>NC_044322.1:161042309-166042309 GCF_007399415.2 Gopherus evgoodei | reverse complement strand
TTGATTCACTAAAAATTTCTTTTCCAATTGACCAAAAACATTTTTTAATTGCCAGCAAACAGAAAAATCTATGATTTACTCAGCTTTCTCTATGGCATATGCAAAGAGAGATGCTATGATGCACTGGAAATGAAAAAAAGAAATTGATCCTATGATTCTTTGTCCTTTATAAAAACTGCATTTATTTACCTGAAATATAATGCTATGAAAGTTAACGAAACGAAACACTAATACAAGAACAGTATGTTGGTTTCAGCATTGGAATTGTGTGAACCTTTTGCTATGAAACCCCAAACTATGCAACATTTTCCCTGGGTTTGGGTTCACTGCAAACTTGACACCCAGCTTAAGTTTGTAAAGATTCTGGAGAAAGCAGGGACTCCTGCGCCTCACATTTTCCAGGAAAGATTAATGGTTTCAATCAAACCACATGAGATTTGATGATTTCAAACTGAAATCAGACAAAAATTGGCCTTTTGGGTTGCTTGGTGGTTCAGATCAATGCTGAAACTTGAAAGTATGGCTCAGTCGAGATGTGAACTGAAACAAAAAGCTTGCCATCAAATTTCACATAGCAACAGTATCTTTCTACAGCAGTGGTTCTCAAACTTTTGTACTAGTGACTCATTTCACATAGAAAGCCTCTGAGTGTGACCCCCCCTTTAAATATATAAAAAAAGATTTTTAATTTATAACACCATTATAAATGCTGGAGGCAAAGCAGGGTTTGGGTTAGAGACTGACAGCTCACGACCCCCCATGTAATAACCTCACGATCTACTGAGAAGTCCCAACCCCCAGTTTGAGAACCCCTGTTCTACAGCATAGTAACCCTCTGATTAGCTTTTACAACACCTAGAAGCTGAGTTAACATTTTTTTGACAAGGCAAATTATGTGCCCACAAGATGGAAAAATCCCCCTTACAAAATAATACCTGATTCCAAATTATTGCTTTAGACAAAGGATTCTGACAGGTCATATTTACTTACAGAAAACTACGTCTTGGTAACTTGAGCTCAGCAGGCTAAAATACATTCAGATTTCACAGCTGTTGACAGATCCTTTAAAAGCAAAAAAGAAAAGAAAAAAGGAAATTGAAGCCTTTCTCCGAGAGAATTATTTCTACAAACTGGGTGGGAAGTATGTCAACATTCTGAATACTGTAAAATGGAAAGTGACAACGGGATTTTGGATAAAAATAGGGTGACCAGACAAAGTGTGAAAAATTGGGCGGGGTGGGGAGTAATAGGAGCCTATATAAAAAAAAGCCCCAAATATCAGGACTGTCCCTATAAAATCAGGACATCTGGTCACCTTAGATAGAAAGACCCTTAAGAAGGGTCAGAAGGTGACATTATATTGAGACATGAGAATATAAGGCCTTGTTCACCACTGTATTACTCCTGTTTAATACTCGTGTGACTCCACTGAAACCAGTCAAGTTGCAACAGTGTAAAACTGGAGTACTGCAGGGGTGAATTAGGCCTACAGTTTTAATTCCATGGTGGTCCTCACATAAGGATCAACCCTTGCATGTGGCAATAACTCTAATGAGTACAATAGAGTTGCACAAAGGATGAAATTGAACTTCTATTCTTTCATGCTCTGTTTTTTCCCAATATGGGAGTCTTGTCCACTTTTCCTCCAAATCCTGGCCTTACTGTGCAAGGAGATGAGGGATTCCCTCTGAACTCTCTCTTTGAGTCAAGAGCTAAATTTCATTCCCTCAGTTGCTGCTTGATGTAGGTACAAAAATATCCCTAGCTGCCACTTGGTTGACTTGATTTCTTCATGTGTGCAATCGAGTACATCTCCAGTGTCTTTCAAACATTCCAGCGTCACTTCAATTTGCTGTAGACATAACTAAATTAGCATCCAAGCACCTGCTAGCTGTGTCATAGAGCAGGCCTGCAGGAAGCTCATACAGCACTTCTGTCAGTGGGAAAAGCAAGAGAGTTTGTAGGCTGCGTTCCATTAGTTTCAATGTGTTTTAAAATATTTATTTGTAAATGTAGCACTATTTACAACAGAAGGAGCCAGAGCCTCAGCTGCTCTAAATCAGAGCAGCTCCATCTGACTTACATCAGCGGAGGGTTTGGCCCAATGTTTCCTTTCTCTATTTGTCTGTGGCTATTGTTTGGGATGATTTAAATTGAGGGCTTTTCTACACTAGGATTTTTTACACCAGTGTAGCTGCACGAGTGCAAACCCCTAGTCTAAGTGTGCTGCATTGGTGCAAACTGTGACTTGCACTGGTACAAAACACTCTTGTAGACAAGACCTTAGACAGTCAGTGTCCCCTTTCCCTTATTCAAATGTACACTGAACTAGTCACACTGCTCAGTCCTCCATATTACCCTCCAGCAATCACTTAATGTGCATGTGCTACCCAATTATCACCCAATTAATTCTCTCTGGCCTAGACAAGAGCCCTGTCACCTGTGAAATAAGAATGGGAGAGGATGGGAGAGGTGCATTAGTGGTAGAAAAAATTCTCCAGAAAACTTAAATTGCTAAAGCAGCATCCAATGGCCACTTTGTTCTTGATTTGTATCTTCATCCTATGGGGACCTATTGCCAAAGGGAAATTAGCCTGAGGTGTCACCTGACAGAAGTATGTGAAGGAAGATATCAGAGGGCGTTCTCTGCCAGCAGATGCCTTTCAAATTAGTGCTTAAACAGTTCATGTAGCAATCCAGAAAGTCAGTAAATAAAGCTTTCAAACCACCAGGATCCCTTTGTTTAAAAATAGATTACTTTTCAGTGGAGTGATCACGAACAATCTCCTGTAGCTGTGCAATAGCAGAATGTGGGTGTTAGATGAACCAGTTAAAAAGCCATTACCCACAAACACAGGAAACTCAGCACACTTTTCAACTTGATGGAGATACAGTGAATTGTCTCTGTGTGTTTCAGGTTTTCCACCTGCATGACATGAGACTGCTGGGAGCTGGTTTGAAGACTGCCCATAAACACACCTGGTTCCAGATCTTTCAAGTGAAAGTTCAAGTACTACAGTACCATAATAAATTTTCTCTTATTTCTATCAGTCAGTTCATTACCAAATACAAGCATTTGTAACTATGGAGTGGCTGTGCTAAGAAATTAAAGACAGTCAAACACTAATTCATCCCTAAAAGCATAGCTACATCTATGTGAGATACATAAAAGTACAATGTATACAACACGAAGGGTTCATTTCAACATATAAGTATTCCTTTGCAGTGTATAGTCTAACTATTTAATTTAGGTTGGTTATTTTGACAGGTTCATGCCTGATCAGAAAGCAGGCATTCTAAGGAATAAATGTTGAAAAATTCTGTTTGGCCCCAGCTCACTTTTACAGTTGTCATTCAGTAAGAGTGATCTTATTATAACGTTCAAAAAAGGACCTGATCTTGCACCAGGGGAATATTGACATTGGCCACAAAGTGGGCAGGATCGGGCCCAACATTTTTTTTAGGATTTTCATGCATGCTGAGGTTAGAAAGTGACAGATTTTCATAGTGTGTGCATTGCAGAGACAGATAACTGTTAAATGCCAGATCCTCCACTGGGTGTAAATTGGTCTGACTCCCTTCAAGTCAATGGAGCTAGGATGATTTACACCAGCTGGGAATCTGACCTTAATCTTTCCAGCCGTATGACCATCAGCCATAGCAGCCTATCACTGAAATCTCTACAGAAGTATTTGTCTTTTGAAAATACAGCACTGTAGTAATCTTTTCAGACTGGAGCGATTAGGGGCTGAAAGCCTGTGTGCCAATCCAATACATATATGTTACCACTGCTCTTTGCCCACAATCACTCCCATAAAATGTCTTGCAACAGTACTGTCCTTACCCGTTATACATAATTGTAACCAGTTACATCAGAGTGAAAGTGGTTCTCTTCCCTGGCTGTTCACTCAGAGAGATTGCTAGGATGAGCAGTTTTCTGGAGACTGGAGTGTTCCACAACCGAGCCCCCATTTTTTTCGTATGGCTTTTAGAACTGTATGCAACAATCTGGCATCCAGAATGCCAGGATCCCACCAGAGACAGAACAGAAACAGGTAAAATTTACTACTGCATTGAATAAATGCAGGGCCGCCCAGAGGATTCAGGGGGCCTGGGGCAAAGCAATTTTGGGGGCCCCTTGCATAACAAAAAGTTGCAATACTATAGAATGCTACATTCTCCTGGGGGCCCCTGCGGCGCCTGGGGCAAATTGCCCCACTTGCGCCCTCCCCCCCCCCAACAGGCGGTTCTGAATAAATGTTGGGCATAGTTAGGTCTGTGTTTAGATATCACGGTGATGGGCACAAGAGAAACACCTAGGATAGACAGGGTGCATTTACACAGCAGGGTTCTTTCAGCAGTGTGCGGTGTGCACAAACATTTAGCCCCCAGCAGAGGTATAAATAGCAGTGTAGATGGTAAAACACGGATTAAGCCAGTAGAGTAAAGACATCCTGAAGGGTGTGAGTGTGTAGCTGGGGTACAGGTGCAGGGAAAGGCTCTGGCTGTGGGGGAGGGGAACAACAGGGAAAGGCTGCTAGCTCCCTGGATCCTGCAGGGAAAGACTCCAGCAGGAGGGGAAAACTCTGGCAGGGGGATAGGCAACAGGGAAAAGGCTGAGCCTCGCCTTGCTGCCTGCCTCCCCCTGCCAGAGCCTTTCCTAGCTGCAGTGAAAGGCTCTCACAGTGGGGAGCAGCTGATACCTTTTCCCAGCTGCCTCCCTCTGCCAGAGCCTGTCACTGACTTGTGTAGCTGTGCACTATCAGAGCCGGCTTTAGGCACCTTTTTAATTTTTTTTTACTCACTCCAGTGGCGGTCAGCCCTGCCGGGGTCTTTGACAGCCCCGCTCCCCTGGCCAGAGTGCTGGTCGGAGCGCAGCAAGCCCCGCGGCCCCGGGACCCCGGCTGGAGCTTTGGCTGGAGCGCAGCAGCCCCACTGCCCCAAGGCCCTGCTCTCCCGGCTGGCAATTCAAAGTGCTGTGGAAGACTGGGAGCGCCGCCCGGTGGGTACAAGCCCCTCCCCCGCCCCCAGGAATCGGGCCCCACACTTGCTAAAGCCAACCCAGTGCACTATGGTGTGCCTTTCGTAAACTACATAGCTACCTGTAAACTACACACCACCAGAAGAGGTGTATAGTGTAGACGTAGCTTTAGGTAGGTTTATGCTTCCACTCCTGTACACCGACTCAGACTGTTTTCTTCAACAATTGTAATTTAATAAACTTCAAAGTGTGACCAGATTATATTGTCATCATTCCTCTTCCCGTGTCTCAGATGCATCAGATGAAGTGGGTATTCACCTATGAAAGCTCATGCTCCAATACGTCAGTTAGTCTAGAAGGTGCCACAGGACTCTTTGCTGCTTTTACAGATCCAGACTAATATGGCTACCCCTCTGACATGTGTCTCACTGTTCACCCAATCCTCAACCATCATTCACAACTGCACTTTAGACAGCCACACAGATACAGCGGGGCTAGGCTGGTTGGCTCGTTCCTTTACAAAATGTTATGTTTATATGATTACAAGATAGAAATTCAACCCCCACTTCATTTATACGATACGACAGCCTAAAATCACGTGCACAGTCTTTGTCCCTCCAGATCTAACTACAATAGGCTGATGTGTAACACATGGACTGTAAAGTGCCAGGCCAATGCCTGGCACCATACAAATAAACAATATCATCAAGTTAAAGACCTTCTCCCTTTTTATTCATGGCCACAAATTCCTTTGAGGGAGGCTTATGTGAACTGTGGCTCCTATGAGCATTATTATTTCCCCCACTCTCACTCCAGCCCCTTTGCATTGAACTTTATTTTGCAGTACCAGCCCGTCTTAGCAAAATACAGTCAAGATTCAGGATTCCAGCTACTGCTGAGAAAAAGAGAAGCAGAAACAAGTGAGCTCTGGAGACATCTAGGGACAAATTTGCCTCCAGCTTCACTGGGGTCATAGCAGGGGAAAATTCACTCCTTGTTCCTATGGGAGCCCTGCAAAAAAAAAAGTCCTGAGCAGGCACAGCTGCCCAGCTACTTGCTCTCCCCTTGATCTGTACAAAGGCTGAGAGGCAAACAGGAAAACATGCAAACTCACCAGACTGTGCAGCTGGAAGAGGGCGGGAGGCTGTGATCTGGGTGCTGTAAGCCAGATCCTCTCACTGTGAGCATGAGTGGGAGGCAACCTGAAGTCTGGGTGTTGGGAACCAGCCTCAGATTATATGCGTATGTGGGCGGGAACCTGCAATATGGGCACTGGGAGCCAACCTCAGACTGTGAGCACAGGGAACAGGGAGGCTGTGAGCAGCTCTGTGCACAAGCTGGGGACCAGCTGGGCACAGAGGTCAGGTGGCCCAAAGACAAAGCATCCCAGAGGATAGCAGATTCTCAGCAAGTGAGCTGCCTCCTCTCACAAAATAAGAAAGGGGAGTGTGATTTGCACCTAGTACAGCACCCTGCACCTGGCCTGAAGGAGACTCAGCTCTTGGCTCCCTTGCCTGCACCCAGTGTTCCCCTGCTCCTGAGTACTCACCCCAGGGCATCCACACAATGACCCAGCCACCTTCCTTTCATCCTATCTTCAGCACGTCCCCTCAGTCACCCACACTCCTGCTCTCCTGGAATCACTCCCCTTCCCCCAAGGCACACCATACGACTGACTCTACAGGTCCTGCACACACCTCATGCATCTATCAAAATTTCTTTCAACATACTTCATCCTGCAGCCCTCACAGCTCCCTCCGTTGCCTGTGCCCCACACCTCTTCGGAGTCTGAAGTAGGGAGAGAGGCCAGAAGCTCAGAACAATCATTCTGACACTCTCTGAATATGGCTCATTCTTCAGTTGCAATATAAAGTCTCTCACAGGTTGTTGTTTAGCTCTGCATTGATATACTGAATGAAACATTTTGAGAAACAAAAATCATCTGCAAAATGGCTGATATAAATGCTATGACCTTTACAGACATCTCGGTCCTGTGAGACCCCTAGCTGGCATTATCCTTCTCAGTGTTAAAGGGAAAGAAAGCCACTTCCAGCAACTGCTCCTTAAATCATACAGACTGTGGTGTGGAACACCCTATTTGCTTCTGTTCGGTACCTGAAAAAGGTTTGCTATCCAGGACTAAGGCGTGTCCATTTCCACTGGCTAAGCAGAGGGAACATTTGGCTGGCAGTCATTACTGCCTGAAAGGCTTCAGGGCCTATGTGAAATGAAGGGATGAGCTCAACTGGAAAGCTTACTTGAGCCCTAAATTCACTTTTAAAATATGATTAAATGCAACATAACGTGCCCTTCATACTCCCTAAATGCCTGTAACAGATACGTCTGGTAAGTCTCCCAGTGTATGCCGGCTGACTAAATTCCGACTAAAGGTAGCATAAGTTCTAAAACAAAAAATATTGCATTAATAGCAAAATTACCAGTGCCTATTTCCTTACGTAGTTGTGTTATTCATTGTACATAGTCCTTCAAAATTGAGTGGTCCTTGTAGGACGATTGGACAACAGAAGAGTCTAGAACGTGACCAGTACTTAAAATGAAAAAATGAAGACTAACACGTAAGCATCTTGAAATACTTCTCACACATCTTCTCCAGAAGGGTGGAGCACATTTTTTCCCCATGGGGTTGCCGTAGACACTAAAATATACCTCCTGTCGGACTGGTGGATCCTGAAGATGAAGCAGGTTGTTAAAATGAAAAGGACAATAATTGCTTTAAAAGCAGCAAAGAATCCTGTAGCACCTTATAGACTAACAGACATTTTGGAGCATGAGCTTTCGTGGGTGAATTATGACATGCATCCGACGATGTGGGTATTCACCCACGAAAGCTCATGCTCCAAAAAGTCTGTTAGTCTATAAGGTGCCACAGGATTCTTTGCTGCTTTTACAGATCCAGACTAACACGGCTACCCCTCTGATACTTAATAATTGCTTTAATACACCACTTAGCATTCATATAATGCTCCCCATTCAGGGTCCGTAAAGCACTTTACAAACAGCAGTTAGTTAAACCTTGCAGCATCCCTGAGAGATGGGATGTACTATAACCTCCATTATACAGACATATGAATGGAGGCTGAGGTGGGCAAGTGTCTTGGCCAAGTGCAAAGAGCGAGTCAATGGTAGAGCTCGGTATACAAAAGAATGGGTCACACACTTCCCTACTGTAACTACTAGACAACACTGCCTCTAGTCAATGCAAGGCTACTAACAATGCAACAGAATTATGTGGTAATGAATCATGTCCACCATGTGTGGAGTTCTCTTCTAGGTGAAGGTGAGCTAGTTACAGCTAGATCTGTGTGAAATGTTTTGACCAAATCTTTTTTGGGTGAAAAACGAAGATTCAAGTCAACCAAAACATTTTGCATATTTATGTCAAGTTCACTGAATTGTTTCAGTCAAAAAAAAAAACAACCAAAAAAAATTCTTAAAAAACCAAAATGTTTTGTTTCAACATTTTCAAAATGTTTTGTTTTTTCAATTAGAAACTACTCTTGTTTTGAATTTTCCTTAAATTTTATGTTAATAAATAATAATAATAAACCTTTTTAAAAGTTTGAAATGGAAACAAACATTTCATTTGACTCAAAACAATTTTTTTTTAAATTGTTTAGGAACTGCTAGCAAGCCAAAAAGTCAGTTATTCACCCAGCTCTAGTTCCGTCCCCTCAAAGTCAGAATCATCTCCAGTAGATTTAAATGAATACAGAAGAACTCAACAAAGAAAGCAGAAGTTAATGTAACACTATAGCTCCTTAAGGAAGAAGTATGGTATTTGGTAACCCCATCAGTAAATCTTCACTGACAACAGTGCACAGATATAAACAAAATCAAAGGGCCATGTAAACATGTGCAGAAAGTGACAGCCTGAATTAATAATCAGCTGCATCTGACTCTATATTATTAGTCTGCTAGACTAATTAGTCTATTAGACTATTAGTCTGCAGAGGTCTTCCAGGGGTGTGTGTGGGTGGGTACATCAACTCATATAGATCAGTGTTTCTCAGCTTGGCGTTGTGACCTCCAGGGAGTTGCGGGCAGGTTTTGGGGGGGTCACAAATGCCTGGCCGGCATTAGGGCATGGCAAGTGGAGCAATTGCCTGGGGTCCCGTGCCACTAGGGGCTCCAAGAAGCTAAAGTACATGCTCTGAGAGATGGGGATCAGGCTTCCAGCTCCTGAACGGGGTATCATAGTCTGGAAAGGTTGAGAACCACTGTATGCCAAAGGGAGAGTTGCAAGAAAAGAGATCAAAAGACTCAAGAACAAAGATGAGAAGGATTAAAGAAGAGTGTACCCAGGCAGATTGTGACAGAAGAGAGCAAAGGTACAGGCATTGTGCTAAGGCATGGCATGCAGGGGTTGAAATGGTGGGGGGCAGTCATCTGTCATAAGGTGAATGCCACCAGAAGAAAAGTTGGGAACCAATGTAGCAGAGTTACGCAGAAATAGAACAGCTCGAATATCTGAGTGCAGTACAGGATTCTATTTATGTATCTTTCTTGTTGGATGAACTATTTGTGATACAAAGAGAAAAGAACAAAAACAGTTCGTGATCACTGTTTGCATCTTATGGCTAGAGATCTGTCTTCAGCTGCCTAACCTGACTAGACTCGTTCTTTAAAAATGACACATCAGCTCTGAGGTGTCAATTGAAGTGGAGGAACTCATTTTCCTATGTGACATTTTGGAGACAGGACTCATGCCAATCTTTGGTGATAGAAAGATGCATTTTTACGGTTAACCCAGTTCATCCGGTTAAATCCTGTCACTTGTACTATCTGGCAAACTGCCTTTCTGGCCTAGGTTTTTATCAAGTGCCTGTCACTTTACTAGGTAAATACCACACAACAATTAAAGACAGCACAAAGTGTGCCCTAAATGTACTAAAAGGGTGCTAAAAGGAAGGTATTTCTCAGTATCTCTGTTGGTATCACTAAATTGCCAAGGCTTGTTTTTCTCATGCCCTCTCCAGTAGAAAGACCAATGTGTTCTGATATTTGCAATAACATTACTGAGACCAGAGACACCTTGAGGCTTGTCTACAGGTGGGCCCATGAGCACTACTACAGGGCTGTGATTTCTAAAGCATGTTGCACATGAATTGGTCCTGCTGGTGTGTATCAAATGTTCCCTAGTGCAGTTTAAAGAAGTGCTGTTTCAAACATGTTGAGTGGAGAGTTGGCTAAGCTAGCCAATGGGAAACACTGAAGAGAAGGATGGGGCCTAAACCCTTCAAAGAGAGATAGGGGCCTTAGTCTGGGCCGGAGGTGCCTCTCTCCACTCAGGAGTCACAGCTGTGAACCCTCTCCTGGAATTTTGCACCTAAGCCCTTTGTCGCTAAACTCTGAAGAGGAGGACCCCTCCTGCCGCACCCCTTATAACCTTTAACTCAGTGGTTAAGGTACTCGCTCAGGGCCAGCACTACCATTTAGGCAGCCTAGGCAATCGCCTAGGGCGCCAGAATAATTGGTGGGCGCCGTTTTGCCGGAGGGGGCAGCAGGCGGCTCCGGTGGAGATGCCGCAGTGGTGCCTGCGGAGGGTCTGCTGGTCCGCGGCTCCGGTGGAGCTGCCACAGTCGTGCCTGCAGACGGTCGGCTGCTTGCGTGGCTCCAGTGGACCACCCGCAGGCATCACTGCAGCAGCTCCACCGGAGCAGCGGAGCGCCGGTCCCTCGGCAGGGACCACTGCAGCAGCTCCACTGGAGCCGCGGGACCAGCGCGCGGGGCGGCGAAATTGCCGTCAGCCTACGGCGCTCAAACCCCTAGCGCCGGTCCTGTACTCACCTATGATGTAGGAGACTCTGGTTCAATTTCCTGCTCTTTCTGATGCAGGGAAGGGATTTGAACTTGGTTCTGAGGCCCATGCCCTAGCTTATGTACTGTTCCAGGGTAGGCCTCTCGCAGTCTCATCTACTGAAGTGGTTTCCCTGTCTATAAATAATTAAAAGTTATTGGTGCAGAGATACTGTGTAGCAGACCACCCACACTTTCTCCTCCCCCTTTGTCCTGTGCGGTGCCTGATCTGATAGAGAGCTTCTGAGAATGCCTACCAGACCAAGCCCGTCAGGCAAGTTAGGCTGGGGAATGTCTAGTCTGAAGAATTCCATTGTGGTTTAGGCATCAGCTAGGCACCTGAGCACCAAGGCTGAGGTGGCTGTGTACATACTCACTAGCAGGTTCTCAGAGGACTTTATCAGTGGAAATTTAGGCACCTAGGGACTTAAGGCACCTATAGGAGTAGGCAGCAACTGAGTGGGAGGGTCTAAATTTTGGATTTAGGCACCTGATGTGGCAGTTAGGTGCTTAACTCCCTTTGTGGATCTAGCCCAAAGTTTCTATACCCTACTGGGTCTGTAAACAAGCAGTGTTTTCATTTTCTTTAAAAGCAGCAAAGAGTCCTGTGGCACCTTATAGACTAACAGACATTTTGGAGCATGAGCTTTCGTGGGTGAATTATGACATGCATCTGACGATGTGGGTATTCACCCACGAAAGCTCATGCTCCAAAACGTCTGTTAGTCTATAAGGTGCCACAGGATTCTTTGCTGCTTTTACAGATCCAGACTAACACAGCTACCCCTCTGATACTTGACATTTTCTTTAGTACACTCTATACAGTAGTGACACGCTGAGCAATGGGATCCATCAGATCAGTCAGATGCTGCCTGTTTTAGGCGACTGGTCAGTAACATTGCACAAATAACAAGGCTTTGCAGCTCTTTCAAAATTGCTTTCTGGTTTCTTGCAAACAAGGTCAAACTGGCCTTTGCTGTCACCCTCCTACAAGCAGCATTGAGCCGGTGTATGGAATAACAACTTATTGTTCGGAGCATTTTCAGTGTCTATCAGAAAGGTTAGTGAAGGACTTGTTCCAGTGGCTTTTGTTAGCAATGGAATAGTGAATCATGTAGTTCATGAGATTGCTATCTTTGGCATAACTCCCATGCATCATACTATATTAAACCATAATCATCACTATAAAATCCTAGGAAAATCAGCTGGAAGTGATACACCTCTTGCCTCTATTAATAATGTACATGTAGTGCCGGGCCCAGTGGCCATGAACCAGGATTGCTCTGTTTGGCTCTGGAAGGGGTGGGCATGGTGGCAGAAAAGTAGTTCTAAGGCACTTTTGTACTCCCTTGCTCCTGGACCGACCTGTGCCAAGCTAGTCCTCCAGCTCACACTGAGAGAAAATGGACTGGCCTGTTTGATCCTGAACCTCCTTGGCTGAACACAATCCAGATATCATTCTCTCCTCTCCTTCTCAGTCCTACCTTCGTACATCAAGAGTACTTTTGTAAAGTGTGGTCATCCAATTGCTCATTCATATTAAATGCCAACCGCAATGACTATGGCTTGAATCCCCCTCCTAGTTGCCAAACTGATTTAGATTATCACCTTCTCCCCAAATATAAATCTAGTAACTCCAACAGCTGTCAAATCCCATGATACCCCAAGATATTAGATCTTACCTTGATCCCATGCCAGTGACAATCCACAAATCACTACTCCAATCTATCTGGGGTAGGCCTGGTAGATTGGAGGTCTTGCAGGAAATCCAAACACCAGGCAGGCTGGAGGACACATGTAGGCATTCCTATCTTGGTGGTTCAAGGAATTCTTAGAATTTAAAAGGATTACATTTGCATTAAGGAACATAGTGTAGTTCACACCAATGAAGGGCTTGTAATAACCACACCACTGGTGTGAATTAAGTTTCTTAGGGTATGTCTACACTACGGGATTATTCCGATTTTACATAAACTGGTTTTGTAAAACAGATTGTATAAAGTCAAGTGCACACTGCCACACTAAGCACATTAATTCGGTAGTGTGTGTCCATGGTCTGAGGCTAGCGTCAATTTCTGGAGCGTTGCACTGTGGGTAGCTATTCCGTAGCTACCCCATAGTTCCCGCAGTCTCCCTCTCCCTGGGAATTCTGTGTTGAAATCCCAGTGCCTGATGGGGCAAAAATCATTGTCGTGGGTGGTTCTGGGTAAATGTAGTCAGCCATTCCTTCCTCCAGGAAAGAAACGGCAGACAATCATTTCACCATGGACGCACACCACCGAATTAATGTGCTTAGTGTGGCAGCGTGCACTCAACTTTATACAATCTGTTTTACAAAACCGGTTTATGTAAAGTCGGAATAATCCCATAGTGTAGACATATCCTGAGAAACTTAATTCACACCAGTGGTGTGGTTGTTACGAGCCCAGCTCTTTCCCTGGATTGCCCTGGCAGACGCCATAGCATGGCAACTATGGAGCCCATTCAGCTTTTTTTACTGTCACTGTATGTGTACCGGATGCCTCTGACAGAGGCGATACTGTAGCGCTACACAGCAGCATTCATTTGCCTTTGCATGACAGCAGAGATGGTTATCAGTTGTTCTGTACCATCTGCTGCGCCATTGTAAATTGGCAATGAGATGATGGTTATCTGTCATTCTGTACTGTCTGCTGCTGTCATGGGTGTCCCTGGCTGAGGTCGGCCTGGGGCGCAAAGACAAAAATGGGAATGACTCCCCAAGTCAATCCCTCCTTTATGGTATCTAAAAATATAGTCAGTCCTGCTTAGAATATGGGGCAAGTGTACTAGAGAACCAGTGTATCAGAGAACCAGAGAGCACAGCCGCTCTGTGTCAGATCCCGCAGAAATGATGAGCTGCATGCCATTCTAAGGGGTGTCCCTGCAACAACCCCACCCATTGCTTCCCTCATCCCCAAACCTTCCTGGGCTACCGTGGCAGTGTCCCCCCCCCATTTGTGTGATGAATAAAGAATGCAGGAATAAGAAACACTGACTTGCTACTGAGATAAAATGAGTAGGAGGCAGCCTCCAGTTGCTATGATAGTCCAAGCAGGACATTAAGCGGTGTGGGGGAGAGGAGCCCAGCATCCCGCTGCTATGATAGTCCAGGTAGGACAGAATCTTTTCTTTAGACATGAAAGGGTGGAGGGGGTGCTGATGGAACTCAGCCCCCAGTTGCTATGATGAGGACGGTTACCAGCCATTCTGTACCATCTATTGGGAATGACCGGGAATCATTCCTATTTTTACCCAGGTGCCCCCAGCCAATCTCACCTGAGGCCAGCGAGGAGCACTCACGGGCTGATGATGACGATGGATAGCAGTCATATTGTACCCTCTGCCACCGGGGAGGGGAGGGGAGTGGATACTGCTCTTCACTGCCGCAGCATCACGTCTACCAGTAGCATGCAGTAGACATAGGGTGACATTGAAAAAAATCAAGAAACGATTTTTTCCCTTTTCTTTCATGGAGGGGGGAGAGGGGGTACATTGATGAGCTATACCCTGAACCACCCCAGACAATGTGTTTGACCGTACAGGCATTGGGAGCTCAGCCAAGAATGCAAATATTTTTCAGAGACTGCTGGGGACTGTGGGATAGCTGGAATCCTCAGTACCCCCTCCCTCCCTCCATGAGCATCCATTTGATTCTTTGGCTTTCCGTTACGCTTGTCACACAGCACTGTGCTGTAGAATCTGTATCATAGCCTGGAGATTTTTTTCAAATGCTTTGGCATTTCCTCTTCTGTAATGGAGCTCTGATAGAACAGATTTGTCTCCCCATACAGTGATCAGATCCAGTATCTCCCCTATGGTGCATGCTGGAGCTCTTTTTGGATTTGGGACTGCATCGCCACCCGTGCTGATCAGTGCTCCACTCTGGGCAAACAGGAAATGAAATTCAAAAGTTCGCGGGGCTTTTCTTGTCTACCTGGCCAGTGCATCTGAGTTCAGATTGCTGTCCAGAGCGGTCACAATGGTGCACTGTGGGATACCGCCCGAAGGCCAATACCGTCGATTTGCGGCCACACTAACCCTAATCCGATATGGTAATACTGATTTTAGTGCTACTCCTCTCGTTGGGGAGGAGTACAGAAATCGGTTTGAAGAACCCTTTATATCGATATAAAGGGCCTCGTTGTTGGACAGATACAGCGTTAAATCGGTTTAATGCTGCTAAAATTGGTTTAAATGCTTAGTGTAGACCAGGCCCTAGGGTGTGGGATTTGATCAGACACACACATTGTAACAGGCTCATTGGTATTCTGCTTGAGGCCCTAACACAAGAAAACTGAACCAAGTTACTTCATTTTCTTTTTGTGTATTTAAAAGTAAAAGGAAATCAGATGCAAAAACCTAATGTTAATGAAACATTAATGCTAATAACTTAAACATATATCTCCGACATTTAAAAGCTAAGATCCCCACAGAAACATCAACTCACTCACACTGAACATACACTCGTATCAGAGATGGGCCAGAACAAAAGCCCAGGTAAGGATAGTGTTTGCCCCAGGACACACACACACACTCTCTCTTTCTCTCATGAATATGCATACCAAATCTAATCACATTAAAATTTAGGACAATTTGGATTAGAATTTTAATCCTCCCCTACCACTAAATTTCACATTCTCAGTCTTTGATTCTCCCCACTAGAGAGAGATCAAATACTGGTTTGGGCCCATCCTTAGCTAGTCATTTGAATTGCTTATTCATTTCTCTTCTTCCCTTTAATCCGAAAATTTATTGTAACCTCTTTTACCAACATTGCCTCAAGCTTCTCTCCAACTTCATCCTGGCTCCTCTCCAATCTGGCTTCTGCCCATTTCACTCGGTTGAAACTGCTCTCACTAAGGTTTCCAACAACCTCTTCTTGGCAAAGTCTCAGGGTCATAAGCTTCAACTTCAGTGCAAACATATTAAAGTGTCTGGTGATTTTAAGTGACCAGCCTATGACAGTTTAAAGAGGACTGATATTTTGAAGGACCTTAACATCAGCCCTCTGAAAATCAAGATCCTTTAATTTGTCTCAAATTATAGAGCCAAAAATAGAAAAACTCAGAATCATGGAAATCACAGTTGAGATATTAATACACTTATTGACCTGCCAATATTCCAACATTAATGTATGCCCATCAGATTAATAACAACAAGAACACCAATCAATCAAATTCCTTCCCCATAATCCCAGGTCCTCGAGCCACATCCTCCTCTACCACACTATGGGCTGGCTGGGGGGCAATGGGAGGCAAGGTGGGCAGGACAGCTTGCTTGACTACAGAAACAAGTTAACTATCACAGGCCAGATCCTCAGCTGGTGTAAATTGGTGTAACTATGTTGAAAACCATGCCAATTTACATCAGCTGAGAATCTGCCTCAACCTTTGTATGATTCACAGATTGAATCTACAGCTTAGAATGGATTGTTTAATTAAAAATGTGCTTAAACTTCAACAAACTGTATAACCTGTTTGTAGTAGCTTCCACTGTACCTAATGTGGGTAACTATAATTCCCTCTCCCCAGATAAGTGTTCGTTTTAGATGCCAATAAAGACATGATAGAGCATTCAATTTTTATGAAGAACCAGACGTGTCATCCAAATGAGGATCATTCATTTAATGATGGTACAGGGAGAATTTGGTTTAGAGGTGAGGGTGTTACAGTTTATACCGCTGACAACTCATCTTTTAACTGGTGGAAAGACTGTGCCACTAACTAGAAATTAAAATTCATTCAACCAGATTTCTTGAAAACAAACTGCAGTTATCGGGTATTGCAGAGCATGCACAGGAGAACCCCATACTTAACCTTGAAATACAGTTTAAAGCAGCTCTACAATATGAGCTCTTTGGGGGCCTGGGCTGTCTTTTTACTCTGCTTGTGGAGTGTAGCCCTGGAATCTGGGGATCCTTGATTCATTCCCCTCGGTGCTACTAAAAATACAGTTAATAAAGGATAAGAATAAATATAACTGAAATAAAAATCACACTGAGGTGGAACTCTGAGACCACCATAAAGTTCTCAGACACATTCCTACACAGGAGCTGAGTCTTTTCGCAACAGTAGATTGCCTAATTCTGACCTGGGAATCTGTACTTTCTGCAACTGGGACAAGAACATGCCAAGCTGAATGGTCTTTGCTCCATTCTGAGCAGACAGGTGGCCATACCACAATAACTACTCTTGTAATTGCAGCTGCTACTGCAACTGGTCAGCTCAGCAGAGGCGCAAAGACTGAATGGGGCTAATTACTTGTAAAAATTAGAATTTTAAATGATGCTTCTCCCCTCCTCTCCCCTCCTCGCCCCCCAAGGAGTACAGACTAGTGCCTTAAAGAGAGATCAACACATACCAAAACATGTAAAGGAGTTTTGGTTAAATTGATAATGGTAACAGAGCCAATCCTGTCTCCTGACCAAAGTAAAATCCCAATAAAGCCACTGGGATTTTTGCCTGAGGTGGTGTGCAGGAGGGAGTCCTCACCTCTGAGTATGCTATTTCGGATGTAGAATTTCATCCTACTGCAAATATTGTTTCTTCCCTCTCATCCCAGGAGGAACTCCCTTTGCTCTGCAGCAGTGCCTCTGTCCCCTGGGAATGGTAGATTTCAAAGAGTAGACTAAGGAATTAAAGGACTACGGAAACAGACTAAGGACATACATTTGTTTCACTGCCTGAAGAGTGGGCGGTGAAACCCAGTAGAATTTCACTTTTCAAACATTAGGTCAGTTTCTCTACTCATCCCAAACTCCACTCCGTGCAAAAACAGAGTGGAGCAGTCATATGCAGTTTTATACCACCTCACCTCCCCATAGTCTATGCCCAGACCTCAACTTATGTAATAGCAGCCTCAAGGCTGCTCCAAAGTATGCTGCAAAGGCCCCTAAAGGGACATTCCACTGCTAAAAATAGCCCCTTTCTCCTGACTCACCTCCAACACCTATGCTATATCCTTGGGAGTGTGTAGCCCACTCCATGTCACTCAGGGTATTCCTCAGATGCGAGTTCACACAACTAGACAGCCGTTATATTGCCACTGAAACTCCTTAAATGGTATGGAGTGCAATGTGAAACCTGTCCCATTCTGTTTTGGCATGATGGTGTTCATTTCCAGTGAAACATGAATATATACTTGCTTATGTTAACCAGTCGAATACATAGTAGAGTCCTCAAGGCAGAAATGTCTCAGTGCTGCAGGTTAGGCTGCACTGTGCTTTGCATTTGTGTGTTCAATCAACTCCTTGCCTTTCTGAGCATTAGAAAAAACAATAAAAAATACACCTCTATCCCATTATAACGCCATCCGATATAAAACAATTTGAATATAACGTGGTATCAGCCTCAGGAAGATTTTTCAAAAGTAAACAAGATGATTTAGACTTTTTCATCATATATCAGGAAACTAATATCCTCCTGTCTCTCTGTACTATGCCTGAGGAGTTCCAATCCCTTGCTGCAGCTCCCAGGCACTCAGAAAGACCTTGCATCCTATACACCTCTACCCTGTTATAATGCCATCTGATACAACACGAATTCAGATATAACGCTGTAAAGCAGTGCTCTGGGGGGCGGGGCTGCACGCTCCGGAGGATCAAATTAAGTTCAACATAACACGGTTTCACCTATAATGCAGTAAGATTTTTTGGCTCCCGAGGACAGAGTTATATCGGGGTAGAGGTGTATCTAGGGGAAAAAAGATTGCTTCTCAGGTCATCTCACATACACTCTCATTGTTTTTCTAAGGAGATGAGCAGAGCTGTACTCTTAATAATACCCCACAGAGATCCCATCCAACTTCCTACACTCACACAGAAGATGCCTCAAGCCTACAATTATCTCAGACCTTGTGCTAGCTGACACATGATGGCACATGCATCCTACCACCTCAACAACATTCATTCTGTTGAAATGTGCACAATACTCACATGTGCGTAGACTAATTTGCTCCCATTACACCTATCCAGAAGCTTTTAGGTGTGTAATTCCTCCTGAGAAACCATTCATCACAATCTCCTTCTGGGTTGTCTTGAGGTTAGGTTCTAAACAGGGAGTGAGAAGAAGTGGGTTCAGTTCTTAGCTCTTACACAGACTTCCTAAGTTATTGTATTCACCTCACTGAATCACTCTGCCTCAGTTCCCATCTGTAAAATGGAGATTACACTTCCATATGTCAAAGGGGTTTTTGAAAGTTAAATGCTTTCATATATATCAGTCACTCCGCTACTACAGCAATGGGAGAAACTAGATTGACAAAAAGATTTTAACATGGCTCCTCCCCTACTAATACCGAAAAACAGAATAGTTTGCTCACACCCGTTACCATCTTAATATATTGAAAGTACAGCCACATTTTTCAGTTTGGTGCTTGAAGAAAGGTATCTAAATACCTACACGGATACTTTAACATGTGATTTGAGTTTCAGAAGTGCTGATCTCCCACTTCCGGAGCGGTTGTGGGTGCTCTTCAATTCTGAAACTTGGGCAACTATTAAGAGTAACATTTTCAAAAGTGTTTATGTGACCTAGGAGTTTATGCAAGAGGACAAGCGCCTAAATCCCTTAAGCACTTTTTATTTGTTTTCCTCAAGATGCCGAAGTAGAGATTTAGGTGTCTAACTTTGAAAACTTGGAGAAAAATATATATAGGATTATCTTAAATTCAGCATGGCTAAAACAATATCTCATATATTTACTTGGAAGGATTTAAAGCCGCTCCCTGGATCTATCATAAATCAGCTGAGCTTAAAAGACAAGACTTTTAAAATCAAAGTTGACACACTGACAGCCATTTTAGATTTATGGGCTAGAGCTCCATATTTTAAAACTGGGCTTCCAGTAACATTAGTTAACACAAATGGAAAAACCAAAAACCTCAGTTCATTGATTTAAATAAAGTCAGTAGAAACATCAGATGCAAGATGCACAAAATAACAGATATAGAATTAGAGTATTTGGTCTATCGTCATACAACATCATGGCTCATTCAACCCCGGAGATGTTTCAATGATAGTGAAACAAAGACCTCGCCTTGATTATATCTAACATCCCATCTGTAACTCAAGTATGCTACCCCACCGTGGAAAGGGCAACAAACTTCAGTTTCCATAGTGAACAAACAATGATCAGATATCACTCACTACACAACAAAAGGGCAATAATCATTTATTGCATTCATATTCTCAGTGTCACTGACTTAAGGAAATTAAATTGTTTGTTATTATTCCCACCACATTAACACAAAAAATGGATCTCAGGGATTACGAATAAAACTGTGGCAGAAAGTTCCCAAAACAGAAAGACCATCTGGGAGGAGGCTGTGGCATGTGACTATAACCTCCCAGGGGGCAGGGCTATAAGGGATTGTGCAGCCCAAAGAATGGGTGGTTCTGGCTAGATAAGAAGTGTGGCCAAGGCAGGGGGGATGAAGTGGCCTTAGTGAAATTCGTTTGCCAGTTCAGACCATTAATTCTGTAGGTGGAGTAAGCCCTGAAGAAACTGAAGAGAAATAATGGCATGAATACAGAAGAAACATCCAAAACACACTTGGATTTATGGCTATGATGTTAAATAATGTATGCAACATAAAGCTGGGAAAGGAAAGATGGGAACAGAATCAACAAGGCTTAGACACCCAAAGACTTCTTGGCAAAGGAATTCCTTTTAGTGTTGATGATGGGCCCAGTTCCATCAACTCCCATTGATTTTAATGGGAGTTGATGCAGCTCACCACCTCTAAGGGAATGCTCAGTGAATCTTAGGAAAAGGCCCTTATATTGTGGAAATTTGATAGTCTTAACAATAACTGGAAATACTGCTAGAGACAGAGAAGTTCGGTGACGTTTTATTGGACCAACTTCTGTTGGTGAGATAGACAAGCTTTTGAGCTTACACAGAGCTCTTCTTCAGATCAGGAAAAGGGACTCAGTGTCACAGCTAAACACAAGGTTGATTTCTGGCATTCAACAAGAAGGAGGCAGCCTCCACTGGTAAGAGTGTGCACAGGGATTTGTTGACTTGGAGAATGTCCCACCAAAAATTACTAACTCTGTGTGGGGGGTGGTGGTAGGGGAGGAATATGCTGTGTTCTGTTCATACCATGCAAATTGTGAAAGAGACATGGGGAAACTTTAATCCAGTTGGAGAGGGATTTCACTTTTCATAAAGCTGCTAAACTCAGAGACTCTGCATAATTTAACATATCTGATGTGTGTATTTAATTCAGCTTAGTGGCCACATGCATCTTGAACAACAAGCTTCTGATGTACTTTCAAAGCTTTATATTTGTGATCTTTTATCTCTCTCCCCTTTTCACAGATTCCATTTCTCTTTTCTAATGGGAGCACTGCCAGGCCCTCCTGAATGTTGGAATGCGTGAAATCCAGATCCGAACATTAGGTTTTGGGCCAGTCACTTCTTCCAATAAAATTTACTTTCCCCGCCCCTTCTCCCATACATCACATAATGAGCAGCTGTGTGGTAAAAAATCCAGATGGCCAAAAGATTAGAAAAATGTTACTTCCACAAAGTAAGTCCCTTCAGAATAGATCATACTGTATCCAGAAGTCTATAGCTGTATAAAGGTGTGATCGCCTAAAGAAAAAAAAAAGCTACACCAGAAAATGTGTGCAAATCAATATTTTTTCAATGACCCATGGACAGCTGTCATATCATCCCATAGGCGGGGAATTCAGAAACAATGACACTGCTGTATTATGACTAAGTTGTTGGAGCGTTATTTTATCATGCAGGTAGTGTCAACAGTGCCAAGATCCTAACAGGTTTTAACTGCTCACCTATGTCAATATGTGCTTTGACTAATAAAAATATCTAGCATGTTATTTTCTATTTATTTCACTAATACTGGATTTTTTTGCCTTAATTATTGAGGACATTATTGTAACGCTTATGGGCAAAACACTTGGAAATCTTTGCATATCTATTTAATACATTGTCTTGTTTGTGACCCGTATTGCACATTCAAGTCTGCATTTAAATGGTGTTTTACTTGGCTCAGTGTCAGTAATATGATTGAGAATTGCCAAGTTAGAGACAGGGATGCAGTGAGACAAAATACTCTGATGTTCCCCAAGGAGAAAATTTCTTTGCCACATTTTTCAGTTCTTTCTAGGGGCGACCTGTTTATTTATGATCTGAACAGCTTGTTGAATTATTCATTATGGATAATAACCTTACCCCCCTTTTATGTAGCAAATGGTTTGTGAGGTGATCTTCATTTGTATTTATTATTCATAATTACCCACCAGATAGATTGAATGAAGAATTTTCACCCAGTAAGTTTTGCCACTTTGACTATTTGCCATTAACTATTTGTGCTGTGTAGCCAATTAATATTCCCTCTGTTTCCTGTCTGAATAACTGAAACAGTTGAAACAGTACAATAACAAATAAATCACTTCCTATATACATTCATAATTACATCTGTGAAAACTGCTGAGATTTATGATTTTTCCACAAATACTCGCCAGTTGTCTGACCACTCATAATAGCTAATAAAAGCTCTCAAATAATAGTGACCCAAACAGTGCTTTCATTCACAATTTTTTAAATTGTTCACCCAGTCCATAAAAGGAGCATCATGTGGGCATGTGTCTCATAACTGACTTCATCTGTAGCACTACGTGTTGCTGTAAGAGGGCAGGACAGAGTCCTAAGGACATTATTCCTTGGGTAGTACAAATCCGAGCACATAATTCAGAAGAAAGTAGCACATATATAACTTTTTATCTAGTCTATGTCAAAGGTATTCAGTCACCAGGTTTTCTGTTTGTTTCTTTGCACCACAGACATATATATATTCTAGTACCTATTGGGAAATCCTCGAACACAAAAAGGGACCCTATCAGAGTGAAGGAGAAGTGTCCTGTCCACTTGTGCAAATGAATAAAGGCAAAACTTTCCCCAAAGAGTCAAATCAAAAGATGAAAGCTACCCTATAAGTAGCACTTTAACTTATGCAACTGGGAGGATGTGGTGCAGTAAGTAACCTGAGTTCTCATTTACCTTGGCTGCATTATCACAGATGTTTTTAGAAAGGATGTACTGTTCTTTTAAAAAAAAACACAAAACAAAGCTTTCCTTTCCAATGAGGCATAAGTACGCTTTTCTTCAGCAGCAGCCATGCGTGCCTTCCTGTTTCAACTACTTTTCTCTTGAACAAACATTTAATGTGAACAGTCCCAGAAAATTACCACCCTTTTGAAATGTCTGAGAGTCTCTCTATTTCTTATTCACTGACCCAGAGCAGTAATACAGAGCGGGATTTCCCACTCCACTTTGATTTTTCTGAACCAACTTTGTATGCCAATAACTTCTTCTTTGAGGCTTGGAACTGATGTTCCCTACTTTAGCATACTCCAGAGGCCCTGATGTCCCTTTACACCAATTTTACACTGGTCTGACGCAATTAGCTTTAGTGGAGTTACTTCTGATTTACAGTGCCGTAAGAAAGGAAAGACTTGGGCCTAGGAGCGTTGCCTTGATGTGTAGCCAGACATTGTGCAGACTTGGCACTAACAGCCTCAACTGAGGAGGCAGTAGCTTCTATGATACCAGAAGTAACAACAGCAGAGATGTTAAATAAGTAAGCAGGAACAGACTGTCAAAGCAATTCTTCTAGTGTATTCTATAGGCTCAATCCTTACTTGGTATACTTTGGGATTCATAGAGACACAGAGATCTTCATTGTGTGTGGAAGAGCTGTAACTAGGGATTTTTGCGCCCGAGGCAAGGGATCGGGGCAGCATGTCCAGCTTTTCAGCGGTGTGGCAGCAATTTGGCGGCAGGTCCTTCCCTCTGAGAGGGAGTGAGGGACCCACCGCTGAATTTCCGCCAAAGAGCCGGACGTGCTGCCCCTCTTCTTTGCTGACAACCGGTGGCAATTCAACCGCAGATCCCTCAGTCCCCCTCAGAGGGAAGGACTTGCTGCTGAATTACCGCCGAATGAGAGACTTTCTGCGCCCCTCACCTTCCACGCCCGAGGCAAGTGCCTCACTCGCCTTGCCCTCGTTATGGCACTGGTGTTGGACTGTCTTATTCTTTGAATCCAGGGAAGATACTGCCACATATCCGAAAAAACATGCCTCGAGAACTTGAAGTGGGTGTCCTTACTCATCAGAATGATACAGGGTCATTTAGGAATAGCTCGTATTTTGCTTGAGTCCCAGGTAACCGAGTGGCTTACAGTGCCTTTTTCCAGGTCTGGCTGGACAAGAGGTAGTGAACCTTCTTGCAGTGATCGTCCATGTCTTTGTAACCTCTAGGACAATCTGCTGCAATGTGCTTTGCTGAAGTCTTCTCTTTAGGTCTAACCAGCATCTTCAGCCAGTGAAGAGTGCAGTTGCTGGCTCATGCTGTTATGAGCACACAACTCCTGTGCTGACACGTTTGCACTAGCTTTCTGTTTGCTTCCGGATACCATCAGAGCTGTTGGAGATAATCATTAAATCTTTGTCTGGGCTGGGATCAAGCAGCCTGACAAGGTGTCTCATGCTAGATCTGACTGACAATTATTATTGAGTAGGGGATGTTCTCGCCTGTACTTCCGGTGATTGAACATTCCACTGCTGCCACCATATGCTCTCAATGAAGGTTTAGTGCGTTGGGAGCTCACTCCCCCGGACCCTGAGGCCTTGTCAGAGCCATTTTTAGTGGACCTCAGGACACTGTGTAAGGTGCATTTACATGGTCTGGGTTTTGGTTACACTTTTCAGTGACTATATGTAGTGGGTGCATCTTGATTCTTGACTGTTGGCTGCAGTAGTAATCCTCTGGCTACCCCCAATCGGATACCATTTGTGAAGTTGACTGTTAAGTTAAAGTTGGCTTTAGCAACAAGTTGCTATAATAATAGAGGGGTGGGGGGAGTATGAAATAAACAAAAATATCCATCACCCAATAAATAGTTAATAACAACTTCTCAATTAGCCACAACTGAGTGATTTGTCCAGGCTCAGAGAATGGATACAATGTTGATTCCCTGGGGCTGAATCACGAAATCATCCCAGGACTTACAACACCTAAAAACTGACATTTGGCATTACACTCCACTTCCTCTTTCTCAATAGGCCCTCATCCAGTTAATGCAAATGGAGGAAGAAGTTTGTGCAATCTGTAAAACAGGATAAATTGAAATATAAAAACAGGATGTTGTAAAATTCGTGCACTGTTTGCTGCTAAATCTTTCCATAGGAAATTTCATTGATTGGTTATAGTTCTTCTGAATAGCATCACAAAAACCATTTATGACAGGGCTGATAGCTATTGTCTCCAGTGATGGTCTAAAGCAGGGGTGGGCAACCTTTTAGCAGTGGTGTGCTGAGTCTTCATTTATTCACTCTAATTTAAGGTTTTGCATGCCAGTAATACATTTTAATGTTTTTAGAAGGTATTTTTCTATGTCTATGTAAGCAGAGTCAGGATAAGCTCTACCCTGACATCTGGTGGAAAGAATTTCAGAGAGTGTATTTGCATAGGCACGCCTACCCTATCCCAGACTGCCGAGCTGTGGGACTGCTTGGTGACAAATGACTCACCCTCAGTTGGGTGGTACTTGCTAGACAAGGGACATGGGTTCCAAAACCCAGTGAATTGAGAGAGGCTGGGGACAGGTATCTGTGCCTGGTAGGGCAGTCTCCTTGTGGAGCCAGAAGCACCAGTTCCACCGTCTCCTCTCTCCACTGTGGAATGTCAGAGTTGATTTTTTTTATTCCCTCAAGAATCTAAATACAGGTTACTGAGCTGAACTCACTTTGGGCTAATGGTACACTAGCACTAAGAGCTGAGATCACTAAGAGTTGAAATCACTAAAGAGCTGAAATAACTGAGCTGAGAGCACTGAGTACTGTGCTAACTAGTGGGGGGAGCCTGAAGTTATACTGTGGAACAGAGCAGCTGGTGGAGTGGAGCAGTTGCGGGAATGGCTGGAGCGGATCACAGGACAGCTGGTGGCAGCAGAGCGGCTGGCAGAGCGGAGTAGCTGTGGGACGGGTGGAGCGGCCCACAGAGCGAGCGGAGCCGAGCAGTTTGCAGAGCAGCTCATGGAGCAGAGCAGCTGGTGGAGCAGAGCAGTTTCTGAGGACGGCTGGAGGAGCAGAGTGGAGCAGCTGGTAAAGCGGAGCAGTTCATGGAGAAGGCAGAAGCAGAACCCACGGAGAGGCAGGGCAGTTGGCCCCAGACCACGTAAGGTGCCCCTTTCTACCCAGGCTGGGGGGAGGGACCTCTACAGATAATCTCTCGAACTCTGGGGTGGCATTGACCAGAGACTTTTGGGTTGTTGGACTTTGGGGTGATTGGATTTAAAACCCTAAGGGGAAAAAGGACAGTGTCAAACGTTCTTGGAGGTGGGTTTTTGTTTATGGTTTGTGTTATAACCCTGTTTGTGGTGTTTCTCCAATGGGATGCCACATTGATTCCTTCCCTTATTAAAAAGATTTTGCTACACTCAGACTCCGTGCTTGCGAGAGGGGAAGTATTGCCTCCTAGAGGCGCCCAGGGGGGTGTGGTATGTGAGTGTCCCAGGTCACTGGGTGGGGGCTCGAGCCGGTTATGCATTGTGTTACTGAAACGGAACCCCTGGATACTGAACCCGGCCCTTGTTGCTGCCAACTCAGAGGGGCAGAAGGGTTACATTTATAATATATAACTAAACTATCATTGTATGTAAAGTAAACAAGGCTTTTAAAATGTTTAAGAAGCTTCATTTAAAATTAAATTAAAATGAAGAGCCCCCTGGACTAGTGGCCAGGACCCAGGCAGTGTGAGTGCTACTGAAAATCAACTTGAGTGCCACCTTCGGCACCTGGGCCATAGCTTGCTTACCCCTGGTCTAAAGGGACCTGGTAGCCCAATAAGGCTGCAGCTGATTTAATCTTGATCACAGCAGGAAGGACATTGCACCTTCTCTAATTTTCTAACTCCCCTTGTCATGCCCAGCAGAGATCATGAATGGTCTGTTTATGGAATCTCCTGTGCCGCAACTGCTCTTTGGAGAGATTTTTCTGTAAAGTGGAAAAATAATTGTTTGGGGCAATGCATTATGGTGGGGGTGGGATGGGATGGGAGAGGACAAACACCTTCTTTTCCAGAAGATCCAGCACAAGGTTGTAGGACACTTCTCCATGGGATCAGCACAAGTATGAATCTCCATAGGGAAAGCTTTAGATTTCTTTGGTAAAGACAAGTATTCCCTTCTACAGCAAAAGCCTCAAACACTCTACCACAGATTCTCCATTGCTCCATGTGGGCACCAGTATTTTTGAGATTCTAGGGCTCTGTCTTCCCCTAGTGTAAGAGTCAGCCAAAGGCAGTGTTTCTCATACTGAGGTTGCCGCTTGTGTAGGGAAAGCCCCTGGCAAGCTGGGCCTGTTTGTTTACCTGCCATGTCCGCAGGTCCAGCTGATTGCAGCTCCCACTGGCCACGGTTCACTTCTGCAGGCCAATGGAGGTGGCAGGAAGTGGCGGCCAGAAAGTCCCTCAGCCTGTGCCGCTTCCCGCAGCCGCCATTGGCCCAGAGCAGAGAACCGCAGCCAGTGGGAGCCGCGATCGGCCGGACCTGCAGGTGGGGCAGATAAACAAACCGGCGCTGCCCACACAAGCAGCGTCCCAAGTTTGAGAAACACTGCTCTAATTTACACTCAAGCTGCAATGGCACCCTCTATGGGTCATCCTTCAGCTGAGAACATTACTCACGCTGGTGTAATATATGCCTGATCTTGCAATTCGCTGCTGAGGTGACCAGAACTAGGATCCATGTGAACCAAATATTTTCCAGGTCAGGTTTCATTCATTTTGGTCTGCCTTTCTGCTGCAGAGCCAATAGACATTTGTGTTTAATACTTCTTTGAAGTGGAGTGCTTTGAGTGAGCTCATGTACTTGGCACCTCTTTATTTGGGAATTAAATCTCACTTTTGCAATTCTGAAAATCACACATGCTCCTGTGCTGCCGGCCGAGCAAGTTTTTCCCATGCAAAGTCTTATCTTAGGATACATAATGGATATTCAACCCTTCCCGGATGATTTTTAAAGTGACTTTTTGTTCGTCAGAAGGTGCTTAAGGCTTTCAACCAAAGAGAAATATTTTAGTTACTAGAAGTGTCCATCCGTGTTAACCCTGCAACCATTCTGCTGCAGGCTTGTCAGCTTTCATAAGATTTGCTCAGTGCTTGGGCGAGAGGCCCCATGTAAAATGGAGGCACTCCAGGATCCAGTGTTGGTGATTCAGCAGCTAGCACTTCTCTCCAATCAGAAAGAATATAATGCCTCAAGCAAGATGGTAAGGGGCTCTGTTCCACTGGGAGTGCCATTTACTGGAAGGGGCTGTGAAACCAAGCTCTTCCTATAGGTGGTCATTTGAGATGCCTGACACTTCTCACACAAGTGCTGATCCCAGCATCATGGCCAAATTTAAACAAGGGTGATTTCATTCTGCTTCTCTAAAATGCTTGCTATAGTTTCACCGCAAATTATACTTTGTTTCTGCTACTAAGCACTGTGGTGTAGTGTTTGTGAAGCGGAAAGGCTATAGGATACAAGTGGCAGGTAAGTGATCTCTCCCTCGCACTAGACTGAAGTCTGTAAAAATATTTTGTGCTTTGTCATGCTGAAAGATGATACAGAATTTGCAAACTGCTGTAATTACCATTTTGCTTGCTTTGGTGAGTTGAATGATAACTCTATAGCTTTAAGGTTATTATTATCAAAGTGTGTATCTATCTATATATTAAAGATCAAAGCCAGCTACAGAGAAATGAAACTTGAAGGCTTAGAGATGGACAGGTCAGAAAAACATTTAGACCATATAAATTCTTTACATTTTTCCATTTAAATAAAAGATTGCTGTTGAAGTAATCTCATGTGCACTGCCTATCTCTGCATGACATGGTGGCACAGGGCAAAAAGAGAAAAGAAATGGGGAAAAATCCTTAATTATAAGGATCTACTTTGCCAGACTAGACTCACTTGCAACAGCACTTAAGCAGTTTCCACATAGCCACCAAGGTCAAAGAGGATAACTCAGAGCTACAGGTTAACTCATTGGTAGAGAACATAAGAATGGCCATACTGGGTTAGACCAATGATCCATCTAGCCCAGTATCCTGTCTTCCAACAGTGGCTGGTGTCAGACGCTTCAGAGGAAGTGAACAGAACAGGGTAATTTATCAATTGATCCATCCCATCGTTCAACCCCAGCTTCTGGCAGTCAGAGGTTTAAGGACATCCAGAGTATGGAGTTGCATCCCTGGCCATCTTGGCTAATAGCCACTGCTGGACCTATTCTTTATTCATAAACTTATTCTTATCCATAATCTTATTCTTTTTTTAACCCAGTTATACTTTTGACCTTCACAACATCCACTAGCAATGAGTTCCACAGGTTTACTGCATTGTGTGAAGAAGTATTTCCTTATGTTTGTTTTAAACCTGGTGCCTATTCATTTCATTGGGTGACCCCTGAGCAAATAAGTGATTATTTGGTTCTGTGGCAGTTCTGGAAAAAAGGGTGTTTCACATCAAACTGAAATTTTTCAGTTTTTATCGAATTGCAAAAGTCTCTTTTGGGTCTGCTTCAGAACAAGGATTTGAACTCAGCTCTTCCACATCCCATGTGAGTGCCTAAACCTCTAGGCCTGACCATCTCTTCCTCCTCCTCTGACCATTTTGTGAATGGCAGAAACAATTAATGTCATATCAATGTCATATTTGCAAACTGTTTCATGTTACCAAAAACTGCATTTTTCATCCAATAAATGATTCATCTAAACACTTTTTTATCCAGCTCTACTCACTAGTTCATGAGGTGGGCAGCCATGCCCAGAATCATTTTACAGGCAATTATTTTTGAAAGAGGGGGAAGAGACAATTTAGACCGCTTAAGACTATTGGAGAAATGCTTCATGTCAATACAAACTGCAGTATGCTAGAGCACTGGAAAGCAACTAAAGTAGATGAGACCATCATACACTCTCCTACTTATGGGATAAACGACACCTGTGACCCCACTTGTGCTCTCTGGACACATTCCATCGAGGTCCAGGCTCAGGCCATCTCCTGTCTCTTGGGATGGAATCATGTGATTTTCCCACTCTCAGATGGGCCCTAGGTTTCAGTCCCTTGTGATCAACTGTGTTTGCCTCAGCAGGTCTGATATAGGCATAGACCCTGAAGTTCTGTTCCCTCTGGGGCAATGACTATGGGAACCAGTGGCCAAGCATCCTTCTTCAAGTGAAGTATTTAGAACAAAAGCATTTCAAAAAAATAGATCTTAAATTCACTTAAATGGACTGTCTGCATATTTACCTTTCCCCTTAAGCTTACTATACCCTGCACCTGGAAGGTCCAATTCCTTCAGACTCCTCCAGCTTGTCTGCCTAGACAGCTTCTGGCAAATGATCTCCGTACCTCCCTTCCAAAGGGCTTCTTAACTGTTTTGTGCTCTTTTGATCTCCAGGCTCCCATTCTCTCAAAAAAACTGTGCCACTTCAGCCTGAAGCCGTGAAGAGCAAGTCACCGCGTCCCTCCCCTCCAACTGTTTGCTGGGATGTTCTTATTTACCGCACCATTGTGCTGCCTTCCTGTACAGTCCCAACTGAATTCAAGCATTATAGACAAATAATAAACATTCCCTGACTGTCCCAGTTTAAGTTAGATCCATACTGTCAATCATACAGGAAATTCTAATGCCCACTGCAGTAACACAGTAACTGTACCTCACTGGCCAGGCTTCTGATCATACTTGAACCATTCTTACACGTTATATGTCAGTGCATATCACTATGCATATCATGACTCCACATCTGCCACAAGGACTTCCATGCAAACATGTAGAAAAAATAGATTTTGTGGATCGTCGCATGCATTAGAAACAGACTTACATTCAGGCCCCTAGATAATAAGGCCCCTCTAACAAAAGCAGTGAAGGATATCACTGTGCAAAGCAGCGCAAATGGTAAAGTACTTAGAAATGGCAAAAAGAGGTCAGGCAATGAGAGTCTGGAAGCGCTTACAAAGAAAGACTTCCAAGTGAAGAGGGACAATGTATGTGTGAGACAGACAAACAGAGGTGTGAACTGGGGTGAACAGCATGAAGAAGAACTATACCTGAGGAAAGGCAAACTGGTGCACAAGAGCAATGAAACCCAACTGGCCAGAAGAGGCATGAGCAGGAATTGCAGGAAGGTAAGTCAGTGGGAACAGGCCTGGTAAACCAAAACCACAGCTAAACTGATTGTTGCCCATTGGGTCTTTCTGAGGGACTCAAGCAGGAGTGAAAGTAACTTACAGGACTTACTGGTACTGCCGGAGTCCTGCGGGGGGCATGGCCTCATCTGGAAGAAGTGTAGCCTCAACCAGAAGAGGCGGGGCCTCTCGAGATTTAAAGGCCCTGGGGCATTGGCTGTGGCTGGGAGCCCCAGGGCCTTTAAATCAACCGGGGCTCCCAGCTGCAGAGGTGACTGGGAACCCCTGGGGCTCAGGGGCAAATTAAAGGGCCTGGGGCTCGGCCACCACGGAGCACCGGACCCTTTAAATCCCGGTCCCAGCCCAGAAGCCGAGCTCAGGTGTGGATTTAAAAGGCCTGGAGCTCCCATTGCTGCAGGGAGCCCCGAGCCGTTTAAATCCCGGCCCCAGCCTGGCTGCCAGAGCAGCGGGCGGGATTTAAAGGGCTCTGGGCTCCCCGCTGCGGCGGGGAGCTCTGAGCCCTTTAAATCCCAGCTCCAGCCCGGCCACCGAGCTGCGGGCGGAATTTAAAGGGCTCTGGGCTCTCCTCAGTGGCAGGGAGCTCTGAGCCCTGTAAATCCCAGCCCCAGCCCGGCCGCTGAGCCACGGGTGGGATTTAAAGGGCTCTGGGCTCCCCTCTGCTGCAGGGAGCCCAGAGCCCTTTAAATTCTCACCGCAAAAGCCAGTGCGGTCCGGCATGGCGTACTGGCTCTTGCCGGTATGCCGTACTGAACCGTACCAGCTTACTTTCACCTCTGGACTCAAGTATATGGTGAAGCTGAAAAAGTTTAACTGTTTTATTAAACTTTATAATAAAAATGGGAGCACCTGACTATACAGAGGAAACACTAACAAAATGAATAGAGTCCTCCCCTGAGACAGAGAAAACTCTAGTTATAATCAACAGCACAGATGGCAGAAAAAATTACAGACACACATCTGTGGCTTGCACCTCCTTTAAGGTCATAGCCTATACATGCATATGTAGCTTTTATAATCAGTAGGTCTGTTGTGTATAACTTGTTAGGTCAGACAGCAGCCAGAACAATAGACCTTGTAAGAGGAATCTGGGAGCTTGTGGTATATTTGGCAAGAACCTGTTAAAAGAACTTTTAAAACAAGCAGATAAGATCTTACACTCCCCAAACAACCAACTGAAGAAAGATATAGCAAGGTTAATGAGGACAGAAATAAATGAGAGAGTAGTGAAAATAATGGACCCAATGGAATGGTACACACCTATGGTGCCACTTCTGAAGCTTGGAACAGGAAAGGTGACACAGCTTAAAGGAAAGACCATGGAACTGGGAATCAGGAAAGTAAATGAGGCAATCTTCTGCGTGATATTGCCTCAAAGCTGACAGGACACAACAGTGTTTTCATTCCTGGTCACAGCCAGGTGTTTCTGGAAGATTCCTCTACACTCCTACACATCTCTTGAAATATAAAGCAAAAGAGTGACCCAGAAAAGGTGAAGGCAATACAGAAACTCTCACCGCCAAGCAATACCTCCAAGCTGAAATGGATGCTAGGGATGATAGATTATTTCAGGTGATATTTGTCAGAACTACCTATTATTAGACAACTCCTCTATACCTGATTGAAGAATTAAAAGAATTGAATTGAATTGAATTAAAATTCAAGATCAAATGGAGTTATTTTTAAATAGAAAACGGAAGCATTTTTTTACGGATAAATATTGCTATAAGAAGAATGTTGAGAAATAACAAATATTACTGAAGAGAATAACTGCTGAAAGTTTTATCTTTCCTATCGCCATGGATGACTCTGACCTACATGAAAGCTGCTACTTCCAGAAAGTGAGAGCAATAAGGATGTGGAGAAACTCATTCTGCATAAAATTCAGTGAGAGAAGGTGACCACTTTGAACAATGTTTATAAGACCCGTTTCAATCTACAATTTCTTTTAAACACAGGTTGTTCTTTTTAAAATAAGTTGGTTTTGTTCACTTTATAGGCAGATAGGTCTGGTGATGATCGGTGAGATTAGATAATCATCCCCCACCCATACCCCTGGGAATACTGCTCCTATAACTGAACTACATAGTCTATCAGCATTTTTTAAATGCCTTTCATCACAGTACCTCTTTCTTCCTTCCCTGATTCTTTGGCAACTCATCTGTCTTCCCATCACGCCCCAACTCAACTTTGGCCTCTATGAGACTCATTCAGTAAAGTCTTACTATGAATACCATAGATGACATTAGTCTATGGACTTGATTCTCCACTCCATAATGCCAGTATATACTGGCTAACTCCAGTAAAGTCAGCCTAGTTACACTGGTGGAATGGAATGGAAAGGCAGGCCAAATTATGTGATGATGGATGAGTTTAAGAGCAAACAGAAAGGGGAAGGAAATCAGAGAAACACCAATTCTCAGGAGGACAGGAGGGGGCAGTATGTAGATTAGGTTAATCTACAGCACCCGGACCCTGCAATGAAACAGTTTTAAAAATGTTAAGAAACAAAAGAGACATTACCCAATGTATTTTTTGTAAATATCCATTGAAACTTGCCTTTAAAACAGCATGCAAGATGTTTTGTCTTTTCCCCACTAAATCCTGAACACAGTGATTTTCACACCACCACCCTTCCTTAATTATCCTTATTGTCTGGAAAGATGGTCTCCATACACATATTTATTGATTATTACATTTTAAAATGTCTATGCTGTTGTTTTGGATATAATTCTACTCTATTGCACATAGGTCCAAGCATACATTAAGCAACATGATTAACCTCTGTCACGTATCTGTTCTCTTATCGTCTCCTTAGGGAAAAAGGTGTGCACAGTGGAGTGTTGTTTTGGAATGTTTTTAATGCGCACGCGCACACACACGCACAGACAGAGAGCTGTGTGTTTATGTTAGAGAAGGATAAGGTCCCAGAAAGCTACTTTTACTTACAGTAGCGGGTAGTAAAGTTTGAGATGGTTTCCTTTAAGTATATGAAGAGCACTTTCGTGATACTCTTATTCCCACAAGCAGCCCTGTTGAAGTCAATGGAACTACTTGTGTAAGTACTATGAACCATGGGAATGTGGGGCAGAATCAAGCCACAAAAGAGCTGGGGTGAAGTCCTGGCCATTGACTTCAGTGGTGCCAGGCTTTTATCCCTGTAACTCCCTGGTACCAGCATAGCATGATATCCACAAAACAAGATTCATACCAAATCTCATGGTTCAGCCTCGTTGTTTTCAGTGCATCCCACTTCTCTTCTGTCATCTGTGTTCTGTCTATTTAGATTGTAAGTTCCTCAGGGCAGGGACTTGTCTGACTTGTCTATAAAACCTCTCACACACTTTGGGCTGCATATAGATAGAGGTAATGTGAATAATTAATTGATTTAAGGTATAATAAATCTTTAATACTTTCAATAAACAAGACACAGAGGAAGTGCCACAGGCTGACGCTCTACCTAATGATGTTGCAAAATGTCCAGACATGCCGTGAGAAAGGTTAATTGTGGCAGATACTCTGCGAGAAGCCCAATGGGATGTTTTATCACCAACCATCAAGAGACAGAAGTCCAGGCCTATGTTTGTGTTACTGAAAGAGACAGACCAGCTCCGCTGCAAAGCTGGAACAAATATAAGCAGTATAAATGGCAAAGAGGAATGGGTAGCCCATAAGTAACATCCAAGTATAGGCCAAGAATTTTATGCCATCTCGCTGAACTAAATGACCTGATAGCAATTCACATACTGTAAACTGCCGTCCTCAAAACCCACCTCTCAGCATATTGGCCCTGCACTGGTGCAGACATAAAAGAAGAGGCCGGGACCTATTAGAAATGCAGGTTCAGCAGAGGGTCTGAGAAAAAGGAACCACTCCTTTCAGCTCAGTTGCTGGAAGACCTATGGCAGAGAAGTGCCATTACACACCTACAGAATCTACTGATTTTTTTCTGAGATTTATTGAAATACATTTACTGTAAACCATCAATGAGAAGGTAAAAGGCACTTGTGGTTAATCTATCATGCCTAAAGAAGCTATCATTGGAGATGGTCAAAAATGGGAATGGCCATCCCATGGGAAATTCCAGTAATTCAAAATTTGTGTGTTAAATCAGGATGAAAAGTTGAAATAACCAAATTTTTTGTGAAATGGAAAGTTCTGAAAACTTTCACTTCAGAAATGTCCAAATGTTTTGTTTCAATATTTTTTGATCAGATCTGCTCTATTGTCTCTGGGTAGTCCTAGTCTGAGTGCCTTATGCTCCTGTACTCTGTAGGCCAGACTCCCTGGCTGGATTATGGTTATATATACACACACACACACACACACACACACACACACACACACACACACACACACAATTTTCTTTATCATAAGCAAATTGTGAACCCAAGAACATGTAAGTCATAGTTTTGAATCCCAAGTCAAAACGGGCTTAAAATTAAGCAAAATGGATCTGCCCACCCCTAAATCAGACTATACACACTCTTTTCTCTGTGCACTTAAATAAAAGGCTGTTGCTGAACTAGTTTAATATGTCCTGCCCCTCTACATTACAACAATAAGGGTGGAGCATATTCTGTTTCCTAAAGAATGATTAGAGCAGGTGACTGGCAGTCATGTCCTCTAGACTCTCCAGCACTGATTTACTGTGTAACAATGGCCAAGTCATGGTTTTTGGTTTAGTTTCCCCCCGCCCCACACACACACACCACCTCTCTCATGTGCAAAATGGGGCTAATAATACCTCAGTCTGAAGGGCGATAAGAAGCTTACATTGTTGCGACTGAGATCCATGCATGAAAGGTGCTGTGACCAAGCAGTATGTAACCTGTTTCTCATGGGTTTAGCATTTCCGGGTAGCACACATATATACTACGCTAATAAAAATAACCCTCCTCAGGGAATATTGCACCTTTAAATGGAAGAGTTGAAATTAAAAATTATCGTTTAAAGTTACAGATTTCCAGTGCAAGATATTTTACTCTGGAATGCACACACACACACACACACACATCATAAGTAAAGTTGGTCAACAGTTTTAAAATGAAAGATTTTCCTGGTGGAAAATGGAGTTTCATCAAAATTCAATTTTTGCAGGAACACACAGATTTTGAAAAGAAAAAGAAAAAGATGGGAAAATATCAACACAGTTGAAACATTTCAGTTGTGTGTTTCATTTCAATTTCTGGAACCAAAACATTTCAGTTTTCCAAACTTGACTTGGATTTTAGGGACTTTTACCTCTCCTCCCCCCTCCCCCCACTTTTTACCTTTTGTCTCGTTCTTCCACTGGAAAAAAGCAGGGGAAGTTTAAAAGACACGTGTGATGAAATGGATTTTCTCCATACTAACACCACCACTTATCTGTCCAATTAATTTGGCCATTTCATCTCTGGAAGGACACCGTGAAACCATATCACTCAGCATATAGATTATATCTTATTCCAGTAGTCAGCTTCTAGGAAATTCCCTCAGGTATCTTTACAATCACAGTCTACTGGTGTCTAGAATCTTCCGGTTACTGAATCCTACTGGCCCTCTCTATCTCAAACCTCCAGGTGTATACAGATGAAGATCGTTAGCTTTCTAGCTGGATGTCCAAATAGCAGGTCCATCTTTATTACGATAAAGTCCATATGCTAACTACCCAGCAAGTTATTTAAAACCTGTATATTAGCTTTGAAACCACTTTCCATGAGCAGTGGCATTAAGATAGTTTGACATTCACAATGCACTGACTAACAGGAACTTACTAATTTTAAGCCTGCTTTGTTTGTCTTGTATAAGGAAATGGAAAAAGTGAATTCCTGTGGTTCAGCTACTGTGCTAGATATATTACACATTATTCCTTTTGTTTGGAAAGTTCTGTTTCCAAACACTTTCCAATACCCAAACTGTATTAACGGAAGCACATCCAAATAGTTTCCAGGAGAGCAACAGGTTCTTTCTCTGGTGAAATAACATGCTAAATGTGAGAGTTTAAAAGAGCTCTAGTTGGTGTCTTCTTTTATTCCGAGTGCTTTTTAAGGAATAACTAGTACTGGCAATGGGAAAGCCTCTAAAGGCTGAGAGTTGTAATTTGGTTCAAATGAGCATCCAAGAGTTCAGGTACTCCTACACAATGGTTATTTCAGATGAGATACCCAAACCTCCCATCCTGCCACCTCTCCCTCCCTGCACAGTCCCCTGACAGGCACCACAACTTTCATGCTTACTCCAGTAGGCAGCTTGGTTCCATTGCATTTCCATGAGAGAATCTTAGCCACTTGGTAACTCCTTCCAACATAGGTACGGGCAGCCCCGTTGAATCCCAGATCTATTGACAATGTCTTCAAGTCTGACCAGTCAGCCTAATATTCAATGCTAGAGTAGCAGGAGCCAGTGATCCCTCTGTTGGGACCCATGGCTCTGGAGCTAACATTTAAAAGCATTCTGGATGTTCTGGCTCCAAGAGCACTGTATTAATCCCTTGTACAATCCCTTCTTCCCACCATTCCCATGAGAATAATTAATCCTGCAGTAATTAAGACAATGTCTACACCACAAAGAGTATTTACATTTTAAACAGCCAGAGCAGCAGAATCCAACAACAGACTTACTAGCTTATGCTGATTCAGATCCTTGTGTCATTCCCCAGACGAGGGGCAATGGGATGAAGCAGGAGGAGGGACAAAAGATTACCCAGGAAGACACTTGAAGGGAGTATGGGCCTCAAAACCAAAGGCTTATTGAGTTAAAAGGGGGGAGGGAGGGAGGGAGGAATTAGCTAAATCTTTAGACACAGTTTGAGGTTACTCTTTTTGAAAAACTAACAATGTTTTCTGTTCAATGCTATTGACAATATAGCAAGAAAAGCCCAACTGGCAGAATATCCACAGCTGCTTAACAGTGAGAGCTCCTGAAAGCTGAGGAAAATCACAGGAAGGGCCAAGCAAACAATCAATTCTCAATATGTTTTGACCAGGAGCTGAGGCTTGCTGGTGTATTTTGTTTTTTAGTTAATAGCCCTCGTACAGCCCTTGATCCAATGTTCACTGAAGTAAAACGGTGCCAGCCCTGCAGACTGAAGTCCCCTGTTTATCCACCTAGCTGGTGAAGTGTTAGCAGTTCAGGTTTTCCCACTGATCAACTGCCACTGATTTTAGTGGCAAAGGATCAGGAACATATTCCCTTAATCCCCCTCTTAAAGGCCCCAGAGAAGCTCATTTTATATTTCTAATTGAGGAGGGCCTGGTATAGCTCCCAGCAGTGACCATTAGTGTTACCCCTGGGTTGGCTGGAGGGATTATTTGGGACAATGTGAGGTGACCTGCTCCTACCCATGGACTGAGTACATAGCTCTTAAAACCTCAGCAAGCAAATGACCCTAAATGATTTTTAGCACTTTGGAAAATATGGGTGCCCCTTGGTCCGAGTGCTTCACCAATATTTGGTGTCTTGCCTTGTTTCTGCTAGGAGGAGAAATTATTAATAATAATAGGAGATACACCTATCTCCTAGAGCTGGAAAGGACCTTGAAAGGTCATTGAGTCCAGCCCCCTGCCTTCACTAGCAGGACCAAATACTGATTTTTGCCCCAGATCCCTAAGTGGCCCCCTCAAGGACTGAACTCACAACCCTGGGTTTAGCAAGCCAATGCTCAAACCACTGAGCTATCTCTCTCCCCAGTTAATGATAGGAGTCAGGGCTGTCTGTGTGTGCAATCCTATTTATTTACAAAGAATGTACATCCAGTCCTGTTTCCCTGACCACAGTAGAACAAACAACAGAAGATAGTTTCCTTACTCACAATTTCCAGGCCTGCCTATCTGGCCAGCACTCTGCCCAAAAGAAACTCTCTCTCTTTCTTTCCCCCGGGTCACACTCACACTGAGTTTTTGTCTGCCTGCTCACTTTATGATTCCTTTCACACACATTCAAACAGCTGCAACCAAATCAACACTATGTCCCCTGTGTTTACAATCAGTCTCCAAGGAAACCTCTTGAGCCACATGTCTCAGATTCTGTTCAGGACTTGCTATGCTGGTCCGTATCTTGGGCAGTGGCTTCTGGTGTTTTAGCTATCACTAAACAAAAGGTAATTTAATTGCTGAATGAAAAGTGACTAGCATGCCCTTTAGCTTCAGCGAGGTCTATGAATGCCCATAGAACAAATACACAGTTTCTGGAAGCCATCAATACCCTCCAGCTTAACAATATTTTTAAAAACCATTGAGTCAATACTATCATTGAACATCGTTGACTCAGTACTACCTCTCATTTCCCCTCTCTGTGAGTCCTAGCAACTGTCTGAATTACAGTGTCTCTGTATGGGAATGGATACAGAGTGTACACAAAATTTGCTATCTATCCATGAAGCACTGACCACAGAATGCTTTTCATTTTGATATAGGACAGTACTGAAAATACTAATTTTTAGAGATTACTTTTAGATGGAAAATCATTAATCAACTGGTTTTCCTTACCCCATGTCTGAAAGAAAACGCAGGTTGGATGAAAACGAACATATTTGTAGGAGTAGTTAAATATAAGGGACAGCATGAACAATGTATTTCAGGAATTTAGGGAACTTAATTCATGTCAGAGAACTGTCCCTTAAAATGAGACGGCCTTTTTGCTCTAGAGATGTGATCTACTGAAATAAATAAAGATCTTGTCACTGGAGACGAGGAAGCTTACGATTGCTAAAGGAGCAGTGAACTTTGGCTCAGTTCAGTAGTGAGTGACCAAAATTGATTACCACCAGTGTGTTTGCTGTACTCTGTGAAACGAAAAGAGCTTGAATTCTCAATCCACTTTTCAGTGGCTGGATGTCCTCATTGTAACTGACACCTTTACTGGCAGCATCAACCAAAAAGTCAAAGAATGGATGAACAGAGGAGACTGAACTACCTACTTGCTGCTACTTGACAGGGCTGAGTCATATTGTCAGGCAACATGGGAAAGCCAGCTCACATGATGCCCATGCTGTAACTGCTTTGTGACTAAGCAGAAGAAAACACCTGACTACTGAGCTAACATATTTTATAGACGCTAACAGTCGCATTGTTTGTTTTCATTTTTAAAATCTTGCAATTAACTGCTGACTATATAAATGACCAGCTGAAGTTGTATAGTTAAAGCTTTTAAATAGAAAACTTGAAGGTTAGGATCACTACAATAGTTTATAACTTTGCACTAGCAGATCTGGAAATGACCTTAACTTTCACCAGTAAAATGGTTCTCTCTCATCCTTCACAAGATGTAATAATGAGCTTGATGGCAAATACATTAAATATGTTGACAGCCTTGACTCAGCTGCTGTGGCTGGAACAAAGTATTGAAAGTCAAGATACAGCATGCCATAAAAAAGTGTTCCATATAAAGCAATAAAGTACATTTGTTTGCTGAAGTATCATACTAGTTTAATATTAAAGGGACATTGTCAAGTCAAATTTGGCCCCAACTCTGGGCTTTGTGAAAACAAGGTCTTGCAAAAGCTAAGAACAATACAAATATTTCTAAGTGATTGTGCACATGTACAGTCCACTGCAGGTATGTGTGTGCCCAGTACACTCATGTTGGAGACTTTTCCAAGCAGGATCACTAGAAGACACATGTGCCCCTGCTCTCCTTGTGCATTGAGCCAAAGCCAGAAAAAGGGTGTGTCTGCTGTCTCCATCTCAGTTTCTTCTTGCCACTTGTGCAGTTATTGCCCCAAGCAGCAGGGAAGGTCAGAGGGTCACAGAAGGTATATGTGCACACCTCTCGAAGACCAACAGTAACTGTAGATAAGTTTTCTCCTTCATTTGATTGTGCACATATATGTTCCATTGCAAGTGACTCTGTTCCCTTGGTGGGGGACTTCAGGTTATTTGAATGAAGACTGCAATACTGGTTTGCTGAAGTTGGCATCGTCCTGAAAGACCTTAGAGAAGGCATAATGTCTGGAAAAGGTATGTATAGACAACCATGTTGCTGCTTTGCAGATGTCTGTTATGGGAACGTTGCTCAAAAAGGCTGAGGGAATTGGACTGAGCTGTTATTTTTGGTGGAGAAGAGACTTTGACAAAATTGTAACAAAGTTTGATGCAGTCAGAAATCCTGTGTTAGATATGCTGAGCTGCTACTGGTTGGCCTTTGACTCTCTCAGCATAGGCTACGAAGAGCCTGGGAGAAACTCTGGATGATTTAGTGTGGTCAAGGGAGAACACGAATGTTCTGCAGACATCCAGGTGCTGGTGGAGCTGCCAGTGTCAGTGGACCCATCCTGCGAGAATGGAATGATGCTGTCAAAGCTTCTGATGATGCTGATCACACTGATTGCATTAACGATGCCAGCAGTGCTGAGCGCACTGAGGGCACCAATTGCACTGATACTGCAGACCAGATTGATAGTGTTGACTGTGCACCAGCAGTGCCAGATGTGCTGATTGCCTGGAAAGTGCCAGCAGAGCCATTGGAGCTGGATGTGTTGATGGTGTCCAAGAAGCTGGAGTCTTCAATACCAGAGCCAGGTGTAATAGTGGGGAGTTTGGTACAGGTAAACAAACCAAACCTCTCAGAGATAGAAAAGTCTGCAGAGTTGAAGGCACTGAGACAGGTAGGTGCTTAAGTGACAGGACCTGCAGCAGCAGCAATGTGGACAGTGCCAAGACTGTCTGGACCAGCTGCAGTGATGATGGCAGTCCTCATATTGATGAAGACACTGGACTCGATGGTCCTGGAGAAGTAGGAGTCAGCAGTGCTGCCTCAGATGGAGCCAATGAGTGCTTATGTTTGTGATGTTTTGAACCAGTTCTGGAGAATTTACTGGCGCGAAGACCTAGCTTTAGAGCACTTGTTAGCATGAAAAGCTCAGAGCACTTGGAAGAGGACAGGGGAAAGGACAAAGAATGAAGTTTGTCATCTGACTTGCATTTAGAGTCCCAAAGAAATGGCAAGGCACTCCTTGAGGACTCAGCATCTGCCGATTCATAGTCTGAATATCTGAAGACTGGGGAGAGGCAGACAAAGTGAACTCAACCAGCTTGTTCTCCTACAAGGTTCAGCAGCAGCACGTGTGAGTCTCTGGTCTCTTGGTTTGGTTCCATCTCTGTCTCCAGATGGTGGGGCCACACAGGGCTGTCCCGGGAGCATTGGAGAGGGCAGCAGGAGAGGTCAGCCTGTCTCTCTTGCTCGTTCTGCTCTGGCACATACATGTCTACATATGCAACTGCATGCATAGGTACTGGTGAACAATGTAGAACTGTATGGGAAGATTTTTCAAAGGCATACCAACAGGTGTCTAATTGCTATTGGCTTAAATAAAGCCAGGCATCTAACTGCTTTTGGTGCCTTTAAAAATATCCCTCTTGATCCTTTCTTAATCCTAGAGCAACAAAAGAATAGCACTAGAATCAGCTCGCCTCAATGCCTCAACAAAAAATAAATCACCCTGTCAGCTTTGCAAAATTTCACAAGCTGTGGGGAAAAACAGATTTCTATGACTTGTACACTCTGTTCAAAGCTGAGTTTTTGCTTTTATTAAAAAAACCAGTTTTCTTAATGACAATAAGTAAATAAATGCATTTGAAAATACATTAAGTTCAGCTGTTTAAAATTTTCACGTGGTGTGGAAAACAACAACATTAAATGACACCACAAAGTGCCTTGAGAGCACCATAAAGTCTTAGGCTCTGATTCTGTAAAGACCTGTGAAGGCCAAGACTATAACAGGATTCTCAGTAGAACTAGATAAGTTCATGGCGGATAGGTCCATCAATGGCTATTAGCCAGGATGGGCAGGGTGGTGTCCCTAGCCTCTATTTGCCAGAAGCTGGGAATGGGCGACAGGGGATAGATCACTTGATGATTGCCTGTTCTGTTCATTCCCTCTGGGGCACCTGGCATTGGCCACTATCGGAAGACAGGATACTGGGCTAGATGGGCCTTTGGTCTGACTTAGTATGGCCATTCTTGTGTTCTTACGACTTACGCACACGCTTAGCTTTGCACACCCATCAACTTCAACAAGACTACTCATATTATGCAAGGTTAAGCATCTGTGTAAAATCTTTGTCAGATTGGGGCCTTGATTTTTCCCTGGTGGTATAAATTGTTTTCCACTGATTCACTCTACCACCAGCTTTGTCTTTCCTTCACACACCTTTGATTAATATCAGCCTTGTTGTTCTTCTTTCTGAGCCATTGATGCCTTCTCACTCACCTTTGTGTGTATGTGTGTGTGTGTGTGTGTGTGTGGTCTCCTCAAGGTAAGTATTTCTGTTGATACTACAACAAATTGTGTCATGGTCTGCACCACTTCCAACAGTAAACAACTGATCCAAATTGATGGACCTTGTGACGAGGACGGGGATAAACAAATACCATAAACAAACACATGCATCTGAGGAAGTGGGTATTCACCCACGAAAGCTCATGCTCCAAAACGTCTGTTAGTCTATAAGGTGCCACAGGATTCTTTGCTGCTTTTACAAATACCATAAATCACTCTTTTTAAAAAAGTGTTTATTTGTCTTGCTGTGGTTTTAAAAAAAAATAATAGTGGTGACTTGGAAATTTAGTCCTTAATTGCTCTGAGCCTAGGGTGTTTTTGTCTGATGAAAAGGCCTGTATCCCATCATCAAACATGCAAACCCTACCGTCTTTGTATGAAAATGCTTTTTTAATGTTAAAGATAGTTCAGAGCACTGTAAAGAATCTCACATTTCAATGTTTTCTCTTTAAAGATGAAGTCAGGTATAGTAGAACCTCAAAGTTACAAACGCCTCGGGAATGGAGGTTGTTTGTAACTCTGAACAAAATGCTATGGTTGCTCTTTCAAAAGTTTACAACTGAACATTGACTTAATACAGCTTTGAAACTTTACTATGAAGAAAAATGCTGCTTTCCTTTTTCTAGTAGTTTATGTTTAACACGGTATGGTACTGTGTTTGCTTTTTAATTTAGTGTCTCTGCTGCTGCCTGATTGTGCACTGCCAGTTCCAAACGAGGGGTGTGTTGACTGGCCAGGTCATAACGCTGGTGTTCATAACTCTGAGGTTCTACTGTAATTAGCGTTGCCAACCCTCCAGGATTCTCCTTGAGTTTCCAGGAATGAAAGATGAATCTTTAATTAAAGACTATGTCATGTGATGAAACCTCCAGGAATATATACAACCCACATTGGCAACCCTAACAGTAGAACACATTAGTTTCAGAAATGAGAAGATTCACACATAACAGTAATTCCATTCCAGCTCTAACATTTCCATATGACTTAGTTTTTAGGGTTAAGGACTTGCTTCCTGACACAGTTTAAACACAAAAACAGATTTTAAAACAAAAAGTCTAAACAATAGTTTTTAAAAGGAGTGTTGATTTTTTTTTTTTTGTTATTTGTTGCATCCAAAACAAGTCTAGTCATGGGAAATTCAAGGCTGTCCCAGGGTCCAAACACATAAGGCCAGTTTTCAATACCTGAAAATTTGTAGTCAGCAACTATGAAGGGTGGCTGTTAGTTATGAGAGTTTCATGTGCACTGTGCTAAAAGTGCTATTAAAATAACCTTGTGCTTCACCCACTTTGAGGAATACAACTTCCTGGACAGGTTTGTGGACCTCTCGACACGGGAAAGTGTTCTGTTTTCTAGTAGGGGTGTTACTTTAGATAAAAATCTGAGATCAAATGTTTGTGCTCTGAGGAGCCATCTGCTGTCATATGTACAGCTTCCCAGATGCACAACATGGGCATCTAATAAGCTAATGAAGGAAATGAACAGAATAGCTTGGATTTCAGTACACCTCCGAACTTGGACATCTACCAAATGAAAATTGGCTGAAGCAGGAGTCTTTTAATTGCATTGCCAGAAGCCAGTCATTGCTCAGATCAGTCCACAGAAGTCCTGCTTTGGTGTTTAATGCAGTCGAATTTGCAACATGTTTATGCAGCTCCTGTAAAACATTCAACATGTTACTATCAGGGCTAGAGTGAGGTGAAGATGACTGGACAGTCTAATCCAAGTCTGAAAATAGGGCTCTCCACAAAGGTGCAGACTTGAGTCTATTTCTGTTATGGAATATATTTTAATAGGTCTTCCCTTTGTAAGTGTCTCCTCCTGAGAAAAATCATGATTTTCCATAGCACAATGGATGATAGCTCAGAAAATCCACAGGGGGTGAGAGAATGCAGATAAGCAAAACATTTGGTCAGTGGTGTTTATGTGTACTTATATTTTAGTATATCGGTGGGAACAGGGTAGCACATAAGCAGATCCCAAGCCTAGCTGTAGTACAGGCTCCTCACAGATCTCCTGTTTGAAAACAATTTCTAGAATCTGTTTTTGTTTTGATTTTAAAGTTGGTACAGCCCATCTGGTGCAATATCATAAGATGTAGTCCAGGGAAATTGAGTTTGGAATCAAAATACTTAACATCTGCAGTTAGGGGGAAGGTTTGAGCATTAGCCTACTAAACCCAGGGTTGTGAGTTCAGTCTTTGAGGGGACCACTTAGGGAACTGGGGTAACAAACTGTGTGAGGATTTGTTCTGCTTTGAGCAGGGGTTGGACTAGATGACCTCCTGAGGTCCCTTCCAACCCTGATATTCTATGATATTGTAGTAAGAGGCATCCAGGTTGTGCAAGCAGCAGTAATCTACCAGTGCTTTAGGATGTATTTACAGGAGTTCCAACACCAGCCACACAGCCTTGCTGATTCTGCAATGTTAACTTGGGAAGTACTGCTTTGGGGGGGCTAGCACTGCCGTTTAGATTGGCCCTGGATAGCAAAATGACAACCCCAGCTCCAGTCATCCTAGCAAATGGATGATTTTTATGATGGTCACTGAAGTGAACCCTTGTGACTGAAGCGAGTCATACAGTAGTGCCCATGAGCTCCTTTCAGGTTCAGGGTTCATTGTGGTAGGTACTGTGCAAACACATACAAAGATAGTATCCCTGCCCCAAATAACTTACAATCTTAGACTCCAAGTCAGGAAAGCACTTGAGCACATCTTAAGTCCATCCCCATTCAGGACAGCACTTAATACATTCCAAAGTCTCTTTGATCTCAATGGGACATGAGCATTTAAATGTATACTTTCCTCAGCAGGGCATGAATCAGGTTCTAAGAATTTTCCCAAAGTTTGAGAGAGTTTGGATCCTGAGTTCTTGATTAAGTAGAGATGGACCCAAAGGCTGATTTATTCATTTAGCCTTCCTTTCTGGTTTCTCCAGTGCAGTTTGCTCACATGGCCGGATCTAATCCCCAATTGCCTGTATTGTAACTTAAGCTGCTTGAGGCTGAGACCTCAGTTTTGTAGAGCACATGTGCTATGACACAGTGATTGTATGTGAATAGCAAATAATAGCTTTTAACCTGATGAGAGTGAGTGTTTCTTCCCTTCATTCCCACAGGCAGTCCACACACTCATCAGATAACATTAGCACCTTTGAGAGTAACATATGCAAAACAAGTGAGGGAGGCACACCTTGCTTCCTCCTTAGCATTCTCTGAGATACAGCCTGGGGCCACATGCTGACATGTGCAATGAAACCCCAAAGGACTGGTGCAATCTGGCTGGAGCTCCAGGATAAGTACAGTAGTACCTTGATGGTGATGTTCATCAGAAAATGAGGTCAAAGGGCAGCTGGATTATGAGGATGGAAGTGACATAAGTTACTAAGCAATTATATTATATTGAATAAAAAGTTCAGTTATTACCATCCAGCCCAGCATGCATGAACCATGCCCCTGAAATTAGTGCTGCCCCCTCTCTGGGCTCCAGGCAGTGTTAAAGGAAGACAAACTTTTTGCTAAACTCCTTTCCTACATAATGCAATTTGGCTAAGGGATCAGTAGCATCAAGCCCTTATGGCCTTTTAAATCTGTTATGCACAAATTTAGACTGACTTAAAAATACTCTCCTTAATTAGCAACTGGACATGTAAGCCACTCTACTGTGAGCACTTATTATATACTGCACCACAAGATTACAGGGCTAGGATCGGGAAGCTCTCTTAGTGACCTACATACCATAGCTATATTATTACAGCACTAGTCTATCATTAAGGCTGTGTCAAAGTTTCCATTGTACAAACCAGCCATAGAATCATAGATTTTTTTGAAGTTAGAAGGGACCCACAGTGCTCTCGTGTTTGGGTTTTGGTTTAGTTCAGCTAAGCCCCCAAAATGTGAATGCTTATCAGAAAGCTTATCCAAATCTTGCTAGGAACCCAGCATCACATAGAGTAACTCTCCAGTCCTGAAAGCCCCATTAAAGTGAGGCACAGCCTACAATAGCCCCTAACTTCCCCACTATCACTTTACCTTGAGTTGTCTTCTGAGAGCAGGGAGGCTTTAACCTATCCATAAGAAATGGTCACCCTTCTGTAACGGTCCTTCTACAATATGTTTTGCACATGTCCATTCCACTGTAGGTGAGTGCACCCCAAGCACACGGTTGTCGGAGATTTCCCCCCAGTGGTACCTGTCAGGACATCTTGAGCGCCCTCTGCTGCTTGCACACCACTGTGTGCAGATATAATGAGTGGAGCCACCCCCCAAAACTCCCCTTGGTTCCTTGGCACTGGATAGTCTCCGACAGAAATAGGAAGGTGGGTGGGTCGAGGAACGGGCATTTGCAACATCTCTTGAAGAACAACAGGTATGGAAAGAGAGGTAAGTGTTTCTTCTCCTTCAGGCGATTGCACGTCCATTCCACTGTAGGTGAGACAAGTAGATCAGTCTGGAGGTGGGATCAGAATCTATTTGAACAGTGATTATAGAACACTATGTCTGAATCTGGCATTGTTCTTAGCTTGATGGGCTATAGACTCATGACAAGCAAGCGCGTGCACCGATGACCAAGTTGCTACATAGCAAATGTCAAGAATAGGTACTTGTGCCAGGAAAGCAGCTGAGGCTGCATGACCTCTAGTTGAGTGGGCCAATACTCTAGCTGGAGGAGTTACATTAGTCAACTAGTAGCAAAAACAAATACAGGATGAAGTCCAGGGAGAAATTCTGAGAGGATACTGTGTGGCCCTTTACTCTGTTGGTCACTGTGACAAACAGCTGTGATGAGACCTAAATGGCTTAGTCAGGTAAAAGGCTAAAGCTCTTCTAACATCTAATGAATGAAGTCTGACTTCTTCTCCATGAGTATGAGACTGTGGGGAAAAAGTTGACAAATGGTTTGCCTACTTAACATGAAATTTGGAGGCCACTTTTGTCAGGAACATATGGTGAAGGAGAAGGTAAACCTTGTCCTTACAGAAAACTGTACAAGGAGGCTCTGATATTAGTACTCTCAATTCACCCACTCTCCTTGCTGAGGTAACTGCAATTAAAAACACCACTTTAATAGAAATGACAAGTTGTGAGTAGTTCAAAGGGTGGCCCCATTAACTTTGCTTGTGCCAAATTCAGAACCCACTGGGAAACAGGCTCTTGCACTTGTCCCTTCAGAAACCTGACAGCTATGGGGTGGGGAAAAGATCTGCTATCCACTGATGGATGGAAAACGGAGATATCAGCCAAATGGACCTTGATAGAGCTAAATGCCAGGCCTTGATGTGTTAGGTACATAAGATAGATGGGAACTTGCTCTGGAGGAGCACTTTCTTGTGGGACCAGAGGGGAAACACACTTCCATTTAGGCAGGTAAGTCCCTCTGGTGGAAGATTTTCTGCTAATGTATGTCTTTAGAACAATCCCTTTCCCGTGGTGGTAACCATAAGCATCCATATTGTCAAGTGGAAGGTTTGCAGGCTGGGATGAAGCAGGCACTTTGGCCATAGGAAATCATTCCTGGATCCAACAGGAGAGACAGTGGAGGCCTGACTGACAAAATTAGGATGGTCTAGTCCCAGTGTGGCCAAGGCCACCCCGGTGCTATAAGTATGATGTAAGTGTGGTCTTGCTTTGCCTTGGACAAGGCTTCGGAAAGTAATGGAATTGGAGGCAATACACAGAGTAGAGAGCTCTTCCAGGGTGCCAGGAACCCATCTATCAATGACTCAGAATTGATGGCACTTTCTGAAGGTCCTTGTTTCAAATAGGTCCACTTGGGGAGTCCCCCACAGCTGGAAAATGGTCTGGCAATGTCCAGACAGAGTGACTGCTTGTGGTGACCAGAAAAGGACCTGCTCATCTGATATTCCCAAGTATTCAGCACCCATGGAAGGTAAGCAGCTCTGAGATTAAATGCATCGGACTCCTCCCTGCCTGTTTACCCAAAACGTAATTGTGCATGGTCTGTCAGCAACAGCAGATTCTCTTCCACAAAATGTGGCCAGAAGACTGAACAAGCTAGACAGACAGCTCGCAATTCCCTGATGTTTAAGTCTTCAGATCTTGAGAAGACCACAGATCCTGAGCCTGCAAGGTCTCCATTTACTCCCCCCAATCCAGGGATGACACATCTGTGATTAACTTGAACATTAGTTGCAGGAGAATGAAAGGAACCCCTATAGAAACTCTCAGAGGGTCTGTCTACCAGTCCAGAGAGGACAAAACTAACATTTACATGTGAACTGTCCTGTCCTGACAGATGACTCCAGGTATACACTAACGCTAGCCATCCTTTAAGTTTTCTGAGGCATAGTCTGGTGTGTTGCACCACATAGGTACATGCTGCCACATGCCCCAGGAATCTATAACAAAAGTGCACTGTGATGACAGGATGTGCTTTTAGTTTCACGATTAAGCCCTGCAGCTTTTGGAGCCTTGACTGCAATAGACACACTCTGGCTTTCACAAAGTCCAGGACCACTCTGATAAATTCTATTCTTTGCACTGCTTTCAGATAGATTGGTCCAGATTGAGCAAGAGTCCCAGGGCATAAAAGGTGGACTGGCTGATGATCATGCTGGAGAGCACATGCAATTCAGACCAGCTTTTTACTAGCCAGTCATCTAGGCAAGGTAACGCATGGACCCCTAACTTCCAAAGATACACAGCTACTGCAGCCATGCATTTTGTGAAAACATGAGGGGCAGCTGACAGGCTGAATGGAAGTTACAGTTTCCACCTTTCTAATGACTGATCACTTGACCCCCACGGCATAGGTGCCTACTCCGTAGCTTAGCAACCACCAGCAGCTTCAGTGCCTCCCATCTGTCGGTGGCCCCTATGATCAACTCCTCCCTCTCCCTCCCAGTGCCTTACGCCCACTGTAATCAGCTGTTTCACAGCGTGTAGGAGGTGCTGGGAGGAGGGGCAGGAGTGGGGATGGAGTGCACTTGGAGAGGGGGAGGAACCAGGTGGGAAGAGATGGGACAGGGGCTTGGGAGGTGTCAGGTGGGGGGCAGGACCTGGGGTGGAGCAGGGGTTGAACTCCCCAGGGGCCCGGTGAAGCTGGCACCTGTGCCCTGAGTCCCCACCCCCTGCTCCACCTGTTTCCCCAAGACTCCCCCATCCAGATAAAAAAAACAAAACAGACATTAGGCTTGTCAAATGGCACCCAGACACACAAGCCAAAATCTGGCCTGTCCAGGTGAAAACTGGACTGGTGGCAACCCTAATAGAAGTACTGTGAATTGGTCCTTTCACCATGAACCTGAGGGACTTTCAGTGATTGTGATGAATTGTCCTGTGAAAGTAAGCATCTTTCAAATAAAGGGCAGCATATCAGTCCCCTTGCTCTTGGGAAGGAATAATAGAAACCAGTGGAACCCTGCCAAATTTTATTTCCTTCTGGTATTTGTTTAACTCTCTTGAATCTAAAACAGGCTTGAGACTGTCTCTTGCTTTGGGCATAAGGAGTATAGGGAATAAAAACCCTCCCCCTGTGGAACAGAGGAACTTCCTCTATGGCCTCCACCTGAAGGACAGCAACAAACTGAAGGGACTATCCCACTTCCACAGTGCTTAAGACCCACTGATCTGATGTGATGAGAGTCCAAGCACATAGGAAGTAGGATAGATGATTGGCAAACATTGGGGTAGCAACAGATGGCACAATGGGGGAGAGTCACTCACTGCCCCTACACCGGATCTGATGATGAGGAAGAGGATGCAGCAGGATGCTGAGTCCGAGCTCTATCTATCTCCTGTGATGGCAGAACTGCTTCTGCTTGTTTGGTACTGGTCCAGTTCCGACTATCAGAGGATGTTTGTGGTGCTGATGCTCATGGTGTGATCTCAAGGAGACCAACTGAGGTGGTGAGGGAATGCCCTAGAGCAGGAAGAGGGAAACCCTACAGGGTCCAAGGCCATTGAAGTCTTGGAATCCATACTTATGTGGACCATTGACCCTTAACAGGCAACCATTGCTGAGTCTGCTGTGAGATCTATGGCCCAGGAAGGATATATGTCCTATCCAGTTTGAGACACATATGACCCAGTCTCTGACACTGAGAAAAATGATGATTCCAACTGCTCTGATAACAGGGCAAAAAATCCTGTCAGTACCAGAGAAATACAGCCACAGCCCAGAGATGGTGGAACCAGTCAGACCATTGGCAGTCTCTCTCTCAACCGTACCATCTTCTGAGGTAGATGTAGATGGCATTGGTACTGCATTGTCCAGAAGAACAGAAGTAGGAGCCTTAGGTATGAGTATTGGCTGGAAACCTTCCTGCACCGTAGGGGACATCAGTACCAAGAGGTTAAGTAGCTCCTTAGAGAATTCAAATATCTCCGGAGTTGTTGGTACCAGTAGTCACTCATGTTTTTGAGACTTTTCCACAGGCACTTCAGGTGTCAACCTTGATGGACCTGGCAGAGGTTCCTTCTTCTTAGATAAGGCGCCCATGCCTCCTCACAGAGCCCCACCCAGAGTATTTGCCTCAGGTGACTTTGGTACTGATTAACTTGCTGAGCAGGACACTGAGTCTTTTGAAGCCCTGTGCCGCCTTTTTGGCACTAGTGACAGGGAATATGTTGCCAACTCAGGCAGTGCACTCTGAACAGAAGCCAGGGTACCTGGAGCCCGCTCCTAATGTGGCCACCTCTATCAGAAAATATTTAAGTCTGGCTGCTCTGTCCTTCTTGGAGTGAGGTTTAAACCCATTGCAAATGTGACACTTGTCACTTACGTGGGATTTTCCCAAGAATTTCAAGCAGGTGTGAGCTGTTTACCAGCATTGGTCTACTACATGACCAACCGGTCTTAAATCCTGGAGAGTGAGCTTTGCTACTGGTCCTAATACTGAAATTCAAATTTGGTGAGAATAAGGACCTAATTTAAACTGAAACTTATCGTTAACTGTCTATAGTATAACTAGCTAACCGACTACTAAATCTAAGAAAAACAGGTTCTTTACAAAGATATGAGGGAAAAGCTTGCAGTAGTATGACTGAAATCACTCCAATTCCAACTGTTACTGATGGTAAGAAGGAATTGTTGGAGGGTCAGAGTTGGCTCCACATCTTATATGTAAACACAGTGGCACGCGGCAGCAGAGAGCTCTCAAGCCACCCCGACAGGTACTGCTGAAGGGAAAAAAATCTCAAACTGTGGATTAGGTGTTCATTCACCTTCAGTGGAATGGACATGTGCAATCACTCGAACATAATTACCTTCTTCTGTAGCATACAGAGGGGCAAGACAGCTGACTTGTTATATAGTAAATGTGTTGCACTTACATTCCACCTTCCAGTCATGTCTTTGAGGTTCTGTCTTTGTTCAATTTGATTGGGTCTTTTGGAGAGTTAATCACTAGAATATAGAATGTGACTGTATATGTATATCAGTCTTAACTGTGTATATTCTTTGTAACTAAATTAATTATTACAGTGGTGGCTCCTCTCCTCCATTCTACTCCCCATTCCTCCAACTAGCTGTGCTGCTGCAGGTTTGGAAGTCCTTGCTGTGGCCTGGATCTAGCCTGGCCCACCCAGACCCTGTACCAACTTTGGTACCTCTTGCTGGTTTCCTGCTGGACACAACTATGGCTGCTATACACTCAACATCTCCCTCTACACTTCCCCACAGTCTCCTGTTTCCCATTTGTCACCTCAATTCCTTTGCCTCCTGCCCAACCCTTGCTTCCCTATTTCCCTTATCTCTTATCTATCACAGTGTCTTTCTGACACACCACACCCTTCTGGCATACTCTACTCAGTTTGCCTACTGCTCCCCAAGCTCTGCCTGCACCATTTTCAAAAACTCAACATTGGTTTGGTAATTTTATGAGAAGTATTGTACACAGTGATGCTGCTCGGTTTGTATAAACTTGCCTGTGGCGTAATAAATCAAGTGCCATGAATGGCAAAGGAAGCAGGGTAAGTTTCAAACAATTCTTCTTTCTGTAATGCATCTGAAAGCAACATAACCGCTTGAGAACTGGACATTAAAATAACCAGGGCAATCACCATGTTTCAAAACCAGCCACTTTATGCTGAATGGATAAAACAATTACAGGCAAGAGATGCACTGTTTTCCCACAGCAAAATTTCTACTTACAAAAATTGCTTCCCCCCCCAATCATTCCTCCAGCACAAAAAAGCCTATATTCTTACAACCAGAATATTTTACGTTGTAACATTTTTAAAACAGCCCTCATCTTTTCAATATCAAAATGACAATTCAATATTACAAATCCATTTTGCAACAAAACATTTTATTCCTTTTATATATGGTCTTGTCCTGAACTATATATACAATAGGTGCAAATTGACTTGGGTTCTCAGCTGTTTTTTTTAAAAAGGTACTTGTCTGAAGAATATTTTCATAAAGCATTTAGTTTAAAGGCAACCATTCATTGGCTGTTTATTTCTGCACTATCATACAGGGATTAGGAATAACTTTTTTCAAATGCATCCTTGCATGAGAAATAAATTACATGTAGGTAATGGAGAAGATCTCATACCTTGAAGGATATGTAAATTCTTAGAGAACGTAAATAGATAGGCACACAGAGCCATTGTCCATAATGGACTTGTTATACACTATTTGTCACCTAACTGCCAAATAATTCCTGATACAATTTATTCATTTTGTTTTTCAGGAATATTATGACATCATATCTTTGTATGGGCTCAATCCTACAAGCCAGTGAACACTCTGGCCTGTACATCTAAACACTTAAACACACTGAAGTCAGTGGGGAAATGATAAAGTTAAGCAAGTGCTTAAGTGCTTTGCTGGATCAGGCCAAAGTGTTCCACACCCTGCGGGATCAAGTCCTACAAAAGAATAATATAGGTTGTTTTATCAAATGTGCCTCCTAACAAATCGAGAAAAAGTTCAGTCTCAGGGCTAGATTGCTGCACTCTTACTCATGTTGAGTAGTACTATTCTCTGTGAATAGCCCCATTGGTGTTATTACCTTAAATAAAATAAATAAATTGTTTAAATACCCCATCAGAGGCCCAAGCCAGCACCCACTGAAAAATTTCCATTGACTTCAACATTGGATACTGATGCAAAATTCACAATGGTATCTAGAGATTAAATGCTGCATTTTTTTGAAGTTGCTTTCATTGTTCACTCTCATTATGAAAAGCTTTTGGCTGAACCAGAGCCTAACTTTTTTAATATATTTACATTCCATATTGCTTCTAATCTTGCAACATCAAGTCATTATTTAAAAAGGCATGAATTAATATCAGACGTATCTAATAAACTAAAAATTGTTCATGTAGGACAGGATATCTTAATTTGCAAAATAAATATAAGTATTTTTTCTCATTATCAATTTTCTGTACATTCATTTACAAGTGAATTAACCATGCTAGAAAGATCATTTTAGACAGCTGAAATGTTCTAAAAGGCAGATTAAAAATCTAATACCCAGACTCATGTTTTTGTAAGCAGTTGTGATAATTCCAGAATTGGAATATCTAACCTATAATATTTTTGCACAAAAAGTCTTTATATGGCATATAGATTTTCATGACTTCTGTGCGTGTGTATACACACACACACACACACACACACACACATACACACACAATACTACTTGTCAGAGGCAACATAACTATTAGAAACCATACTGAATCATGCTAAGGGCTAGATTGCTAACGTTACTGCACCACAAACAACAAAAAACTAGCTTTACGTTTTTCTCTTTTAACATATAATTCCCCCCTTTTTTAATATGCAGCTTAGTGTTTGGGTTATATGTGCTCTGAAATAGCCCTCAAATCTGGGGTTTAGAATAACAGTAGCCTGAAATTTTGCAATACAAAGACTTTTTTAAAAGTAGAAGCATTAGTTACTACTATATATCAGCATAGAATGCATGCAAATCTTTGAATACCTTGCTTTTCACGTGTACCATGTAGCCTTCATGTACTGCTTATGTCACCCATTAACCCCCACAAGAAGAACTTCACACTACAGATGAATTTCACCCAAGTGTTGAGGACATACATAATATGGTCTGTCCTGCACCATTTGAGCACCGTATGTAAGAGACTCTGAAGAAATAGCAGTTGTGCAAAAACTCTAGTCCATGAGTATATGTAGCCAAGGGACTGTGTTGCAGCCCTCTGGCTCGTCCACAGATTGAAGATGTGAGTTCTGTTCACTGACCTAACTCCCACTGAGTTTCCTGCTCCTTGGTTCTACTTATGAGTGGAAGTCCATTACTTTAGGCTCTAATCCTGTTCAATAGGACTACTCAGGGAGAATGGGTTCACATGTGAAGTCACAGACTGCTTAAGTGTTCCCAGAGTTGGGGCCTAAAAAGACAATTACTCACCTTTGTAACTGTTGTTCTTCGAGATGTGTTGCTCATATTCATTCCAGTTAGATGTGCGCGCGCCGCACGCACGTTCGTCGGAAACTTTTTACCCTAGCAACACTCGGCGGTTCGGCTGGGCGCCCCCTGGAGTGGCGCCGCTATGGCACCAGATATATACCCCAGCCAACCCGGCCACCTTTCAGTTCCTTCTTGCCGGTTACTCTGACAGTGGTGAAGGAGGGTGGGTTTGGAATGGATATGAGCAACACATCTCGAAGAACAACAGTTACAAAGGTGAGTAACCGTCTTTTCTTCTTTGAGTGATTGCTCATATCCATTCCAGTTAGGTGATTCCCAAGCCTTACCTAGGCGGAGGGGTCGGAGTGAGATGTGGCAGCATGCAGAACCGCTGCGCCAAAGGCTGCATCATCTCTAGACTGTTGGACCAGCGCATAGTGCGAGGCAAAGGTGTGGACCGATGACCAGGTCGCTGCACGGCATATCTCCTGGATAGGCACATGGGCCAGGAAAGCAGCTGATGAAGCCTGAGCTCCGGTTGAATGTACAGTGAGATGGCCCGAAGGGACATGAGCCAGGTCATAGCATGTGCGTATGCACGCCATTACCCAAGAGGAGATCCTCTGGGAGACCGGTAGACCTTTCATCCTCTCGGCGACTGCCACGAACAGCTGGGGGGATTTCTGGAAGGGCTTTGTCTCCTTGATATAAAAGGCTAGCGCCCTATGGACATCTAAGGAGTGTAACTGCTGCTCCTGTCGCGAAGAGTGAGGCTTCAGAAAGAAGACCGAGAGGAAGATGGCCTGGTTGATACGGAAGGCTGATACTACCTTAGGGAGGAACGCAGGATGAGGTGGCAGCTGTACCTTGTCCTTGTGAAAGACAGTATACGGCGGGTCTACCGTAAGCGCCCGAAGTTCTGAAACCCTTCTGGCCGATGTAATGGCCATTAAGAAGACTGTCTTCCACGACAGGTACAGGAGCGAGCAAGTCGCCAATGGCTCAAATGGCAGAAGCATAAGTCTGTTTAGGACTAAGTTGAGGTCCCAAGTGGGGGCAGGGTGGCATATTGGGGGGTAGAGGTGCTCCAGGCCCTTAAGGAACCTGGTGACTAAGGGGTGGGAAAACACGGAGTGGCCACTTTCTCCAGGGTCGAATGTGGAGATAGCCGCCAAGTGCACCCTCAGAGAAGATATCACCAGGCCTTGTTGCTTAAGTGACCAGAGATAGTCCAGAACTACAGGAATCGAGGCCTGAGAAGGAGTAACGTTCTGCGTTGTACAGCAGGAGAAGAAACATTTCCACTTGGCCAGGTACGTGGACCGAGAGGAAGGCTTTCTGCTACTAAGGAGAATATGCTGTACCGGAGCAGAACAGCGCAACTCCGATGTGTTCAGCCATGTAGGAGCCACGCCATGAGGTGAAGGGCCTGCAGGTCCGGGTGGTGAAGACTGCCGTGATCCTGCATTATGAGGTCTGGAAGGAGAGGCAGGGTAACTGGGCTGGCCATGGACAGGTCGAGCAGGATGGTGTACCAGTGCTGTCTGGGCCACGCTGGCGCAATCAGAATTAGGTGTGCTCTGTCCCTGTGGAGTTTTATTAGGACCTTGTGAACCAGAGGGAATGGTGGGAAGGCATAGAGCAGGTGGTGCCTCCATGACATGAGGAATGCATCAGTGATCGATTCCGGTGAAAGACCCTGGAAGGAGCAGAACGCTTGGCACTTCCTGTTCGTGCGCAAGGCCAACAGGTCTATGCGGGGAAACCCCCACCTCTGGAAGATCGAATGAATAACATCTGGACTTATCGACCATTCGTGGCAGAGGAAGGATCTGCTCAGCTGATCTACCAGAGTGTTTCGAAACCCTGGAAGAAAGGACGCCACCAGGTCTATCAAGTGGGCTATGCAAAAGTCCCAGAGTCGAATGGTCTCTTGACACAGGGGAGAGGAGCGAGTCCCTTCCTGTTTGTTGATATAATACATGGCCGTTGTGTTGTCTGTAAACACTGAGACACAACGGCCGTGAAGATGTTGCTGGAACGCCTGACACGCGAGGCGGACTGCTCTCAGCTCCCGGACGTTTATGCGGAGCGTCAGCTCGTGTGGTGTCCAAAGGCCCTGTGTATGAAGGTGACCGAGGTGAGCACCCCAACCAAGAGAAGATGCATCTGTCATCAGGGACAGCGAGGGCTGTGGTGGATGGAATGGTAGCCCTGCACACACCAGGGAGGGAGTTAGCCACCAGTCGAGGGAGCGTAAGGCGCTCGGGGGAACCGTCACCAGAACGTCTATAGGTCCCTGCCCGGACGGTAGACCGAATTGAGCCACGTCTGGAGGGGCCGCAGGCGGAGCCTGGCATATTTGGTCACAAAAGTACATGCGGCCATGTGGCCTAGTAGACCGAGACACGTGTGAGCTGAGGTGGTTAGGGAGGTCTGCAGGTCTCGAATGATAGTCACGATCACCTGGAAATGTGGCTGGGGGAGGCAGGCCCTGTCTCGAGTGGAGTCCAGGGTTGCCCCTATGAAGTCCAGCCTTTGTGTGGGGACCAGGGTGGACTTATCCGCATTGAGGAGGAGCCCCAATTGGGAGAATAGGTCCGTGATTACGCCCACGTGTTGTCGGACCTGAGTCTGGGAGGTTCCCTTGATGAGCCTGTCGTCCAGATACGGAAATACATGTATCTGCTGCCGGTGGAGGTAGGCGGCGATGACGGCCATCCACTTTGTAAACACTCTTGGGGCCATGGAGAGGCCAAAGGGGAGGACAGTAAATTGGAAGTGCTGGTGATTGGCCACAAAGCGGAGATACCTCCTGTGCGGAGGGAAGATGGCGATGTGGAAGTATGCGTCCTTCATGTCGAGGGCGGCATACCAGTCTCCAGGATCCAAGGACGGGATAATAGTCCCCAGGGAGACCATGCGGAACTTCAACTTGACTAGAAACTTGTTGAGGCCTCGCAGATCTAGGATAGGCCTGAGGCCTCCCTTGGACTTGGGAATCAGAAAGTAGCGGGAGTAAAACCCCTTCCCCTTCTCATCTGATGATACCTCCTCTATCGCTCCTACAACGAGGAGACACTGCACCTCTTGTAAGAGGACCTGCTTGTGAGAGGGGTCCCTGAAGAGGGACTGGGATGGGGGGTGGGAAGGCGGGGATGAAACAAATTGGAGGTGGTATCCTTGTTTCACCGTCCGTAGGACCCAGATATCTGAGGTCAATTGGGACCATGCCAGGAGGAAGTAGGAGAGGCGGTTGTAGAAGGGAGAAGGATCCTGTCCTGAGACTGGTACGCCATCCTCGTGCGTACCTTCAAAAAGTAGACTTAGGCCCCAGAGGTGCCTTTGTGGGGCCGTTGTTTTGACCCCCTTCGGGCCCAGACTGGAGTCTATGGCCACCCCACCCGTGCCTTCTACTGAAGTCTTGCCTGTGCCGGGGCACAAAGTACGGGCGGTGGGGTTGAGGCCGGAATGGTCTACGTTGGGTCACGGGGGTATGCATGCCCAACGAGTGCATGATGACCCTGTTGTCTTTTAAACTTTGCAACCTGGGGTCAGTCTTCTCAGAGAACAAACCCTTGCCATCAAAGGGTAAGTCCTGAATGGTGTATTGGAGCTCGGGTAGCAGGTTGGAGACCTGGAGCCAGGAGATACGCCTCATGGTGATACCTGAGGCTAGAGTTCTGGCTGCCAAATCGGCCGCATCGAGAGAAGCTTGGAGGGAGGTTCTGGCCACCTTCTTCCCTTCTTCCAGGAATGCGGCAAATTCTAGTCGCGAGTCTGGGGTTAGGAGTTCTGTGAACCTACCCACCTCTGCCCAGGTGTTGTAGCTGTAACGGCTCAGGAGAGCCTGCTGATGCGCCACCCGGAGCTGCAGGGCACCTGCCGAATACACCTTGCGGCCCAGTAGGTCCATCCGCCTAGCCTCCTTAGATTTAGGGGCTGGTGCCTGTTGGCCATGGCGTTCCCTTTTGTTGACTGATTGGACAACTAATGAGGAGGGTGGACATATAGGTATTCATACCCTTGAGAGGGTACCATGTATTTCCTCTCGACTCCCTTTGCCGTAGGGGGAATGGAAGCTGGGGACTGCCATAAGGTGTCGGCAGTGGCCTGGATGGTCTTAATGAAGGGCAGAGCCACCCCAGTGGGGGTATCCGCCGACAGGATGCTCACGACGGGATCCTCAACCTCCGGGACTTCCTCTACAGGGAGATTAATGTTAAGCGCCACCCTTCTAAGGAAGTCCTGATGAGCTCTGAGGTCTATAGGCAGGTGCCCTGATGACGAGGTCCCTGCCACCGCCTCATCCGGAGAAGAAGAGGATGACACTCCGGCGATGAGAGGGTCCTGAATGGCCTCTTGCTCGTGGGTCAGTTCCAGCTCTAGCGGTACCGGTGAGCCTTGCGGATGGATCAGCTGCTCCTCTGTCCCAGCAGGAGGGGGACGGGTGATGGTGGCCTCAGGCGCCCGATGCTCTGAGGAAGCGGGGCGGGTCTGGGGCAAAGGAGCACCCTGGGCCTGGTGGTACGCCCAGAGTGTCCAAAAGGACCATTGTTGAGGTCCCGCATCCTGAGACTGGATGTCCTGGAAGACCCCGGTAGGCACCTCCATATCACGGTCCTGGTCGTAGAAACTGTCCGCGTGGGAGGACACTGACGTCTGCCTGGAAGGCCATGGAGGAGCAGAGAAACCTTGGGCTGAGGTTCCGATGGACCTTGCTCCCCTCCTTAGCGGGGACCGGTGCCGGTATTCGTTGCGGTACCATGATCGAGATCGGGACTTGCGACCAGACCGGTGCCTGGAGGTCGACCGGGATCTTGAGTCCCTGCGATGTGAGCAGCTCCAGGAGGTATGGTGCCTGGGTCGGTGCCGGGAGCTAGAGCGGTGCCTCGAATAGCGAGGTGGGGAGCGTGAGTCTGACCAGTGCCGTGTAGAGGAATGGTGCCGGGACTGTGAGCAGCATCGAGAGCGGGAACAAATGCGGGACCGCGATCTTGAGCGGTGTCGGTCCGCTGAGCCGACAGATGGTGGTCTGGTCAGGGTCGGCTTGCCCAGAGATTGGATTACCCGTACCGGCGGAGCCGGGGGTAGGGGCAGCGCCGCATCCGTGAGGGTGATCAGGTTTCTCACCGCCGAAAATGCCTCTGGCGTGGATGGCATGATGAGCTCTACCACGGTACACGCCGGGGAGCTATCAGGCGCCGGACTCAATGGCCCTTGCGGGACCGGAATTGACGGTGCCGATATTGTTGGTGCTGCGGTAGGTATCGGTGCCGGGTGGTCTGATCTAGGCGCACTCTCTGGCTGCGGCGTGGGAGTCGCCAAGGCAGCAGGGGTCTTAGCCTTTTTCGGCCTCGGGGAAAGAGAGTGACGTGGAGTCGACTTCAGTGCTGGTGGCGGCCGGTGCCAGGAGTCTTTAGGTGTACTGGTGCGATCAGGTGCCGTGGGAGTGCCTCTGCTCACTGACTGCCCGGCGCCGAAGGTGGTGGTGTCAAGGCCGCTTCCATAAGGAGCTGTTTTAGTCTGAGGTCCCGCTCCTTTTTAGTTCACGGCTTGAAAGCCTTGCAAATCGAGCACTTAGCAGTTAAGAGTGATTCCCCGAGGCACTTTAAACAGGAGTCGTGCGGGTCTGCTATTGGCATCAGCCTGTGACAGGCCGAGCACTGTTTGAAACCTGGTGAGCTGGGCATGAGCTCCGGTAGTGGGTGTGGGGAAGGGGCTACTCCCCAAACCTCTCTAACTAGTAACAACTAATTATACTATTAACCTAATAACTTACAACTAAAACTATCTATCTATATACAAGACCAACAACTATGTATACGACAACAATAAGAAAGACTACGAGTAGCTAGGGAAGGTGGAGGTCAGCTAAGCCGCACTCCACTGTTCCAACGACCAACACGGGCGATAAGAAGGAACTGAAGGGTGGCCGGGTCGGCTGGGGTATATATCTGGTGCCATAGCGGCGCCACTCCAGGGGGCGCCCAGCCGACCCGCTGAGTGTTGCTAGGGTAAAAAGTTTCCAATGAACGTGCACGTGGCGCGTGCAAACCTAACTGGAATGGATATGAGCAATCACTCAAAGAAGAATTGGCAATTACAATTTGTACATTATAAGTTTAGAATTTTCATCACTAAAAAGGGAATATCATGACATAATATTCGCTAAAAATCCCATTAAAGAGTTTATATTTCAATCAGTCATATTAAAAAGGGACAGAGGCTCTGTGATGGACACATCTCTCTCCTCTACAGTGGTCTTCCTATTGTGAGTTGAAAGGTGCTCAACAGCCTGCAGGATTGGGCCTTTATTTTGGCTAAACTGTAAGCAGTTTGATATTGCTGGATATTTAGCTCCACCTACTGGGCACCTACATATGCTATTACTTTCTAACTGTAGGCAGCAGGACTAAACTATTTTATTTATACTTAGGCCTGATCCTGCAAGTTTTCTACACAGGCAGATGTAGAGGTCTGCTCAGAGCAACATGCAAAATCAGGGTGCACTTTAAAAACATTTTTGGCCCAAAAAGCATGTTTTGAGACATTTTTCATTGTCAGTAAGCTAGGAAAAAGCTAGAAAGCATTCAATAATAAAAGCCATTAGATTCTGTAGATCCTTAAAATGAAGCATGAAAAAGAAAATATTTTCAGTCTCTCTTTAGATTGCTTTGGGTTGGTTGCAGAACCATTTAAATTTTGCTTTCAAAAATGGGTTGGGAGCTTTTGTTTGACATATCAGATAGAGAGCTTGAGCTGAACAGCCAGTAAGACCTGTTGGTAAAACCTCTACTTTTTCCTCATTTTATTTTGGCCCACATGAACTAGATTACTACAGTGATGGTATCTATCTTTTTACAGAAAAGTTGGCTTGAAATCTATGTTCCAAGTTTGGATACCTCTAACTTTTGTGAACTGTCTAAATCTTTGAAATCTAACCCAATATGGATTAAAGTGAAAATCTGAAATAATTCTTTAAATTGCAGTTTATACACGACTGCACAAAACAGAGGATAAAAAGCTCAAACTATATTTATTTTCATGGGAACAGATTTTTTTGTTTTTTTTTTTTAAATCTTTTTCAGTCAAAAAGCACGGATAAAAAGACATCTAGACACGGTGAGGATTTCTATCAAGCTTGGTACCTGATTTTCATTAGATTCTCCAACACCAAATCTTACTTCAGTGAAAGCTCAAGGTTTCATCTAGCTATTCTTGTGAATGTACAGGTCACAATCACCAGAAAAAACTGGAAAGGCAAGATCTCCAAAAATAGATATTCTGCTGTTTTTTAAAATTAAAAATCAATAACATTAAGGAGATCTCAGAGTCTTGTGAGGAAAACAATTAAATGCAACAGATGGATAGTTAAATAGATTTTAATTTTTGCCTGATACTTTTCAACTTCAGTCCGGGCTTGAAAGATGAACCCAAGAGTTTTAAAAGAACTAGCAGAGGAAATCTTGGAATTTCTCAAAATAATCTTAATATCAAAATATCACTGGAGACAGAAGAGGTGATTTGGTGATGGGAACAGCCCCCCCCCCCCAGGCTTTAGTGGTGGCCATTAAAAGGCAACCATTTGTCCATCAAAACAAGGGCATAGAGTGAAGAGGTTCAAAACTGCAGAGTACATAGCATACATAGAACTAAACGGAGGTTCCAGCACAAGTATATACCTGAGTGTAGTAGCTATATTTTCTACAGCCAATAAAAAAAACATTAAATTGAGTGACTCCAAATCAGGTACTCCTTGGGCTCTCCCTGAATCACTCATAGAGTAGAGATCCTTCCTTTGCAGCATTGTCAAGATCTTGAAACAACCATGGAAAAAACTCCAGGCACTAGGCTAAAAGGGTGGAAGTTTGATTTCCATCGGTCAGAGAGAAGTGAAAGAAGGTATCTCAGGTTTGGTCTACACTAGGGGGGGAAATTGATCTAAGATACGCAACTTCAGCTAAGTGAATAGCGTAGCTGAAGTTGAAGTATCTTAGATCGAGTTACCTACAGTCCTCATGGCACGGGATTGACGTCCGCGGCTCCCCCTGTCGACTGCGCTACCGCTGTTCACATTGGTGGAGTTCCGGAGTCAACAGGAGCTCATACGGGGATCGATATATCATGTCTAGATGAGACGCGATATATCGATCCCTGAGAAATCGATTGCTACTTGCTGATACGGCGGGTAGTGAAGACATAGCCTCAGATACTATGGTGAGGCAGATCTATATCTAGACTGGAAAATGTTCCAGAATATATATTCAGAAGTTCCATAATGTTTCTGTAAACCTCATTCACTGACTGCGCCTTAAAATGAAGCTTGTCTAATGTGCTATAAAACAGAGTCCCACAATAGGAGACCTGGAAATAATGAAGGTTCTGAATAGAGCTTTAATTACCAGTGGAGGGGGTCCTGAATACCACAGTAGGGTACCTCGTCTAAAGCACTCATATTTAGAGATTCCCTGCGTACTGTGGTATTTCTAAGAACCCGAACTTAAAAAAGAAAAGGGAACAGAGTAGGGGACTACCAAAGAATTACAAATAAAACTTAACGCCTGTGCTTTGGGCTCCCTGTACATTCATTTACCTTAGGAAAGACTTTTTCTTGGGCTGAAAGTTCAGCTTCCAGGCCTGTAGTCTAAAGGAAATGTATTGTTGTCAATTGTCTGATGGGAAGCAGGGATGACAGGGTGAACGTGTCCAGGGAGGTATCACAGGACCAAAATAAACAAACAAATAAATAAATAAAAATCAGCAACTAGGAAGATGTCCTGGTTTTCCTGAACTATTTAGCATCTTTGGGAACTCTTGGGAGACAAAAGGCTAAAGGGGGAGGGAGGGAGGAATGGAACAATGGGAGATAGCAAGGAAAGGTAGAGCCCTGTCTCAGGAAGAAAGTTCATGTGACATCATCCAGTAACTTTAGACCAAATGCTATGGTAACTCACAGCCCTCCCCCATGTGCTGCAGCAGCTTCTCTCTCCTTCTTAGTAGCAAGGTTCAATAAGAGGGAAGAGGTTGGGTTGCACAACTTAAGACACCTGCTGCTGAACAGGTGAATGAGGCAAACATGAGAGGAAGCACTAGGATGGGTAAGATATTATGGGTTTACTTCCCAAGCTGGCCTTAAAGACCCAACTGAGGAACTGCACATAGACTGTGATAAAATTGGAATGATGGCTTCTGCTGCAGCTACGTGGGTCGATATTGTGGCCCATACTAACCAACATACCTGCTGTCATCAGCCCCTGCTTGCAGAGAGGTGAAAAGCAACTGCCCTGGTGGCAGAAAGGATAAGTGAGACCTGTCACCATGGGAAACATCCCAGCCAGGGTAAGCCTCTATTTCACAACCATCAGGTTTTGAAAGCAGCAGACCCACTTGTAAGTCAGAAACGGGCAAATGTAGAAAACAAATTGATTAGAGTAGGACAGACTCCTCCTGAGAAGTCAGGATTGAAAAATGTTTGGTCTACCCAAGTTTCTTTGGTCTACCCAAGTTACATGAGAAGTTAGAGCAGCTCAGACTTAGGGAGACTTTGGTAGGAAATTTCTGCCAATGAACATAACATCTGTTCCAAGCAGAATATTCATGTGTATTATTACAGGGTAACTGGAAGAGATGTTTAAGACTATATATAAAAAAAGAGGTTTATTAGAAAGAGCATGTGACAAATCTAGTGGCCTTCTACAACCTGACTGCTAATTTGTAAGATACATGTCTTTCCCCATTTCCGTTGTATCTGAGGGCCTCATTCTTTCATGTATTTATCCTCAAAATACCCCTATGGAGGCAAGGAACTACACCAAGAGTCTATGACTTGACCAAGATCATGCAAGAGAGTCTGGCAGAGTAGGATATTGAACCCAGACATGAAGTCCAGTGCTAGTGCCCTAACCTCTGAACCATCCTTCCATCTAAAATATAAAGTTAAAGGAAGTCTGGATGGAGCATGTTAAATTTTCTACAAGACATTCAGTCTAGAACTACTGAATAAATTTTATACCACGATATCAGATGACAAATATAGCACATGTCTGAGAATTAACTGTTATAAAGAGTGCTCATTGACAGTTAAACCTCCAGGCATGTGACCCATACCATTTAATATGTTAATATATGGTATAGGAAGGTGTATGATTCTCAAGGTCCGAAGTTGTAGATTGTCCAAAATTCAAGGGATAGTAAACAAGAAGAGTGTGGATTGTCTTCAGCAAGATCATGTTTATTACGAACAAGTGTAAAGTTATGTAGCTAGTGAGAAGAAATGATCAAAAGGATCAAAAGGTTGTACATCTGGAAAAGTCACCTGTTTGACAGAAATCCAGAGGGGATAGGTAGCAAATGGACAGCTCGGGCATTCCTGGTGCAAAATGAGAAAAAGGTGGTGGCATTTGTGTGTGTTTGCAGAGAGAATTCAGTGTAATACCAAAAGTAGTAATAGCCCTGTTGCAACCAGACCTAGTAGACTGCATGCAAGGGGTGCACCATTTTAGGAGGAAAAAGAAAATACAAGGAACAGCCAACTATATGGCAGAAAGACTGAAGGATAAAACAAAAAAAATTAGGGAGCTATATTTTTATAGGTTACAAAGTAGACAGAAGGTCAACAGAAGAGCAAGCAATAAATAACTTCAAAGTAACAGGAAAAGTTAAAGAATATAATTATTCACAGGGTCAGAATTTGCTAGCACAAAAAAGCAATGGGATGAAGATAAGGCCTGAAGAGTTTTGACTACTGTGACAGGGCAAGGCTAGATGGCTATAGAAAAGTAGTGGGAGACAGAGATATTTAGCCCCAGGTTAAACAAATCCCTGATACCAGGATAAGTAAATGGCAGCTGCTCCAGGTCAATTAAGACATCTGGGGCCAATTAAGAGCTTTCCAGAAGGCAGGGAGGATGCTAGGTTGATTGGGACACCTGAAGCCAATCGGGGCTGGCTGAAACTCCCAGTTAGTCAGGTGGGCACATGTGTCAGGAGCTGTGAGAAGTGCTGTTGGAGAGACTGAGCAGTACACACCATATCAGGCGCAAGGAAGGAGGCCCTGAGGTAAGGGTGAAATGGATCTTGAGGAAGTGGGGGCTGCTGTGGGGAAGTAGCCCAAGGAATTGTACACGTCCTGTTTCTAAACAGTCAGCTACCATAGCTGATACTATTAGGGTCCCTGGGCTGGAGCCTGGAGTAGAGGATGGGCCTGGGCTCTCCCCCTTTGCCCACGATTAATTTCTGAGACTGGGAGACAAGAAGTTGTGCAAGGGAGGATTACTTCTTCTCACCTCCCTCACTGGTTTATGATGAAAATGGCTCAGTAGGCTGGGACCCTTGTCTCTAGAGAGAGAAGGGTTAAGTGGAGGGTCACAGTGAGCCTCTGAGGCTAGCGAAATCTGTCAGGAAATGGAGGACCCACAAAGACAAGGACAGAGCTTTGTCACACTAGATATAAAAAAGTGTTTTATGGCTCCTCCATGCTACCCTTCCTCTATACAAACTCCAAAAAGGAAGTGCTAGGACAGCAAAATATCATGGTTTTGAAGCCATGTCTTTTGTGGGAAAAGAGAGGAGCTTTAAGCCTTAAAAAGTGACCAGGGGAGTCTCCCGTAAGCTTAACGGAGCCTCAATCTGCTGGAAGTCCAAAGAGCTGTAGGGAAAGCATTCATAGAGAATAGCTGCTTCCTGGGTCCCCCCACTCCAAGAGCCTGCTGAGCCTGAAAGAGTAGGTGGGCAAAGTGTCCACTGCTTTGAGACAAGTGAGGGTGTGCTGCTTCAGCTCCACACCCTTCCTGGCCATTCATGGCACTTGATGCCCCTTTCATTGCTTTGCTTCTCTCTCAGCCAGTGGAGATGAGCACTGGGGACCATAACAGCCAGGCAGTTAGACTGACAGAGGTGGTAGGGCTCCAATATTTTAGACACTTAGATACCAATTAGAGGGGACAAGTTAATGAAGTAGGCCCCAGTGCTGTAGCCATTGTTCAAGCAATGGGAGTTCTATAGTAAAGAGATTGCAGGACTTGTTTTTTAAGTAAAATATCCTGCAATATAAAGGTGATTAGACTGGATGATGCGAAACCTCTTTCTGGCTCTGCTACCAATTAGCATGATATATAACATTCTGTAATTTATTTTCAGTGTTAATAGGGGGTCAGTGACTTGTATTTTTTATAAAAATGTATGAATTATACTAAGCAATTTGTTGTGATAATTTAAAAATGATTATCTCCAATTTTGGTGCATTGGAGCTAATCCAAGATTGTAGTAAAAATGGGAGATGGAACATAAACCTTAAGTCAAAAAACCTATTATTTTGAAATTCAGTTCTGCATGGATAAAGTAGTATTCTACCCATTACTTTATTATTCTAATTATCTGGGGCTCCTAGGTGCAACTTGAATACAAACAAATTATAGGTAGAGCGCTTCAACTTTAACAGAACTTGTTTTGCTAAGACATTGCTTCTAGCACAATGCAGAATATAGTTTAACTATGCAGGCAAGTACCATAGCTGGGATTTTTAAAGGACGTGAGCAATTCATTGGTAGTTAGGCACCTTACATCAGGCTTCTTTGACAATGCCTGCCTAAGGAATTAGAACCTGAAATAGTTAAGTACTTCTTGATGGTTAGAAATAACAGCCTGCTTAAAAATAACTTTTGCCCTATGAATTTTTGGACTCGTCTTGACTATGAGTAAGGGCTGTATTTTGTTAACACTTAAGGCACCGTACACAGCCCATCTGTACCAATTTCATTAGAATGAACACACATTGGTAACCATTCTTATATGCATGTGATTTCTTGAATGGCAGAATATAATTTTCATTCTTCTGGAGTTTCCTGACAGTGGGCGAGACTCTTATAAAAACAGACAATAAGCAAAAAACAGAGTGGAATTAGCCAAACACAGCAGCTTCCATGTATTTTTTTCTAAAAAGTGAACCAGTTCAAGGAGGTGTGCTAGATAAGGTGTCCAATTAATCCTGTAGTTTGAGTTGTACTTTCTGATCAAGAGCCAAATTATTCCCTGAGATGTGTATAAGTGGCTTCCATAGAATTCAACTAGAGATGCTTGTCTGTATTAGAGGCAGAACATTGCTACACACAAACAAACAATGCCAATTGTAAGATACTGATACATCAGAGTTTCTATGCTGAAGGCAATCTAAAAGACTGACTTACAGTGACATCAACTCCTTTCTCCACATCTTTATTTTACAATAAAAGAATTCTTGCCCTGGGTTAAGAGGTGGCCCTATAATGCATTTTGCAGGCCTTGTAATGTTTTGCAATGACTAGGCTTGCTGGCTAAGTATATGAAACTATTCAAATGCTGACACTATGAAAAATGTAATAAATCAGTTTTTAAAGAGATTAAACAATGTTGTAAAAGACTATCAAACTGGATTTCCCCACCCCGGTAATTAATAAAATTAAATTTGGCTGGCAAGGATGTGAGAATACCAAGTAAGCCGGGACAAAGTCCTTATCCTGACATAAGTATATTTTTGGATGCTTGAAGTTTAAGCATTTTTTACACCAAAATCTTTAACTATTGTTTCATGCATAAACACCACGACATTTATAAGTAGACAATCCGAATATTTTAATTTAAACGTCCCATACTATACAATCTTATAAGATTCCAGTTTGTCTTAACATAACAGCTGTTATTTTCATACAGAAACAGAGTGATCCATAACACCACATTGGTGGTGAGAGAACAGACATAGGCCAGGATACACAACCTGGGGCCAGACAGCAAGATGGGCAGTTACTGTCCAGAAATCCATGTTAACAAATACAGTTGTGAGTGGCAGACACTGCAGCCAGCCCAAATCATTCACAGTTCTGATTCTGAATGACTACCTTCAACCTCCATCATGCAGAAATGTCTCAGTGCGTACCAACATTCAAAATCATGTCACTGTTTGTTTTACATTCTCTTTTCTATTGAAGATAAGTGATGCTTCTTAGCAGTCCCATAGAGGCAACAGTAACAGCACCCAGTGTCTGGGGTCTATGCTGGTAGCAGAAGAGGAGGTGGAGGAGAATGCTACAGAAATTGGGCCAAAGATTTTGTGCTGAATGAAAGGCAGATATAAAATATCTGCATCAGATCTAGCAGCAGTGTTAGAAAGCTACACTAGTACCTTTGTGTACTTCGATGTTTCTCTAGTTTGGTCATTGTATCCTGCACTTAAAAAGAACAAAATGTCATGCATTGCAGTCTGATGTTTCCACTTCTATAACACAAAAGTAGCTCATGTCACCCTGTATTTATACACTATATGAAATCAGCAGTAAAACACAGCCTGACCTAAAGCTATGCTGGGTGACATTCTACACCTGCAAACTTTGTATCAAATAGCATAACATACATGGGGAGTGCATCTCTCTCTCTCGCACAGATAGGAACCAAAAGTCAGCATCAGTCTGTGTGCATGCATATGTACTGTAAGTCTAATCCATCAGAATAAACCCTACAAGTTCAGACTATTACTGAGGTTTAACAGGTTTCTGTTCTCTTTGGTCACAATAACATTGTGTGTCTTGGTCAGCACAATGGTAGGCTTTTAGTAGTGTGGAGTCTATACTGTATTATCAGTTGGAATGATTGTACAAATTCATCAGTACATACAGTATTGTATTCTTTATAATATTTGTTTTATTTCTACCCAAAAGTGTATTATGTTCGGCCTAAGTCAACATTAACCACAAATGGCACATAATAATGCATATCATTTTAATGCAATAACAGCTACAATGCTCATCCCGAGCCTAGTCCTACTACTAATGAAGCCAATGGCAAAGTTCTCACTGACTTCAAAAAGAGGATCAAGGTCTTTATTTCTAAAAAGATGTCTGAACCCCCAAAATACTTCTCCTTCTGGAAGAGAAACACGTCCTCCCACAACAGTATATTTTGTCAATATATTAGAGTATTTTTAAAAAAAGATCGAAATATTTCAAAGTTAGAATCTCCATTTTAAAAGCAGATTCTTGGAAACACTTGAACTGGTATAGCATGTATTTGTTTGTTATGTAAACATGACAGAAAGCCTGTACATCATTCACCACTGTCCTTAAAACAGTACCCAAACCAAACAGAATGAAAGCTTGTCTGTTCCCACAGCAAGCCATCACCTGAACTGGTAAAGCATGCATTATTACATGGTACTAAGCATTTCTAAATGCCAGCCTGTTTCGGAAACAAAGCCAAAAGAGAATACATACTTATTGGACAGACACGGCTATTAGAAAAAATACAAGAGTTCAGCTAGTATAACAATCCCATCACAAATTAATGGGGAAAAGGCACTCCATCCCTCTCAAATATACCATAGATCTGTCATCTATTTCACATCATGTGTTGAATCACTGTTAAAATGTGTAACTGCACCAGCTAAAATGTACAAGTTAATGTAAAGAGTAATACAGCTCAGGTTTTTGTTCCATTGCCATACTTCTCACTGAAAACTGTGCATTGCTGTGAATATACAGTACAACTTTATTTAATAATTTTGTTTTTCAAAAGGAGAAAAATCAAAACAATTGAACTGGTATTACTTAAAAACATATAACTTAGTTTAAATAATTTAAAATCCACTTACTTGAACAATTTTCCTATTGCACAATTTTTTCCATAACTTTGCTAGATAAAACCCCACATAAGCATTTAATAACAGATTAAAATTTTAAAAACACAAATTATATTGCATCAAAATAAGGTGCTACATGAATTGTATGTTCACTGGAAACTGGGTACCAATAAAACATACATACAGTAAGAGACCCAGGATGCTGAGAGAGAAGCATTGAAGACAACTTCCCAGATTTCAAAAAGTGTGAAGTGAGAAACTATATAGAAAATAATGCAAAGTTATTTTTGAACATCAGTAATACACACGCACAAAACAATCTAACATAAGAAAAATGTTTACAATTCCCAAATCTTTAAACCATCTCAGTATCACATGTACTTCACATATGTTTAGCCTATGAATTAGAGGTGTATCATGTGAGATAGAACAAAGAAAGCTTTCCCCATCTGTTTTATAATGAAGCAGCCTAGGATTCCTTAAAAAGAAGGTATCTTCAGTGATCATTTCTTTCTCAAAATGCCTTTTTCTGATCACCCTATCTCTGATCTGGAAGCCGATTTTAGGTTCCATATATATTAACCAATGTGCAGCATTAAAAACGATGAGGAAACTTCCAGTGTGTTTCTGAGTAACATTACACTGGAATTAATCCTACTACTGCTGCAGCCACTGCCACCAAAATTGTGACCTCACACTTCCATAGTAAGCATTTTTCTTGTATACGTTTACTTGAAACCCTTGAAAGTTAGAACCACTTCAGCTTAAATGAGTAGGAGTATACTCCGGCCTTCTTGTCTGAATAATTTTTGGTTTGGGTTTCTTCATGCCTTCCTCTTCTTCCTCCACTTCATTTTCCTGGTCACTCTCACATACGTGGACAACAACACTGGGAGTAGTGTCAGTTGCAGCATGGAGTTCATATTTTTCTCCTGAAAGTTAGAACATTAGCAAAACTGGTCAAAAAGGCTCCATTCTGCACAGTGAGCACAGAACAAATAGTCTAAATTTAAAGAAAAAAAACAAACAAACAAGAGCTTGCAAATAGTATACTACTGACAAGGCAGTCTGAAGCTACGGTCTAGCAGGTCAACTTTGGCAGCAAAACTTTCACAGACTGTAGCTAAACCAACACCAAACATTTTAGGCTTCATTTTCAAAGACTGATGCTCAGCTACTTTGCACATACAACTGCATGTGTTCATATAAATGTATGGGTATTAACCGTCAGTCATGTGTTGTAGTTAGCCACTTGTGTGCACAAATGATATCCATTTGCGCATGCATTTGTGGTTTCTCAGCATGCAAATTTTATACATCCATCTTTGATAACCAAGCCTTTTTTAGTGCATCATCAAATCAGAAAAGACGGTTACTCACCTTTGTAACTGTTGTTCTTCGAGATGTGTTGCTCACATCCATTCCAGTTAGGTGTGCGCGCCGCGCGTGCACGTTCGTCGGAAACTTTTTTACACTAGCAACTCCAGTGGGCCGGCAGGTCGCCCCCTAGAGTGGCGCCGCCATGGCGCTCTATATATACCCCTGCCGGCCCGCCCGCTCCTCAGTTCCTTCTTGCCGGCTACTCCGACAGTGGGGAAGGAGGGCGGGTGTGGAATGGATGTGAGCAACACATCTCGAAGAACAACAGTTACAAAGGTGAGTAACCGTCTTTTCTTCTTCGAGTGATTGCTCACATCCATTCCAGTTAGGTGACTCCCAAGCCATACCTAAGCGGTGGGGTCGGAGTGAGAAGTCGCGGCACGGAGCACTGCAGTTCCGAAGGCCGCATCCTCCCTCGACTGCTGGACCAGGGCGTAGTGGGAAGCAAAGGTGTGGACCGATGACCAGGTCGCTGCCCGACAGATTTCCTGGATGGGCACACGGGCGAGGAAAGCTAGCGACGACGCCTGCGCCCTGGTAGAATGCGCAGTCACACGGCCCGTAGGGACATGGGCCAAGTCATAACAGGTCCTGATACAGGACGTAACCCAAGAGGATACCCTCTGGGAGGAGATAGGAAGCCCTTTCATACGATCTGCTACCGCCACGAAAAGCTGGGGGGATTTTCGGAAGGGCTTAGTCCTCTCTATGTAGAACGCGAGAGCCCTACGGACATCCAGCGAGTGGAGCTGCTGCTCCCTGCCTGAGGAGTGAGGTTTTGGGAAAAAAACCGGAAGGAAAATCTCTTGGTTGACGTGGAAGGCTGAGACCACCTTGGGCAGAAAAGCAGGGTGTGGTCTCAGCTGCACCTTGTCCTTGTGGAAGACCGTATATGGGGGGTCTACCACAGGAGCTCGGAGCTCCGACACCCGTCTAGCTGAGGTGATAGCCACTAGAAAGGCAGTTTTCCAAGAGAGGTAGAGCAGGGAGCAAGTAGCTAACGGCTCAAAGGGGGGCCCCATGAGCCGGGACAACACCAGGTTAAGATCCCAGGTCGGAGCAGGGGGACGGACGTTAGGGAATAAACGTTCCAGCCCTTTAAGGAATCTCGACACCGTCGGGTGAGAAAAAATGGAGCGACCGTCCGCACCCGGGTGAAAGGTGGAGATAGCTGCTAGGTGGACTCGCAACGACGATAAGGCCAGACCTTGCCCTTTGAGGGACCAAACGTAGTCTAAGATTTCGGTTACCGAAACTTCCATAGGGCGGAGATTTCTCTCTACGCACCAACAGGAGAAGCGCTTCCATTTCGCCGAATATGTGGCTCTTGTGGACGGTTTCCTGCTGCTCAAGAGCACCTCTCTCACAGGCGTGGAGCAGCGCAGCTCGGAACCAGTCAGCCACGCAGGAGCCACGCCGCTAGGTGCAGCGACTGCAGGTCTGGGTGACAGAGGGTCCCGTGGTCCTGGGTAATCAGGTCCGGATGAAGGGGCAGGGGAACTGGGTCGGCTATGGCCAAGTCCAGCAGCATGGTGTACCAGTGCTGCCTGGGCCATGCCGGGGCCACCATGATCACGAGAGCCCTGTCCCTGCGCACCTTCAGGAGGACCTTGTGGACCAGAGGGAACGGGGGAAATGCATAGTACAGGTGGGTTGACCACTGGATGAGGAAGGCATCCGCTATCGACCCCGGCTCCCTGCCCTGAAAGGAGCAGAACGCTTGGCACTTCCTGTTCCCCTTGGACGCGAAGAGGTCCACCCGGGGATAACCCCACCTCCGGAAAATGGAGAGAGCGACGTCCGGGCGAAGGGACCACTCGTGTGACAGGAAGGATCTGCTCAATCGATCTGCCAGAGTGTTCCGTACTCCAGGGAGGAAGGAAGCCCTGAGGTGAATGGAGTGGGCTACGCAAAAGTCCCAGAGTCGTATCGCCTCGTGGCACAGGGAGGAGGACCTGGTGCCTCCCTGCTTGTTGATATAGTACATGGTCGTCGTGTTGTCCGTGAACACGGCGACACAACGACCCTGAAGCTGATGACAAAACGCTTGACAAGCAAGGCGGACCGCTCTCAACTCCCGCATGTTGATGTGGAGCCCCACCTCCTCCTGGGACCACAGGCCCTGTGTCCGCAGGGTCCCTAGGTGGGCCCCCCAGCCTAGATCTGAGGCATCCGTTGTCAGGGATACCGAGGGCTGAGAGGGGTGAAAGGGAAGACCCGCACATAATACGGACTGGTCTAACCACCAGCCGAGAGAATCTAAGACCTTCTGGGGGATTGTGACTAACATGTCTAAAGGTTGCCTTGCCGGCCTGTAATGACTGATAAGCCACAGCTGGAGAGGCCTCATGTGGAGCCGAGCGTAGTCGGTCACAAAAGTGCACGCCGCCATGTGGCCTAACAGGGTTAGACATGTCCTCACTGACGTCAATGGGGCTGACCGCAAACGTTGAACGATCGCCGCCATGGTCTGGAACCGTTGCAGAGGCAGCGAGGCCCTGCCCACAGTGGCATCCAGGACGGCCCCGATAAATTCCACCTTCTGCGTGGGCCTCAGAGTGGACTTGTCTGTGTTTATCAAGAGGCCCAGACTTGCAAACATGGCGGTGATCATGTGGACATGGCTGTTGACCTGCTGTTCCGACGTGCCCCGAATCAACCAGTCGTCCAGATAAGGGAACACGTGGACACGGTTGCGCCGAAGATGCGCCACGACAACTGCCATGCATTTTGTAAACACCCTCGGGGCCGTGGACAGGCCGAATGGGAGGACTGCAAATTGATAATGAAGAGCCCCCACAACGAAGCGGAGAAAGCGTCTGTGGCGCGGCCAAATGGCAATGTGGAAATACGCGTCCTGCATGTCGAGGGCGGCGTACCAGTCTCCCGGATCCAGGGATGGAATAATGGTCCCCAGGGATACCATGCGGAACTTCAACTTCACGAGGTATTTGTTGAGTTCTCGCAGGTCGAGGATAGGCCTGAGGCCCCCCTTGGCCTTGGGGATCAGAAAGTAGCGGGAATAAAACCCCTTGCCTTTCTCGTTTTCCGGAACCGCCTCTATAGCTCCTTTGCTGAGGAGCGTCTGCACCTCCTGCCGAAGGAATTGCTCGTGAGAGGGGTCCCTGAAGAGGGACGAGGAAGGAGGGCGGGAAGGAGGAAATGAAACAAACTGCAGGCGGTATCCCGTCTGCACCATGCTCAAGACCCAGCGGTCCGATGTTATTTGGGACCACGCCGGGAGGAAAAACGAAAGGCGGTTGGAAAATGGGGGGGAAGGATCCATAGGGGAAACTGTTACCGCGCCCTCGGGCGCACCTTCAAAATGAAGGCTTAGGACCAGGCGGGGGTTTTGAGGAGCCTTGGTTCTGCCCCCCTTGGTTCCCAGACTGCCTGCGCCTGCCGTTCCTGCCGCGGCGCCTGTAAAGGTCCTGCCGCTGGCGGAACTGGGAAAACGGCCTACGTTGTTGCTGTTGTTGCGACCTAAAGGGTCTACGCTGCGTCACGGGGGTGTGCATCCCGAGGGACCGCATAATGACCCGGTTGTCTTTTAGACTCTTGAGTCTGGGGTCTGTCTTATCAGAAAACAGGCCCTGGCCTTCGAAAGGAAGGTCCTGTATAGTGTGCTGGAGCTCCGGCGGAAGGCCGGAAACCTGCAGCCAGGAGATGCGACGCATCGTAACTCCTGACGCGAGGGTACGGGCAGCCGAGTCCGCAGCGTCCAAGGAGGCTTGTAAGGCCGTGCGTGCGACCTTCTTGCCTTCGTCCAAGATGGCCGTAAACTCTTGGCGAGCATCCTGTGGCAGCAGCTCCTTAAATTTGTCCACTGCCACCCAGGAGTTAAAGGCGTATCTGCTCAGCAGGGCCTGCTGGTTAGAGACCCTGAGCTGCAGCGCCCCAGCCGAATACACCTTACGGCCAAGGAGGTCCATCCGCCTGGCTTCTCTGGATTTGGGGGCTGGAGCCTCCTGGCCGTGACGCTCCCTATCGTTCACCGATTGCACCACCAGTGAACCGGGAGTCGGGTGAACATGTAGATATTCGTATCCCCTAGAAGGGGCCATGTACTTTCTCTCGACTCCTTTCGCTGTCGGAGGGATGGAGGCCGGGGACTGCCAGATAGTATTGGCGTTGGCCTGGATGGTCCGTATGAAGGGCAGGGCGACCCTGGTGGGAGCATCAGAAGAGAGGATGGTGACAATTGGATCCTCTATCTCCGAGACCTCCTCTGCCTGCAGACTCAGATTTTGAGCCAATCGCCTGAGGAGGTCTTGGTGCGCCCTGAGATCCAGCGGGGGGGGACTGTTGGAGGAGGTACCTGCCACCGCCTCATCCGGGGAGGAGGATGATGAGACCCCAGGCACGAGAGTGTCTAACTGAGGGTCTTCCTCAGCCCTCGCCTCTGCCTCCGGAGCCGCAGCGGAGTCCTGCTGTTTGGACCCTTCCTCCCCTTCCGGGGAGGGAGGGGGGCGAGACAAGGAGGCTTCAGGGGCCCTACGCTCCGCAGTCGCCGGTCTAGCAGGGAGCTGCTGGGGGCCCTGGGCCTGATGGTATGCCCAGGGTGTCCAGAATCCCCACTGTTGTGGGCCTTGGTCTTGCAGCGGCGGATCACCGAACAGCGCCGCCTGCCGGTCGGTGCCCAGCGCATACCCGCTGTCCGTCTGGGAGGATACGGACGGCTGTCTCGAGGGCCATGGTGGGGCCGACCCCGGATGGTAAGGGTCTGCGCGGGCCGGCACGGAGGATCGTCTCGGTGCCGGGGACCGGTGCCGGGAGTCATATCGGTGCCGGGACCGGGATCGGGACCAGGATCTGTCACGGTGCCGGGATCCTGATCGGTACCGGGCGCCGCTTCGGTGCCGGGACCTGCCACCAGCTCGGTGCCGGGAGGTCGACCGGGACCTACCACCAGCTTGGCGCCGGGAAGTCGACCGAGACCGGGACCTGCCACCAGCTCGGTGCCGGGAGGTCGACCGGTGCGGCGAGTAGCGTCGGGACCTGCTCCTGGAGTCGCGGTGCCGGTGTCGCCGACTGGAGCCTGACCGCGACCGCCTCGATGCCGACCGTTGCCGCGAGTGCGACCGGTACCGCTGAGGGGAGCGGTGCCGGGACTGCGAGCGGCGTCGGGATCTGGAGCGCCCAAGACGTCGGGACCTGGATGGCGAACGACTGTCTCTGGGCGGCGCCGACATCATGGGCTTGCCTCTGGACACGACCCGCACCGGAGGTACCGGGGGTGGCAGCCGAGTGGGCTCAGCCAAGGCAATAAGGTCCCGAGCCGAGGCGAAGGTCTCCGGTGTGGATGGGACCACTATCTCAACCCCAGATCTCATGGGGGAGCTCGGCGGCACCGGACTCAACGGACCCGCCGGGCCCGGAGTCAACGGTGTTGACGGTGCCGGCGGCGCCGCGGCCGATGTCGAGGCCGGGCGCTCAAGCCGGGTCTGCCTGGCCGGAGTATCAGACTTCGACGGCCTTGGCTCTGACTCCAGTGCCGGAGAGGGTCGGTGCCGAGGAGTCTTCTCGGTGCCGGAGCGATCCGGTGCCGATACCACGGCCTGCGAAGCCGACGGGTCAAGTGCCGCCTCCATTAGGAGAGTTCGGAGCCTCTGATCCCTCTCCTTCTTTGTCCTCGGCTTAAAAGCCTTACAGATGCGGCACTTGTCGGATCTGTGCGATTCCCCGAGGCACTTCAGGCACGCTTCGTGGGGATCGCTGGTAGGCATGGGCTTCTTGCAGGCCGCACACTGCTTGAAGCCCGGCGAAACAGGCATGAGCCTGACGCCGGGTGCCGGGAAGGGCTAAGCCCCCGGCGAAGAACTACTTAACAACTATTTAACTAAACTATCTACTTAAACTAATTAACAACTATAATGGAACTAGAGATGAACGATAGATAAACGATAGATAACTAGGAGAGCTAGGGACGTGGAGGACAGCTATGCCGCGCTCCACAGTTCCAACGACCGACACGGCGGTAAGAAGGAACTGAGGAGCGGGCGGGCCGGCAGGGGTATATATAGAGCGCCATGGCGGCGCCACTCTAGGGGGCGACCTGCCGGCCCACTGGAGTTGCTAGGGTAAAAAAGTTTCCGACGAACGTGCACGCACGGCGCGCACACCTAACTGGAATGGATGTGAGCAATCACTCGAAGAAGAACCAGAGGTTTAGAAGAGACAGCAAGGATCATCTACTCTAACCTGCTGCCAAGATGCAGGATTTGTTGTGTCTAAACCATCCAAGACAGACAGCTATCCAGCCTCCTTTCAAAACCCTCCAGTGAAGCAGCTTTCATTAAGTAGTTTCTTCTATTGTCCTACTGTTCTTACAGTCAGGAAGTATTTCCTGAGATTTAATCAAAATCTTCTATGCTGCAGTTTGAACCCACTGCCTCTTGTCCTGCCCTCTGTGGCAAGAGAGACATCTTTTCTCCATCTTTTTTATGGCAGCCTTTCAAGTATTTGAAGACTGCAGTCATGTCCTCACATCATCTACGCTGTTCCAAACTAAACATACCCAGTTCCTTCAGCCTTTGCTCATATGGCTTGCATTCTATCCCTTTGATTATCTTTGTTGCTTGCTTCTGGATCCTTTCCAGTTTCTCTATAACCTTTCTATACAGCAGTGACTAACACTGGACACACAACTCCAGATGAAGACTAACCAGCACCAAGCAGAGCAGTACTATCACCTCCTGTGACTTGCATGCTACGCCTCTGTTACTGCAACCTAAAATTGCATTTGCTTTTTTTGCAACATCGCATTGTTCACTCATGTTAAGTTTGTGATCCACAACTACCAGATCTTCTCAGCAGTGCTGCTTCCAAGCCAGTTATCCCCCATTCTGTACTTGTGCATATGGTTTTTCTTCCCAAAGTATAGCACCTTACATTTGTTGTCCATAGCCCAGTTCTCCAATTTATCAAGATCCCTTTGAATTTCAGCTCTAACCTCCAAAGTGTTTGCAAGCCTACCAGGTGTGTCTCATCCGCAAAATTTGAACAGTATGATCAAATCTGACCATTCAGGAGAACTGTCCATCTCCATACCATGAAGATTTAAAAAACCACAGAGGCAGATTTTTTCCAAGGCTTCCACTGGCAGAAGTTAATGAAGTTAGATATGGTTTTGATCAGCAAAACCTAAAGGGCTGAATTCTGCCCTGGGATTCCTATGTAATAACAGAACTGGCTAGAAGGGATTTTACAGCATTTAGATATGTTGTGTTATAATTTTGTTATGTCCATTGATTAGTTATTTGACAGTGTCCATCAGAAACAATTCTACAATTTATTATTTTCAAATACCTTTTCTGTAAGAGAGGGAGGTAGGGGAAAGAAACCAGCACTCATATTTCTAAATTTGTTCCTCTGGTCACTTTCTTCTGCTCCACTCAATTTGGTATGCTTTATCCTCATGCTTTTAAGACCTCAGTATCTTAGCTGTTGCATCACCATGCAAACTATGGTGCTTGAGACATCAACTATTTTAGGGAACCAATGAGCAAGCCAAGCTGGACAGTCAGTAAGGTGTCCCTTGCACAGGTCTTCCCAAATAGTTCTACCGAGAACTGATGAGAGCTCCCACAGAACAAAGAAGCCAGCTCTGCACTTAAATGGGAGCCAGGCTCTTAGAGCTTCCTCTATTCCCCTCTGCCACTGACTCACTGTATGATAAGTCACTTACCCTCTCTGATGTAAAAAAAAACCTCTATCAAATGGATACAGCACGTCACAGTGGTGTGACACTTAATGTGTGCAACATCTGCAAATCCTCTGATGAAAGTATCTAGAGATATGTACATTATTAATTTACTGTCACATGGTTGAACAACAGCAACACTGCTTAAGAAAACGAGGCAGTTATATAGTTAAAATATAAACATTTTACAAGTTTCATTTATTTCTGGGGAAACTTAGGTTACAGTTACAATTTTATTTTAAATCTTGGCATAAAAAAAGTAAGTAGCTTCGCTAAAACTACTGGCTGGTCAGACCTAATTAAAACGTTTAGAAAAATGAGTAGTATGCAGTATGTAAGGTCATGACCTTCATGAGATTAGTAAATTGTAATGCAATTCATGCTGTATGGCTCAGCAAGAACGTTTTGTTCTGGCAAGGATATTTCTATGGAAATTTTTATCTTTTTGATACAAAAAAGTGATTTCAGAAAACAATCCTTGACATGAAAAACTTCAGAGTGTTTTCTGTAGTTAGTAATTTAATTGATAATGAACAGATCTCTTTGGGGGGGAGATTTTTGAATTATTACTAATATTTCAAGGCATTTTTTACTCAAGCACAAGTATTAAAACTTCAAGCTCAGAATTCTTCTTACCTGGCCCTAGCTTGGAGATAGCATAGAGAAGGTCATAGTTAATGACTGGCGTAGCATCTTCTACTTGTTTCCAACCAACAGGAGGAGAGGCTGGAGGTGAAATCAAAAACTGTTTGTCTGGTTTTGGTGGAGCCAAACGTGAGCTTCCAATGTGCAAAGTCTGGAAGAATAAAACAAACTTAACTATAACTTTTAATTTTCTATTAATCAGTCATTTGCATGGAATTTTATATTTGAACAGATATCGCACTACAACAAGCACTTAAGGTGGCAGTATGTAACAATGTGTGATAACATATCGAACATACAAATTTAAAACTACCATGCTGACAAAACATGCAGGGAAATGTGCACATCTGTTTTTTTGTTTTGTTTTGTTTTTGTTTTAATATATAGTTATTTCATCAGAGAAAAATCTTGCTCCTAAAAGACCGAAATAGAGGGAAATTAAACAGAGGCTGTAAGGTCCCCAGGTTCCAAAGCTATAACTATCACTACTCAAGCTGCCAACTATGTTGTCAGTACAAATCCCTGTAGCATCTTTAAAGATATAAACGTATATATTAAACACCTCAAACAAAACTAATTAACACAAGGGACACAATATTAGTACAGTAAAAACTTTTAAAATCTGGCATGTTGGGATAATGGGGGGCGCCAGTAAGTGAAAAATGCTGGTTAAGAAAGAGGGAGTTTGGGTGCAGGTTCCCATTGGTTCCCAGCCAGTGGGAGATGTGGAGCCAGTGGGCAGGGTAGGGGCAGTGCAGAGAGCCGTCTGCTGGACCTCCGCCTAGGAGTAGCTGGGACAGGTCGTTGCTTGGAAGAGCATCCTGAGGTAAGCACCCCCTCCCTCCCCTGGATCCTGCACCCAAACTCCCTCCGAGAGCCCATGCCCACACTCCCTCTCACGTCCCATCCCCTATTCTCGCACCCCAAATGCCTTGTGGCCGATCTCTACCTAGGAATGGCTGGGACATGTCGCCGCTACTGGGGAACCGCGTGGAGCCAGGTAGGGAGCCTGCCGGCCCCGCACCAACCAGACAATAAACCAGACTTTCTATCGAGATCAAAAATGCCCGTTTATAGAGCTTTCCAGCTGGTACAGGGCCAGATAATACAGCTTTTACTGTACGAGTTATTGGGATTTAATTCAATAAAGCCTTCCATTCCATTAAATAAATATATTTGAAGCAGCCACAGAATCTTCTATAGCTGCACTATAGTGATGCAGAATATCTAGGGAGTGTTGCTAACAATTTGGCAATGAGAAGACATGCTTTCAGTGACATCTCCTCCTCCCCCTCCAGTGAAATCTTAGCTATTTTGTTTTTTAAAACCATCTTGGTTTTATGATGATTAATAATCTGAAATTAAAAATTTGCCTTTTTTGTCATTACTGACACCAATATAATCTTGCTTGGAAAAGAAGAAGCTATAAAAATGACCCTGGATATCTTTAAGTGTCTCATTAGGAGTTCTGGCGTTACTAGATTTTCAATTAAAACTGGCTGAAAAGTGTCAATTTCTTCAACAGAAAAAGTATTTCCAGTAAAATGCAAGTTTTTGCAACAGTATTTCATTTTGATTGAGATTGATGAAAAATTTCATAACATTATGAAAAAGAAGAAGCTAGGAAGAGATGAACACTCTCCTTTTTTAGTAGAAAAAAATTAAAGTAGTGAGAGAAAGTTTTTATATTCAATAAAATATTCCAAAAAGTAGTTGAAATTTTACAAAATATACTCCTCCCCTTGTTTATGCAACCAGCTCTTCATATGATACAGTGTTGAGTACTAGATGTTTGCCTGTCTTGGGATAAAGGGGAGACAATACACAAGCAGGCAGAAACCTAACATATCCATTAGCCTCCAAACACTCCCAAGTTTGGAGAGACCTACCTGATGTTTTCTCCCAGAGTTTCTCTGGGGTTTACCCAGGAAGGACAACTCTGCTTTACGGTGTGGGGGGAGGAAGGAGGTCAGAAACTGCTGTAAAAAAAGGGCTCGGTGGTCAGCTTTGCAGCAGACTCCTTCCCCTCCCCCCTAGAAATGAGAGATCTGAAATGCATAAAGGTATGAAACCTGGGTGGGGCATGTCTCTTTGTTCCATGCAGGGAGGAAGCCAGCATCCACCCTCCCTCCCCTATTGGAGGTGAATGGCAGGCTGGGTTAGGACCTGCTGTGGGCATTACGCTAGTTGCTCCTTTTAAAGGGGGGCTGGGAAGGAATTTTCCCCGCACCACCAGAACTGGCTTTGGTGGAATGTTTTTTTCGCCTTCCCCACAGCGGGTGTGAGGGAGGACCTCTTCTAGAGAGAAGAAAAGGTGGCAACCTATTTTGTAAGGTTGGGAGGATGGTCAGTGCAGGTACTCCATAGGGAAGGCAGCCTGTGACCAGATAAATGGCCTGGTAAAAGGACTTAAAAGGAGGTACTGGATAAAGGAACAGAACGGGGGAGGGGGTTGGGGGACTCCTCTGATTGGTATGGCAGGGAGCCCATCTCCCCCCCATTCTCATAGCCCACCTTAATCCTATTACAAGGGTGATGGATGGTAAAGGTCCAAGCCATGGGTTGGTTGGGGGTGCCTGGATGGAAACAAAGCAGGGCTGGTGGAAGCCCCGGAGAACTGATTTGAATAAGCAGGTATTTTCCTGCACGATACACTTTATGTGCTGGGTAGTCCCAGACATCTATATAATAAAGTTGCGGCCTAATTAAAATCCATAACAAGTGTCTCTTGTCCTTCTTGCAGTTTATCCAGACAATCAATTTAGTCACTAATGAATGTTACATAATTTTTTTAAAGACCTGTGAAAAGTTGTACTACAACAGCATAAGATTCAATGGCAAAATGATTACATTTACACAGAAATGCTTGGTGAAACATACCTGAGCAAAATACAGTTTTATTTCCTTTCCAAGAAATTCTGTCTTATGTAGCTGGATTCTAGCATCTGCTGCTGATAAAGGGTTGCTGAAGTTTATTCGTACTCTTTTGAAGCTCTTAAAATACTGAAAGGTGATATCTTTGTCATATGTTCTAAAGAGAGATTCAAATTTGGCCTGTAAATAAATAAATACATATTTATTTATTTATTACTACAAAACAAGCCATATACATGCCACATCCCTTTTTTCTTGTGATTTATTCTCACTCCCTCAAGGACAATTGGTGATTATGATGGTTAATAGCATCTGCTAAAATATTTTAGCGTGCTAATACAGCAAGCCATTCAAAATAAACCAATCGTTTATTTACAACACAGCAGCTGCTTTTTTTCTTGCTGAAATAATACTGCCTTCAAGGTAGAAGAAAAGATTACAAAAAAGTTAAATATGTTGCAGGTCTACTGACTTCTGACTCCATTTTGTGGCATGCAAAAAAAGATCTATTCACAAGTCATGAAGATCATGGAGTTTTAATTGCTTAGTTTAGTTTATATAGAAATATCTATAAAAAGTAAATTGAGGGTCACAAGTCCTTACTCAAATAAAACCCCTGTTCGGTAGACATGAAAACTGAATATTGTGCTGTACTAAAATATGCTTGCTTTTAAGGTAACCAGACACCTCAGTAATGTTATGACATATGAAACTATTTTTTGTACTTGCTTTTAATTTAGGGAAATGAAGTGTGCTTAAGAAAACTTCAGTTATAATGACACACAGTAATTCTATAACACCCTCCATCTATGGATCTCAAAGACCTTTACAAATGAAGACTTAACTCCTTTAAGTAAAGAAAGTATTGTTCTAATTATGCAGATGTGGAAACAGAGGTAAGGGCCTTGCCGAAGGTTAAAACAGTACATTTGTTGCAGAGTGGGAACAGAACCCAGCCCTTCTAACTCCGAAACCTTGTACTTTTATCACTGTGGCCCAATGACTTAGCCATCCTATCTGGATGACAGTACGAGAGTAAGTCCATCAAAAGTTGGCAGTCTTACTATTTGTGTAACTAATGTTTGAGCTTTTAGAGCACATGGGGCAGCTATCCAAACCAAACTCAGCTATTCTTACATTATTTATGAAGAATGTTTCCATTTTTACTTCAGGGTGCTGAGGGGAGGGGAAGCGAAAAATGAGTCTATGGCTGGCATGCTTGCTGTTTCAGACTTATTTTAAGCACAATGACTCGCTATGTACAGCCCTTAGTAGTAAGTTATGTTTTATGTATTGACATTTTATATGTTACTATTTCACAGAATCTTACTGATCAGAATGTTCTGACTTCATGTTCATCTTTCGACTGCATTCAGTTTAATCATTGAGTTTTGGATGAGGCTACATAGAAGGGTATAACAAAATAGCGTAATAAATTGTTTTCTAGAACACTTAATTTCATTATTCTCTTATATAAACCTTTGGTTATAGTTTTTATTTAAGCTAAGTCTGGTACTAACTCACAACAACTTGCTACTGATATCCCAAGACTAAGTAACAAATATTTATTAGAGAAAAGCCAAATATTTCATGAATGCATGTTAACTCAAAACTTTCCTGTCTCTTGTTGGGCTACACTTAGTGTTCTAATAAAAGCAAGTTGTATGTAAACTCCAAGTAGTTTTAATACAGTTCTCAAAAATAGAACCTTTAGCACAGGAATTACTTGTTATTGTTAGCTTTCTACACTGGAAAGAAAGCTGCTTTGTATTTCTGAAATCTAAGCCTGTATTTATCTTTTTTCTATATTTTACACTACTTGGTGCACCAATACCTCATTCATATCTATTCAGAAAAAGTTTGGTCTATAATTCAGAATTCATATGCACCACTAAACCTTTGGAGACCTTCTGCATGATTAATGAAATATATGGTACCTTCAATTTTATGTTAGCCAAAAAGAAAAGTCTGCAGCATTATAAAATACCTCACAGATCCAACTTCCAGATGAAATCAGATGTTAGCATCAGTGTCTACTAATAAAATCCAATTGTTTTGTGCCTGACAGGTATCTTAAGACAGCTAATCAAGAATTCACTGCTGTAAGTCCAACATTTGTGTGTTTGTTACTCCTTCATTCTCATCAGTTAGATAACTGGAGTGATTGTATTATGTAGCATTCCAACACTACAGCAGTATCACCAATCGTAACAATTACAGTGCTACACCATGTAATTTAAACATCTTAATATATTCTAATATAAATGATCCTATTAGCAACATTTTAAATCTGAACATTATTGAAAATGCCTTCAAATGACATTTTTTCAACTCATACTCTCACACATATAAACACAGTATTTTTATGGACGGACTACAAGTATTTGAAAAAGCAGAAGACAAAGATCTTAATGTATCACATGGAATTTAAGACTGAAACATAACTTATGAAATACATATTTGCAGACTACAACCTGTTAACCTCTGAAATAGTTCTTCCCTACTTCTTAAGCATTATCTGTTTAATGTTTTAAACAGCACAGTATTTTTCAATTATTTCAGAACAGCACCTATCCTCCAGTATTTAAGCAGTTAACAGAACTAAAACTCAACTTTAAAAAGCCTTACCCTCATTTCAATTTGATTGAAGACATCACTGTCTGCCACATAGGCAATTAGGGAACCAAAACTGTAGTTAAGGTTCCTAAAATGCATTTTGTGCTTCACTAAAGCAACGTTAGCAGTTCAACACAAATCCAAGGCAATTACTTTTAAAGAAGCTGTTGGTTCTGTAGACTGTGTTTATAAAGGAAAAAGTCCAACCCCCTCAAAAAAGCTTTCAGTCCATCCCGTAAGTGACAGCAAATTCCTGAACAAAGTCCTGCATGCTTTAAGGCAGGAAGGGACAAAATGTAAGCGTCTACTGGAAAGAGGTGAGATCAGCACATTAGTCAGCTTTCCTATGCTAATTAACTTTTCTTTGGAAGATGGAAAAAACAGCTGAGGTTTGCACAGCAGCTGCTTTATCAACTCCTCTTGCAGCATAGTTTCCACTGGTAGTAATTCCATTCAGCACTCAGACAACATGCTCTTCACTTGAATGGGCCAACCCATCTTAAGATGGAAAATGTTACTGCTACAGGACCAATGTCAGTGTTACAGTAATAAGCAGTAATTAGCCAGCAGGGAAATTTCAAGACTTTGCAAACCAGAAAACAAATCCCTCAGTAAATTTAGTCCTTGTACTTTCCAAAACATACAAGAAGTTTTAAATTGGGGATTAGAGGAAATTTATTTTGAAAAAATATTTTTTTCCAATGAAATATTTTATAGTGGAAATTCATTTTGAAATACTTTTTCCAATTAAACTTTATGGATTAATTTCCTGCTTCCACTTTATTTGATTCTCTTATGGTCTCAAGGTCCTGTAATATGAAATCATACAACAATTCAATTAGTAGTTTACTACTAGGATTTTAATACAAAACCCTAATTCTCATTGCTGTAAAACCGTAAAGCCTACACTTATATCTCCTGTTCAATGAATTCAGAGTGTTGTCTGGAGAAAGTTTCCAGGGAATAGAGAAGATGGAGAGATTTAAATCAAGGCTATTTAAGTCACTAACTTAAAATATTTATATCAGATCAGATGGAGCCTTTGTAAAGCTAATTTGAAAATCTGTGCTATTGCAACTATAAATTTTAATCTAACGAACAAAATTACAAATGCTTTTTTTAGTTTATTTTAGAATAAAATATACTACAATTAAGGTACAGTCAAACCTCGCAATAACGCACCACCCTATAACGCGAAATCACATAACGCGATCATAGGTTGGCTCCTCTTTAAGCATAATACAGTACTGTACTAGTGGTCCCCAACACCATCGCAGGGGAGAGAAGCTGCAGCCCTGCACCTGCTGGGGACAGAGAACTCCGAGGCTGCGGGTGCCAGTGCTCTCTGTCCCCAGAAGGCGCAGGGCTGCAGCTTCTCTCCAGCTTCTCTGGGGCTGCGGGCGCCGGTGCTCTCTGTCTCCGGCAGGCAGGGCTGGCTTTAGGAAGTGCGGGGCCCAATTTGAACAGTTTCGACGGGGCTCCGCAGGGATGACAAAGAAAATAAAAAAACCCACATGCAAAAACAAACAAACAAAAACATGTGGGGCTTGTACTCACCAGGCGGTGCTCCAAGTCTTCGGCGGCACTTCGAGGGCAGGTCCTTCACTCACTCCAGGTCTTTGGCGGCATTGAAGGAACCACTGCTGAAGTGCTGCCGAAGACCCGGAGCGCTGCCAGGTGAGTAAAAATTAAAAAGGCGCCTCTAGCCAGGAAAGGGATTCTCACTGGGCGTGGGATCCTCTTAGGCGCAGGGCCCGATTCGGGGGAATTGGTGGAACTGGTCTAAAGCCCTCTCTGCTGGCAGGCATGGGGCCGGGGCGTCTCTCCGGCTTCAAAAGAAGCTGCGGCCCCATGCCTGCCGGGGACAGAGAGCACTGGCGCCCGCAGCCCTGGGAGTTCTCTGTCCCCAGCAGGCGGGGGGCCGCAGCTCCTCTCCCGTGCCGGGCACTAGGTGGCGCATATCAATGCACGCGTTGGGGACCATTGACAAACTGGTTTGAAACCCCACTATACTGTGACCCTGCATTTAGCGCGATGGAAGTTTTTGGACCCCAAACATTGTGTTATAACTGGGTTTCACTGTCATCTATTTGAATTTTACAAAGCAGCTACAGGCAAAAAACAAAACAAGGACGATTAAGAGTTTGTAGGACAAGGACTAAAACCAGCACATAACTTTACTTAAATGAAGAGTCCCTTTGATTTCAGTGGGACTACTCATCAGCTTAGTTAAGTATGTGCACAAGTATTTGCAGCACCAGAGGCTAAAAGTTCTTAATGTGTACAAAATCTTTGTCACTTCAAAACAAAACTGCTTTACCTTTTTTACACTTGTTTACACTTTCAATACATTAAATTACTGTAAAATATTTTGTACACAGGCCAAAGTTTTCAAAACTATGAGCCTAAAATTAGGCTCTCAAGCCCATATATAGGCACTTAATGGTGAAATTTTCAAAAGCACAAATTGCTCTGAGTTCATCTGAAAAAAGCCTTGCTCCATCCCCTTTGAAACCTCTCTTCAGGTAGTTGAGGGCTGCTATCAAATCCTCCCTCACTCTTCTCTTCTGCAGACTAATAAGCCCAGTTCCCTCAGCCTCTCCTCGTAAGTCATGTGCCCCAGTCCCTTAATAGTTTTTGTTGCTGTCCGCTGGACTCTCCAATTCGTCCACATCCTTTCTATAGTGGGATGCCCAAAATTCGACGCAATACTCCAAATGTGGCCTCACCAGTGCCGAACAGAGGGGAATAATCACTTCCCCCAATCTGCTGGCAATGCTCCTACTAATGTAGCCCATTACACCGTTAGCCTTCTTGGCAACAAGGACATACTGCTGACTCATATCCATCTTCTCATCCTCTGTAATCCCCAGGTCCTTTTCTGCAGAACTGCTGCTTAGCGAGTCGGTCCCCCAGCCTGTAGCAGTGCATGGGATTCTTTCATCAGAAGTGCAGGACTCCGCACTTGTCCTTATTGAACCTCATCAGATTTCTTTTAGCCCAATCTCCTCTAGGTCACCCTCGCATGTAGAGCCAGGTAGGGAGCCTGCCACCAACCGGACTATAAACCGGACTTTCAAATGAAGATCAGAAATGCTGGTTTACAGTGCTTTCTGGCTGGTGAAGTGCCGGATAACACAGCTTTTACTGTAAAAACCTTCCAAGACAGGAAAACATTAAATGCTCTGATTTGTTGCCTAATTGCAAGTTATATAAAAATATTAACGCCAGCATTTTCTTTGCCAGTAATGCCTGCCATTTTCATCATATGGAGTGAACAAAAGTATTTTAAGAACTCTAAAGGCAAGAATACCTCTTTGAATATAAATATATATCCCAAACCCCACTTACTTCAAAAGTGGATGACTCATTTAAAAATTTTTCTATACTGATATACCCAGAAATCCAGCTTTCAGCAATGAACTGAACAAGTCAACTTAAAATCACAACTGTGATATCACAGCATTAACTGACCACATACTTAGTCAATTTATTCTAGTTCTTACTGCAGAGTTATATATTCAGTTTATTTCTACTCAGAAACTATTTTTTCCTGAATATCACCTTCATGGCATAGTAAGTGTATTAGTAGTAGTCTGCCCAAAGCATGATGTTGTATTTGAATGTGGTGGGTCAACTAAGAGACAAGACTTTTTGACCATGTAACAACTATTCTAGATACAGTAACTCCTCGCTCAACATTGTTATGTTCCCAAAAGACTATATTTTACATCGCACACACAGTATACGTTTTAAACAATTTAATACTGTGCACAGCAATGATGATTATGAAGCTTGGTTGAGGCGGTGAAGTCAGAGGGTGGGATATTTCCCAGGGAATGCCTTACCGCTAAGTGATGAACTAGCAGTCGGCTCAGTCCTCAAGGGTTAACATACTGTTGCTAATGTAGCCTCACACTCTACAAGGCAGCACGAATGGAGGGAGGGGAGACAACATGGCAGAGAGAGATAGAGACACACACAGCGTGTGAGAGAGACTTCCATTGCCCCTTTAAGGATGCTGACCCCACTTTAAGTACATTGCCTTTTTAAGTAGACTAGCAAATTGAGACAGCAGCTGCTGCCAGCAAGCTCCCTCAGTCCTGAGCCCTGTAGCATCCCCTCCCACCCCCCATGGAGATAAGGTATAGGAGATAGGGGGGCACCCTGACATTAGCACTCCTCATACCCTCCTGCACAGCAAGCAAGAGGCTCCCGGGAGCAGCTCCAAGGCAGAGGGCAGGAGCAGCACACAGCAGTGGGGGGAGGGACAGCTGAACTGCCGACAATTGATAGCCTGCTGGCCAACTGCTGCACAGGGAACTTAGGGGAGTGGGGAGCTAATAAGGGGCTGCTGGTCCACCCTGGTTCCAAGCCCCCATCAGCTAGCTCCAAAGGGCTGCTGTTTTTGCAAGGAGGGGACAAAGCAGGGAGCTTCCAAACAATGTTATAAGGGAGCATGGCACAACTTTAAACGAGCATGCTCCCTAATTGATGGGCAACATAACAATGAAACAACGTTAACTGGGATGACTAAGTGAGGAGTTACTGTACATTGTTTTAGGGCCTAATCCTGCTCCCACTCATGTCAATGGGTAGCATTCCTCTTGGGACTTCATGGAAACAGGACTGGACCTTAATTTGCTATGGAAAACACACACAGCATTTTCTCACAAAAGCAGTTTCCATAAGAGGTAATGGAACTAAGGAGAACTTAGTTCTATGGGAAATGAGGCATAAAAAAACCCTATCAGTCTTCCTGTGCTAATGCTCCTCTTCCTGTCACTATGGCCCAAACAGGATGACTTAATGTTTCTTCCTGATGGCACAGTCACCCACATTCTAGAGATTATTTCTGAGGCTCAACACCTGACTGAGGCTTCTCGGTGACTAATACAAGTCAATAAAATCATCAACTTTCCATAAAAGTGTTTAGCATTTCACAGGATTGATTCCTTGTACTGTACTCCTTGCACTTAAAACAAACAGAGCATCCTGCTTCCTGAATGCATGTATAGTACTTTTTTAAAAACAGCAAAGGCACATAGGTATGGGGATAAACCAGTTCATGCGGTAACCTTAACTAAGGTGCAAGGATAATATAGAGCACATCACCACTTAAGCCCCAAGGAGTTAACTCTGCCCCTCCCCCCTGCCCAAACCCCCCCCCCCCCTCCAAAAAAAAAAAAAACTAAACAGTCCTGCTCCAAAACTTCACAGAGAACAAACTGTTTTTGCTTCAATCTGAAAAGTGAAGTTGGTAAGAGATTAGTTTAAAACAGAGTCTAACCCATTGGTGCTGTATTTTGATTAAAAGAAACAGTCTACATACTACAGTCTACATGCTCTGAGATATTCAGACTTTTGTGGCTGAACAGGAAAATGGCAGCACTCATGTAAAGACAATCCAGTAGGGTTGCCAACCCTCCTAGTTTTGCTAGGAGTCTCCCAGAATTGGGCTCTCTCTCTTGGAGACTACTGAAGCCACACAGAGATTTTAGGTCGCTAAAAGTCTGGTGGCACAGCGGGGCTAAGGCAGGCTCCCTGCCTGCCCTGGCCTCGCACCAGTCCTGGAAGCAGCCCCAAGTGCTGACTCTGCAGCTCCCATTGGCCGGGAACTGTGGCCAATGGGAGATGTGAGGGCGGTGCCTGGAGGCAGGAGCAGCGCTTGGACCCCTCTATCCCCTCACGGGCCACACGGACATGCCAGCTGCTTCCGGGAGCGACACGAGGTAAGCGTTGCCTGGCCGGAGCCTGCACCCCTCACCTGCACCCAAACCCTGAGCCATCTCCTGCACCCAAACTCCTTCCCAGAGCCTACACGCCCCCCTTCATCCCAACCTTCTGCCCCAGCCCTGAGCCCCCTTCTGGAGCCCACACCCCACACCCCCTCCTGCATTCCAACCCCCTCCCCCAGCCCTGAGTCCCCTCTAGCACCCAAACTCTCTCTCCCAGAGCTTGCACCCCGACTACATCATCCTGCACCGCAATACCCTGTCCCAGGCACAGCCTGGAGCCCCCTCCCACACTGTGAACCCCTTGGCCCCAGCCCAGAGCCAGCACCCCCACCCACATCCAAACCCCTTGCCCCAGCCGTGTGAAAGTGAGTGAGGGAGAGTGAGCAATGGAGGAAGTGGGGGTGGGGTGAGCAGGACAGGGACTTGGAAAAGGGTGTGGCTGGGGCAGGGCCTCAGGGAAGTGGCATGGCAGGGGTGTTTGGGTTTCTGTGATTAGACAGCTGGCAACCAGATGGATGCAAGAGGAACCTGCTCAACATGCGACAGGGCTATCAAACATAGAAGTAGCATATGGGATAAGAGAATCATGGCAGCTCTGCTTTCTTAATGTTTTCATTTCCAGCCAAGCCTCAGGGATTGTGACTGATGACGCCCAAGTTTCTAGAAGCTGATTTCTGCCACTGAGTAGAGAAGTGGCTGGCTGGAAACTGCAGTCCCCTGTTCTTGTACCCTCTAGTGGCTTCTCCTCCATGATGCTTAGTTGGTAGCAGTTTCAGGACAGAAAAGCAGACCTGAGTGGAAGCCCAAGCAGCAGGGTTTTTTTGGAGGGTTGGGGAAAAAGAGAGTTGATGGGTCACAGATAGGTAACAAGCGGATAGTGGAAATATGAATAGACAAGTGGAACAGTGGGAACATGAAGGGGAATAAGGAGACACAAAGCCACAGATGGTGTATAAAAGGATATCAGGAATTCCAGGGGACATGTGAAAGACAAATATGGAGAAGGGAGCACCAAAAAAGAGGAAAGCCACAAACATCCCTTTTTTTTAAGTTGACACTTATGCTACCACTGACTGGGAAACCAAGGAGAAAAACCTATGTAATATCAGTAATTACAGAATTGACAATGCTGTTAAAGAAATGTTTGTCCTACAAGGAACAAAACCAGAATTTCATAATCCAGCTGATGCCTTTTTACATTTGGTGAATGTTTACCCCAAACCTCAAAAAGGTTCATAACCCAAACACTCCCACCTTACTATACAGTTGTTGATTTTCTATGTTTATGTACTGTTTCCATTCGTGTTTTTATGTACTACATAAAGTTTAAGATAATAAAGGTTAAACACTATCCTGGAGTATTCTGGAATGAAATTTCCTAATAGCATTGATAGGTTTTGTTTTTCAAAGTGGGGGAAACAAGATTATCTATACATGTCTGGTATCAGGAAAGTATATTTTTTGCGCATGTGTGATAACTGAAGTTAACCTCTTCCCCAGATCCCAATAAAGGAACAGGAATGCATAAGTGTGTGAAAGGCATTCTAAAGAAAAGAATGTGAAAGACAGCCTGCATTCCTGTTTTGCACTCTGGATAAGAGGTTATTTTTAAAGGCACACACTGAAAAAAACTGAAGAAAGTGCTCAAGAAAAAAAAAAAAAAAAAAGAGAGGCAAACTCAAGTTAGACGAACATACAAAGTGTCAGCCAAAACACACTGTAATCTGCACCTGTGTAAATGGATGCCCTGAATACTTGAACCAAATTATCAACATTTTAGTCATACAAGGGACATACAAGAAACCTCTTTGAGCATCTCTAATTTTCCAGTCAGTAGGAGCAAGAGACTTTCCTGTAAGGAGAGAAACTAATTTAACAAGAGGCTACTTTCTTTACATCTTCGTCTGCTGGCTGATCCACAAAAGAGTAGCAGGGACAAGGATCTAGAGAACTTTCTTTCCTCCCATATAGTGAAAGAGTCTATGTTGGAAGTTAGCAGTAAATGGGGCTTAAAAAAAGTAACATGACAGAGAAACAGGAGATATGCATATAAAGAGGATGATTCTGCAATAAATTTTAACAGTCAGATGTTTTGGCGTGGTTTTTTTAGTTTTTTAATCTAGATGTTTTTGGTTTTTTAATGCCCCTTTTGGCAAGTCTAGAGGGACTTCCTGTGACATAAAAACAATTGGCAGATCAACTATGCCTGACATTAGACTGTCTGTGGGCACCTGACAGCCTTGATCTCTCTCATCCAGCAAGGAAAACAGTGCAAATATACAGCACTCCTGCAGCTATTTTAAGTAAACCTGTTAGTCCCCTGCAGTGCCATGCAAAACCATACATGAAAGTAGTTAGGCAGTTGTTCTCAATTAACACCATAATAGAGGATAAAACAAAGTATATCCCAAATAAAAAGTAATAAGACACCAAAAAACACGATCATGGCTAAACAGCAGAGTAAAAGATGGTTAGAGGCAAAAAGGCATCCTTTAAATCCTAGTGAGAAAAATAGAAAGGAGCATAAACTCTGGCAAGTCAAGTATAAATGTACATTAGGTAGGCCAAAAAAAGAATTTGAAGAGCAATTAGCTAAGGACAGAAACATTAACAGCATTTTTTTTTTCCCAAGTGCCTCAGAAGCAGGAAATCTGCCAAACAGTCGGTATAGTCACTGGGCAATCAAGGTGCTAAAATAGCACTCAAGGAAGACAAGTTTCAGAGTGGTAGCCCTGTTAGAGTCTGTATCAGCAATTATAAAGAAGCTAAATGAATTCTTTGCATTGCCCTGAAGAGGATATGAGGGAGATTTCGAGACCTGAGGTGACGGATCTGAGGAACAGTCCCATATTGAGGTGTCACCAGAGGAGGCTTTGAAGCAAATCAATAAATTAAACAGTAATAAGACACTAGGACTACGTGGTATTGTTCAAATATGAAATTGGTATGTAGCCTATAGCTTAAATCAACCTCTGTACCAGATGACTGGAGAATAACTAATATAGTGCCTATTTTTAAAAAAGGCTCCAGTGGCAATACTGGCAATTACAGACTGGTAAGCCTAACCTCATTACCAGGCAAATTTGCTCAAACTATAGTAAACAAAATTATCAGAGACACATAGATAAACATGATATATTGTGGAAGAGTCAACACAGCTTTTGTAAAGGGAAATCATGCTTCACCGATTTACTAGAATTCTTTGAGTCATAAACATGTGGACAACAGTGATCCAGTTGACATAGATTACTTAGAGACTTCCAAAAAGCAGTTGACAAGGTCATTCACCAAATGTTTTTAAGCAAATTATGCAGTTATGGATATGAGGGAAGGTCCTCTCATGGATCAGTAACTGGTTAGAAGAAAGGAAACAAAGGGTAGGCCTAAATGATCAATTTTCCATGACGAAAAGACGTAAAGAGCAGGGTCCCCCAAGGATCTATACTAGGACCCATGCTGTACAAGGTATTCATAAATGATCTGGACACAGGAGTAAACAGTGAAGTGACAAAATTTGCTGAAAATACAAAATTACTCAAGATAGTTAAGTCAAAGATGACTGAAGAGCTACAAACGGTATCTCACACAATTAGGCAACAAAATGGCAGATAAAATTCAGTGTTGGTAAGTGCAAAGTAATGCACATTGGAAAACATAATCCCAACTATACATACAATATGACGAGTTCTAAATTAGCTGTTATCACTCAAGAAAGATCTTGGAGTCATCGTGGAGAATCCTCTGAAAACATCCATTCAATTTGCAGCAGCAGTCAAAAAAGCTAACAATGTAAGGAACTATTAGGAAAGGGATAGATAATAAAACAGAAAATATCACAATGCCACTATATAAACCCATGTTGTGCCCATGCCTTGAATACTGCATGCAGTTCTGGTTGCCCCAGCTCAAAAAAGATGATATTAGCGGAGAATGTGCACAAAAGGGCAACAAAAATGATTGGGCGGACAGAACACCTTCCAGACAAGGAGATATTAAAGAGACTGGGACTGTACAGCTTAGAAAAGAAACGACTAGGGGGGTGAAATGATAGCGATCTATAAAATCATGAACGATGCAGAGAAAAAATTAATAGGAAGGGGTCATTTGCACCTTAACATACCAAAAACCAGAGGTCGTCCAATGACATTAAGGGGCAGAATGTTTAAAAACAAACATAAGGAAATACTTCTTCACACAATGCACGGTCAACATCATTTCCAGGGGATATTGTGAAGGCCAAAAGGATAACTACTGGGTTCAAAAACGAATTAGATAATTCATGGAGGAGTTAGGGACAGAATAGGGATATACAGAAACTATTTTAACACAAGTATCAGAGGGGTAGCCATGTTGGTCTGGATCTGTAAAAGCAACAAAGAGTCCTGTGGCACCTTATAGACTAACAGACGTATTGGAGCATGAGCTCTTCACTATTTTAACACAGGCGAGCCAATCAAACATGCTTTCTCCTTAGAGGATTTATTACATTTTATACGTTTACTTCAGCCTGGAAACGGATCTTTAAAAAAGTATTTAAATAGCAATTAATATTTACCACAGTATTAATGACGGCAAAAGCAGCGTGTGTGTTTAAATGGAGGAAATTGTCAAGTCACAAGTCCTTTGTAGTAAATTATACACTGGGTTTTGTTCTTCTGGGGTTGTAAGTGAGTCATAAGGGAATTATAGAAGCATTTTCCTAGAGATACAACACCTTTTTAAATATAAGAAACAGCCTACAGGGAAGCATGTAGCCAGAACAAAATGGATAGAAATACTTGGGAAGGAAAATCCAGTGACACTAATGGATGATTGTGTTTTTTTCTTTAAAAAATGAGAGTGTAACACTTTTGTCTTGAAACAATGAGTGCCACCACTATGAGGAAATTTAAGAGGCTGGTAATGGGAAAAGTGATTTTTTTTTTTTTTTTTACATTAATTGCTGGATTTGTAGGCCTCTTTAGAATCAACTCTCCTCTGTGGTAGAGGGAAAAATATCCCAAAAGAAATTTTAAAAGGGCAACAAACCCATCTATTTAGTTTTAATAGCACATTTAAAGAGTGTAAGAATTTTTAACATAAAATAGCATTAATAAAGAAATTCTTGTTAAATTAGAAATAAAGATCTGAAAAAGTTTCAGTGGAGATAAAAGTATCTGCAAGACTATATATAAGAAGAACAGAAATAAGTAATAAGTAATGTTTTTTTTCTAGAGATATACACCATACATAAAAATACATTTAAAGTCTCAGGGGTGAATTTATTACTGTGCTGTGGAATACAGGAAGCATCAGATATTCTTCCCACTATTATACCTAGGAAAAAATGAAAGCCGCTTAAAAAGAGTTTTAGAGGGTATTAGTTTGAACATCAGGTCTGGGGAAAACTTATTAACACATTATTATTATTATTATTATTATTATTATGACAAAATTATTAACAAATAATGGGTATTTAAGGCAAATTAAATATTAGAAAGAAAAAAAGGGGGCATGCAGTATAAAACAGGAACTAACCCAAAAAGTAGTCCATCCGAACTTTGAATGAGGTGGTACACATAGCAGATGAAAAATACTTTATTTTGTAAGGGATGAACAGCTATAAAGTTATTTAGAAAGAGATACATTCTGTATAGTTTAATTATTCTGTACTGTATCGCAGTAGCATTTAGAGCCCTATTGTGCACAGTGCTGCATGAACTCAGAATGGAGCAATATTCCTTGCGCCAAGGGCTTACAATTCAAATTAGGACCAGATAGAAATAATTCTCCATCTCACCAGAGCTGTTTGGCTGAGGAATAGGAGTAGGTGTGGAAGGTGAGGAAAGTGGCTTCATGCACCTTTACACTTCTTCATATTGACACTTCCCACAGCTGGAGTGCAGCAACACTCCAGCCCTTCCCCAGTACAACTCCTATGCCAGGGGCTTGTGAGAAGGGTAGGGTCACGTCTACATCACCTGAGGAAACCCCTATGCTAGGTTTGTATCCTGGCAAGGGAAAAATGCTGTCATCATGCTACTGGAGCAGCATAAAGGGGACATTATCACAAAGAACTGGCCCCCAATACTTCACTGTTGGCCAAGTTAATGTTTAAATTAGTGGTGAGGTATCTAAGAGACAGCTTAGACAGGTACAGACATGCACCTGGATGGAGGAGGGAGAGAAGAGGTAAGAAGTGAAAAAGCAGGTTTGAGAGTCCTGGCATAAAGATGATAGAACCACATGAGCTGATGAAAATTCTCAAAGTAAGGTTGCAGAATGACAGAGGGAGGCAAAGCAGCAATGTGGAAACCCCAGGTGGTGAAAGGGGAAGAGTATTGGCTGTGGATCCATATTGCTGTGTATAATAGTCAAACCTAAGCCTCAACACCTAATCTGCCTTACTCCTCAAAACCCTCTTAATGCTATTACAGACCAAGCCCAGGTTGAGCGAAGCTCCGTAGCGCACACAGGAATTTTCAAACTAGACCTTTTATTGTCTGGCATCCCCTTACATAGCAGCCCCAAAAGAGTCATGCAGTATTTTGAGTCTTATGTCTTCCATGGCAATTTGGGCTCAACATTAGGTAAAATGTAGTTTGTTCATTTATTCTGATGTGAAGTTTCTAAATTACACTTTATAAAAATACTTCCCAGAAAGTTATTAAAGAAAACAGGAAGGGCATATAAAATCTAGACTGAAAGGGCAGAGGGGGAAGGGACAGGAGAGAGTAATAGCCCAGGCTCTCACTATATGGATAGTGTTATGTAATTAAAAGATTTTAAAAGAGTACTGTAGTAGATTGAATAAACTAAGTCTCAATGTCAACTTTTAGAGAGCATTCTGTCCTATTCAATATTTGCTGAGAAATGAGGAAAATTGTTGGGGTTTGTGGATTTGTTAAACATGTACCTACCTAGTCTTCATTATACTAGGACTTTAAAATACTAAAATGCTTATGTCAGTCAAATATTCCAATGTCATATGCAGTGTTAGTCCCAGGATATTAGAGAGACAAAGTGGATGGCAATATCTTTTATTGGACAACTTCAGTTGGTGAGAGAAGCTATCAAGCTTATACGAAGACCTGAAGATAAGCTCTGCTTTACCTCACCCACCTTGTCTCCCAAATATTCCAACATCAGTTAATACCTTCTGGAAAGATCATATGCAAAAAAGCCAGAAAATTCTTATCTTAAAAATCATAATAAATGGGAGAGAGAGCATGCAAGTTTAATATAAGGGAGAATGAATGGAAAGAATGAATCAGCTGTATTATTGTGTTTACCTAGACTTGCAACTCAAAATCTAAACGAGGGCTACCATAAAAGTACTGATCACTATAATGTGTATCTGAGGATCTGCAATAACCAAAAGAATGATTTTCCCCCCTCTATTAACATAGTTTGTATATATTTTGAATCTTGGGTTTGACTCAATATTGACAAGATGAATTGCCTTTTATGGTTTCAGTTCAGCATTCACCTTTGCTTTTACTGAAGAAGGACCTTTTTAGTGTGTCCCTCAGTCTCCTTGGGAAGACCTAGCTGTTATCAGACTTCTATAAAGGAAGAATGCTCTGAAGCCATTGTTGGAGAAACCTTGTTCTAAATGCATGCCCCTCAAGGGTAGAGAAAAAAAGCAGAGAGGTATTTGCCACTGCTGAAGGAGAAAAGCAAGATGTTATTTATTTTTTAAACATAAGGGCATAGTGCTGACTTAACTCAAAACAGTACTCTTGAGGCCCTCACGCAAGACTCCATTTCTGGACAATGGCACTCTAAATGTTTCCCTTTGGGATTATGAGACGTCTTTAGTGTTACCTGAAGTCCACCGACATTTCACAAGTGTCATTGTCTGGATGATCGCCAAGTGATGGAATATGGTCAGGTGTCCGTGATTCCTTAAGATTTGTTATCAATCTTTGTGAGTTGTCAAGTATCAGAGGGGCAGCCATGTTCGTCTGGATCTGTAAAAGCAGCAAAGAGTCCTGTGGCACCTTATAGACTAACAGACGTTTTGGAGCATGAGCTTTCGTGGGTGAATACCCACTTCGTCAGATGCATGTAGTGGAAATTTCCAGGGGCAGGTATATATATGCAGGCAAGCTAGCGATAATGAGGTAGTTCAATCAGGGAGGATGAGGCCCTGTTCTAGCAGTTGAGGTATGAAAACCAAGGGAGGAGAAACTGGTTCTGTAATTGGCAAGCCATTCACAGTCTTTGTTTAATCCTGAGCTGATGGTGTCAAATTTGCAGATGAACTGAAGCTCAGCCGTTTCTCTTTGAAGTCTGGTCTGAAGTTTCTCTTTAAAGGTTGTGTTAAGGTGGTCTCTGGTTGGTTTGGATAGGATTGCTTTGGAAGGGTTCTGTTTTCTCTTTTCTGAAAGGAAGTAGAGGGCGGTTTGGGGCAGTCGCTCATTGTGCCCCAAATAATCTCTTTTGCAAGAGTATGTGATACTATTTCATTATCACTCCTTAATGTGTGTGAGATGATGTAGATTGTGAAGCAGTTTTGCCTATGGTGTCATCAATAACCCCTGAAGTCCCATATCTGTCTTTTCTCCCTTTACTGAAAGATTAAATGATTCTATTAAAAGCACATGAACTACAAAACCACTTGGCTCTAGTAAATGCTTACTCAATTGCTAATTTTTTTTTTTTAAACCCAGATTCAAAAGTTTGTCACAAGATTGACAAAAAAATCCCCATAAAATGATGCCTACCTCTACTGGTAAAATTTTCAGAGAGATCAGGAACAACCTCCAAAAGCATAGTATTTAATAAATCACATTTACTTTAATAGTGTATTGGGGAACATGAGATAGAAGGTGTCCAAATTTTGACTGCAGATCAAAGTGTGCCTTAGCTATAGATATCAAAGGGACTCGCATGTATCCAAGGGCAGAATTTGGTCCTTGTTCTGCACAGAGCTACTGTATACCTATTTATCCTGTAGTCAATACAGTGAGGGGTAAAAGAATCATAATAAGTGCTCTGACAATGCTTTAATTTCCTTTTTTGAATGCACTAAAATAAGTTAGTTCCTTCCTAGAAACATTGCTGCAGGGTTTTTTTTTAAACTGTTTATACTGAATAGGCTCTCATTAAAGGAAATGTTACATTAAAACATAATAGATTTTTATACTTGATTATGTAGCTTTCATGTGTCCAAACAGTATAAAAAGTTGTGCTTTTTCACAGAAAGGCTATTTACAGACTGGCTGATCATTACTTGGAAAACTGTAACACATTCAACCAGCAGAAAATAATAATTCCTTCCTTGGAAAATCCATGACTTACTTATATTTCCAAGCAGTAAACATTAAATTCCTGTTCACTGACTGGTAATATTAGAGTGGTAATTTGGAAATTCCACTGCAGAAAATTTTTGAGTAACCAGCTAGACATATTTACTAAATTCTGTTTTTTTAATGTGGCATATAAATTAAAAAGTTTCTTCAATTATGTAGTTCCCCTTTTATGGAAAGTATTTCCTTAAAATACACACATGGAGATACATGGAGCATATATTTTAATGTACGTGTGTAAAAGTATTTTAATAAGTATTTTTCATATGCTATATTTACTGGAAAATCCATGATTACCTACATTTCCAAGCATTCAACATTACATTCCTGTTAATATTGTAAAATAGAAGAAGTGCATTTTCTAGTGGAAAAAATATCCAGAACTTGCATATTAGCAGTGACTTCCTCAACAGACACACACAACTTTTATAATTTTCTATGTTCTAATGCTTACTTACATTTCAGCAGAGAAACAACTACAGCTGGGGAATCAAAACTAATTATAGCCACTGTAGAATTACTGTAAGTGTTTTTTTAAAAGTCTATATTCCAAGTGAACAAAGTCAGTGTAACTACAGATAGGTGTAAGTAAGTATTACTGTCCATACATTAAAGCAAGATTATTCCGGGAACAGAAGCTATACAAATGCTATGTACATCTGTACCAGTACTAGTGACTACCTCCACATCTCCTAGTAAGTGCATTTAGAAAACTATACATTGTGCCTTAGCAGATCTATCCTAAGGAAGCCTTACTTCTCAGCTCAGGAAGTGGCAGTGCTTTCGGTAAAGTAGGTCACCACTACATAAGGATGATTCTAAAACACTTAAGCATCACTGATCCGCTCTGACACGTGAACATACTCATCAGCACCAAAATTCCCTTCTAACTGTGTAAAAATTCCGAACTCTGATATCTGAGTTATGGAGGCACCAATTATTATCAAATGCCTGAATCTTCACTATTGTATTATCATCGTTTTAGTGCGTTACTGGTAAATGATCTACTTCTTGGGATTCCTCCACATACAAGAAACCTCTGTTCCACCAAGTGGATGCCTTCTTCATCTTTGGTTCCAAGGATCTTTTTTGCATAGTTTTTATAATCCCCTTTTCTGAGTGGCAAGACTCAAAGCTGGCACCACTCTCGTGGCTCTTCCTTGGCCAAGGCTTTGTGTCAAGGGCCTAGTTCATTTGTCCCTAGAAAGAAGGATTCTATGTATCTGGTTTTGCATTTTTCTGGCACTAGTCCTTGATTTGGACTGAAGATCTCAAGATCCTAACCCTAACAGCCGACATGTAAAAGTTGTTTCTCTTTCTCCATTGTTTGGAGTTGATGTGGGGTGGTTGGGGGAGAGAATCTGACAAACACTGGACACTCTTTAAATCCAAAATTTGTATGCTTTCTTTTCCTATAGTAGTTGCCAGTGACTAAATTTTCAAAAAAACTTTTGCCTACAAAATGTCATTAGTAATATTTTAAAAAATCCCAATGGAATTGACAAAGCTGTTGCAATTAGATCCTTAGCGGCCTTTGCTTTTGGGGAGATGTTTGAATATGGGGGTACTGTTCAAAAGTACACCAGAAGACACCTTTTTTTCCAGCGCATTTTTAGAGTCCTTTTTACATTTAAGCCCAAATGGAGGGTGAATCTAGTATTACAAGTTCTTAATAGTACTCCCTTCAAACCTATACAGGTATTCCTTTGAAGTTCTTAACTCCTTTTTTTCCTAACGGCAATTGTCTCTACTTGCCTTGACTAGGAATTAGAAGACCTGACTTAAACTTTCTCCTATACTTCCTCAGAAGAACAATGTTGTCATCAATACTCTTTAGTTTGTTCAGTACCCACATTTCCATCAGATCCAGAATATCTGTCTTCCCTCTAATAGCTCTCTCCTGAGATTGGAAAGTTATCTGCTAGAAGGTACTTGGTTTTGTGTCTTTTAGAAGGGGGGAGAAGTGAGTCCTGCCACCAATATTCAACCATAGCAAAGGCTTGATCACTTGTTGGTCTAAAGCATAACAGTGGGATCTCGAAAAGGTGTTTTATGTGAGTTCAAAATGTTTAGCAGGATGGATGGGCAAAATCTGTAAACAGGCCCCACAATGTGAAGGGTTCTAAAAATAACTGTACTTGTTAAAAGAAAGAAAAAAAATAGCCCTTCAGTTAGCCAATATAAAAAAAAGCCATGATATGATCATGCCTACTCAAGCCAATGAGTCAGCATACTACTTCTTTATGAACATGATGCAAGCAATTGAAAAGAATTAAATGGAACAATAATAGACCCACGGCATATGTTGCTGCTACAAGGATGCCATAGGATTAAATAAAAAAATAGGTACAAACTCTTTAAAGGAACAGTAATATTTTCTTTTTCTTTCCAAGGTACATTTCTTGAAAAATTCTTACCAATGGTAATTGGTTTAAATTGAAAAATGGAATCAGCAATTATGGTTTCCTAAGTCAGGATCTGAATGAATCACTAAATTTCAAATAAGAAGCTTCACTGTTTATCATCTTGAGATAGACTACATCAGTCACATACCACTGAAATACATTTTTTTTTCAAAGTGAACTAGTGTTCATGAAAAAATAAATTAGAATATATGCCCAGCAATTTGACAGTATAGCCCCTGAAGATGCATTTCCACTGGCTGAAATGTAATATGCAAATTAACTGAGTAAGAAGCAACCATCCCTATGATATGCACCTCACTATTCAAAATGCGCAATTAAACGGAACAGATATGAAAGATTATCAAGTTACTTGTGGCACCTTAGAGACTAAAATTTATTTCAGCATAAGCTTTTGTGGGCTACAGCTCACTTCTTCAGATGAGAAGGTTGGTTTTTCATGAGAGTATCTAGTTTTGAGCCTTTTGGTATGATGTCCACCTGTTTGCATTTGGAAAGGAAGATACTCTCATGAAAAACCAACCTTCTCATCTGAAGAAGTGAGCGGTAGCCCACGAAAGCTTATGCTGAAATAGAGACTAACCAATTTATTTCAGCATAAGCTTTCGTGGGCTACCACTCACTTCTTCAGATGAGAAGGTTGGTTTTTCATGAGAGTATCTTCCTTTCCAAATGCAAACAGGTGGACATCATACCAAAAGGCTCAAAACTAGATACTCTCATGAAAAACCAACCTTCTCATCTGAAGAAGTGAGCTGTAGCCCACGAAAGCTTATGCTGAAATAAATTTTAGTCTCTAAGGTGCCACAAGTACTCCTGTTCTTTTTGTGGATACTCTGAAACCTATCAAGTTACTGTTTGTTTTCTCCTGTAGTAGTATATATCTTGCCAGCTGAAACTACATTTCTCCTTTTCATTCAGAATGATCTGAAAACAGATTCTGACGTCAAATTAGAAGATCTCCATATTTTAACAAAACAGACTAATGGAGCAGTTATAAAATTGATCAAAACCCTGTCCTTGAGAAATCTCCTTTATATTTATTATTTGCCAAAACAATGTGTGGGTATTTTTGGTAGATATTTAAATTAAAAAGCTTTTTTCCCTGGATCACACTTTCCCAGTAGTCAACTTTATTTCATTTCATACATACTCTCAAATTTCACTATCAAAGTGAAACTGAGTAGAACTGATTTATTTTCAGGTCAATAAACATCTACCATTAAGTCCAGATTTTAATTTCAAAAGTCTCTTTATTAAATATTGGTTTAAAACTAGGGCTGTTGATTAATCACAGTTAATTCATGCTATTAAGCATAATTAAAAATTAAACCGTGATTAATCGCAGTTTTAATCGCTCTGTTAAACAATAGAATTCCAATTGAAATTTATTAAATATTTTGGTGGTTATTCTATTTTCAAATATATTGATTTCAATTACAAACCACAATACAAAGTGTACAGTGCTCACTTTGTTATTTATTACAAATATTTGCACTGTAAAAATTAAACATTTTTCAATTCATCTCATACAAGTACCATAGTGCAAACTCTACTGTCAAAGCACAATTTACAAATGTACATTTTTTGTTACATAACTGTACTCAAAAATAAAACAATGTAAAACTTTAGAGCCTGTAAGTCCACCCAGCTTTACTTCTTGTTCAATCACTAAGCGAAACAAGTTTATTTACATTTACAGAAAATAATGCTGCCCACTTATTTACAATGTCACCTGAAAGTGAGAACAGATGTTCGCATGGCACTTCTGTAGCTGGCATTGCAAGGTATTTACTCGCCAGATAACCTAAACATTCATATGCCCCTTCGTGCTTTGGCCGCTATTCCAGAGGACATGCTTCCATGCTGATTACACCTGTTAAAAAACTGAACTCCTTGGGGAAGAACTGCATGTCTCCTGCTCTGTTTTACACCCATATTCTGCCATATATTTCATGTTATAGCAGTCCGAGATGGTGACCCAGCATGTTGTTCATTTTAACAACACTTCCACTGTAGATTTGATAAAATGCCAAGAAGATACCAATGTAAGATTTCTAAAGATAGCTACAGCCCTCGACCATTTTTGTCCTTAAACAAAAAAAAAACCACACAAACAAAAAACACACCCCAAACAACGACAAGAGCAATAAAAAACAAAACAAAAAAACCTCACATCAGCTGAGATTAAATATGGAAATTTAGTCCAAATGAGTATTTTTTGGAAAGTTAAGAGCAAGTTAAGAATAGTCTGAGTGTAACTGCTTGCAACCTTACTAGCAAGCTTTCCTTATTATGCCATCTGATTTTAATAAAATAATGGAAAGTCACAGTATTTCCTGATAGCACAAGCTGAGGTGGGTCACTCAAATACTACTTCTGACTAATTCATTCCATCGTGTTTTCCATAAATGATTCACAGTTGTATTCTACTTTCCTGACTACCTGGAAAACTTTTTCACAAAGTCTGTACATTACGTAAAGCAGAACACATTCTTTGTTTAGTTTCTGACTGCAACTGCTGAAGACATTGTTCTCTCTCTAAAAGCAAACAGAATTGTTTTTTAAACAATTTATTCTGGTAAATATTCTTATAGTTTCATGAAGTACAGTACCTGCCTGGAATAAATTCTGCTATGGAACCCCCCACAACCACCACATTTTTTGTAAATGAAAATTTCACTATGTTCTTGCAAAATTATAGTTACATTTCTCACACAGTTCTACTCAGTCATATATATAATTTATGTCAAACCTTTTTAATATTTATTCTACTCTTACGTATCATCTCCTGGTGTGAGGTCATTATTTTTTATTTATGGCCTAATCTTACTCCTGTTTAAAATGAGCACCATAAATTTGCCACTTAAGTGGAAGCAAGCTCAACCCCTTAATCATAAACTCCTAAACAATGATAGGTCCTTGTACAGAGAAGTCAGTAAAGCGATGCTGCTGTATAAACAGAAAAACTTGAAACTGATTATATTAACTTCTGGCAGATAAGCATGGATTTACAAGTTGTCTTCTTTTTAAAAAGACACTACCTAGATAAGTGCATGACAGGTTGCGAAGTACGCAATACATTATGTTTAACGATAAAATTATTCTTGAAACTCTAAACAATAATTCAGCTCAAAACATGGAACTCAAACAGTGTAATTTAGAGATTTTGTAGCTTTCTCGCACCTAAATAAAGTTACCAAAGTGAATTTGGTTTCTCCTATTTCATTGTGATTTCCTCACACATAACTATGTTTCTCACAAATTTTTTCCACTTAAATTTTCCATTACACTGCTGTTCAAAAACAAGCTGGGTGATTAGATCTGTGTCACAGTTTGAGGGGGTAGGGTGTCACACTGTGAACTCCATTTTTGTTTTAGGAGTGCCACTTTTGACTGTAAACTTTATTTTGACCTTCATTATGTATTGTAACCACATTGATTAAGACATCAAGTTTGTCCCAGAAGTGCCTGGTCTTGACAAGGCTAGTATGTTCTAGGCATGGTATTGCTCATTATGAGGAGTGGGACTCTTGAAAGAAGGCTAACAGAAAAATGACTCTTCCCTACTGGAACAATGCATTTTCTGTCCTAGGAAAACTGACTTTTAATAACTCTAAGGGAGCTGGAAGGGAGCAGTGACAATGCTGCAGCCTAGTATTCTTCCATCTGAAGCACACGGAACACTTATACTCAAGCTGAGAGCAAATCTTCCTATCTACATGGACCCATGCTAGCAGGGCTAGCACTAGTGCGCTAGAAATAATGTGGACATCCCAAATCAGGATCTCAAACATACCTGATCTCCTTAGCATCAAAGCCTGAGCTGGAACATCCACATTGCTATTTTTAGTATATTCGTTTGAGCCACACTAGTGCAAGTCTGCTACTTGGGCTGGGAGCTTTCCTCCCAGCTGCAGCATAGACATACCCATACACAACAAGGACAGAATTTTAAAAGATGACTGTTTCTCTGGTCTTGGCCCCTGTCCATCAACACACAGTGGAAGATCAGATTAAGGAGAGAGAAAGCAGGAGAGTCAGTCTAGCCTATGACCCAAACTCAGTCTCACAGCAGAAATCCTTTCCTAAGCCTGTATTCCTTGCTTATCTTCCATGTTGATGCAGCAGTTAAAAGAGACATTCAAAGCACTTACAGCAAGGTGGAACTCTGAGGGAGCTTGTGTAAATTCAGAGGGGCTAAGACACCAGGTTGCAAAACTCCACATCCCCAGGAAGAGGTACAAACATGAGACCTGCACCTGGAATGTGCCTTAGAGACCCAATGGAAGGAATGGTGACCTTGACTCCACCAAGACATGGTTGTCTTAGCAGGTTGGGACTACTCAACAGACTGGTGTCCACCCAGACAAGGTTGTGATTCCCTGCTCCTGCTTACATCCAATCTCACAGAAGTAGGGGGCTCTTATGGCTAAGGCAGGATTTCATCCATTGTTGTTTAGGACTATTACAACTTGTCAGGTGGAAGAGCAGTTAAGGGCCTAAAAAACTGCTCAGAAACTTAAATTCTCATCACAACAAAAATATTTAAAAAAAATTTAATATGCCTCTAAATTGGCATATAATCTGTCTAGACAAAGTGTTGCTTGGATACCAATCAGGGATTGACCAGGGAATTTCAACCAAAAAAAATTCTAAGATTATACCCTGTATAGTTAAAGCCACTTAAATGCAGGATTCTCAATATGGACCTAATAATGCTGGGGTCCCCAGCGTGGTGCCCGCAGGCCTTTAAATGCGCCTGTGTCCTGGCTGGCGGCCGAGCACCTGCCGAAATGCCGCTGATGCTCGACCGCCGCCACGGTGCGCCAGACGAAAAGGTTGGGGACCACTGTAATAATGTATACTAGTAGCAAAAAAATGCTTTGACATGCTTTTTTTTTTATTAACAGAGAACTGAACTGTTTCAGAAGTGTGGCTAAAAGTAAGTATGATTTAATCACATTATTGCAAGAAGTCTGAGATAGTTCCAGAATATTAAATGTTAAACATGTCAACATCTATTTATAAGTACATCTGTGCATATATTCCTAGTGCATTTCTAAATTCATTCAGATACTCTTAACAGTAACAGTTAGAGAGACATTTAATTTTACTTGTTTACCTTGGACTAGGACATGAAAGTCACTTACTTCAAATGTCTATTACTTAGCTAAAAGACATGACATTCTTCAGTGTCCAAATAGGTATGATAAAATTAGGTATTGAAAAGAAGTGTTTCGTGTCAGAATTGACACATCTGAGCATGTATGGCTGAATTTTCTTGAACGCTTCTGACAGTGCAGACCCTTACACAGTCCTCAAAGGTAGAATTCCACACAGGGACATGGAGGCATTAGGCTCCTGAAAGCTCCTCTCCATTGGGGCACCCTTAGGTGGGAGTAGGAGTGGTCGCTAGTGAGGTTTTGCCACACAAGAGGAAGCACTGATTCACATCCATGGCAACCTCCAATGGCAGATGTTGCCCTTACTGGTGGAACCCTCAAGGGAGGGCAGCAGAAACAATGCCTTCCTTCTCCTAGCACTGAATGTCCCTTTCCCTCTAAGCAAAGGAGCCTTTGCTGGCATAGAAGATGTACCAGTAGGGCTCAATCTAGCCTACCTACTTAGACCCCAATCCTGCAAAGACTTGTGCATGTAATCCCACTGCACTCCTTGAAGGATCAAGGCTTAATAATTAGCTGTGTGCTCTTTAATGGAGAGTTTCAGTTACAGGCCTTAATCACACACACAAAACTCTTAAAACCTCAAATACTTCATTCAATGTGGAATATCATGTGTGATCGGTTACAGCGGAGAATTTTTTTTGGAACATGATGAACAAGCAGGTTGTGGTTAGATGTTGATGGATGTTTGGCTGCGTGTGTGTGTGCGCGCGTGTGTGTGTGTGTGTGTTTTTCCTTAGTGTGCTGCCCCAGCCCTGCACAGACAGCTGGCATGGCAGACCTCGAGTGAACCGCCCAATGACCACAAGATTTGTTAAGGGATGAAGGCACCCAGCCAGGTTTATTGTTGTTGAAGCACAGTACTAGTTTCCCCACAGACTTTACCGGACCACTAATGCATGTATGCCCATAACAATGGACCAGGTCAGTGAATGGCAGGACTTTCCATTCCTCCCTAGGCCAGACAAAGATACTCCCTCTGAGATACAACTTTATACACCGATATAAATAAGTTAGTATTGCCCCTCTGACAGAGTTAGTTACTGCCCCCTGACATGGCTAGTTATTCTCCATCACCTTTTACATACTGGTTCGATTAAAACATTTGTATTATGTACTGTTATCGTGACCTTATCTTTTAGGAGGGGTCAGTGTGTTCCTGTTATTCTTGGGGAATGTTTTTGTACCATCCTTGAGATTGGGATATTCTGGTACCACTTGGTATCGGGATGGGTTTGCATGAGTACTTTTTGACTAGCACTTTTTAGGAATGTGTATTTTTGCAAGATCAGTCCTGTTCTTGACAGATTTTGTGAGCAGATTCTACCTCACACCAGGCCTCTGATATAATGGCTTATGTTTCAGGCTCTCTTCCTGCTAGTATCCTACTTTTTGTCTTTTTATGGGGAGGGTGTTTATCCATTGTCCGGAAAGGCCTAATGCATGGACTGAAGATGGCCCAGTGGGCTAAACACTTATGTGGCCACCTTACGTAAGAGTCTTGGGAGACAGAAGAAAAGAAAGGAAAGCAGAGATTTTTCACATTTCAAAACACCTAATTATTTGAAGATGGGCCTAAGCTCGGTCTTTCAAAAAAGTGTGTATATGTTGATTTTATTTTTTTAATATTTATTTATATACACATATACAGTATGTTTTACATATTTATTAAATATTCCAACTTTATTTGTCCTGGTCAAATGTTGTTATCTAGGAATACTAATGAAATGTCTACAGAAATTCAGTAAACCGTTTTTTATTCTACTAAGTCTTTTGTTCTCATAATTTTAGAAATTTATTCTTCTCTTGATACACATTGCAACTCTGACCAGAGTTTGTCTACATAATGAAAGGAGACCTAACTAATTACATGTATTTTGGCTATTCCCAAGAATAGTTTCCACATTATGTTGGAAAACCTTGCCTGGCATAAATCTTTAGAGCAATTTGAAGTCAATTAAATGCTAAACAGTATCTCATCTAACCCTATGTCTCTCAAATGACCACTTCCACTGACTGTATTCAGACAAGTCAAGTTACACAAAGGTTCAGTTATCTCTCTACTTGCATACAGAAGTAATGAAACAGAGAACCTGAGTTTGATTTTTAAGTGATATATAAATACAAATGATGCTACAAAAGGAAAACTGGCTATTTTTGTCAATTCTATAAAGTTTTCAAAATGTGCCTTAAAAACTAAAAGAAAATAGTGCAACTATGATGGATCAAACATACATTAACATTGATTTAATTTCCCAAGTTTCAGGCTATTTCAGTTTATACTTATGATTGACATACAATTTTTCCTCAATTTTATAGCCATAAAAATCCTTTCAATGGCAGCTATAATCATGAAACATTTACTCAGGTTAAGAAGGTAGAATATAAAGCTTCCTTCAGAGTACTGCTCAAAGTTATCTGTAGTTTGTCTACTATTAATGCCACTCTCTAGTGTATTTCTAGGAGGAGCTTTATTAAATTACTGCAATGAAAACATCTTGTTCAAAGGAAAGACTACCGCTGTATATACAGTATATGTACAGTGATTAAAATAACCAAAAAGAGTTGAATACAGAGGGCCTTCTCCCCTTACCCATCTTGAGAGCAAATTTAACCAGAAAAAGTGACCAGCTTCTTGTGCCTCTAGACTGAAAATTACATCTGAAAGGCAACAGTATAAAAATCTGAATCAACATTCATATAGAAACATGTTAAAGGAATGATGAGTGTTAATGGACTATGTAGAAGAATAGGGAAGGGAGAAGAAAAAGAAAAGGAAGACTACTAGTAGTATTTTTCCCCTCACAAGAAAAGCTGCTTAGTTAACTATAAGAAAGAGAGCCAACTGTCTATTTTGAGACTCAGTAACTGACAATTATGCTAAAAATAAATCAACTTGGTTACAGTTATACAAGGGATACAGTTATGCCTGTATCAAGAAAGCTGTAAATCTGGGCGTCTATTTTTGATTACTTTTATTTATTTATTTATTTATTTTGAGGGGGGAGAGGGCGGTTCAATAGAACACCTTTGATAGTTTCTTGTATCAGGTGTTAAGCTGCAACTGGTGCAGCATTGTGCTGGACATTAATCTGGCCAGATCCCACTCTAGTTTACATACCATTTTAATATACAATGCAGTCTAGCTCCTTAGGGATTACTTTATTTCTTCACCCCAAGCCAATGTGTGACCAGTTCACTGAGCTCTGTTTAGTTTGCTTTGTGCTAATTATGGGAATTCATATTAGTGTTTTCCATAAATCCATCAACTATATTTCTTTGATATTAAAATTCTCTCTTCATTGTCTCACACAGAAGGAAGAGTATATGTGAATGTGAGTGGGAAAGAAGTGTTTAATTTAGCACCTAAATTTTTTGTCTTTTGTTACTGAAGGTCACCAAAATCAGAATTCACAGACAATAGTGACTTGCTCAAGGTAGCCTACCTCACCTACTTTGTCTTGCTCAAGTTAAGAGTCAGTTGCAGGGATGTGAATAAAGCCTAATTCTTTGCACTATGTTGTATCCACTAGACAACCCTTCCCCTTATTCTTGGTTTTCTGTGCTTTCATAATGGAAACCTAGAGTTGCAGTTAACACATTAGAAAACAGGTCTTATCAAGCTGAAATCTTTGCTTGCTCTGGTCTTTAAGTCTCCTCTACTAAGGAAAACCTTAAAAAAGACAGAGTTAGTAGTCTCCACAACATTTAAAGTTTTATCCAAGTCCTGTTTAGCACATACTACTCCCAGGGGAATTCTGCACCACTGCATGTGCAGACCCTCACCCCAAGCCCCACTCCCCTCTGTTGAACCCCCTTGCTGAGACCCCCACACCCCTATGTTGAACCCCAACTACCTTCACCTGGAAATCCCTGCAGAGTCCCATTGCCCCTGCACCTCCCAACGAGCCTGTGCATCCAGTTCCCCCCACTGAGCTTTCTCCACCCAGACTGTCCCACCCAGAATCTTCTCACCCCACACTTGGATTCTCCCACACTGAGCCCCTCCACACATGGATCCTGCCTGATTGAGCCTGCCTGACCCACACTTTGTGTGCCTGCCATAGAGGAGCAGGGCCCCAGAGTGGTTCTGGGGCAGGCTCAGGCCTTGTACTCTGTCAGGGTCGGGGGCAACCTCACCACTGAGCCTGTGCCCCAGGGGTGGGGGCTGCAGGGTCATCTCCCACCTTTGTGCAGCCAGTGACCTGTGCTCTCCATTGCCATGTGGAGCCTCTGCATTTATTGAAAAATAAAAAACTTGAAGAATTTTAAAATATTGTGCACAGAATTTTTAGGCACAAAATGCCCTCAGGAGTAACATTCAGTTTTCAGAAGCTGGTCCTTTAAAAACAACCAGAATGAAATAGTCTATAGGAACTGACATTTCTGATATGCTGACAAACTAAGCATTTTTGGAACAAAACTGAACTTTTCAGATTTTTTGATTTGATTAGCCAAAATGGAAAAAACAATTATTTGTGCAGCTCTAATTATAAACCTGACGAGAAATTAGACTTTAAGTATTTACATTGTGTCCAAAGCACACATATGAATCACTAAATTGCAGATGTACGTACACCCTGAGGTAATATATCCACTTGATGAACAAAGGTATTTAAATATGAGAAGTCAGCATGACTAGATTCTAATATTAGGGTCATGGGGGCTACAAGCGAGCCACAGCTATTATGATTGCTTCTTCCTGTTTGTCCTGCATACTAGTAGACTTGGAGGAAGTGCAGACACACCTTTTGGCCCTAACGGATAAGCAGCATCAAGGACAAATAGCAGGAGCTTCTGTTTTTTCTTTGAGCTTATTCCTTCAATAGTTTTCTCAAAAAGCTACCAAAGAGCTTTGAGTTACTCCTAGGGACATTCTGCACCAAAAATTAAAAATTCTGCACACAATATATTAAAATTCTGCAAATTTGTCAAAACACTACGTAATCACACCAGTTTCAATTATTTTGGTAATTTATTTCAAAATACCTGTCAGTAAGTATGTCTGTAACAATACACACACACACACACACACAGTCCCCTAGGAGTAGAGAGTTAAAGAAACCCCTATGATAACCCAGTTCCTGTTTCTCTGCCCCCTTCCTCCCCAGAGCCCAGCCATAGGCCTGACCACCCCCTGAGGCCCAGACACCCAACCCCTTCCCCCCAGAGCCCAGCCGCGGGCTCCCCCTTGCCAAGATACCCAACCCTCTTCCACCCCTAAAGCCCAGCCATGGCCCCTTCACTATTCAGAAAGCCCAGGACTCCAGAGGGAGAAACAGCCTGATGCTGGATCTCGAGCTTATGCGGAGTTTCCTGAGCACTGCCATCTCCTTCCCTCATGGCATGCAGAGAACTGTAGCTGCCAGAAACCCTCTATAGCTTCTTCTCCTTCCCCAGTAGTGTCTTCTATGTCTGAGCTGGGCTCTGCCAGGTCCAGCAGCCCTTACTGGCAACCAGCAGTACTGCAGCCTATTTCTGTGGGGGAAAGGAAATTCTGCACACACATTAATTTCTGCAAAATTCTGCATTGCACAGTGATGCAGAATTCCCCCAGGAGTATTTAGTATATCTGGAATCTGCCATAAGCTATTGACCTGAATATCTGCTTTCCACGATTTTAGCTACAAATGTCATATGGCTACCATATGCATCTGAACCTTACCGGTGAACTTCAATGGGTTCTATGAACTCCCAAACGAAAGATTTTCTCATTAAATAGATACTGCACTAGGTCAAGGTTGGGATTTGGGACACCGCAGAATTTTCCATACTGCAGACTTTGACACAACATTTGTCTTTTTCTCTGCAGAGATGAAGGGTGGCAGAAAAAAGGCACAGTTTCTATTATTTTCCTTCATTTGTTTGGCCATCAATCTAGGCGCCTCTATGAGGGACTACTGCTGTCTATATGGAGGGAAATTCCTTCCTAAAGGCAAAAATCCCTTCAAAAAACACAAACTTGGTTTCAACTTCTGAACAAAACAAAACCCCACAAATAAAATAGGCTGAAAATTGAGGGAGAAATCTTCCCAATACACCTGTGCCAACACCATACTTCCTGCGTAGCAGAAGTCTAAAACTGAACTGAACTGAGCTGCCAGAGAGGGCAGAACCAAGTCCTATCCTGACGACCGACTGAAAATGGGACCAGACCAATCTTATTCACAGAGGGGAAAACGAGTTGTCAAAAAAAGCCTAGACGTGAAGAACAGGAACTCACCTTTACCATAAATAAAATCCTGTCATTATGAGATTTTCTAATTAAAGTTTATTAATCTGATTTTTTTTTTAAATCTGAAGAGGGAGGAGGAAACTGACAATGCCTGGTATACTGTATAATGTCATCTATTACAAGGTGCTCCGTTTCCATTATCATTAAGCACTCATACAAGCAGTACCCAGCTTCTTTAGAAGACCAGCTTCCACACTAGGCTTGCTCTCCTCCTTTCCTGGAGTGGTAATTCTGAGGGCTTGGCTACACTGGAGAGTTGCAGCCCTGGTAATGGGTTTACAGCACTGCAACTTAGTAACCGTCCACACCTGCAAGGCACATCCAGCACTGCAACTCCCTGGCTGCAGCGCTGGCTGTACACCTGGTCTGCTTGGGGTGTAACAATTGCAGCGCTGGTGATGCGGCGCTGCTCATCAAGTGTGGCCACCAAAAGCGCTGTTATTGGCCTCCAGGGTATTAGGAGGTATCCCAGAATGCCTGCTCACAACAAACCGGAAGAATGGCTGAACTCCGAGCTCCTTATCTAAAAAACAAACACAGCTCCTGTTTGCTGGAGTGAGCGAGCAGAGGCAGGCAGGGGAATTGCTTTGGAAGGTTCACAGCTGTTTGCTTGAAGAGAGAAGTCACACAGCAGAGGGGGAGGGGGGAGTCCGTGTTGAGCAGCTGCTTATGTGGTCTGAAGGCTATTTAGGAGTGCATAATTTGCATTTAGTGAATAAGAGAGGGGTGGGGGAAGGGCTCGAAACTTTTAAATTGATTGCAGATTGGTGATGCGTATGTTCCAGTCCTTAGAACTTGCAAGGCAGGGAGCTGACAGATCCAAAAATCCACTCTCTCTCTCTCCCCCACGTTCCCCCTCACCTCCTCTTTTGAAAAGCACGTTGCAGCCACTTGAATGCTGGGATAGCTGTCCACAATGCACCACTCCCAACAGCGCTGCAAATGCTGCAAATGTGGCCACATTGCAGCACTGGTAGCTGTCGGTGTGGCCACACTGCAGCGCTTTCCCTACACAGCTGTACAAAGACAGCTGTAACTCCCAGCGCTGTACAACTGTAAGTGTAGCCATACCCTGAGGTTGCTTTAGGACCCTGGATCACAAGTGACAGTGCAGAATGCTGCAAGCCTACAAACAAGTTGCCTAGTTGCTTATATCAGCTTTTTTCAGGGAGAAAACACATCAGGCAGTTCCAAAAAAAATAAAAATTTGCTTGTGGAATACTGGTTTGGAATTTTTTTAAGTGAGAATGAGTTCAAATCTAAAACAACCAGCAACATCATTGTCCCATTTTCTGAAGTATGCTGAAAAGGGAAGTCTCTTGCAATATTTCCTGTTGTTAGGCTTCTTGGCACTTCAGCCATGTCACTGCAGTCTGATACCAAACAGATCTGTCCTAATGGAAATGGTGATTGCCCCGGGGAGATACGTGAAACAGCTGCTGTTAAAAGCAATGGAAAGTATGAATAACTCCTGCCTGGGTTGCATAACAAACAATAATCAGATCAGATTTTATGCTAAGTTATCATTACTTCTGACGATTAAACCCACTATTAGCCAATGTGTTTTCATGCCTCAAAACAACATATGATTTTAAAGTGTCAATAGACACTATGAATAACTGGAGAAAGCCATCAGAGTTCAGGAAACAGAAACTTTCCTCTTGACTGTTCCCAACTGCTCCCACTCACAAAAGATGCAGCTATGTCTCTTCGGTAACTAACTAAGGGAGTAACAAAAGGAACTATTGATCTTATCAATATGATAATGCAATAGTAAAGTTTTGAAGCTCCACTGTAAAAGATTGCCAAACAAAAGACAAGATTAAAAAGCAGCAAAAAGGCGGAGAGAATGAAATGAATAATCGTCTCTAGTCTTACATAATATTGACTAAAGCTTATGTTTAAAATTGAAAACTGTTGCCCTGCCAGTTGAAAAAGCTATGATAGTGGAGGCATTATTTCCTATTAGTGATCACTTTTTCAAATTAAAGACCACCACTTTTCCCTATACACTTAAAAAAATAATCACTTAATAAACATGTCCTAAAAGTTAAATGCATACTTATTTAAATGCTACATTGTCACCAGACAGACTTTTTCTGCAAGGACATTGCAACTGGAATTACCGTACACTCAGGCTTTTCTATTTAGACCATAGGGTCATATGACCCTGTCTCATTCTATTTTTAGATGTCCAGAAATGCCATCAAAAGTTAACCAAGTACTATATTGTCAGATCATTGGTGAAACAGAAGGGTTAAATAGTAATATTAGTAAGTTAGAGATACGTGTCACACATTCCCTAAACAAGAAGAGCTGCTTGCAGTTAGAAATACAAAAAAAAAAAAAAACAAACAAACCCAAGACCACAAAATCTTAGTATCCATTATGAACTTTAATGATGGCACAAGCCCAAAAAAGGTAGTGTTAAAAAATTCTCAATATACAGTAATTGTACCTGGAAAAATACAATTACTTCTTGAAATTATGTTTTGTCTGTTTTGCTAACTATCCAAAAATGTTCCACTTCAAAATATATTTTTAAACGAATTCATTGTTCTTCCTTCACTGACTTCAGTGGAAAATTTCATTTGATGGAGGCTACAGAAATATAATCCTGCCATTTTTAACATTTATTGTGGTTTTCTGAAGATTCCTAGAGCAGACAGTAATTTTTTCCTTGACTATCCTTAATTACAGAGGAAGACTGGCCAACAGAAGATAGATATTAAAAAGCTCATAACTTGTATTTAGCTGTGATCCCATGTCTATCTTTAATCATCCGGTCATACAGGCCAATACAGTACTTGCCTTTGTAAAAAATCTGAATCTGCAAGACAACAATTTAAATCAAACCTCAATCCAAGCAGTACTCTGATTTAAACACCAAAAACCTTGTCTTTATGTAGTACAGAGAATCAGGCACCAATTATACAATACTTTAGAATAAATCAGTTAACTGCAAGAGTATACTTTAGAAAGTTTGTTCAATCATTCAGGTGACTTAGATAAGTCATACAGAAAACTAATTTCTTGGTGTTTTGGGGTGGTTATTTTACCTACGAAGATACGAGTTCCTGGATGTAGATAACACCTACTGCTTGTGGGGAGCTGCCCGAGTGAACATCCCCTGGATCAGGCACATGACACCCATGCCCCAACTCGCTGCCCTGAGCCCCCTCCCGCACTCAAACCCCCTCCCTCTTAGCTAACCGGCATTTTTCACTTACTGAAATACCCCATTCCTCAAACATGCCGGATAAAACAGCTTTTACTGTATATGGCTTATTACAACACACTATAACCCATTAGAAACCGCCTAGTTGCCTTCCTCTTCTTCCTTTTATCCCTCCTCACCCATAAATGGAGGGCTGTTAATGGGCCACTTCACCTTGAATAGTCCCCTGAAATGAGTTAACTACTTATGCTAAACAATCTATTCTACCTTGTATTTAGCGGTGACACACTAAGTATATTTCCCAGACCTTAGGGGCTTGGCTACACTGGCGCTTTACCGCGCTGCAACTTTCTCGCTCAGGGGTGTGAAAAAAAAAACACACACCCTTGAGTGCAGCAAGTTACAGCGCTGCAAAGCGCCAGTGTAAACAGTGCCTCAGTGCGGGGAGCACGACTTCCAGCGCTGTAAGCTAATCCCCACGGGGAGGTGGAGTACCTGCAGCGCTGGGAGAGCTCTCTCCCAACGCTGGCACTGCGACCACACTCACACTTCAAAGCGCTGCCGCAGGAGCGCTCCCGCGGCAGCGCTCTGCAGCTCTAAGTGTAGCTATACCCTAGGAAGAGCTCTGTACCACTACAGCTGCATCGCTGTAAGGTCTCCTGTGTAGCTGTTCTATGCCGGCAGTAGAGAGCTCTCCCACCAGCATAATTAAACCACCCCCAGTGAGAGGCAGTAGCTATGTGGGCAGAAGATGCTCTCCTGCCAACATAGTGCTATCCACACAGCACTTTTTTTGGTGAAACTTATGTCTATCAAGGGAGTGTTTTTTCACACCCATTGACCAACAGAAGTTTTGCACACAAAAGTGCAAGTGTAGACATAGCCTTTGTCCCTCACCAACAGAATTTGCTCCAATAAAAGATTACCACCTCACCCACCTTGTCTCTCTGAAATCCTGAGACTGACACAGCTACCGAAACACTGCATACCTCCACATATGGGCATTCTAACTGCATGCCCATTTAGTCCCTGGTCCCTCTGCTAAGAATGGCAGCAATGCTGCCAAATGTAACAGCAATTTTGAGATGTGAAAGCGTGTCCACTATAGACTAGGCTGAAGTCACCTACTTCTTTTGTAGGGACCACTAAGATAATAGCTTCTGGGCCTTGCTAGTCTGGATTTGAACCTGTGATCTCACAATAAAACACATCTCCTATAATAATCCTGTAAGCCATCCATTCCAAAAAAAAAAAGTTGATTTATCTTATGTGCAAGGTTTGAAAAATTTACTCACTTACTAGCCAGCATGAAAACTACCTGTGCTACCACACAGCCTTAAAGCCATGCGATCTGCAATTCAGTGTCCCAATCAAGACAATGTCCCAAGACCTATGCAATTTCTTAACTGTATGCATTGTCTTTGTAGATCCAGATCCAAAAGATTACAATAGTCACATGCTGTCTGAACACGTTGTCAAGCTACTTCCTATTTAAAAATCTTTAAAAAAAAGTGTAGATTACGACAACTGGTTTTTTTTCCCCCCTCTAAACATCTATTGGCACTATTTGAGAATTTAAGACAAATTGTTACAAAGGGGACAAATGAATGAACTAACCAGGGAACACTGAAGGTACCCCTTGCAAATTAAAACTTTTTGGCATAGATTTCTCTCTCAGTTGACTTGTCTATTCAATGTGTTCCCATATGACACATCTAGGATCTAAGGAACCAGGGCTAACACGCTCAGAATAGTTTCTCTCATCTGTCTTTCAATGAGACACTTTGCTTCACTACATTCTCAAGGAGTGTTTCAAATACTCGGTTTTTACCCAACTAATGGGTCAGAACAGCTAATAAACATATCTTCTAAGAATCCATGTTCCTAAAGAGGATGCCATATTAAATATGATGTGATCAAAGAATTATAATTCCAGAATAAAAACACTATTTTCCAGGCAGAATGCCCACAGCATAGGAATAAATATAGACTACTGAAGAAGTGACTTTAGTAAAGATTAGTAGATTTAATCATGCAATTGGAAGTGAAGTTTACTTATTTCAGAATTCTATGACCTTTCTATTTCAAAGTCTCTGGGACCAAAACAGAACTCCAGGAAGCAAAGGTCAGAAGTAGTGAACAGGAGGAACACAGTCTGCTCCCTCATGTCTACTTAAAAATTGCCCTTGGAACCTTGCAGCAAAAGTTCCAGATTTGAGCCAGCAGCAAAGGCTCCTCTCAGAAATATAGCCAACAACAACACAAAAATGATGGCAAAATTAATAGCTCAAAAGACAAAAAATAAGCATCAAAGTGCAAGATATATTAACGTTTATCTCTGAATGATCATCTGCAGATAGACACTTCGACAGGTCTTCTGAAACAGAGTTCAGATTTAAATTTTTCTGGCTCAGTAGGGGAGTGTAAAGAGTAGGCATTTTTATGGTGGTAGCCAAATTGCTACCACCGCCGGAACTGAACTATCAGTACTGTGTAGCAGTAATTTCTCTAGTTCACCTTCACTGGTAGTAGCAACATGGCTTAACTCAGGTTTTTCAGCAATTGTGTTCTCCTTTCCTACTAGGTATACAGAGAGTAGGAACATACTGTGGGATAGAGGCCACTCCCATATCTGCAAGGACTTCCAGAAACATGAATCATAACCCAGTGCCTTCCTGGTGTCATGGTATAATCCCCACTCTGAACCTTAGCATCCAAAAGATGGGGTACCAGCATGAATTCCTCTAAGCTCAATTACCAGTTTAGTACTTGTAGTGCTGCCACCAACCAGGAATTCCAGTGGCTGGTACACTCTGGTCCCCCCAAAACCTTGCCCGGGGACCCCCAAGACCCAGTCCCTCTGGATCTTAACACAAGGAAAGTAAACCCTTTCCCTCACCGTTGCCTCTCCCAGGCTTCCCATCCCTGGGTTACCCCGGAAGATCACTGTGATTCAAACTCCTTGAATCTTAAAACAGAGAGGAAAATTCACCTTCCCCCCTCCTTCTCTCTCCCCCTTCCAGACTCTCCCTGAGAGAGAAAGTAATCTTAACACAGAGAGAAAATTAACCTCTCTCTCCCCCAATTCCCTGGTGAATCCAGACCCAGTCCCCTGGGGTCTCACCAGAATAAAAAACAAACAAACAAACAAACAATCAGGCTCTTAAACAAGAAAAGCTTTTAATTAAAGAAAGAAAGAAAAAAACAGTAAAAATTATCTTTGTAAATTTAAGATGGAATATGTTACAGGGTCTTTCAGCTATAGACACTGGGAATACCCTCCCAGCCTAAGTATACAAGTACAAATTAAAATCCTTCCAGCCAAATACACATTTGAACTCCTTCCAGCCAAATACACATTTGCAAATAAAGAAAACAAACATAAGCCTAACTTGCCTTATCTACCTAGTACTCACTATTCTGGACATATAAGAGACTGTATCAGAGAGACTGGAGAGAAACCTGGTTGCACGTCTGGTCCCTCTGAACCCCCAGAGTGAAAAACCACCAAAAACTAATAGCATACACAAAGACTTCCCTCCCTCAAGATTTGAAAGTATCCTGTTCCCTGATTGGTCCTCTGGTCAGGTGACAGCCAGGCTCACTGAACTTGTTAACACTTTACAGGCAAAAGAGACATGAAGTACTCCTGTTCTATTAACTCTTAACTATTTGTTTATGACACCTGCTTATTTATGTAAAACATGATGAACAATCAGCCCACTGGAACCTCTTCAAATAGCAGGTTTCAAAATTCTTAGTGCATACTGGACTATCCTTTGCACAGCATTGATGTTCAGCTGTCGTGTCTGAAGAGATTGAGTTTCCTGGTTGTGGGATATATCCATATGCAAATCCCATCGTAAATTGGATGCATCCATGATAGTTAAAATTCGAATGAGTGGCACTTGGAAGTCCATTCCTAACTACATATTGTCCCTGAATTTCCACCAGGCCAGAGATCATCTGTCATGTAGACAGTATTAAGCCCCTGTGATGCTTGCTTTCACTGGGACGTAAAGGTGCACTGTGGTGGTCCTATGTGGATAGCTGGCATGGGTACATCTCCTATATATCTGTATTTACAGCGTCTAGTAAAATGTGACCCCAATCTCAGGCCTCTACATGCTACTGTAATAACAAAAAACTTGCAGCCAAGAGATCAAGGATTCATAGCATGTTTAAAGTTTCCCTTTACTGTCTCTTGCATAACTTTTGTTCTAGACTAGTAGCTAAAAATTCCTCCATGATCCAAGACTAGGTAAGTCTAGTACAGCTCCCATGTATTCCAATTATCTACTAGGAAAAAACAGAGTTTGCATGGGGTTGTCATGAAGCTTAGTAATTCCTATACCCTAGTGGTGCCACTAGCTAACTGATACCATCCAAACTGGATCACGCTCTTGTCCAAGAAGGGTGCACTCATTGCTTGTTTAAGGAGTCCAAGATAATTCAAGTTTTTCATAAAAACATGCAGTATTGACACCAGGAGGCAAGTAGGTAGTGCTATATTTCCTTATAACAAATCCAAGTACCTCTCGGTACACATAACATACTGAGTCCCTACCCAGTCAACGTTCTCTATTAGGGACATTATAGCTTCCACAGTGGCCATCTTTAATATTTCTTTGACCAAATATTGACTAAGGTCCCCAACATCCAAAATGGCCTAGAGTCCACCTGCCCTTTTGACTATCAGGAAGTATCTCAAATAAACCTCTTCCCTCCTCCATCTGGTGGCATGGAATTGGTGGCTCATTTCACAGAGAAATTTATTTCACATTGCATTTTCTTACATAGGAGCCAATAGATCCTCGTAAGAATGCTACCATACATTCCCACTGAACACTGCTGAGGATCTGTGTGTTCAGGGTCCCTGAAAATCATGCCTCCTCTGAGTCTGCCTGGAGCTGAATAGAAAGACTCCTCTGAAGTGCAAAGGAAACCAAAATGTACGGCTTGTCTACATGGCACAGCAATGCACAGTAAAGGGGTGGATTTCTACAGTGCACCAATGTATTGCACACTAACTAGCCCATGTAGATCCTGCTGGTATGAACTAAAATTCCCTAGTTCACATTAACATAGTACTGTTTTCAGACTACAGAAATTCTAGTTCATGCCAGCTGGGTTTGCATGGGCAAGTTAGTGCACAACACATTGATGTGCTTTAGAAATCACACCCTCTACCGCGCATTGTTGTTCCATGTAGTCAAGCCCTAAAATGCTGAAACTCTTACATAAGTTCCTCCATTGTCTTCTCTGCAGTCTCTGGAGGCCAATGCATCATCGGTACTGATTGCAGCTGGACTGAGAGCAAGAGGGGAAAAAATAATTCAACAGTAAAGGAAAGAAAGTGGACGTGACTAGAACGCAGTAACCTGATGCAGTTGAGGCTATATGGGATGAGTAGAGCTGGAACAGAAGTTAGACGAGCTTGACTCCTGCGTGCAGTAAGAGTAGTTTTTAAGCTCAGTGTTAGTGTGGACCCATCACAGAGAGAGAGAGAGAGAGATGGGTGGACTCATCTTTCCAGTTGCTGTTATTCACAGAGGCCAAAAACCTTGTTAGCTTGGAGCATTTGCCTGTCTCACTCCTGAGTTTTTTTTTGTTCTCAAAGGAACTAACATTTATAGTATCAGAGGGGTAACTGTGTTAGTCTGGATCTGTGAAAGCAGCAAAGAGTCCTGTGGCACCTTATAGGCCTGGTCTACACTACGCGTTTAAACCGATTTTAGCAGCGTTAAACCGATTTAACCCTGCACCTGTGCACACAACGAGGCCCTTTATATCGATATAAAGGGCTCTTTAAACTGATTTCTATACTCCTCCCCGACGAGAGGAGTAGTGCAGAAATTGGTATTACCATATCGGATTAGGGTTAGTGTGGCCCCAAATCGACGGTATTGGCCTTCGGGCAGTATCCCACAGTGCATCATTGTGACCGCTCTGGAAAGCAATCTGAACTCAGATGCACTGGCCAAGTAGATAGGAAAAGCCCCGTGAACTTTTGAATTTCATTTCCTGTTTGCCCAGAATGGAGCACTGATCAGCACGGGTGGCGATACAGTCCCAAATCCAAAAAGAGCTCCAGCATGGACTGTACGGGAGATACTGGAGCTGATCGCTGCATGGGGAGACAAATCTGTTCTATCTGAGCTCCATTACAGAAGACGAAATGACAAAGCATTTGAAAAAATCTCCAGGCTATGATAGACAGAGGCCACAGCACAGTGCTGTGTGACAAGCGTAATGGAAAGCCAAAGAATCAAATGGATGCTCATGGAGGGAGGGAGGGAGGGGGTACTGAGGACTCCAGCTATCACACAGTCCCTGCAGTCTCCGAAAAGCATTTGCATTCTTGGCTGAGCTCCCAATGCCTGAAGGATCAAAAACATTTTTCCAGGTGTTTCAGGGTATATGTCTTCAATTTACACTCTCCCCCCACTCCAAAAGAAAAGGGGGAAAAAAATGCTTCTCGTCTACTGCATGCTGCTGGTAGACAGGGTGCTGCAGCGCTGAACACCAGCATCCCCTTACTGGTAGCAGACGGTACAATATGACTGCTATCCACTGTCATCATCAGCCCGTGAGTGCTCCTGGCTGGCCTCAGTGAGGTCGGCCAGGGGCGCCTGGGTAAAAATAGGAATGACTCCTAGTCATTCCCGGCAGATGGTACAGAACGGCTGGTAACCGTCTTCATCAAAGCAACTGGAGGCTGAGCTCCATCAGTCCGTCCCCCTCTTCATGTCTGAAGAAAAGGTTCTGTCCTGCCTGGACTATCATAGCAGCTGGAGGCTGCCTCCCCCTCATTTTAGCTCAGTAAAAAGTCAGTGTTTCTTATTCCTGTATTCTTTATTACTTCATCACATAAATGGGAGGACACTGCCATGGTAGCCCAGGAGGGTTGGGGGAGGAGAGAAGCAACGGGTGGAGTTGTTGCAGGAGCACCAGCTAGAATGGCATGCAGCTCATCATTTCTGTGGGATCTCTGGGGCTCTGACACAGAGCGGCTGCGCTCTCTGGTTCTCTAGTACACTTGCCCCATATTCTAGGCAGGACTGACTATTTTTAGAAAAAACAAAGAAGGGAATGACCTGGGGAGTCATTCCCATTTTTGTCCATGCACCCCCGGCCGGCCGACCTCAGCGAGGCCAGCCAGGAGCACCCATGACAGCAGCAGACGGTACAGAACTACTGATAAGCATCATCTCATCGCCAATTTACACTGGCATGGCAGACGGTGCAATAGGGATGGTAACCGTCTCTGCTACCTTGCAAAGGCAAATGAATGCTGCTGTGTAGCACTGCAGTACCGCCTCTGTCAGCGGCATCCAGTACACATACAGTGATAGTGACAAAAGGCAAAACGGGCTCCATGGTTGCCATGCTATGGCGTCTGCCAGGGCAATCCAGGGAAAAAGGGCGCAAAATGATTGCCTGCTGTTGCTTTCACGGAGGAAGGATTGAGTGACGACATTTACCCAGAATCATCCGCGACACTGTTTTTGCATTGGGATCTCAACCCAGAATTCCAATGGGCGGGGGAGACTGCAGGAACTACGGGATAGCTACAGGATAGCTACCCACAGTGCAACGCTCTGGAAATCGAGGCTACCCTCGGTACATGGACGCACACTGCCGAATTAATGTGCTTAGTGTGGCCACATGCACTCGACTTTATACAATGTTTTACAAAACCGGTTTATGAAAAACCAGAATAATCCCGTAGTATAGACATACCCATAGACTAACAGACGTACTGTAGCATGAGCTTTTGTAGGTGAATACGACGAACTGGGTATTCACCCATGAAAGCGCACGCTCCAATACATCTGTTAGTCTATAAGGTGCAACAGACTCTTTGCTGCTTTAACGTTTATAGAAAATCAGTACAAAAAAATTTAGAGGAACAGTAATTTTATTACAATAGGAAATATGAGCTATTTTGCTTCTCATGCAGAAATGTCTTCCATCAATACATCTAATAATAAATAGCAATGCTACAGGCATTTAATATAATTATATAGCCATCTTCACAGGTGGAGGAAAACATACTGATTGATGTCAGAAAAAGCTACAATGAGATCTTCAAGAGGTGGCCTAAAAGGACACTAAAGTGATTCAGTCATGATTTGATATTCAAGTTATATCTATGTAGCTAGAAGTATTTAAAACTGATTTTCAAAATAGTTAAAAATACCTGTCATTTTTTCACTAGTCCCACATCGGTAAACTGTGCTGGTCCCTCCCTTTCAATCGGAGCAACCATGATGCTAGTATTTCAGTTTGGACTTTCTGCTAAAAGTAGGTTAAGACATAGGAAATGCAGCTTTATCAGTATAGGTTGAAAAATCATAGAATCTTAGGCCTGGTCTACAATACAAGTTTATATCGAATTTAGCAGCATTAAACCAAATTAACCCTGTACCAGTCCACACAAGGAAGCCCTTTATATCGATATAAAGGGCTCTTAATACCGGTATCTGTAATCCTCCCCGATGAGGGGAGTAGCACTGAAATCGGCATTGCCATTTCGGATTAGGATTAGTGTGGCTGCAATTCAACAGTATTGGCCTCCGGGCACTATCCCACAGTGCACCATTGTGATCACTCTAGACAGAAATCTGAACTCGGATGCACTGGCCAGGTAGACAGGAAAAGCCGCGCAAACTTTTGAATTTCATTTTCTGTTTGCCCAGAGTGGAGCGCTGATCAGCACGGGTGACCATGCAGTCCCAGAATCCAAAAAGAGCTCCAGCATGGATCATACGGGAGATATTGGATCTGATTGCTGTATAGGGAGACAAATCTGTTCAATCAGAACTTCGTTCCAAAAGATGAAATGCCAAAGCATTTGAAAAAATCTCCAGGCTATGATAGACAGAGGCCACAGCAGGGACTCAGCATAGTGCTGCATGACAAGCGTAATGGAAAGCCAAAAAATCAAATGGACGCTCATGGAGGGAGGGATGGGGGACTGAGGACTCAAGCTATCCCACAATTCCGGCAGGGTCCAAAAAACATTTGCATTCTTGGCTGAGCTCCCAATGCCTGAAGGGTCAAAAACATTGTCACGAGTGGTTCAGGGTATATGTTGTCAATTTCTCCTCCTCCCCTGCCGTGAAAGAAAGGGAAAAAAATCGTTTCTCACCTTTTTTCAATGTCACTGTATATCTACTGGATGCTGCTGGTAGACGCAGTGCTGCAGCGCTACACAGCAGCATTCCCTTCCCTTCCCGATGGCAAATGGTGCAATAGGACTGATAGCCGTCATCATCCCATGAGTGCTCCTGGCTGGCCTCAGTGAGGTCGGCTGGGAGTGCTTGGGCAAAAACGGGAATGACTCCCAGTCATTCCCTTCGTTAAGCTTTGTCTCCTGGAGACTCAGTCCTGCCTGGAATATCATAGCAGCTGGAGGCTGCCTCCCCTCATTTTATCTCAATAAAGTCAGTGTTTCTTATTCCTGCATTCTTTATTACTGCATCACACAAATGGGAAGATAACTGCCATGGTAGCCCAGGAGGGGTGGGGAAGAGGGAAGCAACGGGTGGGGTTGTTGCAAGGGCACCCCCTAGAATGGCATGCAGCTCATAATTTCTGAAGCATGTCTGAGGCTCTGATCCAGAACGGCTGTCCTCTCTGGTTCTTTAGTAGGCTTGCCCCATATTGTAGGCAGGACTGACTCTACTTTTAGACAAAATGTAAAGAAGGGAATGACCTGAGGAGTCATTCCCATTTTTGTCCATGCGCCACCAGCCGACCTCACCGAGGCCAGCCAGGAGAACCCATGACAGCAGCAGATGGTACAATAGGACTGGTAACCGTCATTGCCAATTTCCAAAGCAGCAGACAGTGCAACAGGGCTGGTAACCGTGTCTGCTATCTTGCAAAGGCAAATGAATGCTGCTGTGTAGCACTGCAGTACCACATCTGATCAGTAGCATCCAGTACACATACGGTGAGAGTGAAAAAAGGCTGAATGGGCTCCATGGTTGCCATGCTATGGCATCTGCCAGGGCAATCCAGGGAAAAGGGCGCGAAGTGATTGTCTGCCGTTGCTTTCACAAAGGGAGGATTGACTGACAACATTTACCCAGAATCACCCGCAACGCTGTTTTTGCCCCATCATGCACTGGCATCTCAACCCAGAATTCCAATGGGCGAGGGAGACTGCGAGAACTATGGCATAGCTACCCACAGTGCAATGCTCCGGAAATCGATGTTAGCCTCGGTACATAGATGCACACTGCCGAATTAATGTGCTTAGTGTGGCCACGTGCACTCGACTTTATATATCTGTTTCCAAATACCAGTTTCTGTAAAATCGGAATAATCCTAGTGTAGTGCAGTGTAGACATACCCTTAGAAATGTAGGGCTGGGGACCAGAAGTCATCTAGTCCATCTGAATCAGGATTAAGTATGCATATGCCATTCCTAACAGGTATTTGTCTAACTAGTTTTTAAAAGCCTCCAAAGAGATATTCCACAGCCTCCTTAGGTAACCTTCCTTATAAAGTTTTTCCTAATCTCTAACCTAAATCTCTCTTGCTGCAAACCAAGCTAATTAATTATTGTCCTACTCCCAGTAATCATGGAGAACAACTGATTGCTGTCCTTGCATTCAAACCTATTTCAAGGCATGCTCTCTTTTTCCCCCCAACACAAAATTTCATTTTATTTTAAAGATATGCATTCAAAGAGGTGCCACAAGCTAATCTTTAGTTAGCATTTATCTGTTGCAAGTTTCTTAATAGTACATCACTACTTGGGAAGATGCATACACCCAGTACTGTATTTCACAGCTCTTCTTTTAGAAGTATATATAATAAGGTATTTGCAATGTATTGGGTGAGGTGTCCACTGCCATTTAGGAAAAGAATCGTTAATTTGCATATTAATATAATCAAGATTTAATTTTTTGTTTTAGAAAAAGGCATGTTTGATTTTGACTGACTTTGCACTTCAAACAGTAGTTTCTTTACTTGCAAAAGTTCTGGATAAGATACAACTCAGAGAAGGGACATAACTTGCATACTATTACTATTAAATACAACTGTTTTGTCTGAAGTATAGAAAGTCCAGTTAAATCAGCAATGGTCAGCATAAGTAAACTGTTCTGTTTCCACATTCAGGCTAGTCTCCCCAAATTACCTACTTCAAAACAATTAGTAATACAATCAAAACACTAGAGTCTAGTCCAGTCTACTACTAAGTGCAAATACTGAAAGACTAACTAACTAACTAACTAAATCTCCCAGGGAAACAAAGCAAACACAAAAGCACAACATTCCTTCTTTGGGAATGAGGGACAATCTTTCTCCCAAGGTCTATCCAAGTCTTCATCTCTAAGCCCTCGTCCAGACTAACCCGCGGCATCGGCGGGTTAAAATCGATAGCTCGGGGATCGATATATCGCGTCTAGTCTGGACGCGATGTATCGATCCCCGAGCGCGCTTACATCGATTCCGGAACTCCATCAATCCGAACGGAGTTCCGGAATCGACACGGAGAGCCGCGGACATCGATGCAGCACCGTCCAGACTGGTGAGTACCTCGATTTTAGAAATTCGACTTCAGCTACGTTATTCTCGTAGCTGAAGTTGCGTATCTAAAATCGATTTTAATACCTAGTCTGGACGTGGCCTAAGACGTTGTCTACACTAAAGAGTTTTGTCAAAAAAAGGGAGCTTTTGTCGACAAAACAGTGAATGCACACACATTCACTGATGCGACTTTTGGTGGCAAAAATGCTTTTTGAGCAAAATTTTTTGATGACAAAGGGCCAGTGTAGACACCATGCTTGACTTTATCACTTTAATTGGCCTCCGGGAGGTGTCCCACAATACCCATCTTGACTGCTCTTGTCAGCAGTTTGAACTCCACTGCCCTGCAGCCAGATAAACTATCATCTGCCCCTCCCACTTAAAATTTTTGAAATTCCAGTTCCTGTTGGCTCAGCATAGGCAAGTCTCATTGCATCTTCCCAGCTGCCCCTGGTGGCTTATCACAGCAAATGCTCTCCTGCTCAGTCTACTCAGTACATGGGGAGGGGCGGCGGTGCAATCCCAGCTGCACTTGAGGTATAGGAATTTTGATACATACAGGCAGATTTCTCGAGGCTTGTGCTAAAAGGGCTATGACCAGCACATGCTGCAGTGCAGAGTGAAAAAAAAAGGAGCTGAGGGCAGGCATGCCATAAGGTGAGGGAGGCAAACCATCAGTCTCATGCTGCACCTAAGACCTGCCAGTTCTATAAGGAGCTGGATGCTATCCCTGGTGGCAACTCCACCTCAACCACCAAGAGCCCCTGGATACTTCGGCAGGCCTGGAGGCAGTGGAAAGACGACCTAACCTGGAGGATGAAGACATTGATGAAAAGGGGGTTAGACAACAATGTGGAGCTCCCAGTGGGGCAGGCAGCCAGGAACTGTTCACTACTCCAGAGGTGTCTGGCTAATCTCAGCAGTCTCTCTCTAGTGAGCAAGAAGCAGGAGAGGCGGCACCTGGTAAGTGGCTGTGGTTTGTGTAGTGCAGAGGTGGGTTCAGGGCTGTGTTCCCTCTAAGCTGCACAGTCTGATGGCTGCCGAGGAGTGATTCAAGTGCTGCGCACATCCAGCAGCATGTGTTCACGTGTCCCTCCCCATGCTGTTTTGCAGCCACATTGCTCCTGCAGCTACTCCCCAGATCCTCCTGCCTGCTGTGCAGAGTGGGAGGTGAGGAGGGGAGTGCTAATGTCAGGGTGTCCCCCTCCCCTGTAGCCCTTCTCCACAGAGCAGGGAGAGCTGTTATGGTCTGAACCAACCTTCTGAGTTAGTGAGTACCATATTTTCTCTCTCTCTCTCTCTCTCTCTCTCTCTCTCTCTCTCTCTCTCACACACACACACACACACACACACACACACACACAGTCTCTCCCCCGCCCCACCTCCGCAGAGCAAGGGAGGGGAGGCAAGGCTCAGGAGCAGGAGCGGTTTCAGTGAGTGCCTTAAAGAGACAGTACACAGCATCTCTCAAACTTCCCCAGCCGCCAGAGCGCGCGCGCACAGACACACAATCTTTCACACTCACCTCCCAACACATACTTGTATTATTGTTGTTACTTCTTGGTACTTCCTGCAATGCACATATATTCCCCGTAATTGTATTCCTTCAAAGTGTGTTATGTTATTTTTTTTGACTGGTCTATACATTTCATAATTTTTCTCTCTCTCTTACTCTTAAATTTAATTCTTCATGAGTAGTGAATTCTAAAATGCGTAAACTGTCCTGGCTGGCACTCTCCCATCCTCAGCCAACACTCACCATCCTTTGGGTGTTCATTAAGATGTGCACTGGCCATGGGTCAGTGAGAAAGTGATTGTTACGTAACAAGAAGTAGATTTTACTGAAATGTTTCAATGATGTTCATGAATTTATAATGCTGTGCATTGTTCCTTGTGCTTCTGCAGATGTGGTCTGGAGGAACACCCCACACACTCCAGCCAACCCTCTCCACTAAATAAGAAAGCGCCCAAGACAGAGCAAAGATGACATGTTCCAGGAGGTATTGCAATTCTCCAATGAAGAGAAAAGGGAGCACAAGGAGAGGAGGGAAGCCGAAAGGCAGGACAGAAAAGGAAATCTGGAGTTTGTTAAGGATGCTACTGTGCAGATGATTAAAGTCATGGAGGAGCATCTTCCCCTGCAGCATATTCAGAACTCTTTTCTGTGTCCTTCCCAAACTCTGCCTGCACAATCCTTTCCATTTCCCAGAACTTCTCAGTTTTCCCTTCACTTCACCTCTGAGACAACTTTCAAAATGATAGCTGGACCTACACACAGCTCTGAAAGTCTGCCCTTCCCTGGTACCTCCTTTCCCACCAAACATCTTTGTATATGTACGTTGTTTCTTGTGCAATAAAAGCTAAGTTTTTGAGCAGGAACTTTTTTGGTTTTTACGAATTGAAATAGCAGGCACTACCAGTACATACACAGGCAGTTTAATAATTTGATTACTGTTGACCAACTGCTTCCTAGGAAAACTACATGTAACTAACAGTGTAGCACCAATCCCTGAGATATACATTACTGGTTCTCATTTTCAAAGTGTTGCCTCAAAGCCTCTCTGATTTGACTTCCCCCTCTCTGGGTCCCCAATAGCCTGGTATCTGGCTGCTCAAAATCAGCAGCCAAGCAGTCTGGCTCAACACTTCACCCCTGAGCAAATCTTTCATGCTTAGCTTCACAAAGATTACGCAACTTATGACCATGGGAATATTATCCTCCTTGAGGTCTAACCTGACATAAAGGCATCACCAGTGTGCCTTTAATCTGCCAAAAGCACATTTCATTGTCATCCAGCACCCACTTAGCCTGTTAAACCATTCCTTACTGCTGTCCAGGTTTCCTGTGTAAGGTTTCATGAGCCATGGCTGTAAGGGGTACACCGGGTCTCCCAGGATCATTATAGGCATTTCAACATCCCTCAATGTAATCTTCTGGTCTGGAAAGAAAGTCCCCGCCTGTAGCTTTCTATACAGGCCGGTGTTCCTGAAAATGCGTGCGTCATGCACCTTCGCGAACCATGCGTTAATGTCAGTGAAACGCCCATGGTGAGCTACAAGCGCCTGCAACACCATGGAGAAGTAACCTGTCAGTCTCCCTCCACTCCTTGCATTCCCTTTTCTCTGCATTGGAGAAGTTCAGTACCTCCTGGAGTACTCCAATTGATGTACTCCATCGCAGGGTAGTCTGGTACCAAAATTGGAATGTGTACACCATCTATTGCCCCTCCACAATTAGGGAAACCCATTTCTCCCAAGCCATCCACTATTTCGTGCACAGCTCCCAGCCATGGTCCTCTGTAGCAAGACGCGATTAATTGCCCTGCACACATGCATTAATGCAGGCCCAACAGTCAACTTATCAACTCCAAATTGATTTGCGACAGACCAGTAGCCAGCTTCCACGGTGATTGCTACACGCTTCTCTACCAACAGGGCAGCTCTCATTCTGGTCTGGTGGCCTTGCGCTGCAGTGTTGGGGCGAGCTCTGCACACGGTTCCAGGAAGGTGGCTTTCTGCATCTGAAACTTCTGTAGCCACTGCTAGTCATCCCAGACCTGCATGATGATACAATCCCATCATTCAGTGCTTGTTTCCCCGAGACAAAAAGCGACAGTCCACCATCTGCAGCTGCTCCGTGAATGCCAAAAGCCATCTAAAGTTGCTCCTATCCATATCACACAGCATGTCAGGCAACTGGCAGTGTTCTTCAGTTAGGAACTTTGTGATTAACTGCACTGCCAGCTGCGATATCTTAATGACAGTTATCAGAGCATAGGAGAGCAGTGTTCTGTAGCATAGACAAGGTCTAAGGTTATCCGTACACTACCATTTATGTCAGTACTACTGACGTCACTCAGGGGTGTGAAAAAGCCACCTCCCTGAGTGACATAAGTTACACAGACCCAAGCACTGGTATAGACAGCACTATATCGGCTGAAGAAGCTCTCATGCCAACACAGCCATTGCAGCTTGCAGGGGCTGGAGTAATTAAGCCAACAGAAGAGCTTTCTCCCATTCGGTTAAAGCATCTACATTAGAGAGCTCACTAGTGTAGCCATAGCCTAAAAGTCACTGTTGTGTCTTTTGAGAGCTCCCCACATTCCAGGACACACATCACTTGTGTATCATTTCAGAAAAACAGATTCAGGTAACAAAACCATACAGACACCCTTTTCAATACTGTAGTTTCTAAGGGGACAACTTTAGAAATGGCAAAGCTGGCTTCAACGTAAAGCATAAAGGTCATTCAAAGATGACAGCTACATTAGCTCTTCTGTGTTCCTGCGCAGCACAGCTAAAATTGAAACCTTCTTATGAAATCTAAATGTTAATTTAACATACAGCACAGGATGTGGATCAGAAAGTACATATTTACATGTGGGATCAGAACTTTGGCCGGTGTAAGTCAGTACAATTCCTTTTACGTCAGTGCTGTAATACTAGCTGATGATTTGGCCCCCCATGTGCAATCACATTTTTCCATAAACATTACCAGAGAAAATAGTATTGAGTTAACAGATTATATATAGCTATAAAATGTGATACCTGTGGAGATTCTTTCCCCTTTATTAGATGCATGATATGTATGCATATTGTTCCGGAATTGCCACATTATATCCAAGACGAGGGAGAGGATGCATGCAATGAAAGCAGCAAACTTAAGTATTAATAAACTTAAACTAATTAATCTGATCCCAATCTATGGGCTGGACAGTGTGCACGCATATGCATGTGTACATAGTTTATTTTTCAGCATTTCTCATGCCACACACTTCGATTACAACTATTCCAACGCTGGATCTTTCAGGACAACAAGCCATTTGATTTAATATCATCCATTTGAACAAAATTGTTGAAAATTCTAAATATTCAAAAGCTAGGAGTACCAAAGCCTCCTCTCTACTACTTCCTCACAAGAACCTAATTCCCTATTTAACATAACATATTATGCATTTTTCCTATGGCTAGGAACTCTGGAAATGTTTTTCCATCCTTGATAGTTGCCTGCCCATTAAAATGCAGTATCTTTTATAAGTTTATGTATGATAACAGATCACCTTTATTAAAGTAATTCTCTTTCCCATTGCTCCTATTTTAAGGCCCTTTTAGTAAATGCCTTTTTGAAGTGTACTCACTATTTATTTTACACAGTCCATTATATTGACATATCAAAGCTATTTGACCAAGACATTAAATCAAGGTATTTTGTTTATCTTTCTATACTGTCTAGATAAACAGGATGATCGGAGCATTTCTGAAATGAGTACGCAAGAGCCCTAAGATTTTGAACAGTGCTAGAAATCACTTGCCAGAAATAGACTAAAAATGGAAGTGGAATCCTCTATCGTGAGACGTTAAGGGCGTAGATATAAAATTAACACTGCTGCTGACAAACATATCTTCTCAAAACAGATTCTTTCCAATCTTTAAAGCTCCAAGCATAAGGTATTCATGATGCCCTGGTCAAACACTTTTATGTTATATAATCTATTTAGACCCTTCTATTCCAGACTTCTTTTACTAGGAAGATAAATAATGTCCAGAAAAAAAAGCTATTAAGAGTTACTGGGAAGCTTCTCCTGAACTGAGGAGCCAGAAAAAGAAACATGAACCAAAGCATTTAAAATGTGAATATTCCCATAGTTTAGGGACACCATCCTCTGATAAATAGAGACCCCCAAAACCCTAACCCAATACTTCGGTAGTGGAGTATGTCTCTTCAAAAATTTAAATTAAGGGGGGAAATAGCATTTTTAAAAACCTAGCTCAATTTCCTGACTGAGATTGACAGAGAAACTCCTTTGCACCCCTATGAGAGAGAAACAGCAGAGCAGTACCCCCTGAACAATTTCTGTATACACACATATATACATGGAATGAGGATCTTGTGTTCATAACTCCTAAAAAACTAAGATTTTCAATGTTTCATCTCTTTCTTTTACTGATTAAAATTTTTCAGCAAGAGTTTATGCACAGTATAGAGGGGCTTTACATTGCATTAGGCTCATAGTACACATGGTTCTGTATTATGGGTTTTTTTTAGAATTATGAATAAATATAGAAAAACATTAAGGGTAACGTTTCCCAAAGCTTGAATGACTTAAGTATCTAAGTCCCAATGACTTTCAATAAGACTTTGAATCCTGAGTGACTAAATAATTTTTTTAAATTTTACTTGAGGCCTCAATCTTCCAATTAGATTAAAAGATTTTTGCAGTAATCTCACTGTTCAAATTATCACAAGAAAGGAAGTCATGGAGTTTTTATTTATGAAAACTCCTAACACGATCTCAATGGCCAGAACACAGCGCCACCTCATGAATGAGTAGCACAGGGAGAATTATGTGCATGGGTGTGGTAACAAAATGCATATATTAGTGTCTTAAACAAAAAAAGACTTTAAATATATTTATCCCTGACAGAGAAATAGAATACATGTGTACATGCATTTATTAAATAAAACACTTGAACTGTAAATTCAAATTGCAACAGAATCTTTCACTTAAAAATTAGTATTTTGGCCAAATTAAAAAAAAACAATGGTTTGTAACACTTAAAAAGTGTCCTCTTTAAATACTTCTTTTTAAACACTAAAGATTTAAATGCAATTTATAACAAAAGAATTATTGTACATGTGAGGGATTAAATGAACATGTGAGAGATGCATGAAAACCCAAGTACAAAACTTTCTTTGGAAAACTGTAAACACGAATAAAAAAAAATAAAAAAAGGTATCCTGTAAATGTAAGGCTAGCTTTATGGAGAAATTCTGTGACTATTTAATGAGACACAAAATAATGAAAGCTTCTGTTAAATATGTCTTATGATATTTAGTAAGCTGTGTAGATCACAAGTTTTAAAAAGCTTGAATCACTTCAATAATGACTTAGCATTTAAAGATCAATTCATAAATGTCTTTTTCAACATTAATCTTTTACACTGCAGACATTTACGATTTTAACATTTATGATAGTCATTAACAATATACTGCATATTTGCTATTAAGAACCCTTGCCTATATTACTGCAAACTTGCAACAGGTCAGATCTAACTTCTGAACACAAATTGTGATCCTTCATGATTTTAGCAGGGACGATAGAAAGATAGATTAGATAGACAGAGTTCTATTTGTGTCTGCCCTGGGAGGTCATTTGAGGGGTTAGGCTTTGAGAGACACTGTTTCCACTCTCCACCCCTTGCCACTCCAGCAATTGAGGCAAGGGTTCTATGCACCTTAAAAAAAAAAAAAAAAAAAAAAAAAAAAAAAGCTGCTTTTTTTTTCTTTTTGAAGATGATTTTGGTAAAAACTGAGTTATTCTCCAGAGTTTGCTGAGAAAATTGTCTTACCTTCTAGTTAAAATCCTGTTTTAACGAAGAGGGACAGCTCTGATTGTAATGGTAATGGTTTTGATTATTTAAGACAGATCTAGCACTACATTCATTAATTTGTTTTAATATGCAACGAGATTTACAAGTCTACAGCAAACAAATCTGTTAAGCTAATTTAAGGTACCTGTACTCAAATGACAGAAGCCAGCTGGATCATACAATCTTTTACTGTACCTGACCTGCTAGCTTTAGAACTACATTTACTGCTCTAACACAGAATTTCTTCCGAGAGCACAACACATGTATTAGACCCGTACTCATTTTAAAACCCAAACCATGAGGAAAACATTTTATAAATGACAAACCTGTCCATAACTAGCTTGAAACAGAAACTTCACACTCAGAAATTCTTTGAGATCTTAAATCTGAACCATGTAGCCTACTTTGCAGAAGCCTAACAAAGTATAAATGAAGTTACTTAGCCCCCTTGTGGCTTTACCCAGTATTCATTCTTAAAGTCATTAAAGTTTGTTGGTGCAATCCTCTAGGATATATAAGGAGCATATAGAGCATCAATCTACTGTTCTTATCCGACAGTAAATTCTATCAAATCAAAGACCTCTCCTACATTAAAAATACCATTAAAAACGCCAAATGGAGAACAAGTTGGGGAGATAAGGAGATGGAGCCATTGTGACAACGAGGAGTCCAGTGGCGCCTAAAGACTAACAGATTTATGTGGGCATAAGCTTTCATTAGTAAAAAATCCACTTTAAGAAGTATCAGAGGGATAGTCATGTTAGTCTGGATCTGTAAAAGCAGCAAAGAATCCTGTGGCACCTTATAGACTAACAGACGTTTTGGAGCATGAGCTTTCGTGGGTGAATACCCACTTCATCGGATGAAGTGGGTATTCACCCACGAAAGCTCATGCTCCAAAACGTCTGTTAGTCTATAAGGTGCCACAGGACTCTTTGCTGCTTTAAGAAGTGGTTTTTTTTTACCCACAAAAGTTTATGCCCAAATAAATGTTAGTCTCCAAGGTGCCGGACTCCTTATTGTTTTTGTGGATACAGACTAACATAGCTATCCCTCTGATACTTGGAGCCATTGTGCTAAAGCAAAACATTTAATTTTTTTTGTTAATTGAGTACTGCCACATATATTGCATCGGTACACAGGACTTATATGATTACAACCTTATGAGTTGTGATGCTTTCCTAAGAAATTCTACTTCTCTATAAACACACCATTACTCACCCATCTATACATCTGACATTATAACTGCTAGAGAAGTTACTTTAGAGGAGGCAATTTCAGAGGGTTAGAATAGAAAAGTGTTTCAAAGAAGACAAAATCTTTGAAGCCCAGGGAAAGGCCCTTGGGAGGAATACATGAACCTGAAATGCAGAAACAGAACCATTTTTTAGTAATCTGGAAATTAAGGAGAGGGGAGGCAGAATCTACAGATATTCTACTGATCAGGCATATGAAAACCCTTGGAGATGAACATTCAGGTCTTCTTAGGCCTGGTCTACACTGGAGAGGGCGGGGGGAAAATCGATCTAAGATATGCAACTTCAGCTACAAGCACAGCGTAGCTGAAGTCGACGTATCTTAGATCGACTTAGAATCACATACTTGGCGTCCTCGCAGCGCGGGATCGACAGCCGCCGCTCTCACCTCTCACTCTGGTGGAGTTCCAGAGTTGATGGGGAGCATGTTCGGGGATCGATTTATCACGTCTAGATGAGACGCAATACATTGATCCCTGATAGATCGATCACTACCCGCTGATCCAGTGGGTAGTGTACACATACCCTTAGGAAGATTAGCTGTAGACCATTCTAGAATCCAAGTTGAAGAAATTTTAATAAATCAGAGATAGTTTTTGTTCCTTGATCAGTTATTATGCCTGGTAAGGAAAAAACAACAGACTAATGAGGATACTTCTACTCAAATTGAGAGTCCAGTCTTTTAAGAGCCTTGTATCACAAAACAGGCTAAGAGAATTACTGCTCCTGGGTTTAAATGCAGTACTGATCCCAGATGTAGCTCTTCTCTCTGTCTTGTAGAAATGCATGTGTGCCAACTCCATGTCTCAGCTGGTTTCTAAATAATATATTCATTATTTTAGTGCTATCCATATGAAAGCAATCTGATGTCTTATTTATTTCGGCACTTTCCAGAATAGGGGAATTGGGGGGAAATCGGGGGATGGGAAGAGAGGCATGATTTAACTAGAAATTTCACTTTATGAAAAAGCCATTTTGGAGACAGAGCACTTATTTCAGCGTATCTGCTGGGAAAAAAAAAAAGATTTCCTTTCTATTTTTCTCTGCTGACAAATATGTTGTTCATTGGTCTTCCCTACTCAAAGGCTGTCTGGTCGAAAGCTGATCAATTTAGGCAAAATTCTTAGTCACTGTAAATCAGTGTAGTTCTACTGACCTTAGTTGAAGTATGCCATTTTACACTAGCTGAAGATCCAGCCTTTTACTTTCTAGACTCCACTTTCCTGGTTGGATTTCCTCATTGCTTAGTCTGCCTGTCAACCTGGATGTCCTGGAACATGAAGGAGTGGTGGACTGCAAGTAACTCTTGACTTAAAAAGAATTATTACTCTGACAGGTTTTACTCTTGGACTGCTGACTATGATAGGATACTGGAGTTATATTATCTGTCCTGATTGATATATGTTGCTGAGCACAGGATTTTTTCCCCATGAGGAGCAGTGATTGCTTCACTTCTGAAAGTTGCAGTATACTGGCATATAGTGACAACTCTCTATAAGGCCATTCTCCCTGTGTAGAAGCTTCAGCAATTTGACTCCTTTGGGCTATCTGTGCTAATACATTCTCTGTACATCTGAAAGCAGAGGCCTTTTAAGGATGTTTCTATGCATCTACTAAAGCAGGGGTGGGCAAACTACAGCCCGTGGGATTGCCACCCCCGTGGAAGTGGCCAGCACCACGTCCCTGTGGCCCTTGGGGTGGGGGTGGTGCAGAGGGCTCCATGCGCTGCCCTCACCTGCAGGCACTGTCCCCTACAGCTCCCATTTGCCGAGAATGGGGAAATTGCAGCCAATGGGAGCTTCGGGGAAGGTACCCACCTGTGAGGGCAGTGTACAGAACCCTCTGCCCCCCCCCTTCCTGCAGGGACCCTAACCTAACCCGTTGCTCTGAGCCCCCTGCCGCACCCCGCACCCTCCTGCGCTCCAACCCTGCCCTAGCCCCCTTCTGCACTCTGCACCTCCTCCTGCACCTCAACCCTTCCCTGAGCCCCTTCCTGCACAATGCACCCCAACCCTCTGCTTCAGCCCTACATTCATGGACCTGCATGCAATTTCCCCATCCATATGTGGCCCTTGGGCCAAAAAGTTTACCCACCTCTGTACTAGACAAGGACAACATTAGTTTTGCTAGGACAGATGGCCTGACATCTAGATGCCCTCCTGCAATTCTGAGGGTTGATCACGAAAGTCACTAGAGTTCTGTATGAGTTTGGCATAACCTAAGACGGGGCATGCAAACTTTTTGACCTGAGGGCCACATCGGGTTTCGGAAATTGTATGGAGGGCCAGTTTGGGGAGGCACAGCCTCCCCTAACAATCAGGCATGGCCCAGACCCCGCCCCCTATCCCCACACCGCTTCTCACACCCTGATGCCTTCCCCCCCTCCTCGCCGGGACCCCTGCCCCATCCAACCCCCTCTGCTCTCTGTCCCCTGATCACCCCTGGAACCTCCCTCCTTCCTGACTGTCCCCTGGGATCCCTGCACCCATTCAACTCCCCCATTTCCCAACCTCTGACCACCCCACTCTCTAACCACCAAACTGAACTCCCCTGCCCTCTATTCTACCCCAACTGCTCCCTGCCCCCCTTACCACTCTGCTTGGAGCAGTGGTGGCTGGAAGCGCTACAGCCATGCCACCCACCTGGAGCCAGTCACGCCATCGCACAGCACAGAGCACCGGGTCAGGCTGCAACTCTGCAGCTGTGCTGCCCAGCCGCTCAAAGCAATGCGCCGGTGTCGCAGCGCACTGAGGCTGTGGGGGAGGCGGAACAGCAAGGGAGGGGCCAAGGGCTAGCCTCCAGGGCCAGGAGCTGGGCAGGAGGGTCCCGTTGGCCGCAGTTTGCCCATCTCTGACCTAAGACACTAAATTGCATATGACATCATGGTCTCCATCAGATATACGCAGTTTATGGCCATTACTTTCGTAAAGGCTTGCATAGGGGTCTGTCTGATTACCTATTCTACTAGTAAGAAAACTTCCACTGGGCAAAAGTATTTTTCTCCCCCTCCTGGGTTCATCAGTGACTTGGAAGAATTGTGTTTCTCACTTAGGACTTGATTCAAAGCCTAGTGAAGCCATTCAAGTCTTCCCATTGATTCCAGTGACACACAGGAATTCACTTGGGGCCTAAAGAGACAGAATAAGGTTAAGGCCACAAATAGCATTTGCCAAGTTGGCCTCTGTACATTTACTGGGATCACAGCAAGTTATCAGGGATAACAGGCAGTGTACGTCAACCTAATGATGTCAGTGTACACACTACAGCCTTGCTCCCGCCGATGTAAGTACCCTGCTATACCAACATAACTCCACCTCCGCAAGAGCTTAGGGCTTATGTTGGTGTAGTAGGGCAATGCAGTGGCCATGTAGACGCTCCATGCTGGAGCTGTGAAATTGAAAAGAAAGCCAGGCAATCACCCTGGGATAGGACGGGTGCCTGAGTACAGCCGTCTGGACTCCAGGTAGGGAGTGGGAGGAGGGGGAGCCAGGCTTCACTGAGAACTACGCCGAGGTAAGCGCCCAGGCACAATTGCCCCACACTGCCCCCAAAATGTTCCTGCTTCAGGCCTCCAATGGGATTGCGCTAGCACTGATGGAGACTGGAAATCCACTGAAGCCCTGCAAATTTTTTTAATTCTTTTTCCTGATTGCCTGGCTTAGTGAGGACACCTAGCATCTCTCCATTGTTGAATGCAACTCCCCAGGTGACCAAGCTGGTTATGCACTTCAGATGTGTGCCTGCCCAAAGTAGACAGGCGATATTGGATCTCATGGGCCTTAGGGAAAAGAGGCTGTGCAGGCACAGGTCCAAATCACCCAAAGAAATGTTGACATCTAGAAGAATATTGCTTAGGTGATGCAGGAGAAGGAATACAACATAGACCTGCATGAAAGCCAAGGAGCTGAGGCAGGTATGCCAGAAGGCCAACAATCGACCCAGTGCTAAGACACAGATATGTCACTTTTATGAAGAGCTGCATGCCATATGTGGCAGAGACACCACCTGCACAGCACAGTGGATACCTCAGAGAAGACTGAGTCATAGGCCCCTGCTCTCAACAGTGACGAGGTGGTAGATGAAGGAGGAGGAGATTGTGGGACAGGTGACTGGGGGGAATCCAGCTACACAGTGAACCAGGACCTGTTTTTTACTCCAGCGCAGTCCAGCATGGGTGAGCCTGATGCAGGGGAAGAAACCGTGGGTAAGCGTGCAGATAAACTTTCAGTTACAGGAATGACATCCCCAACGTCACAGAACACATCCTTTGACTTTTCCTTAATTTACCCATGCTAGCAAAGGTAGTGGTACAACCAAGAGATGTAGAGTTATCTGCTTTTCATTCCCCTCTAGAGTTAGGCAGCAGGAAGGGTGCGGGGTGGGGAGAACAGCGTGAGTGGTAGTTTATGTATACAAGGATGTCCCTTGAATGCTCCTGAGAGATCTTGATAAAACTGTCATGGAAGTACTCTGCCATCCTCTGCCAAAGATTTCTATGGAGGGCTGCCTTATTTCTTCCTCCATGGTAGGAAACTTTCCCACATCACTCAACGATAACTTCAGCAAGCACAATTGCAATACACAGTCTCTGCAGCACATGGGCCCAGGTAACATCAGGACGCCAGCAGCAGATGTGCTCTCTCTGCCATTGTTACCCTGAGGAGTGAGATATCAGCTAAAATCACCACTGCCTGTGGAAAATAATGCTAGGATTCAATGCCAGTGCCCTCTCCTACTAGAATCAATTGCAACCAAGAAATTCCCTCTTCCTTTCCCTAAGCCCCAGAGGGCCATATGCACCATGGGATTGCTTGTGCACAGCACCAGGCAAGCAGGTATGAGAAGAGTGAGAGGGTAGTGTTCAAAGTTTTGGAGTAGCAAGGGGAGTGAGCTCAGCACTACGCTTTCTGCAACGATTATGCTGACAATGGTACCTCTACGTTTTCTCTGGAGGCACTGCCATTGCAGCCTTCAGGGTCTCCCTCTTCACACCCACAGAATGCCTGAGCCAGATAAGGAGGAGAAAGAAGGGAACGTGGGAGGATATGTTCAATGAGATCCTGCAAGCTACTACTACATGGGGCCTGGAGGATGGACATTGCGGACAGCCTGGGGAAGGAGAGAGTGTATAAAGGTTGAAGACTCCCAGCAGGAAAAGAGGGAAATGCACTAGGACATAATGGGGTTACTTAGGCAGCAAACACACATACACTGCAGACTCTGGTAGACCTGTAAATTCAATAATCCCAGCTTCACCTCCCTCTGTAGCCCCCTGAGGATTCCGTATCGGGACCTCCCTACACACACCCCCACCACCATTCCATATGGTATCAGGGGTCACTGCACTAGTCCTACCACTCCACCCTGGAGGATATTAAAAACAATCAAAACTTCAAACATTGACTTGTGAAAGGCACAGCTGGTGTAAATGTAGCTGAAATGGACCTGAATGTTCTTTCTCCCTTCATAAACTCTTTTTAATTAATATTTGTTAAGTTTTACATGTATTTGTTTTAAAATTGCACTTTTTTTTGCAGAATAAATTTCCATTATTTGGAACATAATTCATTTTTATTAGTTCACAACATATGCAGCTGAGTGCTCAGCAGTTCTGAAAGCAACCAATTACCTGTTACTGCACAGTGTCACACCCATGGGATCATTCACAAACTTAATAGCTGCACTGAAAATGTTATATTCCTGCATATACAGTAATCATCACACAATTCCCACCAGGCCACAAAAGAGCACAGCCAGGTAGAGCACTCTATTCACGCTCACAGTTAAAATGATCTTTCAAAGCCTCTAAGCCATACAGTTCCACAATGAGCTCCTTTAATAGCCCTTGCACGTGACTACTGAAGCCTGGTCTACACTATGCGTTTAAACCGAATTTGACAGCGTTAAACCGATTTAACCCTGCACCCGTCCACACAACGAGGCCCTTAATATCAATATAAAGGGCTCTTTAAACTGGTTTCTGTACTCCTCCCCAACGAGAGGAGTAGCGCTGAAATCGGTATTGCCACGTCGGATTAGGGTTAGTGTGGCAGCAAATCAACGGTATAGGCCTCCGGGCAATATCCCACAGTGCACCATTGTGACCACTCTGGAAAGCGATCTGAACTCGGATGCACTGGCCAGGTAGACAGGAAAAGCCCTGCGAACTTTTGAATTGCATTTCCTGTTTGCCCAGCGTGGAGCTCTGATCAGCACGGGTGGCTATGCAGTCCCAAATCCAAAAAGAGCTCCAGCATGGACCGTACAGGAGATACTGGAGCTGATCGCTGTATAGGGAGACAAATCTGTTCTATCTGAGCTCCGCTACAGAAGACGAAATGCCAAAGCATTTGAAAAAAATCTCCAGGCTATGATACAGAGTCCACAGCACAGTGCTGTGTGACAAGCGTAACGGAAAGCCAAAGAATCAAATGGACGCCCATGGAGGGAGGGGGTACTGAGGACTCCAGCTATCCCACAGTCCCCGCAGTCTCCAAAAAGTATTCCCATTCTTGGCTGAGCTCCCAATGCCTGCAGGGTCAAACACATTGTCCGGGGTGGTTCAGGGTATATCTCGTCAATTTACTCCCCCTCCTTCCCGGTGAAAGAAAAGGGGAAAAAATCGTTTCTTGACTTTTTTCAGTGGTCACCCTATGTCTACTGCATGCTGCTGGGGCACTGAACAGCAGCATCCTCTCCCCTCCCCTCCCCGGTGGCAGACGGTACAGTACAAAAGGACTGATAGCCATCCTCATCATCAACCCGTGAGTGCTCCTGGCTGTGCTCAGGTGAGGTCGGCTGGGGGCGCCTGGGTAAAAATAGGAATGACTCCCAGTCATTCCCAGCAGATGGTACAGAACGGCTGGTAATCGTCCTCATCATAGCAACTGGGGGCTGAGCTCCATCAGACCCTCCCCCCCCTTTCATGTCTAAAGAAAAGATTCTGTACTGCCTGGACTATCATAGCAGCTGGAGGCTGTCTCCCCCTCATATTATCTCACTAAAAACTCAGTGTTGCTTATTCCTGCATTCTTTATTACTTCATCACACAAATGGTGGGACACTGCCACGGTAGCCCAGGAAGGTTGGGGGAGGAGGGAAGCAATGGGTGGGGTTGTTGCAGCAGCACTCCCCGTGAATGGCATGCAGCTCATCATTTCTGCGGGATCTCACACAGAGCGGCTGTGCTCTCCCGTTCTCTGATACAAGTGTACTAGAGAACCAGTGTCTCATATTCTAGGCAGGACTGACTCTTTTTTGATAAAACATTAAGGAGAGAATGACCCGGGGAGTCATTCCCATTTTTGGGCTTGTCTACATCAGAAAGTTGCAGCGCTGGTGAGGGAGTTACAGCGCTGCAACTTTGAAGGTGTACACATCTGCAGGGCATCACCAGCGCTGCAGCTCCCTGTTTGCAGCGCTGGCCGTACTCCCGTTTTGTCTCGGGTGTAGAGGATCCAGCGCTGGTGATTCAGCGCTGGTAATCCAATGTAGACACTTACCAGCGCTTTTCTTGACCTCCGTGGAAGGAGGAAGCCTCTGGTAATCAAGCTGGTCTCCTTCCCCGGCTTGCTCTCGCGTTCCCGGAACCCTGAGCAAGCAGGTCTCCTTCCCTGCGGTTTGCTGGGTGGCTCCGGGAACGCGAGAGCAAACCGCGGCGAAGCTGGTCTCCTTTCCCGGTTTGATCTCGCGTTCCCCGAACCCCAAGCAAGCAGGTCTCCTTCCCTGCGGTTTGCTGGGTGGCTCCGGGAACGCGAGAGCAAACCGCGGTGAAGCTGGTCTCCTTTCCCGGTTTGCTCTCTCGTTCCCGGAACCCCGAGCAAGCAGGTCTCCTTCCCTGCGGTTTGCTGGGTGGCTCCGGGAACGCGAGAGCAAACCGCGGCGAAGCTGGTCTCCTTTCCCGGTTTGCTCTCGCGTTCCCGGAACTCCCCTTGAAGCCGCCCAACAGCGCTGCAGTGTGGCCACATCTAACACCACTTGCAGCGCTGGTTGCTGTAAGTGTGGCCACTCTGCAGCGCTGGCCCTATACAGCTGTACTAATACAGCTGTAACAACCAGCGCTGCAAAATTTTAGATGTAGACATGGCCTTTGTCTTTGCGCCCCCGGCCAACCTCAGCGAAGACCAGCCAGGAGCACTCATGACAGCAGCAGACGGTACAGAACGACTCATAACCATCTCTGCTACCTTGCAAAGGCAAATGAATGCTGCTGTGTAGCACTGCAGTACCGCCTCTGTCAGCAGCATCCAGTACACATACGGTGACAAAAGGCAAAACGGGCTCCATGGTTGCCATGCTATGGTGACTGCCAGGGCAATCCAGGGAAAAAGGGCGCAAAATCATTGTCTGCCGTTGCTTTCACGGGAGGAAGGAATGAGTGACAACATTTACTCAGAATCACCCGTGACACTGTTTTTGCACCATCATGCACTGAGATCTCAACCCAGAATTCCAATGGGCAGGGGAGACTGCGGGAACTATGGGATAGCTACCCACAGTGCAACGCTCCAGAAATCGACGCTAGCCTCGATACATGGACACACACCACCGAATTATTGTGCTTTGTGTGGCTGCGTGCACTCGACTTTATACAATCTGTTTTACAAAACCAGTTTATGTAAAATCAGAATAATCCTGTAGCGTAGACATAGCCTCAAATTCAGACAGACAGACAGACACTCCACCTCTGCCCTCTATCCCGACAGAGACTTTTCCCCCTTTGCTTCACAGGTATTATGCAGGATACAGCAGGGAGCTGTAACCACTGAATTATTTTTCTCAATGAGGTCCAATTTTGTGAGTAAACTATGCCAATGTCCCTTCAAATGACCAAAAGCTGTCTGCACCTGCTGAGACAGTAGTTAATGTCATGGGTACACAGACTCAGTGCTGCAGAACAGCTCTGAATTAGTTTTAGGCAGGATCCTCTTCAGTGTGGCACTTCCTTAAGGTGCACACTCACTAGGGAAAACCTCCTCAGCTTCAACACCACCAGGGACTGAACTCAGAGCTTTCAGCACCCCCATTCCATGCCATGACCTCTCCACAGTAGGTTCACCTGAAAGAAACACCTGGGGAAGCCTTATTCACCCAAAGAGGCCATGCACCCCCAACTTAGGCAATCTGCAGTGACTCTCAGACAGAATTGTTAAAGAGAAGGGTTTATTAGTTGTCTGGAACACAGCGTAAGAAAGTTCTTTTTCAGCACAGAAAGCAGGGAGTCCCAGGAAAGTCCGTCTTGGTTGGGCCCCAAGCCTGGGTTGCCCCCCCAAAAGCCACAAACGGGAGACTGTCCTGTTTCCAGCAGCCCACACTCAGTCACGCCCATTTGCCCCTCTTCTGTCCTTTGTTCTGTTTCCCAGGAAAAACTGGTCACCTGGCCTCTACCTCTTTGTTCTTCAACTTATTGCAGTCATCTGGCTTCTTGCAGAGGATGGGCCACACCCCCAGCCATCAGTTTCTAAGTTAAAAAATGTCTAGCCATTGTCTGGGCACAGGCAGGTAGACCATCACACCTGTTCCTCTAGGAGTCTCTGCAAAGATCAAACACCGTGTCACCATGTAGTCAATCGTGCAACACATGGGGAAACTGAGGCACATAGTATTCATTCAGAACTTTAAGAAAATGCCACATTTCATCACAACTGAATCATTCTTTGGTGCTGTCGAGGTAGCTGGTGTACGGCTTCATGAGCAAGGGGTAGGCTGGGTCACCCAAAATTACTATTAATCCACCAACTGAGAAAGCTGGAAACAGAGACTCTCTTTCTTAAAGATGCGAGCATCATGCACTCCCATCCTGACCAAACCACACTAAGATCAGTGAAGCATTCCTGATGATCTACCAATGATTGCAGAACCATAGAAAAATAGCCCTTTCTGTTGATGTACTCAATGGCAAGGTGGTCCAGTGCCAAAACAGGGATATGAGTGCCATCTAGCACTCCATCGCAGCTCAGGAACCCCACTCCTGCAAATTCATCCACTATGTCTAGTATATTGCTGAGAGGCACGGTCCTGCGTAACAGAAGGCGATTAATGATTCTGCACACTTGCATCACGAGGGCCCCTCCGCTGAATTTCTGGACTACAAATTGCTACCAGTAAGCTGGGACTCAATCTGGCATTGTAAGTTTCCACAATGCAATTACCATTCACTTCTCCACTGTCAGCACAGCTCTCTTTTTGGCATCATACACTGGAGGACATTTGAACGTCCCTGCACTGCAGGTAAGCTTACTGCACAGATCCAGGAATGTGGCTTTGCATATCTGCAAGTTCTGCAGCCACTACTTCTCACCCCAAACCTGCATTACAATGCGATCCCGCCAGTCAGTGCTTGTTTTTCAGGCTCAGAAGTGGAACGCCACCACATGCAGCTGTTCCATGAACATCACCAGCAACCTTGAATTGATTCTTGCTATGTCCCACAGCAATTCATCCTCCAAGGAACAACCAAGTTCCCCGCTCAACTGGTTCTTTTTGAAGCTCTCCAAATATTCCAAGATTTTGCACTCTGTGATTGTAATGCTCATAATAGTGCAGAGCTTTAAAGGCTCTATGATGTCAGACAGCGAGGAGGTGACGCAGTTTGTGGGATTTTGTAAAAAAAAATCATGAAAATTATGGGATACAGAGAACACCATGGGATGGAGACAGTTGCAAATAAGAAGTCGACCCCATGTTCCCAGACACCCCTGCCTGACTTGTTTTGGCCCCCTCACACAGTGCCAGAACTTCTCAAAAGACAGTGCGCTGGATGGTGGCGAGTTGCACAGTGGGATACCTACCTCTGGTGCATCACACACTGCACCGATACAAGCATTACTGTGAGTACACACACCGCTGCCACAAGGAGTCAGGTATGCACACACAAACCATGTCTTAGCGGTAGAATCTATATGCTGATGTAACTTGAGTCAACGTAAGTTTGTTGTGTAGTCTAAAAGTGGTCTAAAAGTGAGTGAAGTTCTTCATTCCTTTCTTCAGGGGTATTGTGTAACATTCATACCATTTTATAAGGCATCGTTTGGTTGACATGCTACATTAAAATGTGTTTCTTAAATTCAATGCTCCCTCACAACCTGACATTTTGCACTATACAAATTGTACTACTTCAATAGAAAAAAAAGTTTTATCTTCATCAGCTCAATTATTGCATTAACTAAGACAATACATTCCAGATGTTTTTAATGGCTATTGGTCCCTGCAAAGGCAAAAGTGAAACCTAGTCTTCATTCTCATATTTAAATCTCATGTTCATCTACTTAACACTTATGCAGGCGAGTCTCATTTTATGCTCGGGTTACATTCCGCTGTCAGTGGGTAAAGCAAAAATCACGTACAGTCAAAATTACATTGAGCGTAATGGCGGGCGAAATCACCTGCACTACAGGTACAGTATTTAAATTATTTTTCTCTTGTCTTTTTTTTTTTGCCAACCGTGCAAAGCTGAATTCGTGCATGTTAAATGTGCATGAGACTTGCTTGTAATACAGGCTGGCAACATGCCTAAGTCTTGAAAACAGTATGTACACTAAGGCTATGGCTACACTGGCACTTTACAGCGCTGCAACTTTCGCGCTCAGGGGTGTGAAAAAACACCCCCCGAGCGCTGCAAGATACAGCGCTGTAAAGCCTCAGTGTAATCAGCGCGGCTCCCAGCGCTGCAAGCTACACTCGTAAGGGATGTGGTTTACGTGCAGCGCTGGCGCTCTGACTACACTCACATTTCAAAGTGCAGTCATGGCAGCGCTTTGAAATTTCAAGTGTAGCCATACCCTAAGAAGTCTATTTTTCCTGATACATGCATAACTTATCAGTGGCAATGACACACAATAACAGGATACTAGGCCCTAAGAGATACATGAAAAGTTAAAACTTTATTTAACTACATAGTCTTTTAAAGTGAACACAACCTTAAACATAAACATTGAAATCAGCAGTTAATACTGTTACTAGTTTTTAAAAAGTCTCATCTTTAATGAACTGTGATTATCTGGGAGCTCAGAGACTTACTACCGGTCTACCTGCCATGACAACCAGTAGCTGTAATTAAAAAGACACTGTCATATTAAGCCCCTAAATCTGAATATTATAAAAATATGCTTTTGCAAAAGCTAAAAACCAGTACAAATATTTACTCGTTTTAAATCCAGCAAAAACAGCTGATTTAAAAACTAAACTATCCCTTGCAGTGTTTGGAAGGCAGACATTGCAAGTAATAAGACTGTAAAAGCAAAATAAAACAACTGATTTCCATCTTTTTCTACACTTTCAATAATCCAAGCATTATTAGTAACATAGGCAAAGAGATTTGCTTACAACAGAAGCTCTTGATCCTGCAAACATGTACTCACTCTGTTAAATTTACTTGCGTGAGTAGTCCCATCAACTTCAAAGAGACTATTCAAACAAGTGAAGTAAAGCCTGTAAGACTCAGTCTATGCTGGGAACTTATGGTGACATAACTGTGTCACTCAGGGGGATAGAAAATCCACATCCGCAAGCAACAGACTTATACCAACCTAACTCCCAGTGTAGACAGTGCTATGCTGACTGGCGTGCTTCTCCCATGGACAGAGCTACCACTTCTTGGAGAGGTGGAGTACCTAGACCAGGGGTCGGCAACCTCTGGCACACGGCTTGCAAGGATGCTTACCTTTGCGGGCCAGACCAGTTTGTTTACCTGCCACATCGGCAGGTTCAGCCGATCGTGGCTCCCACTGGCCATGGCTCGCCATCCCAAGCCAATGGGGGGGTGGTGGGAAGCTGCGGCCAGCACAACCCTCGCCACTTCCCGTCGCCCCCGTTGGCCTGGGACAGTGAACTGTGGCCTGTGGGAGCCGCAATCGGCTGAACCTGACAGTGTGGCAGGTAAACAAACTCGCCCGGCCCACCAGAGTGCTTACCCTGACATGCCACAGGTTGCGAGTTCAATCCTTGAGAGGGCCATTTAGGGATTTAGTTGGGGATTGGTCCTGCTTTGAGCAGGGGGTTGGACTAGATGACCTTCTGAGGTCCCTTCCAATCCTGATATTCTATGATCCCTGACCTAGACCAACAGGAGGAGCCCTCCCATCTGTGCAGGTGGTGCCTTCACTGAAGTGCTACACCAGCTGGCGCTGCAGCATTTTACATGTAAACAAGCCCTGAATATTTGCAGGGTCTGAGCTTAGCATATTAAGATATCAATGTCTACTTGTAATTATTTCTTTTAAAAAAAATGATTATTTCTTTAGAACTAAATCCGCAGATTAGGGACTCTCATCTCAAACCTGAAGACATCTAAGCACATGCTCTCTTCACTCACAGGAGTAGCTATCAAAAAAATCAAAATCCTTATTTTCATAAATTTCAGAATTATTCCTCTTAAGGTTGCATAGGTTAAAATATAACTTATCATTGGTCACAACCAGCAGCTGCCATTTGTTTAATATAAGTGAGTTGCAACAAAAGAACATCCCATCTCTTTCGGGAAGCCGGTGGAAGGGTCACACCCCCCGGGGGCCAACAGCGCCTGGCGGGGGACTTGGGGGCCAGGAGTAGGCAAGTGCTGTAAATGCTTCATCTACTGGGCGCCAAGGGCTCCCGACCGACCAGCGGCCGTCACGCTCCAGTCAGAGGCCCCCCACCAACTGTCTTCCCAACGGCCGCCCAACCGTCCCGTGCCCGACCGAGCCAGGGCCCGTCAGCGCGGCAGGCTCAGGCCGCCCCACGCTGCGCTGCAGCCGTCCCGGTGCCCAAGCACAAGCGGTCTGGCAGGCAGGGGGCGAGGGGCACCGCCGGGGCTCCCCGGGACGGGGCGCGGCAGCCGCTCCCTCTGACAGCCCGGCTAGCGGGGACCCCTGGCGGCGCCGAGCCCCGACGGCAGGGAAGGGAAAGGCCACAAAGTGACCGGGCGGCGGGGGGCGCCATGGCACTAGCGGCGGCCGGACTCGCTGCAGCTCCCCGGGGCCCGCCCGGCCCCGCGGCCCGCCCCGCGGCCCCAGCCCGCGCTCACCCGGCACAGGCTGTCCTGGAAGAGGCGCGGGTCCAGGTTGCAGGCGATGGTGGCTGTGGGCAGGTCCCGCAGCGCCACCGCCTCCATCTCGCAGTCGATAAAGCTCCAGTCGGACTCGGCCTGCGGCGGCGGCGCCTCCTCCCCGGGCTGCGGCTCCCGCTCGCTGCCTGACAGGCCGCTCCCCCCCGCCGCGCCGGGCAAGCGGCTGCAGCCAGCGCCGCCGCCGCTCTCCATGGGGCGGTCCCCGAGCCCCTGTCCCGGCCCAGCCGGGCTGCGCGGCAGCGCTGCTGGCTCCTCCCCGCGGCCCCGGCGTTAACCCCTTCCCCGCCGTGCGGCACCGCGGCCCGGGGCAGCCGGAGCCAGTGAGGCGCCGCGCTGCTTCCACCTCAACAGGTGACCGACCCGCCGGCGTCAGCCCCGGCCGCCATCTTGGGTGAGGGCAGCGGCCCCGCTTCTCGCCCAGCCCAGCAACGGGCACCCGGCGTCTCCTGCGCACGGAAGGCCCCGGGGCAGCAGGATCCCAGCATGGGCCAGCAGCCCCCGGCTCAGGCATGGGCAGACTTTGTAGCCTGAGGGCCACATCTGGGTGGGGAAAATGCCCGCGGGGCCATGACTGTAGGGCCGGGGCAGGATGCAGTGTGCAGGAAGGGGCTCAGGGCAAAGGGTTGCAGCAGAAGAGGGATGCGGGGTGCAACGGGGGGCTCAGGCCAGGGGGTTGGGGTGCAGGTTCTGGCCCGACTTACCTGGCGCTGTTCCAGGGTGGCAGCGGCACCTGCCCTGGCCCCAAGTGCTCCCAGAAGCAGCCAGCACAATGTTCCTGCGGGAGGGAGCAGAGGGCTCCGCGTGCTGCCCTCACCTGTGGGTACCTCCCCCGAAGCTCCCACTGGCCGTGGTTCCCCATTCCCGGCCAATGGGAGTTGTAGGGGGAGCAGTGCACAGAAACCCCTTCCCCCAGGATCCGGAGCCAGCCACAGTTTGTCCACCCCTGTCTCGGGGGTGATCATGGATTCCTCAGGCCAGGGAGTGAGATCTCACCTCCTGTCTACCCCAGTCAGGGTAGAGGGGGAGAAAATAGCCCTCTGAACTGGTCTGCTAGCTCGGTTTATTAGTGGGAAACAGGGCAAAGACATTACCCCGGCTGTGGGGGCATGCTCACCTCCAGAAGGCAACCCCCCCCCCCGAGGCCTAACAGCTGTGAAATGGGCTGATTTGTAAAGCACACCATTGTGGTGGTGCAGTCATACATTTACCTTCTCCCACACTACTGCAAGCCAGAGCTCCGCCTCTGTAATTAATTAGGCAGCAGGTTTAGTACAAAGAGGAAGTACACTTTCCACACACTGCACAAGGAACCTGTGGAATTCATTACCATGCATGTGCTGGTTGATGCCAAAAGTAGAGCCAGTTTAAAAAAAGAACTCGATAAATTCATGGAAAATAGGTCCAGCCGTGGCTGTTAGCCAAGATTGCCCCGAACATGGGCTGGACTACCTGAAACCTCTCCCTATAAGAAGCTGGCGCTGGAAGACAGGGGTGGCTTACTCCATAATGGCTCTTCTGTACACTCCCACAGCAGCTCTGCTGTGCACAACTGTTAAAGACAGGAGAGTGGGTTAGCTAGACCATAGTCTGAAGTAGTATGGCAGCTCTGTTGTTCTTATGCGTATTGCAGCATCTCAACCTTTTCCTATCATTGAAGTAGATTTCTCCTACTTATAGACAGACTGAATGGGGGATCGGGGGAGAATATTAGACACCAAATAAAGGACAAGTATTGTACAAACAAAGGGACCAGGTGATTTATGATCAGCTACACAAGACGTCTAACCCACATTAAGTTTAGCTTTTTTTTTTCTGTGCAGAACACAGTCAAAAATGAGTCTGAAAATCAAGGCATGTAACAACATTACGTGGGCAGTTGCAACTTCTTGTGCTGGAGGAATTATACAGCTAATCTTATTCATGAACTTATATTTGTGATACCTTATTTCTAAGATGAACTCTTTGCTTGATATTTGTTTCATGATATTTTTGATTTAAATAGCTCTTATAGGGAGGAGTGTAAATATGATTTAAAGTCAGCCTTAGGTTCTTTCCTTCCAACCTCAGCTATACCAAGTGAAGCAATGTAATAGCAGAGGATCTGCATCAGTATCTTTACATCTCCTTCACTTCTTTCCTTTCTCTTCCTTACAAAGTCCCAAGCATGTAAATATCACTGTCCCTAAAATGGAGCCAAACTAGAGCACTATTTATTTTCTCCTCTCCCCTTCATCATCTGGACTCTGCTTGGAATTCAAATCTTTTTATCAAAATAACTTAAAAAAAATCTTAGCTATGTGTTACATATCTCTCTCCAAATACACACAGTTTTTCCGTGTGTAAACATACAGCTGCTAGTTTAAGACATTCCTGTTGAAGAGATAAACAGCTCCTTATAGGTAGGAGAATTCAGGTGTTTTACTGCTCCTCTGGCCTGTAGGAATGGACCTGAGTGATTAGCATCTCCCATAGATTAGCTGGCTAGTTGAGAAATGTGTTTAACCTAAGTAAACAAATAGATTTTACAGATATTTAAGTGGGATCAATTTCCAGGGGAGCTGCTAAAGACAAGGAGTTTTAGAAGCACACCTCTTCACAAAATTTGCATGGGTGTCCAACTACATAGTCTGAGCAATTTACCCAAGCACAAGTTTAATGTTGAGTACAAGACAGAAGAAGTATGTTAATAAATCCATCTAATTTTCTACACCTGCATATGACAGGTAAGAGGAGAGAAGGTTTTTTTAAAAAAAAAAAAGTAGAACAACAGTTTAATAGTCCAAGGACATTAGACTGGTCTCTCACTTCAGGGACCCCTCTAATACTGAATACCTGGTCATTAACTGAACGTACCTACTTTCTTATAATGAATTAGATGAGATGGGGTTCTTATTTTGACAAAGTATCTCAACTTCCTTCATAACTAGTTCCAATAGGGAATAGTGGCTCTTTGTAGGCTTAAAGTAGGCAGCCCCTTTAAATTGCCACCGGAGCACCACTGCTGGAGCCCTGGAGTAGGGTTGTGGGGCTCTGGGGGCTATTGAAAAAGTCCAGGGGTCCCCTTGCTTCTACCGCCCTGGCCCTTTAAATAGCCACTGGAGCCCCACCGCTTCCCCAGGGTTCCTGTGGCTATTTAAAGGGCTGGGGTGGCAGAAGAAGGGGAGCCCGGGGCCCTTTATATACCCCCAGAGCCCTGGGGTAGCGGAGGGCTCTGGGGGCTATTTAAAGGGCCGGGATTCCAGCTGCCTCTGCCACCCCAGTCCTTTAAATAGCTGCCGAAGCCACACCACTTCCCCAGGGCTCCCTCAGCTATTTAAAGGGCTGGGGCGGTAGAAGCAGGGGAGCACTGGGCTCTTTAAATAGCCCCCAAAGCCTTCGGGTAGCGGGGGTGGGGGGGCTCCAGCTGCCTCTGCTGCCCTGGTCCTTTAAATAGCCCCCGGAGCCCCACCACTTCCCCAGGGCTCCCGCAGCTATTTACAGGGCTGGGACAGTGGAAGCAGGGGAGCCCCGGGCCCTTTAAATAGCCCCCGAGCCCCGGGCTGCTGCTGCTACCCTGGTGGGGGAGGGAGGAGGAGGGAGCACTCACCATACAGGATGGGCTGTACCCCCTGTACCTGCACCAGCTGCCAACCCCTGCTGCACCCGCTGCCTGCACCAGCCCCGCACCTCCTGTCCTGCCTGCACCAGTTCCTGTCTGCAGCCAGCCCTGCACCTACTGCCTTGCCTCCAGCCCTGCACCAGCCCCTGTCTCCAATCAGCCCTGCACCCCCTGCCCTGTCTTCAGCCAGCCCCTGCTGCACCGCTTGCCCTGCCCGCACCGGCCCTGCACCCCCTGCCCTGTCTCCAGCCAACCCCTGCCGCACCCCCCTGCCTGAAGCCAGCCAGTCCCGCACTCCTTTGTCTCCCGCCCTGCCAACTAATGCCGCACCCCCCTGTGGCCCTGCCTGAAGCCAGCCAGCCCACCCTACAACCCGTCTCCAGCCTGCCCCACACCCCTTGCCCAGCCTGCAGCCAGACCCTACCTCCAGCCCCCTCCGCCCCCCACCTCCAGCCAGCCCCATGTCCCCTGGTGCCCTGCAGTTCGCAGGGAAGTAACCCTGCACACCTGCTTCAATGAGATGGGCAGGGAGCAGCTGGGACCCACACGTGCACCCTAGCACACCCTCAGGGAGTGGCAGAGCTCATTTCTAGTTCAGACCTATCTTTTTAAAAAAGAACTTTAGGTAGGGTTAACATACATCTGTATTTTCCCAGACATGTCAGGCTTTTTGGTTCTTAAATCGCCAGGAGGAAAATACGGATGTATGGTAACCCTATTGGTACAAAAAATACATACTGTGGCAGAACTTTTCATAGGGAATGGGTTGCTAAGAAATGAAAGGCTTTTTTTTACATTTTTTTTTCAGTCATCCCTGCCGGGGCCCTGCCGAAAATGTTTGAATTGGGCCCCACACTTCCTAAAGCCAGCCCTGCCAGCCACAGACGGGATTCAAAGGCTCTGGGCTGCGCACAGCCATGGGGAGCCCAGAGCCTTTTAAATCTCAGCCGCAGCCGGGTTTCAAAGGGCTGTGGGCTGCCCGCAGCGGTGGGGAGCCCAGAGCCCTTTTAATCCCAGCCACGGCCAGGATTCAAAAGACTCTGGGCTGCCCGCAGAGATTCCCGGCCGCGGCTGAGATTTAAAGGGCTCAAGGCTCCCCTCAGCAGCAGGAGCTCTGGGCCCTTTAAATCCCTGCCCCAACCCTGCAAAGCTCGGGGTTCCCCCAGTCGCCAGAGCCCCGGGCCCTTTAATTTGACTATGAGGGCTCCCAGCCACCTCTTCAGCTGGGAGCCCCTGGTTGATTTAAAATCAAGTATCACCTCCCCACCCCCAACCTTCCTTTTTGGCTTACAGCTGTTTTGGTGGGGTGGCACTGGGGAGGGAGGGTTTGTTTCTGCAGGGCTGGGCAGTGCTGGGGCGGGGAGTTTCCGCTGGGCCGGGAGATCCTGGGGGTGGGGGGTGTTTCCGCGGGGCCGGGAGGTTTCAACCCTCAGCTGTTTTCTTTGGAGTAGTGTGGCCCTCGCTGCTTTACGAGTTGTGCAGGCCTGGTGTAGAGGGTATTGATACATACGCACAAGTAAATACATCACTTGTTCCCAAACTAAGATCATATTTTATTTCAAATCAGACTTCTGGAGTCCAGTTCTTTAATCATTCTCCTTATCTCCTGACTACCGAAACATACTTTTTTGTTAATGTACATTAAAGTCTCTAACTACATATGTAAAATACACCACCAGGTGTCATAACCAGGCTAAAAGCCTAAGTTAATGTAGACTATTATGGTGCAGTTCTTTAAAAAAAAAATCAATTTATTAGTCATGGTATGGCGAACAGCGAAACCATCATTTAAAATATGTTGTTACTATGGTAGGCAAATTTAGTCTTCTAAAATGCAGCATGGAGCCAATGTTTATGCCAAAGTTATGAATTTCTGAAGAACTACTATAGCATTCACATGCCACTAACGATCAGCATTTTGTAAGGTTTATAGCAAAGGCAACAGCCCCACTGCTTGACTTATCTCAGCTACTGCATCCTGAGGCAGTAGTGTTGGTCTTTTTTCAAAATGATCTACATGTCAATAGACTTTATAGTGGAACGCAGTACTGTGTGTGAAACTGATAAATTACTGGTTTTAAATTAATTCCATCTTCATCCTATTGCAATATATTCAGCAAGAAGGTAATGAAGATTGTAGTGAGAATACAGTAATTTCTTGTCATTTAAAAAAGTAAATTTAGTCATACTCAGTCTTCTATCCAGGAAAAAAGCCAGTTTTTAAATCATCTTCCTCTTGGAGATAACTCAGTCCTAGATACATCATATTTTCACTAGTATCCATGTCGTCATGTACTGTACTTTCATCCATCTGGACATATGCTTCCACCAGTTTTCACAGACTCTAGCTGGCAGTATCTATTATCAGAATTTTTAAAAAGCCAAAGTTGGTATGATTTGCTTTCAAATGCAAAATTGCTCCAACCTCTAAACAGCTAACTCCATTTTCCTCTGTCTCTCAATTTTCCTCTTGGTTCTCCAGTAAACCTGCATAGCTGCTCAAGCAGTCAAGTCAGAGTTAGTTCTTGACACAAATTGTGAAATTCATCTCTGTGCAGACAACTTGTACAAAAATCTGTGCACCACTTAGGTCCTAGGCTTTTGCACAGGGGCAATTTCACCTGCAAAGAACAATGGAATCTGATTCGAGATTTAGCAATGCAAGCATATTTCTTAAATCTAAAAATGCCTCTTCTGTAACTATAATGTTAGAATTTAATTCAAATAATAATTTCCTTTTATACAAGTGAACAGGGCATTTTCCTCAATAAGAATGTTTTTTCCTTTCACTAGTAAAGAGTGATTGAGCAGTTCAGTTTCATAATGCTTAGACTGAAATCATGTATTATCTTAACATTTGTACATTTATCATACTGGAGCATGAATCCTGTGATCTTGCTTATTATGTATTATATTACAAGATACTTAGTCTTCTACTGCACTACTCGTTATTCTGAGTGCCCACTGTTTGCTAATTGTAACAAATTCCAGATTCCTACAAAGCAGCCAGATTATTTATTGTTTTTGTATTACAGTAGTACCTACAGGTCTAGCTGAGATCAGGGCCTCATGGTGCTAGGCACTATACAAATACATGGTAAGAGATAGGTCTGTGGGGCAGAAACTTACAGTCTAAATAATAATTAAAAAAAGAGACAAAAAGGAAGCATTATCCCTGTTTTACAAATAGGGCTCTGAGGCAGAGGTTAAATGACTTGCCCCTACATCATATTGAACGTCTGCAGCAAAATTGAAAATTGAACCCAAATCACCTGAATCCCAGTCCCATGCCTTTAACCACAAGACCATTCTTCCTCTTTACTGTTAACTATGCAACGAACACCAACATATGGGTGGGCTGAGAGAATCTGGTAAAACCCAGAGGGGAAAATAGAGATAGACCCTGAGCAACAAAGTTCAGATCTGGGGTTTTGTGCATCTCTAGAAGAAGATATATCTAAGAGAAAATAAGATGATCAATGGTACAGGTTCCTTTAGGGTGAGAAGCAAACTTTCTATCATAAAATATATCACATTCAGTAACAAGTGACTTAATTTTTTTGTTTTAAGTACAGTATGGATAGCAAACACTGCCACCTAGTGGCTGATGAAAAAAAGCAATGGAAATCTTTTGTAAGATTTGTTTTTGTTCCAAATGACATCACAAAAAGTTCTTGCTTGTCAAATGCAGACTGACTGGCTATGTTAACATGTGCAAAAAACAAACAAAGCCAATATACCTATGCTTCTTACTTCTCATTAAGTGTATTCAGTGAACTTCTTTGTGAAATCAGATCATGGGACCTCGTGAATGTACGCAGGTAAATGGTACTGTGTAACATGTTATCTATGTGTATTGAATCTGTCATTATCCCTCTTTTAATTTCATCTAGATTTTAAAGTTAGAGTAAACCAGCACACTACCCCTTTTCTCCAACTAATCAGTTTACTTTGGGATTCAAATGTCATCCAATCACCAAATTCATACCTCAGTCATCAGATTATTGTTCAGCTAAAGATATGCCACATGTAGAATGCAGAAGAGTTGAGGGTTTGCAGTGTTTTGTTATATCAAAAGGTCTAATGCCAAATCCCATTTGTCTCCCTGGTGTCAGCTTTCTGTGACAGTGATTTAGACCCCCATCTGGCTTCTCATGGTTGGTTCTGCCTCATTGGGGTTCAGAGCCAGATTAAGACACAGACAGCTCAAATGGACATCACTGTGCCCCCACAGAACAAGAATTTTCTACAACTCTCTCCCCTCCTAGCAGTGCCTATATAGGTGTAGGTGCTTTAGTGATGTGAGCATTTCCAGGCTTTTGTAAGATCTCTGTGGGGTTGGAAGACTTACCACTGAGTGGACAAAGCATGGAAAAAGAGGGGTACCAGGTATGAGGACATTAGGGAATGGGTAGGGCCCAGCACCTTCATAACTGGACAGCCATGATGTCATAACTATAAAGAGAAGGGTAACAACCCTCCTATATACAATTCTATAAAATCCCTCCTGGTCAGAGGCATCAAAATCCTTTTACTTGGAAAGGGTTAAGAAGCTCAGATAACCTGGCTGACACCTGACCCAAAGGACCAATAAGGGGACAAGATACTTTCAAATCTTGCGGGGTGTGGTGGGGGGAGCTTTTGTTTGTGCTCTTTGTTTTGGTGGTGTTTGCTCTTGGGACTAAGGGAGACCAGACATCAATCCATGTTCTTCAAATCTTTCTGCACAAGTCTCTCATATTTCAAACTTGTAAGTAACAGCCAGACAAGGCCTGTTAGTTTTATCTTTGTTTTCTCAACTTGTAAATGTTCCTTTTGCTAGAGGGTTTACCTCTGTTTGCTGTAATTTTAAACCTAAGGCTAGAGGGGGTTCCTCTGGGCTCTTTAAATCTGATTACCCTGTAAAGTTATTTCCATCCTAATTTTACAGAGATGAACTTTACCTTTTCTTTTAATAAAATTCTTCTTTTAAGAACATGATTGATTTTTCATTGTTTTAAAATCCAAGGGTTTTGGATCTGTGTTCACCAGGACTAATTGGTGAGGGTGTACTCTCGAGCCTACCCAGGAAAAGGGGTGTAAAGACTTGGGGGAGGAATTAGTGTCAAATCTGCCCAGGAAAGGGGGGGGGGTTAGGGACTTGGGAAATAGTTGGGGGAAGGCAGAGTTCCAAGTGGCTCTCCCCTAAGATTTAAAACACGCTTGGTGGTGGCAGCTTACTATTAACCTAAGATGGTAAATAAGCTTAGGGGGTCTTTCATGCGGGTCCCCACATCTGTACCCTAAAGTTAAGAGTGGGGAAGGAACTCTGACACATGACAATACAGCAGACAATCCATAATCAATAGACTTTATTCCCTCCTACACTTAGCACTTACAAGGACCTATTCCTGCCCCCAAGTCAGGAACAACTTTGGGTACCTGGTAGGCTCCCAGCTCCACACGGAGTGGGTAGCTTTTCTTTTGGAAGGGGCTGTATCATCTGAGGGAAATGTGGGAATTGCTGAATTTTTTTTTCAAAGGGACTAGTAATATTAGGTATAGTGGAAGTCATCTGTAATGGGGGACAAGGCAGAAATATACAAATTCAATGAAGTAATAGGAAGCAAGCCCCCAGTTCCTTTATCAAGGCTGGGAAGAAGGAGAACACATTAAGGAAGCACAAATGGTTAAGGAGTCTTCAAAAAGAGAAATTAAAATACAAAGTTTAAGTAACTGATTCAGAACCATCAAGTTGTTTTGCTAGCATATGTAACTGATCATGTTACTGTTACCCTCATCCTCAATTCCCTCCTATTGTTTGTTATGCACACTTGTTGCAACTTGTTTTTAATTAGATTGGAAGCTGATCTGGGCATGGAATGTGCCTTCCTGTATTAGTCTATATTGTGAATAGCACCATGAAGCCATCAATGTCACTGGTCGCTTTGTATCCCATACCAAATTTAGTAGTGACATGATAATACCTCTTCATTACAGAAACATACCAGATTAGCATGTATGTCTTACTGACTTTCAAAATATGCTATTGGCAAGTTACTTTCTAAATTAGGAAAAGAACGGCAAAGCTGATGTGGAAGTAAACAAGCCACTGATTTCAGGGGTGATCAATAAGATGATCTCTGGTTATTGATTTATTTTATAGCACACCTTTACAAAATGTTATTGACCAAATAAATTGAATTAGTAAACATCTTTGAAAAGGCATAATAAAATAAGACAATAATAGCAAAGACGAGGTTAAAAGCTGTTAAAAGAAAGGCTAAAGTTGGGTTCTCATCTGCCTGATCCCCTCGGGAAAAATAGGTGGCATCATGCTACATAGTAACCTGCCACTGGGTTGGCCATTAATGATAAATAGAGGATTGAATCTCAAACACAATGTGTGTTACCCTAGTCTAGGAGTGTTATACCTGTCTCTGACAGACAACTAAAGGTCTGCCTTTTTCTTACACGTCAGCTTCATTTGTGTAACTTGTTATGCCAATAAAGTCTCATTTAAATGAATTTAAAAAAAAAGAAACCTACCAAGAGTCAGAGCTATGGATTTCATGGGAATTCTACATCGATGTCAGATGAGCAGAATCATGGAAGTTTTAAAATTAAGATTTTAAAAGTTTTCTATGATTTTAGCAATAAGCATATCAAATAGCACTCACCTAAGTAGAACTTTCACAATCCATGCTAACTTTCAACAACTTTAACACATTTATATTGAGAATTACAAGTGCTCTGTTCAACTTTTTAATTATTTTTATGTATGATATTCAGTAATTCATTTCTTAGTTACCATAAATTCATAAGACCAATATTTAATATACATCTCATTGCATGTGCACCTTATTTCTATATAATCCATGTAATTCAAGTATTTAGAAACATACTCTCTCTCCAATCTGATCATGTAATTTTTTTTGTAATATTTTATACTTGATGTTATAGCACAACTTTAAATTAAAAAGCATGATTTTTTGATACTGATGGTGAGAGTGAGGTGTGAGCATTCCATCAGAAGACAAATTAAATTGAAAGGAACATAGAGGAACCTAATTCTGCAAGGGATTAAAAGCTTGTAAGAGCTAAGTTAAAATTTAGAACATAAATCTTAGCTTTGGAGGTAACCATAACAAACAACAGTATAAATGAACAGTGATGGGGATGCTGAGCAGTAGAAGTTTAAGCAATTGTTGCAAGAAACTGAGGCAGCAATAAGATGAGAAACTGGAACTAGAGTAAGCTAGAATTTTATTAACATAAGTCAATAGGGCTAATGTGACAAGAGAGAGTGAGAAAAAGCACCAGCATTATTGGGTGGGGAAGTATCTTGTCTTTTTAAAAATCAACCTCCAGTTGTTTCCAAGTTTAGTATTAGAGTATTAGAATATTCTAATACATCTAGTTAGGGCAAACGTATGGTTGTAAGTGTCAGCTAATTTACAAAGGGAAACCTTTACATAGTTAAAAATAGGTACAAAATCCTACTGAACATTGATTAAATTTTTTGAGAACCCAGAACTATGCTAGACACTTTGCAAAAGGCGTAAAGGCATGTTCCCTGCCCCCAAATAGCTTACATTCTACAGATTTGATTTTCAGAGATGCCAGGCACCCACAGACAAAATTGACTTCAAGTGGAGTTGTGATTGCTCAGTGCTTCTGAAAAAAAATAATCAAGCTCTAAATTTAACATGAGTCACACAAGAGACGAGACTCAAACAGAAAAAGAGGACAGAAGGAGAGAGGAAAGAGAAAGGTGGCAATATTAAGATCATACAGTTAGTTAGTAAGACCCTAATCCTGCAAAGATGTATAGAATCATAGAAATATAGGGTTGGAAGGGACTTTGAGAGGTCATCTAGTTAAGCCACTTGCACTGAGGTAGGTCCAAGTAAACCTAGACCATCCCTGACAGGTGTGTGTCCAACATGTTCTTGCAAACCTCCAGTGATGGGGATTCAACAGCCTCCCTTTGAAACCTATTCCCAAGCGTAACTGCCTTATAGTTAGAAAAAAAAATCTTATATCTAACCTAATATCTCCCTTGCTGAAAATTAAACCCTTTACTTCTTGCCCTGCCCTCAGTGGACTTGGAGAACATACCATCCTTTTTATTTAGCCCTTGACATATTTGAAGTCTGTTATAAAATGTTCCCTCTCCCAACCCCACTCTTCTTTTCTTAAAATCAAAATGTCCTTTAAAAAAAACCCAAAAGATAGATCAGGTTTTCTAAACTTTATCATTTTTGTTGCTCTCCTCTGGAGTCTCTCTAATTTTTCCACATCTTTCCTAAAGTGTGACACCCAGACACAGCACTCCAGCTGAGACCTCACCAGTGACAATGTTAAGTAGAGTGGGACAATTACGTCCCATGTCTGAGATGTGGCACTCCTGTTAATATACCCCAGAATTATATTAGTCTGTTTTGCAACTGCATGACATTGTTGAGTCTCATTCAAATTGTAATCCACTACAACCCCCAGATTCTTTCTGTAAAGTAATACTTTCATTTGTTTGCATTAATTTCAGACCAATTATCTAATTTGTCATCATTTTGAATTCTTATCCTATAAGTGTTTGCAATCCCTCCCATCTTGGTGTCATGTGCAGATTTTATAAGCATACTCTCCACTCCATTATCCAAGTCATTAATGAAAATATTGACTAGGAACAGACTCATGTGGAACCCCACTAGATACAATCCTACAGTCTGACAAACTATTGATAACTACTCATTGAGTATAGCCTTTCAACCAGTTTTGCACCCACCTTATATTCATTTAATCTAGACGATCTTTCCTTAGTTTGCTTATGAAAAGCTTGGTGGTAGTGTTTTAAAAGCCTTACTTAAAAAAAAAATCAAAAAAATCAAGTGATATATTTTTATCTACTGCTTCCCCTATCCAATAGGCCAGTAACCCTGTCAAAGAAGGAAATCAGGCTGGTTTGGCATAATTTGTTCTTGCCACATCCATGCTGGATATTCCTTATCACCCCCTTATTCTTTAGGTGCTTACACATTTACCATTTAATAATTTGTTCTCTTTCCAGGTATCAAAAGATGGTATATTGGTCTAAAAATCCCTGGATCTTTTTTTAAAATGGCCTTTAAAATACAAGTACAGGGAAACCCCGCAATAATGTGAATTCGGATATAACATGATCATAAGGTGGCTCCAGCCACCCTAAGCAAAAAAAAAAAGTGGCCAGAGCACCGTGGAAGAGCAAAAAAGAAAAATAAAAAATGTCCAGAGCAAAGCCGAAGTGCAAAAATAAATAAATAAATAAATGGAACACTGCAGAACTTAAAAAAGAAAAAAGAAGAGAGAGGCTGGAGCGCCACTGAAGGAAAAAAAAATGGAGTATGCCTTCCCCACTGTCTCTTTCCACCTATGCCCGCTTCTTCTTTTGGCGAGAAGAGCCATTCTCCTCCCCAACTGCTCCTCGCTCTTCCTCTGCCCCTTGCACGTCTCCCCTGCTCTCCCCAAGTGTTTCCCTCTCTCGCTGCATGGCTGAGCACCCCCGCTGCTGGAGCTGCACCCTTTCAGTTACTGTTATGGGCAGTTTGCAAACGCAAGTCATTTTCTGCCCAAGAGAAAATGACCAGCTTGAAACTGACTGGCTTGAAATGGTAAACCTCACTATACCGTGACCCCATATTTATTGCAATCAAATTTTTTGGACCCCAATCGTCATGTTATAGCGGGGTTTCACTGTACTATGTTTGCCCTTCTCCAGTCCTCATGGACCTCATTTGTCCTCCATGAGATAATCACTAACAGTTCTGAGATTGCATCATCTAATTCCTTATATACCCTATCATGCATTTCATCAGGCTCTGCTGACTTGCATACATCTAACATATCTAAATATTCAGTAACATCTTCTTTCCCTGTTTCGGGCTGTGTTCCTTCACCTTTGTTGTTAACACAATCAGTAAAAGTATCTGATTGCAATTTACCTTTTTCATGAATTCTGAAGAAAGCAGGGCATGAAACATATCAGCCTTCTTGATGTTTTCTGTTACTACCTGTCCTCCTCTGCCAAGGAGAGGACCTACACTTTTATTCAACTTTCTCTTTTTATTGCTTTTTTATGCCCATTGTTAGGTATAACTCATTTTGAGCCTTAGGCTTGCTGATTGTTCCCACATGCTTGTGCTATTCTTTTGTACTCATCTTTTGCAATTTGTCCCCATTTCCATTTTTCATAGGATTCCTTTTTGATTTTCAGATCATTCAACAGCTCCTAATGGAGCCATATTGGCCTCTTGCTATTTTTCCTTTTTTTTGCATTGGGATAGTGTGCTTTTGTACCTTTCATATTACCTCTGAGAACCTGCCAGCTCTCCTGAACTCTTTTCCCTTAGACCTTACCTAACAGTTCTCTGAGTTTTTTAAAATTTGTTTTTTGAAATCCATTGTCCTTATTCTACTGCTCCAACTCCTTTCTTCCATTAGAATCATCATGAACTCTAATCATTTCATGATCACTTTCACCCAAATTGCCTTCAACCTTCAGATTCACAACCAATTCCTATTAGTCAGAACGAAGTCTAAAATGGCTGTCCCCCTTCTTCCACCTTCTGAAACAAGAAGTTGTTCCCCCCATACATTGCAACAACTTAGTGGACAGTGTGTTTTGCCATACTACTTTTCCAACAGACATCTGGATATGTAAACTCCCATGATCATTACTACCAGGTCTTGTGTGTTGGATATTTCTGTTATTTGTTCAATAAATACCTCATTTACTTCCTCCTCCTGATCTGGTGGGTTTTCTGTAGAGCCCTACCATAACAATATCTCTATTTCCCCCCTTTTATCTTCACCTAGAAACTTCCCACTGGCCTGCTTCTCACAGCCTTCTGGACCTCAGAACAAAGTACTTGCTTAACCTTTAGCATGTGAATAGTCCTATTGAGCTCATGTACAAATCATGATGCTTGTTAAAATAATGTTGCTATTATTTGTGGAGGACTTTTAATGTGAATTACCATCAATGGGAACAATACACCCTTCACTGAAAGGGATGAGTGGGGGCAAGTCGTGAAGCCATGGACCTCCGTCGTCTATAGAGCCAGGGAGGAGAAGTATTTGTTTGGTACCCATCCTTCCCCTCACTTCTTCTATGCAAGACAGAATAATTGAGTTTTCAGAAGGGATGCAAGACAGAATAATTGAGTTTTCAGAAGGGATGCAGAAGTGGTGGCAGAAGAGAATATTGAGGCTGGCATTATTTGTACAGGGGAGGAGGTGAGATGAGGAAGGAATGGCTACTACTAACGTACTCAGGCTTTGCAGAATATTGAAACTCCTGCAGCACATAATAAAATAAAATAATGGTTTTGTAAGTATGATGTGGGACAAGAGAAAGAGTACAGTTCTAGTGGAGATTTTGTTAGTTTACTTTTACATTAAACAGTAGAGATTTTAGACTGTTTTTCAATGTAGTCTATTTCCAATTTTTCGATGTGCTGCAGAACTTTGTATTGAAAATAAAACTCTGTTGTATATTTTGTGGTGAGCTGGAGGTATCGAGAGCTTGTGAGAGGCAGGTGGGACTTGTGGCATCTGGAATGGAAATGCATCTATTTCTTTCTACCTGGTCAGTTGAGATAGAGGGAACTTGAGTTCTAGATTTCCATCTCATCCTTGACAATCACCAGCTTGTTAGAGGTGCCTTATACTATTTTTTGTTGATGTTTGTGTATTTTAATTTGTTGAAGTAATGCAGAAAGGATTTCCACATACAGGATCTATCTGTGTGCACCGAGGACACTATACTGCTTTACCAAAACTGTACCAGTAAGCAAGGAAAATTAAAACCAAAGTAAAAATAAAGGATACAAAACATGTTTGCCTCAAATAAGTTACCCACCTTGCTGCTTTTTCTTCCTGTTAGCATTAGTCTGCCTCCAACCTCTGTTTACACAAATGTTTCTTGTGTTGTTGCACATAGTTAGCTCTTCTCCAGCAGACTGCCTCTTAGCAGCTGTGAAGGGAGCTGATTGCCCATAATCAGCTTAATGCTGGGGAGCTGATAACACTAAGCACAGATGGCATCCTTTTTCCTTGTTACCTCCTCTATGAAAAATGAGGTATCTGTTTTAATTTTGTTTGGCTGAACTGAATACTGTGAAATACAAGATGATATTAAATACTTGACTAAAATTGGAAGAATCAACAAAAGAGTGGCAAATCTAAATTTACATACTCAGTGGTAAAGTAAAAATTAGAGTAATTTAAAGCAATTAAATGGGACTCTTTTTTCTACCAGTAACACCGTAACATGGATGGGAGAAGGGCAGACATGGATTAAATATAGGTGTAATATTTGTTCATATAGCACTTTTCATCCCAAAAGGCTAGATTGTGATATGCCTGTGTTGTACAGCAGTAGCTCTCAACTTTTCCAGATTACTGTACCCCTTTCAGGAGTCTGATTTGTCTTGCATGCTCCTAAGTTTCCCTTCACTTACAAACTATTTGCTTACAAAATCATATGTAAAAATTAGGGTTGTCAATTGATAAAAAAATAAATTGTAATTAATCACACTGTTAATAATTGAATACTATTTATTTAAATATTTTGGATGTTGTCTACATATTTAAATATTGATTTCAATGACAACACAGAATACAAAGTGTATATTTATTTTTGATTACAAGTATTTGCACTGTAAAAAAACAGGTAGTATTTTTCAATTTGCCTAATACAAGTACTATAGTGCAATCTCTATCATGAATGTAGAATTATGTATAAAAAAAACTATGTTAAAAAATAAAACAATGTAAAATTTTAGAGCCTGAAAGTCCACTCAGTCCTATTCCTTGTTCAGGAAATTGCTCAAACAAGTTTGTTTACATTTGCAGGAAATAATGCTGCCCGCTTCTTGTTTACAATGTCACCTGAAAAAGTGAGAACAGGCATTCTCATGGCACTGCTGTAGCCAGCGTTACAAAATATTTACATGCCAGATGTGCTAAAAATTCATATGTCCCTTCATGCTTCAACCACCTGTCCAGGGGACAGCATCCATGCTGATGACGGATTCTGACAGATAACAACTGAAAGCAGTGCAGACTGATGCATGTTCATTTTCATTTTCTGCATCAGATGCCACCAGCAGAATTGATTTCAATTACAACACAGAATACAATATATATGAAAATGTAGAAAAACATCCAAAGTATTTAATAAATTTCAATTGATATTCTCTTGTTTAGTGGTGCAATTAAAACTGCGATTACTTTTTTATCACAATTAATTTGAGTTAATCACATGAGTTAATTGACAGCTCTAATAAAAATACAAGACTGTCACAGCACATTATTACTGAAAAATTGCTTGCTTTCTACTTTTTACCATATAATTATAAAATCAACTAGAATGTAAATATTGTACTTATGTTTCAGGGTATAGTATATAGAGCAGTATAAACAACTCATTGTCTGTATGAAATTTTAGTTTGTACTGACTTTGTCAGTGCTTTTTATGTAGCTTGTTGTAAAACTAGGCAAATATCTAGATGAGTTGCTATGCCCCCTGGAAGACCTCTCCATACCCAAATCACATACCCCTGATTGAGAACCATGTACTATTCAACATAAGTAACTTGTGTTGACTTCAATGGTCCTACCTGTGGGATTAGGTACTACTCAGTGCTATGAGTCACAGTGTTTCCCAAACTAAGGTCAACATTTTCACATAGATCCTTAAGTAAGTTAATCACTTAAATCGATGCTGAGGAACCTAACCAAATATTGCCTGATTTTCAGAGATACTCGGCATCCACAGCACCTCTCAGAACCCAATAGGTGTCTAATTTGCTGTATTTAAGTTTGAAAGTTTTGGCCTGTGACTATATAGCTTCATCACTGAATTGTTGTCATCTCTGCAGCAGAAAGCAGAAGCCAGGAGCAGCTCTAGCACTTTTGCCACCCCAAGCACGGAAAGGAGGTGGGAGGTACCAGGTCCCGCAGATTCGTCGGCTTGCCTGTGGGAGGTCCGCCGGTCCCACGGCTTCGGCTTACCCGCTGTCGAATTGCCTCTGAATCGCCACCGAATCCATGGGACCGGGGACCTCCTGCAGAACTGCTGCTGAAGGCTGCCTGACTGCTGCCCTCACAGGGACCGGCAGGGTGCCCCCCACGGCTTGTCGCCCCAGGCATGCACTTGGAGCTCTGGTGCCTGGAGCCGCCGCTGAGTGAAAGGAAGGGAAGTTATAACCCAGGGGTATGTCTACACTATGGGATTACTCCAATTTTACAGAATTTGATTTTTGGCAACAGATTGTATAAAGTCGAGTGCATGTGGCTACACTAAGCACATTAATTCGGCAGTGTGCGTCCATAGTACTGAGGCTAGCGTCGACTTGTGGAGTGTTGCACTGTGGGTAGCTATCCCATAGTTTCAGCAGTCTTCCCGCCCATTGGAATTTTGGGTTGAGATCCCAGTGCCTGATGGGGCAAAAACAGTGTTGCGGGTGGTTCTGGGTATATGTTATCAGGCCCCCCATCTCCCTCCCTCTCTCTGTGAAAGCCACGGCAGACAACCATTTCGCGCCTTTTTTCCCTGGGTTACCTGTGCAGACACCATACCACGGCAAGCATGGAGCCCACACAGCTGACCATCACCATAAGTCTCCTGGGTACTGGCAGATGTGGGATTGCATTTCTACTCAGCAGCAGGTCATTGCCTTTGGGTTCCTGCCTTATGCAAAAGATATATAAAGGGGTGGAACAGTAGAAAGGAGGAGAGGAGAGACATCATGAAGAATCCCCTAGCTACTACCTAAGCTGGAAAAAGAGCTGTACCAGGGGAAAGAATTGTGCCCAGGCCTGGAAGGTGTCCAGTCTGAGGAAAAAACTTACTGAAGCATTTCTAAAGGTGAGATTATCTGTATTCAGTTTGATTAGACATACATTTGCTCATTTTATTTTATTTTGCTTGGTGACTTACTTTGTTCTGTCTGTTACTACTTGGAACCACTTAAATCCTACGTTGTGTATTTAATAAAATCACATTTTACTTACTAACTCAGAATATGTATTAATGCCTGGGGGAGCAAACAGCTGTGCATCTCTCTCTATCAGTGTTATAGAGGGCGAACAATTTATGAGTTTACCCTGCATAAGCTTTATACAGGGTAAACCAGATTTATTTGGGTTTAGACCCCATTGGGTGTTGGGCATCTGAGTGCTAAAGACAAGCACACTTCTGTGAGCCATTTTCAGGTAAACCTGCAGCTTTGGGGCAAGTAATTCAGACCCTGGGTCTTTGTTGGAGCAGACAAGAATGTCTGGTTCATCAAGACAGGGTGCTGGAGTCCTGAGCTGGCAGGAGAAAACAGGAGCAGAGGTAGTCTTGGCACATCAGTTGGCAGTTCCCAGGGGGGTTTCTGTGATCCAACCCATCACAGGGAGGTTGAATTTACAGGGGGGGGGAAGGGGAGACAGGGTCGATGAGGGGTGAGACCGTGAGGGTGAAAGTGGGCTGTATGGCACCACAGTAAAAATGGAAAAATGTTACTCATGTTTTAAAATGGAAATGGAAAAATTTAACTCATGTTTTAAAATCATCACACAAATTGAAGTTGGCTATTCAAGCCTTCTATGAAGCCCTACATCTACATCCTTCTTGGTTTCTTGTTATAATTTTGCACAACTCTGTTAAGGAACTTCTTGAATGCAATGCGTTCATCTTTGGTGGCTTCTCATGTGTCCAGTACTTCCATTCCTTCAAATGACATGCTCATTAGTTCATTCACATGATCAGGCAGAAGGTGACTTCTTTCAGAACCCAAAATTCTATTCAATGATGAAAAAATGCTCAACTGTAGCTGTTGTGACTGATAGTAGCAAGAGATGAATTCCTACTTCTTTCAAACATAACACAAAGATCGGTTCGAGCCACTAGTGATGATACAAAAGAAGTTGAAGTTAAATCTTCATTCATTCATCATATGATATTCCATCCTGTGTTCAATTTCTCTATTCTGTCCTAAGTACATGGCAGCCCCTTTCACTGTAGTGCCTCACTCTGCTCAATTGTCGGTGTTTTATAGGACGGGGATCTGTAAAAGCTACACAGAAGTTGAGTAGAATCTAGAAGTCGCTGATGTATATTTTTAAGAATCAAGTCTGTGTACTTTTTCAGTTGTCTTAAACACTTCTTGTCCTCTTCACTTAAAGATTCAATATAAATGCCTTCATTAGTCAACTTCTGGACTGAAGTCTTCGCTTCTTCCAGTACTTTTTCAATGGATAGCTCTGTGATCCAAATGTAGCTTCTATTGCCAGACAAAGATCTACTACTGTGGTAGCAGATGCCTGGATGGCATTGTTTAATGACCCAAGTTGTTTCAACAGTAGACTTACAAGAAAGAGAATGACAATAGTCTTCTCTGAATGTAGTAGCAAAAGTAATCCACCAGCCTCACTACTTAGATCCATCCTATCTTGGAAAGTATCTACCAAAGCCAGTAATAATGACAGGAGTATTTTTAAGACAACAGCCAGGGATTGTTCATGAGAAAGCCAGAGGGTTTTCCCAGGTTGGACTAATTTGAACTTCAGTCACAGTGTATTTTCTATATTTTCCAAGATACTATGTCTTTTTGGAAGCTTACTGAAAAAAAGAATATAATGAAGACATTAACTATACAGCTTTTTTAATGTCTTTTGAAGAGTCTGAAGCTTGTACTAGCACTAGTTGGAATAGATGGCCTCTGCAGTGTGTATAGGAGAGATTAGGGTTACACTTTTCTCTGAGCAAAGCTTGTACTCAACCATGTCTTCCAGAGAAGTTTGCAGCTCCATCAAATTCACAGGCAGCCATCTGTTTGGGGTCCAATTGACAAGCATTTAACTCTAAGATGTGCATTGTCACAGATGCAGCTGATGTGTCTTCTATAACTTAAACATCTAGAAATGCATTTACTGGCCTACTGCTGACATCAAGATTACACAATGACTTAATACTTTATGCCCATTTGCATTGGTGCATTCATCAGCCATGTATGCAAAGTTTTTGAATGTGGTGAGAGAGTTCTTCAGTCTTTCACTGTTGCGCCACATGCTTCTAGCCAATCAGCTGAGTTTCTTGCAGCAAGATAGTGAGCATTTGCTGGTCTTGTTCGGAACCAGTGTTCAACTTCAGGATGAACAAGTGACGATGCACTTCACATTGGCCTCCAGTTTGTAGTGTGTGGTATTTCTTGCTTAAATGTTTGTTCACATGAACTGTGCTGTGTTTCCAGCATTCTTAACAGCCTCATTAACACTCACCAGTGTTGTCCTTGGTCAGTGGAGACTCAGAGTTCAGAGGTGCTTTCACGTGAGTTCACCTCCTAGATGGGGGGGGGGGGGCAAGAAGGCACCTTGCTTGTTCCTCCAGCTGATCACTGTTTGCTCTGGCCACTGTTGTTCATTGTGCCACCGTTCACTCCATTGCTCTATTGCCTATGGCCCTGCGCCATCACCTTCTGCTGTCACCTGCCACTGTGACCTCTACAAGTTGGTCTCTTGAGGTTCCACCCAGCTCTCAGCAATTCCAGCTGAGCTCTCAGTGGAGGAACCTCGCTGCTAGTGCAGACTGGGCCGTCTCTCCCACGGAAACAATGTCCCACAGCAGGTGTAAGCACTTAGACTTGATTATCAGTGATTTCAGCTGTAGTGATCATTTAACAAAACAAAAGACTATCTGTGGCAGGGGTGGGCAAACTTTTTGGCCTGAGGGCCACATATGGGTATGGAAATTGCATGGTGGGCCATGAATGCCCACAAAAATTGGGGGTTGGGGTATGGGAGGGAGGGCTCTGGCTGGGGATATGGGTTCTGGGGTGGGGCCAGAAATTAGAAGCTCAGGGTGCCCTGCATTCAAGTGATTTGTAACCCAACCCCAGCCAAAATCTATCACTTGGGCAACACAGCTCTGTTTGCTGGATACCTAGGTAGATTATGTGTGAATGTAAATACAATCTGGTCCTGAAGTCTTTCCCCCCAGCCCCCAGCTCATCACTAGTTGTCAGGGAGAGCTCATTTAGACTTTGCTTACAAATAATCATTTGAAATTATTAGGTTGGCCAACATCACCGAAATGAATGCACTGATGTTGTCATAAAAAACAGCTGTATAAGGAAGCTAGTCTATGTTCATGCTTTTCAAATCTATTATACTTTTTTCAGATATACGTATTTTATCATACACTTTATATACTTTAAGTGTGTATTAATGTTTCAATTTGAATTCAAATTTCCAAAGAATCACTAAATTGGCAACACTGCATGTAACTAGTTCACAAAACTGTGTGTGTGGGGAGTGTTGGGGAAATTCAGGAGGGGTGTACACCCCCCCCCCAAGGTGCGGTGGGGGGAGTTTTGGGGAAATTTTGGGGGGCTGTACACCTCACCCCCTTCCCAGGGCATGGGGTGGGATACAGAAATCCCTGGATTAGAGGACCCATGGGGTAGGAAAAGCATGAGACATAAGGAACAAGTTTGTGAGGGATCAGATAAAAAGATGCTAGGGCCAAGTAGAAGACAGAAAAAAGCTGGCAAAGGGGAAGAAGGAAGAGAGATGGGAAGCCAGAGGGAAAGTGAAATAGAGAAAAGGAAAGTAGAAGTGATAGGGAGCGTGGGAAAAATAAATGGGGGATCAGGGAAAGTATGGAAACATCTAGGATCTACGGGGTAGGAAAGAATAGAGGACTGATCTGAAATCTTTACACAGTGTAGGCATGGAGATTACCCCAGCATCCCCGCTGTAGTCAGGCATGATACCACAGGTGAGCCCTTGCCTCAGTTTCTCCTCATTCAGAATATAAACAAGTCCAAGCAGGCCTTGCTAGTATTACAGTGCGCCCTCTTCAGAGGGTTTCATTTCTTTAATAAAAAGATAAATAAAAGCTTCAGTCAACTACTCTACCAAAAACTCTCCCCTCTGGGTTAATCGGTCTTAAATCTTGTTCCTCTAGCCATGGGGGCACTCCAAGGTTGAATTCCCTGCCTGGAGCTTGTACCTCTGCTGGGCATTCAGCCAAATGCCATTCTTCTCCTGACAGTTCACTGTTCTTTGGCAAGCAAGTCTCTACCAGCTCCTCAGGAGGTCCTAAACTCACTTCATTCTCTTGGGTAGCACCAGTCCCCTACCTGGGAACATTTTCTCCCCAGGCTTGTTCCTCTGTTTGTGAGCCTCTACTTTCCAGGAAGGCACTGCTGGGAGTAGTTTCCTAACTAGCTCCCCTGAGGAGTCTCTTTTGTTCTGGCTTCCTGCCTGAACCCTCATATGCCTTTATTAGGCCTAGGTGTTTCTTAACTAATCAGCTGGTACCCAGCCACCTAGGTAATTAGCTTCTCACAGGTGGATCTGGGTTGGCTCATTCCTCTTAACTGAGCCAGCCACAGAAAGGCTGGTACCTGATCCCCTCAGGCACCAGCAAGCCTGTGGCACACAGCATGCCACTTACAGTGAGCCAGTCAATAATTATAACAAACATGGCAAAAAAACCTTTCCTTGAAAAATAATTTTTCAAATATTCTGTACTGTATACCAGTGTATTTTAAGATCTATGCATGTATGAGTTTGTGGGTATAGAGCAGACCTGCAGAATTCATAAAGTGGTGAGGGCCATATTACTCCAAAGAAAACAGATGAGGGCTGACCCCCACCCTGGCCCCATCGAAACACCCCCCCTCGTGCCATCCATCCCATCCCCCCAAAACACATCTCCCACCCCAGCGTCACCTGGCCCCGTGGAAACACCTCTCCTCCTGAAGTGTAAAGCCTCGTCGCCACTGCCCGCCCACCCGGCTCATCATCCCCCCATGAAATAAGGGGAGGGGAAAAGGGGGACAGTTTGAAGGGATTTTCTGGGGCTATGAACTAAGGGGAGAGGAAAGGGGGGCAGTCTGAAGGGATTGGATGTGACTGTCCAACACACAAACACAGGGTCCACGGGAGCAGTGTGATAAGGGCTATGTGATGGGGGCTAAGGAGGGGGAATGTCCCTGGACCAGGGAAGGGGGCAGCAGTTGGGCAGGGCAGGTGCAACACACACACAACACACACACACACACACACACACAAACCCTGCCCCCCATCACTACGGAGGCTGCCCTGGGACCAACCAGTGCAGTAGCCTTCCCGCCCCCAACTGAAGGGAGGGGTTTGGGAGGGGTCTCAGCCCAGCCCCTCCCCGCCCCCAAGCTGCAGCTCAAGTCCAGGCTGGGCGCCCCTCCCCTCGCTCGGCACTTACTGGCTCTGCCTCATGCCCAGCGCTTCCTGCTTCAGCGGGCCCTGGAAGCGACACACCCGCTGTACACCAGGCAGGGGGAGCAGGAGATGGAAACACATGTGGTTCTGGCCATCAGGGCGGTTGGAGTGCAGCGCGCGCATGTGGGGCTGTGAGATGAGCCCCCCCGAGCAGAGGGCGAACCCAGCAGCCCCACTCTGCTGCTTGCCCACGGGCCGCACAGTGAGCCTACATGGGCTGCATGCAGCCCGGGGGCCACATGTTGTGCAGGCCTGGTATAGAGAAAGAGAAAGCGAAAAATATTAGAGGGATGTGAGTGTTAAATTAAGACTTGTAGTGAACCCGATTTCAACCTTAACAAGGAAGCCATGCTCCTTCCCTCGTTATACGTATTATATCTCTTATCATGGATGAATGTAAGAAAGAATATATTATAGTGGAGCATGATATACAGACTATATTGGCATAAGTTAGGGAAACCTGCATTACCTGTGAATGGTTACATCATGAGTGAGCAGTTTAACACACCATCTGTACCACATTGCTTTATAGTGTACCATACCATCATTGTGGTTTTTCCCCTTCTAAACCACATCTTTTACAGAAAATCCTGTTTTCCTGTCCTTTCAGACTCCCAACAGCCAGTGCTCCCAGTTCTAATAATTACAAGCAGCATCTAAACACCACATTCCATCCTCTCTTAAGAAACTTTCCCAATTAAAATAAACATTGTTGTTCTAACCACAGGAACAAATATGAAACAAGACATTATACTGTTGGCAAAAATATTACACTGAAAATACTGCAGATATTACATAACATAGTCTCTAGTTCAGACAGGTGGTTGTCTGGGTCTGACAGGCCATCTCTCAAGCCCTGCTTCCAATGCAATGTCTTGTTGTGTTGGTTCTATGGTGAAGTCATCCAATGCAGACTGGGTGTTGGCATAATCTCCTCTTGATCATAGGCAGGTGCAAGATAAGAAGCATTTCATACCTGCCCATCAGAAAGTCGAAAGGTGTAAGGTCCCTTCTTTTCTACGATTTTAAGAGGAGCTGTGAATTTACGGTCCCCTTTGCATAAAATTCCAGGTTTTCGTATTCTAACGAAGAAACCACACTCAAACTTTGGTTCCTTAGCACCCCACCGCTTGTCTGTGAAAACCTTAGACTTTGCTTGGTTCTGTTCAACTATTTTTCTCACATCATCCTCGTTTGGGTCATTGGGTTGTGCCTTTAACAATCCAGCAATGTTCAGTTTAGTATTAATCAGTTTCCCATGCAGTAACTCCCTGGGTGATCTTTGCATTGTGGCATGTCATGTAGCCCGGTATGCTTGGAAGAAATCAGTAGTGAAGGGTATCCACAATTGCCCTTTCAGTTTAGTCATTTGCAAACTCTTTCAAACTTCTGTTAAACCATTTGATTTCCCCATTGGCTTGAGGGTAATACAGGAATGACCTTCTGTGTAAAATGTTCCTCTGTGCTAGAAAAGTTTCAAACTCCAGGGAAGTAAATTGACTACCATTATCTGAAACCAGTTCTTTGGGGTTACCTTCCCTGCTAAAAACTGAAGAGAGGAACTTAATTACTGTAGCAGAAGAAATTTGTGATGTAAACACTACCTCAGGCAATTTACTAAAATAGTCTATTAAAGTGATGGCATAACGGCAGTCAATTGGAGCAGTATCAAAAGGTCCTACAATGTCAATCGCCTTTTTCCCATGCAGATTCAGGAAGAGGAACAGGCTGTAATGGAGGGATACATGTCACTGCTGTCTTATCATGCATTTGACAAGTGACACAGGATTTTATGAGTGCTTCAGTTTGAGAGTTCATCCCTGGCCACCAATACAGATCCCGTAGTCATTGCCTGGTTTGGACAATTCCTTGATGAGTATTGTGTGCCAGGTGAATGAGTTTTGACTGTAATTCATCTGGCACAAGTAGCTGGTATACCTTGTAGCCATCGAGCAAAGAAAGTTCATCCCGAACTCTAAAATAAGGCAGCAAAACTGGGTCAAGGTTTTTAGGGTTACTGGGCCATCTCTGTCAGAAATTCCCATAGTTTTTTGTTGAATTGGACACACTGAACAAGCAGCTTTAAATTGTTCTCTTGTAACTGTAGTGAGAGTGCTTGTAATAAGCGCAACTACTACATCCTCATCCTCCGGTGAACCATCTGGTGAAGGCAAAAGCAGGCAAGAAAGGCAATCAGATACAACATTTTGGTGACAAGGATGGATCTTCTGCCTCTGAACCCACCTGCACCCTTTCTGCAAAGCCCAGGTGAACTTCCAGTTGCTTTTACTGCCTGGATCCATATGTTCGAGACTTATCTGCTTGCAATCAATGCTACAGTGATTTCTGAAGTAAGAAAGCATGGTCTGCTAATCCACTGCCTTGGAGCAGAAGAGCAGTGTATATTTTACACTTTTCCCTTTCCAGATGATAAATATGCATTATAGAACTTTTTTGTGCCAAAAGTGAATGTAGTAGCTAATCACTACAGATTTTGCCAGCGTGAGCAGAAATCAGGGGAGACTATAATGCAGTATATTGCTTCCCTGAAGAGTCTGATTGTAACTTGTGACTTTGGGAATATGGCAGATGAGATTATTAGAGATCAGCTCACTGAGAAAACAACCATGCTTCTCAGTCTTACATGCTTCGTGTAAGAGAACGCTTACTTCTAGAACCACAAAAGGAATAACCATTGCTACTCAGATTGAGTCAGCTACAGCTGAAGCCAAAATAATGAGCAGTGATACAGGAGGCACAGTTCAGGCTGTGACTCCTTTGCAGAAAAGTTCACTATCATTGCAGACAAACAATTGCAAGAGGAAAACTAATGAAAAGCCACTGAATCAGCAAATTCAAAATACAGTAAAAGCATGCTTTCACTGTGGATCCCCAGAACATCTTGCAAGCTACTCAGGATGTCCAGCAAAAGTATTTCAGTGCAATCACTGCAAAAAGATTGGGCATTTTGCTAAAGTATGTTACAGTAGCCATTTCAATCAATAAGTGCATGCAGTTACAATAACAGATGTTACTTTCTTGAGCGTGGACAAAATCACTACGGCACATATTCCAGAACAAATGAAGTGCACCGTAAACATTTCCGCCATACCCTCACGCAAGTCACACTATATTCAGCTAATGTTGGACACTGGCTCAGCAGTATCTATACTACCTGATTCCATCTATTTGCATTACTTGAAAAATGTGCCTCTTACTGAACCCAAACTTCAGTTGATATGCTATTTGAAAAACCATATTCCAGTACTTGGCTGCCTGCCAGCAATAGTTACTTTTGGTGATTGCTGTGTAACTGCAGAGTTCTACATTGTCCACAAAGGCACCCTATCTCTGGCAGAGATTTATTGGCTGCTTTAAATCTCAGGGTAGTTAGTGGACGAATTGATCTTCCTCAGCACACAACAATTTCAGCTGTGACCCAGCACCAGGTTATGGAGAAACTCGGCTGTGCTTATGGATTTCTGCATAAAGTTAAAATGCGGAATAATGTGATGCCTGTACGACAGATGTTACAGCACTTACCATTTTCAGTGAGGGAAGCTGTTTCAGAGGAACTTAGAAAACTTGTTCAAAAGGACATTATTGAAGAGATTGACTCCTTGGAATGGGTTTCACCTGTAGTAGTGACGCAGAAGAAGGGTGGAGGCATTTGCCTTTGTGTGCACCTAGGAAGCCAAATAAAGCTATTGTGATTGACAGCCATCCTCTTCCTCACATGGAAGAAGTATTTTCAGAACTCTGTGGTGCAAAGATTTTTTTCTACTCTTGATCTGCAGAGAGCATACAACCAGGTTATGTTACATGAAGATAGCAGAGACCTCACAGCATTTATTACACATGAGGGACTATTCTGTTTTAAATGTATTCCATATGGTCTCGCATCTGCCCCAAGTGCCTTCCAAAAAATGATGTCATTGATTCTGAAGAATCAACATGGAGCTCAGTGCTATCTTACAAAATTTCTACTGGTAAGAACATAAGAACAGCCATATTGAGTCAGACCAATGAACAGAAGAGGCAATCATCAAGTGATCCATCCCCTGTCAGCCATTCCCAGCTTCTGTCAAATAGGGGTTAGGGACATCATCCCAGCCCATCTTGGCTAATAGCCATTGATGGACCTATCCTCCATGAACTTACCTAGTTTTTTTTTAACCCTGTTATAGTCTTGGCCTTTACAACATCCTCTGGCAAAGAGTTCCACAGGTTGACTGTGTGTTTGTGTGAAGAAATATTTCTTTTTGTTTGTTTTAAACCTACTTCCTATTAATTTCATTTGGTGACCCTTAGTTCTTGTGTTATGAGTAAATAACACTTCCCTATTTACTTTCTCCACATCAATCATGATTTTATAGACCTTTGTTTTATCCCCTTAGTCATCTTTTTTCCAAGCTGAAAAGTCCCATTTTTATTCATCTCTCCTCATGTGGAATATGGTACTAGATCCTCGGATGATATAAATCCCTACAGTTCCTTGTAGTTCAGTGGACCAAAACCAACTTATACCAGCTGAAGATCTGGCTCATAATGTCAGCCTTCCTTACTCCTAGGAGACCTCTGTGGGGGGGGGGGGGGAATTCTCACTAACATAGTCCATATCCCTGTACAAAGGTACCTTCTCCATATATAAGCATGAGACAAATTTAAAGGCTGATATTTCAAGGTCTAATAGGACTAAACCCCAAAACCTTACCCTTTTCCAAAAGGAGGATTTCTGGCTTTCTAACGTTATACAGCTCCAGTTCCAGCTGTGATGTGTTGACTGATCCTAGTCTTCACATCTCTCAATGTTGCCCATCCTGCTCTTCTGACTTGGCAGTCAAATAATATTTAACATATGGGTCTGCAATTTATCACATGACTGCCACCATGTATATGGTAAGTACACATATATCACATCAACCCTCCATTTAGAGTCCTTTCACTTGTAGATACTAGGAAGAGATAACATAGAAACTATCAAATATTTTTTCAATGAAAAATTATGTGCATTTTAAGTTTACTTGATTTCAGTATAGAAAGAATGGAGGAAAAGTACTTAAAATCAATTTAAAAAAACCCCGCACAAGCCACATTGTTAATGTATCTACCCTAGATCCACAAAAAGATCTTGACTCAACACTTACTCTGTGCAACAGCCCATCCAAAAAGTTATTTTCCTTGCACTCGAAGAAAACTGTTCACTAGATATTTTAAAATATCATTGCCAGACCTTAACTATGTCATGGTTAGAGACATTTGTTGGGTTATAATTAACTTGTGACAGATCCCATTGTGTTCTCCTTATTTATTCATTTCTCCATAAAATTGCCAATTGTATTAAATGTTGTACGGTACCTACGCTCTTCCCCATGGTGCAAAGATAATTATTAACAGCTTTCCAATGTCAGCTTGTAGTTTTTTTCCACTTTGCCTTTGTCTCACTCTCATAAGTATTTAAATAGCTAATCTATTGTTGCACATAAAATTGCCTAACATTTGTAAGCAAACAGTGTTAATCTTTGGAAGTTTTTGCGCTGACCGTGAAAGCCAGTGATGGCTTGAGACCCACAGACCAGCCTTAGAAAGATACAGAAGTATGGGTAATAGAGAAATTTGAACTGATCTACCATGAATGAGCATTGGCCAGAGCCAATTATTTTTCATGCAGAAGGGCAAAATCAGCTTGAAGAAGGTGGGTTCAACTTCCACTGAAAACACTGGGAGTTACACCCATCTAAGCAGAGATATAATTTGCCACACAGTCACCATGCCAGAATAACAAACTCGTGTAAATTATCCCTTTTCAGTCACCCACTCATTACTAAACGATATAAATTCCACTACTAATCTACTTCCAACTCTTTGGCTGATTTACACTTGAAACATAATTTATATCATTATTCATTTTGGGCCCATTAGCCAAAATTCGTCTCCGTTCTAACTCCATTATAACCAAAGGGCTTGATTGGGTCCAGATCTGAGCTTCCACGCTCCCCTATTGGAATAGCAATCTGAAGACAAACTGAAATTAAGACTAAAATAAACAACAGGACAAGTGAAGATTTGCTATCCAAAGGACAGTTTGAAAGAAGAAGCCGCCTATAACTACTAAGAACAAAGGAGTAGGAGCTAACAGGATGCTATGCTGCTTATTGCCACACAAAACTAGAGAACTGTGCTGATTGAAACTGGATTTTCATGGACGCTGGCGAGGAATCACCACTTAAGAAGAGCACAGAGCATGCAATACCAGCTTTCAGAGGCAAAGGGACCATTCAGGAGCTACCAAGAGAACACTGCTGAACACAATGGAGTTTCGAAGTCAGACAGAAGCTGAGAAGCGCTGTGCTGAAGGTGAAGGAACACACATAGTCAGGCTGAAAGGCAAACAAGACATCCAAAAGGACATTGGAGTGGTCCATGAAAGTGAAAAGCAAGGTCCAAGATCCAGAAAAAAATCTCCCGAGGTGCCTAAGCAAATGCTGTCTCTCCCTCTTCCCCGCAAATAGCGAGTCTATAAAGAAGTACCAGAGAAAGGGGAAGATCCAGGATTCAGAGAAATAGACTAGAAAAGAAAATAAACATTTAGGAAAATTCAGAGTTCAAATTGTTTGATATATTGTTCAAGTTTAAATTTTAAAAGGAAAAGTAAGCAGGTTTCTAGAATCATAAACTGATAAAAGGTGCAAGGGAAGATATGTATGGTAATACAAGCAACTGGGTTTTGATGTGGTATACGAAAATAAGTCATTGTTTTAACATAAGATAACTGTATTTTTCTAAAGAATGATTTTCTGTTCTATGACAGTAGTATATGTATATGTGCCTATGAGCAAAAAGGGAACGAGGATACAATCAGTGGGCAGCTATCTCAACATCTTGTTTCTCCTTGTGTGTAATAGTGGTGCTAATATGTGAAGGGGACCCTATTTTGGCAAGATAATTTCTTCTATGTTTCATTATATATTTAAACAAGTGAGGCCTCATTAGTGCTCTCAGTGAAGTCAATCTGTTTACTTCAATGGCTGTGTGTACACTAGCATTTGTCTATATATTTCCCACCATTCCTGTACCATTGATTGCTGCTTCACCATTTGTAGCTCTGGTGGGAGCACCACTGTAGACTAATCATCATCCTTTTAGCCACTATGCCATCTAACCTTAATCAAAGCAGATCAGACAACATGATGGCTAAAGCTAGTGGCCTACCTTCACTATTGTCTTCAGCTGCACTCCATGTAACACCTGAAACACTTGCAAAATAATTAGGGGAGCAATGTTTGGGGTGCATGTGATTGGGGGACCTGACCAATCTTCAGTTAACCAGAGGTAAGACAAAGGGAGCTATGGAAACACTCACAAATGACTATGAATTAAGAGGCTGTACGTTCAAAGGACGTTAGTGACATGAGAAACTAAGAGAGCAAAGCTATTCTTCATCCCACCGTTATATTTTTTTTTGTTCATCAAACTTACTATAAACACATATGGAAACCACTAATAAATTATATGGTTATTCATCTGAATCATTACTCAATAGTTTTAAATAGAGCTGAGCTTTCATTTCATCCTGTGATTTATTCCTCCAGATCTTCCACTCTTTCCCAGATCTTACTATGTCTCCAGATGTTCTCTCTTCCCATCTCTCCCAGAGTCTTATGTTGAGAATCTATCTCCTCCCCCACCCCCAAAACACTGTTACTCTTATTTTTAAACTCAGTTACTCTCATCTTTAAAATCTGGCATCTCATTCCTGGAGAACTTTCTTCTTAATGAATCCAGCCGCATATATAAGAAGATGAAAGGATGTTTCTGTTAAATTGATCAGCCATGAAATAGTTAACGTTGGCATTTAAACTGTCATCACTAGACTTCTGGTCACATCTCTCTCTCTGGTCACAACTCTCTGAGATCCGTAATTTCAGACCGTCTACAAACAAATATTCACATCAATTCACATTAATTGGAAGGTTATCTTTATAACAAAAAACAGCTAAAAATTTTATAAAAAGTTTAGATTATGCCATGAGCAAGAGAAGTACAAAAAACAAACAATCCCCCAACAAAAAACCACTGGGATACCCTAAATCAGTGCTCTATAACCAAATTTAGGCACCTTGATTTTTTGGTATCCCTAGTAGGGGTGGCTCCTGGGACTAGCGCACCAAGTGCGTGCCTGGGGTTGCAAGCCGCGGGAGCAGCCTGCTGGTAGCTGTGAGGGCAGCCGGCAGGTGGCTTTCAGTGGTGTGCTTGCAAGAGGTCTGCGGTCCTGTGGTTTTGGCGGCAATTTGGCGGCGGGTACGCCAAAGGCGCGGGACCGGTGGACCTCTCACAGGAGCGCTGCCGAAAGCCACCTGCCTTCCGTGCTTAGGGAGGCAAAATACATAGAGCCGCCCCAGATCTCTACCATAATTTAAAGTTACTGGTAATCCCTCCTTATTACATTTTTATATCCATTTCAACTCAGTCTGTAAACTCAGAACTCCTGTAGAGTGTTATTATAATATATAGCTAGATAATATATGAATGCTACTTACAGTAAGGATTGCAGAGCTAGTGTTTTTCACAGCTATGCAATGCTCATTCTTATGACTTCATGCAAATTGGTATTAATACTTCAATGGCTTTATGCAAGGTTAATATTAATATAAAAGTAGGTTTGCTTCCAAAAAAAAAGCAGCCCACAAACTTTGGGAATATACTTCAGCTTCAAAGTAACTATTGAAATTATGTAAGTGTTCTTTTGCTCTCTTTTTTAAAATAATTGTTTGCTTAGGACCTGTGGTGTTGTGCGCTCTTCCGCTTCTTGGTGATCAAGGGGTTATTTTTGGTACAAGAATTTTGAGAATTTTTTGCATGTTGCCAAATAAATAACAATTTGAATGGATACTGGTACATTTGATAAACATAGATTTATGCAAATGAAGTCATTCTCCTTGGTCTCACTGCAGCCTGTGGCACTGTGGAACACCGCTGGACCATGTACATAGCTAGAGGAACCAGAGTAGCTATCAAACCACTCTGTCTATTATAGTGGGTCCACTTCTGCACCACAATCCTTAGCCCAAGATGTTCAGTTCTCTACTTTCTGCTATCCACCTTCTTATCCTTGGCCATACTGTCCAAAGCCCTGAGTTTAGTTCCCACACAGGAGTTCAGAAATGTAATCAAAATGATAAATCAGATATCCCAATATAGCTATCAATCACAGTAACCTTGGTGCCATTCTTTCCTCTGTACCCTCTTTTCTCCCATCAGCTGTGCCTGCAAGTCTGCTTGTCGCCACCTTTGCAACGGTTATCTGTGTTCACCACTATCTATGCAGAAATCTTTACTTATGTTTTATATCCTTTCCCCCACTCTGAACAATTTCTATAGGGCCTCCCTAAGACTTCTGTAGGGTCTCCCTAAGACCCAGCTTCTCAGACTCCAGCATGTACAGAATGGAGTTTTTTCACCCATACAAAGGGCACAACTCCAACAACTCCCGTGGCTCCCGTGCAGATCAGAATCCCAGGCCAAGATTTCTCTCCTTAATTTTGAAACCCTCCCTGGACTTGCAGTACTCTCACTCACAAACCTCTTTCTCAAGTCGAAATTGCTTAATCTTCCCCCACTCCCAATATCACCTTCTGCCTTTTGGAACAGCTTGCTTCTGTCTCTGCAGCATTAGCTCGCCATTTCTTTTCAAATCTCACATGTGGAGGTAGCTTTCTCCCTTTCTCCTACTTCATTTCTCTCTGCCTTGGCTATTGTTTATAATGTAGCCCAATCACGGTATTATTTAACTCCGTGAAGCATTTTGGGATACAGTTACAGTTTGGGCAACTTTCTTACGTTCGTCAGTGTCAGGCCACCCAAGAGGTTACGTCCTGCCCAAACCATAAAGGTATGAGGGTTTCTTCAAGGACTTGTGAGCAGGATACGTCCCAACGACTTGTAGTCAGGCAAGGGCAAGATATTTGAAGGACTGCAAAGGGCAAGTTGTTAAAACTTGGCAAGGGGAAGCCAGAGCTGGAGCCGGAGAAGCAAACGCAGCCTGAGCAGCCATAGGAGAGCACAGCAAGCGGATTTTGGTCCGCAGTTGGGAGCTTGCTGAGGAGGGAGCGCCAGAGCAACTGAGCCGGACGGTATTTAGCTGCGGAGTTGGGAGCAGAGCAACCCAGACTGCGCGAAGTTGACGGCGGCCGTACATAGCTCCTTCTGAAGGAGCGGGAGCGTCTTGGCAGCTCTAGCGAACACGTGTTGCCCACTGAGCGATCTGACCTGCCGATGAGAAAAAACAGGAGATTTGGCCATGGAGAAACACGTCTGTTTTGTGCCAGCAGCAGTTCCCCACTAGTTTCCTGCCTCTGCTCTGCATGCAAAGGGGCAACTGGCTCCTCCACTCCCTCTCCCGCAGCAGTGTTGTTGTAGCCCTGTGAATCCCAACAGGACAATGGCAAGGAATCCTTTTTCACATCCAAAACCCCACGGCAGAAAGTGCTGAGTCTTTGGGGGGATAGCTAGTGGCTTTGCTGCCACAGTTCAGTGCAGAGAGAAAACGTCTAAGGAGGAGCGCAAGCCCAACTATTCCCAGTCCCCATTTCTGCCTCTGCATCCCCGTTTTTGTCCTCATTCCTTTGTCCTCCATTCCATCTTCTCTACTGTGTCTCCCTTGTCCCCTATCCCCCCCCCCCCGGGGTGCTGGAACAATTTGTACAGTAGGGGTGCTGAGACCCATTCAGCTAGGGTTATCAGGCAGCAAGTGTGAAAAATCGGGACAGGGGGTGGGGGTAATAGGAGACTGTATAAGAAAAAGACTCAAAAATCAGGACTGTCCCTATAATATCAGGACATCTGGTCACCCTACATTCAGCCAAACTGCAAAGCTGGTCTATAATGGGAAGCCAAGGGGGTATGGCCGCGGCAACACCCCTCCCAGCACCTCTAGTTCCAGAACCTATATCGCCCCCCTGGTCTTGCCACCCTCCGTCCCCACCTGGCTCGGAGGGCAGGTTCGGAGGGCGAGCCAGGGTCGAGCTAGGTCAGCCACTGGGACGGAGCATGCGCAGACGGCCCCGTGGCGCTCTCGGGCGCAGAGCAGGTGCTGCTGGCCCTGGGCGCCGGCCAGTCGCTAATCCCCGCGGGTGCAGCGAGGAGTCGCCATAGCCAGCAGCGGCAGGAGTTCCCGGCGGCGGCGTCTCTCAGGACCCACACTCCGGCCCCTTGCCATGGCGAGCAGCCCCCCTTCTCCTGCAGAAGAGCCCCGCTCCGCTGTGGGGCTCAGCGGGGCGCAGAGCCCGGAGCCGCTCGGGGCAGGGGGCTCCCAAGAGCCGGAGGAGGGAGGGAGCGAGGAAGGGGCGGCGGAGGAGAAGCCCTCCGGCCCGTGGCGGGAGGAGGGTGCAGCAGAAAGAGCAGCTGAACGGAAGGGCCAGGAGGCGCCCGGGGTCCGGGGCGCCGCAGAGAGCTGCGGAGAGGGGGAAGAAGAGGCAGGAGCAAGGAGCCCCGAGGGGCAGCAGCAGGAGCCTGTCCCCGCGCACAGCCCAGCAGGGGAGCGCTCGGAGGAAAGGGGCGAAGGAGACGCAGGGGGAAGCGGGGAGGGCGAAGGACCTGCAGAGCTCCCCGCGGAGGAGAGCACCGGAGGAGGGAGTCCGGGGCCAGACCCCGCGCAGGAGGGCACCGGAGGAGGGAGCCCGGGGCCAGACCCCGCGGAGGAGGGCACCGGAGGCGAGATCCCGGCGCCAGACCCCGCGCAGGAGGGCACCGGAGGAGGGAGCCCGGGGCCAGACCCCGCGGAGGAGGGCACCGGAGGCGAGATCCCGGCGCCAGACCCCGCGCAGGAGGGCACCGGAGGAGGGAGCCCGGGGCCAGACCCCGCGGAGGAGGGCACCGGAGGAGGGAGCCCGGGGCCAGACCCCGCGCAGGAGGGCACCGGAGGAGGGAGCCCGGGGCCAGACCCCGCGCAGGAGGGCACCGGAGGAGGGAGCCCGGGGCCAGACCCCGCGCAGGAGGGCACCGGAGGAGGGAGCCCGGGGCCAGACCCCGCGCAGGAGGGCACCGGAGGAGGGAGCCCGGGGCCAGACCCCGCGCAGGAGGGCACCGGAGGAGGAAGCCCGGGGCCAGACCCCGCGCAGGAGGGCACCGGAGGCGAGATCCCGGCGCCAGACCCCGCGCAGGAGGGCACCAGAGGAGGGAGCCGGGGGCCAGACCCCGCGGAGGAGGGCACCGGAGGAGGAAGCCCGGAGCCAGACCCCGCGCAGGAGGGCACCGGAGGCGAGAGCCTGGGGCGAAGCCCCGCGGAGGAGGGCACCGGAGGCGAGATCCCGGCGCCAGACCCCGCGCAGGAGGGCACGGGAGGAGGGAGCCCGGGGCCAAGCCCCGCGCAGGAGGGCACCGGAGGAGGGAGCCTGGGGCCAAGCCCCGCGCAGGAGGGCACCGGAGGAGGGAGCCTGGGGCCAAGCTCCGCGGAAGGCGGAGCCGCAGAACGGGCTACCCCCGGGGCAGAAACCCCCCAGGCCGAAGATCCTGCAGAGGCTGCCGGGGAGGAAGAAGACCCTGAAGAAGGCCCTGGGGAGGACGCGAGAGAGGAAGAAAAGCCTGGGGACATGGCAGAGGAGGAAGGAGCCCCCGCGGGAGAAGAGCGCGAAGAGGAGGAGAGAAAGGAAGAGGATGGGGAGGAAGATGCAACAGCAGAAGCAAAGCCTCAGGAAGGGGAGGATGCAGCAGAGGACGAAACTAGGGCTGGAGAAAGTCCGGCAAGCAGTGCTCCAGCTGGAGCAAATCCCGAAGACACCGAGACGAGCGAAGAAAGCCCCGCGGCAGGAGGCGCCGCAGGCCATGCAGCAGAGGAAATGCCAGCAGCAGCAGAACACGCGAGCACAGAGGACGCTGCTACAAGAGAAAGCCCAGAGAGTATCCCAGGTGGGGATGAACTGAGCAACCACCTGACAGAGCCACATGCAACCGGGGACCCCGAGGAGCCTGCGGGAGCGGAGAAAGGCGAGGAAGCCATGAGCCTGAACGGCATGCAGGGCAGGGGCGAGGTAGAGGAAGAAGAGGATGAGGCGAGCACACCTGGTGAACCCGGGGAAGAGACGCAAGAGCATGACATTTCCCTCTTCGTCAAGGTAAAAACTGCCTAGTCAGTCAATCCGCTCGCACCCTTGCTCTTCCCTTAGACCAATAGCTGGCTCCGATCCTCAAGCTTGGGGAAGATTTGTTGTGTAGCTCATGATGACCGGATCATGGGCTGGTGTTAGCTGTTTCCTAGACTCATGGGTGGTTGGGGGAGAGCTAGATAAAGCGGTCGCCCCCTGTGACACCGCCTAAAGGAATGTATCAGAGGGGTAGGCGTGTTAGTCTGGGTCCCTAAAACACGGCAAAGAGAATGAATGGAGTTACTCCTCTGCCCAAGCATGTATGTAGAGTTTTACCAAAAGAAGTGACCCTGTGCAGCTCAGCGTTACAATAACGTGGAGTAGTTTGAGGGAGCTCCATCTAGTTCCCCCTCCCCCCATATTCGTTACAGAGCGCAGCTGTAAGGGAGAGAACCTTTGGTTGTGCATTTGCTGTTATTAGTGTCCTTTAAATCTGCCAGACGCAAATCCAGTTTTGTTTAAATGATTTGGTTATTATTTACTCCCGAGATTAATCTCCTTTGACTTTTCAGTCCTTCTTGGTTAAACATAGACATTTCTCTCTGTTATGCTGCAAATCGTGGTTTTGTCGTTCTGATAGTTACAATAATTAATAACACCAGCAAGAAAAGGGAAGGTGCAAAACTGTCAGTAAGGCAATTTCCCAAAGGACTTTCACCCACAACTATTTTGACATGTTTTACTCTTTTGATCTAGATATCTCTACATGTTTAAATGAAAAGTGTATGAGAATCTAGGTGTCACTCTGGATTGTTCATGGGCTTCTCTGTGGTGCTAATCAGCATAGTGTCTGAGCACATGAAATACGAATGTGATAATTCATTCTCACAACTTTTTGTGAAGTAGAGAGATACTTGTTAAAGGTCCCTGGAGAGTTTAAAATCTCCAAAGTAGGAGGAGATAGAAGATGCACCACAGTTAGCCTTAGAGAAAAATACATAACAAGTGATATTATAGGAACTTATTTGGAAGAAAATAGAAAATTCCTTTTAAAGAGCATTGATAATATGATGTCACATTTATACAGCATGTTTTATGCTAAAAAGATCAGGAAGTACTTGACAGATACTGATAATTGAAATTAATTTCAAATAATAAATGTAGACAAATATGGCAATTCTAGATTCAGACTTTTTTTTGGAAAACAAACAGCCTCATGCTGCTGTGTAATGTGTTAGTATGTCAGTTAAAGATACACAATTTACATACATTCAAAATACCTATAATTCAAGCAGGTGAAATCTAATTTAGAAAAAAATCAGGCAAAATAAAAAACTAACATTTATGTAATGTTCTGAAATTAATTTCTGCCTATTTGCTCAGTTCTACAAAGTATAGCCTTGATCCTGAAGTCAGATCAGCATGAGTGGACCCTTAGGTCAGCACCATCAAAACCAAGTCCACAACTGGGTTGGAGGGCAACAACCAGGGGCAGTGCAAGTATGTTTCGTGCCCTAGGCGAAACTTAAACCTTGCGCCCCTGCCCTGAGACGCCCCCCCCCGCAGCAGCTCCGCCTTGAGACGCCCCCCTTGTGGCAGCTCCCCACCCCCCACCTTCCGCCCTGAGGCACCCCCCTCGCCCCAGCTCACCCCTGCTCCTCCCATGAGCACAAGCACCCCGAGCACACCGTGGCTGCTTCACTTCTCCCGCCTTCCAGGCTTGCGGCACCTAAGCTGATTGGCGCTGCAAGCCTGGGAGGCGGGAGAAGTGAAGTGGCCACGGGGTGCTTGGGGAGGAGGCGGGGCCGGGGTGAGCTGGGGTGAGGAGTTCCCCGGCATGCTGCCCCCCCTTACTTGCTGCAGGCGGTCCTCCCTGCGCTTCCCTGCCCCAGCTCCCTCCATCTAAATGTCAGCAGTGACCAGGGCGGCCGAAGATCCGGCCGCTCCAGTCTCTGCTGAAGAAAATGGCGCACCCCAAATGCCAGCGCCTGAGGTGACCACCTAGGTCGCCTAAATGATTGCACCAGCCCTGGCAACAATCAAATTTAGCCGGCACAACAATGAGCAGCATGGAACAAGTTGACTGAGGCGGGGCCAGCCTTATAAACAAAGAAAACAAGGGGCCACTTTGGGTTTTACACTACTGGAAGTCATATTTCCAATGCAGAATGTGCAACTCATTCATGGGTTGACCTGGTCTCATCCACCAGCACAGGAATGAAGTGAGAAGAAAAAACTCAGTTTGATCACCCCCTGCTGTTTGGCAATGAATCCGGAAACCAAGCAATTTATGCCTTGATTTCTCCCCCTTTCTTGAAGCGTAGGACTGCATACATAAAGCTAGCTCTATACCAAACAAACACAGGGGAAAAAACCCTATTTTTACAAGTGCTATTGAGTCTTTAATATCGAAATCACTGTATATTGCTATACTGGAAAGAGAAATGTTCTCTATTTTTATGTCCCCTTGCTCTCTCTCCCCCCATAGCTTTTTCTTAAAATACAAGTTTGATTGCGATATAAAGTTACTGTAAACTTTGCTCGAGCATATTGATCTCCATTAGCTGAATGCGGTGGCTAGAGTTGAAATTAATATTTCTGGGACAAAGTAGAAATCTATACAGCAGAAGTTGTATAGTACAATTTTACTCTGAAAAGTGACTATGCAAAAATGTTACCTTCTTACTCAGTAGATCTGCACCCTGTGCGTGTTCAATCGGGTGTGCTTTTTTTAATGACAGTTACATTTTTACTACTGTGAGCCCTGCAGGGCCAACTCAGATCTGGCAGAGAGAACTCCATTCTTTTCTGGCTCATAGATTGAGTGAACTGTTAACTACCAATTGTAGGGCCACTTATGCAACCTCCTCTTTGTTTTGTATCATGATCATAGATCCATCAATAAATGGAGCAGGATTGCACAGGTGTAACTAAAGTCATAATGTGGCAGAAGTTTCACCAGTATAAATGAGGACAATTTCTGTCTTGCAGAAAGAGCCCTGTCTGATTTTCAAATCCCAAGCAGAGATTGAAGGGCTGGCAATCAGAAAACAACATCATCTCTTTGTGTGTCAAAAACTGATAGTATTTGATATGGATTATCACTGAGACATAAATGCAGAATCCCATGTCGTCACTTTCATAAAGTCACTTTGCAAAGGCAAACCACACCTGGAGCATGATTCCAGTCCTTATAGAATATCTGAGGGATCAGAATTGGAGAGCAGGACATAATAAGGATAAGAATGTGAATTGTGCCATTATAATCTAAAAATAATGCCTAAGCATAGTTAACTGAAATATTTGTGAACTTCTAAAAGGAAGGAGGAACATTTTCATGACTGATTTAACATTAGTAATTTAAGAATGCTTTGAAAATAATGCATTCATCATTCTAATGACTTCACTGGCAGGACATAATCACACCTGAACATTTTACTATACACCTACTTGGTAAAGGACTAAATGTATTAGCTAAGACTGGTCTCTTGTTTCTCCGCCTCTGAGGCTGGCATCCTAGAGCAGCACTGTATTCGGAGTCCAGCGTCTCCCCATTCACAACATTTGAGAGGACAGGGAGGCCCTGTCTTTTCTACTGCTGGAAGGAATCATGCCTTTTTCTCCCTGCTGCTATGAGTAGCTGCACTGTCTCTCTGTACTCCCTTCTGCCCACTGGGAAAGGATGGGATAGAGAAGGTCGGTCCCCACTGTGGCTCAGAGTGGGCTCAAGATATTTAAAAAACACAGGTATAATGTTTAGGCCAGGGGTCGGCAACCTTTCAGAAGTAGTGTGCCGAGTCTTCATTTATGCACTCTAATTTAAGGTTTTGCGTGCCGGTAATACATTTTAACGTTTTTAGAAGATCTTTCTATAAGTCTATAATTTATAACTAAACTATTATTATATGTAAAGTAAATAAGGTTTTTAAAATGTTTAAGAAGCTTCATTTAAAATTAAATTAAAATGCAGAACCCCCAGAGCCTGGGCAGTGTGAGTGCCACTGAAGATCAGCTCGCGTATCGCCTTCAGCATTTATGCCATAGGTTGCCTACCTCTGGTTTAGACTGTACTAAGTTACAGTAAGTGTTTAAACAGAGGTAGAGTGGATACCAAAAATGAGCACTGAGTGAGTGCATCAGCCCATATAGAGCGTAGTCAGGGATGGTCCCAGAGTGATGATGCAGCAGAGTCTGACATGGTATTCCCCCAATTAGTGTATGCTTATTGCCAAAACTAAAGAGTTAAAAAGTGAGAAGGCAAGCAAATTGAATCCAAGTGTTTTATTTCAAGCATGAAATGATCCCCCCGAAAAGAGCCAAACCCAGCGCTTCCCAGTGCACATGTCTCCAGCCCACTGCTGCTCGCAGTAATACCATTATGCCAGCCTGTCATCTCTTCTGTACTGTTGGGCTGTTGCCCTCCACCTCTTTTCTACCATTTAAAATTTTTTTTTCCAGCAAACTTTATTGCCTGTTATGTATAATAAGAGCACTCTGTAAATATAGCCACTTCATTGCCCTCTCTCAAATTCCTCTTTAAAACTTTCCTCTCTTCTGATGCCTGCAGAAAATTCGCTAACCGTTAGGCTGAGACTGCTGCCCGTCATCTTGATCACTATTGTTTCATTGTTACCTTGTGCTCCCCCCAGCTGTTGTCTCATGTCTTATATTTAGATTGTAAACTTGCAGGATCAAGCCAGAAATTATTTTGGCACTGTGGCAAAAGTGTTATGGTGTTAAGGAAGCATGAAATTAATCTAAATTGTTTCAACTCTTCTCTGCTGAAAACTGAAGGCAACAACAACTAGTGAGAGTGTGAACCAGTGCAATATCCCAGGCCAGATTCTGCTCCTAGCTGCACTGTAAATCCAGGAGAACTCCTTGTGATTCTAGCTTTGTACTAGTGCAAATGAGAACAGTTTGGCTCTCTAAGCCTAAACATTACAAACAAATAGATTTGTGATGTTAATTTAAGACTGAAACAAGGACTTTTGTTCCTGCCTGAAAATTGGATTTCTGTAAAAAGCCTCCACTAATCTGACATCATGCTTAGCTCCACTTTGTCCTGGGATAGACCAGATAGACAATTTTGTGGCCAGGTCTTAAGGACCAGATTTTTCAAGCTATTTAGGTGCATAATAGGATTTTCTAAAGTGTCTAAGTATCTAATACCCACTAGGCAACTATCTGCATCTTTAAGTGCCTAAATAGCTTTAAAAATCTGTCCCTGAGTGACTTGCCCAGGGATATACAGGAAGTCTGTTGCAGACCTGAAAACATTAGTTTGAAGCAAATCTTCACATAAAAGATTAAAAAGTTACCATTGTTACCTATTTTTCTGAATTACCAGCACCATCATCTCCCAAAATGACACCTCATCATATTTAAAAATGAAGTTGTCAACCTGCCCAGTGTAGTAAAAACCACCACCTACTTTGTTCTAGGGAACCTTCAGGCTTCAGCTGGAGTCCTTGGTCGCTATACTGTCACCATCCTCAGGTATACTGGGATATCACTCATGGCAACCAGGGATCTGTGACTTCAGCGGCCATAAAACAATCATAAAGAAAGGTGAAGGAGATTTTCAAAGGCACAAATGGCAATGATGCACTTAACTCCCATTGACTTTCTGTGGAATGTGGGCATCTAGCCACCATATGTGCCTTTGCAAATCTTCTCTGGTAAGTTTAAAATTGCCTAGGACTTGAATACTGCTTCTAACTTTACTATTTAGGATATTCAGGACATAATTCTGTACCTGGTTCATTTAAAAACATATTTGCAGGTCACCTTTAAGATATTTCAGATAAGATCAGAATTAAACCTCATAGTTTTAGCTACGAATTTCAGTGATTCTGAAGATCAGAGGGTCTAGTAATTTTGCTGTAAGTGCAGAAATTAAACACCTGGGCTACTCATTTCAGTATGAGATCTTCCATCAAATTAATCCGATGTTAAAAGAGTTCTTGCTCAGATTCTGGGTTAACAATAAATGGTGTATCTTAAGAGCTCTTCAAAAGGCTAAGATTAAAATAACAGACTTCATCCAATCTTTGTGACCTTTTTGGTCTCTTATTCACAGGGTGATTCATTTCATTCATCCTTCCAATCAATCTTTTTGATCTCAGTTACATTTGTGTAATCTGAGATAACTCCATTGATTTCCAGCCTTCATTGTACCCTTCCTGAGATGTGTTGTGCACCAAATAGCTGATTCTCAGGATCTGGCCCTATATTCTTAGAGATTTGCTGAATTATCAGAAATTCAGATACACAAGAAAGTAAACAAGGCAGAGAGATTTTGGCCACTGAAAGAAACACTAGACAAAAACCAGCTGCTGCACCATGCTTACAGATATCACACCTGATGCGTGCTTCATAATACAGAAGAGGAGGAACCTTTACTTTCCATGAAATGTTTATAGGATCCAGATGTAGAACTGTGGTCTAGATTATGTATTAAGGGGGAAAAAAGACTATTCTAAAAGTAAATTATTTGGGCTTGATAGCTTTACGTACTCTGGCTGTGATTTTCAAAGGAGTCCCTAGGAATTAGGTGCTCAAATTCCATTGGAAAAAAAAACCAGCCTGTATTCCCATCTGATGTACTTCACTCTGTATCTGATGTTTGACATGTAGATTTCCAGGAAAAAGTCATAGAGGAAAGATTTATATATCGGATTTGGATTTTTGCTTGTCCCTGGGTGAAAAATCACTTCCGGTACCCAAACAAAAATATGTAAAAAAAGTAATAATAATAATAATAAAAAAAATCACTGTTAATCTTTATAATATAGACACACTGTTATTTGGGGGACCAGAATTTGGAGTGGAGTGAGTAGAGGAACATTTGATTAGGTTTAGACAACAGTAGAAAGGTCCCTGCTTCTTTTCTTCAACCTCCTCCCTAATAGGGTTGCCAACTTTCTAACTGCACAAAACCTAACACCCTTGCCCCATCCCTTTCCTGTCTCTTCTCTGAGGCTCCACGCCCCCACTCACTCCAGCCCTCCGTCGCTCACTCTTCCCCACCCTCACTCACTTTCACTGCACTGCGGCAGGGTTGGGGTGAGGGCTCTAGCTCCAGCTCTGAAGTGGGGCCAGAAATGAAGAGTTCAGGATGCGGGAGGAGGCTCTGGGCTGGGGCCAAGGAGCTTGGATATGGGAAGGGTACAAGTTCTGAGTATGGGCTCTGGGGTGGGGCTGAGAAGTTTGGGGTATAGGAGGGGGCTCAGGGCTGGGGCAGGGGCTTGGGGTGCAGGAGGGGTTTTGGGGTGCAGGCTCCAGGAAGGAGTTTGAGGTGCGGGTGGGGTATGTGAGGGAGTTAGGGTGTGAGAGTAGGGGTGCCAGCTTTCTAATCACACTAAACCAAACACTCTGCCCCGAATCCACGCCCGAGGTCGCACTCACTCCATCCCCCCTCCATCACTTGCTCTTCCCTATACTCACTCGCTTTCACCAGGCTGGGGCAGGGGGTTGGGGGGTGGGAGGGGGTATGGACTCTGGTCTGGGGGTGCAGGCTGTGGTCTGGGGGTGGGAATGAGGGGTTTGAGGTGCTGGAGGGGGCTCTGGGCTGGGGCTATGGCGTTCAGACTGTGGGAGGGGGTGAGGGCTCCAGCTGGGGCTGCAAGCTCTGGGGTGCGTGTGGGGCTGAGGGGTTTGGGGTGTAGGAGGGGGCTCCAGGCTGGGGGTTGAGGGCTCTGGCTGTGGGTGGGGCCAGGGATGAGGGGTTTAGGGTGCAGGAGGGGGCTCTAGGCTGGGGTGGGGGGTTGGTTCTGTACTTCCTTTCTTCCTGGTGCTGCTAAGCGCAGTTAGACTCTTGTGTGTTCCTTTCCTCTGTCAGTTTGCTTTCTTATATTTTCCCAGCACTACCGCAACGTTGATTATAGGTAAGGCTGCGAGCCTGTCATGGAAGTCATGGATTCTGTGACCTCCGTGACTTCCACAGCAGCTGGTGCTGGCTCAGGGGCTTCCCCAGCTGGGCAGCCCCTGGCCTAGCAAGAGCAGTATGGGTGTGTGGGAGGGGTCTCAGAGGGTGCGGGGGGTGGTGCTTACCTTGGGGTGGAGGGCTTCCACTGGCATGGCTCTGCATCTCCTAGGCAGCGGAGGGGCAGGCTCCATGCCATACGCTGCCTGTGCCTGCAGGCCCTGCCCCCACAGGTCACATTGACTGTTGTTCCCGGCAGCCTGTGCTCCTCTGCTGCCTAGGAGCTTCAGGGATGCAGAGCTGCATAGGGAGACCTGCCAGCCTCACCAACACCTCCTCTACCCACCCTCCCCAGCACCATTGGTGTCCTGGGCCACCACCCGTAGAGCACCTGCGGCCCTTGGCTCAAATTTTAGTCACAGGTATTTTTAGTAAAAGTCATGGACAGGTCACGAGCTGTGAATTTTTGTTTGCTGCCTGTTACCTCTCCATGACTTTTACTAAAAATACCCATGACTAAAACATAGTCTTAGTTATAGAGTCTTCCAGTCACACCACCTATTCCATATCATAGCAGGCAGTCCAACTTAAAAAAGAAGTAGCCTAAAAGAGAGTCATTGCCCCAGGCAGAGCACAAGCACAGCTCAACCTTACATCAGGGAATGGGTGAGGAAAGGGCAACTATCCATCAACTAGTTTGTTTTAATGAAACCAGAACAAAACTAAACCATGCTTTCATTCAAACTGGCCACCTGCTGCTATCCATCACAACCAGGGCAATTCCTGTAAAGTAGCCATTTATAAAATATTTGTATTACAGTTTCAAATCTTGTATATATTTTCAAGTGCTAAGTTTGCAGAGACAATTGTGTGCAGTAGTTAAACACACATTAGCCAGGGATTCTGTTTTGTTCCCAAGACTCACAAAACAGGAAACTGGCCAACTTCCCACAAGCATTTGCCTTTTTTTAGCTATTCTGCTGGATGGAGTGTGGCAATTTAGGATGCCATAATACAGCTTAAGAGGAGCGGCATTATGAATTCTTTTCATAACTCTTCAGGTTATTGTGTATACTCTGTGCACTGGTTGCAGATTCTTATAGAGCTGACTATTTAGAGGTCTTTTTTAGTTTATTAAAGTGGTACACTTTTAGAGAAAAGGACCAATGTAAAGTTACACATTTTAAGGAGATATGAAACTGAACTGAGATTATTTAGTCTGCAGAAGAGAAGAGTGAGGGGGGATTTGATAGCTACTTTCAACTACCTGAAAGGGGGTTCCAAAGATGATCTAGACTGTTCTCAGTGGTACCTGATGACAGAACAAGCAGTAATGGTCTCAAGTTGCAGTGGGGAGGTTTAGGTTGGATATTAGGAAAAACTTTTTCACTAGGAGGGTGGTGAAGCACTGGAATGGGTTACCTAGGGAGGTGGTGGAATCTCCTTCCTTAAAGGTTATTAAGGGCAGGCTTGACAAAGCCCTGGCTGGGATGATTTAGTTGGGAATTGGTCCTGCTTTGAGCAGGGGGTTGGACTAGATGACCTCCTGAGGTCCCTTCCAACCCTGATATTCTACGAAAGCCTTTGTTTCAATGGCAGCAAAACAAAACAAAACAAAAAAAAAACAGTTTATTAGTTCTAAAAGTATGGGGAGAGGTTCAACTTTACTTATGGTTACAATTGCTCTCACTGTTCCCCCTCCCTCCCTTTTTCTGGGTAATTCGTAGCTGTTTTAGAACTTAAAATTATACAGATACATTTACTCCCTGAACCTGTTCACTGAAAAATAGCTTTAAAAGCTATGCACTGAAATAACTCTTTTTGCAAGTTTGATCTTGAAGACATGCTTAGACATTTTGTAGCAATTTAGTGCTTTGTTTAGGTATACTAATGCCAATTCTGACAACATACAACCCAAACCCTACTTCAAAAATAGACAGATTAAAAGAAGCAACCACAAAATTATAGCAGCATCATAATGTGGTCACATATGTAAAACTGAACCCACCACTGGGTTGAATTTTTCTTTTCCCCAAAATCCCTCCAAACATCTTGAGTTCCCTTTTTGTCCTGTAATTTGAGGATTGCAAATTATAAGATATATAAATTTTGTTTATTTGGTTGAAGTCTGTAAAGGCCCCAAGAATGGTTTATGCACACAATACTCTATCATTCTCCTGTACCTATCCTCTGTAATGTCACTGCAAATGACTTGGTCTAGAATTATTTAAGTCAGAAAATATTAAAAATCAAACCAAACATTTTATGTCCTCACAACTATGTTCTTAAACATTTATTACTTTCACTTATCAAATTAGTGTGTGGTTTACTTTAAGCATATGCTTAAGTCACATGGGCCTTAAACATTTTGATGAACAGAGTCAGAGTCTAGGGCCTAATTCTATGTTCCTTGTAATTGATACTTGTGGTAGTTTTAAATGTTCAAGGAATGCAGGATGAAGTCTCTAAGGGCTCAATCCTGCAACCTTTGTTCCTCGTGAGCATTCTTTTCCCAGGTAAGAACATCTATTGACCTCACTATGGGTCTGATTTTACACTGTTTACAGACAAAACTCCCAAAGGCAAAGAAAAGAGTTTTCCTTATCTCATTGCTGCCAATGCCCTGAGTTTGGCGGGGGCTAGCCTTGGTTTTGTAAATCCATCTGGGTAACTGCAGCTGTACTTAATGTCCTGTGGCTGCAGAAAACAGCTGTATTGATGTGCTCAGAGCTTTGCATTCTGCTCGTTGTTTAATTTTGTATGTTTCTGTAGTTTAGGGCAGGGAGGAGAGGAGCCACTTTTTATTTGTGTAGAAAAAAAAAACCAGTGCACACAACTCCTTCTGGCCTTCAGATGTACAGCATCACTATTCTATTACTGGGGAGAAAGTTAAGTAGCTTTATGGTTACTACAGGATCTCACACAACATTATCTTGTTTTATAGGTGTCTCACACACATGGTGGGTGTGGCATTACTCACAGTCATAGCATGCACAGTGGCTGTGCTGCATTTTTTTTATGGTTCTATGATTTTTGTTTTTACAATTCTGTCTCATGGACTCATACACACAGAGCCCTATTTTTGAAAGTTTAAAAAAAATGTTTTCTAGAGATTGTGAGGACATGCAGAGGGTATGCAGCCTTGCAATGATTATTAATATGACAGTAGAACTGAGAAGTCCATCTGAGATCAGGGCCTTATTGTACTGTGCACTCCAAGAGACAGTCCCCACTCCAAAGAGTTCAATCTTAATACAAGCAAATATTGTTATCCCCATTTTACAGATGGGGGAACTAAAAGAAGTAGAGATTTAGGTCTTGATCCCCAAAAGTATTTAGATGTTCAAATCAATGGGAGTTAGGAGCCTAAATATCTTTGAGGATTCTGGACCTTACTGACTTTCTATCACTGTTAGTATTTCACATAGTTTTCTGCATATTTTGATTCCTTGGACTAAAATAAAAATGTAAGCCCAGCTGGTCTCTAATGCCATTTTTTTTCTGAAGAAAAAAATCACATATCCCTTGGTTAGAACACAGGTTCTTGTAAGGAACATAGTTAAATGGCATATGAAGGTTATATGGTTTTTTTTTTGCGCTGCTAACTGATAGCAAAATGTCATGATGTGATAAGGAGTTGTTTGTATTTCCATTTGATATGTTTATTTACTGATAAAAGACTGAAGAAGTTGAATAATTACATACCAATTGATTTCAGTAATTTCAAAATTTTTAGCATTTAAGCAAACTTTTTTTTAGTTTTCCAAACTAAGTTTCTCTAGTTTTGTAAACAAAATGTTGATGCTTTACACAGTGCATGTCATTTTAATTAGTTGTTTAAAATCTGCTCATGATAATACATTTAAATTTATATAGCATTTTATAGGAATGAATAGTTTGAGGCTTTTGATGCTCATTGACATCATGTGACACAATATGCAGTTATATGTGTGAAGCAGGAGGAAGCCCAAGGTTCCATGGAGAGGGCCTTACTCAGAAATAAGCACCCTTTTCCATGGAAGGATCAGCTGTCAGGCTATGTATTAGGTGAACTGTAGCAGGTGTGGGAAGGAAATTGTTGCTCAGATCATACAGGAAGGAGTTTTGCCCCTCCAGTTCTCCTTTTACGAAACCTTAGAGACACATCAGTTTTGTATCATTAGCTTAATGACTGGAGGTTACTTATTTTCTTTTCCTGTTCTTCGGGAAGGGTACTATTGCACTGGCAGACTGAAGCTGCTGTGGTCATGATGTTTCCCTCTCTAGTTCTGTTTCCATTCATAAACTGAAATTTTAGAATATAACAATACTACATTTTTCATCTGGGACCAGAGTGGAACAGGACTGTAATGATTATTTAATGAGTTCAACAAACAGCAGAATAGAATATCTTAAATTTACATCATCAACATGGAACGTAGTTTCTCAGAAATGCTAAAATAAAATAAAAAGAAGCCTGCTACTTTCTTTACTTTAGGCCCTGTTCACATTAAGACATATAATCATGTCCAGAATTATTTTCAAAACACTTTTAACCCCAAACCAAGTTGTAATACAATTTGGTTTCACACCAGCAAGACTGCAGGCTACTGTATACAATGTTGTAGACGGAAGGTGTGAAGGGCTTGCAGTGTTTCCAAGTTCTGCAATATCTAGTTTTTTCCTTGAAGCTCCAGCCCCTGGAGTGGAGCAGTACATGAGAATCTGAGATTTCATTAAATAAATAAGGCTCCTAGCCCTTATGGTTGTATACAAAAGTTTTAAAGTGTGTGTTGAATGCACCTGAAAGTTTAAAAAACAACAGGCAAATACACCCTCCCCCAAAAATTAGTTGCGGGGAGTGGGGATTGAAAACAAACCCAGACCATTTTTAAAACCAATCTTACAATGTTTCAGGGCTTGAATCCTGATTTTTGAACACTTGGGGTTGGTTAGTCTGTAGCAGGATTTCTAGAACGTGTTTTTACTTAAAAAAATTAGCAGTAATTGATTCCCACAGATAAAGTATTTTGGGGGTGGGGGGAGAGAAGAAGGGAGAAAAGATACTCAGTACTGGGAGCCTCCAGTGGGAAGGAGAGGAAAAAAAGATCACTTCCACCAGATCCGCATTACCATTTTGCTTCTTGGGCTGGTATTTTTCATTACCAATATTTCACTAGGTAATGTACCCAGATATGAACAGTGATTTGTGGGAGGTTCTGAGCCAGGTCCCACTGAAGCCAACAGGGTTCTTTATTTGTAACATTCTGCATGAATGTCTCATTTATTTTTTACTCAGATCAAAAACCCTCCACACAATTTAAAAAAAAAAAGGCAGCACACTGCCAGCTTCTTCTTTCATCTTCCCTATTTGGCCCAAGTGTAGGAATTAGGATTATCATTGCAAGATTGCTTTCTTGTCCACCTCACCACCCCCTCCAGCTTTTTTCCACTCTGCAGCTTATTAAATCCTTTTTTTTTCCTTCTTACAAGGCAAATTATAGATATTTTATAGATGTAGTTTTGCTTGTAGATTAAAATGTGGCTATACAACATGTTAAATATCACGTTAAAATGTTAAACAGGATGTGTCATTAAAATATCAGTTAGTCTGTTTTTCCCAGACCTATAATGTGTTCCAGAATATAATGCTCTTTTGTTGCAATAATTCCCTGTAAGAATTTAACAAGGATATAAGTTTCTTGTCTTGATTTAAAATGTTCAGCTGGTATTTTTCCATGTTATTAAATACGGATTAGAAATAGCATTGAGGTATTTAAACCATAATTCTTGTAACAGGATAAATAGCTAATAGCATTTGGTTTGTTGCTTGTGTACTTGTGACCTGGTTTATAGTCAGTTTAACTCAAACAGACAAAACTGTGTCTCTCACCAGCATTCACAGTGAAGGAGGTATTCAGGTTTTGAACTATGTGGAGTAAAAGTACCAGACCCTTTAATTCAGTGATCTGCAAATGGGTACAGCATTTCAAAGTGTTCACAAAACTACAGATTGTTAGCTACATGCAGATTCAGAGCATTCAGGTTTTTTTGGCTGTCTTTGCCTATATTTCTGCAGGTTTTGAAATCTAAGAATACAGCCAGTTGAAGAGAAGAGTTAAACAAAACAACATAGTGTGGTTCTTAAAAAGAACAACTTTCTTTTCCAGTAGGCTTATTTCTGCATTGGTTAAAAGTAGCTTGAAACAAGAGGGACTCCCATCTCAGCAGCTAAAAGAGGAGCAGTGGGGAAGCAATGCTTACCAAGCTAGGGAGAATGTTTTGCTGCTGCCACCACTCTTATGTTAAACCTGCCTCTACGAATGAGGCCTGGTCTACACTACGCGTTTATACCGATTTTAGCAGCATTAAACCGATTTAATGCTGCACCCATCCACACAACGAGGCCCTTTATATCGATATAAAGGGCTTTTTAAACCGGTTTCTGTACTCCTCCCCGACGAGAGGAGTAACGCTGAAATCGGTATTACCATATCGGATTAGGGTTAGTGTGGCCGCAAATCGATGGTATTGGCCTCTGTGACCGCTCTGGAAAGTAATCTGAACTCGGATGCACTGGCCAGGTAGACAGGAAAATCCCCGCGAACTTTTGAATTTCATTTCCTGTTTGCCCAGTGTGGAGCTCTGATCAGCACGGGTGGCGATGCAGTCCCAAATCCAAAAAGAGCTCCAGCATGGACCGTACGGGAGATACTGGAGCTGATCGCTGTATGGGGAGACAAATCTGTTCTATCAGAGCTCCGTTAACAGAAGACGAAATGCCAAAGCATTTGAAAAAAATCTCCAGGCTATGATACAGAGTCCACAACACAGTGCTATGTGACAAGCATAATGGAAAGCCAAAGAATCAAATGGACGTTCATGGAGGAAGGGAGGGGGGACTGAGGACTCCAGCTATCCCACAGTCCCCGCAGTCTCCGAAAAGTATTTGCGTTCTTGGCTGAGCTCCCAATGCCTGTACGGTCAAACACATTGTCCAGGGTGGTTCGGGGTATATCTCGTCAATTTACTCCCCCTCTCCCCCCCCCCCATGAAAGAAAAGGGAAAAAAATCGTTTCTTGACTTTTTTCAATGTCACCGTATGTCTACTGCATGCTGCTGGTAGACGCGGTGCTGGGGCACTGAACAGCATCATCCTCTCCCCTCCGTTCCCTGGTGGCAGATGGTACAGTGCAGTAGGACTGGTAGCCATCCTCGTCATCATCCCATGAGTGCTCCTGGCTGTCCTCAGGTGAGGTTGGCCGGGGGCGCCTGGGTAAAAATAGGAATGACTCCCGGTTATTCCCGGCAGATGGTACAGAACAGCTGGTAACTGTCCTCATCATAGCAATTGGGGGCTGAACTCCGTCAGCCCCCCCCTTTCATATCTAAAGAAAAGATTCTGCACTGCCTGGACTATCATAGCAGCAGGATGCTGGACTCCTCTCCCCCCCACCGTTTAATGTCCTGCCTGGACTATCATCGCAGCTGGAGGCTGCCTCCCCCTCATTTTATCTCACTAAAAAGTCAGTGTTTCTTATTCTTTATTACTTCATCACACAAATGGGGGGACCCTGCAACTGTAGCCCAGAAGGTTTGGGGGAGGAGGGAAACAACGGTTGGGGTTATTGCAGGGGCACCCCCTAGAATAGCATGCAGCTCATTTCTGTGGGATCTGACACGGAGCAGCTGTGCTCTCTGGTACACTGGTTCTCTAGTACACTTGCCCCATATTCTAGGCAGGACTGACTCTATTTTTAGATACAACATAAAGGAGGGAATGACCCCTGGGATCTTTCCCATTTTTGTCTTTGCGCCCCCTGCCAACCTCAGCGAAGGTCAGCCAGGAGCACCCATGACAGCAGAACGGTACAGAACTACTGATAACTGTCATCTCATCGCCAATTTACAATGGCACAGCAGACGGTACAGAACGACTGGTAACCATCTCTGCTGTCTTGCAAAGGCAAATGAATGCTGCCGTGTAGCGCTGCAGTACAGCCTCTGTCAGCGGCATCCAGTACACTTATAGTGACAGTGACAAAAGGCAAAACGGGCTCCATGGTTGCCATGCTATGGCGTCTGCCAGGGCAATCCAGGGAAAAAGGGCGCGAAATGATTGTCTGCCGTTGCTTTCACGGAGGAAGGAATGAGTGACGACATTTACCCAGAATCACCCGCGACACTGTTTTTGCACCATCAGGCACTGGGATCTCAACCCAGAATTCCAATGGGTGTGGGAGACTGTGGGAACTATGGGATAGCTACGGGATAGCTACCCCCAGTGCAACGCTCCAGAAATTGACGTTAGCCTCGGTACATGGATGCACGCCACCAAATTATTGTTCTTTGTGTGGGCGCATGCACTCGACTTTATACAATCTGTTTTACAAAACCAGTTTATGTAAAATCAGAATAATCCTGTAGTGTAGACGTACCCGGATCTCCCAGCAGTCTACAAAGCGGATTGCATTTTAAGCTGTTTAGAAATTTAGCCACATTTTCCACTAAAATGAAATGGCTTCTGTTTTGAATGATTCATAAAGGCCAAGGCCAGAAGGAACCATTATGATTATCTAGTATGATTTCCTGTCTAACACAGACCATAGAACTTCCCGAAAATAATTCCTGTTGGAACTAGAACACATCTTTTTAATAAATCCAGTCTTGATTTAAAATCATCTGTGGTGATTTAGCCATTCTTTCAACTACACTGCTTTGAAGAAGTCTTAACCACTGTGCTTAAACACTTATGGAATCCATTGTGAACTATGTTGAAAACAGTCTTTAAAAGAAATGCTGATTTATGACAGGACCTACAACAAGCACCATTACCATGATGTACAAAGTCTTTTTGTAATTAAACTGTACTGGCATATTTGGCAATATTTGTTTAATCAGCACTGAGGTGTACTTGGTCTTCAGTCTTTATTAACTTACTGGCAAATTAATATAAGGTTATTCCGTTAAATATTCCACACACATTTCTTGCAGATTTTCTAAATATAGTCATAAAATCATCTTTGTAACAGCAATCAGAATTGTTTAATTCAGGAGTTGTTCATAAAATAATTTATGTAAATTACTAATGGGAGAAAAATACTTTATTTGTAGACAGGATTGTTAAAGCTGCTTTGAGAAAGAGAGTAATGTTACAAGCTTCTGATTACTAGATCCAAGAGGTAATCAGTAACTGATTACCTTACTATTACAGTTTGCTCAGCACCTACCAGACCATAGAAAACACACTGAACAGTTTACAATCTCAGGACAACAGAACAATTCCCAGCAACAAGACTTAGGGGAGGAAATCTTTGCAGAGCATGGAATTTCTCACAAGTTGGCTCTTCTTCCCCTGGCAGAATGGGAAATGCTTTCATGCTGGCTCTTGCACTCCCATTCTCCCCACGACTCTCTGGGAGACTGGCTTCACTGGAGGTGTTCTGCCTAGTTTCTTCTGGTTGTTGCTACCCGTGGACTGCCATTAAAAGGAGGGAGACCGCCTAAAATGTACTTTAGAGCTAGGCTGCATGACCTTTTTTGAGTCATCTCTTTAAGAATGATGGAGATGGACTCATTTCCAAAATGAATCTTGACCCTATAGGTTCATGAGAAGGGCTAACGTTGTCAGAGGCAGCTGATTGCCCCTTTTCCGCAATGTAGCGCAAGAGAAATCTGCATGTAACGGGAGCCCTCTGCAGATAGATCTCCCAGGGCTGATCTGAGCTTAAGTTACTTAAATAAATAAAAGCAGCAAAGAGTCCTGTGGCACCTTACAGGCTAACATGTATGTATGAAGTAGGTATTCACCCACGAAAGCTCATGCTCCAATACGAATGTTAGTCTATAAGGTGCCACAGGACTCTTTGCTGCTTTTACAGATCCAGACTAACACAGCTACCCCTCTGATACTTCTATAAATAAGTTACTAATTAATTATTTCTCGGTCAGAAAAGCAGGAGATGACTGCATACTGATTACTTTTGTATCACATACAATGTTGGATTTCAGCTACCAGAAGTAGGAGGTACCTACTTTAAATTAGTTTGACCTCTCATCATGATGCACTGGGGGCTTCTTCTTGAATTACCGTAGGACCCAACATGATTCCAATGCAAGTTCTGCATGTTCAGTACATAGTATGTCACAACAGTGACCCTTTTTGAGCTGAGCATCCAGTTAAAGTTGGGGGCCCTGAGGATGTTCCAGCCAGAAGCAGAAATTGTTGAAGCCTGGTATTTCTTTGATGCAATCTTGTTTATTTAAAAAAAATTAAAGTCCTGGTATCTGAATGTAGAAGGAATCAAGAACAAAAGGATCAGTTTCCTTCATTTACAGCCCCCAAGTCTTAGCCAACACCAGACCCCCAATCACTCTCCCTAGCTTTTTCCAGTCACTGTGCTTACAGGCTCCTGCTTGGCTTTCGTGCACCTCTCCTCTGCTTTTGCCTGTTCTCAGTTTCTGTGTGGTCTCTTCCTCCACACCCAAAACAATACTCAGCCACAGCTGACAGATAGGTCACACACCTCTTGTCTTAGGTACCATAGCTAGCATGGTATCATTACTCACACAATGTAGGACTACCAACATGTAATAATTTAAAAATAATTTAGTAAATCACATTCCTTTTCAACTTTTAAAATAATCTGATTCTATTGCAGGATTAAATCTTTTAAAAGCTGCCTGCAGTTATTTTCACAGCCCTGCTATAAGCCACAATTTTAGATGAAAATATCCTATTTGTATGACAGTATTTAGGGCCCCAATATTTAGGGCCCCTGATGTGATTAAAGACATTGGTAAAACTCCCCTGGCATCATTGAGAACAGTATTGGCCGCAAGGTTACTATGTACACAATTTATTTGTTTATGTTTCATTTTTCTTGTTTCTCTGGGAAAATCTCTGTTTGTAATGGTGTGGGAGGTGTATATTTGAGAGCAGCAAATGTTTTAATAGTAAATAGATGAGTTATGTACTATTATTCATTTTTTAGTTTTACTTACACTGTCTTGTCTTTGTATTTCACGGAGTAATCATTTATTGGTTTGCTTTATGTAAGCCAGATTAGAATAGGATAGCCTGTTTGTAGACCCACTGGGTAGATGGTAAATATTTAACATCAAAAGTAAATGATGGTCCCAATCCAGCTTCCATTTCAGTAAATAGGAGCACCTGTAGACCTCTTATTTCTAGAGAAGAAATAGTAATGAAGGCTTCTTAATAACTTAATTGGAATTATACCATGCTAGCAACACTATAATCATGAATGGTTATAGAAATATTTTCATTACAAATCCATATATCCTAGTGAGTATAACAAAAAATTTGGTTGATATTACTTGTGCTTATTCTAGGCTTAAAGATTTCTCTTTCCTCTGCACTCGCCCCCACCCAGTTTGGCAAGATTTGCTTCTTATTGCATTGGATTCAGTGACGGTAAAAGAAGAGTTCCCTCTTTAACAGTGAGCAAGGTCTTTAAAAGTGACCCTATAAAGGAAGAAAGTGAGCTTGTGACCTTCTGTAAAGGGAAACTGGAAGATTTTCTGTCAAAAGTTCTTTTTTTCTGCCTTTTTTTATGTTAGAAATTTTGATTCTGACTAGCCTGGATGACTGGACAGCTAATGAAATGTCCACATTACAAGTGTCAATAATGACAGCAGTTAGAGGGGGGAGAGATTTTTAGTCAGACAGTTAATAATTTTGTTTTGTTAACACCTGTTTAACATCAGGTGCTAGTTAACATTTGGGACACGGGCTATCTTGTTAAAGTTAAATTCAACACCCTTGTCCCTTCAACTAAGTTGTGAGAGGTAACAGTATACATTCCCTGAGCCATTTAACAACTCCACCGGCAAAGTCTTTCATACTCCCTTTCAACATTATACAGGAACAAAAATAGTTGATGGCGTAGTTTGTTTTTGTTTGTTTATTCTTATTCTATGCCTTCTTTTCCCTAAATGTCAATCCAATCCATAGCAATGCCTCTATCCTGCCTTTGAATCTGCTAGTGTGGATCCCTGTGCCCATGCAGAGTCAGTGCACGAGTCAGAGGTCCACACTAGCAGACCACAATGCACAATCTCTGTGCAAATGTTACATGAACTGCCAGTCATATTTTACATTTTGTAATCCATTAGATAAATAGAAGCTGCACACATCTGTATTAAACAAGGTTGATGTTAATCAAGTAGATGAAGATATATGCTTGTTTAAAATAATTTTTGATAGCTAAAAAGCCCAAATAATTTTACTCCTAGCTATTTTAACAAAATATTTTTAACCTACAGCAGGATGTTTTTAGACTGCTTTAGCTCAAAAGTTTTATGAAGAATTTAAAATGTCTACAAATTAATATCAGTATTAGCTCTTATATATGGAATTCAAGGCAACATCTAAGGTTTTCTTGAGGAAATTTAATAAAAAAGGGAAAGAATCTGCATTAGGACTTTGCTCTCAAATGACAGATAAAACCTGTTACGATGTGTTAATATTGAAGGTTACCATTGTACTGGGTATCATATGAATGGAAGTAAAGATAACAAGATGGGTGACCTGAGGAAGAACTCTGTGTAGCTCAAAAGCTTGTCTCTCACCAACAGAAGTTGCTCCAATAAAATATATTACCTCACCCACCTTGTCGCTCTAACAGCCTAGGACTCACACTGCTACAGCAATACTGCATTCAAGGAAGTAAAGATGTTCATTATAAAACCACTAGGTGGCATGAAAACAATTTGGCAAAATTTGCAGAGCACTTATGCCCTAAGTCCCCAAATGAACATGTTTTACGTACAGAAAAAAGTATATTGTTTGCCTCTGCCTCACAAAAAGCTTTAGTCTGACCATGATATTACACAGATGACAAGCCTATGATGCCTTTCTGATCATCACAATGTATTACATGCTACTAATATGCATTATATTTGCAACCAAGTGAACCAAAATGATTTCTAGCTACATTTTCATATATAGAACTGTAGGAATATGGTAAATTTTGCATTTTGGAATGGTACAGTTCTATCACTACCTTCATAAATAGTACTGTATAAACATCTACAAATATTTATAAGGTTTTGTAAAGTCAGGACTAACTAGATTTCACATTTTTCAGTGTCTGTTACAATAATTTATACTGGAGAACAAAATTCTAGATAAAATTATTGTTGATATGAGGAATATATATATATTTTTAGACAGATGGTAGTATAAGTTACCAGTTACTGTAAAAATCTCATAGACTCAGACTTTAAGGTCGATAGGGACCATTATGATCATCTAGTCTGACCTCCTGCACAATGCAGGCCACAGAATCTTACCCACCCACTCCTGTAACAAACCCCTAACCTATGTCTGAGTTACTGAAGTCCTATATAACTCAAGCTCATATAGGACTCTTACCAGAACAAGGAGAGAATTTTTGTGCCAGGAGTAATAGCAGAGATTGTGATTGAATTGTTTCTCTCTCTGATATTATCAGTAGTGTTTCTTTCTCACTGTAGTAGGAAGCTAGGCAGGAAGGGGCTGGGAAAGATTCTAAGCAGAAACTGTACAGTGTAGCAACAGTGTATCTTTAGGGATAATACTGTTTTTCTTATTCTAATAAAAATCCTTGCTCAGAATTAGGACAAAGTTACATTACAAAAATAAAGAATCACAGAAAAAGCAACACTGTCAGAAATCAATTCACTTTGAACCAGCTTAAGTAAGGACTAGGAAATACTTTCAGCCTTTCAAAAGACTTATGGTGAGAAGCCAGACTGGCTAATAAAAGGGATGCTTCACCAGAACCACAATGAAGATTAAATACAGAGAGCAGCAAAGTATTGGTCATCCTGTTAGCTTAGGGCTTGTCTACACTTGCACTTTACAACACTGCAGCTTTGTCGCTTAGGAGGAGTCTGAACCCCCCTCCCCGGTCACTGCAAGTTTCACACTATGAAGTGCCAGTGTAGACAGTGCACCAGTGCTGGGAGCCACTCCCCCCATGGAGGTGGGTTTTCTGAGAGTGCTTGGAGAGCTCTCTCCCAGCGCTCTGCCGCGACTACACAAACCACAAATATTGCTAGTGAAGATGTGCCCTTATGCAACACATGAAGCAGAAGACCATCAATTAGTCATTTACCTTTGGTAGTGATGAGGAGATAAGAATAACTGTTAAGATGTTTGAAGAGAATTTCTTTTCAAAAGGAATGTAACACATGGATGGTCATACTTTTACCAAAGGGTGCTAAGACCTGGAGAAAATGTGGAAGCATTTATAGAAGCCTATATGAAAACAATTTGTCACTTTGGTATCAGAAAGGAAGATTACATAAAAAGTTGTTTAACAGTTGGGGTTCAAAACAAAGCGCTTCCAGAAAAGTTGCAATCAATGTGTGAGCTAAGAAGGAGGGGAACATATCCACCTAGGGCACTCCCAACTTGGACAATAATTCTTCTCCCATCAGGTGATAGTTCTGCTCCACCTCCTGGTGGAACTCCCCAACCAGGCACCAGCTCTTCCTGCTCCAATTTCAGATTCTTCTATGTCCTGCAGCCTCATTTCATCAGCCACTGCTAGTGGAAGGGGAGAGAACTAAACTCCCCCATCCTAAAGGGAGAAAGTGGAAGGGGAAGGGCCCCTCTGCTCTTCAGTGAAGGGAAGTTGTGCTGCCTGGTGTTCCTCCTTATGTGAAACCTATTATGAAATATTTGAAAACAGGGAGGGAAAAAGGTATTCTCCAAAAGACCAAACCATTTTTGGTTAAACTAGGGATGTGAATTGCAGTTAACTCAAGCAATCAAAGCAAAACACATTAACTAGATTTTTAAAAAATAATCAGAGTTAATCAGTTTGAATCACGATTAAACAGAATGACAATTTAAATATTTGTGGATGTTTTTCTATATTTTCAAAAATACTGATTTCAATTACAGCACAGAATATAAAGTGTACAGTGCTCACTTTATTTTTGATTACACATATTTGCACTGCAAAAATGATAAGAAATGGTATTTTTCAACTCACCTCATACAAGTACTGTAATGCAATCTCTTTATCATGAAAGTGTAACTTGCAAATGTAGAATAATTTTTTTCACATAACTGCACTCAAAGAACCAAAACAATGTAAAAAAATTTAGAGCCTACAAGTCCACTCAATTCCACTTCTCCAGCCGATGGCTAAGAGAAACAAGTTTGTTTATATTTATGGGAGATAATGCTGCCCACTTCTTATTTACAATGTCACCTGATGGTGAGAACAAACGTTTGCATGGCACTTCTGTAGCGGGTGTTGCAAGGTATTTACATGACATATGCTAAACATTCATATGCCCTTTCATGCTTCAACTTGTAGATTTTTTAAAAATCTTTTTACAGGGCAAATATTTATAATAAAAATATAAAGTGAGCACTATACACTTCATATTCTGTGTTGTAATTGAAATCAATATTTTTGAAAATATAGAAAAACATCCAAAAATATTTATAATTTAAATTGGTATTCTATTATTGTTTAACAGTGCCATTAAAACTGTGATTAATCATAACTATTTTTTTTAATGTAGAGATTAATTGCAATTTTAAAAAATTGTTTGACAGCCCTAGTTCAAACTTCAAACCAAAAAAACAGGAAATACAAAATTTCACCGTCAGGCATTTGCTAGATGCATGGAAAATTTTAGCTCAATATGTGAAACTTTCAGAAAGTTACGAGTGCCTGAAATCTGAGAGGTCCTGATAGAAGCTGTTATGGAACTTTAGCTGCAGCAATTTCTGTGGTCATGCAACTGCAGAATACATGAAGCCTTAACTATTGGATCATACCATATATACACGCACAATATAAAAACAAATAATAAGACCTCATCTAGAATACTGTGTGCAGTTCTGGTCTCCCATGTTTAAGAACGATGAATTCAAACGAACTGGAACAGGTACAGAGAAGGGCTACTAGGATGATCCGAGGAATGGATAACCTGTCTTATGAAAGGAGACTCAAACAACTTGGCTTGTTTAGCCTAACCAAAAGAAGGTTGAGGAGGGATATGATTGCTCTTTATAAATATATTAGAGGGATTAATATTAGGGAGGGAGAGGAATTATTTAAGCTTAGTACCAATGTGGACACAAGAACAAATGGATATAAAGTGGACACTAGGAAGTTTAGACCTGAAATTAGATGGTTTCTAACCATTAGAGGAGTCAAGTTTTGGAACAGCCTTCCAAGGGGAGGACTGGGGGCAAAAGACATATCTGGCTTCAAGACTAAGTGTGATAAGTTTATGGAGGGGATGGTATGATGGGATAGCCTAATTTTGGCAATTAATCTTTGATTATTAGCAGATAAGTATGCCCAGTGGTCTGTGATGGATGTTAGATGGGTTGGGATCTGAGTTACTACAGAGAATTCTTTCCCTGGGTTCTGGCTGGTGAGTCTTGCCCACATGCTCAGGGTGTAACTGATCACCATATTTGGGGTCGGGAAGGAATTTTCCTCCAGGGCATATTGGCAGAGGCCCTGGAGGTTTTTCGCCTTCCTCTGCAGCATGGGGCACGGGGTCACTTGCTGGAGGATTCTCTGCAGCTTAAAGTCTTCAAACCACAATTTGAGGACTTCAATAACTCAGACATAGGTTAGGGGTTTGTTACAGGAGTGGGTGGTTGAGATTCTATGGCCTGCATTGTGCAGGAGGTCAGACTAGATGATCATAATGGTCCCTTCTGACCTTAAAGTCTATGAGTAATAATAATACTTATCTCTTAGATAGAACTTTTCATCTGTAAATCCTAAATGCTTCACAAAGGAGTGCACTATGAAAATCTCCATTTTACAGATGAGGAAACTGAGGCACAGGGATGGCTATGACTTGCCCGTGCTCACCTAGCAAACCCATGTCAGAGAGGACTTCAACTGAAGTCTCCTGAGTCCCCCTCCAGTGCCCTATTCAGTAGGCCACACTGCCTAGTAAAAGCTCCTTTCTTAGCATGTTGAAAGTTTAAGACAGGCTTACAAAACCCAGCCATGTGAGCTTAAATAGAAGAGGAAAGAAGGTTCAAGACACATTTCTCTCCAGTCTGGACCTTTGTGTTGGTCCCATACATAGAGCAAACAATGGGAGAGTAAAACAGTAAAAAAAATTGATGACAATAGTGGAGCATAATTTATTAATCACATTAAGCAATGGCTTGTGATTACAAATAGCAATAATCAAATGATACCATCACAGTATATAGATAATTGTCAAAAAGTGAACTTAATGAAAGCTTTTATGTGGCTTTAATATTTTCCTTGTCTGCAGACACAGCCTTCATAAATGTTTGATTAATGAACTCATTAAGCCCTGACATGACTAGGAAAGACATACTTACCCCGTGACCCATCATAATTAAAATGTGAATGGCATTTGTTCTAGATAGTAGCTGGAATCATTTATTTAAGTAGCAGAACAACCTAAAAACAGCTATTGACTTAGCCTGATGAATTAGCTCACCCTCATGGACAAAACTGAAAGATTAGGCTTGTGTTACATCAATCACAGTGATTCACAGGTAGAATACCAGGTGGTACTGCAAGTTGCCTTCTATCTATATTTATAAGGATATTAAAATTATAGCTGCTTGGAAAATTTCCATGAACTATTTTCTATGGACAAAAAAAGGAAAATGTTAGCAATTTTTTTCCCTTTCCTAACCAGCACTAAGTCACAGTAAGAACTTGCATAGTAGAGCACTGATCAGCACTGCAGAGAAAATTACAGGGATTTCTACTCACAGGCTGCAAAATTCCATAGCTACACTATGTTTCTCACAGCATTAGCAAGTCAGGCAGATGGGCCATACTTGGCTCTCTTACCACTGCATCGGATTCCTGCAATGTAACACAGGGAAAGAGAGTCTTACTCTCCAAAAGAAGCAGCACTTACTATACAGAAAAATCCTTCCTCATGTCAGGATGGAGTGGTTCAGTCAAAGCTGGATTGCTTGATCCACAGGCAGACATACATATGTTTAAAAAAAAACATGGTTAATAAGTCTACTGGCACTGTGGATGAATTAAGTCCTTTGCAGAGGGCCTACAGATGACTATATACCACTTTGACCCTCAAAATAGGGCTTAGGTAACGCATGGGCCTTGTATAGATCTGCACAGAGGTGAATATGGGATATACTATTTTACAGGGTGACTTGAGGAGCATGATGCTTTGGCAGGACTCTTGATTTTATTTTATTACAAGTCCTGATATTTGGTGCTTTTCGTAAAGTCTCAGCTCCAGGAACCATAATTTTGTGACAACCACAACTTGTATTTTACCCCTGACAATTTTAATCCTGTATTTACTAAACCTCAGTGTCATAATTAAGTATTTCCTTAATAACCAAAATATCTGATTGATTAAATGAATGATGGAGGTTTTATTTTACAGTGTTCAATGTACTTATTTGTTAACCTGTTTCTAACTTGTGAAAGTGACTTTGTAAACACTATTCGGCTGTGCAGATATACCAAAAACATGTTAGAATAAGATAATTGTACATATTAGTGCACTGTACAGTATGTTACCTATGATATTATGAATGATGGGATTTTCTTCTTTGGGGGTGCAGCTTAGACAACATTGCACTAGCATTTTATTGAGGGTGATGACATGCAATTTTTCTGTGCTTTGGTTGCTCTGGAAGCTGTGGGGGGGGGGGGTGGAGGTTGGATTGGTGAAGGGGATGGGGAGGAAAAGGATCAGGCAGTGTTTTGACCTGAGTTAGAATAATTAAAACCAGCTTTTGATTCTGGCTTGTAGGCTGTCCTAGCACTGTGGCAAGCTAGAACGTGGATGCATGCATCCACAAGTTTCTGCTACCAGATTCAGGACAAGCTGTCCTGGAACCAATATTGCACATAGATTGAAATTCGAAGGCAGGGGCCCATTTTAACAACTTTATCATCAGAGGGTTGGAGTCTGGACTGTACAGAGCCTCGGCAGGCACTGGTACCATGAATTAAGCTGATTGAAAATGAAATGAGGAGAAAGTGAGGCACATGAGCTGGTGTGCCATACTAACATCTTTAGCAGGGCACTATACCAGAATTTTATTTCCTCTCCACTGCCACTCAGCTCTCCTATGCATCTAGGAACAGGGTCTTCATTTGCATCTCACTCTTCTGTGAAGACTGGGGTACAATGTCTAGTGGTAGCAGTCTGTATTGTTACACATGGGCCCCAGGTGTTTGCTGTTCTGAGGGTATGCCTGCACTGGGGCTAGGGGGTGTAATTACCAAGTCAGACAGTCATAACCAAGTTAACTCTGATCAAGCTAGCATGCTAAACATTAAAAGGGGAGACATGGAGGCACTAATGGCAGGAGAGGCTAGCCACCTGAATACATACTTAGGGTCTCAGGCGTGCTCATGCCTGAGGTGGCTAGCCCCTCTGGCTGCTTGTGCTGCCATGGCTACACTTTTAGTTTTAGGATATTTACTCAAAGCTAGCACATATATGTCTTCCTGAACTGGAAATTACACCTCCAGCATAGACATATCCCTGAGTCTCACGCCAGGGGTGATAGGATCAGGGAATGCTGAAGACAAGAAGTTCAGGCCATTGAGAGAGAGATAATGATATCTGATTTGGTGGCATTTTTTACACTCTTTGCACTGGTATGTATTACTGTGTAAGGCAGTGGAGAATCAAGCATGCCTGGCATCTCTGATTCACTAAAATGTGAACATTTTTGTTGCACTTTGGATGTAATGATGTTTGTACTAATTTGTTCCGTGTCTAAAGATTGGTATATTTTAGAAGGTATATTGGGCAAGTTTATCTGGAGAAAGAATTTTAAATTCATATTTACAATCTGAAGATTATGATTTTATCATTATTAGAAATTCTATGGTTGGATGGTGTGTTCTGTTGAGTTTTCTGCTTATAACATAGAAATGCACTGATAGCAGGGTTCAATCACCACTGCAGCACCTCCTGTTGGCTGTCCTGGAGATTAGCTCTGCTCACCAATACACCCTCTTCTGGTGATGTCTTGCCACAGTCATGTCTGCTTCAGGATCCACATCTCTCCAAGAATAATGGCATCCTCTTCAGGACACAACCCTCTGGCTGTGCCACACTCTGTGTTCCTTCCCTTCCAGGGAATGTACCACAGTCCCTCAGTCTAGCCACTGCCTCAGTTAATTTCTTTGGTCCACTTCCCCACAATTCCCCCACATTCTTCATCCTTACCTCAGGGCTTCAGCCTGCCAGTCTTAGCAGCTAGCCAGGAACTCTCTCTAGCTTCCCCAATCCTTGCTGGCAGTACTGCTCTATCCAAGTGTTGGCACTCGTTCCTCCTACTAGGAGCCTGAACTTCCCTCCTCAAGCTCCAGGGAACTACTGAGGCTGCTCTGCCCTGCAGCCCTTCTTATACAGGCCTGCCCAGCCCTCATTGACTCCTCCTCACAGCCCCTCTCCTATTGGCTGCTTTCTGCGCAGCATCCCTAGGGCTCCATTAACCCCTTAAAAGCCAGTCTGGGGCAGATGCTCCATTACAGCACCTTTAAACTAAAGGGGAAAAAAGATTCAGAATTAAGGTTTCTGCTTAACCTTATAATAAGTCGCGAGTTGCTATGGCATCTTGGAGACCTCAGGTATTTATCATAGGTTTTTCTAAGGTCCCTACGAACCTATTGTGAGCGTGCAGCATAATATTTCCCACTACATGTAGGAAAATAGAATCTTCACAAGGTTTTCCATTAACCCTTTACTGCCATTCCCAAATAGAACCTTGAAGCACAAAAAATGAAGTTCAGGTTTCAGAGGATGTTAAGTTCTGCATCAGATTCATAGACTGTTAAAATGACAAGGAAAGAACCTAGACAACCTAGGGTCATCTGCCTCAGGTCCTATGTTCCACCTCTTACAGTAGCTGTAGGTCAGTAGCTTCTTATGCTGCTGATGGGTTTCAAGATTTGCTGTGTCCTGCCTCCAACTTGGCTATTCTCATAGACTCATAGACTCATAGACTCTAGGACTGGAAGGGACCTCGAGAGGTCATCGAGTCCAGTCCCCTGCCCTCATGGCAGGACCAAATACTGTCTAGACCATCCCTGATAGACATTTATCTAACCTACTCTTAAATATCTCCAGAGATGGAGATTCCACAACCTCCCTAGGCAATCTATTCCAGTGTTTAACTACCCTGACAGTTAGGAACTTTTTCCTAATGTCCAACCTAAATCTCCCTTGCTGCAGTTTAAGCCCATTGCTTCTTGTTCTATCATTGGAGGCTAAGATGAACAAGTTTTCTCCCTCCTCCTGATGACACCCTTTTAGATACCTGAAAACTGCTATCATGTCCCCTCTCAGTCTTCTCTTTTCCAAACTAAACAAACCCAATTCCTTCAGCCTTCCTTCATAGGACATGTTCTCAAGACCTTTAATCATTCTTGTTGCTCTTCTCTGGATCCTCTCCAATTTCTCCACATCTTTCTTGAAATGCGGTGCCCAGAACTGGACACAATACTCCAGTTGAGGCCTAACCAGCGCAGAGTAAAGCGGAAGAATGACTTCTCGTGTCTTGTTTACAACACACCTGTTAAGGCATCCCAGAATCACGTTTGCTTTTTTTGCAACAGTATCACACTGTTGACTCATATTAAGCTTGTGGTCTACTATGACCTCTAGATCTCTTTCTACTATACTCCTTCCTAGACAGTCTCTTCCCACTCTGTATGTGTGAAACTGATTGTTCCTTCCTAGGTGGAGCACTTTGCATTTATCTTTATTGAACTTCATCCTGTTTACCTCAGACCATTTCTCCAATTTGTCCAGATCATTTTGAATTTTGACCCTGTCCTCCAAAGCAGTTGCAATCCCTCCCAGTTTGGTATCGTCCGCAAACTTAATAAGCGTACTTTCTATGCCAACATCTAAATCGTTGATGAAGATATTGAACAGAACCGGTCCCAAAACAGACCCCTGCGGAACCTAACTTGTTATACCTTTCCAGCAGGATTGGGAGCCATTAACAACTACTCTCTGAGAAGGTTATCCAGCCAGTTATGCACCCACCTTATAGTAGCCCCATCTAAATTGTACTTTCCTAGTTTATCTATAAGAATATCATGCGAGACCGTATCAAATGCCTTACTAAAGTCTAGGTATATCATATCCACCGCTTCTCCCTTATCCACAAGGCTCGTTATCCTATCAAAGAACGCTATCAGATTAGTTTGACACGATTTGTTCTTTAAAAATCCATGCTGGCTATTCCCTATCACCTTACCACCTTCCAAGTGTTTGCAGATGATTTCTTTGATTACCTGCTCCATTATCTTCCCTGGCACAGAAGTTAAACTAACTGGTCTGTAGTTTCCTGGGTTGTTTTTATTTCCCTTTTTATAGATGGGCACTATATTTGCCCACTTCCAGTCTTCTGGAATCTCCCTGGTCTCCCATGATTTCCCAAAGATAATAGCTAGAGGCTCAGATACCTCTTCTATTAACTCCTTGAGTATTCTAGGATGCATTTCATCAGGCCCTGGTGACTTGCGGGCATCTAATTTTTCTAAGTGATTTTTTACTTGCTCTTTTTTTATTTTATCTTCTAAACCTACCCTCTTCCCGTAAGCATTCACTATACTAGACATTCCTTCAGACTTCTCAGTGAAGACCGAAACAAAGAAGTCATTAAGCATCTCTGCCATTTCCAAGTCTCCCGTTACTGTTTCCCCCTCCTCATTGAGCAGTGGGCCTACCCTGTCCTTAGTCTTCCTCTTGCTTCTAAAGTATTGATAAAAAGTCTTCTTCTTTCCCTTTATTCCCATAGCTAGTTTGAGTTCATTCTGTGCCTTTGCTTTTCTAATCTTGCCTCTGCATTCCTGTGTTATTTGCCTATATTCATCCTTCGTGATCTGACCTAGTTTCCATTTTTTATATGACGCCTTTTTATTTTGTAGGTCACGCAAGATCTCAAGGGTAAGCCAAGGTGGTCTTTTGCCACATTTTCTATCTTTCCTAACCATCGGAATAACTTGCTTTTGGGCCCTTAATAGCATCCCTTTGAAAAACTGCCAACTTTCCTCGGTTGTTTTTCCCCTCAGTCTTAATTCCCATGGGACCTTACCTATCAGCTCTCTGAGCTTACCAAAATCCGCCTTCCTGAAATCCATTGTCTCTATTCTGCTGTACTCCCTTCTACCCTTCCTTAGAATTGCAAATTCTATGATTTCATGATCACTTTCACCCAAGCTTCCTTCTACTTTCAAATTCTCAACAAGTTCCTCCCTATTTGTTAAAATCAAGTCTAGAACAGCTTCCCCCCCAGTAGCTTTTTCAACTTTCTGAAATAAAAAGTTGTCTGCTATGCAGTCCAGGAACTTATTGGATAGTCTGTGCCCCGCGGTGTTATTTTCCCAACATATATCTGGATAGTTGAAGTCCCCCATCAACACCAAATCTTGGGCTTTGGATGATTTTGTTAGTTGTTTGAAAAAAGCCTCATCCACCTCTTCCACCTGATTAGGTGGCCTGTAGTAGACTCCCAGCACGACATCACCCGTGTTTTTTACCCCTTTTAGCCTAACCCAGAGACTCTCCACACTTCCGTCTCCTATGTCCATCTCCACCTCAGTCCAAGTGTGTACATTTTTAATATATAAGGCAACACCTCCTCCCTTTTTCCCCGTCTATCCTTCCTGAGCAAACTATACCCATCCACACCAACATTCCAGTCATGTGTATTATCCCACCAAGTTTCAGTAATGCCAATAATGTCATAGTTGTTTTTAATTATTAGCACTTCCAGTTCCTCCTGCTTATTACCCATACTTCTTGCATTTGTATATAGGCATCTAAGATACTGGTTTGATCTTGCCTCCCAGCTTTGCCCTGACCCTCCTTCCTCTCTGCCATTATAACCCGTGCTCCCTCCTGTTTCCAACCCATCTCCCAGGTCTTGTTCCCCACTTACCTGTGGGCTTTGCTCACCTGTCCCCGTCGAACCTAGTTTAAAGCCCTCCTTACTAGGTTAGAGGCTTACTATTACTCCTTACTATTGTTAGAGGCTGTCCCTGCAGAGTTGGAGGCAAGCTACTGTCATCCATAATTGCATCAGAGGCGGCTAATGCAGAGCTCCTGAAGGCCCATGACAGTTGGTCTGCTCCCCGTTCCATTAAGTTGGGGTCCCCAGCAGCTTCAGGTCTTTCAGGCCTTTAAATATGGTGCTGTCTACATGAGAGTCCTCCCCAGTAATAGGGTGGACAATGGTTTGGGTATGACTACATGAGAGACTGCCTCTCTCCTTGCACTGGTTGAGATCAGCTGGGACACCTGAGTGAGTCATTCCCCGGTATAAGAAGGAGACGGCTGTTGGCAGAGTATTCTCAGTTTGGGGCCCTTAGCTCTGGAACTCACTTCCCTGTCTTCGGCTTATATAGCCAGAGTTTATGAACCTTCAGGACATGTTGCATTACAGGGCCATCATTTTAGAAAAATTTAGGAGAGATGAGGAAAGTTTGGTCCCATCTTGGGGGTGTGGAGTGGAACGGGGAGATGACAGACTGGTCCTATGCCGGACATTGGGAGGAAGATGAGCTGAGGTATATGTGTGTCACCGATGGCTGGCACAGGACAGAGATTGGGGCCTGGCCCTCTCCAAGCTGAGCTCAACCCCAGGGTGCCACTGCTGCTTCCTGTCCAGCCAGTGTTGAGAGGGAGTGGTGCTGACAACACAGTGATAAGGTGCTCTGGCCCAGCCTGCCCCACAGTGGCCCCCAGAGACCTGAGGGAGACACCGCATCACCGGCTGTCAAGGAGCTATGAAAAGTCAGAGGGAGGGACAAAACCAAGGTCTGGAGGCATCAGGCAACTGCCCCCTCTGCCCCATAGCAAATGACACCCCTATTACACAGCCTGTATGCCCAGGGTTTTGGATCAGGAAGGGTGAATTGATGTCATGCCAATGTTTTAACAAGGAACTCCCACAAAACGTTTAAGCTTGGGAGCTTTTTATAAAACTTATAAAAGTTATAAAACTTGTGTCCCAGAGGGAAATGGGGAAACATTGAGAAACAATTTAATTTATTTTTGGTTTTAAATCAAAATGCTGTTTTTGTAACCACAGGAGGCAACACCACTGGACAAACACAGTAAGCTCCATTCAGTAGAAAATTCATAGTTGGTTCCTGAAAATATATAGACTACTATCATGCTGCTAGTATACCTTGGTTTTCATCTTGCAAAATATGGAAAGGGACAAAACCTGCAAACCGTTGGACTTCAGTGGGAACCAAAGAACCCAACAGCATACAGGACTGGGCCCTAAAATTATTGAAAAAAATATTTACATTATTTTCAAAACATTTACAGTTTGTTGTATAATTCTTTGGCAATGTTTTGTCCTTCATTTTAGCCATTTCCTCATTATTTTAAGCACATCTCTCACTGATTGTTACCAGCAACTTGATAGATGTATAGAAGAAAAGGGAAAAAAGTTGGCTATTCATTATTGTATTCATAATCTATCACAAAATAGACAAATGGGAAAACCAGTATTATTCCCCTAAATCAAGCTGATGCCCCCAGAACATAAAACTTTCTCAATCATTAAAACATTGCACTTATAAAAAAGCCATCCCGGTGCTTCTATAGCAGTTCTAAAAGCTGCCAATTCCTAAGCAAACAGATAACTACGTTGTTGGTAGACTATTTGTCATTCCAGTTTAATAACAAATTGATGGACTCATTGTCTACTTCACTTCTGCATTTGTCATGGTAACGTGTCTGTCTTCATCTGGATCCCTGACTCCACCTTATGGAAAGTTACACAGAAGAGCAGGATGGAAGCTGCTCTTCTGAATCCCTGAAATTTACTGTTACCAAGGTGATGGGAGACAAAACAAACTGACAGCCTGGCTGTCTATATTCGCTCAGCTTCAGTAGCAAAAGTTAGAGGGACCCAAGCTTCTAACTTTTATGTCAAGGGAAATTGGTACAGGATCATGAAAAGAAGTTCATTCCATTATGACTGTTGATCACTTAATGATCTGTAAAGTTCTCTGAATGCAACAGTAAGCCTGACAAGGGGATTTCTTTTGTGAATGTCCGATTGTTTAGAAAGAATGGGTATATGTTTTGCTTTTCAGGAGAGATGCCCCTTGTTTTCTCAAGGTGCAACAATTTACTATCATTTGAGATTTTTTTATTATATATAAATCAAATTCCCTTGTCATAAATATACAACTGCTTTTGATGAGTTTAAATGCCTTTGTTACTTTACTTTTCAGCACTATCTATAAAACTCTAAAATTCCATTTTCATTTTAATTTCATTTTGAAATGCCACCACTGATCATTACCTAGTAGCAGGGACAGGTGTGGTGTCCCACCATCCCAAAAAAAAATAAAAATTAACTGATTTGTTCACCATTCTCACACCTCCCTCTACACTGTTTTTTTAAATAAATAAATAGGGTAAACGTGTCCCTAAAGACAGACATATCCCTGTTTTCAGGGCCGGTTCCATCAGTTTTTTTTTAATAGAAAACAATATTTTATCCCCTAGGTGCTGACTCCTTGGGTGCTCCACCCACTGGCGGCCCTGCCGAATAGATCCTGCCCCTCCCTCCCAGCACCTCCCGCCCACCACGGATCATCTATTTAGTGGCATGCAGGAGGCGCTAGGGAGAGGGGGTGGAGTGAGGGCAAGGCGCTCAGGGGAGGGGATGGAACAGGGTGGGAAGAGGCAGAACAGGGGTGGGGTCGTGGGGGTAGGGCCTGGGGAACAGAGAGGGGTCAAGCACCCCGGGAGAAATGAGGAAGCTGGCGCCTGTGTTTTGTCCTTACTTTGGTAAGTCGTGGCAGACTGCTCACTTGAAGGAGCTGTCAGTCAGCTGAGCTGGTGAAATTAAAAGCAGCCGGGGTGAGCAGATAGGCATCCCCAGGTCTGTTATACAATAACACCCTTCTTCAGCCAGAACCTGAAAACAAGAGCTTATAGTGATGTATAACTTGGTATTACAATATTTATATCTTATTTAACTAATGCTTCCAAACAAAATTCTCTGTGATATTATGATGGTGTTTATCAGCTTGATAATCTTAGCCTTTATTAATGTTGATGCATCCTAGCAATGGAGCATAATGAAGTCAAGAAGCTAGGTGTCCCAGTAACTCCTATCTTGTTTGTAAAACCCTCATATGACAGGTATGGAGTCCATTGTATTAAAAATGCAAGGTTTTTGTATTATTATGAGATTGTGCGTAACTTCTCTAGGGAGGAAACATGGCCAGTATAAACCTTGGAAAGTGTTACAAGCTTCAAAGAACTATATTGAAGAACAAGCCAGACAAAAATGACAGAGTTAATAGGGAATCTCTAGCGGGAGGTAAATACAAATGTAACTTGCTCAAGTTATGCCAAAGCTGTATAAAGTAGTGGTTCTCAACCAGGGGTACGTGTAAACATGGGGGTATGGAGAGGTCTTCCAAGGGGTACATTGGGTCATTTAGATATTTGCCTAGTGTTACAACAGGTTACATAAAAAGCTCTAGCAAAGTCAGTACAAACTAAAATTTCATACAGACAATGACTTGTTTATACTGCTCTATATGCTACACACTGAAATGTAAGTACAGTATTTATATTCTAATTGATTTATTTTATAAGTATATGGTAAGATGAGAAAGTCAGCAGTTGTTCAATAATAGTGTGTTGTGACCCTTTTGTATTTTTATGTCTGATTTGTGTAAGCAAGTAGTTTTTAAGTGAAGTGAAACTTGAGGGGACACAAGACAAATAGGACTCCTGAAAGGGGTACAGTTGTCTGGCAGGTTGAGAGACAGTGGTATAAGGAAAGACAGAGGCATATCTACACTGTAGACTTTTGCCAACACAAATTACATTGGCATAAAGCCACCACAGTTAGTATATTGCTTGTGCATGTACATACTTGGCTTCTTGCATCGGCGCTGCTCATATTCACCAGGAGCGCTTGTGTTCATTCACAGTGCAGTGCACCATGAGTAGGTGCAACTCACCACCTTCCAGTACACTGGCTTTGGGAAGTTTTTGCAATGCATGGTGAGGCAGAAACAAATCACACAAAGATCACTGGGAACAAATGATCAACTTCCCAGCATGCAACTTTCTCCCTCCCATACTATCATCTGGATCCCACAATTTTCATGTCTTTCGAAAAAAATCCCATGAACCTGCATGACTCTCCTCACTGTCCACCGTCTCTGACAGAAGCATGGAGCTGGCACTACTCTGACAATTGTCATGAGGATTGCAAGCACAGGATGCAGGAGAGATTTATTTGAATTAGCCTCCTAACTGTTCTTGGCACTACATCTCAATTAATGATGTAATGTATTTTGCGACATCTTTTCTTACTGGTGTTTCCAGGAGTCATAACTGGTATAAATGTGTTAAGAATATATATAAGTATTTAGAGAGATTTATGTTAACATGGAATCTTTCTTTTAAAGTAATGCTATGATTTGAATTTTGTTCACTAGTTTATAAAAATGTTAGTTATACTCTGAAAAAAAAAATTTTAGAACATCCATTTCTAAGGAGACTTTACAAGTGTTTGGAGGAGTATATAAAGAAATGTTGCATAGAACTATTTCATTATAAATGTGTCAAGTGTCAGGGGGTAGCCGTGTTAGTCTGTATCCACGAAAATAACAAGGAGTCCAGTTGCACCTTAAGAAGTGCGTGTTTTTACCCACAAAAGCTTATGTCCAAATAAATCCGTTAGTCTTTAAGGTGCCATCGGACTCCTTGTTGTTTTCATTATAAATGATTACAATGAGTTGCACCTGCTTTCACCAGATCTGAATGTTGTTTAAACAGCAGACAGCTGACTGACTTTGCCATTATAAAAATAGTTTAGCTAAAAGCATATATTATTGTTTTTCATTGTAGGCTGGTAGTGATGGGGAAAGCATTGGAAATTGCCCATTTTCTCAGCGTCTTTTTATGATTCTGTGGCTAAAAGGAGTTATATTTAATGTAACAACTGTAGACTTGAAAAGGTAAGATTACAATAGATAATTTCATTTTCAGAAGAACATTAGCAAAATGATTATTTTAAAGAATGTATTGCTTGTGGTAACTTTGAATAACACATGCAAACTGACTGCCATTATTTGTGCAGCTAATTGATATTTTCATAGCTCTTTATAGGCCGGATTTTTATCTGATTTAAACTGATGTAAAACAGTAATAATTCCACTGAAATCGATGGTGTAACATGATGTAAAATAGGTGTAAGTGAGGGGAGACTCATATTCTATATGGTCAATGCATGAAACAGATATTAATTAGTTAATACTAATGAATTCTTACAACATCTCTCTGAGGCAGAAGGTTACGCCTTATCTTTACAAACAGGTAAGCTGAGATGGAAAAAGGGAGGTGATTTGTCCATGGTTACCCAGTAATTACAAGGATAATTTAACCTATTTTATTTGCTTTAAATAATACCAGTATACTATTGTAAAGGTGAAACAGGTTACTACTACTAAGTGTAGGAATTTAAAATGTCTCTCACATAGCTACTTACCCAAGGTGTTTGTACCCTTTTAGAAAACCTGCAGACTTACAGAATCTAGCCCCAGGAACAAACCCTCCCTTCATGACTTTTGATGGTGAAGTGAAAATTGATGTCAATAAGATCGAGGAGTTCCTAGAGGAAAAATTAACACCACCAAGGTACTGTGCTCTTGCGTGTCATATTTTGCTTTTTGTCCTTCATACCTACCTTCACTGCACTCCCTGGCAAAATACCCACTGGTTTCAATGACAGCAGGATCAGGTCCTTGGTCACTTTCATGCCTTAAAATATATATATATGAACTATATAAGAAAGTCTGATTGTGCTCTGATTGAACTCAATGAGCGTTGCTGTTGACTCCACTGGAAGGAGAAGTGAGACGTAGCATAATGATGTTGTTCCTGTGAGATCGTGAGTGTTAGATGCTGATTGCTCGACTCCCAGTGACTGAAGTAAATGGGAATTGACAGTGCTCAGCACTGCACAGGTTTGAACACAATTACTGTAAATTAAAGAAACTTTATCAATGTTAAAAAAATCTCTATTTAAATTTGCTCTTCCAGCAGTATTTTCTCTGGGCCAAATCATCAGCTGGCGTCAATTAGCACAGGGCCATTGATTTCAGTGGAGCTATGCTGGTTTACACCAGCCAAGGATCTGGCTCTCTGCATGTTCTGTTAGTTAAGGACAAGTCATCAGAAATTATTTAGTTTTATAGTCCATGCAATGGAGATTAACTACTAATTTGCTTTGTGTAACGTGCAATAACTGTCTGCAATTTCAGTATCAAAATTTCCTTTTCAAAGAGATGGCAAAATAGCAGCTCCCTAGAGTTAATAAAGGGTCTTGTTAGAGAGCTTATTCCTTCACTCTCGATAGTATGCATGTTTAACAGCCGCAAGGGGTCATGAAGAGATCAGACTATTAGTTTCTGCATCCCTGTGAGGTATTCGAATTTCCCTATCCCCCAGCAGGTGCACAACAGCACCTTTTCACACTATCCATTTTGATTCATTCTTTTATACCTCTATAACTAGCTAAGTGATAAGAATACACCTAAATTCTTAAAGTATAGGCCCTTGCAGACAGGCCTGAATATCTATATCCTAACATGTCTGAGCCAACACCTATTGAAATCAATAAAAAGACTCCCGTGCCAATTTAAGTCAATAGGAACTGTCCTTTATAGCACTAATCAACTGATGATATCCTGCAAGTTTGTTATGATGTAGACATGCCAACTCTCATGAATTGACGGTGAGAGATGCAATTTCTAAATAAAATTAAGCCTGGCTCCTGCTGCCAGACTGGGAAATAGGAGAGGGGACCCCACTGCAGCCAACCCTAGGCCTGGGGAAGGAGAAGAACCCTAAGAGCAGCAGAGGTAAGGATAGTAAGGCTGAAATATGGCCTGGAGGCTGCAGGGGCACTGACTGTGTGTGTGTTGATGGTAGGTTCTGAGCAGATGCAGTAAATGCTGGGTGGGCAAACTGAGTGCAGCGAGGATCAATGGGGATTGAACTGATGGGAGCTGAATTGAGGGGGGTTGGGTGAGGACAGAACTGATGGGGGGACTGGAGGACAGGATTAATTGTTGGGCAGGTAAGAGCTTCTGCAGCAGGGGCCAAAATCACCTTATCCAGTACATGTGGGAGAGTGGGCAACACTAATTGTCACATGCACACACCCTGACGAAAGGCAAGGGAGAGTTCAAAAATCAAGAGACTGACCTAAAACACCACAATATTATCTTTTTTTTTTTTTAAAAAATCTCATTATTATTGAGGGTCCGACACTATTTTTGATCTCTTAAAGTTAGCAATACAGTAACTCGTCGCTTAACATTGTAGTCATGTTCCTGAAAAATGAGACTAAGTGAAACGATGTTAAGTGAATCCAATTTCCCCATATGAATTAATGTAAATGGATGAGGAGGTAAGCTCCAGGTTAATTTTTTCACCAGACAAAAGACTATATGATATAGATATAGATATAGATATATAGATATAGATATATACATATACATAGTATAAGTCTTAAACAAACAATTTAATACTGTTCACAGCTATGATGATTGTGAAGCTTGGTTGAGGTGCTGAAGTCAGAGGGTGGAAGAGGGTGGGATATTTCCCAGGGAATGCCTTACTGCTACATGATGAACTAGCAGTCAACTCAATCCTCAAGGGTTAACACGTTAATGTAGCTTCACATTCTACAAGGCAGCACAACTGGAGGGAAGGGAGACAGCATAGGAGACAGACTCTCACCTGTGTGTGTGATAGAACGAGAGAGAGATATGCATTGCCCCTTTAAGTACGCTGACTCCACTCCAAGTACACTGCCTTTTAAAGTAGATCAGCAAGTTCAGACAGCCCCTGCTGCCAGCAAGCTCCCTCTGTCCTGAGCCCTGTCATGTCTCCCTCCTGCTCTGTGGTAGGGAGACCAGATGTTAAGGAGAAAATATCGGGACCACCACAGGGGGGGCTTTCTTCTTTTTTTTTTTTTTTACACTCACCCATCCGGGAGTTTGGCGGCAATTCAGCAGAGAGCGCTTCAATCACAGACAGTCTTTGGCGGTATTTCGGCGGGAGGTAATAAACTTTACCGCCAAAGACAGAAGCACCCGTCGCCGAAATACCGTCAAAGACTGTCTGCGACTGAAGGACTCGCCACTGAATTGCTGCCGAAGACCAGGAAACAAAATGTCGGGACAAATGGCATCCCGACCGTACTCTGATTGGGACATGGGACAAACTCCTCAAAATTGGGACAGTCTCGATTTTATCAGGACATCTGGTCACCCCACTCTATGGAGATGGGGTAAGTAGGCGGCAGGAGCAGGGGGGATGGGAACACCCTGACATTAGTACCCCTCTTTCCCCCTGCCCCCTTGTACAGCAAGCAGGAGGCTCCTGGGAGCAGCTCCAAGGCAGAGGGCAGGAGCATCCCATGGCAGTGGAGGAGGGACAGCTGAGCTGCCCACCAATTGATAGCCTGCTGGGAGGCTGCCACACAGGGAACTTAGGACGGCAGGGAGCTGATAGGGGGGCTGCTGGTCCATCCTGGTTCCAAGCCCCCACCCCTAGCTCCAACAGGCTGCTCTTCCTGCAAGCAGTGGACAAAGTAGGCAGCTGCCAATCAAAGTTATAAGGGAACATTGCGCAGCTTTAAACGAGCATGTTCCCTAATTGATCAGCAATGAAACAATGTTAACCAGGGCGACTTTAAGTGAGGAGTTACTGTACTGATGATGTCAGTACAGTAATTCTCAAAGAGTGAAATTCACTCTAGTGCAGAGGGCTCATGCAAGGACCTCCACACCATTGTAGTAACCTACTGTTTCTCTATATTTGTGCTTTTGAGATTTATTTCCCTCATTTTCTTCAAGTTATAAAATAATGAAAGTTGATGAGTAGTTATGGCAAGAAATAAAATTAAACTTCTGGATACTAGGAGTAATTGAAAAACATTTGACACAGTATTTATTTTATATGGTCTAAGTAGTTTCCATTTTAGGAATGTTTCCTATGAAAAATACTTAGCCATATTTTGTTCACTATGGGGTAGAATAAACTGCTGTTCATATAATACAGAATTTGCTGAATGTCATAAAAGAAGCTGCTAGTTGTATGACATTCTTGTATTTTTAATTCCTCAGGTACCCCAAACTTGGGCCAAAGCACCCTGAATCTAATTCTGCAGGAAATGATGTGTTCGCAAAATTCTCTGCTTTCATAAAGAACACAAGAAAAGATGCTAATGAAAGTAAGTACCGGCAATCTCTGCATCATTATCGTTGATAACTGGAATGAGTTGGAGTTACATAATTACAGCATAAAGTTTTCTACCAACGTTCAATCTGTATTTGCATTAAGGACTCATTCTAAGCAAAAGCTATCTATGGCTTTCCAGGACATGGAAGCTCTGGAAAGCTACAGATCCTGATTCTAGAGGGGGTAATGTTTTAAAGAGAAAGATCAACACATATGCACTATGGTGAAAGAAAGAATTAGTAGTTTGTTGTTTTTGTCAACAAACTTCTCCATATCACAGTGGCTTGGCTGAACAGTATTTAAGGCCCTGATCCTGCAAATGCTTGACTTGCTGAAGGTGAGTATTTCCACTGACTTCAATAAAACTACTCATATCCAAAAAGCTAGGCATGTGCCTAAGAATTTGCAGGATCAGACCTATGAATGGAATACAAAAAAGCAAATGCTTTTTTCTTCAACTTTAAAAGAAGTGGTATAAAGTTAATGAAATGAACATACTAAGTAAGTATATATAATGTGCCAGGGCAAGGCCAGAAGGCTATAGAAAAGTAGTGGGAGACAGATATTAGCCCCAGGCTAAACAAATCCCTGTTACCTGAATAAGTAAATGGCAGCTGCTCCAGGTCGATTAAGACACCTGGGGCCAATTAAGATCTTTTCAGAAGGCAGGGAGGATGCTAGGTTGATTGGGACACCTGAAGCCAATTAGGGGCTGACTGAAACTAGTTAAAAGCCTCCCAGTTAGTCAGTTGGGTGCATGTGTCAGGAGCTGTAGGAGGAGGCTGTGCTGTTGCAGAAACTAAGCAGTACAAACCATATCAGGTGCAAGGAAGGAAGCCCTGAGATAATGGTGAAGTAGATATTAAGGAAGCGGGGGCTGCTCTGGGGAAGTGGCCCAGGGAATTGTACTATTGTCCTATTTCCAAAAAGTCAGCTACCATAGCTGTGACTATTAGGGTCCCTGGGCTGGAGCCCGGAGTAGAGGATGGGCCCAGGCTCCCCCCTGATTAATCACTAAGACTAGAGACAACAGACTTGCAAGGGAGGATTGCTTCTTCTCACCTCCCTTGCTGGCTTATGATGAAAATGGCTCAGTAGACTGTGACTCTTGCCTCTAGAGAGAGAAGGACTATGTGGAGAGTCACAGTGAGCCTCTGAGGCTAGTGAAATCTGCCAGGAAGCATGGGACCCACTGAGACAAGGACAGAACTTTGTCACAAAAGTATAATATACTCTAATTTTTTTGACAGTGAAATTGAAATAGCTAAGAGAATTAATTTGGAATAGTACTATTTGTGTAATAAATCCTATTTTTCTAGGATTTTTCTGAAGCAATTTGACTAGCTCCAAAATGTGGGAATTTTTATGCCAGTGCAACTTTTTAAAGTCAAATAATTAAAATTTATTCTAAGACTATGGAATTATGGTACATATTTCTACAAATGGTCATAATGTTTCCTGGCCTAGAGGTAGATGAGAATTTGACAGAAATTCCTCACTCTCTGGACCAGCCATCTATATTCACTGTGATTGAAGTCCCCTTCCCTTCCCCTTCACAAAGCTGAAATCAATAAGCTTTAAATGAGAAACCAAGCACGGATTGGAATTCACCTTTCCCAGCCTAGCAGCATGCTGAGGGACTACATGGCCATATCCATCATTCAGAGTTCCTGTTTATCCAGCCACTGCATTCATATATGCAAGGATCCAATGGCTGAACCTTCCCTCAACACCTCCCTTCTTGTGTCAGGTTTTGAGGAGCCCACCACTCATCGTCCGGGGCATGCACACAGTGTGAAGGTGCCCGCTATCATCTCTCTCTTGCTCTGAGCTGTTAGCCAATATTCAGGGCCTTGCTGGATTGTTTCTGTTGGGAGGAAAAATGGGTGATACAAAGCAGGTATTTCTTTGGTGCAATTGTACACAGAGTCCTGTTTCCCTGAACACAATAGAAACAACCAACAGCATCAGGCAGTTTCCTTGCTTACAGTTTCCAAGTCTCCCTCTCTAATCAGTTCTGTGCCCCCAAAGAGTTCTGTTTTTGCTCCTTCTCAGGGTCATGCTTCTCTCTGCTGTCCCCTGGTTTCTCAAAGCATTTCTGCCTCTGACACACAGCTACAAACAATCCCCTAACTCCTACATCTGAAATCATAGAACCCCTAAAATCACAAGTCTTAGCTTCCAATCAGCCTTGCCATGTGTCCCATTGCCTTGGACTGTGGCTTCTTTTGTTTTCAGCTATATAACTGCATAAAGGGGCTCAGTTGCTCTGTCTGAAAGAAAGGTGCTTTAGCATACCCCATTTGCTTTATCTAGGCCTGTGATTGTCTGTGGGTCAAAGATTCACTTGATGTCAGCCATTAACACCTTCCAGTATAACCACCTCTATCCTTATTGTCCTGGTATCCTGACATGGGGGCTTGAGTGGTGTGGAATGCTTCGTACTTGAATCTGTTCCTCTGCACTTAGGGAATTTTCGCCCTTCCTTAGAGCTGGTTGAAAAGTGTTCCACCCCTCCCCCGCCCCAGGAAAACTATGATCTTTAGCAAAAATTCAAATACCAAAATAATTGGGACAAAACTGAAATTGGGCTAAAAACTGAAAGAACAGTTTTTGGAAATGCTGCCCTAGTGCTTCATAAGATTTGTATTTCAGGTGCTTCATGACCCCTTTCTCCTCTATAAACTGGGCTCCCTGGTCAGACTACATCTCCCTTAATGGACTGTGGTCTTCCCTCTTGGAGAGCGAGTGGAATTCATGTGAACTCTTGCCCATTTTCTGTTATTGGAGAGGTTGTCCCCCTGGGTAACCTGGCTCATAGAGGAGAATGGAGACATGAGTCAACAAGGGTATGTCTAAACTGCAATTAAAAACTCACCCCAAATCAGCTGGCCCATGCCAGCTGATTTGGGCTTGAGGTGCTCAGGCTAAGGAGCTGTTTAATTGTGATGTAGACATTTGGGCTCCATCCGGAGCCCAAGCTGAAATGAGAGCTGCAGCCTGAGCCCGAACATGTGTACAGCAATTAAACAGCCCTTTAGCCCCAGTCCCACAAGCCTGAGTCAACTGGCAAGGGTCAGCCATGGGTTTTTAATTGCAGTGCAGACATACCCTAAATTACAGCTCTTTAGGCACCATGGCAGCATTTCCAAATCAAAATCTTGGGTTTTGGCTGAAATATTTAGATTTTCAGGTGGTTGATTTTTTGATGAAAAATCAAACTTTTTCACAGAAATAAAACACTTTTCACAAAAAAATTGTTAGTTGCAATTTTCTGTCAAACTCTTTTGACTGAATAGTCTCAATCAGCCTTACCCTTCCTGCTGAAATTTGGTGTAAACGTGTCCAGAAAGATATTTTGTAAACCATTTCAACTCAGTTGGTTTTACCAGTCTTCTAGAGAGAGAAAAAAAGATTTTTGCAGACATTCCCCACCCGCATCCACCACTCTAATAAAGAAAAAGGGCAAACTTTTTTTTCAATTGCACGAATCTAACCCTTTGAAGTATGTACTTTTTATGTTCAAGTATGTTTCAGGGGGTTTGAAGGGTGTGTTGGGTTTTTGTTAGTTTGGGTAGTTTGTTAGTTTTTTGTTAGTTTTGTTACACACCTTTTTAAATGGGGGTAAAGAAGAATAGGTAAATAAACAGCAGCAGGAATCACAGAACCAAATTCATCTTTAATATAAATCCATTACGTTTAGCCCCACTAAACCTGATTTTGGCAAATCTCTACCAATTAACCTCACTAGCACTTTTGGTATTCCCTTTTACATTAATACTTAGCAAGCCCAGTAAAGGATCAGGCCCCATTGTGCTAGAGAGGGTACAGATACAGCAACTGTACTTAACAAACTTTATATCTCAGATTGCTCTATGGACAAGTACACACTTAAAACTTTTGCCTCCAGAGTATTACTGGTCATGGGGGTGGTTTTTTTAATGACATTTCTATCCCAGCAAAAGCCCTTGTGTAGATGCAGTTAAACCAGCATAAAAGTGCTTTTACTGATGGAGCTTATTTTGCTTGAGGAACCAGCATGAGCTATATCAGAAAAAGTATGCTTCTACCAACAGAAGTTGCATTTACAGTAGGATGGTTTGCCAGTGTGACTATTGACTATACCAGTATAGCTATACTAGCAAACCTTTTCTGGTATAGACTAGGCCTATATTTCAGATAAGATTAATGGCAGAAATGGATAAACGACTTGGATGGTTTCAGAGAATGGGGTAATAATAAACTGAACAGATTAGAAAAAAAACAGAAGTTATAACTCACCTGTTGCCTCACTAATGTCAGATGGAAATGATTTATACCATCATAGCACAGGTAGTTCTCAGAAGGGATTTGAATTAGGATAAGGGGCAGCTTTTTGAATATGACGAGTTTTTCCTGTGCATTGAGATTGGCTTGGGAGGACTTCAGTGTGAGTGGGCTTAGTGTTTGGAAATATCTGATCTCCTGGGTTTATTCTACTTTTAGAGTGAACTCAGTTCACTTTTCTCTAATCTCTATTTTTCTTAATCTAGATTTGGAAAAAGCCTTACTTAAGGCCCTAAGGAGGCTGGATAACTATTTAAATACCCCCTTGCCTGATGAAATTGATGCCTATAGCACTGAAGACATCACTGTTTCCAGCAGGAAATTCCTGGATGGAGATGAGCTCACCTTAGCAGACTGCAACCTCTTACCAAAGCTCCACATCATTAAGGTTTGGATTTTCTCTTCTATGATTTGCAAAGACTAGCAGCGCTGATGCACAAGTGCATTTAAAAATGACAAAAGAAACCCCACGTCTTTACTGAAACAGACACACAAATGCTATCTCAGTCCAGGGTGAGAATGTGAGTCAGAATGAAATTTAGTATAGCATGTCTAATATCCTCTGGGTTTACTCAAATAACAGCATAATGCCCTAATCCTAATGTCTGGATTCCACACTTTTGTTAGATGACCTATCTAAAAATAAATTTAGCTAAGGCCAGGTCTATACTACCTGCTGGATCGATCGTGAATTGATTTATTGCATCTTGTCTGGACGTGATAAATCGATCCCCGAATCGACTCCTGTACTCCACCTCGGCAGGAGTAAGCGGAGTCGATGAGGGAGCCGTGGCAGTCAACTTGCCACCGTGAGGATGGCCAGGTAAGTTGAACTAAGATACTTCGACTTCAGCTACGCGAACAGCATAGCTGAAGTTGCGTATCTTAGATTGATTCCCCGCCCCCCGCCCAAAGTGTAGACCAGCCTTAAGAGTGCTGCTGCTAGCAGACAGACGCTCTGCAGTCTCTCACATTAGGCAGCTGTGGAGGCTATTATTGATTCCAGGATAGCATTACTACCTTGGCTACAGTCACATTGTAATGACCATCGCTGAGGTTCTCCTTGTGGCTGGGCACAAGAGGCTGAATGCACAAAAGGAATTAGGAGCCTAAGTCCTTATTTTGTGTATCTTAGTTCCAGTTTCAGGACCACTGTGTGATCATAAAACTCTCGCTGAAACCTGTAAGTGCCTAATCTCACTCGACGCCTAGATTTTTGCAGTAAAAGTTCCTTAGGTACCTATGTTTCTGCCTCTAAGCATGCCCCGTGTTGCCTGCCTGTGAGCCTCTGGATGCCTAGCTTCTGCCTAAACCCCAGAGTGATTTACAAACCAGGGTAAGACGTGTTTGGTTGTTTAACTCACCTGTGGGGCTTCCATCTTGGTTTTAGGTCACCTCTGGTAGGGTATAGTCTTCTAATATCTTTTATCTCAAGTTTCAGTATGTGATTAAATATTAATTAAAACTGGCATGTGTCACAAATTGTATATGTTCTAAATAAGCTCTTTGCCTTAAAATATCAACCAAACATTTATTAAAAAGATTTCTGTTCATAGTGAGCTTTTCAAATCCACCTATGGAATTTGGATATGCAGTTAGAAGTGAATGGGAATTGGGCAACCAAAGTCCTTAGGCAACTTTGCAAATCTCAGTTATTTAAGTTTTGTAAAATCTTTTCACCCCAAAACCTACACTTTTGAGCTTAAACTACTTGACAGTCACTCTCTAAGGCCTGGTTTACACTGGGTGGGGCGGGAAGAATCAATCTAAGTTATGCAACTTCAGTTACATGAATAATGTAACTGAAGTCAACATACTTAGATCAACTTACCGTAGCATCTTCACCATGGTGAGTCGATTGCTGCCACTCCCCCATCCACTCCACCTGCGCCTCTCGCAGCGGTGGAGTACAGGATTCGATGGGAGAGCGCTCGGGGGTTGATTCATCGCGTCTAGACTAGACACAGTAAATCAACCCCACCTGGATCGATCGTTGCTTGCCAATCCAGCAGGTAGTGTAGACATACCCAACTAACCAGCCTCCCCACATCTATTATCTTTCTCCTCTTTGTCTTTTTTCAAAATTTAAAACATCAAAAATGGATTGCTAAGACAGAAGAAATGAAGAAACCTATTGATTATAAGCATTGTGTGCACTTTGTTTACACAGCTCATTCCTCTAACAGTCTTTTTTTTTTTTTTAAGGTTGTGGCAAAAAAATATAGGAATTTTGAGTTTCCGCCTGAAATGACTGGGATCTGGAGATATTTGAACAGTGCTTATTCTAGAGATGAATTCACAAATACTTGTCCTGCTGATCGAGAAATTGAGTTTGCATATTTGGATGTTGCAAAGAGAATGAAGTGATGGATTAAAAGATATCTCTATTCTACATTTCTGCAGAGAGCTGGATGGGAACAAACCAAGACAAAAACAGAGTACATTATGCAGCATAATTTTAAATTCTGTGACTAGCCAATCCTTCTTTCTTTTCTTGCATTATATTAAGCTCACTCTTAAAATTATATGTATGTGTGTCTGCTTGTGTGTGTATACACGTGCGCAACACATTATGTGTTAAAGGTATCAGATCAAAATTCAAACATTTGTTGAAATTGCAGTAATGGGCTAGGCACACAATTATTACAATGTGGCTGGTTACTCATGGTAAAAATACTTTGAGAGTAATATTCCCTGCTTCTTAAATATCTAGCGTGATTATTGCTGCCATTAATATCTCAGTTTCTTTCAGCGCTATTGTCAAAACTGACAGTTGACCTAGAGATTTGTCTGAGAGGCAGAGGAACATTTTTCTCTCAAGATGTACCTAACAGAAAGTATCTGTGACCTTCTGGGCTGCATCAATCTTGGAAGACAGCACTATTGCTGTTGGCTGCACACCAGGCTGGTTTATCCAGGAGAAAGATCTGGTTTGATGTGGAACCAACTCCCTCTTTCAAAAGCAATGACTCTCTGTGCCAAGGACCTATGGATTAGCTCAACAAAAACCCTGTTTCCCAAACTGCACAAGTCCCTATTCTGTATATGTCTAGCCCTCATCTCTCTAAGATCTGCACAACCCATGGGACTTCCTCCTGCCCTAGAAGTGGAGAGGAATATATATTGCAGCTGACCTGTGGACTGTGCAATAAAGTTACTTGGTATAAGTGAAAAGAGAGGGGTCCTGCCCCCTGCACTGGGAGAGGAAATGGGAAAACCTCCCTGCCCCGATTACTGAACTGAGGCCCCCTCCTCGATTCCTACTTGGTACTGGAAAGCAATGAATATGGGGGCAGGAGGGCTATTTAGGAGGTAGCCTTTTTCTTCTTCCTGACTGAACTCCAGAATGTGCTGTACAACTACTACAAGTGAGAATACCCCATTCCCTTGGAACAGGGAACATACCATCGGAGGTCCATGGAACATCAATGGGCTACAGCCACAGAGGCTGCTTTCTGCTGGTACAGCCCTCAGAGGCACAATCTGTGCAAACCACAGCCCCGGCACTTGCCTGGGAGCAAGAGCACCAGAGTAGCTACCAAAGCTGTGTTATCCCTATGGTCACCAGGGAGTCAGTCTCTGATGCTTTTGCACAATATATTTTTGATAGGGTTATATGTATTTAAAGATGCAGTAGATCTATGCATACTAGATGGATATGAAATAGATCAAAGGGTCTAATATAATAGCTAAGAAAAAACAACATTTTAGAATAGATGACCTATTCCATATCAAGCAGACATCTACTTTTCTTACACGTTTTACTTGATTGTATATTTCCAGTTTTCAGGTATACTCTGCACTGTTTAATTATAAAAATACTCAGTTCTGATGCATATCATGTATCACAGTTATTTTTAAAGTGTTAAATATTGAATTTTTATTTTGCTTTCTTTAGAGAAAATAGACACTTAAACCTGTTTTGCAGTACAGAACTTAAATATTGGGGTTGATAGCTGAGCAATCACTCACCAAATGTTACTAATTGCTACTTCGTATTTTCCAACATACATATATATATATTCTATATAATCTTTTCATATGCCTTACAAATTTGAAAAGAAAATACACAAATTGATAAGTAAATGGAATATCCTGTGTTTATTTCAGTGCCAGTTTCCTGACTACCTGCAGTCTATCATTACCCTGGATTTTGAGAGAGAGAGATGAAATTAACAAAACCTTAATTTGTCTTTAAGAACTGGAAGAACATTTTAGGCCTGGTCCTGCAATCAGTCCCACACAAGTGCAAGGATCTGCACACACAGACCCGATTTCAGGATTCAATCCCCAGTCTTGCTGCTCAGAAGTTGTGTGTGTGTGTGTGTGTGGATTATTGCTGATTCAACCGATAATGGTTTACTGTGTTAGCTCCATTTTTTAAATCAATAAAGACTATCATCTGTTACCCACCTTTAAATCAATATGAAATTCAACATTACTATGTAATAGCCTGTTGTATAGCAATATTGTATGTGCTTTACTACTACTTCTTTTTTTTGCCTTGAGGTCATCTGGGGCCCTCATTTAGACACAAACCACCCTCAAGTTTGTGCCCTGTGCTCTTCTAAGCCTGCAGTCTCATTCCTTTCAGCCAAAGGGGGCATACCCTGGATATGTAGAAAGTAATGTATATTTAAACTCCTACATCGTTCTGAAGTATAGCTTGCTGAGATGGAGGGGCTTTGGCCCTGTATAAGACTGAAATCTGTGTTTTGTTATTTCCATGCTCCTCTCCTATCTACCTGGAGGAAGAGGTTTATGGCTGTCTGTCCAACTAGGGTTGCCAACTTTGGTTGGATGAATTCCTGGAGGTTTCATCACATGACATTATCTTTAATTAAAGATGAATCTTTAATTCCGGGACAATCCTGGAGGGTTGACAACCCTATGTCCCATACATATAAATGATACACCAGATTGCAACAAATGAAGCGTTCACGTTTGTAATGGGCTTTAAAAGCAGAATGAGAAAGTCATATTCTGTTACAGGCCAGCTGTGGAAGGAAAGGATTCCACACAGCTCATTGAGATATTGCAACAACAATAACAACCTGTTTTTCCTCAGCCAAAGCAAAGGATTGCTTTAAACAAATCCCAGAGGGAGGGATAAGACATCACTTACCTCACCTCAGCGCCAGTCCTCTTCAGAGATCCATCTTCTCATGACCAGATTCACCTCCCGGTGGGATAAACTTCCCTCCTGCACTAGCAAGAGGAATTAATAAATTCCCCACAGCTGTCTGTGCCCTACTATCCTACACATAGGAAATGCCCTAGGCTGGGAACTCCACCTCCCCCATTAACCTGCTTAAATTCAGCAGCCCTTTTCAGTGCTGAATTTTTCTATTTATGGGACATCAGTGCAGCATAGTCAAGCGTTCTTGTAAAAGCTCAAACCAAACTAACAACAGAGAAAAATTCTTACCACTTATTTGGGAACAAACTTAATGGGCATCTGGGTAGTGCTCTAGCAATACATACGTGATCAGGTGTGGTCTCAGCCATAGGGTAATTGTAAAAATAAAGAAGTTCTTGTTTTGTGTTTCTTAACTGTTTTTGATCATATGCTGGGATCTCTGTTCCTTGAGGTGGCACCAGATATCACTGCAATAAGAAGTGAAACAGCTCCCTCTTTGGTCCAGCCCACTCTCTGGTTACTGTTGTTATAAATGATTTGTACTAAAGTTGTGCTAAGAGGTCCCATTCTACTCGGCACTGTAAAAATGCCCTCTAAGAGACAGCCCCTTCCCCAAAGATCTTACAATCCCAGGCTCCAATCCTGCAATTAATAAAGTATGGATGAACATGCTGCACAGCCTGGGGAACAAATAGAAAACAAGGGAAACAAGCAAAATGCATCACCTGTGAGTACACTCCAGGTCTGTGACAGAACCACTCAGATGTCCTCATTATCAGGGTGATGTGCTATTCATTTTACATCACACTGCCTCCACTCTTTCTTGTCCAGCAGCACTAAACCCCATATGAATTCCTCCCTTGTCTTACAACATCTGCAAAAACATTTATGGCTCTGATCCACAAAGGTACTTAGGCACTTAAAACACAAGACTCAGGCACCTACATCTTCTGTTCAGGCACCAAATTTCCAGTTTTACGCTCCGTGATCCACAAAACTCCTGCCAAATACTGTAGGTGCCTTGGCACCAAAGTGTTTTCAGGGTAAATGTTCCTTTGGTGCTTATGTGTCTGGCTCTTAGGGTACATCTGTCTATGCAGCAGGTGGCAGTGAGATTCCCAGCTTGGGTAGACAGACACAAGCTAGCTCTGCTCGAGCTAAAAGTAGCAGTGTAGCTGGGGATAGCCCAGGTGGAAGCTTGGGCTAGCTGCCTGAGTACAAAGCTGCCTGGAACCCCGGGGTACATACTTGGGCGGCTAGCCTGTGCTATCCCAGCTTCATACTAACTCAAACAGAGCTAGGACTGGCTGCCTAGCTGAACTGGGAAGCATGGTCCTAGCCACAGTACAAACATGCTGCGCATGTGCATTGCTGCTGCCCTTATCTCTTGCCTAGGGCTAGTGGTTAGGCACCCACTGTTTACATCTATCAGCAATCCAGCTGCAGCCTGAGTGGGTATAGTTACACTGTTACTTTTAGCTCCATATCATGAATGGTCCAAGCTTGAGTCAGTTGATTCGGGCTCTGAGACTCGCTGTCTCAAGGGTGTTTTTGCAGTGTAGATGTAGATTATTAGCTTTTGCTTCTTAAACAAAAGCTGCAGTAATGTCACTGCTAAAAGCCTAAAGGAAAAATGAAACAGTCTCATCTGAAACAAATTTTCATAGAGCTTGAATTTCAGAGGTGCTGAGCATCTGCAATTCCCCTTGACTTCAAACACTCAGCACCTCTGAAAATCAGGCTCATGGGTCCTGGACCACCAACATTTAGTCACACAAAAAGTTCCACAGGCTCACTCCCTAGAGCCGGAAGGCTAGATCAGTCTCCTCCTTGCCACATTTGCTCCCAGTGGAGACAAGGGTTAGAGTTGGCAGGAGGGGGAAGGGAGTTGGTTGGCCAAAAAAACTCAAAGACATGACAGCCTTGGGCAGATCTGAGGGCAATGCAGGTGGTGGGAATCCCTGCTAGCACAGGGTTTCCACAGGGATAGCCTCGTCTCACTCAGATTCCTGCACCAGGAGCTGCCTTGTTTGGGAACAGGCTGGCCCTGCAGTGCTTTTCACAAGGGAAACCCCACCCACTACTCTGAAGGGACTCCATGGGGAATCACCAAGATGCCACCTCCATGAGAGGATCTTTATTCACAGAGATTGCCTGAGCCTCCTTCAGGTATCAGTAAAGAGAAATAATGTCCATCATTGATTTCAGTCAGACTGGTTGTAGAACTTGGGTTGCAGAATTGGGATCATGCTTTAAGAAATTCCATGTGAAACTCCTACTATCATAAAAGCAGAAATAAATTCTCGTTTGCTATTATTTTCAAAGTGCAGAGCAAGGGGCCTAGTATTTTCTCCAAAGATACCTACAGTGTTTATTAAGAAATTTTGTTATACAATCCTGCTTATAAAAATTATTTTATTATATTATTTTAAATAAAAATATTTACATTTTTCCTTTAAATACATATTCTACGCAAGGCAAATATGGTCAAATAGTTACTTTATTACTTGCTGTTTAATTGTTTGTGTGGAAAAGGCTTTAGATTTTGAAGCTTTCTTTGTCTGGGTCAAATTCTTTAGTCACCAAACTGCTCTGTTGATTGAAGAGCTAAAATCTACTTGCTCTGAACACAGTATTTCCAAAAGCAGGCTGAAAGTGAACAAAATACATAAGTTAAAATACACTGCAATGTATTTCACCTTGTGCATTTTCCTTTGAAATAACTTTAAAGCAATGAAAACAACCTGCATAATTGCACAGAATCTAATTGCACCCCATTCTCCGTGTTACATGAACAAACATAGTGAATTTTTAAAACTCACCAAGTCTTTGCAACTCGCTAGAATTTAAGTAGCTTTAGTCATTTTTAAGCTCTTAAGGACAAAATGACCACTAATAACTTCCAAGGTGAGGAAGGACTCTTAAGTTTCAAACCATCAGAAAATATCCGAGGCCTTCCAGAGGCTCTAACTCTTGGAAGAGTAAGCAAAGCAATCCCTACTTAGTGAGTTTCATGGCAGGGAGCTGCAAAGCATCCTGCATTCTGTGAGCAATGCAGATCTTGGTTTTAGGGCAATCTGGCCTCTTATCCATTTCTACAACGTCTGCAACTGCAGCTGGAATAACTTCTCTAGGTGACCTGTAGTTGGGGGTGTTGCCCAGTTCCAGACCCAGCCTATGAGTCACCGTGATGAAACAAAGAAATGAAATTACCTACAGGTGGGCATGAAGTCATTCTGTTCACCTTGACTAGCAACATGCTTCTTTGTAGGAAACAGAAGTGTGATTTTTCTTTAATTTTTAAAGTACTCAAGCTCTAGCCTGACTCTGCTCCTATTGAGTTAATGGGAGTATTATCACGACTGGGACCCCAGTTAGATCAAAGGTAGAGCTGGTTAGAAAATAGCACCCACTGTCTGTGAAAAAGTTAAAAGAACATTTCATTCATTTGAAACTTTACAGATTTTTTTAGGTTGTTTTTTTTCCGCTCTCTTCTTCCTTACTCCCACCCTGACTCACACTCACTAGAAAATGGAAGGAGGGGGAAGGACATAAGAAACAGAGGTAGGTGGGGGGAAGAAACGGAACCATCTTTCAGATGTTGAAATTCAGTTTTTCATTGGAAAAAAATTCAACCACAACAAAAAATGTGCTTGAAAAGCCATTTCCCATTGAAAAAATGTTTTGGTGAAATTTCTTCAACCAATTCTAGTCAGCACTGAGCGCTCTTGAAAATCCTGCCTATCCTGATTAGCAAACAGGCTGAACATCTACGCTATAATTAAATAATTCCTGAGGCCAAGTCAGTTGGCATGGCCCAGCCACTGGTGTTTAATTGCAGAGTAGAAAAACCCAGAGGGCCCCGAAGGGGGACTAATGTGCTTCAGAACCAGGACGGTATATTTTTTTGTTTTTAAAAATTGTTTTTCTTGTCATTTATCATTTTTACTCTAGTCGTATATAAGGAATACAGTCCATTGTGCTGAAGTGCTGTATAGCTGCAGTCAGTAGTAGGTACTACTGTCAATCATCTCAGCTTCAGTTTTTACCTTCCAGCATCACCAGCCCCATGCATTCAAAAATCATGAATCAGACCTCCAAAATGTTGAAATTGGCTTATAAAGATGAGATATTAAAAACAGTGTTGATTTGATTTCTGGAGTCTTAAGGTGCACTTGGGTCATGTATTCAAGTTTTTCTCTGCCCCCTCAAGGCCTAGCCTCTTATTTTTTTTGAAAAATGAAAGTGCCAAGAGTCTTATTCCAAGACCTGGGACATTAAGAAGCACACCACATATGAGACGCGATAAAAATCACATTGAATTATCCTAATGCTTCAAATAACAACAGGTGATGATATATGATCTACACACTATACCAAAGTTTACACGTCTCTCTCTCTCTAGCTTCACAACACTGCCCTCTGCTGGATGGAATGTCATTCTTATATGAGGTCAGTTGTGTGTGATTAATTATTGCCTTTTAGATCTGCTGAGGACATAAACTCTAATGAAGGGAATTGGAAGGAACTCGGAAAAGAGAAAGAGGATGAAAAAGAGGAAGATGGATGGACAGGGAAGTGAAAAGGAGGAAAACAGGGAGCAAGGAGGAGGGAGAGCATTTCTGATGCCATAATCCCACCAATCTGTGAGCACCCGGTCATCTATTATATAGGCTCCTATACATACTTACATATAATACACACATCTATAGAAAATATACTCATGCTTATCAAATGCATGCTGCTTGCATTCACCAGCTATGAACATAAACTGCTCATATCTATCTAGCTAAATTATATGACTAGAGCTTCATGGAAACCTGATATTTTGTTTTGCTGGAAAATCCAATATTTTGAAAAAAATATTCCAAAATGAAACACAAAAATTTCAAAATTTCCTGTGAAATAAAATTCTGAACAATATTGTTTGGGTCAAATAATTTTGTTTCAATAAAATCAAAACATTTTGGTCAGATTTTTACACTTAAATTTTTTTTATATAAAATAAATTTTGAAACAAAAAGTCATTTTGAAAAGAAAAATCAAAATGTTTTATGCCAAAAATGTTGAAATGGAACACTGATATTTTTGAAATACTTCATTCTGATTTTTTCCCCAAAACTAAATTTAGTGTCTATGCCTCTCACAATCTTCAGTGTATTTATCCCCACAACAGCCATGTGAAGCTGGAAAGCACTATTAGCCCCCTTTTACCCATGGGAAATTGAAGTATAAAAAGACTGTGTCACTGGCCCAAGGTCACACAGAAGGTCTGTGGTGTGAGCAGGGAATTGAACTCAGGTCTCCTGACCTTGGCACAAAAAGCAGATGTGTGTTAATAAAGACTGTGGATGACACAAAGTTGGGAGGTATTGCCAATACGGAAAAGGACTGGAATATCATACAAGAAGATCTGGATGATCTCGAAAACTGAAGTAATAGAAATGGGATGAAATTTAAGAGTGCAAAGTGCAAGGTCATGCACTTAAGGACTAAAAACAATTTTTTTTTGCTATAAACTGGGGACTGATCAGTTGGCAGTGACACAGGATGAGAAAGATCTGGGTTAACTGATTGATCACAGGATGACTATGAGCCACCAATGTGATGCCTCTGTGAAAAAGGCTAATAGAATCCTAGGATGCACCAGGCAAGGTATTTCCAGTAGAGATAGGGAAGAGTTATTACCATTATGCAAGGCATTAGTGAGACCTTATCTGGGATACTGTGTGCAATTCTGTTCCCCCATCTTTAAAAAAGATGCATTTAGACTGAAATAGATACAGAAAAGCACTACTAGGTTGATCAGAGGGATGGAAAGCTTTTTGGCATGTTTAGCTTAACCAATCGATAAATACATCAGAGGAATAAATACAAGGGAGAGAGAGGAGTTATTTAGGTTAAACATCAATGTAGACACAAGAACAAAGGGATATCAGCTGCCCATCAACAAGTTTAGGCTTGAAAATAGAAGGAGGCTTCTAACTATTGGAGGAGTGAAGTTCTGGAACAGCCTTTCAACGGGTGCAGTTGGGCAAAAAACCTAACTGGTTTCAAGACTGAACATGACACGTTTATGGAGGGGATGATATGATGAGATGTGACGTGCTCATCTGTGACTGCTAGTAGCAAATATCTCTAACAGCCACATACAGGACACTAGATGGGGAGGGTTCTACAGCAAATTCTTTCTCAGGTGTTTGGCTGGTGGGTCTTGCCCACTTGCTCAGGGTCTAACAGATCACCATATTTTTCCCCCATGTCAAATTGGCAGAGATCTTGGGGTTTTTTTTGCCCTCCTCTGCAGCATGGGGCATGAGTCACTTGCAGGTTTAAACTAGTGTAAACGATGAATTCTCTGTAACTTGAAGTCTTTAAACCATAATTTGAGGACTTCAGTAACTCAGCCAGAGGTTAGGGGTGTATTACAGGAGTGGGTGGGTGAGGTTCTGTGGTCTGCAATGAGCAGGAGGTCAGACTAGATGATCATGATGGTCCCTTCTGGCCTTAAAGCCTATGAGTCCCATGCTAGTGCCCTAGCCCCTGGAACCTAACTTTCTTGGTATAAAATGTATAATTAATTTGTGGATGGATCTGAGGAAGCTACAAATCCTGTCATCTTTGGGACACAAGTCCAAATATGACTCAAGGACACAGAAGGCTACTGTCTGATGACTATTCAGTGGTTTTTATATTAAATGGATTTGGTGGTTTCAGTCTAGTTTCTAGGCAACACATATCCACATCACAGAAAAGGGCATCATGAATGCCACTTGACACTTTCCGCAAAGACCAAAGAATGGATGGCCAGAGAGAGGGAACTATCTGTTCATTTAGTGAAGCCAGGGTGAAAATCCATTAGTGAGAAGCAGTATGGGGATGCTTCTGCCTATGCTCTACTCTTCTGTGACTAGAAGAGTCCAGTCTCCAGTGTGGTTAATCTAGCACTTTCCACAAGCACCAAAGTACAATAAGCTTGTATCAGGTCTCAAAGTGACCCAGCACTGAAGTGAGCAGGGTACATCACCACACTACTGGAAATCCTACCTCTCTTCTTGGATTTCCTAGGGGATTGTGGTGCTGACTTCCTGAAGTTCTTCCCACTTAGAAGATTTATATCCCGGAGATCCTTGGTCAACTCAGCAGCATCTTCTTCATGGGCAAGGGGATTGGACTGCCCTTCACTTAAACCTTCCTGCTCCAAACGAAACACACAAAGAACAATTTGAATAATACAATGTCTAAAAGCAAGGAACACAAAAACTCCAGAGAAGCAGTGAAGTAAATAGCCAGCCATTAGTGAACCAGCTGTGTGGTGAGGAGGTGAATTTTACAAGTATTAGATGATGACGAGAGCTGGAAATTAAGAAAATATAGAATTGGTCTTACCGTTTTGACTTTCTTCCCAAACATCTTGGCATAAGCTGAAATTCAAAGGGGGAAAAAACATTTAGCAGCTTTTCTTTTGTGAGATGGTATCTGCTTTCTTGCAAACTTAATTGTGATGCACCATTTGCCAAAACTCCTGGTAGAGTCTCATTTTGGTGGGGAACAGTAAGGAGGATATAAAGATGGAAGGGGCACACCGTGTAAGTACACCAAGAAATCAATCCTACAAGTGCCTACGGATGGGAATTGTCCATACTCACCCACTGAAACCAGTGGGTCTACTTGTATGAGTAAAGATCTGCAAAACAGGCCCCCCAACACAGTAGAAGCCTTCCATCAAGGCAGTGTTTCCATTTCCCTTGCTTCTCTTTCTGTTTTGATCTGAGGTGTATATTACTGCCCACTCTTAATAACTGTTATTCACTGAGTTGTTGGGTCACTGTTTTACAGATGTGGAAAATGAGGGAGAGATGTTAAATGACTTAACTGAGGTGACAAAGGGCATTAGTGTCAAAGCTGAGAATACATGAGTATGTGGCTCCCACGCCTGTGTTCAGTCCATTAGCTCATACTCTCATCCATTGTGTTAATATAGTTTAGTCCTGGATGTAAATCCCAGTGCAGCAGTCCCAGAACTGCAAGAGGCTCCTTGGGGTGAATGCCTTTCCAACTGGAGGAGAAGGGGAAAGGCCCTGGGGGTCAGGGTGTGGAATAAGGAGAGCATGCTGTCAGTTGGGATGGCCATTTTGAATGTCTGACAGAAGGAAAGGGGTGCAGAGATTGCAGAGAACCTCCCCTGCCCTTTGAATTTGTGTCTGGGGCCCTTCTCAGTGCCATATCTCTGATTTTAAGAACATTTTGAAAGAAGAATTTTAGAATAGAGCATAAAGCACAATGGTTATGCAGCCGTTGTGCAGTGGCCACTGCGTATCATGCTGGCCAGCACTGCCTTGGTGTTTCCTTGTGCTCCCCCTGCCTGTTTGTTGTATCCAGCTGTTGTCGCTCATCTATTTAAATTGTAAGCTTTTTGGGGTAGGGGAGCTCTTTGTTATATGTTTGGGCAGCACCTAGCACAATGGAGCTTGCAATACAAATATAAATACAAATCATCATCATCATCAGGGATGGTCTAGACAGTATTTGGTTCTGACATGAGGGCAGGGGATTGGACTCGATGACCTCTCGAGGTCCCTTCCAGTCCTAGAGCCTATGAATCTATGAATCGATGCTCAGAAGAGGGAACTGAGGTGGAGTAGCCTTGCTGGGAATTTCAGGAAAAAATTGCATAATTTATAGGGATTTTTTTTAAATCTGCTTTGAATCATAAGAGAGCAACCTAGAATCAGAAGCTATTCAGTGCTCAGAGTAAGAGCTTTTCTATACAGAGAGTTAGTGCGCGGCGAGGCAGGGTGTGAAACTACAGCACTGCAGCATGGCTCTCACTAACTCTCCATGTGGCCTGTGTTACCGCACACTGAAAGCTCTGTACTGTGCATTCATGTGCTGCTGTTTTGTTGCAGGATGGCAGGATCTGCTGGTGCATGAGATGGGTGGTTGTATAGCCTCCTCCACCCCACGCTCTTGGTTAAGTTAATAAAGTTGCGGCTTGCTGCTTAAATCCACCCGGGTGTCTATCTTCCATTTCCCCATGTGTCCTGATCCATAGCAAACAACATAGGAAAGTGTCATCTCTGCCAGTCCTTCTGGGTCTCAGTGGACTAAGCAAAGTACATATGAATTAAATTTCCATTCATTGGGCTGGACTCTTTTCATACCAGTGTAACTCAGGAATAACCAGTGAAGTTACACGGGTGTAAAACTAGAAAATGAAAGGAGGATGGGGAATCATTATCCTTTTAGCAGACACAGGAGCTGTGATGTCGCCCAACATGTACATTTTCCTTCTGAAAGGAACAACATGTCTCTTCTTTGAGCAAAGCAAAAGAATGCAGGCCAGACTCCAGCAGAGATTTAATAAGAGATTTTACTGCAGACAAGAAATTAAATATCCAACTAGCCTATGTATTTATCTCAGTTATTGTCTGAGTGAATTGCTCATTTATGTAGAAAGAAAGTGTTGACTGTTTTGTGGGTGAGATGTAAGGGCACTGGAATTGAAGCTGGGGATTATTGAGATTGGAGACGAAGCTTTATGGGGGAGTGTGGCAGAGGAGGGCAGTTTCGACCCTGATCTTGTATTGGGATCTACTAGCATGGATCCCTATGTCCCTGTGATGTTTCATTGATTTGGACAGGCCCTCGGCATTTGAATGAATTTTATCCTGAATGAAAATGACTGTTCACCTAGGGCTTGATCCAAAGCCTGTTGAAATCAATGGGATTCTTTCCACTGGCTTCAATGGACTTTAGATCAGGCCCCTAGTTTTGTCCCTCTCTTACAACAGACACAATTCACAGGTAAGCGAGGATACTAATGGGGCCTTTATTAAAGCAGTGCTGAGTTTGCACAGTTAAAGTTAGAGAATCAAGAAATGCAATATACAGGGCTTGATTCTCCACTGCGTGGAGCCTTGTGTCGTTTGTACACGTGCAAAGCGACTGTCAAGGTTTTTTCCCCCACTTTGAACTTTAGAGTACAAATGTGGGGACCTGCATGAATATTTCTAAGATTAATTACTGGCTTAGATCTGGTAACACTGCCACCACCCAGAATTTCAGTGTCTGGGGCACTTTCTGTCCCCCCAAAACTTTCCCCTCCCTGGGTTGACTTGAGAGGCTTCACCAATTCCCTGGTGAACACAGATCCAAACCCCTTGGACCTTAAAACAAGGAGAAATTTACCATCCCCCCTCCTTCCCTCCACCAATCCCTGGTGAGTCCAGATCCAATCCCCTTGGATCTTAAAACAAGGAAAATAAATCAGGTTCTTAAAAAAGAAAGCTTTTAATTAAAAAAAAAGGTAAAAATTATCTCTGTAAAATCAGAATGAAAAATGCTTTACAGGGTAATCAGATTCCTATAGACCAGAGGCCCCCCTCCCCACTAGCCTTAGGTTCAAAGTTACAGCAAACAGAGGTAAAATCTTCCCAGCAAAAAGAAACAGTTACAAGTTGAGAAAACAAACATAAGACTAACATGCCTTGCCTGGCTAATTACTTACAAGTTTGAAACATGAGAGACTGATTCAGAAAGATTTGGAGAGCCTGGATTGATGTCCCGTCCCTCTCAGTCCCGAGAGCAAACAACAACACAAAAAGCGCAAACAAAACTTCCCTCCACCAAGATCTAAAAGTATCTTGTTCCCCTATTGGTCCTCTGGTCAGGTGTAAGCCAGGTTTACGGAGCTTCTTAGCCCTTTACAGGTAAAAGAGACATTAACCCTTAACTATCTGTTTATGACAGTGACCATAAAATGCTACCATTCCAATTTGCACAGGTGTAAATGATTACACAAGTTACAAGGCAGTGGAGAATCAAGCCCTCAGTATTTGTATACAATAGTCTTTACAAAAAAAAAGCAGTCTGGTGAAATAAGACACAAATCTTGAGTAGCATGTGTTGAAAGACGTATGAGGCAGAACATGCTAACTGCCTCAGGTCCCTCAGATCAGTGCACCCACAGAATAAGGTAGCAAATTCCACAACAAGCTGGCAGTTTGGAAATGTCCATGTTTATCATTTTGCTCAATGAGATAACCTTATTATCAGGAGAGGGTCACAGGGACAACAGCTAGCCAATCTTACTGAAATGTACACAAGCAATATCATGCCAGATATTTCAGGCAGAAACTGACCCTCAATCAAAAACCAGAACACATCAGTAAACAGCCCCACCTGCAATACATTTCATAAGGTGGTACAAGCATAGTCCTAAATCAAACTAAAGACATTCAGCCTTTCCATTAGCTTTAGCAGGCTTTGGATCAGGCCTTAAGTTGCCATGGGTTTGATTCTGTTCTCACTTACACCAGTGTTATACCAGTTTAAATCAATGAACATCAATGGTGACTTCCAATTTACACTGGTGTGAGTGAAACCAGACCATATATATACAATCTGTTTATCTATACATTAGTATACAGGTGAAAAATAACTGACATAATATAGCTTGAATGCGCTTTTTCAGCTCACATTTTTGAACAATACTAGAGTTTATTACTTATTTGTTGATGTTTTCCCCCATTTTATAGCCCCAGAGTTACCTGCCTGGCAACAGGAGTGTGTGGCTTCTATGGTCTGCAAAGTGCAAGAGGTCAGACTAGATGATCACAACGGTTCCTTCTGACCTTAAAGACTACGAGTCTATCACTGAAAGCTATAACACACACACAGACTTGCCATGAGCTGAGATGCTTCACAGTTCTCCACACAGAACTCTTTACTTAGATTGTAAGCTCTTTAAGGTAGGGACCGTCTTTTTGTTCAGCATACAGTTCCTAGTGCAATGGTGTCCTGATCCATTACTGGGGTCCACAGGCATTAATAGTAATTAAAAATAAGATTGTTTCTTTTAGGCACAGCCAGAAAGGATCCAGTCCAAGAGGTGAATATAGCTGAGCTGCTCGGTAATAGTGACCTTAATGTCATTAAATGTAACATGCTTGTGTCTGGGGGGGGTGGGGGGGAAATACCAGAGAAATCCACCACAGGAACATATAACTTCAAAAAGAGGAACTACATTAAAAATTGAGGAAGCTAGTTAAACAGAAATTAAAAGGAACAGTCGCAAGGGTGAAAATGCCTGCAAGCTGCATGGAAATTATTTAAAAATACTGTAAAGAAGATCAAGCTAAAAGAATATCCCAAATAAAAATAAATAGTAAGAGAAATTTAAAAAAAATGCTATCATGATTAAACAACATCATAAAAGAGGCAGTTATAGACAAAGAGACATCCTTTAAAAATTGGAAGTCAAATCTTACTGAGGAAAATAGAAAGGAGCATAAACTCTGGCAAGTCAAGTGTAAAAAAATATAATTAGGCAGGCCAAAAAAGAATTTGAAGAGTAACTAGCAAAAGATACAAAAACTAACAGAAGCAGGAAGCCTGCCAAACGATCAGTGGGGCCACTCAAGGATCGAGGTGCTAAAGGAGCACTCAAGGAAGATAAGGCTGATGCAGAGAAGCTAAATGAATACTTTTCATCTGTCTACACTGCAGAGGATGAGAGAGAGAGTCCCATACCTGAGCCCTTTATCTTAGGTGACAAATCTGAGGAACTGTCCCACATTGAGGTGTCAGTAGAGGAGGTTTTGGAACAAACTGATAAAGTTTAAACAGTAATAAGCCACCAGGACTAGATGGTATTCACCCAAGAATTCTGAAGGAATCCAAATATGAAACTACTAACAGAACTACTAACTGTGGTATGTAACCTATCACTTAAATCAGCCTCTGTACCAGATGGCTGGAAGGCAGCTTATGTAATGCTGCTTCTTAAAAAAGGCTCCAGAGGGGATCCTGGCAATTAAAGGTCAGTAAGCCCAGCTTCAGTGCCAAGCAAATTGGGTGAAACTATGGTAAAGAACAGAATGATCAGACATATAGATGAACACAATATGTTGGGGAAGAGTCAACTTGGCTTTTGTAAAGGGAAATCTTGCCTCGCCAATCTACTAGAGTTCTTTGAGGGGGTCAACAAGTCTGTGGACAAAGGTGATCCAGTGGACATAGTGCACGTGGACTTTCAGAAAGCCTTTGACAAGGTCCCTCATCAAAGGCTCTTAAGTAAAGTAAACAGTCCTGGGATTAGAAGGAAGGTCCTCTGATTAGTAACTGGTTAAAAGATAGAAAGCAAAGTGCAGGAATAAATGGTCAGTTTTCACAGTGAAGAGAGGTAAACAGTAGGATCCCCCAAGGATCTGTACTGGAACCAGTGCTGGTCAACATATTGACCTCAAAAGAAGGGATAAACAAAGAGGTTTGCAGACAATACAAAATTACATGAGGTAGTTAAGTCCATAGCTGACTATGAAAAGTTACAAAGGGATCTTACAAAACTGGGTGACTGGGCAACAAAATGGCAGATGAAATTCAGTGTTGATAAATGCAAAGTAATGCACATTGGAAAACATAATCCTAACTATATATACACAATGATGGGGTCTAAATTAGCTATTACCGTTTAAAAAAGTGATTTTGGAGTCATTGTGGATAGTTCTCTGAAAACATCTGCTCAGTGTGCAACAGCAGTCAAAAAAGCTAACCAAATGTTTGGAACTATTATAAAGGGATAGATAATACAACAGAAAATATCATAATGTTACTATATAGATCCATGATACACCCATACTTTGAATACCGTATGCAGTTCTGGTTGCCTCATCTCAAAAATATATATATTAGAATTGAAAAAAGTACAGAGAAGGGCAACAAATTGGTTAGGGGTATGGAACACTTCCTATACAAGGAGAGATTAAGAAGACTGGGACGGTTCATCTTAGAAAAGAGATAACTAAGCGGGGATATGATAGAGGTTTATAAAATCGTGAATGGTGTGGGAAAATTGAATAAGGAAGTGTTATTCATCTCTTCACATAACCCAAGAACCAGGGTCACCCAATGAAATTAATAGGTGGCAGGTTTAAAACAAACATTAGGAAGTACTGTGGAACTTGTTGCCAGGGGATGTTGTAAAGGCCGAAACTATTACAGGGTTCTAAAAAACTGACCATTTATTCCTGCCCTTTGTTTTCTATCTTTTAACCAGGGTTCTAAGAAGAATTAGATAAGCTCATGGAGGATAAGTCAAGCAGTGGCTATTAGCCAAGATGGTCAGAGACGCAACCCCATACCCTTGGTGTCCCTAAACTCCTGACTGCCAGAAACTGGAGCTGGACAACAGGGGATGGCTCAACCAATAATTGCCCTGTTCTGCTCATTCCCACTGAAGCATCTGGCACTGCCACTGCCAGAAGAATAGTGGGCTAGATGGACCATTGGTCTGGCCCATTATGGTCATTTTTTTGTCTTATGAAAGCTACACTGCCCCAGGAGAGCACCAGAAGAACTGAGCCTCAGAGACATGCAGTAATGCTGGTATGGGGACAGAACAATTTGCAACCCCCGCTTCTGGGGTGCAGCTCTGTCTCCATCCACTCATCACACTGCCAGCCAACATGTAGGGAGTAGAAGACTGGCTCCACTCATTCCCCACCTACTCTCTGCTCTGTTGCTCCCAGGGGAAGTATCTGGGGCACAGTTGCTGTGCTTGGACTGTGAATTCGGGGAGCCCTTATATGCATGGAGTAGGGAGTCCTTACTCTCTCCTACTCCCTTGAATGGCCACAAATTAATAGGCAAGGGCAGGATCTAACTCAGATTGTGCAATGTGCAAACTGTACATTGACCACCTGCAGTTGGAACCAGTGAAATGTGTAACAGAATTATGGGACACGACCAAATCAATCAAAATACTAGGAGAATAACCAGAAATCCTATGACCCAAAGGATAATAATGCAGTAATTACAGTGCCAGATAAATTGGTGAAGCAAGAACTGAATTCACAGCAGACATGGAAAAGCAATGACCATTCCCTTACGGTAATGACAGGAGGCAGATGAGCAATGTATAACAGGAAGAAAACAGATGCAAAGGAAAATGAAGCAGCTTTCCATTGTTTCAAGACATTAAACCACTAAACCAATAAATACTGTGCCACTGCAATAACAGTTCTCAGCAGCAAGGAAGTAAGAAACAGTCACATGCCAAGAATGAGAGAAAACTGCCAAATTAGAAAGACTAAAAAGAAACAAAGTCCCTAAGCACTATTTTTTTTAACCAGGAGATAATCTATGATTAGTCTCTCTAAACCTCTATTTAAGAGCACCACAGTCAAGGGACATCATCATCATTTAAACACACTATTACATATAATAGCAAAGTCATAAAATTACACCTCCAGGATAAAAGTAGCTTAGCTAGGATAATCAGCTAACACAAGAAAACACAAGCAGTCACAGATCATAATGTCATGTCCAGTTGATGAAAGGCTGAAGAGGGTCTCAGTTTTAAAGTACTTAGGAAATGTTTGAATTCTCAAACTGTAAAGACAGGAATATGCCTTGCAGGACCAGCTATAGATAAGTTTGCAAAACAGTTTCAGTTGTAATCCCTGTTTTCACATACTCATAAAGTTGCAAAAAAAATGCCCCTTTTGAGGGGAAATCTTCCATGCTTGGGTTTCTGCCCCAAAGACAATTTTACTGGAAAATTTCAGCAAAATTGCCCCACCTTTTTTTGAGTTCTGAAATGATTAAATAAATACAGTTTTCCTATTTAAAAAATGGCCCCACTCCAGTGCAGATAACTCCAAGAGGAGTGAACTTGGAAACTTGAAACACGACAAAATTGATACGAGGTTTAGAAAACATATCCCATGAGAAAAGGTTGAAAGGACTGGGCACGTTTAGTCTAGAGAAGAGAAGGCTGCAGGGGTACATCACAAGAGTCTATAAATCTGTAAAAGGTTGTTTTAAAGAGGATGGTGATCAATTGTTCTCAATGTCCAATGAGATTAGGACAAGAGATGAAGGCTGCTCTAAGCCTGGGCAGCCCCATTCTGAGAATTAGGGAGCCATGACTGGCTCCTTGGCAGCCCCCAATCTTTGCTGCATCAAGAATCTGGGACAATAAATACACACTGTGACACTAATAGTCACAATGATATTAATAGTATTGTTATTGGGAGATAATTTCTCACTCCTTGCCAGAGGATGTTGCGCAGGTCAAGGCTATAACAGGATTTAAAAAAGAACTAGATAAATTCATGGTGGATAGTTCCATCAATGGCTATTAACCAGGATAGGCAGGGATGGTGTCTCTAGCCTCTGTTTTTCAGAAACTGGGAATGGGCAACAGGGGATGGATCACTTGATGATTATCTGTTTTGTTCATTCCCTCTGGGGCACCTGGCATGGGCCACTGTTGGAAGACAGGACACTGGGCTAGATGGATATATTGGTCTGACCCAGTATGGCCATTCTTAAGTTCCTATGACCATATATCCTTGATTCACATAGAAACTACTGCGTCTGATAAATAAATGAATTAATAAATCCTGCTGATAACATGGTGACAGCTATGAAAATAACATGGATCACCATTGCACATACAGTATATGATGCTTCAGTTGACTATCATCTATGTAGTCCTTCTAAATAACAGAATATATATTTTAAAATTCATATTCAGCAGAGGCTTCAACCCTTGACTAATTATTCTCTGGTGCTCTGATCCCTTACAGTTCAAACTAACATGGCTGAAAATGTCTCTTTTTACTTGGCGTGGTGTTTAGCTGGATAGTTTGGTTGCCTTGACTTTATACCATTTCTGGATAAGTAACATTTATTGCTGCTTCCCATGCCAGCCCCTTCATGTAGTGATTTAGAAGAGTGTTCAGTGCACACAGTTTCACATTCTTCCTTTAAATGCATCCAGTATCTCAGCAATAGGGTTAACTTCAACCCTCCAGATAAATCCCACTCTTAGGTTTCATTTGCACACTTTCAGTACTTGATTAATTAAGTTAAAATGAGTCCCTGTTATTGTGTGTCTCGTGTTTCGTGGAGAAGTTTTATAGCAGGACCGTGAACAAATATTTAACCCAAGCCCTAGAATTTTGTGATTTAAATGGCACTCTCCATGTTTCACGTCTGAACCCAACAATTTGCTGTATATGTAATGAAAAGTTCTTTATTTAAACCTGCTTTTAGAAAGGAAAATACCCTGATTCTCATTAACACTAAAATAATTTTGTATATCTCTGGTGATGGAAAGGGGCCTTAAAGTGTGCATAAATGTCATTTGCACTATTTTTGGTTCATTTCCTTGGCTAAAGTGGTATAAAATGGACTCAGTGTACATATAACCATATAACTTTAAGTTCTTGAAGTTAGAAAACAATCTATAAGGGTATGCATGTGGGTGTGATTTTCAAACGCATCTAAGGGATTTAGGAGGATCATATCAATTGCCAAATGAAAGTCAATGGGACTTAAGCTGCTAGCTCCTTTAGATGTGTTACTAAAAACTTTCCCATAAATGTATTATTGCGTCCAAACGGAACTAAACTTGAACTATGCACAGCAAATCTGACCCCTGAATTATGCAAAATTCGAACTGCACCAAATATTTCAATAATATTTAATGTCTGAATTACACCTTAAATAATATTGGGAGTAAAATGTATGAAATTAATTCTAGGACTCATACCACCCATGAAAAACTACAGTACTTTCCCCCATTAAGTGCTGGCAATAGCATATATTTTGGAGTTCAGTCCTTGAGGGGGCAATTTGGGGATTGGTCCTGCTTTGAGCAGGGGGTTGGACTAGATGATCTCCTGAGGTCCCTTCCAACCCTAATAATCTATGATTCTATGATTCTAGTTTATGCACACTTCCCTCAATTTTAGCATCTCATAGAAAACAAACCTCACTAACATTTTAAATACTTTGCACTTCTATAGCATCTTCCATCAGAGAAAACTGAAGGGTTTTTGTACATAGTAGTCTTTGAATGAGGGCAGTATTATTGTTCCCCATTTTATAGATGGGGAAACTGAGTCACCAAGCAGTTACTGGTAAGCGACTTGCCAGATTATACTCAAACACTGATGCTTCCTTCAACCTTCCCTCATCTCGTCTCCTACCAAACAATCAGAAAACAACTGTACCCTATGCAGACTTTTTGTACCCCCTCCCCAAAAGAGCAAACCAGAGATTCCATGAAGTCACTATTGTTATCAATTTTATATATAGCAGGTGCTCAGATACTGTGGTAATAAGCAGCAGCATAAACACTTAACATAGATAGACCTCCAATCTTTAGCTTTAATCACTAGTATCCTTTAACTCATCTTGAAGGGCTATTGTGTACATTTTAGAGGTGGGTAAAAAATGAATTAATGACCTGACTCTCCAGCTAGAATCTAGGGGACTCATAAATAAGCCCCGGATCTGAACCGCCGTGCAGCTCAAAAAAAGTTGATTTACAAGGTTTTGAAAAATCCAAACCATCTCCAGTTTTGCTCATTTCTATACAGAATTAGTTTTGAAATGGACTGTATTGTAGCTATATTGAAACATGTTTACTAGACTGCAATCCATTATTTATGTATAGAACTGGGTGAATAATAGATATTTTTAGTTTGCAGGCAATTCCAAAAAAATTGTTTAGAGTCTAACCAAAAATTAAATGTTTCATTATTTTCATAGCTCTGTGCATAAATACAAGATAACAGCCTATTAAACATGTTTCAATATAGCTACATTACAGTATATTCAAAATGATTCAATAATTGACATATATATTTTATTTGAAATACCTACCTGGAAACAAATTCGGTACCCTATGTACTGAGATCTGAGCAGAAGGTGAATTCTCAGAAAAAAAACCCTCAGCATTTCAAAGGGTTACCTTTCTGTGTTTACCTTTTAAATTGCAAAGCAGCATTTCAGATAACTTGTGTACCTAACCTCTGTCTGTTTTCGATGCACATAACAATCATGCTGAGCAAAAATACCAGTGGCATCCTAACTAAGAGACACCATCTGCACCCACAGATATTTTTGCGATTACCTTTTAGTCCAGTGGTCTTGGGGCTTAATCTGGGATTGGCACGTTTTTGTGCCTCGTCAAATGCCGATAAAAATTTCAGAATCTTCCCTTGTTGATCAACTGCAGGGTTTTCCAAAGCAGTATGCCTTTCGTCTTATTTTAGGAAAAAGAAGAATGTTATCACTTCTTTAAATGATTTATCTAAAATGTTTTCATACATGTATAAAGACTGCCAACATATAGATTATCCTCAAATTAAGAACTCACATAGCGCTGTCTCTGCATATATAAGTTAACCTTTCCTCATGTTCTTATGTTTGTAACCCAAGAAATGCATTGCATTTCCTAAAAGTGCAATTCTCAAACAGAGATTTAGAACGATTTATTCTTAATAGTTCAACTAAACTGAACAACTGGATATAAAAAGTTCAGTCATGATAAGATTTCTGTCCATATTAGCCATGTATTAAAAGGATGCACTATATTTGATGGGCCAGATCTTCAGCTTCTGTAAATTGGCATTGCTCAATTATCTTCAGTGAAACTATCCTAATGTATAGAAGCTGAGAATCTATCCCAAACATAAACAGAATTGTTCTTGTTATAGAGAAAAAAATGGTTCTGCCATTGTTTTAATTAAATCGCATGAACTCTTTTTTCATTCAAACTCACTTACTACCTTAAAGCTTCATATAGTGCCAGCATATTGCACTGTGGCACAGTGTTAGATGGCACTGCAACATTGCTTACCTTCTTGAAGTTGCAGTTTTTCAGGCACCCCTGGGGAAGCAGATGCCTGAAAAGCTGTAGAAACAACAGCAGCTATAAGAATGTGAATTAACACACTAGTTTCCATTGTAGCCAAATAGGATCTTTTGGGGTCCTACGTCTCTACTGTGAGCACCTTTTTACAAAGCTTGCCAGGACTCCTTCATCCACGTTTTCTGTCTGGTTGAACGAGCCATCCCAGCTACTTACCCACTTTTAAACCCCCGCTTCCCCTCATTACCCAGAAAACACATTTCCAATCAAATTCCACTTGACTGACTGGCATTTTGACATTTGGCGACATGTCTTTCTATTTTTGGTGGTTTGCTTTGTGCCATTCTGGTAATAGAGTTTCCAACGTCAGAGCTCTTTTCTGTCCTTAAGCAAACACATTAACTTTGTGTTATCGCTGCTTGAACAGGAGAATCTCCCAAACATGTATGCACTCTTTGGAAGGGAGTAAGGGGTCAGCTATCGGCAGTGCAGGAACTAGCCCCAGGTCTCACATTGTCTCCTTTCTGCATCTTAACAAGGATGCCAATTAAAGAGCAAAGATTTCAAACGTCCCAGTGACGCCAGCGGTCGGCATAGCAAACAGCCAAGGAGCAGAATAAACAGCAAAGTCTCCAGAGCAAGCCAAATCACCAGGACTAAATAAAAGTATGAGATAGATGCATGAGGATGAAGGCAGCCTGGATAGATTTGTCAGAAGTGGGACCACATCACTAAATATTTGGGGTGTTAATATCATTCCACCTATCAAGCCAAAAACTTTGCTCAGCTTGAATCTTCTGACAACTGAGCGCTTTCCATTGTATTACAGGCATTCAATCAGCTTGGTATCACAAATTTCCTTAGGACAGCAATACAGTTTATTCCCACCGGCTGAATAGAATTCAAGCTTCATGCTATATAATGTCTACACATAACTGCATGTTTGTTTATTTACTTTGCTATTTCACTCTGTGATGGGGTGTACAAACCCCATCATGGGGCAACAAGGGGTTAAGGAGCTGCTCTGAGTCCAGTCAGCCCCACCCCACTGTCCCTGCAAGAGATGCACAGGCTAGAGGAGGAGTTAAAGGGGAGCAGAACAGCTGACTCATGGGCAGGCCAGGGAAGAGAGCAGACCTGCAACTTGCAGCTCCTGAGGAAAGGCAGGGTAACTCCCACCAACAACTGCTCGAAGATCCCTCTCTGAGGGAAGGGGGACCTGAGGGGGAGGCAATCCCCTCTTGCTCTCATGTGAACTTTGTTTGTTTGTGCTAATTCCCCATGTACTGTTTATGGACTATCCGGACAGGGGAGAGATCTGGAACTGACCTGGCTGGAAGGCTGAGTCACAAGAGGAGGTACCCTGTGAGCTGACCTCCTTCACATCTCCTTGCCACAGATTACAAACTTTGGACAATACTGGGGTAGTAGGACATATCCCAGGGAGGGCAGCCTTATGGAAAACCTGGGTGTCAAATACTAGAGGCTTGGTCCACAGCCTAGTGGAGTGGGAGGTCCTGGGCTCCCCTGCCAACCTCACCCCCCACCCCGGCATGTCGAAGGACTTAAGACTCTGACAACTAGATAATGCTCCCCACAAGTGCCATGCATCACACACTCATCACCATCAAATCTGAGCACATCACAGACTTTGAGACATTTACCCTCAGAACTCCCCTGTGATGTGGGGAAATGTTATTATCCCTATTGAGGCATGGAAGTTCAGAGCATTCCCCCAGGCTACACAAGGAGTTTATGGTATAGCTGAGAATGGAATCCATCTCTCCAGTACAGTGCCTTACCCACAAGACCTTTCTTCCTCTTTATATACTCTATGTTATATAAAAACTCCTGGAAAGAGAAGCACTGTTGTTACTAAAATAAATAAATAAACCTTTCTGAAAGAAAACAGGCAACCTAAAAGCCTTTAATGATGCCTACCTAATGCTCTGATCCTGTTTGAAACAGCAATAAGTCACCGTTGATGGTGGCACTTTTCATATGTTTTACCAGGGCTCACATGGCCAGTTAGTTCATGGCAGGCTATGGCATTGTAGCTTTACTTGGGAACTTGCCATGTACTAGATCCCCATGTAGATAACGCTCCCCCCCCCAGATTTGAGATAGATTTTAAGTACCCTGTGGTAACATTTTGCAAATGGTTGCAAAGGCTACTTAGTTTTACTGTACGCCTCTTTATTTTGTTACTGATCTCCAGCAAACAAGTGCTTGCTGTATGAAACTGATGCATATCATACATTAAGCAGCTGTATCTTGAAGTAACTGGTGTGAGGACTTATCGTGCACAGACTAGCCAGCACTTTTGAGTGGTTAAGGAAGCAGCTAGAAAGCAACATGCAACAAAGTGTTTTGACAGGCTCCCAGATGGCCTGTATGGGAAAAGAAACCTAAATTGCTCTTGACATGCCTGAGGCACGCAGTGGTGGTGGGGGGGAGCAACGTAGCTTTTATTTACTAGGAAAAGATGACTGCATTTACAAATAGGATTCCACAGTGTAGGAACACTTCATTGATGCATGATATTGTAGATTACTGATGTTTCAGAATATGAATGTCAACCCTTTTGGAACCTTCTGAAGAAAATTCTGTGCAGGGCTGCTTTCTTTTGTGACTCTTGCATAGAAATCTGACCTCTGACTTTAGCTATTATTTAGTTATTTGAACTTACAGTAATTAATAAACAAATCCTCTGATGCTGCACAAAATAGAATAGACTACAGCTCATCTCCCCTGAGCTGTGTTGGCCTTGCAGTGCTAACAAGAGTCAAAAACAGTGAAAACTTATTTTAGTCACTTAAATAAGTAATGATGGAATACACATATTGAACAGAGCTGTTACATAGTCACTTTTCAGGATAGAACTTTAAACTGTAACTCTTTAGACTGGCTGATGTCAAAGATTCCCATGATAGTGGGAATCAAAGAATCTAGCACAAGTTTGAACTCTAACATGGAATCTGGTAAAGCATGGAGTTGTAGACAGTATATCATGCCTTAGGACTTCCAGCTCCATTGCAACTGCCTATAAAGCATGGAAAGCTAGTTAGCCTGCTAGTCAAGGAGTCTGGAGACCTGATTTCAAGACCCTGCTCTGCTGCAGACTCCTTGTGTGGTGTCAGACAAGCTATTTAGTGTCTGAATTCCCCTTGGGGCTGAAAACATTTCTCTACCTCACCAGGGTGTTGGTAGGCTCAATACATCAAAGATTGATGAGTTCAGATATGACAGGGATTGGGGCCCTGTAAGTAGCTTAGATAGATAGAAATATAATTTCCTAAATAGCCATGTATTTAAATTGTGTTTTTTTTATTTTTCTGCAAGAAAAATACACTGTCTCCTATGAAGAGTTGGAAAAATGCCCTTGTTTTATAACGAATGTATTAAATGACTTCTTTTTAAAGGCCCTGATCATGCAAACATGCACTCACTCATCTTTAAGCATGTGAGTAATCTCACTGAAGTCAATAGGACTGCTCATCGGCTGAACGCTGAGCATGTGTGTAAGCGTGTGCAAGATTGGAGCTAGAGATTTCTGGCCAGCTTCAGAAAAAAAAGCTGTTACAAACTGAAATCGCTCTGCACCTGATAACCACTCAGGGATTCAGCCCATATAAGGACAGCAGTGTCACCAGAACTCTCGCTAGGGATTACAGATTGGCACTTAAATGTAGCTAGAATTCTAGTGGCATCAGCCATTTAGGGAGGAACTAATTCAGTGTCCTCCTTAGCTCTTTTGATCAGACATGCCCAGCTTTGAGAGCTGAGCTAGTTGCTTACAGTTTATCTCTTGCTATGATAGAGATTGCAATTTCTTCCTCTACCAAGGACCCCTGGTTTTGTTATGCTGGCATTTCTTTATTGTCATGCTTGCTATGGAGACCTTTCCATGGTTTTGATTATTGTGCCAGCTGCCGGGTACATATATGCGTCAGAGTGGATGGAACAGGTGAGCATATGAACTGTTGTCATTTGGATATTGGAAAAATGTAAATGACATGAAAGCATCGAGTGTCTGAGGCGGCGGGCAGCAATATTTGTATAAAATCCAGAGAAGCGAATATAGTTAAAAATGTACAGCTGAGACCTAATGTATTTGGGAGTTGGATAATAAAAGTTACCTCAGAAACAGGTTTAAGTTAAGTCCATTTTAGTGGTTCCCCACTGATAGCTCTGAAGACCTCTGTGTATGCAGAGAACAGGTATAGCAGAGGAAGTGGTGACTAATGTGCTTAAGCTCTGAAATCAAGAAACCATTATTGAGTTGAGAGGGCAGTTCAGTTTCTATTTCTGATCAAATCTTGGCCTCCATGTTGAGGCTGCTAACAATGGTGCTGTTAGTGCCACTTTTCGTATGCACACAACAGTGGACCTAGAGATTACCAGCTCATTTCATGCGGCCCACCCACCATCCAGCAGGAGGTAACATCATTAATGTGGCAGGACATAGAGCTGATTCAGGCTACAGCTAGAAAAAGTGGATCCTGTGACCAGTCATTTGAGCAAACCAATCTCATTACTTGCAGCTATAGAGTAGTTCACTTCTCCCGAGCAGTATGCAAGATTAAATGAGACACTAACTAATATTTTTACTTACAAATAATCTTGCCTTTAACTGGGTACAGAACCACAGCAGACATCCACTTCTCCTCAGATATCACTTTGCTGTAGCCAGCTCCTTCCTCCCCAACTCAGTATCAGGATTTAGGTTGAAGGACGTCAGTAATTTACACCAGTGGTGTAACAATAGCAGGAACTTTGGAATAGGAACAAAAGTTACATATAGTGTTGTATGAAGGGGATCATTGTGAGCATTGACTGCAGTTGGAATCAGATAGGCAAGCCTGCAAGATCTAGCCTGGCCATATAGATCTCAGCAACAAGTTAAGTAAAGTGTTTCCTGTCACTTAAATATTCTTTGGTATTTTTTCATGTTATAATAGCAAGATGGTAACAGATGTTACACTTGGCATCAAATCACTTTTCTCCCAAGCAGCTGCAAAGAAGATTTCTTTCTCCTGAATGTGATCAAGATGGCGGTAACTATGAACTCAGTGGCAGTCTGACCTTGATTTCCTATGGCAACAGGCGTGATGAGTATAGACAGGACCTCTGAAAGACATAAATTGTGCTGTGTGTGGATTGTCTTCTGCAAGCCCACTACACTAGCAGGAGTGTTTTAAGCAAGACACGAGAAGGTCCCTTCCAGTCCTATGATTCGAGTTCAGTATATCCCCAGGGTCTGACTGTTTCTGACATTTCCCAAAGATCCTAATCCCTGATCATCTCCTTAACAACTGTTTTGCTCATAACAGACCTCCTTCTTCACCACTGTGACCTGGAACTTGTGTTGCTTCTTCTTTGGCTCCAGCTGAGTTTCACAGTCCTTTGCATTTATGCACACAGGACAGCTATTCACTTTTGCATCCTGCAACTTCCCTGTGTCTTCTCAGGTTGTTGAGGTCCTATGTATGTTGTCTCATTTAGTGTTTAATATTTCGAAAAGGCTCTAGAATTCCTATATTGGTTGGTATTATTTTCACAGCATTGCTGGCCAGGAGACCGAACCTGCTCCACCTCCTACCAGAACTAGCCTTTGTAAGAAAGCATATTTTTCTGAAATCCTTTTCCTCTCCATTATAGCAATGGCAATTGTTAGTGCTAGCAAATATCCACATACCATCAAAGTTATGGTACTGGTGTGTTGCTCAGGGGATTGATAATGATGAACTATGGAGCCTCTCTCTATTAGGGTGCTGGTTCCTAGACAGATATCAAATCAGCACTGACCAAAAATCATTATTCTGGAAAGGCTGATCAGGGTCTATATGATGGTGGTCTCAGTCGAGCTTCTAGAGGACAGCTATCCACGTCAAAAACACCAACACTGACACCCCGCTTGGCAGTCTCAGGAGAGGGACCAAGAACTGAATAAGTACAGCAGCTGATTTACCCCCTTCAGGTAGAGGTTATGGAAAAAGAACAGCAAGGGGCAGAGTGAGAGAAGCCATCACTGCCAGTGCTGTGCCTGTTTGGAGTAAGAATAAAAAACTGTATGCCTAGCACTGTCACTCCAATGCCTTTTGCTAGCACTAATTTAGCTTTATAAAAAAGAAAAGAAAATGATGGATGAGACCCTGAGTCAGACATTATTACCAAGCTAGGTTCTGCAATGAGAGAATCAGAGGTGAAAGTAAGCTGGTATGGGCTGGTACAGAGGACCGGTAAGAAAAGGAGATTGACTGAGGGAGGGAGAGAGAAGCCTGCTCGCTGCATAAGAATGTTTAAACTCAGCTGTTCCCTGATGGTTCAGCCCCCAGGGCTAGGTTTCTGGCATCCTTGTTAATTTCAGTCACAGTAGCTGGGGGGAGGGGGTCAAGGGGAGGGTGTGTTTGACCATGGTAGGGGCAGTCCTTGTCTGCCCCTGGGATGAGGGGATCTCCTAAACACAATCAAAATCAGGAACCATTTCCAAGTTCAAATCTATCCTATTCCCTCCCCAGCAGAGAATCATAGTTGTGATGTCCAAACTGCTTGCAGATCCTCTTTGAAATGTTACTGTTTAAAAAAAAACAGCACAAAAAACATGGAGAATGTGATGGAAAGATGTGTCATGATGATTAGGGTTTATTTTGGGCAAAGCAATTTTGCTAAAGCAACTAAAGATTCACAGGGAAAGCAAATAGCCCCCATAGACAAAACCAAAAAGGAATTGGAGGGGAAAACTGAATATTTAGGGAAATTATTGTGCCTCCTTTGAAAGAAATAGTAGTTTTCATTCCAATCCACCCTCTTTATATATTGATTTAAACACCTGAAAAATCCTTAGGACACCGGGTGCAATCTCAGATCTCTTTTTGTTTTGTCTTGACTGCAGAGTGCAGAGGCTGAAATTAACAAAACTTTCTCTAAATATCTTGTATATTTCATGAAAGCTATTCCAGCTGTCCTTCATTCACCCCTGACTCCCCCCACACCCCTGGCTCCCTCTCTGGCTGGCTGGCTTTGGTTTTTGCCTTGGTTACTTACTCCTTGGCAGACCCAGCCCAGCAGCACCTGCTGGCTTCCTACAGGCAGCAGCCCACAGGGGCTGATTGCTGGGGTCGCTGCTGGTTGGTGGCAGGCTGCAGCTGCATTGTTTGTGACACATTCATACACATATACATACGTACAGTATGTATTACTATCCTGTGGGGAGGGCGCCAGTGCCCTTTTGAGGGGTGGCGGGACAGGGGAGACAGTATTTCTGCTGCTCCAGAGGTAAAAGTAAGCTGGTCCAGTCTGGTACAGCTTACCGGCCAAGAGCCAGTATGCCGTGCTGGACTGCATCGACTTCCATGGTGGGGATTTAAAGGGCTCAGAGCTCCCTGCAGCTGCAGGCAGCCCAGAGCCCTTTGAATCCTGTCTGCGGCTGAGATATAAAGGGCTCAGAGCTCCCCGCCACTGTGGGCAGCCCAGAGCTCTTTAAATCCTGGCTGCGGCTGAGATTTAAAGGGCTCAGAGCTCCTCATGGCTGCAGGCAGCCCAGAGCCCTTTAAATCCCAGCCACGGCTCTGGCGGCTGGGCTGGGGCCAGGATTTAAAGGGCTCCGGGCTTCCCTCAGCGGCAGGAGCTCTGGGCCCTTTAAATCCCTGCCCCAGCCCCGCAAAGCTTGGGGTTCCCCCTGGCGGCTGGACAACCAGGCCCTTTAATTTTTACCTGAGCCCTGGGGGGCTCCCAGCCACCTCTGCAGCTGGGAGCCCCTGGTTGATTTAAAGGCTCTGAGTTTCCCAGCCACAGCTGGTTCCCCAGGGCCTTTAAATCTTGAGAGGCCACGCCTCTTCCAGATGAAGCCACGCCCCTCAGGACTCCGGCAGTACCGGTAAGTCCTGTAAGTTACTTTCACCCCTGGAGAGAATACACTGCAAGTGACTATCACTTTTGAAAGCTCATATAGAGAGAGTTGAGTTTAGAGGATGTGCCATTGCATGTCACAGAAATATACAAACTCCTGCTTTGTGTGACAAGTGGTATTGAAATAACAGTATTTTAAGGAGTGCACATATGAAATGGCTGAGGCTGATGATGGTGAATGGCTCTGTGAGCCATTCTTTCATGTCACAGGTGGGACTGTGGGAACCTTAAATGGTCCTACTGGTGTTTTTATTTTTTCACTGTTGCCATTTTGCCAGAATACCCTTGAAACAGAAGAGGAAAATTCTGCCTTTTGTTACCCTAGTGTACATCAGAAGTAATTCCTCAGCTCAGTTGTGTTATTCTGGCCATACACTGTTATGAAAGCAGAACTGTGCCTCAAGTCTCAGCTTTTTCAAAGGTTTCTAAGAGATTTAGATGGCCAGATCTCATTGGGAGTCTCATCCCCTTAGGTTCCATAGCAAATCCTAGCCCAAGAGTCTCTCTCACGGATTTTTACACTGCTTTATATATATAAATAAAATAATTTGGAATATTTGAATATTACATGCATCTGTCCTCTGACCTCTCACAACAATATTTCATTAAAATGTTTCTTGTCATCCTCCCCCCGCCCACTTTTTTCTTTGTCTTTTTAAAAAAGTATACAGTAGGAGTGTCTTTTTGGGCTGTATTTACTGCATTTGTGGAAGTCTTAGGCTTGGGCTACACCTGCATAGTTACTTCGGTATAACTACATTGCTCAGGGGTGTGAAAAATGCACACCCTGAATGACATAGGTATATTGACTTTAACCCCCCATGTAGCCAGCACTATGCTGGTGGGAGAGCTTCTCCCATCACCATAGCCACCATCTCTCATAGAGGTGGAGTTATCAAGCCAACAGGAGAGCTCTCCTGTTGGCTTAGAGCATCTTCACCAGAAATGCTACAGGAGCACAGCTGTATCAATATAAATTTATAGTGTAGCCCTGCCTTTATTTTAAAGAGAATTTTAACACTTGTGAAAGGTGCTGGCTGGCATAGGCTTTCTAATGTCCCCAGGGGTGCTCGGCCCCTGCTCCACCCCAGGCCCCACCCCCACTCCACCCCTTCCCCCATGTCCCCACCCCACCCTGCCTTGCCCTCTGCCCATCCCCTTTCCACCCCACCCCACCTCTTCCCACCCCGTTCTGTCCACGCCACGGAGCATGCCCCATCCTTGCTCTGCCTACTCCCCTCCAGCACCTCCTGCATGCCATTGGATGGCTGATCATGGCAGGTTGGAGATACTGGGAGAGAGAGGGAGGAGCTGACTGGTGGGGCTGCTGGAGGGTGCTGAGCACCCACTATTTTTTTTCCAGGGATGCTTAGCTCTGGAGTACCCACAGAGTCGGTGCCTATGCTGGCTGGTCAGCCCTGGTGAGAACCGTGCTCTGTGTAGCCACAGAGTACACACAGCATGGGCAATAGCAGAGCAAGCTTCCCTGCTCTTCCCTGCCAATTTGACCCAGTACTGACTTGGAAAGGCCACTCTTAAGGGTCCATGTCTATTCAGCTCTTGACCACTCTGCAGAGATTCTCAACAAGAGTGTGTCACAAGGCAGGACTCCTCCCCAGCTTGCTCTTAGACAGTTTCATTGTTCATGCTTAAACAAACAGTGGCTCAGTTCACATGGTACGTCTCAGGCTCTCACTGCCTCCCCTGCCTGGAGACTCAAGCAGTCCTCCAGCTTCCTACTGCTCAATTCTGATGTACTGGTTCTCTCTGACCCTTTATAGCCTCAGATGCAGTCTCCATCCCCTTAATTGGCCTACCTGAGAGCACAGGGATGCTGTACCTCCTTCCATTACAGGGGCAGTGACTATTAGTGCTAATTGTGGGGCCTGTTAAATGAAATGAACACATCTCCACTAGGAACGGTGGGAGATCTTTATGAAGCATGGCCCTTGTTAAGCCAGGGTGTGGATTTTGTCTGCCTGACTGATTTTTTTTTTTAAATCAGTTTTTGCTGTTTACAGGTTGACAGGACTGGATGTTTGTTACAAAACATGTCTGCAATTTGTCTGCCATCCCTGGATAATTTGCCTGATCACTTCAAAGGATGGGTTGGAATTTCTGGATCAGCACCACATGGACTTTGAATGCATTTATGCCAGCACTGCTTGGCCTATTATTTTTGTGTGTTTGCTCTTCAGAAACACCCACTGTAAACTGAGTTTCTCTCTGATTTGTCCTTTACTTCTTAGAGATGGGGCTGAATCAGAGCCCCCGAACTGAACCCCCTGTATTTTTGAGGGACAAGGTGGAGGAGGTAATATCTTTTATCGAACCAACTTCTGTTGGGTTTTTGCGTGATATATGGATTTGAGTCAGAACTTCACCGGCTAGTGCTGATCTCTAATTGGTTTTAAAATTGCCTGGTTCCTCTTGGTGGTTCCATTTATAGAGATGGGCTTTACTATTGCAAACAAGCCAGTGAACAGATTTATTTGTCATTTCTGTTGATTCTGGGGAGGTGAAAATATGTCTGCACTTGAATGTATGCAAACATTTAACAAGCAGAACGCAACTAAGAGAAATGTTCTGATTGTCACCTGGTTGCTTTGTGCCTTTACTCTGTGCAATTTGTGCTAGTTCTGGTTCCACCAGAGAAAATTACAAATCTCAGGTAGGGGCGGCTCTAGGTTTTTGCTGCCCCAAGCACGGCAGGCCGGCTGCCTTTGGCAGCTTGCTTGTGCGAGGTCCGCCGAATCTGCGGGACCAGTGGACCCTCTGCAGGCATGCCGCCGAGGGCAACCTGCCTGCTGCCCTCGCAGTGACCGGCAGAGCGCCCCCTGCGGCTTGCCACTCCAGGCACCTGCTTGGCGTGCTGGTGCCTGGAGCCGCCCCGATCTCAGGGTCACCACATCAGACTTGATGGGAGCCTGCCCCACCCACATTGTCATAGCATCAAAACAGTCCTTAGAAACCTGCAGCCATGCAGACCAAGGATCACAGACTGCTGACTTCCAGACTTCGGAATCAGAAGTAGCTGGAGGCAACTACTGGGCAGTAATGTTCTGAATGTTGTCAGTGAAACGGGAATTGTGCTGCTTACAAAGTACTTTAGAAGGCCTGTACCATGCTGAGCCATGGCACCTGATGCATAGCTGTGGCAACTGCCCTGTATAATCTTGCCAGAGAATTTATCCTATTTGCCTTAAGCCTGGAATTATAATCAAGTCTTGACTTCTTCAAAGCCTCCTTGCTCTGGGTTTTCAAAACCTGAAAATAAACCCTGAGACCCGTTACCTTAGCACAAGGTCTCTGCTGTATGAAGTGGAGTTTTTATAGCCCTTTCCCATTTGGTAGTTTTTGATGGATTTGGATACTTTTGACCCACTCCCTTACTTCTTGAAATGTTACCCTGCATTGGCTTCCATGGTTCTGCCCTCTGGTGGTTCTCCTCCTACCTATCTGATCATTCTTTCAGAGTTTCATTTTGTAGGTCATCCACTTCTCTTCTTCCTGTTTTCTGAAAGTGCCTCTAGAGTCTCCATCCTTGTCCCCCACCCTCCTTATCCTATTTCTAGGTGCTCCTAGCCACAAGCATGTCTTTAGCAACCATCCTTATGCTGATAGCTCACCACTTCCAAGATAGATTTCTGAGTTATCTCCCTTCATCCGTTTTCAGTCTGTCTTCTGACATCTCTGCAGGGATGTCCAGGCATTATCTTAAACTCAACCAGGGTCGGCTCCAGGCACCAGCACAGCAAGCAGGTGCTTGAGGTGGCCAATAACAGTGGTCAATACTAGATGCTTCGGAGACAATGAATAGAACAGGTAATCATCAAATGATCCTCCCCTTTTACTCTCTCCCTTCTTTTTCTGTCTCTTTGTACAGTGACATTATGCCCCCAGTCACTCAGGCCAATGATCTGAGTGTCATCTTTACTTGGCCCTTTCACTGGATCCACATATTCATGCCTTTGTTACACATCATCTCTAAAATCTGGCCTTTTCTCTCCATCCACACTCTCAAAACTCTCCTCGAAGTCCTCATCACTTCACATCTTGACTACTGAAACCACCTCTTTTCTGGACTAGACTACTGAACCTTGCTGGCTTCAACTCTAATCAGAATCCTGCTGCCAAAAGAATTTTCTTGGCTTGTCACTGACCACACCAATGCCCTCTTTGATTCCCTTCACCCATTCCCCCTTCAACACCACATCAGATACAACCTTGTGTCTTTTAACATGTCACAATTTACACACACACCCCGATACCCTAAGCTGACCTACACATCTGTCATGACGTTGACCTTGCCAGCATTCACCGTCCTCCAGTCAGCTGCTCCCTCTGGGTTTTCTCCCATGCTGCCCAATGTGCATGGGGAAACTCCCTGATAAAATCCAAACAGCCACTACCTTCCTCATCCCTTCTTAAGACTCACCTGTCATGATGCCTACAATATCTGGCCTGCTGACCATGGCTAGGCAGAGCTAAGATGTGACCACTTTTCTCTTCCCCTTCTTTCCATGTCCTACTCCCTTCCTCTGCACTTTCATATCCAATTTAAAAAAAAGTAACAAAATTGTGCCAGTTCTGCACTACATTTGTTTGCATGTTTGCTGTATCCCCATCCACCTATCCTTTATCTCTGTGTTTCTCTAGATTGCAAGGCCTCCAGGGTGGGTTTTATCTCTTTTCTGTGTTCATACAGCATCTGGCACCATGGGGTATCCATCCTTATTGGGCCTCTTGCATGCTACCATAATACAAATATTTACCTTTAATAATAATGGAAGGACCAGAGTCTAGAAAACTTGTTCAGTCAGTCTCAACCTCTAATTTCTATTATGGTGCCCATCACCTTGCTCTCTCAGGCCCCGGTTTTGCCATGCTCACACTGCACAGAGTTAAAGATTACACAGATTACTCACACTGTATAAAGTGAAATATGTGCGTAAATCAGCATGTCAGTGCTGCCTCCCAATTATAAAGCGCGCACTCAAAGATATACAGTATTAGTCTGTCTCTTCTTTCCGGACAGCAAGGCCTGGACTTAGTTTATTAGTATGCTTATTGTGGGAAGTCTAGGCCAAAATGTGGCTTCTGCTTTTTGCTCTGCAGGCTCAGAGGTGTGTAGTCACTCTGCCTGTATAATCCATATAGTCTCAATTATATCCCTGCTTTTTTCCTCACTGAGTTTGTACTTCCCCCTGTTCCCGAATTAAAAGTTGTTTCATTTCATCATCCATCACTTGCTTTATTTTCAGCCCAAATGTAGAGCAATGCTCAGATCAGCCACAAGGTGGCAGTACATCACAACGGGCCACTTGTCTCTTCCGCATGTACAGAAGTAAAACGATATCAGAGAAAAGTGTAGAGAAGGGGGACAGGATCCGTGGTTGAGATGTTCAAAGCAGTGTGGGAGAGTGAGCCACATGTTTTCCATTCATTTTAATAGAAGTTGCGTGACTACATCCCCTTTGCTGCTGTGGAAACTGTTTAGCTAAATCCCTTGGCTCTGCTTTGAATATCTCAACCACCATCATTCAGTACACTAGATTGAAATGGATTTACCAACAAGGTCAATTAACTTTTACTTAGTTCTATCAGAAAAAAGAAGCACGTGGTTATTCTTACTAGAGCCACCACTAAAACATTTAATTAATTCCCGTAGTTAAGTATCAGAGGGGTAGCCGTGTTAGTCTGGATCTGTAAAAACAGCAAAGAATCCTGTGGCACCTTATAGACTAACAGATGTTTTGGAGCATGAGCTTTCGTGGGTGAATACCCACTTCCTCAGATGCATGTAGTGGAAATTTCCAGGGGCAGGTATATATATGCTAGCAAGCAAGCTAGAGATAACGAGGTCAGTTCAATCAGGGAGGATGAGGCCCTGTTCTAGCAGTTGAGGTGTGAAAACCAAGAGAAGAGAAACTGGTTCTATACTTGGCAAGCCATTCACAGTCTTTGTTTAATCCTGAGCTGGTGGTGTCAAATTTGCAGATGAACTGAAGCTCAGCAGTTTCTCTTTGAAGTCTGGTCCTGAAGTTTTTTTGCTGCAGGATGGCCACCTTAAGGTCTGCTATAGTGTGGCCAGGGAGGTTGAAGTGCTCTCCTACAGGTTTTTGTATATTACCATTCCTAATGTCTGATTTGTGTCCATTTATCCTTTTCCGTAGAGACTGTCCAGTTTGGCCGATGTACATAGCAGAGGGGCATTGCTGGCATATGATGGCATATATTACATTGGTGGATGTGCAGGTGAATGAACCAGTGATGGTGTGGCTGATCTGGTTAGGTCCTGTGATGGTGTCGCTGGTGTAGATATGTGGGCAGAGTTGGCATCGAGGTTTGTTGCATGGATTGGTTCCTGAGCTAGAGTTATTATGGTGAGGTGTGCAGTTACTGATGACGTCTTCATCATCTGGACCCATGGGAAGGAGATTCTGGAAAAATTCCACCACGATTTCAACAGCTTCCACCCCACCATCAACCTCAACCTGGACCAATCTACACGGGAGGTCCACTTTCTTGACACCACAATGCAAATAAGTGATGGTCACATAAACACCACCCTATATCGAAAACCTACCAACCGCTATGCCTACCTTCATGCCTCCAGCTTCCATCCCGGACACATCACACGATCCATTGTCTATAGCCAAGCACTGAGGTACAACTGCATCTGCTCTAACCCCTCAGACAGAGACCAACACCTACAAAATCTCCACCAAGCATTCTCAAAACTACAATACCCACACGAGGAAATAAGGAAACAGATCAACAGAGCCAGACGTGTACCCAGAAGCCTCCTACTGCAAGACAAACCCAAGAAAGAAACCAACAGGACTCCACTGGCCATCACATACAGCCCCCAGCTAAAACCCCTCCAACGCATCATCAAGGATCTACAACCCACCCTGGACAATGATCCCACACTTTCACAGGCCTTGGGTGGCAGGCCAGTCCTTGCCCACAGACAACCTGCCAACCTGAAACATATTCTCACCAGTAACTGCACACCGCACCATAATAACTCTAGCTCAGGAACCAATCCATGCAACAAACCTCGATGCCAACTCTGCCCACATATCTACATCAGCGACACCATCACAGAACCTAACCAGATCAGCCACACTATCACTGGTTCATTCACCTGCACATCCACCAATGTAATATATGCCATCATATGCCAGCAATGCCCCTCTGCTATGTACATTGGCCAAACTGGACAGTCTCTACGGAAAAGGATAAATGGACACAAATCAGACATTAGGAATGACAATATACAAAAACCTGTAGGAGAGCACTTCAACCTCCCTGGCCACACTATAGCAGACCTTAAGGTGGCCATCCTGCAGCAAAAAAACTTCAGGACCAGACTTCAAAGAGAAACTGCTGAGCTTCAGTTCATCTGCAAATTTGACACCATCAGCTCAGGATTGAACAAAGACTGTGAATGGCTTGCCAAGTACAGAACCAGTTTCTCTTCTCTTGGTTTTCACACCTCAACTGCTAGAACAGGGCCTCATCCTCCCTGATTGAACTGACCTCGTTATCTCTAGCTTGCTTGCTAGCATATATATATACCTGCCCCTGGAAATTTCCACTACATGCATCTGAGGAAGTGGGTATTCACCCATGAAAGCTCATGCTCCAAAACGTCTGTTAGCCTATAAGGTGCCACAGGATTCTTTGCTGCTTTTTCCCCTAGTTAGTTCGGTGTCACAGTTCATCTGATTTGGAGGCTCATGAACCATAGCTGGATCTGTGCAGCATGGCAGACATCTGTCCGACTCGCAGTTGCAGTTTTCCATTCAGTGCTGGCACTAGTTACTAGTTCTTACAATGACCTTCTCAACTTAAACTCAGCAAGCCAGTTCCATGTGAACCAGGAAAATATCTGCTAAGCTCACAGACCACAAGAAAATTTTGCAAACACTTCTCCCAACTTTATTGATTTGCCAGCATACCAAACAGCATTCAGATTCCCAGCACATAGCTCAACTCTGCTTGAGAGGTTGGGCTTCCATGTACCATTAGATTTAATGGCTGACAATGGCTGACAATTACTTACATATTTGCTTCATTTCAGTTACTGTTGCTTTGTCAGTGCCACAATGCTTAAACTTCCAGTGGCTGATGATCAAGCCTTTGAAAGTGTAGTATAAGGATAACTCATGATATTTTAGATGTCTCTGCTAGAACCTTTTGTCCAAAATGACCACAAAATGCTTCATAACCTAGGCACTCAGAGTATTAGTGGAACGGGTAGTGGCCAACTGAGTGCCACACAGGTTGGAGAGAGGGGAAATTCTGATACCATAGCAAACTTTTGCTAGTGACATGGGATTTGTTTTAATGTCCATACAGTGCAGGGAAGACCTCTGTTTTTAAAGTCTCAGGCACCTTTTATTCACATAGTAAACAGCATGGCTCACAATGTATCTATTGCAAATAGATGAAGGGCTGAGACAACAGTGCTAGGATTTGACCCTGAGAGTCCAAGAAGTCTCGATATTTCAAAGCAGATGCATAGAACCTTGAGTTATTCTTTATCTAACTAGATATTTACATGCCCCTCCACCCCACTCTGACACTACAACCACTAAAGCATCTTGGTACATAACCATCATTAGTGCACACAGCCCCATGACACTCCTGGGAGGGAGGGAGGTATTAGTGCTCCAGTTTCACAGATGGGGAAATGAGGACCAGAGAGAGATTAAATGATTTGCCTAAAGTCACCCTGAAATACTACAGCAAAACTGGAAATTGAACTGAGATCTCTTGAGTTCCAGGACACTGCCTTAACCACAAGACTATCTTTCCTCCATCTCAGCTGGGCTGATGCCTTTCATTTTCAGGGGAAGGAGCAGTGGCGGTGCTGTGCTTGTGCAATCATATCTTTTGGGGAGACACTGCTGAAATGAGGAGGATGAGAAGGAAAGAATAAAATCAGGTATAATATCAGGTAGCTGCCTAGGATCCCTTGGGATCGCCAGTTCTTGCCAACCAATAGCACAATAGTTTCCATATATCTGGGTTTAGGATGACCACATGTCCCAATTTTATAGCGACAGTCCTGGTTTTTGGGTCTTTTTCTTATATAGGTTCCTATTCCCCTCCACCTTTGTTCCGATTTTTCACATTTGCTGTCTGGTCACTCTATCTGGGCTGCTCTCTCTCTATATATATAAACACAGACAAACAGAGGTTTTAGCTCACTCACCATTTTAATCTCAGTAACTCCCCAATCTGAATGTATATTTCATGTGGTGTAACATGTGTAACAGCATAGTATATGTTATTGTGAAATGACAAATCTATTGTATTAAGCACCTAGTGGAAACTGCTGTACCCTCCCAGAGTTAACAATGACTGCCCTCTAGTGGTACAATTACCAACCACTTGTCTTTCTGTCTACAGGACTACATGGCACACTTCCTTCAGCAGTGTGTACTGTACACATACGTAGCCCCCCTAACAGGGGTATCATGGCAGTGTAGAAATGACACACAGCTTAGGCAAGCAGAGAAAAGACACGCCTGAAGGGTGTAGATACATCCTGGAGTACATACCCGACACAGCTCTCGATTCCCCCAAGCTGCGCCTTCCTCTCTACACTGCTATTTTTAGCAAAGTAATGTCCTGCTGCCAGAGCCTTTCCCCTCAGCAGGGGAAGACTCCGGCAGCTCCCCACTGCTGGAGCCTTAACCTGCTGCCTCCCCTCTGTCAGAGCCTTTCACTGACACACGCGGCTACATTCTGCAGTGTGGCTGCGGCCCGCTTTTCCCTGGGGTGCCTAGCACATGACACGCTGCCACAAGCAGTGTGTAGTGTGGGTGTCGCCTCAGAGGTTTGCTAGTGTAGCAACTGCGAGCTGAGTTCACAGCAGGATAAAATAATGACTTCAGAGAGGAGGAGGAGGAGGAGGGATGGTGACATTTTAAATGAAAACTGTAGCTCTATAGTCTGCCCTGAGGAGTTAGTAAAGTTAATAACCACGTTAGGCACAAACACAGGAGAGCAGGCTGGCGAGAGAGTCACACAGCATAAATTGCTGCTTGAATGAAGAACAAGCAGGTCATGTTGCTTCATCAGGCCTTTATTACTCCAGCATCTTCAGTCCATGTGTACCAAACGTTTTGCCCTTCGATGCACGTGTTCAGCGCCTGCTGAAGTCAAGTAGTTCAAGAGTTTTTCAATAGGAGACAAAGGCTTCTAAGGGCAGAATGTCTAAAGTTTAACATCTTTGAAGTCTTAAGCAATGTTATTGCACCCTCACTTTATTATTTCACAGACTGAGTCTGTCTCCCCTCATCCTCTGTCTTCTCCTCCCCATTGCCCCCTGGCTTCTGTGCTAGGTGTCTCCTCTGCCCTTTATGTTGTTTCTCTTTTTCTGGAGAGTTTCTCTAGCTGCTCGCCTGAAATCTGTAGTTTCTCACCTTTTCACTTCTTTCCATCCCTGTCTCCCCTTCCTGACGCCACAGTGTTTCCTTTAGAGCCTGATACAAAGCCCACTAAGTCAGTGGGAGTTTTTCCATTGACTCTAGTGGGTTTGGATCAGGTCCTTTTGTTAGTCTGCAACTGACCTATAAAAGTGCATGCAGAGAGGACAGCTGCAGAAAGGGGAGAAACTGAACTCCTTTCTTTCCCTTTCAGCAAGGGCTCTCGCATGTTGGAGTGTACATACGAGTAAAGGATTCACTACTTGGACCTAGATGTTGTTATGTTCACAGCATACGCATGGAGAAGCTAGCTAAAATCATAAATATTCTTGCTGGCAGGTTGCAACATTACACCACTGTGTTTTTTAGAATTCAGAATGATAACACACAAGAACCCCAAAACAGAGGGACACCAAGTAGGCTGTTCCCTAAAGCAGAGAGGCACAACTCACCCCACCTTACTATCCACTGTCTGTCTGCAGATAGGTTTCACTATAGAGCTTCCCAGTCTGAAAGCTCCCTCCTCTTAAAGTGATAGCTTACAATTCCAATACAGTCCTCAATACACCACATATCTATAATGGCTGAACTAAAACAAAAAACCCTTGAACATTGGGGATGAGATTCCAGATATACTTGGCCCCTTTCCTATTTTACTAATTTTGTTATGTTTTTTCAAAAAGAGGCACCTAAGAAATTAAACTATCCTAACTTACCTTAGCATGGTTACGGGGAGTAGAAAGGAAAGTTGACGGCAGAAGAACACGAGGCAACAAAAGAAGATCTCAGATGGATGACGTGATGTCCTGGCCAGATCAAAAGGGCTATTCATCCACAAAGAGATTAGCAGCAGATCATAGTGAATGGCCCACCATGATTGCAAACCTCCAGTAATGGAGATACCACAAAAGAAGGAACAACCTAGGTCAAATTCTAGAGGCAAGTCCAATCTCCTACAGTGGGAGATGCATATGTGTAGCAGAAGGCAATATTTAACACTGTGTGACTTGCTTCTTTCTAAAGTAATGCAGCTTCTTCAAAAATATTGCCTCTGGAGCTCTTTTCTCTCAGAACTGAGGTATCAGGAAGTCATAGATTTTAAGGCCAGAGTGGACCATAATGATCCTCCAGGTTGACCTCCTGCATTGGACAGACCATCAGTACAAGTTCTAAATAACTTCTCTATAGAGGGGCCAATGCAGGGCACTGGGGTGTGGTAATATCCTAAGCTTTTATTTCCTCAGGGCCTGGGTTCATGGAGGTAACAAAACACCCCATTAAATCACTCTACACACAAGCAGGGAAGAGTAATTCACTCGTCTATACAATAGACCTAGTCAATTGCTCAGCAAGACCTGAGTCAGATGTTTGGTACCTGAACCAAATACCTGAGGAAGGTGGGGTGAAAGAAGGTATGTGCTGGAGGGAGATACACAGTTACTAAATCAGAGCGAAACAAGATCTAAAGCGAGAGTTGGAAGTTATTAAAGCAAGTGGGAAATGCTGATGAGGGAAATTCTTCTTCTATTCAATCACCCGACTTCATAGCAAATGAAACGTCTTTACCATCAGTGAAGGAAAATTTACTGGTGTGTTTTGAAGTGGCAGATGTTGAAGTAAGGTTCTAAAGTGGGAGGTGAGCTAGTGAGATGGTTAACCCCTATTCAATCTGGTTACGGATACGGAATCTTTCCTTTATGTTGTGCATGGATAAATGTAAAAGCAAGAAAAAGGTGTGTGTGTGTGTGTGTGTGTGCGTGTGTCAATGATAACTGGACAAGGCTAGGGGAAAGATAATGATTCCAAAGAACTGAAAAGTACTAGAAAAATCTGCACTTAAAGCCACATAACTATGGTCAATACAATAATCAGGCCCTGGATCTATGTCAGTTTCTAATGATGAGTAATTGCCAGTAATTGAGAGATTGGATCATACAATTGTACAATTTGCATGGGCTGTGATACACAGTACACTGTAAGGGCCCAGTCCTGAGAGGTACTGTGTCCCAATCAGGGCCGGCTCCAGGGGTTTGGCTGCCCCAAGCAGCCACAAAAAAAAAAAGAAGCCGTGATAGCGATCTATGGCAATTCAGCGGGAGGTCCTTCGCTCCAAGCGGGCATGAGGGACCTACCGCCGAATTGCCACCGAATACCTGAAAGTGCTGCCCCACTCCCGAGTTGCTGCCCCAAGCATCAGCTTGATAAGCTGGTGCCTGGAGCCGGCCCTGGTCCCAATATAAAATGCTGAGCACACACTTAAGTCCTCTTGGCTTCAGTGGGAGTTGAAGATCCTCAGCGTCTTGTAGGATCTGACTTTGTAGTGACACAAAGAAGAATATAACCCACTGGATAGTTTTGCTGTAATGGTTTATGATGAGCTGTTTATTATATCAGGAATATAAAACAAAATGAAGGTGGGTGGGGTTCTCGTAAGTTCTTTACTGCCCTGTTCATGCGCTCCTAGGAGCAATTAGCCTTTAGACACTGGGCTTTTCGTTGCATCTTGACCACAGTGATTCATAAGTCTACATTCTATTTTTCCCTTTCTTTCCTGACGTTGCTTTACTTTTCTAGTCAGAAAACAGGTGTGGGAAGTAAAGGATGCAGAAAAAATCTTTTTTGTTTGAACAGGTCAGATGTACGAAAAGCAAGATCCTGGGCCAAATCCTGCTTGCCTTACTCACATGATTAGCCACCCCGTTGAAGCCAGGCATCTAGGATTTGAAAGGTGAACAGGATTTGACCTTTTATGTGCTTATAATTATTATAGCAAACAGGGCTTAAAAACATTGCACAGTCCAGGGTCGCACCCAGGAATGACACAAGAGCAACCTCTCCTCCGGTCTTTTTACACTACCTGCTCTAGTCAAAGCAATAGCGGTTGGTGACATCCACCACTCCAGATGGGGGAGCTGAATGAATGACTGATCTCCCAATCATGCAATGTGATTCACTGAATCAAAGTCTGGTAACATCTTGGCCATTGAACGTATGGGTATACATGGTAGGGCAAGGCCTGGACAAATTTTTGGCCCAAAGACCCTAAAATCTGACCAACATGTCCTGAAGAGTCATAGCTCAGTCACCCGTTAAGGGACAGGAAGTAATGGAGACAGAGAGCACTTCTGACAACAAAGATTGCCTCCTGGGCATTTCTGGAGAACATCCCCCCTTTATGAACTGTGCACCTACCATGTTTCATTGCTTTTCATCCATAGCTTTTCTTCTGTCTCAATAATGCTGAATAAGACTTTGGGGCAATAGGAAGCAGAAAATCAGACATGACTCTGCAATGAAATATGGCAGCAAAATGCCAGTGCAATTATGGATTGCCCATGGAGAAGCATCAAATTACAAAGCAGGGAATTGATAGTCCTGGATTATCCCCACCCTGCCTATCCTTTCTTGTATGCTGTTTGCATGTTGACTCCTCCCTCTGTTCTCACTTCATTGCCTGTGTGTTAAATTTTCCAAGAACCACCTTTGGTGCTTTCTCCCAAGCTGCCACTAAGCATGGGAGGAGCTCCGTGTAAACATCCTCAATGCCACCGTGTTATCCCTTATCTCCTCTGCTGTGATGCTGTGACAAAGTGGGAATGTTCTTAATGTTTCCTCTGAATACTGTAGGGGTGCCTCAGTTTCCCCTATCCATTTCTTAGGGATCTTGGTGGGAGGATCAGGGTGTATAATGGTTGCAGAGACAATGGTTACAGAGCCCCTGTGATACTATCTGCACAGAGAATGGCTGACACTCTGTCTCCTGGCAACTAATGGCCTAGGCCCCTCCTCTGCAAAGATGCCAACTGAAGATGTTGGAAAACAAAGAAATCAGGTGATCTCCTGGCCCAAGAAAGAGACAAAGGCCAGAGAGGAGGGGCTGGAGAGAGTCAGTTTGGGGCTGGCTGGGGATGTGGAGTGAATGCAGATGTGGGTGTCTGGCTCTCTGCCACCCAAAATGGACCTGGGTGAGGGGTCCTGTTCTCTGTACCTACAAGCTCTGTTTTAGACTGTCTTCCTGTCATCTAATAAACCTCTGTTTTACTGGCTGGCTAGGAGTCATGTCTGACTGTGAAGCAGGGGTGCAGGATCTTCTGACTTCCCCAGGACCCCGCCAGAAGCCTACAAGACACTGAACAGTGGGTAGGGAAGCTGGTGTGGTGAGACCATTGTGCCCATTGTGCTAACCAGTATCGTCTTTTTGTTACCTTGTGTTCCTCCCATCTCTTCCTCATACCCACCTGCTCTCTATAGCATTACTCTTAGACTGTAAACTCTATAGGGAGGAGCCATCTCTTTATTGCCTGTTAGTACAGCACCAATGTAATACACTGTATTACACCAAGTAATACACTATAATAATAATAGTCCCCCTTTGAGTAGCTTTGGTGAGACTACAGGTGAAATATGACATGCACTTCTGGGCATCTCAAAGCCACAAATGTCCTGGGGAGAAAACTAAACTTGCGCAGAAGGAATGCCAGGTCTCCTCTGTGAGAGATATTAGTATTCCAGGGAAAACTGGTTGAGATTTGGCAGTTAGGAGGCATTGGCCATCACCTCTTGTACCTGCGCAAAATGGGCAAATTTCCCCTCATGCAGAGGGACAGCACAAGGCCAATGCACCATTTCAGCCTTCAAAGTAGCTTTTCAGTGCTATGTAGGCTGTGTGGTGATCCCCCGCGCAGGAGTGAGCATCATCCCCTATTGTTAACCATGGGCTCCCAGTGTTCAGCAAGGAGGTAGGCTGTGCGGGGCATGCATGGAGCATAGCTTCCCAGCCAACATGCACAACCTCCAGGGTGCACCTTGGGACCCTGCCTCACAAGTTACACAGGGAATATGGGATCCTATTTCAGTAGATGCTAACCTGCAGATTCCACAGGACAAGGGCTGTATTTCTTCTGTTTGTATAGCACTGAGCATAACAATGGCACTCCATACTCAGAGAATTATAAGATGGTGAAATAGCCTCCAAAAGAAAAGTCACAGATGCTCCCTCACTAAGCTGGGACACTTAAAACTACATTAGGCAGAAGCACTTTTAACTGCGTGATAGGAAGCAGTCCTCTGTGGCAGGGGATGGGCCATATGACGTGATATAAGTTGTCCATCTATTTTTTTTGACTCTCTGTTTTGTGAAGCCCTGAAATTGAGCATAACCCCCCTCATAGCTTCAAAAGCACGTTGTGTTTGAAAACACTATATTAGCTTTTCTTTCTAATTTGTTTTATCCTCCTCTTGCAAACCCAAACAATTCCTAGACAGTGACTCGCAATGACTAATGCAGTCTGGGAGACTTCTAGGTGTCCCTGTAACTTAAAACCAGAAAACAAGCTCCCTAATTCAGTAGCTAGACATTCCATTGAAGACCTGTAGCTTCTGAGTTTTTATTTTCCTTCTCCTCAGGGTTAAACATGCTTTTATCTGCAGTTCGTCTCCCTCCCACACAAAGGGATAACGTAAGATCTGCAGTAGTTTAAGATGAGCTGTAATTCAAACATTCTTTGGCTACAGTGCTGCCTACATTCTAAGTTCTACTTCACTGGGGAGCTTCCGGACGTAGTTAAAAAAATGAAATGTGCTGTGATCTTACTGTAAAGAAGGGCGGGAAACCATAGTTTAGGCATGTTCCCAAATCATTCTACAGCTCTGCAAGACCCCAAACCTGTCACATAAGGGCGGGAGCAAGTTTAAAATACAGTTTGGGTCCATTTACACTGCCATGGTTTAGCCTTGTTAGGAAACCAGGGTGTCACAAGCCAGTCTTCCACCATGATAGAAATGATAGTGTTGTTGGAACCTTACAATGTAAATGCTGTGAATAAAGGCCTCCCTATGCACAAGAGGATTGTACTAAGTTTGTAACCAGGTGTGTGTCCTCATCAGCCATGGTTATAATGTGATTTTTAACTATCTGGGTATACCGGGATGTTTCATGCCTGCTTACGAGAAGGGTTGTAACGTGATGTCCAGGCTCAAACCAACTGTAACACCAGCATCAGCCTCCAAACTTGCCAACGTGTGAGACAAACCATGGAAATGTGTGACCAAAATTTGGCACACCCCTGTGCTTTGTTGTGTGTTGTCTCCATGGCTGACAGGGTTTAATGGCTTCTAACCTGTGTTTAAGGAAGTTTTTTCTCACTGCTTGAATTAAACTGCAAAACTGGTTTATTATTTGATGCATACAGTGAGGAAACCTCCTTAACAACAGGCATTATAATTACAAGCCATTAAAATCTGTCAGTCACAGTGTGACACGCAACCAAATGCAACAGTTCATTTGTCCGCCATGTCATTCCTCCTCTCACAAACAGCCACTTCTGTCCTTTGTCTCCATCACTTCCCCACTTGGCACCCTCTCCCAGTTCTTTACCCTCTTCCTGCTCTTCCCAAATCAGCCAAAGGCTGAAGACAAGAGAGCTCTTACTCCACTCCCAAAATAAGGTATTAGGAAACTACCTGGAGCTATCAGGGAACAGCAATGGTGGAGTGTTCTGGTGGCAATGGCTCCTCTTGAAGCTCTCACCTTCCTTCTTATCTGTCCAGACAGCAAGCTCATCTTGGGAGGTGGAAGGCATAGGCATCTCCTCAGAGTCCTTCGTAGCTCCACACTTCCTTGGGATATAGCTGGGCAGCAGATGGTGGCTTGCAATGGCTTCTTCCATGTGCATGAAGAGGGAAGGTGCTGCCAACACACACCTGGGACCTGCACATAGTGATGTCACCACCACAACCACACAAGCCCAGGGCATGCTCCTTGGACAGTGTCTCTTCCTTCCACTCCCACACCAGTTGGCAGCCATTGTGGACTATTGTCCAAGCTGCTTCAGTCCAGTTTACACTGTCAACCTTAGCAATACTGCAGGACCAGGAGTCTCAAGGGGCTCCAAAGTGAAACTTATTGTGAAATGTGTTATGGTTGAAAGCTCTGGTTTGGATCCCCCTAGACTCGTCTAGCAAGGCCTCACTCCCACTCCCTCCCATCAACCTAAGCAAGCTGAGAGTGCCACTCTATTAGCCTCAGTATTGTTTTCAAGACCTAAGATAAACATTTTCACTGAACGTGCCCTTGATATAACAGTGTTTGCTAAATGGTGTTTGTGGCCTCCCTGCGTGGCATATTTAAGCGAGAAACCAAAAGAATAGATTCTCGGTACCTCACCCATTTTTCTACAAGTGCACTCACTACAGTTGTGTGGCTTTTCCCAGGCAAAGGAGGAAAATTTTTGTGGGGGACCTTTGCTGAAATAGCAGCAGCCCAATACTGGTTGACATGTGTTTGTGCTGAGGAAAGTGCTGCTACGGGGTCATACTGAACTGAGTTACCAGTAATTCTGTCAGATGAGCATGTCAGAGCAAGCTTCCATAGAACATGGTTCTGTCTGGAGTGCGGCTTATATGGTTACTGTGGCCAGTAAGAGAGTTTAACCATCTGGAATTCGGAAACAGTTTTCCCTTAGTTCATTTTTTCTGACCATAATTTTACAGGAATTACATGAATCATCATGTGAGGGACTGTGTGGTGTCTGACAAGGTGTAATACAGAAAACAGATTCTCTTTATACTGGCTTGTTTTGTAGATCTCATTGACAGCATAAATGAAGGCAAATCTGATATATACTGTACTGCACCTTGCTGTATGGAAAGATGTATAAGTGGATTAATTTGTATTATATAATATAGTGTACTGACAAATTTAGTGTGAAGCTACAAAAACATATTTTAAAATATATGCACAAATGGAAGATTTAAGATTGAACTTTCAATCTTAGCTCTGTTGATCCACTTGATTCCCTGACATTAATGTTTCATTAATGCTAGTCGTAGGCATAGAATTTCATTTGTTTTTGTTTTTTTAAATTGCCAATGCCCCTTGTGAGTTACATTATCTAGAACTGTTTTGATGCTTCCTGAATTAAAGTACTGCTCAGCAGAGCCGACCGAATGCATTCTACTATGCCAAATGAAGTGGTGAAAGAGATAAAATACTGTCGAAACACCTACTGAAGACAGCAAGTCTCTTCTGAAACAGGGAAAATTTACTGTAATGTTTTGTATTTGAAGAAAATCTAGAGTGGGAGAGAAGATATAGGACTTCTTGGAAAGTTCTAATTTAATTAAGAAGCCAGAAACTTAATTCAATTGTTAGGTCTCTGCAGCACTTAAAGTTCTATTTTGAAGACTCAAGAGACCTAATAGGTCTTTTGCTGGCCTTCTCTAGAAGGGTATGGAATTTAAAAAAAAAAGAGTAAGCATGTCAGCATATGACTGGCAAACTATAAGGAAAATCTTTCTGAAATTGTGACTGATACCTCGCCAATGGCCTTTCACTATTGGAATGAAATAGCGAAAGTTACAGGCTTTTCCCTTCCTAATAAAAGAACAAACCAATACAGTGTGCATACTTGTCAAACATTTTATTTGTCATTCACACTAATTATAATATTGAATTTACAGAAGAAACTGTGGTACAAAGAAAGAAAGCAAGTCTCCATTAGAACTAAGTTAGCAGTCCAGCTGCTCGGCATGCTAGTCATCATGAATTTTCCTGTAGCACTGGACACTGCCTTCACTATGTACACTAAGTGTCTACTTTGACATGGTATCTAGAGACATCTTGTAGTGGGGGAAATCTACTCCATTTTCTTTTCCTATCTGGTTAAAAAAACAACAACAAATAAACCACCAGTGCTTAAAAGTTTCCCCTTCTGAAAAAGTTCAGGGTGACAGTGTTGAAGGAAAATGTGACCATTCCAGTACATTGCAACATCTGTTTTGTAAACATATCCAGTAAATGCTGAACAAATATACTCTGATGCTGTTCTGATAGGATCACATTTCCCATGCGTTTTCTATCAGATTTACCATACAGTCATTTCAGACTGAAAGTTTCTTTTTTTAAATGAAGTCATAACTGTCACAGCCAGAAAACCACAAAGAACCCACAGGTTTTTGCACATTCATTTCTTCCCTACAAAAAAAATAAAATAAAATAAAAAAGTGAAGTGTGTTTGACAGAGACCATGCTATAACTGTTTATAAAAGTGAATAAAAATGTAGTTAATTTTGAAGCCTAAAATAACTAAGTTGGAAAGAAACAAGCTTCACTTTAGTATTTTGCCAACACAAGGATAAGTTCATTAAAAACACAGAAAAATTTTAAAAATGCAGAGTAATTACAAGCACTAACAATATTTTGCTATGTAGCTTTTTAAGTCTATTTACAATAAATACAAGTAAGTCTGTTGATGCAACTCTTCTACAGTAAGGAGAAAAAATGCCAAGTGATCAGTACTGACCAAGCTACACTAAGAAAAAATGTTATGATGAAGGTAAACAAGAAAGTATTTTGCTCAAATAAAAAATAATCTATTATTTCTGAATTTTCAAACAAATCAATGAAAAAGGTCACTCAGAAAATAATAATGTATGTTTCAAGGACACAGGTAAACCAGGACACATATCAACTGTCTCAGACTGTGGGCCACTTTCTGGAAATTGCTTGTCTCCTTTCCAAAAAATGATTTATCATAATTATGCATAAAATCCTCAGTAGCAGTAAGACAGGATGGGCCTGACTGCCACTTACATGAAGGACTGCTCTGGCTGTGTAACGGGGGGATTTAGAGTGCGTATAAATGTAATTTATAGAGCAGTGGAAAGGGGCCTTCATGCAAATGAGAGTCAAGTCCTATATTTACTCAAGTCTAACAGTAATTTGACTGCTAAGCTGGGTTGTTTCAAACATGGTTACAAATTATATTTTGCAAAAGGAACATTCAAACCCAACCCTTTGGGGAAAATATTAATAATTGTCTATTTCAGTGGGATTAGAATCCTGAGCCGTCTGCAGGGGCAGAACAGTTTGTAGGGAAATGGAATTGTCCTTTTAGGTTTAATTCAACAACGGGAATGATAAAACTGAATTAACTTGAGAGGCACGAATACAGGAAATGTCTTGCTTAAACTTCCTTCTTTCACCTGCTAAGTGCTTTTGTACAGTCTCAAAGATATGCCACATATACTGTCCTCATCATTTGCTGATGATCAAGACAATTCCTTAAAAACAAAGTATGTGGCTACTGAGCATGAAGGGGGGATGGTTTTCAAAAGACAGATGTGGTTCGTTTTCTGGCCAATTTATGATTTTTCACGAGGACTTGTGTGGATTCCAGTCTAAGCAATGAATGAGGACTTTTTTCAAGGTCAGTGGAGATAAGAGACACTGACTATGCAAAGTGTCACAAAGGCTAGTTAAAGTTCAGTATGGACACTGTACTTTCAAAATATACTTTAACACGTTGTGTCTTCCACTTCTTTTTTCTTAGCAAATTTAATATATAATTATGCTGAACTAAAAGGACAATGCCAATTTACGTATTTTAAATAATAAGAAAACAACTTTGAGCTTCCACTGATATCCTTTGAAACATTCCCCCATTTTCTGCATGAGAATAACCTTATTGACCATGTTAGATGCTTCAATTTGTAACTTGTTTTATTCCAAAGTGCTTCTGCATCTGACCAAAACAAAGAAGCAAAACCTAACATATATATATATATATTTATATAAAGAAAACTCGAAAAACTAATTGTTTTAAATAAGTCCAGCTGTTTTGCTGCCTGCAGCCAAGGATCTTTGTAATTCAAATCCTTTAAAAAAAATTTTAAAACATCAAACACTGATCTGAAGTCCTGCTTTCAAATACTCTTCTGAGTTGACCTGCAATTGTTTCACTAATTTAAGAGGTACATTAAATAACAATCAGATCATTTTGAATGCACACATGTCAACATCAGCAGTTTGTAATTAACGAGTAGTACAACAAATGCATTCAGACCAAACCCTCTAATAAAATAGTGCCTTAAAATTTACAGTGACATCTGATACGTTTGTGCTGTTAACGATGGGCAACAGTGATGATTCCATAATAGCAGATTAGTACTCTTATAATGCATTTAAAATTTTCTACAGGACAGAATATTCTGTGCACCAGTTTTGAATATTCTTCTTCCTTCAGAACTATATGACTACAAAACTTTTAAACTCCACTTGTTTGATATTCTGCTTTCCAGTTGAGTCTGATAGCACTTTTCAGCTCCATTTACTTGTGATTTCTTAATTTCTTTATTTTTAGTACACTGGTATGTAGAGTGTTGTGCTGGAAACATTGGATGAAATCCTGACCCCATTTAAGTCAATGGGAAATCTCCAATTGACTTAAATGGCACCAGGATTTCACTCTTGGAGTGCCAACTACATGCTAGATTCTGTCCTTGAATGAGTACTTGACTCCTACTAAAGTCAATAAGAAGCCCAGACAAGATCAATAGCAGAATATGGCCCTAAATATTTGGTTGACCAGAGATGCTTAATACCATTATGTCTGCTTTACAAATTATATACTTCCATACTGCTGATCCTTCAAGTGGTTGTTGGTATTGAAAGACCAGCAGAGGAAAAGAATGACTGTATAGGGTTTCAAATGGCAAATAAAATAAATGGAGCAAAATGTAAACAATATGGCTAGATAACTAGACAACACATTACCCATCGTTATCTCAGCCTTTTTTCAATGTTATATATTTAACTTTGGCTGCTACCAAAAAAAAAAAAAAAAAAAAGAGCACATTTAAATAATAATAGTATCAACAAATAAGAAAAGTCTAAACATCAAGCATAAATATTGAGGAGATCATAATAGTACAGTAGTTGAAAATGACCTAAGGCTGTAGCCATTGCATTACACAAAGTCCAAAAGAAAAAAGTTAAATTACCTCATTGAAAAGGGGCTGATTCTTTCAGTTGACAAAGCAATAAAGAAGCAAGCATGATTTTTATTTTAAAAATGAAATCTTTTTGCAATATATAAGGTGCCAAAAAAGAAATAAAAGAAGTTAGATGCAAAGCAGGATGAGTTGCATCCTTAAAAAATTAATAATAATAAAAAAAATCCATATTCTTTGGAATATATAACTTGGTAAAAAAAAGTCAATGTCCAAGATATAAAACTTCTTATTCACAGCATTGCTAAATCAGAAGCATTCACAGTTTCCCTCTGGGAATCTTCCTATACTTCCTTATAACTAACACGTCCATATGATTAAGTATACTCACAAAAATTGTGTTAGATTTAAGTCTTAAAATTAGAAGTGAACTAAAGCACTTTTTAGGACTTTGGAGACCTCCAAAATCAAGGATGTTTGGAGGCCACTGGTCAGAAAACAGCCTGGGTGTCTATCTACCCACCTTCCCTAACTCTAGACCAACTTAAATGTTCTCCTTTCCAGAAGTTCAGCCCTTGAAAAAGGCTACTTTTCTGGAATGGCATCCCTTCACTGATTGGCTAACACCATGACATCATTCCTGAAGTACTGACTTTTGGATTGTTTGCTTATGAAAGTGATGTATAAACATGGCAGTGCCCACATGCAAGAAAGGTATTTATGGGATACCTATGGGCATCAGCAGATAAAAAGCACTTTAGTCCTGGCCCATCTCTACTTATAATTAATTCAATATGGTCGCCATACTGCTTCTTCTAGCCTTGCTGTGGTGCCCATGTTGGTAGGGGAGTTGCTGTGACTACCTTCTGCCTCCACCACATCGCTTTGGTTTGGAAGATTGGGGTTGAGGAGAGTAGACCCTGTGGAAGCATTAGTGCAAGGAGGGAGGATACGTGGGGGTGACCGATCTCCTCCAGACATCATGGAGAACTGGTATGACCCTGCTGATGTTCCGTAATAGAGATGGTAAGAAGGTGAGCTGGTCTGAAATGGGCTACCTTGAGACTGAGAAGAACCAGGATATGGAGGAGGGAGATAAGTGTGATATCTTGTGGCTGTGGTCATAGCAGACATACCAATTCCTATTCCTGAACTGACAGGCGTTGGGGTGTAGGTGAATGCTCCAGGATAGTGCATACGAGGATCAGAAATTGAAGGAAGAGTAGAGAACGGGCGATCAATTCCCACCCTGGGATCACTGAATGCTGTTAGGTCAGAAGCACCTAGTTTTTGAGAGAAGAAAAACAAATCAATTTTAAATGGAAGAAACAAGATTTTAATGAGTTAAGAAAGGACAATGCTTTCTCATGGTGGATCAGTGACAGGGTATTGGTAACACTGGCTATCTGAAACTTTTGAATTCATTTCAGTAAAGGGGCAATTAAGAGGATTGCCCATGCCCTATAGGTTTATATTTGTTTGCTTGTTCTCACAGTACTTACAGCCTATGCAACATTTCCAGCTTCAGAGTGCTTTATAAACATTAACAAAATAGTCATCACAGTGCCTTTGTGAAGTAGAAACATGATAATAACAAGTAGTTTTGGAGAGGGGGAAACTGAGACACCAAAGCTAAGTAATTTGCCAAGGACCACACATTGGCAGAAATGGGACACTGAATGCAGGTGTTGCAGGTTTTCAGTCCAATGCTTAGTCTCTTATTGTAACTGCCTTATTTGTCTGTCTTAAAGATGGAAAGCTCCTTAGAGCAGATTCTGTTTTTAGGTATACATATGTGAGTTCTGCACACTACAACTAATAATAGTGGTCCACGTTGTCTATTAACCTTACTGAAGTTAAGAAAAATCAGGTCTCTTTAAGGTGTCTGAAGTTGGGCACTGAAAAATGGAGTCTCCTGAAATCACTATTGACTTCTGAAAATCTTGGCTTTAAGAAGTCAATAAAATGACATCTATTGTAGATTTGTTTCCAAGCAGCATACTTTGGGATTAAAAGATTGAAGTGTTTTTTTTTAATGGAAATGTTTCACACCTGACTGAGCTGAACATCTGATATGACAGCTAAACTCTGCTCCCATTGGTTTGACACAGATGAAAGTGGGCTCCCCCATACCATCGACTCCTCCAAAGGGATTAAATAACCTGAACAGATAATGGCCTCCTTAAAAGGGTCTTCATCCTGACCAGATGAATGGAAGCTGTCAGTCACCTGAGGTGGCAGCTATCAAAATAACAATAATAAGAAAACTTTCCCGAAAACAACTCTTTTCAGATAAGGGGTGGAATCTGTATGAAAGGAGTGTGTGTACAGAAGGAAGCACTAGTATGTGGAAGAAGGAAAACAAAGCAGTCTGCTCTGACTGGATTGAAAGGTAGAGCAGACATACTACAGTGTCAGGTTCTGAACGCTTGTCATAGCCAGATTTCTTCAATGAGTTTCTAAACCTTTCTTAGTTCCTTAAGAGTGTTTTTGTGTGCAAGTGTGGGTTTTACTGGGGGAGTTACAATGATACAAAGAGATATTTTATGTTAATATGGAAGAGTATTTAAAATATAAATAATATCCCACAAACAAAAAACTTAATTACAAACCAGTTAAGGTTGCTTGAAGGCAAAACCCACCCAACTAGACCCATGAAAGCAAGGAAATTGCAAGTGAAAGAAGCACTCAGATATCACACTAACTCCAGTCACTGACAGATTCTGCATCTCAACAGGGAAACCACTTCCACCTCCAATAGATACAGAAACAAATGACACCCCCCAAATTCATCTGATGTGCTATAATGTAAAACCTTTTCACCGATCTCACAGTTTCCCACAAAAAAAATCTCATCATACAGTAACCTAGTGTGCATATTTCTGTAGTAACTATAAGTGAATTTCCTTGCGGTCAGAGTTAAGGTTTTGTAATATGGTCTGAGTGAGATGAACTCAGGGCATGTGGTGTATTTTTTTATCTGTTGGCATTGGAAGTGATTTTCCTGTCAGTGATAATGTTATGCCGGAGTGGTAAGGGAAGATGAAAGAGTGTTGCCTTTACATAGACACCTATATGCATGTATGAACCGGAAAAAATGGGGGCAAAAATATGTCTTTAAAAAAAAGAGTTTAAATTAGTTATCCTACCATGTTTAACACACACACACACACACACACACACACACACACACACACACACACAAAATCTGTATGTTAAAGGTGGTCAAAATGTATGGTTCCAAAACAATTTTCAACCAAAAATGTTTTTACATTGGTAAATAAAATCTTTCCTGGACAATTTTAGTTCTGTTTGAAAATTTCTGGTTAGTCAGCAAATGATTTTTTTCCCATTTTTTCTTTTTTCTTCCTCACTTTTTTTATTTTGCTCATGGATAAGGGGTGGTGGGAGGAAAAAAAGGAGAGAAAAAGGGAGAAAAAACAAAAATAACCAAAATGTTTCATTGCTTTGGTTTTAGCTTGTCAATGAAAAACCAGACAAAAACATTTCACAGAAGATTTTTTTTTAAATAAAGTTTTAATTGTCTACAAAAATCCATTAGCAATTTCCAGCCTGCTCTAATATCTAGCTGTCCCCTAACCTTAACAAAATAACCTACTTCTGCTAAGAAGCCCAGATAAGGATAGGTGAGTGATTAAAAAGTCATCTTTGAAAACAGTATTTTTAAGCAGGTACAACCCACTACAAGTCCAACAGCAGCATAGACTATAGGCCACTCAAGGGGTCCCACTGAGGTCAGAAAGATCTCTAGCTACTCCAACAAGGCCAAAATTTGCTGCCATGTAGTGAAGTGTAGAATTCATGATGGCAAACACCCAAATGTTGATTCAAGATGTGGGGTTTAATGTCAGTAGATGGACTGTGGTAAATGATACAAAACCAGGTGGTAAGTGTTCATTTAGAGATACCATTTTTATGTTGGCCTGCAAAGTTCTTCAGTGCAATTCGACAAAGACATAACATAACACAGTAAAACACAACACTTAAAATGTCAAAAACCCCACCATCCCCTCTTCAACTGTAAGCCCCTAATCTGCTGTGATCTGCTCTGAATTTAGAGTGAGGAAGGAAGCAGAGATGAAACATCCGCAGCATTCATTTCTTGGCAGATATTGCAGCTCTCCAGCTATCTAAACTATTTGTATAGTTCTGCATATCTCCCATTTCAAAGCAGCTAAAATTAATTTCTCTTCTGGTTTTTGACAGTGACATTCTGGATTTCCCCATCACCTAGCTAAAGCCAAGTAAACGTTTGAAATTTTTTTCTTGCAGACTCAAAATGAATTTCATCCCAATTTGAGTAAAAAGGTAACAACATGCTAAGAAGCTCCAACCACTGGTATCACTGTGGTTTGGAAACAGCCACATGGCTCTGGTGGTACCTGTTTAGTGCAAATAACTTTTAGGTACTTACTTGAGAGTCGGCTTGAGAGTTCTGCAGTGAGGGATGTCATGCCACTAGCTCTCCCAGGTGAAATTGGAGTGGCAGGGTGCACTGAGGGTGTGGCGATTGATCCCAAGTACTGGTAGGACTGATCATAGGACCATGGAGGAGATGGCTGTACTTGCCTTGTATCTGCAAAGAAAAAGAAGAATTGTGAGGTTATTTTTAGTCTCTAAACATCATGATCAAACATAGGAACTGAACCAAATGGTTTATACAGAAACTTATCATTACAATTCACTTCAAACATTCTCCTTTGTTAAGACACCTTCAGAGGAATCGCTTTTTAAAATGTTATTTGTCCTGCTGTGATTTTTGATCAGTTGAAGCTTTTTGATAATTCACATTGATGGTGGTCAGGGAAAAGCGGATTAAACTTCCCAAGGTGAAAGTGTCAATGCACAAACTGTTCATGGCTGAGATACATTAGTATTTCAGTCGTGCAGTGTTGTTGCTGCTGTGCCACAAAAGTAAGACTCACATGTCGCTGAGTAGAAGACAGCTATACTAAATTGTGACAATTTAGACTGGGATTTTCAAAGGATCCTAAGGGAGTTAGGTGCCCAGTTCAAAAGGATGTGGGTGTCTAATGCCCTCAAGCTTACTTGAAAATTCCAGTGTTAGTTCTGTGACAATTAATTTTGTTAGAGATAGTGATTACAGAAGGTCTGTTACTAGAGATGAATGAAACTACTAGAGCTGGATGAACTTCAGAATTAGGAGTTCTTGTGCAAACCTCTTGGAACTGAAAAATTGGGAAAACAGGATATTTCATTATTTTTGGTGCTTCTAGGTGAAATCTGGAAAGGCAAACAGTTAATTTTTTTAAACAGAGACGAAAGTTAACCAATTATTTTTTAGCCTCAGAACTAGTTTGGCTTAAGTTTGGGGTCAAAGGTTTGCAGCAGGGATGAGAGGTAGTATTTATATTTGTCCAAAGCAGTGTGTCCATAGTAGGAACCACCTCTTTTTGCCACATGCATCTGACGAAGTGGGTATTCACCCACGAAAGCTCATGCTCCAAAACGTCTGTTTCCCCTACTGCTCAAACTGACTAATTGTCTCTTTGAAAGAAGCAAATATCAGAGTGGCAAAAAGCTGATACTATGCACAGAATGGATACCAGCATGGAAAGAAAGGCTCAAGTTCGAGGTGAAGGACTTTGAGCTTCCATAAGAAACCACATTTGAAGGTTTCTTGAGAATTATGAGGAAGATATTTACATTTTGTTTCTTTCATCTGTTTGGAAGTGGAGATTTATCCAAAAGCAAAGTGGAGTAACCTGGTCTTTTAAAAAATTACTTGTAAGGCCACTTGCAGATTAAACCTACTAAATCAATCTAGTCCCATTGATTTCAATATGTTTATTCACCTGAGTAGCAGGATAATTGGATCCTGGAAGGACCAGCTCTAGCAGGGAAACTGTATAGTTCAGTCTTCTTGCCCATTCAGCCTTGGTGAATCTGCTGAGTCTGCTATCCCAGAAGCCATTTTTTTTAACCTATTTTATCTGAGGGGTTTTCTAATACCCACACCACTGCAGAAGGTCCCTAGTGAGCTTCCTGGACTCTCTGCTTTTCTTCTTTCCTTAGAGGAAGCTCCACTTCATTTGTATTTGCATCTGTTTTCCTTCACCACCAGTTATGGTAGGAAAACTATTTCAAAGAGGGAAGGATCTTGTAGCATGCCCTAAAAGTGGTCATACACTGAATTATTCTAAACTGCCCTGGAAGTTTATTTCACAGCGGAACCCCCATGACTCAGCATACTTATCTCCTGCTCTCACGTGCTCTGTCTTGGCCTGTAGGTATTGTAGAAGCGTGAGGAAGATCTCCACCTATGGAGATTGACATGTGACTGCCTTTGGGAAGGAGCTGCAGCTACCTCTCATCATTCTCTGGCTCTTCATGGAGAGGAACGATGGGAGGCATTGTCACACCACCTATTCCAGTTATGCCATGTAGATGGGTCAGCACCACCTTCTCACTGATTGTGTCTAAAACTGAAGGAGTCGGCAGTTTGAACACTGAGATATGAACTCTACCCTTCTTTTAATGCTAGTATGACTGCCTCAGTACTGTGCCCTGGCCAGAAACCCAAGAGTGGTGTATTTTGTGATGCAGGCACATGTCCATTAGCAACTGGACAGAGGCTACCAATATATTGGATCTAGCTCATTCAAGATCCACTGTCAATTACGATTGACCTGAGATGGATCTGAAGCAGTGACTGAGAGATGAAAGGCTCTGTATCCCATTACTAACCCCATAACCCATCTAAGTTTTCCTCAGGTAAAAAAAAAAATCTAAGTGCCAAAAATCAACCTTATATTTTGTTCCATGAATTCCCAAACACGTAATTTTCATTATTACTTGTCCTAGAATGGCCTTAAAAATGAAGAGCTCTGATTGGTTAACAAATTGCATACCATTCAATGATGCTAATGCAGCATAACCACCGTACCTGGGTTAGAAACTCACTGACCCCATCTGCCTCTTCCTTCAGTCATTTACTACCAAATAAAGCAATGAAAATAGCACTGGAAAATTCTGTAGGGTTTTTTTTTTTGCCGGGCAGCGGGGGTGGGGAGAGGGGTAGACTTTTGCCACTGTTTCAGCATTTAGGGCTTCATTCAACTCCCACGAAGGTCAATGGGAGCATTTCCACTGACTTCAAAGGGAGCTGGAAATATTTCTGATATCCTTCTTCAGTGTATCTTAACTTAAACTGGAACCACAAACTGCCACAGTTTAAAGAAATACACACACACACACACACCCCGGCAAACTCACCATTCTCTACCCAATCAGAGTAAAGATTTAAATGTTTCAAAATGTAGCAACCTGGGGTGGGGAAACTGGTATGTTGGGGAAAGGTGTGTGTGTGTGTGTGTGTGTGTGTGTGTGTGTGTGTGTGTGTGTGTGTGTGTGTGTGTGTGTGTGTGTGTGTGTGTGTGTGTGTGAGAGAGAGAAGTTAAATATATGAAAACCTGCTTTAAAAAAATCTGAGTTTCTTCCCAAACCACAGTGTCTCCAAAAGAATCTGCAGAGAGAGCTAGAGGTACTCCAGTTTAAGTTGAAAATAATAGGGGCGTTAGGGGCTTTGGGGTCTTAATCCCAAATAGGAGTGCAGAATTATTTAAAAGGAGAGCAAAACAGCATGAAGTCAGTGGAGCTGCAGTTGTTTACACCAGTCTGAAGATCTTGGCCCTATTCCTCCTGCATTTCTTCTATTGGCATGTACTTTCATTTCTGATTTTCATCATAGGAGAAAATATATTTTAAAAAATGAAAACAGTTACTAATTGCAATAAAACACTCCAGGGCAATAATTACAGCACAGTAATTCACACCTTGTTGTGTAGTCACTAGCTCTCAGCCTCCTGCCTACCAAGCTATTAAACATGATGTATTGGACCATCTTTCATGCCTTGTCATGTTGTAGTGCCATGAAAAAGTTGTAGTGTTTGGCTTTTTAGAAAACACCCTCGTAATGAAACAGTGCCAATGTTGTTTAATGGTTAATAAAATAAGCTTTGGTAAAAGACTCAGGTAAGAGGGTTAAAATCTCTTTCCTCTCATGTTGCTTCTTGAGGTCTCATATATAGCATTTTTCTAATGATTGTTGCAGTGCAAAATCAAAGCCTAATTTGCAGAAGGTTGGCATCCTCACAGAATGTTGGTAATTCTGCCTTCTGACCTGAGATTTCACTGTCAATAGTTTGTCAGCAGGTGGCGTTGGAGAACATTTTTCACTGCCCCCATAATCGTTAGCACATATTCCAGCTAATATGTGCTTGACACCAAATAATTGCACTACAGAAGTATCATGCTTTAACAGTGGTGATTTTCCAGTACTGTATGACCCACGATTGCAAATGGTAGTAAGTTTGGCTTTGAGCCCACATGCAAAATGCCATGCAACTATCCCAAGGACTGTCTAAGCTATTTATATAATACTTGTAACACTCTTTAGCCCAGTACAACTCACAACACCTCTGGTGCAGTTTCTTTAAGTACAACTGTTCTCTGAAAAGTGACTGCGTAAAAGTAGTGCCTTCTAACTTAGCAGATCGATTTCCTGTGAGTATTCACTCTCATTTGCTGACTTTAGGGACTTCTCCTTTTTTACTGTTCGTTAGCACTGCAGAACAAGAGTGAGCAAATACCTGCTAGGCAATGGAGTTGCACAGCTATAAATCAAGGCAAAATTTGGCCTACAGAACCTTTATTAATGGCGAGGATGCATGAGGAGGAGAGAACTCAGTTTGGCTTCAGAGCCTAAAGTGATTTTGTGGGACAGTCATTAAAAAACCTCCCAAATAGCTTTTTATCTGTAAACTGAGCATACATGACATATAAATTAGTGAGACACAACAAACACAGAGCTCCATGATGCCGTTTCTATAGAAGCACTTTTCAGAGCAGACTTACACTTCAAAATGCACAGCAAAATAAAGCCAGATGCTGGCTGGTGTAAATCAGCACAGTTTCACAGACTTCAATAGAACTGTGCCAATTTACCCAAGCTGAGGATTTGGCCTTTTTGTTGTGGTAGAGGGTGGGGTCTGTTTTATTCACCCACTCATTTCTAAGGTAAAAAAAGATCTTACAATCTGAAACTTCTTAATCATAGTGGTATAAAACTAATTCCTTAAAGAGATTGGAAGTTTTAAGTTTAAATGGTCAATCAGATATGGAAATCAGATAGCAGGTACCACTGTGCCTATGAGAATGCAGAGAACTTGCTTAATGATTATGTGAATTACTGTCTTGTTGGTATCTGGAAGGATACAATCTGCCTTTGGAGCTGCTTTGTGCCACCATAGTACAGGGTGAGACAGCAACTCGGTGTGTCATTGTGGATCAGACATTACAGTCTGATCTTAGCCAAAGTGGAGCAATGTGAGCCAAATCTCACTATGACATAGTGTGTTTACTGGAAGCTTCAGCAAGGAGCTGCAGGATGTGAGTCAGTACTTTATGGTGCGAGTCAGGATTGAGAATGATGCATCAGTAATCAGCAAGGTAATAGGTATCCCCTAGACTAGATTTGGGTGCATTTTACCTGGACGTCCCTGGCTAAACTAGGGTAAATTCCAAAGGCACGACAGGAAAATAATGTTTCATTCCCACAAACAATACATACCTAGCTAAAAAGTCTTATTATCTTGACATCTTGCCTTCCAGAAATGATTTCACAGCACAAGGGTCAATGGGTAAAAGGGAGTCACCCACAAGTATATACAAGTAGCAAGTAGTTGCTTAGCCAGATATCTGTATCAGTTAAAATTCCATAATAACATGAGTCAGTTGCCGGGATAGCATGCTGCAGACAAAATGTGAAACAGCCTCTGCAGTTGTCAGCCATTTCTCTCAAGTTGCAAAAATGTCTGTCAGTCACATGCAAAAATTTCTACCAGTCACATAGTGTCAAGCTTTGCAACTCCTCCACCATCCTGGCTAACACCTTAACGGGAACAAAAGGTGGAATGAAAGAAGGCTGGGATCCCATCTCAATGGCTGAGCAGAGACTTACTAATGTCATCCCAGAGGGAGATAAGAAATGACTAGGGCCATTAACTACTTTACAAAGTTTCACTGACTCCAGTATTCATTTGCTTTTCCCCCACCACCTGCATGATTTTCCAAACTTTCCAAAGGGAAGCCATTCTCATAATGCAAATTTCCCTCTCTGCCAGTGTGAGTAAGTCAGGAATGGTCTTGATTAGACATGTTCATTCAGAGAGGTTTCTTGCTGAACAGGGGCAATGGGCTGAGAAGAGGGAAGTTTTAGGCCTCAGGAAAAAAATGAAGCTATTTTGCAAAGTTCTTTTCATTTTTTTCTCTCATCCTCTTTCCTTTTACTCTCCTTTATTTCTCCATAATCTTTCACATGCCTTTCTCCGCTTCATCCACTGCTACCCTCATCATCTCCCATCTTCCGTTTACTCCTTCCAACCCTAGGTGCGCAAAGGACAGAATGGGGCCCTACAATCTTGCACTGATTTGACCTGATCTCCCATCCAGCAGCATGACCAATATGGCTCCATCACTCTCTCCCTTTCCTACCAACATGGGGCCCAACAACTCACAAAGACAAGCCTTAAATCCCAGCCTACAGCAGCACTTTGGAAAGCTGTCTCACCTATCAGCAGCTGAAAGGATTAGTTAGTTGCTTTGAGAAGGTGGCACTTTCCAAAGGGCAAGGTCATTGCTGGCAGCAGCAGACACACGAGGCAAATATTCTAATGCTTCTCAGTGCTGGAAGATGAGGAACTGGAAAATTACAGAGCAAACTGTAAAAATTCCACCCTCTGCTATTTCGTTATACAGGGTGCTTCCCCTGAACATGACACATGGTGGAAACTACTACGCTGCTCTGCCACACCACAGAGCCATTTCCCAGTGTAACAGCTGAAGAGATGTTTGGGATTCATGGAAGTGGGCACAAATTTTAGGGACAGGACTTTTAAAGCCACCTAAGGGATTGAAAATTGGAAATGAACAGGAATTGGGCATCCAAATCCCCACTGTGGCTTTGAAAACCTCACTCTACATTTGCAATGGTTGACAATAGGTCTTTTGGCTGAGAATTCCAGTGGCTGCCACCACTCCATTGTCTTTACATGCTTAAGGTTGAGCTGCCTGTTCCACATCGACTTCACTGCCTTCCTCCATGGGAGCCCGCTTTATATGCACTTCACAACACATTGTTGGCTCGAAATCTCTGATTGTGTGGAGCCCCCAGATTACCTCATGTAGCCCTTCCACTATATGAACCATGTAAATGAAGGCCACATCTGGCTATGGTGCACATCATGTTTTCATGGCACTGCCAAAGCTACTCACTCTCCATAAAAGGCACCTTCAGCACTGGCCTCATACCCCAATATTTACTTCTATTTCAGCGCTTCTGAGGTTTTGTGAAATGTTCAAACTGTTCAAGGCGTCTGAGCCTCGTCTCCCATGGGACTATGACATGCATGTAGCTCCACACAATTCCTGCAGTAGCATCAATTCCTTAGGTTTTAGAGCACAGTATGGGCTAGAGTGGCAACCTTTCAAAAGGTTACTCTTAATTGCACCCTATTAATTTCCCTTTACTGTGTTTACTATGCTTATTATTAATTATCATTATTATTAATATTATTATTGCCACAGTTGCCAAAATATGCTAGTTGTTCTACAACTATGTAAGAAGATACAGTCTCTACAAAGTGGGCATCCTATAATGTGAGAGACAAAAAAGAAACACAAATATTGTGGAGGATGAGACACAACAGGCCAAGAGGCTGAGGTGATGGCTGGAAGTTCTAGTATTAGTTCTGCTTTTTATTTATTTTCTGTGTATCGTCAGTCCCCAGCTTCCCCTCTATGGAGCACTAATTTGTCAGTTGGCTATTTTCTTTTAGGCATTGCTGCAGAAATGAGTCTTTAGGAGGCAAATCCCGCAGTGCCTCTCACTGCTGGGAATCATAATCCTCCAGTTTTTAATGCCCTCCCACTGCAATTTTGCAAAATAACACATGAACAATTTCAACTACTTCTTCTTTAAAAATGGGTGGGACAGGAGATGTCACTGGGTGGCTGGCCCCAGTAAATGAAGTAGGTCCAGAGCCCTATGCCAGAGCAAGTTCTCCTATTTGGCTGATTAAGACCAGCATTGCAGCTGGAGGCTAAAAAGGATCAAGGAGCGACCCAGTGAAGTCCCTGAAGGAAGTTAGGAAATAAAGTCCCAGTGAGTCAGAGCAGACTGGTTCAGTCAGAGGCAGGTGAGAACTATCAGAGGGACTGGAGAACGTCCCGGAAGGAAGCCGAAGGTGTTTCTAAAGCCAAGGAAAGCAGCAAGGGGGGATTGAAGACTGGTGTCTTCAAGCCAGAGAGTCAGGACTGGAAAGGGCTGAAGGCAGGAAGAGCAGCAGAGGGAGATGCCTGCTGGCTCTGAGCCAGAGCCAAGGGCCAGAGAGGGCTCAAGGCAGGGGTACAGTAGAGGGACTTACCCGCGGACATCTCCAGGGCTGGAAAGCTCGGCCCAGAGGCACCATGAGAGGTGATGCTCCACTGCTAGGATGCTCCCAGCATAGAGGCTGAGGGGGTTCTCACTAGGAAAAGCAGGGATGCATCCCAGGACAGGAGAGGACTAGGCTGAGTGCTGGGGTGTGGTGAGGGAAGCTGGAGATGTGATGAGGAATGCTAGGGTTGTATGTTGCTCTTACCGTTTGGACTATGCTGGAGGACTGCTGGTTTATGGTGCTGGGACAGGTTCTGTTATGATTTAGTGGCACAGTACTTTTGGAATACATGAACGTCACACCAGCTATGTGTATATTTGGACAAATGCTTTGGACTATTTCTGGGGACTTAGAAGGGGGGGAAACTAAGGCAGGTGCGCTTGCCACATGAGGGTGCTCTGGTAAGGCTGCCCTCTTACAGAAGGGAAAAAACAAGCACTCCCTAACATTTTGTTTTAACTTGTTTCACTGTATTCCAGGCCATTCCAGCAAGTGAATGCTACAAAATAGGGAAAATGCCAAGAGGATACCAAAGGCAATAGAAGAAAGTACTTGCTGAAGGGATCTCCCCACCCCCTACATTCTCCTACATTGCAGCTTAGGGCCTCCCTAATGAACTGTCCAAGATAGAAGCCGAGAATAGCTTGCATGCTGCATTGTACTGCCAAATAAATACATAAATAATAATGAGGGAATGCTTATGAAATAGTGATTGTCTGGGGCCCCCCTGGAATCTTCTGCAGTTCTTCTTGCTAACCTGATACCAACACTGGGAGGTGCAACAGAGCAAGCACCGAACTGTGAAAACTGTGATTTCACAATCAATGTGTGTGCTGTTCTAGCAGGTTAGTACATAAGCTGCTCAGACGAAATGTAAACCATATCTCCCACTGAGTAAGCACACTCTTTCTGGCTTTGCTTTGAAGAACACAACTGTGTTATGTGCAAGCGGCAGAGTCTCGCAGTGCCAGCGACACAGAAATCAGAAAGTTGAGTTTTGTAAATTAAGGATGCATTGTTCTTTGTCTTCTGAGGTATGACTCACCCTGGAGAGTGATTTATTTATTTATTCATTCAAAAAACTATTCCTTCTATGCGCCCCCCCATCTTCCTCACTCTCCAAAAAAGAATATTAACAATGAGTGAAATCAAAGAATTCAACCCTGACCTCCTTTTTTTTAGCTTCCTGTGAAAGGCACTCAAGCAGACTCTGGCATGTTGCAGTTTTCCCCCCTCCCTGTCCCCAAATTCTCTCCTAGAGCATAAAAAGAATGGCTAGGAAATCACAGCTCTGAGAGTCGGGAGTCAAAGAATACCTTGGCTACCCTGACAGCTTCACACAAGCTATTGCTATGCTCTTTATGATAAGACATGGCATATAACTGACCCTTATTATTTATTAATTATAATTATTATTTTTAGTACTGTAGCTCCTAGGAGCCCCAATCATACACCAGGCCCCCAGTGGGCTAAGCACTGTACTAACAGAACAAACATTACTATTGGCCCCACCTTGCAGTTCCACTACTTCAAACATCTGTTTATCTAGGCACTGGTATGTTCCTAATCATTGGAGAATTTTAGCACCTCACACATGTTCATGCATTTACCTTCACACCACATCCGTGAGGAGGGACAATATTATTATAATCCTCAGTTTTACAGATAGGGAATTGGAGCACACAAATAGCAAGACTCCAGTTCAGCAAAGCACATAAGTGGGTGCTTAAATGCTTTGCTGAATCAAAGCTTAAGTGAATTGCTCAAGGTCTCTCAGTCTGTAGCAGAGCCATCTAGCTAGAGTACTGGTTCAGTGCCCTAACCACAATACCATCCTGTCTTCTAGTGACTACTACAATATTTTTCTTGTACAAGAGAGGGGAGATTCAAGGAATTCACCAATTGCCTTCTGGTGCCAGTCCATGGGGAATGGCGGAGGAGGAGTAGAGGTGGGGTTAGCAGAAGTGTGTTGCTCTGATTTCCACCATGCCATGCGGGCTCTCAGAAGCCCTGGGCTAAGGATCACTGGAAACGTAATTTGCCAGTGCCAGACCACTAAGACATCTTCTTGAAAGGTCATAGAAGGATTTGGGCCCTTGTATTCGAAAGAACAGTCATGAAGACATACAGCCTGGTTTTAGTTCATGTGGAATTGCCTTCTATTTCTATATATATGTTTGAAGACCATTTAATTTGAGGTTGGACATTCTTTACAGGAATTATTTCCCTTGGAAATAAAGAGTAGCAAGGAAGCAAGTAACCTCAACGAGTCTGTACAGACTGCTGTGGGACACAGTGACAAAGGAATGACTACAATACAGGATCAGGTGTCTCACAGGTAGCTCCTGAAGATGTGAACTAATTACACCATATTAAAGTTCTCTAGCCCACAGATATGCAAAGACCCCTTCCCAATCTCATCTTTCATATCTTCAGCACGTCTCTCTCCCTCTTTCTCCACATGAAAGCTGCATAAGAAAAAACTTGCTCTCTGGAGTCTGCAGTTATTTTATCCACCACAAAACTCTGACCTTGATGTGTACTAATTAGGATTGAAATAGACTAATAATACAGGTTGGCAAGGTGGAGCTTTGTCAGTATAAAAGAGGCCTTTGAAGATAACAGTCATTTACACTTTCATGATCTCATCCCTACTGCTCAGAAGAGAGAACATAAGCTAATAATGTGGAACTCATCTAGGGGCATTCTACACACAGCAGCAGAATATCATGTCTCCCCCTCCAACTTTTATTCAGGATGGCAAATTCGATCTGCCTGGATTCTTTTAAATTCAAACACAGATTATGATTAAAAAAAACTTTTGTTAATAAGCAGACCTCTGATGATCTAAAGATGCACTGGTTTGTTTTATTGACTTAGAGAAAGTAAATGACATATCAAATGCAACCTTCATACTCTAACAGATGAAGTCACCTTGAGAAAAATGATACCTAGCAGAGTAGTATGAAACCGCTCTCCAGAGTATAGCTTTGATTTACAAGGTGAAGTAAGGTCTCCATCATGTGAACATATATTTTTAAAGTTACTTTGGCTTAGAGTGTACTGTGGGTTTTTTAAAGTAGATAACTGAGAAACTGTTGCTCATTAAAGTACTAAATGAAGTGGGTGACTTGTGAAGAAAACGATAGCTCTTGAAAACAGTATTAAAGTCTCTGCTTTTCTAAACACTGAGCTAATGATTTACATCAAACTGGTTTACAGAAGATCTGCAAAGCTGAAATGAAAAATGAGTTAAGCCCAGAAAAATGTGCTGAAAGCCCCAACTAACTGGGCTGTGGGACACATTCAACCCATAAATACATTTAACATACCTTTTAAGAAATGTTTTCCTCTCTCTGTGAAATCCTCTGGCACTTCCTGTTTAGTTGAGGAATGCATCTTACTGTAACATTGTGGATATCAGAAATTCCATGCAGCCCTATGGCACCAGTGAAGTCACAGAAAGCTGTATCTTGTGATTCTTTAGGCAATCAGAAAATGCCAGAGGATTTCATTTAGAGCAGGAAAGTAGTAAAAGAAAGGTAAGTGAAAATGTAATGGCCTCCCCTCCATCCCTAGGTCATATAAGTGGGGGTATCAGCCCTAGTATCTAGGTTTATTTCAAAGTTAATGTTAACTTTGCAATTCACCTTTCAATGCTACTTTGACTAATTTCAGATCAGGACAAATCTAAATCTGTAGGAGAAGAGATATAAACCGTAAACGTTGAAGTCCAAGTGTGGGATTCTCAAAAGCACCATGGAGTTTATACTCCTAAGTCACTTTTTGAAAATCCCATCCAAAGTGCACAAACTGAACCACATGCACAAGTCTTTGTAGGACTGGAGCCATTGGCCAGCATCTGCAAAGTAAGTGCCTAAAGTTAGGCCCCTAAATATGTGGCCTGAGTTTCAAAAGTGCAGACCACTCTCGGCTCCTCTTGGCTCCTAGTCACTTGCCGTCATTTCATCTCTTAGCAATTTGATGTCAGTGGGAGCTGTAGGGGCTCAGCACCTTTCAAAAACAGGCCATTTAATATAAGTGATGAAATATGGATTTGTGCTCCTAACTGTAGGTCCCTCCATTTAAAAAGAATGGCCTTCATTTCCATTTTGTACCCAGGTAGTATTACAATAGACTAGAGAATGAAAATAAATGTACATATAGCTGGAACTACACAGTACAATGAATATTGTAATATAATATAAAACAATGTTCATCTTAATATCTGATTACTATTTACTAAAAAATGTTGCAAAATGGCACATATGAAGACATGAATAATTAACATTAGTAAATAACAAGAAGCCAGAACTTTGACAGTCTGAGGATATCATTTTTTTTCCGTAGCTCAGCATGAATAAGGAAAACTATTGTATGTTCTGCATTAAACCACTGATAAAGTAACCACAATTCTTTTCAAAACAACTTGGAAATGTTCCTCCCGCCTCCATGTTTCAGGAAGATGAGTTGCACTTCCTGCATCTCAAATTATGTCATCTGACTAGACTTTCTGCTAGGAAAGATCAGTAAGATAATAGCTCTTATCATAATCATGGATACTTTCACACCGGCAGCTATATCTAAAACTTGACTGATCCCAATTAAGCCCCCCTAAATGCATTGAAGGCAGCGGTTTTGCCGGGGTAAGAAGTGCACAATAAGGTCATTGGAAAATGATTGCTTAACTCTTTAAGAAACCACCTCAAAACTGAAGGAATCTTGATGTGTAGTTTCCTGCTTTATTTAAAAGGGTATGTCAAGACAAGTAACCCCAAATTTGACCTACTGTACATTTTTGTTAACGCCTGTGTGGAAAGTCCAGGAACTGTGCGTGTTTAGTTTTAAAAATAAATACTTCAAAGCTCATTATTTCTAATGAGGGAAAATAATGGCAGTGGCTGAGCAATCATATGTAACCTGGTCTGTGTGTACAATGGAACAAAAAAAAATTTCAATCAGAAAATGTATTTCATTTTCAAGACTCCTAAGAGTTCTTATAAACAACAGTAAGAACAAAACTGATCAAAGCCATTCTGACTGTCTTTTTAAAATGACCTAAAACTGCAAAGTGACAACAAGAAGCCAATTTAAATTCCTTTAAAAGAAAATGCCATATTTTACATATTTTGTGAACATGATCCCAAAATGATGAGTTAGCTGCCCTTGTGTTAGTCTCTCTTGCAAGTGAATTAAATACAAAATAGCTTGCTCCCACCCCATCCTCACATGCTCCTTTAGCCAGTCTGAACCTATAGATAAGCTGATGATGAGACACTAAAAGGCAAAAGCAGACAATTACCTAGGCAAATGTTTGAAGGATTTGGGCCCTGGAGCAAAATGCTGTTTACTAAAGACTGAAAGCGCCATTTGTACTTAGCACAACCAAGTCTGTCTGAACTCAGTCGTTCTGGATAGTGGCCACCAGTGGACTCGGAGCAAGGTTTATAGGTGTGAGATAACATCACACTCCTGTCTGTGTTTCATTGCCTCAGGGCTTTTGCAGTATTTTTAAACAAGAAAATGCAAGCACCAACAAAAGCATATTATAACATCTGTCTTTATGTTCACTTCTTGCACTGGTTAATCATTTATTTTTATGCTGCAGACCATCCTGTCAAGATTCAGAGCCAGATCCTCAGGTGATGTAAATCTGCCTAGCTCTCTTGAAGTCAGTGGAGCAATGCCAGTTTACATCAGCTGACAATCTGCTCCATAGTTTTCACTTAATTTCATCTCTTTCAAATCTTACTGCAAACCAATAGTGTTTCCAATATGTACGTCTTTCTTCTTTTCCTTTAAAAACCCCTTGGAAACATACATATCAGTCAATTTGTGGAAAGAGTCCAGAGAGATTAGTAAATGGGAAGGTAGGGAGAGATAAGGGACTTTGCAGCACAGGGGCCACCCCTTCCCTCTCCACTTCTCTCCACACTTCATATACACATTCATCTCTGCATGGTTATTATCATTGATGATATGGACAGAAAATGGAGGACTCAGGGCATAAATGGAGGGGATAAAAAGATGGTAGGAAAACTGTTGCGCAGATGAGCAATCTTCCATCTGTATTATGACCCAACACCATAATATCTGAGAGTTGCATATACATTAGTGGCTGTGTTCTCACAACATGCCTATGAGGTAGGGAAATGCTTTTGTCCCTATTTTACAGATGAGAACTGAGACAAAGAGAGATTAAGTAACTTGAACAAGACCTCACAGGAAGGTTGTTGCAGAATTACAAATGAAACCCAAATCCCTTTAATTCCAAACAAGTGCTTTAACCCCGAGATCATTCTTCCTCTCCACCTTCCTGGTGGAGGAAACATTGCCATTAACATACCTGACAGAAAATAAACCTTGATGGACCATGGGCCACAATTCCCTTTTCCTCCACACCTGAAAGACCTTGAAAAGAAAAGTACAGCAGAAAGGGCATGTATCGGCACAGGGGTTAGGACCAATAACAGGAAAAGAACAGAGCCAGAGAACAAATCAGAACCTGACTCTGACATAACATTTTAATATGCAGGACAAGGACTAGCCAATATCAGAGTTTCTGAAGGTCACAAGTCTATCTATGGTTATGTCTACTCTACAGACACTACAGCAGCACAGCTACGGCGTTGCAGCTGTAGCCCTATAATGCCATTAAATTGCTACAGCGATGGAAGGGGTTTTGCCATTGCTGTAATTAATTCAGCCTGTCAGGAGACAGTAGCAAGGTCTACGGAAGTATTCTTACGTTGACCTAGCAGTGTTTATACCAAGGTTTAAGTCTGCTTGATAGCTCTGGCAGGGGTGTGAGTGATGTAGCTAGGTCGACCTATGTTTTAGGTGTAGGCCAGGCCTAAGATACCTGAACAGGAGAACAAGGGCAGGGAGGGGACAAGAGAACAGAGAACCAGAGATTGATGGAAGATGAGTTGATGGCAAAGGGAAGCTTGCATTGCACTTGCCCATGTTTGTACCACTTCTGTGTCAACAAACTGACAGCCTTGGGAACTGGAGTACTCTAACATCACACCCCAAGCACTAAATTCTCAAGAAATGGAAGGAGCAGCAGCAGCAGTAGCGCAAGACAAATCCATGGGAAGATACTGATAATACTAAAGCAGCAGGAGGTATGTTTTCAGTGATTGTGTGACAAACTAGATGCATGTCTCCCATGTCCAATCCACCAGCACAGTCCTATAAAATTGCCTCTTAGAGAATAGCCGTCCCTTATGTTTTACTGCAGGATTAAGCTGTTTTTGTTTTATAAATCCATTTTCCTTTAATTTTTTTTTTAAAGGATGCTGCATCAGAGGATCAGGAATGTGTCTTTTAAAGAGACAGCATTTCCTCAGTCTCTCTATTCCCCCCCTCTCTAAATGTGAAAAATAAGTAATAAGACAGACTTTGCTGGAGATGTGTTTAACAAGGCCTTCATTGTTTCAGACAGGTGTGAGACTGGAACTGATTCAGAACCAACAACCCCAGTCTCAGAGCCAGCTCTGTGAGCTGAAAACATGCACCAACCATCCAGTAATACCACTGTAGCCAGCCAGAGACTCAACAATTTAAGGCTTAACACACACACAACATAAATCAGACGAGGATGTACCAGCCAACAGTCAGCTTCTTGGGCAGATGCCTGCAGACTGTCTGTGCAGATCAGACCCTGCCTGTTTGGGTTATTAGAAACATTTTTTTTTGTCATATAAAGAGATGCTGGGTGGAGCAGCTAGCACAGACACATTTATGTTTGCCCTATCTTGTTCCAACAGCCCTCGTACGTACGCTGTTTGTGAGGTAGTACTTCTTGTAAAGTTGCTTTATTCAAAACACAGGAGGGAATGAATTACATCTTAGGGAAATGTTTAATGTCTAGAACTCACACGTACTTGCTACTCTCTCAAAGAAAATTATTCCCTGTCCATGAGCTTTTATGAGGCTCTGAACATGACCAAACAAGCACAAGAATTAACACAGTTGCTTACTCTCATATACATTTCCTCCACTTTTCTAGGAAAACCAGTTTTTAGTCTCTATTCTCCATCTCCTGATACCTGCTTTGAACTTGTCCCTAATCTGCATTTGACTATAATTTTGATCACTCCCAGGATAGGTCAGAGCAATAATTTAGACTCTGGGACTAAGGAACCTCTCGGTTATGCTTGGTTATCCACGGTCTCATAAACCTGCCCAAAGAATTATTCCTCCTGCTGGTTTTGGAGATGCCAAGAAGGCAGAGCTGTAATAAAGGTGTGATATACAGGAGTGCTGATGAGAGACTCAGCTTTGATTCCTGGCCCCAATCACATGGACAGGATAGAAAATTTCACTCAGTGTTCTCTGCTGTACTACTTGCTTTCTGGAAAATGATGGAACCCCGTGGCCACCTCCTCCAGGTTCTTTTCCAGATTCAGGCGGCTTCATTTGCTCTATTTTTAGTGAAAAGATTCCATTTATTTCTGATGCCATGTGATAAAGGTGTGACACACAGAAGTGCTAGTAACAGACTGGTCTTTATCTCCTGTCATGTCACATGTGCCAATCCTGCCTCTCTCCACCCTTCAGTGGCTGTGTCCAGTGTTTGAAACTCTGACTCGCTAATGGCTGTCGTTTGGAACAGCAACAGCAGCTCTAGATCTCTACAGCCATTTTTGGCTGCCCCAGACTTCGCAGCCCTTACCTTCTAGTGACTGCTCGCTGATAACTGTAGTCGGGGCTCTGTGCACCCCTCAGAGGCCAGGACTGGGCTCTGAAGTCCTGATTTCTTAGTGGCTACAACAACCCCTCTGAATGACTCTTCTATCCCAGGGCAGCTAACTAAGACATGCACAGCTCTCTTTGCGATTCCTCTGCTTCTGTAACACTTATTGTCAGTGCTCACTTTCCCTTGCAGAGTGAAAGTCAACAGGCTGGCTGCTGCTCCCCCAATTCAGAGCCGATTCATAGCCTCTCCAATAATAGACCAAGGCACTCACAGCTGTGGAGCTGTGGCCATTTTCCTGTCACACACACCTGTTTGGTTTTATGCTTTTGGCTGGACAGTTTGAGCCACAGCTGCGAGTGGCCTTTGAAGGGTAGAGTCTCCTGAGTGGAATCAACATGATAGTCTGGCACAAGCAGCGAGGTATGCACTTAAAATAATAAAGAAGCTGAAAGTGAATTTACAGAAGTATTTGGGGGGCGGGGGAATGCCAACATGCTAATAATCAATGCATGTTTATATGCAAGGCAGGCAAATATAGTTTGCAAGTCCTGATTTGCAGTCTTTACCTGGCTACCTTCTTTATGCTCATTAATAAAGTTTTCACCTTTATAATGTATATAGCAGCTGCAGACATTTCTAGGTGATATTGTTGTTCATAAACTACGTAATACAGGGCCCAAATATGCTAATACTATTGCTTGTAAATTTGCACATGTGTATAGTCTCATTGATGTCAAACAGACTGTTCCTATGAGTAAAATTACTCACAAGCATATGTGTGTGCAGTCATTGGGCATATTTTGTAATCAGGATGTTTAAAATAAAATATACTGCATTTCAACACCTTTGTACATGGAGCTCCTGGGTAACTCAGAGGGACAACTGAAATCAACTTAAATGGTATGTTAGCCTAGCTTTAAACCATATTACACAAATAAATAATCACTCTGTCAAAGTGTTGCTATTTCTACAATTCTGCTTGACAAAACAATATACTAAAGAAAAGGGGAGCTTATAACAACTTCTCTGAATACTGAACTACTTAGCAGTGAATAAAACAAAGATCAAATGACATTTGGTTAGATTTTATTTTTGATCTTCAAGAAATTAAGAGAATCTATAATTGATCAAGTCACCTCTAAAAGTTTTCATCATTATGAATGATCAAAAGAGCAAACAATTTAAATTATTGTGGCCTAAATTTTCAAAAGTGAGTGGTGATCCATTTCTATTGCTGGATGCTCATCTGAAAATCTTGAAGTGTCTTATTTTTCAGAAGGTGGGTCATCTGCAGTTTCTGAAAACCAGGCCCCTTTAAGGTGTCTCAGGATGGTCATCCAAAAATGGAGGCAACCCAAATCACTACTCACTAGTGAAAATCTCAGCCGATCGATAAAAATTAAGAAATCTCTGAAACAGAGACAGAAAGAAAACACTTGTTAAAAATGTCAACTTTCTTTGCTAGTGTAGATTTTACACAATGTCTCTGAGTACATTTCCCACTACATCAATTCTTATATTTGAGATGTGTTAATGGAGAAAGAATGGTCATATTGCGACAATAATCTTGTTGAGCCTATAATATGCTTTTCTTCATACAATTTACTGTTTTTCATGATTTATCCAATCATATTTTGTTTTGTATGTAATCAAGCCCCTCTTTCCTTATGCACCATATGTATGGGATGCACAGGGAGCCTCTAAAGACAGGCAGACTCCAATGGTTTGGGTGGCTGCAGTGGTGTGCCTATTTATAGCTATACTAAGTGCTCAATGTGTATTTGTTATGCTATTCATGGAGAGAGTTCTGTAAGCCCCTCAGGACCATTACAGTAACTCTGTCCACACAGCCTCTTGTAAAGGCCACACCTGCTAATGTGACAAGGGAAATGTGCACTTTATATTTTATTTTAAAAGAAAAAATCTAGTGCATTAAAGAAAGCAGAGATAGTGAAGCTCTTATTTGCAACAGGAAAGTAGAATGAACAGTCCAGATTGTTTCATGGCAAGAATCTCTGTATGAATAGATTCATTATATTTGCATATTGCAGATCTGAAATTCACCCTCATGCAGAGGGCCAACACAAGCCCCACCATGCTATTTAAACCCTAGTATGTGTAGGCGAGGGCTCATGGATGAAAAGGAGGGTGCGGCACTTCTGTGTGCTATAGACTGGGGGGCAGTCATGCCAGCTCAAATAGTCTTGTGTGGAGGCAGAGCTGTGGGGGTGAACCTGGGAGGGGTCATTGGATCCGTGACTATATGGATTTAGCATGTAACCCATGTCCATACCCTGCACTCTATTGAATATTTGTATAAAATATGCCTTTTGAGGTATCATTTGGAAATTCAGAATTTGCTGGTCATTATTGTCCTGATAAAATGTGTGGGGCAATGTCGTATATGAAGTTACAAGATTCCACATAATCATGTTCTTAATACATGTTCCAAACTGAGGCTGGCAAATAGGCCTGTCTCAAGCAAAGGAATGTGTGCTCTGCTTAATTTGCATTTCAGCACTAAACAGAGTCATTAAGCAGGAAAGGAAATAAAGGGCACTCAAACAAGTGAAGAAAAAGCAGCAGGGAACATGCTTCCCTATACACTCTTTGTCTCCTGAATGTCAGCTGGAAACATTTTTCAAGAGGGGAACTGACACTATAAAAAGGAAGAACAAACCCCCCCACAGAACTCCCCATCTCTCTGCCCATCACCTTCATAGCACCTCAAGAATGAAGGCAGTAGCACTGGACTGGGGGAAGGGTCCTGACCTAAGAAGTTTAGTCAGTAAGCCTGCTGAGAGCATGTGGTAAGAAAACTTTGTTTTGAGTTTACCAATAGTTCGGTATATTTTTCTTATAACCATTTCTGACTTTTATGCCTCATTACCTGTACTCACTTAAAATCTCTCTCTTTGTAGTTAATAAATTTGTTTCATTGCTTTATCTAATCTAGTGTGTTTAAACCAAAGTGTTTGGGAAACTCCGGTTGCGGTGGCAAATTCTGTGCATATTATTTCTATTAAAGCAATAACGGACTTTATATAAGCTTGTATTGTCCAGGACAGGCCTAGGCAGCACAGGGCATAAATGTCTGGGGGAAAACCTAGTACTGGAGGTGTGTTGGGGTCACCCTGCAGTATAACCAAGGCTAGTAAGAGCCAAGGTGTGTCTGTCTGGCTGCAGCACACACACAGACATAGCTGGGAGTGACTTGCATGCTGGAGGCTGCTTGTGAACAGTCCAGGCTGGAGGCTACAGCCACAAAGCATTGTAAAGGGCACCTCGGGTTAGAGGGCAGGGGTGATACCACTACTCCTTAGTCTGGATTGCACCTTGTTTTGTCACATATGGCTTGGGGGGCAGTCATGCCAGCTCAAAAAGTCTTGTCTGGCGGTGGAGTTGTGGGGGTGAACCTGGGCGGGGTCCTTGGAACTGTGACTATGTGGATTTAGCGGTGTGGATCTCACACACCATGGATGTGAAGACTGTGGTTGCTACTCCAGCTAATAGGAATTGTAGCCTCCTGAGCTACCTGTAGGTGGGTTGACTTTACCCCCAGGCTAGTCTTGTCTGTATATAGAGAGGGGAGAATTTCACTCAGGGTAAAGTCATAATGGGAAATATCTGACTTCTGCTGGACTCATTTACAGTCAAAAGAAACACATATCTAAAACTTACAATGAAAACAATATTCGCATCATTTTATCTTTATTTTAATGTAATTATAACATTTAGAGATGTTTGTGATTTCCATGGCACAGCTGCTGAGCATTTCAGCAATTTGGAGAATATCTACACAGTACAACCTGGAAAAAAAATCAGTTGCAGAATCAAATTGGTATCTTCTGGCACATGAGTGCCATCAGATGAATAATAAGCTAGTTTCAGCTGGTTTTATTTTTTAGGATCAGGAGCTCATTTTTTATTTTTTGTTTATTTTATTTACCATGAGAGGTAATTTGAGCTCTGGTATCAAACAAGAAGTGTTCTGCCAAGAAGGGATTAAAAGGAGCAAATTCTATGGAAAGAAACTGGGTTTGTCAGTAAAAGACTAAGAGATTTTATTTACCAGAGTTTTGCAATCAGCACTTTTAATCTTCATCACAATTGGGCTATTCAAAGGCCAAGAACATGCTTCAAAGGCCATTAAAGAATAATCCAAAAACTAGTGGGTGTAGGACTTGAATGTGAAAATGTGATCAAATAGGCAACAGCTTGTGAGTGTCTGAAGACCAGGATAGTCAGTGCACCTGCCTGTTAGGCAGGAAGGTATTTTCACTGTCAGCAAGTTCACTGTGTTAATGTGAAAGGTGAGAGTAGTGGGAGAAGGAACCGTGCTAGAGCTCCAGAATCAGGTTGTCTAGTGAAAGAATACTAATTGCTCAGTGGCACAGTTGATCTGAATGGCAAATATGAAACTCAAATAAATAATTGCATGACTTAAATAATTGCATTAAGGGCTCAACCTTGCATGGTACTGAGCACTCTTAACTCCCACAGAAGGCAACAGGGAGGGAGGGAAATCACAACCTCTAAGTGCTCAGAATCTTGCAGGATCAAGCCAGGAATTATTTTGGCACTGTGGCAAAAGTGTAATGGTGTTAAGGAAGCATGAAATTAATCTAAATTATTTCAACTCTTCTCTGTTGAAAACTGAAGGCAACAACAATTAGTGAGAATGCGAACCAGTAAAATATCCCTGGCCAGATTCTGCTCTCAGCTGCACTGTAAGGCCAGGAGAACTCCTTGTGACTCTAGTTTTGTGATGGTGCAAATGAGAACAGTTTGGCTCAGTAAGCCTATAAACTACAAAAAATATTTGTGATGTTAATTAAAGACTGGAACAAGGACATTTGTTCCTACCTGAAAATTGGATTTCTGTAAAAAGTCTTCACCAATCTGACATCATGCTTAGCTCCACCTTATCCTGGGATAGACCAGACAGAAAATTTTGTGGCCAGGTCTCAAGGGCTAGATTTTTTAAGCTATTTAGACACCTAAAGATGCAAATATGTGGGATTTTCAAACATGCTTAGGTATCAAATTCCCACTAGGCTACTATCTGCATCTTTAAGTGCCTAAATATCTTTTAAAATCTGGCCCTAAATGACTTGCCCAAAGACACACAGGAAGTCTGTTGCAGACCTGGAAACAAAATCCAGGTCTCCTGACTCCCAGCTTTCTGCCTTTAACCCAAAACTACCATTCCTCCAGTCAGATTTGCTCTTTCAGCTAGGACCTTCCTGTGAACACTGGGAATGGAACAGATAAGAGAGAGCTTGGGTAGCAGAAGACCTTGCTAGGGGACTGAGAAGCCATTATTGCCTCGCCTATAATACCCTTTGTATCTTTGGAATTTCAGAGCCATTGTATATTTGTCTTCATATTCCTTTAAACCTACAAGCATCAGGAAATTGCCTGGCTTACTCCACACTATGATGGGCCTACCTCTCTCCATCAGAGTCTGCAGTTGATTAAATAGCTGAATCACTTCAAGTCCAGCACAGAACTTTTTGGAATTGAAAATAAGGGGATAGAAAGTATTCCTGAGAAAGGCTTCTGCCATGGGGCTGGACGTACTCTCTGGAGCCCTGCCAGTTGATGAAGAGCTTGTTTCATTGCTCTGCTCTTCCCCAGGTGAGAGAAGATGGAGGAGAGATAAGTCTATGCTATAGAGCAGCAGTTCCCAAACTGTGGGATGTGTACCCCAAAAGTATGCAAGCCATCTCTGGCAGGTACGCAGGAGAAATTGTGTAAAGGTAGATTTTATTTATTATTTTATTTATTGCACTTTCATAATAGGCTACTCACATGAAGCTTTAAAACTCTCTGGGAATTTGTTATATAAAATATGGTAGTTAATGTACTTCAAGATGTATCAACGAGAACACAGACACACCGAGACCCTAAGGTGCAGATCCCTCACCTCCAATCACTGTACAGAGTGGGTTCAGTTGCCCAGCAACTGTCCAGTCTAACTGAGCTCAGAACTTACTCAGGTTCTGTTTTTTTTTCAGTTGTATATGTCGTACTGTAACTATATCTGTATGTAACGGTGACATATGGATAGGCAGCGAAAGACAGGTAGTGTTAAGAAGAACACACAAAGTATCAGTGATGAGAAGGATAGGGGTACATGAGCAGCTGGTACATCTGGAAAGGGGTACATGGGCAGCGGGTAGACCTGAAGGGGGGTATGCAATAAGAAAAGTTTGGGAATGTCTGGTTTACAGGGAAAAAGTGGAACTGCATGAAGCACACTGAAATGATGATAGGCAGAACACATTGGATATCTGTGAGGAAAACGCACTAGTTTGAAATGAAGTTTTCCCTTTAACAGGCAAAGTGAGAGATTTACACTTCTGGCATCAAAAACTCTTAGCTGGCTTTGGTTTATTCCAGCAGCTCTGGTGTTAGATAGCTGACTGAACCTGTATCTGAAATAAGATGTATTCAACGAGCTCCAGAATATTTGGCAATCTAAGTGGAAATAAGAAATGTCTGGGGAGTTCACAGAGATTTTATCTCATCCTGGAGATTTACAAAGCATAGTCCAGGGAATTCCCAAAAAGTTTCATGCCCATGAACAGGACTGCAATTTGTCATTGTTTTGACTGAATGAAAACATAGAGTGAGATTATTGGTCGGTAGCAGCAAAGCAGTGACCCGTCTAACAGAGCGAGACTTTTTAGGCCTTGTCTACACTACACAGTTTTGAAGTGGAGGTGCACACACTGAAATGCTCCTCTTGACGAGGTAACTCCCCTGCTATGCTGACATAATAAGCCCCAGGCCTCTCATCAATGTGGTTTTATGTCGGTAGAGTTGAGGCGATGCAGTGTCTAATCACACAAACCCAAACATCCTTGCGCCGCCTCCTGCCCCACCCCTTCCCCTTTCTCTGAGAGGGAGTTTGGATTCAGGAGAGGGCTCAGGGCTGGGGCAGAAGTATAGGAGGAGGTGAGGGGTGTGGGCTTTGGCTGGGAGGCGCTTACCTCAGGCAGCTCCTGATTGGTGGCGCAGCAGGGCTAAGACAGGCTCCCTGCCTGCCCTGCTCCTGTGCTGATCCCAGAAGAGGCCAGGATGTCCCTCTACCAGAACGCTAATATAGCTACAGTGGTAGTATGCTTATCATGTCTTACAAGAGCTATTTTGTGACACAATAAATACATTTGATATTGAGGATTTGGTTCTCTTGTAGAACATCCACTGTTCATTTTTTAAAAGACAAACTGCTGAGATGATTTATATCAATTTAACTGATCAGCACTTAAATGTAAGTCAAAGAAACACACTGTACTCTTGGAAAAAAACAGATTTCTCTGTCTGACATTCACTAACACATTTAAAAGATAAGTGAAGAGATCATTCCTCTTAGGCCTGAAGAAATCTCTTTGCCCTATTCATGAAAATCTGTAGAGTTGGATTTTGGCAGCCAGGCATACACAGGTATGTGCGCACACTACACACACAATCATGAAGGAAGACAGGGTGCATGGGACAAAAGTTTTCCAGCCCTCTCTTGAATCGTCTCCAAAGTTGTGGAGAGGATGCTCTGCAAACCATCTGCAACAGGAATGATGGCAGAACGTTCTGGGGTTAGGAGTAGGGCAAAGGTCCATACCTTGGTTTTCAAACATCCTTTGACCCAATGGCAATGGCAACTATATTTTCCTTCCACCAAAGCAGATTTGTCACACTCCTAACAGGAATAATCTGTATCAAATGTATTTGAATATTGCTGCTTAGAATACTGTACAGGTGTAGGTATGGGGAGAAACTGGTGTAGGAATGCAGGCAAATGTGTACACTTGCTCTTCCAGCCATTGCCTAAGGAAGTCTGAATTTGATCCACACCCCTCATTATCCATTTCTTTTTTTAGATTATATAATTATCACAATCACAGATGCAAAGAAACCAGCATAAATGTACAATCAAAAATTGTTTGAAAATATAGTGCAGACATGTAATCAGTAATGCTAAGGTATGAGATATCATATTTAACCTTTTTTAGATAGCTTTAGTGGTAGAAGTACAAAGGATGCAATTACATGACCTACGGGGTATAAATAATCATAATAAACTACTCAGATTAATACAAAAAATGATATTCCATTAATAAGCTATATACTCATTGTAAGCACCCACAATTAAAGGAAAATATATTAATCGAAAAAGAGGGAGCTACAGAGTCACCCAGAGAGAACATATTTAGAAAAATAAAAGTATTTTTATATATTACACAGTGAAAAAACAATTCACTGTCCTGGTCTTGAGTGTCTGCCTGTCTGTCTGCAGTAAGATATCAGTCAATTCGAACTCTCTAAAGTGTCTTAAAAATTACATTTTACACTTAAGCCAAAGAGATTCTCAGCAGCAAATGTCACTGACTGCTGGGCCATTCTGAAACCCTACCCTATGAACACTTCTAACACTGTTAACCTATTAGAGAAACAAGGTGGGATCAACACAGCTACAACAACACTGCAAACTATTAGCCTATGACCTATCAAGCTGATTTAAAAGTGGGGGGGGGGAAATTGGGACAGGATACAGTTGTAATAGGAGCAAAGCCATTTAAATTCCTTGTGCTTACACATAGTTCTTGATTCCACTACAGTGTTTCTTTAGTACATGGGAACCCTGATAAACAGGGCTATTTTCAGTGGAACAAGATTATGATAGTATGGACCTTGAAATGTCTCTTAAACAAAGCATACTGGGAGAAGACAAAAGGTTGAGTGGTAACAAGAAAATCTCAGTTTTAATGTTCCTTACTCATCCAAAGAGTAGATCTTTACATTAATAAAATAAGCACATAAATAAATAAAAGTCTTTGTTTTGTTTATAAACTGCAGCATTGGTTAAAAGTCTGTCAACATTTTAATTATGAATTCTTCTTTCCAGGGTCTTTAAACTTGGCCATAAAAATGTAGTCCCAGATGAAACTTAACATATTAAGTTACAGTTTTTTTAAAAAAGCTCTGATTTTTTAAGGCTATCAAGGTGTAAAAAGAACCAGAAGTGTGTTGTTGAAGATGATTATTTGCTTTTTCTAGACAGGAAAAATAGCTCTCTCTTATTTATTTTTCAAATTTATGGGTGATTAATAAATTGTGAGTTGGAAACACTGTTTTGGCTAATTTAAATTAACCAAAACTATGAAGTTCTTTCCTTGGAAATATATGTAAACATATTTTACCTCTTAAAATGGCTTATGGTAGATACTGTGCATTGGCTCAACTCTAATGGCCCCACAGGAGAAGATTCTTGGGTCAATGATCTACAAATTTAAAAATATTTACGTTGGCCCTGACAAGACAAATTGTAATAGAACCATATAATCCATATTTTTAAAACTTTCTCTTTATGTATCCACCTACTCCAGTCAACATTATGAATAGCAAACTTCCTAGTTATATATTTACTCACTAGTCCAGAATGACACCACAGGAAACTCAATCACAAAAGTATATTCTTAAATCATAGTAAAAGGCCATACCTAACCTTTCAAAAGCAACAATCTGGGCCCAGCTCACACTGCTCTGCCTGTTTTTAGTTTCTTTGTTTTCTCTGCACAAAAAGGGAGTGAGTTAAGGCTGAATAGTTATCTGGATTTTCAGCCTTAACTGAATTTCCTTGTTTTTGGGATGTTAGGTCAGGTCGTTAACATTATAGGCTTGGTACTAGCACAAAGTAATCTTTCAACTTGAAACATGTGTGATGTGGTAACCGCTCTTCTCCCCCCACCAGCTTTTGTTGGTGAACTGGTATGGTTAGATCTTTCAAATGAACAGGTGTACTTTCTCCCTTCTTGTGATATGAAAGAAGCATAAAACTTGATTACAGCAATTTATGATCTCCTAACTTGCATGGACTTGTATCCATGACACAAGCAGCTTTATGTTCAAATTCAAGACCTGGTAAAATAGGAAGTTAAAATTAACCTCAAGCCCTTTATAGATGAAAACCTCAACAAATAAACAGTGGTTTAGTGGCATGGCAACCTGCCCCTTTAAATCTATGAACTAGCCCAAGATGTCTATTTTGAGTTAGTTGTTTTTTAAAAAAAGTCGGATTCTGATGAACAGAGGAGTAGCCTGTGATTCATACTGGGGTGAGTTAAAGCAAAGTTTAAAACCACCAATTAAAAGCCTGCACTATACCTTTCTCTTGTCTATAAAAAGCCTAATGCTCTCTTCATTCAATAGGTGGTTACATAAAGTATGTGAAGCTGCAAATATTTACACATCAGCAGAGTAATAATATGGAAGATGTCAGAGGTATTTCATTTCTGTCAGGCTATATTTTGCAATTTAATGATGTTATTTAAAAAAAAAAACACCCTCAAAGACCTGGCTCCTTAAATGTAACATTGGAGCCCAGTCTGGAAATCAGACATTCTTCTGATTTTGAGAAATATATCAAAGCTCTGCTTCTCATTGACATGAAAGCCTCTTTACACTGCTGGGATAGCATGGCCTCAAAATGAGTGTAAACAAAAAGGAGTCTTTGCATAAATAGCCCTAAATTTTGACCGAAAGAGGCTTTAGCCTTAGCCTTATTTTACTGTTAGTGGCTACAAGTCTCACCAAGCTGTTCAAATTGTGGACAGGCTAATGTGCAATTTTCATGGAGGGGTTAAAAAACAACTAAACAGATGATGTAGCATGAGAATATCAATGAGGAAACATTAGCAGTTCAATTGCACTCATTTTCTGACCTATTCCTATAAATTCACAGGCTAAATGTATCAAAATTGTATTTTAAGAAGCAAAGCAATATACTAAATACATTTCCGGAAGTAACAGCTGAATCCCTAGAGGAATGTGAAAAAGTTATATTGCTCCGAAGTTGCACTGCTGAAGAGTTTTAAAACAGAACAAGAAAAGAGGGATACTTGACGTTAAACCTGATACTCTGCTACGCATATAGTTTTCCAAAGTAGTTGAAGAATGCAAGTCTGCTACTAATACCTCTAACCCAAGTAGCCATAATAATACATTCATTTTCTTTTATAGGCATATATCTGAAGGCAGAAGAAATCAAACTTACTTTGTTCTCCAAATCAGACTCTAAGCAAGGGTGACTGCCTAAAGCCGTTAGAGACGTAAGACCAGATCCTCTGCTGGTGTAAATTGGAGCAGCTCCAGGAAGGACCTTTATGGTCCATGAACTTTTCTGCATACTATTTTTTGCAATGCAATTCATGATAGCATGTTGACTTCATTCAACAACTCACTTACTTCTCAGTAGTGGCCAGACCCAGACCCCATACGCACTGAAGTCAATGGGAGGTTTGCAAGTGACTTCAATGGCCCCACGATCAGGCCCGAGAAGATAAGGATACATAATGAACACTTTAGTTATGGAAGTAATACACTTTTCTACAAGTAGTGCAAAGAGTGCTGCACACTAACCCAGATTTTTAAAAATAGAACACTAAAGAAAAACTATTGATTTAAAACCACTATAACTAGTTCTATACAGAACATCAGGGGAGAAGCTTGATCAAATCTATTTCATTCTGACTGGAAGGACAAAGTTCAATTTCATCAAGCAACAGCATTTGCTAAGATAAATACGGTCATTTACCTTAATTTTAGATGTGTTTAATTATGCATCTGCATTTTTGACAATTTTGTAAAATATACAGTAGTTATCAGGATAGTTATCCGATTCAATGCCCACTGAATTTCACCTGATTTAATGGATGCAAAGTAAGAAGTTTTAATTCAAATAAAAGCTATAGAATATCCTTTTATCACACGTTTGCTCTTTCTAGCAGTGCAAGTACTTAGTTCTAGATTGCTCTTCTCTGCTAAACAATGGGCTGAGAGAGCTTTTGCGTGTGAATGGTTTCTTAGGAAAACCACTGCAAGCTGTTGACGTGTCTCCTTCACACATGCATATAATTAACTGACTAAATATTCATCAGGGAATACAGCTACATATACAAAAAGATCCAAGAACACAGATTTTTTTTTCTAAGAAGGCTTGAAGAATTACAGTCCCAAGACATCTGAGGATAACACAATGAACTCTACTGTCCAAGTGAAAGTTGCTACAGTAGATGCATTTTCAAAAGGTGCTAGACTTTAAAAAAAAATATTGTCACTTGTTAGAAAAAAGCTCACAGCTTTGTAAGGTAAGCAAAGAAAATCTGTTCTATGTGCCTTTCTCACCCTTATTTTCCTCCCACTGTGTTTAATCAAAACTTCACAAATGACCTTTGGAAATGGCATTGCCATTAGCGAGACAAGATGGGGCAGGTAATATCTTTCATGGATCAACTTCTGTTGATAAGAGGAACAAGCTTTCGAGCTACACAGCGCTCTTCCTCAAGTCCTGAAGAACTGCTTTTCATGTAGGCCTCCCTACCATCATAGTTACTGTGCTGTCTTCCATGCATCTCCTGGTTACCAAAACAACATTGTGGCAGGGGGAAAAGCATCCTGAAGGGCCATCTAGTACTGCAAACTGTGTTAAGACTCTGATGACCAACAGCGGTTCCTTCACTGTAGGGGAGGGTTTCACGTACTTACCCTGAATCTGACTCTGAGGCTGAGGGTTAAAAGCAGTGGTGTGGCTCAAAGAAGCTCGTGGGTTAGGTGTGGGGGCTGGGTGATGTGGGCTGACCCTCATGGCTGTGCGACGCAACTGCTCCAGTTCACTCAGACGCTCTGAAAAGGACAAGCTCCCGGGCTTTGTCTGCTCATCTAGTTTCTGACGATGTCCTAGTGTGGGAGGGGGGGAAAAAGATCAGAAAATCTCACTGACATATGCCTTTTTTTTCCCTTGATCCATTGGCAATGTACCTAACTGGCTAGTGGCCATCTGAAATTCAGCAAAAACTATTTGCTCCGTATTAACAGGAGACACAATCAAGTCATGCACAATAATTGTATCACAAAGTGGTGTAACTCCTATGAAGTATGGACTACTCGCAAAAAAAATCTGCTACAAGTCACAGCGCCCTATTATCCCTATTATTGTATATAAAAAAGGAGCATTTGGTGTGGTGAGGGCCTTTAAAATACATATTTTCAGCTTTTCTGACCTAAACCTGTACCACAGTAGTTCCTCAAGCATTCAAACCTAGATTGTCATAATTCACTGCAAGTAGACAAGTATATGATACTACAGAAATAAAACTCCAACCCCAAACAAATAATTCTCTAGGATGCCTTAGGAATTGTTCTTTACAAATAAACAGGAAAGGAATACAAGAAACAGTGTTTAACGAATGGAAATTATGGGGAAACAAAGTGTCTTTACTAATATCGGGAGTTTCCAAAACATTAAGAGTTGGACGGTCCCCTCCCCTGCTGTGCCCTGAAGAACATCTTCTTGCTAGATAATTCTGATGCTTTCATTGCTATCTTAAGTGGTGTAAGCCAGTGCACAGTATGCTCAGCCACCATCCCATGGGAGTTTCAAGGCCAGTGGCTATGGGGGAAGCCCTGGTGAGCCCTGCTCCAGCCTCCTGGTAAAACTTTGTGGGACTGCTGGTGGTGGGAGGGTGAGGTGTAGAGTATGTGTGCTTGGGAGACAGCCTTTGGAGAAAGCAGAAAGCAGGGGAATGGCATAGATCCAGCACAGAACTTCCAAGGCCTATTGGTTCAGGGGATGAAAGCCCTGTTCAGATGCACAAGAGCATCATGAAAGGACAACATTGCTTCATCTCTTTCCCCCTTCCTGGGGGTGGAGAGGAATTCACTAATTGCCTAAAAGTTTACACATTGTCACCACTTTCCATCCCATTTCTGTCCCTTTGCTTCCAGTTCTATATGATTAAGCTCACCGTCAAAGTATCTTGTCATTAGAGCCCGACATCATGTTGTTGAATGGAAATGAAAGATTCTAGGTCACTGGTTTCAATGTGGTCCTGTTTGAGAGTGACCAACCCTGTTTGCCAGTGTTTAAAATATAAACATATAGCTATCAATGTTGCACCTGAGACATATCACCAAATGAACAGAAAGTGATCTTTGAACAGTTTTGTCTGTCCCCTACTGTATAATACACTCTTTCCCACAGCTCTAACAACACTTTAATCAAGACATAGGCATTTTTTTCATTCTAGAGGGGAAATGTACATTTAAAAGCAGTTCCCAGTAGCTGCAATTCTAAAATTAAATTCTATAACTCGCATTATGGTTCCAAATTTCACTGGCTCAGTTTTCTTCCTCCTGCCAGACCCTTTGGCACAGCTTGCACTTTCTCAGATTCCACACTGCACTATAAATTATCTCAGGGAAAAAAAAATTAAAAAGACACAGTACAGAGTCGTGATTTTATCATTAAGAAGGCTTCAAGGGAAAAAAAAGAAAGAAAGACTTTCATCCAACACTTTAGTAGTTCAAACACAACTTTCTTTCATTTGCCAGCAATGCAAATCTGGATTCTGATTCAAGTCCTTAGCTTATGGCACTTGACTTGAATGCAAACACACTGAGTCACGCAAGCTGTGTACATATGTAAAAATGTCTCATACATTCTGATTATATTTAACATGAGCCTGCTGGATTGAAGGTCCTGGGCCAGGATTCAGTCTATTGCCGTAATATACATTATTCTCAATCTGAAGTTCAAATCAATCAGTTTATGCTTTTAATTTAGTGCTCTGTGTAATGTTTTATCCCTTTAGCTTCCCTCTTTCTCTGTCAGGTGCTGCTCTCACGACATCACATATTTTTCCTGTAGCATGGAAACTATGGGCTTGTCTGTACAACCCCTAAATACCTGGTGATCACTTGAGTAACCCCACTGAAGTCAGTGGGATGAGGGCTGGATAAAAGCTGGTGAGATGAGAGCTCCCCTTCCTGTTTCAATTTACTTTAAGCACTGTGAGAGTGCCCCTGCTCCAGTACCTCGGGTTCTTTAAACCCATTCACAAAATCCTCTCTCTAAGGCCAGGTCTACACTTAAAAATTAGATTGACCTAGCTACGTCATTCCAGGCTGTGAAAAAATTGTGCGCTCTATACAATGTATGGGGAGGGATAGCTCAGCGGTCTGAGCATTGGTCTGCTGCACTCAGGGTTGTGAATTCAATCCTTGAGGGGGCCATTTAGGGATTTGGGGTAAAAATCTGTCTGGGGATTGGTCCTGCTTTGAGCAGGGGGTTGGACTAGATACCTCCTGAGGTCCCTTCTAACCCTGATATTCTATGATCAACCTAACCACCTGTGTAGACGTGGCTAGGTCGACAGAAGAATTCTTCCATTGGCCTGGCATCTCTCTGAGAGGTGGATTAACAACATTGACAGAAAAAGCCTTTCCATCAATGTGCGATAATGGCAAACCTGTGCCACTGTAGTGTAGCTGTGGCCTAAGTTAGCAGTGTAGTTCAGTGTGAAAGCCTGGCAGCAGGAATCTCTGTGGCAAGAGCAACGGATTAGAAGGGGAGGATTCAAACTGGGACTTTTAAAATTCCATTGATGTAAATGTTATTTAGAAGATTTACGGGATCCCACTGGCTCCATCTTGAGGAAACTATCATTTGTTTTGTGTGGCAGGTTTGTGACGGGAGCTATTGAGGTATCACTGGAAACGTCATTTCAGGTAAGTGCCACTTACTGCAAAAGTGGGTTGTTGTTTTTTAATCAGCTGAGCTACTCAGCCTTTTTCTACTAGATGACCTTGGCAGGCAGCAGTATAAGAACTTTAACTTCACAAAAGCCTACAGTATCAGCATGCAGTATCAGAAAAATATAACTAATATAAATGGTTTCCCCAAGCTAGAAAAAGGCATGGGCTGAGCATTGCTAGAATGACGTATCTATTTATTAGCTTTACTCTGAGCAGTTTCCACACATTGGTAATTGTATCCTCATATCATCTCTGTGAGGGAGGGATTTATTATTATCCCCATTTTATAGATGGGGGAATTGAGTCACAGAAAGAAGAATTGACTTGCCCATGGTCACAGAGTGAGTGGCAGACTCCTGACTCCTAATTTAGTGCTTAATCACAAAACCATCCTTCCTCTCTATGAGAGGGTGGAGAATGACGGAACAGGAATTCAGTCACAAAGCAGTCCTCTCACACTTTATAGCCCATGAAAATAGTGGCAGTATTGAGGTTAAAGGCAACAAAGGGAACCAGTCACAGCAGAGAGGCAGGGAGAAAATAACAGAGGTAATAATATTAAGGGTGAACATCAAAATGTTTAGGTGTTCTGTAGTTATAAAAGAATCATTTGTGGCAGGTCACTTGCCAGACAGTGATTTGTTTCCCCCTCACATGGGTTAGCTAATTTAACAATCTTCTTCTTGTTATCTTGTGGGCCAGATCCTCAGCTGCTATCAATTGGTGCAGTTCCATTGATTTTAATGGAGCTGCAGTGCTTTATAGCAGTTTAGGATTTGGCCCTGAGAATCTGATTCTCATCTCACTCCAGCTTGTGTAAATCAGAAGTAACTCCACTGAAATCAGTGAGGTGGAAAACTGATGTAAGAAAGAGGAGAACCGGGCTCAGCGCCTGTAGTGCCAAATGATAGATTATACTTGACATTGGGGCCCAATCCTCCATTCCTTGCCTTCTCAAAACTCCCTCTGCTCTGTTGTGTCAAGTGTCCTTTGAACACAGAGAGGGAAGAAAGGGGTGGCATGTTTTTTCCTGGACTGCAAGGCCATGCTATTAATGCAATATTTAGGACTCTATTTAGAATAAACAGGGCATCCAGTCTGGTTGAATCCCATTTTTTATATCCCTTTTAAATGTCATCTTCTTTGCACAGAATCTGAAATAAGGTGCATAGCGAAAACACTAACTTTTCTGATATTTTTACTGAAATACAACATGAAAGTCATTTTCCTCTTAATGGGGGAAAATGCACTTTTATAGGCTTTAAGAGACTGTAGATCATTCAGCTTGAACTGAGTCCATCTGGCTGAAACACTGGATTTTGAAAATATCTTGGCAGCCCCCATTTTTTTGCACACTGAATGTTAATTGTAAATGTTTACTCATTTAGTGTTTAATATTGTGGCTGGCCATAGGGATACAATGTCAGCATTTCTAGCTGCCTCTTGAGGTGTGCAAAAAGAAATAAACTCCAGAGTTATCTTCCTTTAAACTCATTTTATTATTTATTTCTTTGAACTTGTTTTATATTTATATTTACAGAATCAGGTGAAAAAAGAAGAGAAGATAACAAGATATAAAATATAAATATGTTTAGTCTTCCAGTCCAAAACCTCAAGCTACATTAACTCCTCTTTGAAATTGCATATTACTTTAAGAATAGCCTTGGCAGAGTTCAATTTTTATTTTTTAAATAATTCCGATGGACAATATCTATGTTTACTTTTAAGCACATTTTTCAATTTTTATCAATTAAAATTTTCACCATTGTGGTACATTGGGAGAGGGAAGGTCAGACAAGAATTATTTTATGACAGTAGACATTGAAATTCAAAAAGTTAAAGCCTCATAACCATTACAACACAAATTGTTAACATCACATGTCAAAACATGCAAAGTAAATATCCTTAAATAAAACTTTGTAAGTTTTCAAGCAGCGTTTTTCTTTCTTTGCCTACCTATACATTTCTGTGATCCTCAGTGGAATTGTTTCTCCATCAGTTTGTGTGCAGACGGTGAAATCGACATTTACTGACATTGACCATTAAAAGGCTAATCCTTCCAAGCCAATTTATGAGTAAACAACATGACAATGATTTACAGAAGATAGATAGGAATATCCTTCAGTTTTATATCTCAGTTCCAATTATTGTTACAGTGAGAAAAAAGTGGGTGGAGGAGGGAATCATGCATTCAATTTAGCACATGGCAGCAATAATGGTTGTGGTTTTTTTTTTAAAGTAGTATACATCCCTAACATCCACCTTCCAGATGGTAGTAATATCAAGGTAGGTACAGTTTTATCCCAAACAGCTTTGCATTGTGTCTATAATTCTGACTAGATTCAGTTATGTCAGTCATCCATCATATCCAAACTGACCACAGACCTGTAGGTGCTGGGAAGTGCATGAATAGGCTGGATATTATGTATGTGTTACATTCGCCTGAGCACTCACTGGCATCCAGATGGTCACCTAAAGTGGAATGTCTAGTGATGTCACCACAGAGTAAAGCCAAATACAAACTAACTGATACTGTGACATCATTCCTAGATGCATCTTCTTTGGCCATTCACAAAGCCAACCTCACCCATTTGGAGTCCTTTTGGGAAGACAGTTTATTTTTGTGGGTATCTGCAAGCATGTATAGATATTAGACATTCCCACTATGATCACTCTCTACTATGGGACTCAGACTTCACAACCTTAGCTGCCTTTTGGCAGCTCCTGAACTTGTCTGGGCATTTCTATTTCTCCACCCTGATAATCCAACTTGTACATGTGTTAAATTAGTTTTCCATGTTTTTTTTTTCCCATCCTCCTGTTTAAACCTATTCTGTTAAAAAAAAGTACATGTTGGGTGAACAAGTACTGTACAGCAGTGGTTCTCAATCAGGGGTCCGCGGCCCAGTGGGGGTCCATGAACCCTTTCAGGGGGGCCGCGAAGCCTTGTGGCTGAAACCCGGTGTCCCGAGCCCCAGTGCTGAAGCCGGGAGTGGCACAGGGTTGAAGGCAGCACCCCTTTCCCCAATACTGGAAACAGTGCAAGGATGAAGCTGGCGGCCCCCCTCAAACCAGGAGTGGCACGGGGCTAAGGCCAGCACCCCGCCCCCAAGCCCCTGAAGCTGGGAGCAGGGCAGGGCTGAAGCTGGAAAACTCCTCCCTCCCCCTCCAACAAGCCAAGAGAAGCAGGGGGCTGAACCAGAAGCCCCAGCACCTACCTCCAAAGCTGGAAGCCCACACTTGGAGTCCCCCCGCCCACAGCCCCTAGTTACCCCCTCCCTACACCCCGAGCTACCTCCTTGCATGCGCACAGGCCCTAGCTACCCCTCTCCCTGCACTCTGAGCGGTTTTGAAACTTTTTGAACTGAGTCCCCACTTGGAGTTACATTTTTTGGTTACGTTCCCGCAGCCCAGACAGGCTGGGTGGCCTCCTGAGTGGAGGTGGTGCTCCCTCCCTAGATCCCGCCTTGCAGAGCTGGCTCGAGCCCTTGCCCCCCAAATAGAAGTAAAACTAGGTCTATGCCCAAGGGTCCCCCATCCCCCCCGCCCGGCCCACAGCCCCTGCTGGGCCCTGGTGTTTTTATAGCATGTTGAGGGTGGCCTCAGCAAGAAAATGGTTGAGAGCCCTTGCTGTACAGCACTAATTGGTAGCTAGAATATATCCTACCTAAACCTCAACAAAAAGGGAATTTGTTTTGCTTCCCATTCCTCCACCAATGTTTCTACTGAATGGTGACATATATAGATATGGCTGCTGGCAAGCCAGGTGCCAGTTCATGCTAAGGTCTTCATGTCTCATCAGGACAATGACAGATACAGAGCTGGAATCTGACTGGCTCACTTGTGAGTTAATATTGATAAAATAGGTATCGGAATTATAAGAAAGTGTTTAGTATTTAGACTTTACTGAATGCTTGTGAGTTGCTGCATGCATTAATCTCACTTGTAACATCTGTGCTCCATTTGGTTATGTAATATTTGAGTAGTTGTATGGTGAGCCTCTGTGACAGTGTGAATTGCCATCCAGGAGAGGGACACTAACTGGTGTGAAGAGCTGCTTTTCTACAGAAATTGTTACGCCATTCCCAAAAAAGAAGGCCCATCAATACCAGACAGGCTATAGCTGCATCTTACCCTCCCTATATGTTGATTGAGACACCAGCAACAAAAGGACTAAAGCCTATTCTGCTCTTCTCCCCATGAGTCATGTAAGTGGACTTCTCCCATCAACTGAGTTTGCATATAACAGGAGGGGCATAAAACCCCCAAACCAAAGGATGTTGGATTCTAAGGGGAGGGAGAGGCAAGGTATTTCTAGGAATAAGCAAGAGATCTCCAGCTGCTTAGCCTGGGTTAGCCCTAAAGGACAAATGGAGCTTGCTGATTATAGAAACCTATATTACCTTTTGAAACCTAAGACAGTAACTCATTTGTGTGACTGTGTGTGCTTGCTTTAACCTTGTAAAAACCTCTCTAATTTCCTTTTGCTATTTAATAAGTTTTCATATAGTTTACTGGAGGACTGGCTACAAGCATTGTCTCTGGTGTGAGACCTAAAGCGCAATTGACCTGGGGTAAGGGACTGATCCTTTGGGATGAGGAGTACCCTGAATATTGCTGTGATTCATTTTACACGGGGCCATCTATCACAGAGATACACTCTCCTGGGTGGCAAGACAGACCGGAGTACCAGAGAGGACTGTCTGGGACTCCATGTTAAGGCTGTTAAAGTGCTTGAAGTTCTGCACTTGATGTAGCTGATTGGTGAAATCTAAGTTCAGAACTCACCAACAAGTTGGAGTTTGTGCCCTGGTTTTTAACTGTCTGCCCTGAGGCTGGTACTCATGCTTGTGCATCACTGTTGGGAGCAACACAAGGTTCATATGTGGAAATAGGCCAGCTCACTGAAATAACAATAATACAACAGAGCATATGGAATGTTTTAAAGAAGAATCAGTTCATGGAAATTACATTAGTTTGCAAAATTATACCCTCATCTTACTTTTTTTAACCACAACATATGTACTTTTAAAAGAGCTAATCCCTGCCAAGGTTAGAACACGAGAAATACACTGCCAAAAGCCTCCTTTATTTCTTTATTGTTGGCATTCTTCCTCACAAAAACTGCCTTAAAAATATACTCCAGACATGGGGCTCAGGCCTGGTTCACACTTAAAAGTTAGGTCAACATGGCTACTGCACTCAGCGGTGTGAAAAATCCACACTCCTGAGCACAATAGCTATGCCAGCGTACCTCCAGTGGTGACATAGTGAGATTGATGGAAGAATGCTACCATCACTCAGGGTGGCAGCATTCCTACACTGACAGAAAAACCACTTCCATTGCTGTAGGCTGCGTCTACACTACAGGGTTACGCCAGCAGAGCTACAGCACTTTAGCTATGAAATTATAGTCCCTGGAATGTAGATGTGGCCTAAGACATAATTGCTGGCAACATGAATAAATGAACAGGTGTGGAAACAAAATAAAAGTATAAAATGATAGCTCTGTCCAAAGTAAAAATCTGAAGAGATATTAGTTTCATACTGAGAGACATTAGTTTCACATTGTTATTCCTTTTTGGTTAAATGATTTAATCAGTACATTTTAGAGCTTGCAAAAGGTACCAGACTGGGAACCTGGGAGAGTTAATTACTCTAGGCAGTATATACTTCCTGATCCTACCTTGCCTCAACTGGAATGACAACAATCTAAGACCTGGCCTAAAATTAAAGTTAGTTAAGGAAAAATTCCCATTCCCACCTAACCCCAAGTGTAGGTGCAGCTTTGTCGATGGAAGAGTCCCTCCATCAACCTAGTTACTGTTGTTAGGGGGAGGGAGAGCTCAGTGGTTTGAGCATTGGCTTGCTAAACCTAGGGTTGTGAGTTCAATCCTTGAGGGGGCCACTTAGGGAATCTCAGGCAAAAACAGGTCCTGCTAGTGAAGGCAGGGGGCTGGACTCAATGATTTTTCAAGGTCCCTTCCAGTTCTAGGAGATTGGTATATCTCCAATTTTTTATTTTTTGGGGGGGGAATGTGGCATTCCTTCCCCTACAGAAAAAGTCTTCCGTCAGCATTGACTGCATCCACTTTACAGGATTATGCCTGCATTGCTGTAATAACCATTGTTCATGCTCCGAGTCTAAGCCATGTTACAGAGAATTACAACAGGAAAAGTGAATTTTCCCACCTTAGATGTTTACCGTTCAAACTTGGACAACACATGAAAACATAATCCCCTGAAAAAATTAGCTACACTATTTGTTTGCCTTGAACAAAATACATATATATCTTTGCATTCATTGAGTACATGGAAAATAATTTAACTCATGATTGTTTTGCTGTGCAATAGTTCAGAATACCTGACTTTTCAGTGAAATGGTTTGAACATTTTCTTCTTTGACTTAACAGTCCCTCCACTGTAGTAATACTATGTAGTGCCCAAACAAGATTCCAGCTCATTGAGAGCTCATAAATTTCTTGTGCTTCTGCCTAGTCTTTATTTTATATTTTTGCACCACTTTTATTTCCTTTATTTTCTTTGCAGCTGCAGAGAGATATAGTAAGCTACTGTAAAGTATTTTGAAAGCAGAGCCTCTGAGTAGTTTCCAAACTGCATACAAGCAAGTTATTCTTTAAGCTTGTTTTCTTTGGCTTGGTGTTAGCAGCATAGAATGAGTCAAACAGTATTAACTTTCAACAGGGAAGTGATGTGGTCAACCAAAACTTTTCGTGGCTAGATTGTGAAGATAGGTAGAGCAGGTAACCAAGACCAGCCCATAATGCAGTGGGTAGGCAGGAAAGGCACGCAGATTCTTAGTAATTAAGTCAATGTTACAGCCTAAACTTTTCCGCCAGTTTGTGTTAAGGTTACACCGTAGGCTTACAGTTCCTGATCAGTCAGTCTTAGAAAGCTGATCAAATTAGTTCCTTGCCTCGAACTATTATACTTTGGATGAAAAGTTTGATGCTGTATAAAGAAATGGGAGCACTTTCCCTCACTGGCTGGTTTAATTTCCCTCACATATCTCCCCTCCTCCGTTTGTACATACTAATCCTCACCTGTTCAGGGCTAAGGAGAACAAACAAGTTGCTCTTTCTGTGATATGCAGGCTAATATTGTTTCAGATATCGACAGAGTGTGCTGTAGGACAGACAAATCTTTCTCAGTTACTTCACAGATAGAAGTACGCAGCCTCCTCTATACACCATTCTCGCTCTCTTAGGACATAGAGTCGAACTCCTCTGGCAGAGGCCATTGCACAACCAAAACATGAACAGCCTAGCCCCCATGAAACACCTTTTAACATTTGTTAAAACTCAACTGCTTTTTCATTTTGCCCATTGTGGCTAATAGGCAAAAGGCAAGAATCTGAATCACCTCTGGAACAGACTCCTTTTCCAGGAACTTGTTCATTCCAGTGTATCAGAGAAGGATACAACGATGACAGCCTCCAGTGTTTCTGTGTGTGTCTACATGAAGGAAACAACTACAGCGTCTAATACCAGAAGACAAGTTTTGCTCTGACTCCAGCATAAAAGCATTTTTACTTCTGGAAATTAACCCCAATGTGAAAAACATGGATGCTCACTGAGAAGCAACGACGTTGTGCAGACACAAAGCTATGCCTTCACCCTGAGTGCCTACCGGTCTGTTAAACTCCATAACTAAGAAAACTTCTTACTAATCAGGACTCCAGAAAAGCTCTGCATTTACAGCAGATTGTTTTGAATAGCACAGCGTGGTGTAGGAATATTTGACAATTTTTGCTTTTAAATTCCGGTTCTCAGGGGCACAACTCCCCACTCCTAGCCCAGCTCTGGGAGTAAGTGACAGGGCCTAGAAAGCAGAAGAACCACAGGTGTTCTGCTGCATGGAGGTGGAGAGAGGAAATGGACTGTGGAGATGTGTTATGGGACTTGGTGGAACTCCCTGGCACACACCACTGGACTTTGCTTCAGGGCAGCTCTCTCAACAGCAGTGCAGAAGGCATTTGGGGGAGGATGCAGAACAGGACAGAGGCAATGCCAGTAGGTCCACAAACTATATTGATCCATTGGCTAACCACCCTATGTGGTAGGCACATAGACAGTTTATGTGCTGCAGCCTGGAAACTGCAGTTAGTTGATTGCACAGCACATCCAAGGCTTGATTCCATTTCCCCCGACCCCCTGCAGGGCCCCTACAGAAGCTTGAACCTCTCATTGCCTGAGGCTTTAAATCAAGGATCAGAATATGGTCCTTAATGACAAAGGAAGACTAAGGAAAGACAAGACCAATAAAATCTGAAAGAGTTAAACTTCCCAGTCTTGTGAGTTGCTGAGCAACCTCACTCAACATTGATTTCAGCGGAAGTTGAGAGTATTCAGCACTCTATAGGAATGGTTCCTAAGTGAGAAGGAACAATCAACACGTATATATCCAGCTGTCTACTTTGTGCTCTTTCTTCTGCCTGCTAAAGTAAATATATTATGTTAAATAAAATAACTTGATTAGGTTGCCTTGCTTACACACAAGTCTACTTGGTATTTCCCCATATTCCTATGGAACAGTCAGAAAGACGTACTTGTTCACCAGCCTTAATACTACAAGGTTCTCCTTGGATAAATGATGATCACCTCTCCTCTGTGCACTGCAGCGGTTTGGCAGTGCTGCAGAGTCATCTGGTGAGGAAGTGGAGAATTTACTGCTTTTTTAGGGAGGGATTTTCAAATGCACTTGCACAGGCCTAACTCTGCTCCAATTGACCTTATTGAGAGTTCTACCAAGACTTCAATGGGAGCCAAGTTAGACCAATGTTGAATATGTCTGAAGATCCCAGAATACAAATACAAGTACAAATAAACACTGTAAAATATGCACTACCGTCAATAAATGAGAACTATGGTTGTAAAAGCAAATACCCACTACAGAAATTAGGTCAACAAGAATGAAAAGATTTAAGAGAAATTGAAAGATTTGGTGACTGTTTTAGATTCAAAATTGAACAGTTTGAAGAAAGATGGATCAAGTAGGATGAATTGATGATTACAAAAAACAACTAAAATAACTTTTATAACAAAGTGCATTCTTACTGCAATTCCTTCCCTATACTCCCTCAACTCTGCTATATATCTGACATCCTCTCATTTACTGCTCATGTAAGAAAGGAACTTGTACTGTTAGCAAAACTAGAGACAAAGTGGTTGAGGTAATATCTTTTATTGGACCAACTTCTGTTGGTGAGGGAGATGAGCTTTTGAGCTTACACAGAGCTCTTCTTGATGTCTGGGAAAAGGACTCAGGGTATGTCTATACTACTCGCTGGATCGGCAGGTAGTATTGATCTATCGGGGATCAAATTATTGCATCTAGTGTAGATGTGATAAAATCGATCCCCGATCGCTCTGCCATCGACTCTGGAACTCCACTGCGCTGAAAGGCAGAAGCAGAATTGACAGGGGAGCAGCAGTGGTCAACTCGCCACCATCCTCATGGCAAGGTAAATCGACCTAAGATATGCCGACTTCAGCTACGCTATTTGCGTAGCTGAAGTTGTGTATCTTAGGTCAACCTTCTCCTCCTCCCCCCTCCCCCCGCCCAGTGTAGACCTAGCCTCAGAGTGCCACAGCTAAATACAAGCCGGAACAGATAAGGAGTAAACACATGTTGCAAGACACCATTCAAGGTGAAGTGGGCAGTTAACACTTCTACAGCTGTAGATTGTTGTAATGAGCCACAAATCATTTTTGGTGTCTATCAGAGTTACGAATTTATGCTCTTAGGCTCATGAAGATGTTGTGTAAGTTTCCTCTCAGTGGTCAGATATGGAGCGATCATTTTGTAACAAGTGTTCACCCATGGGTGAAATGGTGTTTCTGTCTTTTATCTTTCTTCTGTGTGAGTTCATTTGAGAGCGTAGTGATTGTTTTGTTTCATCTACATAGTTGTCGTTGGGGCATTTAATGCACTGGATGAGGTACATCACATATTGTGATAGGCATGTGTATGACCCATAGATCTTGAAAGGTGTGTTATAGGGGGTATCGATCATTATAGCAGTGGAGATATGTCTGGGATTTTGCATCTGTTGTTATGCTAGAGTCTGGTACTGCTTTGAGTTGGTGTCCTGGTCCTTGGGGAGTTTGCTTCTAATGATGAGCTTGGAGGTTGGAGGGCTGTTTGGGTTCCAGTGTGGGGTGTAGGGGACAACTATCAGTGTGCAGTCAGAGGTCTTTATCTCCTGTATTAAAGCGAGTTCTCCCGGGATATCTGCAATCTACTTTGCCTTCACCAAACAAGGGCATTCCACCAGAGGTTTTAAGTGTGTTAAGGTGTGTATCCCGGACTTTCTCCTTGGAGCATGTTCTGTAGTATCAGAGTGCCTGGACAGAAGATTTCTTGGTGTGTTTCGGGTGGTTACTTGATCGGTGAAGTAATCTGTGTGTTTCTTGTTTCATCTTCAAAGTACTTTACAAACAACAGTCGACTGATCCTCTCGTGAAGTAGGTGCTGCAATTAGCTAATTAAAACTCCTAGGAATGTAGATGGGTAGAGCTTGTATATACTGAAGTTTTTTGCACAAGTGTATCTACAAAAGCATAAATATTGACTTACACTAGTACAACTTATCCCACAATAAGTTGCACTGCTGCAAGTCATGGCTTATACCAGTGTAGCATATCTACACTAGGGATTTGCTATAGTGAAGCTACATCAATTTACCTTCACTGGTGCAAAAACCTCACTGTAAACAAAATCTTGGTATTAATTTACCATTGTGGAGGTAACAAAAATATAAGACACAAAAAGGTTAAGAGATTTGCCAAAGATCACACATAGATGCACGGCTAAGGAAGGACTAGAACTCTGGAATTACTGTCTTTTAGGTCTGGTCTTCCCTATGGGGAGATTGACGCTGCTGCAGAAATGGCAGAGCACTCTCCGGTCAACCCCAGTACTCCAGCTCTTTGAGAAGAGTAAGGGAAGTCGAACAGAGAGTGTCTCCCATAGACACAGCACAGTGAAGGCACCAGGGTAAGTCAACTTAAGCTATGTTTACTCTAGCTACATTATTCATGTTATTCATGTAACTTAGGTTGACTTACCCCATAGTGAAGACAAGCCCTTAGTCTCATGCTCTTACCACTGGAACATGTCCTGTCTCACACCACGAGTCACTATACCTAGCTTACTCCTAAAATAAAATATTTTCTCAGTGAAATGCAAACTCACATGTCAGTGTATCATTTATAAAGCTGTTTATATTATTATAAAATAGGTGTCTATCATAAATGACAGCAGAAAAATACCCCACATTGAATAGATCTAAATTACCAGTCATATTACTCTGTTACGGTCTAAGAATAGATGGGCCTTGTCCCATGCCCTGAAAGTCAACAGACTTAGGCCCTACCAGCCTGGTGGTGAGTTTCAAAGTAAAGGGCTTTCCACTGAGAATACCCTGCCACTGGCCACAAGACATTCAAATCTTGAGACTATCATGAACACCTCAACTGTTGCAGTATCACATAAGGAGAGGAGAGAAGGGGTCTCTTCAGGTAGCCAGGATCCAAACCACAAAGGCCCTTATAGATCAGTTTCAATACCTGAAATTGCACCTTCAATGAGAAGTCAGTTCAGACTTTGAAGAATTGACTTAATATTAACCTCTGAAGCTGCCATTGCCAAGCAGGTAGCCAGCAACATTCCATACCAACAACGTCTTCCAGATGGTCCTAAAATGCAAGCCCTTGTAGAGCACGCTGCTATAATTCAGTGCCATCCTGTAAACATGTGTGTGTCATAGGCAGACCTATTTCGTCATAATTCAGATTCTTTTCAGAACATACTATCACTAGTCACAAACTGACAACACAATTTATTTCTTTTATCTCTCTTGCTCTCATTACACCCTACAGCAAAATGGTTTTGTTAACAAAATAATTTTAAAAATTAGAGGGTGGAAGAGGCAGTATACATACTTGGCAGGGACAATTAGCATCTGCATGACATGAATTTTATCTTTTGTGCCAATATTTCCTTGCTGCTCTGGGACAATGCAAAGCAATCCCAGTGACTGATAGATTGCTGGGAATGGCCTGCATTTTCCATCTGTTAAGATATCTTTTCTTCAGCATGCCATGTTTCCTTTTGTGTATGCTCACATAGTGCAGTGTTTTATTCTGCTTAAAGCTGAACTTAGTCACTGTTCCTCAATGGTTTCTCCAACATGACTCACATACGGAAAAAAATGTAAAAAGAACACAAGTAATGAAATTATAAAGACAACATACATATTAAGCTGTATAGTTGAGATTTGAGCTAGAATGTTTTGTAATTTCACACTGCTGCTGTACACTTCTATATGAAAATTATATAAGCTGTTTAAAAAGTCTTTGTTGTGTACTCATAATTTAAACCCAGAAATCCTACTCCCCACTAAGTATTAATAATACAAGAAAATACATGAATACAGAATATGCACACATCCGTGCTCAATCATTTGTGTTCATTTCATTCTTTGTCTATACACGATCTATTTACATTGGAAGCTCTTAGGGGAAAAGTACCTTGGCCAAGATTTTTTAAAAGTAACTAGCAATGCTGGGTGCTGATCTTTAGAGGACAAATGATCTGTGAAGTGCTTAGCACACAACTGGTTCTAGAGAAGTAATAAGATTCTGACTCACTCTCTCATTTTATTGTCTAGCAAGCCAAAAATATCATTTAATTTTTTCATTTGAATTTTCTGCCAAATAATTTGTGAAATATTATAAATCCCCAGGTGAATGAAAGGGTCTGATAAGTAATCGGTGAAACCCTGGGGGGTACCATCATTTTATGATGGTGACACAGCCACTTATTCACATGTGATTTCTACATTACAGTTTGATAGCAATCTTTTCTTAAAAATTAGTCTCAGTTCCAAAGAAAGAAAGAAAGGATTTGAAGGCGTTTAACATTATTTTAGTTCATTGAGACAAAAAGAACGACTTGAAAAATGTTTTGGCTTTCAGTCAAAGCTGTGTTTAATAGAAACCGAGTACAGACACAGAAGTCCCAAACTAATTTATCATAATTAATTTACTCTATAGGGTTCTAGGGAGTTAGCAGATTAGTGCAATATAACTAGTAAAATAAGTTTTCACTTTTGGGACCTAAAGCTTTTATCTAACCCTCACTTGACAAAATCTAACATATATTGTCAAGTCAGGTTGTACAATACAGTAGGTTCCAAAGCAATGCAATAGTTTTTCCTTGTATACAAGCCCTAAAGCAAGGTTTAAAAATGGTAGTTGTATAAAAACCCAGTGAGATCATCCATCCCAGATGTGAATGCACAGGGGACCATTTATGCACAGATCTCCCAGCTTCCCTGGGAAAGAGAGGCAGAGGTGATGACTTTCTGAGTTCTTGGGGGGTGCTCGACCCCTGTTCTGCCCCAGACCCTGCCCCACTCCACCCCATCCCCCAAGTCTCCACCCCATCCCAGATGATCGCAGAGGGCGAGAGGTGCTCGGAGGGAGTGAGAGGAGCTGATCCGCATGGCAGAGTGGGGGTGGGAGGGCTCGGGGGGAGGAGCAGATCCACAGGGCTGCTGATGGGTGCTGAGCACACACTATTTTTTTCCCATAGGTGCTCCAGCCCCGGAACACCGACAGAGTCAGTGCCTATGAAGAGAGGGATCATCCAGTTGTGGGCACTGCCCACTCTCCTCCAAGCCCTGTGGAAGGTGCTCTGTGGATCCAGGGTCTGTGTAGAGAGTGGGGAACAGACTGCACAGGTCAAGGGAAGAAATGGACTGGCCAGACACACAACGTTTCCTCTCCAGCCCTGGGAAGAATTCCCAGAAAAGATACCTGGGAGAGAAGGAGGGGCAATCACCCAATGAAAAGGTCTCCATAAGAGGATCCTTGGAGAGTTCCTTCCTCAGAGGCACCTTGCATAGGTTTTTCCATGGAAAGGTATGATCTCATCCCTGATCTTTACAGCTGGGATTTAATCACTTACTAGCCTCTGGACAAGCTGCTGTTCTGCACTTAAATACACTGAATGATCAAAGGTGGATCACAATTGATCAAAGGTGGAGAATGAATACTGGCCTCAGTCTTCTTGTTAATGCTGCCAGCTGGCAATAGAATTGGATAATGTCTGTCTGGCCAGCCTCTTTGCCCTGCTCTACACTACACAGTTAGGTCAACATAAGGCAGTTTATGTCGACCTAACTATGTCAGTGTAGACACTAGAGCCCTGCTTCCTAATACATGAGCCGTAATACACAGACATAACCAATCTGCCTCCACAAGAGGGATAGGGCTGATGTTGGTGTAGTTAGGGTTACTTACAGCAGCCTTTGGCTGTCATTCTTGCCAATTTCATGACTCTATGCTGGAGCTGTGAAACTGACAAGAAAGTCCTCGGCACTCTCAGCCCAGCTGTTGCTGGGCTCCTTGCTGAGAATCTGCTGGGAACCCGGGCAGCTGCCCCCCTCTCAGTGAGAAGTGGGCAGGCAAGAGCCAGATGCTGTCCCGCTCCAGGTGGGGAGCATGAAGCCGAGGGGGGGGGGGCACACCAGGTCTCCCAGCGGAGAGCAGGGAACAGAGAAGGGGGGGGCAGCTGGCATGGAGCTGGGAGCCCATTGGGGAGCAGCAAGTGGAGCTGGGAGCCCGGCAGCTCCTCACACTGCCCTTCTTAGGTAGGTGGAAAGACTCCTGGTGAGGACACATATCACCTGTATTAGGTTGACGTAAGTTTTCAGCACAGACATGCCCTTTGTTACATTCTTCCTCAATTTCTGCTCAGCAACCTACACCCCAGACTGCTCCTTGAGAGGAGTTCATACAGTTAATTATGTATGGCCAAAATTAATTGGGACAACCATATATTCATGCTGAACAAACACCTTTAACAGTCAGCTTTTGCCTGGACAACTCAGCTTAAAAAAAAAAAAGTCTGGTGTAAATCTACAAATCCTTTTGAATTTACACAGTGCCTTCAGCACACAGCTCTACTAGGGAATCACTTCAAAGCTGTGAAGTTAAAACAATCCAAAAGGAAGAACTAAAAGAAGTCAAAGGAAGGAAAATCATTTTTAAGAGCAGCCATATGTCAGACAGCCTTAGGGCCATATTTAATTTAAGAATCATCATCATAATATTTCTATCAAGTTTCCAGGAGCAATTCTCTTGATCTGGATACTGCTAATGATTTTTCCCATGGACTTAGTTCATAGAAACATAACTTGCTTTATGAGTCATAAAATTAGAGAAGATGGAGTTGAAAATGAGCTCTTAGGTCATCCTATCTACTTGCCAGTGTAGGATGTTTCCCTCTTATACAAAAGTCAAAAATAAGCATTTATGAAAAACTGGAAAATGAAAACTTTTAAAAAAATAAATAAAGTAGTGGAGGAAGAGTCATGTCCTTTTGTGACATGGCTCTATGCACTACAATAATTTTACAAGAAACACTGCATAGATATACATATTCAGAAAGGCAGAAAAAAATGTAAAACCAGACACAATTCTGAACTAATTTGTACATGCAGTTACCACACATGGAAATCTGGTATTTACATATGCAAATTGACTAGTAAACAAATAATTGGCCATTGCCACACACAATCATTGTAATCAAGTACCCATAAAGTACATAATTGTGCAAGCATTTCAGGATCCACATCTGAGAAATTTGGTTTTGTACATATCTATGCAGACATGCACTCACAGTAGTATGTGGCATATTATTCACACCTTTACACATCACAAATACTTAACTTAAAAAAATCCAGGAGATAATGAATAATGTTTTTACATCCCTGGACATCTGTACTTTTCTACTTGACAAAAATAGCTTAAGATCACGTTACATGTTCTTGTTTTACCTTTTGCCCATCCTCTGCACATAAATTAAGGAGGCAGACAGCTTTCATTATAAAGCCCTAATACGACACCTCTATAACTTTGTGTCAGACATGTTTGACCAAATAATCGCTGAAGACAAGAGAGCACATTTCTGCAAAGTTTGAAGACAGTTTGTTGATCTGTGTTAGGTTCGGGTTTTTTTAAGTTAAAGCTCATTAAAAATTATTCTGGTTTGAATTTTGACCTTTGTCTTAAATTTATTCTTAGCTCAAAAATGGCTTGTTGCTGCTTTTTTAAACTTTCCATACAGTGGAAAACTATATTTGATGACTTTAAAGTAATTATATTGTAAATATAAAACAAACAAAGTTAGTAAAACGATTTTTGTTGTTGATAGGTTTAGAACTAATTCTGCACCTATTGATTTCTATGGGAGTTCAGGGCCTAGTCTTGTTCCCATTAATGTTAGGGTTTGTCTACATTACCCGCAGGATCAATGAGCAGCGATCAATCCAGCGGAGGTCAATTTATCACGTCTAGTGAAGACACGATAAATCGACTGCCGAGTGCTCTCTTGTCAACAATGGTACTCCACTGGAGTGAGAGGCTCAGGCAAAGTTGATGGGGGAGTGTCAGCAGTCGATTCACCACTGTGAAGACACTGCGGTGAGTAGATCTAAATACCTCAACTTCAATACTTTATTCACGTAGTTGGAAATGTTAGCCATGGATTTCTGTTGGAGCAGGACTGGGTTCTGTGTGTGAAAATGTTGCCTTCTACTGATTGATTTCCACTTAAGGTATGTCTACACTTATGGCATGGGTATAAATAGCAGTATGGACAGTGAGGCATGTCTTAGGCAAGCAGGGTGCCATATTACACATGAACCCTCAGAGTATATACAGGCCGTGGCTCTCTAGCTGCCAAAGCAATACCTCCAAAGTCTACAGTGCTATTTTTTACACTGCCTCCTTGCTGCCAGACCCTTTCCTTGCTGCTTCCCCACTGTCAAGAGAGTTTCACTGCCATGGGTAGCTACATACTGCAGTGACAAGTGTGGACACAGTCTGCCTTTCACTGTGACACGTAACTACATATACTCTGTGTGCTGCTGCAAGCATAGACAAGATCTTAGAAAGAACATCACGATATTTATACAAGAAGTAGCTCATAGAAGTATTCCTTGGGCTCAAGTGGTAGAGACTTGTGGTTTTAGTCTTGAAGGATCGGGGTTCAAGGATCAACTGTGCAGGTGTGTGTTGATTTATTGTGAAGAGGGGATAATCTTTCCAAAGTTAATGTTGCAACCACAGCCCCACTATAAGGCTGATTTTGTGCTCTTGTAATTCTGAAGGCAGATGAAAAAAAGAAAAGAAAACACCATAACAAGTTCCTCATGTTTTCAAATATTTAGGGTTAAAACTCATTGGTAACCAGAACAATTAAAATTTTGTATTAGGATTACTACCTTAACTCCGCCCCAGCAGAGGTGTCAGGCTGCTATTGTGAAAAGTAAAATATGAGAATTGACATTTTTCTGTCTGAACCTTGGGTACCAGACCAATGCTTGGGAGAGACTACCAGTCCTGAAAGCACTCTTAGTAGTGTGCCTGCCCAAGTGTTTCTAGCCCTGGCAGGCTGCAAAATACTGCACCTTAAAATCATATTATTTTGATTACCATCTTGGGTTTTATTCCCCCCTTAAAGTTCAACTTGATGTTTGCAGCCAATATATCACAAGCCACTAGAGTTAGAGATGAGAGACACTGTCAAGTCAAATTTGACCCTCAATTTAAATGTCATAAAAATATGTTTTTACAAAATACAAAACAAATTTAAAAAAGCCCGTCCCTTAAGATGACCAGAAACAGGACCACGACTTTAAAGATTTCTGATAAAAATATAATCCCCGTCCCCACATACCTTTATTTAGGCCCCAATTCAGCAAATCCTTGCAGTAGGTATAGCACACTGGGCAAGGCTATTTGTGTGTCAATGAAAATGCAACCTTAGGCTATGTATGAGCGTATGTAAGGCTAAGCACCAGAGACAAGGCTCCAGAATGGGCACTGATATGCCTCCCATGTTACCTGCAAGTGTACAGAGTTTGAAAAAAAAGTGTAAAGGAAAATGGGCATATCTGAGGGACCCTGGGGAAGGCGTGCTCATGAGGCAGTTAGCTATGTCCCGCAGACACTTATGCATGTATGTAATTTTACTTGTGTCAATAGAGTTTTGAACTGTTTCTTTTTTAAGTTGCAACCTGATTGTGAACTATTTCTTTCTAAGCAGTGCTTCTTTTGATCTGGTCCAGGTCTGAACATAGCAAAGCCCTGACCTTGGAACAGTGTGATTTTCAATCCCTGCAACACACAGCATGGAGTACAAGGAACCCCTTAAAATATGTTTATGCAGATAGCAGTAATGCAAGCTATTTTTGTACAGATGACTGCATTTGATCTTATTGATTCAAGAAATCCAAAGTGCCATAATCACAGAGTGAGAGAGTATAGAAAAATAAGGTATGCTTCAGTACTCCCTCAATTGCCTGAATGTTATGAGAGATACTGAACAGAACTAGATAGTGGAGGGAATTTTCAGTCTAATTAATAAAAATCAGGTGACATGACATGGTTTAGGAGAACTGAGGTTTACCCATAAGCCTGTTATAACGTGTGCTTTGGGTAGCATCTCTTCACTGCATTGACTGGGGCTGGATTAGGCCCATATAATCAAACAGTTTGCTGCATGTTACTCAGCTATCTAAAGAGTATTGCAGATATCAAATATATGTAACAGTTGCTGCAATTCAATAAACTCTTGATTGGATATCAAACTACAGTACTTAGTAGCAAATGTTCTGTTCTTTTATATACAACAGATTATCTGGCAATAATGGGTTATGTGTCTCTATCAAAACAAAATTTGACCCTTTAGTACTATGTGCATAAAACTTCCTTGTGTGTATTATTCATCTTATATGTTTGACTTCCCTATGACAAATTGAAATTGCATACAAAAAGGCTTTTACATGTGTTTGAGTTGTGAAGATACATATGTAGCTTCAGTAGGGATGATTTCTTTACTTCCTCCCTTAAATGTAAAACCTTATTAAATATTAACTATTATGCCAACTGAGCAATTGATCTAAACCAGCAAGTAGATCAGCAGAATGATATTGTTTCTTAGAACTCTATCAGACACATATTAAAAAACCTAAGGCCGACCTGATATCTGTAAAATCTGAACATGGCCAGGTGACTGTGCATGCAGATCTAGTATTTGCATATACAAATACCTGTTTTGCATGCACAGTTGGGTTGTTTTCTAGAGATATTTCTCAGGAACCATGTATACACCCATTCAAAAAAACAAATCAAAACATCAGCACCACACAAAAGAAAAGAAAAGAAAAGAAAAGAAAAGAAAAGATCCTCTGTGTTTCAAAGGCTGGTCTCAAATCCTAAAAACCCAGGGACCTGATCTTCAATATATTAGTCTAGCTGCAAATGCTGATTTACACCTGCTGAGGATCTAGCCCATAATTGCAGGCAACTAGTAAGAATAAAAGGCAGGTGAAAGCCTGAAAGTTTTCTAACCTACTATATTTATCCATTTGAACCTCACTGTTCTTCCAACACTCAGTAAATAATCCTGGCTTACAAGGATCACCCCCTAGTGGGTGTTCGTTTCTTTCTGTTCTCCTCTCCTGGGATGACTTCTCTTAAGCAACAGTTAGAACCTATGCCAAATGTGCAGAGGGAATAAAAGAAGGAAACCACAAACCTCAATTTACATCAGGGCATTTTGATAAAAAACATGAAAATTCTACATGAAGGTTAGTGACTGAGGTTAATTATTGCCTATGGTAATAAGCAGAGCACATGTTGCACAAGCATCTGATGACTGTACATCTGTTTTTTCCAAAAACTGTACTTGTGTGAAATTTGTGGATTTGTCCCTACAGATAGCAAATCTTTCATCTTCTATTCATACTTAATGCTTTAAAAAAATTTGGCAAGAACAACTGTCTGTGAAAATGTGTGCCCCAGTGGAGTAAATTCCATCTGTCGGTTTGAAGGGCTGTTTTTAACAATTACAGTTTTCCTAAGTTATAAACCAGCATGAGGCACAATAAACTATATACAAGAACATCGGTTGTCATCTTTCTGATTTTTTTTTTTTTTTTTTGCTTTTGTCTGCCAACTTTGAAAAGTTAGACTAATGGCATCTTGGGTTCTAAAGTTAAAAATCCTTTGACCATCTGAAAGTCAAAGTGACCAGGAAATGCTGCATAATGTACATCCTGTCCTCTTTTTACCCAATATCCCTTTGGTCTTATGTACTATACAAATCATACCTGTGTTTGTTGCCTTCAAGTGCAGAGCACTTCAAATACTTTTTTGAACAACAGAATACACTCGTGCAGAACTAAGCTCTAGAGAGGCATATTTAAAATCATTAGTGGATAGCCTTAGCTCAAAGTACATCCATTGCTCCCAATGAATCTTATATTTTGCTGCATTTAATTTGACAGGTGATGAACCCCTGTTCTAATATGGAATCTCACACCTGCATTAACATTGTTGCCAGATCACTTACTTCTGGGTTCTCGAGGTCCATCCACTGTTATCTTGATGGCTCTGTGATACGTGGCTACTTGCGGAGGATTTGTAAAGACTGTGATGGTTAGGGTGAAGCTCTTCCCTGCAACAGGAAAGCACATTACTCTCTTGCTGATAATTACAATACAACATGCACTGAGAGAATTTGTATCTGTCGTTTTCAACAGCTCGAAAACACATCATATTTTATTCTCTATATATTATATATGTGCCCATACAGTGAAGCATTTCACATGCACTTCAGGGCAATCCAAGGCTGTGCATATTCCATACATGGCTACTGCTCCAAGCATGTATAATGAATTGATTTACATTTAATGTTATTTATACTTTGTATAATACATAGTTTACAGCTGGACAGTTATATTTTAAATTATCCACACTACCACTTACAAATTATCTGTGTTTGTGAAGGGTGTTAGTTCACAGAGCCCTATAAATTATGGCTGAGTTCCAAAGCTGCCTAAGGAACCTGAACACACAATTCCCATTAAATCAAAAGGATGTTCAAGTTCTCTAGGAAGTGTTGAAAATCCCATGGTAGATGGTTCAAGCTAGTGTTAGATCAATTCTACAGAGTAAACAGGAATCCTTTAAAATACAGCGAAATCTACTACCATAGTTTCAAGAAATTATAGAGACAAGATTAAAAAAGATCTCTATAGTTTGCCTGAAGGGAATTAAAGAGTTCCATGAAGACATAACAGAGATCTGATTGTTCTGGATTTCCTCCACTTCCTCCCCCTTGTTTTAAACCTGGACAAGAATATTTTATACAAACTCAGCTTTTTTATTTTATCCCTTTGTGGGTAAAAACTTGCTTCCTGGATTTCTATGGAAAGTTTTGCTAAGATATTATGATGGGTTTCGTTATAATTCAAAGGGAAGACTTTTCAGATATAGTATTTTCACGCCATATTTCTGAGTTTTGAAAATTATTCGTTTGGTGGTTCAAAGGGAGATAAGAAATTATGAGATACGCCTCACGATTATAATATATTTAAATATTTCTGCTTCTGTTTTGGTGCAAACTCCTTTTACTCTCATTTGTAAAATGGGGATACTATTCCTACTTGCCTAGTGTTCTTCAGATTATTTAGCTATTGAATGTGTGGCATACTGACCATGTAAAGCACTGTATAAATATTAATTATTACTTTGGCATTTACAGAAATAAAAGGCTGACAGCACTACCTGTAGCTAATTTTAGTAGAGTTCTCTGAATGTCATGGGGGACATGGATAATCATAGAATTTTCAAGAAACACGGCCCTGATTTGGACAATGGGGAATTTCAGAGAATTGAGGTTATACTTGCATAGGCATGTGTTGTACAAACTTTCCCACACACCTCTACAGAAAGCACCTCATTGCTGGTCTCCAGCATTCCTGTCAACCAAGTCTCAGGGTTCTTCTGATGAAAGCTTCCCATTGTTATAGTTTTCCCTGTTTACCTAGATGTAGGTATTCATCCACGTGTGACGAGAATAAGATAGTTTCACTTTCAATAGTATCTGAACTCAGTTCTTATCTAGGTATCGGTATAGCCCTCAGCACTAATATCTGAGCATTTCATAATCATTAATGGTTTCTATCCTCACAATGTCCCTGTGAATTAGGATGGAGCAGTAAAGCACAAGTTAAATAAGGACTTGTTTACACAGTGGAGCAATACGCTCCACAGGGGTGTGAATTCTAGGGCACACCAATGTGTTGTGCACTAACTGGCCCATGTAGATCCTGCTGACATGCGCTAAAAGTTCCCTAGTGCATGCTAATTAGTTCCTTTCCAAACAGTAGTACATTAATGTGCCCTAGGGAACTTTCAGTGCACACCAGCAGGTTCTACATGGCCAGTTAGTGCACATTGTGTTGATGTGCTTTAGAATTTGCACCCCTCTAGTCTGCATTGCTACAAGCCCTAAGTGTCTCAGCCAATGCCACATAAATCTGTATCTGAGCTGGGAATTAAAACTCAATTCTTCTGCATTCCTGTCCTGTGCCTTCCTAATACCCTTCCAACCTCTGCTGAAAAGTAGCTCCAGGTATCGAGAGGAGCTGCAAAGGTGGCATAAAGGCCACCTTTGATCCATGCCTCAAGACAGTTGACCCCTGGCTTGCGTCCACTCAGCCAGACTCAAGGCCAATGTGTTTTTAACATTTTCTAAATACCAAATTGTATAACAGATCATAACAATTATGTTGCCAATACTCAGACTTTTCTATGAAGGATCAAAAATAACTACTATTAAAAACTCCCCAAGAAAATTAACACCCAAAACATGGGATTTTAACTAATATTAAAGGGACATAATCAAGCAAAAAAACATATCCTGTTTCTTGAAGAAAATGTTTTACATACTGTTATTACAAATAGCACCTAAAATGCGCATAACTGAAAGAGATTAGAGAAAAAAAATACTTTTCTATGTATTAATCTATTTCTAACTATAATGTTTCCAGTTTATTTATTTGGGACATTTGATAGCACTTAATGAGGCATTTTCACTGTTTCCCTAGCACAATCAGTCCCCCTGTTGTTTCTGTAGGATTTTCACACAGCACAAGGAGCGAGAAAAATATTTTTAATGGTTAAATGTGATTGTAAAATCAAAAAAATTACCAGAGAATCAGAACCAGGTGCAATATTTGTAACTGCTTTAAAGATATTCTTCAAAACTTACTAGATTTCAAAATGATGGTGCCTGTTGTGACACAATTTGGCAAAAGCAGGAAGACACCCACTTACCTTTTACAGTTTATAGAAGTCTACTTATTAACCACATGCTGGTTAACCACAGGACTACATAACCATATGCCTATGTGTCACTTACTGTTACTCTCTGATAATTCCACTGTAGTTCTCTGGCCATTTTGTTTAATTTGCATTTAGTTTTACTCATTACACATGTATTAACTACATGTCTGGTTGATTCAGGTAAAATTAGCTAGAAATGTATCCAACCTAATTTTACGTGAATAAATTCATAGGATGAATGCACACCCAAACTTTCTCCTTCAATCTGTGTATTAGTATGCAGCCTAAATCTGTGATCTCATTTTTTCCTAGATACACATGTGCCTATTACACACAGAGATGTATACAAACACACATGATCGGTCAAATCTGGTTATTAATATAAGATTAGTTTCTTGATAAATGACAGTCAGATTTCCCCAGTACACAGCCCTTTGTTAGCTAATGGCAAGAGATGAGACCCCTGTTTTAAACCATCCACAAAGCACAAATAGAAAGACTATGCATAAATGGACTAGAGATCATGCGCACTCAATATGTGGTAATTAAAATTGGAAATTACTGTGCATATGTAGGTGTATTGGGTGAGAATAGTGAAATGATCTCCTATGACGTCATAGAATATCAGGGTTGGAAGGGACCTCAGGTGGTTATCTAGTCCAACCTTCTGCTCAAACCAGGACCAATCCCCCGGCAGATTTTTTTTAACCCCAGTTCCCTAAATGGCCCCCTCAAGGATTGAACTCACAACCCTAGGTTTAGCAAGCCAATGCTCAAACCACTGAGTGATCCCTTCCTCCAGCCCCCTTTCTTTAATACTGCTAATGAGCAAGATATAGAGACTGCCACTCCCTCAGTAATTATCCATGGCAGCTCCTAACATCAAGGATGGGGCAGCTCTTGGTCCCAAGGATAAAACTTTCAGGAGCCTGGGGCTTTTTCAACAGAGGGCCCTTGGCTCTGGAATATACTCCCAGCAACAATAAAATAAGCCCAAATCTTGCAACTTTAAAAGATACAGTACAAAATTCACTGTTTCAGTAAATCAGATCTGTCCCCAGTATTAGGGTAGCACAACAGCTTGGCAATGTTTCTCCTGCAAGATCCCACCATGATTCCCTTGAAAAAACAATTTAACACAGGGAAGAGAACTAGTTGTATTTCTGGACAGGCAATAAGTAACACTTAATTTTGTATATGGTGCCTAGATACTATGTTGATGGCTACATTAGAAACTACACAGGAATGCTCTTTAGAGCCACTGGTGATTAAAACATTAAAGGAAAAGATAGATTTAAAAAATCTTCTAAAAATCATAGTGCACTGCTCTGCCAGACAGGCATCTATACTTGTGTCCTGAGCTCAGTCATTTCCAGTCTGACAGGGACTGGAAATACAGTGAGAACCAGGGAAAAGTGAGACACTTGAAGTGCCCTCCCTGTGCACCTTCTGGATGATGCTTGACATAGTGTTGAAGGGCTCTTCAGGGAGCTGCATTCCAGCCTCTTCAGCTGGAGAGGGGGTTGCTGTAATCTGAGGCCTTTGCAGCTTTTGAGAGGGAATGAAGTCAAGGTGGGAAAATAACGAATCCCAGACAACAACCTGGTAACATGCAAAGAGGTTTTGTGTATTGCATTAGTCATCCCTGAGAGATGTAATTAAAAGAACGAGATGGCTCTATGCATGGGAGGCATTTTTTAGAATGTGTGTGGACGCAAAGCAGCACACCCAGGCCAACTACAGAGAATGGCAAACAGAAAGTAGCACAGAAGACATGTGGCCCCCAGGGCTCACCAGATGTTTTTAAAGGATGGTTCTCTGTCTTCTCATGTGTGTTGTGGTTGTGGAAGAGAAATGAGTGGGGGAGATGAGAGAAGAATTTTAGAGATTACAAACCATATTATGAGTGCCCCTCTCCATTTTTATGCAGTCTTTTCTCAGGCAAAACTCCCAGCTCAATCAATTGGGGGGAGGGGGAGTGTCTGAATGAGGATTGGACAAAAATGTAGTAAAAGCTTCAGGATTGGGCCAATAAAGCGCGGAAGGGAAAAAAAGCAAGAGAATCTGGTGATATGGTTACAATAGCTATATGCTGCCTTAGGATTTCTTTTGTCATAGAATATTATTGGTTTCTTAAGTAATTACAATACATTATTTTAACAAACTGGAAAAGAAGTAAAAATGGGAAAGGAGCCAAGAATGTTTGCGCAGACAAGGCCAAGCAATATGGATGAAAAAATATGAAATGTAATACAAAAATACACACTACAACACAGATGATATTATGCCTAATTTCATGATGTCTGAGAGAGGTTTCCACATTGTAGTAAGAGAAATTATGGTACAATAGTTTCTGCTACTACTTTTTCATACTTATGTGTTCATCTGATTTTATTAAACTGTGCTAAATGATTGTTGTTTTATATCATTCAAAACTTCTCATGACACTTCCCTAGGTATCTGCCAAAGTGCCAATGTAAAGATGTCTACTATTTTTTTTTATAATGCATGTGGCTGTATGTACATGCAATATATACACACATACGAACATGCGCGCGCACACACATGCAACATTAACAACTATACATTAGGGAAACATTTTGCCACTCTTGATTGAGTAATAGCTTGCTACTTGAATAATCTCATTGAAATTAATGGGATGAGTAAGAGTAGAAGAACTGACCTTTAGTTAGCTGTTGCTTAGTGCATAGTTTATTTTTTTTAAATGCTTCACCTAATTGTATGACAGTCTAGAAAAAACTAAACAAGGTAAAATTCTGTCCTCAAATGTCTATCTTGTTCCTGTTGTCTTCAGTGGCAGTTTCATACAACTAAAGACACAACTTTGCCAATGGCATTTCATTCAGTGGACATCTCATAGGAGAACAATTATAGTTAAAGTAGAAGATATTAAAGAGTTAACTTTTATTAACCATTATCACACAGATACCACACACAGCTATTATTTCAAGCACAAAAGAAACTACAGTAACTTCATATACTACTATGTGGTACCTATTGTCAAATACAGAATTTTTAACGGTGACCACTGCACTATAAGCCAAATTTGACAATGAGAGCACAATGGGTATGCTTGCAAAACAGTGTACAAATAATTATTTCCACCTAGAAACCAAATAACAGTGTGCACAAACAGGTAGTTATATGTACAACAGGCCAGTTCTTTTTTCACATGAAATGTCAGATTTTGGAGATGCAGCTGTTGCACCCTTTCAGCCAAGTGATCCCATCAGCTTAACCTTATGGCTATATTCTGCAACATTTCTACTGGATAATTCCAAGTGTCTCATTGCACAAAGTTCTTACTTCTACATTTACCCGTATAAGATGAAATCCTGTCCCCAATTAAATCAATAGATGGCTTGCTATTGACTTCAGTAGGGTCAGAATTTCACACATTTCACCCTTCCTTCTCTGCCCCAAATAAGAACCACAGAATTTAATCCATTGTGATAAGATTCTGAATCATCTGAATACTAATGGCTCAGCAACACAGACACTAGTAATTTGGGTGCAACTCAGCTACTGGCTTCCACTCCTTGCTTTCATTTCTGTTCCCTGCAGCACTCCATAAAGTATGTCTACTCTGGAGCTGGAAGGTGTAGATTCCAGTTTACAGAGTCAGACCCATGCTAGTTCTGATCAAGTTAGGAAGCTAAAAATATAGTGTGGCTCAAGTAGTGATAGGGGCTAGCTGCCCTGAGTATGCACCCGGGTCTCACATGGGAATGTACTTGGCGGGGGAGGCTAGCTCATCGCATCACTGCAGCTACACCCCTTATTTTAGTATGCTAGCTCAGAGCTAGCGTGGCTTTGTCTCCTCAAGTGGAATTTATACCTTCCAGCTTCTGTGTAGACATACCCATACATTGACCAACAATAGATGCAAGCTGTACTCTCACATTTCTCCGCCTATACACCCACCTTTTCTACAGTGAGCAAATCAAATGCTTTCTGGATTTATAATTAATTTTCCTGCATTTTGAATTAGATGGAGTTTCTCAACATTTTTCAGAATATGTGTGGTGGCAGGGAGAGGGTGTATTTGGATTGAAACAATCTTCACTTTATTATTTTGTGAATCATAAATAGGTGTGTTTACCTCACTCTATGAGAAACATGGTGTGTATATTAAGTCATTGAATTCCAAAAGTGAAATTAAGTGATATCAACCTTTTCTGGATTCTAGAATCCAATCTACCTTAAAAAACATTACACATATGGTGAGGATTTTCATTAATCCTATGTTTTAAGAGAGCCATCCCTCTACAAAGAATTTTTTTAAATGCACAATTTTGACATAAAATATTAAAACTAATAGATCCAGATCTTGGGGCCAGTCAGAGGCTGGTTCAGCCTCCAAAACAACTTAGAGTAAACACAAAGGTCTAAAAACATGTCTGGCTCTCCACGCCCCGTGGGGCTATTCTGGCAGACAGGTATTGCTGGTGTACAACAGTGCTCTGGCCACAGCACCAGCCATGATCCTGGTGCTACCACAGCTATACACTACCTGAGGAAACCTCTTACACTGGCGAATCCCCAGGTAGCTAGTTAAAATGGATTTTTTTTTACCCTTTTTCCTGCAGTAGCAGAGTTGATAATCTGTCCTAGTGTGTAAATACCTCCTCTTTTCTTAAAAAAGAAATAGACTAGTATCCCTCAGTAGTACACATTCCAACTAGCATAACTGAGGATGCTAGCGTACTGACAATAAATGGGACATGGTGAACTCAAATATCAAATTTCTGTCTGAACACTTTTTTATGTATTACTGTAACAACTATTGCCTTAGGGTTTGATCCTGCAATTCTTGGAAGAGCAATCCTTGCTAACAAGAATAAGGATTACTCATTAAGAGCTGCATGACTGGGCCCTCTGATTATGAACAGTGACAGATTTTCTCTCTATATACTTTTCACTTGTTTACTTTTTCATGTGACAGTGTTTTATGTAGAGTCAGTTTCATTTCTGCATTGATGGTCAGTTTCACTTCCTAGTCTCAGGCACTAGCATCATGCCACCCTTCTCCTTCACTGCTTGGGGAGTCCCTATGCCCAAGTTTTCCCTGCTACTCTGAGAATGTGTGTCAGTTGGTGCTGCTGTTCCATTGTTTGCCTGGCAGAGACTTGATAACCCTTTTCCCACTTAAGAATTGAGGTTATTCATTTATCAGTTTTTAAATATTGATGTTTTAAATACATGTGAATTCCATAGAGCTTAATTTCACTCTGATTTTTTTTAAATGTAAATCTTGCTTATATTTTATGAATTTTGGAACAGGACAAGTGAATTGACTAAATCAATTGGTCTCTGCATGACCAGTGCACAATTTCTACACTTGTCTAGATACCAAATGGTGGTTGTTAGAAGACTCTGGCTGGCTCTACTATCACCATGTTCTCAGAGACCTCCCTCCTGCCATCCTGGACTCAGACCCATAGACCTCATGCATAATCTTCTCCCTTTTGCTCAGTTACTTCCTGATACATGTCTTCCCTCGTGATTTGTCTGCATACTAACATCCTTAGTTATGCTAGCTGGATAAAGTCCACAGCCACTTATTAGGCAGGAGGCAGTGGGAGGAAAGAAGTGTAACAGGAAGTAACTGAGCAAAAGGGAGATTATGCATGAGGTCTACAGATCTGGGACCAGGGCGGCAAGAGGGAGGTCTCTTAGAACATGGTGAGAGTAGAGTAATTATCTTACACTGAATCACCGATCGCCTATGGGGAATTACATCAACATCAGCAGTACTCTTCCCCACAAAAAAAATCAATATATCTGGAGATGACATCATGGCATTGGTCAAGTTCATAGGTCAGGTTTTATTGGGTGTAAGTGCAGGAATTTGGCTAGCTGCGTATATTTGTTCATTGACATCTTTAATTTTATGTGTTTCAACTTTTAAACATTCCAGCAGTGTGGTGTAGTATAGTGTAGTGTATGTTGGAAGGAAGAATGATGTTGGAAACTAGAAAAAAAAAAGAAAAGAAATATATTTCATCCTGCCCTAAGAAACAGCAGATCCACTTTATAGGGAATGTTGTATGGGAATGCTTTGTTAGACTGGAGGCCTGCAGATCAAGTTTTCCATGTGAATTAAAGCATTTGATAAAAGAGCTCTTAATGGAGAAGCCAATCAGCCTTGAACTGTAAGTAGAGCTGCTGCAGCGCCTCTATAAAATTCTTAGGAACATGGGTGGAGACAATAATTACAGTACTGGAAGAATGAGAAGCTGTTGGGTGCCCAACTTGTGTGGCACAGTGGCAGTACAAAGGGATTAGACGGCTTTATTGCTAAAATGTGATGTTTATTTCAAAAATATTATTGCACACTGAAAGGCATATGTGGACTTCATAAATATTTGCATGTTACTAATGTTTGTAAAAGGGGTTGGGAGGGTTGAATTACAGAAGAGTGATTTTTTTCCCACAAAGATCAGCCTGACATACAGCACTTCATTTCTGCCATTCGGTAGCTAATTTACTGCTCAAGATACTGGCTTGGTCCTTTTGAGTTATGGCCACCTATGTATGCAGAAGTGCTGCTTTTTTAGACTCATCCATCATAATGTTTTATATTTACACAGACCTTTTCACTGCAAAAGAGCCCCCCAGTACTTTACAAATATCCTGAAGTCACTTAGTCCACCAGTGAAATGCAGCCATCTCTGGGGTGGAATGCAGCAGCTGTTTAGCAGAGTGCTGTGATGCTACACAACAGTATAAAGGGGGGAAAACCCACTGTAAAAAAATTAAATGGAGAGGAAAACTCAGGGAGGCAGAATAAAATTACAATGTGGCCTTATCCTTGGGATCATTAATTCTAATAATAGTATTTAAACCTTCTGTAACACTTCATAATTTCAAAATGTTAATGTGTTGTTACAGCATCTCTGGAGGTAGAAATTAGCACTCCCATTTTATAAGTGATCAGACACACACTAAAAGGTTAAGTGATTTGCCAAAGATCACAGAACAAGTCAATAGCAGCGGTAGAATAAGAACTCAGGAATTCCTGTCTCCTAGCCCTGTACATGCTAGAATATTGCTAGACTTGGAAAGATTAGATTTTTATTGGGGAATACCAGTAAATGTTGATTTCACTGTACACATGCAAACAGATAAAAAATTCCATCTATAATAATCAAAATATACAGCTAAACAAAGTACAAAAAATGCTGCTGGAGAACTCATTAGACTTAGAATGGATTTTGAATTAGGCTGGTTACAAATGGATTAGCAAATGAATAGTAAAAATAAGTACCATTTGTTGATTTAAGGATATTGACTTTTTATATTTTGACCCATGACATTGACAATTTGCATTAACAGTCTATAAAGCTTTAACTTTTTGAATCACAACGTCTACTGCCATTAAATAATTGTCTGGCCCGCCTCCATAATTTCCCGCTACTTTGAAAATTTAAATGGATACGGATCTTTAAAAGTGATTAAAAATAAACATTGATATGATCCATCAAAATTATATTAAAAAAAATAAAACAAAGAACTGAATTCTGCCAAGCCTCTCTTTCAGAATCGTGTTTGGAAAAACCTCAGTTTTTCTATGTAAAAGATGGCATTTTCCACATCTCAGTATGACCTATTCTCGGCCTGGGGTGCTTATTGTGTAATAGCTTAAAGAGTACCAGATATTGATTCACTTGCTGTAATCCTTACTGATTTTGTCTTGGCTCCTTGCCCTTTTGTCTGCATTGGTTTTCACTTTGGACAAATCCCAGTTCAGCCACCTGTTCAGACAGACACTGGAAGATCTTAGTATTTTGGTAATTAGTTCCCAGCTGGGACTGGGCACACTTCTCACCCTGCAGAACAATGAAGCCAATGACCACCACGTGGCTCCAGGCAGACACATGAACAAAGATGGTGTCAGTACACAGGCTTCAAAAGAGTGGCATGCTGAATATGGCTGGCAAATGGCACCTGTATGTTTGTCAGCACTAGCTGAATAAGTGAGTGACCTCCAGCCCAGATGACCCCAGAACAGTGGATGTAGAAAGATGACCAGAGAGGTGAGTTCTGCAGTGAGTGGTGCAAGTGTGGAACATCAACAGGAGGACTGTTTGCAATGAGTCATTTATCGTGGGAGTAGGACGCATCTACACTAGCATTACACTGATCTAACACCCGCTGATGCACAATTCGGGGTAACTTGTATTAATGGATGTCCAAGTACCACCAATATAGATAGATTTCTGTATGAACACCAGGCACCTCCCACTAATAGAAAGTTCCTTAAAGGGACTTTCTAATGTAGCTAAGTCTTCAATAAGACTTGAAAGCATGGACATTACTATGTTAGCTTTTAGAACCATGGTGCGTAACCTTCAGCCTGTCAATTATACATGGCCACCTATCAATGTGTTTCCTGCAGCTTCTCACTGAATTTCAGGAAACTGGACTGGAAACTCACTGCATGCACTTCCCTGTAGAGCTCTAGTAGTTTCATTCCTTCGTTCCAGTAGCTGCTCCTCCCCACTTCCCCTTTGTAGGCCTCCAGGAGCTCCTTCTACACCCACTCCTGCCACCCAACGCCTCTCCCTTCCTTGCATAGTATTAGAAGCAACCCCTTGCCCACAAGGAGGGAGAAGAAGTACTACTGCTAGTTGACTAGGTGAGGCTAAAAACTAGAGGGCCTTATTTTCATCGACATGAAAGCCATTTTGGTACTTTGCCTAGCACAGTGGGGCCCAACCTGCTTGTGGCCTTTAGGTTTTACCACAATCTAAACATTAAATAACAATAATTTATACCACCCAAGCAGGGTAAAGCAGCTGTAGTGTAAAGCAGAATCAGGCACAAAGTGCCTGAAGCTGGTAGCGTAAGAAACCAGAGCTGAGCTTCAGGCTACAATTGGCCTGGGAAGAGGCACTTTGAAAGCAATGGGTAAAACCTAGGCCCACTGGAGTCAAATGACAGAACTCCCATTGATTACAATGGGGTCAGAATTTCACTCAGTGGCTCTAGGACAAGAAATGGCAGGGGATAGTAATAGAGGAGCAGGAATAAGAGAAAAACTGAGATGGAGAACACTGAAAAAGAGGAGAGATTTTAGTTAAAGAGACAGAGAACAAAAGGGAAAAGATAAATGGTCTGAGAAGGAAAGTCGTAGTCAAAAAGAGAGAAAAATGATTATAAATGGGAGAAAAGAGAAGCAAAAGATTTAAGATTAAACAAAATGTCTGTCCCGCCCTGCCATTTACTCTAAATGCTATATGAGGGGACCTTACAAACTGACCCCAAATCGCTGAAGGCTTATGTACGTTTATATGCACATTATATTACTGTGGCCCTCTGTATGTCAACAGTTGTGTGCCACTGATTTAGAACACCCTCAGTTCTTTTAAGTACAAGAGAGTTGATGAGAGCTGCACACTTTAGAGTAGTCATCTGAAGTTCATTAAAGTGCCCTGAGGCCAGAGCATTAATTATTTTTCTCTTAATGATTTTATTTTGACTACAAATCAGCAGCTGTTCTTGATGTGACTTTTTTTTCCAGACAGTTTTGCTTGAGAAGATGTCTAAAAGAGGGCACACAAGAAAGAAAAGCAAACCAAACCAAACACAAAACAAAATATGCTTAAAGGCAAACAGATTTCTTGAAACAATGTAACCTCTTCTTTCAGTGAGATACTTTGTTTTCCATAAACAGTATCCTACTAAGATGAACTTCTTTTACAATCGTACAAAATAAGAAAACTCTCAGAGAACAACATGCTATCTCATCATCATCATCATCATCCTCATTATCTGAAGTTTAAAACAAAATGTTCAAGCATGGCTTCATGCAACCAAAAAGTAGATTTATTGTTATTGGAACTAGGCCAGTAGTTCAGCACTTGGCATGATCGCTGTTTACAACCATAATGCTCCCGGAGACAGGAAGCTCTAAAAATCACTCTACCATTATTTTTCTCCTATTGACACTTTTTGATCGAAACTTCTTCTGCCCAGACCAAATTTAAGTAACCCAACAGAATGTCTGTCAGCTGGCAAAGATAGCAGGAGTCACGCTGAACCCTCCAGACCACATGATGTTTTCAATTCAAATATCCTCACTGAACTGTATCGTATACTTCCTTAACAATCAGCAATTCATACATAAATGTCTACAGTTATATATTCAATGCAAACATAAGTCAGTTTTGGTTGTACAGTTTTACAAAGAATTATCCCCTCTTCCCACTAAGTTTCCAATGAAAGCTTGCACCAAGAAAGTGACTTTGTCTAAAGGACTGTGTTATTAATGAATATAATTTGCCTATCTTTCCCCACACTGATGGATTACCACTATTTGATTTGCAAGATCTATGATACATTATGTAAATGCAGAGAGTTTTCATGTCAGATTTTGCCATGACACTTAATTTTACAGAGAAATCTAAAAGAGTATTTCAATCCTACCTGAAATGATGAGCTGAAACTTGTTTATATTGTATTTCATCTCTGTGCTTACATATGTTACTCACATGGCATAGTATCATTCATAATACATATTTGTTAAGCACTAAGAACATGCTAGATGCTATACAAAGTTAAAGACAGTCCCCGTCCAACAGAGTCCTGCTTTCTAATAATTTCTTTACTAACAACTTTTACTTTCCCAGTTTTAAAAGGTCAATGACTTTTGAGTAGCTCTCTACAAATAAACAAAGAGAACAAGAAAACCAGAAAAAATGTTTTAACCACTTGAAAAAACAAACAATTTACAATAATATTAACAAATAGCTGCGGACAGCCTTGTAAATAACCCCCCTCCATCTCTCTCTTAGGGTGATATTCATTTTACTCATACAAAGCGTGAATAATCAAACTTAATTCAGGTGAAATATGCAAACAGTAGGAGGCAAAATTTACCCCCTCTAACCGAGACCCAGGGTCTGTATCTGCAGTCCAATATGCTGTGGTGACCACAACCTATGGGCTGGAGTAGTGACCACAGCCCCTTCACCACTTGCAACAAGTCTTAGGGACACTGGATTGGCACACTCAAAATATCCCAAGGCTCCTCCCCAAGCTACCCTCCAGCACCACTTTCCACAGCACACAGGGAAACACAGCTTCTTTCAGTTATAACTCCCTGTCCCCCCGCAGCAGAGTCCTATTCTGTAGCATCAGTGGTGTGCTGGCCCTCCATGCAGGGATGAATTTTACCCTTCTGAAAGTTAGTGATTGAGGATGATACTAACTTGATAGATCTGGAAACAGAAGTCCTTTATTAATACACAGATTATGAACAACGCAAGCAACAGATAGTGCTGGCTTTGTATCCTATTATCGAACCCTTGGACCATCACCTCTGTCTGTCTATCCTGCTGTTTATCACAATATCATATGTTATACAACAATGTTATTTTTAGACTACAACTTTTCTTTTTCGAATACACTGATGTTACTTTTCTTCTCTTTTGCTTTGATCAATTCTAATACAGTGAAATCTATATAAGAGGCCATCCTTCTCAGGAAACCTCCTGTTTCAAGAGACTCCCCTCCCCATATTTTAAAACCCCAATTAATTGTTATCCAAGGGTCCAATACAAAACCAACTGAAGTCAATGGGAGTCTTTCCATCAATGCCAACAAGTTTGGATCAGGCCCCAGGTAATCGCTTAAGACAAGTTTTACGGCTTTTTATAATCTGTTGAGTTCCAGTCCGCACTCTGAATACTATTATAATTTTAAATGAATTTAACTTTTAGTAAAAGCAAAGTTTAACAAAAATGTCCTTAAATAATATGTCAGAAAATGAAGCTACACGGAATGAGTCAAATTCTGCCATTAGAAGGCAAGTCAAAACCAAATGAACTCAGAATCTGGCCCATTAACTTGTTAGCACATTTCTGTCATCTACATTGCAGTTTAAACTGAGCTTTCTTCCTCAAATTTATGTCTTGAAGAAAGAGACCTAAAATGAATATCTCTGATTATGTCTTGTAGTATCCTTCAAGTGTTCTCATATAGGCTAGTGAAGTGAAAACCAGTGGCACAGACTTACATTTTCTTATGTTTCATAGAAATGAAAAATGGCATATTCTTATCTGCCAAATTATTCATGTGGTTCTGACCCTGCCAATTGCTGAATTTTTCAATTTCATTTTTATTTCTTTAAAAAAAACAATTAAAAAATATCTTGCAATAAAACTAGTTATAATAATCATTAAATTCCAGAAAAATGTTTAAAGGTAAGATTGACAGCTTCTGCAGGTAAACCAAGATACATTCACATCAATTACTAATATATTAACCCATTCAATGTAGTTTTCACCCAGAAAACATGAAAAAAATGTTACTACCTACAAAGCAGACAGTTATTTGGCTAAATGATTCCATGTGGAATCAATGTAGTGTCCAACAGACCCTGAAACTTTCCTTCTTTAAAATAACTATTTCTTTTTAATTTTGGCCAATGAGCTTCCTGTGTGGTATTTGGCTTTTCCTGTTAGCTTTATTTCATCATAATAAGCTATATTAAGATAGCTACATACTTTGCATTGGTACAGAATAATGACATTTGAAAAATGAATGAATAAAGGGAAAATTTGGGAGAAAAAAATAAAGGAAGATATTTACCAGATTGTCAGGCAGAGAAGCTTAAGGTTTCTTAAGTCTTAAACTACATTGTTCTTTTAGAAATTACTTACTAAGGCCTACAAGCCAGACAGGCAGGTTTTCCCAGTGGCATTCTGAACTGAGGGTGAGGAATAGTAATCCTGGACATCAGCCAATTCCAATGCAAATCTGCTTTGTACTGGAGGGCAAGCCAAGTCTCCTAAATACAACATCCTGGTGTTTCTGAAAATCTGTGATACTCTCACCTTCCTGTATTGGTATCAAGAAAATCAAGTGTTTTTTTTTAAATAATGAAGATTACACTGCATGCCCAGCAATAGTGATACAGGCCTGTTGCTTCACTATTAAATATAAAATGAACATCGAAATGTAGCTCAGTTATTTGATTATCTTTCAGCCACTACTTGGCACACACTTGTTTATCAATGTGCACACAGGCCCAGATCCTCAAGTGGGGTAAACTAGTGTAATTCTATTAAAGTCAATGGAGCATTGTCAATTTACATAGGTGAGAATCTGACCTATGATCTTAAACAGGGACTCATGAAACAACAGCTATAGTTACCTATATTTACAGTTAATGTCTCAAGTTCCTATTACAACACCGCTGAGGGTCAGAATTAAGGGTAACTGTTAAAATTAGTGAGAATGATTATTTTCTATCTTCTGAAGATGAGAAGTGGATTGTCAACATTTCTGTGAGGTTTTTAACGGTGATGTTTACACCTCCGATAACTGACACATCATAAGAGAAAGTGAGGCATGAACTTGAATTGTCACAGTGTAAAGCCCTTCTTTGTTACATCAGAGTAGTGATTTCAGGTAATTCAAACCACACAAATGGTATCCACAATAACCATAACTGACTCAAGCTTCCAATGGCAGTTCATGTATAATTGGCATCACATTACCACTGTTAGGAGCTGAATTTACCCAACCTCAAATATTACACAGCAAACAGAGTTTCACTTGATTTTCCTACACTAAAGAATCAAAAGAAGCAATGTGCTTTGATGCAGCAGCTACCTTAATATTTAGGCTTTATGCACATGCAACAGAACATAACATCAGAAATCATGCACCCAAATGCAAACAAGCCACACCTTTGGAAAACAGTTCAGTGTTATATGAGTAAACAAAAACATATATTAGTCATTCACTCAAAATTTGAATAGCTAATGGAGTTTATGAGATTAAACCTCCAAGACTGATTAGTAGCATTCAAGGTCCCCATATAACTTTTTTTTATCTAAAATATCACAGCAAGCACAGTATTTTTTTTAAATAAAACTTCTAATTGTATGTAAATGATCGTTGTTATAGCAACCAAAAGATATTAGCAAAGTAAATGGTTACAAAAATCTTCCCTACAAGGTTTTTCTTTTGGACAACTAGTGTTCTCCCTCAGCTATCAAATTTTGACCTTGAAAAATCACACAGACCACAGTTGTGATTTCTAGCTTCATTAGCATGGCCAGGAACCAAACGGCAAGTCTATTTTTATTAGCTTCTCAACCACTTTGCCAGCTATTCATCTGAATCTTCAAAATGTTTTCTAAACACTCATCTCTGAATCATAATGCAAATACCATTTACTGAAAAGGTGGAACCTTTAATATAACAAATGAACATGTTTAATGACTGATACATTTATACATTACAGCATCTCTTATGTTTTCAGTAAATGGATATAATTATCCCTGCATTACCCTATTATTATCCTTCCTTAGCATTACTAAGCTACATTTTCAACTGCAATTTCCCCCCCCCCCCCACCAATTGGATTGTGAAGCTGATCCAAACAACCGGGTTTGATTAATATCAGGCTAATGAAGTTACAGGACATTTCAGTCCTGGTTGGATATTTTACACATAAAATGTATTTGCTTTCTGAATTTATGCCTCATCTTTAAATCTGTTCCAGGGGGTACGGTTTTCTCAAATTGTACATGGATTTTATATAAGGAAAAAAATCTACAAAATACGAGTTTCATTTCAAAAGCAAATAAATTCTGCTGTCTATAATTAGCATAACTTCCTCATCAAAAGACTGATCTCACTCCCATTGTAATTATGAAGCTTTGCAAGGAACAGGAATGGGCCAGCTATGCAATCCTCCTGAAGTATGCTTATAACACCATTCATGTTTATAGGAGTTATGCACACACATCAAGAGGAGACTAGGTCACTCAGAGAGTACACAGATGAATAAAAATGGAGGTGAGGAAGAACAATAAGCCATAAAGGGCTCTGTCTGGTTCCAAAGGAACAACAGATCTCAAAACAACTGGTAAAATTAACCTACTTGACTGCACCAGATAATGTCAGTTTTCGTTTATAAATTTTACAACACTGAACTATCCTTAACTGACGATATTGTATTTAGTCAGCCAAATCTTATGTTTTGACTTCACTTTAGGATAAGAATTTAACAGAAGAACAATATATTTGTAAGCACTTTATGAAAGCATACTGAATATGAAGTACTTTTTAGTGCCTTACCCTAAAACTGGAAGGGTGTATTTTCAAATTTTCATCAGCTTTTCTCTTATGGGCCTGATCCAGCCATCCTTACTCAGGCAAACAGACCCTATTCACATGAACAGTTCATGGGACTAATTACACGAGTTAGGAGAACAGTGTAAGATGAGTTCATAAAATTATCTTGTTATATAAACATGGCTGTTTACCATTTGGGTTTTCTATGATTATGGGCTTGAACTAAAGCCCACTGAAGTCAATTGGGAGTTTTTCCCATTGAAGCAGGCCCTGTATCATCTGTTCATGTATTAATGAATGAACTGTGTGTGTGCTAATACTATAATTTATGGATTTTAGCATCTTTTGGGGGTGGAATTATGTTCCATATCAATTTCAAATCTCAGTTGTTACATATAGCAATGACACCTTATTATTCTTACTTGGAACTAAAAGTTACCAAAGAGATACAGAGGACCAGATCCTCAGCCAGTGAAGTCTTCCATTCTAGTTTATTCAGGTTCTTATACCATGCTCATCATTGTAGTATCTCAGTGCCCTACATTAATCAATGTGACGAACATCTGCTATGTCTTTGTTCTCTCCTCCTCTCCCCAGGGGGAGAAGTGTGTGCAGTGAAGTGTTTTGTGGTGGAATTTATATGTAAAATATATATGTAAAAAACCTGTATGGATACCCCTTCCCCCCACATACATATACACACATGTTGCTATATGGTTAAAGTCAGAGAGAGCAAGGTCAAGGATGCACATGTTGCACTTGGAGCAGAAGATAGGGGAGGTCTGGAATGGTTTTGAGCGAGCTCATTCCACAGCCTGGGTGGAAGGACCCTGCACACACACACACCCCCACACACCCAGAACATTGACTCCTGCACAGACAAGCTTTATCCTTACCATAGAAAGTTTCATTGTCCCTTAGGAGTGGAGTTATCAACCACTGTTTTGGACAACAGAGTCATGTTGATTTACATCAGTTGATGGTGTGGCCCTTTTCACAAATTAATATAATCTGAAGTAAGGGCTATGTTCAGCCCTTAGTTACACCAATGAAATCACCTTGATTTCAGTGAAGCTAATGAGTTTGCACCATGTAACTAAGGGCACAATCAGGATTGTCTTTTGGATATGCTTTTAAACAAGAACACTGTTAGGAAGTGTAAAGCATAATGAGGATTGCCTTATGTAAAACAATAAAAATGTGTGCTCAGTTTCTGTACTGTGAGAGTCTGCACAAGCCAGATCTTGCAGGATTTTCCAGTGCCGAAGCTGGACATATTTTGTGTTCAAATTGTCCCTAAGTAATTGAAACTTGACTCAAGTAGTAAACATAGTCAAAATATAGCTGTGAGCAAATACGTACCTCTTCCACTTCTACCCACAAATCTGAGGTCATTGAACCTTGCTGCTTGGTTTTTCATGGCAGCTGTGGCATTTCTGAGCTCTGCAGAGTAGTTTTCATCATTTCCAGCCATTACTGTGACCAGTGTCCCATCAGGGACATCACCTAAGGCCACCACCTGAAAGATTAAATAGAAGAATCCTCAGTCATCGTAAGTTAAATGTATCAGTAAATAACCTGATGAAAAGGGGAAAAGCAACAATTTATATAAATTAAAAAGCTACTTGGAGTAAATAAGATATATTTCCAAATGTAGCTTACAGAGCCAGATACAAATATGTATATCTATATATGTCTAAACCACCTAAATGCACATAAATATGTACAATACACATAACATGCATACATTTATATTTACTAATACATAAATAAATCAAAACTCAAAACAACAGGACCTGATTCTGACCTCAATTACATCAGAGTAGGTCGGGAATAACTCCAGCAAAGTCAATTACACTGGTATAAAATTAGTGCAAGAGCAAAACCAGGCCTATTGTCTCTTGGACATAACAGAATTGATTCCACACAATGTCAATCCATTTTTGTGCCATGTAATTTCATTGATTTCAATGCTGATACACCAGTGCAAAACTGTGGGAAATCAGACCCAAAACATACATTTGATCACTGTTCACAAAACCATTTCTTTTTTCCTTTTAGAAACAAGAAAGCAAGTTAATGAAATTAGAACCGTCCCAAACCATTGTTAAAATTGTAATGTGAACTGATAAAACCCAAAACATTTAAATCAAAGGCTTAAGCTCTGTCACTAATGTTTCCATTGTGTTTCAGCAGTGCCAATATCTACAAAATATCACATAATATTTAAGAACATACATGATGCTACATTTCTGACACAATATGCTACATGACATTTAGATTTCTAGCTTCAACTTTTCTGATTTCTCTCAGCTGTGTCACAGTGCTCATGTTCATTAACCATTTTAGTATTTAATTTCATCTTAAACTCTTGTGCAAGACCCAGTTCTGACCGCGCTTAGACCAGTTGTACACCAGTGAAATAATAAAATAAAATAAAATGATAATAATAAAATCTAGCCCTTTTTAGTTTCCTCTTTTATAGATTTTAAGAGGAAGTAAGTAGTCTTGCTTTCTGTCCTCAGAGGTACTGCTTGATTTTTTCCCTTCCTCTTAGCATTTTCTAGTTCATGTTCATGTAGTTAAAATGTCTCCTTAATTTTCACAACCCGTTTTATGTGTTTCTCTCACATCACACTGATATTTCTAAACAGGTCCACAGGTCCTATACCTATTCCCTTTATTATACTTATTTCTTACTCATCATAATTCCCATACCATTTCAAAAGTTTCTGATCTCCCCTTCCCTTACATAGGCTACACTCTGCGCCTTAATGTTCTCCAATGTGTTCTAAACAGACTATAACCCTTATTCTTGATTCCACATATGGAGTTGTGCTCATTGTGTCGAAATTCCTTCTTTGTGCATATATTTCTACTTCCTCTTCCCCAGCCCTCTTCAGCAGCCCATGCTTTAGTTTTTTGTTCTCATCTGTACGTAAATGCTGTATTATCAGCACTATGTATTTCAAATCCTCCTGTTCTTGGCATGCAATGTTTTCTCTCTCCAGACTGTTGCGTGATGTGGCAATTTGGCTCGCAAAATCCATAATCATGAACCACAATCATGATGTGCTTACCAAGTTTTTTTTTATTTAAAGCCTGTCATAAAATAATTATTCTACATGTATTAAAGACTTCAGGTATAAGGAAGATCATCTAGGAAAACCCTGTTTTACATGAGTATTTGTGTGATGATTTAAGGAATTTTGAATGTGTATATTAAGTGGAGAACAAACCTTCATGAATTACTGAGATAATGCCCTTAAATTGAAAAAGAATATGTTTAAAATTCACCATATTTACAATTCACCAAAGACAACTTCTATGATAAGCTATTTGAAGAAACTACTATAAAAATAATATAAAAACGTGTGCATACACACAAGAAAAATGAAAAACTGGAATGAAAAGTCATAAACGATAGGCACTGATGAAATACAAACATTTACATTATAAAAGAGACTAAACAGATAAGTAGGAACTTGCTGACTGGAGATATCTAGTATTTGTTTTACTGTTCAGCTTTTAAAAATATAACTTCAGAGCTGGGCAGAATATCAGCAAACCCATGCCACAGCACACCTAAACCTCCCAATCTGGGTCCATCAACCAAACAAAATTGTTTTTTTAAATTAGGATTCAGATGATTTCCTAGTATGTTGAATAATTAACCTATATTACAATTTGTTATTAAACTTCATCAATCATTGCAATTTACAATATTTAAATTCCTTATAACTTTCCTTTATTCTGAAAGAAAATCCTGGATGTTTTTGGTTTAAAATGGAATTCTGATTCTAAAGACTATATGCAATGTTATTTTAAAAAAAATCTATTTTATTTTATTGTGTGGAGTGTAAGAACAGTGTATCAATCTGTAGAAATCTCTTGATTTGTATTGTTACAATGAATATTACCAAGTACCCTAAAAATCCCACTCCTATATTTGAGCACAGGGTCTTGATGATTTGAACCGAACTCTGTGCAACTAGGTATTATGTGTTACTCAGTTTTCGCAGGATATAGATTATTTTCAAGTGGATCAGAACACTTTCAAAACGGACGATTTGGAAAACACACAGTAATCTTTACAATCAGATTGCGTTTGTTTTTTAAATCAGTCAAATAGGTCTCATTTCATTCCCCTGCAGTTCCCACTAGCCGGAGAGTTTTAGCGACGGTGAGCAGGGAGCGGAGTCAGAAAGCAGGTGGACACATACCATAGGATTTCAGAGGTTCACCAGGAAACGCTGTATCTTTGCTTGTACGTGTGTGTGGTTTAATGCTAGAAATGAATAATTTTGTCAGGTCAGAGCGTTTGACTCTCCTACTTTGCTTACAAAAGTAGCAGGGTGGTAGTTATTTAAAACATAACGCGCGAGTTCCTAACAGAAAAGAAGCTGAGGGTAGGTTATCCCATCAATCTAGCCTCCCTTCCCCTCCTCCAAGCCTGGCCATTCACCTGGCTGAGCTCTCTCTCCATTCAAACATCTCATTACAAACGATCCGCTCAGAAACAGGAGCGCAGAACTGAGCCCTCTTAGCTGCTGAGCTCTCGGCTCTAGTAAGGACCAGACAGCAAAATTTCGGAGGCGCTAGGGGAGAAAAGGTGGCTGGGTGGAAACACTTGTGCGCTCCGTCTACGTTTAGAAGGAGCGGGGCAGGCGTTGGGTACGAATCACATTATTGCTTCATTCACCTTCCAATACAGAGTAAGAGGAAAAGGTTTCAAACACGCCACGTTGGGCAGCCCCCAGCTGCTCTGCAGCCTGCGCCGAAGAGCGCATTGAAATAGAAGTGAATTCAAAAGTATCAGCCAGATTTCGAGACTTCGCTTCTCTAGCTCCCTTAGGGACCCAGAGGGTTTTTTTTCAGTCTATTTTAAAGCAATAACTTTGCCTTGTAGTGTTATAGCGTCCCAGCTACTTAACTGCAGTTGTGTACAGGTTAGTATGGTTAATGGTATAAAAATTCATCCAAGTGTGTGAAGGGGGAATTTCGTTTTCGGAATTGATCATTCCGACTTGACCTTCCTTTCTCCCACCTCTCCCCTCTCTTCCTAAACAAAACCCTCGGGAAGCAAAATAAACACTTGTGCTTATCCTAAAAGCCCTGTTCTGATACGTATTAAAGCTTTAAGAGCTCAACTGATTACCCCACATGATCAATGGACACTGCTCTGATCTGGTTTGGCAGCGGTGAACTTGGTGGAAAGAAACCTGTACCGTGTGAAAGGAACAGGCTGATTCAAACTGTCCTACTCCCGATCTTAAATGTAACCATTAAAGGCTTTAGGGAGTAACAGGGACTAGTCCTTGGGGACAATTAAAAACGTTTGGTTGTTTTTTTTCATGGTTGGAGACATATACATCAACGGGAGGGAGTTCAGCATTATAAACAAATTATTTATAGGCCAAAGTCTTTAAAAAAAACAAACGGGCAAGGGGGACTGAGTACTTGAATCCAAATAAGAGGCACTCGGACCATGTAGACAAGAAAAGCTGTAGCAATTATATTCTAAATGTAATCTACATTATTTACTCTTCTTGATTGTAAAAGACAGACTGTACTGATTATCCAGGGAGGCAGACACAAAACTTTAGTGGGGTCGATTTCAGCATATAGAACAAGCATATTTCTTAGAGGTGGTCCTGCTAAAGTTTTACATGTATGGGTTTTTGTTTCTTTGTTTTTGTTTTAAGAAAAAGGTCATACGTTTTCAGACAGGCTGGTAAGTGCACTACAGTAACTCCAAGTACGAATAAAATCAAAAGAGAAAAAGAGCTTCTAAACTTCTCTCTCCTCTCGGTTAATTTTAAACCACCACCCTCGATGGAAAGTTGATGGTCTATGAAACCGCGAGATCATGCATCCTTTTTGTGCAAGAACTGCAGCATTCATAAATAAGTGGCCTTACACGAGTGTTTCGAACTTCCATCAGAAGTTTTAGTGACTTCCATCAGAAGAAAAACCAGCACCTTTCATAGATGGGGCTGCCAAAGGTGGCTCGAGTTAAAAAATAATCTGGAAAAACACTGATATATTTAACAACAAACGAATTATTTTCTAACTCGCTATTTGCTCAGAATAAACCGCTGCCTAAGCAAGGTACCAAAATAAAAAAGAGCTGACTTTTAAAAGGGGTGAGCACCTGCCAATCTACACAAACGGGGGGCTTAGCACCTCTTAGTTTCCATTGTTTAGGCGCCTTCAACACAGTGTAAATGCGAAACTTTACACAGAACTTTGAACATTGTGGCCTGTAATACTTCATGGTTTTAAAGACTTATTAATCCAGAAGTACCCCAAACTGCGATGTTTTAAAATGCCCTGTTCGCATTGTCGTGGGTTATTTCTATGTACAAAACACACTACCGTCCAGAAAGGGTCATTTTAGGCTATTGATACTTCTATCCACCCTGTGATTGATTGTGTTGCATCCTGTTACACAAGGTAGGGAGACACACTCAGCTCCTTGTTCTTTGCTGTTTATAGAGCCACTCCTTAATGGTATGTTTATGAATGAGATGAAGAGACAGACCGGCTGGAGAGAGAGTCTCCAAAGCTAGTGCCCCCCCCCCCACGCTTCCCTTCTCCCAGCTCTACAGAGTAACTCATGTTAGCAAATCAATAAACTAATACTGTTAAAATAGGCGGGCCCGCTATACTCACCGGTGCACCACATTGCATAAAGGACAACACAGTGAATCCGGATACACAAAGTTGGTCCTTACAGCAACTCCGGCCTCCTTATGTGGGACTACGCCTAAAACACTTCTCCAAACTCCACGAGCCCCGCTCAAAGGGGGCCAGATTAACAGCCCAGCTCCGGGAAGGAGTTACATGAGATGCACGCTGCGTTTCTAGTCTGACCGTGTGCACACCAGAGGAGTTTGTACATTGTCCCGATTTCCCCCCGGCTCCCACTGATTCCCCCCCACCCTAGTTTAATGCCTCCCTCAGAGAAGTGTTGAAAGGCCAAATACCTTGAAAGCAATCGGCAGAGTCTTGTTGCACCTCCAGTGCGTTGGAAGCACGGAGCAGAGGAAGTTGGGGCTGTCGGTGCGGACCAGCTCCCCGGGGTGATCCGCTAGCACCTCCACCATGCTGCGATCTGCAGTTCTCAGCTTCCCCACCAGGGCGCCGCTGTTCTCCTGGCCGGCCAGCGGGAGCGCCTCGCTCATCTTCCCCGGGCTCAGAGTGGTGGAGGGCGGCGTGAAGCGGCGGCTGGTGCTGGTATCTACGGGGATACGCATCACAACAAGCCTGTTGAGTGAAAAATCTCCCAAGAGTTCTTACAAAGCAGCGACACGAGTGTAACTCTTCAGCGATCAGCCCTCTGGAGACCAACATAAACGGATACAGGCTTAGCACGGGGGGAGGATCGTTTCTATGCCTGGCTCCAAAGTTAATTTTTCTAAAACAGTTTGAGGCAGCGAATAAACTGAGCTTTAACTCTTTGGCTTCCTCGGCCTGCGAAACAGAAGAGTTAATCCAATAATCGAAACAATCTTCCGCACGGGGGTGTACTATGAAGGCTGCACATTTAGTCTTTGGCTGGTACAAGAGTTATTAGAGGCAAAGCTCCCTCCAAAAATCCCTCACACCGGGGAAATGTTTAGGCAGGGGAAAGCTAAGACACACGTTCAGACACTCAAGCAAAACTTGGGGCTTCCCAGGAGTTAATTCCCTATCAGTTTCTTCCAGGTGATTTTTCTAAAGTCCCAATAGAATACAAAATACATCAGTGTCTTCCATAGACAACAGCCGCTCTCTAAAATGGCGAAAATCGGCTTCAGTCTTCAAAGAGTATAATGCGCGAGCTACGATTTTCAAAGGTCAGCTGACTATAGCAATGTATATATACACAGACACACACATATACTGTACTTCATCAAATATTTACAGTATAATCTGTAGAGAATTTAAACACAATAGAAATCCATTAATGGTCTCTGCAGGGTTTGTTTGTTTTTTAAGTAGCCTTGAAAATCAGCTCCAGTAGTTCGACTTGCGTTGCTCTAGAAGTACTCGTGTCATGATCTGTCAGTAATTTTGAAAAAATGTTCAGTGCATGGAATTCAATCAATATAGATATAAATGCCTTTGGTACAAATTCTCTCCTAAGTCTTAGAAAGGTCGCAGCCGATCTCAAGCTCTGAGGCTAAAAATTCCACACATGAAAAAGTGGGTTTGGGGATGTTGGTTAAATTGTGGGTTCTCTCTGTGGTTTGGTGTGTGCAACAGCTCTCTCGCGTTCTCTCTCTCTCTCACACACACACTCTTCAGAAGTCAACTAACAGTCTGCAGCAGTTTGGTGAGTCACTGCCAACTTTTTTTTTTTTTTTTTTTTGCAATCTCTGAGACAATCTTCCTCTAATTCGGCCACAGCAGCCAGCTGCTTGACAATATTTTAACCACAGCAGGTGGAACTCGGCTTTCGGAGACACGCTTTTTTCTCTTTTCGCCTCAACGAGATCGATACTGAAAACTGGCAACCAAAAACTAATGCCTGCTTGCGAAGGACTGCGAGCGTCCCTTCCGAAAAGAAAGAGGAGCACACACACACACACACAAAGAAAACAATGACAAAAGTTCACAGACGCGGTAGAAGTTAAAATATCCAGCCCAGGAGATAGCTCTGAAAAAAGCCCATTTCCAAAGCTGAGGGAGCTTGAAAGTCTTCACGTGATCACAGGAATCAAAGGGAAAGCGTCTTCATGGCTGCCTACTGAACACAGGCTACACAGCTTTATGGCCTTCTGTGAGGAGCTGTTTGTTTGCTCATGCTGATCTGGAAAGCCTGGTCCTCCCGCCTTCCTTGCGCCCTTCTGCCTCTATGAATGGAGATTGACTGGAAATGAATTCGCTTTTACTGTAAGAGTGCGGAGGAATGTCATTCCCTCAGCTCTTTTGCATATGAGGAGGACGCCGGCCAATCAGATCCCTTTCCGGTATCAGCCAGGGCGCGGCTCCAGTCCAGGGGCTCCTGGAATTGGCCCGGGCGCTGCCACCGGAGCTACTGTAAAGTGCTCAAGCGTCAATGGGATGCCGCGGCCACCACAACACACACACAGAGGCAGAGACCATGTGCGGCTGCTGGTGCTCCTCAGACCCCCACCGCAAACACCAGCTGCTGGGGCAGCAGCAGCAGCCCTGTGCTCAATGCACTCAGCTCCCTGACTGTGGTTTGCTAATGCTAAAGGATATTATATGAAGTGACACCAGCACCAAGAATGGTAGCTGACAAGCAACCCCCTAGCCTAAGCCAGCCCTTCAGAATCCTCTCCTCCCCAGGGTTTCACTGCAGTTTTGTCTGAAAAGGCCACCTCTACTAGGCAATTGATGATTGGTGTGTTCCTGGGATGTCGATTAGGGCAGGGTTAACTGTACCTAATCAGCCTTGCGTTGAAAAATTATTCTTGCAGGCACCAAATATAATCACCTGAACTTTAGCACGATGACTGATTATATTGAAATGTGTAATGATATTTGCACCCACTCTCCCCGAAATACACAGTCTGGACAAACACAATTTTGCAAGGCTATCCTGCCTTCTGCTACCCCCACTTTAATCTGTCACTTCTTCCTCCCTCCCTCTACAGTCCTTTCAGGTTTATACAATCTCAATGTCCTCCATACTCCTGAGCTTTTAACATGTGCATAACAGAAGCTGGTCCAATAAAAGCGATTACCTCACCCACCTTGTCTCTCTAGAATCTCTTTCACAGGGGAGGCCAGGACAATTGCAGTCTTTGGCAAATGGCCACTATAGATATGCCTGCAAATCACGTTTTAAAAAGGCATAAATCATGCTATTTCAGTCACAAAATATTCAGCCAGCAAGGGGTTATGGCAATTCAGGGGTGAATGGCACTACCTGTGTTCCCCACCATGCCCTCCTGCTCTTACACAGTCCCAGAGATAAATGAGGTTTGAGTAACATTGTGGGCCCAGCAAACTACAGCTTGCACAAGCATTCACTTCCTTTTTTTTTTTTTTGTTTAACCACAGCAGAGTTTGTTCCAACTGTCCTTTCACCTGGCCCGCTTAGGATCTCTTATCACTCCTGAGAGCCCAGTCTAGCAGCAGTTAGGGGCCCCTACCTTCCCTCTCAAAACTACTATTATAGTCCCCTTCTGCCTCTCCCTCTCAGGATCTGCCCCTGCATGACCACTCTGGTAGTGCCATAGTCACAGCTCAAGTCATAGACCCAGCCAAAAAATACAGTTTCCTCTGCATCACTATGGTGGGGTTAGTGATCCAGTCACTTCTAAAACACAGCTTTCCAATTTTCAAACAGGGAGCACAGCATTGGCCACCCTGCATCCAGGGTATTTTCCTTTACAAGTCCTGCTTATTTTAGGACATGAAGGTAAGCAATGCTGTTAGACTGCCCATAGTCAAAATGGAAGTAGTGGGATTTCTGTTCGTATCATTTCACTCTGGACATTGATAGCATGGGTTTAGTTTGGTTTTTCTTCTGTTTTTTTTTTTTTTTTTTTTTTTGGTAAGCTGTTGCCCTTTGCCAAATACGAATCACTTGTGGCAGAGGGTGCTGCAAAGCCCTGGCTGCCCTCCCTCATGATTATGTCCTGGCTAGCCTTGCCCCTCTGAAATTTCACACCCTTGTGAGCTAAATAAAACAGGGGTTACCAATGCTGGCTTCTGCTGATGCTTTTTCTACACTAGTGCTCCTCCTGCTGATAGGGCTAGGGGAGTTGAATTGGTAGCAAAGCTGTGACATTTTGTGGGGGAAAATGCCAAGTATAGACAAGGCCAACATGAGCTAACACTTGGCAGAAACTGTTTGGCCCATACCCTCCTTGCCATCATCAGCATTTAAACAAGCCGCGACCTAAAACTATGCTAATCATTTAATGAAATTACATCTCTGGGCCATGCCAGAGCCAGCACTCCTTTGAGATAACAACCCTTCCTCTGCCTCCTTATCCTTCCGAGGAGATGCCCCACGGGCCTTAGAGGCCACAAAGTTGACCGCTCCTTCCTCCCTGAAGCTGCTCCTTCCCCCGCCCCCTTCTTTCTCTGTGTCACATCAAGGGCTATTTCCTTACCCTCCACCCCAGGCCTGGCCTCAGCTGCAAGGGAGGGCCCAGCAGTTGCTCCCACACACAGGGATATATGGGGTGTGGTGCAGGGGAGACTGCAGTTCAGAACAGGGATGAGGGCAAGCAAAAACAGCTGCTCCCCCAATGACTAAGGGGCAGTGGGGGAGCAGGCGTGTTGGTTAATACAAACCATTGCTAAAAGCTGTACTGTGGTAACGGGAGAGACAGGTCCTGCCTTTAACAGCAAAGAGGAAGCGAGCTGAAGGCTTGTTCCTTGAGTCTCTGAGCTGCCTACGGTTTATTGCGCAATAGGGGAGGAGGGAGCGGGGAACCACCAAGCCAACCCCCTAATGCAAAAGCAAACAGCAAATAAATCCCAAGGAAGGCGGTGGCGCTGCACCACCTCCCCCCCGGCAGCAATGCGGAGCGGACAGTAGAGGGGGCCAGCAGCCTTTTTTCCTCGGCACTCTCCTGCAAAGCAGGGCGAAGCCGCAGGACGCGGGCGGGGAACGAGCCCGGCTCTCCTTTGCCCTGTGCTATGGGACTAGCTGGCTCCGCACGTGCAGGGAACCGCAGCAGCTCAGCCCGCTCTGGTGTAAAACACGCCGGAGCTAGGCCCGGTCTTTCCGCACAGCTTCGCACGGGCTACACACACCCACACACCCGGAGAAAGGCTGCTCGAGACATACACAGCACTCCCTCCCCCCAGATAAAGGCTGCCCGAGAGCAGATCCCGGGCAGAATAAAGGAGCCCAGGTGATGAACGCTGCCATGTATCTAGAGCTCTGCTGAGCCAGGCTCTGGGCGAAATGCCTCTTTCCCCAGTTCACATCTGCAAAGTATGGCACTGCTGAGCGAGTAACTGGTAAAGCGCGATCCTCGTCTGGCCTCTCAGCTAGCCAGGGTGGGGCCCATTGCTGGGAAGGGTTCACTAGTTCCCCCCTCCAGCCCTAACAAGCCGGGAACCAGGGACAGGATCAGGTGGCGGCGCAAAACTGATCCCTGAGCACACAACTAAGAGCTCAGGGGTTCAACTCGCAGGACGCGTCCCTGGCAGCGCCCGCTCTGGGGGCGAGAAGACGTGGCTGGAAGAGGAACACCCGTGTTAGGCGTGTTTAGCCGCTCTCACAACCCCCCATTAGCCGTGTCCCCTGCGGCCAGCACCGCCAGGGCGATCTCGTTCCGCGCTGCATTCCCTGCGCCAGCCAAGCCTGGGCTGCGCGAAGAGTGCAGGGCAACACACCCGTCCCCCACGTGAAAGCAGCTGTTATGATGGCGTGTGCCACCCAACTTACAGAAGGGGGCACATTCCACACTCCCCACCCCGCCGGCTCAATCGCCAGCCGCTGTCCGGCTCCAGTGCCCTTCTGTTCATGACAGAAGAGGGAAAAGTTCAACTTGGCTAACACTTACCATTCAAACACAACCAGAGCCCGGGCGAGGAGCTTTACAAGGCTGGTGCTAGGAATATAATTTTTTTTTTAGCAAAAGGAAAAGCACTAAAGTTGCACCCGATCTTGTTTACACAAAATGAAGCTAACATGGATTATTTCTCAGTGTAATTCTCCCAGAGACGGGAAATTAATGTCCTTCATTAGCATGTTCATGGGGGGGTTTAATTCCTAATATGCAGCCTGTTTGGTTAGTCAATAATCCTCTGCAGAAGGCTTTCGATGGGTATTTAACTCAACAGAGATGAGCATAGCCTGTGATCTTGCAAATTCACTAGACATTTGTTTTAAAATTGCTCCGTTGTTGCACGTAGGAACATTCTCACATTTCATATTTCATGATCCCGCTTCTTGTATACTGCACAGTGTCTCCCAGAAGCTGTAATTTCCCCTTTACTGGGAGCTAAACGTTATTGGAAAGCAGAAGCTGCATACTCTCCCTGCGTTGCAAACACACTACCACCACATTTACGACGCGTCCTGAGCGGTATCTCCCGTTCCCTAACGAAAAGTTTCTTATCCATCATACAGACGCAGTTCTTTCTATACATGAGAACAACTTTTTCATTTTAGAATGGCTTTTCGTCGCTCTATAGTTTCCAGGTTTTTTTTAGTAGCATATATAGGCGATGCAATTTTAGTATTTCCCCCAGAACTATCAGGGTAGGATCTTGATAGTTGTTCGAAATTTGTTTACAACACAGTATCTTCACAGAACCTTCAGTGGCAAATATAAAATATATCCTTAAATAACAAAATGAATGAAGGATACATGAGTTACTAAATATACTTATTAAGCAATTACAGGGTCGAGGATTTAATCAAAAAGCTATTTAAAACCTCATCATTTAACAAGAACACGGTTTTGTGTGTTTTTTTTATTCTGCCACTTGTATTAAATCATTGCAGTGAACTGTTCACTGTTCAACTTTCACTTGTGCTAAATTATCTCAAGTCTAAATTACTTCTGATCTATTTCGTTATAATATCAGGAGCAATTAAAAAGGCAAGTGGGGATTTATAAAATACTATGTTTATTACATATGGGGTATATTAGTGTTGGATAACCTTTTTATAGACACTGAATAGATAAGGAGAATAATTTCAGTGATGTAACATCTCCATATTTGTACAATACACACCTACAGAATTCGATTGTTTTTTTGGATCAAGTAGGATTCTTCAGTTCTAGTCAGGTGGTTGAGAGACATTTTAGTTTTAAAATTCATTAGTATACTGAGCTGAATTAGTGATCCTTTCTTAATCTGAATTAGTCGGTTGAAATGGAAATGAAATTGAAACACAAAGGAAAATGGAAACACAAAATCTCCATGTTTAATAGAAGACATGGGAAATATTTCATCCTTTTATCCTTGCACCATTTAGCTGGCATTATCCACGTTGAAAAGAAATGTATTACTAACCCAAGAGTAATAATAAAGCATTTTTAATAGTTTGAAGCCAGGCTTTACATTAAAATAAGCTGTAACAAGGTGTCATATAAGACCAAAGTCGATGTGGTAAATACTCTGATGGAGACAAGTGATAAAGCTGAACTTGAATGTTGTATATTATATGTCTATCAGGGTTAAGGCAGCAGTAAGAATATTTTAATCTTTTGGTTAATTTAATTTATCATCTTCCATTTTACTGATCTGTGCATGACGAACAGAGAAATATAATTTGAATCTACTATATGGTGAAAATCTCTGGATGGAATCATTGTCTGTAAATACTCTGAAATAATAGAAGTTAATGAAATAAACAGGCTGAATGAATAAAATGACAGTTACTAGTGAAATGATAGTTGTTATATATGAATGTAAATTATACATATATTAGGCAACATTTTTTGCTAAGGTAATCTTTCTTAGTGTTCCAAAGGCTAAGAATTGTCATAAGATATTGTGAAGGTTATGCATAAGAATCAGTTCAGAGCAGGAGTCACAACTTGTATTTTAATGATTAACAGTTAGCATATTGCACTGCTTATATTTGTATTTTAATATCAGTTTATTACAGCTGTAAACAAACCACATATGACTCTCTAGCCACTATGGGTTGCTTCTGTTATACAGGATTGCTAGACCACAAAGCACTGAGCTTTCTAAACTAATGCAGTCAAGCAAAAGCTTTGGAAATATGAGAAAGCAGATTTAGGGATGAATTTTAAACAATATAAATTGTTCAGGGAAAACTGAGCATGAATGCAATGCAAGTTACGGCTACTGCATGCAAATACTCTAAGGGCAAACATGAAGAAAAATATACTTGTTCTGAATTGCTTAAATGCATGTGTTTTTGAGCATATTTTACAGAAGAAAAGGAGCAAGAAAAAATATTATGAAAAGAAAAAAGATGTAGACCTTAACAGAATTGGCCCATATAAAATAAAAGTACAATCTACCAAAAAAAAAAGGCTCAAGTCCCCAATCCTGCAAACACTTACACACCTGTGTAACTTTACTCTGGGCAGTAGTCCCTGTGAAATTAATGGGACTGCTTATATGAATAAAATTAAACACATGCTTAATTGTTTGAAGGATTGGGGCCTAAAATAGAACTATTCTCTTGGTCAGCTATTGTCTGAATTGTTTAGCTTGTCTGTTAAGGCCCTGTTGCCAAAAACTCTTAATTGTGTGAGAAATCTTTGCTTCTACATGTGATATGTTGAAGGACTGCTCATATGAATAAAGATTTGTAGGATCAGGCCTTTACAACTGATCCTGGAAACACTTAATGCTAGGAATAGCAATTGTTATCATAAGTAGTCTGATTGAATTGGCTAAAAACAACTATTCTGTTATTTAACATATTAAAATATTTTTGTGCTGCTTGCCTTTGAGTTTTATGATTAAATACAGCATTGAGAAAAGTAGTATTCTATAGTTATAGCCATATAATCCTCACTATATCCCACAAAGGCCTTGTGTATACATCGAAATATATATATTCAATCAAAGTAAGCTAATGTGTAGGAGAGGCCATTGAGACAAAATGGGATGTGAGGTCTCCAATATGTGGAAGACATTTCCCTCTATATATTTAATTGGACTGGCTGGTGCTTATCCATTGTTATTCCAGGACTTTGGCTTGGAAGAAGGTAACTTGGCTGCAATTCAATCCAGGCAGGCTGAGGTTGTGCAGGTATGTTGGGGAGCCAGCTAGAGAAATGGCACAGTTGATATGAACTCTGGACATCTGCCTAACTTTTGTTGGTCAGGTTTGCAGCAAAGGGAATATTATTATTGAATCCCCAACTATTTTTTATAACAAAAGTACCAGCAGCGGCCAAAAGCACATTGACGCGATGCCCAGCTTATGAGACAGCTCATGGTGTCCAATTCCTCTTTTCTTCAGGGAGGAGGCAAAGGTGTAGTAATTTGCTGCTGGTCTATACAAGCAGTCAATTATGGACACTCCCCAACGGTGGCTCAACTTTTCTGGCAGGTTTGTTAGGGGTCAAAGCCAAGGTTCGGCTCATTCCTGGCCACTACCTGCTCACCTGCTTCAGAGTGTGTGAGAATAACTAAGTGTCCAGTCCATGCGGACACCAGCATGCCCCAATCCAAGATCTGCACAGCTCAGGCAGGGGCATAGGACATTCTTACTCCTCTCTAGTCAACTGCACGTGGATGTAGCTCAAGTCACAAACTGGCCCTACATATACTATAAACTTTTTGTATACAGGATATTTTTACTTTGTGTACTACATTGATATCCATAAACTGGCATGCTGCAGTGAAGGATTGGTCAAAGTTTCCATTGCAAAGCCATCCTTCTGCAGTTTCTAATTTGTGCATTCCATATTGTGTTGGCTAGAAATTTGAAATGCAGGTTAGATGCAACTTTAAAAAAATAAAGTTGGTTACTCAAGGCAATGCTGTAGACTAAGCCGAGAAGTGCTGTTTTGAAATGCATAAATAGAGGTATCCCACCAAGGAGGCAACAATTCCCCCTTTCTCAGCACTCAGATCACAGCAGGAGCAATGCAGTTAATTCTAGGCATCATACTATTGGCTATATATCAGTAAATGAGGCAAATTCCAGAGAAGGGAACTACAGCGATTAAAGGTCTGGAAGGGACTACCTATAAGGAAAGATTAAAGGAATAAAATGTCTCCATATATTTGAGGTAAAAAAGAAAGCCAAAGGGGACAGTGTGACTGAGGTTTACAAGTACATAAAAGGGTACTATAAAAAGGAAGGGGAGGAACTGTTTTCATTAGTTTAAAAATGATAAGACAAGAAATAACAGATGCAAACTGAAGGAAAATAAGGTCAGGTTTAAGACCAGGGGCAATTCTGATCATAAGATCAAATCGACAGTGGAATATGCTGCAACATCATTTGAACTTTTCAAGTCATAGCTGAGAAGTATCTTTACAGACAAAATTTAGTGGTGCCAAAAATGCAGTGATGCAAGATGACTTGGAATCCCTAATGATTTTAAGCCAATTTACAGATGCTCTAAAAATGAGCTTATACAAATACTCTCTGGTTTCTGATGATTTCTTTCTTTGCACATAAATAAATAAATAAATAAATATAATAAAAGGCTGAATTAAGAATTTCCCTTTAATATTATAATGTTGTAGCTAATCTGAGAGTTGAAGCCCAGTTACTTGAGATACATAGGATTGTGGGGTGTAGAGAGCATGGAAGTGAGTGATCTGAATAATTACTACTGTGTATGTGTAGCAACTGGTTTTGAAGACTTAAATGAGGAGTGCGTACCATTATATTGTGAGTTACATGTCTCTGTTAGCATAGATAACATCTTTCACACCTAGTGATTTCAATGGCACCTTTCTATACTAAGATTTACATAATATCAACCTACACGGGTTCATTGTAAGGTTTAGGCTTTTGATGGGGTTTCATATACTGTGGTTGCAAGGAGTGAGTGAATTGCTTTCTCCCCTTTCTTTCTCCCTCCACACCTGGGTCATTGGTTCTAGGGTGAGGAGACAAGGTGAATACTGGCAGCTCCTTCACTTAGCTGCCCATAGTAGAAAACGCTCCTCAGTGAATTTGCTTAGCATTTTCAATACGGTTTCACAAGTGAGCATCATGGAAATTGATTGTGCTTTGTGATCTTCCTGGAGCTCAAGGAGAGTGTGGATAAGACACACAATGACAAGTGATTGCATCATGAGCCTCAGCTTTAGTTTTATTGACTGAGATATAAGGCTGCCATTCTGTCTCTAACCCACTTTGCTATTTCAATTACAATAGAAGACTTAATGTAGTAGTTATGTACCCCTCTGACATCTCAGCAACACCCAGGATCTGCAGAGTGAGGTATGCACACAACATAAAAGTCTTAACTCCAGTTACATTTCTCACAAAAATGAGTATGTATCACAGGACAGATTCTGCCACCTTTATTCACACTGACTATTACCTTTAGTGTGATGGAATACACCCCTGTATTCAAACGCTACCCACTACTGGAATACTTTTTGTACAAAGTATGCCTTGTGAGATATCATTTGAAACTCATAATTTGATGGTCAGCATTGTCCTGATAAAATACGTGTAGTAACATTGAATGTGAAGTTATAAGATCCCGCTCCCTCTGTCCCTGCCCGCTGCATTTTCTGTACCTGAGAAGACAATAGGAAACAGCTGTTGGACTCTGGGGAGAGGGAGGTTCTGACTGAAGAGTATGATCAGTAATTTTGCTGGAAGCATGTGGTGAGAAATTTGGCTTGAATCTAATATAGTTTGTTAAGTTAGGCACTAGTAAGCTATTTATCTTTATTTTTCTTGTATCAGTTTCTGACTTTTATGCCTCAACATTAACAAGTCATTGGGACCAGATAGCATTCACCCAAGAGTTCTGAAAGAACTCAGATGTGAAGTTGCAGAACTATTAACTAAGATTTGTAACCTGTCCTTTAAATTGACCCAACGACTGGAAGTTAGCTAATGTAACGCCAATATTTAAAAAGTGCTCTAGAGGTGATCCCAGCAATTACAGACTGGTAAGTCTAACGTCGGTACTGGGCAAATTCATCGAAACAATAGTTAAAAATAAAATTGTCAGACACATAGAAAAACATAAACTGTTGAGCAATAGTCAACATGGTTTCTGTAAAGGGAAATCGTGTCTTACTAATCTATTAGAGTTCTTTGAAGGGGTCAATAAACATGTGGACAAGGGGGATCCAGTGGACATAGTGTACTTAGATTTCCAGAAAGCCTTTGACAAGGTCCCTCACCAAAGGCTTCTACGTAAATTAAGCTGTCATGGGATAAAAGGGAAGGTCCTTTCATGGACTGAGAACTTGTTAAAAGACAGGAAACAAAGGGTAGGAATTAATGGTAAATTCTCAGAATGGAGAGGGGTAACTAGTGGTGTTCCCCAAGGGCCAGTCCTAGGACCAATCCTTTTCAATTTATTCATAAATGATCCGGAGAAAGGGGTAAACAGTGAGGTGGCAAAGTTTGCAGATGATACTAAACTACTCAAGATAGTTAAGACCAAAGCAGATTGTGAAGAATTTCAAAAAGATCTCACAAGACTAAGTGACTGGGCAACAAAATGGCAAATGAAATTTAATGTGGATAAATGTAAAGTAATGCACATTGGAAAAAATAACTCCAACTATACATACAATATGATGGGGGCAAATTTAGCTACAACGAGTCAGGAGAAAGATCTTGGAGTCTTCGTGGATAGTTCTCTGAAAAGATGTCCATGTAGTGTGCAGAGGTGGTCAAAAAAGCAAACAGGATGTTAGGAATCATTAAAAAGGGGATAGAGAATAAGACTGAGAATATATTATTGCCCTTATATAAATCAATGGTACACCCACATCTCGAATACTGCGTACAGATGTGGACTCCTCACCTCAAAAAAGATATTCTAGCACTAGAAAAGGTTCAGAAAAGGGCAACTAAAATGATTAGGAGTTTGAAGAGGGTCCCATATGAGGAAAGATTAAAGAGGCTAGGACTGTTCAGCTTGGAAAAGAGGAGACTAAGGGGGGATATGATAGAGGCATATAAAATCATGAGTGATGTTGAGAAAGTGGATAAGGAAAAGTTATTTACTTATTCCCATAACACAAGAACTAGGAGTCACCAAATGAAATTAATAGGCAGCAGGTTTAAAACAAATAAAAGGAAGTTCTTCTTCACGCAGCACACAGTCAGCTTGTGGAACTCCTTACCTGAGGAGGTTGTGAAGCTGGGACTATAACAATGTTTAAAAGGGAACTGGATAAATTCATGGTGGCTAAGTCCATAAATGGCTATTAGCCAGGATGGTAAAGAATGGTGTCCCTAGCCTCTGTTCGTCAGAGGATGGAGATGGATGGCAGGAGAGAGATCACTTGATCATTGCCTGTTAGGTTCACTTCCTCTGGGGCACCTGGCATTGGTTACTGTCGGTAGACAGATACTGGGCAAGATGGACCTTTGGTCTGACTCGGTACGGCCGTTCTTATGTTCTTATGTACTCCGCGCTGATTAGGCCTCAACTGGAGTATTGTGTGGAGTTCTGGGAGCCTCATTTCAGGAAAGATATGGACAAATTGGAGAAAGTCCAGAAAAGAACAACAAAAATGATTAAAGGTCTAGAAAACATGACCTATCAGGGAAGGTTGAAAAAAATATTGGGTTTGTTTAGTTTGGAGAAGAGAAGACTGAGAAGGGGCATGATAACAGTTTTCAAGTATATAAAAGGCTGTTACAAGGAGCAAGGAAAACAATTATTCTCCTTAACCTCTGAGGATAGAACAAGAAGCAATGGGCTTAAATTGCAGCACGAGAAGTTTAGGTTGGACATTGGGAAAAGCTTCCTAACTGTCAGAGTAGTTAAGCACTGGAATAAATTGCCCAGGGAGGTTGTGGAATCTCCATCACTGGAGGTTTTTAAGAGCAGGTTAGACAAACACCTGTCTAGATAAGGGTCTAGATAATAGTTAGTCCTGCCATGAGTGCAGGGGACTGGACTAGATGACCTCTCAAGGTCCCTTCCAGTCCTATGATTCTATAAAGCCCATGACTGGGAGTGTGTTGGGGTCACCCTGCCATATAACCGAGGCAGGCTGCAGTTAAAGACATCTGGTAGCGACCTGCATGCTGGTATCTGGTTGTGACCAGTCCAGATTGGAGGCTACAACACAAGACATTTCAAGGCACCCCAGATTACAGGGTAGGGGTGACACAGCACACACTCCACTGGTCTGGATTGTACTCTAGTATGTCACACTGACTCCACAAGCAGACAATATGGGACACTACTCACAGAGGCTATACTCAATACACCTACTTTTAATATACACATGGCAAGGAGATTTGCTGAACTTCTGAGAAGGAGTTCTGAGAACGTCCATTTCTCATTCTTCTGTAGTGCATACCAGACCTCAGATAGTCAGGTGCCAAAAAGATCCCAGACCCAGCAATTGAGTTGCATGTCATCCACATACCACTGCCTTGGTGAACCTAACATTTATTCCTTCTAACATTCATGGTGCACATCTAAATATGACTCTCCACAGAGAAGGCATTTTTGCCTCCGAGCTGTTAAGGGACCATGCTCGGGATTTTTACCACAAGATCATTTGCCTGAATCAGAGATGGAGAAAGAAAGCCTAACTGAAATGCAAAGGCCTATTAACCACGATCATCACCACTAATGCATTTTCACAGCCACAGACGAAGCCGCAAGTTAATCTCATAAATTGTTTCTTTTCCACTTAACATTCCACCTGCAACTGATTGCTCAGTGTACCACTTAGATGCTCTAGACTCTGCTATATTGTCGCCAGTCTTATGATAGCTTTTTCCCCACTATGGAACAGCTTTAGTATATAATTTAGTTTATGGTAATATATATGCAACAGGATTAAGAATAGACGAAGAAAAATGTCGTTTCAAATAATCAAGATACAGATTTTAATGTTATTAATAATTGGAAAGTATTTGGATTATAATGAATATTTTACATACATATGTAAGATGAATTCCAGTTAAATGCTGATTTGTTTAATCTAAGACATGAACATAATTTTAATATATCAATATTTCACCTTCCTCTGGAATTCATCTTATAAGATTGTTTGCAATGCTGGCATGAGTGTGTACATGTTATGTAGAGAGGGATGAAGCTGTTAGGTCATTTAGTCCATCTTCTTGCCAGTGTAAGAAAACATTATCGTGTTTTGTCTGGTTTAGCTGTTTTTTGTTTTGTGTTGTTTGAAATATGGCTGTGGACTTCTGCTCTGTGTTCATACAGCATCTAGCACAATGGGGTCCTGGTTCATGACTGGGGCTGCTAGGTGTGGCCACAAAACAATTAACAACAATAAAAGGGATTTACAGGCAGGATTTGTCATATGTATTGTGATAGACCCAGGCCAGTTGGGAACAGCAGAGTAGTAGAAGGGAGATATACTGGCCACTGGATAAGCAGTTTTCTGTTCCCTGAGTGACCAGAGCAGGGGTGCTCCAGGCTAATGAGAACACCTGACTCCAATGAACCTGCTAAGAGTCAGGTGAGGCTGTTAAGCAACTGACTCTAATTAAGGCCCCTCTGATGCTATAAAAGGGCTCACTCCAGTTAGGTCAGAGGGAGCCAAGGGAGAGAAAGTGCGTGCATGGAACTGGGAGCAAGAGGTGTGCAAGAAGCTGAGAGTGAGTAGGCAGGGGCAGCTCCAGGCACCAGCACACCAAGCGCGTGCTTGGGGCGGCAACCCACAGGGGGTGCTCTGCCGGTTGCCGCGAGGGCGGCAGACAGGTTGCCTTCGGCGGCATGCCTGCGGAGGGTCCTCTGGTCGCCGACTGTGGGACCGGGGACCTCCCACAGGCAAGCCGCTGAAGGCAGCCTACCTGTCGTGCTTGGGGTGGCAAAATACCTAGAGCCGCCCCCTGTGAGTAGGCATACTACTGGAGGACTGAGAGGTACAAGCGTTATCAGACATCAGGAGGAAAGTCCTGTGGTGAGGATACAGAAGGTGTTGGGAGGAGGCCATGGGGAAGTAGCCCAAGGAGTTGTAACTGTTGCGCAACTGTACCAGGAGGCATTCTAGACAGCTGCAGTCCACAGGGCCCTGGGCTGGAACCCAGACCAGAGGGTGGGCGCAGGTTCCCCCCAAACCTCCCAACTCCTGATCAAACATAGGAGGAATTGACCTGGACTGTGGCTTCTACCAGAGGGGAAGGTCTCTGGGCTGTTTCCTGACACATAGGGTGAATCTGTGAGGTGAGCAAATCCACCAATAAGTGCAGAACCCACCAAGGTAGAGGAGGAACTTTGTCACAATATATGTATGCACACTGTGACAGGGTGCTGGGCAAAGGGTTGCAGATTCAGCCCTCTGCCACGCCCACTCCTCGTTAAGGGAACAAATTAGAGCAGGCTGGAGGTAACCTGGCCCTAATTGAAGAGTCGGAGACAGCTGCTACCTAACTAGCCTGGGGCTGCATAAAAGCCACAGGGGAAGGAAGCCAGGAGAGAGCAGGAGAAAAGGAAAAAGGCAGGGAATGGAAGCACGGAGGTAGCTCTCCACTCCCTCCTGCCTGCAGATGGTAAAGGGTAATTTGTACATGGTGAAATGGTGGTGGGAACGAGCCTGAGAATAAAGTACACCAGTGGTTACTAAACACAGGGTCTCCAAGTGACTTTATCAACCCAACAGAGGCAGGAGCCAAGAGGGCCCTGCCATACCCTGCTATACCCTCACACTTTTATATACAACATACTTTTAGTCTTTTAAGAGCTCATGTTGTTAATTATATTTCACTAGTGATTGTATATAATTGCATTTATTTGCAAGCTGTGCATTTATTTGTTTTTAGTGAATCTGAAGTCAGCGGGCCAGATTATCAGCTGGCATAATTCAGCATTGCTCCATTGATGTAAACGTTGATCAATTGGCAGCTATGCCAATTTACATTAGCTGTGAATCTGTATTTAAAAATAACTCTTTATTAGATCTTTTCGCCTTTGGAAATTACAAGCATTGCAAGATACAAGGTACTTTACCAAAAATTCTAACACAATTGCCTCCACAGTAGCATGAGTGAATAGAGGGAGGTTTGCAAAGCAGTGTATATCCTGCATATCAAAACAATAAAGTATAATAACAGAAAAGATGCATTTAAGGGCCTGATTCTGCATTCCTCATGCAACTGAGTCTCCCACTGAATCAAATGTGTACCCAGGCAATGCAGAATTCTGGCCTTTCATGATGCTTTTTATGGCACGAAATCTTTTTCTAATCTTTATGTTTGTTAAAATGTCTAATGATAGAAGCTTATTCTTTCCCCATATTATTTACATTTTTTATTTCTCATAATCTTCTCTTTTTCAAATGGTGCTCAGTTCTCAATAGTATCCTTACAGTGTAACTCACTAGAACAGTTTTATTTGACACTTCATTAGCTATTATTCAATTATTTTTTGGGCTGACACATGCAAGCATCTGCAGTACTTTTCTATGTCAGTGGGCTGCGGCTACATTAGGACCTTTTTTTTATCAAGCAGTGATAGGAAATACTGGTCTCCACCAGCACAAAAAAGCTAAGGGAATTTTAAACAGGTCTGGATATCCAGAACCATGACCCCAATGAGTAATTCATTCTGGAGATGGATTAATTTTTATTTAACCCTTCTCCCCCCAAATTTCTATCTTTATTGCTATAGAGAGCCTTAAGAATCAGGACAGAAGATGCTGCACAAGTTGTGGCAATTCCCTTTAGCTCTCCATGATCGAACACTCTCCCCCTTTCCAACTCCAACTCCAATGCAAGAAAAAAAGACCCAATCCTCAACTGATGTAAATCAATACAGCTCCATTCACACCAGCCAAGGATTGGGGCCAGAGTTGCATTTCTGACATTGGCTATTTATGAAGCCAAAATCTGACCTTCTGAAGACACATTCAGTAGGGTATAGATGGCCCCCCAGCCATTTTGGATAAGAGCACAAAGAGAGCAGAGATAACATTTTAAAATAATGGTACACTGTCTGGCTCAGTAAAATGTTAATGGGATAAGAGAGAAGTTGTGAGATTCATGGTTCAAGCCCAGGTCAATAGAGAACAGCTATTTGGTAGTTTGTGTGAAACAGATGATGGTATCAGTTCATTTTCCACTGGACAAGATAGCCCCAAAATAGTCATTCCAGTAGGTAGCCGTAGCAGAACAGTCATAGACTGAACTGCTTTTTGACCTTCCAAGGCGGGGTTGAGGCATACTGGTAGGGCAAGAACTTACATTGTTGCTGTCTATTCTAATAAATACAGGATTGTATCCTCCTAGACTGTCAATCAGGCACCTCAAAATACTAAATTGATTTCAAATATGCATAAATAAGGATACAATTTTGGCACAGAGGTCACAGAAACAGCAACTTTGAATAAAATCAGTGAAATCTTGGAAATGGCTGTGAAATCACAGCTGCTTAGGCCCCCAGGTTGAGCGGTATTGTGACTTGGTGCACAGGGTTGCAGTGCCACTCAGGTTGGGCCATATGCATAGATGGATACGGAGGGGAGGACTAGCCAAACCTGAGTTGCACTAAGACCCTGTGTGCTAGATTACAACATCCGGAGTTGGGAGCCAGCCTCAGCCCCATGAGATAGGAGCCATCACTGCAGGGTGGACTTGCTTTCCAGCATCCCTCCTCCCTGCCCTGCCCTTATTTTTCAGCACCCCCACTATACTCCTGTGTATGCTACTGTACCAAAACCTATATTATTTGGTGACCTTTCTGTGACTTTTTGTTTTTTTTCCTGCACCCCTTCTGTGAAATTTACTAAAAATTTCCATGCAAAAATCGTAGCTTTAAAAACAAATAATGACAAAAAAGGATTACTTTGTTTTGATTGGAAACCATCAATATTTCTTCAGGAAGCTTGTTTTTTAAAACACGTTTTTTCTTTATCTAGTTAGGTTGCTATAACAGCTTCAATCTACAATAGATCTCCTGTGGAGGTCACAGCCAATCATAATAGACAACACTGGACTCTTCCTCTCAAGTCTCCCACCCTCATCTGTCCATGATAAGATCTGTACATGAGAGAAAGATGAGGTATACTCCTCAGTGAGAGAGATGTGAAAATTATCCCCCGTTATTTGAGGAAGCGGGATTCTGAGACACATGATGTGAGAATATAGTGGGTTAGACTGACATAATGCTGCCTTCTTATCCTTTCATGTAATTGCCATAGAAAATGAAGAAATCCAACACGGATGACCAGTTTAGGTTTCCTAACTCGTGTACAATATTTTAAACAATCTTAACTATAAAATCTTACTGAGCCTGATTATCTGATCCATTAACCCTAAGTGGAACTCCACCGTGATTTAGTAGAGATCTTGTTTTACACCAGTGCAAGTCAGAGGAAAATTGAGCTATTTGAGTTTAGTTGTGTTAAAATAAAAAATCTGCAAAGTTTCAATTGATTAGTTACAAATCAACTCTCAAATAACTATTAAAAGTATGGAACATTTATAAGCATGAACAAATCTGTATAGGGTAGCAAGACATAGTGAATTGTACACCGACTATCTTAATATTAGCCACTCCATAAGCTACATTTATTTAAAAGGGAATTTACCATATACTCCGGCAAATAGCTTAGCAAGTTTGGCTGGGGAGCATATCTGTTTACAGCCTTTCATTAGCAGATGTGGTGTATGATACCAGTGACACAATGGGTTATCTATAAATTGCCACGTTTATTTTGAGCACAATGCTACGCTGTAATCTGTTTTTCCCTTCAGTACTTATGCAGGATTATGAAGTTATGCATTAAAAGTGCTTTAGCCCTGTTCTATGTTAGGCAATTTTCAAGCCTTTCTTAGCCAATGTGTATTTTGTTTGCATGGTTTTAAAATGGGAATTATAAACCTGGGAGTGCCAAGAGGAAGAATGATCACTGCTAAACTGAGCCTAAACATAACTGTGTCAAACAACTTTATCTACTCATGTGATTTAGCACTAAACAAAGCATTTCTCATGCAGTCCACTTAGGAATCCTATTTATTTACAGTGTATCAAAAGGGATGTTTTTTCAATCTACTGGACAACAAGAATTAAACCCATCACCTGAAAACTAAACCTAAAATACAGCAGATCTTTCCAACTTTTATCATTTTATTAAAGCTTAATGTGTATGCAGTAGTTATATAGTGCATGGACACCAACAATTTATGGTGTTACCTCCTAATCACTTCCCTCCCACCACGTCATAAATCACTTCTTAGACCATGGTGCTGGAGAAAGCACTCTCTAGAAGGACAGCATGCCGCTGCTTTAGAAAGCAAAAAAATATTCTTCATATGTTGCAAACTACTTGAGGCATAGGGAAAGTTTATCACTTGCACTCTGCCCTGAAAGAAACATTGGGATGGTGTCTCATTTTCTTGGCTGAATGCTATTTTTGAAAAAATGTACCAAACTTCACATTTTCTGTCATTATTTTTTGTCCTTCTCCTCAGCACATGCAAAAGAATGCTACTGGTGGGGAAAAAAAGACTAGAATAGCAACTCTTACAGAATGAACTGGTATATGTCTTATAATTTTACAGCCATATGCCATGTATTATGTCTTAAAGCCCATATGGAAAATTAGCATTGTTGAACTCTGTTCAGTATGTACATGTTACCACCAAATGATTAAACAATACCTCCAAAACACTGTATAATGGAACAAGGAGCATACCCCTCTCTTGACAGAACAATAGCATATGTTCACTTCAGCACAGAATTTGGCCCCGAATCTCTGATTTAGAACCAATGAGATTAGGACTTTGAAAGGGTAGCATGGAGTAGAAATCAGTACAGAATGTATTCCCTTGTTTAGTTTAAATATAACCTTTATAATGTTAACAGTAAACACCTGAGAATCACTCCGTGCCAACTGGTTGAAACAGAAATCAATAGGAAGAAAGTGAAGGATTGTAAAATGGAAATTAAAAATAATAGATATGAAAATATTATTCTAGTATTCCTAACCCTTATTCTGGCCTCCTATCCTTGTTCAGTACGGTTTTGAGTAGAACAATAACTAGCCATATTAATAATCATACCAGGGTCATATTATGCAACTCAGGTCCCTTTTACATCACAATGCTGTATTGTATAGTTATGGATATAATTAGTGGAAAGGGACAGCTAAGAGCAGTGATAATACCAGGATGATGTAAAAGGAAACAAAATTTGCATGGTGTCAAATATATGAAAGACCGAATATGTTGTATTTTATTCTGGCAAATGATTCATTTGAAAAATAACATTCTCAGCCTATATAGAACTACAACAGAAATTGACCTAAGTGGAACCTACTGAATTGACCAATGTGTCATTCAAGCCAAGTTATTTTGTCAAATTATATATTTTTCTTTAGCTTTGATATGAAACAAAAACTCTTTTTTATTTCACTAATATTTTTTGAAGGATTTAAAGATATAATATATGGGCCTAGAGTGACCAGATATCCCAATTTTACAGGGACAGTCCCAATTTTTGTTTTTTTTTCTTATATAGGCTCCTATTACCACTCACTCCCATCCCGATTTTTCACATTTGCTCTCTGGTCACTCTATATGGGCTAGACCTTCAGCTGGTGTAAATCAGCATAGCCAATCGGTATAGCTCCATAGATTTTAATATACATTTACTGACAATTCCCATTTACACGAGTTGCCCCTGTAGGATAACATTGCTTTTCTGAAGTAGCTAAAATGTCAAACAGCAAGTACAGCCTAATGAACTCAATCCTAGCCCTAAAGTCAGTGGCAAAATCCCCACTGACTTTGATGGAACCCAAATCCATAGTGTTATAACGAAAATTACCTTTAAATTTCTTCAGAGGAAACAATTCATTTTAAAAAATCTTACAACATATTTAACAGTCTAGTGAAAGCCAATGTATATACATTAATGTATTTTCATATTACTTTTAAGCTCTTTCCCATCAAATAGTTCCCATGTTTACACAGTAGTAGAGATCTCATGATAACACACCAACAAAAACTTTTGAATAGAAAGATAAAATAAACCTTTACCAAAGATACCAGTGGTTGCTCTGTTTTTCCTCATCAGGTACATGGCCCAGGATAGAGGAGATGACATGCCAAACTGTCCATGGTTCATGTTTAAATTTAATATGATAACCAAGAAGTAGCCAGACTCTGCAAAAGACCAGGAAAAACTAAACAAGACCAGAGTGGAGCTCTTCCTTTTCACTTCACTCTTTTTCTGCCCTAGAGATCATTATTTAACACAAGCAAATTGAAAAATGACATGCAGTCATGCTTAAATATGCTTTTTTTTCTTTTCACTAACCAAACTCACAAGAGACTTCACTTTTTTTTTTTTTTGCCTCAGGCACTTATAGACTTGAAATTTTCATTTAGCTACTCATACGATTTTTCCCCCTTACCCAGTTAGAGTGGAAATGGGTGAAAGTTTACAGTTTACAGGTTTGCTGCTGGAAATGAGGTTGGAACTGTTTGGTGGAATATTCTGTTGTTGTTTTTGCTGATAGATTTTCTTCAGGATATATCGATTACTAGTAAAATAATACTAGTAAAATAATAAATAATAATAACAATCATGATTTTAACATAGTGTTTTCATACTCAAAGTACTTCACAGTCATGAACACCATATAGTGGTACCATAATAGTACTTTTATTTACAAAGAGAAGATTATTTCAGGGACTATATTATGCAAGTTAGGGCCAAATAAACCTATTGGAGTCACTGGGACAAGTACTCGCATGAGTCAGGAGAGAAGGATTTGGCCATTACTTCATGCTGATAATTGTAAAACAGCACAAGGACAAATGGTAGCCGGTACCCGTGCAGCTTGCAACTGTACTAACAGACAAAGTTATACACTTTACTACTCTAGAATGCGGAAGGATATTATCCTTCATAGAAGCATATGAATTAACATGATGGACTGAAAAAAAAATTACATCTGTTCTGTCACTATGAAATTCAGTGACTTCACAGAGAAGAGCATAAGTGCTCATGAAAATGTGTATTTGTGAATTTCTGAAAATGTTAAGCCAGATTCACCAGTACATTCCCCTTCTTTTGCAAGCCAGATCTAACACTGCTTTGTGTCACTGAAGTGGAGCAAGGAGGCAGAGCCTACCAGTGAATGTGGCCTGTTGACTTCACAATGTGAATTTATATTGCACTGTATTTAGGGTAAATCATTTTTTGAATGACACAGACACTATTAGCACAATGAGTGTGTGGTTCAGGGAAGCAGTCATGAACTCAGCAGCTCACATGGTGGTTGACATTTGATTTTTGACTTTTTTTAAAGAAAGGGAATTTTGACTAGAAAGCTAAACATATTCCCTATTTGTCTTCACTTAATCTTTTGTGCTTCATTTCTCCATTTGTAAAATGGGGAGACAATTATATACTGTGGTGACAAGGAGGATATAAGTATCTAGATAAGCAATGGTAAATTGCACCTGGAAAACGTCAGACAGGCTGAAAGGACATTGCTTTAAGGAGACAGTAAAACAGAACTTCATCAAGAGCAGGCCCTTAGGGCCAGATCCAAAACCACTGAAATCAAAGCGAGGCTTTTAATTGACTTCAGTGGGCTTTGGATCACACCCTTAATGATAACCATACAGAAGACCACCTTTGGACTGCACTGCTGACTGGGTAGCAGCCCACATTCTGCTATATAAACATTTCTAAGGACTTCTTTTCCTTTTTTAGGAAGTGTATATGATCATTTTATCATATCAGGATTTAGGGTATTTTATTTTTTTAATAGCATGGAGAAAGTAACTGCTCATGTATTGAATTTTAAGTTTCAAAATATTGTCTCAATCCTTGCCGTCATTCAGAATGTGGTGCCTTACTGAAGTCTATTGGTGGGTATGTGTGTATGGATTGAGGCAAGCATTAGGCCCTTAGATTTATTATGGATTTGTCACTTACCAAAATTCATATTTAAAGTCGAAGCCACTGTTGAGTTTTTATATATGATATAAAATAAAAATGCTTCTTTGCAGCTGTAATTTGATGTAAAATTTCAGCTAACAGATTTTATGACCAATGCCCTGATCAAACACACACCTACATTTAAATTAAGTATAGTTTTTTAAACTCTTGTTACATATCAGGAATAGCACCATAGCTACCACAAAAGATGCAACAAATTTTAAATTTATGGCTGGCTAAACCTGATATACAGATTTGTGTAGCAGCTGTTTGTCTTTTCATCTCATACTGACCAGAAAAACAAGAAGCATTATTATTTTTCTTCTTTATTTTAACAGTCTTTCTTAGATAGCAGGAAACCGATCTTTACAAGCAGTGCACCTAATTTCCCCAGGAAAAAAAATGGAGAAGGGGAAAAAAATGACACAAAATTCTACAGCACAACCTTTACCATCCTAGTCTCTGTTGCACAAGCTTGTGTTGTAACATTATTCAACTGTAACAGAAGGACTGGGAGGGACCTCAAGCAAATGTTTCATCAACTGCACAGCAAGATGTTTCCTGGGTTTTGCAGACAGTGGTTCAGTGAAGGTACAATAATCTCTGTTGCTGACCAGATAAAGCACCCCTGCCAGCCACTATCTTCAAATGCTAACAATATGGATAAGATTCTTTCTTTCCATGCCATTGGCTCCGAGCTCTCGCAATTTACAGATCTTTATTACTAGACTCCTTCATTCATGTTTATCAGACAGTTTTCATCTTCCTTTTCCTAATGTTTGTTACCTCTCTATCAGAGTTTGAGCATCTTGTGTACATTTACATGAAGATAAGAAATGCTGGGGCTGCACAATGGACACCTTTGTTGTCACCAGAATGCATAGCCGTCTAGGAAAAATGGAGTTCAGATTGTTAATGGAGTTGAGTTTTTTTTGTTTTAAAATTTGTCATTGTTATATAATGTTTTTGGTTGAGCCTGGTGATATAGTAAACTGAGTAGGATTTGAAAGACTTTTACTTCGATTTCATTTTATTTTGTGGTTTCTGCTATATAGAGGAAGCTTCCAATTCTTGCAAGAGAAAATTTTCACCCCCCATTAAATGTGCTTTGGCAGTCTTATATATGAGAATGAGACCCCAATTGTATTCTTATTGCCTCAGACGTGCTCACAAGCCCATAGGCCCCATCTCAGATGTCGGCAACAGAAATGACATGGGCAGAAGAGAGGTGATAGTGGCATTCTTAATTCCTATATATTCACAGGGAAAATCTTTTTTATGCTAATTCTAGACCCAGTGCATATTTAAGTACAATAGGATAAGACAGTCGTTTCAACATTTGGGACCTAAGTTTCAAAGGTGCTGTGTATCTGCAACTCTCATTGACTTCAGCTGGAGATGAGAGTGCTCAGCACTTCTGAAAATCTGGCCTTTGATAATGTTTTCACTGAAGATGGTATCACAATAAGCAAGGGCATGGCATGCAGTTTACAGCTAATCCACAATGGTTTTCACAAATTATTTCCTAAAGCAAAAATATACATGCCAGGTTAAAATAAGAGGGAGTAACAGAGAACAAGACTGTCCTATCTTGTGGTGCTCCATTTGTATGCATACGAAAAGCAAGTACTAAATAGTGGTGGATTCAGGTTTCCAATCTGACGATGACATTAGCAAAATATCTTCAAAGTTTTGATCTTAAAAATCAGTCAGTTAACAAAAACTGGTATTTTCCAAAGTCACACAGTATTTTAAGCGTCGTCTTAGACGTCTGTTCTCAAAGTTCAGAGTCACCCTAAATCTATTTATTTACTTGTAACGTTGATGTTTAATCAAAAATGTTATTGGGTTCTATATAAGAGTAACTGCATGAAATTCTATGGCCTGTGTCACCTAGGAGGTCAGAGTGAGGCCTTAATCGTCTCTTCCAGCCTTAAAATCTATCTTAAAAAAAATTCCAGAAAGATTATCCAAGATGGTATTGAGAACCTTACTTTCTGGTAAAAAGTATTTTTAGGTTTCTCTGAACTGAGCTAAGTGAATTACATATTTTAAAATATAATTCCAACAAAAAGACAGGCAGGTAAGAATAAAACAGGATGTACTACCTGTCCTGTTTTCAATGTACAGCACCATCTTTAACTGGCTTTGAACCACTGAATCCTTTCTGCAGAGTGTTCAGCAACTCTCCATTGAAGCAGGTTATTTTTCTATATACTAGATCTCATGCATTCTCTGTTGATTCTGACAGGATTGGTAAAGTGCAGTCGAGGGTGGGATTCCCTAACAAATACATAGAGCTACTGTGTAAAATCCTAAAGACAATGACTTTTTTGTTGAGATGTTTGCACAGGCTTCCACTGTGCAGAAACTGGGCACACTCTTCTAAGAGGCCACGCCTTGAGAGACAGTCTGAAGTTGCAGATGTTTCATTTTATTTATTTTTTGGCATCTTACTAAATATTTAAAAGTTATCAAAAGCTAATATTTTGGCAGGCTCTTTTTTTCCCCTTTAATGCCTCCTTTAAAAATGGTCTAAGCCGTAAACTTGTTACTTGCAGAAAAATACCAGTATTTCAGATCTGCACTAACACATTTATTGTGTTTCCTGTGAAGAACAACAGTCTGGAACGATGTGCCTGAATAGTCCAAAATGCTGAAGTTTAAGTATGAAATAGCATCATTTAAGCTATATCATGAAAGGCAGCTTCATGTGTAGAATCTACTTTTTTTTTTTTTTACTTCTCATTCTTGCCTTCATGGCTTCTGCTGACCATTACTGCAGATTTGCCCAGAAGCAGGAAAATATTGCTTCAAGTGCAAATATCGGCCAGGAGGGGGAGCTCCTTAATGATCAGCCAGGCCAGCAATCTCCAAATCAGCTAGCTGTATCCACTGCCAAGTGACAACTTACTGTTCGTCTCAGAGCATCTGGCCAACCTCTACATCTCTTCTTTGATGTCTGCAGAGACAGAGCTCTACACTGACAAGTAGTTTCCATCTATCCTCAGCTAACAACTATTACCACGAGAGAACTGCTGTGCAATAATATACAAGTGGTAAGCACACATGTAAACACACACACACACACACACACTTTTCTCAAGCCAAGCTTAAATTCAGTACACAAGATTTTCTGCTTATATCAAACAAACTTAACCTGTAATCGCTGAGGTACCAAAAGACTGAGATAGGGTTAAAGTCTGCTGGGACAACTCCAATGATTTTACTGGAGTGATGCCAGCAGAGAACTTGGCCCATAGAGTCAGAACTGTCACCTGAACTGATTTAAAATAAAGGTAGCACTGATGTGCCTAAAGAAACCTCAACATGGTCAAATGTGGAGGCTGCAACTTTATTATCCTCTAATATCAAACCAGGGCAAATCACCCAGCAGGCTTGTTCTTGTATGGTTTTCAAATGGCACCAATAGCCCCAGGCACCCTCAAACTGAGGGGGAGTATAAAGGCCATGCCCCCTCTACACCCTTAGGTCAGGTAAGAGATCCTGACTGGAATCCAGAGTCCCAACCTTCTCCATGCCAGAAGTAGAAGAGATAAGAGAAGCCACAAGCTGCATAAGACATAGAGGCCAGGCCACTATTGCCCAAGCAGGCCACTGGGTTTTGGATTCCTTCACTGGTCCCTTTCAAACCCACCAACTGCACTGGAAATCACCAAAGCTAGGACAATTGTAATTTAACCCCTCAAAACCAGAGCTCCTGGATGTAGAGTGCAAGGTGAAAAAACTCACACAGCAGCTCACCAGTTTTGCCCTATGGGAAAAATCCCTTCCAGACACCAAAACTGGGAACCAGCCTAACATCCAGCATTGTACAGATTTAACAACCTTTTGAAAGGTGGAAAGGGTAGGGCTGAAACAGACAGCTTCCCCACCCAGGAAAAACACTGTACACTCTTTCATCCCCGCCCCCCACACCAGATGGGAGCCAATCATTTGGTCCCACACCATCCCTACTGCCCTATGGCTGCAATGGTATGTGGGACAAGCCCTAGAGCCTGGACTGGGATGCAGCATGTAACCCCCCATGCTATGTCGCACAAGAAAGGAGGTGGTGGGGAGAACTGTCTCCATATGCCTGAGATGAAGAAATGGAGGGGGCATGTGGGCCATGTGCCTCAGTTGTTCCATCTGAGATGATGCCCCAACAGTATCTTCACAGGCCCCAGCTCCACCAAAGTTCCCTCCTGGCTAACAGGCCGGGTATTTTAAAACAGAGCATACTAGTTATTTAAGAACCTTAGCCTGCTTGTTTCCTCAAACTGAAATTTTAAGGAGGGGCCACATCACACAGAGCAGCCTGATGGATTTTGGATAGAAAATATCTTGTAATCAGAGAGGGATGACAAGTGTGCCATCTGCCTCTAAACAATGCCCCTCCATGGCTTGCTGTGAGGGCTGAACAGAGAGAGTCACAGTCAAAATTTTATTAGATAACCAATTTAAAAAAAAACAAAACTACACAGCAGGTCAACAAGGGAGAGAACAAGTCATGGGATATGGGAGCAAAGGTAGAAACTGCCATATTCCAGTGAAACATCTTGAAATGTGATTTACACTTATAAGGCTTTATTTTGGCTTTTGTATTAAGGGCCTGCATTGGAGAAAGGGGAGGCTGTTCCATCTCAGCACCAGTCTCTAGAGGCATTCTGGCTGGCTCAGCCTGTATTCTTCTGGGAGTCCATGCCAGAGAGTGAGTTGAAAGGGGGAATGCATGCTCCCTTCTTTGCTGGTCCTACTCCACTGACAGGTGTGGAGAATGCTACTGCTATTCTCCCCAATCTCACATGCTATGGAGCATCTAGTTCTTATTAAAGGGGATCCGGCCAGGTCGTGAGATTGCAGACGAATTCAGACTACCCAGAGTGTAATTGCCTTTAGGTGCTTTACACTGCAAGACCTTGTTCTGTGAAAAAGCTTTCCCACAACAATCAAAAACAAAATCCCATCCCTCTCAATCCTAATCCCTGTCCCCCACACAAACCCCCATAGCAACCTACCAAAATAGGGTCCCCTACAGCCAGGGAAGGGAGAAGAACAGAAAGCTTCTTGAAGTCCACTAGGGACCTCACCATGCATCCCTAGTTTATCTACAAGTACCTATGACAAGAGGAGCACAAGAACCTAGACTGAGGATGCCCCTTGTGAAGTTCTGTTAGGGGATGAAGGACTGGTTGTGCCCTCCTCACATAGCCTGGATCTCCAAAGACTCACAGAATAGTCTTCATGGTTATTCTCAGTGGGAGACTCTCTCACTGCTATCCAAACTTCCTAATTCCTTTAACAGCTGCCTTTACCTGGCAATCCAGCATTTTCACAATTTCGTACCTTCTACCACTCTTTCTGCCCCTGTAGCCTATTCAATAATGTTGATTAGGCTTCAGGGCAGAAGCAGCATTTTGCACTTTCTTCTAGGGCAGGATTTCAGTTGGGGAGAAAGCTCAATCTTGCTTTCTTTAATAATTCAAATGGCAGTATTGTGTGGATACTCTTAACTGCTACTTAAAAGTAATTAATTGATTTTCTGACATATCAGTTAACAATGTATTGCACTGACATGAAGTTGTGATTTTGCTGTTGATTGGGCTAGATGACTAGATGCATCATACTCAGTTCAGGAGTTTAGCTTAGAAGTCTCTAAAAATATTGAGCTATAAAAGGAAAGGCATTTTACAAATAGTGTTGACTAAAACTTGAACCCATATGCAACTTTAACTGTTCTCAAATTAAAGTATTGCATTGTTATTGCAGTGGACTGATAGTATTTAAATTTAGAACATCCAGTAGGTATGAAAACACACACACTGAATTTAAACAAGAATGATATCTACAGATGTGTTTTCTGTATCACACACACACACCCCTGTACTGAGAGAAGTTACTGAAGTTTCTATATTGTTTATGATAAGCCTAGTACTCCATCTGAAACTCCTGAATGCTGAAGACATATATGGATGACTCTGAAGCACCAGCAGAAAGAAGGAAGACAAAGAGATAAATCCTGGGGTCAGGAGATGGGCTATATAGACTTCAATCTCTATTGCAGGTCATCACTTCCAATCAACCCCAAGTTAGCAGTGACTAGAACTTGTGCTTGTCTCTATAAATATGTGCAGCAGTCACAGGGTTAAATAAATTGTATGAACCAAGGCCAACCTTTTCGAACTTGGTATATAAAATTAGGCACCTATACTAAAAGAGATATGATTTTCTGCACCTTTAGCGCCCCTTGACTTCGATGGGATTTTTTTCACTAACTGAAAATTAGGCCCCTGTTACTTAGCTACCTAATCCTGGATTCAGAAGTTTACTTTAAGGTACTCAGGTTTGAAAATTTTGGCCTGAATACACAGTGGGGAAGATCCTATCAGAAATATTTTCACTTGTTAGGGATGATGTTACATTAGGAACATAAGAACACCCATACTGGCTCAGACCAAAGATACATCTAGCCCAATATCCTGTCTTCTGATAGTGGCCAATGCCAGATGCCCCAGAGGGAATGAGCAGAACAGGTAATCATCAAGTGATCCATCCCCATTACCCATTCCCAGCTTCTGGCAAACAAAGCTAAGGACATCGTCCTTGCCCATCCTCCTAACAGCCATTGATGGACCTATCCTCCATGAACGTATCTAGTTCTTTTTACCCATTTGTGGCTCTGCTTTGCTCCATCATGTGTAAATCATACAATCAAATGCCTAACTTTTAAAAATACTTCTGATAATACTTCACACTACTTAGTATAGATTTGCCATTATCTTCAAAGTGATACCTATTCTCTATCTTTTGCCCCGGCTTACACAACAGCTTACACAACTTAAAGGAACAACTCAAATTTGCCTCCAAATTTAGACTTTTACAAGCACAAGCTATTACTGGCTATGTTATTTCTTTTCCATGTTTATTTCAAGAAAACCCTCCATTTTTGGATTTACTTGATGCTGCCACACAATTTCCAGTTTGCCACAGGTTTTGCACTGCAATGCTACAAAGCCTGGGGCCTTGTGGTAGAATGTAGATCCATTCGGTCACATAGTCCCTGGGTCTTAAGCCTATATAAGAAAAGTGCTTGATAGAACTTGAGTTGTTAATACATGCTTCAGGTTAAAATTTTCTCCTACAGTTTTAGTAAGTCATTCTTGTTAAGAAGATGCCAACAGCTTCCTGCATTCCATCATATACCCAGCCACACTGGCCACTGAACCAGGAAGCCTTCAGCCGCTAATAAACTAAATTCTCCAAGACCGTCATCCCTGTGAAAATATGCTGATATGTGAACTTTACTGTGCATGCAATGCATAGAACAGAGCTTAACATAGTGAAATATGAAATAGCTTAACATTCAGAATTATTTATTATCAGTCTTTTCCAATGTTTTCTTTTGGCTGCTAAAAAGCTTTGAATTACCAGACATTGTATCCTGACTTACTTAAACTTCAGAAGAATGGTAACAGGAGAACCAAGGCAGATTCAGTAATGCATATTCTGTGAGGTGTTTAGGTTAAGAATAGATGAGTTCTGAAAAAGAAGAGAGGCCATAAATAATTAAAGTCCCTCCCTGTAGATGGGAGAAAAGTAGCAAGATTTTGCTGAAGTCACTGATTGATTTTCTGACACAACTGAAAAGATGTGAAAGCAGCCACTTGGAGTGCAGTGTCAGATATGCAATCCATTGTTAAATGGAATTCTGCATTTTAGTTACTAACACAGCTTGTGTTCCACTGATGACACTATTATAGAGTACACATCAAACCTAACAGAAATGAAAGACTGAGGAAAATATAGGCCAAATGGACAACTAGATGTTTGAATTAAAAAAAACAAAAACAAAAACCCTAACAACCCAAAACAGAAAAGAGAAGTGTTGCTTTATAAACAAGGTACTGTTACACTGATGGGGAAACTATATTCACTTCTATTTACAAGCAGTTTATTGCCTTGAATATCTGATTTCATATATCACTGTCATTAATAGGAGATAGAACACTGAACTAATGAATTGGTCACTAATGAGAGAATCCTTTCATTTCTTCCTTTTTCAGTACAAATTCAGATACGAAAAGATCTCTGTTATATGCAAACAGGTGAAAAAAATTCCTGTGGAGTCACACCTTATCATGTATATCCTACAACACACTGCCTTTTTTATATTATTCATGTCAATCTGAATTAGAGGTCAAATGAACAGAGCATAGGCACATCTGAGCTAACAGCAGTATTGAAGAGAAACATGGACCTCTTAAGACTACAATATATTGTTCATTATGAAGTCTTCCTTATTCCACTTTTTTTCACAGTGCTAGAATTTAGAAACTGTATATTACTAATGTATATGCAGGAAGGCATAACTCTGTGTGCTAAACATACATTCCCCCAAACCCAACATTTCATATGGTGTAAAGGGAAGGTTTTGTTTTGTTGGTTGCCTTCACCAATCACGGTGCACTGACAGCAAAATGAAACTTACTAGTACATTTGATCTTTAGTATCTGGTCTGGTGTTTATATAGCTATTTCGATGCAATCAGATGGTGCATGATGATAAGCCTACTTTACAAAATTTGGAGGAAGATGTAGGATCAAAAGGAAAAGGAGAAAAAGAAATGAATGGGCTGTGTACACAGATTTATACTGGTTAGTAGACTCCAAAATGAACTACAAGAAGCTATTATATAAAACATCAAAACTCTACTGAACTATATCGAGTTTAACATGTTTGAATTATTCCTGTTGAATCCCTGGAAAAGTTAGCATGAGTCTTATGATAGTCTTTCTTTTCTTCATACAATATCGACTATTAGTTATTACTTGTTAACCAGTGCCAAACGGTTAGTATTATGCATGACACAAAATAAACCAGTCTCTGTCCTGAAGACCTTACAATCTAGCAGATTCTTCTACAGTACAGGGAAATAGTTAATTGAAAGTGTTGTGTGGGCTCCTCCCTTCCCACTCACAATCATACAATATCCTTGTGGTTCCTACACAGTTACACACATGAATATGTAACATTAGGAAAACATTTAGGGCTTGATTCTTAATTACACAAAGGCCTCTTTGCTCTGCTCTAGGAACATAATGTAGCTTATAATCCATATTAAGACTCTTGTACATTGTCAGAGTGGCGTAAAAGGGCCTTAGATAAATGAAAATCTGACTTTTAATGTACTTTAATATGATTGAGCAGGGGCAAAACCAGAAAAACCAGCACTTAATGAGCAGCCACCTTTCTGCAGACCAAGAACGAGAGTTCTATGACCACCAGTGGTCCACAAAGCACAGCTTTGGAACCTTTGCAATAGGGAAAGAAATGGCATGCACTGGAAAGCCTAGAGGGAGAAATAATTTATAGTGTTGGGGTATTTTAAAATGTTCGTTCACTTCTCCTGGGCAACCCGAAGAAGAGAGGCTTTAGATGGGACATGAATGCTGAGAAGGTGGGACACAGTGAAGTAGGAGATGGAAAAAGATATGAAGATGGAAAGAAGAAAAGACAAACAGGACACTGACGGCTGCTCTTGATTGCTGACAAAATAAACAGGCTAGGAGAACACATTAGTGGCTGTGTGGACAATAAGGTCAACCAGTGAAATCCTGGACCTATCGGCAAAACTCCCATTGACTTTAATAGGGCCAGGATTTCATCCAAGATATTTAAATGTAACACAGTGGACAATGGGAAGCCAATGAAGGAACTGAAAAAGGTGGTGATTACACAATCTGGTAATATATTATTAAAATAACAGTCACATCACATCACAGTATATGAGAAGAAAATACTCAGAAATTCTTCTGTCTTTTTGCCATATCCTGTCATTTGTCTATATCCCAAAGTCCTCTTGACCTCAGTCAGAATTCTGTAATGGCTGCTGAGTATTAGCATTTGGAGTCCTGCTCTTGCTCAGGTGACTGGGGCAAGAAAATGAGTTTATTTGTCTTCCCAGGACTTCAAAGTGCCATGGGGAATCTTGGTTTTTCCTCCTCTCAGAAGGGAGGCTAGTAGAAAATACCACATGAACAGAATTTCTGGTGGTATTCCAGCATTCAGGTAGCAGCTGACTAACAACAGGAAATGCACACACAAAAAATTGGAAATAAAAAAAAGGTAAATAGTAAACGTTAAACTTATTTGAAAGTTTGATTCTCATTTAATTGGGCCAGTTCACCAACTCTACAGAAAAGACAGGTGCAAAGTAATTAGCTAGTATCACATTATTTTAACTTTCAACATCAGCACTATAAATAAAGGGAAACAGATAAGAGACTTGCTAGTTAAATCTCATACTGGCTCTGTAGGATCTGTGTATAATTATTTTACAATACCACAAAGTATTGTGTGTGTGGGGGGCATCATACAAACCCTCAAGCAAATAGATCAACTGGTCTATTTGTGTAAGAAAGGATTTGCTGGATTGGACCTTGGGGCAGTTGCTGAATGGCATGCTTATCTAGAACACAGAGAGCCAATCATTTTTGAACAATTATGACAATAGATAAAAGCTAGACAGACTCTGATTTAAATGCCTGATAATAAAAGCTTACACTGAGAGATGGTCAATAAAAGCTTAGTAACAATAATAAAAATTTAGTCTCAACTCTACAAGAAAATGCATTAGATGTGAACACGGCACGATATTGTGATACTGAGGAAAAGATGGGTGATCCATACAAAAGTCTGTAATCTATTTCCAGTGCTACCAGGAACACAAAACCACTCTCTGTTTATCAGGTACCAGTGAGATTGTCTGAAAATAAGTGAGTTTGATGGTTTCTGTTCATTTCTCAATGGTTTGTATTCTACCACATATCTGGCTCATTTCCAATGGAGCCTAACTGTTGGGGAAAAAAATCATTTACCAATTAGCATGGAGATAAAAATATTTCCGTCTCCAATTGGGTGGTCTCTTTTACAGCTGAAATGAAATTAGATCCAGGACATGGCAGGTAAGTCTTAGGTTAAAGCTCATAATACTGAATATAAAATTCAGTTTGGCCTGAGACAACTATTATAGAATTCTAGGAGACACTGAGTTTGGAACTTTGCACACATATGATTTGTGAAATACAAAGTGAGAAGTATTATGATACAGAATAAAACTTGGCATGTTGATTTGTGTTGCCACAGCATTTCTGCAAGTCTTGCTACTTTAATATGACATGAATTATGTAGCTATAGACTAAATATACATTACACATATGAGTCAAATATATAGGAAAATCCAACTGCTGTAAAAAAACAACCTTCAAATCATAACTTTAACATCAGTAACCATGGGGCAGATTATTATACCTTTATTGGTGCTGAATAGTAAGGGTATTCCATTAATTTCAATTGAACTTCTTTTCAAGTAAGTATGGTAAGAATATTGCAATCCGTCTCAATGACAGTTACTTTTCACTAATGCAAATATGACTTTTCGTGGCCTCAAATTCAGTCTCAGAATTTTGCCCTCAGTTTTGTGCATGTTGCACAAACACAACCAATCAGAACAAAGAAAAGTTACACAAGTTACATATGCTATATATAAGTTATAAGCATGTGTTACCAGGCTTCGCTCCAAAAGGATCTTCTGGAAACACTGCTGGTAGGCCCCCTCCCTCCTAGGACAGCAGACATTTGTATGGGAAACCACTGGTAGCCCGAAGTCGCTCCCACCAGGAGAGATTCTTGTATAAAAACTACTGGTGGCCTACATACCCCTCCATCAGTAGGTCCAATTTACATTTGTTGCCCAGTGCTACATGACCTTTTTAACTGCATTAGGTTATGGTATGAGCTATAGGACCTATCCCTATGTGATTTAATGCAGGGCAGTATGAATCAACATTTAAAGCTGATTCGTTTTTTAAACACAGATAGAAGCAGGCAACTGATATGCCAACATGTATTTTGATGTTATCCTTCATTAGGTAGCAGGCATTCCACTATGGTTACAGCTTTTATATGTGTACAGTCAACACTCAATGAAAAACAACAAAAGTATGAGAAAGTATTTGAAGAATGCTTGTAAATGGTGGCTCAGTAGACTTATGATAATTTCTCTGATGTACAAATCCCTGCTCCTGAAAGCACAGAATCTTTTAGCAAAATCTAAGTGATGCAAAAGGTCAGCAGTTTGATCTAGGTGTTAAATGCTAAAGAACTCTGTTGAATACACACAGAGAATTACTGACGCATAAGTGAAAAAAGTATGTGAATTCAAGCATCACAGACAACTTTACTCCTGCTTTGCAAAAGAATTTAAAAAAAAAGCCCTCATAAAAATATGATCCAATTACAGCATTGGGATTCATGGAATTGCACAGGCATAGAAATTCATGTACAGTACTATATCGTCACAAAACAATTCTGAAGAATTAAAGGGCTCCTTACAGATGCTCTGACCTCATTTTCCCTTACCCCTGTGGGCTGCATACTGTGGGCTAGCCACACAGACATCTGTCGGAGTTGTGTGCGTGACTCAAAGGTAATATATGGCCAACTGGTTGTTAAGGTCCCCTACTTGGCTAATTGTTACTGCTAACTTGAAGACAGGTCTACAATGAAAAAAATATTCATGAATGTTTTGATGATTTCTAACTAGAATTTTGCTCCAGACATGTTTGTAGCCTCCTTTTGAATTAGCTTTTTCCATAGACACTTGTGTAAGATCTATAGAAGCCTAGAAGAAATATTTCCGAACACCAGCAGTAACCATTATTTTCAAGGCTAGTTCTTGAAGAGAGCATGCAGTACTACTGTCAGTGTCTGCAGTCATTAATACTTTTGCTTTCTAATGAAAACAATGGCATGTAGTGTTCTGAAAGCCCAGCACAGTGGAAGCTAATGGTTATTACAATACTGTATGTAAATACAACACAAATTTGCCAGGTTTCTTGCAAACAAAGTGGTGCGTTGGTAGGCAACAGCAGATAATACATTCTGCAGTACAAGCAATGCAAATCTAAAAAATTTAATGTGTGGCTTTATTGTGTAGGTCTTTGTGAAGCAAGACGTAGGGAAATTCAGTTTCTTAGATCAACATCCCAAAATTCATCTGTCCCAAACCAGGTAGCTTGATGCTATCTAGTTCTAACAATAAACTTCTATATAAAGTACAGTGTAACATAACTTAGTAAGTGAGCCTGACTTACCCTTATGAGCCAGAGTTTACCTGGTCCTTGCACATATGTGCAAGTGTGGGAGACGGTGTTAGAAGTCTCTCCTTCCACCTGTGCCCGAATGGCTGACAAGAATCACATTGGGAAGCATAGTGTCTATTCCTCCTAGCACTACCTAGGCAATCAGTAGATGTACAAAAATGGGGAAGGCTGAAGCGCAGTGACTTGCCTCTCTGTCCCTACACATGCCTGCAAAGTTGGGACCACAGCTCGGGTAGCTACTGTTCTGGTGTGAGTGCCCCAAGAAGAATTCTGGCTGAGTCGTATCATCTTCAGCCTCATTGCAACCCCTCTACACTTTCACTGTTTAAATAAATGATTACATATATACATATAGAGGCAGGTTAAGGCGAAAACTGAAAGTACACCTAGCTAGCTTTGGAACATTTTCAAAGTAATATGTGCTCCTTGGGTTTAGCTATGTGACTTGTATGAGCATGAGGTGCAGAGTAGAATCCAGAAAACATGCATGGTGTGGTTGTAGTAGTTTATGGATATAAATAGCAAGGATTCTCCATAGTTTGAGACCGTAACTCAGTTTTCAGAATTCATATTCCCCATTTACTTTATGCTGGAGGCCAATATAAAGAGCACCTGAAGTTTCATAATGAGAGCATTGAGTTTCTGCTTTTTAACCAGCGTGCTGTGTGGTCCAACAGAGAAGGCAGCAGTTCCATTAAAGTTAGCTTAAGAAAAAACAGGAGTGATTTGTTGACAGAGCTTAACAATAAGGATCCACATTTCCTTCACCAAGAATAGTTACTGTCTGTTTTGTCACTTTAGAAATGTGATTTGCGGGGGCATAATTTTATGAATCCACAGAGGGAAAATATAAAATGCATAGAGAAGAAACTTAAGCTGAGCCGCTGAATGTTTGGAATGAGCTGCTGAACTGTTCTTAGAATACTCTTTACATTCTAATGTCTCCGAGACTTCTTGCAAGCAATCTTTATCTTTCAACCTGCTCAATGCCAAGGGGCAGATGAGACGGTCAGACAGCATCTTAGGTGAAATGTTGTAAGTTTGTCACAGGACTTTATGTAATTTCTGAATCAAAACCAAAGCACAGTAACAGATGTGAGTATATAAAAATATGCAGATTTTGGATGAAATCCTGGCCTTGTGGAAATCAATGGCAAAACTCCCACTGACTTCAGCGGAGCTAGGATTTCACCCACAAATTGCAAAAATATCACATATTTAGAAACAGAAGAATTGCTGCACCAGATCAAGAATCTCCCACAACCTAGACAAGTGGGCTATGGAGATGTTCTCTCACGCTCTCCTTTTTTTCCATGAAAAATTCTGAAAGATCTCATTTTCATTCTTTTACCAAACTTAAATAAATTTTAAAACCTTTATAACATTTCTTGTTTTCTAGCCAGCCCTATTCAATATCCAGTCTCCAACAGTGTCCAGTCCCACCTGCTGCAGAGGAAGGTGCATAAAGCACAATGATGGCAGCTGTGGAATGGACAAGGCCAAATACTAGTTTACTGTATGTCCAGAATCATAGATTCTGAGGTCAGAAGGGACCACTGTGATCATCCAGTCTGACCTCCTATATAACAGGGGCCATAGAACTTCCCCAAAATAATTCCTGGAGCAGAGCTTTAGGGAAACATCCAATATTAATTTAAAAATTGTCAGTGATGGACAATCTACCACAGCCCTTGGTAAACTGTTCCAATGGTTAATTACCCTCATTGTGAAAAATGGATCACGTTATACCTTTGGATCACGTTATACCTTTCTCGGCTAGACTGAAAAGCCCATTATTAAATATTTGTTCCCCTGGTAGGTACTTCTAAATTGCAATCAAGTCACTCCAGAACCTTCTCTTTGTTAAGCTAAACAGATTGACCTCTTTAAGTCTATCACTGTCAGGCATGTTTTCTAACCCTTTAATCATTCTCATGGCTCTTCTCTGAACCCTCTCCCATTTATAAACATCCTGGAATCAGGATTCCAGCAGTCGTTACACCAGTGCCAAATACAGGTCAAATAAATACGTTACTCCTGCTTGAGACTTCCCTGTTTATGGATCTCAGGATTACATTAGCTCTTTTGGTCACAGTGTCAGCTGATTATCCACCACAACCTCCAAATGGCATGGGTTTATATACTCTCCAAAGTTGTTTGTTTGTTTGTTCTGATAATTCTATGTAATGTAAGCATGGAAACACCCCTCCTATTGACTTCAGTAGAAGCTGGACTGGTCTCTGACAGCATTGTAGAAGCCCCTGCAGTGGGTGAGTGAGGGCATGTAAGTACAACTACCTGATCTACATTTATCACGGTTTCTGTTCATATTAATCAGAGATAAACTGGTGAACACAGATGTAATATAAGAGACATTGTGCTTACTTATTTTATACATTTGTAATATCTACCCAGAAAGCTTTTTTTTAAAAAAAATCCTGTCATTTTCATAAAATGTTTCAGATTAGTGAAGATCTTGCCTATATTTAGCTTTTATGGGAGAAAGGATAAAACATAATCAACTGTTTAAAGGATAAAACACAAACCACATGAAGCACTGAAACTTGTTGGCGAGAAATCTAACAGTAGTGCTTGGTAGCAACCCCATCTCCTGTGGAGCAGATGTTCAGGATTTTACATGGAAATAGAAACTGCACTAATATAAAATGCTTTAGTGACTGAAAAACTGATAAATGTTAAATGTTGTCCTTCAGCTAATGACACTATCTTTCTGATTGCCTAAAGATGCCCTAAGAAACACTGGGGTGGAAATATAAAAAAAGCAGCAGCAGCAGCAACTAAAATATTGACAGATTAAAAAAAATCTAGTAATATTTCTCTGCCTTCAGGCATCTTTTAGTACAGTCTGAATGGCTAACTATTGCCAGCAATGGGGAAAAAGCTGGATTGCAAGCACATGATTGTAAAGCCCTGGAAATATTAGGCTCTGGTTTTAGTAGAGCCATATATAACATGCTATAATTTCAATTTAAATATTTTTGTCAAAAAAGCCTGGATTTACAAATGAATGTTTGTGTTGTTACAAGTAGGGGACATTACAAAACCTAAGTTTTGTTACAAAAGGTGGCTGTTTCACTTCTGATCTTGGGGGTGGGACTATGGCCTGATTTTTCACAGATAACTTCAATAAGAGTCTCAGGGGTTCAGCACCTCTGATAATTAGACCATTACATTTTAGGGTAACTAGACAGAATGAAGATGGTAGCTGTATTGCACCTTCAAATCCATAAGTGCAATGTGAATTGGAGTGACGCTCTGAGATCAACGGTTCAACATGTTCTTACAGCTTGAATTAATGCATTGGGCTGGATTCAGTATGGGGTATGCTTATTCAAAATAATCATTTTGTTCCATCCATTTGTAAAACAGAATACTGGTTTAGAGCTTGGATAAGCACTACTGACAGTGTGGAAAAACATTTTTTGTGTGTCCAGCGAGATTCCGTTGGTTAAACTTACCAAAACAAGGACAGCTGAAATGCCACAGCAGACTACATGAATTTTCTATGTGGGTGTTCACGTTTTATATCAGCATGTGATACCGTGCAGTTTCATACAAAGAAAGACATCAGTCCCTGCCACACACGCCCAGCAGCCAAACAGATGTTGCACAGAGCCCACATCTCACTAAAATTTTCCAGTAGTTAAAATAGAAAATATCAGGCCAAATTTAGCCTCCTCAGGCTGATAGTGCTTTCACTTTGATTCAGTTATCCTGACATATGGCTTCTCTCCCCACCCCCTCTTCACATTTTAAACTTAAATAGAGACAATAAATTTAATATAAATATTTGTGATCGACACCAACAAAAAGGGTATAGAAAATCAAGGAAGATGCTTTAAAGAGCAGATCAAAAGTAGGGAACAGTTTAAACTCTCATTAAAATCATCAGGAATTTCTCAGTGGTGTGAGCTGAAGAAGGAGAAGGAGCCTTGATTTAGAATTAGCATCATACTATGTAGCAATCTGCCACTGGATCAGGAAGGTGTGGTAATGACAAATGGACCCGTGGAATCAAAAATCTATTTTACATTTTCTTATTTCAAGTTGGATTTAACAGATTTTTGCTGAAAGTAGAGAAAAAAATGAATTCCTTCGGTGTCTGAGACACTGCATTACAAATTTCAGCCTCGAGCAAAGTGTGTCCATCCTTATCCCCAAGTAAATAAATATGGTAGCTAATAATACTGAATTGTGTATAATCTGAAAATGAATTTAAATCATATAACAGAACTGGCAAAAAAAAAAAAAGATGAAAAGTCTCTCCTCCCCTAACCAAGTTCCAATATTTGTATGTATGATTGCTACTGTTTTGTCCTTCTGTGAAGGTATGAAAATTCAGTGAAAAAATTTAAGCTATATTTTCTGCACCTCATTTTCAATGTTTTCATATTTGATGACTTTTCCCCCCTTTTATCATCATTATAGCAATTTACATTTATATGGCACTTTAAATCCCAAAGGAGCCTATTGAGCCTTCCAGAATAAAGAATCATTTCACCCTCACCCTCACCCCCGAAGAAATGCAATTGCACCTGAGGAGGAATGCAGGAACTGTTTAATCAGGATAGTTTCACACAGGAATAAATTATCCAACAACCTAGAGGGGGAATTAAGGTAGGCATAATGCAGTTACCCTCACTGGAACCAGGGCTAACCTAGCTTAGTGCCAGGGGATCTTCAATGATCAGTCAAGCGCACATGACCTGGTTCTGGTTCTCATCACAATATGGCAACTCTAGCAACACTGCACTCCTTTAAGCTTCATACACAAAAATTACCAGCAAAACTAGGGGCAGCATTTTCCTACTGGAGGTCTGTTACCCAAGTCTGCTTACCTTGCTGTGCTTAGTTTATTAAAGTTGATGAAATCTCCATTCAGTGTGGCAAGGATGAAAATATAATGATGATAATTTATCTGCAGTTTTATGGCCCGATGCTTAAATAAGTAACATAATATCAATCATTTGCATTCATAAGTCTTTCTTCAATCTTCATGTTTTCCCTTCCGTTTGTTTTTAATTTAATGTAATGTGACCAGCTGGACATAACGCATGAAAGAAGCATGATACTGGAACATTCCATTCTAAGATTTTTTTTTCTGTAAATTTTTTTTCTTAGGTTTCATTGGGATCCAGACAATACTTAATATCTCAATGCTCTGAGACTAGCGTGAGATGGGACTTATTGTCTGAATATGGTGTCTGAGAATGTTGATAAATTGAGAGTGCTGAATGGCTGCTGGAGCTTTAATGATTTGAAATATAATTAATAATAGTAGATTCTACTTTAGCTTAGGTTCCAAATCCTTCAGATGAAAGGAAAGAAGAACATGTGGTCTACCATGTGCTATGTATTCATCTGTCCTTGAATGTCCCTCTTAAATGTGTTCTGAATTAAAGATATCTAAACTCCATGAATACTGTATTTTATTTTATGTATCCCTTAGTAACCAAAAATAATCGGAAGTGATAAATAATAATGGCAACACAGTGGAACCTGCTTTTAGTGAACTCAGATATGTTGAAACTCTGCCTGTAGTGAAGAGGAGTGAAAGTGCCAAATTGTTCATTGCATTTCCATGGAATTTCTTTCCATCTAAGGGCAACACTCATGCTAGGAGAGTTAAGAGATTTGGTTTAGGCCCCTTAGGGCAGAATGTTTGCCTTCTCCATACCATAATGAATAGGGTGTTTGGCCCCCAAAACCAATGGATTCTTCTACGTATCTCAAAATAAAGGAAGAAGGCCATCTTAGTTAAAAAAAAACTGACCTGGTTTAGAGGGAAGCTATAAATCTATATAACAAATGGAAGAAAGGGGAAGTTGATAGTAATGAATATAAATCAGAAGCTAAAAATTGTAGAAAATTGATAAGGGAAGCAAAGGGAGCACAAGGAGAAATCTAAAGTCAGCAGAGTTAAGGACAATAAGAAGGACTTTTTGAAGTATATTAGGAACAAAAAGAATCCTAACAATCATACTGGTCCATTACAAGATTGAAATGGTAGAATTATCAATAGTAATGCAGAAAAGGAATAAGTGTTCAATAAATATTTCTGTTCTGTATTTGGGGAAAAAACAGATGATGTATTCATATCATATGATGATAAAATTATTTCCATTCCACTAGTATCTCAGGAGGATGTTAAACAGCAGCTACTAAAGTTAGACATTTTAAAACAGCAGGTCTGGATCATGTAAATACAAGAATTTTAAAGGAGCTGGCTGAGGAGTTTGCTGGACCCTTAAGGTGGATTTTCAATAAGTCTTGGAATACTGGGAAAGTTTCAGAAGCCTGGAAAAAAAAAAACTAGCATTGTACCAATATTTAAAAAGGGTAAATGGGTTGACTCAGGGAATTACAGACTTGTTATGATAACATTGATCCCGAGCAAGATAATGGAACAGTTTACATGGAATTTGATTAATAAATAATTAAAGGAGGGCAATACAATTAATGCAAATCAACATAGGTTTATGGAAAATAGAGCCTATCAGATATGACATCTTTTTTGATCAGATTACAAATTTGGTTGACAAAAGTAATAGTGTCGATGTAATATACTTAGATTTCTGTAAGGCATTTGACTGGGTACTGCATGACATCTTGATGAAAAAACTAGCAAGATTTAAAATTAACATGGCATACATTAAATGAATTAAAAGCCGACTAACAAAATGTAATTGTAAACAGGGAATCATCACTGAATGGATATATTTCTAATGGGGTCCCACAGGGATCAGTTCTTAGTCCTATGCTATTTAACACATTTATTAATAACCTGGAAGAAAACATAAAATCATCACTGATAAAGTTTTCATGACACAAAAATTGGGGGAGTAGTAAATAATGAGCAGGGCTGGTCACTCACTGATAAGGAATAAAGAATGTGGGCCATACTTACACAGTGGAGAACTCTATCCTGGGAAACAGTGACTCTGAAAACGATTTGGGTGTCATGAGGAATAATTAGTTGAACATGAGCTACCAGTGTGACACTGTGCACAAAAGGGCTAATACAATCCATGGATGCATAAACAAGGGAATCTCAAGTAGGAGAAGAAAGGTTTGTTTGCTTCTGTAATTGGCACTGGTGCAACCACTGCTGGAATGCCGTGTTCAGTTCTGGTGTTCACCATTCCAGAAGGATGTTGATAAATTGGAAAGGGTTCAGAGAAGAGCTCTGAGAATGATAAAAAGATTAGAAAACATGCACTCCAGAGACAGACTCAAGGAGTTTAATATATTTAGTTTAACAGAGAGAAGGTTAAGGGGTAAGTTGATTATAGCCTAGAAGTACCTAAATGGGGAACAAATGTTTAATAATGGGCTCTTCAATCTAGCAGAGAAAGGTATGACATGATCTAATAGTTGGAAGTTGAAGCTAGAACAATTCAGACTGGAAATAAGGCATAAATTTTTAATTGTGAGGGTAATTAACTATTGGAACAACTTATCAAAAGTCGTGGTGGACTGTCCAACACTGACCATTTTTAAATCAAGACAACGTTTTTCTAAAAGATCTGCTCTAGGAATTATTCTGGGGAACTTCTATGGCCTATGTTATACAGTATGGTCAGACTAGATGATCACAATGCTCTCTTTTGGCCTTGGAATCTATGAAAACAAGAGTTGAGTTGGGTTGGGTTTCCAGGGAACTTCAAGGAGGAAAAGACCATCCAAAGAGAGGCTCAATGCCTTTTGTACAACCTCTGATTGCCATGGCAGCAAATCTCTATAATATCTTGAACTGTGATCTGCTTAGACTTCATAGTTACACTGGTTTAATATTTGCCAGCATATGGACAGAAGATATTTTAGGAAGAGATAAAGGTGACATGTTTCTTTGCAAATTTTTTTCTAAAGTAGAATGAACCAATGAGTTGAGTTACAGGAGGTGCCATTATGATGGATTGTAAACAAAGTCATAAACTGAGGTGGGCTTGAACAAAGACCCCACACTAGGCCTCCTTTGAACTTTGGAAAAAATGTAGCTCCATCACCTAACTTTGCAGTTGGGGCCCATCTCTAGCTATAATAATTTGTGGTCTTCAAAGACATTATGTGAGAGATGCCAGTTCTGATATCCTGGCTAAGTTCTTATTCTCACACACTCAAATTTCTTATTTACTGTAGGTTCATTTGGACAAGTTCTTCTTCACTTCCTAACCTACAACATCTCTGGCACTGACAAATTACCCACAAGTGGCTGCATTTTATCATTCTATAAAACATCTTGGGATCTGGTTCCTATGGATGAAAGACAGTACAGAAATGTAAGGCATTATTATTTTACAAATACAAGTGTCTCAGATTTGACACATCTCCATTTGCATACCTCTTGCAAATAGATTGTACATTGGCATAAATTATTTGATGGTTTTACAGCCTAAAGATGATGTTGTATCTTTTCCACTTCAGTATATACATTTAAAAAAATGTCTTCAAGACATCCAGATATCAAAATAAATGTCCTTTTCTTGACTGAGCAACTGATCTTTTTATCTCCCAGACTTTCTTTAAAAATCATTACTTCTGCATGTGTGATGTTATGTTGATTACAGTAAAACTAGAGAATTCTCTTAAATGTCAGGCTGTCTACTCCACAGCAAATGCTTCAGTGCTTTATTCATTCAAACTCTTTTTGAAGGTCACTTTACTAAAACCAAATAACAGTAAGATTAATGCAGGGGTTCTCATTCCTTAATGGCCTAGAAAGCTAATGATAATTTTATTGTTTGATGTTCTGCTCTAGACAATGATTTTTGATGGTGGTGGAGGGGGTTTCGTGAAGATCAGGGATGGATTATTTAATGGAAAACATATGTAGTAACTTAAGCCTGGTAAGCTAAGATTGTCTCTGTATCCTACAAAATGATGCTAAATCCTTTGATTTATGTGTGGTGTTCTGAACCACACAATATAATTATCTTAACCATTGTAGAGAATGAAAAAAAAGCACTTGAGTTTACACATAGAATGCAACCCAATATTTAATTTGCACACATGATCAAAACTACATTAATTGAATTTCTGCTAAGATTTGCAAACTTTCCCTCAAACTTCAGCATGACAAAATCGTTAACTAATCACCGCAATAACCACACTCCATTCACTTATCCACAATGTTTTACTATAAACACAGAAGTTTCAGTTTCTATTCAACATTTCTTACGCTTTCAGTGTTTTTCTTTCTGGTTGTGGTGCAAAGAAACTCTTCAATAATGAAGATTTTTGTTCTAAGTACAAAAGTTGATCTTCTACAATTCTGTTTAGGATTATATATTTTCATAATTAAAGCACTGTCCTAAAAACTGTGACCGAAAGATTAGTAAACAGGATTGTTTTTATGTTAGACAATATTATGGGATTATATGACAAACAAGAACTGTCTAAATTGGAGCAGCAGAAGTGCAAATAGGTATAAATACAAATTTTGCAGGCACAATTTAGAAGGCTCATTTTAAATGTTGTTGGCCTATATGGCACTTAGCACACATGGTTTTCTTGATAAAATTGGGAGTGAAACTGAATGGCTGGCTCAAGTCCACAGTTTGTTTTAAGACATAGGATTCCTCTTGGGCTCTAAAACGTAGGGATCCATGATTTTGTTTTTTTTAATTACACTTCTTTCCAGACTGGATGTAAGTTTAGTGATTAAACTTCCCGTTTCCTGGTCTATGCAAATACATGCCAATATTAAGATGAATGAGTTTATAACTCATGTAGAAAAATGAATAATAAATAGTAAATTGTGTGATCAGAAAATGTTTTATGGAGAACTATGAATAGCAGTTGGGTGAAATCACTCATTTCAGATAGAAATATTTAAACAAAGACACTGGTAATGAACCCATCACCACAGTAGTCTGCAGGCACTGAGGTTATTACTACACAGGGCTAAAAAAATTGCAGCTGACCCAGGCCAGCCAAGTTTTGTTTTTTAAAATCCCTGTGCAGGCATACCCTGAATGTAGCAACAAAATGGCCAGTCCTACACTAGTGAAGACAATCAGAGTTTCTACATTAACTTAATTGGCAATAGGATCACCCCATAATACTGCAATTAAAAGGAGTCTACAGTTCTTAGCTTTATGAGCACTATCTCTCACTATCAGTCTGATCCAAGCCTCATTGACTTCAATCAAAAGACTCCTATGGACTTCAAATGGCTTTGGGTCAGGCCTTATATACAATAATGAAACAGAAAAATGTGTTTTGAGCTACTCTTTTATCCTATCTATATTTGCAGATACAGCATCAAAAGTGAAAAAAACAAAACAAAATCAAACCCTACACTGTACAATGTGCATATTGGTGTATATGTTGCATTGTGCATTAATCCTTAAACCTGATAATTTTGCCTTATTTGGCAACATCAGCTTTCCTAAGTATCTGTGCATTTGGCAAAAATGGATAATTAATCAGCTCTTGTTTTAAGAAACTCACAAGTTTACTGTTCTGAGCTCAGAACTCCAGAGAAGCATTTACTGATAGGGGCCCCAATTCAGCAAAGCACGTAAGCATGTTAAAGTTAAAATTTTGCTAAAGTTTCATTGAGATCAATGGGACTTTTGCACATGCTTAAAGTTAGACATGTGCTCACATGCTTTCAATAGCAATGGACTGCTGAACTGGGGCAAAACTGTGAAGATAGATGTGCAAAGGCAAACAAAGAAAACTGCTTCCCAAAAAGTCCCCATCACATTTCAGGACTACATGCTGGAGAGTTTGTTGCATTTATCCAGTACAACGTGTTTTGAAATAAATTGTCCATGACCTGCCCTTTCAGGACAAGTCACTATTAGAGGGTCTAGACATTGACATTTTTCTGTATCACAAAACAACTATATTTTCCTGTGTAAAGAAAGATGGTGGTTACTCTGAAAAGTTAAATAAATCAATTAATAGAAGTCTCAAAATTGTGCAGCATATAAACTTGCACAATACTTAGACCTTTCCCAGAAGTGTTTCGCTCTTTGATGTCTTTTTTAAAGTTCTGGTTTAGAATGTGGTAAATTTCTTATGTTTGAAAAGCAATTGTCACACTGCGGCGCATGTGAGAGGAAACAGTACAGACCACCCCAGTCCAATCCTTTATGTGGACATTTAATCTCCTTCACCAACATCAAAGCCCTTGCTCTGACATCCAATTGGATTGCCGCATGTGAGATTTTTAGTTTGTTTTCTCTCCTCTCCCCCTCTCCCCGTCGTTTGCCATACTTCTTATTATATTATTATTAAAAGGGATATTTTTCTTCCTCCTGAAAAGGCTATTACTCTTCCATTTGTATATTTATAATGGCTTCAGACACTTGATTTTTCTCTTCTGTGGTGAAACAAAACCACTTCAGGAACTATGGAAGCTAAGGATTTAAACCTATCTCCTCCCCTTTGCATGTAATGAGGCATAAGAATGAGAGGACCTGCTGGAAAAGGTACATGGCTCCCCAGCTGTTTCCAGTCTGTTGCACCATCCCTTCTGAGAGGTGGAGCTGGGTAGCAGTGTGAATCTGAGAGGGCGCACAGGCCTCTAATTTCATTAAAGCAAAGGATCAGTGGGATTAGTGTGGGGAGAGGGAGTAGCCTGCAGATTTCAGGCCATCTATAAGTATGTTAGGATCTCTTCTTCTGTGCCTTTCTAGTCACATCTCCAGCCCTGGCAGTAAATACCTTGCTTCCACTGACCAGCTCCCAGCCTGCTATGTATGTCACCCTCCGTCTTCAGCAGAGGAAATTATTACCTCACTCCAAATGATGCTGCTCTGAGAGGAGAATATACCATAGTCACCATTCCCCAACTCCTCTTCTGCCATGAATCACTCTGATTGGACATTAAGACTGCAAAGAGGACAGTGGCTATGATGTGTTGGGAGATGTTGCTAATCCATAGTTGCCTTCCTCACCTGGTCCCTGATCCCATTTGTGCAACATTTCCATGATCTGGGTTTCCCCACATCTCCTAGTGAAAACTGATGCTGCACTCCAGAAACAGTGAATATATTTTGCTTATTGTTACCTGACAAGGAAAAGGAGATGGGCTAGAAGGAAAAAGGGGCTGTGATGAGAGAACTCCAAAAAGTGCTTCATGGTGCCATAATCCCTGACTGGAAGTAAGTCTTCCCGTACAGCTCCTGCTGATGGGCAGCCAATGCACAAAGAAGATGTAATGTAATTGAACGACATGGGTGGAAATATTTCAAATTTTGAAAATGTTCAAGAAAAAAGGGACAATTTTTTTAGAACATTTTTATGGAAGCTGATAAAAAAATTCAATATTTTTGACAAAAAAGGGACAAGGACTTTCAAAACGACTTGCAAAATATGTTTCCATTTTTCAGCTAGCTCTACATTTGAATTGTGTTCATGGATATTTGCTGTATTATAGGCCCCAGCATGACTGTAACATATAATAACAAGGCAAATGAATACATTAGAAATTAAACATCTTTCCATGTAACTTACTTACTGGCAGTTTGTGTTAGCAATGGAAACGACACAGCAAGCATACAAGAGATCGCAAAATAGAATTCAGTCTCTCAGGTCAGAGCAGATGAATTTCACTTTAAATATGAGCCTTTGCAGCATTTTTGTTTGTTTTGTAATTTTTATGAGAAATTCACGGTATTGGCAGCATTTGGAAAAAGAAAAATATATTTATCAAGAGCTAGAAGTTAAAACCTACCAAAGTGAAATGAGAAAACTACAAAATCCACTGCACAAATCAAAACTCCCTACTGGCTCAACTAAGACACTCAGGGCATGTCTACCTGCCCCACAGTTCAGATTATGGGGTGATTAGCAATGCACACCAAAGTGCTATTCTGTAACTCCCTGGTGTGAAGGCTGCAGGTACAAACTTAAAGGTTCCTATTTGCACTAATGTAGTCCTCTTCAAACAGGATTATATAAATGTGAATTAGGAACCTTTTCATTCAAACCTGCAGCAACCACCCAGGGGAGTTACAGTGTAGTATTTTGGTGTGCACTGATGTTCACATCCCGTAGTCCAAACTGAGGGGCATTGTAGACATGCCCTCATTAACCACAGTGATGAATGCAGTATAAGGGTCTATAAACTCCTATGAATGGGAACAAACTGAGTGGAATTACTCATGGGAGTAAAGTGTTTACAGGCTCAGCCTGCAATAGACAGATAAAAAGATAGAAATTCTACACAGACACTTACTGCACTACCAATCCAATAGTGGAGTCTGGGGCATCACATGCAAGGGCAGTTCACAGCTCTTGGTAGGCAACTCAAGTGAGTCCAGTGCCCTCTCACAGCCAGAGCCACAATTGCAAATATCAACTTTCTAGAGGAAAGAACATTGCATTAACTCCTCTCCTTACTACTACTAATGCAGTTTGTCTCAACTACAAGTCATAGAATCATGGAACTGGAAGGGACCTCGAGAGGTCATCTAGTCCAGTCCCCTGCACTCAAGGCAGGACTAAGTATTATTTAGACCACCCCTGACAGGTGTTTGTCCAATTTGCTCTTAAAAATCCTCAAGTCACAAACCTTTATAATATTACATGTGGAAGGATTGGGCCTTTGAAAAATAAACTGCAAACACAGGATGCATTTCTCCTCTCTGTCTGCATCGTAGATCCAAAAGGAGAGAGAACTCTGCTCCTGATAAACTAAGCAGGAGAATGAACAAACCAAAACATCTGGGACAGCCCCGTGAAATATATTTTCCCCAGATATGACAATGCACATATTCAAATTCATTTTAATGCGAGGCTAGAAAGCTGCAGTGTGGGGTAGATTAAGGACGGTGCATCCTTGAGGCCAACTAGGAATTAATTTGTTCACTTTTGGATTGGTGCTTTTGCACATTGGACTTTGCTCACATTATTCCATATCTAACTACTGCACAAATGCACTGATGCTAATTAGTGCCCTTTTTGTCACTCTTAACTGAGAAGCTCAGGACTGAAAGGGCAGAGCCTGAACTACAGGCTCTCACTCTTTTAGATGTGCTCCCTCGAGAACAAAGTTGAGACACATTGTTAGCATGTGCAGGGTGAGGAGGCTTTGCACTGTCACAGCCTGTGCAGTACCTGTTTTGTGAACAAAGGATGGTCATTGTCAGGGCTCACAAGCTGATACATTACACTCGATTGGATTTAAAAAAAAATGTAGAAAATAGTGGATATGTCACAAATGTATAACATTGACCCGTAGCCCTGATTCTTCTTTCTCCTGCACGAGTTTACACCAGTATAACTCCATTGAGTTAAATGGAGTTGCTCTGGAGCTACACTGGGCTGAGTTAGATGAGAATCAGGTGCCACATGAGCACTCTCTAATAATACAGATGAGTAAGAGGCAGGAGGCTGAGCCACTGAACAGGGAATCCAGTTATGGTTCCATTTGTAAATTCTCTGCTGCTATGTATTAGATTCCTGCCTACAGCCGCATCCTTTAACAGCATTATACCACATACTAGCAAAAGCATTAGTAATCATTTGTGAACCGATGACTTCACATTTCTCCAAAATGCATCAAACATCTTTAACTCTTGTGACATACCCAGACCAGTGGCGTACAGGAGTCTAGTAGAGGGCAAATATACTGGTCACTGGATGAGTAGTTTTCTGTTCCCTGAGTGACCAGAGCAGGGCCTGCACTAGAGTAATCAGGAACCTGTTAGAACCAATTAAGGCAGACAGGCTGATTAGATCACCTGCAGCCAATCAAGGCAGGCTAATCAGGGCACCTGGGTTTAAAAAGGAGCTCACTCCAGTCAGGTGAGGAGGAGCCAGAGGAGAGGAAGTGCATGTGAGGAGCTGGGAGCAAGAGGCGCAAGGAGCTGAGAGTGAGAGTGAGAGGGTGTGCTGCTGGAGGACTACGGAGTACAAGCGTTATCAGACACCAGGAGGAAGGTCCTGTGGTGAGGATAAAGAATGTGTTTGGAGGAGGCGGTGGGGAAGTAGCCCTGGGAGTTGTAGCTGTCATGCAGCTGTTACAAGAGGCATTATAGACAGCTGCAATCCACAGGGCCCTAGGCTGGAACCCGGAGTAGAGGGCGGGCCCAGGTTCCCCCCAAACCTCCCAACTCCTGATCAGACACAGGAGGAGTTGATCCAGACTGTGGGGAAGATCGCTGAGGTGAGCAAATCTGCCAATAAGCGCAGGACCCACCAAGGTAGAGGAGGAACTTTGTCACACCCTGAAAATCTCCCGGTTCACATTAAAAGTTAAAACACATTGTGGACTTTGGTTTCACTAAGAAACGCCACCCACCCACATCAACATGAGGGGAAATCCATGGAGCCAGCAGTGAAAGAGGTACATTCCCAGTAGCAAGAGAGGGAGGCACTTGCCAAGAGACAATAGGCAGCTCCTCTCATGGGACTCTCTGGCCATTGGCCAGCTGGGGTAGAGGGGTGCTGATTGGCCAGCATTCCCCACCTTCCAGAATTTAGCCCAGCACAGGGGCCATGTTGAGCCTCTTTTGTCTCTGTTCCAGAGGGCTGGTGGGTTCCCAGACCTATGTAGGAATTTTACAGTGTGGAAACTCTTACAAAGGTGGGCTAGGAGAGGCAGAAAGGATTGAGAGGTTACCCGTAACACTGGAAACCCCGACAGAATTAGTATAACAACTTACATCCACACCAAGGAAAAGAGGGCAGGGAGCAGCAAAACATAACTAACCTAATGTGCATGTCTGGTTCAGGAGCTATGCAGAGCATATGCAACATCTGGATTTGTGGGTGCTCAATAGTGCAGTGTTTCTCAACCTTTTTTATAGCAGGCATCGGCTTGCTGCCTTCCTAAACTGTGTAAGGGAAATCTCAGGGACAGGCGCTGGTCCACAGACCAGTTTTTGAGAAACACTGCTACAGTGCATTGGGCACACAAAAGGGCAGCCAGGACAGCAGCTGGCTTTCAGCTGGGCTTCAGGGCCAAAGCAGTTTGCCGCCAGTGGTTCAGCAGAAGAGGCATGCATTCCGATCAGCTCATGCCACTTCTGTGCTCACCGACAAGCAATTCACACCCACCTCACATCCTGGTTATTCACCTTGGGGAGAATGATCTTGGGGCTGCACAGGAGTTAACTTAAGAGACAGGATAAGGAGGGATGTTAGCTTAGTTAGGCAGTCAAGGCCAGGGGTGAGGCTAGGATGATTGGAAATGTTCGCAAGACGGGTCTGGCAGGGAGCTGCAGACCCAGCCTGTGCAGACAAGGCTAGACAGAAAGTGAACAGAGAAAGCAGCAAAGAGTCCTGTGGCACCTTATAAACTAACAGACGTATTGGAGCATGAGCTTTTGTGGGTGAATACCCACTTTGTCGGATGCATCCAACGAAGTGGGTATTCACCCACAAAAGCTCATACTCCAACACGTCTGTTAGTCTATAAGGTGTCACAGGACTCTTTGCTGCTTTTACAGATCCAGACTAACATGGCTACCCCTCTGATACTTGAGTGAATAGAGAGGTGACCAACATATTCCTGGACTCAGGGGATTCAGCAGTACAGTAGAGAGGCATCTGTTACAATCGGCTAGGAGTTTTCAGGGATGAGGGCGTACATTTGTCGGACATGGCTACAGGATGTGAGGGAATGAACTGGACAGGAATTGTGATACCTGGCAGTGTGGCTGGGTGGGTGGGGGGAGCAAACAAGCTAGTCGCCAGAACTCCCTGTGGTGGGTAAGAGAATAAAATGAACGGTTCCCAGAAGTAAAAGACCTGGAATTTTGGTGATTGGCCTACGACTCATGTGATAGGTTGATACCTTGTAATCCTTGCAGTCCAAGGTCCCCACCCTGCTGCACCCTCTGTCCTCCTAGCAGGGGGGAAGGCTGCTTGGACTCAGACAGAGCTGAGTCCTAGGGGGTTGGTTGAGGGCACCCTACCCCATACTATTGGTTATATGGTAAGCACTATGACCCCCATAGTGGAACCAATTAAATGCCTGGTATAGGACGGTATGGGTGATCAGTGGGCAGTGCCCCTGCCTTGTGCTAAATGTTTATTAAAAATTGCAGCCTGCTGTTTAATTCCGTGAATATGTCTGTCCTCATTTTGCTGCTGTGGCCACATAAAAAATCCTATCTTAAAAGTAGCCTTTACTCTTAAAGTGGAGATTACTCACAAAATGGTATTATAAACAAATAGGTGGGTCTGTATAATTTCAGTTCTCAGAGATGTATTTTAATATACAAGGCACTGCACAGCAATGTACATATTAGAGATTTCATCAGGTGTGAACAAGAGCTATGCTGACTTTTTGCTTTGCTGGCCATTCTGAAAAATAAAATAAAAACAAATAAAAATTGGTGAACTAAAAGATTGACTTTTTTGATTTTGAATTAAGCCAAATGTTTTGGTCAACCCCAAATGAATTTTTTTTTAAATAAAATTGAAAGTAAACTTCAAAACAAAAAAAATATTTTGAATCGAAAATCAAAATGTTTAATTTAAAAATGTCAAAATAAAATGTTTTGATTTTTGTCTTGTTTTGCTTCAGTTTTACACTGACTGAAACAATCTAGCATATTTGACACGAGTTCATGAAATGTTTTGGCCAACCTGAATTTGCATTTTTTAGCAAAAAAACAATTTTTAGCCAAACATTTTCACCCAGCTCTAGCTGTGAATGACTTCGGTTCCCATTGCTTTCAGTGAGAGTAGCAGGTGCACAGCACCACACAGGTTCAGGCCTACACACAACACAATATTATGAATTAATTTCTTTACAATTTTTATGAGGTGCAAGACAGCTCTAGCAGTCTCCCCAATATGACACATAAAGAATGTATTTATATATTGCATATAACGAGATCAATGAATTGTGAGGGAAAATATTCAACCCTTAATAGAGCCAATACTTACTGCTGTGTCCAAGATGTAAACAGTACTCAAATTCTAATGGGTAAAAAGAGCTCACATGATTATGAAATATTTAGGCCCCAAAGACTTACGCATAAGCTTAACTTAAGCAGGTGAAAGTAGCTCCACTTGTAACTTCCATATGTGAAGGTATTTGCAGCATCATGACCTTGGGCTGTAAGTTTGTCAAGACAGGGCCTATTACCTACTTTGTGTTTATAAAGCATTTAGTACAAGGAAGTCTTGCTCTTAGTCAGAATCTCTAGGTACTACTGTAAGATAAAGACAATAATAAGAATATTGTTCTCAGCTCTATATAACGTGTCCAGACTTTTCATTGTGCCTGTCACTGTGCACTATATGAGCACTTCTTTGGCTTTGTAAAATGGTATGTTACCCAATCTCATGGATCTGTTTTTCCCCTTTAGGCAATATTTTATTGCTATTATCCTCAGAGGCTATCAGCACTTGTATATGTATAATATCTATACAATACTATATATTTCTATTTAATACGCATTGAGCATTTAAAGTGCTATAAAGTTCACATACGAGAGCGAGTCTAAATTGCTTTGCGATAGAGGATTCTATATTTGTAAGTGTCATAAACAGATAGTTAAGGGTTAATGCCTCTTTTACCTGTAAAGGGTTAAGAAGTTCACCTAGCCTAGCTGACACCTGACCAGAGGAACCAATGGGGGAACAAGATGTTTCAAAAGGAAGGAGGGAAGTTTCCTTTGTTTAGTCAGTTTTCAGTTTCAGTCGGAGTGAAAAAGATCAAGGAACCAGCCTCTTATCAGAGCAGTAAGTTTTAGAAAGGAATAAATAGGTTTATGTTTATTTTCGTTTGTGACATGTCTTGGTGTCATTAAGGGAATTATCAAATTGGATATTCTTGTGTGTATTAAGATTTCTGCCCAGGGGAACATCCTGTGTTTTCAATCTATTGTCTGTGAGATACGCTGCTATGCTGTCTCCCAGATGGTTTATTTTTTTTCTTTCTTTTTCCTTTCTTTTCTTTAATTAAAAGCCTTCTTTTTAAGAACCTGATTGATTTTTTCCCTGTTTTTTTAGATCCAAGGGAATTGGATCTGGACTCACCAGGGATTGGTGGGGGGGGGAAAAGAGAGGGGGAAGGAGTAATTCTTCCTTGTTTTTGTGATCCAAGGGAATTGGATCTGGACTCACCAGGGAATTGGTGGAGGAGTCTCTCAAGGCTACCCAGGGAGGGGAAGGTTTTGGGGGGAAAGGGAGTGATCCAGGTACTCAGAAATTCTGGATGGTGGCAGCGAGACCAGATCTAAGCTGGTAATTAAGCTTAGAAGTGTCCATGCAGGTCCCCACATCTGTACCCTAAAGTTCAGAGTGGGGGTGAGACCTGTGACAGTAAGGTATTACTATTGGTAAATAATAAAGTGAACATATAAACACTGTTGTATGAGAAAATTACTGTTGCCACTGGAGAAAGCACCAAGTTCTTCCAAATGGAAATAGTATTAGAGTATAATTTTGTTGTAAATAATATATTTCAGTTAAAAGTCACTTGCTTTTTCTATTTATAAACCCTAATTTTCAAGAGCTGGCAACAAATAAGAACATAAGACCATAAACATAAGAACATAAGAATGGCCATACTGGGTCAGATCAAAGGTCCATCCAGCCTAGTATCCTGTCTACCAACAGTGGCCAATGCCAGGTGCCCCAGAGGGAGTGAACTTATCAGGTAATGATTAAATGATATCTCTACTGCTGTCCATGTCCACCCTCTGACAAACAGAGGCTAGGGACACCATTCCTTACCCCCCCTTGCTAATAGCCATTAATGGACTTAACCGCCATGAATTTATCCAGTTCTCTTTTAAATCCTGTTATAGTCCTAGCTTTCACAACCTCCTCAGGCAAGGAGTTCCACAAGTTGACTGTACGCTGTGTGAAGAACTTCCTTTTATTTGTTTTAAACCTGCTGCCCATTAATTTCATTTGGTGGCCCCTAGTTCTTATATTGTGGGAACAAGTAAATAACTTTTCCTTATTCACTTTCTCCACATCACTCATGATTTTATATACCTCTATCATATCCCCCCTTAGTCTCCTCTTTTCCAGGCTGAAAAGCCCTAGCCTCTTTAATCTCTCCTCATATGGGACCCGTTCCAAACCCTTAATCATTTTAGTTGCCCTTCTCTGAACCTTTTCTAATGCTAGTATATATTTTTTGAGATGAGAAGACCACATTTCTACACAGTATTCAGGATGTGGGCGTACCATGGATTTATATAAGGGCAATAAGATATTCTCCATCTTATTCTCTATCCCCTTTTTAATGATTCCTAACATCCTGTTTGCTTTTTTGACTGTGGCTGCACACTGCGTGGACGTCTTTGGAGAACTATCCATGGTGACTCCAAGATCTTTTTCCTGATTAGTTGTAGCTAAATTAGCCCCCCATCCTATTGTATGTATAGTTGGGATTATTTTTTCCAAGGTGCATTACTTTACATTTATCCACATTAAATTTCATTTGCCATTTTGTTGCCCAATCACTTAGTTTTGTCTGTTCTTTTTGAAGTTCTTCACAGTCTGCTTTCGTCTTAACTATCTTGAGCAGATTCGTAGCATCTGCAAACTTTGCCACCTCACTTTTTACCCCTTTCTCCAGATCAAATACACTTGAAAAGGTGAAACTTGGTGATATTTGCCTTCAAATTAATTCTTTAAAAGGCAATCAGTTAATTATCTGCCCTCCCTTCCCCCTTGCCCCAAGATAGGACTTTTAAAAAATAAGTTTTCTAGGCAGTTTTAATGGGCTATTTTTACTTTGACACTAACTCAGTCTCAGTTAGTATAGGAAGAATTGGGTGACTTTGTGCATTGTATGTGCTGGAATACTTAGGTGTGTTGAGTTTAGGAAGCTTGTCTAGCAATTAAAGCAAAGCACTGTAAATCAGGTAACTCTGGGTGTATTTTCAGCCTGGATGCTGACCCATCATGGGATCTTTGGCAAATTATTTAAATTTCTCCTGCTTCAGTTTACCCATCTGTGAAACAGGGTTAAAATCTCCTGTACCACGGGGCATTGTGAAGCTCAGTGAATGTCAGTAAAATGCTTTGAGTTCCTTGGATTAAAGGCATTGTAAGGGAAAGAGTTATTATGTTAGTACTCTAGCTAGGAATGGAGCAGTAGCCTATGCTCTGGATTTCCTTACTAAACTTATTCTGGCATGCCTGGACCTTTATACCATCTGAACGCCAGGGGAACTGCCAGGAGAGCAGCCATGCGAGGTGCTCCACAAGCCCCTCATCCCAGACATGGTTCTGTACTTAGACTGTAAACTCTTTGGGACAAGGACTGTCTTTCCCCTCGTCTTTGTACAGCACCTAGCACAATGAGATCCCAGTCCATGACTTGTATTATTACACAAATAACAAACAAACAATAATAATATGCTGGGCTAGTATAGAGAGAGCTAGGGAAAGGCCAAGGAATCCATATTCACTCTGATGCAGCAGCCCTAGCAGCTTGTGCCAGTGGACCAGAGGGGCTGGAGATGCTTTTTCAGCCCATAATGTCCAGAAAGGTTAGATTGTACCTCTGTGGCCTGACCCCAGATTAGCTCTGTGTTCACAAATCCAATATACTTCAGTGACATGAGCCTAACTTTCGGTGGGTGGAGTGAATTTCACCCCTAATGTCAATTAAACAAGTTTTTGGAAATTAACCTGTACTCTCTTTATGATTTGCTTTAGCAGCTCAGTACAATGCCATGAAACTAATCAGTCACTTCATTGTTATGATGCTAGCCACATGAAAGACAAATCACAAGTTCATACTTTAAAGAATAAATTCTGCACACAGCGTATTGAGGCCTTCATCCACTTGACAGGGTCTCAGTTTGCATGGCAAATAGGAAAGCACCTCATTTGTACCTAAAACTGTGGATTAAAAAAGCGGTCAGGAGTATAGGAAGTCTCAATATAACACAATATGACTTAAATGGAGGCTTGATGTAAAACATCATGATGTGCTGCATATTCAGTAATGAAAAAACATTCTGGAAATTGATGAAGGAAAAGGTCATTCGCATACTAGTGAAATCCCTTAAGATTCTTAAGACTTTGCTGGGTGCATTTTTAAGCATTGATGGAAATGCGTTAATGACCATGTAAAGATGTGGGCAGATGCTGACCACCAGACCTGAGGGTTTGGGCAAAATTATTGACAGCTATATGGCTTATTCTTGTAGTGGTTAAGAAATGAAATGCCTTTCGCTAATCAAGTAATTGCATTAAGCAACTGCTGGGAACATTTTGCTGCTTTTCTTTAATAGTCCAGAAGTCAAGTGTATTTCATATTTGTTAACTGTCAAGTGCAGTTCCTTTCACATTTATTTTTTAAAACTAAAATAACATGGTCATTTCTTCTGCCCTTTCAAGTAAAGCTTTTTTTTTTTAAAGTCAACTAGCAAACATACAGAAGTGAAAAGTTTGAGCAGATTTCCAAATGTCAGCAAAAAGGAATCCCACAAAGGAAGTTTTAAGCAGACTTGAACACTGCAGCAGTGACGTTAGAATAAGAATAAGAGCTATAATTAAAGACATGAAGTTGTTGATTACTGGCAGATGGCATGCTGCTAAAAATGTTTATTGTCTCTCTCTCTCTTTCGCTCTCTGTTGCCACAAGGGCACTGGTTCATTCCAGTGATTAGGGATTGTTTAAGCTGCAGTATTTCCCTTTTAATTAATTATCAAGGAACTTTTCATTCCAATTAACACCAAGAAAAAACCAATGTCAATACAACATAAGGAAGAGCCACTTTCCTGTTCATTCTCATGGTTTTCTTGAGGTTGAATTTTGGTTTTCTTATGCCAGCATGCCACAGAGCCACATGCTAATATGGCAGGGTGGTCAGCCTGCTCCATTTGTCACTTATTTCAAACCATCTACATTACAACCAAACCAACTGTTTAGATTACTGACAGAGCTGCAGTGAAGCATTAGCCTCTTCGGTGAAATCTTAAAGTTCATCAGGTTACTTCCACTCTCGAAGCCAGATCACTCCTTATCATCAGAATAAGTTGCCAATGAGGCTCATGTGGTAGAATGAGTCTGAAAATCATTTAGGGCTACATTCTGCTCCACTTAAATCAACAGGAGTGTTGCCACGGACCAAAAATAGGTGCAGGACAAGACCTTCAGCCATTTTAGTGTGTCATGATGCACCCGATTTTGCAATTGCAAAACGAACAGCCAGCTAGGCTTCATTATACATTTGTCATTGCTCATTGGAAGGGCCCACCTTCCACGTAAGCATGCTGCTGTCACTTAGGAGTTATGGTGGACCCCCACTGAAAGAATTAAATGTATATAGATCAGTGAAATAGTAAATGAAAAGTAAAACTCCGCAAAACTCAAGGTTGCCTCCACCCTCTCCTCTTAATTCTTGAGAACACCCAAGTAAACAGATTTATCTAATTTTTGTCCACCGGGTTTTTGAACTTTTTGTTCAACACTGGTCCTTTCCCCCAGTGAAAATATTTCAGTCGCAAGAGAAAGGTGACAAAATTAAACAGCACGTACCCTAGGCTTACGATGGAAAAATACTGGTTTTGCGGAAGAGGTAACTGTAAGAGATGCAGTCGTTTCTTTAGAATCTGTCTTGATTTGCTTCAATGCAAGATACTTGCTTGTATTTCTATGTACGCTGCATACACTGGTAGCCAAGTAGCACAGGTCTACCCGACACTGTAATGTAATGCAATGTAATATATTCATTCCTATCCATATTGCTGTACGTCGTGATATATTCACTTTGGCAGCACATTATTTCTCATGCTAATAAAGATACCGTTATTGACATTTAAACTTGAACCAGTTCCTCCCAAACTGCCAAATGGGGGACACAAGAAAATGCTTACACCTTTTTTTGCAATTTTCAGGATGTTTTAAAAAGCATAATTACAATTTTCTATACATTTATGTATTCCTTCCATTTATATGCTATGCCTATCAAAAATCTTCTGGGTGTTTGTAAAATTTATAATAAAATAGGTTATTAATAAAGGTAAGTCTTTTTGCGGGGGGCTCATCACCGTGGTATCTGAATACCTTTGTTCCATGATTGTACATTATTCTATAGGTCAGATGTAAATTCATTTATAATAAAAAAAGTGAGGAACAGATGCAACTTGGACTCTAAAGAGAGGGGCAGCCAAGAGGTATGATCTAGCTGCGCATGTCTGCTACAGTCTTCTCACTTTAGTCTGATGTGCAAAAAACTGACCTCCGCTTGCACACTCGAAAGCATGCACTTTTGAGGACTATGCATGAAAGAGGTTTGACAGTGGATCAGCCGCAGGTTATTTAGGCCAGCTGGTTGTCATGGTGAGACATTAGGAAAATCTGCAATGTACAACTGCCCTCCGATCCTGAGACTACATACACGGCGAACAGATGCACTGCAGGGATCTATGCTAGTATTCCTATCACCTCTCTGTTTTGATTTTGTCCTCTCTCTCAATCATGAAACATAGAAACAGTTTTGGGGACAATTAAAAAGTTATTTCCCATTGCTGTACAATCCTAGTAAGGTATTTATCTTTTTATGAACCCCAGCTCACTTTCTTAATTTTGTTAGGGTCCAGATCTCTAGGGTCCTGATCCAAAGCCCTTGCAGGAAATGGCACTTCAATGGACATCAGCTCAGGCCTCAAATCAGAGGAAGAACCCTCTGCAACAGGCAGATCCTTAACAAAAATCATTTTAAGTTTAAAAGAGGGAAGCTGTGGGTGCATAAAACTACTGGGGAGAAAGTGCGAAAGAATGAGAATTTGCATGATTGCTTTTTTATTTATTTTACACATGTGTTTTCTGCACGTGCTGGCAATAAGAATAAGGACCCCTAATATTTTATTGTATGAACATGCACATCTGTGAAAGTTCCCTCTTAATACTTCACAATATGGTAAATAAAACTGAATTTGGAAAGCACAGTGAAAATGTAATGTAACTTGTCTTTCCTAAGTAACATTCCAATCCACATTGTAAACTAACATATTAAACATATGTTTTCTAAAACAAATTTTTCACTGGAGGTTCTGTTTTGAGTGATGGAATTATTTATGAACTCTTAATCAGCAGGTCATTTCAGTTTGTAAGCACTGCAGTCATTCACTCATTCTCATAAATATGTCATCAAGGATGCAGTTTAGTGAGCATCTGTAGCCACACACAACACCCTGCTCTGTAACTGGCGAGCTACAGAACAACCGTTTAATAGGCATCTTCTCTGATCAGACCACATGCATCTGAAGAAGTGGGTATTCACCCACGAAAGCTCATGCTCCAAAACGTCTGTTAGTCTATAAGGTGCCACAGGATTCTTTGCTGCTTTTACAGATCCAGACTAACACGGCTACCCCTCTGATACTTAACAATTGTTATGTTCACAGTTGACATTAAGGGGAGAAAAAAAAATCTACTTTGGCTCTTTGCAAACAGAGAACATATTTTCTACATTTAAAAAAGTTCCCAAGCCTCTCGGAGGAGAGCTATGGAGCAAAGTCACAGATCCATGACTGTCAAATGACAGTCAATATTATAGTAATAATAATGCAATAAAACTGATTGCTTTCATAGTTCTGGGATCCTGCTGGGCTTCCTGTGTGTTAAGTACATCACAGTGGGGGCTTAATGATCAATTAAGCCACTATTATCCAGTCACTTCTGGCCAGCAATCCTCTGTTTCTGTGAACTTTTTTATACAACTGAAAAGCCCTGCTAATGCAAATCACATCAGAACTGATTTATCTATTCTACTGACCACCCAGCATGGAAAGCTCCAATCAGACAGTTAACAATTTTAAAGCTTTTTAACAGATTTAAAAATTTTATTAAAGGAAATGTTTGAAATAAAATATACACAGGTTGAGAGGGAAGGTACTATACATCTAGGGTCAGGCTTGGGTTATGGGGGGTTACAGATATCGTTTGCAAGGATGAAAAGATACATACATATCGCATAACCAGCATAGACCCAGATTGGGGTGCAAGGGTTTTTAAAGTGTCAGTGAATAATTGGGCTTGGGTTTGCCACCCATGGAATGAATAAAGAGTCCAAGTCAGTGTCGATGGAGCAGATAGGTACATGGGTGGGGTGCGCCCCTTGGTCCCTCAGGGAAGGAAGTGGGTTATTTCCCTGATCGGCTGTCTCAATTATTCAGTGTGGTATTGGCGGTAAAAGGCAGAGAGCACAGAATTGTTGATCACTTTAGAGTCTCACTTTCTTTTGTAAGTAGTTTATTGTAAATGTCAGGATTGGGGTTTCACATTCTGGCTTAAATTTGGGCAGAAAAAATGATGACAAAGCCAATAATGTGGGCAACCATGAATTATCCGATTTGGGCCATGAAACTGACCATGAAATGTTCTTGCTGTGCTAATCCTAAGAGAGAACAAAAGTTTTTTATTACTGAGTGAACTAGGACTCAGGCTTCTTATATTAAAGAGTATATTTTGCTTGAAAAGGCAGTTCAGTTTTCATTTATCTTTTGGGTTCTTTGAAGTACACCCCTCTGTCTTTGTTTAATGGTCTAAAACAGAGATTGTAAAATGAAAAACGTTTTGTTTGTTTCCTCACAGGAAAGCCACGCCTAAAGAGGCAGCAATTTTCCAAACACTCAAGACATATTCAGGAGTCTGGTTTTATAAAGCCAGAGACAATTACCAGAGAATATCTAAAGCAATCCCAGTGTGGTATGTTAATGTATTGGCAGGGAAGTCAAAGAAAACGGCTTATGCTAAAGGAGGATAGACAGAGAGGGATTTCTAGGAGGAGCTGAAAGCCATAAGCCAAGCTCCACTTCTAAACCTTTGGCTAACAGCTGATTCTTGCTCATCAGGACCAACCCAGAAAGAGAGAAAGAAAAGATGAAAAGAGGAAACATAGGAAAGGGAAATGAAAAGAGCTTTATTAGTAAGGTTCTTCTCCTGCCTGACCCAATTATCAGATTTTGCATTTAAGTTTAAGACAGTAGATCAAACAACAAGAGCCACTTTGTACTTTTGCCAGAAGACCATATGATATCTCTCAGTGACTCTCCTGCATGCCAGGAATAAGGAACTGTGCCTCTATGTTAGTTTGTCTTACATATGGTGCAATGTGCAAAAAATAGCAAAATTCATAAATGACTGCACTCAGGGATGATGTCCAGGATTTATGGAACTTTATCAGTTAGGAGAAAGAAAATCTAATTATAAGTTTCCACAAATAAGCTAAAAAGGAATGAGAACTGAAGGAAAGTCCAAAGGTTGGTGTCATACTAACTTAGCAAAAGAAATTGTCTAGTTATTTTCAATGAGCAATTTACAATGGTCAGCTCAGAATCTATTCTGGATATTTGGACATTTTTGCAGGGACTAAAAATCTATTATATAAATTAATCTGCAAACAGAGCAGAACTGTAGCTGTAAAATTACGACTGCGTAAATGTTAAGGCTTTCATCCTCACTAGGCTTTTTAAATATTATTTTAAGTCCACTAGTTTTTTTTGCGACACTGTCTAGGTTGTGGTATTTTAGGTTTGGAATATTTTAAGGTTGGAGTGGGATTTGTGTGCAGGAGGTGCCCTGAAAAGTGCATGTTCCTCACTTAATCCTTTTGCATCAGCATTTTTGGTAACAGTGGTAACCATCAGAAAAACCTGACACTCAGAACAGTTTGGGTAAAGCGCCATTCTCTGCCATGATATCTGGTAGTTCATAAAATACCATATGGTTCTTTCACTTCTGCGAATGAAAGCAGAGTACCACCCGTTCAGTATTTTAGTGTGTCTGTCTAATGCACAACAGAGCCAAATCTTTCTTAAGGGATTTTATGTGTACAGCAAGATTCAGATACCTCTCACCATTGCCTTCTTTGCTTATGCTTGGGCAAGGTAGACATCTTGCTCCAGTGCCAGTACTTTTTTCTCCAAGGACAACTGATCCTGGCATGTCTACGCATTTGTTTCTTGTGTTATTTTTTATTTCTAGTGCATTTCATTAACGCTTTAGCTGGTTAATGTAATATCAAGTTTTGTTTTTAGAAGAAAACCTTCTTCTTGTATTTGTGGGATCATTTGGATTGGAAGAGACTTTTTACCGGGCATTGTGGCAGGGACCCTAAACCATTCCTTGGTGAAGATCATCTAACTATCTTTCACTATCTCAACAATAACTCATTCTGAACTTGTTCCATCACTGAACTGTTCTGGTACACTTGCACCTAGATTTCCTTTTCCATACCTTAAGCCAGTAACTTTGTTTTGGTCTAATTGACTAGCAACAATAACTGAGCCTTATCATTTTACAGTTTTCCTTTATGTGTAGATCTGTGGGACAATGGTCTCATCTTAGCTACCTTTTCTCCAGACTTCATATAACCAGTTTTATTACAAACCTTTTATTGTTGCTGTTGCTCTCCTCTGAGTCTTCTGCTTAGCTGTACACTTTCTGAAACGATGTGTCCAGATATGAATGGGGAGTGTTTGGGAGGCTGACCCTGGTGACGGGAGAAATGGATGTGAGTTTGTAGCAGGGAGGAGTTAGCACTGAGGGAGTAGCAGGAGGTCCTTGTTACATGGATTCACATGGCTCCTCATGTCAGCAAGGGCTAAAAAGTGGCTGCCAATGGAATAAAAAGTTAAACTTGTTTCTTTGCTTATCAGCTGAGGTGCTCCCCACTCACCCTCCTTGAGTTTGCCCAAGGAGGGGCCTTTTCTTCCATGTAAACATATAAATTTGCTTAAGTTGGGTTTTGTATGACACTTGCTTTCACACTGTTGGGGTCATACAGTCTTATCCCCACTCACATGCTAAGAGTGAAGATGATTACCATCATATAGAGCTGAGGAGAATTTTCCCCTAACCACACAGTGGGCAAATTAATTTCCACCTTCCAGTGGAGCATCCATCAGGGAACAAGAAGACTGAAAGATCACAGTGGATACATATGGGCTGAAGGCAGCATTAGCGAAAAATGATATTCAGGTAGTTGCCCTATTCAGGACAAGTTCCCTTCCCTGGTATACTTAGGTTATGGAGGCTGGGACAGTTGTTAATGCTTCAGCTTGACAGGTAGGAATTCTTTGCAGTAAGAGATGATATTCTGGGAAAGGTGGCCAGGACTATGACTATTTGCTCAGATTCAGAAACAGATGTGCCAAAGAGGGAATGTCTGAGAGAAGACACAGTAGTCCCTTCCCCATCCCACGTAGAGCTCAGGCACTGCCCCTTCCTCCTCATGTTCATCCCCACTACTGCTATGATCTGGGAATGACTGCCTATGGGGGAAAGCTGTTTCTTCATTGTGGGTGCACTCATGCTGGATGATTACTTACTGCCAGGGCCTACTGGCTGCCAGGTAACCCTGCAGTTTGATATAAGTGTTCCTTTAATTCAATCCCCAAGGTGTGGTTTTCTTTCCACATCATCCAGAATGGCATCAGTAATGATGTGGTTCTGGGAAGGAAATTATTTTTGTTGGAAAGACCTTGGCTTGCCTATGACAGCTCCTTGTAATGCAGCTATGTATTTCTTGGTTAAAAACAATAACCCGTTAACCATTTGCTAAGGGCTTTTTTGTGAGCCACGTTTGAGTAAGAAAATATAGAAATTTAAAAACATCTGTGGAAATGTAATTTAAGAACTGTCAGAAGTTTTTGCCAGTTCTACTGACAGCAAAGAGAGCTGGTTCATTATTTGAACACTCATCCGCCTGAATGTTCTGTGTCAGGATACCATGCTACTGAAAGCCATCGACTTACACCTAATGAGCATTTATACTGTATATGTGAGCACTAGTTTTGTCATGTGAAGACTTGTGTTAGATCAAAAGAAAAATATCTTCTCATATATGCTAAACAAGGCCTCTATTTTCCAAAGGAAAAAGAAGTTAACTATATAAAGGGGGCATATAAGGTAACTCTACTTTGCTTGATATTTTGCAGTGACTTCTGCCTATGGTGGCTAGGGTGCTAGCATGTGCTTCGCTAATAGGAAACAGGCCATTATGAGGCAATACTACCTGTTCCAAACCATCTGGAGGAGTAGGGGTGGCTGGCACTTTGCCCTATCATAACACACAGTTGGAAACTGGGGCATCCAAGGGTTGAATCAAACTGTATATGTCCAGGAAGCCTTTGACCCTGGGGTCTATTGGTGACCTGTAGTGGCCACATTAGGAAGTATTCATCTACAGACCCCACAAAGACAAGAAGTGACCACATCATCTCCTACAATGACAACACAAACTTCAGGCATATATCATGAGGAGCCGGCGCTAAGCATAAGCAAGCAATTGCTTAGTCTAGAGCCTTAAGCAGCTCATCCCCACACCCCCCATTAATTATTAGTGTGTGTAATGTGTGCGAAAATATTCCTGCTTAGGGCCCCCAGTGGGCTGGCACAGACATTGATTTATGTACATGGTTAAGGATACATCACTATGCATTTACTGAAACACAGAAACATATGCACAGAGCGGAGAGGTCAAAATAACTAAGAGAGACCTGAAGACAAAGGGAAGGTGGATCACCCCCCTGGACATGAAATCTGAATGAACTAGCAGTTGTCTGTGCTACACATTAGCCTTGACTGGCAATTAGGAAAAGGTCAAACCCATGTAACTTACCTTAAAGTGGTAAAGAACCTAATATAAGTGAAATAGCTTTCTATATTATTTTGCAAAATATACCTTAAAATCCCTCTTTCGGTGAAGAAATACAGGAACAACAGGGAGGAAAAGTCAGTCCTGTTACAGTTCTGCATTGCTTGGATGTTATGTTTTTATAGCAGCACTCTACCATGTTTTATGCTATAGATACTGACCCAATGACAGATACCTTACTTTTCTCCTGTCTCCTGGTTATTATACTCAATGTACTAGATTTGAAAACACCAAGATAATTTGAATAACGAAGTGGAAACTGGAAAATATAACCACTCAAAAGAAAAAGGTCTCGACTTCAAAATGAAGCAATCTGGAATTTCATTTCTGTTGAGTCTTCTCTTCCAAGCCCACCCTCTAGTATCCCAAAGGAAACAGTTTTCCCCATGATTCATGGAAATTTAAGTCTCCTCATAGGAAGGATTTCCCTTCCAGAAATCTAAAACTTAAAAGAGGTATCAGGTAACATGGTTCTGTGCCAAAGAACAGAACTTTCCAAAGATTTAAATGGAATAATCTCTTTGTTTTACATGGCAGACAAAATCTACATGGAAAGCAAACACAAAGGAGTGGAAAATGCAAAAACTAGAATAATAAGCATAAAAGCCAATTTATTTCATGTTGGAAAACTTGGAAATGACCATATGTTAATAACTCAACGAGAGAAAGCAAAACATGAGTACATCACGAGTTTCAAGATATAATTTATGTATAAAGCTAAACAATGGATTTTGAGTATGATATTGAAAAGATACTTCAGTGAATTTGCCAGTTTAGAATGGTGGAAAATTTCAAAGTCCTCTAGCCACACTACTCTCATTGAGGTCAGTGGGAGATGTGCAATTAAATCTCTGCATTCCATTTTGAAAATTTACTCCACAAGTAGTGTGACTTCACTCCTTAAATATCACAGGTTTGCAACTAAACCTAATGGGCTAGATCCTCAGCTGATATAAACTGGCATAGTTCCATTCAATCAGCTGGGATCTGGCTCAGTGTATTATCATCTCAATTTCACTGCTCTCACAGTGAAATTCAACTCAACTATTGTAACTTTAGTGATGAATATGGAAACTCACATCTCATAAAGGGAACATGTTTAAAACCTTAGCACTGCAACAGAAATTTGAACTTCAGCTACAGAAGTGCAATAGAACCTTCTAGTAGCTTTATAGGTACCTTTCCCTCCAATTTTCCTCTCCCAGAAGTTGTATGCATGACTTGGGAAGCTTTCAAGCTTAGAAGACAATGGATCTGTTTCTCATTTACATCAAGAGTGCTTTATATATGGTTTACAGTATCTAGTCTTAAAGTGTATGTAAATAGTGTAGATAAGAATCTGGCCCATTCATGAATACAGCACCATTAAATACTAACTGCAGCAATTGAGCCCATGTCCATTTTAGTTCTCCAACTGAATGAGTGTTTATTTGCCCTCAACTGTAATCCAGTAATTTTATAAGAATAAAAAGCTCTGAATTTCAGAAAAATGTTAAAAAGTCTAAAGGAACCAGACGATAACAAACATGAACAAAGATGTCTAGATCACAGTGTCTGTAGGCCCTTTTCCAGCAAATAATAATATTGCAATATTCATCTCAAGATGTTGATCTTTGGGCCAAGTCCTATTTTCCCTTAAGTGAACAGGATTTGGATTGGCAATTTTTTTCTTAAAATTTGATTATTCCATGAAATAAGAGAATTCTCATTTTCACTGTAAACTGAGTTAAGTTTAAATTTAACCCTGAACAATTCTTTAATCTTTTTATGTGGTTTATTTCCTGTTCATTTTTCTCTTTTCTTTTAGATTACTATTAAAGAAAACAAAAAAAAACTAAGCGTCAATACACAGAAGACTCTTTTTTGGTACAGAGTGTTACACAATCAGTTGAGGATTATTGCATAAATGTGTGTTATAGGGTGTTTATCTCATACCACCCCTGAAGGGGTGAAAATGGCTCTAAAGTGGTTACTTGAAAGGATGGGCTGCAGCAAAGGTGGGATTGTCAGATCTCTAGGCTGTAACGCAGTGTAGAGGGAGGGACTGGGTTCCCCTATCAGTCACTAGGGGGAGTGGCTAATGGGAGCTGCAGGGGCGGCACCTGTGGGGCAGTGTGCAGAGCCGCCTGGCAGTGCCTTCATTTAGTAGCCGGCGAGGGGACATGCCGCTGCTTCCGGGAGCTGTCTGAGGTAAGCGCTGCCTGGATCCTGCCCCGCTCCTGGGCCCCAACCACCTGCCCTAGCCCTGATCCAATTCCTGCCCTTCAATCCCAGCCTGGAGCACCCTCCTGCACCCCAGACCCTTCATCCTCAGCCCCATCCCGATTCTGCACCCCCAGCCATAGCCCTTACACCTCCCACGCTCAAACCCCCTTCCCCAGCCCTGATCCCGCTCCTGCACCCAGAACACTTCAGTCCCAGCGCAGAGCACACTCCTGCACACCAAACTCCTCATCCTCAGCCCCACCCCAGAGCCTGCACCCCCAGCTGGAGCCCACACCCTGACCCCAGCCCTGATCTCTCTCCTGCCCTCTGAACTCCTCGGTCCCAGCGCAGAGCCCTCTCCTTCACCCCAAATCCCTCATCCCCGACCCCACACTAGAATCCACACCTCTAGCCAGAGCCCTCACACCCTCTAAACCCCTGCCCAGAGCCCCCTCCCACATTCCGAATCCCTCAGCCCCAGCCCGGAGCCCCCTCCTGAACACCAAATCCTTCATCCCCTGCCCCATATCAGAGCCTGCACCCCCAGCTGGATTCCTGAGTAGTACAATACTGAGTAGTACAATACTCTGAACAATAACAACAGACAGTATCTAGCTCTTATACAGCCCTTTTCATCAGGGGATTTCCAAGTATTTCACAAAGGAGGTCAGTATCATTAGCCCCATTTTACAGTTGGTGAAACTGAGACACAGGGAGGGAAAGTGACCTCCTCAGGGTGACCCAGCAATAGATTTCAACAGGCCTATTTGTGAAGTAAGGTGCTACTCCACATGAGTAAGAGTAGCAGAATCTGACCCTTAATACTTGGCTTTTGGTAATGTTACTTCTACACACACATACACACACACAAAATACTATGGGCAACCCTACAAGGTGCTGAACAGTCTGGCTCCAATCCATGCTTTGCTCTGTTGATGTCTGTGGGGGCACTTCTACTTAAAGTTAAACACGTGCTTCATGCTGTGTAGGATCACAGCCACAGCGCTCAGCATTTTACAGGATTGAGCCCTAGAGATGCTTTGGAGATAAAGTCACTACAGACCATTCTGAATTCACTTACTGAATATGGGTTTAAATAAATTTTGGTGGATCTCCACTAAACGAACAAGATCCCATAAACACTGGAGGTGCTGGAGCTTGGCATAACAGTGTTCACATTAGAGATTGCCTCTGGGTAAAAAAATGGTGTTAGAGTGCATCTCGGGGACTGAAGTGAGAGCTGAAGCCAGAGATTGGCACTGTGGAAGTCCACTATGTGAATCTGTCTCCCGATGTGCAAGGGGCTCCTTTGGCCTGTGCCACAAACAGAGGGCTAAATTATGCTTCTTCCTCTGCTGGAGTGCTGCAGGGGGTAAGGGTGCAGGGAGCACACCCCTTCTGGTGCACTTCTCAGTGCCAGGCATAGTCTGCAGTGGTAAAATGGGGCCAACTAGCAATCCCATCAGCATTAGTGGCCACAGAGGGATTGTTTCTAGGCAGGAAGAGGGTGGGACCAAGGCCTTCCACTGTTCCCCCCAAACCTGGCAGTATGACCTGCTTGCAAAGGTGCAGTAAGGGGCCCCCGTTCCTTGCATTTTCATCATCTACCACTGCCCATCAGATGATGTCCCATCACCTCCTCCTCCTGTTCCTAAGCATGGGTCAGGCTCATAAAAGCCATCAATTGTGCCAATTTATACAAGCTCAGCACCCATCCAATGATCTGAGTGCATGGATGTTCGTAATAAAATCAACATCAAGGACCAGATCCCTCTACAACTACAACTCTTCCAACACTCCCTCCAGTCTTTCCTCCTCTTCTCCTTCTTCCCCCGCTTCCCAGCCCCTCCCAAAAGTCTGGCAGAAATAATAGGCCACGCAGATTGACCCAAAGGTCAACACATTTGGGCTTTGGCAAAACAAACAGCAAATTCCACAGCTGAGGACCCCTCATTGAAAACTGAATTGAGCTTTAATAGAGTCCAGACCCCATGTAGCCACATTAAGAGTGTTGTAGTAGCAAGTACTGACAGCATCATAAGTGTGTATAATCCCGCTATGCAGTTGCTGCCATTACGAGCTATATTCCCCCTATACTTAGAAAAGAAAATAGCTCTGGTAACTGGTGGCAAATGCTGACTTTTTACAGGCAGTCACAGCGTGACAACACAAATATGGGTTTTCTTATCCCCATGCCCTTTAAAACAAAAAGAAACAAACTTTTGGGGCATGGAAGTTGGGCTGGGAGCTTAATGACCATTTGGGAGGAAATTCAAGCTTTCCACTAGTCTGGCCTTGTGCAGTGCTGTCACCAAGTTCCTGCTCGCCATTCACCTTGCACTAGCCCAGGAAACGTGCAACACTCCGTGAAATTTGCTCAACTGTTCACTCTTACTAGAAGGCATCCCATCTATCCTCTCATTCAATCCCTCCAGAATGTCACTGCTCCTGATAGCCGCAGCTAAAGCAGAGATAATGTATTGAGTCCAAGTGGATTCAGGTGTAATTTGATGTTAAACACGACAGCTAATAGAATGAATCCCTGTCTTGGCTGTGCATAGTAAGCTGAAGGGTTGTCCGCTACCTACATGATTTTCAGTTGTTCAAGCATGTGTTTCCTGAAACGTAGCATCAATATTATACTAGCCCTAAAAAGGTGGAAGTATTGATCCCCAAATGTTCATGTTAACACAGTAAAGTTAATGTGACTTTGAACTTCAATCAATGCCAGACCAGTAAACTTCATTTAGACTACGCTGACTGTCCCACAAGCTCTCGGCTGTGAGAAGTCCTGGTCAGACACAGTCAGATCTTTGTTCAGTGAATCATTACCTAAAGATTCACTTAAATCCAGTTTAGTCTGCTCTGTAGCCACAGTCTTTGTCTTTGTGAGAACAGAGAGTTTAACAAGTTACCAGGGAAGAGCCAGACATGCAAGGGGTAGAAAGTGCTGACACACAGGCAGGGAGCATGGGGATTAGGGCTCTGTGATGTGTGTGGCTAATGAAGTCACTATGCATTACAAGTTCCAAGGACAGCACCTGGTTCCTGACACTATTTTAGGCTCCCTTAGGAGAAAGAAAAGGAGGAGGAAAAACCCTTTGTTTAATCAACTGAGGGAGGTTATACTTCAGGAGAAGAGAGGGTGGCGCACAATTTTCCTCTACTGTAGAGAAATAGAAAAACTTGACATTTTAACATAAAACTTTATGAATTTTGAGGATGAACTGCATAGGGTGAAAATTTCCAAAGTCTGTATATTGGGTTTATATATTGGATATTTATATACTGGATATATATATTGGATATTGGATTCTGTCAAATACAGCACCCACAAACTTAGCCCATGCCCCAGTGCACAAAAGCATAGCTCTGCCATACAACCAGGCACATTTCATTTCAGAATTTTGATTGGCTGTTTAATTACCCTTGGAATCAAACCAAACATCAGGTCCTCTGCTGCTACCTGTACCACTACCCTTCTGCTGAAATAGACAAAGCAACATCCCTTATGTGGCATCCTCTCTGAATTTCATTCAGAAAACTGTAAAGCCTGTGCTTTGTCAGTCCAATAAACTAGAAAGTGCTGATCTGATGTCATAGGAATGTGCTTTGGATATAGATCAATATAAATGTTTATTTCTAAATTTGGAAACTCAGGTTATGAGTTGATTCTTTCCCATGAAAAAGCTGAGTAAGCTTCCAAGTGGCTACTACATCAGACAGAACAACAAATGAGGGTGGGGCATTCCCTTTGGAAAGTCCCACACCAGGAGGAGGGAATCCCAATTCAAGCTCCTCAAAAGAGGTGATGAGAGTAAATAAAATCTGAGGCATGGATATGCAGCTATCACTTCAATGGAGTTGTGCCTGCTTAGCCCTCCAGTGAAAGAAGTGATTACAATCAGGTATATTTACCCCGCACCCATGTTTGTTCAAGAAATTGGGGTTTGTTGCTGGGATTGTGCTCTTTAATTAACACTGTTCTGCTTAGCTTTGGATTTTTGCTTTTCAGAATGTGCATTTCTAACTCATGGGCAGGGCCGGCTGCAGGCACCAACAAAGGAAGCAGATGGTTGGGGTGGCCAACAGAGACGGACGGTATGTCCAGGTCTTCAGCACAATTCAGCGGCGGGTCCCTCACCCCCTCTCTGAGGGAAGGACCTGCCACCGAATTGCTGCCAAAGAATGAACTGGTGCTGTAGAGCTGCCATCAAAGTGCCACTGGTCGCGGCTTTTTGTTTGTTTGTTTGTTTTGGCTTCGCCACTTGGAGTGGCAAAAAGCTGCAGCTGGCCCTGCCCATGGGTGAGTGTTACAGATCACCCTTCTGTGCCCAGTCCATGGAGGGTGAGAGTCTATTACAGCCCCATCTAGAGTCTCTTTGTTCTTTAGTTCAAGCTGTAGCAGCTCATGCCTTTAGCTCTGGAGGTCCCTGGTTTAATCTCTGCATCAATCTGTGTTCAACCATGTGTCAATCTCTACAAGATACTCAGCACATTATGAAATAACAAAGTCTTATACAGCAGAGTCTCAGGTGTATTTTACTGTTTGATACGATACTGCAGCTCACCTTAACAGGAGAGGTACAAGCCCATCCACATCTCCTCTAGGGGTTCCAGTCCAATACACATGCAAACAGAGCACCTGAATATAGCGCCCCTTTGGCAGCCAAAGCACTAAGGCTGAGAGTAGCAGCAATAGATTGTTTTTTAAAACAGGAAGATGAAAGTGGTGATAACAAAAGGCTCGTCAGCAGGACAAGGATGGGCATTGGAAGCACAGCTGTGAGGGAAGGGAAAAAAAGCACCATGTCCCTCTGCTTATGGCACTCCTTTGCTTGCTCTACAATGACTGGTACTGATTTCTTCCATCAATAAACATTACACAATGAACAGACTACTTTCTATGTGACATTTTTCATGCTGAGAGAGAGAAAGGAAAAGAAACTCAGCTACTCATTTTTAGTGAGAATTGTATGAAGAATAAATAGGCAGCTTTCTTGCTCTACATTCTGGTTCAAGGGTTGGGACAGAGATTTGAGGCTGGGATTTCAATGGAACTTAAGGTAGGCATGTGCTACGATGCCCACTGAAATTCAGTGGGCGTTGGGCAGTTGACTTTCCCTGGCTCCTTTTCAAGCCCAGCCTTAAATGCCAATGTCACTGAAGAAGACATGAGGAAGAGCTCTGTGTCAGGTCAGAAGCTTGTCTCTCTCACCAGCAGAAGTTGGTCCAGTAAAAGATATTACTTCCCCCACCTTGTCTCTCTAATGGCACCGAATGACACAAATTCGGTGTGTATAATGTTTCCAAACACTTCCCATTAATTAACAGCCTAATAGTGTCTAATGCAGCATAATCTTATGCCAGACAGAGGACCCAAGTTGAAGCCCCAAGCTTGAGTCTTTGCTTTCTGAGCCAGTGAAAGGGGATTACTCCAGAATCAGCATGCCCTGTCCCTGTTTTTGAACTATCAGCACTGGCTACTATAGGAGTGGTTTAGAATGAGCCTTTAGAGAAAAAATCTCAGCTAGAAGATTTGATTGACCTACCCAGGACCTTGGAGGGGAAGCAATAAAAAGAAGGAAAAAACAACATCCATTTCAAATAGTAGGTTTTTAGTTTGTGTGTTTAATATGTTTCAGAGAATGACTGGTTGGGTTTTAATTTTTGAGACAGAGATCAATTGGGAACATTCCCACTCCAGTACTGGATGCAGAACGCAACACTTTTTGGACAACAAACTACCCCGTCTTATAGTGAACACGGTGTGCAGTACAGGTACAGGCACTGAACAGAAATACAAATACAACTCTACAGTCTCCAGCTATTCCAGTCTGATAATAATTGCCAACACATAACTACATTCAGTGAAAAGAAAAAAAGGATCTCATGCTCAAGGAACTATCTTAAGAAGATGTATGTGAATTCACTTGCTTTTTGGCATAACTAAGTAGGATTCATACATTTGAGATCATTACTAATCTATAGTTATACCTTAAGTAGTATCTTGATTACACTGACAGTAGTCCCAACTAGTTGAAGCAGCTTTGTGATCAATGCACCATAGTCTAGTTTGCTGAACTCAGAAGAGGAAGACACGTGCTGCTGAGTACTATTTCTGGTCATATGGCCTTTGGCATAACTATATCCTATAAAATATGCTGCTGCTCAGAGACAGAAAGCAGCAGAGCTGCCTACCAATTCCTCCCCACTACCTGCCCCACTGTATGGGACTGTGGGGCACAATAGAGCAGGTTCTTGATACACGGGGCACCTTGTGTTAATTTATAAAACCACATACACATCTCTATTGCAAATATCCACAAAACAACCTACCACCCCACCAAAAATTACAAACATTTCTCCCTCCATCTTCATCCTCAAAGAAAGTCTAACAAAGTCAACAGGCCTTGCAGTATTCCCAGAGGGTCAATAAATCTAGGTCTGACCAAGCAGAATCAAGGACTCTTCGCTGAAAACATCCTCCTTCCAGCATTTAAACCAGGAGACAGTAAGCTTGAGCATCTCATTTGATCACAACTGCCATGTTATCCCATTAAGATAGAAGTACTGTTGAAAGCAAACAAAGACCCAAGCCATTTAGGTGTGTATAGGTCAAATACCTTCCTCTTCACCAGAACTGCATTCCAAACATTCTGATTTATTTCATCAGCGCTAAGGAAACATCATTCATTTCCTATAGCAAAATCTATTCTGTTCAACTTGTCACTGAGTTCAAACTAATCAAATTGAAGTTGAGTCTGGTTTATGAGATCAAATCTCAGAACACAAGTCTTAATTAGGAACTACCAGAAATTTGTGGGCAGGTATGTGATTATCTTTATAACTAGAGCCCTACTAAATTCATAGTCCATTTTGGTCAATTTCACAGTAATAGGATTTTAAAAATCATAAATTTCATTATTTATTATTTAAATCTGAAGTTTCACGGTGTTGTAATTGTAGGGGTCCTGACCCAAAAAGGAGTTGTGTGGGGAGGGGGGCGGTGGGGGGTCCCAAGGTTATTGCAAGGTGGTTGCTGAAGTGCTACTCTTACTTCTGTTCTGATGCTGGCAGCAGTACTGCCTTCAGAGCTGGGCTGCCAGCAGCAGCACAGAAGTAAGGGTGGCAATACCGCTACTCCCCCTAAAATAACCTTGTGACTTTCTTGCAATTCACTTTTGGGTGAGGACCCCAATTTGAGAAACGCTGGTTTCCCGCTGTGAAATCTATATAGTATAGGGTAAAATCACACAAAAGACCAGATTTCACAGTCCATGACGTGTTTTTCATGGCTATGAATTTGGTAGGGCCCTATTTATAACTTCTGGTCTTGTTTCTTTATTGCTATGACAGACAGAATGAATGGGACTATACAAAATTAAGCCCGGGGCATAGGTCTCTGCAGAACTGGGAACTAAAAGATAAAGCATTACTACAGAGCAGCTTAGGAGGGGAGACCCACGTTGCTGAAAGTTATGCAAACTCTGAAGCTGGCCTAGAGTGAATATTAAACATTAGAAATAGTTTGAAGAAAAGACTTCCATTGCATCCAACTCTGTTTCACTTCCCCACTTTCCATTGCAAACTTGACTCAAACCCAACCAAATGTTTTGTATATTTTATAAAAGTTTATTTTATCTTTCTTCACATTATATATTCCTTTTTGCACATCTATGGATTCCAGATTCTAGCCAGGATTAGAAATGGAAGTGCCAAAATACTTAGATATGTACCATTCTCATGGTATTTCTGGCCCTGCAGAAGCAGGAAGTGCTGGAAAGCCCACAAGAAATCCTATTCTCATGAAAATTCCATCCCAGTTCTGAAGGCCTAAGAGTTATGCTTAGTTCAGATAAGCAGCCTTGCAAACCCAAACTTCAAATCTGCTGATGGCTTACCCCTCATTTACAGATGCTGCTTCTGTTTAAGACAGCCGTTTTATGAACGTGGGGGGGGGGATTACACCTGATCTTTTTTAGGGCTGTCTGCACAAACAGGAATGTGTTTCTAATTCAACTTCATTGTTTTTCAAAACCAAGTTTCCAAGTCTGTTAGCTGGATTTGTGCAGAACATATTGGCAGGAATTCTGGTATATTACACAGCAGTTCAAAGGCACTGATTTACAGGGTGGTAACCAGCAACAAGGGAAAACAGGTCAGAAGGGCAGGCTGTGGAGGGATGAGTTTCCCGGCAGAATGGCTGTAGAAGAGGCCAAGACTTGCTCCTCTCAAATATCTGAGATGGTCTTCAGCAACCAGCAACTACCTCTCTGGCACACTGCCTCCCAGTGGTGTTACAAGCTTTCTGTAAATTGGTCACATCCCACGTGACAAATATCAAATAATTAGTTAGTTTCCTTAGGACTAAAGAGATACTGACAGTCTTTGAAATTCTATGCATTCTTCCTGCTAAGCAGAGTTAAAATGTTAAGATGAGAGAGGGACAGCGGCACTCTTGTCTGCTTCCATCTTACCAAGCTAATTGGTTTTCAAAGGAAAGTTAGCAAAAAATATTGGTAAAATATCTATCGTCATTCTGTCTGACTCCAATTCGATCACATTTCAGGTCTATCTCAGTTTAAAAAATGACAATTAGAATCATAGGCCTGATCCAATGACCAGTGGATTCCCATGACTTCAGTGGGCTTTGGATCAGAAACCAGAAGAGCAAGAAGATAATGACCCACAGAGAGAAACCCTGGTCAATAAATACAACATAACCCACAGGTCTCAATTTCTTCAGTCATAATCTTGTAAAACAATTTGTCATGGGTGCAGAACGTAGTTGATGTGACAAAGTTTAGTTTTCCTTTTGCACCTAAATCAACACAACAAAAAAGGTTCAAATGTTGGGATAAGTCCTGGTGTCTTCATAAACCACAGAAAAAGTTTACATGGACTTCAGTAGGACCAAGATTTGGTTCCTTTTGTGCATTTGTATTATATGTATGTAGATATATAAAATCAACATTTATAAATAATGGTTGGAATGTTTTGGTGCTAGGTGCTGGTGCTGTAATTGTCTTGTGTTGCCTTGTTATTATTATTATTAGGATGGGGAAGATTGTTTATTCAAAGAATGCTCCCCACACCCTCCAATGTATGCTCAATCAAATTATGTAGGCTAATGTGACAAAATTTTAACCACCTTGAAAAACCAACTACTGGCAATAGCCAAACAAAATTTTAGTGATGAGCACAACTCATAGTGACACAGCACTTCACAACTTCAGAGCACTAAGTTATACCGTAACTAATTACATCTTCAATAGAAGGTAGGTACTGTAAGTATGATCTCCGTTTTACAGGGGAGAAAACAGGTAGAGAGGGCTAAGTGACATAGCAAGTCAGTGGGGAGCTGGAATTAGAACTCAAGAATACCTGCTTCTAGTCTCACACTCAGCCCACTAGCCTACACAATCGCTCTTATAAAAGTACTTTCTGGCAGTTCAGCTGTAAACTTCCATAACACTGAAGCGTCAGCACTGAAACCCAGTCCAATATTTGGCATGCGACTTGAAATCAAATTGCTGGGCTTCAGGGGAATCAGATTCTACTTGACTATTCTAACATATCAACGCAATCACTTACTGATGGCTTGACAGGCATTTGTAATTCATTATACTGTAATAAAAGTATAGGAAAATTGTATCTAGTTTATTGCATCCCTCTCCCAATACACTTTGTACATCATGGGTTTTGTTAAATTGCAAGCTCTTTTGAAGCAGGGGCCATGTCTCCATATGTGATATGGAGCACCTAGTACAGTAGTTTTCAACCGGGGGTCCACGGACCCCCGGGGGTCTGTAGACTATGTGTAAGGGGTCTGTGAAAGGTTACAATTACCATAGAAAAATGGTTTTCAACCTGTGGTCTGTGGACCTCTGGGGGTCCACAGTCTATGTCTAAGATTTCCAAAAGGGTCTGCACTTCCATTTGAAATTTTGTAGAGGTCTGCAAATGAAAAGAGGTTGAAAACCACTGGCCTAGCACAAATCAGGTTCAATTCCTGAGTGTGCCCCCTGGACATGCATTTACTATAACAGAAATATGATATAAGTAGTAATAATCATAGTCAAACAATACATTTAAAATTTCTGTCAAGAGCCTTATAACCTTTCTTTCCAAAATTAGTTTCATAACTAGATGGTATTTATTTTTTTCCGGTCTTCTCTTTATAACGCTTGACTTCATTATAATGATCGCAGTCTAACAGGAAAACAATGGCATAATCTCCTAAAATCCCCTACATTTACCAAGCAATTGCACAAGGTTTTAGGCATGCAACACCCATTAAACCCAGCGGGAATCCCATGGCTCATACCCCATGCTCTTTTTTGAAAATGTGCATTCTAATTGGTTTTCCAGTCTGTAAAAGCAGTTACCACAGAAAGGTTAATATTAAAAGTGAAATGTCGATAGGTTGGAGTGTATATTATGTTATATGCACTGTGCCAAAACTGCAGAGTTTAAATATATATAAGCAAATCTTGGATCTTTTGGAGCAGCAGGACAGCTGGTAGTGAAATCACTGGTACACATGCAAGTGAGTCAGAGAGGAGCAAGGGTAATGGGAGACTCCCACAAGTGGGAAACGCAGTACATTTAGACACAACTGTGCCAAACAAATTTACAATTGCACATAGTTAAGCTGTGATTTGCACTTCAATGATGAGTGAACAAGAAGGGAAAAAGCTGCCTGTAAGAAGTGACTCATCCATTTCTGCTTCATTTTAATCTTGTGAAAGAGTGCTCCTGCATGATATCACCAGCGTTAGAAATATACAGGAGTCCTTTCTTGTAAAACAGTTACAAGGCTATGGCTTTGTCATTAGCTGCCCTGAACAGCAACATAGCCAACTCGGGAGGAGACTTCTCAGACACTGAATTCCAATCACATCCCATTTATTCCCGGGAAAATGGATGTAGAAAAGATTCAGGTCCCACTTGGAACACTTAATACTAACTAAAAATAATCAGCTCCCATTTTGTGGCATATGTGGAAACAGCCTCCTAAAAGATTCAGAAGATTCTCTCAAGGTTTATTTTTGGAAATGTTTCTGGGATTGAATGATTTGAGATGCTCAGAGGCAAGGTGCTACCTTAATGCAAAGTATGCCTCATCTGAAAATGTGGGTACTGTACCACAGATAATAGCTAAAGGGACATAAGAAGTCTACTCTTTCATTGAAATAGAGCAAACATTAGCCTGTCCTTGTCTGAGGGTGCAGGTGGGGAGGGACTAGAAGTCCATTGCTGGCCACACATCTGACAGAATAGGCATTTATGCTCTGAGGTGCTGCTCAGCTTTGTTGGGCCACTGCAGTGTGCTGCCAGGCACTGTTTCCTGTCCTACGTGGACATGGAATTTCTGTTGTTGGCTTTGGCATACGCACAGCCACCATATACAGGTTCAAACATAACAGCAGCTGCCACCAGCTGAGGAACTAGACACACCTCCTAATGAAAGCAGCAAAGAGTCCTGTGGCACCTTATAGACTAACAAACGTATTGGAGCATGAGCTTTTGTGGGTGAATACGCACTTCATCGGACGCATGTAGTGGAAATTTCCAGAGGCAGGTATAAATATGCAAGCAAGAATCAGGCTAGAGATAACGATGTTAGTGCAATCAGGGAGATGAGGCCCTCTTCTAGCAGTTGAGGTGTGAACATCAAGGGAGGAGAAACTGCTTTTGCTAGCCATTCACAGTCTTTGTTTAATCCTGAGCAGTTTCTCCTCCCTTAGTGTTCACATCTCAACTGCTAGAACAGGGCCTCATCTCCCTGATTGAACTAACTTTGTTATCTCTAGCCTGATTCTTGCCTGCATATTTATACCTGCCTCTGGAAATTTCCACTACATGCGTCTGACGAAGAGGGTATTCACCCACAAAAGCTCATGCTCCAATACGTTTGTTAGTCTATAAGGTGCCACAGGACTTTTTGCTGCTTCTGCAGATCCAGATTAACACGGCTACCCCTCTGATACTTGATTTCCTAATGAGACACCATGTCCTGTTGAGGATATGACACCTGCCCTAGTATGCTACCTGCCTGGGCACTTCTGTGTGCTATGGAGCATCTAAGTGCATGGGAAGTAAAGACCCCTCTGCCCTTTCCACATCTTGCACACCAGAGGGCAGGATTTAGCCATCTGTAACCTATGTGCTTAATCTATGATTGTACCTAGTATGTCCTTCAATTTAGCATTTTATATACATATACGTATATAAAGAGATAGCTGTTGATTACTAGGAGATTAATGAGGCAGACAAGACATTCTTTTAACTTGGCCTTGGAATAACTAATATTTAGATAGAGCTGGACTGTGTAACCCTAACTCACATGAGCAGTCCCACTGGCTTCAATGGGACTACGAGTCAGTGATCACTTAGGCACAATCCAGTCCATACAGCACATGGATCTTCTGGCATCTGTTGGGGGGATTTCTGTGATGAAGTGCAGCTGTGCCTCTGATTCACCCAAAAAAAAAAAAAAAAGCAGTCTTGGCTCATCTACCCAGTTACCCTCATCCTCAGTCAGACTAGTGTGGTCTTTTCTGCTATCAGACTTCATTGTAATGAGATATTGTCTAAAAGTCTAATTTCATATGGAAACGCAAATGTATTTTATGATAGGCCACTTCAGTGTAAACAGCCTATTTGTTTTAGATGCCTTCTCTTGCCAAAAAGTAGTATGTAATCATTTGACTGAGTAACATGTAACCCCTACCAGTACGGTGGGATTTCTATTTCCAGGCATGGAACCAAAGCAGCCACACTAGGGTCTGCTAAGGTGGATGCTCAAATGGACTTCTGTGTATTCAGGCTACAGGTATCTAAAGGAGAAATCTGCAGGATGTGGGATGGCGGTGTTCAGGGAGAATAGAAGAGTTCATGGACTGGGGAGTCACTGAAATATAGGTAGGCATAACAGGAAGTAGGTGGCAGAGCTAGGGATAGAACCCTTATTGCTAGGCTCCCCGTTTTGTGCTTTAGCCCCGAGACTATGCTTCACCCCGCATTAGGAAACATATCCAGGGTACTGCTGCACGAAATCGTACAGAGAACAATATTTCAGGTGCTCCTTCAAACATTCACCATAGCCTAAATTCTATCAATGAGTTTGCACTGATTGTATGTGAAGGTAGAATCTGGACCTGTATTATTTACTGTGATATACAGACCATTTCTACCTCTTTAGGAGCAACAACAATGTTCAGCAAGGAATTACAATCTGGAATAGTGACTAAATATGTGTTTTTGAAAAGGAGGATAACTCAAAGATTTGTTAGTGTTGTCCAACACTTCTCCTTTTAGATTTCGCTCTTGTGAGCTTTCTGGTATTTTTCTTCTTGTCTTTATCTATCACATTACCTTCTTCCCATCAGGTGGCTTGGAAACGCCTATGTTACCATGAATGCTTGTGGTGTTGGTACATCACAGCATGCAATCATAAGCACCTGCACCAAAGTATTAATATAAAATAGCATTTGGCGTGTATCAAAATTTCTCACTTGTGAAAAGGTGCTTCATGGATAGCCATGGAAACTAAAACAGGTGGCAATGGTGCAAGCATCTCCCCATGGCCTCACCGGTGTGTCCCTACCTACTTTGAGAAGGACCACCTTCAATGGCAATAAGGAGTTCAGCCTCCATACACGTTCAGTCAGTGGCCTCCCTGCTGTGACTTCCAGCAAGGGTGTCAATCAGTGCCAATGTGAACGCACAACTCAGACACATAATTGTTCATTGGCCTGTCAGAGGATAACAGCTTTCAGACACTACTGGTGAGAGCTGGATTGGACCTGGTGATCTACAGGTGAGAAGTCCATCTATGTCTCTGGGAGTGGTGACTGCCTCTTCCTCTGATTGTACAGTGCCCAAACAACAGAGCCCCAAAACTGATTGGGGCCTTTCTGCATTGCTAGAATATCAGTGTTTAATATTCAGCTATGTAGATACTTATTTAGCCTTCATCGTTGTAGCATCTGAATGCTCCCGAGAATTTAAAACACAACTATAACAATCTCTTTTTCTCTTCCTTCACGGCCCATAGGAGAAATAACTTTCTTAGTTTATAAGGGTTTACTTATTGCTTGTTTATAGTACTGAATTACAGATTCATAGAAATGTATGGCTGGAAGGGACCTCATGAGGGCACCTAGTTCACGAATGTGTCTGTATAGAAATGACTAATTCTCTGAGCCTTCCAGTTCTGAAAACTGGCGTTCACTTTAAGAACACAGCAGATTTACAGTAAAGCTCTGTGCTGTTGGGCTTCCCCAGATGTATGACGGCTGTTGTGCGGCTCTCAGTACTGATCACCACCAGAGCTCCCCTTTGCACACACGGCGGAAAGATGCAGGCTCACAGTACACCCCCTCAGAGAGAACGTGTGTACCTTGGAGATTACTCTCAGAGGACATTACAAATCCTCCTGGAAATCTGCCACAAAGTCCAGTTTATTTTTTTAAGGTTTTTACCTTTTGTCTCAGAACAACAGCTTGTCTGCAGTTCTGGAAACACCATTAGGGGTCTGTGTGACTCAATTTATGACTCAGGAAACTGTCTATTCTGTCCTTCAAAGCACCACATTTTTCGTTACAGATTTCAGTCAAATTGAAGTCAGATCAAACTGATTTTTTTTCCTGCTCTGAGTAATTTAATTAGTCTGCACATAAAAAAGGCTAAATTTTACAACAAATATCCATTGATTTACTTATTTTACATTGGGAACTCTTATTATTTATACCATCTTTATTGTGTAAACCTCTCTCTCCCTAGAATTAGAGCAATCCCTCCCCAACCCCAAGGCTGCCTGGGGGGGAGAGGGCAAGAGGGACAATTTGCCCCAGGGCCCTGTGAGCCCTGGCCTGGCGGAAGTCCAGGCCTTCAGCCAGCATTTCGGCAGTGGGGGGCCCTTCAGTGCTGCCGAAGACCTGGAGTGACTGAAGTGCCCCCCGCCGCTGAAATGCCCTGCGAGCCCTGGCCCGGCGGCAGTCCGGGTCTTTGGTGGCATTTCGGTGGCGAGGGGCCCTTCAGTCGCTCCAGGTCTTCGGCAGCATTTCGGCGGCGGGGGGCACTTCAGTGCTGCCAAAGACATGGAGCAACTGAAGGGCTCCCCGCCACCAAAATGCTGCCGAAGACCCGGACCGCCGTCGGGTGAGTACAAGTGCCACAGCTCCCCTGCTTTGCCCCAGGCCCCCTGAATCCTCTGGGCAGCCTTGCCCAACCCCATTGCCTGGAACCCATGGATATTTTACGGCTACACATACATCCACAAGTATGTTATACAGCTGTGCTTTGACATCATGCTTAGAAGTTCTGCTTCCAAGCTGGCAGCACTTTCAGAAATGAAGTTACAGTGCAATTTAGTCTCAGTGCTTCTAATGATGCAAATTCTTTCTTAGGCCGGGGTAGACAAAACAAGTTGCTTAATTAGAATCCAGGAGCAAGTCATTGCCCTGCTTTTGGTGTGCTGCCTGCAACTAATAAAGTAGCATGAAAAAATGGTTCCATGTTCTCAATTTATCCCCACTCCATTACACAGTTGCATTAACAAAAGTCCAGTATTTTCATCTTTCAACTTTCAGCTACAGCAATTTCCATTTTGTAAGGTTCTTGAAAGAGAAAATTCCTCTCTCATGCTGTCGATATCAATAGTGAAAAATTATGCTGAAAACTTTACTGGACTTGTACTGAGATCGTCAGAGTTATCAGGATGACCTTCCAAAGCTTTTACATTGAGCATTGGACTGTTTCTCATTCTTTCTGCCATGCTGATCCAATTTCTAATTTCCCTTGAAAATGACAGACAGACGTAAAAGCACATTGATATTTCTGTTTGTTCCTCTAACAACCTAACAGCTACTATGATGGAGAAATCCACTCTAGTTTAACAGTTTGTGTATATATGCATACACACACACCACGAAGGATGGGCCTTATTCCCACTATTTACAGATGTACACACACCAAAAACAGAGCCTGAGCCTCAAATTTGAGATCTGGAGGTTTATTTTATGCCCAGCTCTTGAATACACTGTGTGTTTGTAATAAATACACTATGATACATGTGTGGGAATTATATACCAGTAATACTACACACCAAAACCTAATTAAACACAAATGAGTTTTAAAAGGCCACATTACCCATGAGCAGTCAAACCACGGCTGAGGTCATCTCAAATGAGTGCCAATAACATCTTTATGCCACACCATCGTGTCTTCTGTGCATGACACACATCTTGCAGGAAAACTACTTCAGATTTTTTTAAAACAGAAACAGCTCCTTAAAGCATTATTTTTCATCTCTCTTTGGTAAATTCAGGCTCTTTTAGTACTATGAATCTGGCAGTAGAAAAGTAGAGGAATAAGAAATTACAGCTAATATATTTTAGACACCTCCAAAAATTACCTAAAGCAGCTTTTCCATACAATGGTATGTGAAGCTCTGATTCACACAGTGCAGAATGAAAGACTTTTTTCATGGTAGAAAGGGTAAGAATAGACAAAAGAGTGATTCACACCCTGGGCCTGAAATTGTTTCCCTTTGCCTAGGTAAGGGAAAAGGAAAAAAGCCAATGAGAAAGTAGATGAGGTTGTGGAAGGAGAGTAGTGGCTTTGTTCCATGCTACATACTTATCCCCTTCTTGGTTGGAGCTCTGTGCATACATAGGACAGGAAAGCTGGGGAGAATCTTCATCCCATGTTACTCCACACCAGATTTTCTAGCAGAAATTCTGGCAGTATTAATTCCTCCTCAGAACCATCCAGCCACTCAGCAGAATGTTAGGGGACCACCAATGGGGCTACCGTGATTCCTAAGGAAGACATGCTGCCAAGTGGCTGGAGAGCATCATGGAGGTGTTTATTTTTTGCTGGCTGTCCAGCTTGTGGTCACAGTCCAGGAGCTCACATAGTACCCAAGTTGTGCACCTATATTTCAAAAGGCAGTCAGATTTTCTATCAATGAGCCATGCTGATACAAGTTCTGCCAACTCTAATGGCTGCTTCCCCCAGCCCAACAACATTATCTCTGCTGGGAACATGGATTATGGGACGAAATGGAGTGAAAGAAAATTTAGAAAAAAAATTAGGAAAATCTGCCAGTGGTGTAGTCTATTTAGGCTACAGAACAGGCTTCCAGGGGAAATGATCAGAAGACCCATTGCTTAAGTAATTTGAAACTAGACAGGAGAAAACAATTGAGAACACACAGCAGGAAACTATCCTGCATTGGCAATGGGGGTACTTGGAGTACTGTATATGAATTTGGTGCTGAGTTTCCAGATGGCTATGAAAACGGGACAAGACCAAGATGACAACAACCACTTCAGACTTTATAAAACCCAAACAACTCAAAACTCTTGAGAAACTGGAAGATAAGATTTTCTGTCCAAGTCAGATACTGAGACCATTGTATATACCTCACCTGCTCACGGGGGGAAAAAAACACCGGAAAGTTTAAACATTTGAAGGGAAGAATGGTTTTATGGTTAGGTTGCTGGTCTGAGACGTGGGAGGTCTAGGTTCAATTTTCTGTGCTGCCACAGACTTCCTGTGTGACCTGGTGCAAGTCATGCATTCTCTTTGTACCTCAGTTCCCTCTGTCTGTAAACTCAAGGTAATGCCATCTCTCTTCGTCAGTTTTGCCTGTTCAGATTGTAAGCTCTCTGAGGTAGAGACTCTCTCTCATACTAAAAGTGCCTAGCCCAATGAAGCCTTAGTTTTGGTTGAGGTCTCTAGTATTATCATAGATAGTGGGCCAAATTCTTAACTCCACTGAGCTTGGGAGGAAATCCAGGAGCTGTATAGGTATATGTGGCCCTGTGCTGTCCTGCCTCATAGCATAGGACAAATTGGCCACTCTTACTCCCAGCACTTTGTGCTATGTGGAATAGATCATTTCCAGCCAAAAGGAAGCTTACATAAATCAGAGCAGCTCTCGGGGATGCTCTAATTTATGCTAGAGGCTGCACTGGCCTCCAGTACAGACAGATTTTATGCAACAGATAGGTGGCTTAAAGCCACCCAGGACCGGCGCCAGTGTTTTTGGTGCCCTAGGTGCACGGCCATTTCGACGCCCCACGCGCTGCTCTGGTGGCTCCGGTGGACCTGCCACAGGTCCCCCAGAGCCGCAGGACCAGCGGACCCTCTGCAGGCACGCCTGTGGCAGGTCCACCGGAGCTGCCTGCCGCCCCCCCCCGGCAAAATGCCGCCCTCCAATAATCCTGGCGCCCTAGGCGATTGCCTAGGTTGCCTAAATGGAAGCGCCGGCCCTGAAGCCACCTTTGCCATCATTTCACCTGGACTGCACCTTTTCTCTTGTGCCTCTGAGGAGGCACAGCATAGAATCTAGCCTCATAACTGTTCTTGAAAAAGTAGTAACATATTTAGCGGGTGCTAGAAATAGCAAGTGAGTGCATGCTGCTAAATCAAATGAATAAGACCACAGTGATTACAGCATGATAATCAATGGGTTTGAACAAGGGAGGTTTGGCACACAAGATGAAATTTCACTATGTTAAGATATCAAACAGGAACATACATAAAAAGAGCCACGGGTCAAAAAAAAAAGTCTCATGATTGTAATTGAGAGGCAGATGCAGGGCTTTCGGAGAGAAAGCCAGTCGTGTGTGCATTGAATAACAGGCAATTATCAGTGGTTTTACTGTTTGCCCTAAAGAATTTAGAACAGCGTCAAATGGAAATTTGATCTAGGAGAGGGAAAACAGTACTGCATCTCTTTAACCCTGTGCCAGTTTTGTTGGGCTGGGGACTAATTTGTTTCCATAGTGAAGTTTGTTTGTGCAAAAAGTTTTGCTACAAAAACTCGGTGTGATATAAAGTTATCTAGAGCAAACATATTTTTAACAGTTAGACTTTTAAGGGAAAAATGCTGGGATAAATATATTGGAACCACAAGCATGAATCAGAAAGGCTTTAAACACAGCTGCTGTTTTAATTCCAGTGTAAGGGCCAGCCCAGATCCCACTGAAGTCTATGGGCTTTTGTTCAGGCCCTTAAATGCCCTAGGGACAGACGGGAGTGTGAAAGTCATGACCATTCATTCTTAAGCATTGGCCCAATGAAAATATATTTTAAGCATGTTTACCACAAATAAATACAAAGTTGAAATAAACATATTTCAGGGCCAAATGATTTTGCAGCTCCTTTAGGCACTTATGGTACGTCTACGCTGCAATTAGACACTTGTGGTTGGCCTGTGCCAGCTGGCTCGGCATGCAGGGCTCAGGCTAATGGGCTGTCTAACTTCAAGGTGGGAGGGTCCCAGAGCTGGGGCTGCAGCCCGAGCCTGAACATCTACATTGCAGTTAAACAGCCCCTTAGCCTGAGCCACTTTGCATGAGGCAGCTGGCACGGGCCAACCATGATATGGAAAATATTAGCCAGGATGGATAAGGAATGGTGTCCCTAGCCTCTGTTTGTCAGAGGGTGGAGGTGGATGGCAGGAGAGAGATCACTTGATCATTGCCTGTTAGGTTCACTCCCTTGGGGGCACCTGGCATTGGCCACTGTCGGTAGACAGATACTGGGCTAGATGGACCTTTGGCCTGACCCGGTACGGCCATTCTTACTTTCTTATGATATTTAATTGCAGTGTAGACATACTCTGACTGTACTGACTAGCTTTTAAATTCTCAATGAAAATTAGTGATTCTTACTGTTAAAGTGACTGGAAACTAATTGATTTTTATTTCCTTTTCCACAGACTGTGATGTCCTAACACTCACCCCAGCTTGTGTCCTGGAAAGCCATTCCCTTTAAAGCTACCATATATTCAGTTATGCTAATTACATTGAAGACTGTAGTAGTAATCATGCAAAAAATGTGTATGTACTTGGGATTCATCATTTATGAACTAAAATTGCCTATTTTCAGTGGTGTGTTTCAGCGACCCTGGATCTGAACCACGTTTTTCTTCTCTTTTAGTGACAATCAGTAGATCACAACAATTTACCAGATGGTTAGCATCTCCCTCCTCTGCGAAAAAATCTTCAAACAAAAATTGTTTGGGATTAGAACTCATTGAAAGATAGAAAAACAGTTTCATGAAATTCTGAAGGTGTCTGATACAGACCTTCTAAAAAAATGAAATATAATTTAGCCCCAAAATATTCTAATATTTAGGTTCCCCTCCCTTTCTTCCCCATTTTTCCCTTTTGCTACTGAGTGCAATAAAATGTATGATGTCCAGGGTCCTTTCTCCCATTTTTTCATGTTTCATGTTTCATTTCTTCTTTTACTAATGCTATAATTTTTCACATCTTTTTTAACTTTGAAAAAGTTATAGACTGGCAAAGGGAAAAATGAGACAGAATCTATGGCATTGTGCAACTTTTCCAAACTTGACATCAGTGAGTATGTTCCTAGGCAGATTGAAAGGAGAATATGGCCCTTTCTGTGCAAGTATCCCAGTGTCTCTGACAGGGATTTTTAAAAGGACCCTAAGGGAGTTATGAGACCAACTCCATTATGTAATGCCCTTGGGATCCTTTGAAAATCCCAGTCCATCTCCTTAAATAGACCAACATTGTGTTTCATGTTTCAAGTTACATCAGAACACGCCAGCATCATCAATAGTGGACTCTGCCTTGTGGAAGGTTGAGCCTTTATTGTGATGAAATATAATATATAATTGAAGGTCTCTTGCTAATACCAATTACTAAGATGTGTCAAATTAAAGCCTAGACATTCTTCTTGGCTTGCTTTTAAAATAGTTCTTTTTTGTGAGCTTTTGTGTGTACTGTGTTTTTTTCCAGTCTTGAAATAAAGTCTATAGAAAGCCACAAGAGAGATCTGGACCCTATACTTTGGAAGCCTAACTGATTCTAGTGAGCAGCTGGCTTGTAATATGAGTCACACTGCAGACTCTCTTTTTATATGTTTTCCTCTGAACTAAAGAGTAGGTTATTGGATGTCCTATGGCAGGTGCTATTGGATTAAGGACGTAGCTGGCCAGGAACAAACTTTGAATTAGTGTTTTTTAGTTAGTTAGTAAATCTGATCTGTTGGCATAATCCCCTTTATCTAGCATCAGGTTCAGATATAAAGCTGTTGTATTCCCCTGCATACTTTTCAAATAACTGTACAAGGTTTTTTTTGTATCTGCTAGTGATATTGAAAACTAATGAGAAACAACATACACCTCTACTCTGATACAATGCTGTCCTCGGAAGCCAAAAAATCTTACCGTGTTATAGGTGAAATCACGTTATATTGAACTTGCTTTGATCCACCAGAGTGCACAGCCCTGCCCGCCCGGAGCACTGTTTTACTGCATTATATCCAAATTTGTGTTCTATCAGGGTAGAGGTGTATATACCTCTGTCTTAAATCTATCTGCTTCACCAGCTTCTACTGCAAATACACCCCAGATACAGGGTGAAAATGACTCTAGGTCTTTATAGGAGCAAGAACCATTTTTGGCATCAGTGATGCAAACTTATATTAAAGATGATTGCAAAGCAAGGCTAAGTTCACTTGGTCTGAACTTTGCTGTCTTGTAGGGAAATGGAATTAAAGTGATAGCTTCTCTCTGAGTTTGTAGCAGGGATGTTGTTGTCTGTGCTGAATACAAAACTGTAGATATCAGCACAGTAGAATACTGAGCACCAGTCAACCTTGAGCAAAATACATGCAAATCATTTCCCTTGTAACAACCCGGCTAGAAGGGGAGGAAACTCCTGACAGAATCTTCAGTGAGGTCAGCCTCGTGCTTCCCTGGCCTTCCATTCTGCAACCATTTACCTCTCTCAAGATACTCTTCATCTGCTCCATCCCACTGCCCTTCGCTAGTTCCCCATCCCCTCTTCTCTCCCCTGCAAGACAGCCCTTCCCGATGATCCCTTCAACCGCCCATCCCTCACCCTCCAAAAGTATCTCCTATTGCATCATCCCCTCTGGGCCAACCCACCTCCACAATCCCTTTTGAAGCTGCCTCAGCCATCCTCCACAACTCCCTCTTTTGATGGGACTAGGTATCAATTTGAGCAGCCTAACACAGAGTTTGGGCAGCCCATTGAGGCATCTGCATTTGAAGGCTAGGCCAGAAGAAGCAGATATAGATTCATGACTAAAGGATCCACGTCAGCCTCACAAATCATCCATGTAACGCCACAGTATGAATTTTATATTAACATGTTGTTCTTACAGCAAACAGGCCTTGCAAATCAGGACAGGAGACTTTTCCAGCCTACAAAGTATGGCTAATTTGTTGTAATGGGGCAGCATAGCGAGGCCACCCACGTTATGGGAGTCAAAGAGAGAAGGTGCCTTTGTTTAGGGTTAATTGTTTAACTTTTATAGTCTTTAAAGGGATATCTCTTTAAAACTATGCAAATTACAAACTCCTCCATAAGGGATGCACAAGTTCACCTCGGAATGAATGTGTAACGCAGAGACCGTGCATCACATCTTTATAATGAAAGCCAATACACCTGCCCTCGTTGCATATGCTGCTGCTCCTTTGTAGTTCACTCTGTGGTCGAAGACTCTTAAAACAAGCCTCATGATACCTATTTTTTCACATATTTAAATTGTTATATGTGAACGCATAGAAAAACCACTTCCTTCAACCATGCCAAAAGAAACGTACCGACAGCGGCAGTGAAAGTCTTGTGAGCCAGAACAGAGTTCTACATGTTTACAGTGTAGCCCAGAATACTCAAAACAGCCCACTGCGGCACGCCACAAAGAGAGACGTGAGGATGAGGGGTAGGGAACAGTACACGCTTCCCAATTTACACAGTAGCTATATTGCTCAGTCGTATTCAGAAGCTCTCACAATATTTCTGGTACTTTATTAACTGCACATTAGGGTGCAGCATAAAAAAATGCATGACTAAACAGAAGAATTCATCAGATAAACAACAGGTAGGTAAGAGTCTACCCCTGTAGCTCTATAAAGCTATCAGTACCTGTCATGTTATGAATTTAGACTAAACAGGTTCAACGTAACTCCCATAACCCTATCATCCTGGACAAAAGCACCATGAACTGCACTGTTGCAAAATATAATCTTTTGTCCCTGACTGACTAGGCTAAATGGATTCAGTATTCTGAGAGAGGCAGCGTAGTCTGGTGGCTGGGATTCTAGACTAAAAGCCAGTCTAGATTCAATTCCCTACTCTGCCACAGGCTTTTTGTATGACTTTGGGCAAGTCACTTAGTCTCTGTGCCTCAGTGCTCATCTGTAAAATGGGATTTGTGAGGTTAAATACATTAAAGACTGTGAGGTACTCAGATACTATGGTGATGGGAGCCATATAAATACCTAAGATGGATCTAATGAGTTACTCCAATAGATACTGCACACATCTTAAGGATCCACTAATATTTTGTCACATGCCTAAATAGACCTTTCCTCTCAGCTGGGCCACCTTCCCAACTAACACTTATTTCCTGCCTGAGTCTGATACCCCATCTACTCCTGCCTGCTCCCAAAAAGGGTAAGGACTGGATAATATTAATGGAGACAATTATCCTATTTACCCTTCCAAAAAAGGCTTGATTACTAGTAGGGCAATGTGGGAAGTGAGCGCTGCTGTTGCCTCTCCTTTATTGGTTCTGTGGACAGAGGATTTTGATTTCCAGTGCTCTGAAGTGGGAACCCTTCAAGAACACAAAGGTGTTATTTATTTGTCTAAAGAGGGCAATGAACTCATTTAGTCAGTCCTTCACTTTTCACACGCATTCGAGATGGTCTGGAACAGTCTGACTACGTAGTGATTGCTAAGTATCTATTCTACAGGGCACTTCTAAAAGGCTTGATGATATAATATGCTGCTTGGGGATGTCTCAGCTTCTACGAATGGTACCAAGAACTTGTGGCACCCGTCAATGTTCTAGGAGGGAACATGTCTGCATTCAAAGGTATTGTTTGCAATTGCCTCAAAAGATCCTTTCAAAAATTCTCTAGACTAGATAATACCTCCTGGACTTCCTTGAAATCCCTGCCGAAAGGCTCTGTTAGGCTGGTCATTAATACAAACTGTCTTTTGTACAAGTTTCTGTTAAGAAAGTAAAATACTCAGACCAGCAACACCACAAAGAGATAATGCTGCCACTTGCCATTTAACTTCTCCTGTAAGGGAGACAATCTAACTTTCCACTGTAACTAAAGTTAAAAATCATGTGGCTGTCTGAGTGGAAAAATACCTTATCAGAAGAAAGTCATTATATGGCAAATTAGGCAGTAGGGAATAGACAGCAAACCACCATACAATTGGCTTTAGAACCTCTTAATAGATGTTCAGGATTTATTCATCAGCCTCTCTCTTATAGGGTCAAGAAATGAAAATCCAACTCTATAAGCTTCGGCCTCCATCATATAAGGTTACAGATGGGCCAATGCTGGATCCTCAACTCTGAACTCCTTAACATTTCAGAGAGGAAAGGAGAGTTGGATTTAAAACCTTGTATCTGACCCTGTCTATAAAGTAAAGGAGAGCCCATGCATATTCAAGAGAGGTGGAAGCTGGTGGGGAATGGAGGAAAAGAAGCTGGCAGGAGAGAACCTTGAGGTGGGATAGTGGTGCATGGAGCTTGGTTAGAAGACCTCAAATGTTTGGACAAACTAAATAACTGAAGTCTGACAAAACTGAAGTCTGAACAAGGTGAGGTTCACCTAGCACTAATTAAAAAATAGCTACCATGTATGCACAATAGGTTTTTTGGATGTGTATATATCTATTCTTGCAGTTTTTTTCTCCCAAAATTGATCATTGCATTTGTTTAAAGAAATGATTTTTTTTAGCAAGAAGAATAAAAAAAAAAATAAATGCATATGTTTGTATTCCCTAGAGAAAGCCAGTGACACCGAGTATAAATCAAGGCAGAATTTCTCCCTTTATTAGGTGCATTTTTAAACTGGCTGATGCCAAGTTTTTGAAAAAAAACAAACAACCACCCACCACCAAAAAACAAAAAAATCTATTCCCTAACTAAGCCCTTTTGTACCAGGTTTCACCCCAGAGTGAAGTTTGCCATAGCAACACTATTTCTGAGTGCTTTTTTGGGGGACAGGGCACTACAACTCTCTGCTGCTCGGAAGGACACATGGAAAGATATATGAGGAGACAGACAACTTAAATCTGATATATTTAAGTGCTGAAATATTGTCAGAAAAAATGAGGTCAACTGGCAATATCGGCGGCCTAACACAATACCCAGTTTACCTTCTTCCTGGCCTATCATCAGCAACCGGGGAATGATTGTGGTGAAATTAGTGGTGTACGTGGCTTTTGCTTTCCCACAAGAGAAAACCTAATACTTGTGTGGCGTCACTTTCCCTGTAACTCATCAGGGTAAACATCATCACATTCACTTCTCTGGCAATTACTAAATGAAACCAAAGCCAATCACAGCTTTATAAAGTTAGACCCATTGATTAGTATTGTGGTACTGGATTTCTTTTAAGTGTTTGCTCTTCAGAAAATTAAATAAAATAAAAACTAAACCAAGCAAAAGCCATGTGTATGTTTCAGCAGCAACTGAAAAAATAGCATGTTCAGTTAGGGTTTAATCCTGCAACCTACAGAGCATCTTTAACACCCATCAGCATCAATGGGCATTGAGTGTGCTTACCATCTTGTATGAGTGCTCACCAGCTTGACTGGGGAGGCAGTGTTGCCTAGTAGATAGAGCACTAGCCTGTGACTCAGGAAACCTAGGCTCTAGTCTTGGCACTGGTCTGGCGAGCAATCTTGGCCATGTAACTTGTCCCTCAGTTTCCCTACCTGTAAAATGGAGATAGTGTTACTGACCTCCTTCATAAAGCACTTTGGTTTATACTGATGAAAATGCTAGAAAAGAACATCTAGCCATCTGGAAGAAATGCATTTGATGTGCGTACCTGGTGCATTCATCATGGAAAGGCTGAATTGGGATTAGCATGATGTAAATGGGTAAGTAGAAAGGAAATAGTTTTATTATTTGAGAATTCTGCAGTGTTGAGCATGCTGCAGTGTTTTCTTGCATTAGCAGCCAAGTTCATACCTGTAGCATTTCCTTAACACGACTGGAATGTTGGTGTGTATGGGTATAGTTTGCTCAGGAAGGACAGACGGGGAAAAAGGGAGGAGGTGTTGCCTTATATATTAAAAATGTACACACTTGGACTGAGGTGGAGATGGACATAGGAGACGGAAGGGTGGAGAGTCTCTGGGTTAGGCTAAAAGGGGTAAAAAACACAGGTGATGTCGTGCTGGGAGTCTACTACAGGCCACCTAATCAGGTGGAAGAGGTGGATGAGGCTTTTTTCAAACAACTAACAAAATCATCCAAAGCCCAAGATTTGGTGGTGATGGGGGACTTCAACTATCCAGATATATGTTGGGAAAATAACACCGCGGGGCACAGACTATCCAATAAGTTCCTGGACTGCATTGCAGACAACTTTTTGTTTCAGAAAGTTGAAAAAGCTACTGGGGGAAGCTGTTCTCGACTTGATTTTAACAAATAGGGAGGAACTTATTGAGAATTTGAAAGTAGAAGGAAGCTTGGGTGAAAGTGATCATGAAAACATAGAATTTGCAATTCTAAGGAAGGGTAGAAGGGAGTACAGCAGAATAGAGACAATGGATTTCAGGAAGGCAGATTTTGGTAAGCTCAGAGAGCTGATAGGTAAGGTCCCATGGGAATTAAGACTGAGGGGGAAAACAACTGAGGAAAGTTGGCAGTTTTTCAAAGGGACGCTATTAAGGGCCCAAAAGCAAGTTATTCCGATGGTTAGGAAAGATAGAAAATGTGGCAAAAGACCACCTTGGCTTACCCTTGAGTTCTTGCGTGACCTACAAAATAAAAAGGCGTCATATAAAAAATGGAAACTAGGTCAGATCACGAAGGATGAATATAGGCAAATAACACAGGAATGCAGAGGCAAGATTAGAAAAGCAAAGGCACAAAATGAGCTCAAACTAGCTATGGGAATAAAGGGAAACAAGAAGACTTTTTATCAATACATTAGAAGCAAGAGGAAGACTAAGGACAGGGTAGGCCCACTGCTCAATGAGGAGGGGGAAACAGTAACGGGAGACTTGGAAATGGCAGAGATGCTTAATGACTTCTTTGTTTCAGTCTTCACTGAGAAGTCTGAAGGAATGTCTAGTATAGTGAATGCTTACGGGAAGAGGGTAGGTTTAGAAGAGAAAATAAGAAAAGAGCAAGTAAAAAATCACTTAGAAAAGTTAGATGCCTGCAAGTCACCAGGGCCTGATGAAATGCATCCTAGAATACTCAAGGAGTTAATAGAAGAGGTATCTGAGCCTCTAGCTATTATCTTTGGGAAATCATGGGAGACGGGGGAGATTCCAGAAGACTGGAAGGGGGCAAATATAGTGCCCATCTATAAAAAGGGAAATAAAAACAACCCAGGAAACTACAGACCAGTTAGTTTAACTTCTGTGCCAGGGAAGATAATGGAGCAGGTAATCAAAGAAATCATCTGCAAACACTTGGAAGGTGGTAAGGTGATAGGGAATAGCCAGCATGGATTTGTAAAGAACAAATCGTGTCAAACTAATCTGATAGTGTTCTTTGATAGGATAACGAGCCTTGTGGATAAGGGAGAAGCGGTGGATGTGATATACCTAGACTTTTGTAAGGCATTTGATACGGTCTCGCATGATATTCTTATAAATAAACTAGGAAAGTACAATTTAGATGGGGCTACTATAAGGTGGGTGCATAACTGGCTGGATAACCGTACTCAGAGAGTAGTTGTTAATGGCTCCCAATCCTGCTGGAAAGGTATAACAAGTGGGGTTCCGCAGGGGTCTGTTTTGGGACCAGTTCTGTTCAATATCTTCATCAACGATTTAGATGTTGGCATAGAAAGTACGCTTATTAAGTTTGCGGACGATACCAAACTGGGAGGGATTGCAACTGCTTTGGAGGACAGGGTCAAAATTCAAAATGATCTGGACAAATTGGAGAAATGGTCTGAGGTAAACAGGATGAAGTTCAATAAAGATAAATGCAAAGTGCTCCACCTAGGAAGGAACAATCAGTTTCACACATACAGAATGGGAAGAGACTGTCTAGGAAGGAGTATGGCAGAAAGAGATCTAGGGGTCATAGTAGACCACAAGCTTAATATGAGTCAACAGTGTGATACTGTTGTAGAAAAAGCAAATGTGATTCTGGGATGCATTAACAGGTGTGTTGTAAACAAGACACGAGAAGTCATTCTTCCGCTTTACTCTGCGCTGGTTAGGCCTCAACTGGAGTATTGTGTCCAGTTCTGGGCACCGCATTTCAAGAAAGATGTGGAGAAATTGGAGAGGGTCCAGAGAAGAGCAACAAGAATGATTAAAGGTCTTGAGAACATGACCTATGAAGGAAGGCTGAAGGAATTGGGTTTGTTTAGTTTGGAAGAGAAGACTGAGAGGGGACCTGATAGCAGTTTTCAGGTATCTAAAAGGGTGTCATCAGGAGGAGGGAGAAAACTTGTTCACCTTAGCCTCCAATGACAGAACAAGAAGCAATGGGCTTAAACTGCAGCAAGGGAGATTTAGTGTTCCTAACTGTTCCTAACCTAACTAAAAGTTCCTAACTGTCAGGGTAGTTAAACAGTGGAATAAATTGCCTAGGGAGGTTGTGGAATCTCCATCTCTGGAGATATTTAAGAGTAGGTTAGATAAATGTCTATTAGGGATGGTCTAGACAGTATTTGGTCCTGCCATGAGGGCAAGGGACTGGACTCGATGACCTCTCGAGGTCCCTTCCAGTCCTAGAGTCTGAGTCTGAGTCAGAGTCTAAAGACATGCGAACTGAAGGGAGGAAGAGAAGAAAAAGTGTACTTTATATTGGCTAGTCAGGCACCTTGACAAATGCCTTTACAGTCAACGCAATGGGCAGCTCTTTCTTATATTCCACTACCAAAACCACCTCACCTGCCCTGTTTCTGTTCTCCCCTACGCACCCTTACATACACACACATTCTCCCTCCTTGTTTACATCAGCGAAGGGACTGATTGCTCCATCATCTGACCTCCCCATCAAAACCAGAAGTCTTAGAAATGCTGAACACAACGTAAAACAAATTTAAAAAAAAATCACAGTAGAAAAATATGGTTCTAACCTCTCAGAATCACCCCTCACATCCCTGTGATTTGTTATACAAGCCTAAGTCAGGGGAGCATGTTGTCAGCTCTATTACAGTGGTTTCCGCCCAGTGTCATATTGGGATGAATGCCAAATTGCTTTGTTCCACCCAGCATTTGGGTCTCCAGGAGCCAGCCCTGACAAATATATCCAAAGAAAAATAATCTTCATCCTAGAGAATCACATTCTGCACAAAAATAGCCAATGCAATTTCAGACTGCAAACCACTGACTTATCACAAAGCAATGAGCGAATCATCTCTCTTTATATAAATAAAGTACAGTTGTACCTGGAACATCAGGCCAGGTTCTCTGTGGACTGCACACACTTTGTGTCACTCCTATGGTGCAAAGGGAGCAGACTGGCTACATTCCCCTAGCTGGAGATTGCCTAGCAATTGCATAGCCCCCTTTAGCCTCTGTCATACAGGACATGTCGGGGGCATGGCTGGACCATTGCACTTTAACAGTCCCCAGGTGGAGGGTGAGCCCAGGCAGATCATCACCAGCTGCTGGAATTTAGAACAGCCTCCACAGGGGCCATAGCTAGTGCCAAAGTGGCCTCACAATCAGGGAGCTACAACTGGTTTCCTAACAACCATCTGTCTCTGGAGCTCCCGCAGGATGTTAGAGCTGGATCCCTTTTACCAGAAAGACAATTTGGAGGAAGTTTAAAAGAGGGCAAGAATAGTGGTCAGGATGCTGCAGGAGAAAATTAAAGGTGGTGTGGGAGGAGAGAATAATTTGCAGAGGAAGAGGTGCTGTTACACTTCTTCAAACATTTGTTACACTGATGTGAGCTCTATTCAAAACAATTTATCTTTCTGTTTCATTTCAAGCTGCACGCATGCTTCAGTCTTTGCAGTATCAATGTCTGCTTGTATAGTATGCACCTTTTGCCTGACCTTTTGCATTGGTCCCTTTTCTAGATTGTAAACTCATTGGTGTGGGAACTATGTCCTCCTCCTTAGATCTAGAGCTGGCTGAAACTGACAAAAAAGTCTTTGAGGAACATCTGAAAATTCCAAAATGGATGAAATTTAAACTCTTTTGGTTGGTCGGTCCCTCCCCACAAACTGTATTGAAATTTTATTAAAATAGTTTTCAAAATCATGAGCCAAAATTTATTTTCTGAAAGCTGCATTTCTATATTGAAAACAAAAATTCCCTGTGCTGAGTTTGAAACTGATGGCAATAAAAATGTTAATAAAATATCAATAAAATATCTATTAAAGATGTTGCCTTTTTTGTGTGCATAAAACCAGAACATTTTAATAATGTTGACAAATTTTCGTGAAACATTTGGTTTATAATAAAAGACCATTTTACAATGAAAAACAAAAAATCTTCCACCATCTCTATCAAGCAGCTTTACTGAAGCTAATGGAGTTATGCCACTTTATACTACCTGAGTATCGAGTGCTATGGTCAAAATGTTCAAACCTGGGGGCCTACAGTTAGTCACCCAAATCTATATTTAGGCACTAAATAAATTGTCTGGTTTTCAATGGTGCTGAACACCCACAGTTCTCATTTTATTTTGGTGGGAGCTACAGATGCCCAGCACCTTTGCAATATAGGTCACAGTTAATTAGATCCTTCAAATACTCAATGTGTGTGTAATTTTAAACACATGAGCAGTTCCAGGGAGAGATCACTTACACATTTACAGTTAATGCTGCAAACACAAACACTTATGTGTGTTCTTAACTTTACTGCCATCAGCAATACCATTAAAATCAATGGATCTACTCATGGTAATAAAGTTCAGCACATGCATAAGTGTTTGCATTATCGGGATCTACATCTGTGCAAGATCAAGGCCTAAATATGGATTTAGATACCTAAATTTAGGTCTCCATATTTAAAAATTTTGCCTGTATTGAGATATTGGATTTTTCTTCCAAATGTATTTTGAGTGTAAGGTTGGATGATACTGACTTCCTTCATACAACACTTTGAGATCTAAGGATGAAAAGTCTTGTGTAAGAGCTAGCTATATTATTAATTATTATTATTATTATTAAAGATACAACAACATTTTAAAAGGAGTACAACTGCACGTGCAGTTCTCTTCTTGGGATGAGGGCCTTAGACTCCTAAATTCTAAAATTTCTGGACACCTGTGGTTCCCAATGTAGTCATTTAACAAATGTAATCATCGTTTTCAAGGGTCAGACACAGCCTGCTCTGTGCCTGTCACTCTGTTTATAGCAGTGGAAGATACTTTGAAAAATGAGCAAATAACTGAAAAAATGTGGCATAAATTAACAGCAAGAAACGGCAGTGCTAAAAAGCGTGAAACAGGAAAGAGCCAGTGACACTTGAGCACTTTTTTCATCAGTGTTTAGTAGGGACGGAACTTCTGCAAAAGCTGCTGAGGCCTGTTATCAGCTTAGCTCAGAGATCTGTGGTTTTCTCGCTCTTGCAACCCTGCTTTAACTGTCAGTTGTTTTTCAACAAACAGGATACCTCCCTCTAAGCTGTCAGCTTCCCTGTCACTTCACAGAAAGAGGCAGTGCAGCTCCACCTCAGAGGCAACGCTTATCCACTTTTTGTTTCAGGGGAGTTTCTTCAGGTGCACCACAAATAAAAGAAGGAACGAGGAGCAAATGGTCTCCTTTTTGGAACAACCAATGAAAACAAACAAACAACAAACCTGTGTTCTGGATTCTTTGCTGTTTGGAGTTACAAAGTCCATGCTTCATATTACGGGATTCCAAAGCATTGTTTTAGACCAGACTGTAATTTCTATTGCTGCTGTTTTCTAAAGCATTACATTTTGATTACTGGGGCAAATCTCATCCTTCCCCAACTCCTCCCGACCTGCAAAAGGGTCAGTGTGACTCCTTAATGCAGGGGAATGGAGGCAACACATTTTGATATGAAGCCAATTCCACAAAGGCTCCCTCTGCATCATTACATAGTGGGGCTTGGGGGGCAGAACAGGTTGACTATGCAGATGCATTAACAGTTGGTCCCAGAGAGCAGAGATCCAGCAGCAGCAACTATGGCTTTGCCTGGGCTGTGGATTAGCTCTTCCTGAGGCCCCTTTCTGTCTTCCTCCTCCCCAGCCTTATGAAATCCCCTGCATCAAGCTTTGCTACTCAGGTTGGGGTGGGGGAGATGTGTCTATTGGAGGTCATTTAGCCTATCTTAATTACAATTCTTTTGTATCTACATGAGCACTTAAGCACATGGCCAAGGTAAGGCAAGCATGGATTTCTATTCAGAAGTTAGATATGAGCAAAGGGAAATACTTTTTTGCCCAGGGTCCAGTGATCACAATGCCAACACTTATCCTGTAGGTACTGCCTGGTCTTACTAGGAGCAAAATTTGCTTTTCAGATTTTAATTACATATTCTTCTCTCAAAACTGATGTTAAACTAGCAATGGAAAGCTGAATTATACAACTGCAGAGTATGCCTTGGAGAGCAGCAACAGAAATCTTGATCTTTTCAAAAATGCCCATCACTGTTGTAGTTCTGTGCTTCTGAAGGAACATTTTGCCCTAAAGCAAAAGTTTTTCTTTGAAACGTTTCATGTCAGAAAAAAATGTCAAACGTGTGTCTAGTTGCTTCTGTCCCTACCCACCCCCCAAGCACCACCTACACCTCCTGATTTCTTGAAAAATTCAGTGCATCTTTTAGTGGTGCACCTTTTAACTGGCTTGGTTCATTTTCATGGCATAGAACCATAGAATATCAGGGTTGGAAGGGACCTCAGGAGGTCATCTAGTCCAACCCCCTGCTCAAAGCAGGACCAATTCCCAACTAAATCATCCCAGCCATGGCTTTGTCAAGCCTGACCTTAAAAACTCCTAAGGAAGGAGATTCAACCACTTCCCTAGGTAACCCATTCCAGTGCTTCACCACCCTCCTAGTGAAAAAGTTTTTCCTAATATCCAACCTAAACCTCCCCACTGCAACTTGAGACCATTACTCCTTGTTCTGTCATCAGGTACCACTGAGAACAATCTAGATCCATCCTCTTTGGAAACCCCTTTCAGGTAGTTGAAAGCAGCTATCAAATCCCCCCTCATTCTTCTCTTCTACAATCCCAGTTCCTGCAGCCTCTCCTCATAAGTCATGTGCTCCAGCCTCCTAATCATTTTTGTTGCCCTCCGCTGGACTCTTTCCCATATTTCCACATCCTTCTTGTAGTGTGGGGCCCAAAACTGGACACAGTACTCCAGATGAGGCCTCAACAATGTTGAATAGAGGAGAATGATCACGTTCCTAGATCTGCTGGCAATGTCCCTACTTATACAGCCCAAAATGCCGTTAGCCTTCTTGGCAACACGAGCACATTGTTGACTCATATCCAGCTTCTCGACCACTGTAATCCCTGTGGAACAGGGTGAACAGTGGAGAGGCCAAGAGAGGGAGTTTGACTGGGATCTGTCCGAGAGGAGGTATGCTAAGTGCTACATAGCATGTCTGGCTTTTCTGATTGACTGAGCCTATCCCATGTGCTCAAGAGGCTCAGGAAGGCCAGCAGAAGCCATTTTGAATGGTGGAAAAATGTGATGTTTTTAAACCAATCCAGAGAAAACCCTAGTGAGTTATTTTTCCTGTATATGAGATTTTAAACACTTCCAGCAGAGCTGAGCAAATAATATGTAATGAATAATTTTTTCAACAAGTGTTCCTTCTTTTCCTGTTTGGAGAATATCCACAAACAGCTCTGAGTTTTTAAAAAAATTATCTGTTCAAAATTATTGGACTACATTTTCATGAATTTCCATTGGTTTATGCCTTGCTTTTCGAGCTGGGTTGCGATTGGGCTTCTAAATTTCTGTACCCTTCTGAGATGATTATAACTCTAAATTAGGTTTCTGGTGCGAATAGTCACTCTAGGAAATTTAAAATTCAAAGCACAGAAGAAGGATGCTCTTGTAGATACTCAGGCACTGAACTAAGCCTCAAGAGACTAAGGTTCTGTTCCCACTTCTACCACACACTTCCTTGGGAAAGTCACATAATCTATCAGTTCTCTGACTGGAAAATGGGGAGAATGCTTCTGCCCTGCCACTTCAAGATGTTTCCAGAAATTACATCCTGTGTGTAATCTGTTACACAAGCTCAAGGTAGATAGCCAGCTCCTCTTTTTTCACCCTCCCTCTCATTTTAGGTGTAAGACTTCAAAAAACTGGGCCAAATTGGTACAGTGCATGACAAACCAGACTGTTCACATGCCCTTTTCTTGCACACAAACTAGATTTTTCTGAATTCATATTGAATTAACCACCTCCCCAGAAAGGAGAAAGCTTCTATCTGAAATTTCACCAACCTCATGCTTTCCTTTGAGAAAAAAACATTAACCAGCCTCCTGAAATTTCCCAGTGAAGCAAAATGTTGGAGATTCAGTAACAACCAGGGAAAATAACAGTAAATATTCTAATGAAAATTTTTCCACAGCTCTAACAAAAAGAGCCTTTCCCAGTACTGTCATCATTATACTGAATGAGCATACTAACAATATGGTGAGAGTATTTACATTCAACGTTGTCATTATCTACTGTGCTTGAGGCAGATCTCAATATATTCCAATACAAAGAGCTTCTCTAGCAATATTGCCAAAATGAGTTACTGTAGCAACATGGTGGAGATGTAGGCTAATGTCATTCAAAGCATCTCAGCAACATGAAGGAGCAGGAGAAGGACACTGCCCAACCCCCACAAAGGATAATTATCTTAAAACATTAACTAACAAGTACAGATATTTTAGCAGCAATGATTATAAGGTACCAGTTACAGGAACACCACTCTCTAATCCCTGAACCAGCTTCTGACTGGCACATCACGGGAATTTTATCTTGGTGGTTGACTTCAGTGTCAGCCCAGGGCAGAATATGACCAAAAATGTACATACATTATTTGTTTACTGCAAGCCACACATTTCAATTTCTTTTTTTTATTTACCACTGCAGCATGGATTAATAGAGGAAAAAAACCTAAAGCCTGAAATATGACAGACATAACCTTCAGTATGTTGCTTCAGTCAAGCATTTGGCTTAACAACCTTTTTAATGTCTGTCTACTACATTATATGTTGCATCAGTATCCAAATCTCTCATTTTCTTGGCACAAATTTTATATGAAAGAACGTAAGAATAACTTTCTCCTTTTTTTTTTTAGAACCACTTCTGTCTCTGCATTGATTTAATTGCCTTAGCACATCACAAGTGACACCAGTAGGGCTACCACCTTTCCAGCAAAAAAGCATCCTCAGACAAATGCAGTAATATGCTGCTTTTATTGATAAGGCCATCTGAACACAAAACTCAATGGTACTCTCTGGAGCATGCAAAATTTGGAACTGCAGGATCTGAAACTTAGCAGAAAGGCTAACAAAACAGCTGGACCATATAAAGGTAGTGGATGAATACGCATTTTACTGGGCCAGTGCCAGCTGTGAACTTGGAAAACCAGCTACTAAACATCATCACCACTAGAGGCTTATTTTTCTATCCCCTTTTCTCTCTTACTCTCTGTACCAACTTGAAAGAGCCCAAGATGTATTGCAGAAATAACAAACAAAGGGGAGCTATAACAGGTGTTAGGCCTGGAAGCACTGCTTTATTTTACCACCTGTATCTATCTAATTCTAACCAAAATATCTGTGAAGAAAGGGAGAGAATTTAATAGGTTCATGAAATGGGGCTGAGAACAGTGGCCCTAATTCAATCACCAAGCTTGTTAAAAGATGGCTAAATGCCAATGGATTACTCTCCCCATACAGCAACTGTGGGAGTTACTTATATTGCACTATTGTGGCTGATGCTGGCTAGCTAGCAAAGGAAACTTTAAACACCTGTGTATCAGATATCAACAGCCATATATGTTTCTACCTCCAGTCCCCAAAATGTGCCAATCAGAGTTGGTTGGGAGGGGATACCAATGGAAATGGAGAGCCTGATTCTGAACTCAGTGAGAAGGGTAAACACCAAGGTTACTCCACTGAGGCCAACAGAACTTCTCCTGGCATGTTGCAATGTGACAATTAAATCAGGCCTTCACAATAAAATAGATCTTCCCTTCTTGCTGTTTTCTTTACAGTGCTTCTGTGTTGGATTATGATGACAGGAAAAATTTAGTGCAGTTATTTTCATGCATACTCCTTTAATATCAAAGACATGATCCACCTACTTAGGATTTGATTATGGCTCACATTATCTGATTAACAACTGTAGGGTGACCAGATGACCCAATTTAATAGGGACAGTCCTTACATTTGGGGCTTTGTCTTAAATAAGCATCTATTACTCCTCCCCCACAGTCTCGATATTTCACACTTGCTATCTAGTCACCCTAAACTAATGGTATATTAGTCTCCATGTGCCTGAGTGGATGTTAATACACCTCTACTTCGATATAACACTGTCCTTGGGAGCCAAAATATCTTACCACGTTATAGGTGAAACCACTTTGATCCACCGGAGTGTGCAGCCCCGCCCCCCCGGAGCGCTGCTTTACCACGTTATATCCAAATTTGTGTTATATTGGGTGGTGTTATATCAAGGTAGCGGTTATTGTAATACAAGCAAATCTCACAAAGCAATACAGGTACTAGAAATGTGCAGGATTATTTACTCAAGGAGCCTCTGAAATGGGCAAATAGTAGAAAAACCTCAATGTTAGAGTAATTTGTCTCAGGTGTAAGGAAATAATAGGGGAGGAGAAGAGACCAAAATTAACTACCACTTAAAACAGGACAAACAGTTTTCTTTGTTTATTTTAGATGGGTTATTGTGTTGATTATTATTTCAACCCCTCCCTGAACAGCAGTGTGAATGATGTACAAGAAATGGCATTTTAAATAAGAATTTTGTTAACATTTCACACAACAAAACTTGTGATGAATACTCTTACAAAAAAAGAAGCTGAAATGTTAAGGCAAAAATTACTTCAGAAAGAAAGATAATTTCAGAATGAATTTGAGGTTAGGGAACTGTGGTAAAGGTTTTCCCAAGAATACTCATTTGAATGTTTAAGCACATTTCAATTTAACCATGTTTCGGACCCTTTGGTGTTCATCTTTCAAGATCACTTGAGAAAACAATGTTAACTAGTATGAACATTCAGAAAAAGCTACAATTTTAAGATCGTATGCTCAACCATTCACCAAAACCAAATTATGGATTATACAGGAGACTGTAAAATAGGCAGTTCATGCTGTCTTGGTCAGCTTGACAAGTCACCCAGCAATGATACTACACGACTTAACTAAGTAAAAGCCAACCTAATATGGATTGTGAATATATGTAACCAACGATCTGACGATAGAGAGTTATTTGCTGAAGAAATCTGTGAATAAAGAATCAACAGGAGAATTTTGCAGAGACACAGAGAGGACAACTCATGAATGGGAAATGCTGAATAATATTGTCAGGAGTTACTGCCTCTGCTCTGGAATGAAAGCTATTTTACCTCAGTTTATGATTGTGAATCCAAACACGATGGTTGCCATAAAAATGACAGCCTTTACAAATGCCAAATGCTCACCTAGCCCCATTCAACCGTTATACCAGTTCACACACTGAGGATCTTCACTCTGAGTCCATCTATTCAGTTATGCAAAATCAGGGGAAGATGAGGATGCCCAATAACTGCATGAAGACTGGACACTGGAAATTCAGACAGCAAGACACAGGCAATTAAAAATGGACGTGCCTGCTCTGTGCCCAGTACACTTCCAGCAATATTGTATAATGCTCAGTATGCTTAATAACAAATGCTTAGAGCAGAAAATAGGCAGCATTCTGGCTTACAGGTCTTTGCAGAACTTTAAAAAAGAAACCATCTTTTTAAAGTGTACTCTAGTTTTAAAGTGTGTGGCTTGTAGGATACTAGGTTAATCCACTGTGACACAGCAGGGGTTGTCAAAGCTGATCCAGAGCAACAGCCTGCAGTGTGGGCCTGTTGTATTTTCTAATCCCTTTGGCTGGAGTGGGTTTTTTGAAAGCTGAAAAGGAAGATGAAAGTCTAAAAAAACCCCTCCAACTGCTTCTGTTTAAATAATGCTTTTGATCTTAAACTGCTGCCGTTTAGTCAAAGCAGGGCTCAGAGAGGGGCTGGAACATGCTGAAAGCATGAAACTCTCATAGGAGAGAGATGGAAACAGGGGAAGTAAGAGAGAGAAAGGGAGCTGGGGGAGGCTGGTTTAATGAGCACATAAAAAGGAGTCTTCCAGTCAGCTGGCAGCCTGAAATGTGATCTCCAATATATACAATGGCATTTTTATTCAACGGCCCTGGCAAACACTATAAAAAGGAGCGAAACTGCTTCAAAGGTAGCTCCTGAGAAGGGGGCAATGGAGAGGAATTAGCCTCCCTACTTTTTCTTTTGCACTCATTTGTTTATATAGTTGTGGGATGAGAGACTGCTGAATTGAGCTGCATTAGCACTGTACCATTATTTTGGGTGGTTAACACTCTGACTTTTACGTGGTGGGAGCTGCCCACTAGGGGCCTGCTCCAAAGCTGACTGAAGTCAATGGGAGTCTTTCCACTGACATCAATGGGTTTTGAATCTGGACTTGACTACACCTACCATGTTAATGATACCAATATAGCTAGAACCAGAATAAGCACCTTTAGACAGATAGAGCAAGGTCCACCTTGGGAGGTTGTATGGCTTTAGCTATAGGGGTGTAGTTAAAACAGCGAATGCCCTCCCGCAAATGTGAATGCGGTTATGAGAATATATCGATATAGTTTATTCCCATATGGTCAGGAGAAAAAACTATACCTGTATATGGCACCTTAATTACAGTCTGGTATGTTACAATTGCATCCATGCTAGGGCTTGTATGAGCATAATTATACCTGTGTAAGAAAAAAAGTCACACTCCTACTAGTACAATTTTCAAGTGTAAAAACCAAATGAGTAGATAGCACTTGTCAACTACTGCAATCTAAACAGAAGAAAAAAATTCTTCCAGAACTAAAGCTACCATGAAGAACAGCATGCATAGATTTAGACACTTCAAATGGGGATTTTCATTCATTAAAACAATCTACTGCCTCTGCGAGCTTAGCACAGAACTGCAAGGGGATCAGATTATCACAATAAAGCTTTAGCAGTTTACCCCATAACTTCACACATGAAAATGTGAGATCTCCTTCTTAATCTTCTGTTTTCATGATAGCCTGGCATACTGTAACCAGGAGACTTCCCATATTTGCTTGGGAGATTAACCCTATTAATGGAGGGTGTGGGGGAGGACTAGATGGCTAAGGGGATTGGATAGTGAGATATTACTCATCTCTCTCACTTTTAGGTTATGTGCTCCAGTGCAGCCTAGGCCAATGGTGATCAAAATATGTTACTATTGGTGTGTGAAACAATAATACCTAGCTCTCATATAGCACTTCTCATCAGTAGAAATCAAAATACCTCACAATCTTTAGACTCACAACACCCCATGTGAAGCAGGGAAGTGCTATGATTCCCATTTTACAGATGGGAACTGAGGCCTAGAGAGACTAAGTGACTTGCCCAAGGTTACACAGAAAGTCTTTGGTGGATTGGGGAACTGAAGCTGGGTCGCCCTAGGCCTAGAACAGTGCCCCAATCCCTGGACTATCCACAGTACCGGTTTTTATGAGCTGGTGTCCAGTATCAAAACATTCACTGCTCATTAGTACTTTAGACAGTCTCAACATAAAGGCCAAACACATGAAGGGGCATGTAGCCCATTTGTTCCTTGAGGCGGTCCCTGCAGGTCTGGCTATTGAGGTGCACTAGCAGGTGGATGGAGGGACTTTTGCACTGCTTCCCCCCCATGTGGTACTTGTTCCTGGGATAAGATGACACTACTGACTATCTGTCTTTGAAAGGCACCAAATTCACTTAACTATCCTGAAAGCATGTCTCTACATTATCTGGCTAGACTTCCAGCATTTAGTTCAGCTATAACTGTTCTCGCTAAATCAGGTTATATCTCCATTTACAGCAGTGCTCCTACTGCCACACAAGTCCAGGGCTTTATAAATTCTTTACATGGATTTGGCAGCCCACAGTCACAACCTGTTGTTGGTTTTGCTCCTTGGGCTATGAATTTTGTTACACCCAGTTTAGGCAAAATCAGAAACATTTACATGCAGGCCTTAAAACAAACAAACACACAAAAACCAGTAACACTATATTGACTATATTGTAACACTCAGTTGCACTTCGGATGGCCTCGGGGTAATATGTATTTACATTTCAGTATTCTCCATATGGCAATGCGCAATAGGGACAGATCTTCAAGTTCCACTCACAAAATTCCTGTTATAAATGTTAAAGGACCATATCCTCACATTGGTCTTTTGCGTAGAGCTCACACTTATATCAGTGGGGTTTCTATATATGGCTAGAGAACAGTATGTGATAAAGAGAGGCTCGTATCAAGACTCCTACAATGCTCACACTGTTTAGTTCAGGACCACCACCATACCAGACCAGTCACTTAGTAACTTTTCTCCTTTTTAACTTTTAAAATATAATCAAATAACTACGAGTAGGAAAAAGTTACTCCTAAACTTGCTGTATAACATATGTTGTGTGTAATTGTTTAGGGCAAAGATGTTATGGATTAACCCCCCACCACGCACACTCCAGCAACAATTCTGACAATCCCATTTTCAACAGTTCAAGACATTTGTGACTTTATGACAATTCTCTTGGCTCTACTGGGAGACACTCAGAGGTTCAAAGTTAACCTTGTTCCCACCTTTGCATTTTTCTTCAGGTTTTTATATATAGTTATTACAAGATTAAAAAACTTGGCCTCACTTTGGTCAATGGGAGTTTTGCCATTAACTTCAGCGAGGACAGGACTGCACGCTAAGAATTATGCCATGAGTAACTTTTCAACCTGTTACTCTTTGATGTGTGAAGTATAAATACAGACGTATCCATTAAGAGGTGAAAAAGCTCATATGCACATTGCAAATGGTGTGAAACTACATGCTTCATACTAAGCTCAACATGCTAACAGAAGCTGTGTTATCTGACTATAAAGTAATTTAGGTTTGTACATGAAGCTTTATCATATGGTTGTTGATATAGACATCTTTATATATTTTTTAAAGGTGCAAAATAATTTTAAAGCTAGTATGAATGTCTGACTATCCCAAAGTCACATGCTTTGCCTGAACACCACAGGTGTGCACCATACAAGCAGTTAAAATGCAATGAGATGAGGGTGTGACCAGGGTTTAAAATGTGTAATATATTTGTCACAAGGGGAACTTGTGCATCTGTTGCATATTGTGGGACTGTACTTGTAGCTTTAAAAATATTTTAACAGATGGACATCTTTCCCCTTTAAAGACCATAAAAGGGCAAATTAAAGGGTCAAGGGTCTGATAGGGTCAATGGGTTGACAAGGGTGGCTTGGCTGAAATGTTTGCAGCAAATCACATGAAATCCAGCTGGTTTCAGGTTTCCTTAAACTCAGACCACATTCATGGAAAGATTTGCTACGAGATGGAAGTCTTTCAGCTATACCCTACCCCAGTCACAACCAAACCTGAGGACAGACTATGAGTGTGTCTCAAAATCATGATCATTTCATGACTTCAGAATGAAATCAGACCAATAAAAAAACCCTAAACTATTCCGAGTGAGTTTTGGGTTCACTAGAATTTGAAACTCAAAACGAAATATTTGGGGTAAAAAACCCAGACAGATCAAAACCATAGAACATGGTTTCACAAGTCCCTGTGAAGTGAAACTGATAAATTTCACACAGCTTTCCTCACAAGCAGAAGTGGTGGCACTGAAGATGGTATGAAGGATGAACTGGAAGCATTGCTGTAAGGTTAGCAACTGCATGTTCTCTACTTGCTCAGACTTATGATCAAATCTACTAAATGCCATTTTAAGATATTCCAGTTTCATAGTGAATTCTGTATTTTACACTAATAAATATCTTGTACTTAAACCCGTAATTCATCCTGCTGGGACCAATCTAGAAGAAAAGTCATTTACTTTGAAGACTTTATATTGGCAACCCAGAAATTTCTAGCCTCATTTCCATCTCTAACTCTCAGTTTACCAGAGGCAAAGCTGCTGGTATGGTGCTCTTCTAGGGACTAGACAGATACTTGTTCAGACAAGTCTGAAGCTGTCAAATACATGGGAGATACCAAATTACTACAGGCCTTTATGGGCATTCTATTAGTCTGCCACAGCTCCATATACATATTATATACACTCATAAGATCAGAAGGGAGGTGGTGGAGAGGGTATTAGTGTAATACATGCTTGTGGCTTGTCATAGGAACATAGGCATTATTTGCTGAATTAGACCCGAGGTACATCTAGTCAAGTATCCTGGCTCTGACAGTGGCTAGCTCCAGAGAGGAAAGTGCAGTAATCCTTCAGAAGGCAATTTTGGAATAACCTGCCTATAAGGGAAAATTTCTTCCTACTCGTCAATCAGTAGAGGTTGGCCTATGCCCTGAAACATTTTTGTTTTGTTCTGGTTTGAGGTTTTTTTTTGGGGTGGGGGGAAGGATGTTAATAACCCTTCCAAAGCTCCTGTTCTTTTAATAATTGCTATTTGAAGTCTGAATACTGTTATCCATATAAATGTCCAGTCCTTTTACAAATCCTGCAAATTCTTGGCCCTCACAGTATCCTGTAGCAATGAGCTCCAGAGGCTAATGACACATTCTTTGAATAACTATTTCTGGTGTAGCGTCTGAGATACGAATGAATTTACATCCCCTTGAGGACTTGTTTCACAATGTGCTCCTCCTCACCATAAAGAGTAAGAATTGGATGTGTGTATGTAATCTTGAAAAAAAAAATCAGACCTCACTCTGAATAAACTTTTAGATTTTCAAACTGCAATACACAGAGTTGTATAACATCTGAAGGCTAGTGGTATGTCACTAGCTCCGACTGCACTTTGAAACCCTAGAGAATATTTTGTTAACATTAAGAGCCTTATGCTGGCACATTAATTACTCCAGTAATTACACACAGGTTAATTGAAACCAAAATCCTACTCTGAGGCCTGCAGCCTCACAGTGAATACTGAGGGATTTGGTAGGACTCAAATTTAAAGTGCAGTTATGCTCAGTGGTGTGTATACTGTACCTTTTTATTCAACACTGATTTGCTTTCCTATTAAGTCAGAGTTGCTTGCTTTACCAACTAGACTAGCTTCTCACCCCTTCAAAGAGAATAAGATAAAGAGAATCCTGCCTCTGCTTCACAATAAAATACTTAATTTACCTTTCACCACCATGAACTTGCCAACATCATAGGCCTATAAATGTCATTTAAAAATAAGCATATTGTTCTTATTATGGTCAATTAGTAATGAAACTTTGCTGTGTAGAATCAATATAGGACTACACATTGGCCACAGAGCCAGCACTAGGCATAAGCAGACAAAACAATGGCTTAGGGCCCTGAGCGGCTGAAGTGGGGCCCTATTTGCTTTTATAAGTATGTGTTGTAGGGGAAGGGGGCCAAAAATATTCCTGCTTAAGGCCCCCAATGGGCTAGCATCACCTCTCATTGGCAATGAAACTGTACAATGCTCCTCCAGGTTTTAGATCTGTCACAATAATGCAACTTCCCTTGCATTAATGTTGTATGTATTGGTAATATATATATCAGATATCTTTACTTCCCAATGGCCAAGAACCTCTGAGCTAGAGTCTGGTTCTCTGGTTGAAATGTAACCCATAGACACTGCTGGTGACAGAACAAAGAGTGAGACAATCTTGGGTATCTGTAAATCAGTCATATCCAGTGGCTTGTGAATCCTGGCTAATCCTGCCACCACAGCACATCACTTCTTTTAATGCTTGCTTAGACACTGAATTTCATGTCCAGGCCCAGTATATGATCTTTCAGTCTTACTAAACCAGAGAATTAATCTTTTCTTTAAGATGCTTTACCTGTTTCTTCACAGTTATTCCTGTGTTCTGGTTTCTCAGTGTTATTCAAGCCTTTTAAATAAACACACACAGTCACTCACTCGTGTGTGTGTGTATGTGTGTATACACATAGATATATAGATATATAAAATGAGTTTAACACAGAGGGGAGGCTGTGTAAATCAGACATTGTGTAAGCCTTTTCTTTTAGTACATCGCGGTTTTTATGAGATTCTTTAGCTCAACTTCCTTTTCACAAGATAGACTAATAACTCCATAGTACTCACACCCATTAACTTTGTGTTACAGCTCTGACAGTCTGCAAAGAACATAAACTGTCTTTACCTCTTGTCACCACTCAGTGGCAATGTGTTTTTTTTCTATTTTGAAAATATACAGTTGTTTTACTCACCCTTAAAAAAAGTCACTGACCTGAGCAAGAGGAGGAATAGAGTTTTCCAAATTAGTATTAATTTAAAGCCAGATGCTGTATATGTCTCAGGGGAAAAAATGCCTTTTCTACAGAGATATTCCCAATATTTACAATATATGAATCCTCTGAATAATGTACTGGGTTCAAGTGGGCTGATATCATCAACTGTCTTCATTTATTTCTTTCCCTTCTGAAAATTCTCTAAGGATCAACACCCCCACAGATGAGCCATGCAGTGATCAGCATTTGGGAAGGGAGCAGAATTTGGAATGGGAAACACATCTTAACACTTAAGGGGCCCCAAATATCAGCAGATTGTCTTTGAAATCCATAAACTACTTTGTGGGTTGGATGCTATGCCATCCATCATCAGAGTTCTTTCTTTCCTTCTTTCTTTGCCATGCTTACGGGAAATGTTTGTTACAGTATTGGATGCTTCATACTGGAAATCAACTTTGCATGTGGATATTCTCACAAATGCGCAATCCCCAAATGTATACATGCAGCAAAACTATGTTAGAACTAAAAGTTCGATCATGGAAACACCAATAAGGATGGTGATTATTACCATGATTAGTACCCTTGACTGCAGTCAATGAGTGTGTTTATTTACACTGCTAAGTATAAGCCATGCCACATATATCATTCAACATCTAGATTCAAAGAGAGATATCAAGAAAGCTATTCAGGTAACCTGCCTTTATGATAGGTGTTGGAGGACATATTATACCACCATTAGTCCAAAATATTTTAGAGACAAATATTGAGATGAAAGGAAGTCTTGTACTCTCTAACAAGAGAAGCTATTGAGTGAGTAATAACCAGGGGATACACATAATCTAGACTCAGATAATAGAGAATTTCTGATTAGACAGACTCTTTTGACCCGAGGAGAACTACTCACTTCCTGGATCCAACTGCAGGACAAGTCAGAGCTATGGACTTTAATGAGCAAAGATAAGCACATGCATAAGTGTTTTCAAGAGCTGGGCCTTAACAGAAAACTATTTAAAGCAAGGTCAGAAAGGTTTTTGTAGATTACTCAGAATAAAAGGGTCCCAATCTGGACACTACCAGAATAAAAATTATAAGTAATAAGACAGCAGCGAGTCATGTACTTTTCTAAGAGAATTGCACCTACCCACAAGCTTTAAGTGCCTTAATTAAAAAACAAAGAGACAAAATCCAGAAGCAACCTCTTCAATATATGGAAATAACTAGCCAGACTTCAAACAAAGGGAAGATGAGGAGATATAACCTACACTTCCAAAATATTCCATGCTACATGCATCTCCCTAAAATCTCCTACAACAAGACTTGTGATTCTCTTTTTCCTAACAGGCAAAATTATTAGGCCGTTTTAGGGAATAGTAACTTTTATTTTTATTCCAAGAATGCAAGGAAACAGCTTTAAAATCCCTATTTTATACATTATTTAACCACAAGAAATTCAGAGGGAATTCGTTTTCATGTTCTCTCTGCTCCAAAAATATCATTGCTGCAATCTCATTGATATAACCTGCATGGGATGTTTCTAGCAGAGAGAAAACCTTCACAATAATAGGGGGTTACACAGGAAGAACAGATCAGACACAGACTACAACATAAAACCCTTATGATATAATCCCATATTCGACAAAAAGATGGGTTGAGTGCTTTCTGCTGGCTGCAGTTTAGCAACACTCTTAGGAGTACACTTCCCTTATAATCCTGCCATCCACCCCAAACTTGCATTGAAATCATACAGCTAGGAAAATAAGGCACTCATTAGAAGTAGTCCTGCCAAACATTTTAATGTGTTCAGCATGCATGATGCTCCAGCAGAAGTTTCAATACAATCTTCATTTTTTTACCTAGTGGCACAAGGGAGGACCTGGTGTGGTGCGATAGAAAAAGGGCCATATCCTTTGTGGTGTACCACATTAAATTAATATGTCAGGCTTTCTATGTCTGTCACTGTTCACAGACGGTGAAACAATTGTTTTGCTTCCCCACTCCCCTCTTTTTTTTCCCAATTTTCACATAGTATCATGCTAAAAAAGAGTTATGGATTTCCTTCTGAGAGGACTGCATGGACTGATAAAGTAAATTCAGGGCAGAAAACAACTTGTTATTTTCCCTTTTACCTCATAATTTCACTTAAGAGAGAAAGTGCAATAAATTTTGGCGGGAAAAAAAGACCATTTTGGACATTTTTAATGACTAGTCTGTGTAAACACTATTGAGAAATATGGGTGAGAACAATTCGTCCAGAGGAATGATTATTTTTCTTGCCTTGAGGCCCTAAACAGCAGTTTTGTTAAGTATTTTAAATTGTCTGAAGTTCATTTAAGAAGAGGAAGAAGCAAAAAAAGCATGTTTGGGAAACTCTCATAGGCTTTCATGTTTAAATGCTTTATTCTTTGGTGATTATGAAACATTCACTTTCTAACTCAACTGAAGAACTGTTGCCCAAACTTTCCTAACGTACAGTTAGTGGGCCATTTTGATCTCACTTACTCTGGATATATATCAGAATAGCTGGGTCCATGCAACATCTAGAACAATGGGGTCCTGGTCCCAGACTGGTGCCCTAGGGGCTACGATAAGATAAATAATGAATAATAATACAGTTGGACACTCTTGCCATGCACATAATTTGTTGGAGCTAAATTCTCTGCTAGTGTAAACTTGCACAGTTCCACTGCCTGTCATGGAGCTTCAGCAATTCATGCCTGCAAAGAATTTGGCCCTTGGTCTTTAGTGTTTTACTAGCTTCCCTGACACTACTTAAATATGGTGCCTCGGTACAGCTCCTGTTGTCTCCAGAACTCTGCTACAGGCTGGCTGGGCATTAGTACTTCAAGCACTAGCCCACAGGGTTCACTCTTTATTACCTTATCAAATGAACAAAATTTCCATAATAAGTCTTCCTGTACTGCAGATAAAATAGCAAACAAACATTTGGGTGAGTTAAAAAAAAAAGCTGACTAAATGCAGGAAGATCCTTTTTTTTTATTCTACCAATATTGCTTCCTTTGCTTATTAGTAGCCCAAAGGAAATGCTAGTTCAGAAGGAGCCAGGGGAGCAGTTAGCAGCTTCTTGCTAGATCTTCAGTATCTCTGCTGCACAGGCTAGATGATGCTGTAAGAATGTGTGACTCATACAGCTCATCATGATTGAAAACTCCTCTGATGCCAGTAGAAATGTACTTAAAACCTTTCATTTGCAGGGTAAAAAGAGAGTGGCGATGACATTTTTCTTCTGTACATTAACCCTGTTTTCAAATCAAAGGGGCCCCAAGCTGCAGTAGCAACAGGGTGCTTGCAATGTAGCTGGTTGTGACAAGGCAGCTGACAAGCCTTCCGCATTCCACAGCTTGATTATTAATATGAATAACTAATGACTCACGCTGCCACTACTGAGGCCGGGAAACTTTCTGTAACTGAAGAGTTATAAAATGTTATTCTCCCACAGCACCAGCGCCAAATCGATGAGTGATCTCTTTACAGTTTTGCATTCATTTCAAACAGAATATGCATGTCCCTGCACACATGGCTTGAAACAGTCAGAAGATTGGTGTTTAGGGGAAAGAGTTCAGTTGTATCAGGCTATTTAGGGGGCTGTCTGCAAGAATGCAGAGACATTTCTCACACTAGTCCACTTGCTTACTAATATGAATAACTAATGATTAAAGCATCTGATTTACCGAGGGCTGTGAGATTATTAGACCAGGCTTGTGAAACTTCTTTGTCACTGTCTGGAAAAGTCAGACTTCTCTGGATGTTGCAGTTTAATTTTTTTCCCCTCCTCAGAGGATGTGGTATGGCTTCAGCCAATAATTCAGAATCGTCAGAGAGTGACACGGCATCAAAAGCAACACTAAATGTACTGATCCTCTTCTTCGCCTGGGCTATGTGAGTTGCAACTACCTTTAAGCAAGTTTCTGAGCTTTTCTTACTTGTTTCCAGTGAACATGCTTCTTCCTTTACCCAGACTGACAAAGTAGCAAAAATGAGACAGCATCACGCTCTGCTGGCTGTACGTATGAGCTTGCTCTTCATTCAGTACTGTGCTCGTTTTAGTCTGTGATATGTGTAGAATACCATTCGTTGGCTGTTATTTTTAATGGCTGTAGCTCAAAAGCAATGATTCTGCCAAAAGAACCAAAAAGGTTGATGCTACTGCTACTGTAGTGTGTGTAACTCATATGAATAGTATAACGTGCTTGGATTTACAAAAGGAAAATTTGTGAGGATGCCATGACTATTTGAACAGCTTAAGTGAATTATAATAATATCGCTAAAGAATTGACAAATAATGAGCTAATAAACCAATAACCTCAGACACTGGCTTCAGTAAGAATTTTTCAAAGAAAACAGAAGTGGAAAACTATATATTGTAAGCGTTTCCTGAACTGTGCAACAAACATGCATTTTCTTAAACATGGGACAGTCCAAAGTATATTTAACAGCACTGAATAGCACTTACCTCTCATGAAGCACTGCTGGTAAGAAGGAAATGACTCAAATACGCTGTTTGAAGCCATAGTTTCCTCTTTAAAACTTACTCTCTCTTTAAAGTGGGGGAATATAAGATTTCTTTCACCTTGAGAAGTGAAAAAGTAAGAATGGTCATTGTTATAACCCTCCTCCTGGCCATTGCTTTCTATTTTATCTTAGCGCCTTTGAAGCAAAATAAGCCAGATAATAAGATTCTTTTTCTAAAACAAACACTGAAATTGTTAAAAAAAAAAATAGCGGATCAGTTGTGGTTTGATGATGCTTACCACTCTATGAAACTCTGTGGTTTGCAGTCAAAACGATTTGCCCTGTCTGCTGACCAATATCCCGGACCCGCTCTTGTGTGACTGCCTCTGTACCCAACTTGTGGTTCTGTGGTTGTTTATGAGGCCCAAAGAAGTGTTTCACACAACCAAAATTACAAATTTAACTGTTCCCCTTTCCACAACCTGTCTCAATTGGTCTGTGCCGATCACATGATTTGAGTGATGTCAACTTAAAAAAAAAACACAAAACTTTCTAAGCAATGCCCTACCCACTCCACCTGCCCTCCCCTAGGCTGAGAAAAGAAACAGAGTATTTTTTGCAGAGGGAGGGGGAAAAAAGTGACTCACTGCCCCTCATTCTGCAAATGGTCTTGCTGATTTAGTACAACTCTGCTTGTTTTGTTGTTTGTGGTTTCTGGAACTACCGATTATTTTGATAGAGATTTCATTGCTGCTGATTTAATAGTAATTCAAACCCTGGTATTAGTCGGCTGCTAAAGGAGGATGCATATGTCATCATTTAAAACCTTAGGAATCAGCTGTAGGAAAAATCCACTAGCAGATGAAGAAGAATATAAATGGATATAAATCTGCAGTGTAAAAATTAAAAGAAGAAATTATGAATTTCAACCTACAGAATCTGTAACAAAGGACTAGAAGGAAGTCAGTCTGTATAAGCTGGCAACAAAGACTAGTATCATTGTAAGTTACTGCCAAAGGGCCAAATCCTGCAGTCCTTTCCCAGGCAAAGCTCCCATTGACCTCAGAAGGAGTTCTACCTGAGTGAAAACTGAGTAAAGACTCATCAGTTTTTAGTATACAGTGAATAAGAGATTGATCAAAGAACACAACATTCTAAATTTCTGTCTAAAACAGTGGAGCTCCTTTACAAACAGAATAGCCCAGCCCATGCTTGTCTGCCTCTGGTCAGAGCACTACAGAGAAAAAAAAAAAAGCTACTTATTTCAGAACAATGAAGTGACTGTTATGCCAGCTATTGTCTCCTTTCTCCCCTCTTCTGAATTCTGGACAACTACCTTTTTGCACTTCAATGCAAATCAATATGATACCTCACACCTGTACAGAAGCCTGGAGCTCAACAGGTTTTTTAAGCTATTAAACATTTGCCAAGGAACCAGTAACAATAGAGGAAACAAACCAATTCACACAGCAGATCAGAAAGAGTATTGTCCTGCACATGCAATGTGACAAATACAGTTAAAAGTGTAGCCTGAAGAAAAAGTAGTACACATGTGCTATGTTGCTATTATTTGCATTGCAGTAGTTACAGGAGACCCCTGTTTGGATCACGGCCCATTGAACTAGGTGCTGCACAAACACAAAGGAACACAAAGTCCCTCCCCTGAAGAGCTGACAATCTAAGTCCACAGTACTGCAATTGGACTCATGCACACAGACTCTAAAACCACAGAGCCCCCTGACATCCATGGGGCTCCACACAGGAATAAGGATTCCCTCACCCGAATCATATCCTCATTACATAATAACAAACCCATACTTTCAATACTTTTGCCTTTTTCCCTAGACTAATTTTGTTGTGTGAAAATAAAAGCTCTTCCCCTCCTTGACTTTGACCTTTCCATTTGGCTAAAGTTGACTTATCTCTTGTGTTTCTAAAGCAGCTGCAATTTGCATGGTGCTGTCGGCCTATTTCCTTGCTTGATGCTTGAGTGTGACTGATGATACAAGTCTCAACACAGAGCTGGGAACAGCATCAGGTTGGTAATTGCTATGTTTGAACCAGCAGAGGGAGCTCAGAAGGGTCCTACAAGAACATTGGGATTGGGATGTGGACGCTAGGTATTTTCCCCCGCTATAATCCATTAAACGAAAAGGTTGGCCAAATATTGAGAGTCTAAATTACTTGATAATAGAGCTAGATGAATAATTCAGAAATACTTCCTCCAATATTTGTTCTAATTTTCAGTGGTGCTGGAACAATTTTTATAGTGGGGATGCTGAAAGCCATTGTATCAAACTGTAAGGTAAACCCTGTCTATGATGGAAACCACGTTAAGCCAGAGGATGCCGCTGTACTCCCAGCACCCCGACTTCCAGCATCTATCCTAATTTTTTTAAACAAATTCACTTTCATATTTCCAATATTTCCTCCTTTTTTGTTTCCTTTTCCATGAACACTCATGCAAATAGGTTTTACTTTGTGAATGCCCATTGGAAAATGAGGTTTATGCTTATCCATCTGAACACTCATGAAAAGCAAATTCCAAATTCACTTTCTACAAGCCTTTTCTCCAGAAACCTGGTTGTGAGAATTAAGCTCAGCTAATTAGACAACAGAAACAGTATCAAGTGGCTCATTCAGCCAATCATATACAGCAACACATCTCACAATTTGGCCAAACAAGCCACAAAAAATACATTTTAAATTCTTATTTTGATAAGGAACACATGAAAGCCACAGTCTGTTCACAGGCATGCAAAGGACATGCAAGATTCAAGGCAAAATTGGTTGAATAAGTTATTTGTTATGACTTATTAGCTCAGTTCTGTTTGATAAAGTCATTTCAAAATAGGATGTGCATTTCTTTTAGGAAATTCTTACCAAGAGGATACATGCTTTTCAGTGAAATTAATGTATGGAAATTCTGAAGGGCTGTGGAGGGCAGTGCTTGGACCAACTTACTTTTACAGAAAGTGGAAAAAAATCAGCTTTGTCCACTTTGCCTGACTCTTGCTTCTATCCCATTGTCTAGATCACCAAGTAAGAGAAGCTTCCACAAGGAGCCCTAGTAACTCAATGCTATAAAATGCAGCAATGATTCCAGTCTTAAGGTATAACTAAAGCCATTTTTTATTTCTCTTGTTCTAATAATCACAGGGATGGGAAAGCTCACAGACACCCAGGCAGCTAGATACTCAGACAGTCGTAGTATTTGCTATAATGGTCAGCAGGGCTGTGGGCATAGCACTAGAGACAAAGTGCCACTGCATGCTGAATGTTAGCTATGTTAATGCCTTTACCTCAGTCATTTGTCATGCCAGCCATGGCATAACTATGCTATGTGAGAAACAACAACTGGGCTGGTTTTAACCCCCCAGAATTACTGCAGATGACGCAAGAGAAAAAACGGAGTGTTTCAACATTATCCTGCCACTGCAGTTTCCACTCTGCTACAAAACACAGCATTTGAAAATGCTTGTTAACATCCACACATTTTAAACTTTAAGGAAAAGGATCATAGAACAGCACACGGGAACTCAGATTTGAGTGTTGTTTTTCAGGTCCATTCTAAACTTAAGTTGAAGAATTAGCTACTATATTCCTAGGCCTTTGTTATGCTAGTTAAGGAAGCTCTCCATTAATACTAACAAAGATGGGTTACACCTGGCATTTCTTAGCAGAAATACTGAACGTGTTGAGGTATGATTCTGTAGTGGCGTTAGGTAAAACGTAATGGAAATGCTATAGTTATAGTTATATATGTCATTATTTATTGACAGGTTATCTGGCAATGTACAAAAGAAAGGAAGATGCTGAAGAATTTCTCACAATGACAATCCCTGCCCCAAGGAGTTTATGAAAATACTACTATGGTCACTGCATTCTAATTAAGATTGGTCTCTGCTAGATTTTTTAAATCTGGACTCTGGCTCTTCTAAATAAAGTTCTGCATAACAATTAGATGACTGTTTTCTGGAGTCCTTTGCTTTCTACTAACAGCTTTTTAACATTTAGGTAATATCATACTTAATTCTGGAAACTGACACATCATGAAGCAAATTGTCAAGTGGCCACATGACATTATGAAAGAGCATATTAGTGCTAGTAGTCATTTGTTTAATTTGGTATATGGTGTATTGGGCAGAGGTCAAAGGTCTAGTGATGTTAAAGAATTTATTTCCCATCGTTGACTGAGGAACATGACCCCATTAGCTAGAGTCATTAGCTGGAACATGACTTCAAGTAAATAGGTCTCGACATTGTACATGTCTGAATACTGTGAAATCTGACTCTAAGTTAAAGGTGAACATGTCCTCTTCAAACTCCGGTGGTGTTTCCAAATTTTGAAAAAGTAAAGTCGTCACAGGATGAAACTAACAGTTGATATTTTTAAGGGCAAATCCTTTTTGCTTTGAGAATTTCATTCAACGGCTAAATTAGGAACATGATCTCATTAGATAAATTATGTGGATATGTGAAAATGCCCACATCAACAGTATTTTTCTCTTAGGGTACATCTACACAAGGAAAAAAGAACCTATCCTAGGTCAGCTAACTCAGGCTTGTGGGGCCCGAACATCTACACAGCAATTTTCAGCCTGGAGCCAGAGCCCTGTAAGATGACCCGAGACAGCTGGGCTTTTTTTATCCCCGTGTAGACGTAGCCTTAGAGTGCCCAATCTCTATGTTGAAACTATTTGTTTCCTTGAAGAGCATAGTAACCAATGGCAAATTATCACCCAGCTGCAGAAAGTCAGAGGCTGCTGAGATACCCAAGGCAGAATGATTTGGGGATTACACTGGTCTATCTCAGGAGGAGTCTCAAGGTCAGGTTTTCAGTTTGAGGTTTGACACAACAATGTAGGGAGTCCCACATTTTTCCATCTGCCCTACAAGTGACCAGTTGTACATAAACAAAAGGGTTTCTTTTCTCCAGTGACGCCAGACTCTCAGTTTTCACCCTCCTTTCAATTTAGAATCACTTTAATCCCTTGAGGTCTTCCAGACACACAACATACATCTAATTCAGTACCACTTATTGGGCCCTTGGGTATAGTTTGCATATTAGACACATCCTGTTGCTACAGTGAAAAGCAAGGACTCATGCTCTCAGATGTGTGATGCTTGGTGTGCTAACTAGTCATGGGCAACCCTCAGTAAGGTTTTGTTCAACACAGAGAAGTATAAATAAGTAGGGAAAGGCTTCAGACCAAGCTGCATGAATAACCACCTCAAAAAGGTCATTAGGAATAAGCAGAGAGCCTACAAAGAATGGAAAAAGGGCTTGATCAGAAAAGGAAACTACACCATGGAGGTTAGAAAACATAGGACTAAAGTGAGAACTATTAAAAGTCGAGCTGAATTAGCTCTTGCAAAGGAAATTAAAATAAATAGGAGGTTTTTTAAAGTTATATAAATAAAAAGAGAACAAGGAAGGGTGAGGTTGGGCTACTATGTGGCGTGGATGAGTCTAAAGGTAATCCAGGTATGGCCCAAAACGAAATAAATATTGTGCCTCAGTTTTCAATAAGGTTGATAAATATGGACCATGTGCATGAAGGCAGTATGCTTGATAGAAATGCATGTCTAGAAATGGAAGTTGCCACATCTGAGGTAGAAGAAAATCTTAAAGAGTTTAATGCTCTCAGTTTGGAGGGACCAGATCATTTCCATCCCAGAAAACTGAAAGAAGTGGCACATGAGATTGCTAATCTAGTAGCAAGGATTTTTTAAATAATCTGCCTATTTGGGGGTAGTACCATATGACTGGAGAATAACCAACATTGGACCTATGTTTAAAAAAGGGTGAAAAAGTGATCCAGGCAATTACAGACTTCTTAGTCTGACCTCAGCATTTTGCAATGCTTTAGACCAAATTGTGAAGGAAAGAACAAGTAAATCCGTAGAGGTAAATGGTAAAGGGGATGTAATGCGACATGGGTTTATCAAAAGTAGTTCATGCCAAACTAACCTGATTTCCTTCTTTAAGAAAATAACTGATTTTTTAGATAAGACAAATGCAGTAGATCTAATAGATGTGGATTTCAGTAAAGCATATGATGGTACCACATGGCACATGAGAATTATTAGTTACATTAGAGAAGATGGGGATCAGTATAAAAATTGTAAGATGGAGAAGGAACTGGCTAACAGGAGGGGGAAGGCAACAAGTTGTGCTGAAAGATGAATTATCGAACTGGAGAGAGGTTACCCATGGAGTTCCTCAAGGACTGGTTTTGGGACGAATTTTATTCAATAACTTTATTAATAACCTTGGCATAAAAAGCAGGAGTGGGCTACTGAAATGTGCAGATGATACGAAGTTGGGTGGCATTGTCAGTACAGAGGAGGATTGGAATATTACACCGGAAGAGCTGGATGACCTTGAAGACTGGGGCATGATAGAAATGGGATGAAATTCAATAGTACAAAGTGCAAAGTCATCCATTTAAGGTCTAATCATAAGAATTTCTGTACAAGCTGGGTGCTCATCAGTTGGAAGTGACAGAGGAGGAGAGCGATCTGGGTGTGTGGGTCCATCACAGGGTGATTATGAGCCACCAATGTAATGCGTCTGTAAAAAATGTGATCTTAGGATGTATCAGGTGAGGCATTTCCAGTAGAGATAGAGAAATATTACTGTAATTGTACAAGACATTAGTAAGACCCTATTTGGAATACTGTGTACAACTCTGATCACCCACGTTCAAGAAAGATTGATTTAAACAGGAGCAAGTACAGAGACAAGCATGTTTAGGGGAATGGAGGGCCTATCCTATGAGAGGAAACTGGAAGAGCTTGGCTTGTTTAGTCTAGCAAAAAGAAGGATGGGATGGGAGGGGATTGCTGTCTATAAATACATCAGGAGGGTAAACAACAGAGAGGGTGAAGTGATACTTAAGCTAATGGACGGTGTCAGCACCAAGAACAAGTGGATATAAACTGGCCATGAACAAATTCAGGCTGGAAATTGGAAGGTTTCTAAATACCAGAGGGGTGAGGTTCTGGAACAGCCAGGAGTTGTCGGGGCAAACTACAGTATTTAATTAGTCTGAAGAGAGAGCTGGACCAGTGGCATAGCCAGGACAGGAAAACTGGTTGGGCCTCGACTTTCAGGTGGGCAGGCAATGATAAGGGGCAGGGAAACAGGAAGGATCAGGGGGCACCTCTCCCCAGCCAACCCTTACTACTCAGCAGGCACCAGAAGATGAGGTTGCCCAGGGCACATAGGCTGCAGGGCGCACCATAGGGGAGAGGGGGGCCCCACCAGGGCTTGAGCTTCGGCTGACTTTGGCTTGGTGTCCGTCCACATGGCTGGCTATGTCCCTCTCCTGCCAGTGCCACATGCTGCTGCCCCAATCTCCAGACCCAGCTCTAGCCCCACCCAGACCCGCCCCCTGGCACACACCCCTTCTGGGATGACTCACCCCCTCCCAGCCTGTGGATTCAGGGGGCTCCAGCCCCTATTTCAGTGGGTCTGGATGCTAAGTATGGCTGTGGCCCACCCAGGCCCACCTGTGTCTATGCCCCTGTGCTAGACAAAATTTTGAGTGCAATTGTATGAGGGGGTTGCTTGTGATGGTAGAGTGCTGGACTCAGCCTCCCTGGGGCTCACTTCTAGTTTACGTCTTATGTTCCTAAAAGCACATGCTTCTGTGCAAATTTTGAACCATGCTTAAGGAAGCCTTTCCATTCTGTTTTTCAGATTCCCTTACACCCGGTGACAGAGTTGTGTAAGAAGACATGCTGCCACCTTCTGTCCCTACTATGCCTGGACATCATGCCCCCTCCCCCAGCTGTCTGCAAGGAATGGACAGTGTGCCCTAACATGACTTCTTCCAGCTCCACTATCATGTGGTAAGGCTTCCTTTGGATTTTGCAAAGGGAAGGTGGATGGGGTGGAAGATAGGACTGATGAGAAGCTGCTCACATCTGCTGCTTTTGAGACATTTTATCCTTTTAAACTCATTTGTCTACCTTTTTGCTGGAAGGAGATATAAAGACTTAAATGTTCTGGCTTTTCTCTTAGTCCTCTCCCACCCAGCACAATATTAGAATGAGACCTGTAGATTTCCTCTGACTTTTAAATGGAAAAGCCACCACTGGAAACACTAAACCTCATCATGCTTATAAGCCAGATGCCACTGAGTTAAAGCATTAGAAACCTTAAATCAGAATTTTGTTATTGAATTATCTGAATGGCCAGACATATCAATGGGCCATAGTAACCTGAAAAAGCCATACAACATTGCAAAGCATGAAATATGAAACAGAAATGGTTTGAGCATTAGCCTGCTAAACCCAGGGTTGAGTTCAATCCTTGTGGGAGCAATTTGGGGATTGGTCCTGCTTTGAGCAGGGGGTTGTACTAGATGATCTTTTGAGGTCCCTTCCAACCCTAATGATCTAAGATACATAAATACACTTTTCAGGGCATGCCTCGACATACAAGAGTTACTAGTGAATTGCACAAGTGTGGGACGAGCAGGCCATCTGTCTCTCATCAGTAAAGCTTACTGCACATTTTTATGCACTGTAGTCCTGAACTGCTAGGACAGCTTAAAAACTAAGAGTTTTCATGAGAAATGTCCAACATTCTGAAATAATTTTCATTCTGCAGGTTTTGAAAAGGAAAGACTTTTTTTTCTTTTGAAAATTTTCTCATTGAACATTTTTCATTTTTCTGGCTTTGGAGTTTTAATTTATTCCCTCATCTCTCTCAATTCACACTTTCTGCTTTTTCTTTTTTCCCCATATTGCCAGGGGGTGAGAATGAGGAGAGGAGAAAAGATTGGGGGTGAGGGAGAAACAGAAAATTTCCAAAAAATTAACATTCCTTAAAAAAAAAAATCAATTGGAATATGCTGACCACTTCTAATGGGCACCTCTATGTTTATATATAAATGTCTGTCCCCCAAGTTTTCTCCTTCCCTTGACAGCTAGCAGGCTACTAACAGACATATGAATTTTATAACTGGCAGATCATTTTGGGGGTTAAATTTTATCAAAGAAATGACATTTCCTAATTATCATAAATATTTGCTTTTGCGTTTTGAACACCTTTTTAAAGGCATAATTTTCAATATGTTAAAGCTCCCTCCATCACTTATCAATAAACATAAGAATAATTAAACTACAGCTGTTTAATAAAAATTAAAAGTAGATAACCATCCAAATTATTCATTAACATTGTAAAAACCCTTCACTTTAGATATCCACTGCATGTTCAGACAGCATTGCCCAGCAGCCACTTTTCATAGGAGATGATCATAGGAACAATCTTACTTTGCCTATCAGGCAGAAATGCTTATAACAGTTAAGAGCAATCTCCATTACTGTGAGAAGTTTAGTACAACAGTGATTGATCCATAATTGTTGAAATACGATAGGGAAATAACTTTGCCAGCTCCCAGTCCAGCACTAGAACGACTTGTCTCCTTAGCATGTCCACTCCTATTGATGTCTCTGTACTATTTCTGTTTTTTGCCTTTCCATAATGCCCCAATCATGCACACAAGTGCCAAATCCAACACAGTTAAGTTTCTCCTCCTTAGCACATTTTTTTTTATTACTCACAGATTGGGATCTTGCCCAGCTAAGAACGAATTCCATTTTGATGACTAGTCAAATGCAACCAGATAAAATGGTGATGGGCAGCTTAAAAATATCTAAATATACAGTGGTTGGAAGTTGTATTATATTATTTTGATTGTGGGAGCGTCTACAACCCCCAGACTAAGGAGAAAGGCCTGACTGTGCTAGACACTGTATGTGCACATAATAAAAAGTCCCTGCTCCAAAAGAACTCACAAAGACAAGCAGCATATAAAGGCTGGGGGGGGAGGAACTTTTAAAAATGGATTTATCAGGGTAAAATTTTCAGACATATCCAGTGAATTTCATTGGGAACTGGGCATCTAACTCGGGTAAGTGCCTTTCAAAATTTTCACACTTAACCACCCTAATTGGCCTTCTACCTAGCCATTGTTAGAGGGCAAATTTCACATAGGCACTGGGGTCGAAATTGTTGTTGAGGAGGAATTCAAAGGGAGAAAAGGAAGGCCTCATGCACGAGTTCAGGGAAGATGTTCTATGCACAAGCAGCATGGAAGAAAGTTCCAAGATGGTTGTGGGAGAAGTTGGTAATCAGCAGACTGAAACTGGTATTATTGCTATAGTAGGGAGCGGGAGCCATGATAAAGAGACAAGAGCAGAAAAGTAGGTAAGGGAAAAGTCATGAAGGGTCTTGAAGCTGAGGACACAAACCTTGACTTTGATGCAGCAGAAAGTGGGAAACCAGGGATGAGACAGGGATGAGGTCAGAGTAATGGTCAAAGAAGAGGGTCTTAGCTACTGTGTTTCACATACAGTGGAGTGGAGGTGACTGTCAGGGAGGAGGTTGAGTGATATGCCAGACCTTCATGAAAAAATTTACCTGATAGCACATAAATGAACCTTTATTGCTAAATAAATCAGAGGAATGCTGTCGTTCAAGTAGACTTAAGATGAAAGAGTGTGTCAGTGCCTAGTTGCCTGGAACCCCTGCAAAAAGTGATTGCTGGGGACTAGCTTAACAAAAGGAAGGAATGGTTAAAGGGATCATTTACCTTGTTTTCCATGCTGGATTTGCCTGCTTTTTCTTCCATGTGCACTCCTTATGGCATTGTCTGCGTTTGTTCCTTTTCCACAAAGTGAAACGCTCAAGACAGTTAATTGCAGGTTTGGAGATGTGCTAAATTGAAGCGGATGGCAGCTGTGAACTGGGCGCATCCTGCAAGAAAAGGTTTGAGTTTCCTTTGTAGTCAAACACATAATAATTTACTATTCCATCTGCTACTAACTTTCTGCTGGCCCCCAGTAAGGGCTTTGGCAGAGAAAATAATGCCCTTTCACTTTGTTTACAGCAAATGCTAGTATAGCCAGTATAGTGTCATTACCTGTATTTCCTCAAGGGCTTCACCTGTACTTTACAGGCTCCAAATCAGAATGGACTCTAAATACATTGACATCCATTGACTGACATTATTGGGCCTAATCCAACCCTCACTAAAGTCAGAGTCCTGCAACTGACTTCTAAGGGGTGTTGGATCAGGCATATAGCTAGTCATCAGACTTGGTTGGGGGGGGGAGGGATAGCTCAGTGGTTTGTGCATTAGCCTGCTAAATCCAGGGTTATGAGTTCAATTCTTGAGGGTTCCATTTAGAGAACTGGGGTAAAAATCTATCTGGGAATTAGGCCTGCTTTGAGCAGGGGGTTGGACTAGATGACTTCCTAAGGTCTCTTCTAACCCTGATATTCTTAAATAGAATAAGATTTTGCCTCTTTTCTAGAACCTACTGTCCTCCCTCCCCAAAATACCCACCATGTATCATGTGAAGTAGATTAGCTAATTTAGAATAGAACAGTGTTTAGGCAGGTAGCTCAGTAGCATAGTGGTTATTAACCTTGCTTTACATGCAGAAGATTACACCCTGACACCACACTCCCAGTGCAGCCAGCAACTCCTTATCTGATGTCCCAGACACGATGGCAATGTGCACTACAGAAATCAATGTAATAATTTATTTCCTTTTCTTCACTGTGGTATACATGTGCCATGCAGTTTGCCTTACACTGTGCAGCACAGTACTTGGCAATATGATGAAGTAAATGGAACATTTCATTATGAGAGTTTCCCTTAACATGAAGTTAGTTTAAGCTTTAACCCTGACAGAAAACTGCATTTTGAATAGGTGGATGGGATACCACATGGTTGAGATGTCCCATCATCAGTAAAAAGTGCCCTTCATGTCACTTAAAAAGCTGATCATACATTGGCCAATGTACAGAGAGGAACAAGGGTTCCTACAAGCAGAAGAGAGTGCTGAGCATTCAAAATGCAGACACAAGAGTGAAAGGGAACCTGAAAATGAAATCTTTAGGGGGAGGAAAAATACCCTTGATTCATAATTTACAACTACTGAGTCACTTCCCACCTACCAGATCAAATTTTACCCTCACGTACAACACGTAGACATAGAGCAAATCCACTGTTTTAATGGAGTTACCCTGGAGCAACTGGGAACAGAATTTGACTCTGATACCTGTGATTTCCCCTGCTCCCCCCAGCAACTCTGGAAACCATGAGGAAATCTTTCCTCACAATATCAAATCAGGATCCTCTTCTTCCTGCAGCATGACTTATAAATGATGACAGCACAAAATATAACAGTATGAATAGGCTGGTTTTTGTATCCATATAGATTGAACCCTGTGTGTTTGGTACAGCCTTAAAAAAAAGCACCATGGTGTTTTGGTCCTTTCTCCCACACCCCAGCTTATATTAAATTAATTTCTTGATCATACATTATATTTTCTATGATTTGAGTTTCATGTCTTGGGATTTCTTATTGAAAATAATTAACAATAATATAACTAACAAAAACACAGGTTCATGTACAACAGAGATCAGTGAAATTCAGAGCGCTCCCTTGCTTGTATGGAAATACTGTTTTAATTAGGAAGTTTTCTACAGACTTGAAGGCCAAGAATTTCAAAAGTGACTAGCAATTTTGGGTGTTCATTTTGGACCACAACAAAAAGGCCTGATTTTCAGAAGGCTGGTGCTCAGCACTTTCCAGGATCAGGCCCCTTTGAGGTGGCTCAAGATGGGTACCCAAAGGCTGATACACTCAAAATCAGTAGTTACTTTTGAAAATTGTGACCATGGAGTATATTCATCTATTTAATTAATGGCCTTATTCCTAGCAATCACTGAGAGGGTGATGACTGCTTGGTATCATTCAAATGTGTGGGCAAGGTGCAATAGCTTTAAAAATAAATCATGGCAGTAGAACTCTCTCATTTCCCTCCTTAATTTTTACTATTACCATTATTTCTATTCTTAAAGCATTTTTATTCTTGATGTAGATTCGGTGAACATTCCATTTGAGCAGTGAAAGTTGGACCTGTATCCTAAGGCTCTCCCCTTGCTCAAGGTGTACCAATGGTCCTTAATCTCCTAGACCCTAAATGTGGAATGCAGTATAGGACTCAGTTCCAGAATGCAAAACAAGAGGAGCAAGAATCTCCAAATCATAAGAGTCTGAGTGGCTCGATCTAATGGGGTAGAGAGTCAAAACACTTATTAACTGAACACTGTTGGATGGAGTGAGTTTGTGGTTTCAGATTAATTTCTAGAAGAGAAGTAAGCACCCAACACAAAACCCACTAACACTGACACCTTTTTTGGTCATTTAGTCAGAGGAGACAAGATTGGACTGACAAGAAAACCACGAATCCTCATATCACGAAAAGTGGTCCCTTCCAGGGCTACCCAGGGGTGGGGGGGGAAGTGGGCCAATTTTCCCCACAGAGGCCCCCACAAGAATATAGTATTTTATAGTATTGCAATTTTTTTTCATGGAAGGGGCCCCCGAAATTGCTTTGCCGCAGACCCCCAAATCCTCTGGGTAGCCCTGGTCCCTTCAGGTTAGAATTGAGGAGTAGCAGGGCAGTGGATAGATGTTTGCACTGTTGAGACATAATATGCTGTACACACCCATGCTGAGGATAAAAAGAGGGTTTCACTCTCAGGATGCCATCTCTAAGAGGGTTATTAAATGCAACTAAAAGAAATAAGCCCCTTCTCCCACACCCAAAATATGATCAATTAATTTCTTAAATCATAGACAATATAATGTATGATCGAGTTTCCTGTCTTCAGATTTCTTATTGAAAATAATTTACAATAATATAACTAACAGAACTACAGGTTCATGTATGGCAGAGATCATAGTGAATTAGGAGCACTTCCTTGCTTGCATGAGCCTCTAAGTCCCACACTGCACTTTGAACTCTGAAAACCTATATCTAAATGCAGCTCAAAGATTATTTTTCTGTAGAAAATCCCATGAGAAATGTCCTCAGGTGGGGTCACTTGTGAAATTCCTGGAATTCCTCCTGGATATCAATCACACAGCACATCAATTTCTAGAATAATGGCTCTCGATGTACAGTCTGAAAACCACATGAACAAATAGAATGCCAAGGGAAGGAGGTTTGCAACAGGTGCTCTTTAGCAAGGAGATCTGTATAAACTGCCACTCCAAAAGACTAAAGGCTGGTATAATGCCTATGAAGGCAGTGAAAGGAATCCAAATAACTTCAATAAGCAATGTATTTTACAATCAAACCCATGTAGCTTGCATTTTATTTTTGTCCTCCAGAGCCCTCCATAGCAAGTTTGTTTAATAGAGTTTGCACTACTGTTCAGGGCTTCTTAGGAAAAACATTCTGACACTGCAGCCTGGTACCATTGTTTTGAGAGTTACTCCTGGTGGATCTAGAGTAATAGCTACAGGTCCTTCATTCTGCTGTGATCCTTTGAAAAGCCATTTACACTTTCCGTTTATATAGGGCTGCAAATGCCTCTTTGAATAAAAGCATTCTGTATATGCTAGCCAAAGTAAGAAAACATGGGGTCAAATTCATCCTTGATGAGACTCCACTGACTCTAACCATCTTTCATTAGGGATGAACTTGGCTCATTTTGTTTCCTTTTAAAAATATGAAATGCACTTGTCTAAATGGCTTGATTTCACTTCCTTTTATTTGATGTTTTAGAAGTGGGAACATAAATATCGGTCAGAATCATATGCGTTATTTCCTGTTGTGCCGCCCCAGCGCAATAAAAGAGAAAAGATTAAGAAACAGCATAATTAAACTCTTGAAGAAATTCTTGCTCTCATTGAAGTCACTGGAAATTTTCCATTGACCACAACAGTTTGAGGAGTGGGCATCCTCTGGGTATTGCAGGTCTGATAGTTTTATAAATGGGCTTCCGCTTTCTGCTATGAGAACACATTACCTCCACCCACATCACAAAAAGATTTCCTGTGAAGTCCACACTGGCTGTTGTCATGAGCCTCAACACAGTGTTCTGCTTTTGCTAGCTGATATACATAGCAAAAGTGAAATATTCTGCAGAAGCTGTATAAGGAGGAGGGTAGGAAGGCTACAGTATGTACCCTATGCTAAAATCTTGCCCAGCAAGGAAGTAACCCACTGCTCTAGTCCATAACTGTATAGTTATGACAACTGAAGTTATTCCAAACATTGTTCCCCATTCCAAGTTGTTCAGGAGCGGACTGCTGATGTTACAACCTACACTCTAGTTCATGAAGTCATTCCAGAGATCCAGATGCACATGAAATGAATACGCTGGAAGTTAAATGCTACACTTGAAGTGACAAACTGCTCTTAAGAGGAGACCATGACAGATTAGTTAGCCTATCTCTGATTCACATTTGATAGAATGCAGAAGAAATGTTAAGAATGAATTTTACAATTATATAAACCGTGCATCTTTTAAAGAAGTTTTAGTTGGTCTGAGTGACACTTAAAAACAAGGTTACTAAGGCCAGCACAAAAAAGGAGATAGTTTTGGGATGACACGACGCAGAGGTAGAACAGAAGGTCAGGAACTGAAACTGTTTGGAAACCAGCACTCAATACATCCCTGCACGAATTTGGGGACAGACCACTGCAAACACCAGTTGGGCATGGGGGAAAGGGCTCAAGCACCCATGGAAAAACAAATAGTGGATGTTTAGCATCCACCGGCAGCCAGCTCCTCCCTTGAGCGCCTTCCATCTGGCAGCATGCCCCACTGATCAACTCCTCCCCCTCCCTCTCAGTGCCTCCAGCCCGCCATGATCAGCTGTTCCGCAGTGTGCAGGATGTGCTGGGAGCGAGGGGAGGAGTAGGGGATGGGGCACACTCACGAGAGGCGTGGAACTGGGCAGGAAGAGGTGGCACTAGTGTGGGGGCTTGGAAGAAGGGGTGGAGTGGAGGTGGGGCCTGGGGTGGAGCAGGGGTTGATTACTCCAAGGGCAAGGTACAAGCCAACACCAGTGTGTGAAAGGCATAGTTGGACTGTAAGAGGTAAAGAGAGAGGAAAACCAAGAAGGATGTGTCTGAGGTAGGTGGTGAGAAAAGCAGAAAGCCCTCTGATAAAGTGGCAATTTTGTACTTCTACCACTAAACCAAGATCCACTACTTCTTATTTATTATTTGTATTATAATAGGGTATAGGGCCCCATCCAAGATCAAGGCTCCCTTGTGCTAGGCACTGTATAAACACATTGTATGCAAGAGTTCCTGCCTCAAAGGGTCTACCAGCTAAACAGACAAGACAGACAAGAAATGGAAAACTGAGGCAGAAAGGCTAAGTGATTAGCCTACAGTCACACAGGAGTCTGTGGTAGAATAAAGTACTGAACCCCAATCACCTGAGCCACAATTTATTGTCTTAACCACAAGCCCACCCTTCCTGTCTGCTTTCCATAGCTTTATTCTTGCTGAGTACAGGGTTAGATACATGAGAGGTACCCTTTTGTTTGTTTGTTTGTTTTAAGTTTATTTTCTCTCTTTTCACTTAACTCTTGTTTTTAATTACACCACTTGAGCCTTAAATTACATTGATGTCAAGTCACTACAGTACGTCCTTGAAAGGGACGACAATCTTCTGACCTCTTCTGAAAGGTAATCAGGGATAAAACAGTATGTATCCTGGAAGACTGGCCAGAGGCAATCATGTAAGAATTGCCCCTGAGATACTGGCTCAGTCAGTGGGGTAGCCAGTGAGCCAAGAGGAGTGGCTAGATAGTTATGTCTCAATATCAGCAACTGGACAACTGCCATGAAATTGTCTAAATTGAGGAATATGGGAACAAAACTCACTTTGGTCTAATCCCCCAAGTAAAAGACAATCCCCAGTTACATTTTTTTTTTAAATCATGGTCTGGTTTAAATTAGACACAGGTCAGGTTCATTATGAAAATGTCTACTTAGGTAATATTTTACTTTGCTCACGAGATCCATATGTCCAACTTGGGAATGCAGGTGTGGTTTACACAAGCACGCTGTCGCTCTCACATCAGATGGGAGAAGCTTTGTTTTAACTCCTTAAGGCACATGTGCAAATGGCAATTATATCTGGGATGCATTCCATTCCCCCCTTTTTTATTTGTAGGAATAAGGAAGAAAGTAGCTTTATAGGGTTAAATTGTGGCTGTTAGGCATGGCCAGCTGGCTGCAAGGGGTGGTACAGAGAAGCAGTGTGCTAGGAGGCATCCTGCATCAGACAAGACCAATTATCTCCTGAAGCCTTCTGTTTTTACAGAAGAGGTGGTGGTGGTGATGGTGGTAAACAGTAATTTAATAGAGGATGCATTTAGAGGATGCATACTCTTCCCTTTCTCTCTCCCCTCTCCACCGCCATAGACAGTGAAGTCTGTTCACTGACACCAGGGTAGAAGTCGTTGTTTAAGAATGTGGATGAGGCTGTAGAGAGCAAAGGTCATCCTCCATTTTGGAAGGCGTAGCTCTGGACTGCAATCAACACCAAGCTCTGATAGCTGTTATGTCGGTAGAATTGCCAACCCCGTTCCATTCAGAGATCAAGAGTCAGGTCCCCCAAACTCATGAGATCGGCTTTAAAATACATTTTAAGTTCTTTTAATTTGGTTAATTAATTTGGTTAATGTTCAGATTTTTGAGCCTTCAGATTACACTGTGGTCAAGTTTTCAAACTTTTTCCTGCAATCATAGGTGCTCAAAACGTCCTTTTGGAGTTAATTTTAAATGAAAGCCAAGAGTCTCACAGAATCATTTGTCTTCAGGATTTGCGGCTTTCCGAAAACCACCAAATATTGCAGGACTCACCGGAAGGTTGTGAGAGTAGGCCAGGCTGTGTTAGCTATAAAATGTGTAAATAAAAAATAATGTAAGTGTTAAAAAATTCTCTGTGCCGTAATAAAGAGATGTGGGGGCATAAGGGCAAAGGACTCTGCCTACTACTCTCCCTCTTTCTTGGAAGTTGCTGTCAAAGGGTAGCAACTCAGTTGCAGTCCTTGTAACCAAACTGTCCTTTCTTCCTTTCTCCTGCCCTTCCCCAACGCCCACGCACACACTGCGTGGTGCAATTTGATTATGCCTACAGAAGGACACAAAAGAATAACACTATCACCTCTTGCCACAGCATTTCAGCCCTTTGACTGGAAGCTTTTCTTTCCCACTCAATGCTCTTTGGAGATTCAGATGAAGAGAAGTTTTGCATTAATGATTTCTAAGAACCAGAACACAGACAATAGTTTACAAAGGGCAAACATTTTGCTAGTGTTTGTGCATCCAAGTCAAATGCAAATAGCAGGGTAACAGCAGATCTGAGATATGACGTGCAATGAAGGAGGGTCAAAAAGCTTAATTTACATGGTCTGATAATATTTTCATGCTATTTTGTTCTTTTATTTTCTGCACATAAAACAGAAAAAATAAGTATTTTCTTTTCTTTTTCAGGAAAAGAGCATTTTAAGTGTTACCTTTAAAAGTATTGTACTTGTTAAAAATACACATTCTTCATTGCAATGCAAATCAAAAGTAACAATAATGCCATGTTTTATAAAAAAGCTTTTCTGTTGTTGCCAAATAGCCAAAAAGATTTGCATGCCTTCACAAGGAACATTAGCACATAACGTATAATCTAATGCCTATACAACACACACACACACACACACACACACACACACACACACACACACACACACACACACACACACACACACACACACACGAAGGGCATGCCAGTTGTCTCTTCTATTTCTCTCCTTCTCTTGGCATTGACAAAACTCCATGATGTTGCAGAGGACCTCAGAATCATTTTATTACCCTGGGCTGTGCAACATTTTTCAAATTAAATCTGCAGAGTCCCTTCTCCCTTTGATGTAATCCTGTTACAATATGTCTCTGCATGGGAACACACTTGACTCTGGCTTTCAAAAGGCTCAGATCACTTACCTCCAATCAGCACTAACCTTTAGGACTGGGAAGGGGACCCACCTCTCAATTCACATCATCTCAGAGACCCAGTCGGGAATAGAGACAAAAAAACCCAACAGGCAGCTTGCCCTGATGACATTCAGCTAGCTACCAGCAGCACGAGGTTAGAACGACAGAGCTATCCTTTCTTCATTAAGTGTATTTATAAACATGCAGTACATAAGCATTTTTCCTTTCTTCACAGTGACGGGTGATTATATGTCTATGAAAGGTTTTCATTTATTTGGCGCCAGAGTAATCAAAATCAGTTGAAACTGTGGCAAAAGAACGGAAAGAAAACAAGTAGGCGTGGGATTGACTGTGCCTCTCTCTCTGGGCCTTCCAAGGGTAGTAGCTGGCAAAAGTGTATCCACTGCAAATGAACTTCTTCAGCTGGTAATTGCTCCCAGTCCTGTTCATGGCTTCTGTCCATTGAGGATGTAGCCCTGCATAACTTTAAAAGCAATTGGCTCTGTTCTGGAAACACTGTGGCAGCTTCTGAGCCAGCATGTGCGTGACTCTGTTTAGGCTTTAAAAAAAAACACAAGTGGTCCCAAAAACCTTTGTGAATGAAATTTTCATGCTTTCATGTCTGTCCCGGCACAGATTCTGGGTCAGTCCTTGTGATCTCAAACATCCTGTTTAAACTGGTGTTTTCCACTACATACATACAAAAATATTTCCATTATAAGCTTTTCATGGTTGTGCATGGGCAAGCAAAATGACTTAGGTAAGGAAAGAAAGTTAATGGGTCTGTGTAAAAATAAAACAAATATATAAAATAAATAATAACAATACCAAAAATACTGATTTTTTTCCATGAGTCTCCCTGGTTGTCAAATTCCTTAAATTCATCTTGTAAGGCCAGATGTTGAAGAGTTCAGGGACAAAGTTTGTGTTTTCATTCCTTTTTCTCCCCCTTACTTTCATAATTATGCACCAAAAATACAGTGATTACCCTAACACGACAAACATTCTGTGTTAGATGAAAAGGTGGGCACAACATAATTGCTTCCAAAATTATCCTTCAGGGAGTTTCCAACCCTCTTCGGTGAGAGAGACGCACAGTGACACTGTTTCCTGCCACTCCATTGAGGACATTCTAATCTAATAAGCCATTTTTACATACAGTAGAACACCTATTTTCAGAACAGGACACCAGTGCCTTCAGAACAGGGCATCAGCCAAATACAGACATTTTCCTGTTGCAGACTAAGTATCTCGACACTGTTGCTAAGAGAAAGCCATGCAGCACAGTGGAACTTACTGACCGCTAGCAAAGGGACTGCTAGTTACTGGCCATTCTAACAAATAATACAGCAGGGATAGTTAATTATACTTTGTCAATTTTCTTGGTCAAGGGATAGTCAAGGTCCAGACTCCAGAGAAAAAAATAATAATAAAAAATCCAAGCAATAATAAGAAATAAATAAAAAGGTTTCAGGGTTTGCTCAAAAGTAAACTGCTAGGTTTGCCTTTTCTACATTCTTAAACTTCAAAATAAAAGGCCTGGGGCTCTCCTCTATTATGGGCCTAATCTGAAGACCAGTGAAGTCAGTAAGAGTCTTTCCAGTGACTTCAATGGGTTTTGGAACAGGCCCCATACGGGCACAGCTATCCACATAGATATGAAAGGATACACGTCAAGGGCTTATCTACACAGTGCGGTAGCATGCACCAGCTCGGGTGTAAATTCAGTGCACACAGTACTACATCAACACGCAGTAGGTATCTTTAAGTGCATGCCAGCATGGTCCACATGGACAGTGAGTGCACAACACACTGGTACACACTAGAATTTACATCTCAGCTAGTGAGCACTAACACACTGTGTAGACAGGCCCCTCATGGTCAAAGCATGGGCCTGGGTATTAGATCTGTGTTCGCTTCTTCCAAAACAGACTTGCTGGGTAGCCCTCTGCAAATCATTTAACCTTGCTACCTCAATTTCCCCATCTGCAAAATAGGGATCGTAATGCCTCATTACCTCGCAGAGGAGATGTGAGGCTTAATTCGTTTGTTTGTAAAGTGTTTTGAGATCTTCAGATGAAAAGTGCTGTAGGTACCAAGTCTTATTTGTTAAGTATTGAGTTTTATGCATGATCCTTGCATTGGAGCATGATACCAGGGGGTTGATCCTCAACTGGTATAAATGGCTATTGCTCCACTGGCACTATGACAATTTACACCTGCAAAGGAACCGCCCTCTACTGCTTTGATAGGTTTCTCCAATAACGGAGTGCATAATTTGATTTATACAGTCATCTCAGAGTTACATATATCCCACTTATACTTGATAGCTTGTGTGTTTAATTAAAATCTTTCCTTTCGCCCCAAAATAAGTTCAGTCAGTGTTAAGGATGTGAAATAAATCCACAAAAGCAAACATGTCCTTCCCTCTGTCCACGATATGCCTTGGCATGGTCTCACAGCATAGATACACACTATAAGATATTTGAGTGTTTGGAAGTCATTTTAACACAGAGGTTTGAGGGAATGTAAATCTGGTCAATTTGATCTTCAAGTGACTGTAGTAGGCTAATTTCAAATTGTCTTGCTCCGGGGGCTTAGTCAGATACTTAATGGTATTTGAATATAACTGTTTATGATTTATTTTCCCTCTTAGGGTGTTTTGTTAAGAAGTGAGTGGGACAGAATGAGCACACTGCTAACTCTGCTCTGTGCTGTGAATGCATACAACCTATAGAGTATGATGGAACTAGAATACTGAACACATAGGAATCGTAGGAGCTAATACTTAAATCTGATTCTAAGCACTTTTAAAACATTAGCTAACTAAACCTCTCAATAACCCTGTGAAGCAGGCAAAAATTATCCTAGATGGGGGAAACAGAGGCAAATAGGATAAGGGTTTGGGGGTCTTTCCAAAAAAATCAGGCCATTCTGATTTGACGGGGTATAAGTGACCAAATATATGCACTGAGGTTTGAAAATGTTGGTCTTTATTCTTTTTAAAATAATTGGTACAACTTAAATAGCACTGTTTTAATAGTAACAACTACAGCATGGTGGGAAATTTTCTAAATCAACAGTTCTCAAACTGATCTGCAATGCTGCTTCTGTCACAAAAGCCACAGGGAAATTACGACTCTGAGCTGACTTTACAGGTAAAATTTTCAAAGACACTTAGAAACATAGGTCCCAAAATGAATTTAGGTACTTAGGAGCCAACAATCAGCTCCTAAGTCACTTTTAAAAATGGGAATCAGGTGCTTCTGAAAATATTATCCTAGCACACTGGAGGTCCTGGGAGGCCATGCTCTTCTCACATAATGCAACTTGTAAAAACAGTCACTGAACAGGTGAAGTAGGGACTGATTAAAAAAAGACGGTTACTCACCTTTGTAACTGTTGTTCTTCGAGATGTGTTGCTCATATCCATTCCAGTTAGGTGTGCGTGCCGCGCGTGCACGTTCGTCAGAAGACTTTTTACCCTAGCAACTCCAGTGGGCCGGCAGGTCGCCCCCTAGAGTGGCACCGGCATAGCGTTCGATATATACCCCTGCCAGCCCACCCGCTCCTCAGTTCCTTCTTGCCGGCTACTCTGACAGTGGGGAAGGAGGGCGGGTGTGGAATGGATATGAGCAACACATCTCGAAGAACAACAGTTACAAAGGTGAGTAACCGTCTTTTCTTCTTCGAGTGATTGCTCATATCCATTCCATTTAGGTGAATCCCCAGCCTTACCTAGGCGGTGGGGTTGGAGTGAGAAGTCGCTGTGTGGAGCACTGCAGAGCCGAAGGCCGCGTCATCTCTGGACTGCTGGACCAGGGCATAATGGGAAGCGAAAGTGTGGACGGAGGACCAGGTCGCTGCCCTACAAATCTCCTGGATGGGCACGCGGGCGAGGAAAGCCATCGACGATGCTTGTGCCCTGGTGGAGTGCGCAGTCACATGGCCTGTAGGGGTGTGAGTCAAGTCATAACAGGTCCTAATACAGGACGTCACCCACGAGGAGATCCTCTGTGAGGAAATGGGTAGTCCTTTGAGTCGGTCCGCTACTGCCACGAAGAGCTGGGGGGATTTGCGGAACGGTTTGGTCCTTTCCACATAAAACGCAAGTGCCCGACGGACATCAAGTGAGTGGAGTTGTTGCTCCCTGCGAGACGAATGGGGCTTTGGGAAAAAGATGGGGAGAAAGATCTCCTGGTTGACATGAAAGGCTGAGACAACCTTGGGGAGAAAGGCAGGGTGTGGCCTCAGCTGCACCTTGTCTTTATGGAAGACCGTATACGGGGGCTCTACCGTGAGGGCCCGGAGTTCTGACACCCATCTGGCTGAGGTGATGGCCACCAGGAAAGCAGTCTTCCAGGAGAGATAGAGCAGGGAGCAAGTCGCTAACAGCTCAAATGGAGGGCCCATGAGCCGAGTCAGAACCAGGTTGAGATCCCAGGTAGGGGCAGGGGGTCGAACCTGGGGGTAGAGGCGTTCTAGTCCTTTCAGGAATCTAGTCACCATAGGGTGAGAGAAAACCGAACGGCCATCTCCTCCCGGATGAAAGGTGGAGATAGCCGCCAGGTGAACCTGAAGGAACGATATCGCCAGGCCCTGTTGCTTGAGGGACCAGATGTAATCTAGAATACTGGCGATAGAAACCTCCATAGGGAGGGAACCCCTCTCCGTGCACCAACAGGAGAAACGCTTCCACTTGGCCGAATACGTCGCTCTAGTGGAAGGTTTCCTGCTGCCCAGGAGTACTTGACGTACCAGGGTAGAGCACCGCAGTTCCGACCTGGTCAGCCACTCAGGAGCCACGCCGTGAGGTGCAGAGACTGTAGGTCCGGGTGATGGAGCCTGCCGTGGTCCTGGGTGATCAGGTCCAGGTGAAGGGGCAGGGAGACCGGGTCGGCCAGAGACAGGTCCAGCAGCATCGGATACCAATGTTGCCTGGGCCACGCTGGAGCTATCATAATCAAGTGGGCCTGTCCCTGCGCCCCTTCAGAAGGACCTTGTGGATAAGCGGGAACGGAGGGAACGCATAGAACAGGTGCGTCATTCACGGAATAAGGAAGGCATCTGCTACCGACCCTGGTTCCCGGCCTTGAAAAGAGCAGAACATCTGGCATTTCCTGTTCCCTCTGGACGCGAAGAGGTCCATCCGGGGACAACCTCACCTCTGGAAGAGTGAGAGGGCGACATCCGGGCGAAGGGACCATTCATGCGAAAGGAAGGATCTGCTCAGATGGTCTGCCAGCGTGTTCCGTACTCCGGGGAGAAAGGATGCCATGAGGTGAATGGAGTGGGCTATACAAAAGTCCCAGAGCCGCATCGCCTCCTGACAAAGGGGAGAGGATCTCATGCCGCCCTGCTTGTTGATATAGTACATGGTCGTCGTGTTGTCGGTGAATACCAAGACACAGCGACCGTGAAGCTGATGGGAGAATGCTTGGCAAGCAAGGCGGACCGCTCTCAACTCCCGTATGTTGATGTGGAGGGCCACTTCCTGAGGAGACCACTGGCCCTGTGTCCGCAGGGATCCGAGGTGGGCCCCCCAACCCAGGTCTGAGGCATCCATTGTTAGGGATACCGAGGGTTGGGGTGGATGAAACAGGAGCCCCGCACACACTACGGACTGGTCTAGCCACCACTGGAGGGAATCCAATATCTCCTGGGGGACGGTGATAACCGTGCCCAGCAGATGCCTGGCCGGACGGTATTGGCTGATAAGCCAGGACTGGAGGGGCCTCATGCGAAGCCGCACATAACCCTTAACAAAGGTGCAGGCCGCCATGTGGCCTAAGAGGGTTAGGCACGTCCTTATAGAGGTCAAGGGAGCCGCCTCTAGACGCCGAATGATGGCCAACAGCGTCTGGAACCTGGACAGCGGCAGAACGGCCCTGGCCAAGGTGGAGTCCAGAATGGCTCCGATGAACTCTATCCTCTGCGTGGGAAGCAGAGTGGACTTGTCCACGTTGATGATGAGGCCCAAATCTCTGAAGAGTCTGCTGATCTTGCGGACGTGGTTGAGGACCTGCGACTCTGACGTGCCTCGAATCAGCCAGTCGTCAAGGTAGAGGAATACGTGTATGCAACTGCGTCGAAGATAGGCGACGACGACAGCCATGCATTTCGTGAATACCCTCGGGGCCATGGAGAGGCCAAACGGGAGGACCGCAAATTGATAATGGTGGCGGTCGATCACGAATCGAAGAAAGCGTCTGTGTTGTGGGAAAATGGCTATATGAAAATAAGCGTCCTGCATGTCGAGGGTGACATACCAGTCTCCAGGATCCAGAGATGGGACAATGGTCCCCAGGGATACCATGCGGAACTTCAACTTCACCATATATTTGTTGAGTTCCCGCAGGTCGAGGATGGGTCTGAGGCCTCCTTTGGCTTTGGGGATCAGAAAGTAGCGGGAATAAAACCCCTTGCCCTTTTCGTTCTCCGGAACCGCCTCTATGGCTCCTTTGTCGAGGAGCGTCCGCACCTCCTGAAGGAGGAATTGCTCGTGAGAGGGGTCCCTGAAGAGGGACGAGGGTGGGGGGCGGGAGAGAGGGTGTGAAATAAATTGCAGACGGTATCCCGTTTGCACCGTGCCTAAGACCCAACGGTCGGAAGTTATTTGGGTCCACGCCGGGAGGAAGAATGAAAGGCGGTTGGAAAACGGAGGGGACGGATCCGTGGAGGAAACTGGTACAGCGTCCTCGGGCGCACCTTCAAAACGAAGGTTTTGGGCCAGGTGGGGCTTTAGAGGAGCCCTGATTCTGCCTCCCTTGGTTGCCCGATTGTCTGCGCCGGCCATTCCTGCTTCGGCGCCTACCAAAGTCTTGACGCTGGCGGTACTGGGGATAGGGCCGGCGCTGCTGCTGCTGAGGCCGGAAGAGTCTGCGCTGCGTCCCTAGTGAGCGCATGATGACCCTATTGTCTTTCAGGCTTTTCAGCCTGGGGTCAGTCTTCTCTGAAAACAGGCCCTGACCTTCAAACGGGAGGTCCTGGATGGTATGTTGGAGCTTCGGAGGAAAGCCAGAAACCTGTAACCAGGAGATGCGGCGCATGGTAACCCCTGAAGCCAGAGTTCTGGCGGCCAAGTCCGCCGCGTCCAAGGATGCCTGCAATGAAGTTCTTGCGACCTTCTTGCCTTCATCAAGAATTGCTGCGAATTCTTGACGCACATCCTGAGGCAACAACTCCTTGAACTTATCCGCCGCTGCCCAGGAGTTATAGGCATAGCAGCTAAGGAGTGCCTGTTGGTTAGAGACCCTGAGTTGGAGGGTGCCCGCTGAGTAGACCTTCCGGCCTAGCAGGTCCATGCGCCTCGCTTCCTTGGACTTTGATGCTGGGGCCTGCTGCCCGTGGCACTCCCTCTCCTTCACAGACTGCACGGCAAGGGAGCACGGGGGCGGGTGGACATGCAGGTACTCATATCCTTTGGAGGGTGCCATATACTTGCGCTCCACCCCGCGTGCAGCAGGAGGGATGGAGGCCGGTGACTGCCAGATGGTATTAGCATTGGCTTGAATAGTTCTGATGAAGGGAAGAGCGAATCTGGTGGGAGCATCCGCTGAGAGAATGCTCACCACAGGATCTTCGATTTCCGAGACCTTCTCAGCCTGCAAGTTCAAGTTTTGCGCTACACGCCTGAGGAGGTCCTGGTGTGCCCTGAGGTCGAGTGGGGGGGGACTGGAGGATGACATTCCTGCCACTGCCTCATCGGGGGAGGACAATGAGGAGACTCCCGGTAGGGGCGGGTCCATGGGGGGCTCCGTCTGTACCAGTGCCTCTGATCCTGGAGGGAGCTCAGGGTCCTGTTGGTTAGATCGGTCTTCCCCCGTCGGAGAAGGGGAAGGGTGAGACAAGGAGGCCTCCGGAGCCCTGTGCTCAGATGTCGCTGGCTGAGGTGGAATGTGCTGAGGGCCCTGGGCTTGATAGTACGCCCAGGGTGTCCAGAAGTCCCACTGTTGCGGTCCCTGATCCTGCGGAGGAGGGTCATGGAAGAGGGCCAAACATGTTGCGATGAGACAGACAGCTTCCGGGAAGGCCATGGTGGTGCCAAACATGGCTGATAGGGCTCCCTCAGTCTCGACGTCGACGACCTCCTCAGTGCCGGGGACCAGTACCGGGAATCGTACCAGTGCCAGGATTGGGACCGGGACCTGCCACCAGCGCGGTGCTGGGAGGTCAACCGGGACCTGCAGCCGGCGCGGTGCCGGGAGGTCGACCGGGACCGGGATCTGCCACCAGTGCGGTGCCGGGAGGTTGACCGGGGTGTTGACCACCGACAAGAATGGCTCCTGGAGTCTCGGTGCCGGTAGCGTCGACTTGATCCAGACCAGTGCCGGGAGTAGCGAGACCGCCTGGAAGATGACCGGTGCCGCGAGTACGACCGGTACCGCCGGGGGGAGCGGTGCCGGGACTGCGAGCGGCGCCTGGAGCGAGAACGTCCACGGTGCCGGGACCTCGAAGGGGATCGGTGCCGGCTGGGCGAGTCCGGAGATGGCGCTCTCATTGTCGCAGGCTTGCCTCTGGATAAAACCCGCACCGGGGGCACCGGGGGTTAAGGCTGGGTGGGCTCCGTGAGAGTGATTAGGTCCTGCGCCGAAGTGAATGTCTCTGGCATCGAAGGGACCAACAGCTCAACCCCGGATCTTATAGGGGAGCTAGGCGGGACCGGACTCGACGGACCTCCGGGGCCCGGAGTCGACGGAATCCCTGCTGGTGGTGCTGTGGCAGAGGTAGGTGCCGGGTGCTCTGCTCAAGTCTGCGAGGATGGAGTGGCAGACTTCGAGGGCCTTGTATCGAGTCCCAGTGACGGGGAAGGTCAGTGCAGGGGCGTCTTTCTGGTGCCGGCACAGTCCGGTGCTGGCGCGGAGCTGGCGCTCTGCGTCGGAGCCACAGGGTTAAGTGCCGCTTCCATCAGGAGAGTCCTTAACCTCTGGTCCCTCTCCTTCTTTGTCCGAGGCTTAAAAGCCTTACAGATGCAGCACTTATCTGAAATGTGCAATTCCCCCAGGCACTTCAGACAGGCATCGTGGGGATCGCTTGTCGGCATCGGCTTTTTGCAGGCTGAACACTGTTTGAATCCTGGCGAACCAGGCATGGGCCCGGTGCCGGATGCGGGGAAGGGCTACAGCCCAAGCCCGCTAACTAAGTATATACAGCTATACTAAATTTAACAAAAACTAAAAGTCCAACTACAATTTACAACTATCTACAACTATGAGAACAAAGGAGAGCTAGAGACGTGGAGGACAGCTATGCCGCGCTCCACAGTTCCAACGACCGACACGGCGGTAAGAAGGAACTGAGGAGCGGGTGGGCCGGCAGGGGTATATATCGAGCGCCATGCTGGTGCCAATCTAGGGGGCGACCTGCCGGCCCACTGGAGTTGCTAGGGTAAAAAGTCTTCCGACGAACATGCACGCACGGCGGGCACACCTAACTGGAATGGATATGAGCAATCACTCGAAGAAGAACTGTTACATACTGGTCATTTAATTTTTTTGGAGAGACAAAACCAGAACTGACCAGTTCTAATATAGCATATCCACATGCCACTTTTCAATTACAGGAGGGAAGTATCTTTACTGTTTTCCATTAGCAAATATCTGTTTGCACTTTTGTAACAAACATTACCAAACCGATTCACCAGTGTATTACCACAATCTTATATCACTGGAGTTACACTGGCATAAAACTAGTGTAAAACAATGGTGAATCAGAGCCTTAGTCTCTCTGCAATGAGATTTCCACCTCAAAGGAACAAAACCCCATCCTATATTAATTTGTGTGCATGCCTCTGCTGAACAGAACAAAGCTCTCAAATGTGTCAGATTGGTTATGAGATACATGCAGACAGGGCACTGAGTTAGGAACATACTGGTTTTAATGTAAGAATTAACTCAATATTGAACCCATATAATTAGAGGGGGAAATCTAGTGCACCAACTCACTAACCCCACTGCTCTTACCCCATGCCATCTTGCCCGTTCCAGTAACAAACAAGTGCTGCTGCACTGAATCTGTTCCTTAAAGCAGTCACTAATGCTCACAGATAGTGAGGGTTCATCTGGTTTTCATATAAATGTGATCTTTATTATTAATTGCTGAACTTCTTTTAGAATGGCCAGTCATTCCAGTGTTCTCAGTTCATCTCTTTCTGCTTAAGTTTCTTTCCAGGTTTAGGATCTGAACCACACCAAAACATTAAGTTTTTTTCCCCTCAGAAGTTGCTGGACTCTCAATGGAAATAGATTAAGTTTGCTGGGTTTTGCTTTCCTTGCAAATCCTATTTGTTAGCAGACAAACAACTGGATAAAAAGAGCTGGCTCACTCTACCTGGTTCATTGGAGCGCTCACACCCGCTTCTTGGGGCTGCACCCAGGGGTCAAATGTTTGTTAACGGAGGGGAGTGGTTATTCAATAGCTGAAGTTACGGTGAGGTCTGCCAAACAGCAGCACCTATGGCTCATCAGGTTCTTGCACTTGTTTTTAATTTTGTAGTCACAGAAGCAATGGCTGAAAGGGTTGCAGTAGTACAAACGTGACCCCAGACTGATAGAGTAGTCTGGCTGAGACCAAGGAAAGAAAACCTCTTTCAAGAAACAGGATCATACACCCAGACTCTCACACTGGCCCTGAAGAACAATGTAGTGTGTTCAGCTTGGCTGTTTGTTGCTTTTGTCTTTCATAATAAAATAATAAAATAATAATAATAATAATAAACAAAAAATGAAAACACACTGTTCCCTTCTACAAAGAGCTAAGAACCCCTCTCCTCTATGTTCCCTCCTGGCAAATAAAGGCCAGATCATGTTCTCAATTAGACTTATTGGAGTTTTGCCATTGATTTTAGCAAGAGCAAGACTGAATGATTGTTTTTATTGTTGGCTCCTGGGCTATAGCAGAACTCTCTAAGAGCAGCTAAAGACCCTGCGGTGAGAGCCAAATTTCATTATAATAATAATACATTTAGGACTTCATACATCACAGTAGAATCCCCAGTGATGGCAATGGAGGTTTGCACAAAGAACAAGAGCAAAATAGGCCTCTATGTAGTAACTAAATGCCATCATTATTTATTATTTGTTCAGTGCCATAATTTTGTATTCATCACTTAGTGGGAAAATAATCTTTAGGATCCTAGTTATTTTGACCCCTTTTGTGCTTCTCTTCCTTTGCCATCTCTCACTCTCTCTCCTTCCCACTCCCCACCACCTTTCCTGTCTCTGTGTTTATCCTTTCTTTTCTTCACATTTTTTTTTTACTGCAGCAACTTCCAATCCTGATCCTCTGTGGATTTAGCTCCCACTACCCCACCCCAACAGTGAAATAGTTAATGGTTAGATTAATGGAATGTGGGGGAGTTTATGCCTTGCAGAGCCATTGGGTCCAGGCTGTCTGGAGACTAAGACAGCATTGCACTTCACATAGGAAAGGTGTGCTCTGCAACCATGGGGCTAAAAACATAATTAAAAAAAAAAAGCTGAGATTCAGCCCAATCTGAATATATTGCACAAGCCACATAATGCATCAAGCGGACTGGATCCTGGCTAGGAGTCCCAAATCTGACACCTTTGCCCATATGGGGTGTTTTCAGTAGAGATCACTTGGTTCCTCTGATGGCTCACCAGAGCCAGCACTGGGAAGTGTTCAGGGCAGTGTAAAGTGAATATGATTAGGCAAGTTTAGGTGAGTTTAGATGTACAGAATCAGGTAGGAAGAGCAGTTATTAGGCTAAAGTAGTAGTAGATGATATTGTTCACTTGAATTGTACCCTGTACGATTTTAAATCTAGAGAGGTGCCTTCTAAAATCCATCATAGCATTAAAACACAAACTTCTAACATAAAAGTCATTTTTCTCCCTAGGCAATAACTTGCATTCCTGGAGAGAGAAAGGGGAAGATGAATATAACATGTTGTGGCAAGAAAGTAATATTAATAATATGACCTCTAAGAATTCTCAGTCTCTCTGCAGAATGAAGGCCATGGGATTGTTCAGCAATGCTCTGTTGCCTTGACTTGGGTCTTTGTCCTCAGCACACACATCTCCTTCCCTGAGTCCAGGCCTGATGCTTTTCTCTGCGTTCAGGTTCCCCTACCTTTGCCTCTCCACCTTCAGCTTCCGTTTGTTCCTGGGCTTTCATCCTCTTTCCGTCCACTGCCTGAACCTCACCTTTCTCTTTATTTCTGTGTCTGCTTCCTAAGTACTGAATCTCTATATTCTGTTCCCAGTTTCCATCCTTGGGCTCCAACAGCCAAATTCACTACTGATGTCAGTAGCTTCAGTTCCACTAAAATTAACAGAATTGCACCCATTTATAGCACTACTGAGCTTGCCTCTGTTCTGTTTCCATGTTATTCTTTTGTACTCGTGCTGCCTTTCTTTGATTTAGGCCTTTTATCATTATTCTTATTTGTTCCTATAACAGAAACATCTAGAGTCTTCAAGCAAGATCAGGCCTTCATTGTACTAGGCATTGTACATAGAGTGAGAGACAAAAAGGAGCTTACACTCTGAACATAAAAGACAGATGGAGAGTGGGAGAAAGTATTAGTTTTATCATCCCTATTTTGCAGATGGGGGAACTGAGTCACAGAGGGATAAAGTGACTTTCCTATCTCAAACAGAAGGCCGTGGCAGAGTTGGGACTTGAACTAAGATAGCTTCAAGCCCAGAAATTGCAAGGCTACCTTTTCTCCTTTCTCTCACCCTCTCTCTCTCTCTTTTCTGATCTTTTCATTCAGCTTGGCTTCTCTGCATTAAATTCCAGTGTTGATGCTCATGAGCAGTGCATTCCTTCCTTCATAAGTGCTGATCACATTACCCTTTTCAATACACCAAAGAGCATAGGATGTTTCACATGATATTTAATACACTACTGCGATAATTTTTTTAAACTCTTATGTGTAAACTCAAAGTCTTTTGTGGGTGAGCAGCACTCAGTGTCACAATGAGTTGGATTCAGAGAGCATGAAACCTTAAAAGGCTCAGTTCTCTCACTGAATTTTGAATCAGTCAAGTAAACAGGTTTATAGCATGTCCTCCCAGGCCTGTTTTTTGACATATGAATGGAGTATGTTTTGGGTATGAATAGAGACTGTGCAATGTGTCTCTTTATCATCCTCCCTAAAAGAGTTTTGATGCAAACACAAATGCCTACAAGTCAGAATTTCACATCCCAACTTAACTAAAGAAGAAAGTATTGTTAGAAAGCAGAATGTTTGCACAGATATTTGCACGGCCACTGTGCAAAAGGCCTCATGCATGTAATTTAGAGTGAGTCTAAGAATAGTAACAGCTCCATAGCCATAGTGGCCGAAGACAGGGCAGTTCTACTCAATATGGTCAATAGCAAAGACTAGTCTAATTTGGTCTGCATCCTACTAATTTAATGTGAAGAAAATATATTACAATGAATCAGAGGTGGGTCCAAGCCCAAAGCCTGTATCTTCACATTATTCTTCCTAAACATTGGAGAAATCCAGCTTTAGATCAGAACTTTAGGATTGTCTGTCTGTCTCTCTTTAATGGGCCAATGGCAAATACTCCCAGCATTTGGGGAAGTTTGACTACAAAACTAAACATTGTAGCTTGGATCTATTTCTACAAGAAGGACATGATCCTGCTGTAATGGAAAAACTCCCATTGATTTTAATGGAGCAGGATCAAGCACTGAATGAGAATGAGTTACAGTAATTAATATATGCAGAGCTTTTTCAAGACAGTCATAAGACACCATAAAAATTCGTAAATGGACAGATACCATTTTCCTGTTCTGAAATATTAAAAAGGTGTTCGTTCAAGAGAAAATGTAGGAAGAGTCCTGTCCCAGACCTTGAATAAACATAGCTGCATCGTGATCAAACAGCATTGTCTCAGACTGATTTAAAGTTCTCTGGACCAGTCTAGTGGCAGTAATCTCCACTACTATACAAAAGATAAATTCCATTCCTGATATACTGTACCTCACTCCCCAGACCAGCAGTGCAGTAAAACCTGGACACTCAGTACATGGGAATAGAAGAAATCCTTTGTATATTTCACCCAAGACTCTTTCAATTGACTCTGTCAGGAAGCTTTCCATATCTTGTCCATCAAACAGATCACGTCCATGAAGCAGGGGTCTTACGAGGAGTGGGAGGGAAAAGAATAGGCTTTCATCATTGTGGCTTCTGTGCACGTTGGGATTATTGTGTAGGAAGATTTCTCTTGTTCTGCAACCCCTACATTACCCAGCTCCATTAAAGTCAGTGAAGCAGGGTTGAATGTGGCCTAAAATATTTAATAATTTAGCATTTCTCAAACTGAATCTTGCACCTCTCCCCACCAATCTTCTGGGGAAATGCATGGGAGAGTCACAGGCCTGTTCCCATTTCCTGTCTCCAGCGCCCCGCTGTAAGTGGATTGGTTCACCTGGTATCTATCAAGTGCCCGAAGCACCCTGTAAACCGCTGTATTGATTCCTGGCAGTGCCACTTATAGAGCACCAGAAGAATCAGCACAAAGAATTCTGGGACACATTTGAGGAGAGCTATGCATGTGTGACTGAGTGTGGACTGATGGAAGGAAAAGGATTGATAACTTCTGTAAATAGTTTCAGCATGGTGGGCTAGGTGATGGGGATATTCAGATCTTGACTAGGTAATACATGAAAGAGTCCGGTGGTCTCAGACTATCGAGTCACTAGTCAACATAAATTCCTCATAGACAGTAGTAAAATTGGATCACTATTCAAGTCTCTATTTCTCCACCTGTGTGCCTCGTGACTGCTTTTTTGTCCCCTTTTCCCACTCTCCTCTTTGTGATTTCTTCTGTGCCAACCACTATACTCTAGAACTCCCTCCCTGTTCCTGTGTGCCAGGTGCTGTCCCTTTCCACATTCAGATACTTCCACAAAACAAACTTCTTCCTCAGGCTAACCCCCCCCAGGCAATGGAGAGGTAATTAAAAGGAGAGAAGGAAAAAAGTAATTTTTAATAACAATTGTGACTGCATGAAGCAGTCTTGATCCATCTATATTGTACATCTCATGTCTACTTATTCTTGTCATGTGTGCCGGGATGCACTAATGAGGTCTAATTTAGACTGTGTGCTCCTTGAGGCACAGATCATATCTCCAGATTTTGGATCACACTGAGCACACATCAATACTATACAGAGGTTTAGAATCAGAATAACTAGGACATAGCAGATTAGGGCTAGGCAGTATAATTCACCTCTGTACAGAGGACTAGCACCACTTAAATCTCATTTAGGTCCTCAAAACAGGCCTTAAAATAGACGTGAATGGTGTCCGTGGCTTGTGCTGGCCCTCTGCACAGGTATGAAATTCGCTCAAGGCGCATTGGCAGAGCTGTGTGGAGAAGCCTGCGCAGCACCTCCCTGCATTTTGAAAGGCTGAAGCTAGTATGTATGGCTCACATTCACCACAAACTTCAAGAAGAGTAAAAACTATTTTCAACATAAAGCATGTGTGATATCAGCAACTCTTTGTAATCACAGAGCAGATTTTAAAAATGGGTAAGGCTTGATGTAAGACAGTTCCCATGTGTAGCACAGATGAGCATCACTGCAGGCTCTCCTGAAGCACGAAAAAAGGTGACCTTTGGAAACTGTACCTATTTCCCTGTCAGGCTTAGCATTTAATTTTGGGGGATAAGGATGTTACCACACAAAAGAAAGAGTAATAGAATTTCCAGTCTTTCATGGAGCTCCCTGACCTACCAGAATCATCATGAAGTAGGGAGAACCCAAATCCTATGATGATTTTAATCTTTACCATGTATCTAAGCAAGTTTGGTAGCCCGCCAACTGGAAAAATACAGAGAAGAGTTTAAAACTGAGGTCACTCCTTCAAATGATGCTAAAGGCATGTTGGCTAATTCATTCCCTTGCACTGGGTAGATCCCAGAAATTCCATTTCCCAGAAAGTTCATTTAAAAATAGAGCCTAGGGACTAAACCGCCGTTCTACTCCCAACTTCTTCATATCTCAAATGAAGAATTGAGTTAAGACAGTCAGCAAAATCCTTAAAGATCTGCTTTAAATTGCATCAGCTTCTTCCATAATCTTAGGTTTCAGAGTTGCCGCCGTGTTAGTCTGAATCCGCAAAAAGAACAGGAGTCCTTGTGGCACCTTAGAGACAAACAAATTTATTTCAGCATAAGCTTTCGTGGGCTACAGCTTACTTCTTTGGATGCATAGAATGGAACACACAGACAGGAAATATTTATATATACAGAGAACATGAAAAGGTGGAAGTACGCATAGCAACTGGAAGAGTCCAATCAACTGAGATGAGCTATCATCAGCAGGAGAAAAAAAACCTTTGAAGTGATCATTGAGATGACCCATAGAAAGTGTGAGGAGAACTTAACATAGGGAAATAGAATCAATTAGTGTAATGACCCAACCATTCCCAGTCTCTGTTTAAACCTAAGTTAATTGTATCTGCTGTAGCCCACGAAAGCTTATGCTGAAATAAATTTGTTAGTCTCTAAGGTGCCATAAGTACTCCTGTTCTTTTTCCATAATCTTGTGTGAGTTTTCCTTATGAAATCAAGGGTCAAAGTCACTGAGTATACACTAGCAAACTCTTCGTGCTTTCAGAAGAACAGCTACACATTAGCTCCATGCCCATGCAGGTGTCTGACCACATGGAGTTCACTGCAGGCTTTAATTACTAAGGTCTGATTTGGCAAAGATGCTTAAGCACAAGTGTAACCCTAAGCACACCAGTAGTCCCATTGTTCCAGCTGTTTGGCATTGTTGGGTGACATGGACATCAATGAGACTTGGGCATGCTTGAAGTTATGTAAGTGTTTCAGTCCTGTGCTGAATCAAGGCCCAATTGAGAAATTACATACAAGTGCAAATGAAACTAAATAAAATAGCAACATTGTTCTGCTAATGGGTAATTCACTTTCTGCTCCTAATTGATTATTTCTGTTGTTCACTTTCACCTACTAGACCATCATTTCTGCCAAATACACTGAGTTACTGTAAATAAAATACAGCCACATTTTTATTTAGAAGGTCTCCCTATGAAAGCGGATCACTGCTAATAAGTTACAGATTGCTGAATGCCACAGTGTTGGCTGGTACGCTTTATTAAATAAAGGACATAGTTTAACACGTCAAAAAAGAGTTGTGTTATCATGGAACATTATAATAAAGCACGACCCAGTTCTTTCCCCAATATTTATTTTGTTACCATGGATATCTTCAACTTTCCCCGACGACAGCACCCAAATCATTCCAGTGAGGCTTTTTTCTTTGTCAGACATATGAAAAGGTTTTATATGGAATGCATTAAAACAGTGATTGCAGCTGTGAAGAGGAGCCTTCTGAGTTAACCTTTGAGACTGCTAGATCTGTACATTGTTGTTTTACTGGCAAGTCTAATATCTGGGTTTTCCGCTGAGCTATAAATTTGACACTGATTGAATGTTTGCCAATGACTTCAGTGGGAGCAGGATCAGACCCCATACTCCCTTCTTTGCGTGTAACAATCAACATTCAATCACAGTCAAATTTACAGCTCAGCAGACAACCCAGACATTAGACTTGCCAATAAAGCAACAATGTACGGCTCCAACAAGATTGAATGTCTTGCAGCAGGATTGTGACTTATGTTCTCTCATTTGTACTTCTGCGCAGTTTTTGGACTAAGAGGGTATCAGAAAGTTGCCAATCATTTATATCAATTATGCATTAAGAGAGAATTAAATTATTCTGTTCCCACTATTACTAGCCTTTACATTAGAGCTCGTTGAAATTCCCTGAATTTTGTGTTTCATAAATTTTGTCACTGAAAATTCGATTTTTTGACAAAACCCTTCCCATGCCCCACAAAATGTTTTCTTGGAAAATTTGGAGTTTTTCCAATCAGCTTTAGAGCTGTTTCGAATGTACTGACATTTAACCCAATTTGGATGGAATTTCAAATGTTGTGAATTTTTTTTTTAAGCAGAGCATTTAGAAAAATTCCCACTATGCTTTTTACTTTTTCTTTGAGGAGAGGAGCTCAAACTGAGTTACAATTGTTTACATACTTGTATATTCTATACATGGTCTTTGCACCACACTTGCTTGATCCTTTGCATATTTGCCACTCTGGAGTCATGAATTTACGTTAGTTGAATTACCCTGTATTTTCTTAAAAGATCCGTTTCTGCTGTGCTGCCTATAGCGAATCTAGTTGAATTGTATATAAATACCCTGTCTTATTCTTTAACTGTCTCATACGTAGACACATAGGAATGAAAGATTGCTACTTTGTAATAGGTAGACCAAGGAATGTTAGGGAATATGCCAAGTTTTTCGGGGTGCGAGCTACATCCCAGAGGGCTGACAGGAAAGTGTGAATATTGCTATCTTTGTGCAGAAAAGGAATCTTTAAAACCGCAAGGCCTTGATCCTGAATGGTGCTGAGTAGCTACAGCTTACATTGACTACAGGATCAGGTCATGAGAGTTCTGTGCCTCTGATAACATTGTCCCTTTAAAATTAACAGAAGAATCTAGGCTTTTAAGAACAGAACACATAATGCCTCTTGTGAGTAATATAATATAATATCATTTCCTTACTGGTGGAAATAAATAGCTTCATACCACCACTTACCAAAACAATATCATCAATTGCAAATCTCAGCCTTAAGGGAAAACTACTCTAGGAAAATGGAACAGGTGCTTTTTAGCTTTGGATTGAATAGAGTCTGTCCAATCTTTTGAAAACATCCAACTGGAATGAGGTTAGGTGCCTTTTCTTGAAATCCCGAAAACAGAATTCAGAAATTACCTCTGTGTAATTTATTGGAGTATTGGAATATAGGTGTATTTTAAACTCTTTAAGAAGTAATGCTCTGCAATGTGAAATACTGCTTTATTTCCGTTTATGTTTACTTTTTTCTATTTAGCACAACACATGTAAGTTTGACAGAAACAAAAGTGATAGTCTGTTCTAATAGCTGCCTTGTAGATTCTCATTACGAAACTTGCATGCGCACAGTCATAACTTCCTAGAGCTCCAAAACTGAATAGATTTGTTTTATAAACACAGTGCTATCTCAGCCTTTGCTATGTGGCTTGAAAAGCCTCATTACTTGGACTTTACACATTAGTTTTTGTTTTGTTTTTTAATTCTTGGTCCATCTAAATTAAGACCTTCATCTGAACAACAGAAATGAAGGGGGTGGGAGAAAAGATCACTCAGAGGCAGAGTGTAATTAACTGAGTGCTCCTGAGGCTGTGGTAGGTCTGAGCTTCCCAGAACTCAATAGAAGGTTAACCTAAATCAGTGCAACTAGAAAGTTCTTAAAATTTTTCTACTATCCTGCTCAATTACATGACTGAATATTCTAATGAATTATCTCATTAAACTAAAGAGATAATCCTTTCTATTGCGAGGCTGGCTGCCAAAGTGTTCAAGTTGTTAGAGGAAATGAAGGGATTCAGCACTCCATGCTATTAATATGCCAAAACACCACCACCACCACCACCACAATCTTTTTGCATGGTCCAGAATGTTAAACAGACACAACTAACTTTCATTAAAAAGCCACATTTTCTGCACAGCGCATTCCCCAGAGAGACGAACATTTCTTTTTCATAAGTTGGATGAGTTTTGCAGTTCATTAAATATCTTGATCTTTTCATCACATTAGTCTTCAATCCAGCAACATAATATAAATTTGCCTGGATTAATGATTACGACAAACGTGTGTGAGGAGCAGGGGGTGGGAGAAATTTAAGAGGTCCTTTAAAAAGTTATAGAGAGTGAAAACACCAAATTCAATGCTAAATTTTCTTAAAAGAAACAGTTAATTTATAATGGATATTTTAAAACTTTTATTTTAGTGGGGTTAGGATGACCAGATGCCCTGATATTATCAGGACCATCCTGATATTAGGGGCTTTGTCTTATATATGCTATTACACCCTGTCCCAATTTTTCACACTTGCTATCTGGTCACCCTAAGGCAGATTGTTAACTAACTACTTACTTACATGGCTTCCCCCATTGTAGTATCCGAACACCTTGTAAACAGGGTCTATGGCTCCAATCAAAATCAGATTCCCTTTATGCTGGCATTGTACCAATACATAGTAAAAAATAGTCTCTACCTCATGACAGCACACTGCTATTTGAGATGATATGCAACAAACAGTTGTGACAAAAAAAAAAGAGGGTTATGAAATTAAGAAAACGTAGGTAGTTAAACTACAGATTTGTGATTTGTGATGTATGTTAAAAAGTTAAACTGGACCAGTTACTGTGGCCAAGATTAAACTTTAGAAAGATACTGAGCAATGTTTGTGGGTAAATTGTATGGCTCTCATATGATTCAGGGTGGAATTTGGCTGACATCACATTTTGTTTCAAAACAAAACTCTGGATGACATGTGGATCTGGAAATCCACTCCATTTCAGAGATAGCATTATACTAGCAAAGCCAAAATGTGATGCGGAAGCTGCTGTCATGATTTATAAACACAGGAATAAATATCACCAAATTTCAGAGACCCACAGTGCAGATCTGACACTACCATATGCCCCTAATAATCCAGGCAATGTGTTTTCAATCTGGATATTGCAGTGAAATAAAGATACAGTAAAAATCTCAGGCTCCAATTCTGCAAACACTTACATATGCACTTAGCTTTAAGCTGTGAGTCGTTCCATTGATTTCAGTGAAACTATTCAGTCAAGTAAAGTTAAACACATAGATACATTTGCAAGATCGAGGTTTTAAATATCTTGGCTGCTTGTAGTCTAGTATATATCCCTCAAATCCTTCAATTTCTATCACAGCCTTGCCAACTATTCCCAATAAATAACTTAACCATGTGAAGGGTTGTATTTTTAAATAACAGTTCTTAAATGAGTAAAAATTAAGGGAAACAACTTTCTAGTAAGATATGTCTGATAATCAAATTCCTGAAAGTCTTTAAATATTGTATGGTATAGATTTTAAGGATACAAATTATCCTTAAAAGGTGTTGCTTTGAAATGCGGAGGGGAAGAAGAGCAGTAATTGTTATTTTTCAGTCCATGACACAGTTTGTAGCTGGGGAGTTTGGAAATAATATTTGAACATTTCCTGATTCATGTGTTGGTCCATGTAGTCATATGTGTAAATATATTAAAAAAGAAGTTTTGGCAAAGCTATATTAAAAGCTCAGTCACATTGAACAAGGTGCACTGATAAAATAAAGCCAAATCAAAAAAATGTTTACCGGGAATGCACATAAATGTAATTAGGGCCAGATCTACAGTAGAAACTTTTGCTGATATAATAAGATCAATGAGGGCTGTGATTATTTATGACTTTTTTATACTGACAACAAGCCAGAGTGTAGATGCACCTTATACTGGCAAGAGTTCTTTTTAACAGTATTGTTAAATACTGCTCATTAAATACTGTTAAATACTGCTTTCATTGCTCCCCAAGCAATGAAAACTATACCAACAAAAACTCTTTTTTGCCAGTATAACTGCATCTACACTAGTGCTTTTTGCCAGTATAACAATCACACCCCTAAGTGATATTATATTGGCAAAAGTTTCTAGTTTAGAACTGGCCTTAAATTACATTTAAAACCCAGAAATACAGGAACAATGATGCTGGGTCCAAGCATTGCTACTTAATATTTATTATATAGGCCCCAACTCTTAGGCAGGAATCTAACTTTACTCACGTGAATAGTAGCCCTACTGACTTCAAGTACCCTGCTGAATCAGAACTCTACTGGGGCCTGCGGTAGACATTTAAGACCAAATCCAGAGCTCATTGATATTACTTGTAATCGCTGATTGACTAACGTAAGCTTTGGATCATGCCTTTAGGATGTGATCCTGAATTAATGGGTTCAATGGGTGTTTTACCAGCAATATTAGGTGCTTAGCGACTACTTCAGACAGCCAGGCTAATTATAATTCTGCAAAGTTTGGGTTTGTGCAGGTATGCCTGTTGGCAAAGTGTGACTGATCTAGCCAGAACCAGTGTACAGCCTGTGAATTTATGACGCTATTTGTTCTCTATGAAGGAAAATGTCCGATTTAGGAAATATGACTTTTTCTCTTTTCAACAGAAATTAAAGATACACTGGAATAGTGGTTAATGCTTCAAATTCATGGACAGTAACAAAAATAATGTTGCCCAGAAAGCAGCAGGAGGCATGCTGGATGGAGGACAAGAGACAGGCCAGAAGAATGAATAGAAATGTTTGCATCATTGTCAGGTGGATGAGCAGGCTGATTACTGTACTTGGCTTGCTCAGCTCTTCAGTGGCAGAGGACTTTCTAGGTAATTGTACACAATGTATCTGGATATGAAAATGGGACTGCCCCAAAAGAAACAAAAACCCGTGGGATTGCAGAAGGATTTAGTGAAAGAAATGGATGCATAATGTTGTCATGGTCTCTGACTGCTCTCATTCTCTTCCCACCCTTTCTGTCTCTGTTTCTCTCTCCCAGATATGCTAAAGTATTCAAATGAATCAGCATTAATTAAATCCACTTGGGCAGTCTTACATTAGCTCTAAAAAAAAACCACCAAAAAAACTATGATCAAGTAATAATACCTTACTGAAATTAACAAAAGAATTCTGAGTTAAGGGTGAAACTCCTCCTTCAGTGATCATACTATAAATGTGTAGGTAAAGTCTCATATGTACAGCCATCATTGTTTAGGACTGACTGCTAAACGTGAACACAGTGGTAAATTAAAAATATAATTTCAGCCTTTAATCTGGATTTTCTGTTTGCTTTTGTTGGTTTAACTCAAAATCTTTTTGTTTACTTGAGTGTAATATGTCATGATTTGTAACAGATTTAAAATAAATTTTAAGTTTTAATAAAAGAGAATAAAATCAGAACAATACTTGTATACAACTTGTATATACTATATTACTGTTAAGCATGCAGTAAATCAATTCCAACTTGGTAATGGTTTCTCCCATTGCTGTTTGTCAGAGATGAAGAGGTACAGCACAGCATCTCCTTACAGTGACTTCTCATTAACATTAATGGAACTTTAATCAAGGAGAGAGCATTCCTTAAAGAATTCAACATTTTTAATGAGCTGCTGGAAACAAACAGTTTCTGTACTATGTCATACGTGGGATATTCTCTACAATAAATCTTTTGTCTGATTACCAAAGGAGAAGTAGCATAACACATATAGAATACCTTTAATCTCACCTGCCATTTCTCATCACCCTCCCACGGTTCTTCCTTCAGGTGCTCTAGAAGGTAGGAGGAGCACAACACAACAGACCCTTGTTGGGTTTTTGTTTTCAGGGTGGTTTTTATTAAAAAAACAATTCTACACCCATCAAATTTATTTAGAACACAGACTGGGATCATCATTTCCTTCACCTTGTCTTCTTCAATTTCTTGACACTCAGCTTATCTTAGAGCCTTTTGTTTGGTCTCATAATTGAGCAGTGAGTCAGTAGCCCACAAGTATTGTGAGTGGAGCCAGACATGATCAGCATGATCACTGACCACCTGTTCCAAGCAGTTTCCTGTGTGGGCGGCCAAGTTCAGAGGCACTTAAAATATGAGTTACAGTAAATTCTCTTTAAACTTCTGTACACACTAGAGAAACTCTGAGTTGTTAAAACTGGAAGGAATTTTACTTGATTACTGTGGGCCTGATTCTCCTCTTGCTTACACCAGTTTAGCTTTGCTGACTTCTATAGAGTTACTCCAAATTCTATGCCAGGGTAAGTAAGAGCAAGAATCGGGTGCTAAATAATTAGTCCAGCCACATTTCATTGTCATTGTTTGCACATGTACTATTGGTTCTTGTAACCATTGGCCCCGTCTTCCTGGCACTCCCCACAGTCAATCAGTTGTCTCCATGCCCCTACTAACTGCAGCAAGTGTCCATGTGACATTTCTTAGGGTGTTGCCTAACCGCATATTGCAGGACAAGTACTGTTTTCTCCCTCTCTGCTCCTCACAAGAGGGGGGTTGACGGATCTCCCTTGAAGACATACTAAGAAGACTTTATGTTAACATACTTTAGGACTGAAACAGTCCCATCAAAAAACAAGAAAAAAAAACAGAGATTAAAATTATCAAACCAAAAGGGACAGGGGAAGGATATGTATAACATATCTAGTCTTAACCTTTGCCAAAGGTGTCATAAATAAGTACCATTCATGAAGTATTCACCTTTTCTCTCTGACTCTTTTGGGAGTCTGTATAACAGGGACACACTCTCTAGCCTCATGTTGTTCTTGCCCCAAATTTGATTCATAGCACTGTTATACTTTCCAGGGTTCTTGGATGTGCCTGGCTTATTATAATACTAAACTCCAGAGAGATATGTACCCGAGTGTGTCTCTGCAGATATTGGAGACACAAAGTGGGTGAAGTAAAATCTTTCATTGAACCAACTTCTGTTGGTGAGAGACACAAACACAACAGAAATTGGTCCATTATTACCTCACCCACCTTGTCCCTCTAATATCCTGGGACCAACACAGCTACAACACTGCATATAACAATTTGCAGATTTTGGTTCATCTCTCATGGGACACGGTCACCATGACGGTATGTTCCCCACAGTCATTTGCTATTGCAGTCACTGCTTTGGATAAACAGTTTAGGTTTCTGTTTTTCTGCACACCTTTCACATCTTACGTCCAAATAAGCCTCCTGCCATTCCACTGACTAATTGCCCTTTGTTCTGGCCTAACAACTATGCTTCACCATGTGAATTGTCCTGGCTGCTGAGGAGTAACTGAATTCAGCTCAGACTGACTTTAAAGAGACAAGACCCGTATCTTCTTGTTGTTGCCTCTTAACTTTATTCTATTCTACATCAGGATGAATTATTGCCAGTTTAATGCCAATCTTCACAGCTATGTTTGTATAGACAATGTTTTCTATAGAAAATTAGATATGCTCTCCTTTGTAAAATTACTATGTATAATATTATAGATGATACTAAAGTATGTATAAAATATATACCAATGAATGTTTGGAGGTGGATGGAAATGCTATTTTAAAGCTTTTGCACAAGGATGTGTCAGCTAATTAATTGTGATAGTGAGAGTATCAAATAGAAGTCAAAGCCCTAAACATACATAACTGTTATTCAAGTTATTATTAATACTACTTTAACACCAGCGCTGGGCCAAAAAGGTGAGGATTTTTTGGAAAAAAAATTCAAAAGTGTGGACATATTTTGTTTGATTTGAAATTGAGACTTTTTCATTTTTCTAGATGAAAAATGTTGTTTAGTTTTGGAATTCCTGACTCCTGGCCTAGAACATGCTTGTCACCCCTAATTCCTGTTTATCCAACTTCCTACTGTAACTGATAGTCTAGGGTCATTCTCAGTTACACTATGGCCCATTTACAACGCTCTGGCAGTGTAAAGGGGACTTTAAAGTAGGTGTAAGTGTAATTTCCACCACTAGAGAGGGAATATATGTAACATCACAGTGAGGCTAGACTGCTAGTGTTCATGCCCAAGGTTTACAGAACCCCACTGAAGTTTGGATAAAACTGCACAATCTGTTATTTCTGAAGCAATAGCTGCCTATTAATACCCAAAGCTGTAACTTATCAGAACAATTTGTTAACACGTGAGAGCAAATCATGCTTAGGAATGTCATTTATTCACCAATGCTTGAAATATTGAAAGATCTATTCATTGGGTGTTCTTGAATATGGCCCTATTGCTAAATCCTACTCAAAGATCATGCTTGAATGGGGCAGGGAGGGGGTAGGGAGAGGAGTTGGGTCTGGTAAACTCTCCAAGACTGACGGTGTGTTTCTGCTTTTTTCCTCCATGAGAAACAAAGGGTATGGCAAAAACTATCTATAACCCCTACTTCCCCACTAGCAATCCATGCACTGGTCGTAGGGCTTGAGAATTGGTCTCGTAGGGCTGTGATGAAAAAAGAGCACATCCAACAGTTACCACCAGAATCTAGGAAAGAGCATGAACTATGAGAATTTTATAGCTGACTGCTTTGATTTCTCTCTTTCTTTATGCTGCTCAACAAGAGCCAATGTCATCTTTCTCTTACACACACTGACCTACGTCCTTCAGCAAAGGAATCTCTGCATATGCCACTTTGATAAAAAAAAAATCTCTTTCTCTTGCTGCCGCCAGTGTTCTTGCTTATTGTCAGGGAGCTCAGCATGTTGTCACGATTGTGAGTGAACATATCTCGCTGAACTCCAAGGGCAAGTGAAAAATAAATCAACCAAGTAATTGTCATTTAATCATTTTGGCACCACAGGGAGACAACTGTGGAAAAAGTGGTGGCTGGGCTATGAGGAGGGGAACGGTGGCTGTAATGTTCCTGCCACAGAACTGCTTTCCTCCCTTCTATGAAGGCATGTAGAAAAAATGGGAGGAATAAAGGAGGATACATCACATGATCCCCTTGGGGCATTGATTGATTGATTAAATAAATAAAATGATTTAATAAGCGATTAAATAAATAATACCTAAATAAATGATTAAGCAAATAATTAAATAAATAAAATAAATTTGCAAAAAGATTAGTAAGCACTGCTCTAATCCTAAGTGCTCTGGCTCAAATTCTGGTCCAGTTGCATTCCACAGCAAAACTCTCGTTACTTTCAAGACCAAGATTGGGCCCCCTGTGACTCAAGAATAACAGAACACAGCCAATACCTTAGAGGCCAACCAGGAGCAATCATGCTGCCATTTTGTGAGGGCAAGGAGGGAGTATAGAGGGAACATCTCTCTGCATTGCTGGCTCGAGTTCGGGATAGCATTTCCCATTGATCTCCTCTGCAATACTTTATTGGGCCTCTTCACTCATCCAATCCACATCCTTATGAGTCCCACAAAACCAGGGGAATGGATGGGAAACTGGCCTCCCTCTCAGCTCTTTTCCCTCATGATATTCTGGAGAGCTGTTTGAAAATGTGTGAAATGTGAAACTTTCACATTTTTCATCTAAATTTTGAATTTCAATTAAAAAGCAAGTTGAAATTGTCTGTGGAAACACATGGGAAAATGTGTTGAATTTTTCACTAGTTATAGAGCTGGTAGAAATTTTTCAATATTTGACATTTTGGTGGCCTGGTTCATCATCATTTCAAATTTTCACACAAAAAAGGGACAATTTGGAGGAACATTTTCTTGAAAATAACTTCCCACTTTCAACCAGATTCAATGTTCGGTGACCAGGTTTTTCCTGTACAAAACACTTCAACATTGGACGGAAACTGTGGGGGCGTTAATATTTTCTTTTGTTACAGGCAAAGACCTGGTATGGCAGCTGTGGGTCTTTAATTATCTGCTTCTCCTCCCTAAACCTACAGAGGTCACCAATGAAATCTTTACAATTCTGCCTTCATAGGTAATTAATGTGACCACTGCATGCTCTGGACTTACTTTAGGCAATCTCTAGGGCATATGGAGAAGTCTGCAGTAATGTCAATTATTTGCAACAGGCATTTATTAAAATGTCCATAGTGATTGCACTACTGACCCACTCTCTCTGCCCCATATGACTCTCTCTCAACCTCACCACTATGACAATTTGTCCCATTTTCCCAAACTGTGCCTGTATCACAGCCTCCCAGCTGTTGCTCCCTCAGACTATTCCTCTCCCTCAACTGCGTGTCATTTCCATCCTCTGCTTCTTCTTTCAGCTTCTGAGTGAATGATGGAAGGTCCACTCCCACTCCTCCTCTCTTTTCCTGGCTGGGGTGAAGAAGGCAAGCTCTTCTCATCACTAGAATCTCTTTCTCTCCTCTCCTCCCTAAATGGGAGAAGATCCCTGGTTTTGTATTCCCCCTCCCCCACTTTTTGCTCTCAGCATGGTAAAGCAACAAACCACTGGAGGAAAAAATTGCTTGCTGTCATGCTTATTACAAAAACAGAACTTTGCAAAGCACTGGCAGAGGGTGAGTGCAAACATTTTCACTCAAAATATGCAAGACTATGTATTAATCTTAAGAGGGACCATTGACTTCAGTTAACATTTTGCAGGGGCTGAATGACTAGAAAACCTATGGAATGACTAAATATTTCTAGTACTTTGGTGTTTCTTTACAGCAACCTAATCTGCAAAAATTATAACTTGATCCAAATAGGAGTAATCTCCACAAATGAGTCAGAGTAAAACATGATTATATGATGTACAAATCATAAACCTCATAAGGGAGGTTTTGTCATTCTGAGAAAGTATGTGGTAAAACTGATTCTGAAAAATGAGTTATTTAATTTTTCCAGGAAGAAGATTAGCCAGGATTTTCCTTAGATCTAGCTAAGGATTTCCCTAATTTTCTTTTTTGCGATCTGGGGCTACTAAATTAATTGGTTAAAACAATTAAATTAAAATGCTGAAGTGTAGCGATGACAAATGAGCCATGTAGCCAAATGATAATCACATTTTGGTGTTTCCATTCTGTCCCTAGTTATGATACCTAATATTGCTAAACATGGTACTATGAGTATTATGTACAGAGGAGTCTAAAACAGAATATTGGAGCCAAACCCCAATGACTTATGCGAAAGTCTGGATCTGATTCTGAGCTTTGCAGTTTGGATTCTTCCTCTATAATGAGCCCAAACTGCAATTTTTAACTTGAGCATCACAAAATTTGGGGGTGAGGGGATGAGTAGGAGCTCAGATCCAGGACAGAAGTTCATAGTTCAGGTCCATTTCCTGTATCATCGTTATCTAACTGATACATGATGGGAAAAGTCAATGGGAGCAGTGCCCACTTTTGCCAATATTGAATTTGGTCCAGTATTTTTCTTCTGTGGTATTTTTACACTTAATTACACTGGTGTGAATGTGGATTAATCCCAGTGAAACCCACATACTTAAATCAGATGTATTCTGATGTAAACAAGAGTAGAATTTGGCCACTAGTTTTCCTGTCAAACTTAGTTTGTCACCAAAATTGTAAAAGAAAGAGTTTTGGTTTTCAGGGGTGTGTGTAAACTTTGATTTAAATTCAGTCTGAGTGGATTTGCACCCTACAAACCAGATGTCAATCTCATTTACATCTGTGTAAATCCTGAATAACTCCATTAAAGTTATTAGGTCTTATTTTCCACTGCCTTACACCTGGTGTAATCATTTACACTTGTTAAAAAAAATGGGTATAAAGTGCTACCATACTTGAATGGTCATGTTTTATACCTGCCTTGAAGATGTTTAAATGCCTACCAGGGTAAGGCACTGGAGATTCAAGGCACTAGAGATACTAAGATTTGAAGATGGCCCATGATTTCTTGTTTTTTAGCAGGTTTTTTTAAACATTCAGACTGAAATAAATTCAAAGTGAAATTCAGTTGAATGCATATCCTCACATTCTGTTGGGTCTGACTACCAATCATGCCAGGTCCACTTGAAAAGAGACCCGGGTTTGCTAGAAAAGTTTGCAAATCTTCATAAACTTTTGGATGGACCTGCGCTGAGTTTTAGGTTTGTAGTGAGAGATGAATTCAGGCAAGCTTCACATGGTCTTGGGTTCTGTCATATATGTTTCACAGCTTCACTTCCTATTTGAATAATTAATTCAAATGATGCTTGAAGGACTCAAGCCAATCTCTAACTATTAGGTCAAGGATGAAACTTTCATGGGTGACAGATTATCCTGTATCTTGCACCTTCCTCTGAACCATCTGGTGCTGGCCACTGTCAGAGACAGGATATTGAACTAGATGGGCCATGGGTCCATCCAGGCAATGGCTATGTTAACACAACCACATGGATTGCAAATGGCTAATATTCTCAAAAGATGAAACTGTAGCATCCTTAACTGGCTGATGTGTGAAGCTCCTCCTTCCTGGTAATGTTAGCCACAGCAAAAGAGTGCAGATTCAGCAGCCCAGAAACCACAGCTCTAAGGAGCTAAGAAAGCAAGATGAGAAAGCTCTTCAGTTGTGTTACTGTGATTTACACTCACTGGGGATCTGGCCTTTGGAGTCTAACTCTGGCATACTGGTCCAGACTAACCGCTGTCTTTAGAACTGGCCTAAGATTCCAACTGTTAGATGGAGGGAAGTGAAAGCATGATCCAGGAGGAGTTCAGTGCTGAAAGGCTTTGCAAAAGCAAATGAGTTTTAATGAGGAATCTGAAGGGAGAAGGAGAGGCAACTTGGCCTTCCAGTAAAGCGCTTTACAAGGGAGACGGCATTATATTTTTAAATAATCATTGCTGCAGTACAAGGACTTTTTTCACAAAATGAAATAAAAATAAAAATAAACAGCTTTCATCCTGACTTAGCTTGAAGTAAAAGGGCACAGGCTAACAGCTAGAATTTAATCAGATTTGGGGGATGGGGGGAGGAATCAGTAGGGACTCTTCTCAGTCAGTGTCGTTAATGAACTCAAAAGCAATTAGAAAGAACTCCTGGCATGCAGTACTATCATATGCACATTTTACGGTAGAGTATTAGACAAAGACTTCCAAAAGGTCACTAGACAGTGTGAATACAATGCTAGTGAGAGACTGTTTTCTGGGAAACTGAATTAAGTTGTTCACTAAAATTTCACTGCCATGAACTACAAAAAATTCCAATACAATTCAGCCATTACTTGCAGAATGAGACATTTTTTGGTTCCTGCTCACAGCTACACAAAGCTGGTTTGAATTATATGGTACCCGCACAGTGGTAGTCTGCTATGCTGTTATAACTTTAAACATGGACATGGCTGGATAGGAATTAAATAGAATCACATCACTGGCCTGGTTTTATCAAGGCTTAAGCTATGGCCAAAGTTTTCAAACCTGGGAATTCCTAACTCCATAGTTAGGCAGCTAAATAAAATTATCCTGATTTTGAAAGATGCTGAGTTCCTGCCATTGACTTTAATGTGATTTGGTATTATTCAGCACCTCTAAAAATCAGACCACTCCTATTTAAGTACCTAAATATGGTATCAGGAACTTAACTTTGGGCACCTATTTCAGAGGGGTAGCTGTGTTAGTCTGTATCAGCAAAAACAATGAGGAGTCCTTGTGGCACCTTAGAGACTAACACATTTATTTGGGCATAAGCTTTCATGGGCTAAAACCCACTTCATCAGATGCATGGAGTGGAAAATACAGTAGGGAGATATAAATACGCAGCATATGAAAAGATGAGACTTGCCTTATCAAAGTGGGGGTTAGTGCTAATGAGCCAATTCAATCAAGGTGGAAGTGGGCTATTCTCAACAGTTGACAAGAAGATGTGAGTATCAGCAGGGGCATATTAGTTTTTGTAGTGACCCACCTACTTCCAGTCTTTATTCAGGCCTAATTTGATGATGTCCAGTTTGCAAATTAATTCCAGTTTTTCAGTTTCTCATTGAAGTCTGTTTTTGAAGTTTTTTTGTTGAAGAATTGCCACTTTTAAGTCTGTTATTGAGAGTCTAGGGAGATTGAAGTGTTCTACTATTGGTTTTTGAATGTTATAATTCTTGATGTTACATTTGTGGCCATTTATTCTTTTGTGTAGAGACTGTCTGGTTTGGCCAACGTACATGGCAGAGGGGCATTGCTCGCACATGATGGCATATATCACATTGGTAGATGTGCAGTTGAACCAGTCCCTGATGGCGTGGCTGAAGTGAATAGGTCCTATGATGGTGTCCCTTGAATAAATATGCAGACAGAGTTGGCACCGGGGTTTCTTGCAGGGTTTAGATCCTGGGTTAGTGTTTTTGTATGTGGTATGTAGTTGTGGGTGAGTATTTGCTTCAAGTTGCGGGGCTGTCTGTAAGCGAGGACTGGCCTGTCTCCCAAGGTCTGTGAGAGTAAGAGATTGTTCTTCAGGATATCCTTCAGAGCACCTAGACACTTTAGATATGACTGATTCATCTGGAGCCACAGCGCCATATGGGGATGGAGATGGGGAGCCATGAGCACAGAGTTCCTGAGTCCTCTGTCTCCATTCTATGGGAAGTGATCCTATAGTTTGTTTAAAATAACTCCATAATGGGACCAAAAATATGACTTTTTGCACTCCATTCAGAGTGCACCACAAGTGTGAAATGCAGCCTTTTCAAGGCTGTCTTATAAAGAGTGAGGCATGAAGAGAATCTGTTACCCTCACTCTGCTTCTGGTATTCACCTGTAGACCTATGGAGCTACAACCCCATGGGCTTGCAAATAGCACCTCTGTTGGGAGGGGAGGGGATGATTCCCACATGCATTCTACAACCCAATTCTGCACTATTTTTGCCTTTCGGTTCACATAAAAGTCTCTAGAAGCTGTCAATGGAAATATCAAGTCCAGGGCTTGACAATATCTCCTGCTCTTAGTATGAACCCCTTAAACTCCATAATAGTCTCAGCTTCCCAGCAACCCCAGAAAATGGAGATTAATCTCTCCCAATCTTCATCAAGAATTCACTCATCATCCTTAAACAACTGCTTTCACAGGGCATCTCAAACATTAGGGACTTTGGGCTCAATTGTTCCTTGGCCATGCCACCACACAGGGGCAGAATGGGAGTTAGATTTTCCCCTTTCTTCCTCTCTGCAGGCTATTCAGACACTGCCTCCTACTCCTCCCCCCAACACATGTACAAGGGTGGGTTAGTAAGTGAGTGGAGCCTTAATTAGGCCCCTCACACACTGGGCAACATGAATTACAATCCCTCATCCCCTGAGCAGAGGGAAAGCAGAGGTCTGGGTCCTTCTTTATGTTGATCCTTGAGTGGCACTACATGATAGTCGGTAGTCAAGGCTTGTGGCAAAGCTTCAGTCTACTCTTAGAAAATACCAAAGAATCTCATCTGCTGAGCAGATAGTACTGAAAAGAGGCCATGCAAAATAAAAGCTCCCTCAAGTTGGTAAGCACTTACACATCAACAGGCCCTCTTGCACAAGTACTGCTCACATATATGGACAAAGATTCCACGATTGGTTCACAGCAGATAGTCATCTACTTTTTTTCTCAGCTAGGACTTGACCGTGCAACTCTAACTCATTTTGGCTTAGTCACACAAACAGCCTGTTGAGGTCAAGTACTACTCAGTGTGAATTAGAGTAGCAGAATCAGGCCTCATATGTCTTATTGAGGGAGATAGTTTAGAAGCTCTTTGACTGACACTGGCTACTAAGTTTTGTAATATTTTGCTGATAGCTTTGGACCGTTCATTGTTGTCTACATAGGGCAGATACTTCACAGACTTTCCCTCTCCCCTAGATTCTGGTACCTCTTCTTGCCACCCTGTAGTATTTCCTGGACATTTTCCATTCTCTTCAAATGTTGTAGGGGTAAAAAAATCAACTATGTAGCACTGAGGCATTATGCATTGCCATATCTGACCTGACTCATGCCACGTTGCAAAGTGGAACAGAAAGCAAATGTAATGGAATGAGTTTTAAGTAAGTTTTGTGACTAAGACATGGAATGTTTAGAGCATGAAAAAGACTACCCTAAAAAAAGTATTCACACTTCAGGTTAACTATATAGTCAAACCAAACTAGGGCAACATTCTGCCAACAGATCCTTCTATTTCATTACTAAAAACAAAAGAAAACAAAAAAAACCCCACACTATAACTTATCCAAACCACCTTTTGTTTCATTTCTTGGATTTCTATACCGGAGATGTTACCATCAAATCAAGTCTTTCTGCATATCATTTCTCACTTATAGTGCAGTAGCAGTACCCACCAGGAAACTAGTTTCTGTGGTGTAATCCCACAATCATCTTAAAAATTTGACTGTCTTTCTAATCAAAGACTTATTGAAATAATAAAGAAAGCCAGCAGTACATATTTTTCCTCAGGAATATTTACTCTATGTACAAGTCAGGACTGTATTACCTACAGTCAGTACATGCAGCTGGGTAGGATAATGTGAGATGCTCAAATATTTATTTGGTCCGCATCACCAATATAAGGGTGAGGATTTTCAGTAGCAATAAGGGTTTTACAATGAAGTTCAATGAAAGCAAAGTTAGGCAAACACAGTACCTTAGAAAATCTCATCTCAAATAAACAGATGGAGGATTTGAGTGGTTAAGCACACCAATATTTGTTTTAGAGCAAAAGTTTATCCACAGCAATCCTTTAAGATTAGGAGCGTAAAGATGGAGGAAATATAGTAGTTATTGCTACAGATGGACATGGCATACATTTGTATGCAGTGTTGTTGTAGCCATGTTGGTCCCAGAATATTAGAGAGACAAAGTGAGTGAGGTAATACCTTTTATTGAACCAACTTCTGTTGGTGAAAGAGATGAGCTTTCGAGCTTACGCAGAGCTCTTCTTCAGGTCTGAAAAATGAACTCAGAGGGTATGCCTATATGGCAATTAAAACACCCACATCTGGCTCATGTCAGCTGACTGAGCCCTGGTCTACACTGGGGGGGATCGATCTAAGGTACGCAACTTCAGCTACGTGAATAAAAATGTACTTAAATCGACTTACTGTGGTGTCTTCTGCCGCTCCCCAATCGACTCTGACTGAGCCTCTCGTGGTGCTGGAGTATAGGAGTTGACAGGAGAGGGCTTGGGGGTCGATTTATTGCATCTAGACTAGACGCAATAAACCGATCTCCACTGAATCAATCACTGCCTGCCAATCTGGCGGGTAGTGTAGATATACCCTTAGGCTCACAGAGCTTGGGCTGCAAAATTGGGTGTAGGCATTCAGGCTCGGGCTGCAGCCTGAGCTCTGAGACCTTGAGAGCGTGAAGGAAACCTTATAGACAACTATATGCAAGGAACCCATGAATCACCATGCCTACCTACACAGATCCAGTAAATCTCTCCTGAACACCATGATATGGGCTTCAAACAATCAACTTCCCAATCACATCATCAGAAGCAAACTCCCCAGAGACCAGAACACCAACTCAAAGCAGCACCAGACCCTGAGAGAACAACAGATGCAAAACCTGTAGAAAAATCTGCATGCTACAATGAGCAACGCCCCCCCCACCCCCCACAACACAGCTTTTAAGATCCATGGGTACTAAACAACACGAGTACCTCCTTCAGTGTACTAAATGCTCCAATAGCAACTATGTGGGTGAAGCCAGACAAACAATCACTACTCTCCTGAATGAACTCACACAGAAAAATGATAGACAAAACCCCCACATCACCTGTGGGCGAACACTTCACAAAGTGATCACTCTATATCTGACCTCTCAATTCTCATCCTCAAAGGAAACCTGCACAACACTTTTTTTTTTTAAAAATGAGCCTGGGAGCTTATATTCATAACTCTGCTAGACACTAAAAATCATGGACTGAATAGAGACAATGGATTTATGACTTATTACAACAATCTATAACTCAATAACAACCCCTCCCAGCTTTTTTTCTCTCTCTTCTTCACCCTACTATGACTCAAGGGATGTTAACAGGTCACATCACCTTTAATTGTCCTTTGAAATATGTGTTAACTACTGTTGCTAAACACTATGTTCCAGCTTGTATTTAGCTGTGACACTCTGGCCAGGTCTACACTCAAAAGTTAAGTTGACCCAGCTACACTACTCAGGGGTGTGAAAAATCCATACCTGAGTGACATAGTTTAAGGCCTTGTCTACACCACAAAGTTGCAGAGCTGGTGAGGGAGTTATAGCACTGCAACTTAGGAGGTGTACACATCTGCAGGGCATCACCAGCGCTGCAACTCCCTGTTTGCAGCGCTGGCCGTACACCCGTTGAAACTCGGGTGTAGAGGATCCAGCGCTGGATCACCAGCGCTGGTCATCAGGTGTAAACACTCACCAGCGTTTTTCTTGACCTCCGTGGAATAAACAGGTATCCCAGCATACCAGAGGAAGCCTCTCTGGTAATCAAGCAGGTCTCCTTCCCCGCGGTTTGCAGGGGGGTTCGGGGAACGCAAGAGCAAACCGCGGGGAAGCAGGTCTCCTTCCCCGCGGTTTGCTCTCGCGTTCCCCTAACCCCCGTGCAAGCAGATCTCCTTCCCCGCGTTTGCAGGGGGGTTCGGGGAACGCGACAGCACACCGCGGGGAAGGAGATCTGCTTGCACGGGGGTTCAAAAAACACCGGAGCAAACCACTGGGAAGGAGACCTGCTTGCAGGGGAGTTCGGGGAACACCGGAGCAAACCGCTGGGAAGGAGACCTGCTTGGGGGGGGGTGTTCGGGGAACACTGGAGCAAACCGCAGGGAAGGAGACCTGCTTCCCCGCGGTTTGCTCTCGCGTTCTCCTAACCCCCCTTGAAGCCGCCCAACAGCGCTGCAGTGTGGCCACATCTAACACCACTTGCAGCACTGGTTGCTGTAAGTGTGACCACTCTGCAGCGCTGGCCCTATACAGCTGTACTAATACAGCTGTAACAACCAGCGCTGCAAAACTGTAGATGTAGACATACCCAAAGTGACCTAACTCCCACTGTAGATAGTGCTAGGCTGACAGAAGAATTCTTCCATCAACCTAGCTATTGCCTCTTTGGAAGGTGAATTAATTATGCTGAGAGGAGAACCTTGCCACTCTGCAGGAACTGGCATGCTAAAAATAGCAGTGTGGCTGTCAGGGCCGTCCTTAGGCATAGGCAGAATAGGCAACGGGGTAGGGCCTCACACTGCCTGGGGGCACCACTCTGCAGGCAGCCCAGACAGTGTAGAAGCAGGGCTGCTGGGTCCTAGAGAGAGCCAAATGCAGCACAGTCTGAGGGACGGGATTGGCTGCTGGGGTCTCTGGGAAGGGGAGGGGGTGGAGGTTGGGAAAGGAGCTCCCCTGTGAGTGTGACTCTTTCCCCCCGGCTGAGGTGAGGCAGGCGCTGTGGCTCTGGAACCAGTATCCTTTGTTGTCTCCCATAACATCCATTCTTCTCCCCCCTGCCCCACGGAGCACCCCCTCCTTTCTCCCTCCTCCCCAGGAGCACCCCTCTCTCTCTCCTCCCTCCCCTCCGTCAGGGCTGGGTTGGGTGAGGTGCTGGGGCTGGTGGGGGGAGGGGAGGCTGGCTGCTTGCTGAGGAATGAAAGTGAAAGTAACTCACTTCCTGGGCAGGCAGCCAGAATTGGAATGTCACACAGAGTTTGGATGGGGTCAGCCAGATGTGTGACAAATCGGGATTGAGGTAGGGTGAGCAGATATCCCTATTTTATAGGGACAGTCCCAATTTGGGGGTCTTTTTCTTATATAGGCTCCTTTTACCCCCCCACTCCCTCCCATCCCTGTCCTGATTTTTCACACTTTATGTCTGGTCACTCTAGGTGGGGGTAATTGGTGCCTATATAAGACAAAGCCCCAAATATCGGGACTGGCCCTATAAAATCAGGACATCTGGATCTATCACCCTAGCTGGGGAGCGCCTCTCCCCCGGGCTGGCAGCTGCCAGCGATCCATCTCATCCGGGGGGAGCTGCACAGGGCAGGATGAACTGCTGTGGCTCCATGGGTGCCCTGTCCCTGAGATCAGATGCTGTGCTAACTTCACCATGGTCCATAAGGCTGGTGGTGGTGCCCATTGGCGTGTGATTGGACCTGAGGGTTTGCTGCTGCTGTTGCCACTCTGCACCCCAAGAGGTGGATTTTGGGGTCCTGCAGTTTTCCACCTAGCTCCTCCTCTACTGCAGCTGTTGGACCAGCGGGCTGGGGGGTGAGCCAAGCATGAAAGCAGTACTGTGTTGCCATTTAGATTGTCATTTAACAACTTTGTTTGCCAAAAATTCTTGCTAACAATCCTGAATCCAATTTCAATATTATTTAAAAAAAAATCAATATCTTAGCCAAAAACAGAAAATTAAGTTGTTGACAATTATTAGTGACAGGTTTGGTTTGAGGCAGGGAGTGGGCCAGTTTTCATCAGAGAAACAAAAAATGTTGACTGATTTTCCTATAGCCTATTACTCCTGATAAGAGCCCTCCAACAACTGTAATATGCTCATCTCCTTACTAGTGTATAAAGCAGGGGTCGGCAACCTACGGCACACGTGTCAAAGGTGGCAGGTGAGCTGATTTTTGATGGTATGCAGCAGCAGGCTGAGCAGCTCAGCCCATCACTGCTCTGGGGTTCCGGCTGCTGCCCTATTGCCAGCTGGGATACCAGCCATCGGCCCCACTCAGCACCTGCTGCTGGCCTGGGGACCCCCAAGGAACCCCAGGCTGGCAGTGGGCTGAGCAGGCCAGCTGAACCACTCAACCTGCTGTCAGCCTGGGGTTCCATTCACTCAGCCGGCAGCGGGCTGAGTGGGCTGGCAGCGGGCTGAGTGGGCTGGTGGCGGGCTGAGCAGGGCCAATGGGGGGTTGAGTGGCTCAGTCTGCTGCCAGTCTGGGGTGCCAGCAGCACTCAGCCTACTGCTACTCCAGTGTTCCGGCTGCCGGCCCCTTGCCAGTCAGGAGCTCAGCCGCCAGCCCCACTCTGCCTCCTGCCAGCCTGGGTGAGCAGAATCCCAGGCTGGTAGCGGGCTGAGGGGGGATTGGCAGCCGGGATCCTGGCTGGCAGGAGTTGGTGGTCAGAACCCCAGACCAGCAGCGGGCTGAGCAGGGCCTGGGATCCTTGTCTAGTGTTCCAGCCACCAGCCCGCTGCCAGTTTGGGGTTTCATTTACTCAGCTGGCAGTGGCCTGAGCAGGACCGGTGGCCAAGACCTCAGATAATAACAATAGTTTATTTATATAATATAGACATAGAGAGAAACCTTCTACAAACATTAAAATGTATTACTGGCACGAGAAACCTTAAATTACAGTGAACTTGGCACACCACTTCTGAAAGGTTGCCGACCCGACCCCTGGTATAGAGTGACCATATGTTATACTAAGATTCTCCTGCTTTTTTTTTCCCTGTGAGTCAGTATAACTTTTGCCAGCCCAGAAGTTGGGCAGCCAATGTTTTACGTTTTCACAATGTTTTCTCCAACTTTCATAAAGTAAATACATAGTTAATATGAGTTAAAAAGGCCAGGGACACTTCTTTGTGAAGAATCTGTACAGCAGATCATGCCCATAGACGATCCAGAAAAGAAATTTGAGGTTGAATTTTTTAATGTTGTGATGGATGAAGCAGTATCTGCTGTTGATGAAAGGTTTAATACCTTGCAAGTACACCATGAACAGTTTGGATTTTTGTATGACATAACTAAATTCAACGAAATAGGAAAACAAGAGCAACTAATGACAAAGTGCAAGAACCTGGAGAGCCTCCTGAAGCACGGTGATAGTTTTGATTTAAATGGACTTGAACTGTACGAAAAATTGAGTACACTGTCATCAATGTTGCCACATGCAAAATCGGTGATGGACATTGTACAGTTTATTCATACCCGCAAACTTGCTGACATATATCCTAATGTGTACATTGCCACTCGTATTCTACTGACAATTCCTTTAACAGTAGCGTCAGGAGAACGGAGTTTCTCAAAACTAAAGTTCATTAAAAACTATCTCCGCTCTACAATGAGTCAGGAATGCTTAACTGGTCTTGCTATTCTTGCAATCGAACAAGACATGACTTTGTCTTTGTCATACGATGACATTATTACTGATTTTGCAGCCAAAAAAGCCAGAAAGATTGCTTTTAATTAAAAACAAATCTTTGTTTCAATACCTCCTCATATAAATTTCCAATAAAATTTTGATAAATTAAAAAAAAATTTGCATCATTCTGTCATCAGAATTTTTTCTATAGTGCTGCTTCTTTAGTGCTAGTCCATCAGCATTACAGTGTGCTTAATTAAGTTAAACTGGTTTTAATAACATGAATGTGGCAAGTTTTCCAATACTGTAAGCTTATGTTTGTGTTGCTAAGAGCAGATCAGGCACAGGGGCACCAGTTTAATAATCTCGCCTAGGGCACCATAAATCCTAAGGCCGGCCCTGGTGGCTGTTACACCATAGGATAGCCACCCAAAATCGGACCCAGGGAGTCAGGTGGGTTTATATGGGGGAACTAGCCTATGCCACCGCCTGTGTCACAACTGCCACATGGCTATTTTTAGCTGGATATTTTAGGTGGACCTAGCACAAGTCTGTCTATCCAGGCTGTGAGGCATGCTCCCAGCTATAATGTAGACATATCCTTAGGGAAACAGCGCATTCCTGTATGTTTGCACAGTGCCCAGCACAATAGGGCCTTAATCTTGATTCAAGAGCTACCACAATACAAGTATTAAATATACGATAAATAAACTACCTGAACCTATGAATGCAAAATTGACTTAGAGATCCCACTAGCATGGAATCATGGGATTTTGTGCTCTTGGTCAATTACAAATACCACATGAAGAGTAGCTCTGGCATCGTTTTAGCACTTTTCTGGACCTATCACTCCCCTGTGCCATCCTGAAGAATCTCACAGACAGCTGTGGTGGTGGTGATGCCCAGAAAGAGGGCAGATTTCAGTGACTGGTCCTGGCCCTTTCCCACACAACAGATGGGCCATTCCCACTGCAGTAGGAGGTTTGCATGCCCATGGATGAAGACACTGGAATTTCACTCCACGCCACTAATATATCTGTCCCGCAGGAATTCATCATTCATTAAAACCTCCATTCAGCAAAGCACCTAAGCAACTGAGCATGTGCTTATGTACACCGCTGAATAAAGATGGACTTAAGCACCTGCTTAAGTGCTATCTTGAATAGAGCCCTAACTGCTATAGCTAAGTATCCTTCTCACTGTAGTATCCAATATTTCACTATATAAACAGTTATGTCTTCTCCCACCTGTCCCCCACCCCCACTTTTAAAATATCTATTATGCCGTTCTGCAGAAAAAGGCAGCCATTTTTAGGAGGACACCTGCAGCCTGTAACAGAGGAGATACACACTGTACTCTCTAGCAGAAGCCTTGTTTTTGTTCTTTCACTGCCTTGCACTTTGTTTAGTTATTTACACCTGTGCAAAGTCAGTAAACAGTGAGTGCTAAAAGTTACCTCTCTGGTCGGATTGTCAATCACACGCAGTCTGTATTCACTCTGCTCAGGTGTAAATGTTTCCACAAGGTGCAAAGCAGTCGATAAGCAGGTCCATTATATGAGCACTGCCATATAGTAATGAATTGCAGATAAACACATTTAAGAGTAATATATCACAAAGTCAAAGCATTAAAATAATTGTATCTGTCATGGGGTTTGGTCTACTTCCAAGAGTGGAAGGATGACTTTTTCTATAAAGCCCATATTCTGGGTCCTTTTCCTTCAGGTTTGGATGTGAAATTGCATACCATCTACTTTCGTAATAATAGGACCACACAGCTTCCTGTCAACACAACACTTTCTGTCACCTTTCAACATCTTGCACCTTCTGCACAGTTCACACACTAAACCAATGTGTAAAAGTGGTGTTCAAGAGAAAACAAGCACATAAGACCAATAAACTCAGATTCTCAGTGGTGTTTTTTCCCCCCTGTATGTGCTGGAAGAGTCAAAACTCCCCAACCAGCACATCTGAATGAAGCCAAATTAAGGTAAAGAAATCTTTCACTTATATGCAGTTGCTGTTTTCTATTCTGTGATTTACATTAATCTCTGCATAACAAACGTACCTTTGTCACATAGTGGGACCGGATTAGTTTAAAAAGTAAACATTTATCATAAAGAAATGAAAAGTAGAGCACTGTCTAGGTATGGTATACTTCTGGCATGTCTCACCTGGGTATGTCTTTTTAATACAGCAAATAATTAAACAAATTGAGCAAATGGTTCACTCCCAGGCCTGTTAATTGCATGATACAATACTTTGTTTTCCCTTCATTCTTTTTACAAGTTTCAAAATACACTGACTAGCAGCTAGACATCCAAGTGTTTGTTTGCTTGTGATGTTTACTAACAGTCCTACAAAGTCAAAGAGAGACTATTGCAATTAGACTCTCTTTTAAATGTAAGTGGGTGGTGTAAACATAACATGAATTTCATTAAATTTGAGCTTTGACTTTGATCTCCATATAGAAATAATATTCTCTGTATGTAAGGCACCTTCACTCAGAAGTTACAATAGGCTCACAGCTCCTCAGGGAGGGAAGTATTACCATCCTCATTTTACAGGAAAAAAATGGGCCCAAAGGTCTTAAGTGACTGCCCAAAGTCGCACAGCAAGGCTTTGGCAGAGCGCAGGATACAACCAAGATCTCTGGATTCCCAAGTATTGTGCTTGAGTCACAAGATCATACTTCTTTTCTTTACGTAATACATAGACACAATAGGCCTGATTCTCTTCTGAGCCTGGGGTCTGCTTGGCAGAGAAGGAAGGTCAGGTGGTTTCAGGGACCCATGTCCCTGATTCTTAGGGGCATCCCTGGTCCCATCACAACTCAGAGCTAGTTCCAAGTACCTTTAACTTGTGCAATTGATGCAACATCCTTAATAGAACCGATGCCAATGGAAGGTTGCTGTGGTGGGGTTCAGTCCCCCCCTTCTCCCCTACCCCCTTCTGACCCTGAAATGTCCCTCCCTCTCTCTCTAAGCATGTAGAGGGGTGAGGGAAGAGGGACAAAGCCTGGTTGCAGTATAGATGTGTCAGCAGTGAGTACCCCTATACCAGAGAATTTTTGTGCTGGGTATTTGCAGCCTGATGGCAGACCCTTTCGATCACCTGAGTGGTGCAAATGGACTTAAACTCAACCTGGGCATCTGATCCTACCAATGGTTACAGTACAATATATGAATAAGCAAGTAAGTAAATCCATTTGCTCCTGTCCGAATATCGGTGAAATCACAGCAAATTTTCTAAAGCCTTCATGATCCATCATTAGCTTTAAGCACTCGGCAGCCGACCTTCCAGTGCTCTACTATATGCCATCCATCCATCTCTTTGATGGACCTCCATCATTCATTCCATAATAGTGTTGGGATATATAACTTATAATAACTTTCTCAAAGTTATTTCCATCTCTATACCCATCTCAGGGTCTGCTTCTCTCCAAGCAATAACTACGTGATTTGTGCATTTTCAGATGCTAAGAGAACAGCTGCTTAGGAATTTTTTGACAAAATATTTTTTCATCAATAGGCCAGATCATCAAAAACGAACTGTTTGTATAACATGAACAGGAATCTCTTGACTTGAAAACAAACATCGGAAAAAAAAAAAGTCTGACATTTTCAAAACAAAAACCTCCAGTTTTCTTGTTCAAAATGACTTTTCATTTTGAAATTTATGCTAAGTAGACTAAAAAAGGTTAAAATAGACATATAATATTTGAAAATTATTGAAACAAAATGTTTTGATAATACCTGAACTGAAAAATGTTGCAGTTTGGATTTTTGTGTTTAGGTTCTCAGTTTTAGTCTTGATTCAGGATGGAAAAACAATCTGAACTCTGGAAAATATTAAGGGAATTGGAAAACCATTTCTACCTCTTCTTGGGAGCAAACAGAACCTTGTAAATAATGGCTACCAACTCCCAGCTGTCTCACAGGGCAGTACCATATTTTTATCCTTGCTGATAGCTATTTTCCAAAGTACCAAGGTTCCAAATATTATCCTTCTAAAACAGGCTGAGGAAAAGAATTTTGATTACTAGTCCACTTCAAATGTGGTTGTCTAACAAGTTTCTGAAAGAAAATAGCCTGATATAGCCTAAAAATCTGATTGCTGCTCGTTAAGAACATTGTTAAGCATGCATGTGCACAGTCATTTGTTGTGGATTTGATTGTATTTAAGTGTAATATTACAAGCAACCCCTGCCATAGGGAACCTCCTGCATCCTGCACTAAAGAACTATGTGAAGCAGTCTAGTAGATTGTCCACTTGTACACCATCATAAGTATTTTTTTTTAAATCACTAGGTCACTGTGTGGATTCAAAACACTGAAACCATGTGAACAGTGTTTCCTACAGTCTGATGAATCTGTCTGTCACCCGTATGTTCAATCAGGACCGGCTCTAGGCACCAGCAAACCATTCACGTGCTTGGGGCGGCAGAATTGAAGGGGCCAAATTCCGGGAGGTTGTTGCTGGTTTTCTTCGCTTCAGCAGTTGCGCTCTCAGAGGTTGTTTTTTTTTTTTTTTTGCTTGGGGCGGCAAAAAACCTAGAACTGGCCCTGTGTTCAATAGCACCTTTACAGACCTGATTTTTCTGCAGCACTGCATCTTAAGACCCAGAAACACATATCTCCTTCCCATTTGCCAAGCCTAAGGCTACATAAGGGCCAAGATTGCCTTTTATTGCCCCTAACAAGATCAAACTCTGCTTCTGAGCCACTCTTTGATGTCTGTTCCAAAGGGTGACAGCAAAATGATCATTTGAAAAAAAACTATAGCCTTTAGTTGTTTTGATTGACAAGCAACCCAGCCTGCCTGATGGAGATCTTCAAAACAGCTTGCAATTACGTCAAAAGCATCAAAGAGAGTTTGCCAAGCTAAGTGACTTTGGGTAAGTCACATAGATTCATAGACTCTAGGACTGGAAGGGACCTCGAGAGGTCATCGAGTCCAGTCCCCTGCCCTCATGGCAGGACCAAATAGTGTCTAGACCATTTTTGTGTCCCTGTTCATCATATTTTGGGACTTAATCTAAGATTTTTGTTTTGTCTTTCAAAATAAATTCATGCTGACAGAGCTGGATAATCTTTCCAATATCCAGAATAGCAAACTCAAGCTAAGGATTGATACAGTGCATTTCCATTAACTTCAGTGATAGCTGTGAGCACTTAAGTCACTCTGAAAACCAGCTCACTTTTATTTAGGTGCCTATTTCTGGACTTAGGTGTCTAACTTTGCATAAGAGCATAAATACCTCCATATTGGGTCAAACCAATCTTGTCCAGTATCCTGTCTCCATCAGTGGTCCCGGCCTGAGCTTCAGGGAAGTGTACAGAACAGGGCAATTTTGGAGTAATCCATTCCTGTTTTGTACTCTCAGTTTCTAGAAGTCAGAAGTTTAGGATTACCCCAAGTACAGGTTTGCATCATTGACCATCTTGGCTAATAGCCATTGATGGACTTATCCTCCATGAACTTACCTAGTGTGATGTTGTATGATTGAAGTGGACTGTTTATATCATAGATATTGCCACTGTTATACAGCTGCAACAAATGTTGTACAAAGGGTATCACATAAGGTGTCATGTGAAAAAAGTTACAGTCTGTCAAGTATGATTATTCCGGTTAAATCCATTCATCATCATCTAAAGTTATGAATATTGACTATGTATTTGTATCTTAAATGTGTTTGTTCTTGAGTTGACACCCACAAGGTACTTTATCTCCAATCTTGCCAGCCCATTGTGAATGGACCATTCAAGTTTGATGGGCCATTAAGAAGAATCAACTCTCAAGATAACTCTTCCTGAGGATGCCTGAGACAGTAAGGAGCCAATGTCCACCCCACGATTCAGGAAAACATGCAAGGTCATGTGATGTGGACATATGATCACAGACTCCATCTTTTTTTTTGTCACTTTCCATTCACAGGGGCAGTGGGCATTGTTTGAGACAGTAAATTTCCATGCTATGGCAGAGGATATAAAAGACTCCTAAGACATCTCCATTTTACCTCGTTCCTGCTTTTGAAAGCCAGCATTCTTGCTTTTCCTTGCTTTTGACTTTTCCAAGCCAGCAGTCTATTCTATTACTACTACAAACCTAATCTGAGGTCTTTGTTATCATTTGCATGTATATGAGGTTTTAACTATTTATAACTCTATTCTTTCCCTTTTTTAAAATAAATTCTTAGTTAGTTTACTAAGGATTGGCTGGCAGTGTGATATTTGGGTAAGATCTGAGATTCATATCGACCTGGAGGTAAGTGTCTCATCCTTTGGGATTGGTAAAACCTCACATATGTTGAATTGAGTCTTCAATAACCTCTCACTATATTACACCAGTTTGTCTGTATGGAAACCAAGGACTGGAGTGCCTAAAGGGGACTGTGTTTGCTTCTTGTTAACCAGTGTGGTGCTAGAGAAGCTGTTGTGTTGCTGGTTTGGTGAATGTAATTGTAGTATAACCCACCAGTTTTTGGAGTGTGCCTGCCCTGTTTCTTGCACTCTCTCCTGAGTGTGGCACGCTCAGTGTGGTTTGTCCCAGGCATCCAGTCCTTTTTCAATCCCATTTATATTTTTGGCCATCATAACATTCCATGGCAATGAGTTCCACATGTCAGTTGTGCATTGTGTGAAAAAGTACTTCCTCCTGTTTGTGTTATAAATCAATCACTTAAGGCTCAAGAATGTGAACATTTTGGCCTTAAATATTTCCCAAACAAACTGACATTAAAAACAAACAAACCAACAACAAATCATCAAGCCTGGGTCTAATTTATGAAACATCTCTAGGTGTTTCGAACTCAAGATAATACACACAAACAGTGCTGTGCTGCACATATTTCTCAGATATTCTCTCTCAAACACACATATACTTTATATAAATTATGGTATTTGATTAGGGGAGCAACCTATCTGGGCAACTACAACTGGTATATTTCATAGGTCTATGAGTTTTTGTACTGAAAAAATAATACAAATATACACCTCCTTAAAAGACTCCTGGTTTCCTGTCAGTAACCAATTTCTTCTTGATAGATCTCCTTAACGAATATAAAAAAGTTCTCTCCCAAGGAGTTCATGTTGCCTTCATTTACCTTTTGCATAACAAAAGTTCAGACTAATTCTGAATAGATGTTTTGTGTAGTTGCACCAGGTGTCTTGCTTGGAAAGACAGAACACTAAACGTCAGCAAAATGCCAATTTGCTCTGTTTCAAAATATTTTGTTTCAATTGTTGCCAAAGCCTGGGGCAAAAACACTGCATTCTGTTTTAAGTGTCTCTGTTTTTCAATCAGCAAGTTTTTAAGTTTTTCTTTTTATTTATCAGCATACTCAAGAGAGTTTCACCTAATCCTATTTATCTGGAACAGATTTTAATAAGTAAAACCATAGCTGCTTGGAATCATGACCACAAGAAATCAGAACAATGAATATGGTCATTATTTTCAATATAATTGGTAAACACATTGGGGGAAAGATCAGAATTACGTGTGTCTGGATTAGAAGAATTTAAATGCTTGTGTTAACGTCAATGATTCTCATCATCTGGAAATTGTAATCCAGATTTCTATCTGTGCATTGTACATTTAGTCTCAGTAACTGATTATTTAAATCAGAATTTAAACAAATATTGCATGATTATGTTGCATGATCACATACTGCATATAGCTATATAGGCCTTAATTTAGCAAAACATTTAAGGACAGATTTGAAGCTATCCCTATTCAGCAAAATATACTGAAGTTATTCACTGGGACTTAATGCATGTGCTTTGCTGAAGAGGGATGGACTTAAATATACTTAGGTTTAAAATCAAATACTCACTGAAGGGCTTTGCTGAACTGTGGCAACAGTAAGAACATTTTAAAACCCTGACTCTAGGAAGACGCTTGCATGTATTTAATTTTATGCACATGAGCAGATCCATGGAATTCAATGGGTCTACTCATATGTGTGAGTGTTTGCAGAATCAGAGCCTTAACTACTACTAAGCTACTCTGTGTTATTAAGTATAGTAGAACTTCATTTAGAGTTTCATTCCCACTAAAATTATGTGGGTTTAGTATTTCCCACATGAACTAAAGTGTCTGAGTTTCATATGGCCTTAGTTTGCTGGGAATGAGAGGAGTCTGGAGTCTAGCTGAATCATCTATGTCCTACAACTAATCTGAGTATCATGATTAGGGCCGTGCCTTTATCACCGCTGTTACTGCTGTGACACAACCCATGACAAGAAATGAGTGAATAGATGAAAAACAATTTCCATTAATTTTCATTTACAGTCAACAGAACGTTTCAATTTTACTGGGCTTAACACCTTTTCTATAAATACTCAAACACAAATCTTTAGGGAAAATTAATTTCAAAGTGTAAATTCAATGGTAAAAATCACAGATCCTGCTATGGTGCTAGTTAGTTACATGTAATATACTATTATTTCTGTTCCCTGATTGAATTACTTATGTAACACACCAACACAGCAAATATTACAATCAAATACACAATTTAAAATTCTCAGTGTCCTGGTAGTTATAAAACCATAGAGACGTAAGGCTCAAAGACTCGTCAAGAGGCTATCTAGTCCAGCCCCCTGTGCTGAGGGAAGACCAAGTATACCTAGACCATCCCTGACAGGTATTTTTCCAACCTGTTCTTAAAAGCCTCCAATGATGGGGATTGCACAACCTCCTTTGGAAGCCTGTTCCAGTGCTTAACTTTTCTTGCAGTTAGAAAGTTTTCCCTAAGACCTCTCTTGATGCAGATTAAGTCCATTACTTCTTAACATATGTTCAGTGGACGCAGAGAACAATTGATCACCATCCTTGTATTAGAGCTCTTAATATATGTCAAGACTGTTATCATGTCCCCCCTCAGTCTTCCTTTCTCAAGATTAAAAATGCCCAGGTTGTTTTAACCTTTCCTCATAGGTCAGGTTTTCTAAACCCTTTATTATTTTTGTTGCTCTTCTCTAGACATTCCAATTTGTCCCCATTTTTCTTAACAATTGTGAGCCAGAACTGGACACAGTACTACAACTGAAGCCTCATCAGGGTTAAGCAAAGTAGGACAGTTACTTCCTGTGTCTTTCTTACAACATTCCTGTTAATACACCCCAGAATGATACTAGCCTTTTCACAAACATTGTTGACTCATATTCAATTTGTGATCAACTATAGCCCCCAAATCCTTTCAGCAGTACTACTACTACTTAGCCAGTTATTCCCCAAATTTGTATTTGTACATTTCATTTTTTCTTCCTAAGTGAAATACTTTGCACTTGTCTTTATTAAACTTTATCTTATTGGTTTCAGACCAATTCTCCAATTTGTCAAAGGTGTTTTGAATTCTAATTCAATCCTCCAAATGCTACCAATATCTTCTTAGGTCAGTGTTCTCCAAAAATTTTATAAGCACACTCTTCATTCCATTATCAAGCCATTATGAAAATATTGAATAGTACCTGTCCCAGGACTGACCCCTGCGGGACCCCACTAGATACGCCAACCCAATTTGACAGCAAACCACTGATGACTACTCTTTGAATAGGGCCTTTCAACCACTTTTGCATCCACTTTACACAAATTTCATCTAGACCACATTTCTCTAGTTGACTTACAAGAATGTCATGTGGGACTGTGCACAAGCCTTATTAAAATCAAGATATGTCACATCTAGTACTTTCCACCCATCTATTAGACCATTAACCTCATCAAAGAAGGAAATTAGTTTGGTTTCGAATAATTTGTTCTTGACAAATCCATGTTGGCTGTTACTTATAACCCTATTATCTGCTGGGTGCTTACAAAGTGATCGTTTATTTGTTCCAGTACGTTTCCAAGTCTTGAAGTTAGGCTGACAGGTCTGTATTTCCCCAGGTTCTCTTTGCTCCCCGTTTTTAAAGATAGGTACTGTGCTTGTTCTTCTCCAGTCCTCTGGGACCAACCTCATCCACCTCCACTTATCTCAAAGATAAATTGTGAAAGTCATTTAAATAAGAAGGTCCCATAGATTACACATTGAACTGCAGCTTGCATATTCATCTGTAATAATCACATTTTGAATGATTTACAGGTGTTTGTTTTTCTGCTGAAGAAAATTGTGAATATTTTTAAATTACCATTTCTTCAGACAATTTGGGCCCACTTCCAACCAACTGAAACCAATGGAAAGATTACCATTGACTTCAACTGGTGTTGAATCAAGCCCTGAGGGAAGAAAATATCACTATGGAATTCAAAGAAATTATTTATTACCAATTATTCATTCAGCTCTACCTATGATTTAGAGCTCCATCCCACTCAAAGCAAAATGAAGTCTCTTCCACTGAGTTCAATGGGAACTGAATCAAGCCCCCACCTTTGAACTGTAAATCACTGCTAGTTTAGATTAGGCTATACTAATGGTCTCTATATCCAGAGGACAGGGAACAGATGCTCTTAGCTTTGCAGAGACTGGCTGTTGTCAGAGGGATTGCATTCTGGAGTGCAGCAAAGATCATACAACTACTCTGTGATTCTGGCAACATGACTCACCCCTGATTTCCCCCCAAAAGCCGCTATAACTAAGACACACTTTTAATCCTGGGCTAGAGTTTTACTGACACTTAAATTGTTTCAAATAAGCTTTTAATTTAGGTATAATAAAGCAATTACTGCATATTAAATATTGATTGTTTAAGAAGCACTTAGTAAAGTATATTAAACAAAGTACATAACTTCTAATTGCCATTACAATTATATGAGCAATGAATGTTATTGCACATTTATCAATTTATTAAATGACATGCATATGCACTTTAAATGCATTAAATGTGAAAGCTATGCTAATACATTTTGCTCACTACAAATATCTAAGTAACACTTACACATCAGTAGCTTGTTCAGTTAAACACTAGATTACTATAAAAGCTCTTTAACCTATGTCCCTATAATACTAACTTCTGGACTAGCAGTACCACTTAACAATGTTAATATGACAGCAGGCTTGCATTGCCGTATTCATGCCATAAATCCAAAGATGATTAATTTTTTATCACAAGACAGTATTTGTAACTTATAACATTAAAAGCAAGGTAGGTTAAAAAAAACCTGAATTTTAAGGTTAGATTTAAAAATTACATATCATTGGTAGTTCTTGCATAATATTCAGTCTTATGTACACACATCCACTAAAAGGATCCCTTTTTCTAGAAAATCCTTGACAATACTTAAAAATGCAATCATAAAACTGACCACTTCTGCATCTCCCCTTCAATTGTTAACCAATTAACATAGAAATTCATAGACAGATTGAGCCCAGAATGAACCATTGTGATCGTCTAGTCTGATCTCGTATATTACTCAAGTCAGACAACTCCCCCAAAATAATTCCTAGAGCATTTATTTTAGAAGAACATCCAATCTTGATTAAAATATTGTCAGTGATGGGCAATCAGCCACAACCCTTAATAAATTGTTCCAATGGTTTAATTACTTTCTCCATTAAAAATTTACACTTTATTTCCAGTCTGAATTTGTCTAACTTCAACTTCCAGCCACTGGATCGTGTTATACCTTTCTCTGCTAGACTGAAGAGCCCATTATTAAATATTTGTTCCCCAGATAGGTGTTTCTACACTGTAATCAAGTCACCCCTTAACCTCCTCTTTGCTAAAATAAATAGATTGAGCTCTGGCATGTTTTCTACTCCTTTAATCATTCTCCTGACTCTTCTCTGAACCCTCTCCAATTTATCAACATCCTTCTTGAATTGTGGACATGAGAACTGGCCACAGTATTCTAGCAGATATTGCACCAGTGCCAAACACAGAGGTAAAATAACTTCTCTATTCCCACTCAAGACTCCCCTGTTTATGCATCCCAGGATGGCAATAGCTCTTCCACAGCATCCCACTGGAAACTCATATTCAGCTCCTTAAACACCATGACTCCCCAAACCTTTTTCAGAGTTACTGTTTCCCAGGATAGAGTCCCCCTTCCATAAGTATGGCCTACATTTCTCGCTACTAGATATACGCATTTACACAGCCTTATTAAAATGTGTCTTGTTTGCCTATGCCCAATTTACCAAGTGATCCAGATTCCTCTTCATTATTTACCACTCCCCTAAGTCTTGTGCTATCTGCAAACTTTATCAGTGATGACTTTATGTTTTCTTTCAGGCCATTCATGAAAAAATGTTAGATAGTGTAGGGTCAAGAACCAACCCAGTGGGATCCCAATAGACAAAGATCTGGGCAACAAAATGGCAGATGGAATTCAATGTTGATAAATGCAAAATAACACATACTGGAAAAAATAATCCCAACTATGCATTCAAAACGATGGGGTCTAAATTAGCTGTTACTACTGAAGAAAGATCTTGGGGTCATTGTGGATTATTCTCTGAAAACATCTATTCAATGTGTACTGGCAGTCAAAAAAGCTAACAATGTTAGGAACCATTAGGAAAGGGATGGACAAGACAGAAAACATCATAATGCCACTGTATAAATCCACAGTATGCCCACAGCTTGAATAGTGTGTGCCATTCTGGTTGCTCCATCTCAAAAAACATATTAGAATTGGAAAATGTACAGAGAAGGGTAACAAAAATGATTAGCGGTATGGAACAGCTTCTATATGAGGAGAGATAAAAAAGAGTGGGACTGTTCATCTTGGAAAAGAGAAAACTGAGGGAAGATATGAGAGGGGGTCTATAAAATCATGAATGCGTTGGAGAAAGTGAATAAGGAAGTGTTTTTTACCCCTTTATATAACTAACAAACCAGGATTCACCCAATGAAATTAATAGGCAGCAGGCTTAAAACAAACATAAGGAAGTAATCCTTCATGGAAGAACAGTCAACCTGTGGAATTTGTGAAGGCCCAAAGTATAACTGGGTTCAAAAAGAATTAGATCAGTTCCTATATTAGATCAGTTCCTGGAGGTTAGGTCCATCAGTGGTCCATCAATGTCCCTAAACCTCTGAGTGTCAGAAGCTGAGACTGGACAAGAAGGGGTGGATCCCTCAATATTTGCCCTGTTCTGTTCACTCTCTCTGAAGAATCTGGCACCAGCCACTGTCAGAAGACAGGATACTGGGCTAGATGGACCATCTGTCTGACCCAATATGGCCGTTCTTATGTTCTTCTGACTATAATCTGTTTGTTTCTCAGATACAAAACAGATATTATGGAACACTATTGCCTTTTTTTCACCATAGAAGCATAACCAGCTCTCAAACAGGAAGTCACTGCATAGCAGTGCTGATGCCATTTTTGATTAGTCATTAATGTTCTCTGTCGGGATAATTTTTATAGAATTTCTACTGTAAACCCATTACTTTGAACTGACCAACTGAAATTCCAGTTAGGGATGAGATGAAGCTATAAACACAAGGAGTGAGTAGGTGGATACTGTAAGTGGAAAATTCTGTTCCCTTTCTGCCTTTCAACACAGCATGTAGGCTGTCTGTCTCTGGAAACAGGACTTGGTGTATATTCTTTGTAAATAAACAGGATTGTACCAAAGAAATACACAGGTATCCCTGCTGATCACAACTGTGGATGTATAGCACATGAAAAGAGGTAGTACTTCAGACGATAAGCTCGCACACTTTTTACTGCTTTATTGGTAAAAAGTATCACCTAAAGTTCTACCAGGTACTTTGCAATCACCAGGGCAAATCCAAAGTCTCTGGGGTAGTGTGCTAGCAGCAAACTACACCCTGTAATAACCAGCTGAATTCTGTACCAGCTTCACTTTCCAGATAGATTTAAGATGTAGCCTCATGTAGAACATGCTGCAGTAGTCTGCTTTGGTGGTAATAAGGCACAGATGATAACAGCATGGTCAGCATCTCAAAGAAATAGAGGTAATCTCCTGGCTGTACCTAGATGGGAAAAAAAAAGCTGATCTGGGATCTGGCTATAGCTACTACCTCATCTTTTAATAGCAGCTGGTAGTACAAACTACTTGATTGTGCCTGTCACAAATGTTAGGTGAACCATCTAAGTATATATATAATCTCTGCCATCATTTCTTGTTGCTTTTCCCAACCAGTTATCTTTTCCATCTTCTTCAGATCAAGTCTAAGCCAACTAGCTCTTATGCATGTGTCATAAACAGATGGTTAAGGGTTAATGTCTCTTTTACCTGTAAAGGGTTAAGAAGCTCAGTGAACCTGGCTGACACCTGACCAGAGGACCAATGGGGGGACAAGATACTTTCAAATCTTAGTGGAGGGAAGTCTTTGTTTGTGCTGTTTGTTTTGTTTGTTGTTCGCTCTCAGGGCTAAGAGGGACCAGACGTGCAACCAGGTCTTTCTCTAATCTTTCTGAAACAGTCTCTCATGTTCAAAATAGTAAGTACTAGCTAGAAAAGGTGGATTAGTCTTATGTTTGTTTTCTTAACTTGTGAATGTGTATTTTGCTGGAAGGATTTTTATCTCTGTTTGCTGTAACTTTGAATCTCAGGCTAGGGGGGAGGGAGTCCCTCTAGGCTATATGAATCTGAATACCCTGAAACATTTTCCATCCTGATTTTACAGAGATAATTTTTACTTTTTCTTTCTTTAATTAAAAGCTTTCTTTTTTAAGAACTTGATTGATTTTTTTCCTTGTTTAAGACCCAAGGGGATTGGGTCTGAACTCACCAGGGATTGGTGGGGGGGAAAAGGAGTGAGGGGGAAGGTTAATTCCTCTCTATTTTAAGATCCAAGGAGTTTGGATCAGTGTAGCCTCTCAGGGTAACCCAGGAGGGAAAAGTCTGGGAGGGGGAAAGGAGGGGGGATGGTTTATTTCTCCTGGTTTTAAGACCCAAGGGGTTTGGGTCTTGGGTTCCCCAGGGAAGGTTTTGGGGGAACAGAAAGTGTGCCAAACACTACATTTTGGCTGGTGGCAGCGCTATCAGATCTAAGCTAGGAATTAAGCTAAGAATGGTCCATGAAGGTGCCCACTTTTGGACGCTAAAGTTCAAAATGGGGGAAAAATACCTTGACAACATGTCTCAATCTCATCCAAAGATTAGGTAAAGCAATCAGTTTCACTGTATGGATAAGGGATTTGGAATACATTTTGCCAAACTGTCAAGTTGGTGTTTGACTTAGCCTTCTATTTAAAATGTACTTAACCTTACTAAGAAGGCATTGCATGGACTCCATTCACAGTGTCCATAACTTCTTGTTATCCTGTTGCTTTTTCATGTCTCTGTGTCATTTTTTTACTTTTTAAAATTAAATTAGGCTCATCTTCCCCACCAAAAATACAAATTTCAAATAAGTGGGAAAATGTTATGCTTACTGTAAAATTTCATCCCAGCTGTTGCTCGTTTGGATTCAATGGAGTTACGCTAGGCATAAATTTGGCTCATTCTCTTCACTGAACAACAGTGGACATAGACACCGCCCTCCCCTCACCCTCACCCCACAACCCCATTGCTCATGGACATTGTTTGGATTCTGAATGGAAGAGCCAATAGAGTTGAATTTATTTAGAAATATGATTTAAGTCATGGAAACCAAGTACAGGGTAAAATGCATCAAGTAAAAATAAGTACTTACAAAGGGGGAGAACAAGTTTGATGAATTGCATGGAAATAGCAAATTAGGCAGAAAATCCTTTGGAAGCTGTACAAAGCTCTTTATGAATAGAGCTGTCTGTGGAATCTGACCAATAAATCCAGACTCTCAAATACATAGAAACATAACTAATTTCATCCAGTTTTCATTAGAGTATTCCATGATTGACAGCGACAGCTAAATAGTTTAAATGAAGTAATACATCAATCTTAACCTGGCTTCTTTTGACAAAAAGAAGAAAACATTTGCAGTGTTTTCCTGGCCTTTAGTATAGAATTATTAACTTTTCAAGACAATATCAATTTCACATTGCCTATGTTTTTACAACTTTTTGAAGCTAAGGAATGGTGCCTCATTAAAAGAAAAAGTTAAGTCCTTATTATTAGAGTAGTAAAAAAAATCTATGAAAATATTTGATATTTGAGAAAATTTGAATATCAAATAACTTTTGGCTGAAAAGAATAATTAATTCAATTTTGAAATACTGCCTTGGTGTCTCATGGGAATAGTAGTTTGGATGCCTGAAGCTGCCGTTGTCTGGTTTCCTTGAACTCTGCATCTATCAGTCTGTCTCCATCTGTTCTTGTCTTACTCTTAGATTGTAAGCTCCTCAGGCTGAGACTCTATTTTGTTCTGTGTTTCTACAGAGTCTAGTGCAATGGGCTCCTGGATGTTATAATACAAATAAATAATAACACTAATATAATCAGGGCTCCCCTACCCAATTACTTCTCCCAGGATGCACCATGGTCTCCTTTGTTGGACTTGGGAAGTGTTGCATCACAGGCATTTCTGGCAATGGTGCATGTAGTCCATCCAGGGAGTGCAGTCTATAGAGTAAAATAGGGACATGAGCAACTGAAATACAATTCACATGAGGCAGTGAGGCAGCGTTTCCAAATTAAAACATTACACTTTTCAGTTTCTGAGCAAAAAAAAAAAAGATGTTTTCTGCAGAAAGTAGACATTTTTTCCACAAGAAATTGTCTTTAGTCAAAAACTAAAAACAAAAACTAATTATCCATCAATAAACAGTCTGAATGGAACATTTTCAATCCACCCTACTTGGTATATCCACTGAACAGGAGCAGAAGCAATACAAGCGTCCTCACATTCTCCTGCCATATCCCTATTACAGGTATACTTTAACTTTAGAATCATAGACATTTAGGTCTGGAAGGGACCTCAAGAGGTCATTGAGTCCAGACCTCTGCATGGAAGCAGGACCAAATAAACCTAGACCATCCCTGACAGATATTCAGTGGACACAGAGAATAATCAATCATCATCCTCTTTGCCTTTCTCCACAGCATGGGGCATGGGTCACTTGCACATTTAAATTAATATAAATGATTACTTCTCTGTAACTTGAAGTCTTTAAAACATGATTTGAGGACTTTAGTAACTCAGCCAGAGGTTATGGGTCTATTACAGAAGTGGGTGGGTGAGGTTCTGTGGCCTGCAATGTGCAGGAGGTCAGACTAGATGATCATGATGATCCCTTCTGACCTTAAAATCTATGAGTCTGAGTTTGTGTGTCTGAGTCTTTATTATAGTCCCTAATATATCTGAAGACTATCAGGCCCCCCACCTTCAGTCTTCTTTACTCAAGACTAAACATACCTAGCTTTTTAAACCTTTCCCCATGGGTGAGGTTTTCTAAACATTTTATAATTTTTGTTACTCTTCTCTGGACTATCTCCAATTTGTCTACATCTTTCCTAAAGTGTGGTATCCAGAATTTGACACAGTACTCCAGCTAAGGCCTCACCAGGTCCAAGTAGAGAGGGACAATTGCCTCCTGTGTCTTACAGCCTAGAATGATTTGAGCCGTTTTCACAAGTGCTTCACATTGTTGGCTCACATTCAATTTATGTTCCACCTGATACTTTTCAGCCATATTACAACTTAGCCAATTATTCCCATTTTATAGTTGTGTATTTGATTTTTCCTTCCTAAGTGAAGTACTTCACATTTGTCTTAATTGAATTTAATCTTGTTGATTTCAGACCAATTCTCTAATTTGTCATGGTCATTCTGAATTCAGATCCTATCTGCCAAAGTACTAACAATATCTCCTCAACTTGGTGTTATCCACAAAGTTCATAAGTATACTTTCCACCCCATTATCCAAGTCATCAATTAAAATATTACCTGACCCAGGACTGACCCCTGCAGGACCCCACTAGATGCACTTACCCAGCATGAGAAAGAACCATTGATACCTATTCTCTGAATATGGTCTTTCAAACACTTCTGCATCTACTTCATACAAATTTTGTCTAGACCACATTTCCCTAGTTAGCTTATGAGAATGACTGTGTCAAAAGCCTTGCTAAAATCAAGATATATCACATCTAGAACTCCCCCACCCCCAACTACTAGGTCAATAACCCTGTCAAAGAAGGAAATTAGGCTGGCTTGGTATGACTGGCTCTCCACAAATCCATGTTGAATATCTCACTTACAGTCCTATTATCCTCCAGGTGCTTATTTAAATTGGTGTTCAAATTATTTGTTTCAGTACCTTTCCAAGAATTGAAATTAGGCTGACAGGTCTACATTTCCCCAGATTCTCTTTGTTCCCTTTTTAAAGATAGGTACTATGTTTGCCCTTTTCTAGTCCTCTGGGATCTCACTCATCCTCCATGAGTTTTCAAAGGTAATTGCTAAAGGTTTGAGATTGCTTCAACTAGTTCCTTAATTAACCAAGGATGAGTTTCATATGGCCCTGCTGACTTGAATGAATCTAACTTGTCTAAATAATCTTTAACCTGTTCTTTCCCGATTTTGGCTTGTGTTTCTTTCCATTTATTGTTAATATTAATTGTGTTGAGTATCTGATCACCATTAATCTTTTTAAGTGAAGACTGAAGCATTAAACACTTCAGCCTTCTTAATGTCATCAATTATTAGCTCTCCTTGCATGGTAAGTAGAAGACCTACAATTTCCATTGTCTTTCTCTTGCTCCTAATGCATTTAAAGACTTTTCTTAGTCCCTTTTATGTGTAATTCATTTTGGGCCTTTGCTCTTCTGATTTTGTCCCTGCATGCTTGTGCTGCTCTTTTGTACTCCCCCTTAGCTCTTTGTCCATGTTCCCACTTTTTGTAGGATTCTTTTTTGATTTTCAGTTCATTAATGAGCTCCTGATGGGGCTATATTGGCCTCTTACTGTTCATCCTAACCTTCCTTCACATCAAAAAAGAAGATCTGGTTTGAGACCAGCTCATATCACATTGGCCCCTAAAGAGCTGTCATATAACAACTATAGGTTATTACTGACTTTGACAACTTTTGAGCTCATACATAGTATGAAACAAAATCTCAATATTTCATAACTAAATCTCTGAACAAACCAGCCTCTCTCTGTTTTGTATTTTTAAAGAAATTGATAGATTCCCAGTGCACACATTTTGCTAGATCTATGCATTTGCAAAGACTGTTAAAAAAATCAGTTTTAAATTGTTTAATTTGAAGCAAGGTTGTAAGATCCTTCCTGGATTTTGTGGGTCTAAAAATCTTGTAAAATCCCTTAGAAAGGCCCACTGAGCTCATACTTTCACTTTAACTAGATTTGTTGTAAATTTCTGCTAGTGCTTTAGCTCCCACAATAACAAAAAAAAACACAAAAAAACCCACACACACCTATGCCAGAACATTTCACCAGGGACAGGGATCTTCCTTGTGGCTTGTTGCATTTGAGCAGAGGTTTAAGAAATGCCAGTCTCAGTGAATGTTTGGTTAAGGCTGTTGTGCAAGAATGGGAGTTCATGGAGCTACAGATTCCCAGAATGTAGGCTAGATACAAACCAGAGAGTAACTTAATTGGAGAACTATTGACAGGTCCCTGAGGCTAACCTCAACACCTAGAATCATAGACTTTAAGGTCAGAAGGGACCATTATGAGCTCCTGCACAACTCAGACCACAGAATCTCACCCAACCACTCCTGTATCAAACCCCTAACCCAGGGATCGGCAACCTTTGACATGTGGCCCACCAAGGTAAGCACCCTGGTGGGCTGGGCAGGTTTGTTTACCTGATGCGTCTTCAGGTTCAGCCAATCACGGCTTCCACTGGCCGCAGTCAGTCGCTCCAGGACAATGGGGGCAGCAGGAAGCGGTGCCCAGCACATCCCTCGGCCCTTGCCGCTTCCCGCAGCCCCTATTGGCCTGGAGCAGTGAACCGCAGCCAGTGGGAGCCATGATCGGCCGAACCTGCAGACGCGATAGCTAAACAAATCGACCCGGCCCACCAGGCGGGCTGTGTGCCAAAGGTTGCCGATCCCTGCCCTAACCTATGTCTGAGCTATTGAAGTCCTCAAATCGTGGTTTAAAGACTTCAAGGTGCAGAGAATCCTTCAGCAAGTGATCTGTGCCCCACACTGCAGAGGAAGGCGAAAAACCCCCAGGGCCTCTGCCAATCTGCCCTGGAGGAAAATTCCTTCCTGACCCCAAATATGGTGATCAGGGACATTGTGCAGAAAGACTTCAGGGCAGCACTTAAGAAATAGACTCGTGCTCATATCTGTTTCCATGTAGTGATCCCATGGCAATAAAACTGAAGCTTCTGGAAATAATACAGCTAGACTTTGTTGAAACATAGATTACAGAGCATGGGGACAAGAGGGAGGGGAAGCAGGCATGATACGTCAATACTGACATTTTATAAAAGTGATAGTTCTTAATTTTAATTCTTAATTATAAAAGCGATAGTTCTTATTTTTTCAACTGAATGGAATGCTTATGAATAGTGGCAGACTGACATCCATGTGAAGGAAAAGCCCTGCACGTGTTCAAAGTGTAGCTACAGTAGAGACATCAGAAATTAAAGCTTCCCTTTCAGGATTTCACTCTCTCTCTCTCTAGGGCTTAATTTATTCTGGCAAGTTTGGGAAAATCTCCCAATGCTGCACTAGCACTTGTGCAGCTCCACCTTCCACCAGCAGTAACAACAGTTGGAGCAATAGCGTAGAGTGGCTCGTGCATTTTTACTGCAATGTTGACTAGATGTGTTCTACGCAGAGATAGACACAGAGGTAAAAATGCCACTGGTTGCTGGATACTAGCATTCGCATGAGTGCAAGCACCATTGGAGCTACACATTTAGTACTAGAATAAACAATTGGAGATTTTCCAAAACTTGCCAGAATAGGCAGGATTCAAAAATTCCCAGCATAGAGGCAGCTTGGGTGTGAGAAGGTACTGCCTTATCCATAGTGGTTTAAACCTTGGTCTTTTTGCAATAACTGCTTAAAAGGTGCATATTGGTGACAATTTGAACACTGACTCTTGTTTGCCAAGATCACCATTTTATTTTACATAGGCCAAACAAAGTCACAAGGATTGTGCATCTAAGGTGCAAAGCCAATTAACATTAATGGGAATCTTTAATTTCAATAAACTTTGGATTTACCCTTAAGTCATAAATGACCCCGGTTGGATTTCATTGGATGCCCTCTCTATATGGATGGAAGGGGATTTGCAATGGAACATAGACCCTAAACTATCCAGTCCTGTCATAATTGCTTTTTAATATAGGATGTCATGTATTAGGCCTGGTCTACATTACACGTTTAAACCGATTTTAGCAGCTTTAAACTGATTTAATGCCACACCCGTCCACACTACGAGGCCCTTTATATTGATATAAAGGGCTCTTTACATCGGTTCCCATACTCCTCCCCGACGAGAGGAGTAGCGCTAAAATCGATATTACCATATCGGATTAGGGTTAGTGTGGCCGCAAATCGACGGTATTGGCCTCCGGGCGGTATCCCACCATGCACCACTGTGACCGCTCTGGACAGCAATCTGAACTCGGATGCACTGGCCAGGTATACAGGAAAAGTCCCACGAACTTTTGAATTTAATTTCTTGTTTGGCCAGCGTGGAGCTCTGATCAGCACAGGTGACCACGCAGAGCTCATCAGCACAGGTAGCAATGCAGTCTCCTGAGAATCGAAAAAGAGCTCCGGCATGGACCGCACGGGAGGTACTGGATCTGATTGCTATATATGGGGAGAGGATTCTGTGCTAACAGAACTCCATTCCAAAAGACGAAATGAAAAAATATTTGAAAAAATTTCCAAGGCTATGATGGAAAAAGGCCACACCAGGGACTCAGTGCAGTGCAGAGTGAAAGTTAAGGCGCTCAGACAAGCCTACCAGAAAACCAACGAAGCAAACGGAAGGTCCGAGTCAGGGCCGAAAACGTGCTGCTTCTATGCTGAGCTGCATGCAATTTTAGGGGGCTGCGCCACCACTACCCCACCCCTGTCCATGGATTCTGACGTGAGGGTTGTAATCTCAACCATGGCTGAGGATTCTGCAGAGGGGGAAGATGAGGAGAAGGAGGAGGAAGAGGAGGACGACCTTGCAGTGAGCACACAGCACTCCATTAGCCCCAACAGTCAGGAGCTTTTTGTGACCCAGATGGAATTACTCTCCCAGCCCTCCCAAGCCACTAGCCCAGACAGTGAAGACATGGAAGCGACCTCTGGTGAGTGTACCTTTGTAAATATAAAACATGGTTTAAAAGCAAGCATTTTTTAATGATTGATTTGCCATGAGGGCTTGGGATGCATTCGTGGCCAGTAAAGTTACTGGAAAAATTTGTTAACATGTCTGGGGATGGAGCAGAAATCATCCAGGGACATCTCCATGAAGCTCTCCTGGAGGTACTCCAAAAGCCTTTGCAGAAGGTTTCTGGGCAAGGCAGCCTTGTTCCGTCCACCATGGTAGGACACTTTACCACGCCATGCATGTAGCAAGTAATTGGGTATCATTGCATGACAAAGCCTAGCTGCGTATGGTCCCAGTGATTGCTGGCATTCAAGAAACATCCGTTCTTTATCTCGCTCTGTTATCCTCAGCAGAGTGATATTGTTCATGGTAACCTGGTTGAAATTCAGGAATTTAATTAAGGGGACAGAGATGGCCATTTTCCTACTGGGCTGTTGCTTAAAAGAAATCCTTCCTTGCACGTAGCCAAGCAGGGGGAGGGGAGGAAGGATAGCTCTGAGCTTTTTTGCGTTTGGCTAGCAGGAATCTTCCCAGCTACCAGCCACGCAGTGGGGGGGCGCAAAAGGGGGTGATTAGCAGTGATCTTCCATGATACCAGCCATGCGGTGGAGGGAGGGGTAAAGCAATCATCCTAGAGAATTGGATGGGGGGGTTGGCTTCTGCTGCTGCAAGTTAACGGGAAAGAAGCATCAGAGGGCACTGTGTATATGAAGGCTGGAGAAGCCGAAAGACAATGGCTTACCATGGCCACATGCAAGCTGAATTCTGATGCCCGGACCTGCGTCTGTGAGATCTGTAACACCAGAGCCGCAGGCACTCAATATTAAGATGCAAAATGCAACCTTGTAGTGAAATCACATGTGCTATGTAAGTTGAATAGTGTTGTTCACTGTGAAAGAGTATAACCATTGTTCTGTAAAATGTATCTTTTAAAATACTTCTCTCCCTTTTTTCCCTCCCTCATGCAGCTGCACATTTTTCAAGCCTCCCTACTCCATCCCGAAGGCTAGCTCAGATAAGGCAGAGGAAAAAGAAGACGTGAGACGAAATGTTCTCAGAAATCATGGGAGTAACCTGCAATGAAAGAGCTCATCTGAATGAGTGGAAGGACGTGGTAGCAAAGTACAGGAAAGATGCCAGTGAACGTGAGGACAGGAGGGACCAACGTTGAGGATAGGAGGGATGAACATGAGGATAGGAAAGACGCTCGAGATGAGAGGTGGCGGCAGGAAGATCAGAGGTGTAGCCAGGAAGATCAGCGGTGGCGGGATGCAACGCTGGGGCTGCTGCGTGATCAAACTGATATCCTCTGACGTCTGGTGGAGCTTCAGGAAGAGCAGCGGGGTCACAGAGTGCGGCTGCAACCCCTGCGTAACCACCCTCACCACTCACCATGTTCCATATCTTCCTCACCCAGACGTGTAAGAACGCATGGGGGAAGGCTTCGTGCACCCGCCCACTCCACCCCCCGTGGACAGTCCAACCAAAAGGCTGTCATTACATTGAAATATGTTTAATGGCCTTTTCCTTCCTTCCTATCCTCCTCCCAAACCACATCCAGGATACCTTGTCAGTTCTCTGCCTCTTTTTATAATTACTTTTTAATAATGAATACCTGATTTTTAAACAATAGTGACTTTATTTCCTTAAGCAAGCTGTAATCGAAGGGGGAGGGTGGGTTGCTTACAGGGAAGGAGTCAATGGAGGGGTTCATGAAGGGGATGAAACTCGTTTTCAAAGCTTCTCTGATGTGCACCGCTTCCTGGTATGCTCTTCTAATCGCCCAGGTGTCTGGTTGCACGTAATCAGCGGCCAGGTGATTTGCCTCAGCCTCCCATCCCGCCATAAAGGTCTTCCCCTTACTCTCACAGAGATTGTGGAGCACACAGCAAGCAGCAATAACAAAGGGGACATTGGTTTGGCTGAGATCTGAGCGAGTCAGTAATGTGCACCAGCGCGCCTTTAAACGGCCAAATGCACATTCTACCACCATCCTGCACTTGCTCAGCCTGTAGCTGAACAGCTCCTGACCACTGTCCAGGCTGCCTTTGTATGGCTTCAAGGGGTAGTCTGGGTCCCCCAGGATAACTATAGGCATTTCAACATCACCAACTGTTATTTTCTGGTCTGGGAAGTAATTCCCTTGCTGCAGCAGTTTAAACAGAGCAGTACTTCTGAAAACGCGAGTGTCATGAATCCTTCCTGGCCATCCCACGTGGATGTTGGTGAAACGTCCCTTGTGATCCACCAGTGCTTGCAGCACCATTGAAAAGTACCCCTTGCGGTTTACGTACTGGGTGCCCTTGTGCTCCGGTGCCAAGATAGGTATATGGGTTCCATCTGGGTTCCATCTATCGCCCCCCCCACAGTTAGGGAATCCCATTGCAGCAAAGCCATCCACTATGACCTGCAAGTTTCCCAGAGTCACAACCTTTCGTAGCAGCAGCTTAATGATTGCTTTGGCTACTTGCATCACAGCAGCCCCCACAGTAGATTTTCCCACTCCAAACTGATTCCCCACTGACCGGTAGTTGTCTGGCATTGCAAGCTTCCAGAGGGCTATTGTCACTCGCTTCTCCACTGTGAGGGCTGCTCTCATCTTGGTATTATGGCGTTTCAGGGCAGGGGAAAGCAAGTCACAAAGTTCCATGGAAGTGCCCATACGCATGCGAAAGTTTCGCAGCTACTACGAATCTTCCCACACCTGCAAAACTATGCAGTCCCATCAGTCTGTGCTTGTTTCCCGGGCCCAAAATCAGTGTTCCATGGCTAGAAACTGCCCCATTACCAGCAGGATCTCCAAAGCGCAGGGGCCCATGGTTTGAAATAATTCTATGTCCATGTCCTCATCACTCTCATCGCCACGCTGCCGTAGCCGCCGCCTCCTCCTCACCTGGCTTTGCAGGTCCCGGTTCAGCATAAACGGCACGAGAATGTGCAAGGTGTTTAGAATGTCCACGATTGCGGTATTGATCTGAGCAGGGTCCATGCTTGCTATGCTATGGCGTTTGCACAGTTCACCAAGGAAAAAAGGCGCAAAATGGTTGTCTGCTGCTTTCACGAAGGGAGGGGTGAGGCTGTACCCAGAACCACCTGCGACAATGATTTTTGCTCCATCAGGCACTGGGATCTCAACCCAGAATTCCAAGGGGCAGGGGAGATTGCGGGAATTATGGGATAGCTACGGGATAGCTACCCGCAGTGCAACGCTCCAGAAATCGACACTAGCCTCGGACCATGGACACACACCATCGAATTAATGTGGTTAGTGTGGCCGCGTGCACTCGACTTTATACAATCTGTTTTACAAAACCAGTTTATGTAAAATCGGAATACTCCCGTAGTGTAGACGTACCCATAGACTGGGCAATTACGAACATTACATGAACATTTTGATTTCCTTTGTCTCTTTGTACCTCTGTTTATTTAGAAAGAATTGAATGGAAGAGTTTTTGCAAATAATGTCTACATAGTTCTTTTAGATAAAGAATTTTGAAGTCTGCATTAAAAATCAGTCTTCTTATTCTTGGCAACATGATCTTTCACTTAGATCCTATGAAAACAATCAGAAGAGAAACATATGCTAAACAACTTTGGCTGAAGTCAGCTCTCAAATCTTCTACTCAAATCAGTGATAATGTCAGTCCTTAGTTGCATGTATGTTCAAAAGACTAATCGTGTGGATCAAAACAAAATTTTGTCCGTAAACTCTCATATTGTATAGAAATGAGGAATTAGCATTAGCTATCTTTAAAATGAAGTAACGTTGGTAGAAAGATTACTGTATGTGGTAGCTTCTGCATTCTGGTGTGACAGAGGGAGCAGCACTGATCAAAAAGCTAAGGAATCAGATTGCTCATGAAAGTAACTCATTCCATTATTGGACTTTTTCAATACAGATATTGTTTTGTGTAAGTCTGTTTGGGTTGGAGTGATACCTTAAAAAACAAAAACCTAAACAGCAGTTTAGGGCATAATGTAGTGGATAAAGAATCTGCAAGTACTTACAATTAAATTCTCTCTGCTGCAAAGGATCTATTAAGTCCAAGCAGCAATGCCCGCTGATAAGCCACAAAGAGAAAATGTTCTTTTCATAAGTGGGAGGAGTGAAGTGGGAAGCTTATCTATTTCAGAGTCCTCCAACATGTACAGTACCTTTATCATAGCTCCAGGACGGTGCATCATGATGTATTACTCATCAAATAGATTTGCCCTCATGATGTCATATATGTCTCCCTCAGGAGACAAAAATTGTTTAATAAACAATTTTTATTTTCTGTTTGGAAGCTGCCTTAGGATGTGGGGAAGTTTTACTGGGCTTCTGAGTCTTGTAAAATAATATGGCTTTTTTCAGACAGTTCTTCAGATCCAGCTGGGAGGCCTCTCTCTATGGGACGTGGTAGAAATTTTGGCTTGCTAGCCAAGCCTGACACAAATATTATATAGTGTGCATAATATATTGCATGCACATAGTATACACATAAAATGTTTAATGCACAATATGCACACATGAGTAAAGATAGATTCAGTAAATTAGTATATCTATTGCATTAACCCTATACCGTGCGTCAAGTAAATCTGTTCCTGCTGTATGCAGAACACACATTTGAACGTGTGAAGCAAATAGAAAACATATTTCCCAGTAAAAATTAGAGCCTATAGTTTCATGAAAATCTCCACGTGTCTTTTTAATTCATCTCATGTTTCAACTGTTATTTGAATCCCCCTGGGTGCAGACTGCTTTGGCTGTTTGCAGAGCTATGGCTTTGAGTGATTTAGTGTATAGTAGTGCTTTCTCACTGAAACCTTTAGGTTTTTCCTTCAAAAAAATAGGTAGAATCCTCCTTTGCTGAGTAAGACACTCCTACAGAAAAGGAAAGACCCTCCCCACCCAATTATAAAATAGTCAGGCTGTGGTCCAAAAGCCATAGAAATTAGAGGTGGAAGTGACGTATTAAGTCATCTAGCCCCTACTCGGTGGGTTAGTACATCATATATTCAGTATTACCGGGCAGTATTTAGGTAATGGGCCAATGAAATGAAGATGCTGGTGATAAATTGTACTGTATAACCCAGTATCCATACAAGAGCCTGGTTGATAAAGCATCTTGTCTTTTGGCAACCTTTTTCAGTGGTCACTTCTATATTAGGCAGCAGCACAAGTCTTCTAATGCAAGCTCTTTTACCTTAACAGGGAACTAGAGTAACTTCCATCAGCAAAATAAAATTGAACATTTTAGTCAACAGCCCATGTCTTTTGGCCAGAAACTTCTGCCTTGATACCTTCTGCAGATTGTTTCTGTACTCATGCACTTGCATCAGTTATAAAGGTCAGATCCTTACATGCCATTTTAAAGTTCATAGGATTGCAAATCCATTTTATTAGTTATATTATGGTACTGAAGTCTCAGAATCAAAAATGAGAAGAGAACAATCTAAAGGAGCAACAGCAAAACATATGAATGAGCAAATCAAAACAAAAATAAAAAATCATCTGTGTGTCTCCACACCTCCACCCCTCAATTCCTGGATATTGCTCCAGGCCATGGCCAATCCAGAACCTGTTGCTATACCACTTATTGAAATAGCATGGAAAGCAAACTAGTCTCCAAATTTCCACTTCTCAGAGCACTTCTTATGTACAGAAATACTCATATTATATCAAACTGGCTGATCTGTAATTTGCATTTAGCTGAATGATTACAGTGAGAACATGTAACAGTATGATATGAATTTGTTCTCATAGTGAGGCTGTCATGAAAAGCAGCAAGGTGCAAGCCTAACCTATTCCTGTTACAGTTTTGAGATTAATAATCTTGTCGTCTTGTTGGGATGCCATCATATGCTTTGAACTTTGGTTCAAACTATTTCCATATTCATCCCCTTTCTTCCATGAGGACAGACACCAAACATGACAATGCACTAGAAATCATTCTGTTTAAAGTCACTGAAAAATGAGGGAAGGAGGAAAGAGAAGAGAGAATATTTGGTCTGCTGTTAATTAAAACCATCTGATTACGTGCAATGATTTGTCTGAAGCACTTCTGAGCTGTACCCATTTCTGTTTACACTTGACAGCTGTACATTCTTTACTGCCTGTAATGTTTGAACTATGTCCAAAAGTGCAATCATTAAATCTTTGATAGTTGATTTAAAAAAAAAATGACTTTTTGAGAGAGAGACAGACAGACATTTGTGTTTATTACATCATAGTCTCTCTTTCTCTCTCTCTCTCTGCATTGCAGTCCAGTGCCTCTGGTCATTTCTGGATTGCTTATGGAGAATTTTTCATGTTCCTCACATCTGCTCAGAGAAAAATCATCATCCTGTGATCCCTTCTCTCTGGGGATGCTTGTTGTAGTTAGAGAATAAATTGTACCACCCAGACTTACTCACTCGGATTCAACATAATTAGATGGTAGGGCTGAGATCCCATTGGTTGGCATATCACAGGTATTCCCTGCCCAGGGAAAGACAGATCAAGAAAGAACTCTCACACTTTGAGGATAATGGATAAAAGTGAAATCTGAGATCTTTGAAACCACTAATCCATTTATCACAAATGGAGAAATCACAGTAAAAATCTTTTGGATGATCAAATGTGTCCTAGACATATTACAGAGTTTCTCTTTGAAGTCAGCCTCTAACCTCCATAATCCATTGGCACAAATATGTAGAATGGCTGTATCCTTAAAAAAAGAGGGAGAGAGAACTTTATTACCATATGTTGTTCTCTCAGTAATCTACCTAGTTTATAAAGGAAACTAATGTGGATTATGATTATTTATTGGTTTATTTTTATTATTTTAAGGGAATTTACAAAAACTATGAAAAAGAAACAAAATTCCCTAATTCATTGTTGATTGCGTGTGTTACAGTAGGGCCTAGAGTTCCCAGTTAGGATAGGGGCCTTGTTATGCTAGATACTGTACGCTTGCTTGCTCTTGCGTGCGCGCACACACACACTGCCTTGAAGACCTTACCCCCCATCCTCTCCACCTGTGAGTTTCTAAATGTGTCCTGTCTTCTACATTTCTGTCGTATAGAGTCCTTGAGCTTTTTGCGGGAAAGGACTCTTTTCTTACATATTGGCACCAAACAAGTAATTCAATAATAATATTATTGAAGACCAACAATGTCCTCATATTATAAAAATACAGATGATAGCACACTCCCTTCCCCAAGATTCTTCATGAGGGATTTTCAAAATTGCTCAGCATTGGCCTAATTGTGCTCCCATTGAAGTCAATGGGAATTTTATCCCTATCACTTCCATACTTGGAGCCATGTCAAGCATATTTCCTGAACCGGTCATTATGGCCTCATGTAATGCCTGTCAACGTCAGTGGAAAAACTTCCCGTCTTCAGTGGGCAGGTATGGGCTCAAGGTTTGAATCCCCCGACTCGTGTTTCTGAAGGATGGTTTCAGGAAAATTGATGGGTGAAATAACTGGTGACAGCTTATGTTCATGACTTCATCAGACAGAAACTGAACAGTTTTGCTGTACTGCCAGCTATTTCACACACTGCATTAAGGATTTTAACAATGTACAATTCTCCTGAATCATAACATGCTTTCAGTCATATATTTCTGGAGTATATTCTACTGTCATATTACTACTATTCTTTAATGGACCCTCTTTTCAGCCTAGACGTTTTGTCCCCTTTCTTTCCTTCTCCCTCTTTCCTTGCTGGCCCTTTTCCTAGCTGGAACCAGAGGCAGATTACTGTTTTGTGGGGTCCTGGGCCAAAGCAAGTGGTGGCTCCTCTCCACTCCTTCCACCTACATTCTCCTCCCACCCCAGCACTTCCTCTGGGGGAATAGGGTCGGGGCAGGGCAAGCCCCCAATTCCACTCCCTGACAGGAATCTGTGGGGCAAATCCCAGTGGCCTGACCCTGCTCCCCGGCAGGAGCACCAGGAGGGCAGAGCAGGTCAGGGCATGAGGGTGCCCATTTTTCTGCGGCCCTATTGGCCCAGTGGCTAATCCATCACTGCCTGGAACAACCAACCTAAACTGTTTGCCAAGCAATCACCCTCTCCTTCTGCAAATCCCTCCCAAAAACTTCACCTCTGCAGTGCTGTCTATGAGAAGTGAGTGCAGATTAAACAAATTTTGTGCATACCTTAGGCCCCTTATCTTTTTCTCTCCCCTTATGGCATTGATGTCTGACTGTGATTCAGAAACCTCATAATGTCAACTGGCAAAAGGATGTATAGAGGTTAAAGGACTGTCCTAAGTCTGGTATTTACATTCCAGTTTACCAAAGCGCAACACATGAGGTCTCAAATAAAAGCCATGTCACACTGGTCATCAATATCATAGTGAAATGTATATACCCTGAAAATTATGTTCTTTATGTTTGTGTCTAGGGACAGGTCACCAGCAAATGGGAAAAGCAGGTTTTCTGCCAGACAAGAGATATATATCTATCTGACTGTTTACGTGTGTATTAAGTATTATATTGTTTACAATGGGCTTTTCCTCACCCCCTTAACTGAATGCTAAGGAAGGATTGTAAAACTTCAAAGAGAGAGGAAAAAGCAGTAGCCAAGAGGAGAGTTCTGTTATGAAGCGCACCAAGGTTTTTCTCTAAGTATATCTGTGGGTCAAAGAAGACACCCTGGCATCCTTCACTGAGAAAGCAGATGGACAGTGAGTTTCCTTCATGAAAAAGGGGTCTCACCCAGGCTTGGTTGAAAATGCTGCAGAGAACTTCAGGTGAAATAAGCTTCTTTAACTTGTTAGTTAAGTTTAGTCTGTAAAAAACATGTTATGATTTTGTTTTATATGTAACCATTTGTTTCGGGTACTCTTACTCACTATCACTTGAGCCTTTGTTCTTCGATAATATACTTATTCTTGTTTTCACTATAAATATATCTCAGTGCTGGGAAGTGAAGAAAAGTGGTGATCCTTAGCTGAATGTTACAAAATTGTGTGTACTGTTCCTTTGGACACAGCAGGCCTGGTAATTCTGTGACTGTTCAGTGGATAAGGGGCTGGACACTGCAGGGAACACTCCAAAGCCTTGGAGGTATCACTAACTACACAGAGAGAGCAAGGCCTGCAGAGGCCTGGAAGGTAATGCTTGTGTTGCTAGAGGCTAGTGGTTTCAAGGGAGCAGAACAACAGCAGGCATACCCAAAATTTCCTCACGGTAAGGGGAGCCGGTGGTGAGATGCCTCAGAACTTTGGGTATCCCTGGGGAGTGTCTCACTAATCCTCACTTCTTGTGCCCCTTCTGAGTTTAGATAGAAAACTCTGTGGAACATGGACTGAAAGCCATATTATCATTTACACACGGGGACGGCTCCAGGCCCCAGCATGCCAAGCGCGTGCTTGGGGCAGCAAGCCACAGGGGGCGCTCTGCCGGTGCTACGGGGGCAGCAGGCAGGGTGCCTTTGGCGGCTTGCCTGCGGGAGGTCCGCTGGTCCCGCGGCTTCTGGACCTCCCGCAGGCATGGCTGCAGGATGTCCGCCGAAGCTGCGGAACCAGCAGACCTCCCGCAGGCAAGCTGTCGAACGCAGCCTGACTGCCGTGCTTGGGGCGGTGAAATGCCTAGAGCCGCCCCTGTTTACACATAAGGTCCCTTTCCTTTGCTCTGGCAGCACATAGGGGCATTTACTGTAAATGAGATTCTGGTCCTATATCTTTACTTGTTTCTGTGAATCACTTAACTCACTTTCAGGAGTGTGAGATTATTAATTATAAAATTCATTTTGTATCCGGAAATGGGCACAATAAATTACAACTCTCAAACCTGGTTAGCTTCAGTTCCATCATAATCATCCTCTACTGATTCAGCAGCACTACATGTTATTTCACACCCATGAAAAACAAACAATTGCCCTGGTGAGTTAGCCAGTTCTATATAGATACAGATAAATCAATGGTCTACCATCTCTAGGATTAAAGTACACAAAACATTCTCCACAAGAGTTTTAGACATGGTTAAATTCTGTAAACGTTGCCTTTGGCAATAATGTTAGCTAACTTATTGGCTTCTTACCAGTCTAACAAGTCTAGGCTGGCCTTACTTCAACCTCATCAATTTATTCCGGCTCTTATCATTTTAAACTCTCATATTTTAAAAACAAACAGCAACTTAGATGTTTTGTTTATTTCGGTTGGTGAGGATGTCCCAGCCATCTGGGTATCAGTAAAGCTCACCAATTAGAGAAACTCCCAGTTACCATACATAGGGCTATAAGAGTTTAGATACTTCTGAAACACAGGTTAGGCTTACACAAGTGGCTTCTGGTGGCATAGCTATGTCAGTCAGGGTTGGTCTGAGGTATGATCCTTAAACAACATAGCTGTACCAGCAAAAGCACCTAGCATAGATGCAGTTATACTAGCAAAAGTCTGCTTGTAGTGGCATAGCTTATTTTGTCCAGGATGGACACAAGCTGGAATGTAGCTTTGCCAGTATAAACTGCATCCACGCTAGGAGAATTTTTTTCTGATCTAGTATTTCAATATAGTTATACCAGCAAAGCACCTCTACTGTAGATAGGCCATACTGATGTAGGGCGGCTTAGAATCATGGAAGTCCTGACATTTAAAATCAAGAACAAACCAGATTAATACAAGTGCACTGCAGTTTGCACATCTCTTGTTGGAATGTATGTTCATTTAAGGGAGTGCAGACTAAGGCCACAGCTATGTCCCTAGCAGGTGGAGCTGAAAAGCAGTGAGATGAGTCAACAGAGAGGATACGAGGGGATTCCCTACATAGCACTGAATGATCAATCATTGATTCTGCAAACTGATTTACACACTGAGCAGTTAAGGAAAGCAAATGGATACCTTGGTTTTGGCAATGTCTCGCAGGGCATTTGCTGAATCACAGTCCAGTCTTGGGGGGAAAAAAGATGTCATAATTGGATGCATTCAGATTGAGTGAAGTCAAATAAGAGATCAGCTTCCAGCTCATCTTATTTATTTGTTTTAGTTATTTTATTTATATTCACTGGGATGACATGTAGTGATCAGAAAGAATGAATCTGTGGATGAATAATTATTCAACCTTTGATAGAGCACATATATATAGAGCCCTTTTAATAAACTCAGAAATGGAGGGTTGCCAGGCATCCAGCTTTTGACTGGAACACCTGGTTGAAAAGGAACTCTGGTGGCTCCAGTCAGCACTGCTGACCAGGATGCTAAAAGTCCAGTCAGCAGCACAGTGGGGTTAAGGCAGGATCCCTGACTGCCCTGGCTCCACGCAGCTCCTGGAAGCAGCTGGCACGTCAGGCTCGTAGGTGCAGGGGTGGCCACAGGGGCTCCGCATGCTGCCCCTCCCCAAGTGCCAGCTCCACAGCTCCCATTGCCCCCCCTGGCCCTTCTGCTTAGGAGCTGGACATTCCAATCGCCTGAGGTAAGCACTGCCCGGCCAGAGCCCACACCCTGAACCCTCTGCCCCAGGTCAGAACCCATTCCTGCACCCTATCTTCCTCCCAGAGCCCGCACCCCTCACCCCCTCCCATAGACCAACACCTTGCCCCAGCCCTGATCCCCCTCCCACGCCCAAACTCCCTCCTGGAGCCTGCACCCCAAACACAGTCCAAATCCCATACTACAAACCCCTTGGGCCCAGCTGAGAGCCCCCTCCTGCACACAAACCCCTCATCTCCAGCCCCACCCCTGAGTGCATCCCAACCCCCTGCCCCAGGCTTATAGCTATGCATTCATGGCAAATAAACCTCACTGTAAATTATACATCACTTTTTAGAAAACAAACTATAGAGCAATGACAGCAGACTCTGGCCCACTGGTTCTGTTTAGATACAATGAACGCTTATTTAAAAAATCCCAAATGGCTATCCTGAAATAGCTCAACTGGTGCAGTTTCCTGTGACTTATGAGCAAGGAAAGTGACATTTGAAAGGTGATATGATGATATATGGTGTCACCTCCCAGACAAGACACTCCAGACAAGAAAGACTGTGTCTAAAGTTTTTGCCATGCCACATGAAAGGTAAGGACTGAAGTTTAACAAAATGCCACAGATTAGCTTACATAGGTTCCAGTTTGTGTTTTAAGTGAGATGATGGAGTGAATATTTGGTTATTGCCGTTCACACTTACATGTAGACATAGAGGCTCAAATCCCAGTATCTAGCCCTCCTTCTGCGCAGGTTATACCTACCTTTAATAGGCAGCCCAGGGGGTCTTACTTTTTCCTACCCTTTGGCAACATTCGTACAGATTGTCCTACCACTATACTCACATTGAACTTTGAATTGCACAATTCAAATCACAGGCACGTTTAAATATCATCAAAATCTACTCTACTGACTTCTCTACAGCTATGTCAATTTACACCAGCTGAGGATCTAGCTCTACTCTCTAGAAAATTGTTCATTCAAAAAGGCTAACAAACAAATTGCCTTTTAAAAGTACATAAACTCACACAAAATTCACTTTGGCATGGAGTGGCCTCCTGCTGTTGATCAGCATGAAGAACTAAGTTGTTAAGCATACGACATAGGGGGAAAAAGTTTATTTTTAGCAACGATGACATCGATTCCCTTGTCCCTTACTTTTAGGAGTATTATAACAACACCTGTTGGAAATGATGACTACAGCATAGCTAGCAGAAACATTGTTTCAGGGTTTTATAACTCATAAAACTTTTACAAGTCAGACAAAATTGTGCTTTGGGAAAAAATTTGATATTCCAGCTCTCAGCATTGAAGTGCATTTTTGTTTTTATATTACAAATGTAACAATAACAAATGTAATGGTTTTTATTCTATTTGAGGGAGGAAGAGGAGGGAAGGAACTGCAAATATCATCAGAAACCAAATAATCATAGTTACATGTTTTACAAAATCATGCTGAGCACATTGACATTGCAGAGAGTACAAGTAAATATACAGCTAACGAAACAGTGCCAAATCCTAACATCCTTGCTCAGACAAAAGAGGCCAATCCTGGAAACGTTTATGCTTCAATTCAAAGAAGCACTTAAGCAGATGTTTAAGTCCATCCTTTCTTAGGAAAGCATTTAAGTATGTGCTTAAGCACCATTCTCTGCTTTACTGAATTTAGGCTTTAAGCATGTGAGTAGTCCCATTTTTAATATGCTTAAAATTATTCACCTGCATAAATGCAGGAATGCGGTCTCAAAGTGGATCTTTGTCCACATGAGTGATGACCAAACCAAGCTTTTCTTAGGAGCCGTTTGGCTCAGCTAATGGAGCTAATGTCAGTGGGATGGCTCCAGGATGAAGGGACTACTTGCCATGAGTAAATGCAGCAGAGTTTTGTCCTGTATTTGAATTGGGTGCTGGAGTTTGTATAAACACACTCTAGGCTACTGCTCACCCTACAACAGGAAGCAGGCACCGGGAGAATGAGCAGAGACATTGACAGGCATTCTCTCACCATCAGAGAGTTGGCACAACAGCCTCTAGGAGCCTGTTGCTGCCCTTGTGGCAGAAGTGGAGAGAATGCTCACCTGCTGCCAGCTCATGCTTGCTCACAATGGCAGCATACATTCAATTTGGCTTCATGGCCAGGCACACTCAATCAGAGCAGGCCACAGAATGGCGTGGACCTCATCAATTCTTCCTCCTTGGTATGCAACTGCTTGCACAGTGATGAAATGGTCCCTGTTATCTCGCCCTCCCCTTTTATGCCAGGGCAACAAACTACAAGATTTAGTCTTATATGTCTGCTTGTGATGTACAAGCCCAAACAAGAAAACATTGGCAAAAGACCGGGATAGCATAATGGTAGTGTTTGGGCTTCGGAATGAAAGGATGGGTCTCGGATTCCAAATATCTGCACGTCACTAGGGTTTTCTATGGGATCTACCATGGTTTTGACATCAGTCAAACATTGGCTATCCAGAAGCCACCCTCCCAGACAACAATGCTATATTGACAGATAACTTGTTTCGTTTTTTCATGTCCGTTTCTGCTTTTTACTGCACAGGCATAATATAGCTGAAAATTAAATCTAAAGTGATGGCGCTCACCATTTCTGAGTACCCCATCAGTACCCTACCTTGTGCTGCATGACTTTGTATGCTGTACCAACAGAATTTGCCATTGAACTCAAAAGATGGAACCCTGGTTACAATGATTACTCCTAGGGGAATTCTACACAATGCAGAATGTTGCAGAAATTAACATTGTGTGCACAGAATATCCTTTCCCCCACAGAAATAGGCCGCAGTACTGCTAACCATCACTAGGGACCAGTGGTCCCAGCAAAGCCCAGCTTGCACACAGAAGATTCTGCTGGAGGGAGAAAGAGAAAGCTCTAGGATTCCTGACAGCTGTAGTTCCCAGCACATCCTGAAGGAAGGAGACAGCAGTGCACAGGAAGCTCCATGCAAGCCTGGGACTGACCATCAGGCTCTTTCCCCCTCTGGATCCCTGGGCTCTGGGAGGAGGGGGGCAGGTGTCTGGGCTGAGGGGGAGGTGGTGGTGTATTGGCTGAGAGAAGTACCACAGTTGGGCTCTGGGGATGAGGTTGTGGATGTCTAGCCCCCCAGCTGGGCTCTATTGGGGGGAAGGGGCAGAGAAACAGGAACTGGATTGTCATAGGGGTTTCTTTACTCCTGGGGAAATTTTTGTGTGTGTCTGTATTGTTACAGATATACTTGCTGCTGGGTATTTTGAAATAAATTACAAAAATAACAAACTGGTGTGATTATGTAGTGTTATTTTGATAAATAAAATTTGCAGAATTTTAAAATACTGTGCACAGAATTTAATTTTTTGGCACAGAATGGCCCCAAGAGTATATTGATGTCAATAGGAGTTTTCATGAGCCCACAGACTGAAGTTCATAAATGCTTGGACTGAAACTATTTCAGTTTTCCCCATGCTCAAATCCCCACTGGAACCCAAAGGCAAATTTAGATTAGACTTGTTTATGGCTTGCACACATAGGTTCATAGGTTCATGAACTCACTGGACTAATAGTCTTCTTTGAAAAATAAAGACAGTGACATTGCCCTACAAACTGTTCATTGAACGAGGGAATGGGAATCTCTCCATGTTCACAGAAACCTGACAGCACAAAAAATGTTTGATTGTATCCAACTTTGATGATGTTTTGGGATACAGACAAAAGTGGTGTGAAAGACACTTGGTCCAAGAACATGGGTCAGATCTGAATCAAAGCTGAATTTGAGAGCATTTGGGTTTTGTCTTGAATGTTTTGCTCATCTCTGATGAGGACAAATATGTAACTTGGTTGCAGGCCAACATCTGAATACACTTTTGTCCATACCAGGGAAATCTCATGGGTCCATCTCTGTAGCTTTGAATATCTCTAAGATGTATTTCCTTCTCAACATATGAATATGCATTTCTAACGTGCCATTATCTTGAGTACATGTTTGGAGTGACTTCCTGAGTTACTATCATACCTAGAAGAAACCACATACAACATCATCTCATAAATAAGTTGATTATGATCAAAATACTAGGAAAGTGCAGGGGTGCTGGGACAACTTGTATAGTTGGGGTGCTGATGACCATTCAACCAAACTGTAAACCCTGTATCTAATGGAAACCACTTCAAGCCAGGGGGTGAGGAAGCACCCTTCACACCCCTAGTTCCAGCATGGGAAAGTATGCAGAGAATCAAGTTAGAAATTAGATGGAAGAACGGATATGGATAGAGCTCAATCAAACCTATATCTCTAATATATGGGTCAGAGCAATCAGTTCTAATCCCCTTAAGGGTCGATTGTTCTTTCATTTCTCTGCTAAGTCAGGCAGCCCAGCTAAACCTGCTGAAGAAAGTTTAAAGTAACAAAATAAAAATATTGTAAGTTAACGTAAACTTTTTGGCATTAATGCTGGGGGAAAATCATTTTTCCTGTTTTTAATTCAGCCCATGTGTTAAGTTGCATGCTGTGAGATCTAGCTTCTCACAAGAACTGCTAACAAGTCTTTTTGATCACAGGACATGGAAGAGAGCCACTTCACCTAAGAAAACAACAAACATTTATGGGCACTTATACTTTCCCTATTGGTAACTGTCAATCATTTGTCAAACTTTGTTTTGATTTCTAGCAAGCGGCAGTGGTGGTGGTGGGAAGCTACTCATCATCACACTGGATGGATTTCTATAGCTGTACTCCAGCTTCCTTCCGTTCAAGGGCTCAAGCTGCTGCTGATGTTTCTGGGCAAACGGCCACTGCTATGATGTTTGCTTTAGATAGGCTACAGCTGGGTTGAGTGGGTGTTTCAGGCAAACTTTATAAAGTAGACTCCCCAGGCCCTGGTTCCTGGTAAAAGATCTTTCTGGTTCCTTTGAATTAAACCTTTTTTTAGAATCTAGGTGCAGTTAGACTTCTTGGAAGCACAATACCGATGAAGACCTGAATGCTCCCCCTGCATGTATTCTTGCTGGTTAGCCCATCTATCTATCAAACATCTGCAATCTGCTGCCGTGCTCTCCAGTGCAAATAAAAAGCATTCTCTTCCTCTTCAGAGTAAGAGGCAGCAGTTCAGTCTCCACGGACATTCAATTCATGGCTGTATGTATGAAGGCTAAATAATATCCAGAGCTGCTACTAAATTATACTGAACTCATGGGGTCAAAACATCTTTAGCGTAACTTCTCTGACTTCAAAAGAGTTACCCCCTAGGGATGAATTTAGCCTATTGTCTGTTATCTCATGATTTAGGACCCAATCCTGCAGTACCCACATTAGTGAATAAAAGCTGCAGGATCAAGCTGTAAGGATTTGATGTGCTACTGAGAAACTGGGGCGGTGGGGGGAAGGTGTTACACCGTATGTAGTCATGTTTATATAGTTTTCCATTCAAAGCAGTTAAGGGAAATGAAAACCTGATTTTGTGAGGCTTCCACTGCAAATTAAATACTTGTTTTTTATCCCGAGGAAGTATGCTGTGTGTGTCTGTGTGCGTGCACATGTGATGAGTATGAAGTCTTTTTATAAAAGAGGAATTTTTTTAAATCCCAAAATCACCTTGCTTAAAAAAGAACTAAGCTAGGATTGTAAATACAACTATTCTTGTAATGGGGGAAAGCCCTCAAGTATACTGGAACAAAAATATAAAAGCAGAAAACTTGAAATAAAGGATTTTCCTTCACAGTTCCTGTGTTTGTCCATCTATTTGTATCCTACATGAAAGCTTATTAACATAGCTGTTTTGTGTCACTCAGCTCTCCTCCCTTTGCGGTACTTCCAGAATTCATCTTGGCACCTGGTTTCCCTGAGTCCAACATGTTATGCTTACAAGGCAGGAGAAGTTTGTCAGCTGTTGCAGTGCAAGCAGGAGGGAGGCAGAACAGCAGAGAATCTGGGTACTCTGTTCCCACAGGGCCACCAGAGGGATTTCAGTTGTTCGGGGGGCAGGGAGGGTTGATTATAGTAAGAAAAAAATGTTGCTGGCAACACTGACTGTTGGCCTACTCTATGGAAACTAGACTGGTGGGAAAGAATTTTTCTTCATTGGATCACAAAGACACCTTTTCTCCTCACACTTCTACCCAGAGCTCGTTTTGAGCATGCTAATTTTTATTATTATTTTTCTTTTGGGAGGATAGGAGACAAAGGAAATTTTTGGCTGAAAAGAAGGGCAGTGAAGGAGACAAGAATCTGGGCCTTAGGCACTGAAAAAACAGTACTTGAAAATACTATTCCACCACCAAGGCTGAGTACAGCCAAAGAGGAAGAAATGAAGGAGGAAATTCTGGCCCCACTAAAGTCAATGAGATTTTCGCCATTGACGTCAGTGGGGCTAGGATTTCATCTGAGGACTGTAAAATTGCAGGTGAATTGTAAGAGTTCCCCATCCCTCACCTACCTATCCACACACAGAGAATACCTAAGTAGCCCTGCTCCTGCAAGCTCAGGTGTGCTGGTAGACCCCTATATGCATGCCAAACCCCACTGATTTCAGCCAGTAGTGGGCTTTGGGAACAATGTACACTCTTGACTGCATGTGCTCCGCCCAACGGGCAGTACTGGGGCCAAACTGCCATTTAAGTTAATTTACAAAGAATCTCAAAGGATTAATCATTTTCAGTTTGAGATTAGGCAAACCGGTCCATCACCTACCCAGTACTTTTAAGTGCCAGTCAGTTCAGACCAGCAGCTTGGATTTGAAGGATAGTCATGTAACATACAGACAACTCAGAGCCTAAAAACAGATGGGTAAATCCTGGTCTCAGTTAAGTCCATAGGAGCATTGCCTATTGCCATGGACTTTGATGGAGCCAGGATTTTGCCCAGAATGTAACTATTTTAGCGTGAATACAATTTATCTGGTTGTGTTAAAAATTCCACTCAGCTCTAGTTTCAAAAACCAAAACCCTTTAAAAAAAAACAACCCAAGGGTGTAGGGGGGTGGGAAGGGTACTACCTATGTGGGGAAGTAATCAGTGAAGGAAAATCATAAATTGGCCTTTTTAAAGTTTTAACAGCTCCGCCTCATACGCACCCCTGTATTCACATTTTTAAGTAAGTTTAGCACATGTGAAGGGTGCCAGGTAAACAGCCAGGAAGAATGAAGTTCCCAATTTTTTACCACAAAGCAACCACAATTCAGGTTTCTAAATGTGGCCTCATCAACTGCTTCAAACCTGAAAGGACAGATTGCTTCAAAGGGGAAAGGGTAAGTCATTCTCCATGTCTTTTCAGTCCTTAGCTTCTCTGAGGCTGCCCACAGATCTACCGCTGGCAGATATAGTGATGAGGACACACGTCTACTGGGAACTAGAATAAAACCACTCAACTCATTTCACAAATCCACTAAACAGACTGATGGTAACAACTATTGGTTACCACCTGTCAGAGGGGGATTTGTACCCATAAACCTAAAGAGCAAAGCCTCATATCTGGAACTGGACAACAATTTTTAATGAAAATTTTTTTCAGAAAAAAATGCAGATTTGGAGACAAAAAAACCCCATTCATGTTAATTTCACTGATGGTTTTAATTGGAAAAAATAAGACAATGTTTTATTTCAACATTTTAAACAAAGAGTTTCAATTAAAAATGAATTTTCATTTATGTTTTTTAATTTTATAAATAAAATTAAGAAAATGGCTAAGAAAATGCTCAAAATCAAAATAAATTTGTTTCATTTGGGGTCAAGAAAAGGATTCTGTTCAACCCAAAAATGATTTTTTCAAATTTTCAAATAGCCAAAAAGTTTGAACATTTTCAATTTGACATGAAATACTATTTTTTTTGATGCTTTGGAATTGACAGTGAACAACAACTAGAAAAATCTATGTTTACACAGTTCTATCTGTATGCCCTTACCAGCTGTCTGAGCTATCCAAACCCATAACATGTCTTTTATGGAAATGAATTAAAAACATCATCATAAAAATGAGAACTGACAGTCAAAATAAACCAATAAAGCGTATATTCCACTGAAAACAAAAATATTAATATTCTGTCAGGCATTCTGGAAGTCCCCTACACAATCTGGGGACATTGGAACTGTGTTTTCAAATTAAGTCTTTTAGATAGGATCCTTAGAAAATCCCAAAGGCTCCCAAATCCCTCTAATAGTTGCCTAACTCCCTTAGGATCCTTGAGAAATCCTAGTCCAAACTATTTCCTCTCAATGCAAACTAAACCCTACTCTCATTTATTCCTACAAAAATCAGACTGAACACAAAGATGAAACAAAATGTAACTACTGTTCCAGGTTCAGTAACATATTCAGAGACATAAACAATATGTTCCTCAAAAGAAAAACTAGAGAGCTGAAGAACATTTCAGTCATTTGGTATTACATAACTAAATACTGAATATCGATAGGAGGCAATTTCCTCTGTGGATATCAGAGATGTCAGGGAAAAGACTGTCATAATCAAAACACATGGAAAACAATATAAGTCCTCTTAAACGTTGGTAAGATAGAGCTTGGCTGGAAATGAAACAAAAACGGTGGAACCCAAAAAAATGGAATTCAAAATGTAAATGAATGTTTCCTTTGAGCATGGGTGGCCTTGGCCACATTAGGAAAGATGCACATTTTAACATCTTTCTAGAAAACAGTACCTTTCCCTTACACATCACTTTCATCAGCCTCTCTATATCGACAATTGTGGCTCCAAAAGAAACAATAAATAGTTGAAGATAACCGACACAGTTATCTAGTACAGAAATCAAGAAGTCCTTATTTAGGGTTTCAGTACAACTTGCACATCTGCAGAGGCCTAACACAATCCAAAGAAGTAAACAATTCAAATAAACTATTCCAGCCCAGTGTCCAGGAGCAAGGAATCTATCCATATGAACTTTATAATTGGTCTCTATATTCATTCCATAAAAGCTAATGATGAATCTAAATATTTTTAAAAGATGGAATATAGGACAATGCTAAGTATGAAAGCAGGACAAAATACCACTATATAAAAAAGATCTATTAGGCCACAGAAGGCATCTAAAACTCCTAAAATGATAATTATTTAGGACATACTCTTAGCTCAGTAAGATATAAAAACATATTTTCTATTTCCATCCAGAACACTATTCTGAAATTCTTTTACCATGTCAAATGAAGTCCATCAATTTTTTATTTACAAACAAAAATAGGTGAGCTTGCTCTAGAAGCAGGTTTTCCAGAGTTTGCTTGGCTTTAGTTTCAGAACCTGTGGCCATCTACATTTTAGTGCTACCAGACCCAACTCTCAAGATTAGCTCTTTAATTCTTGCAGTCCAAAGACAACTCTTGTATGTTCGCTGCTTTGCATATGAGGTGATGGAGATGAGTGCGAGCTATTCAGTAGTCTCACTGGCTCTCTCACTTTGCCATCTGACATCAGTGCTACTGTTCAAGGAGTGCCAGTGTGCTGGAGAGTAGTGTCATGACTGCCCACATTAGAAACAGCAGAAGCAGAAAGGGTAAAGGTGAAGCCCACAGCATACTACCCTACACAGAGTTAAGTACTGTGGCTTGTACTAGCCCTAGGTGTGCTGTGGGTCAGGATGAGTAAGCGGACCATCCCAATGGTAGTCCAAAAGGAGACCAAATGTCACTGAGTGTTGTGCACTCAGAAGCAGCATTCACTACACATCTGAGGAGCTCCAGGCACTCGCAGTGCATGACCCCCAGCTACCCCTCCTGTTCCCATTGCTAGACACTTTCCTTGTATTCAGGAGGCATCACTAGGGCAGCCACTTGTTAGGAGGAGAAAGTGGCTCCCTGTGCCCTTTTCTCCTTTACTCTCTAGTCTAACCTTGCAGGTTCAGCCACAACTTGGTTTTAAATGTCCATCTGAATGTTTTCCTCCCCACTTCTTCCCCAAAGATATGTTGAAACAAAGACTAGCAAGAAGGATGTACAGATATGACAGCACATGGGAGAGCACGTCTTCCCCTGAAACCCTGCACAGAGTAGTGCTGCATGCTACAGAGCAGCACAGGGCCAAAGAGGAATAGTACTGACCACGGTCAAGGACAGGATAGCCTCTGTGCCTATGTAACAGCAGATGTGTGCCACAAGGGAACATAGGGAAAAAGACTGAACCACAGGAATAAAACATTCTTCACTGGAGAGGTTATATAAAGATTCTCCCTTCTCCTTTAAAGTAAACTAACACCCACAGTCAGGAGGAGAGAGTAAGAAGGAAGTTAGGAAGGAGCCTGGAGTGCAGTGAATTTTCAAGCCAATCTGGTGTCCACAACAGTGTCAAAATGGGACTATATGTAGAAGAAGCTAAGGAGTAAGTCATTAGGGGAAAGACTGCAGAAAGTCCCAGAGAAATCACCTGAAAATAGTGCTGTTCATGATGAGTGGAACACCCTACAAGTTTTATCAGAGTCATCTCTCCCCCCCACCATCACCCACCCATTCACTATGGGCTATTTAAAATCCACTGAAGTGAGTGCAAAGGTTCCTATTAATTTCAATGTGCTTTGAATCAGGCCTTATATGCAATGGATCACAGGAACCCATACTTCTTCCTTCCTGAGAACAAGAGCCTGTTACAGTTACCATGTGTCTGATTTTCAACCAGAATACCCAGTCGAAAAGGGGCCACGGCAGATCTAGTCAGCACCGGGGCTAAGGCTGGCTCTGCAGCTCCCATTGGCCAGAAACTACGGCCAATGGGAGCTGTGGGGGCAGTGCCTGCAGACAGGGAAGTGCGCAGAACCATCTGGCCATGTCTCTGCATAGGAGCCCGAGGGGGGAACATGACACTGTTTCTGGGAGCTGCTTGAGGTAAGAGTCGCCCAGAGACTGCACCCCGACCCCCTCCTGTGCCCCAATCCCCTGCCTCACCCCTGATCCCCCTCCCACCCTCCAACCCCCTCAGTCCCAGCCTGGAGCACTCTCCTGCACCCCAAACCCCTCATCCCCAGCTCCACTCCTGTACCCTCAGCCAGAGCCCTCACGCCCCCACACACACCAACCCCCTGCCCCAGCCCGGAAACCCCTCCCGCACCCTCTGTCTCTCATTTCTGGCACCCCAGGCCAGAGCCTGTACCCCCTACCACACCCCAACCCCCTGCCTCAGCCTGGAGCCCCCTTCCATACTCAGAACCCCTTGGCTCCACCCCCCAATGCAGAGGCCCCCTCCTGCACCCCAAACCCCTCATTTCTGGCCCCACTTCAGAGCCTGCACTCTCAGCTGAAGCCCTCATACCCTCCCGAACCTCAACCTTGTGAGCCAACCTGGGGAAAATAAGCGAGTGAGTGAAGGGAGGGAAAGCAAGTGACAGAGGGAGGGGGATGGAGTGGGGGATGGAGCCTCAGAGGAGGGGCGGAGCAGGAGGTGAGGCAAGGGTGTTCAGTTTTGTGCAAATTAGAAAGTTGGCAACCCTAGAGCCTGTCCTTTGGCTTTTTCCCTTCTTGAGTCTCCCTAACCCACCATTCAAAAAATATTTACTTTAGTGATAGGGACTCATGCCCCTCAGTCTCTTCAGTTGAGGAGCAATAATCAGACCTTACCCCTTGCTGCTTCTCCTCACTACATTTTCTCTCTTTTCTTACACATACAACTGCAGGTCATAGTAAAACAGAATTATCTCAGCCAGTCAGAGCTGCGGCAAAATTACTGAAGCATAACTGTACATTTCCAGCTCCCTGCTCCAGATTTGATTCTTGGTGTCTCATTTGCATAATCATTCTACAGCTATTTCTCTCCGTAACGGTACAGTATCTTGTACTTTGATTAGCTGACAACAATTTTTAGCCAAAGTGCAATTGTGGAGTTACAGAGAAATAGCCATTCTGTTAATATGCAAATTTCTTGGTTCTGGTTGACTATTGTAATTCATCTGCTCTGACTGGCTCCTGTATTCAGAATTTTTCAGAGACAAAAAAAAAAAAAGACTCCTCAGCTTCCTGCAGCTAAGGAAACCCCCACTCTCCCCCTGAATGACAGTTAACAAATCAGTCCAAAATAGGACTGAAGCATAAAGGGTTTTTTTTTAAAAAAATTCCTTAGACTCTGGGACTGAATCCTGCTTCCAGTGAAGTTAATGGGAGTTTTACCAGGAACTACAGAGAAAATAGACTGGGCCTTTACCCATAAGGCCTGTCCTTCTCTACAGACCAATAAGGCTCTCAAACTCAGTCACCATCATAAATATGGTTTCTTAATATCAAGTGAATCTCAGTCTGTCCTTCCAAATTCTAGTTTGGAACAAAACATAAAAAACATGAGAAAAATAACATGCAGATCAGTAAGGAGAGAATGGGGAAAGTTTAAAAATATTTAGACGAACATTTTCCTGAATGCAGGAAAAGCAGTGAGAGGGAGGTGATCAGGCTCCCTGATCCTATGCTGATGAGCCCCAGCTTGATTTAGAGCAGCTGAGGATCTGCTCTAACTTATGCCACTAGCATAAGGGCCCTAAGTAGAAGATAGGATTGTGGAGTTTTGCTCCACCACACTCCTTTCCTGCTGCCTCCACCAGCCTCATACCGGTAGAGAGTTCCCCTACCCAAGAAGTATTTTCCACTGGTCACCTCCAGCCACAATGTAACTACTTCGCATCCCTTGAAGAGCACAAAGTGGTTGCAGTGAACCAGGGAATACAATCCGTGTGGGGGAGTTGTAGTTCTCCATTCTTTCATTTTTAACTTGAATGGTTTATTTAAAATTTCAGTCCAAGAGCCATTTGCAATGGGCAAGTCTTGTTGAGCAATTTTGCTATATCCACATTTGCATGTTAGGTTCACTTTTCCCAAACCTTTCTGAAAAGGTTAGTTGGCTGAACTCTCATCCCATTGTAGTCAATGAAATTTTATCATGGACTTGAACATAAACAGAAGCAGAGTTAGGACAGCACTGAAAATCCCACATTTGTACATTTTTGGTATATAGACTGGTAGGGCCCACTCTTCAAAATGGAACAACTTAATTGGGAGGTCCAGATCCTACAGGTTAATGCTCATGTCAACATGCAGAATTTGTGTGCCTACTCTAAGGGCCAGAGATTATATTCAAATCATTAAATGCCTTAGTGGATCAGGATCAAGTCCATCAACCCAAAGCCATAGGGGATTTTCTGACATATAGTGAAGGCGGCCACGTCGAGGCCTGTGTAGCCTCAAACACATACAGACAGTAGCCACGTCTTAGCAAGGAGCCTAAAGCATGCTGAAAAGTTTAGAAAGGTTAAATGAAAACCTGGTGGTATCTCACAATGGAATTGTTTTATTTGGAATGGAGAGCTTAGTCATGTGTCCTGCAGGGGTTTGCTCAGCTTCTTTGGTCTCTCCATCTGTCTGACTTGCTTCTTAATTTTTTCCATTTCCTCCTCTACTTTCTTTCTCAGGGTCCCAAATGCCAAGTGCTGACTTTTCATAATGATGTCACCAGTAATAATGATGCCTCATACAATTCTTTTCAGTTTATAACAGAGCCTGCACAACTGATATTTTTGTGGCAAGATCCTCATGCTGCATGGCATATGGATATGTTTAGAATGAAAATGATTTTCAAATCGTTCACTTGTCATTAGTTTCATTGCAATACCCAAACCACCCCTCCTTTTATTTTTGATTCCTGTTGCATATGGTCTCTTAAATTAGGAGACAATTGTATACTCTTGCTGAGATCATTTATGGTTTAGGGATTTCAAGTAGAATAAAAGTTATATTCTGATTTCATCAGGTAATAAGGCCTGATGGAAGTGTTAGAGGATGGAATTTTTGGCAAAGAGCAATATTCCACCAATGTTTGGCTGTTTTATATGACTCATGATGTGGAGGTGGAGGGGTGACATCACCAGTAAAAGCAAACACATGATAAAATAAAGGTTCTATCACAGGATTTAAACTTCAACTAATAAACTCTCCAGACAAAGGGGATTATATCTGTTGGAGGCAGAGACAGTTTGCCTCTGTTAGACATGGGATAGCCCAAAGAGAATACACTGTATCTTTTTTGTTTCTTTAGCAACCAGTCTCTCCCCTGGTTGAAAAAGAAACCAGCAGCAATTTCAAATGGACAAAGCCTGGCTTGGATTTCTTTTCTTATTAAAGGGACACAGTAAGCTTTAGATAAAACAAAACCAGTTTTATCTTAACAAGGTGGTCAATATGCAGATTCTATGCCACTGGGGATTGAGCTGTGATTTCATTGAGCTTCCTCATGCCAACATAAATTACCGCTATGCTAATAAGTGCGGCAGCAAGATCTGAGCATGTAATACTGTGCAGGGATAACAACAGGTCCACACAGCAACCCTACAATGAATGAAAGAGTGGATGCAGGAGCTTTAGATCTTTGACTCCACCAACACACTGATGCCTTAATGGCCAGTTCTGGCAGAGCTCCACCGTTGGAAACCAGAACAAGGTGTGATGGGCTTCCCCGGAGCTACAGCTTTTTTATAGCACAAAACATATAACAAAAAATTACATGAGGCCAAAACAAAAACAATATTTTTCTTGGAACGGGATCAGTTAATAATCTGCAGGAAAATGTGGTAGACTATAAGAAGACACCTCCAAAAATGTTTTTACAAAGGTGAGAAATATTAGAAAGCAAAACAAAAGCGAACAGTGGCAACCTGTTTGGTCACAGTTTTTATGCCAAGGGCTGATATTTCTCATGGTGCATGGATACAGTTAATGGATATTGGGTAGATATTGACCCATAAACCAACATGTAGGAGTAGCAACCTATGACCATGGCAGGTGGAGGTTGAGGATTCCATTCCACATAGCCATGTGCATATGGCTAAACACAATGCTGGTTTACAGGCTGTGTGCTTAGGACCCAGGATTGTGCAAACCCCTAGGTTCAAGGGACATACTAGGCTTGACAGACCACTACACTGCTGCAGTTGTAATTCCACTTATTTCAAGGGCTTAGTTACATAACAGCAATTTCAACAAAGTTGCACCAGTGCACAACTGGAGTAATGCAGTAGTGAATTGGGCCAACAAATTCTGCAGGCACAGCTGGAGAAACTTATTGATGTTGTCAAGAGACATTGTCTGGATCTCTTCCTGAAACTGGGGAGATGCAGCGCAAAGAACTGCAATGCTGATCCCTATGTTCATTGAGGTACAGCACGCCTATTGGCTTCAATGGGGCAGGGTAAGGTCCAGAGATACTATAGAATTATTTTAAGATTTACTTTGTTAAGAACATTTTTCTGTCTGTAGAGCAAAGCAACAGACATGACTGAACCACACCATCCCCATGTGGGGAGGGAATTTCCTACACTAATGTGTTCTTAAAAAATTGCTCCAATACTATTTTTATTTCCTACTATGTGTTGGCCAGGCCTTAAAAATGAAAACTGTCCCCTGCATTTCATTACGGGAACTGTGTGTGGGGATGAGGGTCCAGGTAGTACCCTCAGACAAACTGCTGCTGCCTCAAGACAGCTAGTGCAGCTATGAGTTTTGCGGTAGAAAGCCCAGGAGTATCCTATGCACTACTGTATGCTGCTCTATTGTATTTTAGGTTGTACTGAATGTTTGAAAAGTGAAACCTTTGTTCTATCGTCTAAATAATTATATGCACTAACAAACATTAATTTAACCTGTTCCTCAGTATTTAAACTTCAAACATACATCTCTCTATATATTCTATATATTTAGAGAGAGAAAGATTAATTGATCAGTAAAATATAGCAACTTTCAAACATGTCTCATGTGTTACTAGTTCCTGGGCAGCTACTTCTCATGAGTTTGATAGGAGGTTATTGTTATAGAAGACATCAGCCTGTTGCCTTGTCACTCAATGCACCCAGTCTGAAAATAAAAAGAGGCAAAAACCCTGAAAATTTTCAAACAAAAACCCAACACATTTTTGTAAGTTTTCAAAAAGATGAACAAATCAATTCTTTTCAAAAGGAAAAGATTTTTTAATTTGTTTATGATTTCCCCCTCCCCCCCTCAACCTCTTACTTTCTGTCCATCCCTCATTCTAACTTTCTCCCACAAAGCACATAGAGCAATGTTCCTAATGACAGGTCTGAGGAATCATAACAGGTTTGCCACACTCACTCTGCTGGTTCCATGTTTGGCTCTTACTATGGACTAGTGACACTAATAGGAATGACCTAACTGCAACATGCAATAAGTGGTGTGTGGCACATTCAAGTGCTTAAGCGGACAACAGACCATGCCTCAAAGTTACTTGGCAGAAAATACTGCTGATGGGATAAAGAAAGTGCTAAAGTCACATGGTATTCCCAAACATTATTTTAGCTGCAGTGATTTACAGAGGGAGAGTGTAAGATGTACAGGAGACACTCTGTAGTGGTACGTGAGAGCTGCCATGAAGAAGATGCCAGACAAACAGACTGTTTAGCAGTGCTCAGAAACTTGTTGACCAGTTTAAGAAGTGCTCACTGGAAGAGAGCTTCAAAAGTAGGAGAAACAAATCTAAGTGGCTGTCAACATGGAATATGGAAACTTTTTTGAACTTTTTTTCTTTGGTAAGCTGGAAAAATTATATGGGAGTTATGGGCCAGTATGTGCAGTCTCAGATTCTTCAGTGACAAAAGAAAACAGAGGACCACTCTCTGAGCACAGAAGAGGACCAGAGGGAGTTGCCTGAAATTATTTCCATTTTAAAAATGTTATGGCCAGCTGGAAGATTTGTAAGTACATAAAAGGTTGTTACAAGGAGAAGAGAGAAAAATTGTTCTTCTTAACCTCCCAGGATAGGACAAAAAGCAATGGGCTTAAATTGCAGCAGGGATAGTTTAGGTTGGACATTAGGAAAAACTTCCTAACTGTCACAGTTATTAAGCACTGGAATAAATTGCCTAGGGAGGTTGTGGAATCTCTGTCACTGGGGATTTTTAAGAGCAAGTTGGACAAACACCTGTCAGGGATGGTCTAGATCAATGGTTCTCAAAGCTGGTCCGCCGCTTGTTCAAGGAAAACCCCTGGCAGGCCAGGCTGGTTTGTTTACCTGCTACATCCGCAGGTTCAGCCAATCGTGGCTCCCACTGGCTGCAGTTTGCCACTTCAGGCCAATGGGACATGCAGGAAGCGGCGCGGGCCGAGGGATGTGCTGGCCGTCCTTCCTGCAGGCCCCATTGGCCAGGAGTGGCGAACCGCGGCCAGTGGAAGCTGCGATCAGCCGAATCTGTGGACATGACAGGTAAACTAACTGGTCCAGCCTGCCAGGGGCTTTCCCTGAACAAGTGGTGGGCTGAGAACACTGTGGTTTGAGAACCACTGATCTAGATAATATTTACTCCTGCCTTGAGCACAGGGGACTGGACTAGATGACCTATCGAGGTCCCTTCCAGTTCTATGATTAGGACACAAGTGTGTTCTCCTATTAGACTAGACATGCAGCAGACATGCAAACAGGCATCTAAAGATTCAACCCAGATGAAGGAAGTCAAGTCAAAGCCACTGACCTCTGATGTGGAGATAAGCTGGGAAATTAATGAAAACAGTGTTTTTGTGCCAGAATCGGCAACAGCATTGGATTCTTTTTTCACTGAGCCCTTTTACCCGAGGCTGTGCAATAGGTGTTAGTGGACAACTGCAAGGTGTTTAATGTTAGTAATTCACCAGTTGCTTTTCCAACAAAAGACACTAAAAATGAACAGAATGCAGCTTTTGATTTACTCCTTAGAAGAGAAACTGAAGATGCTGACAGAGACAGACACTATAGGAACTGAGGTAGGAAAACACAGGGTAGTAAAAGCGTGTGCCTCAAAATACAAACTAGGCTGGCAGAAAGACAGTATATGCAAATACAGAACCTGGGTCTCCTTGTATGTCAGATATTCTCAATTCCTGCTACACCAACACCATCTGAACATGATTTTCTAAAGCACGATATGCCCGGAATAAGTGAATATGCTAACATGAGCATTGGGGAGTGTACTGATAGTTGTAGATGAAACTTGCCCTTCAGCTGTGCCTTGAAGTGATGTTAACTGAATGGAATCAAAAAGTTGGTTTTGAGGAGATAAATCATGGGTGGGAAAACTATGGCCAGGGGCCACATCCGGCCCTCCAGAAGTTTTAATCTGGCCCTCAAGCTCCCGCTGGGGAGTGGAGTCTGGAGCTTGTCCTGCTCTGGCACTTCAGCTGGGGAGTGGGGACTTTCCCGGCTCCGCACAGCTCCTAGAAGCAGTGTCTTGTCCCCCATCAGGCTTCTACACATAGGAGCAGCCAGGGGGCTCTGCATGATGCCCTGCCCCAAGGTCTGCCCCCACAGCTCCCATTAGTTGGGAACCATAGCCAATGGGAGCTGCAGGAATGGCTGCCTGGCTGCGCATCTGTGTAGGAGCTGGAGTGGGGACATGCCACTTTTGGGAACTGCTTGAGGTAAGAGCCTGTATCCCTGACCCCCTCCTGAGCTCCAACCCCCTTCCCTAGCCCTGAACCCACTCCCGCTCTCTGAAGTCCCAGCCTCAAGCACCCTTCTGCCCCCCAACCCCTCATCCTCAACCCCACCCCAGAGTCCACACACACAGCCAGAACCCTCACCCCCTCCTGCACCCCAACCCCCAATTTCATGAGCATTCATGGCCCGCCAGACAATTTCCATACTCAGATGTGGCCCGAGGGCCACAAAGTCTGCCCGCCCCTGAGGTAAATGAATAAAAGATTTGTGGGAAGGAGAGAGATTTATAGTAGCACAATGACAATTTGGCACCCCATTGCCCTTTGAAGATCTCCTGTGGAAGTTGAAGGTTTCTTGTAGGCATTTTAGGCTCACTTACCTGTCCACTCCTTGTAAGAACAGAAACCAAAGCCTGTTTACTGACACTGTACTGTGGTGGCCTGGAGAAGAGAAACTGACACTGTACTGTGGTGGCCTGGAGAAGAGAAACTATCAGATGTTTCAACTCAACAGCTGCATGTCAAAAATAGTAGGAACCAGCCAACGGCTTCACTCTATTATGACTACGGGAACTACAGTACACACTTTCTGTAAAGACAGGTGTCTGATTTACCTGCCTAGAAATAGGCTCTTCAGCCCCTTCTACAGAATAAAACAAAGTAGAGAAAAAGCTGAACCTTTTTAAGGCTATACTGGAATTATTTTATTTTATTTTATTTATTTATTTGGTTAAACAGGATAGTAAATTCTAGCGGAGACTTTGCACAAATGCTGGTTTCAGGACACACGTGTATCCTGTCATACTAGACTTTACAGGATGTTAACATGTTACAACATGACTAAAAATTCATATGCAGACACATCCCAAGGTCCATATAAGACAGGCACAAGTTTGTTAAACTCGGTTTAATTAAGAAAAAACAGAAACCCTATTTTGAAGACCTGGTCCTTCTCCTGTCTCCACTCTTTCCTAAATTAGGCATATCAAGCTTTTGATTGCTCCACAGTGACCAAAGTGTGAAATCATAACTGAGGTGGACGTCTACATGCACCAGTCATTTGGTGTGGTGCCTTTCACTATCCTTGGTTACTGTTTTAACACCTCGGTTCTTAGGAAAACTATTTTACATACAGCAAACCCATAACATGAAGGTAAAGAGTGGTGTGTAAAACCCTTAATAAAACAACAAATAAGCAACCACGTAATGCAAGCTGTTTAGTTCCTTCAAGGGATTGTGGTGCCACAAGAGCTCCAAAACACAATTTCCTTGTACTAGATGGTTGTGCATTAGTTTTTTGGATTTTTTGAAGCACAACAACTGGAGGTTATAAACGTCTGTTTGAAATGTGGTCTGTTTGCATCATATGTTTGGAGTAGCTGGCTGACTGTGTTACATTTTCTGCTGCTCTGCGGAAATTGTCAGTAACAAAGTCTGAGTTTAGAGGAAAGGAAGAGGTACCAGTGTTTATCTTTGTGTGAATAAAACAGTACTCCTCTCTCTAAGAAGTTTGTCTTACCCTAGCTTCTAGGAGTAGTGAGATTTTCTTTAAGGAATTACTCTTAGGTCAGTGATTTTGAATGACTGTGCAATATTGCACATTTGACCGTTTTCCTCCCCAGATGGTGGGAAATTCTTTAACAGCCTCCGGTTCGGTCAGTACTTGCATGGGTGATTGCCAAGGAAAACCCAGGTGCTGTAGATACTGTTGTTAATGATTCAGTAGACAGCATACTCTTCCCTTGGAGTTATTAGTAAATCAAAGCCCCCAGCATGGTATTACTGGGCACTGTGTTGCAAGATGTTCAGAGGAGACAGACTAGAGGTCCTGATCATGTGTAATTAAAGATCCCATGGTACTTCTCACAAAAGTAGGGAGGATTAAGCCACAGCAATGTTCCATTGTGTGAAATTATTACTGTCTGCCTATTGAAGTCTCCCTGTTTTCATTTGTATTGCTATCCTTCTGCGCTCCCTGACAAACTGTTGTGCAGCATTGCTGTGCACTGTTAAAAAGCTATAATGTTCCAGTTTAAGCGCAGTTGCCATTCAGTAGTGGATAAAGGGATTTATATATGCACACAAAGCCAAATCCTGCCTTATGTTGCACAGGTGCACTGGATGGAAGAAGATACAGGAAGTCTCTGTAGCACAGCTGTACACCAGCAGGCAGGATATCCTCTCAGTGTTCTAGGTCCCAGTTAAGCCCCAAGCCTATTCAAAGCACTTAAGTGCTTTGCGGAACTGAGGACCTAGGGCTTGATCCTGGAAGGTGCTGATCACTGTGGCTCAATCCTAGTGAAAAGGGAAAAAAAAAAGTTTTAAGCATCTGACCGATTTCAATCAACATCAACGGGTGTTGCTTAAAGTTAAAAATTGTTTAAAGTGCTTTGATGGATCGAGCCAGAGTACTCAACACCTCCCCAGACGGAGCCCCACTAACTAATTTCCCTAATGGTTTGTCCATGACAGTGGGTTTTCAATCTTTCCCATTTCACGACTTTCTTTTCTGTACCAGGCCATGATCTCCCTTCCACCTTGCTGAGATCTAACCAAGAGTCGTCTCGCATCCATTTAGCAAAAACAGAAAGAGCAGAGTAGTCCCAACCCTGACTCTCAGTGGCTGGGATATGGGTAGTCATGCCTACTGGTCAGAGCTGGAGTCAGGAGCCAGGAATCAGAGCCCAGGGCAGACCCTGATTCAGATGCCAGAGCTGAGGATCAGAACCAGGTTTCCGGAGTGAGCCAAGGCAGGGTTGGGTCCCAGGCAGGTGCTATCATAGCCTTGGGTGAATGCTTTGAGTAGCTACTGAAGTACTACTGCTGCTGGGGCTGGGCTTAACGGCCAATCAGGCACTTCATCCAATCAGGCAGCCTAGTACAAAGCCAGCTGCACTCGTTGAGTTGCCCAGAAGCTAGCTTTGCTGCAGGCCTTCAGTCTTGATGCTGACCCTTAGGTTGAAGGCTCATGACCTAGAAGAATGTGGTGTGCTAGCTTTGGGTGGAGGTCATGCGTCTGCTCCTGCTTCCCTGCCCCAGGCATGCATGCAGGCCTGGCTTTAGACCTATTCCACCAATTCCCCCAAATTGGGCCCCGCGCTGAAGAGGGCCCCGCGCCCATTGAGAATCCCTTCCCTGGCTAGAGGTGCCTTTTTAATTTTTACTCACCTGGTGGCGGTTTGGGTCTTCAGCAGCATTTCAGCGGCCGGTCCTTCACTCTCTCCAGGTCTTCAACAGTACTTCAGCAGCGGGTCCTTCGCTTACTCTGGGTCTTCGGCGACACTTCAGCAGCGGGTCCTTCAGTGCCGCTGAAGAACTGGAGCGAGTGAAGGACCCACCGCCAGAGCACCGCCCGGTGAATACAAGCCCCATGTTTTTTTTTACATGTGTTTTTTTTTAAGTCATCCCTGCCAGGGCCCCGTCAAAACTGTTTGAATTGGGCCCCGCACTTCCTAAAGGCGGCCCTGCATGCATGCACTGCAGTCTGTAGCAAATGTTAAGTTGGAGCAAATGCTACCCCTTTTTGGAGAAGTAGTAAGATACTGCCCCTGCCTCAGAGGCCCACCTTGTGGAGGTTGTGATTGGTAAGGGCATGATTCTGCTACAGATTGCACAATGCTTTGGGAGTCTTTCAGCCATGCCAGATAGGAAATGCCTATTTTTGCAAAAAAACAAAAAAGGCATGTATTCTCTCATTATACTGAAAAATAAAAAATAAAGAGCCAAAGTCGGTGTGCTCTGCCAGCTGAAAAGGAGAAAAATTATTAGAGACTGACTTCTAATGAGCCTCATTGTTGTCCTTTTTCAGGAGATAACACTGTTCAAACTACTCCTAGGGTGTTAATATGGAAGCACTTGCTCCTAGCAGCCACACTATTTTCTGACTAGTTTTAGAAACTGAACTCAAATGTAAAAGGTTTCTATTTTCCCCCACATGCCTATGAAAAAAAAGATGTCTTTATATAGACATTGTCTGCATCTGGCTACCTCACCACAAGTAACAGGAAACTGGGTTGGCTGCCACTTAACACAGCTGTTAACATTTTGGACTAACAGTAGCCATTCTGCTAATACTGGTTTAAAATAAAAGGATGAGGTACACAATGGTTAGAACAACATTTGTCTCATGTCCTTAGCAGAATATAGACAAGATCAGAAGGTAACTTCCGGTGTGCCTTACATCACCACTACAAATAGGAACAGATCATTTGTAATAATGCTTTACATTTCTATTGTGCCTTTCTTCTGAAGATTTCCAAGAGCTAATGAAATCAGTCTCACAGCAATCTTGTGAGGCAAGATTATTGATAGTTATATTCATTATGGTCATGACTAGGGACCAGCCAAGATCAGGACCCCTTTGTGTTAAGTACTGTACTGAGAGAATAGTAGGTAGTCCCTGCCTTAAGATTTTATAATCTAAATAGACAGGACAGATGAAGGTGGGGGAAAAGGGTGTAACACCCAAAAATGTTATAATCCCTGGTTTACAGGTGGAGAAACAGGTATGGATTAAATTAATACCTAGCACGTATATAGCACTTTTCATCAGTAGATCACAAAGTGCTTTACAAAAGGAGGCCAGTATCATTATCCTCATTTTACAGGTGGAGAAATGGAGGCACCGAGAAGTGAAGTAACTTGCCCAAGGTCATGCTGCAAGTTAATGGCAGAGCTGGGAATGGAACTCAGGTCCTCCAAGTCACAGTGCAGTACTTAGCCTAGCCACTAGATCGTTTTCAAAAGTGGCCACTACATCTGTAACAAACGTTTGGATTTACTGGCATATTTCCAAATAGCCAAAACAAAAAAATTACAGTCTATCTTGGGACACATTTTGGGGGCCTGATTCATCATTGTGTTACTTTAGTTTTATGTCAGTGTAACACCACTCGTCAATCAGACCCTGTCTCATGTCTTCAAAGTTTCAAGAATGCCTTATCGAACTACATAAGAAACAATATTGATGGGTCCCATTCTGTGCTCAGCGGCACCTGCACAATTCCCATTGCTGTTGGTACCAGTGCTGGATTATCTACAGTGTTGCTGGGTCTACGGCCAGGGATCCCACAGCATCATAGGGGAATTGTTTAACATAGTAGCTGCCTCAGACACTGCAACTTACATTGAAATATTCAGGGAGCTCTGAATGTATATAGGTTCCTACAGCTCTAATCCAGTCCTAACTGGATAACAGGAGAAAATCAGCATTAAACACAAGAAGTAATGTCTAGATTGAGGAAGACAAACCAGCACTGTACAATATTTGCAGCATTAGTAAGCACAGAGGAAAGAGAGTTCTCCTTGTTTGAATGCACAAGGCATTTGGCAGGAGAAAGAAATACTGAACGTGCTGCCTGTAATTAATTGTGGTGTATCTAGAGTTTGTAAGATTGTCCAGAAAAATTCCTACTGCTCCAATTGTAGGTGCTTCAAAGTCCATTGCAAAGAACAGAATACTGAAAAAATTAGTTAATGTGTTGAATTATGGGCTCCTGTGTTTCATTTTAGTGGAAAGACAGCTAATGCAAATTAATAAACATATGGCTATTAAAATCATGTTTATTGCAAATTATTAAATAAGCTTCTATTATACCATTGTTCATACTCAATATTTTATAAAAGTCAAGTAGCCTGTATTTATTAGGATGTATATGAGGCTATTTTTAAGGCTAAAACATTTAATATTTCTGGGGAAGATTTTAGCTTTAAATTTTAATTGTGAATCCTTAAAGAGACACTGTTAACCTGAAACATCAAATTTGTGTCTAAAACTTTTCTGCCTACTTCAAGTACACATATCCCCCAAGATTACTCTAAAGAAAGAGATTAAAGGTTTTTTGGAAGGGAAGGGCAGCGGGGTTAACTTTGTGAATTTGACAGAACTTTTATATGGTCACTGTCACTGCTCCCTTGTATAGTCAAATTGTATCCAAATGCAGGACTGCGAGCTTATAGGCAGACTACTGTTCCCACGCAGAGTCCCACTGATGTAAATGGGGCTCCACAAAAGCACAGAGGTCTGCGCATACCTTGATCAGATTTGCAGGATTGGGCTTTAGCCAGTCAGTTTCTCCCTGGCTGAAGAGACCCTTATAAAATATCAAGAGACAGGAAAACCTTTGATGAATAGCAAGCAGCATTGGTTCATGTATTTCTTCCCCTATCTTTTCAAAGATTTCCACCTTAAAGTGGTCCGTAAATTAAAACAACTTATCCCTAAGGTCTCCATTCAGCAAAATGCAAGCCCATGCTTAACTTTAAGCACACAAGTTATCCTCTTTAAGTCAATTAGTAGCACCACTAATTTGAAATGGGACTACTCATGTGTTTAACAGAAAGCTCATACTGAAGTGTTTTGCTGAATCTGGATCTCAGTCAGTAACATGACTTCTTGCAGCACCTTGTTTTCTTTTGGACACCTCCCAAATACTGACTAGTCTAGACTACTGACTAAGATCAGTGTCTTAGATAATGATGTGTCTGTTAGTTGCTCACTCTTATTCCCTACTCCTTTGGGTTTTTTTCCCCCCGATTGTTTAAACACTACTATTGGGGGAACAATTTTTTTTGATTAAATTAAAATGTTAGTTTTCTTTGGCTGTGTTCATGGCACTTATGGATTCCAGCAGCACCCACAATGTGCTAAATGAGCAGTCAAACAAAAGAAGATACTCCCTGCTCCAGGGGTTCTCAAACTTGGGGTCGGAAACCCTCAGGGGGTCACAAGGCTATTACATGAGGGGTCATGAGCTGTCAATCTCCACCCCAAACCCTGCATTCCTCCAGCATTTATAATGGTGTTTTGTTTATAAACAAGTGTGTTTAATTTATTGGAGGGGGTTGCACTCAGAAGCTTGCTATGTGAAAGGGGTCACCAGTACAAAAGTTTGAGACCCACTGGTTTACAGTCTCAACCCTTGTACATTTGTTTTCTGTGAACCTTCTGGTGAGCAAGCTTACCATCAGGAATATTTGTGAAATTAGGACAATTTTAGGCAAATGTTGGAGAATATACACATGGAAAACAAAACTTTAAACTCCTAAATACAAGTATTGACACTGGAACCTGATTCTAAGAATTATGCTCATCCAGGCAGGAAAGTGAAGCAATCATTAGCTACCTACATATCTAATTGAAACTAACACAACTCTGATATTGAATTCTCACAATGAAGTGCATGGGAACAATCTGCACCAAGCATTTTTAATACATATTTCACACATAATTGTCAAGGACTACTTCAAATAAAGACTACATAACCTACTTGCCAACCACTTGCAAGCAGAAAGAGAAAATAAATTATTCACTACAAATGATTCACCAGCCCTATGAATTACTTAATTCTTGCTCTCTTTTGTCCAAATGGAGATGAATTTCCATGGACCCTTTTATAGGGTCTGTCCTGGTAACTTAATTCTCTCATTTTTTTTCTTGTTTGGTTTCTATTACATTTTTCTTGCCTGTTATCTTATCCTAATGACTACTCTTTCCTTCCTGGATTAGTCCCCTCCAGCAAACTCCCTGCTAATTATTGTCTTCTGTTTAGTGAAGTCATTTTCTGGATCCTGAATATTATATTTTCTTGGTTGGGTCACCTCATCTCCCTTCATTTGCAATCTCAGTGCTCACAGCTCCAGAACAAACACTGTATAGGTCAACCAACACTATGCTTTTAGCCATTAACCCCCCTCCTACCACTTACCTTGCATTTACCTTTGCTGTTTCCATAATCCCCTGGAACTCCCTGTTTGCTGTCTCCTCTTCACCAGTGTATGAACACTCAAATCAGACCCTTTATACATATTTACCCACTAACATGGCCAAATACTCATGCACATTTCTCGTGGTACTTATCTGGACACAAATTGGGTACACACAGCTGTGTTAACTTATCTTTGAAAAAAATCACTCCCTAAATTAATTGCCCAAGGTCATATACCAGGTTGGGTGTAGAACTGAGAATAGAATATAGACTCTCTTACTTCCAGGGCACTGCTCTAAATGTTATCCCACATTGCCTCACATGGTATGAAGAGATACAGTAGGTGTAGTAATAAGGCTAATGTATACACTTTTATGGCTATGAGACAAACATACTGCCATATTGTTTTCTTCTACAACAACAGAAAGATACACTCTTATTACCTGCTATTCCATTTTCACATGCCATTTGTTTGTCAAGATATAATCAAAATGACCAAACTACTGTAAAGAAACACTTTGCTAGAGAAGTGAATGAGCAATACAAAAAAACATTTGTAACCACATATTTTGGAGTATACAAGGTACAACAACTCAATTAAAATGCTGTCCTTTCACAAGAAGCTGGATTATTCATAGTCTTGCTCCTTCGTCATCTACTCCTGTGCAAAATGAGTGTAAAGTGCAGCCAGCTCAGAATGATGCAGTTTTGTAGTCACTTTGCACAGGAGTCAATGGCTGCACCGGATATAGAACAGTGAACAATCAGGATTCATGTGACCTTTTGAAAATGACTGAATCTGATCAGGACAAAGACACTGGATTAGTACATTGTAAAGCAGCCACCAGCTGCTGGAAGAAGAGTCCACAGCCATCTTGTCAGACATCAGTGTAACTTTTCCAAATCCTAAATCATTTTAAAAAGTGACAGATTGGATACTAAAGTTCTCTGCTCTCAGAACCAGTACAGCATGGCTGGCAACAATGCAATCCATGCTGCTATTCATATAAGCATCAACTGTGCTCAGGGAGGACTACCTCTCAGAGCAATAGGTAGCTCTGTTTCCCACACCCAATCATTCCTTGGCTTCTGCTGAGAACAGGGTGGTATTCACAAGGGTGGGTTTTATGAGGCCCTTTCTGGTTTTTTAGAGGAAGAAAAGATTCTTCTTATACTTAGCACAGTAACAGCCTAGGGAAAGACTTAATGTGTTCAAATACAGAACCTGAATTGTTCTCCTGAAGTATCAATTAGCTCTGCTTCTAGAACAGAAACATTCTTTTGTTCTGGTAATAGAATTTTTTCCTACAACTGTGAAACAAAGTTGCATGCAGCAAAAGTGAGCGGCTGTTGGCTTAACCACGTCTTCTCTAAACTGGTGACAAGCCAGCCTCCTAAAAATAAACATTGTAATTGCGGTTTTGGTTTCAGACCCCTAGTGGAGCTAATGGTTGTGATGTTTGTAAAGAAGAGGGGAGGGAGGGAGTAAGCACTCCAAAAATATGAAAGAAACTTTCAAACTATCATAGTTTTGGTCAAGTTACCATAGCCTGGATAGAAATCATGACATAAATTCTCCTTTAGCATTAGAGACAAAGAGAGACTGTTGTCATTGGAACAGTTGTTCAGACTCATCCAAAACCAATCAGAAGGCATAACCTGCATTTGAAGACCAGAAGAAAATTCCTACAGAGGGAATTTTTTGGATTAGGATTTCCAAAAGGCTGCCTGAGGTAGTTGGAGAGGAGCAAAAGTAATTCAATGCTTTCTATGGCTGTGATTCAGTAAACTACTTAAACATGTTCTTAAGTGTTTTGCTGAATCAGGGCCTATGTGAATGGCTTTGTTTAAAACTATATTTTATGTTGCAAAATCTATTAATCAGTAATGATGATCACTCACCCACTTATTTAAAAGAGTTTCCAGACTAAGCTTATGAGGTGTTAATAATGAACTCTGCTGTTGTCTGTAGAGGAGCATTTATTAAATCTCTCAACAGTTATATGTCTGGCTACATTATATTGTCATTGACAAGTCTGTGTATGCTTATGAGTGGCTTACAATTAAGTCAGCTTCTGCATCGGACTCTGCGGAAGCATCTGAGGAAGCATTTAGAACACCTGTGGGTTGTGGTGTGGCCTCAGAACTCTGTGGAAAAGGAGGGAAGCCATTTGGAATCAGGAATACAAGCTCCAGCTGCACCAAGAGTGGTCAGTGTGCAGTGTGAAGGACCTGGGGAAAGTTCTATTGAGGTCTTGCTCTAAATTAATATTAACTATATAAGCTAAGCATACATCACTGAGAAATCCAGAAGAAATTAAACTGTTTACTTTCATTACAAATTTCCCTTAATTCACCACTTTTCTTAAAATGAAAAATGTCAAATCAATTTCAATTGGGGTGTGTGTGTGCAAGAGCACTTATTCTCACTCCCTCCCCTTCCTCCCCTCCACAAAAGAAACAGGGGCCTGGAGGACAGGTTAGAGAATAAAAAGGTTAGAGGAACTGTTTGGTTCTTCACCAAAAGAACATTTTTCATTTTGAAATTTCAGTAAAAAAACCTTTGTTTTGGTCAAAATGGCATTTCCATGAGGGGAGAAGAAGAAGCAAGGTTTTGGGGAAAATTTTCAATCAGGTCCTCTCTAAATGGAATAATTCTCTGAAAGCCTATGTTTGGCCAATTTTGGGGAGACTCACTTTAATTCCAGCTATTTATTATTTTATGGCATTAATGTAATGTTAACTGTTCTAATAAATTAAGGGCCAGACACTCCAATGATATAAATGGACACAGCTCCATTCCATTCAATTATGTGAGCATCTGGGCTAGAGCATGTGCATTATTAAAGAACATGAGAAAGGCAACTGAGCCTAATAAAACAGTAACAGTGGGTGTCTCCAACTACCCACATATAATCTGATCTATTGTCACAGAGGAATATGGTTTGGAGAAGCAATTTCTCAACTCTAATCCTAACAAGTGTTTCTTGGAACAGCTAGTTCTAGACCACAGAAGAGAAGGGGCTATTCCCAACTTAGTCCTAAGTAAGACAAAAAAAGAGTTGGTTTGGGAAGAAACTGTAGCTAAGCCACTGAATAGTGATCATAAAGTTCAACAGATTTAGGGGAGGAATCATACCCCAAAATTAGCATGGTGACAGTGAGCTTTAGAAAGGGTGATATTTTTTTTAAAGAGGAAGCTAAAATCAAAAATGAGGAAGTTAAAATCCTTAGACTCAGCATGGAGGCTACTTACATGTCCCACAACAGGGCCACAGAAGGTATGCATACCCCTAAACTAAAAAGGAAGCAGTAAGACAAGGAAAAAAAACTGCATGGTTAAATGGCAGAGTTCAAGAGATTGTTCAAACCAAGTAGATGAGCTTCAGAAAAAGGAAAGTTGACTCTAGGGAAGTTAAAAGAAGAGAGCATAAGTGAGGGAAGATAAAATGTAAAACAAATTAGAGGACCAACAAGGGATTACAAGAGCAAAAGGCAAAGATAAAAAACAAACACCAGGAAATTCTTTAGATACATTAAAATTTTGAAGCCTATGAGAAAATTAGTGGGTCTGTTTGACTACCAGTGAATAAAGGGAGCAACTAATGAGAATAAAGATGTTGTAGAAATGGTTTGTTTGCATATGTCTTCACTACAGAACTTGTTGGTGAGATACTATCCTGGACCTACTCTTTTTAGGTTGAAGATGGTCAGAGATGGAGATGTCAGAAAAGAAGGTGTTGGGGGAAACTGATAAATTAGAAAGCAATGCGTAAGAGGGCACATTTTAAATGGCTGAAGAATAACAAAAAGATATAAAGAATGCAAACCAGATGCTTCTGTCTACCCTCTAATGCAAAATCCAGTAGACATGCAATGAAACAGAGATATGTTAAAAACTGATATAAGGAAATAATTTCCAAGACAAGAGTATGCAGACACAAAATGCACAATTAACCTGTGGAACTCATTGCCACAAAATAACATTGGGACCAGGAAGATTCTAAAAGCATCTTCTAACAGGATTAGGCTTTTATAAAGATAAAAAGAACATTGGTTACCTTAGATTGTCTATTGGTATGTGTATATCTATAAGAAGGTATACAAAATTCACATACTTCAGACACAAGCAGTGACTAACTGGTATGGATTGGGAAAAAATCCTTTATGAACAGATTATTCAATAAATCTCTGAATTATCTGCTGCTGGCCATCGTTAGAGACAGGATGGTGCACTAGATGACCCTCAAGTCTGATCCAATGCAGCAATTCCTATGTCTTAAATCTTTCGAGAACTGTTTGAGATTTTGGCACTATCAAATCTGAACCCAAACACTAGTGCTGATTTGGCACTATCAGATCTGAACATAAGCCTAATATGGACCCAGAGCCAACAGAGCACCTTCTCAGTCCATTTTGAAATATGGAAATGGACAAATTCTTAAAAAATTCTCAAATGACAAAGTATGTTAGAGGCTTGATCAGAGAATGTTCACAACTTTTTCTCTGAACTCAGTTACAAATAAAGTAGGTTATATACAAAGTTCCAAATTCAATGCTCTGTAGCGCAACCAAATTCCAGTAAATGAGTTATCTTCTGTGTAAGTGCTTAATTAGAATAAAATGTGCCAACAAGAAGCTGTAAAGCATGTTGAAGAAGAGTGATAGGAAGATGAACCTTGGGACCCTTAAATTGCCCCCTCTAACCACTACATAAAATATTGATAAGCGAAGCCCTAACAAATAATTGTGGTCATCATTATTAGGGTTCTTTTGACAGTATCTTTTAAAATAGAGCTATGTTGTGGAGCTTTTGTTGTGCTCCAATATGCCTTTGTCTCTAGCGTGGATATTCATATCCAATTACTTCATTTATACCTGTTACTGTGTGATATCACCCTGTCCTCCAGATCACTCTGTGTTTCATAGCTTGGAGCACCACAGACATCAAGTGGCAAAAACCACACTCAGATAGTACAGTGATGGGCCCTCCCTCTAAGTACCTAGAGAAAGAAGATTAGAGATTGGATTTTATCTGGGCCATTACAGACCTTTTAGTCTGACCTCAGCATTATGCAAGGCTTTAGAACAGATTGTGAACAAAAGAATAATTAAATTCATAGAGGTAAATGGCAAAGGGAGTGTAATGCAACATGGGTTTACCAAAGGTAGATCACCAGACTAACCTGATTTCCTTCTTTGAGAAAATAACTTGATTTTTTAGATACGAGAAGTGCAGTAGAGCTAATATATTTGGGTTTCAGTAAAGCTTTTGACACACTACCACATGGGAAATTATCAGTTAGATTAGGGGAGATGGGGATCAGTACAAGAATTGTAGGGTAGATAAGGAACTGGTGGATAAGGGGACAAGGCTGCGGGTTGTGCTGAAAGCTGAATTATCAGATTGAAGGGAGGTTACTAATGGAGTTCAAGGGTCAGTCTTAGGACCGGTCTTATTCAATATTTTTATTAATGACCTTGCCACAAAAAGCAGGGGTGTGCTAATGAAATTTGCTGATGATACAAAGTTGGGAGACATTGTCCATACATAGGAGTAGTGAATATTATATAGGAATACCTGGATGACCTCGAAGACAGCAGTGACAGAAATGGTATGAAATTCAATAGTACAAAATGCAATGTCATGCACTCAGGGTCTAATACAGGGATCGGCAACCTTCAGCACGTGGACCATCAGGGTAATCCACTGGCGGGCCATGAGACATTTTGTTTACATTGACTGTCCACAGGCACATACCCCCGCAGCTCCCAGTGACTGCAGTTCGCTGTTTCTGGCCAATGAGAGCCGCAGGAAGTGGCGGCCAGCATGTCCATGCAGCCTGCACCGCTTCCCACAGCTCCCATTGGCCAGGAACGGTGAACCGCAGCCATTGGGAGCTGCAGTGTGTGTGTGTGTGTGTGTGTGTGTGTGTGTGTGTGTGTGTGTGTGTGGACAGTCAATGTAAACAAAATGTCTCATGGCCCACCAACAGATTACCCTAATGGTCCATGTGCCGATGGTTGCCGACCCCTGTTTAATAATACAAATTTCTGATACAAGCTTGAGGCTCATCAGTTGGAAGAAGCAGAGGAGGAGAGATACCTGGGTATGTGGGTTCATCACAGGATGACTATGAGCCACCAGTGTGATGCATTTGTGAAAAAAGGAAAATGCAATCCTAGGATGTATCAGGTGAGACATTTCCAGTAGAGATAGTGAAGTATAAATGCCATTGTACAAGGCACTGGTAAGACCATAGTTGGAATACTGTGTACAATTCCGGACAACCGTGTTCAAGAAAGATGAATTTAAACTGGAATAGGTGTAGAGAAGAACTGTTAGGCTATTCGGGGAAATGGAGGGCCTATCTTATGAGAAGAAACTGGAAGACCTTGGTTTGGATAGGCTAGCAAGAAGGCTAGAAGGGGATATGATTGTTCTCTAAATCCACTGAGGGGTAAATAACAGAGAGTGAAGAGCTATTTAAGCTAACAGACAATGTTGGCACAAAAACAAATGGATATAAACTGGACATGAACAAATTCTGCCTGGAAGTTAGAAGGTTTCTACTCATCAGGGTGGTGAGGTTTTGGAACAGCCTCCCAACAGGAGTTGTAGGGACAAACAACTTAATCAATTTAAGAGAGAGATGGATAAATTGTGTGTGCAATTGTCTAAGGGGGTTGCTTGTAGTTGGCAGGGGTCCACAGCCCTAGGGCTCAATTCTGGTTTATGTCTTAAAGTTCATGCTTCAGGGTTTCAGCTGGCCACCTGCGGGGGTCAGGAAGGGATTTCTCCCTTTCCACTTTCCATCCCCCACAAAGTTTTCTGGGTGGTTTCTTTAAATTTCCTTCCTCTAAAGTACTGGGTTTGGCCCTGGCTGGAGATGGGACACTGAAAGAGAAGGGCCTGGGCTTTGGGCAGGCATCAAGCATTCTCACTCTCAGTCAGGCGCTTGGCTGGTTGGTTCTTGCTCACATGCTCAGGGTCTAACTGATCGCCCACCATGTGTGTGGCTGGAAAGGAATTTCCCCCCAGGTCAGATTGGCAATGATCTTAGGGGGTTTACACCTTCCTCTGCTGCATGTGGGTGCAGGTGAGTTGCTAGGATGTTCTGGGTATATCTTATTTAATCATTTCTCTGGGCACCTTGGTCCCTCCTAGTTTCTGCCTGTGGCACATATAAGGCACATAATAGTCTAGTCACCTGTAAGCTGTAATACTTTAGTCTTATTTCTGTTGTTGGGTTTAGTGTGCAGGTGCTTGGTGACAGGACGTCAACCTCAAAGATTGGTGTTTCCTTCTGGCCTTAAACTCTATGACTATTTTCAATGGGGCCTAAGTGAATTAGGGGCCCAAAGCCTAATGCACTGAATTTCAGTGGAATCTGGGTACCTAACTTCATTAGGCTTCTATGAAAATCTCAGCCTAGATTTATCAGTCAGAAACTGTGTGGAATTTCTTTTAAACAAAGGGTTAAATTACAAACTGCATGAGAGAAAAAGACTGCTTAAAACTGGGCAATCATTTTTCACAGGACAGTGTTTACCTAATTAAGAGCTTCTCAGTAGCTCCCAGTTAGTTAATTGTGTCATTAGCAGCAGTTTTGACACAAGGCACAACTTGTGTCTTGAGTATCAGGCTGGGCCCCGTTAGTGAAGCCTGGCAGAGTTACTCCCTAGGGAGCTGGCAGCAGACTGCTGCAGTTTGTACAGCACAAAATGGAATAATTGGTCCCCCGAGGGGCTGTCTATTCAGTTGCCAACAGGGATTGTTTTTCCTTGTGAATAGAAAGCCAAGCTGCCATGACTTCTCTGCTGTGTATTAACTTGTGGCTCATATGCACAGTGGCTCGTGTGAGGGATTAGATAACGGGGTGAGTGTTACAGCTGTCCTTTTTGCAGTTTTACAGTTTATGACAGCATGAAATTGACAGTTCTGATCGAAGGAGCTGTATGGCTAAGCTTTTTAACGGTGCCACTGATTTGAAGTGCAGTGTGCATCCAGATATCCAACTGGGCAAGATTGTAAGAGGTAAACTGCTGTAATTTGGCTGAGTGTGGTGCTTTGGTCATCACAACAACAAAGTGAAAGTGGTCTAGAACCTAACAATTGCTGTCAGTGATGATGAATCGTTTTTAGAAACTGAGCTATGTGAAAGAAGACACTGCAATGAATACACAGAGTGGAAAATTCATAGTGCTTCTTTTTCTTCCACAGTGAGCATGATTTAAAAGCTTCTGAATCTGATTCTCATGTGCACTAAAGCCCCTTTCTCTACTCTGGAGGTATAAGTGGGCCTTGCACTGGTTATTTTCTGAGCCCCCATGGTATGGGGAACAAGTTGCTCTGTTTTGATGACTTGAGTGAGTCCCCCTTTACTGGGGATTTTGGTGAAGCACATCAAGAGATCTTCCCTTCTTTGGTTCAACACCATCCACTATTCTCTTTATTGCCTCTGCAGGCACACACACCATTTCTGGGATCATCAGATAGTGCCTTCTCCAAACCTCCCATCAGGCTGCTCACAAACAGATGACACCTCAGAGATAATCCTCTGGGGGGAAAAAAAACAGTGGATGCCATCTTGACATCCCTAATGTTTCCCCTTTTAAAAAAACCAAACCCCTTTTAAAAAAACCCTTTCTTTATACATCACAAGCAAATATGACAAAGCCCCAATTTAAAAAGATATATTTTGTAGTCCACCTTTAAGACTCATTTTTCCCATCTTCTTTTTGCAACTGGTATCACTGCCCTGGGTTAATCCATTTTAGCCATTAGCCATTTAGAAGAGATGTTGATTAGGCAAAATATGGCAGTAGGGTATGCCAGTGGGATTTTCAAAAGTGCCTTAGGAGCACAAGTCCCATTGGAAGTCAGTAGCATTTGTGCTGCTATGGCACCTAGGTATTTTTGAAAATCCTGCCCTAGATGTCTATTGGTGTACTCTTCGTGTGGTTGAAGGCATATAGCCAACAATTTGTAATAGCACTGAAAGTGCTCCGATAGCTTAATGATATGTGCTAGTTTATTTTGGGGGTGGGAAGAGGATTTTTTTTCTGTGTATCCATATTTCTATAAAAGAATTAAAACAAGTCAATTTTTTTTTGAAAAAGGAGGGGTTATTGCAGGGCAGAATATCTTGTTCTAACTTCCAACTGGATCCCCCTCCCTGCTATATCAGATCCATCTTCTGTAGAGTTGCTTTGAACAAAGAGCTAAACACTCCACTTGTTATCTACTCAGAAACTGGAACAGTCTTTTGATCAGCCCAAGACAGTCAATATTTTTCAGAAAGGGTAGATGAGTGGGAAGACAGTCAAGGTTCAGTTAGGTCCAGATTTAAAAAACCCCCACAAATGCCTTGCATAGTTTTCATGCTAGACAAGTATGCATGACTAAATTGGAGTAGGAGCTAAACATTTTTGATAGAATTTGATGCGACATGGTTCATACGTAACACATGCTGTTTTAGTTTAAGTTCTGGTTTAGTCCTAACCTTTCAGTCGCCACACACATAAACACAGTCCTGGAGACCTGGAAAACAAGAAGAGAATCAGGACAGCCAAAATGACTGAAAAGAGAAGAATTACTTATGAGATCTTTACTGTTTTTGAATATTTGTTTAAAAATGTAATTTCCCCTCAAGCAGGTGCACGTCATTATAGATCTTAGGGTTTCATAAACCTTCCAAAGCGATGGCTAAGTAATATTTCTCAATTTGAATATAATGAATTGCTTCTTCTCCGAGTAAAAACAAATCCCTCTGGGAAACCGAACCTGCCCATTCTGGACAGAATAGGAGACATTTTGTAAACGTAAGTGAGCCGTGAAAGAGCCTTCCTTCCATATAAAACTGCAATCTTACAATCCCAGGAGGAGTATTCAGTTTAATATAAAACTAAGAGACAAGGCCCAGATCCACAAAAGTATTTAGGGGCCTAACCCCCACATTTAGGTGTTTAAGGCCTGTTTTTTTAGGTGCCATTGCCATCCACAAAACTCCCTGCTCGCTGCCGCATGACCCTGTAGGTACATAAACTTCTTTGGTGAGTAAGTTTTTTCAGTAACAGTTCCCCAGGCACCTATGTTTCTGCCTCTGGGCTTGTGTGCTGCTGCCTCATTTAAGGTGCCCAGATGCCTAGAGAAAGATACGCAGGGCCCAATCCAGTAGGCTGGCACAGCGGCCACCTGACTTCACACAAAACAGCCAGGGAGAAGGGAGGAGGAGAATTATCCTTTAGCCTTGGGAGATCCCCAATTCACATCTCCCCTCTGCCTACTCAGGAGAAAGGATTTGAATGGAGATCTTCCACCTGTCAGGTGATTCTCATTCTCTCTGGCCCAAGTAACATTTTTCAATTAAAGTGGAACAATTCCAACAGGAGAGACTGAGGGAGCCCCATACCAGAATATTCCACAGCCCAGTGGTTACTGTCCTAACCCGACAAGTGGCAGATTCCTGCTCAAATCCTTCTCATCAGCAGGCAAAGGGGGGACTTGAATGGGTGGTCTCCCACATCCCAGGTCAGAACCTGAATCACTGGGGTAAATGTTAAAAGGTAGATCCTGGTCCTCCCCTCCCCAAGCTGTGCAGTTCAGCAGCCTCTGAAGATACCTACAGAATCAGGCCCTGTGAGCAAGTTATTGCTCCTCTGCTTATCTTCCCGCAGTTCGTGGATCACTAGTAGAGATGGGTACTTACAAAGAGACAATAGCACTGGATGTTTATGTATAGAACTTCTTAGCCTTTAGAGCCAATAGCTATACTTCTGGCATTAGAGATTCCCCATTTCCACTTCAGCTATCACGCCATATAGCCAGAACAGAGACAACACTCTGAGGATGCAGAAGTGGCCATATTTTTCCTTATACACTGGAGAAGTGCTCCACAATACAGGCCCTGTCCCCCACACTAAAACATAGTATGATTGGGTTAAGTTCAGGAAAATCAAGCAAAGCTGACGGGAGCATGTTCATATTATTTTCCAAACTGTTCACCCAAGTGTAGTTTCTTGATAGCATTGTAAAAAAAAGGTGGCAGTCAAAAGTATGACATTTGGTGTCAGCTGCAGAGGAAGGGATACCAGTTATTCTGTGTCTATGACACAAGTTGGTGCTGTGAACTAGAACTCCTGAGTTCCAATTCTGCCCTTTGATACTAACTTGCTTCCATAAGCAGATTTGGGCAAGTCTTTTCAGAAGAGGCCGAACCTTAGACACCTAGGGCTTCAGTTTCATAAGCTCCGAACATGTCAGGATTTGTTATTTTCAAGGAACACTGTCTGAATTTTTGTTGGTGATTTAAAGCGATACAGTCAACTTGGAATTTAATCATCATCTAGTGAGATCCAACAGGGGTCTATCCTTGGTTCAGTACAATTCAATATCTTCAGTAATAACTTGGATAATGGAATGCAGATCATGCTTATAAAATTTGTGGATGATGCCAAGCTGAGAGGGGTTGCAAGCACTCTAGAGGATGGGATTAGAATTCAAAATGACCTTGACAAATTAGATAACTGGTCTGAAATCATCAAGATGAAACTCAATAAAGACAAGTTCAAATAAGTACACGTAAGAAGAAAAATATCAAACGCATAATTACAAAAGGGGGAATAACTGGCTATGCTGTAGTAATGTTGAAAAGGATCTGAGAATTACAATGGATCACAAACTGAATATGAGTCAACAACATGATGCAGCTGCAAAAGAGGCTAATATTATTGTGGAGTGTATTAACAGGAGTGCTGTATGTACGTAAAACACAGGAAATAATTTTCTTGCTCTACTTAGCATGGGTGAGGCCTCAGCTGGAATACTGTGTCTAGTTCATGGCACCACATTTTAGGAAAGATGTGGATAAGTTAGAGAGTTAGGAGGAGACAACAAAAGTGATGAAAGATTTAGAAAACCTAACCTAGGAGGAAAGGTTAAAAACTGGGCATGTTTAGGCTTGGAAAAGAAGACTAGTGAGGACTCAGTAACAGTCTTCAAGTATATTAAGGGCTGTTACAAAGAGGACAGTGATCAAATGTTCTCCACGTCCACCGCAAGTAGGACAAGTAGCAATAGGCTTAATCTGCATTAGGGGAAAAAAAAACTTTCAAATTACAAGAATAGTTAAGCACTGGAATAGGTTTTCAAAAGATGCTGTGGAATTCCCATCATTCAGGTTTTTAAGAAGAGGTTAGACACACACCTGTCAGGTATGATCTAGGTCAGGGATCTGCAACCTTTGGCACACAGCCCACCAGGGGAAGCCTCCTGGCGGGCCGGGCAAGTTTGTTTACCTGCTGCATTTGCAGGTTTGGCCGATCATGGCTCCCACTGTCTGCGGTTCACCGCTCCAAGCCAATGGGGGCTGTCGAAAGCGATGCGGGCCGAGGGATGCGCTGGCTGCTGCTTCCCGTCACCCTCATTGGCCTGGAGCGGCGAACTGCGGCCAGTGAGAGCCGCAATCGGCCAAACCTGCAGACATGGCAGGTAAACAAACTAGCCTAGCCTGCCAGGGGGCTTATGCTGGCGGGCCACATGACAAAGGTTGCCAATCCCTGGTCTAGGTATATGTGGTCCTACCACAGCATGGGGGAGGGGAGGAGGACTAGATGACCCCTTAAGGTTACTTCCAGCCATACAATTATCACAAAAAAGTCAAAGAGTAGTTTCAGGTATGAGTGACATCGGTCCCAGAGTGCTCCTGACAATCTTTCTGATTTTACAATGACACTTCCTTATTTATAAAAATTGTTCTGATCTCCCTTTTTGCCATGTGAAAGAACCCTATAACAATAAGGGAAACAGCCCACCTGAATTATCCAGGGTAAACATTGAAAGTGACTAACAAAAGTGCTGTCAAATGCACAAAGTAAAACTGAAAAAGATATTTTCCTCTCATCTCTTTCAGTTACAGTCATCTGATGTGTTACTTGTCAAACTAGCAAGTTAAAACGTGTTTAGGAAAAAGTGTGATTTTAAAAAAGATAAAGAAAGAACTGGTATCCCTTTTAATGGAACATGATTTGCCACCACTAGAATCCCAAGTAAGTATTGGGTAGGCTCCCAGGTTTCTTGTTTTGTTTCCCTAAAATCTTAATAGTAGCTCCTCAGCTGGTGAATCAATGTAGTTTCTTTGGAGTCAATGGAGCTGTGCTAGTTATACCAGCTGAAAATCTCCTCTTACTCTGAAGTCTTCTAAAATGCAGGCAATTGCAGTTGGTATTCCAAAATTTGCCACAGAAAGAACCCCATACTCATTCCTCAATTTATGTTTAGCCTGCTTCTCCATGGCACGTCATGGCCTCCCTAATTTTGTTTCCCTAGTTACAGGCCTGCTGAGGCTATTTCATCATCTCAGATAACCCCGGTATGTTAAAAAAAAAAATCAGGAATTAGTGAGACTAAAGATGTTATGATGCTACCAAATGAGTCACCTCACCTCCATTGAACTTGACTTACTGGCATAAAATGATCAGCTTCCTGCTCCTCAGCCATATTTTTACACATTAAACCTTGTGTTCGAAACGTTCAAGACAACTTGTGTTGACTTGAATATCTCAAGATATCATTGCCTCTGCTATTATTTCAAGTAGTCAGCAGCTGCCTCTGCCTGTATTTCCCATCACTGATAGAAAACTCTCCTTAAAAAATCCCTCTGCAAACTGAGACCAGTAAAGCTATGAGCGGCAACTAATACGCATTATACTGTGGACTCTTATCAACTTAACTGCTATCCTCAGGAGCCCTGCCTTCTGAAACTAAATTCTAACAGGGTATTGGATAGCTTCTTCTAAACTGCTGCTCCTCAGTATGAGTCACAGCCATAAGGCCAAACACATTAACTCCATCAGCTCCATTTGTTGTGCTCTTGGAAATTTATGAACAGCCACGTAGGTCTGATGCGAGATCCTGACTGGAAATATGGCTACCTTTGACTTAGTTTCAGAGAAGGAGAGAAAAAGAATGAAAGAGATACTAAGAAATTCAAGCAGTGTAGTTTTCCAGTGTGATTTGTGGTTGGATTACTTATAGAATCAGTTAAGGTAACAAAAACAATTCAGCAGCTTCTCATTTTGACTCCTTTTTGTTTTTTATAATAAAGTGATTTATTCCTTATGAAGGTGGATTATATTGCTAATATTCCCTTATGATAATTTGACGTACTTTTCAATTATAGCTAGTTTTAGTCTGAGTTTTCTGTTTGCAAACGGCTGAGCTAATGGTTTCAATGGAAGTTAGGAACCTAACCACTTTTGTGGATCTGGGCCCAAATCTCTGAAAGTTCAGCCTGCATCCTGACGCAGACCTCACTCTGATTTGTGAGTGGTGAGGAGGGAGGCAGGAATTGAACTAGTGATGGCAGTACAGTTTTGTATTACATTAATCTTTGACATTAGAAATATTTGTCATCAGGCAGACAGGAGAAGTTTCAGAAGCAAAGCATTATGATTTCTTCATACAGTAATTAAAAAGGCAAAAGTAAAACACTAAGGGACGAACTGATATTGTGCTACTCCACATGAATAAGGGTATCAGAATATGGCCTATTACAGGTAATGTAGGGCAACATGAAGGGTGTGAGGTTATACTGGGCAAATGCTAGTTTCCTTCTGCCTGGGAGGGATCCAAATGGTGTTTAAAATAGTAGCTCACAGGGAAATACAGAGCTGTGTTACTGCAGAGGTAGTGCTGAAGATTCCCTTTGGATTTGTAACCTAAAGGGACCAGGATTTCACTCTGGAACTATGGTTGTGCTAGCGCTGGTGGAGTCAGACAGGTGGTAGCAACAGTGGAAACCTTTCAGAAAACAAGAGAGATCTAGATGAAGCCTCTGCTTCTAACCTACACTCTACTTTCAGTTGCAAGTCTGCATAGCTCTCACTGTCAGGCCAGGAAATCCTCACTTTTCCTCTCTTCTCCCCCATCCCCTACCTGAAACTAATCTCTACTTATTTTCAGCACAGCAGTCTTGAATGGTGAGTCTAGCAGTTATTCCATGAGAAGAGATCAAGTTCTCTGAAGGAGTGTATTTTTAAGACCTACTTTGATTTTATATAGGTCATGGGGTTAGGTATGAGAAATAGAGGTGTCTATCAAAATATTGTTAAAGTTAGGTTTGCTGAAATCAGTTGTAATCTGCTCATTACAACAATGATCTAAGATATTTTGTTGTTAATTGTAGTCCATGTGGTACGGAGGTGGCTTGGGATATAGCCAAAGACAGATGACATTTCTGTGGATTAAAACCAAGTTGAAATAGCCTTGCTCAGATATCAGTTTAGCCCTTGTGTCACATTTTAGGTAAGGCAGCCCTCTTGCTAATAAATATGAAGGAGCTGTAACTTTCTGTTAAGTGGCTTGGCTGGATAAAATTTCATATTTTAGCACAAAGGAAAACTTTTCGTTAAACAAGTCAAGAAGAGATGATGAGGCACAAAAAAAGGACCCATATTTTGAGGACAGCCCAAATTTCAGGCGTGCTGAGATGCAAGGAAGATATGGATAACTCAATAAGAATCGTTAGTAAAGGGTAAACAAAATGCTAGAGAGCATAAAGAAAGGGATAGATAATACTGAACAACTGAAACATGACATAGATATTCAAAGTAATCAGTGTTACAAAACAGAGAGGTTCAATAAGTGTCCATGTTCATAAGAGGACAAGAAGACATTAAGTGAAACTGAAAGGCAAGCCAATATTGATAAGATATATGATATTAATGCCAAAATGATTTTTAAAAACACCACAATCGCTACAAGCTATCACTGACATAAGAGCTTAAGAGTCCAAAAAGTATCTAACACTGATAATGATATTTATGACATCCAGAATTACTAGACTGGATAAAAAACATTTAAGAAATAAACCAATACACTTCCGGGTATAAATCAACCACTGTATGATGGAGTTACCAGTAAATAGCAACTTTCTCTAGGGGTAGGTAATTTCATAATTCTCTTCAACATGATTTCTTCACTTTTCTTTCAAATATCATCAGCTGATGTAAGCAGACTTCCTTCCACTGACATCAGTGGACGTACACTGATTTACACCAAGTGAGAATTTGGCCCAAAATGTTTGGATTTTATGCACTAGTTACAGGGTTGGTGCAAACATTTAGGCGACCGCGGTTGCCTAGGGCGCTGGCACTTGGGGGGCACCATTTTCTTCAGTGGCGGCTGGATCTTCAGCTGCCCCAGTAGCTACCGGCATTTAGGCTGAGGGAGCTGGGGCAGGGGAGCAGGAGGAGGGCCACCTGAAGCAAGTAAGAGGGGATGGCACGCAGGGGAACTCCCCATCCCAGCTCACCCCTGCCTCACCTCCTCCTTGAGCACGCCCTGGCTGCTTCACTTTTAGCAAGCCTGGGAGGCAGGAGAAGTGAAGCAGCCACAGCGTGCTTGGGGTGCTCGTGCGCAAAGCAGGGGTGAGCTGGGGCGGGGGGGGGGGGGTCCTCAAGGCAGGGGAGGGAGCTGCCGTGGAGAGGTGGGGGGCGCAAGATGGAAGTTTCGCCTAGGGCGTGAAACATCCTTGCACCGGCCCTGACTAGTTCCCCTTTTTGTCTTCACAGTATCTTTAATTTGCCCTAAATCTCTGGGCAATGTCAGATTAGATGTGAATTCCCACACAACAAGTGGCTTCATTCTTGACCAATTTTCATAAACCAATCCTTTATTCTTGTGAGGCTCTTCTCAAAAAAAAAGTTTTTTTCACTTTGACAATCCCTTGGTAAACAGTGGTGTGGTAGTCTAATAGGAGATGCCACAACAGGATACTTGGAATTTAAATAGTAACTGAAGAGAACCAACTTTCCTTTGATAAATCCTACTTTCCTATGTACAGACTTACATGGGTTTGCACAAATGCAGATGATGGCAGAATCTTGTCTTTTAGACATTTCAGGTAGCAACTCTCATGTACTATCTTTTTATAACACAATGGGGCCCTGGCCTGCTTGAACTCTAAACTACAGTACAATAAAAAAATAATCAAATAGTTTAATTCACCAAAAATACTGTCTCATTGAACCCCAAACTATTCCCACATTCATGTTCAGTTCACCAAATACTTTCAACCAAACCAAAAAGTCAAAACCCTAAAACGTTTTGGTAACATCAAAATAAAATGTTTAATTTTGACCCAATCTGAAATTTTCCATTTTAATTTCAGGCATTCTGAAAAGAATCAATGAGGACCAGCTTCACAAAATGGCAGGGAGGAGGAGAGGGAAGGAAATACAACCTCCCTTGTAAAATTTAGCCCATTAGTTAGGGTACTCTGTTGGATTTGGGAGACCCTGGTTTAGTCCTCCTTCTCCATAATCAGGAGCAGGGATTTGAAATTAAGTCTCCTATATTACAGGAGAGTGCATTGACCACTGAGTGGCAGAGTCAATCTCAGGTCTTTCCTTGGCCCAATTGATATCCATTGACTGAATATTCACTATGAATGACATTCAACAATTAATAAGCATGGGGCCAGTGAAAACGTAAGAATAATCTAATGCCAGTGGGTAGGGTACTCACATACAATATTGGAAACCCAAGTCTGTGCTCCAATGACTAATTGATAGATAAGTGGAACAGGTTCAACAGGAGAGATTGAGATCCCTACTGGAATATCCCACAGAGCAATAAATAGGAAACTCCTGTTGTGACAGAGACTCGAATTCAAATCTCTTCTCCACATTAGACAGAAGAGGAAATTGAACCTGCATCTCCCACATTCCAGGAGAGAACCCTAACTGTTGGGCTGTAGGGGAAGAGGCTCCTCTGGTTTGTGTCAAAATATCTGCAATCAAAATGAAGTGCTTCATTTGAGCCACCATCCAAAACTTTCTCAACTCTGATTCACCAAAAACGTTAATCAATTAGTTGGTTTGGGTTCAACCTGAATCAAAACTTTGATTATTTTTTAATTGCCAGTGAATCAAATATAAATGTCATTATTCACCCCGCTCTACTCTAAATGCTACTGAAGCATAAGTGTTTAACACAAATGTGTCCCAGTTAAATCTTTGTGTTAACTGACAGAGACCATGCTGTACAGTCTCCATGACGGCTTGTTTTTAATTTGGATCAGCCAACACGATGACCTTTTCTTCAAAGTTGTTAAATAAGTATCTTCATTTCGAGTCCACATTCAATTCTTGTTAGTAGTTGTAAGGCTGCAGGACTCAACCCTGTGGCACCTCCTGCTGGTCGTCTCAGGGAATTAGCTCTCCAGCCATTGGAGCGCCCTCTGCAGGCCGATGTCCCGCTACCGCTTGGCTACCCGTGTCTCTCCTGGACCCAGTGCCCTGTTCTCAAGGGGACTGCCCCCTGGCAGTAACCCCTCAGTCTTACGGTCTCCCCTCCCCAGGGAACCGCCACCCACTATTCCTACTTCGCCTCAGTATACAGCTACTGCCGGTCATTGTCTAGCCCCCGCGCCCTGGGGCAGACTGCAGTATCAGCCTACTCATCAAGGCTGGGTTTGGACCTGCTGCCTTGGCCTATCCCTGGGCTGCCCTCTGCAACCCCTAGTAACTGTTGGCCTTCTAGGCCGCAGCTTGGGGATTTCCAGGCTGGAGCTCCCCAGCTCTTCTGCCTTTCCCCAGCCCTGCTTTACTCAAGTACCCGTCTCTAGCTCTTTGCAGCCAGGCCCTCCTCTCTCTACAGCCAGAGAAAGACTGTTCGCTTGAGCTCCTGGCTCAAGCCTTTATAGGGCCAAGTGGGCCCTAATTGGGGCGTGGCCCAGCTGAGCCTGCTTCCCACTCAGCCTGGGCTGTTCTCCCAGCCATTCAACCATCTCCCAGGACTGGTTTTAATCCTGTCAGGGCTGGAGCAGGTAACCACCCCGCTACAGTAGTTCTTAACTATCAACACATCTTTCATTCTCCTAAAAACACATTTGGCAGCAGCTCACAGAAATAAAGGTAATGGACTAGGACAGTGGTTTTCAGCCTCCGGTCCATGGACCACTGCGGGTCTATGGACCCTGTCATAAACAGATAGTTAAGGTTTAATGCCTCTTTTACCTGTAAAGGGTTAAGAAGCTCAGCAAACCTGGCTGACACCTGACCAGAGGACCAATAAGGGGACAAGATACTTTCAAATCTTGGTGGAGGGAAGTCTTTGTTTGTGCTCTTTGTTTTGGGGGTTGTTCGCACTTGGGACTAAGAGTGACCAGACGTCAATCCAGGCTCTCCAAATCTTTCTGAATCAGTCTCTATGTTTCAAACTTGTAAGTAATAGCCAGGCAAGGCGTGTGAATCTTATTTTTATTTTCTCAGCTTGTAAATGTTCCTTTTTTGCTGAGAGGATTTTACCTCTGTTTGCTGTAACTTTGAACCTAAGGCTAGAGGGGGTTCCTCTGGGCTATATGAATCTGATTACCCTGTAAAGTATTTTCCATCCTGATTTTACAGAGATGATTTTTACTTTTCTCTCTTTAATTAAAAGCTTTCTTTTGAAGAACCTGATTGATTTCTCCTTGTTTTAAGATCCAAGGGGATTGGATCTGGACTCACCAAGGATTGGTGGGGGGAAAGGAGGGGGAATGGTTAATTTCTCCTTGTTTTAAGATCCAAGGGATTTGGATCTGTGTTCACCAGGGAATTGGTGAAGTCCCTCAAGGCAACTCAGGGAGGGGAAGTTTTGGGGGGACAGAAAGTGCTCCAGACACTGAAATTCTGTATGGTGGTAGTGTACCAAATCTAAGCTAGTAATTAAGCTTAGAAGTGTCCATGCAGGTCCCCACATTTGTACCCTAAAGTTCAGAGTGGGGAAGGAACCTTGACATGGTGAGCAGCGGTGAGGGATTTTTTAGGAACCAAAAGCCAGTAGGATTTTTTTTCCTCCTTTCTAGCTGCTTAGAAAGCAGCCTGAAGGCAGAAGTGTTAAGTTTTTTAACAAGGGTCTTTGTTAAGAGGAGGCTTCAAGCTGTGAGCAAGCAGCCAGCAAAAGGAATTTAGAAGCTGAATTGTTTTCTTTCTTTCTACCTCTCGGGTCTAGCTAGTTAGAAAGTCTCTGTTAACCAAGCAGCCCTGAGCTGAGTGCATCCCTGTTTCAGTGAACTGCAGAGGGGTGCGGCCAGCACAAGAAAGCAGGAAAATGAGTACCAGTGGAGCAACTAAGAAACTAGAGCTGGCTAGGCTGGAAGCAACAGAGAAAGACAACGAACATAAGAGACAGATGGAACTAAAACAATTAGAAATAGCCAGAGAAGAGGCTGCCCACAAAAGAGCTATGGAGATGAAACAAAAAGAGATGGACACGAGAGAAAAAGAGATGGAGATGAAACGAAAAGAGAGAGAAAGAGAAGAGAAAGCCAAAGAGGCTGACCACCGGAGGGCTATGGAGATCCAGAGGGAGGCCCACAAGCAGGCCCTGGAATTAGCCAGGGCTAAGCAGGATGTACCTGCCAACCCTAACAACCCTTCTCCAGGTACTGTTTTCCATCCCAGAAAATTCCCCACCTACAAGAAATGATACAGGTGATGATACTGAGGCCTTCTTAGAAAATTTCGAAAGGGCCTGCCATGGGTACAACATCCCTACAGACCAGTACATGATACAGCTAAGGCCACAGCTCAGTGGACCCTTAGCAGAGTTGGCGGCTGAAATGCCTAAGGAACACATGAATGATCATAAACGTTTTCAAACCAAGGCCAGAATCAGAATGGGGCTAACACCTAAGCATGCCCATCAGCAGTTCAGAGCCCTAAGGTGGAAACCAGATGTGTCATTTACCCGACACGCCTACCACATTGGAAAGAATTGGGAGGCCTGGATATCAGGAGCAAGTGCTAACTCTCTGGAAGAGCTGTCCTTCCTAATGCAAATGGAGCAGTTCTTAGAGGGTGTTCATGAGGAAACAGAAAGGTACATCCTAGATGGGAAGCCCATAATTGTAACCGAGGCAGAGGAGATTGGAGCCAAATGAGTGGAAGTGGCAGAAAAGAAAAAAACTACTAGCAAGAGGAGCGAATATCAGAGGGAGCAAACTGAAAATAAACCCTATCACCGGGGGCAACCGAAGACCCCACCTACAACCCAAGGAAATCCCCAGACACCCTACTGTCCCACCTCACCAGTCTCCAGCAACCCACCTCGACCCAGTGACCAGTCAGCTGGGCAACGTTTTAAATGTAATGAACTGGGACATATAAAGGCCCACTGCCCCAAGAACCCTAACCGATTACAGTTCATTACACCACAATCACACCAAAGATCCCCAGGCACAGATGCCTCTCAAATACCCTCGGAGCGAAGGGAAAGCTTGAGAGTGGGCGGAAAGAAGGTTATCGCATGGAGAGACACTGGGGCACAAGTGTCAGCTATCCACCAATCCTTAGTGGACCCCAACTTCATCAACCCAGAGGCCTAAGTGACAATTCACCCTTTAATGTCAAAATCTGTAAACTTGCCTACAGCTGAATTGCCTGTCCAGTACAAAGGCTGGTCAGGAATGTGGACTTTTGCAGTCTATGACAATTATCCCATCCCCATGCTACTAGGGGAAGACTTGGCCAACCAGGTGAAGCTGGCCAAGAGGGTGGGAATGGTCACACGCAGCCAGGCCAAACAAGCTTCCACACCCATCCCTGTTCCTGAGCCATCCACAAGGGCCCCGTCTGTGTTACTAGAGACCCAGACAGAGGTGGTGGAACCAGATCCCCTGCCAACGACTACAACAACCATAGTGCATCCATTCCCAGAACCAGAACTGGAAAAGCAACTAGCACCAGAACCGTTGCCAGCACTGACTCCAACGCTTGCAAACCCATCTACAACTCCAGCGCCAGAGGGCACCAGCAGGACTGAACTGGCAAAAGCAGCAGACAACCCTACCCAAGAGGCTCAGCCAGTGCCTGAAATATCACATAGTGCACCAGCGGAGAGTGGTTCACAATCAACGAAAACAACCCCATCACCTACATCACTTCCACAGGGACCAAGCCCAAGTCCACAGTCTAAGGAGGAACTCATGTCTCCAGCCTCAAGGGAACAGTTCCAGACTGAGCAGGAAGCAGATGACAGCCTTCAGAAAGCTTGGGTGGCGGCACGGAGCACCCAACCGCCTCTCAGCTCTTCTAGCTGATCCCAGTTTGTTGTAGAACAAGGACTTTTATACAAGGAGACTCTTTCTGGTGGACACCAGGATGACTGGTGTCCTCAAAGATGGTTGGTAGTTCCAACTAAGTACTGGGTAAAGCTCTTGAGCTTAGCTCATGATCATCCCAGTGGCCATTCTGGAGTGAATAGAACCAAAGACCGTTTGGGGAAGTCCTTCCACTGGGAGGGAATGGGCAAGGACGTTGCTAATTATGTCTTGTCTTGTGAGTGTGCCAACGAGTGGGAAAGCCCCAAGACCAGGTCAAAGCCTCTCTCCAACCACTCCCCATAACTGAGGTCCCATTTCAGCGAGTAGCTGTGGATATTCTGGGTGCTTTCCCAAAAAAGACCCCCAGAGGAAAGCAGTACATACTGACTTTCATGGACTTTGCTACCTGATGGCTGGAAGCAGTAGCTCTAAGCAACACCAGGGCTAAAACTGTGTGCCAGGCCTTAGCAGACATTTTTGCCAGGGTAGGTTGGCCCTCCGACATCCTTACAGATTCGGGAACTAATTTCCTGGCAGGGACCATGAAAAAACTGTGGAAAACTCATGGGGTGAATCACTTGGTTGCCACCATCAAACCAATGGCCTGGTGGAGAGGTTTAATGGAACTTTGGGGGCCATGATACATCAATTCGTAAATGAACACTCCAGTGATTGGGACCTAGTGCTGCAGCAGTTGCTTTTTGCCTACAGGGCTGTACCACATCCCAGTTTAGGGTTTTCACTATTTGAACTTGTGTATGGCCACGAGGTTAAGGGGACATTACAGTTCATGAAGCAGCAATGAGAGGGGTTTACGCCTTCTTCAGGAACTAACATTCTAGACTTTGTAAGCAACCTACAAAGCACCCTCCAACGCTCTTTAGCCCTTGCTAAAGAAAACCTAAAGGATGCTCAGGAAGAGCAAAAGGCCTGGTATGATAAACATACCAGAGAGCGCTCCTTCAAAGTAGGGGACCAGGTTATGGTCTTAAAGGCGCTACAGGCCCATAAGATGGAAGCGTCATGAGAAGGCCACTCATGGTCCAAGAGCACCTGGGAGCTGTTAATTATCTCATAGCATCCCCCACCTCAACTCGAAAGCCTAAAGTATACCATGTTAATTCTCTAAAGCCCTTTTATTCCAAAGAATTAAATGTTTGTCAGTTTACAGCCCAGGGAGAAGATGACACTGAGTGGCCTGAAGGTGTCTACTACGAAGGAAAAAGTGATGGCAGTGTGGAAGAGGTTAACCTCTCCACAACCCTTATATGTCTGCAGCGACAGCAAATCAAGGAGCTGTGCACTAGCTTCCCTCTAGTGTTCTCAGCCACCCCAGGACGGACTGAATGGGCATACCACTCCATTGACACACATAATGCTCACCCAATTAGAACCCCACCCTACCAGGTGTCTCCTCATGCCCAAGCTGCTATAGAACGGGAGATCCAAAGCATGCTACAGATGGGTATAATCCGCCCCTCTAACAGTTCATGGGCATCTCCCGTGGTTCTAGTTCCCAAACCAGATGGGGAAATATGCTTTTGTGTGGACTACCATAAGCTAAATGCCGTAACTTGTCCCGACAACTATCCAATGCCACGCACCGATGAGCTATTGGAGAAATTGGGACGTGCCCAGTTCATCTCTACATTAGACTTTACCAAGGGTTACTGGCAAGTACCGCTAGATGAACCCGCCAGAGAAAGGTCAGCCTTCATCACCCATGCAGGAGTGTATGAATTTAATGTGCTTCCTTTCGGGCTGCGAAATGCACCCGCCACCTTCCACAGACTTGTAGATGGTCTCCTAGCAGGATTGGGAGAATCGGCAGTTGCCTACCTCGATGATGTGACCATTTTTTCTGATTCATGGGCAGAACACCTGGAGCACCTGGAAAAAGTCTTCAAGCGCATCAGGCAGGCAGGACTAACTTGTAAGGCTAAAAACTGTCAAATAGGCCAAAACAGAGTGACTTACCTTGGACACCAGGTGGGTCAAGGAACGATAAATCCCCTATAGGCCAAGGTGGATGCTATCCAAAAGAGGCGTGTCCCAAAGTCAAAGAAACAGGTCCAATCTTTCATAGGCCTAGCCAGATATTACAGGCGATTTGTACCACACTACAGCCAAATAGCTGCCCCACTAACAGACCTGACCAGAAAGACACAGCCAAATGCAGTTAAGTGGACTGATGAGTGTCAGAAGGCCTTTAACCAGCTTAAGGCAACACTCATGTCTGACCCTGTGCTAAGGGTCCCAGACTTTGACAAAGCATTCCTAGTAACCATAGGTGCATCTGAGCGTGGTGTTGGAGCAGTTTTAATGCAGGAAGGACCGGATCAAGAATTTCATCCTGTCCTGTTTCTCAGCAAGAAACTGTCTGAGAGGGAAAGCCACTGGTCAATCAGTGAAAAAGAATGCTACACCATCGTGTATGCCCTGGAAAAGCTACGCCCATACGTTTGGGGATGGTGTTTCCAGCTACAAACCGACCATGCTGCGCTAAAGTGGCTTCATACTGCCAAGGAAAACAACAAAAAACTTCTTCGATGCAGTTTAGCTCTCCAAGATTTTGATTTTGAAATTCAACACATTTCAGGAGCTTCTAACAAAGTAGCTGATGCACTCTCCCATGAAAGTTTTCCAGAATCAACTGGTTAAAAATTGTCCTTGAAATGTGAAAAATCTTGTACTTTTACATAATTAGTAGTATATGTAAAGGTGCATGTGTTTTATTAATCTGTTTATTCTAAAGTTCTAAGAAGAAATCACTGCCAGTGTGGTTCCACACTGTCTGAGATTTGGAGGGCGTGTCATAAACAGATAGTTAAGGGTTAATGCCTCTTTTACCTGTAAAGGGTTAAGAAGCTCAGTAAACCTGGCTGACACCTGACCAGAGGACCAATAAGGGGACAAGATACTTTCAGATCCTGATGGAGGGAAGTCTTTGTTTGTGCTCTTTGTTTTGGGGGTTGTTCGCACTTGGGACTAAGAGTGACCAGACATCAATCCAGGCTCTCCAAATCTTTCTGAATCAGTCTCTCATATTTCAAACTTGTAAGTAATAGCCAGGCAAGGCGTATGAGTCTTACTTTTGTTTTCTCAACTTGTAAATGTTCCTTTTTTGCTGAGAGGATTTTACCTCTGTTTGCTGTAATTTTGAACCTAAGGCTAGAGGGGGTTCCTCTGGGCTATATGAATCTGATTACCCTGTAAAGTATTTTCCATCCTGATTTTACAGAGATGATTTTTACTTTTCTCTCTTTAATTAAAAGCTTTCTTTTGAAGAACCTGATTGATTTCTCCTTGTTTTAAGATCCAAGGGGATTGGATCTGGACTCACCAGGGATTGGTGGGGGGAAAGGAGGGGGAATAGTTAATTTCTCTTTGTTTTAAGATCCAAGGGATTTGGATCTGTGTTCACTGGGGAATTGGTGAAGTCCCTCAAGGCAACCCAGGGAGGGGAAAGTTTCGGGGGGACAGAAAGTGCTCTAGACACTGAAATTCTGGATGGTGGCAGTGTACCAGATCTAAGCTAGTAATTAAGCTTAGAAGTGTCCATGCAGGTCCCCACATTTGTACCCTAAAGTTCAGAGTGGGGCAGGAACCTTGACAGACCCCATCTAAGATTTCCAAAGGGGCTTGCATCTCCATTCCAAAATTTATAGGGATCCGCAAATGAAAAAAGACTGAAAACCACTGCACTAGGAGGAAGAGGGGAACAGATATTATTGATTTGTTATATGAATCTCAGTATAAACTAGGGAAATGCATTTTACCTGAATCCCTTATATGCATACCCGCTCCCCCCACTGAAATCTTATCACATTGCCCTGAAGTCTGGTTCTTCACACTTTTTGGATGTACAATTTGAAATCTTGGGGATAGGTTATTTGATGATAACTCCTTCTCAGCTGATTCTTAGAGATATTCAGGATCTTATCTTCTGATATTTGCTTTGGGGCAGAAAAAGAAAAGCAATTAGTCACCAAATGAAAAAAGAAAGCAGTATTTCGAATTTCTGGTGTTTGAGGGACAAGTAGATTATTTGCTAGGAGTTTAGTAGGACAGAAGTTTATATTTTAAACTAGATTAGCCCAGGCCTCTCTAACAATAGGGCAAGAATTCTGTTGAGATGACAAATCATGATGAGTAAGTGCATTTCTGGAGCTGTAGCGAGATACAGTGAATTAAAATAGGTAGAAGTTATGTCCTTCCACTCCTGGAGACTTCCCTGTATCCTGACTTGCAATATCATCATGTTCTAATGTAAAGCAGATGAAATTGGCAGCTGGAAGTTTTAGTGATCACTGCTTGGAAGATTATGAAAAGCTTCTCATTACTGTATAAACTATTTACACTGACCTTTTAATTTAAATACAGAATCTACCTCTAAAAATAAAACATTGTGTTCACTACAAAGATCTTCAAGAATCATATTCTGAGTGCTAGTGTTGAATCACATTTTATATTACATATAAAAATAGACAGAAGTGTTTTAGAAAATTGAAATATTGGGGCCAGAACCTCCAATTTCATTGAGCTATGCTCATGTCAAATCAAAGTGGAAAGATTAGGGAGCAAAGATCATTTTAATCCAATCTTTATGTTTCTGATCCTGAAAGTGGCTGTGGAAAAGTCTAGTCCCCAATATAAATTAGCCAAACCTAAAGGAATCTGCTAGGGACCAAACCACGGGCCCAGATCCCTTGTTATTAAGGCTGCTTTGCATCATGGGAATATTCCTCAGCTTCAAAGGTCCCAAGTAGGGGTGGTTCTGACAGGCTGCAGGCTTTGAAGTGGCAGTGGTCTCTGGCTGGGGAAAAGGAGTTCTGCACATGCTCAGCTCCTCTACTTCCACCCACAGTGAACCTGATCTGGGTCCCAGTGGGGTCAATGGTGAAATTCCCAGGGTGTGAGATTAAGCCCAATGTTAGGAGTGAACTCAGGCCTCCGAGACTAGCCTCAGTCTCAGCCTGCTTGTGGCACTGAATCTCTCTAGGTTTGGCCATGTGTTTGGACCCGTGATGATTACCTGTTCTGTTCATTTCCTCAGGGGCACCTGGCATTGTCCACTGTCAGAAGACAGGATACTGGGCTAGATGGACCTTTGGTCTGATCCAGTATGGCCATTTTTATGTCCCCACCCTGTGTGGCTGATCCCAACTCTTAGAATCAGGTTTTCAGTGCACATCCTTGCAAAAGGGTTCAAAATTCACAATGAATATGTCTCAGTGTTTGCTTAAAATTAGTTCTTTCAATGGACTTTCCCGCTAATAAACTCAATTGCTAGAATATTTGTTGAAAGCAAACACAACATGGAGAACACAAGTGAAATGGATGTCTAACACTATTGATATGGATTTTTGTGAAAATGTTTTGCGGTTTTTCAACCGTCTTCTAGACCTTGTGTAAAATATTGTGTATGTAGTCTAATTAATGTGGTTAAATGGTGCTGTATTCTGTGGTTATAATTGGTGTAGGCTTGGTTGCTATGTACTGTGGATTCTGTGGTTTAACTCTGCTATCTTTGTTGCTAGCAATTTTTTTTTAACTTTATTAGCACTTGCTTTCCACACTCCCTGAGCCATATTGACATGTCTCTAGAGTGCACATTGTCACTTGTTACAGGGATCCTTTTCTTCCCCTCTTCTGTTTGCATTTGGGACACCATAGGTTATTTGTGCATTGTTAGAGGATATAGTCACTCCTGTGACTCAGATTGCTGCTATGAGCCACAAAAATTGCTTATGTTGAAGGGGTGGCTGTTCACTGAGATGAAAATTCAGCACAACCCTCAAACACGTGCTTCAATCTCATTGACATTAAGATTTCCAATCTTTCTAAAATATATGCTTTAACCCAACATGTTGTGTTAAACTAGAGGCAGGAATCATTAGATGAAATGCTGGCCTGTGGTATGCAGGAGGTCAGAGTGGAGGAGCTTAATGGTCCTCCTGGTCTTTAAACACCCAAACCATGAACTGGATTTAAGCAGACACTTAAGTGCTTTTCTAGATTGGAGGCTTGTCAGCAGGGCCGGCTCCAGACACCAGCCTACCAAGCACGTGCTTGAGGCGGCACCTTGGGACGGGGCGGCGCTCGGGTTTTTTTTCATTTTTTTTGGTTCGGCCGGGCGGCGCTGGTGGAGGCGGGGCTTGGATGGCGCTGCGCTGGTGAGGAGGGGACTTGGGTGACGTGATGCGACACTTGGGGGGGCGGAGACTTGGGCGGTGTGACGCTCGGAGAGGGGTTCGGCAGCACAGCACTCACGGGGGCGGGGTGGTACTCTTTTTTTTTGCTTGAGGCGGCAAAAATGTTAGAGCCAGCCCTGCTTGTCAGCTAGGCATGTGCTGCTGCTGTATTTTCTTTGGCAGCTAGGGAAAAATGTAGTTCTAAAATGCACATATCTTCTCTTCTACACAAGTTTATTTCAGAGATGGGGCTTAGTATCTTCATTTTTGATGTTGGCAAATGCAGCCTATTATGAGATTGCTTCCATATGGACCATTTTATCCATGTATGGATTTTCCCCAGAGAAAGACTCCTAGATCCTTGTTCTTCCCAACCCTTATGTTTTAGTGAATCACGGGTCAAGAGATTGTCATTCAGTTTCCTATTGCCATTCAGAAAATCCCTTCCTGTGAGAACTAAGTATCTCCAAATCCTCACCTGAAACGCAGAGAATTTTTTTCAAAACCTGATAGCTGTCTTGCCACCGTAAAAACATGCAGATATTTTAAGGAGCAAGACTTAGTTGACAGGCTTTGAGAATCTGGCCCTTTAGAGAGAACTCCGTAAAAGTTTGGTCTGAGTCTTTAACATATAACGACAGATACATTTTTGCATACAGCTTTTGCCTGTTGTAGGCATAATGAATGCTCATGTTATATTGCAGGTGTATGTGATAGTGTATGCAAAACAGAATGAAAGGCAAGGTTCATGCCTTTTGAAAATGTGAATATCTTTTGTTAATGCAGCCCTAGATATAGGTAAGAATTCCTACTTGTTTATCTCTCAATGGTAATGCTCAAACTCCCCAAATTATCTATAATTTCCAAAATGGTTCTAATTCTGCAAACACAGTGTTATATTTCTACCCCCTACCTTTCATCTGTTTGTATCTTTGAGGCCTGGCTTATGCGAAGTTGCACTAGTTTAACTAAAGGTTTTTTGATCTATTTTTATATCTAAAATATATACATAATATAAAATATGATTCAACGGTAACACACAAAAATGATTCCTAAATATCTTTGTAGTGAACATGTCTGATTTTTTGTGTCAAGTATCAGAGGGGTAGCCGTGTTAGTCTGGATCTGTAAAGGCAGCAAAGAGTCCTGTGGCACCTTATAGACTAACAGACGTATTGGAGCATGAGCTTTCGTGGGTGAATACCCACTTTGTTGGATGCATGCGGCGAAGTGGGTATTCACCCACGAAAGCTCATGCTCCAATACATCTGTTAGTCTATAAGGTGCCACAGGACTCTGCTTATTTTTTGTGGTAGACTGTATTTCAATAACAGTCATTTATTTAAACTAGGACAAAACAATGTTTCGATTAGCCTACTTCTATTTAAATGTGGCTTACAAGAGTTTAGATTGCATTAATAAACTGATAGCTGTCAGGTAAACTGACACGAGCTGAATTTAAACAGATCATAGTATCCATGCAAGGGTTTGTACCCATTTAATTAAAATCAGCTTTTAAAGCTAATTTGAGAAGTTGCAACAGTTTGTGTTTAGACAAGGCCTATATTATAACCCTCTGTGGCATGGCGTGTCTTTTTTCCATGGTTATACACCACCCAGGACAGGGAAGCCCTGATCTTGATTAGGGCTTTGAGATGCTGCCATAGGAAATATTTATACTAAGAGTTGATAACATACCACGTTTCTTGTTTTGTGGCAGTCCAGGGGGGTAGGCTTGTCAGCTAGGGCTAGTGAGAAGAACCTCACCCAATTGGTACTTTATAGTATAGAATTTTAATTTAATAAATAAGACGTGTTCACTATGAAGATCTTCAGGAATCATATTCTGTGTGTTACTGTTGAATCTTATTTTACATTACATATATAAAATAGACATTAAAAACATTTACTTAAACTAGTGCAACTTTGCATGAAGACTAAGACAAAAACGGATGAAAGGTAGGGGATAGGAATATAGCACGGAGTTTGAAGAATGAGAACTGTTTTGTTAATTATAGGTAATTTGCTTTTTTTCAGCATTACTATAGAGAGATAAACAAGTAGGAATTCTTACCTATATCTAGGGCTGCACTGACAAAGATTATTCACATTTTCAAAAGGCATGAACTGTTTTGCATATGCTATCACATACACCTGCAATATTACATGAGCATTCATTATGACTACAGTAGGCAAAATCTGTATGCAAAAAATGTATCTGTCGTTATATGTTAAAGACTCAGACCAAACTTTTATGAACTTCTCTCTAAAGGGCCAGATTCTCAAAGCCTGTCAACTAATTTTTGCTCCTAAAAATGTCTGCATGTTTTTACAATGGCAAGACAGCTATCAGGTTTTGAAAAAATTCCTCTGCTTTTCAGGTGAGGATTTGGAGATACTGCTGACAGGGAAGGATTTTCTGAATGGCAATAGAAAACTGAATGACAATCTCTTGACCTGTGATTCACTAAAAGATAAGGATTCAGAAGAATTCAGAAGGGTTTGGGAGTTTTTCTCTGGGGAAAATCCATACATGGATAAAATGGTTCCTATGGAAGCAACCTCACTACAGTCTGCATTTGCCAACATCATCTATGCAGTGAAAACTGTGAACACTAAGCCTCATCTCTGAAATAACCTTGCATAGAATAGAAGATACTGTTGCATTTTAGAGCTACATTTTTGCCAAGCTGCCAAAGGAAATACAGCAACTGCACTTGCTAAAAACTTACAAGGCTCCAATTTAGAAAGCACTTAAGTGTCTGCTTAATCCAGTTCAGAGTTTGAGTGTTTAAAGACCAAGAGGACCATTATGCTCATCTAGTCTGACCTCCTGTATAATACAGGCCAGCATTTCACCTAATGATTCCTGCCTCTAGTTTAACACAGCCTGTTGGGTTAAAGCATATATTTTAGAAAGATTGGCAATCTTAATGTAATGAGATTGAAGCACATTTTGAGGGTTGTGCTGAATTTTCATCTCAGCGAACAGCCACCCCTTCAACATAAGCAATTTTTGTGGCTCATAGCAGCAATCTGAGTCACAGGAGTGACCCTCCAACAACGCACAAATAACCTATGGTGTCCCAAATGCAAACAGAGGGGAGGAAGAAAAGATGCCCTGTAACAAGCGACAATATGCACTCTAGAGACATGTCAATATGGTTCAGGGGAAAGCAAGTGCTAATAAAGTTTTAAAATATTGCTAGCATCAAAGATAGTGTAGTTAAACCACAGAATCCACAGTACATAGCAACCAAGCCTACGCCAATTATAACCACAGAATACAGCACCATTTAACCACAGTAATTAGACTACATACACAATATTTTACACAAGGTCTAGAAGAGAGCTGGTTGAAAACTACAAAACATTTTCACAAATATTCATATAGATTTTTAAAGACATCCATTTCAATAGTGTTCTCCACATTGCGTTTGCTTTCAACAAATGTTCTAGCAATCGAGTTATCTGGAATGTCCATTGAAGGAGCTAATTTTAAGAAATGCTGGGACATATCCTTTCTGAATTTCGAACCCTTTTGCAAGGATGTGCACTGAAAACCTGATTCTAAGAGTTGGGATCAGCCACACAGGATATTGAAACATTTGGTGTGACCATTACTGCAAACACATGGCCAAACCCAGAGAGATTCAGTGCCACAAGCAGGCTGAGACTGAGGCTAGTCTTGGAGGCCTGAGTTCACTCCTAACATTGGGCTTAATTTCACACCCTGGGAATTTCGCCACTGGGACCCAAATCAGGTCCACTGTGGGTGGAAGTATAGATGCTGAGCATGTGCAGAACTCCTTTTCCCCAGCCAGAGACCACTGCCACTCCAAAGCCTGCAGCCTGTCAGACCACCCCTACTTGGGGCCTTTGAAGCTGAGGAATAATCTTAACAGTTCCAGTAAAGGGCCAGGTACTATGACCAATTCCATCTTCTTCAGACCATTCCCATGATGCAAAGCAGCCTTAACAACAAGGGATCTGGGCCCGTGGTTTGCCCCAGCAGATTCCTTTAGGTTTGGCTAATTTATATTGGGGACTAGACTTTTCCACAGCCACTTTCAGGATCAGAAACATAAAGATTGGATTAAAATGATCTTTGCTCCCTGCCCTTTCCACTTTGATTTGACATGAGCATAGCTCAATGAAATTGGAGGTTCTGGCCTCAATATTTCAATTTTCTAAAACACTTCTGTCTATTTTTATATGTAATTTAAAATGTGATTCAACACTAGCACTCAGAATATGATTCTTGAAGATCTTTGTAGTGAACACAATGTTTTATTTTTAGAGGTAGATTCTGTATTTAAATTAAAAGGTCAGTGTAAATAGTTCATACAGTAATGAGAAGCTTTTCATAATCTTCCAAGCAGTGATCACTAAAACTTCCAGCTGCCAATTTCATCTGCTTTACATTAGAACATGATGATATTGCAAGTCAGGACACAGGGAAGTCTCCAAGAGTGGAAGGACATAACTTCTACCTATTTTAATTCACTGTATCTCGCTACAGCTCCAGAAATGCACTTACCCATCATGATTTGTCATCTCAACAGAGTTCTCGCCCTATTGTTAGAGAGGCCTGGGCTAATCTAGATTAATATATAAACTTATTTCCCACTAAACATGTAGCAAATAATCCACATGGCCTTTAAACACCAGAGATACGAAATACTGCTTTCTTTTTTCAGATGGTGAGTAATTGCTTCTTTTTCTGCCTCAAAGCAAGTATCAGAAGATGAGACCCTGACTATCCCTAAGAACCAGCTGAGAAGGAGTTATCATCAAATAACCCATCCCCAAGATTTCAAATTGTACATCCAAAAAGTGTGAACAACCTGACTTCAGGGCAATGTTATAAGATTTCAGTGAAGGGGGGGATGCATGTAAGGGATTCAGGTAAAATGCATTTCCCTAGTTTATACTGAGATTCATACAACAAAACAATAATACCTGTTCCCCTTTTCCTCCTAGTCCAGTTGTTTTCAATCTTTTTTCATTTGTGGATCCCTACAAATTTTGAAATGGAGATGCAAACCCCTTTTGAAATCTTAGATGGGGTCCACAGACCCGCAGTGATCCATGGACCAGAGGCTGAAAACCACTGTCCTAGTCCACTGCGTCTGTTTCTGTGAGCTGCTGCCAAATGTGTTTTTAGGAGAATGAAGGATATGTTGTTACTTAAGAACTACTAACAAGAATTGAATAGGGGCTGTAATGAAGATACTTATTTCACAGCTTTGAATAAAAAGTCATCGTGTTGGGAGATCCAAATTAAAAACAAGCCGTCCTGGAGACTGTACAGCATGGTCTCTGTGTCAATTTACACACACAATTTAATTGGGACACATTTGTGTTAAACACTTATGCTTTAGTAGCATTTAGAGTAGAGCTGGGTGAATAATGAAATTTATATTTGATTCACTTGCAATTTCAAAATAATCAAAGTTTTGATTCATGTTGAACCCAAACCAACTGATTAACATTTTTGGTGAAACAGAGTTGAGAAAATTTTGGATAGTGGCTCAAATGAAACACTTTATTTTGATTGCAGGTATCTTGACACAAACCAGAGGAGCCTCTTCCCCTACAGCCCAACAGTTAGGGTTCTCTCCTGGGATGTGAGAGATGCTGGTTCAATTTCTTCCTGTGTCTAATGTGGAGAATGGATTTGAATTTGAGTCTCTCACAACAGGATTTTCCTATTTATTTGGCTATGCAATGTTCTGTAGCGGTCTTTCTCAGTTTTTCCTATTGACTCTGTTCCACTTATGTATAAGTTAGTCACTAGAGCACAGACTTGGTTTCTCACATCTTAGGTGAGTACCCTACCCACTGGGTTATAGAGTATTTATACATTTTCCCTGGTCCATTGCCTATTCATTATTGAATTCATAGTGGAAATTCAGTCAATGGACATTTATTGGCACAAAGAATGACTGAGAATGTCTATAGTCCAGTGGTTAGGGTACTCCTATAATATAGGAGACTCAGTGCTTAATTTGTGCCTGCACCTCTAGGTTTGACGGTTTATAGCCCCAGCATCTCCATCTTACCATGTCAGTTATGAAAGTAAAAAAAATTGCTTGAGTCCCAGTGTGACACCCTGTGAGTTTATAGGGTACTGAATAATACTGAGCAGTGCAAGATGCACACTTCTGGGGAACAAGGCTGGGACCAAGAATTTGGGGGTGTCAGCCTGTATGTAATTCATGAGTGACTGATCAGAGTGCTCATGCATTTGACTAGGAGTAAATTTACATGCTGAAGGCTGTGTGAGAGCAGAATCTGTTCATCAGAAGCAATGTAAAAGGCACCCTGGCTTGAGAGTTCAGGGGACACTGCTTTTCCACAGTCCAGATTGTACTCTGGGGCATGTCACACACTAATTACTTGAGCCAGAGCATCTCTTTCATTACAAATTAAGCACTGAGGAGACTTAAATTCAAATCCCTGCACCCCATTAGGCAAGGGGGCGGGACTGAACCTGGGTCTCCCACATCCTGAAATCAAAATGGAAAATTTCAAATTGGGTCAAAACTAAACATTTTGTTTAGATATCACCAAAACATTTTGGGAGGTTTCCTTTTTGGTTTGGTTGAAGTTATTTGCTTAACTGAACATGAATATGGGAATAGTTTTGGGTTAAATGAAACAGTGTTTTTTTGGTGAATAAACTATTTACTGAAAAAAATTGCTGAGCTCTAGCTGAGAGGCCAACCAGGACAGTGCCCCATTGTGTTATACCAGGGTTGGCAACTTTTGGCACGCGGCTCACCAGGGTAAGCACCCTGTCGGGCCAGGCCGATTTGTTTACCTGCCGCATCTGCAGGTTCAGCCGATTGTGGTCCCACTGCCTGCAGTTCGCTGTCACAGGCTAATGGGGGCAGTGGGAAGTGGCGGCCAGCACATCTCTTGGCCTGGGACGGTGGCCTGGGACAGTGAACCGCATTGTGGCTCCCATTGGCCTGGGACGGTGAACCGCAGCCAGTGGGAGCCACAATCAGCCAAACCTGTGCACACGGCAGGTAAACAAACCGGCCCAGCCCACCAGGGTGCTTACCGTGGCAAGCTGCGTGCCAAAGGTTGCTGATCCCTGTGTTATACAAAGATAATACATGACAGTCGCTACATGAAAGAGTTTACTGTCTAAAAGACAAGATTCTGCCATCATCTGCATTTGTGCAAAACCGTGTAAGTCTGTACATAGACAAGCAGGATTTATCAAAGGAAAGTTGGTTCTCTTCAGTTATTATTTAAATTCCAAGTACCCTGTTGTGGCATCTCCTATAAGACTACTGCACCACTGTTTACCAAGTGATTGTCAAGGTGAAATTTTCATTTATTTATTTTTTTATTTATTTTTAGAAAAGCCTCACAAGAGTAAAGGATTGGCCTATGAAAACTGGTCAAGGATGAAGCCACTTGTCATGTGGGAATTCAAATCTAATCTGACATTGCCCACGGTTTTAGTACAAATTAAAGATACTTTGAAGACAAAAAGAGGAAGAGAGTTTATAACTAGTGCATAAAATCCAAACATCATGGGCCAAATCCTCACTTGGTGTAAATCAGTGTACCTCCACTGATGCCAGTGGAATGAAGTCTGCTTACATCAGCTGATGATATTTGAAAGAAAGGTGAAGAAATCATGTTGAGGAGAATTATGAAATAACCTACCCCTAAAGAAAGTTGCTATTTAACACCATCATACAGTGGTTGATTTATGCCCTGAAACATATTTGTTTATCTCTTCAATGTTTTTTATTCAGTCTAGTAACTCTGGATGTCATTACCATTATCAGTGTTAGATAATTTTTGGAATCCTAAGCTCTTGGCCACATTGATGGCTTGTAGCAATTGTGGTGTTTTTAAAAATCATTTTGTCATTAATATTCCTCTTATCAATATTGGCTTGCCTTTCAGTTTCACTTAATGTCTTCTTGTCCTCTTATGAACATGGACACTTGTTGAACCTTCCTGTTCTATAACATTGGTTACTTTGCATATCTATGTCATGTCTTAGTTGTTCAGTCTCATCTTTTCATCTCACCTAGGATGGAAGTTAATTGTTTTCATTACCTGTCTCTGGACGACTTGAATTTCTCCTACACAATTTGAGTGTGAGCGGAATTGAACTCTATATTCTAAGAGTAGGTACTATCTACTTGCATAATGGCATAATATATATTGAGTATTATCTGTCCCTTTCTGAAGCAAGCTTCCCACAGACCAGGACACACTACTTGTGGTGTAGTTCATTCAGTGCCCTTAAATGCCCCAATAGCACATATGTGGGTGAAGCCAAACAATCATTATACTCTCAGATTAACTCACACAGAATAATGATAAAAGACAAACACTCCATATCACCTACGAGTGCACACTTTTCACAAAGAGATCAGTCTATATCTGACCTCTCAGTTCTCATCCTCAAAGGAAAACCGCACAATACCTTCAAAAGATGAGCTTAAATTCATAACTCCCCCCCTCATGACTGTGCATTAACAGACCACTTCACCTTGAATGGTCCCTTGAAATATGTGTTAACTACTTATGCTGAACATTGTTTCACCTTGTATTTAGCTGTGACACTGTGAGTACATTTCTTAGACCTGAAGAAGAGCTCTGTATAAGCTCGAAAGCCTGTCTCTCTCACCAACAGATGTTGCTCTAATAAAAGATATGACCTCACCCACCTTGTCTCTCTAATATCCTGGCACCAACACAGCTACAACAACGCAGGAAACAGACAAACATTTGGTATTTTGGGACTTCTCAGAAGCTGCTGCTATCCAATCTCTTTTGTTGGTGAGGAGTGTTCACAGAGTTAAACCAATTTTTGTGTTCTGATTTACAGCTTCACTTGAAAACAGCACAGAGTAGTATAATCGGCTATTGCAAATAAAAATGAATTTGTGATATATGAAGTGTCTTCAGAGGTAGACAGGGGAAAAGAGTCTGACATGCTGACATCTGGGCCCAGTGTCTCCTACCACATCAAAGTCTTCACCTCACACTATCTTTATGGTCTTACATAGACTTCTCAATTCAGCAATTGCTTTGCTGCTGCTGCTGCTAATCAAAAGTCAAACAATGTGCCTATTATGTTATTTGAAGAGATAGGATAATTATCTCAACTGCCAGGTGCTAACAGTAAGTTTTCCTATGCCCAATTAAGGTGTGGTAAAACGGTCAAAGTTGTTTAAAGGCTTTTGATATTGGGCTGCTAGACTCTGGTTTCAAAGGTCTCTGCAATGAGACCCCAATTCAGCAAAGCATTTAAGCATGTGCTTAACTCCAAGGACATGAATAGCCCGACTGAATTCAACAGGTTGTGACATTGTCTTCAGTGTCACTAACTACATAAGTGCTTTATGGAATCTGGATCAACGTGTAAAGAACATGGCACTGTTGATAGAAGAACTGGACTAGGTGGACCATTGGTCAGACCCAGTATGGCTGTTCTTATGAGTGATTTACCCAACATCATACAGGAAGTCTGGTGGAACAAGGAATCAAACCCAGGTCCATCAAGTCCCAGTTAGCACCTTAACTCTAGAACCATCCTTTCCTTTCTATCTGCCATTCACTTCTGATTTTTGGAGAGAGAATGCAGAACCTCCTTCTTTCATCCACATTTTTAGGACTTGCACTGAAGAAGCCAATAAGGTGAATGGCTTATTGCCATGGGCTCACGCTTGGCTGGGCCAACAAATTCAATAAGTAACTCAAAGCATTAGAATTTTTTCTTTTTAGTAATAAGGGAAATGAAACCAGACTAGGTTTGGGGTCTATTTGAACTGTTATCTTAGTCTCTGATATGAAACTATTCTGTATCAATAAAGACAGTCCAATCACTTTATGATTTTATCCCCTATACCTGTCCTGATCATGCTGCAGCACTCTATCCAGTGTATTATTCTCATTTTAACTGAATGAAGGAAGAATATTTTTAAATTTATAATACCAATTTAATATGTAGGTTTAGTACAATGTATTAAATTACTAAATACTAAATTGTATAAATCACTGTACTAAATTGTGTCTAAATCTGAGAAAAACAGAATTAGTACATGCTTATTAATAAGTTCTGCCTATGATTCATTTAGTTAGGTATAAATATTAACACTCATTGTACCTTAAGGCTCAGTCCTCAGGGGTGGCCACTCTCCATTCAGTTCAGCTAGAGAAGAGCAAAGATCGCTCTAAACCCCTTTGCAGCTCCCATAGACCAGGGCTGGTCAGGGGCCATTTCTGCCCTTGGCACAACTTATGGCAACCAGAAGGCTGCCGTCACAGTGTTCTCAACTCACTACTGGGGTGCCGTCTTGTGGCTACATCTGGGAATAGTTCTGCTCAATCTGACGCCCTTTCTGACGCCCCTCATGCTGCAGGAGTTGCAGTGCTTCCTCTTTGTGACTTGGGGTCCTCCCTCTGAATGGGTTGGCCCCCTGGCCAGTTCACTATAGTTTTCTCCTTCCATGGTATCAAAGTCTCATGGGACTGGTTGACTGGGTATCGTTCCCGACAGTCTTCCAATTCAAGGCTATGCCACTTCCTCAGAGATTGGTAGGGGAACCAGGGCCCATCCATTACTCCAGGTTCCAGGCCAGGGAAATTAGCTGCCAAGATTTGCATCATCGCAAACCTTGCTGCCATTTCACTGGGCTGTCTCCTACCACACCTTTATCAGTCTTCTGTGCCACCATCCCCTGGATAAATCCTTCCTTCAGGGCCAGGAACCTTATTCTCTCCCCAGGTTTTCTCCTTTTCCTCTCTGAGCCCAGAGCATGACTGCAGGTTTCTACACTGCAGTCACTTTCTGCTCTCACTTCCTGGACTTACACCAGCCCTGTCTGCTCCTATCCATGTGGGCTCCATCCTCAGTCAATGCTTGCCTAACTCTCCCTTGTGTGTGGCTTATCAGGATATTTAATCCCTCCTGAGCCACACTGGCTGTTTTTAAGAGCAGGTTAGACAAACACCTGTCAGGAATGGTCTAGTTATTATTTTGTCCTGCCTTGAGTGCAGGGGACTAGCCTAGATGATCTATTGAGGTCCCTTCCAGTCCTCCACTTCTGTGATTAACCTGTATGGACCAGTGGATTGTGAACACCCCATCACAGCTACCCTAAATTACACTGGCTCTGACAGCCACCAAGGGGGCTGGAGTGCATGACTTATGAGGAGAGGCTGAGGGAACTGGGACTGTTTAGTCTGCAGAAGAGATGAGTGAGGGGGGATTTGATAGCTGCTTTCAACTACCTGAAAGGGGGTTCCAAAGAGGATGGATCTAGACTGTTCTCAGTGGTACCTGATGACAGAACAAGGAGTAATGGTCTCACGTTGCAGTGGGGAAGGTTTAGTTTGGATATTAGGAAAAACTTCACTAGGAGGGTGGTGAAGCACTGGAATGAGTTACCTAGGGAGGTGTGGAATCTCCTTCCTTAGAGGTTTTTAAGGTCAGGCTTGACAAAGCCGTGGCTGGGATGATTTAGTTGGGAACTGCTCCTGCTTTGAGCAGGGGGTTGGACTAGATGACCTCCTGAGGTCCCCCTGATATTCTATGATTCTATGAACCATCACTCCATCTACAGATTACTCCGAACTGCAGGACACCTCCCATCCCTATACACCTGACAAACCTGGTGGCTGTGAAAGGGTGTGACCCAAGAACCCCTTAATGTCAACTACCAAGGGGGTTACAGGAATGTCCTGATTCTGGTATGTACATTCTGGTTTACCAAAAATATCATGTGAGAAGACTCTGGGGTTGAGGTTAACTTCTTTAGATATGAGGATAGCCTGTCCTGGTGTCCAGTGGATAAGGGGCTGGATATCACAGAAGAACGCTTCAAAGATGCTTGGGGACCAGGGTGCTCCTATTGTTAACTTGAAAAGCAAAGCAAGGGCTGGCATAGTCCTTAGAAGACTGCCTGGGTGACTAACAGTCTAGTGGTGTCAGGGAGCTGACATTCAATTCAGCACAAGCATGTCTCCCTCATGCTGGAGGCAGGTGGAGATCACAAGGTGACACAGTTCTGGGCACTCTGAGAACCATCACATGGCCATTCATTTCTTCTCTGTCAAGAGATCACTCAGCTGATCGGTCAGACCAGCTTTGTACCACCAAGGCTCTGGCTCTTACTTTCTTTCCACTCTCTTCCTCTACTGCAATTTCTTTTAATATACTGAAGCTCTTCCCATACCAGATATACAGGAACATTCATATTACTTAGAATTACCAGCTGAAGTAACCTTACTGTGCTTTGTCTAATAAACTTGTGATTTTGTGATATCAGGCCAAATTCACCCCTAGTATGACTTCAGAAGGCACAACACAGGCAAATCTGACCTATCATTGTCACTCATAGTCCTGTTATATAGATCAACATATATGGCATAGATCAACAAAGTCCAGCAACTCATATTCAGTGAGTTTCAGTGAGGTGCACGTGCCATTTCTACTGGCTGACAAGGTACATGTAGTGACTAATCTAGTAGTTGCTGCAGGTGCTGCATGCCACATCCTCAGGATGTAATTGCTTCTAAAAGATGCCATATAATTTAAGAAGGGCTGGGGTGCTGAATTACTGGGAAAAAAGGCTTGTTTAAATACATTGAGATCCCTCTGAAATGGCAACAAACTGTGGAACTACAGCAGCTGGTGGCTTGTCATGCCAACAAAAACAAGCTGAATGACTGCACACTAATGTTTTTAAACTCTAATCGCTCCAATGTCTGCAACAGTGGAAGAAGTAGGGCTAGACTAGATTGTGTAAGGATTAACTTTTGTCCTAGTTCTCAAACATTCTACTATTACATTCAAAACAAAAAAACACCAACTTTCTTTGACTGGTACACTGTTTCTGAAACAGGAGACCAACTCTGAAGTCAGGCTCTCTGTATTTATTTTATAATGTTGAAAAAAAACTGTTAAGTTAGAGACAGATGTACAGGTTATTCAGGTTCCAATACAGAAAAGATTTAAGTACATGCTTATGTTATTTCTATTCAGGACAGCACTTAAGGTTATGCTCGACTTCAGTGGGACTTCAGGACATTTTTCAAGTAAGTTCTTAATAGGGATACCTTCCTGATTTGGGATCTCCATGAATTTTGCCCTTCTGTTCTTGAGTTACCTGTGAATATGTTTCAGTATTTACAAAACTGTTTTAACCTCTTGTGTATCAATACTCAGCTCTGGGAGTTTTCAAAACTTAAAATCTACATAGTCCATTAAATAAAACCCAAGACAACCTTCATATTATTTGTAAACTATTTTCTTCACTACACCTTTCACTGTTTGTTGTTTGGGGTGCGTGGTTAATTGCTGGAGTTACATACTAGCATTTCTGCTTTCTCATTAATGGACTGGCACTTTTATAAACTGGAAGAAGAACATCAGAGATTTCAGCATGGCCAAGCAAACATTTACAGCACAAACCCATTTACTTAGGTGAGTAAGACTTTTGTTGTGTGAAAACAAGACCTCAAGTTCAGACAAATGTTAGCAGAAAACAGAATGGGTCACTAACACTGCTGAAGAGAATATGCCATTTTATTCAAATGAATATTAATTAGTACTTTTTTGCAATATTCACCTACTTCTACATGTGTAGAAACCAGGCAGGATTTGGTCCCCATTAGAGAACACTCAATAAATATATATACTAGCACAAGTATTTGAATACTACTTAACACAGTAGTAAGTAGTAAAAACTGAGAATTAATTAATTGAAAAAAATGTATTCTAGCAGTATTATCTTATTAGTTTTTAAGGTAATCAGTTTACTTCCTAATCATTAAAACTACAGAATGCTCAACATTTACATTACTGGCATCTGAATAATATATTTTCATAGTATGACCATTTATTTACAAATCATTTTCATATTTGAACAAACAAAAATGTCTACTGTCAAAAAGTGTTGTCTTTATTTAAAAAAAAACCACTTAAATGTGTGATCTCAGGACATGATCATTGAAATCAACAGAAGAGCAGCATTGACATCTACAGTTACTACATGAACAGGTGGAAGTAGGCAAGAGAGGAGAGTCTACAGAAAGGAGGCCCTGGAGTATAGAAAGAAGGGGGAGCTTTATATCCAAAGAGGTATGAAAATAATAAAAGAGACTTTTTGAAACCACCAGGCATTAAAAATCCCACAGGATTTATCCAATCCCCTATGGACCAATTTCAAATTCTAGTGAGAATCTGTGGCTACTATGAAATCATACTATGTTGCACTCTGAAACATTACGTCAGAGTATGATCCCACATCTAACAGGATACACACTTCTCAAGCTTACTAATGGGGTAGCTTCATAAGGCAGCCAGAATTTAGAACTACTTCATTGTAGATCACTTTTTAAAAGGGGCCACTTGCCCTTGTCACTGCAACTAGAAATGTAAGATTTATCATACATTAGATAAAATTTTCCTTAGAAGGGAGAAAAGATTATTTTTCCCACAGGAAAAGGAAGATATGAAATATTTTGCTTCCTACTAGAATGCAAACAAGAGAGCTGCAAACATAGGACCAGATCCTTGACCTTGAGATGGCCCTTTGATGCTACACAGGGTTGTGTAAAGGGTTTGTGAATGAAGTTGGGTTACCTAATTTACTGGGGATTCTCTGGGTTCTTTAGGACTACTGTAGACAGCCCCAGGCCACCCAGTTGCAGCCTCTGATGTAGCAGCCTGTGACACACATCAAAAATGGTAATAGTAAAAATTGTCTTACTTTTCTCACATCAATGCCTCAGTTACTCTTCTTTTCACTATCTCTTCAGGCCTTGAATAATTTACCTCTGCCAGGAGAATCTACCTCTTCATCAAGCTTTTCCACATACTTGCATGGCCGTACTGCTCTTTATACAGTCCTGGCCACTCCTTCCCAGCATGCCTTGCAGCAGCCTACAATTCCCAGGGTCCTTCAGGAAACTACATTTCCCAGAATGGAAACAAGTCCCAGTGACAGGTGAGCTAGCAGCATCTGATCTTGAAGGGCCAGCACATTCTGTTATAGTAAGGTGTGGTGGTAAGGGTCTTAAAACATGATGAAAGACAGCAGAAAAAGAAGACCTTTTCACCTGAAAAAGAAAAGAGTAAGAAGGAATGTCACTAACACATTTACAGGCAACAGAAGGCATACTGAAAAATTGTTAGTCTTTTAAAAATCCTTTCTTATTATTATTCCAATTAATAGCAAGTAAATTAGAAAGAAATAGAAGGAAATCCATCTTCACCTAGCATGTAACAAACCTGTGAAATTCAGTGCCATGATAAAGTAAAATGTCATGGCTGGATTTTTAAAATGGTTGGATAGTTTTATTATCAAGTAATATTTGTAGTTTTCCATGCTAAAGTAAAGGTAGTCAGATCTTATGATTCATAAGATGATTACTTGAGGAATCAGGAAGCCAATTTTCCCTTGAGATACAACATTCCATATGTGTATAGGTGCTTTCTGGAGTGGAGAGATAAAGAGTCATCATCCTCTGTAGCATCAGATATCAGTCACCCTCAGAGGCAGAATTCTGGACTTGATGGACCAGTGGTTTAATTCATTACAGCAAATTCTGTGCCACTGACCATTCGTTTACATACACAAAAAAATCCATGGAGTGACACCAATCTACATCATTTTCATAAGTTCCAAGTTTTGCATTTGAATCTCTGATTTAACTAACACTTGGGTAAAATCACATGTAATTAGACAGCTCCCTAGTGGCTGCATAGCTGTGGATGCTGGAGAGGATAGGATTTCCCAAGCTAAGGTCACATTAACTGAATCTCAAATTTCCCTCCAGATCTGCTTTCCCTGGTGCTACCATGCAGCTTAACTTGTTGGCTTATTTCACTTCTGTTCATATCACATGCCTTCAGAGGGCTCTTCCAAAACAATTATGGAAGTCATGCAGCTCCAGAGCTCCACCATTTTTGGAAGATGAAAGAATATCTCAATTAGATGTGAAAGCTGCTGTCTGCCACATTAAGGAAGTCAAATTTCAGAGGTATGCAGTGTAAATCCAATAACATTACCTGGCCCTTAGTGTGCAGGAGCTTAACACTTTGATCAGGGACCTATTTTGTAAAGGCCTACGAAAGTATATTAAAGCCCTCAACTGTGGAAACTATATAACAAATAAAACAATGGTCTAAACAGTAGCAACAACCTTACTGTATTTTTTAGGTTTAATTTTTCAGATATGGAATCTGCTACTAAATTTAATTTAGCACCAGTATATCATATTTTTACTTAGAAGATCTCTTACAACAGGCAGATATTAAATGTGGGGAGATAAGCAAGTTTACTTTTATAGGACCTGATCCTCCACAGAGAAGTTTATTAAGTCTGAGTTTGGATGATGATTGTTGTTAGTAGAACTGGTCAGAAAAATTCCAATGAAACTTTTTTTGGTTGGAATTTGCCAATTTGTTGAAATTTAAAAATTCCACAGATATGATTTGGTTTTGACAAAGATCTTCCAAAAAACATGCAAATTTCACAGAGGAACCTGCCTGATTTTCTGCCAGCTCACCAGGCAGGCTACTGGGGAGCCCAGCCCTTCCAGGATCAGTGGCTCCAAGACAGCCTACCAGGCAGACTGCCTGTGAGTTGGGGATTCCAGCACTTTTAAGATCTGCAACTTTGATTTCAACTTTTAAAAATGTCATATTATAGTGTAATATATAACAAAAAACCAAAATTGAAACAAAAAATCATTTTGAAATGAAAACACAACATTTTATTCTGAAAATGTCAAAATAGGACATTTCAACATTGTCAAGATATTTTATCCTTTCTTTTTCCCTAAATGAAATTTTGGAGAAATCAGCATGATTTCACAAAGGGTTTTGATTTTGATGAAATTGCATTTTCCAACAGAAAATGGTTCTGTCAAAGTTTTTCAAATCAGTTGTAATTATTATATTACTGAGGTGCACAATGCTGTAGTACAGTTCCTGAATATTGTCTGTCTTCTGTTGTAATAATTTCCATAGAAGAAAGTTCATATGCAAAGTATTTGAAAATATACATAATTAATGACTTTAAGGGTAACATTTACATGGGTAACATCTGATGATGGTTCTTCACTTCCTGTTATTTCTACCTGCTCTCAGTGTTTTCTTTAGAATTCAGTAGCTGCACAAGGAACAGTTGGCTCATGATCAATAATTTGCAAAAAAATCATGAACTGATTTTTGGGATCTGCACCTAGCCAGGTCAAGCAATTATATAACAAATATGTATAATGCTAGAAAGAGTAGAAGTAGAGGTGCCAGAAATGAAACATTATCCCTTTCAGACAAAATCTCAGACAAAGATCTTTATCTCAGAATGATGTATGGGATGTATTTTTGAGATGACTCCACATAATATCTCTAGTATTAAGTTAGCAAGTAAAATAAAAAGAAACAAAATATTGTATTTGTCCTGAGTTATCTTAGCCAAATATGGACAGAGGACTTTGTAAGGAGGTTATGGAACACATGAAATAACACCAACATTTATAGCACCTGGTGGAATATCTGAAGTAACCGTAGCATTGATTTGATTAACCAAATTATTCTCTCAGTTACTCTACTGTAATTCCAGAGTGACTCCACCGAAGACAAGGGAGTTACTCTGCAATTTACACTGAATATCACTGAAAGCAGAATCTGGACTGCTAATTGTGGTAAAAATTAAAATTCAGATGCAACTCAAAGTATAGGGGAGGAAAAAAAAACATACCTCTTCCATATAAAAGCAGAGGAGATAAATTTCCAAGGACGGAGAACTGTCACACACAGTATGCATTTCAAGGAAGAGACTCCTTGAGTTATAACTTTCTTAGAAGGGAGAGTGTGCTATCCAGACTTCTACTGTCTAGCTTTTTCATTCTCTGTAGCCATCTTCCATGAAGATTTATCTTGGACTCCCTTGCAGCTAATTATGCTGCTCAGTGCTCTGTATATCCGAGATCAGCTTGGAGGGGAAGTCACATGCACTTTGGTCTAACCTCTCTCGGAAGGTGTACCTCAAACACATAGTTATGGAAGTCACTCATGGGCTATAGCAATCTTTATTACAGAATTCCAAAAGTGCAAAAACCAACAAAAATAACAGCCCTACCAAATCTGAGAGGGGCACTGTGTCTGTGAGGAATGGATAAGGGCAGCTCATAGATGAGTAACTTATTTTAAGGAAGAGAAACTCAGCGTGAGCAAGGAGTTATTCCAGTTCTCTGGTTGCAACTCCGAAGTATCCTATTTGAAGATGCACAGCATCTGGCACACCTTTAGTCACATGTACTTTCCCTCCTTTTGCAGCCCATGAGGCAGAATAAGATCAGAATGTTGTTGGCTGGTGCAGTGTGGCATCAATCAGGTGCAAGGCCCAGAAAGCTGCTTCCATGCCTTTCCCATTGGCTGGCTGGTTTCCACCTAGCAGAGGGTTGCCAGCAGTAATCTGGCCTTAGATTGCATTTAATGAATATTTTATGAATGTTGTATTAGCATTGGTGGAAGCAAAACAAATACATTGGAGTTGTACTTAACTGAACATAGAATCATAGAATCATAGACTTTAAGGTCAGAAGGGACCATTATGATCATCTAGTCTGACCTCCTCTCTTCATCATCTTCTATTCCACCCAGAAAATCCTTTGATCCTTTTCCTGATGATCAGTTTGGTGTTTCTGATGTTTTCATAAATCCAGTTCAAGACTTTCATTGGCAGAATGGAAATATACAAGCTCTAGTTACATTATGCTACAGAAGATACTTTGGATATCTCCGACACCAGAACTGTTAACCCTAGACCAAACTGTCACTTTCTTGGATAATCTTGCTACTGATATCTCTATTTATCTGGAAAAATAAATCTACCTTGGCATGCACAAATTTGAAAAAAGGTATTATTATTGTTGCCCCCACTTCCTCTTCTGTTTGTTACACCCCCTTCTCAAAAGCTGGGCTAGATTGTGCCATTAGCCCCGGCCCTGAACAAAGGGCACCACCCCGCAGTAGCCCTAGAAGGCCACAGACACAACCCTTTGAGGCACAATTTCTCCTCTGCTCCCCTCTTGCTTTGGCTGTAAAGTAAGTTGCTACAGCCATTGCTTGCTTCCTACGTCATGCCTGCCACTCTCTTCTGGCCAATGAGCAGAGGGTTGGAGCCTAGACTCTGCCCTCTCTCAGCTTACTAGTTCATGGCAGGAATATCTAAAGAGTAGGGGCTGTGCTTTGCAGTAGATCTGGACACAAGTAGGTTTCATTCAGTTGAGCAGAGGCATGGAGATGGGGCCTTATTTCCCTTTAGTTTCCTGCCCAGGCAAGTAAGAGGAAAGCCCAATTTATCATTAGACTGTAAACCCTTTAGGTCAGAGACTCCCTCTTACTACATGTTTGTGCAGCGTCAAGCACAATAGAAGTCCAACTGGTTAGGGCCCTATTTACTACTGTTAATAGCTGTCAGTCTAGGCAGCCTTCAGACCCTGACCTGACAAAGCTATTATCATTCCCCAAATACCTTTAGATTGCTTTCAGAGTTCAGTTTAACTAAACAAAATTACAGGTACAAAATTATGGTGTCAGACTACCATTCAACACCAAGCAGGGAACATCCAGAAGGCTTGTTCATGGTCTACTGCTAGTGCTGCCAAATCCAACCAAGACAAATGTTTCCTTATTTCTGCCCTCCCCAGAGAGGCCAGTGACAGACAGCTGAGGTCCAGTAAAGCTTATATACCTTGGGCATAGTCACAAAGTCCAAAACAAGGCCTGAAATTCCTGGAAGTCATTGGAATTCAGAAAGAATGATAGAGTAGAACTGAAGACATTTGGTCCAAGATTGCTCAAGAGGCAAATAAACACATCAAGATTGCTTGTGAATTAAATTGTCAAATTCAGTTAGAAAGGGCTATTACCTAAAAAGTAATCAGAAAGCATGAGACTGATCTTGCAAATGGATTTAAGTCTGTGAATTCTTACACCTTGCAGAAAGCCCCATTAATTTACTTCAGTACAGGAAGATGTGTTTTCAGAATCAGCCCTAAGTTTGTCTACCTGGACTCATGGTTGATAGGAAGATCGCTGAATAGTTTTTAGTAATATTTTAGCTAGGATCCAGTGCATTATCCATTAAAAGTCTGATAAGACTTTGATTGGGTGAATTATTCCTGGCATGACAGAGAGACAAACTTGAAGGTCTAATAGGTCTTCTTCATACCTAGCTACAGTGGTCACACATTCAAAAAAAGATGTTTTCTATTTTGAAGGATTCTATTGGTTTAAGAATATTCCCCGAGAAATGGCCATACTGCAGGAACTGGCAATATTGCTGAAAATGGAAGAGCATTTGAAGTCTGACCACTGCATATGGAGCCTATAAAGGCAGAAGGAACAGCAATATTGAGAGTTCTTAAGGCAAAAATTATACTTTCTTAACTCTGCCAATAAACAAGAGTTCACAGAGGAAAATGAGTGGAAAGATTCCCACTCCCCCCCGCCCCACAGATGCCTCAGTATTACAGACCTTAGGAAGTTTTTTGTACTAGACAATCTAGTGCTGTCTTAGTGCAATAGCCAAGCTTAAAACTAGCATTGACTATTTCTGAGTCCCCTCTGGGTTTACCCTGGAACTTCCAATTCAAACTACATTAAGCTCTCAATATGAATTATTTTTGCAGCTCCCAGGGTGAATTGTTTTATTACATTAGAGACCAATCAATTAAGCTTATCTGTCTTACAACACAGTATATATTTCTTCCCATGTTATATCTGCATCTCCCTCTTTCAGATGTTGCCTGCATCTACCTCTTTCCCAAGGTAGTTTCCATCTAATTACCAGTCTTTGCAGTTAACTTCCTTGATGTGTGAACAAAAAGACCCAAATTTCATGTCTAAAATGGTTAAAAGTATGCAAACTTTAGACTTTAATAAGCTACACGGAAGTCTGCTCAATACAATAAAATTGGAGATGGACCTGATCCACAAACTTCACATCTTTAGATTGCCAACTCTTTGGGGGGCAGAGACTGAGCCTTCATGTATCCTCACATAGCACCTAACTATACCTATTTGCATCAGTTGAGGATCTGGTACAGTGTGAGAAAATTGTTTGCAATGAAAGGTATACAGGTAATAGTATCTGACAGTTATATAGTAATTTACATTTTAAAAGCATTGTACAAACTTTAAGTAGTTAGCAAAGTTGTGGAACAACAACTCATACATGCCGAAAGGGAAATGATATATAGAGATGGAGTACAATAACAATTAAAGGAAGATGAAACTTGAAAGTGGTTAAAATCATACAAGTATTCACCAAGTCTGCTTAGGCTGATGGGAGAACAGAAAGAAGCAGTAATGGAGGAAGGGGAAAATGACTGGACATTAGTGCAAATCATAGTCTAAAACCAAACAGAAGTTTAAAGTCAGATCTGAAGAGAGGAAATAAATGCTAATGAAAAATGGTATTGCTCCATTGAAGATCTGGCCCTTGGAGTGGAGAAGAGAGTTCAGACAGAGGCTGGAGAAACTAAACCTCCTTATCCAGCTGGAGCACCGGCTGCTTGGGAGGAGTCAACTCCCCCTTCTCAACGAAGCTGCTTCTTCATGCCTCAAGAGTCCGACTCTCCACATAGAACGCGTTAAGAGAGTCATAGTTACTCCTGCTTATGCTCAAATAAATTTGTTAGTCTCTAAGGTGCCACAAGTACTCCTGTTCTTTTTATTTGAGCTGAGTTTCAGGGTGAAAATAGAGAAGAGATAGGAGGATGTGAGGTTAACCATAAAGTGCAGCAGCTCCACAAAGGGTTTCAAAAACCAAGAAGGCAACTTCAGATTACACTTGTAGATTCACAGAAAGATAATTTAAAAGGTATAGGATAAGGTGATATGATTCCACTTTCATGAGATGAAAAAATGTGGCTGCATGATTTCTCTTGGTGTTTAGAGATTTATGAAGACCATAACAGAAACAAAAATAAAATTGTAATAATCACAGTAGATAACAGTAAGTATAAAGGGCCAGATCCTGAGCTAATGTAAATAGCATTAGCTCCATTGATTTCAAAGGAACCATACCATTTTACACCAGCTGAGGAACTGGCCTAAAAATTTCAGCAGAGGCAATGACAGGTTAAAGTCACAGGTCTGCTCTCAGACTAGTGTAAATCCAGAAAAACTTCCCTGATGCCAGTGGAGCGGCTGTGGATTTACACTGGTGACAGTGAAAACAGAATTTGACCAACAGGCCTTGTTTCTCTGATCACTTATACCTTCAGTGAAGCTACTCTCCCCTGACCTGCCGCACAGGGTCTGGTAGCAAGGGTAGCCTATGCAGAGGTATAAATGGTAATTCTTACACCCAATTTCTGCCTTGTGTAAATCTACAGTGAGGCCTGTGTAAGAGGTTGAGCTTCGTTCTAGCTGAGTACATGGAATCTCTTGGGAGAAGAGATTTCACTGGGATATAAACACACACAAAAGAAAATAATCAGAACATTTAAATAAGGGTGTGTCAGCAGATCAAAATTGTGTAGGTTGGCAGCACTGTGGAGCTGTTAGGTAAGTGAGTCATTAATAAAAGCATTTTGATTTGTTTTTCTAATCCTCCATATCTCTGATATTTTGCTTTCATTGTTTGTCAGTTTCCACTCTCTTATATTTCTCTCTCCTCCAGGGGTGGCTCCACGCACCAGCGCTCCAGTTGGACTTGACTTAACTTAACACAGGCCTGCGGAGGGTCCACTGGTCCCGCGGCTTCGGTGGACCTCCCGCAGGCACGGCCGTGGGAGGTCTGCCAAAGCCACAGGAGCAGCGGACCCTCCTTGCTTGGGGCGGCAAAATATCTAGAGCCACCCCTGCTCTCCTCTCTGCTCACTTTTCTACTTCACTGCTTCTTTCTTGCACTTTACATTTTTTTCCTGACACTCCCATCACCTCTTTTCTTATTTCTCCTGCTGGTGCTTTCTCTGCTCAAGGATCCCCTCTTCTTTCTCTATTTTTCCTGTTGATTCAGCTACACTGGGAATATCACAGGGAATATCACAGGGATACCTTGTTTTCCAAAATACTCTGTCACTGCTATTATTGAAATCAATGGCAAAGCTCCTATTCACTCCAGTGGGAGCAGGACTGGATCCTAAATATTTGCTGAATGCCAGATGGTGGGAGATTGAGAGTCCAGAGATGGTCTGTTTACATAGAACTTTTCAGGATCAAATGTGAGGCTCTAATTTAAAATGAAATCATATGTTTTCCTCAATATATTAGCTTTCATAGTAAAATAATCTGCATAGTTTATATAGCACAAAAATGCCTTTTTGAGGATGTGGGAACATATGTACAACTTATGAATTTGATTGATTTTATGAAATAGCTGTGTCATTGAATGCCTAAATGCATGTGGAATCTGCCATCTGTTATCAGGGCTGTGTTACAGACAATGAGCGGTTGTTAAACCTTGATGGTTGCCCATTCAAATGGGAGCACCTTAGGACAAGTGTTGGCTGAAGCTAGGAGAACTGGTTTCCTCCAACTTTTCTGCAGGGTTGGGGTGTGAAGGAGCAGAATTTCCTTAGAAGCTGAGCAAAAAGATAAGGTGTTAGTGCTGGGTCTTAAAAACCATAGAGCCAGAGAGACTCAGGAGAAGATTCAGAAGAAGGACTCACTGGGTGAATAAAAGGCATAGGCTTTTGGAAGCAGAGGGAACGTCTTTGATGGAGCGACCAGACAAGGTCGCTGATGGAGACAGAGGGAGCGGACTCCAGGAACTGGAAGATAAGCCTGATTTTGAGGTGTGAAGTTCCAGAGAGGGGACTTAAAACTTCACTAGCCCAGTTCCTGAAGAACACTCCAAAATGGTAAAGAAAGTGAGGGAGGAAATGGTATGTAGGTGTTTTGTCATTGTGTGGCTCTGTATACTTGTGCTATCTAAAGTCAAGAGTGATTGGTTTTGGAACCCTTTGCAAAGCATGTGTCTGTTTCCACTATCACATGTCCATGAAGAGGAGAACAACAAGCCAGAGTGCACACAAGGTGGGATGCTGGAAAAGGGTGTGCTAAGCTAGTATCGAGGAGTTTGGTGGTGTCCGTCCCTAGTGCGGGTTCGGGTGAATTTTAATTGAGAGAGGAAAATTAAAACCAGACAAAATTGAAGCTTCAAAACACCATGTGGCCGTTTATTAGCAGGGAGAAAATCACAACTTGGTCTGGGGAGGAGCACTTTTACCAACTAATAGTACTATTAGAACAAGAAACATTCACACAACTTGAAGCAAGCTATTTACATCCATTAATAAGGAACCAAATACTTCAAAATTAACTGCTCTTTAAAAAGTAAAATACACTAAATTAAATGACTGTGCGCACATTAACCAAACACTATAAAACGCACCAACAATGGCTATTAGTACTACGATTCAATTTTCATATGCTGTATATACACTTCATACCAAATAACAACAATATACAGTTCTGCAGAAGAAAAATAAGCAAAAAAACACAGAGTATTTACAGAAAATTAGAAAGCAAGTACCGTGTTCCAGGCACAGCTGACCAGCAGTACAGACACCAGAAGCATACCGAATCCATAGAAGATAACTTCAAAAAAATAAATGTCACGTCCCGAGCTGGCTATATCCGGAGGAGACCCCTGGCTGAAGGGTTGATCAGGTCCTTTAGTCAGTGTGTGGATACTTCTGCAGATTTGGCATGAGGCATGGTTTTATTCGAAGGCTTTTTTACACTTGTCAAAATCTGATTGGTCCCTAGCTCCTTCACCTTCCAGGTTCCGAGTTGGCGCCCTCCACCTAGACAGAATCTGCACACGGCACACTAGAAGCTACTAGAAGCTGCACCCAGTACACTAGCATGGTTTTGCACACAACCTTAATCTGACAGTTTGAACTGAACTACGATTGGTCAGATTGGATCCTTCTGCTCACGGCACGCCGGTATTATGCACACAGCACTAGCCTGACCCCTAGGTGACCAGGCAAAAAGAGCGGGAAAATGCACATGGCACTATAATGTTGCACACCACACCTTAAGGTAGCACACAGCACCACGGTGTTGCACACGGTACCAGTGTGATCTTTAGATGACCGACAATTGGCCATATGGACCCCATGTTAGAATAGAGGCCTTAGGGCTGTGACAGGTGGAACCATCACTAGTCACAAAGCTTAGGCAGTTGGACTGTGGGGTCACAGCTCTCACAAGGCAGTGCAAGACAAAGGAACTGCACCCTGAGAGTGGGACTTCAAGGTTTTGTTCCAAATCAGAACATAGATTTTTTGAAATGTTGGCATTTCCCATGGAACAGAAATGAGGCATTTCAACCAGCTCTAGCCAGGAGCTTACCCATCATATGCCATGTATTGTTTACATACATAAATGGGTGAGATTTTCAATCTTAGTACAGTTTGCCATTGCAGTGCTAACTCTGTTATATTTTATAAAAAGGGTGAATGAACTTAATGGAGCTGAATAATCCTGTTTTTAACAGAACTAGTTTGAATTTGTGAACAATTTTATTCCCTGTAATTTAAATCCGTTATTCTAAAAAAAAAAAAAAAAGAGGAAAAGGAATGACAAAACAAGAATCTGTTTTCCAGCTTAAAGGAAATCTGTTCTATGAATTAGGGACAAGAACCTCCTGGATGCTAGGCTAGCATAGTCAATACCCAACATATGCCTGATATTTAATTTTTCATTAGGTCCTTTTTCTGTCTGCTCCTTCAAAGAAACAAAAAACTGTCTTTCTATTTATTTTTTCCTGGCTCTACTTGCCACCCTAAAGTTTCACTGAATTATTTTCTATCTCTCCCCTTCTCTGTTCTTTTTCCACATAGGCTCCCTACTCAGAATGGAAACCCAGTAATATCCCAAGTTCAAGCTGACCTTCCAAACCCACAGCATTTGAGTGAATTTGCCAGTTCCTAGTTCTACACAAATCATAGGGCAAATCCAGTCCTCCTTTCCCTTAAGGTGATACCAATCTATAGACAGCAGAACTGGGGGAAGTCCTGGTATATGGGGTTTGGAGGAGATGCAGGAACCCTGGTATGGGGTTCGGCACCCCCTGCACACTGCAAAGCTGGGACCTATGGAGACCCCAACCCAGTTGCAGTGAGATCATGATAGCCATGAGGGGGACTTATAGGGAAGGTGAGCACTGTTGATGGATCAATAACTGTGTAGTCAAAACACACCCAGTGGAGGGCAACAGAAGCTATAGAGTTTTGAGGCTGCATTTTCCGCCTTAGTTCAGCTCTGGACCTGGGAGAAGGATTTTCTCTCTTTAACCATGGTGAAACCCACCTATCCTAAGCCTGTTTACTCGGGACTGACACAAGTTCACAACCAGCAGGATTTGTCCAGCTATGGTTTGCCAGTGATTCTAATTTCCCTCTGGAAGAAACTTCCATTTAATCCTCGCCCTCTCTCTCGAGACTCTGTATTTTGCCCGTCAGTGCCACCTGTGGTGTGGACATCTTTCCACTAGAAACTGAACTAAGACTACCAATTCGTTTTACATCAGCCATTGACCTACCAATAGTTGATAATGATTTTCATACCAAAGTGACCTAGAGGCAAAAGACTCTATATCCAATTAGCAATCCACTTTCTCCAGCGAGGGACACATTTCAATGCTTTCAGAAAGAAGAGGTTTGACAATTTTAGATTACCAAGTGCAGTTCCACAAAATCCCAGTCCCTTTATCTCATGCTGCATTTCAGCCTCCAGTCCCTTGATTTCAAAGCACATATCAAGTAAATGATCAGAAGTCAAGAAGATAGGCTTCAATTATTTCAGTTTATGGAAGTTAAAAAGGTTCTTGTAAATGACTGATGCAAATACTGGAAACTCGGTTAAAACAACTGGATAACAGATGGCAAAGGAAAGTGGTTTACAGGAAAGTGTACAGAGTAGAAGATCATTTACAAGAAGCAATTATACAAACAGCCTTAAGCATCCAACATCCCATAAAAGGGTGGCTGGGGTGGAAATACGATTTCAATTGTAGATTTTTGTGCTTGAACAAAAATAAAATCTTTAACATTTAAAAGTTTCCATTTCCACTTCCCCCTCCCATCCCCAGCATCTCCATTTCCCTGTCTTGCAGAGAGCATTCATATTTCATGTTCTGTACAACTAACGAGGCTGGCTAGACAAGCATGCCATACAATAAAACCCCAACAAGACCATTTTTCCTCCCACTCTGTATGGGTCTTATTTCCCTTGGGGTTAAGCCTAGGATCACTTAAAGACCAAGAAATATGATGCCTCACTTGTAAATGTAAATAGTACAGATTAAACCACTAGGGTAATGCTATACTTTCTTTGGTGTCATGATAGAGGGCAGCTGAGTTGCCTGGCTCAGATGTTTCGGGTAAAATACATTTTTCTAGTTTTCTTTTTACTGTTTCAAGCATTTTCCATCCCTCCAACCGAGATCTTTTTAGACAGATAATGGTAATGCTATTTTCCTGCAGGATCTCTACGAAGTATTGAGCTCATAAAATTATGACAAAGAGCTGAATAGTCTTTGTGGTTCCTAAGATTCTTCTGAGAGAAAAAACTGGTAAGAGAAACAAAGATGTAACATGCAATTGTCAGTAAGAGTACCCTTTACATTCTTTTATTAATGAAACCTTGCAGCATGACAGAGACACAACACTTGCTGGAAATTTTTTGCATCTGCAGGATTTCATTGAGTTCTGCAGTGCTACTTCAAAATAACACCTGTCAGATCCTACAGTTAGACTATTATTACTGTAAGAAAAAACACAGCCTAATTACAGCTAGTACTTCACACAGTGCCTTCATCTTCCCAACTATCCCCTAAATCAAAGCATAAGATACAGTCACTCAGTATCTATGAAAGCAGTACTAACACTTTGAGGCCTTTTTCTTTCTACTGATATGTCATGTTGTCATTCTGTCTATCATATATCTACACTATATGTGTACCTAATGCAGTATTAGTACAAACTGCTTCCGTTTTTCTCCTATGGGGCCAGATTCTCAGACCCACTATTATTCAAAGAGTCCACAGTGCCAGTTGAAGTAGCTTCTGGAAGATTCTTCCAGCCTGGAGGAATCCCCAGGTGTATAGAGATTCTGTGGAGGCTCCTTTGCTACTCTGCTCTAGGTTCCTACCCTTGGTGATATCCAGGGCTAGGGAGCATGGCCAGGGTGTCTCTTTGCCGTGGCAATTCCCAGGTCCTGGAACAGCTTTTTAGAGACATGAGCAGATGAGGATAGATTAGAACAGCCTCAGGGCTGGAGGCTAGCAATCAGAGAATGGTAAAGGTAACATAAAATCACCTTTGCCCCCAATCTGCACCAAGCACATCTCAGGCATAGTCCAGGATCAAACTTACAGAGCTCTAAACCCTTAATAAATGCTCATATATGGTGTCATTGGGCATAATTTATAGTATATGGACCAGATTTTGATCTCATGCACACCAATTTACATCCAGATTGATTTCAGTGGAATTCTTTGGATTTACATTACTTTACTGAAATTGGATGATGTGATTCTGCTTTCACTTACACCAGCATCATAGTGGTGTAACACCAGATTACACAGGCATTTGTGACATCAGAAGCAGGATTGCTATCAGGCCAATAACATACCACACAGGTTGGTACCTGATACAACTTCCTAAAACTGAGGTTTTTGCACTCATATATACTCAAAGTATAAATTGCAATACTTCAAGAATTACTACGTAGTGACGTAGTCTCTTTAAGTCTATTGTGAACTTTTAACTGCACCACAAGTGTTTAGAACTACAGAGCAAATAAGTGATGTTTCAGTTTGCTAGCCTAATGGGAAAAATTGTTTTGGGTCAAATGAAACACTAATTCAAAGATTTCATTAAAAAATGTCAAACAAAATGTTTCAATTTTTTTCAGAATTTTGTTTTCAAACTGAATCAATTTGGTGAATTCAACACTGATTCACAAGATGTCTCAGTTGACCCAAATCTGCATTTTTTTTTTACAAAAAATAAAAAAAATCAAAAAAAATCCTTCACCTGAAAAATATCACCCAAACTCTATTTATAACGCACAACATAGGTCACACCATACTATATAAATATTAAGGGACAGATTCACTGCCTGCTGCTGAAACATGGGCTGCCGATCCTTGTGATGGAAAATCTGCCTGGGTGGTGAATCCACAGTTGCACAAGTCACATGCAATCCCATGCCACTTAGAGGGCCTCTGAGCCAATTTGTGCATCTTAGAGAACGGGACCAATTTTGTAGACTGCACATGCTATATATGCCACTGAATTGAAGCTAAATCTGAGGTGGAAAATGGCAGCTGCGTAACGGCACACAACACTTAATTACTGGAACTACCCATATCCCCTGAAATTGTAAAGTGAATTTAAGTATGAAGAATTGAATTACTCAAACTGGTATGTAACTAGGACATCAGAGTTAACAACCTCCCTCTTTTAAAAAGTATGGTGGAATCTTTAAATGATTACAAGCTTTCAGAACCTTGGCACTGTGTGTCAATTCAAATAGCACAGAGTCCTCTATCACTATTAGAGAGGAGTGAATAGTTCAAAAAGAATATTCTTTCCAATTTTAAAACACATTTATTTTAGTTTTGTTCACACTCCGTTTGGATGCACATTCTGTGAATATCCTAGCAAATGAGATTACTGGTAGGAATTTTCACTGAAAAAATGAATTTTACATGAACACTTGAGGAATACTTGCATGGAGTGAATTTCTAATTTGTGACCTGACATGGCCCCCTAGACTGAATCTTGCCTTCATTATGTATCTGACAGAACAAAACTACAGTTTCCCTAGCACCTAATAGGCACCTCACTTGGAACTTCATAAACATCAACAATTACTTAATATCAAATGTATAGCTCCTGAACTAGTAGGGTGGGAAGTGCTAGATGCTCTGATTGCGACTGATATTGCAGGCCCCTGAGGGTTGTGAGATGTTTAAATATTACCAGTTGGAGCCTCACTTAGTTGCATCCACAATTGTGAGCACAAAATTTGACCCAGATCATCAAACGCCATTTTAAAAAATCAGACCACTATGGAAATGTTTATTGTGTCTCAATGATAAACATGTGAATATTAAACAGGAAAAAAAATGTTTTCACTGCCAGACCTATCAGCAGGGCCTGCGCTTCCATTTAGGTGACCTAGGCGGTCGCCTAGGATGCCAGGATTTGGGAGGGCGGCATTTTGCTGCCCTCGGCGGCAGTTTGGCGGCGGGGGGTCCTTCTGCGCTTTGGGTCATCATCGGCAATTCTGCGGCGGGTCCTTCACTTGCTCCGGGACCTGCCAACGAAGTGCCCCGAAGACTGGGAGCATGGAAGGACCCTCCCTGCCGCAGAATTACCGCCAACGACTGGGAGCGCGGAAGGACCCCGGCCAAGGGCGCCAAAAACTCTGGCGCCGCTCCTGCCTATCAATATGTGCATTATTATTATTTATATTGCCGTAGTACATAGAAACGTCAGACAAAGATGGGGGCTCACTTGTGCTAAGCATGGTAGAACACACATAAGCCAGACAATTTCTGCTTCAGAGAACTCAGTCTAACGTAAAGAATGAAAGAATGCAACAAGTCAAGGAAGGAAACCAAACAGTGGGAGGGCAGGTGAGAATACAAGATTACAGTAAAATGAACATATTTTGCATGATAAAACAGCTGTTCAGTGTGCCACCTACCCAACTCTGCAAACTCAACCTGGGCTAGGAGGGACAAGCCAGACTACTTCCTTCTCACATATCACCACCAGCCATAAAGGACAAAATCTGCTCTCTCTGCAACCAGGGCAATCTCGTTGCTTGGCAGGGGTACACACAGGTGTATCTCACCTGTTGCATAGGAAGGAACAGACTCCTGCCCTTTTTCAGTAAAAAATTATTTTTGCCACTTCCTGCACCCCCTTTCTAGCAATTAAACAACCACTACAATAAAACATGTCACTAAGTTGTGCCAATTCCTCACCGTATTCACTTGCTTGTACACCGCTACCCCGCTATAACGCAACCCGATATAACATGGGTTCGCATATAGCGCGTAGCAGCGGGGCTCCGGTGGTGCTTTAAAGGGTTCAGGGCTCCGGCCTCTGTGGGGAGCCCAGGGCCCTTTAAATCACTGCTGGAGCCCTGCCGCCACTACCCCGGGGTTCCAGCAGCGCTTTAAAGGGCCCTGGGCTCCGGCTGCTGCGGGGAGCCCCGGGCCCTTTAAATCACCACTGGAGCCCTGCCTCTGCTACCCCAATATAACAGCATTTCACTTATAACACAGTAGGGATTTTTGGCTCCCTACAACGGCGTTATACTGGGTAGTGGTGTATGTCATGGTCCTGACCCTTACCTGTTTGTCCATTTTGTGGCTCTTAGGGTATAACTTCACTGCAGAGTTGACTCAAGTTCTGGCATTGGTGTTGCCCCAAACAGCCCTCCTATCCGCACACAAATCCCTCTCACCAATGTTTGATGGTCCTTGAAGCCAGAACTAGCTTCCCCAGCTGAGCTTATAGGTTAGAACTTGGGCTTCACTTTCCCTCACACTGTCAACCTGCCCGCTTTGCAGTGAGGAGGCAGGCTAAAACACTTGAGTTCTGATAGTCCTCCAATGCCTTCCCACAATTCCCCACACCTATGTGCCCGCAAGGATAGATAAGTTATTTCACAATGCACTGGCAAAAAATCATAGAGAATCTCAGCTCACTGCAGCACAAAGAACCACAGGATGTCCCCAAAAGTCCTAGAACTTCACAGAAGTGAGTACAGCATCAGCATGGATACTAACTCCATGACTCAGATATGGCTTTGCAATGTAGCTGCTCACCCCCAAGCGCGGCTAGGCTAACCTGGGTGCTGGTCACCTTAGTTAACTCTGCATTGATGACATTTCCTTAGAGCAGAGGTGAGCAAACTATGGCCCGTGGGCCACATCCGGTCTGCAGGACTATCCTACCCAAGCCATGAGCTCCTGGCCAGGGAGAGTGGCCCCTGGCCCCTCCCCCACTGCTCCCCCTTCCCCACAGCCATGCTGCCTTGTGGGCTGTGCTCTGGGCGGCACGGTTGTGTGCTCCTGCCGGACAGCATGGCAGCAGTCTGGCTCTGGCCAGGCCTTTAACCTCAGTCCAGTGGGTGTGAAGGGGGTGGTTCTATGGAGTCCTTGATTTTGTTGAAGTATTGAGTAACCCCCTAATTCGTCTCCCTTTCTACATCCTACATCCCTGAGAATATGTGCCAAGACCAGTCTCCTTCAGGCTACAGAGGACTTGACAGAATCTCGTTAATGTATCTAATCAATGCTTTTCCTTAAGCAAAAGGAGTTGCTTTCTCCCCATTTGTCAATCAGACATGTTCCAAATGTAGCAAAGCAGTAAACAGTACCATCTACCAGTTTACTGATAGCAGCTTGTTAAACCCTCTGCCTTTGGTATAAAGGGCTTTTCTTTGCTTTAAATATAATAGAAAAACAGCAAGAAGAGAGCCTAGCTACCGTATAATATAAAGCAGGTAACCAAATTTAGAACAGTTGTTCATGGTACAAGTATTTTTGGCAGCTTGTTCCTTGCAGCACAGATTCATACGTGCAGCTGTTAACATTTTCTCACCGACCTACACAGCCAGGACAGCTAGTGGTTTGTTTAAAAAAAAAAAAAAAAGGATGAATTGCATCCATTGGTGAAAGAAGTTTTGCTGGAATCTGCTGCCTTCAGCAACCACACTCATGGGGGATTTAATAGGAAACTCCTTAAAGAGACATGAGTTAGATTTTACTTTTCTCTGGAAAGTTCCAGTTCCAGGACAGTTTAAAATAGTTATTCAAAGGCCTTCCCTTTTCTACGTATAATGAAAAGTTACGTTTCAGAAAGATTTCTGAAGAGGGGCTCTTTGAGGAAGTATGAGTGAATCTGGTTGATTAGAAACATTAGTTTTAGAACCACTGTATTGTGTTCTCTCTATTTCCATTCTGGATCAAGCTAAACAATGATCCATATGGAATCAAGATTTGTACATTCATTCTGAAGAATGCAAACAACATGACTGCTTGCAAATCTCCTCCAGTTTAGGAATGGTCCTGATACTGAGCTTCCTCCTACTCACTTTCCTCAGTTCAACAACTTCCTTGGAAAGGGACCCCTGTTTTCCCTTTGATTGATTTGCTAATGGTTGTTTCCCATCCCTGTCATCATTGGAGGAACCTTTAATTGCTCTGAATTTTCAGGAATCTTCCCTTAATAGGGAAAGGTACGCAGCAATGAAATAATGACACACACAGTGATGTTCTGAGTTCACAAATGCATATATGAAGCAATATAGTAATTTTCCAGATTGCAGCACTTCCCTTAAAATTTTTTACACCAGTGGCAAAGTAGCATGTTTGTTCTGACAATTGGGAAAGTATTCAAGTGCTGTCTTGGTAATTACCAAGAGGTGATCCAGTAAAATAGGGAGAGAAGACCAAGTTGGAGATATCTGACAATTGTTACACCAAAAATGGTATTCTCTCTCTTTCTGGAGGTAAATATTTCTTATAGATGGTTTTCTACAAGTTAATAAAACTTGCACATTTAGGAAACAAGATTGCTTTATCCCCAAGAATGATCCCCTAGCTCCAAGTGCCCTACCCATAAGAGCCCTAACCCGAGCTCCAAGTGCCCTACCCTTAGAAACCCTAACCCTAGGGCGGGAAGATCTACCCATAGGAACCCTAATCCTAGATCCAAGTGCCCTACGCTTAGGAACACTAACCCTAGCTCCAAGTACTCAACCCTTGGGAACCCTAACCCTAGGACGGGGTGCACTACTCATAGGAAACCTAACCCTAACTCCAAGTGCCTTACCGATAGGAACCCTATCCCTACTTCCAAGTGCCCTACCCTTAGGAACCCTAACCCAAGGGAGGAAACCCCTATACATAGGAACCCTAAACCTAGCTCGAAGTGCCCTACCGAAAGGAACCCTAATCCCAGGGTGGAAAACCCTACCCATAGGATTCCTAACCCTAGGGCGGGAACTCCTACACATAGAAATCCTAACCCTAGCTCCAAGTGCCCTATCATTAGGAAACCTACCCTAGGGCGGAAAGCCCTACCTATAGGAACCCTAACCCTAGATCCAAGTGCCCTACACTTAGTAACCCTAACCCTAGGGTGGGAAGTCTTACCCTTAGGAACCATAACCCTAAGGCGGAAAGCTATACCCATAGGAACCCTAACCCTAGCTCCAAGTGCCTTACCCATAGGAACAATAACCCTAGCTCCAACTGTCTTACCTTTAGGAACGCTAACCCAAGGGCAAAAAGCCGAAACCATAGGAACCCTAACCCTAACTCCAAGTGCCCTACCCTTAGTAATCCTAACTCTAGCTCCAAATACCCTACCCTTATGAACCCTAACCCTAATTCCAAGTCCCATACCTTTAGGAACCCTAACCCTAGGGTGGGAAGCCCTACCCATAGGAACCCTCACCCTAGCTCCAAGTGTTCAACCCTTAGGAACCCTAACCCTAGAGTGGGAAACTCTACCCATAGGAGCCCTAACCCTAGCTCCAACTACTCTACCCAGAGGAACCCTAACCCTAGCTATAAGTGTCCTACCCATAGGAACTCTAACTCGAGGGCGGGAAGACCTACCATAGGAACCAAATCTAGCTCCAAGTGCCCTACCCTTAGGAACCCTAACCCTAGGGAGGGAAGCCCTACCTATAGGAACCCTAACTTTTGCTCCAAGTGACTTAACTCTAGGAACAGTAACCCTGGGGTGGAAAGCGCTACCCATAGGACCCCTAACCCTAGGGCGGGGCGCCCTATCCATACGAACCCTAACACTAGCTCCAAGTGCCCTACCCTTAGGAACACTAACCCTAGAGCGGTAAGCCCAACCCATAGGAACCTTAACCCTAGTTTCAAGTGCCCTACCAATAGTAACCCTAACCCAGGCTCCAAGTGCCCTAGCCTTGGGAAACCTAACCCTAGGGTGGGAAGCCCTAACCTTAGGATCTCTAAACCTAGCTCCAAGTGCCCTGCCCTTTGGAAACTTAACCCTAGCTCCAAGTGCCCTATCCTTAGCAATCCTAACCCTAGGGTGGGAAGTCTTTTCTATACGAACTCTACCCCTAGCTCCAAGATCCCTAACAATAGGAACCCTAACCCTAGGGAGGGGAACCCTAACCCTTGACCCAAATGCCCAACCCTTAGAAACCCTCACCATGGGCGGTAAAACTTACTCTAAGAAACCTAACCCTAGGGTGGGAAGCCCTACCCATAGGAATCCGAACCCTGGCTAGAAGTGTCCTACCCTTAGGAACCATAACCCTAGGGCGGGAAGCCGTACCCGTAGGAAACCGAACGCTAGGGTGAGAATATGTACCCTTAGGAACACTAACCCTAGGGCTGGAAGCCCTACCAATTGGAACCCAAACCTAGCTCCAAGTCCCGTACCCTTAGGAACCCTAACCCTACGGTGGGAAGCCCTATCCATCGGAACCCAAACCTTAGCTCCAATTGTCCTACCCTTAGGAATCCTAACACTAGTTTGTGAAGATCTACCCATGGGAACACTAACCCTAGATCCAACTAACCTACCCTACTGTAGCTCGAAGTACCAGGCCCTAAGGATCCCTAACCCTAGGGTGGGAAGCTCTAACCATAGAAACCCTAAAGAGAGATCCAAGTGCCCTGACCTTAGGAAACCTAACCCTAAGGCTGGGCGCACTAACCATAAGAACCATAACCCTAGCACCAAGTGCCTTTCCCATAGGAACTTTAAACCTAGCTCCAAGTGCCATACCCATAGGAACCCTAAGCCTAGCTCCAAGTGCCCTACCCATAGAAACCCTAACCCTAGGGCAGGAAGCCTTGCCCTTAGGAACTCTAACCCTAGGGAGGGAAGCCCTACCCATAGGAACCCTAACCTTTGCTCCAAGTGCCCTACCAGTAGGAACCCTAACCCTAGGGAGGGAAGCAATACCCTTACGAACCCTAAGAGTAGGGCGGGAAGCCCTACCCATAGGAACCCTAACTCTAGAGCCAAGTGCCATACCCATGGAAACCCTAATCCTAATGCGGGGCTCCCTACCCATAAGAACCCTAACCCTAGGGCGGAAAGCCCTCTCCATAGGAACTCTAACCCTAGCTCCAAGTGCCCTACCCATAGGAACTCTAACCCTAGGTCCAAGTGCCCTTCCCATAGGAACCCTAACCCTAGCTCCAAGTGCCCTATCCATGGGAACCCTGAATGTAGCACCAACTGTCCTACCTATAGTTACCCTAACCCTAGCTCCAAGTGCCATACCCTTAGGAAGTCTAAACCTAGCTCCAAGTGCCCTACCCTGATGCACCCAAACATTAGGGCAGGAAGTCCTACCCATAGAAACCGTAACCCTATCTACAAGAGCCCTACCCATAGGAACCCTAGCCATAGGGTGGGAACTCCAACCCATAGGAATCCTAACCCTAGCTCCAAGTTCCCTACCCAAAGGAACCCTACCCCTAAGGCGGGGATCACTACATATAGGAAACGTATCCCTAGCTACAAATGCCCTACTCCTCGGTACTCTAACCCTAGCTAGAAATACCCTACCCTTAGTAAATCTAATCTAGGGTGGGAAGCCCTACCCAGAGGAAATCTAACAATAGCACCAAGTGCCCTACCCATAGAAACACTAACCATAACTCCAAGTACATTACCGTAGGAACTCTAACCCTTGAGTGGGAAGCCCTCCCAATAGGAACCCTTACCCTAGCTCCAAGTGCCATACCCATTAGAATCCTAACCCTAGCTCCAAGTGCCCTACCCTTAGGACCCCGAACCCTAGCTCCAAGTGCCCTACCCTTAGGACCCCTAATCCTAGCTACCAGCGCCCTACCCTTAGAAACTCAAACTCAGGCTCCAAGTGCCTTATCCTTAGAAACCCTTACCCTAGGGTGAGAAGCTCTACCCATAGAAACCCTAACCCCAGCTCCAAGTGGCCTACCCATAGGAAACCTAACCCTAGCTTAAAGTGCTCTACTATTAGGAACCCTAACCCTAAGGCGGGAAGCCCTACACATTTGAACCCAAACCCTAGCTCTCAGTGCCTTAACCTTATGAACCATAACCTTAGTGCAGGACGCCCTACCCATAGGAGCCCTTATCCTAACTCCAAGTGCCCTACCCATAGGAACCCTAACCCTAGGGCGGGAAGCCCTACCCATAGAAACCCTAACCCTAGCTCCAAATGCCCTACCCTTTAGCAACCCTAACTCTAGCTTCAAGTGCCATACCATTAAGAACCTTAAACCTAGGGCAAGAAGCCCTACCTACAGGAACCCTAACCCTAGCTCCAAATGCCCTAACCTTACGAACTCTAACCCTAGATCCAAGTGACCTACCCTTAAGAACCCTAACCATAGGCCTGAAGCCCTACCCATAGGAATCCTAACCCTAGCTCCAAATGCCCTAACCTTACGAACTCTAACCCTAGATCCAAGTGACCTATCCTTAAGAACTCTAACCATAGGCCTGAAGCCCTACTCATAGGAACCCTAACCCTAGCTCCAAATGCCCTACCCTTTAGCAACCCTAACTCTAGCTTCAAGTGCCGTACCATTAAGAACCTTAAACCTAGGGCAAGGAGCCCTACCTATAGGAACCCTAACCCTAGATCCAAATGCCCTAACCTTACTAACTCTAACCCTAGATCCAAGTGACCTACCCTTAAGAACCCTAACCATAGGCCTGAAGCCCTACCCATAGGAACCCTATCCTTAGCTCCACGTGAACTACCCTTAGGAACCCAAACCCTAGGGCTGGAAGCCCTACCCTTTAGAACACTAAACCTACCTCCAAGTGCAGTACCCATAGGAACTCTTTTTCTAGCTCCAAGCATCCCACCCTTAGGAACTCTAACCCTAGGGTGGGAAGACCTTCCCATAAGAACCCTAAGTCTAGCTCCAAATGCCCTTCTCTCAGGAACCCTAACTCTAGGGCAGAAATCCCTACCCATAGAAACCCTAACCCTAGCTCCAATTGCCCTACCCTTAGGAGTCCAAACCCAGCCTCGCAGTGCCCTATCCTTAGGAACTCTAACCCTAGGGCAGGAAGCCCTACACATGGACACCCTAATCTAAAGTTCAAGTGCCCTACCCATAGAAACCCTAACCCTTGGGCGGGAAGCCCGATCCGTATAAACCCTAAGACTAGCTCCAAGAGCCCTACGCATAGGTTCCCAAAGTCTAGCTCCAAGTGACGTACCCATATGAACCCAATCCCTAGGGCAGAAGCCCTACCCATGGGAACCCTTACCCTAGCTCCAAGTGCCATACCCTTCGGAACCCTAACCCTTGGGCGGGAAGCCCTACCCAAAGAAACCCTTACCCTAGCTCCAAGTGCCCTACCCTTAAGAACCCTAACCCAAGGGCAAGAAGCCCTACCCATTGGAACCCTAACCCTAGCTCCAAGTTCCCTACCCTTAGGAACCCTAACCCTAGGGCGGGAAGCCTTACTGACCTTGGCACAAAAAGCGGGAATGTGCTAATAAAGTCTGCGGATGATAGAAAACTGGGAGGTATTGCTAACACAGAGAAGGACCAGTATCTCATACAGAAAGATCCGGATGACCTTGTAAACTGGAGTAATAGTAATAGGATGAAATTTAATAGTGAAAAGTGCAAGGTCATGCATTTAGGGATTAATCACAAGAATTTTAGTTATAAATTGGGGACGCATCAGTTGGAAGTAAAAGAGGAGTAGAAGGACCTCGGAGTATTTGTTGATCACAGGATGACTATGAGCCACCAATGTGATATGGCTGTTAAAAAAGCTAATACAGTTTTAGGATGCATCAGGCGAGATATTTCCAATAAAGATAAGGAGGTGTTAGTGCCGGTATACAAGGCACTGGTGAGACCTCATCTGGAATAGTGTGCGCAGTTCTGGTCTCCCATGTTTACAAAGGATGAATTCAAACTGGAACAGGTTCAGAGACGGGCTACTAGGATGATCCGAGGAATGGAAAACCTGTCTTATGAAAGGAGACTCCAAGAGCTCGGCTTGTTTAGCCTAACCAAAAGAAGGCTGAGGGGGGATATGATGGCTCTTCATAAACAAATCAGAGGGATTAATATTAGGGAGGGAGAGGAATTATTTAAGATTAGTACCAATATGGACACAAGAACAAAAGGATATAAACTGGACACTAGGAAGTTTAGACTTGAAATTAGACGAAGGTTTCTAACCATCAGAGGAGTGAAGTTCTGGAACAGCCTTCCAAGGGGAGTAGTGGGGGCAAAAGTCATATCTGGCTTTAAGACTAAGCTTGATAAGTTTATGGAGGGGATGGTACAATGGGATAGTCTAATTTTGGCAATTAATCAAAGATCAATTGCCAAATTATCAGCAGGTAAGTATGCCCAGTGGTCTGTGATGGGATGTTAGATCAGATGGGATGGGATCTGAGTTACTACAGAGAATTCTTTCCTGGGTGCTGGCTGGTGAGTATTGCCCACAAGCTCAGGGTTTAACTGATCTCAGTATTTGGGATCAGGAAGGAATTTTCCTCCAGGGCAGATTGGCAGAGGCCCTGGAGGTTTTTCGCCATCCTCTGCACCATGGGGCACAGGTCACTTGCTAGAGGATTCTCTGCAGTTCGAGGTCCCTTCTGACCTTAAAGTCTATCAGTCTATAAGCCCTAACTTTGGGAACCCTAACCCTAGGGCAGGAAGCCCTAGCTTTAGGAACGCTAACCCTACCTCCAAGTGCCCTACCCTTAGGAACCCTAACCCAAGCTCCAAGTGCCCTAACCATAGGAACTCTAACCCGACGGTGGGAAGCCCTACCCGTAGAAACCCTAATCCTAACTCCAAGTGCCCTACCCATAGGAACCCTAATCCTAGCTCTGTCATAGTATTCTATCCCCAATCTGAACCTCAGAGTCCAAAAAATTGGGATACCAGCATGAATTCCTCTAAGCTTAATTACCAACTCAGATCTGATACACTGCCACCACCCAAAAATATATAGTGTTTTGGGGCACTCTGGTCCCCCCAAAAACCTTCCCTGGGGACCCCAAGACCCAAATTCCTTTAGTCTTACAACACAGGGGAATAAACCATTTCCCTCCCCTTCTCCTTTCTTCCTCCCAGATCTTTCCCGCCCTGGGTACACTAGGAGATCACCGTGATTCAAACTCCTTGAATCACAACACAGAGAAATCAGGGTGGTTCCCCCCCATTCTCTCCCCCTCCCTTCTCCTTCCCTGTTAAATACAGACTCAATTCCCTTGAGCCTGAACAAGGGGAAAAAATCAGACAGGTCTTAAAAGCAAAACTTTTAATAAAAAGAAAGGAAAAAAGTAAAAGTTATCTCTGCAATTTAGATGGTAAAAGTACAGGGTCTTACAGCTTATAGACACTAGAAAGAAGCCTCCCCCCAGCAATATGCAATTTAAAATACTTCCAGCAAAATACACATTTGCAAATATAGAAAACAATCAAAAGACTATAACCACCTGTTCTATTTAATACTCACTATTCTGAATATATAAGAGACTGTAGCAGGGAGATTGGCAAGAAACCTGGTTGCACGTCTAGTCCCTTCCAGGACCCAGAGAGAACAAAGCCAAACCCAAAAAACTCAAATCTCGGTGGAGGGAAGCTGTTGTTTGTAAGTATCTTGTCTCCTGATTGGTCCCCTGGTCAGGTGTTTGGTTCCCTGTTTGTTAACCTTTACAGGTAAAAGAGACATTAACCCTTAACTATCTGTTTATGACAAGCTCAATGTGTCCTACCCTTAGGAACCCTAACCCTACAGCAGGGCACCCTACTCATAGGAAAAAGAACCCTAGAGGCAAATGTCCTAAACTTAGGAATCCTAACCCTTGGGCAGAAAGCAATACCCATAGGAATCCTAACCCTATCTCCAAGTGCCCTAGCCATAGGAACCCTATCCCTAGGACAGTGCTTCTACCCATAGGAACCCTAACCCTAGCTCCAAGTGCCCTACCCTGAGGAAGCCTAACCCTAGCTTCTAATTCCCTATCCTTAGGAACCCTCACCCTAGGTTGGGGCTCCCTACCCATAGGAACCCTAAGCCTAGCTCCAAGTGCCCTACCCTTAGGAACCCTAACCTTAAGGTGGGAAGCCCTACCCACAGGAACGCTAACCCTAGCTCCAAAAGTCTTATCCATAGGAACCCTAACCCTAGCTTCAATTGTCCTACCCTTAGGAATCCTAACCCTAGGGCTGGAAGCCCTACTCATAGAAACCCTAACTCTATCTCCAAGTGCCCTATCCATAGGAACCATCACCCTAGGTTGGGGCGCCCTACCCATAGGAATCGTAACCCTAGATTCAAGTGCCCTACCTTTAGGAACCCTAACCCTAGGGCTAGAAACCCCAACCCATAGGTACCCTAACCCTAGGGCTGGAAGCCCTACTCATAGAAACCCTTACTCAAGCTTTAAGTGCCCTACCCATAGCAACCCTAACCCTAGATGGGAAGCTCTTCCCATAGGAACCCTAATCCTAGCTCCAAGTAACCTACACATAGGAACCCAAACCCTAGGGCAGGAAGCCCTACTCATAGGAACCCTAACCCTAGTTCCAAGTTCCCTCCCGCAGAAACACTAACCCAAGCTCCAAGTACCCTACACACAGGAACTCTAACCATAAGGCGGGAAGCCCTACTCATAGGAACCCTAAGACTAGCTCCAAGAGCCCTACCCATAGGAATCCTAACCCTAGTTCCAAGTGCCCTACCCTTAGGAACCCTAACCCTAGATCGAAGTGCCCTACCATTACTAATCCTTACCCTACCTCCAAGTGCCCTACCCTTAGGAACTCTACCCTAGAGCGGGACACCCTACCCATAGAATCCCTAACCCTAGCTCCATTTGCCCTACCCTTAGGAACCGTAACCCTAAGGTGGGAAGCCCTACCCTTAGGAACCGTAACTCTAAGGCAGGAAGCGCTATCCAGAGGAACCCTAACCCTAGCTCCAAGTGACTTAACCATAAGAACCATAATCCTAGGTCCAATTGCCCTACCCTTTGTAATCCTAACTCTAAGGCGGGATACCCTACCCTATGAACCCTAACCCTAGGGCTGAAAGCCCTACACACAGGAATTCTAACCCTAGCTCCATGTGGCCTATCCATAGGAACCCTAACCCTAGGATGGTAAGCTCTAACCATAGGAACCCTAACCCTACGTCCATTTGCCCTACCCATACAAACCGTAACCCTAGCTACAAGTGCCCTACCCTTAGGAACCATAAGCCTAGGACGGGATGCCCTACCCATGGGAACCCTAACCCTAGGGTGAAAAGCCCTACCCATAGGAACCCTAACTCTAGGATGGGATAACCTACCCATAGGAACCCTAAACCTAGCTCCAAGTGCTTGATCCATAAAAACTGTAATGCTAGGTCTAGTTGCGCTACCCATAGGAACCCTCACCATAGCTCTAAGTTCCCTACCCAGAGGAACCCTAACCCTACTTCCAAGTGCCCTACCCATAGGAACCCTAACCCTAGGGCAGAAAGCCCTACCCACAGAAACCCTAACTCTAGTTCCAAGTGTCCTATCCTTAGGTACCCTAATCCTAGGGCGGGAAGCCCTACCCATAGAAATGCTAATCCTAGCTCCAAGTGCCCTACCCATAGGAACCCTAGCCCAAGGTCTGGATGCCGTTCCTATAGGAACCCTAACCGTAGTTCCAAGTGCCCTACCCATAGGAACCCGATATCTACAGCGGGAAGCCCTACCCATAGTAACCCTAACCCTAGTTCTAAGTGCCCTACTCTTTGAAACCCTAACCCTAGGGCTGGAAGCCCTACCCATAGGAACCCTAACCATAGCTCCAAATGCCCTACCCTTAGGAACCCTAACCCTAAGGCAGGGTGTCCTATCCATAAGAACCCTAACCCTCAGGCAGGAAGCCCTACCCATAGGAACCCTAAAGCTAGCTCCAAGTGCCCTACCCTTAGGAACCCTAACCTTAGGGCAGGGTGCCCTTCCCCAGAGTTAGTCTAATGCAGTGGGTCCAAACCCTCCTTTCCAGTGATGAGTTGGCTGATACTGCAGTCTGCTCCAGGGTGCAGGGGCTATACACTGACTGGCAATAGCCATATACTGAGGGATGGTGCGCATAGTGGGTGGTGGTTCCCTGGGTAGGGGAGACCCTAAGACTGAGTTGTTACTGCCAGGGGCAGCACTGCAGGTAAAAGTGCACTGAGTCTAGGGATGGACACTGGGCCAGAGGACAGGTGGATTACCGGTGTGCAGAGGCACTCTGGAGCTGGAACTGAGCTAATTCTGGAACTCACCAGCAGGAGGCGCCACAAAGGCGAGTCAGCTCATCTACAGTGGGCAAACAGTTGTGCATATCCCTCTACCAGTGTTATAGAGGGCAAACAATTTATCAGTTTACCCTGCATAAGCTCTATACAGGGTAAAACAGATTTATTTGGGGTTAGACCCCACTGGGAGTTTGGCACCAAAGTGTTAAAAACAAGAACACTTCTGTTAGCTGCTTTCAGCTAAGACTATAGCTGTTAAGGGACATGATTCAGATCTGGGTCTGGGTTTGCAGCAGGCTAGCGGGTCTGGCTCAAACCAGGCAGGGCACTGAAGTCCTAAGCTGATGGGGCTGGAAGGCAGGGGCAGAAGTAGTCTTGGCACATTAGGTGGCAGCTCCCAAGCAGGGGTTCTTTGATCCAACCATCACAGTACCCTAAGGATTTGATAGTCTTTTTGGAGACAGCCTCCTTTATTGATAAGTGCTGGGAGTTTGTCAACATCTAGACCATCTTGGTCCCTGACTCCTGTATCACATAGTGAATCATAGTTGCTCTTGTCCAATTTGCAAGCCAAACAGCTCTACTCCTCCCCTCTCCCATTCTGAAGGATTCTTCAGATGTCTAGATCTCGGTGCAGTGTTCCTCTGTCTATTCTAGAACACTTGAGTGTCCTTCCTACATGGATGTTTTACAAGAGGTTAGACCTCAAATGACAACCTCCTGGCAGGAACACAATGGATGCATCCACCTATGCCTTTGGACCACCCTAAGGCCCTTGTTGGGATCCATGGACATTTGATCATTAGCAATTCATAATGAGATCTTCACACCACTGGAGGGAACAGAGAAGGACCCATCCTCCCCATCCCCCTTTACCACCACCTATGCCAGAGAAAAGACCTTTGAGAAGCCAAAAGTAGGGACAGACAAGAAGGTGACATGTTTTAGGAATATTTTTCTGATGAAGCTGTCATGCCTCCATCACCTTCTATGGCAGATGACTTCAGACAGTTTCAGAAACTGATGAAGCAAATTGCTGGCACACATCAGTTTCCCTTAGAGGCAGTTCCGAAGTCTCATCATAAACTCCTAGATCAGTGCTCCCCTAACTATGGGGCATGCCATCTGGGGGGTTGTGGAGGAGCATTCAAGAGGTTGTGGTAGGGCCTAGGTCAGCTGCCACAAGGAACAGGAAGGGAGCACCAAGCTTGTAGCCCTGCTTTGCTCTTAGACCAGCTCTGCCCCCAGCCTTGCTCCTCCTCCAACCCAGTTCACCTTAAGTCCTGCTCTGCCTCCAGGCCTGGGACAGCCCTCAGGGAGAGCAGGGAGGGAGCACCATACTTCCAGCCCGGCTCTGCTCCCAGACCAGTTCCACACCCAATCCCACTCAGCCCCTAGTCCTGCTCTGGCTCCAGGTCCAGCTCCACCTTCAGACTAGATCCAACCCCAGCCCCACTCCAATCCCAACCCTGCTCTGTCCCCTGCCCAACTCACCCTCATTCTTCTCTGCTTGAAGACCACTTCTGCCTCTAACCCCAGCTCCTCCTGCATCCTCAGTTCTACCCCCAGTTCTGCCTTCAGCCCAAACTCTTCTGCTGAGGAACCTTTGGCTGTGCAGTAATGGGGTAGGAGAGTCATAGACTTTAAGGTCAGAAGGGACCGTTATGATCATCGAGTTTGATCTCCTGTACAATGCAGGCCACAGAATCTCACCCACCCACTCCTGTAATAAACTCCTCCAGCAAGTGACCCATGGGCCATGCTGGAGAGGAAGGTAAAAACCACCCAGGGCCTCTGCCAATCTGCCCTGGAGGAAAATTCCTTCTTGACCCGAAATATGGCATTCAGCTAAACCCTGAGCATGTGGGCAAGACTCACCAGCCAGACATCCCAGAAAGAATTCTCTGTAGTAACTCAGATTCCACCCCATCTAACATCCCATCATAGGCCATTGGGCATATTTACTGCTAATAGTCAAAGATCAATTAATTGCCAAAATTAGGATATCCCATCATAAATTTATCAAGCTTAGTCTTGAATCCAGATATGTCTTTTGCCCCCACTGCTCCCCTTGGAAGGCTGTTCCAGAACTTCACTCCTCTGATGGTTAGAAAAGTTCATCTAATTTCAAGTTTAAACTTCCTGATAGCCAGTTTACATCCATTTTTCTTGGTCCACATTAGTACTGAGCTTAAATAATTCCTCTCCCTCCCTGTATTTATCCCTCTGATATCTTTATAGAGAGCAATCATATCTCCCCTCAGCCTTCTTTTGGTTAGGCTAAACAAGCCGAGCTCTTTGAGTCTCCTTTCATAAGACAGGTTTTCCATTCCTCGGATCATCGTAGTAGCTCTTCTCTGTACCTGTTCCAGTTTGAATTCATCCTTCTTAAACATGGGAGACCAGAACTTCACATAGTATTCCAGATGAGGTCTCACCAGTGCCTTGTATAACGGTACTAACACCTCCTTATCTCTACTGGAAATACCTTGCCTGATGCATCCTAAGACCACATTAGCTTCTTTAACGGCCATATCACATTGGTGACTCAGTCATCTTGTGATCAACCAATATTCCGAGGTTTACTTTTACTCCAGTTTACAAGGTCATCTAGATCTTCCTGTAGGATATCCTGGTCTTTCTCTGTATTGCCAATACTTCCCAGCTTTGTGACATCCACAAACTTTATTAGCACACTCTCACTTTTTGTGCCAAGGTCAGTAATATAAAGATTAAATAAGATTGCTCCCAAAACCAGTCCCTGAGAAACTCCACTAGTAACCTCCCTCTAGCCTGACAGTTCACCTTTCAGTAGGACTCGTTGTAATCTCCCTTTTAATCAGTTCCTTATCCACCTTTCAATTTTCATATTGATCCCCATCTTTTCCAATTTAACTAATAATTCCCCATGTGGAACCGCAGGGACAGCTTTAGGTTGATTCCTCCAGATCGGGCCCTGTGCCCAAGAGGGCCCAGCGCCCTAAAGAAGAGCACCTAACTAAGGGGCCTTTTTAATTTTTACTCACCCAGCAGCAGTCCGAGTCTTTGGCGGCGGGTCCTTCACTCGCTCCAGGTCTTCGGCGGCATTTTGGGGGTGGGTCCTTCAGTGCCATGGAAGACCCGGAGCGAGTGAAGAACCTGCCGTCGAAGACTCAGACCACTGCCGGGTATTCAAATCGGGCCTCACACTTCCTAAAGCTGGCCCTGTGGACCGTATCAAGTGCCTTACTGAAATCAAGGTAAATTAGATCCACTGCATTTCCTTTGTCTAAAACATCTATTACCTTCTCAAAGAAAGAGATCAGGTTGGTTTGGCGTGATCTACCTTTTGTAAAACCATGTTGTATTTTGTCCCAGTTACCATTGACCTCAATATCCTTAACTACTTTCTCCTTCAAATTTTTTTCCAAGACGTTGCATACTACAGATGTCAAACTAACAGGCCTGTAGTTACCTGGATCACTTCCCACTGCCTCCATTGGCCCAAGACAGTGAACCGCGTAGAAGCCACAATCGGCTGAATCTGTGGATGCGGCAGATAAACAAACAGGCCCGGCCCGCCAAGGTGCTTACCCTGGCAAGCCGCATGCCAAAGGTTGCTGATCCCTGGTTTAGATATTGAGCCATGCCTAGATTATCCTTAACTTCCCCTCTATCCTCAATGCTTAGCAGTCCAACTTCTTTTCTCTCTCCTTTTTTTTTTCTTATTTATATGGCTATAGAACCTTTTACTATTCATTTTAAATTTCCTTTGCAAGGTCCAACTCTACATGGATTTTGACCTTTCTCACTTTATCCCTACATGTTCTAACCTCAATAAGGTAGCTTTCCTTGCTAATCACTCCCATCTTCCACTCCTTGTAGGCTTTCTGCTTTTTCTTAATCACCTCTCTGAGATGCTTGCTCATCCAGCTTGGTCTACAACTCCTGCCTATGATTTTTCCCTCCTTTCTTGTGATGCCGGCTTCTGATAGTTTCTGCAACCTTGACCTGAAGTAATTCCAGGCCTCCTCCGCCTTTAAATCCACAAGTTCTTCAGTCCAATCCACTTCCATAACTAATTTCCTTAATTTTTTAAGTTAGCCCTTTTGAAATAAAAAACCCTAGTCCCAGATCTATTTTTGTTTATCCTACCATTTAGTTTGAACTGAATTACCTCATGATCGCTCAAACTAAGGTTGTCTCCTACAACCATTTCTTCTATGAGATCTTCACTACTCACCAAAACCAAATCTAAAATGGCATCCCCTCTTGTTGATTCAGCAACTACTTGGTGAAGGAATCCATGAGCTATCACATCCAGGAAAATCTGAGCCCTATTATTATTACTAGCACTTGTCCTCCAGTCTATATCTGAGAAGTTAAGTCTCTCATGATCACACAATTCCCATTATTATTTACTTCATTAAAAACCTTAAAGTGGTCTCTATCCATATTCAGATCAGATCCCGGTGGTCTATAGCACACCCCAAGCATTATCCCAGGGGAGGCTCTATTAGCTTTCTTCCCCAGATTTTTGCCCAGACAGACTGTCTTATCCATTCCATCACTTATTTCTTTACAGTCTACCTCATCATTGATATATAATGCTACTCCACCACCTTTGCCTTTATTTCTGTCTTTCCTAAACAGCACATACCCTTCAATACTTATAGTCCAGTCATGATGACTATTCCACCATGTTTCTGTTATCCGTATAATATCTGGTTTCACTTCCTGCACCAGTAAATCTAGTTCCTCCATTTTGTAACCTAGGCTCCTCGTACTGGTGTTCAAACATCTTAATTTTTGCTGTTTGGCTTCACTCACATTCTCTGCCTGATTAGGTCTAGATGTTCTGCCGCTAGTATCACCTATCAGACTGGTATCTACACTATCTTTCCTCCTTATGTCCATTCTCCTACTCACGGCTGTATCCTTTCTTACTTCGTTTTCTTCCCTCTCGATGTTAAAATCCGGCATGGAGATTACCTGGACATCTCCCAACCATCTCCCTCAAATTCCTATTTAGAGTTCTCTTAATCAGTTGTGCCAGCCTCCATCCTAGAAGTCTATTTCCCTCCTTATTCAGATGAAGTCCATCCCAAGAGAACAGTCCTCTGTCCATGAATGCCTCCCAGTGACCATACCTTCCAAAGCCCTCCTTATAGCACCATTGCCTGAGCCATCTGTTGATCGTCATAATCTTGTGACACCTTTGTTGCCCTTCTCTAGAAATAGGCAGAATCCCACTGAAGATCACCTGAGCCTCAATTTCCTTAAGTGTCTTCCCCAGCCTGGCATAGTCTCCCTTGATACATTCCAGAAAGAATCTAGCCTTATCATTTGTTCCCACATGAAGGACAATCAGTGGATTCTTTCCCTTAGGATCCTCTTCAGCCTCAAGTTCACATCGCGTATCTTGCACCCGGCAGACAGCATACCCTTTTGTTCTCTGGATCTGCTCTGGTTACAGGCCTGTCTATTCTTCTCAGTAAGGAGTCCCCAAACATGTAGACCTGCCTTTTCCTAGTGATGGTGTGATTCTCCAGTCTATCCCCTGTTCCATCTGGCTGCAAGTCCTCTCGATTCCTATTCTCCCTTGCAATCCTCTGCAACCCATCCCATAGCCTCCTCATGTTTGGTGTCATCTTCACTGACTCTTCCCTTCTTCCTATAGAACTAGCTGCTCTTCAATTCTTCCTTGCCCTCCCACCTTCAGTGCCCCTTCTTCATTTTCCAACTCCACAAACCTGTTCCTGAGCTCTGTTTCTCCTTCACTAGCCCGTCTTTTCCTCTGCCTGGTTCTTAGTCACATGCTTCCACTGCCCACTTTCCTCAACCAGCAGTTTCCCCTCAGAGTTCTTTGGTCCTGCTTCCATCTGCAGTCTGAGCTTTTCCGTTCGGTCTCCTCATGTCTTTGCTCCATCATCTGCTCAAACCCCCTTCTAAATTCAGCCAGAGTTTTCACCTGCCTCTCTGATCCTCAGACCTTTTCTTCCATTAGCTCTATCAGGTGACACTTTATGCAGACAAAACTCTTTTCAGGTACCCCCTCCAGGATTATGTACATGCTGCATCTTCCACACCCAGTCATCGTCATTGTGTATTTCATTGCTTGGGTCACTACCACTGCTGCCTCTGTATCTGTCATGGCCGTGCCACCTATGTCCTATTAGTCTGGGAAACACAAACCAAATCAAAACATCACCACTCACAGCAAAACAAACCCTCAACCATCACAACACTGCCAGAACACCACACACTTCCTTCACTAGCCTGTCTGTTCCTCTTCCTGGTTCTCCTAGTCTTTCCCCAAAACTCTCTTGCAAACTCCCACTCAAACTCCCATTTACAGCTCTGTTTGCTGGCTCCTGTGCCACTGCAGCTGTACAGAAAGATTTCATTAATAGTAAGAGGGGAGGCACAACTGGAAAAGTTTAAGTACCATTGTCCTAGATATATTACACACCTCATCATCAATTAGAATTGCCATTCCAGCAAATGAAGCTCTTATGGAGCCCACTAAAATTGGCAAACCCCAGGTATACCGCCTACCTGAAAGAGTGGATAAAAAATATTAGGCTCCTGACAAAGAATCAGAGTTTCTAATCTCTCATCCAGCTGCAAACTCCCCAGTATGAGAGGCCATTGATGAAAGCGGCAGGAAATATAGCCAAGTTCACCCCATATAGCAAGGACCATAGGAGGCTCAATACTTTTGGCCGCAAACTCTATGGTTCAGCCACACTGCCGTTTAGAATAGCAACCTGTCAGGCACTCATGGCCAAATACAACTCTGTTAATTACAAGAAATTTAATTCTTTTGTTGAGCATCTGCCAGAGGAATATCATGATCAGTTTAAAGTCATTGTTCAAGAGGGTCAGCTTCTAGCAGAGACATTGCTCCAGGCCTCCTTAGATCTGGAAGATAATTTAGCACAATCTGTATCCACTGTAGCGGTCATGAGAAGTCTGGCTGCAGATGTCAGGCTTTCCAAGAGAAGTCCAAAGTACCATTGAAGACCTCCCCATTATGCTTCCAAGCTCTTTGTGGACTCAACGGATGCCTATTGACACATTTTAAAGGACTTGAGGGCCATGATGAGATTCCTTTGAATTGATACTCCTGTAAATAAGACAAGATTTAGTAGATCTCAGATGGCACAAAGAACAAGCTCAGCCCCATATTCAACCTGCTGTAGACCCACTGAACCCCCAGATAAGAGATCAAGGTATTCAAAAAAGAACCCCCCCCATCAGCTACAACTACATCCTGTCAACCATCCACATCCTCTGAGTGACAATACTGATGGTTTGATTGAGAACCTCAACAATCCCATCAATGGGACTTTGCAGCTGCAACAACTTTGGATGTAGCCACTCTCATTTCAGGATGCATGGGAGCATATAACATCAGACAAATGGGCATTAGAAGTCATAACTTCTGGTTACAGGATCCATTTCATTACACTATCCCTGCTATCAATCTCCCTTCTTGCCCCTCTTCAGAGACCCCTCTCACGGTCAATTACTAGAACAAGAAGTGACTTCACTTCTAAGATAAGGAGCAATAGAACCAGTTCCTGTGCAACACAGAGGAAGGGGCTTCTGCTCAAGATACTTCCTGATACTCAGAAAGAAGGGAGTATGAGGGCCAATTTTAGACCTCAGGTTGCAAAACAGATATGCAAAACAGCAAACATTGAGGATGGTGACCCTGGCGGCAATAAATCCATTGCTAGAATTAGGAGACTGGTTCATGGCTCTCAACCTGCAATATGCATATTTTCATGTTGCTATTCACCCATCACACACGAGGCTTCTACATTTCTGAATTGACAACTAACACTACCAATACAGGGTACTTCCTTTCAGACTATCTTCAGCATCAAGTGTGTTCTTAAAGATTCTGGCAGTAGTTGCCGGCCACCTACATCATTTGGGCACAAACATTTTCTTGTACATAGACAATTGGCTGATAAAGGGTAGATCCTATCAGGAGGCATTGGAGTCAGTAAAAACCATGTGTTCTCTTTCACAGCCTGGGCCTTCAAATCAATCTCAAAAATCCATTTTGACTCCACTAATGTATGTAGATTTCATAGGGGCTTCCCTGGGTTCATTGGCAGGCGGAGCATAACTACCATCCAACAGATTTCTCACATTAGCAAACTTCTTCTCAAGGATTCAGGGCAGTCCTCAAGTTACAATAAGCAATTGCCTTCAACTGCTGGGACACTTGTTTGTATGTGTCTTTGCAGTGCAGCATGCTAGATTACATCTCCGAGGTCTACAGGGAGACTTTGAATGGTTTGCAAACCCAGAAAACACAATCCAGGCAGCTTACTGTCTGTTCCCCCAATGGGTTCTACACTCACCCAACTGATGGAAGAACTAGCCAAGATCTATGCAGGTGTTCCATTCATTCAGATTCCCCATACTGTGTTGATAACATCAGATGCTTCACTTTGGGGGAGCATATCTCACAACAAGGTGCAGGGCAAATGGTTGCTATAAAAGGAGCTTCTTCCCATGAATGTTTTGGAATTGAGAGCAATCAGAAATATTTGTCTACACTTTCTACCTCTAATCAGATCAAAGTCAGTAAAGATAATGACAGAAAAAACATGGCAGGCATGTATTATATTAACTGTCAGGGTGGTGGATGTTGTCCATCTCTCTGTGTCAAAGCAATACTTCTCTGGAATTGGTACATAATCAACCACATAGTCATCTCAGCTTTCTAACTCTCAGATGTATAAAACACAATGGCAGACAAACTCAGCAGATTACTTTTTCTAAATTATGAATGGGAACTGAACTCCAGAGTCCTACACACAATATTTTCAACTTAAGAGGTCCGAGAGGTTGATCTGTTTGCCAGGTCAGCCAAAACAAAATGCATCATGTATTGCTCCAGAGGTGGTCTCAATCCTGTATTGTTAGGAGACTCATTTGTCATTTCATGGACAAAAGGACTTCTACATGCATATCCACTGACACTTACTATTGTAAGTTCTCAACAAGGTCAGAAAAGGTTGGCCCAGAGTTATACTAAGAGTGTCAACATGGTCATCAAACTCTCTTGTCATCCTTCATCAAACCTGATTAGTCTTTACTTACTGAGTCAAAACTCAGGTTAAACACTTCACCCCAATTTACAGATTCTGAAGCTCCAAGTAAGCTTCTTTGATCATTCTTGGGGTTAGGGTTCCTATAGGTAGAGCTTCTCACACTAGGGTTAGGGTTTCTATGGGTAGGGCTTCACAACCTAGGGTTAGGGTTACTAAAGGTAGGGAAATTGGAACTAGGGATAGGGTTACTAGAGGTAGGGCTTATGGTTCATAAGGTTAAGACGCTTGAAGCTAGGATTAGAGTTCCTATGGGTAGGGCACTTGCAGCTAGAGTTAGGGCTCCTATGGGTAGGGCTTCCAGCACTAAGGTTAGGGTTGCTAAGGGTAGAAAACTTGGAGCAAGGGAGAGGGTTCCTATGGGTAGTGCGCCCCACCCTAAGGTTAGTGTTCCTAAGGGTAGGGAACTTGGAGCTGGAGTTAGGGTTCCTACTGTTAGGGCTTCCCACCCTACGGTTAGGGTTCATAAGGTTAAGAGGCATGGAGCTAGGATTAGGGTTCCTATGGGTAGGGCACCCACACCAGTAATAGAGATTATATGGATAGGGCACTTGGAGGTAGGGTTAGGGTTCCTATGGGTAGTACATTTGGAACTAGGGTTAGGGTTCCTATGGGTAGGGCTCCCCGCCCTGGGGTTAGGTTTCCTAAGGGTAGGGCACCTGGAGCTAGGGTTAGGGTTCCTATGGGTATGGCAGCCCAGCCTAGGGGAAGGTTTCCTAAGGATAGGGCATTTGAAGCTATGGTTTGGGTTCCTAAGGGTAGGGCACCCCTTAATAAGGTTAGTGTTCCAAAGGGTAGGGCACTTGGAGCTAGGGTTAGGGTTCCTATGGGAAGGACACCTGGAGCTAGGATCAGGGTTTCTATGGGTACGACTTCCTCCCATAGGGTTACGGATTATAAGGATATGGCACTTGGATCTAGGTTTAGGGTTCTGATGGGTAGGTGGCCGCACCCTAGCATTAGGTTTCCAATAGGTAGGGCACTTGGAACCAGGGTTAGGGTTCGAATGCATAGGGCTTCCTGCCCGAGGGTTATGGTTCCTAATGGTTGGTCACTTTGAGTTAGGATTAGGGTTACTATGGGTAGGGCTTCCCACGCTAGGTTCAGGGTTCCTAAGGATAGGGCTTCCATTCCTAGGGTTAGAGTTCCTAGGGTAGGGCAGTTGGAGCTAGGTTTAGCATTCCTAAGGGTAGGGCACTTGGAGCTAGGGTTAGGATTCCTATAGGTAGGGCTTCCCGCCCTAGGGTTAGGGTTCCTATGGGTAGTGCACTTGTAGCAAGGGTTAGAGTCCCTGTTGGAAGGTTGCCCACCCTAGCATTAGGGTTCCTATGGGTAGGGCACTTGGATCCAGGATCAGGGTTCAAATGCATAGGGCTTCCCACCCTAGGGTTACGGTTCCTAATGGTTGGTCACTTTGAGCTAGGGTAAGGATTCCTATGGGTAGGACTTCCCATCCTAGGATTAGGGTTCCTATGGGTAGGGCAGTTGTAGTTAGGGTTAGGGTTCCTGTGGGTAGGGTGCCCTGCCATAGGGTCAGGGTTCCTACAGGTAGGGCAGTTGTAGCTAGGGTTAAGGTTCCTGTGGGTAGGTTGCCCGACCCTAGCGTTAGGGTTCCTATGCGATGGGTACTTGGATCCAGGGTTAGGGTTCAAATGCGTAGGGCTTCCCACTCTAGGGTCAGGGTTCCTAAAGGTAGGGCACTTGGAGCTAGGGTTAGGGTTCCTATGGTAGGTCTTCCCGCCTTTGGGTTTTGCACCCTATGGGTAGGGGTCTTGGATCTAGGCTTAGGTTTACTATGGGTAGGGCTTTCCGCTCTAGGGTTAGGGTTCCTATGGGTAGGACTTCCCGCCCTAGGGTTATTGATCCTACGGGTATTGCTCCCTGCCTTATGATTAGGTTTCCCAAGGGTAGGGCACTTGGAGCTAGGGTTGGGTTTCCTATGGATAGAGCGCCCAGACCTAAAGTAGGGCACTTGGAGCTAGTGTTAGAGTTCCTATGGGTGTGGCTTCCTGCCCTAGGGTTAGGGTTCTTAAGGGTAGCACACTTGGAGCTATGGTTAGGGTTCCAATGTATATGGTTCACGCCCTAGGGTTTGGGTTCCTAAAAGTAGTGCAATTTGAGCTAGATTTAGGGTTCCTATGGCTACGGCTTCCCGCCCTAGGACTAGGGTTCCTAAGGGTAGGGCACATGGAACTAGGGTTAGGGTCTGAACTGGTAGGGCTTCCCGTCCTAGGGTTAGGGTTTCTAATGGTAGGTCTTCCCACCCTTGAGTTTTGTTTCCTATGGGCAGTGCACTTGGATCTAGGGTTAGAGTTCCTATGAGTAGGGCTTTCCGCTCTAGGGTTAGGATTCCTATGGGTAGGGCTTCCTGCCCTAGGGTAGAGGGTTCCTACGGGGAGGGCTTCCCGCCTTAGGGTTCCTAAGGATCGGGCACTTGGAGCTAGGGTTAGGATTTCTATTGGTACGTCTACTCGCGCTAGGTTTAGGATTCCCAGGGGTAAGGCACTTGGATCCAGAGTTAGTATTCTAATTTGTAGGGCTTCCTGCCCTACGGTTAGGTTTCCTATGGTAACGGTTTCCTGCCCAGGGTTAGGCTTCATAAGGGTAGGGCACTTGGAGATATGGTTAGAATTTCTATGGGTAAGGAGCACCTCCTGAGGGTTAGGGTTCCTAAAGACAAGAGCACTTGTAGCTACGGTTAGGTTTCCTATGAGTAAGCCACTTGGAGCTAGGGTTAGGATTCCTATGGATAGGCCACCTCAGACTAGGTTTAGGATTCCTAAGGTTAGGGCACGTGCTGCTGGGTTAGGATTCCTATGGGTAAGGCACTAGAAGCTAGGCTTAGGATTTCTATGGGTATGGTGCTCCACCCTAGGGTTAGGGTTCCTATGGGTAGGGCTCTTGGGGCTAGGCTTAGGGTTTCTATATGAAGGCCATCCCTCCGTAGGGTTAGGGTTCATTAGGGTAGGGCACTTTGACCTAGGATTAGGGTTCCCATGGGTAGGGCTTCCCGCCCTAGGGTTAGGGTTCCAAAGGGTAGGGCAAATGGAGCTAGGATTAGGGTTCCTATGCATTGGGCGGTGCACTCTAGGGTTAAGGTTCCTATGGGTAGAGTACTTGGAGCTAGGTTTAGGGTTCTTATGGGTAGTTGTTCTCACCCTAGGGTTAGTGTATCTAAGGGTACGGTACTTTGAGCTATGGTTAAGGTTCCTATGAGTAGGGCACTTGGACCTAGGGTTCGGTTTCCTATGGGTACAGCACACCGCCCTAAGGTAAAGTTTCCTAATGGTAGGGCACTTGGCGCTAGGGTTAGGGTTCATATGGGTAGGGTGCCCAGCCCTAGGATTAGAGTTAGTATGGGTAGGTCTTCCCATCCAACGGATAGGATTCCTAAGGGTAGGTCACTTGAAGCTAGGGTTAGGATTCCTATGGTTAGGGTTCCCCGCCCTAGAGTTAATGTTTGCTTGAGTAGGGCACATGGAGCTAGGGTTAGGATTCCTATGGGTAGGGCTTCCCACTCTAGGGTTAGCGTTGGTATTGGTACGGCAATTGGAGCTAGGGTTAAGGTTCCTAAGGGTAGGGCTTCCCACCCTAGGGTTACAGTTTTTATGAGTAGGGTTTTCTGCCTGAGGGTTAGGTTTCATATGGGTAGGGCTTCCTTCCCTTGAGTTAGGGTTCCTATGGGTACAGCACCCCTCCTTATGGTTAGGGTTTCTATGGGTACAGCATCCCGCCTTAGGGTTAGGATTCCTATGGGTAGAGTATTTGGAGCTAGGGTTAGGGTTCCTATGGGTAAGTCTTCCCACCCTAGGGTTAGGGTTCCTAAGGGTAGGGCACTTTGGGTTTGTATGGGTAAGGCACAACACCCTACGGTTAGGTTTCCTATGGGAAGGGCACTCCGCCCTAGGGTCACTGTTACTAAGGGTAGGGCATTTGGTGCTAGGGTTAGCTCTTCCCTCTCTTGGCTTAGGGTTCCTTTGGGTACAGCTCCCCACCTTAGGGTTCCTATGGGTTCAGAACCCCACCCTAGGATTAGTGTTCCTATGGGTTTGGCACCCCGCCCTAGGGTTAGGGTTCCTATGGGTAGGGCGCTCACGCCCTTGGGTTAGGGTTCGTATGGGTATGGTACTTGGAGCTAGGATTAGGGTTCCTAAGTCTAGTGTGCCCCACCTAGGGTTAGGGTTCCTATGGGTAAGGTGCCCCGTCCTAGGGTTAGGGTTCCTATGGGTAGGGCTTCTATCCCTTGGGTTAGGGTTCCTATGGATAGGGCACTTGGAGCTATGGGTAAGGTTCCTGTGGGTAGTGTTTCCCGCCCTAGGGTTAGGGTTTCTATGGGTAGAGTATTTGGAGCTAGGGTTAGGGTTCCTATGGGTATATTTTCCCTCCCTAATGTTAGGGCTCCTATGGGTATGGTGCCCCTCCTAGTGTTAGGGTTACTAAGGGTAGGGCACTTGGATCTAGGGTTAGGATTCCTATGGTTACGACACCTCCCTCTAGGGTTAAGGAACCTATGGGTAGGGCTTCCTGCCCTAGGGTTAGGATTCCTATGGATAGGGCTTCCCACCCTACAGTTAGGGTTCCTATGAGTAGAGCACTTGGCTCTATGGGCAGGGTTCCTATGGGTAGCTCTTCTTGCCCTAGGATTAGGGTTCCTATGGGTAGGGCTTCCAGCCTTACAGTTAGGGTTTGTATGGGCAGGGCTCCCCGCCCTAGGGTTAGGGTTCCTATGGTCAGGGCTCCCCACTATAAGGTTAGGGTTCCTATAGGCAGGGCTCCCTGCCTAAGGTTAAGGTTACTGTGGGCAGGGCTCCCCGCCCTAGGGTTACAGTTCCTATGGGCAGGCACTTGGAGTTAGGGTTTGGGTTCCCATGGGTAGGGCTTCTCCCCCTAGAGTTAGGGTTCTTATGGGTAGAGCACTTAGAGCTAGGGTTAAGTTTCCTATGGGGAGGTCACTTGGCTCTAGGGTTAGGGTTCCTATGTGTAGGACGTCCCCTCCTAGTGTTACGGTTCCTAAGGATAGGACACTGGGATCTAGGGTGACGGTTCCTATGGGTAGGGCATTTTGAGCAAGGGTTAGGGTTCCTATAGACGGGGCTTCCCACTCCTAAGATTAGGGTTCCTATGGCTAGGGCACACGACCTTAAGGTTAGGATTCCTTTTGGTAGAGCACTTGGACCTTGGGTTAGGATTCCTATGGGAAACTCTTCCACCCTAGGAATAGGGTTTTTATGGGTTGGTCTTCCTGCCCTGGATTAGGGTTTCTAATAGTCAGGCACTTGGAGCTAGGGTTAGAGTTCCTATGGGTAAGGCTCCCTGCCCTAGGGATAGGGTTCCTAGGAGTATGGCACCCTGCCCTAGGGTTAGGGTTCCTATGAATAGGGATTCTCCCCCTCAAGGTTAGGGTTCCTATGGGTAGGGCACACCACCCTAAGGTTAGAGTTCCTATGGGTAGAGCACTTGGAGCTAGAGTGAGGGTTCCTTTGGTTAGGACTCTCTTCCTCAGGGTTAGAGTTCCCTTGGGTAGGGCACTTGGAGCTAGGGTTAAGGTTCCCTTGGGTAGGGCTTCCCTCCCCAGGCTGAGGATTCCCTTTGGTAGGGTACTTGGAGCTAGGATTAGGGTTCCCTTGGATAGAGCAGTGGAGCAAGGGTTAGGGTTCCCTCAGGTAGAGCACTTGGAGCTCGGGTTCAGGTTCCCTTGGGTAGGGCACTTGAAGCTAGGGTTAGGGTTTACTCGGGTAGGGCACTTGGAGCTACCGTTAGGGTTCCCTTGGGTAGGGCTTCCCACCCCGGGGTTAGGGTTCCCTTTGGTAGGGTACTTGGAGCTAGGATTAGGGTTCCTTTGTGTAGGGCATTGTAGCAAGGGTTAAGGTTCCTTTGATTAGGGCACTTGGAGCTAGGGTTAGGGTTCTCTTGGGTAGGGCAGTTGGAGCTAGGGCTAGGGTTCCCTTAGGTAGGGCACTTGGAGATAGGGTTAGTTTACCTATGGTTAGTGCTTCCTGCCCAAGGGTTAAGGTTCCCCTGGGTTGGGCACTTGGAACTAGAGTGAGTGGACCTATGGGTAGGGCTTCCTGCCCCAGGGGGAGGGTTCCTCTCGGTAGAGTACTTGGAGCTAGGGTTAGTGCACCTATGGGTAGCACTTCCTACCCCAGAGTTACGATTCCCTTGTGTAGTACACTTGGAACTAGGATTAGAGTTCCCTTGGATAGGGTACTTGGAGCTAGGGTTAGGGGTCCATTCGGTAGGGCACTTGGAGATAGGGTTAATGTACCTATGTGTATGGCTTCCTGCCCCAGGGTTAGCGTTCTCTTGAGTAGAGCACTTAGAGCTAGAATTGGGTTTCCTTGGGTCGGGCACTTGGACCTAAGGTTAAGTTTCCTCTGGGTAGGGCACTTGTAGCTAGAGATAAAGTTCCTCTGAGTAGGGCACTTGGAGACAGGATTAGAGTTCCCTTGGGGTGGGCTTCCCATCCCAATGTTAGGTTTCCCTTGGGTAGGGCACTTGCAGCTAGGGTTAGGGTTCACTTGGTTAGGGCACTTGAAGGTAGGGTTAGGATTCCCTTGGTGAGTTCTTCCCACCCCAGGATTAGGGTTCCCTTGGGTAGGGCACTCAGAGCTCTTTTTAAGTTTCCTATGCGTAGGGTTTCCCATCCCAGAGTAAGGGTTCCTATGATAGGGCGTCCTGCCCCAGTTTTAGGGTTCTCTTGGGTAGGGATTTCCGCCCAATTACTAGGGTTCTCGTAGGTATGGCACTTGAAGCTAGGGCTAAGGTTCCTATGGGCAGAGCTTCCCTCCCCAGGGTTAAGGTTGCTATGGATAGGGCTTCCAGTCCCCAAATTAGGGTTCCCTTGGGTAGTGCACTTGGAGCTATGCTTATTGTTTCTATGGTTAGGGCTTCCCGCCCCAGGATTATGGTTCCCTTAGTAAAGGCACTTGGAACTAGGATTAGAGTTCCCTTGGATAGGGCTTCCCATCCCAGGGATAGGTTTCCCTTGGGTGGTGCACTTGGAGCTAAGGTTAGGGTTCCCTAGGGTAGAGCACTTGCAGCTATGGTTGTGGTTCCCTTGGGTATGGCGTCCCATCCCAGAGTTAGGTTTCCCTTGGGTAGGGCACTTGGAGCTAGGTTAGGGTTCCCTTGGTAGGGGACTTGGAGCTAGGCTTAGGATTCCCTTGGGAAGGGCTTCCCGCCCCAGGATTAGGGTTCCCTTGGGTAGGACACTTGGAGTTAGTGTTAGGGTTCCCTTGGGTAGGGCACGTGGAGCTAGAGTTAAGATTCCCTTGTGTAGAGCACTTGGAGCTATGGTTACATTTCCCTTGTGGAGGATACTTGGAGATAGGGTTAGGGTTCCCTTGAGTAGGGCAATTGAAGTTAGGGTTAGGGTTCCCGTGGGTAGGGTTTCCTGCCCCAGGGTTAGGGTTACCTTGGGTAGGGCAGTTTTTGCTAGGGTTAGTATACCTATGGGTATGGCTTCCCACCCCAGCAATATGGTTTCCTTGGATAGTGCACTTGGAGTTAGGGTTAGGATTCCCTTGGGTAGGGCACTTGGAGCTAGGATTAGGGTTCCCTTGGGTAGGGCTTCTGGCATAGGGTTAGGGTTCCCTTGGGTAGGGCACTTGGAGCTAGGGTTAGGTTCCTATGGAAACCTAACCCGCCTCAGGGTTAGAGTTCCCTTCGGTTGATCACTTGGATGTAGGGTTAGGGTTCCATTGGGTAGGGCACTTGTAGCTAAGGCTAGGGTTCCCTTAGGTAGGGTACTTGGACCTAAGGTTAAGGTTCCTCTTGGTAGGGCACTTCAAGATAGAGTTAGAGTTCCCTTGGATAGGGCTTCTCATCCGAGGGTTAGGTTTCCCTTGGTTAGGGCACTTGGAGCTAGAGTTAGGGTTCCCTTGGTAGGGTACTTGGAGCTAGGCTTAGGATTCCCTTGGGAAGGGCTTCCCGCCCCAGGATTAGGATTCTCTTGGGTAGGGCAGTAGGAGCTAATGTTAAAATTCCCATGAGTAGGGCACTTGGAGCTAGGATTAAAGATCCTATGAGTAGGGCTTCCCGCCCCAGGGTAATGGTTCCTATAGGTACGCTTTCCCACCCTGGGGTTAGTGTTCCACTGGACAGAGCACTTGGAGCTAGGGTTAGTGTACCTAAGGGTAGGGCTTCCTGCCCCAGGGTTAGGGATCTCTTGGGTCGGGCACTTTGAAATACAGTTAGGGTTCCCTTGGGTAGGGCACTCGGAGCTAGGCTTATTGTACCTATGGGTAGGGCTTCCTGCCCTTAGGTTAGGGATCCTATGGGTTGGGCACTTAGAGCTAGGGTCAGGGTTTCTATAGGTAGTGCACTTTGAGCTAGGGTTAGGGTTCCTAAGGGTAGAGAACTTGGATCTAGAGTTAGGGTTCCTATGCGTAGGGCATCCCACCCTAGGGTTAGGGTTACTAAGGGTAGGGCACTTGGAGCAAGGGATAGGGTTCCTAAGGGTAGGGAAGTTGGAGCTAGAGTTAGAAGTCCTATGGGTAAGGCATATGAAGCTAGGATTAGGGTTCCTATGGGTAGGGCTTCCCTCCCTAGGATTAGGGATCCAAACGGTAGGGAACTTGGAGCTAGAGTTAGGATTCGTATGTGTAGGACACTTGGAGCTAGGGTTAAGGTTCCTATGGGTAGGGCACTTGGAGCTGGGGTTAGTATTCCTTTGGGTAAGGCTTCCCACTCTAGGGTTAGGGTTCCAAAGGGTAGGACACTTAAAGCAAGGGATAGGGTTCCTATAGGCAGGGCTTCCCGCCCTAGGGTTAGGGTTTCTAAGGGTAGGGAACTTTGAGATAGGGTTAAGTTTCCAAAGGGTAGGGCACTTGGAGCTAGGCTGACGGTTCCTATAGGTAGTGCTTCCCGCTGTAGTGTTAGAGTTCCTAAGGGTAGGGCACTTTGAGCTAGGGGTAGATTTCCTAAGGGTATTGTACTGGGAGCTAGGGTTACGGTTCCTCTGGGTAAGGCTTACCGCCTTGGCTTAGGGTTCCTATGAGTAGGGCACTTGGAGCTAGGGATAGAGTTCCTATGGGTAGGGCACTTTGAGCAAGGGTTAGGGTTCCTATGGGTAGGTCTTCCCACCCTAGAGTTAGGGTTCCTATGGATAGGGCACTTGGAGTCAGGTTTAGAGTTCCTATGGCAGGGCACTTGAAACTAGAGTTAAGATTAGTATGGGTAGGGCACTTGGAGCTAAGGATTGGGTTCCTAAGGGTAGAGCACTTGGAGCTAGAGTTTGGGATCCTATGGGTACAGCACTTGGAGCTATGGTTAGGGTTACTAAGTTTAGGGCACTTTGAGCTAGAGTTATGGTTCCTATGGGTAGGGGACTTGGAGCTAGGTTTAGGGTTCACATGAGTAGAGCCTCCCCACCTATGGTTAGGGTTCCTATGAGTAGGGCACTTGGAGCTAGGGTTAGGGTTTCTATGGGTAGGGCACTTGAAGCTAGAGTTAGGTTTCATATGGGTAGGGTTTCCTGCCCTAGGGTTAGGGTTCCTAAGGGTAGGGCACTTGGAGCTAGGTTTAGGTTTCCTAAGGGTAGGGCACTTGTAGCTAGGGTTAGTGTTCCTATGGGTAATGCTTCCCACCCTAGGGTTAGGGTTCCTAAGGGTAGCGCACTTTGAGCTAGGGTTAGGGTTCCTCTGGGTAAGGCTTCCCGCCATAGGGTTAGGGTTACTATGGGACAGGCACTTGGAGCAAGAGTTAGGTTTCCTGTGGGTACATCTTCCCACCCTAGAGTTAGGGTTCCTATAGGTAGAGCACTTCAAGCTAGAGTTAGGGTTTATTAGGGTAGAGCACTTGGATATAGAGTTAGGGTTCCTAAGGGTAGGGCACTTTGAGCTAGGGTGAGGGTTTCTATGAGTAGGGCACTTGGAGCTATGGTTAGGATTCCTAATGGTAGGGCTTCCCGGTCTATGGTTAGCGTTCCTATGGGTAGGGCACTTGGAGCTAATGTTATTGTTCCTAAGAGTAGGGCAATTGAAGCTAGGTTTAGGGTTCCTATGGGAAGGACAATTGAAGATACAGATAGGGTTCCAAAGGGTAAGGCACTTAAAGCTAGGGAAAAGGTTCCTATGGGTAGAGCACTTTGTGCTAGGGTTAAGGTTCTTATGGGTAAGGCTTCCTGCCATATGGTTAGGGTTCCTATGGGTAGAGCACTTGGAGATAGGGTTAGGCTACCTATGAGTAGGGCACTTGGAACTAGGTTTAGGGTTCCTAAGGGTAGGGCACTTAAATCTAGGATTAGGGTTCCTTTGAGAAGGGCTTCCTAATTGTCGGACAAGTGGAGCTAGGTTTAGTGTTCCTAAGGGTAGGGCACAAGGAGCTAGGGTTAGAGATCCTATGGGGATAGGTTTTCTATTGGTAGGGTCCTTGGAGCTAGGCTTAGGGTTCCATTGTGTAGGACACATTGAGCTTGGGATAGCGTTCCTATGGGTAGGGCACTTGGAGCTAGGGTTAGGGTTACTATGGGTACTGCTTCCCACCCTAGGGTTAGGTATACTAAGGGTAGGGCACTTGGAGCTAGCGTTAGGGTTCCTATAGGTAGGGCACTTGGAGCTAGTGTTAGGGTTCCTAAGGGTACAGATTCCCGCCCCAGGGTTAGGGTTCCTAAGGGTAGGGCTTCCGCCCTAGGTTTTGGATTCCTAAGGGAGGGCACTTTGAGCTAGGATTAGGATTCCTATAGGTAGGGCACTTGGAGCAAGGGTTAGGATCCCTCTGGGTAAAGCTTCCCGCCCTAGGTTTAGGTTTCCTATGGGTTTGGTACTTTGAGCTAGTGTTAGGGTTCCCATGGGAAGGGCAATTGGAGCTAGTGTTAGGGTTCCTATGAGTAGGTCTTCCCACCGTATTGTTAGGGTTACCATGGGTAGGGCACTTGGAGCTAGTGTTACGGTTCCTATGGGTAGAGCACTTTGAGCTAGGGTTAGGGTTCCTATGAGTAGAGCAATTTCAGCTATGGTTAGGGTTCCTAAGGGTAGGGCTTCCTGAGGTAGGGATAGGTTTCCTATGAGTAGGGCACTTTGAGCTAGGGTTAGTTTTCCTATGGGTAGTGGACTTTTAATTAGGGTTATGATTCTCAAGGGTACGGCACTTGGAGCTAGAGGTAGGGGTCCTATGGGTACGGCACTTGGAGCTAGGGTTAGGGCTCTTAAGGGTAGGGCACTTGAAGCTAGATTTAGGGTTCCTTTGGGTATGGCTTTCCATCCCACGGTTAGGGTTCCTATGGGTAGTGCTTTCCATCGTAGGGTTAGGGCTTCTATGAGTAGGGAACTTGGAGCTAGGGTTAGAGTTTCTATGGGTAGGGCACTTGAAGCTAACGTTTGGGTTCCTATGGGTAGGGCTTCCTGGCCTCGGGTTAGGGTTCCAAATGGTAGGGCACTTTGCGCTACTGTTAGTGTTCCTATGGGTAGGGCACTTGGAACTTGCGTTAAGGTTCCTCTGGGTAAGGCTTCTTGCCCTACAGTTAGGGTTCACATGGGTAGGGACTTGGAGCTAGGGATAGGGTTCTTATGGGTAAAGCACTTCGAGCTACAGTTAGGGTTTCTATGGGTAGAGCACTTGGAGCTTGAATTAAGGTTCCTATGGGTAGGGTTAACCGCCCTAGGGTCAGGGTTCCTATGGATAGAGCACTCGAAGCAAGATGGAGCCATTGAAATGTTCACTCACAACAGAGTTACTTTAAAAATATATGCTATCACTGGAGTGAAATGCACTTGAATCTAGGGTTAGCTTTCCTATGGTTAGGGCTTCCCGCCCTAGTGTTAGGGTTAATATGGGTAGGGCACTTGGAGCTAGGGTTAGGGTTCCCATGGGTAGGGCGCTTGAAACTATGTTTAGGGTTCCTATGGCTATAACTTCCCGCCCTAGGGTTAGGGTTCCTAAGTGTAGGTTATTTTGATCTAGGTTTAGAATTCATAATTGTAGGACACTTGGAACTAGAGCTAAGGTTCCTATGGGTAGAGCTACCCGGCCTAGTATTAGGATTCCTATGGGTAGGGCACTTGGAGATAGGGTTATGGTTACTATGGGTAGAGCACTTGGAGCAAGGGTCATGGTTCCAATACGTAGGGATTCCCGCCCTATGGTTAGGGTTCGATTGGGTAGGGCACGTTGAGCTAGGGTTTAGGTTCCTTAGGATAGGTCACTTGGAGCTAAGATTAGTGTTCCTATTGGTAGGGCACTTGAAGCTAGAGTTAGGGTTCCTATGGTTAAGGCACTCGAATCTAGGGTTAGGGCTTCCAACTCTAGGGTTAGGATTCCTGTGGGTAGGGCATTCCACCCTAGGGTTAGGGTTCCTAAGGGTAGAGCACTTTGAGCTAGCGTTAGGGTTTCTAAGGGTAGGGCACTTGGAGCTAGGGTTAGGTTTAGTATGGGTAGGGCACTTGAAGGTAGGGTTAGGGTAACTAAGTTCAGGGCACTTGAAGCTAGGATTAGGGTTCCTATGGGTAGGACTCTTGGTGTTGCTGTTAGGGTTCCTATGGATAGGGCACTTGAAGCTATGGTTAGGGTTCCTATGGATAGGGCTTCCCGCCCTAGGGTTAGGTTTCTTATGGGTAAGATAATTGAAGCTACCGCTATGGTTCCTATGATTAGGGCTTTGCGCCCTAGGGTTAGGGTTACTAAGGGTAGGGCACTTGGAGCTAGGGTTAGGGTACCCATAGAAAGGGAACTTGAAGCTGGAGGTAAGGTTCCCATGGCTAAGGCCCTTGAATCTAAGGTTTGGGTTCCTATGGGTAGGGCACGTGGAGCTAGAGTTAGGGTTCCTATGAGTAGGGCACTTGGAGCTAGAGTTTGGGTTCCTATGGGTTGAGCTTCCCGCCCTAGGGTTTGGGTTCCTATGTATAAAGCACTTGGAAATAGGCTTGGGGTTCCTGTGGGTAGGGCACTTGGAGCTAGGGTTAGGGTTCCAATGGGTAGGGCCCTTGGAGCTAGAGGTAGTGTTCCTATGGGTTGGGTATCCTGCTCTAATCTTTGGGTTCCTATGGGTAGGGCACTTGGAGCTAGCTTAAGGGTTCCTATGGGTAGGGCACTGGCAGCTAGGGTTAGGGTTCCTACAGATAGGGCACTTCAAGCTAGGGTTAGGGTTCCTATAGTTAGGGCTTCCCGCCCTAGCATTAGGGATCTTAAGGGTAGGGGACTTTGTGCTAGGGTCAGGATTCCAATGGGTAAGGCATGTGAAGCTGGGTTTTGGGTTCCTATGAGTAGGGCACTCTGAGCTAAGGTTAGGTTTCCTATGGCAGGGCATTTTTAGCTAGAGATAGGGTTCCTATGGGTCGAGCTTCCCGCCCCAGGGGTTAGGGTTCCTATGGGTAGGTCATTTGGAGCTAGGTTTAGGGTTCCTATGGAAAGGTACTTCGATATAGGGTCAGGGTTCCTATGGGTAGGGCACTAGAAGCTACGGTTAGGGTTCCTATGTTTAGTGCAATTTGAGTTAGGGTTATGGTTTCTATCTGTAGGGCAGTTGAAGCTAGGATTAGGTTTCTTATGGGTAGGGCTTCCTGCCCTAGGGTTAGGGTTCCTATGGGTGGGGAACTTGGAGCTAAGGTTAAGGTAAACATGGGTAGGGCACTTGGAGCTAGGGTTAGGATTCCTATGGGTAGGGCACATCGAGCTAGGGTTAGGGTTCCTATGGCTAGGACACATTGAGCTAGGGTTAGGGTTCCTATGCGTAGGGCACTTGGAGCTATGGTTAGGGTTCCTATGGGTAGGGCTGTCCTTCCTAGGTTAGGGTTCCTATGAATAAGACACTTGGATAAAGGGATAGGGTTCCTATGGGTAAGGCAGTTGGAGCTAGGGATACGGTTCCTATGGGTAGGACACTTGGGGCTAGAGTTAGGGTTCCAATGGGTAGGGCTTCCAGCCCTAGGGTTAGGGTTTCTATGAGTAGGGATTCCCGCCCTGGAATGAGGGTTCCTATGGGTAGGACACTTTTAGCTAGGGTTAAGGTTCCAATGGGTAGGGCTTCCTGCCCTAGGGTTAGGGTTCTTATGGATAGAGTACTTGGAGCTAGGGTTAGGATTCCTATGGGTAGGGCACATCAAGCTAGGGTTAGGGTTCCTATGGGTAGGGCACTTGGAGGTATACTTAGGGTTCCAAGGGGTAGGGCTTTCCACCCTAGAGTTAGGGTTCCTATGGGTAGGGCACTTGTACCTAAAGGTTAGGGTTCAAATGGGTAGAGCACTTCGAGCTAGGGTTGCAGTACCTATGGGTAGGGCTTCCCTTCCAAGGGTTAAGGTTTCTATGGGTAGGGAACTTGAAGCTAGGGTTAGAGTTTCAATGGGTAGGGCACTTTGAACTAGGGTTAGAATTGCTATGGGTAGGGCACTTCCAGCTAGAGTTAGAGTTCCTATGGGTAGGGCTTCCCACCCTAGGGTTAGGTTTCCTATGGTTAGGACACTTGGAGCTAGGGTTAGGGTTTCTATGGGTAGGGCACTTGGAGCTAGAGTTAGGGCTCCTGTGGGAAGGGTTTCCCCCCATAGGGTTAGGGTCTCTAGGGGTAGGGCACTTGGAGCTAGGGCTAGGGTGCCCTTGGGTAGGGCCTCCCTTCTAGGTTTAGGGTTCCTATAGGTAGGGAACTTGGAGTTAGGGTTAGAATTCCAGTGGTTAGGGCTTCCCACCCTAGGGTTAGGGTTCTTATGGGTAGGTTACTTGGAGCTAGGGTTTGGGTTCCTATGGGTGGGGCACTTGGAGCTAGGGTTAGGGTACCTATTGGTAGGGTTTCCCTTCCTAGGGTTAGGGTTGCTATTGGTAGGGTACTTGGAGCTAGGGTTAGGGTTCCTATGGGTCGGACACTTTGAACAAGGGTTACGATTCCTATGGGTATGGAACTTGGAGCTGGATTAGGGTTCCTAGGGGAAGGGCACTTTTAACTAGGGTTAGGGTTTCTATGGCAAGAGCTTCCCGCCCTATGGTTAGGGTGCCTATGGGTAGGGTACTTCGTGCTAGGGTTAGGGTACCTATGGATAGGGCTTCCATTCCTAGGGTTAGAGTTCCTATGGGTAGGGTACTTGGAGGTAGGATTAGGCTTCCTATGGGTAGAGATTGCCGCCCTAGAGTAAGGGTTCCTATTTGTAGGGCACTTTGAGCTAGCATTACGGTTAATATTGGTAGAGCTTCCCACCTTATGGTTAGAGTTGCTATGGGTAGAGCACTTGGAGCTAAGATTAGGGTTCCAATGAGTAGGGCTCCCCGCCCTAGGGTTAGTTTTCATATAGGTAGGGCTTCACGCCCCAGGGTTACTGTTCTTATGGGTAGGGTACTTGGAGCTAGGGTTAGGGTTCCTATGGGTAGAGCACTTGAAGCTAGGGATAGGGTTCCAATGGGTAGCACTCTTGTAGCTAGGTTTAGGGCTTCTATGGGTAGAGCACTTGGACATAGGGTTAGGTTTCCTGTGGGTAGGACTTCCCACCCTAGGGTTAGGGTTCCTATGGGTAGGGCTTTCTGTCCTAGGGTTATGGTTATTATGGGTAGGGTATTTGGAGCTAGGGTTAGGGTTCCTATAGGTAGGACACTTGGAGCTAGGGCTAGGGTTACTATGGGTAGGCCACTTGGAGCTAGGGATAGGGTTCCTATGTGTAGGACACTTGTAGCTAGGTTTATGGTTCCTATAGTTAGGGCACTTGGAGCCAGGGTTAGGATTCCTATGGGTAGGGGACTTGGAGCTAGGGAAAGGGTTCCTATGGGTAGGGCAGTTGGAGCTAAAGTTAGGGTTCCAATGGGTAGGGCTTCCCTCCCTATGGTCAGAGTTCCTCTGGGTAGGGAACTTGGAGCTAGCGTTAGGGTTTCTTTGGGTAGGCATTCTTGCCCTGGAGTGAGGGTTCCTATGGGTAGGGCTCTTTTACCTAGGGTTACGGTTCCCATGGGTAGGTCTTCGAGCCCAAGTGTTAGGATTCCTATGGGTAGGACTTCCGTCCCTAGGATTAGTGTTCTTATGGGTAGGGTACTTGGAGCTAGGGAGAGTGTTCCTATGGGGAGGGTACTTGGAGCTAGGGTTACGGTTCCTATGGGTAGGGCACATCAAGCTAGGGTTAGGTTTTCTATGGATAGGGCACTTGCAGGTATACACAGAGTTCCTATGGGTAGGGATTCCCGCCCTAGAGTTAGGGTTCCTATAGGTAGGGCACTTGATGCTAGGATTAAGGTTCCTATGGATAGGGCAATTGAAGCTAGAGTTAGGGTACCAATGGGTAGGGCTTCCCACCCTAGGGTTAGAATTCCTATGGTTAGGGCTTCCCGCCCTAGGGTTAAGGTTCCTATGGGTAGGAAACTTTGAGTTAGAGTTACGATTCCTATGGGTAAGACTTCCCATCCTTTGGTTAGGGTTCCTATGGGTAGGGCACTCGGAGCTAGGGTTAGGGTTTCTATGGGTAGGCCACTTGGATCTAGGGTTAGGGTTCTTATGAGAAGGGCACTTGAAGCTATTATTAGGGTTCCTATCTGTAGGGCTCCTCTCCCTTGCGTTAGATTTCCTTAGCATAGGGCACTTGAAGCGAGGGTTAGGTTTCCTATCAATAGGGCACTTCAAGCTAGTGTTAGGGTTCATATGCGTAGGGCAGTTGGATCCAGGGTTAGGACTCTGATGGTTAGGGCTTACCGCCCAAGGGTTGGGGTTCCTATGTGTAGGGCACTTGGAGGTAGGGCTAGGTTTCCTATGGGTAGGGCTTACCGCCATAGGGTTAGGGTTCCTATGGGAAGGGCACTTGGAGCTAGGGTTAGGTTTCCTATGGGTAGGGCACTTGAAGATAGGGTTAGGGATCCTTTGGGTAGGGCTTCCCTCCCTAGTGTTAGGGTTCCTGTATGTAGGCCACTTGGAGCTAGAGCTAGGGTTCGTATGGGTAGGGATTCCCGCCCTAGTGTTAGGGTTCCTGTAGGTAGGACTTCTCTCCCATGGGTCAGGGTTTGTATGGGTAAGGCACTTGGAGCTAGGGTTAGGGTTCCTATGTGTAGGGCACTTGGAGCTAGAGTTAGTGTTCCTATTTATAGGGAATGTGGAGGCAGAGTTAGGGTTCCGATGGGTAGGGCACTGCGAGCTAGGGTTAGGGTTCCTATGGGTAGGACTTCCCGCCCTAGTGTCAGGGGTCCTATGGGTAGGGCACTTGAAGCTAGGATTAGAGTTCCTATGGATGGGGCACTTGTAGCTAGGGTTAATGTTCCTATGGGTAGAGCTTCCTGCCCTAGGTTTAGGGTTCCAAAATGTAGGGAAATTTGAGCTAGGGTTAGGTTTAATAAGGGTAGGGCTTCCAGCCCTAGAATTAGGGTTATTTTGATTATGGCTTTCCGCCCTAGGATTAGGGTTCCTATGGGTAACACACTTGGAGCTAGGGGTCGGCTTCCTTCGAGTAGGGCACTTGGAGCTAGGGTTAGGGATCCTAAGAGTAGGTCACTTGGAGCTAGGGTTAGGCTTCCAAAGGGTAGGGCACTTCGAGCTAGGGTTAGGGTTCCTATGGGTAGGAAACTTGGATCTAGGGTTACAGTTCCTATGAGTAGGGATTTCCGACCTAGAGTGAGGGTTCCTACGGGTAGGGCACATTTAACTACAGTTAGAGTTTCTATGGGCAAAGCTTCCCGCCCTATGCTTAGAGTTACTATTGGTAGGGTTCTTGCAGATACCGTTAGGGTTCCTATGGGTAGGGCGCTTGAAGCTAGGGTCAGAGTTCCTATCGGTAGGGCACCTGCAGACAGATAGAAGGTTTCTATGGGTAGAGCATCCCACCCTAGGGTTAGGGCTCCTAAGGGTAGGGCACTGGGTGCTAAGGTTAGGATTTCAATTGGTAGGGAACCTGAAGCTAGGGTTTGAGGTCCTATTTAGGGCACTTGGAGCTAGAGTTAGGGTTCCTATGGGTAGGGCTTCCAGGCCTAATTTCAGGGTTTCTATGGGTAGGGCACTTGGAGCTGGAGTTAGGGTTCCTATGGGTAGGGCTTCGCGCCCTAGGGTTAGGGTTCCTATGGGTAGGTGTGGACGAGAGGGTGCCGGGGCTCAACCCTCCCTGGGGAGGACGGGAGCCACACCGGCCTCGTCTCATCGTCCGAGGGCCTTGGCCCTGGGGATAGCAGTCCGCTCTGGCGGTTCGGACCCTGTGTGCGGGACCGAACTGCTACACAGTTAAATAATACGGGGCCAGCCCTTGGGTCAGGCGGGGCACCAACACACACGGCAGTAGTTTCTCGGCTCTGGCCCCTTGGGGCAGGGCAGAGCAGTGGCAAAGTCAATGGGGGCCCAGCCCTTTGGTCAGGTGGGGCACCAACAAATACAGTAGCAGTTTATCAGCTCTGGCCCTTTGAGGCGGGGCAGAGCAGTGGCAAAGCCAATAGGGGCCCAGCCCTTGGGTCGGGCGGGGCACCAACAAACACAGTAGCAGTTTACCAGCTCTGGCCCTTTGGGGCAGGGCAGAGCAGTGGCACTAGGCGGGAAGAGGGGGAGTCTGCCACCCGGTTACAGGTGGCAGGGGGGAACGCAGGCCCACCCACTCCTCTGCATTCCAGCCCGGGGCCCTGGTAGCAGCCATCACGGCTACGGGTGATCAGTGGGGATCCTGACCGAAATGCACTGACATAGGCGCAGGGCCTTCTGCGGCCTGACTGTAGTCAGCTGCCCCCGGGCTACTTCCAGCCTCCCCCCTGGTTCCTACTGGTCCCCTGGGGCGTCCAGCACCATGGGTTCTTCCCAGTCAGGGCAGGGCAGTAGGTCCGGGAATACCTCAGGGGCAGCTGCCCAGGTCTGATCTGGCGGCTCCTCGGGGCCGTAGTAGGGACGGGGTAGTTCGGACAGCTCCTCGGCGTAGCGGCTGCGGGGCAGCTCTGGCAGCTCCTCGTCATAGCAGCTGCGGGGCAGCTCCTCGTCGTAGCGGTCTCGGGCCTCAGCAGCTTCCCGGTGATGAGGGTCAGCAGGCATGTCTGCTCCTGCCAGCGGCCGAGCCCTGACTGAGGGCTGGGGCCCGGCTTTTATCCTTCCGGGTCGCCGCCTGACCCTTGAGGGGCGGGACTTCCTCCCAGCGGTTCCGCCCCAGGGGGTGATTGACAGGGCTCAACCCTCCCTGGGGAGGAGGGGAGCCACACTGCCTCGCTACAGTAGGGGACTTGGAGCTAGAGTTAGGGTACCTATGTGTAGGGCACTTGGAGCTACGGTTAATGGTCCTATGGGTAGGGCTCCTCGCCCTATGGTTAGGGTTCCTAAGGGTAGGGCAATTTGAGCTAGGTTTAGAGTTCCTAGGGGTAAGTCTTCCTGCCGTAGGGGGAGGGTTCCCATGGATAGGGGCTTGGATCTAGGGTAAGGGTTCCTATGGGTAGGGGGCTTGGAGCTAGGGTTAGAGTTCCTATGGGTTGGGCTTCCCTTCCTTGGGTTAGAGTTTATATGGGTAGGGCACTTGGATCTAGGATTAGGGTTCCTCTGGGTAGGGCATCCAAACCTAGGGTTAAAGTTCCTTATGGGTAGGGCACTTTGAGCTAGGGTTAGAGATGCTATGGGTAGGGCTTCCCTTCCTAGGGTTACGGTTCATATGGGTAGGGCACTTAGAGCTAGGCTTAGGGTTCCTATTGGTAGGGCATCCCACCCTAGGGGTAAGGTTCCTATGGGTAGGGCACTTGTAGCTAGGGTTAGGGTTCCTTTGGGTAGGTCTTCCCTCCCTAGGGTTAGGGTTCCTAAGAGTAGGTCTTGAAGTTAAGGCTATGGTTACCATGTTTAGGGCACTTGTATCTAGGGTTAGGGTTCCTATGGGTAGAGCTTCCCGCCCTACAGTTAGGGTTCCTATGGGTATGGCACTTGGAGCTAGGGTTAGGGATCGTAAGGGTAGGGCACTTGGAGCTAGGGTTAGGGTTCCTATGAGTAGGGCTTCCCTTCCTAGGGTTAGGGTTCCTATGGGTAGGGCAGTTGGAGCTAATGTTAGGGTTCCTATAGGTACGGATTCCCACCCTAAGGTTAGGGTTCCTATGGGTAGGGCTCTTGGAGCTAGGGTTAGGGATCCTAAGAGTAGGGCTCTTGAAGCTAGGGTTAGGGTTCCTATGGGTAGGGCACTTTGAGCTAGGGTTAATGTTCCTATGGATAGGCCTTCCATTCCTAGAATTAGGGATCCTCAGGGTAGGGCGCTTGGCGCTAGGGTTAAGGTTCCTATGAGTAGGGTGCTTTGAGCTAGGGTTAGGGTTCCTATGGGTAGGGCTTCCCGCCCCAGAGCTGGGGTTCCCTTGAGTAGGGCACTTGGAGCTAGGGATAGGGTTCCCTAGAGTAAGGCTTCCCGCCCCGCTAGGGTTCGGGTTCCCTTGGGAAGGGCACATGTAGCTAGGGTTGGGGTTCCTTTGGGAAGGGCTTCCCAACCCAGTCTTAGGGTTCCCTTGAGTAGAGCATGCCGACGCAGGGTTAGGGTTTCCTTGAGAAGTGCAGCTGGAGCTAGGGTCAGGGTTCCCTTCAGTAGGGCTTCCCGCCCCAGGGTTAAGGTTCCCATGGGTTGGGCACTTGGAGCTAGGGTTATGGTTCACTTGGGTAGAGCACTTGTAGCTAGGGTTAGGGTTCCCTTCGGTAGGGCTTCTCGCCCCAGGCTTAGGCTTCCTCTGGGTAGCTCTTCCCGCCCAAGAGTTAGGTTTCCCTTAGGAAGGGCACTTGGAGCTAGGGTTAGGGTTCCCTTGGGTAGGGCTTCCCACCACAGGGCTGGGTTCCCTTTGGTAGGGCTTCCCATCACAGAGTTAGGGTTCCCTTGGATAGGGCAATTGAAAGTAGGGTTAAGGAACCCGTGGGTAGGGCACCTGGATCAAGATTTGGGGTTCCCTTGGGTATAGCACTGCATCCCAGGGTTAGGGAACCCTTGGGTAGGGCACTTGGAGCTAGAGTTAGTGTTCCCTTGGCTAGGGCACTTGGAGCTAGGGTTAGGGTTCCCTTGGACAGCGCACTTGGAGCTAGGGTTAGGGTTCCCTTGGGCAGGGATTTCCGTTACATAATTAGAGTTCCCTTGCGTAGGGCACTTGGAATTAGGATTTGTGTTCCCCTGGCAGGGTTTCCCACCCCAGGGTTAGGGTTCCCTTGAGTAGGGCACTTGGAGCTAAGGTTATTGTAACTAAGAGTAGCGCTTCCCGCCCCAGGGTTAGGGTTCCCTTGGGTAGGGCTTCCCACCAAAGGGATAGAGTTCCCTTAGGTAGGGCACTTGTAGCTAGGCTGAGGATTCCCTTGGGTAGGGCACTTGTAGCTAGGGTGAGGGTTCCCTTGGGCAGTGCACTTGGAGCCAGGGTTTGTGTTCCCTTGGATAGGGCTTCCCATCCCAGGGTTAGGGATCCCTTGGGTATGGAAGTTGGAGCTAGGTTCAGGGTTCCCATGGGTAGGGCTTCCTTCACCAAGGTTAGGGTTCCCCTGCATGGAGCATTCGGAGCTAGGGTTAGGGTTCCCATGGGTAGCGCTTCCCACCCCAGGGTTAGGTTTCCCTTGGGTTGGGCAGGTGGCATTAGGGTTAGTGTACCTTTGTGTACAGCTTCCCGTCAAAGGGTTAGAGTTCCCTTGGTAGGGCACTTGGAGCTAGTGTTAGAGTTCCCTTTGGAAGGGCACTTGGAGCTAGGTTTAGGGTTCCCTTGGGTAGTGCTTCCCACCCCAGGGTTAGGGTTCTTCTGGGTAGGGCACTTGGAGCTAGGGTTAGGATTCCTTCGGGTAGGACCTTTGAGCTAAGGTTATGGTTCCTATGGGTAGGGCAGTTGGAGATAGGGTTAGGGTTCCTATGGGTAGAGTACTTTGAGCTAGGGTTAGAGTTCCTATGGGTAGGGCTTCCCGCCCTAGGATTACAGTTCCTCAGGGTCGGGCAGTCTGAGCTAGGTTTAGGGTTCCTGTGGTAGAACACTTTGAGCTAGGATTAGGGTTCCTATTGGTAGGGCACTTGGAGCTAGGGTTAGGGTTCCTATGGGTAGCGCTCCCTGTCCAAGGGTGAGGGTTCCCTTTGGTAGGGCTTCCCACCCCAGGGTTAAGGTTTCCTTTGGTAGGGCACTTGGGCTAGGGTTAGGGTTCCCTTGGGTAGAGCTTCCAGCCTCATTGTTAGTGTTCCCTTGCGTAGGGCACTTTGATCTAGGGTTAGGGTTCCCTGGAGTAGGGCTTCCCACCCCAAGGTCAGGGTTCCCTTGTTTAGGGCTGTGACGATGCAGTTCTGGCGGGACCCAACTGTGAGTGCCAATTCAGGACCAATTGCTTAAACAGGGCAGTTACAGCCCTAGGCTGGGGTTTTTCCACCTCTAAGGCAAACCAAAACAGCCAGACAGAGAGGACTTTGGTTTCATCCCACTGGCTAACCACAAGTCACACAAGCAGTTTCCTTAGACACTCCAGTCTCCCAGTATCACCACCAGTGCCACCCGTCCTGGGGATGAACGGTTATGAAAACCAACACCCCAGTAAAAGAAAAAGGTTCTCTCGATCCCAAAGGACCAAGCCCCAGACCCAGGTCAATATACACATCAGATTTTACCCACTAATCACACTGTTGCCAATCCTTTAGAATCTAAAATCTAAAGGTTTATTCATAAAAGGAAAAAGATATAGAAATGAGAGCTATAATTGGTTAAATGGAATCAATTACATACAGTAATGGCAAAGTTTTAGTTCAGGCTTGTAGCAGTGATGGAGTAAACTGCAGGTTCAAATCAAGTCTCTGGAGTACATCCCCCACTGGGATGGGTCATCAGTCCCTTGTGTAGAGCTTCAGCTTGTAGCAAAGTCCCTCCAGAGATAAGAAGCAGAATTGAAGACAAGATGGAGATGGGGCATCAGCCTTACATAGGCACTTCCAGGTGTAAGAACACTTCTTTGTTCTTACTGTGGAAAATTACAGCAAAATGGAGTTTGGAGTCACATGGACAAGTCCCTGCATACTTTGCTGAGTCACAAGGCATATCTGCCTCCTCTCAATGGGTCAATTGTGTAGCTGATGGTCGTTAATGGGCCATCAAGCAGGATAAGCAGAGCTAACACCAACTTGTCTGGGGAGTTTCCCAGAACTGCAGCACCAATTTGAAATACAGACAGTAAACAGCCAGTACTTATAACTTTAACTACATAATGATACAGACATACAGACAGCATAATCATAACCAGCAACCCATAACCCGATCTTAGACACCTTATATGACCCCCTTTACATAAGATCTGGTGCCACTACAGGACTTTGGTTGCAACCCATGTTCTATATGGTCCCAGTTTATATCAATAACGTCACAAGGGCACTTGGAGCTAGGGTTAGGGTTCCCTTGGATACGGCTTCCCACCCCAGGGTTAAGGTTCCCTTGGGTAAGGAACTTGGAGTTAGGGTTAGGGTTCCCTTGGGTTGGGCTTCCCACCCCAAGGTTATGGTTCCTTGGGTAGGGCATTTGGAGCTAGGGTTAGAGTTCCCTTGGGTAGGGTATTCAAAGCCAGGGTTAGGGTTCCCTTGGGTAGGACAGTTGGAGCAAGGGTTAGGATTCCCTTGGGTAGGGCTTCCTGCCCCAGAGTTGGGGTTCGCTTGGGTAGGGCACTTGCAGCTAGGGTTAGTGTTTCCTTGGGTAGGGCTTCCCGCCCCAGAGTTGCTGTTCCCTTGGGTAGGGCTTCCCGCCCCAGAGCTCGGGTTCCCATGAGTAGGGCTTCTTGCCCCAGAGCTGGAGTTCCCTTGGGTAGGGCACTTGGAGCTAGGGATAGGGTTCCCTAGAGTAAGGCTTCCCGCCCCATGGTTAGGGTTCCTTGGGTAAGGCATTTGGAGCTAGGGTTCGGGTTCCCTTGGGAAGGGCACATGTAGCTAGGGTTGGGGTTCCTTTGGGAAGGGCTTCCCAACCCAGTCTTAGGGTTCCCGTGAGTAGGGCATATAGACCCAGGGTTAGGGTTCCCTTGAGAAGTGTACTTGGAGCTAGGGTCAGGGTTCCCTTTAGTAGGGTTTCCCGACCCAGGATTAGGGTTCCCATGGATTGGGCACTTGGAGCTTTGGTTATGGTTCACTTGGGTAGAGCACTTGTAGCTAGGGTTAGGGTTCCCTTCGGTAGGGCTTCTTGCCCCAGGTTTCGGCTTCCCTTGGGTAGCTCTTCCTGCCCGAGAGTTAGGTTTCCCTTAGGAAGGGCCCTTGGAGCTAGGGTTAGGGTTCCTTTAGGTAGGGCTTCCCGCCACAGGGTTAGGGTTCCCTTTGGTAGGGCTTCCCATCACAGGGTTAGAGTTCCCTTGGATAGAGCACTTGGAGATAGCGTTAGGGTTCCCTTGGGTAGGGCTTCCCGTCACAGGGTTAAGGAACCCTTGGGTAGGGCACGTGGAACTAGAGTTTTGGTTCCCTTGGGTATAGCACCCCGCCCCAGGGTTAGGGAACCCTTGGGTAGGGCACTTGGAGCTAGGGTTAGGGTTCCCTTGGCTAGGGCACTTGGAGCTAGAGTTAGGGTTCCCTTGGGCAGGGCTTTCCATTACATAATTAGAGTTCCCTTGCATAGGGCACTTGGAGTTAGGATTTCTGTTCCTCTTGCAGGTATTCCCACCCCAGGGTTAGGGTTCCCTTGAGTAGGGCACTTGGAGCTAAGGTTATTGTAACTAAGAGTAGCGCTTCTCGCCTCAAGGTTAGGGTTCCCTTGGGTAGAGCTTCCCACCATAGGGATAGGGTTCCCTTCGGTAAGGCACTTGTAGCTAGGCTGAGGGTTCCCTTGGGTAGGGCACTTGTAGCTAGGATGAGGGTTCCCTTGGGCAGCGCACTTGGAGCTAAAGTTTGGGTTCCCTTGGGCAGTGCTTCCCGCCACAGGGTTAGGGTTCCCTTGGATAGGGCACTTGGAGCTAGCGTTAGGGTTCCCTTGGGTAGGGCACCTGGAACTAGGATTTTGTTTCCTTTGGTCAAGGCTTCCCGTCACAGGGTTAGGGTTACCTTAGGTATGGAAGTTGGAGCTAGGTTCACGGTTCCCTTGGGTAGGGCTTGTAGCTAGGGTTAGGGTTGCTTTGGGAAGGGCACTAGGAGTTAGGGTTAGGGTTCCCTTAGGCAGTGCACTTGGAGCTAGGGTTTGGGTTCCCTTGGGCAGGGCTTCCCATCACAAGGATAGGGTTTCCTTTGGTAGGGCTCCTGGAGCTACAGTTAAGGTTCCCTTTGGTAGGGCTTCCCACCCCAGAGTTAGGGTTCTTTTGAATAGGGCCCTTAGAGCTAGGGTTAAGGTTCCCTTGGATAGGGCTTTCCGCCCCAGGGTTAGGGATCCCTTAGGTATGGAAGTTGGAGCTAGATTCAGGGTTCCCTTGGGTAGGGCTTCCCTCACCAGCTTTAGGGTTCCTCTGTGTGGAGCATTTGGAGCTAGGGTTAGGGTCCCCATGGGTAGCGCTTCCCACCCCAGGGTTAGGGTTCCCCTGGGTTGGGCACTTGGTGCTAGAGTTAGGGTACCTATGGGTACAGCTTCCCATCAAAGGGTTAGGGTTCCCTTGGTAGGGCTCTTGGAGCTAGTGTTAGGGTTCTCTTGGGGAGGGCACTTGGAGCTAGGGTTAGGGTACCTATGGATACGGCTTCCTGACCCAGAGTTAGGGTTCCCTTGGGTAGGACACTTGGGGCTAGAGTTAGGGTTCGCTTGGGTAGTGCTTCCCACCCCAGTGTTAGGGCTCCCTTTGGTAGGGCACTTGGAGCTACTGTTAGTGAACCTATGCATAGGGATTCCCACCCCAGGGTTAGAGTTCCCTTGGGTTGGGCACTTGGTGCTAGAGTTAGGGTACCTATGGGTACAGCTTCCCATCAAAAGGTTAGGGTTCCCTTGGTAGGGCACTTGGAGCTAGTGTTAGGGTTCCCTTGGGTAGGGCACTTGAGCTAGGTTTAGGGTACCTATATTTACGGCTTCCTGATCCAGAGTTAGGGTTCCCTTCGGTAGGGCACTTCAGGCTAGAGTTAGGGTTCCCTTGGGTAGTGCCTCCCACTCCAGTGTTAGGGGGTTCCCTTGGGTAGGGCACTTGGAGCTAGGATTAATGAACCTATGGGTAGAGCTTCCATCCCTAGGGTTAGGGTTCCCTTGGGTAGGGAACTTTGAGCTACTGTTATTGAACCTAGGAGTAGGGATTCCCACCCCAGGGTTAGGGTTCCCTTGGGTAGGGCAGTTGGAGCTAGTGTTACCGTTCTCTTTGATAGGGCACTTGAAAGTAGGGTTAGAGTTCCCTCAGAGAGGGCTTCCCCCCCCACAGAGTTAGGGTTCCCTTTGGTATGGCTTCCCCACCACAGGCTTAGGGTTCCCTTGGGTAGGTAGGGCATTTGGAGCTAGGGTTAGGTTTCCCTTGGGAAGGGATTCCCGCCCCAGAGTTGGGGTTCCCTTGGGCAGGGCACTTGTAGTTAGGGTTAGGGTTCCCTTGGGTACAACTTCCAGCCCCTGGAATTGGGTTCACTTGGGTAGCGCACTTGGAGCTAGGGTTAGAGTTCCCTTGGGTAGGGCTTCCCGACAGAGGATTAGGGTTCCTATGGGTAGGGCACTTGGAGCTAGGGTTAGGGTTCCCTTCGGTAGGGCTTCCCTCCCCAGGTTTCGGGTTCCCTTGGGTAGGGCACTTGGAGCTAGGGTTAGGGTTCCATAGTGTAGGGCTTCCCGCCACAGGGTTAGAGTTTCCTTTGGTAGGGCACTTGGAGCTAGGGTTAGAGTTCCCTTGAGTAGGACTTCCCACCCCAGGGTTAGGGTTCCCTTGGGTAGAGCACTTGAAGCTAGGGTTAGGGTTCCCCTGGGTAGGGCACTTGGAGCTAGGGTTAGGATTCCACTGGGAATGGCGTCCTGCCACAGGATTAGGGTTCCCTTGGATATGGCATTTCCAGCTAGTTTTAGGGTTCCCTTGGATTGGGCAATCAGAGCTAGGTTTAGGGTTCCCTTGGGTACCGTACTCGGAGCTAGGGTTAGGGTTCCCTTGGGTAAGGCACTTGGAACTGGGGTTAGGGTTGCCTTGGGTAGGACTTCCCATCCCAGGGTTAGGGTTCCCTTGGATATGGCACTGGGAGCTAGAGTTAAGGTTCCCTTGGATAGGGCTTCCCCCAACAGGGTAGGGTTCCCTTGGATAGTGGACTTGGTGCTAGGGTTACGGTTCCCTTTGGTAGGGTACTTGGTGCTAGGGTGAGTGTACCTATGGGTATGGCTTCCCATCACAGGGTTATGGTTCCCTTGGGTAGGACACTTGGATCTAGGGTTAGTGTACCTATGGGTATGCGTCCTGATCCAGAGTTAAGGTTCCCTTGTTAAGGGAACTTGGAGCTAGGGTTAGTGAACCTATGGTTACGGCTTCCTGCCGCAGGGTTAGTGCACTTTGATCTAATGTTTATGAACCTATGGGTAGGGATTCCTGCCCCAGGGTTAGGGTTCCCTTAGGTAGGGCAGTTGGAGCTAGTTTTATGGTTCCCTTGGATAGAGCACTTGGAGCTAGGGTTAGGGTTCCCTTCGATAGGGCTTCCCACCCCAGGGTTAGGGTTTCCTTGGGTAGGTAGGGCACTTGGAGCTAGGTTTCGGGTTCCCTTGGATATGGCTTCCCGCCATAGGGTTTGGGTTCCCTTGGGTAGGGGTCTTGGAGCTAGGGTCACGGTTGCTTTGGGTAGGGCTTCACACTTCAGGGTTTTGGTTCCCTTGGGTAGTCCAGTTGGAGTTAGGGTTAGGGTTCCATTGAGTAGGACTCTTGGAGCTAGGGTTACGGTTCCCTTGTGTAGGGCATCCTGCCCCAGGGTTTGGGTTCCCTGCCCCAGGGTTAGGGTTCCCCTGCATGGAGCATTTGGAGCTAGGGTTAGGGTTCCCATGGATAGTGCTTCCCACCCCTCGGTTAGGGTTCCCTTCGATAGGGCACTGGGAGCTAGGGTTAGGGTTCCCTTGTATAGGGCTTCCTGCCACAGGGTAGGGTTCCCTTGGGTAGGGCACTTGGTGCTAGGGTTAGGGTTCTCTTGGGTAGGTTACTTGGCACTAGGGTTAGTGTACCTATGGGTACGGCTTCCCATCACAGGGTTAGGGTTCCCTTGGGTGGGGCACTTAATGCTAGAGTTGGGTTCCTTTGGGTAGTGCTTCCCACCCCAGGGTTACGGTTCCCATCGGTAGGGCATTTGGAGCTAGTGTTAGGGTTCTCATGGGTAGTGCTTCCCACCTCAGTGTTAGAGTTCCCTTGGGTAGGGCACTTGGATCTAGAGTTAGTGAATCTATGGGTAGGGATTCTCTCCACAGGGTTGTGGTTCCCTTGGGTAGGGCAGCTGGAGCTAGGGTTATGGTTCCCTTTGGTAGGGCTTCCAGCCTTAGGATTAGTGTACCTAGGGGTAGGGCACTTGAAGCCAGGGTTAGCTTTCCATTGGGTAGGGCTTACCGCGACAGCGGTACGGATCACTTGCGTAGTGCACTTGGAGCTAGGGTTAGGGTTCCTATGGGTAGGGCTTCCGGCCCCAGAGTTAGGGTTCCCTTGGTAGGGCATTTGGAGCTAACATTAGGCTTGCCTTGGGTAGGGTTTCCCGCCCCAGGGGCAGAGGTCCCTTGGGTAGGTAGGGAACTTGAAGCTAGGGTTAGGTTACCTATGAGTACTGCTTCCCCCCCAGGCTTAGTGTTCCCTTGGATAGGGCACTTGTAGCTAGGGTTAGTGTTCCCTTGGGTATGACACTTGGAGCTAGGGTTAGGGTTCCCTTGGGTAGTTCTTCCCTCCCCAGGGTTAGGGTTCCCTTGGGTATGCACTTTCAGCTAGAGTTAGTGTACCTAAGAGTAGGCCTTCCCTCCCCCGGTTTAGGGTTCCTTTGGGTAGAGCTTCCCGCCCCAGGGTTAGGGTTCCCTTGGGTAGGGGTTCCCGCCAGATAGGGCACTCGGTGCTAGGGTTAGGGCTCCCTTGGGCAGGGCTTTCCGTCACAGGGTCAGGGTTCCCTTGAATAGGGCACTTGTAGCTATTGTTAGGATTGCCTTGAGTAGGGCATTTGGAGCTAGGGTTAGGGATCCATTGGGTAGTGCACTTGGAGCTAGGTTTTGTGTTCCCTTGGGCAGGGCTTCCTGCCCCAGGGTTAGGGTTCCCTTGGGTAGGGCTTCCAGCTAGAGAATTAGGGTTCCCTTGGATAGGGCACTTGTAGCTAGGGTTAGGATTCCCTTGGGTAGGGCTTTCCGCCACAGGGTTACGGTTCCGTAACATAGGGCACTTTTGGAGCTAGGGTTAGAGTTGCCTTGGGTAGGGTACTTGGAACTAGTGTTTGGGTTCCTTGGGCAGCGCTTCCCGTCACAGGGTTAGGGTTCCCTTGAGTAGGGCTCTTTGAGCTAGGGTTAAGATTCCCTTTGGTAGGGCTTCCCACCCCAGGGTTAAGGTTCCCTTGGGTAGGACAATTGGAGTTAGAGTTAGGGTTCCTTTGGGTAAGGCTTCCCCCCCCCCCCCGAGTTAGGATTCCCTAGGGTAGGGCTTCCAGCCACAGAGTTAGGATTCCCTTGCGTAGGGCACTTGGAGCTAAGGTTAGTGTACCTATGGGTAGGGCTTCCCGCCACAGGGCAGGATTCTCTTGGATAGGGCACTTGGCGCTAGGGTTAGAGGTCCCTTGGGTAGGGCATCCGAAACCAGGGTTAAGGTTCCCTTGGGTAGGGGTTCCCACCCCCGAGTTTGGGTTTCCTTGGGTAGGGCACTTGGGCTAGGGTTAGGGTTTCCTGGGATAGGGCTTCCAACTCCAGTGTTAGGGTTCCCTTGCTTAGGGCACTTGGAGCTAGGGTTATGGAACCCTTGGATAGGGCTTCCTGCCCCAGGGTTAGGGTTCCCTTGTTAGGGCTTCCCGCCGCAGAGCTAGGGAACTCTTGGGTAGGGCACTTGGAGCTAGGGTTAGAGTTCCCTTGGGTAGGGCACTTGGAGCTAGGGTTAGGGGTCCCTTGGGTAGGGCATCTGGACCCAGGGTTAGGGTTCCCTTGGATAGGGCACTTGGACTAGGGTTAGGGTTCCCTTGGATAGGGCACTTGGAGCTAGAGTTAAGGTTCCCTTGGCTAGGGCTTCCAACCCTAGGGTTTGGGTTCCCTTCGGTAGTGCACTTGGAGCTAGGGTTAGGGAACCCTTGGGTAGGGCACTTGGAGCTAGGGTTATTGTATCTAAGGGTACCGCTTCCCGCCCCAGTGTTAGGGTTGTCTTGGCTAGGGCAGTTGGAGATATGGTTAGGGTTCCCTTGGCTATGGCTAGGGTTCCCTTGGCTAGGGCACTTGTAGCTAGGGTTAGGGTTCCTTGGCTAGGGCTTCCAGCCCGAGGGTTAGGGTTTCCTTGAGCAGTGCACTTGGAGCTAGGGTTCGGGTTCCCTTGTATAGCGCACTTAGAGCTAGGATTTGCATTCACTTGGGCAGGGCTTCCCACCACAGGGTTAGGGTTCCCTGGAGAGGGGCACTTGGAGTTAGGGTTATTGTAACTAAGTGCAGTGTTTCCCCCCCCCAGGGTTAGGGTTCCCTTGTGTAGGGCACTTGGAGCTACAATTAGTGAACCTATGGGTAGGCATTCCCGCCCCAGGGTTAGGGAACTCTTGGGTAGGGCAGTTGGAGCTAGGGTTATGGTTCCCTTGGATAGAGCATTTGGAACTAGGATTACGGTTCCCTTGGATGGGGCTTCCGCCCAAGGGTTAGGGTTCCCTTGGGTAGGGCATTTGGAGCTAGGGTTAGGGTTCCCTTGGATATGTTTTTCCTCCACAGGGTTATGGTTCCCTTGGAAAGGGCTCTTGGAGCTAGGGTTACAGTTACCTTGGGTAGGGCTTCGCACCCCAGGGTTAGGGTTCCCTTGGGTAGGGCAGTTGGAGCTAGTGTTAGGGTTTCCTTGGGTAGGGCTTCCCGCCTTAGGATTAGTGTACCTATGGGTAGGGCACTTGAAACCAGGTTTAGGGTTCCCTTGGGTACGGCTTCCCACCACAGGGATATGGGTCCCTTGGGCAGTGGACTTGGAGCTAGGGTTAGGGTTCCTATGGGTAGGGCTCCCTGCCCCAGAGTTAGGGTTCCCTTGGTAGGGCATTTGGAGCTAACATTAGGCTTGCCTTGGGTAGGGTTTTCCGCCCCAGGGATAGAGATCCCTTGGGTAGGGCACTTGGAACTGGGATTAGTGTACCTATGGGTAGGGATTCCCGCCTCAGGGTTAGGGTTCCCTTTGATAGGGCACTTGGAGCTCGGGTTAGAGTCTCTTCGGTATGACTTCCCTCCCCAGGGTTAGGGTTCCCTTGGGTGGGTCACTTAGAGCTAGGGTTGGGTTAGTGTTCCCTTGGGTAGGTAGGCCACTTGGAGCTAAGGTTAGGGTACCTACGAGTACTGCTTCCCACCCTAGGGTTAGGGTTCCCTTGGATAGAGCTCTTGTAGCTAGGGTTAGGGTTCCCTTGAGTAGGACACTTGGAGCTAGGGTTAGGGTTCCCTTGGATAGAGCTTCCCTCCCCAGGGTTAGGGTTCTCTTGGATACGGCACTTTGAGCTAGGGTTAGTGTACCTAAGGGTAGGCTTTCCTGCCCCACGGTTAGGGTTCCCTTCAGTAGGGCACTTGGAGCTAGGGTTAGGGTTTCCTTTGGTAGGGCACTTGGAGCTAGGGTTAGTGCACCTATGGGTCTGGATTTCCACCTCAGGGTTACAGTTCCCTTGGGTAGGACTCCCCTCCCCCCCAGGGTTAGGGTTCCCTTGGATAGGGCTTCCCCCCCAGGGTTAGGGTTCCCTTGGATAAGGCACTTGGAGCTAGCGTTAGGGTACCTATGTGTACCGCTTCCCGCCCCAGGGTGAGGGTTCCCTTGGATAAGGCACTTGGAGCTAGTGTTAGGGTTCCCTTGGATAGGACTTCCCATCACAGGGTTAGGGTTCCCTTGGATAGGGCTCTTGGAGCTAGCGTTACAGTTCCCTTCGGTAGGACTTCCCACCCCAAGGTTAGGGTTCCCTTGGGTAGGGCCGTTGGAGCTAGGGTTAGAGTTCCCTTGGATAGGTCTTCCTGCCCCAGGGTTAAGGTTCCCTTGGGTAGGGCTTCCCCTCCCAGAGTTAGTGTTCCCTTGGGTAGGAAGGGCACTTTAAGCTAGGGTTAGGGCACCTATGGGTACTGCTTCCCTCCCCAGGGTTAGGGTTCTCTTGGATAGGGCACTTGGAGCTAGAGTTACGGTTCCCTTGTATAGGACTTCCTGCCACAGGGTTAGGGTTCCTTTGGATAGGGCACTTGGAGCTAATGTTAGGGTTCCCTTGGGTAGGGCTTCTGTCCCCAGGGTTAAGGTTCCCTTGGTATGGCACTTTGAGCTAGGGTTAGTGTACTTAAGGGCAGGGTTTCCCGCCCCAGGGTTCGGATTCCCTTTAGTAGGGCACTTGGAGCTATTGTTCGGGTTCCCTTAGGCAGAGCAGTTGGAGCTAGGGTTCGGGTTCCCTTGAGTAAGACTTCCCCCCCTTTGGTTAGAGTTCCTAGGGGTAGGGCACTTGGATCTAGGGTTAGGATTCCTATGGTTACGGCACCTCACGCTAGGCTTAGGTTTCATATGGGTAGGGTTTCCCTCCCTTGGGTTAGGGTTCCTATAGGTACAGCACCCCACCTTAGGTTTAGGGTTCCTAAGGGTAGGGCACTAGAAGCTAGCGTTATCATTCGTATGGGTATGGCACAACACCCTAGAATTGGGGTTTCTATGGGTAGGGCTTCCTGCCCTAGGGTTCCGTGTTCTATGAGTACGCTTCTTGGACCTAAGGTTAGCATTTCTATAGGTAGGGCTTCCCACCCTAGGTTTAGGGTTCCTAAGGGTACTTGGATCTAGGGTTAGGATTCCTATGTTTACAGCAGCTCGCTCTACGGTTAGGGTTCCTATGGGTAGGGCTTCTCTCCCTTGGGTTAGAGTTCCTATGGGTACAGCACCCCTCCTTAGGGTTAGGGTTCCTATGGGTATGGCACAACACCCTAGGGTTAGAATTCCTATTGTTAAGGCACTTGGAGCTAGGATTAGGGTTCCTATGGGGAGGGCTCCCCACCCCAGGGTTAGGGTTCCTATGGGTACGGCACTCCACCCTAGGGTTAGGGTTCCTAAGCATAGGGAACTTGGAAGTAGGGTTAGGGTTCCTATGGGTAGGGCGCTCCACCCTAGGTTTAGGGTTCCTATGGGTAGGACGCCCCTACCTAGGTTTAGAGTTCCTATGGGTAGGTCACTTGGAGCTAGGGTTAGGGTTGCTATAGTAGGACTTCCCCCAGTGCCTATTAGCCCAATGCTAGGCCACAGCCTGGGGCTTTCCAGGTGAATGCTCCCCAGCTCCTTTGCCTTTCCCCAGCCCTGCTTCACTCAGGTGCCTTGTGTCCAGCTCTCTGCAGCCAAGTCCATCTCCCTTTATAGATGGAGAGAGACTGTTTTGGTTTTCTGGCTCACTGCGTCTTATATGGGCAGCTGGTCCTGATTGGAGCATGGCCGCAGCTGAACCTACTTTGCCCAATCAGCACAGGCTTCTTGCCCCAGCCACAGCCCTCTTCTGGGCTGTTTGAAACCCTTCAGGGCAGGAGCAAGGGTAATTAATAAGTACCCTGAGGTAATTAATAAGTAAAAAGTGATTTTATTAAATACAGAAAGTAGGATTTAAGTGGTTCCAGGAAGTAACAGACAGAACGAAGTAAGCTACCAAGCAAAGTAAAATAAAACACATAAATCTATGTCTAATCAAACTGAATACAGACAAGATCCTCACCAGTTCCAGAATGCTCCCTTTTACAAACTAATCTCCTTTTAGCCTGGGTCCAGAAATCACTCACACCCCTTGCAGTCACTGTCCTTTGTTTCAGTTTCTTTCAGGTATCTTGTGGGGTGGGGAGGCTCTGTCTTTAGCCAGTTTAAGACCAAATGGAGGTGTCTCCCATGGGTTTAAATAGATTTTCTCTTGTGGGTGGAGACCCCCACCTCACTCCTATGCAAAGTCTAGCTCCAAGATGGAGTTTAAGAGTTACCTGTGTAAGTCACATGTCTATGCATGACTCAGTTTCTTACCAGGTAACAGCCATGGGTCACATGCTATCTTGAATGTCCTTAAGTAGACTTCTTATGTGGATTGGAGCATTCCAAGATTCATTGTCATTTAAGTGTTTCTTGATTAGATACTTAACTTCAACATTCCTTTCTCCAGGAACTGACCAAATGCTTTACTAAAGTTATTTAGAAATCAAGCCAGTACACAGCCAATATTCATAACTTTGAATACAAAAATGATACATGCATACAAACAGGATTAATAGATTCAGTAGATCATAACCTTTACAAAGATATGTTACATGGCATATGTAGCATAAAACACATTCTAGGCATATTTCCATAAAGCCTTATGGGAGGTACCATCACAGGTCCCTGAACTCTTGTGGTACTGACAGTAACGAAGACTGGCCCAGGAGAGAGCCTGTGGAAGGTGGTTTTATTACCGATGTTGCCAGCACCGAGCACTTGGCTAGGGACTGCGTCGGCTCCAATTCCCTTGGTACCATATGAGGTCTAGCAGATTTCACTACAGTTGACTTCCTTGATATCAGTACTAAGCATTGTTCCACGACAGGCTTATAATGCTTTTCTCCCGTCAGGGTCCAAATACTCAAACTCAGAACTGAGTCTATCTTAGGCTAAGTTTTCTTCTTTGTCTTTGTGGTACTGGCATGACTGGGAGCCTGCATGGAACTCTCCTTGGGACCTGAGGTCTCCATAGCCCTCTTGTGTGTCAGTAACCGAGATACTGTTAGAGATTTAACTCTACCTCCTTCTGTTTAGAAGCAGGTGCAGAAGAGGACTTCAGTACTGTAGAAGTAATCGTTGCCCAGAATAGCCTCTCAGCAGGAGGCACCTCTTGAATCCCGGAGAACCCAGAAACCCCAAGAAAAAATAATACAAGAGACAACCCCAAGAAGAGGAAGTTCTAAACTACTATCCCAGTATATCTAAGAATAAAAGGATTTTTTAAAAATCATTTTCTTTGTGAGGGAACACTAAAAGGTTCGCTAAGTAACTATAAACAATTGATCTAAATGTTAAATAGAGAATAGGCACTCCTTGCAGACTATCTCAGACCACAGGTGGCTGAGAAGGAACTGAGGGCAGTTCACTTACGCAGCCCCATATAACCTCAGTGCATGGCAGGAGCATGTGTGGGGTACATGCATGGGCTGAATGGGCACTGCTACCAAAAACATCTAATTAAATGCATGAGGTTCAAGCATACCTGAAAAGAGCACTCACAGGGACACTACTCAAAGAAGATTCAGGATTCCCATTTATCTTCTTGTAAACATTTAACAATACAACTCTGGCTTCAGGATCAACACTAAACGGTGATGAAATCAGTCTTATGTTCAGGATTCTAATTCTGCCTGAGATTACCTTTTGAAGAGTATTCGGTCATGACCCACAATGACATTTCATAATAAGTGAGAGAAAGCGGTCCTAATTCTCTCTGGAATTTCCTGAGTCTGTAGAGGGAAATATAGTACAGCATAGTACCATAAAGAATGTATAATATTATCAAAGCAGGAAAAGTGGGTGGGTGAAGAAAATATAAGGAGAATAATTAGCAGGTACTATCCTAGGAAAGGGACCCAATCTATATACTGTACTGTATTTTTAAGGCATACATTTTCAACTTTAAATGAGGAACAGAAAAAGCAATGTATTGAGAGAATTGACGTACATATTAAAGGCAAAGTGAACCACAATGAAAGAGAAACTCAAACTAAACATTCCCCATGTTGTATATGTTTGTACAAAGGAAACTGGCTTGTCTGTTGAAATTAAGTAAGTTGCAAAGAGCCAAATCACAGCTTCAGAAAAATTCAGTGGATGGCAAAAAAAAGTGTTGAATTTCCATTAAAATGGCAAAACTTTTTAGGGGAGAGGACGTTGATCCTAAAAGGCACAGTCACTGCTTCCTGTGATTCCACGGAATCTCCTTTTTTATCTTTAGAGCTCTGTAGGAGGTGAGAAAAGGGGAAATTGGCCAGGATAAATGTCATTCTGTGGCAGCAACCCCTTCAAGCCTGTAGGGATTTCCCAGGATAAGGAAAATGCAGACGCTATTAGCATTATCTGAAACAATTTCCTCCTCTGTAAGAGGAAGTGTCTTCTTAGGGGAACTGGTATGGTCCAAGCATGGGTAAGAACCACTGGGATATGGGGGAAGTAGACAATGGGACTCAGTGGAAATTCCCCAACCCTCCACAGGTGTCCTGAGATCATTAGGCTTTCCCTGAGTTTGGAAGGCTATCTCCCTACTCACTCTGCAGTGGGAAGGAGAAGTAAAGCCCATGTGCCATCAGGATGAGCTATGGGAAACTTAGTGAAATAAATCTTGCAGATTTTCCTGACTGCTACCCACTTTGCTCTGCTGCAGGACTCATATGCAGTACTTAAATAGCATACAGGTTCTAAAGGACAGACATCTAGTTTGTTGCCATAGCTGCTGTTGTAGGTGTCAACCAGGGAGTAGTAGGATGAAATACAGAAAAGGAAAATGGAGGTGGCTAGGAATTCTGCAGCAGAGTGTAGTGACCTATAGTAACCACAGATTCTCTCAGTGAACTGAGTACATTCTCCTACAACAGCAAAACTACTGATGAAACTGTTCTATGAGCAGTGTAGTAGTATTGTGAGGGTGGCATGCATCATCCCTGCTTTAAAAACTGCAGTGATATCACCAGCCGAAGCAGTATCAACAAGTACAGTAATTGGGATTGTTTAACCCTGATCTTTATGGTAGACCTTAATCATACCAGTATATTTCTTTTTTATGCAACTGGTTTTAAAGGAAAAACACCTGCAAAACATGCACTGGCCATCATATGGGTATGTGTATTGCCACCTTTTTAACTGAGACAATGAGAAGTGATAAACTGCCATAGTGGCTTAAGGAAATTCATTTTTAGCACAAGGGTAAGGACATTAGTTCTCTCTGTGCAGTGACTGTGAAGTTATGAGTGTCCATGGTGTACCACACGGAAACAACTGTGAAGTGCTAGGTAGACATGGATTTCCAATAGTGTGAACAAGCTGTTTCCTATAGTGTGAACACTTGGCTGTTGTCCTCCTACAGCTTGAAAGGACACGGCAAGCACCATATACCAATGCAATTTCCATTGTTGCTGACTTTCTGTTAGCCAGAACTCTAAGTCAGGATCTGCTCTAGCTCCCATCCACATAAATCACAGAATGAATCTGAAATGAAGCACATTCTTTCCTTCTATTGATCTCAAAGCACTTTCCAAAGGAAGGTAAGTATCATCATCCCCACTTTGCAGATGGGCAGTTGAATCGCAGTTAGGTAAAATGACTTGCCTCAGATCATACAGCAGATTAATGGTAGAAACAGGGATAGAACCAAGGTCTCCTGACTTTTAAGCCAATATGCCATCTTACTGGGCTATACAGCCTCCTGTTATAAAACACCAAGTCATTATCAGTATTGCAAGCACTTTATAAATGTATTTTATTGGACAGCTGAGCCAGTCATTCTTCAGTTGTTTTTAAGAGGCCTGGAAACAGATTGGAAAGTGACTCGCCTTTTACCACACTATTTTCAGTTGCCCATATCTAACCTTGGATTTAGACTGGAATACAGGCAAGTGTTTGTTATTTAGTCCCATCCCCTCCCAGCCCTGAGCCTTTAAAAGACTGATTGAGTTCTCTGGTTACCACTGGGTGTAGATAGACATTTTTGCAAATGTTTGTGTCATCTGCAGAGCACTGTGTGGGAGTTTAACTTGAATGTTTTTTGCTACAGTCATGTAAACAATACCCTCTCTAGAAATATTCCTATTTCAACTATTGACCTTTAGGTTGCATGAGTATAGTATTTGCATGCATGTGCCAATCAGACCTAACTATCCAGCATTAAAAAAAGTCAGACACTTTTTGGTCTTGTCCATATACAGAAATTTACTGTGCTAAGAACTAGGTGGTCACTCTAGTATGGTTGTAAAATACTTCACATGGTTTACCTCTGTGCCAAATACAACTTGGATGAGACTTGCTTTCAGCAAGAGCTAAATACTGATTTAGCTTGAGCCATTTCATCCTGCACCCATTTAATGTCAATGTGAGATGAACTAAATAACCTACACTGAAATGGTTCCAGAAGTCCTTCTGCTACTGCACCATAATGGCCTTTTCAGATCTCCTCAAATCCGAGCTTTTGGGAGCTGTGCATGTGAGATTAGTACTCAGAGGGCAGCTGAAAACATTTAGAACAGTACTAGTATGGGCACAGAGCAAAATTGTAACAGATCAGAAGAAAAGCAATTATGGTGAGGGTAGATCCTCCAAAGCAATGCAGGCCACCTAAAAATCCACGCTATCTGTCCTCTTGTCTCTAAACACACCAAGGGGTTAAAAATGCCTCTCAAAGCTCTGACTGTTGTCTAAAAGAGATGAAGGGGCAGTGATTACTTTAGTCATTCGTGTTTATCTTGGCTTTAGTCCACTTAAGAAATATGTGCTTTAAACATCATCTCCACTACTCCCTGAAATGAAGATGCTGCAGATGTCAGTTATCACACACACACTCTCTCTCTTCTGGCTCTTTAAATATGAAATGGACACAGCTTATATCTCAGGCTGCGTTAACTGTTGCACAGAGAGGCACTTCATTGTAGACTCCCCTTTCCCCCACAACAACCTTTAAAGAGGGTCTCTGGGGCCAGCAGCCAAGAGTGGAGCCCTGCTAATGGTGAGGGAGAGGCATGGAGGACAGACAGGGATGCATTAGTCCTCTGTGCCTGTGATCTGTGCGGCTGCTGGAGGATCTGAGACCTCTGTGGGCAAAGCCCTGGGTTTGTTCAGGGATTAGTGAGGGGGTGAGAAAGATAAGCCCCACCCTTAGACAGAATGACCCCATGCCTTCACACATGGGACAGGAAACTCCATGACTTTCTCTCTAAGGGGAGGATCTTGTCCAGACTTCTTACTTAGGCAAAGCTGCCATTAAAGCCAGGGCAGAGTTTTGCCTGAGTGAAAACTGAGGACCTGATTCTGTTCTGTCACTGGTTTTATGCCAATATAATTCTACTGTCTTCAGTAGAGTTACTCCTAATTTGCATCAGTATAAGTGGTGAGAATCAGGCCCAATGGCATTAAAACTCTTGAGGGAGAGGAGACTCAGAGCCTAAGTAAGAAATGGTGCTGTGCAAAGCTTCTTCGTTAACACTGAGTTTTCTCTAACTTCACTAGAGTTTTGAAGATGAAATTTTTCAAAGTAAAAAAAATAAGAAGAGAAGCAGCAGGGGAAGTGTATGGGAATTACTGTATCAAACAGAGTTTTGCCTAGCAACTGCTGTACACAGAGACTATTAAAACAGATGTTTTAACAGGAAGATCTTCATTAATTGCAGCTTTACAAACCTGCACTCAGCAGTGGCCTTGAAAAAGAAGCTAATTCTAGAAAGTAACTTTTCAAACAAAACTCAACATAGAGGTACATGTGCAAGGTGGCAGAGGGTGAATTGTGGATTTCTTCCCCACAGAGGCTTTTTTTTTTTTTGGTTGGAGGCTTCTTAAAGAAGCCTTCGGTATGTCTGGATACTAATTGTTGAGTTGTCTAGACAGTGATGATATTATTCCCAAGTTATGCACAGATACTCACTTTGTCACTGTTTCCAGTGCTGCCTACACATATTGCTTCACTGAATACTGTTGACGTGCAAAAGCTCCCTGGATATTTATTTTTCTCATTTAGGCAGAGATACATCATGTTTCCTAAAACCAGTATGCACTGAACCATTTCTAATGTATGAAATACAGGGTGGGTGTGAATGTAGGAATAACAAAAGAGGTAGAAGGCATTATGAGCATGATTCTGACTTCGATGGGATTATGCCAGCATAACTGATAACAGAATTGGGGCTTGTGAGTCTTCCTGGGCAAAGGGGCAATAACATCCAAGATCCCACCTCCTCTCAATCCAGGCTATTGTGTTAGCTGTCTCCACAGTTTTGTACATTACTGAGAAACCACTTAGTTCACTAAGTAGGACTTTAGTAGTGCATAGGATTATTTATTTAGTAGATCTATATGGTGGGTATACCATCTTAAGGAGGAACAGAGGAGATGAGGGAGAGGTGGTTATCTTTTAGGTCAGCACTTGGACAGATTGTATTTCAAAGGCTACTGGATGTCTGCTTACTTTAAGTGTCTTCCTTTTTCCAAAATAAGGTTGGTCTCAGATCTCAAGGAGAGGGTTCCTGATGGACAGTAAAATAAATTATGACATCTATTTTGTAGTAATAGTATAAAATAGGTATAGAAAAAAGTTGGAGAACTTTTTAACTGAGCACTGTGTACTAATTCAATAAGAATTCATATGATTTAAATGGTTACAGAGATCACAGTTTAGTAGCATACGCCGGAATGCCACAATCCTGCAAACACATATGCACTTGTGTACCTTTACTCTCCCAAACAGTCCCATTTGACAGAGCATGCCTGCCATAGCCTTCACCTCTACCAAGGACACAGATCATACTGAGACCTTCTTGCTTGTAAACAATAGTGTGTACTTTATTTACAGCATCTCAGTCCCTCAACAACACAAATCAGTGCCTGTACCTCCACACAGTAGCGGGGCTGAGGTCTCTCCACTCTGAGCACTCATCTTGTTAGGCTCTCCTAGTCCCTGCCAGCCCCCTCCCTACCATCCTGTGCCCTTTTAAAACCATTTGCCTATTAATGAGCAATGGTCTGACGTGGTAATCAGGCACACCCCTAGCCAATTAGGTCTTCTCTGGTGAACCTAATTAGAGCTAATAGTGACCCGAGTGCAGGCTCAAGCCTCACCTCCCAGCACTGTCACATCCCATTGAAGTTGCACACGTGTGTGTTTGAAGGCTCAGTGACCAGTTTTGAGGTACTCAGCAAGTATTGTCTGCAGTAAACACACAAACAGAAAATGGTTATGGGATAATTTAAAGGATAACCCCTTCAAAGCAGAGCTGTGCAAACCGTGGATTTTTTTAGCTGCTGACACTTCCAAACATATTTTTAAAAATTGTTACATGTTGACCAGAAAATGAATTTTTTAAAAGTATTCAGCAAAATCAAAGAGTAAAAAAAATTTTTTTAATGTAGAATGAAACATTTAGTTCAACATGAAACAAAAGGTTTCATTTTGATTCCAAACTTTTTCTTCTTTTTCATTTTTATATTAAAATTAAAAAGGCAACTTTATCATAAGTCATTCTGAATCAAAAGTTGGACATGAATTCACAAATTGTTTCGGTTGAACTGAATCTGCATTGTTCATCAAAAAAGAGTTTCGGTTGAAAAATTTCTCCTAGCTCTACTTAAAAGTGATTCCAAACTTTAAATTGTTGACACCCAAGTAAACAGAATTAGAGAGCATTTCAGAAAGTTTTTTTAATCCATTTTGTAGGTCCACAAGGGAATTCATAGGACCATTGACTGTGCTGGGATAAGCTAGTGAGTCCGTCATTCTGATGCATCATCATTTCCAATGAGAAAGAAATTGCAGGACAAATTCCGATCAGTTACACCCGTACAACATCACTATGCTCAAAATATTCTCTCAGAGCCTGTTTCTCCACAGCTTTGCTCTATGAATACTCATTTTACACCTGCCCAAAAGGCTACCCAGAGGACCAGGCAGTGGAGAACCTGTGCAGCTTGTGCACAGGTTCTCAGTGATGCTTGTGCAACCTCAGGGCCTGGAATGAGTTGGAGGTATGGCTAATTGGAACTTTGTAAATAATTCTGCTCATGAAGCACAGGAAGGAACAGAATACAACTCATCCTTCCTGAGCTGTGAGGCTAGCCAAAGTTACATAAAGAAATCAGTAAACATATTTTTGTTACTAAGAGGTAGATATAACTCTAGATATAAAAAAGGAGCAGATTTGTTGAGTTAAAAGGTGATGTTTTTCTTTTTCAGAGTACAGCTTCACTTTAAGAACTCAGAAAAATATGGGTTCTAAAAGATAGAAAGGGAGAACTTCAGCCGGCTTTAATTACAGAAGTGATTGCTTTGTTGTCATTCTAAAAACATAGAAAAATGACCTCTCTTTTTAAAAAAGCAGAAATTGATATTTTTCTCTGTGAATGACAAAGATTTTTTTTCCTAATTAGCTGCCACAGGAGCATTAAGTCACATCCTGTTCAGGGACTTGAGCTGCAGTGAAAAACGGAATCATGAGATCCACTTTACTAAAATTCTCCCTATTTTTATGTGGGATTTTTTTTTCTTATTTTCATTTCCCCTTTTCCCTTGCTATTTCCTTCTCTAAGCCAAGCATGCAAAGCTTGGTACTTGATATTGGAAGAACATAGCCATGTGCTTATGCTATTTCTAGTGCTGTTCTCTGCAGACTAGAATGTGGCATGTCCTTGATGGGAGCAAAAGGGAGAGGCGATGACTCTTTGGTTAAAGCCATGTTGGAAGCTGAATAAAGCTGATGGTATGACTAGCATGAGTTGTGGGTCCATCAGAAATAGAGTCCCTTAGTCATGAAGTTTGGCCACAAGGTATGGGTTATAAATTACGTCATCACCAAGTTAAGAATATGAAAATTAATCATTGAAAGGCTGCCTGGCCTACTGGACAGAGACCTGGACTGGGCTTAGGTTTCTAGTCTACCATTGACTTTAGGCAAATCACTTCACATCTCTGTCCCCTGTTTCTCCTCCCACCATTTGTCAGTCCTGCCTGTTTAGACTGTAAACTTTTCAGAGAGACTGCACGTGGGGAAAGTAAGGCATAGAGGGCTTTAGGCACAAATCTGACTCACTTCTCTGTGTGTGTGGAGGCTCTCCAGGCAGAGGTACCTACTCCGGGATGCAGGGAGTCCCCAGGGGAAGTGTCCCCACTTCCCAGTGAAAGTTCAGTTTCTCTGGGCCACCCTATGCTGCCCACAAGGGACAGGAGAGGTCAGGACACGTGTGGTGGAACTGAAGAAGCCATTCCCGCAAGAGTTCTCACATAATCTCCATAGTGGCGGGGTATGTGTAAGGGCCTGCACAATCGATTCTGACCATTGGGCCAGAGTGGGCTCTGCAAAGAGGATCAACAGCCTGGGATGTGATTCCTTTGCACTAGCATCCCTTGTATATATCTAAGTAGTTGGGCTGCAGGCTGGGCTCTGGATTTTAGCCTGATTCATTCTAAAACACACAAAGTTTGCTGACAGGCCCAGGAATGAAGCTCAGGAATCCTGGCACATGGTCCCCTGCCTATCCAGTAGACCATGCTCCTTCCCATGTGACTAGCATGAGGTAGTCCCATTCTTGGGATGGCCTAATAGATCTTCTTAATGGTCCTACGTCTTCTCTTCTGGGAACCTTTATGGCATCCTGGATAGCTACTTTCCCATTTTCTAGATTGAGGGTAGTGCTGGCTATGGCTGACTCCTCAGCCCCTCTCCCTCCAATACCGTGACTTTTGTGAAGAGAGTGGTTAAGGCAAGTTATAGGTGGGTTTGGGAAAGGCAGCATTTGTTACTCTTCATAGGCTGAGGTGAAAAGTGCACATAATTTGTCACAAGTTTCTCAGTAAAATGTGTTATTTGAATGTACGTGCACTCAAACCATTAGGGAGGCACATTTTAAAAAATCCAAATACCTTTTCGCTGATATATTACTTAGTGGAGCAAACATACAATCCCCCACCATCCACTACCAACAAAATAATCACAAATCTTTTCCTTTAGGCTTTATACAGCTAATATCTTACTTAAGCAATAATGACCAAAAGGTTAGGGCACTTCCTGGCAATTAATGACTGGCTGGAGGACTGGACGGCTCATGGCAAGGCCGTGAGCCCTTAACCCGCTAGTCATTAATTGCCAGGAATTGCCTGACCCAGAGTTCATTATTTCTGCTAGACACCAGAAAAAGATGAAATAAAAAAGTATTTTATATATGTTTAACTGTCCATTAAGTCACGTATGGGTCCCAAGTGTCCTCTCACTTAGGATAGTCTGACTTTGGTGTAACTCCACTGAAGTCAATGGAGCTACTCGCCACTGATGTGAGAGGAGAATCAGAAACATTAATCCCCGATTTACCATTATCCTGCACACACTGTAGTCATTTACATCAATGCAAAGTGAGTGTAAGGTGCCACCATTCTGACCCAATGGGGATTTTTATGCTCGCTTTGCACTGAAGTATATGACTACACTAGGAGCAGAACAATGGTGAATTGGACCCGTGAATATTATCTGTTTTGGGCTCCACTCCTATACATTTGAACACTGCTGTCCAGCTGCATGGTTCTTCTAGGAGAATCAGGGCCTTGGTCTTGTCCATGCAGTTAAAGAAAGCAACAGGAAAGCAAGATTTCATTTCTATCAATCCATTAAGTTCATACCTGCTGTCAAAATAATGAGAGCTAGCCAAATACCAACAATGATTTGCAAATATGATCACAAATAAACTGATGAGTTTACTGTTAAAACTCCTTTGATTACAGCTGGAACAAAAGGAAAACAGTAAAATATAGAAATTAAAGAAAAAAGCTTTTTTAAAGGGCCTTACATTTTAATAAGGTAGGAATTTATCTAACGGAAGTTAGTAAAATTATTTTTTTAAATAGAATTGAATACAGTAGTCTAATCTACTAAAATCAATAAATTTGCTCCAGCATTAACTGCACTTCTTTTTTAAAATGGTGGCTTCAAGGATAATGGATTGGTGTCTATCACAAAAGATAGTGAAAGAGTCAAACATTCAATATTATCACAGTATAATATATTAGAACTGATTTTTGAAGTGTAATATGGACTGGTGCTACATTTTGCTTATGAAAATGTATATATAAGCAAAACTTTGGGGGCTATATAAAACTGACATCTTGGATCCAGTCTTGCTCCCATTGAAGTCAATGAGAGTTTTGCCTTTGAGTTCAGCGAGACCAGGATCGAGACCCTTTTCAATAATTACTGTTTTGGTATGGGGTTGGCAAATTAGGGTAGGGCTAGAGGAGGAGATTGTTTGAATGCTAAACATATTTTCCAAATGTTTTAAGAATAATTATATCAACGTCTCCCTCAGACTAGAGTTAAACTCTTGTGGTTGAAATCAATTGGCTGTTGTGTGACTAGTCTGTTCCTTCTAGATAGCCATGTATGCAAAGGTATTTTTTTACCATAATTCATTTTTTACAGTGATTTATTTTGTGGTTGAGCTTACTCAGCTTCGAAGAGTGAAGGAGACTTTTTGTACAGTTGACCCTTCTTTTGCCTCTCTCTTTTAAGTACTGGAAAAAGAGAGCAGAATGAAGCAGGGTTACTAAGAATCAGCAGAATACACAGGTAGACCTTTAATAGATTAAATGTAAAACAAAACTAGCATGAATGTTAAGGTTACAAGATCAAGCACTCCAAAAATCAGGAAATTCCAGATGTTATGCTCCTGGAAATGTTAAGATAATCCATGTTGCATATTATATATATTTCATGGCATTCATTATTAAGAAACACAGAATACATAAATATTTACATTTAGCCAGAGAAGAAAAACTGAAAAGATTTCACAGATGGAACATGTCCAAAATAATGTTATTGGATCAGAACTGAATTTTTGGATTTTCTTGAATTTCTTCTTCTTAATCTCACATTAAAGTTGTATAACTGCTGGCGAGATATTGTTTTCTTTTTATATAATTAATTTATGTTATTTTAAGTCTATCTAAAGAGGTGTAGTCTGAGTCTTTAAAAACTGAAATAAGTGGGTTTTTAACGTTCTCTGAGCACAGAAAGCAAAGGGATTATGCTCAAAGTCTTCAAAAATATTTTCCTTCAGACAAAAACAAAGGATCAAAGATTTCAGTCTACATGGTGGAAGTTATGTCTATGAAAACAGGGAATTATAATGGAATCTGTTTTAACAACTTTTAACTAAACTTGGGGAGACCTGGTGAGTCTGCTTCTCAACCAAAATGAAAGTTTTTGTAAAAAAAATTCATTTGATCAAAAATTTTTGATAAAGGTTTTGGTAAAACCTTTGGGTTGTCTTTTTCTTCTAAAAAAAATGAAAAATTTTCTTGGGAAACTGAAAAAACTCTACATTTTAAAAAATATTTCCTTCCAAAAACAAGTCATTTTTTCAACCAGCTCTATTATTTATAGGTATTTATGCCTCATCACTGTAGTAACAGAATGCTTAGATTTTCTACTTATCTAATACTTTACGTGACACTGAGATTCTGTTTTTACATATGAAATTTGTATCATCCTTTGCTCTGAAAAAAATGCTGAATATAAGTTTTCTTTTCCAATTAAAGCACTTACTTTCACTGACTATACTCCTTTTCACTTGAACCTAAAAAGCTGCCTTAACATTTTGCCCCTGAAAGGAATGCTCAAGTTATTAAGAATGCAGACCCTTTTCAAGAAAAAAAAATGTTACAAAAGGAAGTTCTTCTTCACACTGCGCGCAATCAACTTGTGGAACTCCTTGCCTGAGGAGGTTGTGAAGGTTAGGACTATAACAAAGTTTAAAAGAGATAATTTCATGGAGATTAAGTCCATTAATGTCTATTAGCTAGGATGGGTAAGGAATGGTATCCCTAGCCTCTGTTTGTCAGAGGGTGATGATGGATGGCAGGAAAGAGATCACTTGATCATTACCTGTTAGGTTCATTCCCTCTGGGGCACCTGGCATTGTCCACTGTCGGTAGACAGGATACTGAGCTGGATGGACCTTTGCTCTGACCCAGTATGGTCGTTCTTATGTTCTTATATAAAATACACTCATGATGTAAGCAACACCACACACATTGACAAGTTTATGGGACTGTTCAAAGATGTGAAATCTATATTACTTCTTCACTCTTTTACTTTTCCTGGTCAAAACTTTCAATGCTAATAAGTATCAAGCCATATTCGACCTGGTATTCTAGAGAAGCAATAACCTATCATTGCAAATGGCCTATCACATTTTATTCCTACTACTTCTGAGCCTAGGGAGAGCTTATTGTGGGGAAAATAACATGCAAATGAATCCACTATACACTGTGGGAGCCCCAGCCTCTTACTGGAAGAGAAAATAAATCCAAATAAAACTTATAGGTGCTTCATGCAAAGTCAGCTGCTTGTTTTGTTTAGTTTGCAAAATGGATGCAAACATCAAGCTTCCCTTTGCAATAGAGATGCTTATGTTGAAAACGGCACATTTTCATTCCATAGTGCGGCTTCCCACTGCCACCACAAACTGTGGCATTATGTCTGTCAATGATGGCCTCTTGGACTGTAATTACAGTATGTAGGGTTTTTTTCTTCCCACATCGCCAGTGTTGTTATACTCTATTGGTTTGTGGTTTCCCAAGTGAAACTTTAGCTACCTACTGTTTAAAAGTTGCGCATTTTAATGAAGTACATTTGTCACACATTGCTTACATTTATGAGAGGGAAAGATATTACAACATTTGTAGCAAAATCAACATTCATATATGTGAATCGTTTCCTATCCTTCTCCATTGGCAAGGTGTTAGTGGAGCTGAAATGTGAAAGTTACTTCTGAAAATAGTCTTTGAGTATACAGCTATAATTTTCAAAACATTGCAAGAGACTTATTTATAAATTATCTGGGAAAAGGAGGTAAACAGTGAATGGTAATGTTTGCAGATGATACAAAATTACTCAAGATAGTTAACTCCAAAGTTGACTGTGAAGAATTACAGTGAGAATTCACAAAACTGAGTGACTGGAAAACAAAATGCAGATGAAATTCAGGGTTGATAAATACAAAGTAATGCACACTGGAAAAAATAATTCCAATTATACATACAAAATGATAGGGTCTAAATTGCTGTTACCACTCAAGAAAGAGATCTTGGAGTCATCATGAATAGTTTTCTGAAAACATTCACTCAATGAGCAGGAACAGTCAAAAAGCAAACAGAATGTTAGAAACCAGTAGAAAAGGGGTAGATAATAATACAGAGAATATCATAATGCCTCTATATAAATTCGTGGCATGCCCACACTTTGAATACTACATGCAGTTCTGGTCACCCCATCTCAGAAAAGATATATTAGAATTGGAAAAGGAACAGAGGACAATAAAAATAATTAGGGGTATGGAATAACTTCCATATGAACAGAGATTAAAAACATTATGTACTTGCACATGTCAAAATGATGACTTTCATGCATTGTGAAGAAAGATGGTCTTGTGATTAAACCAGTGAACTAGGACTCTGGCAATTAGAGGTCTGTTGTCAGCACTGCTACCAATGCCTTTTGTGACTTGAGCAAAACACTTAATCTCTCTGTGCCTCAGTTCCCCATCTGTTGAAAGCTCATCTTCCCTGGTTGAGCTTGTCTAATTTAGACTGTAGATTCTTTTTGGCAGGTACAGTCTTACTATATGTAGGTACAGATCCTAGTGCTATGGGGCCCTGCTGGAGGGTGGCAGCTTTAACAGGTACAACTGCAATACAAATATAATAATAATAATACAACTGCATTTATAAGAGGACATCCACAATGTTTCCAGACTGGATGCATGTGCACAGTCACATGTCTCAAAGTTGTTCTGTGCCTCTCACAAATGAGTGCTACTATGAATGTAAAAGTACAACTGCAATATTTTTTTTAATTTTGCCATTATGTAGATAGCCCCCATTTGATCTGGGCAATTTTAGATGAATACAAATCTCAACTAAGGCAAAACAGATGTATTAACTATGTAGACATTATAGCAAGAATATTTGAAACTAGGGATGTGTGAGCTTATTTTATATTTGCCTCATTTCAAACCCGTCCGGAGCTCTGGGCTCACTTTTTGATTCAAAATGAATGGGTATGCATACCGCTTAGGATAGACAGAATAAAGTTAAACCTACAAACGCCATGTGATTTGCCCATGCATGCCGTAATCGTTCATTTTAGCTGCAAAACTGACTATAGCCAGGGCCAATTCAAGGGTTAGACAAGCGGGGCAATTGCGCTGGGTGCCAACTTCCAGGGGGAACTGTACTGTTCTTTTTCTTTTCTTTTTGGCTCAGCCACTCTAGCATCTTAGATTAAAAGGAGAATTCCCAAAGTAACAGGGGAAAACTCCCCTGACCCAGTATCTTGGAATACTCTCAGTATTAGAGAATCGAATCATAGAACCACTGAATTTAACAATGGAGAAGACCTGTTAAGTCACTTATACCTTCTGGACTAGCCTATCTAGATTAGTCCAATAATTCCTTTTTGGTCTTTGCATTCAACCAAAATGCCATTCTGTGTCTCTGGAGAAAAAAGATTTGAGAAGTCAAACACACGAGATCCACAAATCAGTGAAAATGAATGGCCAGATCCCCACTGCTATAAATTGGCAAAACTCCATTGTCTTCAGCTGCTTTTTTTATTTTATTTTGTTTTTGTTGTTTCCCATTTTACACCAGCTGAGGATCTGGCCATCATTTAGCAAATTAATCTAGGTGTTACCCCAAAGAAGTAGTTTAACTTCTTTCCCTCCCAACATCCAGTTGCGAGGATAGCAAGCCATACCTGGCTTTATAAAGCATGATACATTTCTGATAGTTCTAACGCTACCGGGTGACCCACTGAGTGAGGTGGCTTAGCATCAAAATCACAAGTAATGACAATATGTTACACATATCCTGCTTTGGATGTGTAGTGTGGACAAGATCTCTACAATCACTCCTTCAAAATAAACCCCTGTCTATGACCTATTTGAAGATAAAAATGTTAAAAACATTTGCATACATTACAAAAATGTTTACAGCATCTCAGACATCTGTGTTACTCTTTTTACATGCAGATATTTGTTTGCTCTCTATGGATATTTAGAAAGGATTTGATTGGGCCTAATACAGTGGTTCTCAACCCGCAGCCCAATCGGAACACACCTGCGGCCCATGTGACATCTTCAGGGCCATACAGGCAGTATATATATTGTGTGTATGTGGCCCAACGTAACACATATGGAGCTGCATATGTGGCCCATAATGGTAAATAAGTTGAGAACCACTGACCTAATGGGGGCAGTGTGGAGCCCCATTGCTTCAGAGATTGCACTAGAGAGCCTCCCATAGCTTCCCAGTGTGCTGAGGAGCACAGTAAGTGCTGCACCCCTTTAAGGTGTGCATAAAGGCAGAGCAGAGTCATGGCTCCAACTGCTTTCTGCCCCTCCCCTTCCCAGGGAGCCAGGCACACCTCAGGAGGCCAGTTAGGCTGCAGTTCCCTCACTCATAAGTTCAGGGACAGCTATTCTGCCTGGCCTTTACATGGGCAATGCAAAGGATAGGGAGGTCCTTGCCCCTTCCCCCCCCAATACCCCACACTGTGAACCTGCCCATGGGCCAAGCAGAATCTTTCCCTAGGGGACTCAGTATATAGTGGAAAATGCTGGGGGGATGAGAAGGGGGAAGAACCTAACAATCTCCATGTTCGGAAGAATCCTAAAGCCACATCATCATCCTTGCAACTCATGAGAAAACATGTGCAGCATTAGTTTAAGAAGAGGTATCAATGTACAAGCAAACACGTGTTTCCCTAGACAGGCCCATAGACTCATTGAAATGTTATTACAGTTTTTTTTAAAATAAGACTTTTTGAGGCACACACCGAGGTTCTTGTATTACATGTGTTGCCTGGTCTAAATGACTGGACTGAAAATCTAGCCCATGCTGCTTAAACACTTTACATGACATCTGCTCTGCTGGCACAATGTCTAGCATTTGAGGTTTGGCACCCACAGTCTGTCACTCTCTGTGGAATTGTGATGCCTGCTGGTGTCACAGCTGCAAGCAGCATGAGTTAGGCCAGTGCTCTTGTGGGTCATGTAAAATCAAGAGTCGAACCAAGGGGAAACAGAGTTTCTGACTGGACAAAGACTCTCCCTGAGCACGGAACAGCTGATCTCATGGCTGCTGTTGAAAAATTGATGTGAACTGGCAGTTACAGTTGCTTAAAATACAAGCCAAGCCAGTGATCTGTTGTATCTAAATATCTGGATCATAACTGACCTCCTCCTAGTAAAAACAGAAGTACTGACAGAATACAGGAAGGGATAGCAGGCATGAAACAATGAAAACACTCTAGATTGGATTTTCAGAACCATCTAAGGGATTTGGATGCCTGGTTCCCATTAAAATTAATGGGAACTGGGTGTTCCAAACTCAGACATTTTAGAAAAATCTCAGGCCCTCTGTTTTCTGAAGGCACTGAAGATCCAGAATGGTATAATTGGGAATGGACTCTTCTGAATGAATGGAATTAATTGAAGGATTATATCTGAGAGTACATTTTATTTTTGTGTGTAGAATTTGGTCTGGTTATGCTACTGAATTTGCTGATTCATTGTTCCTTTCATTAGTAATTAAACCAGTGCAAACATAATTATTCCATAGTAAAATTGATTATAATTAAATCCTGTCTCAAAATATTTATCTGAGCACAATGAAGATAGAAGCAACAGAAAAGGTTTTCATGAGATCAGAATCAATGCCCTAAACTGTAGACAGTTTTAAAGATACCAGTCTAAAAAAATACATCTCAGTTTTGTCTCAGCATAGTCAAGGGGATGATTCATATGAAATATATGTGCTGTTTCACATAAGAATTCTCTTGCTCTTGTTTTACAAAAAGTGCCCCAAATTATTCTTTCTTACTCTTAGTGTAAAGCACTTATTTGAACCATTTTGAATCTTTACAGTAACACTTTGGTCATTTCCTGATCATCTAGCTATCATCATGAGAAGACTCTTATTTTCATGGTGTTAATTAATTAGACTGAGGGGTCAAAGAAATCAAGGTGTTTTGGTGTTAACAGCTGCCTTTTGTTCATTACAGAAAATAGTCTTAGGGTCTTTCCCTCATATACATTTATGTGTCTTGCACTACTCGGGAAGACTTTGCATTGTGATCAGTGGAATGTCACTGCAGACTGTTAAAACTTCAGCGTAGAATAGAGGAGGACATTTAGGCCCTGATTCAGCAAGGTACTTACGCCCGTGCCTAACTTTAAGTATGTGGGTAGTCCCATCATATTCAGAGTGGCCTTAGGGAGAATCTAGTGAGTTTTAAGTAAAGGCAGAAATTGACCCCCAACATGCCTCAAAGGTTTTTAAAATACATGTATGGCAATAACACAGACTAGTTAAGGGGTATGCTACGATCCCAAGGGAGTAGATTATAAAGTAAAGACATTGACACTGAAGCAAGCTATTAGTGCAACATTTCTTAACTTGATTTTCTTGTACCATCAAGAATGTAATATGCCAGAAACCTGATCCCAGAGGACCATTCAAGGTTGAACTCCTAAAGAATGCCTTTCATACTAGTCATTGCCTCATTTGGGATGGCTTGTTTACAGTATGGAATCACTCCACTATTCCCCTTGTCTTAAATTTACAAGTACTGCTGTTTTGTAACTGTACTTTTCCCACATTTCCCAAAACTTAAATAAAACTTTTGTGAAATGAACCAAAATAAAGGTAACACTGGAAAATCCTGCTCTCATTTCTTTCACTGTCTGGCTTTCTATGACTCTCCATGACAGCCATTAATTGCAACTTAGGCAATCAGATACTAGCATGATGGGGGAAGAGGGGGAATATAACTGCCTAGATAAATAGATAGAAATAACAGTTGTTTTTAACTATAAAAAATGTCTTTATTAAACAATATCTGACTTCTAAAAAACATTCAGGTTTTATGAACTTCCTAGTTCGCAGTTATTAGGGGAGTGTTGTATATAAAGGAGATATATCTATACATGTGTGTACATGTAGTTAGTTTATATAACAAGCACCATTTACCAGCATTAGGAATATATAACGTTGTTTACAACTTTACAAGTAGTTTCAGTAAAGTTGTTGTGCAGTGAAATAGCTTCCTGAGCTCTTGAAAGCTATCATTCTTTTCACACTGTACCAAGACAGAATTTTTCATGGATCGTATGTTCCCCTTGCCAAATTGGTAATATTTTGTGGTTGATTTTTGTTTTGCTGTGCTTTAGAATGATTACACATGTCACATGTGCACAAGTGAGAGTAGTTTCCTCTCTCATAAGCCTGCTCTTGTCACCACCTTCTGCCTTCACAGATCATTGTGTAGGCCAGTGTATGTGACATTATAAACATCTGTAGATAAATTAACTATATGTTGTTTAGTTCAAGCAACCTAACCCTCCCCCTGCCAAACCCCATCCCTTCAAAAGCTCCGCCCCCACACAATTACAGTTCTATAGGGAGTATGCACAGAAAAGTTGATAATCTCTAATATTGAGATGATTTCAAGAAATACCTTTAAAGGGGGTTGGTAAAATATTTTTTTAAGATAGCCTGTATGTGATGACAGCTTTTTACAAAAAAAAAAAAAAAAAAAAAAGACCGCCACCAATGTGGCATTTATCTCAGAATAATATAAAAAGAGCAAATGGCGGCAACACAGAAATATTAAACATTAGTGTGTCTTTAAAGGTACAACTAAAATGAGGTCAATTTGTTAGTGAGATATGCAAGAAAGGATCCTGTTTGCCTGTCCTAGGCATGATTAAGAGCTTAGTACATCCAATTACACTATGACTGTTTAGTGGATTAAAGGTAACACTGTATTCACAAGCGGCCTGTAGAGGAGTTTCTAGTATCTCGATGCATTGATGGCTGTGCATCCACACAGAAGGCACCAAATGGTCAGGTCAGAGGGGGAAACTGGATGTGTTCCCCACTCAGGGCTGCTCCACACACTATGCCCACCCAGTGCCCAGTGAAGCAGGTTCAACGTATGTCTCCAAACTATTGTAGTGAGCCAGCTAGTGCATTCCTGGGTATTTTGTTACACTCCACCCCTCCTCCCACACCACCACTCTTTCAACATGCAACCAGTAGAGGGATCAATAATCTCAGAGTGCAGGAAAGAGATTCAAATTTAGAGGGTTCAATATGTTGCCTCAGGGAACGCATCTGAATTTTCTTGCTAATGGAGCTGTTGTCTGTGCAGGGCCATGACTTCATTTGCTGCAGAAGTTGGAAGGTGTGTAGGGAATGAGGCAGAGGATTGTGGGAAGAGAAAGGAGAGTTTCATGGTTAAGGCAGTGGAATGGTGTCCTGGAAAACTGGACTCTATGCCTGCCTCTGCCTGAGAGTTCCTATGTGATGCTGGATGAATCACTTCAGCCACGTTTTTGACAGTTGACCACTAACTATGTCTTCCTCACTGTCTTGAGACATCTCAGGTCTGTTTTACAAAAATGCTGGGCATTCAAAACTTTAGCTAAAGTCACTTGGAGCTGTGCTCTGAACAAATAAAGTACTGTAAAATGCTAAATTCTCTGAAAAACCAGGCTGTAGGCATTGTAAAGTGGGCCTCCCAAATTAGCATACATATTAGACAGTAATCTCTCTTTGTCTCAGTTCCCCCTCTGTAAAATGGGGATAATACCACCTTCTTTCACAAGGGTATAGTGCAGATAAATTCATTTGCGTCAGTCAGTTGCTCAGTTACTATAGTGATGAGCACATTTAGAATTGCCCACGAAGAAATTAATAATTCTGTATTCAGAGTGAGGTTTGAATGAAGTCATGGCCCTGCACAGACAACAGCTCCATTAGCAAGAAAATTCGGATGCGTTCCCTGAGCACCATCCATCCTATGCAATGAATGAGGCAGGGGTCCTGTAGAAAATATAGTATGTGATCTTGTAAATTATACACTCTGTCATAATGCATACACAAAAGGGACCCAAGTTAAGGTTGCACAGGCAACCGTGCTTATGTTCTTTCCTAACTTGTGAGTGCTCGACTTTGCCACTTTAATGTCCTTTTAATGCAGTTCATATATTTTCCCTACGTATTTTTAAAAAAGAAAACTAAAAAACACAACAACCCCATATTCTATCATGTGGAACAATATTTGAAACCCACATGGGTCATCAACAGGCCTGGAACTTTTGGATCCACCGCACAGTCCTCTGTTGCTTCACCTAATGACTGACTGATAGCAATAGTAGATTATTCTCTCTGTGGGCTAACCACTTCAGGGAGATGAGGCATACAATTTCCCAGAAGGCTTCACAGCTATTTGCTGACAACAGAGAAATCTGAGACTTTGAAATCCTTGGTTCTATCCCAGGTTTTGAGGGAAGTTTTCTTCTAATAGGTTGAGACCCCTTCTGCCCCTGTTCCCCCTTTACCTGATCCCTTCTGCCTATGGCCCCTCCAGGCTGTCCTTCTCCTAGTCCCAGTTTTCCTCCAGCCCTGATTCTCAACTCTTCCTCTCAGTTCCAATGTACCCCCTATGCCAGCTTAACCATTTTTGCTGAACATTTCTAGAATAATTCAGCCTGAGGCAGATACCTAGCTTAGGAAATTTCAGCTCAATTAAATTTTGACAAAAAGTTATAAGGAACTGAAAACAGGGGCTGAATATGGAAAGTGTCAGGCAACCATAACTACAGGCAGCACTACCCACACAGCCTATGAGATGATTATGCAGCTGTATATACTTCCTACAGATGACACCACACCCAGGCTGAACAGCAGAACCACAGCAGGTTTTACTAGATGAGAACAGCATCATCAGAGTGTTGCTGCCTTTTCCTGCATAGCGGTACAATAGAGACTGTCGCACATGGGATACACTCCATTCAGGGTACAAGTCAGAGACTCAGAATGTATGTGGGAATGTGCTGTGCGATGCCCTGTATCTCTAAATTCTTGCACATGTTCCTTATCTTTTTTATTTAACTTACTCCCACTCCCCAAACAATGCTCGGGAGTGGGAACAACACACTCCCCTCACCTCTCCCACTGCTGTTCTGGCAGGATCTTCTCACCTGCTGCAGAACACAAAGGAGGATAAGCACAAAAAAAAAACAAAACAAAAAACTTTTCTGCACAACTGCAGATCCACTTTGTTGGTGCAGAGGCACTGAACTGGACCCTATAGTTATAGGGTGACCAGATGTCATGATTTTATAGGGACAGTCCTGATTTTTGGGTCTTTTTCTTATATAGGCTCCTATTACCCCCCACACCCTGTCCTGATTTTTTACATTTGCTGTCTGGTCAGCCTATATAGTTAAAGAAATTGCAGACATATATTTAAAGTGAAATTTACCCTTGTGCATAAGGGCATCACGAGGTCAATGCACCACGTAGACCTTCAAATTAGGGTGATCTGTATATTTGATCATTCAGTTTTGGTGACATTCAGTTTGAACCCCAAATACTTTCTCAACAAAAACCCTCATCTGTATGATAAAAGGTTCATTGTCCTCAATTACAAAGTGCAATATTTATTGAGTTTATTAACTATGATAATTGTAGGAAAATATTTTTTCCTTTGGATTGTTTATGCTCGTTAGTCATCAGGAAAATATCTATTTCCTTTTGTGGGCAACATAAACACTGCATCACATATGCTATGAACACAAAATTTTTAGTCTTGAAAAATTAAGGCCTTGTCTACACTACACAGTTTTGTCGACAAATGTCAGCGTTCATCAACAAAACAGAGGAGGTGTACATACTGAAATGCTCCTCTCACCGATATAACTCCCCTGCTATGATGACATAATAAAACCACCTCGACAAGTGGCATAGAGCTTTTCGCGACATAGTTAGAGTGATGCAGCATTAGTGTAGACACTGCACTTGGATATGTCGTCTTAATTGGCTTCCAGGAAGTATCCCACAATGCCCATCCTGACCGCTCTGGTAAGCACTTTGAACTCCACTGCCCTGAAGGTGCACAGATATGCACCACTCCCCGTTTAATGCCCAAGAAATTTTTGAAATTTCTTTTCCCATTTGTTTGGCATTCACTGTTCAAACAGCATCTTTCCAGCTGACCATGCCGGCTTTCTGCAGCAGACACTCTCCTGCGTGAAGCATACTGGAGCTGTTGGATCTGCTAAGTCTATGAGGAGAGGAGGCTGTGCAGTTTCAGCTTTGCTTCAGCCATAGGAATTTTGATACCCACCGGCTGATTGCTAGTGACATACAGGAAAAGGGACACAAGAGGGACACGCAGCAGTAGCATGCTAAAATCAAGGAGCTGAGGCAGGTGTACTAGAAGACAAGGGAGCCCAACTGTCGCTCTAGTGTGGGGCCAAAGATATGTGGCTTCTGTAAGGAGTTGCATGCCACCCTCAGTGGTGACCTCGCCTCCACCGCCAAGAGGCCCATGGATACTCTGGGGGGACTGGAGGAAGTGGCCAGCAGACTCAACCCTGATGATGCAGTGGTGGATGAGGAAGTGGAGCTGGAGGACAATGTGGAGCACTTGGAAGGGTCATCTGGTGGCATGGGGAGTCAGAAACTCTTTTCACTCCAGAGGGGTCTAGCCAGTCCCAGCCCTCCAGCTCTGGCATACAGGATCCGGGAGAAGGGAGCTGCAGTAAATGCTCATTTTGCTTTGATATTGCACAGTAAGAGGAGATTGAGCTCTCATGTACTTTGTTATATGGTAAAGGAGGAATAAAGGATCAAAATTAACAACAGCGCCTATCCATCTACGCAGTGTGTCCATAGCATAAAAGTTTGTTAATGTACACGCAGATGTCCCAGGAATCCTCCATAGAGATCTTTAGGAAACTTTCCTGCAGGTAATATGCAATCCTCTGCTGAAGGTTCCTTGGCAGAACTGCCTTGTTTCTCCCCACATTGTAGGAAAATTTGCTGTGCCACCCGGCAATTATTTCTGCAGGGACCAGAGCAGCACACAGGCAAACCACATATGGAGTTGGTGTGAAGCCATACACATACAGGAGATGCGCCCCTGCATCCTGGGTTACCCTTAAGAGTGATATATCTGGTTCAATTACCCTAACCTGTGGGAAAGGGTGCCAATATTCAGAATAGTCTCTCTAGACACTTGTAGTAACCCCCTTCCCAAACCACACATTGTCCCTTCTTTCCCATTCCCCCTTGACCACCACCACATTTCAGGTGAGCTCCCCATATTTAGGACTCACGTTGATCTGTATGTTGGCCCAGGGACAGTGAGAAAGAGGTGTATGTAACCTTTCTGATTCACAGCTATGAGTGCACTCACAATACTGTTTCTGTTTATTGTTTCTTTGGCTTCTGAAGATGTGCACTTGAGGACCCAACTCCAACCAGCAGAGTGCCTCAGTCAGATAAGGCAGAGAACCAGTAGGAATAAGGAGGATATGGAAGACTGAGGCTGGATAACCTGGAAAGGATCACAGGCCAGGCGCAGATGATAACACTCCTGGAGGGCCAGACGGAGATGACAAAATCCCTCATTACCCTACAATCTGAGGACATCCATGCACGACTCCCCCTGCAGCCAATACAGAGCTCTGTTCCATGCCTTCCCCAAACTCCCCCACCAGATTCCTTGTGTGTTTCCACTCCCTCACAGTACCCCATGCACTCCACACCTTGAGACTAGTTTCCCAATGAAAACTGGAGTTACACTCAGCTGTGAGAGTCTAACCGCAAGACTCATTGTCATGTCCTCTGTTTGACCAAAAGGTTGTGTTTTGTCCTGTTATTAAACTTGAGTCTTTGAAATAAAATTAATCTTTATTTGTGACATACACACATCGGCCAGTGCTAACACTGAAACACAGTGCCTATATCTGCTCACTACAATTAAAGCTCAGGAAGCAAGCTCTACAGGAGTAATTCAAGGTGGCATGTAATCATTGCCTGGTCGAATACATCACATAAAGACTCGTTATTGGGAATCATGGTCAAAATGCTCCTTCAAAGCCTCTCTGATTCAAATAGCCTCCGTCTGTGCCCCTCTAATTGCCCTTGTATCTGGCTGCTCATAATCAGCTGCCAAGCAATCAGCCTCAGCGGTCCACCTCTGAGGAAACTTTTCCCCCTTCACTTCACAAATATTATGCAGAATATAGCAGGCTGCAAAGACATTAGGATATTTTCCTCATTGAAGTCTAGCAAGCCAAAAAGACAGCACCAGCGACCTTTTAATCAACCAAAAGCACATTCAGCTGGTCATTCAGCACCTGCCGAGCCTGTTGTTTAAACACTCCTTGCTGCTATCTAGGTTCCTTGTATAAGGCTTCATGAGCCACAGGAACAAGGGGTAAGCGGGGGTCTCCAAGGATCACTATGGGCGTTTGCACATACCTCATTGGCATCTTCTGGTCTGGAAAGAAAGTCCCAGCATGCAGCTTTCTATATAGTCCAGTGATCCAAAAGATGAGTGCATCATGCACCTTCCCTGACCACCCTGCACTGATGTCAGTGAAATAACCCTAATGATCCACCAGTGCCTGCAACCCCCATGGTGGACTTTCCAACCCCAAACTGATTCATGACTGACCAGTAGCAGTCTAGAGTTGCTAGCTTCCATGGAGCAATCACCACTTGCTTCTCCACAGGGAGGGCAGCTCTTATTCTGGTGTCCTTTCACTGCAGAGCTGGGGCAAGTGCTGCACACAGTTCCAGGAAGATGGATTTTCCCATCTGAAAGTTCTGCAGCCACTGCTCGTCATCTCATACATGCATCATGATGCTATCCCACCACTCAGTGCTTGTTTCCTGAGCCCAGTGCCGACAGTCCACCATGTGCAGTTGCTCCATGAATGCCAGCAGCAATCCTGAATTATTTATTTCCACACCAGACAGCAAGGCAGGCATCACCGATTCACTCTCTGTATCACAGCTCATAAACTACTGCAGGACCAGCCATGTTGTGTTCATAACACTCATCACCAGACTGGTCGACAGTTCAGGATCCATGCTGTGTCAGGCAGAGGTGGCAGGCTCACGGTTTACAAGAGCAGTTGAAAAACTGCATGAAACGAAGTAAGAAGCCCATGGAATGATGGGACTGAAAGAACTACATCAGGGGACTGAAAGAACTGCATCAAGAACTGCATCAGGTCCCCGTGACGTACTGCAATCCATTCCCAGAGCTCCCAGTGGCAAAGGATGACAGAGGGTGGCAAGTTGTACAGTGGGATAACTACCTAGGATGCAACGCTTTCTCTGTCAATGCAAGAGCAATGACTGTGGATGTGCTCTGCTGACGCAAAGAGCATTGTGTGGAAGTACACAACCAATGATATTAAAGTGACTTCTGATCATCAACATAACTCAAATTGACTTAACTCAGTAGCATGGACATGGCCTAATTCTATCTAGTGGAACAGGCTCAGGTATGACGGCAGAATAATGAAATAAAGTTTAACAGACACTTTGGCATTTTTTAAGTGTGTATCAGAGTGTGTGCAGTCTCTGGGCTTTTTGGGTTTTTTGTTTGTTTTTTAAATAAAAATAATAATAAAACTGAAAATAGCTACCCTTCTTTTCCTAGAAGCGAGCAACTGTCTAATTCTCCATAAAGGCTGTGGGCAGCACAGGGCCTAACCACTACTGGGATCTGGGAAGATGTCTTTACCAACCAGCTCTTTTACTAATCAGACCTCAAATGTCCTGATGATCTTCTCTAATTGCTTCCTATAATTGGAGAATGCTATGGCTTAGTCTCTGCTCTTAGAATGGGCATTTCAAAAATGCTAATCTGCAAATGACGTGAATACTATTCTAATTGGATTTTTGTAGTCTCTATTCTTTAGTGAAGAAAAGCTAATATCTGGCCAGAAATACAGATTATCAAATAGCTGGCATTAAACAACAAGATTACATTAAAGGGTGCATTCAAAATGATTTATCATTTTCCTAGGAGAATTCTATGTGCGAATTAGGGTATATTTGAAATTTCCTAATTAGAAAGTTCATGCTTATGTTCAGCATTGAAATTTTGTGTTCTAAGCCATAGAGGTCCAGGATTTCTAAATATTTCACCTGCTTCAATCTACTTGATAGGTCATCACAATATATCTATGTATCCCACAGGTAACCAATAGAGTCAATAGTAGAAACAGATTACAGACAGAAGTGGTGCATGGGGGAATATGTAGGGCCCCATCAGACTACTCAAGCATATGGTTCAGCTGGGCCCCCTCCCTGCAGGGCAGCTGATCCGGTGAACTGCGCTAGGCAGGGAAAGGCAGAGATAGAAGAAACAACTGGAAGCTGCAGGGAGGGTCCGATGCTTTCTGTGAGGGGGAGGGTGGGAGGGCTGCTTTCCGGGAGTGGGGACTGTCTGGGAGGGTGTAATCCAGACTGTTCTAGGGTTATGCCCCTCCCATTATCAGAAGGCATGGGTAATCTCTGGGATAAGACTGTGTCATTTACATTCTGGCCTTTAATGGGTGCAATGTGGATCTCCAAGAGGTCTTTGGCCCAGCTCTGTAAAGGTATTTAGGTGCCTAATTCCTGCTGAAATCAGTGAGATTTAGGCACCTAATTACCTTTGGGGATCTGGGCCTTTGTGCCATAGAGGCCTCAATCCATCCCCACTCCACCCCCCACAGCCCCACAGATGCAAGGTTACTTTGTAAGACACAGTCTTATCGCCCATTGTACATCCAGCCTGTTGAGAAGGAAAGAATGGAGCAGTGGTGAGCACAAGGTCTTCTTTTGTGTGTGATTCTTACACGGTCTTTGTGTCATCCTCCTGCTGGCACATCCATGCTGGACCCAGGAATCCTCTGACCCTTCGTAGGGCTCAACTACTTCTTCTCTTTTCCAAAACCGCATCTTTGGAAACACATCGCTCTTGAAAGCATTATTGCTATGCCACTGGTTCTGCTGTTAGCTGACTTTTTGTCTCTTCTCATACTTCTAGGGCCAGGTTAACACATCAAGTCCAGAAACTGGATGGAAGTTCAAACAAAACAGTTTTATTTCAAAAAAATATTTAATAGGGCCAGGGTGAGCAATTCTTAACAAACGTTTTAATCAACATTTTTTGCCTCTTCTGTTTAAGGCCAGATTCTTGCCTGGGATAGAATCTGTGGACCTCGCTCTAGGCACCCCTTTCTGGCCCTCATGTAGGGGAAGTGCCTAGAGTACACTGGTTTCCTGCAATTCCCTACGGGACTGTTACTGTAGGCACAACTTAGAAAAGCACTGAAACTGCTTTCTGTTTGCCAGAAGCAGAACTGGCCCCTGGCTGCTTACAGGATTAGAGGGCCGAAAGATAAGAGAACACGAACTTTGGTCTACTCCACTGGGAGTTGAGGAGACCCCTAAGACTTTAAAAAAGAGAAGAAGGAGAATCCAGAGAACTACAGATTGGTCAGCCTCACCTCAGTCCCTTGAAAATTCATGGAGCAGATCCTCAAGGAATCCATTCTGAAGCACTTGGAGGAGAGGATGGTGATTAGAAATAGTCAACAGGGATTCACCAAGGGCAAGTCATTCCTGACCAACCTTATTGCCTTCTGTGATGAGATAACTGGCTCTGTAGAGATGGGGAAATTGGTGGATGTGATATATCTTGACTTTAGCAAAGCTTTTGATACAGTCTCCCACAGTATTCTTGCCAGCAAGTTAAAAAAGTATGGATTGGATGAATGGACTTTAAAGTAGATAGAAAGCTGGCTAGATCATTGGGCTCAATGGGTAGTGATTAACAGCTCGATGTCTAGTTGGCAGCCGGTATCAATTCGAGTGTCCCAGCAGTTGGTCCTGGGGCTGGTTTTGTTCAACATCTACAGAAAACAACTGTACAGGCCACTTAAGTCAATGGAAGAGACTGGGCAGTGTAGACACATGGTTAGATCGACAATGTGGCTTATATTGACCTAAGTTTGTAGCATAGACCAGCCCTAAGAAAGGATAAACAGATCGTGAAATCCTCATGTTTATTCATTGCTTGTAATTATTCACACATTTATTCAGTTACTAACTTTTGGTCTGCAGATAAGATCAGATCTTTCTATTGGCTTAGCTATAAGAGTTGTGTGGCATAGTTTCTCTTCCCTGATTGGATAAATTTGTAGCAACCCAACAGCAGCAGGGAATTCAGACTGCGTAAATGAGAGAAAAATTCCCATGGCACAGCTAACTAAGAGCAATTTGCAACCTGGGTTTGGTGAATACTGGAGCATTCCATTTTAACATTTGTTTTACATCATGTGTACTCATACTAGCATGGCTTTAGAATAGTCACAGAAAGAGGTGTGAACAGTCAAAGCAACCTCATTAAAAATTCAAATCAATGCTAACAGAAAATCTGAGTGTTTGCCCAGCTCTCTTGTTAATTCTTTAGGCACACAAAATAACTTCCAGCTAGGATATACCACTTTATTTCTGCTGAAATCTCTTACTAAAAATGTGTTAATTTGGAAAAACAAAAAAGGGGTGGAAAAGAATATTTTATAAATGGACACAGTATGATCTAAGTTTATCATGTTGTGAATAGCCATTGTTAAATATGCTTTCCATTTGAACTGCTATAAAACATGTAAAGAAAGCATTTGTGTGTCCGGTTTAAATGAACTATTCTGTGTCTCTGCAAGGGAACATATTTCATGTGGAGAAGGTGGTTGTTTTTTTTCATTTCTGAAATAGTTAAACTTTCAAAAAGATGGTCAGAGAACTAGTTACAGCCCGTCTGTTGTTCTTGTCAAAAGCAATGAGGAACCCTAATATTCAAGACATTCCCGGTGGTAGATATTGGGAGCTGTGACTGCCAGATTAAGTGTTCAATGTGAAAAGTGGGGAACTCTAAGAAAATGATGCCAAGAATTACTACTAATAGCTCTAGAATGGTGAAAAATGTGAGACCTGATCTCTGTCCTAGGATTTGATGACTGCCTGGTTCTCCTCCAATCCTTGCTTTTAATGCCTTAGGACATGTATCGGTGTAAAGATGCCTTTTCATCAGTGTTATCACTGGACATTGTGCTTATTTTGTAGGCTCAACCAATGGATATGACTTACAGTAATTCTTTCTGTAGTTTGCATCTTTGGAGCACAGACATAATTTGTGGGCCACTGGTTATGAACACCACTGCTCAAAAAACCTGATATTTGAAATGTTTTTTGTTAGGAGTGAAATGGACCCATTTTCCCCAAAATGGAAACATTTCAATAACAATTTAAAATTTGGTTACAGAAACTAGCTTTTTGAGATACAAAAAAATTCTATGACCTTTTAGGTAAGTGGTTGGATAACAAAAACACTAACATTTGACCAAAAAAAGAGGGGAAAATGATAGAACTGTTTTTCATGACTGATTGCAAAAAAAAGCTAAACCTTTATTTCTGGGACTCATATTGGGAACACTGTATTCCTTCAGTTTTACAGTTTTCTTTTTTCCAAATGCCAGGCAATGTCAATATGCAAGCTAATTTCTGCATATCCCACACATTCTTCTAACCTGATTGTCCATTGCAAGATTTTGGTACCCTTTCTTGTAATGCCTGTTTTCAGTATGTGCTTTACTTTTGTGTACATCCTGCTGTGCAATAACTTCTTCCATGGTTTCTTGATTTTCCTCTTTACCCACACCATGTATGTATACTTTTTCCTGTTCCTCCAAAGGGCAGATTGTGTATGACATTTTCACAGTTAGCACAAAATCTCTCAGCAAGTATTCACATAGCTTCACAGTAGATCTAAGCAGGGAATTTCTTAAATGGACTAAAATCAGCTTGAAGTTTGTGACATATCCCTTAAAACTTTGTTGCTCCTTTTATAGACTTCTGTGGATAATAAATCTTTCATAAGTTTTGTTTTTCCTGGCAGTGCAATAAGCCTCAAGTTGCACTATGACTCTATCAAAAACTTTACTGGGCATGGAGGAGAGCTTGAGCCTAATAAAAATATCTGGAACCTCAGACCCAACTACAGTTAATAATACCTTTGTCCTTTCCATGCTGATTGACAGGGAGAGATGTAGTCATGCTATACCCGACAAAACCCTAGGTCAGTGGAGCAAATGGGTAAAGTGGGAGGCTGGGCTTGGGTGGCTGGGAACAAGCAAAGTTTACTTACTGGGCAGCACAGTATTGCTGCAACAGGTGCTGTTGTAATTTGTTGCTGGTATAGGCAATCAGCAGATTATTACTCCTGAAGAGCCAGGAGATGATTAAACACTGGAATAAGTTCCTAGGGAGGTTGTGGAATCTCCAGATTAGACAAACATGTGCCAGGGATGGTCTAGATAATACTTAGTCCTGCCATGAGTGTATGGGACTGGACTAGATGACCTCTTGAGGTCTCTTCCAGTCCTACAATTCTATGAACTGTATCTGAAGCATAACACTTCCTAGGCTTACTTCTGGGGTGAGACAGTTACTAGACCACCTTGCTCACTGCTGTGACTGAACTCACAATCTAGTCCTAAGTGATGGGTTACACCCTTCAACTCACTATTGTCTCTCCTCTTCAAACTGAAGGTTGGCCTGGAGCCTGATGTAGCCACCTCATACATGCTTTGGTGTTAGTGCAGTAGGAACGTAAAGCTCCTTGAATATCTTAAACCTTCTCTTGCCCTTCCTTTTCTCCTTCTTTAAAAGGAAGAAGTTTATTGCTTGTTGGCCAAATGAAGGCTTTCCTGCAGCTAAGTTTGCTCCCTCTTTGGCTAGAGCAACCCTGGTGTCTTGGAGTTCTCCATTTGGAGCACAGACCTTACTGGTGTTTACCAGGTTTCACACTTTCACAGTACAACATGTGGGAAATCTACATTAATAGCAGGCAACAATTTATGACATGGAGTTTAAATGGTGACAGAACAGACTGTGCAGTAAGAAAACAGCCCAGGCTCATAAAGCTGGTATCCTATACACCTCACAGACTAGGGAATAGACCCGCATTAGAACAGGTTTTCAGCAATACAGGCATAGGATAATTTACGAGCATTTATAATGCCAGCTACTAATGTTAAAAATGTTACATCCTGTGTAGAGGTGGGCAAACTAATGAACCATTAAGTCTGGCTTCAACTGAAACCTGGTTCTGTCTCGGCTCTGTGCCCACAAATATGAAAGAGGTAGGTAGAGCCAAGGCAGTGAGAATTGTCTGGCATTACTTCCTGGCGGTCACAGTGACCTTATACATATATCATCTTATGTGTTTCTTCATACCGCATATATATATTCAGCTCCAGTGGCATGAATGATGATTAGCCTCATCATACTAAGACAGATCCTTGGCTTGTCACTGTCTTAGCTGTAACTTCAAGCATTTTGGCTTGTCTAGGACCAGTGTTTAGACATTATTTGAGATACGTCTTTCAGCAGGTCCTATGTGTGGGACAGTCAAGTATAATGAAGCTCTTCTCCTTCCTTTCTCTCTCCCCATCCCCCTCCCACCTGTTGAACTCTCACAAATGTGTTTACCTGCTTGTCTAAACTTATTTGGAATTACATAAGACTAAGTGATATTTAATGTTCCAGATCACAATAGTGAGAAATTTTCATCTAACAGAAGAGGAACTTAAAAAAATATTTTTAGCTGAGGTAGACCCAAGCTGCAAAGTTTGTATTAGGATTTTTAAACAGCTCAAAGTTTGAAGCTGGGATTTAGGTCTAGGCGTTAAGACAGCAATCATTTGCAACATTTGGATGCAGATTTGGGTTCAGGTCTTGAGCCCATCCCAAAATGGAAAGCAGAGAGGAAAGGACATGGGAGGATTAATTCAGACCCCTCTCTGGATTTTAGAAATCTAGGCCCATCACTTACCAAAACATTCTTGACATCTCTTTTTTTTTAATAAGATTTAATAACAGAAAAATTATAAATAAATATTTCAATTGTTAGCCTATACCAGAGGTTGGAATGCACTAGTCCCACCAACCAAACTTCCAGTGAAGTGTATAAACACTCGACACTGAGGGACACTTACAGGAATAGGCCATATATGCATATAACATGTATTTCACACATACGCTATTTTTTAACATTAAGCAAAGGTTGCTAAATTGCATATCCCAGCAACACAAACAATAAAAATCAAGGAAATAAGCAGTTATATCATCAGATCCTCAATTTCATACCATTCAGCAATTCCCCTTCACAACCTCCACTACCTCTTACACATCACCCACATATTCGGAACAACCAAGGGATATCTTTCAAATGTCATTTTGGCTATTGGTTGTGTGTTCATGCTTCCATGAGAAACAATGCAGTTTTGGGGTTAGGTCCATACATTACATTGCTGGTAGCTCTGTAGGTTGTTTGTTGTTCATTTGTGTAGAAATTTCAGCTATGAAGTCTCCATGTTTGTGCATTGGTGTGTTTTATTTATGGTTGGAGTTTAAGATGGGTGAGTGAGTAAATTAATGGGCAGATAAACCAAGGAACCAGATTTGTAGAGAGTCTTAAGGGAACACTTCACAGATCTGTAACTGAGGCTGTTAGATGGCAGAGTATCAGCAACAAATCTACAGGACATACAAGATCAGACAGACCAGTAGGAAAATTAAGCTCTGAGCCACCACACACAGTAGAGAACAGGACAACCAAGAGAAATAGGTGGTAGTAAGGCAATGCATTACACTTTAGAAAGAGTTTAATCTTACAAGCATTATGTAAGAAAACAAAGCTGCAAATACCTTAAAGTCCAGCAGTTGTTACAAAGAAACACATAAGGAAAGTGTATTGAAGAGTTAGGGGCAAATTTTTTCCTCAGTCATCAACCCAAGTATCCATGTTGGACTCTGAAGAGACACCCAAGGAGGAGGCAGGGCAGGAAGGGAAGTTCTGTTCATGGTTTCACTGGCTCCTCAGTCCCTCATCCCCAAGACTGAACAGCAGAGGATCCAAGCAACAGCAGATTTTATGGCCAGCTCTTCCTTGCTCCCTGTCCTCCCCCGCTCCTGTGTGCTGTTGCACGAGGATCCATGTTGCATAGAAGGGTTACACACCCTGTGAAGTCTCCCCAATTTCTGCCCTTCTCTGGTAGAATGAAACTTCAAGCATTCTGCTGCCTGGGGGCTTACTGAGGAGGGTTCAGAGCTTACCTCTTGTTAAGCAGGTATATGAGATCTTCTTCACTGGCCCATAACTACACTGCAGCACTGAGAGGAACTGAGGAGCAACTGCCCTGACAATATCAAAGTCTCAGAACCATGCTAGAAGAGTGGTTTGAAACTGAGTAACAGAGTCCCACAACTCCTTGCACCTGGTTTGATACAGAACCATGGCTGAGCCCTTGCTCAGGGCCATTATACTCAAAGAAGAAATATCATGATTGGCTGATTACTCAAAACATCTTCAGAAACCTAGTCTGTCAAAAATGCTCTCTCCCTCTCCCTTATTCCATCCCCCTGCACACGTGCACACACTCATATACACACACATACACACACACACTCTCCCTTATTCAATAGTACCAATGGCCTTCAGAGTGACCAAAAACGAGGAGGGCTGCAGGGGGAGAGGCTGAGTTCAAATGAGCCTTATCAGAACCAGTAAGTGGATCTGGCTTGAAATAAAAATTGTTTCTCAGCACATACTGGGGGGAAATACTTCAAGGAATTGCATTTTTGCAAAGAGAATGGGCTTTTTGATCAGGAGAGGCCAGGCCCATTTGGGGAGGGTGGGAAAGCAGCAGTGTTAAAAAAAATGAATACAGAAGTATGGGAAAGCTTCAGAGAACAAACTGTCCCTTTTGAGCTTCCTTTTGTGCTTGCGTAGTTTGGAAAATCTATGGATCTCCTCTTGATTTCTGTTTCAGTCTTTGCTTTGATTTATTAAACTGAAAACTTGCTAATGCTATGATCAGCACCCTTACACAGCTCTTCTTCATTTTGGGTTCATAGATCTCTGTAGAAAGTGATGTGCACAACAGACACTGTCATAGCAATGTACAGTAAAGTATGCTGGCAGTATTGAAAAACGCCAACTACTCGAAAATCTTGAGTCAGGCCCACAAAAATTGATTAACTTCAAAAAAGATTAAAAAGTCATTTTTTAATTTGCCTTCTGGTTTGAGCCTTTTGGCCATAAAATCTGCTGCTGTTGCTTGGATCCTCTGGTTTAAGCCTTTCTGATTTTTCTCGGCAACCGCCATGATTAGAAACACACTAGAAAGAAAGAAAGAAAGAAAGAAAGAAAGAAAGAAAGAAAGAAAGAAAGAAAGAAAGAAAGAAAGAAAGCTCATAATCACATGACACCAGCAGCCAGGGAGTTGAGAAAAATACAAGATGTCACAACACTCATTTCACACTCATTCACACATACACAAATTTGCAACACTGCATGGATTCAGAATATGGGGATCACATCCAGAGGTCAGGGAGTTGTGACTACCCTGTCTTTCTCAGGTTGTTAAATGGAAAGGAGAGCATGGTTCTTTTTTTTTTTTTTTTTTAATTAACTGGCACAGAGCTACCCTTTCACAACACTGCAAATATGGAAACCTTAGGGAACAACTTCAGAAGATATTTTTTTCCTCTTTATTCAAAAACAAAAGAACATCTTATCATAGGCCAACTGAACATGCTATTAAAACATTCTAAGTACATGTTGACTTCCAGTCTGTCTGAGCTATTTCTCAATATATGGGATTTTACAGAAACACTTAACAAAAAGTTTATCTTGCTAAAGTTCTGAGGTTACCTAATAATTACAGCATGTGCTTAACCAGTCCTGCAATGTATAGGCATCGTTTGCATGAACTGCTCTAAAACATACACTAAGCCCTGTAACATAGCAAAGATTGCTCTGCCACCTATTGGTCATGAACCTGAAAGTCTTTTTGATTATCACCACCTATGGCAATCCAAGATTCTAAATGGTGATTTCCACTTGTTTTCCCTCTTCTTCCTCAGACAGGATGGGGTGTTTTGTGAAAGCAAGTCCTATTTTTGTACCACCAGGAAGAAATAAGGCAGATATTACACTATACCTAACGATACAATTCATATATACTGTAACAATGCTTTTTAATGCAGAGTAAATCCAAGCTTAAAACAGCTACATTTTCTAATTAAAAACTAATTATATAGCCTTTTCATTCATAGATCTCAAAAGGACTTTACCAAGGGGATAAGTTTCATTATCCCCATTTTACAAATGAGGACTCTGAGGCATGGGCAATTGAAGTGACCTGCCCAAGGTCCCCCAGCCATCCAGTAGTTAAAGATAGAAACAGAATCCAGGGTTTCTGAGCCCCAGTCCAATGCTTTACTCATTGGGCCATGCATCAATGCACTTCTATATTCCCTTTCTAATGCACTCCATAATAGTTTTGAGGGTGAGAACTTCAGTTTAAATATTACAACAACATCTATTGTCCAGATTCACTAAGAAATGTCTGGCCTATAGCCTCACCTGGATTTCCCTTGATTCTTAGAGAGGAATTGTTGACCAGCTGTCATGGAAGAGTAGATTTTTAAATACACTTTCGTGGTGGTCAACCTTTTTGCTAAACAGCTTGACAGTTTGCAGAGCCAGGATTTGTGATCTTAACAGTCACTTGGTATGGAAGGCTGCAGACACTTTGTTTTAGTGAAAATATGTCAGCTCAGCTCAATCTATTATTACAATGGGGGTGACTAACTACAGAAGAGGTAGAATGCTAGATGCCATTATTCCCAATGTGCCCTTGTGGTTTCTGGAGTTCCCTTCCTTCTACTGCCTCTCACATTTCAACCCATTCCCTCCTCCTGATGCACTTCTTCCACAGAGATGACCACTGTTAACTGGTGCTTGAGGCACTCTGATAGATGGAGTCTGCTGGCTGGTCTGACGGATGAACTACAGTCACTTTTTGCAGGTCTTGAGATGAAAGCAAAGACCAATTTTGGACCTGGCACCCCATCTGCCTGTGAAGTCAGTTGTAGACGAATAATGTGCTGCTTTTAGCTTTATGCTTCACATCTCTCCCCTTGATTGCAGCAATCTGCAAGCTCTCAGAATCTTTTGGTCTGGAGGTGCCAGAGTTGCCACCATCACATCTTGTCATGGGCTAAGACAGGGTTAGTCAATGGGTGGACCACAGGCCAAATCCAGACCACCAGATGTTTTTGAATAAACTTCGAAATCTTTTTATTTATTATCTTTTTTTAAAATTATTTTTTCTGGAGTCTGGACCTTGACTTTACCTTGACCAAGGAATCTGGATCTTGAAAAAAAATTGACTACCCTTGGGCTAAGAGCTCCCAAACATTGAGGTCAACACAGCAAGATTGGTCATTGGCTCTGAGAATGTCTTTATAACATTTTCTTGGTCTGCCCCTAAAATGAGTTAGTCTGCAAATCTTCATTCTTCAGTATTCTACTGTCAGACATACCAACCACATGACTGCACCATCTCAGCTGTGCTCACCATAAAAGCTTCAATGCCTGTGATGTTGCAGCAGTCAAGGACCTCAGTGTTTGGAACCAAACCTTGCCTTTTAATTCCCATTATCGGCTGTAGACATTGTAGGTGGAATTGTCCAAGCGTTTTATGTGGTGTTGATAAGGAGTCCACGTATTTGCAGCCATACAGAAGTGTGGTGATGATGATGGTGCAGTAAACATCGAATTTTAATTCATTCCAGAGATGATGCTGAAGTTTTATGAATGCATTGCTGGCTGCACTGATGAGCTTCATAATGTTGTCAATCATCGCATCTCCTGAAATGGAACTGCCTAGGTAGAAAAATATATCAATGATCTTGAGTGGTACATTGTTGATGGACACACCTGGAGCAGTTACAGTATTTCCCGGTTGAGGCTGTACTGTGACTTCCATTTTCTTCAGGCTGACTGTTATGCCAGAATGTTTTGCTGCACACACAAAGCAGTCAGTAAGCAACTGAATGTCTGAGGTTATGGATGAATAAAGCACAGTGGACAGTAACTCATGAATAATTGTCTTCATGTTTTGTCTTCACATTCAGGATACCCTCATCCATATGGTACTGCATATAAATGCCACAATTATGTCTCCAAAACCATCTATTAGAACAGCTGCAAACATGATGCCAAGCAAGAACAAAGCCTTGTTTTTCTCCATTGATGACAACAAAGAGCTGAGAAGCAGCCTTAGTCAAGGACACACATCCACGTTCCTGCATATAAACTTTTAATAATATTGATAAACTTCTTAGGACAACCAAACTTTCAGAGGGCTGTCTACAGCTCATCTCAGGTTTACAGTGTCAAAGCCTTAGTAAGATAGACAAAAAGCTACATACAATTGTTGATTCTCCTCATGACATTTCTCATGAATTTACCGGAGTGCCGAGATCACACCTGAAGTACCACGCCCAGGACAGAAGCCACATTGGTTTCTAGGAAGTAACTTCTCTGCAAGCTGACCAGTTAACTGATTTAGCATGATTTGGATGAGTATCTTTCGTAGAGTTAAGTCAAGATGTGCAATTGCCTTTCCTTTTATAACCATGAATATTGATGGCATCTGTAAGTTCCTATGGCACGGTCTCCTGTTCCCAAAACCTTTAATAAAGAGTAGTGAGCTTCCTGGTCAGCTCATGGCCCCCCATATTTGAAGATTGTTGCGGGAATGTCATCTGGACCTGCTGCTTGACAACTTTCCATGTTTCAGATATGTTCAACAGAATGGGGGCTGCAGGAAGGGTGGCCAGCATGTCCCTCAGCCTGCGTTGCTTCCTGCAGCCCCTATTGGTCTGGAGCTGTGAACCATGGCCAGTGGGAGCCGCAATCGGCTGAACCTGCAGATGCGGCAGGTAAACAAACTGGTCCAGCCCGCCAGGGGCTTTCCCTGAACAAGCGGCAGCCCTAGTTTGAGAACCACTGCTATATCATGTTGTATTTAGGAAATTCTCTTCCAATGAGTACATTTCCCTTTCAAACCCACCAGCATTATCAGAAAGAGAGCGGACATTCTAGCATGCAACGTTCAGTGTTCTGTGTGTGATGTTGCTTTTTAACCATACAATCGAATGACCAGTTCGTCATAGCACACTAGCAAGCTCACAATGGAACGGGTGATGTTTAGGGATCCCATTCTCCCCCACTGAATATCAGTGCTCTCCCCAAAAAGGGCGTCTTTGTTGCTCAGCAGGGATACAGACACCAATGCCCCTCTGAGTCAATGGCAAATGACCACCAGTCTCACGCTGCCTGTGTGCAGGTTTGTGAGTAGAGACCCTGTCCCCATCACCACAGGGCTTTCAGAGAACAGAACAAGCAAAGAGATAACAAGGCATAAGAACTGTAGACCTGCACAAAGAATTATTTAAAGGAATACTAGGTTGTGCCTGACTAGTCACACTCTCATCCTTGTTGGCCATCTTGTCCACTAGTGTAGAAGGTGCAACAGGTGGGCTGACAAAAAGAGATGCAACACTCTGAGGTGCAAGCAAAACAAATCAAGACAATAGCATGCAGAACCCACTGAACACCAAAGTGACCACACCTAGGCACTGGACAATGCAGCAGTGCCGAAGCTTGTTTGCTAGAGCCACGGTAGATTGATGGAGCAGTGGCTTTCTGCTTCAAAGTCCATGGGTCATGACTTTCTAGCAGGTCAGACAGCCTCAGTTTGATACGGAGTATGCCTTCTCCAAGGCCAGCTATCTACCAGGGCTAAGGAGTCTGATCTACCCCAACAATGGACTGCTTTTTGTCTAGTCCCTGCTGTTTAACCTGGCTGCCTGGTGTGGCTTTACCAAAAGTTAAACTCCTGCCAGCACAGCTCTCAGGGTCTGATAATTCACAAGCTTTCCCACCACGTCAAGGTGCGGCACTCAGGGATGAGAATTACTGAAACATTAACAGCAATGTCTTTCTTAACTGTTAAGAAACAAATTGACTGCGCTGCTGTGATTCTCCACCATGATTTGTACTTAGTTGTTTCAGTTTGCCTTCTTGGAGTATCAGAACAATTTGCACTTCTTACCCAGAGAAGTGCAAAGTAAGTATAGGGAAACCAAGGCACAGAGTTTAACAACTTGCTCAAGGTCACAAGGTAAACCAGTGACAGAGTCAGAACTAGAGTCTACTACTTGCTCCTGGGCCTATCTCCCTAGCCTTTATTCCCCTCACTTCTATTGTCTCTTCCTCAAGGAGATTATAACATCTTATTTTATGGTATTATCTGTACATCACTGAGGACTCAAAAAGACAAAAATATTAGCCCCTTTTCCCTCCTCCCCAAAATTATCATCATCCAGCATAGGTCTATCCAAAACCCCCTGAAGGCAGTGAAAATCTTTCCATTGACTTTGATGGGTTTGGGATCAGGCCCTATGCTTAAATATAGCTCTTCTAGAAATTAGTTAACTGTTTATTTTTCTGATGTGGGGACAATAAGAGGAGCCTGGATTTTCATTAATCATTTTCCCATCCTTTGGGGGCAAGCCTCATATTTAGAGAGTTAGGGTGAATACTTCTTTGTCATTAAGCTAGATTCTCATCAGTCTGGTCTCTGAATCTGGTAAACAAGCCCATAGGAGCCGGAATGAAGTATTTCTCCAGTTCCTCACATCCTCCTTAATCAATGGACTAACCCAGAGAGGCAGTACAAAATGGTGGTGTTCTCTGATTGCAACAGGACTGGTAATAATTTGAGGACCTCCAAAGAGGAATCCTGAGAGTGATGGTTTCTATGTCTGTACAACACCTAGCACAATGGAGGCCTCAGTGCTACAGTAAGATAAACAATAGTTTAGGAACTAATTCATCCAACTGAAATTCTCAAATAAATTAAGATTGTTTTTGTAACAGGGTGGTCTTTCCACTGGGCACCATCTTGTGGCCAGGCATAGCATAAGAGCTCTCTCTCTCTCCATCTTCACCCTCTGTGAACAGCTGCTCTTCTATTGACTCAGCGCTCCAGCCAGGTCATGATTTAAGTTCACCCCTTCCCTGGTAATACTGTCCAGGCTCAAAGGAACAAAAAACTCTGCCCTTTCCAGAATCACCCCTCTCCCACCTCATCACCCCTCCCCTGGGCTCTGCAGACTCCCTTCTCACTCTGACACAAAGCACAGCCTTCTGTCTGGAGGCTCAGCTCCTCCTGAGTAACTGATCCTCAGGGTTTCTTCCCTGGAGCCAGTCTTCTCCCAGGCCAGCTTTAGAGGTGTGTATCCCCAACTTCCCTCTCCCTTTATGGGCAGTCTCAGGATACAAGCTCCCTCTCACAGGCCCTTCTATTGTTCTTTTCACCTTTAGACTGGGACTGCTTCCAAAGCCCAGCACCTCCTTCAGAACTTAATTCAATTGTCAGAGCCCTCACCCAGTCTAGCCCTTCTCTCGGAGTTCACTGGCCAGTGATTTCCCTTCCTAAAGGGCCCAGCTTTCCTGACCCTTTTCCAGAGCTCCTTCTCAGGAGAGGATCCCACACCCTACTTTCCATTTCCACCTCTCTAGCATAAAGCCCTACTCTTATAGTAGCCACACAGCTGGATCTCATCCCAAATTTGTCCTGGCCACAACTCCAGTTATAACTGGATGCACTTATTGAGCTCTCCTGAAGCCCTTCAGTGCAAGTGTATGGTGTAAACACCCCATCACAATTTCATATTCCAGAGCATTCTCTGCAAAAACAACCATTTTCTTGCTGTTTTTTAGGCTGGGCAAATCTCATATTCAACTTACGGAATAAAAGATTTCAAAGCCTGGATGGAAAATTCTCCCATTTTACTTTTACAAGTTTCTTAAACTTCACATATAAGGCTTAAATTTATAAATGTTGCTTTATTCTATTTGGTATTGTCAACTTTGAGATCAGTACCTTGCTATAATAGGATAAAAGTCTTTTTGTTCCTTCCTTTTTGCAAGTGTACGTAAGCATGTAAAAGCATTTCAGAGTGAAATAAGGTGAACTATGCTTTACTACAAGATCTTATGGCCCCCCGTTCAACTTTGTACAGTAAGTACTTCAATTTGATTCTGCAATAGGAGAAAGTGATTTCTGCTTTATTCCTTAACGAATGTTAGCAGTATATTATCTTATGGGAGTTGATGTTAGTTAGCTTTGGATGAGGCCTTTAGTGCATGCAACTTTTGATACTGCACAAAAATTCAGCAAGCTTCCAAAAGCATCAGCTCTTGCCTGTACTATGTTCAGTTCACAGTAATCTCCATTTAGTGCCTCATTGACATAAAAAAGGTTTTAAAGGAAACAATGGAGCAAAAGTGGTTTTACCTTAAAATTCAGACAAGAGATAAGTGTTTTTAATATCCCTATAAACATGAAGTCATTAAATGCACTTTAGCAATCACTGTACTGTACAGTATACGGACTGAATACCTGACCGATGTCACCCAAGACTACCTCTCTAAGCACTCTGTACTGCACTAATTGATCTCTTAATTGGCTCAGTCAACACAGCAGTCTCCATCACACAACAAGCACTAATTGCTACAAGCTTGCTTTTGAAATGTTAAGTACTTTGATGACAAGGCATATGTATATGCTTGAATTGAATGTACAATATATGCTGGCAGAATGCAGGTTTGTGTCTTCTTTACATGAAAAGGTAGGATATATTAATATTCACAGACATTCTTGTGGGTAGACAGACAGATAAGGATGCTGCTGCTTTACTTTAACAATGGCATAGTTCTTAGCTAAAAATCAAAGCATTGTACAAAATCCAAAAAGTCATTAAAGAGGAAATAAGCAATCATTTCAATTCACTTTTAGATAGAAAGTTACAAACAAATAGGAAGCTTTTTTTCATAAATCTTTCTCTATAAAAGTTATCCTCAAACCAACCAAATGACTGTTTGGCTGCTGCATGACCCAGTTTAGAACACAATGAGCCAAAAAGAGACAATGTAGAATCACTTAGTCCTCGTAATGTACCTGGAGACTGGATAATCATTTAAGTGGGGGCAGTTTTATGTGGTGTCTCAGCTCTGACAGATCTTGATATTAACAGGATGGAATTTATTATGCCCCTCAGGGCAAGATGCATTACCTCAGTAGGTGGATCAGTGGCAACTAGTCTGACAGAGTGCCTCCAAGGGCTTGCCTATGCAAGCTAGTTGCATCCCTTTAACTTAAGGTGTGATTTTTAAACCAATGTAGTTCAACTGGTGCCAAAAGCTGTACAGACACTCTTATTTCAGTTTAGCTTAAGTTGAACTGATTTAAGCTATGCCAACATATGCCATTCTTAAATCACAGTAAGAAGGTCCACAAACTTTGGCATAAGATTTAGGTACAACTTCTGAATCAACACCTAACTGATCCCCAGCTGGCTCCAGTTTGGTGTTGAGACAGACTTGGATACTAGTATTATAGGCTCATCAGCCAACTGTGGCAAATTCAGATCTGGCACAAGCAAAGACAGTTATAACTTCACTGGAGGTTGGTTAGAGCTGGTCAGAACGTGGAATTTTGTCAGACTAGGCTGATTTGTAAAGGAAGAAGTATTTTGTATAGATGTAGTGGTTTCAAAAAAGTTTTCACTAGGAAGATTTGAGAGAAACTCTTTAGTGTGGGAAACCTGGGTTCAAATCCTTTGTCTTCCTAATTGAGGATGATCTGGGATGAAAACCTACACAGACTCAGGTATCACAAGGGCTTGAACTGGTTTCTCCCATATCTCAAATCAGGGCTCTACCCTCAGGTTATAGACATACACCCCACCTGTCCCTAATGAAAAAGCTTAGGTTTCAATCCAGAAATAGGCTGACAATTCCATTTTTGCAAAAATATTCAAAAGGTTTTGTTTTCACTCCAGCGCAGAATGAAAACAAAAATGTTGAAACTTCAAGTCGGGGCTATCAGAATTGTTGTCTTTCAATTCTAAGGTTAGGATCAATGCAACTTAATCTGTTTAAATCAGGGCTAACCCTGGACTGCAGTGCATAAAATTGCCCCCTTTTAGAACAGTATTTTATTCAGAGAAAATTCATTTTTAAATGATTATTGTGTTCCTGACTTTAACTGATCCCAAGCAGGAGCAGACTGCTAAGTCAGGTTCTGGAGATACAGGCTCAAGTCCTAGATGCATTTGTTTTGTCTCTTACTTTACACAAAATATGTATTTTAATACAAAATAAGATAATGGATCTGAAGAAAATACTGAAAGTGTTAAGAGGCACTTTAATACTTTTGTCTGCTGAAGTGACCATGATGAATTAAATATACAGCTGTAAATAATGTTAATAAGAATCACTAGGACCAGTGTTAGACTCCCTAAAATCTTGGACTAAGATGTGGCAGATAAGATAATGCATATTACTTATGAAAGCAGAGGTCCAACTCTTCTTGTTGAGAGCTAAACATATCAATCTCCCATATGTTGGTATTCTTAAAAAGATACCTTTAAGCATCTAGTTCTATGACATCTCATCTAAGTTATCTGTATTCATAAAGGGATGATTAAATCATGTGAGCGAAGAAATCCATTTAAAATAAGACTTGAGAACCAATTACAGAACGTGGGCTTACTCATTATGGCTCTACCTCAGCAAAGCACTTAAGCATGTGCTTACGACTGTGCTTAAGAGCTTTTCTGATTCAGGGCCTAAAAGCCTGATTCTGCACCCATATATAGGGGAAGGGATAGCTCAGTGGTTTGAGCATTGGTCTGCTAAACTCAAAGTTGTGAGTTCAATCTTTCAGGGGGCAATTTGGGAATTGCTCCTGCTTTGAGCAGGGGGTTGGACTAGATGATCTACTGAAGTCCCTTCCAACCCTAATAATCTATTATTCTAACTCAATATGAGCATGTGTTATTAACAGGAGCAGGACCAAATGCTACAAGGACCTCTTCAGTACTAAATATTTTAAGTTACCACAGAAGAAACCACACATATGAGAAAGAGAGAGAAAAAGAAACTAATGTGGTACAAATTTGAGTGAGAGTTCTCTGTGTATACCAGAGCTAGCCACAACAAGAACCAGACTGATACTGTCCTGCAGTAAAGGTTTGTGAGTATCAAAAGCTAGCCTTTGCAAACTAGCTAGTGAGATTAATAAAGCTTCTTTCTTTAGGTTAACATTTGTATTAGTGGGCTTTTTTTAGTGCCATTTGTGAGGGTTTTAGGACAAGTTACCCTGTCAATCATTGAAGGATTACTGGGGTGTAAAGTTGTTTGCTTTGAATAAACAAGATCATTCAGGAAAGAGAAAACTCTCCCTCTCGCTCACTCTCTCAGAAGAATCCAAGCTTCTTAAACGGGCTGGTTTTGACAAAACAAAACTTGCAAGCAAATGCTGCACTAACTCATGAAAGGATAAAGTGAGGCATGTTAAACTATGCACAGATATCTGAATCTTAGGAAGCTTTTCAGTGGTCCTGATGTGAAAGCTGATGCTTAAATGACAAAATGATCTCCCCTTCTCACTGTCATTCAGAAGTTGTCATTCCAAATATAACTGGAAATGGCCATGTCCTGAAGAAGGTGAAATCCCACACCACATCACATTTATAACACACTTAAGAGCATCTTCAAAATAAGCTTCAGGTACCTTCTTACAAAGGCTTTGTCTCACCCCCAGCAATGGATAGCTTGTTGTTGTGCTGCCCTAGGGCAGATCAGTTCGACCAGACCTGCATCCCAGCGCTGGAGAGATGAAGCCAAGACTCTGCTCATTCACTGTCTCACCCACTGCCTCCAATATGCTGAGGGGAGGATATGGCAGCTCTGCAGATACCATCCCCCGATCACCCCCTGCACTGCTACCCAGGATATGGTGGAGCACATAGGGGGTTTCTTACAACTACAGCTGTCCAGAAAACAACAATTCCATTTCAGGCCATTATTGATGTTTCAAAATATTTTCATTCTGCATTTTGCTCCAATGCAGAACTGAAAAAAAACCTTTAGAACACCCTACTGATGTGTGTCAAAATGTCCATTTTCAGGTTGAAACCTGAGCATTTCAATCCAGAGACTCTTGTGTCACATTGGATATCCCAGTAGTTAGATGACTGGCATCAGATCTGGGGAAACCCAGGGTCAAGTCCCTGCTCTGTTTGATTCAGCGTGGGGTTTTTCATCCTATGTCCTAACTACCAGCCAGAGAGCATGCACACAGCTCCAGTGGAGATTTAGAGTCACAATTCCTCCTCTTCCTTCTTGTTGCTCTAGATGGGAAATTTGCTATAAGCTTTCACTGGGTTTGGCACATGCTCCCCCTCCTGCCATTGCACTAGCCTAGCTCTGCTTGGTGGCATGCCACGTCCCCCACCCACCTGCTCATGGATGGGGGAGCATTCATATGTGCAGCACCCGCTCTCTTCTACACCCCCAATCTTGGGTGCCCTGATGCAGCTGCACAGGGGGGCAAAGAGGTCTTACTCCCCTGTACAGCCATGTTAGGGCCAGTTCAAATCTGGCCCCATATTTGGAATAACCAAATGACTAAAATTAAAAGTTTCCAGGATTTTTGCAAGTTTAGAAAATGGCAGATAGGAGAAAGGGGTTAAATGTACCAAATATAGAGTCATAGAAATATAGGGCAGGAAGGCACTGAGGCAGGACCAGGTATACCATCCTAAACCATCCCTAACAGGACATTGGACTCTCTCCAATTTGTCCACACCTTTCTTGAAGTGCAAGCAGGAGAGAGATCACTTGATCATTACCTGTTAGGTTCACTCCGTCTGGGGCACCTGACATTGGCCACTGTCGGTAGACAGGATACTGAGCTGGATGGACCTTTGGTCTGATCCAGTACGGCTGTTCTTATGTGGCACCCAGAACTGGATACAATACTTCAGCTGTTATAATCTTATATATATGGATTCTGGGGGCAGGGAGGAGTTACAGCATAGTATGAAGATGGAATAGCAGTTAACGAGCAATCATGGGGAAGTTGATGCTTATCTAGAAGATACCTTGGAGAATGTACTAAAAACCTTGAAATCCTAGAACAAACATCACACACAAAACCAACCAGGTCAAGAAAAAGTGATCACATGCGCATGTAAGTGTTTGGAATAACTTTAATTAAAAATCGGTTTAAACGTTAATTCTGGAAGGTGGATACAATAAAAGGATGGTACAAAGCTCAGGTTTCTTCCAGTATGAGAAATCTCTATCCATACAGCACTCAGGGATACTAATATCCTGCTTAAACACTTGTATCATCAATATTGGGAATATTAGTTTAATAGCACAGAAATGAGTTTGGAAAGATAGTTAATTTTGGCCTTGCTTTCCAAATGAGGTAACTAGTCTTGGTCGGGTTCATTGCCCCTTGAATCAGGTCTTCACGCTCCTATTCTTCGTAATCAACCTAAAACACACACAAGGTTGAAAAGACGGTGCTACCAGGAATAGCTGAGGCACCATGTAGCCTATCTCTGATTCTCAGCATGGCTTGTCCTCTTTTCTGTTTGTTCTTTTCAATCAAGATATCTTTGTATCTGTCTAAAGAAGATATGAACTTGGGTTTATTTTAGCAAATGGCCTCTCCTATTCTATTTGTCTCAGGCATCTGCTGGGAATGAGAAATTAAAGTTTCACAGTTGGTGAAGGGGAAAAAAATAGCAGCAGAAACCATGCCTCTCACCGGTGTGATTTAGATAAAAATGTATATTTCCTTTGTGTGTAAGTTGCTGTCATCCTGCTTTCTCTAGACAGATTTTGAGCCTCACAGAGGTCCAGATCCTCAGCTTGTGTCAATCAGCTTAACGCGGTTATCCTCAGAGGTTTCATTGACTTCTGTGGAGCTAGGCTGATTGACACCAGCTGAGGATCTAGCTCAGAGGACATTATGCAGGATATGGTGAATTCCTTAACTAATGCTTTCTTGTCAGCTCTGCCCCTCTCACTAAAAACCCCATGGGAGGGGAAGAGGAAAACTCTGACCATCCTTGCAAGATGTGTTCCACAGATTATTCCTCCAGGTGTTCAACGTTTGCCCCATGCATAATAAGAACACGTTCAAGCTCCCAAATCCTTCCAGAGGAGGAAGACTATGCACCATTGAGGAGACTCCACAAAGAAGTTAATGCAGCTTCAGCTTCCTCATGGGGAGGGTAGGGAAAGATATGCACCCTCACCTCTCCCCAGTTTGCTCACACACATCCTGGACAGTACAGAGGAATCTACCCAGGGATGGCTCCCTCATAGGAATAGGGAGACTGCATGCAGATCTAGAGGCTTCTTTCCAGCCCCTTATTTAGCTATTATTTTTACTTTAAAGTTCTTGCTATGGTATTTATATGGCCCTATAAATGCACATCCTCTGGGGCAGATCTTCCACTGGTATTTACATTTGACTAGCACTTTTAATTGCATTGCCTGGCAAAGGCATTGGGAAAGGGGTACTATGTCAAGGAGTGACTTCTTGAATGGTTCCAAAGCAGAAAAGTGGTTTCCTTATGTTCAGCTATTTCCATCTGAGCTGTGCCGCTTATGACCATGTGGACAACATGATGCTTATCAAAGCAAGTTTTATCTACATCAGAGGTTCACAAACTTGGTTCGCGGCTTATTCAGGGTAAGCCCCTGGTGGGCCGCAAGATGCTTTGTTTACCTGGGTGTCCATAGGTATGGCCACTTGTAGCTCCCAGTGGCCATGGTTCGCCATTCCCAGCCAATAGGAGCTTTGGGAAGTGGTGCGGGCCAGGCATGGATGCTCAGGTAAACAACTCGTCTTGTGGCCCTCCAGGGGCTTACCCGAAACAAGCCATGAATCATGTTTAGGAACCCCTGATCTAAAGGGATTTTTGTTGGGTAAGTTCTATAGAAATCCTCAGGCACTGACAACTATGGTATTTTACTTGCTCAGTAAAATGAAGGGTAAATGTGTATGTATTGGCTTTTGTTTTATTAATCTGTATTTCCCAGTAGCACAGAGATGAACTAAAAATCATAGTCATCTATCCACCGTCCCTGCTCCAGGAGTTTTGGGCTTCCGATAAAATGAGACCTAGGTTTGAACAACTACTGATTTTGGTTTGTCAAAATCAACTTGAGCACAGTTGTTTTACAGAAGCACTTTTGGTTTTGCCCATATTTATTTATGATAAGAACAATGTGCTCAAACGGCCTCCTCCCCAAACACTGACTTTCAGGAAAATTGAAAACCAGGCTAGCTCCATCCCTGGTTGGGGATTTGCTTTTGCCAAAGCAGGACAACCAATGAGGTTTTGCAAAAAAAAACAACTCCACTCACTAGTTTTGCCCACTAAAAAAGGACTCCCCCTGAAAAAGGAAGCCAATGCTCCCCGGGTTCAATCTGGCAATAAATTGCTACTCTTGTCTCTAATCTGTTGCAATTTTGGTTTTGTTTTCAAGATTCCCATTTCCCCCTGATGCTGAAATGACAGTGACTGAGTTAAGATCTTGCTACTCTCTGTGCTAATATTGCAGTTAGCAATAATCTGATCAAGACTGAGGTTCCTGAATGCTCACCCTTTCATCCTGGCAGTTTAGTTAGTCCCACAAAGCGACAGCTTCTTCATTTGGTCATTTTATTCTCTGATCAGGAAAGGGTGAAACTCCATACATGCTATTAACACAAGTCTTAAAACACTAAAGGCCCAGCCCGCAAACCTTGTTTTCTCACTAGTAGCCCAAACTCATGGGAGTAGTCCCAGGGAAGTCAGAGGCAATCCTGTACACATAAAGACTAATAATATGAACAAGGGTTGTACAATCAGGTCCAAACACTTTGGTTTTTTAACCATATTTCCAAAACCCTAAATATTTGAAAGAAACAATGGTCTCTGCAAGATACTTCATTAATATTAATTCAATCCCTGAACTATCCTCATATCCAGCCCTGGGAGAAACACTGCTTAGCAGTGTCAGTGTCAGATAAATATGCAGGTGAGGTGAGCAGGATTTGTTCTGTTTTCTTTTTTCTGGACCTGATTTTCATCTCCCTCACAGCGATGTGAATCAGCAGTAACTCCATTTAAGTCAAGGAACTATGCAAGGGTAAAGCTAGTGTGAAGTCAGAATCAGGCCCTCTGTATCTTTAGATAAAACTAGTTAATTAATTTTGCTTAGAACGTGGCACCAATGCACACTTATGTTGTGATTCAGAGCTATTAACCCCAGATAACAAGTGAAAGAATTATATACTTGTCCTACAAAAATAATAACTAAGCAAAAGTATCTATCTGCAGGTTCTTGAATCATACGTATGGTTTGATCAAGTAAGCACCCACAAGCTCTTCTTAAGAAGGTTGTTCGAAAAATCTACTCATTTCTCTTATTGCTCTAAAGACTATTAACATCTGTTCTTGGGACAAGTCTGTAATAACTACAAAAATAATAAGTGCAATATATTTGGCAATGGGAGATAGCACCCTCACTAAGCAAGAAGGCAGGATAGTAACCAAATTTTAAAAAAAACTGAATTACAATGGTAGAACAAGGCTACAGATGAAAACTTTTGTTGGAATCTCCCTCCTCCTTCTCCAAGACAGAAAGATAGGCACTGCTGGATCACACCAGTACAGGCTAGTCCAATTGCCTGGCTCTGACAGAACCAGCTGCTTCAGAGGAAGGGGCAAGATACAATTCAGTAGGCAATTATGAGATCGTCTGCCCACAGGGAAAGTTTCTTCCTAATCCCTATTAGTTAGACCGTGGCCTAAACCCTGAAACATGAAAGTTTATGGGGGACACAAATGGAATCCAAATTCAAACCACTCCTGGATTTGTTTTGCTTTTCAAACATCAAAAGCTAAGGTGTTACAAAACCAAACCACCTCAAATTACTCTGTACAGAGAGAGATGGGGGAAGGAAATGTAATATTCTATCTAACCCACAACCCTCAAAACTCCAGTGGTTCAAATAAAATGGAACCTGAATCCGAACTAGCACAGCCTTGCAAACCGGCCCATACATATTGATAATACTCCCTTAAGAGAGCAGCTTGCGGGTAACAACATATCTGTGGTATGCACACTACATCAGGTTTCCCTACAGCAAAGCCTTGGAGATTTGGGCAATTGGAAGGGCTATATATGACCCAAACATTAGCTAATTTCAAAGAGTACAGCATGAAATATGGTCTATGAATTCCAATAAGCATTGTCTCTGAAGATGACTTCTCAGAATTGAGGAACTCTTTATGGGTATTTTAGCAGAGATGATGCTTGTAAGTAATCTCATTCTAAAGCAGTTCATTTTCAAGAATACACTTACATCACTAATTGTTTCCCACAGAAAGTGGTGTTTAATGCAGCAACATCCTCTCATTTTTCCTCTCCTTTCTCACCCCGCCTCACTCCAGGGCTTCTATCCTTTCCCTACACAAGAGCCATCTTGTTTGATGTTAAGATTCAGAAATTCATTTCAGTCACTGCCACAAACTGCTATGTCTCACAGACCCAAGAAATAAATTTTCTAACAAATAACTGATCAGACGAATTTTACCTTTCTGCTTGTGAATTGTGTGTGAACACAGGGTGATTATTCTCAAATATATTTGCTATTCAATGTTCTTTGCAAAATAATTTTCTATACCAAATCCTGGAGCCAGATTCTGATCTGACACCAATTTTACAGCACTGATTTCAGCAGAGTTATTTCATATTGACATTGGAGTGAGGTGAGACTGAAGGCCTTGCTCTGAAGATTGCTTAGAGAAGGAGGCTGTTTTGCAGCCTTGGATATAGGTTGTCAGGATTCTATTCCTGACCAGCCACAGACTGTCTTGTGACCTTGGGAAAAATCATTTGAGCTGAGATTTTCAAAGCTGCCATGAGGAAATGAGTATCCAGAGCCCACAGGCAACTTTGAAAACTTCAGCCTTTATTCATTATTATTTATTACCTGCTTTGGGATAGCACCTAGGGACTGCAGCCAGGGATCAGGGCCCTATTGTGCTAGGAATTGTGCAAACAGAACAAAAGGTTGGTTCTTGCCCCAGAGAGCGTACAGTCTAAATGTAAGTGGAGAGACCAGGGAGCACAAGGAAACAGTGCAACCGGAGGGTGTGTAGGTGAAACATTCAATCTGCATTGGTTAGTTTTGATTGGGGTCACACACAGTACATTTCCATTCCTGGAATGGCCGGTTTGACTCAGGCATCCAGCATGAATACTCAAGGTTACAAATTTAAAATTCACTTTTACTGATATTCACTTAATATTCACTGTTTCTGTAAGCACTCCTGCCAGTAAACTGGTTTGCTTCCTGATAAGCCATCTAGCAAACAAGAGCAGCAAGAGCACAGCAGAAGTCAATTCATTTAAAAAATTCAGATGACTATACACTGGAAAATTATTATTTCATCTGTCAAGTTCACACAGGTGGCCATTCCGTAACAGCCATGGATAATGGTAGAGATGTGATGGGTTTCAAATAATGAGAGTTTTGCCCTTGATTTCAACAGAAACAAGATTGGGCCCCCAGTCTACAAAATTTGAAGTACCTCTCCAAACTTCAAGAAAGAGCTTCAGGTCACTTAAAACCTCTAAAAATGTCGTGCCAAAGTATCTGGGATCATGTGGTTAAAAGCCTGTTTTCAGAAAGCAGCCTGCCTTTGTGTGTGTGCACCCTTCAAGCACTAACACCTGTGTATGTACACTTGCTAGATTTGACACCTGCAAGAACAGTTGATAGAAATGACATTCACCAAGCCCACTTAAGCAGGCGTTAATGCTTGAAAAGTGCATAGGAAACCTTTACACTCAACTCATGTCAGCACAAAAAGAAGTCCTGGGCTTTTTTAAAGTTGAGGACTAGAGGTCAATGGCACAGATCTCCTCAGCTGTTACAAATCAGCATTAGCTCCATTTAAGTCAATGGAATTTTTATATAAGCTGTGGATTCTGGCCCACTCTATTTCATATTAACATTTATCACTGGGAAATTCCAACTCCCTTCCAAGGGAGGGTAATATTAACTATTTCTAGACTGTCTTATAAGGAAGGATCCTAAAATTCCTGTGCAGAAAATTAAGTGTTGCCAACTCTCATGACTTTATCATGTTTCTCATACTGTTTGATGTTATTCTTAAAGTCCCAGCTCCTGGAGTCAAGTAATTATGTAAAATTCTCACTTTTGTTTTTTACGTTCTTAGTGTTCATGACTGCTAAGAAGGGTCATGTTTTCAAGCTGAAGGGTACCCGCAAGACTCTGAGAAGGCAAATAAAACAAAAACATTAATAACAATTGATTTTTAAGTATTATGATTTTTGTGAGGCTCGAATCAGTTGTTGAATGATTGGGACTGGCAACGTGAACATTGGAAGAACAGCTAATTCAGAGGCATTTGGTAATCTCAAGAAAAACATAATTTATATACTTCATTTCCTCAAACTCCCTCCTAAAGCTAAAAATTCACCAATTAATGCTTTGTCAGCAAATTTCTCTTGCCCTTCTTTCCTCCTTTCTCTTCAGACAGTTGCTTCCTCTTCCCTGCCTGCTCTGCCTCTGACACCGAAGCCACATCAGATACTGAGAAAGATAAACAGGCATTCAGCCTCTCTCTGTCAGTATACTCAGAGCTGTGCTGCATGTGAGCAGCAGCCACTATGGACAGTTGCAGCAGGACAGATAAATTTTAAACCATCCTGTTTCATTTCAGCTGAAAGAATGCTGTTGCTCTTAAGTGATCTGATATGGCAAAACAAGGGTTCTGTCTGTAATGGCTAACCACGAGTTCCATTTTCTTTAGCTTTGTGCACAAGCTTAAAACCTTGAACATTTTGGCATCAAATGGTTTTAGTAATAGGTCTTTGATTTCCAGCTGTCTTAGGCTTTCCATAGGATACTGAAGTTTCCTCCATGCCCTTTTTAAATAGGATACATGATATAGCAACTAAGGGCTCACATGCAAAAAAAAAAAAAAAAAAAAAAAAACTGCATGAATTCAGTCCTACAAGGGAGATGAGTGGAAACATTTAGACAGCCTCGTGGAAGCTAAAAAAATAAAAGGCCTATCAGCTTTCCGAAGATATTAGGCCCAACTGGTGGAACTCTAGTCATAATAGAAGAGGCAGCATTATAGCAGTTCAGGGCCAATTGCTGCAGCACAGGAAAGGGACTTAAGCAATGATACCTATACTGGTAACAGGCCAGAAAACCTCTGGTTTTACTGTTCTGGGATAATTGGCTCTTCAGAATTCCACAGCTCTGAGATAGTTCAGTTGGATGCACCGTACATCCAGGGAAATTGAACTGATAGCACATGAGGAAGTGTGAAGTGAAATAGGAAATAGCAGATAGGGTGAAGTAATGCATGCAATCACGAACAATATACTGATCATTATATTTTACATCTTCCACTTGAGTGCCTCAAAGTGTCCATTGTGACATAGCTAAGCATTATTAACCATCCCATTTTACACATGGGGACACTGAGGAGCAGGGAGGCATAAGTCTGAATTTAAAAATGAATCCTGTGGAAAATCTTCTCCCAACTCTCCTCTTAGGGCTTATCTGCACCTATGGTGGTACAGCTGCACTGCTGTAGTGCTTAGTGAAGCCATTACCTACACCGATGGGAGAGCTTCTCCTGTCAGCATAGATACTCCACCTCCCCAAGAGGCAGCAGCTATGTCAACAGGAGAAGCCCTCCCATTGACACAGAGCTGCCTACAGCTGGGCTTAGGTCAGTATAACTATGTCACTCAGGGTATGTCTACGCTACCGGAGGGCAGCAATCGATTCAGCAGGGGACGATGTATCGCGTCTCGACTAGACACGATATATCAACCCTCGAGCACTCTCCCATTAACTCCTGTACTACTCCGCCATGAGAGACGCAGGCAGTCGACAGGGGAGCAGCAGCTGCCGATTCACTGCAGTGAGTAGGTCTAAGTACGTCAACTTCAGCTATGTTATTAAAGTAGCTGAAGTTGCGTAACTTAGATTGAGCCCCCTTTGTCCCCCCAGTGTAGACCAGGCCTCAGTGATGTGGAAAATCTGGTAACACTCCTGAGCGACATAGTTATATGGGCATAAATTTGTAGTGTAGATCACAGTTTATTGTCAGCCTGTGGAGGTAGGCTTCGCCTCATCACTGACACTTAGGGTTAGAATTGTATTTTTCCCTGGTCACCTAATTAACCACTTTAAGCAACAAGCACAAAAAAAATAGTCCAACCCAAGGTCAGTCAGGCAACCCGTCCCTGACTTCAAGGGGATTGCCCAGAGTATTTCACAGGTGGAGGAATAGTTGTCTGTTGCAGCTGATGTTAATAATCTCCCTCTCCAAGACACTCAGTGCTAATGCCAAAACCATTAATCTCACTTTTGCCATCCCTCGATTTGGAGCCACTATCAAATTCTCCATCCTTCTCTCCATTTGAGGGAGATTGTTTTGACTGGAATTAGATGGGCACATCTAATGGTACTGCCCGCTCCCAGTTCTTCAGTTCTTGTAAATTCTGCCAGCGCTCTAGGATCTTAGTCTTAGCAGCTCAATCAGCAGTAGAGGAGAAGAAAATATGTTTCTGATGTCACAGCACTCATTGGTTCTGCTCTCTGGTGTGCACAGTGTCTGAGGGTACGTCTACACTATGGGATTATTCCGATTTTACATAAACTGGTTTTATAAAACAGATTGTATAAAGTTGAGTGCACGCGGCCACACTAAGCACATTAATTCGGCAGTGTGCGTCCATGTACTGAGGCTAGCCTCGATTTCTGGAGCGTTGCACTGTGAGTAGCTATTCCATAGCTATCCCATAGTTCCCACAGTCTCCCCCGCCCATTGGAATTCTGGGTTGAGATCCCAGTGGCTGATGTGGCAAAAATCAATGTTGTGGGTGGTTCTGGGTAAATGTCGTCAGTCATTCCTTCCTCGGGGAAAGCAACGGCAGGCAATCATTTCGAGCCCTTTTCCCCTGGATTGCCCTGGCAGACGCCATAGCACGGCAACCATGGAGCCTGTTCAGCTTTTTTTTACTGTCACCGTATATGTACTGGATGCCGCTGACAGAGGTGATACTGCAGCGCTACACAGCAGCATTCATTTGCCTTTGCATGACAGCAGAGATGGTTACTAGTTGTTCTGTCATAGATGCCCCTGGCTGAGGTTGGCAGGGGGCGCAAAGACAAAAATGGAAATGACTCCCCGAGTCAATCCCTCCTTTATAGTATCTAAAAATAGAGTCAGTCCTGCTTAGAATATGGGGCAAGTGTACTAGAGAACCAGTGTATCAGAGAACCAGAGAGCACAGCTGCTCTGTGTCAGATCCTGCAGAAATGATGAGCTGCATGCCATTCACGGGGGGTGCCCCTGCAACAACCCCACCTTTTGCTTCCCTTCTTCCTCAACCTTGCTGGGCTACTGTGGCAGTGTCCCCCACATTTGTGTGATGAAGTAATAAGAATTCAGGAATAAGAAACATTGACTTGTTAGTGAGATAAAATGAGGGGGAGGAAGCCTCCAGCTGCTATTAGTCCAGGCAGGACATTAAGCAGTGTGGGGGAGAGAAGCCCAGCATCCCGCTGCTATGACAGTCCAGGCAGGACAGAATCTTTTCTTTATACATGAAAGGGAAGGGGCTGATGGAGCTCAGCCCCCAGTTGCTATGATGAAGACGGTTACCAGCCGTTCTGTCCCATCTACTGGGAATGACCGGGAATCATTCCTATTTTTACCCAGGCGCCCCCGGCCGGCCTCACCTGAGGCCAGCCAGGAGCACTCAGCAGATAGCAAGCATATTGTACCATCTGCCACCGGGGAGGGAAGAGGAGCGGATACTGCTCTTCACTGCCGCAGCATCGCGTCTACCAGCAGCATTCAGTAGACATAGGGTGACATTGAAAGAAGTCAAGAAATGATTTTTTTCCCTTTTCTTTCACGGGGGGGGAGGGGGTAAATTGACGAGCTATACCCTGAACCACCCCGGACAATGTGTTGGACCCTACAGGCATTGGGAGCTCAGCCAAGAATGCAAATGCTTTTCGAAGATTGCTGGGGACTGTGGGATAGCTGGAGTCCTCAGTACCCCCTCCCTCCCTCCATGAGCGTCCATTTGATTCTTTGGCTTTGCGTTACACTTGTCACGCAGCACTGTGCTGTGGACTCTGTATCATAGCCTGGAGATTTTTTTCAAATGCTTTGGCATTTCGTCTTCTGTAACGGAGCTCTGATAGAACAGATTTATCTCCCCATACAGTGATCAGATCCAGTATCTCCCGTACGGTCCATGCTGGAGCTCTTTTTGGATTTGGGACTGCATTGCCACCCGTGCTGATCAGAGCTGCACGCTGGGCAAACAGGAAATGAAATTCAAAAGTTCGAGGGGCTTTTCCTGTCTACCTAGCCAGTGCATTCGAGTTCAGATTGCTTTCCAGAGCGGTCACAGTGGTGCACTGTGGGATACCACCCAGAGGCCAATACCGTCAATTTGCGGCCACACTAACCCTAATCCGATATGGTAATACCGATTTTAGCGCTATTCCTCTCGTTGGGGAGGAGTACAGAAACCGATTTAAAGAGCCCTTTATATCGGTATAAAGGGCCTCATTGTGTGGACGGGTACAGCATTAAATCGGTTTAATGCTGCTAAAATCGGTTTCAATGCATAGCGTAGACCAGGCCTGAGATGTCAGCATAAGCTGTGGTCTTGCCACAACTTACTCTGTTGTTACACACTAGCTAAAGAGCTTTGTCTGTATCTGACGGGAGGAAGTGGGAAAGTTTTCACACATCAGATGGTGATGTTGCCATTTAGGGTTTGTTGCTACCACCAATATTTAATTTACCCCTGAAGCAGATTTCCCTTTTATTTTACTCCTCCCACTTACTATCTGGAAAGAACAGCAGTTTATTTTTTCTCCTCAGCATTTCCTTCTGTGATACTGGGTCTGGGATATAGTAGTGAGAGGAAAGAGGCAGGGAGAGAGGAGAGGAACATGTATGATGTGATATTAAGGCATAATTGGGACTGGAAGTTCTGTTATCACTCTTGCCTCATAGAACAAGAGCTGAAGTATTTGCAGAATGTTCTATCTATCATAGCTGCTCTCCATCCCTTTAAACCATTCCAGTCTATTCAATTCTGAGTTAACTATAAACAAAACACCTGCCATTGTTTTTATTTGTTAATACTGTTATTGCTACTATTTATTTCTCTGCAAACACACAGGAAGACTAGGTCCCACTCCTAAGAAGTCTGCAGTCTAAATTAGACAAACAAACTACAGATCAGCTCTGAGAGTGGGCGGAGTCAGTTGGAGGCACTCTGCAATAGAAAGTAAGGAAGTCTTTCCACTGACATCAACAGGCTTTGAATCAGACCCTGGGTGGATTTTAAAAGGCATGAGAAAGGGGACTGTCTGTAGTAAGGTATCAGAGGGGTAGCGATGTTAGTCTGGATCTATAAAAGCAGCAAAGTGTCCTGTGGCACCTTATAGACTAACAGACGTCTTGGAGCATGAGCTTTCGTGGGTGAATACCCACTTCGTCAGATGCATGACAGGGAGAGAGGAGAGGACATGCATCTGACGAAGTGGGTATTCACCCACGAAAGCTCATGCTCCAAGACGTCTGTTAGTCTATAAGGTGCCACAGGACTCTTTGCTGTCTATAGTAAGTGCACGTAATGTGTGAAATGGTTAAGATACTGCTAATGAGATGCAATGCAGCCTTAAAACAGTGGCAGTTCTTCAAGAATGGAAAGTGACTAATATAATACCCATGCTTTAATAAAGGAGCCAAGCCTGATCACAGGAATTACAGACTGGCAAGTCTCACCTCAGTTCTAGAGGATCAGATTGAGACTCTAATTAAGGACAGAATAGTACAGCACTTGGACAAGAAAAACCCCACAGGGTCAAACCAGCACAGCTTCTGTAAAAACAATTTGTGCCTCTCTATCCATTAGAGTTCTTGGAAAAGCTAATAAAATAGAAGATAAAGGTACCCTGATGGACATCATCAACTTGAATTTTCTAGGGGCTTTTTATAAGGTCCATTACAGGAAACCATAAAGGAAAATAAACAAATTGCCACAGGATAAAGGGCAACTTTGTGTTCTCTATTAAAAATTGCTCAAAACATGGGGCCCAATCCTGAAAGCCCTCTATGCACAAACTCACACTGAAGGCAGAGGGAGAGCTGCTTGAAATTTTTTTCAGAAAATGCTAATTTATTGAAACCAAAGTTGCTTATGGAAAAGGGTCAGCTTCAACAAGTTTCCTTTTTCAAAAATGTTTTGGAAAAGTTTCAAAATCATCTAATCATCATTTTGAAACAAAAGTTTTGGTTTTCAATTTGAAATGACTTTTTGTTTTGAAATTTAAGTTAACTTATAGGAAGCAATGTGAAAAATAAAAAAGGTTAAAATTGAAGTGAAGGGTTTTGATTGACCTATCAGAATTATTTTTTTTTATGGTTCATGAAAGTTTTTTAAAATTTCAACTTTTCATCCCTAGTTCAGGATGGGTTGAAAACTCTTTCCTCCCAGCCCTAGTCAGAGAGGGGTCTGTATGTGGAGGGTTTGCAGAATTGAGACTAATAAATGCTCAAGAACACTCCTTAGTGGGGAAGAATTATAAGCCTGAATAGGACCCACTGTTAACCACCATTGGGAACAGGTCAGGTGCACATGTGTAAACAAGGCCCTACCTAGAATTTTGAGACGAACATGAATTTTATATAAAAATATTTCGGATAAGGAACTCCCACTTCATGGTTCCAACATAGTACCTCTGAGATGGCTGACCTGAAACTACTAGCTTGCTCCCCACACTGTAACAGCAACAATATTTTGGCAGGGAACACAACTGTCACCATAATAAACAAGCTATCCATTACATTCACCTCATTTTCCAGCTGTTGCATGTATCAAATTCAAGCTTATTATCCCCCCTCCTCCTTTTTTCCCTTTTGTTTACAAAACATTACTAGGGTAGGAGAAGCAGAAATAAAAATAGAGCTAGAAAAATAATCAGTCAAAAGTGATCATTAAAAGCTGAGAAAATACATATAATCTCCGCTCCTAATAAAATGAAGAAAATGAGGAGTGCATTATAACAGGATGGGCCCAATTAATTCAAGAATAAGTGGCAAGTAAAAATTAGTAAAAGGAGAAATAAAGAGAACCATGTCATCCCACCAGCATATACACAGAAAAAAACAAAACAAAATAAAACAAAACAAAACAAAAACCCTGACGGCCCAAAATTACTTGGTAAACACATACTAATTTATATTCAAAAAATGTGCCTCTGAAGATATAGACTCACTACTGACTCTTCTAAAGAACTAGTATTACGTACTTGTAGTATGCAGCAACCAAGAGTGCCCAATTGTCTGCATTCCTGATAGTCAGGATCTTCTCTTCCAATTCATGGTTGAATATATGGGGCTAGTTCCTCAGCTGATGTCAACTAATGTCCCTTAACTGAAGCCCGTTGAGCTACTCTTACATACGCCAGCTGAGAATCTGGGCCACAGAGTTCTACAAAGATGTCCTTGTTACTTTCTGAAGAAGTATGAGTATCATATGATACTCAAGTTCCGTCTCGTTGATGGCCTTTCAGTTTTGGACACTTGAAGTGGATGTTAGGAAAATTTCGGAAGGGGTTTCTACCTTTGAATGGAAAAAGTCCAAGGACAGAGAGACATCACAAAAGAAAGAGATGGGTGGAAAGTAACTATGTGCCAACATCCTATAGCCCAACTTCTTTCTCAAAAAGAACTCTTATTGACTTCACTGGTTTTGCCTGAGTAAGGGCTAAGAGATTGACCCATGTTTGAGTATGAAACATTTGATGGGAAAAAGGAGAAAATGTGGGGGAGAGGGAATATTTTATTAGTTCGTCTTCATTTATAATTACATTTCAGGGTGATCCACAAGATTGTTCTCAAGCGGTTTTAGAGGGCAGAGAGGTGAATATTCCTATTGTTTCTTTGCCAGGAAATGGTTAATTTGTGACCTCTCAATTGCCCTGTCTGCTGACCTCTGTGGATATTTAGCCTGGTAGTTAACCTCTGTGGTCCCATCAGTGGTGCTGAAGTAAAAGGTACTTAATGCAGGGCAACTCTTTTGCAAGGTTAGAAAGGATCAATAGGAGATGTGTTTAATGTGGTATCACTATCAGTTCTCATCTCACTTTTAAAACTGAAATATCCACAGTGGGACATGATCTTAGTCACACAGCAGTGCGATCTTTAACACGGCTATATATTCCCTTCTTCCCAGGTCTAGGAATATAGAAAATGGCTCAATATGCAGAGGAAATTACCCAGATTTGGAATACACTGGAGCTTTTCTTAAAGAGAAACTACTACAGAAAGTCCTCTGGTATTTAAACACTATGCTGCATTTTTTCTGGAGCTTGAGCAGACTTGTGGAAAAGAGGCAGCCTTGCAACAAACTGAATAAAAAGGGGGTGGTTTTCCCCTGAGAATATACATATATCCACTGTTTGAAGCTAATCTTCTCTGACTGAAGGGGAAAGCAGCATGTAGGGAGGTAGCTCCATTCATAAAATTCAATAAACTGCAACCCTTAGAAGAAACCTGTCCAGGCACACAAGGAAACACAATGAAGTTGTTCTTTTGCTAAGAGAATTGGATTAAGGGGGCTTTGTTGTGTTGTACCACAGGGTAGTGCCTTTAATTGTCTTTAATAACATAATTGAAAACTACACTTCTGGGACATGCTTTTAAGGCCAGATAACTCAGAATTCGCCTGCCAAATTATCAGCCTAAAATGGATTTACCAGCTCCCTGCTTTGGCCAAGCAGAGGACTGTAATTTTGGGGACTACCTCTGGGTCACTGGTATATTTTAGCGGCTGGCACAATAATATATGTTTAAGCAATGTTATTGAGGAGGAATTCTCGGTAACACGTGTGTCTCAGTGGAATACTCAGGATGAAAGCCTGGCCCCACTGAAGTCAATGAGAGTTTTGCCACTGACTTGAATGGGCCCCAGATTTCAGCCCCACACTTCAGAATGCAATCCAATGTCAGAGAGTCATCCCTCTCATTTACTTGAACTCCAGTTTGTCAATAAAAAGTTGAGAAGTACGCAGGAGATGGAGGATCAACCTCTATAAGGATTTTATGTTCATGTACACGTACTACTAGCTCAACAGTGCATTTCTATTGCTCTTCCTCAAGGACAACTGCTCAACTGAGTGATTCAATTGTCTGTCTTGAAAACTTGCTAATAATTCAGTTTTAAACCCAAGTTACTAAATTGGGAATTAAACAGCAGCTTGTTTTTGTGCCTACATATTATCCACTTATAACTGTCCCTTACAACAGTACATATGTCCGTTGTACATATTTACAATAGAAATATATCACTTCAGATTCTTAAATGGGTTCCAGAATGTCTCCTCTTAAGCTCCTGGAGACACTTGAATTCCCAAACAAAACATGCGCAATTCCCACTCCAGCTCTTTTATGAGACAGACACTGTTCAGAAAGCAATAATCTGAGACAGAATTTGCCATGGTAATAGCAGTTTTAAAATGGAGTTAAACTGAGGGTGTTGGATTTGCAATATGACCATTGAGGGAACAGAGAGGAAAAGAGATGCCAAGGAAGGAAATGAGATGGCTGGAAGCTTGAAACCCAAGTTTTGATTAATTTAGAGGAAGCAAGGATCTTGTTCACAATTTTTTCTTTAAATTACTTCTGAACTGCATTTACTTAAACACAAGAAATACCATCCCCTTCTTTATTTTCACTTTGCCCCCAGACTGTGGTGAATTAACCCTTTTTCTATAATTCCTTGCAACTTCAACACCTGGATCAGCTCTACTTGAAGCAGCATCTTCTTCTTATTAATAATATGATGTGCTGTTGCTAAAATTATGAGTTTCCCCCATTTCTTTTGTCTCTATACTTCTTCCTTTAAATGTCCGCTGGTGGAGCTCTGGAGCCCCTTTGCAGCTCTCTTGGGGTTTTTAAGCTGGCCATTTCAGTCTCAGCAGATATTTTGTGGGAACCACCAAACAGGCCTTCTATTCCAGGAAAAAGTCAATGGCAGCATGCACCAAACCTGCTTCTGCTATAGCCGTTCTAACAGAGCTGGGGCAGATAGCAGCACCGATACTCCTTTATATATGCAGGTTTCACACAGATCTATTTATAAATAGCAGGTATTATTACTGATCTAGCTCAGTGAGTGTGCTAAGAGGCAAGAAAAAAGAGAAGAGGTGAACTCTTGGCCCTACTGAAGTCAGTGCAAGTTTGGCCATTGACTTCAGTGGGGGACCAGGATTTCACAGGAGGCCCCTGCCCTTTGGAGTTTAACCTGTAATGGCTAGATTGTGAGCAGGCCATCTGTGAAATCTCAAGGGCAAACAAGAAGCCTCCCCTCTCCACCAATAGTTGCACAAGGACCTCACACAACAACAGTCCCTGCATTCCCTGTGCCCAGAGGAGTCCGTTCCTGTTCCTTTCTGTGTACCCTAGAGTTTTATACTGACACCCATCACAGTAGTATCCGAGCACCTTCCATGTGACATTAGCAGCAAGTTCTTAGCCCTGAAGCTCCGACGCGACTCCCTCTAAGGAAAACCCTCTGCTTGGAATAGGGTTGGTTTTGTTGTTTTTGGGGATTGGAGGGGTTTGGGAATAAAAGTAGTGATTGAATTCTGAGTGTTGTTTATGGTGGAAGGCATTCTCAAAGACAGCTTTGTAACTTTTCTAAAGATGGTCGGACTCTGGATTTGATTTCCTCTGAAAGATTGTTTCACAGTCAGAGCCTCTCAAGAGCAAGGGCTTTGTCCACAAATCTCACATCTTCATCCTGGGCTTTGTGATCTGCCTTGTCCCAGAGGCACACAGCTGTCATGGTGGTTCATAGATTGAAATTAGATCTTTGGTGTAGCTGGGGCTTATTCTATTACCTGTTTTGACAATTAACACCAAAGCTTTAAGGTGGCATTGGAAGCCAACTGGGAGTCAGTGGATGGACTTGAGCACAGGTCTGATGTGCTCACAGCAGCCAGCCATAGAAAAGGCAGGTAGATGCATTCTGTATCAGCTGGAGCCTGCACATTCAAATGTACGGATTACTGAGGACAGGACCTTGTGTAGTAGGAAGGAATGAAGTTCCCTAGCAACCTAGAAGTTAGAGGAGACAGTTTTAGAAAGTGATGCTGAAAAGGTGCAGAAAGCAGCTGGGCCATTGGCTGGCCCTTGGTCTTCACCAGTCCATGGAGCAAGGCTGGGCACATCATAGAATCATAGAATATCAGGGTTGGAAGGGACCTTAGGAGGTCATTTAGTCCAACCCCCTGCTCAAAGCAGGACCAGTTCCCAACTAAATCATCCCAATCAGGGCTTTGTCAAGCCTGACCTTAAAAACCTCTAAGGAAGGAGATTCCACCATCTCCCTAGGTAACGCATTCCAGTGCTTCATCACCCTCCTAGTGAAAAAGGTTTTTCTAACATCCAACCTAAACCTCCCCCATTGCAACCTGAGACCATTACTCCTTGTTCTGTCATCTGCTACCACTGAGAACAGTCTATATCCATCCTCTTTGGAAACCCCTTTCAGGTAGTTGAAAACAGCTATCAAATTCCCTTTCATTCTCCTCTTCTGCAGATTAAATAATCCCAGTTCCCTCAGCATCTCCTCATAAATCATGTGCTCCAGCCCCCTAATCATTTTTGTTGCCCTCCACTAGACTATCTCCAATTTTTCCACATCCTTCTTGTAGTGTGGGGCCCAAAACTGGACACAGTACTCCAGATGAGGCCTCATCAGTGCTGAAGAGAGGGAAATGATCACATCCCTTGATCTGCTGGCAATGGCCTTACTTATACAGCCCAAAATGCTGTTAGCCTTCTTGGCATCAAGGGCACACTGTTGACTCATATCCAGCTTCTCGTCCACTGTAACCCCTAGGTTCTTTTCTGCAGAACTGCTGGCTAGCCAGTCAGTCCCTAGTCTGTAGCAGTGCATGGGATTCTTCCATCCTAAGTGCAGGACTCTGAACTTGTCCTTGTTGAACCTCATCAGATTTCTTTTAGCCCAATCCTCCAATTTGTCTAGGTCCTTCTGTATCCTATCCCTAACAGCCAGAGTATCTACCACTCCTCCCAGTTTAGTATCAACTGCAAACTTGCTGAGGGTACAATCCATGCCATCCTCCAGACCATTAATGAAGATATAGGATGAAACTGGCCCCAGGACCAACCCTTGGGGCACTCCGCTTGATATCAGCTGCCAACTAGACATGGAGCCATCGATCACTACCTGCTGAGCCTGTTGATCTAGCCAGCTTTCTATCCGCCTTATAGTCCATTCATCCAGCCCGTACTTCTTTAACTTGTTGACAAGAATACTGTGGGAGACCATATCAAAAGCTTTCCCCTCATCCATCAACAGTAGCAATCTGCTCTGTGGAGCAAATGGCATGTGCATAGTGAAGCTACAGGAGCGATTGTTCCTATTTGAGGTCTATAGCTTAAATACATCTGATTTAGGGCTAGATCAGGGTTTCATATAAAGAACTATCTCAGTTTACCTGCTGAGAAGGTGAGTTTGAGGACATATCTACTACTGTTCTTTTAGAACTGTAGCAGGAAACGGCTAGGCAAAGTTCTATTAAGAAGCTCTACAGTGAAGAAGAGAGGGTACAGAGTAGTTTTAGGGATAATATGGTCTTCTTTATTCTAATTCTAATCTAAATCCCTGTTCAGAGTTAGAGGAAAGTGACTCTGTGAATAGAGCAGAAAAATGAAACAAGAAAAGGGAAATCTGCACTTTGCAGGGAATTCAGAGTGTTTATAGTGTTTTGCTTTGCTTGCATGTATGTTCTTTTTCTGTTTACAGTTTGTTTAGTTCCTGTATTTTCATTAAGACCTGGTGCATGAAAGGAAGTAACAGAGCTGAGGTTATCAGTTATGGAAAGCACACTGAGAAATTAATTTTAAGGACAGACTTAAAGGTGGTAAAAAGGAGTAAGCTGTTTTTATGTTTATGAAAGCACATTTCATCAGCACAAAAGCTTGACTCCATACAGTCTGTGGCTTCAACTTTGGGATATGGAACTCATGGCTGCTAAAGAAAGATTTCTCAGAATCTATAATCAAGGGATCCCACAGTTCATGGGCCAGACTCTGCATTGTTACACTGTAGTAAATGGAATTGTACCAGTATAACTGACAAGAGTGTTTGGTCCTACATCCACTGAAATACCAATATTCTGTATGTACCTACAAACAAGTGGCAGGCAAATACAGAGTACGCACAACAAGTTCTGAACAGAATACACGCACACTCATAGTATTTGGTTTAAATTAACCCACTTCCTTGGGTCTGGCATTATTAGTAACTCAAACAGAAACATAAATCTCAGCCTAACCTTTCTCCCTAACTCTGATGGTTTCTAGGGTTCCCTGGAAATATCCCAATTTCCCTTGCTCAAAGAGCCACTCCTATCTGCCTTATATCCAAGGTGGAGAAAGTAAGCCACATGTGCCACAATGAGTCAGCATTTCCCTGCCAGGCTCCAACTCCTGCCAATGGGGGTGGGACCACAGAAGAAACCCTTCCAGCCTGTGATAGTGGCAGACACAGGAGCTCACATCATTTTGGCTTAGTCTTCATGGGGAAAAAGCTAAGTTCAAAATTTTTCTGACAAACACATTTCAATTCACATAATTTTAAACACCACTTAACATTCAGTGTGGAAAAAATCATATTTAAAAACAAGTTAAATTGGCATAACTAAGGCTAAGATTAACCATGAACAGCTATCATGTTTAGAATCATAGAAGATTAGGGTTGGAAGAGACCTCAGGAGGTCATCTAGTCCAACTCCCTGCTTGAAGCAGGACCAATCCCCAACTAAATCATCCCTGCTGGGGATTTGTCAAGCTGGGCCTTAAAAACCATAGATAAACACTGAGTTTCTAACCTGGTTAGTGCAGACAAAACCACCACGGTATGATTAGATTGAGTTTATTTGAATTTGAGCTCATTATTAGCCTAATCCTATTTCACTTTTAAGGCATGAAGAATAGCGCCACATCTGACTGCAGGCCCAGCTGGGACAATCCTACTGATTCATTACAGAAACTTGCTGCAGAACAGTAACTTTATTTCACTTACTTGGATGGCTGGCTGTATCTCTGAACACTTTCATTATATTGTCTCGCTCCTTGGCACCAACGTATTCCATTACACACACTTCTCTTCTGTTCCCTTATACATTTAGATCATTCTAAGGAGTGTGGCTGGAGGCCCTCTGGATCGGTTACCTATCTTTTATTATGCATCCTATGGAAAGGTAGTAAACTCCAGGGGTGAAAGCCTGGCCCCACTGAAACCAGTGGGACCTGTGCCATTGACGTCAATGGGGCCAGGATCTCACCCCAAGTTTTTAATATTCCAATTTTTTTAACCTTAGTCATAACCTCACTACAGTTGCTTAGGAGTGACAGTTATAGAACCCATAAGTGTGTGAGATCACTCAGAGCTATTCTGCTAACCTCTAAATGGAGCCAGTCCTTAGGGATGCATGGAATTCACTGCATTTTTCCATTTCATTTGTATAATGAAAACATTCTTTGGCCTATGTTCTATTTTTTCCCCTTTTTGGACTTAAGGGGAAATTCTGTATATAATCTTCACATCTTATGAGCACTCACTGATGGCATATTCATTAGTGATCATCAGGCTCAATGATTTGTGATTTTAAAATAGAGATTCCTTTTAGTAGTCCCTCACCATACCAGCCCCAGAAGCTTCAGTGTATTGAATTTTACACAGCGCCCAGGCTCACTGAGAACCTATCATTTTAGTTAGCCATAAGTAGGTGCTTGCAGCAAAATTAATTCTAAATAAAAAGCCTGAAATAAGTCTTTATGAAGATTTTAGCCAAGAAAATTTAGAAATCTAAATAGTAGGGGATAGAGTTGCCACATAAACAGCATCAGACAAATACCAAGTTGAGTCTTGACCTCTCCATGTCAAGCCTTAATCCCAATACACCAAATTCAGATGTAATATTTACGATAGTGTAAGACTACCTCACATCCTCTCAGACATGCTCACATACAAGGGGCTTTTTTCTGTACTGAACTGAAACAGTTTCACAGCAGCATAAGTCCACTGGCCAGTGGAATCACTCCTGAGCTACCTCAGTCCCAGCGTCTGGGAGATGTAAGTTGCCTACGTATGCCCACCCTCTGATGTGGGAGCTTGTGGGAGCCAAAGGTGGTATAACTTACATGTCTAGGAAGTAGAAGAAGATGTAATTTGCTTACACTTTTCTCTTCTGGCCCTTTGGCATGTTATACCAATTTACTTTACCTTAGGCTCCATTACGTTCACTTAGAAGCAGTGAGCTAGCTTCAGGAATAATGAGTTACACAACACTAAGTGGACATGACTATGAGTCTAAGAAAGTAAGTGGGACCCTGGCTGTGAGATTCCTTGCCCTCTGGTGACCCCTTATAAGGCCCAGGGAACCCGGGCCTCCCCTTGTCCTTGACCAGAGGTGGAAGGTTTGGCCCAGCCACCCTCTGTTAGGACAGAGGGGTGGCCAGGCCAAATTTGAGTGGTGTTGCAAATGCTTGGGTGCCTCTTTTGTCCCCTTTTCAGTGCCCAGGGGCACCAGGCACTCCCAGCAAGAAGCAATGCAAAGGGTACCAGGAAACTCCAGCATGATGGGAGGACTGGAGCTGGATTTTCAGTGTTTCTTGGGGAAGCAGAGATGCAGAAGGAGGATGGTGTCTGGGGCTCCCAGAACTGCCTGTCCCTGGTGGGGATGGTGCTTTTCACTGCATCGGTGGGTAAAAGCACAGAGCTGGGATGGGGTGGGGAGACTACAGGGCTTGGGACATGGCAGGAGCTTGGAACGTGCCAGTGAGTAGGACATGGGTGGTTGTGGCCCATGGTTACAGTAGGAGTCATGTCTAATGGTTAGAGAAGGAATTGGAGTCTGGGGTCAGAACCCAAGTCCAAGGTCAGTCACCAGAACTGAAGTCAGAAATTAGAGCCAAAGATTAAGACTGGGTTACCTGGAGCAAGGGAAGGCTAGGCCCAAGGCAAGCGCTATCACAGCCATGAGCAAATACTTTGAGCAGCTGTTCTGGACTTAGGAGCCAGTCTGCAGATTCATTAGGCCTACTTTGGCTGTGCTGCAGCATTTGAGTCCTAACAGTGCAGGGACAAGGGGAGGGAAACGTGTGAGTCTGGTTGCAGAGGGAGAAAGCTCGGGGCTTGGCGCAGAGCTGGAGAGGGAGCGCTCTGGGCCCCCTCCTTAGGAAAATTCTGGTTGTGCCCCTGATCCATTACTGCGCACCACTAATTGCCCAACATACCAGGAACATGACCAAATAGTAGGACTACCAGGGCCAGCTCCAGGCACCAGCATTCCAAGCAGGTGCTTGGGGTGGCAATCTGAAGGGACGGCAGTCTATGTGTTTTTTGGCCCCAAGCAGCATGCCGAATTGCCGTCGCAGACGGCAGAGGCAGTCCATGTGCCATTAGGGTGGCACACGCCTTTCCGTGGCTGAGGCAATTTGGCGGCAACTTCTATGTTCAGCTGTCCGAGGTGGCACAGCTTCTGTCTTCTGGCTGAAGACAGAAGCTGCCACCGAATTGCTGCTGCCACGGAAATGCATGTGCCGCCCTAACGGCACACGGACTACCTCCGCCGTCCATGGCAGCAATTCAGTGCGCTGCTTGAGGCAGCGAAAACAGTAGAGCCAGCCTGAGGACTACATAGGAATGGTATTCTCTAGCCCTGGGAAAGTCATTGACTAGGAAGAGAGGAAAGAAGGGCCAGCAGGATACTAGAGAGAACACAGCTGGCAGAAGTCATGCTACAGATGGTCAGGTATAGAGAACCCTAAATTTACTACAGCATTTTCATGATCCTCAAACCAGTGATATTGGCAGAGACTACTTTGAATGAGACACCTCTACAGTGCAATAGACTCATGTAGCTTCTCTTGCAAAAAGTGATATCAAATGAAAAATCTGCTTTTCACTATGAAAAGCAAAGCAGAAATTATTGGGGGCGGGAGACAGAACTTTTTCAACCCAAGTGAAACTAGTGAAAAACAAGCCCTGCTTTGAGTAAGATATTGCACACCAAACAGCATATTTAACAAATGTCATCTCTTTTTCTGTTCTCCTCCTCTTGTCCATGAGGAAATCACAACATTTTAAAATATACTCATCATTCGGCAATCTTTTCAAGTCATGCTCTGGTCATCACTAGCAAAAAGTCTGTTGCGAACCTTCACACTCCCTATTTGTGCCAGGTGTGGTTGGCCCTATGTCTAGCATAAGCCAATAGAATTGGTCTTCCATTTTCATGAGTACTGAAGTCACACACCATTTTTAAAAAATAACAGATTATTACAATTCAAGTACTGTGAATTTGTTATACTATTGAGTAGAAAGTAAAAAAATGTCCTAACTCACAGCTGGTGGTTTTGTGCATTTGAGGCCTGATCCAAAGCCCACTGAATGTAGTGGAATGTCTCCCATTGACTTCAGTGGGCTTTGGATCCATCCCCTACTTTATGTTAGAAATGACATTTGTCCTGTGTGTCAATTCCCATGTATTTAACACATTATAAGGATCATACGAATTAGAAATGTATCATGGAAAGAAATCTTTTGAATGAAATTGGAAGCTTAAAAATATAATAATGGTAGGGGGATTTTTTATATCAGGGTTTAAGTGTAGAATTATGTAAATTCTATATTACTTGGAGAAAAGGAAATACTAGATGTAAAAAAGGTAAATAATGATCCAAAAGTTGTATTTAAGAGTGTTATTTGTCAGCAATACATTTTTTTTAAAATTATATAGTGGACTTTCTGTTCCTTTACAAATTTGCATTTTGTTTGATAAGAATACTAGACCCTGACTCATCTTGCCACTTGTTTGCATTACACAGAGATAAATTACATAAACCTTCTGTTAGCAATGCAAACAATTTCCTCCTCTTTGTCTCGCAGAAACATATGGACATGCAGGATCACTGAAAACTGTTTTTCCATTTTATTTATGCAAAAAAGAAAAACGATCCATGTACTTGAAAGTCTTATAATGATGCCTGGTACCTGTGAATTGTTACTAACAAGTATAGTTTGTTACTGATATGTTAATCTGTGTGCAAATATACCAATACAAAGCAAACATTCTGTTAGAATGTGGGGAAAGGGGAATGATTAGAGTAGACCAATATAACCCCTGACAGCATTCCTGGATTTGAAATGAAAATAGCTTCTTCTACCTGGAAGAGAAGAGGAAAGACTGGGTTTAAAATAATTTTATTTTGTTTTGAAATATTTCCCCAATCTTCTTTTAGTCCTAAGTGGTTAAACATGTGCTTAACTTTTAGTCTGTTGTTCAATCAATGTCTAAATACTCCCATGCTTAAAAGTAACGCATGCTAATGGGTAACATTTGCAAAAGCACCTGAATGGCTAAATCCTATTCTCAAAAGCAATTTAGGCTCTTAAGAGTTTCATTCAAAGTCAATAAGATTTAGGAGTAGAAGTGCCTAAATCACTTTTGAAAATGGTACTTAGGCTCCCAAGTCACTTGGGTGCTTTTGAATATGTTACCCGTAAGCACTAGTGTTTCTTTAAGTAGCTTTACCAGAGATGCTTTACTGGATGAGGCCTTTTGTATTCAGACTCAAGGCCCTGAGTAGGTAGCGTTTTAAAAAAAAGGGAGGGGGGACATTTATAAGACAAGCCAAATCACTCAGAAAGCATTCACTATTGTTCATATTTTTAGTTTAATCACCTTGACCCTCTAGCTCCTAGTAACCACTAAGCTTTCCAACTACGGCAGAGAACTCCTTGTACTGAAAAGAAGTAAACAAGTTTCAGATCATTGTTATAAAGACACAGGTCTTACCCGTACATTTCTTAGGTAATATCACAATAAATGGAGCACTGCTGGGATGAAACAAACATATCAAAGGACAGACAAACTCAGAAAGCCCTGACTTCTTCTACATTTTCTTACTCTCACTTTTGTTGTTCTCCAACTGAATAGCTACTTTATCACAGGCACCTTCATGTCTTGAAAATAAAATGTGTGCGTGTGTAAAATGTATTGACTTTTTGTTTGCCAGGAATGTGGAGTTTTGTAGATTTTTACTTCTGAATTGAAGGGCATTTTCCAAGCTCTTTAAGGCAGCTAGGCTGTCAGCTGATAGAAGTTGCTTGTGATTAGCAAGGAAGGTCATAACTTTAATTATTGCTCTTGTGTCATGGATAAGTGTCAGTGCAGACGCAATTGCTGCAATCGTGAATGTTGTGCTCTATTGCCAAGGTAGCTTTCTTTGCACATTTTTCAAGGGAGAGAGAGAGAGAGAGTATATTGTCTTCACCTATCATTCAGAAAGTCTAAAGAATTCATTTGCTAATGTGAGACTTCGGCTATTCAAACAAAGCATCAATATTTCAGAGCTTTGTTCAGAAATCCACTGAACACAATTGTTTTTAACTCTGACTCTGCTTCTATTTGCTTATCATATATCAAGTTTGCTTGCTCCCTGCTCCTTACTTGACTGCAGCAATATCCCCAGGACTAATACTACCACAGAAAATTAGGAACTGAGGGTTGTTTGTAGTGCTTAAGTAGAGAAATAAGGCCAAATGTTGCTCTTAGTTTTAATTGTGGCGTCCTGTTGACTTCAGTGATACACAAGTAACTGGGATCAGAAATTCTCCCATTTGGAGTAATGTAAGGAATGGACAAAAGGCTTTATGACAATGTAGTCATTTTGAAGGAGGTCTAATAGAAATCAAATAAGGAGAGACAAATTATTAAGCATCTATGTAAGCTCAGGTAGAGTAAATTAGTGTAGCTCTATTATCTACAATGTATCTATGAGGATTTACTACAGCTGAGGTTCTGGCTCATGTTAGTTACCACAAGTGAACATATTTGTTACTTTTATATTTTAATATATATAGAAAGGGTTCTTCAAACATTTTTTCAAGTAGAAAGAAGATAGGAGTGAAAAACAGTGAATTGAATAAAATGAGTGAAGAACAAGCAGATTTTTAGGTGATTCTCCAGACTGTCTCCCCTCTGCAAAGAGAAGCAAATTAACTGTTTAATAAAAGGATTGTATTTCCGGATATGACAGGAGGAGATAGATTCAAATTAAAAGGGTTGTGCCAAAACTGGCTGCTCTTAAGGAAGACTAAGTATCTGATCCAGGTACCATGAGTGCTAAAGGAAATGAGAAGAGAAATTAGTGAAACCTTAACTGATATTTTACAATTGCCCCCGTGACAGGTTGACTCCTGAATAAGGGACAGTGGGAAACACAATTCATAGGATCAGATCAACCACGTATTTTATTATAAGGGGGTCATGAGATACAGGAGGCAGTTACAATCCAGCTGGTTTAAAGTTATTTCTTGGGGAAATAGTTTTATGGGATTTAATGAAGTCATGATGTTATACTTTGAAAGGACTAATTTAGCTGCAGCTAGCCAAAATAGATTAAGATGAGGGATAGTCCTGCTTAGCTACCATTTGAAAGTCCTGGAAGATATTACTGCCACAGTATTCAAAAAAAAAAAAAAACAAAAAAAAAACCCAAGAGTGGACATGCCTTCTTTTACGTATTAAGGGGAACTGCTAAGATTAGGTTCATTGTGCCAGATGTCAAAAATTACCTTTTGCTTGTCAACCAAGGATCTTTAGAAAGGATTGCCTAAATATCTTTGAGGCTGTACAATTCTGGGCAAAATTAAGTGCTCTCTCTATTTTCCTATTTTAAAGATGTTGCTCTACTGTAGGCAGGCATGGTAGTCCAGACACTAGTAGTATAAGCAAGTGACTATGTAGGCGTTCTGATCAGAAAATGGGGGTGGAAGGAAACTGCAAGGAATTTGTTTTGCATTTTTTGTTAAAATTACATTTTGATAGAAATTTTCTGAGCATTCTAATCCTGGCTCTTGCAATCAAATCTTGGCATGGCTTGGAGTAAGTCACTTACTTGTCTGTGTCTCAGTTCCTCTTTCTGTGAAAGGGTGATAATAATTCCTACCTCATAAGGTGCTGTAGAGGCAGATTAAATAATGTAACACAAGCTGAAGGTGTATGTAACATTCTATAGGCGTGCTAATTATTATTGATAATTTTTTACTATATTAATGGAGAAAGCCAGCCTTAGGGAAAATGGTGCCCTCAGCAAACTTGTATTTTGGCACCCTTGGGCCCTGTGGTCACCGTGGCACCCCCCATTGCTCCTGGCCCTCTTGGGTTCCCCTCTTTTGTGCCCTAACCCCTATGCTGTGCCCTTCACCCCAATCCATGCACTCCCCTCTGGTGCCCCAACCCCTGCATTGTGCTTCCTTTGCCCCTAACCCCTGCACTCCCCCTTCACCCCTTGCACCCTGAATCCCTGCACCTACTCCTGTGCCCCTAGTCCCTGCCCCCTCCTGTGCCCTAACTCCAATGCTGTGCCCTTCACCCCTAATCCCTGCACTCCCCTCCAGTGCCCCAACCCCTGCACTGTGCCCCCTTCACCCCTAACCCATGCATCCCCTCCTGCACCCACATGGGGAAACTGACCTGGATGCATGGAATAGCTGGCATTGCTGCTTGCTCTCCCCCCCCAAAAAAAAAAACGCTGCTCCTCCGTGCACCCCTAGGGGGCTGGGGGGTGGAGAGCGAGGAGAAACATCAGGGTTCTGTGAATCCAGGTCACTTTCTCCACCTGGGCAGGAAAGCAGCAGCTCCTGATGCTCGCCCCACAGCACAGCCCAGGCAGGGAAAGTGATCTGGATGCAGGAAGCCCTGACATTGCTCTTTGCCCCGCCCCCTCCCCCCTATAGCCCCTTAGGAAGAACATTGTGGGAGGCAAGAAGTATCTGTGGCCTGGTCTACGCTACGAGTTTAAACAAATTTTAGCTGCATTAAATCGATTTAACACTGTACCCATCCACACAACGAGGCCCTCTATATCGATATAAAGGGCTCTTTAAATCGGTTTCTGTATTCCTTTCCAACGAGAGGAGTAGCGCTAAAATCGGTATTACCATATCGAATTAGGGTTAGTGTGGCCACAAATCAATGATATTGGCCTCCAGGCAGTATCCCACAGTGCATCATTGTGTCCGCTCTGGAAAGCAATCTGAACTCGGATGCAGTGGCCAGGTAGACAGGAAAAGCCCCATGAATTTTTGAATTTCATTTCCTGTTTGCCCAGCATGGAGCTCTGATCAGAACAGGTGGCGATGCTGTCCCAAATCCAAAAAGAGCTCCAGCATGGACCGCATGGGAGATACTGGATCTGATTGCTGTATGGGGAGAGAAATCTGTTCTATCAGAGCTCCTTTACAGAAGACGAAATGCCAAAGCATTTGAAAAAAATCTCCAGGCTATGATACAGAGTCCACAGCACAGTGCTGCATGACAAGCATAACGGAAAGCCAAAGAATCAAATGGACGCTCATGGAGGGAGGGAGGGGGTACTGAGGACTCCAGCTATCCACAGTCCCCCGCAAACTCCGAAAACCATTTGCATTCTTGGCTGAGCTGCCAATGCCTGTAGGGTCAAACACATTGTCCGGGGTGGTTCAGGGTATAGCTCGTCAATTTCCTCCTTCCCCCCCCATGAAAGAAAAGGGAAAAAAATCATTTCTTGACTTTTTTCAATGTCACCCTATGTCTACTGAATGCTGCTGGAAGACGCGATGCTGCGGCAGTGAAGAGCAGTGTCCGCTCCCCTCCCCTCCCCGATGGCAGACGGTACAATATGACTGCTATCCGTCGTCATCCTCAGCCAGTGAGTGCTCCTGGCTGGCCTCAGGTGAGGCCGGCTGGGGGTGCCTGGGTAAAAATAGGAATGATTCCCGGTCATTCCCAGTAGATGGGACAGAACGGCTGGTAACCATCTTCATCATAGCAACTGGGGGCTGAGCTCCATCAGCCCCCTCCCTTTCCTGTGTAAAGAAAAGATTCTGTCCTGCCTGGACTATCATAGCAGAGGGATGCTAGGCTCCTCTCTCCCGCACCGCTTAATGTCCTGCCTGGACTAATAGCAGCTGGAGGCTGCCTCCCCCTAATTTTATCTCACTAACAAGTCAGTGTTTCTGATTCCTGCATTCTTTATTACTTCATCACACAAATGGGGGGACACTGCAACAGTAGCCCAGGAGGGTTGGGGGAGCAGGGAAGCAATGGGTGCGGTTGTTGCAGGGGCACCCCCTAGAATGGCATGTAGCTCATCATTTCTGTGGGATCTGACAGGGAGCAGCTGTGCTCTCTGGTTCTCTAGGACACTTGCCCCATATTCTAGGCAGGACTGACTCTATTTCTACAGGGGAGTCATTCCCATTTTTGTCTTTGCTCCCCCGGCCGACCTCATCCGGGGGCACCCATGACAGCAGCAGACAGTACAGAACGACAGATAACCGTCATCTCATTGCCAATTTGCAATGGCACAGCAGACGGTACAGAACGACTGATAACCATCTCTGCTATCATGCAAAGGCAAATGAATGCTGCCGTGTAGCGCTGCAGTATCGCCTCTGTCAGTGGCATCCAGTACTCATAAGGTGACAGTGACAAAAGGCAAAACAGGCTCCATGGTTGCTGTGCTATGGCGTCTGCTAGGGCAATCCAGGGAAAAAGGGCGCGAAATGATTGTCTGCCGTTGCTTTCCCGAAGGAAGGAATGACTGACGACATTTACCCAGAACCACCCGCAACAATGATTTTTGCCCCATCAGGCACTGGGATCTCAACCGAGAATTCCAAGGGGTGGAGGAGACTGCGGGAACTATGGGATAGCTATGGAATAGCTACCCACAGTGCAACGCTCCAGAAATCGATGCTAGCCTCAGACCATGGACGCACACCATCGAATTAAAGTGCTTTGTGTGGCCGTGTGCACTCGACTTTATACAATCTGTTTTACAAAACCAGTTTATGTAAAATCGGAATAATCCCATAGTGTAGACGTACCCTGTGTGTCACCACTCACCCTCCCCCACCATTTTCCTCTGCTGGGAGGAAGCAGGGAGAAATCTGAGCAACCCCTACGTGATGCTCCCCAAGGAGCAGTTTCTAACACTACAACAGCAGCGTCCACCTCTACGCTGCAGCATGAGACCACAGGGGCCCTGCCAGCCCCCCAGGTGGCCCACCCCTAAGGCCGGCCCTGCTAATGGACAATGGGTCAAAGCTCTAGTCTACATGTTTATGTTTGTGTGTGGGTTCAGAACAGGCATGCAAACTAGATTTTTAAAAGGGACTAGTGATTTTGATTGTCCCAGACCCTAAATTTTTTCAGAAAGAACTGAATGACTCTCCTCTGAAACTCAGGCCCTTTTAAGGTGATTCTAGTTAAGGACCAAAAAACTGAATCACCCCAAATTACTGACGACTTTTGAAAATATATATAACCCCTTTAGAGTATCTCTCACTCAGTGCCCTGTAATGTCACTGGTCCAATTTCATCCCCAGTGTAACCCCAACGACTTCAATGCACTTATACTAGGGATGAATTTGACCCATGTACCTTCCAGGTTTTTGGTTCACTCACTGCATTACTTCTATAGGATTCTTGATATAAGTATTAGAGCAAGAACTGGTTTGGATAAAAGCAGAACAAACACAAATTTAAATACAAAATTCAGATTGAACTTCAACTGCATATTTTCACTGCATAAATATTTTAATTAAACTTCTAAAAAATATATTTTTCATTTTTGTGAATCTGTGTACTTCTCAGCAACAGACAAAATCACAAGCCCAAGTACTGAAATTCTGGGATGAAGTATCCTCTTGTGAGAATTTTAGACAAAGGCTAGATTCACCAATGCACAATGACTGTTTTGTGCTGCTCCAGAGATGCAAAGCATCTGTAAACCCAGTTTAGCCAGCCAGTTAAACCAGGTTTATGGCTGTTTTGCATTGCCAGAGTGTTACAAAACAGCCACAGAAACCAGTGAATATGGTTTGAACAAGAATCCAGAGTTCCAAATGTATCCCCAAAACGAACCTCTGGAGATCTTGGAGCTCCCTGCCATCTAATAAATATTGTATTGCTAGAGAGATTTTATTTGGAAGCAGAATACATTAAATAAAACAGAAAAACACAGGAACCAGTTCTCCAGTAAAATCTGACAGCTTTGGGATGCTCAAATGGTACAAAGGAGTCAGATTCTGGCTTTTCATTTGCCAGCTGAGAATTTGTCTATCTGTGGAACAATCTCAGCTGGTGAAAGACTGGCACAGCCTGCACATTCAGCCTTCTCTACCCCAGGTTAGGCGACACTTCAGGGTTGGAAAGGAAGAAGGGCCAGAGCTATACTAAACTATGTTGCTCTGATCCTCAGCTGATGTGAGTTAGAGCAACTCCTAGGTCACTCTATCTCCCACTGGAGCCAGCACAGACCAACCCTCAGAATCACCAAGCCATATGCATCTTCCTGATGGCTCCCCACTCGCCTATGCTGAGTGGAACTTGACCTCAGTAGGAAATTTGTCCTGTATAGTTTAGCTGTTGGCATACTAGTATCTGGTCCATGACATTCAGAGCACTTTGCATTCCTTGGCCATTGGAAGATTTCTCAATGCACTATAGTGTTTGAATCTTAAAACAGATTAAATAAAATTTAACATGCTCTTCTGTGTCCAGCTCTTTACTGGAAGTTCACTGCTAAAACCTCCTCTAGATAATCCAACTGGGATACTATAACTGGAAGCTGAATAATCTGTTACCCATCAATTTGGAAAAAAAAATTGAAAGTGATTTCAGGTTGCAAAAGTAAATCTATTATTGACACATATAGCAGCCCTACTAAACTAGCTTCTGCCATGCCCAAATTTGAAGAAGACCATGTGACCATACCAGGTATTACTGCTTTACTGAGGAAAAAGTAGCTCCCAGACTATTTTCTTACTGGCAGTTTTTAATGTTTACAACACACTGAGAGCTATTGTAAAACATCGCTCTGCAAAACAGCATTTAACTTTAGTCAGTATATCCAGAAACGCACACACAAAGCTACAGTTCACCAAACACACAGCCACCAAAAGGACAAGGGGGTGGGATTTGCTTTGGGGTTTTGTTTTTTTAACTCATACCAGCAACCGCGTATGTAAAGCTGATAAATAGGAGCTTTGTTCAGAAAGGATGTTTGTGGTTAGTTGAAAAATTACTGAAAGCAAAAGACACACAAATAGAAAAACAGCAGCTTCTGTTCTCTCTCTTGCTCACTCCCTCTAACCCCTGTACTGAATTTCATGGCAAGATAATCTAAATCTTGCCTTTCATCCCTCAAACACAGATACTAACATCTTTTGCACCAGTGACCTGTGTGCGGAAAGATTTGTAAAGCTTAATTTCTGGCTCACTGACACTATTTTGTGTTTGCTAAACTATCAAAATACCACAAAACTAGCCACATCTAGTAATTTAATAGAGCCTTAGTTTTTCCTCCTGCTAGAAGTTCTCAGTATATTTGGAACAGCTCTGACAATAAACATGAAATAAGAAGCAGGGCAAAAGTGTATTGATTGCTAGGGCTTCAACTCTGGGGTCCTAACAAACCACTGATTATTAAACAGAACTTCCCACTGAATTCTGCTAGGGTCTGACTTAAAAATTGATGGCACAATATGGCCCCTGGTAATAAACCTCAGCTACAAAGCCCACATTGCAGACCAAGCTAAATATTAAGAGGGGGGGAAACATGCCACCAACCAAAGAAGTGAGAAATGCAGTGCAGAGCTGTAAAGACAGTATTCCAGCTGAAATCACAGCATTCTTAGCTCCCCTGCTGAATGTGAATTCATGTTGCTCTTTGGTGAGTGCACAAGCCCGAGCTTGTCTGTTGAGATATTAAGGGAGAAAAGGGGACAGGGGAATGTGTAATGAAAACTAAAACCGTACTTTACATACAGTAAGTGCCCTTCGCTCTCCTTTAGCACTATAGACACTTGAGAGGAAGGGAAGAGAATGTGGATCGAGCCCCGAAAGAGCCACTTTTAAGTGCTTTTTTCCCCCTTGAGCATCACAGAGATTGAAGCAGAGGGGAGAGTAGATTTAGTTTCAAAGGAGCAATACATATTGTACTGTTTTCCCCTGTGTGGCTGCGAGACAGAGGGGAAGGGAGGAGAGAGTGGAAGCATGATCTGAGCCCCCAAATAAGACTTTTAAGTGCTGTTCTTCTTCAGCAACATGCGTAAAATCAGATTTTTCTTGAAGGGAAAAAAAAGTGCTCTTTTAGGGCCCAATCCTGGGAACATTTACATGCATGTTTATCTTGAAATGATCTATGGGACCGCACATGAGATAGGGAGAAGATTTGTATAGGAATAAACAGAGAAGTCATCATTTTGAATGTGAACTGTTATTTTTCAAACACTCTCATTTCTTCTAAGAGCTTTAAGTCTAATATTTCCCTTGTCTGTGATCAGTATGCCAACAAAAATGATGTGAACCAAGGTCAAATATGAAACAATACAATATGTAAGTGATTTTTTTCCTCCAGAGTATTGATTTGTTTTATTATAGCTCACGTTTGGCAAAAAAAGAAAAACACTTTATATACTAATATACACTAATGTAAGACTCCAATCCTACATGCATGTACCCATGTGCTTAACTTTATTACCGCAAGTAGTTCTACTGATTTCAATTTAAGCACATATGTAAATGTTTGCAGGATCAGGGCCTTAAAGAGCACATTGGGGTAAATCCTCAGCTGGTTTTAAATCAATGTAGCCCCAAGGTAACCCTACTTATACCAACTGAGGATCTGACCCATGTCCCATGAATTTTTTAATTCTAGATTATTTGGTGGTTGGTTTTTTGTTGTTGTTGTGTTTGGTTTTCTGAGGGGGGGATTAGTTGAAAGATAGAGTTTTGGGGAAAATATTCAAAATAATGTTCATTTCCTAGGTGGCTAAATGTTTACTTATTCAAACATCTTGGGGAAAACTTTAACGAAACATTTAGGTGTCTTCCCTTTTTTCCACTGAGAAAGGGGGCGAGGGAGAGAGAAGAAAACCCCAGAAACTAACCCAAAAACAAAACTTTTCTTTTTTGTGTTTCATCAACAACAAAAAATGCAAAAGTGATTTTTTTCACAAAAATGTCTTTTTAAAAAAAAATCTCTTTTTGGCAAAAAAAAAATCATTTAAAAAATTCCAACAAGTTCTAGTGTTTTGTGAAATTATATCTTACACCAGCCAAAGAAAGCAAAGAACTCTGCTGTAAGCTGAAACACTGACTTCTCCATGTAGCTACATGAGGATCCATTCTGTTACGTCACTGCCTTGTACTTATTCAGGACTGTCTCCCTGATTTTGCATCACCTTTTATGGTGGTGATAACTATAATACTGTCCATTAGCAACAGCGGGCATTTGTGTTGTGTATTGTGCACACTGCTTTACCCCCACAAAATAATATGAAGAGATTTTATTTTCATAATTTTCTAAAGGATATTAAAAGGAGCTTAGCTCTTCAAAAGGAGTTTATTGCACTAGATGGAACTTTGGAATCATCCCTAATATAATGTTACCCCTTTTGGCCTAAGCAGTTAGCAAATATTCAGGGCCTTGCAGGCTGTTTCCACGAGGAAGAGAAATGGATGAGATGAGTCAGGTATTTCTTTGGTGCAATTCTGTTTGTTTACAAAGAAAGTCCACAATGTCCTGTTTCCCTGAGCACATTAGGAATCAAATAACAGGAGACAGTTTCCCTGCTCGATATTTCAAGTTCCTTTTTCCAACCAACGGTCTGCCCAAAAGCTCTCCTGGTTTCTCAGGACCATGTTACAAATATTTTGGTTGTCTGTGGCCTTCTGTAGAGAGACAAGTTGGAGAGAGTGTAAAAGCAGCAAAGAATCCTGTGGCACCTTATAGACTAACAGACGTTTTGGAGCATGAGCTTTCGTGGGTGAATACCCACTTCCTCAGATGCATGTAGTGGAAATTTCCAGGGGCAGGTATATATATGCAGGCAAGCTAGAGATAATGAGGTTAGTTCAATCAGGGAGGATGAGGCTCTGTTCTAGCAGTTGAGGTGTGAAAATCAAGGAAGGAGAAACTGGTTTTGTAGTTGGCAAGCCATTCACAATCTTTGTTTAATCCTGAGCTGATGGTGTCAAATTTGCAGATGAACTGAAGCTCAGCAGTTTCTCTTTGAAGTCTGGTCCTGAGGGTAGAAATGACAGTCTGGACCTATACATTGAATGCTTCCGCCGATGTGCACAGGCAGAAATTGTGGAAAAACAACATCGCTTGCCTCATAACCTAAGTCGTGCAGAACGCAATGCCATCCACAGCCTCAGAAACCACCCTGACATTATCATAAAAGAGGCTGATAAAGGAGGTGCTGTTGTCATCATGAGCAGGTTTGACTGCCAAAATGAGGCCGCCAGACAACCCTTCAACATAAATTCTACAGGCCACTTCCCTCAGATCCCACTGAGGAATACACTAAGAAACTGCAACATCTACTCAGGACACTCCCTACACACCGGAACAAATCAACATACCCTCAGAGCCCCAACCAGGGTTATTCTATCTACTACCCAAGATCCACAAACCCGGAAATCCTGGACGCCCCATCATCTTGGGCATTGGCACTCTCACTGAAGGACTGTCTGGATATGTGGACTCTCTACTCAAACCCTATGCCACCAGCACTCCCAGCTATCTCCGTGACACAACTGATTTCCTGAGAATACTACAATGCATTGGTGACCTTCCAGAAAACACCATCCTAGCCACCATGGATGTAGAGGCTCTCTACACGAACATCCCACACACAGATGGAATACAAGCTGTCAGGAACATTATCCCTGATGATGCCACAGCACAACTGGCTGCTGAGCTCTGTGCCTTTATCCTCACACACAACTATTTCAAATTTGATGACAATATATATCTCCAGATCAGTGGCACCGCTATGGGCACCCACATGGCCCCACAATATGCCAATATTTTTATGGCCGACCTGGAACAACGCTTCCTCAGCTCTCGTCCACTCACGCCTCTTCTCTACCTACGCTACATTGATGACATCTTCATCATCTGGACCCACGGGAAGGAGACTCTGGAAAAATTCCACCATGATTTCAACAGCTTCCACCCCACTGTCAACCTCAGCCTGGACCAATCTACACGGGAGGTCCACTTCCTAGACACCAAGGTGCAAATAAGTGATGGTCACATTAAACACCACTCTATACCGAAAACCTACTGACCGCTATGCCTATCTTCATGCCTCCAGCTTCCATCCCAGGCACATTACATGATCCATTGTCTACAGCAAAGCACTGAGATACAACCGCATCTGCTCTAACCCCTCAGATAGAGACCAACACCTACAAAATCTCCACCAAACATTCTCAAAACTACCATACCCGCACGAGGAAATAAGGAAACAGATCCACAGAGCCAGACATGTACCCAGAAGCCTCCTACTGCAAGACAAACCCAAGAAAGAAACCAGCAGGACTCCACTGGCCATCACATACAGTCCCCAGCTAAAACCTCTCCAACGCATCATCATCGATCTACAACCCATCCTGGACAATGATCCCACACTTTCACAGGCCTTGGGTGGCAGGCCAGTCCTCGCCCACAGGCAACCTGCCAACCTGAAACATATTCTCACCAGTAACTGCAAACCGCACCATAGTAACTCTAGCTCAGGAACCAATCCATGCAACAAACCTTGATGCCAGCTCTGCCCACATATCTACACCAGCGATACCATCACAGGACCTAACCAGATCAGCCACACCATCACCGGTTCATTCACCTGCACGTCCACCAATGTAATATACGCCATCATACGCCAGCAATGCCCCTCTGCTATGTACATCGGCCAAACTGGACAGTTGCTATGGAAAAGGATAAACGGACACAAATCCAATATTAGGAATGGCAATGTACAAAAACTTGTAGGAGATCACTTCAACCTCCCTGGCCACACTATAGCAGACCTTAAGGTGGCCATCCTGCAGCAAAAAAACTTCGGGACCAGACTTCAAAGAGAAACTGCTGAGCTTCAGTTCATCTGCAAATTTGACACCATCAGCTCAGGATTAAACAAAGATTGCGAATGGCTTGCCAACTACAAAACCAGTTTCTCCTCCCTTGATTTTCACACCTCAACTGCTAGAACAGGGCCTCATCCTCCCTGATTGAACTAACCTCATTATCTCTAGCTTGCCGGTATATATATACCTGCCCCTGGAAATTTCCACTACATGCATCTGAGGAAGTGGGTATTCACCCACGAAAGCTCATGCTCCAAAATGTCTGTTAGTCTATAAGAAGCCACAGGATTCTTTGCTGCTTTTACAGATCTAGACTAACACGGCTACCCCTCTGAAAGTTGGAGAGAGGCAATTCTAACCACATACCTCAGCTTCTGACCAGCCTTGCACATGGCCTGTGTTTTGGGAGGTGGCTCCTATTGTCTCCCTCCAAAAGGAGCTTAACTGCTTTTTGGCCACCCTTCATTCAGGATAAATGGATTACACTTACACACACACACCACACGCACACACACACACAGAGCATAGCAACACTTAGAAGGTTCTTGGTGTTTGGCAGGAAGTCATGGATGAGAATGTGTAAATGGCATGTAAAGCATGGCACTTTAGACATGTCTAGAGCTCGTACTGTTGCTCTTTAGTAGCATCATTATCCAATGTAATGTTTCCTAATTATGATATTGATTTTTTTTCTTTCTTTTTAATGGATTCCCCTCCCAACCCACCCTAAGTAAAGACACTGGCGAATACTGCAGATGAATCACAAGGGAACCACTCAGAACTACGTATATCGTGCACAGTAAGCAGGTGTTTCATTGTGCATTTCAGTATTCCTCAATTTTTTTTGTGCTTGCAACCTCTTTTGGACTTAAAAAAAAAAACCCGTGGCCCCTGCCCTGTCCTATTAAGACTTGAAAAGATAGAGAGCTGAAGCCACCACTTGGTGCTTGGGGCTGAAGCTGCTGCCCAAATCCCAGAGGCTAAAAGCTCGAGCCTGTGAGCCCCCACACCAAACGCATCCTGCAAATCCCCTGGGGGTCACGACCCCCAGGTTGAGAAACACTGGTGTATATGCTTGCTCGTTAAGCAGGAGTGTGGGGGGGAGGGAGAACTGCCCTACTGACCAAAAGAGAGATCATTGTCTACCAATATGCTAACCCACAGCAATAATTCTCCATAATGGAGAGCAAATGCTCCTCTTATCACTCTGCCCCAGGCCACTATTTTCTACCTTACAACTCTAAGTGTTTGCCCACAAGGGAAATTATACCAATAGAAGCTAAGGTTTGAATTTAAGGCTATGCTAGGCTTAAACGGCTAGGGTGGTACAACTACAGCACTGCAGCTGTTCCACTGTAGCACTTCAGCATAGGGTATGGCTACACTTACATTTGTGCAGCGCTGGGAATTACAGCTGTGTTCGTACAGCTGTGTAGGGCCAGCACTGCAGTGTGGCCACACTGACAGCTACCAGCTCTGCCATGTGGCCACATTTACAGCATTTGCAGCACTGTTGGGAGTGGTGCATTGTGGGCAGCTATCCCACAGAGCACCTCGTCCCATTTTGGCGTTGTGGGAAGGGGACGGAAGGGTGTGGGTCTTTCCGCTTCCTGTTCCAACGCCCCGTGGTGCTTTGCTACACATTCCAAGCAGTTTGGCACCATTGTGAGTCTGCAGCACGATTTCTGTTACAAATGGAACCCGAGCTGCTGAGGACCTTGCTGATTAATGTTGCCAGCACATCACACATGGCAGTGGAGCTATTCCTTCAGCTCCAAAGTGACAGTGAGGAGTCAGACGATGATATTGATTCGCCTGACGCGCAAGACACTAAATTGCTTGTGGCAATAATGGACGTGCTCAGCACTGTGGAACGCTGCCTTTGGGCTCGGGAAACGAGCACTGAGTGGTGGGATCACATCGTCCTGCAAGCCTGGGATGACCAGCAGTGGCTGCAGAACTTTCGGATGAGAAAAGCCACTTTCATGGGAGTGTGTGCTGAGCTCGCCCCCACCCTGCGGCGCAGGGACACGAGATTGAGAGCTGACCTGCCAGTGGAGAAGCGGGTGGCTATTGCAATCTGGAAGCTGGCAACTCCAGACAGCTACCGATCGGTCACGAACCAGTTTGGAGTGGGAAAGTCGACCGTTGGAATAGTGTTGATGTAAGTCTGCACGGCCATTAATCGCACCCTGCCAAGAAGAACCGTGACTCTGGGGAATGTGCAGGACATTGTGGATGGCTTTGCACAAATGGGTTTCCCTAACTGTGGAGGGGCAATAGATGGGACGCATATTCCTATTCTGGCACCACCCCACCTGGCATCCGAGTACATTAATCGCAAGGGGTATTTCTCTGTGATTCTCCAAGCGCTTGTGGATCACCGTGGGCTTTTCACTGACATTTACTCAGGATGGCCTGGAAAGGTGCATGATGCACGCATATTTCGGAACAGTGGCCTGTTCAGGAAGCTGATGGCCGGGACTTTTTTCCCAGACCCCAAGATCACAGTAGAGGACGTCGAAATGCCCATTGTGATCCTTGGAGACCCCGCTTACCCCTTAATGCCATGGGTCATGAAACCGTATACAGGGAAGCTTGACAGGAGCAAGGACCGGTTCAACTACAGGCTCAGCCGGTGCAGAATGACTATGGAGTGTGCTTTTGGCTGTTTAAAAGCGTGCTGGAGGTGTCTCTACGGGAAGCTAGATTTGGGGGAAAGCAGCATCTCCGCTATTATATCCACGTGCTGTACCCTCCATAATATTTGTGAAGGGAAGGTTGAAAGATTCAGTGAGGAATGGACCTCCGAGGTTCGACGCCTAGAGGCTGAATTTGCACAGCCAAAGAGCAGGGCTACTAGAGAGGCCCAACAAAGGGCTTCAAGGATTAGGGATGCCTTAAGGGAGCAATCTGAGGCTGAAAGCCAACAGTAATGTTTGGTGCCTTTGCTGTGCCCATTTTTCCCTTGGGGTACAGTATTTCTCACTTTCTGCAATAATAAAAAATGTTTTAAAAGCCAGGAAATCATTTATTCAAAATACAGTACATGAAAGGGCAGGGGGATAGGGTGGTGGACTGTACATTCAGAGGTTTGAATATGTCCTGCTTGGATTGCTGTTCAATGCCTGCTGCACTTCAGGATTAATATGCTGCATCATGATAGGGGTTGAGTGCATAGGGTAAGGGTTGTAGTTATCAGGGCTGGTTGGGGTACAGTATTTCTCACTTTCTGCAATAATAAAAAATGTTTTAAAAGCCATGAAATAATTTATTCAAAATACAGTACATAAAAGGGCAGGGGGTAGGGTGGTGGACTGTACATTCAGAGGTTTGAATATGTCCTGCTTGGATTGCTGTTCAATGCCTGCTGCACTTCAGGATTAATATGCTGCATCATGATGGGGGTTGAGTGCATAGGGTAAGGGTTGTAGTTATCAGGGCTGGTAGGTGAACGTACAGGTGTTGGGGGCAGCTGGTGGTGGTAAGAACCAGGCTGCTGGAGAAAGGTGTTTTGTGCAAACACTGGGGAACAAGGGAGAGAGCTTTGGGAGGGGTGGGGGTTACCACGGTACTGATCTGCCTGCATGGCTACGAGAGACTGCATACAGTCAGTTTGGCGAGCCAGGAAGCTTATCAGCTGCTTTGTGCTTTTCTTGGTAGCCAATTCCTTTCTCCTGCTCTGTGTTTGTCTCCACTCATGCATTTTCTCTCTCCAGTCCTGCAGCCTCTTACTGTCTCTGGCATACTGACTCATAACTGCTTTGATCAAATCTTCTTTTGATTTTCTAGGATTTTTCCTCAAGTTCTGTAACCTTCGCGCAGATGGTGATAGGGCTGGATTATTCAAGGACACTTAAAAAAACATAAATAGAAACATTTAATACAGAGGCTACATTGTTTATTATCACAGTGAAGGAGTTTGTAGACTTTTTGCAGCATCATTCCCAAATACCTAACATAGCACAGAGAGGCCACGGCAGCAAAGGCATAGGCATGTCAAGCAATGGGGTGAGTGTTTCTGCCGCGACTTCACCTGGGAAGGGGAACTGCCTGAGGGCTGGGGTTTCTGTGCATTGGGGAAAGCAGAGGGCAGACAGTTGGGGACCAGCAGTGGGGAAAGCAGAGGGCAGACAGTTGGGGACCAGCAGTGGGGAAAGCAGAAGGCAGACAGTTGGGGACCAGCATTGGGGAAAGCAGAGGGCAGACAGTTGGGGACCAGCAGTGGGGAAAGCAGAGGGCAGATAGTTGGGGACCTGCACTGAACAATCATCACTACATTTTCAACAGGATTTTCTACTGCCAGATATATCACTGCTGCGTGTTACCTGGGAAGAGAGGGAGGGTCTTCTACAGCAATGTGGATTCTGCCCTGGACCCTATGCAGCTTGCCTGTGTGCAGCAATGCTCCCCCCACCCCTCGCGGCACAGGCGCAGACGAGTTAGCCTGACTGGGACAAGGACCACGGTGGCTCTCCCTATAAACTTGCGCAAGCACATTGCCCATGCTCTGGCTGCAACTTTTGAAGAGATTACCGAGGCCGATTACAGAGACGTGATAGACCAAATCAATGGGCTATTCCACATTTAGGCATGCATGCAGGCAGCCATAACCGCCACCCTCCTCTCACAAAACATTGCCATCCTAAAAATAAAATCTGCTTACCGGGAACAGGCTCTTCTGCTCCCTCTTCACCGACAAGTTCCAGCTGCTGCAACTGGCTAGCCTCCTCCTGTCTTGAGAAGAGCTCCTGGCTGCATGCCTCCTGGGACTCCGGGGTGTCTCCCTCCACCCCAGTAGCCTCACACTCGGCTTCCTCTACACCCTCCCCCACTTCTCCCTGCTATGAACTCTCCATCGTGCTCCTCGGATTGGCAGTGGGGTCACCCCCAAGTATGGCATCCAGCTCCTTGTAAAAATGGCAGGTCGTGGGGGCAGCTCCTGAGCGGCGGTTTCCCTCATGGGCTTTGCAATAGGGACTGCGCAGCTCCTTTACTTTTACCCAGCACTGCAACGCATCCCGTTCATGGCCCCTTAGCAGCAAGAACTTTGATATCTGTCCATAGGTATCATAATTTCTACGGCTGGAGCGCAGCTGTGATTGCACAGCTTCCTCACCCCAAACACTGATGAGGTCCTGCAGCTCGGAAGTGTTCCATGCTGGGGCTCGTTTGGGGCGTGGAGGCATGGTCACTGATTGATTGATTGATTGCACTCCACACCTGGCTGAGCAAACAGGAAGGGGATTTTTAAAATTTCCGTGGCATTTAAAGGGCGGGTCACCTGAGCCCAGGGCAATGGAGTGTGAAACGATGAGCAGAGTGGCTGTAAAGGTATGCTGGGATACCTCCTAATACCCTGGTGGCCAATAAAAGTGCTGTTGGTGTCCACACTTGATGACCAGTGCTGCATCACCAGCACTGGAATTGCTACACCCCAGGCAGACCAGGTGTACAGCCAGTGCTGCAACCAGAGTGAGTCGCAGCGCTGTAACCCCATCACCAGCGCTGCAACTCTCCGGTGTAGCCATGGCCATAGACGCTACAGCAATGGGAAGGGTTCTTCTGTCGTTGTAGTTTATCCACCCCCCAGAGAGGTGGTTGCTTAGTCGATGGAAGAAATCTTCCATTGACTGTTGCCTAAAGCTGTCTACACGGGGGCTTAGATCAACTTAACTACATATCTCAGAGGTGTGGATTTTTCAGTATAGCTGGAAAGCATGTCCGAGAGCCTGGTATGCTGCTGTTTTGGCTTGGTGAGCCTAGGTGGGAGAACCAATAGGATTGCAGGGTTTGGGGATTGCTCACCTAAGAATTCCCAGCTCTCTAATGCTTTTCTTGGAGGTGCCACAAGTGAGTATAGAAAAAGGTTTGAGAAGCTGAACTGAAACAGCCACAGAAATTTGACTTTAACATGGGACAGAGTATAGGGCCTTATGTGATCCTTTTACTGTCTCTGGGCCAGCTGCCCAATTGGTGCAAACTGAAGTCAGGCCATTAACTTCAATGCCAATATAGACCCCCTGAGGATCTGGCTCTGTCTGTGTACTTACATGACTGTCTTTACAGTAGTATCCAAGTACCTTCCAGGCATATAGTTAAAAAACAATAATTTTGTAGTGCAGATGTGTCCTCTGGGTTTGTGAGCAATATGTTGTATAAAGTAAGAGCACCAGTGATCATTACAGTGACTTTTCAGGATAATATACATCTGGCCTGTGCCTGAGTCTGAAGAGAAGATGCTGAAGGAGTGCTATGCAGGTTTGCAGTTCAAAAAGTAAATGCCTTAAGGAGAGAGAAAAACACAAAGTAAAGTTAACTGAAAATGCTGTTTGTCCTTCCAAGAGTCATAATTCCTCTCTTCCAATCCTCACAAATCAACACTCTCAGCTGTAGAAAGTTTAAAATTACTCTTAAAAAAAAGTTACTTGTTCAAACAATCAGTTACATGATTGCAAATATTTATTTATAGCAGCAAGTCTGGAGCTCATGTTGGAAAATCTACATGGGAGTGATAGCAAGACAAAGCTTGATTATCAGTGTATTGATGAAGAGGCTGCTGATCAATCACCTATGCAAAGCAGTAGTGCTGCTGAAACACTAGAGTATATAGTCTCTTCACTACAGCGGATTGAGAAAAAGGTCCAAGACAAAGAGAAAACAAGAATGTAATAATTTGCAGCAAGCCCTACAATCCCTGCAGTGCACACTCCAGGGCAAACAGTCTGACACCCAGCTGCATAGAAACCTGTAAAGGCTTTTATTGTTGTATGCCACCGCCAGCTTGAATGCATCTAACTTGTCTAAATATTCTTTAACCTATTCTTTCCCTATTTGGCTTATGTTCCTTCCCTCATGTTGTTAATATTAATTGTGTTAATTATCTGGTCACAAGTTACCTTTTTAATGAAGACTGAAGCAAAATAGGCATTAAACATCTTAGCCTTCTTGATGTCGTTGGTTATTTGCTCTCCTTTTTCACTAAGTAGAGGACCTACACTTTCCTTTATCTTTCTCTTGCTTCTAATATATTTAAAGAATCTCTTTGTATTGCCTTTTATGTCCCTTGCTAGGTATAACTCATTTTGTGCATTAGCCTTTCTGGTTGTGTCCCTACATGCTTGTTGCTATTCTTTGGTTCTCCTCCTTAGTAATTTGACCATATTTTCAGTTTTTGGAGGATTCAGGGTTTGGATTTTCAGGTCATTAAAGAGCTCCTGATTGAGCTTGTAGCGAGGTGGTGTGGCTCCCCTCCTCCTCAGGAAGGGTGGAGCCCCACCAGATGCTGGAAGGGGCGGGGTCACAGGGCACTAGACCCGCCCCTCAGAAGGCAACCTGGAAGTATAAAAGCCGACCAATGGCTCTCAGTTGAAGCCCAGCTGTCGTTGGGAGCAGACCTGCCAGAGGGTGCTCGTGTCTGGGAGGCTGCTGAGGCCCAGCGTCATTGCCTGGACTGGCCGGAACTCCCCCACGCCCGCTACGACGAGGAGCTGCCGGAGCTTCCCCGCGCCTACTACGAGGAGGGAAAGCTGGAGTCACCCCTTCCCTGCTGTTACCCCGAGGAACCCCTGGAGCAGGCCTGGCTGGACTTCCCAAAGGTACTGCCGGATCTACCACCCAGCCCCAGCCGGGAGGGGCCCATGCTACTGGGCTGCCCAGGGGCTGATGCCACCGGTCAGGTAGGCCCAGAGGGGGAGATTGGAAGTGGCCCAGGGGCAGCTGACCCCAGTCAGGCTGCAAGTCTACTGGAACCCATGTCAGTGTGTTGTGGTCAGGAACCCCACTGACCGTTAGCGGTGATAGCCGCTACTAGGGCCCCGGGCTGGAACGCAGTGGAGTGGGAGGGCCTGCGTTCCCCCCGCCACCCCTCCAGGGGTGGCAGACTCCCCCTCCCCTTGGCCTGAGGAGGCCACTCAGATTAGTCTGTGTTTGGTGCCCCTCCCAAACTGAGGGCTGGGCCCCTTTAAACTGTATTATTGCTCAGCCCTGAGACTAAGGACCTGAGCTCCTAACTGACTTGTATTATTGCTCAGCCCTGAGCCAAGAGAGCCTGAGCCTCTAACTGTGTGTTTGGTGCCCCGCCCGACCCAAGGGCTGGGCCCCCTTAAACTGTACCGCTGCTCGGTCCTGCACCAAAGGACCCGAGCAGCCTGAACTGTTATGTGCTCAGCCCTGAGCCAAGAGGGGCTGAGCCTCTGTGTGTTTGGTGCCCCGCACCCATGGGCTGGGACCCTCTAAACTGTGCCACGGCTCGGCCCTGCATCAAGGGGCTTGAGCGGCCCGAGCGTCGGGCAAGGAGGCCCTCAGCCCCAGGACTGAGGGCCTGAGACCCAGAGCTGACTTTCTGTTTGCTCAGCCCTGTAGCAGAAGGCCAGAGTCCCAAGCGACAGTGAAGCATTGCTTAGCCCCTGACAAAAAGGGCAGACTCGGACAGCGTGTAGCGAGGCCGGTGTGGCTCCCCTCCTCCTCAGGGAGGGTCGAGTCCCGGCCAGGCACCTTTACAGAGCTATATCGGCCTCTTATAGTTCTTTCTATTTTCCCTTTGCATCAGGATAGCTTGCTTTTGCACCTTTGGTATTCTCTCTCTGAGAAACTGCCAGCTCTCCTGAACTTCTTTTTTCCCTTAGATTTTCTTCCCATGGGACCTTACCAACCAGTTGTCTGAATTTGTTAAAGTCTGGTTTTTTTAAGTCCACAGGCTCGCCAACAGCAGAGGGCAAAGACGGCAATTGCCCAGGGGCCCAGGTGATTTAAAAGGGCCCAGGGGCCCCTGACCACCGCTGCCAGCAGCAACAGTAGCGCAGCAGGGCTAAGGCAGACTTCCTGCCCGTCCTCGCTCATCACTCCACGCTGCTCCCGGAAGCTGCACTCTGTGCTCTCTCCTGCATCCCAACCCCCTGCCCCAGCCTGGTGAAAATGAGTGAGGTTGGGAAGAGTGAGCAACAGAGGGAGGGGGGATGGAGTGAGCAGGGGAGGCTTGGAGAAGGGGTGGGATGGGGCAGGGCCTCAGGAAAGGGGCGGGGCAGGGGACACGGCAAAGGTCTTTGGGTTTGTGTGATTAGTTGGCAACCCTACCAGGTGGGCATGTGGAAGCCCTGGCTGTGCTAAAAGAGCACACCCCACAGTGCAGCCAGCAGCTTGCTGGGCACCAACCAGCGCAGGCGCAGCACCGCCCAAATGTCAGGTGGACCATGTCCGCATGAGCGCAGCTTGTGTGTGCACGGGGGCCCATTGATTGTTCTGCCCTGGGGCCTGGAATTGCTGTCGGCAGGCCTGGAAGTCCAATCTCCTTATTCTGCTACTCTCATTCCTTCCTTCTTTCCCTTAGAATCATGAAATCTATCATTTCATGATCACCTTCAGCTTCACAACCAATTCCTCCCTGTTGGTCAGAATCAAGTCTCAGATTGCTGGCCCTTGGTTACTTCCTCTATCTTCTGAAACAAAAAGTTGTTCCCCACACATTCCAAGAACTAAGTGGACATTTTGTGTTTTGCCATATTACTTTTCCAACAGATGGTTGGGTAGTTCAATTTCCCTTTACTACCAGGTCTTGTGGTTTTGGATATTTCTTTTTGTTCTAGAAATGCCTCATCCATTTCCTCCCTCTGAGATGAAAAGAGTGGGATAGGATTGATTGTGTAGGTACAAGAGCCTAGCTATGAAGGCTGAAGTCAGATCCTGTGAGATTCATTTAATTACTTATGTGTCAGGGTTTGGTGACGAGGGAGGGAAGGTACATAAAGCAGTAAGGAGTTTTTAGTCTCCTATGAAGGTTACTCCTTTAGTGGTTAGTGGTCTAAACACTATGGACAGAAATATTGTCTCTCTGTAGACATTTCATATCTAGGAATTGTTGGCTCAGCACTTCAGCATCCAAATAGTAAAAACATTTTGTTCCATGAGCCTACTGTGTGAATTTTCCTGACAAAAACCTCAAAACTGAATCTCTGTCCTGACCTGTGTGGTTGTTAAAGAGGCTATGATGTATTTTGTAAAATTAGGGATTTAGCAACGAATACAAATTTCCACTCCACCCCAGCAGCTACTGGCCTTCAGTGGTGCACCGTACAGATGATTTGTAAAGTGTTTCAGGTTGGAAGAATCTATGTAAATGAAAGCATTATTACAGCATGTTCTTGAGTGAACAGTGATATATCTGCTTTGCAGGAATCTATCCTATGAAACTGAGGTAGCTTAATGATCGTGAAAGGTAATGGCTGCTGCTCAGTCAGGAGAATAGTAGCATTTTACTTCTACTAATTGGTTAAGTGGTGTTCAAACAAGCGTGAAGTAAATGTGAAATTCTACACTATGGTCTTTAGAATATTGATGTTACCAAATAAGGAAGTAGGGGTGGCAGATCCTCAGCTGAGATAAATTGTCATAACTCCCTTGTGAATTCAGCTGATGAACTGTCCTGAGGTGTTCATTGTCTGGGGTACTTGATGAGTGGCTTATGAGTTTGGGAGGCTTTAGATAAGGTCAGAAACAAGTCAAATAATTCCAGGTCATGAGATTTACAAGCTCCATGGGCAATTTGTTTGTTTCTTTAAAAACAAAGCAAACATTAACTACAAGAAAATTGGGCCTTAACCCTAACACTTTATATTTTCATTGCTTTTGCGGAGAAAAAGATATTTCTTTTTAATTTTTACCCAAGCTCCCTTAGATGATAGAGCTCATTAGGGAAGAGATTTATCAAGGAGTTTGAGAGCAGAGGACTTACAGTACCCATAAACTTTAAAGAGAGCCTTGTAAATATCACATTTAAAGCTCTTTACACATGTTTCAGAAAGAGCTGAAAGAGTGAGGATTTCTGGGTTTTCTGCCCTGTGTCACAGACATAATGTTACATGTCTCACACTCGGGGACAGACTGAAAGATCTGCCAGCTCTGCTGGGAAGTCAGAAACAAAATATGTGGCTTCTGCATTAAGGGGAAACCTGCAGAAATATTGAACTATGTCAGGACTCGTTCAGATGAGCAATCTTAATTATCTTCAGACATAATGGGCCAAATTCCACTCTAATTTACCCTGGTGAAACTCCATTGGGCCTGATTTTGCTTTCAGTTACACCAGTGTAAATCTGGAGTAGCTCCATATGTTTGTATTATAATAGGACCTAGAAGCACTGTTCAAGATCAAGGCATCATTCTGCTAGGTTCTGTATAAACACAGGGTAAGACAAGGTCCTGCCCTTAGGAGTTTACAGCCAAACATTAATACCCAGACCACATAAGACTACTAAAGATTAATGAAAAATAAGCTACATACATGCACACGAAATTAAATGGATCCTATTGAACTAAACTATACTCAAAACCAGACTAAGACTCTGAAGATTATATCTAATACATCACATTCTCTATTGTATTTCACTTCTTAACAGCATGCTTTTCCTCTTTTAGGAACTTTTACACTCCCAGAGTGATGTAAAGGGTCCTCCACATAACTGTGAATCTATTCCATTCTGTCTTTTTCCTACCATTCAGTCAAAATGTATGACACTTTTACTTCAGAGATATCAGGTATAAAGTATTTCCCAAGTGATTCATATAAATATTCCTTTGGACCAGGCCCTATATGTCAGTCAATAATGGAAAAGACCCGCAAAGAACAAGGTATGTGTAAGAGCGTAACCAACATGAATTTAATACATTTTATTTTACCTAGTCTAAAGAATCCTATAAACTTCTCGAACCTTACAATTCTGTTATATACATGATCGTGTGAAGTCCCCATCAGTACGGTGTAAGTTTTTAGAGAAAAGGAGATTTCTGCTTTCTGAAAATTGAGTATTTACAGGAGTTTTGTGGGATTAACCTAAACAGGAATCTTTTAAAGTTTTGAGCAGCTTCCTGGCAAATACAGGATTAAGTCCAAACAGAAACTGATGTGCAACATATAGCCAGATTCCCTATACATGATGTGTGTAGGAACATGAAAGCCTACACAGCTGACTGTAACTAGCTTCAGGTAAAGCCAAGGCAGGTTCATCAATACATCATTAAGAGGCAGATCAAAGATCATAAAATTGTGTTTTTGTTTTGTTTTTTCCATAGGAATTTAAAGTCTTTAAAAAAAAATTAGCGTAAAATGTCCCTTCCTTGCTGGGATAAAAGGTTCCCCCCTCAGTATTATGGCTGACACAGTGAACCTTTCCTTTACCTTGTCGATTTTGACATAATAAATATCATTATCTTTCTTTACTTTCTGATCAGAATTTTCATAAGAAGCTCTATTTTTAAAGAGGGTAAGTGAAAAGAACTCTCCTTGTGATCGAGATCATAATCCTTGGTGTCAAATACAGCAATGCGAATTTGCTTTGCTTTTCCCCCATCTCCATTTTCTTCTGTTTCTCATGTCCTGAGTATGTATTGAGGTATTACAATCATCAGGAGTGTTTTGGATTCCATTACAACGAAACCATGAATTATAGATCATTGATGCATGCTTTTATTTAGTCTCAACCAGTGGAAAATAAAAGCACAGTTACTGTGTCAAGCTGCGCTATTGGCATAATCTGCTAGAGACATGAATCTAGGGAGGGTTGGTGCAGCTTGTTGCTGGGGCTGTTAAGCCAGGCATGGTATCACGGTCCACAATGTAGAATTTTCCTGTTTTATTTGGAAAGCAGCTACTGAAAAGTCAATTGGCATCATTCTGACTGAGGGCTTGGCTACACTGGAGAGTTGCAGTGCTGGTGGCGGGTTTACAGTGCTGCAATTTACTCACAGTCCACACTTGCAAGGCACATACAGCGCTGCATCTCCCTGGCTGCAGCGCTGGTTGTACTCCTGCTCTGCCTCGGGTATAAGGATTGCAGCGCTGGTGATGCAGCGCTGCTCCACAAGTGTGGCCACCAAAAGCACTGTAATTGGCCTCCGAGGTATTTGGAGTTATCCCAGAATGCCTGTTCAGCCACTCTGCTCATCAGTTCTCACTCTACTGCCCTGGCCTCAGGTGACCCGCCCTTTAAATGCCCCGGGAATTTTAAAAATCCCCTTCCTGTTTGCTCAGCAAGGTGTGGAGTACAATCAATCAGTGAATCTTTCCAGGTGACCATGCCTCCATGTGCCAAACGAGCCCCAGCATGGAGCAATGGTGAGTTGATGAAACCGAGAGTGAGGGTACTGGAGTGGGGGGAGACACCCTGGAGTCCCAGGAGGCATGCAGCCAGGAGCTCTTCTCAAGCCAGGAGGAAGGCAGCCAATCGCAACAGCTGGAACTTGTTGGTGAAGGAGAAGCAGAGGAGCGGGTTCCCGATAAGCAGCTTTTATTTTCAGGATGGAAATGTTTCGGGAGAGGAGTGGGAGTTAGGGCTGCATGCATGCATGCCTAGATGTGGAATAGCCCATTGATGTGGTCTATCACGTCACGGTAATATGCCTCAGTAATCTTTTCAAAAGTTTCTGCGAGACTGTGGGCAATGCGCTTGCGCAAGTTTATAGGGAGAGCCACCGTGGACCTTGTCCCAGTCAGGCTAACGCGTCTGCGCCACTGTGCTGCGAGGGGTGGGGGGACCATTGCTGCACACAGGCAAGCTGCATAGGGGCCAGGGTGGAATCCACATTGCTGTAGAAGACCCTCCCTCTCTTCCCAGGTGACCCGCAGCAGCGAGATAGCTTCCAGGATTAAGTCCTGTGGAAAATGTTGGGAGACTGTTCAGTGTAGATGCCCCCTGCAGCATTTTGCTTTCCCCAACGCACAGAACCCCCTGCAGTGCCCTGAATAAATCATTCCCCCTTCCCAGGTGACCCGCAGCAGCAAGATTCATTCCCCTTCCCAGGTGACCCGCAGCAGTGAGATATCTTCCAGGATTAATTAACGCCTGCAATCATTCCCCCTCACTAACCATTTCTTCGCTGCTGTGGGTTCTGTGGGTTCTGTTTGGTATGTGGAAAGTATGCTAAAGTGAGACTGTAAACTCCTTCACTGTGATTATACACAATGCTGCCTCTGTTAAATGTTTCAATTTTTGTCTTTCTAATAACAGTGTCCTTGAATACTCGACTGGCCATATCAGCAACTGCTCAGAGGCTACAAAACCTGAGGAAGAAGCCGCAAAAAAGCAGCGAAGACATGGTGAAAGCAGTTATGAATCAGTCTGCCAAAGAGAGTAAAAACACTGCAGAACTGGAGGGAAAAATGCAGGACTGGAGGGAAAGAGAAAGCAGGAGAAAGGCAGTGGCTAAGAAGAAAAGCACGAAGCAGCTGATAAGCATCCTGGAGCGCCAAACAGACTATATCCAGTCACTCGTAGCCATGCAGGCAGAGCACTACCGTGCCACCCCGCCCCCAGTCCAAAGCTCAAACCCCCCTTCTCCAGCATCCAGGTTCTTACCACCACCAGCTGCCCCCAACACCTGTACGTTCACCTACCAGCCCTGAGAACTATGACCCTTACCCTATGCACTCAACCCCCATCACCATGCAGCATTTTCATCCTGAAGTGCAGCAGTCATTGCACAGCACTCCAGACAGGACATAGTCAAATCTCTGACTGTACAGTTCACCTCCCCACCCCCCTGCCCTTTTAGGTTCCCAAAATGTTGTGTGTCTGTCAAGAAAGTTATTTTCTTTTCAATAAATAAATTATTGGCTTTTAAAACAGTTTTTATTATTGCAGAAAGTGAAAGATACCATAGCCCAGGAAAAAAACAGGCACTGCAAATCATTGTAACCGCTGCACTTCACTCCCGTGCAAGGCACCAAACATTACTGTTGGCTTTCAGCCTCAAATTGCTCCCTTAAGGCATCCCTAATCCTTGTAGCCCTGTGCTGGGCCTCTCTAGTAGCCCTACTCTCTGGCTGTGCAAATTCAGCCTCCAAGTGTTGAACCTTGGAGATCCATTCCTGACTGAATGTTTCACCCTTCCCTTCACAAATATTATGGAGGGTACAGCACGTGGATATAACAGCAGGGATGCTGCATTCCCCCAAGTCTAGCTTCCCATACAGAGATCTCCAGCGCCCTTTTAAACAGCCAAAAGCACACTCCACAGTCATTCGGCACCGGCTGAGCCTGTAGTTGAACCAGTCCTTGCTCCTGTCAAGCTTCCCTGTATACGGTTTCATGAGCCAAGGCATTAACGGGTAAGCGGGGTCTCCAAGGATCACAATGGACATTTCGACATCCCCTAGTGTGATCTTGGGGTCTGGGAAAAAAGTCCCGGCCTGCAGCTTTCTGAACAGGGCACTGTTCCGAAAGATGCGTGCATCATGCACCTTTCTAGGCCAGCCTGTGTAAATGTCAATGAAACGCCCATGGTGATCCACAAGCACCTAGAGAACCATAGAGAAATACCCCTTCAGATTAATGTACTCGGATGTAGGTGAGGTGGCCCAGAATAGGAATATGCGTCCCATCTATTGCCCCTCCACAGTTAGGGAAACCCATTTGTGCAAAGCCATCCACAATGTCCTGCACGTTCCCCAGAGTCATGGTTCTTCTTAGCAGGATGTGATTAATGGCCATGCAAACTTGCATCAACACGATTCCAACAGTTGACTTTCCCACTCCAAACTGGTTCGCGACCGATCGGTAGCTGTCTGGAGTTGCCAGCTTCCAGATTGCAATAGCCACCCGCTTCTTCACTGGCAGGGCAGCTCTCAATCTCGTGTCCTTGCGCCACAGGGTGGGGGCGAGCTCCTCACACAGTCCCATGAAAGTGGCTTTTCTCATCCGAAAGTTCTGCAGCCACTGCTCGTCATCCCAGACTTCCATGATGCTGTGCTCCCACCACTCAGTGCTTGTTTCCCAAGCCCAAAAGCGGTGTTCCATGGTGCTGAGCATTTCCATTAATGCCACAAGCAATTTAGTGTTGTACGCGTCAGGCGACTCAATCTCGTCATCGGACTCCTCACTGTCACTTTGGAGCTGAAGGAATAGCTCCACTGCCAAACGTGATGTGCTGGCAACATTCATCAGCAAAGTCCTCAGCAGCTCGAGCTCCATTTCCCACAGAAATCGCGCTGCACAGAAACTGATGGGGGACTCACAATGACATCAAAAGTGGACGGAAAAACAGTGACTGCTGGGATCTGAAGCGATCCACCACAGGGGGTTGGGACAGGAAGCAGAATGACCAGCACCCTTCCGTCCCCTTCCCACAACCCACGGCGCCAAAATGGGATGAGGTGCTCTGTGGGATAGCCAGGGCCGGTGCAAGAAAGTTTCGCACCCTAGGCGAAACTTCCACCTTGGGCCACACCCCAGCCCTGCAGCAGCTCCCCGCCCCCGTGGCATCTCCCCCTGGCAGCTCCCCTCCCCCTGGCCTGAGGAGCCCTGCCGTACCTCCCCACCCCAGCTCACCTCTGCTCCACGTCCTCTCCAAGCAGGACTGCGCAGTGTAACCCCTGGGCTGGCAGCTGCCGACAGTAATGCGCGGACCCAGGGAACCCCCTGGGCTGCCAGCAGCGTGCCAGGGCAACCCAGAGGATTCTGGGGGCCTGGGGTCTTCGGCGGTGGGGGGCACCCGCTTCAGTGGTAATTCGGCGGCGGAGGGCCCTTCCACTCCGGGACCTGCCACTGAAGTGCCCTGGAGATGTGCCGCAGGGCCCCCCCACCGCCGAATTGCCGCCGAAGCGAGACCAGCTGCCAAAGTGCAGCCAGGTCTTCAGTGGTAATTCTGTGGTGGAGGGCCCCCGCCGCGGGTCTCCGGAGCACTTCGGCAACTGGTCCCAGAGCAGAAGGGCCCTCCGCTGCCGAATTACTGCCGAAGACCTGGCTGCATGTCGGCAGCGGGTCCCACTTCGGCGGTAATTCACCGGCGGGGGGTCCTTCCGTACCGGAGTGGAAGGACCCCCCACCAGCGAGGACCGGGAGCAGAAGAAGCTCCAGGGGCCCGGGCCCCGCGAGAGTTTTCCAGGGCTCCCAGAATGAGTGAAGGACCCTGCTCCAGGGGCCTCAAAAAACTCTTGTGGGGGCCCCTGCGGGGCCTAAGGCAAATTGCCCCTCTTGCCCCCCTCTCTGGGTGGCCCTGTGGCACGTTGACCCAGAGGAAGCCCTGGGCTGCTGGCTGCTGTGGCGGCGCGCTGACCCAGAGGAAACCCTGGGCTGCCAGCAACAGAGCGCTGACCCAGGGGACCCCCTGGGCTGCCGGATGCTGCGGCGGTGCACTGACCCAGGGGACACCCTGGGCTGCCCGCTGCCGATGCTGCCGGCAGCTCAGACTCCCTCTCCATCCCAGCAGCAGCGGCTGCTCAACCACTTAAAAAAAATTTGGGGGCGCTGCTTTTTGGAGCCCCCAAATCTTGGCGCCCTAGGCAACCGCCTAGTCAGCCTAAATGGTTGCACCGGCCCTGGGGATAGCTGCCCACAATGCACTACTCCCAACAGTGCTGCAAATGCTGCAAATGTGGCCACACTGCAGCGCTGGTAGCTGTCAGTGTGGCCACACTGCAGCGCTTTCCCTACACAGCTGTATGAAGACAGCTGTAACTCCCAGTGCTGCACAGCTGTAAGTGTAGCCATACCCTGAGCCCTTCATATCAGATCTGGTAGAGGTAGGTCAACGTGGGGATTTGCACATTCTGGACATCCATATTGGGCATAAATAAAAACTTCGTTTTCTAGTACTGCCAACTGAGGGTAACCTAAACTATGTCATTGGATATCTTAGCCATTTTAGTTTCTCAAATTCAGTATCATACTAATCAATGTACTGTATTACCCTGATTAATCTTTTGAGAGGCCCTGGGCATGAGGAGGCTATGTAATCAAGTGGCACTTGCATGCACTTTGATAGATAAATTCTATGCCTACAGCTTTTGTGACTTTTTCACAAATATAAAGCACCCACTTTAAATAACAATGATAGAGACAAGGCTAGATTTGTAGTGCAGAAGAAAAGGGTACAACAAGGCACTTAAAGGTGACAAATGCAGAAACATCGTTTGACTTCCTCCTCTTGAAGTGGGCCTGAAAGTCCACTCACATTAATTGGATCTGAGTATTAAAAAAAAACACAAAAAACCCAAGGAAGAATACACGCAGAATAAAACATGTTTGTTAGAAGATATTTATATTTCTTTCAATTGTTTTCACCACAAAAATCAAGAATCATTTCTGTTTTCATATAGGCAAAAACATAAGGCACAGAAGTCAATAGTTGTTCTTACAACCTTGGCAATACAAATGTGATTGATGAAATGTCTGAATTCCAAACAGAGACAGGCTTGCCAGATTTCTCCCGCCCAAGGATGCTGGACTGGCTCCATCTTCTAACACTGGAGATTCAAAGTAGCTCTTTCTTAATTTTAACTGCTGTTAGTGAGAGTCTTGTGGTTTGTCATCAGCTTACACAAACCCAAACTAAAAGATTGCTCCATTCATTTTTTTTCTTAACTTGCAACAGTGTTCTACCCATGGCTGTAAGTCAGTTCAGTGAGCAACTGTTCACTGTCAGTTCCAAAGTGTGTGTTCAGTTGCTTCATTCTTTTAGAGAAAAGTAATTGATTTACTATTTGTGGAGACAACAATCTATTTTTCATTTTAGCAAGGTTTGCTGGCTGATGCATTTATTGTTTTTCTCACTTGTCTGACCTAACAGTCAGCTTGACCTAACTGTAATCCATATTTCTTGCTGCAGATAAAACAGTTTTGATTAAATTATTAACAGTCTATATGAAAAAAAATCACCTAGTATTTTGTGCTTGTTTAAAGACAGCAAATACTATGTACATGCTTTGCAACTCTGATCTTTTGAAATTTGCCATCATTCCACTTGATTAAGAGTCGCTTTCCTACCTTGGGGACAAATGTTGTAATAAAATGTATAAAGTAATAATGTTAAAGCAAAGGCTCTTATTTCCAAGCATCTGAGTCAAGCTGAGTAAAGGATGCACAAGCTATGCTGAGGTGGGGTGCAGAGCAAGGTTAAGACCAGCAATGACATAGGCTTTTGCTCTGTTCTTCAAATCTGTGAAACTCACAACAGGCAAACTCTGATTTAGAGCCGGATTTTCAAAATAGGTTATTCCCCACTTAAGTGACCAGATTTTCAGTAAAATATTGCAGGTTTGGCATTGAACTCTTCTGAAAATCTGTCCATAAATGTCATGCTGGTGGAAAGCTGGCTCTTATTTCAGTGCCTGACTGAGAAAGGAGGTCTTTTGAGAATCTGGTCCCAAGTGTGAGCACTGAGCACTTGAAAAATCTGCCTCTGAGCAATTTCTTATTATATGTGGGGCTGGTGGCACTGCCTCTTAAGATTGCCTGATACTTCCTATTATAAGACCCTGGCTTTGCCACATTACCCATTTGGGCTGAAATTTGCCATGCTGGGCATCAGGCTGAATTGATTTGAAAGTTCAAAGCAAACAGTTGAACTGTTTCTGAGAATGAGGCAAGGGAAAAATATGTTGTGCCCGGGTTAAAAAAATAATCTATTGAGCCTTTCTTTGAAAAGCTCTAGCACCATGCCTGCTTTGGAGCAAGGGCTTGAAATTTGGCAAAGGGATAGCCTTAGTGTCAGGGATGTGCCTTTGTGACCCCAAATTTGGCCATATTTGCAAGGCTTTGGAAAATCATAGATTGAACATGCTCCAGAGAGATATTAGCAGGTAAATTCTCCAAAGATTCAGTCATCACTGCGCATGCTCCAACTGGGAGCTGAGCAGGACTTTCCCTGCAATTGCAGCTCTGGGTTACTGTCCAGGCACCTGATATGAGAGCCGAGAAACTGTCTCTTCTTTGCTTTCATTCCACCTAGTCCGTACGGAGGAGGAAGCTGCCTGATTTGAATGCCGAGGGGACAAGAGGTGAGGGCAATGGAGAGTAGTTTAGGACAAGGACTTGGGAGTGGATACTGGGACCAGAGGCTGGCAGGGGAAGGGAGAGAAAGTAGGACTGGCTGGGCAAGGAGACTGGGAGGGAGTCAAGGAGGGAAACAAGGGGGGACTGGGAACCAATAGGTGGGGAGAGGGAAGAGTGAGATAAGATGAGGAGCTGGAGGGACACTGGGTCAGAATGGGGAAGGAGACAGGGACTGAAAACCAATGAGGGGGAGGGAAGAAGGTGAGAGCGGATGGCAAGGAGCTGGGTTGTGAGGTGGGTGAGAACTGGGCCAGGCTAGGCGAAGAGACTGGGAGAAGGAGCTGTGGGAGAAGGGGCACTGAGATTGGGACTGGAAGCCAGTGAGGGTAGGACATGTGAGAGAAGGAGCCTGGAGCCCAGAATGGGGGGAGACAGATATCCCAGATGAGGGGCTGAGAGAGGGTAAACTGGGACTGGCTGTCTAAGGAGACTGGGAGTGTGTGTGAGGGTTAGGACAGACAGTCTGGGGGGTGAGATTAGGGCGTGCTGGGCAAGGAGACTGGAACTTGGATAAAAAGTCCAAGGAGTGGAGACTGGGACTGGCTAGATGAGAAAAGGACTGGGATGAGAAGCCAGGCATAGGGAAGAGATGGGACAGGGACAGGTTGGAGGGGTCAGAGCAGAAAGGGGCATGCTGGATAGAGAAGGGGGGGAAAGTCTATGCCCATTGGACACACTCCCCTCCAGAGCATGGAAAGGAACCCAAGATTCTCGAGTCTCAGATTCCTCTGTTGTCAGCAAATATTTGCAAAACCCACTGGGAAGGAGAGTGTGTGTGTGTGTATGTGATCCCCTTGTAGTGCTGGTCCCCATAGAAAACAACAGCCTACTATTGCTATCGGTTATTACATTGTCAAGTGGTGGGGGGTCTGTGCTGTGTCTCCAAGGGTTCCAACCCTGCTGATGAACTGTGTGTATCAAAATAAGACCTCATAATGGAATTTGTTTTTTCAGTTTGCTTTTTTAGAAACCTAGGAAATTACACACACAAAATAATGGTGTAACTCCAATTACTTCAATAGTTACACTAGCCTACAATTAGTGTAAAGGAGAGGAGCTCTGCTTCAAATCAAAACTTCCTCTAAATTTGGATGTGTTGTGATAGACCCAGGCCAGTTGGGAACAGCAGAGTAGTAGAAGGGCGATATACTGGCCACTGGATTATCAGTTTTCTGTTCCCTGACTGACCAGAGCAGGGGCTGCTCCAGACTAATGAGAACACCTGACTTCAATTAACCTGCAAAGAGTCAGGTGAGTCCATTAAAGTAATGTGAACACTTGATCCCAACAAAGGTCCTTTTGATACTATAAAAGGGCTCACTCCAGTCAGGCTGGGGAGAGCCAGGAAGCCAGAGGAGAGGAAGTATGGCTGAAGGGCTGATTAATGAAGACACCCTCAAGTCATTGGTAATGGTGAAGAAAGGAGAAGCAGGACAGCTGTGGGAAGTGGCCCAGGGAAATGTAGCAACTCTGGCAGTGAAAGGTCGGCTGATGACAGCTGCTACCATTACGGTCCCTGGGCGGAACCCAGAGTAGAGGGCGGGTCCGGGTTCGCCCCTAACCTGCCACTACAGAAATACCTCCTGGGAAGGGAAGACAGGACAGGAGGCTAAACTGTTCTGAAATAAGCCCTAGGGACAACAGAGACTGTGGAAATTCTCTCACCAACCTCCTTGCTGGCTTATGATGAGAAGGGCTCAGTAGACTGTAACCCTGGCCCTAGAAAGAGAAGGGCTACATGGAGGGTCACAGTGAGCCACTGACGCTAGCATAAACCACCTAGAAGCACGGGATCCACGGGGACAAGGTCGGAGCTCTGCCACAGTGTAAAAGGGAATATTCCACTCTGGTTAATTTTAGAGAGGCCTCGGGCCTGAAGTTTGGAAGTGGAGTTTGCATCCCCAGTGTTTTGATATGCAGGCCCATCGCTATTATAATTATTTTCTACTTGAAGTTTCCTTTCCTCGTCTTGCTTTTGGCATTAACAGCAAAGCATGTCAATTACACCCCAACATAGGGATGATACTGCTGTTCATTATCCTTGTTCAAAAGCTGTGTATGTTTGTTACTTACCGTGAAGCTCTGCAGAATTGCAATGAGACCTCTCTAGTGGCTGTAGTTATATAAATACCCTAGCCCTTGGGAATGAAATGCCTGATGCCTACTGATGATCTTATAATAGCAACCACACCCCTGTTGTGTGTCAAAGTTCCAATTTCAATATAATAAAGTTTCTGACAAACAATGTTTTGTGATACGTAGGTTACTACAGTCCTCATCAACCTTATGAATCAGCCATCAGATTTGGTGTGTAACACTGCTAAATTGGGTGGGGGCAGGGAGAAGGAAATGTCGTGTTTAAATTATAGAGCCAAATTAACCACTTACATAAGCAGGCACAAACTCAATCAACTTCAGCAAAGCTACTCAGAAACAAACATTTTCTTTCATAGTTTCTTTCATAGTTTTTCTCAGTTCACCATAAATGTTACTGAAAAACACAGAAATGCTTAAGTTACAAAGGGGAATCATCTAAATCATAAGGCCCTGTCTGGATGTATAGAATGTGTATATTTTTTCAATGACGTTGGCTCATTTCAGTTAGCATAACATGACTGAAAAGCCCTATTAATATGTAAACTAGTATATTTGCAGATGTCAGCCACCCATGTTGTAACTGAGGGGTTTGCCTCTTTGCCCATCAAGACCTGCATACTATAGCCGAATATGAACTACTGCTACTTCAGTTCTAGAATGTTTAGACTATCATTTTTATTGCTCCAAAATCTGAAATGGAAAAATACCCTAATGTTTGACACTAGGACACACTTCCAAAGTTAAGGGAAAAAAAACCTTCCCCTCCCTCTAGCTAAACCATCACCTGAGGATTCTGACAACTGTTCTTTTAGGGATAGGGTCCATGTGGCATGTGTGAATCTGGAAAGACTAAGTTCTCTACTGTCTAAATGAAGTTAAAAGGCATGACAGGATATTGGGCTACTCCAATGTCTTACCATATTTAGTTGCCCCTGTGGCATACAAGGTCAAAGACGGAAACCACTCTACATGTGGTATACCAAATGCTATCTCCGCTCTGCCTTACTGTGCTTCCCTTGCAGATTGGCTCCAATACAAACATGTTTTTGAAGAAAATATATTCTGAAGAAAACCTCCCACTCTACTTCTTGAGTTAAGCTACAGTATGGTGTCTAACATCCTTTTTGGCAATTACTGACATTTCTAAGTCCTCTTTGTGCCTTGTAAGGAATAGAGGTGTCACAAATGAATCCCAGACTGTCCACACACTCCATTGCTCCCGGATACCCAGACATGGTGGAGAATCTGCCTCTGTATATTTGAGGTCCCCTTCAGCCTGACTGTTTTACTGTTATGAAATGCTTAGTTTTGCTGTTAGAAATGTTAAACCCTGTAGCTATCAAAAAATGCTAGCTCACAAAAATGGTGTATGCCTGCTCATAAGAGCCCTTTATAATAGCAAGAGATAAATGAGGAAGGTTATTCATATAAAACTACTGCTTGGAATTTTCACTGATCAGACAGATACTGTACTTAACTTTTATGAGTATCTAGATGTACAAGAGTAATTCTGAATACATAAACATAGGCAGGCAATCTTGTCGCAAGTTACTTGCGCTGTATCCATGTAACTATTAAAGCCCCACTCCTGCATTGACTCTATGTGGGTGGATCCTTGAACCTGTGTGACCCTCACTGAGTTAATGAGGCTCCATGTGAATGCAGAGCTCTCGCCATAAGGAATCAATTGCAGAATTGGGCTGAAGTTGGCAAGGCATTTCCAGAAGTACCATCTTTGCGGTTATAATATTAGTTTATTTCTGTAATGGCATACTGTTTGTTAGTACTTTTTCTTCCTGTAATGGCAGATTCATAGGTAAGTGATAGAAGATAGAATCAGACCATCCAGAACTCCTCCTGACCTTCAAATTATTGTGCTATGCACTAAAATACTTTTATTTTGAGAGAATTCTAAAACAGCAAAATAAGGTCTGCAACTGAAAAACGGAAACTAAAGAAAATATATTATAATGTATATTGATTACCATGAAATACCCAACAAGATCCAGAGATACTAAGGTGGCATGACAGACATGGAATTTTCTGCTACAATAAAGCCAGTCAATGTCAGATTATTGTGAGCTCCTTGGGGAGGGACCATTTGGTGTTTTTTGTTTTGGAAAGTGCCTAACTCATTGTGGGTAACAGTAGAAACAAATAATATAGTAACAATGAACTATGAATGGAATGAGATTTATAATTACAGAGGAAACAGGGTAAATGATAGTTTGTTCTCTATTTCTAATCATTGGAAAGGTGGGAGAAATATTCCAAAACTTAAGGTATTAGGCCATTGCCCACCTCTAAATAGCAACTGTACTTTTGTTTTGGATCTTTCCAGGAAATTCAACCATCATTGTTTGCCCTTCATTCAAGCCCATCTGTGAAGTGCATCATATTGTAGTGGGGGAGTTTTGTGTGTGCGTGCATGAATTTGGTCTATTTGGTGGCTATCCCCGGATACCTTGATTCAGCCTCATCTCGTATTTTATCCTTTTGACTGTTCTGATATTCTCGACCAGGTGTGAGTGGCTGATTTTAAGATTGCAAGCTGAAGACAGTTCTTAAATACTTGTTTCACAGTATGTTAGAACATCTGATTTTACAGATAGCCGTTAGAGCTGCTTGAGATTTTTTTCCCAACAACTTATTTGTCAAAATGAAATTATTTTTTACAAATTGTTAACATTGTCAACATTTTGTTTTTCACAAATAATTGTGTGCCTTTTTTAAAAATGCCTGACATTTTTATTGAAAACATTATCAAAATAGTTATTGAAATTTTACACTTACCACAAACCAATACAAATTTTGAAAAAAATATTTAAGTGAACACTTACCCTCACTGCTATTTGAGACATCTCTGTCCAAACTTTAGATCTTCAAAACCCCTACAAGCTGCTGCCTAAGCTTGTAGGCACCTAATTTCCCTAGTTTTATTATTTTTATTACCATAGCGTCTAGGAGCTCTTCCTACTGGTAAATTCCCTAAGGGCCTACATTTCTGCTGGTGTTCATGCACACAGCCACGTAACTCTTGACAGTATTGAGAACCCCCAATCCCTGGTAGCAAAGAATCCTGTGGCATCTGATAGACTAACAGACGTTTTGGAGAATGAGCTTTTGTGGCTGAATACCCACTTCATCAGATGCATGTAGTGGAAATTTCAAGCAAGCTAGAGATAATGAGGTTAGTTCAATCAGGGAGGATGAGGCCCTGTTCTAGCAGTTGAGGTGTGAAAACCAAGGGAGGAAAAACTGGTTTTCACAGTCTTTGTTTAATCCTGATTAAACAAAGACCGTGAATGGCTTGCCAACTATAAAACCAGCTTCTCCTCCCTTGGTTTTCACACCTCAACTGCAAGAACAGGGCCTCATCCTCCCTGATTGAACTAACCTCGTTATCTCTAGCTTGCTTGGAATTTCCACTACATGCATCTGACGAAGTGGGTATTCAGTCACAAAAGCTCATGCTCCAAAACGTCTGTTAGTCTATAAGATGCCACAGGATTCTTTGCTGCTTTTACAGATCCAGACTAACACGGCTACCTCTCTGATACAATCCCTGATGGAATCCTCAAACTAGGTGTCCCTCCGCCTATCTCATCAGCAGAAACTGATCAAATAGGTGTGTCCAGAAGCCATCTAGAAGTAAGTCTACTAGTTTGGGCCCCACAAAAATCACAGCTGCCACAGGAAGTGGTGATGTGAGTGTTCCCTATCCCATTAGCTAAAGCACTCACATAGAATGTGGTGGACCCAGGTTCTAATCTCCCCTTTCTCTGATTCAGAGCAGAGATTTAAACCCACATCTCCTATCTTCAAGGTGAGTGCTATAACATGTGCTACAGTACAGCTCTCTGTCTCTCCCACTGAAGCTGTTCCACTTTGTATGAACTACTTACATATTCATTAGGTCAAAGAGAGAGTGCGTGTTTAGTCCAGTAGTTAGGGCACTTAACTAGATGACCAATATGACACTTTCTTGGGGTCCCCAGAACTACAGATGACCTTGTTATCACTCTGCCTTAGCAAAAGAGATTTGCTAGAACTAAATTATGTGATAGCTCCCAGACAAACTTTTTAGGACTCTGCCAGCCTTTAGTTTGCCTTGCAGGTAAAACTTGGTTCACTCTAGTTCCCAAAACCTCATGAAGAGCATTCCCCTGTGGTATTCATCATTGGACACGCTCAATAATTACCTAGTCTGCTGCCTCCAAAGAGACCGTGTACACACCAGCTTACATGGTTCAACTCAGAACTCACACTATGTTTTATATTGCAGCACTGAGATCTATTTCTGATTAAAAAAAGAGGAGTTTATTAACAACAATACAGATCAAAATGATGCTGAATAAGGGTAGTAGAAACAGACATGATTACAAATGAAACAAAAGTATAACACACTTTTAAGAGGCTAAACATAACTTTAGCAGGCTAAAATCTGTGACTAAGTTAAGTTTCTCTGTAAGCTACCTCTGAGCCACCAGCCCCCAGGACCAGAATCCAGCTTTCATGAATAAAAAAAGTGTTGTCCTTTCTGCTCCCTCAGAGCTGAATAACCACAGTGTCTTTTCCCTCACTTCTTACAGACCAGTAACCCTTTGAAAAGTATTCTTTCTGCTTGCTCTGGTGCCAGGTTCCTTTTCTCAACCTCTTGTTCATTGGCTTTGCCTGTTGACTTCAGATGCAAATGCAATTGTCATTGTCTTTGGCTTACCCTGCTCCATTTACATCGAGATCTCGGCAGACCTGCAAATCAATATTCCTTTGTCTAGAATAAACTTGTTTACCAGCTTTGGCTGCCTCTGTGGTTTAAACATATTTTAGTACACACCTAAAAATTCTTGAATAGCATCCATACATACATCTCACAATGCTTATGACAACCAGTAAAATATAAACTTTCATTTGATACTTTACTTGATATTCTTTACAGCTAAATACTATGACAGCAATGTGCTAGGTGTACTGAGTTTGTCAGGCCTGATAGGAGTTGCTGTTACACAACAGTGAACCCTTTGCCAGTTGGCATTGAGAGTCACTTAGGGTCAGGCCCAGGTTGCAGTCCCTGACCGAATGACTAACCCAGAACAGGCACCTGACTCCAGGAGAGGGTTTCTGGATGTGAATCCCAAGTGGAGGACATTGCCCAGACTTAGAGGCTTACCTCTCTTTTGAGGGGCAGGGTTTTCTACTGGCTGTCTTAGGTGGCTCCCTGCTCAGCATGCTGGCTTCTGTGAATCCCATTCTTAGGCACCAAGCAGATTGCCCCAGGAGTTGGTCCGGAAGCCGTTTTGTTCAACATCTTCATTAATGATGTCATAAACAGGTAAGTAAGAGTTAATAGAACAGAAGTACTTTATATCTCTTTTGCCTGGAAAGAGTTAACAAAATCAATGAACCTGGCTGTCACCTGACCAGAGGACCAATCAGGGGACAGGATACTTTCAAATCTTGAGGGAGGGAAGCTTTTGTGTGTGCTATTAGTTTTTGGTTCTTGTTCACTCTGGGGGCTCAGAGGGACCAGACGTGCAACCAGGTTTCTCTCCAATCTCTTTAATACAGTCCCTTATATGTCCAGAATAGTAAGTACTAGGTAGATAAAGTGAGTTAGGCTTATGTTTGTTTTCTTTATTTGCAAATGTGTATTTGGCTGGAAGGAGTTCAAATTTGTATTTTGCTGAAAGGATTTTACTTTGTACTTGTATACTTAGGCTGGGAGGGTATTCCCAGTGTCTATAGCTGAAAAACCCTGTACCTATTCCATTTTAAATTTACAAAAATAATTTTTACTGTTTTTCTCTCTTTAATTAAAAGTTTCTTGTTTAAGAACCTGATTTTTTTTTATTCTGGTGTGAGACCCCAGGGGACAGGGTCTGGATTCACTAGGGAATTGGTGGGGAGAAAGGAGGGAAGGGGTAGAGAGAGGCTAATTTCTCTCTGTGTTAGGATTACTGTCTCTCTCAGGGAGAGTCTTGGAGGGGGAGAGAGAAGGAGGGGGGAAGGTGGATTTTCCTCTCTGTGTTAAGATTCAAGGAGTTTGAATCACAGTGATCTTCCAGGGTAACCCAGGGAGGGAAAGCCTGGGAGATGCAATGGTGGGGGAAATGGTTTACTTTCCTTGTGGTAAGATCCAGAGGGTCTGGGTCTTGGGGTTCCCCGAGCAAGGTCTTGGGGGAACCAGATTGTTCTAGGCACTGGAATTCCTGGTTGGTGGCAGCGCTACAGGTTCTAAGCTGGTAATTAAGCTTAGAGGAATTCATGCTGGTAACTCATCTTTTGGATGCTAAGGTTCAGAGTGGGGAATTATACCATGACAAATGATCCGGATGATGGGATGGATTGTAACCTCAGCAAGTTCACAGATGACACTAAGCTGTGAGGAGAGAGAGATATGCTGGAGGGTAGGGATAGGATACAGAGTGACCTAGACAAATTGGAGGACTGGACCAAAAGAAATCTGATGAGGTTCAACAAGGACAAGTGCAGAGTCCTGCACTTCTGATGGAAGAATCCCATGCACTGCTACAGGCTGGGGACAGGCTAAGCAGCAGTTCTGCCAAAAAGGATCTGACAATTTCAGTGGATGAGAAGCTGGATATGAATCAACAGTGTGCCCTTCTTGCCAAGAAGGCTAAAGGCCTATTGGGCTGCATTAGTAGGAGCATTGCCAGCAGATCGAGGGAAGTGATTATTCCCCTCTATTCGGCACTGGTGAAGTCACATCTGGAGTATTGTATCCAGTTTTGGGCCCCCCACTACAGAAAGGATGTGGACAAATTGGAGAAAGTCCAGCAGAGGGTAACGAAAATGATTAGTGGGATGAGACACATGACTTATGAGGAGAGGCTGAGAGAATTGGGCTTATTTAGTCTGCAGAAGAGAAGAGTTGGGGGGATTTGACAGCAGCCTTCACCTACCTGAAGGGGGGGTTCCAAAGAGGATGTAGCTAGGCTGTTCCCAGTGGTGGCAGATGACAGAACAAGGAGCAATGGTTAAGAGTTGCAGTGGGGGAGGTCTGGGTTGGATATTAGGAAAAATTATTTCACTAGGAGGGTGGTGAAGCACTGGAATGGGTTACCTAGGGAGGTGGTGGAAACTCCATCCTTAAAGGTTTTTAAGGCCCAGCTTGTCAATGCCCTGAATGGGATGATTTAGTTGTGGTTAGTCCTGCTTTGAGCAGGGAGTTGAACTAGATGACCTCCTGAGGTCTCTTCCATCTCTAATCTTCTATGATTCTATGACTCTCTTTGTATTATGCTCATCAGTGTTGTAGCCCTCAGTGTTCTTATCTGTGAGGTACATTGATTCAGATGCACACCAGCTGAAACAATTCCTTTCAGGTGAAATTCATGCCTCTGCAGAAAGCCCTCCACATCCCATGTGGGCTTAAGTGGCATAGCTGGCCTTACACGTGCCCTTCTCTGCACTGGGATAAATTTCACCACTAGAGTTTTACTCTGACTTTACTCTGCTTGATATTTGGAAAGCCAAATTACTACATATTCCTTTCTTCTTGGGCTTTTTTTTATATAACCCATGGCAACAGAAACAAAAAACATGAATGGATTTCAGAAGTCTCTATATGCCTCCAGTAAAAGTGGTCAGAAAACTGGTTTGCTTGGGGGGGAGTGAATTTTTTGTAGAAAAATCAAAACATTCAGCTGAAAAATTTTGGCTAAAACCCAAACATGTTCCTCATTTGGGAAGGGGTTTAAGCTAAACCTAAATAAATAAATAAATAAATAAATAAATAGCAAGCCACTCTTATGCTGGAATAAAGAGTTTCCACATGGGTAGTTATACCTGCATAATCATATCAGAATAACTGGTAAAATTTTCTCAGTCTTACCAATTGTTTGTTTGCTCTTTGCAACGTTATTGTAGCCAGGTTGGTCCCAAGATATTGGAGCGATAAGGTAGGTGAGGTAAGAGGTTCTATTTTCTGAAGAAAAGATCTGCGAAAGCTTGAGAGAAAGCTTGCATCTCACTAACAGAAGTTGGTCCAGTAAAAGATATTGCCTCATCCACTTTGTCTCTCTAAAGCAGTGGTAAGCAACCTGCAAGCCCACTGGCCACATGCGACCCATCAGGGTAATCTGAGATATTTTGCTGATGTTGACTGTCCACAGGCATCGTCCCCCGCAGCTCCCAGTGGCTGCAGTTCATTTTCGCCCCGTTCCCCCACACCCATAAAATGTGCTAGGTACATGTGCGCCTTGAATATTTACAAAATCTGAAAGAATCAATGTATCATACTAGTAAGTGTGTTACCAAAGTGCAATTGCAACAGGATTTCAATGCCTATATGCAAATCTTTTTGCTCTGTAAGGCAAAACTCAGCAAGAACAAGGCTGACAATTTAGTCTTCTCAGAAAAATAATTAACCTTTGAAAAAGAAAACTGGAGCTATTTAATTTCTGACATACATTGCAGTAGCTGTTGGGACCAATGTATATCAAAGCCCATCTCTTTACCAAATAAATGCCTTTTGAAGTTGGCCTTGTACAAACGAGACTGCCTGATAAGTGCAGTTAGAGATCTTTATTTTCTAAAATTTTATATCTGACAGTATTACAAGGCAATAGAACACCACTCTTTAAATAGCTACAATGGCTACTAAAAAAACCCAGATGCTTTTAAGTTGGCCTTGTACAAATTAGCCTGGGCACCCGCATGGCCCCACAATATGCCAATATCTTTATGGCCGACCTGGAACAACGCTTCCTCAGCTCTCGTCCACTCATGCCCCTTCTCTACCTACGCTACATTGATGACATCTTCATCATCTGGACCCATGGGAAGGAGACTCTGGAAAAATTCCACCACGATTTCAACAGCTTCCACCCCACCATCAACCTCAGCCTACAGGGGAGGTCCCCTATCTACAGGGGAGGTCCACTTTCTTGACACCACGGTACAAATAAGTGATGGTCACATTACCACCACCCTATATCAAAAACCTACCGACCGCTATGCCTACCCTCATGCCTCCAGCTTCCATCCCGGGCACATCACACGATCCATTGTCTACAGCCAAGCACTGAGGTACAACCGCATCTGCTCTAACCCCTCAGACAGAGACCAACACCTACAAAATCTCCACCAAGCATTCTCAAAACTACAATACCCGCACGAGGAAATAAGGAAACAGATCAACAGAGCCAGACGTGTACCCAGAAGCCTCCTACTGCAAGACAAACCCAAGAAAGAAACCAACAGGACTCCACTGGCCATCACATACAGCCCCCAGCTAAAACCCCTCCAACGCATCATCAAGGATCTACAACCCATCCTGGACAATGATCCCACACTTTCACAGGCCTTGGGTGGCAGGCCAGTCTTTGCCCACAGACAACCTGCCAACCTGAACATATTCTCACCAGTAACTGCACACCGCACCATAATAACTCTAGCTCAGGAACCAATCCATGCAACAAACCTCGATGCCAACTCTGCCCACATATCTACATCAGCGACACCATCACAGGACCTAACCAGATCAGCCACACCATCACCGGTTCATTCACCTGCACATCCACCAATGTAATATACGCCATCATATGCCAGCAATGCCCCTCTGCTATGTACATTGGCCAAACTGGACAGTCTCTATGGAAAAGGATAAATGGACACAAATCAGACATTAGGAATGGCAATATACAAAAACCTGTAGGAGAGCACTTCAACCTCGCTGGCCACACTATAGCAGACCTTAAGGTGGCCATCCTGCAGCAAAAAAACTTCAGGACCAGACTTCAAAGAGAAACTGCTGAGCTTCAGTTCATCTGCAAATTTGACACCATCAGCTCAGGATTGAACAAAGACTGTGAATGGCTTGCCAATTACAGAACCAGTTTCTCCTCTCTTGGTTTTCACACCTCAGCTGCTAGAACAGGGCCTTATCCTCCCTGATTGAACTGACCTCGTTATCTCTAGCTTGCTTGCTAGCATATATATACCTGCCCCTGGAAATTTCCATTACATGCATCTGAGGAAGTGGGTATTCACCCACGAAAGCTCATGCTCCAAAACGTCTGTTAGTCTATAAGGTGCCACAGGATTCTTTGCTGCTTTTACAGATCCAGACTAACACGACTACCCCTCTGAAGCCTGTACTTTGACATCTATATTTGTTGTGGTGTTTAAATTCTGTAAGAGTACAAAAAAAATTGGTCAATATCCTTTGGGTTTTAATTGCTGTAGTTCATGGAAGGAGCATTAAACAAAACAGAAATCCATTTAAAAGCTAGAGGTACCTTTTGTGTGTACACACACACAGACACACACACACACACACAGAGTGTACTGGTGCAGGACAAATAGATACATTTAACCTGCTAGACCTGCAGATCAATTTTTCTGTTTTTATAGACAAGTGAAAATGGTTATTTTGCACTATTGACCTTATACTGGCAGGGCACTGGGAAATGCAGGACAACCTGCTGCTTCCTTCATATAGCTAAAAGTTGAGAGCTGCTTTAAATTATCGCTCACTGAAACCTGGGCATTGTAGCTAGGAGGGAACAAAATGGCCTTCTATGGTTTCCTTAAACTTTTGCCAAGAGTTTCCACTTTCGTTCTATCCCTGTACACTGGCCACCTCGCAAGCCCCAGTATGGGGGCATACCAGTAGTGGAACCTAGGGTAGGACGGAGTGGAGTCATAGCACACACTACTATAGCCATTCTAGCTTGCACCATAAACCAATAGGCTGTTGTATCTTAGAGTGGGCCCAAGGGCTAAGTTACAATAGGGGCCATTTCAGACCCACAGCAGCCTAGCACTGGGGTGGGGGACAAAGGTGGATTAAAGTCACCTTTGCATACCCTCTATCTGGGCTGCACTGCAATGCCAGGAAATTCAGCAATTAAGTTGACCCTAGGTTTGCTGTTGCAGTGTAAACTCTATATAGTGCTAGAGCACTTCACTGTGGGTAGCACCCTGGCACAGAGTAGGGTAATTACTGGAATGATTCTCCATGACATGTTAAACTTATAGCAATAGATATTCATATCTCTTTGTCTCTGTAACAGAAAGTAAAAACAGTTCTTTGCAAAGCTTAAAGGCAAAGCTGCAGGCCAAAATATAATTTAGCAGCAGGCCACCCTCAGAAGGAGCTGAGAAATTAACAGAAACATTATATTCTAAATGAGCAATCAGCATGAAAAAACCTTTGTCACTCCATAACCTAAATAACATTTTTCCTCATATTTATTTATTACTCTTTAAACTCCCTGAGCTTTATTTATCATTTCATAACATTTCTTCTTTGCAATGGTCCTCAAACAAATGTATTACTTACTTACTACAGGAATTCTCAAGTGATTAAAATCAAATATTATCTTTAATACACCTCTACCCTGATATAACGCTGCCCTGGGGAGCCAAAAAATCTTACCACGTTATAGGTGAAACTGCGTTATATCGAACTTGCTTTGATCCACCGGTGCGCACAGCCCTGCCTCCCCTGGAGCACTGCTTTACCATGTTATATCTGAATTCGTGTTATATCGGGTCACGTTATATCGGGGTAGAGGTGTATTTAACAATAAAAACCCACTGCAAAGCCCTCCCCCTCTCCCCCCAATACTGCTAGAAAAAGACCACCAGCTTAATAAGTATAGAAGTGGCCAGTACAGCGCATGTCAGAAGAGGAGACTCAATAAACTATAGTAGAGTGTTAATTGATTCCACCCAAGTGCATGTGTATGTGTTGTCCTTGTGGTGAAGGGTAGACAATTTGTGAAGTATGTTAAAATATATCTGTCTCTCTCTTTGTAAATAAATTGTTTGGAGTTCTCAGATTCCTAACTAAAGGCTTGCAGAGTTTATCAGGACTCAAAATGGTGTTGGTTCAAAATTGGATCCTGCAATTATCACTCAATTACAGTACTTTGAAATCAGACATTGAGGCACCATTGGCATAGCCCCAGGAAAACATTCTGTATAGAGATACCCATTGCGATGCTGCTTCTGACTGCTGACATGAAATTTATTTTAATACATTGTGCGCTGAACAGGTTGATGATGATGGATCAATTCACCACTTTGATTTTGCAAGGTCCTTGCGAATAAAGTGTAAAGTAAGGCTCTGATTTATGCAAACTATTCTATTATTTACTAATGTGTCAGAAGGGTTGGCTACAGCTATTTTATGTGGGAGTCAGAGTGTGTTATCTAGGCTATGCCTACACTATGCAGCTTTTAGCAACACACCAGTGCCACTACAGCCACGCAGGGGCGCCTAGAGGATTCAAGGGGCCTGGGGTCTTCAGCGGCAGGGGTCCTTCCACTCCAGGTCTTCAGGGCACTTCGGTGGCAGGTCCTGGAGTGAGTGAAGGACCCGCCGCTGAAGACCCGGAGTGGAAGAAGCTCCAGGTCGTCAGCAGTGGGTCCTTCACTCGCTCTGGGTGTGTTCGGCAGCACTGAAGGACCTGCCGCCGAAGACCCGCCAAAAACTCTCATGGGGGCCCCTGTGGGGTCCAGGGCCTGGGGCAAATTGCACCACTTGCCCCTCCTCCGGGTGGCCCTGAAGCCACCCTGCTAAAAGGTGTGCAGTGTAGCTGCTGTTTGTCAGCAGCAGAGAGCTCTCCCGCCAACAAAAATCTTCCATCCCCAAAGAGCGGCAGTAGCTTTGTGGGCGGGAAAGCGCTCCTGTCAACAAAGAGCTGTTCATACTAGCGCTATTCCTCAACAAAAAGTCTGTCTTTCGTGTGTGTGTGTGTGTGTCTGTGTTTTTAACACCTCTGAATGACAAATGTTTTATCGTTCACTTGCCAGTGTTCACAAAGACCTAGAGGAGAGAGATGAACTCCAACTACCTGTTAAGAATCAGTAACTTGACCTACCAATCATCCATGTCAGCTTAATATCTCAACCTTTGAAGCTTGCAGAACTTATCTATAGTAGTTTTCAGCATTGCCCAAATCTGACTTCACAGTTGGTTCTGAATTGAAAATCAAGACCATAATAATTTTTCAAATATATGGCAACTGCACCACCACCATTATTGTGGGTGTATTTTACATTTGGACCTACTAGGAAGGCATCCCAATGAAAGAGAAGAAGGTGATAACTGACTGAGGAAGACACAGCTCTATAAATGATACAAATACTTCTGGACCTACAGCACCTTCAAGAGACAGGCCTGATCCAAATGTTTTACTCCCAGCCCAATAATACACTTAACTCAAATGTTTATGCAAGTAGTTCTGTAAATATCTATGGTTAAAAATGTAGCATGTGCTTAAATACTTTGCTGCACTGTGGGGCAAAAAAGAAAAGGAGAAACCCCACTAATTTCCTTCTTGTCTTTGGGGACGGGGTATTCTAGACACTCTTTCCTCCTTGTGTAGGCTGCTGGCCACTCCTCAGCCAAGAAATAACGCACTCTATGCCCAAGGTCTGATCAGCCCCTTCCTTCAGAACACAGATTATTCTTCAAAAAAGCTGTTCCCCTGACCACCTCAGGGACCTCTCCCCTTTGCAATTCTCCCCACTGTCCCAGGGCCTGACATAGGAGCCTACACAACTTCCTACAGTTACCCATTCAGCTGAGCTCTTTTGGAGATTCTAGGAATCCCCCGGGTGGGTCTGATTATCTACTCTACTAGGCCCAAACACCTGTTCCTAAAAGGGCTCTGTCTCCAAATAGGGCTATCTGGTCTAGGCCCCCCGGTTCTTAAAGGGACAGACTACCCTGTTACACTTGTGTGGCTCAACTTTCTTTGCAATGGAGATGCTGCACCAAATGATGCAAAGCCTTTTACAGCACATCTTGTAACTCAAACTGTTCACTAAGAATGAGAGGATCTCTCTTTCTAGGAATAAGCCAGGGTAAACCCAGAAATGCTTTAGCTCCATGCCCCCTTTCAGCTGCTACACTCTAGGCAACTACCTAATTCATGTATAGTATAAAAAGGGACGTTCACACATGGATAGTTTAGATAGTATGCCAGGCTCCAGGCATTTGGAGAGCTGAACATCAATAAAATCAGGCCACTCCTCAGCTCATTCCTCATCAACAACATGGGAGAGAGAATAAATATAATGAGAAGGGTGGAGAAACAGGGTGATGAGAAGTAGTGCTGAAGTGAAATTTGACTTTGGCAAGCAACTTGTTGCAAGTAATTTAGAGCAGTCCTTGGCTGCCTGCTCAAGAAAGTCAGCATTATTCCAATTTCCACAAGCTGGCTTGGCCTCTTGGTCAGTTTTACAAAAATGGGACGGGGGGGAGATATTATCTGGGACTCAGGCCACCAACCACGTCTACCTCCAGCTGCTCTGCCCCTTTCTTTGCTGGCTTCTGTCAACAGCACTAGCTCTCACCTCAGCTAAGTGAGAATGGAAGTGATGTCCCTTCCCCTGAATGTTCAGACAGCCATGGCAGCCTGAAAAGGCTTTTCTTCAGGCCCAGTTCACTGGGCTCTTCTTCAGGTCACACCTCAGCTTGTTCCTCATTCAACAAGTAGCTCAAGAGAGAGAATGAATTTAATTAGGAGTGTAGAGGGGCAGGGTGATGAGGGAAGGATGAAGTAGTATAATGAGTAAATTTACAAGGGTGCTTGTGTGAAACAATGTGAAAAGAATGGAGGAGTTAGAGAATGTAATGTGTTCTGATTTTTCACTCTGGAATAGGGAAAGGTGTTAAGTGAGAGAAGATGGCATATGACTGGCTGAAGATGGGGAATACAGAAGACGCATTGTTTTCTTCACCCCGCCTCAAAACTTCCCCTCACAGTTGCATGCCAGTGTGCTAGGAGGCATCTAGATAGGAGGAGGAGGAAAAATACAAGCAGTCTTTGACTTTACAACATTCGAGTTACGATGAACGGCACTTACGATACTTCTACATTAACACCTCGATTTGAGTCATGGCTATAGCTTTCAAGTTTACGATGCTCGGTCCAACAATGGAGTAGATTGCAGTTCTGAGTTACGATGTTACAACTTATGACACAATTGTAAGGAACCAATTGTGTTGTAAATCCGAGGATTGCCTGTAAGCCAGTGATTCCCAATCTTTAACAACCCATGAACCCCTTTCACTAAAATGTCAAGTCTCGCAAACCCCCTCCTAAAAATGAATATTTCCAGGGATTTTCTCCCTTACCTGAGTATAAATTAGCAAAGCAGTGATCTTGGAAATATTACATTTGTTTTTATGACATGCTTATTACACATCATTATTATTTATTATTACAGTATTAATTTTCTTACATTATGAAAACGGCAACACTCTTCCAAGATTTCACTTTTGTAGCTTGTATCACTTTAATTAAGCCTGTTATAAGACAAGGCTCTTAGGTTTCATCACGGAATATCAGATGTGAAACAGCATGAAGGTATTTAAGAAGCCAACTCAAAGAGTTCCTCCTACACAAGCATTCAGGGCTTGAGCAGTCCAAGCAAACAATGCACATTACAACAAAGCTTAAACTTGTTCTTCATAATAATTTAAAAAACAATACTAGCAGCCTATTTAATTTTAAAAACAGCAAAAAAATATCCACCTCCCTTTCCATTTCTTATAAGGAGTCTTGAAGTTTAAATCTCCTCAGTGTGATAGATATGCTTGCTTTGATCTGCTTAGCTCTTGGAAGTCCCCAGGGCTTCATGCTGCCCGAGGTCCCTAGGGACAGCTCTGTCCGCCATTAGGGAGTTGTTTCCCAAGAACCCCCTGTAGCATTTCATGAACCTCCAGGGGTTCATGAACCGCAGTTTGGAAACCACTGCTGTAAGCCAAAGAAGCAGCAGCAGAAGAACTAATCAGATTCTTACGTTCAGTGGCTCATTCTTTCATTGTTTAGAGTTTCTAGAGCACTGAGGAGGATTGTGGTGCACATGACATCCATGAATCAGACAATATTTATAGTAGGGCTAGTAAAACAAAGATTCTGGCAGGTTGGCGGGTTTTTTTCACCCAAAAAATGGATTTTTGACCGAACAAAAATTTTCACAGGCATCATCCACTTTCCTAAAAAAAAAAGTGATTTTTTTCATCAGAGAACCAAAAATAACCAAAAATAATAATTAATAATAAGTAAAATATTTTTTGTTTTCTTCAGTTTTCAGTCAATTTTTGTTTTCTTTTTTTTTATATGTTTTATGGAAAAAATGTTTTGGTTTTTAGCTACTGAATATGAAAACTTTGATTTTTAACAAAAAAATAGAAATTTCCAACAGAGGAAAACTCTTCATTTCTCTAGTGATTTCTAATTTATAATCAGTTTTCAGAAACTGCTAAAACAATAAAAATAAAAAAAATCATGTTCTGGACAAACTGAACCCAGAGGGTTTTTTCCCCTGAAAATATCATGCTTCTGATATTCGTGTCTCATTGGTTGCATATGATCCTGTTTGATATCCTGCTGGAGAGTTCAATGAAAACTCAGAAAAAATTTCCCTCCACTTACTTCTTTATTAAACTTAATCATTGCTTTTAACGTGCATCTAGGATGATATTTATTATTGCTCCAAGCCCAACAATACATAGCCCAACCACAAGGGAAAGGTATTACAGTACATAGGTAATTTTTACAATGATCAATGCAGCATTCTGCGGTACAAATAAACTAAAAGTATATTCTGAATTAATTTATGCCCCAAGTGGTATTTTTAAATGGGTCTTACTTAACTTGTATGTATCATTTTAGTTTGGTTTTATGTGGATAGTGAGCACAACACTCATTTCTCCCTAACTGCTTATAAGTACTACCCAAAAGAATAAAATAATGTTTTAGTAAGAAGCCCCTTAGGAGCAAAGCCTTGTGCTTCTCAGCTACATATTGAGATAGGGACACTCAATCTTGCCTGCAGCTTCAGTTCAGGTTGAATGCCTTCTGTCAAGATGTAAAGTTTGCTATCCCCCTGTGAGATAGAGCTAACTGTATTCAGGGCCTCAACCCTGTCATCCTGTCTCCCATTTGGGCTCATTTATTATGAGAATCTGCAGGAATCAGCCATGGGGAAAGGGGAAACTCAAAGTGACAAACTGAACATATAACAAGGTTCTCTGAGGCCTAAGGCTTGTCAGAGCCACACTCTTTAATACTGTATGAAACAAAACGCTTGAGTGCAGAGGATAGACATGTCATTGTGGCAGGTCTTTCTCATATTCGTTACTTCTTTTGTTTGCTTTCCTTTTATTCAGGGCTACGAGTAGGTTTGGGTTATTTAGGTTAAATGAGTCTCCAGTGGTCAAGTGCTCACAGCAAAGGCCAGACCACAAAAATCAGCTTGATAGTTACTTACCATAACCATATACAAAACCACAAGCAGCAAAGGTTCCCTCAAATACATCAGAGACATTGTACATCTCTTTATTAAAGCCTGTCAGTGTTTGCTACACTTCAGTTTGCCTTTAAATCACAAGTAAACCAAGGAACTCTAAAGCAGCAGAACCAAAGCAGAGAACAGAAAGAATGGAACAAAAACCAATTCTGTGGAATGAGATTTTTTTTAAATGCTTCCCTTCCCCTTGGATCTTTTTATTTCCATTGATTTTATTACATTCCTGCATTGGAGATTACAGTGATAGGCAGTTCTAAAATATTTTAATCATTCATAAATAAAGAATACTTATTGTATGAGAGTTATCCGGCCTGCTGTACCATAATGAACAGGCCATGTATCTTAGTAATGCATTATAAGCAATCACAAGTTTTTAAGCCAAGGGATAAAGATATTTGATTAGAAGCTGTGTAGAGAGCAATACTGCCTGATGCTGCAACAATGTCACTGCGTTAGTATTTATTTTAATCACTCACTTTTTAGTTAGATCAGGACTTCATATTGATTAATGAATATTTTTGTTGGTTAGCTTTTTATATTGGTTTCCAGCCCCTCGCCCTCCCTTCATTTTCCTTTTTAGTGACACTGGTTACTCAGACCAGATTTCAAATTTTGTAGTGTTCCTTCTCCTTCCCTCCCTCTTTTTTTCACATTTTACCCTTCCACCTCTTTCCGAACCATGACCTTCCTCTTTTTTTTGCCTTCCCAAGTCCCCAACCTCAAAAAATGTTATTTATGATCATAGCGCATCAGGATCTCTCTCATTTGATACTCTCTCTCTTGAGCTCTGTTCAGCTGCTGAGTTCAAGTCTCACAAGTATAGTGTTTTCCCAGACAAAAATGGGCCAAAGTTTATTGGCCTCTTGTGACCTATGGGAAGCTCTAAAATGACCAGGGTTGAAAACATCATTTGACCTGGCAGAGAATGCCACAACTTCTTGGGACATCTGTAATTGATGGATTTGGGAAGCTTACTAGGATTGGGCAGCAGGAGAGGTGGCAGCTATACATCCCTGAACCAGCTGAAATTCCAAAGAAGAAAGTTTGCATTCAGCTCATTTGGAGTTTTTGCTCTCCTCACCTTAACTTTGAGGCCTAGCTCAAGTGATCCAACCTTTCCAGGACAAATGGGTTTATTTACTACTATTAGTCTGACTATTTTGTAATTATCAAGTAATTCACCAATGGGGAGACTTTCAAAGGCACAGATGGGAGTTAGACACCCAGCTGCTATTTGTACCTTTGAAAATCTCCCCCTGTGGAGAATGAGATAGAGATGTATTTCTTTTATTAATATTACATGTACCTCACTTTACTTGCTTGATATTATTCTATCTACCTGAAGGAGCTAAATCAAAGTGACTGTTAGGAAAAAGATATCTCTATGGAAAAAAACAAGGTTCCTTATAAGAACAAAGTGTGGGCTATTAACTGGAAAGTACCTACCTGCCTGACTCCAGCTAGGTTTACAGGCCTATTTTTCCAGGGCTGGGGCCTAAAATCAAAAACAAGCTGAAGCCTTAAAAACCCCTGCCTAAAAAGTGACAAGTAGCTGCTTCAGGAGGGATGCCAAGAATGCCAGAGCAGAGTTAGTCCCTCTTAACTGAAAAGTATGGGTTCCAGGTTTGAGTGGAACCTTCCTAAGCTTGCAGGGAAAGAATAAAGTTTAGGTAAGACCAGAAGTATGTCGGCTTTTGTTGTTTTAACCTTTGTCCCTGCTTGCGTCATACCTTGGGGGGGAATAACCAATATGATGGGTTTGAAAAAGCTGTTTTGAGTCACTGTCATCAGATGCTGGTCACAGGCTCCTGGAGGGAAGTTTTTGAAGGTGCCAAACACAACTGGGCCTGTTAAGAACTAAGGGTAGCTGCAACCTAGTGACCACGTCCAAGACCGGGTGAACCGCAAGATCCTACCCTTGAGAGAGGAGAAGGAAACAAAGCTTGTCATGTGAGGAATGCACTCAAGAGGGACTATAAAAGAGTCCTAATGCATAGCTCACTCTGTAGCCTCCCCTTCCAAGACAAGTTTTGGCAGAGCTATTGAGAAATTTTCGGATGATACACAATGTGTTCTCTTGTTAGAGTATTATGGCAAAAGGAGCAGAATCTCTACAATGCAAAAATTGTATCTGTCAGCCTGTGAGCAGACACCAAAGCAGACTTAATCAATTAGCAGAGTACCACATTAGTTAGCTAAGCTCATGCATCTGGTGATCTTCACATTAATACAGCAAGGCCTCAATCCAGCACAGCTTGCATAGCTTGCTTACAGTATTCAAGTCCTCCTTTCATACCACCTGTTGCCATTTAATAGTAAGTCAAAGCAAGCTGGTTGCTCATTTCTTGATACTGAGGAACCATAGCTTATTTTAAAATTGCAAAGCCTGAACTGAAATCTAGAGTCCTCTACCCCATGCACCCTTATCACTGATCCTGCCCCTCACATTCTCAGAAGAGGTTGCTGGAGTGCAGGATCTTACTAGGAAACTATGAGGAAACAGCCAGACCTCTTGTCTTTATATCTTTGTAATTCAGTGATGGGCTGATAGGGCTCAATCCTGCAAGATGCTTGGAAATCAAAGGAGCTAAAGGAAGGTTGAACCTCCAGGAGTTGCTCAGCACCTTGCAGGCTTGACTTTTTATAGGACAAGCAATTCTGGGCCATTTCTGAGTAAGCAGGCAAGCAGCCAGCCCTTTCCTCTGAATTGCAGGGATGGGATCTTATAAGCTCTTGTAGGAAAACAATGCAAGTATTGCAATAAACACAAAAGGTAGAACGTTACAATCTCAGGCCTGCAAACCCAAACTGACAGAGCCAGAGCCTCAGCTGGTGTAATTCAGTGAAGTTTTCAATGGATTTACACCAGCTGAGGATCTGGCTCTCAAACATTGAGGTTTGGGTGGAGGGATGCAAATGTCACATATTCAGATTGGCTCAGATTTCTATCCAGACCTAATTTTAGATCCATTCTGTTATTATTTATTCAAAGATGTGAATGAGATATAGATTGCCTTTATTGATTGCTTGCTTTCCCCTCTTTTTAATATGCCTTCCCTTTATTGAACATCTCACAATTGCTGTATGACTGTATTATGGCTCGTGTGTGGGTATATATATATAACAGTGATTTTTTTTTTCATCCAGGTCTATTCTTAATTTCTCCACTCTCACCATAGAGGAACCTACATATTCCAAGCTGTGAGTACACTGAGTTGCATCTACACTACTGCAATGAACACTACATACATTTTTGAACAAGGATAATAAACTGTAGCTTTAAACTGATGGCCTGACATACATCAATAGTCTTGGATGGTCCTCAGTAAACTTTGATATTTCTCTGTGTTGCAGGACCTTCCAATTCTGTCTTGCTACATTTACAATACCTGTGATAATGCAGCCACCCTCTCCTTTTATTCTCTGCAACATACGACTAGCATGGCAATGAAATAGCTGATCCACAATAATTACTGTGAGCTCCTCATCTTGTGGTTTATCCGTTAAATAAGCTAATAAGCAAGTGTTAATTGTTACTATACCTTCAGCAAAAGGAGGAGAGAAAGAGATTAACCCAAAACCTGTCACTTTCTATGGCTAAGAGGAAAAGGTACACTATGGTTACAGTACCTCCTTGTGGTGAAGGAAAGTCCCTCATTGCAGAATGTCGCACAGTAACTACAAATAATTTTTATTGTAAAAACATTTTTTTAAAGCTGCTGCACTGGGTGTTTGGAGTGTGTCTGTATTAGTACAGTACCACCCACCTAGACCACCTGCCTGATTTCTGGTTCCGTCTCTTAAATTCTTTATATTATGTGACTATGCATAAAACAATAGCAGACAGCCCGTTTCTGTCCGCCAATCTGTGTCTTGTCACTCAACAAGTGGGAAGCAGGAGAACATCAGAACAAAAAGCAAAGTTAATAGGCCCCACAAAAGCCATAAATGCTGAGAAAATAATAACAGCTTTTAAAAAAACGGGCAGATGAATGTCATTTTCTCATGATGTGCTTGGAGCCTTACACCCTTGGGGCCTCATTTTGAAACTGGCTGAAAATCACTGCTGGATGAAAGGATGAAGCAGCAAACAAGTGTTCTGTATAATTAGTTTGGATATAGTACACTGAAACATAGAAGGTCAATAATTATTGTGGGGTGAAGTATCTCCTGCTAGATTTTAAAGGATGAAAAACACTTCTAGTTGCCCCACAATATCCAGTAAGAACATTTCTGAGACTGGGATGTACTGTACAAAAGCAGATAAATAAAAGTACTGTGGTTGTCAGTTTTTTCCTGGTGCAACATAATGTTATTAAAAATTTAAATATTTAGACTTTTTGTGACCAATTAACGTTCGGCAGTGGGAATATTAAATCTCTTTGCTGAGTTTGAATTCTGGATTGTCAAAGGCACATGTCCAGAACCCCACAAAACCCTGAAAGTATTGATTCTACAACCTAGGCAATGGTATGGTGAGAAAAGAGGCTTTGTCTTTACTGCAAAAAGGAGAGGTCTTTTAAATTGAGAGAGCTAACATGAGATAATTATTTCAGTGTAAAGACCTAGTGGAGACAAGGCCCAGGTAGTTTTTAACCTCGACATAATGAGTCAATGTCACCCCTATGCCCCCTAAATGGGATTTACTTCAACTAGCTATAGCAAGGTGAAAACTATCCATGAGGATACTCTATCCAGATAGCTATATCAGTGTAACCACTTTATTTTTCAGTGAAGCCATAGTCCCCAGTGTGCTTCTGGGAAGCAACGGACAGGCATTGTGCAGACTGAATTTCACACATAACTTCACTCCAAAAAAGGTCATTCCTATAATATACAGAAATTAGCTGTGTTAATTTGCTAACTAAAACCAAGGAGAATTGGGATTTTGACCCTCAGATCTTTATTCATACTAATTAGTTTCATTAGCGTCTTGATGTCTGACTGAGACAGGGAGGTAGAGGATGGAAATCATGTCTATTGCCAGGCATTTGGAGGATGGCAAGGCAGTATCAATATCATCTATTGGGATAGTTTATACAGGCTTTTTACCAAAATGTTTCTCAAACCCTGGGTTCCTATTAGATCCATCACTGCTCCTGAATTCTCAAGAAACAAGAGTGGCTTATCAGGCCTTTTATTTTCTGTGGCTAGACAGAAGAATGCCCCTAAAGATGGCTGAATATTAAAAATAACTCCATTTCAAATACTTTGAAATAAACCTGCTGAGTTCAGGTCACTCTGATTCATGAGATTGCATGTATGCAGACAACTGCTGGGTATTGCTGAATCCTAAAAGATTTGTGAACATCTGCAGACTCCTTTCTGTTAACGATGAATATCCATCTCTGCTATGATTTAATTTAATGGGAAATGAAGAGAGATATGTAAGTAGGACAGGAGCTTTGAAGAAATCAAAAGAGCTGCCTCTCCATCCTGCAGTCTCCCTCATAAAAATTATTCCCTGAGCACAAGTGCTTTCATGAGCTCATCTTCCCTTTGCATTAGCCATGGAAAGGAACACATGCTGTAGTTTCTTAAGGGACGTGGCACAGCAACGATGCTTCCTCTTTCTGTGGGAGGGATTGGGAAAACCCAGAAATGTAGTGTCTCCCAGAGAGGCCACAGTGGTGATGCAACTCTAAACTGTCCCCAACACAGGCCAGTGCCTAAATGACACAATCCAGTTGTAAGCAAAAAAACATGAATAGATAATAGTGTGCCATGTGCAGGAAGTTAATGTTTCTGAAGAAATGTCATTCTGGAGATTACCAAGGCTTAGTCTACAGTTAGAAGTTATAGCGGCATAGCTCTTTTGGTCAGGGGTGTGAAAAAAACCACCTCCACAGCCAACATAGCTATGCCAACGAGACCCCAAGGTGTAGACAATGCAGCTATGCCCACAGAAGAGTGCTTGTGTTAGTGTAGCTAACATCATTTTGGGAGGTGATTTTCTTGCACTGACAGAAAAATGTTCTCAGAGGACACTGTATCTACAGTAGGGGGTCAGGCCATTCTAGGCTCTGTAGGGTAGACATCGCCTGAATTTTGTGTATTTGATTTCTTAACTTTAACATTGTTGTGACATTGTTTACTTAAATTTAACCTCTTAATTTAACTTCCTTTTCTATTTTTGTAAAAAGACTTTTAAAGTACTTTAAAGACTTCTCAAGATGGTGAAACAGGTTTAGAGGTGTCTCAATGATGTTACATCACTTGAGATGCTCTCCATTGATGGCTTATTAACATCTGTTAAAACATATTTAAACATTCCAGTGTAAAACTCTAGGGTTACATGCAACTGGAAACTAATATTTGTGCCCTGTTTAGTTTTTATACTGAAATTTACAATCATTTTGTTAGCATGTTTGATAACACATGGTAAAACATGACTAAAAATCTAGTATTGACAAATTCTAAGTGAAAAATCCTTAACTGAGGAAACTTCAACTGAGGAAGCCTTAATCTGAGAATGCTTAACAGAGGCTGCCATAATGTAGGAGTCCTTAATTAACAATCTTTATCCAGGTGTCCTTAAATGAAGGGTCGTTAACTCAAGATGGCTTAACAAAGGCACTGTGAGTCGAGCTCACCTTAACTAAGCCATACTTCACTCAGAAGGCTTTGAGTTCTAAAGGTATCTTAGCCACAGCTACTCTGCACATGTCCCATGTTCCAAATCATCATAGATTTAGGGAGCCCTTTACACAAAATCATAGTACATATTTCCAATGTGCATGCATGGATGTATCATCTTTAAACTCCAGTCAGAACTTTACAAATACAGAATCTGTTGTCTTCAAACTTGAATTGCCTTGCTTTCCTTGGTGAAGGATAGAGAAGAAATTTAGTTTGAAGTTTTAAAGCCATTTATGAACAAAACAAGCCAATCAGAATGGACTGCATTGATCACCTTTGAGGTGAGACCAAGCCTTTAAAAAAAAATTGTGAAAAAGTTATGAGTAATTGAACAAGTAGTTAGAATTGAAACCACATCTCAGTCTTAACTATTGCAATTACTATCTTTGAGTGTTGCAATAACAGTATTAATAAACAGAATGGAATGGTGAGATATGCGTCAACCAATCTGATTGGCTAATGTGCATGGCACTCATTATCTAGACATTCCCTGTACCTACAAACTGAAGTGCATCACTCATAAAAAAAACCATAACTGTTTTCTTTTTTCATGTTCACTTTATAAAAGAAATTACAATCTCTGAAAAGGGAATGTTTTGGTTCTAAAGACTGGTCAGATTTAATGCCCCAGGGGGTACTTCAAGTCATCAGTGCTTTCCAGCAAGTCATTAATGCCCAGGTAATGCTGTGGTCCTAGTGCATAAGTAATTTTGGATTTTTTAAAAGAGTTTCTCTCAGCCTCTTTTCCACGTGGGAAGGGGGAAAAGCCCACACTGAGTTTGTGGTGAAGGCATGGAGAAATCTGGGAATTCAGTAGCTCTTATTCTAACCCCATCTCCCTATTTCTGCCCCCCCCGTGACTGGAGTATTCTGAGCTGAAGGCTTCAGCATGTCAATAATCATGGAGATCTGGAGACTGTAGGAACTGGATGAATGCTCACCCAGCATTAACTGTAATCAACCTGGGGCCTAGAATGTGACTCAAGTGCTGCATGATTGCAGTGCAAAAACTTAAAGTGCCAGTTTAATTGCTATATTAATCATAGACATTTTTATTATAAAAATATCCCGTTGGTGCCATTACTATCCTCATTTTTAACTCATGAGAAAGTTGAGTTTATAAATATATTTCACACTGAAGACAAGAGTGACTCTCAGTGGAGTTGCTTGAGTCAGCCAGCAACATGCACATTATCTATGTAAAATATCAACCTGCTGACAGATGTAATTAGTGACTTTGTATAACACAGAGGGTAAGTTCTATTCCCATGTCAATTTTGAAATGACAGTTTGTCTTCATTTAGCCTGTGGTTTGCCTAGTTGGGCTTGTCCCTGTGAAGTGGTTCCATGTGCAGCATGACAGTCACAGAGGTGCTGCACTGCAGTGGGTGATGTGGATGGTACGTGAGGTGTAACCACAGAGATTTGATACATTTTAGTGGTTGAATTTTTAAACTCTCTTTATCCAGTTCCTGAAGCGATGTGTAGTACAATAGTTTCATTCCTACCATGTGCGAGCGCGTGCGCACACACACACACACAACCAGTGACTACATAGTGTACCTCAAAATCCCTCAGCTCATTAGCGAGTTTATCACAAGCATTTTAAATTGGGTGCACAGCCATTAATGGGATTACAAAACAGAAAAGGGTGGTCACTTGATTGGCTCAACATTTCCATCTGTCTGGTTTTAGATGCAAGGGTGTTTTACATAGTGGAATGACAAATTAGACTGTTCCAGTCTAACACCTGGGTTAAACAAGCTCAGCTCCATTTTGTACTCAAACAGTCCAAAGTACTTATGACAAAATTACATATTTAATGTTCAGCATCTTTTGATCTGATACATCATTTCCTAGATATATATATCCCATAATCTGTGAACCTCTCTATTTACTAGTTTTTCTTTGTAAAATATTGGTGTATGTCCACACAGTTAATGTAAAATAGGTATTCAGTGAACATTAGGCCACCTTACTCCGTGTGATGTAGAGAAAAAGCCTATCATAACACACACCACAATTGAGTAGAATTAAGATCACCATGGGACCCTTTAGTATGTAAATCGTGTCTTTAGAATATAAGGCCCGGCTCCATAAAGGTACTTAGGCACCTATACCTCAGACCTAGGCACCTAAGCCCCAGTTATAGGCACCACTGCAATCCACAAAACACCCACTTGGCTGCTGCATAAACCGGTAGGCACCTAAACTTACCCAGGGTGTCTACATTGGAATTAAAAACTCACCATGGGGCCATGCCAGCTGACTCAGGCTTACAGGGCTCAGGCTAAGGAGCTGTTTAATTGCCCTGTAGATACTTGGGCTGAAACCTGAGCTCTGGGACCCTCCCACCTCACAGGGCTCTACAGCCTGGGCTCCAACTACCACAGTTAAACAGTCCTTTAGCCTGAGCTTCATGAGTCAGCTGGCCCGAGCCAGCTGCAGGGTTTTAATTGCAGTGTAGACATGCCCTTAGTGCCTACATTTTTGCTGTAGAAGTTCCCAAGTTTTTGCCTCTGGGTATGCGCACTGCTGCTTCCTGCTAGGCATTTATCTCCTGCATAAGCCCCAGCATGATTCACACCTTAGAGGAAGATAGGTGGAGGAGTTTCTGTCTCATATGTGGGGCATGATCTGGTAGATGTGCTCAGGGGCCCATTCAAAATCTAACCATAGGAAGTGATGGTGGTGCCACCAGCACCCACCTTTTAACATGTATCCCAGTGGATAGAACACTCAGTCATTCCCCCCATTCTGAGTGAGAGGGAGAAAAGATTTGAATTAGGGTCTCCAACACCTCTCAGGATGGTGCACTAACCACTGAGCTATGATATATTGTGAAGTTGTTGAAGTTGTTCCACTGTGTATAAAACTTAAAGAGACATTGGGCCAGAAAGAGAATGACTCTATAGCCCAGGGGTCAGAGTGCTCACTGGGGAGCTGAGAGACCCTGAGTCCAGTCCTCCTGCTCCATTGGCTCTTTAATTATTCATCCAAAACAGACACAGCTTCACCAAGAGAGCCCAAGAGAGCCCCATACTACCATATCTCACAGCTCAGTGGTTAGAGCACCCTCCTGAGAGATTATGGAGACCCCAGTTCAGATCCTTTCTTCCCCTCAGGGAGAGTGGGAAATTGAACATGGGTCGCCCCCATCCAAGGGAATGCTCTAACCACTGCAGTAAAAGTTGAAAAGGGAGGCAGTGGCGCCTCCTCATCTGCTGGCCATTTTGTGGAGAGTGAGGCGGGCAACTCTAACTCATTCTCACAAGAAATAACTTAAGCACCTAAGCTGCTTGACTCTAGGAGAGGATACCCAGCTGTGAATAACAAGCAGAAGTAGGTGCCTTCGTGCAGCTGGACTTAGGCAGTTAAATCTGTGAGAGAGGTTGGTCTTAGGAAACACCCCTCTCACCAGCCTCTCCCATTGGCTAGCTTAAGTGGCTCCCTGCCTAGCTGCCAGCTTTTGCAGACTGCATTCTTAACAACCAGTCTCTCCCTGTGCATTGTATAAGAATCCTCTGGCCTACTTAGGCTTTCTGAATCACTGCTGTTTCAGTAATTTTCCACATTCCTAAAAGTTAGCTCAGCATTGCAATACAGTACCTAAGTCCCTTTGTGGATCCAGGCCCAAGTTCTTCTCCCAAAGGTCTTGCACACTGGAGCCATTCATTGGATAGAGCTATATATATGGCTCTGTGTAAATAATAATATCAAATCTGAATTTCAGAGATTGTATATATTTAAAATCTCAAATTTAACACTGAATCAATGGACAATTCTTGAGAAAAGAAACCTTAAGAAAACACACTTGGTCCATTAGCATAACTTTGAGGCCTCCAGTGCCCCATGTACCGAGGCCTGGTTTACACTTAAAAATTAGATGGCACTAGCTACATTGTTAAGGGCTGCAAAAAATTTTGCACTCAGAGCTCCCTGGTTAGGTTGACCTAACCTGCAGTGTAGACATGGTTAAGGTGATGACAGAATTCTTCCATCAATCTAGCTAACACCTCTCAGAGTGATGGATTAACTACATCTGCAGGAAAAATCCTTCCATAGATGCAGGAAGCAGTTTACTATGGCACTATAGTGGCATAGCTGCAGTATCATAATTGTGCTGCTACCGCATATACGACAGCATGAGAGATTGGTGTGGGTTCTAATTTGCATGAATGGTTGGTAATTCATATGGCTTTGCAATTTACTGGGTGGACCAGTTCCAATAAAAACAGAAACCAGAGCAACCCTTTACAATTCATTCAAATCAACCAAATACTTCAAGTTTCAAAAAAAGAGGGGGAACCCCCATGGATAGTTCAGTGTGACCAGGCAGTTACTGAGAAAATAGTGACTAAGAAAGGGCCAAAATATCCACCTTTCTGTGTGCTAGGGATCTGGGTGGAAAAAGTTTGCAGCGATGGTTCCTGATATTTTAAGGACTATGGGGGAGGCTGCTAGTTTCCCTTAACGTTTTGTTTCTATAATAAATCTAGTTGCTTTTTAGGTACTAGTTCCTACTTGTGCTTCGAGTTTGCAAGTGTTGTCACACTGTTATTATGCATATTGCTTCTGTGAGAGAATTTTGCTAAAATTTAGAACCAGAGCCAAGAGTTCTGCATTTTCCTTGCCAGTTTCATTCTGGGAAATCCAGCCATTGCTCCATGTATTGTGCATGTGGGTGGGGAGGAACTACAGCTTGGAAACTGACAGAACTGGCCAAATACTGACAGGAACTGACACGGTCACTGACTGAACCCCAGGTTCTCATCTTCCCAGCTACTCCACCCCGGCAGATCATCTCTAGTTCTCTGCTTGGCCTCCAGCTGCACTCTGGGTGAGGAACAAATCACCTCAGCTATTTCAGATTTGGGAAGTACCAAGGCCAAATTTAGTGTCTACCTTGGAAATTAGAAATGCATGAAGTAGGGAGAGGCATACGAGCTAATTTTGCTGCCAAGTCAAATACCATGGATTCGAAAATTCAACCTGAATTCACACATTACTGGGTGTGCATTCTACTCAGAAGAAACTAAGGAAAGGAGCAGAGGTGGAGGTGGAGAGAAAAACAGAGGGCTTGAATTGAAGCAGAGAGCAGGCAGAGTGAATAATAGAGGCTGTGAAATAAAGGAACAGAGAAATTCTCATGAAAAAAATGAGCAGGATGTTGTTCTGACAAGGGCATCAAATGAGGAAGGTGATAACTTGTGTAAATTAAATATCTGACATGGAATCAGCTACTGTGGCTACCCTATACCAAAAGACACTGTTGCATATTTACTTACACAGCCACTGGCACTTTGAAACATATTAGCTAACCAAGCCAAAATGACTTTCAAATACAGGCTAGGATGGGTTCCTTTTCTTAGACCAGGGGGTTCCCAAAGGGCTGCCACATTGCTGAAATAGTGATGTACATCCCCTGAATGAAAGACCAAACACAAAAGATGAAATCCTGTCTCTACTGAAGTCAATGCAAGTTTTGCCATTGACTTAAATGGGGCCAGAAGTTCATCCAAAGAGCTTAGAGAATCTCTGGAGAGGGGTTAAGGCTAACACACACACATAGAGAGAGAGAGGTTTGGAGTGAGGGAGCTATCTTCTGGTCTCATTTACACAGAACCTGGAGTAAATCTGAAATCAATGGAGTTGCTTCAACAGTACAACTCAGATTCTAGACCATGATGTTTTTGGGAGCAAACAGCCAAGCCACTATTAGGCACAGGTGTTGAGAATGAAACAGTTGTTTAGCTGGAGTGCCAAAAGTGGAATTATCTTTAACATTCACTGTTGCCTGTGGCCATTCATTGCTCTTCCAATAAATGGTCAACCCACTGCAATAGTCCAGATCTTCTTTGTCCAGTCAAAAGCCAGGACAATACATGTATAGGGCACTCATGTATACAACATGTGCTGTGCCTTGGGCTGCCTAACCACACACCCTTGCTCCAATGGTTTCTACAGGGTTTTGCAGGGGTGCAGAATCATCAACATACAGGTCCCATTGTGGCTATGCTTCCTCCCACCCTGGTATGCCCCCAGCACCTGCAGATGTGGCACAGAGCTGGCAGTGCTGGATTTGCAGCAGTTGTAGAAGGACTCCTGCATCAGAGGTAATTCTAATGAAAGAAGGGGGCTATACCCACCTCACAGTCACTTTATGCTAGCTTAGCTGCAACAAAGAAGCCCTAGTACAATGCTGACAGGGCCATGGGGCTCCTAACAGCACTAACACTAGTGACACTGACCCAACATTTTTCTTGGAGGAGCCAAGTCTAGGAGCATCATTTGTATCTGAATTGGTTCGCACTAATCTCCATTAAACAGAACAGCAGCAGGCTGAGCAAGAGGAGGATTCTCTAGCCTTTTTTTATTGCTTTCTTTGGAAAAGCTCAGTTTCATTGTCATCACCCATCTACTAGGGTAAGTTACAGGGCTAAAAATCTTGCATAGGAACATCTGAATAATCTTGTATACTGTCTACTTAACAGTGTTCTGAGGCGGAAGTCAAATATTTGAGGTTTGCCACAAACCAAGATGAACCTTATTTACACTAACAAAAGGCACCCATGGAACGGTGGGAGCATTATGTGTTTATCAGTACCAGATACTTACCTTACCTTTTATAGTCAGAGAGAGGCTTCCCACATGCACAGAGTTATGACCTATGTGGTTAGCTTTGTTTTGTATTGCTTCCATATAACACCTAATGAAAAGAGCTTCATCTCTTTGAAACACATGAACAAATCTGGGGATCATAGTAATATTTTTATGATTCCTCTGTACCTCAGTTTCCTTCAGGGCTTTACATTGCTATGCACTGAATATAAAGGGAAAAGATGTGGTGTTTGATCATGTAGCAGGCTACTTGGAGACCGAAGCCATTAACAAACTGAGTAAAGTCTACACATATGAATGGAGAATCTGTAGGACAGTGGTTCTCAAAGCTGGTTTGCTGCTTGTTCAGGGAAAACCCCTGGCAAGCCGGGTCAGTTTGTTTACCTGCCACGTCTGCAGTTTCGGCCGATCGCGGCTCCCACTGGCCGCAGTTCCCCGCTCCAGGACAATTGGGGCTGCAGGAAGTGGCACGGGCCGAGGGAAATGCTGGTCCCCCTTCCTGCAGCCCCCATTGGCCTGGAGCAGTGAACCGCAGCCAGTGGGAGTCACGATCAGCCAAACTTGCGGACGCGACAGGTAAACAAACCAGCCCAGCCCGCCAGGGGCTTTCCCTGAACAAGCAGCGAACCAGCTTTGAGAACCACTGCTGTAGGAGACAATAGAAACCCAATGGCTGGGACATGGACACCTAGTGACCAGCAGCTAAGAGGACAGGGATTTACCCCTACCTCTCTACTGGGAAGCAGAGAAAAGGTCTCCAGCCTAGAGAACAAAGGGATAAGGTGTCAGGTGGCTGTGTTAAGAGCTGAGCTCACAGAGACACACATCCATGACCTGGGACCAAGGGTATGTCTACTCTGCAATAAAATACTGCCCTGTGTCAGCTGACTCTTGCTGTGTAGATGTTCGGACTGCAACCGGAGCCCAGATATTACACTGCAATTTTATAGCACCACAGCCAGAACTCTGCGAGCCCGAGTCATCTGACAAAGGGCAGCTGTGGATGTCTTACTGCAGTGTAGACATAACACGAGACAAAGAAAGAGAGTAAGAGAGAGAGACTAAATGGATTCTATAGCAGCTTGGCATTGAAGCCCTGGAGCTGGACAGGCTAAACTGTCTTAGCCTTGGCTTCTCTTTGCTAACCTAAGGACTTTCAGATGCTGTATGCCAGATGACTGATAACCTGTTACCTTTATTTGAGAAGGATCCCTGGTGTCATTGCAAATACTCCCGGAGAGCAATTTGCACCCTGAAGGGGTACAGTACAAGTTTCCCACAGGTGTCTGACTCCTGTGGATGTAGGGAGCCACATAGAGAGAGAGAGAGAGTTAGGGATCGCTGTTGTCAAAGGCCCAGTCTCAGAGCCTTGGAGACCATGGGCCTGCCTCAATGGAACTGTGTCAACATTTGGGGCCCAGCACACTAAAGGAGTCACTCCCAAGGGACTAGCTATAGACTAGGGCCAGACCTGTGGCTCCCACCACCCACCACAAAATCTGAAATTTTGACCGGCTGCCACTATGACATTAACAAACTGCTTTTCCAAGTAGATTCATTTAGAGAACTAGCAAAGTATCCCAAAATAGTCCTTCCACTGCACCCACAGCAAATGCCTCTGGCACCTAGATAGTGCGGCAATGGGCCCATGCTTCAAACTGAGGGACAGGCACACACAGAGATCATAGTAGTAATGTTAAGGTATTTCTGCCGTGGTCGTAGATTTTCCACTTCCAGGCTATTTGTGTAATATGAGTTCTGAATGGTTCTGTGCTGAAGAGAAAAGTCTTTTACCATCCCTCTATTCACTGCTGAGTGGAGTGACAGGACTGATAGTGGAGTGGGAGAGAGCGCACAGTGTAAAGGAAGAGAAGGAAGGGTGGTAAGAGAGGAGTGGCAGTCTAGCAAATTGGCAATAAGAAAGGAGGAGTGGCCACAGAGAAGGACCAGAAGAGAGCAGAGCATCCCTCATCATCTGTCTTTGTCCCCCAAGTCAAACAACATCACTGTCAGAACTAGCCACTAGAAGCAACAGGGAAGAAGCAGATGAGCCAACTCTGCTTCAAATACTTCAGGGAGAGAGTGATACCTCCTAACTAAGCAGCTTTAAATAACAAGCTGAATAATTACTCAGCCAAATATCGACGTTTTGACTAGCATTTGGCAGAATACCTATTTGAAGTCAAATTTCAGTACATCTATATGTATAATATAGCCCTGTCTTTTACAAGACTCAACTGTCACAGAGTAATGCTCACTAAGGGGCCTAATCCAAAGCTCACTAAAATCAATGTAATGACATTCCATGGGCTTTGGATCACCTTACATGGGTCCTTCCTATAGCAAGGCCAAAGTATAGGGTCAGTTTCCTAATTCCATTTGCTCCCCTACTTACAACAAACAAAGATAGAGGCAGAAAAGAGATTTTTGGAGAAGTGTAAACAATGGTGTATTTCATCACAGAAGGGAATGTGATTTCAGAATTCCAGTTTGCAGGCGACCAGTGTCAGTGACCTACATCAGTATAATGTGTCATGAGACAGACAGGGACAGTGAAAGAGAGAAAGACCCAGTGTTGTTGTCACAAGCCTTCTGGCTGAGAAGATCTGGATAGGAATCTGCTTAGAGCCCATCTACACTACCTTTTTGACATCAAGTACTGCCTCTTTTCCCCTCAGTATGAACACAATGCAAAGTCCATTATTACTACAGCATTCCACCACCCAGATTATAGAGTAGGAAGTAATGTTCCACCAGCCAATGAGGTTGATTGGTTGAACATTTCTTAGTGCAGTAAAGCAGTGGTTGCCAACCTTTTCCATTGGATGACCCACTTTTCCATAGCAGGATCACCCTGGCACCTTCCTCCCTTGTACCAGGGGCATAGATGGGAACCCCATTCCATTTAGCAATATGAGAAGGACAGGACAATTGCAACCCTCAGGCTGAGAACCCCTGTAGCATGATATTAATTTATTTTACTTGTTGTGCAAAATTAATATTTAATTTTAATCAGCAAAGTAGGAGGCTATTTATTTGCCCAAGAAAAGACACTTGGAAACAAAAGATTCAGGAATAAGAAAGGATGCTACAGTCAATAAAACTGAAACCTCAGCTCTCACATACCTTACCTGCAAACTTCCTGGGCAACCCAAGAGATCTGTAAGCCAAACACATTGATATCTTTGCTTCAGACATATTAACCAATCATTAACTTTACTGCATGGAAAAGACAGACAGACTAGGTGGTGCTCAGCAGGTCATGCAGGAAATACTTTACATTCCAGTGGCTTATTTTATTGTATCTGTAATATAAAATATGAGATTTCCAAACATATGGGGTGAAACCCTGGCTCCACTGACTCAACAGCAGAACTCCCTTGTGTTTCAACGGGGGTCAGGATTTTAGGCGTGGTCTTTTTCTTAGGATACAAAAGTGGGTCTAGAGTAGGGAATGAGGAGCGAGAAATCTATATCACGGTTGTAGACAGTAAGAGGTGCTGTTCATTTTCTTTCTATATATGGAGTTTAAGGTCATCATTTCTAAAAACTGTATTAGCCAATAGAAGGAAATTTATTCTTGCCCTGGGGCAAGAGGAATTAGATGCACAGCTTCCAGTCAGCAATAGTACATGATAGGACATGCATCATAATTCCATCATGCCACACTTTGGCGCATTGTGAGGTCCAAGGCTGAGAAATGTCATGATTCTATCACCATAACCCATGCCCTGAGGCTTAATGCTAGTTTTAGAAAATGGATATTTTTAAATAAAGATGCAGTTAAAATTATTATTATGAAATAGATCCTCAGCCCTCACTAAGGTCCCTTTGCACCACCACAGCAGCACAAAGGGACCTTAAACCAGCCTTATTTTGGAAGCTGGAATCCTCAACTCAGCCAGCTTGACACTACCCTTTCCCCCCAGCATAGGAGACATATCAGGGCTGGGAGAAGGCAAGCTGAAGCCCAGTGCATTTTGGTGTCCCTCTGCCAGGTAACTTAAATGTAACAATCTATAAGGGACTGCGCCAATCAGTCTGTTACAATAGTCCTGGGGCTACCCTAACTTGTGCTGGGGGCTGGTTTAAATCCAGGGTCAAGCCATGGAGCAATGAGGCAGAAAGGTGGCTCATGCTGACAGCAGCTGAGGATTCAGTCCTACCTTTTATTATTGAAAGGGTTAATGCGGTGCATTTCCTTCAGCCAAAATATTCCTTTTTGCTTAAAATTTTCTATGGTGTCAGCAGTTTTTCAATCCCCTCATGAGATATATGACATTATTTGATGTAATCTTGAGAAAATACATTAATACTATGTTTTTTAAAATATATTACACAACATATTTACTATTTACCTTGTTTTCAGTTGTTTGGACTTTTAATGGACTAGGAAAACACCAGAGACTTTAGATCTTATGAGATCGTGCAGCTACAGCAGTGACTAACATACTGTATTTAAACCTTCAAAGTAGGCCTAATTGGCCTTTGTTAGAAGATGTTTGTATTTGACTTGACTTGCAGATGAGCTGGCCATCACCATTATTTTCTCCTATAGAGTAGGAAGAAAACGTCCAGCTTCCTTGGGTGTGTGTGGTCTGTGTGATGTTTCTTTCCAGACACTGGATTCTTTTCTCTCAAAACATTGCAAAATGAATTCAAACACTCAAAGATTTCAGACTTGGCACCTGAGTCTTATGAAATTTCTCTTTAAAAGTGAGTAATTATAACTTCTCCATCCCTACATTTACCCTGTCCTACTGGACTTTGGGGAATTTACATCATGTCACTTATGGAATGCCCCAGGAAGAGTCATCTCTCCTTCTGCAGAGCTCAGAGGCCAGACTTCCTCTGCTCTTCACCACTCTGTTTGTGACTGAGTTAAACTGAGTCCGCCATTATATGTTCATCTCTTCTTACGGCAACAGAAATCAAAACTAGTGATGGGAGAACCTCAAAAGAGTGCAGTGGATTAGTTCAGTCTGGATAAGCATCCAAAAGTTTGTATTCTTATATGACTAAAACCTTTGGGCTCACTGTCAGCCACAGTTTCCACTGTCAACTTCCCAGAATACTCCAGTTGCCACCTATCTTGTGCTTTCACAGAACCAGCTGGTCCTTTTCAGAAGGACAGTTGAGAGGCCTGCCCCACACCTCCACACTTTCTCTTTAGTGGGGATATGAGCTGGCTTCTCCTTTCCATAGGGAGCTTTCTTTCTGTGGCTAAGGAGCTTGCCTTCCCCCATTCAGGATTTTACAGTATCTTGGTGCATTCTAAGGTGTACATTGTACAGGAAAGTCTGTGTGTAGACCAGACCTTAGAAATAATTTTATTGACACTATACCAGGGGTTCCCAAACTTGATTTGTGGCTTGTTCAGGGTAAGCCCCTGGCGGGCTGTGAGATGCTTTGTTTACCTGAGCGTCTGCAGGTACGGCCACTTGCAGCAACCAGTGGCTGTGGTTCGCCATTCCCAGCCAATGGGAGCTGTGGGAAACGGCACAGCCTGGCAAGGGCTTACCCTGAACAAGCCGCGAACCAAGTTTGGGAACCCCTGCACTATACTTTAGTCCCTCTTATCCAGCCATGCCAGGTTATGTTAGTACCATGATTCCCACCTCAAAAAAAAAAAAGGAAAATTATAACTAATAATTATTAGACACCAACAAAAATATTCTAAGTAATAGGCCTGGGCTACACACAGTTTTGTTCCAGCAAAACTCTTTCAATGGGGATAGGATTTTCTTCCAGTACAGTTATATTAACACAACCCCTAGTGTGGACACAGATGCCTTATGGCAGTATAACTTATTCTCCTTCCCCTACAGGATAAGCTATTTTTATAAGCATTTTTAATACCAATATAACTGCATCCAAACTGGCAAGGGAAAGAGAGGTTGTATCGCTTTCATTATACCAGTATAGTTAAAGCGGTACAAGTTTTGTGTGCAGACAAGGCTGTAATGTCACGATTGTAAGGGTCTGCTATGTGGTGTCCTCCAAGAACAAGTTATTCAAGTATGGTTTCTGATAGCTACAGGCTGCAAGAAAAGCTTTTTGCTGGACTTAGTATTCTAAGTCAGTGACAATCTGTTGCACTGACATTTAAGTTTGGCAGCACAAAAGTGGAATAATACACTGGCACACAGAGGCTAAGCCAGGACTCTTACGTGCTCAGTTGGGACATTACTCTAATAAAAGTTTAGGCTGGGATTTTCCAGGAAGCCTAATGGAGTTAAATTCCCAATTCCCATAGAAGTTGAGCTCCCTTAGGAAATTTTTAGCATCAATCTATTGCAAAATGTATTCATCCATCCAGGGCTGGTGACTAAGTCAGTCAGAAAGTATTCCTACTCTCAAGTAGGCATTCACATAGGTTAAGTGTCCTTGGCAGCTAATGAAAGAGCTGAAGAATTATGACCATATCAAAGGAGTTTGAGAAATTCAATAATTTCCATGGCATGTGAACATGTAATAAAATTTCCTGAAACCTTAATTAACAAAGCCAATAGTAGGAAGGAAATTCTTCGCTCTAGATACTCCCTATGGTATTGGTGTGTAATACCTCTGTGTGCCATCTCAGGCTGAGCCCTCCCCTGCTCCTGAAGTATCTGCACAACTCCTGGAACTGTCCCCACTGGAAACCCAATGAAAAAGCCAGCATTAAGATCAAAGAAAGACTTTTTTTTTCTTTTACACTTGTGCCCTGTCTTTGACAGTCTTTAAATACCATTTGCATTAGACAGACCAAACCAGCAAAAACAAACATCCCTGATTCCTCGGCTCCTCCATTGTACCAACTGGCACAGGATGTCTCAGCTTTGCATTGGCTTCCACCCTATAAAAACTACCTCGTAGCTGTCCTTCTGGGTGCTAGGCACCGTCATCCTTCATTGAAGTTAATTGTAGTTAAGATTGCTCACCACCCTGGAGCATCAAGCCTGCTTTAAGAAATTGACCCTGTGTTCCCCATTATAATTCAGCCCTACAATTCTTTGAAGGGTAAATATTTTCCTTTTCTCATGCACCTACTTCCTGCATTGGAGCACAAAGGCAGCAAATAAATGCAGAGAGCTGGGCTGTCATAAACAGATAAGTAAGAGTTAATAGAACAGAAGTACTTCATATCTCTTTTGCCTGGAAAGGGTTTAGTTCAGTGAGCCTGGCCGTCACCTGCCCAGAGGACCAATCAGAGGACAGGATACTTTCAAATCTTGAGGGAGGGAAGTTTGTGTGTGTGCTGTTAGTTTTTGGTTGTTGTTCACTCTGGGGGCTCAGAGGTACCAGACGTGCAACCAGGTTTCTCTCCAATCTCTCCAATACAGGCTCTTATAAGTTCAGGATAGTGAGTACTAGGTAGATAAAGCGAGTTAGGCTTATGGTTGTTTTCTTTATTTGCAAATGCGTATTTGGTTGGAAGGAGTTCAAATGTGTATTTGGCTGAAAGAAGTTCAAATTGGTATTTTGCGGAAAAAATTTTAATTTGTACTTGTTTACTTAGGGTGGGAGGGTATTCCCAGTGTCCATAGCTGACAGACCCTGTACCTATTCCATTTTTTTTTTAATTTACAAAGATAATTTTTACTGTTTTTCCTTCTTTAATTAAAAGCTTTTCTTGTTTAAGAACTTGATTGTTTTTTTTTATTCTGGTGAGACCCCAGGGGACTGGGTCTGGATCCACTAGGGAATTGGTGGGGAGAAAGGAGGAAAGGGGGAGAGAGAGGTTATTTTCCCTCTATGTTAGGATTACTTTCTCTCTCAGGGAGAGTCTGGGAGGGAGAGAGAGAAGGAGGGGGAAAGGTGAATTTTCCTTTCTGTTTCAAGATTAAAGGAGTTTGAATCACAGTGATCTTCCAGGGTAACCCAGGGAGGGGAAGCCTGGGAGAGGCAACGGTAAGGGAAAGGGTTTACTTTCCTTGTGTTAAGATCCAGAGGGTCTCGGTCTTGGGGGTCCCCGGCCAAGGTTTTGGGGGAACCAGAGTGTACCAGGCACTGGAATTCCTGGTTGGTGGCAGTGCTACAAGTACTAAGCTGGTAATTGAGCTTAGAGGAATTCATGCTGGTACCCCATCTTTTGGACGCTAAGGTTCAGAGTGGGGAATTATACCATGACATGGGCAAATATCAAAAAAGATTTGACATTTCAGATAAGCAGCATCCAATAGATTTTTAGCTGAACTTCTTGGTCTGAAAATCAGGCTGAAAATTCCAGGAGGCCTGGCTGCCTCACAAGAGTTCCAATATTTTCTGGTTGCAGCTAAGTGGAAAATACTTCATGAACAGCTTCTCACCACAAATCACATTTGTGTAACCAGTCAAAGATGCTACCAGTAGGGGCAGCATCATGTGAAAATTTAAAGGGGAAACAAAACGTTGTTTAGTGAAATCAGAAAAGGTTCTGATTTGTTCAAGATTTGAACAACAGTTTGGAGCAGGTCTTATTGAAAAACATTTTTCTTGAGCTGGTAATTACCTGCCACTGACTTTAATGGAGCAGTGTTGATTTCCATCTGCCGAGGATCTGGCCTGCTGTTCTTAATAGATACACTAATATAAGGGTGAAGGAGATTTTTTTAATTGTGAGCGACTGCCTGAATCCAAAACCACCACATTCTATCTTAACTCAAATTTGTATCCAAAATACAGATCAGGCTCTAGTAATTACATCCTCATAAACAACAAGGTGGCACCTTAAAGACTAACATTTATTTGGGCGTAAGCTTTCATGGGTAAAAAACCCCACTTCTTCAGATGCATGGAGAGAAAGTTACAGATGCAAGCATTATATAATGACACAGAAAGAGAAGGGAGTTACCTCACAAGTGGAGAACCAGTGTTGACAGGGCCAATTTGATCAGGGTGGATGTAGTCCGCTCCCAATAATAGATGAGCAGGTGTCAATACCAGGAGAGGCAAAGCTGCTTCTGTAATGAGCCAGCCACTCCCAGTGCCTATTCAAGCCCAAATTAATGGTGTTAAATTTGCAAATGAATTTTAGTTCTGCTGTTTCTCTTTGAAGTCTGTTTCTGAATTTTTTGGTCAAGAATAGTGACTTTTAAATCTGTTATAGAATGTCCAGGGAAGTTGAAGTGTTCACCTACTGGCTTTTCTATGTTACCATTCCTGATGTCCGATTTGTGTCCATTTATTCTTTTATGTAGGGACTGTCCAGTTTGGCCAATGTACATGGCAGAGGGGCATTGCTGGCACATGATGGCATATATAACATTAATAGATGTGCAAATGAATGAGCCTTTGATGGTGTGACTGATGTGGTTGGGTCCTCTAATGGTATCACCAGAGTCAGGGCCAGCTTTAGGGCAATTCACCCGATTCCTCCAAATTAGGCCCCGTAATGTCCCTAACAACCCTCCACCAACATGCCGATGAAGGCACCAGCAGCCAATAGAGCTGCTGCCGAAGTCCCACTGCTGTCTTCAGCGGTAGCTCTTTTGAATCGGGCCCCACAGTGCCTAAAGCCGGCCCTGGCCAGAGTAGATATAGGGACAGAGTAGACAACGAGGTTTGCTACAGGGATTGGTTCCTGGATTGATGTTTCTGTGGTGTAATCTGTAATTGCTGGTGAGTATTTGCTTCAGGTTAGGGGGTTGTCTTTAAGCAAGGACTGGCCTGCCTCCCAAGGTCTGTGAGAGTGAGGGATTGTTTTCCAGGATAGGTTGTAGATCTCTGATAATACGCTGGAGAGGTTTTAGTTGGGGGCTGTACGTGATGACCAGTGGTGTTCTGTTATTTTCCTTGTTGGGCCTGTCCTGTAGTAGGTGATTCCTGGGTACTTCAGCATATAAGACTGGAACGGCTGCTGGTCAGATACCTTTATATTTGTTAGGTTTCAGATACTGTTCCTGGTATCTGCACCATAGCAGTACCGATGAGTTCCAGGCAGAAACTTGAATGAAATCTCAGTGTTGTGCAGGAGTGGAGGGAGAGTGGCACTCCCTCCCACCCTGACACACACTTACCTTCCTTGCCACCTCTAAACTTGCTCATCTCCCCCTCTTTATTTCCCACTGATCCTGCCAGGATTGTGACAGTGCTGTACACCTGAACCCAGTCCTCCCCCTCATGCAGGCAGCACTGAATGAATTACATGTGCCAAGCAGGGAGCTTAGTGCCATCAGAGTGACGCTCACATGTTAAACAGAAGAAGAGATATTCCCCGTGATTGGTACTGGGCTTTCACTCTGACCATGCTTCATGAGCGAGGGAGGGGGAGGAATAGGCCAACAGAGGAGTGCAGAAAAGCCAGAGCAGGTAATAGGGAGCAGATAAAGCTGGCAGGCGATTAAGGGCCTAAGCCTATTGAAGTCAATGGAAAGACTCCCATTCATTTAAATTTGTCTTGTAGCAGGCCCTGAAAGAAGCTGCTGGGACAGTGGCAGATTTTCATAGTTAAAGATAGCAGCTTATAAAGAATCAAGTTAATTCCTTAGGTCATATAAATGCATTTTAAAAAACACCCTAAAGCTGAATTTATGAGCTGGGGCCTATAATAAATAATAATAATATACATTTGAAGAAGTTCATATATACGGATTTCATTGATAGACCACCTAATGCCTTGATAGTTATTAACAGTCTCTCAGTTTAATAATATACATTTTTAAAGTTCCCTACATCAGTATTTATACTGCAGGGTCAATGATTATTTATAAGGAGTTTTAGTGGGCATTATAGAGACTTTTCCAAAAAACGTAGTAAAGAGAATGGTTTAGCTAAATCTTGTTGTAGGGATCCTGGTGCTTTTTTTCTTGGCTTCATTTTAGTTCATCTTCAATCAGGGATGGGTGACTCTCATGGAGTTTGAGGTTTTACAAACCTTATAAACTCTTTTGTATGTTCAAGTGTCCTACAAAATTAGTTTGAGTTTGTAAACTTCTCCTCTTCTAATATAAATCCCTAAGATTTTTTTCTTAAGGCAAATTTTTATTTTTTTAAAATGAATACAAAAATGTCTTTTTGGGTTTTTTGGTATTTTTTAGTTAAAGGGGAGCCTAGAGTATGTACTAAGAATAAGATCCCTCCAAAAAGGTAGGCTGTAACAAAGCTAGACTAGACTGTTATAGAAAGGTAGCAAAGTCTAAACTGATAAATGAAGTACCTTTTCTACAAAATGTGTGCTGAGACTGTGGAACTCACCTCCACAGGAAGTCATTGAGGCCAACAATTTAGCATGATTCAAAGAAAGAATGGATATTTATATGGCTAACAAGTATATCCAAAGTTATAATAGTTAATCTTCACTCGCACACACACGATTGGAAGGGCAATAAGACCTCATATTTCAGGGTTTAACCCAATCTCCAGCTATTTGCTTCACAGGGGATAGATTATCCCACATCTCTCTACTATGGGTTTCCTGTACCTTCCTCTGAAGAATCTGATTCTGGCTAGCATCAGAGCCAGGATACTGGAATACATGAACCACAGGTCCAGTATGGCAGTTCCTATGTTTCTAAGGGTATGGCTACACTTGACATTTCAAAGCGCTGCCGCGGCAGCGCTTTGAAGTGTGAGTGTGGTCGGAGTGCCAGCGCTGGGAGAGAGCTCTCACAGTGCTGCACGTAAACCACATCCTTTACGGGTGTAGCTTGCAGCGCTGGGAGCCGCGCTCCCAGCGCTGCGGCACTGATTACACTGAGGCTTTACAGCACTGTATCTTGCAGCGCTCAGGGAGGTGTTTTTTCACACCCCTGAGCGCGAAAGTTGCAGCGCTGTAAAGCACCAGTGTAGCCATAGCCTTAGTGTATAGGATAAAAACTCTATCTACTTCTTTCATTAGAATTTCTTTCATCCCTTCCCTGTCTACGCTTCTTTTTCTGCTCCATTTTTCCAATCTTTTCCCATGAGAGAATTCTCTCTAACCCCTACACGTAATACCAACCCAATAAGATTAGAATTCAGCTCTCACACCCACAAAGATTTTAATCTGAAAGTTAGGCAACATGGGTACATTCATCCTTATTCTTATTTTTTCAATAACTCAAATTATATTACAAACAATTATTGTGATCCAACCTTGGATCGCACTACTGTAATAAACATGATGATCATTACTGTTAAATTATGTGACATAAAATGGGAGGGCAGAAAATTAAAAGCTAAAGCTTCAATCCTACAAAGATATCCATGCAGGCAGCCCTTACATAGGGTGTTAGGTCTGAGCACGCAGATCTCTCTGCAGGAAATCTGAGCACAGCATCTCCTGACACTCATTGGTACTTCTTTCTTTAAGATGTCCCATTGTGTCTACAAATTGCATTGCTGAAGACCATGCATGACATTTGGTATTATACACTACTACATTTAGAAATAAAAAAAAGAAATAAAAAATGAAATGTAAATAAATTCAAAAGGTGTCAGCCACAGGCACCAACTTTCAGCTTTCCCTGGGGGTGCTCCACTCCCACTCCAGGCCCTGCCCCCTCGACCCTTTCCCCCAAGGCTCCACCCTCACTCCGCCGCTTCCCATCCCCACTCCCCCCCCTCTGCCCCTGCCCAGCCTCTCTCCCCCACTCCGCCCTGGCCGCACCCCACCCTCACTCCGCCTCTTCCCTCCCCCGCTCCTTGCCCTCCCCCGAGAGGGCCTTCTACCTGCCACCAAACAGCTGATCGGCAGGGACTGGGTGGGAGAGGAAGGAGCTGATCGTCGGAGTCTGCCAAACAGCTGATGGGCAGGTGGCTGATGGGTGCTGAGCACCCACTATTTTATTTCCGTGGGTGCTCCAGCCCTGGCACACCCACGGAGTTGGCACCTGTGGTGACAACCTATTTGAATCCTGGGTTGGTAGATGAAGTCCACCAAAACAGCCAACAGCCCACCCCCTCAGGTGAGGGAGGGGCCACCAACTTCAGAAATCAACAGTTTACAATGGAAGGTGAGGGACTGAGATGACTAGAGACTGAAATCAATAGACTGGCCGGACAGAATGAGCAAAATCAGAGCAAATTTCTCCCTTGATGTCTTGACAAAGTGTCTCAGCCCCTGGGCTGAAGAGAGAAAACCTAGAATGAAATGGTAGTTCTGGTTCATTTTAGCCTCTCTGCCGATTCTGCCAATAAGAGTGCCAATCATCTTGTGAGTGAGAATGTATTTTTTTGGTGTGTTATGGACAAATATCTGTTACAGGATCTGGACTGAAACCAAAAACTCACTTCCCACAAGCAGGGCTGGATTTAGGGTCAGCCGAGCCTGGTGACTGCCCGCTATGCTGGGCTTTGGGGGGGGGGGGGCGCTGGGATGGGGTGCTGCTTTTTGTTGTTAGTGCCAAAAGTTTAACAAATGGAGGGGGGATGCCAAAGATGCTCCTCACCTGTGACACCATTTTGTCTAGGACCAGCCCTGCCCACAAGTTGCCCACCAGCTATCAGATGTTAGGTGCCGATTCAGCAAAACACTTAAGCATGTGCTTAACTTTAAGCACGTCAGTAGTCCCATTAAAGTCAGTGGGACCACTTATCAAGCTTAAAGTTAAATGCATGAGTAAGTGCTTTGCTGGATCAGGGTCTCACATCACTAACAATGTGGGTTAGATTTGTACTGAAATACCTGCACAGCAAAAGACTCAAGAAAAAGGCAGAACCTCGATTTTGAATTTTCTGGCCTTTGACAGTGTGATTCACAAACTTAGCACTAATTTATTTGCATGTTATATTGAGTCCTTTTCCTAATTCATGAAAATAATTTGCTTAGCATTTCATACAGTTATTCATTTAGCAACTAAAGCTCTTTCTCCATCGATTAGAGTGTTGCAATTGGGGGTGTTAATCGGCTTTAAACATTTAATTATGTTTTGTTTGAGCACGGCATTTTATAAGCACAGCAGTTCATCACATTGTCGGAACAAGTACAATAGAGCATCTTTAAAGTTATGCACAAATAACAGATCAGCTACAGCAATACTTTTTCAGCAGCATTAATAAAATCTCTTAAGCATGCACCGAGCCAGTGGCCAGGAGGATTCTCAGGAGGTCTTTCATACAGGATGCACATCTTTGTTACGAAATTCCTCAATGCCTTTTTGCTGTCTCCCTAATGACGAGTTAAATGGGCTCCCATGAGAATGCCTGAGTCAGAGCCAACTTGAAAACTGCTGAGGAAACATCCTCTCTTACTGGAAATGATTTCCATCAAACTGCCATGTGCCATATTTAGCCTAAAGGCTCAGTAATGCCAAACAGAGGGAACTAAGTTCACAGCACTTGAGGCTGCTCTGTGTGAAAAAAGATTGCCTTTGTCTTTCCATAGTTGCCTAGGGCACACAGTCCATGAGCTCTGTAGTGCTAAGAAACAAATTCCTCTGGTGAGTGTTTTAAAAATGGCAACCGCCCTGGTGATTTCTAATTTGATCTGCAAATGAGATACTGTACACGTTTTCAATTACCTAATTGCAGAAGAACTAGTCTAGCCATCCAGTGTATAGGATCTATATTTGTAAAGACTGTGAGACTCATTTCCGGTCATAAGTTACACAAAAATAACTCTTGGGCATACACAGAGCTTTTCTTCAGGGGAAAGTTACTCAGAATGTCACAGCTAAATACAAGGTGGAACATATTGTTTAGCCTAAGAAGTTAACACATATTTCAAGAGACCATTTGAGATGAAATGGCCAGTTAACACCCTTGTTAAGTCATAGGACAAATAAAAGGGGTGAGGGTGAGTTAGTGGGCTACAAATTGTTGTAATAAGCCACCAGTCCAGTCTTTATTACATCCTTGATTTTTAGTGTCTAGCTAAATTATGAATCTAAGTTCCCAAGCTCGTCTTTTGAAGGTGCTGCACAGGTTTCCTTGGAGGATGAGGACTCAGAGGGAGTGGGCTTAATGAAGACACTGGATTTATGTCTTGTACTGAATTAGTTCTTCTCTTGCATCTCATGATGAGTGGTGGGAAAGACTTCCAGAGCATACCATATTTGCATAGACACATCTCTGCCTAGGTGTTCAGCAGACAGACCTGCTTTACCTAAGTGATCAGTTTTGGCTGGTTTTAGGTTACAATTTAATTTGAATTCTGAGGTAATGAATTGTTGTTATCCTTACTGTATGAGTAAAGAGCAGAACAACTGTACTTAGAGTGACTTAATTATGGGTATCACCCTACTGTATCTAGGGTGACCATATTTCCCTATGCTGAATACAGAACACCTGGTAAAATTACTCTTATTCAAGCAAGTTCAACAGCAATCAATCAGAATTATGCAGTACAAATGTTCAAATTAACATGAGGTTGACTGAGCCCCTATTAGTGTCGAAAGACAGTTAACACCTCCAGGTTGCTGCTAGCCACCCGCATAACCCAGCTGCCTCCTGTCCCAGGACTACATTGCAGGCAGGAAGGGGTTAAGCCCTAAGGATGCATTGTGCACCAGGGTCCTGGGAAAGATGTTCTGGTGTGGCCCCTGTCTAAAGATTCCTAGACACTGTTTGATCCCCCTCTCCAGTATTTAAAGACAGTTGATCAGATTCAGCTGAGTCCTTGTTTCTGTTCAGTGATTACTACTGCTAGAATCAATGATGAGCAGGGCTAGGGGCTAAGACCAAGTCTACACTACAGAATTACTTCAGTATAACTAAGGCTTCAGTTATGTCATGGAAGTCATGGAATCCTCCGTGATCCTTTCTGCCCTGGGGCTGGAACTCCCATCCAGCTCCACCCCCGCAGCTCCCATCCCCCACACTGGTGGGGGAACCCCGCAGCTACCCAGCTGAAGCAGGCAGCAGGGAACTGGCCGACCTGGCAGCTGTCCAGCCATCATGGAGAGCCAGGAGATGCCCCGCAGCTGCCCAGCTGTGGTGGGTGGCCAGCGGACCCTGCAGATACGAGCTGCCCTGGGGAAAGGAAACCCCACAGCAGCCCAGCCCCATAGGCAGGGGGACCCAAGAGTTCCCAAGCACTGCAGTGGTGGGGGACTAGGGAGCCCCAGCAGCAGTGGGTGCTGAACCTGCCTCCCCCTTTTATCATGGATATTTTTAGTGAAAGACAGGGACAGGTCACAGGCTTCCATGAATTTTTGTTTATTGCCCGTGACCTGTCCTTGACTTTTACTAAAAATATACATGACAAAAACTTAGCCTTAGGTATAACTACATGGCTCACACCCATGAGCGACATAGTTATACCGACCTTAGCGCTGGTGTAGACAGCGCGCTGTCAGTGGGAGAGCTGCTCCCAGTGACACAGCTACTGCCTCTCATGGAGGAGGATTAAGTACACCAACAAGGGAGCTCTCTCCCGTCAGCATAGGGCATCTTCACTAAAGCATGCCAGTGGCGCAGCTGCACCAACTTAGTGTTTTAATGTAGACCTGCCCTGAGCTTTAGACCTGGTGTGTGTGAGTGTTGCAGTAAAAGACAGTACAGAGGCTGCACTAGCAGGGAGGTTCTGTACTACCCCCTGAAATCACTAAGAGCTGGGTTACATGGTGGAACCTCAGAACTCGACATCACAGAAGCGGCAGTGAGCAGCAGCAGCAGAGGTGGCAGTGAGTGGCTAGTGGCAGCAAAGGAAACAGTGCTGGTAGCCACAAGTGACAGGAGAAATAGCAGCAGCACTTAGCCGTTGTGGAGGTGTGGCAGCAGCAGAGGTATTGCTTGTCCTCGCCCCCTTTTCAGGGGTGGGAATGTACCTCTGAATTCTGGATCCTTGCTGACCAAGGACAACCAACTGTGAGTAGGTGCAGCCGAGAGAAAGGGGAATGGTGTGTTAAAGGGACATTTGTCCATCAGACTTTCACATGGCAAGGTGGGAAACTGAGGCAAAGGACACTGCCCAGCATACTGTGAGGGCAAGTGTTTGCTTATGGCTACCTGCTTTTGAATCGTGGTTGTGTTTTATTACCAAATGAATGCTGAGTTCCCTTTCCTTTTTCATAAAAGTTTTCATTTGTCATGCAGATTCACTGCTTGCAAGTGGGGAAGTTTTGTGCCTCTTAGAGGCGCGCCAAGATGGCAGTTAATTTTCCCAGGTTACTGGGTGTGTGCTTGAGCTAGTTTGTTTTGTATTGTTAAAAGCAACCCCCAAGATATTGAACCCGCCCTTGTTCCTCCCAACACCACCTGGCAGAAGGATTACATTACCACAATCTGTAACCCACTAGTCACCTCCCCTTTTTTTGTCCTATGACTCCAGAGGTGTTAGGCTTTGCCTAAACTACCACTTTTGTCGGTCAGGTCTGTGAAAAAAAAACCACACCCCAACTGACATAAGTTTCATCGACAAAAGGGTCGGCATGGACAGCGTTATGTTGGCAGGAGACATTCTCTCACTGACATAGCTACCACTGCTTGTTGGGGATAGTTTAATTATGCCAGTGGGAGAGCTCTCTCCCATCGGCATAGAGCGACTAGATGGGAGACCTTACAGCAGTGCAGCTGTGCCACTGTAAGGGCTGTAGTGCAGATATAGCCTTAGAGAGACAAGATGGATGAGGTGATATCTTTTATTGGACCTTACCCACCTCGTCTCTTTTGCTGTATGTCTTAACTACTTACTAAACAATCTGTTCCACCTTGCATTTAGCTGTGACACATTGAGAACCTGTTCCAGACCTGCAAAATAGTTCTGTGTAGGCTCAAATACTTGTCTCTCTCACCAACAGAAGTTGGTCCAATAAACAAATATTACCTCACCCACCCTGTCTCTCCCATATCCTGGGACCAACACAGCTACAATAACGCAGCAAATAAAGATCTCAGCAGTCTTATTTTGAAATCATGCAATTCTATCCGGGTTGATGTCTAGGGCAAATGTGCAATAATAGAGTGTAGGAACTTCTGAGGTCATTGATGCTGGTACAGTTCCTATCCTGTCTTGTGCAAGAAATCTAAACCAACTCTGTTTTTTATAATATTCTTGTCTTGCTTAGTGTCTATTAAAGAGATACCAGTGGTTGAAAGTACACCATGTGCAGGGAGTTCGGATGAGGATCTGAAGGAGGGGAAGAGACTGGGACTGGCTGGAAAATGTGGCTAGGAGAAGGAACCAAGAAGGGGGAAGGCATAATGAGATTGGATGAGGAGCCCAAGGAGGGGGCCAGTGGCATGAAGGGGGAGACAGATCAGATGAGGAGCTGGGACAGGGGCTACTGAGACATGCTGGAAAAGAAAACTGGGTTTGGGGAGGGTGAGAGGCTGGGATTTGAGGGGAGATTGGGACTCAGAAACTGAGCCCAGAAAGGCAAACTAGGACTGGCTGGGCAAGGAGATTGGAACTGGGATGAAACCTGAGGAATAGAGACTGGGACTGGGACTGGGAAGGCAAGGAGAATGGGACAGGGACAAGACCTAGGCTGGGGAAAGAGACAGGGCTGAGACAGGGACAGGTTGGAGGGCACAGGGCAGAAGCAGGGTCAAGCTGGGGGAGGGGGGGAGGACAGAAGAGTCTGTGCACAAAATTCTTGAGTCCAACCATTCCTCAGCTGTCATTCAATAGCTGTGAAACACACTGGCAAAATGTGTGTCTCATCCCCCACTTGTCCTGGTACACATAGAAGATGAAAACCTAGTACAGCTATCAATTACTCATTCGCTCAAGTGGCAAAGGTCTGTGTGATGGATCTGAAAGTTCTAACCCTGCTGGTGACCCATGTGGGCATCAATATGATGCCACATGATGGAATTTTTGTTTTTTTCAGTTTGCTTCTCTAAAAACCTAGTGAAGTACACACAAAAATCCACATTAAAAGAACATTAAGATTGTGAAGTAAAATACTTAAAAGTTCAAAAATGCCAAAATCAAAGTTGTATATTTCTAAAACACTCAGCTAGTATACTGATGAGAATCCCACAAGGAAATCAATAATTCTATCTTCAAAGCAGGATTTTCATAGTGCACAGCAAATAAGGGATGGGGCTACAGGTTGAACAAAGAGAATAAAACAAAATATTGAAAAGAGGCTCATTCAGTGAGCCCCATCCACTCTGTGCACCGAATGCATCAGGGGTTCTGTGCAAAAATTATTATGTGATCATGTAATTAAAGACAGTTTCAAAATGCAGACACACAAGGGGAATGAATTAAGATTGCACAGGCAAACTTAATTCTGGCATTTCCTAACTTTTGAGTGCTTTCAACTTTGCAACATTAATTATGTTCTTTTAACATAATGTTGTGTGTGTGATATTAATGTATGGTGCTATTGTTACTGTTATTGTTACTAGAATACTTGCTCTCTGTCAGTGCAAGGGAACGAGGTGGTTACACATTAAATTAATTGTTGAGCGTATCCTGCAAAAGAAAGAACGGGCACTGTTTTAGGGCCAGATTTTGCCTGGACCTTACGTCAGTGTACAGTTGGGGAGGGGACAAGGAGCTTCCTGAGCTCTTGTGTGGATTCTGGCTGAATCAGGCAAAACTGCAGCCCTTGTATCCAGGGGTGTGAAGGACTGCCTCATTCCTAATCCCCTGGGGACAAACAGTGCCCCAAAGGGTGCAGGGAGAAGGGAAGAAAAAGCTGCAGTCATAAAGAGATATTGCTGAGGAAGCTGATGGTTTCTCAGCATTTCTGAAAACCAGGCCATTTATTTAGGGGTCTCACTAGAGATTTAGCAGCCAAATATCCAGCCTTTAGATTTGGTCTTGGTTAATAAGAATAAAAATGAATGTCACTTTAATGTTAGGTGCAGAAAACATTATCCATTTGAAAACTGAACTATTATTACAGGTCCCAGCTTTTTTCCCATCTCCTGATCCATAACGAGTTGTCTCCTTTACACTGTTGTTTTATATAACTTGATCAAGTTTCCTTTGTACTTCTGTGAATTGGATAAAATGGCCAGTTTACAAATTCAGAGATGTGATAAACCCACAGTTGAGGCACCTTTTAAAGCAGAAGCATATACAGTAGCCTGATCCTTCTCTTTGGGATAGGATAAATTCACTGATTTACACCAATGAATCTGGAGGAGAAACAAGGTCCAATATCTTTCATAACAGAAAATTTCTCAATACTGATCCTAACCCTGATATAGTCTAGACTGGCAACTACCTTCCTTATCCTAAATACTTCCAATTTTTCAGACCTGTTTTTCCCAAGGTAGAATTTTCTCTCTATGAGCAACTGACTCAAAAGTCTCAAAGATTTTAAGATTTGAGGCCAAATTCTGCCTTGAATTATACCCCATTACACCCCTTAAGTAATAGTTTAAGGGAAAACAAGACCTGCATTATTAAGTTGTAAACTGTGAATGTAAATTCACTATTTTCCAGCTAATTACCACAGCTATGTTCAGCTATTTCTGTTCTGCCACATTAAATTCAAACTTGCAGTTTACAGAATGAGGATTTTCAGTTTGATTTTTCCAGGTTGATGTCGAGAAGATCTTTCCTTTGTATAAAGACCTAGCTATGCAGGTTTATGGAGATAACTGCCCCTTTCAGACATAGGCAATTTCATCCTTTGGTTCTGGGTTAGACAAACATTCTCTATTACAGGGATATGTCCATGCTATGTCAGGCTGCAGGCACTCTGCAACATGGAGATGCAAAAGGTTCTGTGGCCCTGCCTTGCCATGGGAGTGCTGGTAGTAAGGGGTAGGGGACTCCTCCTCCCATCCTAAAGAGGCAAGGGCAGCAGTATGGAGCCGCCTTCTCCCCACAAAAGCCAGGGTCCCTTCTCCCTACAAAGAGGCAGGGGTGAGAGCAAGGGTGCCCCCAGCATTTAATTCAGCTGTTAGCATGTATCTGCTTGGGTAGGTAAGTGAGCCAGGCCCACTGCACTCTTCCCCTCCTGCCACACGCATGCACAGTCCTCTGCTGGACTAGTGTTGCCAGGCTCCCTCACACCAGGAAGCAGGTCTTGGTGTTAGCAACACATTGAGATGCATGGAGCAGATCACCCTTTCAAAGCTGTTATTTCAGACTCACTGCAGACTCTACCCTGCATGGGTTACAATTGCTGCTTGTTTTTTTTTTTTGTTCGGTTGTTGTTTTTTTTTGGGGGGGGGATGCTGTTATTTACAACCATGAGGGCTAGAAACTTCCTTTTTTAAAAATAAAATCTGATATTGTGATGCAATCACGTCTCTGGGAGTGAGGGTCCTAGGAGTGGGCCCATAGTGCCTATGCCTTAATCTGACTTGCTAAGCACCAGTATGCATATTTTTTCCTTACCTTTCCCTTTCATCTCTCACTTTGTGGAAAAAGCTCAAAATTTTCTGTCACTTTCCAAATGAGTAGATTTTTTTCCTGCATCCTGATGTCCTATGTAAAGACTCTGTTATCAATCAGGGCTAAACTGCAAAGGAAAATTAATTATTTTACCTGGTGGAACTGGGTTACTCCCAGGTACTGAGGATGTTTTTTAATTTCAGAGCTGCGAATTATCCTTCACAGCAGTGGAAATGGAAAGCAGTTCAGTTTTCTTTTTCTTCTCTTTTAAGGAGATGAATTGACATTTCAGTCCTGTGAAGAAATGCATATGCACCAGTCAAAAAGCCTGAGTGCAGCCTCTATTTAATTAGGTTGTAGGCAGTTATATTTTCCAGCAGCAGGTATATTACTTCAAATGAACATACATGCTGCACATCTGAGAAGTACCAATTAGGAAAGTTATGCTTTGAGATCTTATAAGCCAAGCACAGGATGGTATTGTGTCTTTAGCTATTAAGTTGGAAATGCAAACCACTTTTTTGTGGTTCAAATGATCTCCAGGAGATAATTTTACTGGAAGTTTTAAGTCATATTCCTTATATTCATCTAAATTGATTTCCATGACCTTTTCATACAGTTACAAGTGTTTTCTGCCTATTTTTATGAAATGATTCCATATTCCATTATGTTCCAGTAGTTTTTAATGTGTTGAAGTAATTAGACTGCTCTTCTGTAGCTCTCTTATAGGACAGTGAAGAAGACTCACTGATTTCTTAAAATCAGTATCTATTTTTTATCACATTACATTATCTGATATTTCCACTCTGCTGATGTCATAAATATCATGGAAGGTAAGGAAGAACTGATCATAAACACAGAGGCTGAGAGATTAATGAGAGGACCATTAGGAACAGCAAATCATACACTACTGTACTTGACTTCCTTATTATGTAGTATTATAAATGAATGGTGTACTTTAATGACTAACATATTAAAATTTCATGGACTTTCCATCACTGCCTACTTTCTTTGCTGTATCTGTATTCACTGCAGAGAGCCACTATTTTCATTTAGTCTACTCTCTTGTTGGACACTTTGCATTAATTTAAGTGACCTGCTGAAACCTTTACTATATTTGCTGGAGTTATTCAGAATAACAAAAGAATACATTCATAGGGTCAAATCCTGCAGTCCTTATGTCTGAGCCTGGGATTTTGGTTCTGGGAAACTACCTCATTTCATCTCTTTTCAAAATCCCAGCCTTGGCATCAATGGGACTTTTGCCTGAGTGGAGGTGCAGGATGTGATCCTGGATCCATTATTATAAATGATTGCTAAATTTCTTGAAAGATTGCTGGATCATGCACAATGAATCTAATTACCTGTATAAGTTACTTAATATCTTGCATATCAATATCTGATGAAAAGAGGCATGCTTTGAAACATGCCCCTACATTGTGGGTGCGGTATAAGTAATTATGTATGCTTGCACAGTATTAATAGTAATTGCATTGCTAATTTCATTTGTATTTGCATTATCATTACGTATTAATTATTATAGCTATGACACTGAGTACTAATATCAAACCTTGACAGCACCAATTCCCTGAATGCATCTTGTGGTTGCTGAATGTGATTACTGTTCAACAGACTGCTGTGTTTGACAACTGCAAGGTTATGCTGCCTTCTGTGTCTAGGAAGAGCTCAATTCCTCAAATCTCTCTTCCAAAAATCTAGCCTGGAATTTGGATTTTTAAAAGGGATAAAAGCTGAATACCTTAAGTACCCCAAGGGTCCAGTCATGGTCCCCAAGCAAGTAAACCTCCTGAGGCACAGGGAGGCAGAGGTTGGTGGCTCTCTGTGGGGAGAATGCTAGTCAATGCTGCACCTCAGAAAGCAGTAGCTAATGCTCTTCACACCCCAGTTCTACCAACACAGCCATAGTTCTGCACCCTTCCAGGGCCCGTACCCTACCCAGAACGTCTCCTGGCAGGAAGTGCTAGCCACATTCTCCTCCTCCCCATCCCGCCAGCAGCCACTACAGTAATGGCAAAGAGCTCATTGCTTGAAACCTTTCCCACCCTAAATTCACTCAGGCTAGAGTCTGGAGGTGATGGGCATGTGAGCCGGGGGAGGTTCCTGGTGATTAGTTTGGCAAGAAGTAAGACAATTAGTCCACGGTCTTTTTTTAAAAAGAACGAGCAAATATTAAGTGGCTTGAGGTGTTGCGGTTTGACAGGAAATTTAAAAAATAATCTGGAGCCATCAAGTTGTGCACCTATTAACCTGTGCAGCCACATGACTTTATTAACTTATCTCTCTCCTCTCTTTCCTCCTATAGTTTGTTACATACTTGTTATGTCTTGTCTTAGGTCATGTCTACTTACAAGCTTCAGTACAAGCTTGATGTAAACCAGTTTAGGAATGTTCAATGTTTTTACTAAAGGGGTTCAAAGACTGCTTTTAATTAAACTAGTATAACCTGTGTGTAGACAAGGCCTTAGACTAGATTGTAAACTTTTCAGGGGCAAGGACCTTGTCTTCCTAAGTGTTTATACAATGGAGTTCTGATCCTGATTGGGCCCCCTGAGTGCTAGCGCAACATAGATAACAAATCCAAGTAACTGAAATGTTCATTTGCACTGAAAATATATTTTCTAACTTACTTCACAATACATTAATCGAGAAAAGAGCTTCTAATCTCTATTATTTTGACTTTTGGTCTGAGAAAAACAAGAACAGTTCTTCAGACACAGATGAAAGTACTGATAGAGCAGCAGAAGCAGAGTCCCATCCAGTTGGTAATCTGGTTGGTGATGTCGAGCTTTTGTTGGAGACACTCAGGGTTGTCTGCGTAGGCCAGGATATTCATGTTGTTGCCGTACAGGTCAAAACCACCTAGCCCGCTGGAGATGGCTTGAATGAACAGCTCCATGGCTAAGTTGAAAACAGTGGGGCTGAGGAGACAGTCTTGCTTCACACTACTACAGATAAAAATTTCAGGCATCTCTCCTTTCATGAAGCAGATGGTAGTGGTGCAGCCTTCATGAAGCTCCCGGAGCAGTTGGAGAAAGTTTTCAGGCATCCCGAACTCTTGCGACATGGAAAAAATGTGCCATGGAACAATCAATCCAAAAGCATTAGCCAGGCCTCTGTGCCCTCCCGGCTATGTGGATGGCAGTCTGAAGGACAAAGTTGTGTTCATAGCAGCCTTCGCATGACATGAAGCCTTTCTGGATGGAGCTGATGGCCCCTCCATTCACCGACCAGTCTGTGATCTTAGCCACGAGGCAGCTGGCATATAGTTTGTACCTGGTGAAACAGACAGAGATGGGTCTCCCGCTGTTGAGTTCGTCTCGCAAACCTTTCGTGTAGATGAGCACCGTCATAGACTTCTTCCAGGAGCTGGGAGTAGGGCAGAACCATTTGGATTTGTTGAAAATGGCAGTTAATACCAGGCAACCGGGGTCTCGTTTTTTCAGGAAGTTGTAGCAGAAGCCATCTTTTCCTGGGGCTTTGTTTTTGGTCTTTGTAAGTCTGGTCTCTACTTCCAGTGATATAAAGTCTTGTTCCAGGTCCCTGTCATAAACAGATAGCTAAGAGTTAATGTCTCTTTCACCTGGAAAGGAGTAACCTGAAACACCTGACCAGAGGACCAATCAGGAAACAAGACTTTTTCAAATCTGGGTGGAGGGAAGTTTTGGGTGTGAGTTCTTTGTCCTTTGTCTTGTGTCTGTCCCTCTCGGCTATGGGAAGGATTTTTCTGTCTCCTGCTTTCAAATCTTCTGTTTCCAAGTTGTGAGTACAAAGATCATAAAACAATAGGGGTTATTGTTTTTTTCTTTTTTATTTACATGTGTGTAGTTGCTGGAGTGTTTTGAATTATGTTCTTTTGAATAAGGCTGTTTATTCATATTTCTTTTAAGCAATTGACCCTGTATTTGTCACCTTAATACAGAGAGACCATTTTTATGTATTTTTCTTTCTTTTTACATAAAGCTTTCTTTTTAAGACCTGTTGGAGTTTTTCTTTAGTGGGGAACTCCAGGGAATTGAGTCTGTAGCTCACCAGGGAATTGGTGGGAGGAAGAAGTCAGGGGGAAATCTGTGTGTGTTAGATTTACTAGCCTGACTTTGCATTCCCTCTGGGTGAAGGAGGGGGGTGGGGGCGAGCTTGGCTCTCTCTCTCGGTACTTGTGTTTCCAGGACTGGAAATAGGGAGGGTGGAATCCCTCCGTTTAGATTCACGGAGCTTGCTTCTGTGTATCTCTCCAGGAACCCAGGGAGGGAACACCTGGAAGGAGGAGGGGGAAGGGAAATGGTTTATTCCCCTTTGTTGTGAGACTCAAGAAATTTGGGTCTTGGGGTCCCCAGGGAAGGTTTTTGGGGGGACCAGAGTGCCCCAAAACACTCTAATTTTTTGGGTGGTGGCTGCTTTACCAGGTCCAAGCTGGTAACTAAGCTTGGAGGTTTTCATGCTAACACCCATATTTTGGACGCTAAGGTCCAAATCTGGGAAATATGTTATGACAGTCCCCTCCACAGACAACATGGGGTAGAGGATGAAGGCACCCTGGACGCTGTGAATTGTTCTCAGCTAAACAGTCGAACACTCCCTGGAACTATGAGAATATTCTCTCGTATGGGATTGCACAGTAGGCTGAGGACCCATTGAGGATCTCTCTCGCAGCCTTAGGGTGGTTTGACCGGTAGAGCTTCTGGATCCTGGATGCTGCTCCTGGATCATAGCAGCGACTGATTTTCCTTCTCCTGGCTTCCCTCCTGTTGTTGTTATATCTCCAAACAGTAGTTCTGCAAGCAGTCGGTGTGTTCTCTTGAGTTCCCTTCTTCTCAGATACGATTGCTGCAGACAGATCTTTAGTGAGTCTGTCTACAAACAGGTCAAAGTCATCAAAGGAGGCGGTCTTCACCAACTGCTCTATCCAAGAGGCTCAACACTTTTAAGACACACTGAAAAACCTTCCTAAATTGCATTCCCACAATTAAAATTACATTCACAGAATTAACTTCCTCCTCACCCTCCCTCTCATCCACAAAAAAAAGACCTTACCTGAAGCTGAGCTTTCTATAACCCAAAAGAGAGAAGAGCCAGAGACTCCATGGAGTCTATTAGGAACTTTACTCTGACCAATCCGTTTGACATGGAAGCCACTCATACTTTGGTGATGAGTGGTGGTAAAAAAAAAAAAAAAAAGCCCTGAGAAACATATATCTTCTTTGTCAACCACACGCAGCCACACATTTAAGGAGAAATTCTGCTAGCAGCTAACAGGCAATTTTGAAAGGATGGCAATTGCATATAAAGATTTTCATTTTATGACTTGTTTTATTTTCCCTTTCCCAAAAGGCAAAGACAAGTTGATGTATGCCCTCATCCAGATACCTTTTCTTTGTATCTATCTCTAAAACATATCTGATATGAAAGCTTCAGCTGAGGGCCATAGTTTTTTTTAAAATGTAACAATGAATTCTGATATTCATGGAAGATGCCAAATTGGCAGCCATAGAGTCTGAAGTCATTTATCCACAGAAGAGGTATCATCACTTTGCCAGTGCTCCTCAACCCTATTCTGGATGCCAGGAATAAGGGCCTAATCCTAGGTCCACTGAAGGCAATGGGGAGTCTTTCCATAGACTTCTATGTGCTTTGAATAAGGCCCTATAGCCCCAGTTCAGGACAGCATACCTGTTCAGGAAAGAACTTAAACACATGCTTAAGCATGTTCTTAAGTCCCACTGACTACAAGTTAAGTGTCTTCCTGAGTCAGGGCCTTGGAGAGGAGTTTCATCTCCTTCTCACCTTGGCCCTTCTTCTGCAATGGCCAATGAGGTCAGTTTTGAGCCATATATTCCTGTTCATTAGGAATTATTTAAAAAACAGCCATTCATTTCACCACAGACCAGTGCCAGAGAAAGGGTTTTTTATTTTTCCCATGCTGCAATTTCTTCCCCCAAATTACACTGGTTTGCAGTCAATGATAGACACTATTCAGCTCTAGACAATTGATAAGTTTAAGGTTCAATATCCTGCAACCTATCAGGGTTAGAAACAAGAGCTTTATACCATTAGGAAAGGAATAATCCCATGTAGCCAACTGACAATGTGCTTATGTCAAGACCTGAAAGGTCCTGCGATGTCAGGTTTTGAAATTATATTATGATGTGGAAGTTATTTGAGGTTTGAGGTTTCTTAACATTTATGAGATTTAAATTTTTTTTCTCTCTCTCAGCCTTGTACAGTTGGACTCGTAGGGTATGTCTACAGAGCCTGTGGCTGCAAGCCTCTCAGCCTGGATTGAGAAGATGGGTTGGTGAGGCTCACGCTTGTGCTCTAAAAATAGCTCTTATAGGTAGCGCTTGGAAGTTGTGGCTCCAGCTGGAGCTCGGGTTCTGAAGCCTAGAGAGAGGGTAGGCTTCAGAGCCCAAGACTCAACATCAAAGTAATGCCTACCCAGCTATTTTTAGAGTGTTAACATGAGCACTGCTAGCCCAAGTCTATCAACCTGGGCAGAAAGGTTCACTGCTGCATCCTGTGTAGACATACCTGTAATAACGAATGACCTGACTCTATAAGGTAGGCAAACATGCTGGAGTCAATGGAGCTCCTTGTGTTCTTAATGGTAAGCATGTGCTTAAGTACTTTGCTGAATCAAAACCTAAAGCTGCTTGCTTTACAAAGAGATTCATATGAAACAGTATTTTTGAAAGTCTCATACATCTCTGTGAAATGTATGTTATACACAGCGTACAGGTTGATGTTATCAAGATTTAGTTGACAGCGCTTTCAGATGACCTGTACAACTCACTCCTGGCTTTGCCTCTTGCGAGTAAAGGAGCCATCCCAAATGCACACCGATGAACTCTTTATAGTATACCAATCTGACCCCTGTTAAAGGTCAGCAGAAAGACTTCTATTGACTTAAGTGGGAATTGAATAGGGCTTTATATTAAGAAGAGGGGGAAAAGATAAGTACATTTATAAAACCAGATCAGCAAATTTCTGCTTTGCAAATGGTTTAGGTCATGGAAAGCATCAGAGGTTTGTGGCAAATTATAGTCTGCATAAATTATTTTATGCAATAGTATAAAAGGAATAATTTAACTTCTCTGAAATCAAAGTTAAGCTTGAATATGAGAAGAACAGTATCACGCTCTGGGGTGAATACATGGTTAAGTACTGTAGTTGTTAAAAATCTAACAGCAACTCCATCAATCAAATACACATCAAACAGACCCCATAAAATATGGCACAATATTATTTGTATATCATCAGATGCCAGGAAAACTTGGTTCACCTTTAGGCATTTTAAAGGTAAGAAGCTGTAAGGTGTGAAAGCATGCTGGCAGAAGTCTCATTAAAGCATTACTTACGCGTTCAAAATGAATTTACATTGATCTTTAGCAACAATTGCTAACCACAAATGCATTAAAACTAAACAGTCTTCATTTACTGAGAAATAAATGTGTCAGCGTAACCTTGACTTTTGTCCAATGCTGTTCCGGCTTTTAATTCACTGGGGTTCAGTGTTAAGCAGTTTATTGCTTGTTGTGCTAAAACACGTTGCTTTAATTGCTAATATATTTCCTGCCTGTAATCGTTATCAAAACTGTTATCTTAAAAATATATATTTTTTTAAAATAATCTGCTTGAACATGGGAACTGTGCATGGACCTATTCACTATAATTGTTTCCTGCTTCATATTAAGTGGTAATGGTGCTTAAACAGCTTTAACAAGAGGTGACGGTAACAGGCATAGAAAGGAATCTGGTTAGGCTGATGCAGGTTATGAGACGCTTTGGAGTTTTGTGAAGTCAATATGCACTCACTTGCATTTTAATCAATATTTCAATGTTTACATTAAAAAAAACTTTGCTAATGGTTCCAGAGCATAGTCTAATGAATAAATAATTGTCATTTATTTGATAACTGTATGTTTGTACATTTTAAATGTTGTAACCCCTAACTCAGAGCAATGAGAGAAAATAACCTTCGAATGTTGTATACCTCAAGCCTGATCCAAAACCCAATGAAGTCAGTGGCAGCATTCTCAGTGACTTCAGTGGGCCTTGGAGCAGATCCCTACTGCACCAGGGCTGTGCTACATGTCAAGAGGACATGGTGTAACTCTGTGTTATGTTCCTAACTGAATCTATTATGGATCCTAACTGTAGCCATTGGCCCGTTCTCATCTTTGGTCGAAGCTGCCCTCAGATGTAGGGGACAGTGGCAACTGCAGGGAGCCAGCTGTGGTTTCCTGATTCTCAGCTGCATGGCCCCACAGTAGGGTGACCAGATCACAAGATTAAAATATCAGGACACACGAGGCAGGGCAAGTCACAGGCACACAGCCCCGACCAGAGCCATGGGGGTGGGGGGCACACAGCTCTAGAAAGCTGTGAGGGCAGCGTACAGAACTCTGCTGCTGCCCCTGCAAGGGGCTCATGGCCCCAGCTCCAGCCCCTGGCAAAAGCCACTGGGCAGAGGTGCATGATTCCAGTTCCAGCCTCAGCCGTGCTGCTGGCTCAGCTTAGCTGACAGTCACCTCACCTCTCAGTAGAGCCAGTGAGTGTGGCCAGGAGAGGGGACAGGGTGTGGGGAGTGAGTGTCTAGGAGATCTGTGGGGAAGTGCTGGGCTGTGATAGAGTGGAGGGCATTGGGTAGTGGGGGAGGTTTGTGTGTTTCGGAGGGCTAGGCAGTGGGGGGCCTGTTGGGGGGAGCTCTGGGCAGTGTGGGAGATCTGTTTGTGTCGGGGCACTGGGCAGTAAGGGTCTGTGTGGGGCACCATGTAGTTGTGGTGGTAGGGCTGTGGGGAAAGGCACTGGATAGTGGAGGAGAGGGAGATCTGTGTGTATTGGGGAACTAGGGAGTGGGGGGTTCTGTGTGGGGTGCTGAGCAGTTGTGGTCAGGGTGGGGGGGCACTGAGCAGGGGTGGTGGTGTGCAGGCACTGTGTATTTGTGATGGAAGAGTTGTAGGGGATGCTGGGCATAGTGAGTCTGGGGGATGCTGGGCATAGAGGGTCTGGAGAGTGCTGAATGGGGGAGCTGTGTGGTGCAGCATGGGCCGGGCCCCAACAGGAAGGGGCATACTGGCAGAACCCCTGGAAGACCAGTGTGGGTCTGATTATGCCATGTATGCCCCATTGCCAACCCCCGCCCACTGGTCACCTCCTCACCTGAGGGTTGCGGCAGGGGGAGGAGGTGCAGGGGTGGGGTCCCAGCAGCGCTTACCTGTGGCAGCTCCCGGGAAATGGCCGGCAGGTCCCTCTGAATCCAAGGGTCAGGGTCAGCCAGGGGGTTCTCCATGTGCTGCGCCCGCCACTAGCGGCAGCTTCTCATCTCCCATTGGTTGAAATCACGCCAATGGGAGCTGTGGGGGAAGGGTTTGCATAGTGCAGGCAGTTTGCAGAGCCCCCCTGGCTGCCCCGACCCTACGAGCCAGAGGGACTTGCCTGGAGCAAAGGTGGGGTCCTGGCGGTGCTTACCTGGGGTGGTTCTCAGGAAGCGGCCGGTAGGTCTCTCCCTGGCTAATCACGCTTGCAGGCCCTGTCCCTGCAGCTCCCATTGGCTGTGATGGAGCCGGTGCCAGGTGCAGCATGCAGAGACACACACACACACCCCAGGCCGCCCCTGTGCCTAGAGGCCACAGGGTCCTGCCGGCCGCTTCCCAGAAGCTGCGCAGGAGCCTGCCAGGTAGGATGACCAATCCTTTCCAGCCCCATGTCAAAATATTGGGACAAATGGCATCCCAACAGTACATCGGTCAGGACACAGGACAAACAACTAGATATTGGGACATCTGGTCACCCTATCCCATGGAAGCAGCACAGGGTGTACTCTAACTTCCGCCACTCATGCAAACTCATGTGGTGTACTGAGGACTGTTGGAATTGCAAGCTGTCACTTCCAAAGTGAGTTTGCGTGGATGGGAGAGTTGGCAGAGGGGGATTTCTGGTTCCGCTTGCAGGCTAGGGGGCTATACAGGACAGAGTGCAAGCAGAGCAAGTCTGGAAAAGCCCAGTTTAAAGTGAGGTATGGTGAGTTACACCTCGCTGCCTAAGTAAGCAACTTGTTTCCTCTTTGTCTGTTTTTGGGTTCTTGTGTGTTATTTTTCTGAATTTTAAGAAATAAAGTAGCATTACATTGCAACCTGCCAGCAAGAGTATGACGTTATCTAACTTCTCTGTGTATGTTGTGCACATAACAGTGCAGGAGATGCTCATGAGTCCTGAGCTAAGCTAAGCTTCACCACACACCCCCATCCCACCCTTAACATGCCTGCTGCTCCCCCTTATGCCAGGTTTTCAGGGCATCTAGAGTAGATGGGGGATTCTCTCTTGGGACTCTCTGGACAGTTTATTGCCTAAGTGAACTAGAGAATCCAGCCTGCTTACGTGCATAACAGGATTAGACATAAGTAGATCAGCTCTAACACTAACACAAAGCTATTCCATCATAGCCCGTTTAAATAACCTGAACAAATTAAGCAGCTCAGTGTGCTCTTTTGAAAACAGCACACTGTGCTCTTGGTGCATTTCTCAGATAGGAGATTAATGAAGGTGCGGTGCACAGCAATTTAACCTTGCTATTCCTATTTCTACCACTCTGGCCAATCAATGGCCTCAGCAGATCAGAGAATCCAGCCCATTAGCCACAATCCCATGTAGCTGCATGTGTCCACTCACTGATTACTATCATGTTTTATCCTGCTTTGAGCAGGGGGTTGGTCCTGTTTTGAGCAGGGGCTTGGACTAGATGACCTCCTGAGGTCCCTTCCAACCCTGATGCTATGATTCTATGTTGCTCAGTTCCTTGCAACTAAGTAGGGTCCTGGCCAAGGAAGAGGGTGAGCTATTCTAAGCAGCATGCTCCCTTTGGATGCTCTCATAACTTACAATGCATTTATCACCGTAAGCTACTGTGTTGATTTTTATACAGGGAAATATATTTGGGTATCTAGGGCCCCAAAACTGCTCAAGCTAAGATGGAGCCAAGAGAGTTGCATAGTCAAGCTCTGCCTGTGCTAAAGACCAGAAATCTGTGGAGCAGTCTTTATGGGTCCTACCTTCTTAAACTCTTCTAAACAGCTCCCCATTCTAAATTTGCACTACACTTTCCTGTAATGCCTTTAACATATAAAGAGAAAGATCTGGCCCTAAGATTCTCCTCCTTATCCATAACCATCTACCACTACAATCTGTCCTGCATCACCAAAGTTCTTACTTATTCAAGGACAGTCCTTTCCATGCAATGCTTGCTAATAATAAATAAACATAATATCTTATAACCCTTCTAGCTAGATTATTTCTTTGCCTAACATTGTCTCCAATCTCTTGTTGGAGCTCCTCCATTGTTTGTTATTTGACCTGTCTTTGGATTCCTGCATTCCAGTCCTCAATAGTCCAGAATATTGTTTTATACAGTGGCAAGTATTTTAAGCTGGGAATATGGATTTCAGAGCAGCATGGAAAACCAATTGCACAGTACAACTCAGACTTACTCTACTCTCCCTTCATCAGTGCTTGCTAGCAGGGTAGATGAGCCTAACAGAATCCCCAAAAGTAGAAAGTGACTGAATACAAATTAAAACAACAAAACTGATATTTGTCTTCTGTAGGCTGGGTAACGGTGTGTAAGTCCCAGAGCAAGATGACAAAGGGAAAAAAAACTCTGCTTCCCCTAAAGAAGAGAAGAAAAAATGCTGTCAGACTTAACTTACATATTTGTAATTTTGCACCAATGCATTTTCATTGTATCATTTGTAGGTAATTGGTGTCGTTTTTCTAGAAATACAAGATAGTGAATGTAAAAGTATTTATGAAAGAGGAAAGCTACTAAAAAGCTACTGACTGGCAGGGTAGTGAGCCCAAATCCAAGGAACGGACTAGAAGGACTCTGTCTGAGAGATGTGGGGCTCTGACCCAGGGTCTTACTTTGCTTTGAGTTTCCTGTCCATAAATGTTGAAGTCTCTGTAGAGGCGGTTTTGTGGGTGGGACCAGATAACTAGGTAAAAATAGGCCCATGCTTAAGTCTATTATAGAGCAGGAGGGGGAGGAAAGAGATTGGGAATGGAGAAGAGCCTTGGCATGCCAGCTAGCAGAGCTGAGATGAATCCAGGAAAAGACTGCAGTAATCTACTTCCCTCCAGGAGTAAGGAAACAGCATCAAAGGAGTTGTAATTCTGAGTTATAATTCCTTCATAGGGCTCCTCCCTCTTACACAGGGCTGAGCCTGAAGGGTCAATCTAGATGTACTAAGTATAAACAAATGGTATGTGTTCACTCTCAACCATTCCGGATGTGAGTTACTTTTCCCCTCTTCGTCAATTTTCCATTTCAGTTGTAGTTGGTGGGAGTGTGGAAGGGGGGTTATTGATTAGGTAGGCGGGGAGTCATTAACTGCAAATTGTGAGACTCTCATTATTTGATAAAGCAGAGTAAAATACATTGCAGTTGTCAGAAAACTGCTAAAATCTTCACCCATTTGAATATGATAATTCAATTAGAGAACAAATAGCATCCCCCAGTTGATTAGAACTGGCTTTGCTTCCCACATTTCCACAATTTAAAGTGGAAGTAATAGAGGAAATGTTGTATGACGAATGCTCACATAGACCTTGCTAATGGTGGAAATGCTTAAGTATACTCTGTACACAGCTAATATAGAAGAAAGTGGTTTATTGCCACTGTTTTGTGATTTATGACTCACATTATGACTTTATTTTGAAATGGTTGGATTAAAAATTAATGTGTGGTAAAAGAAGAATACACAACAAGGAATGAGGATCAGGTTCTATCAGATGCAAGGCCTTTCAGTGATTTATTTCCTATAATCCACTGAAACAAGTGTCTCAGTGCTGTGTTTGCTGGGCCACTGCAAGATGCAGCACACTGTTATATTAGAACTTCTGAGGTGAGACAGCCCAGCTTTTGTTTCCAACTTACAGTGCCATATATACTGTTAATTTCTAAAAGGTTTGAGTAGTTCATAACAAATATGAATAATTTATACTCCAATGTTCTCAACATTGATTAGTGTTCTTTGATAACAGATTGTCTTTTTGATCTGCTTCATTCCTTTAATGTCTTGTGAAGAGTCAGGGAAGCTGTTATTGCAATGCTCAATGTGCAAATCAACTTTCAGTTTAATCATGTATGCAATGAAAGTTAAGTACTGAGATCTTTTTTCCTGTTTCGGGTACAAAGAACATTAACACTAATCATTAGAAGAAGACAATCTAGAGATAAGTTAACAATCATATAGAATCCTTTCTCCTGGAGAGCTCAGGGACGTTCTATTTGCCCAGTCTTTCAGACAATACTCCTTTTAGCCACATGTGGAAGCATCCTCCATGTGTGGTTTTCCCCAGGGCTTAGTTTGTAATGAAAGAGGTGCTGGGGTCAAGCTATTTTTTTTTTTTTTACTTTCATAACTGACATGGCAAGCTCAGAGGTGATGGAGCTATGAACTGCCAGCCTAGAGTTGCCAGGGCTCAGCCCAAGCGCTTGTTCTCCCCTCTTTGCTGCAGAAGGGGTCCTCAGCTGCTTCCCTGCGGCACTTTCCCAACATCATTATCACATTTCCCTAATGCAGGGATTGGCAGATTGGCAACCTGGCAGGTGTGGGCCAAGGTATGTGCTGACCACCACTTCCCATAGCCCCCATTGGCCTGGAGCACTGAAACGCAGCCAGTGGGAGCCACGATCGGCCGAACCTACAGACATTGCAGGTAAACAAACTAGCCCAGCCCACCAGGGTGCTTAATAGCTGAGAGATGAGAACTGAACACAGCAGTCCTGACTCCCACAAAGGACAATCTTTTCCAGATCATAAAATGATCCTGTTTCCAGAAACTGTCTCATCGGGGATGCTTAATTTTGTTTAACCAAAGAAAATGACAATTTCAGAAACAGTTGTCTTAAGTACATATTGTGACAAAGTTCCTCCTCTACCTTGGTGGGTCCTACACTTATTTGGCAGATTTGCTCACCTCAGTGATCTTCTCACAGTCTAGATCAACTCCTCCTGTGTCTGATCAGGAGTTGGGAGGTTTGGGGGGAACCCGGGTGCGCCCTCTACTCTGGGTTCCAGCCCAGGGCCCTGTGGATTGCAGCTGTCTATAGTGCCTCTTGTAACAGCTGCATGACAGCTACAACTCCCTGAGCTACTTCCCCATGGCCTCCTCCGAACACCTTCTTTGTCCTCACCACAGGATCTTCCTCCTGGTATCTGATAACACTTGTACTCCTTAGTCCTCCAGCAGCACATACTGTCACTGTCACTGTCACTGTCACTGTCACTCTCACCTCCTTGGCCTCTTGCTCCCAGCTCCTCACACACACTTCCTCTCCCCTGGCTCCTCCTCACCTGACTGCAGTGAGCTCCTTTTTAAACCCAGGTGCCCTGATTAGCCTGCCTTGATTGGCTGCAGGTGATCTAATCAGCCTGTCTGTCTTAATTGGTTCTAGCAGATTCTTGATTACTCTAGTGCAGCCCCTGCTTTAGTCACTCAGGGAACAGAAATCTGCTTCTTTAGTGGCCAGTAGATCTCCCTTCTATTCCTCTGCTGTAGAGGGAAGGAGGGAGAGGGCTGCTGCTGCTGCTGCTGCTGTTCCTGCTGAGCACTGGGCCCTCACTGCTGCTGCTGCTGCTCTTCCTGCTGCTCCCTTGGCTGGGCCAGGCACCACCACTTCCATCCCCGCCTCCCCACTTCTCTGCTACCCTCTAGTTGGCTGGCTGCTGATCCCCTCACCCCCAACTGCTGCTGTTGCTCCACCTACAGCCCCAGGGGCGGGGGAGGAAGGCTGCTGGCCTGCTTCCCAGAGAAGAAGGGGAGTGAGGGACCCCAGCTCTTGTTGCTGGGGACACCATCTGAGCGGGGTCCCTCCTGCCTGGACACCAGACCACCACCACCTGGAGCTGCTGGGGCTACTGTGGCTGTTGCTGGGAAGCTGTTGGTGCCCTGAGGAAGAAGAGGAGGAGGAGTAGAAGAGGACTGCCTGCTGCTGGGAGACCACGTGAAGACCACAGTGGAGGGGGCTTTACTGGACTGAGTCTTTTTCGAATTGTGCTCTTGTGGTGGGGGTTTGGACTGTGTCTATTGGGACACTGGGGGTGTGGCGTGGAGCCTGCCCCCAGTCCATCTGTGTTCTCTTTCACCCCCACCACCATTGTTCCCCCTCCACCACCCCCGCTGGCTATTTTCCTTCTACTTTGGACTCCTGCCTCTAGGACTGAGCTGCTCGCCTGGCTCACCACGCCCACTTCCATTGTTTGGGCCTGCAGCAGCAGCAGCCTAGCACTGACTTTTGCACAAGTGCCCGTGAGCGCACTCCCCCCCGCACCCTGGGCTGACCCCATCCCCTTTGCCACATTTGTCTGCCCCGCCCATTTCCCTCTGCGGCCCTGACAGTCCTGCTCCAGCCCTGCAGCTAACCCCGTGGTCCCTCCACCCCATTCCCAGCTCACTTCCCCCCCCCCAACCTGTGACCCCCAGCCCTGATTGGTCCCTTCCCTTGTGTGCCCATGCCCCCTCCCATGCGCTTGTGCCCTTCCCCCATTTGAGTTTCCCCTTGTTCACTGCACCCCCCTATGCTGTGGTCCCCCCTGATCCCCTAGTGCAACTAGAGGAGCCGGAACTCCCCTCTGTGTCGGTGCCCTGAATCCCTCCCACCCCTAGGTCCTTGGTTGCTCCCCACGCCCCTTTAGCCTTCCGTTTCTGGCACCCTCCTCCCCTGCCTGCAGCCTAGCGGGGAAGGGTGGCCGCCTCCTCTCCTTCCCCTCCTCTCGCTGTTTTTCCCCCTTCCTGCTCTCGTTATGGCAGGGGACGCGGCAGGGGAGACCCCTCATGATGCTCCCACCACCCCTCCTCCACCTGCCCCCGTGTTCACTGCCCAAGCCTCTGCCTCAGCCGCCGCTGCTGATCCACCTACCACTGCCCCTGCTGGGGCACTGGCGGCGGCGAGTACTGGGGAGACTTCCACTGCTGCCACGTCCCTCATCCCTTCCGATTTGGGGGGAGCCACCCCAGACGGTGGGAAGGGTCGGGGTGGGAAGAAGGGTAAGGGCCCCGCTAGAAAGGCCAGGCCCTCCATGGCGGAGACTACCCCTGCTGCCGCAGCCCCACTACCGACTGTGGCATCCCTCCCCGCTATTCCCTCCACCAGCTCTGCAGGTGTCCCTCTCCCAGCCCCCAGGGCATATGCCCAGGTGGCGGTGGCCCCCCCGCCTGCTCCTTCTCCTCTGAACGCCGCTTCTGCTACCATCTACAGCAGCAGGGACCCCTTTCCCACCTTGACCAGGAAGCACAGCGTCCGTTGCCTCCTGGTGCCCGCCTCGCTCCACGTGGAGACCTACGTGCGGGCATTGGCGAGGGTGGTGGGGCTCACGGCCATCGTGACGGCCTCCAAAATGTACGGGAAAGTGGTCTTCTTCCTGGCATCAGAGGCCGCCGCCCAGGAGGCGGTAGAGACGGGCCTGGCAGTGGGGGGCGTGTTCGTCCCCTGGAGCCGTTGGAAGACCTGGGGGTCCGCTTAATCCTGACCTCCGTTCCTCCCTTCCTGCCAATGCCACCCTGCTGCCCGCCCTTTCTGCCCTGGGACGCCCCATCTCCGTCATCAGCCCTCTCCCCTTGGGCTGCAAGGACCTTGCCCTCCGTCATGTTCTCTCATTCCGCAAGCAAGTGCAGCTTCAACTGCCACCGGCGGCGCATGGCAGAGAGGCGCTTGAGGGGTCCTTTCTGGTCCCCTACCAGGGTGCCCACTACCGGGTGCATTATTCAATGGGGGAGGCCCGGTGCTACCTCTGCCGGGTGATGGGGCACGTCTGGAGGGACTGCATCTTGGCCCAGCACAGAGGAGCGTCCGGGACCCCCGAGCCCCGGCAAGGCGCCGGCCCTGGCATCGCCGGTACCCCTGGCTGCCCGGCACCGAAGCTGCCCCTCCTCCTCCTTCTCGGTCCACCACTGTGGAGGAGGGTGCGGTGGAGATGCCGCCGGACGTGGGAGAGGGCTCCTCCCAGGGAGAATCCTCCTCCATTTCTGCTGTCCCACCACTGCCTCCCCGAGTCCCTGAGCCATTGCCCTTGCCCCCCGACTCGACCCCTGTTAGCCAGCCCCCGGATGATGCCATGGAGGGCTTGTCTTTAGTGCAGGAGAAGTGGGGCAAGCGGAAGGCTCGAGCCTCGTTACATCCTTTGGATTCGGAGGCCTCCCGGAAGAGCAGGAAGGGGGGCACTGATGACGAGCCTTCCGCCTTGTCCCCTGATGACTCCCATTTTGTGGTGCCGGCTGGGGACCACCGGAAGGTAACACCGCCCCTCCTCCGGGGTCCCTTCCTGTGGAAGCCCCCGAGGGGCCTCTCTCGCCCCCTTCCCCCTCGAAGCCTCTGTGAGCACTGAGGTGGGCATCGCCTCGGGTGCTGGCGGGGAGGGCCCTGGGGTGGTGGACGGTGATCTCCCTTCCATCTACGAGGAGATTGAGGCTCTGGGTCTGACCCCGGTCACGCAGGGGGAGGACGACCCTCTGCCGGCGGGCCTCGATCTGGGCGACCTCACCACGGCCCCCCTGTCCCTGGGTTCCCTTCCCCTAACTGCTGCTTCTGCTCCCGCCTCTGAGGATCCCCTGGAATCTTCCATCAACCCGGCTGCGGGTGGCACCCTATTGACGGCCGCCGAGCCCATTGGGGCGACGGCCAGTGCCCCGCTGCCGAGACCCGGTTCCCAGGGAGTGTCCCTCTTGGGTGTGGAGGACCCGCCCTCCTTCCTAGGCAGGGACACCATTGACCAACATCTATCTCTGGATGCCGGGGCAGCCGCCCGTGCCACAGTGGCTGAGCCTGGCATTGTTAGGGGTCCCCTGCCCACTTCCCAGATCCCTGAGCCTGGCCAGGAGGAACCACCGTCCAGCGGCTCAACTATAGAGGCTCCAGATCCTGCCTCTACCTCATTCCTGGATTCTCTCCCTGATCCCCGCCCTACTCCTGTTAGCCCTGTCCTTGTCCCCCCCACTTCCTGTGATGCCAGTGCCGCCCCTGGGAATGCCCCCCAGGGAGCAGCTTCACTAGTTTTTCCTTGTCCTGACCCACCAGGGGCTGCTGGTCTCCTTCTGCCACCCCTTCTTCAATCTGGGAGTGGGGCAGGTCGCGTGGCGTTGGCCCATCTGACACCACGTTGGGGGTCTGCCCCCTGCCTGCCCACCTTGGTGGGCCACGGGGCTGTGACGGGGGCCCCACTGGGGGACAGTCATCGATCAGTGACCCCGCCCCCCCATGCGCTGAGGGAGGAGCTGCGGGAGTTCCTTGAGGACGTCCAGGGCTCCCGTAACAAAGTCCAGCTTGCACTCCAGCGGTAGGGGGACTTCCATCAGGTCCTCCGGGCCGCGAGGACCCTCATGGGGGAGGGTAAGAGGACCAGGAAGCAGGCCGCCGCGGCCTACCGGCGGGTCCACATCTTCCATGACTCTTTACTCACCTACGGGGTAGGTCAAGGATTGCTGCGTGGCCTGCTGGAGGCCGTGGGCGTGTCTGCCGGTGAGGATCCCCCCGAACCCCCCTCATGGCGCCAATCATCTTTCCACTTTAAACACCCGGGGCTGTAGGATGGGTCTCCGCAGGAGCCAGGTGCTCTCCTTCCTCCGGGAGGGGGGGTACTCTGTGGTTTTCCTGCAGGAGACCCATATGGATCCGGCCGCTGAAGCTAGCTGGCAGCTGGAGAGGGGGGACAGGGTCTACTTTAGACACTTCTTGGTTTGCGCGGCCGGAGTGGCAACCCTGTTCTCCCCCGACCTACGGCCCGAGGTGCTGGGGGTCGCCGAGGCTGTGCTGGGTCACCTGCTGCACCTCCGGGTCCGCATGGAGAGGCCTGTGGTTAATCTAGTCAACGTTTACGCCCCGACATCGGGCCCAGAGAGGTTGCGTTTTTATCAGCAGGCATCCACCTTCCTTGGCTCACTGGAGCCTCGTGAATTTCTTGGTCCTGGGAGGGGACTTTAACACCACCCTCAAGGAACGGGACCGCTCAGGGACCGAGCAGTGCCCGGCCACCGCGGACGTCCTCTGGGAGATCGTCGAACGCCACTCCCTGGTGGACGTCTGGCACGACCACCACCCGGACGACGTCTCGACGTTCATCTTCGTCCAGGTGGAGGCCCGTCGGTCGCGCCACTCCCGGCTGGACCGTATTTACCTGTCGTGTTTCCACCTTTCACGGGCCCACTCCTCCAGCGTTCGACCGGCCCCCTTTTCGGATCACCACCTTGCCACCATGACGGCCTCTCTCTGCGCGGAGAGGCCGGGGCCGGCCTATTGGCACTTTAATAATAGCTTGCTGGAGGATGCGGGCTTCGTGGCATCCTTCCGGGAGTTCTGGCTGGCCTGGCGAGGGCAGAGGCGCGCCTTTCCCTCAGCGCGGCGGTGGTGGGATCTGGGGAAGGTGCGCGCTCGGCTCTTCTGCCGTGACTACACCCGGGGTGCCAGCCAATGGAGGGATGCGGCGACAGGGCAGTTGGAGCGGGAGGTCTTGGAGCTGGAGAGGAGTCTGGCCGCCAACCCCGAGGATCCATCCCTCTGTGGAGCGTGCCGCCGGGAGAAGCCCTTGAAGACCATCAGGCCCAGAGTGCTTTTGTTCGAACCCGCATCCACCTCCTTCGGGAGATGGATCGCGGCTCCCTTTTCTTCTATGCCCTGGAGAAAAAGAGGGGGGCCAAGAAGCACGTCACCTGCCTCCTGGCGGAGGACGGCACCCCCCTCACGGATCTGGCAGCAATGTGCGAGAGGGCCAGGGCCTTCTAGGCCACTCTTTTCTCCCCGGATCCGACCGATCCTAATGCTTGCAGAGTGCTCTGGGACGGACTCTTGACGGTCAGCACGGGTGACCGGGACTGGCTAGAGCTGCCTCTCACTCTAGCCGAGTTCTCGGAAGCCCTCTGTCGCATGCCGTGGAGTTCTACCGCGTGTTCTGGGATGTCCTCGGCCCAGACCTGGTCACCATCTGGGCTGAGTCTTTGCAGAGCAGGGTCCTCCCTCTCTCGTGCAGGCGAGTCGTGCTCGCCTTATTGCCAAAGAGGGGGGACCTCTGCAACTTACGGAATCGGCGTCCCGTCTCGCTCCTCAGCACGGACTACAAAATCGTTGTGAAGGCCATCTCGATGCGGCTAGGGTCCATGCTGGCGGACGTGGTCCATCCAGACCAGACCTACACCATCTCGGGCCGCACCATCTTTGATAACTTGTATCTGGTCTGGGACTTTCTAGGATTCGGGTGTAGGGATGGTCTGTCATTCGCCCTCTTGTCCCTAGATCAGGAGAAGGCGTTCGACAGGGTGGATCACAGGCATCTCCTGGGCACTCTGCGAGTGTTCGGCTTCAGACCCCAGTTTGTGGGTTTTCTCCAGGTGCTGTACGTTTCTGCGGAGTGTCTGGTCAGGCTCAACTGGACCCTGACCAAGCCGGTCAGCTTTGGGCGGGGAGTGCGGCAGGGATGCCCCCTCTCGGGTCAGCTGTACACTCTGGCGATCGAGCCCTTCCTCTGTCTCCTCCTCAAGAGGTAGACGGGGTTGGTGCTTCGGGAGCTGGAGCTGCGGCTGGTCCTGTCGGCGTACGTTGACGATGTGCTCCTCGTGGTCCAGGACCCGGGTGACTTGGTGCGGGTGGAGGCTTGCCAGGCTGTGTACTCGGTGGCCTCCTCCGCCCAGGTCAACTGGGTCAAGAGCTCTGGCCTGGTGGTCGGGGACGGGTGGCAGGCTGGCTCCCTCCCACCCACGCTTCAGGCCATCCGGTGGAGCGCGGGTCCGCTGCTCTATCTCGGCGTTTACCTTTCTGCCACACATCCGTCTCTCCCGGAGAACTGGCATGGTTCAGAAAGCAGGGTGACGGAGCGGCTTTGGAAATGGACAGGACTACTCCGGTGCCTCTCCCTTCGGAGGAGGGCACTGGTGCTTAATCAACTGGTCCTGTCCATGCTCTGGTACCAGCTCAACACCCTGGTCCCGGCCCCGATTTCCTGGCCAACCTCTGGACGGTGATTCTGGAGTTATTTTGGCCAGGGCTGCACTGGGTCTCTGCAGGGGTCCTCCACCTGCCCCTGGAGGAGGGGGGGCAGGGCCTGAAGTGCCTACGCACTCAGCTCCATATCTTCCGCCTCCAGGCCCTGCAGAGGCTCCTGTATGGTGCAGGTAGTCCGGCATGGATCGTATTGGCGCACGCCTTCCTCCGCCACTTCCGAGGGCTCCGATATGATCGGCAACTCTTTTACCTCCATCCAAGAGGTCTTCCGCGAGACCTCTCTGGGCTGCCGGTCTTCTGCCAAGACCTCCTCCGGACCTGGAAGCTCTTTTCAATGACCAGGTCCATGGTGGCCACCGTGGGGGCCGATCTCCTCGCAGAGCCCCTGCTACACAACCCCCAGCTTCGTGTACAGGTGGCAGAGTCCCCCGCGGTGTGCCAGAGGCTGGTCTTGGCGGGAGTCATCAGGGTCGGAGACCTCCTGGACTACGACCGGGGAGATCCTCTGATGCTCGCTCAGTGCATGGGGCTCTCCAGACCTCGTACTCCCCGGCGCATACTTCAGGAGGTGAAGGCCGCTTTACTGCCCGCTGCTCGGGCTTACCTCGACCGGGTCCTGTGAGAGGGCATGCCACGCCCACCCTCCACCCCAGGCCCCGTGGACCCAATCGGCCCCCTCACCCTTTCACTGCAAGCTGGCTGCACAATCTGCAGCCGGTTCTGTTCCAGGCTGCACCAAGGAAACATCTGTACATGCTCATGCTCCACACTCTCCACTACCTCACCCTCGCATCCCGCCCCAGTACCAAATGGCAGGACCTCCTGCCACCTCTCAAGGGTGAGAGGCCCCAGTGGGCCAGCTTATACTCTGCCCTGGTCCCGAGGCCTGCTGGGGAGGTCAGTTGGCAGCTCCTTCATGGGGCCGTGAGCACGGGCGTGTACTTGGCATGGTTTACCCCTGTCCCCAACACCTGCCCTTTTTGTGGCATGAAAGAGACCCTGGCGCACGTTTATTTAGAGTGCGCCAGATTGCAGCCCCTGTTCCAGCTCCTCTTGAATCTTATGTTGTGTTTTTGGTTGCACTTTTCCCCTCACCTGTTTATCTATGCACTTCTTGTCCGTGGCCCCACCAAGTCGCGGGATCTCCTTGTCAACCTCCTCTTGGCCCTGGCCAAACTAGCCATCTACAAAACCAGGGAGAAGAGGTTGGCCGACGGGATTTCCTGCGACTGTGGGGCCTATTTCTGCTCTTCCGTCCGTTCACGCATCTGGGCAGAGTTCCTTTGGGCGGCATCCGCTGGCTCCCTTGATGCCTTCGAGGAGCAGTAGGCGTTGTCCAGGGTTCTCTGCTCGGTGTCCCCATCAGGTTCCCTTCGTTTAGCCCTGTGACCTCACTCCCGATCCTGTTCTTTTTTCATTAGTTGTCCCATGGAATTAGTTGGTGTCACAGACCTGTGGATCCTCCCCTTAAGCTGGGGGGAGGTCCTTTAGAAGCCCGCCCACCTCCTGGATACCAATAGGACCAGACTCCTGTATCCCACTGGTCTTGGTCTGTCACAATATATAGTAGGATCACAAGTCCACATTTAATCTGAATTTGATAAATGTGCATGAATATAAGAACCTTATATAGGTCAGAATACATCATGAAATCATTATGCGTTTGAAGTATGGCATAAAATCATAGACCCACAGAGTTAGAAGGGACCACAAAGGCAAACTAGTCTAACCACCTTCCAAGATGCAGGACATATTGAACCTATACCATCCAAGGCAGGTGGCTATCCAGCCTCCTTTAGAAAACCTCCAGTGAAAGATCTTCCACAACCTGCCTTGGCAGTCTGTTCCATTGTCCTACAGTTCTTACAGTCAGGAATCTTTTCCTGAGATTTAATCTAAATCTCCTATGCTGTAGTTTCAACCCATTGCAAGAGAGAACAACTTTTCTCCATCTTTTTTATGACAGCTTTTCAAATACTTGAAGACCTCTCTCATGTCCCTCCTTAATCTCCTCTTTTCCAAACTAAACATATCCAGTTTCTTCAGCCTTTGCTCATGTGGCTTGCATTCCATCCCTTTGATCATCTTTGTCACTCACATCTGAATCCTTTCCAGTTTCTCTACATCTTCTATACATTAGTGATCAAAATTGGACATAGTATTCCAGCTGAGGCCTAACAAGTGCCATCCTTCACAATTGTTTAATAACACATTATCAGATGTACAAAAAGCCACAATCAAGGAAGAAGGCCATATTGTTTTTTTTAAATGGCCTGGTTTAGAGGCAACAAAAAAATAAAAAGAGAGTAGTATACAACAATTGGAAGAAAGGGGAAGTTGATAGTAATGAACATAAATCAGAAGCTAGAAATTGGAGACAATTGATAAGGGAATTAGAGGGATGCTAGGCAAAAATCTATGGCCAGAAAAGTGAAAGACAGTAAGGAATTTTTAAAGTATATTAGGAATAAGAATCCTAGCAATGGTGTTGGTTCATTGGTTCTTCAAATGGAAATAGTAGAAGTATCAATAATAATGCAGAAAAGGCAGAAGTGTTCAATAAATATTTCTGTTCTGTATTTGAGTGGAAAAAACAGATATAGTCATATCATATGATAACATTATTTCCATTCCAGTAGTATCTCAGGAGAAGTTTATTGAATCATTAATGTTGATTTTCAATAAGTCTTGGAACTCCAGGAAAATTCCAGAAGACTAGAAGAAAGCAAATATCCCAATATTTTAAAAGGGTAAATAAGATGACCCAGGTAATTATAGACATCAACCCCAAGCAAGATAATTGAGCAGCTGATATACACCTGATTAACAAAGAATTAAAGAAGGGTAATATAATAAATGCTAGTCAACATGAGTTTATAGAACATAGATCCTTTCAATTTAGCTTGATTTTTTTAATTAGATAATGAGTTTAATTGATAATGGTAATAGTGTTGACATAATATATTTCGACTTCTGTAAAGTGTTTGACTTGGCTCCACATAACATTTTGATAAAAAAACAAGAAAGATATAAAATTAACATGGCACACATTAATGTATGAAAAGCTGGCTAACTGATAGGTCTCAAAATGTAATTGTAAATAAAAAATCATCATTGAATGGATGTGTTTCTAGTGGGCTCCTGCAGAGATCAGTTCTTGTCCTTACTATTGAACATTTTTATTAATGACTTGGAAGAAAACAAAATCATCACTGATTGCATATAACACAAAAATTGAGGCAGTGGTAAATAACGAAGAAGACAGGCCACTAATTCAAAGTGATCTGGATCATTTGGTAAGCAATGTGCAAGCAAACAATATGCATTTGAATATGGCTAAATGTGTACATCTAGGAACAAAGAAAAAAGGTCATACTTACACAATGGTGGGGGCAGGGAATCTATCCTGGGAAGCAGTGATTCTGAATAAGATTTGCGGTTCATGGTGGATAATCAGCTGAACATGAGTTCCCAGTATGATGTGGCTAAAAAGCCTAATGAAATCCTTGGATGCATAATCAAGAGACTCTCAAGTGGCAGTAGAGAGATTATTTTACCATTGTGTTTGGCACTGGTGTAACTGTTGCTGGAACACTGTGTCCAGATGTTGTATGCACAATTCAAGAAGGATGTTGATAAAATGGAGCGGATTCAAGGAAGAGCCACAAGAATAGTTAAAGGATTAGAAAACATGCCTTATAGTGAGATGGAGAACAAAATATTTAATAATGAGCTCTTTAGTCTAGCAGAGAAAGGTATTACTCAATCCAAAGGCTGAAAGTAGAAACTAGACTAATTCAAACTGGAAAAAAGTGTACGTTTTTAACAAGAGTAATAAACCATTGGAACAACTTACAGGAGTCATGGTAGACTCTTCCTCACTGACCATTTTTAAATTAAGGTTGGACATTTCTCTAAGAGATATTCTCTAAGAATTATTTTGGGCAAGTTCTGTGTTTGATACAGGAGGGCAGACTAGATTATTACAATGGTCCCTTCTGGCCTTGGGTTCTATGAATCTTTAAAAATTGTTCTGTTGACATAAATGAGCTCCATTTTAACTATATTTATATTTGTTATCTTCATCTTGATGCATAGTAGTGTATAATAGTGATGCATAATCTAAGAAAGAATAAAATCCATTGGTAAACTAGATATGAGACCAAGTCACAAATTTCAGATCTAGATATTCTATGCAAAACTTTTGGGAGTGTTGTTAGGGATTTTGTTGAGTTCATTACAAAATACTATGGGGGTCATTTGTGGTTCAGATTTTCAATACCCCCAAATTTCAGGAGTGTTTTCATCTATTTTAAACTAATATTTGAAGAGGTATCTGTTAATATGAAAAGCATTTATTAACCACAAAAGAGATATTTTAATGTTATGAACACAACAATGGAACATGAATCTGTGACTGAAAGAAACTGGGGTCATGGAAAAGTTTGACAACAAACACATACAGGTGGCTCCTGAGGTAGCTGAAGAAAAGCCACTAATACATAAACTTGCAGGGCGTAATGGTAAATACACTGGAATGGAAAAGAAGAATGGAACGAAGGGGGAAAAGGCAGAAGGTCTGCATGGCTAGCAGAGTGCTCAGAAGCAATTGGCTCTCCAATTTTATTTCCCAGTATCCACATAATCCACTCAGGAGCTGACTCTGCTGTCTTTATTCAACAAAACTGTGTCCTGAATGAAAACAACAGGATCAGGCCCTCACTCTCTTAGCTATTCCGTAGAGCACCACTCCTATAATGCTGATATAGGTGGGATTTTTTCCCTTGATTTCAATGGAAGCAGGTGTGGGTTCTATCCAGGTCTAACTTTTCCCAGCTATGACTCCAAAAAAGAAACAGGGTAGAGCAGTGGTTCTCAAAGCCAGTCACATCCCTTGGCCCATGCTGCTTCCCACCACCCCCATTGGCCTGGAGAGGCAAACCGTGGCCAGTGGGAGCTGCGATCAGCCGAACCTGTGGATGTAGCAGATAAACAAACTGGCCCGGCTTTGAGAACCACTGGGGTAGAGTACTACATGTCCAGTCCCCTTTTTTATTCAGATGGATTGTTACACTGAACACTATATTTAACAGCTTTATTTATACATACCTATTACCTCTGTAAGTGAGCAAGAAGTGAGTTTCTACGGATGATTTATCAAACTATTGTACTAATTTGGGGAATATCCCTTTTGAAGTTAACCACTTGTGACTAATCTTCGTGGTCAGGGCACTACTGAAATTAAACATTTTCTGTTTAACATTTTGTGGGAAAGCAGTCTGTAATGCATGATGATTGATGCACTAGAACTGGCTGGAAAACACAAAAAATGTGAAAATTAAATTTTAAAATCCCAATTTTTAAAAATTTAGAAATTTGAAATTTCATCAAAATTTTGAAAACTGAAAACATTCCCAATCTCTGTGGTGCACAGACTATTACTGGAAAATCCTATAGACAAGTTCAAGGAGCACATTAAACAAACTGCTCAGCTGAAGTAGTGGTTGTCACTGAAATTATTTATTAGACAGTTAACTCTCTGGGACAGAAACCATCTTTTTGTTCTGTGTACAGCATCTACCACAATGGAGTCCTGGTCCATGACTGGGGCTTCTAAGTGCTACTATGATAGTTAACATAATAAAACTTAAATATAATACTGTGGAGGAAAAAAACAAGCAATTTCAGGCACATTGTTGTGCACAGAACTCAGACCCTTAGAGTTAAGCACCTAGGTACAGTGGAGGCTGGGGAGCACAGGGAGCAAATTGCAGCTCCCTTATTGGCAGCCATACAACCCCAGTGCAAGTTAGAGCTTCACAAGATCAGGGACCTTACACTACTTGAGGACTGGGCGTTGCAGAGCTCCATTCCACACACCCTGCCTGACCCTCTTCTGCTTACACTGGGTTGTGGGTGGCTGGTGCAGGAAGTGGCAGAGCTGCATCCTCCAGTTTTATGGCAACTGAGAATTCTCCACTGGCTGTGTCTATTTTAAAGGCTAGGGAATCCAGCCTTGTACCCACTTGACTGATGGTTGCTAATGTCAAAGACAATGCAGTCTCTTTACATACCTCTGTATAGAATAATGCCAAGCTAGGAACCCTGCTTCAGCTTAGAGGCAGCTCATTGTCCACAATCAGCTGCTGTTTCCTTGCAAAGCAGGGGATGTAAGGTCACCGGAACCTATGCAGAAATTCGGGTCCAAGGCCAAAGTGCCCCCTCCCTCTCTGCTGCTGGCTGCACCAGCAGTGAGCTAGCTGCCCTCTCTTCTGGCACCACAGCAGCCCCTGCTGGAGGAAAGGTGTAATTGCAGTGCCTCCTTGGCAGAATCTGGTATTCGGCTGTGGGAGTCTGAGGGGGACATGAATTCTTCGCTTATGTTTCTTCTGTTAAAAAGTGGGGAAGCCATGGACCTCTGCCCCCCTCCTTCAGGCACCAGTGAGCGATAGCAAGCAATGGACATCATATTTCCAATTTTAATTCTCAACTACTTCAGCACTCTTAGGAAATTCTTTGCAATGCTCCCCTTGTGCTAATATTCAATTAGCTTTCAAATGAATGAAGAGCTTGCATGAGCTGAGATGGCCACATTACCAAGTACTGTACCAGTACAAGAGTTCACAAACAGCTGTTTCAAAGTAATTGAAATCATAATGTGCAGAAAAATTACTTTTATAATGGTTGCCTTGAAGATTTATTTTTTTAAATGTAATTAAAAAGTAGATTTAGAAATACGCTCAGCAACCCAAAAGATTAAATATTAATATGAAGCATAATTAATAAATGATACATCTCTTGATTACTAATGGGTTATTGACACTAAAAGCCTAACATTATGGAATATTAGGGCAAACAAAGGCTTTTGGGGAATATCTCCAAGCTTCAAGGATAAAGCTCTGTCTCTTTCCTCTTGAAAATTCAAAATAGATTTGAAGGCCCTTAAAACCATTGAAAAAGAAAATAAAAATGTAACTGTTGACTCTAATGATTATATTGGTCCTGAGAAATTAAAATTCAGAAGACACACTGTATCCTTGTGTAACATTTTGTAAATTTTCAGCAACTCACCTAAAAGTGGAAGAAAGAGTCATTGTCCCTTAGATTAGCAGTTTACAATAGTAACATTATTTCGATTAATGCCAAATCATTTAATTGTTTTTAGAAATATTGCACAGCTTGGGTATAAGGGAGACATTAACTATGATGTCTTATTAAAAATATATATGCTCTATATAGATTGAAACTGGGTAGGTCATTAATGAATATAAAAACTGTCACCACAAACCAGAAATTTCTGGCACAAGAGATTTGCAAATCCAGGAGCTTTGTGTAGTTAGGAAAACTATACAATAAAAGGATAGAAACACTATATTGTATTATTAAAATTATTGGGGGGAACCTATGAAATTAAGAACCGTGTTCTTGGTTGTTTTATTTTTCAATAATCTGAGCCAGGAGTTGGAAGGAAGGATGGCTCTGTGTTTGGGGCACTGGCCTGGGGTGAGGGAGATGCTGCTTCAATTAACTGCTCTGCCATGGACTTTGTGTGTGACCTTGAGCAACTCACTTAGCCTCCTCGTGCCTCAGTTCCCATGTGTAAAATGAGAGTCCCAGAGGGAGAAAGGCACCACCAGAATTAAAAACTGCCCATTGAAACATCATGAAATTATGTCCCTATGGCCAAGTTGGTCACAAAATACACACACACACACACACACACACAGTTTAGAGGTTCTCAACCTGGTGTTTGCAAATACATATCAGACAGTTGTGACCACTCTGGCCTTCCCATATTGCTAGATGGGAAGAAGACCCCCCTCTATGGGAAAGGTTGAAAACCACTGCAAGTAGAAATGAATGTCCTCATTTATGGCCCGGTCCTGCGGTTTTTTTCTCATTCCTTATTAAGTTCCCATTGCAGCTAATGGTAATTTATGCCTTAAGGGCATTTTTCCTTTAGAAGGGATCATTTGGTCCAGTGCTATGCTGTGTCTGGGGTTCCATTACACTGCAAGATATTGTCAGAATGCATCTCACTTTCAAACTCTACAACATTTGTAGTCATATCAAAAAATCTTTTATTTATGAACTCCAGCTGGATGGGCCAGTGGTTAGAGGGCTAGTCTGGGAATGGGAAACCTGGTTTCAATTCCCTTCTCCACCACAGTTTTCCTCTGTGACTTTGGGCAAGTCACTTACAGCCAGCTTTTGAAAGGTTTTCAGGGAATTAGGTACTGAGGCACTTTTGAAAATCCCACTAAACACCTATCTGCATCTTTAAGGTGCCTAATCACCTTTGAAATCTGGCGCTTTGTGCCTCAGTTCTTCGTCTGTAAAATGGGGCTATTTGTACTTTACTTCATAGGGTTGTTGTGATGATAAGTACAGGAGATTGTGAAGCACTCAGATACCACAGTAATGGGAGCCTGATGAACACCATAGGTAAATCAATAGATGTTGTTAATTAGCATGTATAAGCATTTAATGAACAAAACTAGCCTCATGCACAGAGTTAGCCTATGTCGCCTAGACCTTACTGCCTTTGGTAATGCATAACCACACAATCATAGTATTGTTATCTTTGACAGACAATAGGAGAAAGGGAAAGAGGTCACTCTCACTTGCAACCTCTTGAATTAAATTCGATTTTAAGCTCTTTGGGACAGAAATATTCTCCCCCTATGGTGTTTGTGCATCACCTAGCACACTGAGTCCCTGATCCTGACTAGGACTTTTGGACGCTAACCACAATAAATATAATAAATCATCACAAGACATCTATCCCTATTTGGGCCCTGCTGTCTTTAATTTTCAGGATTTTTCTTTTTTAAATCATTAACTCTTAGATGACTCTAGCTCAACACCTCTTCTGATAATTCTGTTCTTTGAGGTAGAAACATTGTTAGGGGGTCATTTTCATATGTTGTTGGCATGAGGCAAAAATTATTATCTGTTACGTTCGTTTACACCATGTTTAATCTAAACACATTTTTCAAATTAAATTTTTTAAAAATTGGTTATCAAATGTGGGGGAAAGGGCACGAAATGAAATGAAATGAAATGAAATGATCCACCTCCTCAAAACAACATCCTGGATCCACAGAGATTTTAGTTGGAGATGTTCTCAGTGCAGGAAAAACTGCTAGCCACTTTTACAAGCTATTAGTGGGAAATGCACACTTAATACCCACTTTAACCTATGATTAAAACATTTGTTATCCCTTTAAATGCTTGATACAAGACAGTTTATTCATCATTTAACACAACACAAGCCACATGGCTTACTGGGCCACAGAATTTGTGCTTTCAATCAATCATTTTTCCCCTCCTGGACTCAAACCTCTTCCTTTCTCAAAGGTCAAGATGCCATGGAAGCAATGTAAGATCTATGCTACTCACAGGGAGAAGAATTACCCACAGAAAGCTGGGACAAATAGAATAGCTAACGAAAAGGATTTGAGTGTTGCTTTTTAGGGCAGGTGCTTCATTCTCTACTTTTGTGTTACTAAGGGATCTTCTCTGAAATTATATAATGCTTGCATGTCAAATTAACATATGGCAAATAACGTACTCTTTATCATTCTGACACCCAAGAAGATGGCTAATTCTTGACTCATAGCAAATGTCAAGGATAAAGGTCCAAATTTTCTGCAGTGCACTTAAGTGAATGCTTAAGTCCCCAAACATCCTCTTAAGGGTTTTGCTGATTGGGGCCACAGTAAATAATGATGTTATAATATCACAATCACAAACATCATAGTACAGAGGCAGAGCACTGGGCCACAGTCATTTACTGGGTCTTTGAACTATAGTTTCCTGATAAAGTGGCTCATCATTTTTGCAAACTTCAGTACCCCGAAAGACTCCAATGCATACAATATATGAGAAAGATCTGACGCAAATTTGACATGGACAGGATGTACCACGGATCTAATGAGACTTGAGAGATATTTTGTTGGCAAGATTCAATTAATTTCATATCCCAAATATGTTGTGTGTAAGTAAACAATAAAATATTCTGTACTCTTACATTATCTATACCCAGGGCTATGGAAATTTCTATATAATATACAATAGAATTTGCACAGTAATGTTGATTAAAGGATAATATTTTAGTAGTGTTTAATATGCCATATAGACTGTAATTGTACACAATTTATAGCAATAAAATTTGTTTTTGAATGTGCATGTCAAACATATGTCAAGTGTATGTTTACCATATGGCTATAATCTGACAAACTGGATCTAGATTATGGTTTCATTTGCTGGGCTTTCATAGTGTTCCTAAGCAGAATGCAGGATAACTACAGAAACTTGTTATTGTAACTGTTTATCTGATTTCCTAATCATGTTACGCTGTTGTAAAGTTGAGATAAGGCCAAATCCTGCTGATTTTACTCTCCTGGGGGAATAATCCATTGAGTTGGTGCATGTTTTCCAGTTTCCATTTCACTCCATTTCTTGTAGGACTGGCCGCCCAAGCCAGTGAAGTAGGTGAACCAGATTCTGACTTCTTTTATACTGGTGTAAATCCAAAGTTACTCCATTAACTCCAAGGAATCACTGGATTTTCTAGGTGAATAACTGAAATATTCATCTTGTCTATCACAGCTGCTCAGACAGGTAAAACATGCAGGATTTAGTCTGTACTACCAGGATTTATGGAAAAAACGTTTTTTCTCTAATGCTGTTACTTTCCCTTGTAATAAAAAGCCCAGTTTTCCCCTGCAGCAAATCCCTCTAGTCCTAGCCATTGAGCCAGCTGTTACTTTAGCTTTACAGAGTAAGCTCACTATGAATTTCACTATCGTGTTTTCCTATCTCCATTTCCTTTCTTTTCACAACAGTACTGGTGGGCACTGACCTGCTTCCTATATTTCTGTTTTGAAATAAAATGCTCTCGAGGAAAGAGTGAGAGATATTTACAGCTATTCCAATATCTACATTGGCAGGGGTTTGTCTGGTGGGTTACAACAAATACCTTTTATTATTAAGCCATTATATTGAATGGCTGCTTTTTATCCTGGAGAGCAATTTCCAAGGAGCTTCATTTGGAACCTGTTAGCACAGTCACAGTGTTTTCTATGTCAGATGGAAACCCCAGATCGATGAATTGGCTTTAATCCCCACACTGGCAAAGCTAAGTATTTAATATCTCCAGGGAGGGCTTTGGCCATGTTTCTTTTTATAGAACCCCCTGGCAGCCAATCTATGAGATGGCATCATTCTCTTTTTCCCCATCCACTGGTTAGGGATACCACAATAACAGCTGACAGTCAGATGGGGAGGAGTGTGACTAGAAAATGGCAAATGATACAGAAAAATCTGAAAATGCAATCCTAATAAAAAAAGAATCCCTTGGAATTCTGAGGGTATATAACAACAAAACAAGCATGTGCTGGAAATTAAATCTCCAAGCAGTATTGATTGCTAATGGCTTTTTTTTTTAATTTCAATCTTATTTACTATGTAGAGATAAGAGCTTACTCCAAGCACTTTGTCTGATTCAGAACCTTGTATCAGAAATCTAAAGATCACTCAAATTAAGGGGAGATAGCTAACTACTCCCCTGGGTGTTAGGGGAATATTTTACTTATCCCATTAGAGCAAAAGAATAGCACAGTACGGAGTCAGTCCAATCAGAGATACCATTCAGCAAATTGTGGCAACTGCTTTTGTTTTTCTTAAAGAATGTGGTCTATTTCCATTAACTTTACCTTACTCTTTCTTTCTTGTTTCTTATTCCGAAAACTCTAAAACTGTGCAGAAAAAATCCCAGTAAATTCTATAATCTGCATTTTATCTTATTATTTGAAAGATAAATTCACATCCAAATTCAAAAATATCTTAAAAAGCAAGGCAAAGGTTTTGAGGAAAAGAAAAAAATGCTCTCTCCAGGGTATATATTTCCTATAAACTTAACTCTACCTGCACCACACTGAAAGCCATTGAAAGCATATTTGTATCTCAAGCACTGATTTAAGGCATACAGCATATATAATAACATTAGTACTATATTCCCACACGATTCAATGTCATTATTTTGGTTTTTCCCAGCAGCTTTTCAATAACTTGTGGTTTGCAGTGGGTAGGCATGCATTATGTGCCACAGTAGAACCTCACAGTTACGAACTGAGCTGTCAACCACACACCGCATTTGGAACCGGAAGCACAAAATCAGGCAGCAGCAGAGATTAAAAAAAAAAGAGCAAACATAGTACAGTACTGTGTTAAATGCTGCTTTCCCTTTGTTTTTTTAGTAGTTTACATTTTTCTTCTGCATAGTAAAGATTCAAAGCTGTATTATGTCAATGTTCAGTTGTAAACTTTTGAAAGAACAACTGATAACATTTTGTTCAGCATTACAAACATTTCAGAGTTACAAACAACCTTCATTCCCAAGGCGTTCATAACTCTGAGGTTCTACTGTAGCTTTCATATTTCTACCTTAAATTGGTGGTCTAACTCTGAAAGAGGAATATATCACTCTTAAATGAGTAAACCTGTTAGAAAACTGAAGAGTCATTCTAAACCTCAGCACAAACCTCAAACAAAATCATATACTTTTTAAGGTTAGATTTGATTCTGAGATGTATGCCTGTCTTCCATCTCCATGGGGAATAGAGTTTCTGGAAGGAGGCCAGCCACAAGGTAACAGATGATAGGAGTTCCAAATTTTTCTTTTCACAATATGACAGAATGTGCCAATAGACATTCAGAAAAAAATTAAAAACAACAAAAATACATTAGACATTTGTCCTGTAGCTTCAAGGGATCTGAAGGAACAGGGGGAGACCACAATGGAAAAAAAGAATCCAACAATGTTGAGGTAGTCAGAGCCTTCACAACCAGAGTCTGCGTCCCCTAGAGTTGGCAACAAGTTACCTCATAGCCCAAAAGGCCACCTGCTTTCTAGTCCAATTTCTTCAGCCTCTCCCCGAAACCACTCCCACCTGCAATACAGCCAATGAAGGAGGGCAATCCCACAAAATACTATAGCAGGCTATCAGGAAAGACAAGCAGTCTCTTTGGGATTGCAAACAGTGCGGAGAAAAGGATGTCAAACATTTAGGGCCAGATTCTGATACACTTGTTCATCTTGACTAGTACCCTAAGTTCCCCAATTCAGCATGGCACATACAGCTATCAAAGTCAATGGGAATCTTTCCACTGATCTCTGAAAGCTTTGAATCAGGTCTTAAAGCACCTACATAACTTTAAGCATGTGCTAAAATCCAGTTGAAGCTAATAAATTTGAAGCATACGCTTAAAACAAAACACATGATTGACGACTTTGCTGAGTAGAGATAAGTGTTTTGCTGTATTATTACCTTTTGCACAAATAATCCCACTGAAGTCAGCAGAAATAAGAATCTGGCCCTGTGTTTTGGTAGTGAAATGCTTTCAGACCAGGAGCACTAATCTCTCTTCTGTTAAATGTCAATATAAAATCAGCCAAAAATATATGTTTGAAAATGGAGTGTAATAGTAATGTTCAAACTTTTGCAGTACTCTAGAAAAATTCCTCTGAAATGAACCTGTGAAAGCTGCACCCGTTTTGACTTTTTAATCACAAACTATATTTCTTCAGCCTGTTGAGAATTTGGAGACAGGGAGTATGTAACCCGGCAGTGCGGAGAAAGAGAGACAGCAAAAACACAGTTGTTAGTTCATGTTACTTGAAGTTATTCATATTAACTTTAATCTTCTACAGTGCAGAATGCAATGCATGGTATCAATCTGTACCAAACTGCTGCCTGTGTTCTACACCAAGCAGACTGTTTATATGGGAGTCTAATATTTCACAGTATTTCCAATATATCTAGAAAATATTCAGAGATTTTTTACTCCTGTTTATTTTTTAAAAAATAAACAGTTATAAAATCTTTCTTTTAACTGTGAGGTGGTGATTTAGGAAACCATAAAGGGAAACATCAGTAATGAGGAAGCCCTCTGTGGTGCCACTCAAACACACTCCCAAGTTGCGCCAACCCAAATTACTAAAATTGCTCAGGTTTGTACTCAGGAAAGCCAGGCACTTGAAAATCCAGTTTTTGGAAGGGGAGATGGTACATCTTCATCAGAAAAATATGAATCATTTGTCAGGTGCTCTAGTGCTAATGCAGTTCTCCATATATTTTAGTTGAAAGAGGAGGTTACAGGAAGATGGCAGACAGAACCATATCTTCTACAAGCTACCTCTATATAAAGGAAGGGATTCATTTGAAAGATGCTGGCAGAAGTACATAATTGCTTTCCAAATAGCTTCCAAATGTGTAGGTTGTGAAACACCTATTAGTCATTTTTATGTGTCAACAACATCAAATAACCGGCACTAAACAAAACAAAAGGGTTTTAGTAAAAGTATGAAGAGATGAACCAAATGGCCTGTCATTTTGTTCCAGCTTATCGTGAAAGAGCAAGTCTAGGAAATTCAAAATATGTGCCTTACTACCAGTTATTACGAAATGCTCTCATCACACGCACACACACACGCAACTTTACATATCATGTTTTAAGGAATCTAAAAGTTACTAAATATATGGGGTGAAATCCTGGTCCTAGAGAAGTTAATGTCAGAACTACAATTCACTTCAATAGGGCCAAGATTTCAGCCAATAACTTTATAAAATCAAAGTTGAACGTTATTGAAAGCAGAGAGCAGGATAAATCTTCTACTTGCCAGCTAAACTGACTTTGGGGCAGACCAAAGGCCAGAAGACTGATGGCAAACTGCCCTAATGGACCTGAAAATTTTGCCCCATATTTCTTCTTGCTCTTTCAAAATAAAAGCTATAATGAAATGCCATTTTTCTGATATTCTTCAGTTCCAGTGTATTTTAATGATGAAATACACATGAATGATGATGAAACCAAAGAAAACTTGAACTAAAAAACAAACTTATTCTCTCAGTAAACCTTTCCTGGTTGACAATTCTTGCATTAGCCAACAGACGCATTGTTTCACAGCACTAGTCCACTGTGTATCTTAAATTCTTGTTTAAGAGAATAGGTTTTTTTCCACATAGCTACATTGGTCAATAATGACGGACAAAGTTAATACATGATATTTCTGCTAGGGCTATGATCTGCAAATCTTTCTGGCAACATCTGGGTTTTTGGCCATTGCTTTGTTCAGATGCTAGTTGATGGCATGGGTCACAGCTTGGATCTGATCCTGCCATAGTCAGGGCACAGAATATGGGCATTCTTGGGTACACGCTAACACCCACACTCTATGCCCTCAAAACTGGGGAAGCTGCAAATTCCAGTAATTATCCATCTGAGGTAGAATGGGGAATGGTTCAGTTTCCCACACAGGTATTAACATGAGATTTAGGATACAGTGGGATTTCGGGATTGATGTGGCAGCATTATCCTGATGCTGGTCTGTGCAGAAATTATTCCTCAATGAATGTGGCAGAGGGGCCCTTTGACTAGCTAGAAGCAATTGGAGTAGAGAAGCACAAACAGGGAGATTATGAAATTCTTCCACAGAACAGTGTACAGGGACCTATCCCAACTACACATATAAAATGATGGGATCTAAATTAGTTGTTACCAATCAAGGAAGATCTTGGAGTCATAGTGAATAGTTCTCTGAAAAAAGCCACTCAGTGTGCAGCAGCAGTCAAAAAAGCAAACAGAATGTTGGGAAACATTAAGAAAAGGATAGATAATAAGACTGAAAATATATTGCCCCTATAAAAATCCATGGTATGCCCACATCTTGAATACTGCATGCATTTGTGGTTGCCCCATCTCAAAAAAGATAAATTGAATGGTAAAGTTTCAGAAAAGTGCAACAAAATTATTAGGGGTACGCAACAGCTTCCATATGAGGAGAGATTAATAAGACTGGGACTTTTCAGCTTGGAAAAGAGACGACTAAGGGGGGATACGATTGAGGTCTGTAAAATCATGACTGGTGTGGAAAAAGTAAATAAGGAAGTGTTATTTAGTCTCTCGTAACACAAGAACTAGGGGTCACCAAATGAAATTAATAGGCAGCAGGTTTAAAACAAACAAAAGGAAATATTTTTCACACAATGCACAGTCAACCTGTGGAACTCCTTGCCAGAGGATGTTGTGAAGGCCAAGACTACAACAGAGTTCAAAAAAGAACTAGATACGTCCATAAAGGATAGGTCCATCAATGGCTATTAGCCAGGATGGGCAGGGATGGTGTCCTTAGCTTCTGTTTGCCAGAAGCTGGGAAAGGCCAACAGGAGATGGATCACTTGATGATTACCTGTTCTTCTCATTCCTTTTGGGGCACCTGGCATTGGCCACTGTTGGAAGACCGGATACTGGGCTAGATAGACCTTTGGTCTGACTCAGTATTGGCACTCTCATGTTCTTATGTTCGAGGAAGGCTTCTTGTGTTGCTTGATTAATCTGATATAAATTCATTTATAAAATAAAACACGATCAAAGAACACCTTTAAATAACCAAACTTTAGCACTCTCTCTTCCAAGTTCAATGTCTCCTGTCACCATGCACAGAAAAGTGCCCTATTGATTTCAGTGGGAGTTGCCCATTGGTCTTTTCTATCAATCCCTTCTGTAGTTGGTTCAATCAGTTGTGGCTGAAAGTTGATTCTATCCAAGGCTAATGAAAGACCTGTATATGTGTTGTGGCTTCCATCCACATCCCAGTTGTGAGGAGTCCTAAGATGGAATGAAACTCCCTCATAGGTGAGAAAGGGTTAAAGGCCCAATTAATCATAAACACTTTACCTGGATCATAATTAGGTCACTACTTGGCAGCCAGAGAAGGCAGGACTAAGGAATGATGAGGTGATAACTCAGACACCCGGGCCTTAAAAGCAGGCTGAGAGAGTTCTGTCAGGGGAAGAAGCTACAAGGGATGTTCAGAAAGGCTGGCTCTTGTGAAACATCAGAGATTGTTGGAGAGGAGACACCTCAGGAGGAGTTAAACTGGATGGGACAGTGCCCAGTACCAGAGCCAGGGAAAGGCACTAGAACCCCAGGAAAGGATTGAGCGTAGGGCCCCAAGGATAGATTTATTCTTTGGGACTACACCTGGATATTTGGTTACCTAGAAGGTGTTTGGATTAGCTGCTTCTCATATGGAGGGCTGAAGGCTGCACAAAGACAGATGGCCTGCAGGGGGCACTGAAGATGAAAACCCCTGCAATATCACACTTAAACAAGGGAGCATGCTGGTGGTAAATATGCAAACTTACAAGTCCAGATCACAAAAAATACCATGTACGTTGGTATTCCTGTTGGCATCATCAATACCGAGGCCAAGAAATGAATAAACATGAAGACTGAACTCTCTCATCCCTCAAGTGCAGTTCATCTGGGTCAAGGTTGTTGGGTGACATGAGCAAGCTGACACTACAGCAGGCCATGCGGTACTTTCCTGTGGGTAAATACAGGATGTCAGTATCCAAAGCTGTCACTCCATCACCATTCCTGCAAATGATTTAAAAAAAAGTAAATAGCTCTGTTGATATTACAGTTGTGTGCGTGTGAATGGTTAATAAACAAGGTGACAATAGCTGGTGCTCATTCAGCACCTAATATTTTGCAGTAAGAGTTCCCTCTGTACTTATGTTTCTGTCTCTGAGCCTGCACACTGCTGCCTCACTCCATGCATCCGACTGCCTATCTTCCTCCTAGGCCCCAAGGCAAATCATGAATCGGGGAAGGTAGGCAAAGGAGCAACTATTTTACCTTTGGAGCCTGAAGACGTGCCCAGACGCTAACTCCAAACAACACAGCCCAGAGGGAAGGTGTAGAGAAGGACAAGGCACTCCCTTATAGCCTTTAGCCCACTGGTTAGAACAGTGGGTTCTCACCCTGCAGCCCAATTAGCACACAAGTGTGGCCCAGCCGCGTGCTAAAAAATTCTAAATTTGCCACACTGGTCTGGCAGGGGTGGGGCTGGCTGATGGAGAGAGAGCAAGACAGGTTGCAGGAGCTCTTCTGCCAGTAGGGACCTGGTGAGTGCCTCAGGGGAATGGGAGAGTGCATCTGTGGGTAGATTGAGGGGGCTGCTGGGATCTAGAATTTTGCCAGGGGTTGGGTCTAGCCTCCTGGCCCCGCACAGTAGGGGTCTGCTCCTGGACCCACTCTGGGTGGGGTGCTAGGCATAGGGGATTGTGGAGGGGTTTGCTATAGTTCTCAGCCTATGGCCCACATAACACATTGTGGGCTGCATATGCGGACCCGCAATGATAAACAGGTTGAGAACCACTGGGTTAGAGCATTCAGCTAGGACGTGGGAAACTCTCCTGGTTGAAGTTCCCACTGTCACTACTGAAAAGAAGGGATTTGATCTGCCACTCATGTAAATGCTCCAACCACTGAGCTATAGGATCTGCTGATATGGGGGTCTCACTTTCTCCTGTTGGAGCTGTTCCACTTTAATTAAATATCAGTTGGGCCAGAAAGAATGAGAATCTCTCCACAGTCCAAGAGCGGACTTCCTGGATGTGAATCACACACAGAGATACGTGCTTAAATCCAAGCTGCCGCCTATCTCCGGGAGAAGGATGGGGCTTAAGACACACACACACTTCTCATTCACATATCCTATTGACTGCATGCTGGCTTTTTTATGGAGCCCATTCTTAGATGCCTACTTCTCTCCATTCATTGCAGAGAGTGTCTTAACTCAGGTTTTGTGGAGTGCAGTATTGTTCCAGTGATTTTTTATGGGTGCCTAAAAATTAGGGGTTGCAATTCCCCAAATCCCTTTGCAGACTGGGTCTAAGGTGACTACACGAGCACAAGGACTGCCATTATACTCAGCACCAGTTTTGGAACATGTAGGGGACAGTCTCCTGGTGCTTTTTGCTTCATTTGTATGCCCATTCAGAGCTCAGTAAAATCTGTCCCTAAATGTTGAACATAGATATCAAGGGGTTCAGTTACACTTGTGGAAATACAGAATACTGCTACTGACATCAGTAGAATAACTCTGCTTTTACAAAAGTCTAAATTGAATTGAGAGTCCAACCAATAGCCTTCAAACAATTTTTATTCAATTATTTGTGCTCAGTTTGTTAAGAGTATCAGTTTGACAAAGGTTTAAACTGCTCTGAAAGGAAGCAGGGTCAGGGGAGGAAGCAATTATGCATCCCCTATGCTCTACTTGTTAATCACAGAAGGACACCAAAAGGCCAAGAGGAAAAAATGCAGGCAGTAAATGTGAATAAAAAGTTTAGTTTAAAAATACACCATCCATGTAATGGAGGAAAACTACTGTCAAAGAGGGAAATAACTAATTCCTTTTGTAGAAGCAGGGAACTCCTTTAGCCTAATTTTAAATCCACACAGTTTGACTCCAGTTTTAGTGTTATGGGGTACACATTCCCCTTAGGAAAGGCTGTGAAAACAGAATCAGTGGGAATAGAGACAAAATATGGTGAAAAATGGAGTAGAATGTAAAGGTTACTTACAGTAGCTGATGTTCTTTGAAATGTGTAGTCCATAGACACATTCCACAATTAGTGAGTGCACATTCAGTGTGTATACATTGGAGAATTTTCTAGTCAGCAGTATCTTTGCACCTTTCTCTCCTCCTGTGCTTTGTCAGGGTAGAAAGTGTGAAGCCATCCCCCCACACCCAGTTCTTTTGCCACTGTGACAGTGTTATGGACTGGGATGTAGGCAGTGTGACCTAGTAGTCAGAGCAGGCATCCAGGGTGGGGAATGAAGCCAAAGGTTAGCACTGGCATCAACTACCAGTTACCAGAGCCAGGGGTAAAGCCAAAATCAGAACCAGGAATTGAAGCTGAGGGTCAGGTACCAAATGCCAGAACCAAGGGTCAGAGCCAGCACTGGTCACTAAGGGTTGGAGGCAAGGATCAAGCACAGAGCAGAAGCATGGTAAGGCCAGGAGTTAGGTGCAGTAGGCAGGCACAAACCAGGTCTAATACAGACACAACAAGACACTACCTTGTTGCTCAGACAAACTTTCTGGTCTGCCTCCTGGTTTAAATGGCATAGTTGGACCAATTAGAGTTGGGCAATCCTCCAATCAGAGCTCTTGTGGGTGGTAGTTTGGCTGGGGCTACAGCCCTAGCAGCTACCCAGCAAAGCTGTTTTTAGTAGCTACTGAGTGGAGCCCAGAATATGGTAACTATCTGGAGTACTCTTAGGCCTGGGTTCAAAACCCAGGCCATCACAGACTGACAATGCTATCAGGACTCTGAAGTTATGGGTTTGGCAAGTGGGTCATAGAATATGCACTTAGCCTATACATCTCCAAGAACATCAATTACTGTGAAGATAAGTAGCTTTTTTTTTGTCCCAGTGCTAGTTCATATACATATTCCAGAGCTAGTGACTCCCAAGCAGTAGCCCTCATTGGGGGCAGGTATCAGGAGTACCTGTAAAGATGGACTGTAACATAGATCTTCCAAATCTTGCATCATCACTGGCCACTTGCACCAATGCATAGTCTGTTTGTCTGTACACACATTCACATCAGACTGCTGCTTTGCAGATTGGCAGGATCACCAAAGAGACTGTCAGGGTTCCCTCCTCACTCTGAACTCTAGGGTACAGATGTGGGGACCCACATGAAAGACCCCCAAGCTTATTTCTTATTTCTACCAGCTTAGGTTAAAAACTTCCCCAAAGCACAAATTCCTTCCTTGCCCTTGGTATTGCTGCCGCCACCAAGTGATTTAAACAAACATTCAGGGAGGGTCACTTGGAGCCCTGCCTCCCCCAAAATATGCCCCCAAATTCCTACACCCCCTTTCCTGGGGAGGCTTGAGAATAATATACTAACCAATTGGTTACAAAGTGAGCACAGATCAACCCCCCTGGGTCTTTAGGACACTGAAAAAAATCAGGTTTTTAAAAGGAGTGTATTTTAAAAAGTTAAAAGACTCACCTCTGTAAAATAAGAATGGAAAATAACTTTACAGGGTAACAAAAAGATTCAAAACACAGAAGATTCCCCTCTAGGCAAAACTTTAAAGTTACCAAAAAAACACAGGAATAAACCTCCCTCTTAACCTAGGGAAAATTCACAAGCTAAAACAAAAGATAATCTAACCCATTTCCTTGCTATTACTTACTATTTCTGTAATATTAGATGTATCATTTCAGTAAGAGCTGGGTTACTTGTTTGGTCTCTCTCTTTGTCTCAAAGAGAACAAAAGCACAAAGCAAAAGCCTTCCCCCACAGATTTGAAAGTATCTTCTTCCCTTATTGGTCCTTTTGGTCAGGTGCTAACCAGGTTATTTGAGCTTCTTAACCCTTTACAGGTAAAGGAGGGACTTTATGCTACCCTTAGCTGTATGTGCCCTGATGAAGTGGGATCATAATCCACCAGGTAGCTGTATGCCCATTAGTCTGGGCAAGTTTTATATTTTCTTTGTAGACACAGCCTGTTTTTTAATTCTCTCCATACGCTAGAAACAGTCTGGGACATTTCAGGAAGGGTCTTGTCCTGTCCATGAAGGTCTATCATGTGAATTTTTTGTTCTGTGTTCCCATTGTGAGACTTGGGGAAGAACACAGATAAGTGGATGACTTCATTGATGTGGAATTTCAACACCATCTTGGGAAAAAATCTGACATGCGGTCTCATGGATACTTTGTTCTTATGAATGACTGTATAAGGTGTGTCTGCTATTAGAGCCTGCAGCTCCCTGGCTCTTCCAGCAGACGCAATTGCCAAGAGAGAAGTCCCATGAGGCAGCGAGTATGTTGCCATAAATGCAAAGGGTGTATCCATCAATTTTGAGAGGATCAAGTTAGGGTCCCAGACTGGGGCCAGTTAGAGTCTCCAGCTGCCCTTTAGGAACTTCTTTATCATGGGGTGGGAGAAGACGGAGGATTGGTCAATCTCTGGGTGGATCAATGAAATGGCTGCTGGATGAACCTATGGCAAGGTCACTAGATGAGGTGGGCTCTGATATCTGCTTGGTAGGTCTTTCCCACATGCTGCTTTGCTGCTTCTTTCCATTACACCTCTGGCGTGTAGGGCAGCGACAAAGCTCCTCCACTCCTGTCTGTTTCTGCAGAGTCTTTCAATGGTTCCTCAGCTGTGCTCCAAGTTTTTCAGCTTGGCTTCCACAGCTCTTTGCCATGTTGTTTTTTGGGAGGCCTCTATTTCTCTTGCCTTCAGGTGTCCATCTTATTGCCACTCTGCTGATTGAATCAGTTTCCATCCGAAGCACATGGCCAATCCATCTCCAACTCCTCCTGGCAATGATAGTGCTCATATCTTCTTGGCTATACTATGTGAATAGATCTTGGTTTGAGATTGTTCTGAGCCAAAAGATACAGAGGATTTTTCTGAGGCAGATTGTATGGAATGAAGACTATTTGGACATGTCATACTTTGTCGTTCCCCAGCATTCTGCACTATAAAGTCGTGCTGAAAGTATGCAGCTCTGATAAATCTTGAGTTTGGCACTGGTGTTATATTTTGATGATTTCCAAACTGTATTTAAGCCCAGGGTCTAACTGGTCACCATATTTGGGGTCAGGGAGGAATTTTCCCCTGTGTCAGATTGGCAGAGACCCTGGGGGAGTTTTCGCCTTCCTCTGCAGCATGGGGCATGGGTCACTTGCAGGTTGAAACTAGCGTAAATGATGAATTCTCTGTAACTTGAAGTACCATCTATCTGCCCATTTTGATGTTGATGCCAATGATCCCAGTGTCACCTAAAGTGACTTCATGGGCTGTAACAGCCCCTCATTGATGAGGATCACTATGCATCACAGTATTGACGAGCATAGGATACTGAGGACTTTGTGTGGTGCATCCTGCACCTCCTCAGTAAGTGTCTCCAAGGCCATTGCTATCTATTTCATGAGGTCCTGACATAGCTTGTAGTCCAGGAGGTAAGAGGAGGCTACTACTCCAGAGCCAGACATCATCCAGAGATAACTAGGTTGTGGATGGTACCATCTGTCCTTCAGTGGTACCTGAACCTGTTGCACTGGAGCTTCCTGCTCCCGGATCTGGTTTTGAGGACACCATGAGAATGGGCCCAGCCTCTGGTGTGGGGGGTGATAGGGAGGCAGGCCTGGGTAGGAGTGCAGTTCCCTGGGGGCCCACATGCTTCTGTACAGCACCAGGGTCCATAGCATTTGGTACCAGGGGTCCTGGCCTGGGCTGAGTCATCCTCACACAGAGGGACAAGAGGTGCATATCTATAGCTAAGATCAACACTACCAAGTCCTGTGTACTCACCAAGGATGCTTATCGCCACTCTCGTGAGTCAGAAGATAGAGTGCAGCCATTTGGGAAGGGTCATGGCTGCCCCCTGGGTGTACAGGGAACCTTACTGGATGGCAGAAACAACAAGGGCACAGGAATCAGGGATGACTGCAGCTTCAGTAGCTGCACAGGCGCTAGCCCTGGCAATTGGCCTGAAACAGTGGAGCATCTACGGACTGGTGTGGCCGTGTGCACATTGGAGCTGGTGGTGGAGGCTCTACACTGGCTGGTCCTAGAGTCAGGCTTCTACCTGGTCCCCAGGAGGCTATGCAGACTAGCAGTCAAAGAAAGAGAGATTGAGGAAATAGCAGAAAGGGGAGAAAGGAAGAAAAACTAATGAAATTGATTAAAATATACATTCCATATATGGAGCATTTATTTGTGCCAGCCCAGCTTTTGGGGGTCTTCTATAATACATAGCACAGGCTTCCCTTCAGCTAGAAACTTTTTTGCTTACGTATTGTAAACTAATCATATTTAGAGGGGGGAAACTAGATTTAAATTACAGAGGGTGTGTAGCAGGGTGCTGGTGCAAAGGCACCTAATTAGCCCCTGCTCAGCCAGCCCCAATCAAGGGAAATAGATTGGGGCTGGGGAGAAGTCTGGTGCCTGGCCTTTAGAACTGGCTGCACCTGCGGGCCTGAAGATTCAAGGGCTATAAAGGCTGGCTGGCAGCCAGAAGAAAGGGAAGGGAAAGGAAGGGGAGGGAGAGATGGCCAGGGGGAAGGTCAGTCTGTCAGTGGAAGAGGAGACTGTAAGGCCTACTCTATATATTAGATCATTGGTGGTGGGAAGAACATGTATAAATAAAGCCACGGGTGCTGCAGAAGAAGAAGCCTCTCTGTGCTTTATTGGGGCAGCCAGTGGGCCCCAGAAAGAGGGGCAGGCAGAGGACTCGTTACAGAATGAAATATCTGAATTTGAAATTTAGGAACCTTCAATCAAAACCAAAAGTAGTCAGACTTCACCCAGTCTCCTGTGGAAATGCACTACTGCAGCTATTGCTCTGGATAGGCCTGGAGTGGGTCATGGATTTGGGCTGTCCTGTGGGCATAGTTAAGACTAGAGCTATGCAGAAGGAAGATGCAAAGGGACATATCCCTGCTTGAGTTGGGCAAGTCTTCTCCAGAGACAGATTTATTTTCTAGATGTATCGAGCCATAAAAGAAACAAGACAGTAAACAAGGCAGAAGCATGATCTCATATTCCTTTAATCTCTACAGCCACCTCTTGTCCCCACAGTAATCATCTAAAAGAGCTCAGTTCTCAAGCCCCATGGAACAAATCTTCCAAAATGTTTGAAGGGGTGTTTCTAACTGGTGGTAAATTACTAGAGTGGACTTGACCAATTAGTGGAGAAGACCCTACTGACTCACTGTATACCAGTGTGATACAGTACATTTATTTAAATAATCACCCTTACAGCATTTCTAGCCGATGAACTATGAGGGAGTGTGCCCTTGACCAAGCCTATAGGAGCTTTGCTAAGCTTTTCTTGGCTAGAAATTGGGCATAATTTTCAATCTAACTCTTAAAATCTTTTTCCCACTATAGAACACAAACAAATTCTCCTCAGAGCCCTTAGCAGAGACCATCTTTCTATAACCTTCCACCCCAAGATCCTTTTTAATCCCAAGGAAGCCTTTAAATCAAGGATTTTAAAAGAACACAGGTGCTGTTGGTTAACATAGACTTTGGCATTGCACATCTGTGCAGCTCTGCCTCTTTAAAAGGCTGTATTCTGGCAGGGCCCATGCCCTAAAGCTGCAATTCACTAATGCTGTGGGCAGCAGGCTCCTCAGAGGGACAACCTATTGATTCTTAATGTTGTATTAAAATATAGGGAGCCTTGACAATCAAGTGGTCCAGAAAGGAGTGGTAAGATTCAAGAAAATAAAAGGGAATCAGAGAAGGTTTTCTGGACAAAGTTTGTGTCTTCACACATGATGATGTCTCCCAACTACTCCTAAAGTCCTTACTTCATGTTTTTCCTCAAACTCCTAAGGACACTGCCCCGGACCATCTTCTGATAATGCTGTAAATCTGACCTATCTCCACTGAAATAAAGTTATGCTATGTAAACTGGTGGAGAGGCAAGCCCAGTAAAAGGAGAGAGCTGATGTTGACTGCACGTTTCTCACACAATGAGCTACCACTGCCAAAGAATGGCATGAGAGAAGTGACATTTGACTCTCCTGTGTGTGAAAAGATTTAGTTGTCGCTCTGCACCATACAGGCTTTTGGCTCAAGCAATTCCAGAAACACCTGTATAAAATCAATTGCATTAAGAACATTAACTACTTTGTATATGAGCTTAGTGATGCTGTTAGAAAAAAACAGGCGAATAAAGGTAACTAGGATTAATATGTTAATTCCCCACCCCCTGACTGCCTGTGTTTTAGCACCATATGGTTAACTTTCATATGGTGCTAAAACACAGGCAGTCAGGGGGTGGGGAATTAACATCAATTTAAAAACTGTCAAGACCAGGCAGTTCTAAACTTAAAAGGATCTAAAGATTAAGGCCTTTGGCTTGATTCACCGTTATTTGATACCTACAGGAAATTAAACCATGGAAGCTCTAGTCAAAAACATTAATAAAAGCAAGGAAATTCAGAGCTAAGGAAGAAATCTTACGATATTCTAATGCCATTTTCCCTGTTGCAAAGGCTTTCAGAACAGTGGGTTACATTGTAAACTATATTGCATGTGCTGCAATACTTTGGTTGAACTAAGGACTTCAGTATTATCTCTATATTTACATAGGCTGGGTGCATGTAAATCATAAGTTACTCAGAGCTTCATCTGCTTTAATCTGAACAATAAAGTATATAGATGTGGCGCCATCTGTTTTTTAAAAAAGGGAAAACTTGTAGGGCACAGATGAGATTGTTTGAAGTAAAGAACATCTGGCATGGGCAATGAATCCCAAGGAACATCTTTCTGATGGGCGTAAAATCAGAATTACCAAACTAATAAGAATATGCATTTACACTGTGTAAATTTTTTGCTAATAGCCTATAACTGGCTAACATATAATCTATATTCTAATTTCTAGCATAATATTCTTTCCATATAATATAGATAAGCAGTCCAAAATTAAAACATTCAAGTAATTTTTTTTAAAGGAGCCTGTCCTGCAGTTTAGGAGACTTTATCCCAACATTCTCATAAAGGTGTTTTGTGGCCAAAAGCAATGGCCCCTCCTACAACATAGTGCTCTTTGCAGCAAGGTGAGAAGCCACTGGTTGGAGTCACAGGTCTGCAGTGGATAGACTGCTTGGCTAGCTTGTGAAAGCCAGCTGCATGAGGGCACTTTCTCACATGAGCCCCGTTGCTCTTTCCTGCCATTTAAAACAAAGTAAAAAGTCTCTGTGTAATCATGGGAACATGGCCTTGATGGAAATTAGTAAAATCAAAACTGGAATGGAAGCATTTAAGAAGTTGCCAAAAGTAGCTGTAAGGAGTCAGAGGAAACCCAAAACTTAAGTTTACTAAAGTACAATGAGTCTCATTAATTTACTTACAAAATGTATCCAGCAAAGAGCTACTTGTGGTAGTGTATATTTCATATTTAAAATAATAAATCAAAACTGCCTGCTCAGGGTACTTTGCTAAGCAATCATACCTCTCTGTTTAAATTAATTGTGCTGACTAAAACTTCTGCTGAAGATTAAGCAGCTGATTTTAAAAAGGCCTGGATATAGGGAACATATCCTTTTTTCTTAATATAATTAAAATGGTGTAGAGAAAAAAATTGACTTCACATGCTCACGTGGGTCTATTGATAAATTGTATAGTCAATTGTTTGACCACACTTTGGTTTGTTGTGAAATATACTCAAGAGACTAAATAACCAACATCAGTCAGCTTTCTTACTATAGTACTGGAAAATGGTATCGTATAGAACCTGTCTCCAAGAAGCCATCCCTGTAGCATTGTTACATTCACCTTACACAGAAGGTGTGCTCCCAGTGTTGCACATTTCAGCTGGCATTATTTATATGATAATTTTAGAAGTTACATGTCTCTTCACATGTCATTAAAATCCAACCCATCAGTTTGTCCCAGTTTCCTAACTTGTTTTGTTCCTTTCTTATCTTTGTTTTGCATACTAGCATTTCAGGTACTGGTCCATAAAGTTACCTCCCCTTAGCTTGCACTAAGACAGAACGAAGGTATCTTGATTTGTTTTACAAGTTTCCTATCTGATTATGCCAAATGCTTATTTCAGCAAATGCAAGGAGTTATGGGATACTATGGAGTAAGTGAACAGGATTATAGCACAAATATTGTAACAGTGATATAGCCTAACATTTTTAGTTCTTAATGCATACATATATATGGTATGGATAAGACATCAATATGATATAAGTTAGCCAGCATATATTGGTCAAAGGTCAATGATGCAGACAGTACATCTGTCTCAGGGATTATTAACCCTAATATATTAAACCCTGAGCTTGCAAGTGAACCGCTACAACCGTTTAGACCCCACTGACTTTCACAGGGTTCTGGATACCTAACAGTCCAAGTATGCAGATCAGTTTACGGGATCACAGACTAATTATTGGATTAATAGATCAACTTTATCTGCATTCTTATCCATCTTTATAACAGAACCCAAGCAGTTAAGTCTATTATTCATTCTCTTTTGGACCCTTATTTGAACTAAACCTTCCAAGTATTTGAGATTAGGGCTTCACAAAAACCACCCTAACAATTGCCATTCTTGTGGCTAGTGTCTGCAGAGAGATCGGGAACTAAGCCAGCAAGCAGGCTGGGCAACTTCTCACCCTGAGAAGTGTCTCTGTAGGACCCTGATGGGATGGGAAGGCAGCTTGTGCTATAGTTGATGTACTGTTCCTTTGTGTGAAGGGATGAGTTCAATCTTGAATGCTCAAAAGGTTCAAGCACACTGGGCCAGATTTTCAAAAGAGCTCAGCACCCACAATACAAACCTGAGCTAATGCCCATTTGAGTAAATGGGAAAGGCTCTGATCCACTTCAGTGCAAAGTAAATCCTAATAATACCCAGGTATAGTCTCGCACTTAAAGTTTCTTCCATTTTGAAAGAATCTACTTTTTCACTAATTGGGCATGAATTTCCTAGCAAGACAAAGGTTGATACTGAAAATATATCTGTTCAGATAATAACAGAACAGTGCATGATACCAACTAGACACAGTTCTTGAAAGGGTCAATTTTATCGGGAGTTGGGGGGAGCAAAAGAAGCTTGGCATATTTTAACTTAATTCATTCACAAAGCATCCTGTGCTTTCTCAAGGTGTCTGAAAAAACAATTCTGAATTCAGTTAGCCTGAAATAACTAAAAGGTCATCAATTTGCTGTCACTGTACTGATATGGTTTAATTACATTCTGCAAATATATTGAACAGGCCATCAGAAGATGATTATATTGCTGAAACGTGTTATTCTCTTAACAACAAACCAATGTCCATTGAGTGGGATGTATGTATAATGATTGAGCTTAGCTATAAATGAGGGGAGTTTGTATGAATCTAAATGTTATAATTTTGACATGTTTATTATTCCAATAAGAAACACAAAATATGCAATAGAAAAGAAATCAGACTTGAAAGTCTATGAGTTTCAAATTCTACCGGTGGTTCATTAACATTAGGATAGGCAGTTAGAACTTTTCTTAGTTAAAATATAACATCTATCTCCTAAGAGAAATACGAAAAAGAAAACATGTAGACTGTAGTAAAGCACATGGGCTCAGTGGTATCAATTAGTATAGCCCCACTGAATTAAATGAAACTACATGGATTCATCCCAGGATCAGACTTGTCAGGAACTTGTTTGAAGCAACATCTAATACTTTGTTTTATTTATAATCATATTGGTTACATTTTATGTATTTTTGTAACTCTGTGGAAGCTTAGAAACCAAAAATAGGTGTTCTTAAAAATGCATATTTATAGTACTCCGAAACTTACCTTTACTAGGCACATGCCTTGTTCTATGTATGTAATTCTATATTCACTCCAAGGGTGCTATAACATATAAATAATATTTGCAGTATTCCCTGTACTAAAAGAGGGAATACCTAAGATACTTCAGTAGGTTCGATTACATTGCTGTGAGCCCAGGTTCACAACGGCACCCAATGTACATGCCTGAATGTAGGTAAGAGAACTAACAAACATCACTTTCTCAAAAAGCATAAACATGAACAAAGCACTTTCATTTAAAAAATACAAATATTTGCTGAAACTCTTTTGCATTATTTACCCAGCTGGAACTATTATTGCTCATATTTCCAAGGCATCCATCCCCATAGCATTTGGGTGTCATTACATATATTTAGAAGTACATCAATTGCACCATGCAAGACAGAAAAGAACCCTTTCTCCATCTACTATAGTTACTTACCAAAGCAGAATGACAACTAGTTGGTTTAATTCTAAGAGCTCCCAGTCAGGGAATTTTACAACTCTGTTCCTAGGAGAAGACTTAACTAAGAAAGTAGTCTTATTTTATTCCATACGTGGGGAAAGACTCCAGCTCAGATTGCTTTCTGGTGGTAGTGAATTCCACAGCCAACGACTCTCCACTGAGAACACCTTCTCCCTAGCCTTCACAAGTGCAAACCTAGTATCAATCAGTCTTAAAGTTCTGAACATAGGCCACACTGGATACGATCATGACAGAGCCTCTCAGACAGCTAGGCCCCAGCATATGTAGCAATTTGAAGAGAAACACTAGGGTCTGAATTCTCCAACCCACTTAATCCTCTTTGCTCCACATAAGCCAAAATCAAATAAGTATTTATTTGGGTACAGTGGGTTTGCACAAATGCTCAACTGCTCGTTTGTTTGCCAGGACAGAAAATAAAACTACTGGCCATATTGGAAAATGCAATGTGAACTGCATCAAATGACCTTTCCCAGCAAACATAGTTCTAACTCAAAACACACTGGCAAACAGCAGTCTCAAAGGTTCAATGATTGCCAGATATGAGCAAAAAGTTTTTATTCCCCTTTTGAGGAAAACTCAACGCAAATTTGAGCAAACCACTGCTGAGCCACCTTTGGGAATCAATCTCAAACCAAGGCTGTTTTCTAACATTTCCAAGGCTGAAGTCTAACGGTCTGCATATCATCATACATCCAACCAAGCAAAGTATATGTATGGCTAGATTTAGCAGCTAATGAAAAATGTCATTACACACAATATACAAAGTTATTCTACTTTTTGATAATTTGTCAAGGATTATTATGGCCTGTCACATCAACACGTTGAAGATTGAGTGGTCTCATAAGGAGGTCAGAAGAGTGGGATGGAACATGTTTTAAAAGTTCTTAGAAAATTGGGGGTTAACATTTATTTCCCAAAATATTTCCCTAAATATCATAAATGGTATGAACTCATCATGACATCTTTGTGTGTATAACCAGAAGGAATAGGTTTTACTTTTCTTTCTTGTTACTGCACTGTCCTATTAAGTCCTACCTGAATGCAGTGAAAATAATCCTGTAGCATGACACTTCCCACTTTGGGGCAAATACATACTGAAAACCACAAGTCCTCTTTTGTTTTTCACTATGTTGAAAAGGGATCACTATTTAGTCTTCAGTGTAGTTACGTGTTCTATTCTGTTATAAGCCTAGTAACTGTTTCAGCATAGTTTCCAGCCATCTTTCCCAATAAGAGGGTTAGATTTTTACAATATTGTACTGGAAAAGCACAATAATACCTTGGACCCTGTATTTATTGTAGGAAATGTTGTGTCAGAATGTTACATTACAATCAGTCAATGACAGACAGAACTATGGTGTCACACAAACTTGCTCCATAACACAAATTTCATCATTGTACAGTTGACACCTAGGGACCGATCACCCACTTTTCTTTGCAGGAATAGTTGTGGCTGAGAGCTGTTTACATCTATTAAGTTTGTATACAGCCCTATGTAAATTACCCCAGGATTGTGGTCAGCGGTTGTATGCAGACTTTGTCATTTTGCTTACTGACCACACATTCCCATTGATCAATTCTAAATTGGATTATTGTTAGGTTTAAAAGTGCCTCAGCAGCAGAAAGTGGCTGTGGTGGCTGGCAAAGCAGAGATGGATAGTAGAATAAACAGTGAAAGTGACAAGATTTGAGACTGAATTGATCACTGTCAGCGAGTTAGTGGTCGGCTGTCTGACCTTTGGTGCCCAAACTAAACATCAGAATAATGTTTAGACAAACACATTTGATTTTTGAGGTAATGGGTTTGTCAACTAAATGACAAGCCTTAGAAAGGTCAAAGAGCGAGCCATTTTTCAGACTTTTTTCAAGCACTAATCGTTCATTTGGGAAACAGTGCATTTCTGCTCTGGACAAGAAGAGAACTTCACATGTATGCACACTGCAAATTCCTCAGAGCCAAAAACCATAATACAGTGAAAGCAGTTTATCATAGACAGCTTCCATCCAGAGTCAGATTTTACTATAAGCAGAATTTTATTACAACAATACGCTCAGGAATTTAGGTCCTGATGAAGGCCCTGCTATATTTTAATATTGTCATCATTCATCCTAGCAAGTGAAGAAATGCATACACACACACACACACACACAATTGATAATCATAACTTTATTCAATAACACCATGAGATTTATATGGCAAAGCATAGCATACTCATTGCCGTTGTTCCTTTCAAGTAATCCACTCTGCAGTTTGGCTATTTTTAATGATATGCTATTTTATCATTTTTCTTGTGTATTGCACATAAATCAAGACCGGCTCTGAGCAGAATTCGACAACAGTGTTTATTAGAATTCTGATGCCTGGCCTAGACCTGAACTCCTGCAACAATGTTACTACAACTGTGGGAAATATGACAAAAATGTTAGCGGGGGCAAAAATTTTGAGGTTCAAAATTATTGGCTATGACTATTGAATATGGCTGAATCTGTGCTTGAGTAACAATTACTTTTTCAAAAAATAAAGTTATTTGGAAGCTTTACTTAGTGAAGTACAGAATTATATGACAGAAAAAATAGGTCTTTTGAATATTCCTGTGCTAAAGGATCACTGCAGCAGTGGATGATGTCTGGGGTGTTGTTCATTAAGATGACAGAAACAATGAGAAAGAAGTAAGTCATGCTCCTACTTACCTGCCCTTACCACCAAAATATTCACAGTACCAATGCCATAGTAAGAAAGAGCACAGGAACTGGAGAAGGAGTGGGCGAGGGGAAGGGCAGAAAATAAGAAAGAGATAAAGAAGTAATAAATGATTCCTAAATGTACTACGAGTTCTTTCTCTCTCTCTCTCTCACACACACACACACACTTCCCTAGCTCCTTCTCTGCTCCCTTCTCCAATGCATCAAAGCAGCTACTATGTGGCATTCACTGCAGGCAGATCATCGGCAGCTATACACATACTGTACACCTCCGTGTATCTGTCTCAGAAGGGTCTGATTCTGGTTTCACCAAGTAGTCGGCAGCAGTAGCCATCATCTTTGGAGGGAAAGGAGAGATGTGGGGGGGGGCCTGTTTACCCTCCTCTAATAAAGACTGAGTTACATGTGGAGGAGAAGATGTACAATATAATCTGAGAAGCTTTCCTAAACAACTTCACTCAAATGCAGTTATAGCCCCTCACATGAATGTCTGCAACTTCCCCAAATAATCTTGATCAATAGGTTGCACAGTTATACATGTTATTAAGAAGGTAAAGAGGTACTCAACACTACTGTACTAAATAGGGTTCTTCGGTGTGTCCTAATGTCTCCAGCAGTGACTGCTTAGCGTCATGTAGATTATTTAGTCACGTATTGGAGAGGGATTCCCCCCCCCCATTTCATATTGTACATCATTTCTTAATCCTGGTGCTTAAGTATATGTGTGAGCTATAGAATCAATGATGGGAAAGGGTGAGATGTTGGGAAGAGTAAGGCCTTTTATTATTACCAAAACAGTCCACATCTGATTTCTATATTTTCACTACAATCCGGGTCTTCTCCAGCTTCATCCTGGAAATATTCTACTGCTGAAACAAATGTTGTTTGTGTTTATCTGGCAAGTGCTGCCTCTCTCTGGGCTGATGACAAAGTACCATGGCACTCCAGAATTTTTATGCTGCTCCTGCTACTGGAGTTGTCAAGACAGCTGCTACTTTCCTTTAGTCTCATTCACACTCTAGGATATATAAGGAACTTGAGCACATTCTTTCTGATGCTGCACTGAAAGCAAAATGACATATACACAGTCAAATGGAATCAAATGTCATTTTACTTTACATTATAGAAATATCTTATGCAGTAAGGACCGTAATCCTACATAATGGCTCTTGAACATTTCCTCACATGGGAAGTATAATTTAATTTCAAGATAGAAATAACCATGTATTAACTCTGTTAATGAAGAGTGTCTGTTACATGGTACTTACTTTGTGATCTGCTAAGTACTACTACCCTTAAGCTACAGAATCATATATGATATAGATGCATGGTAGATTTTAGAAATAAGTGAACCCAGAGAAATTTGCCTTCAAGTTCTGCAGCTGGCCTTCAAGTCTGGTGTGTTTGTTAAACACAAACTACTTCTTCCACTGACATTCCAGTGATGAGTTTCCAGGACTTTTCTAGGCTCTGGCCCAAATCTTTGTGTAAACACTGGCTCTGCTGAACCTAACCAAATCAGCAGTTGGTCTTTGTGTACAGAAAACATGACAAATACCACTGCCCTAAGCATAAACCATCCTTCCTCTTCTTAAATTCTAAAGGCTGCTATAGACAACAACCATTTAAAGTCCTCTCAGAATCACAGACACTTTAAAAACATCAAGGATAAATTGAAGAATGAAACCTTCCTCTCTGTTATACAGTGGACTCCTCTTAGATAATTCAGTGTATACACAATGATGATTTCTGTGATAAGGTTTCATTTTATATTTCATTGCAGGCTGCCTCAATAGCAATAGCTGCTGATCACCAAATAATTCACTGGTTTCTCTGTGGAGTAGTGATGTGTTGCTATACTTCAACAAGGGCTCCCACATATGGTTCCCTGTCAACCTGTAACACACCTCATGTCCCAGTGATGCATATGCTTGCAAGGAAATTGAATAAAGGAAGCTTTCTAACAAACATAGCCAAGAAGAAAGGCAACTCCATTGTGCTAACCAACTTCTGTTCAGTTCATTTGCTGACAACATTTTACTCTTTTCTGGAATAATGTAGTGAATCGCTTGCACTAACTCTTAAGCATAGTAGTTTGCAGAAGGTTGAGAGGCTGTAAAGATTTTGTCAGAGCAGCCCAGGCAGAACTATTTTTTCCCCGGTGGAAATATTTTGAAAATGCTTGAGGTTTAGTGAAACCTGTTGTGTCTGAAAACAGAAAATAGGCTTTTGGGAATTGGGGAGTATTTTTATGAAACCCAGGGATACATCACCTCTGGTAGACATGCTTGAGAGGTACCCAGAGACAAGTGAACTCTATCAGACATTGGGAAATCACTCCAAACCTTCTATGCGTTTGGTAGCAGAATTTTAAGAAGGGGCTGCAACATGACTACTTATAGAAGCCAGTCCCATACACTCCTCACTCACAAATTAAATGGGTTACCGTCATCACAATGTGTCTTGGTTCCACTGCCCCCAGAGCACGCCATGATCTGTGTTTCTTGAACAATAGCACAGTATTGGCATTCTTAACATTCAGTCCAACTTTTCCTAATCTATGTTCCATTATGCCAGCCTTTGAAAATGTCTTGGCAGATACATAGGCTCTATATTGATTTCCATTCGCCCATATAGTTACTGGTATGTAGCAACCTATGGTGTAATATGAGAAAAAATATTGATTTCAGGAAACTTAATATTATTAAAAGACAGTTGTATTAATCTCTTCCCTGGATTTTAGCCGGGGGTTTTCAGCCTCAGAAAATCAATGAAGCTAATACTCTTGTTATATCAGGAGAGCTTGTTAGACTCTTTTTATTGTACCAGTTTCATGTTATGTTAAGAGCAGAAACTCAAAAAGGCTATAGGCTTTTCTTACACTGAGTGTAAAATGTATTAATTTTCTGTGTAGCTCCAACCAAAGCCTTTGGTATTTCAAGAAAACTGTGACCGTTATTTACTAACTTGAATGATATTCAATTGTAACTATGTAAGGGCAACAGCCTCCCTCACAGAATCCAAGCCAGTCTTGCATGAATTCTGATCAGCAAATGACTGATACATACAATATTTGATTAGCAAAATTTCCCCATATCAATTCATAAACTAGTTTTCCTGTTTCAATAACTGTCCAAATCTGTGTCCATTGTGCTTATTCTGCAGATGGAAGCAGCTGTTTCTACCTTCTAATCACATACCTGACTAAGCGACAGGATTAAAACAGATTAACATTTCATTTGGGAACTAGAATATCCAAATCTGGAAACAAACAAGGATTCCCATGGAACTGCCAAGTGAAACTGTTTTTTTTCATAATGACCGATGACAAACCAGAATCTGTTCCTCTAGCCCAGAGCTCCCTTATAACCATCTCATTCCATCCAATCCTCTCACTACATATCAGGTAATATTTTTAATCATAATGTTACAGGTAGTCAAAGCATAAAATACTTACCCTACAATATTTTTTTTATTTGCATTTCCATCTGATTAGAAGCTGTTGCAGATTTCACTTCCATCTACCCTAACCAACTCACTGTAACTGGAAATGTAAGTTAAGCCTTCCTGTGGGATTTCTGTCATTCTTTCTCCTGATTCTCCCACACAAGGGTTGTTTTAGGAGGATAACACAAACTGTGGGAGGAACAGGGTTGAGTTCAGTGGATCCACAACTATTCTGATCCACTGACCATTTTCCCTCCTGCAGAGATCATATTGGTTGTGGGATATAGTGAAGCACTAAGCTATAGGGTGATCTCCAACACAATCTGGCCAGTGAGGCTTCATGATGTAGTTCAAGTTTTGGCCCTAATTGAACACTGAGGTTAAAATTTAAACTATTTGAAAATCTCTCCCTTGATTTCTGTGGCAGAAATGGGAGCTAGGCCCCCAACCCCATGTGTTTCCATGACATTTGTTGACAAAGATACTTCTATCTCATCCTCTTTCTGTCCCATTAACACTCTGGCTCTTAACTATGACATGTCTATACAATAGCATAATTTCACCACATAATTTTCTGCTCTTTGCTGTTCAGTATCAACTGGAAATAAGCACACTTCATGAAAAGCCAATTTGCTCTGAAATTATTGTTTCAATATAATCTTGTGCTACTTAGGACACAATGATAGAATATCTCCCATATACCCAGTAAGCAAAGACGGAATGGTTATATGAATGATAACCTACAGGCAAAATTAACAGAACAGCTTCTATTGTACTAATGTCTAATGCCAAACCAACTTCATACATACACACACCCCACCTGACTTGGAGTCTCATCAATTATCATTGCAGAGAAAGCAGGAAATGAATCGCTCATAGTTTGAGTCATCAATAATTTAAATTAAAAATGTCATAAAAATCATCCTTCTTCCTGTAGTGTAAATGAATGTGATTCTAAGTGTATAGTAAAGACATAATAATTGCCAGCAAATTAACTTCCAGAGAAGATGAAGAGGGAATTCTGTCTTGTCTTATTGTTGTACTGTTTCCTGTGAATGGGGTTTTATTATCTCTTGTTAGGGTCTGCTGCTAAACTCAATATATATATATACATATACATGTGTTGATCTATGGCAAGAGAAATGTTACATGAGCTGTAAGTTGTGTCCAAAATGTTTTGCACAAAAATAAATACTAGATACTACAATGATAGGAACTATATGCACATTTTGCATAGACACTGAATTATAGCTTTTTCCCTAGCAATGACTCCAAAGAATATGTAAAATTTATGTTACCATGCCAGAAAGAGAGAGAAGTCATTAACACTTCTTTATTTCTCTACTTTTTCACAATAGACTAAAAATTTTAATTAGAGAGAGAACACATACAATTCAAAATCTATGCTCAGATATCCTTAAGTAACATAATAATCCATCACAAAGTATTACAGAAGATGTTAGAATGTAAGACTATTAAACTTAAGATTAGTTGTGTCCTGAAATACCTAAGTGCCTCTTGCCACATAATCAGTAGCTTCTTTGGGGGTGGATATGATTCAGGGTCATCCTCTCCCCTCCCCTCTACTAAAACACCTACATGAGGCAGACTTGCCCTTCTCACCATAGGGAGCTGGACATGGATTGATCCCTCCAGTGCTAGCACACTTCCTGAGTCAGTCCCAGGGAGTCCAAAAATATCACGACACATTTTAATTTTTAACACCTCTTCATGCTCAGGGAGCAAGTGCAACACCTAAAAAAACAAAGCCCCTTTTGGCAGTGCATAGCACTGCATTTCCATTGGCCTACTGAGCCAAAATCAGTAATGAAATCAACTTCTACACATATATGCAAGATGCACAATGTTTGTGTAGGATTGAGCTTTCAGTAGCTGAAATGCTCCTGTTAGGCTGTGGCATAGATCAAATTCACTAGAAATTGGAAGTTGCATTATAGCTCTGCCATTGAACAGATATTTATCTGGCACTCTTATTGCTAAACATCGGGTATTTCTGAGTTAACAAAATGATCATCTGAAACCATTCCACTGAAACAGTTCTCTATTGCCAACAAAATCACGTATATCTTCAGGGCAGCATTTTGTTTCTGAGGTAAATACCTTAAAGTGGGGAGACAGAGCTCCCCAAAAGCATTAGTTCATTATACATATTAGTTCATTACAGTAGAAAAGAATTTGTTCTCTGTTCAGTATATCACCAAAAGTTTACAAAGTGCTGAGTTCAGATATGGATAGTGCAGTGACCTTGGCCCTCTCTGAATATTGCTCTCACTGTACATTGATTTTTACACTAGTGAAATTCCACTGGCTTTGCTTGTGGGGTGTACCCCGATTTACCTCAGTGTCAATGGCAGTAGAATGAGGACTATTGTCAACAAACATGGCAGCCATTTTGCACTGATAGCCCAATTCAAGTCCTCTGTAAGGCAAATGGGAGATTTTCAATCAAGTTCAGTGGGAGTTAGATTGGGCCCTTCCACCTTGGTGCAGTACTATGGTGAAAGAGTTGAGTAAGAAGCTAAATTGTGGTGTGTTTTTCATTTTAAAGTAAGCACCATATTAATATTCCATACCATGAGTCCAATAAACTTAATTTGCACATTTACCAGCTCTCCGCTTGCTTCCGCCCCTCCCCCATACACACACAGTAATTAACACTAGCCCCAGCTCCAAGGAGTGTCAAGAAAAACTGTATTCTTTGAAAAATCTTCTGAAATTAGTAAAAAAAGACAAAAGCGTATTTGCCCAATTTCGCAATGGTCACAGTCAGAGCTAGTAAGAACATTTTAAATTAAATGTAATTTCACAGAAATAAGCAGTTTCGTCAAAGCCAAAATACTTTCTAGGGACATACTGGCTTGGAGAAAGATCTCATTGGAAAGATTTCTGAGGTCCAGAGCTCGCTGTGCTCTTGTGACCAGAGATAGAGAGACCCAATTCGAAAGCCTGAGCTTTTCTAGCCAAAATCAGCCATTTTGACACAATTCCATTTCACTTATTCTAAAGGTTTTGTTTCCATTCTTAAAGCAGAAAAAAAAATTCAAAACCTCTAAAGTTGTCACAGAGCAGAATTGTCGTCCTCCAGCCAACTCTTCGCACAGCGCTGAGCAGAGACATTATGTAGAATATTCTTATTAGAGTTGGATGCAATTTTTCGGGTGACACTTATTTTCAGTAAAAAATGTAACTTTGGCAACTCCAAAATGTTTTTCAGGTTTGTGTCAATTTCTCCAAATTGTTTCAGTAAAAAAAAAAAGCCTAAAAAAATCATTGACACTTTCTAAAATAAATGTTTCTTTTTTATTTCAAAACAACTTTTATTTCAAAATTTCCTTGAAACTTATTTTTAAAACAATGTTTTTAAATGATCAAAATCAAAACAAACATTTAAGTTTGTCAAAATGAAACCTTTTATTCAGCCTAGAATGATTTTTTGTTTTACTTTTCAATTTGCTGAAAAATAAAAAAAAAATCTTTTTGATTCAACTTTAATTTTTTTTTTTTCAGGATTGCCAGCAAACTGAAAAATCCCTTATTTGTCCAGTCCTGATTCTTATTTCTCAATATGTGTTGATGTTGTAGTTGTGTGTGTGAATTAGAATACTCTATTTGTGGTTTATGATTTTTTGCTTGCAGCTGTTTGTTGTGATATCGCTATGGAGCTGCTGCAGCAGAAAACAGGCACAGCAGCAGGAGCCTACTTGGTGGGGGAAGGAGCTCATTTCAAGGTTTCATCATCTCCCCTTTTTCCTCCAAGCAGAGAGTCAGGTATAGGAGGCATTCGCTCTGGTGATGAATACTGCACATGTGCTTTGATAGTGTCTTCATATTTCCACTGAGGCCGTTTGCTGTCTGTGATGTGATCACTTAATCCATTTTTATTTTCATTATCACTTTTATGTTGCAACGATGAATACATCTGAGCCAACAAAGAGTAAATAGGCTATAGCATATGTTACCAATTTAGCCATCATTAGATTTTATTTTTTCATAAATAATTATATTTATTTGTCTATAGCAGTGGTTCTTAACCTTTACTGCAGCCTGCACCCCTTTGGTTCTCAGAATATGTTCTCGCATCCCATATCAAAACTCAAAATACGTTTTCACACCACTTAAACTTAGATATACTTTTTATTTGTATATTATAATAATCGTTCAAAAATGTATAATGTTAATAAATACATAGGTTTGATGAAACAAAGTAGTTTTACTTATATGCCCATGCTTAATTTATGTTTTCAATGATTTACCTTCTAAAAAAATCTGGCATGTCTTGCACCCTCAGAAAGGGCATGCACCCCAGGTTAAGAATCACTGGTCTATAGTAATGTGTTTGTTCAGTTTGATTTTGTACTTTTCTATATAAAGTTTAATACATTGATATTTTTCAAAGTTTACATCAAAAATCTGAATTTCTACAGCAAGGGTAGGCAACCTATGGCACGCGTGCCGAAGGCGGCATGCAAGCTGATTTTCAGTGGCACTCACAGTGCGCGGGTCCTGGCCACCAGTCCGGGGGGAAGGGGGCTCTGCATTTTAATTAAATTTTAAATTAAGCTTCTTAAAACGTTTTACAAAACTTATTTACTTTACATACAACAATAGTCTAGTTATATATTAAAGACTTATAGAAAGAGACCTTCTAAAAATGTTAAAATGTGTTACTGGCACGCAAAACCTTAAATTAGAGTGAATAAATGAAGATTCGGCATACCACTTCCGAAAGGTTGCAACTCCTGTTCTACAGTATGTGCAAAAGCCATACAATACTACTCTATAAAGTACAATCATTGACCCAGTTCAGGAAAGCATCTCTATTTAGCAAAGCACTTAAGCACATGCTTAACTTTAACATGTGCTTTAATCCCATTGACTTTGATGCTTAAGTGCTTTCCTGGATCAGGGTCATAAAGATATGAGATGCCAAACCATGGCTAGTGTAAGATGAGCAAACATTTTAATTGTTACCTTTTATGTGAATCAACATTTTCTTATCAAATGAACATCAGCAACTTGAAATAAAGTCAATCCCAAAAGATGTGTTTAAAAAGTTTCAGGAACTGCCCCTGAATTCCTCTGCCAATTTTTGTGGGTTTACAATTGGAATTTTTTTTAACATTTTTCTCTCTCAAGTTGTTATGACATGAGGAAGGCAAAAAAAAACCAACAGGCTTCTGCCAATTTGGGAAAAATTTCTTCCTGACTCCCAAAACAAGCAATTGGTTAGATCCCCATCATCCAGTGAAAACACAGCTCCTCCAAGGAAGGAAGGTGGAACAGCTGAGTGGGACATTCTAGCCAGCATGAGTAAGAGCAGCACTGTGGCTGCTCTAACTTGTGCCAAGGACCAAACCAGAATTGGGAGAGAAATAAGAACTTAGAGCTCTAAGTTTGTCACAGCTGAGGACAGAGCCTCTCTTCTCCTGACTCCCAAGCCAGTGCCCTGTTCCCTGGACCACAAGAGGGTGGGGTATAAAAACAAGATAGAAATACAGATGTATCAATAGTAATTAGTTGCATAACCAACTAATTTTTAATTCTTAAGCCTATAGTAACCCTTATAACCTGCACCACACAATCTTTTTCTTTTCCTTTTTGAGAAATTCTTGACCCTGAAATTCACATGAAAATAGGCTGGTTTATATTGTGTGCTATAGGAAAGAGAAGAAGCTATTCTCTGTTGAAATTCTCATCTATTTCAGAGGTTGCTTACATTTTTTTCTGTGATTTCTGCAAAGTCCTTAAATATAATCAAGCTCCCCATCTCTTCTAGCCCATGTTTAACGGTCATCTTGCCTTACTTTATTCTCCCCTGGGAGCACATTGCCTTGAACAAATCCCTTAAAGCTTATTGACTTCATATTTTCATTGTTTCCTTGTCATGGTTTTGCTAAGGAAAACTTTTCTCTGACAATGACTGCATCTTCCTAAAAGCTTCTTATTTCTCCTTTTTGAAGCACTGGATCCATCATAATATTTTTCTCCCGTAATTGCCATGGGCCAATTTCTTCTAAAAGAATTAAAAATGCAAATCTAATATCATAATTGTGTAATCTGATAATCCTGGCAGCTCAATCAATACTATCTCCCACTGTCAATAATAAGGCTATGATGCATGTTTGTCAGAACTGACCAATCTCACTTTATCACTGGCACTGTGGTCCTTCCACATCTATAAGCTATGACATTTTATTTGTATCCTCCTATCAATCAACTCTAATTTTTGGATCATAGAAATTCATGTTGTCATCTTGAAGCCTGGCGGCATCAGGGTTGCTCTTCGAGCCAGGCAACAGAGCCTTGCAGTCTTCGCCTTCTCAGAGACTCCTCAGTTCAATCTGACGGGGGATAGGGACTGACAATAGCACACTTGGGTGTCTTCATTTTCTAGCCACAAATGACTGGGGTTAGCAGCAAAGGACGCGGCTAGTAACCACTGTGGAAAGAGAAATCTGTAGATCAATAAGAGAATGCCCACTGGTATTTGTACTGTGGTGCATATTTCTAAAATAGGAAAAAATACTATAAAGCTTTTCCCGCTGTGCTGATCCCACAAAAACTGTTTCAGACAGTACTTTATATTATTTAATAGTGCAGCCTAAGTACAGTGTAATTAAATGTTACAAAGCCTGCTGATCCCAAATTGGCATTAAAGCAGTTAACAAGTTATATGGTAACACAAGCATCGTTTCCTCCTGTGCAGTGACAATCACAGTTACTGAAAGAAAGAAAAACCTTTCTTTTTATGAAAATCCACAGTAAAGCTAAATGAATGTACCTCTTTGTTTTGGCATATTTTCAAATGCTACCTTTCATGAGGACACACTGAGTTTGAATCTGCACTCATGTACACTAGAGACAAGGCCGGCTCTGGCTTTTTTGCAGCCCCAAGCAAAAAAAAAAAAAAAAGGTGGGGTGGGGCCACTGGATCAGCAAAGCAGGGGGAAAAAGGCGCAGCTGGAGCGGCAAAGCGGGTGGGAGGGAACAACTCAAAAATGGCGGGGCTTGAGCAGGTAAGTGGGAGGGGCGGGGGGAGAAACAACCGCGCGACCAGCAAAGCAGGGGAAAAACAAAACAAAAAATCCCTACAGGGCGACCAGAGCCAAGGGACTCCTTGTGGTGCAGAGTGCGTGCCCTGTCTAATGGAGGGCAGGAAGGGGGGAGAGAGAGAAGGGCGGCGGCCAGCGCTTCAGCAGGGCGCTCGCCACACGGCCCCAACTGCCGCGCCGCCTGCCGGGAGGGCTCCGCTCCGCTCCGGTCGGCGGGGAGGGAAGGACACGGGCTGCCCTGCCCAGTTTGCTGCAGGTGATTCCCCTCCTCCGTGCCGCCGCCCCCTACAGGGCGGCCGGAGCAGCAAAAAGAAAAAAGCGGCCATGCCACCCTAGGACTGGGCGGAATGTCTCCCCCTAGACTCTGCCGTCCCAAGCATGAGCTTGCTCAGCTGGTGCCTGGAGCCGGCCCTGACCAGAGAGCCAGGGAAGGTGAGGTAATCTCTTTTATTGGACCAATTTCTTTTGGTGAGAGAGACAAACTTTCGAACATACATTAGTTTAATCCCAGTGTATCTCCATTGACTTCTGTGGAATTACTCCTGATTTACACTGGCAGCAGGATGGGATTTCTGGACTCCCAGTGGTGTAAATCAGAGTAACTATTGAAAAAAATGGTGTTAAAACAGTGTGAGAGCAGAATCAGGCCCATTATTTCTTGCTCTAGGGTTTGGACTGATTTGAAAAACTTGCTGTCTTCAGATAAATATGAAACGCACTTGCCTCAGGCTCCAACCTGAAATATCACTTTGTCTTAAGTACAAGCAAGGAAGCAGGCATCAGCACTTGGCAAAAAAAAATGTGTATGAAGGGAACCTGTTTGTAAGGTTTATACTGTGTTCCAAAAAAATATACTGGGCCAATTTCTCCTGCATCATTGTTAATTAGGAAATCGTCTCTGAAAGGAGTGATTTAGCACCATGCAGAGAGGAGTGAACTCCATCAGAAACAGAGAACTCACCTCAAACCACTTTTTGGTTTGAACACTGGCGCAGCAAACAAGTATTTTCACCAAAGAGCCCAACCGGGGGTCTGTATGACAGCACAAAGACAACCCCAGAAAAGGAGTGGGCCTTCATATAGAATCCTATCTAACCTAGCACTGGAATCATGTGGTCCCAAATTAAGCTCAAGCTTTGCTCTTGAGGGCAGGATTTCCTTGGCTATGGTGGACAGAGGTGATCCACATTACAAAGCTATTTACAAACTGCTATACAAATCAGTTCCTCCATCCTCAGTGTTACACTTCTCTCCTGGGGCCTGTGTGTGCCTCTCTCTCTCTCTCTCTCTCACCCAGCCTCACATCCCCTTATCCCACCATTTCTTTGGTCTTCATCTACCCCAATAAATGGAGAATAAAATCAAGGGGGGGGCTCCTATACTATCATATGAATCAGTCTGCTGCCTCCTCTTAGAGGGAAAGCAGAAAAAAGTAAAGCTCCTAGGAGGTATTCACTGTTAACTTCACATAAATGAGCAATCCCCAACATCATTTAGTAAAGCAATTCATGCATATTTTGTGCCAGATCCTCAATTGTAAATTAGCATAGCTCTATTGATGTCAATAGAGCCATAGCGATTTACACCAGTGAGAATCTGAGCTAGTATTTATTGTTTTTCCCTAAATACATTTCCCCCAATCTATTCTCTTCAGCTATAGCTTCTGTTAAGAACATAAGAATGGCCCTACTGGGTCAGACCAAAGGTCCATCTAGCCCAATATCCTGTCTACCAACAGTGGCCAATGCCAGGTGCCCCAGAGGGAATGAAGAGAATAGGTAAGTGGTCCATCCCCTGTCGTCCATTCCCAGCTTCTGGCAAACAGAGGCTAGGGACACCATCCTTGCCCATCTTGGCTAATAACCATTAACAGACCTATCCTCCATGAACTACTCTAGTTCTTTTTTTTTAACACAGTTATGGTCTTGGCCTTCACAATATCCTCTGGCAAGGAGTTCCACAGGCTGACTGTGCATTGTGTGAAGAAATACTTCCTTTTATTTGTTTTAAACCTGTTGCCTATTAATTTTATTTGGTGACCCCTAGTTCTTGTGTTATGAGGAGTAGTAAACAACACTTCCTTATCTACTTTCTCTACATGAGTCATGATTTTATAGACTTTAATCATATCTCCCCTTAGCTGTCTCTTTTCCAAGCTGAAAAGTCCCAGTCTTATTAATCTCTCCTCATATGGAAGCTGTTCTATACCCCTAATAATTTTTGTTGCCCTTTTCTGAACCTTTTCCAATTCCAATATATCTTTTTTGAGATGGGATGACCACATCTGTACATGGTATTCAGGATGTGGGCATATCATGGATTTATATAGAGGCAACATGATATTTTCTGTCCCTTTCTTACTTATTCCCCGCATTCTGTTCACTTTTTTGACTGTCACTGCACATCGAGTGGATGATTTCAGAGAACTATCCACAATGACTCCAAGATCTCGTTTTTGAGTGGTAACAGCTAATTTATACCCTTCGTTTTATATATATAGTTGGGATTATGTTTTCCAATGTGCATTACTTTGCATTTATCAACATTACATTTCATCTTCCATTTTGTTGCCCAGTCACCCAGTTTTGAGAGGTCCTTTTGTAGCTCTTCACAGTCTGTCTGGGTCTTAACTATCTTTAGTAATTTTGTATCATCTACAAATTTTGCCACCTCAGTGTTCCAGTAGCACACAGGGTGCACAAGAATCTGATACACTCTTCCCTCTGCTGTTTCTAGGAATAAGAATCTTCAGTGATTTTTTTGTAAAAAGCAACAAAGAGTCCTGTGGCACCTTATAGACTAACAGACGTATTGGAGCATGAGCTTTCGTGGGTGAATACCCACTTCGTCAGGTGAACGTGATTTTTTTATTATTATTATTTATTAAAATGCTCTGATCACAGAAAGATGTTGGTAGTTTCATATCTATTGTTTCCTCTCCGTTGATATGAGAACTAAAAGCCATGGGAGTTTAGCTATTGGCATTAGGGGAGATGCCTACAGGAGAGGCAGAGGGGACGCAAGAAACTCCACAAGGTGAATCCAATGGAGTTTCCTACAAGTTTTCACCTGAGGACACAGGGGTTTGAGATGCCACAGATAAAATAGGGTGTGCGGCCTCCTGATCCCACATTTTCTAGAGAAAAGGGAATCCCCCAGTGCTGTGGTCTCTCCAAGCAGTGTCCCTGCACCAGTCACCTGCAGCATAGTGCACCCCGCACTTGCAGGAAACTTCCCTTCCTGAGGGGGATGCAGGCATCAGGCTTGCTTCTCGGTTACTCTCTGGTGGTATAAAAGGACCTTAGTATCACCGAGAGTCAAGCTCATGACATCTTAAAGCAGCATTAACTTAGGCACAGATGGGATGAGAAAAATGTGTGGCGCTTCTCAATTGCTTTAGCCCTGACACCTTGTCTGCCCCTTGTCCCAGAAGGAATTTGTACAGGAGACCATGGTGAGAGGAACAATGTCACAGTGGCAGCACTGCATCCCCCCTTTTCTTGCCCTCCCCCTGCAGCAATAACAGAATAGCAGACATGGGGACTATTTTTCCTGTATCCCCAGTAGTGGACATGTGCTGCATCAGTGTCAAAAAAGCTGTTCACCAGGACCTTCATATCTTTCCACAATGACACAAATGGGTCCTGTTATTAAAGAACAAACCCTTAGAAAGAAACCCCAGTGGTAAAACACCTCATGGCCACTAACACACTTCTCATTTATGTTCTCTAGCAGGCTAGTCACCATCAGTCGGTTACAGATAAGCCTTGACATTTCCAGGCTAAACTGAAGAGTTATGAAGCGAAAGGAGAGCCAACAATAAAAGGAGTACACAAGAATGACAACGCTATGAAAGAATCGGACTGACATATAAACTTTTACCTTTTGACTTCATTTTTTACTTCAGTGTCAGCTAATATCAGTCTAGTGTTAATACTGCTTAAGCATCTTTATCCACATGAGTACAAAAGTTCTAAATCTCACAGCTGTTCATCCATTGTTCAGAGAATATGTTGTGTATCATTGAAACCACACATTGCTTTTCTTTTGTTGAACAAGGTAATATAATACAGTTCATTTGGGAAAACTGTGACCCTCCTCCCTTCAGGAAAGCACTTAAGCATGGCCTTAACTTTAACCATGAGCTTAAATCCCATTGATTTCATTAAAGACTCCTAACATTCTTGAAAGATAGCCAGTACAGACTCTGATTCAGAAAAGCAACCCTCTTTACAGCTGTATGTAAGCATGCGCTTACCTTGAAGCTTAACTTCAAATAGGTACTGTAGTGTTGACCATAATAGAAGGATTCTTTCCTGAATCAGGACCTCTACTAGTTATTAACTGAGAGATACATCAGAAACACTAATTGAGAACAAACAGTAGGTTACAATTCTGAGAAACTGTTTCAGGAAATACGTCTAACCATCTGCAACACACAGTCTAGAATATAAAATGCTAGACAGGCACATGTAACTGCTGTTGACATCTATGGGTATTGTACACTTAAGGAAAGACTAGAGCCTTAATACACGAAGCTAGGTTTTCAAATTATTGTACTTGCTACTGGCTCTGATTCACATCCAACTCAGGGATTCAAATACTATAGTCAGAGGTGGGAAGGGCAAAGTACAAGCTTGAAATGGCCCAGCTCAGACCTATAGGGCAGTCCAGGATCATGGTATACTGAAAATATCACTCCATTTAAGTGCACTATGGAGCACTAATGGAGCTACACATTTTTCAAGACAGGTCTTCTGCTCCAAACAGAATGGTTTGCACACTTATTTTCCTCAGATCTTCATTATGAGTCCTTTGATTGAGAGAGAGAGAGAGAGAGAGAGAGAGAGAGAGAGAGAGAGAGAGACTTTTCACTTGAAAAACACTTTTAATAAAAACAGTACAGAAACACAATAAAATAAAATTACACATTTCAAAAAAATAATTGTCCATCACAGACAGTACAAAGTGCATTTCCAATAGTACACTACTGAATATATTGATTCAAATCACTTCTAAGAGTATAATATCTAACCTTCAATGAAGGCATAAAACCTCCAAAAGAATAAAGAACATAGGCAACCCCAATACCAAAGAATTTACGTCATCTACTTTTTTTAATGGCCATCTTTGCTTGAATCTAAATAAAGTTTACAATGCTTACCACAGATCTATTTGTGAACCTATACTTAACAGTAAAAATAAATACAGTAAGAGGAAAAATCAAGGGACAATAACTGAAAAATACCCCAAAGTAAAACAAATTATGGCTGTAACTGGGAACAAGTAAGAAACATATGAAAAACAGTCTCTATGTCACAAAAAGTACATGACACAGACACCTCTGGAGTCCAACAATGCACAAAAACATTCATGGCAATAGCCCCATGAAGAATTCTCTACTGGAGATCATCCATTCTCTTTGCAGTTGGAGGCTTGTACATAGTTTGCCAGGCTAGCTGGATGGAGCTGTCTTCTCCACACTGTATCAGGATAATCAACAAGAATTCAAAAATGATTACTCTTTGCCACAACCATATACGGTGACTTACGGCCTAAGCTATTCCAAAGACCTACTGAAGGGTAAGCAAGCTGCTAGGCTTGTCAACATCCCAATCCACAGCAGAAGCAACAGGAAAGAAAATAAAAACACTGGTATAAACAGGAATGGCTCACTCAAGGAGGCAACTGTCCAGACTGGCAATACTACCCCTAAGAAGACCTGATTCTACCTCTAATAAAAACCAAGAAACCCAGCAGCAAATGGAATGAAAACCAAGGTTAGCAGCCACAATATCCATGAATACCCATGTAAAATTAGTAAAATCATTTAAATGAATCAGTTTTGTTACACCTATTGCAATATGGGAAGAGACAAGACTCATAGAAACAAGACTAGGAATCCTCAAAGCAAGGTTATAAACAAGGAGTTCAGCAAGCAGCCTGAAAACTATAGCTGCCTGTGGCCTCAGCTTAGAAAAATCTCTAAGCATTAAGGTTTTGATAAAAACCAGGTAATAGCTCAAAATTGAGACATCCAGTGTCCAACAAAAAAGTTACCAGTCAATGTCCAAACTCCCCAGGGCCGCCTGGGGAGGGGGGGCAAATGGGGCAATTTGCCCCAGGCCCTGGGCCCCGCAGGTGCCCTCACAATAATATAAAATTTTATAGTTTTGCAACTTTTTTTTATGGAAGGGGCCCCCCAAATTCCCTTGCCTCAGGCCCCCTGAATCCTCTGGGTGGCCCTGAAACTCCCTACTCACTGAAGAAAAGCAAAAGCCAGTTGCTTCCAAGGAACATGCATCCCCAAACAACACCTGCTGCAAAGACTGTAACTGAAATGTAGCGACTATCCTCAAAGGATTAATGAGGTCCTAATTCTCTTCCAAAAGGAGCAGATGCAAATTCTCTGCCTCCGCCAATGATGGCCAGCCCAGAAAAAGTCCAAAAGAATCCTCTGAACTTTTTCTAAAAAGAGTGGAGGAGGATCCAAAGCAATACACTTATGCCACAACATACGGGCAATTAAATTATTAATGACTAACACCTGCCCTTGGAAGGAGAATCAAGGTAAACACCATTTTCATCTTTGCAACCTAACCTCCAACATTTCCATGAAAACCTCCCAATCCTGACCCAAAGTATCATCCAGTTCCAGCATAATTCCCAGTGCCTTAAAGCCAATTTGACTCCACAATAGACCCTCCTCCAGCAAAGTCGAGGGCAGGAGATTACCCAGCAGCAGTGTGTTACTCTTCCCTCAATTTATGCAAGCTGAGGAAGCCTGCTCAAAAGAGTGATGACATTCAGTCAAAACTGGACATCACAGTCATGAGTAATAAACACAGTCACATTTTCAGCATATGCAGAGATCTTCACCAGAATACAAGCTGGAACAGGAAGAGAAAGGCCAGAAAGGTGTTTTTACAACATGCATAACAGAGTTCTATAGAAAGAGCACACAGTAACCCAGACAGGCCCTGTTTGATTCCCCTACCGACCTCGAGGTTGGGAACCTGAGAGACACCACAGCAGGAGTGGGGAGCTGCTGGGAACAAGGGGGCAAAACTACTACCTGAGAATTCTCCATGTGCCCAACCAAGGAACCATCCTCGGCAGCGTGCTTCCCAATTCACTGACCAAACTAGCCCACTTCATCGCACCCTCAGAAACTGGAGCCCCTTCCACCTTTAACGGCTGTTCTTTGCTTTGCGGCTTTGCTAGCAAGCCACAGTCCAAGGCTGCAGGTTCCATAGCAACAGGCTTAGCCTCCATTTTGCAGTCAGGCTCAAGCCGAGAGGCCAGGAGCCACAGAACCAGCAACACCATCTCCCCAAGAGGGCACTAACCCCCCAGAAGCAACATCCCCAGAGACATCTGGTGCCTGTTGGGACCAGTCTTTGCCACAGCCACCCCATCCTGTGCTTTCCTCTCAGAAACCCCCACATTCCCAAGCCCAGGGTCACCATTCCCAGGGGCAGCCTGCCTCTTCTTAGGTCATTGATTAACCACATGTGTCAGACTCCAAAAATGAAAACAGGCCATGTCCACTTTGGTAACAAACATAATGTAGTCTCACTTACCAATCCTATACTGCAGGGAAACTTTTAATACTTTGGAAGCATTGTTTAACATCATATAAACCTGCCTATGAAAGAACAAGACATGCCAAACCTCTGGTAAGCCTAAAGGAATCCTCCTAATAGGGCTGGTGATCTTACTATAAGCCACCAGGTCTCTAGTCAGCTGCTCATTTCCTAAAAAAGCAGGAACATTAGAGATCATGACCTCAATAGCAGCTGTTGAGAGGAGAACTACAGGGGAAAAAAACACTCTACACAACAATCACCTCCGCAACCACTGGCTCAAACAGGCTAAGCAGGTAACAAACAGAACAAAAGCCTTGCTCGTGTGGGAGGCATACCTCACGTTTTTAAACCCAGTCAGCTTTCCCACAGCTAGAACACACTCTTCCACAGAAGCAGAGTCTGGAGGTAAAATTCACAACCCATGGCCATGGTTTAAACCCTCAGAAATCACAACAAACGGAGGTCTCTGTCCCTCTAGACTAGCCATGCCAGCCCAGAGGACAGATACAATGAAACCCACAACCACCACAAAACTAAACAAACACAAAAAACCAAAAACACAGAGAGAACAGCAAAGCACACCCACTCTCAGTTTCATGTCCAAACATGCCCCCAAGTCTCAGAGACAAAGAGAGAGAAAAATGCAGCGTTAGCTAAGCATTACAATGATTACTGCACAAGTACTAACCCTGATGAAAATCAGATGAAAGTTCATCCCTAACTGAACACCTGGATTTAGAGAGAAATTCCCACACAAAAAGCTTTGTAAAGATGAAGTTAAGACTGCAAGCATATATCTGTGTTGTTAGAGTGCATTAGCCTTCAAGAATGTTAGAGGATTAAAAAAAAATCAGAAACCTAGAAAATTCATAGTTAAGATTGCACTTCTAAGACAACGCACAAACTTGTGCTCAAATAACATCAGACTCACCTGTGCCCTGGTAAAATTACAATCAGACAGTATTCTCAGAAAGAAGTGGAAAGCATTGTTCCTTTTCTATATTTGGCTTAAGGAAATCTATGTGTTCATTTTCAGTGAGAGAAGTTACTTAAATGAAAGGATGGCACAATCAGCCACAGATATAACTTGATTTATGGATCAACTTACACCTCTCTGCACTTATCAATTTATTAAACCTCACAGAACAATAGATACATAAGGCATCAATTACAGAAACAACTTACCATCTTTTTGAGGAATTAAAATGGTCCTAGAATGTGTCAATGTAGAAATGTTAACTAGATAACTATTACTTTAAGATTCATGGAGCTAGGATTCTTCCAAGCTACTATTAGAGACCTCCCCCAACATGCCACCCCCCGCTGGTGTCATAACATTTCTTCCCAGATCTGGACCTTAGCGTCCAAAATATGGGTGTTAGCATGAAAACCTCCAAGCTTAGTTACTAGCTTGGACCTGGTATCGCTGCCACCAGCTAAGAATTATACAGTGCATAGCTCACTGTGATCTCCCCAAAACCTTCCCTGGGGGACCCCAAGACTCAGATTTCTTGAGTCTCACAACAAAGGGGAATAAACCATTTCCCTTACCCCTCCTCTCCTCCAGGTGTTCCCTCCCTGGGTTCCTGGAGAGATATACAGAAGCAAGCTCCGTGAATCTAAACAGAAGGATTCCACCCTCCCTGTTTCAAGTCCTTGAAACACAAGCACCGAGAGAGCTAACCTCTCTCCCCCCTCACCCAGAAGGTATGCAAAGTCAGGCTTAGTAAATCTAACACAAAGAGATTTTCCCCCTGACTTCTTCCTCCCACCAATTCCCTGGTGAGCTGCAGACTCAGTTCCCTGGAGTCCCCACTAAAGAAAAACTCCAACAGGTTTTAAAAAGAAAGCTTTATATAAAAAGAGTGAAAAAGGACATAATATATAGCCTCTGTATCAAGGTGACAATATACAGGGTCAATTGCTTAAAGAAAAAAAAATGAATAACCAGCCTTATCCAAAAATAATACAATTTAACACATTGCAGCATCTACACACATGTAAATACAAAAAAAACCAATATAAACCTATTGTCTTACTATCCTTGTACTTACAACTTGGAAACAGAAGATTAGAAAGCCAGGAGATAGAAAAATCACTCTCAGAGCCGAGAAGGTCAGACACAAGACAAAGAACAAAAAGCTCACACCCAAAACTTCCCTCCACCCAGATTTGAAAAAGTCTTGTTTCCTGATTGGTCCTCTGGTCAGGTGTTTCAGGTTCCCTGTGTTAACCCTTTACAGGTAAAAGAACATTAACCCTTAGCTATCTGTTTATGACATGCCCCCCAAATTGCAGACAGTGGGGAACTTCACTGGCGGCGATTTCCTCCTAGAACTTTAAAATAAACAGATTAATACAACACATGCACCTTTACATATACCACTAAGGATATAACTAACAGACTTTTACATTTTAAGAACACTTTTTAACTACTGGATTCTGGGAAACTCCCACGGGAGAGAGCATCAGCTACTTTGTTAGAAGCTCCTGAAATGTGCTGAATTTCAAAATCAAAATTTTGGAGAGCTAAACTCCAACGAAGAAGTTTCTTGTTGTTCCCCTTGGCAGTATGAAGCCACTTTAGTGCAGTATGGTCAGTTTGTAGCTGGAACAGCCGTCCCCAAACATATGGGCGTAGCTTTTCCAGGGCGTACACAATGGCATAGCATTCCTTTTCACTGACTGACCAGTGACTTTCCCTCTCAGACAGTTTCTTGCTGAGAAACACGACAGGATGGAAGTTGTGATCCAGTCCTTCCTGCATGAGAACTGCCCCTATACCACGCTCAGATGCATCTGTGGTTACTAGGAATGGCTTGTCATAATCCGGGGCCCTTAGCACCGGGTCAGACATGAGCGTCGCCTTTAGTTGGGTAAAGGTCTTTTGACACTCATCAGTCCACTTCACTGCATTTGGCTGGGTCTTTTTGGTCAGGTCGGTCAGTGGGGCAGCGATTTGGCTGTAGTGTGGTACAAATCACCTGTAGTACCCGGCCAAGCCTAAGAAGGATTGGACCTGTTTCTTTGACTTTGGGACAGGCCACTTTTGGATAGCATCCACCTTGGCCTGTAGGGGGTTTATGGTTCCTCAACCCACCTGGTGCCCCAGGTAAGTCAATGTGTTTTGGCCTATTTGACACTTTTTGGCCTTAACAGTTAGTCCGGCCTGCCTGATGCGCTCAAAGACTTTTTCCAGGTGTAGTAGGTGTTCGGGCCAGGAGTCTGAAAAAATGGCCACATCATCGAGGTAGGCAACTGCATATTCTCCCAGTCCTGCTAGTAGACCATCTATCAGCCTCTGGAAGGTGGCGGGTGCATTTCGAAGCCCGAAAGGAAGGACATTAAATTCATACACCCCCGCATGTGTGACGAATGCTGACCTTTCCTTGGCAGGTTTGTCTAGCGGTACTTGCCAGTACCCCTTGGTTAAGTCTATTGTAGAGATGAACTGGGCACGTCCCAACTTCTCCAATAGCTCATCGGTGCGTAGCATTGGATAATTGTCCGGACGAGTTACCGCATTTAGCTTATGGTAGTACACGCAAAAGCGTATTTCCCATCTGGTTTGGGTACCAGAACCACTGGAGATGCCCATGCACTGGTAGATGAGCGGATTATACCCATCTGTAGCATCTTCTGGATCTTCCGTTCTATAGCAGCTTGGGCGTGAGGAGACACCCAGTAGGGTGGGGTTCTAATGGGGTGAGCATTACCTGTGTCAATGGAGTAGTATGCCCGTTCAGTCCGTCCTGGGGTGGCTAAGAACAATCGGGAGAAGCTAGTGCACAGCTCCTTGATTTGTTGCCGCTGCAGACGTTCCAGGGTTGTGGAGAGGTTCACCTCTTCCACGCCACCGTCTTTTTTCCCTTCGTAGTGGCTGGAGAGGGGCCTTGACCTGGTCTTGGGATTTTCCCACTCTTTGACATACCTCACAAGACCGGACATACTTGGCAACATCCTTGCCCATCCCCTCCCAGTGGAAGGACTTCCCCAATTTGTCTTTAGTTCTGTTCACCCCAGCATGGCCACTGGGATGATCATGGGCTAAGCTTAGGAGCTTCCCCCAGTACTTAGTTGGAACCACCAACTGTTTTTGTGGCTGCCATTCTTTCTGGTGTTCACCAGAAAGAATCTCCTTGTATAAAAGTCCTTGGTGTATAACAAACTGGGATCAATTATAAGAGCTGAGAGGCAGTGGGGTGCTCCGTGCCGCCGCCCAAGCTTTCTGCAGGCTGTCATTTGCTTCCTGCTTAGTTTGGAGCTGTTCCCTTGAGGCTGGGGTCATCAGTTCTTCCTCAGACTGTGAACTTGGGCTTGGTCCCTCTGGAAGCGATGTAGGTGATGGGGTTGTTTCCGTTGCTGGTGAACCGCTCTCCGCTGGTGCACCTGAGGGTATTTCAGGCTCTGGCTGAGCCTTTTGGGTATGGCTGTCTTTTGCTTCTGCCAGTTCTGGCTCGCTGGCGCCCTCTGGCACTGAGTTTGAAGATGTGGTTGCAATTGCTGGTGCTGGTTGCTGTTCCAGTTCCGGGCCTGGGACTGGAGGTGCTGTGGCTGTTTCAGTGGTTGGCATGGAATCCGGGTCCACTACCTCTGTCTGAGTCTCTGGTAACACAGACGGGGCATCTGTGGACGGCTCAGGAACAGGAATGGGTCTGGAAGATGGCCTGGTTTGGCTACGTGTAACCATTCCCACTCTCTTGGCCTGCTTCACCTGGTTGGCCAAGTCTTCCCACAGTAGCACGGGGATGGAATAATTGTCATAGACTGCAAAAGTCCACATTCCTGACCAGCCTTTGTACTGGACAGGCAGTTTAGCTGTAGGCAAATCTACAGCTTGTGACATGAAGGGGTAAATTGTCACTTGGGCCTTTGGGTTGATGAATTTGGGGTCTATGAAGGATTGGTGGATAGCTGACACTTTTCTCCCCATGTTTCTCCACGCAGTAACCTTCTTTCCGCCCACTCTCAAAATTTCCCTTCGCTCCAAGGGTATTTGAGAGGCATCTGGGCCTGGGGATCTTTGGTGTGATAGTGGTGTAATGACTTGCACTTGGTTAGCGTTCTTTGGGCAGTTGGCCTTTATATGTCCCAGGTCATTACGCTTAAAGCATCTTCCATCTGATGGGTCACTGGGTCGAGGTGAGTTACTGGAGACTGGGGAGGTGGAAGAATAGGGTGTCTGTGGCTTTCCTTGGGTTGTAGGTGGGGTCTTTGGCTGTCCTCGGTTGTAGAGTTTATTGTCGGTGTGCCCTTGGGGGTATTTGTTCCCCTTGACAGTAGCTTTCTTGCTTTTTGCCACTTCCATCCATCTGGCTTCAATCTCCCCCGCCTCGGTGAGATTTTTGGGTTTTCCATCTTGTATGTACCGTGTTATGTCCTCAGGAACACCATCCAAGAACTGCTCCATTTGTATGAGGAGGTGCAGTTCGTCCAAGGATTTAACATTGTTTCCTGATATCCAGGCCTCATAATTATTTCCAACGTAGTAGGCGTGTTTGGGAAATGACACATCTGGTTTCCATTTTTGGGTTCTGAAACGCCGACGGGCATGATCCGGGGTTAGCCCAATTCTGTATCTGGCCTTGGTTTGAAAAAATTTATAGTAGTTCATTTTCTCCTCAGGCATTTCAGCTTCCACCTCTGCTAAAGGTCCACTGAGCTGTGGCCTCAGTTCTACCATGTACTGGTCTTCAGAGATGCTGTACCCAAGACAGGCTCTTTCAAAATTTTCTAAGAAGGCCTCAGTGTCATCACCTGCCTTGTAGGTGGGAAATTTCTTGGGATGTGGAACCATAATTGGCAAAGGGTTGTTAGGATTGGCTGGAGCATGCTGCCCAGCCTGCGCTAACTTCAGTTCATGTTTTTTCTGTTTTTCCCTCTCTTTACTTTCTTTTTGTTGTTTTTCCATTTCTCAGTGGTGGGCCATCTCTTTTTCTTCTAGTTTTCTGTGGTGGGCTGCATTTTTGGCATCTTGTTCTCTTTTATGGCTGCCTGTTTGATCTGTTTTTCTTTTTCTTCAGCTCCACCTCTTTTTCTCTTTTATCCATTTGTCGCCTGTGGTCTGCTTCTTTGATTTGTTCCCCGCCGCCATTTTTGCCTTGGAAGTTATGGTTCTTGTTTTCTTGTGTTGGGGTGCCCTCTGGTGTTTATTGTCTGAACTGCAGGCTCTCTGTTGCCTTCTGGGGTCTGCCTAGCAACAGTGCCTTTTTCCCTTTCTTTCTCTAGCTAATCTTTTAAATGTAAAGTAAACCAGAAAAACCACTTTATTTGCATGTGTATTGTGCTGGGTACTTGACTCTCAATGGGAGTGCTATGTTTAACAAAAGATCCTTAATAGTTCCTTGCTTAATATGCAAGCTACTGCCAGGAGAGAACAGAAAAAAAAATTCTCTCTGGTTCCTTTTAAAACCAAACCCTCTCTGCTTAAAAGCCCCTAGCAGAGAAAAGAAAAATATAATATTCCTACTGGCTTCTATCTTTCCCACCGCTACCACCATGTCATAACATTTCTTCCCAGATCTGGACCTTAGCATCCAAAATATGGTTGTTAGCATGAAAACCTCCAAGCTTAGTTACCAGCTTGGACCTGGTATCGCTGTCACCAGCTAAGAATTATACAGTGCATAGCTCACTGTGGTCTCCCCAAAACCTTCCCTGGGGGACCCCAAGACTCAGATATCTTGAGTCTCACAACAAAGGGGAATAAACCATTTCCCTTACCCCTCCTCCCCTCCAGGTGTTCCCTCCCTGGGTTCCTGGAGAGATATACAGAAGCAAGCTCCGTGAGTCTAAACAGAAGGATTCCACCCTCCCTGTTTCAAGTCCTTGAAACACAAGCACCGAGAGAGCTAACCTCTCTCCCCCCTCACCCAGAAGGTATGCAAAGTCAGGCTTAGTAAATCTAACACAAAGAGATTTTCCCCCTGACTTCTCCCTCCCTGGTGAGCTGCAGACTCAATTCCCTGGAGTCCCCACTAAAGAAAAACTCCAACAGGTTTTAAAAAGAAAGCTTTATATAAAAAGGGTGAAAAAGGACATAATATATAGTCTCTGTATCAAGGTGACAATATACAGGGTCAATTGCTTAAAGAAAAAAAAATGAATAACCAGCCTTATCCAAAAATAATACAATTTAACACATTGCAGCATCTACAACACATGTAAATACAAAAAAACCAATATAAACCTATTGTCTTACTATCCTTGTACTTACAACTTGGAACAGAAGATTAGAAAGCCAGGAGATAGAAAATCACTCTCAGAGCCGAGAGGGTCAGACACAAGACAAAGAACAAAAACTCACACCCAAAACTTCCCTCCACCGAGATTTGAAAGTATCTTGTTTCCTGATTGGTCCTCTGGTCAGGTGTTTGGTTCCCTGTTTGTTACCCCTTTACAGGTAAAAGAGACATTAACCCTTAACTATCTGTTTATGACAAGGTCTATCTGTATGGGCTAGGCATGTGACAGAGACTGGGGATGAAGGAGGGCAGTGGAGTGAAAGATACTTTCATGGGAGACTATGATATCTTTAAAATGGTAGGCTAAAGCTAGCCAAAATACAGATATCAAACTGAAAATTTTGCAGCTGCCTACGTTCTATGAGGTGTGGCAGTGTTTCAAGACACAATTATATGCAAACATTGATTAGGCAGGTGTTGGCTAGTGTGCTGTGCCTGAACTTTGATAGCTAGCCTTCACAATACTTATTGTTGCAAGTTCACACTTGTGTATACCCAACTGGCTCATTTTCAAACATATCTGATCCACATTTCAAGCTGTTAAAAAAAGTGTTGTATAGGTTCATGACCTTTTGAATATTACCTTGCCATTGCCTTAGACATCCAGTGATGCCAGCTATGAAAATCTAGAGGCACAAAGTTTAAGCCACTATGTAGAACAGTTTGCTTTTATATATTAAAATAACTTTCAGAACTGCTTTTATTAGTTCTCCTTGGACTACTGCCTTCAACCCTTTTGTCTTGTAAGCATCTCTTCTGTAAGATAGCATTACCAATCATGACAGCATTGATTTTCAAATGTATGATTGCTAGTGAAATATTAAACCCTATTGATCTGAAATTCAGGATCAGTTGCATGTGGATAGGTCTGCATATTTTGGGGATGGACAGTTTCATTTATCAGTTCTTCCAATTGCAGAATAATTAGAACTCCATCATGTTCCTGTTTTGAGATGTAGGGCTTCACGTCAGCCTTCTGCATCTGCTGTCTTAAAAAATGTTCTATGCATTATGTTTACTAATTGGTCAATTTATCCTCTCAGTGAAGCTTTTCATTCATTACTGAGCAAATTCACTCAAAGTCCTCCATCTTTTTTCAGTCGCTGAAAATATCCACCCTGTTGTCTCTTTAACCCTGCGAGAGTAAAGATGGAAGAATGTGAGCATGAGACAAAGTACTGAACACTTTTAAATTCAGAATAAGACGTGACACAGTATCAAAGTAAAGGTGACCAAATGAAGCCAACAAATGAAATGGAGGAACATTGAAGGAAGTACAATAATAGTTAGAAAAGGAGATAATTTCTCCAGAGGAAAGAATTTTGACAAGAATATTACCTCCTAACCAGGAGTCCCATGTTCTAACTACGAAGAAGCTAGCACCATTTCTTATACTTGAGCTGGAAGCTTGACATAAAAAACAGTAAGAGGAAAGGCAATCTGCTATGAAGGTCAGACTAGATGACCATAATGGTCCCTTTTGACCTTAAATTCTATGAGTCTATGAAGGACAGTTGTAGTACAGTGAGCAGGGCCGGCTCCAGGCACCAGCCGAGCAAGCTCGTGCTTGGGGCGGAAGATTCTACAGGGCTGCATTCCGCCCAATCCTAGGGTGACACAGCTGTTTTGTTGTTGTTGTTGTTCGATGCTCTGGCCGCCCTGTAGGGGGCGGCAGCGTGGAGAAGGGGAGCACCCTACTGGGAACGGGCTGCATGCTCCTTTTGCCCCAGCTGGTGCCAGGTCTGCAGCAAGCCTGGCAGCCCACGTCCTTCCCTCCCCACCGACTGAAGCAGTGAGGAGCCCACCCAGCAGGCGGCGCGGGGGTAGGGACCACATTGCGAGCGCCTCGCTGAAGCCCTGGCCGCCCCCTTTCTCTCTCTCTTCCTGCTTCCTCCGCCTCCCCTCTGCTAGCCGTGGCACATCTGCAATGCAGGGACTCCCCCTGCACCCTGACTCTGGCCGCGCCACAGTTTTTTTTGTTTTTTTTTCTCCCCTGCTTTGCTGCTCTGGCCGCCCTGCAGTTTTGTTTTGTTTTTCCTGCTTTGCTGCTCCAGCTGTGCCGCAGGTTTTGGTGTTGTTTTTTTTTCCTTGCTTTGCCGCTGCGGCTGCGCCGCAGTTTTGTTTCTTTTTTTTTGCTTGGGGCAGCAAAAAAGCCAGAGCCGGCCCTGACAGTGAGAACAGAGAACACAAATCTTATGAGGCCTTTTTACCAAAATGCGGAAATTAAAGAAAGATATAGCAATTCTGCAAAGGAAGCTATTTTGGAGACCAACCATTTAATAATCTGTGTATATTTTGTTAACACAGTATCAACTTCAAGTGAACAACTGTATAATAATAAAATAAGCCGACATATATATACTTCCAAAATGCAGAGGAATTGAGGCTTGCTCCAAAGCCCAGTGAAGTCAACAGGAGTCTTTCCATTGACTTCTATAGGCCTTGGGGCCATTCATAGAATGGATCAGTTCACCATCAAGTAAAATTTCTCAGCTACCTCACTTTCAAAGTCCACATCGCATTTGGTAAGTTTATTTAAGATGGGAAATTTGCCATATGAACCTATTGCCACATAAACTGTTTTGATAGTTGAATAAAAAGTTGTAGATCATATCACTAACATTTTCAGAGAACAATTTTATCACTTGGCAAGAGCAATTTCAGTGGAGTATAAAAGGTGGAAGCTGGACTGGAGAGAGTTTGGGATGGAATTGGAGGAGAGGAACTCCAGATAGTAATCACATATTCAATGAGTTTAAAGATGAAAGGGAGAAGAGAGATGGGGCAGTAGTTGGCAAGGCAAATGGGCTCAAGGGTGAGATTTTTAAGATGGGAAAGACTACAGCATGCTTGTATTGTGAGGGGAAATATCAGAGGAGACTCAGAAATTAAGAAGAAGAGTAAGAGAGAGGATGAAAGCATGTGTGAGGGAGATTAGGAGATGGGATGGGGTCACTGAGACAAGTGGAGAGGTTAGCGGAGGACAGCAGATGAGAAACATCTGTGCCTGTGACCCAGAAAGAGTAGGAGAGACTTGTAGAAGAGGAAGAGGAGAATGATGAACCAAGTTGAGAGAGAAAGTCATGTGGTATTTTTCAATTTTTTTCTTGGAAGGAAGGCGTGAGATCCTGTGCACAGAAAGACCTGGAGGCAAGAGAACTGGAAGGTTTGAGGAGTGAGTCAAAGATGGTGGAAAGGTAGCTGATATCACAGGTGTGAGATTCAGTAAAGTTGGTGTCAAGTTGTTTAGCTAGGACAATGGCAGAACCGAAGCGGGAGAAAACACATTTGTAGTTGAGGAAGTCATGGGATTTGTTCTAGAGATACTCCACAGCATGAAAGCAGGAGCTGAGGAAGCAGATGTTGGGGCCAAGCCAGGACTCACAGTTGGCAGGGCTGACCTGGTGATGAGAGAGAGGAATGGAGAGAATTAACAACCATATTAATGGAAAAAAGGGAAAAGAAGACAGGGAGGAGAAGGTTGAGAGCAGACAAGAAGTCATTAACACTAACGGATGGAAGTTACAGAGTGACAATGCATGAGGAAGGGGTCTGATAGACAACACTGCAAGAGACCAGGTGATGGGTCAAAGAGAGAAAGGAAACTCAGGAGCAGAGAGATTAGAAAGAGAACAGTGCTTGGAGGCATCTCAGTTTTCCTCTTTTGAAATGTTCTTGCAATCATTTTTCATCAGCATTATTCACAATCATTTCCTCTCCATTTCCTCTACTGTATTTTCTTGCCTGTGGTTTTATTGACAGCGTGTTAACTTGTGATATTATAGAGTGGTGGTAGTCTCTCCATAATTAAGGTTACAATTTCCATTATCTCCACAGTTTCACCCTAGCATCCTTTCCTTCCCCTATAAATATTCTCAGAGCAAATATGATTTCAGCCCTGATTCAGCAAAACACTTCAACACTTGCTGGTCTGTCCTGAGTGTCAAAAGTGTAACCATTGTCGTATTAGTTTTACAAAACCAATTCTCTTAAATGTTATCTGAATATTGAAAATTAGGAACATGTACTTGTATTTGGATATAAATGCCTATATTTTCAAAACTGACTAGTGATGTTGGGTGCTCCAAAAGTGCTGAGCACTCCCTCCCTCTGACAAAGGAGACCCTTTAAGGTGTCTCCAGCTGAGTGCCCCAAAATTATAGCACCCCAAATCACTAGTCACTTTTGAAAATCTAGGCCAAAATAGTTAACATAACTGTGGATCTGTACAGTAAAGTGTACCATGAAGCTTGTCAGCTACCACCATTCATAGCTTAATGGAGATAGCCCTCCAATAACAGTGAAGCAGAACTGTACTCTGCATGCTGATGGATACCTTGGAGTGGTCTCTTCAAACAGGAAGTAGCCTAATCAGGGTGGTATCTTGTAGAGGTTTCAATGTATTATCAAAAACTGTGTTTTTCAGAAATCTATTGTAGCATTAAATTGATATATTTCATGTTGTATGAAACATATATGCTAATGTGGCTGTCTATATCTGATTAAAATCTGCAGAAAATATGATGTTTCCTGAATCCTTGAACTTCAGCGGAGAAAATAAAAATGCAAAAAATTAAAATTGATTTTTTAAAGAGTACAATGAAATTTAGGTTTTCCTTGGGGTATTCAGAGCCTGGGCATAGAAGGCTGGTGCTGTACAAGAAAGTAATAAAATAAGAAAGTAACAAAATTTGCATTTTACTATTCTACAACCTGCTAAGAAGAAAATTTGGAACTTTATGCCTAAATGTGCAATTTCAAATACATACTGATTTGATGCTTCAATTGTATATATCACAGAATAATCACCATATTAATTCTCCTTGTCCAAAAACTGCAACATAAGCACATTTATGGTGGCTCTGCCACTTTATATTAAATATATAATCTCCTGAGTGAGGAAAGATCATTGAAATTACAAGTATACAATTACCCTTTTATCCAGCTATTTTCCCTCTGGGACAAATTTTAATGTTATTTAAAGGTGAGATATTCAAAAGCCCCTGAATGATTTAGGAGCATACATTCAATTGACTTTCAAAAGGGGCTTGTGCTCTGATGTAAATTAGGCCAGCTTTACAATGGGACTTAGGTAACTACAGATACCTAGGTCAGGGCCTAGTGGGCTTATAAAACCAGCTATATATCTAGACCCATTGAAATGAACTTGAAAGTCAATGGGAGTTAGATGCCTAATCCACTTAGGTGCTTATGCAAATCCCACCCATCTGCATCTTTAGGCACCTAAATACCATTGCAAATCTGGCACTTAGGCACTTTTGCAAATCCTACCTTAAATCAGTAACATATGTTAAACTAGAAATTCTGGAGAGTTGTTTTATTATTCTCTCAAGTGGCTACATAGTACTCAGAATTGTAAAACAAATTATTTAGTTATATCACTCTCTCTTTCATTATATATATGTATATTTCTCTTAATAGTTTTCTTTAAATGTGCTTAATTTGTCTCGTGCATTTTTCTTCTTCTAATGATTAGTATTATATTGTAAATATAATGACAAAAACTTATTGCTATGGTAAAATGCCATATCTATGTAACATTTTGGATGAAAAAAACATATCAATCTATATAATGTATGTGTAAGAGTCCGGGGCTAGGGTTCATCCCTCTCAGGCTCGGCGGGGAGCCAGGGCGCCTCCCTACAGGCAGCAATCCGTCCAGGGCCTAGACCCCTCAGCGGGAGCTGAGCAAACAAATAGTTTTTAAACAAGGCAGAGTCCCACGGCCCATCAGCAGGGGCTGGGTAAGCACGGAGTCTATAAGCCCGGTCCTGAAGCAGGGCGGGGCAGTAAGCAGGCAGCGCTCAGGCCCTTCAGCAGGGGCTGAGTGAACAAATGGTCTCTAGGAGCCCAGGCCCTGGGTCAGGGCAGGGGCGGTAAGCCGTTTGGCTCAACTCCTTCAGCAAGGGGCTGAGCAAACACAGTATCTAGGCCCAGGCCCTTGGGCAGGGTGGGACAATAAGCAGTTCAGGCTCAGCTCCCTCAGCAAGGGGCTGAGCCAACACAGAGTCTCTAGGCCCGGCCCTGGAGCAGGGTGGGGCAATAGCAGTTCAAGCTCAGCTCCTTCAGCAAGGGGCTGAGCAAACACAGTATCTAGGCCCAGGCCCTTGGGCAGGGCGGGGCAATAAGCAGTTCAAACAGTGAGTCTATAAGGCCCAAGCCCTGGCTCAGGGTGAGCAACGAACAGGTACAGAGCTCAGACTCTCAGGCAGGGGCTGAGCAGCGATTTAAGCAGTAAGTCTATACAGCAGGCCTCCTCAGGCCAGGGAGAGGGGGAGTCTGCCACCCTTGGGAGGGGCAGGGGGAACGCAGGCCCTCCCACTCCACTGCATCCCAGCCCAGGGCCCTAGCAGCGGCCAAGACTCGCTACTGTCAGTGGGGATCCTGGCCGCAACACACTGACATGGGTTCAGACTCTTCGGGAGCCAAACCAGGGTCAGCTACCCCCGGGCCACTTCCGACCTCCCCCTCTCTGGGTACCCTCTCGCCAGTGTCGTCCAGTGGCCCAGACCATGGGTTCCTCAGGATAACGGGTGGAGGGAAGCTCCTCGGATACGGGCGTAGGGAAGCTCAGGGCTCTCCTCCGGATACCGAGCGGAGGGAAGATCAGGCCAGCGTTCCTCTGGATACCGGGTACGGGGAAGCTCAGGCCAGTGTTCCTCTGGGTAGTGAGCACAGGGCAGGCTGGGCCCAGCAGGAGCTCAGGCCCCGTCTGTCCTCTCCGGCAGTCTGCGGCCAACTGAGCGCTAAGGCTGGGCTTTTATACTTCCTGTCCCTCACCTTGACTTCCAGGGGGCGGGAACAGGTGGCGGTAGCTCCGCCCACTGAGGCATCTGTGCTGGCTCGTCCCTCTCAGGCACGGCAGGGAGCTGGGGCACCTCCCTACAGTATGTAACAAGTATTACAATAAAAGCAAAATATTCTCAATAAATCAAACAGATTCTAGAGAGACAAGTCAAATGCATAGACCTGAGAAAGAAAGGAACCTGCATTCATTAATACTGGCCTGGGGATAAAAGACTGGGAGAACAAGCATTGGCTAGGCTTCAATGAAGCTGGGCTGATTCACACCAGCTGAGAATCTGACCCACAGTTTTGTGCTTAAGAGTTTGATCAGAGAGGCACTAAAGAATCTAAGGGAACATTCTTTAAATGTCCCAAGCTAGAAAAATCTGATTGCTTTAGAAATTATTATCTTAATATAGAAACAGCAGGCACAATACATCATTCATGATGTCATTTCCATGTTTAGCTTTTAAAATATTAATGATCAGTTCTGGCCTTTCTTTTGCTGACCACTGAAAACAGCCCTATTCCCTAGAGTAAACCAATGCCAACTCTATAAGGCTGTGATTGAAATTCAGTCGATCTTTGGTGAATGGAAATCATTCATTGTGTGACAGTGACAGAGAGTAATTTCTTCTTGTTTGCAAAAGAGCTCAGAGACTCTGTGTCTATCCATTGTCATCAGCATCAGGATTCAATATCCACAATTACCCAAAACTTTGTGGCTTTGAAGAGAGTAGGCTGTGCGGCAGCTGCAGGATTTGGCAGGAATGGTATCCACGCCAGAATACGAAACAGTTTGTCAGTTTGCACTCTAACTAACTCCGGGCAGAATACTATGTCCACTGCTGGTGCATTTGGAGAGGAAGAAATATTGACACTGACTAACAACATGTTTTTGCACAGGAGGGCATTAGTTAAAATCCAATGTGTTAACAAAAAGGATGAACCTAAAAGTAAATGTCATCCAGAACTAGACTACTGGAGACAATTCTTCCAAAGGGTCCAATCAGCTAATCACAGCCTCACCACCTTGATATAAATAAAGAAAAGGATGATGCTAAAGAAGTGAAAAGGCAGCAAAAAATCTTGTGTGAATAGTACATGGCACTTATTTGCACCATATATCAGAGCAGGGGTGCTTGAAGCCATTGAACCAAACTGCAAACCTGGTATATATATATATAGAGAGAGAGAGAGAGAGAGATGGGAAACCACTTCAAGCCAGGGGGTGCTGCCCAACTTCCCACACCCCTAGTTCCAGCACCTATGTATCAGAGGATTTCAGAGTCCCCACACCTACATTTTATCTTCTGGGTTTTTAATCTTCACAGCGGTTTGACGGCTGCTACCTATGGCTGAAATACACCCCCCTTCAGAGAGCCAACATAACACTGAGGTCCATTTCAGTCCCACTTATGCTCTGTTTTGAATGGTGTAATGAGACTTAAGTGATGCATAATTCTGGGCTGGCCCTCTGCACAGGCCTGGATGTGAGAGGCAGCGGTGATGGAGTGAACTTATGAAGCACATGGACTTGCTTAGTAGGCTTCTGTTCCTTCCAATGTTGAGGCATTTATCATTGATTAAAGGAAATCCCCATCCCTAACATCTGCAAACGCCAAAAATCCCTTGCTCATTAAAATATTCTCAATGGTTAATTTTTTTAAAGTGCTCTGTTTAGAAGTAGTAATGGGAACCCAAAACTTGTTTTCTTATGAAATTGTAGTAGTCCCATTTTGCACACACACCAGCTGTCCATTGCAAGGTTGCCCATCACTGAGACAATAGAAATCTTTCCATTCCAAAGACTGACTTACCCTGGATCTTCTATGAAGTTTGCAGTATTGCCAGAATCTACACTTCCATTTAAAATTCACCAAAACATCAAACTCATCAGAATGCAAACTGCTACACTTGCCCCTGCAAACAGAATATAAATAGCACCAAGTGAAGAGTGAACTTCCCCTGCCCCAGTTTTGTTACCACATGCAGCGGGCATATTGCCGTTCCTGTTATAATTTTTTGTCTTGCCTATGGCCCCATCATGCTCTAACTGACCAGTGTAGCCATAGCCTTTGTGAACAGGGCCTATAGGAAGTTCCATAGTGCAGGGTACAAGAATTTATATTCAGTCTGATAGATCTGCAAGGGTATTATTTATTAATATTAATACTATTTTTCATACAACAGTAGTGCTCGAGGCCCCCAGCCAGGAATCAGGACCCCTTGGGCCTAGGGGCTCATTCTGACCCAAGGGTGGCAGGTAGCATAGGATGAGAGACAAAGCTGGATAAAGCAAGTGATCAGGAGGAGGAGGAAGGTTAAAATAACAGTGAAACAAGGTACTAGCATAATAACGGCAATTCAACATACCCCACATTTTCTCCCTTTAAACAAAAGGCACTTTCGCATGTGCAAAAGTGATGTTTTAAACTCAAGCTGAACCATCATAGGGATTTATTTCAAAAGCTTAATTGTGACACAGATTTAAGTTAAGTTTCCCTTGTTAAATCTATTGCCCAGAGAATCTTTACATAGAAATTCTGTGGTGAAAAGCCAATAAACTTACTGAGAGGAGTGAGTCTGTTAAGTTCCACATTGGCTTTTCCCATACATGACTATTTTAAAAAGTAAAATGTAAAGCTCATTTACCACTGAGACTGAATGTATGTGACCTTGAGTTCCACAGAGGGTAAATACTCTGATTAACTTTCCATGTTATTCCATTAAATAAAAACGTTTGACACCAGACTGAGGCATCCGATAGATAATACAAGAACCTGATGCAATCATTCCAAATTGAATTGCAATAATTCACTTAGGTGACCATACATATTGTTATTGTAATATGAAACATTGCAAAATGAAATCAATAGAAATGTTCTTGTTAATGAAGATAACTGGGCTGTTTGTGTAGGTTGTGGACTCAATACCACAGAAATCTTATTTGTATTCTAAGGTCCAGGATAGTTAAAAATGAAGATGCATTACTTAAAGAAGATATGGCCGGACATCTGGAAAATTATATCATAAATATTGTGTCATACCCTGTTCTTTGTGAAATTCTGGACCCATTAAGTCCAATGGGAGTTTTGCCATTGACTTCAGTGAACCACTGAGTCACCCTAAGAGTCTCTGCAACTTACAGAGCCCTAGAGAAATTCACACAGTGGAATTCATGTTCACTAAAGTTCACAGTTGAACTCATCTGTGAAAATGCCAGAGACCAAAATCCTACAAACTTTTCAATTTCATATGAAATAAGAATATAGCATTTTATCTTAGTCCCTGCTTCCTCTGCACCCCTTTAGACACAGTGCCTACCCGGGGTGGGAAAGGGCCAGTTTCTGTGCTTCCTAAATGCAGGGACTAATATTGTGTCTGGCTCTTGTGAAAGCCAGTCAAAGGGAAAGGAAGGCTTCTTTCACCTTCCCACCCACAGTGTACACCCTGTTGCATACACAAGATATCCATAGTTCTTTCTGCAGAGAAAGACTTCAGGGGTTTGGCCTTTTTGGAGAATTCAGCGAATTGCATTTAACCTCCAGATTCAGAGTTATTCAGTAGTCAGAAGGCTGTAGTAGTGTTGCATGTGGCCAAGCCTCCACGGAAGTAGTACACTGACAAAGCCTCTTGTTTTGGAACTTTTTAGCTCAATTAACTTAGGGCTTATCTACACTTGAAACACTACAACCACACAGCTGCAGCGCTGGGTAATCCCAGCCCAAGAGGCAGTCTAGGTTGATGGAAGAATTCTCCATTAATCTAGCAGCGTCTGCACTGGAATTAGGTTGGCTTAACTACATCACTCAGGGTGTGGATTTTCACACTTCTGAGGATGTAACTGGGTCAATGTAATTTTTAGTGTAGATCCGGCGGAAGATGTCTGGATTAGAAGAATGGGCAGGATCAAGTGGGTTAGCAGCCTGCATAGAGGAGACTCCTAAAAAGAACTGTGAACACAGAACATATTTAATGGCAAATTTTGTCAGATGGCAATAACTTCACTTTAAAGCCATCTATGTGATTCCTTTTGGGTCAGTCAGATATTTCAAATAATATTATATGTAAAACAAGTTGCCTGAAAAAGCCCTAACAGAAACTTGTAGTAAGATCAGTCAAGGAAACTGGAGGGACAAATTGTAGTTTGTAACTTAATGGTACATAGCTTAAACGCACAAAAAATCTCTTGAAAGTAATGTGGAGCTATGGACACTGTCATAAAATGGTTTGAATTCTTTGACCTAAGAGATAAAATTGTGAAAACTCATTAAACTACATTAAAACTTATGACATTGAACAAGATATCAATTTGTTTGGTTTTTGTTGTTTGCTTGTGAGTGAAAAGCCTGAATTAGGAAATTGCTTATGCTATCTCTGACCATTATCTGCAGAATTTTTAAAATATCCAAAGAAGCAGAGGCCTCTACATTCACTGACCAGAATGATGAGAAGGTCCATTTCAAAAGGAAGAAGGAAATGGAGACAAGGCCTTTCCAAAGAAAATTGAAAATGGTCATTAAAAGCAAATGTCTGAGGAATTTGTAAAAAAGTAGCTATAATGGGTTCTCTGACTCAGGAATGGTGACCTGGCGACAGCAGTCAACCTCTGTATAGAGAACAGGCTTCATAAACTCTAAAAAGATTATCTGTGGTTCCTGTGTCAAGCTAGGGTGTGTGTGGTGCAAAAACAATTACCACAGGGCTAAAAACTTATGATGAAAACCAGGGCATTGTGGTACCATTTGGGGGGGAGGGGTCGGGGGAAAACAAGCTGTGGTTTTAGTTTTAGCAGTCAATTTTGAAATTAAGGGATACTGTCAGGTTCAATCATATTTTAAATATTAAATTGCCTATATATGGTCTAACCAACATCATTAGATTATAAAATAGAGATTTTTACAAAAAAGCTAATTTATTTTCACCTTTTCCCCCACTGGCTTATTTTCTATTTCTTCGCATCTGGACTGAGAGAATCTCAGGTTCATAATTAGCTTTAGTAACATATGAAGGAAAAAGAACATTCACATGATAACACTCACTGCCACCCTCACATTTTCGGAGGAACAAAACCAAAAAGAAAACAGAGAAGACAAGAACAGGTTAGAAAGAATAGAATCCATCTCGAAAGAAAGAAGAAAGAAAAAAAGAGAAAGATTCCAAGACGGGCCAAGACAACCACTATAGGGTGATGAGGAGAGGGAACGGACAAATCTATACAAAGGGAAGAGCCCACCTGCTCTTTAGTGGACACAAACGGACAGTGCAGGGCACTGTCCTTCAGTCATCACCTCAGGTCACAACCTCCAGGTGAAAAGGGTCTGTAAAACCTGCTGCAGCAGCCCCCAGCAGGCAAATGGAAGAGTAAGGAGATGCACAGTTTTTTATATCTTTAAAGACCACAGTCTGGAGCATTCAATGATTGACATGCATGCTGTTCTTAAGTAAAAGGCATTGTTCTTATGCAAATAGCAAGAACAGCATCCAGCCATTCTAAAACAGCTTAGTCATCCAAATGCAGTACATGAAACTTTGCTACTGGGGCTTGAAATCACAAACAAGTGTCCGCTTCTAAGACCATGCCTATGCAAAAATTTGCACTAAAGGTATGTTTGTAAAATGAATTTAGTTAAACTTGTTTGTGTGCAAGTTTGTGTGTAGACACGCTAATTTCACTTTAGCAGTGACTGATCAGGATTTAACTTAATCCTGTAAACAAAGAAGTTTGAGAGAAAAATGTTAGTTAAACCAGTGTGAATCTATGTGCAGACAAGGCCTTATAATGGGGAAAGCCAGAGTGATATTGTGACTTATAACCTCAGGAGATTAGACCCTCTGGTCATATGAACCTGCTAAGAATGCCTCTGCCCATCGCTTCCCTTTTCTACTCCATTGCCAGGAAAATAAATTGACCATCAAAAAATCAAAACAGACTGAGAAGAGACATAATGGAGATTCTGTAACAAACTAAAATTCCCTAAGGGAAGACAGAAGAGACTTAAGGAAGTCAGTAAACTGAAGTTTGAAGAACTGTTTGACAAGTTATGATGTGTTGCAGCTGCTGATGATAGAATCATCCACTGTCCATTGTCTGAGTGTTTTCTTGTGCTCCCTAGTCTGTTTTGTAACTGCCTGTTGTCTTTTATCTTATACTTAGATTGTAAGGTCCTGGGGGAGTGGGAGGACAACATCTTTTTGGTCTGTGTTTGTACAGCACCCAGCACAATGCATTCCTGATCCATGACTAGGGATTCTAGGCATTACTGTAACACAAATAATAAGTAACCATAATAAACATGGAATCTGTCCTCCAAGAACCCAGCAGAAACAAAAGGACAAAGCACTAACTTCTTGTGTTGGCTATAAATGGCAATACACAATTTCACATTGCATGTCAGAAACAGAGACATCTTTGATGGGCTTTGCAACAACAGAAAGCTTAGCAAGGTGTGCCTGAACAAAATGTAGGGAGGCTCTACAGCACCACGCCTTGAAGACTTATAATATTTCTGTATATTTCGCACTGTTTTGTTAATTGTAAGGCTTCTTGAGTGCACATCTGCAAACAGAATGTATCATGCAAAAGAAGCCAACGAGTGCACTGGACTCTCTCTCTTTTTAAAGTTTCCTTTAATTTTAAATAGTAGATGTCTTACCCATAGGTGAGATTTTCGGTGCTGCCTAAGGCATTTGGAGGTTCAGTTTCTATTCCAATTATTGGCATCCAGATTCTCTAAGCATCTGTGAAAATCCCATATGCTATTTTTATGGGTGACTAGTGAGTGGCAAAATAATAATAATAATAATAATACTCAGGAGAGTAGGTAGTTGTTAGAGCTCACAAATAACTCACCAGTTAGGAGTTCTATGGGCACATCTTGACTTCACATTTACTGTGGGTAAACACCTCAGCTAAATGTAGGTAGAGGCACAGGACCTCATTTGCCAATGCCTTCATGTTGTGTTACCATTCCAATCTGTGCACAGTGGGTTTAAAAGGCTGTAATTCTGAGCTGGCAGTGTTTGACACCCAGCTTGAGTATCAGCTCCACCTCCCTGTACATTTTCATCGTTTTCCAATCTCAGCTCCTGAGCTTGCCTTCCAAGAGAGCTCATCAGCAATACTGACACTGATAAGAAAACTGACATGTTTAACAAGCAATAAATTAAGAGTTTAACCTCCTCTGACTGAATATGCTTGCATCTAAATGGCACCTTTGCCATGCTGAATGGATCCCTTGTAATGATGGATGAAAATTCAATAAAGATTTTAGAGCCAGAAAGGAAGAGAGAGTGTACGACTGCAGTATTGACATACAAGTGGCATTCTGCAGTTCACATTTAAAATCTTAATTGAATGCTGAGTGTGATGAAGTCTCATGAAGGTATTGGACAGGATGTATCAAGGAACAGTGTTGCTGGGTGTAGAGGGGATCTGTCTATTTTAGTGGGGATTCATGTATAATTTGAGAGAGTCTGATCCAAAGTCCACTGTAGTCAGTGGAAAAACTCCCATTGACTTCAATGAGTTTTGGATCAGGCCCATAATGAGACATTTTCAGGAGCCATTTATATTGGAGATGGGGCAAATGAATCTGGACTTCTCCAAACAAGGTGTACCCAATTAAATGCAAGTAGGGTGATTATATTGCTGATCAGTGCAAAGTCATGGGATCTCTTGAGGCATGAGAGAAAAACCTGACCAGTAAATCTGCTGTTCATTTCCAAAGGAGGCTTCTCAAGTCTCATTAAATCATGCACACTGGCCTGTGAGAGCCTGCTACTTCTTTAGAATTTGGCACTACATTTTTCTTACCCCACAGTTGAAGTGTATTAGAACAACATTCCTCAACATAATAGTAACAAAAAGGCTGAGTTCTGGGTTGCACTATCATGCATCATGAACTAGCTGAGGTACAGTAAATCATTAATTTATACAAAATGCTCCATTTACAATATTTGTATGCTCTTATCAAAAGTTAATTCATTTCCTTTGTGGATGTCAAAAACCCTACTCCGTGCTGCCCATGCTATCCTGCAGCTCCTCTTAACTTTTCCACTTCAACAAGCTTTGAACTTTGGAGTTTCCTGCACTGAAACCAAGTTCTATTAAGATTCAAACCACACTTTCTCTCTCTCTCTCTACTTCTTTCACATAATCACCACTCCAGTTCTTGGCTGGTGCCCTTTCCTTTATTTCTCCCCTCAGCTCCTCCCTCCCCTACAGACACACCCTTCCCCCTCCCCTCCCAAAAATGAGATCCAGGGAGGTAATCTCATTCTACATATCACCCTCACATTTCACCTTCATGCCTTTTTTCGCTATATTGAAGGGCTCTTTTCACCATAAGACACTGGCCTTGTCAGATTAAGGAAGAAACCTATCAGACAAAAGGTAGATACTGCACTTCCTCTGCTCCTGCCGCAGCAGATGGCCATTATTAATGGGGAACTGTCCAGCATGGGTCCAGTGCTGAACAGCAATCTGAAAAACCGGTGATCCCTCCATTTTTTATTCCAAAAACTGTAACTAGAACAGGGAAATAAGAATGAGCTAAGTGAATGAACTGAACCCAGCTTGGACTTCTTTAGATCTGAAAAAGGATAAATACTTCATCTCCCTTGCTCTAACTACCCCAAAGCAACCTGCCTTTCCAGAGAGTGCCAGGTGGAAGCTCCCTCCTCCCTCACAATGTAAGGCTATTAAAGATAATGTGGAGCCAAATGGGGGAAAGAGATTATTGTCATGGGGTGAAAGTAGGAGATATGGGGTCACTGGAAAAGTGCCAAAAGTCTGACTCAAAGCAGTCATACGGCAGTGGACAGAAATTGTAATTTAGTACCAACATACATGGGTGTATCTCTGCCTCTTTCTCACACTACCATGGCTGCTTATCTTCAAAATGTGGCTAATAAGCTACCTATTTACAGTGTTAGAAGATGAATAGGCTCACTGCAGTTCAGAAATAATTCCTTAGCTCAGTGTTTCCCAGACTTCTGAAAGCTGATTCTCCCCAACCTCTTCTCTGTCCCCACCTCCCAGCTTCAGGGGAACAAAACCAATTGTACCCACCCACCCCCTATCCCCCAAAATCCTGGCACATGGTGTTGAAAGCCTACCCATCTTAGTTTAGATAGCTTCCATGATCCCCTGTAATCCTTCACACAACCCTGACCAGTCTTGAGAAAGACTGGTGTAGCTCTTAACAGTATGATCTTTCCTCTCCTTTCTTATATGCTTCAATACGCAATGAAACTGTTATCAATGAGAGTATTGTCATTGGCATCTGAGTTGGCAGCCATTGAAATGAATAGGGCAGTTCCCATCTCAGAGGTACTGTTTGATGCTCTCTGCAGACTCAGGCAGGCCCTTGCTACATTAGCTACACTTGCTTCAGATTTTGAAGCTTTTTCTTACAGCCATCACAACAGACTTTTTTTCAAAACACAAGCTGAGACTGCAGAGAACAATTGAGGGTCTTGTCCTACCGTTTGGGAAACACTGCCTTATCTGAGTGTTACATCACTTGTAACTCAGTAATGACAACCAGCCAGCTCGTCCACCTGCACACTATTAACTGCTCCATTAGGGGAAGAGCAAAGTTACAATTCTTACTTCTGTAATTCTTTTCCATGACTTATGTGTTTCTGAGGCTCAGGACACTGGAGTCCTTTTAAAGAGCCAAACTTAATAACCAGACACATGTTGATTAGTTCTGTCAACTCACAAAATTATTCAATACATTGATTGTAGCTATAGGTTTTGATTGGAAATATTTTTACTCTGATTTACTTTGTTATTTAAAAAATATGAATTTTCACTCTTCCCTCTCTTTGTGTGTGTGCACACATGCATACATGTCTGTCTGTCTACATGGATAGGCCTCCTGATACTTCTTGTTCTATCTACAGTTAAGGAAAATAAGTGTGTTGGACTTTTATGCTGGTGGTTGTTCTCAGTCTCACATCTATAAGTAAACTAACTGAGACATTCTGATGACATAGGAGAAATGGTTTCCAAATCGTAACATTTAAATTATTCAATGTGTTTTTTCAAAGTGCCTCCCTCTTCTCCTAGTTAAGATTAATGTGCTGAGGAGTCTGCACAAAGCCAAAATGATGTTTCAGTTTTCAGGATGGAATAAGCCTAGCTGAGATCTGGATCCACTCCAAAGAGAAAGACTTCCTCACTCGCTCTCTCAACTGCTGTTATCTTGCCAAGGTGCCGTCTCTTTGCACCACATTCTGTCCAGACAGCACCAGATATTTTCTAGACTTAGCCACTACCCAAGTCTGACCCTGTATCTGCTGCCAGTGAGTAAGATGCACAGGAGATGTGACCCTTATTGCCTAGGTCCAAAAGGCAAACTCTGGCATAGTATTTAAATATTCTGACTCAGTCATGTGATGACACAACTGACACAAGTGAGAACTGCTCAGCTGCCCCAGCCTGTCTCCTTCCTTGACAGAGGGCCTGAGTTTCATTCCTGCTGTGTGCTCATTCATAGGTCATTCTCTGCTCATGTACTCTGCAGCAGCCAGAAGGTGAGCTGCGGAAAGCAGCTGTGAGGCACACTGCCTACTTCTTTCTCCTCCTTTCTTCCTTGCACTGGGTCGCAATGTGGCCTTACCCAATAGGCCAAGCCAACAAGGTGTTGTAGGCAAAGATTCATCTTCCTACCTTCCTCTCTATGTAACCTAATTGATGTCTAGTCCTTCCCAGCATCAGCTGACACCAATCTTCTATGAAGTGAGCCACCTGCTATTGCTTTGTTCTGCTCAACACTCTGACCACTGCCAGCTGTTGCCTCTCTGAAGTGACAAATGCTAAGTAGGAACCATTAGTAATTTACCCTGCTTCAGCTTCATTGAGAAGTCTCATTCTTGGATCCTCTCTTATTTTTTTTCTGTTGAATTGTTCAATAGATTCATTCCTTATGGAAAAATCCTATAGAATTTAATAAGGATAAAGCCAACCAAGTTCTATAGCCACCTAATAGGGTTCTTGAGAAATTACTGTAAAAACCTATAGAATATAATAGAGAATTCTTTCTATAGGTTTTGTTAATCATCTCATCGATGTCTATTGCAAAGATATAATTCTCTATTAAATTCTATAGGATTGTTCATAAACCCTCTTAATTATTTTTCTATAGTTCTTTTCCAGACAGGGTGTTATATGTAGCTACGGAACTCCTTGGCTGTAACGGTACCATGTATTATTGCTGTATTGCCTATATTTTGAAAGGCAAGAAGTTTACCCTGTTGTTTAATTAAAGCTTCAGTTTAAAAAATAAAGAAAAATGTCTTTGCAAAATCAGAATCTGGAATCCCTTTGTCAACATCTAGACAAATCAGCCCTGGGAAATGGTGGTAGAAGGGGAGAGGGTGAGTGAGGAGCGATAGAGAAGCCAGAGGACATTCAGAAAGACTGAGCTAGAACAAACTGAAGAACAAGTAATGAAGTTGAGGTTTTGACTGGGAGAGCTGGCAAGAGTCCAAGATGGACTGGAAATATTCATGAAAGAAGAAGATTAGAAAATTCAACTTAGGAATCAAGAGGAATCTGACATCAAAGCAAATTTGAACATTTCTGCTTCAGTCAACCTGAAACTAAAGCTCCATCAAAATGCAAGGGAACCTACTCTACATAATTCCATGCACCTCTGTTAGAAATAGAGACAGGTACAGGAGTACTAAGCAGTCAAAGTTTAACAGTGGTGTCAAAGCCAGTTAGTAAATACAGTACCTTTGTATATTGATGGTGCTCTGCCTAAATAATTTCCAACTTCTTCAGATCCTCTCATAATCTACTAAACTTCTCATTCATCTAATGTATTTATTATGTGCAAGTAACAAGCCCAAATTCTTAATTAGCTGAGATCATTGTTTTCTAAAACAATGTAGGGAGGTTCCACTTTTGATGGCAGAGAGAGAACAAGCCATTTGTTTGAATTATGAAATATACTCCTACTAAACAAAGCCAACTAAAACTGCACCGCTAGCTAGTCACAAATGCATATTTAGGTTACAAAGGACGTTAGGAGGACTTTCAGTACACAAAAATAACTAACTCCAAGAGAAATAAATATGTAACTACATTGGAAATTTTATTTCTCACGTCAGAAGGCTACTTGTTCAGATATTTGATTAACTTCTCCCCACAGAAGCAAAGACTGTTCCAACTATTGTGTTGGGCATAGGCGCTGACTGCGCAGGTGCTCCAGGGTTGGAGCATCCACAGGGAAAAATTAGTGGGTGCTCTGCACCCACCGGCAGCCAAGCGCCCCCCCGCCCCACGACCCACCTCTTCTGAGCACACACGTCCCTGCTTCTCCGCCTACCTCCAGTGCTTCCCCATTGATTTGGTGGTGTGCTGGGGAGTGGGGAGGAGCAGGAACACAGTGTGTTCAGGGGCGGAGGCAGGGAAGAGGCGGGCCAGGGCAGGGATTTGGGGAAGGAGTTGGAATAGGGGCAGGGAGGGGGCGGAGTGGGGCAGAGACTTTGGGGAAGGTATTGGAATGGGGACAGGGCAGGGGTGCAGTCAGGGCAGGGGCAGAGGGGGGTCAAGCACACACCGGCAGGAGCAGAAGTTAGCACCTATGATGTCAGGTGCCTCAAACAAAATCTGTAAAGTAGACAATAAACTAGATATCAAGTAAGGAGAATTTTAGCCATTTGTTACTCAGAGATAGCCCACTAATTTTTTAACTTTATTTAAAATTTGTTTCTACAGTTAACCTGCATTCATAACTCCCAAAGTCATTAGTGGGAAATGTAACTAATGGATAAGGCCCAGAATATTTACGTTCTAAATTCCCTTTTTGTCGGTGCACCCACGTCTGACTCTGGGGGAATAGGTGAAGCCTTGATTCCACCTCCCAACAAACTGGCCAGCACAGCTTAGGGTGACCAGGTAGCAACTGTGAAAAAACGGGACAGAAGGTGGGGGGTAATAGGTGCCTATATAAGAAAAAGTCCCAAAAATTGGACTGTCCCTATAAAAATGGGACATCTGGTCACCCTAGCACAGCGGAGCCAGAGCCAGTACAAGAAATGTGGTGATTTCCTACAGGTTCAGCCCAGCAATAAACCACTACTCAAGGGAGAAGCAGAGAGGGAACTGTCTCAGATGAGTGTCTCTAAGGCACAATGACTTTGGGGTTACTCTTGGAATGATACAGCTTATGCACCTTTCCCTGCTCATGGCTATGCATAATGGTACAGTCTAGCCCTTATTGGGCCAAATCCTGGATGCAGCACACAGCTTGAGAGGCCAGAATGTGCAGAAGGCTTCTACTTAGGGTTAGGGGAAGGGAGGAATCCTTTTCCAAGCCGCACAACGGCAGCGGAGATACTCTGCAAATGTTCCTGCTGAAGCCCCTGCAACTGCTGCTCTCTCCAGTGAGGGAGTATGACCCATGGAATCACCAGCCTGCTCCCTCTAAGCTGCCTCTGCTTTGTTCCAAACCTCCCACCTTCCTATGCAATTTACCTGCACCTAGTTCAATTCCACAGCCTATAAAAGGAGTTCGTACCTGTGCAGGCCCCCCAGTTCCGCTCCTAATTTCCACAGAGAAACTTCACTGGCTCCATGGGATCAAGGACTTCCATGATCCATGAAGATATGGCAAGATTTAGCCCAAATCATTAGTACAAATGATTTGTTCACATATTGCCTATGACTGAAAATGAGTTAATAATCTTCAGGCATCAGAGACTGCCAATGGTGTCCATTCACTCCAGTGCTGGACACAGTATAATAACCTACACAGAACAGGAAAGGTAACCTGGGCCAGCTCTTCGGCTGGTGTGAATCTGTACTGCGGCACTGCAGTCACTATTACTGCAAGAATCTATCTGCCTAAGGTATTTGTTTGGCCCCCATTACCATAGTATCTGAGTGCCTCCCAGTCTTTAACATATATCTCCTCACACTGCCCCTGTGAGATAGGGCAGTCCTGTTATCCCCTTTTAATACTGGGGGTCTTCTAGCTCTCAGGATCATGTCCTAACCACCAGGCTAGAGGATATTCTGATGCAGGGCTCCCTCAATCTCTCCTGTTGAAACTGTTAAATTTTGTACAAATACTTAAATAGTTCTTGGGCACAAGTGAGAAAGAGACCGAATGTCTCCATAGTGTGGTGGGTGAGGCACTCACCCATTCTCCAGTCCACCCTGCACTAGGAGTATTTGATTAGTTCTCCACAGTGGAACACCTTCAACAGGAGAGACTGAGGGAGCCCCACAGCAGAGTCTCCCATAGTTCAGTGGTTTGAGCGCTCTCCTGCAAGGTGGGAGACGCCTGTTCAAAATGCCTTTTCCCATCAGGCAGAGGGGGCAATTAAACTCAGATCCCAGGTGAATGCTGTAACCACTAAGATTAAAAAAATTTTAAGGGAGATGCCACCTCTTCTGCCTGCCATTAAATCTTATATGGGCAAGATCTGGTAAGTGTGCTCTGAGCATGCCTACAAGTGAAATAAGCAGGGCACTGCCTATTTTCACCAGCTTTGAGGATGCCACTGGGGCTTAGGTGTGAGATAGCATCTGGAGGCCAACAGTGAGACATTGGGGAACATGCCCAGAGGCAGAAATTTAGGTGCCTACAAGGCTAGGCAGCAGCTGAGCAAGGGGTTGGGAAGATGGTAGAACTGAGATTTAAGCCTTTAAATCCCTTTGTGGCTCTGGGCTTAAGTGGGTTCTTAAGTGACTTAAGAATAGGTGGTGGAGCAAAAAATGGAAGCCATCTAGGGCTCTAACCACTGAACCATCCTTCCTCACTAGTCACTCCCTTAAAACCGATAGAACTGCACCCACTTATACCAGCTAGCTGAGAATGTGGCTCAGGGTGTTGTTTCATTCTGAGCTGCTTGTATAGCTAATTATGAAACATCAAATTCATTTTACCTAAATGGGTTTGAATCCAAGTTGACAATCCTAGGTCAAGTGGTTTTATTTCATTATTATTTCTATACCACAAGTGTGTATGGCATTTCACAGATAAACGCATGTAGAAAAGTCTCTGCTTTGAAGAGTTTTAGAATCATAGGTGCTGGATCTAAGGATGCGGGGGATGCTGCAGCACCCCCTGAACTGAAGTGGTTTCCATCCTACACAGGGTTTACAGTTTGGTTCAATGGCTCTCAGCACCCCCACTATACAAATTGTTCCAGTGCCTCTGTTTAGAATCTAAGGGTATATCTACATTGCAATTTAAAACCTGCAGCTAGCCCATGCCAGCCGACTTGGGTTCAAGAGGGTGGGACTAACGGACTGTTTATTTGCAGTGTAGACATACCCTAAGTTACACATGGTACGGGCAAACTAAAACATCTGTTTCTTTGAACCACTGGAGCACCATTTTATGTTTTTAAAACCAAGGAATGTTAAGGTAAGTGAATGACAATTCCTAAATCTAATACATGCACATTTGTGACAAGCTAGAGTTACATTATATCACGGGGAAAGAGTAAGCATTAAATCTTGCATAGTGATTGGAAGGTTACAATATTGCTATTTCATTAGCGAGATTTTAACAGTATTTAGAGACTGCTACAGTAATAGCTGTTTTCAGTCTGTAACCATAGAAATATTTCATATATTTTATGATTAAAGTCAAACTTATTATTAAATTCATAAAAGCTGAATCTTAATATTTACTTAGTAGAAAGCCTAAATTTAATGGAAAGTCATTTCTATAATGCTGCAACATTAACTACACTTTGTCCTGAATCTATAGTTATAAATAAAATTAGCCCTGATTTCAAAGTGCCAGATTCTGGTCCCCTTACTTATGTTGAGTAGCACTTCACTCCACCAGAAATGCCATTGATTTCAATAGAACTTTTAACAGAGTCATGGTCTTTTCAGGTCAGAAGGGATCATTACTGGTCATCTAGTTTGAACTCCTGCATAAAACAGAATTTAGATCCACTCACTGTTTTCAGTAGCGGCAGTTTTCCTAGGGTAAGGGCTGTGCAGTGTAAGCAGATTAGAATTTGGCCCAATGCATGCACTGTTGATGATGTAAAAGTAACTATTGCAGCTCCCTTTTAAGGTGGGCATACAGACAGAGCTCACTGGCAAGCTTCTCCTTTGTTTTTTAATGATCCTGTATTTTGCCCTGTTTAACAGGCTACCTTGCTGTTGCAGGATTCTACTCACTGAAATGAACTACTGGGACTGAAATTAAACTCCCCCTACTTCTTAGCTGCCCAGTTTACAAGCAGGCATTCTTGAAACTTGACAACAGTGGACATTTAGGCCCAGATCAATGGGAGTTAGGTGCCTAAATATCTCTGAGGAGCGGGTCACTGGGTCCTAATTCAAGAAAACACTTAAACATCTGCTTGAGTCCATCTCTACTCAGAACATACATAACGATGTGCTCCACCAAAGTACATGCTGAACTCAGTGTGACTTAAGCACACCTTTAAATGCCTCTCTGAAAAGGGAGGTTTTTTAAACACATCTTTAAGCTGATTCTTATTCAGGACAGAACTTAAGCTCATTGTTTAAATTAAGCATATGCTTAAATTCCATTGACTCCTATAGGCCATAAATATGTTTTTTTTAAATTAAGCATGTACTTAGACTGAAAATTAGGAAAAACTTCCTAACTGTCAAGGTAGTTAAGCACTGGAATAAATTGCCTAGGGAGGTTGTGGAATCTCTGTCATTGGAGATTTTTAAGAGCAGGTTAGACAAACACCTGTCAGGGATGGTCTAGATAATATTTAGTTCTGCCATGAGTGCAGAGGACTGAACTAGATGACCTCTTGAGGTCCCTTCCAGTCCTGTGATTCTATGGTTCTATGAATAGGGATGGTTTCCTGCCCTACCCACCCCTATGGGGCACTGTACCCCTAAGAATGTTGGCAGGAGAAAGTTGCTGCACTCTTATGAGCTAATTGTGCCTGGCTTTTAAATGGGTCATTTAGGCAGTCAGAGGGAGTATGGCTTTGCCCTCCCCACTCCCATGGCCTGCATGAGGGCCACAACAATCTATATCCACATTCCAATAGTTACAGAAGTAACCCAAAAGTCTGCAACAGAGGTCTTGAACTTAAGTGTTGGCAAGTGAAAATGATTTTAAATTCATCTTTATGTTTGCATCTAAGTTTAATTATAAGCATAGAGTCAAGAGGAAATTCCATTCTTGCTCCTTTTTACCACCTGGAGAGAGTGAGTGGAGGACAGTAGCAGCCAAGCTAAAGAAGTCCATCCTATTCTGCCTGTGTGTGGCAGAAAGGCTTAGCTGGGGTGACTTGCTGCTGCTCCATCAGGGCCTGATTCAAAGCCCACTGAAGGCTTCCATTTACTTTAATGGACATTGAATCAGGTGCATAAGAAGCAGTGAACTCTACCCAAAACACCCACTGCTAGAAAGTACCATATATTGAAAGAAGGTTTAGATCTGGCCATGTTGCTGTGAGATTGTGCATTGGCTGGAACTTCTGTGGTCCTGAGAATTCTAAGTCCACATCCTGCCCCATTCCAGCCCACTTATGGGAGGAGAGGAAAACTCTTCCTGTATCCTCTTGCCTCCTAGAACACCCATGAAAACAGAGCAGAATGTTGCCCTCTGGGTCCATATTAATATTTTTAGGAGAAATATCAACATGAAACCACAATTTAAACGAGGCTATAACATGTTAAGATAATAAAATGATATGCAACTATGCAAAATATACGACTATGTAAAATATCCTAGTAGTTTTTCCTATTACAGCATATTTATTGACCCAAACTAAGTTGGTTACCAAGTTCTGCTGCCTTAGGAATAGATTATAACTGGTTTAATATATCTTTCGAAGCATCTTTCTTGTTTTAGTCTCTGTCACCACAAGCAAAATACTGAAAGTAGTGACAAGTACAATATCAATAAACATAATAATAATTGATTTTCAGGAGATGAAAAATCTGAAATTAGTGTCCATTTCCCCAAGAGCATTGTTTGATTAATTCAATGTTCATCTTAGTCTTTCTAAGTTGGTCTAATACTGCTGATCTGCTAAGCAAGACTGTGTGTGATGGGGCTTGTGGTTAGGGCCCAGAGGAAAATAAAACGTATTGCATAGTCCAGCAGTTTTTTAAAAGGAAACATCATGGACTGAAAGAAAACTATCGCCAAGAATATAACATGGAGATGCTTAAAGTTGTTAGTTTCATGCACCGTTTATGGGGGTTTGGCGGTGGGGTGGGGTTTGTTTTGCTTTTTTACCTACAAACTTTACTTATGAAGACTACCATACCAGTGGCTGACGAAAGTTGTTGTACACTGCATCACACAGTGCCATCATAGACAATTCTGGACAGTCATCAACTGAAAGGACACAGACCACCTGGTCCAGGGGCCTACACAAAGAGGATTCCAGTAGAGAGGATGAAAAACATCATTATAACCCCTGAGTGTTGTGGAATAATGTTTTTGTTCATTTGTTTTTCCCTCACCTGAAATTTCCTGAGCATTATATTTAATTATGTTCTTTTTCTCATTTCCCTGCATTTTGATCTAGCCCTATAATGAGAACTCAGATAACATAAACTTGTTATAATTAATCTGTGCCTCTAAGTCCAAAAGCAGTCTGTGGTGAAAGGTTCTGTAAGTAAACCCCTTTTACCTGTGAAATCGAGAAAGTGCCACAAAAGTGTAATGTTGAGACAAGGAAGCTTTCTCACCAGCATATTCAGTCCATCAGTGATTCAGACATAGTTCATTACTGAAACAGACAGCATTCATAATGTTTAGGCAATGGCATTCTGGTCAGTCCTTAATAATATGATATCTAAATTGAGCTCTCCTTCTTGGGCTTCCTTTCTTCAGAAAGTAGGGAGAAATCCTGCACTACAGGAACTGTAGTTAACTGCCTGACTCTTTGCACCCAATGTGGTTTCAAAGAGGAAATAAAGAGCATTCAGAGTGACTGAATCCTATCACATCTTCCAAACATCCTCATTAAGCTGTTATAATTAGGGTTGTGCTGTTTTCTTCATTTTCTCTCAATAGTCTTGGCTGGCAAAGACAGATGCCTTTAGCCCTCTAATAAATTAATTATTAATGTGAGAGTTAATAATTTATGTTAATTGGTACTATAAGCTACTTTCCCCCCAAATGTGAGCAAAGGTCAAAACTTGTTAACAGCAGAGGTGAAATCTATTTTTAAGTTTTCTTTCCCATGATATATCAAAGAAGTCAAGATATGGCTTGGAAAATTTAACTGTATTTCAGAGGACAAGCAAATTCTGAGGGCAAAGGTCTAGTCTATGCACTACATTTCAAAGTACTGTCAACTGAACATTTGCACTGCAGCTGTCATATCGAAGGATACAGAGGACCTGCAAATCTAGCATTACCTGTCTTGAACAATGCAGAATTAGTAGTACAGTATATATCTGAACAGAAGTCTATCAACAAAAGGTTATGTTGGTAAGGTGACAGCTTGAATAATTATAAGATATCAATAATTATTTTTAAATAGCTTTTGGTTAGTGCATTTCATGGTCAGTATGTGCTGCTTTTCCTGGGGTAGGGGAAGGGGAATTGGTTCAAATAACAAAATTTTGAGCTTGAAGCTAATTATTTACAGATCAAATAACTTTCTGCATTCATTTTTTGCTCGCTGAATAAGACAGATTCACCATTCAGTTACTGCATGTATTGCACTATTTAATTAATATTATTTTAAATTCGGAATAACTATACTGTTAATTTTCCTGTTATTGCCTTTCCCAATCATGCTCTTGATCTGTAAATTGCAACTCAAATCTGCTTTTAATTTGATAGTATGTTTGAAAAAGGTCATGTGAAGTCACATTTATTTAGCAAGCTAAAACATCCTTATTTAAATAATACATTCATGTTCTTCGTTCAATAATCAACAGGAAACAGTATTTTTGTTTTGTTTTGTTTATAAAACAGAGGTTCACAAATGTACAATGTAGAAAGATATGTGTAGACATTTGGAACAGCTTAAAAGGAATGAACCAAAATAAGCTTTGAAGACAAATTCTTCTAGTCATTTTTAAAAAATATTTTTAAGGAATTTACACATCACAAGATTTTCACTATGCTCATTGTAACTTACATTTCTATTTTCTATCATTTTCATATGAAGATAAGATATAGGGCCTGATCCAACTCTGACTAAAGTCAATGAGAGTTTTTCTAATGTCTCCAACAGGCATGCAATCAGGCTCAAAGTCAGCAATAATTCTCTTCTTTGGAAGGCCTTGAAACTTGCTCATTGAAAAGGTTTCTTTTTCTGGAATAACTAGTAGCTATTCACTCTTTTCTCATATGTGTCATGCAAAATCAAACTTGTGTTTTGCAAAGAAGATACATCACAGCTCAGGAAAATACAGGCATAATTTTATAGCATTGTGCTTTAATGTGAGGCAATGAAAAAATACAGATTCAAAAAACAATCTTTTTGAATTTTTCAAGATTTTCACCATAAAATTAGATAGTATCACCTGAGCATAACTTATTAACCATCTTATGGACACGTATCAGACACACATCTGTTAGTCTATAAGGTGCCACAGGACTCTCTGCTGCTTTTACAGATCCAGACTAACACAGCTGTCCCTCTGATACTGATATAGAGCATCTTCAGTGATATGCAGGTAAGACATGCTGAAAAATAGGGAGGGAGGGGCTTAAGCCATCCAAGGTAGAACCTCCTCTACCCTGGCGCAGACACTAACTCATCATTGTTGCAAAACCAAGGAATCTTTCTTATGGTCTTCTACAGTAGATGCAGAGTTCACTGTGCCGGCCTGAAAACTCACCATCCTTGTACTGTTTCTTGTAATCAGTAACAAAGATTTATCCTTGTGTATAGTAAATAACAGGGAGAATCTTTGTCACTAAGTACAATTAACAGCTATTCAACACATGAGATGAAGGAACTAATAAGCATTCAGGCTATAAGTACATTATTTATTTCCTGTTTGAGAATAAATTGATTTTCTGCACTTTATTCTCAAAAACTATCACTGGATACTGGTGGTGCGGTAAATGTAGTTCAGTCATTTACAAGATTGGATTAAAAAAAATCAGTCTAAAATATTTATATAAGGGGTTGTCTATATCCATCTGTTGTCGCTTTTCTGATACTTAGATTGTAAGCCCCTTAGAGTAGGGTCCGTCTTTTTGTTCTGTGTTTGTACAACAGTTTGCATAATGGTGTCTTGGTTCTTGATTAGATTTCCTAAGCACTCCAGTGCTTACAAATAAGAATTAATAAATGGTCTCCATTACCATACTGTCTGAAACATTATCCTCACAACACCCTGTGAACGAAGGGAATTCCTTTAGAACCGTTTTACAGATGATGAAGCGAGAGAGACTAAAGGTATGCCAACACTGCAACATAAGCCCAGGGGTCAAACTCAGGCTCAAGCCTAACTCCCCTTCTATTTGTACACAAATCATGCTATCCCAGGGCTCAGACTCAGGTCCCAGGAAGGTCTGAGCCTGAGTCAAGTCAGGACCCAAGCTTTGCAGTATAGATGCAATTCTGCTGGACTCATGCCCAGGGAGTCCACCAAAACTATCCCACAATCCCATGGGCTGACTTCCTTTGACCTGTGGCCAGTCAAGTTTGATGGACAGTCAAGTTTTCCCATATTGCATCACAAGCAAAGGTCTAGTGCAGATGCATTTGGGGAGGGCATTAGGAAGTCTGAGATATGAGTGATTGAACTCAGGCCTATATAATGCAGTATAGACGCTGGCACCCCAGGTTGGGACCTAACTATTCCTAATGTGGATTTACAAATAAGTGTCGATGCTCAAACTCTACGTTAACAAACTCAGGGTATGGCTACACTTGAAATTTCAAAGCGCTGCCCGGCAGCGCTTTGAAGTGTGAGCGTGGTCGGAGCGCCAGTGCTGGGAGAGAGCTCTCCCAGTGCTGCACGTAAACCACATCCCTTATGGATGTAGCTTGCAGCGCTGGGAGCCACACTCCCAGTGCTGCAGCACTGATTACACTGAGGCTTTACAGCGCTGTATCTTGCAGCACTCAGGGGGGTGTTTTTTCACACCCCTGAGCGCGAAAGTTGCAGCGCTGTAAAATGCCAGTGTAGCCAAGCCCTCAGGGTCTGATAACTTAAGTCCTACTAACCATGGGCTTACACTGAAATGTGGACATACCCTAAGTAACTTGCCCAAGGCCAAGCAGAAAATACCTGGCAGATCAGAAAACTGAAGTCGGGTCTTCCAAGCTCCAGGCTAGCAACCTAGCCACTGGACCATCCTTCCACTCTGAATAAAATATTTAAAAAATATGCTGTAGGTAAAATTCATGTACTGGTCCCCAGGGCTGGTGCAAGGATGTTTCATGCCCTAGGCGAAACTTCCACCTTGCACGCCCCCCCACGGCAGCTCCCCCCATCTGCCCTGAGGCGCCCCCCTTGTGGCAGCTCCCCACCCTCCACCCTCAGGCACCTCCCCCACCCCAGCTCACCCCTGCCCCACCTCCTCTCTGAGCACGCCCTGGCTGCTTCACTTCTCCCGCCTCCCAGGCTTGTGGCGCCAATCTAGACTGTAAGCTCTTTTGGTAAGAATTGTCTCTTACTATGTGTCTGCATAGCATAGTGAAGCCCTGATCTCACATGGAGGTCTCCATGTGCTACTGTAATATATAATAAGTAATAATTACATAGAAGTATTGATAAATTTAATGACATTGCGTATAGAAGCATTGTTTTACCAATCACTTTACAGACATTCAATTATAGTAGCCACGTACAGAGGATTTCACCTTCTACTCCATCCCCATCTAAGACTACCAAAGAACCTGAAGGCAGAAGATGTTTGGAGCTGGAGCAGGGAATGCACACCTCTAAGTGCTGGAGAGCCCCGCTCTGCAGAAGGCCTTTTCCTCTGCTGCCATGTAAATCATCTGTTATGGCTACATTTCCCAATTCATTCACAAAGAATAACTCAAGCCCAAATGTACGTTGGCTGGGCTTAGGGAGCAGGGTCTGGCCCTATTTGTATTCTCTCTGTTCTAGGCATACACAGTAGATAGACTACGTTGAGAATATGCTACATTTCTCAAAAAAAGAAAACCTGTGTTTTCTGCATTCTGTTCTGAACTCAAAAATGGGTCTATTTTCGGTGAAAAACGTTAAATTATATCAACATTCTGAGCAAATATGGACCTAGGTGAAAGTGCAGACTTCGCATGAGAAACTGGCACAAATGTAGCTTTTCCACATGGTATTGATGCAGAAACAACTCTTACGCATGTAGTGAAATTCAGCAGGTCCTGATTCCCCACATTCTTGTACCTTATGCTGCCTTTTAGACCAGTTCAAAGTGGGCATACAATGTTACAATGATACTACAAAAGTAGCATCTGACCCAGGGCGGCTCTAGACATTTTGCCACCCCAAGCACAGAAGGTCCGCTGGGTTCACCTGCGGGAGGTCCACCGAAGCCGTGGGACCAGTGGACCCTCCGCAGGCAAGCCGCCGAAAGCATTCTGCCTGCCGCCCTAGCGGCGACCACAGAGCACCCCCCGCGGCTTGCCACCCCAGGCATGCGCTTGGAGCTCTGGTGCCTGGAGCCGCCCCTGATCTGACCCTTTCTTTACACTCTCCCTAAAAGGGATGTAAATGACTACACAAGATACAAAACAGTTGAAATCAAGCCCATAGTGTGCAAATTGATGTGCAATGATATAGCAAATGTTTCTGCACCAAACTCCATATAACATCCATCCATTCAGCTCAAACTGTAAAACATTTCTTTTTTCTTATGGCTTTGTTTACCTCTCTCCATGTGAGTTAAGAAGAAATCCATGGTAGGATAGAGAAAAATCAGAAGAATAAAATGCCAGTGTCACACAACTGGTAATTAAGGGCTTCCTGCTGCAAATAGTTACCATTTGGAGCTAGTGGGGAACTGGATTTTCTGGTTTAGGTGAATTGAGTTTTTTGTTTTTTTAAATTTCCATTCCAAAACAGAACAAAAAATATTTCAAAATTTCCCATGAAATAAAATATTAATAATTTGGGGTTGATGGAAATATTTCATTTTGATACAACTGAAATATTTTTGTTCCAATTTTGACCTTTTTTAACTTAACAAAATTGTATAAAAAAAACAATCTGTTTCATCTGGAAAAGTCATTTCAAAATGAAAAATCAAAATGTTCCCTTCCAAACATGTTGAAACAGCATGTTCTGACATTATCCCAATGCTTCATTGCATTTTGTCTAAATGAACTCGTCAAAATAAACACGTTTTGGCAAATATTTTGAGTTCTACAAAAGTGCCATTTTCTATCCAAAAACTTTTCACCAAAAAAATTTCCAACCAGCTCTATTACTAAATATATACATGTGCAGGAGTCTGCATACGCCATCCTCAGAACCTAATTCAACAGGACTATTCATGGTAGTATGTATTACGCTCCTTAGTAATTGTTTGCAGGATCTGGCCCAGTGTGTCTTCTTTCCTCCATTATCATTTCCCAAAGTCAGTAAGTGTTACTAATGTGCAGCAGAACATAGCTGGGAACAGGTTGAATCACAGACATGAGTCGTCTCTTGTGCTCTACTCACATGGAAAGGAGACAGAGCTAACAGGCTCAAGTAACAGCCTGCTCTTGGCATCAGCTGCTGTTAATTTTCTTTGGTGTGCTTTGACTACCTGTCTGAAAGGGTGCTGCAGTGCAGGAAGGAAATTTTTCAAGAGATTAAACTATTATTATTTCCTGTGTGGCTGTCTTAGCTATGTATGAAAAAAAAGCTTTAAGGGCACTTGAAAAGAGATTTGTCTGAATAGCAAAGTTGTTGTGATTCATCCCCTGACTCCTGTCTCAAAGAATCGGGATTTGGCCAATTTCCTCAGGAAAATGGTTGATTAGGGCCTATGGATTTATCCCTGGCCTACATATAAGATGTCATAAAGGTGATGAATGGTGAACTCGCCATCACAGGAAGCTCTGAGTTTATAAAAGCTATTTTTAAGGGCATGGAAGGAAAATATGTCTCTTGTATTTTTGCCAAAATGCTCCAGTGGTTAAATACCCCTTTGTAGCTGCTAGTAATTAATGATGCTGCTTATCAAAGACTGTTGTATTTTCCAGTTTTACAACGTTGTTTGAAAAATTGATTCAATGTGTTTCAGTGTTTACCCAAAAGGATATCAGGGAATAAAAATAGAATCTTTCCACAAAAACCAGCATTTGTTGCTTGTGTTGAATCTAAGCACAGTAATATGTTTTTCTGTCCCACTGCAGAAAAGGGTTTAATTCGTTTTTTTCCCCATAAAGAGCTGACATAGGCAGTGTAATTTACTGGGTGCAGTGTAGGACAATTAACTGAACCTACAAATTAAAAGTATCAGAGGGGTAGCCGTGTTAGTCTGGATCTGTAAAAAGCGGCAAAGAGTCCTGTGGCACCTTATAGACTAACAGAAGTGTTGGAGCATAAGCTTTCGTGGGTGGATACCCACTTGTGTCTGGAATTCCAGCTCCTCTAGCTTCACTAGGGGATCGGGGGATGTAACAACATGAGGGGTTGCAGTGAACCGGGGGCAAACTCAAACAGGGGAAGGGCACAAGTGCATGGGTGGGGCCATGGGTGCACGAGGGGAGGGGCTAATCAGGGGGGGGGGATCACAGAGGAAGGGGAACATCTAGGCTGAGAGTGGGGCAGAGGAACCAAGGGGCTAGCTTTAGGACTGGGGTTGTAGAGGGAAACTGGTGGGGTAGACAAACAAGCTGGGGCTGGGGAGTGGCAAAGGTTGCAGAAGCAAATGGGGTAGGCAGCAAGGGGTGAAGCTGGGGGCCTAGTGCAAAGGGGAGGGGGTCAGTCCAAGGTGGTATGTGCGCCCATGAGCGCTTGCACAAAAAAGTCAGTGTTCAGCTGGCTGTTGCTGCAGGCCCAAATGGCGGTAACGGGCATGGCAAGCCAGGTGAGCAGCTCAGTCCCAGAGGCAGGAGCTCAAGGCAGATGGTAAGCAGCCAATAGGAGTGGTGGAGCGGAGGGTGGGGGCAAAGGGGGACACGTAGGGGCCAGGCTCCACACCACACCTCCAGTGTCCCCACAAACACAGTCCAGACCCCCACCACAAGAGCACAGTTCAAAAATTACTCAGTCCGGAAGCACCCCCTCCATGGTGGTCTTCAGAATCTCTGTGCGCTCCCCCAACAGCAGGTGGTCCTCTTCTTCTTCTCCTCAGGGCTCCAGCAACTCCCTAGCAGCAAACACAGCATCTCCAGGTGGCAGTCTGGTGGCCAGGCAGGAGGGACCCCGCTCGGATGGTGGTAATGTCCACAGCAGCAATAGCTTGGGCTGGGGTCCCTCACTCCTCTCCTCTGGAGAGTGGGCTGGCCAGCAACCCGTCCCCACCCCCAGGGCTGTAGCAACAGCAGCAACTGAGGGTGGGGGGGTTCAACAGCCAGCCAACATCTGGGCAGCAGAGAAGGGGGTAGGTGGTGGTGTCTGGCCCAGACAAGGGAGCAGCTGGAGCAGCAGTAACAGCAAGGGCCCAGCAGCAGCCCCCTGCCTTCCTCCACGCTCCAAGCCAGAGGGCAGCAGGAGAGTTTTCAAAGGGAGAGATCTATTAATCCCAGATAAAGGAAGTCCTTTTTCCCTGGGTCAGGGAACAGGGGCAGTTCTAGAACAAGCAGGAACTTGCATGAACCAACTAAGACAGGCAGGCTAATTAGGACATCTGGAGCCAATTAAGAAGAAATTGCTAGAATCAATTAGGACAGGCTGGCTAATCAAGGCACCTGAGTTAAAAAGGACCTCACTTCAGTTTGCAGTGGGTATGCAAGGAGCTGAGAATGAGTTGGCATATTGCTGGAGGACTGAGAAGTACAAGCATTATCAGACAAGAGAAAGGTCCTATAGTGAGGATAAAGAAGGTGTTGGGAGGATGCCATGGGGAAGTAGCCCAGGGAGTTCTAGCTGTCACACAGCTGTACCAGGAGGCACTACAGACAGCTGCAGTCCACAGGGTCCTGGGCTGGAACCTGGAGTAGAGGGTGGGCCTGGGTTCCCCCCTTCTCCCCCCCCAACCTCCCAACTCCTGATCAGATACAGGAGGAATTGACCTGGACTCTGACTTCTACCAGAGGGGAAGGTCTCTGGGCTGTTTCCTGACCCACATGGTGAATCTCTGAGGCGATCAAATCCACCAATAAGCACAGGACCCATCAAGGTAGATGAGGAACTTTGTCACAACGCTTACTTTTTAAAAAATGTGAAAACTGAGGTTCTCTTGCAATCTATTCAAGCAGCTGGGCACATATGACAAATATCATCTGACTCTTGCCACTCCTGATACAATTGTGAGAGAAGGCAACATTGTGTTGCCAAACTCCAGTGGAAGAGTGGGTAGCGATGGTAAAACCTTAAACGGGAACAAAGTGCAGAGGCAACTTTTGAAAGGATTTATTGCTGGGCAATAATAGTTTTATCAAAGTGAGTGAGAAGGGATCAATGCCTCCAACATATTGGGGACACACACACACACACACACACACATCTATATGCTTACACACATTAACGATATGCACATGCTCTCACAATGTTGAAACATCGCCGCTGACAGTCAGCTCTGTGGCCTTTCAGCAGGGTCAATACAGCTTCATTTTTCCGGCTCAAAGTTCATAACTCAACTCCAGTGTGAAGTATTTTTTTTTTTAAATGCTACAGAGGTTCTATTTAGAGCTTCCTGGCAGCAAGCAAGTAGTAGGGGAAAGCTATCTTGACCAAGGATTTCCTTAGCAGTGCATAGAAACATTCTTTTTGTCAAACCTGGTTAACGGTCACACAGCCACACAAAGAGCAGCACTCAGCAGTTAAGAATCCGGAGGTGTGACTGGCAGTGATATATGCCTGAACAGAAGGAATGTGAGCTAACATCACAACAGTGCACTTGACATCTGACAATGTTGATGCTGATGATGTGCAAGACAGGGAAAAGGTTATGTAGTTAATATTTTCCCATAGGAAAAGGTCATCATCATCATCCACTCAGTAGGCAAATAGAGGTCATAACTGAGCCAGCAGAGGCAAAATGTATTCCCAGTCTTGGTCTACACTAAGGATTCTGATCCTGGAAACGTTTATGCACAAAAGTAAATTTACTTGCATGTATTTACAGAACCTGGCTTTAAGGCCTACCAGAAGCCACTCAGGCTGTGGAAATTTTTTGATAGTTTTCAGCGGGGTTTGGAATGAGCCCTAATCGAGAACAAAATAGTGGAACTGATGGGTGCCCTGTATACTTGCTGGAACAGTATGTAAATAGTTATTATCTAATGTTTTCAGGATACTTCTCACATCAGAGTCAGTGGCAAAACTTCCAGAATTTGATACTAACCCACTAAACCTTATTTTTAATATGTTACATTTTGAGTTCGGTTTAAATTGAAAACAAATACAATACATACTATAAAAGCAGCAAAGAATCCTGTGGCACCTTATAGACTAACAGACGCTTTGGAGCATGAGCTTTCATGGGTGAATATCCACTTCGTCAGATGCATGTAGTGGAAATTTCCAGGGGCTGGTATATATGCAAGCAAGAAGCAAGCTAGCGATAATGAGGTTAGTTCAATCAGGGAGGATGAGGCCCTGTTCTAGCAGTTGAGGTATGAAAATCAAGGGAGGAAAAACTGGTTTTGTAGTTGGCAAGCCATTCACAATCTTTGTTTAACTCTGAGCTGATGGTGTCAAATTTGCAGATGAACTGAAGCTCAGCAGTTTCTCTTTGAAGTCTGGTCCTGAAGTTTTTTTGCTGCAGCATGGCCACCTTAAGATCTGCTGTTGTGTCCAGGGAGGTTGAAGTGTTCTCCTACAGGTTTTTGTATATTGCCATTCCTAATATCTGATTTGTGTCCATTTATCCTTTTCCGTAGACTGTCCAGTTTGGCCAATGTACATAGCAGAGGGGCATTGCTGGCATATGATGGCATGTATTACATTGGTGGACGTGCAGGTGAATGAACCGGTGATGGTGTGGCTGATCTGGTTAGGTCCTGTGATGGTGTCGCTAGTGTAGATATGTGGGCAGAGTTGGCATCGAGGTTTGTTGCATGGATTGGTTCCTGAGCTAGAGTTACTATGGTGCGGTGTGCAGTTACTGGTGAGAATATGTTTCAGGTTGGCAGGTTGCCTGTGGGCGAAGACTGGCCTGCCACCCAAGGCCTGTGAAAGTGTGGGATCGTTGTTGAGGATGGGTTGTAGATCCCTGATGATGTGTTGGAGGGGTTTTAGCTGGGGGCTGTATGTGATGGCCAGTGGAGTCCTGTTGGTTTCTTTCTTGGGTTTGTCTTGCAGTAGGAGGCTTCTGGGTACATGTCTGGCTCTGTTGATCTGTTTCCTTATTTCCTTGTGCAGGTATTGTAGTTTTGAGAATGCTTGGTGGAGATTTTGTAGGTGTTGGTCTCTGTCTGAGGGGTTAGAGCAGATGCGGTTGTACCTCAGTGCTTGGCTGTAGACAATGGATCGTGTGGTGTGCCCGGGATGGAAGCTTGAGGCATGTAGGTAGGCACAGCGGTCAGTAGGTTTTTGGTATTGGGTGATGGGTTTTCGGTATAGGGTCGGTAGGTTTTTGGTATAGGGTGATGTTAATGTGACCATCAACTTCAGTTCATCTGCAAATTTGACACCAACAGCTCAGGATTAAACAAAGACTGTGAATGGTTTGCCAACTAAAAAACCAGTTTCTCCCTTGGTTTTCACACCTTAACTGCTAGAAAAGACGGTTACTCACCTTTGTAACTGTTGTTCTTCGAGATGTGTTGCTCATATCCATTCCAGTTAGGTGTGTGTGCGCCGCGTGCACGTTCGTCGGAGAAACTTTTACCCTAGCAACACTCGGCTGGGCGCCCCCTGGAATGGCGCCGCTATGGCGCCGAATATACCCCAGCAGACCCGGCCACCCTTCAGTTCCTTCTTGCCGGCTACTCCAACAGTGGGGAAGGAGGGCGGGTTTGGAATGGATATGAGCAACACATCTCGAAGAACAACAGTTACAAAGGTGAGTAACCGTCTTTTCTTCTTCGAGTGATTGCTCATATCCATTCCCGTTAGGTGATTCCCAAGCCTTACCTAGGCAGGGGGGTCGGAGTGAGATGTGGCAGTATGCAGAACCGCTGCGCCAAAGGCTGCATCATCTCTAGATTGCTGGACCAGCACGTAGTGCGAGGTGAAGGTGTGGACCGATGACCAGGTCGCTGCACGGCATATCTCCTGGATGGGCACACGCGCCAGGAAGGCGGCTGATGACGCTTGAGCTCTAGTAGAATGCGCCGTAAGATGGCCCAAAGGGACATGAGCTAGGTCATAGCACGTGCGAATGCATGCAGTCAACCAGGAGGAGATCCTCTGGGAGGAGATTGGCAGGCCTTTCATCCGTTCCGCGACTGCCACAAACAGTTGGGGAGACTTTCGGAACAGCTTTGTTCGCTCAATGTAGAAGGCGAGTGCCCTGCATACATCTAAGGAGTGTAGCTGCTGCTTCCGCCGAGAAGAGTGGGGCTTTGGAAAGAAGACCGGGAGGAAGATGTCCTGGTTGGTATGGAAGGCAGACACAACCTTAGGGAGGAACGCCGGGTGAGGGCACAGCTGTACCTTGTCTTTATGGAAAACAGCGTATGGCAGGTCCACCATGAGAGCTCTCAGCTCAGAGACCCGCCTGGCCGATGTAATGGCCACCAGGAAGACTGTTTTCCATGATAGGTACAGGAGTGAGCAAGTCGCTAGCGGCTCAAATGGTGGAAGCATATGCCTGGTTAGGACCAAGTTAAGATCCCAGGTAGGGGCAGGGTGACATAAGGGGGGATAGAGATGCTCTAGGCCCTTAATGAACCGAGAGACCAAGGGGTGGAGAACACGGAGTGGCCGCCCTTGCCTGGTTGGAAAGTGGATATGGCTGCTAAGTGCACCCTCAGAGAGGATGTCGTCAGGCCCTGTTGCTTAAGGTATCAGAGGTAGTCTAGGACCGTGGGGATCGAGGCCTCCAAAGGAATAACGCCCTGAGTTGCGCACCAGCAAGAGAAGCGTTTCCACTTTGCCAAGTACGTGAAGCGGGTGGAAGGCTTCCTGCTGCTGAGGAGAACATGTTGAACCGGAGCGGAACAGCTGAACTCTGCCACGTTTAGCCACGCAGGAGCCACGCCGTGAGGTGGAGGGCTCGCAGGTCTGGGTGACGAAGCCTGCCGTGGTCTTGTGTGATCAGGTCTGGGAGGAGAGGGAGGGGAACTGGGGTGTCCACGGACAGATCTAGCAGGGTGGTGAACCAGTGCTGTCTGGGCCACGCAGATGCGATCAGGATCAGATGTGCTTTGTCCCTGCGGAGCTTCAACAGGACCTTGTGCACCAGGGGAAATGGAGGGAAGGCATACAACAGGTGGTGCCTCCACAACAGGAGGAATGCGTCTGTGATCGACCCCGGGGAGAGACCCTGAAAAGAGCAGAACTCCTGGCACTTCCTGTTCGAGCGGGAGGCGAACAAGTCTATTCGGGGAAATCCCCACCTCCGGAAGGTGAATGGATGACGTCCGGTCTTATTGACCACTCATGACATAGAAAGGACCGGCTGAGCTGATCCGCCAGAGCGTTCCGGACCCCCGGAAGAAATAATGCCACTAGATCTATCGACTGGGCTATACAGAAGTCCCAGAGTCGAATGGCCTCCTGACACAGGGGAGACAAGAGGTCCCTCCTTGTTTGTTGATGTAGTACATGGCCGTTGTGTTATCCGTGAACACTGAAACACAAAGGCCGTGCAGATGTTGTTGGAACGCCTGGCAGGCAAGGCGGACTGGCCTCAACTCCCGGACGTTTATATGGAGTGTCAGCTCCTGGGACGACCAAAGACCCTGGGTATGCAGGTGACCTAGGTGGGCCCCCCAACCGAGGGATGACACAGCCATCGTTAAGGTCATTGACGGTGGCTGTGGATGGAACGGCATTCCTGCGCACACCAGGGATGGAGTTAGCCACCAATCGAGGGAGCGGAGAGGGTTGGGGGAACTGTCACCAGGACGTCTATAGGGTCCCTGCCCGGGTGGAAGACCGAATGGAGCCACGTTTGGAAGGGTCTCATGCAGAACCTGGCATACTTTTCACATAAAAACATGCGGCCATATGCCCCAGGAGTCCGAGACAAGTGCGAGCTGAGGTGATCGGGGAGGCCTGTAAGTTTCGTATGATCGATACGATCGCTTGGAAGCGGGGCTGAGGCAAGTAGGCCCTGGCTTGAATGGAGTCCAGCGTTGCCCCTATGAAGTCCAGCCTCTGCGTGGGGACCAGGGTGGACTTCTCGGTGTTGAGGAGTAGTCCCAACCAGGAGAATAGGTCCGTAACTATATGACATACTGCTGTACCTGAGACTGAGAGGACCCCTTGAGGAGCCAGTCGTCCAGATACGGGAACACATGTATCCGTTGCCGGCAGAGATGGGCGGCGATGATGGCCATGCACTTCGTGAACACCCTTGGGGCTGTGGAGAGGCCGAAGGGGAGGACTGTGAATTGGAAGTGCTGGTGTCTGACCGTAAAGCGAAGGTACTTCCTGTGCGGTGGAAAGATGGCAATATGGAAGTACGCATCCTTCACGTCGAGGGCGGCATACCAGTCTCCAGGATCCAGGGATGGGATAATTGTTCCCAGGGAGACCATGCGGAACTTCAACTTGAGCATCCATTTGTTGAGTCCACGCAGGTCTAGGATAGGTCTGAGGCCTCCCTTGGACATGGGAATCAGAAAATATCGGGAGTAAAACCCCTTCCTCCCTCGTCTAAAGGTATCTCCTCTATAGCTCCTGCAGCGAGGAGAGATTGGACCTCCTGTAGGAGGGCTTGCTCGTGAGAGGGGTCCCTGAAGAGGGACCAGGAAGGGGGGCGGGAGGGTGGTGATGAAGCAAATTGGAGGTGGTATCCTTCCTTCACTGTGCGCAGAACCCAAAGATCGATGTCAATTGGGACCACACCGGGAGGAAGTGGGAGAGGCGGTTGGAGAAGGGAGGGACAGGATCCTGTCCTGAGGCTGGTACGCCGTCCCCGGGCGCACCTTCAAAAGTTGGACTTGGGGCCCGGTGGTACCTTAGAGGGCCCGTGGTTTTGGCCCCCTTGGGAACTGGACTGGCGTCTGCGGCCCCCCCCCCACGCCTTCTACTGAGGTCCCGCCTCTGTCGAGGTGTAAAATACGGGCGGTGTGCTTGGGGCCTGAAGGGTCTACGCTGGGTTACAGGGGTATGCATCCCCATCGAGCGCATGATGACTCTGTCATCCTTCAGACTCTGCAGCCTGGAATCAGTCTTCTCCGAGAACAAACCCTTGCCATCAAAGGGTAAGTCCTGGATGGTGTACTGCAGCTCCGGAGGTAGGTTAGAGACCTGGAGCCAGAGATGTGCCTCATGGTAATCCCCGAGGCCAAGGTTCTGGCTGCTGAGTCGGCCGCGTCTAGGGAGGCCTGGAGAGAGGTCCTGGCCACTTCCTTACCCTCCTCCAGGAACCCATTGAACTCCTGGCGTGAGTCCGGGGGTAGCAGCTCGGAGAACCTACCCACCTCTGCCCAAGTGTTCTAATTGTATTGGCTCAGTAGAGCCTGTTGGTTGGCCACCCAGAGCTGTAGGGCCCCCGCTGAGTACACCTTACGACCCAGGAGATCCATCCGTCTGGCCTCTTTGGATTTTGGGGCCGGTGCCTGCTGGCCATGTCGTTCCCTTTCGTTGACCGACTGGACAACTAAGGAGGAGGGAGGATGAATGTACAAGTACTCGTACCCACGAGAGGGTACCATGTACTTTCTCTCAACTCCCTTTGCTGTCGGTGGAATGGAGGCTGGAGACTGCCAGAGGGTGTCGGCAGTGGCCTGGATGGTCTTAATGAATGGCAGCGCGACCCAGGTGGGAGCATCAGCAGTGAGGATGCTCACTACTGAGTCCTCGACTTCTGGGACCTCCTCCACTGGGAGGATGATGTTGAGGGCCACTCTGCGCAGGAGGTCCTGATGGGCCCTGAGGTCTATCAACGGGGGCCCTGATGATGAGGTCCCTGCCACAGCCTCATCCGGTGAGGAGGAGGAGGATACCCGGGAATGAGGGGGTCCTAGATGGCCTTCTGCTCCTGGGATGGTTCCTGCTCCAGCTGCCCCGGGGAGTCCGGAGGATGTGTTACGTGCTCTTCTGACTCAACCGCGGGGGGGCAGGAAATGGTGGCCTCTGGTGCCCGATGTTCTGAGGCAGCAGAGCGGGTCTGGACCAGAGGGGCACCCTGGGCTTGGTGGTACTCCCAGGGTGTCCAGAAGGACCACTGCTGAGGTCCTATGTCCTGCAGCTGAGAGTCTTGGAAAACCCCCGCCGGTACCTCTGTATCCCGGTCCCGGTCGTAATAGCTGTCCCCCTGGGAGGATGCGGACGTGTGTCTGGACGGCCAAGCTGGAGCAGAAAAGCCTGGAGCCGAAGTCCCGACTGATCTCGCACCCTCGATCATACTGGCACCGGTCCCCCGAGAGCAAGACCGGGACCTGCGACCGGCCTGGTGCCGGGAGGTCAACCGGGATCTCGAGTCTCTACGCCCTGATCTGCTCTGGGAGGTACGGTGCCTGGTACGGTGCCGGGAGCTGGAGCGGTACCGCGAGTAGCAGGTTGGTGAGCGAGAGACTGACCGGTGCCGAGAGTCCGACCGGTGCCGAGTCCAACCGGTGCCGTGGCGAGGACCGGTGCCAGGACTGGGAGTGACGTCGAGATCGGGAGCAACGTCTCGACTCAGAGCGGCGGCAGGACCATGATCGTGATCGGTGCCGATCCGCTACGCAGACCAACAGCGGTCTGGTCAGGGTCGGCTTGCCCAGGGACTGCAATACCCGCACCAGCGGTGCCGGGGGTAGGGGTGGTGCCGCTTTGGTGATGGCGATCAAGTCTCTCGCCGCGGAGAAAGTCTCCAGGGTAGATGTTAAAGTGAGCTCTACCACGGCCGGTGCCGGGGAGCTGTCAGGTGCCGGACTCAACTGCCCTTGCGGGGCTGGAATCGACGGCATCGGTTTTGGCTGTGCCGCAGCAGCTATTGGTGCCGGGCGGTCAGCCTTAGGTGCAGTCTCTGGCTGCAACACTGGCGTTGCTGTCTGACCCTTCGCCGTCTTCGACCTCGGGGAGAGGGAGCGGCGCAGAGTCGATTTCAGTTCCAGCGGTGGCCGGTGCCGGGAATCCTTAGGCGTACCGGCAATGCCCAGTGCCGTAGGGGTGCCTCTGCTCACCAACTGGCTCGTGCTTGGTGCTGAGGGTGACGGTGTCAGGGCCGCTTCCATCAGGAGCTGCTTCAATCTAATGTCCCACTCCTTTTTTGTTCTTGGCTTAAAAGCCTTGCAAATCGGGCACTTAGCTGATAAGTGCGATTCCCCTAGGCACTTCAAACAGGAGTCGTGGGGATCTTCTGTTGGCATTGGCCTATGACAAGCCGAGCACTGCTTGAAACCCGGAGAGCCAGGCATGAGCTCCGGCACCGGGTGCGGGGAAGGGGCTATCCCCCGAACCCCACAACACTTACTAATTAACAACTATAACTATGAACTATAACTAACTCTAATGAACTATATCTATATATATACAATAACAGTTAACTGTAATATGAATATAACTAGAAGAAACTACGAGTAGCTAGGGAAGGTGGAGGTCAGCTAAGCCGCACTCCACTGTTCCAACGACCGACATAAGAAACTGAAGGGTGGCCGGGTCGGCTGGGGTATATATTTGGCGCCATAGCGGCGCCACTCCAGTGGGCGCCCAGCCGACCTGCCGAGTGTTGCTAGGGTAAAAGTTTCTCCGACGAACGTGCACGTGGCGCACACACACCTAACTGGAATGCATATGAGCAATCACTCGAAGAACAGGGCCTCTTCCTCCCTGATTGAACTAACCTCATTACCTCTAGCTTGCTTCTTGTTTGCATATATATACCTGCCCCTGGAAATTTCCACTACATGCATCCGACGAAGTGGGTATTCACCCACAAAAGCTCATGCTCCAAAAAGTCTGTTAGTCTATAAGGTGCCACAGGATTCTTTGCTGCTTTTACAGATCCAAACTAACACGGCTACCCCTCTGATACTTGAATAAATATTATGATTAAGGTTAAGATTTTGTCACGGTTATTTTTGGTTAAAGTCATGGATAGGTCACAGTCAATAAATAAAAATTCTTGGCCCATGAACCTGTCCATGACTTTTACCAAAACTACCCGTGACTAAATCTCTACTTCTGGGGCCCTGATGCTCCAGGGGCCCTTAATGGGGGTAGGGCCCTACTCCAGTGCTCGGGGTTGTCTGCTCCCCAGCCACTGCTCCCGGGGACCACTCTCCAGACAGCCTCCAGTCACCCTGGGACCACTGCTTCTCAGGCAGTCCCAGGGCACCCCCAGGATTGCTGCTTGAGTGCTCCCCAGTGCCAGCCACACTGGCCACTGTTTTGGTGGTCCTCAGAGCCAGCTGCCTGGGGCTGCCCAAGCAGTGGCCAGTGTGACTGGCCCCAGTGCAGCTGCCGGGACTGCTGCTCAGACACTGCCTGGGGCCGTCCGCAGGACTGCTGCTTGGGCGGTCCCCAAGACCAGCCTCACCAGCCACTGCTCACGCAGTCCCCAAAGCCAGCTGTCCACGGCCGCACAAGCAATGGCTGGCCGTGGGGTGCCCGAGCAGCTGGCTCTAAAGCCAGCTGCTCGGGTGGCCCTGAAGTCAGCCGCAGCAGCCGCTGCAGAAGTCACAGAGGTCACGGAATCCGTGACAGAATCGCAGCCTTATTTATGATCCAGCAGGAGCCTAAAGTCAGAAGCAGCTATAAGAAAGTCACTAGTTTCAACACTGGACTGATCATTCAAGATTTACAACTATTCAGAAAGGCCCTAGTCCTACAACAGGATCCTCACAGGCTCTAAGAACTAGAGCTGGGTGTGAATAACTGGTTCACTAACAGTTCTGAAAATAAAAATAATTAAATAAATAAATAAAAAGTTTCAGGTCAAATGAAGTGTTTCTCTTGGATTTCAGGCATTTTTATCCATTTTTTAGTAAAAGCAAAGGAAATTTGGAAACAAAGGTCTAGATTCACAAGGGGACCTAGGCACCATTCACAGAATTGAAGAAGACAAGGTAACAGTGTTGGCCTCTTATGCACAACAGCCCAGTGGTAAGCACACTCCCTTGGGATGTGGGAGACTTGGGTGTGAATCAATGCTCTGGAGGGAAGACTTGAATCCAGGCCTGCCACTATCTGACGCGAGTGCTCTAACTACCAGGCTATTGGCTGTTCTGGGGTAGGTTACTCTCAATCTCTCCTGCTGAAGCTGTTCCACGTTGTATTACATAATTACAAATATTCATTAGGCCAAGAGAGACTCAAAGAGAATGACTGGATGGCCTGGTGGTTAGGTGTCACAGCTGGGTCTCCACCTCTCAGCGGAATGCCCTAACAACTGAGCTATTGGCAATAGGGACCAGCTGCTGCCTCCTCCTCCTCAGTTTTGTGAGTTCCAGTGGCACCTAAATGTTGCAGTTAGATGCTTAAGACCCTTTGTGAATCCATGCTGAAAAAAATTCAAAACTGTTTTGAAAATGAACCATTTTGACACGTCCAACAAACTTTCTTTTTTTCAAAGCCAAACAATTCATCAAAATCAATATGAATTTGCTAGACATTTTGATTGACCTGAATCTGCATTTTTCAACTAGTGAAAGTTTTGTGAAATTCCCCACCCCCACTCCAACTCTAACAGTATAGCTGGGCCAGAACTTGCAATAGCACATTAGGGCACATAATAGATGTTCTGAAGCCATGTATGTCCCAGTTTCTTGGATTATGGTACATTTATGTTGCATGTTCATAAGCATTGAACTTTGTAAAATGGCAATATTAGTCCATCCATCCCTCCAACACATTCTCATCTAACAACTGAGTGAAGTCGTCTTCAGCACTGCTTCATCATCATAAAGATTCCGGTGAGATATCTGTCACACTTACTCAAGATTAATTAGTCAGTGGATGGCCAAAGAGACAGATGAAAAGTACTTCTTCGTTTGAGGGGCAAATGGAAATCACTAGAACAAAAATACAAAGACATCTTCCTTCAAATCAAAACTCTGACATCTCTTCAGGAACATCTGGACATTTTACTGTCCACAAGAGTTATGAGATGTCCCAAGGAAAACTCTGACGTGGAACACAGCTTGCTAGGAAGCTTTTCTGAGGAGACTGCCACTTGCTTCATCAAGATATATTGCTAGTATCCACAGTTTGTCAAACTGCCTCAGAAAAGAGAGAGCAACAGTATTCAAGAATAATTAAATGTTCATGTAGGTTTGGTGGCCTCATAGTTGGCCAAGTTATAAGCTGTTGAAAATTGCCATTTTCTACCTGTGGGTTGCTGGATGCAGCGTGTTTGTGGCAGGGTGCCAAAACCAGCAACATTCTCCAGCATTGTGCATGCGCTGCTCTGGTACCAGCTTCAGCATTTCACATACAGCTCAAGCTCCAGACAGGACACAGCAAAAGGATCCCCTAGGCCCATTTTCCTAGCTCTACTCCATACAGACATCTCTTTCCCCTAAATTCAGTCAGTCCCGCCCCTTCCTTTGTTTCACCTCAATTTGTCTTATGCCCCTATTTTCCTCCTGTCATATACAGATAGCTAAGGGTTAATGTTCTTTTACCTGTAAAGGGGTAACACCAGTAACCTGAAACACCTGACTATCTCCTGGCTTTCTAATCTTCTGTTTCCAAGTTGTAAGTACAAAGATAGGAAGACCATAGGTTTATATGTTTTCTTTTGTATTTACATGTGTGTAGTTGCTGGAATGTGTTAAATTGTATTCTTTTTGGATAAGGCTGTTTATTCATTTTTCTTTTAAGCAATTGACCCTGTATTTGTCACCTTAATACAGAGAGACCATTTTTATGTCCTTTTCTTTCTTTTTTATATAAAGCCTTCTTTTTAAGACTTGTTGGAGTTTTTCTTTAGTGGGGACTCCAGGGAATTGAGTTTGCAGCTCACCAGGGAATTGGTGGGAGGAAAAAGTCAGGGGGGAAAATCTCTTTGTGTTAGATTTATTAAACTGACTTTGCATACCCTCTGGGTGAGGGAAGAGGAGAGATTAGCTCTCTCTCGGTACTTGTGTTTTCCAGGACTGGAAATAGGGACGGTGGAGTCCCTCTGTTTAGATTCACGGAGCTTGCTTCTGTATATCTCTCCAGGAACCCAGGGAGGGAACACCCGGGGGGGAAGGGAAATGGTTTATTCCCCTTTGTTGTGAGACTCAAGGAATCTGAGTCTGGGGGTCCCCCAGGGAAGCTTTGGGGAGACCACAGTGCGCCAGGCACTGTATAGATTCCTGGCTGGTGGCAGCTTTACCAGGTCCAAGCTGATAACTAAGCTTGGAGGTTTTCATGCTAACACCCATATTTGGATGCTAAGGTCCAGATCTGGGAAAAATGTTATGACACCTCCTCCACTTCATATATTCCTCACCAGCTACCCTCATCTTTCTTCAAAATCTCCCCAAACGATAAACCTGCCTTTGATAGCTAGTTATGCAACAGATGAGTTCTATCATCTCACACCTCTTAATCTGATCATTTCCTCCAAGCTGTCATCCTAACAATATTTTTCACTCCTTACACATTACCATTAACGCTTATCAAACTTCCCAACATTACCCTTCCTTTCTCCTTCTTGATTCCCTACCCACTATCCCCAATTCTGTCTCCTTCTGTATTTTGACTTTGCCAGCTGCCAGTAACCAGAATGATTCTCTCCATCTCCAATCTTTCTTATTTGCTGTTTCCTCCATCCCTCCTTTCCCCACACCTTCATAATCCACGTGTTACATCTCTTCTGCTAAGATCTCAAATGTTGTTGTTCCTTTCACATCACTGCTCATCTTTTCAGTCAGCAGAACTAAAGCACTATGACTTTCCACTTTTTATTACTTATCTTCTCCACCTTCTTGATCTTTCATTCTTCATCTTCCTCAATCCTGTCTGTAGGCTATTCTAATTTGTGCCTACCACAGTGTTTCTCAAACTGGGGTCGCTGCTTGTGTAGGGAAAGCCCCTGGTGGGCCGGGCCAGTTTGTTTACTTGCCCCGACGCTGCTCTGGGCCAATGGGAGCTGCTGGAAGTGGCGTGGGCCAAGGGACTTAATGGCTGCCACTTCCAGAAGCCCTCATTGGCCTGCAGCGGCAAACTGCAGCCAGTAGGAGCCGCGATCAGCTAGACCTGCGGACAGAGCAGATAAACAAACTGGCCCCCTGCCAGTGGCTTTCCCTACACAAGCAGCGACCCCAGTTTGAGAAATCCTGGTCTACCACAACCTACCACATTTCAGTTAGAGGTGTGGGAAAGTGAATAGGTGGCAGCTCTGCTCCCTTCCCTGAGTTTTTCTGAATGATGCTTATCTGCAGCTGAGAATCCAGCCTAATGAGAGTTGTGCCATTGTCTTTAAGAGAAAGAGGAGTAGGCCTATGGTAATTAAGTCATTAGCTTTATAGGTAGACAAATATCAAAGAAAAGGCCCACTAACATTTTTAAATGTTACACATAATTTTTACAATATTTTAATATATGGCACATACAGAAGCTGTAATGATATGCTGTGATGTGCTGCAAAGGTTTTATCAGCATTCAGTTAGGATGACCAGCCTCTCTCAATCATGAATAATGCAGCTATCCCAAATTCACACAGATAAAAATCCCATACCATATTACAGTAACAACTGCTTTCTTCCTCATATATCTTAGCATATATTGACAGCTCGAGAGAGATAATATTAAATCAACCATACTCTAAACTTACAGTTAAAGTTTTTCCAAGCAGTATATTCAATGTCCTTGTTAAATCACTTGATCCTTTGACAATTAACAATGCAATGCATTTCACTCTTGGCTTCATTTTAACAAGACTGATTGTTCTATCCAAAATGTATAAAGCAAGATTTCAAAAAGAAGCTTATTTTATTAAGCTTAATTATTAAATTTTCTCTGACATTTGCAGTTCGTTTTTGCTGGTAAGCATTATACATTAATACTTGGAGTTCATGTGGAGTTTAACAATATAATTTCCTATCAGTGAAAAGTGCAATGTACATTGGCAGAAATCAAGTGTATGAAGAATTAACAGTTATCAAATTCCAGAGGAAAAACAATTTCTGTTAGAGAGACCATTGCCAACGGTGTCACTTCCATTTACAGACAAGAATTTCTCTTTGTTGGCCATCAGCAGCCTTCAGTACTTTGAGACTCATTTTCCATTGCATACAGGACATTCATGCAAGCTCTAGGACCCAATCCTGTTTCTACTGTAGTCAGAAATGTTGCCATGGAGTTCAACAGAAACAGGATTAGAATCTTAAATAGAGATAGAGGTTTGGTAAGCTTTATGTTGCTACTACGATCATTGTTAATTTGGTTGAGTATATAAAGGAATAAATAGTCCCCATGCCACTAACAGCTTGATATTTAGCTGTCAATGGGAATGATTTAAAGCTAGTCAGCAAAACATTAACCCTAAGATTGTTATTTTATCTAGGCAATTTTTAGGAAAAGTCAAAGGATGGTCAAAGGCCAAAAAGATAACCATTATGATGCTAGAGTTTTTCAGGTTTTTAAATCAAAATGTCATGGGTGTTTGTATTTCCTAGAGGTGTTTGGGGGAAAAAATCCAGCAGACAATTTGGAAATTGGCTGAAAAGCAAACACTGAAAATTTTCAGTGGAAAACAAAAAAATTTATTTAGAAATGATGCCAATGTGCCTCAGACCCCCTTCTCCACTGTACACTGGACCCCTTGGCAAGATTACATCTCCCATGATACAGCACAGTTACTCCTATTGCTGAGTCACCATGGTGCATTATGGGAGATAGTCCAGCTGGGGAACCCAGTGCACAGAGGAGAATGCAAGTGTGAGGCACTTGAACTGCAATTCTCATGAGACGCCATGTCAGCATTTCCAAATTAAAATATTTGGGTTTTGAGTGACTCTCTCTCTCCTCTCTCTCTCTCTCTCACACACACACACACACACACACACACTCTCTCTCTCTCTCTCTCTCTCTGAACAAATCTCTTTTAGCTTTATGGTTTGTTTTTTCAACATAAAATATTCCAGAGAAAGTAAACAAACTGTTCATGAAAAATGGGTGGGTTTGTTTGGGGTTTTTTGCTCCAAACACCAATTTTCCATCACAAACAGTTTCAGCAGAAAATTTGCAACAAGCCCAAATATTTTCCCATTTTAAATAACTAGAATTTTCGTTATTCTGTGATAATAAGGAGAATTTAATTAGTTCTGCCATACCAGAAGGTATCAGATACCACATAGAAGTACAGTATCTCTCAAGACCTGACCTTTGTAAACCCTGACCAACTTTTTTTCAAAGACTCTTGCACTCTGAAATGGGGAGAAACCCAAATAGCTCAGATGAATTGAAACTCTTTTGGTGAGTTCACAGAATCCGGCACTTCATGTCACCAAACTCTTTTCACTAAATTTCAATCTTCCATCCAACAGCAGTGAGCAACATTCAAGATTCTCAGTGAAAACTAGTTAATCTCTTTGCTATCACATCCACTCATTGTAGTACACACAAAATTACCAAAGCACAGCTCCTGTCACCTCCTCTACCTAGAACAGTTTATATTCTCTTCTCTGTCAAGCATTCACTCTCTCTCTCTCTTCTTCAAATCCCTACTTATTAGCTACTCTTTCCAAGAATACTACGTATCACCTCTTCCACAGTAGTCTTTCTACTCAGAATTATTGTTTCATAGCATCTCATTCTTGGTTTGTCTGGATCTGTCTTGATTGTAAGCGCTTCAGGATAAGAGAATGTCTTTTTAACATAGTGTGATGGGGCAAGGCCAGCTGGCTACAGTAAAGTACTGAGGAACAGGTATCCGTGCTGCTTCCCACCCCCCACCCCCCATTGGCCTGGACAGCAAACCGCAGCCAGTGGGAGCCGCGATCAGCTGAACCTGCCAACACGACAGGTAAACAAACTGGCCCAGCCCACCAGGGTGCTTACCCTGGCGAGCCACGTGCCAGAGATTGCTGACCCCTGGGTAGAAGAACAGAGTGAAAGAAAAATTGTGCAGACTGAGTTTGAAAGAAGACACAGAGAGATAGAGAAAAAAATCATATGAAATAATACATGATATACTGAAAATACAACATATCCCATATGGGTCACCCACTTATGCCTGCTTTGTTTTTGGACTGCTGTTCTATCCCTAGTAAGTAGCATACTCTTCCTTTCTTGTTAAGTTTGTAAACTGAATCATCCTGGGGAAAAAATCACAAGGCTGATCCTGCAAACCCTTACATATGCATAAGGACTACTTATACATGTAATAGTTTTCAGGATCAAGCCCAAAGGTTTAACTTACTGGCGGTAAAAAAGTTTAGAAATTCAAAACAAGCCCAGCCCTGCATACCCTTATACATGCAAGTATTCCCTGTATACTGACTCAAGTACCACTGTTGATTTCAGTGAGACTGCTCAAGTAAATAAGGACTATTCAAAGGATCCTACCAAAACTTACACTCCTGAGCAATTTTACTCAGGCAAATAAACCCTTTGAGCTCAATGAAACTATTTGCATGACTAAAAACACTCTTCTATTTAAGGGTATATCTACACATAGAAATAAACCCCACAGCAGTGAGTCTCAGAGCCTGGGTCAACTGACTTGGGCTTGTTCTATAGGGCTAAAAATTGCAGCATAGATGTTCAGGCTCAGGCTGGAGTAGGGTTCTGAGCATCTCCCTCACCAGGCCTCAGAGCAGGGCTCCAGCCTGAGCCCGAATGTCTACGTTGCTATTCTTTGCCCCATAGCACTAGCCCGAGTCAGTTTGACCCAAGCTTGGAGACTGGCTGCTGTGGGGTTTTTCTGTTTTGTTTTTTGCTGTGTAGACATACCCTAAATGTTTGTAGGATTGAGGCATTACAATAAAAGTATTATTTCATCCCTCACTATTGTGACACTGTAATACATTGCATTATATATTCTGCCATGAATGGTAGAGAAATACACTGTAGTCTGAACAGATGTGTGCCAGAAGGTTGTTAAACTAAAATAAACAGCATGGAGGAGCATTAGTGTTCCTCTTGTCCTCTTTTTCCCCTTATTAAGCACAGAAAAATAGGGAGCTGGTGTCTGATTTTTGTACTAACAAAACACTGACAAAGACACAGTTTCACAGAACTTCATTAAGAATATTATTACTTTGCAGCATATAAGTGCAGCATGCTGTATTTAAACAAGCTAACAAAATGAGCTCCTACAGTTCAAAACAAGCCATCAGAGCCTATATAATTTTTTTCCTAAGTCATTCGTTTTGCGACTAAAACAGCCCAGACAGAGCAATTTGACTTTTCCACATCAGATATAATCAGTGGTTTGGGCTCCAGTAACTTCGCAGAGGTGAATATTTTCATTGAACCATCGGTGCGAAGTTTTGTGTGTATTAAGTGCTTGCAGAATTGAAGCCTAAGAATGATACAGAAAATATTGGTACTTGCTTTATATGGATGGTTTCAAGGCATCCTGAATCATCTTTCACTATTTGCTATGAAAATAATTAAAGATATGCACAATAATTATTAGCAGTGAGCTCTCCTCAACAGAGGTTTCTCTAATGTAGTTTGGGAATAGTGCAGTTTCTTTAGCTAGATACAGAATGTCACAAGCTATAAAAGTCACTTCAAAATAGCCTGATCCCCAAATGATTTGTATAATTTGATGAGAAGTGTTTCCATATTCTAAATAATATCTACCATATCCCAACTGGTGTTTGGCAACTCTCAACTACCATTAATATCAATGGAAATTATATATCCTTTGACCACTCAGGATTTGGCCACTTTTTTTTGTTGGCTACTAAGTCACTGAGATTTATCTTAATCAACTAATGGAATCACTGCAGTTTGTAGGACCTTCAATATGTTTTTTGCTGGCCATCCAAATACCACAAAAATGAGAAATTAAGGTATATTTTATTTGCAGAGGTGTACAGATAGTATTTAGAGCATAATCTAATGTTGGGGCCCAGTCCTACAGTTTTTACACTTTGAATATGATAGGAGTTTAGCTGTGTAAAGACTAATGGATAGGGTGACCAGATATCCCGTTGTTATAGGGACAGTCCTGGTTTTTTGGGACTTTTTCTTATACAGGTGCCCATTACCCCCTATCCCCTGTCCCATTTTTTTCACAGTTGCTATGTGGTCACCCTACTAATGGATCTAGCCCTTGGTTTACAAACAAGGGGGAAAATGAAACCAAAATCAGTGTTTCTCAAACTGGGGTAGTCGCTTGTGTAGGGAAAGCCTCTGGTGGGCTTGGCCAGTTTGTTTACCTGCCCCGTCCACAGGTCTGGCTGATCGCAGCTACCACCTGGCTGCGGTTCACTGCTCCAGGCCAGTGGGAGCTGCGGGAAGCAGTGCAGGCCGAGGGACTTACTGGCCACCACTTCCTGCAGGCCCCATTGGCCTGCAGCAGCGAACTGCGGCCAGTGGGAGCTGCGATCGGCCAGACCTGCGGATGGGGCAAGCAAACAAACCAGCCTGGCCCGCCAGCGGCCTTCCCTACACAAGCGGCAACCACAGTTTGAGAAACACTGACCTAAATCAAAGCCACTTTAATTTTATTCCAGTGAAAACAAGAAGGGAATGGAGGGGGGAAACTCATGGGTGCCAGTTGGAAATGAACTAAATTAATGGGGAAAGAAATATTCCTTTTGAGGTTGCAAGACAGTATTACAAGCAGTGGAGGGTAAAACATATACAAAAAACAAGTACTTATCAGTTGACCTTTAAAACATTGCTGTTATATAAATTGCTTTGAATTTGTTGCAGTTGCCACCAAAATACAAATCTGCCCACATCCTCTTTGGTGTTACCTGAGTTTCCCAGCAGGTAGCTCTGACATGTCTCTGCTCAAATGTGGTTACATAAAGTAATATAAAACAATATTTGGCTTTGCTGCAAATGTGCATAATGGAAAGACAAACATTATTAAAAAGACCATCATTTTTAATGATTAAAATAATCCACAGCAGGAAAAAAATTTCTTCCATAACTTTCCAAGTTCCCATTTGCCATAGTTTTGCAACAAGAAGCCACGGTAATTTCATTTTTCTTGACTTCTATTAAAAAGATCAATACATATGATTCCAAAGAGTCTCGGCTCATGAAAAGATGGAGTTAGTTTGTAATCACATATGAAAGTATTGGTTGTCATTAGCAGAAAGATTGATTTGTAAAGACAGCAGGCCCAGAGTGAAAGTACTTAAAAATTTCCATTGGGCTATTGCTGAACAACTCTGCCCAGCAACCTTTCACCTTACAGATAATTAAATATAGATAATGAATTACCATATTAGAAGGAACAATTGCATTGAGGATATTCAATAGATGCCCACTTTAGTAAAGCAATACCAAATTTCTGAATAATGATTTTGTTTTGTGCATAAAACCTAATGAGCTCTGACAGTACAAAGTCATTTTCAACATGCATTTAACTCCAATTTGTCAAATAAGATATCCATAAAGTCACCTGAGGTATGGGAAGCTCTAATGGCCTGCAGCATAAACAGTCCAAGTCTTCAATGTCATTTTTTTCTGGAAAGATGTGATCAAGTGAGATTTGTGAACTAAGAACTTCCCAGTGGGAAACGTGGGTGATATCCTGGCCCCATTAAAGTCTGTGGCAAAAGTCCCATTATCTTCAATGAGACCTAGGGTAACCAGACAGCAAGTGTGAAAAATCGGGACAGGAGGTCGGGGGTAATAAGTGCCTATATAAGACAAAGCCCCAAATATCGGGACTGTCCCTATAAAATTAGGACATCTGGTCACCCTAACGGGACCAGAATTTCAGCTTAGAACTTTTCATGAATTTGCTTACCAGCCCACAGCTGAGTCACCTTGTGTAATGAAAGCCCCTCTGCGCCCCCAGGTCTTCCAGCCCATAGCACAGAAGGAATTGCCAGAGAAGAGTTGAAATAAGGATAGGACTGCCATGCATTAGGAGAACTGTGTAAAGAAATCTTCACACTGCTTCATACATCATTGCCAGTGTTTGACTGGTAAACATTTAATTGGTGCTTCAGTCTTCAATCTATTCCAAGTATCTAGAATGTGGTGTGTTTATATAAATATGCTTATTAGGTTGAACACAGCCTATTGTGTCCCTGACCCCCTAAGACCAGGGGCTCCAGCCAGTACACTTATGCTGCCAACTCTGGCTGATTACTCTTCCCAAACTCAGTTTCCTCCAAACCAGAGGTTGGCTCCCACTGGTCGTGGTTCACTGACCCAGGGTCAATGGGAGTGGCGGGAAGCGGCGGCCAGTACATCTCTTACCCGTGCCACTCCCCGCCGCCCCCATCGGCCTCAGATGGCAAACCGCAGCCAGTGGGAGCAGCGGTCGGTGGAACCTGCTGACACGGCAGGTTAAACAAACTGGCCCAGCCTGCCAGGGTGCTACCCTGGTGAGCCAAGTGCCAGAGGTTGCCGACCTCTGCTCCAAACAGTTTTGCTAAGTTTGTCCAGGCATGCAGACAAGGCCAAACCATGTTCCAGGCACAGGACTATGTCCTTCTGAAAATGTACTCCATAGGGAGTGAAATTCTGGCTCTTATGAAGTCAATGCTACAATTCCCATTGACTTCAATGGGCTCAAATTTTCACTCATGGTTTAGACCCATTCATAGCCCTCACACAACCAGTGGTGCTGGAACTAGGGGTGCTGGAGGTGCTGCCACACCCCTCTCTCTTGAAGTAGTAATAATATAAACAAATACATGGTTTCCATCATCAGCACCCTCACTATAAAAATTGTTCCAACACTGCTGCACCCAACAGTTTTAAAAAAGAGTTTAGGGCATGACCATGTTTGAAACCTTTTTAAATATATCCCAAAGTTATAGTGTAGATAAAGCCTTAGTCCTGGGCTTTTATAAACAAATTATGTCAAAATGTTTAAAACAAGACTGTGAGGCAAGGACAGAGAATGTCAAGAGTAGTCTGCAGGCAGGCTAAGAATCTTATAACACAGGTGGAGGAAGCAAGCAAGAGAAAGAGTGGCCTAATGAGAGAAGGGGAAAGAAGATTGGTATGTAGAAGAAAAAGGAACTTGGTAGCCTTCAGAAGAGAGGACCCAGGGAAAGAGGCAGAGGTCTGAAAGAAAAGGATGAGAAACTACTTATTATGACATCTATGATTTTGCATGCTAAGATATCAGCCTAGGAGAGCAGTTTTCAACATTTTGCATAATGCGGCCCTATGTTACAACAACAAAATTTTAGGAATAGTTTCCATCTAGTCATTAAAAAATAGGATGGTTGCAATCCCCTGAAACCTCCTCAAGACCCCATGAAACCTGTGGTGACCACCAGTTTCAGAATATAGAGTTATGGACATCACACCATCTTTATAAACCTAGGAATCCCAGAAGCCAAGCTGAGCATTCCACTTATATGAGTGTAGAGCTGTGAGCTACTGCATTGTGAACTTTTTGAGAAATAAACTAACTCTCGGGGTAAAAGTATGAAATTTGGAAAGTTCGTATTGTCAATAGTTAAGGAAAGGGCATTCTTGGGGTCTTTTGCTGAACATACCATAACACAGGAAAGGTTATTTTTCAGCATTTCTCAATAAAATAAGCAAGAGTGTGTGTTTTATGGAAATACCATAAGGTAGGAATGCTCGGTTTCCTGGTAGTTCCTGTAAAAATATCACAAGAAAGGTATTTTCTTATGTAGTTCCAGTGAAGAGGAAAGAGTCTGTAATGAATCATTATTCGTTCAGAAACAAGAATTATATTTATTTCTACAATGCCGCAGACACTTCCAAATTTGATCTTGAGGACTTATTTTACCTCTGTGGAAAGAAACGCCTCAGTTCTTTACAAGAGGGGATCAGGAATCTCAGCACAATGATTTTACACATCTTATTATTTGTTGATGCCATGAGACTGTCATACACAAATTAATACAAAAACAGAAACTTTGTTTCCAAAGTCAATTAAGATTGCCTAATTAACAAATTTATATATATATATATATATATATATATATATATATATATATATATATATATATATATATATATATATATATATATACACCCTATCAGATCAGTTAAAAAACCCCAGGCACTTAAAAATAAAGAAATGAACAGATAAGAGTGCCATTAGTCTTACACTGCCCACTGGATAAACACAACTCATTTCTCTGTCAGCGTTCAAGCCTGGCTCACTACACCAGGAAAGAGGGGCCACAGGAAGCCAGCTATTATTCCCTTATTTTGTGCCAGTCCTATGTTCAGTTTGAGCAAACCGAGGGGGACTCTACATAATCTTATATCAGTGGAGGAATGTTGAACAGAGTTCTAGTCAGCCATGCTCTGTCCCAGACATACACAATACTCTGGAATAGGGGTAGCTGGCACAGGAGCCACTCCACCAGATTTACCCCAGTAGAGCGTTTCCTCCACAACAACCAGAACCTACTACCTTTCCATTGCCTGAACTTTGCAAGGAGGTTGGATCATACGAGAGTCACATTTGTTGTAACCCTGGCTCCATTGAAGTCAATGGGAAATTTTCCATTGATTTAATTTGAAGCAGGATTTCACCCATGGTTATTACATCAACTACAAATAAATGTTTATTTCATCACAGCGCAACAACCTTAGCTCTGGCCCTTGGAATGTTGGGCAGTTTTTTGCATTATTTTTATCCTGATTTGGGGTATCTAAAACTTTTTCTTAGGAAATTCTCTTAAACTGGAAACATCAGATGATATCTTATCAACTGATGGAGAATTTTTAGTAAATCCTACAAACAGTGCAAATGACATTGAAATAGGAAAGTGGAAGACATGATGGTCAAATTAGATATGCAGGTGGACCTATATATTTGAGGCTGATCAATATATCACATTAGTGTGTATATAGACAATTGTGTTTTTCAGAAGGGTTTTGTGTTGTGTTTTACGTTTGGGAATTACTGATGAAAAGAGTATTTGCTTCAAGTCAAAGTGGAAGTTCTTGCATTGTGATGAAATGAGTACTTCCTTGTACTTTATAAGATTGATATGTTTCTTTATCGTGTGCGCAGTGTAAGATTTAGGATTGTCATAACCTAGTCCCAGATTTGGACCTTAGCGTCCAAAATATGGGGTTAGCATGAAAACCTCCAAGCTTAGTTACCAGCTTGGACCTGGTAAAGCTGCCACCACCCAAAAATTTAGAGTGTTTTGGGGCACTCTGGTCCCCCCAGAAACCTTCCCTGGGGACCCCAAGACCCAAATCCCTTGAGTCTCACAACAAAGGGAAATAAACCTTTTCCCTTCCCCCCTCCAGGTGTTCTGGAGAGATACACAGAAGCAAGCTCCGTGAATCTAAACAGAGGGATTCCACCCTCTCTATTTCCAGTCCTGGAAACAGAAGTACTTCCCTCTTCACCCAGAGGGTATCCCAAGTCAGGCTAGTAAATCTAACACACACAGATTTTCCCCCCTGACTCCTTCCTCCCACAATTCCCTGGTGAGTACAGATTCAATTCCCTGGAATTCCCCCCCCCCCAAAGAAAAACTCCAACAGGTCTTAAAAGAAAGCTTTATGTAAAAAGAAAGAAAAATACATAAAATGGCCTCTCTGTATTAAGGTGACAAATACAGGTCAATTGCTTAAAAGAAATATGAATAAACAGCCTTATTCAAAAAGAATACAATTCAAAACACTCCAGCAACTATACCATGTAATATAAAAGAAAAAAACATATAAATCACTGTCTTATCTTTTTTGTACTTACAACTGGGAAACAGAAGATTAGAAAGCAAGAGACAGAAATCCTCCCACAGCCGAGAGAGTACAGGCAGAAGAAGAAAACAAAGGACTCACACACAAACTTCCCTCCACTTTGCTGCTTTTACAGATCCAGACTAACACAGCTACCCTCTGATACTTCCCTCCACTCAGATTTGAAAAAGTCTCGTTCCTGATTGGTCCTCTGGTCAGGTGTTTCAGGTTACTTCTTTCCAGGTGAAAGAGACATTAACCCTTAGCTATCTATTTATGACAAGGATGTTCTTAATTATTCATTTCCTTGCTTTTAAGTGCTTGGGTTTTGTAAATTACATGATGGGAGAAGTATATTTATGTCACTCAGCAATATTAGCGGGCTTTGAAATAAAGTTTTTTTCTTTTGGAATTTCCCATTGGTTGTATTTTAACATTTCTATTTTTTCCCCTTGGAACAGATGATAGGAGGGATATGGTACCACATTATTAATTTTAAAACAATGACTGGCCATGGAAAAGGTTTCTTTAAAGCCCTGAATTATCCAGCGTTCACCTGCTAGGATAACTATACTGTATAGTTAAATTGGCCACACATTCATGCATGCAACAGTATGAGAACTTTTTTAAAAGGTCAACAAGAGCAGTTAAAATCAGTCTCATTGTAACCTTCACTTCGGAAGCTACCAGTTCTCCATGACAAACAACAAGCACCTAAAGAGACTAACTTAGAACCTTGGTCCTATAGTCCCCCCAAAAAAAACAGGTTTCTACCACTGAGGTAAAGGAAGAACTTATTAGCTGCCAGCTATAGAAGGGATGTTATATTCTTTCTATACTGCAATCAGCCAATAGAATTTAACATACTCTTACATATATATATATATATATATATATATATATAATGTGATTGATCCCACTCTCAGTGAACTCTATGGGAGCAGGACTAATACCATAACTCCAAATTGAAATGAATGAAAACAAGATTGTGCCTACAGGCTATCAACAAAAATCATAAATAACTTTTGCTTAATTAAAATCAATTTCTTATAAGCTAGCCAGTGCATACATTCTCAAAGACATAATACTATATGAAAATTGTGTAGTGGTAGTGACAAGCTGTTTTTGAGCTAGTGGGAGACAAAAATGTTAGACAAGTCAACCTTTCAAAACAGTATAATTGTTAATGCTATACGTTAAAAAAGCCTCCAGATTTTATAGAAGCTTTTTCCATTTGCTTTTAGAATAAATCCGGAAATGTTCAGGGTGAACTAGTTTGCAAGCCAGAATTCTAGGGGTGCTAAAGCAGGGCTATATAATGAAAGCTGGTTGCAATCTTTACTATGGCAAGACTATGGCCTCTCCATAATACTTGCCATCTTGACTACCTCAATTAAAACAAGATTACTGTTTTGTGTTGGGGGTAAAAGAATTTAAAAAGGAAACTGAGTAGTTTAGGATCCAATAGAACATTCATCACCACTCACACAGTGGGTACCTCAAACAGCATGTGTTCTATACTTAGTATTTCTCTTTCCCCCGCCTCCCCAACACTCTCCTAGTGAAATGCTCTGCTAGAACGGGAACTGAAATTTTTGTTTTGGAAAACCATTCCCTTTTAGAATTTCCCTCAATTACCATTTAAAATGCTTTAAAAACCTCAAAATCAAAACAAAACATTTTGTTCCACTTAAACACATTTTTTCAACGTGTTCATTTCACTGAAAATATTTTCTAAAAATCATTTTGGGTCAACTTGAAAAGAATTTTTTGTCTGTTTTGTTAGGCCACTGGAGCTGAATCATTCCTTCTCCTCTGCTTTCATGTTCCTTTTGACTCTGGGCAGACTGGGTATTCCAGATGTCTTGTACCCACACTCCTAGAATCAATATCAATGCATTTCATAAGCTGAAGTATAAGAGGTGCCTCGTGTCATTCAAAGTGAGCTGCACTATCAGAGGAATATGGAGAGGGGAAGGTATCTCATCACACTTATTCAGTAGTCAGTATTACACCAGTTTCTTTCCTGAGCAATGCAAAAATTCACCCATGATTTTCAAAATAATAAAACATCATGTGGGAAAACTTGCCACTAGCTTAGTTTTGTTTATTTGCCGAACACAGAGGAGACTAAAACTTCAGTTCTGCTGATCACAGACTTTAAAAAAGTGCCCTTTTCAGTAATCTCTTTGTTCAGGTAATTTGGAAGACGCAGATATGCATTCCACATTCCAAGTACAGGTAATGGGTGAAGAGGGAAATTGCACTAAAAACATTTTTCTTTTCGTAAAGCAAACTCAAGGAGGAACATTTATTTAATAAATTTGAAAAATCAATATAATTTTAATTTTAAGAAGTCAGAGCCAATGCCAACCTGTCTTTAAGGAAACTTGATAAGAATTCATGACTTTTTTTTTCTTTTAGTAAGAAAATAAAATTAAAACCAGAATTAATTTAATGATTCTCATCCTGGTGTGTTTAGTGGTTGGAAGTTTGATTCAGCATCATTTGTCCTGATATCTTCCTTTTACTGTGGTAAATCTTATGTTTATTTAGCTTAGATTTATTATTTGCACATTTTTATGCTAAAAAAATACAGAAGAAAGATTGTTGCACTATTTTTTTGGGGGGAGGGAAATAGACAAAAAGAAGTTTATGCAGTAGAATTACCCTCATGAAAATATTGTATTTTAATACTTAGATTACTTAAACATTCCAATTAATGGCAACAGTGGGTTTCACTGTCTTTGTTAGTAGCAAAACAGATTATTCTTTGCAATAAGAAATCTGTTACTTCTGCATTAATGGAGAAATAATACCTGAGGTGAGACAAATTGGAAAATAGTTTAATTCTACTGTATTTGGTTCATTGCTCAAAAATTGCAGTGGTCAGATTAGAAAAATGCAGAAAATAGTACTGGAAACTTATTTCTTTAACATATCCTAGTCCATCTGACAAGTCCCCACGGTTTTGTGATGACTCTCTCTTGTACATATGTTTTCCACAAGACTGTATTGTCACAGTCTGATAAAACATTACTTGTCTGTTACCAATGGGCCAGATCATGCCCCATAAATCCAAACTCAGAAGGGACCCACTGTACACAGATTTGCCCAAAGCCATGTGGAATGTGTAGAGGGGAATCAGCCACCTCCATGGCAATTCCCCATACCTGTATTTTGGAGAGGACAGGCTTAGTGCAAGATTCAGAGGGCCAAAGCTGCAGACTGGGAGTACATAGATCTTCCCTCCCTGGCAACCTCCGAGAAATACCTTTGCTGTTGTCGTTCATGGTACAAATGAATAAAACATTTTCCCATGATTTGGTACATTCAATCAGACACTGACCCTTCAAAGCAATTTATGAGGCTTATAAAGCTATGAGGTAAAATTATCTACTGACGTAAATTACTGATGGAGGTGCAAGGCACTAAGGATGCAAAACGTTGAGCCACAATCTCCCTCCCATATTGTTCATGGGAAAGCACAACAACATGCTGACCTTATCTGTTCTGATGGGAAAGCCATGATTTAGCTTCTCCTTAGGACAGTGAGTTTTCATTTGCAAGATTAAAATCAATCGGTTTGATTTTTTGTTTTTAATTTTAAATATTGAAACTACACAATGAAAACAATCATGTCCCTATAAAATCAACATTAGTCTTCAACACACCATCCGTCAGAGAAAATGTAATCAACAGTGACCATGGAAGTAGCTTCCAAATATACACAGCTGCATTAGAAGAGACTATAAGAGCCATATCTGAATATAGTAATAGGAGGCAAATTGACAAAGATGCAGTCTGATTTCCAAGAGTACACTTCTTATTGCATCAAAACATGCTGTATTATAAGAACGATAAACAAAAGGGACAATGCACTTTCAGTGAAAATTAGATTTCTATCAAAGTATCCTTTCCTTTGAAACAGAAGCAGTGGATCCAGAATACATCATACATATCTGTACAAGAGAAGATAGATTTGCTAGCTCTGGCAAAATTTTCTGCTGTATAGCTGAAAATCAGCTTTAATCAGACTGCAATTGCAGTGTCTGTTTTATTAGAGATTGAACACCAGTGATCTAGGCCCTTCAGTATTTTTAAGAGATCACTTTCATTTGCAGTAATGCCAAAGCCAGTCTGCAATGAAGTAGGTTGTAAATATGGTATTAGTCTCCCACAACATCTTATAACACTTCAGATGGCTCCAAAGTCTATGGGCCAAAAGGACCAGTGAACTACTACAATACCACTTGAAATCCGATTCTGTGCATGTGTGTTGTGTTTGCATTGAGCAAATTTTTCATGTCAAGGCATAAGCATGAGAAGGATTTTGAGGGGTTTGAACCAGAAGGTTTGCACCCTGAAAGAACATTTTGAACTGTTTCACTCATTTGTTGAGCAAGAAAGTACTGCAGCTTGAGCTCCAAGAACTCTAAATGCTTTTTCTCCTGAGTCTCAATTAAGCTCTCCATAGGCAGGAAAGTTTGACTAGTTTGTTAGGTTTATATTTCAGAGTGGGCTTCTTTATCAATCTTTACATTAAATAGTTACATTCATCAAGGAATTAATTTTCCCTAAAGCAGACACACTGGAGGGGGAGAGGGCGAGGTAGGGAGGAGTATAGCAGCCACAGAATGGGAATAGAGATGGGCTCTCTGGGACTACATGAGGTTGCTGACTTGTGACAGGTAGGAGAGTAAAGCCAACATGTCCATTACACCTTAACAAGAGAGGGCTGATGGAGCCAAAACTGAACCCCTTATGCAGCCACCAGAACTAGCCAGGTGCGAGAATAGTGGTATGTGAAAACAGCGTATGTTGCAAGCTTGAAAAAATACAATTCTGATATAATATTCATGATCAACATGTCTGTAGGCTACACACTATTGGTTATGAATTAATCCTTATTTAGACTGTAAGGCCTTTGGGGAAGGGATTGTCTTTTTGTTCTGTGTTTGTACAACACCTACCACAAAGGGGTCCAGGTCCATATATTGTGCTGCTAGATGCTACGACAACACAGACAGCAAATGATAATACTACTAGCTTTACTTTCTGGAGACTTTTTGCTGAAGCGCTCTTTTAGAGAAAGAATTCTGTTGTAGGGTATGCAACTATAGATATTATATGGTATGTTAGAAAATTATGTTAGTTTCCAGAAAAATCTCATACCTTGGCAAGGAGAAAGTCAGAAAATTTGCATCAGATGCCTGTTGTTTTTTTCATTTGTATCCAGTTACTATAAATATTTTAAAACACTGTTCTTCTAAGCAGGGGTAGGCAAACCTATGGCTCAGATGCCGAAGGCAGCACTCAAGCTTTCAGTGGCACTCACACTGCCCAGGTCCTGGCCACCAGTCTAAGGGACGCTGCATTTTAATTTAATTTTAAATGAAGCTTTTTAAACATTTTTAAAGCCTTTTTTACTTTACATACAACAATAGTTTAGTTATATATTATAGACTTATAGAAAGAGACCTTCTAAAAACATTAAAATGTATTACTGGCACGTGAAACCTTAAATTAGAGTGAATAAATGAAGACTCGGCACACCATTTCTGAAAGGTTGCCGATCCCTGTTCTAAAGCTTTGTTTTTCTCTCTAGGTTCTAGAGACAGACATGCTAAATACAGTAAGTAAGTACTTACTCATAGAAGCAGTCCTTACTCATATGAGCAGCCTCTTTGACCTCAGTGGAACTACTCATGTGTACAAGGGATAGTCCTTTGAATAGGGTTTGAAGGATCAGGTGTTTGTTATGTTCAAATAGTCCATATTGTCACAAGAATCCCTGAATTAAATTTCACCTTTCTATCATAATTGGATGCCACTTATTTTTCCTGTAAAAAAGCTGCTCCTTCAATGTAAATTTTGAAAAATATAGGCGAAACCTGGGTCTGTATATTCGAAAGCTGCAGATGGGCATGGATGCTCTATATACAGTGTGAACATGCACATGTGTGCCTGTTATAATGTGTCTAAAGGTTCTAAATGCGTCTACCAAGCTTATATGTCAAGTGACTTTGAAATTTGTGAAAGCAGGCAGATTTTTACAGCCCTTAATGTGATATAATAGCATGGATTTTAAGGATGTCAGCCCTTTTGGTGCGATTTAATACAGGCTGTTTAAAAGGAGAAATAGGAAATCTATGTGAACAGTTCCTAGCTGTCAGCTCTAATTTGCAATGACAGCCCACGACTGGGACAGCTTGCAGTGTTATTGAGCAGGTTTGATTGCCTCAGAAAATGGTTGATGTGCCTGGTCTATCTGTCTCCCTTCGAAAGCTGCTGGTAAAGTTATCCTATTCATAAGCTCTTCTGGCCTAAAATGGAGAGAGAAAAAACTGCAGCCTAAGTTACAGTATATAAAGTTAAAGCAAATTCGTAAAAGCTGTAAGTCAGGAGAGTCATTGAATGCTTGAATTCAATAAACTCTTTCACTGACATGGGAGTCCCCACTTCCACAACTCTGAGGTGCTGAAAATAAGAAATATCTGCCCAAGTGATTTCTAACCACTGCAGCATACTGTATTTCTACTGTATCTATTACAGATACTGTATTCCTTAGGGCTGTCTGAATAACTGAACATGTGGTTCCAGTGCAGGTCCAAATAAACCCCCCCCCCCCCCACCCAAAAAAAATCCATTTCGGATCAACTCAAAATGAAAATGCTTTGAAATTTTTGACAAACGGAAAGGTTGAAAAAGAAAAACTTAGTTCACATCAACTGAAAAGTTTCTGTCAACCCATAACTAAATGTCTCATTTCAATTTAGAGATTTTTAAATGTTTATAAATTTATTTTTGAGTAACATTCAGGTAAATTCTGAAATGAAGCATCTTGCCAAAATAAAATGTCAAAATGATGGGGTTTGATTTTGTTTTATTTGAGCAAGTTGTGGGGGAAGAATGCTGAACCAACCCTTACACTTCTAAAATTGTTTTTCTCCCCCCGTCCATGAAACAATTAATTAAAACTGACTTGAATTTGTGAATTGTTTCAGTCACTTGAATCTGCATTTTCTGGCAGAAAAGTTTTCACACACAAACTTTCACCTGGTTTTAGCATTTCTATTGTATCCTTTGTAGTGTAGTATGTTGTACCTCAATTCACTGCCTTTTCTTTAAATCTGAAAGGGAGACTGAAATATCTGGACCCAGTTCTCTTACTACTGTCTACGAGCAGCTCCCACTAACTTCAGTGGGAATTGCTTAGATCCTGCAATTATGCAATAGGGCCCAGGGAATATTCCTAAATAAAAACACTGAGTTCCCCTTTCTTAATGTATATTAATAATTAATTCCCTATAGCGCACTGATCATTATTGGTTTTTTAACTATTTATTTAGTAAGTTTTAACAAGTTTACAAATCCTTCCCATGTTAATATCAGGGAAAAAATAACAACAGTTAGCTTTTGTTTGAAGAGATATTATATAAAAATATCATCATCAGATCTTCTATTTAACAGGATGTTACCATATTACAGAGTGAGCATCATTACAACACTTATATCATTTCTAGTGATTGTATTAAACTGAGTAAAATTCTAAATGCAGATAGTTAACAGACCAGGTACGTCTATCAATTGTTAATAGTCAAAAAAATTGAACAAGTGTGCTAGGGTTTTTTGCAGGTGAATGTACTTTGAATACTAAAAAAACTCTGATAATTATTTTTATATAAACAGAGAACACAGTGCAATCCATCCTCTTCCTTTTCTTAAATAACACTGTAATACTGTATTGTTCCTTCTCCGTTAGTTACCACCTGCCACCAGTAACTTTAGACTCAGTCTTTGGAATGCCTTATAAATAGCAATACACTTGCACAACTGAATGCCCGTGCAGTAATTCAATCGAGAGAATTCTGCTGCTGGTCATAAACTACTTAAGCTGTTTGACTCTCAGTTTAAGACATCAACAAAAGTCCTTGATTGAATTACAGTCTTAAATTTACCTGCACATCCTGTATTATTCACTGCTACGTATATATGTGGTACAGCATGTGAAATGATAACTAAATCCTGCACTGTGACCAAAGTAAATTGGATAGTTCAGACATTATGGGTGAAATTCTGCCCCACTGAAGTCAGTGGGAGTTTTGCCATTCATTGCAATGAGGTCAGAATTTCACCTATTATGTTTTCAATATTTTATTCTGAATATATTATAGATTTTAAGTTCTACTGAACAATTCTTCTTTAATATATTGTGTGCACACTAAACATTTCACTTGTCATGATGAGGGTAAAAATGCTGGTGCTGATTCTCTGTTTCCCTGGTAGCGTAAAGAGGGTTAAAACATCCCCTAGAAATACTCCTGTATCAGAGGCCTGGCCTGCTGAGATAGATCTTCTGGAGCAGCCCTACATCTGTCCCACATTGAGTCCCCAGCATAGGGAGTGTGCCAGGTCAGGCTGGGGACAGGGAGCAGAAGGGAAGTCAGAACTTTTTTTTTTTTTTTTTTTGGATGTTATACTGTGCAGATTTTTTCCCAGTATAGAAATCCACAAATGAGATCAAAGCAGAAGACATGTGGCCACTAGGAGCCCCTTCAGATGAACCTTCTATACATGTGCAACGTTTATTCCCAAATATAGATCACTAAATAAAACTCTTCCTACTGTATATGCAAAACAGGCAGTTGCATAAGGGGAAAAAATGCTTGTGTAAGTAGCTCAGGGCTCTGAGGGAGCAGATATTTTGCATTTTACTTTCAGAAGGTACAACCCTACAGCCATCCTTGAAGATTGGTAAAGAATGTTTGATATACTCTACAGTAGACTAGCTGTAGTTATAATGTAGTTCAAAGTAAGTGTATAATTACAGTGATCTCAGTAACATTAAGAGAATAACTCCCCAAAGAAAGGCATGACGGTCAGATGTATGAATCTGTTTATATGAGAGCATATGGGATTGCTGTTGAGGTTTTATGTTCGAGTGAGTGTTTGCTGAAGTTCAGGTACAAGTTGCTTTTCGTCATCTGTTAAAGATGGTAGCGAAAGCTTTATAGAGTGTCAGAGTGTGGTAACAGCATTGCAAGCAATATTAAAGAGAAGGGGAATAAGTTATCCTGATATAAGGCACATTTATATCAATATAACTGCATCCAGTCTAGGCATTGTACTTGTATAACTATTTCAATTTAAAGAAAAAATATATTTACACCCTTTAATTGGAACAGTTATCCCAGTGCAAAATCTGTGTGTAGACTACATCTTACTGTAATTTGTATTTTCTCAAACATTGTTCTGGCTCCTCAGTGAGTAAATTACACCAGTTTAGACTCCCTTACACATTGGCATAAATCTAAAAGGTGTTCAAGTTACTTTAAGGGATATAACTTAAACTATCTCACACAGTACCTCTGAGTATGATTCAATATCTCTTTATAGATGAAATTCATCAACAAGGTATTTATTTAAAAAAATTCTAATCTTCAGAAAAAACCACATAACAGAAAATGGAATACTGTGAGCAGCCCACATAATTACTCATGATAGATAACTGTATTAAAAATTAAACGTAAGTTATTGGAGGCATTAGAGTGCTGGCACAAGATGAAAAAGGTGCTTTATATGACTGAAAGGTTTCACTAGCTGCCTTAAAGTTTGGCTCAGTAGAAAAGGATACTTGCCTGAATAAATGGAAAACATTTATTCTTTGAAATATGGATTTTAACATAGCAGAGCACAACCCAAAAACTCAGTTCATTGCAATATGGCTAATGCAAAATGAAACTCACAGATTAAAGTAGCAGTCAACATGCTCTCTGGCTTTAAGGACCAAAAGAAAAAATCTAGCCTCCCTGGAGCAGTTCCATGTCATCGGAGGAGAATTCTTCTCCTCTTCCACCTATATATCCCCCCTAGAGTCCAGCCCAACCATTCCCCATTTGGATACAGGAGCAAGATTGTGGCCATAATGTAAAAATGTCACTGCAATACAATAAGACAACAAGAAGGCAAAGAAAAAATGTGACTGTTTAACTGGTCTATAGAACAGAGATGGCCTTGAGTGGCAAAGTGAAAATCCTGAACCAAAATTTTCCAAAGTGGGGGATTTAGGATTTGATATGGGCCCCCATCCCTAAAGGCTTGTCTATGTGAATACTTAGTTCTCACCAAGCTGGAGTGTAAATCTACCCTGCACTGTCATGCCACACAGTAAGCGTCCATGTGAGCCCTGCTACCGTGCACTAAAGTTGCCAGTGATGGAGAATCCACCATGAACCTTGCTAAATTGTTCCAATGGTTAATGACCCTCACTGTTAAAAATTTACACCTGATTTCCAATCTCAATTTGTCTAGCTTCAACTTCCAGTCATTGGATCATGTTATTCCTTTCTCTGATAGACTGAAGAGCCCATTATCAAATACTTCTTCCCCAAGTAGGTACTTAAAGACTGTAATCAAGTCACCTTTAAACCTTCTCTTTGTTAAGCTAACTAGACTCAAAGAGCTCAGTCTATCACTATACTTGACAATATATTTGTACATAAGATTCATAGGGGAATTCTGCTCCAAAAAAAAATTAAAATTCTGCACCAAAAAATAAAAAATTCTGTGCCGAATATTTTAAAATTCTGCATATTTTATTTGACAAAATAACACAATATAATCACGTTAGTTTCAATTATTTTAGTAACTTATTTCAAAATATCTGTCAGCAAGTATGTCTGTAATATACAGGCCAAAAAAAAAAGATTCAGGATATGGTTGTTTTTTTGACAAATAGATTCCTTACTAGGCAAATTAATACAGAACGCTGAGTAATAATTCATTTGAACTACAATACAGAAACATATTTCCCACAACCTTCAGAAGCAGTGCAAAGGCTTGGGAGAGTCAGGAGCAATGGAAGAGCTGAGGGAGAGGGAAGGAGCCTGGGAGTGAATCTGGAGGGATGTTGGGTATCAGTGGGAGAAGTATGAAACCGGTTTTTGTTTGTTTGTTTGGGGGTGGTTGTTAAGGAGTTGGGAAACCTCCCCCATGCAGACCCTGACTGACCCTTGAGTCCTCCCATTCAGTCAGGCACATCTGCTCCTGTCCCTGTGTGTTCCTACACCCCTCCCCTCCTTCCCCACATGTGCCTGTATCCCCCCCATCCACACATGTCCCTGAAGTCCCCCTAGCCTGTCCCCAGGTGGCCTTGCCCCTGGCTCAATGCTGTCACCTCACTAGCTCCTGAGCCCCTACCCAAGTCTGTCTCCCCAATAGCCCTTCTAAACTCCAGTCTATGACCCCCCAACAGCCCCATATGCCTAGGATGACCAGATGCTAAGCTGAAAATATCGGGACTACCAGAGGGGGCACCTTTTAACTTGTTACACTCACCCGTCCGGGTCTTTGGCGGCAATTCAGTGGAGCGTCCTTCAGTCGCTGACAGTCTTTGGAGGCGGGTAAGAGAGAAGCACTCGCTGCTGAAATCCCACCGAAGACCATTAGCAACTGAAGGACCCTCCACCAAATTGCCACCGAAGACCCAGACGGGTGAGTGTTTAAAGAAAATATAAATTAAATTTAAAAAAAGGCCAAAACATAATATCGGGACAAATGCCGTCCCGACTGTGCTTCAGTCGGGACAGGGGACAGACTCCTCAAAATCGGGACAGTCTCAATTTTATCAGGACGAGTGGTCACCCTACATGTGCCCCACTCTGTCTATCCCCCTCCCATATCCAGTGCTTCCTAGCCTGGCTCCATGGGCAGGGTGTTGTGATGAATGCAGCCAGCGGCTGGCTGTTTCTGCTGGCTGTTCTGATGCCACAGCAGCCTCTGGTGGGAGAAAGGCAGAACTGCACTGCTTCTCATGCAGAATATATTTGCTGCACAGAAAAATAATTCTGAACCAGACATGAATTCTGCGTTTGCACAGTGGTGCAGCATTCCACCAGGAGTAACATAAATATGGAGGGTTAATTCCACTGTTATTAGTGGAGTTATATTGTTGGTGAGAGTTGAATGACTAGTTTATTCATGATACAGTTTGCAAATCAAAAAAAATTCATGAATTTAGCCCATGTGAGAATTCATCTAAAAATTCATACTACATACAACATTTGTTGTTGTTCTCTTGCTTAAAATGTTTCATTTGTCCATTCAAAAAAGCAGGGAGGAAATCAACACTAGAAATAATGACTAAAAAAGTGCAAAACTGAACAATTCTCAAACAACCCGTAGGATGAAAAATATTCATCCAAGATATTTGGTGATTTTTACCAAATAAAATTGTATAAATCAGGATGGGTTCACAAAGCATTCAAAAACAGGAAACGGGGCTAAATTTAACTGTGTAAATCTTCCTCTTTCTCCCAGTCTCCAACTCCTACTCCTGACAGCTAAATTCCAGTGCTGGATTGTGCTTTGCCAGTTACGGTAGGCCCTGCCAGCTGGCCCTGCTCAGAGGTTCTTTGTCACATGTATGACCATTGGCCAGGCAACACAGAAAGTGGTGTCTTTTTAAAAAAAAAGACCATTATTTGGCTGATGTCATCAAAGAGCATCTCAGTAGCATGAGCTTGCAAGGTGCTTCCTCATGCTCAGACATATCTTAAAAGCTGAAAAGGTAAATGTGACATTTATTTAAATTTATAAACATTAGTCTGGCAATCTGGGACCGTGAGCTCACTTATCCCAGACATGGCATTTGCTCTTCATTATGTCCCATTACTCACACAAATGTGACTCAGATGTTTTCAGAGGGAATCACAGAAGTGATACTGTATCCTTCAGTCTGCAAAAGAAACTCTTTCAAAGAGAAAAACTTGGATCTCTTTTAGGGATTCATTTATTTGGAAAGGAAGCAATGATGATTAATTCCTTATAACAAGGGAAAAATTTGGCAAAGCAAAATCATGAAAATCAATTCTATAAACAGACAACGCAAGTCTGAGGTAAGACATACTCCTTCGGAAAATCCTGAGTGCTCACACTGAATGAGCTTCCTGAAATAAATTATACAAAATCTGTTATGAACAACACTGCAGTCTCCACAACGTGAGGCCATTTCCTCCTGTGAGCACTCAGAAAAGCTAGTTCCCCAGGGTATGGAATCCCAAGTGTATCCGGACTTCTCTGGAACCCAATCAAAGCCAGCCAACAGAAAAAGGGTTTCCCACAGTCAGAGGTTTAAATGGAGATTTCAAAGAGGTTTTCCTTCAATCCTGTTATATGATCAAAATCAAAAGGACATATTAATGCAGCCAGAACTCAATTATATCTAAAAGATTTGGGGAGGTGGGGGAGTTAGGGGCTTTTTCCAACTACTGTTTCCCTAGCACTGACTACAGCAGTCCAGAGGGCTGCTCTAATTTGCATCCAGTCCCATCATTGCATGGGGCTTGCAACCATGAAGAACAGCCAGACCAAAGGACAGCCCTGGCCAAGCCTCTTCCCTCGCCTTGGTAAGCCCCCTCCCCCTATAGCCTGCCCCAAGACATTCCCAGCCCACCACAGAATCCACCCTGCACTGAGGCCTCTGCAGATACCACACAGAAGAGATGGAATCTGCTCTGCACCACCTGCCCTAGGGCTATTTACCTTGGGGCCTTATCTCTCCCCGTGGGCCCTCTGAACTGGTATCACCACTGAACTATGTTGAATGTGGCCTATAATGTCCTGGGGAAATGCTGTTTGTCTCCACAGCTGGGTCCTAGCACACTTCCCTCATGGACAATCCTGGCAAGAAACAAGGATTTTCAGTTAGCATTTTTTGTCTACACAAGGGCATTGTGCACTAGGAGACAATAGACTGGAGTCTATACACCTGGTCACACAGGCATTCCATTTCAATTTCAAGACCCAAATAGGACAAAAAGAGAGAAAGCAAAAAGGAGTGAAATGTTCGATGAAAAACTGTAAGCTGATTAAAAATTTACAGAGTAGGGGATCCAAGTGCAGAAATGATGCATTGCACTAAGGCAATAGAGTACTTAGTGCTAAAATCCATTCTACATGCTATCTGGTTACCGTCCTTATCAACATGACACCCATTAGTGTCTGATAATAGTAACCAATCAGTTGTTCTGTCTTCCTTTATTTTCCTTCTAGAAATATCTCCCTCTGGTGCTCAATCCCTCCCCCATGACAATATAATACACTAAATAATGGATATAATATAAAGCCTTCTTATTTTGAAGTGATGTCACTTCCTGTCAAAGTAATATGATGTATTAGATGACATTTAAAGTAAATATGCATGTTGCTGCCATTTACAGACCTCAACTGATGATCATAATCATTAGCGACAATTACCACTTTCCATTATAATGGAGCTGTTTAAGTTTTGGGCCATGTCTGCATTACCGCTACAAGATGCTTTGCAGAGGCAATAACAAGCATGCTATAAAAGGAAAACTGCACCCATTTTGTTCAGCCCAGTGCTGTGAGAGTCGTCAGGGTAACAAGCAATTCTCACTATGAATGAACTGCGTAAGTATGCTGTTCACACTGCAACTGGTGTTTCTAAGCTGTGTGCTAGCAAGGCTATCATTTTTGACACCAGTTGTGTGTGAACCCAAGCTAGTTTTTTTATATACTGCAATAATGCTTCTTTACCCTCACCCCTTGTTTTGTCTGCTTAGACTATAAGCCCTTCAGGGCAGGGACTGCCTCTTACTATATTTATCTTCCAGCCCTAGCACAAGGGGTGAGGGATTTCAATTGTGACCTGTATTAATAACTTACTATTTTTGATAATCAATGAAGTGTTTAATTTTAAAATACTGAACGGTTGTTCTGGAATTTAAAGCAATATTAAAACAATTTGTGAGCTGGTTTGCATTCCCTTCTATTGGGCTTTGACACTGCCAGCATCCCAATTAAATCACTTTTCAGCATGTGACAACAGACTTAGAAGTGCCAACTGTCATTTAACATCTTTTTAAGAAAATACTTCACACACTTATGCTCAGATGGGACTGGATTCTGCAAGGTACTGAGCACTCCTGGAGATGGTGTGAGCTCTCAATCCCCTTTGGCTCAACAGCAGTTCCAGATGATCAACATGCATCAGCAAAAAACTCCATGCTCACTGACTAAACCATGACCTCTATGCATGGCCTCATTTCCTCCTGAGTAGCTAATTTCCAATTTTAATAGGAATAGGAATTTGAGCATGGTACTGGTCACAGGCAAAATTTGATCCTATATTTATGCTGCTTTTGCAGCATACTTATGTTGGGCACAAAGGGCTTCAGCCTCTGGGTCCCTGAGCAGGCACTAACTCAGTGTTTGTTGCTGGATTCTTCCATTATAATAATTTTATGGCAGTTATATACATGGGATACCCAGATGCAACGTTATGTTATGTCTCAGGCACCAGTGCAGTGGTATTATGGTATTATGATGTGGGTAATAGTAACATATTGAGTTAAAATGGTTTTTCAAAAAACTGTGAAAGGGAAATGAGATATTATGTTAAAATTCAGACACTTCCAGTTTAAAGGCATTGGGAAAGTCTGAGAATGTAGTTTTACTGCCTTCATCTCTTTTGAATAGAGAAGGGTGCATTTAATGCCATCCCAAATATTGTCACAGAAAGAAAGAGTGCCAAAATGACATTGCAGCACCCAGAAATGTTACCCAATCAGTTGAGATAGGAAGCACAGCCTTCCTCCAACTTCAAATGATTCTCTGCTTTACTTTCCCCCTCTTTAAACTGGATGTATAAACAGGGGTGTGTGAGGGTTAATTCATGTTTGTGCCTTGCTCTGAACATATAAAGTGCTACAGAAGTGTTTTGTACAGTAGTAGTAGTATTTCCTTAGATGGTACTTCCAGAAATGATGTCACACAATATAGTTGTTAGGCATGCCACAGGGCTACTGGGGGTAGCAGGCACTTCAATATAGACTCAGAAGATTCCTGTATTAACTGTCTAAAATTTAGAGCAAGAGAGAGTGGGACTCCAGGTGAGTACAGAGTCCACACTAGTAGATCCAGATGCAGGACTAGAGCCTAAGTGAGTACAAGTGACAAACTGAAAAAACTTTTACAAATAAAATCTAGGTATCGTGTCTTCAGAATCCATCTTTTAGTTTTATAACTTAGCCATTTTCACAATAGACAAATGTTCTGCAAAATAAATTATGGATACTACATAATAGGAATCAAATGGCAAAAATGCCATCTGGATCATGCAATAATATCCATTATTATATTAAAGTACAACTTGGTTTCAGAAGGAGAAAATAATAACCATGAATCAAAAGATATACATAATGCTGGTGTTGAAATCACAGTTAAGGGGGAAAGAATTTAAAATCTATTAGCAAGTCACATTTCCATCCTCTAATAATTTAGTCCGAAAAAAATAACCCTTGCATTTATACTGTACTCATGTGTTTACAGATATAATTTTCTAGCAGTTCAGTTCAGGCTTTTAAGATTTACCACATGAATTACTTCATAATAAAACTACTTTATACTCTGTCAAGGAGGAAGATTAGGAAACATTGGGCTGTCAATTCTGTAGCTGGCATTTCTTTTGTGTAAATATACATCTGATAATGAGAAAAACCAACAAGGCTAATCCAAGTTTCAGAAGCCATCAACTGGGACCAGTGCATACACAGTACATTCAAGTGGCCTTCACCAAATGAAATTTCAATTTAGCAATAAACTTTAATCTCCACTAGGAGACTGTTTTATTCAACTAATCTGCTAAAGTGCTTTCCCAGCCTAATCCAACTAAAACTCTGTGAACTGAAACAGGCAACTTTATACCTTTCACGCATCCAATTATGTGTCATTCCAGCCAAACCCCACAAAAATAGCAATATGACACATATCAGCCATCAAGCCAAATCTAACACCTCAGGCTTGAGAATAGCTTCTAGCCATAGGAATGCTGAATACACCTTAATGGCAGGTAGCACAAAGTCACTTATTTTATTATCATTCCTATCATAGTTATAATGTAGGCTAAATCCACAGATAACCTATATTAATTTAGCAAAGTTGAACCTGAAAAAGACAAAATCTGCTTATAATTTAAAGACTTTGGAAGCATTTTCACAACACTGGATTTGTAAAACATTAATTTCCAAGAAGATGAAAATACTTTAGGAAACCTATGATCAGTTTAGCAAGAAGAAAAACACCCCTTCAGAAACTTCTACATAATATGGCCATTACTAATGTTTTATTTTAGTGACACTCCATTTTCATGCCAGTAAATTTCTATTTAAAAAAACAGACAAACTCAGGCTGTTCTTATACTGACCGAGATTAGTTAATAATTATTGACAGTGGACCAGATCCTCAGATGATGTAAATTGACATAACTTCACTGACTTCAATGGAATTATGCTGATTTACACCAGCTAAGAATTGACCCTCTTGTCCCTTGTGTGCTTCAAGTATTTATCAGGCTCTCCTCATTTTTGTCCATTTCACAGCCTCTTTCCCTATTTGGGAGTTGTCTGCAAACAGATCAGGATTTTCTTGAATTTATTTGTTGTTTGAAAATATTTGCCAAACAATTTGTGCAAATATTTCTTGGTCTGTAGATTAATCAAGGCCATTCGTTGAAAGTATTCGGTCATCTAAACATGAACTGTTTTCATTGGACATGAGGGCCACATGGTATCTTTCTCTTACCTGACTGGGTGAGCACAACTCTTAGAAGCATGTTCTGGGCTGAGTATGAATACTAAATATGCTTTCTCAAAACATCCTGTAACATTCACTTAAAATCACTCTTTTGACAAAGTTTCCTTCTAGTAAACATGTCTGCTAGACAGGTGTGAAAGTAATTTACAGGACTTACCATACTGCTAGAGTCCTGAAGGGGCGTGGCCTCATCTGGAAGGAGTGTGGCCTCTCAAGATTTAAAGGCCCTGGGGCATCAGCTGTGGCTGGGAGACCCAGGGCCTTTGAATCAACCAGGGCCTCCCAGCTGCAGAGGTAGCTGGGAGGCCCCCAGAGCTCAGGGGCAAATTAAAAGGCCCAGGGCTCCAGCTGCCATGGGGAACCCTGAGCTTTGCAGGGCTAGGGTAGGTATTTAAAGGGCCAAGAGCTCCTGCCGCTGAGGGGAGCTCCAAGCCCTTTAAATCCTGGCCCCAGCCCGGCCACTGGAGTCGCAACCAGGATGCAAAGGGCTCTGGGCTGCCCGCAGCTGCGGGGAGGCTCTGAGCCCTTTAAATCTCAGCTGTGGTGAGGGGTTTAAAGGGCACTGGGCTGATCGCAGCCGCGGCAGCCCAGATCTCTTTAAATCCGTCCCCAGCCTGGCCGCTGGAATCGCGGGCGGGGGGTTTAAAGGGCTCTGGGCTGCCCACTGCAGCGGGGAGCCCAGAGCGCTTCAAATCCCCACAGCGAAAGTCGGTGCAGTTTGGCACAGTGTACTGGCTCTTGACGGTACACGGTACCGGCTTGTACCGGCTTACTTTCACCTCTGCTGCTAGAATATTCATGGACAGGGAACCCAAAAGCAATGTGAATGCTGTCAAAGTTCTATTTGCATATAAATAGACATTTCCTTTGCTGATATTGGCCCTGTTCAACTCAATTCATCTTGCCTCATGTCCAGATAATCACATGATTACTCAGCCATGATTCCTGATCATGACTTAGGTCATCTCAGGCCCCACTTCAGGAAAGCATTTAAAGTCACGGTTAACTCCATCCATGTTGCACAAAGCATGTGTTGACTAGAGATGCTTTCTTTTGCCCTGGGGTCAGATAGAGCCCTCCGCATGCAGATCTCCCCGTACCAGAGCTAGTGTGTGTCTGTCAGCCTGCATTGGGAAGCACGCTCCCAGCTGCCGTGTACATGTTCCCTTAGAGAAGAAAGGAGGGGTTGATAGTAGCCAGGGAAGGGGGTCAACCTTGAAAACCTGACCAAGGAGAAGTTAGAAGTGGAGCTGAGACCTTAAAGACCTAGAACGAGAATGAGAGCTCCAGAGAGGAAAGAAAGCAATGCCAAGAAACCCCATCCATCCTGGGAGGATGTGTCCAGCCACATAGGTATTAAGTCTGAGATCTTTTCTGTCTTTATTTTGTGATGCCAAAATTGAAACTATTTAGAAACATTTTATAGCATTTTAATAATTTCCCTTGAAAAAGAGAAGTTGTTTTAAGAAAGTCTAAAAGCTCTAAAATGTTTTCCCAAACAGTTATACTTTTATAAAGGTCTCATCACAATTCCATTGCTTGATGTATTTTGTAAACTTAAATATATATCAGGGCACAGACTGCTAATGTCAGTCAATCCAGTCCTTCCCTATGCTACTTCATAATCATGACATTTTTAATTAGGTGTGTGAATAAACTACCTACTGCCACACCAGAGGCATATGGAAGACATTACATATTTGTCATGCATCTGTCTCATGCATAAATCTGTTCTAACACTTTACTGTATGTAAGACTGTGTAAGAAATTCCGGATTGTTTTTATTATAGACTTCATTTTAAAAAGTCATTGTCATTTTAAAGTTAAGATTGCTGGAACATAGCTCTTATCAATGCAAACCATCAAAATCAAGGAAATGAGCAGTTAAATCATTCAGAAACCCACCCAATCTCAACTACTTTCCTCCCTCCCACCACAGCCCACGTTTCTCCATCTTCATCCTAGGCAGCCAGTGGGCACCCTGGAACTCTTGTCATCTTTACTGGCTATACGTCTGAGAGTGTTGGTTATTAGTAATGGATGGGTGTGATTTCCATAAACTACACTGTATGTAGTGCTGCATCTGGTTTTGAATTGGTATGTGTAAGTGAGGTGTGGTGTCAGACTGCAAACGGTGGGCATGAGATATATCTTTATAAAAAGTTTAAGCAATTGTACATGAAAGATTGATCTAGATTGTCCTAGATTGTTCTACATTTTCAAAAACTCTGTCAGATTTTTTTTTAATTTACACCAAAGCTGTCTAGGGCAGTGAGTCTCTCTCAAAGTTTTTTACCGTCAGTTTCCACTGTCATCTTTACAAATGAGCTCAGGCCCCAACAGCATGTACCCAAGAGACAACAGCCACAGATAGAAAATCAATTATTGATTAAATACTAGAAGAGTGAAGTATATGCAGTTATACTGATCTTCACCTCAGCGAAATGGCCAAGCTTGGATCTGTGCACAGAGCTTAACTAACTGTGCAAAGATCAATCCAAGGGGAAATGGAAAATGATCTGGGGAGCAGGCTGGGGGGATAAGGGAACAAGGGGGAACAGAATGGAGGGAAACATGGGCTCAAAGAGAGCTCTATCCTCACCACAGGAGGTTACCCCTAGAGTCCCTGTTCCTCTATCCTGGCCTCCTTATCTCCCTTCCTCCAAGCAAGGCTGTGACACGGATAGGTGCTGCTGCTGCTGGTGGCCAAGTCCCCACTCTCTCTTCCTGCTAGAAGCTACACCCTGGCAGGGCACTGGCAGGAATAGCATTGAGAGCAGAGGACAGACAGACAGTCTCCTTTCTGTCTGTTCAGGCATCACAGCAGCCCCCACTGGCCAGAAGAGAAACCCTGAGGGAGAAACCCTACTCTGTCCCTGCAAGACACATGAGTGAGATTTTCTGTGGAGCTGGACTAAGCACATAGGAACACCACAAGGAAATCCCAAGCAACAATTTGATTCCTTATTTTCAAGATTTTAATTTAAAATGACATCAGTTTTCGTACACACCCAGACAGTGTCTAGGCTCCACTGAGGCTACATCTACATTTAGAATGCTACAGCAGCAGAGCTGCACCACTATAGTATTTCAGCTTAGACACTCGTTACAGCGACAGGTGGGGATCTCCCATCACTGTAGTCAATCAACCTCCCCGAAGACAGTATCAATGGAGTACTGTCTTCACCAGGGATTAAATCAGCTTTACCCACCTCTGTCCCAGTGTGGATTTTGCACGCCCCTAAGAGATGGAGCTTTGCGGATGGAATTTTTCAGCGTAGATCACGCCTTAGAGAACTTGACCTAGTGTGTTGGAGAGGTGACTCTTTATATACTTTTAGAAGTTGAAATAAATATGAGACAATTCTGCAGGGCCTTCTCCAGTGAAAGACTTCTCAGCTGCTAAAGTGCCATTAGACTAGCCTCACTAACAGAGGTTTTCCTGGTGCCACATGGATACCCTTTGGAGAATGCTCTTTTCAGACTTATATAAAGGGGGAGAGTAGATGATGTTACCTTAAACATGACCACTTTTTGACAGGCTGATACCATGCTTCTGTCAACTTTGGTAAGTGTAACCCAAAACGGTAATGGCAGTTGAAATTGATCTACCATGAGTCCCACCAATTTGAATGGTTACGCTAAATGCTATTAAAAAGTATAGAATCTTTTTGTCTTCAATTATTAAATGGAGTAATTTATGTAACCTAATCTCAATAACCTCACCGTCCTACTGACCACCTCTCATGAAAGGAAGAGCAAATGTACAGAGCAGTAGTATTGATCGAGAATTAAAAAGAAGGAAAAGAAGAGGATCAGGCCTATTAACCCTTCATTATAGGAGAAAGTGGCTTATTCATGGTTTCTGTTTCCCCCAGAGGTCGCGTCCTTCTTTCATTTCTTGGATCAGGTTTCAGTCTGACAAGTGGTAATTGATTCCGCTGCTGGTTAGGCTGGGGAAAGTGGGAGATGAAGTTTCAGTGAAAACAAATAGCACTTCGCAGCTCTGACCTTTCCTCTTGAAGCTTTTGTTGTGGTTTACTTGGGATGTGCAGTTTAAAGACTCTAAACCAGAGTGGTCTATCTATGCAGCTTTGAATAATCTCTTTCACAAGCTTTAGACTTAACAGTTAAGAGAAAAGCTCTTTCTTCTGATGGCACCCTAGAAATGTGTGTGTTTTCTTCATCTACTTTCCTAAGCCTTTGCATAAATTTTAGCATATGATCCAGCAGCCATTTTTGCCAATGCAATGAGGCTCAGAAATCAGTGTTTGAATGTTCTGTGATACCAATATTTTGCGGTCACAGACAATCCACTAAAATATAACAGCAGCTCTATAAGCTCACAACTTCTCCTTTGAAGCCATCTTTCTAAGGTAGGACACCTCTGCCATCTGTTGGTGGTTGTTTTTCATGCTACAATCCTACCCTTTTAATTTATACCATTTTACACTCACATTTACTTATGCCAATTTACAGATGTGTAATTTACATTATTTAAGTCAGTTCTGAATTTGGCCCAGGTTTCTTAAACTATACTGGTTCATGATAAACAAATCTGTTTTCAAAGTCTCATTTGGATATCAGAAATTGATTGTAATATAGTGATTTCAACTATTAACGAAAAACATATGAATGCAAAAAACAAAAATATCATGACCTGCTTGTGACTCTTTATACTGTATATAGAGGAAAGGAAAATAGCCACAGGAGCTCTATGCTAATATTTTCAGTTAAGAACATTTCTCAAAAATATTTTATTTACAAGCATGTTGTTATTGCCAAAGTGAATCTTTATGTTAAAGTGTTATCAGAAGACTGCACAGTGCTAATGTTTTAGCTAAAGCAACCAAAATGTTGCAACCTCTACATTTTGTCAACAACAATATGTTTTTAAGTGGAAAGATTTACTTAATTTTCTCTCATCCAGAGTCCACAGACTCTGTCAGAGCCCTGATGTTCCTCCTCCTCCAATTTTCTCTTGAGTACTTTACAGACCCACAATTCCCAAAAGTCCAGGCACAGTCCCCTGGCAGAATACAGGACTAGGTGAGACTCCATTTGGAATTCATTGACACATCTACCAAACTTGGGTTCCTGCTGAGTGACAACAAGGTCAATCCAAAAAAATCTGAGACCACCTGCAATCTGAACTCCCCAGCCACATAGCCAAAGTGTACAGTCTTCTGCAGCAGCTCCATTTGCCACAAACTTGCTTGTTAGAGGGGGTCAAGCCCATGAGAGGTCAGGGAATGGGTCATATGTACAGAACTGAAGGGTGTATGTGTGGAGAGATCTGGGGAGAGAGCACTTTGAAGATTTTCTTTTAAACAGGAGCTGGGGGAACTTGTGAAATGCCACTGCGGGAGCTGTGATAAACAGGAAGGTATCCTGATTCACCAGGGAATTCAAGCTATCACCCCAGAGCTCAGTCAGCATGAACCAGCTCACACTCTGCACCAATACACCAGCGTAATATCACCATGCAGTAATTATCACACAAGTATTTCAACCTGTCCTTGGTGGAGTGAGGCCAGAACTTCTAATCTGCCCCCTACCCCGGTTAAAGCGATGGGTTTCCATAGCACTGTCTGGACCAGCCCTGTGAGGCCCACTCTCTCTGGCCCAACGCTGAGTTCTCAGACCCTGCACCTGAAGGAGTGAGGCCCCAGGAGTAGCTATACGTGGCACTGCCAAGTACCATTATAAGGCTATCAGGCCAGCACCACCCCTTTTTTCCTCCCACTACTGCATTTTTGGGGAATTTTATTGATAACTGGCAGTTGATTACATATGATAAATAGCCCTTTGGTTAGCCTCCCTTCTTTTGTTCCAAGTCTGGAAGGTTTCCAAAAGGAACCCCATATTTTTGGATACATATTTTAGATTGTGTCAGATAGGATTTCAGCATTTTCTTAATTTTCCCATTACTTTATTGTCCCGTCACTGTGACTGGTTCTGTCACAGAGAACCCCTTGGGACTATCACCTGATGTGCTGAAACTACCCCTGAGCCCATTTTCCCTGCCATCTTGGGACTCCAGAACCCTGTCTTGTTGAGCCAGACACACTACTCCGCTGCAACACAGACCCAGGGTCTGAATCATGTCCCCAAAGCTGCAGGCTTTAACTCAAAACCACTCCGCAGGTACTACTGTCTCCAGCACCTAGACACCCAGCTCCCAGTGGGATCCAAACCCCAAATAATCCATTTACTCTGTATAAAGCTCATCCAGGGTAAACTCATAACATGTGCACCCTCTATAACACTGATAGAGAGATATGCACAACTGTTTGCTTCCCCAGGTATTAATCACTTACTCTGGGTTCAATAATAAACAAAAGTGATTTTATTAAGAATAAAAAGTAGGATTTAAGTGGTTTCAAGTAATAACAGATAGAACAAAGTAAGTCACCAAGTAAAATAAAGCAAAAACACGCAAGTCTAAGCCTAATACATTAAGAAACTGAACGAACACAGGTAAATCTCATCCTCAGAGATGTTCCAATAAGCTTCTTTCTCACACTAGACTCCTTCTTAGTCTGGGCTCAATCCTTTCCTCTGGTACAGTTCTTGTTAGTTCCAGCTCACGTGGTAACAAAGGGGATTTCTCATGACTGGCCACCCACTTTGTTCTGTTCTACCCCCTTTTATAGTTTTGGCACAAGGCGGGAATCCTTTGTCTCCCTCTGGGTCATCCCTCCACCCCCCGCCTTCTAAATGGAAAAGCTTCAGGTTAAAGATGTATTCCAGTTCAGGTGACATGCTCACATGTCCTGTGTGACTTCATTACCTACTCGCTGGCACATACAGGAAGTCTTACAAGTAAACAGAACCATTTACAACCAATTGTCTTGGTTAATGGGAGCCATCAAGATTCCAAACCACCATTAATGGCCCACACTTTGCATAATTATAATAAGACCTCTGAGTTATATTTCATATTCCTAGTTTCAGATACAAGAGTGATACATTCATACAAATAGGATGACCACACTCAGTAAATTATGAGCTTTGCAATGATTCCTTACAAGACACCTCTTGCATAAAACATAGTCCAGTTACGTCATATCCACACTTATAAACATATTTTTATAAAAATATGGAGTGCAACATCACACCAGTCAAAAGAAAAACCTTTCGTTTTCTTTTTTGACATTACCTTTCAATTAATTGAACTGATAGGATGCTAGTCATACAGACAGCATTTTCCTCTACCATCGTTTGAAAAAACTCTGAATTACCTAAGTAAATGCGTGTGTATTTCTTAACCATGTCTTGAAGAAGGCCTGATTATGGACTATTCTTGTATCATCTACAACAGAGAAAAAATAAACAAAATGAAAGTGTTATTAAAGTCTAGTATAATTCTCTGTCTGGAAGGCAGCATGCCATGAGCCAGAGTGCACTGCGAGCATGTTGACACTGCTCCTGCGAGCGAGCCTCCCAACCCAGGTCCACAGACTTGTGCCAGTGGAGCTCACACTAACACTCTAAAAATAGCTGTGCAGGCATTGGGTTTGAATTGGAGCTAGGACTCTGAAGTCAGGGGGAGGCTTGAGAGCCTGAACTGCAGCCTTGTCATAAACAGATAGCTAAGGGTTAATGTCTCTTTCACCTGGAACACCTGACCAGAGAACCAATCAGGAAACCAGATTTTTTCAGCTTTGGGTGGAGGGAATTGTGTGTCTGAGTCTTTTGTTTCTGTCTGCCTGCTTCCTCTGAGCTTTGGAGAAGTAGTTCTATTTTCTAGTCTTCTGTTTCTAAGTGTAAGGACAAAGAGATCAGATAGTAAGTTCTATGTTTTTATTTTCTTTGGTATTTGCATGAATATAAGTGCTGGAGTGCTTTGATTTGTATTCTTTTTGAATAAGGCTGTTTATTCAATATTCTTTTAAGAAATTGCCCTGTATTGTGTCATCTGAATACAGAGAGACTATTTGTATTTTTTCTTGCTTTTTTATATAAAGTTTTCTTTTAAGACCTGTTGGAGTTTTCTTTACTTCAGGGAAATAAGTCTGTACTCACCAGGGAATTGGTGGGAGGAAGAAATCAAGGGGAGAGCTGTGTGTTGGATTGCTAGCCTGATTTTGCATTTCCTCTGGGTGAAGAGGAAAGGGCTTTTGTTCCAGGATTGGGAACGGAGAGGGGGAATCACTCTGCGTAGTTTCACAGAGCTTGTGTCTGTGTATCTCTCCAGGAGCACCTGGAGGGGGGAAGGGAATCAGGATTATTTCCCTTTGTTGTGAGACTCAAGGGATTTGGGTCTTGGGGTCCCCAGGGAAGGTTTTTCAGGGGGACCAGAGTGCCCCAAAACACTCTAATTTTTTGGGTGGTGGCAGCAGGTACCAGGTCCAAGCTGGTAACTAAGCTTGGAGGTTTTCATGCTAACCCCCATATTTTGGACGCTAAGGTCCAAATCTGGGACTAAGGTTATAACATGAGTGGCAGTGGCGGGATATAGACAGAATCCAGAAGCCAGTAGGAATATTATATTTTTCTTTTCTCTGCTAAGGGCTTTTTAGCAGAGAGAAACAGATTGGGTTTAAAAGGGAACCAGAGAGAATTTTTTTTTTCTGCTCTATCTGGCAGTTTGTGGCTTGCATAATAAGCAAGAAGCCATTACCAAACTGTTAAGGGTCTTTTGTCATGCAATAGCCCTCCCATTAGGAGGCAAGTACCAGCACTTATATGCATGCAAATAAAGTGGTTTTTCTGGTTTCCCTTCATTGAACATTAGCTAGAGAGAGAAAGGGAAAAAAGCACTGTTGCTAGGCAGACTCCAGGAGGGAACAGAGCCTGCAGTGCAAAAGATAACACCGGAGGGCACCCAACACAAGAAAACAGGAATCATGACTTCTAAGGCAAAAATGGAGGCCGAAGACCAAATCAAAGAAGCTGAACACAGGCGACAACTAGAAGTAAAACAAAAGAGATGGAGCTGAAAGACAAAGGAAGAAAGCATCAAACAGGCAGCCCAAGAGGCAGCACACAAAAGAAACCTAGAAGAAGAAGAGGTGGCCTACCGAAGGAAACAGCAGAAGATGAGTTGGCCCACAGAAGGAAGCAAGAAGAAGAAGAGGCGGCCCACGCCGAGGACATGGAAAAAACTAACAAAAAGAAATGGAAAAACAACAAAAGAAAATGAAGAGAAGGAAAAACAGAGAAAACATGAACTGGAGTTGGCAAAAGCTGGGCTGCATGTGCCGGCCAACCCTAACAACCGGCGCCAATTATTGCTCCACAGCACAGGAAATTTCCACCTACAAGGCAGGTGATGACACCGAGGCCTTCTTGGAAAATTTTAAAAGAGCTTGTCTTGGGTACAGCATCCCCGAAAAACCAGTACATGGTAGAATTAAGGCCACAACTCAGTGGACCTTTAGCACAGGTGGCAGCTGAAATGCCCTAAGCTGCAAATGAACGACTATAAACTTTTTCAAACCAAGGCCAGATACAGGATGGGATAACCCCCAGATCATGCCCGTCGGCGCTTCTGAACCCAAAAGTGGAAACCAGAGGTGTCATTTCCCAAACACGCCTACTACATTGCAAAAAACTATGAGGCCTGGCTAACAGGAAACAACATTCAAACCTTGGAAGAACTGAACCTCCTCATACAAATGGAGCAGTTCTTGGATGGTGTTCCTGAAGACATCACCACGGTACATACAAGATAGAAATCCCAAAGATATCGCTCTGAGGCGGGGGAGATTGGAGCCAATGGATGGAACTGGCAGAAAGCAAGAAAGCTACTGTCAAGGGGAACGATTACCCCAGGGGGCACACAGACCATAAACCCTACAACGAGGACAGCCAAAGGACCCCCCATACCACCCCAAGTAAAGCCACAGATACCCTACCCTTCAACCTCACCAGTCTCCAGTAACTCACCTCGGCCCAGTGACCCATCAGATGGAAGATGCTTTAAGTGTAATGAACTGGGACATATCAAGGCCAACTGTCCAAAGAACACCATGCGAGTGCAATTCATTACACCCACCATCACACCAAAGATCCCCAGGCCCGGATGCCTCTCAAATACCCTTGGAGCGAAGGGAAAATTTGAGAGTGGGCGGAAAGAAGGTTACTGCGTGGAGAGACCCGGGGGCACAAGTGTCAGCTATCCACCAATCCTTCGTTGACCCCAAATTCATCAACCCAAAGGCCAAAGTTACAATTTACCCCTTCATGTCACAACCTGTAGACTTGCCTACAGCTCAACTGCCTGTCCAGTACAAAGGCTGGTCAGGAATGTGGACTTTTGCAGTCTATGACATTATCCTATCCCCATGCTACTAGGGGAAGACTTGGCCAACCAGGTGAGGCGGGCCAAGAGAGTGGGAATGGTTACACGTAGCCAAACCAGGCAAGCTTCCAGACCCATTCCTGTTCCTGAGCGTCCACAGAGGCCCCGTCTGTGTTACCAGAGACCCAGACAGAGGTAGTGGACCCAGATTCCATGCCTACCACTGAAACAGCCACAGCATCTCCAGTCCCAGGCCCGGAACTGGAACAGCAACCAGCACCGGCAAGTGCAACCACATCTTCAAACTCAACGCCAGAGGGCACCAGCGAGCCAGAACTGGCAAAAGCAAAAGACAGCCATACCAAAAGGCTCAGCCAGAGCCTGAAAATACCCTCAGGTGCACCAGCGGAGAGCGGTTCACCAGCAACGGAACAACCCCATCACCTACATCGCTTCCAGAGGGACCAAGCCCCAGTCCACAGTCTGAGGAAGAACTGGTGACCCCAGCCTCAAGGGAACAGTTCCAGGCTGAGCAGGAAGCAGATGACAGCCTTCAGAAAGCGTGGGCGGCGGCACGGAGCACCCCACCGCCTCTCAGCTCTTCTAATCGATCCGGTTTGTTATAGACCAAGGACTTTTATACAAGGAAATTCTTTCTGGTGGACACCGGGAAGAATGGCAGCCGCAAAAACAGTTGGTGGTTCCAACTAAGTACCGGGAGAAGCTCTTAAGTTTAGCCCATGATCATCCCAGTGGCCATGCTGGGGTGAACAGAACCAAGGACCGGTTGGGGAAGTCCTTCCACTGGGAGGGATGGGCAAGGATGTTGCCAAGTATGTCCGGTCTTGTGAGGTATGCCAAAAAGTGGGTAAGCCTCAAGACCAGGTCAAGGCCCCTCTCCAGCCACTCCCCATAATTGAGGTCCCATTTCAGCGAGTAGCTGTGGATATTCTGGGCCCTTTCCCAAAAAAGACGCCCAGAGGAAAGCAGTAGTACTGACTTTAGTGGACTTTGCTACCGATGGCCAGAAGCAGTAGCTCTAGGCAACACCAGGGCTAAACTGTGTGCCTGGCCCTAACAGAACATCTTTGCCAGGGTAGGTTGGCCCTCCGACATCCTTACAGATTCAGGGTCTAATTTCCTGGCAGGGACCATGGAAAAACTGTGGGAAACTCATGGGGTGAATCACTTGGTTGCCACCCGTACCACCATCAAACCAATGGCTGGTGGAAAGGTTCAATGGAACTTTGGGGGCCATGATACGAAATTCATCAACGAATTCTCCAATAATTGGGACCTAGTGTTGCAGCAGTTGCTGTTTGCCTACAGGGCTGTACACATCCCGTTTAGGGTTTTCACCATTTGAACTTGTGTATGGTCACGAGTTTAAGGGGCCATTACAGTGGTGAAGCAGCAATGGGAGGGGTTTACGCCTTCTCCAGGAACTAACATTCTGGACTTTGTAAGCAACCTACAAAGCACCCTCCGACACTCTTTAGCCCTTGCTAGAGAGAAACCTAAAGGATGCTCAAGAAGAGCAAAAGGCCTGGTATGACAGACATGCCAGAGAACGTTCCTTCAAGGTAGGAGACCAGGTTATGGTCTTGAAGGCGCAACAGGCCCATAAGATGGAAGCATCATGGGAAGGGCCATTCACGGTCCAAGAGCGCCTGGGAGCTGTAAACTACCTCATCGCATTTCCCAATTCCTCACTAAAGCCTAAAGTGTACCATGTTAATTCTCTCAAGCCTTTCTATTCCAGAGACTTACAGGTTTGTCAGTTACAGTCCAGGGAGATGATGCTGAGTGGCCTGACGGTGTCTACTACGACGGGAAAAAAGACGGTGGCGTGAAGAGGTGAACTCTCACCACCCTGGAACGTCTGCAGCGGCAACAATCAAGGGGCTGTGCACTAGCTTCGCCCCATTGTTCTCAGCCACCCCAGGACGGACTGAACGGGCATACCACTCCATTGATACAGGTACTGCTCACCCAATCAGAACCCCACCCTACCGAGTGTCTCCTCATGCCCAAGCTGCTATTAGAACGGGAGATCCAGAACATGCTACAGATGGGTATAATCCGCTCATCTACCAGTGCATGGGCATCTCCAGTGGTTCTGGTACCCAAAACCAGATGGGGAAATATGCTTTTGCGTGGACTACCGTAAGCTAAATGCTGTAACTCGTCCGGACAACTATCCAATGCCACGCACCGATGAGCTATTGAAGAAGTTGGACGTGCCCAGTTCATCTCTACAATAGACTTAACCAAGGGGTACTGGCAAGTACCGCTAGATGAACCTGCCAAGGAAAGGTCAGCATTCGTCACCCATGCGGGGGTGTATGAATTCAATGTCCTTCCTTTCGGCCTTAGAAATGCACCCGCTACCTTCCAGAGGCTGGTAGATGGTCTACTAGCTGGACTGGGAGAATTTGCAGTTGCCTACCTCGATGATGTGGCCATTTTTTCAGACTCCTGGCCCGAACACCTACTCCACCTGGAAAAGGTCTTTGAGCGCATCAGGCAGGCAGGACTAACTGTTAAGGCCAAAAGTGTCAACTAGGCCAAAACAGAGTGACTTACCTGGGGCACCAGGTGGGTCGAGGAACCATAAACCCCCTACCGGCCAAGGTGGATGCTATCCAAAAGTGGCCTGTCCCACGGTCAACGAAACAGGTCCAATCCTTCTTAGGCTTGGCCGGATACTACAGGCGATTTGTACCACACTACAGCCAAATCGCTGCCCCATTGACCGACCTGACCAAAAAGACCCAGCCAAATGCAGTTAAGTGGACTGATGAGTGTCAAAAGGCCTTTACCCATACTTAAGGCAACACTCATGTCGACCCTGTACTCCAGGGCCACGGATTTTGACAAGCCATTCCTAGTAACCACAGATGCATCGTGAGCGTGGTATAGGAGCAGTGCTCATGCAGGCAGCAACAGCTCACAACTTCCATCCTGTAGTGTTCCTCAGCAAGAAACGGTCCTGAGAGGGAAAGTCATGGTCAGTCAGTGAAAAGGCAATGCTATGCCATTGTGTACGCCCTGGAAAGCTACCGCCCATATGTTTGGGGACGGCGGGTTCCAACTACAAACTGACCATGCTGCACTAAAGTGGCTTCATACTGCCAAGGGGAACAACAAGAAACTTCTTCGTTGGAGTTTAGCTCTCCAAGATTTGATTTTGAAATTCAACACATCACAGGAGCTTCTAACAAAGTTGCTGATGCACTCTCCCGTGAGAGTTTCCCAGAAACCAGTAGTTAAAAAGTGTTCTTAAAATGTAAAAGTCTGTTAGTTATAACTTAGTGGTATATGTAAAGGTGCATGTGTTGTATTACCCTGGTTATTTTCAAGTTCTAGAAGGAAATTGCCGCCAGTGAGCTTCCCCACTGTCTGCAATTTGGGGGGCGTGTCATAAACAGATAGCTAAGGGTTAATGTCTCTTTCACCTGAAAACCCTGACCAGAGAACCAATCAGGAAACCAGATGTTTTCAGCTTTGGGTGGAGGGAATTGTGTGTCTGAGTCTTTTGTTTCTGTCTGCCTGCTTCCTCTGAGCTTTGGAGAAGTAGTTCTATTTTCTAGTCTTCTGTTTCTAAGTGTAAGGACAAAGAGATCAGATAGTAAGTTCTATGGTTTCTTTTCTTTGGTATTTGCTATGAATATAAGTGCTGGAGTGCTTTGATTGTATTCTTTTTGAATAGGCTGTTTATTCAATATTCTTTTAAGAAATTGCCCTGTATTGTGTCATCTGAATACAGAGAGACTATTTGTATTTTTTCTTGCTTTTTTATATAAAGTTTTCTTTTAAGACCTGTTGGAGTTTTTCTTTACTTCAGGGAAATTAAGTCTTTACTCACCAGGGAATGGTGGGAGGAAGAAATCAAGGGGAGAGCTGTGTGTTGGATTGCTAGCTGATTTTGCATTTCCTCTGGGTGAAGAGGCAAGGGCTTTTGTTCCAGGATTGGGAACGGAGAGGGGGAATCACTCTGCGTAGTTTCACAGAGCTTGTGTCTGTGTATCTCTCCAGGAGGCACCTGGAGGGGGGACAGGGAATCAGGATATTTCCCTTTGTTTGTGATGACTCAGGGATTGGGTCTTGGGGTCCCCAGGGAAGGTTTTTCAGGGGGACCAGAGTGCCCCAAAACACTCTAATTTTTTGGGTGGTGGCAGCAGGTACCAGGTCCAAGCTGGTAAACTAAGCCTTGGAGGTTTTCATGCTAACCCCCATATTTTGGACGCTAAGGTCCACATCTGGGACTAAGGTTAAAACAAGCCTGAACTGCAACATCTACACAGCTATTTTAGAGAACTAGTGCAAGCTCCCACTAACACAAGTGTGGACCCAGGATGGGAGGATACTCACTCCCAGATGCAATGTACACATACCCTAAGTGACAAATCTTGCATTCCCCTTCAAACTTAGCCCTGCAGCCATGGAAGTGATTGTTCTGCTGTAGGGGTAAACAGTCCCTAGAGCCAGTCATTCAGGGCTCTGCAGTCCATGTGTTCCACTTCAGCTCCCCTCTATATGAATCCTAGGGATGTTGAGGAAGGCAGAGGAACAGCCAGGAATGATGTGATTAACCCCAGACCCATTGTGCAAAACTCCCACAAAGCTAGAGTGGAGTACCCACTCCTACAGACCATGGACTCTAGCAGGAGCTGCACTGGTGCACTGCACGTAGACAGAAGCAAGCCATTCCTTCCACCACTGCTAAGGCCCACAGAACAAAGCATATTTACTGTGGCTTTGCACTGCAGTCCTTGACTGGCCCAGAATGCTTATATTACAGTATGGTTTGAATTGATTAGAGGGAGTGCACAGTGGTTAAAAAAAGAAAAGATTAAAATCTTCACATGTTCAAATAACTCCTAAGCAATAAAATGAAAAGAACGTAAATCTCTATCATTTTGCCTAGACTGGACTGTTTCATAAATACTGAAATACTTCTAAATTGTGAGATTAATCCTATAATTTTAAAAAGGCTTATATTTAAAATGTTTCAGGGCAAAGTGTGCTGGCTCATGCATATACAGTAAAAACATTAAATGAAGGAAAATGACAAGGATCTTAAATCATAAACAGCACCAAACTGTGCATCCAGATGTGCTATGGATCTTCAATCTAATAAAATCTGTGATATTACACAACCCATCCCGTATAAAGCTTTTATAGCTGAAGAAAAAGGGAAGCAAAGAACACATGGAAAGGGACAGTCACATTTTTCAGGCTGAAACTTGACATACCTTAAAATTATAAGACAGTGCTAAGATTTAGAAGATTAGATATTTGCTACAGTAGCTCTGGTTAATATAAAATCTATTTTTTAAAAGCAGTAACATCAAATTTTCCCTGCTGATGAAAGAGGAATTTAATTAGGTCACGTAAAAAAAAAAGGAACAGTTGTAATATAAAACATTTCTGAAAAGGAAATTCATTCTGAAAAACCTTTCACTAATCATAAAGTGATGCAGATTTCAAAGGAAATACTCTGATTATATTTTTACCCATCTGGGAAGTCAGATGTTTGGAAACACCCAGAATTTTTCTAAATATTTCCTGCTGTTCATATAAAAACTCCTCATGTACTTAGAAACCGTGGCCTGATTCTGATCTCTCACCAGTTTTACACGGGATAAGCCCATTGACTTTGTTGGAGATCTGATTTCCACTGGTGTAACTGATACCATGATTGGGCTCAACGTGCATATAATGAGGCTGATTATACACTGTGTTACTTCGTTACCCAAGTGCAACTCCTGTTAAATCAATGCAGTTACATAAGGTGTAAAACTGGAGCAACACAGTTAGGCTAATTATTGCACCTATTTGCAGCTGCTGCACTAAATTATTTTTTTTAAATTGCCTTTAAAAAAATCAAGATTGGAAAAGCTGAGTAACTATGTGCTAAAATCTGCTCTTGGTGATATTAATAGAAATCCAAAGTAATATCAATTGCATCCAAGGAGTAACCTTGGGTTTACATCAATGTAACAGAACAAAATTTGTCCCCACATGTTGAGGGTAAGTACAAACAATCAAGGAGGGGAAAAAATGAGGCATTAGTGTTCTCTATTTGTTTTCTCTTAACATTTGTGAGTGACCCTATGGGCCAGGAAAATAGTAGCATCACTTTGAGTCAGGTGTAGTTAGGATCAAGCACATTGTAATTGCTTTAGAACAAGGGAAATGCAGCATTATTTTCCAAGAATGAATGTTGTAGGTATACTTTGCCCACAGAAATCAAATACATTAAAAAGAAAAGTCTGGTCATCTTAACTCAGTACTTTTTTGTGCAAAATGGCACATTCTATAAGTAACACGCCAACATGCCATGTTTGCCACCCTCCTGGATATGAAGAGAGGATTTACCAGATCAAAGTGCTAGATCTGTCTTTTTGAAATAGTTGGATATAGGTACTACTTTTTTATTTTTAAGGTCCACTTTTAACTAAAATTTTAACCAACTATACAAATAAGCAGGAGCAGCAGCATTGCCAAATAAATCTTTTAGGGCTTTTTTTTCCTCTTTGGAAAAAGAAAACATAAAATATACAGAGTAAGCAATTATAGGTGACACCATGTGTGTTCCGCATCAGCACACCAGAGACATGAACAGTTTGATCGATGAACTACACCATAGAATGTCCCTATGTTAATTGTTCAGTTTTAGAAAGAATGTCTAGTTTCTAAATCCAGTCCAGGCTCTTTACTTCTCTCAGTGGTACAAAAATAGCTGGACTCTGAGTGTAACTGGCCAACCTAGGAATTCCCCTGCCACTCAGGGCAACTGTCTTATTCCTCTGGCCCTAGAAAGCAGAAATAGCCACAGTGCTGTGCACTCGATGATACTTCTGACATGCCCCCAGTCTTACACAGATTGGTTGGGAGCAGGGCTGGTGTAGAACCTTGACATCAGTTCTGCATGGTCAGGACCCATCTGCCTAGGCCTGATGGTAGGGGAGGTCATTTTTGCCCATTTTAAAGCCCTTATGCACCATGAAATTGGCGACAAGAAGCCATAGTGTAACTGAGGCCTGGTTTATACCTAACTTAGGTCGGCAGCTACGTCGCTCAGGGGTGAAAATTCACACCCCTGAGAGATGTAGTTACGTCAACCTAAACCCCAGTATTGATGTCATAAGGTCAATGGGAGAATTCTGCCATCTACTTTGCTATTGCCTCTTGAGGGGGGGATTAAACTACAGTAACAGAAAAAACCCTTGCAAGTGTCTTCATTACAAGCAGGATAGCAGTGTAGTTGCAGCTGGGCCAGCGCAGCACTTGCAGAGTAGACAGAGCCTGAGAATACAGCTAATGGATTATCGCTCAGAGAAAAATGAAGGCCAAAAATATGCTCGGTTTTGGGGGGGGCAGAGGGGAGTTGTTTTGTGTTTTTTAATGAACTGCTTGAGGAATTGTCACCCAAGTTCAAAACTCTGGCAAAGTTCACTGGCCCTTCTCCTTCCCTCTCTCCATGTTTCTTTTGTTCATTCCATGGGCTCACTCTTCCCTACAACTGCCCCTTTAAATTCTGGGTAAAAGCCTGTCCACCTTGAATGGCCAATGGCAAACCCCCCACTGATTCCAGTGGGGCCAGGATTCCACTTCCTGGTGTAAAGGGCAGGCCTTTACAAAACCCCATGAAAAATTGTGCCAACGAGGTAGCTAGGAAATCAAGTCTGGCAATGCACAGGTCAAAGAGGTGCATGAAGTTCGCATCAGGGCTTCCTGCACCAGGCCTCATTCTGCACATAACATTTGTGTGTGAGAAAGAAAGCGAGAAAAAAACACTCATCCTGAGGAGGCTTTGGTGCAGAGGGCAGCCAACCCATGGCTAAATGAGATGTTCCCACCTTCCAAACAGATATGTCATCCCCTCTTCAAATAGCTACATGGCCAAGAGGCTGTGCAGATAGCTGCTTGTGGCCAGGGAATGGGGATTAAAGCCTGAAAAGAGCTTCTCTGTGCAGCATATTCTCCCTTCTACTAATCCTTTATGTAAGAGGACTATTGCCCCCTTACTAACATTCAGTGCGGGTGTTTTGGTTGCTAGCTTCCAACATTAAAAGGGGAAGGGTCGATGGGAAATCAGGAGCCTGAAACTGACCATCCCCAGGAGCAATGGGGAGAGGCCAGTGCTCAGGAGATCAGCCTGATTGACAGGGCAGACAGGCTAATCAGGGAGTCGGGGGGGGGGGGTTCCGTTCTCTGTGTGAGCTGGAATTGCCTGAGTCAGACGGAGTGGGGCCGAGCTAAGGAGAGAGCAGGGGCCCAAGCTAAGCTGCTGGAAGCAGAGCTGTAGCAACCAGAGCCAGAGGGGCCAGACAAGTAGCCCAGGAAGCAGGTCGGAGCTGGGAGCAGAGTCACAGAAGCAGCTGCAGAGCAGACCTGCCCTGGAAGCAGAGGGGTGGCTGTAGCAACTAGAGCCAGAGGGGCCAGAGAAGCAGTCCAGGGACCTGAAGGCAGAGAGCAGCAGCAGCAGCCAGTCTGAGGCAGTGTGGAGCTGGAGCTCGAGCAGTCCGGAGCCGGATTGCGGTGAGCAGCTGGGAAGAGTGAGAGGGACCCTGGGCAGTGGGCCCAGCACAGGAAGACGCCTCACTCAAGAGGCTCTGCAGGCCAGACTTGGAGGGGGATCGTAACCTGACAGGGCGGGGGCCGACACTGGGAAGAAGGGTCCCGCTACCTAGAGCCTGAGAGCATGTGGCCACCGCCAGAGAAAGTGTCCAACCCACAGCGTCCCTGCAGCAGAGCCAGGGCATGAGAAGAGGCCTAGGACCTACAAGGAATAGATTGTGAACTGCCTTGAGTCCAGAGACACTGTTTGTAACATTCCCTGCCACAGAGCAGGGTGATGTGTTTTTCCTTTACCATTCCCATTTTTCCTTATTCTTTTTTTAAATTGTTAATTAAAAACTTGTATATGCTTTAAATTGTATGAAATGATCAGGAGGTCAGGGAGGTGCCCAGTGCCCGGAATGGGGACACCCTAGCCCCTGCCCGGGGTGGACCACAGCACGGTTGGGGGTCGAGCCCCCCAGAAATCCTGGGCCCAGCCTTGTTGGGGTTACGAGGACTCTGCCAGACAGGAGAGTGCAAGGGGAGTCCTCAAGGGCCGGGAGGCCTCTGGGTAAAGGAAGTGGGAGCGAGGACTCAGATCCTTTTCTCTATCCCATTCACTCGGGTAGTGCAGAAGCCAGGAAAGTTCCCCACAATAGTGGGGACCATTCCCCTGCTTACATTTACACTTAGTCAGAGATTCCCCATTGGCAGAATATGTAAATGCAGCCGGTTGAGAGCAGTGTGTGCTGACAAGACTAGAGCAGAGCAGCTTGGTAAAGAAGTTACCTAAGGATCCATTACTTTGGAGGCTTGTTTCTATCCCTGTCCCCTTGGTTACCCCTCAATACCACGTACACTGTAATTAACATGTCTTCCCACATGACTTTCAGCAGTAATCTAACAGAGAAAGAAGTGTGCCATCATTAAACAATGTTTCAAAACAGATGACATCTGAGGCAATTTTGAACGAGAAATCACCGGCTCATCCAATGCATTATGGGCCAGATTATCAAAAGGGGTTCAGCTCTCAATCAGGCTTTAAAAGAAGGAGGCAGATTTTCAAAGGGATCAGCACATCCAGTGATGAAAAACTCTCTGGCCTTATTGGGTTCCTCTATGTGAACTGAGATCCTTTGAAAAGCTGTGTCAACCTACCCAGACAATGTTATCTGTCCAACTAACATAACGTCTCAGGAGTGGACGCCAGGGCTCCCTTTAAATTTTGCACAGCACTGATAAAAACCTCAAAGACTTTTTATTTTTATAAATAAACAAACGGGGGGAATATAGGTCCCAAGATTAGAAGGACAGAAAGAAAAAGGAAAGAGAGAAAACATCAAAGAAGTCTGTAATGGGCGGAAGGAATCCCAGAGTCTGAAAAGGAGCATCCCAAACAATCTGTTCCAACTGTCTTTCAAACTGAACCTCCCATCCGCACCCTCTCCTTCTATACTCCAGAGGGAGATAGTTTGAGATAAGGTAGTTTAGAAAGAAATAAAGACATCCAGAAGACAGGATAACGTTCAGTGATTTTAAAATTGGTAGATATTTGGATCTGGTCAAAGCTAGTTCCAGGGGCTGGTGACCCAAAATTATTTCCCCACATAAAAATATCTTTGCCACTTAGAACAAATGGTAACATCTATGTATTACAACAATCTCTTTAGTGGAGAGATTGGCTTTTTTTTCTGTGTATTCAGCACAATGGAGCATCAATCTCAACTGAGGCCACAATAACAATAATAATCCTAGAAATGTAAGGCTGGAAGGGACCTCAAGAGGTCATCTTCTAGTCCAGCTCCCCCTAACAAGGCAGGATCAAGTACAATAACAAGAGAAGCCCTTATGTCCCATACAATAACCTCTAGTGATTTTTTGTTTGTTTGTTTAGATACATGAAGTTTTGGAGAGAACTAAAGCAAAAAGTGAAACAGCACTTAGGTAATTTTATTTTTTGTTTATGATGACTAATTATGTTTATTGTATCTGACACCAGTCAGGGGCACAAAAGTCTTTTTTTTTTTTTTTTTGCCTACTACAATAGTAAAAAAGCAACACTTGCAAAAGATATGTTTTACTATACCTGACATGAGTCAAAGAGAGGCAGCCCTAAAAGTTCCATCTGTGCACATTAGCATTTTAAAAGTTTTGAAAAAAACAAGCTTTGTAGTTGACCCACACAGACGTATATATACACACATAGTGTGTATGTAGCCGTATCACACTAAAACATCACTTATCTGAAGGCTTCAGGGGACATAAAACAGTTGGATACACAAGGACAAGGAGGGAAGTTTGCCTTTCCAATTCTACTACACTTCAGGTTTTCAGGTCTACTTCTCATGAGTTAATAAATTCTGAAGTTACAGGTGACAGACAATTCATGGCGTGTGGGAGTGTGTTTGGGGGGGGTGCGCGCGCATGTGAAGGGGTGTGCACAAGGAAGAACAATCTGGGCACGGGGCCCCCCCAATAATCAGCAGGGTCATAGAGCTCCTCTGCCCTTGTGGCAGGAAGAAAGAGAGAGAGCTCCTCTGGCCCTCGGGGCTGGGGCCAGAGGAGCTACTCTCCCTCCTCCCACTTTTACTATAACAAGTCCCTCGCTATAATGGCCATATGGCTTGGAATGGAAGTGAAGAAGGAACAACAGAAAAAAGACTTACCAGCCCTTTTCCACAATCTGGAAAAAGGGAAGGAGGAAAGAGAAGGAACACATTGAATCAATGTGCATCAATTTCTAAAGAGAGCCGGAAAACAAAGGCCTGGTCTACACTAAAAATTTAGATCGACCTGCCTATGTCACTCAGGGATGTGAAAAATCCACACCCCTAAGCAACATAGTTAAGCCAACCTAAGTCACCATGTAGACAGCACTATGTTAATGGAAGAATTCGTCCATCGACCTAGCTACCAGCTCTGGCGGAAGTGGATTAACACGCCAATGGGAGAACCCCTCCTGTCAGCGTAAGTAGTGTCTACACTTGAAAGCACTACAGCAGTGCAGCTACAGCTGTAGTTTTTGAAAAAGTATTTGTGAACATTGCTGTGAAACCTGAATTGCTTTTGATTCAGCCATGTGCATGTCACCCTTTGTTTGGTTTTCTTGAACATTGAGTGACATGTTGTTATGAGCTGGATGAAACCCTGTTATGAGCTGGGTTAAAACCCCTTTGAGGAGACAGGTGTGAACTCCAGCCTTCCATTAACACAACTGTAACATAAGCCCTACCTAAGGGCTTGGCTACACGGGCACTTTACAGCGCTGCAACTTTCGCACTCAGGGTGTGAAAAAACACCCCCCTGAGCGCTGCAAGATACAGTGCTGTAAAGCCTCAGTGTAAACAGTGCCACAGCGCTGGGAGCGCGGGCCTCCCAGCACTGCAAGCTACACCCGTAAGGATGTAGCTTACGTGCAGCGCTGGGAGAGCTCTCTCCCAGCGCTGGAGCTCCGACCACACTCACACTGCAGCGCTTTGAAATTTCAAGTGTAGCCTCACATTACAGGGTGTGTCAGGAACCAGAAGAGCACAGAATTCATGAGACTTTTCTGTAGTTGTGCCTACATATCTGTCTGGGGGCTTGGCTACACTTACAGCTGTACAGCGCTGGGAGTTACAGCTGTCTTCGTACAGCTGTGTAGGGAAAGCGCTGCAGTGTGGCCACACTGACGGCTACCAACGCTGCAGTGTAGCCACATTTGCAGCATTTGCAGTGCTGTTGGGAGTGGTGTATTATGGGCAGCTATCCCAGCATTCAAGTGGCTGCAACATGCTTTTCAAAAGAGGGGGGTGGGGTGGAGTGGGGACAGGGAGCATGGGGGAGACAGAGAGAGTGGATTTTTGGAGGTGACACTGTGTCAGCTCCCTGCCTTGCAAGTTCTAAGGACTGGAAGATACACAGCACCTACCTTCAATCATTTTAAAAGTTTCGACCCCTTCCCCCACCCCTCTCTTATTCACCAAATTCAAATGGCCTTCAGACTAGCAGCTGCTCCAAAACGGACTCCCTGCTCCCCCGCCCCGCCGTGTTGCTTCTCTCCTCAAGCAAACACTATTAAGCTGTGAACATTCCAAAGAAATTCCCCTGCCTGCCTCTGCTCTAGCAAACGAGCTGTGTTTGTTTTTCAGATAAACAGCTCCGGGAGCCCAGAGTTCACAACAAAACAGCAGAGTGGCTGAACAGGCATTCTGGGATACTTCCGAATACCTCAGAGGTCAATTACAGCGCTGTTGGTGGCCACACTTGCAGAGCAGCGCTGCATCACCAGCGCTGCAATCCTTATACCCGAGGCAGAGCAGGAGTACAACCAGCGCTGCAGCCAGGGAGATGCAGCGCTGTATGTGCCTTGGAAGTGTGGATGGTGAGAAAGTTGCGGCGCTGGTGGTGGGTTTACAGCGCTGCAACTCTCCAGCGTAGCCAAGCCCTTGGGTAGGTGTTTGTAAGAGAACACCCAGATACTGAGGGCTAGTCTTTACATACAGCCCTACAGCAGCACAGCTTCTCCTGTTGGTGTAGTTAATCCACCTCCCCAAGAGGCAGTAGCTATGTTACGGGAGAAGCTCACCTACTGACATAGCACTGTCTACAATGGGGGGCAAGGCTGGTGCTTCCATTAGGCAACCTAGGCGGTCACCTAGGGCGCCAGGATTTGGGGGGTGGCATTTTGTGCGCTCCCCACGGGGCGGACGGGAGCTTCCGGTTCCGCTCCCATCGCACCACCGAAGAAGGACCTTCCACCGACATGCCACGGAAAATAGCAGCAGGCAATTGAGCAGCTCAATGACTGTCACTGTCGCCTGCAGCATTTTGGCGGAGGGTCCTTCTTCGGCAGCACAACGGGAGCAGAACCAGAAGCTCCTGCGTGCCCTGTGGGGAGCTCACAAAATGCTGCCCCCCCGAATTCTGCCTAGGGTGCCAGAAACTCTGGCGCCACTCCTGCTGGGGGGTTAGGTCATTATAGCTACATTGCTCAGGGGGGTGGATTTTTCGCACCCCTGTGCATCGTAGTTATACAGATACATGTCTGTTATGTATCTCTGGCATGAGGTAACAGACTACAACAGAGACACAAGGAGAGAGGAAAAGAGGCAAGAAAAAGCCAAGCCGGAATCAGTATGCACAGTGTGACCCTTGAAAAAGCTAAATCATTTTGAGGTCTGGTGTTGTTACAAATTTTATGAAGAAATTAAATTATTTTGTGACTAGACAAAATTCATTCCAGGCAGCTAGGAATAAATATTGTGCCATCCAGTCATGGAACAGAATCATTATCATGTGACTTAAATGACCAACCACACAACTCAAATAAGATTCCATATGCTGAATAATTAAATTAATACTCACTAAGATTGTTCACCTTTCGTAAACAATCAACAGCCAGATATTTATTCCTGTAAACTATTTGGCATAATTTCCAACAAACAAATTATGTGAAATCATGTGATCTATTCAGACAATTCATGAACAAGAACATAATTCTGATGAATAAATTATTCTTAACAAATAATTTTGCCAGTTCTAGTGATGATGTTGAACCACAGTAATGATGCTGCTGAACCTTGGGCAAATCACTTTATGTCTCTGTGCCTCTGTTTCCCCATCCAAATGGGGATAACAGTAATTCCTTACCTCAGAAGCATATTGTGAGGTTAAATTAATGAACATTTTGAGCTCTTGAGATACTACAGTGATGATAATATAGAAAAGCCAACAACTAAATCATAAGTAAACATGTGTGAGGTACTTTTAGATCCTCAAATTGAAGGTGCTATAGAAGTACAAAGTACGTTGGGCCAGGAACTCAGTTGGCATAAGTCAACATAGCTCCAAACGCTTCAATAGAGCTACACCAGTTTGCACCAGCTGAGGAGATATACTGTACACATAAGGCACAAATACACACAGAGAGAGAGAAACACTATGCAGGGTTAATGCATGCAAAAGAAAAGAAAGTGCATTCCAATCCACATCTGCCCTGTTCCACGCACCTTAATCCCATCTTCCTTTTCCCCTTCCCTCACTAGCTCACTCAGTCTCCTCTTTCTTCCAAAAGAAATCCAGGCATTGCTTGGACTCATTTATACCCTTTGCTTGAACCACTTTCTCCAGTAAGTTATTCCATGTTTACTGTCCTTTGGGTCAGTTAAGTCTGCTTAAGTCCATATTTTCTCCTAGTTCTCACATAACATTCACTAGCTCTTTACCAGGGTAAGTTATCAACTTTGTCAGTCATGTTCACAATTTTAATAGTTTATTATCCCTCATTTTACAAGGTGGGGACCTGGATTAGCAACTGCTCTCAGTATCCCTTCTTAATTTTTTGAGGGCCATGTCATGTCATCAAATGGAAGGGATGAGTTTCAGACTCCACATATTTCAGTTTCAGTGTCCTCACCACACCTTAGAACTAGCTGGTGAAGGAACCCATGGATATGTCAGGAGATGTGCCTTCCAAATGTTTGGGTGCCACAAAGCCTGCAGAAATCCTGTGGCTGTCCAGACATATGCATTGTCCAGAGCAACACCACAGACGACCAGCTCCTCCACACTGCTTCCCAGGACTAAGCCTCACCCATGCAGGACAGTCCAACTGGACAGATGTTTCCCATTCTCATTTAAGATAATCATTCCCCTCTAAGAGGGGATGACAATGTGGAGAAGGACTTGATGGCAGTTAATGCCAATGTTGTAGCTCAATGGACCAGGCTAGGTCAGGGATATGCAATTTGCACTTCCCTGCACCAGCAAAAAATGAATCCAACTCAGACACTTAAGAAGTGGTTATGTTAAGTGATTTTAAACCGGTAAATATATTTCATTTTGAAAGACTTTTGACCAGATCCAAATAAAAGTCTAAGAATTGTCAGGCCAGTTATTTTGCAGCATGCAAATATCTGTCACAGTGAAAGTTTTTCTACTTCTACGTATTACAACAATTATGAATAAGAAATACTTACAGATGCAAATGTTGACATATGGGGTTTCCCCCATCCCAGCATTTACAGACAGTGGCATAGTGTATTTTGTAATGAGGATATCTACGCTGTCTCGCAAACCCCTTTCTTTTAATGGTCCTTGTATCTCAGGCTATGTCTACAGAACAAAGAAAAATCCACAGCTAGCCTCTACCAGCTGACTCAGGCTGAGGAGCCATTTCATTGCTGTGTAGACTTCCGGGCTTGGGCTGGAGCCTGAGCTCTGGGACCCTCCCACCTTGCAAGGTCCTTGAGCCTGGGCAGCAGTCCAAGCCCAAGCTGGCCAGCACAGGCCAGCCATAGGTTTTTCTTTGCTGTGTAGACATGCCTTCAGCCTCTCTGCATTATATAAGCAACTTAAAAAAGCAAATATGTATGAGGATGGAAATTCACATGGTAACATTACTATGAAATTACTTTTATTAATAAAAAGAAATGAAGAAGATTAGCCTAGAGGTAGTTACTGAACAAAAATTTCTTTGTCTGAGTACAGTTGCTTTAGAAAATTATGTTACACCCTAAAGGTAGTTCTTACAAAATGCTATTGCTTTTCCTCTTCAACATGAAACTACCATTCCAAATTAACCTAGGAATGCTGCGAAGCAGGAACAAATGTGTTTGTTTTTAAAAGGACAAACTCTCAGTGTGATAAACTAATAATGATCTCAGAAGCCACAGGCCAGATGAACAGTCTGTGCTATGCTGATATTCTCTTCCTCAGTGATCAACGGCTAAGATATTCCAAATTGATAAGTGATTTTTAGGAGCCTCAGGTCTTTAAGTGCCCAACTTTATACAACTGAAATGGGTTAATTTTCAGAAAGTGAATGTCAGTTTCTTGCCAGTATAAGTTGTCAGGCCCTTATTAGGGGTAGTAGGGATGTAGGAACCACAATAAAACTATTAAAACTTTCCCAAGCATTTTTTTAAATAATGTATTTAAATAATGTCAAATTATTCAATATGAATCAAGTTTTTAAGACAGCTCAGAGTGATTATGATCCTAAGGAATTAACAAATGACTTTTTGCCAAGAGTTACTTCTGGATGGTGTGTCAATCACGAGATACCAAGGAACTTTGAGGATGCCTTGCAATTTTTAAAAACAAATGCTGTCTTATATGTACCATTCTGATACTACCATTTGAAAGGGAGATGCTTTAGAACCTAAACGTTTAGGTTAAAATGTACCTTGATAAATAAATATGTGCAAGTGGTTATTTTCCTTGTACTAGCAAAGAAGATTCCATGTTGGTGTCACCTCAAGAAAATTTGGAGCCAACTCTAAGAAATATGTTAACATTGTTATTGCATCTTGTAATGAATACTACTTTTATTGATACCTTTGAAATGCAGCACCTTTATTTCTACAGCATGTGTAACTAAAATCCATAGCACTAAGATACCATAAGTCTTTTTCTTAAAAAAATGATAATTATGACTCTGGAGGTTCTGCAGATTTTCTCTTTTTGAGTGACAAACTAATGTTTGGAATTGCCTAATAAACAGTCAGCATACACCTTCATGCTGGCAGAAGATAAACATCAGTAGATTGTACTCTAAAATTACATGCAAATGGGCCTAGTTTCTAAAAATTGTTCTCTTTGGAGGTATTTCAATGCAAAAATCAGTTCAAGAATGTGCCTAGGCTACACTAGCGGGGGGGTTCGTGTAGCTGAAGTCAAAGTATATTAGTTTGACTTACCTGGCCATCCTCACGGCGGCGAGTTGACTAGCGCGGCTCCCCTGTCGACGTCGCTTACTCTTCCTGCCGAGGTGGAGTATGAGCGTCGATTAGCAGATAGTATAGACGTACCCATATATTTTAAGGCTACTTTTCATCTACTTGGTATTTCATTATGTGCTCTGTCTTTAAGAAAGGAGGAGCATTCTCTGGGTTTATTCACTCTATTAGAGTGTAAACAAGCATCAAAACAAGCATACGAGGATGAAGGAGAAACACGAGCAGTTGATCAGTGATAGGAGAGGAACTGGTCTTCAAAGTGGATTTGAACATGGAGAGAGTGGAGGGCCTTGATGACCTCGGTTTGGAAGGGAATCCCATGCCAAACCCCAGTGTGAATGAAGGCATGGTGAAAGGAGAAGGCGCCTCAAGGCCAAATTCACTTGCAGAGTGAAAGGGAGAATATGAGAAATAAGATTATAGGCCAAGGCGAAGCTGTACAAAGCCTTTAAAGCCAAGACAAGTAGTTTAAGATTGATATGATTTGAGAGGAAGTTTCTTTAAATCTGTAGCTGAAAGACAAGTAAGAGGAGGATGGTGAGGGATCTAAGCAGCAGCTCTACAGTGAGAGAGAATAGATTCAGGGTTAACACCATTTTCTTTATTCTAATAAGGTTCTTTGCTCACTGTTAGAAGAAAGCTATTCTTTACTGTTGACATGGTGTCACAAGCTGACTAATTATGAACTACCATTAATAAGAAAAAGAGCAGTGCAGGCAGGAACCTAGGGAAAAAAGAAGGATCTTGGGCTCGGCTGCTGAGACTGAGGAGGGCACTATGGCTTTGGGAAAGTGGACCAGGAAAATGCAGCGATAGTAGAGACAAAGAAATGCAGTACGTGACTGAGGTTCAGAGGGTACCTGGGATGGGACCTGGAGTAGTGGGAGGGCCTTGCCTTCCCCACTCACCACTAGGGAAGTGGCAAGACTAGGAGTTACTTTCCCTTGGAAGGGAGGAACACAGATAGTGACACGCTGGAGGGCCAAGCCATGAAGAGGACACTGCAGTTCCTAACACTGCAAGAAGGGTTGCAGGTGGACTGTGGAAAAGGAGTGATGGGGTACAGCCTGTGGACGGGATTTTGGCCAAGAGCTAATCCCCAGAATGACCAAGAGCAGATGCCAGACCAGTGGTAAGTAACGCACATGATGACAGCCTTGCACTTGGAGTGGAAGGCGATGAGGTTTGGGATTATTTTTAATGATTTACCCTTATGGTAAAAAGTTCTGTTGTGCCAGAGAAATAGAGTTGTCTACCATTCTCTTTAGCAAATTCTGTGATCTTTTAGATGTGATTGGCCCAAGTCCCTGAGTTTCTTGAAGACAAGGACCAAGACCTTGAACTTGACTCAGTACTCTGAGATGCCAGTGCAGAGAACAGAGGACAAATTTGATGGGTATATGGTAGCCTGTGCCTTGTGTTGCTAAGGAGATGTGCCGCAGTAGCACGTTCTGGCTGGAGTTTACTAAGGGCAGATAGCTTCATTGAATTGCTGTAAGCCACATGGGAGGTGACAAAGGTGTGTATAACCAAGGTCAGGTCATAATCCACCAGAATGGGATCGAGTCTCCTACCCAACCAGAAACAGTAGACAGCATTACTTACAGATGCTGCAATGTGAAAGCTTAGCATCAGAGAGGAATCCAGGAGCACTCCTAAACTAATAACTAAACTGAACTGACCAGTTGTGAGTGTGTACCTTCACCCAAAGGAGATCACACTGGCTGCAAACTATTCAAAGTGCTTTCCTCTGCCCCCCAGCATCATTTCTGCCTAGTTCAAATGCAGTTTCAACCAGCTGTTCTTCATCCATGAGCTGATCTTACCCAAGCACTGGGATGTCTTGGTGGTAGCGGTTTGGTCATATGTTGGGAAAGCCAAGTAAAGTTGTCACCTGCATGTTGCTAGCACTTGAGTTCATGTTGTTTTATCAGTTCACTTAGCTCCTACAGGTGTTGTTGAATAGAATCAGAGAGAATTGAGAGGCCCAGTGACAGAGGTACAGTTTCTCATCGCTACTCTTCCTCCAAAAAAGACAAACCGTCTCTGTGCACCTCTGTCAGGCAAGATAGCAGAATCTCATGACTGACAGAGCTGAATGCTGCAAAGAGGTCCAGGAGGAGGAGAATTGATATCTGATATTGATCCATTGACAGCAGGAGATCGTCCATTAGTGCTACTAAAACTGTTTCCATTCCACATCCTGGCCCAAATCCAGATACTGCTGGTCTAGACTATTAGCTTCAGTTAGATGAGCTCCTCTGATCTTACTCAGAAGTGAAAAGGTTGATAATGGGCAGTAGTATTCTAGAACACATGCATAAAACTATAGGCTTGTCTATACAGGGACACTCAAAATTTAATATGAATTAGCTAAAGGTGTGAATTTAAAGTGAATTAGTTAAACTGCATTTAAAATCTCAGTGTGGATGCTTTTAGTCAGAATTAAATAGCCTTAATTTGATATTATCGTAATTTAAAGTGAATTACTACTAAAATCAAAATAAGGCCTCTTTAATTCTGACTAACAGCATCCACACAGAGATTTAATGTGGTTTGTTTAATCCTCTTTAAATTCACACCTTTAATTAATTCAGCCTGATTTTTCTGTGTGTGTCTACACAGCAACTAGATACCCACGGTTGGCCCATGCCAGCCAATTCAGGCTTGCAGGGCTCCGGCTGCAGAGCTGTTTCATTGGTGTGCAGACCTCCAAGGATCACAGCCTGGGCTCTAGGAATCTGGGAGGGTCCCAGAGCTCAGGCTCCAACCTGAACCTGGAAGTCTACACAGCCCTGTGAGCCTGAGTCAGCTGGTATGGGCCAGCCATGGGTTTTTCTTTGCTGTGTAGACATACCCCATGGGTCCCTGCATACAGGAGCCCCAAGTGTTCTACAGTGCAGATCACATGGTCACTTTATATCTATCCATGGGATTATTCACATGTATAAAGTTATTCTCATGCTAAGTGTTTGGAGGATTACAGCCTATAGTTACAACAAATATGCTCCTTATTCTCCCCGCTCCCACCACCACCCAGTTCCTTACATCTCCTTGTCAATTGCTAGAAATGGGCCATTTTCATTACCACCATAAACAGTTCTTTTTCTCTCCTGCTGCTAATAGCTCACCTTAACTATTCACTCTCGTTAGAGTGTGTATGGTAACACCCATTGTTTCATGTTCTCTGTGTGTATATATATATCTTCCTACTGTATTTTCCATTACATACATTCGATGAAGTGGGGCTGTAGCCCACAAAAGCTTATGCTCAAATAAATTTGTTAGTCTCTAAGGAGCCACAAGTACTCCTGTTCTTTTTGCGGATACAGACTAACATGACTGCTACTCTGAAACAAATATGGGGGATCCCATCATAATGAAAACAATACTGGAAGGGCTACAAACTAGAGCCCTTAAATAATAAGAGTCTAAAAAAAGTTAATATATAGTAAGGGGCAAACCTCTAAATGTTTAGATACACCTATCTTAATCTCTTGCATGAACAGGGAGAGACTGAAGATCTCATGAGAACACTCCTTGCGAGATTTCCAGTACCTCTTTGTCACAGATGGTCCAGAAATACCATGAGAGATGCCTTTCTTGCAGTATTACATTTGTTTCCAGTCACAGACAGAAGCCAGGGGTGTGAGAAAATGGGAAGGGAAGAGGGAATTAAGTGAACTGCAAAGAAGTTATAGGGTTTATTTGAAGTTTTGGGAGAAATAGGACAGGCTCATCATATTGGGGAGAATATATGAAACACTCATTTTATATGAACTGGTTTATCCATACAGGAAAAACAAGTCACTTTGCCCTGTGCTGTTTCACGTGCTTTTCTCTGAATGACAAGCAACTTTCAAAGGCAAAAACTTATTTTCCCTCACAAAAAAAATTAAGCTTGTGCACCATGATCAGAGGGATAAAATCCATGTTTAGAATTGGCTAATCTAGCTATTAGACAGGCCTGGAGTTTATTTATACTAAGAACATTTGAAGAGTCTTCAGTCCTTACTTAGGTAATACTATCAATACTGAGAGTTTTGTTTAAATAAGGACTGTAAGTTCAGGTCTCACCAATACTTGGAACTCTTTGCCAGAGGATGTTGTGAAGGCCAAGACTATAACAGGGTTCAAAAAAGAACTAGATGAGTTCATAGAGGATAGGTCCATCAATGTCTATGAGCCAGGATGGGCAGGGATGGTGTTCCTGGCCTCTGTTTGCCAGAAGCTGGGAATGGGCAATGTGGAATGGATCACTTGATGACTACCTGTTCTGTTTATACCTTCTGGGGCCTGGCATTGGCCACTGCCTGAAGACAAGACACTGGGCTAGATGGACCTTTGGTCTGACCCAGTATGGCCATTCTTCTTATGTTCTGATACTTCATTAATCCCTAGATAAATTAAAAGGGCCAAATTCATGACTGATGTAACTTTCTTGAAGTCAGTGGAGTTACAATAATAGAGTGAGTTGACTTAGGTGGAAGGGCTGAGTTTAGCCCAGGGTAATAAATGGTTTGTTTTATCCATGTTTTCACCATGAAGGCTGATATTTCTACTAACACTCAAGCTATTCCTTTAAAAAGGTTCAATCTATGTGCAATATAGTGCCTGTAAATAGATTCCTTTTGTCATGTGCCTAAGATCAAGAATATTAAAGAGAGGGTTCTCCTGCTAGCTGTGCTTTCTAACTACAAAGGAAAACTGCTGAGCATAGGGACCATTTCAGCTGAGGGGTTTCAGTTTTAATTGGCTTCTTGCTATCATACCTTCCACCAGAATTGTGACTATCATCTCACGTAGCAACATTATCTCCAAAAAGGAATTTTCCACCTTCACTTTAGTCAAAACACAGCAAGCACAATTAGCAAAAAATATAATAAAATAATAATAATGAGGGTTATTATTACAAAGTGCTTATTTAAAAAGTAGGAATCCCAGTAAATATCCCATTGTCTTCACATGGGCACCAGGGACTAGAGACTACTCAGGCATTATGCCATCATTCTGCAGGAGTAAGGCTGATGCCAACATAACACATAACAGATACTGCTTTGTGTGTGTTTATGGCATTGAAGTCAATCTGAAAAGTTAGTGCCAAGTATAGATGGAAGATATTTGTAGTTATTTGTGCTAAGGAACATGAAGATAAGTAAATCCCTCTACCTCTTTTGAAAAATTCCTCCATGGTCCATTTATACCCTTCTGAATGCACACAGATTTTTCCACTTTACAGCCTATCCCATTCCACTAAATCCCATTACGAATTTATCCCATTCCTGATTAATTTTTCTCCTTTGTCTTTTTTAGATGTGCCATGAGCACTCAAAACAGTTAGACAGCTACCAAAATCATTCAAAATACAGCAGATGTAGCAGGTCGCTTTGAAATAAATGTAGTAATTGTCACCCCTTGAAAAAAAACATATCTTCAGCTGCTCAGGTGATGTGGAAATGTTCAAGACAGCAACACATCGGGTTGCAGTATGTTACGCTCCCAGCTTCTGTCTTTGCTCTCAGGTTTGAGTTCAATGTGCAATACTTAAACCACCAGAATGGAGGCAGCCTGAGTAACACTGAACTCTGTCCATTTCTAGAGTGGATCAGCAGAGGATGGGTTATTCCATGCATAATATTTAAAAAGCAGAGGACTCCGTTTTCCAAGAGATATTAGTTCAAGCTGTAGGATGCTAGTGTGCCAATTAAAGCTGCTGTACATTCATTTGCTGCACAACAGACTCCTCAACAAGACACTGGCTGATGGGCAAGAAATTAGCATGGTTTCTTTACTCCTCTTCCTGTCTGCCGATGGCATGTCTAAGAGCTGGAGTAGGTCATCCAGCTCTGTGCTCCAGCTCTCCCTTCAGATGGTTACAACTGCATAATGCTGCTGGCAGCATTTCCCTAGCATCCTCCACAGTTCTGGTTATTCCTTTCTCTCCCCCTCCACCTCCCCCCAACAGAAAAGGTCAATTCAACTCCGACACTCATTCTCTTCAACTGGTTGTGGCCTCCTTTGGCTTTTTCCCTGCTCTGCTGACACTGCACAGTATCTTGCAAAGTTCCTTCTTTTCAGTGCTTCAGAACATTCAAATATTCTATATTAGCATGAAAATGCTATAAGGGAGATTGTAGGGAAGCGAAACTCCTTCTGCTCTGATACCAGCAGAGCAGGAGGTCTCCTCTTCTTCCCCCTAGAGTGGGGAAACCCTGATTTCTTACTTCTCCCCCTCTTCCCAGGCTAGTGAGGGAAGGACTCACTGAATACAAGCGAAAGCATTAGGACCATCAGATGCCTAGCTGAGCAATTTCTGGGTTTCCCAGCCTTTCCTTCAGCAGCAGTAACCCCTGGAAGAGTTGTCCCAGCTTCATCCTCTTCAAGAAAGGTCCATAGAAATTAAAATTTGACATAAGCATGCAAGCACAAAAAAACACTTTTTGAGGCCGCCTATGACAGAGCCTGAGACACACAAGAAAATACTGTCCTGAAAACCCATCTTCATGCATCTGAGGAAGTGGGTATTCACCCACGAAAGCTCATGCTCCAAAACGTCTGTTAGTCTATAAGGTGCCACAGGATTCTTTGCTGCTTGTCCTGAAGACCGTCCTTTACAGGCTTCTCTTGATCACCTGCATCATCACTTCTGTTTTGGGATGGGCTTGTTGCCTGTACAGGATTGATTCATTCCATTTCATGACAATTCAGCGAGAAGATCTTCAGTGTTGACTCTTAACATCAAGTGTAGCATCTTGGTGCTAAAGGACAAGATTCTGTTCATTGACAGGAATTAGAATTTTAGCCAAACTGAGGTGAGAACACATTTAAAATGTTGACACGTATTCACTTCTGGTTTGGGCAGACAACTCGTTCAATGCCATTTGTAGGTCTTTCAGATTATTGGTCAAAAAAAAATGCACACAATCAATACATGCAGCTCACCACATACCAGACACTGAATGGGGTGAATCAGGAACATTGTCCTTCAAATTTTCCTATTTCTGCAGATTTGAGCTGAAGATATTGCACAATGACTGAAGATATCCAAAGAACACAATACAATAGACTACTCAGCTGAATCAGTAACAACCCAAGTTTAGCATATATGATGCACATGTGGGAAAAAGTGCCTGAGAATTCTGTCAAAGAAGCACCACCTGAGCTCTGTGATACTCTTCGGCCATATTACCATCATTATCATAAACTTATCCACAGCAGAATCTGAGATCTAACGTATGTCCTGCTACAACAGTACTTATTATTTCAGCTATTTCCTTGCCAGTCTTCTTGGTAATGTCTCTGAAGCACAAAAAACATTCCTGAATCAAAGTTACCAACTGATATTTGATTAACATATCTGATCAACAGGGTTTGTTCCTCACCTGAGATGTCTGATATTGCATCAAATTAAAGTTGACCTCTTTAACTTCACCTAGGATTGTTTTCATGACTTTCTCTGCACATTCTTGAATAAATTCATTTTAGCTCTCAGGTGATAAGGAGTGTACTTAAACTCTCTGAGATTGCACCAGTTCCTTTTTCACATGTTCAGTGTGGTTACCCAAAATCTGATCATACTTGGCCAACAAATCAATAATACCTAAAAATTGCCATTGGATTTTCACCCAGCTTGCAACTTGTGCCATGGAAGGCTAATCCTCATTCTCCAAGAAACAAAACAAAACATTGTTCAGGATTCCCTACCACTTATTTTTCAATTCCAAAATTTGTCTCCAATATTGAGTGGATGATTTTACCACCTTTCAATTATCTTCTTGCATCCATCTATTTTACATAGCATGTTCTCTGTGTGTTGCTTTTTTCATGCTCAGGGATTTGCTTATACAGCCAGTGCCAGCTGTGATGTTCAGTCCACCCAGTGAGTATGGCTAAAGTTGGAAGAACACCTTGACTTGTTGCATCCTGAGGGAAAAGTTAACATGGACTACAACAAACAGCATGCTGTGTCACTAATGTCAAGTTCAACTTTTACTCATTTAGGATGAGTGTAGGGTTAGTGATAGATGGATTTTTATCTACCAGTTAGGAAGCACAAATTTATTTATGTTAACTTGTGTTACAAGTCCTGCACTTAAAATAATGTTCTCAACAGAAAAATTGGGTGTTCATCCTTATCCTCTAGATGTTTTTCCTCCACCTCCTCCAGATGTGCTTCTCCTACACCCGAACTCGAGAATTAACATCAACTTTCTCTCCTTCTCCAGTCCCTGGTTTCCATCCAAAACATTCTGGAGTTCTTTTCCCTGCTGCTTGTACTGAAAATGTTGTCTGCCTTTCCCTTTTTTTTTGTGCACCTGGCTTGTATACGCGCTTTGCATCTGACTGTCCGAGGGTAAGCGGTGTTCAGGGCAGCATTTCCAGTATGGTGGAAGTTTCCTCAGCTCTAAGGCCATGGTTCCCAAATAGAGCTGCTACAGGAAGCAGCCAAACAACCTCCTCCCACTCTCCTCCACCCTATTCTGACAGAAGCGGAGTGGGAGAAGGGGGCAGAAAAAGCCCAGCAGCTCAGAGCAGCTCCACTCCCTCCTCCCCATTTCCCTCTAGTGGGTGAGCTTCTCTGCTCTTTACCCACTCCCGCCTCCAGCAGCACACGGTCCAGGAAGGGGGAGAAAGTGGGGACCCCTGGATCTGTCCCCCTCCAGCCTGGAAGGGGGACAGGAGACTGGGAGCCCTGCTGTGGGCCCCTCCCCAGTCTAGGAGGAGTTGAAGAACCTCAGGAACAGCTAAATTGATGGGAATAAACCAATTTATTAGGAAGAAAGAGAAATTGTCTGAGACCGAGTCACACACTTTTCCTAACCTGGTGGAACTGACAATTAATGATGCCATCCATTAGCTTTTGACAACTGAGTCTATTTCAAGAATATATTTTTGTGAAAGTTTCTGTCTTGAACTCATCAGCAGTAAAGCCAGATATATACTGGGGAGAAGCAGGATGGAGTGGGGCCGCAAATTTCCCTTGACGGGCCTGCACATGTAGGAAACAACATATGTACCAAATCTCTCATCACCTGACTTCTCTCTTCCAATTATATCCTTTCCACATCACATTTGATGTAGAAAGGAAATGCTTGTCTGTACATTACAGTTCCCACACTAGTGTGCGTGTCTAGTTACCAGGCCCTCCGGATACAAGTTTCTTTTCATTTTTAGCTGACTGAAGCTCTGCCTAAAATCTCAACCCCAAATTGCCAAAGCCCATAAAAGTCAAACAAATGGGTTCCATGCAAATAAGCTCTTTGGTTTTATTACACTGGTCTACAATTTTTGAGAAGTCGTCTGCTTCAGAGATAAAATGTGATATTTATTATGTATTTTGATGTGCTGAATTCAAATATGACAATTAAAACAACTGATTGGCTACTGTTTCTAGGATATTTAAGTTTTTACATTTTATGTCTATGTATATTGTGTAGATAGTAGAGTTTTAATCATAAATTGTAAACCTAGGTCTTTTTATGTGTTTATGGTTGCTTTACATGATAATATTTCACTTGTCCTGTTTATGGAACACTTTAAAAATCAGCAAAAGTGTTATATAAATAAAATTTATTATGAAACAAAAGACAAAAAACTATTATGTACATAGTTTAGTCCTATTCAGTGTCTACTCGGCGCTTCTTGGCTTGTCTCTTGTATTCATTAAATGGAGCATCTCTTGTCACTGTCCAGCAATAGTCTGCAAGCATTGATGGGCTCCATTTGCCCTGATAGCCTGCCAGGAGATTCCACTGCTGTAGTCTGGGGCCCAACAGCTCTGCCTTACTCTTGGGTAGTTCCAAATCCCTGACAAGGTCATTCAGTTCACCTTGTGTTATGAGGTGTGGTTCAGAGGAGGAGGATGGGAGAAAATGTGGGTCCTGTGACATTGATGGTTCAGGACCAGGAGTTTCATCCTCTTCCTCTTCCTCGTCTGACTCAAGTGAGAATGATTCTGGTGCATAAGGAGCCGGCAATCCTTCTCCGTGGGGTACTGGGCGTATAGCTGATGGAATGTTTGGATAATGCACAGTCCACTTTTTCTTCTTTGACACACCTTTCCCAACTGGAGGCACCATGCAGAAGTAACAATTGCTGGGATGATCTGTTGGCTCTCTCCAAATCATTGGCACTGCAAAAGGCATAGATTTCCTTTTCCTTTTCAACCACTGGCCAAGATTTGTTGCACAAGTGTTGCAGCATATGTGTGGGGCCCACCTCTTGTTCTGATCTCCAATTTTGCAGCCAAAAGAAAGGTGATAGGCTTTCTTAACCATAGTGGTTAGACTGTGCTTTTGTGATGCAAAAGTCACTTCATCACAAACATAGCAGAAGTTATTTGCACTGTTCACACAAGTACGAGGCATCTCTGCTCACTTTGGCAAAACAGAAATGTGTCTCTTTGCAAAATCAAACACTGACAAATAAGAGAGCACGACACTGCATGTTTTCTAGAGCTGATATAGGGCAATTTGTTCAGCAGAGTGATGTAAGCTTCGTTATGATTGCATCATCCATGCCGTCTAGGAATAACATGGTGCAATTCGTATCATGTATGATGCAATACCAGCTTCAGATTGCATCATTCATTGTTTTGCCTCAAAAGCAAGTACTGTCCAAACCCAGTCATAGATTTATTCTTAGATCCAGTCAAAGATGTATTTTAGTCATTTCTGGTTTAAATTGAGATCCCTTCCCTTTATAACTCACTTATCCTCCGCCATTCCCAAGTCAAGGGTCGTATATACTGACCCAATAGCATATCTTGAAAACTAGAGCCAATCAACAATTTTAAGCATCATTTTCGTTCTCAGTGACCCAGAATTAGTAAATTTGGACTACATTTATTTCAGAAGCATTTTGGCTGTAGAGCAGTGTTATTCATCTGGTTGTTACCACAGCCCATGGCACCCTCATTCCTTAGCTGCATTGGGAAACTGTCTTTCACAGCAACCTTTGGGCTCATTTTTATTCATTCGGCTCCTAGACAGTACAACTATCTAGAGAGATAAACAGATTGATAAGTATCTGCTTATTGTCACATGACTTCAACAACTGTTTATGTTTGCCATTTACACAAGAACAAAGCATCTGTTTTCAATAAAGACTATCTTAATTTTCCAATTAAAGAAACTAAAAAAGAACAAATATAAAATCTACATAACAGAGAAAGCAGAATGACTTTTACATTAAGATCCTCCATCTTGAATTCCCTAACAATCCTGTCCCCCAGCACTCAGGCAGGACTAGAACATTAAAAGTTTCAAACAAGAAATTATAGAATCATTGCTACATATGTCAATCTGCCATATAGGCCCAAACTGAAGGTTTCACTCTTCCTATTTTGTTTCCCACAGAGTCTCACTATTCTCTCACACTCTATCGTCTCCTCTCCCAGCATACACAAAAGGAAAGAAATAGAGAAGGATGGTGTGTAGTTTGTACCAAACACTAATTTTTTTTCAATGATTTTAGAACATAATATTCCCTTGTCTCTTTTCTACCCACTTTCTCACCAGCATACCAGCATATTTGTTTGATCATTTTAGTGGGTTTCATTCTCTCCCACACTGCTTTTTCTGCATCCCTGCTTCTCAGCCTCCACTAATGAGAGCAGAAGCAGGCCCATAAATTCAGCAGCAAAATTTCTGTTGACCTCAATGGGAGCATGACTGGGCCCTTTGTGAAGCAATACTTTTCTTGTCTACACTTCCTATCAGAGAGCATAAGCCACTGCTTCGACAAGTGTGGATTTATCTTAGAGGTAATCTACCATGAGCCAAATTCTGCTCTGCCTTCCCTGATGTATAAGACATAGCTGTGGAAAGTGAGTGTGAAACTGTATCAAATCCAAACAGTAGCTTCATGCCCTTTTTGCACATGCGTAGAGTCTGTACTGTGCAGGGCCAAGTTGGAGCATCAGGCCCAATTTCTGCAGTGAAAAACAGAAACTGAAAGTAGGAGGAGAGAAACATATTACAGCATCATCTGGAGGCATCAAACTGAGATCAGGTTCTGTGTTATACAACACATTAGAGGCAATCCTTACCCTGGGGGGTTTATAATCACTGTAGCAAGATGACAAAGGGTGAGAGATCAAACATAGAACTCACCTAAGGTAACAAGGCAGGTCAGCGGCAGAGCAGGGAATAGAATGCAGGTTTCTTGCCTCCTACACAGCACCATACCCACTAGAGCATGCTGCTAGTTTACATATCATATAAAAGGACCTCTGCTTATGCCTGCTTAGCTTTTGTGGTGTTTTACATCAAGTAGAGAACAAGAACCTTAAATCTTCCTTGAGAGAAAAGTGTTTCTCTCAGTGATTTTAGCACATCAATACAGTTGAGGTTTACAAACCAGAACTATGAGATTCATCTATCCCTATTTTCAAGCAATTAACTTGTCTAGCAGTATTTTAGTTATTCTAAATTAACATTTAGATTAAAGGTCAAGGCCCGGATTTAGAGTAAGGAATATTAAACAATTATAAGCCTATGTACATGTATTTGGGCAGGTATATTCTCAAGGAAAAAAACAGCTGTTTTTAAGACTAGGAGGCAGTTAGGCAAAGAAAGTTTCCTGATGGGAATATAAATTAAAAAGTTCTGAATCATGGCACTGTCTTACGAAGGATGAGAGCATATATATTTTTTAAAAAACACTTTCCCTTTTCATATAAAAGGACTGTTTATTCCATCAATGCTTTATTTATGAAGGCCCACACTTAGCTTTACAAAACAGCTATTCAAACATCAGTGACTCAAAATTTTGGGACTTTCCTGCTTGTCTGGGAATAACGTTTATAATACAAACGTCTAGCTAATTAAATGCCATTTTCCATGTGTCAGAGATCTTTGTGTCTGCTGTAAGCAAGCAAGAAAGTAGACTCAGTCCTTTCCCTTTGTTCTTGGAAACAAAGAATGAAAGTTGCAGTACTTCATTTTTAGACGATAGTGACAGATCCTGTTCTGAGCAGACAGAAGTATTTTCCCACATGCTTTTGCAGAACCAGGAAAGTTAGCATAGCATTTTCAAAGTTAGCACAGGACTTTCCCTCAAGTCCCTAGATATTCTAGGCTTCTTAAATTGATTTTAAAACTGTGCTTTTGGGGCAGGGTGGCACCATCTTTTTGTTCTGGTTTGTCCTGTTTAAATTTTGACTTTAATTACAAACAGTATCAGTCATCTGGATCAGGAAGGGTACTTCACAGCTGGAGCCCAAATGGTTTCACTGAGATATACAAAGGGAACTGTTCAACTTATTAGAGCGCACCTCCTGGTTTGGACTTAAGAGGCTCATTTTGGAGATCTTCTGCCTAGGGATCATAAGGATTTCATTTCCAACCATAGAGTCATAGGACTGAAAGGGACCTCGAGAGGTCATCTAGTCCGGTCCCCTGCAGCACCAGAAATGTTCCAGGATGCGCAAGACTCCAAGTCCCACCACTAAAGGGGAAACCCCATTGATTGGCTAAGCCTTCTCTGTGTTTGGTCATCAGAGGGCATTTGTTACATGGCACAAGTAGGAAAGTTAGATCACTTGGAGAAGGCTTCAGCATTCCTGCTGTGGCCCAAGGATATGAAATAGTAAGTATGCGTTTTATGATTTAGTGAGTTCATGAGGAAAAGCTGGTGTGCCCAAATAGAGAAGTGGCAAAATTTTTGAGTGCAAACACCAAAAATAAAGTGGGGACATCTTGAGTGAGTTATGTGGTGAGGCTTATTTTGTCCCAGCCTTCCCTTTCATGCTTTTTTTCTGTCCTCACTGCCAGTTTCAAATCCCCGAGATTCAGAGCTCTACTCTGGGCACCTACCAGTGTAGGCTCCATCTTTAAAGGAGCCTAAAACAATGAGATGCCCAACTCCTATTGTGAGGCTTGGCCACCTATTCCTCTTTGGCCACCTTTGAAAATCGCAATGGTAATTGGCATTGCACATGATAGCTTCACTGCTCCCACTTCACAGCGTAGACCTGCTCATTCTCATGCTACATCAGACAGTGATATGGGTAAATGAGGAGTATGGCATCCAGGTGGAAGACAAATCCTCTGTTATAAACAGTACTAGGAGCAACCCAGAAACAAGAGGGCAGACACTCCAATACCTCTCCTATTGCCCCAGATTACGTTTTTCAGCCCTTATTCCTGACTGCATGAGCGGTGCTAGTTCCACCACTTCAGAATCAGCACAAATAACTGTCATGCCACGGGAGGGGTAGAATTTGGATTATATTCAGTGTCCCTGAATCCCTTCTTTAAAAAAAGAAATCTCTACATCAGAGGCTAATATGAAGTATGCAACAGCTGCATCAGAGAGACAGAGTATTAGCATCCACTTTATTCCTTGGAGATTCATTTTGTTTTATTTACATCTCAGACCTTCAGGGAACCTGGAGTTATTCTCAGTGACAGAAAATGAGTGGAAAAGAAAAAAACCCACAAAAGAAGGACCTATACCCATACATTTAAGCCTTAAGTCTGTACAGGTTAATTAGCATCAGTCTACCCTGAGGTGGAGAGACACATCACCACCTCTTCTGCTTTATAAAACATTTTTCAATAAAACCTAAATGTTAAGGCTAAATTATTTTATAGTATCTCAGTGTCCAGCCTAAGGACCTAAAGTACTTGGAGAAGTTGTTTTATTCATCATCAGCCAAAGCAGATTTTTACTTTGTTTTCATTTATTTAAAAAGTAAAGGAAATTATATGTATTGACCACAGATTCTGTTCTCTTGGCTGAGTTAGCACACTGCAGACCCAAGGAAGTAAAAGCATCTCATAAGATTCTATTAAAAAATTATGGGTCCTATCCTGAAGGTGTCTACTTTCAGCTCCCACTGATTTCATTTGGAGCTGAAGCCCTTAGCAGCTCTCACAAAGTGTTAGACACCTTTTAGCATCAGACTTTAACCTACTGATATTTGAATTTTGCTTTCACTTGCTTTCATGAGTATTAACACCCATACCTCTCACACACTACTCATCTCAGCAACTACATTCATCTTCTTTCCAGGACTTCATCGTCTTTGAAACAATTATGTCAATCTCGCTTCCTTTATTCATCTGTAATTATTTCCCCTATTTAAATTCTCATTTGCTTTGATCTCTCAACTGTATCCCACATTCTGTACCTGAGGCAGAGCCTCCATGATGGAACCACTAACACCGAAGGTAACAAGCAATTTTCTGGAGGACAACAGCTGAAAAAAGGTTTTTCTGAAGACCCAAGGAAAGTGATCTTAAAATGCCAATGTAAAAGGACACTGTCTCCAGAAGACAAAGGACAAATTTGAACATAACTTGTCATGAAGTATAAGATCTAGTTTGTTCCATTGCGACAATATAGATATATTAGTGTTCTGTACGGTGGCCAGATAGCAAGTGTGAAAAATCAGGACAGAGGGTGGGGCGTAATAGGAGCCCATGTTTAAAAAAGCCCCATATATCGGGACTGTCCGTATAAAATCGGGACATCTGGTCACCCTAGTGTTATGTATCCTGGGGCTCACCCAGCACACAATAAAAATCAGAAGAGGTTTGGCCATTGAATTTGTGATGATCCAAATCTAGCTCTCTAAAATGAGAAGCTGGGAGGGAAACGTGATTTGTTGTAAATGCCACAAGGAATCAAATTAAAGGAATTATAATAATTGATTTAGTGTCAGACAATACCTTGAATGTGAAGCCAATAAATTCTGATGAACTGCAGTAGATACCTTACAGAGAAGGCTTAAAAGCATACCCTCATAGCTTCCATTAACCCTTTCAATGCTGAGTGGCTATGCATGTGTCCTGAAGATGATTTATTATGCTGTTGGGGGTAGAGGGGTTGCATTTCCTAGGCATCCTACAGTAGTTTAGTAGTGCAGTAGCTTTCAAGACCTAAATATAGTGCCCAAATGGAATCAGTCATAAAAAGATATCAAGTATGCAACGTAGGAGAGATATTATGGTTTAGCAGGCTGAGAACATGACAAGGAAGCAGGATTTGTGAGTTCTAATCCTGGCTCTGCTACTAGGTTATTTTGTGACCTTGGGCATGTCCCTTGTCTTCTCTGCTTCTATTTCTCCATTTGTAAAAAGGGGGGAAACACTATTTACCAGACTACCTCATGGAATGTTCTTAGGATTAGTTAAAGAGAACTTAGCTTTTTTTTTTAAACTGATGTCAAATAGATAAGTTAAAAGCAGATACTACTCCTGCTCCCAAACCTCCTGCCAAATTTGGTGGTTTTACAATCATATTTTTAAAAACATATTTCTCTCTGCTATTGTCTTTTGAAAGACTCCCAGACAAGGCGGGGGTGGGGGGGGGATCAAACTGCCTTCTTAGCTAGATGTGAAGGGGTTCACGCACCACAAGAGTGCCTCCTTATGGCCAGGCAAGGTGTAACAGCTGCCTTTCACTCTGGTGCCTCCTACTGACAGTCACTTCAGTGGTCTCTCATGTAACTCAGCCCTCTGGCCAGGTCACAGTATTTGTTACCCCAAAAGGGGCAGACAAAAATCAACAAGCAACAGTCCAAATAATAATTCCAAGACTTTGTGTCATGTCTCTGGGCTCATGCCACATTGCCAGTGGCTGCTAGGAGAACTCAGGCACCCCCTCTACACTGGATTCTATAACTAACAGCTAAGGTTCATACAATCCCACCCCTGGCTACTATTTTCTTGGGCTGCTTCATACCCAGCTTCTCTCAGGCTCTCTTTCTCACAATTTCTCTGGGTTGACCCTTCTTTCAGTGCTAGGATCTCAGCTACTATTCTCCCATTGGGTTTCCTCCTCACCACTTCTCTGTTCCCAGAGCCTGACTGCAGACTCCCTCCCTGCAGCCCCTTTCTGCTACAAACTTATGCTAACCTGCCTAGTCCTGCCAAGTTGGGCTTCACAATCAATTGAGCCCAGCTGTCCCTCCACATGGACTCAGGCCCACATTAACCTATGCAGAGCCTGTGTGGGGTACACACCCAATCAAACCTGGGCAAAAAGTAAAACAGACGACAAACTACTAAACAAACTGAAAAAAATAAACTCTTTTGTTTCTAATCTCTCAGTTACAAGTAACACCTAAGACTACTATAACAAAAGTAAAATACATTCATACAGAAATGTAATTTTTCAGTGAATGGTCCTTTTAACATTTTACAGTGCCTTGAAAATATAGTTATGTTTTGCTCATGTTTTTTGAATGGACTGGACATGGTACTAAAACTTTTGCTGAGACATGTCTATAGATCAATAGCAGTGAAGAGGTTAAAGAAGATGTGCTCCGCCAAACTCTTAAGCTATTGGTGGGCAGGATCTGTGGGGATATGGTCCTAGACAGTAAACTATAGGCATTATTTTTATTGGGCAAAGGAATACTTGTTAGTGCTTAAGCAAGGTGATAAATATTTAAGATAAATGTAGTAGATAGAACTGCTGGATATAATCATTGCTTCATTATCTGTTAGGTTCCCTATAGTGCTAAAATCTGTAATGTCATCTAAGATACAAATCTACTGTGTGGAACATTATTGGAATTGGAGTCGTCATAAGAAACTCCTGGTCCTGGAAGCCTCAGGTTTTTTTCCTGAGATTGTTCTCCTACTGCTCCCTAAACAATGTGCACTCAAGTTTGCCAACATTTCCTGTGTTCCATCGGTTTGTCTTCCTTTGTTTATTATCCAATACCATTCAGCCTTATAAAAATCTGAACAAAAAGTGCATTGGGCACAACACTTTGTTACAGTTGGTGATTAATGGCTGGCCTGTCTGGCACCTCCAACTAAGTGGGCGAAGGAACTGGGGTGAATTTCTCTGATTCATTTGAACTTTATGGGTTTGAAATATACAGCTGCTGCCATAATGTCCAAGTACAGCTCCGCAAGCAAGGTTCTTTGTAATGACTCTGGGTGAATGTGGACTCAAGTGGTGTTGGCAGAACATTTGTTGAAGCCTCCTCATATTTTTCTATTAAAAAAGGATTTCTGAAGGATTTTTTATATTCGTTTGGATGCCTCCTACTCCATCAGTGTCAATTTCACCCTTGTAAACAGAACCAGCACAAGGCCGAGGCCACCATTTAAGCACTTAAGCAGTGCACAGGATTTGGCCAGGCCTCTGCTCATGGAGTGTGAAATTCCTCCCTACACATACTCCCATCAGCATTAATTAGGGGTGGGATTCATGCTTATGCCCAGAGAAAGAATATATTCAATGGTATTTCAAAATGAGTGATTTTTTTCAGAGATGACAATCCATTCTAATAAAGAGTTAACTGATAAATGAAGTCAGTCATTTCTTGGCTAAAGTTGGAGTCTTCCCTGTAAGAAAGCCCTTCGATACCTGAAGTTTGTGTGCTCCATCTCTTACAGAGCTAAAATCTTGGCTGATAATGGTCATTCTGTGTTGCCTGCAGAAAGAGAGAACTTACAGAGAGACCAAGTGGCAACAAGAGAGAGAGAACTTCACAAACACTACAAAGCTTAAGCGTTTCCTGTTGGGAAGATACCTTAATCCAAATCCTTGTCCTATTGAGGCCTAATCAAATTTTGCCATTGATTTTAATGAATTCTGGATTTGGTCCCTTTTAATACTCAGTACACTACAGATTTTTCGTATCTCAGGAACAGGACTATGAAATAAGTATCTAATGCTGAGACAGTCTGCTTTAGAAAAATGGATAATGTTTGTTACATCTGTAAATCTTAGGAGTTCCATAGGTTTGTGTTTAATATGGAAGAAATTGCCATTTCAGGCCAGCACAAAAGTTACAAAGTGGATTGAAATATAGATTTTTAATTAATGAGATTTTAATTAAATTAATTAATGAGATGGCTTTTTTGAAGCTGCAGCATTTCCATACAATACAGTGTAAAATTCCTTGTAAAAAATGATTCATGGAGAACATGGTCTAAGATATATTGTTATCTTTTTAAATGGAGTCAGAATGGCTGTGCGTTGCCTAACATTGCAGTTATTTGGTGCCAACACTTAGATCCATACAAGTGAACTGGATATAGACATAAGAGCTTACTAAACAAACTGGACAGAGTCCCAGCGGGAACACTCAAAACTGTATTAATCAAAGTCAAACGGCAGAGCAAATTGAACCGGTTCATTAATTATGAAAATTCTCTCACAAAGTGACATGTTGTTAACTGTGTGGAGGCTTAACACATTTTCATCTCTAAAGCTTTTTTACTCTGCTCTGAAATGCAGTATTTAGTTATGAATGGAGGTCTCTTTTTCTGCCTCTTCTGTGGAATTCAAAGACATACATACTATATTAATATCTTATGTACATGGGTATGTACATATTGCATATTTATACAAGAAAAGTTTCTTTGCAAAGATAATATACCTATATAAACACAATGAGAGAGACAAAAAAGTTAAATCAGCACTTGGAAGAGTGAACTTGGAAAGGAAATTCTATATTGTGATGCCAGTTACAATACATGAAAACTCTGTTAACCTGAAAATGTAGGAGAAAGACCTGTTCCTGTCCCAGAAAAATCCACTTTAATCAGGATTATTCAACTCACCCAGGTACACAGTGTTCCATCCAAGGTCTTTGTGCTACTTAAGCCCTGCAGTGTGTTATATAGTAAATGGGCTGCAGATAGAGCACCCCCCGAAAAGCCTCTGCATCCCTTTCAAACTACAGGATAGTCCCTACACCAATTCCTCATAGGTCACTGTATACAAATACCATCCCAGGATGCCCACCACATGGCATGGGTATCCTTGCAGGCATCTTTCCTCAGTTTCCCTCTGAGCACCCACAAGAATCCAGTCATGGCCTCAGTCTTTGAAACAATATTCTGCCTCTTCTGGGGTCTAGTTTGTTAAATATCATTTATCTCCCAAAAGGCCCCTTTCCACTCTCCCCTCAGGTTTAGAGTTCACAGTCCTTTTCCTTGGGACTGTGGCTTCAAGTTCTGGCCTTTCCATCCTATGATCACCCGTCAAGGTTAGGGTCTCACAGACCTTATGAGGACTGAGTTTCCAGTCCTAGCCTCCCTGGCCCATAGACTCTCCCATTGGGTTTAGAGGTTGCATAGACCTCTTTCCTGGGGCTGAGTCCTGGATGAGTTCTTCCACCTCAGCAGCATTTCTAGTAACTATCCACTTCACTGGACGTGTAACATCCTTTTGAGTCACCTGCCCCAGAGGCGCTGACTTCCCCGATTCCCGGGGGGTGCTTGACCCCCGCTCTGCCCAAGACCCCACCCCCACTCTACCTCTTCCCACCCCTGCCCCCTCCCCCATCTCTTCCTGTCCCCGCTCCTCCCTCAGCCCCAGAGTCTCCTGCACACCGCTGAACAGCTGACTACGGTGGGCAGGAGGCACTGGGAGGCAGGGGGAGGTGCTGATCGGTGGGGCTGCCAGTGGGTGCTGCTCTGGAGCACCCATGGAGTTGTTGCCTATGATCTGCCTAGTCAACAAGTCAGCCTTTTGATCCTTCTCCTAATAACCCCAAACATTTGTCTATGCTGGGAGAGAGATGGAAGCCATTCTACAAGGCTCCTCATCCCAGGCCCTTAAAGAAACAATGGGCTGGGATAGCCCCATACCTTTCCTCTACCTGACACCAACTGCTCCTCAGGACCATCTTTCTCTCTTCCAATGAAGACTTCATTTGCTTCCCCAGACACATGGAATGGGTAACTACCTCCTCTAGCCTTAAAGGGCAAGTAATCCATTAAGCCATAATAAAGGGCAGGGCCAGTGCAACCACTAGGCGAACTAGGCGGTCCCCCAATTTTTTTTTACAGTGTTTCAGCCTGCCGCCCCCTCACACTTTCCCCAAGTGTCCCCCAGCCCCCAAAAGTGTCCCTGCCTCTCTCCTGCAGCTCCACGCTGCCTCGGCTCTGCTCTGCTCCTGGCAACAACTGCTGCCGCAGGGTCCCAGTGCCCTTTAACCATTAGTGGCAGGGCAGGCTGCCCTTACCCTGCCCTTACCCTCAGACCCTTCCCTTTTCCGGCAGGACCCTCCACCAGCCCAGCCCCCTGCCCCCCCCCCAGCCCGCAGTCACTGCTCCTGTCCCACGCTGGGCAAGGGTCACCCCCAGTGAGGCTACAGTAAGGGGCAGCAGCAGGGGAGGAGACGCACATATGATGGCAGCCCCCATGTGGCACCCACCACTGGGGAGGCGAGGGGGCTTCCTGGACCTGAGAGGGGTGCTAGGAGCACATGCAGTGATAGTGGGGTGAGGTGAGTGTGCTACCGGGATAGGGGAAGATGTGGGGGGCCTTCCCCCATAACTCACTGCTGCCAGCAGAGAGAGGGCTGGGGAGAGTCCTCCTTTCTGGCCCCATCCCTGGGGCAGCTTGCCTGCACCCAAAATTCATTCCCAGCCCTGCCCCAGCCAAGAGCCCTCAGCCCCTCAAATCCCAACCCTCTGCCCCAGCTACAAGCTTCTCTCACACTCCAAACCCCTCATCCCCAACCCCAATCCCCCCACACTCTAATCCTCTGCCCAGCTCTGAGCCTCCTCCCACACTCCAAACCCCTCATCCCCAAACCCATGCCACAGTCCTGACCCCTCCACCCCTGCCCCCTTCCCATACACCCTCTCTGCCCCCAAACTTCCTCCCAGAGTTTGCACCCCAGCCCTTCGCACGCCCTCCCAGAGCCTGCACCTCTCACCCCCTCCTGCACCCATCGCCCAAACTCCCTTCCAGGGACTGCACCCCAGACCTCCTCCTCCCACCCAAACTTCCTCCCAGAGCCTTAGGCAGCTGGGGTGCAGAGTTGGGGGGGGCGGGTTCTAGACACCACCAAAATTTCTACAAATCTGGGTTTTAAGCCCTCTTATGCCTGCAACAGGCCTAAGCACGTGAGTGACCCCCATAGCCGCTGCCTGAAGTGCTTGGGGGAAATCACACAGGAAAGACAAGTGTCAGATTTGTAAAAACTTTCATCTGAGAATGCAGAAGGAGTGTGATATTCGTTTGAGGGCTCTTCTTATGGAGGCTGCGCTCCACCCGGTGCAGGACGGCAGTCTCGGCAGGACACTAGGCCCAGCACCTCAGCCTCGGTTTTTAGTGCACCTCTGGCATCAGGCTCAGTCTGGCACCACTACCCCTCGCCAGTGCCCAAGAAGCAGTCAAAAAAGTGGGACTCCCTGGCACCAAGCAAAAAGGGTCAAGGGACATTGGACAAAGAACCTAGTTCAGGCCACCTGCCCACCCCAGAGCAGCATGGGAGTTTCTCTCCGACTTGATCCACTAGTCTCCCCAGGGATCCACCGCTGACTCCCGGTAGTGGCATGGGATCCAAACTCACTACTGTGTGAATACGCATGTGTAGGTTGTTGAAATTTGTCATATTGATATTGTCAGTTGTTGTTGTATGACGGAGTATCCGCCATTCTAATTTTATACATTTTATTAACAACAATAATTGGATATTCTAAAGGTAGAATAAAATGTAGTAGATTATGATATGAAAGAATTAAGGAAGGAAATATACATGACTAAAAAGGGTGTATTTTTTAAAGTATTTTGAACGTTTATAATAAGCGATGGTCTGGGGGGATGGGAGGGAGAAGGGGGGGTGCAAGGTGGAAGTTTCGCCTAGGGTGCAAAATATCCTTGCACCGGCCCTGATGAAGGGTGGACAATACTGGTGACAGGTGAAGATCAAGAACCACAGGAATTGCAATTACTCAGTTCCGGTAGCTGCACTCCCCTGTGGAAGTGGTGCAAGGGGCTGCACCACCTTACTGTAGCCTGGAGCAGCAGCCACGGTAGGAAACAAGTTCTGTCCCGATGCCTTGACCCAAGTATGGGAGGTGGACTTTGCCTCCCAAACCCTAACCTTGTCATTCACATAACACCTGATTATTTAGATGCAGGTGAAGTGAATCTCATCCATGCAAACAGACCATATAAAACTTCTCACACAGAAGCATTTTCAAGTTATGAAGTGGATGACAAGGGCCTGAACTGGGTTTGTTTCTGAGACTGAAAATTTGGTGGACAGAATAATGGTGATGACTTTGTCATCCCAAACCAAACCTTTTTTCCTTCACACACATGCCTCCTGCCTATGAGAATTGCCAGTGAATCTTGTTTATCTCAAGTAATTTATGTTAATTTAATACTGATAGAAATGCCAGAGGATTCTGGAAATTGAATTCTTCAATGTATCCACAAAACAGATCACGTTTTCAACTGTCAGGAGCAACAGTGCCCAGCTATTTGATAGCACTGGGACTAGCTCCCTAACAGCGTGCAGCTGAAGTAGCTTTTCCGCTAAGCAATGAGTGTGACCTCTGACCACAATAGCATGAGAGGTCAATAGCATAAGAGGCAGCATGATCGAGTGAACTCAGAGAGACTAATCCTAGTGCTCACAGTCACTCCAGCTGTGGCCTTTGTTGAGTCACAGATGCCAACACTTGGGTGCCTAATTGATTTTCAGACCTGGACACCTAAATTTAGGCCTTTAAATCCAGAGACGGAATTTGAGATGCCTAATTTTATACATACAGAACTGAACATTTTGACCTTAACTAAGGCCAGTCACAAGTTTTGCACCAAAGCAGTTTTCTGAAGGAAAATTGAGTTTTATGCTGAATTAAAATGTGTAGAAAGTGCCTGCTTTCCACAGCAAAATTTCACTTTTGGTTTAAATTTCTATAGGAAAAAAAATTGTTTTCCTAGCTCTAGCTTTAAACATTGCTGTGCCTCTGTTTCCACATCTGTAAAATGGGGATCATACTTTTTATCTTGCTGATGGAGGGTTGGGATAAAGAAATAGTTACTGTTTATAAAGTTGTATGTATGGGGCTTTAGTAGGGGTTAGGAAGGGGTATGTACACAGAAGGTGTTGGCAGCTAGGAAGAGAGATGAGAAAAAAAAAGCTGTTCTTTCTTCTCTCATTTTATATGCTTTTGTCTTTCCTTTGGCCTTTGCTTCACTTTCTCCTCTGCTCCTTTTTTTCTCTTTCCCTTTGGATCCATGTTCTCCCCCTTTCTTTATACTTATATTGTTCTCCCTCTTGTTCTTGGCTTTATTTATTCAGTATCTATCACATCATTCTTGGCCTTTATCTAGCCATTGCCTCATCACCACTCCAAATACCCTGCCCAGTGCTTGCCTGTAGTATGAGAAGGGGAGCAGAAACCTGGGCTCTGGCATTACCCCTTCCCCAACCATCCCTGCTCCATTTGGCAGCCTCCTCCATACAGTGATAAGACAACTGTGGTGCCTGTAGGGCCCTCACTCACAGCAACACCCAGAGCACTACATTCATAGAGTGGCTTGGAGGGAAAAGCCTTGGCCTTCAACACAAAGGCTCTGAGTTTTAATCCTCTTCTCTGGATTTGTGTGTTCTGTGCACATTAGTGCTCTTGACCAGGGCCGGCTCCAGCTTTTTTGCCGCCCCAAGCAGCGAAGAAAAAATAAATAAATAAATAAATAAATAAATAAATAAAATAAAGCCAGGATCGGCGGCACTTCAGTGGCTGCTGTACCGCGTCGTTTCATTCTTCAGCAGCAATTCGGTGTCTGGTCCTTCCCTCAGAGAGGGACTGATGGACCCGCCGTTGAATTGCCGCCGAAGACCCGGACATGTGCTGGTGCCTGGAGCCAGCCCTGCTCTTGACCTGCCTTTTGCCAGTGATCCTCCTCATGGCTCTGTTTGTATGTTGGGGAGGACTGGCTTGAGGACTCCTTGGAAGGCAAGGTGATAACATTATTGTTTAACAGACTCGTGAGTAGCCCCAAGGGCATGTATGTGCTCACCCAGCCTGCTGTCAGTTTCTTCAATTCAGTTGGCTGACAGCTCCTTCAGGTGACCAGCCTCCAGGGCTTACCAAAACCAGCACAACAGGAAGTGGCCATGACAGTTAGGGCATTTCCCTAGTTTCTAGGGACTCTAGAGTTACCCTGTTTGCTTGAATGTGAGTGATCCACACGATGGCAGGTATTATAAACAGAGTGTGGTGGACAAGAGCCAGTTAATTTATTGCTAAATGTGGCAAACTTTTGGAAGCTTAGAAAACAAGGTTAAAGCCAGTCCTGGCTGAGACTGCTAATAAGTAGGCCAGTTAGTACTAACGGTGCTGTTGGGTTTTGTCAGAGGTCTTTCACTATGGTCTAGACTGAAACTATTACTTAACATAAGCTGCTCTACAACTGTCATACCTGATTAGAACTTAGGGTCACTACTGAACTGGGTCAGAGTCTCAGACAATCATAAAGCAAGTGGGGGGACCTAATAGAGAAACACTGAACTAGAACTCAGGAAACCTGGGTTCTATTCTCTGCTCTACCATTGGCCTGCTGGGTAACCTTGGGTAAGTCATTACACTACTGTGCCTCAGTTTCCCCATATGGAAGTATGGCCCTTCTTTGCCAAACAATCTGAGATCTACTGCTATATGGGAGTTAGGTATTATTAATAAATACATCTAGGAAGGATGAAATAAGAAAAATCTCTTTATTTTTTTTCTATAATACACTAATTTAGTAGGCATTATCACTTCCCCTTAAACCAATACAAGGACAAGAAGGATTACCGTAAGATAAACTATATGAGCAAAATGGACATTTTTCAGAGGTATGTTTGAGTATGATCTCATAATTTATAAAACTATTCTGGAATTTCTGGGAGGAATACAAAGCTTAGTTATTACAGACCCAGCCCCACTCATGAAGATACTGTATTTTCCATGCTCTTTAAAAAGGTCAAATGGAGGATGATATAACTCCATATAAGCCCTTCATCTTACCATATTTTGTAAAAGGAGTGATAGTCCTTTGGTGGCTGTGACGACCCATCCTTTCCCCACATACATAATAAAGTAGGAAGAAGAATCATAAATAGATTAAAATGAAAAAACAACACTTGCCTGGTCAAATAGCGGAAAACATGGATGTCCTGTTTTCAGTTAACCAATAGCCCTGGGAGGAATGAAAAAAAAAAAGTTAGGGTACCATGAAAAGAGCCATTCATGGGCATAAAATTACAAGCGTCATTGATCTGGCTCAGAGTTCTGTTATAAAATGAAATTCATCCCTTTATTGAAGCCATGCACTCTGTATTAGGGATATCCTGCCACCTCCATCCTGCCCCCTAGAGCAGATAGCTCTGAGGTTAGTAGACCCAATGCAGTTCTTCTACAAAGATAAGGCAAGGTTTCAGGAGCCCACACAGAGGTGTAGCCTGAATGCTATCGAACAAACTCTCACGAGGTGAGAAAGGGAGGAACAGGATTACGCAGAACCACCGGCCATCCCCCTGTGGAGGGAATTGCAGCAGGATTGGAGGCTAGGCTGTAATGAGACAGTGACAGGAATGGAGCTGCCCTGATGTTACTCCAAGTCCTTAGCCCTAGAACTCTCCTGCCATACCCTCTTTCCATCCCTGCAAAGAGCCCCAGCACAAACCCTGTCTATTCCAGTGGTGAAACAGGGTTATAGATACCACATAGCTCTGATTTCTGCATCACTTCTGTAGGACACTATAGCTTTTTCAACGTGTGACCTGACATTCATGGCCCATACCATGCAAACACTTAGGCATGTGTGTAACTTTAGGCCTGGTCTATGCTAAAAAGTTAGGTTGATGTAAGCCACCTTCATCCACCTAGTTGTGCATGTGGCTACACTTAAATTTGTCTCTCGCTGATGTAAGTGCCCCAATTACAGCAATGCAGTAACACCACCTCCCTGAGCAGCACTGAGCCAGGGTCGATGTACTGAGGCTGGCACAGCATGAGTGTAAACACTGAGTTACTCATATCTACCCTACCAGTTCTCCAGCAGCTGTCCCCCAATGCCCAAACACTGAGCACTCTAGTCACAACTGTGAACTCACTGCCCAGGGGCACAGATACCTGAACCCCCACCCCCTCCGCCTCTTTAAAGCTCCATTAATTTTTTTAATGCCTTTTCCTGATTGTCCAGCGTGGCAAGCACACCTAGCAACTCTCCATTGTTGTGTGCTAGTGGCCAGCTGACCATGTTGGCCATGCACTGCAGACACACTGCTGCCTGTAGTAGATAGGAGATATTGGATTTCCTGGGCCTGTGAGGAGAACAGACTGTTCAGGCACAGCTCCAAACCAGACATAGAAACGTCAGCATCTACAAGCAGATTACTCGGGTGATGCAAGTGAGGGATATGACAGGGATCAGCAGCAGCACGAGAAACCAAAGGAATTGCATAAGGCATACCAGAAGGCCAGGGAGGCCAACAGTCGATCCAGTGTTGAGCAACAGACCTGCTATTTTTACAAAGAGGAGCACGCCATACTTGGCGGAGACCTACCACCATCCAGGGTACTTCTCAGGAGTCCAAACCACAGGGTCCTGGTGTGAACAGTGAGGGCAGGAGGAGGAAAGGATGCAGAATGGGGAACATGCGACTGGAGGGATGTGTCCAGCTATGCCACGATCCAGGACCTGTTTGAGACTCCACCAGCAGTCCAGTCAGTTCCAACAGCTGAACACAGGCAAGCCCCATCAGGGAAAGGATTCTAGGGTAAGCATGTAATTGTATTTCCTATTAAAATGATGTACCAATGGCACCCCCAACTTAACAGGGAACAGCTATTGACTTTTCATTAATTTACTCATACTAGAAGAGGTAGTGGTACAACAAAGAAAGTAGCATTATCATCTGCTTTCTTTCCCCAGTAGAGTTAAGTCAAGAGGCCATGCGGAGTAGTCTGATTATGTACACAGGGATGTCCCTTGAATCCTCCTAAGAGATTGCAATGAAATTTTCAAGGAGGTACTCTGCAAACCTCTCCTCCCTAGAAACCTTCCAGGTTGCCTTTTTTCTTCCTTCATAGCAGGACACATTCCTACTCCAGTCAATAAGAACTTCAACACGCACCATTTCAGTACACAGGCTAGCAGCATTCAGACCCACGCAACTTTGAGACACCAGAAAATCACTACTGCCTGTGGAAAACGGTGTCACCATTCAGTGTCATTGCCCAAACTCATAATTTCATGCAACCGAGCAATTCCCGCCTTATTTCCCTCACCTCTGAGGACCATACTCACCACAGTTGGTGCCGCAAAGCAGCAGCAGCAATAGGCATGGCTTGTTTAACACTTTAGGGTTGCAAAGAAAGGGAGTTCTGAATCTTAACTTTCGCTTTCCATTGTGACTATGCTGACTATGGTACCTCTCTGGGTTTTATTTGTAGCTGCTGCTGTAGCAGCAGCTTTCCCCTGCCACATCTGGGAACACCAGTGACAGATAAAGGGAGAAAAGAAGACTTGGGATGACATGTTCAGTGAGATCCTACAAGGCAGTGCTGCAGAAGATTATGAGCAAAGGACCTGGAGAGTGAATACTGAAAACTGTATGGAGAAGTAAAGAGCAGACAGGAGGAAGGCCCAGGAGTCCCAGCAGGAAAAGGAGAGGAAGATGCACTAGGACATAATGGAGTTTTTTCCAGCCACAAACACAGGTGCTGCAGATTCTTGTGGACCTACAGGTTAAACAATCACAGGCTCACCTCCCTCTGCAGTCCATGGCAAACTTCATTACAGCATCTCCCTGCAGCCTCCCACCTCAACATTCTGCATGGCATCAGCGGCCACATCCCTACCCCTACCACTCCACCCCAGGGGACATTAAGGATAACCACAGCTTCCCATACACTGATCTGCTATATACGTAGGTAAAATGGAGATGAATGCTCTTGCCCCTTGTTAAATTCTGTTCCAGGAATTCATTAAGCTTTTAATGTATTTGCTTTTAAATTGCACCTTTTTCTGTGCTGGTTTTGTTACTGAATAAACTTCTATTATTTGGAAAATAATTCATCTTGATTAGTTCACCGCATATGCTACAAAGTGCAGTTCTGAAAGCATCTACTAGTTACTGTACGGTGTGAAAATTCATAGGATCAGTAACGCATACAATAATTATCATAAATGCACAGCAAGCACAGCAAAATTAATAGGTGCATTGACAGTGTTATGTCCATAGATGTACACCAAGCACCACACAATTCCTTACAGGCCAGACCAGCCAGTGCTCATTTCTCAGGCCCAGACGCAGTTCCCTATCATCTGCAGCTGTTCAGTGAATGCCAACAACAAGCTCAAATTGGTTCTAGCTACGGCCCACAGCAATCTGTCCTCCATGAAATCATCACATTGCCTGCTAATTCGGTTCTTCTTATGGCTCTGCAAATATCGGATGATTGTGTGTCCTGTGCTTGCAACACTTGTGACAATAGTGCAGAGGTGTGCAGGCTTTGTGCTTCTGTTAGAGATGGAGGACAACAAAGAGGGTCACGCAGCTGCAAGGGATTTTTAAAAGAGTCATGAAATTTATGGGATAGAGATGACATTATGAGATGGAGATGGTTGTACACTGGGACGTTGGCTCCTTGCTCCCAGTCACTCCAGCACAACTCATTTCTGCCCCACCTTGCACTGCCAAAACTTGTCAAAAGTCACTGTGCTGGGCAGTGGTGGGTTGCACACTGGGAGGCCTACCCACGGTGCACCGTGCTATGCATCGACAAGCACTCCTGGTGAGTGTACACGGTGCGGATGCAAGGAGCCAAGTATGCATACACAAGCAATATACTAAGGCCATGTCTACACTAGAGACCTTACAGCAGGTGTCAGCAACCTCTGGCCAGTTTGTTTACCTGCCACATCTGCATGTTTGGCCTATCGTGGCTCCCACTGGCGGCGGTTCACTGCTCCAGGCCAATGGGGGCTGCAGGAAGCGGCGCGGGCCAAGGGATGTGCTGGCCATCGCTTCCCACAGCACCCATTGGCCTGGAGCAGCGAACCAAGGCTAGTGGGAGCTGTGATTGGCTGAACCTGTGGACACGGCAGGTAAACAAACCAGCCCGGCCCACCAGGGTGATTACCCTGGCAAGCCGAGTGCCAGAGATTGCAGACCCTGCCTTACAGCAACCCAGCTGTACTCATGCAGCTGCGCCACCGTAAGATCTCCCGTGTAGCCACTCTATGCGGAGGGAAGAGAGCTCTCCCATCAACATAATTACACCACTTTCAATGAACAATGGCAGTGACGTCGGCAGGAGAGCGTCTCCTATCAACAAAGCACTGTCCACCCTGGCACTTCTTCTGTCAATGTAACTTATGTCGCTCAGGGGGATGTTTTTTTCATACCCTGAGCAACATAAATTATACCGACAAATACTAGTGTAAAACAGCGTAATTGCAGCAGCCTTTTGCCAACGTTACTCTGGTCAATTGAAGTTTGTAGTGTAGATATGGCCTTACTCAAGTGAGAAGTCCCACTGAAGTTTGCAGGCCTACTTATGCAGTAAAGCTGTGCACATGCTTAAGTGTTTGCAGGTAGTGGCCACAGTAACTAAAGCTTATTTCATATAGACTTATGACACAAATCAAATAACAGCAACAAAATTCAAAATTAAGGATGACACCGATCAATTCCCAGATTTGTGAGGCAAGAAAAGAGATTTGATGCATTTAATTCTGAATTTCTGGCTTTGAGTTGATTAATCCCAGATTCCATTATATTTAGATTACCTGAGCCAAATTTTGCTCTTACTGAGCCCTTTATAGGAATGTCTCTTTCTAACCCACCAGGATCTATAATCTGAGCCCTGGTCTACACCACGAGGTTAGGTCAAACTTAGCTACGTTAGGTAGATTTTATAATCAATGCATCTACACAAGCAACCCTGTTCTGTAAACCTAAAAGACTCTTAAAATCAACTGCTGTACTCCTCCCCAGCGAGAGGAGTAGTGCTAAAATCGACCTTGCTGGGTCGAATTTGGGGTAGCACGGATGCAAATCTACATTATTGGCCTCCGGGAGCTATCCCACAGTGCTCCAGTATTACCACTCTGGACAGCACTTTCAACTCCGATGCACCAGCCAGGTACACAGGAAAAGCCCCAGGAACTTTTGAATTTCATTTCCTGTTTGATAAGCATGGCAAGCTCAACAGCACAGGTGACCGTGCAGTCCCCCCAGAATCACAAACTAGCTTCAGTATGGAGCAAACGAGAGACACTGGATCTGATTGCTCTATGGGAAGAAGAAGCTGTGCAGGCAGAACTCCAGTCAGAAAGAACACATGCTGATATACGTGCCAAAATTGCACAGGGTATGATCGACAGAGGGTACAACAGGGACATACAGCAGTGAAGTGTGAAAGTCAAGGAACTCAGGCAAGCCTACCAAAGACAAAGGAGGCAAACAGTCGCTCTGGGTCAGAGCCCCATACATGCCACTTCTATGATCAGTTACATGGCATTCTAGGTGGGCTCCTACCACTACCCCACCACTATCCGTGGACACCTGCAAGAAGGGAGTCTCACGCAACACAGAAGAAGACTGGGATGCATTCGTGGCTAGTACAGCTACTGGAAAAGTCTGTTAATGTGTCTGGGGATGGAGCAGGAATCCTCCAGGGACATCTTCATGAAGCTCTCCTGGAGGTGCTCTGAAAGCCTTTGCAGAAGGTTTCTGGGGAGGGCTGCCTTATTTCATCCTCCATGGTAGGACACTTTACCACGCCAAGCCAGTAGCAAGTAGTCTGGAATCATTGCAGCACAAAGCATGGCAGCGAATGGCCCTGGGTTTTGGTCGCATTGAAGCAACCTTCAGTCTATATCATTCTGTGTTAGCCTCAGGAGAGTGATATCGTTCATGGTCACCTGGTTGAAATATGGGAATTTTTGTAAAGGGAACAGTAAAAAGACCCCGTTCATGCTGGGCTGTTTGAGCTTGGCTAAAAGGGATCATCCCTGAGAATAGCCATGCGGTGAAGGGATCATCCCAAATAGCGACGTGGAAGGGTGGGAAGAGGTGTCTGCTGCACATCCACCCGAAAACTGCAGCCCCCCCGTCATCTCCGTCCCTGAGGTTATCACAGATTAGAAGGCAGAAAAAAACGCACTCGCGATGATGGAGTTCCTAAAGATGCGAGCGTCATGCACCTTTCCCAGCCATCCCATGTTGATGTCTATGAAACGTCCCTTGTGATTCACCAGTGCTTGCAGCACCATTGAGAAGTACCATTTGCGGTTTATGTACCGGTTGGCAAGGTGCTCCGGTGCCAAGATAGGGATATGCGTTCCGTCTATCGCCCCCCCCACAGTTAGGGAACCCCATTGCAGCAAAGCCATCCACTATGACCTGCACGTTTCCCTGAGTCACTACCCTTGATAGAAGAACATCAGTGATTGCATTGGCTACTTGAATCACAGCAGTCCCCACAATAGATATGCCCACTCCAAATTGATTCCCAACTGACCAATAGCAGTCAGGCATTGCAAGCTTCCACAGGGTTATCACCACTCGCTTCTCAACTGTCAGGGTAGATCTCATCTTGGTATTCCTGCACTTCAGGGTGAGGGAAAGCAACTCACAGAGTTCCAGGAAAGTGGCCTTACTCATGCGAAAGTTTCGCAGCCACTGGGAATCATCCCATACCATACTATGCTGTCACACCAGTCTGTGCTTGTTTGCTGGGCCAGAATTGGCATTCCACTGTATCAACCAGCCCCACTGACACCATGACATCCCAATTGCCACATCCCATGCTTTCAGGAACGTCTGTGCCCATGTCCTCCTCACAATTGTCCTCATGCTGCCATCTCTTAGCCAGGTTCTGCACATACTGCAGTATAATGCGTGAGGTGTTTACAATGCTTGCAACAGCAGCGGTGAGCTGAGCTGGCTCCATGCTTGCCATGCTATGGCATCTGCACGGGTATCCCAGGAAAAAAAGTGTGAAATGATTGTCTGCAGTTGCTTTCATGGAGAGAGGAAGGGAGGGAGGAAGGGAGGGGAAACTGACTACATGTACCCAAAACCACCCACACAGTGTTTTTGCCTCATCAGGCATTGGGAGCTTAACCCAGAATTCCAATGGGCAGCAGAGACTGAGGGAACTGTGGGATAGCTTCCCACAGGGCACCACTCCATGAGTCGATGCTAGCCACGGTAGTGAGGACGCGCTCTGACGACTTAATGCACTTAGTAGGGGCATACACAATTGACTGTATAAAATCGATTTCTAAAAATTGACTTTTATAAAATTGACCTAATTTCATAGTGTAGACATATTCATAGTTCATATTGTATCCTGCTGATCTCTAGGTCAGTTTGAGGCTAATGCATGTCAAAGCTGTTCAGAAAAAAGTGCGTACATACCCATTCATTATAGAGGTTAGTAATTCAGCTATTCTTAATATGTCAAATTCGTTTTGTTTTTGTTTTAAGGAATTTGTACTAGAGCTAGTTAAAATCTTCCATCTGAACACTTTTGACAGAAAATGGCTTTTCAAACTAAACAGAGTCATGGGAAAAATCCATTTTTGTAAAAAAGATTGGGTTGTGTTGAAAAACAAAATCCAAAAAGCTATTCTTTTGGAGAGGCAAAGGAGATCCATCAACCTTCAGTATAGCTGTTGTTCTCCCAGTTTTCCACGCTTCTCCAAAGCCTTGTAGTTCAACTACAAGTAATGGCCTGAAAGGAGGTAAAGATAATTTTAGGCTGAAAATACCAGGAGAAACAGTGAGATGTACAAGGCTGTGGAAATGTCTTCCATGGGAAGTAGTAGAGGCTGCATTACTTGGGACATTTAAATCTAGACTGGACAAAACATTAAATGCAATACAAGGAATAATCCTGCAGTGGCCCCAAGAGATGGCTCCAATGGCCTAACAGTATCCCAGCTCACTTTGAGCCACATTAATGACATACAACTGATCCTTGATGGGACATGCAGGTAAAAATACAGTGGAGCTCAACTCCTTTCATTGTTGATGAGAGCTATGGGCCTAATCTACACATGTAGTGCAAGTGAACCTGTGTTGGGTGCATTGGTTCCAGGACACCTAAAGGGTTAAACTAAATGGAGATTTCTGTGATAGTATAGCCTAGGTTGTACAACTGGATTCATTGTGAAACATTAGGTTCCTACTTACTAAAGGCTTTCAGCATGGGATAGAGGGAGCTTTCTACTTGTTAAACATACAGCCTATTTCTGCATTTTATGCTTAAATCACATTTATAAAATCAGAGAATAGCTTTAAACTTGCTACTGATCTTCTTTCTCACTACACACAAAGATCATACAGCCCAGCACTCAAAACAATGGTTACCGCAGATAACTAGTGACTCTAGCGACCAGTTCACCTAATGCAGGAGAACATTATAGACCAAATTTCTGAACTCAGTAACCACCTGTGTGGCCTAACTTACGAAAACCATTCATCTCAATAGGGTCCCAACTGTGTAATGAAGGCAAAATATGGTCCTCTGGCTTTAGTCCAGGGATTTATAACAGTATAATTTTCTCCCAGCTAAAAATCATACTGCCCTCATGCTAAATAGATGTTTTAAAATAGAATGCCATTTGCTTAAATAAAAATCGCCATTCTAAATCGTTAAGGAAGATCCATGGAATTCACTTTCCTATTTAAACGTTTACCCAATTCATTTCTACACATCTCCTCAAAACAAAGATCATATGCAAAATTATTTTTGCTACATCTGTCAAAATGCTACAAATCCAGATTTTAAACAATGATGGCAAACATGACGTTGTTAATAATATTGGTCGTGGATCAAGCTTTATTTCTAATTAAGAATTCAGAGCGTGAAATGTTAATTTATGTAAACATATTATTAATAAATACCTTTAAAAAAAATATGTAACATGTGAATCAGTGCAACCCATCCTCAGAGCACCCTTGAGCCAAGACACAGTATTGCAGGGGAGTTTTTCTATGCCAGCACTTTTACTTTTTGCCATGCTTGTTCTACAGAAGTCTGCCACTTCCACAGTCCAGCCCATAAGTGCTGGAACTAAGGTGCTGCCATACCCTCCTGGCTTGAAGTGGTTTCCATAACATGCAGAATTTACAGTTTGGGTCAATGGCTCTTACCGCCCCAACTATACAAATTGTTCCATTGCCCAGCCTTCCAGCCAGTTACCTTTCCAAGTTCAGTCCCTGTCCAGGATAATATAAGTCTGACTCAAATTCCAAACAAACACAAAAGTTCATCTACCCACCTTCTAGGCTCAGCTCTCAGCCCCTCCTGGACAGGGCCGCCCAGAGGATTCAGGAGGCCTGAGGTCTTTGGCAACGGGGGTCCTTCCGCTCCAGGTCTTCGGGGCACTTCGACGGCGGGTCCTGGAGCGAGTGAAGGACTCGTCACTGAACTGCCACCGAAGACCCGGAGCAGATGAAGCTCTAGCAGCCGATTTGCCATTGAAGACCCAGAGTGGAGAAGCTCCAGGTCTTCGGCAACAGGTCCTTCACTCATTCCAGGTATGTTCAGTGGCACTGAAGGACCTGCCGCCAAAGACCCGCCAAACGCTCTCGTGGGAGCCCCTGAAAACTCTCGTGGGGGGGCCTGCAGGGCCTGGGGCAAATTACTCCACCCCCTGGGCAGCCCTGCTCCTGGACTACTTTTAAATCTTTCCCAATTCAGTTGTAGAGAAGAGCACTGACTACCAAGTTTCTTTCCCAGAAGTCCCTCTCACAATCTACCACTCATTGAAGTTCTCTGCTTTTCATCTCTAGCCCCAGGTCCAGAAGAGTTCTTCCTTGTTCTTTCAGCTGAGCATGGCCTCTCAGGTAGCCCCTTTTCACTGTCAGGTCCCTACTATTTTCCCTCCCAAAAGACTCCCTACTAATCCTCCCACAGCACCCTAACCTGCTTAAATGTTCTCTCAGCTCTTTCTCTGAGGTCCTGATGTTCAGCAGGCTAACACCTGACCCTAGTGGTTCCTCCCCCTCAGGCTAGTAGGCAATTAATTATGGCCCAGTTGAGGCTGGCACCATTTCCCCTTACAGGGGCCAGTCACTCCATGACATATATTGTGCCAAATTGTTAAATGCATTCTGGCATCTAACTCCCATTGAAATCAAATACCATTAAAAATCTGGCTCATTGTGGCTACGAGTTTGTATTTGGGGCATCAGACTTAAATCTGAGCAGCAGAGCTGGACAACATTTTTTTAATTTTTAAAATTTTGAAGTTTAGTGGATTTTTTTTTAAATTATGAAAAATTATTTTTTAAAAATCAGATCCTCTGAGTCATTGTTTTGAATATTAACATTACAAAAGCTTGCAGAGGAGGCAGGGGGGGATGCAACTCTTCCCACAACAAAATTACTAGCAAAGTAAGGGCAAATTTGCAATCTCAGTAGTTTCCGATGTTACGCTCTGGGGCCTAGCCCTTCATTCCTCACACACCCAAAATGCTAAGGGGCAGAACCACGTGAAGGCACTCCAGCGAGTAAAACTATAAGCTTCTGCTTGCACAACTTCTGCCTGATTCTTCCTTTAAGGGGTGCTCCTTTCCACACATAGAAACTGGAGGTTTGACTATAAATACTGTGAATCCCCCAAACTCTGTAGGAAGCCAATGAAGCTGTGTTGCCATGGCTCTTTCCACCACCAGCTATCCCTAGAACTCCCCCTAAAGTGGCTCTCTACTGGACAGAGCAGGCTATATTTCAGCTGATTTCCTTTGGGTGGCAGAACAAGCAATGAATGTTTCACCCTCCAACTCCCTCTGCCAGACTCAGCCCCTCCAGAGTCTGGCAGAGGGAGTTGGAGGGTGAAACATTCATTGCTTGTTCTGCCACCCAAAGGAAATCAGCTGAAATATAGCCTGCTCTGCCCAGTCTGGTCAACAATGGGTCTTTAAACATTTTAATTACAAGAATACAAGTTTGTGTGTCGTGCCCGATTGCTACTTCGCTACTGATTGAAGCCCACACTGAAGGAGAGGGGAGAATCTTTGCAGCTGTATTACTAACCAAACAAACCACAACGCTGGCATGTCAGTGAGGGGTTTACTTCTTTGGAATAAAATAGATGAAAAATGGGGGGATAGGAGTATTTAAACAGATTGAGCAGAGGAGCTTCATAGAATAGACAACTGAGCATCAGTGAGCAGTAGAGCAAGTACTTTGTACATATGGTACCTGCCCATTCTATTCTCATCACTAGGGTGACCAGACAGAAAGTGTAAAAATTGGGACAGAAGGTAGAGGGTAATAGGCACCTATATTAAAAAAAGCCCCAAATATCAGGAATGTCCTTATAAAATCAAGACATGTGGTCACCCTACACATCACCCTCTTTGATTAGGTCTTCTGTAGAGGTACACTTACTTGCTGCCCATGTAATTTCACTTTCTAACTATTCTACCATTTGTTGTTTTACCAGTGACTCTATAGTATTAGAAGTGTTGCCTTTGGTGATATGCAAGGATGATTATAGGCAAAAACAGTACCACTGGCTTTTCCACAGAAGAAACACAGTTGAGGGCTGCCAGAGAGTGGACTCAAGTCTGGCACACCCTCTCATGGTCAGGCATGGCATAGCAGGTACTCCTCTCCTGAGAGCCACTCCAACCCTGTGGTGGTCTGCCTCTTCTCATGACTCAGCCCCCAGTCAGGACACTTATAGCCTCTCCCACCCCTTCCAGAGTATCAATGTCCCCAACAGACAGCATCCTTCACAACACTAGTAATCAGTCGGGCACCTTCTGCATCTCTAGAGCTCCTCCTCCATTCTACTCTTCTATCAGAGTAGTGACTGCAGGGCTTTGCCCTGGAGTCGCTCACCCAAACTCAAAAGAAAAGCAAAACTTCTCCCCATCCACCTGGCTTGAACTTTTAATGCATCCTCAGCCCTCCCCAGCTCACCATTCTTCTGCAGAACAGTGACCCTCAGGGGTTATCTCCATGCAGTCTTGCCCCTAGTCTGGATCCTCAACTCCAGGCTACCCCTACAGCCTTCTGCCTGTGGCTTAGCCTTTCCTCAAGCCCACTTCAGGAGTCTCTTCCTGCCTTATCCCATAAGAACCACTCCCCAGGACAAAAAACCTCTTCTGAGCCTCCTCTCACCAACTGACTCTCTCAGCCTTTTGTACAAACCCTCCCACTCTTTCCGCAGAGTCCAGTCATTACCCAAGGACACCAGATTCCAAGCCAATTCCAGTCAGCTTGCAAGGCTGAGTCCTGCCTACTATTCAAGGGCTGACTAGCCTGTAACAGGGACACAAGTAGCTGCTTGTTCTAGATAAGTTTCTCCTTTAATTTAGGAATAGAGGTGATGAGGAGATCTCTGTTATATTCAAGTTTAAAAAGTGACTCAGCCATTGAGTAGTTCATTAATATTATTTACTGATTAGGTGATTAGGCAGCACCTCTACATGAGGAAGCAGGGCAAAGCTGCACCACGCATGATGTACGTTGGGGAAATTCTGCCCTGGCATCATCCTTATGCCCTGTTGCCAGCTCCCAATTTTATCACAAGTCCGTCAAGTGTTTAGTGTTTTTGTTAGAGGCCCAGCTGCTGGAATCAGGTTATTACCTGAGAATATCAGCTTCTTTTTTTTTTTTAAGGAAGTTTCTGGCCTTCATGGCTGTAGAGAAAGCTTGAAGATGTGAACCTTAAACAGTCTAGCACCAGAAGGCAAACACAAAGAACCCAACATGTTTTAAAACTCGTGACTTTTCAGCCAGTCATGATTTTGGGGGCCCGCCTCATGACTTTGGAATGCTTGGGGTTGGTGGTACCGCAATGGGTGGAGTGGATTGCTCATTACTAGTGCACCAGCCCTACTGGGTGAGCCAGTGCAGGGGTAGACATGATTTCCCCACTCATCTCTGCCCCCTTCTGGGGGTTTTGCTCCCTGATGAGAACAGGAACAAGCAGTTCTTGCACTCCCCAGAGCACAGTGGCATCAGGGGTGGAGAGAGGTTTCTTGTCCACCCTCTAGCCCTACCTAGCCAAACCAGGGCTAACCACTATCCGATCTGAGGCTTCCGAAACCATTAAGAACTTCCAATTCAGCCACAGAAATGATCCACACACACAAACAAACAAAAAAACAAACCACAAAATAAGAAAACTGATACATGGCTATAGGGTGACCAGATGTCCCAATTTTATAGGGACAATCCTGATTTTTAGTTCTTTTTCTTATATAGGCTCCTGTTACCCCCCACCCCCATCCCGATTTTTCACACTTTCTGTCTCATCACCCTATACGGCTACCCAGGATAGATTCTGCTAGCCACGCTACAGCCTGTCTTTGCTACTAGAAATGCATCCTGTAATCATTCATGTCACCTCTTTCTTTATCCACGTTTGTAAAATGAATACATAGGAGAAAAATACAGTCGTGAAGAGCCAGGGTCAAATTACTGATGTTCTACATGTGAATAGAAGTCAAAGATACCTTATTACAGACCATCACTAGTATGAAAGAATTGTTACATATATTCCAGCATCATCGTGACACTATCAAGATAGTAAAAGAGCATAGGGCCTGATCCAAAGCCAACAGTAACTCACATTGCCTTCAGTTTGCTTTGAATCAGATCCTGTTTTCAAAACTGCGTGTGCCATGTATACTTATAAAGGCAAAAGCAAAGTTTGATTAGTACCATACACCTAAGTTTTAAAGAGACATGGCAAGAGCAGCTTTTATTTTTCCTGGGCAAATGTAGACATTAACGACATAATTCCTGATAGTTTATTTCATCCTGAGCTGGATTAATACTGTAGAAAATTTCTCATGAAAATTTGTTGGTATGTTTAAATGAATTTCCATTGACTGTTCAGGCTGATATTCTGGCAAGTGATTTTACTGGCAGGAATATTCTCTGAAATAGCAAATCTTCAGTAAATACTGCAAAATATACCAGAAAGCAAAATTTGAATTTGTAATCATGAATATCTTGGAGCAGAAACCTGATTCTAAGCAGTACCCTTATCCAGCCAGGGAACAGAATTACCCTCAGTGCCCTATCACTCAGTTAAAACAGCTTAAATTTCATATCCTCACAACAAACTGTTCATGGGCAAGTTACAAACCATGAATTATTTGTGCCCTCTAAAACATTTCAGAGCCCATTCCCACATGATCTGCTGCAGTTGGGGATTTGAAGTGAGCCAGATCTACCATATAGCAAATTATGTAAAGATGCAAAGCACCATATAGGGACCCTAGCCCAGCAGAGGCCGCAAGGAGTACATGGAGCTAAACACAAAAGTCTGGGAGGGCTCTAGAGGACTAGAGAAGGCTGGAGGCCTGGCATGGGACTGCTGGGGGCATCATCACTCTAGTCAACATGAATTTGAAAGTATGTTGATTAGGCATCTCAGTGATTACCTCTGCCAATAATAGTTGCTCAACTCATCCTGTTTAAAGGCTCTCTCCACCCTTGCCCTGACCTAAACCAACCTGTCTTCCCATCAACAAATGCTCCAACCTTGTCCCAGCTGGCAAAAAACTCTTGACGCTCAGTGAGGACAAAAGGCCTTACAGCTCCTTCTGCCAAAATTCTCACACAATCCTCTCCAGTGACAAATACCTCAACCCAACACAGTATTTAAGCCCATGTCCACACTCCCAGAATGTCATGTGTGTGTAAGGCAGTGGCTCTCAAACTTTTTTACTGGTGACCCCTTTCACACAGCAAACCTTTGAGTACGGCCCCTCATAAATTAAAAACACTTTTTAATATATTTAACACATTATAAATGCTGGAGGCAAAGCAGGGTTTGGGGTGGAGGCTGACAGCTCGTGACCCCCCCCCATGTAATAACCTCATGACCCCCTAAGGAGTCCCGACCCCCAGTTTGAGAACCGCTGGTGTAAGGGAAGTCTGCCTGAGGTCTTCCTATATGACTTTGGCAGAGCTCCCAGAAAACCTAAGCCTGGCTCTTTCCACAGAGAAGACAAAAGTCCACAGTAAAACAATGTTTGCAGGGTGGGAGATCCCAGTTATACAGTTCATCCGAAAAAATACTTCAGTTATCTGAGCCCTGTATAATCTGGCCACAGAATGGCACAATCTAAAAGAAAAGGGGTGAAGTGAGGCTATTAAATCATCATAATTCTGGGAGTAGGGAGGCTGACACATCTCATCAGACAGTCCCAGACAGATATGCAGGCACACTACAGAAAAGTCTCATGAATTCTGTGCTCTTCTGGTTCCTGACACACCCTGTAATGTGAGGCTACTCAAACTTGCTTGCAAACACTGCGCAGTACATACATGTGCCAACTTCCCATTCCTTTAAAGGCTTCAAAAGTCAAGCTTAGTGGATGTGAATGCAAATGATGCCTTTGATTGAGGATATTGTTATTACTGAATGCACTTCTGTCATTTTCTCAACTGAATTCAACCTCTAAGGAGTTATCTGTAGACAAACTGCTTTGGAGAGGAGTACAGACACTTTCTTTTTTATATTACATGTGTTTATTCTCCTGAAAGGCTTTTAGCCCTGAGGTAAGGATTAGACAACAATTTAGCAGCCTGAAAAGACATAATAAAAAAATCCTGTCAGCTGTAGAAGAAAGAGGCCTGATTTGTTTTTCAAAGGTATACCATTGTTTTCCACACTAGCCTTGTTGCTGCCAACAGCAAATGTAAAGCAGAGAAATTTTTGCAAATGAAGTAAAACAAAGGAATGTATTACTATAACATCTATGCAATAGTTACTCTCTTCTTTTCACTACTACTACCCAAGAATCACCAAATATTTGAATATGTAGCTCACCAGAAGAAACAACACAAACCAACTTCCAACAGAAATACGTTGAAGTTAATTCCATCAGCAACCACTGAATGGAGGCTGTTTTGTAACCACTCTGGAAGTTGTTACATTTGTGTCAACAACAGTTTGAAGAAAATTCCCCTCTGGTTGATCTGGATACAATTCCCACTTTTGCAGAAATCCAGTGTGCCAACAGCCAGTGCTGTTCAGTGTCAGCATTCCCTTTGTGGCGTGTTTACTCAGCCCTGAGGCAGAGAGAACAGCCCAAGTCAGAGGGCTGTGCTTCTGTCAATTCCAGTAGACAGAATCCTAAGCCACAAAATGACTGGAGGGACCAGAGTTCACAGAGCCAGGCTGTTTCCAGCTACTCTCCTACACACAGCAGAATTGTGGACAGGATGCACTAGTCTACTCTCGTGCCAGTGTAGATCTTTGCTAGTTAATGTTGTACCGATCTCAAGGGCCAAAAGAGTTAAAGGTGTTTATCTCATGTGGTAACACTCCATCCTGAATTATAGTGCCCAGTCCTACAGCAAGATTGATTCCACTAGTCCATATACCAGCTTTGGTTCTAGCATATGTAACATGACCAATTGCAGATCAAATCCATCATCTGAATAAAATAATTTCCTCCCCTCTATCTTTTGAATCTAAACAAACTTCTAGTTGGGTGACAATCTCATGAAGTTTAATAGTTGTTTCATTGGCATAACCTAGACACCATTTCTGAAAATTGTCATATCTGATTTTGCTTAAATCTTTTGCCAGTATAGTCTGTATTATCAATGGAGATGTAAATGCACTGAATCAGTATTCTGGTGTGAGTGATCAAAGGTTCTGGTTTTTCCATCAGAGTAATTCTGGAAGCTGGTCCTGAACTCACAACTTCTTCATCTTCGAAGACAATGTGGTTCAGGCATAAGTAAAAGAGGAAAAAAATTCTAGATTTAAATTAAAATTAGTTTCTTTGAACATGAATAAAAATTGAGCATTTATAACTCATTTCACTCACAGTCCAAGAAAAGAATTCTTTGCCAATGGGTGTTACTGTTCATTTGCAAACACAGACGTTCCTATCTTTGCCTTGGCAGAACACCCAGAATTAATTATCACACTCCCTTTTTGCAAAAGCAAAACCATGAAAGAAAGAAAAGAAAAATTTTTTCTTGAGTTAACTTCTGATTCCCCAAGTGGGAATTGATCCATTACTGATGGTGCTTCTACCCATATTTCCCCCCACCACAGTTTACTGTGGAGACCTATCATGGAGGTCTCCTCAGCAGCACAGAAGCGTATGCAGCCGTACTCTTTTGAAAGTTCTCTGAGGCTTGAGCCACCCACGCTGTGGAAACAGTATTTTTGCCATTCTTGGCCCTAATGCATCCTCAAAAATGGACTCAGGATTTGGTCTATGTGAAATACTGATACAAATGACTTACTCAACAGTATATACAATAAATAGTAACTAATGCAAGAGAACCTTCAGGATTTCTTAAATCAGTGATGTGCTAATGTATGAGAACAATATATTCTCACAAGCATGAGGTGCTTTCTTCAGAGCAGGATTTTTCAGAGCCACATGCTTTTGGAGGTTACACCAAAGTCTAAGAGTGATCATATGAAGTTTAAGGTAGTACCCAGGTGCAACTGCCCTTTTTCTAACACAATATTGTAACATGGAAAGTTGAATTAATCTTGAAAATCAGAAAATGCATTGTTTCTGCACCAAAATCAAAATGTTTGTCAATAGCAGACATGAAAATAGGTTGCTGTTTCCAACATTATCTATGGAAGGACTAAACTTTAGGGACCAGATTCTTGACTCCACTAGGTCTGCTTTGTGCTGCTCAGGTGGAGCAAAGAAACACTAAAGTCAGCTTATCTGGCCAGTGCAGGATTCTTCCTGTGTGGGGAAGCCAGAGGTAGTGTAGAACCTCTGTAGCAGTTAGGGTGACCAGAGAGCAAATGTGAAAAATCGGGATAGGGGTTGGGGGGTAATAGGAGCCTATATAAGAAAAAGACCTAAAAATCAGGACTATCCCTGTAAAATTGGGACATCTGGTCACCCGAGTAGCAGTTCATAGTAAGGCCACTTCTGTCCCATACAATCACACCACAGTCTGTTTGGATATAGCCCAGAATAAGGACCTAAATATGAAAAGTACATTGTTTCAAACTTCTAGCAAGGTTGCATTTTATCAGAAAGCTACCCATATCTTCTTATAGCCATGGGTGACCTTAGCCTTGTACCCCATATGCTGGAGAACTTAACTCGGTGCCAACCCGGACCTTCATTCACTGGCTGTGACCCCTTTATGTGTAGAGAGTACAGATCCGACCATGTCCTTTTTTACTGACCTTAGGTGTTTGCAAACCATTTACCCCACCAGATTCCTCGTCTTCTCCCAAAGGTGCATGATCCTTTATTTGCAATATTTTGCTGTAATGGTGTATTGCCTCGGGGTTTGTTGTGACTAGAAGAAATTATTGTATTTGGTTGGCTTTTCAAGAGCCAACTAAACCCGACCTAAACTCGACCTCTTTCCTGGTGTAGATGCAGGGGAGCACCTTAGTTGCAGGCTACAGTTCAGTCAGCTAATTCAAGCTACCAGATATCACCCTAGTTCTAGAGTCAGAATAGACAAAATTTTATTTATGAATAAATAGTGGCGAGTTTCACCCATTTGCACCAGCAAAGAATTTAGTCCAGAATGTTCAGGTTACTATACCAAAAATGTTTTCAGTTTGACATGTTATTGGAGACTACTGATAATAAAAGGCATTTGTAATTTCATTCTTTTCTTGCTAAAGAGTTAGCGGAGCTACAATGCAAAAGCTATGTGTGTTTCCTTATAGTCAACCTTTAAAATTTGTGAGTAATTGATTAGGCAAACAATATTGCCACCAAGTTATTTACCTCTGAGACCTACAGTACGATAATGATGTGTTCAGTGATGCTACACAATTCTATAGTTAACAATGCTATAAAATATGTTCTGGCGTAACAATGTGGGGGATATCACTCCCTTAATCTGGTGATTTTATAAATCATTATTTTAAAATCAGTGATTTTATAAATATCATCATTTTGTTCCCCAACCTACACCCAGACTGACCATAGTCGTGAAGTAGCTCTATGTACAAGAGTTGGGAATGAATCAAAACATCAAAGCCCTGCACCAGAGGAGAATGTGAATATGAAGATATTAGGAGACATAATACTTAAAGCAAAATAGAATCATTCCCCCACACTTTGTCAAATTACTAAGACGCTTTCTGTGCAAGGTTTGTTATTAAATTTTAAAAACTTGCAACCAATGAACAAGAAGAAAAGATCAACAGCCTAATCCCAAACCCACCAAACTCAACAGGACTCTTCCTCCCTAGCCAATGGCTTTTGGATCAGGTCCTAAATTCTTGGCCCTTACAAATCCAAATGTAATGAGGGCAGATAAAGAGCTAAGCCTTCCCAGAGAGAACCAGGATAGTAAAGAGGACTTTGTTGTTTACATGTCTATAATACAGCATGAGAAAGCAAACTTGGAACTGGGTGGTTAAGAGAACCCGTGGCTAATTCATGTTCAATAGAGGGTGGAGAATGATTCAGTAAAACTCCATCTTACTGAAAGATAAGGCATGTGATTGTGAAAAGTGCTAAATAAAATGGATTATCAAGTCTTGCATTTTGGCACAAGTTAATGTGGCATTAATATAAATATAGAAATTCATGCCAATAGCTGTATGTAGTGATGCCAATAATTTTGTAGCTATGGAAAGGACCCTGGACATTTCCTGAATCAGTGCTATACCATTTGCCAAGAGAAAGGCTTCAGGTCATTTTAATCTTGAGTTTTGACATCACTAGTAGACAAATGATATTATTTACAAGATATTAGAAAATTGGTCACCCATCATGAAAGAGCAACATTAAAAGGACATGACAGTGACTTTGGGCCTGATCTAAAGCCCACTGAAGTCATGGGCTAACTACCAAAATCCATTAGGCCCCTTTATAACATCATGTGCCTGACCCAGCACCACTGAAGTCACAAGAATTTTTCCATTGTTTCAGTAGGTGCAAGATCATGCCCTACATGATCTGTTTATTCAGACACAGTATGTAACGTATAGCACTTGTAAAATGCAGCAAAGTAAAATTATTGTTTTGGCATTATAGGTCTGCTGTGGGTGAGAATTTGAGCTGTGGCATACGCCTGAATCATATATTTCAGTGTTTCCCAAACCTGGAACACTGCTTGTGTAGGGAAAGCCCCTGGTGGACCATGCTGGTTTGTTTACCTGCTGCATCTGCAGATCCGGCTGATCATGGCTCCCACTGGCTGAGGTTTGCTGCTCCAGGCCAATGGGAGTGATGGGAAGCCGCGGCCAACACATCCCTCAGCCCGCGCCTCTTCCTGCAGCCCCCATTGGTCTGGAGTGGCGAACCGTGGCCAGTGGGAGCCGCGATCAGCCGGATCTGCTGACGCAGCAGCTAAACAAACTGGCCCGGCCCGCCAGGGGCTTTTCCTACACAAGCGGCATCCCAAGTTTGGGAAACACTGATATATTTGAAGATTCACATGCTTTCACCACAGGATGCCTGAATTTGGCCCATAAAGTACATTTTTCTGATAAAACAGTGGTCTGTTTGCTTTTTGCTGCAGTGGCTTGTTTTCACTTATGACCCCAGATCAGGAAACAAACTCAAATATCCAGAGGATAAAGGCTAGCATATGAATTCACTATGCCATCTAGCACCAGGTCACTGTCTATTAATATTTTAGAGCCAAATTCCATGAGCCTTAAATTGAGCAAAATTACCATCTAAATCAATGGGAACTTTGCTCAGTTAAGGACTCCTAATTTGGCCCTCAATCAATTATTTGACCCTTGATAGGGCACTGAGCTCAGAGTCAGGAAGCCTGGGTTCTGTTCCTGGTTCTGCAACTGACCTGCTACATGATCATGGGCAAATACTTCACCTTTCTGTGCCTCTGTTTCACCTGCCACCCTTTGTCTGTCTTCTCTGTTCAAACTGTAAACTCGTCAGGGCAGGTACTGTCTCTCTCAGTGTGTTTGCACAACACCTAGCACAATGGGGACCCAATCTCAGTTGAGACCACTGAGCACTACTGTAGTACAGATAACAATAACAATGCCCATGTGTGAGCATGGAATTGTCTTTTCTACGATCCAGGAGGGCTCAAGACATAGCGTGTAGAGGTACAGTGCATGAATCTGGTAAATGTTGGGTCAAAATGTGTTAACATTGTGATCTTACATTTATATTTATTTACATTTTAAAACACAGTAAATATTATAAGTAATCTGCATTGTACCAGTGTACCACTACAGTGTGGAAAACCTGCTTGAAACTAAGAGGAAACAATTCAGCCCCATAATAATTATGGTAGTTCAGGGGATGAGGTTTTTTATTTGCCCATTCTTTAGACAGCTCAAGTCAATACATGCACAATACTTCTTACAGAACATTTAATTTGCACACCTGCTCTGTTCATTCTGTCCTAAGCAAAAAGTATCCATTCAGTCATACAATAAATGGACATAAATCTTCACTGAAATCTATCAAAGAGGCAAAGCCACTGATATCAGACACGTCAATACCAAAATGGAAAATGCATTTACATTTTGATTTTAAACTAGTACTACAGTGAATTTTCTGTGATTATAAAGCTTCCTTGGTACAAAGTGCCCCAGACAGCATCATATTATCATACTTGTTCTTCTGTCTTTCATTCAGTACACTATACATCTAAGTGAGATTTCATCTTAATACATGTTCAGAGTAGATATTACATTATGATGGAATTTAGACAATGGCCTTTGTTTAGTTATAATCTCATGAGATTTACCATATGTTCCAGCTGTCTTTAGACAGCATGACTTGCTGTGTGTTTATTTTAACCTTTCAGGATTTCAAAAGCATATCAAAGCTTAAGATTTACAACAGTGAAACAAAAACACGTAGTATAGTTCCAGGGAGCACAATGAAAGTCCCTGTGTACTCTGCTGCTTCTACATTACCCCTAATCTGGAAAAATGTCAAACATTTATTTCAGCCATTAGGTGACTCTTCAAATTAATTTGACAAGAGCTACTGATCAGATACAGTTAACCTGTTCGCCAGCTAATTGTTTTTTTTCGTAGAGACAGGCAAGATATGAATTTAGAGCTGCAGTGAAGTCTGAATCCTATGAATGAACTCAATGATTCCTCCTTCAATGGCTTGAAAACAATGACAAAATACAAGGTCATACATCTAGCAACAAAACGTATAGGTCATGCTTACAGGGTTGGGGACTATGATGGGGTGTTTACCCAACACATGCCCTGAAAGGATCATATTAGCTAGAGAGGACAATTAAAACCCCCCTGAGCACACCTGAGGTGGGCCAGGCCTATTTAGAGAGAGCCCAGCTGGGGGAGAGCTGGGGATTTTGTTTTTGCCCCCGCTCCTTCCAATGGGCTGCATGAACCTGGCTGGAAGAGGAAACAAGGAGTGCCCTTTTTTCTGGAAAGCAGTTTGAAGGAGGGCTGAGAAGTAGAAAGAGAAAATCACATAGGCTACTTCCAGGGTGGGCTGGAGGCTGGAACTTTGAGGAGCTGAAGCCTGTGAACACTTGAGTGAGGGGAGGAGTGTGATAGTCCCTAGCCGGTAGGGAAGCTGGAGGCACTAGAACATGGGGTGAGGTCTGAGTAGGGTGACCATATTTCCCTATGCTGAATATGGGACATCTGGTAAAATTACTCATATTCAAGTGACTTCAACGGCAATCAGTCAAAACTCTGCAGTACAAATGTTCAAATTAACATAAAGTTCACTGATCCCCTGTTAAAAAGAAATACTGAATAGTTGGATTCTTTTATTTACCCCATATCCCCCTACACACACACACGGGGAGAGGTGACACAGACACTACCATATATCTCTCTCACACAGGAGAGGTGACCAAGCAACCTGACCCTCCCTGCCCAGCACTCTGCACCCTCCATGCTTGGCTGGGCCCCCGGGACAGACCCGCCTCTCCTGGTACCTGGCGTTGCATCTTCCCAAGGCAACACATGGGGAGGCATACAGGATCACACGCCCCCCCTCCCTAGATTTCTGCCAGGGTTCACACCAGAATGTGGCCAGCACTGTGCAGAAGGAAAGGGACAAAAGCTGGTTCCAGCCACAGGGAAGGCATGACCTGGCTCATGTCTTTGCAGAGCTCATCTCTTCTTCTCCCCCTCTCCTCCCCTGTGGTTCAAAGCAGGTTGTCCCATCCTGTCCACACAGTGTCAAAAGGCAGCTAAAACCTCCAGGCTGCTGCTGGTCACTGACATACCCCAGCAACCTCCTGTCCCCCAGTTACAGCACAAGCAGGAAGGGGTTAAGCCGTAAGGATGCATTGTGCACCAGGGCCCAGGGAACCTGACTGCAGGGGCTTCAACAAACCCAGCCAGAGAGGTGGCTCAGCAGGGAAGGGTGCCTAGGGGACAGAGCAGTCCTGCGTTCCCTGGGGGCAGGACTCAGGGTGGGGAGGTCGGGGGGGGGTAAAGATGGTGCTAATCCCCTGCCCCAGAGGCTGCTGTGGAGCTGCAGGGTTGGGGCATGAACAGGCTGGAAATCACTTCCCCCCCACACACACACACTCCAGAGCTTAGCTGAGGAGCAGAAAGGCTTCCACATGCCAGCGCTGTGCAGGGCTTTGGCACATGCCAGGCTTGGCTCCTTCTGGCCAGTGCCCTGGGCTGGAAGGTCTTGGGCTTTCCCAGGGCACCATCCCAGCCAGAAGCAGTGGGGGAAGGAAGGAGCCTGCCAGCCAGGGGCTGGTTCTCCACACAGCACTGGGAGTGCCATGCCGGGCAGATATGGAAGAGCAGTGGAGCTTGGGAGGAAGATGAAGGGGCGAAGCAGGGAGAGGACAGAGGAGCACATAAAGGGCTAATGGGTGGGCAGCAGAGGTGACACATAACATGTCACTGCCTGGCACCTGCCAGCACTCATCAGCCACTGCAGCACGAAGTCAGAGACAACCAGAGACAGACGGGGGGAGGAGCGGGGCCTTGCTAGCCGAGAGCCGGCATGTAGCCAGGGTTGCACTGATGGCCCAGCAGGGGGAGCGGCCAGCCCCATGCACTGCATCTTCACCCCACCACCAGCCTTGCACACTCACCCCCATCATCCCCCACACACACACACACACACTCACTGGTGGACGGGCAGCTGGTGAGCAGGAATCTGGCCAGCAGCAGGACTCACCAGTACTGATGGGGGCAGAGGGGAGACAGAAAATATGGGACAATTTGCACATTTTTAAGAAAAAGTCAGGACACTTGGAGAAGGGCTTAAATACGGGACAGTCTCTTTAAAAATGGGACATCTGGTCGCCCTAAGTCTGAGGAAAAGACTTCAGTAGCTGAGATGTACCTGTGAGGAAAAGACAGCCTGCTAAGCCTGGCTGGGCTGATGGTTTGGTTGTGTTCGTGATTTTGTTAGTCATTGGTGAAAGCCTTCCATAGCCTCAGAGTCGGACTCTGTAAAGTGGTCTGGTTGGAAGGCCAGATCACTCCTATGGCCGGAGCAGGCCAAAGAAGATGGGGCACGGGGACTGAGGCAAAAGGTGTGTCATAACATTTCTTCCCAGGTCTGGACCTTAGCGTCCAAAATATGGGTGTAGCATGAAACCTCCAAGCTTAGTTACAGGCTTGGACTTGGTAATTGCTGCCACCAGCTAGGAATTATACAGTGCCTAGCTCACTGTGGTCTCCCCAAAACCTTCCCTGGGGGACCCCCAGACTCAGATGCCTTGAGTCTTACAACAAAGGGAAATAATCCCCACCCCTTGTTTCCTTGATACTTCCTCCCAGGCTCCCCTCCCTGGATGACCCTAGGAGATTCCCTGCTTCCAGTCCAGATCTAATCTCTCTTCCCCCTCACCCAGAGGGTATGCAAAGTCAGGCTTAGCAAATCTAACACAAAGGGTATGGCTACATTTGGAATTTCAAAGCGCTGCCACGGCAGCGCTTTGAAGTGTGAGTGTAGTCAGAGCAGCAGCGCTGGGAGAGAACTCTCCCAGCGCTGCATGTAAACCACATCCCTTACGGGTGTAGCGTGCAGCAGCGCTGGGAGCCACGCTCCCAGCGCTGCTTCCCTGATTACACTGACGCTTTACAGCGCTGTATCTTGCAGCGCTCAGGGGGGTGTTTTTTCACATCCCAGTTGCAGCGCTGTAAAGTGTGAGTGTAGCCAAGCCCAAAGAGATTTTCCCTCTGACTTCTTCCTCCCACCAATTCCCTGGTGAGCTGCAGACTCAATTCCCTGGAGTCCCCACTAAAGAAAAACTCCAACACGTCTTAAATAAAGCTTTATATAAAAAGAAAGAAAAAGGACATAAAATGGTCTCTGTAGTAAGGTGACAATATACAAGGTCAATTGCTTAAAGGAAAAAAATGAATAAACAGCATTATCCAAAAAGAATACAATTTAAAACATTCCAGCAACTACACACATGTAGATACAAAAGAAAACAATATAAACCTATTGTCTTACTATCCTTGTACTTACAACTTGGAAACAGAAGATTAGAAAGCCAGGAGATAGAAAGAATACTCTCAGAGTCGAGAGGGCACAGACACAAGACAAAGAACAACGGACTCACACCCAAAACTTCCCTCCACCCAGATTTGAAAAAGTCTTGTTTCCTGATTGGTCCTCTGGTCAGGTGTTTCAGGTTACTGGTGTTAATCCTTTACAGGTAAAAGAACATTAACCCTTAGCTATCTGTTTATGACACGCCCCCCAAATTGCAGACAGTCGGGAACCTCACTGGCGGTGATTTCTTCCTAGAACTTTAAAATAAACAGATTAATACAACACATGCACATTTACATATACCAGTAAGTATATAACTAACAGGCTTTTACATTTTAAGAACACTTTTTAACTACTGGATTCTGGGAAACTTTCACGAGAGAGTGCATCAGCTACTTTGTTAGAAGCTCCTGAGATGTGCTGAATTTCAAAATCAAAATCTTGGAGAGCTAAACTCCAACGAAGAAGTTTCTTGTTGTTCCCCTTGGCAGTATGAAGCCACTTTAGCACAGCATGGTCAGTTTGTAGCTGGAACCGCCGTCCCCAAACATATGGGCGTAGCTTTTCCAGGGCATACACAATGGCATAGCATTTCTTTTCATCGACTGATCAGTGACTTTCCCTCTCAGGCAGTTTCTTGCTGAGAAATACGACAGGATGGAAGTTGGGATCCGTTGCTTCCTGCATGAGAACTGCTCCTATACCACGCTCAGATGCATCCGTGGTTACTAGGAATGGCTTGTCAAAGTCCGGGGCTCTGAGCACAGGGTCAGACATGAGATCGCCTTAAGTTGGGTAAAGGCTTTTTGACACTCATCAGTCCACTTAACTGCATTTGGCTGGGTCTTTTTGGTCAGGTCGGTCAGTGGGGCAGCGATTTGGCTGTAGTGTGGTACAAATCGCCTGTAGTACCCGGCCAAGCCTAAGAAGGATTGAACCTGTTTCTTTGACTTTGGGACAGGCCACTTTTGGATAGCAACCACCTTGGCCTGTAGGGGGTTTATGGTTCCTTGACCTACCTGGTGTCCCAGGTAAGTTACTCTGTTTTGGCCTATTTGACACTTTTTGGCCTTAACAGTTAGTCCAGACTGCCTGATGTGCTCAAAGACCTTTTCCAGGTGTTCTAGGTGTTCGGGCCAGGAGTCAGAAAAAATGGCCACATCATCGAAGTAGGCAACTGCATATTCACCCAGTTCAGGTAGTAGACCATCTACCAGCCTCTGGAAGGTGGCGGATGCATTTCGCAGCCCGAAAGGAAGGACATTAAATTCATACACCCCCGCATGGGTGACGAATGCTGACCTTTCCTTGGCAGGTTCATCTAGCGGTACTTGACAATACCCCTTGGTTAAGTCTATAGTAGAGATGAACTGGGCACGTCCCAACTTCTACAATAGCTCATCGGTGTGTGGCATTGGATAGTTGTCCGGACAAGTTACCGCATTTAGCTTACGGTAGTCCACGCAAAAGCATATTTCCCCATCTTGTTTGGGTACCAGAACCACTGGAGATGCCCATGCACTGGTAGATGAGCATATTACACCCATTTGTAGCATGTTTTGGATTTCCCATTTTATAGCAGCTTGGGCATGAGGAGACACTCGGTAGGGTGGGGTTCTAATTGGGTGAGCATTACCTGTGTCAATGGAGTGGTATGTCTGTTCAGTCCATCCTGGGGTGGCTGAGAACAATGGGGTGAAGCTAGTGCACAGCTCCTTGATTTGTAGCCACTGCAGACGTTCCAGGGTGGTTGAGAGGTTCACCTCTTCCACGCCACCGTCTTTTTTCCCTTCATAGTAGACACCTTCAGGCCACTCAGCATCATCTCCCTGGACTGTAAACTGACAAACCTGTAAGTCTCTGGAATAGAAAGGCTTGAGAGAATTAACATGGTACACTCTGGGCTTTAGTGAGGAATTGGGAAATGCTATAAGGTAGTTCACAGTTCCCAGGCGCTCTTGGACCGTGAATGGCCCTTCCCATGATGCTTCCATCTTATGGGCCTGTTGCGCCTTCAAGACCATAACCTGGTCTCCTACCTTGAAGGAACGTTCTCTGGTATGTTTGTCATACCAGGCCTTTTGCTCTTCCTGAGCATCCTTTAGGTTTTCTTTAGCAAGGGCTAAAGAGTGTCGGAGAGTGTTTTGTAGGTTGCTTACAAATTCCAGAATGTTAGTCCCTGGAGAAGAGGTAAACCCCTCCCATTGCTGCTTCACGAACTGTAATGGCCCCTTAACCTCATGGCCATACACAAGTTCAAATGGTGAAAACCCTAAACTGGGATGTGGTACAGCCCTGTAGGCAAAAAGCAACTGCTGCAACACTAGGTCCCAATTATTGGAGTGTTCGTTGATGAATTTACGTATCATGGCCCCCAAAGTTCCATTAAACCTTTCCATCAGGCCATTGGTTTGATGGTGGTACGGGGTGGCAACCAAGTAGTTCACCCCATGAGTTTCCCATAGTTCTTTCATGGTCCCTGCCAGGAAATTAGATCCCGAATGTGTAAGGATGTCAGAGGGCCAACCTACCCTGGCAAAAATGTCTGTTAGGGTCTGACACACAGCGTTAGCCCTGGTGTTGCCTAGAGCTACTGCTTCCGGCCATTGGGTAGCAAAGTCCACGAAAGTCAGTACATACTGCTTTCCTCTGGGCGTCTTTTTTGGGAAAGGACCCAGAATATCAACAGTTACTCACTGAAATAGGACCTCAATTATGGGGAGTGGCTGGAGAGGGGCCTTGACCTGGTCTTGGGGTTTTCCCACTCTTTGGCATACCTCACAAGACCGGACATACTTGGCAACATCCTTGCCCATCCCCTCCCAGTGGAAGGACTTCCCCAACCAGTCCTTGGTTCTGTTCACCCCAGCATGGCCACTGGGATGATCATGGGCTAAGCTCAAGAGCTTTTCCCGGTACTTAGTTGGAACCACCAACTGTTTTTGCGGATACCAGTCTTCCTGGTGTCCACCAGAAAGAGTCTCTTTGTATAAAAGTCCTTGTTCTACAACAAACCGGGATCGATTAGAAGAGCTGAGAGGCGGTGGGGTGCTCCGTGCCGCCGCCCAAACTTTCTGAAGGCTGTCATCTGCTTCCTGCTCAGTCTGGAACTGTTCCCGTGAGGCTAGGGACACCAGTTCTTCCTTAGACTGGGGACTTGGGCTTGGTCCCTCTGGAAGCGATGTAGGTGATGGGGTTATTTCCGTTGCTGGTGAGCCGCTTTTCGCTGGTGCACCAGGGGTTATTTCAGGCTCTGGCTGAGCCTCTTGGGTATGGTTGTCTGCTGCTTCTGCCAGTTCAGGCTCGCTGGCGCCCTCTGGCATTGGGGTTGAAGATGGATTTGCAAGCACTGTCGTCAGTGCTGGCAACGGTTCTGGTGCTGGCTGCTTTTCCAGTTCCTGGTCTGAGACTGGAAACACTGTGGCTGTTTCCGTTGTTGGTATGGGATCCGGGTCCACTACCTCTGTCTGGGTCTCTGGTAACACAGACGGGAACCCTATGGGTGGCTCAGGAACAGGAATGGGTCTGGAAGCTTGCCGGGTTTGGCTACGTGTAACCATTTCCACTCTCTTGGCCCGCTTCACCTGGTTGGCCAAGTCTTCTCCCAGTAGCATGGGGATGGAATAATTGTCATAGACTGCAAAAGTCCACATTCCTGACCAGCCTTTGTACTGGACAGGCAGTTCAGCTGTAGGCAAGTCTACAGCTTGTGACATGAAGTGGTAAACTGTCACTTGGGCCTTTGGATTGATGAATTTGGGGTCTACGAAGGATTGGTGGAAAGCTGACACTTGTGCCCCCGTGTCTCTCCACGCAGTAACCTTCTTTCTGCCCACTCTCAAATTTTCCCTTCGCTCCAAGGGTATTTGAGAGGCATCTGGGCCTGGGGATCTTTGGTGTGATGGTGGTGTACTGAACTGCACTCGTTTGGCGTTCTTTGGGCAGTTGGCCTTGATATGTCCCAGTTCATTACACTTAAAGCATCTTCCAGCTGACTGGTCACTGGGTTGAGGTGGGTTACTGGAGACTGGTGAGGTGGAAGAATAGGGTGTCTGTGGCTTTCCTTGGGTTGTAGGAGGGGTCTTTGGCTGCCCTCGGTTGTAGGGTTTATTGTCGGTGTGCCCTCTGGGGTATTCATTCCCCTTGACAGTAGCTTTCTTGCTTTCTGCCACTTCCATCCATCTGGCTCCAATCTCCCCCGCCTCGGTGAGATTTTGGGGTTTTCCATCTTGTATGTACCGTGTTATGTCCTCAGGAACACCATCCAAGAACTGCTCCATTTGTATGAGGAGGTGCAGTTCGTCCAAGGATTTAACATTGTTTCCTGATATCCAGGCCTCATAATTCTTTCCAACATAGTAGGCGTGTTTGGGAAATGACACATCTGGTTTCCACTTTTGGGTTCTGAAACGCCAACGGGCATGATCCGGGGTTATCCCCATTCTGTATCTGGCCTTGGTTTGAAAAAGTTTATAGTCATTCATTTTCTCCTTAGGCATTTCAGCTGCCACCTCTGCTAAAGGTCCACTGAGCTGTGGCCTCAATTCCACCATATACTGGTCTTCAGGGATGCTGTACCCAAGGTAGGCTCTTTCAACATTTTCCAGGAAGGCCTCGGTGTCATCACCTGCCTTGTAGGTGGGAAATTTCCTGTGCTTTGGAACAAGTATTGGCGAAGGGTTGTTAGGATTGGCTGTGGTTTTTTGCTTAGCCTTTTCTAATTCCACGGCCTGCCGGTGGGTTTCGCTCAGGAGTTCCAACTCTCTTCTGTGGGTAGCCTCTTTTTCTCTTTCTCTTAGCTCCATCTCTTGCAGTTTTTTTTCCATATCTCGCCTGTGCTCTGCATCTTTGATTTGTTCTTCGGCCTCCATTTTTGCCTTAGAAGTCATGGTTCCTGTTTTCTTGTGTTGGGGTGCCCTCCGCTGTTTATTGTCTGAACTGCTGGCTCTGTTGTCTCCTGGGGTTTGCCTAGCAACAGTGCCTTTTTTTTTCTAGCTAATCTTTTAAATGTAAAGTAAACCAGAAAAACCACTTTATTTGCATGTGTGTTGTGCTGGCTACTTAACTCTCAATCAGCGTGCTATAGTATAACAAAAGACCCTTAATAGTTCCTTGCTTAATATGCAAGCTACTGCCAGGAGAGAACAGAAAATAAAATTTCTTTCTGGTTCCTTTTAAAACCAAATCCTCTCTGCTTAAAAGCCATTAGCAGAGAAAAGAAAAATATAATATTCCTACTGGCTTCTGGATTCTATCTTTCCCACAATGCTGCACACCATGTCATAACATTTCTTCCCAGATCTGGACCTTAGCGTCCAAAATATGGGTGTTAGCATGAAAACCTCCAAGCTTAGTTACGAGCTTGGACCTGGTAATTGCTGCCCCCAGCTAGGAATTATACAGTGCCTAGCTCACTGTGGTCTCCCCAAAACCTTCCCTGGGGGACCCCCAGACTCAGATGCCTTGAGTCTTACAACAAAGGGAAATAACTCCTGCCCCTTGTTTCCTTGTTACTTCCTCCCAGGGTCCCCTCCTTGGATGACCCTATGAGATTCCCTGCTTCCAGTCCTGGAAACACAAGTACCGAGAGATCTAATCTCTCTTCCCCCTCACCCAGAGGGTATGCAAAGTCAGGCTTAGCAAATCTAACACAAAGAGATTTTCCCTCTGACTTCTTCCTCCCACCAATTCCCTGGTGAGCTGCAGACTCAATTCCCTGGAGTCCCCACTAAAGAAAAACTCCAACACGTCTTAAAAAGAAAGCTTTATATAAAAAGAAAGAAAAAGGACATAAAATGGTCTCTGTAATAAGGTGACAATATACAGGATCAATTGCTTAAAGGAAAAAAATGAATAAACAGCATTATCCAAAAAGAATACAATTTAAAACATTCCAGCAACTACACACATGTAAATACAAAAGAAAACAATATAAACCTATTGTCTTACTATCCTTGTACTTACAACTTGGAAACAGAAGATTAGAAAGCCAGGAGATAGAAAGATTACTCTCAGAGCCGAGAGGGAATAGACACAAGACAAAGAATAATGAACTCACACCCAAAACTTCCCTCCACCCAGATTTGAAAAAGTCTTGTTTCCTGACTGGTCCTCTGGTCAGGTGTTTCAGGTTACTGGTGTTACCCCTTTACAGATAAAAGAACATTAACCCTTAGCTAACTGTTTATGACAAGGTGCTGCAAAGCCAATCCAACTGGGAGTGGGCACGCTGGTGTGGCAGCTCTGCTGCAGGGACTGTATCCTGAAAAGCAGTGACTTAGAATAGGGCTTGAGGGTCTTGGTGGATAACCAACTGAACGTGAGTCACCAGTGTGATGCTGTGGCCAAAAAGGGCTAATACAATACCTGGAAATAGAGATATATGAAAGAGAAATAGGGAGGCGATAGTAAGCCTGCAAACGGTGTGTCCCGTTCCAGTGTCCATACTTCAAAAAGGATATTGAAAAATTGGAGAGGATTCAGGGAAGTGCCATAAGAATTATTTGAAGTCTGGAAAACCTGCCTTATAGTGTGGGATTTAAGGAGCTCCATTTATTTTACTTCTCAAAGAGAAGGTTAAGAGGCATCTTGATCCCAGTTAAGGACCTACACAGGGAGAAGGTCTCTGATAACAGAGGAATCTCTAATGTAGCATACAAAAGCATAACAAGATTCCTGGCTGGAGACTAAAACTAAAATGCAAACTATTCATTCATTATAAATCATTCTTATGGCTCTCCTGTTTATGTGCGCTACATGTCAGCATGTTAAACCCATGTACATATGCACACCCTTCATGATGAGCCGGCAGCCTGTAGTATTGTATCCCTTGAATCAAATCTCCAAATCAACATTGACCACAAACTGGAAAGAAGGCCCCTTTATGCAGTCTACTCCCCCATTAAAGCCCCTTTGTACTATCAAAGTGCTGGAAAGGGGCATTAGTATACAAGAAAATTGTTTATAGTATTTGTTTTTTTGTGGGGGGGGAGAATACTTTTAGGTCTGTTCACCTATAATTAAGCCTCTGCGCATGGGCTTCAAATCATTTGAGAGGAGAAAATACACACACACCTCCTTGGCCATAGCTAACCCCTAAAAGCTGACTTTGTCACTTGTGGTGATGTAATGCCCATCCATTTACCTGGCTGCAGCCAAATAGGGCTGTGTTTCAATCATTAAAGAATTATTGGATTTTCCTCCCTTTTTGAGGAAGGCAGTCTGCTTAAAATACTTTGCCATTATCACTGGTGCTCTCTGTACCAGACACACACATCTCTCCTTCCACTCTGGAACCCAATGTGGTTCTCTTCGTGTGCTCCCCTTTCACACACACACACACACACACACACACACACACACACACACACACACACACACACACACACACACACACACACACACACACGTGTCTCTTTCAACTGCCTCTTGCTCCCTTTCTAACAGAGAGGCTGAAGAGAACGCTGAGGCAAGGGGTGAGAATACAGACAGGGGAGGTCATGAGGCAGAAAAGGACTGGAGTCTAATGAGTAGAGCTGGCCTGAAAGAGGGTCAGACTTCAGGAGGGCCTTAGTTTGACTTGAGAGAAGAAAGAGAGAGCCAGGAACAGTGGAGCTGAGAAGCTATGGGCACTGATAGACTGAAGATCATGAAACGGTCAGGGTGGAGAGACAATGCAAATGGGGCAGGTGGGTGATGCTGAAGGAAATGAAGCTGTGATCAGAGTGAAACATCCCAGTTACAGAAAATTAAGGAGAGAAAAGGAGTCAGCAGCACTGACTAAGACAAGGTCAAATTAGTGGCCATTTTAGTGAGTGGGCATATTGATCCAGGGTAGAAAATTAAAGTCTATCTGTAGCAATAGAGCCAAAAAATGGTTTTGTTAGGAGTTCATATTTATGCCATTTCTAACCAAGTAATTTAGCTGTTATACTAGTATTTATTTATGTATTTATTATGGAGCTAGCTATCAATATGCTTTCAACGTTACAGGCTTCCAAAATAAGGAAAGGTAAGTGAGCATCCCCAGCATGGAACACAAGTCTCTTTTATAATCCAATTAAACAAATATAACAGATCCCCTGAATATCTGTTCAAATGAAGTGGGCAACAATTTCTACAGAGCACTATATAATCTGCATGTGGTATGTTACGAGTATCCAGAGTTATAATCGTAAATGCTACCAAATTTTGGAAAAGATATAAAACCTCGTGCTTAAGAGTTTTTAAACCAATATCTGACTAGGTTGAGACCTACATGGGGGGCAGATTTTCCCCCGTCTACCTGCTATCGGGATTCTTGCACCCTTCTCTGAAACATCTGGAGCTGGCCACTGTCAGACAGGATAATGGACTAAAGGGACCACATGTGTGATCCAGTATGGCAACTCTCATTTTCTTGACTTTGGAAATGTTAATCTACTTCTAAAGCTGGTGATGTGCTAGAGGAGCCTCTCAGAGATTCTGGAAACAATTCTCTCCTATCCCCTGTAAGATCTGAGGTTATTTTATATTGTGCACAGAACCGATTTTGAATCTCATCTAATAAGAATAAGTAATGGCAAAACACCCTCTCTTTTTTTTCTCTCCAAATATTTTTTAAAAAATGTATTGGTGAATATAAAATTCACATGCTTAGCAGGTCATTAAATACTTCATTTAGAAACTGACAGGTCTCATATCATGCTTTATAGTGTTTTTCAAACTGTCACACCCACACTCTGCCTAAAAGCTGTTGAATATAAACTTCATCATTTATAATGCAAAAAGGGTATAATTGATTATGTTCTGATTATTCATCATAATACTTTCTTTCATGTGTACTTAATCATTGTGGTTCTTGGAATATGCAAACCTTTCAGGCAAATCTTTCTATAGAGCAATCTAAATAGCATTCTGAACTGACAACAGCTGGGTAAATAGTGCCAGTGAATTTCTGAAAGATGCAATGTCACAAACCACACCTACAGACCCAGTAAATCAGTTTCAACAAGGAGTGTCTAGAAAAGAGATATAGAGAGTCCTTAGAAGTTTATACTTTCATTTCTGAAAAGAAGCACGAAGTGTACTTGGTCTAGAAGCTGCTGTTGTGACTGTATTATTCAGTAATGTAATGTCAGCATCTCTCTTTCAACGTATATATTTGACAAAATTCAGTCTGCACCCAACAATGACTGCCATGGTGCAGATAGGCACAATAATGGTGTCACAGATTACTTTATCATGAGTTTTAATCTAAACTTCCCAAATCCCTGTACTACCTTAGAGCTGTAATTGGTTTAAGATACTATAATACAAATTTATCCTGTCATCCTTACTTAGATCCTTAAATCTTCAGATTGGAAGCTCTTTGAGACATCTTTTTTCTTCTGTGTTTGTACAGCACCTAGCACAATGGCATCCTGGTCCCTGAGTGGGGCTCCAAGGTGCTATTGCAATACAAATAATACTGATTCATCCCAAAGTATTTTACAGCTTTAAACCATATGCAGAGATCACCTGCATTTGCTGCAGAAATGCAGCTGCCTGTGGGATACAGTACAACGAAACCTGTCAGACTGCACACTACCCAGCATTTTAAAACATGAAGTAAACGTTCCCATATCCAAATGCTGCTGCTGAGAATTGTAGGTATTCTTGTATGAGGAATGAGATTGCCCAAGTTACAACTTAGACGGGGCACTAAGGTTAATATCACTTCTCTTGCCAAAAAAAAAAAAGCCATGGGATCATTAATGAACATGGGGGCAGGACCTTATTTACATCTCCTTTGAACAAAAACTCCATCATGGGACACTGGTTTATTATTAACTTAGAGCAAAGAATACCACCCACTGTATTACTGACACCACTTCCTGAAGGGTCCAAGTCTAGAATTCTCCAGCCCAAGTACTGATCAGGCTCAATGCAATTTGGCTTTTGAAATGCACAAGATGGTACAAGTCAAGAAGCCCCTTGTGACTAATGCACACACCAAAACAAGATTTATGAAGAAAATCCCTCAATAAACCACTATTGTGGCTGCAGTGATGAACAGGAGCATGATTTTCAGGTAAAAGCTAAAGAAAGAAGCAAAATCTGTTATAATTCTATGCCTGTACTTGGCATCTGAAGAAGATAGACTTGGGACCGTTCACTAGTGGCAGTTACAAATTCATCTCAGAACCTGTGTGGAATTCCCTTTTCTGATAGAAACTCATGTCCCCATCACCTACAGGACTTAACATTGCCAAAAATAAAATAGGTAAGTGCTCATGGTCACTATGTCTGTACACAGCAATATAAACACTAAGGATACATGTATACATCTGACCACCAATATAGCAATAACTAACAACTAATGGCTACAAAGGATGTTTAACTATGGAGTAAAAAAAAATATAAACTATTCAGAGAAGGGACTATCTCTAGCTGCATGTTTGTTCAGCTACCAGTGCAATGGTGATCAAATCTTGATTGAGACCCATGGGAGCTACTGTAATAATAATACATAGTGGACCAATGCGATGTGAGAATGAAAAGCAGAGTAGAAAAAGGCAGAAAATAGCACAGAAGCTTTTGAAGCATCAGAATTGTATTGTATGCTGACAGGCTGTATGTTGACATCCTTGTTACCCAAGGATATTGGGCCTCATCTTGACAGGAGCTTCAACCCGGGCTCATTTTTTGTGCTCACAATAATTTATGAGTGCTAAAATTATACTGCAAAACAGGAAGCTAGGTTTGAAAAATCAATCACATAGTGTTCAGAATTCAAAATTTGCTTCTGTGAATGTATTTTATAAGGGCATCTTAAAATATTTATCAGCTAGACTTGAAGACCCCTACAGTCCTGAGGGCTTTCAGCTTGGAATGCCCAGAAGAAGTAGACTTTTGCAGCCTAAAAAAGAGAGACAGAATTTTTAAATGTTAGTTCTCCACGTTCTCCAACCGTGGGGGGCCTCCAAAGACTTAGACTGAAAATTGACTGAACAGAATTCAACTATATATGCAGACAATAGATTTCCAAAGAAGTCCACACCTGCATCTGAAATGCTTTAGGGGTCCGCAAAGAAAAAAGGTTGAGAACCACTACTCCAACCAACATACAGGTGAAATTATCCCCATAGGATATCTATTTCTCTAATTCAAAAATCTGCTTTTCACATGTATTAGCGTGAAGTTCTGGCTATTAGCCAGATATGTAATAGAGAAACAAAGTGGGCGAGTTAATATACTTTATTGAACCAACTTCTGTTGGTGGAGGTGACAAACTTTTTAATTTAACAGAGTTCTTCCTCAGAACTAGAGGAGGTAAACAGAGTGTCATAGTTAAATACAAGCTGGGACAGATTGTTAATCATAAAGGGTTTGTATATGTTGTAAGAGACTACTTAAAATGAAGTGGGCACTTAACAACTCTGCAGTATTAAGGACAAAGGAGGGAGAGTAGGCAGCAGTGTGTTACAAATTGTTGTAATAATAATAATGGCTGTCACTCGTATTCGAGCATGACTATGACTGGAAATCAGTTTCCACATGTAGGGTTCAGGAAACGTGCTAAGGCAAGTTGGTGTCTACATTCCCTCCTATTCTGGGCCAAGGTGGCACGAAATATTCTGTTGCACGTTCTGCTTCCTTCGTAGCGGAGTGCCATGCTCACCTGTCATGGGCCATATCCTCCATGATCATTAAGTCCAGCCCAACAGACTGTATGTGCTGCTTGATACAATCCTTGTAGCAGAGTTTGGGGATGGCTAACCTTCTTACTGCTTTTTCCAAATTCGCTATACAGAACTCTCATAGGCAGTCAATTATTATCCAGATGTATGACGTGGCCAGCCCAAGTCATATGTCTCCATGATAGCATGGCTTCCACACTTAACATGGCTACCAGCCGTAGTACATTGTAAAAAGCCATAAAACCAGTATCTCTGCTAAGTCCACGATTTTCAGTGTACTGCAAAGTTATGAATTTAAGTTCCCAGTCTTGTCTTTTGCATATATTGTGCAAAGACAATGGACCTGCTGCATTATCATGGATCAGAATCTTTGTAAGCCTTTGTAAATGTTTATTCCTTTTTCTCTAGGTGAGCACAGAGAAGTAATTGTTTTGGGATACTATTTGGAAGGCAGTTATTGGGAGTTTACAGCCTATTAGGTGATTCATTCACTCCTTTCTATAACTGAAGTGAAAGAGAATTTTGCCATTGACTTTAATAAGAGCACAGTTGCGCCCTTGGGATTGGATTTATTCATATAAAATAAACTCAAAATCCCAAAGTCCATTCAGAAGTTCACACAACACAAGGTTTCTCTTCCTTCTCCCAGACCTTCCTGCCTGGAGAGCTTTGCAGTCTTTTCCAGACCTCCCTGCCGGGGCCCTTTGCAGTCTCTCCCGCTTGGTCAGAGTCTATCCCAGACCTCCCTGCCGGGAGCAAATCTCTTGATCTCAGGGTCTTCCCCGCATGAGCATTCTCTCACTATCTACAGACTGCTACAGCTTCCTGAGCTTTGCTCCTTCCTATGGCTCCTTTTAGGGCAATCACCTTGAGCTATCCTGGGTGTGGCTCATTCTGTACTCAGGATTCGCTAGCCCCAACCCTAGAGGGATAAGCCACCCTGTGACAGCCCCATTTTTGAAAATCAACGCTGTAGTGTTCAGGACTCAAAAGTTGCTTGACTTACCAAGCATTTTGCCATGCCAAGACACTTCAAGTTGCTTCACAGGCTACGAACAGTAATGCAACCACCCCATGGTAGCACAGAGAGACTAAGGCCTGGTCTACACTTAATATTTAAGTCAACACAGCTACTTCTTCCGAAAGTATGGAAAATTCATATTTCTGAACACCATAATTAAGCTGACCTCACCCCCTGGTGTAGATGTGGCTAGGCCGATGGAAGAAAGCTTCTATCAATGGAAAACCCCTTCTATCGCTGTTGGAAGCATCTATACTACAGTGCTACAATGGCATAGGTACAGTGCCATGGCTGTGCTGCTGTAATGCCAGTAGTGTAGACATGGCCTGTGAGACTTGCCTGTGGTCACACAGGAAGGCTGTGGCTAAGACAGGAATTGAAGCCAAGTCTCCTTAGTTCTTAATTGTCGCCTTATAGATTACTCTTCCTACCTTGTAGAATTGGGCCCAGAGTGTATCATTTGAAATATTTGATATTTGTTGGTCACAAAAGGCCAATAAATGGGGGTCACTACATAGTCTTCAAAATATGCAGACAAAATTCTACACCTTCAAACACTAACATTACTCAGAAACAATCTTATTTGAGGTTGAAGCTGCAGAACAAACATTAATAGTTCATAACAATTGAAACAGTAATACTGATAACACTATCTGTAAGGTTAACTAATGCATAATCATTCCTTGCAAGCCTCTTTTTTTTCGTTTGTTCTGAATCAAGCTGTTTTTCTTGGAAAAAGCCAATAGAAGTGTGAACCGCCTACAGCAAATGTTGATACAATGAAAGTTTCATAAGTGACTGGTGATATTTGTTCAGGTATTATTTTCAGCCACCTGCGCTGAGTTTACAAAGCGGGTGTGCAGTTCTCCTATCTTTTATGTTTCCAGCTTTCGTTGCTGAGATACCACGACTCATGCTTAACAGTGAAAATAAATCTAATTGTTTTCTCCCTTTCCTTTAAGCACTGGGGTTTCCAATCAGATTATGAAGCTGAAAAGTGATAATGAACTCTGTCCGTCTGAACTCTTTTGTGTGCCTTGTCAGAACAACCTTTTGAAACCCAAGTAATGTATTGTGGTCTGAAGGATGTTTTGCAGAAGAACCAGATAAACATTAGAAGTGGACCAGACACAAAACTGTAGCTGTGGTCAGTTGTTCTCACACTTGCTCTGGTAGCATTAAGGGCCTGCTCTCCAATAAGTCAGTTGGAGGCACAGAATAACTATGCCATTTCTATGTGTGACATTTATTTTGGAACACCATATTGTATTTCAATCTCCATTTTGAAGGTAACATTCAGTGTGGCTTAAAGCATCCATTTTCTAGCAAGGACTTGACACCTAGTAGATAGACTATATCTGGGAAGTTGTGACAGAACCAACAGCACTGAATGGTTCTACCTTATTGGTACCATGGGTTTTCTACCAGTGGGTAGATTTTGAATGACTCTGTATCCAGAAGCCAGGGATGGAGGAGTTGAAGCTTAGAAATTCCCCCAAGGAAGCACATGGGCAGAAAAGGTGACAGTCTAGTTTTAAAAGAGGAATATTCTCTGAGAAGGGGGGCCCATTCCATCACCACATGTAGAAGACCACCCAAGCAGGCAGAAGCAAACCTAGGACTCTCACAGGTGGTGATTTCAGACTGAGAGGGATTGCGTTCAGGAGTTTATTGTTTTCCTAAGATTTGTAACTGTAGTGGTATTTAAAAGTGTCTGTGGTTAAGAAATTCCTTTGCTAAGTCTGTATTTCTTGCTTTATTGCCACATTGTCTCTAAATGGTGTCACTCGGAAACCAGAGCTCCCACAGCCAGGTGTGCTCTGGGGGAACATGTCTAAGCATTTGGGACTCAGGAAAACTGAGGCACTGGTTCTGAGATCTAGGCAGCTGGACTTGGGGTCCCATCCCACTGTCTAAAAAAAAAGGGCGTCAGACATGAGTTGTGCCTAAGGGGGAGAGCACCTGAGTTGTAGAGCTAGGAGCATTGACCAGTCACAACATGCACCAAGGGGCTTACAAGCATGTGGGATGCAATGGTTGGATCCAATCACAACAGACTGGGGTTTGTCCCAAGAGTGAGATAGAGACAGGTTGTGATGCTATGCACAAATTTGCCCACATAGTCACCTACTTTGCAAAGAACTATGATCCCTGCTGCAAACAACCCTCCGCAAAGTACAGCATCCTAGAGTTACAGAGGGAACTAGCACTGGCTGAACTGGTAACAGAGGACCCTTGAAGCTTCAAAAACAAAGAAATCTGATTAGGATGGATGCCACATATGCCCACATCCTGGGGTCTCTTGCAGCAGCAGGTTTAGCCTCCTCTGCAAACACACCCACAGAAGAGCAGGTTTTTTATTATTTCATGTTATGTTCTTTCAAATTAGGGAGTTTGGCATGTATTTCTTTGTTATGTCTCAAGTATCTAGCAATGCCCATTACTATCTTCTATATGGGCAGTCCTGCCCAGCATCACTGCTAAGAGCAAAACTTGGAAGGATTTTTTTTTAAATGACCAAAACAATGTGACTGGCCAGTCCTGGATATGGGTCTGCAAATTGGTTCCTTCCCTTGCTACATCACTCTAAGTTTACAAAAGCATTTCACAGACACTAGTTAATCCTCACTACAGCCCTGTGAAGTAGGCAATTGTAAGTATTATCCCCATTTTACAGGGTACAGAGACTGAGGCAGATTCAAAATGTAATGCATGCAGGGAGAGTGCCAATCTATCCCTTGTGGTTGTATAAATTAGGGGAAACAGGAAATGATCAGAGAATCACAGATGAAGTTATGTGGGGTTTGAAATGATGTAGGTATTAATACACAATCAAAATGTCCTTGGAACCAAGGTAAACTGTATCTTCTATATCTTTCTATGGGATTCACCCTATACGCCATAGAAATCCCTTCCCCCCTGCACAAATGTTGTATTTGTAATTCCACACATAATAATTCCCTTTAATGGATAACTACTTCTGAATAGCAGACCTTGTCTCTCCAATTTGTCCTGTAAAAAACTAATTGCTTACTGTTGTCAGCTTTTGCTGTCCTGTTTTGAATAGATTGTTCAGATCACCTGTGAGAGAAGTGGCTAAATAATAATGAATCCAATGGATCCTGCATATAAGCAGAACTTGGCCTAATGACAAAGAGTCCCACAGTGCCGCTTTCCCTGTTAACTCATTACTTAAAGTGCCTCCTGTTTATATTGAAACGCTCTCGCACCATTCAGGAATAAGTCACTGACACAAAAAACCTATAGTGTTAGTAGCTATTCTACTAAAATTTTCACCCCCAGGAATACAAAAGAAAATGAAAAGAGGGTTGATTTTTCACTGTGCTGACTTCCCACAACAGGGGATGGTAGTCAGGCAGACAAGTGTCACTGTGAGAGACAAAAATCAAGGAAAACTTTGTATCATGTCAGTTTTTTCATTCCCATCAGAGACTAAGGCAGAAACTATCCTCAACACCCAGAGAGCCAGTTTTGTTGCTTGTGCAGTCAAGTAGTCCTGTGCAAAGTGAGCGCACGTCCAGACTAACCCGTGGCATCGGCGGGTTAAAATCGATTGCTCGGGGATCGATATATCGCGTCTAGTCTGGACGCGAAGTATTGATCCCCGAGTGCGCTTACATCAATTCCGGAACTCCATCAACCCGAACGGAGTTCCGGAATCGACACGGAGAGCCGCGGACATCGATGCCGCGCCGTCTGGACGGGTGAGTACCTCGATTTTAGAAATTCGACTTCAGCTACGTTATTCACGCAGCTGAAGTTGCGTATCTAAAATCGATTTTAATGCCCTAGTCTGGACGTGGCCTTAGTGTAAAACACTCCCAACCTCAATAAGTAGTTCTCTCTTTGAGGAGGTGTAAGTGCTAATACAAGGTGTAGAATCATGCCCAGCGTCTCTCATTAGTGCAGCATAGAGTGCCCTGTTTCCCTGAGGTACAGTAGTCTGTCCATCATAAAACTTAAAAACAATTATTACAGTCAGAAACACTGTAAAGTTGTAGCCCTTAACTCTTGTTGCACCAACATGTATGTTAAAAGAATAAACCATAGTGTCTGCCTTTGGCTATGACTTTTAAAGAAGCCTAACGGAGTAATGACCCTCCTACTGACAGTCCATGAGACCTTAGACACCTTAGAAAATTCCAGCCTTCATGCTTTGCTGAGCATTACAATCGCCACAGGGTGAACTTGCTGGGAAATACACTAGCATAGAACAAGGGCTTACACCTCTTTCACTTTGCATTTACATACTCACACACTTACAGATGCATTTAATACATTCAGTTACAGTCAATATTGATGATGCATTCAATTATTTTGTATGTATTATTGTCCTTTTGCAGTGTATGCAGATCACTATATCAGTACTGAGGTTTTCGTGGTAAGCCATGAGAGGTGTTCCTGGAATTATACTAGCACTATCTAACCTCAGTTGTTTTATCCCAACATGGCTGTGGTTTGGTCTTCAAACAAGCCCAAAGATAAGCAAATACCCTTCTATCTTATTTGACCCCCTTTGCTTCATGTATATTTTATAAAAGCAAACAGTCCTGTGTAAACTTGTGATTCACTTCTGACCATAGAACACTGAGCTGAAGAATCCTTTAGCTAGGACCGGTATTGTAGCTCTTTTATTTCTCTTCAAAATGAACAATAATAAGTAGGACTGAAAGTGAAAGAATAACACACAAATATTTCAAATCTCCCTCTTTGTCAGCTGTGGTAGCTTTCATTCTCCATAAAACTGAAGAAAAAAAAAAAGAAAAAAAATCTTGGGTCTCAAAAGTATTTTATGTTAAAGAAAAAAGCGTGCAAAGATGCATAAACCATAGACTGTCTATACCATATTTGCTAAATATTCTCTACATATTCCAGTACAGAAATCAGCATTTGCCATATCACTTGTATTTATCTTTCCTGGTATTTGTGGTGTTTATTTCCCATTTTAACTCTATAGTGAAGTAAATTGAATTATTATGGGCCAGATCCTGCTTTTCATTTTAAATGGTACCCACTGCCTAAGAGAGAATAAAAGAAAATCCTCAACAGCCACTGCTGTGCAATCAGCAACCTAGATGCTTCTGACTTAGACCCTAGAAGACATGCTTCCATCTCCACACTGCTCAGACAATATAATTTTGTTCTCTCTTTGAAGCAAAGAGTAGGGCTGACTAACAGGTAGCAACTGCTCAGTGATCAACAACAGTCTTACCAACTTAAGCAACCAGCCAAAAAACAAAACAAAACAAAAATGTTGTTCCTCTGCCATTCTCATTCAATTTTTTTCACTTTTTTCTCTTGTTCTCTCCTTTGCTACCCTTGAAAGGATGAAAAACTGGTTTAACCGGCCAGCTGGGATTACTTGTGCATAAGGGAATCCCTGGGCATGCGACCTTCTAGCAGAGGGATATTGACATAATGGAGATCTATTCCATCACGCTCCCAGTACACGCATGACAAGCCCTCACCAAACCAGGGTGCAGATGGCAACTGGTATAGGAGATGCCTCTGCTGCCCAGGAAAGAGTCCTCACAGCGTTGGAGAATCTTGCCCAGTGGGTTATCAGTAAACTCTTTTACTTTACTGTTGTCAATAATATAAACAAAATGCTATCTATCTTCACTCAAAAAGTAGTTTTATGCTGAGATCAACAACAAAAGTTTTTCCATTGAATAATTCTCCATATTTTACATGAATATAAATAATACCCGCCATTCATATCTTGTTAGTTTGGTACATAAATCTCAAAATGTGGATAAAAATCATCATCATTTCAGATTCTCACAAATGTCAAAACTGGGACACATGGAATTTAAGTGACTTACCCCAAGGCAAACAGTAAGTCAGTGGCAGAACTGGGAGTAGAAGCCAGCTCCTCTGATTCCCTGTCTAATGGATCATGCTGGCAGAACTGGGAGTAGAAGCCAGCTCCTCTGATTCCCTGTCTAATGGATCATGCTGCCTGCCCTATATATATAATCAAATCTGACGAATACTGTATATATATATATATATATATACACATACATACAGTATTCGTCAGATTTGATTCCTTGCCTTATGTTTCCTGGGCCCATTTTCATTGTCAGTGCAGAGTTACCAAATGTACAATTATGGAAATGTATTTCTTCATTTAAAATTATGCAAACAGGAAGATCTTATTTTGATGAAGCATTTTATTTGCAAAGGCATCCTGGGCAGAAAAGAAAAAGAAGCAAGATATGTTCACATCATTAAAACAATCATGCAAGTCAAATACTAACAGTAGTTACACACTGCTTTCAACTCTCTAAGGCACAGACATTTGAATCCTGCATAACTAGTAGCGAGTCTTACAGTTAGTAGGCGAGGCTCTCAAAAGGATGACCGTCTGCAGCTAAATGACAAAATACCAAACCTAAACATAAGCCTGGGGAATCTTAAAAAACAATTAGTAATATTTACTATTCTAAATAATTCTAGTTGGAGAGATGAAAATAAGAGCAAGGAATGCACTGAGTCAATGTTATTGACCTGAACTCTGAAAGAAATGCCAGGACTATTATTTAGATGTCAAAATATCTCCAAGAAGACTGTGAGGTTGAAACTAAATGCCTGTCTATTTTAAGATAGGCTTTCAGGCACACAGACTGCTCAAATGCCACTGGAATACACTAAACAGGTCATATTTCTACTTTAAAGGTTACACTACGTTAAATTATATGCAATTTAAGAAAGAAGATGATGTTATATGGCTAATCCTTTTCCCTTAAAAGCATGTCCTGACTAAAATGAATGCATCTTTCAGGGAGGATTTGGTAAAGGATGGCTCTTTAAGATTTAAAGTAATAAACATGTCAAATATTTCTTAAATCTATTCTTAAGTCACAAAACTCAGTATCATTTACACAAAGAAACGAGACATGCACATCTCAACAAGTACAATAGGCTATTTAAAGAAGAATCTGGTAGGTACTGCAAGATTCCATAATACACTTATGTCACATGCTAATGTATGTCGAGACTACATTGTGAACTGGGTCTTCTAGAAGCTTTTGCAGTCCTGTATCAGATCCTTCTTTTGTTTTAATGGCCTTTTCATGTTTTTATGCGGCACTACTATTGAATAGATTTTGGACAAGTTAAAATGTTATGACCTCCTTGTCATTAAGAGCTTGTTCATGGATTTTGGTTTTGTTATTTTTCCTGAGCAATTGCCAGCACCCTCACTGTCCTTAATAATCCAATCCATGGACTGTTTCTAAGGCTTTTCTCTAGAGTTGATCCTTTGCAGGATCAGAAATGATCTCGCTAATGTGAAAGTAGAATGAATTATATTGTGAAAATAGAAAGGATTAAAGAAATGTTGTCTGTACCTTTAAGCAAAATTGTTGGAATGCTGCAATCCAGGTGTCAGGAATACAGACATTAACATAGAACAATTGCACCGTTTAAGGGCAATTGGTGAAGTATTCGCCTTTGATCGATAAGAGTTAGTAAGGAAGTAGGATATGCATGCTGTGCCCCAGGTGAATTTTACTGTTTTGCTTTCTTTGTCCCTTTGTCTAATTCCCGCTTTTCTATCTGTACAAATAAGATAGTTTGTGTCTTGCATGGTGCTCACATTATCTGGATGTTATTAGCAGAGCACTGTGCTAATAAAACAGAGGGGTCTGACAAACTGTGAGTCCTTAGTCTAACTTTGACACTAATGTACTCCTCTTGGTCAATGTGCTACCCCTCCTCCAAGTGTTCTGCTTGTCCAATTCACTGAACATCTTTTAGCAACTCATTTGGTGAATCAAGTGATTGACTTCTATTGTGATTACTGGTAAAAATATAGTCATATGCACTGCACACTTGAATTTTTACCTGTTTTGAGTTTGATTTGAGCACTTAAATATTTGTGCAGAAGTTAGAAAGCAGCTTGTGGACCCAAATGATAGTCCAGAGGCATGTCACACTCACCTACTATTTTTCAGTTTATGGAATTGGAAAGAGATAGGAACAGAACATCTACAGGTGCTGATTAGTGAAGCTGCTGCCTGTCAATTGTTGGAGGATCTGCAACTCATTAGTTACAAACTGGTATAGTAGCAGTACAATGAAGAGAGTCAAATCCTACAGTCAGTATTCAGGTTAAACACAGCATAGACTTTGAAGTGAAATAGAATTTTACATGCACACTGACCACCAAACAGACCCCTAAATATACAAGGGGTGAAATTCTCTCCCATTCACGAGGCCAGCATAAGTCTTATGCATCACTTAAGTCCCACGTAAATCCCTCTAAATAAAATGTAGGTGGGACTGAGGTGGTAGGTAGGCACAGTGTAAACCCTCCACAGAGGGATGAACTTCACCGAAGATGGTTAGAATTGCAGACCACCTATTTGGCATCACTTTAGGGCTGCCAATTTCAGTTGGACCTATTCCATCATATGACATAATCTTTAATTAAAGATTGAGCTTTAATTCCTGGAGACTCCAGGACAATCCTGGAGGCTTGGCAACCAAAATGAGTGAGAGAGGCTCTCTTATACCTGCCCCTGGAAATTTCCACTACATGCATCTGACGAAGTGGGTATTCACCCTCGAAAGCTCATGCTCCAATACGTCTGTTAGTCTATAAGGTGCCACAGGACTCTTTGCTGCTCTCTTTCTTGTATTTTTGGTTAAAAGGTGAGAAACACAATGCACACATGGCAGATCTAAGTGCTTTTTTTTATTATGACAATAAACAAACACTTTTAGGTGGGGAGGGAATACTGTACAGTTTCAGTGCTGTTGTTCCTCCTGCTGACTTCTTAGATCTTAAGAGACTTTTGACTAGAGAAATGGCCCTGAACCATATCACAGAGCCATGGAAGATAATTTCCAGTAAGCACACTAGGTGAAATTAATGATTTCTTTTTCTTATTCAGCAGAGATAATGTTAGGATGATTAACATTTGAGATTTGACCTTGAAACAATCTTTGCATTGTAAATTCTTAATGATGAAAACAATATTCTCAGTGATTAAAACATGTTGGTAATTAATTATTAAAGCAGAATAATTGCAAACACATATTCCTATAATTTCTAGGCTTAGAAACCATTTGTATAAGTTTCATTTTCAATCAAAAAATGCAATACTGTTTCTGGACATTAATCTTTCCACCAGTTCCACTGACAAAAACAAACCTGAAATTAACAAGACATTTGCCAGCCACCACTCTGATTCTATAATGTATGCCTTTCCCCCACCCTTTATCTGTCTTGTCTATTTAGAACGTAACCTCTTCAGAACAGGGACATTGCTTACTATGTGATTGTTCACGTCCTAGCACAATGAAGCCCTGATCCTGATTGGAGCCTTTATGCATTATTGTAATGTGAATAATAAAAAATAACAGATCCCATCTATGCTGTAGGTATGTAAGCTAGCCTTCTGTATAAAAACATATTCAAGGCACTATAGTCTGCAGAAAACTGCATGCCAAACACTTGTAGTAAGTTGTGCCATATCATCCTACCATATCTGCCCCCAAAAGTTTGTCCTAAAAAGCAGTGGGCATACTCAAAAAGGATCATATTCTCCAGAAATCCAACACAGCAGTCAAAAGTAACTCCTGTGACTATAACATGCGCCTTCCTGTCTGTCTTCTAGTCAGATATGCCTCTTTTGTGATCTTATTATGGAGTAACAGATTGTCAGTGCAATTGTCCCATAGTTCTTTTTCTCAATTGCTACTTCCTGTAACATACCAGAAGCGTCTATCAATATTTCTGGGCTCATTGGTGGGGCCATCTAATCTGTGCATTGCCATTTCAAGTTTTGCCTACTTACATCGATCTACACATGCAAACTTGCCTCCTTTTCTAGAGATAGCCTTGAACCACACAATTCTGATCCATCCAGACTTGAAGCTTCCCAAGATTTGAATGGTTTTAGATCCAGTGTTCTAGTATGGATCCTGCCGTACTATTTTCAACTGTTTTAAAGGATATTCTAAAATACTTGTGTTTTTTTCATTTAACTCTTCTGATCTTTCCACAAATCACACCCTCACATGCATATTTGGCATGAAAACAGAAGATGTTGTACATTAAGCACTGGAATAAATTGCCTAGGGAGGTTGTGGAATCTCCATCATTGGAGATTTTTAAGAGCAGGTTGGACAAACACCTGTCAGGAATGGTCTAGATAATACTTAGTCCTGCCATGCATGCAGGAGACTGGACTAGATGACCTCGAGGTCCCTTCCAGTCCTATGATTCTATAATTGTGCAATGCAGTTCTTTTCCACTGAGTCTGGCATCATGCCATGTAGGACTACCTCTATCGTGGAAAACCTTGCTTGGCACTTTTTGTAAAAGATTATGGTAATTTTCTTTGTGCCACATCACACAGCACATGGGAGCATATGACCTGGCGCAGAAAAACAGTAAATGGTTCTTTCTGCATTTATTGATCTGTTGACTGGTGACAAGAGTAAGATACAAAACATGGCTGAAAGTGCTCAGACACTGAGGATAACTACTAAATATGGCTTCCAACAATTTTAGTGACATAAGGACATCGAAGATTGGGTTCAGTTTTGCCAAAGATGTTCTGCAATTTGTATTAACTCAAAATTGATAGCCCTCAATGGGAACAGTAATGGTGTAACAATCATAACTCCAATATTAAACACAGTAAATGTAGCTGAATAGTTAAACACACAAGCCTCAAATCAAGTTTCCTATTGAACTTGACAAAACAAGCGTGGGAATATTTTAGTGATCCCTGCTCAGAAACGTACAGGATTTTTCCAAGGTAGAATTCTTTCAAGAATTAGACCTCACAGTATATCAGGTGAATTATATAAAATGCCAAGTCTTGTGTGTTTAAAGACACGGAGCAACAATTAATACAGGTATCTATGTTCCAGCAAAACTCCACATGACTTCCATTTGGGATTTAAACTGGTTTTGCTTTTTGGTTTGTTTGTTTATTTAAATGCTGTTCTCCCCATAGCTATTGCTTTGAACACTAAACAAGAGCGAGCCTTCTACAACAGCATCCATAAAAATGACTACAAACGTGCGAAAAACCCTGCAGACAAGCAAAGGGGCAATACAGTTGCAAAATACATAAAATCAAGCAAGACCAGCTTGTATTTGCTACTGGGCAGTCTCTGCTCTGGGGTTAGAGAGATTGTCCCCAAATTCAAAAAGAATCATATTATCCAGAAATCCAACACAGCAGTCAAAAGTAACTCCTGTGACTATAACATGTACCTTCTTGTCTGTCTTCTAGTCACACATACCTCTTTTGTGATCTTATTATGGAGTAACAGATTGTCAGTGCAATTGTCCCATAGTTCATGCCCCTAGAGGGGCATGAAGAACTGTTTGGGGGAGTGTGTGGTGGGGCCCAGGCCAGCCAGCTCTGCTTCGCCCCCAGCAGTAGCTGCACTCCGTCCCCTGCTCTGCTCCCAGCCCAGCTCCAGCCCCAACTGCAGCTCCACTCTGTGGCCTAGGGTGACCAGGTGGCTGGTTTTCAACAGGAACACCCAGTCGAAAAGGGAACTGCGGCCAATGGGAGCTGCAGGGGCAGTGTGTGCAGGCAACAGCAGTGCACAGAGCCACCTGCGCACCTCCACCTAGGAGCCGGACCTGCTGGCGTCTTCCGGGGCGCAGTGCAGAGTTAGGACAGGCAGGAAGCCTGCCTTAGCCCCGCCTTCCCCTCCAGCTGTACCGCTGACCAGGAACTGCCGAAGGTAAGCTCCAACCCCCTACCCCAACCCTAAGCCCCCTCCAAACCCAGAGCCCCCTCCTGTACCCCAAACCCCTCATCCCTAGCCCCACCCCAGAGCCTGTTCCCCAAGATGGTGCCGTCACCCTCCCGCCCCAGCCCAGATCCCTCTCCAATAGTTTGAACCCCTCTACCCAACTCCCAGCCTAGAGCCACCTCCTGCACCTAAACCCCCTCATCCCTGACCCCATCCCACAGCCCGCACCCCCAGCTGAAGCCCTCACTCCCTCCTACACCCCATCCATCTGCCCCAGTGTGGCATCCCCTTCCTGAACCTGAACCCCTCATTTCTGGCCCCACTCCAGAGCCTGCACCCCCCGTTAGAGTTTTCACCCTCTCCCATACCCCAACCCCCTACTCCAGCCTAGTGAAAGCGAGTGAGGGTGGGGGGTAGTGAGGCACGGAAGGAGCGGGACTGTAGTGAGCAGGGGCCAGGGCCTTGGGGAAGAGGCAGAGGTGTTCAGTTTTGTGGGATTAGAAAGTTGGCAACTGTAACTCTGTCCTCTTCTCTGCCCCCAGCCCAGCTCTGCCCTCATTCCCTTTCTGCCCCCAGGCCAGCTCTGCCTCTAGCTGCAGCTCCTCCTCCATCCCTGGTACTGCTCCCAGCTCTGCCATCAGCCCAAGCTAGGGTGACCAGATGAGAGACGTGAAATATCGGGACGGGGGGAGCAAGAGCCGAAGGAGCATAGGAAAAATTGGTGGGGGCTGAGCACCCACAGGCAGCTCCATGACTCTCCCCCCTGCACCAGCTCGCCTTCGCTCTGCTTCCACCTCCCCTGAGCTGGCTGCTCCATCCTGCTTCTCCTGCTCGCACTGCCATACAGCTGATTAGCACAAGCCTGGGAGGGAGGGGTGAGGAGGAATGTGGCATGCTTGGGGAAGAGGCAGGGCCACGGCAGGGATTTGGGGAGGGATCCAATAGGGTAGTGAGGGGGCGGGGCTTGGGGCAGGGCCAGGGCAGGGATTTAGAGAGTGATCCAATGGGGGAGGGAGGGGAGGAGTCGGGGTGGGACCAGGTGGATTTGGGGCAGGGGGCACGAGCCCTCTCTGCCTGTGTGTCGGAGGGCAAAATATCAGGACAATTCATGTCCCAACCGAACATCGGTCGGGGCGTGGGACAAACAAGTAAATATTGAGACAGTCCCGATAAAATCGGGAAGTCTGGTCACCCTAGAACAAGCTTCTCTGCTGAGTCAACTGTGCTGTATTGGAGGGAGGGGTGCAGACAGATTCTATTATTGGTAAGAGGGGAGTGTGACAGGAAAAGTTTGGGCATTACTGGTTAGCGTGTACTGACAGCTAGAAGCTTTGCTGAGAGTTAATGGAGATCTTCCCAAACTGCCACTTAAAAGCAAACATTCAATTATTTTAGTAGCTTTTAACTTTTTATTTAGAGCTTTCATTTGCTTGTGATACCCTCCGTACCTTCTCAGAAGTTTGAAAATACTTTCCCTATCGAGAGTGTTGGTGGTCATCTAATCAGTGTGTGGTGGGGGCTGTGGGCAGGGTAGCCACTGATGCATCCCCAAAATACTGGACATTCCAGTACTTCTGGGAACAGCATGGGCCTATCCCCGCCTGCATGGCCCCACCCCTGCTGGCATGAGCTTGCACTATATAGTGCACGTAAGGTCATGCCACACATGGAGGATGCTATTTGAAGAAAGTGTCACCCCCCTGCTGGTGTGACCGTGCCTGATTTGAAGTTTCCCAAGATTTGAATGGTTTTAGATCCAGTGTTCTAGTATGGATCCAGCCGTACTATTTTCAACTGTTTTAAAGGATATTCTAAAATACTTGTGTTTTTTTCAGTTAACTCTTCTGATCTTTCCACAAATCACACCCTCACATGCATATGTGCCCAGTGCACGTAAGGTCACCCAGTGTAGTGGCACACTCTTGCTAGTGGACAAAACCACATCCAGTTTTGTCTCAGTAGTTGATGCAAAAGTCTCTAGCTTGAGTTAAGTGGGTGCTTTAAGAGCTCAAGCTAGATAACCTGGCAGGAGGAGGGGTGGTGGCTGGAGCTCATATGATGCTGATACTCAAACTAATAATGCAGTGGTGATATACAACAATTCATCAACGGCTAATCCAATCACTCTGTGTAACTCCAGAGTTGTTTTGCAGGGTGGTAGATCTCACTCAAGTTAGGCTAGCTCTAGTAGAGTAATTTCAGTGTACTAACTCAAGCTAACTGTTACAGTGAAGACAGGCCCAAGCCCCCTTTCTGGAAATGCTGTGTGCACCCAGAAGCAACACAAACACCTTTTTCACTGACCAAACTGCCAGTTGTAGGCCTGCAGGCTTTTTTAGACGTTTTTCACCTACATGACTTGGCTCCTGGTCACACAGTGAGTCAGTGGCAAAACCTTCAACCCTTTAGAAAGGTGTAAAATTACTCATGTCAACCAATTTTCTATGAAGAACAAAACAAACAGAGCATTGTTTCCAGATAACCTCACCCTTCCCTCCCTAGGGATTACACATTGCTTGTGAGTGTGTGTTGAAGAAAGAACAAACAAACAAACAAACAAACATTAGCAATATTGTTTCTCACCATATCTTTCAATTGAATGGTGAGATTTAGTATAATTATGGCAAATGTACTGACACAATCGGCAATTTTCTCTCAGGAGACCAGCAACAGTTTAATATTTGATGTGTCATAATAACTGAGGTAAGTCTGCAGAGCTGTCTCAGTGATGCCAACTCCCCCTATTGTGTTGCAAGTCTCACAATATGTTTCTTAAAGCCCCAGCTCTGGAGTTAAGCGATTACACGAGAATCTCATTTTCATTTATTTTTTTAGAAGTAAGTTTCTGGGACTGATGCTTGCAGAGGTAATGTGAACTGAGTGCAGCCCAGTGACTCAGAAACAAGCAGCCAATAAAACTATCCCCATATTTATTATTTTAAATGTTTTAAATCTCATTATTTTCAAGCCAACTTCAAGACTTGTGACTTGGCAACACTGCTTTTTGGAGAACTTTGCAGAAAGCCTGTCTTTGCTATGGCTGGCTGAAATCGGTGCTATATTCCCCTAGTCCATGAGCTTCCAATCAGTAGCGGAGGAGGAGACTGTGACAGGAGAGAGAGACCTAGCTAAAGCCTTACCTGACCACACAGACCCAAATCTCAGCACTGAAGTTTTTCTCTAAAATGGGAAGATCCACCAACCAGCAGCGTCCTTCTTCTGACCAATGCCAGCAGTGGGGTTATCAGGATCTGTAGAAAGCTAGGACCTCATCCCCACATCCTCAGAAGTTGGCAGAAAGAAGGAAACAGAAATAAAAGGCAAAAAGGCAATTGGTATTTCATGGTGCATAACATCCAATTCACAATGATTACTCAGACTTGTCTGACACTGGACAGTAAGCAGAGTTACCACACATTTCAATATTATGATGATTTAAAATGGCTGAGAACATTAGTGGAACTCCATTCATATTTCAACACTGATCAATCATTTTGGACCAGGTCCACAAGTTGGGTTTACAGTCCCTTCGTGCCACTTGAGTGACTCAAAGGACCCTCAACCCAGGCACAAATGCCCAGCTGAGAATAACTCCGTTTGGGCCCTGCCTCCTCCCCTGGTGTAGGGGATAGGGAGAGGGGGCACCAGTGACACAACTTAAAGCAGCTTTAAATTGCATTGAGGCTGGGCCTTGCTCTGAGAATCAGAGCTCTAGAACCCAGACTCCCACCATCCCTCCCTCCACTAAGCTTCAGTTAGCCTGAAAGAGGATCTAGCCCTCTAAATTTATACTGTGGTGTTAATCTAACATGCTATCTACCCTTCGTCATTATCACTGGAAAGCACTGAGGCAGAACTGAGAAAAGCAATACTATATCTATATGACTCAGTTAAGGAAAAGGTGATTTACTGCAAGACAATCTTTAAGTGAGACTCATTACTCAGAGGAAACACATTGGAAGAAATATATTTCCAAATACAAGTGTAGATGAAATGCAGTAGACACGGTCATCATTCAAAGTCTTACAACTTGCCAACAAGCAAAACCACAATAAATGGCTAATAAAAATGAATTTTTGTGAAGAGTAAAAAAAAAAAATAAACAAAATTACTTTATTGTATAGTGTGGTTATTTCTCAGACAATACTGTCAATTAATAGTGAAGTTCTACTTCCTGTCAGTTAAAAAGTACAAGAATTCTTCAAGCTGAAGAATGCAGACATACATCGTCTGTGAGAATCATAAAAAGATCAAATGTAATATTTTCTTTCAACGCAGACAACTGCCTTGAGATTTTCCACTCAGACAGCCTTGAAAACTGCCTCCAGCATTTGCCAATTACTACTGACAAATACCATTTGGCACTAAGTGATGTTTTAAGTGAAATAAAACAGTGAAGAAAACTATACATGATGAAAGGATTTTTTTTTCTTCTTAAGAAGTGACTGTAAGTTATATATTCACAAGATAAAGTTTATGTTTCCTGCCAGTGACAAATTCCATGTGATATTCAGGGCTGAGGTAAAGTTTGTTTGACAGTAATAGGAAAGGAAGACAAAACTAATTCTCATGTCCTTTAAAGCAGCCAGATTTTTCTTTTTTAGTTATAAACAAAGGGAGATCTGCTAATACCTCTGTTCTACATCATTCTTTACAATGTAAGTGGTCTAATGGAGAAAATTATTCTCTCTCTCACGGACTCTTGATGGTCATACAAGTTGTAACCTGCAACTGGTAACAACTATAGTATATAGGCATTTGTTTTAAAATGTCACTCATGGGGACCCTTAAAGATAGGTTAAAAGTATTCAAGGAGCATGAACTGATGGGAGGTGAATCACACTGTCTGGAGTGGCTCACGACCATGAGTGCCTCCCTTAGAGCAGACTGTGTTCTACAGTTAGATTTCACCAACTCAGTAACAAATGTGAACTTCTGGATCACTATAACAGTCTTACCATGGAGTCACAGATAGTCCCTTAGACTCTCCAGTATATCTTGCCACCCAGGCAAGCTGGACTTAATGATAAATGGTCACTTACACCAAAAATCACAAAATATTCAGGCTGCTTCCAGTCCCAAGAGACTTACCGCAGATCAGTTGGTACCCTAGATCTTACACCAAAGACAATGCCTGTAGCCAATCCTGTAATAAACTATCTAAAGGTTTATTAACTAGAAAAGAGAAATAAGAGAGTTAGATACAGGTTATCGCAAGCAAATATATACACACAAATGAGTTACCCTCCATGGTTCCTAAAGATGACAGAGATGTGATAATCTGTCAATTCAAGATCTCTTTCAGGGCAGACACAAGTGATGAACTCTGGGGATCTTGGTCTCTGTTTAGCGTCTCTGTCTCTGTGAGAGTTCAAACAGCAAAGAGATGGAAAATTTTCCTGCATCTTTGTTTTATTTCCTAGATCCAGCCTCCAAGGCCATAGGACAAGCTTCCTTGCACATATCATTTCCAAGGTGTAATAGGGCCATTCACCAATCCTTTGTATTGCGATATTCTTTGATAGTCCATCTGATTTTGATAGTTTTTCTGGATGGATGAGGGGAAACACTCTTCCCATCTGAGTTCACAGGTTTAGAGCAAACATTTTCAAAGTTATAAAGCAAAAGTTACAAATTTCCTTATAGCATGGCATACAGACACTACAAATAAGACTAATGCATGTAGCACATACAGACACTCAATAGAGTCTGAACCCTAAATACATTCTTGTAAGACTAATACCTATTTTGAGCAAAATTAACATGTAAGTAAACTGGTTTGGTCTCCAGCTATGAGTTTGTCAGTTCTTACCTAATGCCTGCAGCCTTGGCAAGAGCTGGCACCTGGCCTGCTAGTGGCACAATGGGTTTTCAGCAGTTTGATTTTAACGATGATAAAAACAGCATTATTAGAATTTTCTTTGGCATTTTGCAGACCAAAAGATGCAGTGTTTGTGGCACTGCACTTCCCTCTCTCTCTCTAATGCTATGGCTACACTTGGAGCTGGAGGTCTAATTCCCAGTTTGAGGAGACATACCTGTGCTAGCTCTGATTGAGATAGTGCACTAAAAATGGAGCATAGCTGTAGGTGATATGAGAGGCTGGCACAGAAGAAATCTTCTGCTGACCTAGCTACTGCCTCTCAGAGAGGTGGATTAACTACAGAGACAGGAGAACCTCTCCCATTGCTATAGTGTCTACACTGAAGCAACACAGCGGCACAGCTGTATAGGTTTAAGTGTTCACAAAGCCATAAAACAGACATTAGGGACCTAATCCCCTTTTCAACATAAGTCAGAAGTAACACCAATGAAGTCAATGGAGTTACACGAATATAAAAACTGATGCAAGAAGACAAGAGTCCACTCCTAGGACTTCCACTGCTTGTGCCAGCAAAAGCTTGGGAGAGAGACATTGTCACTTGCCTAGGGTTCAGTTCAGGCAAAGCATCTGCTCTGCCAATCAGGGTAGCTGCCAAGTATATGTGGCTGTGTAACTATCCGGAGGAGGGAGAGCCAGCCAGTCCAGGAACAAGGGGTCAGACTCTGAGGGCTGCGTAGCACGTGCAATTCCCATCGGCTGCAATAGAGCTGTGGCTGCTCAGCGCTCCCGAGGATCAGACTCAAAATGCACAGATGGACTTTTGCCTGTCTTTTTTAAAAGAGGGAGAAAAGAAACTGAATCTCTGCAACCAGATAGGGTCCCCAGAACTGCTCTCAGATACACCCTGAACTGTGGAGTAATCCCAGTGACAATGGAGCTACATCACTGTAAATGAAAGGAGAATTCAGGACCCGAATCTGTGAAGAAGAAAAGTGGAGAGTACTCAATTATACTAGGGCAACCTCACTAAGGGCATGGCTATACTACAGAACTATGGCAACCTCTGTCAGGTCGGCATACAGCCACTGCAATAATTAAATCACCTTTGCGTGTCCACACTACACACCTTGTGTCAGCAGCGTACATCCTCACCAGGAGCACTTGTCCCGATTATACTGTCAGTGTGGGGCATTCTGGGATGCCTTCTGAAAGTCAATGTAAGCAACAGTGTCTACAGTAGGGTGACCAGACGGCAAATGTGAAAAATTGGGATGGAGGTGGGGGGTAATGGAAGCCTATCTAAGAAAAAGACTCAAAAATCAGGACTGTCCCAATAAAATCAGGACATCTGGTCACCCTAGTCTACACTGACGTTGTGTCGACCTAACTACATTGACACTGACTCTATACCTCTCATGGAGGTGGAGTTATTATCATAGCAGGGAAGTTACGTTGGCAGGAGTGAAATTTTAGAGTTAGAGTTAGGTCAACTTTAGCTGCCTTGTATTGAGCGAATTCTGTAGCGTAGACCAGACCTCAGTCAATGGGATTGAACCAGAACAGCATGAGACCAGAATACACCCAAGGTCTGTGTTCGTGTCTTGGACTGGAGTTTCAGATATACTCTAAATTTGGGGAGGCTACTACAAAAAAGATAGATAAAACAGAAAAAAGATGGAAACATGCCAAGTAAGAGAAAGTTCCTTCAAGCGATTTTGCTTCTGTCTTATTCTAAATGCAGAGGACTAAAATGACAAGGTGGTTGAGGTGACAACTTCAACTGGTGGAAAAGACAAGATTCTTCTGTGTACCTCGCACACGTCTCTCTAGTATCCTGGAACCAACGTTGCAACAGATTAGAACATAAACTTTGTAACTTGATCCTAAAAGCAATTCAACAAATTATTTTTCTTAATTACAGAAATCAAATAATAACCCTGGCCCATTGAAAAAATGCTACTCTCTCCCTAATATTGAACTAAAAAATATAGCAAATGTAAATATTTCTTGCTATAATGTAGTTTCCTACCTTTCTGCAGTACATTTGCATCATCTAGTGGACATCTACAGAAATTACACTAATTTCATGCAGTTCGATCAGTATTATGTTTCTGAACACCTTTATGTTTGTTCTGAACTTAGCACATTGTGTGTTAGCAGAAACAATAAATGAGAAACTGTGTTTCACATTAATTCTTTGCTTACTGGTATATTATGACTAATGGCAAAGTAGGAATCTCTGGGCATTCCAGTCAAAATGAGAATGTTCTCTGATTCTGTGTCCTGTGCTGAATGGCTGTTCACTCTAACTCTCCCCTTCCCTCTGCGGTCTCTTCACCTCAGCCTCTCAACACCTGCCCCTTCTACTCTCTCCTTCCCTTCTCTGTCCATTTAGCTGATCCCCTCCAGAGTAAATCCACCAACCTGTCTCCGTTCAAAAATTTATAGAACTAACAGATGCCATTTGCTACCATCACACTGTTCACTCTGCTTGTGTGTTCTACCCTTTCCCCCACCATGACTATGTTGTCTATTTGCACAGTATTGCCTTGGTTTCCTAGTATTCCCTCATCTGCCTGTATCTAACTGTCAGCTCATTTTCTATATGCAGATTGTAAGGTCCTTGGGGTAGGGACTGTATCTTTGCTCTGTGTGCAGCACCTAACACAATGGGGTACTGGTCCGTGACTAAGGCTCCAAGGCATTGTGGCAATATAGAATACAAATGGATAATAATATAGAACTTCTTTGCAGGGTTTTAGACATCCTAAAGAATATTAAAATATAAAACTCATGGGACTTATGTGATGATTGCTTTCCATTTCAGTCTGTGAAATCACATCAACTGAATTTGGGTTTTCGAGCTGAGTAAAATCAGTCACAAACGCCAAGATTCTCTTGGTTTCATGTTGAAACAATGACACACTATGAATTCCACACAATTTTGCTGCAAAAATGAACACAAGGGTAGGTTGCAAAGTGTTCAGCAAACTTAGTCCAAGCGTACTGTGTAATTAAACAAACCAGGCAGATTTTATTGCAAATCTTCCCCAGCATTCTGTTTATGATGTTCTTTTATAATTATAGATGCACCGTGTGCTTGCAATCACTTCAGATAATTCCCAGGGACCTTTTTCAAAAAGATTTTATATTTGCAGGGAGTGTTCAACCTTAGAGGGGCAATGTATCCTTGGAGACATCACTTAAAGATCTCTTCCTTAGGCAGTGTCATTTTTAAATGTTTTCATAGTGCACTTAAAACTTTAAGTAACAGGGCTTGAGAGCTGATGCTATCTTATCTTGTTCTGATCAGTTAGGTCTAAAAACACTAAGAAATTATTAATGATATCCAGCATATCACTGAAGAAATGTGAAAACTAGAAGCCACTCACCAGAAGAGATCAAAGAAAATCCATACGATGTTCACTTTAAAGTGAGGTTCTACTCTAAAAAATGTGACTCAGGTTAGATGGCATTGTAGGGCGCGATGTTCATAATTTTTCAGATTTCATTTGTTCAGCTGATAAAAAAATAACAAAACTTCCCCCCTAAATGCCAGCTCTGCACCTTAGGATCTGAGAGTCAAGCTGTCATAAACAGATAGTTAAGGGTTAATGCCTCTTTTACCTGTAAAGGGTTAAGAAGCTCAGTGAACCTGGCTGACGCCTGACCAGAGGACCAATAAGGGGACAAGATACTTTCAAATCTTGGTGGAGGGAAGTCTTTGTTTGTGCTCTTTGTTTAGGGGGTTGTTCGCTCTTGGGACTAAAAGGGACCAGACGTCAATCCAGGCTCTCCAAATCTTTCTGAATCAGTCTCTCATGTTTCAAAATTGTAAGTAATAGCCAGGCAAGACGGATTAGTCTTATTTTTGTTTTCTCAACCTGTAAAATGTCCCTTTTTTGCTGAGAGGATTTTATCTCTGCTTGCTGTAACTTTGAACCTAAGGCTGGGGGGGTTCCTCTGGGCTATATGAATCTGATTACCCTGTAAAGTATTTTCCATCCTGATTTCATAGAGATGATTTTTTTTTACTTTTCTTTCTTTAATTAAAAGCTTTCTTTTTAAGAACCTGATTGATTTTTCCTTGTTTTAAGATCCAAGGGGATTGGATCTGGACTCACCAGGGATGGGTGGGGGGAAAGGAGGGAAAGTGGTTAATTTCTCCTTGTTTTAAGATCCAAGGGGATTGGATCTGGACTCACCAGGGATGGGTGGGGGGAAAGGAGGGAAAGTGGTTAATTTCTCCTTGTTTTAAGATCCAAGGGGATTGGATCTGGACTCACCAGGGATGGGTGGGGGGAAAGGAGGGAAAGTGGTTAATTTCTCCCTGTTTTAAGATCCAAGGGGTTTGGATCTGTGTTCACCAGGGAATTGGTGAAGCCTCTTAAGGCGGCCCAGAGAGGGTAAAGTTTTTGGGGAACAGAAAGTGCTCCAGACTCTGAAATTTCTGGAATGTGGCAGAATTACCAAATCTAAGCTAGTAATTAAGCTTAGAAGTGTCCATGCAGGTCCTCACATTTGTACCCTAAAGTTCAAAGTGGGGAAGGAACCTTGACATGGTGAGCAGCGGTGTGGGATTTTTTTAGGAACCAAATGCCAGTAGGATTTTTTTTTCTCTCCTTTCTAGCTGCTTGGAAAGCAGCCTGAAGGCAGAGGTTTTAAGTTTTTTAACAAGGGTCTTTGTTAAGAGAAGGCTTCAAGCTGTGAGCAAGCAGCCAGCAAAAGGAATTTACAAGCTGAATTGTTTTTTTCTTTCTACCTCTGGGGTATAGCTAGTTAGAAAGTCTCTGTTAACCAAGCAGCCCTGAGCTGAGTACATCCCAGCTTCAGTGAACTGCAGAGGGGTGAGGCCAGCACCAGAAAGCAGGAAAATGAGTACCAGTGGAGCAGCTAACAAACTAGAGCTGGCTAAGCTGGAAACAACAGAGAAAGACAACGAACATAAGAGACCGATGGAACTAAAACAATTAGAAATAGCCAGAGAACAGGCTGCCCACATAAGAGCTATGGAGGAGAAAGAAAAAGAAAGAGAAAGAGAAGAGAAAGCCAAAGAGGCTGACCACCGGAGAGCTATGGAGATGAAAGAAAAAAAAATGCAGATCCAGAGGGAGGCCCACCAGCAGGCCCTGGAATTAGCAAGGGCTAAGCCAGATGTACCAGCCAACCCTAACAACCCTTCTCCAGGTACTGTTTCCCATCCCAGAAAATTCCCCACCTACAAGGCAGGTGATGATACTGAGGCCTTCTTAGAAAATTTTGAAAGGGCCTGCCATGGGTACAGCATCCCTACAGACCAGTACATGATAGAGCTGAGGCCACAGCTCAGTGGACCCTTAGCAGAGGTGGCGGCTGAAATGCCTAAGGAACACATGAACAATTATGATCTTTTTCAAACCAAGGCCAGAATCAGAATGGGGCTAAAACCTGAGCATGCCCGTCGGCGGTTCAGAGCCCTAAGGTGGAAACCAGATGTGTCATTTAACTGACACGCCTACCACATTGGAAAGAATTGGGATGCCTGGATATCAGGAGCAAGTGCTAAATCTCTGGAAGAGCTGTTCTTCCTAATGCAAATGGAGCAGTTCTTAGAGGGTGTTCCTGAGGAAATAGAAAGGTACATCCTAAATGGGAAGCCCAAAACTGTAACCGAGGCGGGGGAGATTGGAGTCAGATGGGTGGAAGTGGCAGAAAAGAAAAAAACTCCTAGCAAGGGGAGCGAATATCAGAGGGGGCAAACCAAAAATAAACCCCATCACCGGGGGCAACCCAAGACCCCACCTACGACCCAAGGAAAGCCCCACACACCCTATTGTCCCACCTCACCAGTCTCCAGCAACCTGTCTGTTACAGCTGTCCCCCTGCTGCATTCCTTTTTCCCCTCTCCTTTCTGTTTGTCCTGTGTGGCAGCCCCTCCCAGCCATTGTGCTAACTAAAGTCACAGCCCTATTCATAGGAATGGCTTGTACAGACTAACTGGAGCCATTGCTCTGCCTAGGGAAGGGGCTTCTTGCTTCTTTGTTTGGCTCCTTTGTTCAGACCCGGGCTCAGTGTGGGGGGCGCTGCCCAGAAATGCAAGACCTGAAGTGGCCAACTAATTAAGCATATGAGTCATACCTGTGGCTCAGAACATTCCCAGGCATGCCTATGCTTACCTGCAGCCTTTCCCTGCCTTCTCTCCTCCCCTGTATCAAGAGGAGACAATCAAAAGTACTGGTGGGAAACTGCCTGAGTTTGCCTTTAAAGCCGGACATTTTCTGATCAGACCTCGGAGAAGGTCCTTGCTTTGCCACCTGGTCTGATCAGTTAGGGGTCTTTGGGGGGCCCTCTCCCTGCTCTCATTTGTTTTTGAGCGTACCCCGTTTTTAAACTCCCCTCCCACGAACAACAAATTTGTGCCTGGAGATCTCCTGATTATTGTAAGTGAATCGAGTCCTCTCGTCATCCTCCGATGCTACTGCTGTTCCTGCCTCTGTGCTTGCTGCTGTCCTGGAGATTGGTAAGAACTCTCTCTTGCAGACTCCCCCTGTCCTAGCTGCTGGCCTTGTTTCCCCAGCAGACAGACCCAAGCTAACTCCATGGTCTGTATCTGTAATCTGTTTCTTGCTCCGCAGCGCCTTTGCTGCCAAAAATAAGCCTGTGCTGCTGCTAAGCTGTGCCTTCCGGGACTGTATCCTGGGCCACCGGCTTGCAGCCGCCCCACTGCTGCAGCCACCCCCCCCCGGGCACACACCACTCTGCCCTCTGAAACTGCTCCCCCTCGCGATCAAAGAATCGGCATAGTGTAAGGTGCACCTATTAGAATCAGGTTCTTAGTCTAGATAAGTTGTAATTTCATTTTGCATAGCTGTGGTTAAGTTAGGTTTAAAGAATTGTTTGTATTGTGCTCTGTAAGTTAGGTTTAAAAAAAGAATTGTTGCATTGTGTTCTGTTACTTGCTAATTTGTGTAGTCTTGGTTAAGTTAGATCATAAATAAGATTTTGCTGTGTTCTGTATAACTGTAGTTAAGTCTGTCTTCCCGCTGCCCTAATTCCCACCCCCCCCAAGCTTGCCTGTGTCTCCCCCTGAGCTCCCCAGTCACTCGTTGCAGTCTCTCTGCTGTTTAAACTTGCACCCTGTCTGCTCTCTGTGTCTCCCTGAGTTTAAATCTCCCTCCGCAGCGCCTCTGCCTTTGGTCTCTGCTCCACCATGTGCTCCTCTTCCCCCATCCCCTAACCTCATTCCTCTACCACTGCCTTTCTCTCTCTCTCTCTCTTTTAATCCCTTCCCCCACGTGTTCACCCCGCTCTTACTGCTGCCAAACCTCAATTGTATTACTGAAGTCTAGCATAAAACCCCTTGGTTACCCTTTTTCTCTCTGACACACCTCACATTTTACATTTACACCACTGTGATACATTTTTACCTAGAGTTGTTGGTTATTTAACACATTTTACCCATAACTGTTAGTTGGTTATATGCTGCTGTGACACACTCTTTACATAGAAATTGTTAGCTACCTGTTACATTTATACTTCAGTGTTAATTGGTTACCAACTGTGTTGTACCCCACTGTATTGTACTCCACTATTGAAACCCCCTATACTATTTACTAAAAGAAACCCTCCCCAATTGTCTATCTTAACAAACCCCCCCATACCCCTCACTATTGAATTTTCCCTGTTTTTGCATTTTCTTAATAAAGTTTATTTTGCACCCCACCAGTGCAGTAGTTGTCCCCCAAGATCCCCTACCTGCTGGCAGGGTCACAACCCACCTTGACCCAGTGACCAGTCAGCTGGGCGATGTTTTAAATGTAATGAACTGAGACATATAAAGGCCCACTGCCCCAAGAACCCCAACCAATTAAGGTTCATTTCACCACAATCACACCAAAGATCCCCAGGCACAGATGCCTCTCAAATACCCTCGGAGCGAAGGGAAAACTTGAGAGTGGGCAGAAAGGTTATCGCGTGGAGAGACACGGGGGCACAAGTGTCAGCTATATACCAATCCTTAGTGGACCCCAAATTCATCAACCCAGAGGCCCAAGTGACAATTCACCCATTCATGTCAAAATCTGTAAACTTGTCTACAGCTGAATTGCCTGTCCAGTACAAAGGCTGGTCAGGAATGTGGACTTTTGAAGTCTATGACAATTATCCTATCCCCATGCTACTGGGGGAAGACTTGGCCAACCATGTGAAGCTGGCCAAGAGGGTGGGAATGGTCACATGCAGCCAGGCCAAGCAGGTTTCCACACCCATCCCTGTTCCTGAGCCGTCCACAAGGGCCCTGTCTGTGTTACCAGAGACCCAGACAGAGGTGGTAGAACCAGATCTCCTGCCAACGACTGCAACAGCCATAGTGCACCCAGTCCCAGGACCGGAACTAGAAAAGCAACCAGCACCAGAACCGTTGCCAACACTGACTCCAGCGCTTGCAAACCCATCTACAACTCCAACACCAGAGGGCACCAGCGGGCCTGAACTGGCAGAAGCAGCGGACAACCCTACCCAAGAGGCTCAGCCAGAGCCTGAAATATCACATAGTGCACAAGCGGAAAGCGGTTCACAATCAACGAAAACAAACCCATCACCTACATCGCTTCCAGAGGGACCAAGCCCAAGTCCACAGTCTAAGGAGGAACTGATGTCTCCAGCCTCAAGGGAACAGTTCCAGGCTGAGCAGGAAGCAGATGACAGCCCTCAGGAAGCTTGGGGGGTGGTACAGAGCACCCAACCGCCTCTCAGCTCTTCTAACCGATCCCGGTTTGTTGTAGAACAAGGACTTTTATACAAGGAGACTCTTTCTGGTGGACACCAGGAAGACTGGCGTCCTCAAAGACAGTTGGTAGTTCCAACTAAGTACCGGGTAAAGCTCTTGAGTTTAGCTCATGATCATCCCAGTGGCCATTCTGGGGTGAATAGAACCAAAGACCGTTTGGGAAAGTCCTTCCACTGGGAGGGAATGGGCAAGGATGTTACTAATTATGTCCGGTCTTGTGAGGTGTGCCAACGGGTGGGGAAGCCCCAAGACCAGGTCATAGCCCCTCTCCAGCCACTCCCCATAATTGAGGTCCCATTTCAGCGAGTAGCTGTGGATATTCTGGGTCCTTTCCCAAAAAAGACGCCCAGAGGAAAGCAGTGCATACTGACTTTCATGGGCTTTGCTACCCGATGCCGGAAACAGTAGCTCTAAACGATACCAGGGCTAAAACTGTGTGCCAGGCCTTAGCAGACATTTTTGCCAGGGTAGGTTGGCCCTCCAACATCCTTACAGACTCGAGAACTAATTTCCTGGCAGGGACCGTGAAAGCTCATGTGGGAAGTTCATGGGGTGAATCACTTGGTTGCCAACATCCTTACAGATTCGGGAACTGATATCCTGGCAGGGACCATGAAAGCTCGTGTGGAAGGCTCATGGGGTAAATCACTTGGTTGCCACCCCTTACCACCATCAAACCAATGGCCTGGTGGAGAGGTTTAATGGAACTTTGGGGGCCATGATATGTAAATTCATAAATGAACACTCCAATGATTGGGACCTAGTGTTGCAGCAGTTCCATTTTGCCTACAGGGCAGTACCACATCCCAGTTTAAGGTTTTCACCATTCCAACTTGTGTATGGCCATGAGGTTAAGGGGCCATTACAATTGGTGAAGCAGCAATGGGAGGGGTTTACACCTTCTCCAGGAACTAACATTCTAGACTTTGTAAGCAACCTACAAAGCACCCTCCAACACTCTTTAGCCCTTGCTAAAGGAAACCTAAAGGATGCTCAAGAAGAGCAAAAGGCCTGGTATGATAAACATACCAGAGAGCGTTCCTTCAAAGTAGGGGACCAGGTTATGGTCTTGGAGGCGCAAGAGGCCCATAAGATGGAAGCGTCATGGGAAGGGCCCCTCACGGTCCAAGAGCACCCAGGAACTGTTAACTATCTCATGGCATTCCCCACCTCAACCCTAAAGCCTAAAGTGTACCATGTTAATTCTCTAAAGCCCTTTTATTCCAGAGACTTAAAGGTTTGTCAGTTTACAGCCCAGGGAGAAGATGACGCTGAGTGGTCTGAAGGTGTCTACTACGAAGGAAAAAATGACGGTGGCGTGGAAGAGGTGAACCTCTCCACAACCCTAGAACGTCTGCAGCAGCAACAGATCAAGGAGCTGTGCACTAGTTTCGCCCCAGTGTTCTCAGCCACCCCAGGACGGACCGAACAGGCATACCATTCCATTGACACAAGTAATGCTCACCCAGTTAGAACCCCACCCTACAGGGTGTCTCCTCATGCCCAAGAACAGGAGAGCCAAAGCATGCTACACATGGGTATAATCCGCCCCTCTAACAGTGCATGGGCATCTCCCGTGGTTCTAGTTCCCAAACCAGATGGGGAAATACGCTTTTGCGTGGATTACCGTAAGCTAAATGCTGTAACTCGTCCCGACAACTGTCCAACGCCATGTACCGATGAGCTATTGGAGAAATTGGGACGTGCCCAGTTCATCTCTACATTAGACTTAACCAAGGGTACTGGCAAGTACCGCTAGATGAACCCGCCAAAGAAAGGTCAGCCTTCATCACCCATGCAGGGGTATATGAATTTAATGTGCTTCCTTTCGGGCTGCAAAATGCACCTGCCACCTTCCAAAGACTTGTAGATGGTCTCCTAGCAGGACTGAGAGAATCTGCAGTTGCCTACCTCGATGATGTGGCCATTTTTTCTGATTCATGGGCAGAACACCTGGAACACTTGGAAAAAGTCTTCGAGCGCATCAGGCAGGCAGGACTAACTGTTAAGGCTAAAAAGTGTCAAATAGGCCAAAACAGAATGACTTACCTTGGACACCAGGTGGGTCAAGGAACGATAACTCCCCTATAGGCCAAGGTGGATGCTATCCAAAAGTGGCCTGTCCCAAAGTCAAAGAAAGAAACAGGTCCAATCCTTCTGAGGTTTCGCCGGATATTACAGGCGATTTGTACCACACTGCAGCCAAATCGCTGCCCCACTAACAGACCTGACCAGAAAAACACAGCCAAATGCAGTTAAGTGGACTGATGAGTGTCAGAAGGCTTTTAACCAACTTAAGGCAACACTCATGTCTGACCCTGTGCTAAGGGCCCCAGACTTTGACAAACTATTCCTAGTAACCACAGATGCGTCTGAGCATGGTGTAGGAGCAGATTAATGCAGGAAGGACCAGATCACGAATTTCATCCTGTCATGTTTCTCAGCAAGAAACTGAGAGGGAAAGCCACTGGTCCACCAGTGTAAAAGAATGCTACGCCATTGTGTATGCCCTGGAAAAGCTACGCCCATACATTTGTGGAAGGCATTTTCAGCTACAAATCGACCATGCTGTGCTAAAGTGGCTTTATACTGCCAAAGGAAACAACAAAAAACTTCTTCGATGGAGTTTAGCTCTCCAAGATTTTTTATTTTGAAATTCAACACATTTCAGGAGCTTCTAACAAAGTAGCTGATGCACTCTCCCATGAAAGTTTCCCAGAATCAACTGGTTAAAAATTGTCCTTGAAATGTAGAAAATCTTGTAGTTTTACATAATTAGTAGTATATGTAAAGGTGCAGGTGTTTTATTAATCTGTTTATTCTAAAGTTCTGGGAAGAAATCCCCACCAGTGTGTTTCCACACTGTCTGAGATTTGGGGGGCATGTCAGAAACAGATAGTTAAGGGTTAATGCCTCTTTTACCTGTAAAGGGTTAAGAAGCTCAGTGAACCTGGCTGACACCTGACCAGAGGACCAATAAGGGGACAAGATACTTTCAAATCTTGGTGGAGGGAAGTCTTTGTTTGTGCTCTTTGTTTAGGGAGTTGTTCGCTCTTGGGACTAAGAGGGAACAGACATCAATCCAGGCTCTCCAAATCTTTCTGAATCAGTCTCTCATGTTTCAAAATTGTAAGTAATAGCCAGGCAAGGCGGATTAGTCTTATTTTTGTTTTCTCAACTTGTGAATGTCCCTTTTTTGCTGAGAGGATTTTATCTCTGCTTGCTGTAACTTTGAACCTAAGGCTAGGGGGGGTTCCTCTGGGTTATATGAATCTGATTACCCTGTATTTTCCATCCTGATTTCAGAGAGATGATTTTTTTACTTTTCTTTCTTTAATTAAAAGCTTTCTTTTTAAGAACTTGATTGATTTTTCCTTGTTTTAAGATCCAAGGGGATTGGATTTGGACTCACCAGAGACGGGTGGGGGGAAAGGAGGGAAAGTGGTTAATTTCTCCTTGCTTTAAGATCCAAGGGGTTTGGATCTGTGTTCACCAGGGAATTGGTGAAGCCTCTCAAGGTTGCCCAGGAAGGGTAAAGTTTTGGGGGGACAGAAAGTGCTCCAGACACTGAAATTTCTGGATGGTGGCACAGTTACCAGATCTAAATTAAGCTTAGAAGTGTCCATGCAGGTCCTCACATTTGTACCATAAAGTTCAAAGTGGGGAAGGAACCTTGACACAGGCTGGGTTATCTTGCCTTATGTATTGCCACCAGCAATGAAGATTCTGCTCCTGCTGCTGTTACACCTATGTAGACCTATTATCTTCTCTGTAGTTGCACAAGTATAACTGAAGGCAGAATGTAGCTCTGTATTTGGGACTTTATAACTGTTCTGCTGATGCTGAGCAAGTCAGAATAGAATATAGCATGCTTCCCCCAAATCTATATTGGTTCTGCACCACTGACAGGAGTAAAATGTAGCAAAAACGTAAGGGTGGTACTGAAGTTTGCAGATCTGCCTTGGACACCCACAAAATAGATCTGTGGAATGAATGAGAATGGGCTATTTCAGTAGAACTACACTTAAATGACAGATTGATTAAACTTTTTGAGGCAAATGTTAACTAACAGCAAGTTATTAAAACTAAACTACTAAGATAACCAGAGTCCTTTTAAGCTTATAGAATGAGAGCTAGAGAAAGTAAGAATGTGCAAAGGTGGTGAGGTAAACCATCTTAAGATGCCTTAGCTCAGATGTATTTTAGGCCCTGATTCAGCAAACCACTTAAGCCCCACTGAAGTCTTACACACGTGCCTAAGGGCTTGGCTACACTGGAGAGCTGCAGTGCTGGTGGTGGGTTTACAGCGCTGCAACTTACTCACAGTCCACACTTGCAAGGCACATACAGCGTTGCATCTCCCTGGCTGCAGCGCTGGCTGTACTCCTGCTCTGCCTGGGGTATAATGATTGCAGCGCTGGTGATGCAGCGCTGCTTTGCCAGTGTGGCCATCAAAAGCGATGTAATTGGCCTCCAGAGGTATTCGGAGGTATCCCAGAATGCCTGTTCAGCCACTCCCAACAGTGCTGCAAATGCTGCAAATGTGGCCACACTGCAGCGCTGGTAGCTGTCAGTGTGGCCACACTGCAGTGCTTTCCCTGCACAGCTGTACAAAGACAGCTGTAACTCCCAGGGCTGTACAGCTGCAAGTGTAGCCATACCCTAAGGGTGCAATTCAGCAAAGCTGATGTTGAAGTGTATTACACAGGCACGGATAGTGACTTCACAGTTAAGGGTGGGGCAAGATTTTGCCTTTGACATTAGTCCACTGTCAAACCGTAATGTATTCCTGCAAGTCCAAGGCCACCTATCATACCTAGAGAAATGGAAATTGCTCTAAGCACAGCATTCTTAATTATAGCCTCAAAATAATCTCTAAACCCCTCTGTGTCTAACTCTGTAAAACACTGCTATTAACTATTCAATATACTCAAGGCCAGATCTTCAGCTGGTATACATTGCCCTAGTGCCATTAATTACATAGAAATATGCAGATTGATAGCAACTCAGGGTCATATCGTATGTTCTCTAGGGATAATTTTATTAAATGAAACTAAGCAGATAATCAGTTCCTGGCATTAGTCACAGCTAATGGCCGTAAGTCCTCAGACCAGCTCCTCAGCACCAAAGTCCCCTTTGAACCACCTCTGTGCTACAAAAAGGATCAACATGAGTTATGGAGAATTCCCTTGGCCTAGGAGAATCTTCAGAGACAGAGCAGAGTTACCATAGCCAACTTCACACCACCCCTTCTCAACAGTCCAGGGACAGTGGGCTCTTCAGAGCAGGGACAAGCATGGCTGGAGCTCGCTACACTCTGGTCCTTCCCCAGCTGCTGTAAGGGCCCCTGGGACATATTACACCATGGTACAACTGACAGCGTAAAATGCTGGGAGTGATTTGCAGAGACTCCTGCCACCACTTCAAAGAGATTACATTATTTTAAAAAAGTGTTTAATAGACGGGCTTTTTGGATGTAACTAAAATATATGTATGTTCAATTTTTTATTACCTTATTATTTGTTTTACCATAACATCTAGGAGCCCTAGTCATGGCCAGGCTCTTATTAGGTGTGCTAGGAGCTGTTCAAACACACAGTAATAATATAGACTTACGTTATTTTTAATACCATAGTTCATTTTACATATGACTAACATTATAGTCAGAATTCCTTACAAGATGCAGTGTGAGGCCACGAGCTCCTGTAACACAGCAGGCCAAGTGCAATTGGGTACAAAAATAAAGGGCAATAAAATAGCAATAAGCTCCCTTCTCAGATAGTAGTCTCTTTTATTCACAACATCATCTAGACTGTTCATCCTATTTCAGTAATTATCTGACAAAAATAAAATTCTCCCTCCTCAATCCATCTTTCCAAATGCCCAGGTGAACAGAAGAGTCTTGTAGCATGATGGAAAGGTTAATAAATTCAGGCGTTGGTGGACCAAGTGTGGGTAGGGGGGAAGCAAATTATAGAGGAGAGTGACCTTCTAAGAGGATGTCCTCCTGTTTAAAATGAAAGAACTCTAGCTCCGATACCTCTGTTGATCTGAACTGTGGCAGTGTAACACTTAAGGTATGTCTACATGCTGCCATAAACGTAGAGACACTGCACGCCCCGCTAGCACACATGTAAACAGCAGTGTAAATGAGGAGGAACTGCTTAGGCGAGTAGAGTATCCTACCCACTTGAACCACACGGTATATACACCCAACACAGGCTCTCTACACACCCACATCTATGCTGCTATTTTTAACAGTGTCGCGTCCTGCTGCCCAAGCCTTTTCTCTCCACAGTGAGAGGCTTAAGCATCAGGGAAAGATTCCAGAAGCTTCTCCACTGCCAGAGCCTTTTCCCATTCCCTGCTGCAGGAGACTTTCACTGCAGCCTGTAGCTGTACCCCACAGCAACAAGTGTATATACAGCTTACCTTTCACTGCAGCATGTAGCTACACGTGTAGTGCCTGTACTCCACAGGCCACAGACATATTCTTTGAGAGGCAATCTGTCAAGCAGTGTTTCTAATGGGGTTTTGCAGGGATTGCTACTAGTCCCAACGCTAGTAAATATTTTTATCAATGATCTGGAAGTAAATATTTTTAAAAAATCACTGCTGATAAAATTTGCACATAATAATGAGGACGGGGCAGTCATGCAAAGTGATCTGGATTGCTTGGTAAAGCTGGCCCCATTCAAACAAAATGCACTTTTAATGCAAACAAAATGCAAAGTTACTAGTAGGAATTAGGGGGGAGGATATTACCTCCATACACAGCATTAGTGAGACCGATACTAGAATTCTGTCCCTACAGTTCTGGTATCCACAATTTAAAAGAACAATGTAGAAAGTTTGGAGAAGGTGCAGAAAAGAGCCCCAAAAAACAATTCAAGGACTGGAGAAAATACTTCACAATGAGATACTTAAAGAGCTGAATCTGTTAAGTTTATCAAAAGAGATTGAGAGGTGACTTGATTACAGTGCACAAGTTCTTTTCTGGGGAGAAAAGACTGGGTACTAATAGTGTCTTTAAACTAGAAGAGAAAGGCAAAGCAAGAACCAATGACTTGAAGCAGAAGCCAGACAAATTCAACTTTGAAATAAGGCACATATCTCTAGCAGTGACTGTGGTTCACCACTGTCCATTCTCCATCTCTACTGTTTTCAAGTCAAGACTGGATGCCAAAGTGGAAGACAGGCTTCAGTCAAACAAGTTATTAGGCTCAATACAGGGGTAACTGGGTGAAATTTAGAGGCCTGTGATATACAGTAGGTCACACTAGATGCGCTAAGTGTCCCTTTTTGCCTCTAACTCTGTGAGTCAGCCAACTCCCAAATTGTACAGGCCCTGTGCACATGATAGTTTTCAACTGACCTTGTAGCCATTTATCTATGTCCTTATACCGATCCCATAGCCGTGGAACCTAAGCTATCCTCTTTCCTTTCCAATGCAAGCATTGCCCATCACCTCACGTATCTCCCTTGACCAAGACTTTATCCCACATTAGCTTTTCCAAAGCTACCAGAGTATTAGTAAACGGGTGACATGCAGCAGATCCATAATAGAAAACACAACAGTGAGAGATCGAGAGCCTGCAGGAAAGCACACAAAAAAGTAATAAGCTACAAGACCATTCACACAGGTATGGCCTTAATGTCAATAGTTACCCAAACCGTCCGACAACTATGATGCCCAGCCAGATAGATCAGAAATGGCAAAAAGGGGACAGGAGAGGGAAGTTTCTCTATTTGACAATTGGGACTGGTAGAAAGCATCAGAGTGGATTTCCTGAATAGCCAACATGCAAACTGTTGCACTACCACAGCTCAAAATCACTCAAGCACGTGTTTGTTGTTCAGAGGAGGAGCAATAATCACCTAGGCTAGCAACAATCTGGAGATTTTTTAAATGGGAGGAGGTAAATCCACACTTCTGCACGAGGGCCACTACCCGAGCCTCCAGCATCAGTGTACTATGTGTGTGTTTGGGGTGGGCATTAGATGATTGTTTTTGAGTCATTCTGGGGCTGACATGGCCTGTGCTCCAGATCTTATATAATCATCCCAGCAAAGTCCAGGGACCATAAATGAAATACCAAAGTGTCAGCAGAGGATGGCACTCGCACACAAATAACAGAGTGAGGCAAGTAGTTCTGCACTGCCCTCCCTTGTAAGCCACAAAAGTAGGGACATACCAGGGAATAGCTGATTGGCACTATGGAGATTCTGGACTATAGTCCAGTCCCCAGGCAGATGAAGTTCCATCAGACCCTGGGACTGCTCTAATTATTCCAGCTGTTTTGGTCCCCACAGTAGCCCAGAATCTAGATGACACAAAGGTGACAAAGCCACTCTTGCCCCCTGCATTTTCTAGGCTGGGCCTCTCAGGAGAGGAGGAACAGAATATGGCCCTATGGTTGATGTCAACATCCATAAATGAAACTGGACAGCTTTTCCACCATAATTTTACATTATTCCTTGATGCTACTGGTCATCAAAAATGTTTGGGTCAAGCAGACCTCTAGCTCCTGGTAAGTGAAAGCCACTGTGCTGTGACAGTCATGGTCTGCTTTCTGAACAGGTCAAGTTATTGCAGTGTACATGTTTGTACAGAATCTCTGTTGATGTTTGCAGGATCATCAGATCTTCCAGGCGCAGTACTTCTACCAAAGCCAGCTGGTTTTCAAGGTTCACCTTGTCCTTTTTCATTTGGGAAATCTGAAGTGTATAAAAACCAAGAGGATATTTAAACTCAGTAATAAAAATAGATGTAGCCCATAAACAGACATTTGCAACAAGTTAATTTGTGGTAAGTGGCATCAAAATGTGTACTAGTTACATTTTATGACTTATCAAGAAAACAGAATTAGTGGCAAAATGAAAAAGGGATCATTCAAAATCCACAACACTCACAGAAAATACAGACTAAAGCCAACGTCAAGAGTCACAGGAATTGCCAGACTGGATGAGATCCAAAGTCCATCTAGTCTAGTATCCTGTCCACACCAGTGGCCAGCACCAGAAGGTTCAGAAGAACCCTACAGACAGTAAGCAGATGTTCAGCAATCTGCTCCTTACAGTAGGTCAGAGATGGTGAGCCTAGTTATACTGTAGTCACTAATACTATTCAGCTACTCATAAAATTTCCACCGCAACTTCAATAACCACCCCATCCATCAAATGCTCTCTAAAACACAGCCACACCAGCATCAACTTTCTGGACACCACAATTAGGTTCCATAATTGACTTAGCTAGTTACTTCATGAATTAGCTCCCATGCTTGAGTTATGACAAAGTCAAGAACAGCCTCTGGAGAAAACGGTTACCCACCTTTTAGTAACTGTTGTTCTTCGAGATGTGTTGTTCATGTCCATTCAAAGTAGGTGTGCGCGCACCGCGTGCATGCCAGCAGGAAGATTTTCCCCTAGCAGTGCCAGGAGGGTCGGCCCTGGCGCCCCCTGGAGTGGCGACACTACAGCGCCCTATAAAGGGGCCCGCCGACCCTCCACCCCCTCAGTTCCTACTTGCCGGCACCCAACAGAGGGGCAGGAGGGTGGGTATTGGAATGGACATGAACAACACATCTCGAAGAACAACAGTTACTAAAAGGTGGGTAACCGTTTTTTCTTCTTCGAGTGGTTGTTCATGTCCATTCAAAGTAGATGACTCACAAGCCTACCCTTAGGTGATGGGGTGGGAGGTCTCTGCTGGCTCAAGCACTGCACGACCGAAGGTGGCATCATCCCTAGCCTGGTGCGTGATGGCATAGTGCTACGTGAACATGTGGATGGAAGACCACATGGCAGCTCTACAAATCTCCTGAGTTGGAATCTGAGCCAGGAACGCCGCGGAGGAGGCCTGCGCCCTGGTAGAGTGGGCCGTAATCAGAGGAATAGGGGCTCTAGCTATACGATAGCATTCCCGTATGCAGGCCACGATCCACGAAGAGATCCTCTGAGAGGAGACCGGGAGCCCCTTCACTCTATCCACCACCACGATTGAAGAGCTGGGTTGACCATCTAAACGGCTTTGTCCATTCAACATAGAAGGCTAGGGCCCTGCAGACATCCAGGGAATGCAGCCTCCGCTCCTTACTGGAACAGTGTGGCTTTGGATAAAACACCGGTAGGAAGATATCTTGTCCCATGTGGAATTGGTAGAAGACCTTGGGGAGGAAAGCCGGGTGAGGTCTAAGTTGGACCTTGTCCTTACAGAAGACAGTGTAAGGGGGTTCGGATGTCAGCGCCCTGAGCTCCGATACCTCCTGGCCGAGGTGATCGCTACAAGGAAAGCGACCTTGTATGACAGGTACAACAGAGAGCATGAAGCCAGGGGCTCGAAGGGAGGCCCCGTGAGGGCGGAGAGGACCAGGTTGAGGTCCCAGGTAGGAGCTGGTTGACGGACATGCGGAAACAGCCTGTCCATGCCGTTGAGGAAACGACCAACCAGCGGGTTTGCGAATGCCAAGGAGCCCATCTCTCCTGGGTGGAAAGCCAAGATGGCCGCTAAGTGAACTCGAACCGAGGAGAGAGAAAGGCCCAATTGTCTCAGGTGGAGCAGATAATCTAAGATAACAGGAATCGGGGCCCGCAATGGCTCCTGCCCTCGCTGACCGATGGATCAGATGGAGAAGCGTTTCCATTTGGCCAGGTAGGTGGCCCTGGTCAAAGGTTTTCTACTACCGAGCAGTACTTGTCTGACCTGTTGGGAGCATTGCATCTCCACCAGGTTCAACCATGGAGCATCCAGGCTGTGAGGTGGAGTGATTGTAAGTTTGGGTGGCAGAGGCAGCCCCGGATCTGCATGATCAGGTCCAGCAGCAGGGGCAGCATCAGGAGCGTTCGGGTGGACATGTGCAGGAGCGACGTGTACCAACATTGGCGCGGCCACGCCGGTGCTATCAGGATTACATGGGTGTGATCCCTGCAGATCTTGAGAATTACCCTGTGTATCAAGGGGATTGGAGAAAAGGCATAGAGCAGCCCTTCCCTCCACAACAGAAGGAAGGCGTCCGACAGAAACCCTGGGCTGTGGCCCCAGAGGGAGCAAAACCACCGATACTTCTTGTTTTCCTTTGAAGCAAACAGGTCTAACTGGGGATGACCCCAGAGTCGGAAGATTGAGTGGACTACATCCCAATGAAGGGACCACTCGTGACCCCGGAAAGAGCAGCTGAGGGCATCCGCCAGGCCGTTCTGTTCCCCCAGGAGGTAGAACACCATCAGGTGGGTAGCATTCTGAACGCAAAAGTCCCACAGCACGAGGGCTTCCCTGCACAGGGGAGAGGAGCATGCACCCCCGTTTGTTGATATACAAGACCACTGATGTGTTGTCCGTGAGGACTGAGACACATCTGCCCACCAGGTGAGATTGGAAAGTAAGACAATTAGGTGAACAGCTCTCAGCTCCCTGACGCTGATATGTAACTTGAGGTCCTCCTGTGACCACAAGCCCTGTGTCCTAAGATCCCCCAAGTGCGCTCCCCATCCCCGATCCGAGGCATCCATCACCAAGGAGTGGGAGGGTTGAGGGGTGGCGAAGGGAACACCCAAGCACACCTTCTGTGGGTTGAGCCACCATCGGAGAGAGCTCAGCACCACCTGGGGAAGAGTCACCACTGAGTCCAGGGGATCCCTGGCCGGGCGGTATACTATCACCAACCAGGATTGTAGTGGGCAAAGTCAGAGTCTGGCATGGCTCACCACATAGGTGCACACCGCCACATGGCCCAACAGCTTGAGGCAGTTTCTTGCCATGGTGATTGGGGCACATTGCAGACAGAGAATGATTTCGAACATGGACCGGAACCTGGACTCCAGAAGATACGCTCTGGCGTGGGTTGAGTCCAGAACCGCCCCTATAAATTCTATCCTTTGGGTAAGAGACAGGGTGGACTTGGTCTAAATTAAGAGGAGGCCAAGCTCGAGGAAGGTCCACCTGATGAAAAGCAGTTGAGCTTCCACCTGCTCCTTGGAGCAGCCATTTATAAGCCAATCGTCAGCCACGACAAACCAGAGGTACCGACGGTGTCAGGGGATTATGGCAATATGGAAATATGCGTCCTTTAAGTCGAGGGCAGCATACCAATCTCCTGGATCCAGGGAGGGAATAATCGAGGACAGGGAGACCATGCAGAACTTGAGCTTTTTCACAAACTTGTTCGGCCGCCACAAGTCCAGGATGAGTCTAAGGCCCCCTTTTGCCTTCGGTATTAGAAAATACCGAGAGTAAAAGCCTCTGCCCTTAAGCTCCTGAGGAACTTCCTCCACCGCCCCTGCTGTGAGGAGGGACCACACTTCCTGAATTAGAAGTTGCTCATGAGAGGGGTCCCTGAAGAGGGGAGGGGGGCTGGTGGGGCGGGAGGAAGGAGAACTGGATTGAATATCCCCTCTCTACCATGTGAAGCACCCAACTGTCCGACGTGACTCGGGACCAGGCATGGTACAAGGGGGACAGACGTGACCCAAAAGTAGGGAAAGAAGGATCCGGAGTCCTGATCGGTAGGCTGTTCTTGACCGTACCATTAAATAGGGGGCCTAGGTCCCGACGTCAGTCTTGGTTGGCCGGATGCCTGGCCAGAGGGGTGGCGTTGGTGCGCCTCCTGCCGTTCCTGCCACGTCTGCGCCCAACCTCTGGACGATTCTGAGGTTGGTAAGGGTGCGGGGCCGCTTGCAGCCTAAAGTGCCTACGTTGGGTTGCCAGGGTATGCAGGCCCAGCGAGTGAAGCGTAGCCCTCGAGTCCTTTAGGCTATGCAGGCCCCGGGTATGCAGGCCCAGCGAGTGAAGCGTAGCCCTCGAGTCCTTTAGGCTATGCAGACGCTTGTCCATTTTGTCCAAAAACAGCATCTGCCCTTCGAAGGGGAGGTCCTGGATAGTCTGCTGGACCTCATAGGGAAGGCCCGAGACCTGGAGCCAGGCTCCCCGCCTCATGATCAGGCCTTTTGCCATGGAGCATGAAGTCGAGAACAGTTAATATCTGAACTTACATAACTGAAATCTCCCACTGTCATCATTTTGTTACACTTGTCTGCCTCCGATTTCTTTCAACATTGTGTATTTGGTTTCCTTTTCCTGATCTCAAGGACAGTAGCATAGCCCTGATAATACATTTACATTCTTACAATTTGGAATTTGTATCCAACTGTGTAGTCCTGTCCCCTCTTAATTTTTTTCTAGCAAGGTTCAATGGAATCCCTTATATATAGCACTATTCCCCCACTTCTTCAGCCTAGTCTGTCTTTCCTGTATAGTTTGTAACAGGTATTACCATATCCCATTGGTTTTTAATCATTCCACCACATTTCTATAATACCTACTACATCAAGGTCCTTTTCCATTGCTAGGCACTCTAGTTAACTGTTTTCGGGCTGAAACCCCTTTTCTATACACCAAGTTCTCAACCACACACTGAGATTGGAAGGACTTCAAGGAATGCTCCCCTCCCCTGGATCTGGACCTACGCCTTCTACTTAGCAGTCTAAATTTAACTTCCAGGACTTCTCTTATATGGCTCCCTAGGTCATCAGTACCAATAAGTACCACCAACATAGGCTCCCCCCGGCATTCACCAGAAGTCCATCTAAAATCTTGTAATAGCCACCACCTTTGCAACTGGCAGGCAAGTCACCATGCTGTTCTCTCAGTAACCACATGCTTAACTGTCTATTCCTGATTATCTAATCCCATACCGCTGCCTTTAATTCTATCCCCTGAAGCAACCTCTTTGGTGCCTGAGGAATTGTTCATCTCCACTATCGCAGTGGGATGGAAATCCCATCTAAGGTGTATCCCTCCATTTCAGCTAGGTGCCCTTCCATCATAAGATTGGCTTCCTCAACTGGAAGATCAAGGAAGCCAGTTCTGAGGTGGAGCTTGCTCTACAAAGTCCCTATATGCCATGCCTAAAAATAATTCTGTCTCTGCTCCTCCAGTTCAGGCCTAAAGAAGCTGTACCTAGGCCCTGAGGGCCATGAGCTGCTTGAACTGTGTGCATACATTTTCTTTGCTGAGAATGTATTTTTATGACCATTTTCCATTATAATAGTCTTAACAGAAGTGTGTTTTGTTCTCAGGGGAATAGTGGTAGCTAAAATGAGCTCACAGGTAGTCATTTTATTTTACTGTATGCAATTATATATGGCACATAGGTCTATAGTAGCATAGACACTGAGTAGGTATTTTGATCTGTTGTATTTTTAAATGACCTTTATATTAACAAGAGCTCAAAAGCAGCTTTGTCAATAGGACATTGGCAGTGCAAGACACCCTTTCATACATTCGCCCAGTCTAGCCACAGGGTGACAGTTCAGTCATTTTTTCTGTGTGTTGTGAGGCCCTAAGCAACACTGAGGAAGTGCGCACATGAGATACATGAATAAGTCTGGGCACTGACAATGTTATCAGTCAAAGGGCAGTGGGCTACCAGTCATATCCAGGGAAGTGGCTGGGCCTTAACTGCCTGAGAACCATTGTGACACAATGACTGTTAACCCAGATAAGGTTTTGGGGGAAAGTACGTGGATTTGTAGTTTAAGATAGATGTGGCAACAACACTGCTCGCAGGAAGGAAGGCCTCAAAAGCGAACCAAAAGTTAAGCCTGACCACCCTCAACAAAGATTGGACAACGCAGTAGTAGGGGTCACCAGTGTGGTTAGATGTTCAGCCGCATATGTGTGTGTTTTCTGCATGTTGCCCCAGCTCTGCACAGACAGCTGACACAGCAGACCTCGAACGAACTGCCCAGTGACCACAAGACCGTTAAGGTACAAAGACACCAGGCCAGATTTATTGTCGACAACACACGTTACTAGTATCCCGCAGCCTCTACCAGACCACTAATGCATGTATGTCCATAACAATGGACAGCTCAGTGAACGGCGGGACATTCCATTCCTCCCTAGGCCAGACAAAGATATTCCCTCTGAAATACATCTTTATACCCAGATACAAACAAGTCAGTACTGCCCCATAGTTAGTTACTGCCCCCTGACATGGCTAGTTATCACCCATCACCTTGTACATTTTGGTTTAATCAATACATCTCTATTACATACTGTCATCTTGACCTTATCTTTTGGGGGTGGGGGAGAGGGTCAGTATGTTGCTGTTATTCTTGGGGAATGTTTTTGTACCATCCTTCATATCAGAATATTCCAGTACCACTTGATATCGGGGTGTGTTTGCGTGAGTACTCTGTGCTTAGCATTTCTTAGAAATGTGTATTTTTGCAATATTAGCCCTGTTCTTGCCAGATTCTGTAAGCAGGTCCCACCTCATACCAGGTCTCTAACACAAGGGCTTATGTCTCAAGCTCTCTTACTACTACAAGAGATATGGAACCTGTGGTCTCCCATTTGCTCATAAAAAATCGCTGGGAGGTACTGTGACACATTACAAAGCTTAAAAAGCCAAGTGTGCTGCTTCATGGGTCACCACAAAGACACCCAGATGGCTAATACCCTACTTTCCCTAGGCCAGTCCCCAGGAAAGAGGAGAGAGATTCTCATAGACCAGCCAACTGACCAGAGGATGACACATGTTATCTTAAGATATCGGAGCCAAAAGACATCTCGTTCCCCAAACTGCAGTTCCTGACTGATTCTGAAGCTCCACAGTCTAAGCAAGCCGAAGAGTAGATCCTTTAGGCATTTTTCTCTTTTGAATTATTTCCTAAGACAACTGAGGGGATGCCTGCAACTAATAGACTTTTCCTAACTGTTTGTTGGGGGGCAGGGGCAGGAGGAGAACATTAGTAGTAGAAGTAGGCCATGTCTACATCTAAAATTTTGCAGCGCTGGTTGTTACAGCTGTATTAGTACAGCTGTATAGGGCCAGCGCTGCAGAGTGGCCACACTTACAGCAACCAGCGCTGCAAGTGGTGTTAGATGTGGCCACACTGCAGCGCTGTTGGGCGGCTTCAAGGGGGGTTCCGGGACCGAGAGAGCAAACCGGGAAAGGAAACCAGCTTCGCCGCGGTTTGCTCTCTCGGTCCCGGAGCCAGCCAGCAAACCGCAGGGAAGGAGACCTGCTTGCTCGGGGTTCCGGGACCGAGAGAGCAAACCGGGAACGCCGCGGTTTGCTCTCTCGGTCCCGGAGCCAGCCAGCAAACCGCAGGGAAGGAGACCTGCTTGCTCGGGGTTCCGGGACCGAGAGAGCAAACCGGGAACGCCGCGGTTTGCTCTCTCGGTCCCGGAGCCGGCCAGCAAACCGCGGGGAAGGAGACCTGCTTGCTCGGGGTTCCGGGACCGAGAGAGCAAACCGGGAACGCCGCGGTTTGCTCTCTCGGTCCCGGAGCCGGCCAGCAAACCGCGGGGAAGGAGACCTGCTTGCTCGGGGTTCCGGGACCGAGAGAGCAAACCGCGGCGTTCCCGGTTTGCTCTCTCGGTCCCGGAACCCCGAGCAAGCAGGTCTCCTTCCCCGCGGTTTGCTGGCCGGCTCCGGGACCGAGAGAGCAAACCGCGGCGTTCCCGGTTTGCTCTCTCGGTCCCGGAACCCCGAGCAAGCAGGTCTCCTTCCCCGCGGTTTGCTGGCCGGCTCCGGGACCGAGAGAGCAAACCGCGGCGTTCCCGGTTTGCTCTCTCGGTCCCGGAACCCCGAGCAAGCAGGTCTCCTTCCCCGCGGTTTGCTGGCCGGCTCCGGGACCGAGAGAGCAAACCGCGGCGTTCCCGGTTTGCTCTCTCGGTCCCGGAACCCCGAGCAAGCAGGTCTCCTTCCCCGCGGTTTGCTGGCCGGCTCCGGGACCGAGAGAGCAAACCGCGGCGTTCCCGGTTTGCTCTCTCGGTCCCGGAACCCCGAGCAAGCAGGTCTCCTTCCCCGCGGTTTGCTGGCCGGCTCCGGGACCGAGAGAGCAAACCGCGGCGTTCCCGGTTTGCTCTCTCGGTCCCGGAACCCCGAGCAAGCAGGTCTCCTTCCCCGCGGTTTGCTGGCCGGCTCCGGGACCGAGAGAGCAAACCGCGGCGTTCCCGGTTTGCTCTCTCGGTCCCGGAACCCCGAGCAAGCAGGTCTCCTTCCCCGCGGTTTGCTGGCTGGCTCCGGGACCGAGAGAGCAAACCGCGGCGTTCCCGGTTTGCTCTCTCGGTCCCGGAACCCCGAGCAAGCAGGTCTCCTTCCCTGCGGTTTGCTGGCTGGCTCCGGGACCGAGAGGGCAAACCGGGAAAGGAAACCAGCTTGATTACCAGAGGCTTCCTCCTTCCACGGAGGTCAAGAAAAGCGCTGGTGAGTGTCTACATTGCATTACCAGCGCTGGATCACCAGCGCTGGATCCTCTACACCCGAGACAAAACGGGAGTACGGCCAGCGCTGCAAAGAGGGAGTTGCAGCGCTGGTGATGCCCTGCAGATGTGGACACTCTCAAAGTTGCAGCGCTGTAACTCCCTCACCAGCGCTGCAACTTTCTGATGTAGACAAGCCCGTAGAATCACATACAGGTAAATCCAGATAAGAAAACCATAAATTGACTCAGACTAACCTAAATTCTAAGCAAAAGGGGTCACCCTGGGTCTTTAGAGGGGTTAGCATAAACCATTCTGCTGGAGAGAGGAATCTTGAGCAGCTAATTCCACTGTACTGAATGTAGAGAGGTGGGAGTGGGCGTGGGAAGGGACACAGATGCTACGTCCACACAACAGTGGCACAGCGCCGCAGCTGTACCACTATAGCACCATACAATTTGACTACAGATCATGTTCCCACAATGATTTGATTAGTTGAACATAAGAATGGCCATACAACCAACGGTCCTGCTAGCCCACCATCCTGTCTTTTGACAATGCCAGGTGATTCAGAGGGAATGAACAGAACAGGGCAATCATCGTGTGATGCGTCCCATTGTTCAACCCCAGCTTCTGCCAGTCAGAGCATGGGGTTGTATCCCTGACCATCTGGACAAATAGCCATTGATGGACCTATCCTCCATGAAATTTATCTAGTTCTTTTTTTAACCCAGTTATAATTTTGGCCTTCACAACATCCCCTGACAAAGAATTCCACAGGTTGCCTGTGTGTTGTCTGAAGAAATATTTCCTTTTGTTTGTTTTAAATCTGCTGCCTATTAATTTAATTTTGTGACCCTGGTTCTTGTGTTATGCAAAGGATTAAGTAACACTTCCTTATTTACTTTCTCCACACTATTCATAACCATATCCCCCCTTAGTCATCTCTTTTCCAAGCTGAACTCAGTCCCAGTCTTTTTTTCTTTTTTTCTTTTTTTTTTGGCTGATCCTCAATCTATTTTCTTGTCAGGTTATTGATGTCAATTTATGCTATTATTATTCCCTTGATTAATTCATCCGATCTCCAGTGTAACCTCAATTTTATTATCACATTGTTTTAGGGAAATGCAGTAAGTCAGCTAGCTTTGTATTTGCTTATTTATTTTCTCACTTAATTCATAAAAAGTACATCTAATTGGTTTTCCCCACATCACATCAGATGGCCATGAGGTACACAACCCCAGATAAATGGCCACTATGCTTCTCCTGAGTTAAAGCCTATTACCACTGCAATAAGATTACTGCATGCATTTTTAAAGAAAATTATTGTAACCGTTGGGCCATTTTCTGATCTCAGTTATACTGGCGTAAATCCAAGGCGCTTTTTTCATTTGCCACCTTTTTATGCTTTACCAAGAGTTTCTAATCCAAAACCCACTTGAATTAAATGGAAATATCCCAGTGATTTAAGGTCCATGTGTGTAATATATATCAAGATATTCCCAAGAAAGTGACAGCCCTCCAACTCCCCCAAAGCAGGACAAATCCTAAACTAAGATACGCTTACTGCACCAGGAGCTGATCCCAGTTATATTGGTGTAAATCTGGAGTATATTATGCCTGAAGCACACTATGAATAGAAAACCAAAAAGTACCCTGCCCTCAAAAATAAGGACTTAGCTAACGCCTGAAATAAACTGATAATTGTAGGTCAAACCATTGCCTGTGAAACACACAGCCAGATGCTACCCTCATTTACATCCCTGAAGTCAATGTTGTTACTACCAATTTATGCTAAGTTGTCTATGCAGTACTGTAGTCTGCACTAGAGGGGTGCAAATTTTAGTCTGCACTAGTTTGTTGCGCACTAACTGATCTGTGTTGGTACACACTAAAAGTTCCCTAGCATGCGTTCACATAGTCCTATTTCAAACAGTAGTATATTAACATACACAGGAACTTTTAGTGCACATCAGCAGAGTCCTGTTAGTGCACAACATGCTACTGGGGACTAAAAATTACAGCCCTCTATTGCAGACTACAGCACCACATAGACAAGCCCCTTGGGGGCGTCTGCCCCATTGTATTCTTCTAGCCAAGTTACCTGGTAAAGGACCTGCTGTGTCTCCTCTATTAAAGAAAAGCATATTTTTGCCGCTATGTTCAAACTCCTCTCTTCATTTCTGGCTGAAATTATATCACCAAGCAGGACTTTCTTCCAGTAGGTACTATAAGCAAAAAATACATTTGACAAGTGATGATTTGTTGCATTCCCCAGCCAGAAGTTAAACTGAAGTTATACCACAACATAAATAAAATAAATAAAACCCTGATAAATAACTAAGTCAAAGTTAATACACACAAATAAATAAATAAATAAATAAATAAATAAATAAATAAAATAGACCCACAGCACTCAGATACCACAATGATGTGCATGTTTAAGCCGTTGAGTAGAACAGCACAGACATTGCATGGTACGGAAGACTGATGGGTCTCAGTATCTTTCAGTTACTTTAACGTGTTCTGTCCAGGACTAAATCCTCACAGTATAGATGAATGTAAATATTTTTCCTTTTAATTTTAAAACATATTTGATAACTGACAAAGCTCATGTACCCATTTGTAAACAATGCCAAGATTTTGAAGGCCAAATTCACTGCTGAAATAAGCACGATTAATTTTGTGACATCAGTGCTGAACCTTTGTACTTCAGCGATGAACTTGGCCCTGACCTGTCAACAGTAGTCCCTGAAATGTACTTTTCAGAGAAATCAAACTGATGTCTGAGTTCATGGGACCCATGAAAGTGACAAATGTAAGAAACAGAAACTGAACATTAAAGCAATATCCAATTCTTGGAGTAGGAAGGGAACACAACAGAATGCTTGGTGTTTAACTCAATAGAGTTGTCATATATGCAACAAGCAGATAACGACTTTTAAATTATATATTGTTCCAAATCCTTCTTGCCTTACACATGTGAGTAGTCTTACTGAAGTTCGAGATAATCACACAAGTATGTCCAACGTTACCATTTCTACACCTCAGTTAGTGCGAGAAGACAGATTAGAAGGATAGGAGAGGCATTATTTTCTAAATAAATGACCACATTTCTGTAAGTGTATTTGAAACTTACAATTCATCTGCTCCAAGACATAACAACTTGAGAGCTGTGAGGAGTCTCCATGATGGCCCATCCCTTCCAAACGTCAAATTTCTAAAAGTGTCAAAAATTACCAAAAGGTAGAAAGCATCAGCTCATTACACAGTTTGTGATCTTCACACTAACAGTAACTGTGGCAACAAAACATCTACCTAGTGGTAGCCTCCTCCCACCCTAGGACACAGTTAAGGAGAAGCAGCAAAGAGTCCTGTGACATCTTAGAGACTAACAGACGTATTGGAGCATGAGCTTTCATGGGTGAATATCCACTTCATCGGATGCATGTCGACGTGCATCCGACGAAGTGGGTATTCACCCACGAAAGCTCATGCTCCAATACATCTGTTAGTCTATAAGGTGCCACAGACTCTTTGCTGCTTTTATAGATCCAGACTAACATGGCTACCCCTCTGATAGTTAAAGAGAAGCAGATCCATAGTCCATGTGTGAACTACACTGTAGCACCTAGGGGGAAGGATTCTCCCCAGCTCCCTTTGCTCTGCTGCTTCCCACAGCCTTAGAACAGGGTGGTCCAGATTGTCTTGTGCTGACCCCTAACCCTGATCCTTAGCTTTCATATTGTCTTTTATTCACTTAAACTCTCTTCCATTGTCAAGGAGCTAAACAGAATACCTATATTTTTATAAACCAATTTTTTTGGAAGTTTAAAAAAAAAACAACACCATCTGAACTTTTATTTCAGTTTTGTTGTAACTATTTTCTTGAATGGAAACCAGGGTTTTAAAGAGATACCTACTCTAACAAGTTATGATTCCTTAGAATGGAAAGCTTCATATTTCTCTGCTTGTCTGCTGAAAATAGATGTTTAAGAAGGATATCTGCAAAATACATATTTAAAGATCCTTAAGCAAACAGTTAACACTGAAAACAAGCTAACTTGAACTGTATTTTCTTATATTTTAACTATAATTAAACTTCCAACTGAACAGTACACAAAAACCAGCTCAGATAATGTCAAAACTTTAATGACCGTTACCTTGAGTTGAAGAACCCCTCTAAAGAGCACTCAGGAACTTGCAGGATTGAACCCAGAGAGTGAGTTAATTCTGGCATTTCCTAACTTTCGTGTACTTGACTTGGCAACCTTAATAATGTTCTTTTAACACAATTTTTGACATACAGTCAGTTCTAAAGCACCAAGAGCCAGATGCTCAGCTGGTAAATCAATGTAACTGCACTGAAGTAAATGCAGCTGATTTATACAAGCTGCAAATGTGACTTTAAACAGCCTCAATGCTTTATAATAAAAATATAACTTGCCTACTGCATATTCAAATCCAAACAGCAGTCTCTCTCTCTTCACATGCCTATATAAGCAACCAAGCCCCACTGACAAAAAACAAAACAAAAAAAATCCACTTTCCAAGCTATTTTTTGGCTCCCCATCAGCTTGTTGGCCAACTCATAACCAAGTCTTCACCACACAATTATTAATTTTCTATAACAATGACTGGGCTGCCTAATAGCATGGGTTTCTCTTATTGTGGTCTCAGTTCAGTAAAGTGCTTAAGCACATGCTTAACACTAAGTTTAGCAGAATTGGGGCCTCTAAGACATGTGAGCATCCTCTCTATGAAATATTTAGTGTGATACAGATGCACACACGCACACATTTGAGAGACGGTAGTTTGCAAAAATCTCCCAGCATTTCCAGTTCCATCCTTAAATTATTCTCTAAAGCCACAATTTTGCAAACATTTAAGCACGTGCCTGAATTTTACTCGCATAAGCAGTCCCATTGAAGCTAGTGTTGCTACTCCTGTGCTTAGAGTTAACCAAACACGTAAGAGTTTTCAGAGCAAAGCTAACTACGTTTCATACAAATGAAATGTGAGCAAATCCAAAAAAATGACAGCCACTTAACACAAACACACACAGTCACATTCTTTTAGTTAAAAATCCCTATTAGGTGTAGTTCAAAAAGGCAAAAATGGAACCAACTCAACCCTATATTTCACTTTAATGCTGCTAACAAACCCTAAAGTGATCATACTGGCAACAGCCTAGTGCAGAGTGAAACTATGTAAGCTTCCTCACTGCCCCTCAATTACCGTATTTACCCAGATGAAGACATAAAGCTGCCTGGCTCCCTAGTATGTCATATTTTAATGTCAAGATCAAGCTACCAACCTGCTGAGACATAAACCCCACTCTGTGGGTTGTTGATGGCAACGAATCCATATTCTAGCAGAAGTCGCTGGTTATCATGAGGGCCGTAACAAATAAACAGTTCTTCATGTCTTCTGCAATGTGAATCTGTCCTGATTTCATAACATCTCGTCTGCTCATTAAATGCAGCTTTTACCTTTGAGAAATTTTAAAAAGACATTTCTTCTATGGCAACGGGGGAAAAAACCTAGAATGATAAAGACCAGTAATATTTCCTTACTGTGGCAAAAGGGTATAAACATCTAGGACTCAATGAAATATGTAAAGTGATTTTGAAGAGGGATTATCTTTGTTGCACTTCGGACCTTATCTGAAGAAAGAGGAAAAATTCTCTAAAATACTAAAACAGAACAAACAAAAAACCCTTGGGTTCAAGGCTGTGCTGCCTCCAGGAGGCAGAGCACAGAAGTGGAAGCTACCATAACTCTGGGCTGTCACGTGAGTCAGTGTGGTCCCTGGCATAAATCAGAGCATCTTTATAGGCAGCCCTGATGAGGCTCCCATAGGCTGCTTGAAGCCTAGTACCAAGCACTATGGAAACCACACGCCCCCTGCACTGCATCTTGTGAGGGGGTAATACAGAGCTACTTACAGGGGCCCTCTGCTGGGGACAATTCTCCCCAAGCCATTTCTGGGCACATGGGCCAAAAGCATAAGCATGTGACTCATTGGCTGGTATACCCTCTAGTGGCTGGGGCATGAGGTAAAGGCTTTCCTCCTTTAGCGCCCCCTGCTGACAGACATTCCACCCCTACTGGGGTCTGCTTCTTCATGCCATTCAGCCCCCCTCCTTCCAGCTTATGTAGAGTGGCACCCCTTCCAGGGTAAACCAGCTAGTGGTCCTTCAACTTCATGTTGGACAGTTGGTCTGAGTCCAGACTCACCAGTCCTCATCTCTAGTATCAGGGGAGTTCAGTAGTCTTTACTCTTTGGGGAGAGAGGGGCAGCATCCCTCTTCCTTGGTGAGCTGGTAGAACTCAGGCCCTCTCACTCCACTCAGTCCAGACCAAGGACCCTCATTACACAGTCAAGGCCCTTGTTGTCTCCTGGGCCACTTCTTACCTTATCCTGTCTTGGGCCTTTATCTCAGCCTCTTCCCAGGCTCCCAGCATATCAGCTCCACTCTAAGCCACTTCCCAAAAGGTCACTGCAAGGCTCCTTAGCACTTTCTGCTACATAGCTGGGTCTGCTGCGGAGGGGTTTTCCTCCACTCCCCTGGCAGGGCAGTCCCTGACTCAGCAGGAGTCTTCTTGTTCCTTGCAGGGCCTTCCACCACTGGAGAGAAACCTGGGTGGACTCACCTTCTGCCATTTTCTTTCCCAACTGCCTGAGTATCCCCACTGCAGAGGTACCTTCCTTCAGGGAGGCTTTGTCCACCAGCAACCCTACTTAGCTCCCTGACTCCAGCCAGGCTTCTCTCACTGCTTGAGAGCCAGAAATCTGCTCTCCTTCCTGTTCAGCACTTTTAACTTCTCCTTCAGGTCTGACACATGCTGAAGGTGTAGGTGGGGTGAGGCCGATTGTGCCCACAGGCTTTCATTAATCCCTTCAGGCTGAGTGTGGGGTTGCTACACCTCATCATACCAGGGTACTGGGGGCGGGCAGAGGCACAGAATCCTTTCCCAATCCTTATTTTGCCACTTGATTCATAAAATCAATTCTATTTGTTATTTCACGCTGGGTTACATGATGTTTTAGTGGTGTATCTACTGAGCCTATAACTGTCCTACAAACAATACACTATACACACCAGTCATGACCTTTCAGTGGGATGCTGTGTTCCTAATTCATCAGAGACAAGAATGTGGATTCTGCACAGAGTCTGTGCATTGTACATCATAAAAACTATGGTTATGTTTTTCCAGCTTCTTACCTGAACATTTGGACTGTGGTTTAGCAGATCTAAATAAGGCGCTAGTGCATAAACATCTGGCTCTTTAGAGAAACATTCCCTCTGTGAATGCTTCATGTACACTGTTCTAGTATTAACGGTGCACCAAGCCCATTGCAGGGCATCGTAGTTAAAAACAGTTGCTACATTCTCAGTAAACAAAGACTGCAGAGAAGAGAAAAAAGACTTGGAAGAGGTATACAGTTCCTGGACCACTGTTCTTTGCTCCTGAGCCTTCCTTCTTATGGGCTCAGGAAGAAGTCTCACTACTTCTTGATCCAAACAAACAGGGCACGTAAAGGTCTTCGGTAAAACATCAAGATAAGGCTTCCACACAGATTGCTCACCAGCATATTTCTCTGCTATTAAAAATGTGCACAGTGCTACCAAAGGAGATATGGGAGGCTTCCACCTATTAAAAACATAACAGATACACAGAAGTGAGATGGATAAAATACAACCACACATATCCTTTTTAATACTTGGAGATTATAAATAAGTATTTTAAACTTCTTTGTAGTTCACCTGCAAATGTTTTTTCATTATTTTGAAGTGTTTTTAAATTTATTTTACTGACAAGCTGTTAAAAACTAGCTGGTAAAACACTGGATTTTGCTTAAACAAAAATATAAAAATAGTCTTCTATACTCTACATCACCTTTTGTTATGAATTTGCTGAAAGGGTGCATTCATATAGCACCTTGTGGTCTCATATTTGCAGGGCCGGTGCAACCATTTAGGCGACCTAGGCGGTTGCCTAGGGCACTAGGATTTGGGGGGCAACATTTTCTTCAGCAGCGACCGCGGCGGCCGGATCTTCGGCCGCCCCGGTCGCTGCTGGCATTTAGGCAGAAGGAGCTGGGGCAGGGGAGCGCTGGGAGGAGCACCTGCAGCAAGTGGGGTGGGGGGCAGCACGCAGGGGAACTCCCCCCCTCCGTTCACCCCTGCCCCGCCTCCTCCCTGACCACGCCGTGGCCGCTTCACTTCTCCCACCTCCCAGGCTTGTGGCGCCAATCAGCTTAGGCGCCACAAGCCTGGGAGGCTGGAGAAGTGAAGCAGCGACGGTGTACTCAGGGTGCTCGTGCACGGAGCAGGGGTGAGCTGCCGCAAGGGGGGGCACCTCAGGGCAGAGGAGGGGAAGGGAGCCTCAGGGCAGGGGCGCAAGGTGGAAGTTTCGCCACTGGCCCTGCATATTTGAATTCCTTTCTTTTAGGGCATGCCCATTTAATAAGTCAAACAAATCATTTACAATTCCATTTAAATAAGGGCCCCATCCTGCAAAACCTTACTCATTTGAGCAATCCACATGCATCCAAGTAGTCTTGTTGAGACCAATGGGAATACATTGTAACGCTTCTCAACTCACCCAGAGCTTTGAGTCACCTTGTAACCACCTGCCGCCAGCACGAAGGAGTCTTGCCTGTGCTTAACTGGGTGTCAGCTTTCTAACACAACCAGCCCATCATTATAGCTATATTATAATGGGCTATATTAGCCCTTCCTTTGCCCTGCAGTTTCACAATAGATGCACCCCAGGCCTTGTGTCCCTTCAAAGTGTCACCTTGTGGTATCTAGCCCCTGATCACTGCACTCTCACAGAAATACCAGATTTTCTGTTCCCAAAGGAACAGTGTACCACTGTACTAAATAGTAATAAGTCACCAGGACCAGATGGTATTCACTCAAGAGTTCTGAAGGAACTCAGATGTGAAATCGCAGAACTACTAACTGTAGTCTGTAACCTACTATTTAAATCAGCTTCTGTACCAAAATGACTGGAGGGTAGCTAATATGATGCCAATTTTTTAAAAGGGTTCCACACGTTACCCCAGCAATTACAGGCCGGTAAGCCTGACTTCAGTACCGGGCAAACTGGTTGAAACTATGTAAAGAACAAAATTGTCAGACACATACATGAACATAATTTGTTTGGAAAGGGAAATCATGCCTTACCAACTACCAGAATTCTTTGAAGGGGTAAACAAGCATGTGGACAAGGGGGATCCACTGGATATAGTGTACTTAGATTTTCAGAAAGCCTTTGACAAGGTCGTTCACTAAAAGCTCTTAATCAAAGTAAGCTGTCATGGGATAAGAGGGAAGGTCCTCTAGCGATTGGTAACTGGTTAAACAGTAGGAAACAAAGAGTAGGAATAAATGGTTAGTTTTCAGCATGAAGAAAGGCAAATAGTAATGTCCCCCAGGGGTCTGTACTGGGACCAGTCCTATTCAACATAATCATAAACGATCTGGAAAAAAGGGGTAAACAGTGAGGTGGCAAAATTTGCAGATGATACAAAACTACTCAAGATAGTTAAATCCCAGGCAGATTGCAAAGAGCTACAAAAGGATCTCTCAAAACTGTGGGATTGTGTAATAAAATGGCAGATGAAATTCAATGTCGATAAATGCAAAGTAATGCACATTGGAAAACATAATCCCAACTATATATATAAAATGATGGGTCTAAATTAGCTGTTACCACTCAAGAAAGAGATCTTGGAGTCATTGTGGCTAGTTCTCTGAAATCATCCACTCAATGTGCAGCAGCAGTCAAAGAGGCAAACAGAATGTTGGGAATCATTTAAAAAAGGGATAGATAATAAGCCAGAAAATATCATATTGCCTCTATATAAATCCATAGTACGCCCACATCTTGAATACTGTGTGCAGCTGTGCTCAGCCCATCTCAAAAAAAGATATATTGTAACTGGAACAGGTTCAGAAAGGGCAACAAAAATTATTAGGGTTATGGAGCAGCTTCCATATGAGGAGAGATTAAAAAGATTGGAACTTTTCAGCTTGGAAAAGAGACAACTAAGGGAGGATATGATAGAGGTCTATAAAATCATGACTGGTGTGGAGAAAGTATATAAGGAAGTGTTATTTACTCCTCATAATACAAGAACTAGGGGTCACCAAATGAAATTAATAGGAGGTAGGTTTAAAACAAATCAAATGAAGTATTTTTTCCACACAGCGCACACTTAGTCTGTGGAACTCTTTGCCAGAGGATGTTGTGAAGGCCAAGCCTATAACAGGGTTCAAAAAAGAACTAGATACGTCCATGGAGGATAGGTCCATCAACGGCTATTAGCCTGGATGGGCAGGGATTAGCCTGGATGGGCAGGGATGGTGTCTCTAGCCTCTGTTTGCCAGAAGCTGAGAACAGGCAACAGGGTATGGATCACTTGATGATTACCTGTTCTGTTCATTCCCTCTGAAGCACCTGGCCACTGTCAGAAGAGGGGATACCAGGCTAGATGGATCTTTGGTCTGAGCCAATAGGGCCTTCCTATGTTCTTACCACGGTTTAGAAGTTATACCTTAGACTATCGTTCCCCTGTATTATGCACAGCACATGAGGTCAATTATGAAACAAAAGGAAAATGTATTTAAGAGGAGATTCAAATAAAAACCAGTGTGAGAAATGGGAACAAATGGTTACATACCTATAAAACAAAATCATAACATGCATTCTAAACCCTAAACTTGACTAAGTTTATCTTATCCAAAATTTCTTTCCAGAGTTTTCAACCAACCCTAGCAGAAATCCCTTTTTCATGAAGCAAACCCTGTCAGTTTACTTCCTAGATGAAGGAGGAGAGTGTACCTTCAAACCCTTAATTATACCCCCAACTAAGTTCTCTCTAAGCTGAATGGCTAAGCAGCAGCCCATTAAACACTGCACAGGCGTTCAGGACTCCAGCGGGGAGAGATACCTCTCCAGCAGGGAAAGCCACCCCTCCCTCCCCGCAGCAGCACCTGGGCTGAGGGAGAGAGCTGGGAGGAGTCCTTTCTCCCCACTGTAGCCTCAGGGCAGCCTGCACCCCAAACCCCTCATCCCCTGCCCCAAGCCCCTCATCCCCAGCTCCACCCCAGAGCCTGCCCCCCCAGCCGGAGCCTTCACTCCAACCTTCTGCCCCAGCCCTGAACCCCCTCCCACACTACAAACCCTTCGGCCCCACATCCACCACATGAACTTTGTTATGTGCACCAATATGGGGGTGATGTGTCATACACCACCTCCATATTGGTGCACATAACAAAATTCATTCTGCACATGGATGGGAAAAATTAGAGAGAACACTGCCCCAAAGTTCATTGTCCTTACTTGCAAACAGAGCTCTCCTCTGCTCATACACTTCTTCCTATACATTTCCTGTCTTTGAAGATTCCACAATCCTTCATTAGCACTCAGTTCAGACTGTAAATGGATGCCCATTTTGAATCAAACATTTCTTGCCAGAAAGAAAACCTGCTTTTCACCTTTCTAGTTATCAGTCCCTAGTCACAGACCTTAAGGATTGAATTTTCAGTGTATATATAACTCCTTATACAACATCCGCACACACATTTTGCAATGATTATGATGACCAATGTGACACAAGCTTCCAGTAGAGACCTTACATGACATTATTTGGTGAACCCACAGGATCCCTGTACCTCTTGCCATTTAGCATCCAGAGTTTCTTGGGACACACATGTAAATTAGGCTTTACAGGTTGAGGTCCTAACACAAATTCAAATGAATAATCTAACAGTTTGCGAGCACCCTATTAACACCAACAGAGGAATTTCTTAAGAGATTATGTTTCCCTCCTCCACACTTACTTTGCAATGTTTTCCCCAAGGTAGCTACTAAGGACAGTACCAGTGGTGAGCAAGCATTTCTCCGGCAACGAAATAATCAGTTCCCCTGCCTTTGAGAAAAATCAAATAGACTAAAAGTCAGATTGAAAATGACCCATGGATGCACAGTTCATAAGTGTAGAGAAATGTCCCACAGCACACCAGAGCCAGGAGACAAACAGATACAACCACAGCCTCAGCAGGGATCATTATAGTTGTAAAATTCTGGTGGTCTAGCAATGTAGGAAGTTAGTGCAGTATGTGGCAGGATGTCCTGACAGAGGATAAACAGTTTCTGGGTAGGCTGGCAACTGGCTGAGAAGCATCACCTTTCCCCTTGAACAGAATACACCACAATTGGAGTGAGACCCCTTTGACAGGGGAATTTTCTACTGGGCATTTACACCCAGATGATAGCTCCTTTGTGCCCCTTTCAAACAGGACTACATTAACACAAACTAGGTACCTTTTCGTTCATGCCTGCAGTGTCCACACAGGACAATTAAAGCACAACATTTTGGTGCCCTCAATTCATACCCCAGATTACAGGTAGCCTTATATTAGCATGGGAGATTCCAACTCCTGATTATAAACTATATCATCTTAGACTCCCCTCTAGACTTTTAGGCTCTCCCTGGAGCAATTTTGATTAGGGCCCAGAATGTCTCCAGATGCTCCTGCAGTACATGTAATAAAAGCCATATAACAAAACAAAACAAAAAAATACTAACCTGAAAGGCTTTTGTGGTCATTAGACCTCTTCCCGTATCTGAAATAGCAGGAACAAAAAGAATGATTATAAACACAGTACACAATCTTAAGACTTCTTCATAAGACTACAACAAACCACTATGAATTAAAACTGGCCTGAAAAAGGAAACATCATGAAAATGAACATATTTTTTATATAACATAAAAACCATTTTTAAAAGTCCCCCATGGACTAGATGAAGCTTATGCATGGATGCTAGCCCAGATACACAAAGGTATTTAGACACTTAACACCTATTGATTTAAATAGGAGAGAGGCACCTAATTACCTTTGAAGATATGGGCTCTTATTTCTCTCTCTCTCTCCCTCCTTCTTCCTCTAGCTTCAGTCTATTCTCTGCTGTCTCCCACATTCTTATCACTGATGAAAGCCTTCATCTCTGCAGCTCCTGTCATCTGAACAATCTTCCTGCGTTCCTCAGCTTCACTCATTTTTTTCCAAATCTTGGCTTAAAAAACACTTTTTTTTCCTCCTCTGCTTGTGCTTCTCCCTCTTTGTTAGCAGGGCCGTCCTTAGGATTTATGGTGCCATAGGTGGGATTATTAAACTGGTGCCCCTGTGCCTGTCTTGTTCTTCGCAACACAAACATAAGCTTACAGTATTGGAAAACTTGCCACATGCATGTTACTAAAACCAGTTTAACTTAATTAAGCACACTGTAATGCTGATGGACTAGCACTAAAGAAGTAGCACTATAGAGAAAATTCTGATTTGACAGAATGATGCAAATAATAATTTTTTTAATTTGTCAACATTTTATTGTAAATTTATATGAAGAGCTATTGAAACAAGGATTAGTTTTTAATTAAAAGCAATATTTCTGGCTTTTTTGGCTGCAAAATCAGTAATAATGTCATCATATGACAAAGACAAAGTGACGTCTTGTTTGATTGCAAGAACAACAAGAGCAGTCAAGTGTTCCTGACTCATTGTAGAGCGGAGACAGTTTTTAATGAGCTTTAGTTTTGAGAAACTCCGTTCTCCTGATGCTACTGTTACAGGAATTGTCAGTAGAATATGAGTGGCAATGTAAACATTAGGATATATGTCAACAAGTTTGCTGGTATGAATAAACTGTACAATGTCCATCATCTATTTTGCATGTGGCAACAACTCAATTCTTCGTACAGTTCAAGTCCATTTAAATCAAAAGGATCACCGTGCTTCAGGAGGCTCTCTAGGTCAGGGGTCCCTAACGCGGTGCCCGCGTACTGGCCGGAGGACGAGCATCTGCCAAAATGCTGCTGAAATTCGGCGGCATTTCGTCGCTGACGCCTCTGGATGACACCGCTTGCCGCTGACAAGCAGCAGCATCCAGAAGCGTCGCCATCAAAATGCCGCCAAATTTTGGCAGCATTTCGGCATATGCTCGTCCGCCACCACGGTCCTTCATCTGGTGCCTGCCAGATGAAAAAGTTTGGGGACCACTGCTCTAGGTTCTTGCATTTTGTCATTAGTTGCTCTTGTTTTCCTAATTTCGTTGAATTTAGTCCCGCTGCCAGTTGAGTGAATGGAACCCCAGGCCCATAGTAGGTTGAGTGGCTCAGCCGGGGTCTCAGCCACCGACCTGCTCAGCCCGCTGCCAGCCTGGGGTTCCTCGGGGGTCCCCAGGCCAGCAGTGGGTGCTGAGTAGGGCCGGCGGCCAGGACCCCAGGTGGCAATGGGGCAGCAGCCGGAACCCCAGAGCAGCAGCGGGCTGAGCTGCTCAGCCCGCCACTGAGTGCCATCAAAAATCAGCTTGCGTGCCACCTTTGGCACATGTGCTGTAGGTTGCTGACCACTGCTCTATACGTTAGCAAGGAGATGAGCATATTACAGTTGTTGGAGGGCTCTATTTAGCAGTAACAGGGCTATAGGAAAGTCAGTCAACATTTTTTGTTTCTCTGATGAAAACTGGCCCACTCCCTTCCCCATACCAAACTTGTCACAAATAATTGTCAACAACTTAATTTTCTGTTTTTGGCTAAGATATTGATTTTTTAAAAAAAAAGTATTGAAATTGAATTCAGGATTGCTAGCAAGCATTTTTGACAAACAAAGTTGTTAAATGACAATCTAAATGGCAACACAGTACTGCTTTCATGCTTGGCAAACCCCCTAGTCTGCTGGTCCAACAACTGTAGTAAAGGAGGAGATAGGTAGAAAACTGCAAGACCCCAAAATCCACCTCTTGGGGTGCAGAGTGGCAACAGCAGCAGCAAACCCTCAGGTCCGATCACACACCAATGGGCACCACTGCCAGCCCAACGGACCATGGTGAAATTAGCACAGCATCTGATCTCAGGGACGGAGCACCCATGGAGCCACAGCAGCTCATCCTGCCCTGTGCAGCTCCCCCCCAAGATGAGATGGATCACTGTCAGCCCGGGGGAGAGAGGCACTCCCCAGCTAGGGTGACCAGATCCAGATGTCCTGATTTTGTAGGGCCAGTCCTGATATTTGGGGCTTTGTCTTATATAGGCACCAATTACCCCCACCAAGGGTGACCAGACAGCAAGTGTGAAAAATCAGGATGGAGACTGGGGGGGGGGGGGGCGAAATAGGAGCCTATATAAGAAAAAGACCCAAAAATTGGGACTGTCCCTATAAAAATGAGACATCTGCTCACCCTACCCCAAACCCCGTCCTGATTTTTCACACATGCTATCTGGCTATCCCCAGCCCAACCATGTGCAACCATTCCAATCCTGGCTGCCTGCCACAGAAGTGAGTTACTTTCACTTTCATTCCTCAGCAGGCAGCCAGCCAGCCTTCCCTCCCCCCGCAGCACCTCACCCAACCCAGCCCTGACGGAAGGGATGGGGGAGAGAGGGGTGCTCGGGGGGTGGAGGGGAGAAATGGGGGGGTGCTCCATGGGGCAGGAGGGAGAAGAATGGACGTTATAGGGGACGACAAAGGATACTGCCAGAGCCGCTAAGCCTGCCTCACTTCAGACCAGGGGAAAGAGTCACATTCACAGGTGTGGAGGGATAGCTCAGTGGTTTGAGCATTGGCCTGCTAAACCCAGGGTTGTGAGTCCAATTCTTGAGGGGGCCACTTAGGGATCTGAGGCAAAAATCAGTACTTGGTCCTGCTAGTAAAGGCAGGGGGCTGGACTTGATGACCTTCCAAGGTCCTTTTCAGTTCTAGGAGATTAGTATATCTCTTATTATTCCCAGCAGCCCATCCCGTCCCTCAAGACTGTGCTGTATTCAGTTCTCTCTAGGACTCAGTTAACCCTGCTCTTACATGCTCCACTGCTTCCCATCTGTCTGGGCCCCCAGCAGAGCGGTGCCCTGAGACCTAGTGGTGCCCTAGGCGGCTGCCTGTTCTGTCTATGGCTAAGGATGGCCCTATTTGCTAGTTATTTTACACTCAGTGTTTTAGTTGTCACCCTGCAATATCTCTGCACATTTGTTTCTCGATTTATATTATGTACTATCTGCTGCCTTCTAATTTAATTCTGTAAAGATTTTTGAAGATTATTATTAAAGACACACACAGTACACGATCCATTCAAATTTGAATTATTTATTATTGTTGCTATCTGCATTCCATCTCTACATGTTGATAGGTTTATTTAGTTAGTCTCCCAGAACGAATGAGGAAATGGTTACAAGCATAAGTCCTGAGCCTGTCAACACTTACGCAACAGTATTTTACAAATGTGACCAGCTTCCTTAAGGCCTATGACAGCAATCCTACTAGACGTACTACATGAGTGTACCCACTGCCCGTGTAGAGACCCTTTGGCTTCAGTAGTGATTTGCAACAACATAAGGACCCCCTCGTGAGGAACAGCTTGCATACGTGGGCGAGAGTCTACTTGTGAGAGTGAAATTATTCATGTGTGCATTTGTTTGAAGGATTTGAGTCCTTAATGTCTGTACACTGAATACTCATTCCTGAAGAAAACCAGCCAGATGGGGATAAAACCACAGTGAGAACCAGACAACCTAGGATCAATAAGCAATTAAAATATTACCTGAAAACTGTGCTGGTCTCAAATTACGGTCATCAAACCCCCTCTCTTTCAGCCACTTCCTAAGCTGTATATATTCCAGTATGTGACTCTGGTTTACTAAAGGAAGAGAAGAGTGATTAACCTACAGCATACAGTTTAATTAAAAACATGGTGTACTTGTACTGTAGTACAGTGGCTCTCAACCTTCCAGACTACTGTACCTCTTTCGGGAGTATGATTTGTCTAGCGTATCCCCAAGTTTCACCTAACTTAAAAAACTACTTGCTTACAAAATCAGACATCAAAATACAAAATGGCACAGCACACAATTACTGAAAAATTGCTTACTTTCTCATTTTTACCATATAATTGTAAAATAAATCAATTGGAATATAAATATTCTACTCTGAAATGTAAGTACAGTATATAGAGCAGTATAAGCAAGTCATTGTCTGTATGAAATTTTAGTTTGTACAGACTTCACTAGTGCTTTTTACGTAGCCTGTTGTAAAACTAGGCAAATATCTAGATTAGTTGATGTACCTCCTGGAAGACCTCTGAGTACCCCTGCTTGAGAAGTAGTGCTGTAGTAGATTTTTACCATATACATAGAAGAATGGTATTTTATAACATGACACACCATAAGATAGTGAAAAAGGCATCAGTTCTGTTAGGTACTGAATACCCTTAATGTCTCTGATTTCACTGGAAATTGAGCGTATTCAGCATGACCAAGAATCACTCAGCATATTACAAGACAAAACTCAAAGAGTAATACGGTATCATTCTTCAACCAGAAACAGAATCCACAAAGCTAAACATGGACAAAGGAAGACTGTAAGTTAAAGCATATTAAAACCAGAAAATAAAATGATTGTTCACATGTAATGGCTGATATCCACGATTACTCTTGTCAAGACATGTAGGAGTTCTAACATGCACAGACTAGAAAGATCCCTTGCCAAGTAACTAATTATTCTGTTGTCTCCCTGAATGCAAGTGAAGAATAGATGAAAACATACAGTACCTCCATTTGAAGGCAAACTGCTAAATTGTTTTCTTCTTCTCTTTCTACCGGTCCGACCTCTATTTTTCCGCATGGTAAGAAAAACTTCACTTCAGGTATACAACCTGAATGAAAAATGGGAAAACAGTCAAGTTCTTTTTTGATATTTCTTTCAGTTCCTGCATATAGAAGATTACTCACTCCAAACTTTTACAAATATACACAAAAGAAATTAAAGTCTTCATATTCTACATGCTTCAGCTTTTCATCTCAGAAAACGCAGGACACACAAGCACTTGAATGAGCAATGCAAGGAGAGGAGAGGGAAGCAAAAAGCTTCCATTCCATGCTGCCATCTTACCTAAGAACTGGGCATAATCCCCTGGGGAACAGAGGCACTCCCATTTCTACATTTAAAAATAAAGCAGTTTCCATGCAGAAACATTATTAATTTACAGTTATGTTGATACAGTGAATAATATAACCCGTATATAAAATTCACAGCAAGAGCATTTAAAATAACTATTTTCAATTAAAAAGTATGAGAGAGATAAGGTGGGTGAGGTAGTATCCTTTTATTGGACCAACTTCTGTGGGTAAGACAAGTCTTCAAGCTACAACAGAAGATGGTTCAATAAAAAAAGTATTACCTCACCCACGTTGTTTCTTTAATATCCAGGGTCTGACACAGCTACACAACCACTGCATTTAAAAGTATGAACACAACACATATAATTTACATAAATATTCCATGACCTTTGCAGTTCATTTACTCAATGAATGACAAGACTGACATAGAAAAAAATTAACATGTTATTCCAATAACAATCGTAACTCTGACCTACAACATATAAAATATTTCATAAAATACCTACACAGTTATAAATTTCAAGTAGTCAAGTAACACATATTCCTTTGATATATTTGACTAAATTATTTGTAAGCACATCTTACAGGTTAGCATTTAATAATTGGAGATATACCCATCTCCTAGAACTAGAAGGGACCTTGAAAGATCATTGAGTCCAGCCCCCTACCTTCACTAGCTGGACCAAGTATTGATTTTTGCCCCAGATCCCCAAGTGGCCCCCTCAAGGCTTGAACTACCAACCCTGGGGTTAGCAGGCCAATGCTCAAACCACTGAACTATCCCTCCCCCTAGGATACATGACAATACTGTCATTAACTGAACTGAACCATAGCTTAACTATAAGTGAAAGAAACGTTTTTTATACGAATTAACGGGGGCAAGCCATACTTCAAAAAGAAGACAACAGGACAAAATGAGAAAATAGTCCATTTGGAGAGCACCAATTTTGACAGTGAAAACTATCAAGTAAGCACAATATATCATTGCTGGGTGCAAGACCACCACCACACACACTATGACACAGTAATTTCTATTTCCTGACATTGGTGTTAGAACAATTTGTACAGTGGGGGTGCTGAGAGCCACTGAACAAAACCGTAAACCCTGTGTAAAATGGCAATCACTTCAAGCCACAGTGTGTTCCTGCACCCCTTTCCAGGGCACATTTTTGAATGTGGGTGTACAGGTGACAGGGCTGGCTCCAGGCACCAGCTGTGCAAGCTCCTCCTTGGGGCGGCAGAGTCTAGGGGGCAGCATTCCGCCCAATCCTAGGGCAGCACGGCCGCTTTTTTATTTTTTTTTTTTGTTCGCTGCTCCGGCCGCCCTGTAGGGGGCGGTGGCGCGGAGCGCCCTGCAGCAAACTAGGCAGGGCAACCTGCGTCCTTCCCTCCCCGCCGACCTGAGCGGAGCCCTGCCAGCAGGTGGCGCGGCGGTCGGGGGCGCGTGCTGAGCGCCCTGCTGAAGCGCTGGCCGCCGCCCTTCTCTCCCTCCCCCCCATTAGACAGGGCCCGCACTCTGCACCAGGAGTCCCCTGGCTCTGGTCGCCCTGTAGGGATTTTTTTGTTTTGTTTTTCCCCTGCTTTGGCGGTTGCGCTGTTGTTTCTCTCCCCGCCCCTCCCACTTAACCTGCTCCAGCCCCGCCATTTTTGTGTTGTGCCCCCCGCCCCAGCTTTGCTGCTCCAGCCGCGCCTTTTTTCCCCAGTTTTGCTGATCCAGTGCCCCCCCCCGGTTGTTTTTTTTTTTTTGCTTGGGGCGGCAAAAAAGCCAGAGCCGGCCCTGACAGGTGTGGGTGAATTTCCCAATAAAAGGAGCATATCCCTTTAGGGGAGAGGATGACGAGTCTAACACACGTGCATCACTTCTTCCACAGGTCTACAGCTGTAAGCCAGAAAGCCTACGTGTGTGTGTGTGTTTCCCCCTCCAGTTCCGGCATCAGGCCTTTTCTTAACAAATGGCTAGATCTCTAATAGCAGCACTGCTACTGAACTGAGTAACAATATTACTTCTAGCTCCTTGGATTTTCAGAGCCCTGCGCGAGAGATTAAATAAATAACAAACGTCTCTACCACCACGGGAGCTAGCTATGACAACTCCCTGCGTTCACAGCTCCGATCGCTGTCTGGAGTACCCCGGCTACATTTTCTGGTTCTTTCCTCAGTTGCCATTAGAAAAAGAGCTTTAAAAAACATCTACCCGCTAATGCCTGTAAATAATACCATTGAAAATGCAGCCTTTCGCTTACAGCTCCAGATCACAGACAGACAACACATGGTAACTCAAAAAACTCACTTACACCCAAGTCAGGCCCAGCGGCCAGACTGCTTGCGCTCAGCCCCCAAGGACACAGCTGCAGTACAGCCCCGTGTTTCCTGCCTCCTCTCCCGCAGTCCCACCCTCAGCTCGGAGCCGCAGCCAGCAAACACACATAAAGCGCCGCCTCCAGCTCGCTCTCTCCTCTCGCTGTTCTCTTATCAGGCGGCAGAAGCGTCTGTATCTAGGGCGAGAGGTCCCCGCCCTCTCGGATCAATCCTTCTGGGCAGTTGCATAAACATCCTTGGATCTTAGCGTAGGAGCTCGAAGCAGCTAAAGAGGCTGAGCTACATATTGCCAGAGGTGAGTTTGCAAGTTGCTTTCTTCACCCGAGCACCCCCTTCCCCAGCCAACCCACCCCCGGGGGGCAGCTTGCATAAAACGTTCCTTGCAGCCTGCCTTGGCTTGTTACGGAGATCAGACCTCATTTCTTGTGCAGGGCCGGCCTTGGGGAAAGTGATGTTCTGGGTGAACTTGTATTTTGGTGCCCTCCCATGGCCCCTGTGGGCTACCCACCCCCTGTTGCCACTAATCCCTGCCCCATTCCCCCTCCTGTACCCCTAATCCCTGCACTGTGCCCTCTGCTCCTAACTGGTGCACCCTGCTCCTGTGCCCACATTGGGAAATGACTTGGATGCAGGGAGCAGCGGGCATTGCTGCTCGCCCTTCCCCCTCCCCCATGCTGCTCCTCCACACAACCCTATGGGCTAGGGGGAGGCGAGCGAGGATTGACGTCAGGGTTCTGTGCACTTTCCTGAGCTTGGCTGCGTAAGGGAAGGACAGGAGAGCAGTAGTCCAGGTGGGGAAAGTGACATGGATACATGGAGCTCTTGGTGTTGCTCCTCATTTCCCCTCTGTGCCCCTGCCTCCTAGGGGGGCACGAAGGAAACGGAGCGGGGGAGGGGAGGAAGTAGCTGTGCATTACTTACATGCCACATTCCTCCGGGAAGAGGAAGCAGTGACTTGGAGAAATCTGGGTGCCCCCCATCGAGCACTCCCCTGCCAGCTGGGAGCAGCTTCTGATGCTATATTGGCAGTGCTTACTTCTGCACTGCCACACAGCACTCCCTTAACCATGGCACCTCTAGGCAATTGCAGGGTAGCTCACCCCTGAGGCCAGCCCTGTCCCTGATTGCCCTACCCTGCTCTTTGGCTCACATTCATTTGCAAAGCATTTGAAGAAGCAAGCTACAGGATCAGTGCCGAGTGTTCGGTGAAAAACTGGAGACCAACCTCATTTTGCCCAATTATTTCTTGGTTTGGCAACAGGAGAGAAATGTACATTTGCAGAAAATTGCATAGAGAGCAAGCAGGTAGGTGTGCATAGTCACAGTAACCAAATATATACACTTTTTATATTCTTTTGCCTGTTGCAGTGAACTTATTTTGCCATCCACTAGCTCGGGAGGATGTCCAGCACCCCAGTAGCTCTGGTGACCGGGGGCAACAAAGGGATTGGATTTGCTATTGTGCGGGATCTGTGTAAGCAGTTCACTGGGGATGTGTACCTGACAGCCCGGGATCCAGGACGGGGTCAGGCTGCGGTGACAAAGCTGCAGGAGGAGGGACTGAACCCACTTTTCCACCAGCTGGACATCGACAATCTGCAGAGTATCCGGACTCTGCGGGACTTCCTGAAGGAGAAATACGGAGGGCTTAATGTGCTGGTTAACAACGCAGGGATTGGTTTCAAAGGTAAAATGCTGGCTCATTGGCAAGGCTTTGTGAGCTGTAAATTACATGCAGAATGATGAATAGGTGGTGTCTGCTTTTACAAGAATCATGCTCACTAGAAAGGCAACCAAGTATGATGATACCTAGCTCATCCCTGTGCCAGCAGAGAGCTGTTCCCTCCCTGACATTTTTCTGGTGCTTTGTCAGATCTTATTTTTGATCTTGCCTTCTCTGCTGTGTTAGCTCAAGATATAACTCAAATTATGTAACCCAACTCATGTCCACACACACATCTCTAGAGAGTGTAGATAACTCAATTTAACTCTGCAGGAAACATACCTATAGGGAACTATTTACCATGGTGATGAACACTGTATAAATATACAGACTATTCAGAAGCTATTCCTGCCAACTTAATTTCCTCTACTTACTTTGGGAGACTTAAAAATATTATAGGACTCTATTTGTCAGGAGGCTTCTCTTGATGTTTAGCCTAAATTGTTCTTTCCTTAAGTTAATCTTGCTACTCTGATTGCCTCTTGTACCATTTTAAATAATTTCCCTGTGACCTGAATGATGTTGCCCTTCAAATACTGGAATTGGCATTAAACTGATCTGTTGTTGAATGTATTCATGCATAAATCACTATCTCAACAGAAACTTCTTTTTGTAAGGTGTATGCATAGTGGGACGTGCTTGCCATGTAATGACCTTGCACAGAACTCTTAATAGTGCTGGGGGATTCTAGCAAAGGTTATTTATCACACAGGTGGATGTCACAAAAAAAAAAATGTATCAGCTCACAAACCGCAGCCATCTGCCCTGAGCTCTGGGAAAACCTGCTTAAAAAGAGATTTTAAAATGTAGTAAATGTTGATAAAGAACAAAAACTCTTATGTCCTAGTTACAGTTTACATTTCTTATTTGGGAGCTATTATCTTGACTTACTGCTGCTTTACCCCTGTTTGATGCTGAAACCATTGAAATCAGTGGTGAATTGGGCCTCATGTCAGTATTCTGTAAATAGTGGTGTCCTGGCACATTTGCTCAAGAGAACAGGTAAGGTGGTTATTAGCAGTGCCTTCAAGGAATATCTCCACTAGTTTTAAGCAAAAGGTGTTCAGTTACAGCTACTCCTTAAAGTTGCCTGCAGGTATGTTGTATTTAGCAAGGGGACTACAAAAATTGGTATCTATTTACACTATTTGGAGAGCCCTCATGCTTGTAGTATCTGAGTACCTACTGCAGGATGACAGTGCTCCCTGTTTCTTCCTTCCCTGCCACAAAGAAACAGGCTTAGTTGCCCCCATTTGCTGCAGTTCTTCAAAAGCTTGATGTTGCCTGCATGGGAATCCTATCTCTGTGCCCCTATCTCTGTGCAGCACTCATCATCCTGGCTCACAACGCATGCTGAAACTCGACACCACCACCAGCAACAACCCAGCCATTGCCTAATGCGCATGATTGAGCACTAAATCTGTATAAAGAATGCAGCTCCCTGCCCTGTTTTGGGACAAAAGTTGTCATCAGCTCTTGTGGGGGGAGCACAGAACCCTAAACTAAGAGTTCTTAGCAGGTGAAAATCTTCTCAATCTTCCACTAATCTAATATTGCATATTTGGGCCTTTGCATTTTAAAATGTTAATCTTTGCCGCACTGTGTACCTGTTACTTTTCTGCACTTTCTCTGTTAAACATCTGCTTCCTAATTTATACAGAAATGACTGTAGAAGGAATTAGGATTAACTCTAGTTTTCAGAGACCTGTATTTTCCCATTAACCTGTGAGCATAACTTCAGTGTTATATATTTTTCTTCTCCCTGTGAACAGTTGCTGATACCACTCCATTTGCTATTCAAGCAGAGGTTACAATGAGAACAAACTTTTTTGCAACAAGGGATGTCTGCACGGAGTTGCTACCCCTCATAAAGCCTCATGGTAAGTATAACCTAACAAATACCAAAGTATCATCAAGAATAACTCTTGCCTCTCACAAGGGGGCAAACCCTACTCTCTGTTAGGAATTCGCTGCCCACAGGCGTACCAGTGCATTTCTGCTGCATCAAAGGTAAGAAGACAAGAATAGCTAGCATGCATGTCTTGACACACACAGAATATGTCTGCTTTTTAAATCTAAAGTTGCTTCTGTTCCAATCCCTTTCTTTACTAATGGCTTATTTCGGAAGTGCTTATCCATGCCATTATGCAGAAATGAAAGATTGTCAATTGCCTCATCTGTCCTTGCTTCGGACAGGAGGAAATGGGGATATTTCAATGTCCTGCTTGCTTACAAACATGGAGCACCGAGTCTGAGTTCAGGATGCTGTACAGGCTTGCACCCACAGTCACTGAAGAAACCTAGCTCCTTAGTCATGTTGCTGTCTTCCTGCAGAGAAGTTTCACTCTATGTACATTGCAGCCCTTTTTTTGGGAGCTGACACATTTGTCAGCATCAGGTATGCCATTAAAATACCATATTATTTTGAAAGGTAGTGAAGATCACCCCATGTGGCAATAAATGCTACAGAATGAAAGAGTTGTATAGGTCCACATAATAATGGTAAACAGAATGGGAGAGGTCAGGAAGAGACAAACTAAGCTCACAAATATAATACCGTTTTATTATCAACATACAGATGATCGGTTTTTCACTGTGCGTGCAGCAGTTCTGTTTTCCCAGCTGAACCTCTGGGAATGTCTTAGAACCCTGGGATGTCACAGGTGGAGATGTTTGAAAGGGACATATGTTAAACTTTCCCCAAAATCTAAGTTTTGTAAAAACTTGGTTATACAACACCAAAAACCAGTAGAAGGATTCCATGGCTTTGTTCAAAACCAGCAAACATTCCCATACTATAAAGATAAATGATCTGGAAAGGATATCTGTACTTATTTAGATAAAGTTTTTACTTCTGGAGGGTGTATTTGGGTTTTTAAGAGACAACTCCTCTTTTCAGCACACATCCCTCAGTGGACAGAATCATTATCTGGAAACATACAGAAGGAAGGAATCCTACACGCATTCAATATATGGGAGGATTGGCTGACCGAGACGTGCAGTTGCAGAATCAGTCGTCCTCTTCCCATTTCCCCCACCTTGATGCTGGGACACACATTGCACTCTGTTATGTGTTTGGCTTTCAGATCCCCTTCATGGGCTCTACACAGCCTACCTCTCCCCAGTGCAGTGGAACCCTATTGCTTGTGTTGCATTCAAGGCCCTCCTAACCTGTAGGTAGGACTCTTTCCCTAGGAATTTTGAGACCTCTTCATTCATACCAATTTTAAGTAGAAGGGAGAACAAAATTCCTATCAAAAGTCCCATGCCCCAATTTTGCAAACACTGCTGAGGGGAGGGTTTAATATTGTACATAGGCCCATTTTTGTTGTTGGGATTTTTTTAAATGGGATTATTCATGGAAGCATGGTGTTTGGCAGTGAGTGTTTGCAGGATCGGAATTTGTTTATTCAGAAATATCCCTATTTAAAATTGTAGCGGTGGGACATGTCAAATATTTGCTAGCAATTCTATTACATCCAACAGTGTCTTTTGGTTTGGTTTTTAAACTGTTGTTCTGAAAAGCAATTAACATACATAGACCTTCATGGAGCACTTTTCAGGATCAAGACCTAATATTGTGTATGGGCTTGTTTGTTGTATGTATTTATTTATAATTTTCTTTTAATAGGCAGAGTCGTGAATGTATCTAGCATGGCAAGTGTATCAGCTCTGGCAAGATGTAGCCAGGACCTGCAGCAGAAGTTTCGTAATGACACAATCACTGAGGAGGAGCTAGTGAAACTCATGACAAAGTTTGTGGAGGATACCAAGAACGGAGTGCATGAGAAGGAGGGCTGGCCAAATACTGCTTACGGTGTGTCCAAAATTGGAGTCACGGTCTTGTCCAGAATCCAGGCCCAGATGTTGAACAAGGAAAGGAAAGCTGATCGAATTCTTCTAAATGCTTGTTGCCCTGGATGGGTGAGAACTGACATGGCAGGTCCCAATGCCACTAAAAGCCCAGAGGAGGGAGCTGAGACTCCAGTTTATTTAGCCCTTTTAGCTCCTGATGCTGATGGGCCTCATGGGCATCTGATTAGTGAAAAGAAAGTGCAAAAGTGGTAAACTTGCCTTGACAAACCTTTATTTGTATGTGTGAGATGCAGTCCAAAAACAATATCAGATATTATTGATTTATTGTAGGTATCAATAATTAAGCATCTGTAAATGTTCTTGCCATTTCTAGTATCTTATTACAGTTTATAGAATACACATAAGGTTTCTGCTATTGTAAAATAATTGCAGTTTAGAATAGTGCATTAATTAAACTGTACCTTAATTTAGTTTTTAAAAGTATGGAAAGTGTTGAAATAAAAAAAGTGTAGTTTAATAAGCTAAAACGCATTTGTTGATATTTATATTCTCTTTAGTAGAGTGGGAGGAAGGGAAGAGGTCTGTTCTTTTTAGTGATTTCACGTACTGTTCCTGGTGAGATTATGATGTCTAACTATTTGATCTTAAAACTAACCATATCAGTCTGGAATAGAAAGTCATTCCATTTTAAGTGAGATGGCAAAGACGGATGACTTGGCGAAACCGTTCCTGCAAACCATTTTATTCTCAGCCCAGAAGTCCCCAAGAGACTGCATATGCTGTTTAGTTGAATGCTTCTTCAAACTCTTCAGTATGTAGGAGCCTCATTCTGCTCCCACTGAAGTCAGCGGCAAAATCCCATTGACCTCAATGAGAGTAGGATCCAGCTGGGACACTCAGTCTTCTGAAGCTAAAGAGTAGTTTGATAATTCATAATAAAGGCTTGGAGATACTAGATCTATAGTCAGATTCACCCTGAGAGTAATTTTTAGTCCATTGTAAATTAAATCACATTTTGTGGTGTTCTCATGCCCACAGTGAATTAATAAACTCAGGTAGTCTTAGCCTTTTGTCCACAGCTTCAGAATAAATTAACCTAGTTCCTATGGTGGTAAAAAAAAAATAGGGTAACATTTATTGTTGATTTTCAGCTCTCTCTTCTAATACTACAAAACATGAACAGTTCAACTGCTTGACAAGTACCATGTAAACAAATAATTTTATTGCAGCTCTATGTTGAATGCCCTGACCAATACACTCAAAAGAGGCAGTGAGAATTTTTTTTTTTTTAAGTATTTTTATAATTCTTTCTCCCAAACTTTCATCCCCAAGCTTCTATGCACAGATGGAGTTTTAAGGATAGCAGGTAAACCTGATTTATCAGGATTATTTTAGATTGTAACTTCATTAGGACAGGGACTGTCTTTTACTTTGCATTTGTACAATAGGGCCTTACATTTATGCCTAACACAGTGACACTTTGACTGAGGCTCACGAGTCACAAGTGGCTCTTTAATGCATCTCCTGCGGCTCTTTGCAGCACATGATATTAAAATACAGTGTGATTTTAATTATAAGCCCAGCAGGAGGCTTTTTACTATGTTAACAACCAATTAAGTTAATAACTTATTTGCTGTGAGACTATTCTAGATATATAAAACTAAATATTTTCCTTGTCATTCATATTACCGTGGCTCTTCTTGGTAATGTTGATTGCTAATTTGGCTCCTGAACTACTGAGATCTCAGTATCACTGCTGTATTAAATATAATTTAATGATAATACCAAATGAAAAACTTATTCAAACTGCCTCCCTGGCATATTCCACAACACAGAAATACCACTCATCTGGCCTTGTCCAATGCTTGTGATCTAAGCATAAAAAAGCACAGTCCCAAATTAAATAGTGGAAGTGAAGCCACTTATTATTGCAGCTGTACTATATTTCTGCATATTATAACCACTTTCTGTATCACCCAGGCACCAAAAATATGAGAACACAATTCTAGACATTCAGTAACAATTTCATGTTGTTCTGACTACAGGCCTATAAACATAAATACTGTCAGGATACTATGATCTGCCATATACCATGTGTACTTGATGTTTAGGTTGTGTAGCTGCAATACTTACACCTGCACTGGTCAAAGTATCCAGAATGCTGTTTACATACGAGCTGTCAGTTGTTGATTTACACCCAAAGAAATCAATAACCTATTTTAATAATAAAAATAGTCATGAAGGAAAATGCAACCTGAACACAAGGGCCTGATCAGACCAGTGTAATAGTGCTCATTGCTACACTGACTGTACAAACTAACAATGGCCTGTCTACACAGCAAGTTGTAGCAAGCCAGGATGTGAATCTACAGTGCCCCAGGTTGCTGCACAATAGTGTCCCATGCAGACACTGCTCCAGCACAGTGAAAGACCACAAGTGTGGCTTTACATTGTTGGAGTAGCCTCTGAGACCTTATCCACTCGGGTATGCTGGGGTGGTTTCTGAGACCTCATTAACTTGGTTCCCAAGAACTCCGCTCTACTCCAAATTCATTACTGAGGTTTCTTTACTGGCACACAATCAAACTATACTTGAGTACATCAGGATGAAGAATGGGAGTGGGTACAAGGGATACCATACATCCAAACCTCCTTCCTTAATGTCGATTCACATTACATTCACTATACATTGCATCACATGTGGGACTGACTTGGTGACTTTAGAGAAACCAATCTCTGTCCACACGCTATCCGTGTTTGACTTTACTTTTTGCCCCATCTTTACACTCCCAATTTCTCTTGTCCATTGGTATCTTGTTCTTAGTAAATGGTTTCTTGGGTGTTCCCCCACTTATATTAGCCAGCTCAGACATTCTGTTTTTTAGCCCACTGATCCATTTGCTTATTTTAACACAAACATTTCATTTTCAGCCTGCTGATCCAGTTACCTCCCTAATCCTGTCCAAAAAATGAGGCTTCCCCTATATTCCATTGTGTATGTCAAGCCATCTTATATTCCATTGCTATTCTTCTTTTTATTTCTTTTTTCCATAATTATTTATTTCATTTGCATCATCTTCCTGTCTTTCTGTGCTGTCTTCCTAAGTTTATTACCTTGCAACACATTCCCAATAGTTGTAATTATTTGAATCACCATAACTACTAGGCTCAAAGTACGAACTAGGGAGTGTAAGATCACAGCCTATGGTATAGTCCACCAGGCTGTAATCCCACATTGTAAGATTGCTATGCCTGTAAAGCAGCCTTCTGTAATTTTAACTTCGCTTTTTTTTTTTAATTGAATTGTAAAAAAAAACTGGTACAAAATAGATTTTTTTTTCCATTTATCACAGGGAATTTAGGTGTAAAACAACACATAGGCCAATTAAAATAACATTTCCTAGGTCCATACCAGAAGTGGTCCTTTCCAGCCACCATGCAGTACTTGTTATCAGTTTTTACTTTACCAGCTTTACAGCCTCTCAATCGTATTGTGCAATTTGTTCCCCAAAGTGAACTTACATGCCAGTACCTGTATCTGTAAGACTTTACGTCTGCATGTATAAGTGTCTGCCAGATGCAAACAGCTATATAAGACCTTGCACTGTCTTGCAACAATATTTGGGGAGGGAAAACAAATTCCTTCCACACCGTTTGGGTTGCAGTGGTCTCACATTTAACTTCATTGTATTGGACCCTTGTTAATTTTCTTATACTGCACCAATTGGTGTCACCTCCCTTGTATCCCATTTTTAACTTTTCTGTGGTGATAAGAGGATAAGTTTTCTTGCTCCCTATCACTTAAGGCTGCTTTTACATTGTATAGTATGTAACTAGAACCAGATTTACACCTTATGTGCCCCTAGGCACAGCATCTTCAGCACACCTGCCTACAACTGACATTTGTGCTTTCTGTAAAAAATTAAAGGAAAAGAAATATAAATGATAATTTAAATACAGTAGAGCCTCAAAGATACAAACACCAGAGTTATGGAGTTATGGCAGCAGTGCAGACAAATAAAAAGGAAATACTGTACCGCCTCAAGGCTCGGCTTCAGCCACAGCGGGTTGGGGCTGCAGCTGCGGGGGGGACAGGTTGGAGTTCCAAGCTTCCGACCCTCAGGAGTACCAGGCCTCAGTGCTTTAGACTGGGGGGAGCACTGGGGCTCGGGGTTTCAACCCTGTGGCTCTGCTCCCAGTTTTAACCCTACGTGGGGTGCCAGGGCTCAGGGCTTTAGCTACCAGGGGAGCGCTGGTTTCAGCCCCAGCGCTCCCCTGGTAGCTAAAGCCCTGAGCACCCCCCACACACACACACCACTGAAACTGGGAGTGGAGCCATGGGGAGCCCCAAGCCCTGGTGCCCGCTGCGGGGCTGAAGCCCCAACCCCAGTGCTCCCCCCAGGTCTAAAGTGCTGAGGCCCAATGCTCCCACAGGGCAAAAGTCCTGTGCCCCCATCCAGAGACCTGGTGCCCCAAGAGTCAAAAGCCTCAACTCTCTCCCCCTGCCCTGACCCCCCACCACACCCTGCGGCTGCAACCCCAACCCCCCCGCATGTCACTGAAGTCCGTAACCTTTTCTTCAGAGTTATGGAACATTCCAGAGTTACCATAACTTTGAGGTTCTACTCTACTTACTTAACTTTTAGGCACCCCTAGAACACCAGCGCCCCTGGGCACATGCCTACTGTGTCTAATTAGAAATCTGGTCCTGCATGTAACCCCCACATACCCATGATATCATTATGAAAACACAAAGACATACTACCGGACTTTTTAAAAAGTAATAACAACATATTGTAAACAGTCAACAAAGTTTAATTAATGAGTCCTAAATTTTGCTTATTCGGGGGATGTAGTATTTTAGTTGCTAGCTTCTGTTGAAATGCTTGGCATGGTGTTGGTGTCACTAGGCATAAATCTAGGCCTCAGTGAACCAAAGCTCCTCCATGTTGAACTCTACTTGATCTAGAAAGCTAGCAGCTGTGAAATTAAATGTGTAACAGTAAGTTATCAGTTGCAGCACAGCTAAAACCGGTTTAAAGCAGTAGTGATAAGGCCTGTGCACCTTTAGCAGAAGGAAAAGATAACTTGCAGAAGGAAAACTTACTAACGAGCTGCCGCGGCCAAGATTACTTAATGCACCTGTGCTTACGTAACTGCTACAGGGGGAGGAAGGGGGGGGGGGGGAGAAAAGAAAGAGAAAAAGAACTTATAAAAAGGGGAAAGCTGCTTGTGTAGGGGTGCATGATTTGAGGCGTTCGTCTCCTTGCACTGCTTTGAGATCTCAAATAAAATTTGCTTGCTTCTCCACCCTGGTGTGTGTTCATTGGTGCTTTGCACTCTGGGAAACGAACCACTGTTGCTTGCCTCAGGCACCCTCTGTGTCAGCAACAGTTCTTGGTGTCCCTGGGTGGGCTCGAGGCTAAAATTAGCCTTGCCCGGATCCCTCTTGGTGGTCAATGGATCGTGGCGACGACCGACGCCCAGTGTGCACCAGTCACTTCACTGGGGGCCTCTACGGAGACGCAGTTCGACTGACCACGGAGGGCACAACAGTGCAATGCACTCAAGTAGTGGAGAAGCAGTTGAGGGCGACGGTGAGGAACTGGTCCCTTGGATAAGGTAAGAACAGTCCAGTGGTCTGGACTTTGGCTGCGGGCGACAGTGAGGAACTGGTCCCTTGGATAAGGTAGGAACAGTCCAGCAGTGTGGACTTTTGCCCGAGGCTGAGGACACCCAGTCGTTGTAATTAGAGGCTGGGGACACCCAGTCATTGTAATTCCCATTAGACAATAGAGCGTCATATAATGGGTCAAGGGCATGGTATGGGGCGCCAGGTACAGTGTACACTCTTAGAATGCATTCTAGTGAATTGGAAGGTGTGTGGTTCGGATCCGATGACTAAGCATAAACTGAAAAAAAGGCAAAGCAAGATCAGATGCGGAATGGTCCTGGGGGCCAGTGTGAGAGACTGTTACTGGAAGATGCCCAGAGTACCCTGTGAATCAAAAGCTCGTGACCAGGACTACTCTAACGCAAGCCCGGTAACTAGTGGATCTTTAGGAGGTCCGACCCATGGTGGGCTGACTCGGCCTGGCCTTGTCCGGTGAGGAAGCTACCTGGGTCTAGGAGTGTGTGTACCCATCTTCCCTTCCCCTTTCCTTTCCATGTGGGCTACTGACAGTCTGATCATCTCACTGAATGCAATCAGAGTAAGTGGCGCCGTCTCTCAGACTAGCCAACGCTCTTTGCTGAAGGGAGGTGTAGGAGGGTCGTGGCCATCCTCGTTAGCCTCTCCTGTGTGAGTACCCTGTAGGGAAAAACCCTTAGTTTAAGAGCCGCTAGCGCAGACAGGGCACCTTCCCTGTGTGTGTAAGTGGAAAATGGGCGGGGGGACAGTCTAAACATTCTACCTCACCCCCTAAGGCTATCACTGCATATTACATGTACGTACGATATGGTTCAACAACCTGTAGATATTTAGAGAATTGGAATATTTACACGCGTGAAATCCATCTAAACAATGCCCACTAGAAGGTACTTCAATCTAGATAAGATCATACATCTAAGAGGAGCGTTTAATCACCAAAAAGCCTTGACACAGCATGAATAAATTTGTCTATTGAGGAAAGGAATGGGTTAATTTGAAATTCAGCTTGGCCCAGGGATAAAAAGAAAGTTGTTCTGCGTTCAAGGTCAAGAATCAACGCAGACTATGCTAAGTACAAAGAAAAATTGCTTTCGGCCCCAGCTGGCTGTGAAAAAAGGAAAATTGACAGAGGCGAACCAAAGGCAATATAAGTTACAGAACTGAGATTACATTTGCAAAGCTTAACTGTCCAGTAAGATCCAACAGTGTGCCTTTGTGACCCCGGAGCCGGTGTGGCTTGGTGACACCAAAGAAGCCACAGGCAGCCGACCTGGACTGGAATCTCTGAAAGAGATGCTGCAGGAGATTCCAGGGTGTAAAAGAACAGCCCTCCCAAGAGCGGAAGCATGTTGGAAATTCTGGACGAGCTGTATACAGGATAATCTCCCATCCACCTCTCCCCCTTCTCTGAACATTATATACAGAAGTGGCCAGTCTAGACGTACGTGTGTGAGTATGAAAGGAGTTTCGGGCTTGGGGCATTAATGTTTTCCTGAGTGATGTGGGAGCCTTCCCAACACTCTCCGTTGTTGTTTTATGATTTTATTAGTGGAGCTTTAAAAATTCAGTTATATGGTGTGTTTTCTTTATCTTCCCCCAATGATCCTGTAGTGTCAACCTGATCACCTGACACGAGGGATAGATTGGTTACAGAAATTTGTCACAGTTTGGTGAGCAATTAAGAAGGGGGGAGCCCTGCAGAATTTACACCATCTATTTGTTTTACCCTTGTTATTTTATGTTTCCTTTGCTTGGTACTGTTGGTGTTATATGTTGAGAACTGCATGAGTAAAAGTGAGCCCTAATAGGATAAGGAAACGCTATCTGGTTCTGTTCTGTTTAACCGGTTACTGTTGTTTTTCTGCTCTGTTCATTTGGGCATTAGGAGTGTAGGCGGAACGGAACCTCTCGTTCGTAATTCCTCGGAGTGGAAGCCATGCGTGCAAGGAAGCTCTGAGGTCGAATTGAGATCCTTCTGTCCCGTCCCCTGTAGCGGTCAGTGTATAGAAGTGGGAAAGCCTGGCTTAGACTGTTAAGTTCCTCTGCTCTGTGTAATTCTCTTTTCTGTTTAAGTGTCAGCAGACAGATGGATGGGTCTCTGGGTAAACTCTCTAAAGGGGGTTGGATTATATGTTAAGTAAATGGCCTTTGCCCAATGGGCCATGTGTTTTTGTCCAGGTGACAAGCCTCACGAGGGAGGACTCGGGTAGTCTTGTGAGTAAGAATGTTTAAGGGAAGAGATCGGGACGGGGGGGGGTTAATTGAGAAGCCCACCCTCCTAGCTAAACTGGTAGTGGAACAAGTTGGTGCCCATGGAAGGGACGGTTCAGCAAGAAAAGCAGGATCGGGCCCAGGTGGGCAGGCAACAGACAGAGAGATTGGAAAACAGATTGGAAAACTTTAAGGGTGTAGTGGAAGGAAAAAGTCAGTAAGTGTAAGCATGGGGATTTCAAATACCCAGGACTTACTTGAAATGGTGAGTTAAGTTGATAAAAGTGGCTGTTGGAAGACAAGCAAGTGATTTAAGGGAGAGTGAGAAGTTAACTCTGCAGTTGCTGGAGGGAACAGCAGTTGAACTTTGTAAAAATGCTACAGAAGAAAGTTCTTGGTGTCTGTGAAATGTTTGTAAATAAATTCAGGCAAAGAAATTATTGGATTGCAATCATTTGGTTTGGCTATGAACAATTTAGTTAAATTAGCTGAAGAATGTATACAGTGTTATGTAATTGAAAACCTGGGCTGCCTATGAAACAAATACAAGAAAATATGGGGTCATACCTCTGTTTTGCCTGAAGTCAACAAGGGTATTTGTATATTTTAAGCGATGATTGTCTGCCCAGAAGGGGTAGACCTCTGTTTTTTTGTCTTTCAGATAACCAGAGAAAACTGATGCCAGCTGAACAGCATTCAATGTACCATGCATTTACTGGCACAATAGGAATTATGTTTTGTGTTCTATGTTCTGTCTTGTGGTGTTTGTCTTGTGGCCAGAATTGTGGTGTTTAATATTTTTATAGAATAGTCTAGTTTAAAATCAAACAAAAAGGTTAAATTAAAATGCAGATACTTGTCTTGTTCAACCTGGAATACAAAGTGTTTGGATAAATCAGGAGAATGTAATATACTAAAGTCTAATGCATTTCCTTAAGTAAGAAAAAGAAACTTCATTGGCCAAATTGTTAATTGCAAAAATTGTTATTAAAATTTGCATACCAACAGTCTTTGGAAGCAAAGACATGAAAAGTTAACCCACTCCCCATATGGTACATGGGATCTTTCTGGCTACCTCAGATTTCTAGCCAGGGAGCTGGGGATGGTGGAAAGCTATTGGACTAGAGGTTGAATTGAATGAACTCCTCAAAGTGGGTGTGCTTGTTCTAGCTTGTTGCTCCAAAGTTCTGTAATAAGGTTAGGTTAGTAAAAGGGTATGTGTGGCATATATTGAATAATAAGACTAATGTACTGTATAACGACAATGTTTATGTGTTCATTTTTGGGAAAAAGGTGTATAAGTGAAAAGTGGAAGTTTCCTTTGCAGGTTAAAAGAAGCCAAGAAGGGAAAAAGGACAAAGAACAGAATGAGTTAATGAAAAAAAAATAATTAGCTAGCAAGCTCAGGCTATAGATAAGACACTGACTCCATTCAAGGACACTCCTCACAGTTAAGACTTGGCTAACAACCAGGAAAAGGAGGGCTTGAATTTGCCCATGCAGCTATAAGGTTTGCAAAACACCAGGCACTAATGAAATGTGTTAGGTTTCTTTTCTCACAGGTAAGGAAGTGCTACCCGAAGACCCTAGCAGCCCTGCTACTCCTTGGAACCAGGAAACTGGATTGATGTAAAGGTCCACCAACGAAAGACTGCTTTGGCTCCATGCTGAAAAGGCCCTTATTAAGCCCTGCTGTCTACCAACACCACTGTGAAGTGCCAAAGGCTGACTGCTTGGACCCATGATTCTCACTACAAAAAGACCCCTCCACCTCGGGAGAATTCTCCTATTGATGCTTAGCCTATTTCTCCTTCTAGCTCCACTGTGCCTTCTAGACAGTAGGGAAAAGGTACAAGGTGAAGTGCTAGCAACCTCTCCCTTGTCCACTGACAGATCTACTGTGCCTTTGAATTTTTCTAGAAGAATCAAAACCATTACAGGGTGATGTGCTGGTAACCTCTGTCCTGTAGGATGCTGAACCACGACTGTTTCGGGAAAGAAGAAGGAACACTCAGAAATTGCCAAAGTCCAGGAATTCCTGACTAGAAAGGACATTAAGAACTGACCCTGGTGAAGAAACAAAGAATTATACACTGGTGGGAGGACATTTGTGGGACCTGTGCTTGGGAATGTGGTATTGATTAGAGCTTGGGGTTTATTCTACAGGCTGCGCCCTGTTTCCTGGAGAGTGACTAATAATGTAAACTCCCCTCCCCCGTCCTATGCTATTAATGTTGATGCCTTTTGAAAGTACCCGAGAATAGTTAAATAACAGGTGTATTATAGTACTACATCAAAAGAAAGATGGTATTGAATATCACTGAGGCTGGGAAGGCATTGCAGTGGGATCTAGTATGTTTAGGAATTCGGGATTTCCTGAATGACCAGCTGATGGCCATTCGGAGTGATCTTGAGTACCAGACTTGGCCCACTGCCCTTACAGACACATCAGAAATACCATCTGATCTGTGATCATGGAGACGTACGTGGACACTCCCTGGGTGGAAGTGTGGCTTCCTAGGGTGGGGTGTGCGCCCTCATAGGGGATGAATGCTGTACTTATGTCCCATAAAACGCACAGAATATTAACAAGCACATCCTGTCAGCCAAACAGGCTTTTGAACAGTGGAAGGCCTAAAAAGGGGAACCCACTATTTCTGATTCCCTCTGGGACTGGATACCCAACTTGGGGGGACTAGGGGGAGGCATTGTTCGCCTCCTGCTCACTGGTGTGGTGTTATGCATCGTTACTGTCCTTTTGTTTGCTTGCTGTAAAGCACTCCTACATAGAATTGGTACCTCCCGTTCCCCAGGAAATCCCGCTATACTCCCTCATTAATGACCCCAGCTCCCTAGAGCTTAATCGCTTTTTGTCCTCAAAGTATGAGAAAACTCAGCCAAAAGTTTGTTGAGTATTCTCAAAGGAGGGAGTTGTTGGTGTCACTAGGCATAAATCTAGGCCTCAGTGAACCAAAGCTCCTCCATGTTGAACTCTACTTGACCTAGAAAGCTAGCAGCTGTGAAATTAAATGTGTAACAGTAAGTTATCAGTTGCAGCACAGCTAAAACCGGTTTAAAGCAGTAGTGATAGGCCTGTGCACCTTTAGCAGAAGGATAAGATAACTTGCAGAAGGAAAACTTACTAATGAGCTGCTGTGGCCAAGATTACTTCATGCACCTGCGCTTATGTAACTGCTACAGGGGGAGGAAGGAGGAGGAGGGGAGAAGAAAGAAGAAAGAGGAAAAAAAACTTATAAAAAGGGAAAAGCCACTTGTGTAGGTGTGCATGATTTGAGGTGTTTGTCTCCTTGCACCACTTTTGAGATCTCAAATAAACTTTGCTTGCTTATCCACCCTGGTGTGTGTTCATTGGCGCTTCGCACTCTGGGCAACGAACCACTGTTGCCTGCCTCGGGCACCCTCTGTGTTGGCAACAATGGTCCCACAGCATATCTGTGAGCTTGATTTCTGACTATCATAGCAATTTCAAACAGTCCACTTTCCAGGCCAGTCCTGTTAATTTTTTTCAGTGCAGTTGCCCCATCCCCACCTTGGCAGTTTTACACACTTTAAATTATACCTTATTGTCCAGAAAGTTTTTTCAACAGTTCTAAACCATATTCCACCAAATTTTAGTGGGCACAATTGTTTAGATAACTGTAGATTGGTAAAATTTAATAACACTGACATAAATAAACTGAACATTTTTGTACAATATTTCCTAAACCATTTGGATGGCACTTTCAAATAGGATTTTGGTGGTTGGGTTTCACTCCTTCTTACATTTACTGATTTTCCCGGGGGCTGGGTTGGTTTCTGCTTTTGTGGTACACAGCCACCTGAAAAACAAAATACAACATATTGTGGATCCTCTTTGGAGCCCTTATTGGATTTGAATTAAGTACCAATTCTTGTTTATATTTCTTTTACCGCCCCCCTTTACTGTGTACATTGCACATGTAATAGAAATGTACATTCCTTTCATAATTTAACCTCTACATTTTACTTGCTATAACATATTAGGTATATCAATGTCATTATATATTATACATATTATTACTATTATTAATAATTACTTTTCTTCTGCAGCTCTTTTAGCTGTTCCTTTATTACTGAAAAAGGATACAGGGTCTCTTCCCCATAATCCTGAGTGTGGCTGCCCTTTAAGTCCCTAGTTTTATTTACTAATTTGTTTTTAACATTTACAACTTACTTTTACAACATTTAACATTTTTTAAATTATTAAGACACCCCAAGTGTTAACTAACAAAGTTAAGGCTGCCAGGAAACACTGGCTGCCGCCCAAAGAGTGTCTGTGTCAGCTCTACAAACCTTGACTGAAAGATTCAGATGGATTTTTAGTGGAATCTTTTGAAAGCCAATTCTGTTTACGTGTACATTTTACGTTTTCTTTTTAAATAGCTGCTTTCTTAAATTCTGAGGTCCCTTGCTATGTTGTATTTATATACGTTTATTATGAGAGACCAAATAAATATTTTAAACTTGCTTGATTTAGCCTTGCCAGCTGACTCTTTGAACTTCCTTCTTTTCTAAAATGTTTATAGTCCTGAAGTGTTCCTTTTGTAAAGTGCATGTTATGATACATTTAAGTTGCTTACATTTCTGTAACCCTTTTGCCAGGTTGAGTCGGCAGCAACAAGAGTTTACATCTCTAAACTGCAATGTTCATATTTATAAAAAGCTTTGAATCAGGGCTGTCAATCGCAATTAATGCAAGTGATTAACACAAAACAAATTAACTAGAATTAAAAAGTCATAATTAATCTCAGTTTTTTATCACACTGTTAAACAATAATAGAATACCAATTTAAATTATAAAGTGCTCGCTTTATATTATTACAAATATTTGCACTGTAAAAAAGATAAAATAAATATATTTTTCAATTCACCATATACAGTCCACTCGGTCTTACTTCTTGTTCAATCAATCTCTAAGACAAACAAGTTTGTTTATATTTATGGAAGGTAATATTTCCTGCTTCTTATTTACAATGTCACCAGAAAATGAGAACTGGCATTCACATGGCACTTTTGTAGCTGGCATTGCAAGGTATTTATGTACCAGATATGCTAAACATTTGGATGCCTCTTCATGCTTCCACTTGTAGGCGCAAAAGATTTACATTGTTTTGTTTTGAGTTCAGTTATGTTAAAAAAAATTCTACATTTGTAAGTTATACTTTCACAATAAAGAGATTGCTCTACAGTACTTGTATGAGATGACTTGAAAAATATTGTCCTTTTTACACTGCAAATATTTATAATAAAAAATAATATAAAGTGAGCACTGTACACTTTGTATTTTGTGTTGTAATTGAAATCAATATATTTAAAAAGGTAGAAAAACATCCAATAGTGTTTATAATCCATTTAAATTAATATTCTGTTATTGTTTAATAGTATGATTAAAACTGCAATTAATTGTGACTATTATTTTTAATTATTTGACAGCCCTATTTTGAATAAGTTCTTCACAAGCAAGATACCTTTCTTGGCCTGGGCTTATAACTGTTGTATCCTAGCTACGTTTTGGTTTACTGCTGTTTTCTCTCCCTTCTTTTTCTTCTGTATCTAAGTTCAGACTGTAGTAAGATCCCTGTTTTTCTGGCAGGCAATTCCAACTGCAGTTTCATTTATTTTTTCCTTTAACTTAGCACTACAATTTATTACCTCCCTTTTCTGTGCCAACGTTATATTGCTACTAGTACATTTGGAAGCAGTTAAGCCATACAGAAATCACTATTTCCTTTAGTGATTTCAGCTCAGTCGTCCATAGTAAGCCAATTTCAGTCAGATTGTCTCTGTACCTGCAACAACTAGCACAATTGCTCATTTACAGACACATTCATTGGGAAGGGTCCATTTCCTTCAAAATGGCTGTCAAGGCTTCTCGGGGGTGGGAAAAGCACATACTGTAATCATGGTAGTTATCACCACTGACCTCTCCTTTGCATAGTTTGTTTGATTACTAAAGATTTCACCAGGCAGGACTGCACCATGTTATACTGCCATAACTGGCTTTCATTCTCAAACCAAGCACCTCTTTTCTTTAACACTTTTACTCTTTAACATTTCCCCAATCCCGACTGTTCAGTTCTCTTGGAACTCTTCAATGTTAATTTGTGCAAAAGCTCCTTTAAATCCTCACTCTTTTTCCTTAAATCACTTACTTATCTCCCAAAGTGACACGTCTCAGCTAGGGTGACCAGATGCCCCAGTTTTATAGAGACAGTCCTGATTTTTGGGTCTTTTTCTTATATTACCCCCCAGCTCCTGTCCTGATTTTTTATACTTGCTATCTGGTCACACTAGTCTCAACTGAATTCTTTTGGTGGCTCTAAATTTATTTGTTATGTTTTTTGCATTTATTTCTTAATTTAGTACACTTTGGAAAGCTGTACTCCCTAAATCAGAGGTGGGCAAACTACAGCCCATGGGATGGATCCAGTCCACCAGCCATTTTAATCCAGCCCTCAAGCTCCTTCTGGGGAGTGGGATCTGGGGCTTGCCCTATTCCAGCACTCCAGCTTTGGCACAGGGTCAGGGGCCGCTCCGTACAGTTCCCGGAAGCAGTGGCATGGCCTCCCTCCGGTGTTCCAATGGGAGATGCAGGGCAGTGCCTGCGGATGGGGCAGAGTGCAGAGATGCCTAGCTGCACCTCTACATAGGACCCCAAGAAGGGACATGCTGCTGCTTCCGGGAGCCACGTGAAGTAAGCACCGGACCATTATCAGGGCAGGCTCATATTCAGAAAAGATCAAAGATCAGTTTTGTGCCTCCCTCTTGAAATGTGCACTCCTTGACTGTAGCTGAAGCTCTGAGCCATAGTCTTCATCGAGTCTTAGAAATGTAAGATTGGAAGGGAACTTGAGAGGTCATATAGCCCATTCCCCATGATAAGGCAGCACCTAGAATACCTTCCTAGCCTATCTCTGACAGGTGGTTTTCCAACCTGTGAAATACTGTTCCAGTGCTAAACTATCATTATACTTAGAAAGTTTTTCCTAATATCTAACCTAAGTCGTCCTTGCTGCAGATTAAGCTGATTACTTCTTGTTCTACCTTTTGTGGATACAGAGAACAACTGATCACCATCCCCTGTAACAGCCTTCAACATATTTGAAGATTGTTATCAGTTTCCCTTAACTTCTGTTAGTAAGAGTGTTTGAGCCACAGAAATCTTCCTCAGGTCCATCATGACCTGAGGAAGAGCTCTGTGTGGCTTGAAAGCTTGTCTCTCTCACCAACAGAAATTGGTCCAATAAAAGATGTTGCCTCACCCACCTTGTCTCATATCCTGGGACCAACACAGCTACAATTACCTTGCATATATCAGGTTCTCTCTGTCTTCTTTTCTCAAGATTAAACATACCTGGCATTTTAACTTTTCTTCATAGGTCAGGATTTCTAAACCTTTTATTATTTTTATTGCTTGCCTCTGGACTCTCTCCAATCTGTCCATGTCTTTTTAAAAGTGTGGCACCCTAAACTGGACACAGTACTCCAGGTGAGGCCTCACCAGTCCCAACAGAGCAGAACATTTAACTACTGTGTCTTAGATATGACACTCCTATTAATACTCTCCAGAATTATATTAGCCTTTTTCACAACTGCATCACTTCGTTGACTCATTCAATTTTTGATCCACTATAACCACCAGAACTGTTTGGCAGTATTGCTTAGCCAGTTATTCCCCATTCTGTAGTTGTGCATTTGATTTTTCCTTCCTAAGTGTAGTTTTGTAGTTTAGTGAATTTAATTTTTGTTGATTTCAATTCTTCAATTTATCAAGGTCTTTTTGAATTCTAATCCTGTCCTCCAAAGTGATTGCAACCCCTCCCAGTTTGGTGTCATCTGCAAATGTATTCTTTAAAATCTTGATTGTTTTTATATTTTATCGTTAGGACCATTTGTCCAGAAACTCTTCTATTTAGCTTTATGCAAGACTATTTCACTCTTTCATCTTAATGATAGATGTGTTATTTGAGATCAATCACTTTTCTTTCTCCTTTATTCTAAAATTATACAGTATTTTGTTGATAATCGAACTATGGCATTTTCCCTGTTATAACCACAGGAGTAAATGTATCAAATGTCATGAGTGTTTTGGCATTTGCAAGTTGCAGCCAAGGTCAGCAGCAGAAATTTTGCAGTGATACAATCACTAAGGAGCAGCTAGTGAAGCTTATGGAAAACATTTGTGGAAGATACTGTACCAAGAATGGAGTACATGAGAAGGAGTGCTAGCCCCATACTGCCTACCTACAGTATGTCTGAAATTGGAATTGTAGTATTGTCCAAGACCCAAGGCAGGATGATGAATGAGAAAAAGAAATTTGACAGAATTCTTAATGCTGACTGCCCCAGATGGCTGAAGACTGACTTAATAGGTCTGAATGCTCCTAAAACTCCAGATGAGGGAGCTCAGAATGCTGTATATTTAGCTGTTTTACCCTCCAAGACGGATACGCTCCATGGGCAGTTGATTAGTGAAAAAACAGTTCATATATGGTGACTTTTTGTGTGTCATATGCACGTAAAAGTGAGATTATGAATTGGATAGTGGCTTTGGGTGGGTATGGAAGGGAGGGAGCAAGGAGCTTCTTTACGTCCTTTTCCCTTCAAATTGCTTAGGGGCCAGCCACACTGGTAGTGGGCATTGCAAGTACTATGCTTATCTAGTTCCAACCCCAGCATTAGAATCTCCAAAGGCATTGTGGATCAGAGACATTCCCCTTTGCACCAGCTGGAGGAGCTGAGTTGTTGTGGGAGAATGCCTTTTCAAAGTGCGCTTGGACTGCTAGCCCAAATTTTCTCAGTGACTGCAGTTGCTGCATGTTTCTCTCTCACCCTCTTCACCCTTACACAGGCCCTGGCTTAAATCCACAGTGTGGGTTAATGTTTGTTAAGAATTAAGTTTTGGACATGAATGTTGCTATATGAAAGGTAAATATTATTGGAGAATTCAACTAGACATTAATAGATTAACATTACAAGATAAGTGACCAAATATTATCAGTGTAACCAGGTGTCCATGAATTGGCTTGATATCAATGCATATATACATTTTACATGTGATTATTTGTTTATTTTTTAAATACGCTTGAGACTTACAATGTTTTATGTAAGATTTATCTCAAATTGTTTGGATCAACTTCTACCAAAATGTACAGAAGGGAAGTACAAAATGTGTATATGAATGAAATTAAAATTAAGTGGCAAAGCTGATGTAGTGAGTTACTTAGGAGTTCAGTTCCCTGGCCATTGTTGTGCTGGCACTCTCCCATGTAAGGACTTTGTAGGGATATGGCAGTTGAAAGGTTGGGAGCATACTGGAACAGGAGGTGATGTGGATCCATAAAGAGCTGTTGCAATGCAAACAGCTTAAGTTAGAGTAGCCTTGGAGGCTGGTCTGAACTGTTATGAGATAGGTATGTCCCTGAGTGGATCCAGAATTCTGGAGGTGCAAAAGTGACAGAAAGGCCACTTACCCATTGGTCCTTCCTAGGCTTCACCACTTGCAAGGTGCTGCCTGCACTTGTCCTTTTTAGGCACTATTGGCAAGCTAGCAAGCATCTAGCCTTGTTTTAGAGTAGTGGTTCTACACTTTTCCGTCAGGTACCCCAGGACCAGCTCCAGGCACCAGCTAAGGAAGCAGGTGCTTGGGACGGCCAATACAAAGGGGCAGCACTCCATCCACTATTGGGGCAGCCCATCCAGAGTCTTCAGCAGTAATTTGGTGGCGGGCCCCTCAGTCCCTCTCTTCCCTTTTGAGCTGCTGCCAAAGTGCTGCTGAAGAGGAAGAGAGGGAGTGAAGGACCCACCATTGAACTGCTGCAGAAGAATGGAGCGGCGCGACTGAGCTGCTGCGGAAGTGCTGCCAATCGGCTTTTTTTTTTTTTCTGCTTGGAGAGGCAGAGAACCTGGAGCCAGCCCTGGGTACCCCCCATCTCATAAGAGAGGCAGAGCCTCTTCTGGACATGCTCTCCTCCTCATACTTCACTGTTGGATTCTCAGAAATGTTTCCTTCAGCAAGCCAATGGAAATGGCACTGGACTTCTGTGGGCTACAGACCACAGTTCGAGAACAGCTCAAGTGGAGCTTACCTGTGAGTAGGTCAACTAAACAGGTGTTGATTTAAAGCAGTGATACTCAGACCTCAGTAGCTGAAAAGCCAAATTAGTGATCAGCATTGCCCAGAAGAGTCACAGTAGTTTAAATTCTTTGTTTCATTTACTATAGTACTATATATTCATATTTAAACAGTATGGCAGGGGAGGGATAGCTCAGTGGTCTGAGTATTGGCCTTCTAACTCTAGGGTTGTGAGTTCAATCCTTGAGGGGGCAAAAATCTGTCTAAGGATTGGTTCCCCCCCCCCCTTTGACCAGGGGGTTGGACTAGATAAGGTCCTCTCCAACCCCATTATTCTATGACAAGGAAAATATTTAGTGTATAGATCAGAGAATAATATATTCTCACAGGAAAATAACTGACCAAATATGGTTATTTTATCATCTACAATTGGTTAATAACTTAGATTGGTTAATAATTAAATCACACAGTTTTTTAATACCATGTGCTGCAAAGAGCTGCAGGAGCCACTTGCAGTTCCCAAGTCTCAGTCTGAGTGTCACTGATTTAGGGTATGTCTACACTTGCAGAGTTTTTGCGCTGTAAGTTTCACCAGTGATAGGGACCCAGTGAAAGTAAAGCACTAGTTTGTGTACTCACTTAGGGCATGTCTACACTTGCCATTTAAAGCGGAAACAGTCCCTTTTTTGCACAAAAACTATGGGAGCGTGTACACTTGCCAATGACTTTGTGCAGTGAAACTCAGAAGTTTCACCACAAAAAGGAAATCACCTCCACAGAGGCATACAGCTTTTACCGGTGATGCTCTTCCAGTGATGTGCAAGTGAAGACACATTCTTCCTGTTTACACAGCTTTTAGCCTCAGGAGGATATCCCACAGTGCCTAGGTGACCAGTCTGGTCAGCAGCTCTGTTGCTCTGCTGTGAGATAAACAGACATCCACAGAGAGAAAAATACTTTTTATAGTGCTAATGAGCATAAGCACCAACTTTTCCTGGTGCCAGTGAGTGCTTGTGCACCCCCATCCTGGCCCTGCCCCAACTCCACCCCTGCCCTGCCCCCATTCCAACCCCTTCCCCAAAGTCCTCACCCCAATTCCACCCTCTCTCTGCCCCTATTGGATTCTTTCCCCAAATCCCTGCCCCAGTCCCACTTCTTCCCCAAGCATGCTGTGTTCCCCCTCCCCCAAGCACTTGCTGCCACAAAACAGCTGTCTCACAGTGGGAAGCACTAGGAGCTAGGGGGAAAAGCAGCGCGCTCAGGGAAGGCGGCAGAGGCAAGCTGGGATTGGGGGGGCAGGGCACGGAGCTACTGGTGGGTGCAGCAAAACAATTTTTCCCCATGGGTGCTCTGGGGCTGAAGCACCACGGACTCAGCGTCTATGCTAATGAGGCCAATTCAGTCAGGGTGGATGTGGCCCATTCCTAACAGTTGACAAGAAGATATGAGTATCTCTCCGATATTCATCCCTTCCTATCAACTGTTGGGAATAGGGCACCTCCACCCTGATTGAATTGGCCTCCTTAGCACTGACCCCCCACTTGGTAAGGCAACTCCTGTCTTTCCATATGTTGTAATATAAACCTGCCCACTGTATTTCTTACTCTATGCATCTGATGAAATGGGTTTTAGCCCATGAAAGCTTATGCCCAAATAAATGTGTTAGTCTCTCAAAGGTGCCACAAGGACTCCTTGTTGTTTTTGCTGATACAGACTAACACGGCTACCACTCTGAAACCTGAATCCCCAATGATCGCTGTTTCAGTGTGCTGGTTATGTCACTGCCGATCATTTCAGCAGGCGACGTTGCTGTTGCTTGTGTTACAGGAACAACGCCCCTCTGCAAAGGTGGCTTTGGCACCTGCTCTGCAACATGCACTACCCACCCCACAGCGAGCTGGCGTGCGCGATCAGCGCTGGGACCGGTATGAATGGGAGCTACCCCTCAGCAGCGGCCCCAGGGGCGACCCCCGCTTTTATGCAGCGGCACTACCGGGGCGCTCCGCTGCGCTTCCCCTGCTTCGCCGGCAGGTGGCGCCAGACACACAGCCGTGGCTACGGAATGTACCACTTACCCTGGCCCTACGGGGGGGAGTATACTTTCCAATCTAATCATGATGAATCTAGGCAGCTCCACATTCCTGACAAGGCGGAAGGAGGGGGAGTGAAGGTAGACCGGACTTCCTCGTTTCCGGCGGCTGAAGCTCCCCCCTCCCCAGTCCAGAGTGGTATTTCCCGAGCTGGCCGAAGCGGAGCCGCCCGAGCTGGGCAGTGGGGCGGGTCCCCGGGCGCAGGAGCGAGACCCCGCCCCGCCCCGCCTGGTTACCATAGAAACGGAGGGGCTGCCCCCCCCGGCCCCGCCCCGGGCAGAGACACGTCGCAGGGAAGTGGCAGCGAGGTCCGTGCCCGGCCGGAGCCGCTGCCTCCGCCTCGTCAGGTGGGTCCCCGGGGCCCCTGCGTCGCGGCCCCACCCGCCCCGGGCTGCTCCCCTGCAGTGCGGGAGCCGCTTCTTCCCGCCGCCCCGAGCCAGCCGCGGCCGGGACCCGCGGGAGAGCGGGGTGTGCCCCCCCCCCCCGCCGCCCTGCCAGCCGGTGCGAGGGTATCCGGGGGTGGGGGGAATGTGAGAGCTGTGTATGTGTGTCGTCACCGCTGTGCGTGTGTGTAGCGCATCTCGGTGGAGGGGGCAGGTGTGTGTGTGTGTGTGTGTGTGCGCGCAGCCCCATGCTCGGGTCTCCCCATGCCTCCAGCTGGCGGAACGGGCTGGATCATTCAGTGGCTGTTCTGCTCTGTTCATTCCTCTGAAGCAGGTGGCACTGGGCACTGTGGGAAGACAGGATATTGGGCTGGGTGGACCATTGGTTTGACCAAGTATGGCCAGTTTTGTGTGTGCAAACCTATGTATGAGAGTGGGGATTTGTGTGTGTTTCTGGGAGGAAGGCTGTAGGTGTGCATATTCTAGTGCAGACTGTCGAGCTCCCGCAGCTCATACCCTCCCCTCCCTGCAACAGCTGTGGTCTTTGCCATAGTGCTTGGCTGGCAGATGCTGTGGAGGAGGGCTGTGGGGCCCTGTTTGCTGCATCGATGCTGCAGGGTCTTCTCCTCTCCCATGGTATCAACTGTATCTGGGTGAACTTCTGCCCAAATCATGGTGTCCAGTCTGGCACCTGGCAAAATGGAGCCCCTGACTCCTGGTGAGCAAAACTGCCCTGCAGTCTGCACAGTGATGCATGGTTGGAACTTTGCACATATGCTGTGTTGTCATTATTAATAGGGGAAATGGAAAGAGAACAGAGACACTTAAACCAAGTTGTGGTGTATTTGGACAAAAACCCTCTTGTTTATCAAGCAAGCCTTTATCTATAGGCGACAGCCACAGGTATTAAAGGTGCACCTCAGGTTAAAAGTAATATTTTAAAACAAAACACATTTTTTTAATCTGTCCTTCATCTGAGATTGATAAAAATGGGAGGAAATGACTAAATTACTTTATATAACTTATTCAATCTATGTACTTTTTCATTTATCTTTAACATCCATTCTAGCAATGGAATGTGGGCTTCAGGATCACTGATAAAAAGTATTATTTAATTACTTGTTGATGTCTGTATTTATACCCTCATTAAAATATTATTTTGCATTTATTAAAATCGAATGTAAATTTGTTGACATCTAGCTACACAACTCCAATTGACTTCAGAAATATTTAGATGACTAAGAACAGAAAAACGGCTGTGCTGGGTCAGATTCAGACCAAAGGTCTGTCTAACCCAGTATCCTGTCTTCCAATAATGGCCAATGTCAGGTGCCCCAGAGGGTATGAACAGAACAGATAATCATCAAGTGATCCATCACCTGTTGCTGATTCCCAGCTTCTGGCATAGGGCCATCATCCCTGCCCATCCTGACTAATAGCCATTGATGTACCTATTCTCCACGAGTTTATCTAGTTATAATAGGGTTCAAAAGAGTATTGGCCTTCACAACATTCTCTGACAAAGAGTTCCACAGGTTGACTGTGTTTTGTGTGAAGAAATACTTCCTTTTGTTCGTTTTAAACCTGCTGCCTATTAATTTCATTTGTTGATCCCTAGTTCTTGTGTTATGAGGAGTAAATAACATTTCCCTATTTACTTTCTCCACAAGACTCATTACTGTACTTTAGGAAAAATACCCTTATTTCTGAAATTGGCATGCATTGTGAAGGTACTTTATATAGAAGAGTGTAACTACTAAACATTAAGTACAAAAATGGATTATTGGTGGTAAATGTTCCATTGAGAGCAATAGGTACATCTTTATAATTAGAAAATGATTTGTGATTCCATGAAAATCAGTCACTGTTAAATGTTTATAGTTTGATCATAAAGTGTCCGTCTGAATGAATTCCAGTCCAAATCTACTCAGATGCAGTTTTATACCAAGAAAATTGTGCAGTTCTGCTGGTATAGCTGTGTCCATGCTAGGTGTGTTTTGCTGGTATAGCTATTATTTGTAGTTTGTATTTTCTCTATTACCTCAGAGGACAGTGGCACAGGATGCAGGACTGGAGTCATATTTAGTATATAGCAGTGCAGGCACCCTGATTTTAGTAGTTAAAGCTGGAATTGCTATGTTTAGCATCACTCTAGACAATTCTAACTTCTAAATGATGTAATACAATGAGAGAGAGAGAGAGAGAGGGGATTGGGCCTGAAAAATGTAAACTCTTAAAAAAAAATAAAAAATTAAGGTTTATTTGGCATTCTTTATTTTAGGCAATAAATAAAGTTGCTTGCATACTATAAATCTGTGGGGTTATCTACATTTAAAACGTTACAGCTGTTTCACTGTAATATTTCAGCATAAACACTAGCTACACTTATGGGAGGAATTATTCTGTCAATGTAGGTAATCCACCTCCCTGCTGTCTACATGGGGATTTAGATTGGTTTAAATATGCTGTTCAGAGATTTGGATTTTTCACACTCCTGAGTGATGTAGTTTTGCTGACCTAATTTTCTAGTGTAGACCAGGCCCAAGTATCCTAGCCATAGAATTTAAGGCCAGAAGGACTACCAGATCATCTAGTTGAGTCTCTTGTATATCACAGGCTACAAACACAACCCAGCAATTGAAATTAGACCACGGTATTACAACTCCCAGACTAAACTGTTATGTGCTCAGACTAAACTGTTATGTGCCATAGGCAAAGGATAGGTGGGACCAAGTTGCACCAATGCCCATGGCCCATGAATTAAGTGAGATATACCCAGATGAATCTAGCAAGCACCCACACACCTTATGCTCTAGAGGAAGGTGGAAAACCCGTAAGGTACTGCAAGTCTGACCTGGGGGAGAATTCCTTCCTGACCCCCCCACATATGGTGGGTGATCAGTTGGACTCTGAGCATGTGAGCAAGAACCAGCCAGCCAGGCACCTGAGAAAGTGAATACTCAGGACCTCTTCAGAGTACTAGCCTCCTGCATCCAGTGTCCTGTTTCCAGCTGGCCATCTCTGATGCTTCAGAGGAAGGAGACCAAAAAAATACACTGTTGAGGTGGAGTAGAGGGAAATTGCTTCCTGACCTCTGCAGGAGACTGGTTGAAGCCCTGAAGCACGAGAATTTTAAGAACATCCGACTTGATTCAGAAGAGACACTTAAGACTGCTGAGCTCTGTCCGTCCCCCCACCACTACCATCCCGACCCCTGCCCCTGCCATTATCACAAGCAACCCTATCATACAAGCCCACTCACAAGCTTCTCTGGTCATAAAGTACCACTCCTGAATAGATAATTTTGAAACAGCCTATGTCAGAGATAACTAGGGAACTTTTAAGGTGGAAGAGCAGGGTCCACATGGAGAGCTAGTACACAACACGCTGGAGTGCTGTAGATTTACATCCCAGCTTGCTGCACAGTAAGTGTACATCTAGACATAGCCTGGATGGATGGCACATAATTTTGCTTTTTAACTTCTTAACCGATAGTGAGGTAGTAACCACATCTTCATTCCAGTTTTCATGCATTGCTAATTGAGGATAAAAAAAATGGGTTTGAAAGATGAACTAGTTACATGTTATAGTTTCAAGTGTTCATAATTTGTCACTTTCTAAGGCCATATATTTGCTGGAGGGGGAGGGGAAGAAAGTGTGTGTATTCTTAACTCAAGCTAGTTAATTCAGCATAAAATCCTAGAGAAAACCAGGTAGTTTGTAGTTTTCATATGTGTTAACAGGTTGGGTTAAAACTCAACCAACTAATGTGTGAAAATTACAGATTGCCTGGTCTTCTCTATTACCAATTAAGGACAGACTTTTTTTGTAGTGAAGATGAGGTCTTAACTATTCACTGCCAAGAAACTTCATTAACGCAGGGCTAATATTGGCTGGCAGTGCCATATACCTTTCCAGAATGTTGAATGCGCCTGTATTTAAAGCTCTGAAAACCAGGAAACACTGTTTCGCACTGGTAGAGGGGAAAAGCTTTATCTTTGATGGAGGGGAAGAATAGAACTGGTTTACCAACATTTTAAAGACTAAGTTGATGAGAATTGTTTTCAGATACAGACTTATTTTAATGACTAAAATAGGAGCCTATCACTGAACATTTTTTAGTGAGTTTGTCAGTATTGCCGATCCCAGCTGTTTGAAATGTGAGTCAGGAGCCCCAGAACTATGAGATGGGTCTAAAAATCATAGATTCTAAAAAAAAAATAAGTTTTACATTCTTTCAACTTACTTCTGGTTTTTGAGCCTTTGGTATGCACTCAGGTAATGTTTTAAGGCTTTGTTCTACAACCATAAAGACTCAGTGTTTTTTAAAAAAGACAGAACTGATATTCTCACATTTGCACAACTCCAGGAGCTGAGGATTTTAAGAGAAACACGGAATATTGTGAGACTTGAAATAAAATGATGAGAATTGGCACATAGTTAAAAATTCACACTAAAATATGATTTTCTACTTTTTATTGCTGCAGATAATGCCATCAATTACTATAGCTAAAAAAGTAGGAAAAAATCTTCCTCTCCCTCCCTTATTCCTCTCCAGTTTATTTACTTTGTGTATAATGATTTATTCTGTGTAGTTACTCTCCCCTATTGTTACTGTATAAAAGATGCACTCAGACATAGGAGAGAGCATTTCTAAAAACAGGAAAAAACACAAATGCTGGCAATGGGAAATTGGTGTCATGCCTTAAATCACTTTTAACTTGGTTTTTTTAAATTAATTTGTTTACAGTTCCCTTTCAAACATGTCTGCTTACTTACTACACCCTTGCAATCTTTTCAGGTGTAGGCTTTGTCAATATTTAATTCTTGGTTAATTTTTCATAACAGTGTATTATTCATTTTCATTTGCCAGGCAGTTTTGGCTTGCTATGAGGACCCAAGATGGATCCAGAAGAGCAGGAGCTGTTCAGGGACTACAGATACAGAAATTATTCTTCAGTAATTGAAAAAGCTTTGAGGAATTTTGAATCTTCAAGCGAATGGGCAGATCTCATATCTTCACTTGGCAAACTCAATAAGGTATTATATCTTGGACGTGTTGGGTTGTTTTTTGTTTTTGTTTTTGTTTGGGTTACTCTTTGTTGCTTTCTTTGAGACTAGGATAGCTAAAGATCTCTTTAATGTGTTGAAGCCCAGAAAACAATTTGGGGAACAATTATAGGGTGACTGAATAGTAGGAAGTTTGTTTTTAAAAAACAAAACCAGAAACCCCAAGGGCTTTTACAGTTAATGCAGCTGTTACTCCTGGGGGAATTCTGTGCCACTGCGCACATGCAGACTTCATGTCCATTGCAGAAATGACTTTCTGACAGGGAAGCAAAAGGAAGCTGCAAGAGTGGTCATGTGCGCCTCCCCAGCATCAGGGCGTGTCATTTTGGGCACCCAGAACAGCCAGCGGGGAGGTAAATTGCATGGCTGGGGAAGCCCTGACCAGGGCCAGTTAGACCCATCCGCCCAACCCCTGTGCGTGCAGACACACGCACCCTGCCTCACCTGGGGCTCCTGCACCCAGAGCCCCAGGCTTCTGGCCCTTCCCAGCCCTATTTGGGGCTCCTCTCCTGCACTGAGCTCAACTGATAGTTCTGGCTGGGCTGGGGGTGGGTGAGAAATTCTGGTCCCAGCCATTCCATGCAGGGAAAGTGGTTAGACCCACCCCCAGAAACCTCTCCTGGCTGCGCAAACCCACCCCTTGCTTCCTGCCCCCATCGGCCATGGGGGAGAAGAGGTCACTGTATGGGGAGCTGCTCCCTTGTCTGCCCAAGTCCCATACATCTGAACCGAGCCCCACCTTCTTCACACCTGGCCCTCCCTGCCAAGCCCCACTCCCCGCACCCAGACCACCCCCTGCTGAGTTCCACACACTCAAACCCCTACAGTGACGAGCTCCAGCCCCAGCTGCTTGGACCCCAACCAGGTGCACTTGGACCCTCACCTCACCAAGCCCCCCTCCCCCAGCACCTGGACCCCCCACTGAGCCCTATCCCTCCTACACCCAGATTCACTTTGTTGAGCCCTAACCATCTTCACCTGGACCCCCATTCAGAGTCCTATTGGCCCTGCACCCGGAACACCCCAACAAGCCCTGTGCGTCAAGATTGCACCCAGACTCCTGACTGAGCTGCCTGCACCCAGATTGCTCCACACAGCACCCTCTCATCCCACACCAAGCCCCTCAATGCTTGTATCCAGCCAAGCTGAACCTGCCTGCCCACATCTGGCGTGCCTGGTATGGAGGGGCAGGGCCTTGGTGTGTTTCTGGGGCAGGCCTGGCCCTTGCAGTGTGTCAGGGTTAGGTGCAGCCTCACCACCAAGTCTGTGTCCCAGAGGAGGTTGCAGAGTGATCTCCCACCTCTATGCAGCCAGTGGCTATGGGGGAGGAGACGTCACTGTATGGGGAGCTGCTCCCTTGTCTGCCCAAGTCCCAAGCATCTGAACCCTTTGCACCCGAACCCCCACCCCACCAAGCTCCACCTTCTTCACACCTGGCCCTCCCTGCCAAGCCCCACTCCCTACATGCGCACCACCCTCTGCTGAGCCCCATCCCCCTGCACCCAAACAAGCCCATGCCATGCTGGAGCCTCCGCATTTATTTATTGACAAATAAAATTTGCAGACTTTTTTTTTAAAATATTGTGCTCAGAATTTTAATTTTTTGGTGCAGAATTCCCTCATGAGAAAATTATTTTAATAATTTCTATATACACAGGAGTAAGAAGATTATCTGTATATATAGGAGGAGAAAATGAGAAATCTGTTTATATCATTGCAAAGGTTACAGTTAAAGCAGGAGAAGCAGGTGTGGAAACTGCAGATCTCCAATTTCAGATGTCAGCAAAAGCCCCTAATGTTGATGCAGTTACACTGGCAAAACTGCACATTTACCAATATAACCTGCTTTGGCTACATTGTGTAAACTAGGGGTAGGCAACCTATGGCACACGTGCCGAAGGCGGCACTTGAGCTGATTTTCAGTGGCACTCACACTGCCTGGGTCCTGGCCACTGGTCTGGGGGACTCCGCATTTTAATTTAGTTTTAAATGAAGCTTCTTAAACATTTTAAAAACATTTACTTTACGTACAACAATGGTTTAGTTATTATAGACTTTTATAGAAAGAAACCGTCTAAAAATGTTAAAATGTATTACTGGCACGCAAAACCTTAAATTAGAGTGAATAAATGAAGGCTTGGCACACCACTTCTGAAAAGTTGCCGACCCCTGATGTAAACCTTACTAACAGATCTCCACAGCTATGCAAAAAGTGGAGTTAGTAAGTTTACTAACTACCTGCAGTGTGTGCTATCTTCAGAAGAGAGAAGTTGGATGGTGCTACCTTGGCTGCATGAGTAATCAGTTATACCCTTGCAGCCTCGGCAAACCTTCATTTTTTGGACTGATAGGCTAGTCTCTGCTGTGAGAGAGGGGAACTTGGGACCTTCAGACAGTTCCACTGATCATTCCCAGATGTCACTGGGCACTTGCATGTGAAGGGAGATGAGCTCTGATCTTTTACCTTGGCTAGTGTTGCTCACTGGGGCCAGCTGACATCTATTAGCTGAAAACTCTTGCTCAGATGTGTAACTGACAAAACATTCAGGAATAGACTGCAAACCAAACAAAAAGCTTTTATTTGTAACGTCAGTTCGTCTGCCTTGGTATTTTTTAGACTTAATCTTCTTAGGGTTATAAGAGTTGCTGTACCAGATCAGACCAGTGGTTCCTCTAGTCCTGTATCTTGTCTGAGGCTTTACCAGATACATCAGAGGAAGGCCCAAAACGCCTATTGATTGGAAAATTATGGAATAATCTGCTTGTAAGGAAAGTCTCCTCTTGCTTAAGCAGTTACTAACTGTCTTATGCCTGAAGCATAATTATTAATTACTGTTTTAGTTCCAGAAGTGCCCATGGAGTGTGTATGTGTTTTGTGGGTTTTTTTTTTTCCCCTTATATAGACAGTGCAGTCCCTTGGACAGGGATTTTATAACCTAAAGAGACACCACAGGTACTGTGGAGGGAAGCAACAAATACTGTTATGTTAATAAACGTATTTTTAAAATGGACATGAAAATTTATACTTGGTTATACTCTAGGCATGACAGTGGTGGCTAACAAATTTCTTATAGACATCATGACAGTTGAGTGTTCAGAAGGAACTCGAATGTGAAAAGAATGGGAAGCTTTGCTGACGAACTCAGGGAGATCCTTCCTGAATAACAGATAGCATGAATGATGGCAAGGAGATGTTTGGGAGAAGCATCAGAGTTAATATATCTTAACTTTTTAATCTTCTCTTATTTTATGTAGTTATTAATGTTCTTATTTTGATTTATAAATTGATTTAGATTCTACTAAGCTCTTGGCGTCACTGATTTTTGCAGTAGTGAATTCCACAAAATAATTTTTTTTTGGGTCGGGGGGAGGCTGTATAAACTTGTTGCCGTTTAACTTCATTGGAATCTCTACTTCTTCTTGTATTAAGAAGGTAAGCCTGTAGGGATGAGGAGTTAAGGGGAGAAGATCATCTCCAGTATGCCTCCTCCAGCTTCGTGGCTGTGGTAAAGCAAGGGAGAAAAGAGGTCTATGCAGCTCTATCACTCTTCTCCACTGCCTACTGTTTTTTTTTGTGCTTCTTCTCTGTGAATATCTCCAGTGTCTCGCTTTGCTGCTGCTTACAGTCTTACCAAGCAGTAGCAGCATGAAGCTGATGTGGTTTTTTGCAATTTCATTGCTGCCTCCAGGGTCCTGAATAGCAGCAGTGAAGCCGACGAGACTTCTGTTAATTTTAATCTGTTGCTGCTTGACAAAACTTGAGCAGCAGTGTATTAGAGTAGTCTGCAGTCTGAGAAATACAGCTCTACCTTGCAGTCTGAGAAATACAGCTCTGCCTCATTTAATGTTCTTAATACACTTGTTGCAACCATAAGGATTAGAGATCAATGTGACATATACTGCAACCACATGCAGTGTTTATGTTGTATTTTATGTTTTTATGCATGAACATGAAATAGCCATTATATTGAGACGGGCTAGACAGTATTAGCTGTAGAATATTCATAGCCCTTGATATCAGTGTGAGTGATAATTATTTGTGAGTTTTTTAAGGAAGAGGAGGTGCTTTGAAGCTTGGCCTTCTGGGGAGTCATGGGAAGGACTGGTTTTACCTGTTTTCAGGAGGCTGGGGGATAAAGCAATTTTTTTTCTTTTAAATAAAAAGCCGACTTTAAACAGACACTTTGATTTTGATTCAACAAATGGACAAGACTTTGTGTCCAAGAGGTGAGACTTCAACCCTTGCTGAAGGGTTAGAAGTAGGTTGACCAGATAGAAAGTGTGAAAAATCAAGACGGGGATAATAGGTGGTTATATAAAAAAAGCCCCAAATATTGGGACTGTCGCTATAAAATCGGGACATCTGGTCACCCTAGTTAGAAGGGATGTCGGTCTACCAAACGCCCCAAGTGAAAGATGAGTGATTCCTGTGAGCATTAAAATCTTTTTATTGTTTGTTTTTTTCTCTGTGATGCTTTTGCCCTAAGAATAAAAGTGCTTACTTAGAAAGAGCTGTTCAGATTACTGGTAAATCACACCTTTCATAGCCCTTGGAGAGAGAGCTCAGCCTAGATGCTGGCCTTAAGGCAGGTTGGGTTGCTGTGGATATCACAGAGTATTTCGGACAGCTGTGCAGCCTTTAAATCCCCTGTCAGAAGGGAGTAGGACACAGGACCCTGCTCAGAGACAGGTGACAGCTGGAGGTCTGAGACGTGCCTGGGTGCTGGAGTGGAGATCTGGAGTAGCAGTATAGCTGCAGTTGCCCTGAAACTGTGACAATCGATTTTTTATAATGAAAGATTAAAGTCTGCAGAAATTGGTGATTTATGACCCCATGATTGCCAGAGAAGACTTTCCATTTGCCACTTACAAATGGATTTTTTCAAGCATTACTGTAGAAAATAGTTTACTATGTTTATACAAGGTCTATTCCAAATACATGGAAATGGAGGATGGAAGTGGACACTGTTAATTACCAAAAATTAAATATTGACACATTCATCAGTGTTTTAAAGACCTGCTTATGTTTCATGGGAAAATTATGAAAAACATTTCAATTATAGATAAGTCTCCATATTTCTCTATAGCATGAAAATGAGATCTTTGTTGGTTAGAATTTCATGTGTTTTCTCTTTATGTATCATTTGAAGAAATAATCCTTGACGTAAGTGCATTTCCTGGGATTTAAACAGCTTTACATCTATTTCCTATACTGTGGATGCACAGTGCGACCAGACTTAAGAGTCAGATTAAATAGAAGCCATGAGTACTAGAAATTACAAATCTGACAAAATAGATTAAAGGAATACGGATACAGAATTTCCTTTTTTAAGAGTCAAATTGACTCTTAAAGTAAATTCTGTATCCTTATTCCCTTAATCTTTTTTCTCAGACTTGTAATTTCTAGTGCTCATGGCCTGTATAATCAAAATATACAAGGTTTTGTGGAAAGAGATTATTTCAAAGCAGTGATTTTGCCAAACTGTTCATGAGGCTTGTATACCTTTTTAGTCCACTGTATGTTTTTAGAAATAAGATTATTCTTTTCTCATTCCTATTCTTGAGTAGTGCTTTGACCAGCATTTTTATTGTCTATATACACGTGTGTTAACTGCTAGGAAAATATTGTTTTGTTGCTAACAAAATGAATGCCAGTGTTTAGAATGTTCAGTACAGATTGCAGTGTACAGGATTTGGTAATCCCTTTTGTAATAGTCCTGGTGCCAAAATGTAATTGTGCTATTGCAGATTTTGCCTTTGTGTGCTAACAGAATGGGGTGAGGTTCTGTAAAGTTACTGCTGATAGGTTGCCTCTAAAGCAGTTTTTAACTGAAACTGGTGCTGGTTCATTATGTGTAGGCACGTCGGTAATGTTAGTGCTTTTAACATAGCAAAGGGTCCTGTGGCACCTTATAGACAGACTAACAGACATTTTGGAGCATGAGCTTTCGTGGGTGTATGCATCTGATAAAGTGGGTATTCACCCACGAAAGCTCATCTCCAAAACGTCTGTTAGTCTATAAGGTGCCACAGGACCCTTTGCTGCTTTTACAGATCCAGACTAACACGGCTACCCCTCTGATACTTTTAACATACATGCTTATAGCCAAAATATCTTTAATTAAATGATCTAAAATTTTATTATGCGGAGTTAGGGTTGCCCAATGCTAGCTTGTGTCCTTCAAAAAGGTCCAGTTCAGCAAAATTCAGACTTCTGAAAACCAGAAAATAAGAGGTATTTTACGAGGTAAAATATCCATCCAATCTTACCTCTGCCCCATGGAACTGGCAAGAGCTACTGGGAACTGTCTGCATGTGTTCCAGCTGCAGTCACCATGTTAGGTATAGTTGTGCTGGTTGGTAGCGATATGTTTGTGATATGAGGTGATCTTGGGTTTAGTTTGAGGAGCATCACAGAGCTGTGATTGAGATGATGTGAGAGAGGGTTCAGACCCAGATCTCCTCACATGTGTGATCAAAGGAAAGAGGTGCATATGTACCTTAAAGTTTCAATCTGGCATCATTTCAATATGGAATTGTGTAGGCCGTGTCAGGAGAAGAGCACTGGGATGGTCTTGCTATGAGTATTGTCAGTAGTGATAGGATATGAGAGCAATCTGTGGATTTAATGATAGGTAGGGAAAAGCATAGGTTTAGGTGGTGTGAAGGGAATTATAAATTGTTAAAAAGAACAAACTGACCATCAGGAAGTTGAGACTTGAAATTAGACGAAGGTTTCTAACCATCAGAGGAGTGAAGTTCTGGAACAGGCTTCCAAGGGGAGCAGTGGGGGCAAAAGACATATCTGGCTTGATGAGTTTATGGAGAGGATGGTATAATGGGATAGCCTAATTTTGGCAATTAATTGGTCTTTGACTATTAGCGGTAAATATGCCCAATGGCATGTGATGGGATGTTAGATGGGGTGGGATCTGAGTTACTACAGAGAATTCTTTCCTGGGTATCTGGTGAGTCTTGCCCACATGCTCAGGGTTTAGCCGATGACCATATTTGGAGTCAGGAAGGAATTTTCCTCCAGGGCAGATTGGCAGAGGCTCTGGGGTTTTTTGCCTTCCTCTGCAGCGTGGGGCATGGGTCATTTGCTGGAAGATTCTCTGCACCTTGAAGTCTTTAAACCATGATTTGAGGACTTCAATGGCTCAGACACAGGTTTGATACAGGAGTGGATGGGTGAGATTCTGTGGCCTGCATTGTGCATGAGGTCAGACTAGATGATCAAATGGTCCCTTCTGACCTTAGTCTATGATTCTATTATTCTAGTGTGGTATTCTGTCAGGGGAGTAAGCACAGTGTTTGCACTTAAGGCAGGTCTAGAGAGCAGCTGTCTATTACAGTAAAAAGGGTGTGTGAGTGTGTGTGTGAGAGAGAGAGAGATGGGTATTTTGGGGTATCTCTCAGAGAGGGCATAGTTAAGGTTACATGGGTTTTTTCTTTAAGTTTGTATTTCCTGGTTTTCAGGAGTTTGAGTTTTGATGAACTAATTGTTTTAAAAGGCCACGAACTGTCAGCAAAAGCAACCTTAACTGTGTGTTAATGAAGCTTTTTGCAATTTGGTTTCCTAGGGTGTGGGGTTTTTTAAAAGAAAATCATAAAAAAAACCATATTCATAGACATTAGTAGCCATTTAGGCAGTTGTAGTTCTCACCTCGGTTTTCAGTTGATATGCTACTCTGGCTAGATAGTATTCAAAAAACATAGCTTTTATACAGTGCTTTTCACCAGTAGGTCTCAAAGAACTTTACTTCCTATTCCCAATTTATATATGGGAAACAGGTGAAATGACTTGACCATGGGTACCCAGCAGGCCAGTGGCAGAGCCAGCAATAATCATCTTGATGTGATGGTCTCAGCTAAGTGAGAACCACCTGGGGAGATGAATATAACTTGAAATAACCACTCTGAGATGTGTGAACTGCTCCATTGGAGAGCCTCTGATGTGTCAAGCATACCCATTCTCAGTTCCTCACCCCAGTTTAGCAGTGTGTTCTTGGTGCATGCTCCAAGCAAGTCTGTTCTCACCTCCTCACCCACAAGGGCATTACTTCCCCAGATCCTGGCTCACGTGGGGACAGAGACCCCCAGATCACATAAGTGTAGGGTATGGGGTTCAGATCACTGCCCAAAAAGACAAGCCCCCACAGAACTTGGCTCACATAGATGGGCAGGGCCCCTCAGATTGTGGCACACACAAGAGTTCAGGGACTGAGGATGAAACACTCCCAGAGGGACAGGGATCCTCAATCCCATGGAGATATAGGAAGAGGGACTCCCCAGAAAGTTAACACCCACCGAGAACCTGGCTCACATAAGAAGGGGCATAGAAGGAGGTCAAAGTGCCATATATGGGTGCCCAGATCCTGGTGTGCACAAAAGAGGAGACCGTAGGACTGACAGGCACTCCTGCACCTTTTCCCTGCCACCTCCCTTTGTCACTCACCTTCATGTCTCCTTCCCAGTGTCCCTCCCACTCACCTGAGGCCCCACTCCTCCTCCTCCTCCACAATAGCCTTCCCCTGTCAGCAAGCATGTGCATGTCTAATTTTTTTTTACAAAAATACATTTGTTTTTGTTTTTTAATTTTTGGAGAACATAAACAAAAACCTCACAACTCTGATGGAGATGGATTTTTAGCAGTATGTCTTCTGACCTTTTCCAGATTTCTGCACAAGGTGGGACTCAGGCTCATACTGGCTGGGTAGGTCAAGTTCAAAGGACTACTGGTTATTGTCTTAAACCATCTAAGCCTCTTAAAATTTCCAAGGCTAAAAATCCTGTTAACTCTTCTGTTCACACATGCTCATTTATTTGGCGCAACACCAAGAACTTCAGAGGCTGATGATCCAAACTAAAGAGTTAATGTTTGGCTAATAGCATTGTAATCTGATTTTCCGCAAAGGGCTGGTGAGTGGCATGAACCCTGTTGGGGTAACTCTCAGGTGTCTGAGATCTTGGTGTGATGATCTCAGCCCTGGTTTGATCTCTCGCTGGGCACAAAAATTAATTGCCAGAACATGTCAGCTTTAAGAAAAGCTATATCTCAGGAACCTTGTGCTCAGATGGCCTCCAATTTGCATCACTGACCAAACCCTGAAGTTCATCTGATAAACCATACAAGAAACATGAGTGTTTTGGGGGGAAGGGTTTTGGGTTTTTTTAAGAGGCTTTCTGCTTTTAGAGTGTCATCTCAGAACTCAAAATTTGCATTGAGTTGTCCTCAGGGAGAGGCAACGAAAGATGGTGGTGGTTTTTTATAGTAAATATGCTCAAAGACTCCATTTCAGGTTGCAACCGATTATGCTGGATTCTGTACAAGCATAAAAAGGGAGAATTCCTATGCTAAATAGCTTATGGTTGTGGAATTTGCCTCACTGTTTCTTATCCACCCTGCTCTTTGATTCATTAACTTTTGATAGAGCCATTGGGAAAACCGATTATGGCTCTGACTGACCAGACTACCAATAAGTGCAGTTGGTAAGCTGGCAGCAGAAGCTTCACAGGGGAGGTGTATGATGGTGATTGTCATTCATGTGCACATTTCTGCATGTGAGCTGACAGTAGCAGAGAATTTGGCTAGCCTTTCCCCCCATCCACCCTATGGCAATGGTGCTTTCTCTGTCCTGGTAAAGTATATTGGAACAATAACCGAACGTATAACGTTTGTGAGCTCCATGACTAATACTTCTACCAATTGTGTAATGCTAGGGTGACCTCAGATATAGAGTGTGCTACCATGCATAAAGCTGAATATGTTTGGAAGGGAGGGGAATTGTTGTAGCCACTGGTGATATTTTTACCTGAGCTGTTGGGGGTGGGGGTGGCAGAAAGGCTGGCATAAAGTGAGGCAGAACATCAGAGAGAGAGAAGGCGCAAACTTCAGAGACAAGATCCTCTTCCATGGCCTTGCAGGATCCCCTCCCACAAGCCTTTCAGTTAGTAATGCCACTGGAAAGAGACAGGAAGTGGCAGAGCTTATACCCCAGGCTTCCATGCTGCCCTCCATTTATTTTCTTGCAGGCGTAAACTGACTGCAGACATAAATATTCCCCCATCCCTGGTTGGATATAATCTTCAATATGGAAGCATAGGCAAAGTCATCTTTCTGACTTGTTCCCCAGTAGGTATAAGTTTTCCAGTGCCAGAACATGTCTTACCTCTTCCTGGTCACAACATACACATTTCAGTTCTGCCATCAGAACAAGTTAGGTTTGCAGTGTTTGTGAGCTACTCTGACTAAACTGACAAAGATTAAAGCCTACGGAAAATCATCTTATACTGGTTGCACTCAGATCATAGTGATGGCTAGACTTTTAAGCATCTAGTTAGAAGGTTCCGTATTTCACTGTTTTTTAAAATGGTTTCTAAAGGGAAGAAATTCCAAAACACACAATCATATGTATTTTATAGTCCAAGAAATAATATCAATACTGTAGTACAAGAATTTCTAATTTAATGAGTTTTTTGAAGCAAGTTTAAAAAAAGTTGAAAGTGGGAAGAATCAGTTTTCCTGGAAAGAGATTTCTGAAAGCCCCAAATATGAAGGTACTGGGCCTGGTTGTAAATACATACTCTGAGAACATTGTAGTAAATAGTGCCATCCTGAACTCTGTAAAAGGGATCTTGTAGAGACTATTTAGACTGTACTCTTGGCTCCTATGAGATCCTCATGAGGAGGCTGTGATGAGCATGCCCACTTCAAGTTATAGCAATATTATGGCACACCCTGGGAGATGAGGGAATCATAGACAAAGACATAAATAGCTTGAAGGTGAGATTAATTCTATATAGGAAGCATTCCATTGTTTCCTTTGTCACAGCTCAGGGCAGCAGCACGTTTCCCCCTAGTGGTCCAGTAAGGGCACCCACTCTCAGGCTTCCGGCCCCTTAGCCCTTGCCTTACTTGGGTGGAGACCAGTGCTGCTCTCTTTCGTGACAGGGGTATTTCCAGGGTAAACAGTCTCCTGCATTTGCTGTGGTGTTTTCAGCAAAAGACAGTCTGCCTAAGCAAGTCCCTTCAGAGACAGGTAACTGTGTAATTGCCAAAGTTGTAAGTTATCATACTATTCTTTTGAAGCAAGCATATTTTATTCTTAAGGTAAAAGCAACGCACAGAAAACATTTTAAAATAATAAAAAGAACCTACATGCATATTAATAAGCTTACTAGTGATCACTCTAACTCTAGCATGGGCTCTGGAAGGAGCAGTCCTTCAGAACCCCACCCAGGGGTTTTCTTGTGGTTTCAAGTTCATCACAGCTTCAGCTCAGAACAAGAATCCAGTCTTACGTGGCCTCTGTAGGACGAAGTCCTTCCAACCCTTCCCTAAGGATTGGGGCCTTCAGGGGACCAGTCTGTCCACTTGCTGAATCAGAACAAAAACCCGGAGTCAGTTTAAACTCAAATTATTTATCCCAATTGCCTTCCTTTGTCAGTTAATCTCTAGTCTAGAGAATCCAGTTTGAAGCTTTGAAAGGTAATCTGCCAGACAGTGGGTCCCCTCCTCAGGGTGAAGCTTCAAAGGGCTGATAACCAGAGGCATTCCATTAGCATACCCCACCTCTCTAAAGAAGTTGCCTACAATCCCACAGTAACAGAGACAATTGCATTTTTAATACAATTAAGTTAAATGATACAATAATGTTAAACTTAATTCAGTAAGGTTTTCCCAGGATAATACAGGACCTAGTCATAGCTATCAAACGTCATTGCTGAGGCTCCAGTCCTCTATTGTCTTTAATTCAACCTGCTAACTCACATGAAAACTACAAACCCTGCCTTATATTTGCCAGGATTTTAACTCTAGTTAAGAACACATCCCCTCCAGTGAAGAAAAAGCTTAAGAAAACTTGGAACAGTCAGATTTTTCCTTTTCATCAGATAATGAAACATGGTTTATTTAAATAGAACATCAGTATTCCCAGTACGTGAATGTGGCGGGCAGGGCTATGTAATGTTAGCTTTAGGTGTTTGTTCTGCACAGCAATAGCAAGTAAACAGCTCATGGAAGTGTTTTAAAATTCCTGTTCCTTGTTTACTCTTTCCCCACCACTATCTGTGAAAATCATAGGAACTCTTGTCCTCTATTTTTATAGCAAATGTCTTTAGCGCTTGTTTTCTGAAACCATGTGTGCACTGCGGGTGCTACAGCAGCACAGCTATAGTTACTTCCTACATCAAAGGAAAGGGTTTTTCTATCAATTGTAGATAATCCACCTCCCCAAGAATTATTCCATCAATTTACTCACGTCAACACCGGGGGTTAGGTGGCTTCACTGTGGCACTCAGTGTGACTTTTTCACACCCCTGAGAACCATAACTATGTTGATGTAACTTTTAAGGGTAGACTGGGCCTTAATGACAGTTGATGAATCATAACTTCAAGTTTTAAATGTATTGCCTGTGTCTCAAACAAGTACGTTGTTAATTCTTAATTGGAGCTAATGCTATAAATTTAAAAAGTATGTTCTGTATTATAACCAGGATCCTGGTGATATAAACACGTCTCGTACTTGGTTCTTATATTTCACCAAAAGTTGGTCAGACTGACCTGTGGTGGTGCTGTTTAATAATAGCGCACTTTATCTCATTGTTCAGTACTGTACATGACCATTATTTGTCCTTCAGAAAAAACATTCTGTTTTGAAGTCCTAGGGAATAAGAACTTTTTATGCATATGACCTTCACCTATCAGCTATGAAGGGAAGATGTTGATATGGTGATAATCTGCATTTAAGAAGCCAAACAGTATATTAGCGAAGTAAATTGGTTTTCGGAAACAAACTGTTGTCCAAATTAAATGTATTAAATAAGTGTCTAAATTTATAAATTACTGAAAACTATTTTATATTTACTTCTTGAAGTAAAGAGAGCCCTAAACACTAATAAAGTATGTATTTTTAGCTGGGCTGATTTTGCATTGTAACACGGATGAGGAAGCACATAGTTGTGTGTGTTACATTACAGAAGGAATATTGAAGTCTTTTGCATCTCTCCCTATTCTTCAATTTAAATATTCTCATGGGTTTATAGTGCTAGGCAGGCTAAGAAAACGAGGTTAGATGTGATTAATAGGACCTGATTGAGAGAGAGAAAATCTGAGGTAGAGAACGAGCTGCTGCTGTGAAATCATTTGAGATCTCATACCATCAGGCTTAAAAACAGGAAAGTTTCTGTCCTTTCCCTCTGCTTTGTTGACCATTAAAAAGGAGTGTCGTTCATTACTGCTGTGTGATGTATGTACCTTGGCAGTTTCTTTACTTTTATAAATATTGGGAACATTATCTTGTCTGGAGATCTTGGAGGACAAAAGAGAAGGAGTGAGAGTCTTCTAAGCTCTTAATCGAAAGACTGGGATGATGATCGTTTAGCAAGGACTTTCCTCCTAACTGCATTTCAAGCATTTGTTTTAAATATATGTTAACAAAAACACAAGCAAACCAATATTCCCTTTCTACTGTTTAGGTTTCCTTTTCTTGATGCTTCAGTCATAATTGTACTAGTTCTCCAGTTGTCTATAGTCTTCCTAGGGAATCAATGTAGATAAGACCTGAATGTAAATTGATGAGGATTGTACTCTCTCAAATTAAAAATAAATTTAAAAAATATTATTTATATTCCAGCCCTCCTTTATGTATTGCCAAAAAAGGGCAAATAGTTTTCAGGTCATCTTCAAAGAAATTGAGGAAAATGTATTTACACTGAGGGCATTTTAATATATAGAACACACTGTTACAAGCAACAGGGGAGGTTTTAAGAAAAACACATAACAAAAAAATTGAGCTCAATAAGCAGGGAGGCCCAAAATGTTCAACTTTATTTTTCATGGGGTGTTTTTTTTTTTTTTTTCATGGGTTGGACATGGGGAAAGCAGGAGTGGTGCCAGGGTTTTTGGCGCCCTAGACGGGGGTCCTTCTGCACTCCCGGTTGTTGGTGGCAATTCTACGGCGGGGAGGGGGGTCGTTCCGCGCTCACGGTCTTTGGGGCACTTTGGCGGCGAGTCCCGGAGCGAGTGAAGGACCCGCCACAGAATTGCCGCCAAAGACCTGGAGCACAGAAGGACCCTCCGCCGCCGAATTGCCACAGAGGGCAGCAAAATAGCACCCCCCGAAATCCTGGTGCCCTAGGCGACCACCTAGGTTGCCTAAATGGAAGCACCAGCCCTGGGGGAAGGAACAAAATTCTTAAGACTATATGACTAGTTCACATGTTTTATAGATATGTAGAATCAGTAGTTTCTCAATGAACTGTAAGAACAAAACTCTGTAGAATTATTATGAATGTTAAGAAGCTTGTTGCTAGCAAAATATTTGATTTGAGAAGCTGAATTACAAGGACATGTGTGTGATGTTTAACATTCTTATCACCCCCTAGTTAAATTACTTACTTGGAAAGGAGCTGGAAAAAATGTATCCTAAGTGAGAATAAGCAACTATGTATCTGAAGGAACTGCAGTCAGATTGCATTGACTCATGAGAATCAGAAAAATACTTGGCAAATTATATCATAATTCCTAAAGCTATGGAGAGAGAGAGAGTCTATTGCAAGTGTTGCACTAGGAACCAGGAAGAAGTTGTTCAGGGCAGTGACTAGTATAGGTGTTTGCTAGGTAATGTATAAATTAAGGCAATAATGCAATGAACCTACAAGGCTCAAGGCCTGTAAGACAATATTTTAGCCAAACTAAGGCATAAGGCCCCAAAAAACACCTTAGTATAAGTAGCTAACCAAGACTAACCCTAGATAAAAGGTATAGAGAGAGACTGCTGTAATGACTAAATTGCTAGTAGGTAATCACTGAGGTGGTAGTTTATAACTGCTTGGGCTATTTTTAGTTAGGGACCTCTGACCACAAGGATGCCATGGTAACTAATTGATGTATGTGCTAATAAGCTTTAGGTAAAAGATTAATAACCTATGGGGGAAGGGCATGCCAACATTAGTAAGGTGAAAAACTACAAATAAGGAAGAGACTGAAACCTCCTACTGAATATGCATTGGGCTTCGTGGCATCAGTGTAACACATCATGAAAGTTATATCCTAGCCTGCGTGCTGGGGAAGGGAGAGAGAGAGCTCTTGAGAAAGGCCAGGATGACTACCAGTGGTGACGGTGAGGGAGAAGATAACTAACGCTTCAAGGTTTTGGTTTTGTTTGTTTGTTTGTTTGTTTGTTTTTGTTTTGTTTTTCGCAAGGAATGGTGTAAGTATTGGGATGCTCTGCTCATTCTGTATTACCTGCACCAGCCTTGCTGGGTTGGTGTGTGTATGACTTTGCTAAGTGTGTTAATAAAACTATAACTATAGTGTGATGTGCTAAGTGAGAGAGTGTTGCAACCATGCACACTGGAGATCCCAACTGAGCAGTAATTCTGATGATGCGGGGCCTGATCTTGGGACAAGAACCTACCAAATTTCAGAGTGCTAAACGGGGAAACTAAATCAGTAATTTAATCAATATACAATCAATAGATCAGGCAATGCTCATTTTACAGCATGTAGGATGGTGTGGGTGCTATCACAATTTTAGTTAATCGTTAATTCAATTTTAATCCCGGAACTATGGCTTTTGGATTCAACAGTGCTGAGCACCCAGAGCTTTTATTGAATTCAGAGGGAGTTGTGAGCATTCAGTACCTCTGAAAATCATGCCTTTAACCTCTCTGCTTAGCCTCTCCATCTGCTTCATGAAGTTAATTTGCATACCTCATTTGACTGTTGTAAGGATGTAGTAGGTAACGTTTGCAAAGCACTTTTTATGTTCAGAGTCCCAAGTAGTATTAGATAGTCAGGGATGCATACTGTGAGCCATGTTTTGTGACATTAAAATTCCCAAACGTCACAATTAAGTTTACTAAAATAAGTTAATCGAGTACTTAACTGTGGTGCAGCATATTTGTTCCAGTTACACACTTTCCTCCTTCTCATGCCTGCCTCCAAAATTGAGTATTATAATGAAGATGATTATGCTTTGAGCCTGGGACCCCACTGTATGTAAAAACATGAGAAGCACACCTCTGCCCCAAAGAGATTATGATCTCAGTGTAATGCTGTAAGTAATGGGTAGATAAAAACAACTAGAACAGGGATCACAAGGAAGCAATTTCAATGACAGTGTTCAGCGTGAAGAACAGTAGCCACATAATTTGACAGTGTTTAGACAGATGGTTTGCTTTTTGTAGGCATCATGGCAGAAGAGAGGTTTAAGGTCTGATAAGAACAATTATATTTATTTAGAAATAGTAACATTTTACTAAAAATGTCCCTTGAATTTTGTTCAAGACTGCACTTCCTAATGACATACATAATCTGACCAACTTCTACTGGCCCTACTGTTGGATCCCACACAGTGCAACTAATCTAAATCTACTCAAACACATAATCTGTCATTAAGCAAAGTGTCATGGTACAATTCCCCACTCTGAACCTTAGCGTCCAAAAGATGGGGTACCAGCATGAATTCCTCTAAGCTCAATTACCAGCTTAGAACCTGTAGCGCTGCTACCAACCAGGAATTCCAGTGCCTGGTACACTCTGGTCCCCCCAAAACCTTGCCCGGGGACCCCCAAGACCCAGACCTTCTGGATCTTAACACAAGGAAAGTAAACCCTTTCCCTCACCATTGCCTCTCCCAGGCGTCCCCTCCCTGGGTTACCCAGGAAGATCACTGTGATTCAAACTCCTTGAATCTTAAAACAGAGAGGAAAATGCACCTTCCCCCTCCTTCTCTCTCCCCCCCCCCCCCGATTCTCCCTGAGAGAGACAGTAATCCTAACAGAGAGAAATTAGCCTCTCTCTCCCCCTTCCCTCCTTTCTCCCCACCAATTCCTAGTGAATCCAGACCCAGTCCCCTGGGATCTCACCAGAATAAAAAAACAATTAGGTTCTTAAACAAGAAAAGCTTTTAATTAAAGAAAGAAAAAACAGTAAAACTTATCTTTGTAAATTTAAGATGGAATATGTTACAGGGAATACCCTCCCAGCCTAAGTATTCAAGTACAAATTAAAATCCTTTCAGCAAAATATATATTTGAACTCCTTCCAGCCAAATACACATTTGCAAATAAAGAAAACAAACATAAGCCTAACTTGCTTTATTTACCTAGTACTCACTATTCTGAACTTATAAGAGCCTGTATCAGAGAGATTGGAGAGAAACCTGGTTGCACGTCCGGTCCCTTTGAGCCCCCAGAGTGAACAACAACCAAAATCTAACAGCACACACACAAACTTCCCTCCCTCAAGCTTTGAAAGTATCCTGTCCTCTGATTGGTCCTCTGGTCAGGTGACAGCCAGGCTCCCTGATCTTGTTAACTCTTTACAGGCAAAAGAGAGATGAAGTACTTCTGTTCTATTAACTCTTACTTATCTATTTATGACACAAAGTAAAATATAGGCTACAACAAAAATGTAGACATAGATCTTTGTTGTAATATTTTCTATTTTGTTGAATTTATAAAGTTACTGAATTAGAACAAATTAATGGATAAGTTTAAGACAGTTGTATGGGGGCAACTGGAAAATGACTAGGAATTTTCTATTTTACTCTTAACAAGGCTTTTGTTACTTAATTGTTAATTTGCAGAATACAAACATATCTGTATGCAATACAAATTAGGAATAATGATGTCAAGTTTGGTGAATATTGGCTAAGTACTTATTGGAAAATGTTCTTTCATAACTTCTGGTTCTGTCTCACTTTTGACATATCACCTGATCTCCAGTATAGTTAGACATGTGTTAGAGTCCAATTAATAACATGCTTCCTTTTGGCATGCTATCTTAAAGTAAAGTTTATAATTCTATCAAATAATGTTGGCTTATTGTTTTAATTAGTTTTCTTTTGCCATGGCTACAGTAGCTATACATATAATAAATCATAAATGATTCATGCTGCACCTACTCTTTCCATTTTTCTGGCTAATTCTGCCTCTTCCTCACACGTTTACCCTCTGCAAAACAGCCATCCATCATTTCTAGCTCAGTAAGACTCCAAAAACAACTGAAAAGAAATAAAAGGACAGATTTTTTTTTCAAATCTTCCAGATATGCCTATTTCTCCTAACTGTCAGCTACTCCATATTGAAGGATAAACTTTCAGTTAAGAAAAATAACAAAACAAATAAAAGACCATTGATCCTATCTTTCAAATAAAACTTACCTATTCTACCAAATCTGCTTAAGATTCACCTCTGCCAATTTTTGTGTAAATAAATCCTGAGCTGTTGACCTGACCATCTATAACCTCTAATTGTAACAGATAAAATAGGTAGTAGTTTAGCTTAATTACAGCATAATTCTTTCAAATGTTGCTTATGCATGAGATTTCAAGGAGCTTTAACAATATGGAAAATATGAAGCACCTACCATATTCCACTTGTTCAGGACAAAAAAAAGCCCTGACAAAGGCTGCTAAATGTCTTATCTGTAATCAAAGAATAATTCCTGCAATTTTGGGGGAAAGTACACAGTGGTTGAATCCAAGATTGAAGTTTAAGACAATTCAGCCTTTTTTAATGGAACTGTGACAGGTGCTTCTATAATATTCTAATGTATTCTCCAGTCTGATGTAAAGGCATTTTGTATCTGCTGGAAAACCAATGGTAGTCTTAATCTGTAATACGTGTATTTTCATCTAATATTGCTTTCTAATGTCCATCTTGAGTAGAGTATTAGGATGCAACTTGCTAATGAGGAAAAGATTTAAAAACAATCTTCCACTACCACCCCAAAAAAACCCTGAAGGCATGAATTCATTTTCAAAAAAATAATTTAATAAATCTCAGAATTCTTCCAGTTTGGTGAAATGAAGTCTGGATGGAGTAAGTCTTGATGATTGCACATAATTTTATGCATGCATAAAATTTTGGAAAGGCTAAGGAAATGCTGGGGAAATATGATCTAGATGAAATTACCATAAGGTAGATGTACAGCTAGTTGAAAGACCATATTCAAAGTAGTTATCCACAGCTGGCTGTCCAACTGGGAGGATATATTTAGTGGAGCCCCACAGGAGTTAGTCCTGGGTCTGATACTATGCAGTATTTTCATTTAATGGCATGCATAAGAGTGAAGAATAGACTTCTAAAATTTACCAGTGACACCAAGCTGAGAAGAGATTGCAAGCTCTTTCGAGGACAGGATTAGAACTTAAAACAACTTTAGCAAGTTGGAGAATTGGTCTGAAAGGTTGCCGACCTCTGCTTTACACTTTTCTTTACTGAATTTCATCTTGGTGATTTCAGAAGTGGTGTGCCGAGTCTTCATTTATTCACTCTAAGGTTTCACGTGCCAGTAACACATTTTAACATTTTTAGACGGTCTCTTTATAATATATAACTAAACTATTATTGAATGTAAAGTAAATAAGGTTTTTAAAATTTAAATTAAAATGCGCTTCCTGGAGCGGTGGCCAGGACCCAGGCAGTGTGAGTGCCACTGAAAATCAGCTCGGTGCCGCCTTCGGCACACGTTCCATAAGTTGCCTACCCGTGGTGTAAATTACTACACGTGGAAGAAAAAGTCAAATGCACAATTAATAAAATAGAGCGTAACTGGCTTGGCTATAGTACTGCTGAAAAGGATCTGGAAATTATAATGAATCACAAATTGAATGAATCAACAATGTGACACAACTGCAAAAAAATCTGTTATTCTGGGTTGTATTAACAGGTGCGTGTACAAAACATTGGGGACAGGGAGATAATTGTCCCATTGTACTCAGCATTGGGGAGGCCTCAGCTGGAGTACTGTGTCCACTTCTGGATGCCACACTTTAGAAAGGATGTGGACAATTGGAGAGTTCAGAGAAGAGCAACAAAAATTATAAAAGCTTTAGGAAACTTGGCCTGTGAGGAAAAGTTTTAAAATAAACTGGGCATGTTTAGTCTTGAGAAAAGACAAAGTGGGGACCTGGTAAGTCTTCAGATATATTCAGGACTGTTGTGATCAGGACTGGTCAATTGTTCTCCATGTCCACAGAAGGCAGGACAAGAAGTAATGAGCTTAATGTGCATCAGGGGAGTTTTAGATTAGATATTGGAAAAACTTTCTAACTATACGGATAGTTTAAGCTCTGGAATAGGCTTCCCAGGGAGGTTGTGGAATCCCCATCATTGGAGGTTTTTAGTTAGCCACCTGTCAGGGATAGTCTAGTTTTACTTGCTCCTTCTCAGCACAGAAGTCTGGACTTTATGACCTCTTGTGGTCCCTTCCAGCCATACATTTCTATGATTCTATGCTTGGTGTAGGATTACTCATTAAGAAGCTATGAATTAAGCAGCCTGCATGTGAAGCTATGATTCAAATGGAAAAGCCGTTCTTATAAGAGCTCACTCACTGAGCAAAACTCTCACACAGGTGCTCTGTCATTGAGGAATGGCAGCATAGCTCGTGGATTTAGGATAGCGTAGACTAGTTGTTCATGTTTGTCCAAATTTCGAAAGAGACAAAATGATTACAGACTTGCTATTGTGCAGGAGAATTAGTTACGCACCCTTCCTCCAGCAAACTTTCACTGATGCCAAGAGTATTTTTCCTTTTGTTATTCCCAGGGCTTTTTAAGTGCCCTATTCTGCTAGGGGAGATTACTTGCAGTCATTAGAAAGTAAATTTGTACAAGGGACACGTACTATATAATATGACATTATTTTTACAATACCTCAAGTTCCATGATTTTACTGAATAGTGTCATTCATGACTAGTCAATAACTAACTTAATTGATAATTAACTGATAGAATATTATGGTATTTGTCTTGATTTGAATAAGTTAAGCAAGAGGAAAAAAGTATTTACAGCCTAGATATTTTCTTTCTCCTAATGAGTTAGAACTTTTAGAGTAAACAATTTAAGTATATATTTAGGGGGTGTGAGCCGTTTAGTTAAGATTGTGAAAGTGTACCAACCGAAGTCCAGCATTCAGGCAGTCCTCATACCTTCCGGCTGTAGGTATTACAAACATTATGCAGAAGAATTCTTCATGAACTTTCTAAAATTTGAAGGGGAGCTGCATAAATGTGTTCTACCTTAATTTTATATGTGAAGTTTTATTATGTCATGGATAGAAGAGATCATACTTGGATTTAGATTTGTAATGAGTCCTCTACATAGCAGATGTCACTTGTGTGTGTATTTTTCCCAGCTAAATTGTTTTTTAAATGATGATCAGTTTTTCAGTATGTTTACATGGAGCTGCTCTGAGAATCTTCACTTTTACTGTAGTTTCAGTCTTGGGCCTAGAGATAGTAATGATTGTTGTAGTCCATGTTCTGTATACATTTCCATGCTTCTTACATTTTATTGTCCAATAGGAGATAACAAAATCAGCCATCTTTATATGTGAAATGAAAAAAATAAAAGCTTACGGGTTGTGTGCAAGGAAAGATTCTGTTACTACTGAACTCTTCCCTCCTTTCCCAGCCCCTGAATGCTGAGAAAATTTCTTATTTCTCTTCTTCAATTCCTATCCCATTTACGCTCAGTCTTTGACTTCGGTCTTCTAGCCTCCAAAGAAAAGAATTTCCACACCAATTCTTCAAGTCTAGTGATCTCTGCTCCGTTAATGTAATATTATGCATTTGTCGAAGAAGACCCTTGAATACCTTATTTAATTCTACTAAGTAAATGATCTGTCACAAAACCTTATTTCAGTTAAAGTATTGACTGATTAATGTTGGATGTTATGCATGTACAATAACCTTTTGTTGTTTCTTCCTTCTCCCCCATCCCCACTGTTTGTACAGGCTCTTCAAAGTAACCTGAAGTACTCCCTCTTGCCAAGACGTCTGATTATCAGTAAGAGATTATCTCAGTGCTTACATCCAGCTTTACCTAGTGGAGTGCATTTAAAAGCACTAGAAACCTATGAAATCATCTTTAAAATCATTGGGACAAAATGGCTTGCCAAAGACTTATTCCTCTACAGGTAAATTGCTCTTTGAAAACTCAGACTTAAAATTTCATAATAGATTATTTTTTAAAATGACCAAATCTTTCTTTCTTTCTTTTTTTAAAGCTCTGGCTTGTTTCCCCTGCTAGCAAATGCAGCAATGTCAGTGAGGCCTATTCTTCTCGGTCTGTATGAGAAATATTTTCTTCCTCTGCAGAAGTCCCTCTTGCCAAGTCTTCAAGCCTTTATAATTGGACTGCTGCCTGGATTGGAGGAGGGGTCAGAAATTTATGACAGGTGAAATTGCTTTTGTTACTTTAGAAATATAAAATGCAATACCCAGTCACTTCCCTATTTATTGAATTTTTATTTATTTATTTTGAAGGAACCCATATCTAGAAATCCTCATCCAGAGGGAGAATGTCTAATGGAGGGCTACTGAGTGATGGGATGGAGAGAGTAAAATACTTGAAGTTGGAAGGGAACAGAAGAAAGACAGATGCATGAATGCAAGGGGATGTGGGGAGGGTAAGGGAGAAAAGAAATGCAAGGATAAGAAGAAATTGAAAAGTTAAACTTTGGGGGGAAAGTTGCATTAAGTCAAATTATTGAGTCATCCACCATAGTTAGAAAGCAACACAGCTCTCCTTTCAAAATTTCTGAATACTTACCTTTCAAATTTGTAATGGGGCACTGAGGAGATCTTTTGACAGACTAAACTAAGCCTGTGTTTTTTCCACTCCTTAAATCTTTTGATAGAGGGAAGTTCCTGTTTTCTGTACATATCTAGATTGCAAGCATTCTATACTAGAAGACCACCTTGTGGTCGTGGAGGCACTAGTAAATGTACCACTTCTAAAACTCACTATCAAAAATGACTTTTTCACCCAAAGCCTCATAATGCGATATTGAAAATGACCAGCTAGTGTGGTCAGGTTCAACAAAGTTTGACACACTTTGTAGCAATGCATGCTAGATACCTGTTTGAAGAGGTCCTGTTGCAGTACACTTAGTCACTAGGCTTTTGGTTATGTAATGATTGTACTTCCATCAAGTAATAGCAGTAACAAAACTATTTTGCAACAACCTATTGCAGGAATTGCGCAACTAGATAACTTTCATTATATTTCACTGAATATTCTCTATACGTAGACAGTGACTAAATGTTTGTCTCATACAGTACATATGTGTTTTCCAGGTTGATACATTCTGTTCTCCTTCCCAAAAAATGGTGGAATTGAGTTTAGTTGTAAATATTTTGTTTATCTTCATGTGTGTTTCTTTGTTAAACAGTCTCAAGTCATGAAGGCATAGAAAAAGCTTTATTTACATTGACAGTTAGCATCTAGTGTTATGACTGAACAAGAATAAGCTGCATTTGGTTAGTGACTGGTAACTAGCTTTTAATTGCTGAGTTACCGGCTGTTAGGCAGATGGATAAGTATAAGTGTTGCCTCTTCTACAACTGCTGCACAAAAGAGTAAGTTTAAAGGTGGGGGGGGTTAGATTGGTTTATACCAGGGATCGGCAACCTGTGGCCCGCCAGGGTAAGCACCTTGGTGGACCGGGCCGGTTTGTTTACCTGCCATGTCCACAGGTTTGGCTGATCGCAGCTCTACTGGCTGCGGTTCACCGCTCCAAGCCAATGGGGGCTGCGGGAAGCGGCGTGGGCCATTGGATGTGCTGGCTGTCGCTTCAGCAGTAATACATCTTCTGCAATCAGAATAAAGTTAATAATTCTGCTGTGTGTGAACTAGAATAGCAGCTCACATACTCATAGCTACATTGGTTGTGCAGGATTAGTGAGTGAAAATTTTGTGGTCCTTTAAGTAAGCTGACTGAATGTACACTGGAATCAGGTTGTTAGAGTAGAACCAAGCTTTACATTCTACATGCAGTATTGCAGACAATTGGAAATTAAAGATGAAAGAAGCTTGACACAGTTCAGGGCAACTGCTTCTGTATTCCCCCTCTGTGATCCAGCAGGGCATCCCTTTAGGCTTTCAGCTCCCCAGAGATTGCCTCGCTTGGGCAGAGACAGATACATACTACTTTCTGACTAAGGGATTTCCACACTTCACAGTCCCCTGACTAGACTGTGAAATCCTTCACAAAAGACAGGCTGCCTAAGCAGGCTTCTTTTGCCTTCTCTTCAGAGACGATACACAGTGTAATTGCCACAGACATAAGGTTTTAACATGGCTCTTTCTAAGCAAGAACATTTTAGTCTTAAGATAAAAGCATTACAGAGAGAACTAATTTTAAACAATAATAAAAAAAAAAACCCCACCCAAATACTAATAAGCTTACTAGAAATCCCTCATCTCAACTTCAACATATGCCCTGCAGTCCTTCAAAATCCCACATTGAGTGTTCCTGTGGTTTCAAGATCAAACATCCTTTTGCCCAAAACAAGAACACTAATGAGACTGTGAGGCACTCGTTTATCCCATTTGGGCCTTTTGAAGAGACCATTAATAGGTTGTCAGCCAGACAGTGGATTTCTGGTCAAAGCAAAGCTTCAAAAGAATGAACTCAGAAACGGGTCACTTGCATTTCCCTCACCTCAAGTATTTGCTAGAAAATCTACTTCGTGCTTACTGTCCCAAAAGTTGAAGTTTTAACTACTTCTCAAAGATTTCATTAGTCATGTTTCTGAGAGAAGTGGCATACAATAACATATGAACAATTGCCTTTTTAATACAATGGACTCCCAAAGGCATTAAACTTAATTCAGAAAGGGTTAATTTAATTCAATAAAGTTTCTTTATTCTGTAATGTTTGTCCAGGATATTGTCCTGTCTGTGTCAAGGCTTTCACATACAACTTTTTCTTCCTCAGGCAAGGGGATGTGATGATCCTTTATGCTAAACTCTACATAATTATCACTAAGTTTTTAGATGTTTAAAATAATGTTTTAAATTTAGCTACTTTAGGTATCACCTAATATGTTGTATTAGGTGACCCTGGTGTATGTTAAAGTGTACTGTACAGATTTCATAACAACCAATGAAAAGTTAAAGTATTTATATTGCATTAGTGCAGAGGTGAGCTATTGAGCAAACACTGAAATGCATAAGCAGCAAAGAGTCCTATGGCACCGTATAGACTAACTGACATATTGGAGCATGAGCTTTCGTGGGTGAATACCCACTTCGTCTGATGCACGTCGAACGCTCATGCTCCAATACGTCTGTTAGTCTATAAGGTGCCACAGGACTCTTAGTCTGGATCTGTAAAAGCAGCAGACACGGCTACCCCTCTGATACTGAAATGCATGTGTTTCACTGAAACAAAGTGACTTAACACACAGCTAAAAATCATCATCATTCTGTGCAAGTCCTTACATAGTATGCATGAGATTCTTTCAGTCCAATTGGTTCAGTAATTAGCTACCAGAAACTACTGCATTATTTACTGTCCAGTTACAGTTTGTGTGACATCTATGCAAAACAGGTAGTTGCTGGAGAAGTTGCCAAAACGGGCAGACAAACATTGTTCCATTGAGTGCGCACAATGGTAAGATTCGTTCTAGCACTTGCCATTATGGCAAAATCATCTTGGAAAGGGTAACATTGAAAATGCAAATAAAGGGAGGATATTGAAAATGGACATCAAAAAAGCTACATTGGGGTGGGCAAACTTTTTGGGCCGAGGGCCACATCTGGGTGGGCAAATTGTATGCAGGACAGGTGGTTGAAGTGTGGGAGGGGGAGCGCTGTGCAGGAAGGGGCTTAGAGCAAGGGATTGGGGCAGAGGAGAGGTGCAGGGTGTATGAGGGGGCTTGGCAGGGGTTGGGGTGCAGCAGGCAGCTCAGGGCAGAAGGTTTGGGTTGCAGGGGGATGTGGGGTGCACGAAGGGGCTCAGGGCAGGGAATTGGGGTGCGAGGTGCAGGCAGGGGGCTTAGGGCAGGGAGTTGGGGGATGAGGTGCAGGAGGGGTTCGAGCTCCGGCCCAACACCGCTTACCTAAAGCAGCTCCAGGGTGGCAGCGGTGTGCACCGGGGCCAGGGTAGGCTCCCTGCCTGCCCCAGCCCTGGCCCCACATTCCTCCAGGAAGCACTGCGGCCCCCAGGGGAGGAGGGCTCTGCGTGCACGGCCCTTGCAGTGCTTCCAGGTACCTCCACCAAAGCTTCCATTGGCCACAGTTCTCCATTCCCGGCCAATGGGAGCTGTGAGGGGCAATCCCGTGAGTCAGATACAAAGCCCTGAGGGGCCAGCCCACAGGCCGTAGTTTGCCCACCCGTGAGCTACACGGTATTAACAAACTGAAAGTATTGCACTTGAAGTCAGTGACAGAGTTCAGTGGAATTAACATATTTTACATGGAAAGATAAATATAATATTATAATCTTTTTCCCCCTCCCATGCAGAACAGATGCTTTGCTTGTGAAGCTGTCTGTGCTAACAGGCCAAGAAGTGTTCTATGCTGCTATCTGGGGGAGTGTTCTGGTCAGCCCTTCTATAAGACTTCCTGCTTCTCTATTTGTTGTGAGTCATATCAACAGAGAGTTGTCTGGAAAACAGCAGAAGTACATGCTGGGAACTGATTATAAACTCACAGTAAGTTCATTACATTGCTAGTGGGATATTCTCAACTACCATAATGCTGACACAAACTGGAAAACAGTATCCTTCTCCGTACAAATTAAAGTCCCAATCTCTTTAAAGAGCATCAGTAAGAGAATGAAATGTCTAATTCAAAATTTGCTCAATGAGTGGAGAATCTCAACTGAAGTACTAATAATTAAAAATAACTCTTGCAAACTTTGACCAATATGTAGAATGGCAAATAGGTCATTTAAAAAAACATGGTCAGTGATGCAAATAAGGAACAAATGGCGTTGCCTTGTTAGAGTAAAATTGATTTAACCCTGTTATTTAGTTATATTGCAGTAGAACTCACAGACTCCAATCAGAATTGAGGCCCTATTGTGTTAGGCATTGTACACAAACAGTTCAAAATCAGTATCCATTTTATACACTATAAAAAACAAAAAAGGAGAGGTGGGGTCAAATCCAATGCATTCTTACACTTAGTGAAAAGACTATCCTCTGCAACCACTAATATTAGCTTCCTACTTATTGCAGTTGTCCAGAAGTGCTTAAGAGAAGAAGATTGGAGAGTCTCATAATTCTTGGCTCCAGAAAATAGGACAAAAATTTGAAAAATAGGAAATGAGTAGAGAAGCAGTGCATTGTGGGAGTGAACTGCCTAAGGATGTCATGTCCTTGACAATTTTTAACCAAACTCCTTTACAATCCCAGCATTTCTGCACTCACCTTGGGCTGCAATTTCTTTGGTTACAGGAATATTAAGTACAGCATTAAGGATTTGACTTGGTCTAAAATCAGAAAAGACAAGACATGAAAAATAAAGCTGACATGCCCATCTTTGCTTACTCCATTTTGCCTTTAGGAATGGAACGTCAAACTCTCTGTCATTGTACATCAGACACAGTGTTTAAGATTTTCTTGTTTTTTTTTAAACTTTAACACTGTGCACCTTTTGACATTATTTCAAATAACATACAACTAAACCAAACAGCAGTAAACCAACAGGAGAACTCCAGTATCTGTTGTCTTGTATTTAATTTCCTTTCTTGAAATTGAAAAATGTTTCATAGGTTTTAAATTACCTATCGTTTTTCCAGAAATACTGGAATAACTATGACACATCCTGTCTGATAATTAGTTATCTCAAGATGCATTGGCACGCAGCAGATACTCAAAATTGTGGCCTACCCAAATATGTGGAAATGCTAATCGTTATATACGAATCATGTATATGTTCTCTTATTTGTGGGGGAAAAAAGTTCTTTAAATGTGTAGTTTTCAATGCTTTCCAAGTGTCGCCATGCCTCAGTGGGTCACAGCTGAAGATGCCAGATGCCGGACAAAGTGCTGAGAAATTACCCAGTAATCATACTGTTGCCAGTTCTTTAGTATCTAATATCTAAAGGTTTATTTATAAGAGGGAGGGAAAAAAGAGGAGAGAGTTCAAATGGCCAAAGGAATCAAATACATACATGCATTGCAAAGTTCTTTGATCGGTTTTGAAGCAGTGATGGAATGAACTGCTGGTTTATAATGTCTCTGGTAACATCTGAAAGATTGGAAGGTCCTCAGTCCATTGATTTAGAATGCTCCTTTTAGCGTAAGTCCACAGTCCAGAGATCGGAGCAGGAAAGAGGCAAAATGGAGATATTCCAGGGCCATTTATACTTTCTCCCATATGGAGGGAAAACTGTTTTATGCTGTGTCTACATACGGACCTTATAGTGGCACAGCTGTAGCAGTACACCTGTGCCACTGTAAGGTCTTCCGTCTAGTAGTTATTGGCTGACAGGAGAGAGCTCTCCTGCCAGCATAATTAAACCAACTGCAACAAGCGGCATTAGCTATGTTGTCAGGAGAGCCCTTCCTGCGAACATAGCGCTGGCCACACCAGCACTTTTGCCACAGAAACTTCTGTCGGTCAGGGGGGTGCTTTTTTTACATCCCTGACCAACAAAAGTTTGACCAACAAAAGTAGTCTAGACAAACCCTGAGTTTGTGGAAAAGTACAGGAACAAGATGGAGTCCAGAGTCACATGAGCAAGTCACATGCAGTTGCATGCTGTGATGAGTCATTCCAGGAGTCATTACCCATATTCTGGCTAAAATGTCCTCCCGAAGGCCCATCCTGCGGGGATAAGCCTCTTCCATGGCCCATTGAGTTCGTTGATGGGCCATAAACTTGAATGATCCATGCACACTGTGCTAGCTAGACTAGATGTAAACTAATTTAGTTATCACAGGACCAAACACATTTGAAATATAGGTATATAGTTAATACACCTCTACCCCGATATAACGCTGTCCTTGGGAGCCAAAAAATCTTACTGCATTATAGGTGAAACTGTGTTATATCAAACTTGCTTTGATGTGCCGGAGTGCGTAGCCCCATCCCACCGGAGTGCTGTTTTACCGTGTTATATCCGAATTCATGTTATAACAGGCCGTGTTTTATGGGGGTAGAGGTGCACTCATAACTTCAGGTACAAAAAAGATAAAAGCGCACAAACAGGATAATCCTATTCAGAAAATCACAACTTTTCCATTGACACTTTACATGACATGCTTTGTACAAGATTTGTTGCAATTGTATAACAGGGGTAGCTGTTATACTGATATACATGGTCACATTTTAATCCTATAACGTCACACCAAGTAAAGGTACTGATGTTGGTATTCCTATTGGAAGATAAAATAAATAATTAAAGTATTTAATACCTATCAGCAATATTTATAACAGGTAATGATTATAAATATAAATAAAATGGTATTATGTCTCTTTTTTTCAAATTACAGGTAAAATCTTTGCGTGTATCAGTATTGGATTCAAATGTTCTTGTGCAGAGAAACACTTTGGAAGTGCTTCTCTTCTTTTTCCCATTTTATACATCTTTGGTAAGAACATTATTTGAATGTCATTATGATTACATTTTATTGGCGGAAGGATAAGATCTTACTGAGGGAAGATTCTTGTAGGGTCCTACATAATCTAGATATTCCTGTGAATACACACCAGTAATTTTCTCTATCTGAGGATATGTCTCTATGACCCAAAAAAAATAAAAAAAACCTGCAGAAGCATGTCTCAGAGCTCAGTTCTACAGACTCGACTTCGTGAAGATTTACACTGTGGCCATAAAAATAGCCATATAGACATTTCTGCTTGGGTTGGACTTTGGGTTCTGAAGCCTTGGGAGAGGAGTGGGTTTCAAACCCTGAGCTCCAGCCCAGGCTGGAATATCTACGTGATTATTTTTGGTGCCATAGCATGAGGTCCGCAAGCACAAATCTGTAGACCTGGGCTCTGAGACTTTCTACTGCACGCTTGGGGGGCTTTTTGTTTTTGTTTTTAACTCCCTTTCTTCCCCTCCCCATGTAGACATACCCTTGGGGTCTAATCCTGCACCATTTGCAGTCACTAGTTTGGCTGTGGACTTCAGCAAGGTCAGGCATCCACTTTGTTCCCCAGAGTTGCACATAATGGTTACCATCCGTTAGGCCTGAGACACCACTGGTGTTCTTAAACATACACTTAGGGGTTCTAACATAAAATGTGAAGAGCTCAGACCTGAGCAACTATGTATAGGATATTAACTGTATATTTTTATTTTTCTCAGCTAAGAGTTCTTAAGTGGTTGGGGTTGTCTGGACTAATTTAAAATATTTACACAGTATTTGCAAAATCAAATACTTGATGCATCATTAAATAGATTTTTCCCCTATTACTTTTTGCTAGTTTGTCTCCTAGCATCATCCTAGTGTTGAAGATCTTAGCTGATTTAATTTGTTGATGAGTAACAAAATTAGTTAATTCTTAATTAGGCTTGATATCTTAATTGTGGTTATGCAATAAATATTTGAAAATGACCACGCAATTTTAAAGGAAGACTTCAGTGGATCAGTTTCTACAGAGATTTTTAAATTGCAGGTTGTTGATGGTTTGTCCCTGTTCTCCTTTAGTAGGCTAGATCTGTTAACATATCTTTGTCAGTATTATATCGGATACTGGTAGCCATTAGAAATTAGTTTAATTGTGGATTTTACAGTTCACCCACAGCTGAATGTCTTTATTCTTTGTCTAGGACTACAATGAAAGTGCTATTCCACTGCTCAGGTCTGATGTAGTCCATATTCTCTCAGCAGCTACACAGACAGTCTTGAGGAGAGACATGTCACTAAATAGAAGATTATACGCGTGGTTGCTAGGTACTGTGCAATATGTGGTGACATTAAGTTTAAATATCTACTTTGTCCACTACATTTGAATATACTTTTTCAGAGATAAATAATAGAAGTCTCTTCATTCTGTTCCTAAATGACAACTCTTTTTTGCAATTGAGAATTCTATTAAGCCAGTCTTGTTTCAGTTGATAAATAAATTCTGCCTTCTTAAATCTTAGTGTCTCTAACAAATACTTGATATCCCTCATCACAGTTCAGTCTCAAAATGTCTCTATAACAAGTTTGGGCGATAACTTAAGTCAGAGAACAAACATGCCTGAATTTGAAGCAGAAATGATTGTTCTTTGTAATCTGTGATTTACATACCATAGCATTTAAGTGTATCTACAACAGTTCTGCACAGATGCGATTCTTAAACTGTTTGTAGTATGTGAGCTGCTGTCAAGTAGAACAAGGGATGCTTTAAAGTAGTGAATCGGAATGAAAATCTTATCCCAATTAAAATTACAACGGTGATAACATAGTTTGAATATAACACAGTTTGAGTAACAAACTGATAACAATAATTACCAAGTTAGTCTTCCATTTATAAGATACCTTAATACCAGGCTGGCTTGGTTGTCTCTCCTCTCCATATGAGGAGAGATTAATAAAATAGGGACTTTTCATGATGGAAAAGAGATGACTAAGGGAGGATATGATAGAGGTCTATTAAATCATGACAGGTGTGGGGAAAGTAAAGAAATGCTATTTACTCCTCATAACACAAGAACTAGAGGTCACCAAATGAAATTTAATAGGCAAGAGGTTTAAAACAAACAAAAGGAAGTATTTCTTCCACAGGTTGACTGTGCATTGTGTGAACTCCTTGCCAGAGGATGTTGTGAAGGCCAAGACTATTACAGGGTTCAAAAAAGAACTAGATAAATTCATGGAGGATAGATCCATCAATGGCTGTTAGCCAGGATGGGCAGGAATGGTGTCCCTAGCCTATTTTTGTCAGAAGCTGGGAATGGGCAAGAGTAAATGGATCACTTGATGATTTCTTGTTCTGTTCTTCCCCTCTGGGGCACCTGGAATTGGCCACTGTTGGAAGACATATGCCTGGCTAGATGGACCTTTGGTCTGACCTAGTATGGCTGTTCTTCTGTTTTTATTGCTAGTGCAATGCTTTGTCCTGCAGAGAACTGATGTTGGATCTAGAGGTTGTCATAACTCACAAGGGTGTCAGGGTTTTAGGAGAGGCACAGAAAATAGCATGATGAAATTTTGGCCCTGGTGCAGTCAGTAGCAATACTCCCATTGATCTCATGGAACCAGAATTCTATCCAGTTACTTAATCTCTGTGGGGAGAGAGGAGACGACGACTTTGGTAGATAGGCTCTGAAAGTATCTATCTCTATCTTTCACTTCCGGAAGGATTCGTCCATTGGAAGGGATTTGATTAGCTGTTGATGATGGTGATACATATACTACCATAATCACCAGGATTCCATTGTGCTAAGCACTGTACAAAGACAGATCTAAAAGATGGTGCCCGCTCCAGGTAGCTTACAATCTAAGTATAGGGCAAGAGACAACAGATGGATATAGACAGAGGGCTAGTCTACACTCGCAATGCTAAAACACTGCTGCGGCAGCACTTTAACATGCCTTATGTGGTCGTGGCACAGCACAGGGAGAGCACTCTCTATAAAAACCACCTTCAGAAGGGGAGTGGCTACCAGTGCTGGTGCACTGTTTACACTGGTGCTTTACAGTGCTGAAAGTCGCTGCACTGGGGTGTGTTTTTTCACACCCCTGAGCAAAAAAGTTGCAGCGCTATAAAGCACCAGTGTAGACAAGCCCAGAGAGAGGGCGGGAGAACCAGGAAACAATGAGACGATATTGGTCAGCATAAAAGGCATCGATCTCAGCACTCCAGTATATCAGACATTATCAAGTTTTTTGTGTCAGTATCTTAAAACTCTCCTTTTCTGTGATCGGTGTGTGTTTTCTTGTTTGGTTGGTTTTTTTTTTATGAAGGGAGGGAGACAGTTTTGCAGATGTTTTTGGGGACTTCCTCCTGAGTGTCACAGAAATGTGGGAGAAGGCACAAAGGCGCCTGTTTGAAAATTTTAACAAATGGACAATGGAGTCTGGCATCACAGACTAATTGGAGGCAAGAGTTGACATCTCAGTAGTGAATGAAAGATGACGGTAGGGTGGGGATAGCCCATGAAGGGCCTTAAAAGTGAGGACAAGTGGCTTATGTTTGATGTGCTATAGGAGGGAGCCCAGTGAAGGGATGTAAAAAGAGAGGTCATGCGGTCAAAACAACCAGCAGAGGAAATGATCTTTGCAGCAACTTCCTGATTGAATCCAAGGGGGGCAAGATTGCATTTGTCCAGGCCAAAGAGAAGAATGTTGTAGTAATACACATAAGAGCCTGCACAAGAGTTTTAGCTGTGTGGATGGATAGGAAAGTATTTTAGATGTTATGCAGAAAAATCTGCATGATTCAGTCATACCCTGTATTAGAGGCACTAGAAAGAGGCCCAAGCTGCAGATGACACACAGGTTACTTGGCGCTTAGCCTCCACGTAAGCCCACATTTTTGCAGGTATTCAGCCTGGATTGGAGCATAAACTACATCTTGGACAAATTCAGGTTAAAATGAATATAATTGCTTCTATTGCTTGTTTTATGGTATGTATGTTACATCAGTATTTTCTGTACTCATGATGTTTTTATTTAATTTGTAGGTTCTGATATTAAAGGCGGTACTTTTGCTCCAGATTCTGCAGCTTTTGAAGATCATGCCCTCTATTTTTTTGGAAAATATTCCAAAGATCTTTTAATTGAGGTTGGTATTTATTCTGTTAAACCTCAGAACAAACTGCCTTTCATCTTGTTCACTGTGTGTCCTTCATGGCTGCTTCTCCCATCTGTTATGGTTCAGGAAGAGATCATTTTTTGTATTAATTTGACAGGAAGTCTGAACGCATGCTGTTCTGTTTTATTCCATTTTATGGCCATGCGATGTAAATGGAACTGGCAGTTTTCATTAGATTCTATCTATGCTAGCCTACCTGAATTATTACTAAAAACAAATCCTGTTTATCCAAAATTTTCTTGCATATGTATTAAATAAACTGAAAATTTCCTTGATTATCTGAATTAATTTATTCCCCCACATTCTGTTTCATTAATCAAAGTTTGTCTAAGTTTGACACCTAGTGCAAGGATCAAGACCTAAAATCCTTAATAAAATAACAGTTTCTCACATTTTGGTGTTTTCTTTTAACAGGCTTTGATTGAAATATTGCATCAGAAGTTCTCAGAGTCTGCCTTAGAAGATCATGCATATCTGAAACCTTTCCGTATCTTAATTAGTCTCCTTGACAAACCTGAAATAGGTAATATTAAGTATCACTACTGACACAGACTGCTAAGAACTGCTATACTGTAGTGATGACATGATGTATAGAAGGCTTTCTGCTAATCACCTCCAAATGGTGCAGTCCTTCCTCTACCCCAGTTTCCAACCCCTGAGTCCTATATTGCAGAGCAGCCATCTGTTTCAGCCTCAGTATTCTGCTCAACTCCCCACCCGAGGACTATTTTCTACCATCCTGTTGCTGATCTGACCTTCTCTTTGGTCTTTGCCTGCTTCTGGTTGCAGCCCCTTTCCCAGACTGCATACCTCCCTCTGGCTGTTAGGGAAAAAAAGAAGTTCTTACCCCTCCCTGGTCACCTTTCTTATCTCATTTAGCTTAGTTTCTCGGGCAACTCTCCTCTTTCTGTACAGTGTCTTTCCCAACCGTTGGCTGTCCCTGTCAAGCCTCCTCCATAGGCCTATCTGGCTCCTCCTGAGTCTCCCTTGACTGATCTCCATATCCTGTTTCCCTGCAGTAGTCATGTCCTCAGTCTGTCATGTGTTCAAGAGATCCACAGTCCTATAGTGCAAACTGGCAGTGCTTCACCCATAAAGGACCTGCACATCCTCCTACACTATGCAGGTGCCAAGATTACATACCTGATTTGCTGTATATACAAATATTTTGTAAAACCTACTCAGAAGCATTTACTGTACTTGAACATGTGACAGACACGAGACACTTATGAGTAACTTGTGGTTATTTGAAACTTGTGTACTCTTTGGCAACTTGTTGCTTACGAGATTTGTATTCTCGCTGAAGGAATCTCATGCCTGTAGTAAATGATGTTTTTCAATGCTGTGCAGGAAACTGGGCATGGTAACCCTACTTAGGAAGATTTTGTCACAGTATCTGTATAGATGATACAATGAATGAATAATTCATATTATGAGAGTATAAATATTTAGCTGACAGCAGCTTAAATATTTTAGTATTTATCTGAAGGATTCTCCTATTTCATGGATGGTGGAGAGGAAAATATCTTTCTGTTTGCCTCTCTCAGTGCATTTGCCCCTTTGTTCTTTACAAATTCATCGATATATCAGACAGCATTTAAGTGAAAAACCAGGACGAACGTGTACTGTCCTTTACCGAGTGAAAAATGTCTTGTACAAATTTTGTTCAAAGCGCTTAGTTCAGTGTTCATTTGTTTACAAAGGAAGTAAACTTCTCAAATGAAAGTAACAATTCCTTCAGATGCTCAGTTTTATGTAACAGGATGCTTGCTTTTCTTGTCCAGGCGTGACTTTCTTTGAGACACATTGTAACACAGGCAGATTTATTTTTAAAGGGTGCTTTCTTGCTTAAGGAATATTTATATGATATAAGTTGTTACACTTAGAGCCTTTTCTTATATATAAACACTGTTCAGTGTATGGATTTTATTTTTTTTTAAATTTCTGAGCAGGAAAGCACTGTTAAGTAAAACTATTGGAATAATCAAATAATATATATATTTTCTATATTAGGATATAAACTAAGCTATCATCAAAGAGCAAAAGCAGTGAAATAAAACCTGTCCTGCATTCATCAAAACCACAAAATTAGAAATATTCCTATTTCTGTAGTACATAAAAAAAGTACTAAAAAGCTTCTTGAGCCTTATAAATCAATGTGAATTAGACACTTAATTTCAAAATCAATATATTGCAAAGATACTATGCAACAAAGAATAACATAAAGAGAATATTTTTCTTCAAGGCAGTGTGTGACCTAGTGAATAGAACAGTAGACTGTGACTCAGGAGATCTGGGTTCTATTCCTGGCTCACTCACTGGCCTGTTGGGTAACTATGGGCAAGTCACTTCATCTCTCTGTGCCTCAGTTTTTCCATCTATACAGTGGAAATAATGGTGCTGATCTCCCTTGTAAAGTGCCTTGAGATCTATGAACAAAAAGCACTATATAACCTGTAACCAGGGTCCCAGTGAGGGCCAGCTGAGGTCACTCAGTTAGGGTGAACTGCAAAGAATGGAGCAGACAATCCCCAAAAAGCTGGTGGATATTCCAATACTTTGATTTACCAAACCAGCATAAAACAGCTCCTTTATTACCTCACTGGTTACCCAGAAATCCAAACAACACAGTTCCCTTAAAATGATCCAGCCTCAGGCCTCCACCCTGGTATCCACATCAAAAATGATGATTTCTGAAAATCTTGTTTCATCATAGAAAAGAAAAGGTTCTAGCAATTCCAAAGGATCGGACACATTACCTCCCAGGTTATTGAATATTCCAGATCTTACTCAGATACACACTACAGCCAATTCTTATTAACTAAACTAAAATTTATTAAAAAACTAGAGAGAGTATGGTTATAAGATCAATATATGTACAGACATGAGTTCAATTCATTGAGGTGCAGATTCATAGCAGAGATGGTGAGCTTTGTAGTTGGACTATTTCTGAAAGAACTCTTTGCATAGGTTATACTCCAATGTCCAAATATCCTATTCAGGGCATTCCAGCATAACTGGGACCTCAGTCTTGCGACTCAAACTTCCCCTGATGAAGCCTATGCAGATCTGAGATTAACAGGATCAGGACCCAAGGATCTTTTATAGTTTCATATCCTTTTTGACAAGTTGAAGTTCCTCTGGGAACAAAAGGTACACCTCTATCTCGATATAACGCTGTCCTTGGGAGCCAAAAAATCTTACTGTGTTATAGGTGAAACCATGTTATATTGAACTTGCTTTGATCCACCGGAGTGTGCAGCCCCGTCCCCCTGGAGCACTGCTTTACGGCATTGTATCCAAATTCGTGTTATATTGGATGGTGTTATATTGAGGTAGCAGTGTAATTAGCATGACTTTGAAGGAGGTCCATCACCGGTACTTAGCCGTACAAATTAACATAAGGCAGTTTGCTTGTTCCTCCACCATTCACAGATGACTTGCTATACATTTCAAAGAGAAATGAATACAGAGATATCCTGTGTTTACAATTCATTTAAATGCCAGGATGTTCTTTTGATCTCTGAATTAACAGAATACAACATAGACAGGGACTGATGATTACATTGTTGACCCTATTAATATATATGTAAATACACAAAACCTCAAACATTATCTGCCCACATGTCTTTTGAGGGTTATTTATTTTGCAGAATGTTTAACCCTTTCTAGCCATGCATTGCATAAGCATGAAGCATTACTCCTGTGCAGCCTCTTGAGGTTCATGGCTGGGCCTCAGATGTTCTGTTAGCACTATGGACTTGCTTTTCAAAAGCGCAGAGCACCCACAATTCCAGTTAAAGTCAATGGGAACTACAGTTGCCAGGCTTTCCGAAAATCAGGCCCTCCTTAGTGTATTTCCGATCCTTTTTTCCTTGATAAGCTTTTTTTCTCTTTTCCATATGTTAACCTGTGAGATCCTACCAACAGTTCAGATTTCCATGTATGGAGTTGAAGACTTTATTGTAATGCCAGCATATTAAACTGGCAGTGGGAACCCCCTGGAATTTGACTGTACAATTGTCATTTGAGACATTCACGTTGTATATTAAATGTCATTAGCACACATTTATATAAGTGTCTGAAATTATTTTAAAACAATGCAAGCATTCAGTAAGAAACTACCTTGTGATCTTTTGAAGTGAAATGTGGAATAAACAGCCCAACTTTTCAAGCAACTTCACACAAAATCGTAAAATTCTGGCAATCTCACATTCTATTAAGGTGTACAGTTATTTAATGTACAAATTTTTGATCTCACAAGCAGAATCTGGATAGTAGTTTAAAATGTCATAGAAAATTGTCTCATCCCTGTACTTCCCATAAGTAACCATGGGATAGTACACTTCCTTTATAATCGGAAGTTCAATTGTAGACTAAAAGCTTGTAATTGATTAGTTCTGTAATCAGTTTGGGGTAATTACTGAATTTATTTTTCCTTTGATTGCAGGGCCACAAGTTGTTGGGGATTTGTTCCTTGAAGTGATTCGAGCCTTTTATTCTTATTGCAAGGATGCCCTGGGTTCTGATCTTAAACTTAGCTACAGTCAAAGTGGCAATGTACTTACAAGGTATACCATAATCATTTTCAATTAATAGTTGAAATTGTATCTTTCTTAAGAGAGCTTACTAAAGTAAACTATTCAATGATCACATTGGGTAAATCTTACCTGTTTATTAACAGTGTGTTTTTTGATGTAAAAAAAACTGAAAATCGTTGTTGTTTATTATTTTACTCTGTTTCCTACCTTGAGTTCTCCTTTAGCATCACAGGGTTGTTCACCTCCAACCAAGAGGATTTGAGATCATTGATTTAGATTCTTGGCTGATAACATCATATTTATACATAAATACATACACCCACCCTGTCTCTCTAACATTAGATTTATTACATAAATGTGTTGACAGAACTCCACTTTTTAGTTCACAAAATCAAATTAAAGGTTAAAGATTTCTTGTGTCTTCAGAAACGCTTGCAAAATTTAGCTATTCCAAAATGGTTGTCTTTTAATTTTTGAATTAAGGAACTTCATGTCTTTTTTTTTTTTTTTTTTTTTTTTTTTTTTCAGGCCAACTTTCTAAGAATAGTTCAAAGAATACAAAAATGTGTATACTTGTTGTTTAGTCTTCACTGATCATTTGTTCTTCTTACAGTGCAATCAAAGAGAATAGAAGTGCCTCAGAAATTGTTAAAACAGTCAACTTGTTGATCACATCCCTAAGTACAGATTTTCTATGGGATTATATGACCAGATGTTTTGAGGACTGCTTCAGGTAGTTATGCTCTCTGGTGTTAATGCAAAAATAAATTAAGAATTGTATAGCTAGGACAACAGAGAAGTGTTAATGAAAGATTTAAATGCCAGTGTCATGATCCTAACCAAAGGAGCAGAGATGCATGGTTAGAAACTGTACTCCCCATCTAATACAAGTAGTTAAATCTGAGGCAGGTGTTTCTAAATACAAAACAAACTGCCATGCTTTGGTCACTCTTTTCAAAAAGAAAAATGGTTGTTTTTTCTGCAGGAAAAACTGCATGTTCATACGTGGAAAGCAAGATCACATGGGATAAGATCATACTTACACCAGGATGATCTGTCCTGGCCACTTTTTTTTCAGCTAATATACATAAAATATAGCATACAGCAACTCACCATACAGAAGTATCTGGTCTAGTGTCTTCTCACATGCAATGTAGAAATTAAATTAATATTGTTTTAAGAGGTGCACAAGGTGGCCAAATTTTTTGTTTTTATAACAGGTGCACCTATTTAACTGTAATCAAAATTTTAATGGAAAAGTGCTTCCTCCAAAGTGTGCAATTAAGTATGAGTGTGTTTTTGTTCTAAACCTAATTAGGTAATTGAAAGGAGGTGTCATGTCAGTCGGCATAGTATTTAAGCACCATAAATAGTGCTTGAAATGAGCCAGTATTTATTGGAATGGCATAATCGCACTCTTCTTTACTCTGCTCCTGTCTATGCGAGTGTTATAACTTTTTGTCTTCAGAAGATGAAATTCCCAGAAAATATCTCTTTATATGCTAGGCTACTAATAGTTGGGGGTTTCCTCAGCACAGCAGAGAGGAATTAGACTAAGTTGCTAAGTATCTAATATGAACCTTAAAGAAGAGAAGAAGCTGGTGCTTATTTTGATCAAGATAATACCATGTGGTGGTGTACTTCTCTTAACTACCATATGATAGGATTCTAAACTACACAACTTTGTGATAACAATAAAATGTTGATAAGAACTTGACTTAAATAGCCAAGTTGGTGGGTACAAATCAGCCTTCTTGGCTTGTGTAGTTAGCACGGATGCCAATATGAAGTACATTTAGGTTGTTAAAAAACAAAAAATCAAAAAAACCACATCCCATAGTAAATCATGTATTTTGAAAGAACACACTTTCTCTTTCAATGCCAGGAATAAATCCATGCAGACAAGATACCCTACTGAGAATGTCAGCACTCCTCCTACAGTCTCAGAGCTCTGTACACTACTGTTGTTCCTTCTTGATGTGATTCCTTTGGTAAGGCAAGTTTGACCTAAAGTTAATCATTCAGAGTCCTAACTCTCATTTTCTTTCCCTTTTATCAGATAAGTTTCAGTTACACAGAAGTATTGCTTTTATTTTGCTGGATAATTATTTTTTTTTAAATGGGGGAGCTACATTTTCATTTGGAAAGAAAACCGATGAATAAATGCACAATTCTTTGAGCCAAATCTTGCCCACTCTTACTCGTCTGAGGAGTTCCATTCAAGACCACTTAATTCCATGTAAACCAAGAGTAGAATTTTGTTCCTAGTCTTCTCAGCGTGTATAGTACTGAGGTGTTAAAGGGGAGGTTACTATCAGCATGGTATGCAACATATCCTCCTAATAAGAATGGTTTTGGACTTCTCAGCTAATAGACAAATACCTTTTGTAAGTTATCTGACAAATATATAAACTCAGTCTCAGAATACCAGCACTCCCTGGAAAATCAGTATATTGATTAGATGACATGAATAATGAACTTGTGAAAAGTATCGGAGGGGTAGCCATGTTTGTCTGGATCTGTAAAAAGCGACAGAGTCCTGTGGCAACTTAAAAACTAACAGATGTATTGGAGCATAAGCTTTCGTGGGTGAATTACCACTTTCATATTCACTCACGAAAGCTTATGCTCCAGTACCTCTGTTAACCTTTGAGGTGCCACAGAACTTGTGAGAATTACCAAAATTTTCTAATTAAAACTGGATACTTATAATAAAACCTGTAACCTACTGAAATAAAAATTAGAATTGACTGATAACTCATGTATGACTTGCAAAGTTCTGTATGCCCACTTGCTTGGGGGTGATTACTTTTCATTTTACTTGCCCATCCAAAAAAAAAATTCATTAACTGTATCCTATTCTAAAGGATATATATGTCATGTATTGTCAGGGTTTTTTTCCCTTTGCTGCTTGAGTGGATATATTATTGGAGCTGTTTTGCAAGGCTATTATCAATAGTCAAATTCCATTCGTGCATCTGATGAAGTGGGTATTCACCCACGAAAGCTCATGCTCCAAAACGTCTGTTAGTTTGTAAGGTGCCACAGGACTCTTTGCTGCATTCAACACTAGGCTCTGGTTCTACATTCAACATTGAGTGGAGTAATAGTGCTATTTAAAGCAACTGTATGTGACTTAACTGAATGTGCACATGTATTAGTCACATCTATGCTCACTGAAGTTAGACTTTATATTAGGCAGCTTGACAATGGTAAAACCCATTTCTGTCTGCTAAGCCATTTAGCATTTAATTACTTTAAATCCCTGCCTATTTTAGGAACTTTACTCTGAAGTGCAGACTCAGTATCTTCCACAGATGCTCAGTTACATGGTACAGTCTCTTCTGGAGAATGTGGAGATTCTGAGTTTACCAGAACTTACTCATGCTTTAAAGACCTGCTTCAAAGTGCTTAGCAAAGTACAAATGCCTCCTGCCTACTTGGATAACGACACTGGAAGTGAAAACTCGGTAGGTATTGCTGCAAGGCCTGTTGCATATTTGCTTATAAATAACTATTCACAAATTGTTATACTCTCCATAAAATAATTTGCATTATTAAAATAAGATCTGCTGCTAACTTTTCTACTCTAACTGAAATTTAGGTTACTCATCACAGAAGTATAGTTTTGTGAGTCTTACCTATTTAGGCTCCATTCAGAACCACTTTGTGCCGGGTATCTGAGCTGGTCTCATTTTGGGCACCAACCCCAACCTTAATTGACTTGTCTAAGCTGTGTAAAGGCATAGTGTTGTCTAAAACTAGGATGTGATGAAAACCCCTTTCCTGCTCCACCCCATCCACTGAAAAGAGCCTGGTCTTCTGTGGATGCTACTCAGTGTACTGGTAAGATGCCCTGGGGCATTTGAAATAGAGTTGAAGTAGCCAGATCAAGCCCAGCCTTTTTGTTATCAAGATTACCTGGCCTGCTACAAGGTGCATGTTAATACAACAAATTGTTAAACAAGCTCACAAGAACATGGCAAATAATAATTAATGTGTGATATAGGTAGAAAACAAACTACACAGTTTGCTGATGGTGAGCAATAATACAAGAATAGAAATAAGTTAGAAACATTCAGACTTGGCAGTAGCTGCTTTATTGACTTTATAATCAATGGCATAACAAGGAAACCCTTTCCTTCCATGCTTTATCATTTCTTAAATTTCCTGTTGGGCTGCTGTTGCACAACATTAGATCATGAAAGTGCTGAACATGGCCCAGAGCCTCGGAGAGGAGGAGGTGTGAGGAGTAGTTTTAAAACAAGTATAGTTTTGTCTTCAATGCAACAGAGCCACTCATCATTAGCCACATCTAACTATTTCATATAAATAACTCTTTGGCTCCAACAATTGCCAGATAAGGTGGTTTATTAATAAATTCAGGGGATTCATGGATTCCAAGGCCAGAAGGGACCACTGTGACCATGTAATCTGGCCTGCTGTGTAACACAGGCCATAGGATGTTCCCCAGAAAAGAGAATATTGGCTAAACAGCAGTCATCAGCAGGACCACAACTCTTACAAGTCTATTGATACCACTTTCACAAAGACATTACACAAGTTATCAAGGCAGAAGGGAAGGGATTCCTGTCCTACACTCTTTTCCCCCCTGCTGCCCCAAGTGTGATTTCAGTTACTTTAAATAACTCCAAAAATACAGTGTAATAAAATAGACACTGCTTCCATTTCAGAGCCCAGTGAAACAAGAAAATGGTGATATAACTTTAGAAACCAAGCCTGCACTACAGGATGAAGATGATGCTGCTTTCGCTCCTCTCAAGTCTGAAGACAGTGGCATAGGTCTAAGTGCCTCATCCCCAGAGCTCTCTCAACACTTAAGATTGCCAGGAGTGACTCCTGAGAAGGATGATGTTTGGAAAAAGGCGGGGAGTATTCAGAGGACTTTGCATTGTATCCAAGAGTTAGTTGATAAGTTTGCCAGTAAATACATATTTGGGGTGCATTTACAAGACATAGGAAATGACAGAATTTCGATAGCAAATGTGGGCAGAGGAGAGAAAAAAGAAAATAATTACAGAGTCGCTGAAAATACTAGCAAGAAAAAGAACCCCTGGGAAGGAAAGCAAATTACCGTACCGCAGTTTAAACAAATGCTTTCAGACTTGTTCACAGTTCGAGGGTCACCATTTAAACAGAAAAGTCTGGAGCCTCTCTCCCCTGCAAACCATGACCTTGGTAGCAAAAAGGGAAAAGAAGAATGGGACATTGAGCAGGTAATGCTTGACTTAAGGGACATGAAAGAAGACTGCAGAGAGGCCTTTGCTGCTGCCTGTCACCTTCTACTGGAATGTACTACCTTCCCAGTCTACCTTTCTGAGGAAGAAACAGAACAATTGTATTTATCTCTGTTTCAAGTTCCTGGTAAGAAGTGTCATCTTAAACAAATAACTTCAGTGCCCAAAATGTAAATTGTACTACAAACTAAGTGCACTATGTACTAGGCACAACCAAGAATGTGTACACAATATAATATGACAGGGTGTGTATTATGAATGCAGTGGGTATTTGGAGGGATACGGGGAGAGACTGAAGGCAAATTGCTTACTGTGTCCAAGACATGCCCATATTAGAGTGCATCTTATGTTTTAGAATTGAATGTGTTTTGCAGTTTTTGAAATCCACTTTGTTCTCTTTTGAAATACTTTGGTGTTCTGGTCCTGGATAAAACAATTCGCCCCACCCCCTCAGGGTTCCCTGGGAAAAGAGGGTCAACACAGGCTAACATGCACTATCAGAACAAACTGCATAATTAGGGCTGGTTCACACTGACAGTTCAGATACTCCCCTGGAAGAGGGTAAGAGTGGGCCTTTAGAAAAGATAGGCTTGTGGTGAACATAGGAGTGGGGCAATGGGAGATCTAGGTTCTGTTTCTGGCTTTGCGTCAGATTTTTGATATCAGTAAAATGGGGATAATACTTACCTACTCCCTGGGCAGTTGTGTCTTCAACGTTGGGGCTTGTCTACACTGGCTATTTACAGCACTGTAACTTTCTCACTCCCCTGAGCGCAGCAAGTTTCAGCGCTGTAAAGTGCCAATGTAAACAGTGCACCAGTGCTGGGAGCTACACCTCTCATGGAGTTATGTGTAATTTTTGTATTTTTTAGCGTTGCCAGTGTAGACTAGTCCTCAGAGTTCTTTGAGATGCTCTGATGGAAGACACTTCAGTTATGTAAAGTGTTATAATTAAAGGGTTGAGAGTCATACAGCTTCCAGAATATCATGTTGGTGTCCATATGGGCATTCTTGGTTCCAATTTGACTTTTAGGGCTTTTTCGTCTACTTAGTCCGTAGAAAGTAAAGAGTTTCCAAGGAAGAAAAAACCACCTCACTCCTAAATCAGAGAATTTGTAGTAAGGAAGGGAGGGATGAGTAACTTTTTCTAAGAGAGTTCAGATAGTACAGAAGCTACATGAATAGGAGAATGAATGTTAATTTTAAAAAAATTACATCTTCATGCACATTCTTAATTGTCAGAGTGGTTGGTCTTTTTTCACTTGATTGTGAGAGGAATGTCTGAGCTCAAAGTAGATGAGACACTAACAGTCTTCTACAAACATGGATTTGTCAGGGGATTTTTGTTACTAAAAGTCCAAAGCATTATATTTATAATTTGTTACCAAATCTTGTCAGTGACTTTCCTGTTACAATTTTTGAGGTGCTTGTGTTTTAGGACCTTTATATTTAGATACTTTTAATTGTACCCCAACATATTCCTCTTGCAAACAAATTAGTCTAGCTGTTAATGCAAGTACCATTGATGTAACAGAATATACAATGAAAATGCATGCATTTGTGGGGGGAGGTGTTGAGAGGATAGGGCTCTTGGTAGAATGTTGAGATTTGCTATGTTGGTTAGCTGTTTTAATGTTTTTTTTCTGTTCTTTTGGGCTGCTTCATGATATCTTAGTGGATAATAAAAGTTAATTGGTGTTAGGAGAGCCTAAAACATATGCATAAACTTTTAATAGAATAAAAGGGTAGTACATAACATATTTTAGTAGGTTGCGCTAATGCTGCACATTGAAATACACCTCTACCCCTATATAATGTGATCCAATATAACACAAATTCAGATATAACGCAGTAAAGCAGCGCTCCAGCGGATCTAAGCAAGTTCAGTATAACGTGGTTTCACCTATAACGCGGTAAGATTTTTTGGCTCCCGAGGACAGCGTTATATCGGGGTAGAGGTATATAAGAGTTGTTTTAAAGCTCATGATTTTGTGAGAAGGTAAATTCCATGACGTCTTCAGATTTGACAAATGTCTGTTAAAGTAATCTAACATTTAAATGTTATAAAAGCATTTTTTTCCCTGTCCATCTTCTGAGGAGGTTGTGATGCCAGCTTCCCTCTATGGCTTAAATCCCTAATGACGATATGCTGCTGCGTAAATGACTGCTACATTCAAAATGTGTCCATCTCCACGCTGCTTGAAGTTATCAACCATTCTCAGTCACTGGCACTTGTGATTGAAGACAGAATGAAGCGGTATAAAATCTCTGGACATAACCCCTTCTTTGGGAGACTGCAGATGGTCACAGTTCCTCCAATTGCTCCTGGCGTTCTAAAACTAATATCAGAGAAAACAGACTTCTATCAGGTGTCAAACTCTTTACTGTACAAATATGCTTTAGCTAAAATATATATTAGTCATAATTAGATGGATTTCTGGGATAATTCTAACACAACGTTGAAGGTAGTGCCTTCATGTCTACTGGAGTGTCTCGTGTGGCCTAGTTATACACACTCTGACATAACTTATGTCTCTTATAATGTACCATGGCCAATATTTTCAAAAATCAGTAGTGATTTTTAGAAAACATTAACTTTCTTGTGCACAGATTTAAAGGTCCCTGAATTTTAGAGGGTGGATGCTCAGCACTTTTGGAAAATAAAGACCCAGGTGTCCCAAGTGGGGCACCAAACATCAATAGTCCCTTTTTGAAAATCTTGATCCCTAACACACAATGTCTTCAGTTGTTTTTGTTTTGTGAACTTGAAGACTACATTTTGGAAGGATTTTATGTTCTTTTGAGCTCCCCGTATGAAAATACTGATGTTGGTAGATAAAATGGGGAAAAATTCAAAGTACACTCTCTGGTTTGTTTGTTTTTTTTCCCCTTATGTGGCGTTAAGATATTTCTGAAGGGTGCCCAATCAGTAGTCATTTGTGGTCCAATAGCCACTTTCAAATACTATTGCAAAAGAGCTACATTGAGAGTTTGTTTTTTTTAAACAAGTTCCATTTTATCTGTTGATAACAGAAAGTAGTATGAATTTCAACTGACTGGTGGGCCCCCAAATACTGTTTAAAAGGCAAGATGTGGGGGCAGGAAAAGAAGTTTAAAATGGTTGTGGGGTTTTTTTTCGTTTTTTTTTTTTTTTTTTTAAACCTCATCAGTTTCTCTTGTCTTTCCTGCAAAGCTTAGTAACTGGGATAGGGGTAGCAGGAGTCACTTTTCCCCATTCTTTGCAACTGAATCCTTTCTTTAACAAAAAAAACCAACAAAACCTTATGGTAGAAATAGATGAGATGGAGGATAGTAGAAAAGAGACTGGATACCATTATCTAAATTAGATGCTCTGGTAATAAGGTGGAAATGTTACACTTGTGCATCACTGGAGATTTAAACATAGATAGGATGTCTTCATTTGGATTATTTCTTTGGACAATCAGTATCCATATTATTCATAGACAAAATATTGTATCTAAATCCAGTGCATGCCTCTTTGATCAAATACCATAGTCATTGTTTTTAATTCTGCAATATATTGTGATTATTTATAAGAATATTTCGAAGGACAGCTGTAGGGTTATCTTACTATTTCTCTCTGCTTCCATGCAAGGTCAACTCTCAACTCTTTGTAATAGCTAATGCAAAGGGCAGTTGAGAGGCTTAGCTGGAAGGAGAAGGGCATGTCTAAGTAGCATGACAGACCCAGGCCAGTGGGGTACAGGAGTCTGATAGAGGGCAAATATCCTGGTCACTGGATGAGTAGTTTTCTGTTCCCTGAGTGACCAGAGCAGGGGCTGCACTAGAGTAATCAGGAACCTGCTAGAACCAATTAAGGCAGATAGGCTGATTAGAACACCTGCAGCCAATCAAGGCAGGCTAATCAGAGCACCTGGGTTTAAAAAGGAGCTCACTCCAGTCAGGGAGGGGGGAGCCAGAGGAGAGGAAGTGCGCGTGAGGAGCTGGGAGCAAGAGGCACAAGGAGCTAAGAGTGAGAGGGTGTTACAGGAGGCACTATAGACAGCTGCAATCCACAGGGCCCTGGGCTGGAACCTGGAGTAGAGGGCAGACCCAGGTTCCCCCCCAAACCTCCAACTCCTGATCAGACACAGGAGGAGTTGACCCAGACTGTGGGGAAGATCACTGAGGTGAGCAAATCTGCCAATAAGCGCAGGTCCCACCAAGGTAGAGAAGGAACTTTGTCACAGCAGCTAGTTACTTTTTAAAACGAAGTGCAGAGGGCGGGGGGGATATTCTGATTTCAACTTTTAAACTTTAATTGGGAGCTACTGTTTAGTCATGTGAGGCAAAGATGGCTATCACATTAGCACTTCCTTCAACCTTATTCCTCTTTGTATGCCATAGTGGTAAAACTATCCCAGTGTTCCATTTCTTACCTGTGTGCTGCTTTTGTGTTACAATTTTTGGTATTGTTTACATCATCTGAATTATGCATGTTTGGAGTGGGGATTAAATTTAGAAATGGAAGCAGAACTCTGCTTTCCTCACCCATTAGTGCGCACTCATGAATTGATTGCAACTCCAGGACAGTGCTATTGTGTTCCCCTAGTTCTGGATTTATGAATCAGCCTCTTGCAATGTCCCTAAACTAAGAATGTGCAGGATAGGAAAATATGAACTACGCTTTTCACAAATACAGAACACTTTAGTGTTTATACCAAGCTTTTAAACCAGTGGAAGTGTACAATTTATTTTATCTGTTCCCCTAGAGAGTCGCTGATGTACTTTGGAATCAGCTGAACAAAGAGACAAGGGAGCACCACATTACCTGTGTGGAGCTGTTCTATAGACTGCACTGCTTGGCTCCATCAGCTAATATTTGTGAAGATATTATTTGTCATACGCTATTGGATCACGATAAAGTAAGTCTTGTATTTCCTAGGCTGCCTCTTTATTGTAGTGTCTTACCTCTAGCTCCAGCCAGCCTTCAGCTCCCTGGCCGCACAGCTTCAGGGCTCCTCAACCCCTGCTTTTCTGGAGACCACAGTTGAGAATCTCTCACTCCTCCCTGTGGCGCATTCCCTCAGAGCCTCTGAATGAATCAACATAGGACCCATCTTAGTCATTGGATGCTATCTGCTTTCCCTAAAATCAGAGTCTCCAAAATTAGCAGTCCTTCACAGCATTTCTAAATATTTTCCAGATCCATCGGTAAGTCTGAAAACAAGTCGAACTGGACAATAACTTATTCTTCCCACCCTTATGTTCTGGTATGCCATTTGACCCTGTGTCAGAGACAGCACTGAACGGCTCTTAGACCAGGCAGTAGTCAAACTATATTTAAAATGAGCAGATTCTCTTTAGCAATTTCCTTTCTCTGTTTTAAAGATCGATCAGTTTTTAGTTTTTTCTGACAGCTAACGTGTAAGTTAAACAAAAGGTCACACCATGATGCTAATCTATAACGGATGTCTTAAACCTTCTATGATTCATTTTATATATAGCTATATCTATATATATCTGCTCTCACAATTCTGAAACTTGTTATATATTAGCATCCATACAGAGGTTGTGGATATCTGAATAGTCAAGAGTTTGGAAACCTATAGTTTAGACTCTTATACACGTTCAGAGATGATAAATACTCAGTAAGTTCTGCCCACTAATAAGTCGCTTCATATCACCATTCTTTGTCATCCAACCCCCAGTAACTCAAGAGATTAAAATACTGTAAATGTGAATTTCAAACATGGCTTTTTTGAAATCAGCAGCTTTTTTTGTGCACCAGGTGCTTTTTTGTTTTGATTGCCTTGGGTTGTGAGTGCATGGCAAGAAAATGGCATTGTGTGTTAATCCTATCTAGAAATGAAAAACAGGTGCAGAAGTCTTTAGATTTTGGAAGTCCTCTATGCAATAAGCATTTTTACTAGAGCCTTTTAAATTCGCTAAACTTACTATGTTTATCGCAGAATCAAGAAGTTCCTGTCCTCCTTCTTCTTCTTTTTTTTTTTCTTCTGTAAAGGGGACAAGGCTGGAGGCACTTTTCAGATTCTCTGTGATATGGCATTTGACCAGGGAAATCCAAGGCAGCAGAGTCACTTCCCACAATCGATCCTTTGACAGGTATTGCTGTACTTTTAATTTGCCTGGCTTAATGTTTATATAAATATATTTAGTTAAATTATACTTTTTTGCTAGGGAAAAAAAAAATTCCTGGACAGTCATGTGAACCAAAGTATGGCTGTCAAATATTTATTTATTTGTATGTTAAAAATAAAAACCCTATTTGTGTTGGTAATACACTTTCTCACATCAAGTAATAAAGTACTTGGACTGTGGTTTGTTTGGTTTTTTTGATTTGTTTGGAGGGTGATCCAAGGGGAGTAGGAGTTTGAAGTCTCTGCTGAGAGTTGCTTTCCATGTTTTCAGCACAGAGTGAACAGCTGAGGCCCCACCTTTTTATAACAGGAGTGGCTTTCTACATCAAGAAGGTGGGGCATTTTCCTAGAAAAGGATAAAAAAGCCCAGCAAAAGCTGCTACATTCAAAATATTGCTAAAGCAATCCAAAGGTGGTATGTTACTCACCATGCTGCTCAGTCTTATAGAATATGAGCCAAAAATTTCAACCCTTATGAAATAGAAGAGGATATTATAAAAACCTTCTCTAATTGCAGGTAGCGTGTGTGCAGTATACACACACATAGTATGTTTTTCTTTGCTCCTGCAAGCACATGTGCTCAACTTTGAACTCAGTGACACCACTACTGGGCATTGGAATTACTATCAGGAGTAAAGCTAAAATATGGGCAAGTATTTGCAGGAGTGGAGTCGAAAAATGTGTTGTGAATGAGGGCTTGCAATTTTACTTCTCCTTTGCAATTTCTCCATTCAGATCTCTGTTTGTGGTACTGGACAGTCTAAATTGTTCAGATGGTGCAATTGGTGCTGCAGCACAGGGCTGGCTGATACGTGCTCTCTCGCTTAATGATGTTGCACGAATTCTTGAGCCAGTGCTATTGCTGCTGCTTCATCCAAAGACACAGCGCACATCCATCCATTGCATCAAACAGAAGAATTCAGCAGGTAAAACTACTCTCAGACTGAAAATGTAACCATTTGAGTCAAGTAAATTAATAGTTAGTCACATGACTCCATTTTAAGCTAGTCTTTGACCTTTGGTGTCATACTCATCAGTTTGAGGTGTCATCTTATAAGCAGCAATGCCAGCTGCGTATATCACTCTTCTCAGTTACACCTGTAATAATGCTTAAACACAATTATGGAGTAGGTCATAGCTTTTTAAAGCTATAACACCCATTAATATCTTATTTTGGGTCAGCATTTCAGCAAAAGAAGCTCTAAACCGCCTAATAGTTGAATTGCTTTTTTAATCCAGCTATCTGCTTGCATAACAGTTTTGCTACCTTCTTTGCTATCTAATTGACTTGCCAATCATCATCATTTTCACTATTTACATTATAGTAGCACCCAAAGGGAGTCTCCTGTGCTAGCCGCTATGCAATTATAGAAGTAGATATGGTCGTTGTTCGAAAGGGTTTACAGTCTGAGGTTTATGATCTCTGACCTGTACAATTCCATCATAAAAAGTAACTGCTCAATTAAATTATTTCTTTGGCATAAATAAGATTTTTAACTTCAATGTAAAGTCAGTTACTTGATCACCATTACATTATCTCTTACAGTTTGTCTTTCAGCATAAAAGCTATTGAATGTATTAACAACTGCAATAATGAACACTGATTTTTGAAATTTTCATATTTTTTTCAGAAGACTTAAATCATTGGTTTAGCAAGAAAAGTGCCTGTTTTAAAGAGTCATTGGGAGCCTCTGAGCTACATGAATGCAGTTCTGAAGAAAACATACCACTGAGCCAATTTACAACTGTGGACAGGGAAGCTATTTGGGCTGAAGTGGAAATCGATCCAGAGGCATCTCAGCTAAAAAATGGACAGTCTGAAAATGAACCATCTCACTGTACAGAATCTCCACAAGATACCGGTGGTGATCATGATAACAGTGAACACACAGAATCAGCAGATACCAGCACAGGACATAGTGATAGTGAAAATACATCATCTTTTTCTCCTTCTCTGGATCCACAGGAAATGAGCAATGAGGAGAACTATAGAGCGACAACCAACTGCAGAGAAAGCATGAAGAATGTTAGTTCATCTAATACTTTCCCTCCTCATGGCTCCAAATCCAGTACTATGTTAAATCTTGTGCGTGCAGACTCTGAGAGAACTCAAGCATCAGAATCACTATCAAGTGATGAGGAGGTGGACTTGGAACTCCAAGCAATTACAACTTCTAGGCTGGTCAAGCAGCAGAAAGAAAAACAAGAGATGATAGAGGCTCTGTTTAAACACATTCTCTTGTATTTTCAGCCTTACGATTCCAAGAGGGTTTTGTATGCTTTTTCTGTACTGGAGGCAGTACTCAAAACAAACCCTAAGGAATTTATTGAAGCTGTAGCCAGTACTAGCATGGATACGAGCTCTACAGCTCACTTAAATCTCATCTATAATCTTTTAGCCCGGCACCAGGAAACTCTTGTGGGACGGAGTTTTTATGGTAAGCTTCCTACTCAGTCACCAACCATGTGTCCCCATTCTTTATTAATAGAATTGCTGACTTACCTCTGTTTGAGTTTTCTGCGCTCTTACTATCCATGTTACTTGAAGGTAACCCACAAAGATGTGCTTGGCAACAGAGATGTCCAAGTCAAAAGTGTAGAAGTCTTGTTTAGAATGATGGTGCAGCTGGCCACAATGGCAAAGTCAGCAGAAAACAAGAATATTGCTTTTATACACAACTTGCTTGGAAGATGCAAAATTCAAGAGTTTGTTCTTCTTTCTTTGTCTGCTTCTATGCATACAAGTCAAAAACGGTATGAACTGATGACATCTGATAAAATTAATAGCGTCATCGAAGAGAGCCTCTTTGAAGAAAGCCTTATCAATTTTGGGCAAGATCAGATATGGAGTGAACATCCCCTTCAGATTGAGCTGCTGAAGCTTTTGCAAATATTGATCGTCTTGGAGCACCATCTTGGACAGACACATGAGGAACAGGAGAACCAGCCAGACTTATCTAAAGAATGGCAACAGGTTCTTAATTTCCAGCAGGCTATTAGTGCAATGCAGTATGTGCATCCACACCCCATAACTTCACAAGGATTATTTGTCTCCGCTGTAGTTAGGGGTTTGCAGCCAGAATATGGCTGTGGGATGCATCCATCTTGGGTAGGTTTAGTCACGCATTCCTTGCCATACTTTGGGAAATCTTTAGGCTGGACTGTGGCACCATTTATGATACAGATATGTAAAAACCTGGATGAACTTGTTAAACAGTATGAAAATGAAACTGTGAAGATGTCTGTGAGGTAAGATTCTTAAATGCAGAGTTTTGATGTTGATTTAACTATTCGGTACAAAGTACTGATGAGCTTATTTTCTGAAAGCTCATGCTATTGTCTAAAGTATTTTAAAATTACCTTTTTGTCTGACTAGTTATTTTAGAAACTTTGCTTTCTAATACCTCAGCAGTTAGAACATTGAACCATATAGTCTCTTGACCATAGTAGTCATGTAAAGAATGAAAATATCCAGTTGTACTATTAACTTTTGTGTTCTTCTCCAAAGCGTAACTTCTAAAAGGGAGAACATTACACCAGATTATCCTCTGACACTTTTGGAAGGTTTAACAACCATTGGTCACTTTTGCCTTTTGGATCATCCTAATCAAACCAAAAAGGTAGCGAACTGCTTCTTATTATTTCAGTAGATATGTCTCCAAATGCCAACCATACGTTTGATAATTTGGCCTCAGTTCAGCAAAATACTTAAGTTCTTGGCTGAATCATGACCATTAATGTCTATTTTTATGGGCCCAGAAATGAGAGGCTGTTAATATAGGGATAGCAGAATCCCCTTGCATGTCGGAAGATAAACATGCTTGTGTAGAGGAGAACCCTCTGCTCACAGGTAAGGTAACTATTCTCTCATCCCAGCTCAGTGTGTGCTGACAATAAATATATTTGAATTATTGGATGCTACTCATTTATGGGGAAAAATACAGTATTCTCTTTAAAATGTTCTGAAGTAATTTATATGAAGAAAGAAAGGCAAGTGTCATGCTGTCAGAAAAACTATACAGTAAAAGGCCATTTCTTCTAAAAGCTTCTCTAGGAAAATATGAATTTTACATTATAAATATATTTAGTATGCTGTTAAATGAAAGTGTGAATGAACAAAATTTGTACATCTTAAAAACCACACTGCAGACAACTCTATGCGCATCATTTTTCTCACTTTTTTTTTTTCTTGTATTGCAAAACCAGAACAAGTTTAATTTGGTCTTCCCCACCCAAATACTCATGCATTTTGTGGCTCTATTCCCAAGTTACTTTACTTCATTTGTTTAACTGGAAAGTTTCCATAGACTAAATAATCAGGAGAATATTAATGGCATGTATTCTAAATGAATTGCATTTCACACTCTTTTTTTGGTACAAATTATGTGGAAAATGGAGATATGTAGTTTGCACCATGTATTGGAAGAGAATATGGCCTCAAATAGAGAAATGAACTCTTCAAACAAAAGCAAAATCAGTAGAATGTTATACTCATCCATTCTGTAAGTGATAATAAAGTTCATAAACAGAACAGCTGAATGATTTAGTGTTTTGCAAAATTATTATTACAAAAGACTTCTTGGGTGGAAAGCAGATGTCTGCACTGAAGATTGTGTAACAATGTTAAGAATAATGAATCTGTATATACTTGAGCGTTTGTCCACAGAGTGTGTTGTTTAATATAGATATTTCTGTTTTCCTAGGTGTCCCCTATATCTGACCCCGCAAACCTGAGAAATGCCAGGAATGCCATTTTGGAAGAATTGCCTCGTATTGTTAACACAATGTCCCTTCTTTGGAGTGTTATAAAAAAGGAAGACTCTCAAAAAAGACCAACTGACTTTCTTGGAGCAACCAAGGGATCTTCTTCAGTATACTTTAAGGCAACCAAAGTAGGAATCCATTCCAAGCACACTTTCTCCCCTACCCACTATTACCTTTTCTGGAAAGTTCTTGTATGTGGTTTTGCAATTCTCAACACAGCAAAGTCGTTTTACAGTTTCTGAAACTTATAGGCTGCAGAGAATGTTCTGGTCAAAGGTGCAGAATCCCTATTATAAAAGGGTTGTCACCTTTTGTGCAAGTCAGTTACAAAGTGCCAGATTTCCAAACCTAAATTGATGCCCCATTTGTATAAAATTAATTTGCCTTTTGGTGATTGATTTTTTTTTTTCTGCCCCCTTTACCCCATACATATGCTTTTTACCCCTCTATTAAATCCTCTTCCTCTCTTTGTTTTGTTTTCTTGACTCTCTTTCAAAAACAAAATAAAAACACTGCAACCCAGAAACAAGCCGACTGTCCTAATGAGTATGAGAGATGCAAGTGAACACAGTTCGTGGCTTGTCTGGAGTGAACTTGAGCTATGCGTGCTCTTTCATTTATTCTGCTTTTGTTATGAAGTGTAATGAGATTTTGCCATATAAATCAACATTTGAGTTTTGAAAGCTGATGACATCATAAACGTGAGACAGCACATTGCATATTTTCCCTTTAATATTACGCTCTGTTACACTCGTTTTTGGATAGCTGGCACTGGTAAGATAAGTAGTGTGTATGAGAAATAGTTTGTATAAATTTATCTTAATTTTAAATGATTGTATTGAAGTTAGTCTTTATTTTCTTGAATGAGCTGTGAACTTTGCCCAGTGAAACCATTCTGAATTTTCACCTGGTCAGCCTGTAACTGCCAGCTTCCCAAATCTTTTTGTGGGCAGAAGAATGATGTGACAGTTTGTCATACATATTATTTAAATTTTATTTTAAGAAATATTGGAGGGTGAATGAGAAGTTTGGGTGAAAAGCTGTGTTTTTGTTGTCAATTACTTATTTTTTGTGGGCCTGTTGAGGCCCTCCATTAGACATTGATGTGGTTGTCTACCCCACTTGGGGGCATGGGCAACTTGCTTAAAACCAATTCTGTGGTTTTTTTTCCTTTTTGAGTATATTACCATGGGTGAAAGTTGTGGGGGATATAACAAGACAGCTACCTCCTTGGATGTTTGTTTCAGATTTGTACAGATTGTTTGTTTACTGTATTCATTCAATGAACTAACTGACGAGTTTGTTAGAGATGGAAAGAAGGAGCAGGAGGACCCAGAGGTAGAATGAGTAAATGGATTTCTTTATTGCAATACTTGTTCCCCTCGACTCAATTGTCGAGTAAGCCCCGAATTAATCACATGACACTTCTGTCTAAGTTAATATGTAAATACCCACATTTACTACAATGCCCCCAAAACCCTTATTTAATAATATGAACGCCCATATACTGAATAGAATTATACGTGCCCCATTTACTGTTTACAGCATTAAGCATATTACACAGACATTCTTACCTTGAAGATATATTTCTTTGCAGTAATTGTAGCCAGGATTTCCCTTTAATCAGCAGTTCACAGGGGAGGGAGGAAGGGGCCATGACCCTGAGCTCCTTTATGTAGCTGGGAGAGGAAGGAAGTGGGGAGAGAACACTTTTTCCACACAAAGGGTTTCCTTCAGACAATCATATTCCTTATGCAGCTGCCACACTTATCTATCCTTTACAAGCAGAAGGGAAGGGAAAAGGATGGCAACTTTATCTATCAAGGGAGGAAAACTTACTCCGCATCAGCGTGATAGTGGTGACCCAAGTCTTTACTTGACTCTTACATACCCCCACAGAATTAATATTAATATTTAATTAATACTTTTCTTAACTCATTGATTTTTTATTTTTAGACAATTGTGGTAGTTGATCATTAGATTGGAGTATAATCCTTTGTTTTCTTTACTTCATTTTTGCTTAGCTATTGATCTTGATAATATTTACACAAAGAAAATTGAATCACTTTTTTTCTTTCAATAAGCCACTCAGGTCAGAGGAATTGGGAATCTGAGTAAAACATCTGATTTACTGAAGAGCTCTTATACGCTTTTTTCATCTTTCCTTCATTACAGGAAGGAGGCAGCAAAGAGTCCACTGAAGCAAATGAGAAAATGTAAAATTAGCGTTCCAGTTGTCCTCTAAACATAGCACTTAGTTTCCTAATGTATATTCTCTTTCTTCTTGGAATAGCCTTTCACTCCTTGGCCAGCTGGCGCTACCACTGTTCTCATGTCTTTCAAATCCTTTCTTCCCTCCTTGAAAACTCACTTTTCCATTAATTCTTATATTGCCTTCCTCACTAATTTCCTCATCCTGTCCTCCTTTACTAAATTGTCATCCTTTTCTCTACTCCTTCTCAAATATTTTGTTTGTCATTCTATATATACTACTAGTTTCCTTCTCCGCCTACTCCTTTTACAGATCTTGATTGATAATAATGATGAAGTACTGTGTATGAACAGTGATTGGGCAGGGAATATGATGAAAAATAATCTTTTGTTATTAGCTTTCCAGGATTTGAGATAAGCAATAACATGTTCATCTTCTTTTTTTGTAGATAATAAAAAATAAAATTTTAGATTTCTTGAATCCACTGACACCAAAACTTGGAGTCCAGTTAATATCAGCAGTAGCAGCAGTGTGGAACAGCAAAAAAGCTCATAAGAATCAAAGTAAAATAAAGGTGAAGTTAAAGAAATGTTAATTCATATGATAGTTTCATTTCTCATGAAAAGACAGAGGTTTTGGTCCTAGTTTGGTCCTGCGAAGACCCTCACGTTTTTGTTTTTTGTGTTTAGTTTGTTTTTAGTGTGCAAGTGACAAAGACAAGCCATTAGATAAGAATTTTTAATTCAATATAATGGTTAAAATTTAAAATGTGAAGACCATAAGTAAATGGAACAAACATAATCAAAATAGGAAAAATAAAGATTTTAATGTGCTTGCATGTTGAAGATACTGAAAGAAGAAAATATTTTACTTAGATAACAAAGAGACCATTTATCTGGGGCACAGCTTTTGTAACACAGCCTGTGACGACTTTAGGACTTTTTCATAGGGAGGGGGTGGGGGGCAGGGAGAAGTCATGGTGTCTGTCTTGCCAGCCAGCCTGCTGCTGAGGAAGATTCATCAATGAATTTTTACACATTTAACTCTCTATCTGCAGAGTTATATGGGGGGGGGGTTCAGCATCTTAAACAATTAAATATTAAATGCCTTAAACCATTTTTATTGTAAGAGAGAATTTATCTTTCTTGCAATAAGTTTCCCATTAAAAAAAATAAGATTATTGGCTTCCACTTTTCTGGAAAAAGTAATTTTATTTTTTATAAAATAGTAGAACTTATTTACATTGGTCAAATACTTGGTGTTGGAAATGGAAATAGAAAAGTTAATTAAATACTATTGCTTTAGTTTGCATATAAATTAAAAAACAAGACTCTCATTCTGCACATTACAATTTATTTTAAAACCTTATTCCAGATTTAAATAACTACATCTGTCCAAAGAGTGACCTTTCTCTTTTGTGACTGCTTTCAAGGTTTAAAGTTTTCATTCCACGCTGCACCAAAAACATTTTTGCAAAATGGAATTGTCAAAATAGCTGTATTCAGATTGAAAAGCTCAACTTTTCAATTCTCTTTTCGTTCTCTCTCTCTCTCTCTCTCTGGTCAGACTTGAACAAAGAGCACACAGGAATCACAAACCCTTTCCACAGACACATAATTGAAACTATAAATCTCTATGAAATGTTTTGGCTTTGAAACCACATGTTTCTAAAGCTGGTCAGAACATTTTCATCTAAATGTTTAGTCAAAACAACTGCAAAGGAAAAGCTCTTGGATTCCAAGGTGATGAGCTCCACTTACATGCATAGATGCAAAGAACAATTATCAGTAAGCAGTATGTACCAAGCCAAGTCCTGCACTTTAATACCTAGCCATTTTGATTTGGAGCCCAGACGATTCCAGTTTTCCCCCATTGCTGTCCAAGGCTCCAGGTCAGAAACCTTTCCAGAGGAGGAAAGTCAGAGATAGCTCCCTCTGGAGCCAAACATGGTTACTAAGTACAAGCCCTCTTCCTAATCCGCCTTAGTCTGAGTGCGTTGCCTCATTGTGCTCCCAGCCTGTCAGGGCAGGTCAGAGAGAGAGTGAATGAGACACAAACTCTGATCCCCTCAGGGATCCTTTTCACCTGTTTGAGTTTCATATTTATGTTTGCACATGGTTAATAGTGTGAAATGCTGTTTTCCTCCATCGTTCCCTGGTACATTGAACTTAATGATGTTTGTGTCATTTAGATTCTTCCAGTGGCTAGTGCATCTCAGCTTATTCTTGTGGATTTAGTGTGTGCACTTAACACTCTGAATACTGACACTATATTACAGCTGGTAAAAGAAGTTGTCAAGAAACCATGCCAAATCAAAGGCGAAGAGGTAACTGTTAAAATAATATTCAGCTTTACTGTCTTCTTTCTTCCAAAGTGTCCCTGAAAAAAATCTCTGCTAACCTTATTACATGGGAAAGAGGTTTTCAACATTCATTATTCTTTTTTTGTTACTGATAATTATTATAATTTGTTTCCTCCTAACATTCTGTACCTGGTGAAAAGTGTACTCAATGTGTATACAGTTTCTGATCATTTTACAAGAGTAGTCGTTGGTGGTTTTGTGTTACATTTGCAGTACAAAGCTGAGATAAAGCCAGTGTAACAGTCTTCTTGTGCATTCTCTCAGCATAGAGGAATCTCCAGATTTCGTAAGGCGAGTATAGTGGTTCCAGCCCCCTTGCCCTCCGTAAAGGAGGCATGGGCAGGGACCTATTGTGTTTGTCTGTCTGATCACTAGCTGCTGTAACAGCCTGTGGGTAAGCGGGTTGTTACCTGCCATTGCAACTTACAGCAGCCCTGAGGCTGCTCTAGGGCCTTTCCAGTGTAAAAAACACCTTGGCCCCACTCCATTCTGGGATACAGAAGGGAAAGTCGCAAGGATCTGGCTCCATCTAATTTACATTCATAGTTCAGATTATCAAAAATGAAATAACTCTTAAGTATCTACCATTTTTTTTTCTTTTCTATCCTATTGTATTTCTTGCATTTCACGCTGGATAATTTAAATTTTAAGTTTCCCTTCAAGATTATCAAACATGTGCCAAGCACTTTGAGAAAGAAAAGAGCTAGAAAGGAGCAATATAAGAACTAAGTATTTTGGTTAGTAGCTTCACTTTGTGGTTCTCGTGTACTACAATGCTGCTCTGTCTAGGCGCCATACACCTCTGGAGATTGTTTCAAATGCTTGCTCCAGTGTTTCAATGGCTTAAGAGTACTGGGACATAGTTTAGGCCCCAAATTAGAGAGGACCAAACCTAATCTGAAGAGAAATATGTTGATGTTTGTTAAGATTCAACAAAAAGTTAAATTTTATTCAGATTTAAACAGACACCAAAATTCTTCAGGGTTTTATGATGGACCAATATTTCCCTTAAAATTGAGTAACTTGCGTAAAATAAATGTCTAGAAAGAGTAAATGTATGTGTCTTAAGGTACAATTGTGTGTGTGTGTTTCTCTGTAATTCATCATAACAGAAATAGATACTTAACATTGGTACAATCATCCTGCCTATGAAACAAAAAACATGCTTTAAACATGCTTTTAAAGTCCAATCCTAGTGAGTGTTTTTAAAACTCATTAAGTGTACACATCTACCCCGATATAATGCTGTCCTCGGGAGCCAAAAAATCTTACCACGTTATAGGTGAAACCGTGTTATATCAAACGTGCTTTGATCCACTGGAGTGTGCAACCCCGCTCCCCACCCAGAGCGTTGCTTTACTGCATTATATCCGAATTCATGTTATATCAGGTCGTGTTCTATCAGGGTAGAGATATAGTTTCATTAGTAAAACTTCTGAGGGCCTTCCTTTTTATTAAATAAGACTGTTAAAATTGTAAGTATAACTTTTAGAGACCTTTGCCATCTGGTCTGGTTATCCAGGAAATGTAGCTTTCAGAACTTTTTACAAAACTTCACTTCCCAGATTCATGACAGCAGTTTGGCGTAACAATGACTTTCAGTGATCTTAGTGAGGTTGCTTCTGTGGTGATTCTGCTGTTTAACAAAGCTTACTTTGAATTAAGCCAGCCTTGTTATCATGCAGAGAGGTGCATTTATAAGTGTTTCTAGAACTTTGGAAAAATGTGTCTGGTGAACAGAAAGGATGAATCTTTTAATTTATTCCAGACTTTCCTAGCAAAAGCTCTGAACTACCTACTATATCTACAGACAAGGCACAGTCTATCAGTCTCAGACTGGGAGATAAATTGCTCGCGGGGGGGGGCGGAGAAAAGCAAGTCTCACATGGAACATTGAGTCCTTTAACACCTTAAATTTCATTTTGTTGTAAAGCAAGAACATAATTCCTTGTTTTATTTTCAGAAATCTTCTCTAGTGGATGTCCCAGTGCTGAAATTCAGCTATGCTTTCATTCAGAGGTAACTAGGTTGTTACATAAAGTGATTTTCATTTACCTACAAATGCTATTTCAGCAACTAACAGCTAGCATTATTACTTCTAGCTTTACTTTGACCTTCATAGTTTCGTGGCACAGGAAACTCTACATTATCAGTGCTTAATGAAGCAGAACTGGACAACCACTGCATTGTCAAACGACAGACATAAGATTACTGTGTGATGTGATGTTCTGTGATTGCACTGATGTATTGGTGTTTGTGTCATCATGACACAATGTCATCATGTACAGACACAGCAGCATGCTTGTAAGCTTCTCAAACTGTTGTCAGGACATTATGCTGAAATTTTTGTATTACCTTCCTCCAGCCCTAACACTTCCCAGCAGCTGGAAAAGTGTATGAAGGATGGATACTTCTCCTTAATCTCCCTTCCAGGCTTTCTTAGGGAGGGCTCCTTGTGTTTCCAGTTTATACTCTACATTCATCATGTTAGACAACATGGAGGTGATCAAAACTCTTCTTAGCATACATTGCGGTGTATGCATGGAACACCTTAGGATCTTAGTCTGCAAAGCCTTCTCCTCATATCATTCGTGGAGACCCTCTTTTTTCACAGCACGGGCATATTCCATATGCTCCAAGCCTAGCTTTAGTTTGCAGGAAAACCTGAGTCAATTCTGCGTATTGTTTTGACTTTGATACATCAACACACTGATATAATGATAGGATAATGTAAGTGTCATCATGCATTGACCGGATATCGTGGTACTTAGACACAGATACAATGGATAGTAGTTAGACTTGGGGAGAACTAGACTAAAGTTGGTGATAAGCTCCTAGAGCCAGCACTATCTGTGTGTATGGCTGAGGTATTGTTTGACATCAGACTTGCATGTTCTTTTTTGTTTGGCAGACTTCCTGTCTCAGCCCTGCAGGAGAACTTTCAGTCATTGTTAGGAGTGCTGAAGGAATCTGTGCAACTGAACTTGGCTCCCCCTGGATATTTCCTGCTTCTGAGGTATAGCACAAAACAAGGTGGTTTGGTTTGATTTGATAGATTGAGTAAAACTGTCCATTTTACTAACTTGGAATGAATTATTTTTCCTACAGTACTCTGAATGATTTTGTGACTAGAACTCCTAACCTGGAAAATAAAAAGGATCAAAAAGACCTGCAGGTACTGTATACACACACTCTTAGTTCACAAATCTGGCACTGCAGTCTTCATTCTAAATTGAGATTAGCCCAAACCAACTCCATGTCTGAACATCTCCGTACTCTGGGAAAGTTTGGGTATGGTGCAAGCCCACAAGTAAGTGTGTGAGAATGCATAAAATATAATCTTCCAGCTAACAAGTGATATTGTATGTTTTTTATTAAGTTCTAACATGGCTCAGGATGCTGATTGGCTGAAGCTGTATTCAGATTGGGTGTCTTTTTTTATGTCAACTTTTAGATTTAAATTCATAACACAAATATGATGTCACCACATCCCTTCATTTGCATTATCATTTAAATTTTCAAAACCAAGTAGGAGAATTAGGTGCACTATTCCCATTGAAGTCAATGGGAGCTATATAGCTGTTTCCCCTAGTTGGCTTTGGCAATCTCAACAACTGTTTATCCATTCACCTATTATGGAAACAAGATGAGGATTAGAACCAGATTCTTTTCTCCTACTGTCTGCTTTTGCCAAGATAGTTCAAACACCATAAACTTGTTACAATCATCTTTGGCTCTGAATTTGAAATGAAATGTTGAAAAGTGAATCTTCTGATAGCTGTGATTGTGGTGCTTGTGCTGCCCAGCAGATATGGTAGAGATGTGAATGACTTCCTCCAGTTTTGCTTCATAAACTGGCCAGCAAAATAATTGTGTAGTGAATGCCTAGCTTCTTAAAGCATTATCAAGAAATTATCTGATTTTTCTGGCAGCCTTGGAAGGGACACCTGAAGTTTCCGAACCAGCGTCTCCATCCTACAGCCAATAGCTCTGTTGCTCAAACATGAGGCTGGTGGTAGGGTTTGGCCCAAACCTACAGTGGGAAGACTGAAATATGGCCAGATGAATTCCCAAAAAATAAAACAACACTCTTAAATCACTCAGTTAAAAGTAACCAACATCCCCATCTAATTTAATACCACATGGAAGCCCTGTTGCTGAAGGGAAAGGAAAAAGCAGACAGGTTTTCAGACCATACAGTTCAGAGCCTAAAGAACAATAGAGGGTACTGGTGCAATTTTTTTTTAGAAATCTGAAGAACAAATTCAGACCATACAAGTCTTTGAGAGATGACTGCTTATTAATGCAGTATAATGGATACTTTGCAATCTTCATTTGAGCCCACTGGATGATTGCTCCACTAGAACAGAAAAATATCTTGATCAGCTGGATTCTGTGGCCTTCCAAGGAGACAAAGTTAAGAAACCTCAGGGGACAAGAACTCTTTCTTAAAACATAGTAACGTGGCAGGTAAAAGACTGGAAATCTGGAGAACCAGGTTGTCATAAACAGATTTTTAAGGGTTAATGTCTCTTCTACCTGTAAAGGGTTACAAGCAGGGAACTGGACACCTGACCAGAAGACAAGATACTTTTAAATTTGGGTGGAGAGAAGCTTTTGTGTGTGTTCTTTGTCCGTTGTGTGTTCTTCTCTTGTCTGGTCTCTCTCAGACCCTCCATTACTACAGGCTCTCTAAGTGTCTTTTCAAATAGTAAGTAAAAACAGGTGGTTTAGGCTTTTTGATTGTTTTACTCTATTTGCAATTGTGGATCTGGCTGGATAACTTTTATATGTGTAGTTGCTGGGAATATTTTGATTTGTATTGGTACTGGGGGGAAGTCTCTTTCTGGTATCTGTAAGCTATAGGACCCTGTAATATTTACATCTTGAAGTTACAGAGATAATTCTTTACTTTTTCCTTTCTTTTATTAAAAGATTTCTTTTACAGAACCTGATTGATTTTTTTTTTCTTGTTTCCCTTGTTTTATTCTAGGGGATTGGGATAACTCACCAGGACAGGTGGGGAAGAAGGGAGGGGGGAGAGAGAGAATCTCTCTGTTTTCCTTGAATCTGTTTCCCTCTTTGTGGAAGGGAAGGGAGATGCTTCTCTGTATGGTGAATTAAGAGGTTGGATCAGTATCTCTCAGGATAGCCCAGGGAGGGAAATTCTGGGAGGGGGAAAGGTGAGGGAATGGTTTATTTCTCCTTGTTTTAAGAACCCAAGGGATCTGGGTTCTTGGGGTCCCCAGGGAAGATTGGGGAGGTCAGAGTGCCCCAAAACACTATATTTTTGGGTGGTGGCAATGCTATCAGACCTAAGCTGGTAATTAAGCTTAGAGGATTCAGGTGCTAGTATCTCATTTTCTGAACTCTAAGGTTCAGATCTGAGAGGGAATGCTATGACACAGGTAAGAGTCCATACTGTGAACAATCAGGGAAATACACAGTGAGTTGAAACCTGTGAATTTATCAATTATCATAAGAATAATCCCCCAATATCTTTCAAATTTGTGACCTAAAAAAGATGCCCATCAAAGGAAATGAGGGAAAATGTTGTGAGAGACATTTTGGGATTCTTTAGTATTCAAACCTGTTCACCATTGGTGTGTGTGTGTGTGGACCCTGATTATCTCATTAACAACAATACTATTATATTCCTATTGGATGCTCTGGTTGTGCACTCTTATCCTGATGGCCACAGAAGCAGTGAGAGATAAGATCCGTAAAGAATAAACTCATCATCTAGTCTGGCTCAAGCTAGAAAAAAGAAACTTATCAGAGGGAGTAATGGTAGCAATAGGATTCCCAATCAAATTGAAAATACAACAGAGTCTGCAACAGGACCCATGCCTTCTGAGACCTGGATTCTACTAAACTGCTGATGTAAATCATTAAAACTTAAAACGCCCAGAAAGCAAATGAGGAAGTGGAAAGAATGAAGACATTCTAAACAGATTTGGTCTGGTGTGTGCTCAGTGTGTGCGAATCTACACAGGAAGTGAAAAACTGAAATGGGTTGCTTGTTTCTCCCTTTTTTAATCTTTGACTCTGCTATTCTCTCTCCAGTGCTTAACTTCTATACCACAGTCAAAGAGAATGTTTGTTTGTCAAAAGGGAAAAAATTCCCCTTTCTGTTGTAAGGATAGTCATCAAGAGTAGATTAATTATAGTGTGAGGTATTTTTTGCTATAATGGATGAATTTTCTTTTATATTAATGTTTTAGCCCAGATATGTGTGCGCATGCATACACATGTACATAATGACCTTTCCATGTAAAGGTATGAATAAGACCTGTACGTGAATCTACTCTAACCCAAAGCTTTTCTTTTTCTTCATTGTTCATGCCTACCAGGGCTGCCTGGAGGGGCCGGGGGGGGGAGGGCAATTTGCCCCAGCCCCTGCGGGGCCCCCACGAGAGTTTTTCGGGGGCCCTGGAGAAGGGTCCTTCACTCGCTCCGAGGGGCCCGGAAAACTCTTGCAGGGCCAGGGCCCCCGGAGCTTCTTCAGCGACAGGGGGTTCCTTCGGGCCTGGGACCCGCTGCTGAAGTGCCAGGTCTTCGGCGGCAATTTGTCAGTGGGGGCTCCCCGCTGCTGAAGACCCTCAGGCCCCTGAATCCTCGGGGCGGCCTGATACCTACTACCAAATGAAATGAGTGACACTTTACTACCTGCAGAGTGCTGATAAATGTTTCTCTGCTCTGTTTGTTACTCACTTCCATACACCTACAGATATGGTACCAGGTACAAAACACTGTGCCAGTTTCCAAATAAAACAAAAACATTCTTGGCCTGGCCAGGTCCCAGTAGTTTTTATCTGATACAGTGTTGCATTGATTACTTTTCAGGAGGTGACCCAAAAAATCTTGGAAGCTGTGGGGAATGTTGCTGGTTCCTCCCTGGAACAGACTAGCTGGCTGAGCAGAAACCTGGAGGTGAAAGCTCAGCCTCAGATCTCTTTAGTTGAATCCAGTGCTGAAGATGACTTGTATGGTAAGGTTGTTTCTTAAGGATCTAGTGTCACTTCTGACCTTCTTGCCACTTTTCTGTACCATTTATTGTAAAGTTTTTAGTGACAATCTGGCTTTGTGCTCATGTGAAAATGATTTTTATCATACCACAAATTTACTAAAGAGAATGAACTACTATTTAAAAAATAATAATGTGCACTAAAAGAGCATGTTATCTTCTCATTTAAGTAAAAATTGAGATATGTTAAATGGCATTCAGTCAGTATCTGTACATTACATGCACTATACTGGAGGGAAATATTAAGGTACACCTGTGTAATACATTTTATATTCCATCCTTCTAAATAAGGTCAAAAAGTGCATAGAAACCGCTTTTGTAATGGTAAAATATGTTGCCATTTATTGAACATAATCGGTAAGTTTTTTCTGATTTGTAAGAGGGTGATTTTTTTTCTTGCATATATGATAGTGAAATCCAATTTTTTATTTTTTTTTTTTTGACTAATCTCATTTGAGGTAGCATTTTTTCTAGTGTGGTCTAAACAAGTCTGAAAACCAGGAATACCCGAGTTCTAATTGCAGCTCTGCAAGTCACTCACTCTAAGGAGTCAAACAAATCATTTTACCTCTTCCTTTCCTTCCGTTTTGTAAAATCTCTTATACGTACCAACCTTATAGGGGTGAAGGTTGTGAGAATTGATTTGTTCATGCAGCACCTGGGGGAGAGTTAGAGAAGTAAAATGCTCTATAAATACTAAGGCCAGCATTTTCAGACTTGGATATTCAAGAGTCAGTATAAGCTTTGGGTGCTTGGCACCTTTTGAAAATTGAAACACTTTTTATTGTGGATTTAGAAGCCAAACAGTAGGCACCCAGGTTTGAGAAGTTCAACTTTTAGTGTTTCTTTCATGTTTTAGTTACATATATTGAATTGCTGCTTAGTGAGAGATGTATTATAATTCCAAGTTTTTTAACTACTTGGAGTAGAGGTTAATAGGGTATAACTGTAATATTTTTGGCAAATTCCTTTTTAAAAAATTATACAGTTTAGTTTTTTCTTAAATGAAAGCTAAACCTTAGAAATCGAGGAAATTCTACATTCTTCTTCAAATGCTGGTCCCTATGGGTACTCACTGTGGCTGCACATGCACTTGAGGCTGGAAAACTCTTCCATAGCAGTTGTTGTCAGACATCACCAGCGTGGTGTTCTGCTCTATCCAGTGTTGATAAATTGGCTGCTTGAATGCGTTCCCTCTGTGTGCTGCCCGGGCTCTGCGCAGATAGCTGACACAGCAGACCCCAAGAGAACCCCCAATGACCACTGACTCTGATAATGTACAAAGGCACCCAGCCAGGTTTATTGTCAAATGAAGCACAGTAATAGTTTCCCGAAGACTCTACAGGACAAACTACAAATATGTGCCCCCTGACAATGGACCAGCTCAGTCAGTGGCGGGATTCTCCACTGCCCCCTAGTCTGGACAAAGATATCCACTCAGGGATGCATTCTTATACACAGGTACAAACAAGTTACATATCACTCCTGATGTATTGAGGTACAACCCCTCTGTGTGTTGGGGTGCTGCCTGTCTCCTGGTACATGTTGATTTGAACAAACAACTCTATCAATCATATTTGACTCTTGTCTTTAGGATGGGCCAGCCTGTTCCTCATTATCTCTGTGGAATGTGTTTGTACTACAACGTTCTGGTGCCATCCTGGCATATGTTCATCCTATTAGTACTTGATACCTTTTAGATATGTGTATACATGCAATTAGCAGCTGCTTTCTTGCCAACTTCTATGAGCAGGGCCTGCCTCAGGCTCACAGCTTAACTTTGCTTTATGTTAACAAAGTCTTGACCATTACTTTAGTTCAGGCCTCTGATACCAAGGGTTTGTTTTAGGGCCTTATCTTACTACAGCAGTGTTCATTGGTCTGTGCCTGTACCCTACCCCTCCTCATACTCTGAACCAAGGGCATAAAGGGTGTCACACAGTGACCGCCTCTCCAGTTCCTTTCTCCTCTTCTTGGGCTGTTCCAGACTATGTTCTGTGTCAGTACCCTTTCTAGCACTCCCACTTGAACTTTGTAAATAGTGTGTAAACAGTTTTATCTTTAGCTACTTAGCTGTTAGTTAATTTAGTTAGCTAGTTCAGGGGTTCATGCCCCCTTGTTCCCTATTGTTCAGGGCACCCAGTATGCCCATGGTTCCAGGCTTCAGGTCTTGTCAGCCTGTTCCTGGGTCTTCCCACGAGAGCTGGTAGGTACTTATCTTGGGGAATCATAGGTTCCTTCAAAATGTGACATCCACCATTCCTTTCTCCCTTTTACCAGGCAGTTGCATGTAATGAAACTGTCATGGGGCCCGAATATGGTTCTGGGCTTCCCGCTCCCCATCTCACTGCCTTGAGCCTCTGTGTAGCGCCTCTCTGGCACTGGTGCCCTCTAGATCAAAATCCTCCAGCAAGCGGTAGAGTTGTATACCGTATTAATACGTAAATAACCACCACAACAGCAATTTAACCATAAATTCATTTATTAAATCCAAAGGTCAAATTATATTTGTATTACTGTTCCAAATGGGCCTGAATGCCTAAGCAATTATCATATCTATACACTAACATGCAGTTATACATATTGATCAGATTACAACAGATTCCCCATTGATAGATGCCTGTCTCATCTTTAGCATTGTCAATCTGTCCTCCTCCGACATTTCAATAGGGGTGTGTTGCAATCTTCTGGCACCAATATGTCTGTCCTCGATTTCTCCCTAGACCATATGATCCGGTGATGGCTTTCATGCTTATCTTCTAACACACACATTCCTCATTCACACACAAAACAAGATTAATTTACACATAGCATTTGAACCAAAACATCAAATTTCAATGCAGGAGAAAACAATCATTGCATTCTTTCACTTATTTTAAAATGCTAAACCTACAATAAAGTGGTGACCCTAAAGGTCTGTCACTGTCTGAAGCTGATTTTAAGGCACAGATTTTGGCTGATGTATCTTTACTAATGGCCCATTAGGCCATTCCTTTCTGCTTTCAGAAAGAGTGGCTGGCAGGATATGGTCAAATCATACACCAGTACATTTAATGCATGCTATATTGTTGTTGTTTATCCTTCATTCTGAATTATACAAAATACAAACGTAAAATTCTACTACTACACAGGCACTAGCAACAAACACTCTGAAGAGACCACTCTTTTATACTTGAATAAACTGAACCTACATGACTATAGCCACTACTTTTTGAATCCTTTTCTCTGCTAATTTTGCTTAGAACCATCCTTGATAATTGGGGCTTTTTCTTCAGACTTTCCTCTTATCTTTTCAGCCGCATTCCATTTAAGCCACATTCCAAGCCCAGTATTTCCAACCCAGCTGGCCATCTTTCAAAGCCTTTCCACAACTGCTAAGCATCTGCTCTTTACACAAACTTTACTTTAGGGGTGGGTGGGTGTGTGTGTGTGTGTGTGTGTGTGTGTGTGTGTGTGTGTGTGTGTGTGTGTGTAATAAAATCCCATACAAGTGCAAAGATTCAATTAAACAAAGGTAACGGTGAACAATCCCATAAAAACAGGGATAAATTGCCTCATAAGTCCCTTTTAAAAAGAAGTCTGCTTCTCCTTTCCCCTCAGTATTAAATGAGACTTTTTTCCCTGGTGTGGGTGCATCTGGAGCTCACAAGGACCAGGGGCCAGTATTGATAGTACTAGGAACTACCAATGCTCTAAAACAGTCTATGAAAGGTGCAGGACTGATCCTTGCACCACCCAGAGACAGAAGGGATTGTTCATCCTCTATACCAGATGTGGGCTAACTACGGCCCACAGGACCCTCCTGCCCAGCTCCTGGGCCCCCCTCCACTGCAGGCTCAGCATGCTGCTCTGCCGGCGCAAATGCTCTGGGCAGCCGGGCAACACAGCTGCAGAGCCCAAGCCTGACTCAGTGCTCTGTGCTGCATGGTGGCGATGGCATGGCTGGCTCCAGCCGGGCAGCACAGCTGTAGCACCACCAGCCACTGGTGCTCCAGGCAGCGCGATAACCTGGCAGGGAGCAGGAGGGGTTGGGTAGACAGCAGGGGAGTTCGGGGTGGTGGTCAGGGGGTGGGAGGTGTGGACAGGGGTCAGGGCAGTCAAAGTGCTGGGAACAGGGGGGTTGAATGGGTGCAGGGGTCCCATGGGGCAGTCAGAGAGAAGGGGGATTGGGGCAGGGGTTCGGGGGGAGCAGTCAGGAATGAGAGGAGGGATTGGATGGGGTGGCGAGGGGCAGTCGGGGTAGTGGTTCTGGGGGCAGTCAGGGGACAGGGAGCAGGGGGGGTGGATGGGGCAGGGGTCCTGGGGGGGCCATTGGGGAACGGGGGAATGGATGGGGCAGGAGTTCCGGAGTTGAGGGAAGGGCTGTCAGGATGAGAAGCGGTGGAGAGAGGAGATGGGGGCAGGGGGTGGGCCATGCTTGGCTGTTTGGAGGGGCACAGCCCCCCCCTCCCCCCCACACACACACACAACCGGCCCTCCATAAATTTCCGAAACCCGATGTGGCCCTCAGGCCAAAAAGTTTGCCCAACCCTGCTCTACACTGACAGAACCGCACTGTAAGAAAACTGCCACACTCAGACCAAAGGATCTGTCTAGACCATTGGTTCTCAAACTTATTTGATCATGGCCCCCTTCTTTGTCTCTGTAGTAATTTATGCTTCCTCTTCCACCACACAAATACATATACAGATTTAAAAACCAAAACATGAAACTCTGACTAAATATTTAAAACAGTAAGGCATTGGTTCAAACAGAGCCAATGATCCATTCTCATAAGAGTAAAAGCAAAACTGCACTTGTGGTCGACATCTACAATTAAATGTACACACTGCATCGGTTAATGCACAGATGGCAACAACTTTGTATGATGCTATGCAAAACTTAACAGAAATCTGTCAGAAGGCACAACACCATCTAACATCAAATACACATCGATATCCGAGGACCTGATATGTTTAGGGGAATCAGCTTTGCTAGTTATTCGTTGCTGTGGTAAAATGTGCAGTATTTTTTTTCCCGTAAAACTTCTCTCACACACCCCAGACCCCAGAATACATTCCTGGCCCCCTCCTCCGGGGGGGTAACCCCTAGTTTAAGAACGTCTGGTCTCAACTCTAGACTCCCATCAGCTCTTCTCCACCTAGGCCTCAATGTATCCTTCCCAAAGATCTGGTGATTTACACCAATCCCAAATTCCCAATCCTCTCAGACCAAGTACTATGAAGGTATATCGCGACACAGTCAGCACATCACTTGCCAGTTCCAAGTACCAGCTGCAGTGTGTAGACTCTGACCCCATTGGTGTGCTACTCACCATTGCTTGTCTCTGGCCGATGGTACTGGCCGCTCCACCAATAACAGGAGGCAGCACTGGCTGGTGGGGGAAATGGGAACAGGGACACAGGCAAGGCTCTGTGGTGTCAGAGCTGGGAAGGGGGACACTGAGAAAGGAAACTGGAATCGTGCTTGCTGGAAGTTCACCCCAGTAAACATTGAATTGTTTGCACCTTTGGACTAAGGGTATTGTTGCTCTCTGTTCATGCGAGAAAAACCAGGAAAGTGAGCAGGTGAAGAATATGCCCTCTAATAATGTATAATCCCTGTAAGATCAAGGGTGGGCATGCATATTGGGAGAACTAGATAAATTTATGGAGGTTAAGTCCATTAATGGCTATTAGCCAGGATGGGTAAGGAATGGTGTCCCTAACCTCTGTTTGTGGGAGGGTGGAGATGGATGGCAGGAGAGAGATCATTATCATTACCTGTTAGGTTTGCTCCCTCTGGGGCACCTGGCATTGGCCACCGTTGGCAGACAGGATACTGGGCTGGATGGACCTTTGGTCTGACCCAGTATGGCCGTTCTTATGTTCTTATGAGAGCTGGCAGGGTTCCCAGCAATATCTCACTGCAACTCAGTATGCAAGGTATAACTCAGATGGGAACCAAACAAATCCTGAACTTATAAGTTTTCCACAATAAGTTCTGCTTCAAAATGCAAATTAAACATTTTGTCTTTTTCAGATGCTTCACTAGTACCATCTTCAATGGTGTCGGCCTCTGCTCCCTCAATATACAGTGTTCAAGCTCTCTCTCTTCTTGCAGAAGTAAGATATAAAGTTCCTACACATCTCCTTAAATAGGACAAAATTGTAAGAGGGATTCAATTTGTATCACTGATCAACAAGACCTCAAATCAAATTAATCAGGACTACACAGAACACAAGCAAAGATTGATACTTTACCCTTCCTGGGGACAGCTTTGCCGATTTGGTCCCATTTTGTTGCAGTTCGGTGGGATTTTTATACCCTAGCTGTTTTTGTGTATTTATAGAGTTTACGGTTTCCTATGTCCACTTTCTAATCAATTACTTTCACTTTGCCCTTGGCAGTTGGTTACATACATACATTATCCAATCATAACTACAAATTTGACCGTAAGGTAACATTTCGTGTACACAAGAAAGGTGATTCATGTCCCCTATATGTTCTGGCCTTTGCTCAATACAGAGTTCACTTATGAGTAATTTACCATTATTTTTCACTATAACATATGCAAAGTTTCATGCTTAGTACTGAATTCATTTCCTCCAGTTATGTTTATTTACCCACTTATTCTTTTCTCGTGGTCTTGGTTGTAATTTCATAGCCTATTATTCAAGCACTGAAACGAAGCATATTTGCTGCATTTGCTAGCACATATGCAGTTAAAAGTGCCTTCTGTAGCTGTAAAAATAGATACATTTCCATTGCTTTTAGAGCATACCTTATGTACATTTAATACGCTCAAAGTTAGATTTACCTTTTAGTTCCCTTAACAGAACTGGGAAGGATGCTGGGAGTCCTGGGCCTATAAGACAACTGTCCCTTAGCATTACTTCGTAAATTATTATGGGAGTCAGGCATATGAGCTAGCAAGATAGATGCTTGTCTTCTTCTCTAGATAGTGGTTAACAATTGATACAGCTAAACTAAGGGTGTTGGGTTTATTCTGGTGTTTGATAGTGAAGGTGAGACCGTTTTCCTTTTTGACTTTTTCTGAAGATTAACATTCCTCCCTCTCCAAAAGTGTCTATTCCAGCTTAATATGATAGGACATTCCAGGATGGAGTCCAGACCAGTGAGGGCCTGTCACTCCTTCCCCGCAAACTTGGGTGCCTCACAATGCTTTTGCTGCTGTAGCTCCCACCTGGGCTGCTCACAAACAGCCTTGCAGTATGCAGACAACACCCGGAGTATCTGTCTAGCTGTAGCCTGTCAGCCACACATCAGTCACATTCTGGCTTCCACAAGCCTTGGTTACCACTTGCAAGGTGACCCCACCACACTCCCAGTCCTGGGTTTTCCACAAAAAATTGTGTTCTGCAGAGCCCACTTCTGGTAGTGCATATATATTAGGTCCATTACCCCTTGAAGGGAATTAATATACAATACTCTTTTACCCTAAATGGAGTTACTTGCACAATGAACAACCCTGGATTAGTTTTAATTAAAGACTAAAACAATTTATTTACCTACAAAGAGAGCTTTTAAGTGAGTACAAGTATAAAACATTAAAGTCAGAAATAGTTAAACAGAAATAAAGATGAAACACTTCCTAGTGTTAAAACTTAGCAGACTAGACTTGGTTCAAGATAAAATTCTTACCACATGCTCCCAATAACATTGCTGACCAAATTCTCAGTTGAGGATCCGGCCCCAAAGTCTAAAGGCTGTTTCTTTTGTCATCTTAGGTGAAAGAAAGAGATGGATTGTGAGGGAACTTGGGGTGGTTTTGCCTCCTCACTTTTGTAGTCCAGTCACCCTTTGAAATGCATTTTCCTGAGAGGAGTTCCCAGAAAACGTTCCTTCGGGTTGTGTGGACAGAGACCAAGAGTCTGGGGGCGAAAGAGCTGTGCTGTTTGCTAAGATGCAAATCTGTTTGTTCCTACCCCCTTCCTGGCCCATGAGCTTTGGTTACACCTGTCTAGAGGTGTCAGCTTGTCCTGTGTCTTTGAGAAATAGATTTGCCCACTCCCTAGACTTGTCTGGTAAACACACTTCAGTCATGATTTCAGCTTACATTCATAACTTTATATATAATGTTAGTACATTCATTTCACCACGATGTTACTGACCATCTAGTTGTTAGTTTTCAAATGATACCTCACAAGGCATATTTTGTACAAAGTTATTATAATGGAGTGTAGGGTGTGAATACAGGGGTGCATTTGGTCACGTGTGGGATTTTGGTTTTCTGAAGGTTCTTGCTTCTCTCTTGGACATGGTTTACCGTAGTGATGAAAAAGAGAAAGCTGTGCCATTAATTTCACGCCTGATGTATTACGTATTTCCTTATCTACGCAATCACAGGTAATAGCCCTTGCGGTGCATACTTATATTTTCTTTAAATAGTGCTAGATGTTAATCTGATCTTCAAGGCATGTTATAAGGTTCAACTTTATTCCTCATGCATTTCCAAGATGGGGGCATAAGGGAAACTATAATGGGTGGGGACTTGTTTGGGGTGAAAGGGGATTTGTTGTGGGTTGCCTTAAATTAAGGATGTATCTTTACCATATGTGAAGGGTGTCTGCAGTATATGAATAAGGTGTGTGCCCTTTTTAGCATGTTTAGGACTCTGAATAAATAAAGGTAACTTTTTTGGCATAAAATATAACACAATTTAATCATGATTGTCACAAAACACAGGCGATCAGGTAAACTTTCATAACAATTTTTGCAAGGCTACTCAGTGGGTAGTCTTGGTGTGGGTAGTCTTGGTGGATCTATGTCCTTGCCCATGCAGGAATCCCTCCTGTAGTTGAGTTGTTGGCCATAAGCCAATAGCAGGATGGCACGCACCTTCCGTTTTGTTTAGATGTGCATTTTCCTAATGATTGGATGTTTTCTGATTGCTAATAATAGCAAACCCTTTTTCTGAGTGGAATCTGTAGGTGCCCTGCATAACTGTCACAGTGACTCTGTTGTGACCAGGGCAGTTATGGGGTCCTAATGCTATTGTTTGAGTCTGTAAACTCAGTCCTTCAATTTAGAATAAGGACTAGAAACTTCAGTAATCTTAAATTTTGCAGAAGGTGGCAGGGCCATCTGAAAGGAGCTGAGATAGCATTTTGCCCTGTAATGGTTCATTCTGATTCATCGGTATAGTTGAAGAGACATTCATTTCCTCAGTGCTAGGGGAAAAAACCTCTTCTATATCTAGCAAACAGAATTTGGAGTAAATTATTATTGTGAGGACTAGGCTTGGAGTTCTGGGGGGGAAGGCATTCATTTGGTGGGCGTCTGTCCTGAATATTAATATTTGAGGTTTATTTGCAGTGCCTACAATGCCCCTAGCTTCCGTGCTGGTGCTCGGTTGCTCAGCTCCCTAAGTGGATATGCCTACACTAAACGAGCCTGGAAAAAAGAAGTTCTGGAGTTATTTGTGGACCCAGCTTTCTTCCAGATGGACACTTCATGCATTCAGTAAGAAATGAAATTGTGGTAATCTGTAATTCTGCTGGAAATTTCCAAAGATATTAAGGGGAAGCCTACTATTACTGAAAATAAAGGCCTCATCTTGGATTTCCCTACAGAATATATTAGCATTGAAATAAGTGCCAAATTACTAGTCCTAGCAAATTGTTTTATAAAAGGTTTAGGTTTTTCAGCAGTGTGTAGAGGCAGGATAACGTCTCTTCACATCATGTAAATGCATATTCTCCACATTAACTTTGGGATCCTCGCATAATCGGATTAAAGAGCATAAAATAACCATGTCTGGCGTTTCAAACACAAATCAAAAATGAAATGGTAAAATGTGCTACTTTTGTATGAAATGTTATCCCAGGGTCTTTCTTGTACGATGGTATGTCTACACTGACAAGTAGTGTTTATCTTTAATTCTTTGTATATTTTTTTCAGTTGGAGGTCCATTATAGATCATTTTCTAACACATGACAAAACTATGTTTAAAGATTTTATGAGTAAGTATTCTTTGCTGATAATTTATTACTACAATAATCTGGAATTCATATTCTGGTGAGCTCTCAAACATATATTTTGTCTTACATTAAATTAAGGAGGTAATATGTTAACTTCAGTGCATTTTCACAGCTCATAATGTTACTAACCTTGATTAGCTATAGTTAAATAACTTGCTTATGGAAATCCTTCTCTGTTGGCATGCTCAAAAGGGTAGAGAGTAGTAGCCGTGTTCAGGAAGACATTCTAAATGTTCTCTTTTTTCAGAAATGGTGATAAATTTGTAATAAACTTGGATTTCTGCAAACAGACTTCATCAGAATTATTGCCACTTTTACATTTCACTTACTGATGCTTATCTTGCTGAGGAGTTTAAACCCCTACTGTAGCATCTCATGCATATAGCTCAGATTAGAAATTCCTGTTATATGTTTGTATGAGTCTGTCTGTAGGATAGCAAAGTGCTCCATGCAGAGGGGAGCATCATCATAAAAGCCGTATGTTAGTAGGCTTTGGCATTCTTTTGACCCCTCACAGTCTAAAACCTCATTCTCCAGGCTTGACCAAAGTATGGGAAGATGGAGGCTCCCCTCAAAAGGCAGTCTCCCACTCTCAAGGCCTGAGGGAGGACAAGAGAAGACCCCCTAAAACACACCTGAGAATTGAGGGGTGGATCCTTTGGTCTCTGTCCTCCATATACCCCTTAAGCCATTTTAAAATGTATTTTTAAAAAAAGTAAGATATAAAGCTCTTTTTAAAAAAAACACTTTTTATTTTGGACCCATTGTTTTTAAATCTGTGGCTGGTATGTCAGTGTCACAGCTCATTCTGAGAAATCCAGAACACATAAACATAGAGGAGATGAGAGATGGGCACACAGGGATGGAAGTGGGAGTTGGAATTGCCGGGCAACCTCCTAGGAGCTGAAGTGCTTCTCTTAAAACTGGAATTCCCCATCCATACATGCAGACCTAGACTGTGCCAATTGTCCCCTGCCCGCTGCAATTAATTGACAGCAAAATTAATGTATCTTTAATGTGTTAATCGCATACCTGTGGGCAGGGCAGGAAGCATTAGTGGCCAGGAGGGGAGGAGGCTGAAGCAGCCTCAGTCCGCAGCTTCCCAGGCAGCCGACGGGGGAGGAGGGGTGTTGGAGCCCCAAGAGTGGCTGAAGCTCTGCAGCCCCGCCCTGTACCCTGAGAGGGGCTGAAACCTCACACCCTCAGGGGGGCTGACGCCCAGAGCCCCTAGCCTTAACCCTATGTTTGAAAACATAGAAAACCCCTAAAATATTTCAATAAATTGTATTCTAATATTGTTTAACAGTGCGATTAAAACTGTGATTAATCACAATTTGTTTGATCTCACAATTAATCATGATTCATTTTTTAAATTGCTTGATAGCCCTAGAAATAACTTTGTGTTTTGAGGTAAAGATGTACCTTAAATTGTGTACATATTCATTATGGTCTTTTTTTTTTTTTTTTTTTTTTTTTTTGATATGCAAAGCAGTTCTTTAAAAATGTTTCCAAGTTTTGAGCAAAAAGCAATGTTGTTAAAGCGTCAGGCTTTTGCTGTCTTTAGTGGAGAAATCGATCAGTATCACCTTTATCTTCCATTAATACAAGGTAAGAGTATAATTTTAAAATGTGCCTTGTTTACATAGACAGGAGTGCTGCCAGCTTTTTTGGCGCCCTAGGTGGTGGAAGGTCCCGCCCTCAAAATACCACCAACGACCGGGGCGGCCGCCACCCCCCAAATGTTAGTGCCCTAGGTGACCACCTAGGTCACCTAATGCATTGCGCTGGCCCTGTACATAGATACAGTTGTCTTATAGTTTATATATTTTTGTTGTATTACCTATTTCCCTACCACCTCTGAATTTTTGCTAGGTTCAGGAGGAAAAAAAACATTTAAAATCTCTGATGTCTAATACAATTAGTTTTTGACAAGAAAAAGCTCAAATAAAAGTTAATCTAGCTCCAAATTATTGTCATGTTTTGAGAGAATTTTTGGAAAAATTGACAATTTCTTTTGATGGAGTGAAAAGAACGGCCAAATCAAATGACATAATCAAAGCAAACTAAATTTTTTTCCTGCATTTGTAATTTACCAAAACTAGCTTTATGTACATGGAAAATTATAACTTTTTTGGAAATGTGTTTCAGAGCGACTGACAGAGAACCTCCGTGTGGGACAGACTTCTATCGTTGCTGCCCAGATGTTTCTCTTTTTCAGAGTTCTGTTGCTAAGAATTTCTCCTCAGCATCTAACCTCACTGTGGCCAATCATGGTGACTGAATTGGTGAGCAATAATGCCTCATATTCATTATTACATTTGCTTTCCATACCCGCCTTTCTCTTCCTTCCAAACACACACACTCACTCCATCTCTGCAACTGGTTTATGATTTTACATCTTAGTTTCCAATTGGAGGGACTGTTGTGGTTTGAAAATATATTTTAATTTCCATTTATAGATTTTGTTGTTCAAAGAACTAACTCTCTTTTGATAGGTTGACGGTGTTTATAAGTGACAAAGTTAAAATAAAACTTGTCCTGCGCTTCCTAATCTCATATGAAGCAGTCTTTTCCATGATTGAGTTGTGTATACACTTCAACAGTTTACAACTTTCGAAAAGAAAAATATGGCTTTCCTTTTTTTTTTAAGATTCAAACATTTATACAGCTGGAAGAAGACTTAGCTGAGGAGGATGAACCATCAAAGTAAGAATTGTTTATCTCACATAAAACAGAAACAAATTAACAAAATACGTCCAAGGAATTGTGGCTGCTTTCTGGCTGGAATTTCTGAAAATCACAATAGCATTTGCAGCTTACAAGCAAGGTTGCATGTCAAAGTCTGGCATTGCCATACAGTAAATGTTTTCATTAGGCAGTTGATGTGGCATTTGTGTTTTTAGAAATGGGCTACTTACAGGAAAAAATGGGTGATGACTATAGTTTTTGACTATTTTACCATGTAGGTTTTTTTTATAAATGTCTGAAGATAAAATGTATGGTACAAATGAACCCTTATAGGTGACTGTAATCCTTTATCAGATGGGAAATATTTAGTGGGATTTTTTTAATAGTGGTTTCCTTCCTGGTTAATCACGCAGGAGCAACAGCAAAGTAAGCAGACAGAAAACTTCAGCTTCAGCTGATGGCAGTGGCCCCTTACTTTCAGACATACAACAGAACGAGCTGTCCTTGTATTTATCAGCTTGTAAGTTCCTGGACACAGCGCTTTCTTTTCCACCTGACAGGATACAGTTATTTCAAATGTGAGTCCTCTAGTTACTTTTTTTTAATTAATAGCTATATGGCATATAGTACTGTAGGTAACATACTATTTGTGCACCATTTAAAAATATGTAAAATGTATTCTGACTCTTATTTTCTCCTCCATAGTTAATAAAATTGGTGTCTCATCAATCTTTTCCTCATCCACAAGTTTTTACATAGGTATGGTGTGACCAGATTCCCAGGGAAGCCAGCTGCGGTGACTCAATTAGGGTGAAGTGCAAAGAATGGGGCAGGCAATCCCTAGAGCTGGTGGATATTCCAATACTTAGATTTACCAAGCCAGCACAAAACAGCTTCTTTATTACCTCACTGGTTGCCCAGAAGCCAACAGTTCCCTTAGAGTAACCCAGCTGCAGGCCTCCATCCAAGTACCCAAGTCAGGTATAATGAAGATTAATGAAAATCTTATTCATCATATAAAAAAGTTCTTCCAATCCCAAAGGATTGGACACATTACCTCCCAGGTTAATGAATATTCCAGATCTTACCCAAACATATGCTTACAGCCAGTTGTTGTTAACTAAACTAAAATTTATTTAAAAAGAAGAGAGAAAGTATAGTTAAAAGATCAATATTCATACAGACATGAGTTCAGTTCCTTAAGTTCAGATTCATAGCGGCGATGGTGAGCTTTGTAGTTGCAATGAATTTTTAGAATTTTGTTCATAGGTTATAGTCCAATGTCCAATATCCTATTCTGAGTGTTCCATTTTAGGACTGGGATCTCAATCCTTACGGCTTGGCTTGGCTTCCCCTGCATGAAACCTCAAGCAGATCTGAGAGACAAGATCAGGACCCAAGGGTCTTTTATACAGTGTTCTAGCATCCACTTGACCATACAGTCCTGGGTAAACAATGGGCAATCAGGGCAACTTTGAAATATGTCTATTTCCTAAGCATTGCCGGTAATTATCTACATAGATTAATATAAGACAATTTATTATTAAGCAGTCTATCACAAACTTCAGAGAGACATATAGACAATGACATTATTTCACCCAAGATTCATCTAAATGTTAATATTCCCTTTTGATATCTGAATCAATAGCTATAATGAGAGACAGGAACTGTCTGTTTACATGGCTAGCATCTATAAGTAAGTTAGTATCACTTCTAACAACATAAGCTAGAACTCTGAAATGCAAACCTATCTAGCATTGAATGGCCTTAATTACCATTTCTAACCTGTCTCTACAGGTTGACTCTGGGTTGGTTGGTTAGCCTGCAAGCCGCTTAACCCTTTCTGGCCATTTGTTACACTTTGTACAAGATTCATTGCAATTATATAACAGTGGTTTGTATAATTATATTTTAATCAGACAACGTCACATAGGGGGATTACCTGCTTCACATCTGACAAATATTTAGATATCAGACTTTGAGAAGATTTTGCTGTTTCCAACACTGAGAGAATTGTTGGGAGAGAGGAAGGGTCTGTTTCATTTTCACTTATATCTATATGGGACATCTTCCATCCTTTCAATATTTAAACAAGACTGACCACAAAATACAGCTCTTGTAACAGAGCATGGGGGAGGATGGTCAGTACAGCTATTAAAACGGTAGTAGAATAAGAAAACTTAGTGTTGTAATTGTCAGCATTTTTTATTTATTTCTAGGAAAGGGACTCTCATGAATGATTTCTGACCTGTACAATACATTTGTTTCAGGTACAGATGGGCCTTTGTTCCAGAAGTGGACACAGAGACTTGTACCATGACCTCTCATCTAATGGAAAATCACCAGGAATGTAAACCACATATCATTAGAATCATGGACTCGTTAAAGCTGAAATATGGGGTAAAGAAAACACTTCATTAGATACATATTTTCTGTTAATATTAAATCTGATAACTTTAAAGAACCATTTTTATTCATTTAGAAAAGTCAGCGGGGCGGTAGTTTTCAGTCTCCATGTTAAAAGGCTCTTTGGCTTTAAAATTGATCTATCTTGACAATATTCCTATTATATTACATTTGCATGGAAGAGTCCAGATAGCCATTTATTTCAGGTGATTCACTATAGACCCATCTACCAATTATGCAGGTAATATCTTCGGACAAGGGTCAGCCTGGAAAAAATCACCCAACTCTCTCAAACTCCCTCCATTCAGTGACCCCAAAATGAGAAACTAATTGCAGGAGATTGGACACGTTTTCATAGTGTTACATGTTCAGATTTATTAAGATTTGATGTCAAATAACCAACTCAGTTGAAGTTTTATTTAAGACAATCAATCAATACAACACTATACAGAAATGAAAACATACATATCAGTCTGTGATTGGAGAAGTTTGACATCTCATTTCACTTCTTACTCAGTCCCAAATTCATCCCTTGTATATTGGTTTAGATCAAAGAAAAATTTTGAAGGATTTTCTTTCATGTTTTATTTTGAATATTCTGAACTTGCCTAATAAATTAGTTATAGATGTAATTTACTTATTACTACTGAGACAATTTGTGACCATAATTAGCTCTTAATAATTTAGACATTTAATCAATACACTATTCAGTGGTTTGTTGTTACACTGATTGTAGAATACATTTGTTATAACAAATGTTCCTTGTCCAGTTTGTCTATTACTAATAACTTAAGTACAGTGCACATTTATAAGCATCCTTTGTTAATTATTAGAAGTTCTTCCTGGGCATCTATACTAGGTTAGCAAGATCAGGATAAAAAGCAGAGTGGATAATTAAATACAGTGCTACTATCGATTAGACATTCATTAGTCTAAAACAAAGCACTCTTTAGCATTAGAGTTTAGACAGCTGTTTGGCAAACACAGAAATGTTTCTGGGATGTTTGGCCAAAGAATCATGAGTTTAATATTCAAAGGAATAATAAAAGATTAACATTTACTAGCAATATTATGATCTTACATGCTTTGATCAAAAATGTAGTAGTTAAGAATATTGGTATTTTAAATTTTTAGGCTTCAGCATCAAAAATTCCATCAAGATGAATGGGGGTGTTCATGATTCTCAGGGCTATTGTTTCTGATTGTGGGATTCTGGAGACATACACTGCCATCACTTTGCATTCAGTTCTCATTTGCAAGCTAATCTAGCTTTGCAAGCATAAGGGCTAATATTTTCATAGAAGCTGAAATTCTGGAGTATGGAATGAATTCCAGGAGAAAGTACCAACTTGCTAAACTACTGGACATAATAGATACTGCAGCTATTTAGGTCTTCTGGTTGCATATTGGAGGACAGGATCTCCATGTATATCTTGCACTGTGAATTGATAACAAGAAAAAAGGGAATTCTTTTAATACAGGAAATCTTTAAAATATATAATATATTAAAAAATAACCATCTTAAATGAGATTAGAATGTAGCCTCGAATACACAGGTGTCATACATGTATTTTAAACTAATGTATCACGTTAGATACTTCAACATAGTCTTGCAAAATAGGGAGGGTTATAAAGGAAGACAAAGCAGACTGTGGCTAGGAAGTCTGATTGTAAAATTGCATGTGTGCTCTCAAAGAACTCTGTTGCTCACAAGAGAAAAGTTAATGTGTGGCTCTCGTCAGAAAAGTCACTTTTTAGAAGTGCATCTTCTAACTTTAGATCTGCTGCCTGTGTTTAGGCAGAGGAATAAGTGCTTGCCTTAGTGTCCCAACATTTTTACTAAGTCTGCTACTACAGCAGAGCTAGTGTAGCTCAGTGAATGAGCTAGATTTTCTTTCCACATGTGCATCAAAGGAGTTGGTATCAAAGTTTTGAAGTGCTAAATCAGATTCTGCCCTAATTTATACCTGTGGAACTCCCTTGAAGACAGCAGAGTTGTGAGGAATAAATGGTAGAATTGGACTACAGAATCTTATTACATATATTGCATACACAGAACCTTATTGTGGCTGGGGATCTCACACACACTGTTAATTTATGCTAACCTCCATTACCCACTTGTCACATTCTCCCATACTACTCCATGCCTGCCTTCCAGTATGTATGCAACACCTTCCCAGAAGTAAAGGTGTAAAGCAGGGGTCAGCAACCTGCGGCATGCATGCCAAACATGGCACGTGAGCCGATTTTTTTTGAGCGGCACGCAGCCACCTGCCACAGTTCCAGCTCCCAGCCCAACTCAGTGCCCCTGCCCACCTATCTCCCCTGCAGGGGCAGGAGGCAGAAGCTTGGTTCTGCAGCAGCCAAGCTTCCCCCTCCCCCGCTTCTTCCCCCAGCGTGGTGCTTTCCTGCGCTAATCAGTTGATGGCCCTAGCAAGGGGGAGGGGGAAGAGGATCAGTGTGCAGGCAGCTCCATAGAGGAGGCAGAGAGAGGTAGGGACGGAGCCTTGGGGAAGGGGGTGGAACAGGGCACATCCCTTCCAGCCCCCTGCCATGAGCTGCTCAGGGCAGGGGGCTAGGAACACCCACACAAGCCGAGCACTGTCTCCCTTTGCCCTGACCCTCCTGCACACTCAGCCTTGTGCCCTGTATCCCCCCCCACCCTCCAGCTCTCTGCCCTGACCCCCCACACACACTCAGCCCTCTCTCCTACACCCTACACACACTCAGCCTTCTGCCCTGCACACCCCCAGCCCTCTGCCATGACCCCCCCACACTCAGCATTCTGCCCTGCAGCTCCCAAACCCCCTAGCCCTCTGCCCTGACCTTTGAACCCCCCCACCCAGCCTTCTGCCCTGCACCCCCTACACCCCCAGCCCTGACCCCCACACACACTCAGCTTTATGCCCTGCAGCCCCCTAGTCCTCTGCCCTGACCCTTGAACCCCCTCACATACCCATCCCTCTACCCTACACCCCCCCATCCATTCAGCCTTCTGCCCTGCACCCCACCACACACTCAGCCTTCTGCCATGACCCTTGACCCCACACACACACACACACACACACACAGCCTTCTGCCCAACACCTCAGCCCTCTGCCCTGACCCCTGAACCACCCCCACCCAGGTCTGGGGTCCTGGCCACAGGCCCTGCTCAGCCCGCTGCCGGCCTAGGTGAACAGAACCCCAGGCTGGCAGTGTAAGATCAGCACTTTTTAATTTAATTTTAAATGATGCCTCTTAAGCATTTTGAAAACCTTGTTTACTTTACATACAATAGTTTAGTTATGTAATATAGACTTATAGAAGGAGACCTTCTGAAAAAGTTCAAATGTAGTACCGGCACGCGAAACCTTAAATTAGAGTGAATAAATGAAGACTCGGCACAGCACTTCTGAAAGGTTGCCAACCCCTGGTGTAAAGCTACTACCCAGTCCTTTAGGTCCTTTTTTTTTTTTTTAAGACCTATTGCTAATATGTCTGCAGAATAGCACTCACTGACAGTGCCTAAGCAGGTGACCAACAGGGATTACTTGTTGCAGGGGGAGAGAATATAGAACTACATAATACCATTGTTAGAAACGCACTTTTTAAAGTAAAACTTCAGTTGAAGGTAACAGCTATACAAATCATCTTGTGTTGCAAGAAATGCCTGGTATAGCAGGCTGCAGATCTCACATTGACATCAAATAGTATCTAGTGCAGATTTCAACCAAGTAATGTCATAGAAGAATAGACTAGCTTTCTGCATAATACTCAGTGAATCTTCTGGTTTGTATGCTTGTTTGCAGGAAACAAATGCTAATGAGAGAACTTCAGAGAAATGTGAATATCCTCTTTTGAACCTTCGTTCTATATCCAGCATCACACAGTTAATGCCCTTCTTCAGGACCCTGAGCTGTGCGTTCAAAGTGCAAGGTAACAGGTCCCAGAATGCACAGAGTTCAGCATCTCTGTCAGTGGAATATTCTCTTGGCAAAAGCACAAGGATCTTGAAACAACTAGAAGAAAGTGTTGAATGTGACTTTTTGGAAAATCTGGAAAGTTAAGGCAATTGCAGGACAATTCATTTATGTTGGTATAAATAGTGAAACAAAGCTACAATCTCATTGTCAGAGATTTGTTACTGGGTTTTTTGTTTGTTTTTTTCTGCCATAAACTCAGAGTTTTGAAACGTCAGTTCATCTTTTTTTTGTACTGGTATAAAGTACACCTCCCGGAATCTTGTTTCTTGCTTTGTGTTGAGCTGTGAGGATTTTTGCTCAGCTTCTGTGGAAGAGAAAGGTAACATTTAGTACCAGTGATAAATTATAGTCTTCACAATGGAAACACGAACGGGATTCAAGAAAACTTTTTGTAATTATAGTAGAAATATCTTGACTAATTAAGGAAGGCAACAAATTTACTATTTAATTAGCAAACTAATATTTTAATCTGACTTGGAGAACCTTTCTTCTAAAAGTAAAAAGAAACTAATGTAACTTTTTTTTCAAAAATTACATGTCCGTGTAGTCATCTTGCATATATAGATACTTTCCAGAGGCTGTTTAAATTCCACTTATAGCGCTCTTTCTTTAACAATTGCCCAAACATATTTAGCTACTGAACTTCAACAGAAGTAAATTAAATTACCAACAGGTGTATTTTATCAGCTTTAAGATGATATAAGTAATGTTCAGATGTACTGCATTTGTAATCTCAAATCTGTATTATAGTAATATATTCTGCAAGATCAGTGATTATTTAATTTAGAAGACATACCTATTCAGTAACATTTATTGTTGTTTATAAATCGCTGAATTAAATTCCCAAAATTCAAAACTGGTCACTTTTCTAAAATAAAAACTTGGTTCAGAAATTGTTCTTTCAGAGACTAAAATCACCTTATAGCTTTTGAATGGCAATTTAAGTAAGGTAGTCCTGTAAAAATGTAAACTATTGTATATAAGAAACATACAGATCTTGAAATGCATGTGTGTTCTGTCCTTCATAGAGACTTCACTTTCATAGGTGATCAAAAGCAAAACCTTTTACAGTTTTTAAAGACTCTTTAAACAGGTAAATGTCTTTGCTGCTTTATGTGGCACAAAAGATAGGAGGAGACAGTTCGTGGGGCTGTGACTGAAAGGTTCAGGAGCAGCCTCTGAATTCTGGTGGCAAAGCAGTTCTGACAGATTTAGAGGAAAGGGATTGACTGGCTTATTCTCTCTCCATACAGTAAGGCTAAATGTCTGAACTGCATAAGATGCCATGTGTTTGATCATGGCCTCATGGTGAGCATCCTGGCAGTTATCTGCAGAAGGAGGATTACAAGAGGGTTTTTTTTGTTTTGCTTTTTAATTGAGAAAGCAAACATTCCTGAATTTTCAAACTGCCTGTTAATCCAATGAAGTATAAAATGATTAAGATCAACAGATAAGATAAATTATGTAGGTTGAATTATTTTGGGGCATTTTTCATGTTTGTCAGGAAGAAGAGCTTTACTTGTTTTGTTTTAGTACCTTCATCTCTAAAGACATGTTTTTGTGCAATATTGTTGAGCAGTTGGCCACTGCTACTAGTGTTAATTGGAAACCTCAGTGCCAAGCTAGACATGCTAAGACTTTTAATTTCAAACCTACTATTGCGCTTTTCTATTTAAAAAAGTCTCAGTAAATAGTAAAGGTATTAGACAGTGCAGACAGATTTATAAAGAAAAACAGGAGACTACTCTGCAATTCTTGTTGGCCTCCAGATAAACTTAGGTTTTTCATCTGTTTTTGATACAAAATAAATGGTGAAACATACACAACATCCTTTACTGTTGTGCTATACCATTGACTAAGAAATAGTTACTCATAGTCCTATGTTGAACTTTTAATAATTTGTAAACGTTGGTACAATTAAGTGTAGTATTGTTTACTCATTATGTATTATCAGAGGTTCTGAATGTAACTTAGACAAATTAGATCTGTGAAAGCTGTTGGCCTAATCACGGGTAAAAAGATGTATCTCAATCATAAATCGCCATCAAACTGGAGCAGAACATTAATTAAAGTTAAGTATATGTTACTTCTAAAATGTTTTCATTCAGCATAATCAGCCGATCAGACTAGACTCAGGGTATTTTGATGGTTTTATCTGTAAACTAAATTTTTTGTGATGAGAGGCACCCTTTGTTTTCAGTGAGTGATTCTCCTCCTGCCTAACCCAGATGAAGTGCTTATGTCAAGAGGGCTATTTGGGATGGTTCACCACCAGATCTTTCATTCCAGCTCCTCAGTTCAGTTCTAGATCTAAACAGCTGCCTAAACAGCTTTCTTTGCACTTACGGGACCAGCGTTACTTATGTGCTAGACCAGGCTCCCTGTGTTTTTCCTCTCTGTTGCTCTCATTTCTACATCCCATGAGAAAGGGAGTATCACCTTTGACTTCCCAAGCTTCAGGTGTCACAAGTATCAGATTTGTCACTTTCAAACAGGTTTCCCCACATAGCAGCCAAATAGCATTAGCCACTACACCACAGGTTCTCTTGTACTTGATTTTTGCAGACCACTTTGTAAAGACAAGGTCCCCTTGCATAACACTTAGCTCTAAATCCCCGCAACTGACCTATGGCATTCTGCTTGTTGTCATGTTCCTTAAGGTCCTCTAGAGAAGTGTCTGGGGGCCACTGACCCATAGTTGTAGAACGATTAATAGCACTACAGAGTCAGCTGACTTAAGAAAAACATGTTTCTATTTTAAGTGTCTAAGGCCTGGTTGTGACATTTACCCAGGGTACAACCTGGACTGATGAACTACTATGTCCCCTTCAACCCAGGGTATCTTTTACACTGCTTTGCTGTGAAAGCCACCACTCCTGGTCTGCCCACACAGCCTCCAACATGTAAATCACTCCCAGCTATACTGTACGAGTGCTATAGTCAGCCACCCATGAATTATGCTGCGGACAACACCAGCAAACTTCCAGTCTCAGACTTTCCCTCAGAAATGTGCACCTTGTACTGCCCAGCACTCTCCTGGACGATACAAGCTCATATAAAGTCCATTTCATTAATAGAAAATATGTGCAAATCTTGTTATAACAAATGGAGTTTCCCCAAACACTTCAATTCAAACACCCTGGTTTAGATAAAACAAAACAAGTTTAACTACAGAAAGATATTTTAAGAGATGAGGCATAAAAGTCAAAATTGGTTACAAAGAAATAAATGCAAACTAATACCTAACTTAGCAAGCTAAGTAAATACCAGCAAAGGTTTCTCTCACCACATGCTTTAGCAGTCATATGAATGAAATCCTTTCAGCCAGGATCTTCCCCCCAGTTCAGTGTTAATATCCTTGTCTTTCAGGTGCTGTTGATTCTGTGAGTAGACAGGAAGGGAGAGATATTTGGGGCCTCTGTTTCCCTCTCTCTTTCTTTGAAAATCATCTCCAGCTAGGGTTCTGGAGGTAGCAAGTCTGTGGAGATGGAAACCTCCAGCTGTTTTGTTGCCAAGATGTAAATTTTTTACTCGCACCCTTTTTCCTTCCAAAGAATGGCTGCTTAACCAGGTGATAGTCCATTTGACTTCACCGACACCTGGCTGAAGCAGAGACAGTTTGCCTTTTGTCTCTGAGGAAGCTGTTGGTGCCTGCTTTTCTAAACATGGAATATGTCTCAGTACTGTTATACAGAGGAATCTTATAACTTTACATACAATGCTGCCACACATTTTACCAGAATAATAATGATCAGCACATTGAGTTTTCAAATGATGCCTTCCAAGACACTGTACAAAAGCGCAGTTTTTAAAAAGGGATGAACATAGGGATACAGACTGTCTCACTGGTCTACTAATGTGCTATTTTGGTTATGGGTGGTGGGTTTTTTTTACTAAAATAGTTATACCAGTACAATCACATTAGTGTGGATGCAGATATTAGTATAAACACTTTTATACCAGCATAACTTATTCCTCTTTCTGTATAGGAATAGTTGTATCAGTTTAAAGGACTCTAAGGGCTTGCCTACGTGGTGCAGCAATATACACTAGGTGTGTGACTTGAGTGCACTAATCTGTTGCATGCTAACTGGACTGTGTAGACTCTGCTGGTGCACACTAAGTTCCCTAATGCGCTGTTGTACTATGTTAACGTGCACTTAGAGAACTTTTAGTGCACGCCAACAGGGTCTATACAAGTCAGTACACAAAACGTTGGTACACTTTAGAAATCACATCCCCTAGTGTGTATTGCCATGCTGTGGTGTTCTGATGCTGTGTAGATTATACTGATTAATGCAGCCATACTAAGAAGATTATACCATGTTAGCCATATTGGTATAGATAATGCAGTATAACTTATGTGTAGACAAGCGCTAAGAGAGCCTGATGTTAGGAATAGCAAAAAGAATACTTTTGCTTAGTGTGTGTCTGGTCATGAGGATTTCTTTGTAAAAGAATGAGGTAAAGCTGAAACACTAGTTCACTTGTTTTTATAGAAACTGCAACTTCAAAAATCACATAGGCTTAAAGATCAGTTTTCCAGAAGAAAAAGGAGATAGTATTTACGACAGATTACTGCCAAAGAACAGCAGAAGTTGAAACATGGTACATGAAATAAAGGTCTTAAGTGTATTCAATGTTATCTTTTCAATGTAATTCTTTTCACAATAATAAATGTTATTTTGAAATACCTCTTCAAATGGAACCTTGTTTTACTACTCATTTCTGACAGACTGTCCGCAGAGATCATTTTCTTTGACTCTCAAAAGTCTTTTCAGAATTTCATTTCAACTTAGCAAGCTCTGATACACAGCTCTATATCCTATTTTTTTTTATAGACTGTCTTCCTCCCTGTTTATTTTAAGCAACTGCTGTATGATGTAAGCACCAAACGCTCTATGCCCACATTGTCTATTGTAGCTTTGGATTTTAAAACTAAGTACAAATGATTCTGCTACTGCTCAGAACTGAAAGTCACTGTACTAAAACTTGTATCCTTTCTTTCTCTGCCTTCCTAGCACACCTCTGCAGTTCTATGAAACAGTTAATTTCAGTCATCCACCCTAGAAGTTGCTAGGCTTCAGTTGTGCTGCATAATATTTGAAAAATTCTGCTGAGCGCTAGGTGCTATACACATTTTAAGAAATACTACTGCATACCCAGTTGGAAATGATGAATAAGACGGTAACTGTAGTAAGATGTTTGAGAGAATTGATTGACACTAATGAAGAATGTTTTATAAGTGGATAATATCAGCATGTTAGTGTTGACAACAGGGCACTACTCCCCCTGAAATGGATCTTACTGGCTCCCGGTGGAGCAGATTACTGTCATACCAGTGAAAAAGGTCCATAGTAATTATCTTCAATACACAGCAGTTCAAGAAGGAATTACACAAGTGGTAAAGGGTTATATTAAGCACATAACTCCTATGTTAAACATTAAGAGCTATACATTCCTCTTACGGGTCTCTTTCACAAACAGGCCCTGTGCTAGCCTCACGCAGTTCCTGCTTGGCAAACAGAGAAGGTGATTACCAATTTTATAGACAACTTCTTCCCTCTTGGTCTGTTCTTCTCAGCCCTCTGGTCTGGCTCAGATTCCCTCGAGGCAAGGCCTTGGTTGCCTTAAAACCCCTCTGGTTCACAGTCTTACTTGAGCCCATGGAGCAGAGTTTTGGCCACTTTGTCTAGCAACGTTGCTTCTTCAAGCATCAATTAAGGAATCCCAATCACAGTAATTTACTTTGCTTCATTCTTATACTCTTTTTTTTCCCCCTCAAAGAAGTCACATGTCTTAAAAGCGTGCCCAGTGGGTGTGTGGTTACTGATTTTTACCTGATTAATATTTTAGAAGGGGCTGAGTGGTGGTACCAAACGAAGATCACCCCATGTTTACTCACTCATCATGCACTCTGCATGGTGTCCCCGCTGTAGGTCACTATAATCAGATAGACCTGTGCTCCATGCTGGAACTTTATACCTGTGGTATTTACTTTTGCATGGGCCTATATTTGCTGACCAGTGGGTTCACTATCTAGTACACATGAAGACTTTACCAGTTCTTTATCAGATTTGGTTCTGCTAAAAGGGAATCTGCTCCCAGGATCCTCTGCAGCCATGTTTAAGTCACGTCAAGTTATGCTTACATCATGCATTCAGTACAGCCACACCAATCTGGCACCATCTCAGTCCCCCATTTGATATTCATTTAACAAAAATAATTGTAATATCACATCAATCATACCCACAATTTGTACATTACTAGATCACGTGTCTCCTTTCCTGGTGTCTATAAAACTTAAAGCATTCTTTTACAATTAGTAGCATACTCCAACAACTCAATCTTGTAAATTTTCCCCAAAGCTTGTTTTTTCTTGTATTGCTTACACATTTGATATCCACAACAGAAACATACAAGAATACTACATCCAGAAATCCAAAATAACAGTGCCCATTCAACTCCATTCCATGTTACTTGACATACAACATTGTACCAAGCACACATTTGATCTTTTTTCTACAGCTTTTTCAACAATTTTATACTTTTGAGCAAGCATAACTTTTACAGATATTATCAGTCTAGTTGACCATTCTAGTTGGTCTAGTGTGCCTTGATTAATTTGTATGTCCATATTCCAATCTCTATCGTTCCACTCTGTTTCCTACACACGTTAATCTAGGGTGAATCAATGGTTTTAGTCATCTGAGGATGCCATTGATATTGTTCATACTGGAAATAAGTTGTATCTCCACAAGTACACCACGTCCCTTGCTCCATGAACCAGGTTTAGTTGTTAGTTTCGTTATCCTTTTTGTTTTGATGCCAACATATATCTTGGTTTATCATTAATCCTCACCACCCATTTTTCCACTGTAGAGTCATGGTGAGATTACCTCCTTTCCATTCCAAGTTCAGTTTCCTTCTTTAACCAAGATACCCCATTCCCACTGGGCTCCTAGTACTTGCTTCCATCCTGACCCATTTCCTTCTGGTACTATTTCATAGCACTCTGTTTCGTTTTTCCAGGTGCTGGCATATTACCAGATACACCTCCTGTGTCTTTCCATTAGCTATGCTGGAAAGGACAAGAGTGCCCTGGGATATGGTACATGTATCCACTTGCACCATCCAGGTATCTTGGAATGATTGATTTAATCTAAGAGTAGTAACTCCAATACCCAGTTAAGAGTCTGGGATCAAGTTCCATTGTTCTCCCAAGATTCCTTTTTAGCTCTGTTCCATTGTTCTCCCAAGATTCCCTGGGCTTCTATGCAAACTTCTCCCTGGGATAATCCTGAGCCAATATCCCTTTGTCATAAACGGAGAGTTAAGAGTTAATAGAACAGAAGTACTTCATATCTCTCTTGCCTGTAAAGGGTTAACAAGATCAGTGAGCCTGGCTGTCACCTGACCAGAGGACCAATCAGGGGACAGGGTACTTTCAAATCTTGAGGGAGGGAAGTTTTTGTGTGCGCTGTTAGATTTTGGTGGTTGTTCACTCTAGGGGCTCAGAGGGACCAGACGTGCAACCAGGTCTCTCTCCAATCTCTCCAATACAGGCTCTTATAAGTTCAGAATAGTGAGTACTAGATAGATAAGGTGAACTAAGCTTATGGTTGTTTTCTTTATTTGCAAATGTGTATTTGGCTGGGAGGAGTTCAAATTGATATTTTGCTGAAAAGATTTTAATTTGTACTTGTATACTTAGGCTGGGAGGGTATTCCCAGTGTCTATAGCTGAAAGACCTGTAACATATTCCATCTTAAATTTACAAAGATAATTTTTACTGTTTTTCTCTCTAATTAAAAGCTTTTCTTGTTTAAGAACCTGATTGTTTTTTAGTCTGGTGTGAAACCCCAGGGGACAGGGTCTGGATTCACCAGGGAATTGGTGGGAAGAAAGGAGGTAAGGGGGAGAGAGAGGTTAATTTCTCTCTGTGTTAGGATTACTGTCTCTCTCAGGGAGAGTCTTGGAGGGGGAGAGAGAAGAAGGGGGGAAGGTGAATTTTCCTCTCTGTTTTAAGATTCAAGGAGTTTGAATCACAGTGATCTTCCAGGGTAACCCAGGGAGGGGAAGCCTTGGAGAGGCAACGGTGAGGGAAAGGGTTTACTTTCCTTGTGTTAAGATCCAGAGGGACTGGGTCTTGGGGGGACCAGAGTGTACCAGGCACTGGAATTCCTGGTTGGTGGCAGTGCTACAAGTACTAAGCTGGTAATTGAGCTTAGAGGAATTCATGCTGGTACCCCATCTTTTGGATGCTAAGGTTCAGAGTGGGGAATTATACCATGACATCCTTGTTTAACAATATCCAGAATACTTTTCCCCAATAATTCACTCAATTCCATCACAGAATATCCCATCTCTTGAGCCATTATTTCCTCTTGTTCCCCAGTGTGTGCTGACTGCATCATTTGCTTTAAAGTCTCTCTCATTCTTTCCCTTATGGTAGACTTTGTGTTTCCCATACGGTATCTCTTAACCATTCCTCTTCTTTCCACACCCAGCTTCAGTATGTTTTATATTGTACAATCCATTTAGAGCATTGGCCTGCTAAACCCAGGGTTGTGAGTTCAATCCTTGAGGGGGCCATTTAGGGATCTAGGGCAAAAATCAGTACTTGGTCCTGCTAGTGAAGGCACAGGGCTGGCCTCAATGATCTTTCAAGGTCCCTTCCAGTTCTAGGAGATATAAAAATAGATTTTTTATTTTATATATATGGAAGTATTGGAAGTTCCTTTACTCTGTTCACAACAAGCCTGCGGTTCTGTGAAATCAGGGCCCACTTAGCCAAATGATGATCACTTACTCTCATATAAGAAGTCTTTCCATGCAGAATCAGTTTCACTGGAGTGTGGGCTGTGGTTTCAATAATAGGAGCTTGGCTATTATATGGGCTTTACAGAAATGGGAATACATAACAGAACAAGCATTCCTGTTCACATGGAGAAAATGTGGGGTGTTAATTTGCTCCTTCCATAAGCAATAGGGCATTGCTTTCCACATGTTCCCTGCAGCAGTACTGCACCTATAGCTCCCAAGCTGTGTGATACCATTAAGTAAAAAGCTTTAGTTGGATCTGGATATGCTAATGCTGGTGCAGTCATAACTGGTTTTTTTAACTTCCTGAATGCCTCATCATGTTCTGGGCCCTAGTCCCATTATCAGTTCCTCTTTTATTAGGGACCACAAGAGTCTACAAATTTCAGCAACATTTGGCATAAAAATCCTGAACAAATCCCACAGCTCCTTACAATATCCCAACTGAATACACATCCACTGGAGAGTGCATCAGATTTCCACACTGTTTTCTGATAGTACCTAAGTATTCAACTTCTTACTGTATCAGCTGTGCCTTGTCCCACAATAATTTAAAGCCTATTTTCTCCACTGTTCCCAGGACCAGTTTAATTTGATGTTTACACTCCTGGGAAACCACTGTTATCAGTATGTCATTGTGACAAAGCTCTGTCCTTGTCTCAGTGGGTCCCAAGCTTCCTGGCGAATTTCACTAGCCTCAGAGGCTCACTGTGACCCTCCACTTAACCCTTCTCTCTCGAGAGGCAAGGGTCACAGCCTACTGAGCCATTTTCATCATAAGCCAGCAAGGGAGGTGAGGAAAAGCTACCCTCCCTTGCACAGTCTCTGTTGTCTCCCAGTCTGAGTGATTGATCAGGGGAACAAAGGGGAAAGCCCAGGCCTGCCCTCTACTCTGGGCTCCAGCCTAGGGACCCTAATAGTAGCAGCTATGGTAGCTGACTTTTTAGAAACAGGATGTGTACAATTCCCTGGGCTATTTCCCCACAGCAGCCTCCACTTCCTCCAGGTCCACTTCACCCTTACCTCAGGCCAGCCTTCCTTGTACCTGATATGGTGTGTACCACTCAGCCTTTCCAACAGCACAACTTTCTCCTATAGCTCCTGACATGCACACCTCCCTGACTAACTGGGAGGCTTTTAACTAGTTTCACCCAGCCCCTGATTGGCTTCAGGTGTCCCAATCAACCTAGTATCCTCCTGCCTTCTGGGAAGATCTTAATCAAGACATCTAGGGCCAATTAACCTGGAGCAACTGCCATTTGGTTACCATGGTGTCATGGTATAATTCCCCACTCTGAACCTTAGTGTCCCAAAGATGGGGTACCAGCATGAATTCCTCTAAGCTCAATTACCAGCTTAGTACTTGTAGCGCTGCCACCACCCAGAAATTCCAGTGCCTGGTACACTCTGGTCCCCCCAAAACCTTGCCCGGGGACCCCCAAGACTCAGTCCCTCTGGATCTTAACACAGGGAAAGTAAACCCTTTCCCTCACCGTTGCCTCTCCCAGGCTTCCCCTCCCTGGGTTACCCTGGAAGATCACCGTGATTCAAACTCCTTGAATCTTAAAACAGAGGGGAAAATCCACCTTCCCCCCTCCTTCTCTCTTCCTCTCCCTGAGAGAGACAATAATCCTAACACAGAGAGAAAATTAACCTTTCTCCCCACCAATTCCCTGGTGAATACAGACTGTCCCCCCTGGGACCTCACCAGAATAAAAAAACAATCAGGTTCTTAAACAAGAAAATTTTTTAATTAAAGAGAGAAAAAACAGTAAAAATTATCTTTGTAAATGTAAGATGGAATATGTTACAGGGTCTTTCAGCTATAGACACTGGGAATACCCTCCCAGCCTAAGTACAAATTAAATCCTTTCAGCAAAATACAAATTTGAACTTCTTCCAGCCAAATACACATTTGCAAATAAAGAAAACAAACATAAGCCTAACTCGCCTTATGACCTAGTACTTACTATTTTGAATTTATAAGAACCTGTATCAGGGAGATTGGAGAGAAACCTGGTTGCACATGATAGGGAATATAACCTCCCTCTCGTCTCGTTAAAATAAGCTTTGCCATTGCTTTATAAGTAAAGTAGCTTTGCAATTATTTTTACAGGCTCTATATGCAGGCCTCAGGCTTAACTAAACCAATGCTACTTAAGAACAATTTGTTTATCAGCATACAACTATGTATGAAGAAACAGGCTGTGAAGCACTGACAAAAGAGGAACTGGGCGGGGGGGGCAAAGGGTCACTTAAGTGCCAGCTGCTTTAAGCAAAATATAGTATAATTATTGCTTGCTTACAGTAACTGCAAGGTGGAGTTACAGAATGACCAGCTCACCCACTGCCAAAACGCATGATAAGTGTTGAAATGGCTTGCTCAATTATAGAATGACCAGCTCACCAACTGCAAAAATGCAAGATAGGTGTTGAAATAGCTTGCTGGTTTACAATATCAATTTACCAGAAAAGGGCAAATAACTTGTGTAATCAATATGATGTTTTGCAGTTTTAACCTTTATAAGCTTGGTGAAAATTGTAAAGGGCAGAGCAGCCTACCCTTGCATGGGGTTACACTGTCTCTCCCTGTATGCATACTTGTAATCTTGTAGTCTTGTTTTTATCAATAAAGGTGCCTCAGGCTGTCTGATCCAAAATCAGCTGGGCGCTGGTCTTTTCCCCAACACATGTCTGGTCACTCTCAGAACCCAGAGAGAACAACCACCAAAAACTAACAGTGCACACAAAAACTTCCCTTCCTCAAGATTTGAAAGTATCCTGTCCCCTGATTGGTCCTCTGGTCAGGTGACAGCCAGGCTCACTGATCTTGTTAACCCTTTACAGGCAAAAGAGATATGAAGTACTTCTGTTCTATTAACTCTTACTTATCTGTTTATGACACGTGGTAACAGGGATTTGTTTAGTCTAGGGCTAACATACCTTTTCTCGCTACTTTCCTATAGCCATCTGGCCTTCTCCTGTCACAGTCATCCACATAAGAAGTAACTCACAGCTTATCCGAATCAGGGAGTTGATCCCACATCCTTGTCATATGTGCATGTGCTATAGCTGAAGCATCATGGTAACCCATGGGGACATGCTGAAATGTTAACTGTTTGTCCTGGAATGTAAAAGGCAATCGAGACTGATTCTCAGGGGTTAATGGAATGGCAAAGAAACAATTACCAATATCCAATACAGAGAACCATTTAGCAGCAGCAGCTATTCCAGCCAGTATAGCTAGTGCCATCGGTACTGTAGCCACATTGATTTTTCTATAATCAAGCATGAGGACCCACTGTCCGTCTGATTTCCGCACAGGCCAGATTGGAGAATTGTATGGACTTTGGTACTCCACTCCACTTCTTGTTCTTTTAAATCCTGTAGCAATTCTTCTATATGCAGAACAGCTTCTGCAAGATAGGAATATTGAGGAACTGGGTTTACAAATTTTCCTACTATTTTCACTGCTGTTTGTATGCCCCCACATTCGGATTTCTTCTTGGCCCGCACCATAAGGAACTCCCATGTCCATTCACTATCTGGTAGAACTATGGCTTTGCAAGCTCCTTTCCTCAAGCCTCCTGAAATCACCTGCTCACTCACAATCCCTGTCTCCCTTTTCCACAGCCAACCTCCTGTCAAATCAATTATCCATTTCTCCTGCTGTACCACATCTTTACCTAAGATGGCATTTTCAGTCATGCTGTTACAGACTACTGTATCTGTCCAAAACTTACTGTGTCCTATTACCCATGGCAGGTTTTTTTCAATAAAATCCCTTTCACTCCTCTGCCCTGAAATCCAAATAAAGGAATAGTCTGTCCTTTCTGCACATCCTCCTGCACCAATTTAATCAGAGTTGCCTCCACTCCTATCATAACCTTATTCCCAGATTCTGGACCTTAGCGTCCAAAACTTGGGGGTTAGCATGAAAACCTCCAAGCTTAGTTACCAGCTTGGACCTGGTACTGCTGCCACCACCCAAAAAATTAGAGTGTTTTGGGGCACTCTGGTCCCACTGAAAAACCTTCCCTGGGGACCCAAGACCCAAATCCCTTGAGTCTCACAACAAAGGGAAATAATCCTTTTTCCCTTCCCCCCTCCAGATGCTCCTGGAGAGATACCCAGACACAAGCTCTGTGAAACTACGCAGAGTGATTCCCCCTCTCCGTTCCCAATCCTGGAACAAAAGCACTTTCCTCTTCACCCAGAGGAAATGCCAAATCAGGCTAGCAATCCAACACACAGCTCTCCCCTTGATTTCTTCCTCCCACCAATTCCCTGGTGAGTACAGACTTAATTTCCCTGAAGTAAAGAAAAACTCCAACAGGTCTTAAAAGAAAACTTTATATAAAAAAGAAAGAAAAAATACAAATGTTCTCTCTGTATTAAGATGATACAACACAGGGTCAATTGCTTAAAAGAATATTGAATAAACAGCCTTATTCAAAAAGAATACAAATTAAAGCATTCCAGCACTTATATTCATGCAAATACCAAAGAAAAGAAACCATAGAACTTACTATCTGATCTCTTTGTCCTTACACTTAGAAACAGAAGACTAGAAAATAGAACTACTTCTCCAAAGCTCAGAGGAAACAGGCAGACAGACAAAAGACTCTTACACAAACTTCCCTCCACCCAAAGTTGAAAAAATCCGGTTTCCTGATTGGTTCTCTGGTCAGGTGTTTCAGGTGAAAGAGACATTAACCCTTAGCTATCTGTTTATGACAACTCCTCTATCAATTAATGCTAGCAACCATTGTATGACTCCTTCTGCCCCCACCTGCCACGCTTCCATATAAGGTCTACCAGTTATGTGGGGCTGTAATTTAGCCACTAACGTCCAATCTTGGGGGCAGGGGTTGCTAAGGACCAGGCAACTCTACTGAGATGTAGAGCTACCATGACAGGAAGCTGCCATGTCCATCTAAGCAATTCCTGGGACAACAAGCCGTAAGGGCCTACCAGATCTCCTGTACCTGTTCCCACAATCTCAACAGCCTTAGCCCCAGGTTGTGGCGCAGGCTGTGACTTGTTCCCTGCCAAATCACTCACAGCATTTAACACAACCTCTAAAGGTTGTCCATCTAAACGAACCATATCCACTCCTTTCTCCTGGTGTAAAGCCAATATTTGTGCTCTCACTATTCCTCCACCTGACCCTATGCATCCTTTGTTGGGTCGTCCCACTCCACATCCCATACTGGCGTGATTAGGGCCTCTGTAGCCTGTTCGGTTGCTGTAAGAAACCTTGCTGACTGCCCTCTTGGAGGAACCACTTATTCTGTTTACCACCTTTTCTGCTGCTCGAGACAGTTTAATCAATCTAGCCTGATCCAACTCTCTCGAGATCCTATAAACACCTTAATAGGTTCCCTTAAACCATCATATAACAAATCTGTTACCTGCCCTTCCTCCATATCAGCTAGAGAACCTGCCAACAACAGTTTAGCACAATAAGTCATAACTGACTCTCCTTCCTTCTGATGCAAAACTGTCTTTCTTCACTAAGCAGGGGCTCCAGCCTCCCTCTCTTCTTTTTTTCTTTTTTGCGCTTCAGCGCCGCTCTGGCGTTCTTTTTCTCTTTTCTTTTTCTTTTCTTTTTTTTTCTTTTTTGCATTTAAGTGGCCAGAGCGCCGCGGGTTTTTTTGTTTCTTTTTTTGGCCTGGGGCGGCCATAGCCACCTTACAATCGCGTTATAGCCAAATTCGCATTATTGTGGGGCGCATTATAGCGGGGTTTCCCTGTACTTGCTTTTCACTTTCGATTAACAGGGGAGTTGTTTCTTCCATGTCATAGCCTAGGGATTTAGGTATTTGAATCACCACTGCTGGTTGTCTTTCCATTTCTTCCCCTGATTCAACAGGTTCATCTTCCTCATCCAGGAGTTCAAACACCAAACTCTCTTCTTGATCCTTCACCCTTGTATCATCAGTATTGTATTTAGCTCTATATCTGTTTTTAATCACTTGTGGACACCTTACGGGTATATCAATGTCATGGTATGTAGGCTGATTTGCTGCTTCACTCCCATACTTTTTGCCAGACCATAATGACACGCACATCCTTTTGCCATTCTTTTCCTCTCTCATACATTCATATGGAGGTGGCTTTACATATTCCTTCTCCTTCTCTTGTGCTTTACCCCGCTGCCACTCCCTCACAATATTTTCCCAATCCTCATCTTTCCAGGGATTATGATCAATAGCCATGCTACAAAGTTTTCCTAGCCACCAAAGCAGACTCCAGCTTATTAATCACTTCAATCCATTTCTTATGCTTCTCTTTTAAAAACTGACACAGCCCCTTATATCATTTTGCCTCCAATTTATACTTTTATTTTTCCCGCATTTGTGCATCCATATCACATTCCAATTCCTGACAAGTTTGAGTTAAAGCAGCCATCTGCAGGACATTAATTATGTTTTGAGTCAGAGCAGTTTGCAAATCTTTTTATCCCCTCATTTTGTAATCTCAGCTTCTCTAGCTCCTGTTGCAAATTTTCTTTTTCCTGTTTCCAAATCTCACGCTCCTCTGCCAATTTATTCACAGCCTGATTGTAGAGAAGTTAGCCTGGGCTCGTCTCTCTCCAGGGTGGTGGGGAACCACACTGCCTCACTACACTATTTATGTATTTGGGGAACTGGTTTGGCTGCAGAAGTCCTTCCCGGGTGGCCCTGGTGGGGGCAAAAATAAGTACAGTTAGGCTGGGGCCACGGGGCAACAATGAGTCAGGAACTCAGGCCCTCAGGCAGGGGCTGAGCAACAACAGTAGGCCCAAGCCTCCAAAAGGCCTGGGAGAGGGGGAGACTGTCACCCACGTGTTGGGGGGGCAGGGGAGGGACACAGGCCCTTCCACCCCACTGCGTCCCCGCCTAGGGCCCTAGCAGCGGAAGAAGACCGGCTGCTGTGTCAGTGGGGATCCTGACGGCAACACACTGACATGGGCTCTGGCTAGGGTGACCAGACGTCCCGATTTTATCGGGACTGTCCCAATGTTCGCTTGTTTGTCCCGCATCCCGACCAATGTTAGGTTGGGACACTGGACAAACAAGCAAAGCTCCGGAGCCTGGAAGGGCTTGTGCCCTCCCCCGCCCCCACTCCGCCCTCTCCTTCCCCCATTGGATCCCTCCCCAAATCCTCGCCTCTTGCCAAGCACGCCATGCCCAGGAGACGCAGGGGAGCACAGGGCCGGGGTGAGTGTGAGTCCGACCTGGCCCCTGAGCAGTCAGGACTCTGACGCGGTACCTGGAGGGAGAGTAGGGAGTGGCCTGCGGGGCCAGGCAGCGGTTGTTCTCACCACCTGGGCAGCAGGACTCAGGAGCAGCCGCTGCTGGAGCTCCCACTGCCGCAGGGGGGAGGAAGTGGCCGAGCACGTGGCGCTCGGCGGCTATGGCTTTGGCACCCGGGTCTGAACCCCCTGGGCCTGCTGCAGGGACCCAGAAGAGTGCACGCTGCGCCCAGCACCTGGCCAGTCGCGTCGTCTGGCTGCCCAGCTGGTGCAATCCTGCAGCGGAGGCATCGGCAGCCCAGCCCTGTTCATTCCCCTGCAGGACCCGAGCGGGATGGGGAGGCTCGGGCCTGCTGCCCCCACTCCGGGGCTGCCCGTGGGATTGCACCAGCTGGGCAGCCAGCCCAGAGGTGATTGGCTAGGGGCTGGGCACGCGCAGCGTGTGCGCTGGGTCCCCGCAGCAGGCCCGGGCTTGGGGGGTTCGTGGGCACCAGAGCCGCAGCCACCAAGCTTGGCCAGCGGCCGCTTCCTCCCCGCATGGCAGTGGAAGCTGCAGCAGCAGCTGCTCCCGAGTCCCGCTGCACAGGTGGGGAGAACAGCTGCCACCTGGCCCCGCAGGCCACCCCTTACTCTCCCTCCAGGTACTGTGCCCAAGTCCTGCCTGCTCAGGGCCAGGCTGGACTCACACTCACCCCGGCCCCGTGCTCCCCTGAGTCTCCTGGGCCTCCCTCCAGTGCTTGTGGAGGGAGAAGGAATCAGGAGTGGGGTTTTTTTTTTTCCTCTGAACCCATTTTTTCCCCTCTGCCCCTGCTCCGCCCCGCCCCCCCCCCCCACATCCAGATATTTTACCTGGGTGATCTGGTCACCCTAGCTCTGGCAGTGCTGCCCCCAGGCTACTTTTGGACTCTCCCTCTTGTGTGGTACCTGGGTCGAGGGGGTGTTCTCCAGGGGGTCCAGCACCATGGGCTTCTCAGGGTAGCTGGAGAGAGGCAGGCCCGGCAACTCCTCGGGTAGTGAGCGCAGGGCAGGGCAGGGCAAGCCGGTCCTTGCATGAACCGCAGATTACTGGTGCTTCCCGGTCATAGCCTAGGCCAGAAGCATCTGGCTTCTCCAGCGGCTGCTTTCCCAGTGAGCTCTGAAGTCGAGGCTTTATACTTCCGGGGCACTGTCTGACCCTCTTGGGGACAGGCTCAGAGCTTACTAGCTCTGCCCACTCTGGTGTCTGGAAGGGCTCGTCTCTCTCCGGGGCTGCGGGGAACCATACCGCCTCACTGCACTGATACATAATCCAAAGAGCAGCATTTGTCATTTGTTCCTTTTTAGGAATAGGAGTGCCATATGTCTGATATTTTAACAGCATGTCATTCAAATACCCTTCCTTGTACGGGACAGGAACAGCATTTGGCAACCATGGATCAGAGCTAAGATCTTCACATGCCTGTCTCAGTAAGCACCTCTCAGCCCTACCTGGGGGCTTCAGGGCATTCCCTGTGCCCCCAATATGACGACCCTTCCCTGTCTGCATTTACAAAACATCATTGACTCCAGGAACAATCAATACAACTCTGCTCACCAGTATATTTCCCTCTCTTCGTACTGTAACTAAATCTGGCCCCTAAGCTATAATTAATATAAGTCAGAACTGATTCAGAATAATATTCAAATTAGTTGATTAACATCAATGATTCAAGATAACAAACTCTTAACGGGCAATCAGTTCAGACACAGTTCGATTCAGTTTGAAGACCTTTTCACTTAGACACGACAGTAAACCATCATCTGCTACCAAATGTTGACAACGGGGTGCTACTATCCCTGAAATGGATGTTTACTGGCTCCTGGTGGAGCAGATTACTCTCATACCAATGAAAAAGGTCCACACTAATTATCTTCAATACACAGCAGTTTATTGAGAAGAAATTACACACGCGGTAAAGGGTTATATTAAGCACATAACTCCTGTGTTAGACATTAAGAGCTATACGTTCTTCTAGTGAGTCTCTCTTCCACAAACACAAACAGGCCCTGTGCTAGCCTCACACAGTTCCTGTGTGGCAAACAGAGAAGGTGGTTACCAATTTTATAGACAGCTTCTTCCCTCCTGGTCTGTTATTCTCAGCCCTCTGGTCTGGCTCAGATTCCCTCAAGGTCTTGGTTGCCTTGAGACCCTAGGTTCAGTCGTATTTGAACCCATGGAGCAGATTTTTGGCTACTTTATTTAGTAGCGTTGCTTCTTCAAGCATCAATTAAGGAGTCCCAACCACAGTAATTTACTTTGCTTGATTCTTATACTTTTTTTCCTCAAAGGAGTCACATGTCTTAAAAGTGTGCCCAGTTGGCGTGTGGTTACTAATTTTTACCTGATTAGTATTTTAGAAGGGGCTGGCGTGGGGGTGGTCCTGAACAAAGATCACCCCACCTTTACTCGCTCATCAATCATTCACTCTGACTCTCTGCATGGTGTCCTTGCTATAAGGTCACAATAATCAGGTCGACCTGTGCTCCATGCTGGAACTTTATACGTGTGATATTTACTTTTGCATGGGCCCATATTTGCCAACCAATAGGTTCAATATCGATCACACATGCAGACTTTGCCAGTCCTTTATCAAATTTCCTTCTGCTTAAAGGGAACCTGCTCCCAGGATCCTCTGCAGCCATTCAGCCATGTTTAAGTCTTGTCAAGTTATGCTCACACCATTCATTCAGTATGGCCACACCAATTTGGCACCATCCCAGCAATTTGTGCCTGACATTTTTTTCCCCCTGAAATGCTGAGCATCCAAAATTCCATTTGAAGTCACTGGCAGCTGCAGAAGTAAACACAGTTAGTCATAAGCCCAGGCCCTAGGTCAGAGTGCGGCAATGATGAGTTAGGTGCTCATGCCCTCAGGCAGGGGCTGAGCAATAACAATATATAAACAGTGCATCCAGGCCCTTGGTCAGGGCTGGGACGGAGTGGAGTGGAAGGGCCTACGTGTCCCCCCTGCCACCAAGGGCCTGGGCTCACTGTTTATATACTGTTATTGCTCAACCCCTGCCTGAGGACCTGAACCCTGACTCACCATTGCCCCACACTGACCTAGGGCTTGGGCTTATGACTAACTGTTTATTTCTGCCCTCACAAAGTCTGTGGAGGAAGACTCCTGCAGCTGGACTAATTCTATGCTAGGCCACCTTCCGAATCTAGTGAGGTAGTGTGGTTCCCCGCCACCTTAGAGAGAGACAAGCTCTGGCTAACCTCTCTACATGGACCAACTTCGATTGGTGAAAGAGACATACTTTTCAGCTAACGCAAGTTCTTCAGGTCTGTGTAAGCTTGAAAGCTTGTCTTTCACCAACGGAAGGTGTTCCAATAAATGATATTGCCTCACCAATCCTGTCTCACTAATAGACTGGGCCCAAAGACAGCTACACCAACATTCCAAAAAAAAAAAAAAAAAAAAGGTACTTTGTTTTTCTGCTTTATTGGGAACATTGTTCATACAGCTCCCTCAGTGGGAGATTGTTTCTACGAAACTCGATTACCCTCCGTCCTTTAAAAGGCCCTATCAGAACTCAGGAACTATTATGTAATTAGCAAAGCAGCACATGCCATTTGTCCAGCATGGGTGTCGCACTGTCTGGAGTGGCTCATGACAGTTGAGTGCCTACCTCAGGGCAGACACCCTAACTGGTGGTATGTTCTACAATTAGATTTCACCAAGTCAGTAATAAATGTGAACTCCCACATCACTGTAACACTCTTACCTGGGAATCACAGACAGTCCCCTTAGACTGTTCGGTCTATCCTGCCATTCAGGCAAGCTGGACTTAGTGATAAATGGTCACTTACACCAAAAATCACAAAATGTTCAGGTTGCTTCCAGTCCCCAGAGACCAGTCACTTACCTCAGATCAATCTGTATTTTAGCTCTTGCAACTAAGACAATGCCTGTAGCTAACCCTGTAATAAACTAACTAAAGGTTTATTAACTAGGAAAAAGATGTTATTTACAGGTTAAAGCAAGCACCATATGCACTGTAGAGGGGACTGGCCAGGGCTCTTACTTCTCCAGGGAGGCGGTGAACCACACCACCTTGCTTCTTCCTGCCAGTTGCTGACAGGGAATTAGCCTGGGAGTCTCTCGCCATGACAGCAATAGAGGCAAACACAGACAGTTACTCGCACCTGGCCTGTGGTCGGCAGGCAATAGCGAGACAAGGGCTCAGGTTCTCAGGCAGGAGCTGAGCAACAGTTTATACAATTAGGAGGTCCAGGCCCTGAGTCGGGGCAGGGCAATAGTGAGTTGAAGGCTCAGCTCCTCAGGCTAGAGCTGAGCAAACAGTATTTATCTAGCAGGCCCAGACCCTGGGTCAGGGTGAGGCAGCAAAGAATCAGTGGCTCAGGATCTCAGGCAGGGGCTGAGCAAAGGCAGGTAAACAACCAGCCCAGGATCTTGGCTCAGAGGGGCCTGGGAGAGGAGGAAACTGCCACCCACGAGTTGGGTGGCAGGGGGGACGCAGGCCCTCCCACTACTCCACTACATCCCAGCCCGGGGCCCTAGCAGCGGCACAAGTTCTGCTCCTGCATCCATGGGGATCCTGGCTGCAAAACACTGACATGGGCTCTGGCAGTACTGCCACCAGACTAGGGTCAGCTGCCCCTGGGCTACTTCCAAACTCTCTCTCTGGAGCTACCTGGATCCCGACAGTGTCCTCAGGGGGTGGGGGGTCAAGCACCATGGGATCCTCTGGGTAACTGGTGAGGAGCAGTCTGGGCGCCTTGTCATAAACAGATAGCTAAGGGTTAATGTCTCTTTCACCTGAAGCACCTGACCAGAGGACCAATCAGGAAACCGGATTTTTTTCAACTTTGGGTGGAGGGAAGTTTGTGTCTAAGTCTTTGTTTTCTGTCTGCCTGCTTTCTCTGAGGTTTGGAGAAGTAGTTTCTACTTTCTAGTCTTCTGTTTCTAAAGTAAGGACAAAGAGATCAGATAGTAAGTTATATGGTTTCTTTTCTTTGGTATTTGCATGAATATAAGTGCTGGAGTGCTTTGATTTGTATTCTTTTTGAATAAGGCTGTTTATTCAATATTCTTTTAAGCAATTGACCCTGTATTCATCACCTTAATACAGAGAGACCATTTGTATGTATTTTTTCTTTCTTTTTTATATAAAGCTTTCTTTTAAGACCAGTTGGAGTTTTTCTTTACTTCAGGGAAATTGAGTCTGTACTCACCAGGGAATTGGTGGGAGGAAGAAATCAGGGGAGATCTGTGTGTGTTGAATTGGCTAGCCTGATTTTGCATTCCCTCTGGGGGAAGAGGAAAGTGCTTTTTGTTTCCAGGACTGGGAACGGAGAGGGGAAGTCACTCTGTTTGGATTCACAGAGCTTGTGTCTGTGTATCTCTCCAGGAGCACCTGGAGGGGGGAAGGGAAAAAGGATTATTTCCCTTTGTTGTGGGACTCAAGGGATTTGGGTCTTGGGGTCCCCAGGGAAGGTTTTTCAGGGGGACCAGAGTGCCCCAAAACACTAATTTTTTGGGTGGTGGCAGCAAGTACCAGGTCCAAGCTGGTAACTAAGCTTGGAGGTTTTCATGCTAACCCCCATATTTTGGACGCTAAGGTCCAAATCTGGGACTAAGGTTATGACACGCCTCCTCCGGGCTCTGGTCAGCATCAGGCGTCGGCAGGTCTGGCCAGTCCTCAGGTCCACTGTAAGTTGCCAGGGTCTCCTAACCAGAAGCTAGGCCGGAGGTGTCCAGCCTCTCCAGCAGCTGTTCCTCAAGTGAGCTTTGGGGTTGGGCTTTTATACTTTGTGTCCTGTGCCTTGGGGCGGGCAGGCACAGGATTTGCTGGCTCCACCCACTCTGGTGGTGGGAGGGTTTCGTCCCTCTCTGGGGCAGCGGGGAACCATACCACCTTGCTACATGCACACACATGAATTACCATCTATGGCAGGGCCGCCCGGGGGGGAGCAAGAGGGGCAATTTGCCCCAGGCCCCAGGCTCCGCAGGGGCCCCCAAGAGAGGTTTTTGGGGCCCCTGGAGCGGGGTCCTTCACTCACTCGGGGGCCCCAGAAAACTCTTGCTGGGCCGGGCCCCGGAGCTTCTTCCGCTCCCGGTCTTTGCTGGGGGGGGAGTCCTTCTGCTCCAGGGCAGAAGGACCCCCCGCCATCGCATTACCGCCGAAGCGGGACCTGCCGCCGAAGTGCAACCCGGTCTTCGGCAGTAATTCGCCGGCGGGGGGCCCCTGTCGCGGGTCTTCGGGGCACTTCAGCGGTGGGTCCCAGAACGGAAGGGCCCCCTGCCACCGAACAGGACCGGCTCTAGAAATTTCGCCGCGCGGGTGGCCCCCTGCCGCTTGCCGGTCCCATAGCTCTGGTGGACCTCCCACAGGCGTGCCTGCAGATGCTCCACCAGAGCCGCGGGACCAGCGGACCCTCCGCAGGCACACCTGCGGGAAGTCCACTGGAGCCGCCTGCCGCAGATGGCCCCAGGCTCCCGGAATCCTCTGGGTGGCCCTGATCTATGGTTCCTAAAAGTGAAAGAGATGTGCGGTAATCTGCCCATTCAAAATGTCTTTCAGGGCAGAGCCCAGGGTAACCCCTGGAGACTTAGGGTACACCTAGGCTTATAACCCTGCACTGATGAAGCTGTGCCGCTGTAGCATCTAAGCAAAGACGCTTCTGTCACGCTGCCTGAAGTGACCCACAGCTAAAAATGCCAAATTCAGGACAGACTGTCAAAAAATAGGACAGACCCAAACTGATAGTATATTCTATCATTAGCAACAAAGAGTCCTGTGGCATTCACCAAAATGGTACTCCTGTATCACTATATTAGTTTTACCACAGTCACAGACAGTCCCCTTAGGCATTCCAACCCCTTTTTACCATCCAGACAAACTTACTTTATGATGAAAGGTTATTAAAAGCAAATTCACCAGACATTAGTTTAGTTCCAGCCCCAGAAATTGAATCACTTATCCCCAGGTCCAAGTATACTTCAGATTTCACCAAAGACAACGCTGTAGACAATCCTTTAGTAATTAAACTATAGATTGATTAGTTAAGAAAAAAAGAGAGTTATTGAGAGATTCAAGCAGATAAACTACATTATAGGTGAATTAGAGCTGTAGTCAAAATGATGCAGAGATGTAATGTCTGTTTGCTTTCCATAAGTTCCTCAGGGTTTCCCAAAATAGTTTTGGGGTTCTCTGCCCAATTGCATAAGGTTCCCCCTGTCAGAACCCAAGCAGTCCAGAGATGGAGAATCACTCCCAGGATCCAGTGTGATCTTGCTCACAGGAAGACAAGCTGGAAGCAGTTTGGCAGGTATTCCCAGCACAGTATGTGTCCCTAGACTTCCCAGCATGGGATACATAATTACCCACTTTTTGAAGTTAACCTACTTCCCATGCATACACAAGTAATCCAGCTATACTGATTTACATAAGGTAATTGCAGGCTATTCATTATAACAGGGATAGAGAAGTGAAGACAATACAGTTAGAATTAATTAGTTTCATGCAGTGTATACACATCTTTGATCTTAAGGTTAATTAAGTACAGGATACAGACAGACAAAAGCAATACCAATAACATTTTCCTTGATTTCTTAGCAACAACAATGAATGGGCTTATGACTACCAACCCACTTAACAGCTCTTTGATATCCACAGACAAGTGAATGGGTACCGTTAACACTTTCATGAGGTTGTGACCTGAGCTAGCCAGCTACCACCACAGCATCACAGTTTCTATGCCAGTGGTGGGCAACCTGCAACCCACGGGCTGCATGTGGCCCATAAGGGTAATCTGCTGGCAAGCCGCAAGTGTATTTACATTGACTATCCACAGGCATGGCCGCCAACAGCTCCCAGTGGCCACAGTTTGCTGTTCCCCGACAATGGGAGCTGCAGAAAGCAGTGTGGGCTGGGCACTGATTCCTGAAGCTCCCATTGGCCAGGAATGGTAAACCATGGCCACGGGGAGCTGCGGCCATGCCTGTGGACGGTCAATATAAACACTGTCTTGCGTTCTGCCAGCGGATTACTCTGATAGGCTGTGTGCGGGTTGCAGGTTGCCCACCACTGTTCTATGCTGATGAGAGAGGTGGTAGCTATGTCAACAGAAGAAGCTCTCCAACCGACATAGTGCTGTCTACACGAGGGGATAGATCAGTGTAACTATGTCGTTCAGGGCTGTGAATTTTTCATTCCCCTGAGCAACATAGTTTAGTGTCTCTGGTGCTATGATGAGAATTTAAACAGCAAAGAGATGACAAATTTTCTTGTGACCCAGTTTCATCTTTTACATTTGGCCTTCCAGACCATGAAAGGAGCTCCCTTAAATGTAGCATTTCCAAGGTGTGATAAGGCCATTCACCAATCCTTTGCACTGTGATGTTTCTTAATGGGCCATTTAATCTTGATAGGCCTCCTTAATGAGTTAGGGGGATGATTCCTGTGCTTGAGTTCACAAGTTCAGAGCAAATGTTTTCAAAGTTATAAAGCAAAACTTACATATTTCCTTATAGCATGGCATACTGGCATTACAAGTTAGATTAATGCATGCAGCAATTTACAAGTATTTCATAGGGTATATTTACACCGAAACTAGACACCCAAGGCTGCTTTGTGCCAGCTGACTCAGGCTTGTGGGGCTCTGACTGCAGGGCTGTTTCACTGCAGTGTAGAAGTCTGGGCTCAGGCTGGAGCCTGGACTCTAGGATCCTACTCTATCTATGATCCTGAGCCCAGAAGGAGACCCCATCATGCAGGTCTTCAGCTTTGTCATGGCCTGGCCAGGACAACTGAAGGTCTGTGGAGAACTGGCTGGTCACATTATATGAGTGCTCCTCCTTTCAAGCTGTTCAGTTTCACCGATAGCTAAAATTACGTGGCTTTCATATTAGGTGTCAAAGATGTGGAATGACCCAGGATTCACATTTCCATAGAAAAAGCTTAAGATACCATGCAGTAACTGCATCCAGACTTGTTACAGTTATCGTGTGAGCCAAAGCACTTTTGGTGAGCACTCAAAGCTTTGAGGTTCCTTTGTATGACAAAGCAACTGTACGAAATGTGCTGCCTTAGCTCACTTTTCCAGTTCATGCTGTGCAGAGACGACCCAAACCTGCTGATAGTGGGGCACGGGGGTGGGGAAGTGAGGGCAGCGGCTTCAACAGATGTTACATAGCATGTTGAGGCTATGTGAGCATGTTCAGTACAAGCCAAGCAGCAAATCTGGGTGGGGGAGGGCACGTGATCTCCCCAAAGCATTACCTCTAATGTTGTGTGAGGTGAGGCTTAGGTATATTTTTTTAAAATGAGAACTGTCATGCACTAGTTAGATCCTGGCAGAGATAAGTTTCCTGGAGGTTTTTATAATTTAGCTGGATGAGGTCAACACAACACCTCCGTATCCATTGTTAACTTTGCCTAGTTTACTTTGTAGTCAAATTATAATGCCTTGTCTCCATTGGAAGTTGGTATCGCTAACATACCTTCATTATCCCTCAGTAAGAACACACCTTTATTTTAGCAGTGAAAATATAGTCTTGGTGTTGCCAGCTCTGCCCATTACTTTGGGGTATGCTCATTTATTAGGGTTACTCTTCTGGGGGTAGGAGGGTTCTGTAATCCTATCGATATACTACTTGTGTTCTTATACGGAGCTCTACTTTTCCCTGATGCAAGTTCCCTCCCAATGGAGCTATCCTGCAGGACCTAGGTTCCCCAGGGCTGGGTTCTTCCAGCCCCAGAATCAGATGAACACACACATTAACAGCCCACGTCTGAGAGGACCGGATTAATCAGCACTCCTAAGCTGATCCCTGATATGTCTCTGGACTCATTAGGCTGCGTCGAACAGCACCTCCAAACTGTCACCTTCATATGCCATGGGTACCGCACTGGAATAGATCATGCTTGAGCAGCCTGGGACGAGCAGCACTTCCATGCTGCCACCCTCCTATGTCCCTGGTTCAGCACATCCCTATCTCCACTTTCACGTTACAATTGTTCTGGTAGTAACCCACTTGATGAACTAACCCCACAGGAGTTTTGGGTGCTGCAGGGATCTTTTAGCTTAGGTATGAGGAGCGCTGCCGCAGAGCGAATGAGGAAACCAAAAAACACCCACAAGGGGGAGAGAGAGAGGCAACCAGCTTAACCATGAAAGTTATTTATTCCGAGGTAATACCCACAGGGGAGCCAAACAAACAAAACAGTTATAATATTAAATCTAACTTAAACTTGATAATAAAAGTCAGGTTTAGAAAACTATAACTGATCACACAAGTCAGGGTCAGAAGGCCATACTTACAAAGAGAGAGAGTGCTGGGTTCTCACCACTTCGTGAAGCTTGAATCGATTGGGGATCCCAGGTTTTGGTGATAGCTGAGCGTCCGGAGTGCTGGAGTCAGGCAGAGCCCCCAGCAGGATCAGTCAGGAGAAGATGAAGTCCCAGTTGAACTGATGCAGATTTTGGATCCAGGTATCAGAACACTTACTTGAGCATGGTAGGGGGTTTTGTACAGAAATGGTGTTTTGAGCATTGGCCTGCTAAACCCAGGGTTGTGAGTTCAATCCTTGAGGGGGCCACTTAGGGATCTGGGGCAAAAATCAGTACTTGGTCCTGCTAGTGAAGGCAGGAAGCTAGACTTGATGATGTTTCAGGGTCCCTTCCAGTTCTATGAGATAGGTATATCTCTGTATATATAACAGTGGTTCAAGGGAGAACACTAGATTTGTTTATGTGTAAACATGAGAGTATACCAAAAAGTTGTTTTGTTCAGGCTAGACAAGGGGAGCTGACCATTCCTGGCCTTGAGCCATGTTCCTTGGAGGGAGCTCACAATGCAATTAAGGAGCATCCCTTTTCTGGATACCAATAAAGGATTTATTACTAGAATTGGTCTGATAATTACTGAGCTGGGTGTGTGCAGGTGTGGGTTCATTAACATGTGGGGTAGAGATCTCCCATCATGCAGTGCTTCCCTGCTTTTCTGGTTCCAGAGTTCAGTGTGGTTCTTGCCTTGGAACTCTGTTCTTCATTCTGTATGCTAATGGAGATACCTCCCTGTCCCATCTTCAATGCAAAAGAGGCTAGGGGAGTTTCCTTAATCCTGTCATCCTTATCCCAGGGGTTTAGGTGTGTCGCCCACTGCCTTTTCATTGCTTTTTGTAAGTCTTTCTTCTGATGAGGATTTGGTTCAAGCAGAGGCTGAGGGCGGGGTGGGGGTGAGGGTACGGATGGGGAGGGAAGGTCTTTTGTGAGTCAGACAGGCTGGGTACTGTGCCCTGGTTCCCAAAGACCACAGAGCCACTAGATAAAGTTGGATTAGAGCAGGGGTTGGCAACCTGTGGCACGCGTGCCAAAGACAGCATGCGAACCAATTTTTAATGGCACGCTGGAGCCTGTCCGGACTCCAGCATGCCATTAAAAATCCTGCCCAGCCTTGCCCGCTCTCCTCTGCCCTCTGCTCCACCCGTAGGAGCAGACGCATAGCCGTGTGCATGGGATGGGCAAATGTCCCCACTCTCCCAGCACGGCAAGCCGCAGGGTTCACGCTCCAGGGGCCGGAGCGCCAGCTGAGCGCAGCAAGCTGCCGGTCCCTCCCCTGGAGCCCTGCCACTGCATGCAGCGCTCTGGGGGGTCGGGGCTGCATGCTCCTGCGGGGCAGCGTTTGGCTCGGTGGGGAGGCAGACACGCTCCCTGCTCACCTGGAGCCATGCCGCCGCCACGCACAGCGCTCTGAGGGGCGGGGCTGTGCTCTCCGGCAGGGCAGCGTGTCTGGCTCTGCGTGGAGCCTCAAGGTAAAGGGTCCAGGGCTGGAAGGGTTGGATAAGGGGTGAGGACAGTCAGGGAACAGGGAGCAGGTTGAGTTGGATGGGGAGGTTGGGTTCCAGGGGGGGTTAGGGGCGAGGGTCTCTGGAGGGGGCAGTCAGGGAGCAGGGGTGGTTGGATGGGGCATGCGAGTCCTGGGGTTTGTGATGAGGCAGGAGGTGGATAGGGGTCAGGGCAGTTAGGGGACTGGGAGCAAGGAGGGTCCTGGGGGGGGCAGTTAGGGTGGGGAGTCTCTGGAGGGGATGGTCAGGGGACAAGGAGCTGGGGGGGGTGTATGAGTTTGGAGTTCTGGGGTTCCTGTCAGGGGGCACGGAGCGATTGGATGGGGCATGGAAGTCCCCGGGGTCTGGCTGGGGACTAGGGTGTGAATAAGGGTCGGGGCAGTCAGGGAACAGGTAGGGGATAGAGTCCAGTCCGAGGACAAGGAACAGGGAGGCTTAGATAGGGGGTGGGGTCCTGGGGGGCAGTTGGGGGCAGGGGTCCAAGGACAGGGTAGTAAGGGGACAAGGAGCAGCGGGGTTGGGAGTTCTTAGGGGGGCAGTCACCCAGCCCTCTCCCCTGAGCCCTGACCCCCACACATACACCACGCCTCTGCCCTGAGCCCCGCACACATCCCAGGTCCCTGCCCTGAGCCCTGTACCTCCCTCATATACACCCAGCCCTCTGCTTGACTCCTTCACTCCCCCCAACCCTAGCCCTGACACCGGCACCACTACCCATACCCAGGCCTCCCTCTGCCCTGACACCTACACCCCCCCACATACCCAGCCCCCAACCCTGACTCCAGCCCTCTGCCCCCAGTCCTCTGCCCCCAGCCCCACACAGCCTGCTGCTGGTCTTGGGTTCTGGCTGACAGACCCTTGCCAGCCGGGGTCCCGGCCACAGGCCTTGCTCAGCCCGCTACCGGCCTAGGTGAACAGAACCCCAGACCAGCAGTGGACTGAGCGGGCTGGCAGTGTAGGATCAACATTTTAATTTCATTTTAAATAAGGCTTCTTAAACTTTTTGAAAACCTTGTTTATTTTACAATACAACACTAGTTTAGTTATATAATATATAGACTTATAGAGCGAGACCTTCTAAAAAACATTAAAATGTATTACCGGCATCCGAAACCATAAATTAGAATGAATAAATGAAGACTTGGCACACCGCTTCTGAAAGGTTGCCGACGCCTGGATTAGAGGTTTCTCACATATAAAAGATAGGGGGTAAGAGAGAAAAAGAAGCACAGAGCTTAAGAAATAAGGGTGGTGTGGAGCCAGGAGAGAGGCCTAAGGCAGCAGTGCTTTCTCTGAGGTTTCTGCAGAGAGGCAAGTGTGTGGCTACAGTCTGTTATTCCCTCTGTTCAAGAAAATGAGACATCTACATTTTGTAAACAAACCAGTTACTTTAAGCAAATCCTTGACCTCCCCAAAACATATCACTCAAAGTCAACGGGCCAACAATTATTACTTTTTCATGTAAGCACTTTCTATAGTTGCCACAGCGATGTCATATGACTCCAAGGATGAGGCTTTAAAATCATGAACCAGAGGCGTCCACAAAGAGGGATGATAATATTTCTATTAAAAGGTGATTCCTACCATGGAAAAGCTAGAGGATCCCTAACTCCCATGTAGCACCTCTTTGCCTACTAACAATCAAGCAGCATCTCATGGCTGGTGTGGCATGCAGGAAGGAACATGGGTTTGAAAGTCAGAGAAAGCGTTCTGCACTCTAACACTGGCTCTGTGCCTGACTGTGGCTAGGCAGATCACTTCTCCTTTCTCAATTCTGCAGCTGTACAAACAGGAAGTACGCCTCTACCCTGATATAACATGATCCGATATAACTAGAATTCAGATATAATGCGGTAAAGCAGCGCTATGGGGGGACGGTGCTGCACGCTCTGGCTGATCAAAGCAAGCTCGATATAACACGGTTTCACCTATAACGGAATAAGATGTTTTGGCTCCTGAGGACAGCGTTATATCGGGGTAGAGAAGTACTAAAAATTCCAAATATTATTTTGTGGTCCTCCGAAAAAATTAACATTGTGCATATCATCTCCACTTCTCATTTATTCAGTTCCCCTCTACTCCCTACTGCAGAGGTGGGCAAACTATGGCCTGTAGGACCATCCTGCCTGGCCCCTGAGCTGCTGGCCCAGGAGGCTAGCCCCTGGCCCCTTCCCTGCAGCTCGCTCTGGGCAGCAGGGCTGTGAGCTCCTGGGGCAGTGCAGCTGCAGAGCCCAGTCTAACCTCTGTGCTGTGTGGTGGCGGCAGCAATGTGGCTCGGCTCCATCTGGGTGGTGCGGCTGTAACACCACCTGAACTTCAGGCAGCACAGTAAGGGGGCAGGGAGCAGAGAGGGGTTGGATAGAGGGCAGGGGAGTTTGAGGAGGTGGTTGGGGCGGGGGTGTGGATAGGGGTTGAGGGAGGAACAGGAGGTTGAATGGGAGCGGGGGCAGTCAGGAAGGAAAGGGGGTTGGATGGAGCAGCAGGGGGAAGTCAGGGGCAGGGGTTCTGGGGGCAGTCGGGACAGGGAGAAGGGGTGGTTGGATGGGGCAGAGATCCCGGGGGGGTCAGAAATGAGAGGAGTTGGATGGGTCGGCAGAGGTCCAGGGTGGTCAGGGGACAGGGCGCGGGAGTGTGTGGATGGGGCAGGGGTCCCAGAGGGGCCATCAGGGAACTGGGGGAATGGATGGGGCAGGAGTCTGGGGAGCAGATGGGAGGTGGGGGACTGGGCCATGACCTCCTCCCCTAACTGGCCCTCCATACAATTTACTAAACCTGATGCGGCCCTTAGGCCAAAAAGTTTGCCTGCCCCTGCACTACCGTCTGGCCCATAGGCTGAGCTTCCCTTTTGTAGCCTGATTTATAGGTTATGTATTAATTATATCAATTACTTAAGGATTCCAGTTAACACTTTGAGGGTTGACAGGTTCTTGTTCCAAGTTCTGGCCCAGAATTATTCAAAATTATTATTTAGTTGGGAACCCCGATCTGCCCTGTTGCAACACTCACACTATAGGACTTCTTCTATATTTACAAATAGTTTATTAATACATTTAGCACAGTCACAAACACTCCAACCCAGTAAGGTAGGAGATACTATAGAATGTGCATTGGCACATCCATATACATACACCATCCCTTGCAGAACATCCCGAAATGTTAGCCATTATTTTTTTCATCACCATCACGTTCCCCCCTCATCACCAATGGCCATGATTTTGGCACCTCCCAAGGGACCTAGATCTCTCTGTCCTACTGCCCCTAGGCTGGGATGCAGCTTTTATATTATGTTAGGCTGACACCACTATGTCTGAAGCATAATCAGTAGAGGTTTCTTCCCTTTTCCTTATTTATATTTCCTCACCTTACTAACATTGGAGTGTCGGCTTTCTGCTATAGGTTAGTAGATCAATATCTTATCATATACATCAATCTGTTGCCATGGCCCTTTGATGTTAGGTATCTGAGGATGTAGCTCATGTACCTGTTATTGTTATGTACGTTAACTTGTTGCTATGACACTCTTTGCTTTGGACTCATATTCCTGTGGTCAGAGGTTCCCCTTAAACACTATTTTCAGCTCCCCAGTACTTGGCGTTTTCCATTAGGCCATTTATCTGTGTCAAAGTTCAAAGGCATCAAGCCTTATGCTAAAACTGCTGACACCAATGTCTTACAGGATACAGGCCGGTAGCTTCCTTGCATTACTGCTGAATATAATAAAGGCAAGCTAGCCCTATGGGCTACACTTTCACATGTTTCTTGGCTCTTCCCAGAGCACGGCTCTATTCCCGCTAGGGCTCTGCGTTCGGTGTGTGTGTGTGTTGCTCTCCAAGTTTGTGAGGCACCTCCCCACCAGTTGTCCGTAGCATGGGGGAGTTTTGTCTCTGCCAGTCAGCCGCAGGCTTTGCTATCTCTGTACAGGCAGTGATAGGCACATACCAACCCCCAAGTTCTCAGAGCATTCCCTGCAGTGTCCCAAGGGAAAACTTTACACGCCAACTTGCAATATTCATCTCAGAGCCAGCACTTAGCTTAACCCCATGGCACTTAGATATATTTATAGTGAAAACAATAATGTTTGTCATAAAAAAAAAAAGTCTAGTAATAGTTAGAATGCTGGAAACATGGCTACATAATAAACAAAATCATAACATGATTTGTAGGCATTCAATAAGTTACTCTCTTAGAGAGATAACATGGGTGAGGTAATATCTTTTATTGGCTCAACTTCTGTTGGTGAGAGAGATCAGCCTTTCTTTCTCACCAACAGAAGTTGGTCCAATAAAAGATATTACCTCACCCATCTTATCTCTCTAATATCCTGGGACCGACATGGCTACAGCACTCCATAAAAGTTTCTCTTTTGTCTAAAGCCGCTTATCTCACCCAAAGTTCTTTCCAGCATTTTCAGCCAAGGCTGGCTGAGACCCCTCTTTCATGAAGCAAAAGCACTGTCCTTTTCCTGCCTCAGGGAATGGTGCCTGGGCACCTTCTCTTCCTCCCAAATATAGTCAGAAGGACACCCACCAGATAGGGTTCCCCCTGTGACACTGGCAGGCCAGATGCCAGCTCTTGGTCAGGCTGTAGACATTAGCTAAGAACAGACAACTTTGTAGCTGACCAGACCAGGTCACTTGTGTGTTAGTTTTGCTCAAAGTAGGTATTAGTCTTATGTGAATGTATTTAGTGTTTAGACTTTATGAAATGTTTGTATGTTGCTGTATGCATTAATCTCATTTATAATATCTATATCCCATGTTATAAGGTGATAGTTAAATGTTTGCTCTGTAACTGTAAACCCCCACTGTCAGGAAAGAAACATTTCCAGGTGTGAAATACTAGTTTGCCAGAGGAGGTGTGATGTCTTGTCCACGGAAGAATGCCTATAGACACCAGATAAACCATTGTGGAACATCAGAGGGCAAAAGACTTTGACTGCTCACCCCCCCCTCCCCCATAAAGAGGAGGCCTGCACATGAACTTGTTCCATCATCTTGAACTCTGGGAGGAAGGGAATAAAAACCCTTGACAAAAGAAACTGCATCTTTTTGGCTCTTTGAACTTTTGAAGTGCCAGAGACTCTAATCTGAAGCTAGGTGAGCTCCAGGGCCTGCCTCCTGGGTCTGCCCTGAAAGACACTTTGAATTGAGAGATCACAACTCTATCACTCTTAGGATTTAAATGGTAACTCATTTGTGTGTATGTGCTTGCTTGCATTAATCTTTAAATAACTCATTTCTTTCTCTTAGTTAATAAACTTTTTTATAGTTTATTACAGGATTGGCTACAGGCACTGTCTTTGGTTTAAGATCTAGGATACCATTTAATCTGGGGTAAGCGACAGGTCTCTTGGGACTGGAAACAAACTGAATGTGGTGTAATTTTTGGTGTAAGTGGCCATTTATCACTGGGAGGCAAGATAAACTGGAGAGTCTAAGGGGACTGTCTGTGACTCCAGGGTAAAAAAGTCAGTGACCAAGAAGTTCATATTTGTTACTGGCTTGGTGAAATTTAAGTACAAAACACACCAGCAGTTTAGTGCATCTGCCCTGTTTTTGACAGTCTAATCTGAGGTAGGCACTCACAGTTGTGAGCCACTCCATACAGTGTGACACTTGCTTCTCCTAAAGCAATGAGGAGTCCTTGTGGCAACTTAAAGACTAACAAATTTATCAAGGCATAAGCTTGTGTGGGCTAAAACCCCCTTCATCAGATGCATGGAGTGGAAAATACAATAGGGAGGTATAAATAAACAGCATATGAAAAGATGGGAGTTGACTGAACCCCCCCACTTGGTAAGGCAACTCCTATCTTTTCATATGCTGTGTATTTATACCGCCTTACTGTATTTTCCACTGCATGCATCTGATGAAGTGGGTTTTAGCCCATGAAAGCTTATGCTCAGATAAATGTGTTAGTCTCTAAGGTGTCACAAGGACTCCTTGTTGTTATTGCCGATACGGACTAACACAGCTACCACTCTGAAACCTTCCTTCTGCTTTTCCTGCTACATTTTTTAACTCTGAAGTCCTCACAATCCTTCATTTGCATCCAGTTTGAACTGATTAGAAGCCCACTGTAAATGAGCCAATACTCAGTGCACATGTGAATAGACAGAATAAACATCTCGTCTGACAGAAAACCAGTTTTTCCATCAATGCTGGTGATTCATACCTTGATACAGACTGAAGAAAATATTTTGAGGTATATGTATAACTTCTTTATTAATATCATTGTGAAATGTATGTATAATCAGTGTGACCCTGGCTTTCATCTGAGATCTCACATAATACTCTCTGAGCCAGAATGTACGTATCAGAATCAGGACATTGCTGTAACCCCTTTGCTAGTTGGCGTTGAAGGGTTTTTGGATACAGTGGATAAAGATGATGTGTGTGGGCATGTACAGGGTGTATGCAGGCTGTCCATAATTTATGTAACACATTTTTGATGCTTTTCAAGACTCAATCACCCCCCACAACCTTTCACCGCTTAGTAACACTGAAGCAAACATGCAAAGTAAGGACCCACCCACTCGAACATGTTACATAATAATAGGGTTGCCAGATTTCTACTGCGTTAATAAACAAAGTCACTGGTTGAAAACTACCCCAATCCATTTATTGAAACAAAGGCTTTTTTTAATTAACAAATTGGTCTGTACACCAAATAACAGCTTTTGTTAGATACCTAGTATAGATATGATTTAAAAAACCTACAAGCCCCAGCAGGAGTTCATCCACATTAGCAACAAAGCTATGAGAGGACAATCAAATTCAAAATCAGAACCCCAATATTGGTACAGCTCTACCCCAATATAATGCTGTCCTCGGGAGCCAAAAAAAAAAAATCTTACCGCATTATAGGTAAAATTTGCATTATATGGAACTTGCTTTGATCCACGGGAGTGCACAGCCCCGTCCCCCCAGAGCACTGCTTAACCACGTTATAGCCGAATTCATGTTATATCGGGTCGCATTATATTGGGGAAAAGGTGTACTTGTAACCCAACTGAGGGCTGGCAGATGTCTCAAACAATAAAAGGCTGTAGTCAGTCATTGGCTGCATGTGTGTTCTCTCTGCCTGCTGCACTGGCTCTAGCCAGATTGACTGGAGCCTGCTGTACCAGCTAATTGCCCAAAAGACCACAGACTCAGTTTCTGTAGTGAAGGCACTTGGCCAGGTTTATTGTCAACAAAGCATGATAATAGCACCTGGCAGATGCTATGAGGATAGTAAGACTTCTATGCCTGTTACAATGGACTCAGCTCAGTGAATGACGGGACTTTCCATTCCCCGCTTGGCTGGATAAAGACTCTCTCTTTGACAGTTCTCTTATACACTGATACAAACAAGTTACGTATTGCCCCTCTGACATGGTTAATTACCACCCTTTACCTTGTATAAGTTGGTTCAATCAAAATATCTCTATTCATCACAGTGTCATCCTGACCTTATCTTTAAGAGGGTGTCAAAGTGTCTTTGGAACATGCATCTGAGGAAGTGGGTATTCACCGACGAAAGCTCATGCTCCAAAACGTCTGTTAGTCTATAAGGTGCCACAGGATTCTTTGCTGCTTTTACAGATCCAGACTAACATGGCTACCCCTCTGATACTTAATGTGTCTTTGTATCATCTTCAGGAAGTGTGTTTAAATCATAATCTTGTATCGGGGTGTTCTGGTACTACGCTTATGGAATGTATTTACATAAATACTTAATGCCTAGGAGTGCTTGTGCTTTTGCAGTGCCACTTCCTAACTTCATGTATTGGACAGTGAACCTGCAAGCAGGCAGCCTCTGCTTTGTAACACAGCAGGGCCTGACTTGGCCTGAGACTTGTTAACTCTGCTTTACCTATTGGGTTTCTGGGAACTGGGCGGGCGGAAGCCCGTCCACTGCTAACAGATCCCCGCCCCAGCCTAAGGGGAGGATCTACAGGACCTCAGAACCCAACAGGGACAGGACTGCGGTCAGAGGGTCATAAGAAGGGATCCTGATGAGGACACCGAGCAGAGAACCCCAGACAGCGCCCACTGCTCCTCGAAGGCATCAAGGGAGCCAGTAGACGCCGCCCAGAGGAACTCTGCCCGGATGCGTGAACGGACTAAGGATCGGAAACAAACCCCACAGTCACAAGAGTCCCCATTGGCCAACCTCCTCTCCCTGGTTGCATAGATGGCCATTTTAGCCAGGGCAAGGAGGAGGTTGACCAGGAGGTCCCGTGACTTTGTGGGGCCATGGATAGGGAGTGCACAGAGAAGGAGGTGAGGGGAAAAGTGCAGCCAGAAACGTAACAGGATATTGGTGAGGAGCCGGTATAGGGACTGCAACCTGGCGCACTCTAAGTAAACGTGTGCCAGGGTCTCCCTCGCGCTGCCGAAGGGGCAGGTGTCTGGGACAGGGTAAACCGTGCCAAATACACGCCCGTGCTCACGGCACCATGAAGGAGCCGCCAGCTAATATCCCCAGTGGGCCTCGGGACCAGGGTAGAGTATAGGCTGGCCCACCGGGGCTCCTCACCCTCGAGAGGTGGCAGGAGGTCCCGTCACTTTGTGTTGGGGCAGGACACGAGGGTGAGGAAGTGAAGGGTGTGGAGCATGAGCGTGTAGAGATGTTTCCTTGGTGCGGTTTGGAAGCGGACCGGTGCAGATCGTGCAGCCGGCTTGCTGAGAAAGGGCAGGGCGGTCGGTTGGGTCCACGGGGCAGGGGCCCGATGAAAAGGCCCAGAGGGCTCGGGGTGGAGGGTGGGGCGTGCCCTCATGTAGGCCCCGGTCGAGGTAGGCCCGAGAAGCAGGCGGCAAAGCAGCCTTCACCTCCTGTAGTACATGCCGGGGAGTACAAGGTCTGGAGAACCCCATACGCCGAGCGAGCGTCAGGAGATCCAGCCACTCTCCCCAGTCATAATCCAGGCCTCCGACCCTGGTAGCTTCTGCCAGGACCAACCTCTGGCGCACCACGGGAGACTCCGCCACCTGCACACAGAGCTGGGGGTTGTGTAGCAGGGGCTCTGCAAGGAGATCTGCCCCCTCGGTAGCCGCCATGGACTTGGTTGCAGAGAACAGCTTCCAGGTCCGGAGGAGGTCCTGGTAGAAGACCGGCAGCCCAGAGAGGTCTCGCGGAAGACCCCTCAGATCGAGATAAAGGAGCTGCCAGTCGTATTGGAGCCTTTGGAAGCGGGGCAGAAAAGCTTGCACCAGTGCTCTCCACGCCGGACTACCCACACCATAAAGAAGCCTCTGCAGGGCCTGGAGGCGGAAGACGTGGACCTGAGTGCATAGGCACTTCAGACCCTGCCCTCCCTCCTCCAGGGGCAGGAGGAGGACCCCTGCAGAGACCCAGTGCAGTCCTAGCCAAAAGAACTCCAGAACCACCTTCCGGAGGATGGCCAGAAAAATTGGGGCTGGGACCAGGACCAGGGTGTTGAGCTAGTACCAGAGCATGGACAGGAAGAGCTGATTCCCCTCCAAACCTTGCCAGTTCTCCAGCGGAGACAGATGCATGGCAGAAAGGTAAACGCCGAGATAGAGCAGCAGACCCGCATTCCACTGGATGGCCTGAAGCGCGGGTGGGAGGGAGCTCACCTGCCACTCATCCCCGACCACCAGGCTCTTGACCCAGTTGACCCGGGTGGAGGATGCTGCTGAGTACACAGCCTGGCAAGCCTCCACCCACGCCAAGTCACCTGGGTCCTGGACCACGAGGAGCACGCTGTCAGCGTACGCTGACAGGACCAGCCACAGCTCCAGCTCCCAAAGCACCAACCCCGTCAACCTCCTGTGGAGGAGACAGAGGAAGGGCTCAATCGCCAGAGCGTACAGCGGCCCGAGAGGGGGCACCCCTGCCGTACACCCCACACAAAGCTGACCGGCTCGGTCAGGGTCCAGTTGAGCCTGACCAGACACTCTGCGGAAGATACAGCACCTGGAGAAAACCCACAAACTGGGACCCAAAGCCTAACGCTCGCAGAGTGCCCAGGAGATACCCGTGGTCCACCCTATTGAACTCCTTCTCCTGATCCAGGGACAGGAGGGCGAACGACAGACCATCCCTGCACCGAAGCTCAAGAGAGCCCGGAACAGATACAGGTTATCAAAGATGCTACGGCCCGGGACAGTGTAGGTCTGGTCTGGGCAGGGCAGATCATGTCCTCCAGCACAGACCCCAGCCGCAGCAAGATGGCCTTGGCGATGATTTTGTAGTCCGTGCTGAGGAGCGAGACGGAATGCCAATTTCGTAAGTCACAGAGGTCTCCCTTCTTTGGCAATAAGGGGAGCATGGCTCACCTGCACGAGAGAGGGAGGATCCCACTCTGCAAGGACTCGGCCCAGACGGTGACCAGGTCAGGGCCGAGGAAGTCCCAGAACATGCGATAGAACTCCACGGTCAGCCCGTCCATGCCCGGAGATTTGTTGGTGGGCATGTGATGGAGGGCTTCCGAGAACTTGACCAGAGAGAGAGGCAGCTCTAGCCAGTCCCGGTTGCCCGCGTTGACCATTGGGAGCCCATCCCAGAGCACTTTGCAAGTGGCAGGATTGGTCGGATTCAGGGAGAAAAGGAGTGCGTAGAAGGTCCTGGCCCTCTCGCACATCTCTGCCGGATCCGCAAGGGGGGTGCCATCCTCTGCCAGAAGGCAGGTGACGTGCTTCTTGGCTCCCCTCCTTTTCTCCAGGGCGTAGAACAAGCGGGACTCTGCTTTATCTCAGCAGGCTCCTTATACCAGGCCTCATGTCTCAGGCTCTCTCTTTTGACCACAATGGTGAATGAAGTTGTTATATATTGAACATGAAACAACATTAAGCTCACTTCCCAGGTACTGTATGCAGCTGTGTCTACCTCCTTCCCTCCTGGCTCTGAATATCTCAAAAGCACAAGAATCAGTGAGAAATTTTATTTAACCCCAAACTGCAAAGGCTTTCTTATAAAAATCATGATCCTTTCCCCTTCCCTTCCTCCAACCTCACAAATACTGCATGTATACAGAGGTCACAATACATTTAATATTCAGCTAAACCTCTCCTCTACCAAAAAGGAGCAGAATGAAGGGTTATAGCTGTTAGAGATGGAAAGAAGGAGCAGGAGACCCAGAGGTGGAGTGAGTAAACAGACTTCTTTATTGTGGTACTTATTCTCCTCAACCCAATTGTTGAGTAACCCCCAAATTAATCACATCACACTCTTTTATTTAAGTTAACATGTAAATACTCACATTTACTACAACGCCCGCAAAACCCTTATTTAATATTATGAATGCCCGTATAATGAATATTAATAGCTATATACTGAATATAAATTATACCTGCCCCTGTTTATAGCATTAAGCATATTATATTACACAGACATTTTTTCCTTGAAGATACATTTCTTTGCAGTAACTGTAGCCACACGTTCCCTTAATCAGTAGTTCACAGGGGAGGAAGAAGCTGTGACCCTGAGCTCATTTATGTAGCTGGGAGAGGAAGGAAGTGGGAAGATAACACTTTTTCCACACAAAAAAAGTATCCTTCAGACAACCTTACTCCTTATGTAGCTGCAACGCTTATCTATCCTTTACAAGCAATAGGGAAGGGAAAGGGATGGCAACTTCATCTATCAAGCAAAGAAATAGTGCTTACCTGTGCTTTACTCCCTATTACCATGATAGTGGTTACCCAGGTGTTTATTTAACCTTTACATACCTCCATAGCAGCAACCCCATACTCAGTCAAAAAAGTGGTTCCAAGTAATAACAGACAGAACAAAGTAAGTTACCAAGCAAAATTAAATAAAAAACACAAGTCTAAGCCTAAAACACTAAGAAACTACATGCAGGTAAATCTCACCCTCAGAGATGTTCCAATAAGCCTCTTTTACAGACTAGACTTCCTCCTAGTCTGGGTCCAGCAATCACTCACACCCAGGTAGTTACTGTCCTTTGTTCCAGTTTCTTTCAGGCATTTCTTTGGGGTGGAGAGGCTATCTTTCGTGCCAGCTAAAGACAAAATGGAGGGCTTTATATAGTCTCTCTTGTGGGTGGAAACACCTTGTGTTTTCCTATGCAGAATCACAGCTACAAGATGGAGTTTTGCAGTCACATGGGCAAGTCACATGTCCATGCATGACTCAGTTCTTTACAGGCTGATGTTAAGCTCAGATGTAGATTGGCATCTCTCAAAGTTCATTGTCAGCTTAAGTGTTTCTTGACTGGGCACTAACTGAGAATAGTCTTTTCTCAAGAAGCTGACCAAATACTTCACTGAGGCTACTTAAAATCAAACAAGTACATAGCCAATATTCATAACTTCAAATGCAAAAATGATACACACTTACAGACAGTATAATTATAACCAGCAAACTACAACCTTTCCAGAGACACCCCACTTGGCCTCCTCTGTACAAGACCAGGTGCAACAGTGATCAATATGGTCACAATTCCTGTCAATAAGGTCACAAGGACAACTCCATCCTTTGTGATAAATGTGTTAGGAAATTGTAAGACTCTCTCCCTTTGGTGACAAATGTGTTTAACAGGCTCTCTATAGTTTCCCTCACCCAAATCACAGTTTTATATGACAGCCACCAGGCAAAATATTCAGACAAACTTGTCAATTGCTTTTCTTTCCATTCTCCATTAGGAAAGGAAAGTGCATACCCAGTAAACCAGGGATAAGGTTCATAATTTTAAACAGTACACACATCAGGAGATATGTTTTGCTGATGCTCTAAGTATACACTACAAAGCAGTACATCTACCAATTATAACAAAGAACTGTGAGTCATCTCTCTCTGTTTCAATTCCTGACTTGCTCTCTTAGTTTCAATTCAGTGATTCACAGTGTAACCCTGGCAAGTCTACTTACAGACAGCATTGTACAGTTGTTTATAACACCTAAGATATTTTTAACTGAAAGAAGTTACCAAAAAAGTTTCTCTTTTTCTTTTTCAGTTTGTTTTGTGCATTAGACCGTACTTTGTGTATAGGTAGTATCAGTGCATACAGTACCTGTATAATCAGTTTCTATCTTGCTGACCATCATGGACATTAAACAAAGCAGAAATACTCTTTTAAAAGATCTGTGGGGAAAAAATTAAAAATTCGGAACAATAGTCTCTGCCAAAAACATTTATATGAGTGATGGCAAATGTGGCGTCTTCAAAGCACTCTGAGATATTGAGCTAAAATGAGCCCTTAGAGGAGCCCAAATGTCCTCTGCTTGTAGCAAAGGCCACCAAGAGCAGAGAGGGGATCAGAACAGTGAGGTGCCTGGTCACTCCCACATGTGCCTGCAGAACCCAGTCCCCACCTGCTCTCCTCAGCACTCACCAGTCAGGGATCCAGAGCCAGGCAGTTTGGTCCTGGGATGTGGACATGAAACCCCCCGGCAGGAAGAGGCCATGACAAAGGCCCTGCATATCCAGCTCACTCCTGACACAGTATATTTATATAGGTTTCAGAGTGGTAGCCGTGTTAATCTGTATCAGCAAAAAGAACAAGGAGTACTAGTGGTACCTTAGAGACTAACAAATTTATGTGGGCATAAGCTTTCATGGGCTAAAACCCACTTCATCAGATGCATGCAGTGGAAAATACAGTAGGAAGATATATATACACAGAGAACATGAAAAAATGGTGTTGCCATACCAACTCTAATGAGACTAATCAATTAAGGTGGGCTATTATCAGAAGGAGAAAAAAAAACTTTGGTAGTGATAATCAGAATGGCCTGTTTCAAACAGTTGACAAGAAGATGTGAGTAACAGTAGGGGAAAAATTAGCATGGGGAAATTGTTTTTACTTTGCGTAATGACCCATCCACTCCCAGTCTTTATTCAAGCCTAATTTAGTGGTGTCCAATTCGCAAATTACTTCCAGTTCTGCAGTTTCTCCTTGAAGTCTGTTTTTGCAACTTTTTTGTTGGAGAATTGCAACTTTTAGGTCTGTAATTGAGTGACCAGGTAGATTGAAGTGTTCTGCAACTGGTTTTTGAAAGTTATAATTCTTGACGTCTGATTTATGTCCATTTATTTTTTTGTGTAGAGGCTGTCCGGTTTGGCCAAGGTACATGAGAGAGGGGCATTGCTGGCACATGATGGCATATATCACATTGGTAGATGTGTAGGTGAACGAGCCTCTGATGTTGTGGCTGATGTGATTAGGTCCTATCATGGTGTCCTTTGAATAGATATGTGGACAAAGTTGGCAACTGGCTTTGTTGCAAGGATAGGTTCCTGGGTTAGTGATTTTGTTGTGTGGCATGTAGTTGCTGGTATTTGCTTCAGGTTGGGGGGCTGTCTGCAAGCAAGGACAGGTCTGTCTCCCAAGATCTGCGAGAGTGAGGGATTGTCCTTCAGGATAGGTTGTAGATCATTGGCTCTCAAACTTTTTTACTGATGACCCCTTTCACATAGCAAGCCTCTGAGCGCGACCCCCTCTTATAAATTAAAAACACTTTTTTATATATTTTACACCATTATAAATGCTGGAGGCAAAGCAGGGTTTGGGGTAGAGGTTGACGGCTGCCGACCCCCCCCCGCCCATGTAATAACCTTGTGACCCCTTGAGGGGCCCCAACCCCTAGTTTGAGAATCCCTGTTGTAGATCCTTGAGGATGCACCAGAGAGGTTTTAGTTGGGGACTGAAGGTGATGGCTAGTGGCATTCTGTTACTTTCTCTGTTGGGCCTGTCCTGGAATAGGTGACTTCTGGATATTCTTCTGGCTCTGTCAATCTGTTTCTTCATTTCAGCAGCTGCGTATTGTAGTTTTAAGAACATTTGATAGAGATCTTGTAGGTGTTTGTCTCTGAGGGATTGGGGCAAATGTGTTTGTAGACAATGGATCATGTGATGTGGTCTGGATGAAAGCTAGAGGCATGTAGGTAAGTATAGCTGTCAGTAGGTTTCCGGTTTAAGGTGATGTTTATGTGATCATTGCTTATTAGTACTGTAGTATCCAGGAAGTGGATCTCTTGTGTGGACTGGTCCAGGCTGAGGTTGATGGTGGGATGGAAATTGTTGAAATCATGGTGGAATTCCTCAAAGGCTTCTTTTCCATGGGTCCAGATGATGAAGATGTCATCGATGTAGCATAAGTAGATTAGGAGTGTTAGGGGACGAGAGCTGAGGAAGCCTTGTTCTAAGTCAGCCATAAAAATGTTGGCATACTGTGGGACCATGCAGGTACCCATAGCACCTACTCCAGGACAGGCCCAACAAAGAAAGTAACAGGACGGCACTAGCCGTCACCTTCAGCCCCCAACAATGTGCCTGAGTCTGTGCACAGAGTGTGTGTGTGTGCAGGGAATGTGTGGATGGATGTGTACAGGGTGTGTGCATGCAAGGCAGGTGGCGCTGGGTCTGCACAGGATGTGTGTGTGCAGGAGATGTCGGTGGGTGTGCGCACATGGTATGGGTGTGTGCAAAGAACGTGGGGTGGATGTGTACGAGGGTGTGTGCGCAGGGGATGTGTACAAAGGTGTGTGTATGCAAGGGATGTGGGGGGGATGTGTATGAGGATGTGCGTGCAGGGAATGTGGGGTGAGAGTGTACAGGGTGTGTCTACAGGGTATGTGGGGTTGGATGTGCACATGCAGGGGATATGGGGGTAGGTGCATGCAGGTTGTGTGTGGAGATGGGTGTGCACAGGGTGCTGGCATGCAGGGGTCGGTGTGCACACAGCGTGGGCATGCAGGGGATATAGGGTGGATGTGTACAGGGGAGCATGTGGCCACAGGACGGGTGTGTGTGGGAATATATGGGCAGGAGCATGGCTGGACCCCGGCTGCGTGTATGGCGGAGCAGAGACTGCACCGGGGATGTACCCAAGGGGATGCAGGGGGTGTGTGCGAGACACGCTGAGCTCGACTCCTGCAGCTTCCCGCCCGGCAGCGGCGCACGAGCCCACGAGCTCCGGGCACGAACAGCCGAAGTCTCCGCGCCTCGCCCCACTCCCGCAGGCGGGGGCGGGGCTGACGCCTCGCGGCTCTCCCTCAGCGCCCAGCCCCGCCCCCAACTCGGGCCGGAAGTGCTCGGCCCCGCCCCGGAAGTGCTCGAGGCGGAGAGGGGCGCGGGTTGGGACGGGAGTGGGATGGTTCCGCTGCTGCGCTAGTTTTGCACCGGAGCTAAGATGGCGGCGCAGACGCAGAGCGGGATTCGCCTCAGCGCGGTGAGCGGGCGGCCGGGCGCCCTTGCGGGGGACTGAGTTGGTTTCTCCCGCCTTCCCCCTCGGGTGCGTTCCCTGGGGGCCGCTGCTGCTGCTGCTCCAGCTGCCCGCACCCCCCGACCGAGCCGTGTGCGGCCGAGCCCGGCAGGGGGGCGGGCGGAGGTCTGGCCCCGGGCAGGGAAACCTGCGCTTCCGAAAACCAAAACACCGCGGAGCCTCCTGGCGGGTCCCGAGAGACGGGCCGGGGGCTCGGTCCGCGCCGCCCTGGGGAGTCCGAGTGGGCGGGGAAGGGCCCTGGAGGGGCGTTTCCACCCTCTGCTGGTGGGGGGGTGGCTGTGCGGGAGGGGCTCGGCGCTCTGTGCCCATCTGGCGGCGGGGATGGTCGTCGCTTGGCTATTGTGGGCGGTGTCATCGGGGCTGTTTGGAAACAGGAGGGCGAGGTAATGAGTTGAGCTGAGGCATCCCTCAAGTGTTTTGGGGAGGGGGACTTGAGAGACACTGCAAACGCCTTTCGATTTGATGCTCTGGCCCTGCCTATGGAGGTCACAGGACAGGTTTGGGCAGGAAGCCCGAGATTGGGAGGCGGCGGCGAACAAAAACACTGCTAGATTTAAAAGAACATGATCATTCAGTGGGGTAGGCAATTGTCAGGGACCTCTTCAGGGGAAACCTGCTGGCACCCACAGACACCTGCAGAGTTATTAAACAGCTAGGGTTTCCTGTGTCCTTCTCATGTGATGAAAAGGCGTAGATACTATGCAGAATTCTTGTAGCTGTGTGGGTCCTATGGTATTAGAGACACGAGGTGGACAAGGTAATAGATCTTCTATTAGGCCAACTTCTTTTGGACAAATAAGAGAGACAAAAATACCATATCAGTTGTGGTGAACACTTTTCATAAAGCGATCTCTCTATATCTGACGTACCAGTTGTTATCCTCAAAGGAAACCTGCACAACACTTCCAAAAGATGAGTGAGAGCTTAAATTCATAATTTTGTTAAACACTAAAAATCATGGTTGTAATGAAGGCACTGGCTTCATGGCTTATTACAGTAATCTGTAACCACAAGCCCTACTTTTTGTCATATGACATATGGGTGTTAATGGGCCACTTCATCTTGAATGGTCCCTTAGAATATGTGCTAACGATTTATGTTGAACTGTCTTGTATTTAGTTGTGACACTCTGAAGGCGTGTCTGCACTTCAGGTACAGGTACCTGGAGGAAGAAACCCTCCTGTTCACATAGTGCTGTGTACACAGGAAGTTTGGTGTGTACTTTACTGCTGAGTGACATAGTTATAACCACATAAGTCCCTAGTGTATACTAGGGCTCAATACCTTTCCCAGATCTGAAAAAGAGCTGTGTGTAGCTTTAAAGATTGTCTGTCTCACCAACAGAACTTGGGTTTAGATAAGAGAGGCATGTAGAGCTTTTGTTTTTAAAAAAAACTTTTTCCTCTTACGCTATTCTTTGTGTTCCCACTGTTGGGACTAAAGAGTACTTTGTTTTAAGAAACCTCATTTTGGGCCACTGCAATCCATTGGTCACAGATTCCCAAAGGAAGGACAGTAGGCACCAAGCTAGTCAGATCTGTTGGGTGAACACAGTTGATATGCAGGCTACTGTAGCCTAGGACCCATTCTATGAGTGGGAGAATAGCAGTATTGTCCAGGGGAGAAGGCATGAAACCTGAGAAGCAGACTCAGAGAGATCAGTAGGGGGTCAAAGGCACAGCTGACCATGATAGTGGCACTAGCATTGTCCATGGCTGTGACTATAACCAAGGGCTAAAACCAGCTGACCAAATCACTTCAAAGTTCTGGATGTTTAAAAATGACTAGTAATATTTAGGGTTGCCAACCCTCCCGGTTTTGCTAGGAGTCTGCTGGCATCAGGTTCTATATCCCAGAGGCTACTCAAACCAAACCGGGAGATTTTAGGCCAGTAAAAGTTGGGAGCTGCAACGGGGCTAAGGCAGATTCCCTATCTGCCCTAGCCCCATAATGCTCTTGGAAGCGGCCAGCATGTCCCTGTGGCCCCTGGGTGTGGGAGGGGCTCCGTGTGCTGCCCAAGTGCTGACTCTGCAGCTCCCATTATCTGGCAGCTGTGGCCAATGGGAGCTGCGGGGGTGGTTCTTGTGGGTGTAGGCAGAGCATGGAGCCCGCTGCCCCTCACCCAAGTGCCGTAGGGATGTGCTTGCTGCTTCCAGGAATGGTGTGGCGCCAGGGCAGGCAGGGAGCCTGTGTTAGCCCCGCTGTGGCGCTTTCCGAGGTAAGTGCCTGATGTAAGTGCCTCCCGACGGGAGCCCTCACCCCCTCCACCTGGAGCCCCTTCCTGCATCCAAACTTTTTGCCCCATCCCTGAGCCCAAACTCCCTCCCAGAACTTGCACCTCGCACCCTGTTCTGCACCCCTACCCTAGGCTCAGCCCGGAGTCCCTCCCACATTCTGAGCCCCTTAACCGCAACCCAGAGCGTGCATCCCCCCTGGTCTCCAGCCCTCTACCCCAGCCCGGTGAGGGAGAGCAAGTGATGGAGGGAGGGGGGATGGAGTGTGTAGGGCAGTTCCTTGGGAAACAGGGCAGGGCAAGGGTGTTTGGTTTTTTGGGTTTTTTGTTTTGTTTTGTTTTTTTTGGTGATTAAACAGTTGGCATCCCTAGTATTATTTTTGTTTTCTAATAAATGGGTCCTTCCAAAAGAAAAGTGATTCTAAAACTTCATGCACAATTAAATACCATTCAAATACAGTGTATAAGATAATCAAAACAAACAAATCTTATTTTCAAAAATCAGCTGTGTTGTTTGCAGAAGTAACTTAATAAAATCTATAGTGGCTCTGAATTTTTTTAGAATGGAAGTTTTGCTAACGTTACTACTGTATCTATGAAGTAAAATTATAGTTAGGAAGATGAAGATTCAGAAACCTGCTTATTTAGAAGTATGGAACTGAATAGGTGAAAGAAGATAAACATTTATAGTCTCAAATGTTCACAGTCAGTGCATTGAACTAGTTAAAATCTCCCAGAATCTTTCATATTCATGCTTAGTTTTTATTGTGGAAATTCACTAGTATTTAAATTGTTGTAATGTCTGTTCTTTGTACATGCAGAATATGTCAAAAGCAAGATGTATGTTCTGTTGAAGTTTGCTAAATATGCATTTTGCGCTAGGTACGTACTGTTAGTGCAGATGGTTCCGCGATTTATTTTCATCTGGACTGTTATGTACAAAGCTAGAAAAAGTGTGTAAGGTGTGTGAGATAATATAATTGAAAATTCCAGATTCCATCTGTCATAAACAAGTGGAAAATAAAGATGAGCAGAATTAAGCTTATAAAGTTGGAACAGAGGGGAAAATGTAACTTATAAGAGTAAAAAGAACGAGGAGTACTCATGGCACCTTAGAAACTAACAAATTTATTTGGCCTTAAGCTTTTGTTGACTAAAACCCACTTCATCAGGTGCATGGAGTGGAAAATACAGTAGGAAGATATATATATACACACACACACACACGCAGAACATGAAAAGATGAGGGTTGCCTTACCAACTCTGAGACAAATCAACTAAAGTGGGCTATTATCAGCAGAAGGAAAAAACACTTTTGTAGTGGTAATCAGAGTGGACCATTGCAAACAATTGACAAGAAGGTGTGAGTAACAGTAGGGGGAAAAATTAGCCTGGGGAAATAGGTTTTAGTTTGTGTAATAACTCATCCACTCCCAGTCTTTATTCAGGTCTAATTTGATGGTGTCCATTTTGCAAATTAATTCCAGTTCTGCAGTTTCTCCTTGGAGTCTGTTTCTGAAGTTTTTTTTGTTGACGAATTGCGACTTTTAGGTGTGTAATTGAGTGTCCAGGGAGGTTGACGTGTTCTCCAACTGGTTTTTGAATGTTATAATTCTTGAAGTCTGATTTGTGTCCATTTATTCTTTTGCGTAGAGACTGTCTGGTTTGGCCAGTGTACATGGCAGAGGGGCATTGCTGGCACATGATGGCATATATCACATTGGTAGACGTGCAGGTGAACCTGATGGTGTGGCTATGATTAGGTCCTATGATGGTGTCCCTTGAATAGATATGTGGACAGAGTTGGCAAGAGGCTTTGCTGCAAGGATAGGTTCCTGGATTAGTGTTTTTGTTGTGTGGTGTGTAGTTGCTGGTGAGTGTTTGCTTTGGGTTGGGGGGCTGTCTAAGCGAGAACTGACCTGTCTCCCAATGTCTGTGAGAGTGAGGGATTATCTTTCAGGATAGGTTGTAGATCCTTGATGATGTGCTGGAGAGGTTTTAGTTAGCGCAGCCTCCCCCTTCCTTCCTTGTGCCTCCTGCCCACAGCAGTCAGCTGTCACGGTGTTCAGGAGGTTAAGGGGAGGGGGAGGGAGAGTGAGGATGCAGCCCTGCAGGCAGGAGGCACAAGGAATGAGCAGGGAGTTGCTGATCCATGGGGTGGGTTGGAGGGAACCTAATGGGGGGCTGCCAGCTCACCCTTGTTCCAAGCCCCTACCCACTAACAGGCGGCAGCCAAACGACGTTATATGCAAACAGTGCACAATTTTTAGTGAGTATGTTCTATAATAGATCAGTGACAAAACAACATTAACTGAGATGACATTAAGTGAGGAGTTACTATACTCGCTCATTGATTAGTGCTACAACTTCTGGGGGCAAATTCTGTGATTCTTAGCAATGTAGAAATTTAAGCTGCTTTATGAATTATTTCTTAGGCCTTGGCTACACTGGTGCTTTACAGCGCAGCAACTTTCTCGCTCAGGGGAGTGAAAAAACACCCCCCTGAGCGCAGCAAGTTACAGCGTTGTAAAGCGCCAGTGTAAACAGTGCCCCAGCGCTGGGAGGTAATCCCCACGTGGAGGTGGAGTACTTGCACCCAGCGCTGGCGCTGCGATCACACTCGCACTTCAAAGCGCTGTTGTGGGAGTGCTCCCAGGCAGCGCTTTGAAGTTGCAAGTGTAGCCATACCCTTAGTGCATTGTGAGAGAACTTATCTGTTCTTTCTGGGAACACAGGGAAAATTGTTGGAAGGCATTGGACTAATGGTGGCACCCAGTGAAGCTCGCCTGCGTCCAAACTTCAGTAGTTGAACAGTTGATGAGCTGTGTTCACTTCTGTGGTAACGTATATCTCTTGGGCCTGCCATTTTGAGTTAAAAGCACCACTGCATTCTAATTAAGGAGTTTTGTGTGTGATGCTCAAGTATAACTCAAGTTAACTTTGCAGTGAGACAAGGCCAAAGACATGTTAAACCTTTGAGTTCTGCTGGACAGTGTGTGAGTTTTAATTTAATCAATAGAAAAGGGTTCGAGCATATGCCTCATGAGCATGTGTTCCTGTTATGTGCATTGGGTTCCATTTAACTCTTCCATGTATGTAATAATTGCTTTTCAAACAAGCTTTACAACATTCATGTGGGATGAGCAATGTTATTAGAGACAAAGTTGGGTGAGGTAATATCTTTCATTGGACAACCTTTTAGTATTATAGCACTAGTGGCTTGCCTGTTAGAGGTGTGTGTGTGTACATATACATATACAAAAATCTAAAAGTACCCAGGATTAAGCTCTCCATAGGAAGTTAAAGATTTCATGCAATAACCACTCCCTGAAGGAAGCGACAGAGTCCTGTGGCACCTTTTAGACTAACAGACATATTGGAAAAGCAGCAAAGAATCCTGTGGCACCTTATAGACTAACAGACGTTTTGGAGCATGAGCTTTCGTGGGTGAATACCCACTTCGTCAGATGCATTTACCCACGAAAGCTCATGCTCCAAAATGTCTGTTAGTCTATAAGGTGCCACAGGATTCTTTGCTGCTTTTACAGATCCAGACTAACACGGCTTACCCCTCTGATACTAGACATATTGGAGTGGGTATAGAGTTTATGCTCCAATACGTGGGTGAATACCCACTCCAATACTTCTGTTAGCCTATAAGGTGCCACAGGACTCTGTCACTTTTTACGGATCCAGACTAACAGGGCTACCCCTCTGATACTTCACTCCCTGAAAGTCATTAAGGATATTGTGTGAGCTAAATCAGTTCTTTGTGCAGGTGATTAGACCTTTCTAAGTTGCCTTTGTGTTGCAGAGTTGCTGTGTAAAAGTATTGATGGGCCAGCTTTCGGGCCTTGTTGTCTCCCTGAGCAGTGTGGGACTAGGACTTTCTCAGCCCTGGGCTACATTACAGAATTACTTTGGTATAACTGTCACTCGGGGGTGTGAATAATCCACACCACTGAGGGCTTGTCTACATCAGAAAGTTGCAGCGCTGGTGAGGGAGTTACAGCGCTGCAACTTTGAAGGTGTACACATCTGCAGGGCACCACCAGCGCTGCAACTCCCTGTTTGCAGCGCTGGCCGTACTCCCGTTTTGTCTCGGGTGTAGAGGATCCAGCGCTGGTGATCCAGTGCTGGTAATCCAATGTAGACAGTTACCAGCGCTTTTCTTGACCTCCGTGGAAGGAGGAAGCCTCTGGTAATCAAGCTGGTTTCCTTTCCCGGTTTGCTCTCTCGGTCCCGGAGCCACCCAGCAAACCGCAGGGAAGGAGACCTGCTTGCTCGGGGTTCCGGGACCGAGAGAGCAAACCGGGAAAGGAGACCAGCTTCGCCGCGGTTTGCTCTCGCGTTCCCGGAGCCACCCAGCAAACCGCAGGGAAGGAGACCTGCTTGCTCGGGGTTCCGGGACCGAGAGAGCAAACCGGGAACGCCGCGGTTTGCTCTCGCGGTCCCGGAGCCACCCAGCAAACCGCAGGGAAGGAGACCTGCTTGCTCGGGGTTCCGGGACCGAGAGAGCAAACCGGGAAAGGAGACCAGCTTCGCCGTGGTTTGCTCTCTCGGTCCCGGAACCCCGAGCAAGCAGGTCTCCTTCCCTGCGGTTTGCTGGCTGGCTCCGGGACCGAGAGAGCAAACCGCGGCGTTCCCGGTTTGCTCTCTCGGTCCCGGAACCCCGAGCAAGCAGGTCTCCTTCCCTGCGGTTTGCTGGCTGGCTCCGGGACAGAGAGAGCAAACCGTGGCGTTCCCGGTTTGCTCTCTCGGTCCCGGAACCCCGAGCAAGCAGGTCTCCTTCCCTGCGGTTTGCTGGGTGGCTCCGGGACCGAGAGAGCAAACCGCGGCGAAGCTGGTTTCCTTTCCCGGTTTGCTCTCTCGTCCCGGAACCCCCCTTGAAGCCGCCCAACAGCGCTGCAGTGTGGCCACATCTAACACCACTTGCAGCGCTGGTTGCTGTAAGTGTGGCCACTCTGCAGCGCTGGCCCTATACAGCTGTACTAATACAGCTGTAACAACCAGCGCTGCAAAATTTTAGATGTAGACATGGCCTGAGTGACATAGGTATACTAACCTAAGCACTGGTGTAGACAGCGCTATGTCAGCAGGCGAGCTCTCTCACCAATATAGGTACTGCCTCTCATGGCAGTGGAGTTAAGTCAATGGGAGAGCTTGCTCCCATTGACTTAGAATGTCTGTGCCAGAAGTGCTACTTTGGAATAGTTGCATTGGTGCAGCTGTGCCACTGCAAGTTTGTAGTGTAGACTTGCCCTCGTAGAAATGCAGGGGTGTTTAGGGAGAGAAAGTGTCTCAGAAATTAAGCAGTTATATTGGTGAGTGTGTCCTGGAAACAGGCAGAAATGCTTTACTTGAGGTATCTGCAAGAAAGAGTTGCTTATGTGCCATTTACTACCCCCATTCAAGGAAATAGAATTGGTGTGCGTTTTGTATAAACAAGTTACCTGAAGAAAATACCTGACTCCACTTCAAACAGAAAACTGACCTACAAGGTCCTGATTTCTGCTCTGCTTGGCAGAAGGTCAACAGCATAGTATCTGTGGGGATAACGGACAGGGTGACTAGCTCATGGTTACTTAGGCCTTGTGTACACTAGAAAGGGTTTCCTGGTATAGCTGTTCTGGTCATTCCTAGGGATAGAATCTAGGAGCTTGACTATCGAAACCGTGAGTCACCACTGCTTGACCTAAAGGAGCTATTTGGTTAGGGGTAAATAAGCCTTCACTAAACAGACCCAGTTACTACAGGGACATGATTGTACACACTAAGAGCAGGTCTATACTGCAAAGTTTAGTTGGGAGAGGCGTCTTTCAGGTGTGTGAAAAAACGGTACCCCCTGTCAACACAGCCAGGCCACCAAAAACTCCAGTTTAGATGCAACTGTGCTGGCAGAAGGGTGTTTCTATCGTCATAGCTAATGTTGTTCGGAAAGGTGATGTTACAGTTCTGGTGGAAAAACTCCATCTGTCAGTATATGCTATGTCTGCACTATGGCACTCCCCGTTATAGCTATGCTGGCAAAGCATTTGTCGTATAGACAAAGCCTAAGCCAATGTATTGCTCCTCTTGGTGGTTTCCCCCATTAAGAATAAGTTCTTGTTACATACCTAAAGCTAAAGATTATTCTTTTAGCTCAGGTGATTGAGGCTTGTGCTGGAGAGCTGAGGTTTGGTTCCTCTGATGACCTCTACTGTCAGTGGGCATGTAATTGCAGTTTGTTACATGTAATACTCATGGTGGAATTCTGGGCCAAAAAATTAAATTCTGCACACAATATTTTAAAATTCTGCAAAATTGTGTTATTTTGACAAATAAAATATGCAGAATATAATCACACCAGTTTCAATTATTTTTGGTCATTTATTTCAAAATATTTGTCAGCAAGTATGTCTGTAGCAATACAGACAAAAGAGTCAGGAAATGTTTTTTGACAAATAGATTCCTTACTAGGCATATTAATACAGAACTTGGAGTAATAATTCATTTAAACTACAATACAGAACCGTATTTCCTGCACCCCTCAGAATCAGTGCAAAGGCTTGGGGGAGTTAGGGGTAATGGAGGAGCTGAAGGAGAAGGAAATAAATTGCTGGGAAGGAGCCTGGGAGTGAACTTGGAGGGCTATTGGGTATGGGTGGGAAAAGTATGGAACAGGGTTTTGGGTTTTTTGGAGGGGGGGGTGGGAAGGGGTGAGGAGGGATTGTCAGGGAGCTTCCCCTGTGCAGACCCTGGCTGATCTCTGGCCTCTCCCATTCAGTCAGGCACATCTGCCCCCATCCCCATGTGTCTCTGTACTCTCACCCAGTCATCCCACTGGCCCTCTGTGTCCCTGTACCCCTCCTCCTCCCCCATGTGTGTCTGTGCCCTCACCCAGCCACTCCCCTGGCCCTATGTAGCTCTGTACTCCCTCCCCCATGTGACTCTGCCCTCACTCAGCCACTCCCCTGTCTGTGTGTCCCTGTATCCTTCTCCCATCACCATGTCTCAGCCGTGACCCAGCCACTCCCCTGTCCCTGTACGCTGCCCCATCACCATATCTCTGTGCCCTCACCCAGCCACTCCCCTGTCCCCCTCTCCCCGTCCTCATGTGTCTTTGACCTCACCTAGCCACTCCCCTGTCCCTATGTGTCTCTGTACCCCTCCCCTGTCCTCACTTAGCCACCCTATGTAGCTCTGCACCTCCCTCAGGAGTAATGTAATATTCTCCAAAAAAGAGAAACCAACTTCATAGGATGACCTTGAGGACTCTAGTCCAGAACACAGCATAACAACAAGAGCTAAATCTTGCTGATCATTCACTTTCTTGAAGAATATTGATAATAAAAAAATCTGAAGAATATATCCAATATTTAAGTATGGTTACTTGACACATTTGTTGTATAAAATAGCTAAAGTAAATGTCACAGTATTTAATAGATATTGTCTTTCACTTTATATTGTGGAAGGAAACAAACTGAGCTAACACTAACCTTTTTTTGTTTTTTGTTTCAGCTTTGTCCAAAGTTCTTGCACACAAATTCTACCAGTCACACTTGGCCATTCAGTGCAGTTGCAGAACTTATAGGTATCAATGCTTTGTTTATTGAATATTCGACCCCTTTGTTTTTGTTTAAATTGTGCAGTGACTTTGACATTAAAAGTTAAATTCAGCTAAAATAATTATTGTAATAGAAAGTGGAGGGGAAATAAGGTTTTAAATTTTGATTCTATGGTACATAGACAGCAATCAAAAGTTTCAATTTAGTCATATTTGAAACTTCCTTACATGTGTTAATACAGTGTATTATAATTTTAAAAAGAAACTTTTTTGCGATGTATGCTATTTGTGGTTTCTTTTGTTTAGAAGTAGATCTCTCAGGTTCACTTGTAGTAGCACAGTGGTATAATTTAGATTTTGAACATTGGTAGGGAAATGTTCAAATTTAAGACATTTTTTTCTCATTTAAAATCCATAAAATCATTTCTTAGGCTTTTGTTAAGTTTTCAATAGCAAAACTTAAATGTTGGACCTGTCTACTTGTAATAACAGATACTTGCCAGTAAGCCAAACTGCACTTCGCTTTTATATCTTTGTTCACAATTTCTAGCTTTATAAAAGCTAGAAGTTTGTGTTAGAAGACCTTTTTGAAGGTACATTTTCTCAGAATAATTTGTATCTCATATTTGATTGTCCAACAAGAAAATGTTTCATAACCTTATTTGTTAGCCACGTGCTCCCTTTTCCTGAACTGCAGTTCAGCTTAGTTAGGAGCATAGCTGGTTGAGAAGGACTAAAGAGAAACCTAGGAGTAGGGTGAGTGGGAGAAACTGCCCATTTCTATTGCCATTCAGTGGTGGTTTGAAGGAAACTGAGGCCAGCCTTAATGTTTAGCATCTGGTTTTGTGTGAAGATCATTCGTTGCAATCTAGATTTTTAAAAATAGGTTAGCTTTTTCCCTAATAGGCAGCAAATTAGTAACATTTTGTTTATACAAGGTACTGGAAAACAAGATTTTTTTCTTTCTTTTTTGATTATGATGATGTCTTGAGTGGAATTTTACATATGATATATCTTGACCTATAAATAGGGGCAGTATTGTAGAGGCAATAGTTTGGGGGCTGTGTGTATTGAAATTATTAATATAGGATACTACCATGACACCAGTTCAATCATAAATTCCTTTATTAAATCTGAAGGCCCAATGGTATTTCTGCAATTGCTCTAAATATGTCTAAAAGCTTAAATAATAAATATCCAAACAGTAACACCACTTATGAGCATTTGATTAAAAATATTTACAAAAGGGCTTACAGGGATGCTTATACTCATATTGGTTGGCTCCAACTTGTTCAGGCAGGTATTAGCAATGTTTACTTTCTTTAATGAACAAGTGATGTCATTGCCAAGTATTGGACCTTAGCTAAGGCCAGGTGAAGCAGTTTTTTATAATATATTTAACAAACTTATATAGACAATTACTTACTGTACCTGTTACCCAATGAACCAGGTTTTATTTCTGTTACTTCAGCACAAACCTTAAATAATATAACACGGGTATTTTGAAGGGTCACTGAAAGTTTAACACAACTGTTATGATTTCATTCTTTTTCACTACATGCATTGGGCATATTGCACACATTTAAAACTACAGTTCATTCAAGTTTAATGTGATCTGATATTCCTGCTAGGGGGTTGGAGGGGTGTTAGCCTCCCCAGATTGACTCAAAACAAAAGATTAATAATCAACTTTTACATATTTTATATATAATCTGATGACTTCATCAAAGAGATGAAAATAAAACTAAAATTTATTTCTGATTCTAGCATTGACATTCATCATCAAGTGTGTCTTCAGTATATGGTTTTTGTTTCAGGGTTTATGCTAATTTTTAAACAAAGTAGCAAAATCTCGCTGTTCGGTGCTTTGCAAAACTATGTGCTAGTCACTAGGAAAAAATTATATCCCCTCACCCCAAATTAGAGTTTGTGGCAGATGCTGTAATGAGGTATTGTATTACTACAAATTAATTTTGCAAAGTACCACTGTATATATACACTATGAAGAAATGTACATAATTAAAAATGACAAAATATATTTATAAAGGACATCTTTGTTATGCACCTTTGCTTTTACACGTTTGTTCACTCACAAATTCAGAATGGGCCTTTAATGCAAATTACTAAAATTCTGTAGGGTTTACATTTAATCAAGGTGATAGGTCCATTCCAGTAGCTGCTCATCAGCACTGCCAGCAATAGTTTAAGTGGTTCCTAAATGGCAGATCCACTTTAGTCTTTGAAAAGCTTTCTATCTGAAAGCTACTTGGCAACAAGTAGTCATAGTTTAACCCTACATCTTTCTGAGTGATTAGTGGTAGAAAGTCATCAGCAAACAGCCCAGATAATATGGTGGCTATCCATATGAGTGATTATAAAAATTGGTGTGTACTAAGTGGGAACTAACTTTCAAGGTTGATCCTAAAACAACAACTATAAACCACTCATTTTGTAGACCTTGTACAATATTTTAACTTTTAAAAATGGCTTTAACTGATTTAAAAAGGAGGGTCAGGGAAGGAAGTGTATGGAATTTAATATTTTATGAGGTAGAGATGGGACATGCTGAATCCACTTACCTGGAAAAAATTTTCACAGACGGTTTTGGTATATAAGCCTTTCACCAGAATGATGTATTTTGAATGTATGGATGCTATAGCATTTTAATTTGTGCTCTTGTTAATTTCACACTTCCCTGATTTTCAGACAATGCTTACGATCCAGATGTGAATGCTAAACAGATCTGGATAGACAAAACAGTAATAAAGGGCAACATATGTTTGACATTTACTGATAATGGAAATGGCATGACTTCAGAGAAATTGCACAAAATGCTCAGGTGGGTAACTGTTTTGTGGATATTTTTATGGTCTCCCACAATCATTCCAATTTTCAGTTTCAGATTTTAATGTTCTGCTCATTCCTGCATATTTTTTTATATCAAATCTGCAAATGAATTTAATGCTTGTGAAAGCGAGGCTAAGATTAATAACTAGATCCAAACAATAGGCAGATGCTAGTCAAGTGTTCATCAAGATCAGCAGTATATTTTGTTCCTGAATCACGCATCTCCATTTGTCTGTTCCTGATTCTATTTTGAGTCAGCGGCCATACAGAAATATGTGGTTTTGTAATGTCCCTAAATGGAATAGGATAGGGGAAGAAGAGGAGGCCATACCTGCTCAACTCAGGTTTGTGTGAATATAAACCCAGGTAGCCAAAGTTGAAAGGTAGTTAACTCAGTACTATTAACTGCCAGCATGACTGTACAGTTGCTTCTTTGACTTAGTGGGTTGTAGGTGAAATGTAATAGAATTCAGATTTTGCACATTGTTCAAAATTGAAGGTATTGTAGAAAAATTAAGGGGATGAGGAATAACTGTAATGAACAGTAATATATTTTCTTTTAACATTTTTTTCTAAGGTATTGTTTCTTGTGAGTTAAAGGCTTAATGCTAAATTCACTGCACATCTACAGATCATCACTTTTAATGAAATGTCTCCTTTGTCTCATTTACTAATGCAAAGTTGACTGTTTTGTTTACAAATAATTGCAAAAGCAATTGAGAGAAGTGGAAAAACTGTTCACCAAGGTCCAGTTCAGTTTTTTAACATATAATTGACTATTAGACTGCTTTGGGAGGACTTTTTGTATAATTCCATACAGATGATACCCCTTAGACATATTTAAAGATGGCAATAGATCACACTAGGGAGAAGTTTAGCATTATAACCTCAGTCAGATCCTCAGCCTTTGTCTGGTTGTTGAGCAAATATTGTTTTTAGCTATGCTGTAGTCAACTGATATCAGAAGTAGGGATTAGCATAATCTGTTTAAACCTATTTTGACATCAATCTTTTGTAGGTTTACACTGTTTTACAAAATGTTCTTACAATGTGTTTCAGCTTTGGCTTCAGTGACAAAGTTACAATAAATGGCCGCGTTCCAGTGGGACTGTATGGAAATGGATTTAAATCAGGATCTATGCGCCTGGGAAAAGATGCGATTGTTTTTACCAAAAATGGAGAGACCATGAGCGTTGGCCTGTTATCTCAGACCTTCCTAGAAGCTACAAAGGCAGAACATGTCATTGTTCCTATAGTATCATTTAACATGCAACATATCCTTTTGACTATTTTCAAACATAAAAAGTAGAGAACTTGCATGTGTAAAAGTAGGATATGAAGAGCCTCTCAGGTGTGCTTCTTGCCCTCTCAAGAGATGGGAATTGCAGTTGTGCTGATGTTCTCCTTATGTATAAGGAGGGAGGAGGGCTATGGGGTTGGATAAAAGCAGTAAGCTAGCAGCATAACACGTGTCTGAGGCCTGTTAAGTGAGAGAGCCCTGAGTACTGTGGCTGTGCCAAAGAAGCTCACCTAGAAATTTATTTTAATTTGTGAAATGTTTAAGTCTTTAACTTAGTTCTTACGGCAAATAATTAATCCAGAATACAAAGCCAGCCTTAAGGCCATTCAGGCACATTCTTTATTCTCTACTGAGGAGAAATTATTGGCAGAGCTTGATGCTATCATGGGGAAAAAAGGAACAAGAATCATCATTTGGAACCTTAGAAGGTAAGATGAAGTCCAGTGTCTGGTAACTTGTGAACTTAAAACAAGTGTTCACTATGCATGAGTTTGGTGATAAGCAGCTAGACTTTAGAAGTCTTGGTGGAACTACTCTCTAAAGCTATAAAGCTAATGAGCATGAGTTGGTTGTAAGTTAGTGGGAACATGTGGAATCGGATGGATACATTTGAGAGTTACAAGGTCATTTACCCACTGCCACTGAACTATCATGACCGAGCAAGTAAAATAGCCAGAGGCAAAGGGTCTAAAGCCAGGTCTATGCAACAACGTTCTGTTGGCATAGCTATGTCTGTTAGTTATGCCAGCAAAAAATCCTGTATTTGACAGTTAATACAAGCAGAGGACCTTTGTCAGCATAGCTTATGTCCTTTGAGGAGGTAGTTTAACTGTGCCTGCAGAAGAATTACTTTTGCTGGAATAAGTTGGATCTCTGCTAGAGAGATTTGTTATTGCTGTACTAGCAAAGCTCTTGCAGTTGTAAACTAGCCCTAAAATGTGATATCTTGCTAAATTCTATCTGTTTTAATATTTGAATGGCTGTTTGTGAGACACCAGGCAGCTCCTTAACTAAACTTTCTTGTGGCCTAGCAGTAGTCTACTTAAAATGCCTGGAACTTTTCAAGTTTAATTCTAGTTTGTTGACTCTTACAGTATCTAATCCAGAATTTTCCCACACAATTTACCATAGCAAAATAAAAGGCTTAATTAGTCACAGTCTGAAAGTCAGTAGAAATTAGAGAACAAATTTGTTAGCTCAACTTCTCCATCCACGTGCCTCTGCAGGAGTGGGCCCTATAGAAATGTAGGACTGGAAGGGACCTCAATAGATCATCTAGTCCAGTCTCCTGCACTCAAGGCAGAACTAAGTAATAATTGACCCTTCCTGACATGTGTTTGTCTAACCTATCCTTAAAAACCTCCAACGAGAGAGATTCTCCAGTCTTCCTAGGAGATTTGTTCCAATGCTTAACTACTCTGACAGGAAGTTTTTCCTAATGTCCAACCTAAACCGCTCTTGCTGCAATTTAAGCCCATTGCTCCTTCTCCTATCCTCAGAGGTTAAGGAGAACAATTTTTCTCCCTCCTCTTTGTAACAGTCTCTTTGGAATTGAAAACTGTTATCATATTCCCCCCACTCCCTGCTCATCTTTTTCTCTTCTCCAGACTAAACAAACCCAATCTTTTACAATCTTCCCTAATAGGTCATGTTTTCTAGACTTTCAATCATTTTTGTTGCTCCCAGAGACTTAAAGGTCAGAAAGGACTATCATGGTCATCTAGTCTGACCTCCTGTACATTGCAGGCCGCAGAACCTGCCCCACTCACCTGGGAAAGAATTCTCTGTAGTAACTCAGAGCCCTCCCCATCACTGGCCTTGGGAGGCTGTTCCAGAACTTCAGTTCTCTGATTAGAAATTTTGCCTAATTTCAAGCCTAAACTTGTTGATGGCTAGTTTATATCCTGTTCTCTCCTCTGGGCTTTCTCCAATTTGTCCACATATTTTCTCAAATGAGGTGCCCAGAACTGCACAAAATACTCCAGTTGAGGCCTAATCAGCGCAGAGTAGAGCAGAAGAATTATTTCTTGTGTCGTGCTCACAATACTCCTGCTAATACATCCCAGAATGATGTTTGCTTTTTTGCAAGTGTTACACTGTGGACTGTCAGTTAGCTTGTGATCCACTGTAACCCCCACATCCCTTTGCACAGTACTCTTTTCTAGGTAGTCATTTCCAATTTGTATGTGTGCAGTTGATCCGTCCTAAGTGGAGTACTTTGCATTGTCCTTATTGTTTTTTATTGTTTGTTTCAGATGATTTCTCCATTTTGAATTTTAATCCTATCCTCCAAAGCACTTGCAAACCTTCTCAGCTTGGTATCGTCTGAAAACTTTTAAGTGTACTCTCTCTGCCATTATCTAAATCATTTATGAAGATATTGAACAGAACTGGACCCAGGAGGGATCCCTGTAGGACCTCACTTGATATGCCCTTCCAGCTTGACTGTGAACCACTGATAACTATGGTCTGGGTCTGTAATTCCCTGGGTTATCTCAATTCCCCTTTTTGTAGATTGGCACTGTATTTGCCTTTTTCCAGTCTGGAATCTCCCCCATCTTCCATGAGTTTTCGAAGATAATAGTTAATGATTCAAATAATTCCTCAGTCAGCTCCTTGAGTATTTTAGGAAGTATTTCTGTAGAAGTATTGTTAGGATTCATTTAGAACAAATGAATGTCACTGCAGCGTTACCTTGTAAATATTAGAGAACTATGAATAAAAAGGAACATACTCTTGAGGAAACTATACTTTAGAATCTCCAGCTGAAACAAACTTGCCTGCTAAGATTTTTCCTCTTTCACCCCTCTATGGTACCCTGCCTTCTTCAGTAATTGTGTTGGGTTTATTTATTTATCATTTTAAATTTATATTAAATTATTTTTAATTCATTTTATTTATATTTTGGACTTCCTTTCTCAGAGATAAAGATGGAGAAACAGAGCTCGATTTTGATAAGGATAAATATGACATCAGAATTCCAGAAGATTTAGATGAAGCAACAGGGAAAAGAGGGTATAAAAAACAAGAGAGACAGGACCAGATTGTGCCCGAAAGTGACTATTCGCTACGGGTAGGTATACTGTTTACTTAAAACAGTGACAAAGCTGGAAAGTAAGTTTCAAATATTTATTTTCAATGAGAATGATTATACTACAGCAGCAGTGGCCATAAAATATTTTAAAGCCAATCCATTTGCTTTTGAAGTATGTGTCCGTGATGCTTCTCTGGGGTGCCCAGGATTGTGAGGCACCTAACTACAACCTGCCTTTAGTGTGAGGAAGCCTTGTTCTGTGCCGGCTGTATGTCAGCTCCCTGACTCCGCAAGTCATAGGTAACACAAGCACTCCCTTCTCAGCCTATGTTTGCTCTGCTGTCTCTCTGCAGGTTAGTGATAGATGTGGTCCAACCTCCAAGCCCATGAATATCTTCCTAGTGCCCAGCCTCTGTTTCTCTGAAAACTCTCAGTATTCACAGTTTTGGTGCTCCCAGCTGCAGTACACTGCAGTTTCCAGTTACACCTCAGATCACTGTTCTGTTTAACAGACAGCACTTAGATATGTTTATATTGAAAACAAGCAAAAGTTTATTTAACAAAGGAAAAAGATTCAAGTGATAACAAATAGAAATATTGGAAACAAATGGTTACATATAAAATAAAATCATAATGCATTTAGAACCTAGATTTATTTAACTATTTAGTATAGAATCTAGACTTGTTTAATGCCTTGTAAAGCAAAGTTCACCCCAAAGACCTTTCACTATTTTTCAACCAACCCTGGTGGTGCTCCTTTTTGCATGAGGCAAGCCACAATATCAGCTTGTCTCCTCAGTGAAGGAACAGTCCGTCTCCTTGCCACCACTTGCAAACCTGCCTGTGGCCAGGGGAAGTGGCTGGGAGTGCCAACGCCAGGCCCCTATTGCAAGGGCAGGACACAGCCCAGAGACGACAGGGAGAGGTATCATGCAGCCCCCCAGCATCTAGGCGGCAGCAGCAACCCTGTCTGCAGCCTACCTTGGGGTCTGGGCTTCACACATCCTAGCACTTCTGTCCCTAACTGCAGCCCTGCAAACCTGCCTGGGCCTGGGTCTTTCCATGTAGAACTGCAGGCAAAAAAGTCAGTAAGTGGCAATCATGTTGTCAATATCCAGTTGGATGATTTCAGTTCCAGGCAAAATGTTTAACAGGAAGTCATTATCAGGGTTGTTGTTAAGCAGCATTTATTCTATATAGAGAGAAGATGTATTATAAACCATTCGTGTTGGTTTGGTTTGGCTTGCATAATAGAAATTACCATGTGCTTTGCAGGCTTACAGCAGTATTTTGTATTTGAAGCCAAGAATGCAAATCATTATCAGAGGACAAAAAGTGAAAACGCAGCTGATTTCCAAAAGTCTTGCATACATTGAACGTGATATTTATAGACCAAAATTTTTGGCTGTATCCTTTACTGATTTGTATGTCATTGCATGCTGAATGGGAAGACCTGATGTAAGTAGGCTGGCTGTGACAAAATGTTGTGTTGCAGATATCCATGTTAAGATGTTATACCAAACCTAGAGACTGATGGAATTGTTCTAGTCTGAAAGTATTGGCTCATTTTTGAATGAACTTTCAGTATGAAGAAACTCTTGGGTGATCAAATTATCCTTAACATCCAAAAACAAGGCTAAAACTGTAAGAATCACCTTTGGATTTAACTGCAGAAACAAAGACCATTATGGAATAATGATGTATCACAAAAACAGACTAATCAAAGCTTATGAAAGGGTTGGCTGTCAATTAAAGGTAAGACGTTAACCTTGAAAAACATTAATATTTGTGAATTAGAAGCTAGTTTAATTCAAAACAGTTTACCTAATTTGTTTAATTGAGAAATTTAATAGCAGGCCCTTCTGACTTGAAATACATCTAACTTATCTAAATATTGGTTAATCTGTTCTCTTCCTATTTTGGCTTGTATTCCTTCCCACTGGTTGTCAATATTAATTTTGTTGAGTATCTGGTGGTCATTAATCTTTTTAGTGAAGACTGCAGCACAATAGGCATTAAGCACCTTAGCTGTCTTGATGTCATCAATTATTAGCTCTCTTTCTCTGCTAAGCAGAAGATGCATTTTTTTCTTCTTTCTCTTGATCCTAAGGTATTTAAAGAACCTCCCATTATTCCCTTTTATGTGCTATGCCAAGGGTCATTTTGTGCTTTATCCTTTCTGATTTTTGTTTCTACATACTTACGCTGTTCTTTAGTGCTCCTCTGTATTAATATAACCATGTTTCCATTTTTTGTAGAATTTCTTTTTGATTTTCATGTTGTTAAAGAGCTCCTGATGGAGCCTTATTGGCCTCTTACAAAGGAAAGATAGAATAGTATCAGAATAGTTTGCAGTTATGCCTTTAATATTGTCATCCTGCGGAACTGCCAGCTCTCCTGAACTCATTTTTCCCTTAGCTTTTCTTCCCATTGGACTTTACCTATGAGTTCTCTGAGTGTGTTAAAGTCTGCTTTTTTGCTAACCAGTAGAGTATTTATTTAAAATTTTGAACATGGATTTGAGGGAGGTGTGAGGTGAGATATAGAAACAAATAATTGCCAAGTTAATGTATTAGCTACTTAGTGTTCTAGCTTGGAAGTTGGAATTTTCCCTTGCCTTTTATGTCCTTATTCTGCTGCTTTTGCTCCTTTCTTTCTTTAGAATGATGAAATCAGCATTTCATGATCACTTCCACCCAAATTGCTTTCTGTCTTCAGATTCACAGCCAATTTCTCCCTGTTGGTCAGAATCAAGTCTAAAATGTTTGTCCCCATGATTACTTTCTCCACTTTCTGAAACAAAAAGTTGTCCCTGATACGTTCTAAGAACTTATTGGACATTTGTTGTTTTGCCTGTATTACTTTTCCAGCAGATGTCTGGGTTGTTCATAAGTACCAGATTTTGTGGTTTTGATATTTGTTTTGTTTTAAAGTGCCTCATCCACTTTTTCCTCCTGATTTGGTGGTCTATAATATACCCATACCATGATTTCACCCTTATTTTTCCCTCGGTTATCTTTACCGAGAAGCTTTCAACTTGTCTGCCTCTCATCACCTTCTGGACCTCTGAACAAGCATCTATATTCTTGATGCATTATGCTACATCACCTGCCTGACCTTCCTGTGAACAAATTATACCCCTCTTATTATACCAATAGTCCAGTCATGAGATTTATCCCACCAAGTCTTTGTGATAAGCTTATTTATTATATGCCAACACTTCCAGTTCTTCCTGTTTATTCCCCATAATCCTTGCATTTATGCATAGACACCTGAGATGTTGAACAGATTCCCTGACTGATATCCCTCTTGTTGCTCCTGTGACCCTATTGTAAATTTTCATGTCTTCCTCCCTTCCCCAGAACATCTAGTCCTCTGTTAATATGGGGTTTTTATACTGACCTTGGAGCTTTTGTCACCTGCCCTCTTTGGACCTATTTTAAAGCTTTCCTTTATCCACATTGGGTATGTTTTCATCCATGATAGGTACAAAATACAGGACAATTCCCTTTTTTTCAAGAGGAACTACATGTCAAAATTAAATTTTGTAACTTCTGCTCATGTGGCTTGTAAACTTTTCTGACAACCTTGTTGCTAAATTGAATATATTTGTAAAATCCAAACTACCAATAGTCTGTTTTTTCCTTTTGTATATAGGAATGTTTCAGTATAAAAGTTGGCATCTTTTTCTGATTTCTATATTAATCTTTTACAGGCAAACAACATGGGTGTTGGTGTAGTTGGGGTTATAGAATGTAACTTCCTAAAACCAACTCATAATAAACAAGATTTTGATTATACCAATGAATACAGGTGAATATATATGTTTTTTATTTAGACATATTATAAAATGGGTTTACAGTGGGTGTATTAAATACGTTTCCTAGCATGCTATTTTCTTAGCTATAAAATGTCAATTTTTCCCTAAGTATTGTATAAGTACTTTGTAATCTGAAATTGTCATGAAATACTACCACCACTTCGGACAGTAAATGTTACCAAATTGAAAACAAAGGTGGATAATTCTGTTTTTAAAAGTTACTTTATCTTTCAAACACTTTCATGCTTTTTTCTTTAAATGCTTCTTTCTATTGGTAGAGTTAACTGGCTGTAAAGCTGAATTCATAAGCTAACATGTGGAGTATTTTAAATGTTGAATATGTATTTGAGGAGGCGTGAGGTGAAAAATAACAACAACAAATAATTGCCAAGTTAATTTATTAGCTGTTGTGTGTTAAATAGTAATACCTGCAAGAAAAGTTTTATACATTGTCATCTACATCTGAAGATACTTAGGAGTTTCTATTTTTCCTTGTTTTTTACATGCAAAGATAATTAAGTAATTGACTTATTGGAGAGTGTATTTAAGGAGTCTCAAAATTAATGCCATAGTTAAAACTGTAAATTAATAATTTGTCCATTTTAAAAATAAAAGTTGACTCATCCTTTTTAAAATTCTGAGATACAGCTTTCCTGTTTCTCTGCCAGGCTGAGCAATATCAGTTGCCTGTAACTGAAGGAAATGGATAGGCCATTAGAATGGAAATTCTGTTAAATCTTTGAGATTTGGCAGATGAACCAGAAAGTAAGCAACTCAGATTTCTCAGCAGCATAGGGTTGTGGTAACTGAGATTTGGAGCTGCTCTATAATAATTTACGAATAGTGCATGTTTATCTGATTGGGATGTTATATAGAAACAGTGGATAGAATGTAGGGGTGAATGGAGAACAAGCAAGAAGGGAAAAATGGCTCAAGGTAAGCGACTTGTCTCGTAACTGCACACGTGTTTGACAATCCCAGGACAGAAAAAGGCTTTTGATCACTGGGATCAAAAACTCAAAAAGAACAACTTTCAAAAGGGAGGGTAGCTGTTTAGGGGAACTAGACTAAAACCTCGGATCCTTCTGAGGATATCTGAAGAAGTTAGGCCTGTTTAGCTTACCATCAGGGAAGAAGTACAGGTACCTGAACTCACTTGAACCTGTTAAGTAAGTACAATTGATCCACAGGATACTGTAGTCCAGGGCCTGGTCTCGAGAATTGCAGAATCCCACCTATTGACAAAAAGTAGACAATTGTCTGATTATGCTCATAGTTTGTTCTTAAATTTTCAAGAGACCAAATAACCAGACTTATGGAAATTTATTGTCTAAAGACAAAGCAGTACAATACGAGAAGGAGACATACATGCCTTCTTTCTGGGAAGCAATTCTTGCATGGAATATATGCTTCTAAAATAGCTTATCAGCTAGTAATCAGGAAGTTTAGACTTGAAATGAGATGAAGGTTTCTAACCATCAGAGGAGTGAAATTCTGGAATAGGCTTCCAAGGGGAGCAGTGGAGGCAAAAGACTTCAAGCGATTATCTGGCTTCAGGACTAAGCTTGATAAGTTTATGGAAGGGATGGTATGATGGGATAGTCTAATTTTGGCTATGGATCTTTGACTATTAGTGGTAAATATGACTAATGGCCTGTGATGGGACACTAGATAGGGTGGGATCTGAGTTACTACAGAGAATTCTTTCCCGGGTGTCTGGCTGGTGAGTCTTGCCCACATGCTCAGGGTTTTAGCTGATTGCCATATTTGGGGTCGGGAAGGAATTTTCCTCCAGGGCAGATTGGCAGAGGCCCTGAGGGTTTTTCGCCTTCCTCTGCAGCATGGGGCATAGGTCACTTGCTGGAGATTCTCTGCACCTTGAGGTCTTTAAACCACAAGCTGAGGACTTCAATAGCTCAAACATAGGTCAGGGGTTTGTTACAGGAGTGGGTGGGTGAGATTCTGTGGCCTGCGTTGTGCAGGAGATCAGACTAAAAGATCATAAGTCTCTTCTGACCTTAAAGTCTGAGTAATATTTGTATCATTTTACAAGTTACAAAGCTTTTTACACATCACTAAAATCCAATCCATCAGTTTGTAACAGTTCTTTAACTTTTGTTCTATTCTTTTCTTATTTTTGATTTGACTAGTACTTTCCAAACCTAATTGGGTGAAGAGGTGCATCCCAATCTGTGCTAGGACCTATCACTCTTTGTATTTTAGCTTAACAGGCTTCCTATTTTCTAATGGCAAAGCTGACTTCAGCTTTGCAAAATGTTGTGATCTTGTGAACAGAATTGTGGGGAGAGCATTACATATACAAACATTTTTTGTATGTGTAAACAAATTGTGTTAATATGGATTATACTCGTTAATGGCATGTATGCAATCTCTAATATATTTGTATTGACTAACACACCACAAGATAGGTAAAGGCACAAGACCTAACACGTGAGGGGGTTGCATTCAGAGAGACCAGATTGAGAACAGAGATTTGGGTAACCCTTTACAATAACAGTAACTTTCTCAACTTTTATCTAAAATTGTGGTACTTATATTTATTAAACAGTGGATTTTTTTTTTCTCTCATTTGAAGAGAGCTTGGGAGACTTCAGAAATAATTCACTTAATTGACAGGTGACTGGTAAATAATGAAAAATATTGAAATACATTTAATACACTAGTACAGTTTTATGACTGTTTAGTGGTGTTATCTTACAACCCCCCACCCCCTCCACACACACACACAACACACCTTTTCAAAGACACCTAGATTTTGTGCATCTGCTCCCATCACCCTATCAAGTCTGCTTTCCTTGTCGTCCCTTAGGCTTCAGCCCTGCAACTGAATATGTTCTGGAAAACCTCTGTTGACTTTGGTTACGATGTCAACTCTATTCCTCCTTTAGTGCCTATTCCTTGTATACAGATAATTGTTCCTACTGGTCTCATCTGTATTTCCCGTTTAGACAAGTATTTTCATTTTACAGGTCATGTTTAGTCTTGTAGAATCCTTTGTTCGTTTGGTCCAAAACCATCCTACTTAATTCATGTACTATAACTTTTGCTCTGGCTTGCTTATTTCCATGTCTTTGCCTCTTCAGTTCACTAGCTTCTTATCCATTTTGCTGTGCTACTTACTCCTCCCTTCCAGTTTGCCTCCTTCATTCATGTTATGATTCACTTTTTTGTAGCTGTCTACCTTGGTATTTTTCTTTCTAGACCTCTCTTTGGAACGTTCATTTGTTCCTGTTTTTCTGACTTTAAATCTTTAAATCTGATCTCAAAACTTCTCTTCCTCTTCTAAGACTGTTGTGACTTTTGCATGTCTGACTTAATGACTGTCCAACATTGTCAAATAACAGGCTTAACTGAAATTGATTAATCATAGATGTTCAGTCAGAGATTAGTACAGCACTGTATAGAATACAGAAAGAATAGATACATTACTACCCTAACTGTAAGGTAAAGTTCTAATGCTGTGTGTGTCTCCTCTTCACTGTAACTGGTGTGATGCACAGTTTCATTCCTCACTTAAGTTCCAAAACTTCTGTTGTTATATAGGGATTTCAGCCCATGACCCCTCTTCGCCAAAAACACTCTCCCAGAACCATGTTCTGATGTCATTTCTTGTGTTCCGATGGGATTTCCTTTAATATCTGTACATTCTTAGTTTACCTGATTTATGTGTGAAGGCATAATTTTTTACAGCGGAGGACCAACATTCTTCAAGATACCTCTCAGTGAGTTCTTCTTCCCCCATAAGCATTCTTCCCTGTTGATTCCTCAGTAGGAAACATCTGCTGTAACAATCATCCCTCATCAATCAATTTTATATATGCTTATGTAAGCATTATAATATAATATTTTTTTTTAAAGGAATGGTTTCCAAGAATATTTGGAGTTTTATAGACATGGAAGCACCACAGATTATTGGATACAGCCTAATGCATAGAATCATGAATAGGGTTACTTATAGGTCTGGGCCTTAACATTCCACATACTTCGTTAATATCATAAAGATTCTAAAGAATAGTTTATTGTATATTGATTCATTTACATATTAAGAAAAGGACTAAAAGGGCTAATATTCATGAACAAGTACTAACAGCAGCAAAGAATCCTGTGGCACCTTATAGACTAACAGACGTTTTGGAGCATGAGCTTTCGTGGGTGAATACCCACTTCCTCAGATGCATCTGAGGAAGTGGGTATTCACCCACGAAAGCTCATGCTCCAAAACGTCTGTTAGTCTATAAGGTGCCACAGGATTCTTTGCTGCTTTTACAGATCCAGACTAACACGGCTACCCTCTGATACATAAGTACTAACAGGACCATCAAATGTACTATTTGAATTATTTTTTAATAGCTGTATTGCCTTATCTCTCACCATTCTTTTGAATCAAAAGCTGTTTTCTTCAACTGCTGCTATTTCTGCAGACTGTAATTGTACTTTGGACTAAATTTTCACCACCGCTGTGAGTGTTTGCCCAGACTCCCTCATACCTAAATCAGAGACTCAGTCCCATAGACCAGGGATGGGCAAACTTTTTGGCCCGAGGGCCACATCGGGTTTCAAAAATTGTGTGGAGGGCCCGTTAGGGGAGGCTGTGCCTCCCCAGGCAGGCAGGCAGGCGTGGCCCAGACCCTGCCCCATCTGACCCCCCCCTTCCGCTTCTTGCCCCTGATGGCCCCCCGGGACTCCTGCCCCATCCAACCACCCCGGTTCCCTGATGGCTCCCCTGAATCCCTGCTCTATGTCCCCAGACTGCCCCTAAACCCTTGCCTCATCCAACCACCCTTTCTCCTTGACTGCTCCTGGAACCCCCACCCGACTGACCCCAGCTGCCCCATCCAACCCCTCCTCTCATTCCTGACGGTCTCCCCCTGGACCTCTGCCCCATCCAACCACTCCTCCTCCCTGACCACCCCCACCCCTATCCAAACCCCCAACCCTGACCACTCCGCGAACTCTCCTGCCCTTTATCCAACCCCTCTCCCCGCTTCCTTCCCCCTTATCACGCTGCCTGGAGCACCGGTGGCTGGTGGTGTGGCTGCACCTGACAGGCAGCCGCGCTTCCCGGCTGGAGTCAGCCACGCATCGCACAGCACCGGGTCAGGCTGGGCTCTGCGGCTGTGCTGCCCCAGGAGCTTGCCACCCAGAGCATGGTGCAGTGAGCTGAGGCTGCGGGGGAGAGGGAACTGTAGGGGAGGGGCTGGGGGCTAGCCTCCTGGACCAGGAGCTCAGGGGCCGGGGAGAACGGTCCTGCGGACCAGATGTGGCCTGCGGGCCATAGTTTGCCCTCCTCTGCCATAGACCATCGTGTTACTCAGTGCTCATTTTATTTCTTCTCTGAAAGTCATTTGTAAATTGAGTTTGAGGCCTTTATTTTCACTATTAGTGCAAAGACTTGTCCAGTATTTGAACCAGCAGTTTTCCCAAATCAAAGCCAGAAATATATCACTAAGGGCTTGTCTACAGTACCGCGCAGGGTCAATCGAAGATGCACAAATTTAGCTATGTGAATAGCGTAGCTGAAGTTGACATACTTTGATTTTCTTACCGCGGTGTCTTCACTGTGGTAAGTAGACAGCTGACGCTCTCCCGTCGACTCTGCTTGCGCTCCTCATTCTGGTGGAGTATCGGAGTCGATGGGAGAGCGCTCAGTGGTTGATTTTTCGCATCTGTACTATACGATCTGACGGGTAGTGTAGACAAGCCCTAAGTTATTGACACACAGGACTTCAGACAAGTCCAGTGCTTTAGTTTAAAACCACAGTTTTTTTTATTTGAACAATTTTCTGCTATAATCATACATTTACAGATTGCATAGAAAAGTTAATGTTTTTCTGGCTAATAAATATTTTACAAAATGTTTCTCATGAGGCACTGTTTTTTTTGCTAGACTTACAATAGCAGCACTGGGAGAAAAACTTAATGATTACTGGAATGAAATGAAAGCAAAGAAAAATGAAGAATATCCTCTAGATTTGCCAGTAGAGGATATACAGTAAGTAAGATGTGTCTCAAGCTATAACGTAAAGGCCTCAATACTAGAATACATGCATGTTAGTTTCTCTACTCCTACATGATATTGCACAGGAGTGGGGGGGAAAAAACATTTTCATATGAATGTTTTGATATTTCTTTACAGAAAACGACCTGATCAGACATGGGTTCAATGTGATTCATGTCTGAAGTGGAGGAAGCTTCCAGATGGGATAGATCGCTTGCCAGAGAAGTGGTACTGTTCGTTGAATCCTGATCCACAATTCAGGTAAAGTAGGATCTGGAGGAATATCTAGATGCTATTGCATGTTTTACTTTTCTCAGTTGACTAGAGCACCATTTGTCTCAATACTCTTAATCAGGAATTGCAGTGTACCAGAAGAACCTGAAGACGATGACTTAATACATCCGACATATGAGAAAACGTGTAAGAAAAAGTGAGTACCAAAGACTTGTGTGAAAAGATGTACCTATTATAGAATAGATATATGAGAAGTAAAACACCTTTAAGTTTTTAATTTACCCACTGTTCGGGGGATATTACCAAGTTACAGCATGGTTTGTGCCCTAAAAGAGCAGACCAAACCATTGTAAGGGAACAGTGCTACAGTGTTATAAATGTCATATATAATCCCTCCTTTTAGCATGGACTGATGCAGAAATTCTCAAATTGTTCTGTGGACCACTGGTGACATTTTTGTTTTTGACTGCTGGTCACATGATGCTCTCTCCTCCTTTCCAGTTGCTAAATTAATACATATTTAGCTGTCAATGTAAATACTCTCATAGGGTAATATTATTAGAGCAATTGCTGGCATTGGCTCAGGGATGTTGCATAATTTTTAATGGGGAGGGGAAAGGTGGTCCACACAGTGAATGGGAAGATGACACTCTAAGGTGTGATGCAGGCTACATAAACTGAGGATCCCTTGTCTAGCCTACACATACAATTGGGTGTAACCAACTACCCCAACACAGTAATTTGAGCATGAACAGGACCTTAGCTGATAGTTCAGGAAGTCTGTTGTTTTGAGTACTGATGAAAAGGGTTATCTTAAAAAGGATGATTTACAGTGGTCAAGTCTCACAAGTAATTGAAGTTATGCTAATTTTAACTCCTAATAGCCTTCATGCTTAAATTATATTCAGTAATTCAAAATATTAGTGAAAACCGTTGTTCATTCTTTTCATCTTCGAAAGGTGAAGAATATTGTATTCGTTTTAAGCTAGAAATTGATTTTTACAGTGAATTATATTTTGATTTAAACTTTTTCTTCCCCTAATGTATAAAGAGACAGGGAAAAACTAAGGAGGCGACTGGAGTACAGCCAACAGGTAACTGTCTCTCTTAATCTTGATTTGCTCTTGAATTTGGTAGTTTTGGCTGTAAACGCACCTGAATGATGATTTCCCAGATGTAATTCATTCAAGAATATATATTCAGTATATTGGACTGTAGCCGCTAATGTGCATTTAGCAAAAGCTGTAAATTCAAAACTCTGTATGTACACTTCGGGAAGTCAGGATATTTTTTTTTCCATCTGAGTGTCTGATTTTGTTTGAGAGGATATAAGGGAGATTACTCAAACTACTTTGTAATGCATTTAAATATTTTTATATAAACATTCTGAAAGGGGCTTCAAACATAATTTACACAACACTATAATATTTTTAAATATGCATTTTGTTTTACTAGTACATTTTTAAAGGCAATGAGCCTGCTGCTCTTATTTAGAAGATGTGTAAATAAATATACACACTTCTCATATTTAATGTTTTTATATACGCAAGTGAACACATACTGGTATCTGATCCCATTACGCTAGTTTAAGAAGCCATATACTTTTTGACTATTTGATCAAATTAAGGTATTTAAAACAGCATTGAGAGGCTCTATGTTATGTATCTTCTATTTGATCAAATTAAGGTATTTAAAACAGCATCGAGAGGCCCTATGTTATGTATCTTCTGGGTTCAACTTGCTTAATTTACAAGTAAGAATTTTTTTAAATTGTCAGTCCTGCAGATTCAACCTCAGATCTGTATCATTGCTAGCAGTAAAGGTTCTGCTGGCCAAATTCTGCTTTCATTCTGCACAGACAACCTTAACTTCAGTGGGGTTTTTACCTACAAAAACTATTTGCAGAATTGTCCTTTATTTTGAACTTAATGTTTCAGTTGATTCATTAGATTGAAAAAAAAATACAGGCTTTCTGCCATAACTATATTAATGCTGTAGTGCTAACAAATAAAAAGTGTAAACATTTGAAAACCTGGTCCTCTCTCTATATATATTCCAGATCATCTTTTTACTTTAATGGCAAAATTTAGTGTGCAAGAACACTTAGTATGCATATTTCACGATATGCATGTGTCTCTTTGCTCCCCGATTTTCAAATACATTCAGTAAGAAGATACTGTTTTCATAGTCACATTTTGGGAGCAGAATTCAAAGTTCAGTGATTAATTATTAAAGTATTAAAATGCACTCTCCAAAGTAATTGAACCAATGTAAACAAAACTATTTAAATATTAAAATTACTAGAGAATATATAAAAGCATAGCTTTCGTGAAAAAAGTTGATAAAAGTATGCAAGTAAAATCACAAAATATGCTTTAATAGGCAGATAATAGAATTGTTAGACTGAAATGTACCTTGAAAGGTCTTCTAGTCTAGTCCTCTGCACTCAAGGTAGGACTAAGCATTATCTAGACCAGTGGTTCTCAACCCGTGGCCTGTGGGCCCCTTGCGACCCAATCAGCACACAGCTGCAGCCCATGTTACATCCTCAGGGCCATACAGGGTGAGGGTGTGTGTGTGTGTGTATCTAATATATATGTAGTGTGGATATGGCCCACATAACACACAGCAAGCTACATATGTGGCCCACAATGGTAAATAGGTTGAGAACCACTGATCTAGACCATCCCTAGCAGGTGTTTGTCTGACCTGCTCTTAAAAATTTCCAATGACGAAGATTCCATAACTTCCATAGGCAGCTTATTTCAGTGCTTAATTATTCTGACAGGAAATTTTTCCTAATGTCCAATCTAAACTGCCCATCTAGTGTCCCATCACTGGCTGTTGGAGATATTTCCTGCTAGTGGTCAGAGATAGGCAACATGACATTGTAGGCAGTCTCATCATACAATCCCCTCTATAAACGTATCAAGCTCAGTCTTGAAACCAGTTAAGTTTTTTGGCCCAACTGCTCCCCTAGTAAAGCTATTCCAGAGCTAGAGTTCCCTGATGATTAGAAACCGTCGCCTAATTTCAAGCCTGAACTTGCTGATGGCCAGTTTATATCTTCTTCTCTCCTCTTGGCTTTCTCCAATTTGTCCGCCTCTTTCCTGAATGTGGTGCCCAGAACTGGACAAAATGCTCCAGTTGAGGCCTTATCGGCATGGAGTAGAGTGGAAGAATTACTTTTTGTATCTTGCTTACAACACTCCTGCTAATGCATCCCAGGATGATGATGGAGGGTTTTTTTGCAACACCGGACTCTCATTTAGCTTGTGATCCACTATAACCCCCAGATCCCTTTCCGCAGTACTTCCTTCCTACTCAGGCATTTCCCATTTTGTATGTGTGTAGCTGATTGTTCCTTCCTACGTGGAGTACTTTGCATTTGTCCAATTTCATTCTGTTTGTTTCAGGACATTTCTCCAGTGTGTGCAGATCATTTTGAATTTTAATTCTATCCTCCAAGGCACTTGCAATGCCTCCCAACTTGGTATCATTCACAAACTTTAAGTGTATTCTCTCTGCCATTATCTAAATCATTGATGAAGATATTGAAAAGAACCAAACCCAGAACTGATCCCAGTGGGACCCCACTTGGTACGCCCTTCCAGCTTCATTGTGTCCCACTGATAACTACTCTAGGAATGGTTTTCCATCCAACTATGCACCCACTTTATAGTATCCTGGTTCCCTTTTGCATTCAATAAAAAACTCTTACTTTAGTCAGACATAGGCTTGGTCTTGACCTAAAATTTAGGTCAGCCTAGCTATGCTCTTCAGGGGGAATGAAATTTTTACATCCCTGAGACATACAGTTAAGCGAACCCTAAGCCTCAGTGTAGATACCACTAGGTCTACAGAACTATTCTTTCATCGACCTAGCTGCCGTCTGTCAAAGTGGTAGATTTACTACAGTGATGGAGCAACTCTTGTTGCTGTAAAATGTGTCTACACTACAGCGGCATTGCTGCAGCTGTGCTGCTGTAGCGCTTGTAGTGTAGACACAGCTGAGTATCTCTGTTTAAAAATGAGGTGTCCAGTCTTGAGGCTTATATTTTTTCTTGTAATTGTTGTCCTTTGCATCTCAACTAAGCTAAGTTACAATTTTTTTTATTTTGAGGATTTACTAGCTATAAAACTAGGTGCAGCCTGCCATTGGGAAAAAACACCATGTGCCCCAATAACAAAAAGCTTTTATGTTGGGAGAAAATTGCAGTGGTAGAAAGCATCTCTAGCCTGCTATTCATGATTGAAGGAAGAAGAAAGGGGGCCAGTGCAGCCCCAAAAGTGAGTGATGCTATAGGAGAAGTGATGTCCAGTGTGATACACATGGCAATTTCCTGCAGTACCCTGGAAAAACATTATTGGATTAAGTTTAGCCTTACTATATTAAGTTTATATATCATTGTGGGCCAGGGATTGTATGTAATTCTGTGGGGGCGGAGGGGGAACTACAGCCATCCAGGAGCTAAGAGGGAGTGATTAGGTAAATTAACTCAGGTTGCAACACACTTCTCAAAGTACCACCACCTGTACTACTTGAGTTTAAACTGATGCAGGGCCTTCTTTCTGTTCCAACAAATGGACAGGACTTTCTGTCCAAGAGGGGAGACAGTCCTTCCTGAGAATGGTTGTATGTGGAAGGACTTGATCTATTTGTGGATGTGCTTGTTCTGAGTTAACAGCTATCAGTCGTTATAGAAAAACCCTTATGTAGGGTTTGAATGATTGACTCCTAACTGTGCCTCCCAATAAATGCCTTGTCTACATTCCACTACTTTTGTTGTTCTATTTTGTATTGGTATTTATTTTGTTTGCATTGTAGTTTTGTTTTGTGTATCTCTTAAAAGTTTATTATTTAGCAACTCATATTAAAGATTATAGCAGTTATAATTATTTAAATTACTATTTAATACTAGCTTAAAGTACAAACCAGGGGGTGCAAGATTATGGAATAGCCTACTAGAGTATAATACATTATAAGCTTGATTTGCCTTTAAAGCATTTTTTGTCATTTTAATTTTTCTTTTAATTATATTATAAACTGGTTCAAAATATTTATTACTACAGGCAGTTTAGGTGTGAAACAGAACATAGACCAATTAAAATAATATTTTCTGCATTTATGCCAGAAGTGGTTTTTTTAGCCACTACACAATAGTTATTAGCATAGACAGTTTATACTTTATGAGCATCAGTTTTTCAGCCATACTGTGCAATTTGAAGACTGATTCCCCAAAGTAAATCCACATACTGGCAACTCTGTCTGTAAGACTTTACAGCTGCACACATAATTGTCTCCCAGGAGTGAACAGCAGTACAAGCCTGGGGCTTTCCCAATCTTGCTTTGTCTTGCAACAGAGGGAAAACTTTTTTTTTTTCCCACACCATATGGGTTTCAGTGGTTTTACATTTAAGTTCATGGAATTGGATCCTTGTTAATTTGTTTGCACTGCACCAACTGGAATATTTCTTACAATAAATTTTAACTTGTTTGTGGTAAGAGGGCAGGTTTTCTTGCTGCATATAACTTAGGGTCACTTTTACTTTGTATAGCTTGTATATCCCCCACGTACGTTATTAGCACGCACAGACTTAATTCCATATTTCCTTAAAACAGTTACAAGATCACATGTTATATACAGTTAATAAAGCTTTATTAATGAGTTATTGGTTTTGCTTATTTAATGGATATAGTACTTTTGTTGCTATCTGCTATCAGAGTGCTTGGTTGTTTCCACAGCATCTCTATTAGCAAAATAGTGATTTCAAGCAGTCTAGTTCCTGTGCCAGTTCTGTTAAGTTCTTTCAATGTAGTTGGCCCCTCAGCACTCTTACACATTTTTGTCTAGAAAGTCCTTTTAATGGTGTTTACGCAAATTTTACCTCTCTTTAGTGAGCACAGTTCTTTATGGTAACTCACATTGGTAAAATTTAATAACACAGACGCATACAAAGATGTTCAGTTTATTTATAATGTTTCCTTAACAGGTCTTAACCATAAACTATGTGAACCTGTTTCCAGTCTAGGAATTTTTAATCTTTATTTCCAAAACTCCACCATGTGGTTTTTATGTTTACTCCCTTAGTGACATGTATTTTTACATCACAGTTAAACAGAACTTTTGGATAGGATTTCAGTGGTTGGATGTTTTATAGTGTTTTTGAATGGGCACTGCACCATTCAAGGTAGTTCCATCATCCATAAATATAATGTATTAAAAGAATACAGAATATAAATGGCACTTTTGAATAAGATTTGGTGGTTGGGCTACAACAGTCAGCTTGGGGTTGTTTGTTCTAATGGGAAAAGGGGTTTTCAACCAGAGGCTCATGACCATCCTGCCCTTCTTATATTGGTAAATGCAAGGCAGGTTTTCAGCTGTATGTGAAGGTGACCCAAGTACCCAAGGACATGTTGTGAATTTATGTAATAAGGTACATAGTTCCCCCAAATTTAGATTTCAAGTACCCTTCCTACCTTCAACATGTCTATAACTTCTGTGCTTAGTCTAATTAAATACTGCTTTTTCTACAGGTTAATAATGAAATGTATTTTAAAACACCTTCTGTCTCTTCAATCAAAAATGCATTGTCATCTATGAGTAGAAAGGAGGGTGCTCTAAGATCACACTTAACAGAAGCCTTAAACACTTCTGTTACAAGATCTATAAACACTTCAAACAATAGATTAGTATCTTCACCTCATTTGGATCCTGAAAACAGGTGAGTGAATAAGTGCAAAGTAGCTTTCCCTTCATCTCAGGAATAAATAATTTGCAGATGAAAGTAATTATGGTGTTTGGTAATATGTCAATTGCCAGGTTGTGACAGCCATAATGACTGATGTTATCTGAGCTAGTATGATAGCTGTCAGATATTAGATCAAATGCTTTCTGAAGAGTGAAAGCAAATGTAGGAAGCATTTTGCTAACAAGGAGGAAGATTGATTGATTACTTATTTCTCTTAGTCAGGAAAGACTGATTTGTGTTAGTTGTCTTTCCAGTATATTTTTCCAAAGAAGCTTCCGTTGCTGGTAACCTTTTATTATATTGTCACTTCTTGGTCCAAGTTTATTAGTCTGTTTCATGATATAGTGTGAAAACAAGTCAATTGCTAAGTTACTATAAAAATAATGCTTGATATGTACCCTGACTGACTAGTGATATGTAGTTTTTTCTTAGCATAACACTCTTTCTAGTCAGAACCTCTCTCTGCTGACATCTGTTCTATTCAAGAACATCTTTCTCTTGACTTGGCCTGTCTTTCTGCTAATTACTTGTAATTCTGAATTAGTTAACTAAAGATGTTGTTGTTGCTTCCATTGTCCCAGATAGCCTTGGATGAATCCTTTTGATTCAGTTCAGCCATGAAACCTGATCTCTCCTAATGTTCTTAACTGTACCAAGCACAACCAACAGTCTCACTATAATAGATAAGCAGAAAGATCCTCTCAGGGTATGTCTACACTACGGGATTATTCCAATTTTATGGAAACTGGTTTTGTAAAACAGATTGTATAAAGTCGAGTGCACGCAGCCACACTAAGCACATTAATTCGGTGGTGTGCGTCCATGTACCGAGGCTAGCATCGATTTCTGGAACATTGCACTGTGGGTAGCTATCCCATAGTTCCCGCAGTCTCCCCCACCCATTGGAATTCTGGGTTGAGATCCCAATGCATGATGGTGCAAAAACAGTGTCGCAGGTGATTCTGGGTAAACGTTGTCACTCAATCCTTCCTCCGTGAAAGCAACGGCAGACAATCATTTTGCGCCCTTTTCCCCTGGATTGCCCTGGCACACGCCATAGCATGGCAACCATGGAGCCTATTTTGCCTTTTGTCACTGTCACCGTATGTGTACTGGATGCTGCTGACAGAGGCGGTATTGCATGTTACACAGCAGCATTCATTTGCCTTTGCAAGGTAGCAGAGATGGTTACCATCCCTATTGCACCATCTGCCATTGTAAATTGGCGATGAGATGATGGTTATCAATCATTTTGTACCGTCTGCTGCTGTCATGGGTTCTCCTGGCTGGCCTCGCTGAGGTCGGTTGGGGGTGCATGGACTAAAAATGGGAATGACTCCCCAGGTCATTCCCATCTTTGTTTTGTCTAAAAATAGTCCTGCCTAGAATATGGGGCAAGTCTACTAGAGAGCCAGAGAGCACAGCCACTCCGGGTCAGAGCCCCAGAGATCCCGCAGAAATGATGAGCTGCATGCCATTCTAGGGGGTGCCCCTGCAACAACCCCACCCGTTGCTTCCCTCCTCCCACACCCCTCCTGGGCTACTGTGGTAGTGTCCCCCCGTTTGTGTGATGAAGTAATAAAGAATGCAGGAATAAGAAACACTGACTTTTTAGCGAGATAAAATGAGGGGGAGGCAGCCTCCCACTGCTATGATAGTCCAGGGAGTATAGAATCTTTTCTTTAGACACGAAAGGGGGGGAAGGGGAGCTGATGGAGCTCAGGCTCCAGCTGCTATGATGAGGACAGTTACCCAGCAGTTTGTACCGTCTGCCAGGAATGACAGGGAGTCATTCCCATTTTTATCCAGGTGCCCCCGGCCGACCTCACCGAGGCCAGCCAGGAACGTTCACGGGCTGATGACAATTTTCCACCATTTTGTACCGTCTGCCATCAGGAAAGGAAGGGCAGGGGATGCTGCTGTTCAGTGCTGCAGCACCGCGTCTACCAGCAGCATGCAGTAGACGTATGGTGACATTGAAAAATGGCAAGAAACTATTTTTTCCCCTTTTTTTCCAGGGGGAGAGGGGGATAAATTGATGAGATATACCCTGAACCATCCCGGACAATGTTTTTAACCCTTCAGGCATAGGGAGCTCAGCCAAGAATGCAAATGTTTTTCGGAGACTGCAGGGACTGTGGGATAGCTAGAGTCCTCAATACCCACTCCCTCCCTCCATGAGCATCCATTTGATTCTTTGGCTTTCCATTACGCTTGTCACGCAGCACTGTGCTGAATCCCTGCTGTGGCCTCCGTCTATCATAGCCTGGAGGTTTTTTCAAATGCTTTGTCATTTCGTCTTCTGTAACAGAGCTCTGATAGAACAGATTTGTCTCCTCATACAGCGATCAGATCCAGTATCTCCCATACGGTCCATGCTGGAGCTCTTTTTGGATTTGTGACTGCATCGCCACCCGTGCTGATCAGAGCTCCTGGGCAAACAGGAAATGAAATTCAAAAGTTCGCGGGACTTTTCCTGTCTACCTGGCCAGTGCATCCGAGTTCAGATTGCTTTCCAGAGCGGTCACAGTGGTGCACTGTGGGATACTGCCCAGAGGCCAATACCGTCAATTTGCAGCCACACTAACCCTAATCCGACATGGCAATACCAATTTCAGCGCTGCTCCTCTCGTTGGGGAGGAGTACAGAAACCGGTTTAAAGAGCCCTTTATATCGATATAAAGGGCCTCGTTATGTGGACAGGTGCAGGGTTAAATCGGTTTAACACTGCTAAATTTGTTTTAAACACGTAGTGTAGACCAGGCCTCATTCACCCTGTATAGTGTCAGTTCACTCAATGTCCAATTTTCAGGAGCACTCCAAAATGGTAGGATTTACAACTCCTAAAGTTGACCTCAAAATTTAGAAATTAAAAAGTGCAGATTGTCTAGAATCACCAGGTCACTCCAAAAAATGTGTACTTTATTTTCATAAGCACTGTTCACACAAACTTGGAATTATACAGTTGGGAAAATAGGAATTATTTTGAATAATATAGTACTTTGCACTAGCTGATTTATTTCATTTCTTCCCTCCCCAGCCTTAAACGGAAGATTTCTGGTTGTTCACCTGTTACTTTAAAGACACCACGATTAAATAACCACACATTTGACAATCACATTGAAGATGACGATGATGAGGACGTCATCATCTTAGAGGAGAGCAGTACTCCAAAACCTGCAGCAGACTATGATGTTACAATAGTAAAAACTGAGCATATTAACATGGAACAAGGCAGCATGCAAGAGGAGCCTTGTGGTGCAGCTAGTTCAGAAGATAAATATGAGCAGTGGACTGCATCAACCCAAACGGAGATCCCAAGTTTAGTTGTTAAAAAGGAAGAAGTAGAAGATAATATAGATATGCAGTTAACCAGATCAGCTTTGGAAACAAGCCAAGAAGAAATCATCAATGCTTCTGAGACGTCTTCTGTGGATTTTTGCATCAAATTAAACGAACTAAGAAATCAGCTGCAAGTAGCAAACCAAGAAAAAGAAAATTACCGAAAACAGTGTGAAATGTTAACCAACCAGATGGAAATACTAGAGCAGAAGATACTAGAAATGAATGATAACTATGTGAAAAAGGAAATGTGTCATCAGTCAACTGAGACTATTATATTCCCAGATGACAAACTAGAAAATTTTAAAGAGAAAAGTCCAGAAGAAGTGGCTATTTTATATGAGCAGGCCTTAAAAGAAATGGAAAAGCTAAAGGAACAGTGTAGTACTTTGCTAAACTTAAAAACAGAATGCAGCAAATGTTCTAACAATGAAAATAAAAATGACGTGGATGAAATTGCTGTGCAGCTTGATGATGTCTTCAGACAACTGGACAAATGCAATACTGAGAGAGATCAATATAAAAGTGAGGTAGGTATGTTAATATGGTTTATGGCAAGGTAAAGTGAATATACAGGACCTGTCTTTTTAAAGCTAGCTATAAAATTATTCACCAAGGCCTTGATCTTGTAATGAGCTCCATCCACAGAACTCCCTATGGCATCAGTGGGGCTCCTTATGAGCAAAGAGAACAGCCACATTGAATACACTGCAGGATCAGGGTCAAAATTTGTGGAGGCAATTGCACATACAAATCATCATAATTATTCAGATGCAAATCAATTAATTGGAAATAAATTAGGATTATCTCATTAGCTGACATCTCCTGTGTATATACTAGATCTTGATTTGTTGTAAATTGCTAGAGATGTGAATACCTTTGTTATTTTTTAGTAAACTGTAGCCTCTATTTCAAAAGTTCAAGTACGAATATTTTTTTCAAATAGTACAATTAAAAAAATTAACATATGTCTAGTAAATACATTTATCATGTACTGTGTGTTCAAGTAACACAACTAATAAAAACGGCTAGAAAAGATACCAAGCATTGAATTGGCATAGATTTACTCTAACTTTTCTTTTGAAGTGATCCCTCCAGAGTAAGCTTGAGACACCCTGATATACAAATATAGAGTTCTCGTTGCTTTTGGGTAGTTCATTATTTGTTTCTGTTAATAAACAGAATAGATACCACTGGAGACTGTCTGCCATCTTTTAACTTCACTTTTCAACTCCTTTTCCCATTTACATGAGGTCGGAGGTGCCTATGATTCTTCACTACTCCTTGCAGTCCATGGCACAGGTTCTTAGGTTTTGGAGTTCCAGTCCTTTTCTCTTCAAACTTCTCTTGACAGTCTTTCCATTGTGTCCTCTGTCTTCCATGTCCTTTCTTGCTGTCCTCTTTCTCCCATCCTTTCTTTGCTATCACTGAGAGTCTCAAATTCATCTTCCCCCTAATTTATTCCATGTGCACTCTGTTTACTCTCCACTTGCCTGCCATTCTCTTCACTATATTATTTTATATTATCCACTGCCAAATCGGAGCAGGCAGGGACAGACAAATGCAGTGAATGCTCTTCCTTTCAGTTTGTGAATTAATTGCAAGTTCCACAGTACTCCTGCCTTTTTCACTGCCATCCATGCTCACTGTGGGGTTCTTTTCAGTTCTCCAGATCTTGGTCCAGTGGCATGAAATATGCTTCCCAAGCATAGAGATTCTTTCTTCTCTCCAGAAACTTCAGTCAGCAGCTCTTCTGTCATTCTTCCTTACTTGCATAATTGGTCTTTTGTGTTTACCTTCAAACTATGATCTTCAAACACAAATGCCTACCCTGATATCATATTTACCAGTTCCTCTTTGCTGTCAGCCAAAAGGGCCAGATGGTCAACATAGATTACCTTTCTCTATCTCCATGGGTTTGGTACTCCTATTACTTAACTCCATAATTAGGATGAAGAAAAGAGGACTCAGCACACTGCTTTGTCTGACTCCCACTGCTGCCTCAGAACTCTCTGAAATTCCATGTATTGTTACCACCTTAGCTCTTGACCCTCAAAGTTTCTGTATCATATCCATTTCTGAAGTCCCCGTCCCATCGATTTCAATACTGTAAACAATGCAGAATCATGTCATATGCTTTGTCAAGATCAATAAATGCTACATAGCAGTTACACCCTCCATTTATAATTCTTTCAAACTTCTGTCTTGTAAATATGTCTGTAGTATTCCTTCCCTTCTCCTATATTTTCCTCCACCTTGCACCAAAACCTTACCTCCAAAACTTTTTCAAGGACTTGAGTCTGATTTAACGGAGTGATGCCCAGTAAGTATTTGGATTATTTGCATCACCCGTGCCCTCCCAGAGAGGCATAATTTATCCCATTCTCCAGTTAAATAGGATCCCAGCAAACAGTTATGTATGAAGCGAGTATCTGCCTTGATCATATCAACGGTTATCTCATCTTCACTTGCTGCCTCACTTTTCTTCTTCTTATTCAGAACTTTTACCTCCTCTACAGAGATCAATACCTCTTTGAGGCTTTTCCATAATTGCTGGAGGTGCTTGCTGTTGCAATTCTCTTCTTGTTTAACAGCCTTTGGAAATATTTTTTCCATATCACTACCACACCTTTAGGGTTAGTCATCACACAGTTCCCATCCTTCATGCAGAAAGCTCTATCCTGTGTTTCATTTGTTCATCTTTTTTGCCAACCCGTCTGACGAAGTGGGTATTCACCCACAAAAGCTTATGCTCCAATACATCTGTTAGTCTATAAGGTACCACAGGACTCTTAATCTGGATCTGTAAAAAGCAACAAAACACGGCTACCCCCTGATACTTTCTTGACATCTTGCTCCAGCTTTCTGTATAATTCCTCTTCAGCTTCCATTCTCACCTTAGCAACTGCCTTTTTTGTATGTTGTGTGCTTATTATTCTCATCCCAACCTGCTTTCTCAGACTCTTTAATTCTTTGTTTTTAATTACTTGCTATCCAAAAGTACCCTATCTTACCACTCGTTCTGCCACATTACCTTCACTGCCTTTAATGAAATGGGCAGGGATGGTGTCTGTAGCCTCTGTTTGCCAGAAGCTGGGAATGGGCAACAGGGGATGGATCACTTGATGATTACCTGTTCTATTCATTCCCTCTGGCGCACCTGGATTTGGCCACTGTCTGAGGGCAGGATACTGGGCTAAATGGACCTTTGCTCTGACCCAGTATGGCTGTTCTTATGTTCTTAAACTTTCTTAAGTCTCCCTCCACTCACTTCACTGTCTTTGGCAATGCATGAAAACCTTCCTTTACTGTTTAGCAAACTTCCTTTCTGCCCCCTTACCTAACTAACTACTAGTGCAATTTCTTCCTCAGTTTCATTCTTTCCTGTGTTCTCAGGTTATACATTTTAGCTATTAATACTTGTTATACTGAGTGAATATGTGGCAGAACAACCCTTGTCCTTCACCATTTTCATATGCTCTCTTACCAAAATATAGTTTATCTGGGCTTTGCTTTTTCCACTGTAATATATCCTCATATGGGATTCTTTTTTAAAAAACAAAACAGTATTCACCACTAAACTCCCATTAAACACCACTTAACCCAGTTCTCTCCTTCTCAGTTATTTTACCAAAGCCAAATTTACCCACCACTTCTTCTGTTGGGCTCCTTTCACCAACATGATTGCTGGTTGCTAACAAGGTGTCACTTTCAACCATAACCACCAACTTTCCAGCTCATTTCTAAAGTTCTTCCTCTCTTCCATAGGTCTGCCTGATTTGTGGAGCAAACTTTGATATCAAACAACCCTATTCTCTATCATCAACTGTACTATCATCAATCATTTCCCTCTTCTTTCTGCACTCATGACATCAGTGATCTAAGCTCATTACCCCATTCATTTTCTTTTTTTCTCCAAACCAAAAAAGCTTTAAATCCATTTTTCAAAATTATACTTCTGTCTTTACACCATGTGGATTTTCTTTCTAGCCATTGCCTCTACCAGCTCTCCTGACCTACCTCTATGTGAACCTATATTCCAAGTTGCTGTTCTCAGGACTTGGCCAATTTGTCGCTGTTGCCTGGAAAAGAGTGTCGGTTACATGTTTTAAATACTTCCATTCAAAGAACACACCAGGAACCCAGGAGCTAAGTAGCCCACTCATGGCTGAACCTGCTGTGGTTTTACTTTGGAGTTGACCTTCTCCTAGATCAGTTGCCATCCAAAGCATCTGACACCCAATCTGGCATCGTTGTGAGAAATAAAATTTTCATTTTGGAGAGAAACCATTAATATTTAAAAAAAACTATTCTAAACAAAATTGCTGTATGTACATGTGTTATGGAAATTGATCAGTTTTGGTAATTTGTCTCCATCTTTTTCAAAATATTTTTTAGAGGAGAGTATCTATACTCTGCCATTTTTTGCTCACCAAGAAAATGATAGTTTCTAATATTAGCTAACAGGGTTTTTTTGGAATTCACACAGGATGGATAAATTAGTTTTTAAAAGATCAATTCTTTAAATGTTGGTAGTTATTTCCCTATCTTATAGTATTAAATTGCTAATGTGGATGTTTTGTATGTTTCTTTAGCTTTCTAATTGTTCATAGAATTTCAGATTTTATAGATTGCGCCCTTCCAAGTTTCAGATTTAAAATGCTCATCTATGCTGAAGTCAAGAGCCTCATTAATAGCCTTAATCTGAAAACATACAGATACAGAATTGATAAGTAAATTGCCCATGCTGTTTGTACTCAACTCTACTTTTTGATATATTGAACTTCCACAAGTCAAGAAAGCTGAACTGCTTTGACCAGTCTATACTCAACCATCAGGGTTTGCAGTGTGAAATCAATGGAACTTATGCTCCTAAATAAGTTAAGTGCTTTTGAAAATCCAACTGTTAGGTGTCTAAATTAGCTTTAAGTGCCTAACTTTAGGCTTCTGTTTTTGAAAATTTTGGGGCATGTAAAGTATGTTCACTAATGTATTGAAAGTCTTAACTTCTGATTGTTAATATTGAAGCAATTTGTTTTGAATGGAAAGATTTTATGGCACTAAAACTTTTTAATAACTACAATTTTAACCTCTGATACCACAAAAACTTGTGTACACTCATGTTGGTTTCAAGCAGATGAGCGGTTACATTGACGAAAATCTGATGATATTAATGTGAGCAGAATTGCATACCTGCTTAAGTGTTTGCAGGATCATGGTTTTAATTTTCAATATTTTGTTTTCCTGTAGCAATTTTGTAAAATACAGCTGATACCCAACCAGTAGTGATGTTTTTAGAAAGCATAATTTTGTTTAATTTTAATTCATTGCCGTAAAACACATTTTCAGATTAGTTTTTTAAAGCATCAGTAAACTTTTAAAAATCAAGTGATTTGATCATTAGTTAAGCCAATGATTTAAATCACCTTATTTTTAAATTACTCTACCTTGACTTCAGACATATAAAATTAACTTGCTTTGATTTACCTGTCTCAGATTGAACTGCTGGAAATGGAAAAAACTCAAATTGGTTTTCAGTGCGAAGAGCTTAAAAGAGAAGTTGCACAGTTAAAAGCTACAATTCCTCAAGTGGTAGCATGTGCAAATGATTCTACAGCCAGTAACATTGAAGATCCTGTCAGTTATTCTGATGAAGAAAGGTATCGCGTTTTTTTCTTTTAGACCAGAAATTTGCCTGGAATAGCCTGTCAGGCTTGTACCTTAAAACCCTGTCAAAGTTCATGATTCATTCTGTAATCTTTTGTGACTTTCTGAATCTTCACTGCCCCTTTCTTTCCCCGCTAATGTTCACAATTTATCTTCCAAAAAAATATTTCAGATTAGTTTGTATAATATGGTCCAGATTGCAAATGTTAAAAGAATCTAAATGTGTAGTTTGTCTTAAAATCCTAAAAAAATAAAATAAGGTTTCTCTTTATTCAGGTAGAACAATGGCTTTTTATTGGTGTTAACAGCTTGCTTGCTTACCGCTATACAACACACAGAAGACATTGTCCATTTTCTGAGGCATTTTTACTCCAAATGTATATTAGCACAGATCTAGACTACAAAATTAAGTCAACGTAAGTTATGTTGACCTACAGCCAGCGCACTAATTAAATCAGCTGTTCATGTCAACACCACCCTCCTTGTGCCAATGGTTTGCGTCCTCACCAGGAGTGCCTGCATTGATTTAAGTGGGGGCATTGCAGGGGCTGACAGGCAGAGCCCCACCACTGCAACGTTGACAGTTGGTGCAGGGCTGACTGTGGGAACCCTCTGCCCTAGGGCTGTATGTTTCGGTGGGGCTGGTGCTGATGGCGGTGGGTCCTGAGGGCACTGACCTGCCCCAGGCAGGGGCGACGGGGCTGGTGCTGATGGCAGCCGGCCAGTCAGTGGGGCTGGCACTGATGGCACTGGCTGGCCTCACGTGAAAGGGATTATGGTAGGCTGCCTGCCCTATACAGAGGTGATGGGGCAAGACTGATGCCACCAGCATGCCCCATTTGGATGCGACAGGGGAGGGCTGGGGAGGCTGGCCAGGCTGACTCTAATGGTAGTCAGCTAGTGGTTGGCCCTGTGCAGGAGGGGCAGTGCTGGGGCTGTTGGCATGAGCTGGCTTGTTCTGCCCCGTGAGGGAGCGGCTGGGGTGCTGGCATCAGCTGGCGGCCACCGCCATCAGCCCCACCATTCCTGCATGGGGCCGGTGCCATCAGCCTCAGTCCTGCTGCCCCTACTTGGGGCTGGAGCGGCTGGCTCCATGTGGGGGCAGCGAAGCTGGGGCTGATGGCGCTGGCTGGCTCCATGCAAGGGCAACAGGGTTCAGGCTGTCAAAAGAAGCAACATGTGATGTAAGCAACTTAACTACATCGACTTAAGTGCACTCTTTTGCATACAGAGGTGAAGTTATTAGGTCAGCGTAGTGGATGAGTTACTGTAGTATAGATGCGTAACAAAATTAGGTCAACGTAAGCTTCCTTATGTTGACCTAACTCTGTAGTGTAGACTAGGCCTTAAATGTTTTTTATGGATTACTGACACCCTTCCTCAAATGTTATTGCAAATTGTAGTAATAGATTGAGTTACCAATCCATACAACTCTGTTCAGAGTTGTCACTGCTAGCCAGATCTCTAGTATTAGGTTTGAGCTGTAGCTGCATGAGTTGTGATCGTTCCTCTGTCTGCCAGCATTTTCTTTGCTGTTGGCCTCCAACTTTAATGTCTTGTACTCCCTGGAAGAATTTGCGGATTATTTGAATTTGTTGCACTAGTAGCCACCCACAAATCAGCATCCATTTTGCTGATAAGTCCCAGCCTAACCTGGAAGGAAATGCAGGCAGAAGGAAGAAAGATAAAAAGGATGGTTGAGTTGGAAGTAACTTGGAGCAGCAAAGAGCATGGGGTGAGAAAATGAACACAGGAAAGCAAGAATAAGAGAAGGAACACACAAAATAAACAGGAGAAGGAAAGGAAAGAGGCTGAAGCAGAAAAAACCTGTAGAGTGTAACAGAGAAATATAGCTAAAACATAGCTTTACATACCTATTGTAGCTTTATTTTTAAGGTAGTTCTTGGACAAATTAATTTCTCTTTCCAACTGGTTACTTCCCCTCCTCCTTTTGTCTGTCTCTAGAGGTGGCTTTCAGTGTGTGCCTCACACTTGGGCCAGATATGCCATGCCCTATCATGTTTCTGCATGTACTTCCAATTTTTAATACTTTGGAATTGTTTAGAGAAAGCAAAATGGAGACTGAAGTAAGGTATCTGGGTCAGTATTTGAGTTTGTGCTACCCAAACAAACACAATCCCTTTCATTTTGCTTCAAAAGAGCCCCTATTTTGTGGCGAGGAGGATGGAACCAAGTTCTGCCCTTAGTGTTCGTTTAAAACGGAATGAGCATGTAGTCTCCTTGGAAAAACTGGTCCAGCTAGATCCTTGCCTTGAGTTACTTCATAGATTACTTTAAATTAAATTTCATCATGTCTTATGTTGGCTGATATTTTTCTTTGTAAAACTCAGATTTGCAGAACCTTCTCTTTTCAGTAAGGCAGTCACATTGTTTATAAAGTTCAATATAAAATGTTAGGGAGTGTAATTTCAGAATTTATCTGCACTCTCTATATAAAATCTTCCTTAATATGATCAACATTATCTCCTTACAGCCTGAAACTGCGATCCCTACGAGTTAACGTTGGACAGCTACTGGCCATAATTATGCCTGATTTAGATTTGCAGCAAGTTAATTATGATGTTGATATAGTTGATGAAATTTTAGGACAAGTTGTGGAACAAATGCATGAAGTCACCACTACTTAATATCCTTTACTGAAGACATTAAGATACTTGCTGAATCTTCCACTATATTGTATGCTTTCCAAATTGTAAAGACTGGTTTTGTTTTTGTTGGAGTAATTTAGATATAAATCCAGTGTAAAATATATATACTGTGTGCACTCTGGTGTCACAAATACTGTGGGTACTTTTCATGTACCTTTAACTTTCTCCTTAAAGGAACAGTCAACATTGACAGGCCGTGGATGTACCTAACTTATTAAGAATTTTGTTTTAAAAATAAATGTAATTAAACTTGCAAATATTTTCTATTACTTTGGAATCTTAAGCAGTTTTTACCGAGCTTTTCATTTTGCTTTTAACTTTTGTATTCTCAGTGATCCTTAAATGTATTTGTTCCCCCAAAACTAAACTTACCCTCTCTGATCCCCCTCTGAAAACAAACCACAAAAGCATTGTTGTAAATATCAGTATTCTGCTTGTAAACAATAATGGAACAGGCAAGTTTTGTGCATTTGCCTTTACTTATGATCAAACATAGTTGGTACATGAAATGTTTGGGCTGTGGTCCCTGGTAGCAATATGGGTTGTTAGCTTTTTTTTTGTACAAGGGTCTGATTCTGACAAGTGCTAATACCTGCAGTTCCCACCAAAGCCAGTGGGAATTGCAGATGCTCATACCACTCAGATGCATACTGCTGTGGTACTAACTACAAGTAGGCATAGTTTTGGTATGTGCTGTGTAAGCTTATTCATGTATCTCAATACTGACCTGAACTGCTACCATTTTAATACTCTGCCCTTGAGCGAAGACTGCGAATCCTGTTAAATTGAATAGTGGTTTTGTGATGTTGGCAAATACATAATAGGGACAAGATGTCCTAAAATAAAAAACCTCAGAACATTGAATTGTTGCAATATTGATTACTGACTCTGGCATAGAAACCCCCCTTTGTTAGCTTTGTTGAAATGACACCACTGTAATCACTCTCTCCTAATTTAGCTTCCCATGAAAATACCTATAATGCAGCATGCTATTTGATTACAATGGGCTACTCAGTTTTAGAGGAATTAAGTAATTAAAAGGGCATTTAAGTTAGATACTTTTAAAAGCAAATTAATTACCTTATTTATGGTGGTAATGACCAATGACTTTATTAAAGCTGAAAACTTAAATCTAATTTGCTTTCACCGTTTATGCTGTTTAAATTTTGCACATTTTTTTATGGACAAAAAATGGGCTAGCCCTTTTGTTTCTAGTCTCTTTTCCTGGTTCTCATGTACCAGCACAGTGCTGCAATATCTGCAAAACAGGTGAATGTTTAAATTTAAGTGCTGAGGACAAATATGGGGATAGTGATGCTCCTTCAAACCATCTTTTTTCCCCAGCCAAGAGAGGTGTCCTCCTCATTTGACTAGTGGGAAACAAAAATTGTTTCAATTAAAACCTTTAAAACAGTCATGAAAACATCCCTTTAATTTTAAACATATTAATGTGAAACATGTTTCTACAAAACCTACGTTTTTTGGCTTAAGCAATCTTACTATCTTGTTTAAATTAGGTTGCATTCCCTTAGTTGTACTATGCTAGTCTGTTTAGCGTAAGAGTATCTTGAATACCTGATCTAGTATTATGCTAGTAGGGATAAAGAAATACTATTGTGCTTATAATGGCTAAATTTTTAATGTTTAATTTTGAACAGGTAGCTGAAATATGGCTTAGGTATGCGAACATTATTTTTTGATAAATTGGTGTGCAATTTTTCATTGTCTGTCATTGTTTGTTTATTTATTTTCTCAGTGTTTTGTCCAGATGCTTCTGTAGTTGAATTTATTATAGATGACTGGTAAAATGTCTATACTGAAAATTAAAAATTTATACTGTACATTTAAATTTTGAGGAACAGCGGGTAAATGGAAGTAAGTTTACTTGTTAAAGTACATAGATGTATTTTTTTGTAAAAAAACACATTCTGGTTTTCTGTCAGATCAAAACTTTTAACTGGTCAATAAAAAATTAATTTTGTTTTAAATAATATGCACACTAGCGCTCTCTGGCTTTATTTTAACATTCATCCTTAAGAGGAATCTGGCCTCCACTTTACCATGCAGCCTTTCAGAAGAATGTCAAATTGCTTGCTTCTGTAATCTGCACTAATAGTGTAGTTCTGTCACTTTCTTCAGCGGTTAGACCACATATAGATGTTTGACTTTACTTCCATGCTAAGAGACCTGATTCTTTAACTCAAGTGCTGGAGGTTAGTGTGTTCATGTTCTGAAGTCCCAGTTTAAGTGCGAGATTTCCTAAACAAAGGCTGTTGGTACTGTCACAGTTCAGAGCAACTGCATCTACTCCCACGCTGTGGTCCAGCAAGGGCACCCATCTAAGCTCCCAGTTGTCAGATCTCTCTCCCTCCTAATCAGGTTATTTCCAGGCTGCACAGTTCCCTGCCTATACTGTGAATTCCCCAGTAGTCAGACTGCCCAAGCAGGCCTGTTTTACTTTTCATGTCAGGGACCATAAACAGTGCCACAATTTAAATTACCACACAGCTCTTTCTAAGCAAGCACATTTATTCTTAATAAAAATGTACACATACACTAAATTTACTCGAGATCACACCCCATCTTCCACAAGGGCTCTAGTCTGTCAGTCCTTTAACACTTCCCTGAGGATTGGGGCTCTCTGCTTGCTGGATTAGAAGGAAAGCTGTCCATTAGTTTTAACTCTTTAAACAACATTCCTTCTTTTTTGGTCCCAGGATAGTTCAGTTTGAACAAGTATATGCAAGACTCCAGTCAGTGCTAGCTCTCTGGAAGTGTTACAACTGGAGTGAATTTGCCTAACCCCACCCCTCCACTCAGCTTAGTTCCTGGAAGACTGTGATCTCCTTCCCCACATGGAATTGCATACAATCCATAGCCTACGAAACAAACCTACTTCAAGAAGGTTGGGCAGTGTCCTGCAATACCCTGGACAAATCTGTCACAGGTACATTTGTTTATCCAGTCTGTAACCACTAGACCAGGGGTCGGTAACCTTTCAGAAGTTGTGTGCTGAGTCTTCATTTATTGACTTACAACTTAAGGTTTCGCGTGCCAGTAATACATTTTAACGTTTTTAGGTCTCTTTCTATAAGTCTATAATATATAACTAAACTCTTGTATGTAAAGTAAATAATCTTAAATTATTTAAGAAGCTTCATTTAAAATTAAATTAAAATGCAGAGCGAACTGGTGGATATAGAGTAGAATAAACACATGACATTTTAGTTTGTACTAACTCTGCTAGTGCTTTTTACGTAGCCTGTTATAAAACTAGGCAAATACCTAGATGAATTAATGTACCCTGGGAAGACTGCTGTATACCCGTACAGGTACTCCTACCGCTCTTTGAGAAGCACTGCTCCAGAGCATTTCAGCACTAGGTCACTCAGTTGAACTGTCCAGCTCCGCAGGGATTAAAAATTGTTCCCATATAATATGTTTGGTATGAGGTTAAGTATAGCGAGAGCTAAATTTGCAAGGGTTGGCCATTTTGTAATTAAGATACACATATTTGAGGGTGGGCAAAAGGAATTCAGAAGAAGACGGACCAAAACACCATTTAATCTTTGGCACATAATCATGGGCTTTTGTAAAAATCTCATAGTTTTAGGGTTTGAATAATTATTTTTGAACTTTTGGGGTTGTGAATACTGAACTTGCATCATGCATTCAGATGGGCTACAGAAAAGGCTGTAACTGTTAATTGAGTACAGTGGAGGTTGCTGTGGAGTCTACACCCAGCCTCTGTCTCTCCTCACACCATATTCCCTGTTTTACAACTACAGATGGCAACAACAGCAGACCCAGGGGAAGAGGTGAGGAACAGGCACCAGGATGGCTCAAGCCATTCCCTCAGTCAGCTCCCAACCACAGGACTGTACCCCTAGCTCCCCCAGCTTCCTTCCCAAACAGCCAGCTGCTGCCCCCCAGCACCTGTTAGCAATTTGACTCACTCCAGCACCCCTCTCTCCACAGTTTTAGCAGTTATCCACCTTGACAGCCTAGCATCCACCATTTACACACACCAAGCACCCTCCTCCACTCACTCATAGTCTAGCAGCCCTGGGGCTAATTGTCAAGTTTTGAGCAATTTCATGTCGCCTGACATCCTGCTACAGCTCTGGGCAGAATGCATTGGCCATCAGATGGAGCTTATGGTCCTATGGAAACTTGGAAGAATGCAAATTAGATTGTGACATAATTTGCATAAAATGTCACTAGGGCAACTTAACAAAATTTGGCAACTATAGGAAATGGTGTAAATTCCAAAAACCAAGTTGAGATCCAGTGCTGTAACCCCTCTGCTGCCCTGTAATATGGGGACAATACTAAGCTTTATAAAGTGCTTTGTGATCTATGGATGAGGAGTCCATGTTGGGTTAGGTACAATTAATTTCAATTATAAGAGCAGTGCAGCCGTTTCAATTCTGTTACCATTTCTCTAATGCCCCCACTCCCTTAATACTTACATAGAGACAATTGCTTAAAGCACATTTTCCTAACAAAAAAGACCCCTGCTGTTCTATAGAGGGTAGGATCCCTATGGCTGTGCTAACAGCATGGCTCTGCCAGTGCCCACCTACCTGGTATGGCTTACAGGAGCCTCAAAGAATGGAGCAGACAGCTGGAGTGGGCACGGGGAACTGCCTCTTATCTGACCCACTCTAGTGGAATGACTGAACTTGAGAAAGTTTCACTTTGCTACGGGAGGGGACTGAATGAACAGAGGAAAATACACTTGAATCTCCATCAGTGGTTTCCCCAGGAATTGAAATTGGGGGGGGGGGGTATTTGAATTTACAGGGGGGGTGTCAGGACCAATGAGATAAATAAAAGAGATATGAATAAAGTAAATGTTTTGTTAGGATTATGCAAATTTAACATAAGAATAATGCAAGTTACATCAAAACACATAACAGGTCTAGATTTCTAAAAAAATATACATTTAAAAAAATATTTAATTTAAATTGACTTTTGAAAAGTAAGCCATCATGGGGTAAGAGGAAAGTCCTCTCATGGATCATTAACTGGTTAAAAGATGGGAAACAAAGGGTAGGAATAAATTATCAGTTGTCAGAATGGAGAGAGATAAATAGTGGTATCCCTGAGGGTTGGTACTGGGACTAATACTGTTCAACATATTCATAAATGATCTGGAAAAATGGGTAAACAGCGAGGTGGCAAAATTTGCAGATACAGAACTATTCAAGATAGTTAAGTCCCAGGAAGACTGCAAAGAGCTACAAAGGGATCTCACAAAACTGGGTGACTGGGCAACAAAATGGCAAATGAAATTCAGTGTTGATAAATGCAAAGTAATGCACATTGGAAAGCAATCTCAACTATACATACAAATGATGGCATCTGAATTAGCTGTTATCACTCATGAAAGAGATCTTGGAGTCATTGTGGATAGTTCTCTGAAAACATCCACTCAATGTGCAACAGCAGTCACAAAAGCAAGCAATGTTGGGAATCATTAAGAAAGGGATAGATAATAAGACAGAAAATATCATATTGCCTCTATATAAATCCATGGTACATGTACACCTTGAATACTATGTGCAGATCTGGTCACCCATCCTAAAAATATATATATTGGAATTGGAAAAGGTACAGAGATAGGCAACTAAAATAATCAGGGTTATGAAACAGGAGGAGAGATTAAAATGATGGAATTTTCAGCTTAGAAAAGAGATGACTAATGGGGATATGATAGAGGTCTACAAAATCTTGACTGGTGCGAAGCAAGTGAATAAGGAAATTTTATTTAATCCTTCACATAACAGAAGAACTAGCAGTCACCCAATGAAATTAATAGGCAGCAGGTTTTAAAAAAACAAAAGGAAGTACTTCACACAATATAAAGTCAACCTAGGGAACTCTTTGCCAGGGGATGCTGTGAAGACCAAAACTATAACAGGATTTAAAAAAGAACTAGATAAATTCCTGGAGAGTAGGTCCATCAATGGCTATTAGCCAGGATGGGGAGGGATGCAACACCATGCTCTGAGTGTCCCTAGCCTGTTTGCCAGAAGCTGGGAATGGGCAACAGGGGATGGTCACTTGATGATTACCTGTTCTGTTCATTACCTCTGAAGCACCTGGCCTTGACCACTGTTGTAAGACAGGGTACTGGGCTATGTGGACCATTGGTCTGACCTAGTATGACCATTCTTATGTAAAAATTAATTATAATAATAAAAATGTTTAGTTCAGAAACTCCCCAACATAATGACCTCTCAAGATAGCAACAATGTGAGATAACAACCTTGGCAAATAATGCATTTTAAAAATCTTGGCCTATTAGGAAACATGTTTATATAAGTTTCCATTCCCAGGCCTTGGCTACACTGGTGCTTTACAGAGCTGCAACTTTCTCGCTCAGAGATGTGAAAAAACACACACCCCTGAGCGCTGTACGATACAGCGCTGTAAAGCGCCAGTGTAAACAGTGCCGCAGCACTGGGAGCGTGGCTCCCAGCGCTGTAAGCTAATCCCCACAGGGAGGTGGAGTACATGCAGTGCTGGGAGAGCTCTCTCCCAGCGCTGGTGCTGCGACCACACTTGCACTTCAAAGCACTACGTGCTCACATGGCAGCGCTTTGAAGTTCCAAGTGTAGCCAAGCCCTCAGTCACAAATCTAGCATTCTGTAGCAAAGTGACTAAAATATAGTCCATCAAACAAATGTTTATTTAACATGCCCCTCACTTTCCCCTCCACCGCATTCCACTCACCAGTGTTGTCCGTGGTCAGTGGAAACTCAGAGTTCAGAGGTGCTTTCACGTGAGTACACCTCCCGGGGGGGGACAAGAAGGCACCTTGCTTGTTCCTCCAGCTGCTCAATGTTCGCTCTGACCACGTCTGTTCGTTGTGCCACCGTACACGCCACTGCTGTGTTGCCATTGGCCCTGCACAGTCACCTTCTGCTGCCACCTGCCCCTGTGACCTCTGCAAGTTGGTCTCTTGAGGTTCCACCAGCTCTCAGTTATTTCAGCTGAGCTCTCATTGGGGGAACCTCGCTGCTAGAGCAGTCTGGGCTGTCTCTTCCACAAAAACACTGTCCCCACAACAGGACTAAGCACTTAGGGCTTGTCTACATCAGAAAGTTGCAGCGCTGGTGAGGGAGTTACAGCGCTGCAACTTAGGAGGTGTACACATCTGCAGGGCACCACCAGCGCTGCAACTCCCTGTTTGCAGCGCTGGCCGTACTCCCGTTTTGTCTTGGGTGTAGAGGATCCAGCGCTGGTGATCCAGCGCTGGTAATCAAGTATAGACACTTACCAGCGCTTTTCTTGACCTCCGTGGAATAAGCAGGTATCCCAGCATACCTGAGGAAGCCTCTGGTAATCAAGCAGGTCTCCTTCCCCGGCTTGCTCTCGCGTTCCCCGAACCCCGAGCAAGCAGGTCTCCTTCCCTGAGGTTTGCTGGGTGGTTCCGGGAACGCGAGAGCAAACCGCTGCGAAGCTGGTCTCCTTTCCCGGTTTGCTCTCTCGTTCCCCGAACCCCCGAGCAAGCAGGTCTCCTTCCCTGCGGTTTGCAGGGTGGTTCGGGGAACGCGAGAGCAAACCGCGGCGAAGCTGGTCTCCTTTCCCGGTTTGCTCTCTCGTTCCCCGAACCCCCGAGCAAGCAGGTCTCCTTCCCTGCGGTTTGCAGGGTGGTTCGGGGAACGTGAGAGCAAACCGCTGCGAAGCTGGTCTCCTTTCCCGGTTTGCTCTCTCGTTCCCCGAACCCCGAGCAAGCAGGTCTCCTTCCCTGCGGTTTGCAGGGTGGTTCGGGGAACGCGAGAGCAAACCGCTGCGAAGCTGGTCTCCTTTCCCGGTTTGCTCTCGCGTTCCCCGAACCCCCCTTGAAGCCGCCCAACAGCGCTGCAGTGTGGCCACATCTAACACCACTTGCAGCGCTGGTTGCTGTAAGTGTGGCCACTCTGCAGCGCTGGCCCTATACAGCTGTACTAATACAGCTGTAACAACCAGCGCTGCAAAATTTTAGATGTAGACATGGCCTTAGACCTGATTGTCAGTGATTTCAGCTGCAGTGGTCACTTAACAGAACAAAAGACTATGTATGGAGCCTAATCAGCTCTGTCTTTAAACACTGGCGAGGGACAGATCCCCACCCTCTCGCTTGATGCCTTCAAATCATTACAGGCTAAGGCCATGTCTACACTTACAGTTTTGCAGCGCTGGTAGTTACAGCTGTGTTCGTACAGCTGTGTAGGGCCAGCGCTGCAGTGTGGCCACACTGACAGCTACCAGCACTGCAGTGTGGCCACATTTGCAGCACTTGCAGCGCTGTTGGGAGTGGTGCATTGTGGGCAGCTATCCCACAGACCACCTTGTCCCATTTTGGCGCTGTGGCTTAGGGGAAGGGGAAGGAAGTGTGAGTGTCTTTCCGCTTCCTGTTCCAACGCCCCGTGGTGCTTTGCTGCACATTCTGAGCAGTTTAGCAGCATTGTGAGTCTGCAGCGTGATTTCTGAGATTTCTGTTACAAATGGAGCCTGAGCTGCTGAGGACCTTGCTGATGAATGTTGCCAGCACATCACGCATGGCAGTGGAGCTATTCCTTCAGCTCCAAAGTGACAGTGAAGAGTCAGACGATGATATTGAAACGCCTGACGCTCAAGACACTCAATTGCTTGTGGCAGTAACAGACGTGTTTAGCACCGTGGACCGGCGCCTTTGGGCTCGGGAAACCAGCACTCAGTGGTGGGATCACATCGTCCTGCAAGCATGGGATGACGAGCAGTGGCTGCAGAACTTTCGGATGAGAAAAGCCACTTTCATGGGACTGTGTGCTGAGCTCGCCCCTACCCTGCGGCACAGGGACACGAGATTGAGAGCTGCCCTGCCAGTGGAGAAGTGGGTGGCTATTGCAATCTGGAAACTGGCAACTCCAGACAGCTACCGATCGGTGGCAAACCAGTTTGGAGTGGGAAAGTCCACCGTTGGAATGGTGCTGATGCAAGTTTGCACAGCCATTAATCGCACCCTGCTAAGAAGAACTGTGACTCTGGGGAACGTGCAGGACATTGTGGATGGCTTTGCACAAATGGGTTTCCATAACTGTGGAGGGGCAATAGATGGGACGCATATTCCTATTCTGTCCCCACCCCACCTGGCATCAGAGTACGTGAATCGCAAGGGGTATTTCTCCATGGTTCTGCAAGCGCTTGTGGATCACCGTGGGCGTTTCACTGACATTTACTCAGGATGGCCTGGAAAGGTGCATGATGCACGCATCTTTCAGAACAGTGCCCTGTTCAGGAGGCTGAGGGCCGGGACTTTTTTCCCAGACCGCCAGATCATAGTAGGGGACGTCGAAATGCCCACTGTGATCCTTGGAGACCCCGCTTACCCCTTAATGCCATGGCTCATGAAACCGTATACAGGGAAGCTTGACAGGAGCAAGGACCGGTTCAACTACAGGCTGAGCCGGTGAAGAATGACTGTGGAGTGTGCTTTTGGCCGTTTGAAAGCCCGCTGGAGGTGTCTTTATGGGAAGCTAGATTTGGGGGAAAGCAGCATCTCCGCTATTATATCCGCGTGCTGTACCCTCCATAATATTTGTGAATGGAAGGGTGAAAGATTCAGTGAGGAATGGACCTCCGAGGTTCGACGCCTAGAGGATGAATTTGCACACCCAGAGAGCAGGGCTACTAGAGAGGCCCAGGAAAGGGCTTCAAGGATTAGGGATGCCTTAAGGGAGCAATTTGATGCTGAGAGCCAACAGTAATGTTTGGTGCCTTTGCTGTGCTCCTTTCTACCTTGGGGTACAATATTTACCACTTCCTGCAATAATAAAACGTATTGTAAAAGCCATAAAATCCTTTATTCAAAGTACAGTACATAAAAGGCCAGGGGGGTTAGGGTGGTGGACTGTACATTCAGAGGTTTGAATATGTCCTGTTTGGATTACTGTTCAATGTCTGCTGCACTTCAGGATTACTATGCTGCAGGGTAATGGGGATGGAGTGCACAGGGTAAGAATTGTAGTTATCAGGGCTGGTAGGTGATCATACAGGTGTTGGGGGCAGCTGGGGGTAATAAGAAACTGGCTGCTGGAGAAAGGTGTTTTGTGCAAATACTGGGGAACAAGAAAGAGAGCTTTGGGAGGGGTGTGCGTTACCACGGTACAGATCTGCCTGCATGGCTACGAGAGACTCGAAAGACTCAGTTTGGCAAGCCAGGAGGCTTATCATCTGCTTTGAGGTTTTTTTGGTAGCCAATTCCTTTGTCCTGCTTTCTGTTTGCCTCCACTCATACATTTTCTCTCTCCATTCCTGCGTCTTCCTACTTTCTCTGTTGTAGTGAATCATAACTGCTTTGATCAATTCTTCTTTTGATTTTCGCGGATTTTTTCTCAAGTTCTGCAAGCGACGTGAGGCCGGTGATCCGGCTGCATTAGTCAAAGTCACTAAAAAAAACATAGACAGAAACATGTAATACACAGAGGCTACATTGTTTATTATCACACAGTGAAGGAGTTTTTAGACTTTTTGTAGCATCCTTCCCACATACCTAACATAACACAGAGGGGCCAGGGAAGCGAAGGCATGGCGAGCAATGGGGTGAGTGTTTCCGTCCCGACTGCACCTGGGAGGGAGAACTGACCGATGGGTCACTGGGGTTTATCTGCACTGGGTACAGGAGGTAGCTGGTGTCCTGCACAGGGGACAGTAGTGAACAGGAAGGTGGCGAGCTGCTGGCGGGGGGGGGGGGCGGTCCGCGTAAATGCCAGCCTGCTGGTGAGGGTGGGGGAAACGCACCGCGGGGCTGGCTGCCTGCTGGAAAGGGGGGGTGGAGACCGGAGCGCGCCGCGGGGCTGGCTGCCTGCTGGAAAGGGGGGGGAGACCAGAGCGCACCGCGGGGCTGGCTTCCTGCTGGAAAGGAGGGGGGGAGACCAGAACGCACCGCGGGGCTGTGGGGGGACCGCGAACCTGGCGCCCTGCACTCAAGTATCCCTAAATTCTCAACAGGGTTTCCTACTGCCAGATATATCACTGCTGCGTGTTACCTGGGAAGAGAGGGAGGGTCTTCTACAGCAATGTGTATTCTGCCCTGGCCCCTATGCAGCTTGCCTGTGTGCAGCCATGGTCCCCCCACCCCTCGCTGCACAGTGGATCGGACGAGTTAGCCTGACCGGGACAAGGACCACAGTGGCTCTCCCTATAAACATGCGCAAGCACATTGCCCACGCTCTGGCTGCAACTTTTCAAGAGATTACCGAGGCAGATTACAGAGATGTGATAGAGCAAATCAATGGGCTATTCCACGTTTAGGCATGCATGCAGGCAGCCATAACCCAAACCCTCCTCTCCCAAAACATAAAAAACTGCTTACCCCGAGCACGATCCTCTGCTTCTTCCTCACCAGCAACTTCCAGCTGCTGCGACTGGCTAGCCTCCTCCTGGCTTGAGAAGAGCTCCTGGCTGCATGCCTCCTGGGACTCCGGGGTGTCTCCCTCCACGCCAGTAGCCTCACTGTCGGCTTCCTCTACACCCTCCCCCACTTCTCCCTGCTCTGAACTCTCCATCGTGCTCCTAGGATTGGCAGTGGGGTCACACCCAAGTATGGCATCCAGCTCCTTGTAAAAACGGCAAGTTGTGGGGGCAGCTCCTGAGCGGCGATTTCCCTCACGGGCTTTGCAGTAAGCACTCCTCAGCTCTTTTATTTTGACCCTGCACTGCAATGCATCCCGTTCATGGCCCCTTCTCAGCAAGGACTATGATATCTGCCCATAGGTATCATAATTTCTCTGGCTGGAGCGCAGCTATGCTTGCACAGCTTCCTCACCCCAAACACTGATGAGGTCCTGCAGCTTGGAATTGTTCCATGCTGGGGCTCGTCTGGGGCGTGGAGGCATGATTGCTGATTGATTGATTGATTGATTGATTGCACTCCACACCTGGCTGAGCAAACAGGAAGGGGACTTTTAAAATTCCCGGGGCATTTAAAGGTGGGGTCAACTGAGCCCAGGGCAGTGGAGAGTGCATGATTACCAGAGAGGCTTCTAAGGTATGCTGGAATACCTCCTTATACCACGGAGGTCAATAAAAGCGCTGGTGGGCGTTCACACTTGCTGACCAGTGCTGGATCACCAGCGCTGGAATCCCTACACCCGAGGCTCGACCGGGTGTACAGCCAGCGCTGCAACCAGGGAGTTGCAGCGCTGGCCGTGTTTTGCAAGTGTGGCCACATCCTAAATTGCAGCGCTGTAACCCCCTCACCAGCGCTGCAACTCTCCAGTGTAGCCATGGCCTAAGTACAGTTCTACTGCCCTTTACTCATAGAATAGAACAACATTTCATCCCCCCGCCCGCCCCCACATTCAAGTGGTTTGTAACCCAACCCCAGCCAAAATCTATCACTTGGATAACACAGCTCTGTTTGCTGGATACCTAGGTAGATTAGGTGTGAATGTAAATATAATCTGGTCCCACAGCCCCAGCTCACTAGCTGTCAGGGAGAGCTCATTTAGACTTTGCTTACAAATCATCATTTGATATTGTTAGGTTGGCCAACATCATGAATGCACTGACATCAAAAAAACAACAACCGCTGCATAAGGAAGCAAGTCTATGTTCATAGTTTACAAATCTAGTATACTTTTTCAGATACACATATTTTATCATACACTGTATAAGCTTTTAAGTGTGTATTAATGTTTCAGTTTAAATTCAGATTTCCAAACAGTCACTAAATTGGTATGTAACTAGCTCACAAAACTAGGGTGGGTGTTGGGGAAATTCAGGGGGGGTGTACACCCCCCTGGGGGGGGGAGTCTAGGGAAATCCCTGATCTCCATCATAGACTCATAGACTAATAGGTCAGAAGGGACCAATCTGATCATCTAGTCTGACCTCCTGCACAAGGCAGGCCACAGAACCCCACCCATCCAATTTTATAACAACCCCTATCCCAGGATCGAGTTATTGAAATCTTCAAAACTGGTTTGAAGACCTCAAGCTGCAGAGAAACCACCAGCAAGCGACCCGTGCCCCACGCTGCAGGGGAAGGCGAAAAACCTCCAGGGCCCCTGCCAATCCGCCCTGGAGGAAAATTCCTTCCCGACCCCAAATATGGCGATCAGCTAAACCCTGAGCATGTGGGCAAGACTCACCAGCCAGCGCCCAAGAAGGAATTCTCTGCAGTAACTCAGTTCCCATGTCATCCAACATCTCCCTACAGATCATTGAGCAGACCTATCTGGTGGTAATCCAAGATCAATTGCCCAAATTAACAATCCTATCATAACATCCCCTCCATAAACTTATCAAGCTTTGTCTTAAAGCCAGGAAAGTCTTTTGCCCCGACTACTTCCCTTGGAAGGCTGTTCCAGAACTTCACTCCCCTAATGGTTAGAAACCTTCGTCTAATTTCAAGTCTAAACTTCCTAATATCATTCTGTAAAGGAACACATACACTCTGCCCCTATATGCATACACCTTGCTCCCTCCACCCTCCCTCCACATACACCCTGCCCCCCCCCCGAAACCCTGCCCCTTCCCATCCAATCCCTACACACGCACACCCTGCTCCCTTCAATTCCTAGACCGACACTGGCCCTATACACACACCTTGCCCCCTCTCACCTATACACACACAACCTGCTCCCCCTACCCAGACACTCTGTACCCTCTCTCCCACCCAGCTCTAGGCACACACACGTCACACACACCCCCACTTGCAGCTGTGCATCGTAGCTTGGGGCTGAGGCTCTGGGCTTAGCGGGGCGCGGGAGACGCACGAGGCGGAACGCAGCAGCGCTGCCAGCAGGTGGCGCTGTTGCCTCGTAATGTCCGCCGGGAACAAGTCCGCGGCTGGCTCGTCCCTTTCCCTCGACCCCGCCTTTATCGGACGCATGCGCGGTCACTGCGGGGGAGCCGCAGCGCGCGCGGGAAAGGCGAACCCCGCCTGCCGGCCGGACCCGCCTCCCCTACTCCGCGCGCGCGCCAGTCTCAGGTAGGGGTGGCCGCGGGCTCGGGGCGCCCCCCCCCCCGCGGCGCTACGGACCGGAGCTTGGGTGCAGGGGCGGGGCGTAGGGGGCGGGGCCTCACGGAGCTGCGGGGCGGGGTGCAGCCCCCGGGGGGCGCGGGGTGTGCAGCGCCTCAACTCTGTCGAGATGGGGTTTGGCGAGGGGCAGCCAAAGGGCCGAGTTCCGCCTTGCTGTGACTCCTAGATGGTCCCGTATCCCAGCGGTGGGTTTGTGTCGCTCCAGGGTTCTCCTGGCAGGCTAATATTTTGAGGGTGGGTTTTGTTCAAGAGGTGGAGTATTTTGAAGGGGCCTCTTTATTTGCAGGGATTTGTCAGCTTGACTTGCTTCACCTTCCCTTTAAACTTCCTGCTGTTTGGCAAACCAGTGCATGTTTTACTTGCGCTTGATTCAAACCTTTGGCTGTGCCCCTCAGGCTTTGTGTGACGGTTCTCAGCTGCGTGCCTCAGTCTCCCTCTCTGCAGAACGCTGGTGATGTGCAAAGTTCGTTGAGCCCTCTGGAAGAAAGCTGCTAGGTAAGTGAGTATTGTTTTGCTATTGCTGAGGCCTAGCATCTTTTCTGTGACTAACAAGCCCCTCTGGTTCCTAGGAGGAATGATTTTTGTTCTGTCTCTCTTTCCCCTCTTTCTTCTAGCCTTTCAGCTCCCTTCCCACTCCAACATGCTTATTCTTTTCTCTTCATTTTACTTTCTTGGTAATTTCCCCTTAAAATGCAGATAATATTTATGGTCCATGAGGTCTGCACTAAATGGTGAATTCCTCTTTTACCCCTTCCTTCCTGCTTGCCGTGTTTCTAGCATTATTTACTCCTAGGGGAATTTTTCACCATTGTGCATGTGCAGAATTTATGTCCCCTGAAGATTTTTTTTGCTTCGCTGCAGAAAAATTACTTTCTGATGGGGAAGCAAAAGAGAGCCACTAGAATGGTCATGCGACCCTCCCCAGCAGTATGTTTTGGGTGCCCATGGTAGCCAGCAGAGGTAAATCACTGTGGGGCAGGGGAAGACCCAGCTGGTGGCTCCTACCCTGCACCAGGCTTAGCTGCTAGTCCTGGCTGGGCTTGGGAGGATGGGACTTCCTCTTTTCCTGCACAGCATCCGGGCAGGGGCAGCTCCAGGCCCCAGCATGCCAAGCGGGTGCTTGGGGTGGCATGCCACAGGGGGCGCTGTGCTGGTTGCCGGGAAGGCGACAGACGGCTCCAGTGGATCGCTTGCGGGAGGTCCACCAAAGCCGTGGGACCAGCAGACCCTCCGCAGGCACGCCTGCAGGAGGTCCACCAGAGCCGCCTGCCATCCTCTCAGCAACCGGCAGAGCGCCCCCCCCCCCATGGCATGCCGCCCTGCTTGGGGCGGTGAAATGTCTAGAGCTGCCCCTGCATCTGGGGCTGTGTCAGACCCACCCCCAGATTTCTCTCCTGGCTGTAGGAAGCTCTGCAAATTCCCCTTCCCTCCCCCCACTTCCTGCACCCATCACTCCTCAGCTGGAGGGGGAGGATTCCTGTACAGGGAGCTCCTCCCCCATCTATCCAACCTCCTTGTATCCAGATCCTCCTGCCAAGCGTCACTCCCTCCCCGCACCCAGAACCCGTCCAACAAACCCCACTCCCCCTGCACCTGGACCACCTCAGTGAGCCACCCACACCCAGATCCCCACTGTACCAAACTAACCAGCTGCACCTGGATCTGTGTCCCCCCCCAACTGAGCCCCACTTCCTCAGCATCTGGACCCCACCACTGAGCCCCCCACACTCTCCTGCCAAGCTCTCTCTTCTCCCCTGACACTCCTCCTGCTGAGCCCCAGCTACTTTCACCTGGATCCCCCCTGCAGAGTCCCCTTACCATTGCACCCAGAACCCCCCAACAAGCTCCTTTGCATCCGGATTCCCTGCTGAGCCACCTGCACCCAGATTGCCCCCCCCAAAACCCTTTTAACTCACACCTGGATTCCCCCCTCGCACTAAGCCCCTCCATGCTTGGATCATGCCATGCTGAGCCTGCCTGCCCACACCTGGTGCACCTGTCACAGAGGGGCAGGGCCCTGGAGTGTGCCTTGGGCAGACCTGGTCCTTTCACACTGTGTCAGGGTTGGGTGCAGACTCACTGCTGAGTCTGTGTCCATGGGGGAGAGTAGCACAATGATCTCCCACCTCTGTGTAGCCAGTGGCCTGTGCTACCCAATGCCATGCTGGAATCTCCACATTTATTTAACAAATAAAATTTGCAGAATTTTAAAACACTGTGTGCAGAATTTTTTTTTTTTGGTGCAAAATTTTGAATTTTTTGGCATAGAATTCTCTCAGGAGTAATTACTCTTGCTGCTTCAGCAACGCTTGTGACTCAAACACCAATCTATGCAATGATTTGTGCTGCCATTGGAGCAGGGAGTAGAGGGATCAAAGCAGCATGAAGAATTCAGCCACATTGAGGTCTGGGGATAGGAAAAATTATATGTCCACAGAAAACGTACCTAAGCACTGTTCCAGGACAACTACCTCTGTCATCATAATAAGGTTTCCTGCAATGGAGTAGAGAGCCATGGCTTAGTAACCTTTTCAGAGAATATTCTTACAGAAAACTTCAGTTATAAACCATAGTTACTTAAACGTAGTCATCTTTTGTGCTTTGCTATAATGTTTTTCTTATTTCTGTAGTGCTTGTGGACACTGTTGTTAACTTTGATTACAATTTTTGTCATAATAAATGCAAAATATCTGATTCCTGCCATGTTTTCCTTTAGAAAGTATGAAGGTCATCACTTGTGAAATAGCATGGCACAACAAAGAGCCGGTATATAGCTTAGACTTCCAACATGGAACTGATGGGAAAATCAATCGACTGGCCTCAGCAGGAGTAGACACTGCTGTTCGCGTGAGTTCAAACTTTCACTGATTTTAGTGTGTGCAGGATAACTACCAAGGAATTTAATTTTACTTTAAAATTTCACATTCTTCTGGTTTTCCACTGCCCACCAGTGAGTGACTCAGATAAACAGTTACGTGAAAGTGGGGCATGAGCTTTATCAGTTTGAGTTTAGTCTTCAAGTTCTGGCTAATCTGCTTCTTCCTAATTTCATCTAGTTTGGGGAGGGTTTTGAAATTTTTGAATGACTGCACTCCTCCTGCCTCCTTGTAAAATAGATAAATAACTGAACTGAAGAAAATGGTGCACACTAATTACAAAACTGAAAATAGATCAATTTTCAGGTATAGAAGCCAATTTACTATCTGTAATACTTCTGTAACTAGATCTGGAAAGTGGAAAAAGGACCAGATGGGAAAGCAATTGTGGAATTCTTGTCCAATCTAGTTCGCCATACCAAAGCAGTGAATGTTGTGCGTTTCTCTCCCAGTGGTGAGATTTTAGCATCAGGAGGAGATGGTAAGTAACATTATAATAAAAACCAATATAAAGAATATACATACTTCTCATGTAAAAATGAGCACAGAAAGTGTCTGTCTTTGGGTTTATATGAACCACTGCACTCCCTATCACCATAATACATGAGTACCCCACACACCCTAATGAATTTATTCCTCCAGCCTCCTTGTGAAATAGGGAAGTATTTTCTCTGTTTTACAGATGTGAAAGAATTATTCCTGTTTTACAGATGTGGCATTGAGCAGCTTGCCCAATATCATAAAGGGACTGTAGCAGAGTCTGGAAATTAAATCCATCTCTTGAGTCCCAGACAAGTGCTTTATCCTCTGGACCAAAGGAATTGGATAGCTCTCTATTGTGTTGACACAAATGTGTAATATTTTAAGGGATGATTTCCAAAGGCACAAAGGGCAGTTAGGTACCCATTGAAAGTTGGGAACCTGACTCCCACTTGGACCTTTGGAAATATCCTTCTTAATCAGATTGTTTAATGAAAAAGGCTAGAGCAACATAAATCAAAACTAACTTACACATTTGTTTCCTGTTCCTGCATAATAAAGGTAATGGTGGGGAAAAAAGCATTTCTAGGTCAATCACCTAAACAGATCTCCAAGACTAGTCTAAATATTTTTGCTGGTTAAGTTGCACATTACATGCAACATAATAGCAGGATAAGGCCAATATAATAATTCATTATCAGAAAAACAAAAATGTATCAACAAGTCAAATTATTCCACAGATGCTGTGATTTTATTGTGGAAATTGAATGATAACAAAGAACCAGAACCAATAGCATTTCAAGATGAAGATGAAGCTCAGCTGAACAAAGAGAATTGGACAGTAATTAAAACTTTAAGGTAATTTTATTGGGCTTTTTGAGAGATTTCTTCATTCCATGATGCTCTTTATGTCTGGAATGGCCTTCCACTCAACATATACAAATCCCCTTCACAGTTTTTGGAAAACTCAACTGCTCCACAGCTAATTCCTGTTATGCTTTCTAACTTCTGCCCCTATTTAGTATCAGTGAGTGCTGCTGTTCTGTACCAGTCTGTTTCCCAGTCTTCTAAGATTTTAGAGCAGAAGATCTAACATCTGTGGTGTAACTCTCTGAACCTACTTACATGATCATTTACTTCAAAAGCTCTGTCGTTGTCCACTTTTGCACAGGGATATTTTAAGAAAACAGACATTTTTATTATTGAATTTATAGTGAATGTAATTTAATAATGAATATTAAACAAAGTGCCAAAAGATAAAATGAATCATGCCTGTTCGCTAAATGTCAGTCCCAGCCAAGTCTTATTCCAGCTGTCTGGAAGTATTATTTGCAAATTACAATAATTACAATTGACACTTTTACATTGTTTTTATTATGTATTCATATAATAGAAAATAGCCTTTATTTCACATTATATATGATGCTTATTAAAATGTATGTGTACTCACAGTGAAAATAGTTGATTTATCTAAGTGAAATAAGTCGTGGTTTCAGTCCAGTTCCTAGTGGGAAAGACATCAGAGCACCACTACCACAGGGGGAACTGAATGACATCCTGTTGTCACTCTCAGTGGAGAAGCAAAGGAATGAAAGGCTGTGAAAACTGAAATCACCTTTTGTCCCTTCATGGGACAATATGTGGACACTGTCCCCTGTTTGAGCAGCATCTGTGGATAAACTGAGCACTTTGGACTCCAGGTTCTCTCAGTTTTCCCCCTTATGGTCGTTAAATTCGTTAGTAATTCACACTGTTTTACTCAAAAAACAAAACAAAAACCCTAGTATCTCTACCTGATAAATCTGAATAAATACAAAGTGTGTATAGTATAAAATATGCCTTTTAAAAAGTTTGCATAATTTCCATACAAGACTGGAACAGCTTTCAAGATAAGATAATTAGAATTAATTTACATTAAAAAAAAACTAGAATTTTTAAAAATGGGAATGTAATATATTTTTTCATTCAAATAGTCACATTGTGGTGTAAATCTACAAAATAATGCTAGTGATTCTTACCATTTCTAAAACTTATTTTTCATGGAGATTCTCCTAACTTGGACTGGATATCAGAAGACATTGGTTCAAATGCAATATGAACTAAACTTAGATTCTGAGATTTGATATGACTCACTTGATATGCAAACTTTTTATTGAAAACTTCTTGTGAAAAAATGTATCTATAAAGGAAAGTTTTCTGAAAGTGACTTTTCTCATATTTATATAATTTATTAGTACAAGAACAATTGTTTATTGTCTATATTGCACACGTTCCTGGGGATGTTCATTTTTCACATCTTTAATCATATAGTAACTCCCCACTTAACGTCCTCTCGCTTAATGTTGTTTCGATTCTTACGTTCCTGCTCAATTACAGAGCGTGTGCTATTTAAAGTTGTGCAATGCTTTGCTATAACATTGTTTGGCTGCCTGTTTTGTCCACAGCTGGCAGCCCCCCTATCAGCTCCCCTACGTTAAGTGAGGAGTTACTGTACATCATTTAAAGTCATTTGTGAATTCAGGGTTTTTATTTCTTTGAAAGATGCCATGTTATACAGAGGTTAGCAGGGTTATATGTGTGTTACTCCTACTGGCAGAATATATATACTTTAAAAATAAAAAGCAGTGGCTGGCCATCTCACGATTGCAGTAATTGATAACCTTTGGTTATAGGCTTTTAACATTTTAAAAAAAAAACTGGCTTTGTTTGTTCATAACTCTTGTTCTTGCTATAACTAATTATCACAATCTACTACCCCGGATTCCAGAGGCCACATAGAAGATGTGTATGATATTTGCTGGACCCCTGATGGAAACTGCATGGCATCTGCATCAGTAGATAACACAGCTATAATGTGGGATGTCAATAAAGGTAATTGCTAAGTTTCTAATTTGTCTTTTGGGCATCCATCCTGCGATAAGGAGAATTGCTTAATGCTTAAAACATAACTGAAAGCATTTTTTAAAGACAATATGGTCAAATTATCTCCTGAATTTGTAAGGGTGGGATGGAAATACCTCTTAGTCTGGGAGTGTGATGTAGTAAAATCTTATTTTGTCAACAGGTTAGAGACAAAAGTGTCAAGGAGGATTCATTTGATTCATACAATCTACAGAATCATAGTTTCCATGGTGTCACTCTGTGTGGCATGGCCACCCTCCCAGCTACAGGTCCTCCAGTGGTGGAAATTTGATAATACAGTGTTGTCAGAGATGGGTCGAGTTGGGTATCTTTTGAAAGCCCTTTCTCTCATAACCACAGTGATACCAAATGTGACAAATCTTGAACAATTATATAGATTTATATTTGAGAAAACATTCAAAATGATATGTTAACACAGTGATGCATTGCTTACGTAAAGAAGACATTAATCTTTGGTAATTCTAGGAAAGCTAGCCTTGACACGTAGGCCTGAAAATATTTATTCATCAGTCATCATCAGTGTTGTCTCCATCTAGGGCACCACTGCTAGACATGTCGCACTGATTCTCGTCTGCACTGCCCTTGTACATCTCTGTAAAAAGCAGGCTGCTGGCCAGATGTTTGCTGGGTAGTGAGCACCTGGTCTTGGCTCTTGTAAGCATTTGTTTAGCAGAAGAATTGATTCTGGAGTGTGTGGCATTTCACATACACTGGTGTGATTAGTCCATCATCCAGACCCATCCATGCCCAAAAAGGAAGGATAGTTCGCGCTTGATCATCCCAGAGCCATTCCATTGCTTGATAATTTGCCCCTCTTGATAGCATGTATAAATGCACCATTTGTCAGTGGCAATTTTTCTCTGTTTTTTTACTTCTTGGAAAACATCCATCAACGTAGCTCCGCAAGTGTCTTTAATGTTGGTCTACACTGGAGGCATTCATATGCCAAGTTTATTTATGACCTCATCAGTGATTGTCTCAGCCATTTCAAGCACCTTCAAAGGGTGGAGAGAGTCTTAGGAGGGTGAACCAAATGCCTTCTGGTCGGACAATTTGGTCTTCCAGTAGCGTCACATCCTGGCAATGTGGTGGTATTTAATGGGCTAACTGGTAGGAACACAACTCTGAGGAATATACAGCAATTCCGTTCCCTAGGAGCAGGCACAAAAACAGAATCTTGCGGAAGTTTTGGGTAGCATCTCACAACACCAGCTCATGTGTGTCTTGTGCACATCTTTCACTGTGACATTGAAGGCATGAAAGATAATTTTAGTGTCAGTCTCCTCTTGGGAACTATTAAGAAACTTCACTGAACAGTGAGAGGCAGCAGCTTTGTTATGTCGTGTGTTGACAAAATTCATTGAGCAACTCTTCTCATGCTGGAGTATTTTTCATGTAAAGTACGCAGTTGTCCTCCACACAAGTATGAGACAGTAGCTTATTCATTGCGACACATGGAGTCAGTGTGTTGGACAGGTGTAATACTCTGAAATCTCTTCTTGTAATATTTTTAATTGATTCCTCTGCATACATGTTAAACATGAGTGCAAATGGTGCCACCCTCTGCAGTGTAACCGCAGGGGGGGGACTCGTGGCTCCTCAGGCCTCCCAGCACCAGGTCCCCTGGTTGGTGGAGAGTTGGTTAAGCTGACATAATTAGAAAGCTTTTTCTCCCACTACCATCATTGTAAGATACTTTACGAGAATGTTATCTATTTAAGCGTATAAATATATACAACTTTACATTCTGAAATACTTAGCCTTGTTTTATTTCTGAAATGAAAAGTATGTTATGAAATAGAAATTGAGTTTTGGAATTTAGAAACTATTTGCATTTTCAGGGCAAAAAGTTTCAATTTTTAATGAACACAAGAGTTATGTACAAGGAATAACGTGGGATCCGGTTGGCCAGTACATCGCAACTCTTAGCTGTGATAGGTGAGTTATTGTTCTAAGTGTTTTCTATTACTATTCTTTGTTGCATGTTAATTAAGTCAAGAAAAGAACTAAATGCATTTCTCTTCACAGGTATCAATATCTGGAAATGTGAGTTTTAATTGCTGTTCACATTGGTCCTTCAAAGGGAACTGCAAAGGTGAAGTGAGAATTGGTGTGAATCCCAAATTCATTTCTGTGCTGAATGCCATCCAAAGTCTTAGAGGGAATATTCAACAAAAAAAAAAATTTTAATTAAATTTTTAAACAAATTATCCTCCACTGGGCATGTTTGAATCACTGAAGGTATCAGAAGTTTAATTTTTCTGGACTGAATGTCCCTCTTTTCATCCCACCTCATATCCCTACCCTCAGCAGCTTGGTTAGTAAGGTCATTTGGCAAACAAATCTGTGTTTAACTCAATTTTTTTTTTCATTTTAACTTTGCAGTTCACCTTAAATTGTTTGGGGGTATGCATCCTATTTTGATAGACTTTGCAACTGGCTAATAAATCTCTGGGAGAGTTATCCTTGATTTGAGATTTCTTTAGTACCAAAGTGTTCCAAATCTCTGTAATGAAGAAAAATAGCACATCAGTGGGCTGTCTTCAGACTGTAGAAATTACATGGCATTGTTTAGCTAGTGTCTTAGTTTAGTTTAGGTACCTTTTTATTACCAAAGTCTTACCCCTTTAATTTTATTTATCCCTTTGTCGCTATTGTGTGATGAAGACAAAAAGATGGATACATGTTAACCTATATCTTTTATTGGTTTTATTCTCTCCAAGGGCTGGAGGTGTAAAGTGATGCCCTTTTAATAAATCCCCTCCCCCTTCATCTTCCTCTTCCCTTTTATCTTTCCTCTCTCTCTTCCTCTCCTCTGGATTACTAGCCTCAGTTCTGGAGGTGTAAAAAGGAGTAGCAGGATGAAATTAAGAAACGGAAAACTGTCTGGGTATACCTGGAAAGCCTTCATAATGATGAGGGTTCTGTTACAGAGGGTACTGATCTCACCTGAAGATCCTGCAAGTGGATCAGAGAGGGGACAAGTAGAAAGACCTAATAGTCCTTTTGAATCTCCACAGGATAAACACAATATTTGGATATTTCTCTAAAAAATGGTCAGCTTTGAAATAGTAAAGTGACAATTTAAATTATCTTTAGATTTCAGAGTTCACACTTAAAGACATGAATTAAGTCTGTTCACACTTCTCCCGTGCAGATTTAGGAAGATAATCCTGCACAGGCCTGCATTCAATTCACATTCGTAAGGAAACTGCAACAATAACGGCTAGAAATATGATTTATTCTTTCAGTTATGGTTCATGTTCTGTAGGAACTGATGGAGTCACCAGGGAAGTTCCAGGAAGTTGTTCAGGTCTTTTCCATTTCACTCTGATCCCTGATTTTTCCTCAAGGGCACATACACACGTCACAAATAAGCTTCTGTGAATAAATCAACAAAGGGGCTGCAGGAAACACGGACTTCTCGTGGCTCTGCAAATACCTTTGTTTGCAATGCTGACGACAGTAATGCAGAGCTGTGCAGACTCTGTGCTTCTGTCAGAGATGATGGACAACAAAGAAAGTCACATAGGTGCATGGGATAAAGATGGCATGGGAGTGGAGAAAGTTGCATGATGGGAACTTGACCCTGCAGTCCTAGTCACCCCGCGCAACTCGTTTCTGCTCCACCATTCATTGCCAAAACTTCCCAAAAGACAGCGTGCTGGACAGCGGCAAGCAGGGCTGGTTCCAGGCACCAGCTAAAGAAGCAGGTGCTTGGGGTGGCCAATACCAAGGGGCAACACTCCGGCCGCTATTGGGGCGGCACATCCGAATCTTTGGCAATTCAACGGCGGGTCCCTCAGTCTCTCTCGGAGCGAAGGACCTGCCACCAAATTGCCGCCGAAGAGTGGATCGGTGCGATCACACTGCTGCGGCTTTTTTGCCACTTGAGGTGGCAGAAAACCTGGAGCTGGCCCTGGTGGCAAGTTTCACATCATGATGCTCCTTACTGCATTGAAACAAGCGTTCCTGGTTAACGTGCGCAGCGCCGATGCGAGAAGCCCAGCATGCTCACGCACAAGCAATATGCTAACTGGTGGCTTTATGCTGACAAAACTTGCGGCAGCAAAAATGTGTAGGGTAGAGATGCCCTTAGTGGTTATTTGTTAATTACCTGTCCTATAATATTTAGTAGTAATAATCTCCTACTCTTGAGAAGGAAGTCCTTTTGTCACATAACTGTCTACTGGATCCAGAAAGTTCTGATTGAAAAGGAAGGTGCTGTAACTCTATATGAAAAAGACAAGAATATTGCTCAGTGCGGAAGGTACCTGTTTGTGGGTAACAATATTCTCCATTATGTAGGGTGCTGCGGGTGTACAGTACACAGACTAAGCGTGTAGCATTCAATGTTACCAAGATGCCATCAGGCGCTGAAGGCGAGGTAAATTGTTCTAATACTAACAATGTTATCAGATAACTTTTGGTATGTTTTTTACAAGGGCTGCTCTCTCTGAAAGTGAAATTGGAAAAAACTATTCAGTTTTAGAAATAATTTACTTGTACATCAGATATTTTTGCATTTGTCTGTTCATTTATTGCTATATGAATGTGTGGAATAGAAGATGTTTCTTCATATTCTTTTCTCTGACTTCAGTTTACTGTGGAAGTGACTATCACAGATAACATTGTCATCTAGTGATTGCCTCTTGCAAGTTCATTTGCCTCTATAATTTAGCACATTAAGAATGCTAATGCCCTTAAGTAAAGTTCAAGGGGAGAGAAACAAAAAATAGTCTGTACACAGAAAATTTCTTTTAAATGGAATAATTTCAAAGATATCTGTCAGGCAGCAACTCTTACGGTTATTAATAGTTATAATTAGGGCTGTTGATTAATCACAATTGACTTATGCAATTAACTCAAATTAATCACAATTAAAAAATTATTTGCAGTTTTAATCGCACTGTTAAGCAATAGAATACCAAGTGAAATTTATTAAATATTTTGGATGCATTTTACATTTTCAAATATATTGATTTCAGTTACAACACAGAACACAGTATACAGTGCTCAGTGTATTGTTTTTGATTACTAATATTTACACAATAAAAATTATAAACAAAATAAATAGTATTTTTCAGTTCACCTCATACACATACTGTAGTGCAATCTCTTTATCGTGAAAGTTCAGTTTACAAATATAGATCTTTTTTTCATAACTGCATTTAAAAACAAAACAATGTAAAACTTTAGAGCCTACAAGTTCACTCAGTCCTCCTTGTTCAGCCAATTGTGAAGACAAAGAAGTTTGTTTATATTTACGGGGCATAATACTGCCTGCTTATTACTTACAATGTCACCTGAAAGTGAGAACAGGCATTCGCATGGGATTTTTGTAGCTGGCATTACAAGATATTTATATGCCAGATATGCTAAACATTCATATGCCCCTTCATGCTTCAGCAGTCATTCCAGAGGACATTCTTCCATACTGATGATGCTCGTTTTAAAAAACAACAAAAAAAAAAGTGTTCATTAAATTTGTGACTGAACTCTTTGGAGGAGAATTGTATGTCCCCTGCTCTCTTTTACCTTCATTCTGCCATATATTTAATGTTGTAACAGTCTAGGATGATGACCTAGCACATGTTGTTGTTTGTTTTAAGAACACTTTCACTGCAGATTTGATAGAACCCAAAGAAGGTACCAATGTGACATTTCTAAAGATAGCTACGGCACTTGACCCAAGGTTTAAGAATCTGTGTCTTCCAAATAAGTGCCTTCCAAAATCTGAGAGGGACGAGGTGTGGAGCATGCTTTCAGAAGTCTTAAAAGAGCAACACTCTGATGCGGAAACTATAGAACCCGAACCACCAAAAAAGAAAATCAACATTCTGCTGGTGACATCTGACTCAAATGATAAAAATGAACATGCGTCTGCACTGCTTTGGATTGTCATTGAGTAGAACCAGTCATCAGCATGGGCGATGTGGAATGGTGGTTAAAGCATGAAGGGACATATGAATCTTTACATACCAAATGCACTAAATATCTTATGATGCTGTTCTACAGCTGTGCCATGGGAATGCCTGTTCTTACTTTCAGGTAACATCGTAAACAAGAAGCAGGCAACATTCTTCTTCGAGTGCTTGCTCATATCCATTCCAATTAGGTGTGTGCGTGCCGCGTGCACGTCTGTCGGAAGATTTTTACCCTAGCAACACTCAGGTCGGCTGGGCACCCCGTGGCGTGGCGCCGCTATGGCACCAAATATATACCCCTGCCGACCCGTCCACTCCTCAATTCCTTCTTACTGCCCGTGTCGGTCGTTGGAACAGTGGAGCATGGCTTAGCTGATCTCCACCTCCCTAGCTTTTCACTCATTCTAATACTTATAGTGTATATAGTTTATTCTCTATAGTTCTAGTTAATAGATTTTCATAAACGTAGTTAATGTATATAGTTCTCCATGAGGCTCAAGGTCCAGACCAAGGTCCTCATTAGTGGTCCTTTTGGACGCCTTGGGCATATCACCAGGCCCAAAGCAAACCCACGGTACCATCACGTTCCGCCCCGTCGGAACATCACGCACCGGAGGCCACTGTTAGCTGCCCCCCTCCAGCGGGTACAGATCAATCTCCTCAGGCACAGGACCCTCAGGTCCTCCCGGACCCTGACGTACCTCCTGACCAAGAGTCCCTACAGGAACCACTCGTACCGGGTCTCTCCTCCTCCTCTTCACCCGACGAGGCAGTGGCCGGTACATCCTCATCGGGCCCACCCCCTATCGACCTCCGAGCTCACCAGGACCTTCTGAGGCGAATTGCCTTAAATATCAATCTCCAGGTGGAAGAGGTCCCGGAGCTTGAAGACCCGGTAATAGACATACTGTCGGCGGATGCCCCAACCCGTGTAGCTTTGCCATTTATCTGCTCCATCCAAGCCAAAGCAGACACAATCTGGCAGTCTCCGGCGTCTATCCCTCCTACGGCCAGAGCGGTGGAAAGAAAGTACATGGTACCCTCCAAAGGGTACAAATACCTATATACCCCCCCTCCTCCTTGCTCCCTGGTGGTTCAATCCGTCAATGAGCGAGAGCGCCATGGCCAGCAAGCCCCCACCCCAAAGTCGAGGGAGGCTAGACGGATGGACCTGTTGGGACGTAAAGTCTACTCTGCAGGCGGCCTCCAACTTAGGGTGGCGAACTAACAGGCCCTGCTCAGTAGATATAACACCTGGCAGTCGGTGGGTAAGTTCACTGAACTGGTCCCACAAGACTCCCGCCAGGAATTCCAAGCCCTTCTGGAGGAAGGAAAGAAAGTGGCACAGACTTCCCTGCAGGCCTCTCTCGAAGCTGCCGATTCGGCGGCCAGAACCATGACCTTGGGAATCATGATGAGGAGGATCTCGTGGCTGCAAGTGTCAGGTCTACCTCCTGAACTGCAACACACCATCCAGGACCTGCTGTTTGAAGGCCAGGGCCTTTTCTCCCAGAAAACGGACCCTAGGCTACAGAGTCTTAAGGACAATTGGGTGATCATGCATTCCCTTGGGATGCACACCCCACAAACCCAACAAAGGTCTTTCCGTAGCCAGCCTCAGCGCCCTTACCCCCCGCCCAGACCGCAACAAGACTTTGGCAGAAGGCGTGGTCATGGGAACCGCAAACGGCAATCTAGGTCCCAAGGCAGCCACAGTATCAGTCCCGCCAAACCAGTGCCATGCCCGAAAGCGAACTTTTGAAGGTGTGCCTGAGAGCAGAGCACCAGTCCTTCCCCAGGATCCCCTTTTGTTTTCCAACCGCCTTTCCTCCTTCCTCCCTGCGTGGTCCCAATTAACCTCGGATCGTTGGGTCCTACGCACGGTGGAATTTGGATACCACCTCCAATTTATTTCGCCTCCTCCCTCTCACCCCCTCTCCCTGTCCCTCTTCAGGGGCCCCTCTCACGAGCAATTCCTCTGGCAAGAGGTTCGTACGCTCCTCTCGATCGGAACCATAGAGGAGGTACCGGAAGAATTAAGGGGTAGGGGATTTTACTCCCAATATTTCCTAATCCCCAAAGCAAAAGGAGGTCTTCTACCCATCCTGGACCTGCGAGGACTCAACATGTTTTTAAAGAAGTTGAAGTTCCGCATGGTATCCCTGGGGACCATTATCCCATCCTTGGATCCCGGAGACTGGTACGCTGCTCTCAGCATGAAGGACGCATATTTCCACATTGCTATTTATCCCCCGCACAGACAGTACCTACGGTTTATGGTGCACCACCAACATTTTCAATTTGTGGTCCTTCCGTTTGGCCTCTCTACGGCCCCTCGCATCTTTACAAAGTGCATGGCGGTAGTGGCCGCCTTCCTCCGTCGTCGGCGATTACATGTTTTCCTTATCTAGATGACTGGCTTATTCGAGGGACCTCCGAGGCCCAGGTCACCAGGCACGTAGCCATCATCACAGACCTATTCAGAGACTGGGCCTGATGATCAATCTAGAGAAGTCTACTCTAGTGCCCACTCAAAGAATAGAATTCATTGGGGCCATTCTAGACTCCAAACTCGCAAAATCCTGCCTGCCACTGCCCCAGTTTCAGGCACTAGTCTCAGTTATAAAAAGCCTCCAAACCTTTCCGATGACCTCGGCTCACACGTGTCTGAGCCTCCTCGGTCACATGGCCACATGTACTTTTGTAACCAAGCACGCCAAACTACGCATGCGTCCCCTTCAAATCTGGCTCGCCTCAGTGTACTGTCCAGGCAGAGATATCATAGACATGGTGGTCACCATTCCTCATAGCATCTTAGACTCCCTCAACTGGTGGCTAACACCCTCCCTGGTTTGTGCAGGACTGCCGTTCCATCCGAGGCAGCCCTCAGTGTCCCTAATGATGGACGCGTCATCTTTCGGCTGGGGGGCTCATCTAGACCATCGTCGCACACAAGGCCTCTGGTCATCTCAAGAGCTAGCGTTGCACATAAACGTCCGGGAGCTGAGAGCAGTCCACCTGGCGGGCCAGACGTTCCTACAACATCTGCAAGGTCATTGTGTTGCAGTGCTTACCGACAACACAACGGCCATGCACTACATAAACTAGCAGGGAGGGACTCGATCCTCCCCCCTTTGTCAGGATGCGATCCAATTGTGGGAATTTTGCATAGCCCACTCGATAGACCTTGTAGCATCGTTCCTCCCGGGGGTCCGGAACACCCTGGCAGACCATCTCAGCAAATCTTTTTGGTCTCACGAGTGGTCGCTTCGCCCGGACATTCTACATTCCATCTTCCAGAAGTGGGGCTTTCCCTATATAGACCTCTTTGCTTCCCGCGACTACAGGAAGTGTCAGAAGTTCTGCTCCTTCCAAGGTCTCACCCTGGGCTCGATATCGGACGCCTTCCTAATCTCATGGAAGAACCATCTGCTGTACGCCTTTCCACCCTTCCCACTGGTGCACAGGGTTCTCGTAAAGCTCCGCAGGGACGGGGCTCGCCTGATCCTGATCGCCCCTGCATGGCCCCGACAACACTGGTACACCACATTGCTCTACCACTCGATAACCTGAGCCCTCTGCCCCCTCATCAGGATCTTATAACGCAGGACCACGGCAGGCTTCACCACCCGGACCTGCAATCCCTCCATCTCACAGCGTGGCTCCTGCATGGTTAACCCAGTCGGAGTTACGTTGCTCTGCCCCAGTGCAAGAAGTACTCCTGGGTAGCAGAAAACCTTCCACTCGGTCTACATACTTGGCCAAATGGAAGCAATTTTCTTGGTGGTGTCAAACACTAAATGTAACACCCACGGATGTTCCCATTCCCACTATATTGGACTACCTCTGGTATCTTAAACAGCAAGGCCTCACTATCTCATCATTGCGAGTGCGTTTGGTGGCTATTTCTGCTTTCCACCCTGGAGAAGGTACTTACTCCGTCTTCTCCCACCCTGTGGTCTCAAGGTTCCTCAAAGGTTTGGAGCATCTATACCCCCTAGTACAATGCCCCGCCCCTTCCTGGGACCTCAACTTGGTCCTGACGAGACTTATGACTCCTCCATTCGAGCCATTGGTGACCTGCTCACTCCTATATTTGTCATGGAAAACAGCCTTCCTTGTGGCCATCACATCGGCTAGGAGAGTCTCTGAGGTTCGGGCTCTGATGGTGGACCCACCTTACACGGTGTTGCACAAAGACAAGGTGCAGTTACATCCACATCCGGCGTTCCTCCCTAAAGTAGTCTCGGCCTTTCATCTCAGCCAGGACATGTTCCTCCCGGTCTTCTTTCCCAAACCGCATACATCTCGTAGAGAGCAGCAGTTGCATTTCCTCGATGTCCGTAGGGCACTCGCCTTCTACATTGACTGAATGAGACCCTTCCGCAAAACGCCCCAACTTTTTGAGGCAGTGGCAGATCAGATGAAAGGCCTACCCGTCTCTTCTCAGAGAATTTCGTCATGGGTAACAGCGTGTAGCCGTACTTGCTATGATCTAGCTCATGTCTCTCCGGGTCATATTACCGCTCATTCTACCAGGGCTCAGGCCTCATCGGCCGCCTTTCTAGCTCGAGTACCTATCCAGGAGATGTGTCGAGCAGCTACGTGGTCTTCAGTACACAGCATCACTTCCCATTATGCCCTGGTGCAACAATCCAGAGAGGACGCAGCCTTCGGCTCAGCGGTTCTACATTCTGCAGTATCTCACTCCAACCCAACCACCTAGGTAAGGCTTGGGATTCACCTAATTGGAATGGATATGAGCAAGCACTCGAAGAAGAAAAGACGGTTACTCACCTTTGTAACTGTTGTTCTTCGAGATATGTTGCTCATATCCATTCCACACCCGCCTTCCTTCCCCACTGTCGGAGTAGCCGGCAAGATGGAACTGAGGAGCGGACGGGTCGGCAGGGGTATATATTCAGTGCCATAGCGGCGCCACGCCAGGGGGCGCCCAGCCGACCCACTGAGTGTTGCGAGGGTAAAAATCTTCCTACGGACGTGCACGCGCGAGCACACACCTAATTGGAATGGATATGAGCAACACATCTCGAAGAACAATAGTTACAAAGGTGAGTAACCTCTTTTATCTCTTGCAAATGTAAACAAACTTGTTTGTCTGATTGACTGAACAAGAAGCAGGACTGAATGGACTTGTAAGCTCTAGAAGTTTTACATTGTTTTGTTTTTTGAATTCAGGTGTTTTACCTAACTCTACATTTGTAAATTCAACTTTTGTGATAGATTGCACTACAGTACTTGCAATTGAAAAATACTATTCTTTTGTTTTCTACAGTGCAAATATTTATAATGAAAAATAAACATAAACTGAGCACTGTACATTTTGTATTCTGTGTTGTAATTGAAATCAATATATTTGAAAATGTAGAAAACACCCACAAATATTTAAAAATGGTATTCTATTATTTAACAGCGCAATTAATCGTGCTTCAGTTTTTTAATCACTTGACAGTCCTAGTTATATTGCATTAACATTTTTATTACTAATGCAGTAGCTTGCAGTCACCTGGCAAGTGTAATATAATTTTTGAGTCAAAATATATTGGTAAAAAGTTTCAAATCCCAAGAGGGAAGCAGAAAAGTTTTTTTTTTTCCCAAAATTAACTCTGAATGATAGATAGTAAAATAACTTTTCGGAGTTGTCTGTAAAGGAAGCATTTTTTTTTCTTTAGGAAGTAGCCTTAAGCAGGTTTGTTTGTCCTGAAAATCAGATCTAAAATGGATCTGAGGGTGCATCTTGAAATCTTTTTAGTATTAGAGTTAAAGTAAGATTACCTAAAGGACAGGCTCTTAGATTCAGTTAATTTGTAACTTGAGTGTTTACTTAAAATGTATCTTTATTCCCATGTCTTTATTTAATTTTTGGTTCTTTTTATATCTGAATTCCTTGGATCTGTCAAGTTGCATTTTTCCTTTTTTTTGTTTAGTATTACTATACCCAAGCAATAGTGCTATTCTGTAAATAAAATGTATCTTCATCTGTTTCCCTTACTGGTGACTACTTTAGTTTAAATAGCTATAATAATACAATAGAGGGAAACGAGAGGAATAATCAAGTCTAATATGCCTTTGAAGTATGCTAATCAGTATATGAAGAGGGATCCAGGGAGACTACCATTAGCCATAGAGAATTTAAACCACACAAAATAATAGTTTACAAAAACAATTTGGAGGTAGCAAAATCTTAAATTATTTTAAGACCCACTAAGGCCCATTAAACTGGATTGTATAACCAAGCGATTGTCACACTTTAAGATAAATGTATTGACTGAAATTAATAGTGTTTTTCAGAGATGATACTTAAATATTTTTTTATTCTTTTGAAATGTTACAGGTGAGAAGCTATCGGATGTTTCATGATGACAGCATGAAATCATTCTTCCGCAGGCTTAGTTTTACTCCTGATGGCTCTTTGCTTCTCACTCCAGGTATGTGAAAGGAAAATGTACCAGGTGCATGTGGCAGCCCTGGAGTGGCACTTTGCCCTTGTGTCAGGTACATCACTTTTGAAATGTCAGAGGAACACGGATATGTTGCAGAATACAGCCACTGCTACAGCAGCAAAAGGGGTTAACAGTATCTTGTTCTTGTTACATTCTGCTGCTGGTGGTGGTGGTAGTAGCAGCCTGTGGTTCCCTATTTTACAGAGTAGGCTAAATTTAGTGTATCCCTCTGTGTAAATTTGCAATCAGTTTGGCATTTTATTAACCAACAGCAGGAGATTCAGACCTTCAGTGTAGTGTTAACACTTGCATAAGGCATTCTTTATGAAATTTCTGGTATATCAGCAATACTGCACTGTCAGAAAAAAAGGAATATTTTATTTTTTGGCTTATTCTGACTCTACTTCTTTGTGTTCTTGTTCTTAAAAGCATTCTGATCTGTTAATAAGACCAACACTGCAAAGCGGGGTCTGTTACCTGCATAAGCACTGATATTGCAGCCATTTGCAAAAGTAAAGAGAAGTTTGTTTTGGCGCAGTATATAAGGAAGACTAAAATAGATTTAAAGTAATATTTGGGATACATTTTCAATTTATGATCAGATCACAAAAACCTGGCCCTCTGACACAAGGCTAATGCTTGGGGAAATAAAATGTTTATACATGTAAGTTTGTGTGCTTAATACCTTTGAATTGATGAGTACCACTTTGAAACTTTTTTTTTATTTTCTCAGCTGGCTGTGTTGAATCAGGAGAGAATGTAACCAATACTACGTATGTTTTTTCGAGAAAAAATCTTAAAAGGTAGGATTTAATATACCTACATTTTCTTTATAAGATATATATATAGGGATGTGGTTGTGTGTGTGTTTTGTGTATATATATCCATTTTACATGCCATTTTTTAAACATTTCTTCTTTCTAATAGGCCCATAGCTCACCTGCCCTGTCCTGGAAAGGCAACTCTAGCTGTTCGCTGCTGTCCAGTCTATTTTGAGTTGAGACCAGCACGTAAGAAAGGTACCGTAAATCCTTTCGGGGAGCTTGTTTTACAGCAAAACTGCTGGAAGGCAAATCTGACAATGTAGCTGCAGGTCATACTATTTTATGTCGTAGTATTTTAACATTCCTTCAGGATATTAACTGTTGTACCACAACTAAGAAGCTATTTGCTGATTCTAAGACCTTAAATTCACTAAATGCCTTTTCAGTGATTTTTGGGATAGTGGATAAATGTTCTCTCTTGGCCTCTTATGCTGCAGAAACACTACTTGGTGTTTTCCTACAACTTTTTAACTCACTGGATAAACATAAATAACTTGGCTCAGCATTAAGAATCACCTAGTAAAATATTTTTTTGGTCCTGATTGCCCACATCACAGAACCACTGCAAAATTTGTCACAGTTTGCAACAATTGGAGATATTTGTTCAGGAGAGCTAAGACTGAAATAGCATTAGTGTTGCTGGTCAGGGCTGGAATGTATTGGCAGAGCTGTGGTGAGGGGAAATTTGTACACAAACTGCACAATAACTTGCTGGTGGGAAGTGAAAACCTGATCCTATTGAAGTCAGCATGGCCAGGATTTTACCCTCAGTTTTTTAAACAAGGCTATTCACATTCTTGCTAAAAGGCACAGATTTCCTCAATTCTAACTGGAGCACAATAGGACCCCCTCCTTTGAAGTTTATAACTCACAAATTATAGTATCCCTTACAGGATCCTATTACTTAGTGCCATTTTCTTCCCCACCATAACCTTCAGAGCTGCTGTCGGAAGAGAACTAGATGAGGTTTTGTCAATCTGTCAGTTCTTTATTAAGCAGAGGTGTTGCTGCTGCTGCTGCTTCCACAACACTCTCGTGAAAGCAAAATATCCAGACTAGGGCCAAAACGTACAAACTTAGATGCCTAAAATTAAATAAGTGGCCTGATTTTCAAAGGCATTGAGCTTTCATAACACCGGTGGAAGTCAGTGCAACCTGTGTATGTTCAGCACTGCTGCAAATATAGGCCAGTTAGTGCTTTCCTTTTAGCACCAGCTGGAAAAATGTTGCTTCGGTATCTGTCCTCTAATCATACAAAGAACTAACTCCTAGCCCAGAAGATTAGCCAACTGTTGAACTTAAAAATTACAAAAGGAAATGAAATTCAGGAAGAAAATAGATTACATAGCAAGTTCTGCTTTATATAAACTGGTAAGATTGTGATTTAAAGTAAATTTTGAGATTTACTTTATTTAGACGTTGAGTTAAAGTGCAAAAAAAGCTTCTGAATACTTTAACTGAAGGATTTTCATTCCCACTTGAATAATTTAAAAAAGGCCAAAAAGACCAAACTTTGCCCCAACCATTCACCTTTTAGGCTAAGACGAAATAGAAGAAACTTAAGTCCAAAGAGTAACTTTACCAGAAAATTGCATGTACTTGAAAATAGTGTTGTGTAATACAAGTGCCATCTTCTCAGCCAGAATGTTGGTACTATACACTGCTATGATGATAACTCTGTTCAAGCAGTTAATTAAGTTAGTACAAGCAATACCATTATAATGAAGTGGTGGTCTCTGTGTGATTTTTTTTTTTCTCAGTGTTGTGTTCTTTGTACTCCTAGATGAAGCTTCACAGAAGTCCATCCCTGCTCTAATAAATCTGCCCTATCGGTTGGTGTTTGCTGTTGCTTCAGAAGATTCTGTGCTTTTCTATGATACACAGCAGTCCTTTCCTTTTGGTTATGTATCCAATATACATTATCATACTCTGAGTGACATTTCATGGTAGGTAATTGACAGATCCTTTACATTTATCATGGTAGAGCAGGCTGTCATTCTTATCTTTTCTGAAAGGATCCTCCTATTCCTTGCTTTACACATCTATCAATCAATTGCACTTATATGGTTATCATACCATCTGAGTGCCTTGCAATCTTGTAATGTATTTTTCCTCATGTCACCCCTGTGAGATAGGGCAGTGCTATAATCCACATTTCACAGATAGAGAACTGAGGCATCAAAAGAGTGAGTGACTTACCCAAGATCTCTCTGTCTGTGGCTGAGCTGGAAATTGAACTTAGGTCTCTCATGGCCCAGACTGCGGCCCTAATGACTGGACCATCTTTTCTCTCTAGGGTCTGTTCCATAGGTTCTTAGTCTATTTACCATTTTGGGCTGCATATGCAGCTCCCTGTGTTATCTTGGCCACATCCACACACTATATATACTGCCTGTATGGCCCTGAGGTTGTCTTATGGGCCGCAGCTGTGTGCTGATTGGGCTGCAAGTGGCCTGCGGGTTGAGAACCACTGGTCCATACTGTAACCACTGTCCTTCCAGCTGAGGACTGGATATGGGGCTTCTTTCAAAATCTGTCAATGATGCTCATGTATGATGATGAAGGGGGGCTGTATGAGAATGTGAAAAATTAAGATTTCTTAATTCACCAGTGATCACTCTTTGGTGAAGTGAATGACAGAGGCCTGTTCATGTTATCGCTGCAGGGCTTCTGTCCACTGCCAGCACAAAGGGCAAGAAATGCAGTCAAACCAGTGCTGAACACTGTTTACCTACAATATAAATTATGGCAAATCATGTTCAGCAGGATATCAGAAATCATGATTAAAAGATGATGAATATTTGTATACCTGCAGTTAAATTGTATTCAGTACCACTTCGGCTGCACCCACCTGCTGCTAGTAATGGGTAATGCCGTACCACAGACAAAGCCAGAAGAACTAAATCAATTATCAAGGCTGTGCTTCTTGAACTATTGATTGTTTGAGTTAGATGATGTCTTTGAGGTCATTTCAGGTTCATTTACATTTACACATTTAGTTGGGGATGGGGCAACTTGTGTGATTGACATAGGATATGTTTCTGGGGAGAATGGTCAGCACTTGCTCACTTTCTCAGATTTCTTCCCTCTGAAAAAAATAAACAGGTCCAGTGATGGATCCTTTCTTGCTATTTCTTCCACGGATGGGTACTGCTCTTTTGTGACATTTGAGGAGGATGAGCTTGGAGTACCATTGAAAGAGAAACCAGCGGTGTGTGTTACAACTGCTAGTGCAACAGAGAAGAAAATGAAGAAGAATCAGTCACACAAGGTTGTCTCCCCAGTCCCCAGGCCAGTTGATGGAACCCCTCCGAACAGGACCATGGATCCAAGTAATCTCACTCTCCAGCCTAAAACACCAACAGCTGTAATAACCAACAAGGATTCTCCCTCAACACCCGTTGGCATCAAAAATATTCCAGCTTCATCTTCAGAGGAGAGGAAACCCATGCAGCCAGCCAGCCAGAGTGCTAAAATAAACCAACCCAGGAGGATTACTCTAAATGCTTTACAAGGTTGGAGTAAGACGCCAAGGTAAGATTTATATTGCCATTTCCTGTGACAAATGTGAAGGCCAAAACAAGCTGCTGTTGTGCTACTTTAAAAGTATAGAGGTTTGAAAATAAATTCTATAGCTATTTTTCATACTTTAGTGCTCCGTTTGTACTCCAAGTGAAAGGTCAAAATGACTTCTAGATCCTAAACTTGCACCTTTAACCATAGCAGAGTTGTCACTCTGCTATAATTTAGTTAAGACCGGTTTTGTTTAAAGCTCAACTCTAAAGTGTTCTAAAATCTACAGTTACTCAGATTGGCTTGAAATTTGGTGTACCTCATCGCGATGTGGGATTCTGTTAGTGATCCAAATTTAGGGCCATTTAACTAAGGGTTTTCTGAGATACAGACCTTTCTCACAACCCCTACCCCCAGCTTTTCTTCAAATTGACAGAGTCTGGCAAACTATAATTCTGTCCATAAATACAGATCAAACCGAGGCTCAGATCATCGCCAAGCATCCCAGATGCTCGAGGGTTACCGCAGCAGAGCGTAGGGCATCCACCAGGCCTTTGGGGAAAATCAAATGAAAACGTTACTTGAAAAAGATTTTACTTCTGCAGTAAGACATGTGACAACTCACCAATCTATCTGCATGACTAATAACTTGTGCCTTGCATGCAGGGACAGGGGAGTTAACAGGTTATTACTAAGTCACAGGTATTTTTAGTAAAAGTCCTGTACAGGGCACGGGCAATAAACAAAAAGTCATGGCTTTGTGACCTGTCCAGGACTTTTACTAAAAAAAATACCTGTGACTAATTCTTACCTGCTGGGAGGGGATGCTCCTGAAGACTGCTGCTGGCGGGGGGGAAGAGGGGAACAGTGCGGGTAATGTTTCTGCTGAGGGGTGACCCACGGCCCTGCTACTGCTGGTCCTGGACCGCTGCTCCAGGGCAGCGCTGGTACCATTGCCTGAGGCTGTCGGAGCAGCGGCTGGTCCTGGGGCTTCCCCAGCTGCTGGGGTGATCCTGGGGTCAGCAGCACCAGCGCTGCAAAATTCATGGAGGACTTCCGTGACCTCCATGAATGATTCACAGCCTTAGTTATTAGCCTTCAAAGTTTCACACTAGCTAGATTGCTCCAGGGGATAAGTAGTAGTTGTATGAACTTGACCCACCCAAACAAAGTCCCTCACCTCCTCCCTTGGATAGAAATTTAGAAGAGATTGGTGGCATATTGCTAAAATCCATCATAGAGAGGTTTTTTTATTTTGAGGTGAAAAATGTTTGTTGGTGGGGAGGAGGAGCATGTGTGGAGGAAGGAGTGAGAAGGGTTTAGGGTTGCATTGTGGGGAGGGGGATATTGGGGTGGGAGGTAGGGGTGGTATACCATGGGGTGAATGGCATGGGGTCTAGTGATTGAATAAGGGCAGGGGTGCCTGTCCGCCCTACGTTCTCTACTTCTGTATGTGTGCTAGGATCTTGGGGGGGTCCCTATCCCTCCCCCTGAGACTGGGTTGGGGGGGGGGCTCTACTCCCAGGGTGTCTGAGCCCCACTCCCTGCCCACCTATGTGTGCATCAAGATCTGAGGGGCCCCTGCCTCTTTAAGGTAATGGAAGCCCCTCTCCCTGCTTCCCCTCATGTGAGCTGGGATAGGGAGTGTCTTGCCTCCTTGGGTGTGTCTGAACCTTGCTTCCTGCCCCCTGTGTGTGTCCCAGGATCTAGGAACCCCTGCCCATATTTTTGGGATTTGACCTCCTCCATGTGCCCCTCATGTGAACCAGTTTCTGGGGAGGGGTCTAAACCATTCTAATATATGCCTATCTCATAGAACGGGAAGGGACCTTGAAAGGTCATTGAGTCCAGCCCCCTGCCTTCACTAGCAGGACCAAGTACTGATTTTTGCCCCAGATCCCTAAGTGGCCCCCTTAAGGATTGAACTCACAACTCTGGGTTTAGCAGATAAATGCTCAAACCACTGAGCTATCCCTCCCCCCATCCTCTCCTCAGGTGAGTTGGGGTGGGAGCTGTGAAGGAAAACCCAGACTGACCAAGCAGTACACAGAATACAGCTCCTTTTCAGAAAGTTATGGCGGCTCTTAAAAGAACCTTGAGGTCCTCTTGTCATCCATAGGGGGAAGATTGGTTTCCAAGACCAGGTCCAGTTGGAAACCTGGGTACACTGGCACATGAACATATCAGAAACATCCCCCACCCGCCTTGCATATGGGGGGTGGGGATCCGGGGGGGCCCGGACAAAATAGTGGCGGGGGGGTGCTCAGCTGGGTGGGCAGCCAGACAGGAAGGGACAGGGCTGGTTAGTGGGACTGAGTGGTGTGGGGAGAAGGATATAGGGCCAGGATTGGTAGTCCATGTGGCCTGCATGCTATCTACAACTGCCAGTGACCACTAACTCCTACCAACTAGTTTTCTTTCTGTTTAAAAAAAAACCTTGAAAATTAAATAGCAAAAAAACCTTCATTAATGAAGAGTTAAGGTTTCCCAGTGACAACTCATGTCCTTCCAGAGCTTTGAGTTCCGAAGAACTCAAACTGCAGAAAACCAGGAAATACATACTTGTACCCTCCCATGCCCATGTAACTTTACCTCTGCCTTTTTCGAGTGATGCCCCCAGACACCCATAACACAAATAGTAGCACTCTGACTTTTCATTGTACAGGAAAGAAGCTACCTGCCCTGCACTCAAACACTTTAGCCTACTCTCCTAACACCACCACATTTGTGAAATTTAACAACCACTGCACACTTACTCAAAGGATACCATCTGCACTTACGTTTTCCCTTTCCCAGCAGTAAACCCATGGACTGCTCTCATATCTCACTTCACTACTGACAAGTCTAATGGCAGGACCTGCCATGAGAGAACCTACCAGTTTTGCAATAAAATGATGCAGACTAGCTCTGCAGGGTACACATGCTCCCCTTTGACATGGGTGAGCGCAACCCTTAATCTCCTCATACCACAAGCACAGATCTGTGACACTCCTCAAACTAATCCCCATCTCCTCAGCTCACAAACACACCTCTACCAGTCTGTGCCACCTACTGCCTCCACCATTCAATACAGCTACATCTCGCATGCTGAATGCAGCTGCAGTGCATTTGGATTATTCTGAGTGGCTATTACTAACTCCAGCAGGGCAGAGTCAAGGTTACATGGGCATTTATCTTAACTCCTTATTTCCTGGTTTTCTGAAGTTTTGAGTTTTGCTGAACTCAACATTCTGGAAGGACACGAGCTGTTACTAGGCAACCTTAACTCTGTGTTAGTTAATTTTTTTGCCATTTAATATATTTTTATCCAAACACTGAAGTTAACTTGCGTGTTATTCTTTGGTGCTTGTGATTCCAATTGTTTCTATCTCTACCCCAACTTCCACAATCAAAGAATCTTTAGTGGGATACACAGGTACTTCAGTGAGTGTCTCTTATTTCAAGTTATCGAATGTAGTCACAGAATAACTGCATGAGTTTGCAGTCAGGGGCTTCATGTTTGTTTGGTTTATTTGTGTGTCATTTAATGTGCAGTTGTTGGTGAGATTTTCTAAAATTAAGTTGGAAATGTTATTAGAACATTAAAATGAAAATATCCACTGGCCCTTTTTGTGACAATAATGTAGACTGCAGTGACAGTAATGCAGACTGTGGTGGATGTGGAGCTTTTATGTAGTAATCTAAGAATACAGATATGTAATAGCTTTATGAATGCTGCATGTGACCTCAGTGAGACCGTTGGCAAAGTTAATGTATACTATATAGGATTTATGAACTTTTGTTTATGAATATATTGATCTAACTTAATAGGGGGCTGCTGGAAAAACAAGCAGGAAAGCAATACAGTGGTTCTACATAAGCAGCCTCCGAGCAAACACATGTGGGGTAATTAGAGGATAATGGCCTACTTCCAGGCTCCAGTTCAAAGATACACAGCTGTTTTGCTAGTCTTGTGAGCTAACAGATCAAAGGGCTGTACACTGTTAACAGGTGGAAGGGGGTGATCAAAAAGACAAGCAGCTTTTAAAAAACACTCCCTGAAGAAAAGAGGTGTGAACTATGTTGTTAAGGGAACAGATATGCTGCCCTGGCCTTAGTGGTCTTGGAGGTGTCTACAGGAATCTTAGACTTACCAGGATCACCATGGGGAAGATGGATAGACTCCTGGTAAGTTAGATATGAATATAGTCAGTTTATAGTTTTAAGACTTTTACTCTGAAATACTTTTGTTTTAAATAAACACTTTGCTTTAAGAAACCGGTGTGGTCACTGTATTAACCACTGGCCACTGTTCCTGGAGATAACAGAACTAGAGAAACTGAACGTAAGTCAGACCTGCTGAGGTAATCACAGTTGGCATCTGGGGAATGCAGCATAATGCCCTGAGAGTGGGAGAATTGCATGATTCCACCCCTAAAGAGGTGATGGCTAGAGGCCTGAGAGAGAATGCATTTCAAAAGAGACCAAGTGGGCTTAGAGTGTAGTCAGTCTTATGTTCTTATGTACTCCGATAACTGTGACCAAGACCAAGCAAGTTTGTTTTATGTTCTGCTCTTCCTGTATGTGTACACAAGGATATAAACATACTCAGTCAAGCTTAAGGAGAAATTGTACAAATCATAATTCAAATAATTTTCTGGCTCAACATCTTAGGTTTTACTTGGGATTATTATCTAAATTGAAGATATACAAAAACTAAAAGCGTATTTGCCATAAAAGGAAGTTTTTCAAAGGTACAAACTCCCAGCTCCAACTGGGCACCTTCCTCCAGCTTCTGTCTTTAAAAATCTCCCCATAAAACTTTTATATACTGGGTTAATTGATAAACTGAGTTCAAGTGATTTCAAATAATTATCCCATAAATACCATTTAAAAGTGGGAGGGATCCTTCAGGAGTCAGTCCTTGGTCCAGTAAATTCAATATTTTCATTAATTACTTGGATAATGGAGTGGAGAGTATGTTTAAATATTTGCAGAGGACACCAAGCTGGGAAGGGTTGCAAGCACTTTGGAGGATGGAATTAGAACTCAAAACAACCTTGACAACTGGAGAATTGGTCTGAATTCAACAAGATAAAATTCAGTAAAGACAAGTTCAAAGTACTGCACATAGGAAGGAAGAATCAAATAGACAGCTATAAAATGGGAAATGACTGGGTAGGCAGCAGTACTGCTGGAAAGGATCTGGGGGGTTATAGTGGGTCACAAATTGCATGTGAGTCAACAGTGTGATGAAGTTGAGAAAGAGGCTAATAATATTCTTGGGTATACTAACAGGATGTCAAATGTAAGACACAGGAGGTAATTGTCCCACTCTGCTGGTACTGGTGAGGGCTCAGCTGGTGTACTGTGTCCAGTACTGGGTGCCACGCTTTAGGAAAGACAAGGACAAATTGGAAAGAGTCCAGACGAGAGCAACACAAATAAGAGGTTTACAAAACATGACCTATGAGAAAAGGTTTTAAAAAACTGGTCATGTTTAGTCTTGAGAAAAGACTAGGAGAGAACCTGATAAGTCTTCAAGTATGTGAAGGGCTGTTATAAAGTGGCAGGTGCTCAGTTGTTCTCCAAATCCACTGAAGGTAGGACAAGTTGTCAGGGCTTAATTTGCAGCAAGGGAGATTTGGGTTAGATATTAGGATAGTCAAGTTCTGGAACAGGCTTCTAAGGGTTGTGGAATCCCCATCACTGGAGGTTTTTGAGAACAGCATGGACAAACACCTGTTAGGGATGATCTAGGGGTACGTGTGCTGCCTCAGTGAAGGGGGCTGGACTTGACCTCTCGAGATCCTTTCCAGCCCTACATTTTTGGGACTCTGTGCTATAACACAGAAAGAAAGAGAAAACACTGTAGCGTTTAGTTACTTTGTTTGTCACACTCTGCCCTATTTTTTATACTTAATTTTTAAATGGCATGTCTGGTAGATCTAACAGAAGAAAAGCACAAGCAATATGTTGCTGGAGAAGTGTAATTTTTTTTAACAGTACTTGTCAACAACATCCGCAGAAGAAAGGGTAATCCAGCAGAAAATTGGCATTTCCCCCAGAAGAGGCAAAGTCAGAACAGTCCAGTAGAGGTATAGATAAGAGATTCCACTACAGTTGAAGAACTTGCCAGTACAGTGGAAGGACTTTCTTACACTAGGGGGAGGGGGAGGGGGATATCGATCTAAGTTACACAACTTCAGCTATATGAATAATGTAGCTGAAGTCGACGTACTTAGATCTGCTTACCACGGTGTCTTCACTGTGGTGAGTCGACTGCTGACGCTCCCCCGTCAGCTCCACCTGTGCCTCTCGCTCAGGTGGAGTACCGAAGTCGACGGGAGAGCGCTCGGCAGTTGATTTATTGCATCTTCACTAGATGTGATAAATCGACCCCTGCTGGATCAATCACTTCGGAGGTAAGTGTAGACGTTCCCAAAGAGCAGAGTAGAAACCTTATCTTAGCAGCCAATTTTAATTTTTAAAATCTCTTTCATATATATAACATGTTTTGAAGTCTAAAATCAAGTACTGTGTTGCTCTGTATCCACATACTCATTCAAGGAAAGTGTATCTAATAATTAAAACACTTCTGTCTTTACAAGTTAAATTTTCTGTTCAGAATATCCTGTACCAAAGGTAGCCAGGGAATATATGTGTAAAGCACATCTATACCACTGTAGTTAATTGAAGCAGTAATTAAATAATTATACTATACAGTACCTTTTCAAAGAAGAATCTGTGGAAGTGAGGCATTAAAAGCAGTTGAATTGTGTCTCTGTTCTATTTTTAAGGAGAATAAACTTGATTCCTCTGAAGACAGACTCGCCAAACTCAGCACACACAAATCTAGTGTCCACACCTTCCTCCTCAGAAACAATTCAACATGGTAAGCCACTTTCTGGTCATAATATATAAAAAAATTGCTGCTCAGCCATTTCATTCCAAATTACATTATTATGGATCTTTGACTGTTTTGGTAAATATGAGTGTTTCAGTTCAAACATGAATACAGAGGGATTAATGACAAATTCAGAAACTTGAGTCGCCAACTCAGTTTTGGAAGCTGCTGCTGCTTGATGGTACTTTGGACAATGTAAAGTGAGTTATTGTTGCTAGTGGACAGATATCCCATTAGTCATCAGCAACACATTGGATGATTTAGTTGGGGAATTGGTCCTGCTTTGAGCAGGGGGTTGGACTAGATGACCTCCTGAGGTTCCTTCCAACCCTGAGATTCTGTGAACAGAGTTGATGTTAATTAGAATCCTGGCTGTCAGTCTCAACACCCAGGAATGAATTGGCATTGAGGTATTCACTTCCATATCAGACTGGTGGGTTGTACGGGCCAGTTTTCATTGCTGCTCCTGCATGATGCCTGTACAGTGGATAAAGGACTTTGGTATCCAAGGCTGTCAACTCAGCATCTTTCATGAGTTCTAAATTCACTTTTAATTTTTTTTAAATGAAAAATAATAAACAGGAAATCAAACTAAGTGAATTTTGTTATTTCCCAATATTTCAGAGATACCTTCTCCCTCTGATGATCCTGTGCACAATCCTCCAGCATCTAAACGTCCCAGAACTGATGAAACTCCTGTCTCTGCATCTCCTGAAGACCAAACCTGCTGTAGTTCAAACAACTAAAGACCAAAATTTCAGTAAACTCACTGTCTGGGGGCAATGCAACTAGACCAGAAAGTAAACTCCCTTTCTGCAAGTGATAGATCCTCAGCAGCTAAATAGAGTATTAAGGGGGTTTAACATAAGATGCTGTGAAGGAGAGTATCTACAGCAGAAAAGACTGATTTTCTGCAGAAATCCTGCTTTGTGGAAGTGAAAATAGTTGGAACTTAACTATGTCTGTATCGGCCCTTGAACATACTGCTTTCTAAATGAAGTAGTGTCAATTGCATGATAAAGCATAGTGTTTGTAGGCAATACTGGTATAGAAATGTTGTGACAACCTAAGAGTCTCCTTCATAATCATCGCATTGATATTTTTAAAGTATTAAGTCTTCCAGCAAGTCTGTGTCTTGCAAAAGAGTGGGATTTTTAAGCATTTGTCTGTCTTCATAGCGTTTTAATGTGACTAACAACTGTTTCCCGGAGGCAATTGACTTCTACATTTCACAATTAAGGTTATCAGCTCACAAGATAATTATGCACTCTGACTTTCATTCCATTTGGATGTTTAATGTTTATATGTTCCACACTTAAAAATGTAATGCAATATCAGTGGTATAATTGAAATAAGTCACAAACTCATAACTGCAAGGAAGTGAAATATTTTTGTTTAAATATTTGTTATGGGCATTCAACAATAGAAACAGATTCATTCTTTCATTCTCTGTATAAAAAAATTGCAGGCATGAGATTTTCTGGGGACAGCAAAGGTTTGCTATATATATGTTGAAATTACTAGTTTTCCTATTTTTCCATAGTCCAAAACCTGCTCCCTTAGCAAAAAATAAATACATAAAACCAATTTATGTTAGTTTTAATTTTGTTGTTTGTTTTAGCCCTTAGTGCTCTTTGTGTAGCTAACATAAGACGTTAGGATTGGAAACAGTGAAATCAAAATGCAAATATTTTGAAACCTACTACACTTTAGAATGCTCAGCCTTAGTGGCGAAGGTTGGAGAGGGGCAGGAGGAGGGAGTACTTTGTGTAATGCCCCTTCCCTGTTTAAAAGAAAATGTAAGATAATGGTTAAATAAGTGAAGGACCCTTTTAATTGACTTTACGTGAAAAAGGAGTTTAAGTGGCAGTTGATCTCTTATGGAAAGCCTATGCTTTCAACATTTGAAGTGTTAATGTACATAGTTTTTTAAAAAAAAAAAGTTCCAAATTCATATTAAAGCTTTTTTCTACCTATACTGTTCCCTGGTTTTGGTTGTTTCACTATAAAATTATTGTTTTTAAAATACGTAATTTACTTATCACTTGTTTCATAACTGCCTGAGAAACAACAAATTAAAAAAGAAGCAAATTAAAGCGGAAGTTCTTCAGAAACAGGTTAAATAAAATAGTGTTCATACGGAAGAAATGTTACTTAATACTTGTCAGTGAGACAGTGTTAAGCAAATGCTAAAGTACTTTGGTGAATTAAGAACAGGAGTACTTGTGGCACCGTAGAAACTAACAAATGTATTTGAGCATACAGCCCACTTCGTCCGATGCTGAATTTAGGTTCTATTGAACATTTCTGTTGAAGTTTGATATATACAAATGGGGGGAAAACATCTTGATTGCATTTCTGCTCAAAATCTTTGAGAAGAGGATGGGGTTGAGCTTTATTAGATTTAGCCAAATCTTGAGCATCCTGAAATAAGAAATGGAAAGAAGATACTACCAAACTAGGTCAGATATTCACACTGTTTGAGTAAAAATATTTTTAAAGATCTCTACCAATGATGACTGATAGACATTTACGTCCAAAGTCGTCTTTTTGCTATTTATGCTGTTTTATTGTTTTGCTCAGTTTGGGCAATGAAAACACTAATCATCTCCACTTTCTGGTTTCCACATACAATGACTAATGTAGTGCTGCAATATTTGGGTTGTGTGTGCTGCAAGGGATAGTTTAAATTCAAGCTCTTATAAACATTAATTAAAATATTTTCCTGCAGTTTTATAAAACCTGATTTTAAACAAAGTAGGCTACCCTCTACACCAGTGGTTCTTAACCTTTACTGCAGCCTGCACCCCTTTGGTTCTCAAAATATGTTCTTGCACCCCTTATCAAAAATCATTGAAGTAGGTCAGTTCTTTAAACCTAGATATATTTTTTTGTTTGTATATTACAGTAATCGTTAAAAAAATGTATAATGTTAATAAATACATAGGTTTGATGAAACAAAGTAGTTGTACTTACATGCCTGTGCTTAATTTGTGTTTTCAATGATTTACCTTCTAAAAAAATCTGGCATGTCTCGCACCCCTAGAAAGAGCATCTCGCACCCCGAAGGGTGCGTGCACCCCAGGTTAAGAACCACTGCTCTGCATTGAAGACTGGAAAGTGGTAATGGATAATACTATTCACTTCATCTTCATTTTTACTGTGGTTTGAAATAGATATGTGCTCAAAAACCATTGCACTTAAAACCATATAAGCCAGATATGGAAAAGAGTTACTGATTGTAGATTAGCCAGCAGCTCATTGTTAATGCTTTCTCCAGTCTAATCATAAGTGTCACAAGAAATGGGGCTTTTGCCACTTCCCTTTGAAAACTGTTCCACATCCTATTGGAAGCTTTTCCTGGTGTTTGGGCTACATTTTCTGTTTTTATAATTTCATCTCATTATTCCTAGTAGTTCCCTCTTGCCAAAATAATTCCTTTCTTTTCTTGTTTACTGCCCTTAGTTGCTGGTAGGCTGCTGTCTCCCCTTTCCTCTTTGCTCAGCAAAGCCAGACATATTTAGCTCTTTTAATCTTTTCTCATAAAACCAGGTCCCGCGTCATTTTTATTGCTCATCTCTGAACAGCAATAATAATTAATGCAAATAATTACCAGTATCATCCCTTTTTATTTTTTGACACAGTACTATATTGCTATCATTTCTTTTCACATTTAGATACTCCCACATCTGTTTTACAGAAGTAAATTGTTAGTAAGTTCATTAGCCAGTTATTTCCATTCATAATCATATACATCAACTGGACTAGCTGATTTATATGTTTCATATTTAAGTATTTCCTTATTGGCAGTCTGTCAATATATCTTTTACAAGGTCTTCCCTACATCCACGTCATCCATTCACCTTACTGGTTGATTACCAGTTTAATCTTTGTGTTGGACAAGATGATGGATTTTTTCCACTAGGTTGCTGAATACCATTCAGTTGTGGATAATATAACAACAGTATAAACAAATAACTTGTCCAGAAACCCACGCATGAGAATTCTAAGCATAAAGTGTTAGCTGGCCTCTGGATGTCACTGTTCTACATCTTTGGGGCTGTGGGGGAAAAGATATTGAAGCTAATAGTATAAAACAAAAAAACATGGTGGATTAAGAAGAGTTGTGGGATTTTAGGACAGTAAACAATTTAATCTCTGATATATATGCTTCCAAGAATACTGGTTCTGTTACCAACAAGAGCTTACTCCTTACAGGTAAATATAGTGTGCAGGGAGGGAGGTGTTTTTATTTTCTGAGTAGTGTCTCATGAACAAGAACAGGGATTCTCTCTCCATCAAGGCATGCAATTTTTAAAAATAGAATATTTTTATTAGAGCAACAGGTGAACTATGTAAAACTTTCACTTCAGTGCCCCATATGCCAAGACATAAGTAAGGCTACCTGGGTCAAACTAAATACATTATATAAATTTAAATAAGTAAAATAAGAAATGGAACAAAATATAAACATGCAACAAAACTCTGTTAAGGAGAAAAGTTTGACACTAGATGGCTACCAAGACCCACTTATATTTTCATAAATAAATAAGCATAATTTTTAGTTAGTTTTTCCTTCATAGCTAAAATTTCCCACATTTTCCTAAACCCAGTTTTCAAGCTTTAACTTTTCTCCAGTCAACAGTAACTTGCAATAGCTAGTAACAAAAGACATGGTTTTGTTCCATTTTAGAAAAAATTATTACCTATTCCTGGTAGGATTGATGAAGATACTCAAGGTTATTTTATAAATGGCCAAGTGAAGTGAGGTCTTGCGCTCAACTCGATGGCATTTTTTGTTTGGATGTAACTAGAATGCAACTTTTCATCCTTGCAAACGATATCTGTAACCCCCCATAACCCAAGCCTGACCCCAGATGTACGATACCTTCCCTCTCAACTTGTGTATATTTCATTTCAAACAGTCACTTTAATAAAAATTTTAAATCTGATCAATTCCAAAATTTCAGGGAATGTTTTGGTATCAATGGTCAGAAGCCTAGTGATTTTGCTGAAAATCAGAAGGGAGAAATGAGGGACACATGGAGTCCCTTGCATCTGGTTAAAACACACAACTTACCCTTATCGACCTTGTTGAAGCTTATTTCTACACTGGGCCCATGTGACTTGTGCCCGCAAACCCATTCTTTGCAAGCCTGCGCTTGCAAGACACTGATTTCAGGGGCCATATCCCAGATTCTTAGTGCCCTTGCTAGCTCTAGCCCTAGGACTTGGTTCAGAATGCATTTTTGGAGACTTTATCTGTCCAACCCACTGCACTTGACTGAAAGTGCTCTTGGCCTGCCAAGCCATTTTTTGGGTGTGCACAATCCCTATAACTGGAGACAATACCATCTATCCAGCACTAATAGAAGATCTTCTCCTGCTTGCACTTTCACTCCTATTTCAGGAATCTGGCAGAGCATCTATGAGGTGCTAGTGAGCATTTCAACAGTGCTATCTGCCTTAACGAAAGCACTTCTCGGAAGGGGATATAGCCATGGAATTTGCAACCCAGCTGATGCAGTTCATGCCTGTTGCCATAGCTGCAGATTCACCATATGTCAATTGGCACTTCTGGATCAGGGCCACAAGCATAGACTGGCGGGACCACATTGTCATGCAGACCTGGGATGATCAGCAATTGTTCCAGAACTTTCTCATGAAGAAGCAGATGTTCCTAGAACAGTGTGAGCAACTTGCATGAGGGGAGACCAGGCGAGTCCAGAAGCAGGTCATTATAGCCGTATGGAAGCAGGCTACCCCAGATTCCTACAGGTTTATGGCTAACCAGTTTGGTGTTAGTAAGTCAACTGGGGAAGGATTGTAATGATGGAGGTTTGTGAGGTGATCAGAACTGTGGTTTACCCAAGGGGGATGGGCATAAACATCAGTCCTGAAATAATTGCTGTCTTTGAGAGAATGGGCTTTCCACACTGCACTGAGGCTATTGATGGGACTAGTGTGCCCATAATTTCTCTGGAAAGAGCACATAATAGTCCATAGTTCAAAACACTGGTTGATGGCAGCTGTTAACACCTTCCAGCACAAGAATAACTACCCCCCAGCCCAATCTCAGCTCTACCATTCATTCCAATTAAGTTTAAAAGGTTGACACTCTGAATGGTTTATCTCCCAGACAGAAAGGAAGGATATAAAAACGGAGGGGGCATGCGGGGAATGGGGGACCCTGGCTTGGGAACAGAAGGGAATGAGGTTACACAGAACCCCTGAGATGGGGAGTGGGTGATACAGGAGGAATCCATGAAATAGAGGGAGAATGACACAGGCAATTTGGGGACAGCAGGAGGGAAATGGAGGTATGCAAGGAGACCCTGGTGTGTACAATGCTTGTGGCCTACAGAAAAGCATGTGACCTTCTCTTGTTCTGGGAAATTAAAATTTTCTAATGTTTTGGCCAGTTCCACTAATATATAACCACAGTTCCACATTGTTGCTGACTGCATATAAAGGATTCCTGATTTGCCAGTGAATTTGTCTTCCTCTTGTTAGAATTTTTCACTGAACTCCAGAGGTATATGCTCCTAAACAAAATATATATACTGACACACATTTTTAAAAATGGTTTATGGTATCTATATACTATAGCTGTATTTGATTTATTGGCATTATGAGTTCCCAGCTTGTTTGGCAGTCCTATTTAATAAGAGGCAGCTTGGTGGTATGTTTTAAGTTATAACATACAGAATACACTATACTGTATTAAGCCACTCCTGCTTTTCACACCATTCACTTTTCTTTGCATTTATTACATTCCATTTATAATGAACTTTTCTGTCACTGTTCGATGCTCTGGAATGTGCAATAGCAAACTTGTGATAGGATTGGTTGTCATAACTTACATAAATAGATTAATACTGTAGTTAGTTATTGAGTTGGATAAATATGGCATTTCAAAATTTAATGTAAAAGGGCCAGATTTTCTAAAGGGCCTAGAATTTAATTGGGTCTAGATTAAAATGCTGAGCACTATTGAAAATTTGGCCTGGAGTAACCAAAGGTTATTTACCAAACTCATACGTAGCCCAGGAATTTTATTTGAAGGAATTGTATCATTTAAGAAAATAAAAAGGCATCTGGAAAATGCTGAGAAACTAATGCTTTTCTAATCTGGAGGGTTACAGGTAAACAATGGCTACTCTCCATTTGTCTCTAATTGAAGTCTTGTAGACCAGCTAGTCTGTCATAAAAGTAGTATTCCTTAGTATCGCACCTTACTAATTATGGCTTTGACTAACTCATGTACATCCATAGTTTATACTGCACTATTTTCCAGCATAAGAGAGGGAGAACAATGCTGCTGCTCTCTATCACCCCACATATGGAGAGAAGAGAGGTAATCTTGGGCATTTGAGCTTTGTTAGTGTGGCACTCAGCATGCTTCTTCCTCATCCTTCACTGATCAGAGAGGAGGCAGCTTCAGTGGCAGACAGAAAGATTCTCCTAGGAGCTGGCTCAGCTCCCTCCCAATGCCCCCTTCCGGCTCTGAGTACAGAACAGAGAATTCAGCCAGGCAGGCATGAGACTGAGCCCACCTGCCCAGCAACAGTTCTTGCGTCTCCTTCCCTTGCCTGTGAGGGAGGTCCAGATGTGAGAAGCAGACTGGATCTTCAAGCAGCAGTTCTCAAATTGTGGGTCATGACCCCCTTTTAATGGGGTCACCAGGGCTGATATTAGACTTGCTGGGGCCTGAGCTTCACCCTCTCCACTCAGGGTGGCAGGGCTCAGGTTACAGGCCCCCCACCTGAAGCCCTTTGGCTTTGGCCCTCAATCTGGAGGGAGGGGCTTGGGCAGGCTCAGGCTTTGGTCCCCACTCCTGGGGTTGTGTAGTAATTTTTGTTGTCAGAAGGGGGCTGCGGTGCAATAAAGTTTGAGAACTGCTGTAGGAAAGTGGGGTCAGGGCATGGGTGGTGGGTGGAGCTTCCCTTTGGGCAAGCTAGTCCCTGGCTCTGCCCTTTCCACCCACACCCGCCTCCACCTTCAATCCCTCCTCTACCCAGAGAAACCCAGAGTGCACCCTGCCCTCGGCTTGAGCCCTGGGTTGACCGAAGTCCCCAAGTGCCCCCCGACCTGCTCGGAGGAGCCCTGGACCAGCCGCAGCCCAGAGTGCCCCCACCCCCTGGCTGGAGGAGACCTGCGTTGGCTGAATCCCTGAGTCCCCGTCCCCCTCAAGGAGCTCCGGGCTGGCCGAAGGCCCAAGCCTCCCCCACCCTGAGGAGCTCTGGGCTTGCTGAAGCCATGCTGTGCCTCCCCTCCCCGGACCCAAGCTGCCCAGGGGAAAAGTGTCTGTTAGAAGATGCTTTTGATATGCCCCATGTAGGTTCTGGGGTACCTGAGGAGGCGGTGTGTGCCTCCTCAGTCACCTTGGATCCTTCATGGGGTATCATAAAGCAAAATCTTTGCTGCCAAACCCTGTAAGCAGGGGTTCGACAGCCATGGCAGTGCCAGGGAAGGCATAGCCTCCCCTGACCTATTATACCTGCCACCCATGGGTCAAGGCAAAGGTTCAGTGTGGAGGATGGTGAGGGAAGAGACAGGCTTCAGTGAGGAACCCTGGGTTAAGTAGGGGATACTGAGGCATGGTTACCAACATTGTATTTTAAAAATATAGAGCTGTGTTCATAGCGTGTATGCACACACACACCCCCCGGGACAACGTCACAGAGAAATACTGTTTGTTTTTTTCAGGGATGGCGACCTGCAAAACTTGGTGACTGTAGTTTACATTTTATTGTTATTGTTAAGCAGTACTCACCTGTGGTCACTAGGGATATTTCTTGGTGCTCTTTGCTGCACCCAGCAACGCCTGATCCTTTAGCAGGGAGATGAAGAAATCTTTGCAGGATAACTGGACGTTTATGCAAATTTGAAGTTTGCTTTTAATTAAATTTGTACTGCATCTCTTCCATTTGTCAGACCGTTTATTCCCCATCAAGGAAAAAATCCTCTCTACAAAAGCATTTGTTCCTGGTGTGCTAAGTATAAATGAAAAAAAATTTAAACACACTTTTCTTTTTCTACACTTTTTCCACACTTCTGAAACACATCCATCTGCTGTTCACTGTTGATTTGGAAATATTTCTTGATATTTTGATCACATCTCGACTGGTGCAGAATTCCTCACAGAGTTGATCCATGTTTGATTTCTTTCATTTGAAGTGCTTCTGTTACATCCTGAAGGTCTGAGAAACTAAGCTTCTTGTAGAGACCAGTGGGTTCATCATTATGTTGTCAAAAGAGAAATAGAACCAATCATCAATGTATAAAAGCACTGAGTCATAAAGCTTAATAAAGTCTTGCTTTCTCTTCACATTTTAGTTTTTCCATCATTTGGCTTGGAATGAATTTTAAAAAATCATCCTCTTTCTGGTTAAGCATTTTCATCTTAAAACAGTACATCTTTTCATATATGATTCCTCTGACTTCTTCACAAGTTTGTCAGACACAAGCCATGTTGTGGAAAAAATACATGTAAATTTCCGCAATGCAGCTCCACTCCCCATCTTCAGTGAAAAATTTCTTTAAAGCTGTTGGGCGGGATTTCCCTAGTGATTTAGAATCTCAGGGCTGGAAGGGATCTCAGGAGGTCATCTACTCCAACCCCTTGCTCAAAGCAGGGCCAATCCCCAACCAAATCATCCCAGCCAGGGCTTTGTCAAGCCTGACCTTAAAAACCCCTAAGGAAGGAGATTCCACCACCTCCCTAGGTAACCCACTCCATGGCTTCACCACCCTCCTAGGGAAAATGTTTTCCCTAATATCCACCTAAACCTCCCCCACTGCAACTTGAGACCATTGCTCCTTGTTCTGTCATCTGGTACCATTGAGAACAGTCTAGATCAGTATTTCCCAAACTTGGGACGCCGCTTGTGTAGGGAAAGCCCCTGGCGGGCCGGGCCCATTTGTTTACCTGCCGCGTCCGCAGGTTCGGACGATCGCGGCTCCCACTGGCCGCGGTTCTCTGCTCCAGGCCAAGGGGAGCTGCTGGAAGCGGCATGGGCCAAGGGACTTACTGGCCACCACTTCCAGCAGCTCATATTGGCCTGGATCAGCAAACCGCAGTCAGTGGGAGCCGCGATTGAGTGAAACTGCAGACGCGGCAGGTAAACAAACGGGCCCAACCGGCCAGGGGCTTTCCCTACACAAGCAGCATCCCAAGTCTGGGAAACACTGGTCTAGATCTATCCTTTCTGGAACCCCCTTTCAGGTAGTTGAAAGCAGCTATCAAATCCCCCCTCACTCTTCTCTTCTGTAAGCTAAATAATCCCAGTTCCCTCAGTCTCTCCTCATAAGTCATGTGCTCCAGCCCCCTAATAATTTTTGTTGCCCTCCACTGGACTTTCCAGTTTTTCCATATCTTTCTTGTAGTGTGGGCCAAAACTGGACACAGTACTCCAGATGAGGCCTCACCAATGCCAAAACGATCACATCCCTCGATCTGCTGGCAATGCTCATACTTAGCCCAAAATGCCATTTAGATAGTTTTCTAGACTGTTCTTTACAGCACGATGAATGCCTCTCGTCTATTCATTTCCATCTTCATAAAATTAAACAATTTGCACTGAACACTATGTAACATGGTAGAGTATCATAAGCACATTAGCACATCCTTGTGTCCCCTTTACTTGAGGCACACAAGAGATGTTCTGGTGGTGATGGTGATAAATCTTATAAACAATCCCTCACAGACTTTGGGGCCAAAACATTGGTCACTAATAGCTCTGCCTTGGTTCTTGCACAAGACAATTTTTTAACAATATTTGAATTGCAAACTTATTTCCATTGACCATGCTGTTGCAATGCAGGCTGTGTTTAACTGTATGGTAAAAGGTTGCAATTTCCTATGCTGCAATACTGTCACTTCTAGTGTTTGCAGTCACAAAACATTTGCTAATAGTTGTCGTACTTTTGGCCTGTGTGCTTTCTTATGTCTATCAGTTGCTGTAATGCTGCCTTAGGTCAATTTCAGGTCTATGCCCAATAGCAAATCATGTACAAAAGGCTTTACCAGAACTACCACTGTTCTACTTTCTTTCTCATTGGCATTTATATCTATACAATCTCATTTTTTCTTGTTTAAGTCCAGGACTGTCTGAAGTTCCTGTTGTTTCACTCACCCTGCTGAATCTGTTTACCTGATGTGTGTAAATGGTGCTGCAGTTAATGTTAGCCAGTAGGTAGGCAAAATTTCTATTTATTAATTCAACTTAAGTAGGTACATTGGGTCAGTAAATCATGGAATTGATTCTGTACTACATTGTCTAGTTTTAGAAACTTAATATCACTGGAAAATAAGGTAGTAAAAATCTGGCTTGCAATATTTGTAGAGGGATATTATTTTTAATATGTCAAAATACAGGATACAAGGCATCTTGTGCTAATTTAGTATGGGACAGGCAATTTTTAAATCAAAATAAGTTATAATACACCTCTACCCCTGTTAGTGTCACTAAGCATAACCTTAAGTAACTCAGGAGGGTGGAAGGCCACAAGGGTATGGAGCCTTCCTGGTTTTAGGCCTCAGCAGACAAGAGTCCCTCCATGTTTGAACTTTAATCGACCTAAAAGGCCAGGTGTAACAGCCGTTATCAGTTGCAACAGTTCTAACTGGTCTAAAGCAGAAATAATGAGGCCTGTGCACCTTTAGCAGAAGGACAAGATAACTTGCAGAAGGAAAACTTACTAACGAGCTGCCACAGCCAAGATTGCTTAATGCATCTGCGCTTACGTAATTGCTACAGGGGGAGGAAGGAGGGGTAGGGGAGAAAGAAGAAAGAGAAAAAGAACTTATAAAAAGGGAAAAGCCGCTTGTGTAGGTGTGCTGGATCTGAGGCATGCTAAGTCTCCCAGCACTGCTTTGAGATCTCAAATAAACCTTGCTTGCTTCTCCATCCTGGTGTGTGTTCATTGGTGCCAAGCACTCTGGGCACGAACCACTGTTGCTTGCCTCGGGCACCCTCTGTGCCTGCAACACCCCGATATAACAGGACCCAATATAATGCAGGTTCACATACAATGTGGTAAAGCTCTGACACGCTGCTCTGAGCAGCGTGTTAAGGAGGCCAGGCCGGGTGAGGGGTTGGATAAGAGGCAGAGGGTCTCGGGGGCGGTCAGGGGCTCCTCCAACCCAGGATCTATGAGGCAGGAGCCGGGGGGGTGCAGTTTTGGGGCCCTGCAGTCCCAGAGTAGCCTGGAGGATTAGCGGGGCAGGGGCAGACCACTCTGCTTCCCTCGCCCCGGCCCCAGCCGTGTCACTCAGGGGAAGAGTCTTGGGGGAAAGGATCCCCCCTGCACTCACCAGCAGCGGCGGAAGTGGAGCAGCCCAGCCCCAGCCAGCTCCACTCCGCCAGCTCCCAGCCGCAGCGCTCCGCTTCCCACCGCAGGTGAGTGCAGGACCTCTTCCTCCCCTCGCCCCCCCCAGCGACACGACTGGGGCTGGGGCAAGAAAGCAGAGCAGGTTGGGGCTGCATCACTCCGCTTCCCGCCACCGGTGAGTGCTGAGGGTGTCCTTTTCCCAGCCTCTCCGCACTCAGCGGCGGCGGGAAGCAGAGCACCGCGACTGGGAGGTGGCGGAGCGGAGCAGGCTGAGGCCACATTGCTCCGCTTCCCGCCGCTGCTGGTGAATGCCTGTCAGGGGGCGGGGTGTGTGGATAGGGGTCGGAGCAGACAGGGAGCGGGGGGGGTTGGGTAGGAGGTGGGGTTCTAGGGGAGGATTAGGGACAGAGGTTTCTGGAGGAGGCGATCAGGGAACAAGGAACGGGGGGTGGCAAATCAAGTTCAGTATAAAGTGGTCTCACCTATAACGCGGTGAGATTTTTTGTCTCCTCAGGGGACCGGGTTATATCAGGGTAGAGGTGTATGGGACTGTTGGCAGCCCTACATTGAGGTATGCTTAGCGGAAGAAGGTTGGTGGGTGAGGAACTGGAGAGTAGAAATTTGGAAGGAGGGGCATGGGAAGAGGTGTCTGGGGAGCAGGAGGTGCTTGCAGCCTTTTTGATGGTAGGGTATTGAAGGAAACTTATACTGATAGGAGGCTCTCAGCCTTATGAGGATCCTTCTCCCTCATGAGCACCGGGTGCTTGGTGATCAGTGATCCATTACAAGTGGGTTATTTCTGTTCATCTTCCAAACTTAGCGGCTCCTCTTTTTCCACCCCAGCCCCAACCTGTCTTTGTGGCTTCACAATGTGCTTGCCAGCAGGTGGAGCTGTTCAGAGGACTGATTCCCACTCTATTCCCCAGTGTTTCACTTCTGCTCCAAGATAAGAAGCAGGAGGTTCCTCTAGGCTAGTGGCTTTCAACCTGCAGTCCACAGACCCCTGGGGGCCCACAGACATTGTCTAAGATTTCCATTTGAACATTTTTATGGGTCCACAAATGAAGAAAGCCCCTGCTCTAGGCGTTGCCTCTCTTTAGCTCCAGGCACGAGCTTTTTCCATTACACTTTTTTCTGTTCTTCTCCCTCTTCTTGGTGTCCCCCTCCCGCACTGTGGGGAGAGGATTTTGAGAACAGGAGTCTGCAGGAAACGGTTATTTGAGGAGAAATCTGGCACTGTAGCAGCCCAGCTAAGAGCAAAATGGCTCTAGCGCACACCCCAGCTGTGCATTAATGCACCAGTTGCTCCCACTCTACAGCGCTGTGGCAGGCAAGCTGTAAGCTGTTCGGGGCAGAGATTCAGCAGACTTTGCATTTTGGAAGCGGTGGGCCAGAGGTTCTTGGCTGTTTCTCTGCTCTGACTGGGGTGAAACATGGCACAACCCAGGAGAGTCTTCAAGAGCCTGGTAAGCTGAAGGGCAGGAAATACAGGCATCGACTCTGTGGGTGCTCTGGGGTGACCAGGTGGCTGGTTTTCGACCGGAACACCCAGTCAGAAAGGGATCCTGACGGCTCTGGTCAGCAATGCTGATTGGGCCATTGACTGTCCAGTTGGCGGCACCGCACAGCGGGGCTGGCAGGCTCCCTTCTAGCTTCCACGTTGTGCTGCTCCCGGGAAGCAGCCGGAGTCCTCACCCCCCTCCCACACCCCAGCCCCCTAAGCCAGTGAGTGAAGGTGGGGAGAGTGAGCAACAGAGGGAGGGGAAGATGGAGTGAGCAGGGGGGGCCTTGGAGAAGGGGCAGAGCGTGGGTGTGGCTTTGGATGACGGGTGGGGCAAGGATGTTCAGTTCTGTGTGAGTAGAAAGTTGATAACCCTACACCCACCAAAAAAAAGAGAATGGTGCTCAACATACACAGGGCCAGATGAATCTTTTGTGGGCCCCAGCACCTGGTCCATGACACAGCCCTCCACTCCACCCTGAGACCCTGCCCTCACTTGGCCTCTTCCCTCCCCAAGGCCCTGCCCATCACTTGCACAAGGGTGGGGGCAGATAAGAGAGAGCACCCACTGGCAAAAACAAAAGTTAGGGCCTGTGGCAGGAAAGACCCATGATGCAGGACCCTTTGGCCTGTTCAGACTGCCACAGTAACCAGGTATTTCTGCCCTAGGTGTTCCAGAAAGGGCTTTAGCCAGTCCTTGCTGCACTTCGTATCAGCCCCCGTCACCCTCCATCCCTTTACTAGTTTTGTCAGCCCCTCTCCCTCTGAGGGCAGTTCTGATTCCCACAGGCTCTGAAACCAAAACCCCACGTGGGGTGCTAGTTCCCCTTATGTCAGGGCAGCCTGAGGGCCTGTGCACAGAGCCTGTCCCCCCAGCTCCCTACAGCGTGGGTTTGTACAGCATGGCCAAACCTACCATTTCACCGCTCTTTTCATATTCTTTCTACTGGCTTTTCCTGCCACCTACATTTGAGCAGAATAGCCTGGAACCTCATAGACTCAGACTTTAAGGTCAGAAGGGACCATCATGATCATCCAGTCTTACCCTCCTGCACATTGCTGGCCACAGAATCTCACCCACCCACTCTTGTAATAGACCCCTAACCTCTGTCTGAGTTACTGAAGCCCTCAAATCATGGTTTAAAGGTTTCAAGTTACAGACAATCCACCGTTCACAATGAGACATTTTGCCTTCTAGAGCATAAATATTCAGGAGAGCTCATAAATTTCTTGCTTGAATCTAAAAACTGCCCACAAATCTTGAGTGTTTTCAAGGGATTCTGAGAACCTGAATTTCATGGTGCTCTTAAAAGGGCAAGAATCCCATTTTGTTTTTCCTGGTAGCAATTACGTGGAAAAGAAAAAAAATATTACGTTGGTGGGGGAGGGAGCTTTATTCATCTGGAATCCTTGTGTTCAAATTTTTCCCAGATAAAGTGAGTCTCAGTCCTGCACCAGATTTTTCTATTTTGTCTCGCTTGTGATCCAAGCCCTTCCAAGCATGTTTTAAATATGGTTAGGGTTGCAAATTGTGTTTACGCAAAGTATTCCTAAAAGAATATGGGATGCAATTTTATAATTAGACAGGTGACCAAGGAAGGAGTACAAAGCATCCACATGCACTATTTCTAGATGGATTAAATACAGGAGCTTGTCAGGCCTACACATTTTTATAAAAGATCCCCTTCCTGCAAGAACTCACTCAGTCAGGCATTTGGTCATTTCCTGAGTAGAACAGTATAGTACTTCATTCAAGTAATTTTGCCTTCTGGCTACCTGGTTTTCAGTGCTTTTTTTTTTTTTTTTTGCTTTCAAATAGTTATGTTGTTGTCCGTTCTGACTTTTTGACACATGGCTCTGCAGTCTCTCTCTTGGTTTGTAACCCTTCACATAGAGGGCAAGGAAGAAGAAAGAAAAAAGACAAAAATAAACATCCTCAACTAAAAGGTGCTTTTTCTTTGTTCACTTTTCTCTATCTTTTAAGTTACCCTCATTTCTGGAGAGTTTAGTTTTACTGCTGCCTACATTCCAGTTGTCTGGGGATCACAGAACACCAGGTGTCCATGAGGGAGAAAAGTAAAATTTACTTACCTTTCTGTGATTTGTCCTTTTCTGAAATGGGCACCAAGTGCCAATGAGACCCCTCTCAGGGTGTCACCTAATTTGCATTACCTTTTAGTTGGAGGGAAATATGTTAATCCTTCCTTTTGAATCCCTTCCTTTTTTTCCCCCCCCTTTTCTGCAGAGAGAGAGAGAGATGGAAAGAAATACTGGGATTGCCTTGTATTGGGATCTTGCTTTGGCATAAGTATTCATATCCATTTTTGTAACATAAATGAATACGTAGATTAACCATCCTGCTTGGCTATAGCTAATCTTTCATTATTAATCAGAATTTATAGTTCATCTTCTCTGGTAGAGCAGTGAATTGGGGAGTTAGACAATCAACTCTCTGAAAAGCTCCACCTGCTGGTACTATGTTGCAAAGCTAGAGAGAGGTTTAAAAAGGAAAAGATCCTCTGGGCTTGGAAGATGAAGAGGAATAACTTAGTTGTTATGGAACACACAGGGTGATGACACAAAAGGGAGAAGGAAAAATTATGGGAAGGTAAGTAAATTTTACCCATCTCTTCTCCAATTTTGCTGCAAAGTTACTCCACTGGATCTATAGCTGCATGGGTCAGACACTTCTGCACATAACCTCTGCAGTACAGAGTTTTCATTGTTATAAGTTACCATCGGTCACCTCTATACAGTGTAATACTTAAATGATCTTACTACCACTTTTTTCTTCTCCCTGCGTTGAATTCTTACCTCCTCTAGGTTAGATGTCACTGTGTTAGGCCTTGTCTGTGCACAAATTTGCATTGTTTCACTGAAACCAGTGAAAAGGATGTGAGGACACTCTGATTTTGGTTTGAGTGGCTTATTTCAGTTAAGCTTAGAGCTGTATATAATTTCCTTATGATAAATGGAAGTAAACCTGATGTAAATGGAAGTGAAGTGTCCAAGCTTTGGCACTGGTTTAAGTAAGCAGGTTTAAAATCACACTTTTTATCCTCATGTGGTGCACCACTGTATGTGCCCCCAAGTGGTGGGGGCTGCAGGAACCTTGCTATTCCTCTCTCTTTTGCTAACACAAGTGGAGCTGTACCATTTGGAAATATTTGGGATAGGGTGGGAGTCTGAGGGCTAGTCTACATTAGAAGTGCTACAGGGGCACTTCGGTGCACATTGGTGCAGCTGTGCTGCTGTAGCGTGTCTGGTGAAGACACTCTATGGCGACGGGAGAGAGCTCTCCCGTCAGTCCAACAACTCCACCTCCACAAGAGGTGGTAGCTATGTTGGCAGGAGAAGCTCTGTTCACATAGCGCAGTCCACTCTGGCCATTAGGTCAGTATAATTTACGTCATGCACATCCCTGAGAGACATACGTTACATCAAAGTATGGAGTAGTGTAGATCTGGCCTGAGAGTGGACCACGCCTGTGGGGAAGTACACGTGGATTAAACCTGCAGCTAGGAGAGATGCATTGCATGACTTGACACTGCAGTATTTAAACTCAAAATTTGTAAATCTGACCATATGAAGTTTTTGTATCTATGACATATGAGGGATTATTACAAAAAGGTAACCCTTGGGAATCAATAACAAACAAAAATAGTCTTTCTTTCAGGTGCAATAGTAACATAAAACTTTCTCCAATTACAGTATCTTGTCTTGATATAAATGCTGGATGCTCTTGTTTCATGATGTGCAGTACAATGTACAATAACAAATAAAGGTGAGTTATTGTTGGTTACAAGTATATTTTTCTTGAATATTAAATATTATATAATTACAGAAAGTATATTTGTTATAATAATAATAGCACCTTGCATTTATACCATATCCTTCATCCAAGAATCTCAAAGCACTTTACAGACAATTAATATGCATTAGTGGCTGTGATTATTGCTTTGAATATTAGCTATTTGTAATAGATAAATAGATTTTAAGATTATTAAATTTTAAGGCCAGAAGGAACCATTAGATCATCTAGTTCTTGTCTGAGCTCCTTTGTAACACAGGCCACAAAATTTCACTGAGTACACTGTTTGTCACATGGTATTGTTTCTCCTATTTGATTGCATGGTTCCCAGAAGCTCAAACAGCTTTCAAAATGACCTTGTAATCTTGCAGAAGTTGTGAATATTGTCAAAGTAAATTCTGTCTTTTATTCAAATGATACTTACAAACGCCTTTTAACATACTTATAGTTCCACCAACTCCCATTAAAGTTCATGGGAGCTGAGAGCACAGGATTTGGCCTGCTTTTTGCAATATTATTAGAAAGGGATTTTTTGACATGGTCGACTAACTAGAAAAAAAAGTGAAAGTGATGTTAAACTATGTAAGTGCTCCTTAATTTACAGTATTTTTATCCTGTGTAGTATAACTTCAAGTGCGTTTGTTGAGATTGTGCTCAAAATCCACATGCTAAAAATCATAACAAACTTTTGTTGAAAATAATACACGCCCATAGCACTCATAAATTAAAGTAATTAAGTTGTTTTTGTTCGTTTCTTTCATAATAATTCAAAGCCATTAGTTCACGTGCTGGAGTAATGGAGGGACTTTAAAACTTAACTGTAAACCATTTTGGATTATAGGACCACAAAACAGCATCTGAAACTATTTTTCCTCAGAACTACTAGAACTGAAGAAAAGCCACAAGGACTATTTTCAAATTTGTAAAATAAAATCACTTCTAATCAAATCAGTCAAGATTCAGCCTGAAGTGAATTTTTACATATGAACTACAAATCCACAAAAATAGTGTTTGCAATAAAAAGACTGATGCAATCTTAACTATTTTAATCACCTTTACTCTGTACAAATTACAGTAAAAAGGGAGATTTTGGATATTAATAATGTCATAATTGTAGAAACTGTTTTTTAAAACAAAACTTTAAATATTGCTTTTTTTGTGTTAAACAGGAGCACTCAGAGGAAATAATTAGCTTCCTGGTACTTAATGAATTCAGACTCATGCCTGAGCAATTACTCCTACTAGCCACATGATGGCAAGGCTGCTAATCTTTAACTTTTATTAGTTTTGAATAATTTACTTGCGCAATATGTTTTTGTTTCATAAAAAGGCATATAAGTTATATGTTAATACTTAAGTTTCTCTGTTGTTTACAGAAAATCTGTTTCATGACAGACTATATTTTTTATGTTCCAGATATGATATTTGATGCACATTTTGTATTTGACCAAGCCTTACAGGTGTAATTTCAGGAAAAGATTTTGAGCTATGCCTCAATCTGTGACACTACATAGCTGTATATTGGGCTATACTTCTCAAATGTGTGGTGCTAGAAACTATTTATATGTTCATTGAAGACACAAAATGGGGGAGCAACAAAACTGTGTAAAATGAAGGAATTGTTTGTAAAGATTGCTATAAACTTAGTTTCACAGTTCAGCATTTCTCATGGTTATCAAACCCCATATCTTCACATAATGCTTTACATACGTTCCCTGCCCTCAAGAATTTTCAGTCTAAGGCACTAGTCCTGCAGCCTGTTTTGCGTGGGGAGACCGCCTACACCTGCTTGGAGCTTGCTGCAGGAGCAGGACTGAATTTAGACAAATCTACTTAGATAATCATTCAAATGTAAGAGGTTGCAGAGGCAGCACCAGTGGTAGAAATGATATAAGAAGGCTTCATGACAGCCAAAGGCTTCAGCCAGGGATCTGAAAGAAGCAAGAGAAGGCACTTTCTGCACAGGAAGAGGGAGACTCTCCCAAGTGCAGAAGAGTGCCTGAAAGAAGGTTCAGAGTTGAGAGTGAGAGGCAGTAATGCAGAGAGCAGTTAACAGAAGGGTGATGGAGGCATCGGCTGAAATGAAAATAATGTTGACTGTAACAAACAATGAGAGAACACTAGGTTTGTGTGAGGTGGAAGTGAAGTTGGGCCCAAAATAAATAATGTTACCTTGTAACCAGAAATAGTTGAGAGGTCCTGTATGCTTCCAGCTCAAAATGAGCTGGATTTCAACATGCCAGACAAGAAAAAGCAATTGTTATCTTTTTATAAGCTAGACTGTAACCTGTCAAAGTGTTGTCCCTAGTGGGAACTAAGTAATTTCTGAAATAGTTCAGCTATAAAATGGAACAGGACCTGGCACCAATGAGAGAGCACAGTTGATTTCAAGTAAGATCCTCATTAATGTCCACAAATAATACAGGTGATAAATACAAGCAGTTTTTGGTAGAGGCTGAGAAAAATCTGTTCCTTGTGCCAATGTAACTATCATCTTGACAAACTTTTTGCCAGATTATTATTTGAATGTATATTTAATGTAAAACATGCAACCTACTCTAATAAGAGCACATTCATAATTTTTAACACACTAATCCGGTCCAGAATTAACTTGGCTTTGCTCCTCGGTAAGGGATACTTTAAGAAGGAAATGTTGGACTGCAGTTACAGTTGGCTGAAGTTTTCAGTACAACGTGAGCAGCTGTAGAAGCCAGATTTTCTGCAATAAGTAAGGCTGCTACAATCCTGACGTTACTTTGATTTTTTTTTAATGAAAAAGCCCATATACAGTTTATGACTTCTCATACAATTATTTATTTTAGCAAAAAGAGATCTGCCAAACACAGCAGGTAGTTAATATCCAATTCAGACTGAAACCACTACATTCAAATAGGAAAAACACTACTGGCTACATCCTTTGGGATTCTGTGATTAATATATACAGAGATGTTAGTGCTTTCTCCATATGAATGTATATGTAACATACTTTAAGAGTCATTAAAAATCTTCAACCCTAAATAAGGCAAATCAGATGATTTAACTCATCTCTATTGAAATATCTCCCTCCTTAGCTGGAGATGAAGCATGCTTCTATGGGTTTGGCAGTGAGCTGGGATACTTCTATGGATCTGGTAGGAGATCCCTGGCTCACTGGTATGCTGGGTGATCGTGGTGCAACCCACACTTACACAATTGGTACTCTGTCCCCTGCTAGTGGCTGGGACATACACAGAGGTTTGAGTATGCTACAGGCTCTGAGTGAACAGGCCTGTGTCTTTTAGCTCTGACACTAGAGGCTCATGCTTTTAGATCCAGCGGCCCAAGATAACATCCCCGCTGCTGAAATTGACTCAGCAACCTCGTGTTACACTGGGAAATTCACTTACTCTTTCTGTGCCTCATTACCCATCTGTAAAAAATAGGGATAACGATACTTCCTTCCCTCACAAGAGTGCTGTGAGGCTAAATACATTAGTGTTTGTGAGACACTCAGATACTGCAGTGATGGCAGCCAGGTAAGTACCTGGATAGATAGCACAGAACAATATTACTTTCCTACTCCAGATATCGCCTGCTACTTTACAAAGTGATATGTTAAATATTGGTAGCGTGGAGATTATATGCAAATAGAGCCACTAATAAGTATTTATCAATACATTATAGTACTCACTCAGGCTTGGATATTAGAACCTGTTCTTGGGCAGGGCATATCCCCCACTCATTTTAAAAATGTGTTACATAGTTGGATTAATGTACTAGTCTAGTTTAAAAAATCACCCTTTATTTCTTATCACAGGCATTCATTATTTTGTTCACCACCAAACCTAGTAAGCCAGGTTTTTACTGCTCCCAGCCTTTCCAGATTTGTGTGTCTATCCATCACAAAGTGCTTATAACCTTAAGAAAGATGAGCTTACCCAGTTTAGCAAAATTTAGGTCCCATGGTGAACAACAGGAGTGTTGGAAGCTCAGAGAGAAATCCAGGTGCAAGAGTGTGGTGATGGTGGACTTCAGAGGCTGAGGGAGTTTTCAGAAAAAATAGTTTTATTTTAAAGATGTGAGCAAAAGTAAGTTTAAATTGTTATAGTAAGCTACTTTGTTACATAACATCTGTGTTACTCCACCCAAGAAGTGTAGTTAAAAAAGCATGTATATAGTTCTCTCTCTCACACTCACACACATGATTTCCATAGTGATTCCATAGTTAAGGTTGCCCTGAGATTTGCTCTTGAAGCAGGACTAAAATAACTCTCTCTCTCCTTAATTATTGCTTTTAGTCTCCAAATTTGGCACAATTTTTTCAGAGGCAATTTAAATTTTGACTTTGTCATTTTAGAAAATTTTTTATGAACTTTTGCAGAGGAAACAGTTTAAAATGCTTCTCACATCAGTGTCCAGCAGCCACCTTAACCATTCTAATCAGCACATTTGAAGCCACCCGTTGTGAACATTTGGCTGTGCAGTCCATTTTAGTAGTCTAACAATAAAGAACAATGCTTCCTTCTCTCCTCCAACAGGACACTTCATTATCAGGTAAGGAGACAGGAGGCTGAAGACCTGCTATGGGCTCCTGCTGCCAGGAAGGAAAGCTTAGTACAGAAGAGTGTTATACAGATTGCCAAGGCAAGTCACAAATCTGTGATTCTATCTAAATATGCCATTGACTAATCCATGGTTTTTGGCAAAGAACCCTAAAAATCATAAGAACTGAAATGCTAATGAAGACATGAAACTTGTGCTTCCAAGGTCTCCATTTACTTGATACTTACACTGTAAAATGCACATCCTACCCTTGGAAACGGGTGATTGGACTCTAAGCTGACAAACAGAGACAGAGTTTAACTAGTAGTATTATCAGTAATCAGGCCAGAAAAGCGAAAAAATACATCCCCTGCCCTAGAAGAACTTACCATCTAATTACACATGTGATATGACAAGGGAGAGTAACAAGACACTGGGAGAGGCAAACAAACTCCCTAGGATAGGAAATAAAGATAAAGGAGATAAAGAAAAATGGAAACCTCCTCTTGCTAAAAGCTTCCTTCTTCCTGACCCTGAAATAAACAGGTGTCTTATATTCATTGAATTATAAAGTTAGATGGGCCGGAGACATTTGTACCGTGGTGTGATGAGCACTGTATAAATGCTCAGATGGACAGAAGGAAAGAATACAGTGGATTGTCACATGGCAAAGGCACAGATTCTTGACATCTATTTTCCACAGAAGAACTTCTCCTGGAAACTTTATATTACATTGAGCCCAAGACAAGACTAAGCGGTCCATGACCTCAAAAGTAAATTGTAATAAATGATTATCACACTGACCTACTTTACTGAGACAGATTTTGTTTATTTTTGCTATGCAATAGCCTATAGGCATGGGTCTATATCATGACACCAGGGAATTCTATAACATTATAGATACCTGTTGCATGTTCAACCAGTCTCTGTGATGACTTGTCCTGTCCTCAGACCCAGACCACAACTTTTTATTCTGAATATGGAGATTTACATCTCTGGTGTAAAGGAGAGAAATTTCCAGTCTGGCCAATGATGTCCGGGTATGAACAAAATGCAAATAACAGCACATTGGCAGCCCAAAGACGTTACAACACAGGACAATTCTTTAATTAAAATGAAAGCCTTAGAAGGGGAACACACAAAGGTGGCAGTTGGAAACAGCTGCATTGTGATTTCTTTTTGTATCCACTTTCATTTTAAAAAATAATTTATTGTCTGATATTTGATAATGTTTTAAAATACAATATTGCGTGCCCATAAAACTCAACCGACTTGTGTTGCATAATTTCTTACAAGTGGAACATTTTCCACATTCATACTTTGATATCTGAATGTCAACCATAAATAAAGCAACAAATACTAGGATTAACCCCAGGCCAGTTGAAATATCTGTCCCTTTCAGACTGGCTTGTTTTACAACTTCTATGTTACTATTAAATTTCATTAGAAATTTACCAGCACACCCTGAGAATTCTTTCACCTCTCTTTCCATTTGAAAGCCTTTACTGGGAATTCCTGAAGGGGCAGATGTTCCTCCTTTCTAATTTTTATAGACATTTTCTCTATTTCTTCCCACAGATTAGAATGTTGGGGGTGGATATGCAAGTCCTATAGCTGAACCATGTATAATGTCTGGATGCTGTAATTAGGTTAGAAAGGAGTAAATGTATGGAAGGATCGCCCACCAACCTGAGGAATTTTGTACTGAAAGCTAAGCAGAAATTTTTTTTAATATAATTAATTAAATCTGCTTAAGATCCCATATCAATAAAAGTATCTGATAGATTTTTAAAAAATCAAAAATAAGTAAATAAATTCTAAAACTATTTTAAAATCCTTTTCTCTTCTTTACCTTCCAAGACCTGTGCTCAGGTTTCTCCTTCATTAGTTGACTGAGAAATATAAGAAATACAGTTTCCTGTGTGCTTTTTTAGGAGTTAATGAGAACTTAAGAGATACTCGGAATCATGAATTTAAGCCTGGAGCTGTGAAAAGCCATTGAGATCATTTTAAATGTCCTGTACGCCATAGGAGGTAAAGCTTGCTTATTTTATTCATACTAGAAGAGTTGACTTCAGAATACCCATGTGAATAAGGCGAACAGGATTTTGCTTTAGAACATTTGGTGTTCAGCTAATGATACACAGAGTGAATGCCTGAAAACAGATCCAGAAGCATAAAAAAGAAATACTGAAATAGGAATATACCCTTGATATGACAAATGAACTCCTTGGTACTACTGAGGAAAGGAATGACCCCAAACCTTTTCAGTTTCTAGCAACTAGCCCCCTAACTATAGCAGCAGAATGGGGATAGGTCCCTCAGTGTACAGGAAATAAATAGTGGTTTCATAAAACTATTGGAGATACTGACAGTAGATTAAACATAGCAGACTGAAGATGTATCTGTGAAATATTACAGGGGTTAGGTCATGACTAGAATGTTAGCAGTAGAATGCTTTCTGAAACCAGTCCCACACCTAACCCTTTCATTCATAGTAAGATGATTTAAATTGAGCATGAAATGAAATGTATAATGTAACACAAATTTAATATAATATAGTACAAACTAATAACTGTTGATTTTTTTTCTGAGATTGTCTGTCTGAAATAACTGTAGTGAAATTTATTCTGTGAACAAAAAAGTTAGCAGTCCTTTGATGAGCTGAAATTGTGTATTTGAAGCATCTTGTAAAAGGTGATGTGCTGTATACCTGTAAGAGTACAAGCACAAGCGACCAGGGAGCTTAGCGAACAGGAGCTGCTAACAGGGAGTTTTGCAAGGGAGTTCTCCAGGTGAAGGAGGAGCACAGACAGCATCTGTGGGGTAAGTGACTGTCTGCAGTGTTTGGGTTTGTGTGTGTGTGTTTGGGGGTTACTTGCTGTGTGCTGAGCTTGTGTTTGTCAGTCTGTTTGGTTTGTTTGTTTGAAGGACCGTGTGCTGTAGCTGGCAGTTGGAGGTGGAGCTACTAGGAAGGTTTGAAAGCTAGAAGCCTCTGGTAATTGGCTGAACCTTAACCAGTGGGCGGGGCATTCACTCAGGCCAGGGCTTTATAAAGCTGCGCACAAGTGACCAGGGAGCTTAGCGAACAGGAGCTGCTAACAGGGAGTTTTGCAAGGGAGTTTGGAAGGGGAGTAGGAAGGGGGGGGTCCCTTGTTAGTCTCATCTGTGACCCATTGGTCCCCTGAACCCATAACCTGAGCCACATCGAAAACCTTTCTGTTTACAGCAGAGAGGAGCGGATAGGGAGCTGTAGACAGGAATTTGAGTGTTTGACAGAGGGAGGCTTACAATGGTGAGGAGGACCCGCAACACCTGTGCCAGCACTGCTTCTGTCTCCTCCACCTGCGCCTGTAGCCAGACAGATCACCAAAGCATGGATGCTTTTACCCAGATTCTGGTGTGGGCTTGCAAAGACTGTAATTTGCAATTTCCACTTACTGATATCCAGGCTGGGGGTGGCATCCAATGTGAAAGGTGCCTACTGGTGGAATCTCTCAGGCAGCAGGTGGGAGAGCTACAGGAGGAGGTGGCCAGGCTGAGGAACATCTATGTCCATGAGCAATTCCTGGACAGTATCCATGTGGAGACAGCTGATGGTGCTGTCCCAGTTGACAGGACTACTGACACACCAGTGGAGGAGGAGGTGCCTCAGGGTGTATCTGACACACCAGTGGAGGAGGAGGCTCAGGGTGGACACAGCCAGCTGGTTACTTCTAGCAGCAGGCAGTGCTCCACCGCTGCTGCGAACCCTCCTGCTGTGGTAAAAGATAACCGTTATGCTCTTCTTGATACAGGAGAGAAGAAATCATCCCCAACAGTTAAGGGGGTGAAGCCTCATACCCCTAAGGCTGGGAGGTCTGCTGCCACCACTGATAAGAAACGTAGGGTAGTGGTGGTTGGAGACTCTCTGCTGAGGGGGACGGAGACACCCATCTGTCGCCCTGACCGTTCATCCCGGGAGGTATGCTGCCTGCCAGGGGCCCGTATCCGAGATGTTACAGAGGCTTTGTCGAGGATTATCCGGCCTTCTGACTACTATCCCATGCTACTCATCCATGTGGGCACAAATGATACTGCGAGGTGTGATGCTGAGCAGATCAAGAGTGACTACAGGGCTCTGGGAGTACGGGTTAAGGAGTTTGGAGCGCAGGTGGTATTCTCTTCGATTCTTCCTGTTGAAGGTAGGGGTCTGGGCAGAAACAGATGCATCGTGGAGGTGAATGCCTGGCTGCGAAGATGGTGTCGCCAGGAGGGCTTTGGCTTCCTCGACCACGGGATGCTATTTGAGGAAGGACTGCTAGGAACAGATGGCGTTCACCTTTCGAAGCGGGGAAAGGCCTTATTTGCGCACAGACTGGCTAACCTAGTAAGGAGGGCTTTAAACTAGGTTCGATGGGGACAGGTGAGCAAAGCCCACAGGTAAGTGGGGAACGAGACCTGGGAGATGGGTTGGAAACAGGAGGGAGCACGGGCTATAATAGCAGAGAGGAAGGAGGGTCAGGGCAAAGCTGGGAGGCAAGATCAAACCAGTATCTTAGATGCCTTTATACAAATGCAAGAAGTATGGGTAATAAGCAGGAAGAACTGGAAGTGCTAATAAATAAATACAACTATGACATTATTGGCATTACTGAAACTTGGTGGGATAATACACACGACTGGAATGTTGGTGTGGATGGGTATAGTTTGCTCAGGAAGGATAGACAGGGGAAAAAGGGAGGAGGTGTTGCCTTATATATTAAAAATGTACACACTTGGACTGAGGTGGAGATGGACATAGGAGACGGAAGGGTGGAGAGTCTCTGGGTTAGGCTAAAAGGGGTAAAAAACACAGGTGATGTCGTGCTGGGAGTCTACTACAGGCCACCTAATCAGGCGGAAGAGGTGGATGAGGCTTTTTTCAAACAACTAACAAAATCATCCAAAGCCCAAGATTTGGTGGTGATGGGGGACTTCAACTATCCAGATATAAGTTGGGAAAATAACACCGCGGGGCACAGACTATCCAATAAGTTCCTGGACTGCATTGCAGACAACTTTTTATTTCAGAAAGTTGAAAAAGCTACTAGGGGGGAAGCTGTTCTAGACTTGATTTTAACCAATAGGGAGGAACTTGTTGAGAATTTAAAAGTAGAAGGAAGCTTGGGTGAAAGTGATCATGAAATCATAGAATTTGCAATTCTAAGGAAGGGTAGAAAGGAGTACAGCAGAATAGAGACAATGGATTTCAGGAAGGCGGATTTTGGGAAGCTCAGAGAGCTGATAGGCAAGGTCCCATGGGAATTAAGACTGAGAGGAAAAACAACTGAGGAAAGTTGGCAGTTTTTCAAAGGGACGCTATTAAGGGCCCAAAAGCAAGTTATTCCGATGGTTAGGAAAGATAGAAAATGTGGCAAAAGACCACCTTGGCTTACCCTTGAGATCTTGCGTGACCTACAAAATAAAAAGGCGTCATATAAAAAATGGAAACTAGGTCAGATCACGAAGGATGAATATAGGCAAATAACACAGGAATGCAGAGGCAAGATTAGAAAAGCAAAGGCACAAAATGAACTCAAACTAGCTATGGGAATAAAGGGAAACAAGAAGACTTTTTATCAATACATTAGAAGCAAGAGGAAGACTAAGGACAGGCTAGGCCCGCTGCTCAATGAGGAGGGGGTAACAGTAACGGGAGACTTGGAAATGGCAGAGATGCTTAATGACTTCTTTGTTTCGGTCTTCACTGAGAAGTCTGAAGGAATGTCTAGTATAGTGAATGCTTACGGGAAGAGGGTAGGTTTAGAAGAGAAAATAAGGAAAGAGCAAGTAAAAAATCACTTAGAAAAGTTAGATGCCTGCAAGTCACCAGGGCCTGATGAAATGCATCCTAGAATACTCAAGGAGTTAATAGAGGAGGTATCTGAGCCTCTAGCTATTATCTTTGGGAAATCATGGGAGACGGGGGAGATTCCAGAAGACTGGAAGGGGGCAAATATAGTGCCCATCTATAAAAAGGGAAATAAAAACAACCCAGGAAACTACAGACCAGTTAGTTTAACTTCTGTGCCAGGGAAGATAATGGAGCAGGTAATCAAAGAAATCATCTGCAAACACTTGGAAGGTGGTAAGGTGATAGGGAATAGCCAGCATGGATTTGTAAAGAACAAATCATGTCAAACTAATCTGATAGCGTTCTTTGATAGGATAACGAGCCTTGTGGATAAGGGAGAAGCGGTGGATGTGATATACCTAGACTTTAGTAAGGCATTTGATACAGTTTCGCATGATATTCTTATAGATAAGCTAGGAAAGTACAATTTAGATGGGGCTACTATAAGGTGGGTGCATAACTGGCTGGATAACCGTACTCAGAGAGTAGTTGATAATGGCTCCCAATCCTGCTGGAAAGGTATAACAAGTGGGGTTCCGCAGGGGTCTGTTTTGGGACCGGTTCTGTTCAATATCTTCATCAACGATTTAGATGTTGGCATAGAAAGTACGCTTATTAAGTTTGCGGACGATACCAAACTGGGAGGGATTGCAACTGCTCTGGAGGACAGGGTCAAAATTCAAAATGATCTGGACAAATTGGAGAAATGGTCTGAGGTAAACAGGATGAAGTTCAATAAAGATAAATGCAAAGTGCTCCACTTAGGAAGGAACAATCAGTTTCACACATACAGAATGGGAAGAGACTGTCTAGGAAGGAGTATGGCAGAAAGAGATCTAGGGGTCATAGTGGACCACAAGCTTAATATGAGTGAACAGTGTGATACTGTTGCAAAAAAAGCAAACATGATTCTGGGATGCATTAACAGGTGTGTTGTAAACAAGACACAAGAAGTCATTCTTCCGCTTTACTCTGCGCTGGTTAGGCCTCAACTGGAGTATTGTGTCCAGTTCTGGGCACCGCATTTCAAGAAAGATGTGGAGAAATTGGAGAGGGTCCAGAGAAGAGCAACAAGAATGATTAAAGGTCTTGAGAACATGACCTATGAAGGAAGGCTGAAGGAATTGGGTTTGTTTAGTTTGGAAAAGAGAAGACTGAGAGGGGACCTGATAGCAGTTTTCAGGTATCTAAAAGGGTGTCATCAGGAGGAGGGAGAAAACTTGTTCACCTTGGCCTCCAATGGTAGAACAAGAAGCAATGGACTTAAACTGCAGCAAGGGAGATTTAGGTTGGACACTAGGAAAAAGTTCCTAACTGTCAGGGTAGTTAAACACTGGAATAGATTGCCTAGGGAAGTTGTGGAATCTCCATCGCTGGAGATATTTAAGAGTAGGTTAGATAAATGTCTATCAGGGATGGTCTAGACAGTATTTGGTCCTGCCATGAGGGCAGGGGACTGGACTCGATGACCTCTCGAGGTCCCTTCCAGTCCTAGAATCTATGAGTCTATGAGTCTATAAGAGTTAAAATAAAGTTTAAAGACCCTCCCCCCCAGATTAATGATTTATACAATAACTGGTGTAATGTACTGGCTGCTGCACTTGTGTAGCCCTTCCCTTTGTTTAAAGGACAGCTCAGATGTTTAAGATACTACCTCTGATGATTCACCCACAAAGAGGATATATAGGCTTTACACTACTGAAAACCAAGAGGTCTATGTTTTTGAAGCAAGTCTGCTAGTTCACACAGTTGAGGGGTGTATATTAGGCAATATACTAATTACATTAAAGTGTTTTTTAATGAGACTATCATTGAAATGTGGTAGTGGCGGTATGAGCTACATATTAACTATAAAAAGAGCCGTTATTGAGGATTAATCTCTGGAAGGTATAGATTTGATTTTAATGAGTCGGTGAATAGTGAGACAGCCTCCTTCACAAATGTAGATTTGGGGTAAGAATCTGGATCTTGAATTGTGAATGCTTGAATAGAAAGCAGAAAATTAGTGTTATGTTCCATCAGCCACATTTCAGGCTTTTCTTCCTGTTCTGTACTCAGACTATTTGTAGATGGGTTCAGTCATGTTATCTCAGTAATGAAAAAGTACCATAGCTTCTCTGAAGTGCTTTTGATTCTGACCCTGTGTAATTCAATTTTTTGGTTAACTAGATCAAGCCAAATTTTCACTGAGGCTATGACAATAGTGTCATCAACCAGTAATCTGTCCGATCCCTCCAAAGCCTCCTTCCATTACTTTAGTAAATGTAGTGAATCTCTGTAGAGTAACTTGTTGTGCAAACTATATGTTAGGCTTAGATCAAATCCTTCTCATGCTCAGTACACATTTCATTATACTTATGGTAATTAAATGCAAATATGATACCCAATAGTCCTGAGCTCCACTGGGTGTGACTTGGAACCGGGCATACAACTGCCTTTTTAATCACCCAACCAGGTATCTGATGATAGTTAACAAAGAGTATTTTAATTGGCTCATTGAGAAAAAAGTAATACTTAGCACAGCCTGAATGCACAATTTAGAGTTAGATACAGTGCTTAACACTCGTTACAGAAGTTTAGAATAATTTTCCCTGAAATATTCTGTCATCCTTTTCATTGTCATATTTTTCTCTCTATTTTTGGATGGCATCTCAGCAACTTGGATACAGTATTCTGCAGTTTTCCTTTCAGATGTAAAATCAATAGCATCAATTCATTAAGAGGGGATTCCCCTCCCCCCCAGCTGGATGTTTGTTGCCACTATTTCTTATGTTTAACCAAACATCTTACATTCATGCTGATTTTTAGTTCTTCCTTAATTTTTCCTCTATTTCTTCACTTTTAATTTCTTCTAGGCATGGTGAATCAAATAAATAGAATTCATACTGCAAATAAATAGAATTCATTCATTGTTAGTTGGTAATAACTAAAAGAGTAATCATCCATTTGCAGTATTGATTAACAGCTGTCATATTCACTACAGTTAGAATGAGAAAATCATCTAATGAAATCAACACTGAGGACCAAAAATTGAAAAATAATAAGCTCTAGCCAGCTCTGTATAGCACCATGTGATCAGATGTGCTACAACCTTCCAGAAGTTCTAGCAAACCAGATCCCGCTGTCAGTTCACAAGTTGTCATAAACAGATAGCTAAGGGTTAATGTCTCTTTCACCTGAAACACCTGACCAGAGAACCAATCAGGAAACCGGATGTTTTCAACTTTGGGTGGAGGGAATTGTGTGTCTGAGGTCTTTGTTTTCTGGCTGCCTGCTTTCTCTGAGCTTTGGAGAAGTAGTTCTGTTTTCTAATCTTCTGTTTCTAAGTGTAAGGACCAAGAGATCAGATAGTAAGTTATATGGTTTCTTTTCTTTGGTATTTGCATGAATATAAGTGCTGGAGTGCTTTGATTTGTATTCTTTTTGAATAAGGCTGTTTATTCAATATTTTTTTAAGAAATTGCCCTGTATTGTGTCATCTTAATACAGAGAGACTATTTGTATTTTTTCTCTCTTTTTTATATAAAGCTTTCTTTTAAGACCTGTTGGAGTTTTTCTTTACTTCAGGGAAATTGAGTCTGTACTCACCAGGGAATTGGTGGGAGGAAGAAATCAGGGGAGATCGGTGTGTGTTGAATTGGCTAGCCTGATTTTGCATTCCCTCTGGGGGAATAGGAAAGTCCTTTTTGTTTCCAGGATTGGGAACGGAGAGGGTAGTTTCACAGAGCTTGTGTCTGTGTATCTCTCCAGGAGCACCTGGAGGGGGGAAGGGAAAAAGGATTATTTCCCTTTGTTGTGAGACTCAAGGGATTTGGGTCTTGGGGTCCCCAGGGAAGGTTTTTCAGTGGGACCAGAGTGCCCCAAAACACTCTAATTTTTTGGGTGGTGGCAGCAGGTACCAGGTCCAAGCTGGTAGCTAAGCTTGAAGGTTTTCATGCTAACCCCCATATTTTGGACGCTAAGGTCCAGATCTGGGACTAAGGTTATAACACAAGTCCATCCACTTTTGTTTCTATAGCATCCAATGACAGTTGATTCCACTCACTAGCCATGTCCCTCTCTGAAAGCTCTGATGACCCCACCTGTTTCCTGTCTCCAAATTTCTAGACAGTTTAGAAATGTTCTTAGTGTTTCCTAATAGACAAAAAAAGTTCTTTAAACATTTTAGTATAAAGTTCTTATTCTCAGATTGAAATTCGAACTTGATGTTTCCAGTATCAAAACACTTTCAAATGTGTTATGATTACATAAATAATCCAGAGTGATATAGACATTCAAAAACTAAAAAAGCATGAAATCCCTGCCCTCCTCCAAAAAAACCCAATTAAACCTGATAATTCCCCCCCCCCCAAAAAAAAAACTCTACTGGATTAGTAAGGGGGAGGGAGTTCTGTAAAAGAAGGTATATTGTTCCAGCTTGATCACATGAAGTACACATTTGAAAATGTATCAGAAAAGATGATACTCAACTGACAGTGCCTAGAAACAGCTCTAGCTTTCGATTTGTAATGCATATAGAGAAGTATTTAACTGTTAAGTAACCAGAGGCATGTATTACCATAACCCAATGCATTATGTAATATGCACTCATTGACAATTATCTTAAAGAAGTGTGCAATATACCATACATTGCCACATACACTCTGAGCTTGTTTTTTTCCTGTACATTTATTTTTAGTCCTTGGCAAGTGTACACGACAGACACATCGTCATATTGTTTCATTACTGTGGAAAGTAGCTGGGAAATTACAGTAGTTTTTGTGGGAACGGTCCCGTTGCAGTGAGCAGCAGCTAGTTTTCCTTGTGCTAATGAGGCCTATCAAGAACATATCACAATTTATAGCAGTTGTGATGAAGATGGTGTGCATTTAAGGTGGGATTTTCAAATGCTCGCAACACACTGGCAAAACTCTACTGCTATTGAAATCAGTGAAAGTTTCACCATTGACTTCAATGAGGAGCAGAGTGAGGCCAAAGCTGAGTGCTTTTGAAAATGCCACCTTACAGGTTCTGCTCCCTCCCAATGAGTTGGAAAGAAAGACTTTAATGCCCTTACTGAATTCCCTGCCATACTAAAAATCACTGACTGCACTCGTGTCCCTTTAGCTTTTCACACATACGGCCGAACGCTGAGGTGGTTATGCAGGGATACTCCCGCTGGCTTCAGTCAGAGTCTCCCTGAGAAAAGACTGATTGTGTCTGGCCCTTCTGTGGCAGTGCCTAGGACACAAGAAACTTTCCCCACACTTCAGCATCCAGTCCTATTATGGGGGCTTAATTGCTGGCTGTTTACAGAGGCATTATTGATTTGGGCTCTTCAACAGTTCAATTTTTTATAAAAGCTTTTCAGTTCATGTGTAATGGTTTACCTGACACTTCTTTCCCCACTGGAGAATGCTGATACTCACTGTAAAGGAGAATGTTTTTACAAGTGGACCACATTTACAGTGGCATTCCTAAATTTAAAGTATTTCATCAGGTACATAATATGTGTATTTATTATGCTAATAACTACTTGCAGTGAAGTTTCAAGTACGTTATTAGCCTCAGTCTTTCTGGCATATGGCCCACAGGCATTGGCAGTCTTGTCGCTTGAGTTATGAATTTTCTTTTCATTTTTTTATAGTGAAATAGCTGCACAGTGTAACTTTTAAAGCTGAAGTATACTAAAAAGCAGTGATGCAGGTGAAGCAAACCGGGGGAAAGGCGCAACATCTGGATATGGATTTTCTACAGCTAAAGAGCTGTAGTCTTTAGTTACTTTCAAAACCAGAATAACATACAAACCATGTACAGAGGGCAGTAATGTTGTGACACATGAAATCCACAAACTGGTTTATGAGCATGCATAAAGTTCAAATTAAAGTTACTCTGCAAAATGTACAGCATAATATCTATAGGGCTGATCTTACTCCCATTGAAATCAAAAGTAGAGCTGGTTGAAGATTTTCATTCAAAACTTTTTTCGATGAAAAATTGCTTTTGGAAATCTTCCACATTTGAAAAAAAATTGCCTCAGTTTTCGATGAAAACCGACTTCTGTTTTCTAAATTCAGCTTCTTCTAGCAGAGAAGCTCCCAGAATATGGTTTTCAGACTGCTGGTGAGCCATAGAGCATTTCAAGATGGTCTGTGTCGCTGTTTCTGCCATCTGTCAGTCTTCAAACTGTGAGGCTTGCAGCTAGTGGTAGGTGTTCCAGATGTTCTTTCTGGCCAATTCAACCAAAAGCCCAACCCTTTTTCTTCTTTCTGCATGGCTTTGATGGCTTCAGGTCTGACATGACAGGTGTTTCTTCGCTCTAAATTCAGTCTTGTGGAGATTTCTGGACAGCCCCAAACTAATAAGGTAACAAATGTGCAGGAGGACACAACCAATCTGCAAAGCAACCTGAAGAGATCAGAGCAAGGCTGGAGGAACTGGAACCAAGGAGAGGCATTTTGATGCTAGGAAATGAAAAGTGCTATAGGAAATGAACAGCACAGATGCAAAAATGGAGAGCCATAGCTAAGCGGCCATACTCATTGCGTTTAGACAAGTTTATTTTCATATTGTCTTTTTAATGCTGCCCTATTAATATGATGCAAAAAATCATTTAGCTGCTATAGAGAATGTATGGTTATCAAGATTGTGAAATGACTTGGTCTATACTAAAGGTCTAACACACAGGAAAGCTGACAGGAAACTGAAGCTTCACCTACTGGCCCATTCACAGGACCTGGGCACCGCTCTGAAGGCAGAGACCTGTGTCTCATGACAGGGATCATTACCTATGAACTCCAGTGGCTACTTATAATAGTCCTCGAGTGTGTCTCTGTCTTAAGGAAATGCTTCATAATATAGAAAAACTTTGAAAGCCGTTGCTCTAAAGCACTAGCAATTGCCTCATAATTCTGGTTTTCAAGGCTTATTAATCCGCCTCATTTTTTGTCCTTGTGCCTCTTATACATAACTAACTCTTTGCCATTCACAATTCGAATGGATGAAAAAAATGGGCAGGTCACTGTAAAGTGTAAGTAAAGTATGGGATTATTCGGTCAGCTTACCCTTTTCTTACACTAGGAACACAGGAGAGATTGAATGAAACTGACATGCATTAGCAAGCCTGCCTAATTGAGCATGAAATGTTTGCAAAGTAACACTCTCCCAAGCCAGATATGGATTCCAAAGCACTGCCATTAGCAACTGTTGATCAATATAAATGATTATGGCATTTTTAAAATAAAATTGATTGTCCTTGACTGAAGTGGAAGGGAGAACTCCCATGTGTCATGAAGAATGACTATCCAGCTCCATATGAAACAGAGTTAGTTAAATGACTTCATGTTTTTTACTGATGCTGTAGAGGTCTTTTAGCTAAATGCCGTACAGTTGACTTGGAAGTATTGATGATGATGAGCTTATAGGTGAAATCCTGACCCCATTAATGTAGACGTGGTGGCAAATGAGGACAATCGCAGGGGTGGATTTTAAGTAACAGGTCGCAACTTTATTAAACTTAAGACAGGGAAGAGGGTGCTATCCACCCTGTTGGTCACCCAGAGTCTCACCTAGCAGGTATTTTAAGTGGTTCCAGTATGGGGGTTACAGGTCTCCTACCTTATAACACATACTCAGGATAGACTCTCCTCAGCCTATCTCTAGAACTCAGCTTGCTCTTCTGAGTCCTATGACCCACCCATCCCCCTCCCAGGGGACCTCGGCCCACAAAGGCTACAAGGTCTTCCTCCATCCCACAAACACAAGGTTAATCAGTAAAATCCCAACTCAGTTAGTTCAGGGAATGGTTCCGTTTAGCCACACTGGGAACTGGCCGCAAGTTGCAACAAGCTAACATCCTTACCAAGTGCTATCATAATTATTCAATCCTATTCCTCTTTTACTTAACTGCACCTCCAGGGTGCTGCAAGGAAGGTGAAAAACTCCTTAGGCCTCTGCCAATTTGACCCCTCTGGAAAGGAAAAAATTCCTTCCTGATCCCAAAACAGATGGTCAGTCAGACCTGCAGCATTGGCAAAACACAGCTCCAAGGCTTCGCGTATCGGATGGGGAGGGTGAGGCTGCTGGAATGGTGCCAACAGAGGTTCCATGTGGCCCATGTTAGAGTTTGTTAATGAAAGAGGAGGATGAGGGATCAACCAGTTCCTTCATGCCTAAGCCAGCTAATGAGTAGCTAGAAATTCTGTAGGGGAAGGGACCCCTGCATTCCTTCAGTGTGTGTTCGCCTCCTCCATTCATTGGGGCCTGTCCCAGCTGTTGATGGTTCCATCGAGTTTCCCACCTGCTGAGGCGGCTGGGTGGCACTGAAGTCAATGGAGCCACGATTTCTCCATATATATATTTAACAGATCAAATCAGCACACCTAGATACACAAAAGTTCTTTTCTTTTTTAATGACCGTATTTCCTAGCAATTTCCTCACCAGTGAGATTTCAGTAGGATATAGAGAATTTAAACGAGGTGATGGAACATTTAAATGAACTGAAAGCAGACAATAGCTACAACTTTTTCCCCATTCCTCAGGAGACCTTCTTGAGGAATACTTTTTACAGGAAAAGTGAAAGCAGTCAGTGTATATTGCATGTCTTCTTTCTAGCAACCTTTATGCCCGATTCAGATGTTTGTGGGAACTGCTGTATTGCAAATTACACAGTTTTCTTGGTGACGAGAAATACATCACGTAGCTGAATGAAATGTACTGCTTGTCAGAAAGAAAAAGAGGGAAGTTGGAAGTTTGACTTCAGTGGAGCTTTGCTATTTATACCTGGAAGGAATTGGCCTTATATGTTCAGACATGCCTCCTTATCTTGATGATAAAACAGCAGCAAAAGAGCTGAAGTAAACTGAGAATCAGTACAAGGAGGTGCTGCAGTTGGTTATTGATGAGAACAAGAAAGATTGTAGATAAGATCAGAATTTAGAGTCTTGCTATAAGAATTACCTCATAAGAAAGTGAAAGATATTTAAAAAGCTATCCGTAGCTACTTTGCCTTTTAGTTGACAAACAGCTATCATAAAGTTAGGACCAATCTGTAGAAAGTAGAGATATTTAGCTGAGATTTTTAATGACATGTAGGCAATGTTCCCTCAAATTTTTTCCATCCATGTGCGGGTGAATTTTGTTATGTGCAGCACCAATATCGAGGTAATGTGAGGATGTGCACCATCAGTAGAAACAAAAAACCTAGATATAATATATATTTTTTAAAGTTATATATATATATATATATATATATATATATGGAAAAAGAAAGAATGGATAATTAACAAGGTGCACTGCTTAAGATGTTTATTTAATATGAACTCAAATAAAAAGAAAATTAACACTGCAACATTTTCAGTAGCCTTTTAGAATCTTACATGTATCTATTCCTTTGAGGCATAAAACAAAATTATCCATTTTCTTGACATAGGAAACAAAATATTTTATCATTAGTATTGATGCATGAAATAAAATAATTGTTATGCTTTCTTTATGCTTGAAATATGCCGATCTCTATAGGGGCCTCACAAACTCTGCCGCAAGGGGTTTGGCATAAGAACGGCCATACTGGGTCTGACCAAAGGTCCATCCAGCCCAGTATCCTGTCTTCTGACAGTGGCCAATGCCAGGTGCCCCAGAAGGAATGAACAGAACAGATAATCATCAAGTGATCCATCGTTTGTCACCCATTCCCAGCTTCTGTCAGACAGAGGCTAGGGACACCATACCTGTTCATCTTGGCTAATAGTCATTGATGGACCTATCATCCATGGACCTATCCTTCTAGTTCTTTTTTGAATCCTGTTATAGTTTTGGTCTTCACAACATCCTTTGGCAAGGAGTTCCACAGGTTAACTGTGCATTGTGTGAAAAATTCTTCCTTCTGTTTGTTTTAAACCTGCTGCTTATTAATTTCATTTTGTGGCTCCTAGTTCTTGTGTTATGAGGAGTAAATAACACTTCCTTCTTTACTTTCTCCACACCAGTTATGATTTTATAAACCTCTGTCATATCCCCACACTTAGTTGTCTCTTTTCCGAGCTGAAAAGTCCCAGTCTTTTTAATTTCTCCTCATATGGCAGCCATTCCATACACCTAATCATTTTTGTTGCCATTTTCTGAACCTTTTCCAATTCCAATATATCTTTTTTGAGATGGGGCGACCATACTGCACGCAGTATTCAAGATGTGGGCATACCATGGATTTATATAGAGGCAATACGATATTTTCTGTCTTATTATCTATCCCTTTCTTAATGATCCCCAACATTGTTTGTTTTTTTTTGACTGCCACTGCACACTGAGTGGATGTTTTCAGAGAACTATCCACAATGACTCCAAGATCTCTTTCTTGAGTGGTAACAGCCAGTTTAGACCCCATCATTTTATATGTATAAGTGGAATTATGTTTTCCATTGTGCATTACTTTGCATTTATTAACATTGAATTTCATCTGCCATTTTGTTGCCCATTCACCCAGTTTTGAGAGATCCTTTTGTAGTTCTTTGCAGTCTGCCTGGGACTTAACTATCTTGAGCAGTTTTGTATCATCTGCAAATTTTGCCACCTCACTCTTTACCCCTTTTCCCAGATCACTTATGAATATGTTGAAAAGGACTAGGCCCAGTACAGACCTCTGGGGGACACCACTATTTACTTCTCTCCATTCTGAAAACTGACCATTTAATCCTACCCTTTGTTTTTCCTATCCGTGAGAGGACCTTTCCCTTTATCCCACGACAGCTTACTTTGCTTGAGAGCCTTTGGTGAGGGACCTTGTCAAAGGCTTTCTGAAAATCTAAGTACATTATAGCCACTGGATCTCCCTTGTCCATATGCTTGTTGACACCCTCAAAAATTCTAGTAGATTGGTGAGGCGTGATTTTCTTTTACAAAACCATGTTGACTCTTTCCCAACAAATTATGTTCATCTATGTGCCTGACAATTTTGTTCTTTACTATAGTTTCAACCAGTTTGCCTGGTATTGAAGTCAGGCTTACTGGCCTATAATTGCCGGGATCACTTCTGGAGCCCTTTTAAAAATTTGCATCACATTTGCTATCTTCCAGTCATTTGGTACAGAAGCTGATTTAAATGATAGGTTATAGACTACAGTTAGTAGGTTTGCAATTTCACATTTGAGTTCCTTCAGAACTCTTGGGTGAATACCATCTCGTTCCAGTGACTAATTACTGTTTAGTTTGTCAATTTGTTCCTAAATTTCCTCTCATGACACCTCAATCTGGGACAGTTCTTCAGATTTGTCACCTAAAAAGAATGGCTCAGGTTTGGGAATCTGCCTCACATCCTCAGCTGTGAAGACCAATGCAAAGAATTCTTTTAGTTTCTCTGCAGTGGCCTTATCGTCCTTGAATGCTCCTTTACCATCGCAATCATCCAGTGGCCCCGCTGGTTGTTTAGCAGGCTTCCTGCTTCTGATATACTTAAAAAAAAATTTGCTATTACTTTTTGAGTCTTTTGGCTATCTGTTCTTCCAATTCTTTTTTGGCCTTCCTAATTATATTTTTATGCTTCATTTCCCAGAGTTTATGCTCCTTTATATTTTCCTCACTAGGATTTAACTTCCACTTTTTAAAGGATACCTTTTTGCCTCTGACTGCTTCTTTTACTTTGTTGTTTAGCCACGGTGGCACTTTTTTGATTCTCTTACTTTGTTTTTTTTAATTTGGGATATATATTTAAGTTGAACCTCTATTACGGTGTCTTTAAAAAGTTTCCATGCAACTTGCAGGGATTTCACTTTTTGCGCTGTACCTTTTAATTTCTGTTTAACTAACCTCCTCATTTTTATGTAGTCCCCCTTTCTGAAATTAAATGCTACCGTGTTGGGCTGCTGTGGTGTTTTCCCCACCACAGGGATGTTAAATTTAATTATATTGTGATCACTATTATGAAGTGGTGTAGCTATATTCACCTCTTGGACCAGATCCTGTGCTTCGCTTAGGACTAAATCAAGGATTGCCTCTCCTCTTGTGAGTTCCAGGACTAGCTTCTCCAAGAAGAAGTAATTTAAGGTGTCAAGAAATCATTTAAGGTGTCAAGAGGGGATAGGTTTGGGGATTTGAAGGGGCACCCCCAACCCCAGGGTTTGGGCAGGGAGAGAGGACTCCCCCAGTCCTTTCTCCCTGCAGCAGCCCTGGAGCTGGGAGAGACAGGCGTCTTTCCCCGCAACAGCCCCGGAGCTGGGTGAAGTCCTCTCTTCCCACAGCAGCCCCGGAGCTGGGAGAGTCTCTCCCTGCTGCAGCCTCAGGGTTGGGGGGAGCAGCGTCTCCCCCACCACAGCCTCGCACACCCCAAGCTGCCCCACCAGCACCCCCTACCTCCTCCCACTGCCATCTTCCAGGTCCACCTGTGGCTATGCCCTCTGTGCTGTGTGCACGCCTGCGCAAGCTGCTAATTAAATGTGCAGCCCTTGGTAGGCTCTTGTGGGGCCGCACACCTAAGAGGGAACACAGCATGCAGGTGAGTTAGACACAGAACTTCCATACATTTTAATGCACTGCTGTGAAGAATCCCAACTATTGTTTATTACACACGTATCTAATTATAGGAATGTTTCTGTAGCTTTTGTTTTTAAACTAACAAAACTTCTAGGCCACTGAATTTAGCATTTTCTAGTCTTATCAGCTAACTCAATCTCCATCTTCTCTCTGAATATTCTCATAGACTCAATATTATTATTATTTAATTGTATTATTTATTTGTATGTATTATGCAGAAGGTCAGACTAGATAATCATAATGGTCCCTTCTGGCATTAAAATCTGTGACTTTTAGTGGCTTTAGGTTCTTGGAAGCCTTCAAGCAACTCACACTTTCAATCAAGTTTCCTGTAACTAAGGAGGGTCTCAGGTTAGGTTTCTGGGCCATCACCAAGCAACCCTTAGAGACCCGTTAAAGTAGCTTCTCTTTATTTTCTTGTCAGTCAAACCCCTTTCTTGGTGATTATCACCTCTCACTAGGACTGCCAGTGAATTACAAATATGTCTTGCAAGGAGCCATTCTTAGACCTTTTTCCAGATACAAGAATTGTATAGACAGCACCTGAATCTTCACCCAAGGACTGTTCTCCCTTCCACATCAATCAGGAGATCAAAATAGGATTTAAATAATGCATGGGCCTTATCTTTAGGATGTAATTTGACAGGTTTATTTTCAGCTGGGGAGTACCTTTTTAGGGAAAGTTTGAGCCCAATTGGTTTAGCCTTTCTCAAGAACAATGGATCAAAGCAGGGCTCAACACTCCTATGAGTGCAGGTGCATAGGGAGGAAGGCAAGGCTCCTGCATCAGTGCACATATTACATAGTACAGAGCGTTGTAAGGCTGTTTAGCGCATAATGGAACTTGTTTTCCAATTTTCATTTTTAAAAACTTAGGAAATTGCAGACAAAAAAATAATGTTCAGTTTGCAAAGCAGGGTAACCAGACATCCCGATAAAATTGGGACTGTCCTGATTTTGAGGAGTTTGTCCAGCGTCCCGACCAGAGTACAGTCGGGATGCCATTTGTCCTGATATTTCGTTTCCTGGTCTTTGGCGGCAATTTGGCGGAGAGTCTTTCAATCGCAGATGGTCTTTGGTGGTATTTCAGCAGCGAGTGCTTCTGTCTTTGGCAGCAAGGTTTATTACCCCCCACCAGAATATCACTGAAGACCATCCATGACTGAAGAGCTCTCCACCGAATTACCATCGAACTCCCGGAAGTGTAAAAAAAACAAAAAACAACCCCCCCCTCGCCCCCGTGGCAGTCCCGATATTTTCCCCTTAACATCTGGTCACTCTATTGCAAAGTGAAGCACTCAAAAAGAAATGGCCCTCTTTTGCTCATGCATTGTAGTTTAACATTCAGTACTATTTCTTAACCAATATACCATAATATATTGCCATTCTTCTTTATAAAACCATAGTAACATGTTTGTGACACGCTGTTGCAGTGATTACTATCATACTATTTCTGTAATTCTGAGTGCTTCACCATGCAACCTTATTGTTCTTTGAGGACAAATTAGTAAAAATACTTAGAGGTTAATTGTAGCTTTGCATCAGTCACCATTTGTGGTCAGCATGTTTTTGTGCTGCCCAAGCAAAAGACTAGGAAGCATATTATGACTTGGAGACTTATGATCTGCCTACTGGTTTCTCCCAGCCCTTTACCTGACACAAGTACATCTTTCTCATGGCAGTGCAGCTGCACAAGCTGGAGCATTGGGGGAGGAGCCAAGGTACCACAGATTTCCACTCTCTCCCTGCCCATCAATTTCGGTTGGGAATAGAGTGGCCCCACAAAACATGTTCCTCCCTTGGGCTGTGACCCAAAGAGGCATATATCAATCGTATGACTCATCCCACAGGTTTCAATAATACCAGTTGTGTCAAATTTCTTCTCATGAGCATTTCTAACTCCTCTTGTAATTTCAATTTCCAGCATTGGCATAGAGGCAGTGAACATTTGGCTTCTCTTCAGGTCCCTTGTCATCTTGATTTAATTTTCCTGTGACACCTTCCATTTGATACACTATCTTTGCCCCCTCAACACCGACCCTTGCTATAGTTTAGTGCCTTCCAGACTAGTCTATCTTCACTGTCACCCAAAATATTTGTTCCCCTACTACTGAGATTGAGTCATCCAAAGTGTACAGCTCCTTTTTCTCATAAAAGGTAGCCCAGTGTTCCATGAAACCAAACTCCCTACTTCATATTATTTACCCGGAAATCCCACTGAAGACAATGGGACTTACTTCTTTAAGGCTATTGGGAAGTCACTCAGCTGCTAAGGTCTTAGAGCAGTGCATCATTTTACATGTCATGGGACCAAATCCTTCCCTTGTCTGTGTACGTACAACTGTTGTTCACTTCAGTGGGAGCCCTTTGTGCACAACTGAGGGCAGAATTTGCCCCAACAATATATGTTGCAACAGCTTGGCATAATAGGAAGGTAAGTTGTAATTAAAGGCAGCATGAATTCAAATTTAGTATTTATATTTTCCTTTATCAATTGAAATCAGACCTTCTATATCATTTGTATAAATAAGGATATCTTTTTAAAACAATAGTAAAAAAAAAGGGGGGGGGAGGGAATTCATCCCGTTAGCATGGAATGAGATCCATTGGCCCATAACACACTGTGAAATAAACCATTCCTCTCTTTTTATTGACATCAGAGCAGTTCCAGACTTTTTGCCAGGAGTTTACAAACTGTTCTTACTACTGACACACATTCCATTTGACTGGGAATTTGTGCAGTAAAATAGTACTACACATTAGTATTCCCACTGCACAAGCACCTTGGCAAGTGGAATAATTTATCAGTATGTAGTAAGCATACTACATAGCTCATTTCCTGTACTTGGACTTGTATTCATGACTGCACAAAATCCTTGCTCAAGGTTGATATCATAATTGCTTGGCTGGACCCACTATAATGTGCGTACAGTAAAATCTCCATAAAAAACATCTTTATGAAGCTACCTCTTGTCTTAAAAGACCATCTCAAAGACTCCCCTAATGTACTAAGCATAATTCTGCTCCACCTGTTAGAAAACCACCTGTGTCAAACAACTCGTTTTTCTCTGTCCCCGATGTGGTTACTTAAGATAGGTTTGTTCTAATAACAAAGTCCCTCTACAAAGCCTAGGTTTCACATAATATACAATATCTACAGTAGGGAAAACTGAGTGCATTAATCATATATGAAAATACGATTTAAAAAAAAATCAAGTCGATGTTTGGCCAGCAGGGCTATCTAATATCAATTTGAAAGATAAAGTTATTAGTTTTTTCAATCAAGCGTCTGTTTAAAATAATAATGATGATAATAAATTGTACCTCTGCTGAAAACGTCCATGTCAAATTTCAAGCCAAATGTGAATAAAATGGCTGATCAGCCTCTTAAAAAAAAGGGTTTATAGTGAAAACACTGGAAACTTGACAGATTCTGATGTTGTTGCATCTGATGAAGTGGGTTTTAGCTCACGAAATCTTATGCCCAAATAAATTTGTTAGTCTCTAAGGTGCCACAAGGACTTCTTGTTGGTGTTTTTTTAGAATCTGAGCTGTGGAAGTGCTGCCAGGTGACACTAATTACGAACAGGCTTTTTGCCAAGTGAAGTTCAGCAAGTTCAGTTGACTCTCAGGTGTGGAGAGTGTTTTTCTTAACCCTATTAGCTGTTAGTCTGTTGGCTCATATGTTGCCCAAATGGGGTTAACAGAAATCTACTGCTTTTATTCTTTGTGACAGTTTTGTACTGTGCATTACATGTTCTGTTGGCCTTTATTACAATATAATGAAGATGGACATTTTTATTTGCATGTATTGTGGCATAATTTCATTTTACCATGATTTTAAATGTAAATTGCTTTCAACCAGTGTTTTGGCCTTGGCTTTACTTCTGACTCTGTCCAGCAAGCATCACAATCAATGGTACAATCCATGTTTTCTGGAATTGGACGTATCCCTATGTGTTTTGGAAGTTGGCTTCATCTGTGCGTTCTTTGTCATGGCCTGATCAAAATCCCACTGAAGTAAATGGAAACAACTGCTGTTGACTTCAGTGAGCTTTCAGTCAGGCTTCAACTACAATAAAGTAATATAACTGAGAGACTAAAAAATTAATACCTTTGATTACTCTTGAAATTTCTGGGACAAGATAATAAAAGGCATTATTGTAATCAAGATAATAAATAGCATTGTACTGTGGTAGATTCTGACATTTGAACCTTTGTTTTCATTCTGAATCAGAACAAAAAGTCAAAATGGTAACATTTTTCTTGGAACAGAAATTTCAAGCAATTTTGATTAGGAAACATCAGAATGTTTTGTTTCGATAATGTTGCATTGTTTCATTATGACAGTGTTCTAATATTTTGTTTGGACAAGGTCAAAACATTATAGCACAATATCAAATACATCTATAATATGAAATATAATCTTATAATATTATATAATATCATAGTTTAATGTGTTAATATACAACCAACAAAATGATAAAATCAAACTTAAATGTTTTGATGTTTTTGAAATGAAATGAGAAAGTTGAACAAATAATTTAGTCCAAATCAATGTTACCCTAAAATGTTTTGACGTAGATGAAACATTATTTTTCAATGGAAAATTGTTCCATTGAAAAAATTTCAACCAGCTCTACTGTTAACCCTTTATTGTTTGTGAAAGCAGGTTTTAGTATTAGAAACTTGATAAAAGTACAAACGTTACTTTTAATCAGAACTGACTACATCCACAGCTTAAGGTTGTTGACATCACATAGGGAGAAATTTGCAGCCTCTATAATACTACACATTTATTTATTTATTTATTTATTTATTTATTTATTTATTTCAGTTTCAAAGCAAACAATTTCATGTTGTTTCTTTGCATAAATAATGGTAAACTTTGTGTCAAAACTCTCATAAATTATGTGTTCTTTAGCTTAGTTTTATGTCATACACCTCCATTATAGAGCAGTTCTGACTCACAGGTGAATCTTGAGAAACTCACACATAGTCATTCAATCTGTAGCCACTTCGTGAAGCAGATGTCAGAGAAGAAGCATGGTTCCCCTTGTAGGCAGTTGGTGGTCTATATGAGGGAGCAGCCCTTGTTGTGCTCCTTGGTTGTGGCTGGTAAGGTATGTTGTTCTCAGTACTCTGGCATGATGTACACAGTAGAGCTCCACCAAGTATAGTCAAAGATGCAGAGAAAAAACCGAGGTAAAGAGCTTGTCCTATCTCATACTTCATCCCGTTGGGAAGCATGGGATTGTAAAAATCTGTAACCACATCATTAGTAGTCCAAGAAACAGGAACCAGGCATATGAGACCAGCTAGGATGAAAAAGATTCCACCAGAGACAGCGAGAGAACTTTTGGCAGAGACCCCTTTGACACATCGAGTGCAATGCATGCCAATAACAGAAACCACACATGCCAGTGTGGAAATAACACAGGAAATCACCATCATGGCACGAGCTGCTTGAAGGTCCCGAGGCAGTGCAAGCTGAGACCGATGGACCTGGCACTGGTAGATGCCAGTGCTATGCCAGACACACTCCATCCAGAGCCCTTTCATGTATGCCACAGCTGTTATAATATTGGTGCCTACATGTGCCGTCCTCCACCAGTGAGGCAGAATAGTAGCAATTAAGGTTCCAATTAGACCAAAGAGACTTAGTAAGAAGCCCAGTAACTGAACAGCCATGCTTGCCATGTTAATGTTGGTCCTAATTATTCCCTTTAATAATGTATCTCTGGTTGGCTTCCTTCTGAAAACACAAGCCTTTCCTGGGAGATGTGCAACAGTTTTACTCTGACACCTTCTGGACTCCTAATAAAAGGTAATTGAGGAAAAAGAAGTTAAATATTACCTAAATGCATTATTTCTCTAACCAGTAAGATGCATTTCAAGGGCAATTAGCATAGTTATGGCAGTTAATGATATTTTGTGGAAGCAGTGGGAAAGTAAGCTTCCCTCTTCACTTATGTAAACAGGCTTCCATGGCCTTTTGGTAAAAAAATTGCAGCAAATTATGAAATTGAAAAACTATTTTAAAATAAAATATTCTTCTTCCCAAAAGAGTCCTCAGAGAAACATGACTTCCTTTCTAAAGTGGAAAATTAACAAGTGTTAACAATTGGATTTATAAAGCAGACATCTGAAAGCTACTTTACATGATGAAAATATTCCCAAAAGCTCGTAGCAGGACTACAAAAACAATAAGGGTATATTTGCTCAAACTAGAACGCAGAGAGAGTGATTTAAAATCTGTGGAAGAGGATAACAAGTATTAGATTAAAGTTTCCTTCCCTATCCTAGTTGCCAGTATTTCTTGAGGTTTTATTTTAATAAAGCAACTCAAAAATGAATAACTTTCATTAGTCCCTACGGAGACTAAGTTTATTACTTCAGTTTGTGGGCTACATGACAGCATGTTAAACCAGATGTGCATCACCGCATCTTCTGAGGATCAATGCCTCGCTGTTTCAGAAGAATATCTCATAACAAATTCTAACATAAAAAGCCCTTGCAAGAAATAGGAACTCTTCCTCCTGTATAAATCTTAGTTAAAGTTATCTATACTAGATTGCTGCCTTGTAAAATCAGTATCATCTCTGGGGGCAAAATCTTTCTATGTTAATATATAAAGTACTCATGCATCAAAGTCCAGCCAGGAACTCAGAAACAGAAGCAAATTTACATCTCAGTCCTGCAAAGATTTACAGGCGAGTCTCATCTTAGGTGGGGGTTCCATTCCGTGGTTAGTGCGTAAAGCGGAAACCACATATAGTCAAAATTACATTGAGTTGAAAGGCGGGCGGAATCGCCCACACTACAGAAACAGTATTTAAATTGTTATTTTTCTCTTTTTTTGTTTGTTTTTTGCTGACCATGTAAAGCTGAAATCGCGCATGTTAAATACACGTAAGATGCAACAGACCAGTATGCACCGGCTGAACTCGTATTTAAAAATAAGAATGTGTGTAAGTATTTGGGGGACTGGGCCTTAAAGGGTACATGGACACAAAAAAATGATGGGTCAGACTAGTTACCAAAGTATACAGGACTCTGAAGACTCTTTGGTATAAAGGAATAACCGTGCTTTAATGTGGCTTTTGTTGTCACGGCAGAGCTCTGGGAGAAAACTCTCTCAGCATTCTAAAAAACCCACCTCCTTGAGGGGTGTAGCTCCCAGCGCTGGTGCACTGTCTACACTGGTCCTTTACAGTGCTGAAACTTGCTGCACTGGGGTAGGGGGGGGGCGTTTCTGAGAAAGTTGCAGCGCTGTAAATTGGCAGTGTAGACAAGCCCAGAGAGTCAAAAAAAATCAGTGCTGATTTGCACCCCATCCACTCAAATAAAAGGTGGGGTTAAGTGGTTTAGGGAAGCACAAAGGTTGCAACAATGAAGAATGAGACAAGGTGGATGAGGTCTGGGTTGAAGAAGAGCACTATGGAGACCTCTCTTTCACCAACAGAAGTTGGTCCAATAAAAGATACTACTTCACCTGTGCTATCTCTCTCATATCCTGGGATCGATACAGCAACAACAACACTGCAAACAACAATGAAGATGGTGAGATAAACTCACTGTTATACATGTTAGTTCTTTTTTTTTAATTTTTAGTTTATATATTAATCCATAGATGTAGAGTGGGAATAAAGGTGATATTAATTGACATCAGTGGAAAGTTAACTGGCAAATTTAGCTTGATGGTTTGAATATAAAAGCAAAACCAAAGAAGAGCAAAACAAACAAAAAAAAGCCTTGTCTTTGCTTGACTACTTTTAGGAAGTGTTTTACTGTTTGTAACTTCTATTATGGCTGTATGACCTTTCAGCTCCACTGTGCCTATTTTTTAAATGACAATGGACTGTTTTATGTTGTAGCTGAGTAATCTTCTTGATTTACAGATAATGATAAAAGTCGCAACATTTTGTTTAGAAACTCCCCTCAGCATTGTTCCTGCTGAATGTTTCTGCATCTCACTACATGATATCAGGTGGGATCATGCCACAGATTTCTTTCTGTCTGTCACGGTTGACTGGACGTAATGCTCCATAACAGGATATAATCCAGGGTAAAGCAGAGCATGTAGCAAGTCATAGGAACAAACGGAAATCTCCAGTAATACAAAATACAACTTGTTCAGGCAAGAAAAACTTAAATGCCGTATTTCTAATTTTTCTTTCTGTGCAATATTCTATTATTTCTATCCATTTATTTTTTTTCTATAATGCTTATTGTAGTACCTGAGAATTCCATATACATTAAATAATTTATCTTCAGAACACCCCTATGGGGTCAGGAAGTGGTGTTATCTCCATTTTTAGATGGAGGATTGAGGTACAAAGGGGCTAAGTGACTTACCCAAGGACACACAGGCAGTCCGTGGCAGAGCTGGAAATGGAGCTCAGGTCTTCACCATCCTTCAGTCTCAGTTTCACTGTTGTCCAGTTTCTCCCTTGACCCCATTTGGTATTGTTTACCTATGCATGTATAAAGGTTGAACCCCTGATTATAAACCATCTAATTAATCAATGAACACATTATAGCTGTATATTGAGCACCATTTGCAAGTCCCCTTTAGATTACTTCAGGGTGTTTGCAAAAGGTTTTCAAGGTCAGGCATTAGGCTTTGCAGTTAATCCCAAAGAGAACGGGATATAAAAGTTAAATGTGATTTACACCATTAGTCACAGGAAATGGACTTCCAGATTTAATGGAGATCAAAATACTAAGGCTTGGCAGCAGCTATTTTTAGAAATCATTAAGGTGTTATTTTTAAACCTTAGCTCTTAAAGTCTTTTTAATTTAGGAAACTGGCCTTAATTAGCCCCACTTGCTTGACGTCATGTTTTCCACGTTCTGTGTTTAGCTGCGGCCAGCTGCTACTAGTGTTAAGTAATGCTTAACTACTGTGGAACAACTTTGCATCTCTACTTAATTATGGCAAAAAATAACTGTAAATTAGCACATTTTATCTCAAAGAACATCAATCATTTTGTTAAAATACCTTAACCTATGACTATAGGCTAGTAGAGTAGGTAGTAGTTCATAGAGTACCCTATGAACATGGCCATCAGCAGTAGAGCTGAGTCCTGTTGTGAATGGCTGAATGAATAGTGCAGTCAATGAATTGCAGATGGGCCCATGTTACCTGCTAGACTGCATAGGTGAAGCCATCCATTCTACACTGATCTTGGTTCTCATCATTTTAAGAAAATGCAAATGAGATGTAGACTTAACAGCCAGAGAAGCAATCCAACCTGTGAAGAAAGCTCGTTTTAGTTGGCACCGTTGTTTTGTGGTATTTCATTAAGTGATATGGTTCCATAACTCCAGGCAGGCCTTCCACTGTGGCCCAGAATTAAACATGGTGAGGGAGAAGCAGGACAGCCTGCACAGCATTCAGGTTGAGTTTTCACAACTCAGCCCATCCACAAACCAAAAGGTTGTAAAAAATAATGTGAAAATCTGTGAAGAGCAGCTGTGAAAAATGTGTTTTCTGTGCCAGCTCATGCCATCTTTTTTTAATAAGTAAAATGGTAGGAAAGACAGCTTTTCCATATAACCTTTTATGTTGTCTAATACCTGTGTGGTATAGGAATAGCTAGATAGCACTCACTATACATAGGATACATCTTTTGGTTTGTATCCCCTCTATCATACTACAGCTGTATTAGTTTTGGGAGACCTGTTTCCAAAATAAGCTCCAATTAAGCAGTAGAAACCAATGTTTCTAATCTGGGTATTTACCCAGAATGAAAAGACAGATGCAGGCTTCACTGATGTCTCTTTCATTGTTTCTCACTTTACTATTTCTCTGTCCCTATCAATCTCATCCTTTCGTGGCTGTTCTTTTACAAGTGCTTTCTCCAGACCCATAAAATGCCCCAATCTTATGCTGACTGTAACTGCAGTGATTCTCATCCGTCTTTTCTTCTGCTGCTCTTGATAAAGTTCTGCCAATGGAATTTTAATCCAATAATTCCTTTCTCTCCCTCTACATCCTTACCTAACTCAGTTTTCATGTCAACCCCTCAAATTCCTCTTAACTTCTCTTAATAACACTGAAAAACTGATAAAATAACAGTAGGGCTCAGGTTATTTTGTCTTTTGTTGTTTTTCACTTCTCACGAGTAAACTAAAAGACCACATTCAAATGTGTGCTCATGAAAGTGAAATGCTGAAAATTCTTGCCAGAGTAAGGACATAGTGATGCCAACCAGAATGCAAATCAGTGTTCACCAATCCTGATCTATAACACAACAACCTTATTATTTCTGGGCCTCTGTGAGCAATGATGCTAAAGTTTGTGTTGGGGTTTTTCTTTTTTATTTGGGCAAATATCCATTAGTATGTAGGATCAAAACCATGAAATTATTGCATTCCATTTGTGCCTTCTGTTGGAATATGAACTCAGGACTTCACAAGTGTATTAACCCACTGCTCCATATTGTGTCCCTTTATTTCCTTGTGTGTCTCTAAAAATTAATTGATTTTCCTCTTCATTACTATCTAGCAAAGGCTAAATAAACTATGTATAATCTTCTTTCCTTTTGTACTCTATATACATTTAAGTTAAATAATTAGAAACACAGTATGATATGTAAAGGTGAATTTATTTTATAACTGGTATCACTTCTTTCTCTCAATTCTTCTCAGTAGAGGTCCAGGACTTGATGCTAGTCAGATCTGAGATGCATTGGCAGAACTGTATGAGGAAGCTTGCACAAAGTCTAACAGCAGAAGGTCCATTTCACTGATATTTTGTTCTGGTCTATATAGATTATTATACCACTCTCATCATCATACTGTTTTAGCACCTTCCAGTAATTCATAACGTGACATGAATAATATCAGTTACATAGGATATTCACCTCTCAATTTCATGTGCAACAAATTCCCTGTATAGAGTACTCCAGCATCCCTCGATTATCTGCTTTTTACCCCAATGCTAAAGGATTGAATTGCAAGGAAATTCCCTCCAGTGGACAAGAAGAGGGTTGAATACAGCTACTTCTGTAGCCTGTCAGTGCTGCTGTAGCACACACCATGAGGATACTAAACAAAAGGGATCCTCCTTGTCAGGGCCAGCTCCAGGTTTTTTGCTGCCCCAAGGAAGGAAAAAAAAGAAAAGACGGAGTGCCGCTGCCAAAGCAAAGAAAAAAAAGCCGGAGTGCCACCGCCGAAGCAAAAAAACAATAACATTAAAATTAAAAAAAAAATGGAGTGCAGCCCCTTGAAAAGTGCCTAGAGCAAGCCCTGCTTCTCGTCCCCTGCCTTGCACCTTGTACAGTGACTTAGACCACTGCAGTTCAAGCACTCAGTAACGGGAGTAAGTCTCTGCCATACTGGTTTGGTAACATTTTCTACCCACTTTGTACTCACTTTGCACATGTGTGACTATCTACAGTACTTTCAAGTTGCAACACAGTAGAGAATTAGGAGCAATGTACTCCCTTTTCTAGGCCCCAGTTCAGCAGGCTACTTCAGCATGTGTTAACAGTAAGCATGTAAATAGTCCCACATGATGTGAATAGGACTACTCAGATGCTTAAAGTTAGGCTTGTGCTTAAGGGCTTATCTATACTTGAAATGCTACAGTGGCACAGCTGTAGTCCTTCAATGTAGTCCTTGCCTATGCCAATGGCAGGGGTTCTCTCTGGTGTAGGTAAATCCACCTCCTTGAGAGGTGGTACCTAGGTCCGTGAAAGAATTCATCTCTCAATCTAGTGCTGTCTACACCCGGGGGGGTTAGGTCCGTTTAACTATGTCACTCAGGGGAGTGGATTTTTCACACCCCTAAGTGATGTAGCTGGGGTCGAGCTAACTTTTTAGTGTAGACCAGGCCTGAGTACTGGCTGAATCAGGGCCTTAGGGTCTGAACATATAATGTCTTTGTATGAGCAGAGTAAGGGACCACATTCCTAAATGTTGATCTCCTATGTTTCAGGCAGTAGCGGATTAGCCACTGGGCCAATGGGGCCTGTGCCCAGGGGCCCCGGTCATTTATGGGGCCCCAGAAAATGGGCACCCTGAGCCGGTCCCACATGCCTGCCTGGTGCTCCTGCCAGGAGTGGAGTCAGGGCACGGGGGCTTGCCCCATTCCGCCCGCCCAGCACTCCTGCCACGGAATGGGGGAAGTACCCACTCCCCAGCAGAAGCACCAGGCCGGTAGGGGAATCCCACACACCATACCCCACTCTTCAGCAGGAGCTTCGGGTAGTGGGGCAGGGCAGGGAAAACCCCTGTGCCCAACCCCATTTCCCCAGCAGGAGTGCAGGGAGGAGAGGGGCCCCCACTTGCTCTGGCCCAGGGCCCCTGCTTGCTCTGGCTCAGGGTCTCATAAAGCTTAATCCACCTCTTGTTTCAGGTCACCATCATGCACTTGGTGCTTGCCCTTTTTACAATATTGTTAAGGAGAGAAATGGAAATGAACTTTGGGGTGTGTGATGTGTGTGGTGTGTGTTGTGTGTGTGTGGTGTGTGGTGTGTGTGTTGGGGGTGGAATGCTGACTTATAGGGCATAAAGCAAACTTCTAGTCTTTTTTTTAATAAGAAAAGATTAGGAGATCAATATAAATTTGAAAGACACTTTGTGTCCAACTCTGATCTTCACCCACTCTCCTCTCAGAGTAAGAGTCCTAAAGCCAATGCTGACATTGAGTACTTTAACACTGCTGCTGCACTGACAAATGCCTGACATAGAACATAACTCCAGTTCAGAATAAAGAAACTATCCAGAATACATCAATATTCATTGTATTCTTATACATGTAGTGTAGCCTTGTTACAAACACCTACTTGATTTTTTGAGAATTTGTTCTTTCATATATCTGTTTTGGCTACCAATATGGTTAGCTGTCAATTATACTTGTGTTCAAATAACAGTGGTAACTCTGAATTTCATTTTTTGTCACATAGACTGATTATATGTAATCTGCAAAACAAATTCTGTAGACTTTGAAATGCTCTTGGATGGGTTCCATATTTTTCCATCATAGAAATATCTGAGGTTAACTTTTTTAAAATGACATAAAAACATCCTCTGTCTACTCCCCCACTTTAAATAAGCAGTCTGCTTTGACATAATAAGATAAGTGATGGATACCACTGGAAAATGCATAAGGAAAAAAGGATCAGTGACCAGGACTGCAAAAGGAATGAAACATTTTGAATGGTGCTGTATGGAAACACGAAGAAGGGACACCCAAAAGACTACATTTTCAAACCTTGGCACCTAGGCCAAAATTTTTACAAGTAACTAGTGTTCCAAGTCTCAGATTTTGGGAGTGTGATGCTGGCAGGCCAGGTGCCAGCCCATTTCAAAGTCCCCATGTCTCAACTGGACACAGGCAGTTACATAGCTGGAATCTGACTGGCTCACTTGTGCATTAATATTGATAAAGTAGGTACTAGAATTATAAGAAAGTATTTAGACTCTGCTGAATGCTTGTGAGCTGTCCGTGCATTAATCTGACTTGTAATATCTGCGCACCATATGGTAATGTAATATTTGAACGGGTATATTGTGAATGTATACTTCGCTATACAGGAGAGGGGCATGAATTGGTGTTGAATTCCCCTGCCGAAAGAGAAGACCTATTGATACCAGACAGGCTATGGGTGGATCTTGCAACTGAAAACTCTCTGCATCTGGGTTGAGAAATTCTCAACAATAGGACTGAAGACTCTTATTGTTCTGCTCTCCTCCCTGTGAAAATGAGTCTGCAAGAGGACTCCTCCCATCAGCTGAGTTTGCAGCTCAAAGCACATGGCAGGAGGGGACCACGCACAAAGGAACTAAGGATCCCTATTCTGCTCAGGGAAGGGGAACAAGGTGTTTCTAGGCATAAGCAAGAGATCACTAGCTGCTTAGCCTGGGTTAGCACTAAAAGACGAATAGAACTTGCTGATTATAGAAGCCTATATTACCTTTTGAAACCTAAAACTGTAACTCATTCATGTGATTATGTGTGCTTGCTTTAACTATGTAAATAACACTTTAATTTCCTTTTCCTATTTAATATGTCTTCATATAATTCACTGGAGGATTGACTCCAAGCATTGTTTCTAGTTGGAGACCTAAAGCGCGATTGACCTGGGGTAAGTGACTGGGCCTTTGGGATTAGGAGTACCCTGAACATTGCTGTGATTCCTGAGGTAAGAGTCCATCTGTCACAAAGATATGCTCACTTGAGTGTCAAGACAGACTGGAATACCCAAGGGGACTGTCTGCAAATTTGTGTTTAGGATGTTGATATGCCTATGGTGTTTGCACATGGTGCAGTTGGTTAGTGAAATCTGAGTGTAGAACTCACAACCAATTTGGAGTTTGTGCCCTGATTTTTAACAGTCTACCCTGAGATTGGTACTCATGCTCTTGCATCACTGTTGGGAGTGTCACAAGGTACTAACTTGAGATACCTTAAAATGCTCAACATCCACCCTTGAAAATCAGATCCTCTTTTAAGGGCCACAATTGGATATTGAAAAATGAGACATTTAAAATCACTGGTCACTTTGTAAATTTAGGCCATAGGTTTCACCTGCAAGATTATGCACAGAAAATCATATTAACCTAAACAGATAATGCCTGCAGAAAGAGGCATTTGTATATGCAGTTATCTGTGTGGCACATACACTTAGAGCCCTTTGCACAAGCAAACTGTAGGGCTTTTCCACTCAAACTATTGATGAATACAGTCAAGGTGACCAGTGTGGCGTGTCAACACCCCTAGTATACGATAGAGAAACGATTGTGAGTAGAATATGAGGAATAAGTTTTTTTAAAGGACTCACTTCATGCCCTGAGGTGCTTTATTCCTTCCTTCAGATTTTATAATATTAATGTCTTAAAAAGAGCGTCTATTCTATTAAGGCTCGTAACCATAATATCTAAGGGCCTTTCAATAGTACATGAAGAAACATGACTACACATCTGTCATCTGTTGTTTGTTCTCTCATCCTCTCCCACAGGGGAGAAGTGTGTGCAGTGACGTGTCTTGTTTTGGAAAGGTGTTTTTGTATTTTTGTGGTCGTTTTAATATACACATTGCTTGTATTTATGTTAGGAGAAGGCCAGGATAAAGAAATGCTCCTTTCACTTGCAGCAGAAGGACGTGAGGTTGATGGTCCTTAGTTCCTGTGGGAGTTCATTCCATAGTCTGACTGGTTCTGAGAAAGCTCTGTCTCCTTCACAGATGATAACCCTGGATACAACAAAATAGGTGTGTACTGGTGTTGACTGTGACCTTGCAAAAATATGGTGAGTGTTACTGTGCAACCTTAGTTTGGCCCCCTTTGTGCATAGGCATTTTCGTGCAGCCTGTGTAAGGATTCCTGCCTCATTCAGTCCACAGGATGAACAATGTTCAGAGAGTGAATCAGGGTTGTATAGTGAACTAGCCTGATGTCGGTTCGGATCCATTCCCTGCATTTGTTGCAGAAGTTGAAAGATGTGTAGGGAATGAGGCAGGGGATTGCAGGAAAAGAAAGGATGGTGTGTGATTGAGGTAGTTGAATGCCACCCTGGAGAATTCAATTTTAGAAATACCTGCCTTGCCAGAGAGTTGCTATGTGATATTGGGCAAGTCACATAAACCAAAATTTTTACAGGTGACCACTGTCTGTTCCTCATATGCAGGAGTGTTGAGGATTCACAGTTGCAACTAAGGTCAATAGAAAAACTTTTCTGGCCATATAAAATATGGTGAAATGCTAAGAACTCTGAAAAATCAGGCCCTAGGCTTCTCAGGTTGGACACCAAAAATTAGTTGACTCTTTAAACAATTTTGGCCTTATCCTCTGTGCCTCAGTTCTCCATATGTGAACTGGGGATAATTTTAAGGCTGTTTTGAAGATAAATTCATCAACGTTTGTGAAACACTAAGCTATTACAAAGAGAATAAAATGGAAATGGCCAGGAGGAAATTTAAAAAACAACAAGCCTTGTGGCTTTGGATGGTGTGAAGTAAACAATGAATGTGCGCACTGAATGATGAAGATAAAAAGACACTGTCCAACCTGTGCACTGAATAAGCCAGCAGTTCTGTGGAAAAAATAATATGTGATCATGTAATTAAAGAATGCATTAATGCATATGCACAAGGGGGCCAAACTAAGATTGCACAGGCATCTTTAATGTAGAGTATTTTTTTGCTTTTGAGTGCTTGACTTTGCAAATGTAACATTATTTTAACATGTTTTTTAATGTAATATATTAAAATATTAAATGAAATGATAAACTGAGGGCTCAGTTTGCATTTGGGACCCAGCTTGCAGCACAGGATGGTGTAGAGCTGGGCCAGCCCAACAGGAGCTTCTGGAAGCATTGTGCCTCAGGCAATCATAATGCCTCACCCCTGCTTCATCCTTATACAGAATGCAGTATATGGTCCCCCTCATATTCCTGAGTCGGGCCAGTTCTGCCCCTCCTTGCCCCTGCCCCTAGCCATAATGCAAACCATAGTTGATTCTGACTCTGGGGAGCTCAAGGGCCGCATTGTACCTGCGTCTCTGCAGGAGTACACATAGAAGGAGTATAAGTTCTCTGTGGTAGGCCTAGGCATCCTCATACCTTTAATGTAAAATACATAAAGAAAGAAAAGCAATGTAATAAAAGATCATTTCAGAATTGATTTCAATTACAATACAGAACGCACAGTGCTCACTTTGTTATTTTTATTACAAATATTTGCACTGTAAAAATGACAACAAAAGAAACAGTATTTTCAATTCACCTCATACAAGTATTGTAGTGCAACCTTTATCGTGGAAAATAAAAAGTACATGCATCCATGCCGATGACTCTCATTTAAAAGAAATGCATTAATTAAATTTGTGCCTGAACTCCTTGGGGGAGAATTGTATGTCTCCTGCTCAATTTTACCCACATTCTGCCACATATTTCATGTTATAGCAGTCTCGGATGATGACCCAGCGCATGTTGTTCATTTTAAGAACACTTTTACTGCAGATTTGACAAAAACACAAAGAAGATACCAATGTGAAATTTTTAAAGATAGCTACAGCACTCAACCCAAGATCTAAGAATCTGAAGTGTCTTCCAAAATCTGAGAGGGATGACGCATGGGGCATGTTTTCAGCAGTCTTAAAAGAGCAATACTCTGATACAGAAACTACAGAACCCAATCCACCAAAAAAGAAAATCAGTCTTCTGCTGTGGCATCTGACTTAGATGAAGGTGCGTCAGTCTGCACTGCTTTGGATCATTATAGAACAGAATCCATCATCAGCATGGAAGCATGTCCTCTGGAATGGTGGCCGAAGCATGAAGGGGCACATGAATCTTTAGCATATTTGACACATAAATATCTTGCAAAGCATCATTGGCTACAGAAGTGCCATGCAAATACCTTGTTTTCACAGTCAGGTGACACTAAATAAGAAGCGGGCAGCAGCATCTCCCGTAAATGTAAACAAACTTGTTTGTCTTAGCAATTGGCTGAACAAGAAGTAGGACTGAGTTGACTTGTAGGCTCTAAAATTTTATATTGTTTTGTTTTTGAGTGCAGGTATGTAACAAAAAAATCTACATTTGTAAATTGCACTTTCATGATAAAGAGATTGCACTACAGTACATGTATGAGGTGAACTCAAAAAGCCTTCTTATCTTTTTACAGTGCAAATGATTGTAATCAAAAATATATAAAGTGAGTACTGTACACTTTGTATTCTGTGCTGTAATTGAAATCAATATGTTTGAAAATGTAGAAAACATCCAAAAATATTTAAATAGTATTCTATTATTGTTTAACAGCGTGATTAAAACTGCAATTAGTTGTGATTTTTTAAAATTTCATCACTAATTGTGATAAAGTTTTTAATTGTTTAACAGATCTCATTGTCAGTTGTTTCCTCCACAGATAGCAATCCTTTTCCTCTGTACATCCTGTCCATACCTTGACTGATATTCATTACTCTGTTAATCACCAGGAGCTCTCTTGTTTGAGTGTAAAATATTTTCTTCTTCTTTTGATTCCACTTGATTACTCCCACAGTGTACCATGCTATTGATATTGCCCACATATTAATGGCTTGGATAAAATTCTCTGAGATGAGTTTTACTTTATTCATTTGTAATAATCTCTTCTCACTTTTTTTTGAGTTCCTTATGTTGTAACTCCTACAGTACCAGTTCTAAGATATTTATGCAAGTCAGGCTGAGGGAGATCTTGAATAGTGCCTTCGTTAACTTGTATGCCATCTGGTTGTACCAGTTTGCCCCTCATCACAGACATGGATGCATATTTAGACAAGCCAACCTGTAGCTTTATATCTTCACCAAACTTTTCTGCATGTCATCAGTCTCTGTGACTCATTTTGTGACCATCCATAGAGTTTCAAATCATCCATATCATTATTACTTAATTTTTTTGTAATTTTGCTTGCCACTGTACAGACATAACAAAAAGCTGGTCTCTATCCCAAACAGCTTACAGTGTCACATCTTCACTGCTTTTGCTCTGTTGCCTGGCAGACCCATAAAGCCTGATTTTTAATCTCACTTATGATAGTGTAAATCAAGAATAACTCTGCTGAAGTGGCATCATGTAAAAATAGTATGAGTAGGGTTATCAACCCTCCAATATTGTCCCAGAGTCTCCAGGAATCATGTGAGAAAATATCCAGGAAAACATCCAACCAAAATTGGCAACCCTCTGTAAAACCAGAATCAGGCCTAATGATTTAAAGATGTTTTTTGCCATTATCAGTCGACATAAGGTACCTTAGGATGGGGCCTCACGACACACTTAAGATGATCCTATGGAAGTTTTATAACCCCACAATTACATACCAACATGCATGCTGTTGCTCTCTATTCCTATGCTAATGTAATTCCATTGCTATTAACAAACAAGTTAACAGCTGTGTTATATGCTGCTCAGACCATATTTAACTTTCTACACAATTTCTGAGATATTTAATCGAATTCAAATAGCTTGTGGAAGTATTGCGTTCAAGGTGTCGTCATTCCCTTGTCCTGTGCATGAATGGTACTTTTCACTACCATACTTAGCTCTTTATTTGTTTTGACTGCTATCTCTTTGGTTCTGAATTAAATTCTTTCCACATCCTTGACACTTTCATGTATCTTTCAGCATAAAGCTAGAATAAATAATGTCATCTGCCAAAAGTTCATTCGTCTTCCCTATAACCCTCACAGAGCTCTGTAATTATTTAACTACTTAAAACTTTCACACTCTTACAACTCATAAAATAGTTACTTAATTCTTGATATTTTCTCCCCAGCTGTGATGATTTAATCGAGCTTGGGTTTTTAAAAAGTCAGCCAGGAAAATCCCACTGAGCAATACAGCTCATTTATAAGGATCAGCATTTCTACAATACCGAGTCTGCACTGCACTCTCCATCTGTCTTATCTAAACACTACCATCACACCATATTTAGGTTTTCATGGTAAGTGAAACCATGACACACAGATCTGAGGAAAGCTGTACATCTGGTCTGGAAACATCATTCTGTATTTTAAACATTTTGCAGAACAGCTCTATGTAATTAATTCAGGTAGAGCCCATTTGTTCTGGAGGCTTAGCTAGCTTGCCAACAAGGGAAGCACTGTGGTTTCTTCACCACAAGATTCCCATTTCTCAAAAAAGCTTGGGAGAACATTCACTAACCAAAGGAATCACAAGCTTTCACAAACTCCTTACAAAAGTTTTGATATGAGGTGTCTTATTTTTTTATAATGGGGTGAAATTCACCTCTGTGCCCAGGGATAAATATCACCCACAAATGATAATACTAAAAAAAAAAAAAAGTGAACTTAATCTTGCACAATCAAGCTCTCTAAACTCAAAAGTTGGGAAATTCCAATGACTGCAAATATTAATCATCCTCTATATTTATGGTATCTGTTAACAGGAATAGAAAATACTCCCAGTACATATGTTTACCATTGCTGAATTAATGTTGAAGGAGAAACAGTAAGTTTTTAAATGTCTAGACTTTTATGAGTGCTTGATTTTGCAACCTTACTATTGTTTTAAAACTAACATTGGATACAATTTTCAAAAGATTCAAAAGTTTCTGAAAATTTTACCACTTTGTTTTTTCTTGAGGATGAGCAGATGGCAACTATATTGTATTATTTGTTCTTCTTGGGTAAAAATCATCCTTCTGCAGAGGGGTAGCACAAGACCTAACTATATACCACTTAAACCCCTTAAAAAGGGATTAAATGGTGAATACGATTTCTGCTGGCTTTCTGTGGTGGGGTGAATTTCACTTCTTATGAGCTGACATGTGAAACCTGAAATCAAACTTAGAGCCATCCAGTGTCCTTGGTCCATGCATGCAATTCTGATGAACATCAGTTTGGCATGACCATTCATAAAGCTCACAGTAGTTATTTCCTTTTCCTGGGACTTATTGCCCCCTTCCATTTTAAACCACAGCAAAGGCGATCAGCACGTATGCCTGCATACTAACTTAGTTTTGCTAAAGTTAAATGTTACTGACCCTCTCTTAAGCAAGGAGTAACGAACACCTGTCTTAATATGACTGGGACAGTTGCTACAGGAAGCCAATAACACTTTAAGGGTTTTGTATTAAATAAAGGAAAGCTTTTGTGTGACAAAGAACACATACCCTTGTAAAAGCAAAGGTCTTCCAAAGGGCTTAGTACAGTACATGAGAAAATTATTCACACTGTTACTAGCTCAGTCTGCAAAATATATACAATGACAGGGGTATATTTAATTTGGAAACTATTGGGTGACATAGGTTCGTTTTCTTAGAATACATGTCTCCCCAAACCATATGCCCATGTCTTTTCATGAGCTGATGAATGTATCTGGTTTAGGTGATGAAAGGAACAGGAGACACTTTTACTGTGTTCCACAGAATGGGAAATATGGTTTAATACGTTTATTTTTCATTCGTTTAAGTGCAGTCTGGTTGCCTGCTACAGATGCCTCTGTAAATATCTGCAAAGGAGGAACCTTTCGGGAATGAGAGGCTACTGATATACTGTGCCCGGCAGCCAGAGCCAATAGAAATATACCCAATGTTCTGCATGTCTGTTTTCATTTCTTCCTTGTTCCAGTGAAGCAGTGGCTTTTTTTCCTTCAAGTCTGGAGGTAAGAAGTGCCAGTGCTCAGTTCGAGTGCGTTGCAGCTTTACAGAGCATTTATGCTCACATGGAGCTGTGCCTAAGTTGTCTGAAATATCTAAAAGGTAGCTCATGATCCTGAGACTCTTCCTACACTCAGGAAGAATGGTGGGGGAATAACCTTCTTCACGTTTCTCTCCACAGTTTCTCTCTCACTAACTTTGCTTCAGGAAGCAGCAGCAAGAACGCTTAGGTGACGTTGTTTGTTCCAAATGGAGGAACAAGCAAAACAAACTAGCTGTTGTGGAGAACTTTCCACATTCAAGTTGCTGTTGGCCTGACTAGTGAGAAGCCCGTAGCACTGGCAGCTCTTTAAAGAAGGAACAGTAAAAGCACTTAATGCCCATAGGATGGAATATGAAGGTCAGCTTGGATGAGGAATATTTTGTTTCATTTTGCTAAACTGGCAGATTTAATATTTTTTTATTTTTATTTTTTTTAAATCAAGGAGTTGTTTCATTACTTTCGATTATAAGATGGAGTACGTGTTCCTTCAGTAAAAATGAGCAAGGTGTTATTTTTAACAACAGCAAATGCAATTGTAAATTAATCTCCACAATTGAAATCTCCATCACCATTCTCATGTAGGTGACTAGCATGGACTTTGACCAATATTACATTTGGTCTCAGTATTAGTGCTAAGTTGGCAGTATACTTTTCATACTGAAATCAGGTCTTCCAAGAATCTTACTGCTACTCATTACAGGGGTGGAAAAAGCCACACATCAGAATTACCCCAGTTTTACTGAATGGAATTAAAACTTGGCTTGCCACACCAATTAACCCACTGGTGCTTCCTTGATGTGATGATGATCCACTAATGATGAAAGTTCCAGACCTGCTGGCTCCAAGGACTTACATATACTGTATCAACTTTTCATATATAGTAGAACATATAGCCACCACATGAGAAACTAAATTTATCTGTGCATCCACAGGTTTCAGAAACCAAAAGACTTCTAAACCAAGTGACGTGATTAGAGGAAATGAGGAAATGAAATCACTTAATGGGTATGTGCAACACAAAGAAGGAATCAATAAATTTTTTCCAGGAGTTATCAAGGGCTGTTTAATGCCTCTGGGACCTAAACTATCTAATCCTCTACCCTTTCTGTTTTATTTGTCTTCCATTCTATCACATTATTGGAATATCTCATATCCTGTGAAGATCACAACAGCTGCTCAGTTCTGGGACTCAAGGTACAGTAAAAGGATCAAGTTTTCTGTGTGTTATGTATCAGATTCTCCACGAGAACTCTTTTACTCTCCAGGACTAGTTTATATCCTTATTAAGGCTGTTTCCACAAAGCCAAAATCTTTTTTCTGAGGCATAATATGTGCTATGGAATACTCATTCTCTGAAATTGACCAGTAGGAGTAGTTCATCTGAATGTTGATTGATAAACCAGTGCAATAAATCTTGGTGCATGACTAGTGAATCACTTAAAAAAAGGAATAATTAAAATAAAAGAATAGGTTCTAAAAGACTACAAGCCAAATTCTGCTTTCAAATACACCTCTGTAACCTAACTGTGCAACCCTTTTGAGGTAAAGCAGAATTTATACTTAGGTGTTTTATGACTCACCTGTTTGGGGATCTTTTAATAGAAAAATTGGACAAACAACTGAAGTAGGAGCTCTCTTGGGGCCTGATCTCCATGGAAGCTTTTCTGTTGACTTTAATGGGTGCTGGATCAGGCCTTGAATTGTGAATGAGATAGAAGATTATTCACTCATCATTATTACTATCATTAACTTTTTTGAAGAAAAGGATGAGTTCTGTAGTTGTCAGTTGGCGAAGAACTCTGATTGGAATATGAATGGGAGCTCTTGCTCCAATAAGGATGACAGAATTTGGCCCAGAGTTTGATTATAATGTATGTGCACTTAACATCCCTTTTAACTCTTTTTTTGTTTGACAGTTTCTTCTCCTTGACAATTTGATATTAGCCTATGATAGCACCTTACACTGGTGTTGTTTATTATTATTGGCCAAATTCCAATATCCTCATATGGGCAAAAATCCCATTCAGTGGGACTTTTGCTAGAGTAAGGAATGAGGAAAAACTGAGAAAAGAATTCAGGATTTGACCCATTTGTGTGATCATCAAAGCAGATTTCTTGTCAAATGGACAAAGATTTGCCAGACACTTAACCATGTCCCATCTGTGTTTTTTTTCCAGTTTTCATCAGTCTGAAGCTTGAGTTCAGAGCATAACCCTTTATCTAGTCCTTCCAGCATCCTTGTGATAAATCAAGAGATGGAACCGGACAAAATCTTGGATCTACACACCCCCTATGAACTTCAGAAAGTATCAAATCCAGGTTTGGATCCAGATTCATACATCACAACTCAAGCTTGCATCTACATATATCACAGACTCTTTGCATTAGTTCATAGCATTCTTTGACTCTAAAAAAAACATTTATTGTAATCTAGCTAAAGAGGAACCTGGCTGTGACTATGATGGCAATTCAAAACTAGACAGTGTGGACTTGGGTGAGTATTTGGTATGTCCAGGGTAAAGATGCTCTTAGATTCACATAGTGAATTTACACAGGACTTTCTCTCTCTCTTTTCCCCTGCACAACCCACATTTTTCATCATGTAAAACGCAGAAGACAGCAAATGGAGCTACGTTGCTTTTTCCTCGCTGTGGATCTGGACCCATATATTTAATAAATACTCTTTCATACAATTACATGTTATTTTAAATAATGAACATGGAAAGAAGTGTGGTGTAAACAAATTCTGGTAAATAGCTGGTTAGTACAGTAGTAGAAAGGTCAGTGAAGCCATGACATGTCACTGCTTTACACAATAATAATTACTTCCGGATATTAATCATCCGTTCGTTTACCACTTTGCAGGTGTTTTAAATGCCTTTAGTACTTTGCAATTTTTGCAAAATGCCAGGTAGCATAGGGCCAAATTCTGCCACTCTTACTCACATTGAGTAGTGCCTTAATCCTAATAGCCTCATTGACTTCTGTGGAACTATTGTGAATAAAATGATGCTCATTATGATTAACAATGGCAGAATCTGACCCTGAGTTGTTTGGTCTCTGAATAATTTTTGAATAGCTGGCGTCAAGGCTTTGAGTATAATCTTTAAAATACTGGAAGTTTGAATCTTATTTCCAGAGTTTGTTTTTAAAACTGTTGTGTTATATCTATTAGATTCTCTTTGTAAAAGCTACATATTCTTAGACTTAATATTGCAACTTCTAAAATGAAGAGTAAATTACAAATTCAGACTCAGGGAATTATGGTACTTCCACTGAGAAAATAACCCTGAAACCTGACCAGCCACATCTGTATAAATCACTATTCAATTATTACTATTTTTATGACACTGCATATTATTTTGACTTGCACCCAATGGTCCAGAAAAAAAATCTTATTGGCAATTAGTGATACTGGAGGAAAGTTAAACCAATAAAATGGAAAACGATCCTCTAATAATTACACTTCTAAGTCTTATTTCATACACCATGAAAGCAATCCACATGCCAAGCAATAAAAAAAACAAAAAAAAAAAATCCACATGCCAAGCCTCTATTATTATATTACTGTCTGTTTCTGCAAAATAAATAAAAGGTCAGAAAGCAAAGCTGACTAAAGAGACATCCTCTTAGTGCCTTGATGTGCCAGACATAGAAGTAACCTGTTGGAAAAATTATACAAAGGGAGAAAACTTGAGAGGGAAGTAGCTTGAGTAGGTTTTCACTACCATGGAACACATACTAATGTAAGAGCCAGTAGAGAAAGGGACCTCTGTGAGAGTTGGAAACAGTATTACTGTTGCTGCCGACTGCCCTCAGTATGTGTATCTGTCACAATCTCTGCAGAGCCATAGACACAGTGCCAGATTCTCAGTTGGTGTAAATCAGCATAGCAAAATTAGTATCAGTGGAGTTACACTGATTTACACAAGCTGTGGATCTGGCACAAAATTAATATAAATTCAGGGTTTAAGAGGAGAATAAAACTTGATCAAAGGCTTAGGCCTTTAAAGTAGTGGGCACCTCCTGTGAGACATTGAGAACCTACTGAAGTCAATTGAAGTTGAGAGCATTCAGCACCTTGCCAGATCCAAGTCACAAGGGAGGAACATACTTAAGTGCTTTCCCTCAGGATAGATAGAAAATCAGGAACACTGCTATAAGAGTAAACAGATCAGTAAGGTTTGCACTTGCCTAAAAGTCTCAGTTTTGCTTTTCTGGGGCTGGATTACAATAACTGCATATAAACTGCTACAAACCAGAATGCCATTGGGAAAGCCATCTGCTGTGTGAGAGAACTCTCAGCTCCTCCCAGCACAACATTTTTCTTACCTTGCCTTGCCTCCTACTGTTAAAAATTCTGAGAGCCAGCTCTGCCAAAGCACAGGACTTGAGTCAACATTTTGATTTTGAAATGAAGAACATACAGAATTTATAATATCCTGCTGAGTGGCATGCAATTTATAGCTAGCTTCCAGGTCCTGAGGCAAGTGGCAATAGGTCAGTAAAAGCTTTTATCATTGTTTGGTTGTGGAATATAAAATCTTTAATCTTATTTGTTTTCAAATGATATTGTCAGGTGAGCAGGAATAGGTTACAACATCTGCTGTGGGGAAAGACACAGTGAATAGATGCTATCTGACAGGTCTCAGATTTTTCCTCGGGGTGAGGAGGGAAGGGCTGTTTATGTCAGGCTGGGCACACACAATATCTGAACAAAGTGCTGGGTTAGGATATGTTTCTTCAATACTCAGTGGCGATTGATACAAATGTACAATAGGAGAGTCTTTCTAAATGTCATCCTGCAAAGCACAATATGAGGTAGTAATAATAATAATATTTAGTTTCTATATAGCTATATCCATAGATCTCAAAGCATTTTGCAAAGAAAGGTAAGTGCCATTATCTCTATTTTATAAATGGAGAAACTGGGGCACAGAGTGGTGATGTTGAGTTGCCCAAGGTCACACATTAGGTCAGTGGCAGAGCTAGGAATAGAATCCTGTTTATCTGATTCCCAGTCCAGTGACCTCTCCAGCTAGACCATGCCGCCAGGAGTCCTTTCTCAGGACTTGATTGTGATCTTTGATCTACTAAGCCATGCTGATGGAACGCTCAGAAGGTGGGGGGTGGAGTGCAGCTAGCCACCAGGTGAGACCCAGTGAAGTGGTCTTATAGATAGCCAGATCTCTTTTAAACCAACAGGACAACTAATAGTTCCTACTTAATAGGAAGCATTTGTAATATTATGATGACTGCCTATTTTGTTGTGCAAATGTGCCGCTGTATTCTGCACTAGCTGGGAACCCTACCAAAAGAGAATTACAGCAATTGAAAAATGTGGCAAAAAGGGCAAGTATTGCTATTGGGAGAGAATTGCAGAATAAATAAGGGTTCATACAGGCTGTGGCAATTATGCAGACAGGAAGGGAAAAAATCTCTTTCATATCACAAGCAGTACTTGGCCTTCTAGTGACAGGTCAGAGTCAAAAATAGCCAAGTTAAGAATATTAGTACTAGCTAGATCAAATCATGCTCTAGCAGTACATGGGAAGACACAAACACAGTGATGACCACCAGCACTAGTTCTGCCTTACCTGTGTTGTGAAAAAAGCAGCTCTTTCATACCCACTCAGCAATATCATCCAAGCTTTCCTCCATAGCAGAGAATGAGTGAGAGAGCAAGAGAGTAACAATCATGTGCCAGCATTCTGACAATACGCCATCCTATATTTAAAATTATCTCACCAAGAGGCCTTATAAAACATTTTGAATTATATTGGTAACAGAAGAGAGGCCCAAGGGAGGGCAAATTTTAAACCACTTAGTAAAGACTCACAATTGTTTCTCACTGTGAAATAGTCACTGCTGATTGATTTCGGTCCTCCAGCAATGCCTAGACTCATGAGAGGATGGTTTCAGAGACATCAGCAAAGTCCTTATGGCATGCAGGCAACAATCCATGAGCAAGCATATGACAAGCTGCTGAAACGTGCAGCATTACCAGAATGGTCCAGTGACCCTGACCTGCAGCCTAAGGAGCTCATTGCTGTCTCTGGTAAGGGTTCAGCCACAAAAGGAGGACTAAACCATATTGGAACATACCCAGGATGCTATTGGTGCAGGGGTGAACCTGGCTCTGAAAAGCAAACACCTTTTGCAAGTAAGGAGCAGTTTAAGACAGGGTAGTTAAAATCAAGTGATGGCTTTTCTAGGAGGGTGAATTCCTGCTTGTTGAGGAAGCTTGGCACACACCCTTTGCTATGTGAGACTTCAATCCGGCATATTAGTAATGGGACCACAGCCATGCTATTGGAAGCACAGGTGCTGGATCTCCAGGAACCCAGAAAACGACAGCTATCCTTAGCAGAAACCATATCAGAAAAGGACAATAGATCAGGAGCCCAAGTCTGTCGCAATAAAAAGATTCAGAGGGACTAGTTCTGAGCCTCTCAGGATACATCTACCCTGCAAAAAAATACCCACAGCAGCAAGGGTCAGAGTCCAGGTCTATGGACTTGGGCTCATGCTATAGTGCTAAAAATAGCAGGATTGACCACATTCCCACTTGGGCTGTGAGACCCACCCTTCATGCTGGGCTTCAGAGCCCAGCCTCCACCCTGACTGGGAACTTCTACATGGCTATTTTTAGTGCCACAGCTCAAGCCTGAGGCTCTAGATTGAGGCTCTGAGTCTCACTGCAGGGAGTTGTTTGTTTGGTTTTTTGCAGTGTAGACATACCCTCAGGCACACTAAGCCTGGGCTCAAACTCAAGTTTGAGCCCAACTTCCGCCCCCCCACTTTCATCCACACACAAATCAGGCTGACTCCAGTCAATAAGTACTCAGGATCCAGGTCCCATGGCCCTGCTAGGGGTGGTGGGTCAGAGTCCGAGTCCTACCGAGACACGAGTCCAAGCCCTGTCATTCTGCAGTGTGGATGCAGCTGAAGCTTTAGACCTGAGTCAGAAGGTCAGTGAAGTACAGCATGGATACATTAGTGCAGCTGAAATACTCTGGTCCTGCAACTGTAAACCCAGGTTTATAATGCAGTGTGAATGCTCAAGTATGGGCTTGGAAACTCCCATGTCCACAAGGCCAGATCCCATAGACCTGAGCTTAGTGTGCAATGTAGACATTCAGTCTTTTCTGTGAAGAACGTAGCAATCTCATCAGTGTTCAAGTGAAATAACTACAGATAAAGGCAATAAAACCTGACTATTTAACCCTTTTCCATGACAGCCTTCATCTATGGAGTTCTGCAGAGTTCAGTCCTGTCACCCCTCCTATTTGTCATCCATGTCAAACCACTAAAGAAGATCGTGAGACAATCCTCGCCCCTCTCCCGCCCAACGCTACAGTGCCATCAACATTCCAGTGGCATTCAGCTCTATGTCTCCTCCATACCCAGCACTGACAATGCTTTCTCTAGCTGTGGCAGTGTCTGAAGGAAGTTGGGAACTAGGTAGAAGGAAGCCTGTTCAAGGTAAATCTGGGGAAGATGATGTGATGTAGCAGAAAGAAACAATTTGATAAAATGGCAGTAGCTACTGTCATATCACTGTTGAAAGCATCTGCTCTCCTGCTTGTTGAAGAGAGTTGGCATGGCCACAGTTGAGGTGGGATGCAGTCTTATGCGTCTACTTGAGTCACTGCTGCTTCTAGAAATCAAAACAACAGTGACTAGGAACACCTAATCTCTTCTGCAACTAGCCAAGAAATTGTTCCCTTTCCATTTCATATGTGGAACTAGGTTCTTTGACCCATGCTTCCTTCACTGCCAGCCTGGGCTATTGCAATGCACAAAAGGCAATCAAAAGTTGTAGCTGGTTCACAATGTAGAGGCCTCTTTCCTAAGTGGGACATGCCAAAGAAAGCACTTCTCAGCTGTGCTCTGCACTCGCCATTGACTCCTGGTCTAATTCTGAATTTGCTTCAAGGATCTCATCCCTGATTCTTGGAATTCTGAAATTTGCCTGAGCTATCTCATGGATCATCTGTCCATCCTTCACCCACATTGATCAATAGGGAGAAGGGCTAAAATTTCCAGATGTGTCTAAGTGACTTAGGAGCCTTAGTATTGTCTCTCAAGGTCAATGGGACTTAAGCCCCTAAGTCACTTAGCTAATTCTGAAAATTTTATCCACTGAACCTGAGGGTCTTAAATGAGGCACACAAGGTCAGGAGGCAGGTGTTCTCAATAGAAGACCATAGGTTTACAAAATAGATGTGGTTCGACTACAGTTTTGGCATCTTGTGCACCTGTAACTCATACATGTGATGTCAGAACTTGGTGTCAGAACCATGTGCAATGGTTGAAGGGGCTGAAAGTCTACCCTTCCCCCTGCCACACAGGGTCAGTCCACGGGGCTATAGATTGGCCTATCTCACCTATAAACTGGAGTAGCTCCACCAGTTTTTCTAGTGGATCAGGTGGTCTCTGCTTCATATCTGGAACCAGTACAGAGCCCAACTCCCTGTGCGACTTTTCATCTCACAACCCTATATTCCATGGAGATGTACCATGACACAGAGGGTAACATTTTCAAAGTGCCTAAGTGACCGAGGAGCCTAAGTTCCATTGGCTTTCAATTATACTTAGCCTCCTAAGTCACTTACATGCTTTTGAAAATGTTACCCAAAGAGCCTTATCTGCAGAGCCCTGAAAATCTGCAGGTATCTGCTTTATATCTATGGATATCTGCATCCGCGGACCATGTTTGTGGCTCTTGATTGGATGTGGATCCAAATTTTATATCTAGAGCCCTGAAAATCTGCAGATATCTGGACCATGTTTGCAGATCATGAATTGGATTCAGATACAAAGTTTGTATCTGCGCAGGGCTCTACTTATCTGAGACCTTCACCAACAGGTGAATTCTACCCAGAAAACAGATTTTTTTACATTATATATTTCATTTACTTGTAGAAATAAACAATATGAGTGATTCTCTCTGGATGCACAGGCAAGAGGGAGCTGTTTGCATTCAGATGATTTTTATGAATCTTTCAGCTAACGCAGAGTCAGCTACCAAATCCATCATTTGAGATCAGCATGTGAAACATTCTGTGGAAGTTTGGGGTCTGTAGACCAACACATGGATTACACTCTTCCAAATGTAGTGTTTTCATCTGTGATTAATTTGGGTAACAGTCATTTATTAACTAATCCAAAAATAATTCAGTTGTAGCCTTTATTAGTTATGGTATTAAATAATATCAAACACTACTTTAAGACTCACGTATTAGAAAAAGTCTGCTCTCCATGGCTAATGCCTAAACGGCTAATGCCACCATGTGGGCTAGTATCATTAGTTGAGACTTGAGGAGCATGTGAGAAACAACAACCACATTTAATCAAATTCACCTTTATTTAAAGTCTTATCACATAGAAAACCCCAAATAATAGAACTGTGACATAAATTGCATAGGTTAGAAAAAATGTCCAGCACCAGTTTTTCCAGTTCTTTCTCACTCACATCTCCGTATGAGATCTTGAAGAAGGGTGGAGGTGGCCAGTTCCTGTGGAGGGTCAGGCAACAATGACCTCCAGGAAGTAACAACCTCCCACCATCAGCAGGTCCCTAGTTATACTAAGTTATGGATATGCCTACCAAAGCTCATTAATATGCATAAAGGTTGACCTCCCCCCGCCCCATGTCCATGTTTGGGATGTCATCCCAATATCAGGGGACTCTTCACCTGATAAGCCACTTGCATAATAAATGTTAATCAATTAAAAGAAGAAAGTCACTTCATCACCATTGTAACAACCTTAAAGAAGTCACCTTAGCAACTAACAGTCATCTTGTTGTGTCTACTGATCTCGCATTGATATGATTATCCAAACTCAGCAGTTATTTTTCAAAATATTAGCATAGAAACAGACACAAGCGCAGCAAATTTATTAATTTACTTGTGCTAACATCTTTATAATAGGGTTAACTAATCCTAAATCCTAAGGCCTGTTTTGGCTAAACTAAATATCTTCCAGGCCTAAGTCTGTAGATTTCTTGCATTTCATCTTTAAACCTGCAGCTTTTTTTTTTAAACCTATTAACTCTCAGGTTTTAGTCTCTGAAATCCAGTTCTTATAGTAAATTAATGTATTAGTTATTTTTATCCTGAAAACAGATTTAGGGTACCCCCAGAATAGCCCATCTGTTATAACCAATCTGTTTTCGTTAGGTATGGGTCTCCAGAGTGGCTAAGGAAATATCTGGAGGACATGGATGCAACCTTCCGATAAACGATTGACACAAGCAATATTCTTTCCAAAATGAGACACCTTTTATTGGTGCAAATAACAATCTCTAATATAATAATAATCTAAAACCACAAATTCATTATAAATTAAAGAGCACCCCCAAACTGCAACAACCTACCGGGAAGATGATTCTAAGTGGCGGTGCCCTGTTACAGATGGCCAGTCTCTAATAGGTCACTGACAGCAATAGGTAACAGTTCTTTAGGTCTTACATATACACATTCCCTTCACAATCAACACAAATACATTCCTCTTTATTAACCCAGGCATGCACATATATACACTCACATTATACTATACTATGCTGTACTATCACTGACAGGCTTATTCTGTCTACTGACTTTGTTTGCTTCAGTGGTAGGACTCCCTCTGCTGCTGCTGCTGTTTCTGTCAGCTCCTCTTTCAATGATGCTCCAACCTGCCAACTCTCCTTCGGGATGTGCTTTCCACAAACTCCTCAGCTGTCTGATCAACTGCCCACTGACACACTGACTTTTATACCCTTTCCCCCAACTGTCAGAACTTTCCAGACACTTCTACTACTATCTTCCTGTCAGATCTTTTTGGAGACATGCCAACATTCTATACATTCCATCTACTAACTGTCAGTTCTATTTTTAGACTCATGAGTGTTATTTACCTCACAGTGTTATGATCTCTCAGTCGTTTACCATTTTCTTTTCCTCGCCAATTTCACTTTTAGTATGTGACCTTTAGCCCAAATTTAATGATGGAGTCACTCTTACTCATTTGAAATGGAGGCTAAGGGCGTAAAATGGGGTCTGGGGGATTTCTCTGGTATCATTACAAGCTGCACAATACAAATTTCTCATGTAAACTGAAAATAGTCTCATTTACTTAGCTGCTTTAGAACCATGTCTGAGAGAGAACACAGCAAAACAGTAATTGCTATTTAAAAAAAATATAAAAGGCATGCAACACGAGACTATCTTACAGAACAGGAGATGCATATTGACTGGTTCTCTTATGATGCCGCCAATGGCCAGAACTTCATTTTCTCACATACACATGCTCTCACCCCTCCCAGCAATGACATTCTTCCATTTCCCCTTCAGAGCAGCAAAATCTATCCCAAATGCCAAATGTATGCTATTTTCCAAGCGTCTGATCTTGCCCTCATTTAAGTTAATGCCATCGACTTCAATGAAGCAGGATCAGACCCTAACTTTGTATCATTAGCCCAAGGTCCCTGTTTGAAAACATCATTTGGCCCTATAGAAGGTGACCCTCCCTCCTGTTCTGAGACACAGCCCACATATGCTTTGTAGATCAAAAACCTCAAGAAGGTAGTGAGTTGATTCCATGAAAGGGAGGGTTGGAAGACAACATAAACCACTCTCCAAGGCTTGACTTCAGTTAGTCACTAACTTAGGCCTGTTCAGACTACCCTCTAGGTCAGGAGTTCTAAAACTCTGGGTTGGGACCCCAAAGTGGGTCAGGACCCTGTTTTAATGGGGTTACCAGAGCTGATGTTAGACTTGCTGAGGCCCGGGCCAAAGCCCAGCAGCTTCAGCTTTGGGTGGCCGGGCTCAGGCTACAGGCCCCACTTCTGGGACTGAAATCCTTGGGCTTTGGCTTTGACACCTCCACCCCCTCTCCTGCGGTGATGGGGCTCAGGTGGCCTCAGGCTTTGGCCCCCCCTTCCTGGAGTCGTGTAGTAATTTTTGTTGTCAAAAGGAGGTCGTGTTGCAAGGAAGTTTGAGAACCCCTGCCCTACACAAGATCCCTCTATCAAGGCAGCCCAGCTTTAAAGCTTGCTTCCTCTCACCTGGCTTGGTATTGCTGACAGGTGTTTCAGGGAGAGGCCAGCTTCACTTCTGTCTCCAAGTCAAACCATTAACCTCATCCTGTATAAGGGATGTCCTCTCCATAACAGCCCTCACTATAGAATCTATCAGAGGTATTTATAGAGGACTTCTTACCATTTATAGACCAAATACAGTATAAAGCTTTTGTATAATATTAATCACCAGCAAACTATGTTCTTGTCACCCTTAAATTTATATACTTTATCTGCTGGAGATACAGTTGTATCAAACCGTGAGATTTGTACATTATTCTAGAAATTGCTTAAACATCCAACCACCCTCTTTATTATTCCTCCAGAATAAGCTTGACAATGCAATAGTGCAAAGACATATTTTTGCTCTATTCTTTGTATGTTTATCATGACTGTGAAATAAATTCTATAGGAACCCCTTCATTCTATAACATGATTATCCTCTGCCCCATACACCTCTTTTTGCCTCTCTTTCTGTATGAACCTTTTCCCAGTGCTACATACTGAATTGGATATTTTTTGCCTTGAAATCCAACAAAGCCAGTCATATCACAGTTGCCATGGATTAAGCTGAATATGGTAAAGAAAAACTTCAAAGCCAGCAGGAAATACTTCCACAATAGCAATTAGAAAGGTACATTTTGGTATCTGTATAAATACAAACATAAAAAGGAGGAAGAAGAAGAAGAAGAAGAAAGGAAAGAAAATCTCTCTCAATAGTAGATACTAATTCTTCTTAGATAAGATTGGTATAGTAAAGAAGATCAAAATTGAATCCATTCTGCCTTTTCAGCCTGTTTATTGTTCTTTGAGTGCTTGCTCATGTCCATTCCAATGTAGGTGTGTGCTCACCCTGAGTACTGCCACCAGAAAGCTTTTTCCTCAGTAGTATCCGTTGGGTTGGCTCTGGTGCCCCCTAGAGTCGTGCCCTCATGGCGCCAGTATAGAGGGCCCTTCCACCCTGCCACCTCTCCAGTTCCTTCTTACTGCCCCTGACAGTCGTTGGAATTTCTGCTCACTTGTGCTTCTGCAAATACCTTCTCTCAGTGGGCTGATTCTGTAAAAAATGTAAATAATTACTCTTTAGAGATAAGTTAGTTAGTTAGTTAATTAGTAATAGTATAGTCAGTAGCAAACCCAGCTTAGTGGGGCTAGGTTATGCGTCCGTCCCAGGGTTTCAAACCACGTGCATTGTGTCACAAACCAGTTCGTGACCCACTCACTAGCTGCCTTAAGTGTCTCGGAGAGACCCACGTGCAGGAGGGATGTAGGATCTGCAGGGATTTCAGACCCAGAACAAAGAAGGACAGGGAAACCAGACTTAAGTTCTTCCTCATGAAGGCAGCATTCCGTCCCCCTTTGGAGCTGAGTCATGGGGACTCAGCACCGAGCACGACGTCAGTGACAAGTTCACTGCTGTCTCTGATGGAGGCACAGCGCCGTTCTGCGTCCTCAGCACTGAGGAAGGACTCTGCACCGATAGCCCAGGACTCCCGGCACTGATACACATCCCTAGATCCAAGGCTCCAACATGGGACTTTTGGCACCACTTCCCTTTGCTGATGGTGAGGAAAAAAACAGAGAAAGACTGACCAGGGGCATTCTCCAACCCCAAGGTCTATGGGCTATAGAGATGCCAGTAGAGTGTGACCTGTGTCAGGCCACTCAGACACTAGAGGGATGAGTGGTACCATTGACTCTAACCTCGAGAAGGGAGCCATTGAGTCTGGTACCACTGGACTCCCTGCCAAGGGAGAGCCACTTGGGTTCGACAGCCCTGGAACTGCCATTGACGCTGGAGGCATCTCTCCCTTCAGGTGCCACCATCCCCAGTCACATGGGAATTAACAGTGACGGCACTGGAAGCAAGAACTGCCTTGACACTGAGACAGGTGCTGTCAAAGGGAAGCCTACCATAATGGTGCAGCACCGATCTCCTCCATCCCATCCTCCTGCACTGTTCTCCTGCACTGGTTGGTACCATTCCATCCTGGTTGCTGAGAAGTGACTCCACAGACTCCGATTCAGAAGCAGAGTCCTACGCATCATGCAGAAGTAGACACAGCTCCAACTGACGGCACCCTATGGCTGACATGAGCTGGTGCATGCTGCCGACAGCCTGGCCACCGGCGCAATGGCAAATGCCACTGCAATGGCCATTCTGGAATCTCTGGGCTTTCTAGCCAATCCAGGGCCCCTAGTCCAGAAGGTCCTAATCCAGTACATCGGAGTCAAGAGCTTCCCTGCCATCCCTGTCAGAATGGGGAATCGGTCCCCCTCATGAGACCCATCTGGGGCAGAGGGAGAAGTACAGGGATGTGGGACAGTACAGGCTTCTTCTTCCTTCTCTCCTGACGAGGCAGTGACGGGAACAGCTATGGCACCCACCCAAGATGATTACAGGGTGCACCAGGAGCTCCTGAGGAAGATAGCCCAGAACCCAGGTATCCAAGAGAAGGAGATTCTGAATCCTCCCACGCCCTAGTGGATATTTTAGTGGCCTCAAGATCATTGTGGGTGACACTGCCATTGAACGATGCCTGCCATAGAGCTTTTATAGGCTCCAGGATGACTCCTGCATCCCTCCAACCTACTGCTAAGAGGATGGAGATGAAGTATTTTGTCCCTCCCAAGGGGTATGCATTTTTGTACACACACCCCTCCACTGGGCTCACTGGTTGTTTCAGTGGTGAACAAAAGGGAGAGACAGGGACAACAGGGGCCAACTCCCAAGGCTAAAAAAGCCACAAAAAATTGACTTTTTGGCAGAAAGGTCTACTCCATAGGTGGCCTCCAGCTCAAGATCACCAGCCATCAGACACTCCTGGGCTGGTATGGTTTCAACCCCTGGAGTGCAGGGAGCTCTTGCTGCAAGAATTCAAGTGAGAGTTCTCATACCTAGTGAAGGAGGGGAAATTAGTGGCCAAGGCATCCCTCTAGACCACACTGGACTCGGCAGATTTGCAGCCCTCTCCATGGCTTCTGTGGTGGTCATGAGGCAAAGCTCATAGCTTCAATCTTCAAATCAGGACATCTGTATAACTGCAAAGTGGTTGTCAGTCCACACATTCGTGTCACGCTAGGCCATCACCCAGCAAGCTAGAGACAACGTGGGCTTCAGCTGAGCAGTGCTACAATCAGCATGCCAATGAACTCCAAACCCTCCACCTGTGCAACTGCTTGGGAGTCACCTACATTGGTATGGACATGAGCAATACATCTCAAAGAACAACAATTACAGGAGGTTAGTAACCATTTTTTATCCACTACTGCTTTCAGCATGCAAAATATTTGTCAGCAGGCTCTTTAAAACAACTTAAGGAAGTTGCTGTTAAGGATTTTGCATTTAAACCATTCATACTGGGTTTTTGTGCATGTGCATAATTATGTCTATACTCATGTGACCCATAGAAATAGAATAGATATTTTATGTATACTATAAATACCAGTCCTTGAACAGAGGTGGTCATAAACAGCATGCAGGCAATCCTCTGCTTCAGGAACACAAGTGCCCAGTTCCCCAAGAGTGGCTCTGCTGCAAGAACTTACTCTAGTTAGATTAAGGCAATGAGCAAACTCTCTTGCTGTTTGCTATAGCTCCCCCCAAAAACAACAGTAATATGGCACTTCTTCAAAGACTGAAGAGTGCTCGCAGTGACTCCTGCCATACCAGGCAGGAGTACTTGTCATGAGGAAGGGTACAGAATCTGGGCCAGTGAAAGCTGAAATGCATCCCATTTCTGCCCAATGAACTTTCACTTGAATGTGATTACTAGGAAAACATTTGTGACCAATATTCAGTGGACAATAGAACAATAAATAAAAAGGAGAGCTGCTAGAGACATAACATGCCATTGTATGGTAGCCGCAGTATATACCAACATCAGACGAGGTACAGCTCTAATGGGCAATGGGATTTGTACATGTTGGGGGGCATGCTCAGCATGGACTAACTTTATTCCTGTTAAAGGCAATGAGGAGTTTACTGAATGCCTTAAAAATCCCACCCGTCATTCCTAGGTGTTTGTGTTGCTTCTATATTGAGCCACATGAAAGGAGCACGGAATAGTTTGTGTTAGGAGAGATGCCTATATATATGTAAATTAAATAGCTAATAGAGAAGGTATGAGTATTTGGTGGTCAAGAATACATGGTGTAGTTCCTGGCTTTTGTATGACCAATGAAAACTTCTTTGTTGTGCATTGCAAATGAAGTCTCATGTGCAGTTATTTACATGGAGCTCTTAACAGTTTGGATATACTTGCAAGTTGAAGTACAGTAGTGCTCATTAGAGAACCTGCTCAGGAATGTTTAAAACCTGGAGACTGGTTTGAACTAATGTTATCAAACACCACAAATGGATACTCCTATATTATGAGGTCTTTTACAAATCACCTTCCTCCTTATCAGAAGGAGTAAAAGAAAAAACACAGTGAGCACACACTTCAGTTTGCTTTCCAACAGGAAGGGATTTCAGGCCTGCCTTTTCTTTTGCACAAATTAATTATCTATATTTCATATCTTTTGACAAATTCAGAATGGTCCCAATGGGAGCTGCATATATTAAATCACAAAGACTATGCTGAAAATTTTTAAGCCCATAAAAGTCAAGAAATGCAGAGGTAAGATTTTTTCTGACAATAACAATGACAGGAATAAAAGAGTTCTATTAAAGTGTATAATAGATTTGATTCTTCTACGTAAGGCCCTGATCTTGCAGACCCATATAGGCCGACAGGTAACTTCAACCCTGTGAGTAGTTCCATTGGGACTACGTGTAGGAGTAAAGCTACTCACAAACATAAGCCTTGCTAGACCTGTGTCCTAAGGCCCAGCTCCTATAGATAGTCATATACATGCTTAACTTCATACACATGAGCAGTTCCACTGAAGTAAAACATTTCTGAGTTTCTTTAAGAAGTTGAAACAATTTTGCAACATTAAAATGCAGAAACCTCACATTTTGTTGTGACTGTTTTGCACAGACCTCATTCCTAACTCCATGAATGTCTGCAGCTACCTGTGCAATTCAAATGTTAGTAACTTGTTATAATGGAAAGTGTATGCCTCACACATCTCCAGGACAGGAAAGAGTTAATGATGGCAGCTAAGCCCAAAGAAGATAATGAGTCCCACCTGTAGAAGCTGCCAAACTGGACTGAAGAATCTCCATCTGTGGCTAATCAGGAAATAAAGCAAAAGGTAAGGCAGGTTCCATTTTTTTGTGTGAGAGGAAGTCTGGTTTTGCGTATGTTGTGAGTAGCACAGGAAATAACCGAAGAAGGGGCAAAAGTGACCCTTTATTTCATCTGTGAAAGAAAAAAAAAAAGAGGTTTTATGTGGTTTTTGTTTTGGTTTGGTTTTTTTAAACCTCTGAAGAGAGAACCTGGGGATAAGTGAGGGGCTGGTTACTGGCCTTTCTCCCCCCCACTTCTTGAAAACAAAGGCTGGTATTTAAACTAAGAGGTTGTCTGTGCTCCCAGGTGTGCCTTCTTCTGGTGAAGGGTGATCTAGTCTCTTTACAGTGGAGTCAAAAGACTTTTCTAGGTATGGTGATGGCTCAAGAGGCCTTTTGAATCAGGTTTACTATTTATTCTTGGTGGAGAAACATGAAGCAGCTGAGACTTGTCTTTGATTTTAGTATCTCTTGAGTGTTTCAAGGATGTGAACAGCTAAACCAGACCATACAGCGGGCTTCTACCATGCTTATCTGACCTCCTTTAAAGAGAGGAAAATCAAATAGCCTTGTCTGAGTTATAAAGACTAGCTAGCAAGACTCCCGCTTTTAAAAATAGACTAGGACTACTCTGGAGCAACTGGAATACAAATTAGCTCCTACATCCAGCAAACATTTCCAAGGATCTGCATTGCCTGTGCTGCTTCAGACCCTGCAAGCTGCGTTGTTGACTGGATCCCATCTAGAGCCTCCTAGTAAGTAACATCAGTAAGACAATCACAAAGATGAGTGTAAGAGACAACAGGATCATAACTGGTAAGTAAAAAACGAATTTCTTTATAAAACAGGCAGAATGTATCTTTAAGCCACTTTGCTGTATTAATATATGGGGAAAGCAATATGTAGGTGTATCTATGAAGTGAGGAATGAGCTAATATCTTAGGACGCACTGCCGCCATGTTGTTGAACCTACATGTTATTTCAATGATATTGTGGTGTACAAGCTGTGATTCATTGTTCTGTACTGCCCCTTTCAAAGAATCAAGAACTTCATAGGTTGTAAAATTCAAGAGTTCTTTTCAAAAGAAGAGGCTGCAGCCTGGTCTGACGAAAGACATGTTGTACTCTCTCATGGAGACTTAAATGTTTGTACTTTCTTGTGTGCCTGAATGTGAAATCACTCTAAGAGAGATCAACATGCTTTTTGTCCTTTGTATGGAAACAGAATGTCATATTGAAGCCAGCTTAACTCTCCATCCAGCGTCTGTTGTGTTGAAACTTTACTGCTTTCATTATCATGTAAAACGCTTTGCCTATCCATTGATACACTATTGCTGTCTAGTACTTCACTTATGCTTGTTTAAGAAAGTCACTGTCTCATATTGTGATTTAGGATTTAATTCTGGGCAGGAAGGATGGAATTCCTCCAACTGGAGGGAGCCTGTACTGCCTCCTACACTACAGTCCTTAGGTGGTGCATTGCTGCATGAATACAGTTCATGAGCTGAGCACTACACCATGGAGGACGTATTCTGTACCAAGTCTGAATAGACTGAAGTGGCAAAAGACCACCAGAAATGGAATAGGAGGGTTGAGTTACTGGATCACCACTTCACTTATGCAAGTCAGTGGCCTAAATCCTTGCACAGGGAGTTTGGAGGGGCAGGAGGCCCTACTCCAGTTCACTGGCTAGCATAGCAACTGGAGGAAGGTTGTGCAACAGTTCTGCAGCCTTCTTGTGAGTTAGGAGGATTAATTTCACCTCTTCAGTTCTCACAGCGTTCCCTGTGCAAAGCCAAGTCCACTTCAGCATTGCTGGGGAAGAAGGGTGAACCTTACCCTCATAGCAAACAGTGATAATAGTAAAAAATGACAGAAGAGAAGTTCAGTCTGAAGTCACCAGAAGTGTGCACCTGTAACACAGGGGTAGGCAACCTATGGCACATGTGCCAAAGGCAGCACATGAGCTGATTTTCAGTGGCACTCACACTGCATGGGTCCTGGCCACCAGCCCCGGGGGCTCTGCATTTTAATTTAATTTTAAATGAAGCTTCTTAAACATTTTAAAAACCTTATTTACTTTACATACAATAGTTTAGTTATATATTATAGACTTATAGAAAGAGACCTAAAAAGGTTAAATGTATTACTGGCACATGAAACCTTAAATTAGAGTGAATAAATGAAGACTCGGCACACCACTTCTGAAAGGTTGCTGACCCCTGTTGTAATACCTGCCTTCAGAACTCTTGGAATTCTCCAGATGATCAATAGGCTTTGGGCTACATTACAAACTGGCTTCTTGTTTATGCACAGGAGGGAGTGGGGCTTGGCAAAAAAGCACATGACTTTGGGCAGATCTACAGTGCAGATGCTACTATGTCGCCAGAAGAACTTCTCTCATCAGCATAGTGAATCCACCTTCCTGAGAGGCAGTAGCTATGTCAGCAGGAGAAGCTCTCCCATTAACATAGCACTATCGATTCAGGGGGCTAAAATTGGAATAAGTGTTGCTCAAGAGTGTGGATTTTTCACACCGCTGACCAATGTAGTTATACCAAGGTACGTTTACAGTGTAAACAGAATATTTTCCTTACTCTTCAGGCTTTCAAATGGTGATTGCTTATGTTGTTTAAAATTCCCTGCACCCCTCCAGTAGCTAGCAGTGTCACATCTAACTCCTGGTAGGTAGGCCAGGCTCTGGCACGATGCAGTTTGAAGTTGTACTCTGAAAAAATTGGTCTGTAAATGTGCAGATATGCAGTAATACTGCAAAGCAATACTTAGCATATTTGAGTGTCTCCAATGGCCTGGCTCTCATCTCGATGTAGGAATGGTCACTAATTTCAGCTTTAATAGGAGTTGTACAACTCCCATGATTTTTTTTTAATTTTGTTTTTGTTGGGTGCTTGAATTGTGAAGGGCTGTTGTTGCCTTTCTAAAACTAAGATGTACTTTTTTGACCTTATCTATCCAAGCTTTCATTACTCCTAGTGCTTGCTTTGTAAATAGCAGTTGAATTTAGACGACCGTAGGGGAAGTAGCATTCTGTTAGTCTGCTGTAAGTCTGGAACCTGTTCTCTTGCTTTAGCTGTTTATTTCCTTAACCCTGTGAGCTCTATGGCTTGTTTATATATGAATGTGTGTACTGAGAACGCTTATAGACTTCCCAGGGCAGCTACCTCAAAAAAGGATGATCCCTGGGAAAACCTGGACAGGTGGCAGGCCTATCATCAGGGCATTGTTGGTTTCAAAACCTTGCAGTTTTAGCTACATGATGTCCACTGATTTTAGTAAAAAAAATCATATCCTAAACCACAACCACATGACTTTTTTGGATAATCTCACCCCTTCCATTTTCAAAAATCTGTGCTGCCCTAACTCTGTTCCCATTTAAGTCAAGGGTGAAAGGACTAGTCTATGCTATATCAGCACAACTGTACCACTGTAGCACAAAGGATGATGTGTTGTGCCAACTGGAGAGCTCTCACCAGTCAACAATTACTCCACCTCAGTGAGAGGCAGAAGCTATGTTGGAAGAAGACTGCCTCCCACTGACTCTGCCTGGTGTGGCCAGTGCTTAGGTTTGCTGTAACCTGTAACTCATATCACTTGCTTAGGTTGTTGTAACTTGCATGGCTCAGGGCGGGGGGCTTTTTCACACTCTTGAGCAAAGTAAGTTACATCAGTTTAAGCAATAATGTAGACAAGTCCACGCTCTTACTGCTTTCAATGGGAGGAGTTGGGTAAATATTGAGTGGTATCTTTCTTTTTTGTTTGTGTGGAAATTCCACCCAAGGAGGATGCGTGCAGGGACCTAAATAAATGTCTTTGAAGTGCTTTTGCTCTAGCTGTGTTCCCTTCAGTTATGCTTTTTTTTTTTTTGATCCATCTTGGCTGTATAGTTGCCATATCATGAGTTTCACCACTGAAACTCAACTGTCACTCTTATTAAGTGTGTGACCCTTAATGCATTTGAGCTAGTCACCCCACAGTGATTTGACCAGACCCAATTATAAAATGTCAATGTAGCAGTTTGAGGAAGGGTGGGAATTTTCTGTAATTTTTTGAATGCTGTGTATGCCTCAGTTTCCCTCTATACTTTGCACTGTTAAGTGTTAAATATGCTTGGGGGTGGGGGAAGAGCAAGGATAAGGTGGGGGTGTCACACTGCTGTCTGGGCCACAATAAGTAGGGTTGTTAAGGAACCAGCTGGACCCTGCTGAGAGCAACCTCTCAATGCAGAATTCCAAAGAGACAATGGAAAAGCCCCAATGACCAAACACTGACTCCTAGGAAACCTTCTCCAAGAGAAAGGAGGTTCCTCCCGTAAGTGTGCAGACATCTCCTGAGAGACCAGCAGGGAACTAGCTCAATTTCCAGCCCAGAGCACCTTCTGCAGGCTGGTGATCTGCTACAACTGAGCCCTGTATTCCCCCCCTCAACCCCAGTGCCCATTTTATCCGGGGTGCTATCCCCTGGCAATACCCCAACACTGTGGGTCTCCCTTCCCCAGGGAACCCCCACTCACTACCCACCTCAGTCTGGGCTACTGCTAGTCCTCACCTAGCCCACTCACTGGGACTGACGGCAGTATAAAAGCCACTCATCACAGGCAAGGGGATTTGACCTGCTGTCTTCTACCACCCAGTACCTTTATGGTCCTGGGCCCAGGCCCTGCACCCTGGAGAGTCACTAGTCTGGAGCTCCCCTGCACCTCTGGCTCTTCTCCAGCCCTGCTTCACTCCCAGGTACCCTCTCACTTCCCTACAGCTAAGCCAGTCTCCCTCCCCACCTAGAAGAGAAACTCTACTCAGCTTCTGGCCGCCTTGGCCTTCTTATAAGGCCCAGCTGCCCTGATTGGGGCATGTGGCCCAGGTGTAGCAACTTCCCTAATCAGCTTGGGCCTTTTCTCCTAGCCTTCTCCCAGGGCTGGCATCTACCCTGTCAGGGCTAGAGCAGGTAACCACTACACCATCCCTTTCCCCCCCCCCCTCAACTGGGAGGCTGAGCAGAGATCCTAGCTTGAGAAGAGAGGACTGTGGCATGACTGACAGAGGATCAAGTGTGGGCTTCTAGTTCTTGAGAAGGCTGGCTGCTCCCTCCTGGAACTGACTAAGGAGGTTATAGAGACAGAGTAAGAAATAAAAAATGATGAGGAGTACTTGTGGCACCTTAGAAACTAACATTTAACAAATAATAATAAACCAACAACAACAACGTTAGAAATGGAGTTCACTACAGCTTGGCCATCAAATTGTGCTGGCTTGGCCAGAATGGTCTGTGTGTTAACCTTTATTTCTCTATTAACCTAAGGTCTTCCAATGCTCTGTTCCAGTTGACTAATACATCTTACTCTGTTTTGAAAAGGCTATTTAGTGTCACTGCAAATACTTGCTGGGGTGCATTAGTCCTGGCAGAGCATACAAATCTCTACTTGTCTGTCTCAGTTGGACTTGCTAGGCAGAGATCTCAGAGACAGTGAGGCTCCTGAAGGAAGAAGGGACTCCTTAGACATCAGCCACAATGAAGGGCTTCCTCCAAGAAACTGTATAAAAGCTGGGGCATAGCACCAATCCCCTAGATCCCTGTAAAGTAGTCATAAGGATAACACCTGGTGAGCTCTGAGTGCTAAAGGGTAAGATGTTCTGAGTAGTAGAGGTCAATGGTACACAGTGTAGGAGGTGTGACAAAGTTCCTCTTCTATCTTGGTGGGTCCTGCACTTATTGGCAGATTTGCTCACCTCAGTGATCTCCTCCTGTATCTGATCAGGAGTTGGGAGGTTTGGGGGGAACCCGGGTGCGCCCTCTACTCCAGGTTCCAGCCCAGGGCCCTGTGGATTGCTGCTGTCTATAGTGCCTCTTGTAACAGCTGCATGACAGCTACAACTCCCTGGGCTACTTCCCCATGGCCTCCTCCAAACACCTTCTTTATCCTCACCACAGGACCTTCCTCTTGGTGTCTGATAATGCTTGTACTCCTCAGTCCTCCAGCAGCATAGCCTCTCACTGTCAGCTTCTTGTGCCTCTTGCTCCTAGCTCCTCCTCACACACACTTCCTCTCCTCTGGTTCCTCCTCACCTGACTGGAGTGAGCTCCTTTTTAAACCCAGGTGCCCTGATTAGCCGGCCTTGATTGGCTGCAGGTGTTCTAATCAGCCTGTCTGCCTTAATTGGTTCTAGCATGTTCATGATTACTCTAGTGTAGCCCCTGCTCTGGTCACTCAGGGAACAGAAAATTACTCATCCAGTGACCAGTATATTTGCCCTCTACTAGACTCCTGTACCCCACTGGTCTGGGTCTGTCACAGAGGATAGACACTGTGAGTCAGCTGATATAAAATGGCATATCTCTTGTGATGTAAAAATCAGCTTAGCTCCATTAACACCAGTTGAGGAGCTGACCTACTGTGTTAAATAGACTGTCAAGGAAGAGGATTAGACATTAAGATTATGCTACTAGGAGTCACTGGATGACAGAACAGAGGACAAGGCCTACAGCTGGCAATAGGCTGACTTTCAGAAAACTTTGAAGGTGAAATTAAGGGGCAGATCCTCTGCTCCTGTAAAATGGTGTGACTTCTTTCCTTAAGTTGAGCTTTGCTTATTTATCCAGCTGAGTAACTGGTCCAGGAAGCTTAAATTTGATGTGTGGGGATGAGGCAGTGTGCAAAAGTGTGGCCAATATAGCTGTTCAGTGGGGTAAGGTGGTGATAAAGTTGTGGTGATTTGAGGAAAGTAACACAGGTGTTGACAAAGCCAGAAAGGAAGAGGTTAAAGTAACCAAGGTGAGATGAGTTGGGGATGGGCAAGAATGTTTGACTGTGATGCCAATAATGTAACAAGAGACTCCCACAATCTTTTCCCTCTTTGCCTGAGATGTCATCTCTTGTAGCCAGGGTATCTGCTGCTTTCTCCTAACCCTTGAGGGAGGCAGGCCCCACTGGGCAAGAAAACTTGCATTAAGAATATATTCTGGAAACCTTTCTTCCTGAGAATATATTCAAGCAAAGTGTTTATCTTGTGTAACCTGACAGGCAGGATTGAGAGCCTTTGTGGAGAAGATCCCGCTGGGGTTTCCCCACTGGGAAACATCTTGAAAATATCTACTCTTCAACACAGTCTCATCCATTCAAAAGTTTTAGTGAAGTATTTTGATGAGCACCAGAGGTAAGTAATCCCTGAGAGGATGATTTAATGGTATCCAGAGAGGAGGTGAACTCCATCACAAGTGGGCTGTTGTCTTAATTAACTTCCCTTTCAATGTGAATGCTAAAGTTCAACATGATAGGATCTATTTGCCCCTGTCCATATTCCTTCCCCATTCCAAGCAGAAGTGTGGAATCTTCAGGGCACTGTCTCCCCACTCCCCCCACTCAAAACTTGTTGGGGAGCTGGAATTTGTACAGGGGAGGAGGTGGAAGCAGCTAAATCTGAGGAGGAGTACCTCTTTCCTTCTTCTGATCCCATGGAGAGTCTGCAAGAAAAGATAATACAACTTGGGCATGTGTGATCTTTTCTGTGTAGCCCCTCCATCTTCCCTGGAGGTCCAAGCACTGGTCATAGCTGGGGAGGAAGGCCCCTAACTAGTGAGGCACAGGAGTCCAGGATTATCTATGTGAAGCTCTAAGAATCCTCCTAGCTTGCAGTGTGTGCTACTAACTCTTATATGGTTGGTTAAACCCTCTTTCTCTTTAGTGGAACCATGCAGTTGTAATCTCCAAGGAGTCCTGCATAAAGACTTCCTCTTCTCCTACACGTGCTACCAAGCCTTTCCATGGGAGGGGGCCAGTGTGACCTAGATTATGGGAGAGGACTCTTGGAATCCCCAAGTGTTATGAACATTTATGACCAATGCAAGTCTGACCTGAATTTGAACCTGTCTCCTAGAGTTGGAAAAGGCTCCATATCCAATCAGCAATCTGCTCCCACCCAAACTATTTCTGCCTCTGCCACTGGTCTGTTGGGTGACTTCAGGCAAGTTGCTTCAGCACTATATGCCTCTGCTTCCACATCTGTACAATGGGAATACTTCCTTCCTGTGTGAAGCACGTTGAGATCTATGGCTGAATTATTATGATGATAAAAATTTATCAATTATCAGATTTTGAAGAGTAGAGTTGAGTAAACAATGAGTAGTTTAAACAAGCCCCACTCTTTCATGGAACAAAGTGAATCAGTAACAGGACCCTCAGTTGTCCCCTGGGGACGAACCTATAAAAGGAGATAATGAAGCCTAAATTCACTCAATGTTAAACATGTGCTTTGAAAACTAAAGTTTGTGCCTTTGGCTGTAATCAGAATAGGAAACGAAGCTATGGGGAAACATTTTTAGATATCCTTTTAAATTGTTTTGTTGCCTGCAACTTGGTTACAATCAAGTAGTTCAGTAAGTATCCCACTAGATGTCAGTATGATCTGTTAGTTAAGTCCTGTCCCTATATTTTCCTTCCGTGGACCATTTTGTAAGAAATCCTCATGATCTCGCCTCCCTGCCTTTCCCACACCAATGTTCCCTCTCTGCATGCTTCCCTAAAGTCTCGGGGAACCATCAGAGGTCTTCCTTTTGGGCTGCAGAACTAATCACGTTGAGAAGTGCTGAAACCAAATCAGGTAATTTCGTCACTGTAGAGTTCTCAGAAGACTGAAGGGAATTTCAGAAGCTATTGCATGTACTCTCCTCTTGGAATCCAGCAGGACCTGAGAACAGGGAGTGAACATTCAGTGATGACCTTCTATGCAGCGAATTTCATTGATATGCACTGACCTTTAAAGAATATGCTTACGCTGTTGAGGAAATCCTTGAAGTTCCTGATGCAGTTTGCCTGAACCAGCAACGAATTCCCGTTTTGCATGCTGTTCTTTTTGTAGTATTAACTTACAGTCCCTCTCATGAACTTATCCAGTCTCCTTCGTTTTAGGAGAATATTAAAATATCTTTGGTGTTGGTGGCATGTGCAAAATAAAGACCTAAAGTGCCTCTAACACCCTGCTCTCTGAGAGCCTTTTTTTTTTTAAGTTTTGATCTTTTTTGCACATGTACACTGAAATTCAAAGGTGCCCAGTTGTAAAGCAGCTGAACTCACTGAAGTTCAAATCACAAGTTATACTGGGCTAGATCTTCAGCTTGCGTAAATGAGCGTTTCTGTGTTGACTTCAGTAGAGCTATGCTGATTTACCCTAGCTGAATAGTCTTGGCCATTGCCAGTTGTTTCACGTGCAAATTGCTTGAGAAGTTAAATCCTCTTCCAGTTCTTTTCTTCACTCCATGCTCCAAGCATACTGGCAAATAAAAAAAACTTTCTCTGTAAGCAGCTGTTGAATAAGTCACTAATAAATCCAAGGACTTGCAATTAAATAAAAGGAAAGACTTTAGGGGGATATAGAAAAAATATCCCTTTTTGTCTTATTCTTAAATGAATAAACCTATTTTTATTACATTTATTAACATGTTAAAATGCTCTTTTCTTTTTCTGTAATACAAATTCCTTAGTGTATTGTTGACTTGTTCAACAGCATTATCAGTGGTGATGAAAAATTTTCAGGGATATGGTTTGGAACCCTGTATTAGGTATGTGTGGTGAATTGTTACTAAAACAACAATACAATAAAAGGTTAAGAATTATAGTGTATTTTATAACATTATTACAACAATTGGTTGATCCAAGTTGTCTTTGACTGCTGAGCTGGCTTGTGATAGCCACATGTGTGAGGCTTTGAAATCCTACATGAAAAGGGGTTGCTCAAAACACTCCACATTTTTAATTTTTAAAAAAATCCAGAGACAAAAGGTGGGTGGGGTAATATCTTTTAATGGATCAGCATCACACACCCTGACTCTCTAACATCCTTGGACCTACATGGCTACAACAAAGCTGGATTTATCTTAACATGCAGATTTTTGTAACAAATGAGGGAAGGGGAAGACTTCAGCCAGTTTATTTTCTTCTTCTCCCTCTTTCTTCAGCAGGAGGAATGTAGAAACATTTTGAAAACTAACCCTTTCCATCCATACTTCCACCAATTAGGTAGATGGAAAAATGGTTCTTCTGAACCTGCTAAACAAAAATGACTTGAAAGTTTTCTGCATTCCACCCCCCTTCCTCCCAGCTTTTGCTCCAGCTCTCTATATGGGTGTAACACCTTCCCACTTGGAGGCAGGACATTGCTCTTGCAGCACTGTCTGCTTGTGGTGTGAGTGGAGGGAGTGGAGCAGAGCGACTGCTGGGCTTCTGTAACATTAATTCTTGCCGAGCTCCCACCCCCTCCCTCCTGTGACATCTGCTGAGTTTTGGTCAGTGGCAGGGCTGCTCTTGAGGAAACATTGTGCTGCTGGGTGAGGGGGAAGGAGGAAGAATAGGGACCAGGAGAGTGATGTGGAAGGGCCTTCCATTCAGTGTCTCAGAGACTAGCTATGTCCTTGCCACTGGGTCCCCATGGTTAGTAAATGTAGGGTGACCCTCTCAAGCCAGTTCTGTGTGCTCCAAATCCTTTTTATGGTGTGCAGCTTAGAAAACACAGGGAGGTGAATGTCAGTTTTCTGCTGCCTCCTGTTGGCTGTCAAAACTCTTCTGTGGGAAGGGTCAATCTGCCTGACTCTTGATGCCTTATGTAAAGGGGAGTCAAATTGTCAGTCTTGGTTAATTTCTTGTTGAAATATCTACAGAAGCAGCTGTGCAGTGGCTCCATCATGGCTGCTGCAAGTTGGAAGACTTTGTTTCTCAGTCCCAAGTCTATTTCCCAGAACTCACAGCTCATTTATTTGAGCTACAGACTGTATTCAGGGATTTTCCCCTAAATGGCGGTTGTAGAATAAGGTAACTCTCCAAAGCCTGCTGCAGCTTTCATCATAGCGGCAGCTTGGGGGTGGGAGCCAGGCTTTATGTGAAATCTGTCATTTTAAAGAAAAAAATTTCCTTCCTGATAGCAGCAAAGTATCAACATTTTGAAAAACTTGGCTTTGATCAGAATGTCTGAAACAGTTACTTTTCTGTAAAGCCAACTTCTCCCCAAACCACCTCCAACTTCAAAGAACATGCAGGAAAAATGTGTGCAGCCCAGATTAAAGAGAATTGTATGGTCAGAAAGCTGTGACAAGCTTTCGGATACACTACAGACTTTGGAGTGATGCTGTATTAACAGTCATTTGAAGTCTGATCCAACTCCCATTACAGTCAATGGAAACACTCCCATTGCTTTCAGTGGGAGTTGCCTTGAGCCAACATAGCAGGAGAAGAGGGGAGAAGTAGCAGGCAAAGCAGTTAAAGGTTTTTAAGATCACTTTTACCTTTTCACAGGTTTATAGATAGGAATTTGGATAAAATAAGATCCCATGAATTGCCGTCACTAGTCCATCAATCCAGTATACTACCTCCAGTAGCAACCAGTATCATGATGGGAGTTGGCAATCCCCATAACACATCTGACCAGTTAGGCAATATTGTTCAGGTGAGTGCATGTGTGAGTCCTGATTTTAAGTTCTAGTACTTGGAATGGTAAAAGCTTAGAATCAGAACCATGCAAAAGTTCCAGCGGTGAATAGTTTTTGTAGCAAATATGAATTCTCTGTGAGATTACTTTTCAGGGGTTTAACAAATGTAAAATCTGATGGTGATGTCTTTTGCTAGCAGAACACCTTTTCACAAAACAAACTGGAGACTCCCTATCCCCATCACCAGGGGAATTGTATTGTAATCAATTAAGTAATGTCTGAAGCTGGTGGCTACAGATGAGTAACCCTAATCCTTGAACTTTATTATTTTTACTCTTTGTAATAATTTAGTCTCAATTTACATAGTTGTACTAAATGTTGGTACAGTCAGAATCTTCACCAGCTGGTCAGGGTCCTTCTTTTTACAATGACCATATTATAAACATTAAATCTATAGTTCTTCAAGTGCTGTCCCTGTGGGTGCTCCACTCCAGGTGACAGTGCATCCCAGCACTGTTGATCAGAGATCTTCAGTAGCAGTGCCTGGTCAGGATGCATGCGCTCAGCTGCTGTCTCATGGCATTGTTAGAGTCTGCCTGAGTGCGCGTGTCCTGCATCCCCCAAGTTCCTTCTCAACCATCCTCAGCTGGGACTCAGGGCAGTGCTGATCCTCTTCCCTGGTCACTGAAGGAAATAAGTACAAAGACATAGAAATAGTTAGAAACATCCCAGTTATTTCCCTTCGTTTAGAATAGTTAACTAGTTTTTGTGTGTGTGGTGGTTTTTTTTTTTTGTCTTTTTTTGTTGTTTTTTTTAATTCCTTTTCTTCAAGTTTGTCTCCCATTGAGACACTCCACCCAGGCATTCCTAGTGCAATAATGCCAAGTCTTCAGGATTTAAGAAATGTGACTCCTGTCAGGAGCCTATGCCACGGTCCAATTGACACGCGTACTGTGTGTGAAGTGCCTCTGCAAGACACATGTCCCTGCCAAGTGTGTCCATTGTACCAGCCTGAAAACCAGGGCTCATCATGACAGAGACCTGCAGCTGAAAATGCTCCTGATGGAGAAATCCCTACAGCCGCCTAGGGAGATGGGCAATAGAAAACCCTCTCCCTCACACTCCCCAGTCAGGTTGGAACCATTTGGGAGCACGGCTTCACCCTCTCAGGCAAAGAGGCAGGAAACCCATCTGTCTCCATGCAAAGACTTTCAAAAGGGTAAAGGGTCTCCTGTGAGATCCTTACCCTCAGGGCTGACAGCACCAAAGGCAGGTGCCTCTGACCTTCCCAGCACCTCAGCCACGGCTCCCACGGAGCACAGCGGCATGGACCCGGCTTCCCGTAGCGGGAAGGTCTTCTTGGCACCAGTCTCCTTTGCACCAAAAATAGACCCGGTGCCAACAAGAACATTGGAGCCAAGATTGTCTATCGCTCCAGCAGCAGGAGTGGACCTCCCACAGGGTACCTACAAATGGCCCACGTCACCCATGAAAGCAAAGCAGAAGTCAATACATGCTTCTAATCACATATCCCGCTCAGCAGGATCACAGCCCAGGGCACAGCAGCAATTCTTGAATCAGGACAACATCTCAGTGGGCCCTGAGCCTGACTCTCTGCTTCTAGACACACAGTGCTCACTGTTTGACCAGCTGCTCTCCCCACCTGACCTAGCTACCGTCACTGACAGCGAGCCCAATATGCAGCAGCAGGTAGAGTTCTCCCCACTTGCCTCTCCTCCTCCACCAGAACCATTTATACCTCAGGACATGGCTCGCAAGCACCAGCCTCAGTTTCCCTACTTTGTCCCCCTGTGGGTGAGACCTCACTTCTCTTATCCTATGCCTTGGCCTCAGTTGTACCCTTCACCAGCTTCTGCTGCCACTCGTCCTCGTGACTCTTCCTCCAGACCACAATCTTGTTCTACACCTCTATCTCCAGCTCCGTCTACATATAGTGCACCTGAACCCTGCCACTGCCCCCTGAAGAGGTGGACTATGAACCATACCCTGATTCACTGACTCCTAACTTTCCATCAGCTCCAGATGGAGCCCTCATGCCTCCGCCTCCACAAAATGTGGACGAGGTTAAGCAATTCCAGGAACTTTTCAAAAGGGTGGCACTCAGCCAGTACATCCCTTTCAACGAGGTCCAGTAGTCACAACACAGACTCTTCACAATCCTCCAACCCTCTGCGCACTCAAAGATCGCATTCCCCATAAATGAAGCTCTCCTAGAACCAGCTGACACCCTCTGGCAGGCCCCAGTCTCCATCCCACCAACTTGCAAAAAGGCTGACCGTAAATATTATATTCCTGCCAAGGAAGTAGACTTCTTATTTTCTCACCCACAACTGAATTCTCTTGTAGTGGATACAGCAACACACAGGACGAAACAGCCACAATACTGGCCCACCCCACAAGACAAGGACCTCAAACTCCTTGACCACTTGGGCCGCAAGGTCTATGCCTCCTCCACTCTGCAATTCAGAATCACAAACTATTCTGCCCTACTTGCAAGCTACAACTTCAACAATTACAATAAGCTTTTTGATTTTTTACCTCCCATGTCCCGGAGGCAGTGGTGAGCTGGAGCCAGTTCACACTGGTTTGTGAGAACTGGTTGTTAAATTTAGAAGCCCTTTTAGAACCAGTTGTCCAAGCGGTTCTAAAAGGGATTTTAAATTTAAAGTGGCGCCTGAGGCTCAGACGGTGTGGGTGCTCTGGCAGCTCCCCGCCCCGCCTCCAGCCCCAGCTCACCTCCATGCTGATGCCACTTCCTCCCTGAATGCTCTTCCCCGCTTCCCGCGAATAAGCTGTTCATGCAGGAAGCCTGGGAGGGCTGAGAAGCAAGCGGCAGCTTCACACTCAGGCCCAGGGAGGCAGAAATGGAGCGGAGGTGAGCTGGGGCAGGGGGGGTGCGAGGAGGGCCACCTGCGCCATGGCAGGTAACCCCCTGCTCCCCTCCAGCTATGCTACCCTGCCCTTAGGATTCAGAGGGACCTGCTGGATGCTTCCCAGGTAAGCACTGCCAGACTCCCCACCTCGCCCCCCGGCAGGTCCCTCTGGCTCTTAGGGGTGGGGCAGGGTGGGCACCCACTACGGTGACCCACGAGACCCTCCTGCCTGGCTCTTGAGCTCCCGGATGGGGAGGCTAGTCCCCAGCTGTTTTCCTCCTGACACCCCACGGCTTTAGCTATCCCTGCCACTGGCGCACACTCTGGGCTGCAAGCTTGGCCTGACCTGGTGCTCCAGGCACTGCATGGCGGCGGTGCAGCCCAGCTCCAGCTGGGCGGCACAGCTGTAGCGCCGCCAGCCACCAGTGCTCCACATGGTGTGCGGTGGCGGTGGCCTGGCCCAGCTCCAGCTGAGTGATGCAACTGTAGTGCCACCAGTCACCTCCAGGCAGCACAGTAAGGGGGCAGGGAGCAGGGAGGGGGTGTTGGATAGAGGGCAGGGGAGTTCAGGGTGGTGATGGGGATGGATAGGGGTCGGGGCAGCCAGAGGGTGGGGAACAGGGGAATTGAATGGGAGCAAGGGTTCCGGGGGGTAGTCAGGAAGGAGCAGGGGTTGGATGTGGCGGTGGGAGGCAGTCAGGGAAGGGTTTCTAGGGGCAGTAGAGACAGAGAAGGGGTGGTTGGATGGGGCAGGGGTCCCGGGGGGGGTGCGTCAAGGAACGCGGAGGGTGGATGGGGCAGGGGTCCGGGGGGGTGCATCAAGGAATGTGGGGGGTGGATGGGGGAGGGGTCCTGGGGGGCAGGCCACTATCCCCTTGTGGGGTGAGGAGGGAACCAGTTGTTAAGATTTTGGCAGCTCATCACTGCCCAGACGACAGGAGAACAGACTTTAAGTCAGTCCTTCTTGAGGGCCAGTTGGTGTCCAGGATGGGCCCTACAAGCATCTTTGGCCATGGAGGACACAGAAGCTCGCACTACAACAACCGCAGTGGTCATGCGCAGATCTTCCTGGCTGTCTGCACCCGGTATCCCCAAAGACCTGCAGACCAAAGAGGAGGACCTACCTTTTGATAAAGATAAGCTTTTTTCCAAAAAAAAGTCCTTCACACTATGAAAGACTCTAGAGCAACCCTGTGCACGCTGGGCATATATCCGTCCCTCCCCAGGAGACAAAGGTATTAACCTTATCAGAGGCCACGCACACAGCAATATCACCGGCCCCAGCCCAGACCATAAGATATAGCCAGGAATCGTGCTAGACCTTCTAGGCACAGACAAAACCAGGCGCAACCAGCTACCTCCCACCCACTGGGAAACAAACAGCAATTTTGAAGTGTTGGTCGAGGGTTTGCATGACCACCCCTTGATTCCACCACCTATTTGCCCATTTGGCCACCGCCTCCAGGTTTTCCACCATGTCTGGCAGCAGGTCACGCAGGACTGTTGGGTCCTGGAAATAGTTCAGTCAGGTTACTCCATCCGTTTTCTATCTTACCCGCCCATCCTTCCCCGTCCCTCTTCAGGGACCTCTCTCACAAGCACCTACTTTGCGTAGAAGTGACTCATCTTCTGCAGCTCGGTGCGGTGGAACATGTGCCAACACAACATCGAGGAAAAGGGTTCTACTCCCACTTTCTGATCCAGAAGAAGGGTGAGGGAAGGAGACCTATACCAGACCTATGCCGACTGAACAAATTTGTACGTGTCCAGAAATTCAAGACGGTCACATTGCACACAATAATACCCCCGCTGGAACAAGGGGACTGGTTCATGGCCCTTGACCTACAGGATGCCTATTTTCACATATCCATTCATCCAGCCCACAGACACTTCCTGCGATTCACACTTAGTCACAACCATTTTCAATACAGGGTACTCCCATTCAGACTCTCCACAGCACTGAGAGTATTCTCCAAGACCCTAGCCATAGTCATGGCCCACCTCCGTAGACATGGGATTATACTTTTCCCCTACCTAGATGACTGCCTCATCAAAGGCGGCTCATACAACAAGACATTATGAGCTACCCGTTTTGCCATCTCCCTCTTCCACAGTTTCAAAATAAACTTTCAGAAATCCACCCTGACATCCACACAGGACATCAAATTAATTGGCACTCACCTGGACTCAGTTAGAACCAGAGCCTCATCCCACACAAGATTCCTACCCAATAGACTTACCTGCATTCTATCCCAAACCTCATAAGACTCCGCAAGAAGCGGCACTACATACCCTCGATGTCAGCTGGGCAATTGCCTTTTATCTAGACAGGACTAAACCATTTTGTAAATACCCTCGGTTATTTGTCTCCACTACCAAGAGATCAAAGGGGGAGACATCTCTAAGCAATGACTTTCCAAGTGGATCTCCGACTGCACCAGATCCTGTTACCAAACTCAGAATGCCCAACCACCCAAGGGCATCAGAACTCATTCTGCTTGGGTGATGTCAACATCCATTGCCTTCCTCCATCACGTACCTATTACTGACATCTGCAAGGCAGTCACATGGACATCTGACCACACATTTGCCAAACATTATGCTATCACACAGGATACCACAGCAGACACCATAGTAGACTACACAGTATTGTCTACAGTTGTCACTGCCACAACTCCAAGTCCTACCAACCATAGTGGGTACTGCGTCACATTCTCCTGGAGTGGAGCACCCACAGAGACAGCACTCGAAGAAGAAGAGAAAGTTACTCACCTTGCAATAAATGAGGTTCTTCAAGATGTGTGTCCCTGTGGGTGCTCCACTACCCACTCTCCTACTTTGGAGTACTATTCTGATATCTCTATGGTAGAGAAGGAACTGAGGGGATGTGCTCGTTCAGGCAGACTCTAATGATGCTGCGAGACAACAGCTGAGCATGTGCATCCCGACCAGTCACTGCTACCGAAGATCTCCAATCAACGGTGCCGGGACGCACCGTCACCTGCAGAGGAGCACCCACAGGGACATACATCTTGAAGAACCTCAGTTACTGCAAGGTGAGTAACCTCTTCTGTACAAAAATCAGATGTTGGCCCCCAAAACCCGTCTTTAAATCAAGACTCCCTGAAGCAGAGTAGTGTGATTGGAACAGACTCAAAATCAAGTTATGTGCCATGATTTAACTTAAATTATTTCCATTGTCCTCAGTCATTAAGTATGATAGATGCAGAAATCTTACAAGGACAAATTGGGATTACCAGGTTATTTTTGCACAAAACTTACTGAGAATTGAGTGAGGCTATCCTGACAACCCTGTGACAATGTCCTGTCATCGGCAAGGATTTTGGTGACAGCAGTCTTTAGTATTGCAGTGTTTTTAAATGTATTAATGAATTAGGTGCATTTGAGCTGGTTGGCAGATAACCCTTCACTTATGTAACACAAGCATTTAGGAGACAAGAACAAAAATAATTGGAATACAGTGAAAAGCACCAGTTCTGGCAGAATTGGGGTCTGTAGCTATGAAGTAATAACACCTTTTTTTTTCTTTTTCTTTGTGCTATACCTTTCTTAAATGGTGCTGAATTTGCACCACTCTTGTTCATAGAGATCTATGAAGATAGTCAAGGGAGACTAAAACTACATGAATTCTCATCATGGAGACTTTACTTTTGTTTTTCATCTATAATTAAGGATACGTTTTAGTGATGGGTATTTTTAATAAAAGTCATGGACAGGTCACAGGCAGTCAACAAAAATTCATGACCTGTGACCTGTCCATGACTTTTGTTATATACCACTGATTAAAACTTTGGGCTGGGGAGGTCACAGGTGCTAGACGGTGAGCGACCTGGGACCCCTGTTGGTGGCACTCACAACTGGATACAGTCCTTCAACTGAGGCATCTCTAGTGCTGAATAGAGCAGAACAGCTACCTCCTATGCCTTACGTGCGGCACCCCGTGTTAATACATCCCCATGTGACATTTACTTTTGTGGCAACAGCATCACACTGACTTGTACTCACTTTGTCACCCATTATAAACCAAGATTAACAAGCCTTAAATATTTAATCTCCCCACTTTTGTCCAATTCTCCCCACCCACACACACACACATTATTTTCTTCTCTTACATGATCCTTTTACAAGAAGGAGAACATGAACACAATCACACTTTAACTTCTAATATGTTAATGTTGTTCTTACAAATCCTGATACAAATGTCCGTTTCTTGCAAGTCCTTCTCATAGAGGAATCAGGTAAGAGGATTGGGGGGGAACAGACTGTTTATAAGACATAATTGTTTAGTCTCCCCAATTTTTCCATCATGGTCTGGCTTCCTCAAATAGCTGGACAGGTCCAAAAAACCTATAAAAAGGTCTGAAATCCTGGACGCAAGTCGATTTGGCTCTAGGCCTTGGCTTCTTGTTGAGGTTTAAAAAATTTATAGAGGATATATTTCAAGAATAAAGATGCAGGGGGCTGGGCAGCTATTCTTCTATTGTGCTGACATTTTATCATGTAACAGAATCAATCAAAATCCATTGCAGTAGAGGAGAGACCCCCAAGTTTAGATCTTACTTCAATGAATGTTGAATCATCTCCATTTTATTTCGATGGGAGTTAGCTTGGGCCCCGGAAGAAGACGAGAGGCTGAATTTCTACTTGTGTTCAGGAGATGTGGCTCATGGTTACCGTGAAGGATTGGAACTAATGAAGATAAATAGCTGCGATGCCAGGCCTTGTTCCATATGTAATATTAGCAATATATTTTTAATGCTGCCACGCCTTTACTTCAGCTACAACTCTGCTAAATAAAATCAGTCAGGATAAGAAATTTCTTGTAAAATAGCCAAGGAAATTTTGTTAAATAGTTAATGAGCAAGCTGTGACTGTTGCATGAAGGTTTGTTGGTCGGTCGATCATCACAGATGTGATAATTTCATAGATCTAGACCACCCTGTCAGCATGTCAGCTTTAAAATATTACTCCTGGAATAATGAAAAATTACCAACTTCTCACCCTGGCTTTTGATTTATGGGCAGTTCCTCAGAGATTGATAAGTTTATTTTGTTGTGTTACCTGAAATGAATGATGGATACTTTTAAAAAATATTTAGCTTTGGATCCACTGCAAATGAGATAATTTTAAAGTGACTTGTTTAGTTGTTTCCAGAATAATTGGACATTATTACCATCCTGCCATGCATGAATTATAGGTCTCTGGAGAGGCTAAATAGCTTCAGATAATGTTTCTTTAATATTTCAATACAGTTCATCTCCACTGTTCATACAGGAGCTTTGACCAGATGGTTAACCAGCCTTGTAATGACATTTCACATTTCCTGTCTATTACTCATCAATGGAAAATATTATTTGAATTTACTGTTAGGTGTAATTTATGACCGACTCATTCTTGGACCTATATTAGACTCAGGGCCTAATCTTAGTTGCACTAAATTCAAAGGGAGTTTTGTTATTACTTCACTGGAAGCAGGATTTGGCCCCTAACGATTGTGAGAAATAATTTGTTCTTATGATCTGAAAGAAAAATCATGGCAAACAAAATAGAGTTTGGGGGTTTTTTTGGCTAGTCAGATGCTCGTGATGCCTTTGGCTTTGTGCTTGACAGTGGGCTTTTCCTGCGGTGGTTTTGCAGACAAAATAATTGGAAGGCTTCCTATGAGCTAATTTAAATTAAAAAAATCATGAAGAACCTACAACTAAGATCATGCATGTTGTAGCTTGTTGGCTGAGTGCACTGCACCTATCAGGGACCTTTTCAGGGGAGGGATAGCTCAGTGGTTTGAGCATTGGCCTGCTAAACCCAGGGTTGTGAGTTCAATCCTTGAGGGGGCCATTTAGGGAACAGGGGTAAAATCTGTCTAGGGATTGGTCCTGCTTTGAGCAGTAGGTTGGACTAAATGACCTCCTGAGGTCGCTTCCAACCTTGATATTCTATTACAAATGCAAAGTTCTATTCTTTCATTTCTGCCTCCACAAGCATCCTGTGTGCCATCCTCCCATCCCCCGCTTTTTCAGGGGCTCCCTGCAACTCCCTTCTTTATTCTTACCATATGAGAGATAAGTTACATGGTATCAATAGGTTAACTCTGTTGGGAGAAGGACTGGGATATCCTACCGGAAGATCTGGATGACCTTGTAAACTGAAGTAATAGTAATAGGATGAAATTTAATAGTGAAAAGTGCAAGGTCATGCATTTAGGGATTAATAACAAGAATTTTTGTTATAAATTGGGGACGCATCAGTTGGAAGTAACAGAGGAGACGAGAGACCTCGGAGTATTGGTTGATCACAGGATGACTATGAGCCGCCAATGTGATATGGCCATTAAAAAAGCTAATGTGGTCTTGGGATACATCAGGCGAGGTATTCTCAGTAAAGATAAGGAGGTGTTAGTATCATTATACAAGGCACTGGTGAGACCTCATCTGGAATATTGTGTGCAGTTCTGGTCTCCCATGCTTAAGAAGGATAAATTCCAACTGGAACAGGTACAGAGAAGGTTTACTAGGATTATCTGAGGAATGGAAAACCTTTCTTATTAAAGGAGACTCGAAGAGCTTGGCTTGTTTAGCCTAACCAAAAGAAGGCTGAGGGGAGAGATGATTGCTTTTTATAAATATATTAGAGGGATAAATGTCAGGGAGGGAGAGGAATTATTTAAGCTCAGTACCAATGTGGACACGAGAACAAATGGATATAAACTGAACATTAGGAAATCTAGACTTGAAATTAGATGAAGGTTTCTAACCATCATAGGAGTGAAGCTCTGGAACAGCCTTCCAAGGGGAGTAGTGGGGGCAAAAGACATATCTGGCTTCAAGACTAAGCGTGATAAGTTTATGGAGGAGATGGTATGATGGGATAGCCTATTTTGGCAATTAATTAATCTTTGATTATTAGCAGTAAATATGCCCAATGATCTGTGATGGAATGTTAGATGGGGTGGGATCTGAGTTACTACAGAGAATTCTTTCCTGGGTGCTGGCTGGTGAGTCTTGCCCACATGCTCAGGGTTTAGCTGATCGCCATATCTGGAGTCAGGAAGGAATTTTCCTGCAGGACAGATTGGCAGAGGCCCTGGAGGTTTTTCGCCTTCCTCTGCAGTGTGGGACACGGGTCACTTGCTGGAGGATTCTCTGCACCTTGAGGTCTTTAAACCACAATTTGAGGACTTCAATAACTCAGACATAAGTTAGGGGTTTGTTACAGGAGTGGGTGGATGAGATTCTGTGGCCTGCGTTGTGCAGGAGGTCAGACTAGATCAGTTGTCCCCAACCTTTTTGTGGCCAGTAGCACATTCATGTTTTCAAAAGAGTGTGGCAGGTGCCAACAATTTCTCAAGGCTTATTTTGTATTTGTACATTAAATAATATGAAAAAATCATATTTAATATTACATAATATATGAATCCATAAGATAAAAAGGGTAATTTTACATGTAAAAGGTATTAATTAAATTATTCAGCAATTACTTTTTCATTTTACCATGTGAATTTGCTCTTTTTTATCTACCTGTAAGAAAAATTAAGGAGTTTTTACAAAATAAATATCATAAACAGTTTTCATCTTATTTATTTTAAAAATAAAACATTGTTGAACTGCTGGTCCAAATATATTTATTATTCTTTCTTTAACATAGATAGCCAGTTATGGTTAATGAAAAATATTCTTTGTATTTTTACTTGTATCTGGATTTCAGTAAATAAACACATATGAAAAAAAAGTTAAACACAAGTTAATCATACACACTCATCAGCACTTAATAGGTTTTTCTAATAAAGTCAGTGTGATTTTTTTTGGCACTGCATTTCTTCAGCCAATTTTTCGTAGTTGGGAGAGTAGGATGATATTCTCATTCGTAAGCAATCATCAAGATGGGCATCTGTAAGTCGAGATCTGTATTTTGATTTTATGATCATTGTAGAAAACAGAACTTTGCATAGCTAACTGGAACTAAAATAAGATTTTATTTTGTATGCTACATTTTATTAAGGCAGGAAACTTTTTTCAGTCAACCAGATTCCAAAAGTTTTCATCTGTTGCGCAGGATTTTAGAACAATATCATTTTGAAGGTCCAAAATATCCAGTTCCACATCTTCTGTTCTTTCTTGAATGAGACTCTCAATTGATGTAGCCATTTCTGTTTCCTTTATTTGGCAACTAAAAGGATTCACAAGAAAGGCAACTATAGGCTCAATGATGGTGAACTGTTGAAATCTCTTTTCAAATTGTTCCAGAAGTGTTTGAATGTGGATAATAAATGGTGATGGGTTAAAATCACTGTCACATACCATTTTCTTCATACTTGGGAAATGTACAAGAGACTTCGTCTTCATATGTGACATCCACAGAATCAGTTTTTCTTTGAATGATTTTACAGAACCTATCATTTGAGCCACGTTTGTCTTTTCCCTGGAGCTCAAGATTTAAAATGTTTAATTTGTCAGTGATGTCAGCAAGAAAAGCCAAGTCCATTAATCAACTGGAGTCTTCTAGTTGCTCGAAGTTCTGATTTGTGGACTTCAGAAATTCTTTGATCTCTTCAACTAGGTTTAAAAAATGTGCAAGAACTTTACATTTGCTCAGCCATCATACTTGTGCGTGCAAGATAAGATCAGATTGTTTATCATCAACATCTTCCAACAGGGCCTTAAAAAGTCGGTGTTGCAAAGGTTTTGCTCAAATAGAGTTAATTATTTTAATAACGACATTCATGACATGTTGAAAAGAAAGAACTTCGATGCACAAAACTTCTTCTTGGTGGATAATGCAATGATAAGACATAAATTTTGGGAAGGATTCGTTCTTCTTACAGAGTGCAATGAATCCACTGGCGCTGCCCATCATTGCTCTTGCGTCATCAGTGGTGATCGCAGACAGCTTGTGTAGTGGCATACTAATTGATGTTGCATATGATTTGAATAAATTATAGATGTCCTCATCCTTTGTTTGCCCTTTCATAGGCAATACTTTTAGTAACTCTTCTTTTATGATGAAGTCACTAAATACCATCCTCACTATAACTGCCAACTGCACTCTACTCGATATATCTGTCAACTCATCGAATTGCAGTGAAAACCAGTCACATATTTCCGAGTCATCCTTTAGCTGAGTTTGCACGTCACTTGAAATGCATGTATCGTCCTCGTAACTGTGTTGTCTGATAACTGCAAGTCTTGTATTGCCGACAAAATCTCACCCTTGTTAGGAAATCCTTGAAACAGGCAATCAGCACCAGTCAAAAATGCTTCCTTCAACAATTCACCATCTTGAAAGGGTTTTAAATTCTTTGCAAGCGGATGAGCAATTTTAAAGGAAGCAATAGTAGCACTTTTATACTTTACCACTTATCTCGTGAAAACAGATTGCTGGGCAGATTAATTTTCTTATTTCTCAACTCAGATTTAAGTGGATGGCTAATGTCAAAAGAGCCGTGATTAGTTTGGAAATGGCGTTCGACATTGTTTTTTTGGCACTGCAACAGCACCCCCCGCACAATAAGCAAACACATTTCCCTTTATTTTCAATAAAACAAGATTATTCCCACTCTGCATTGAAATAATATGTACGTTGTCTTTTATTTGAACCACTCATTTTGGGGCAAAATGTTAAAAAAATAATGAATTGCAAAGCACAAGAAAACAGCAGTATAGGTGCAGGAAGAATACTCACATACAGGGCCGACTCCAGGCACCAGTGGAGCAAGCATGTGCCTGGGGCAGCACATGCTACAGGACAGCATTCCGTCCATTTCTGCAGTCAGAGCATTTTTGGGGGGGGTGGGGAAGTTGGCGGCAGTTCTGGGCAGTGCAGAGAGAAGCTAGAGAAAAGCCACAAGGACAGTGAACACCGGTGCCCGCAGCCTGCAGCCCCGGAGTATTCTTTCCCCAGCAGGTGCAGGGCCCCGACTTATCTCCCCTGCTGGGCACTAGGCAGGCCCCATGCCTGCCGGGGACAGAACACCGGCGCCCGCAGCCTGCAGTCCTGGAGTTCTCTGTCCCCGGCAGGCGCAAGGCCGTGGCTTCTCTCTCCTACTGGGTACTAGGCGGGTGCACATAAATGCCCTGGAAGGCATCATGGAGCCCGTGGGCACCGCGTTGGGGACCACTGGACTAGATGATCATAATGGTCCCTTCTGATCTTAAAGTCTATGAGTCTGAGGGCTGAGAGGGGGTTTTATGCTGGGTGCCATCAATGAGCTGTGGCTGTGTGAAAGAGCTGATGGGCTTTGTGCCTCTCCCATTTTCTCCCCACTTTGATTTTTCTGACTTCCTCTAAATTAATAGGGTTCTGTGCATTGGTATCTAGAATATTCCTTGAAATCTTGAAATTGATCTCATGCAGCATTCAAAAGTTATTGCATTACATTTAGACAGAAATGCAGTTGAGTGTAAAGCCTTCTCAAGTATAGCCAATAATTTGCATCCACTTTTTAATCTGTAACACTCTGTGGGTGAAGGGAATGTGGGTATGGTGATGGGGAGACCCCAAGTAGCCAGGCTTCATTCAGAAAATCTATTATTCACTTTATTTCTAAATTCATTCCTCCCTCTCTTTTGGTTTCCATTGCTACTTCCATTTCTTCCTCCCCATTGCCAGCTAGGCAGCCTAATCCAAATCCCAAACCAAGAAGCCCCTTTTCAGAAGCCTGGTGCAGGTCAGCAGTGCAATTCACATGGCAGAGAGAGCTCACTTGCCACATTCCAGCAGAAGATCAATACCTGCTCTTGGTTCTCCCTCTCCCTTACCCTGTATCAACTCCCTCTGCTAGGACGACAAGCAATCCAAACTTCATCTTTCTTCTTACTGGTGTTTGCTTGGGTTTTTAAATAGTTTAGATGTAGAGCAGCTTCTGAATGTGGTGTTTAAAGAGTAGGCTGGTCTAGGGAAAAATATTTTTAAAGTTTATAGTACTGAAACTGCTGTAAAAGACCTCTTCTGGAACTGAACTGAAGTTACTGTCTTGTTTTATCTTCTCTGTGATGCCAAGGTTATCCAGACTAAACAACTCTGTACTTGTTCTTCCTACGGTATCTGTTCTTCTCTGACTCCATATTCCTTTGTCTCCTTCCTTTTCCATCTCTGTCTCTTCTCCAGTTTCAGCTTGTTCTTTCATATCTGGATCATTCTTGTAGGTATTTCCAACTGTGCTGGGACATTCAATCTTTGTGCGCTCTGCACTAGTATGGCTCCCTTTTGTATTTTTCTGAGATGTAAACTGCTGCATATGTCCTTGCACCTTTTCCTCAAGACCAGAGATAAACCTGCCCTTAACTGCATAGGTATGCATATAGATAGTTGGGTTTGTCATGACTGGTAGAACCACATCATAAAATGCCTTCTGGGTGCTGGTTGAGACATTGAGACAGACTTTTATGTGCCATGCTGAGGAGGAGCTGGTGATCATGGTACATGCAGGTACCGGAGACCTAGGAGAAAGGTAGGAAATGGGTCCTGGAGGCCAAATTTAGCCTGCTAGTTAAGAGATTGAAGCCCAGGCTCTCCACTATAACATTATCTGAAATGCTTCTAGTTCAATGTGCAGGGCCAGTTAGGCAGAACTGCAGGGTCTCAATGTGTGGATGAGACCATGGTGTTGGCCGGAGGGTTTTAGGTTTATTAGGAACTAGATAAACTTTTGGGAAAGGAAGAGCTTGTACAAGAAAGTTGGGACCAGATTGCTGGCATGTAAAATTGAAAAGGTCTTAGAGGAGTTCTTAAACTAAGGGCTGAGGGAAAGCCAACAGGTGCAGAGAAGCACATGCTTTGGACAGAGACCTCCATGAGAGGAGGATTTATTAAAGGGGGTACTTTATCAACTTTGAACCTGTCCTTTTTATTAGGATATAAAGCATAGGTAGGAACTGAAGAGAAACATTGCAACAAAAAAGAGACCTATTCAATTATATCGCATGAAGGCAGACACATTTTACAAGTGCTTGGATACAAATGCCAGAAGTCTAAATACTAACGTGGGTGAACTTGAGCGCCTGGTATTAAATATGAGGGTATTGATATTACGGGCCTCACAGTAATTTGGTGGGATGATGATGATGATGATCAGTAAGACACAGTAATGCCGGGATACAAAGTACATAGGAATGACAAAGTAGGTCACACTGGTGGGGGCATGGCAATATGTGTGAAAGAAAGCATAGAGTCAAACATAGTTTGATTCATTTAAGATTTTTACTGTGCCATAGAATTTCTATGGATAGAAATTCCATGCCTCAACAAAGAGTATAGAGGTAGGACTATACTACTGACCATCTAACTAGGGTGGTGATTGTGAAATGCTCAGAGGGATTAGAGGCTACTAAAACAGAAAACCTAATAATAATGGGGAATTTCAACTGTTCCCATGTCGTCAGGATGGGATGCAGACAGAAAATTTCTAGACTCCATAAATGACTGCTTCTTGGAGCAGGTGGTTCTGGAACCCACAAGGGGACAGGCAATTCTGGATTTAGTCCTAAGTGGAGCATAGGAACCTAGCACAGGAACCTAGTCCAAGATGTGAACCACTCAGTAATGGTCGTGATAATGTAATTAAATTTAACGTCCTTGTAGGGGAGAAAATACTGAAGAAATCCACCAAAGTATCATTTAATCCGAAAAAGGGGAACTACACAAAAATGAAGATGCTAAATTAAAAGAACAGTCACAAGGGTGAAATGCCTGCGAACTGCAAGGAAACAAGGGCTGTCGAGCAATTTTTAAAAAACTAATTGCTATTAATGGTACTGTTAAATAATTGAATGGCATTTATTTAAATATAAAAAAATAGATACATGAGTGGGGAGAGGGGGGCACCCTGTCTTAACCCGCCCCTCCACACTGGCATAGCAGACAGGAGGATGCTCCCAGTCAGCCGGCTTTTTGACCCACAGGGCCCAATTAGAATACTCGGTGGCGGGGCATCCGCTTCAGGTTTTCTGTGGCACCGAAGGACCCCCGCTGCTGAAATGCTGCCGAAGACCCCCAGAGTGGACCCCCCCACTGCTGAAATGCCACCGAACCCCCCCGGAGCAGGGCCCCCTTAGGCGTGGGCGAGGGGCCCGATTCCGGGGAATCGGATGAATCGGCTTAAAGCTGGCCCTGCTCCCAGTGGCTCTGGGAGGGGGAAAACGGGGGACAGGAACAGTAGCAGCTGCACACATGGAGCAGGGAGAAGGAGGGACACCCTTGCTCCAGAGGCATCACCTGGCTCAGACAGCTGGTTGTCCAACCACCCTCTGCAGCTCAGATCTCTCTCTTCTCCCCCTGCCCCGCAGACGCTGCTGCTTCACCTGCCTGCTGCCTCCGTCAGTCCAGTTGGCTCTCGGCAGGTCAGGTGAGAATCCAAACCCTGCTCACAGCACCCTCTTTGGCGGGCATACACCTCTTGACTTGGCGCCTCCCAGTGGCTCATTTAGGCGAGGAGCTGCCTAGTGTGCTAGCTTTCCCAAATCCCATTCTGAGCTGCCTATCTTTACTCATTCATTGTATAGTAGCATAGGTACCTAACACAAGATTTGCGAATCCATGATTTTTCTAGGTGCCTAAAAGTTGTGTGGTGATGATCAGTGTTGTTGTACCTAAGTTCCTTTGTGAATCTAGCCCTTAGTTTGTAAGCTTTTAGGGGCATGGGTTGTCTTTTCGTTGTATGTATATGCATTGCCTAGCAAGATGTGGCCCTGATCCCTGACTGGAGCCTCTTGGTACTACTGCAGCTTGTTCCATTTATTAAGAGTTTGATTAAATGAGATTATAACCTGAGTGACACAGTGTTGTTTTGATGTCAGGTTTCCAAGCTGAAAAGACTTTATTTTTATTTATTTATTTTATTTAATTTTAAAAAACCCCTTTCTGTAATGCAAGCTCATATGTATTCATACAAGGGCCTGGGCTAGAAATAAATGCTTCCTCTTCACTAAATATAAATTTGAGCGGAACAGACCAGACAAACCACATTACTCATGTGCATAGGAATATATTTTTATTTCACAAATTGTTTTCTTAAATCTAAAAAGCATTCATACTATTGTATTCATATACATTAGTTTTTATAATAATGTAGTAATATTTCTTTCCCCAGAGGCTTGAGTTTTAAAAAAGTAGTTTCCTTTTAATACCAGAGACTCATGTAATGTTTAGAATTGATTTAGGCTGAGGCCCAATTCCGCAAACACTATGTATGTGTTTAATGTCAAGTATGTAATTAGCCTACTTGCATCCAGTAGGACAATTAACATGCTTAAAGTTACACACATGCATAAGCAAGATCAGGGCCTAAATAGATCCTAAGCCTAAATTCCATAATAGGAGTTATTAGTTATATTCACTCCAAGCCATGCAAAATGTTTGCAAAAAAATTAAACTCTTTGCAAATTGTAAACTTAGCAAAATTTTCATAAACATGGTCAAGGGCCAAATAGTCTTCAATGATAAGAACCTTAAAATGTATTGGCGGGAAATGATTTTGATTTGACCAAGTCGTGAGGTTTGAAAATCAATATTTGCACCTGAGCAGTATTTGGATGTATTTACAAAAAGAACAGGAGTACTTGTGGCACCTTAGAGACTAACAAATTTATTTCAGCATGAGCTTTCGTGAGCTACAGCTCACTTCTTCGGATGCATCGTGAGCTGTAGCTCACGAGCTCATGCTGAAATAAATTTGTTAGTCTCTAAGGTACCACAAATACTCTTGTTCTTTTTGCAGATACAGACTAACATGGCTGCTACTCTGAAACCTGGATATATTTAGTGCATTTTTACCAATGCTCCAAATGAAGCAAGGGTAGGATGACCAAATAGCAACTGTGAAAAATTGGGACAGGATGTGGGGGGGATAGCAGGTGCCTATGTAAGAAAAAGCCCCAAATATCAAGACTGTCCCTATAAAAGCAGGACATCTGGTCACCCTAAGCAATGGTGCATAACACACACTTGTGACTGACTGAGCTCCAGAGTGAGCATTTTTGAAAGCACAAAGGAAGATTAGGAAGCCAGTTACCAGTGAAATTCAATGGGAGTTACACACCTAATTCTCCTTTGTGCCGTTGGAAAAATCTCCCACATGTGCTTTTCCTGAAGACATCAGTGATTGCACAGTAAGGGAATCAGAGGGCTCATGTAGGCGCTAAAGGAGCTCAAACGCTATAAAGCAGAACTAGTAAAAGTCAGGGTTTTTTAGAGGAAACTTTGCAATTTTTTTTTATCACCTGTGGAAATATTTATTTATTCTGGGGTTTGGTCAAAAAACTGAAACGTGAAAACAGTTCTGGTTTTGGTAAAAATGTTTGGAGTTTGGTTTGCTTTTTCAATTGAGAGAATTTCATCCAGCTCTACATAAAAATGTCCTTTCTGTGTGAGAGACTGGGCACATCGTATAGCTTCTCCTGGGGAGGTCCTGAAATCCCTAGGAAAACAAGAAAGGAGAGTCACCAGGGGAAGCCACGAGCATACAGTAATGTGTGTGGGTGGGAGGGAGGTGGTGAGGGGGAGTGAGCTAGAGAAAGACTGGAGGGGGAAGGATTAAGAAGAAGAAGGAATAGCTTTTCATACTCTGATACTGTAACATCAGAGGTGTCTGAAGGAAGGGAGGTGAGACTACATTGTCTAAAAATCCAACAAGCTTTTAACATGGCTATACCCCTCACACAGTAGTGCCTGGCTCTCCCAGACCTGGTAACAGGCAGCACCACCCACCAAAGAACAATTTGTTTGAATCATATTCCCCAAGCCCTTCTGTCTCAAAACGCACCCACCTATAACCCAGCCAGTGGGGGAGGGATCACCTAGTGTAATACATTCTAATCCATACATAGCATAAGATTTCTCTCCCCCCACACACCCTTTTAAGGTGAACAAGGAAAGGGGCCTTGGTGTGGACTCCAGGAGTTGCGTCCCAGCAAGCCCTTCCATGCATGGTTGCTGACCACAGATTTGTGCATTCTGTTTTGGTCACGTCTCCTGTAACTTTTTCATTTCCTCTGTATTGCACTGTGATGACAGAATGCAGATATTACTAACCATACTATTGGATTCTACGGTGTTATACTTACCCTGAGTGCTTGTATTAGAGCTGAGCAAATAATTCTTGGTGGGAAAATTTACTCAATGTATATAGCCTCTTTTTTTTACTTCCAGAATACCCGCTCTCAAATTGCAATGACTTCACGATTTGTTTTAATTTATTCAACCGATGTTTCATTTTTGCTCCTTGGATTTCTCTTGAAGCGTCTGCTAGAGGTATTCAATATTCAACATCTGAGCTTTATTGGGTGGCTGCGACTTGTCACGTAAGTTCATGCCATTGCTTCAGTTGTCTGGCTGGGGAAACACAGCTCTCTTCTATAATTGCGGGGGGAAGGCTAGAAGCCTCTGTGGCTTTTGCTTGATTGGTGAGAAGCGTTAGTTTTCAAGAAGTAGCAGCAAATAGAATTAAGGTGTTTAAGTTTAAAAAAAAAAAAAAACTCTAGGAAACAAAACTTGTTTGAGGCATAATTGTATTTAAAAAAAATTAGGTCACTGCAGGACTTATGGACTCCATGTGGCAATGTGGTGAAACAAAGTTAAACTCTGGCAAAATGACTATGTGCAAAAGTGTGCTCATATTCTTGTCTGGCTTGTTTAATTGCCACTGTCCCAGGGCTCTGGCAAAGGGGTTTTCAAAATCTTCTATCCCTACTGTGCAAGCAGTGCCCATCCCACTAACATTGCCTGTACACAGTAAGTATTTGAGAACAAAGGAACAGAGGCTCAGCTGGGGTGAATTGCCATGGCTCCAGTGAAGTCAGTGGAACTAGGACAACTTACACCAGCTGAGGATCTCCTCCAAGAGTTGTAAAATTTGTTCTTCATTCATGAAAACTACACAGAAGAGGCAGAAGCACAACAGAATAACTAGGTTTATATATATGCAAATATTGGTAGGAAAACCTATTAAATTCACCCAGCTCTACAGTTAAGACCCTTTTCCCCCCTCTGTCTCCTTATTTTATAATGTGGTGGTACCCAGAGGCATCAGCTGAAATGAAGGGTCCATTGTGCATGGTGCTGTATAAATGCATAGCAAGAGATGGTCCCTACCTCAAAGAATTTACAGTTCTAAATGAAGAATATAGACCAAGGGTGCGAAATGATCCCAGAGGCACAGAGAGGTAAAGTGGCTTTCCCAAGATTACACAGCAAGTCAATGGCAGAGCCCAAAATATAACCCCAGTCTCCTGACTCCCAACCCAGTACCTTATCAATGTGCATCAGTGCTGTGTACCTTAGTACACAAGTTTGGAAATCTCATTATGATTTATTTCCCATGAAAAGTGCCTTGTCTCATTTGTTGTGTCTGGAAAGGTATATTTTTGTTCTGTTTAGGGTTTTAAATACCCTTCAAACTGTTAGACTGAGATTCTTTAGGGACAAGTAGAAACTGAGTGTAGAAGAAAAGGTTGTGTGCTTAAGGCTGGCCTATTACATATTTTTTAAAGGAAAAGCTAAACTATTAAATGCAACTATCTTAACTTTTAAACCACCTTTTTCCACTTTTAGCTTTTTTTAAAATTCTGTAAAATGAGAGAGATTTATTTGCTGTTGAAATGTAAATGGATGAGGAAAGGGTTGGCCTCCAAATCTCAAAGTAAGGTGAGCTTCTTTGAATGAATGGATGGCTGCTTTTCTAATAAATGACTCATGCAGGTGTTCTGGATCTTCCCTACTCCCCCCCATAGAAAAACTTCCACAGCAGTTAGGCTAGTCATTGACACAACCTTATATACTTCAGCATCATCTACATTTCCCACCTCATTTACAGCAAGAGCAAGACACATTCTAAAACTCTTCACAGACAGATTAAGCTAGCCGTGTTTGTTCAGAGTTTATCATAGAATTTCTATACTGGATCAGAAATGAGGTCCATCTGGTCCCCTCTATCTCAGATTGTGGCCAACACCAGATGCTGCAATAGAAGGTGCAAGAAACCATAAAATAGACAATTTATGGAATAACCACTCCCATCTTTTAGAGATCGGCTTGTGACCTGAAATAAAAGGCTATTTAACCCTTTCAAACTCTTCCAATCCTTACTAAGACATTCCTGGATGTTCTCATTATCCATCTAAATCACAGGTGACCAACTGAGTGGAAAAAATTGTATCACTGTAAATGATAAACAAGCTTGAAACTCAAGAAGGCTGGATCTAAATGAAGCAACCGGCTGCCCTCCCAATAGAATAGAAAAAAAAATTAGTGACTGGAGAGGGGAATGTTTTTATGTTTCAATGAGTCTGTAATATTTGCTGAAACATGTAATAAATAGCAACAGAGAGAGGTGAAGGAGTTGCTACTTGATTAAAGGAAAAAGCTTTTACAAAGGATGGAAAAAATACTACATATTTGCTAGGTTTTTAACACAATAGAAATGATCACAGTACTCTGGATTGTGGCACTTTAGGTCAGATGCAACTGCACTATCACTACTTTTATTTATACTAGGAGCAGACAAATTTAAAGTGCCTAGCAGCTGTTTTAATTATTCTCAAAACTTTTGCTAAAAACAGGGCGCTGCCTTCCTTGAAATTTCTAAGATTGGCTAATGGTAAAAAATGGGAGAAGTGATAAAGTTACTGCATTCGTCAGCCATCCACCCCAAAACATTTGCAACTGATTATATATTTCAAGACTCAGCCCAGAGTCATGAGGTTCCTTGTAAGCAACTTGCTGTTATGTGCCAATTGGAAGAAAACTAGAACTTCTGAAAAGTGCTCCAAAAAACTATTTTGTTATAACAAAAAACAAAACCAAAAAGCATGGATAGTGGTATTCAAATTGGTTTTGACTAATAATAAGCTATCGAAGAAAGACCACAAGATTACAATCTTAAAATTGCAATGTGTCCATTTTACTGGTTGCTGTTTAAAATGCATTTGGGCTGTCTCTTCCTGTTCCTGTTGGAATATTTTATCATGAGAATGAAATGCCAGAATCTGAAAGCCTGTCCTAGAAGAGAAAATAGTTGGTCAGAGGTTATTGCAAATGTTGATGAAAATGGTGGCCTTTGAGGCTTTCCCTCATCTTCCTCCTTTTTCCCCGTTATGATTTCTGTCTGGTATGTTTTTGTGGTCTTGCTGTCTCACACAGTGGATGATTTCCACCCCTTTTTGCTGGTATTGCTCTTGCTCTTTCCAGAATGCCAGATTTCCATCTGGGCTCTGCAATGCTTAATTTGTGCCAGGGCTAAGCACCTCTAGGCTTCGCAGTTCATAGCAACCCACCTCTGGGCTTGCTGCATCAGTTATGAAAAGTTTTTTAAAAATTGCTTGAGCACCGGCTCTTATTTCATTACATATTAAGCTCTGGGGCTCTGTATCACAGCACTTTTTTGCTGACAATCTCACTCCACCATGCCCCATTAGCACTAGTTGTGGTGGCAAAGCCTGACCTCCCTAGGCACAAGCCCTGACTTTGTCTTATGCAAGGGTTACTCAAACACTGTGCTGCGAGACACTGTCATTCTGACTGTCCTTCACTGAAGAGGAAAATATTAGATTCACAATTCTCTTAGGCGGACCCCCTCATTCAGAGGTGTGTGCCTTCAAAACAAGGCACGGAACATATGATCTTAGCTTCTCTCTTTATGTAGGTATATCAGAAAACAAGATTAAATCTTAAGGCTAGTCTCACTGCTTGCTTAGTCAATGAGATTGTACAGGGTACATGTCAGTGCATGACTTGCCACTTTAAATCTGAAACCCGTTAGAGTCCTACATCCACTTCAATTCTCACCCACTGAATTTCCCTCATCTAAGCCCCGGGCTAACCCAGCTAAAGCAAGAAGGGCAAATGCTTTCAGAGATTTCTGTCTTCTTCACACTTTCAGGCAAATTCAGTGGTGACTTAAATGGTGGTATAAGGTATCAATTAGGGCATGTTTAGCTGGTGCTCCTCAGCGGCAGAGTTGCATGCTTTTCCCATCAATACGTTGATCACTGTTCTCAGCACATTTGATTTTTACAGTCCAGAATAATACTGCTTGGAAGTGAAATCTTATTTTATGCACACATTACTCTCATGCCTGAATACAGAGCTGGAAAAGACAAGCACCTTAAACCCCCTTTCCTGAGCCAAAGTTATGGGAAAAAATTTCCAATGTCTTCAGTAGACTTTGGACTTTGAGACAGCAATCTATAAAATCACTGGAAGGATGTTGTTATTTTGCAAGAGTGTCATATCATAAAATGGATAAACTGAAACTAGATTGCAGCAGTAACATAGCTCTGAGCATCATCTTAAAGTTATGCCTGTTTTTCTAGTTTTTTCTAAGGAGTTTGTCTTATTGGTAGATGTCAGGAGTTAGATGCACTAAAATTTTCTTGTTTGAATAAGAGGACTCAATTGCTTGTTTATGGGTTCTAATAAACTAACCTCTGCCTTGCTTTTTTATCACCTGAAGTCCTGGATATATTTGTTAAGCCAGCTTCTGTAAGGATTCTTAGGGCCTTGTTTGAGATTATTTTACCCTTGGTTTTCTAAATTAGATGGACTTTTTTTTTAAAGCATGTATGTTTCATTAGTTTAATTTGCTTAACCTGTGTGTATGGGGAGGAGTACAAAGCTCAAGTCAGCCTTAACAATGACCAGCACTTATATTTTTGTGTGCATGTATGTAGGCAGGCATACACTCCCTGCTGCTTTTGATACTGAAACTTTGGTATATGCCATAGTTATTTGTCAGCTTACCAACCTTCCAAATTTCTTTCAAATTTGACACTACTTCTAATCAAACTTCTCATGTTGTTTTTCATCATTCCCATCATACTCTTATCAGTTCTGTATTTGCATAGCTGCACTAGCTGCCAGTGAGGTCAGAAAGGCATTTAATATCTTGTGGGTATATTAATCTATAACATTTTAACAAATTCAACAACTAAAATGTTGGGATTTGTTCCAAATTCACAAACCTTCTTGTACCTTATGCTCCTCTGTAGATCTCACTTTCCTTCACTCATCCCTTCTGAATGTATTTGCCAAGGACCATGTTTTTGCTCACCTAACCCCATTCAACAAAATCTTTACCTGTAGTTATGTTGCTTGCTGATAGCTTTTAAAACACTTTTTAAAAAAACTTATTTTTAGTTCTCTTGTGGTCACTTCTATTTGTTGGTATGGTCACTTGCTTGCTCTAAAATCCTGTGTGTCATTTTTGTTTAGTTCTTTTCAGAAAGAACAAAATAAAATAAGACAGAAAAACACAGGAGGAAATGTGAAGGACAAGGGAGGAAACTTGGGCAGGGAGCAAGAGAATTGGTACAGCAGCGATATCTAGCAGGTTCAATTCCAAGCAGATGGGCTCATCCTCAAAACACAAACAGCGCTTCCATGAAGCTAAGTGTGTGAACTCTTCAGAATTATATCTGAAGCCTTATGTGGACATTAAAAAGCCTCAGCTGCCTTTTATAAGTGCAGGGTTTTTTCTATATTTACACCTGGGCAAATTTCCCTTCCTCCCATTGTTATATGACTATGTAAAGAATCGCAGACTAACATTGGATATGGAACTTTATCAGAATGAGGGGAAATTATCCTCTTCCTCCTTTCACTATAAAGCTTCTACATGGAATAGTCCCAGCCCCATCCTGCCTGGCTTCTTGCTGTGAGGGTGAATAAATAACACATGTCCTTCGATGCTTGTAGAGCATCCTGTATCTCAGTTCGCTGCTGCAGTTCAGTAGGGGCTGGGTGTTGTTTGGAAAGTCCTGATGGTCTGGATGTGGCTATGTAGGTCCACATGCATGTGGGTCTGGCTTTCTTACTGTTTTAAATATGTTGAATAGATTTCATCCAATTCCAGAGGAAAGAACGATATTTCTTTAAAGTTGAGACATGCCATGCATATTGTCTTGGTTTGGGATAGTGAATTCCATGAATCAACATTCAGTTCTACTGCGTTAATCAGGGTTTCCTATTATGACAAACCATCTGGAAATCACTGATAGGTGTCTTTTTTTTTTTATCTTGATATAAATGAAAAACCCTAGTCAGTTGTCAATTTTAGTTTTCCCCTGTTGACTTCATTAAGAAGAGTGAATATTAGGCAGAAAATGCCACTCCACATTTTTCTCCTCTTGGGGATAATGTAATATTACCTTCCTGCACTAAACGTGACCTTGGAGAGGGGAGTTTGGCTCCTTCTTGCTTCTCTGATATAAAAGGCCTGAGGGGCAGGGGAAATCCTGGCTCATTTTTACCTTCAAAATATCAGGATTGTTCAAGCTTTCCTCTTTGCTGGAGGTCTCATTTAGAGGAACCAGAGAGATTGACTGGGAGCTTAAGCCACAGTATTCTTGCCAGCAAGTTAAAGAAGTGTGGATTGGATGAATGGACTATAAGATGGATAGAAAGCTGGCTAGACTGTTGGGCTCAACAGGTAGTGATCAACGGCTTGATGTCTAGCTGGCAGCCAGTATCAAGCAGAGTGCCCCAGGGGTCGGTCCTCGAGCCGGTTTTGTTCAACATCTTTATTAATGACCTCGATGGTGGGAATAATTGCACCCTTAGCAAGTTTGCAGATGACACTAAGCTAGGGGGAAAGAGAGAGATGCTGGAGGGTAGGGATAGGGTCCAGAGTGACCTAAACAAATTGGAGGATTGGGCCAAAAGAAATCTGATGAGGCTCAACAAGGACAAGTGCAGAATCCTTTATTTTAGGAAGGAAGAATCTCATGCACTGCTACAGGCTGGGGACCGACATCAGTTCTGCAGAAAAGGGCCTGTGGATTACAGAGGACGAGAAGCTGCATATGAGTCAGCAGTGTGTCCTTGTTGCCAAGAAGGCCAATTGCATATTGGGCTGCGTTAGTAAGAGCATTGCCAGCAGATCGAGGGAAGTGATTATTCCCCTCTATTCAGCACTGATGAGGCCACACCTGGAGTATTACATGCAGTTTTGGGGCCCCCATTACAGAAAGGATGTGAACAAATTGGGGAGAGTCCAGCAGAGCGCAATGAAAATGATTAGGGGGCTGGGGCACATGACTTACAAGGAAAGGCTGAGGTAACTGGGGTTATTTAGTCTGCAGAAGAGAAGAGTGAGGGGGGATTTGATAGCAGCCTTCAACTACCTGAAGAGGGTTTCCAAAGAGGATGGAGCTTGGCTGTTCTCAGTGGTGGCAGATGACGGAACAAGGAGCAATGGTCTCAAGTTGCAGTGGGGGGGTCTAGGATGGATATTAGGAAACAGTATTTCACTAAAAGGGCGGTGAAGCACTGCAATGTGTTACCTAGGGAGGTGGTAGAATCTCCATCCTTAGAGGTTTTTAAGGCCCAGCTTGACAAAGCCCTGGCTCGGATGGTTTAGTTGGTGTTGGTCTTGCTTTGAGCAGGGGATTGGACTAGATGACCTCCTGAGATCTCTTCCAACCCCAATATTCTATGATTCCATGAAGGACTAGAAGATTCAACATTTCCAGATTATCATCTGGAATTTGAGTTAGCATTTATTTAACAAATTCAAGCCTAGATGGGTTAATTGCAGTTTCTGACATGACTGTCTCTGAACAAAGGAGTCAGGTTAATTCTTTTAGTTATAGATTATTTGGTATTTTAAGGGATTTTGTCATAAAAGCTATACGTCACCTCATTTGCCTTTTTTTTTTTTAAACAGAACTTTCCTCTGTTTCAAGGTAGGGGGGTTGCTAATGAGATACAAACCTCTCACCCCTGCAGTTTAATAGTGAACTATTTCATAGTTGTGCAATGGCATGAGTCAAAGGAGTTTGGTGGTCTCAGATTCGTTGACTTCCCCAGACCTGGAGAAGAGCTCTGTGGAGCTCAAAAACTTGTCCCTTCCATCAACAGAAGTTGGTCCAATAAAAGGTATCATTCAACTCACTTGTCTCACCAGCATAACTGGCAAGGGGGTTTTAGTAGCTTCTCAGGGGAAAGGCAAAGGACTGATCGGGCAATTTAGCCCTACAGTCTAGGACTGGAAATGACCTTTTGGCTCATATAGTCTATTCTCAGCCCCAATGCAGGTTTGTTATCAACAGTAACTTCTTCTATTTTATACAACTATAGCATTGCCCTGGCAATTTATTCCATTATTCAATTGGCCTCGTTAAAATCCTTAGCTTCTAAATTACATTCTTTTAAAAAAATATATTTAATTTCAAATCATAACTTTTTTTCAGTACTGTTGGTCCTGATCCTTTTTCCACTAAACCAATTTCAAAACTTTCACTGACTGCAATGGATTAGGCTCTTAAATTGTACCAGTTCTTGCCATACAGCTGTGCACTATGGAAAAGGGGTGAAGTGGAAGAAGAGTCATGAAACCCAGGTTTCACATTTTGGGATGTAATCCAGACCAATGAGAGGTTGTCTCACTGCCTGTCCTGTTACCCTGGGTGCCTTTAAAATGCCCTGCTGGTGTCTGGAAGCATGTATTTGTGTGTCTTACTTCTTAAGGGTAGATTATATTCTCTTTCAGCTTTATTGTATGTAGGCTATAGACTTTTTTCCCTTTCTCTTTTTGCACTAGAGCTGATGGCTATTGAAAGTGAAAAACAAGGTTTGGAATGTGAGGCAATTGTTCTTACTAATGATTATAAAAATCTTATACTAGCAGCATTCTTGTTTTATTTACAGTGTGCATAACTGAATTAGCAAGTTTTATTTTCATGCAAGATACTATCACAATGTAAATCAGTAATTTACTATGAAATCTTTTATTATTTCTACTTGTTATCCTAGTAGTTTTGTGATTTAACTTTTTTTTTTAATGAGTTGCATTTATGCCATGCACCTTTTTTATTTTGCCTTTTTTTTTTATTTAGTCATGGTCTTAAGTGACTTGAGACTTCAGGGATTAATAAAGTATCCCCCCAAATCGTAAAGCAAATCACAGCATACCACAAAAATTCTCCTTTGAGACTGGTCCCAAACATCTTCTGTGGTGTTCCAGTGAAACAGAACACTTGCAGCCAGTGGCTAGTAAAGTCAGCAAAAAAAGAAAGTGACTCTGACCAAACTCTTATTTTTCAGAGCATAGCTGGAATTTCAGCCTCTCTGTACAAGCCTTTGCCATTACAATTTATTAGATGTTTTATGTAGTAGATTTTATTGAATGATTTAAGTAGTCTTGACTTGATCCTTTCCAAATGTGTGCAATAGTATTCCGCTACATGCTAAAATGTTTTTTATATTCTCACTTTCATGTAACGAAATCTCTGAAATCTAGATCAAGTTACCCAAATGCTGCATATACTATCTTACCTTCAGAATTAATTTGAAAAGCCATGTATACTCTGGCCTCTATAGCTATTTCCAGTAGATTTTATATTATAAATTAGGGTGTCTTATATTCATCAATGTTGCAAGCCGGAAGACATATGTCTGCCATCAGGAAGAAGAGGGGGTATTGAAGCCACCATCCTGACTAAGAACTATTAAGCTCCTGGGAGCGTGAAGGTTAGGATAAAAGGAAATAAAGAATATTAAGGATGCAGGAACTACATTTTCCAGAGCATATCTTGATCCCATTGTGTATTGATCTGTAGTCCTGGATTTCATCAAATGTAATATGTCATCTATGGCACAAATGGGGACAGCTTGAACTAACTATTCCACTAAAACCAGAGTATTGCTTTCTTATAGAATCACAGTATGTATGGTAAGATTTTGTTCTTAAAATGTGTATGTATAAAAAGATCTCTTCCACCTGAGTTTCCTTTTTTTGCAATCTGAATTATAATCCTCATTGTGAAGAGAGGGTAGTATTTTTATTAATCACTTTAGCAATAATTCTCCTATGCATACAGTTTCAATTAGGAGATACAGAATCCCTTCTGGGACCATGTAGATCTTCGAGAGTAGCCAGCACTAGATTAATGGATGCTAAAGAATGCTGCCTCCAAAAGATGTGTATTTGGTGATTTATGTATATTCTGAATCATTTCGCTACAGGTAACTCCTAAATCATAACAAGGTTACGACCAAGTTTAAATCTAGTTTTTAAGCTTTTTTTTTTAGTTTTGTTATGCTTTTAATAATTGTTAAAGGACAACAACGTGTGTATACTGAGACAATATTGTTGGGTCTAAACTTTTGGTAAACTTTGGAGCCAAAACACACCCAGACTGGCCGTCTCTGCATAATCCTTTCTGAACCCTTTATCGAACAAAGCACTGACCTGCAAACTACTCATGACACCCCCTTTATTAGGTAGCCATTAGCCTTTATCTCTACGCATTTACTTGTTAAACTTGCTTTTCCTGTAAAATCTTGATTGATTATGCATGACCATTATCTTTTATTAATCACTTTGTTTACTTCTGTGTATAAATATTGATGCTCACCCCTAATAAAGGGGCCACACTTATTCTAAAGCTTTTGGGTTAGTGTGAGCCCGTTGATCAACGCATTGGTGTCTGGTCTCTGACAGAATTGTGTGCCCATACCCACTCCGCACGAACTCGGGTGCTGGAGAGGTGAGTAAGGACTTGCTTTATTACCTAACAATATGACGCACATACCCCGCATATGAATTTAATACCATGTAACACTTAAAGGAAATTCAATTACTGCAAGAATTAATGTACTTTCTTCCAGTCAATTTAAAAAAAAAATCTTTTTCCATAATGCCAGGATCAGTTAAACAACATTTACTTTAAGTATAACTGATCAAATACAAATTATTTGAAATTGCAGACTGTGGCAATATCTGTTAAACTATTTTTTTGGCTATCACCACAGCTGTCCAGTTCTTGTTATTAAATGTATCTATAAATGACTTGAAAGACAGCCTTATAGTTAAAGATTGAGTTACAGGGGAGATTTAAAGTCTGCTGTGTTAGATTTGATTGAGTTGGATTCAAAGCTGGAACAGGCCTCTTGTCCAGTCCCAGTTCAAATGTCCTTGAATTTTTGTGAGAAGAGCTGCTCTTATGAGATTTTTGGCCCAAGATGGTGGAAGCCTACCAAGCACACCTAATCTTATGAGATCTCTGCCACTTGAGGAATGACTCATGTCTTCTAATCCTCTCTGTAATTTTGAATCTGCCCCTAAATTTAAACCCCAAACCATACTCTAAATCTCCATTCAGATCCAGACATTATCTCCATCTTCTCTCTGTAATGACTACACAAGATGAACTGAAACTCCAGCCCATTTCCTAGTATGCAGCTGTTTGCAGCCTAAAAGCCACCGTCTGAATACACAGTAGCCTTGTGGGCAGTCCCGGCAGGGAGCCTAGGGAGTGAATGGCTAGAACGACTAAGCTACTTGCTGTCTCTAGAACTGGCCCCTCCTGAACAGAGGCACAATAGCAGGCAGTGATTTCCCTACACCTCCTCTAAATTTCCCCAACACCCTCTCAGTTTTGTGAACTAGTTATGTGCCAATTTAGTGACTGTTCGGAAATCTGAATTGAAATTGAAACATTAATACATACTTTAAAAGCATATATAGTGTATGATAAAATACGTGTATCTGAAAGTACAATAGATTTGAAAAGTATGAACACAGACTAGTTTCCTTATACAGCTGTTTTTTTTTTTGACAACATCAGTGCATTCATTTCACTGATGTTGGCCAACCTAATAATTTCAAATGATGATTTGTAAGCAAAAGTCTAAATGAGCTCTCCCTGACAGCGAATGATGAGCTCGGGCAAAAGGCTTCAGGACCAGATTGTATTTACATTCACACCTAATCTACCTAGGTATCCGGCAAACAGAGTTGTGTTGCCCAAGTGATAAATTTTGATTGAGGTTGGGTTACAAATCACCTGAATGTGTGGGGTCGGGGATTGGGAATGAAATGTTGTTCTTACTGTATGAGTAAAGGGCAGTGGAACTGTACTTAGCCTGTGCTGATTGAGGGCATCAAAAGAGAGGGTGGGGACCTGTCCCTCTCCACTGTTTAAAGACAGAGCTGATTAGACTCCATAGATAGTCTTTTGTTCTGTTAAGTGACCACTGCAGCTGAAACCACTGATAATCAGGTCTAAGTCCTTAGTCCCTGCTGTGAGGACAGTGTTTCTGTGGGACAGTGTTTCTGTGGAAGAGACACCCAGACTGCACTAGCAGTGAGGTTCCCCCAATGAGAGCTCAGCTGAAATCACTAAGAGCCGGGTGGAACCTCAAGAGACCAACTCGCAGAGGTCACAGTGACTGGTGGCAGCAGAAGATGACTGCACAGGGCCATTGGCAACAGAGTGGTGGAGTGAAAGGTGGCACAACGAACAGCAGAGGCCAGAGCGAACGGTGAGCAGCTGCAGGAACGAGCAAGGTGCCTTCTTGCCCCCCACCTGGGAAGTGTACTCACATGAAAGCACCTCTGAACTCTAAGTTTCCACTGACCAAGAACAACACCGGTGAGTGGGGTGCGGTGGAGGGAAAAGTGAGGGACATGTTAAATAAACTTTTGTTTGTTGGACTATATTTTAGTGACTTTGCTCCAGAATGCTAGATTTGTGATTGGGAATGGAAACTTATATAAATATCAGAGTCCTGTGGCACCTTATAGACTAACAGACATATTGGAGCAGGGGTTGGCAACCCATGGCACATGTGCCAAAGATGGCACGTGAGCCAATTTTTAATGACATGCTGAAGCCTGCCAGGACTCCAGTGTGCCATTAAAAATCCTGCCTACGCGGCAAGCTGCAGGGTCTGTGCTGCCTGACCGGAGCGCGGACAGAGCACAGCGAGCTGCTGGCCCCTCGCCCGCCTTCCCCCCCCATTTCCTCTGGAGTCTTCCCGCCACGCGCGCGCGCAGCACTCTGGGGGCCAGGGCTGCGCGCTCCCGTGGGGCAACGTTTGGCTCTGTGGGGATGGAAAACCGCTCCCTGCTCATCCAGAGCAACGCCACGGCATGCACAGTGCTCTGAGGAGCGGGGCTGCACGCGTGGGCAGCAGCAGCAAAACTCCAGATGAGCAGGGAGCCTCATGGTAAGGGGTCTGGGTCCGGGGCTGGGAGGGGTTAGATAAGGGGTGGGAGTGGTCAGGGGATAGGGAGCAGGGTGGGTTGGATGGGGGGATGGGATTCCAGGGGGGTGGTTAGGGGCGGATGGTCTATGGAGGGGACAGTTAGGGAGCAGCAGGGGTGCATGGGGTTTGGGAGTCCCGGGGTCTGTTAGGCGGTGAGGGGTGGATAGGGGTCAGGGCAATCAGGGGACAGGGAGCAAGGAGGGCCCGGGGGGGTCTCTGGAGGGAGTGGTCAGGGGACAAGGAGCTGTGGGGGGGTTGGATGAGTCAGCAGTTCTGGGGGGGGCTGTCAAGAGGCAGGGGTATGGGGAGGGGTTGGGGCAGGCAGGCAGGGAGGGGTTATATGAGTCCAGAGTTCTGGGGGTCCTGTCAAGGGGCGGGGAGTGGTTAGATAGGCATGGGAGTCCAGGGGGTCTGTCCGGGGGCAGGGGTGTGAATAAGGGTTGGAGCAGTCAGGGGACAGGTAGGGGTAGGGTTCTAGGGGGGCAGTCAGGGGACAAGGTGCAGGGAGGCTTAGATGGGGGTGGGGTCCCAGGAGGGGGTAGTCAGGACAAGGAGCTGGGGGGGTTGGGGGTTCTGGGGGGAGCAGTCACCCAGCCCTCTGCCCTGAGCCCTGCACCCCCCCACACACCCCAGGCCCCTGCCCTGAGCCCTGTACCACCCAGCCCTCTGACTCCTTCACCCCCCCATGACCTCAGCCCTGTCTCTGGCACCCCCACACCTACCCAGCCCACCTGCCCTGACTCCTGCACCCCGCACATCCCCAGCCCCCCGACATCCCATGCAGGGCTGCCCGGGGGGGGGCAAGTGGGGCGATTTGCCCCGGGCTCCGCAGGGGCCCCCAAGAGAACAGGCGAGGCTCCCGCCCTAGCCCGACCCTGCCTCTGCCCCTCACCCGGCGCCCCAACAGATCCAGCAGTGTCCCTCAATAGCAGCGCACTGCGGCTGCCGTGGGACCCCTGAGCTCCCAGCCCCGCCCCTTACCATGTGGCTCTGAGCGGGGCGGAGCCCAGGAGCCACGCTGCGCCGCTGTTCAGGGACACTGCTGGATACGACGCGCTAAGGCTCCGGGTGAGCGGGGCGCCAGGGGTAAGGGGCCGGGGCTGGGGGGGTTGGCTAAGGGGCATGAAGTCAGGGCACAGGGAGGGGGCAGAGGTGGGGGCGCGGTCAGGGGACAGGGAATGGGGGGGTTGGATTGTGGGCATTCCGGGGGTCTGTCAGGACTCAGCGGGGAGGTGGATAGGGGTCGGGGCAGTCAGGGGACAGGGAGCAGGGGTGGGGTCCCAGGGTGGCGGTGGTGGGTCTCTGGGGGATGGTGAGGGGGCAAGGAACACGATAGGTCGGGGATTCTGAGGGGGGTGGGCAGTTGGGGGGGCAGGAAGTAGGGGGGTCAGATAGGGGACAGGGCCAGGCTGTTTGGGAGGCACAGCCTTCCCTACCCTAAAGTTCATTCAGCAGTTTGAGGCTTGCAGAAGAGCCAAGCTGTTAGCTTTTCCATTAGGGCTGCCATCCCTTTCACTTCTCAAATGCCAAGTTACAGTCTATATTTAATTTCAGTGCTATAGGGATATTCATGTCAAGGGAGAGTAGCTTCATTTAAAATTAGCCACAGGGGGAGGGATCACATGAGAAGAGCAATATCCTGCACCACCTACCTCCTTCCCGACCCTACCAAGGGAGACACTTCCCCCTCCCCCCCCCCAGCATTCCCTGAGGCTTCAGAGGATTTAATTCAGTGGTTCTCAAACTTTTTTGTCCTGGTGACCCCATTCACATAGCAAACCTCTGAGTGCGACCCCCCTCTCCATACATTGAAAACACTTTTTTATATATTTAACACTATTATAAATGCTGGAGGCAAAGCGGGATTTGAGGTGGAGGTTGACAGCTCGCGACCCCCAGTAATAACCTTGTGACCCCCTGAGGGGTCCCAACCCCCAGTTTGAGAACCCCTGGGTTAATTTAATTTTAGCACCCTGTGTCCATTCACATTCATGTGCTATTTTGAGCATGTCAGTTCTCACAACATAGGCTCATCCTAGATTCTGGAACAAGCTCAAATGCTCAGTTCGTGGAGTTTGTACATAAGCTATACTAAAGACAAACCCACAGTAACCGTCTCCAGTTTATGAGGGACCCCATGGAGCCAGTCTCTAGAAAACAGATAAATGCATGGAGGTTAAGTCCATTAATGGCTATTAGCCAGGATGAGTAACGAATGGTGTCCCTAGCCTCTGTTTGTCAGAGGGTGGAGATGGATGGCAGGGGAGAGATTACTTGATCATTACCTGTAGGTTCACTCCCTCTGGGTCACTTGGCATTGGCCATTGTCGGTAGACAGGATACTGGGCTGGATGGACCTTTGGTTTGACCCAGTATGACTGTTCTTATGTTCTAACCTAAATGAACCCAAAGTTATGGAGACAGATATGAGTCAAGGAAGCCAGCAGAGTATGAGAAACCTGGAAAAATCTCTGACTGGATGGGCTCAGGCGTTTGGTCACAAGCTGAGGTGGTTCAAAAGTTTTGGATTTTTTTAAGCAGAATTTTTTAGTGTTTCTTTAAACAACCAAACACAGCAAGCAGCAAACATTTGGCCGCACACTTCTGAAACCCCAAACCATATTCAGGTTTTGGCAGACTAATTTCAGCTTTTTAATTAAAAAAAACCACAACAAATTTTGAAGGAAAGCAGACATTGTCCGTGATTTTTTTCTGCTTTTTAAAAACTTTTGACGGAAAATATTTGTCCAGCCCTTTTAATGAGCTTTAGTGCCTTTTAGCACTAGCTGATGCTGAGAACCAGCGATACCTTGTAAAGAAGTTTTCTCAAAGCTGGATTTGTGCCGAGATGCGGAAGGTTTATTTTTCCCAGGGCTGCCCCTGGCAGGGAGCAAGTGGGGCAATTTGCCTGGGCCCTGCATGGGCCCCCACGAGAATATAGTATTGCAATTTTTTTTATGGAAGGAGCCCCCAAAATTGCTTTGCCCCAGGCCCCCTGAATCCTCTGGGCGGCCCTGATCCCATGCACCACGCTCATCCCCACCCCCACCCTGAGCACCAAACGGGAGCTCCTGCACCCCCACTCACATTCCCACCTGCACCCCTCACACCAAATGGGAGCTGACCAGGTAAGTGCCCCTGCATCCAACCTCCTGTCCCAACCCTGAGCCCCCTTCCTCATTCTAGCTCCTAGCCAGACCCTCCATCCCCAGCCCTGTGCTCAGTCCACTCCCACCCTCAGCTCAGTGCAGAGAGAGGAAGAGAATGGGCCAGAACCAGGGAGAGGGTAGGTACCCACTGTATGTGGTGAGGGCCAGGACCCCAGACCGGCTGCGGGCTGAGTGGGTCTAGCAGCTGGAATCCCGGCTTGCAGGAGCCGGCGGATGGAACCCCTGAGTGGCAGTGGGCGGTGGGCTGGAAGTGGGTACTTCCTTTTTGTTTTTTAAAACCTGCTGCCTATTAATTTCATTGGGTGACTGCTAGTTCTTGTGTTATGTGAAGGATTAAATAACATTTCCTTATTCACTTTCTTCATACCAGTCAAGATTTTATAGACCTCTATCATATCCCCCCTTAGTCGTCCCTCTTCTAAGCTGAAAATTCCCAATCATTTTAATCTCTCCTCCTGTTTCATAACCCTAATCATTTTAGTTGCCCATCTCTGTACCTTTTCCAATTCCAATATATCTTTTTTGGGATGAGGTGACCAGATCTCCACACAGTATTCAAGGTGTGGGCATACCATGGATTTATATAGAGGCAATATGATATGTTATGTCTTCTTATCGATCCATTTCTTAATGATTCCCAACATTCTGTTTGCTTTTCTGACAGCCACTGCACATTGAGTGGATGTTTTCAGAGAACTATCCACAGTGACTCCAAGATCTCTTTCTTGAGTATTAACAGCTAATTCAGATTCCATCATTTTGTATGTATTGTTGAGATTGTTTTCCAATGTGCATTATCCTAACAAAACATTTACTTTATTTGTATCTCTTTTATATATCTCATCTGCCCTGACAACCCCTGTAAATTTGAACACCCCCCTAATTTCAATTCTTAGGGAAACCACCGATAGCAAGGTGGTGTAAAGAAGCTTAAACTGCTGCGGCCATTGTTGTAATTTTTTTGAGGCTGAAGCAAGGACCTCAGTCTCCAACACTGACACCTTTCAAGAGCTCTGAATTCATCTTACTATTTATTTGTTCCCAGTAGCACCTAATATGCTAGTTTCAGTACAAACACAAGAGGATAGTCCTTCCCCTAGGAGCACATAATCTAAAAAGGCAAAAACAGACAAAGATGGAGGCTATGGGAGGGGTGCAATATACAAGCAAAGTGATCAAAGGATGGTTGATAGTGTCTTGATAGTGTCAAGTCTAGTAATGTACATTGTTTGAGTTGTGTTGCGTAGATTATCTCCAATTAACCCACAAGCTTGCCACAATCAGCCAATTGAGTTTCTTAAAGTTCTCTTGTTAGAAGTGGATATGCAGGAGGGATTGAAGGTCGAGAGGGTAGTGGCTTGAAGAGTTGCTTAGGATTGTCATTCCATGTGTAGAAGTGGCATGGAAGAAAACATGGAATAACTGAGAGAGACAGATAGGGTTGCCTAGGCAGGCAGTGGCAGAGCTGAGGGCAGAGGGATGATGCCATAAGAGAGGAGGTTGAAGTACAAGGATCAGAGTTATGTAGGCCTTGAAGATAAGGACAAGAATATGAATGGGATGAAGTGGAGGAGAGGATACCAATGGAGGGACTCAGAGGTGGGGGTTACAGGTCAGCTCAACAGGCCAGGAAGATGGGTTGGGTGACTACAATGATAAAAATGGAGGAAGTGGGGAGGAATACAAGACATGACATCTACAGTCCTGGTCCCACTGAAATAATGGCAAATCTTCCATGATTATAGTGGTTGCAGGAGCTGTAGCCCTACGTTTCCTGAATAAATTGACTATCTCCATAGTTACAGACAAGCTCCACAGATTGGTTCCAATTATACCTCAGAACATGTATCACTATTTGCATTACAGGTAAGCTGTGATCTGACATCTTAAATACGATACTATAGTTCTAGAAATGGAGACGTGTATCTCACCTTCCACTGATGTTGAATTTTTGCCTTGTTTTGCAAGGTTTATGTTTAAATTTATAGCACATACATTTTTAATGTTTATGTGTATTTTAGTGCTGCTCTTTACAGTAAGTCCAGCTGACATTCTTGAGTAATAGTAACATATTAGTGGTGGTGTTTCTATGAGTCTAATATTAAAGTACATTGTTTGACTACAGTGGCATCTCTTGGAGCGCTGAGATTTTCAGCCTAAATGAAATGCTGCTCTAGCTAATTATATTACACTCCTCTAGCATTTCCAAAGGGCAAGCAGAATGACATGAAGGGCCAAAGGATTTAATTCATAAAGCCAATTCTAGTCAAAGTGAGCAGTTGACTGAAAATGGCTTTAGTTTCATTTTTCAATTACTCCTTAGTTACAACACAACAAAAATACACTGGGCAAATGAAATATAAAAATGACTTATAGAGACCTTGCTTTTTTGCTGACATAAAAAGTCAACAAAAAAAGGATTTTTAAGGATGACTAAGCACATAAGTGCAGAAATTTTTTGAAAGTATATAGTCCCCAATCTTACATGTTATTCCTGGCAGTCCAAACCTCTGTGCTCCTATGAAGCCTCAACTGAAGGATTTTAGGGTCAGATGCTCAGAAGAGTTCAGCTCCCGCTTAGGCACCTAAATAAAGTGGCCAAATTTTCAAGACTGCTGAGCACCTAGCAACTCTCTGAATGGGAGCTATTAGTGCAATATGCTTTGATCTTCAGATCTTGTGGGGCTTTTTATTTTTGATATATTAAAAAAACCAGACTACAATGTGTAGTTTTACTCAAAAACATCATTGTGTACACATGCAGCTCATGACAATTTAAAAGAAAGGGTGTGTGGGGGGAAATATTAGTCTTGATGATTTGAGTAATTACTGCTGAATTTACAAAATCCAAGGGTTTCCTTCTTTTTTTCTTAAACTAAGACTTAAACCAATGTTTGTGGAGGGGCACATATCTTTAATTTGAAAGTAGGGATATAGGAATACTTTGTACAGTTAAAGGCCATTAATCCTGCAACTACAGAGCTGGCCATCTAGTTGGGAAGGAGGAGAGTGGGGAAGGTAGTAAGCTTCACCTCTTAAAAGTCTAGCACATTGCACTCAAACAGGAAACCCAGGAGGCATGTTGGGATCCTAGGGTAAGGTTATTTAATTTTAAGTAACCATGCTAGGATCCTTTTTAAGGTCTGGTTTCAGACTTTGAAGAATCTACCAGACTTCTGATGAGATGAGACTAGCACCTGCCTCAACAAAATTCTGCCAGTGTAATAGCAGCTTTGAGAGTTTTCTCCATCCACTTATATGCTGCTCTCTTCTTGTTCTAGTCTAACCATATTTAATAGGTGATCTGTCCTACTAGCATCCCCCAATGCGCTTTGCTATGTTGTTGTGGTTTCTACTGACATCCATTTCCTTCCAGAAGTAAAGTATTTTCTCAGTTGTCTTGCAGCTCTGCTTCCAAGGGATCTGAAGTGAGAGGAGGTGCCAGTTTGAGGCACCCTTCCTTTTCAGTTGATATATATAATTTTAACAGTTGAAATGCTGAAAATATTTGGCACATCAGAGGGCAACTTAGGAAGAAAATGAATAGTGTCCTTTCAAGGTCTTCAATAATGCCTATCTACAGGCTTTTTCCTCTACATAGGTCAACTTATTGCTCTCATTTGGCCATTTTATTTTTCAAAGGCGTAGTTTTATCTCTAAATTCATTGTTTTATGTAATTTGTTTTCTAAGTATGAGAATTGACATCAGACACCTCTCTCTAAAAAAGCCATTAATATCTTCTGAAATTGTTTTGAGTTTCCCTGTTTCCAGGCAGTTACTTCTAGCTCTTATGACAAAAACGTCCTGGCAATCAATCTTTCTCTCTTCCTCTCTGCCCCTCAAAAATGAAAAGGTGTGTGATGAATAAGGAGGTCAGAAATTAGTCAGCCATTACTTTTTGGGGGGGTATCAACTGTGCTTTATTTAAATTAAAGGAGGATGGACCGAGGCAGTCTTCTTGCATCTCTTCCAACCTAAAAATGCCCATTTGTTATAAAAGAGACAAGACGGGTGAAGTAATATCTTCTAATATCTCTTTACCTTGAATAGTTCCTTGAAATATGTGTTAACTATTTATGCTGGACAATCTGTTCTGCCTTGTATTTATCTGTGACACTCTAAGTAAGTTTCCCAGAAGAGCTCTGTGTAAGCTCAAAAGCTTGTCTCTCTCACTAACAGAAGCTGATTCAACAAAAGTTATTACCTCACCCACCTTGTCTCTCTAATAACTTGCGACCAACATGGCTACAACAACACTGCACTTAACATTTGTTGTAAAACCTTTCTGAGATCTAATTGGAGAAAAGTGATCACGCGATCACTAGGGCCCTATCAAATTCATGGTCCATTTTGGTCAATTTCACAGTCATAGGATTTTAAAAATTGTAAATGTCATTATTTCAGTTATTTAAATCTGAAATTTCACGGTGTTGTAATTCTAGAGGTCTGAACCCAAAAAGGGGTTGGTGTGGGGGTGAGGGGAGAGACAAAGATTATTGTAGGGGGGGACATGGTGTTGCCACCCTTACTTCTGCACTGCTACTGGTGGCACAGCTGGAGAGTCGTGGCTGGGAGCTCAGCTCTGAAGGCAGTGCTGCCGCCAGCAGCAGTGCAGCAGTAAGGGTGGCACTACCATTACTTGTGCGCTGCTGCCTGCAGAACTGAGCTTTCTCCAGCCCAGCAGCTGCTACTCTATGGCCACCCAGCTCTGAATGCAGCAGCGCAGAAGTAAGAATGGCAAGTTTTGGTATTGCCACCCTTACTTCTGTGCTGCTGCTGGTGGGGAGCTGCCTTCAGAGCTGGGCACTTGGCCAGAAGCCACTGCTCTCTGGCCACCCATCTCTGAAGGTAGTGAAGGTGGCTGTAATAACATATGTCCCAGATTTGGACCTTAGCGTCCAAAATATGGGTGTTAGCATGAAAACCTCCAAGCTTAGTTACCAGCTTGGACCTGGAAAAGCTGCCACCACCCAAAAAATTAGAGTGTTTTGGGGCACTCTGGTCCCCCCAAAACCTTCCCTGTGGACCCCAAAGACCCAGATTCCTTGAGTCTTACAACAAAGTAGAATAAACCATTTCCCTCCCCTTCTCCCTTCCAGGTATTCCCTCCCTGGGTTCCTGGAGAGATACACAGAAGCAAGCTCCGTGAATCTAAACAGAGGGACTCCACCCTCCCCGTTTCCAGTCCTGGAAACACAAGTACTTCCCTCTTCACCCAGAGGGTATGCAAAGTCAGGCTTAGTAAATCTAACACAAAGAGATTTTCCCCCTGACTTCTTCCTCCCACCAATTCCCTGGTGAGTTACAGACTTAATTCCCTGGAATTCCCACTAAAGAAAACTCCAACAGGTCTTAAAAAGAAAGCTTTATATAAAAAGAAAGAAAAAAATAAATAAAAATGGTCTCTCTGTATTAAGGTGACAAATACAGGGTCAATTGCTTAAAAAAAATGAATAAACAGCCTTATCCAAAATGAATACAATTTAACACATTCCAGCAACTATACGCATGTAAATACAAAAGAAAACAATATAAACCTATGGTCTTCCTATCTTTGTACTTACAACTTGGAAACAGAAGATTAGAAAGCTGGAGATAGAAAAATCACTCTCAGAGCCGAGGGGGTCAGACCCAAGACAAAGAACAAGGAACTCACACCCAAAACTTCCCTCCACCCAGATTTGAAAAAGTCTTGTTTCCTGATTGGTCCTCTGGTCAGGTGTTTCAGGTTATTCCTTTCCAGGTGAAAGAGACATTAACCCTTAGCTATCTGTTTATGACACGCCCCCCAAATTGCAGACAGTGGGGAATCTCACTGGCGGCGATTTCCTCCTAGAACTTTCAAATAAACAGATTAATACAACACATGCACCTTTACATATACCACTAAGTATATAACTAACAGACTTTTACATTTTAAGAACTTTTTAACTATTGATTCTGGGAAACTCTCATGGGAGAGAGCATCAGCTACTTTGTTAGAAGCTCCTGAAATGTGCTGAATTTCAAAATCAAAATCTTGGAGAGCTAAACTCCAACGAAGAAGTTTCTTGTTGTTCCTCTTGGCAGTATGAAGCCACTTTAGCGCAGCATGGTCAGTTTGTAGCTGGAACCGCCGTCCCCAAACATATGGGCGTAGCTTTTCCAGGGCGTACACAATGGCATAGCATTCCTTTTCACTGACTGACCAGTGACTTTCCCTCTCAGACAGTTTTTTGCTGAGAAACACGACAGGATGGAAGTTGTGATCCGTTGCTTCCTGCATGAGAACTGCTCCTATACCACGCTCAGATGCATCCGTGGTTACTAGGAATGGCTTGTCAAAGTCCGGGGCCCTGAGCACAGGGTCAGACATGAGCGTTGCCTTAAGTTGGGTAAAGGCCTTTTGACACTCATCAGTCCACTTAACTGCATTCGGCTGGGTCTTTTTGGTCAGGTCAGTCAGTGGGGCAGTGATTTGGCTGTAGTGTGGTACAAATCGCCTGTAGTACCCGGCCAAGCCTAAGAAGGATTGGACCTGTTTCTTTGACTTTGGGACAGACCACTTTTGGATAGCATCCACCTTGGCCTGTAAGGGGTTTATGGTTCCTCGACCTACCTGGTGTCTCAGGTAAGTTACTCTGTTTTGGCCTATTTGACACTTTTTGGCCTTAACAGTTAGTCCGGCCTGCCTGATGCGCTCAAAGACCTTTTCCAGGTGTAGTAGGTGTTCGGGCCAGGAGTCTGAAAAAATGGCCACATCATCGAGATAGGCAACTGCATATTCTCCCAGTCCTGCTAGTAGACCATCTACCAGCCTCTGGAAGGTGGCAGGTGCATTTCGCAGCCCGAAAGGAAGGACATTAAATTCATACACCCCCGCATGGGTGACGAATGCTGACCTTTCCTTGGCAGGTTCATCTAGCGGTACTTGCCAGTACCCCTTGTTTAAGTCTATTGTAGAGATGAACTGGGCACGTCCCAACTTCTCCAATAGCTCATTGATGTGTGGCATTGGATAGTTGTCCGGACGAGTTACTGCATTTAGCTTACGGTAGTCCACGCAAAAGCGTATTTCCCCATCTGGTTTGGGTACCAGAACCACTGGAGATGCCCATGCACTGGTAGATGAGCGGATTATACCCATCTGTAGCATGTTCTGGATCTCCCATTCTATAGCAGCTTGGGCGTGAGGAGACACCCGGTAGGGTGGGGTTCTAATTGGGTGAGCATTACCTGTGTCAATGGAGTGGTATGCCCGTTCAGTCCGTCCTGGGGTGGCTGAGAACAATGGGGCGAAGCTAGTGCACAGCTTCTTGATTTGTCGCCGCTGCAGACATTCCAGGGTGGTTGAGCGGTTCACCTCTTCCACGCCACCGTCTTTTTTCCCTTCGTAGTAGACACCTTCAGGCCACTCAGCATCATCTCCCTGGACTGTAAACTGACAAACCTGTAAGTCTCTGGAATAGAAAGGCTTGAGAGAATTAACATGGTACACTCTGGGCTTTAGTGAGGAATTGGGAAATGCTATGAGGTAGTTCACAGTTCCCAAGCGCTCTTGGACCGTGAACGGCCTTTCCCATGATGCTTCCATCTTATGGGCCTGTTGCACCTTCAAGACCATAACCTGGTCTCCTACCTTGAAGGCACGTTCTCTGGTATGTCTGTCATACCAGGCCTTTTGCTCTTCCTGAGCATCCTTTAGGTTTTCTTTAGCAAGGGCTAAAGAGTATTGGAGGGTGCTTTGTAGGTTGCTTACAAAGTCCAGAATGTTAGTTCCTGGAGAAGGCGTAAACCCCTCCCATTGCTGCTTCACCAACTGTAATGGCCCCTTAACCTCGTGGCCATACACAAGTTCAAATGGTGAAAACCCTAAACTGGCATGTGGCACAGCCCTGTAGGCAAAAAGGAACTGCTGCAACACTAGGTCCCAGTTATTGGAGTGTTCGTTGACAAATTTACGTATCATGGCCCCCAAAGTTCCATTAAACCTTTCCACCAGGCCATTGGTTTGATGGTGGTACGGGGTGGCAACCAAGTGGTTCACCCCATGAGTTTCCCACAGTTCTTTCATGGTCCCTGCCAGGAAATTAGATCCTGAATCTGTAAGGATGTCGGAGGGCCAACCTACCCTGGCAAAAATGTCTGTTAGGGCCAGGCACACAGTGTTAGCCCTGGTGTTGCCTAGAGCTACTGCTTCCGGCCATCGGGTAGCAAAGTCCACGAAAGTCAGTACGTACTGCTTTCCTCTGGGTGTCTTTTTTGGGAAAGGACCCAGAATATCCACAGCTACTCGCTGAAATGGGACCTCAATTATGGGGAGTGGCTGGAGAGGGGCCTTGACCTGGCCTTGGGGCTTTCCTACTCTTTTTGGCATACCTCACAAGACCGGACATACTTGGCAACGTCCTTGTCCATCCCCTCCCAGTGGAAGGACTTCCCCAATCTGTCTTTGGTTCTGTTCACCCCAGCATGGCCACTGGGATGATCATGGGCTACGATTAAGAGCTTCCCCCGGTACTTAGTTGGAACCGCCAACTGTTTTTGCTGCTGCCATTCTTCCTGGTGTCCACCAGAAAGAATCTTCTTGTATAAAAGTCCTTGGTCTATAACAAACTGGGATCGATTAGAAGAGCTGAGAGGTGGTGGGGTGCTCCGTGCCGCCGCCCAAACTTTCTGCAGGCTGTCATCTGCTTCCTGCTCAGTCTGGAACTGTTCCCTTGAGGCTGGGGTCACCAGTTCTTCCTCAGACTGTTGACTTGGGCTTGGTCCCTCTGGAAGCAATGTAGGTGATGGGGTTGTTTCCATTGCTGGTGAACCGCTCTCCGCTGGTGCACCTGAGGGTATTTCAGGCTTTGGCTGAGCCTTTTGGGTATGGCTGTTGCTTCTGCCAGTTCTGGCTCGCTGGCGCTCTCTGGTATTGAGTTTGAAGATGTGGTTGCAATTGCTGGTGCTGGTTGCTGTTCCAGTTCCGGGCCTGGGACTGGAGGTGCTGTGGCTGTTTCAGTGGTTGGCATGGAATCTGGGTCCACTACCTCTGTCTGAGTCTCTGGTAACACAGACGAGGCGTCTGTGGACGGCTCAGGAACAGGAATGGGTCTGGAAGCTTGCCTGGTTTGGCTACGTGTAACCATTCCCACTCTCTTGGCCCGCTTCACATGGTTGGCCAAGTCTTCCCCCAGTAGCATGGGGATGGAATAATTATCATAGACTGCGAAAGTCCACATTCCTGACCAGCCTTTGTACTGGACAGGCAGTTCAGCTGTAGGCAAGTCTACAGCTTGAGACATGAAGGGGTAAATTGTCACTTGGGCCTTTGGGTTGATGAATTTGGGGTCTATGAAGGATTGGTGGATAGCTGACACTTGTGCCCCCATGTCTCTCCACGCAGTAACCTTCTTTCCGCCCACTCTCAAAGTTTCCCTTCGCTCCAAGAGTATTTGAGAGGCATCTGGGCCTGGGGATCTTTGGTGTGATGGTGGTGTAATGAACTGCACTGAGTTGGCATTCTTTGGGCAGTTGGCCTTTATATGTCCCAGTTCATTACACTTAAAGCATCTTCCATCTGACTGGTCACCGGGTTGAGGTGAGTTGCTGGAGACTGGAGAGGTGGAAGAATAGGGTGTCTGTGGCTTTCCTTGGGTTGTAGGTGGGGTCTTTGGCTGCCCTCGGTTGTAGGGTTTATTGTCGGTGTGTCCTCTGGGGTATTCGTTCCCCTTGACAATAGCTTTCTTGCTTTCTGCCACTTCCATCCATCTGGCTCCAATCTCCCCCGCCTCGGTGAGATTTTTCGGTTTTCTATCTAGTATGTACCGTGTTATGTCCTCAGGAACACCATCCAAGAACTGCTCCATTTGTATGAGGAGGTGCAGTTCGTCTATGGATTTAACATTGTTTCCTGATATCCAGGCCTCATAATTTTTCCCAACGTAGTAGGCGTGTTTGGGAAATGACACATCTGGTTTCCACTTTTGAGTTCTGAAACGCCGACGAGCATGATCCGGGGTTATCCCCATTCTGTATCTGGCCTTGGTTTGAAAAAGTTTATAGTCGTTCATGTTCTCCTTAGGCATTTCAGCTGCCACCTCTGCTAAAGGTCCACTGAGCTGTGGCCTCAATTCTACCATGTACTCGTCTTCAGGGATGCTGTACCCAAGACAGGCTCTTTCAGTTTTTCCAAGAAGGCCTCAGTGTCATCACCTGCCTTGTAGGCGGGAAATTTCTTGGGATGTGGAACCATAATGGGCGAAGGGTCGTTAGGATTGGCTGGAGCATGATGCTTAGCCTTTTCTAATTCCAGGATCTGGCGGTGGGCCTCCCTCTGGAGTTCTATCTGTCTTCTGTGGGCTGCATCTTCTTCTTCTTGTTTCCTTCTGTGAGCTGCCTCTTCTTCTTGTTGTTTTCTTTTGTGGGCTGCCTCTTCCTTGGCTAGTTCTGCATTAATTAGTTCTATCCGTCTCTTATGTTCATTTTCTTTGTCTATGGCTTGTTGCTGTGCTCGCTCCTGCCTTAGGCTTTCCTTGGAACTCATGTTTTCTGCTTTCTTGTGCTGAGGCGCCCTCTGGTGTTTATTGTCTGAACTGCAGCTTCTCTGTTGCCTCCTGGGGTCTGCCTAGCAACAGTGCCTTTTTCCCTTTCTTCCTCTAGCTAATCTTTTAAATGTAAAGTAAACCAAAAAAACCACTTTATTTGCATGTGTATTGTGCTGGTACTTGACTGTCAATGGGAATGGTATGTTTAACAAAAGACCCTTAATAGTTCCTTAATGGTTCCTTGCTTAATATGCAAGCCAAAACTGCAAGAGAGAGCAGAAAAAAAAATTCTCTCTGGTTCCTTTTAAAAACAAACCCTCTCTGCTTAAAAGCCCCTAGCAGAGAAAAGAAAAATATAATATTCCTACTGGCTTCTGAATTCTATCAATCCCACCACTGCACACCATTTCATAACATATTTCCCAGATTTGGACCTTAGCGTCCAAAATATGGGTGTTAGCATGAAAACCTCCAAGCTTAGTTACCAGCTTGGACCTGGAAAAGCTGCCACCACCCAAAAAATTAGAGTGTTTTGGGGCACTCTGGTCCCCCCAAAACCTTCCCTGGGGACCCCAAAGACCCAGATTCCTTGAGTCTTACAACAAAGGGGAATAAACCATTTCCCTCCCCTTCTCCCTTCCAGGTATTCCCTCCCTGGGTTCCTGGAGAGATACACAGAAGCAAGCTCCATGAATCTAAACAGAGAGACTCCACCCTCCCCGTTTCCAGTCCTGGAAACACAAGTACTTCCCTCTTTACCCAGAGGGTTTGCAAAGTCAGGCTTAGTAAATCTAACACAAAGAGATTTTCCCCCTGACTTCTTCCTCCCACCAATTCCCTGGTGAGTTACAGACTTAATTCCCTGGAATTCCCACTAAAGAAAACTCCAACAGGTCTTAAAAAGAAAGCTATATATAAAAAGAAAGAAAAAAAATAAATAAAAATGGTCTCTCTGTATTAAGGTGACAAATACAGGGTCAATTGCTTAAAAAAAATGAATAAACAGCCTTATCCAAAATGAATACAATTTAACACATTCCAGCAACTATACGCATGTAAATACAAAAGAAAACAATATAAACCTATGGTCTTCCTATCTTTGTACTTACAACTTGGAAACAGAAGATTAGAAAGCTGGAGATAGAAAAATAACTCTCATAGCCGAGAGGGTCAGACCCAAGACAAAGAACAAGGAACTCACACCCAAAACTTCCCTCCACCCAGATTTGAAAAAGTCTTGTTTCCTGATTGGTCCTCTGGTCAGGTGTTTCAGGTTATTCCTTTCCAGGTGAAAGAGACATTAACCCTTAGCTATCTGTTTATGACAGTGGCAATACTGTGACCCCCCTCACAACAACCTTCTGACCCCCATGACCTGCTTTTGGGTTGGGACCATCAGTTTGAGAAATGCTAGTGAAATCTGTATAATATAGGGTGAAAGTACACAAAAGACCAGATTTCCCAGGGAAGACCAGATTTCCTGGTCCGTGCTTCATTTTTCATGGCTACGAATTTGGTAGGGTCCTACCAATCACTCTTCCCTCATTTGAATAACCATATCATTAAAAGTAATTGGAGAAAATAGGAGAAGGAGATAAAACTTCATCAAGCCTATTTACTAAGATACCATAAACACAAACATACCTGGTCCTTCCGTGTGAGTTTAATGGTCTTTGGCCACCTCTGTCTCTCCTGGCCGCTGTCTCATTTTTCCATCAATCAAAGCCCTTGGGCCACAAGGTTTAGCTTCTACTCAAGTTTTTCTATGTGCCTATGTTTTGATGCTACAGGTATTGTTTCAGCCCCTTTATTATATTTATCCTGAATGAAAGGTGACTCCAGGCAAAGCTCTATTCTCATGGAAGATGTCATGGGATCTCTAATGTCAGTGTGGAGGAAGATGGTTTATATTTCTCTGTGCATTGTATCAGAATACAATAATGTAATGGGCGAACTCAACCTTGCTGGAATGTGACCTATGAATCCAGGGATATCTCAAACCAATACAGCACTAAACCACTGAGCAATCTCCTTGTAATTTAGATTTTATTTAATTACATGCAAGTTTTCCAAAACACATCACTAAGATCACAAGCTTAAAAAAAGCATGGCTCCTTCTCTTCAAAATCTTGCTCCACCTCCCTGTAGCAGTTGGGGGAAGATGGACTTTTGATTGAAACACATGACTAGGAAGCTGAAGGCTTGGGTTCTATTCCTAGTTCGGCCACATTCCCTTTAACCTTGGGCAAGTCACTTTGGCTTCATCTCTGCAAGCACTTAAGCATGTATGTAACTTTTATTTTGTGAGCAGTCCCATCCATGTCATTGGGATGAATCATGTGTGACATTATGTACATGCTTAAATATTTGTAGGATTGGGGCCCTAATCTATTGCTCTCTCTCTCTCTCTTGTCAGAAGAGGACAGTAATACTTCTCTACATCTCAGAAGTGTTGTGAAGCTAAATTGATTAATTTTTGCAAAGTGACTTGAGATCCTTAGATGAAAGATACTATAGAAGTACAAAGTCCTATAAGTGTAGGATATGTCTACGTTTACCCAGGGCTTGAGTGTCCACACTCATTGGTGAGCCAAAGTTTACAATTGCTGAGCTTGGATCCCAAACCTGGGGTTTGGGGATTCACAATGCAGTGTGCAGACCTGAATCAAACCAACCATATTTGGGGCTTCCTAGCACCCTCCACAGCTGTGACCTCCATGGTTCATAGTGCAGTGAGGGAGAACTTAACGTGTAGGGTGGACAGTCACAGGAAGTTGTCACCACCCACCAAGTTCCTAACACATCCCACATGCTCCCAGCAATATGGAGGAGTCATCATTTGAAGAGTTTCTTTTGCTTGCACTTTCACTCCTATTTCAGCAAATGGATGGAGAACCCATAAGATACTGTGGGAAGGTCCAGCAGTATTTTCTGATCTACCAAAGGCACCTGACAGAGAAGGATGGTCCAGACATGGAAGACTTGTACTGGCTGATGCTGTTCAAAGCTCTCAGTATAATCACTGATGCCCCCTACATAGACACTTCTGGAGCAGTGCCAAAAGTGTAACCCACACACACTGCCTGGGTGTGGTGTTCTGTCCCATCTAGTGGCACTGAGACCTCTTAGGGGACGAGAGAGAGAAAATGAATCTGCTCTGCAGCCTTAGCTAAGGGGCAGGTGGCTTTTAGCTGATGCTGTAGAGGCTCATGCACTGAGCTCCATCGATCCCCAGTTCGATCCCATCGTGCAGTCCTTGGAGGATCAGCAGTGGTTACAGAATTTTTTCATGAAGAAAGGTATGCTTTTGGAGCTTCATGAGCATCTTACACACTTAGCAGGTGCCGAATGGTGATTGAATGTGTGTTTGGCAGACTGAAATCCCACTGGCTTTGTCTGCAGACCTGGTTTGGATTCTTGTTTATCATTTATAGTGGCTTGCTGTGATTTCCAATCTTTGTGAAGCCTTCCAAATGGATCTATGATAGTGATGGATGATGGCTGAACCAGTACACTCAGACAGTGCCCCTATCACACTTGTTGCAGGATGCACCCAGGCAACACACATCAGGGATGCTGTGTGCTCCCACATTATGGACTTGAATGGACCAGTTGAAGAGGGAGAATAGTGTGTCTATGAATGTGCTTGTACCCAGCACCTGGTCAAACTCCTCATAAAAGGGCAAGGATGACAGCGAATTCCCAGAGATGCAGTTCTCATCCCTGGCTTTCTGATAATCTGTCTTGAGTCACTTAATCCACTCCCACTCTGGTGAATCCCCAGCACTGCCAGCTTCTTTGCTATTTCCTGATACATGAATGTGTGATCATTCCTAGCACATCTTGCTGAAGTCCAACTCTTTGCTTGCCTCGCACCAGAGATTAACCAAAATCTGGCTATGCTCCCATGACCAGCCAGCAGCACACTTGGCCAAGGACTCCCTCGTGTTGGTGGCCATTGTGAATGCAGGAGGTTCACTCTGCTTATAGCTCAAAGGTTCAGAATAAAATAGAAGGATTAAATGTTGAGTAGCTGCAGTTGAACCAGGGGGCAGAGCCTGTTTCCTGGAAGCCAATTGGCCAATCTTGGAATAGACTGGACAAAGAACATCCCATGAGATTGTGCAATAGCATTGGCCAACTCTCAGGACCTGAGTTTGAGAAACCCAGGCCTGAGCTGTGTCCACACTGCCAAAAGGATGGAGTTAGTACCCAAGTACCCATGGGATCTGGGCTCAAACCTTCCACCCCATGGAGTCCTGGGGCCTGGACCTGAGTCAGACAGAGTTGTGTGTGGATGAAAGAGGGTTTGGCTCAAGCCTGAGTCTGGGTTTACATTGCAGTGCAGGATATACTCATTGAGACGTTATTCTCTCCTTTCTTACAAAACTCCTTTATTCAATAGGCCGGTGCAAATCACTGATCTTCATTTGCCCTCCTCTCCCAACTACAAAATATCACCCTTATTTCCACCCACCCCCAAGTGCCCAAAAACCCATAGATGGTGGTTTTACTGAGGTCATCATTTGCCTTTGTATCTTAAAGAATTCCCCATTGGTTCCCATTTTCGAAAGAGATCATCAGGGGCGGCTCTAGGTATTTTGCCGCCCCAAGCACGGCAGGCAGGCTGCCTTCAGCGGCTTGCCTGTGGGATGTCCCGGTCCCGCGGATTCAGTGGCATGCCTGCAGGAGGTCCACCAAAGCCACAGGACCAGTGGACCTTCCGCAGGCATGCCACCAAGGCAGCCTGCCTGCCACCCTCACGGGGACTGGCAGAGCACCCCCTGTGGCTTGCCACTCCAAGCACACGCTTGGCGTGCTGGTGCCTGGAGCTGCCCCTGGAGATCATAAAGAGAACTCAGTCAGAGTTTCCCATCTGCAGGCTGTTTTCTGCTTTCACTCCACAGTACCTGCTGGCATAGACAGAACCTCCCCTGCTGCAGGGAGTAGCTGATGTGATACTTGATCACAGCAAGGGATAAAATTGCCTGCAGCCAGCATTTCTATGTAACAAATTAAAAGGTTTTCTGCAAACAGCATGTCCAGCCACCCACTCTCCAGAGTTTCTTAAACTATCCCATTTTATAGTTGTTTTGGTTTTTGGTTTGGTTTTTAATGGCACAATTAGCACATATGAATGCCTGCTCCTTCCTGGTTTGGCTTCCTTTGTAGTCTCTCCATTGAAGGCATATATCTGTTGACAGTTGGGATTTTCAAAAATGCTCAGACTTGCCCTTGCTCTGCTTTCATTTAAATCAATGGTAGGATATCCTGGGTGAAATACTGGCTCCCCTAAAGTTAGTAGTGTGTTTAACCCCATCACTGCCAAGCACTGGATAAACCCATACAAACTAGCACATGGACAGTTTTTCTGAAGTCATGCAGATCATGATTTACTACAGTTCACTGAGGGAGGTACCAGAAACTTTTTCCACATCTTCCACTTTTTATCTGCATTACATGACCTTTGCAAATAAAAAAATAAAAAACCTACACATTCTACAACCATGCTTTTTTGTTACTGGTTTATAGCCAGGTTTAGTTACTGGTTTGTAGCCAGGTTATCTGGAGGGCGGAAAGGGTGAATTGCATTTTGTTTCAGTTGTACCAAAAGATCTGGGTTTAAACCTATGGTAAGCCAGATTTAAAACTGAATATTCACGAACTTTATATCAAGAAAAATCTGCAAGTTTTTATTTGTTTTTAAATTGCAGTAAGAAAGTGATTTAATTTTAATTACAGACTAAGCTTAAAAATCACCCAGTCTAGAGCAAAGCCCATCTCTGGAGTTCACAACCTGAGGTAAATTGATACATTCATTCCCAGTGCAGACTCCTTCTATACTGATTACTAGTCTCCACTAACAGTGTTTGCAGGATAGATTATCCATTCTCCTCTTCTATAAGAGATACTGTTCAAAGAGCTTGGAACACAGCTGCCTCTTTACAGGCTTTACCTAGTTTTCAAAAGAACAAGGATCATGTGACTGGGGAATGTATGCCTCCGCAATAGAAAATCTAAATTAATCTTCATAGATCCAAACAAGACTCGCCCTTTTCTATCAGAAAAGGAGAGTACTTGTAAGTGAAATCTTCTTAAGACCAAAGTGAAACTTTCAAGGAATCCTGTGAAAATGCTGGTCTGCAAGACTTCCTGGGCATTGCAAACAAAAGAAATTAGCTTTCTGGATAAAAGGTTCCTGGTTTAAATTTAAAAGTTTTCTGTATGAGAGGCGTGCACTGCCAAAAGTTTGAACTGGCTGAGAATTTAACCTCCTAATCTTTGTGTCTAGTTACTTCACTGCTCGCCTTCCTTTTCTTGTAGCGCTTTTCTCCTTTATTTCCTTTCCTTTCCCATCCCAGTGGGGAGCATGACACAGAATACACATTTACTACACCCCATTTGGGAAATCAACAATCAACCTGAATGAGCTAAACTTTATCACTAGCTCTATAAGCAACAATTAAATGTGTTCTATCTGAATTATTTGCCCTGTTTCTTTTATCCCCACCATATTAATGTCCAAGAGGGCACGTTGGGCCAGATTCTGATCTCACTTACACTGGTGTAACTCAGGAATAATTCCATTGAAATCAATGGAGTTGCACTTTTGTGAAACTGGTATGAAAGGAGATCAGAACAAGCCCACTGACCCCGGTACCTATGCTAGTGCCACTGGCTTTGTCTGGTAGAAAATCAACAAATGTGTGAAGTACCGGGATCATCATGTGTCAGTACTGGGTGGATTATAGTAAATGTGTGGGTAGGGTTGCTGTTTCTTAACATGAATTTTGATGGTGCTTGGATCTTTCTGCTCTACGCGGATGAGTAGACTACTACATGACTTAAATGCAATGGGAAGAAAGGCAAAAATAGAATGAACTGCCCTGACCAGATAAGGGTGTGAGGTGAGGGGTTGAAGTTGAGTAGGGGAGAAGGGGTGGAATTGGTGGGGTTGGTCAGGAGGGAAAAGTATAAGAGATTAAAATGAGGGGGCTGAAGAGTAGAGATGGATTTGGGGGAAAGGAAGAGATATAGAATTTTGGGGAGATAGGAGTGGTGGATATTTTGGGGGGCTTTAAGAGAGAATAAAGGGGTGGAAGCAAAAATGATCCTGTCTTACAAATATATTTCTGAAGATTCACGTGTGTGTGTGTGTGTGTGTGTGTGTGCGCGTGTGTGTGTGTATGTGTTAGGAATGACACCAAACTACATACGTTTACTGGGAGAAGATACTCCCTTGCCTGGTACTTCCGCTATGCAAATAGTCATTTAATCCTCCACACTGGCTTTATTTTTATTTTTTATTTGGGGGGGGGCGAGTAATATCTTTTATTGTACCAACCTCTGTTGGTGAAAGAGTGTACCTACTGGGTTCCGGGAAGTGGGCTTTATTGTTATCCCTCTCTCATGTCTACCATCATGGCGCCAACTGTGCAGTAGCTATCATTTCCTGTGAGGTGCTCTTCACTCAAAGATTTTGATGGGAATTGGGCATGCTCACTACCGCGCTGCACGGGATTATTTTTTTCTTTTAATCCCTCCCCGTAATGCCCATTCCCACCCAGTCTTGCATTGTTTCTTACATTTTTATCCTGCTCCCATCCACAAAAACCTTAGATCCTACAAATCCTGCAAGAGAGACAGATTATCCCATGCTACTAAAATAAAAAAAAAATTAACTCCTGTTATAATAGACATCAAATCTTTCTCTCTCTTGCTTAAATTTAAATACTAAAATATTTTTTTTTTAAAAATCAAGATTGTGTTTTCTTGCAAATTACCACAGTCTGGTTTTTGCCCACTCAATCCTGTCTGCAATAAAGTACATTTGGCCTGGTCTTGCTATTATGGCAGTGGGACCGTGGTATCCTAGTCCTGCTGCAAGGCTTTAATGCTTACCGCCTGGCAGACTACCACCCTATTCGAAAATGCAGCCATGTGCATTGAGCCCTGTGTAACTCAGACCTCGGAGGTTCAGGAGCCAAATTAGCAATCAACATTGCCCAGAAGAATCAGTCACAGTACTGTGAATTTGTTGTTTCATTTACTATATACTTCTCACAGCAAAATGACTGACCAAGTATTCTACAATTGGTTAATAACATAGTAAAAACATAGATTGTGAGATTTAATTATTAACCAGTGTTTTAATATCATGTGCTGCAAAGAGCCACAGGAGATGCTTTAGTGAGCCACTTGCAGCTCTCAAGCCTCACTGTGAGTATCACTGATGTAAGTAAATGAAAGAGAGAATCTGGCAGAGGCCAGCACCTGTTGATCATTTTAATAAAGCTTCATGAAGGGAAAATACAGTGTTTTGTTTGTTTGCACAAGACTCCAAAGGGTTGCCCCCTCATTATTTGATAACTGCATTAACATTAACTGTTATGCACTAGGCTGCTCATTAAGACTTACAGAATAGCAGTGGAGCTCGATCTGCTCTATATTCTACCTCCTCTTTGAACTGTGTAAGGGCTCAGTGCAGTTAAGGTGCCCAAAAGTTCATTGTAACTGCAGTTAATGTAGGCTTGCTGTTTATCACACCACTGTCTATATGAAGTATGAATACTTAAGCATAACTGGGATTAAATCCTATCTAGAAACATACACATATGCAGGACCTGAATTATTTATTTATTTTGGAGCACAGATGTACATTTTCTGCCAAGAAAATCATGGGTTTGAAAATCTATTCTGAAATATGTGATTCCCACATACAACATTGCTTTTAATTGTATGAGTTTGTACACATAGAAGCTGTTTTCCACAACGCTGGTTTGATTCCTTGAGCAAGTCATCAGCAACCAGGAAAACAGCAGCATTTGTGATGTCGGAGGGTTGCTTAGATTAGTGTGCAAATTCCATTGGAGTATTTTTCCTATGTTCTCATTTTGCACTTCAGTGGGCACTGTGCGAAAAATAAGTGCATGCCTATGTCACTTGCACTTTGTCTTGAATTATGTGTAAAATATGCAACTCAGCCCTTCTGCAATTATTCTCTGCCCCCCGTGCACACATGCCCAATGCAAAGGTCTCTCTCTTTAGGAGCCTGGCCTAATAAGTAAAATTATGTGAATCCCTTGGCATTAATAGTGCGGGCTTTTCCCTTCACTGTTTAAGACTGAGAACTCCCAACTGCTTGTTCCAAGTGCTTCTTAAAGCCCACTAGATAGGTTGTAAGTGAGAGAACTTCCCAAAATCCAGTTATATTTAATATGTTTTCCATTTTCCTAGGCTTAACTCTGTTAAATGAGCCCAGTGAGGCTCTTGCTGCACCTTTTTACAAATGAGGCTACACATGTGTAATCACTTTGTATGACTGACAAGATTAATTTGAATTGTAAAGTCTATTCTGACTTGTCCCTTTTTCGCTCTCTCATAAAGGACTCTAGCTAGATTCTTAAATCTGGAGTCCATGTATGAAGACATCTATAATATAAAACAGAGCAGGAAAGGATTTTAAATGTCTTAAAATTCCTGAGGACTATTTATAGTTTCTGCCACTCTAGAGGTGCTACCTTTTCCAGTCCACCCTCATCCTAAAGAAATTAAAGTCCCAATGATTTTATTCAGGCACTCTTGCTTTTTACAAAGCTTATGTCATCCAGTCGGGGCTGAAAATATACCATACGACTTAAGTGACAAATCACTAAGTTCAAGTACTCGTAACAGTTCACAATCCATGGGATAAAATCTGTTAACTTATTCCAAGAGCAGTTATGAATAGTGAATATATCAGTAATTTTTCTTCTTCTTTACCACTTGTGCAATTTTCAAAATTAGTACTATGGAAATGTGAGGCGTGGGGACTTTGTTCAGACTCTTGTCCTTCTATTACATGCTCTTCAACAGAATGAATATTGCTGGCCTTATCCACTGAGGTTTCAATCAAACAGAAAGGGACCTGTCCTTTTAATTGGAAGGAAGCAATGGCATTCTGGGAATCTTATTTTGCTGTTAACTCCAATGGGAGCAGAGTTAAACTAATGCTGAGCTTTTTTGAAAATCCCACCCTTTCATTTTGACTCAGATAAAACCGGCAGAATTTCTGCCAAGGAAATGCAGGATCTCTGCCCATACTGCTGGTGCAGAGCCCAATGTTGTCCATTCCCTCCCCCTCCTCCTCTCTCTCCCCTCATTGGATTCAGTGCAAGTTTGGTCAATGACTCTAATGGGAGCATGATCAGCCATAAATTATCAGGAATGAGAGATAAGCTGTTGCATTACATTTATCAAATGACCAAAGATAGGAGCTAAAAATGTATTTTAATAGCAAGCTATCTCCTGGAAGGAATTTCAAAATAAATTTCATAATTCAGCAAGTAAACTTTACACGACAAAAAAAAAGAAATGCTTTACTTAAAAATATTTAACAAGGGATAGCTTTCTAATTTCTAATAAAGATATGACCTGTTACAGAAATACTATTTATTGTCTTCTTCCTTTTTTTAATTTTGTTGGCTTTTTCAGGCACAGAAATTTCCAGTCTGTTTAGGATTGGATTAAGGTATACAATATCCTTCATCAGGTCTCCTTCTCTTCTCACACCAGTTTTACCCAGGTGAATCTCCACTGACTTCAGTGAAGCTACTCCTGATTTACATCAGTGTAAGCGAGAGGAGAATCGGGGTCTATACAGAGAACACAGTGAGACAGATGGCCTAAACCTCATGTTAACATGTATTGAAAACTTCATTAGTGCTGCCTACAAGGAGAGTGGAAATGAGGAAAGGTAAAAAATTATAGGAGGAAGAGAAGAAAGTAAAGGAAACACTTAAAAAAAAAAAAGGCAAATTTAATCACTGCTGTTTAGCAGTGAGAGTCCCCAGGACTGCTGGGCCTGACTGTCCCTTGCCATGGGAAACTTTCTAGGGAAATCCTGCATGGTTCACCCCACAGTTTCCTAGCTATCTTCATCTCCAGGGTGGGGGAAGGGATCTGTGGGCCTAGGGCCTGGCTCTCCAACTATGCACTTAGACCCACAAGTAACTGTTCCAAATCCTGAAGCTCTAAAGACCTCCACATGGAGGATCTGCCCCCTTGTACTGCTCCCTAAGTCCCCCTCCTCCTTTGTTTTGCAGCATGCACTCTTAGGAACCACATGCTCCTGACACAAGTTTGCACCCTACCTCTTATCCAAGGGATGTAAAGGTGTGAAGTAGGAGGTCAATGCTGTAATACTAATTCCCATTAGAATTCTGCTGGAAATTTTGTGGTACCATACGGCTAGGGAGCAATACCATGTAGAGAGGCTGACTCTGGCTCTGGCCTTCTATAGTCAAACCTGTCGCCAAACCACACCATGCCCAGAAAGGAGAAAGGGTTTCTGCAGTCGCAGATGGGAGGAGAGGATATATGTTTTATGTTGGCTTTGCTTCCCCCTCTCTGACAGTTCAGGGCTTTTCTAGCAGAATTTCTATTCTCTTCTTCCCCAGGCATGGGACAGGATGATTGGGAGAATGCTAATTACTTTACAATCTGTGTGGTTTTGTTTTTTTCCAAAAAGGGAATCTGTTAGATGTATAACAATTGCCTTCCTTTTTAGGATACTTCCATACCGAAGCTGGCAATGTAATTTCCAGCTTGAGCAGACATACCAGTGCTAGATCTGATCAAGCTAGTTTGCTAAAAATAGAAATGTAGCTACAGCAGTATGAGGGGCTAGCTGCCCCAGTACATACCTAGGGTCTCTGACAGAATCCTGCTCAAGGTGACAATGCTATGGGGTTGCCAAAGCTACACTCTTATTTTTAGTGCACTAGCTCAATCAGAGCTAGTATGAGTATGGCTACCCGAGTGAAATTATGCCTTCCAGCTCCATGTAGGTGTACCTTTAGCATGAGCATCTCTGACTTCCAGTACTATAGCATTACCATATGCTGCCTAATACTTACAATTCAGGTGCTTTTTATTGTGACGTAATAAACACTTGCTAGGCAGGCAGTGAGTTGTGATTGAGTGCACATCTGCACTAAGTTATCCTGTTATTTTAGTCTTCCTATCTTCCCCCCCAATTCTCCCACCTGCTTGTTTGTCTCATCACTTGTTAAATGTCTTGTTATGTAGACTGAGAGTTCTTTGAGACAAAGACTTCATTTACTATGTTATACGGTACTCAGCGCAATGGGTCCCCAGCTTGATTGATGTCTCTAGCAATAAAGGGTTTAGAGAGAGAGAGAGAGAGAGAGAGAGTTCATCTGTGAATCACAAAGTGATTTACAAATATGAATTAAGATTCACCACACACTTGTGAGGTAAGTAAGCATTATTATCTGTATTTTAATGATGAGGGAACTGAAGGGCAAGATGGTAAGTGATTTGCCCAAGATTACATGGCAAAACAGATGAAAAACTAAGACTAGAACCAGGAACCCCTAGCTCTCAATCTTGTGCTCTAACCACTAAGCCATGATTCTGTCCTATGTTTCTGTATTCTTTCCTGTTGTGTAGCAGTTGATGTTTTGGGGTCTAATAGGCTGCATTATGCCCATGGTCTAACCTTCTTGCCAAGGATTTATTTCATTGGAATTGCAGAGTCCTGAGAGAGTTTGAAAGGCCTTAGAACATACACACATTGTCAGGGCCAATGCAAGGATGTTTCGCACCCTAGGCAAACTTCCACCTTGTGCCCTCCCCCAGCCCCAGACCTGAGGTGCCCCTCCCCCCACAACAGCTCTCCCCTCCGCCCTGAGGCGCCCCCCCCAACGGCAGCTCCCCCCCTCCGCTCTCAGGCACCCCCCTGCGGCAGCTCCCCATCCCCCACCCTCTGCCCTGAGGCACCCCCCCCACCCCAGCTCACCCCTGCTCCGTGCACGAGCACCCCGAGCATGTGGTCACTGCTTCACTACTCCCGCCTTCCAGGCTTGTGGCATCTAACCTGATTGGCACCGCAAGCCTGGGAGGCAGGAGAAGTGAAGCAGCCAGGGCGTGCTCGGGGAGGAGGCGGGGCAGAGGTGTGCTGGGGTGGGGAGTTCCCCTGCGTTCCGCCCCCCCACACTTGCTGCATGCGGCCCTCCCTGCGCTCCCCTGCCCCAGCTCCCTCCACCTAAATGCTGGCGGCAACTGGGGCATCCAAAAATCCGGCCACCGTGGTCACTGCCAAAGAAAATGGTGCCTCCTAAATCCTAGCACCCTAGGCAACCGCCTAGGTCGCCTAAATGGTTGCACCGGCCCTGCATATTGTGCTTATAAAAATCCCACCCTCAGCATTGGCTTAACCATGCTCCCTCTGAAGTCGATGGCAGTTGTACCATTGACTTCAAAAGAAGAAGAGTTAGGCTAATGTTAATGGCTTTTGGAAAGCTTACCCATAGTCACCAGTCTTATAAGCAAATCTCTAAATTTCTTCAGTCTCAAAGTCCTCAAGCGTACATATTGGTCCAGGGTTCATCCCTGAAGTAATTCCAGTGGAGTGACATCAGAGATTAATTTGGTCCTTTCTGCAGAGTCCACTTCAATAAATTTACCAACCTGAACTGAGTAAGCTTATAGGTAAGCTGCCAGGTTCTACCTCTCTAATGCTGACATGTTCACACAGAAGTTTGACAAAACCGTGTCAGCATAGATTACAATTTATTCTTTTCTCCGGGTAAATGGCGGAGTAATTGGAGCCATACAAAGTGATGCATATAAGAAGTTTTTGTTAAATCTTATTTTCCTCAATAAGCTAAATATGAACACTGGAGACAAGTAGAACTAATGCCTTTTGCTAATAGTGTCTCACGGCTACTGTAAATTCAACAGTTGGTTTTAATCTTATGCTTTCAACTGCTGCAAAATAGTCATCCCATCCATGAATAAATCAGAAATTGGCAGCATATCCTCCTCATACAAGGATATTTAATTCTGTGATTCTTTTTCAATTTCAGTATGCATGTTTTCCCAAGCATATACATCTTTTTTAATCCTAATTTTGCTTCAGGCACATATGGGGTGCAGCTTTCTATCTCCCTGGGAGACTGGATAATCAAATTCCTATATTTACATGTATATCCTGGTATATGCAGTTCAGAGTGATGCTGAGGTTGGTGAGTTGGAACAAATAGTGTAGTACTGAGAAATAGGTAGGCTTTGGATTACAATTGTTGTTACAGTTTGCTTTGTTCCACTCCAATTCAGATAAGCGAGTGGCAGCCAGGAAATAGTCCTATCAGATAGGGAAGGTAGTTTTCTGTAAAAGATGAATCACCCTCAACTCAAAGTGGAGCCAACCTCCACCTCAGCAGCTGGTAGGACTGGACTGTCTCAGAACTTTACCAAGTTTGTCATGTTCAACTTCCCATTCTTTTTCCTTTTCTTTTTATGTTACTACAGTTACTTAATTGCTGCTGCATTTATCTGGATGAAGTGCTATATGGAATTATAAATCTACAGGCATTTCAATGTGAAAGTTATTTTTCCCAGTAGGTGTTCTTAATGTATAAATTATCCCTTAGTATTCTCTTTGTCTGCTTATACAGTTTCTAGTTTAGTCACCCCTTCTCATATTTCCCTACAGCATCCAGAAGAGTGGCTTTTTTTCTTTTTATTAGCCTATACTTACAATAACATTTGTGTATGGGGGTTTGTAGACTGAAGAAATTTACTGACAAACCCATACTGGAAAAATTCTACTGATTGTCTTTTTAGTCAAGAATTTCTGGCTTTTGGGTTTTAATCAGTTAATATTTTCCAACAGGTAAATACTCTTCCTGGGAAGTCATGTTTCACCAACATATTTGCTCAGATATTTTAAGAAGTTTTATTTTTATGCAAAGAAAATGCAAATGTGCTATTTAGGTCCCAATTCAGCCATATCTGTAGCTACGTGCTGAATGAGTCCCAATGCAGTGTTTAAGTGCTTTGCTTTACTACTTACTAGTTGAAGGGAAAACTCTCTCATAACCTTAGGCAAAAGATTTATTTTTATTTTATTTATTTATACAATAATCTTAGATGTTGGCATTCACAGTATATGGTCTGTTTAGTCACATACCATGCCAGGAATATACTACAGCCTTGGGCTCTATATTTTGAACTGAAGGAACGAACTAACATGCAGACTAATTGAGGCTTTCCACTAACTTATATCTGAATGCCTGCCTTCTTTTTGCTTGAAGACAGCTTTGTGATAACTATCCGAAAGAGAGGTCAGCCATCAGTCTTTCATGTCTTTGCTAGTGATACAGTTGTATGGTAAAGGTCAGCCAGTAATCAACAGGCACCTCCTGGTGTAAGGATCCAAAGGTGAGAAAAAGCTACCTACGCACAGGGGGCCACTTAGGGATCTGGGGCAAAAATCAGTACTTGGTCCTGCTAGTGAAGGCAGGGGGCTGGACTCAATGACCTTTCAAGGTCCCTTCCAGTTCTAGGAGATAGGTATATCTCCAATTATTATTATTTTATTATAATATAATATAATATCTTTGCAAAGTGCTGAGCCTACTCAGCTCCAAATTCTGTGCTGGTGTAAACGGGCACAACTTCACTGAGTCTAACCTCTTTCGTTCCAACAGTAACTGAGGTCAGTGAACCAGCTTATGCCGGCTGAGAACTTGTACACTCCCTATCCCTGAATGTTTTAAATGGAAGTTAAGGGGCATGCAGCATCTTGTGGGACTAAGCCCATATTTGGGAGTCTTACTGCAATGTATTTGTTTTCTCTTCTTTGCTGTCTGGGGAAACTTTCTGCTCAACTTCCAAGAAGAAAAAGAGGGAACGAGAAACTACATGATCATTGAACATAGAATGGAGATGCTATTTTTAATGCAAACAACTAACTGAATTCTGGGCCTATGTTCTGACTCTTAAAGTAAGCATCTCTTTGAAATCCAGAGTAGTCTCTCAGCTCAGGTTTAGGACAGATGGATGATGAAAGCTCGATCAAGGATAAGTGAAGACAGCAACTGAAAATTTCAAAGCTTATTGAGAAGGGTGGTGAATTGTTTTTTTTAGGCAAAAGCCACCCTGAACACCGCAGATTGCAGCACAAACTCGCTTCTGATTTGGCCTCTACATGAGCACCAAAAAAGAGCACATTAAACAGGCTAACGTAACGTGTGTGACTCAGCCCATTCATGCACGCTTCTAAACACTTTCAACAAATAAAAGAAAATTCTCTAACAATGGCTCGGCCTGCTGTAACAGGCTTGGTTCACTGATCAATAAAGCCAAGTTTTTAAAACTATTATTTTAAATGCAGGATTTCCCCTTTTTCGCAATGTTTGAACAGATGGTGTGTGCACCAGCACCTACCACCTGCTTGATACCAAATTTGTCTGTAATATAGGAAACAGGTTTTAAAAAGCAACAGAATTGCACATTTTAAAGCAATGTGGTAGTGCTCAATAAGTTAGACCCAAAAGAGTTTAATAAAAGACATACAGGAGCATAGGAGAGACCAGACCAGGCCAGATCTATGGTAATTCCAACAGTCTGTGTACCACTGGCCATTGCTGGGTATTTGAGGGGCAGAGGTTAAACCCAGTAAGTCACTTAATTGTTCAACATTATACAACTGTTTTATCTCCTGGAGCATAAGAATGGACAGTCCTGTAATTTTATCATAGCTAGTGTAATGGCAAATGCCATTGTAAAATGAATATTAAAATCCAAACAATAAAAATACTACTTAACTCTTGGATAGCACTCTTCAGCGGTAGATCACAAAGTGCTGTACAAAGGAAAGAGAGAACCGCTGTCTCCATTTTACCAGTAGGGAAATGGAAGCACGGAGAAGTGAAGTGACTTGCTCAGAGCACAGCTCTGACAGAGCTGGGAAGAGAATCCTGGGCTTGTGACTCTACTGCATTTCTTTTGCTCGTTAATTTTGTAATCCTGGCAAAAAGAAGTTTACTAAGATTTCTTTATAGATCCATGTTTCTTATTTTCTGATAGTTGGCCTTGGTTCAGCAAGGTACTTAAGCATGGGGTTGGCATTTTTTATGTGCTTAAATAACAAGCTCAATCATGACCTAGACATTTAGAGCCCAATTCCAAGGTGTTCATCAAAATCAGGCCTTCACTGATTAATCTCTTAACATCTGCTCTATTATTTTACTACATAAATTAGACTTAAGGTAAATGCCAGTCACATGCCTTTTAAAACATCACCACTACATCTGCTTTTCTCCAGTATTTCAATATCCTATCCAGTTGTCCATGACTTTTCAGAAAAGATTTTTGGTGACTAAAGTAAATCCATTAGCTGATTTCCTCAGTATCTTGATACATAAGCAGCTGCAGGAGCAGCTTAAGCAAGTAGTAAGTAAAATTTGGCCCAGCCAGGGCCACTTGGCCACATATCCAGGACCTGCAAGCCCCAGAATTGTGTTTGGGGAGACCCTTTCTGGGGTACTAGGACCTCATACCTCCCCTCCCCAGCCATGTGTCCTTTGAGAAAGAAAGTGAAGGGGGGAGTTGCCAAATAATGAAACTGGCAGAGCAGCTGCAGAAGCAGCTTATACAGGGACCTGCAACTATAGAGACCATTTCTATCATTTTGACTGGTCTGTTTGGTGCTGACTGGCTATTTGTTCCAACCCCTTCCTACCCCCATCTCAGTCTCTTCACATAAGTCTTACTCCACAGCTGTCTCTGCTATCTTCCTCCCCAACAATTCTGATCTGTTCTGTCCCCCTTAACAATCTCTCTTCCCTTTCCATTTAGCTAATCCCCTCCTCATTTAATACCCGCTCAAAACGTGGCATTAACATGATGTTTGCTGCCATCACATTGTTCATTCTGCTTGTACATTAAATCCCTTTCTTCCATCGTGTGTCTGTCTTGCTCTATTTAGACTGTTCACTCTTCAAGGCAGGGACCGTGTATTATTCTGTACAGGGGCTGCAGTTTTGGTTGGTCCCTATGCACTTTCATAATAAATGGGATGATGATTAATATCATCCTGATCAACTGAGCTGCATATGTTCATGTTTTCTGAGTAGTTCCTTATTCTTATCAGTAGTTACAATTACAGGATTTTCCTTCCTACCTAACTGTTCAAATTTCTTTATATACTGAAGACATTTAAAGAGTGAGTTCAGTGTCTTAGCTGTTGCAGAATCATAAATTTCATTCCCTCTCTCATTTTATTAATGGACCTTCTTTCTCTCCATTACATTTTTTCCCCTTGGAGAAGTACAGAAAGAGAAAAAGAAAACATGGAAAGCACATTGTTCATATCGTGTGATATATTTTAATGCAATATATGTGTATTGATCTTCCTGTGTTGGGGAGTTGTTCTTAGTGTCAGTTTCTTTTGTGTAGGGAGTTCCCAGAGTGAACTCAAGAAGGGTTCCACAAGTTTGGTTCTGAGAGCTCCCCCCTTCAATATGTATGTGAAATCCCCTGGGGAGATGGTCTGACCTACAGTGCCTTCACCATGTGGATGTCACATACCCCCTTCTTTGGATCTAGGCAGTGTATTTGAGGCATTTATTCTATGTATAACCACAAATTAGTTCCTCCCTTTCTTTAAAAAGCCTGGCTCATATCATATATACCTATCAGAGGGTTGTCTATTACAACTTCCCAGACAAAGCTGATCAGCAAGTCAAGGCCATAACTTGACCTAAAGAACCTTTTGTTATTCAGTGGTATTGTGCAAAAAATAAATAAACCCCGCTTGACTTTCAGAGCTAGAGTTCTCAGCATTGGCAGTTAGAAAAAAACATGTATTCTTACTGGTAAACAGTTGAGAATGTTGCTGAACCAACATAGAGCCTATTAATACCATTTTTACAATGTCTTGGCGAGTTTTGTCTGCTGTAGCCTGCTTCTCTTTTGTATGATACCATGGCATTTGAAATGAGATGAGGCACTCAAATTAACACAGCTATATGTTCAGGGGCCTGTATACAGGTTATTCTCAATTAAAGTCTAGACTCTGGAATTCGCTCCTCACTTGCTCCAACAGAGCCTGCATTTTGTTGACTTTTCACATTTCCTTCTGATGGAGCCACATACTAATTGTCTTCCTACATGGGCAATCTGTTTCTCTAGGACTTTTTTTCCTCCTGAGGTCATCTTGTTGGCAATCTCAACAGAAAGAATTACAAGTACATCAGCCACATCCCAGAGCTGCCTTCAAAGGCCTATCGAGGACCTTCTGAGGTGGCTACATTGATAGTGTTATTTCAGGAAAGCCTGAAGTGACTGCCTTTTCTGTTCCTGTGCCATAGACAGGGCAAATCTGTTTTCAGGGCTATCAATCTGACCCCTTTACTGAGCTCTTCATTCACTTTTTAAATTAAAAGAAAAAAATTGAGGTAAAAAATTAGTTTTCTTTCTAGAATATCTCCACTTAACAGAGCAGTGGGTAAGAACTGCAAAATACCCTCCAGCCTGAGATGAGCTTGGCAAAGCTGGAGGAGGGGAATAATCCTTTTTTTTTTTTTTTAAATCACCTGGCTCACCCTCTTAAATCACCTGCTGTGAATATTTTACAGACCGTAACAGCCCTGGATTTAGTCTTGACTGCAGGATGCCCGCACAAGCCCAGCAACCGGATGTCAGGGGTGGAGGGTGGGAACTTGCTAATTGATCAAGTCCGGTCTAGTCTCTGGCTACCCGTGGGCAGACAGAACAGCATTGTCTCCTGAAAATGAAAATTGGGTTTTAACGAGGGCTTCTCAGGGGAATACTCTACCATGTTAAAGTTCTATCTGGAGGGGTGAGGGAATGACCAGACTATGAAGTGCAAAGCGCACTGGGGCTTGCCTCCAGACTTACTACAACCCATATACCTCCCTGAAAATCTAAGCTACCGTTGGAAAAGTATACACTTACCACATTACTTCACTGATTTGTGAAAACCATCCACTATATCTCCTATTATCTCACTACCTATAATGAAGAAAACCGTGTGCTAAATTAGCCATTTCATTACCATACTGCAAATCTCCTTTGCTGAAATATGATGTATCTAAATGCTATTTGTTAATACAATTTAAAACCCTCTAATATAATGACCAGAATGGAATATATAGTTGTCGTATATACATTCCCTTTTTCTAACTGAAAAGGTTCAAATAATGCAAACATTGTGTGCCTGGCGTGCATTTTTATAACGAGGTAGTAAGTAAATACTTGCTACCTGAGCTATTTCAGTATGTCAGTGAAGCAAGCAGTCCAACATGTGGGTTACATTACAGTCAGAGCTGATCTTAGTTTTGTAACACACACCAAACAGCAATGTGCAGGAGGCTCAGATTTAATAAAACTAAAACTTTTGGTAGTGCATACAGCCAATAAAGATTTAAACATCCTGTGCATGATCAGCATACTAATTGCTGCATTAATAAATCCTGGGTTGTTTTGAAAGGCAAATAAAATTATTGTAGAAGCCTTTAAGAGCAGTTGCTTGGAAAAGTTAGCCTATGTGTACCTGTGATAGAATGTGTATGAATGTAGAATACTGATCAGTTCCTTTTGATGCCATATATATAGCTTTTTAGCATTTATCAATTCTATGCAACCAGAACATTGCCATGGCTGATTTAAGTTATTCTGCCCTAGCTTTTTTTGGACACAGCACCTCTGACAAGATAATTATGTTGCTTCTGCTGCCAGTAATAATGCAACTTACTCCTCATTTGCATCTATGGATCTAGTGACACATCATATAACAAATGGGTACCCAACATAGCTGCAGGACAAAGCAGTCTAATCATCTAGAATACATTCAGACCACAACCACAAGCAAAAGAAGAAAAGAAGATAATTGCCCTAGCCTGAGAAATAGACTCTGACAGGCCCATAGCAGCTGCATGCAGAATTTAGTAAGAGGCCATGGGAATAGAAGGTCCCTGAGGGCTCAGCACATGAAAGTGGGGGAAGAGCTGATCCTGGGTCCGTATAAACTGTTACTTCTGAGTGCTGAGACTGTCACACAGTCCCATCTCCAAATGACAGATAGCAGCCTCCGGTTCTTTTTCCTCCTTCCAATCCTTTATCTTTCCATCCTAATGGCTCCTCGAGCTTTTCCACAGAGTAGGAAGGACACTCGTCCTTCACAGAGAGATGTTTAGAAGCAGCAGCAGCCATAGTTCTAGACAAGCTGGAAGGTGGGCAGGGAAGGAAGAAGAGTCTTTAGAGTTTACCGAGGTGGGAAGCACTATCTGTGTGTCCCAGGAACTTTTTAAAATAGAGACACCTCTCTAACAATTTGAATATGAACTCCTCCTACTCTTCTCCTTTGTTTCAAACAGGAACTAGTTTTCCTCATGTAAGAATATATTGCATTGGTCTTTCCTTCCTAAATAAAAATTCCCAAATTTAAAATGTTGGAATTTTTTAATGAAGAATTAGATTATTGTACCATACCCCAGTAGCAATGAATCATGCTAAGTTGTGCATTGGTCAGCAATCAGTATACTACATGAGCGATGGAAAGCATTTATTCATAGGGCATAGAAGGTGCACAGCAGGTTCACTGAAGTCAATGGGAGACTTCTCCCAACTGGCTCACTAATGGACTCCCTATTTTTGGTCATTGGTGTATTGGTACAATTGCCGTTTATGTGGCAGCAGTGCATTTAAAGGCAAATGGGGAGGTTAGGGAGGATAATGGATTCTTCAGTCCAGCAGGCAAAGGTATAACGAGATCAAGTGGCTGGCCATTGAAGCTAGACAAATTCAGACTGGAAGCGACGTATACATTTTGAACAGTGAGGGTAATTGACTGTTGGAACAATTTGCCAGGGGTCGGGGTAGATTCTCCATCACTGACTATTTTTAAAGCTAGATTGGATGTTTTCTGTAAAAGATCTGCTCTAGTTCCAATAGGAATTATTCTTGGGATGTTCTATGGCCTGTGCTATGCAGGATGTCAGGCAAGTCGATCGCAGTGGTCCCTTGGGACTTTGGAATCTATGGGTATGGCTGTCACTCACTCACTCATGCCTGTCACCCCAATCGGGGTATGGGCCGCCAACCACAGATCTCCAGAGTCCTCTATCCTGGGCCATTCGCTCTAGCTGGTTCCAGGTATAGTCCATTTTTTTGCTATCAGCCTGAAGGTCGCGTCGCCAGGTGTTTCTTGGACGGCCTCTTTTCCGCTTGCCTTGGAGGTTCCACCGCAGTGCCTGTCTGGTGATGTTAGTTGGCTGCTTACGTAGTGTATGTCCTATCCAACCCCACCTTCTCCTTCTGATTTCTTCCTCTGCTGGGAGTTGACAGGTCCTCTCCAAGAGGTGGATGTTACTGATGGTGTCTGGCCAGCGGATCTGGAGAATCCTTCTGAGGCAGCTATTAATGAAGGTCTGGATCTTCCTGATGGTTGTTTTGGTTGTCCTCCAGGTTTCAGCTCCATACAGTAGGACTGATTTCACATTGGAGTTGAACAGTCGAATTTTTATTGCCAAAGACAGCTCTCTGGAGCTCCAGATGTTCTTGAGCTGTAAGAAGGCTGCTCTTGCCTTACCAATCCTTACTTTGATGTCTGCTTCTGTGCCACCCTGCTAGTCGATGATGCTACCTAGATAGGTGAAGGACTGCACTTCTTCCAGGGGGCTTCCATTCAGTGTGACTGGGTCATTGCTGATGGAGTTAATCCTAAGGATCTTGGTCTTGTCCTTGTGAATGTTGAGGCCAACCTGTGATGACGTGGCTGCCACTACGTTGGTCTTCTCTTGCATCTGTTGTTTACTATGCGAAAGGAGTGCAAGGTCGTCAGCAAAGTCCAGATCATCAAGCTGGGTCCACAACGTCCACTGGATTCCGTTCCTACACTCGTAAGTGGATGTCTTCATAATCCAATCGATGACGAGGAGAAAGAGAAGTAGTGACAACAAGCATCCTTGCCTGACTCCAGTTTGCACCTGGAAGCTGTTAGTAAGCTGCCCTCCATGGATCACTCTACAGTGTATACCGTCATATGAATTCTTGATCAGGTTGACCACCTTTGCTGGGATGCCGTAGTGCCGAAGGAGCATCCAGAGGGTCTCTCAATCCACGCTATCGAACGCTTTCTCATAATCAACAAAGTTGATGTACAACGAGGAGTTCCACTCCATAGATTGCGCGACTATGATGCGAAGCGTTGCTATCTGGTCCATGCATGATCTATTCTGCCGGAAACCTGCCTGTTCATCTCGTAGCTGTGGATCAACGGCATCCTTCATTCTCTCTAAGAGGACTCGTTTGAAGACCTTCCCTGGCACCGACAGGAGTGTGATTCCTCTGTAATTGGCACAGTTGCTAAGATCTCCTTTCTTGAGATTTTGATGAGATATCCCTCTTTCCAGTCTACCGGAATCACTTCTTCTTCCCATATCTTCTCAAAGAGGGGGTACAGCATTTCCACTGAAGCAGCCAGGTCTGCTTTCAGGGCCTCTGCTGGGATATCATCAGGTCCAGCCACCTTCCTATTCTTCATCATGGTGATGGCTTTTCTGATCTCATCTCTGGTTGGTTTATCGCAATTAATTCGGAGGTCCTCGTTGGCTGGGTTGATATCTGGTGGATTTGGTGGTGCTGGTCTGTTCAGGAGTTCCTCAAAGTGCTCCGCCCATCTGTTCATCTGTTGTTCTATTCCTGTTATAGACTTTCCCTGCTTGTCTTTAATGGGACGTTCTGGCTTGCTGAACTTTCCAGACAGTCGCTTGGTAGTATCATACAGCTGTTTCATATTACTGCTGTATGCTGCCTGCTCCACTTCTGCTGCCAGTTCATCTACATACTCTCTCTTGTCCTTCCTGATATTCCTCTTCACTGCTCTATGGGCTTCAGGATACTCTTTTCGAGCTTTGGCCTTTGCTGCTCTAGTCCTGCTGTTATTGACGGCTGCCTTCTTCTTCTTTCTGTCTTCTATCTTGATCAAGGTCTCTGCTGTGATCCACTCTTTCTGCTGGTGTTTCTTAATTCCAAGCACTTCCTGGCATACTGACCTAAGTGTCTCTCTCACCTTCTGCCATCTGTTTAGTACACTGTCTTCCTCTTCCTCAGACCGATCCTGTAATACTGAAAACTTATTCTTCAGCGTCAGTCCAAAATCTTCCTTGGTCTTATGGTCCTTCAGAAGGCTGACATTGTACTTCACTCTTCTGTCTGACGCGTCTATCCAGTTCTTTTTCAGCTTCAGCTTCAATCTGGCCACCACTAAGTGATGGTCGGACGCCGCATCTGCTCCTCTTCTAACTCTAACATCCTGCAAGGATCTTCTGAACTTCTTGCTAATGCAGACATGATCGATCTGATTTTCTGTCATGCCTGCTGGTGATACCCAGGTACTCTTGTGGATCCGCTTATGAGGAAAGATGCTACCTCCTATGACCAGGTTGTTAAGTGCACACATATCCACAAATCTCTCTCCATTCTCACTCATCTCTCCCAGAGCATGGGTCCCCATGACTTGTTCGTATCCTACGTTGTCAGGTCCAATTTTGGCATTAAAGTCTCCCATAAGGATGATGATGTCTTTGTCTGGGAGAATCTCTAATATTTTCTGGAGTCTGTTGTAAAAATAATCTTTGTCCTCCTCTTCACTGTCATTAGCTGGAGCATAGCACTGAACAACATCTTAATCCTCTTCATTTTAGTTCTGAAGGATGCTGTGATGATCCTGGGACCATGTGCCTCCCAACCAATCAGTGCTCTCTGTGCCTGCTTGGACAACATGAAGCCTACTCCCTGTGTGTGGGGTGCGTCGCTCTCTTCATGTCCTGAATACAGCAACAGCTCTCCTGTCAACAGTCATCTCTGTCCCGCTTGCGTCCATCTTGTCTCGCTAATGCCTAATAGAGTCAGGTTGTTGCTCCTCATCTCTGCTGCAACCTGCGCCGTCTTTCCTGACTTGTACATGGTCCTCACGTTCCATGTGCCTATGGTAATCCTCCTGGTTGCAAGAAGGGTAATCGGCTTAGTGGCTTCCTCACGGCTTTTACCACCCAGCGTCATGCATCTTCGAGTTGAAGACCGTTCTTTTTCCAGGGTAAAAGTCTCTGTTGTCTCTATTGTTGGCATTTCTGTAGCAGGTTGATTTTTTTATGAGGTGGAGTTGCTAGCCCCACGCCCAACCCTCCTCCTTTATCCTGACTTGGGACAGGCAGATGGCCACAAAGGACCTCTCTGGTGGAGTTGGTATGGCTGTACTGCGATGATAAACCCATGGCACTGAATCAGAGCCTGGCTCAGCTGACTTGGGTTCGTGGGGCTTGGGCTGTGGGGCAAAAAATTGCAGTGTAGACGTGGGCTTGGCCTGGAGCCTGTGTTTTGAGAACCTCTCCCAGCACAGGGTCTAAGAGCCCAGGCTCCAGCTCAACGCCTACGCTGCAATATAATAGCACCACAGCCCAAGTCCTGCACCCCTCAATCAGCTGACCCAGCCTGGCCAGCCGCAGCTGTGCCATAGGTCTTTTATCACAGTGTAGATAAAAGGTGAGGAGAGCTTCCATTGCCTGAGAGACCCTCCTCTTTAGCACTGTATCATGCCAGAAATCCCTTCCTCCTTATTACCTTCCATGAGAAGAAAGCCATATGCAGAGAGAGGGGGATGAGATGTCAGGAGTATAGGAACAAACCTTGGCTGTTTGCTCTTATCTCTGGGAGGTTCTTGTCAAATCAGGCTGTTGCTGATAAGAAATCTGCCTATTAGAACTGGTGAGAAAGAGAGAGAATGTCTGTTTTAACATTTTAAAGAACAATTGCTAAAATTTTTGATTCTTGATGGAGAGGGGGAAGGGAGAGGGGTGAATTGACAAATTTCCCACCCCAGTGACTTTTTTGACAGCTTTAGTGCATGTTGTCGGAATCAGTGAATCTTAGAAAAGAGCGAGGGGTAATAGCAGCCTTAAAATGTTCCATTGGAAAAAGGACAAAGACTTCATGATTTCAACAAATGCAAAGAAACCCCCGTGATTAGGTATAAACAACAGGTTTTAGAAAAGTGTACCCAGTGTGTAGAAGAGATCCAAAAAAAGCTAAACCAAGTTCCAGTTAGGAAAATGTACCTTAGCCACTCGTCATAAAGTAAATATGGAATCTCCAGAACCAATTAACAGAGGAAAAACAAAACCCTGAAGAGGAGATGAAAGAAGTTCCCCTGTATCATACATGGCTGACAAGAAACCACCTAAGCAAAACAATCTGCACTCCATGTACCAAAAGTTTTCACTGGCTTGGGAAAAATGCCATTTCCAAATGAAAGTCAGTAAAAGAAGGAATGAAACCCTCACAAGAAAGGCTGCCTTGAAAATAACACCTCAGAATTCCACAGACTAAACACCAATGAAGTATTAAGGGCATGTCTACATGTTCTGCAGGTCAGACTAAGGGAGTGGGAGTGCTAGCATCCTGCACTGTACCTATGCTGGGTGGGCCCTGCAAATGCAAACTAAATTTGTGCCGGCATGGTCTACCCAGGGCACTTACCTGCAGTTCACACCCCCATGGTCTGAACTGGCGGGGGAGGGGGAGGTGTAGACAAGCCCTTCAGGGGAAAATGGTATTGTGTTTAAGGGACTGGACTGGGCCTCAGAAAAATCTGCGTTCAGTTATCCATTCTGTCAAAGACCTCCAGTGTGACCTTGAGCAAGTCAATCTCTGTGTCTGGGTTCCCCAGGGGTAGAATGGCAGTGACTCCTTTTTTCCTACCCTTTGTTTTGTTTGTTTAGCCTGTACGATCTTTGGGGTTGGGATTGTCTACAATGCCTAGCACGCTAGGGCTGCTCTCTCAGCTAGATCCTCTAGGCACCTAGTATTATAGCACCTAAGAGTCCTAGTCATGGACCAGGACCCCATTGTGCTAGGCACTGTACAAACAGAACAAAAAGACAATCCCTGCCCTAAAGAGCTTACAGTCTAAGCATCACACCTGGAAAAAGAAAGATACTTCCATACAATACAGAATACGTAACAATCCCTATGCACATAATGACATAGAACCATAGGGTTAGAAGGCACCACAAGAGTCATCTAGTCTGCCCCCCTGCCAAGATGCAGGATTTGTTGTGTCTAAACCATCCATGACAGATGGCTATCCAGCCTCCTTTTGAAAACCTCCAGTGAAGGAGCTTCCACAACCTCCCTTGGCAATCTGCTCCATTGTCCTACTGTTCTTACAGTTAGGAAGTTTTTTCCTGATATTTAATCTAAATCTGCTATGCTGCAGTTTGAATCCATTGCCTCTTGTCCTGCCCTCTGTGGCAAGAGAGAACAACTTTTCTCCATCTTTTTTATGGCAGCCTTTCAAGTATTTAAAGACTGAGCACTGCCATATCCTCCCTTAATATCCTCTTTTTCCAAACTAAACATACCCAGTTCCTTCAGCCTTTGCTCACATGGCTTGCATTCTATCGCTTTGATCATCTTTTTCGCTCACATCTGAATCCTTTCCAGTTTCTTTACATCCTTTCTATGCATTGGTGACCAAAATTGGACACTACTCTAACTGAGGCCTAACACCGCAAAGTAGAGCAGTACTGTTACCTCCCGTGACTTGCATGCTATGCCTCTAGTAGTGCAACCTAAAATTGCATTTGATTTTTTTTTATAACAGCATTGCATTGTTGACTCATGTTGAGGTTGTGATCCACCACAGCTCCCAGATCCTTCTCAGCAGTGCAGCTGCCAAGCTGGTTATCACTCGTTCTGTATTTGTGTTTGGTTTTTCTTCCCTAAGTGTAGCATCTTACATTTGTCTCTGGTGAATTTTATATTGTCATTTATAGCCCAGTTCTCCAATTTATCAAGATCCCTCTGAATTTTCAAAATATTGGCAACCCCCACTAGCTTTGTATGATTTGCAAGCTTGATCAGTATGCTCTCTATTAATAACCTAGATGTGGAAATAAAGATATTAAACAACACCGGACCCAGAACAGATCCCTGTGAAATTCCACTTGAGACCTTCTTCCAATCCAACATCATTCCATTAATAGTTACTCTTTGTTTGTAGTTGTTTAACAAATTATGTATCGATTTAATGGTAGTTCTGTTAAGCCCACATTTCTCCATCTTATCAGAATACCACGTGGGACTGTGTCAAAACCCTTGTGAAATCCAGGTATGTTATACCCACTGCATTCCCCTATCCACCAAATCAGTTACCCTGTCAGAGAATGAAATCAAGCTGGTTTGGCATGATTTGTTCTTGGTACATCTTCATATTCCTGATGTTATTTACCTGCACATCTAAATATGTTGTCTAAAAAAATCCTCACCGTGACACCCTTGCCTTCTATACTCTTCACAGAATATATGAAATGATGTATTCTCATTTTCAAACCCATAAAAGAACAGATTCTATCACTTCTTGTCTACAAGGAAGCATTTAGGTCTATTCCTTGTCACTAGAGCTCTATGAACTATTTGTAATGAATGGAGTTTCATGGTAGCTTTTAAATACTTTGAGCAGGAACCGTAACCTCTTTTGTGTCTGTACAGTGCCTACCACAGTGGTGTCTAACCTGACTCGGGACTTTGGTTGCTACCCTGCTAGAAATAATTAGCCCTAAATTTGGGCTAGGTTCCCTGCAGTTGTTGCATATTGTCTGGAAAACCAGGTCAAGGTTTAAGCAAACTCAGGCCAGATTGTGATTTGGAGTGAAAAACAAGTTGGCAGTTGAATTTCTGCTTGAGCTTGTGGATTAATTTGAACCTCAAACTCAAAGCAAAACACTGGGTTCAGGACCCCAGGGTAAACCAAAACCAACGACAATATGATCACCTTTGACTCAAAAATGTTGTCTCACTCAGCTCATGTTCTGAGTGAATCCACAGAACTTCTCAATTTATTCAAATTTCTTTGGCCTTGATAGGCTAGACATGCAGGAGATCCCATTTCTCATGAGACTTTGCTGTTTCAGGCAATGCCAGAAATGTCATAGCCTCTCTTGCTGTATTTTGTTTTTCCACTTCTAGTCTTGCCAAACCTAGAGTGCTAGGGTGGAAGGGAAGAGAAGATAATGTTTTTAAAACCTGAAAAGTCTCTCAAGTTTCAGTTTGTTTGGAGTAAATGTTCAGGACCTGAACTTCAGATTGGGTCTTGTTTTATCTGAATATGTACATACTACCTACTAAAAACTAGGATCAGTTACCTCCGTACTAAAAACAAGGATCAGTTACTTTTGAGCATGTCTGCGCTGGGTTACGTTTATAATATCTCACAAGCTCAAAAAAACAAATGCAAGATTTGGGATAGGTTCCAAAATTTAAACCCAGCTGTTTCTACAGGGCTTCTGACAGAAGATGGAACATACTGCTTTTGCCAGTTTCAAGTACTATAGTACCTCTATAAGGGAGCGGGGGGGGGGGGGGGGGAAGGAATCACTGCTGATCAATTAAAAATATGTGCTAGATTGAAATAAGGATCCTGTCTAGTTCATGGAACTTGAATAGTCTGTATACTACAGAAATGGCACATTGTTAGTGTCTTTGGCTGAGTGCATTACAAACATTGAGGGGAAAAACAAAATATATCATATTACAGTATGGGAAGATATTTTAATTTTCAGATTCTAACACTTTTATGAACGAAGCATTAAAAACCAACCAAACATCAAATCTATTTAAAAACCTATAACTGGTAGCATATAAGGCCGTGGTCTCCAAACTGTGGAGGGCACAGAGAAACATTTGGGGCAGCACATGGCAGGGCCCAGTCCAGGCCCATGGGGAGGGAGCTCCATCCAGGCCTGCTCTACCCCCAAACCAGCTCTGACCCCACCACCACTCCACTCCATCCCATGCTCCACCCTCAGCCACAGTTCTGCTCTGTCTGCCCTCCCGTCGGCCCAGCTCCACCGTCGGTCCAGCTCCAGCTCCAGCCCCAGCCACAGCTCTGATCTGCCCCCTCCTCTGCCCCCATCCCAGCTCTGCTCTCATTCCCTCTTGGCTTCTAGCCCCAGCTCCTCCCCCATCCCCAGCTCTGCCTTCATCCCAAGCTCCTCTGCTAAGCCAACTGTGCAGCAAGTGAGGAGGGATAACTGGTAAGGGCGGGGGTGGCGAGGGTGCAACAGGAAAAGTTTGGGCACCTCTGGTGTAAGATTTATAATGCTGTTTCCACCCTACCCTCAGCGTATTTGAGCGAATATTCTATTACACATTGGGCTAGAGTCTCAGCTGGTGTACAATGGCAGAGTTCCATTAACTTCAGTGGAGTTACAACAATTTATGCAAATTGAGGCTCTGGTCCACTGTCTAAAGACTGATAATTTAGGGCCAAATTTTCTTCTGTTACAACAATATAACTCCCTTGAACTCACTGGGGTAGGAATAGTATGACGGAAAGCAGAAAAAGGCCCACCTGGAGGATTTTTTTGGTTTGTTTTGTTTTTGTTAAACCCTTCTGGGGTGATTATATCAGGAGTTCTCAAATTGGGGGTAGGGACCCCTCAAGGGGTCACAAGGTTATTACATGGGGGGTCGTGAGCTGACAGTCTCAACCCCAAGCCCCGCTTTGCATTCAGCATTTATAATGGTGTTAAATATATTAAAAAGTGTTTTTAATTTATAAGGGGGTGTCGCACTCAGAGGCTTGCTATGTGAGAGGGGTCACTAGTACAAAAGTTTGAGAACCACTGGATTATAGGAAGATTTAAGAAACATGTTGCGAGGTATAAGGAGATTCATCTTGTAACATGATGATACTCTGCCACCTAGAAAAAATGTAGTGGTGAACTCTAAATAATGTGTGTGGAAATGATTTGTAAACTTGCTAAATTTTCCTAAATAGTGATTCTTTTCACCACATGAACTATAATGGTAACCACCTTTGTCAGGAAGTTACAAAGTGATGGGAAACTCCGATTACCTGTGAAGGTGAAAACTATATACATTACTGATCAGGCTTCACTGTTGTATGGTATAGCCCTTGCTATATAAATGCGGGATTTTTTCCCTGTAGATATGGCGGGTTTTTTGGGAATAGACTAGGTCCAATGAGAGAGAGAGAGAGAGAAAAAAACCAAGCATTGTGTAGTTCAACTATACTGATACAGAAATGTGGGGGCTTTAGTTTTTCTTAAGAGTATCTATCCCCATCACCACTTTTGTGAAGGGCCTAATTCTTGGCTGTCATAACAGCCTCCAAAAGATGGAGTATTCTTTGGACTTCAGCCAATTTCATTGTCACACCCTGCATTCTGAAACAGAAGTATTGCTTTATACTGTTCTCACTGTGTGTCTATTGTACATTTCTCTCTAACATACACTTCTAATGCAGTTACTTAAATAGAAAATGAAAATCCGTGGAAAGCTCCTGCACTTTCTCTTTGGGGTTGATACTTAAAACACTGAATTTCATTCATAATAGTATAGAAAGACTAGCAGTGTTAGCATGCTTCTCTCTGGGGAATCTTTCATAGATGAACATTTTCCTCAGTCTTACTTCATAATGCGTGAGTGAAATACAATACACAATAGATTGATAGGTCTGTTAAAAGCAGCCTTTGTCAGAAACTCCCCTATGAGTGTCCTGCTTCTTTAAGCCTTATTAAGCCCTAGCAGATATTCGATGTGAATTTACAGTGAGTAGGACAAATGCTCCTTGGCATAAATAGCTGCAGGTCTATATACGTGTGGCCTGATGGGACATGAGTGCTAGCTGAATTGCTACTCCACAAAAGAGCACCTGCTGAAATAAAATACAGTTAGAGGGCAAAAAAAGAGACTAATTTTATGTGGTTATCCTTAGCAGCAACAAGGAGGAAAGACCACTTACAGATATAAATTTGTTATATATGTTGTAAATAAAAATAGAAGAGAGTACTTCATTCCACTCATAAGCCCTAGGGACAGTTGACTGACTAGTGAAAACTAAGGATTTTTCCAAACTGAAGATTGTGTATTTTAGAGTTTGCTGAATATAGTACTCAGACGCTATGTAATTTGGTTGACTAACTGGCAGCCATTTATCCAAACATTGCTAAACCTTAAAAAAAATCCATTTGTTTGGTTCTAAAGGGCAGGTGGGTTTTTTTTAATAAACCAGTTGGCTTATTTCTCATGATTACCTAACAATTGCCACCTGAGATTGCTCCGCTTTTTTCCACATTGGCATTCAGGACTATGTATAAAAATAAACAATAAAGGCGGACAATAGCGGGAAGGCAGTGAGGAGGCTTAAAATAATGCTTGCTGAACTGTGCTGTGGATTTTCTCTCCAAAATATCCTAAGTAACCAACCCGAAATCATGTAGCTTGTGTGTAATATGTTCTATGTGTTGATCAGCACTGAGTTTGTGTGTACAGTACAGTTATCCAAGTAGGGCACACCAGTATGTGAATTTATTCATATTAGCTAACCAACCAGAAGCCAGGTTTTGTTAGGGTACCATTGTTTCAAAGAGTATATGTTGTTCAAATTCACTGGAACTAATTCTAATATCAACTAATATCTATTGTTGAACCAGACCCAGTGTTTTCATTCCTTCCCCTGGCCAGCTATAAATTAATATCAGATTCTTCCACAGCTGGTACATAACTTGATTTTACCTGGAATCAGACAGCTCTTAATAAGGCAGAATCAAATAGTATCCAACTTTATGAAGGCAAGTCTTTAACATCTCAATTTTAAATCTGAATATATGGTTCTCCTAGAGTGTATCTGTGTTAGCCTCTGGGCAGGTAGGTGGTTTAGGTGAGACTTTGATCATCTTGCCCTTCTCTCATTTCTCAAGAGTATCCATAGATACCAGCAGCAAAGGATGTGGAGATGGGAGCTTTTTAGTAACTGGAAATCCAGTGGGCAGATTTTCCAACAGTTCTGCTACCCATTTCCCATATAGCTAAATATCACCGACTAGTGAGGGCAGTTTCTCTTTGTGGCAGGATACTCTGCAAAGTGCCTGCTGAGAAGTCAGTACTCCTATCAAAACTGAGGAAACCTGAGAGTAAAGATTTTTTGTTTATATCAATGAGAGTTTATGGCCGAAATTTTCCAAATCTGAATATCTAAAGTTAGGTACCTAACACTGTAGTTAGGCACCTAAATAGTTGGGCTCATTTTCAGAGGTGCTGAGCATTGAAGTCCTATGCATAAATAAAGCCTAACACTTTTTTTGCCTGTGTATTTCAATTCCCTGTGCATCAGTGGAAAGACATGACCAGTTTTCTTCTAATCTTAAAAAGAACAGAAGTTAAATTTGCATGCCTGTGTTTGAACAGTGCACTTAAATGTACCCCAACTCAGACCCTGCAAAGAGAGATTTAGGACATGTATTTATCTTCGTAGTTTGGATGCCCATTGGCTAGAATGTCTTCTCAGCCAAGCCATTTTGATGCTTACAAGATTAAAGAGAAATAGGGAGCATGTAGGTGAGTGGATGTCTCCCTCCCAGTGAAGAAATTTGCTGCAGGCTTTACATTTACAAATTCATTGCATGCTTATATTTAACTTGCAATACAGAGTCTTCATATATATCTATGGTAAAGCCATAGGGTTTAATTTAATTTGCATATAAATATTTAAAATTAAAAATGTTTTCTCTTATCATATATTTTTCTAGGGAAGAAGTAACATGATCTTTAAAATTGACTGGTCATCAGCAATCCCTCAGAGTTCAAGGATGATTGTCTTCCATAAAATGATAGCCATTTATCGCTGATGGATCTGCAGGTGGCTAATGAGACTGATTCAGGATTCACTGATCTTATCACAATTGGGGCAGACATTTCCCAGTGGAAGGGGCGGATCTGGATTGTTGAGTTGGTGTGTGCTGCATTCTTTCCTCCTTTCCCATTTCTCCATTTCCTGTTGACTCTGTTGGCTCTCAATACTTTTCCATCCTGATGGGTCAAGGGCTTGGGTTTCCCGTGAGCTTATGTCAATATTGCACTTCTTCATGCTGGCTTTGAGAGTATCTTTGCAGCACTTTCTTTTGCCCATCCTTTGTCCATTGGCCATGAATCAGTTGTGAGAACATGACGTGCCTTCAGGAGTCAATTTTCTGGCACTCGAAGAACATGACCTGCCCAATGAAGTTGGTGGTGGATGATCGTAGCTTCAATGCTGAAGGTTTTGACTTGGGACAGAATGCTGATGTTGGTGCATCGGTCATCCCACTTGATTCAGAAAATCTTGCAGAGGCAGGTGTCTGCTGTACATGACCCAGATTTCAGCACCGTACAAGAAAGCAGGGATGACAGCCTGGTACACAAGAAGCTTCATTTGATTCTTGATGTCATGATCTTTGAAGACATGTTTTCTCAAGTGTCCAAAAGCTGCACTGGCGCATGGAAGGCAGTGTTGAATTTCCTCATCACTGTCAGCTTTCTGTGACAGCTGCCGAGGTAAAGGAAGTGGTCAACGTTCTCCAGGGTCTCTTTATTGATCTGAAATATGGAGGGAGAATGCTGGTGATTCAGAGCCTTTTGGTGGAATACTTTAGTTTTCTTGGTGTTGAGTGTGAGGCCAAGTTGGTTGTAGGCCTCAGAGAAAGTGTTAACTATTTTTTTTAAGATCTTCCAACTGGGCGCACAGGGCACAATCATCGGTATTATACAATTCAATGACTGGTTTAGTGATAGTCTTCGTCTTGGATCGGAGGTGAATGAGATTGAAGAGCTTGCCCTCCATTCTGTATTGGGTGTCAAGTCCAGAGGGGAGCTGTCAGTGTGAGAAGGAGAGTGACAGTAAAGAAGATAGAGAAAGGAGTTGAAGCAATGACACAGCCTTGCTTAACTCCTGTTTTAACTAGGAAGGGACAGAGCAAGTGGATGCTCAGAATTGACTGGTACAGCTGAATGAAATACTGGTTCAGGCCTATTCTTTCTTAAGATCTTCCGTTTGTCATATAGTTTAGAACTTGCATTGCTATCATCCTTTTAATCGTGAAGGATAACTGACGATGGGTTATCTTCTCCTGAACTGAGGACGAATTAGACTTATTTGGTGACCCCATCAATTTACCGTCTGCTAACCCAAAAAAGGACAATGAACTTTTCTTTTTCCTTTCTTCATCATATAGGACGTTACAGGGAATCTTCTAGTCACTTGGGATGCAGAATTCCCTGTTTTTGGCTTGACTGCCATGTGTTGTTCCTTTTAGACATTAAATAAAAACAGAACTGTACAGAAGTAACTGTAGGCCCAATCTGGAAAAATAAGTCTGGCAAAATTTTGGTTCCACAATAGCAAAGAGAAGGAATCCCTTCTCTAGCAGCCTAAATCTTCCTGAGGGCAAACCGACAGCATGATTTTTATAATGAAGCTTATGGCAAATATGCCAGGCATCTCACTGAGTGAAACCTTGAAGCAGGGCCGGCTCTAGCCATTTTGATGTCCCAAGCACGGCAGCACGCCGTGGGGGGCACTCTGCTGCTCGCCAGTCCCACGGCTTCGGTGGACCTCCTGCAGGCGTCCCTGCGGAGGGTCCTCTCGTCCCACGGCTCCAGTGGACCTCCCGCAGGCATGCCTGTGGATGCTCCACCGGAGCCATGGGACCAGCAGACCCTCTGCAGGCACACCTGCGGGAAGTCCACCGGAGCAGCCTGCCGCCCTCCCGGCAACTGGCAGAGCGCTCCCTGTGGCATGCCGCTCCAAGCATGCACTTGGCGCCCTGGGGCCTGGAGTCGGCACTGCCTTGAAGAATTGTAAAGAAGCCTTGGAAATGCTCTGGTTTTAGATGTCAGCTATAGGAGAGAGGAACTATATGACCCACAGACTATCTTCCACCCCTCAAAAATTATATTAGTGGAGAAGAGTGTCCTAAGAACATTCTATTGAAGGGCAAAAGCTCCTCCCCACCCAACAATGACTGAAGTAAGGAGTTCCTCCTAAACACCGTGGAGAGAGAAGGGATTAAGTACTCTGTGGCAAAGGAAGATGCCTCCCTACCTGCCATTTTTGTAAGGTGTTTAAGCCCTGTAAGCAGGGCTGGTTTTGGTTTTTCTAGCGTGTAGCCTGGAATAACTCCCACATTCTTTGTGGCTCCTGGTGTTGGGGTGGAGGCAGGGGCATAGAAATATACAAAATGTGTAGAATGTGGGAGCTAATTTCTATAGGTTCTTCTCTAAGCAGCTCTGCAATGCACCTCAGCAGAGCTTCTGTTAGAAATGAGGGTTTCTATGTCAGGTCAACCTCTTTCCTGGATAGTCCTCACTGTTACTGAACCAGCATCCGCTGGCTTCTGGACCTTGGCTGATTCCAAAAGCTATAGCTATATTGTTCTGGGATGGGGCCTGTTTAAAGAAACTGGGTGCGGGTTTGCCTGATGGCTTGAAACAAACAAGAAAATATATATTTACACACACAAAACATGATCTGCAGTTAGGAAACCTAGTGACTGAGCGTTGCTGTGCAGAATGTTAGCATTTTGTGAGAGAAAGCAACTGACCATCCCTATCGCAAAGTTAATATGAATGCTCCTAGGTACAGGGAGATGACATAATTACTGATTTAAAGAGTTAGGTACAGGGGAAAAACATTTCTGTAAGGAAGACTAGAGAAAATATATAATGGTATGATTAAGCTCCATGAGTCTAGAGGGGTTTATAACTCATTCAGAGGGAAGACTTCCAAAGCAGAACACAAATCAGCTAAGGACAGAGATCTAATGCACATTCCAAAATGAATTATATTTTCCAATGATAAAAATAAAGTAGTGTGGCATGTATTATATCTATTCAGTCAGTGCAGATTCCTTTGTTTATTTCTTAAAATATCACAAAACAAACATAGTATTTAATCCATCATATAATAGTCCCATATCTTATCTTTGTAAATCTGATGCCATATGGGCTGTGCAAATATTTTTTAAAAAGTAATTCTATGATAAGCCAAACAGGAAATTGAAGGTTGCTGATGATGAAACTGATATCCAACTGGTAATCGGAGTAGTGAAGTCACTAAACCTTTCCTGCTCTATAAATTTTATTTCCTGGGTCTTGTTTTGTGTTTTTATAAGATTTGTTGGATAAGCTGCTCTAGTCCTTAAAACCAGCATCATCATCATCATCTTAATTAGTTACCATAAAATAAATAAGATGTTAAAAGTGCAATCTAGGAGTAGAAAAATAGCGTATGCATGTGCTGTAGTGTCAGCATTTACTTACAAACTCTGCCTGTTTGTTCAGATAACCTCCCTCCTCATAAAGGAGACTGTTAAGCACTGACTGTTCTTTACAGGACTGCTTAGTAACCATCATGCATTGCCTCGCTGGAAGCTTTTTATTGGCCTGGTCCCACTTCATCAGAACTGAATAATCATTTTACCAAAATAATCCTGGGAATAAGGGAAGGGAAAGACTCAGGGCAATATTCAAATTAGATGAATTTCACCCCAGTCTAGTGGGCTAGCACATGTCTTATGCACTGCTTAAATCCTTTGAATTCTTCAAAGTGGAGATTAGGTGGGATTGATGTGTTTCATAAGCCTTGTGACGACCTTTCAAACAATACTAAATGCCAAACGCACTGGCTGCCTACTATGATCGTCACACCTTTGAATCCCAAATTTAGCTTGTTTATGTTGTCACAGAACAGCAATCTTTGAAATCTGAGCCAGATCCTTAGTTGGTGTAACTCTGCTGTGTTGGCTGCAATGGGGTGACACTTATCTACCCTAACCGAGCAACTGCACCTCATCTTTAAAAAAAAAATGCTCAGGTGATTCCCTGAGCACTGTGCAGATTTTTTTGATTTTTTTTAAAACCAATAAGGCAATTTTAAAAAGTTGAATTTGGAGCAAATGGAAGGAAGCCAATGGGACTATCCATGTGTTACATACTTAAATTGAAAGTGCTTTGATAGGTCAGGGCCTAAGAATCTTGCAATGAAAGTCTGCCAGATAACGCCCCCCAGAAAACTCTTGACACAATTGCTGAAAGACTTCATCAGTGTTTGAAACATTTCTGTCTTCCCAAGGTATTTGATAGTATGCAGTGAAAACAGGAAGTAGTACTATAAGGCTCTGAGGGCCTGATCCAGTGCCCACTAAAATTGATAGGAGTCTTTCCATTTGCTTCAGTGAACTATATCAGGACCTTTTTCAGAACACTTAAAATAGGACAATTCTGATTGAGGGAGCTTTAAAAAAATGTTGAGGAAGATTTTAACTATCTCATTGAAACCTATGGGAAAAGCCTCCATAGAAGAGTGAGATGCCTTTAAAAGGAGAGAAGAATCATACTCAGAGCTCTGGGGAGAAATAGGACCTCACTTACATGAATGCAACTCCACTGATGTCAGCAGAATTGCATCCACTTACATCAGGTCTGAATTTGGTCCTGGTGTTTGAAATATCTTCTGAATAAGACCTTGGCACTCACCTTTTTATTCTTCTAGTATATACAGATATTGCTGTTCTTTAAAAGAACATCTGTTTAAAAACAAAAGTGAAATAACTTCAGACTTTCTCATGCTTCACCAAACAATTCTTATGCACTATTTGTATAATGCCCTATACTATGCATATCAGTTTAATAAAGCAGGGATTTACAGAGCTCCCAAGTTATGCCTGTGTTTGTCAATGTTGCACAATAGATGCCTGGTTTACCTTTCAAAGAGGAGTGGGTAAGTATAGAAGAATATTAATGGGCTTACATACCATTCACCACCCCTCACTCAGCATGACATTTCCAGGGGGATGTCCAGGCTTGTGAGGCACCTTGCTACCAGCTGCAACCTCACCTGCACCTGTCAGGGGTCAGCTACCCAACTCCACCAGCCAGAGGCAACACAAGCATTCTTCACGAGGCCTATGCAGGCCCTGCTGTGTCTCTACAGGTTAGCAATAGGCACACTTCAGGCTTCGAGCCCTTGAAGTATCTCCCTGGAGTGTCCAGCCCCTATTCCTCTGGACACTCACAGCAGTCACAGATTCACAGCTTCCAAAGAGGTATCAGACTCCAGCTTACCAGTTCCACCTCTGATTGCCACTTTGCTTGTCATGCAGCACTGAGCTATGTTTATAGTGCGAACAAGTAGAAGTTTATTTAACGTAGAGATTCAAGTGATAGCAAATGGAATTATTGGAAACAAATGTTTATGTATGAAATAAAAACATAACACCCCTGACCTAACTAGATACTTTCATGTCTCATAGAGCAATGTTCACCCAAAGTTCTTTCAGCGTTTTACAGCCAGACTTGGCTGTGATCTTTCATTCATGAGACAAGTCACACTGTCAGCTTGCCTCCTTGGTCAAAGATCCCAGATACTTGTTTGCACCCCCAGATATATCAGAACAATCCATTGTCCTTATCCACAACCTGTATACTCCAGTCTTGTAGATTTTGCAATCTCTTAATCAGCATCTGGCTCAACAAACAAACAGGCATACACTGTAAGGCATTCAATACACAACGACCAGACTGGGAGATAAGTCTTTTACCTTTTGCTTGAAAGGGACCTATCCAAGACATGTCACCTCCTGAATAGCTGTCCATAAGAACATAATTTTTAGTATAGATACAGCTCCTTAAATATTACCTGTACATACATGTTGCAGTGATTAGGATGACCAGTGGGCTACTGGTTCTTGGTGGGCTCACATTTCTCCCCTGCCCCCAGTGAATTATTATGCATATATACAACCTAGCAGATTCCTGTAAAACCCTATCCACCCCCTGTGCCCTCTGCCAGTTGGCACCGAAGATATTCCTGAGTCTCACCCTCCCAAAATCCAGAATTCATCCAAATCATAGCTTGTCACTCCAGAATCACAGCTAAGACCCAGTGTTGACATTTATGTCAAATCAGTTCCCCAGGAGTACAAGATGTTGATGGGGGCATGGCATCAGGCAATGTTCATGCAATGTCTAAGGTCTTCTCGTTCGTATGTCGGGCCATTCCTCAACTTGCACTTAGTCATGTTGTCACCAGTCTTTGCCACCCCAGCTCTTCCTTGATTTACAGTACACCAATATTTTCATTCAAGGTTTGTGCCTGGGGGGAGTTGTTCTGAAGGAGACAAGTTCTCCAGATCATCAGTATTTTTCACCATTTTATTACACGGTAGCCTTTCACACTGGTATTTTGAGGTGGGGAATTTTCAGAAGCAAATCTCTTCCTGGGCTTCAGCCTCTTAGGTGATAGTATGTGTCGACACCGTGCCTGTCTCAGATCAACGCAGAGGTGCTGGAACATTTTTAGTAGTGGGGGTGCTGAAAGCCAGCCCTTTTACCCCTATCTGTGTACCGCGAACCCAGCTGAGGCTGGGAACCGAGCTGTCTCCAGATGCGGGGTGGTAAACCAGACAGGGGCAAGGCGGCTGAGGCCACGTGTGGGACCCAGGCATGGAGCCCTGGGAGCAGAGGGCCGGCGCGGGGTGGGCCCTGGGAGCAGAGGCCTGGGAGCCAGGCATGGGCCAGAGGACAGAGAGTGGGGCCAGTGGACGGTACCTGGGCCCCAGGTGAGGAGTTGGGGAATGGAGTGTAGGTGGAGGGCCAGGAGCAAGCCCTAGGTGCAAGAAGCCCCCGCCCCCAGGTTTTATGCACGGAGCCAGCAGTTGGGGAGCAGGGCCAGGCCCCAAGACCCAAGCCAGGGAGTGAAGCCTCAGGTGAGGGGCCAACAGCCCCGCCTAAAACCTGGAGGTGCTGCAGCTACTTCCTCTGCCTATGATCCCACATCTGGTTTTGCCTCTTCTTTCTACTGAAGGCATACTGCCTCACTGATGATGGTACAATCCCTGTGACATAGCAGGGGAGTCAATTTCAAAGTCCCAGTGATGATACTATAGGTTTGATTAAGTTCAGTATCATTTTTGTGTGCATGGCTCGAGCATAATCATGCTGGGGCACAGTAGTCTGCAACTGAGTAACACAAGGCAAGACAGGTTGCTCTGAGCGTTTTGGGGTCAGCTTCCCATTTTGCACTGGCCAATTTCTGGATACCTAATTTCATGAGTTCACTTTCTTTTTCAAGTTCTTAATATGCTCTTTGTATTTTAGTGTTCAGTCGAATGCGACCCCAAGCTGCATTGGATGTTGATATTGCTCAAGGGACTGTATAGTATTCTATACTAACATTCAAGTCTAAACTTATTTTCAGGCACTGTAAATTAGTTTATTTGGGCATAAGCTTTCATGGGCTAAATCCCACTTCATCGGATTTTAGTCCATGAAAGCTTATGCCCAAATAAATATGTTAGTCTCTAATGTGCCACAAGGACTCTTCATTCTTTTTACTGGTACAGACTAACACGGCTAGCATTCTGAAACCTGTAACTAGTTTGTGTATCAAATACCAGATTTCTAGTATGTCTTAACTCAAGAGTTAGCCAGGACCCTAGCCCTCTTTCTGTCCACACAGAAAAACTTCTTACCCAGGATTTAGCCCAGGTTATCAGGCATAATATAGGATATAGGCTTGAGTTTAGCTTTCTCTTCAGCTCCAGCTGAAAACCTGCTTGCTTTTCAGTGAGAATGATGCTGAATCAATCTCCACTACTGTTAGTCCTCCAATGCTGTCCCACATTTCCACCTGGGCTATACTGTCCTCTCAACCTCCTCTCTTTGTCCCCACTGAAAGTCACCTACTGGCTCAACGTTTTAGCCCCATGTTTGCCTGCACCATGTCTGCTCCACTTCTACAGCATTTGAACAGAGATGCCATCCAAGAAAGTGTACTGTTTGCAGAACAAATTCCTGAATCACATTCTCATTAAAAGTCCTTGCTGCCAAATGCTTCAGAACAGTCTGTATTAATGAGTTGCTCCATTTAGCGGTTATTTACATGAAGTATTGTTCTCATGTGCTTGCCAAAAGACAGCAGCTCCATGATTCATAGACTCATACTCATAGACTCATAGACTCCAGGACTGGAAGGGACCTCGAGAGGTCATCGAGTCCAGTCCCCTGCCCTCGTGGGAGGACCAAATATTGTCTAGACCATCCCTAATAGACATTTATCTAACCTACTCTTAAATATCTCCAGAGATGGAGATTCCACAACTTCCCTAGGCAATCTATTCCAGTGTTTAACTACCCTGACAGTTAGGAACTTTTTCCTAATGTCCAACCTAAATCTCCCTTGCTGCAGTTTAAGCCCATTGCTTCTTGTTCTATCATTGGAGGCTAAGGTGAACAAGTTTTCGCCTTCCTCCTGATGACACCCTTTTAGATACCTGAAAACTGCTATCATGTCCCCTCTCAGTCTTCTCTTTTCCAAACTAAACAAACCCAATTCCTTCAGCCTTCCTTCATAGGTCATGTTCTCAAGACCTTTAATCATTCTCGTTGCTCTTCTCTGGACCCTCTCCAATTTCTCCACATCTTTCTTGAAATGCGGTGCCCTGAACTGGACACAATACTCCAGCTGAGGCCTGACCAACGCAGAGTAAAGCGGAAGAATGACTTCTCGTGTCTTGTTTACAACACACCTGTTAATGCATCCCAGAATCACGTTTGCTTTTTTTGCAACAGTATCACACTGTTGACTCATATTTAGCTTGTGGTCCACTATGAACCCTAGATCTCTTTCTGCCATACTCCTTCCTAGACAGTCTCTTCCCATTCTGTATGTGTGAAACTGATTGTTCCTTCCTAAGTGGAGCACTTTGCATTTATCTCTATTGAACTTCATCCTGTTTACCTCAGACCATTTCTCCAATTTGTCCAGATCATTTTGAATTTTGACCCTGTCCTCCAAAGCTGTTGCAATCCGTCCCAGTTTGGTATCGTCCGCAAACTTAATAAGCGTACTTTCTATGCCAACATCTAAATCGTTGATGAAGATATTGAACAGAACCGGTCCCAAAACAGACCCCTGCGGAACCCCAATTGTTATACCTTTCCAGCAGGATTGGGAGCCATTAACAACTACTCTCTGAGTACGGTTATCCAGCCAGTTATGCACCCACCTTATAGTAGCCCCATCTAAATTGTACTTTCCTAGTTTATTTATAAGAATATCATGCGAGACCATATCAAATGCCTTACTAAAGTCTAGGTATATCACATCCACCGCTTCTCCCTTATCCACAAGGCTCGTTATCCTATCAAAGAACGCTGTCAGATTAGTTTGACATGATTTGTTCTTTACAAATCCATGCTGGCTATTCCCTATCACCCTACCACCTTCCAAGTGTTTGCAGATGATTTCTTTAATTACCTGCTCCATTATCTTCCCTGGCACAGAAGTTAAACTAACTTGTCTGTAGTTTCCTGGGTTGTTTTTATTTCCCTTTTTATAGATAGGCACTATATATGATGGATGAGAGAGAGAACGCCTTGTGAATGAATTCATGGAGCAGCCCAGTTTAATGCATTTGCTAAAAAACATGGGATATTCCATTAAAAATCCATTCCAGCACAGGAGCTAGTACATCACCAGTGTGTGTGGAGTCACATGGGTCTAGCAAGGAAGATGTTTTACCCATGGTAGGCTAGTCCAGAGTAACTCTGCAGTCAAAACATAATCTGCAGGTGCTAGGTTCTTGTGTCTTCCTTGCTTGGTCATAAATGTTATTTTATGTCATGAGGTGTTAAAAAAGCCAGTCAGAGAAGGAAATAAATGTCATGTTTGTTTGCATATGCCAACAGCAACTTGATTGTAACAAAACCCGATTTGCTGGATGTTTTTTAAGTGCCAGCTTGTGAACTTTTTCTTTCTGAATTTCTATAGTCTTTCCTTTCTCTATGCGAAAAAGAATCTATTGGAAGCATGCATAGAAGAAATCTGAAGCATTTCCTTCTTCAATGTGATAGGAGAAAATAGAACAGGTCCTGCATACTCATGAAGTCATAAGGCCTGATTCTCTACTACCTTGCATCTTGTGTAATCAGTTACACTTGTGCTAGGTGAGTGTAAAACGCTATCAAGGATGTGAGTGAGTGAGTGGAGAATTCTGATTTGGTAGCATTTACACCCAGTTTGCATAGGAGCAATGACTACACAAGGTGCAAGCCAGTGCAGCATCAGGCCTGTACTTTTTTTTTTCTTCACTCTGTTCTGCTTTAATCTTCTCTCCCTAGTCATGTTTCATAGAAGAGCTCTTTCATTATGTCTCACTGGTGCTGAATGCAAGATGAGATAATACAGGAGTCTAGCCAAACTTATTTTCAGATGCTGTAACCAATTTTGGTATCAAATGTCCAATCTTTAGTTTCCAGGCTGCCCTTGCCCCTGAGGAAAGGAGTATTTGGGCTCTTGTCCTTCTCTGTTCTTAATTATATTAGTGCTATATGTTTTTCGTGGCAGGTATTGGAAACTCATGGTGACAATATCATAAGACATGTTAACCATAACCTGTCATCAACATCTTTTGTATCAACAAACGGAATCTTTGGGAGCATTTCATGACCTCTTGGATCTTTACAGCCTTTTCCCATCTCAATAATAAATACTGCTTCTCATGTTCAGAACAAGTTATAAATACTGAGCTGAATCAGATATACCTTACTGATACAAGTAATCTAGTTGAAGCCAATGGGACTACTCATTTGAATAAGGCAAGCAGGAAGGGAGGAGTTATTGTCTAATTATATGGTTTTTCTGGCTGCTTTCATTTTTTCATGTTTATGGAGTAGCCTTGCTAATGTCTTTTTCCTTTAACGGTCTGCCACCTTTGTCCCGCCCTGATGGTCTAATGCTGGGGCCACCACTCTGACTTTACTGCTGTGGTCCTTACAATGCTTGCACAGCATTGTTGTTGCTACTTTTATGTTGTTTTTTGCTATCTATGGACTTTTCCTCACAAAAAAAGTTAGTTTTTGTTAGAAACCGTACCCGAGGAGTCGTATTAACATTATGTTAATTATGGCTTTGCAGTCAACATAGACAGGGACAGCAGCTCCCGCAGGTTTACCCACAACCTTCAGCCAATATGTTCACCGTGATAGTCCTTGTCTAAATTGATTGCAAAGTCATGTTTAACATCATGTTAGTTAATACAATTTCTCAAGTTGTGTTCTGCCATGCCCTGATTTTCTAGTGATGAGAAGCCCTAAGGGCAAAATCCATCTCTGTGCAAGTAAATTTCTCCCTAATAATCTCCTGTGAAATCCTGCTGGCTCTTTTCTTAAGACTCAGTAAAGCTTGTACAATTATTTACTTTCACATTTATCCAGCCACTAACTGATTGCACCTGCTTGCTTGCCATTCACTCACGTACATGCATGCCCACCCTCTCTCTGTAATGTACAAAAATCCAAGGATGTCTGATGTGGACATTTCTTTAAATACACGAAAACCATCCAGGAAATCCATGACTAATATCTAGCTTTATTTATCATTTGGTTGAGATGAATTACATCTTAAAAGGTCATACCATATACAATAGCTGTTATAGGCATAGGATAATTATTTTCAGAGCTTCTTTATTCATGACTCTTTGCCCTTTTTTCTGGATTGACAAGTGACAGCTTCACATTCTGGACCTTTTAATATGTATTTACAGTAGTCTAAGAAATTTGTCCTTAATCAAAGGAGCCATGACTTCCCAACACTCCTTTAGAATATTACTGAGTAACTCATTACAATGCTAATAGCTTCTGTCAGGAGTTATTGATCCTGATGTCAACTATTCTCAGAATAATAAATACAGCTGATTTTTACTTTATCAGTGGACATGCTGAGGGATCACTGTTCAAGTGGAATAATCAGAAGTGTTTGAGTGGAATAATCAGCATCCAATATGTGACTCAAAAATGAATAAGGATAGATTTCCAGATGCATGAACATAATTTATTGTTGTGGGCAAAGTAATAAGCAATATGGGAACAAAGCAGAATTAAATGATGAAGTAAATAACATTTTTACTAAATAATTTTTGACAAACTTCAGCATGTTGTCAGAACTTAAGAGGGTCAATAAGGAAAAATAATTAGAGCAGATATTAAACTATTTTAATCCAAGAGAGGATCATGCTTATTAAGCTGATGGCATGACTGTGACCTTGCTGCTGCTCCCATCCTGGATTATAAGAATTAACTAATGGACAAATCTTGGTCTCATTCCATTTCAATGGGACCAAGTTTTAGCCCCAAATATCTCTCTCATAGACAGATTTTCCTGGTTGTAGATGGAACTGTACAAGGGGCCCACAGATACACCAAAGAAGACATGAAGGAAAGGCATCTTTTCAAGCAAGACTCCTCCCTATTAGCGGGAATGTTTCAGACCAAGGGTGAAATCCTGCCCCCATTGAAGTCTATCACAAAACTCCTATTGACTTCAATAGATTCAGGATTTCTCCTCAAGGGTCAGGTTGAACTAAATGGGTAAGAGAGGAAATCTGTCTTGGTGCATTCTATTATCACCCTGCAATGTAGTGTGTAAATGCTTATCAAGAGCATTTAAGATATCTAGTGGACTTCATGGAGTTTTCTACTGTTCTCCCCTCCCTGGAAAAAGGAAGGACATGATCAGGAGTTGTTAGTTTGGAACACTTCTTTTGAGTAGATAATGAAGTATTGTACAGTAAGGGCCAGACAATCTAATGTGTCAGGGCGATTTTGTGATGCCCTTCTAGCTCAGAGGGGTCCTATTGCCAGCATAGAGGAATCCTCAGTTAACAGATTTGCCATAGTGGCTACCATGCCACACCCTGCCTTAGACTGGCACAAAGGGGATGGCTAAGCTCCAGCCAAAGTCCAAATGTCTACCCAGTTGTTTTTAGTGAGGTAGCTTGAGCCCGAATCTGTAGACCCGGGCTCTGAGACTTACTGCTGCAGGTTTTAAAATGTAACTTGGACATAGCATATGATATGGCCAAAGCTCTCCATAGCCCTTGGGGGCCCATGGCAGACAATGAAAGTCTGCCCTGATTTGTGCCTGGAGGCCAGACAGGCACATAGAGATGCACACATTGAAGGATTGCAAGAGTGGCTTATAGTCCTCTTTGCATCTTTCCTGTCTTGCACGGTGTGCTCCTTGACCAGTCTCCAGGATTTAACCCAGTGGATTCAGTCTCTGTGTCACTTGCCCATTGTACTGTCGTCTTCTACTGCTGTCCCTTGCTATGCTTTGTCTGGTTACAGTATTTACAAACCTGATATTCTTGCTCATCTTCCTGCATTAATATAAAGAAAGATAATGTCCGAAAAATTGAAGAGCAGGAGAGGAAAGAAGAGAGGGAAAGAAGGTGGGGAGAGACATAGGAACATAGGAAATGCATAAGGAACATAATGGGAAGAGAACAAAGATATAGAGGAAAGGAGAAATTAAGCAACAGGCAAGGGAAAGAGAACTTGAGGAAAGAGGGCGATTAACAAATAGACTTGTCAAAATTTCTTAACGTTCTGAGAAAACACTCATAATCAGATACACCCATTTCATGTATGAAATAGTTCTATTGTTCACTTATTTGATTTAAATGTATGCGTGTTATATTTGTCGTTGTTACAAAATCTTTTTTGTCAGATTAATATACATAATAGGACTATGAATCTAGTAACACATCCAGATATCATCACACACCTAATAAATTTCTATCTGTTATAATACCTGAGATTATGATGTGAAAAATGCAAATTGATGATGTAATGTGTGATATTTTTCAAGATTGACACTAATGCTTTGCTTGTGACCATTGCCAATAAATCTAGAGTGGAACTATTTGTATTCCTGCAAAAGGACTTTGGCAACAGCTGTGAGGGTACAGACAAGAAACATGATGTGGTGTATGCCAGTTTGTGTTTCTGCAGCCTACCTGAATTTACTCATTTGTACATAATTTATTATCTCAATTTATCTAACCCAACATGACGCTTATGTAGTAAGGCCTTTTATCCAGCAAACACTTAAGCATGAGTGTAAATTTACACTTGTGAGCAATCCCATTGGGCTACATTGTAAAGTTAGTTAGTTACGTGTTTGTAAGATCAAGACCAAAGTGATTTGGGATTAGTCAGGATAAAAATACCACCCAAATGTAAGATAGCATTATAATTTATTAGGTACTATTGCTAAACAGAAAATATCATATGCCCAATTTTGACCTACCTGAAAACCTTAGAAGATGAGGGAGGAAATCTCCTGTTGAAATGAAAATCTCTCTTTTTGAAATGTCAGTGTGCCACTGTTTCCGAATTGTGGGGAGAAAAACAATAGCCGGGCAATTGTTAATGTTAATGTGACATGAAGTCCTCACTTCCAAGCAACCATTTCAAGTCTAGTCTGTGCTCTGATTCAGGAAGGTACTGAAGCACTTCCCTAACGATAATTATGTGAACAGTTGCAGAAGTCAATGCATGTTGTTCAGCATCTTCCTGCACTGGGGGCCTAGGTCACTAGTGTCTGAAAGTCATTTCCGCCTTTTTATCTATTCAGGGGTCTGGTGAATTGCCTCAGCCCAGTTCTTTATGTGCAGTCGTCTGCTTCACAAAGCTGCTGCCAAAACTGAATCACTTAAGTCTCAGCAGAAAAAGTAGTTTACAAAATTGGGTAAAATGAGATGGAGAGACTTATGCAAGAAGGCTGCTCTGCCTTCTGGCACCAAGGATCAGAAGATGTTAAATCACTCTCATTTGCTAATGCTAATGTTGGGTAATTGTGTATCACAGGAGTCACCACTGTGTAAGGTCTCAGGCTTCTGCAGAACCATTATCCTGTCACTGGGATGATTCAAATTTTCTGTATTTTTAATTTGACTTCTTATTGGATCCTTCAAGACTGTTACTTTGAATGTTTATTAACAATATGCCTTTCTGTACTAAATTTTAAAAATAAAAATAAATTGTATTTGATGTTTATATATAGCACATATTTATAACTCCTATATCACATGGTCACAGTCCACATTTTACACTTTCATTTTAAAATGCTGTGTCGGAACTAGAATTAGTTGCTGGTTTTTGTTGTGTTTGAGAAACACAGTGATCAGGCATGGCCAGTTACTCTGATTCTGCCTAATGATGTTCAGCATCATTATCTCCATTCCCTAATTTTATATGGGTGTGGATGGTTTTGTAATTTTAAAGAGAAAATGTTAACTACAAAAATATGTAAGTAATGCCTGGGGCAATCGCATTACTAAGAAGAATCCATGAAAATGAGTCTGCTTTTGATACCAGGGAACTCTCAGAATTGTCACAGTGCATCCTAAACATTTTATTTTAGCTTGGAATTGACAGGATCCATTTATATACTTTTAAAACTTCCTTAATATTCTTAATAGGCATTCAAATAACAGCCTTGAATGATCCAGTATATTTTATACTATCAATAAGAATTAAAATTAAAAATACAGACAATTTTTCCCCTCTGTATGACACTGACTATTGTATGTGGTTAAGGCACAGGGAATCGGGGAACCTGAGCTCTATTCCTGATTTGCCAGAGATTTCCTGTGTGATTGTGGGCAATTTCACAGATTTAAAATCAGAAGAAACCATAATGATCATCTAATCCAGGGGTTTTCAAACTTCATTGCATCGTGACCCCCAACAAAAATTACTACACAATACCAGGAGGGGGGACTGCAATCCCTGCCTCCCTCCTCCTCGGGTGGGAGGACCAAAGCCAAAGCCCGAGGGCTTCAGCCCCATGCAGGGGGCCTATAACCTTAGCCCCACCGCACAGAGCTGAAGCCCTCAGGCTTTGGCCTCGAGCAGTGGGGCTTGGGCTTGGGCTTCGACCCCAGGCTGCAGCAAGTCTAAGCCATTCCTGGCGACCCCATTAAAATGGAGTCTCCACCCACAGTTTGAGACCTGCTGATCTAATCTGATCTTCTACATAATACAGACCATAGAACTTCATTCAGAGATTTCTGCACATTGCTAGTGGTTGAACTACAGAGCATATATTCTGAAGACATCCAATCTTGATTTAAAGGCTCCTACTTATACAGAATTTACCGTATCCTGTAGTAATCTGTTCCCATGGTTTATTACCCTCACTATTAAAAAGTTGTCTTATTTTCAGATTGAACTTTGCTGAATTCAACTTCCATCCATTGGATCTTGTCATGCGTTTACTCTAGCACAGTGTTTCTCAAGGACTGATCCGTGGACTGAAGCTGGACCCTGAGATTTCCTTGACACAGTTTAGGAAGGCAGCAAATCAGTCTCTGGTATCAAAAAGGCTGAGAAACAATGGTCTAGCAGACAAGAACCCTCTATGATCCTATTTTCTCTCTGTGTATGTCCAGATTACAGATGGGAAAATTGAGGCACTTAAGTTCACTCAGTTTATATAGTCAGATCCGGGTCTACTGTACATATTATTTGATCCAAAGTCAATGGGATATTTTAATTAATACAGTGAAGGCCATTATTAAGGCATTTACCTCAATAAAGACTTTTGATGATTTAACTAAAATCCCCCATTCATTTAACATTTTAATTGAATAGAACTATAACTTTTGACTATAGTCTGCCTGGCTTCAGGACCACACTAAACTGTATCCTATTTCACCTTACACTGGCTTTCATTTAAAGCCTTGGATGGATTTTTAAAGGGCTACTTTGTTTGTTCCAAAGCCCTGGTCAGGATCACAGATAGAGTCTTTCCAGGGCATACAGTTCTTTAGGTAAGTACAGTGTTTTCACATACATCAGATGACACGGTCCCACTACCCTGAACAGTTTACAGTCTAGGAACCTGATCCGTCAATTGGCTCTATGTGGACAGGCCCGTGGACCCATGTGGAGTTTGACTTCAACAGGTCTTCTTGCAGGCATAGGAGTCTGCCCATCTAGTTCCCCTTTCAGGATCAGGGCCTAGTTTAGACTCCCAGTGTTGTCAGCAATGAACAAAAATTTCAGATGTGAAGGTATAAAAAAAAATCTAAAGAAGAATCCCTACCCCTGTATTATAAGAGCTCATTACCTTAATGCTTATAATGGAGCACATGTATAAACCTTGCTAACATAAGGTTTGTACAGGCTTAACTGTGAATTTATGCAACAACAAATGTCATTGAATAATTTAAAGGAGGACATTTTCTGGCGTGTATAGCGGGGGAATGTTTACCCAGAGAAATGGCTGAAACTGCAGAGTCTGCTTACTAGTGAGGACATTGTTGCTGAGCTGAACAGAGAGCAGAATGTAGAGAGTATGGACTGCAGAGTCCCTAAAAACATCTGAACTTTGTACTTCTGACCTTGCATCCAAAGCACAAAGGCAGAAAGCTAACATATTCTCTATAAAAGGCTGTGTCCATAAAAAGTGCAAGCAAATAATTCCTTTATATAGATGTGAATTAGTCTTTTCCATTTCCAACAGCACGATGGACTTAGCAATAGACCGTACTATTATGTTTTTTGTAATTTTGATCATTGGTGGTATGGGTGGCATAGGAGATACCAGATGAGTGAATACTGACCAAATGCTTGGAGATGTATATTTGATTTCTCCCTCTCCCCCTGGCCTCCTAATTTTTATAGCAAGACAAAACTAAGAAAGCGGATTGGTTCACTTTACCACCTATTCCATACAAAGTGGTAATTGACATTTTAATGTATGATATGTTGCATTCTTTCATAAGATGACAGTAACTGAATACACATGAAATCCGGGTGCACTGTGTGACCCTGGAGTGTGCCACACACCTGGAAGCAGTGAAGTTCAATTAATGTGTCATAATAGCTACTAGTGAGAGCCTCCAGCCAGTTGCCACGCTAGAGAAAACAGTAATCTTTGTATTTAGACAGATGATAATATAAACACCAAAGATCCATTGTTTACACGCAGAGCTATTCTGGATCAACAATTAAAATCTTGTTTTCTCAGGAACTTGCTTTTTTATTAAATTGCTCAGTTTAATTTATCCATACACTGTGTTTGTCTAGCTTCTTGTGGGAAAATTTACAGATACTAAAATGAAATCAGCTGAGAGCCATTAGTAGACTAAATCAAATAGCGATGAGACAAAGGTTCATGTAATAAAAAATGGGACATAAATCACACACTTGCACAGAAAAGCATACGGTAAAATGATCTGAAGTGTCTGATTTAACCTGACAAAACCCAGGAAATTCAGAGTTAAGGGCTGAAACACCATCCTTAACTTGCCTTACTTCTAAAATCAAGTTACAGAGTTTTTGGTGATTGGTTGGCATGTTTGTTTTTGCTCATTTTGGCATAGAGACACTGATTATTTTTCTTTCCATTTTCTTCACAAAAAGAGAGGGACTTGGTTATGTATTGGAAAATAAAGGGTGAAAGCGTAAAAATGCTGTTTACCAAAACTGAAGCAGATATGGGGAGAGAATCCTGTTTAATATATTCAGTATCTTATCTGTATGTTGCATTTGTAGTAGTAGGCATCTAGAGGAAAGTTATTTTTTCTAGCAGCTGAATCTGAGAATCTAATTCAACTACTTAACTGGCAGTTTGAGCATGCAAAAGCTAATTTCAGTTCTCTCTGGTTCCCCATCAACCAAAGCTCCATGGAAAGCTATCAAGTTATAAACATGACATCATTGGAAAAACCCACAGTGACTGAACATTTTATTCATACCTAAGGCCATGACACTGCTTCCTGGAGCTTAGCCCTTTCATGGGAGTCCCGTCCACTGCACTAGCACTATGCATTTTCACTAGAATTAGGGCAAACCACAGAGATTGTAAATTCAGTTTTATTAAGCCCCTAAGAGTCAATTTCTTATCTAAAATTATATTTGAACCTTTGGAGATCTTCAGCCTTCCTTTTTATCTGGTAGATTTTTCTCTAGAACCTATTGCCATAATACCTATCTTGTTTCTCCTAATTTAATCAGATCCTTCTCTCATACTTTAGCTTCGTTAATCTGTTAACTAGCCTTGCTCCTTTATCTGCCCTATAAAGTCAATCAGTTCTCCAGTTGATCCTTTTAGTCAGATATGGTGATTCTCATTCTCCATTTCCCTGATGCTTTTCTTTTTCCTTCCTCTGCTCTCCTCAGCCCAGTTTAATTTCTAATCTGCCCCCAGGATCCCTCATACTTTTAGAATCTGACTGTAAATTCCATCACAGGATCTCAGGGAGGCTAGTAGTCAGGTTTGTGAAGAGAGTAGGCACAGCAATTTTATTAACTATATAAATACCCAGCTCAGTCTGACTACTGTCTCTGGTACTGGAAGTATTTGTAGTTCACATTGGACATGTGCAGAGGGTTAAAGAAATTGGCATAGTCACTCCAATACAAACACTACTCCTCTCCGCAGCCCAATACTTACTGCTGTCTTCAAATCTCTCACAACTAGTGTTTCCCTTGGATAATTTCTAGAATGTACAAAGCTTAAAGAAGAAACCGAAGATAAAGGAGAGAGGGAAAGGAAGGAGAAAAATAGTCCTGTTCTCCTATTTTCTGGTCCTAAAGAAGAAATTAATGGCAATGCAAGAAATTTCTGATTGTGATTGTGCTAATTAACCTGGTGGCTACCATGGGAGATACCCAAGCCCTGGAATTAATCAAGGGAATTTCATTTTTCAGGGCAGAGTTTAAGCGTCTCCTGGAAGTGGTTATTTGTGAACTGTCACTGATAAGGGCACATAAGATGTCACTGTGGGATGAACATTGTGCCTTCGATAAGGATCACTTTAAAAAATGCAGTGCTCACAAAAAGTACCAGATTGACAGCCCTAGGTATCTGAGCCCTCTGTTCTCTAGATGAGGCCAAACTTATAGTAAGGATCGTTCGAATCCTGATGCCATTTTAATCCAAAACCCGCTACATTCAGGGTCGATTTTGGTGGAAGATTTCAAATAAATAGGTCTGGTTTTATCTTTTTTACTATGTATAGAACAAGTCTAGCATGGAGACCGGCACTGAAAGCTGGAGCCCCACCAGATTGCCAGGACCTGATAGAAGCAAGGGTAGAGAAGGGTGTAGGTTGGTCTCCCTTCTGAGGCTTGGTCTACACTACGGGTTTAAACCGATTTTAGCAGCATTAAACCGATTTAATGCTGTACCCGTCCACGCTACGAGGCCCTTTATATCGATATAAAGGGCTCTTTAAACCGATTCTGTACTCCTCCCTGACGAGAGGAGTAACGCTGAAATCGGTATTACCATATTGGATTAGGGTTAGTGTGGCCGCAAATCAACGGTATTGGCCTTCGGGCGGTATCCCACAGTGCACCACTGTGACCACTCTGGACAGCAATCTCAACTCGGATGCAGTGGCCAGGTATACAAGAAAAGCCCCGCGAAATTTTGATTTTCATTTCCTGTTTGCCCAGCATGGAGCTCTGATTAGCACGGGTGGCAATGCAGTCCCAAATCCAAAAAGAGCTCCAGCATAGACCGTCCGGGAGATACTGGATCTGATCGCTGTATAGGGAAACAAATCAGTTCTATCAAAGCTCCGTTACAGAAGACGAAATGCCAAAGCATTTGAAAAAAATATCTCCAGCCTACATAGTGCTGCGTGACAAGTGTAACGGGAAGCCAGAGACTCAAATGGACGCTCATGGAGGGAGGGAGGGGGTACTGAGGACTCCAGCTATCCCACAGTCCCCAGCAGTCTCCGAAAAGTATTTGCATTCTTGGCTGAGCTCCCAATGCCTGTAGGTTCAAACACATTGTCCGGTGTGGTTCAGGGAATAGATCGTCAATTTACTCGCCCCCCCCCCCATGAAAGAAAAGGGAAAGAAATCGTTTCTTGACTTCTTTCAATGTCACCCTATGTCTACTGAATGCTGCTGGTAGACGCGATGCTGCAGCAGTGAAGAGCAGTATCCACTCCTCTCCCCTGCCCAGTGGCAGACGGTGCAGTAGGACTGGTAACCGTCCTTATTATCAACCTGTGAGTGCTCCTGGCTGGCTTCAGGTGAGGCCGGCGGGGGGCGCCTGGGTGAAAATAGGGATGATTCTCGGTCATGCCCAGTAGATGGTACAGAACGGCTGGTAACCATCCTCATCATAGCAACTGGGGGCTGAGCTCCATCTGCCCCTTCCCTTTCCTGTGTAAAGAAAAGTTTCTGTCCTGCCTGGACTATCATAGCAGCGGGATGCTGGGCTCCTCTCCCCCGCACTGCTTAATGTCCTGCCTGGCCTGTCATAGCCCCGGGATGCTGTCTCCCCCTCATTTTATCTCACTAACAAGTCATTGTTTCTTATTCCTGCATTCTTTATAACTTCATGACACAAATGGGGGGACACTGCCACGGTAGCCCAGAAAGGGAAGAAACGGGTGGGGTTGTTGGAGAGGCATCCCCCGTGAATGGCATGTAGCTCATCATTTCTGCGGGATCTGACACGGAGCAGCTGTGCTCTCTGATACACTGGTTCTGTAGTACACTTGCCCCATATTCTAGGCAGGACTGACTCTATTTTTAGAAACCATAAAGGAGGGATTGACTCAGGGAGTCATTCCCAGTTTTGCCTTTCCGCCCCCGGCCGATCTCAGCCAGGGGCACCCATGATAGCAGCAGACAACACAGAAGGACATAACCATCATCTCATTGCCAATTTACACCGGCAGCAGATGGTACAGAACGACTGATAACTGTCTCTGCTATCATGCAAAAGCAAATGAATGCTACTGTGTAGCGCTGGAGTATCGCCTCTGTCCGTGGCATCCAGTACACATACGGTGACTGTAAAAAAAAAAAAAATGAATGGGCTCCAGGGTTGCCATGCTATGGCGTCTGTCAGGGCAATCCAGGGAAAAAGGGAGCGAAATGATTGTCTGCTGTTGCTTTCCTGGAGGAAGGAATGACTGATGACATTTACCCAGAACCACCCGCGACAATGATTTTTGCCCCATCAGCCACTGGGCTCTCAACCCAGAATTCCAAGGGGCAGGGGAGACTGCGGGAACTATGGGATAGCTACGGAATAGCTACCCACAGTGCAACACTCCGGAAATCGACGCTAGCCTCGGTACAGGGATGCACACCGCCGAATTAATGTGCTTAGTGTGGCCGCGTGCACTCGACTTTATACAATCTGTTTTATAAAACCGGTTTATGTAAAATCGGAATAATCCCGTAGTGTAGACGTACCCTGAGACTGCTAACGAATATTACAATATTTATTAACTGTTTATTCAGTAAAGATTATCATTTTTCCTTTATTTATTTAGGTTACCTTGAGATAAGCAGCAATAAACTCTATATGAGGCTGCACTTTAGAATCACTCAAAAGTAGAAGCTAGTGTAGAATGTAGCGTTTTCTAGATACAGGACACAACAGCTATGCTCTGTAATCTGCACTGGCTGCCACTTTGTTTCCACATGAAGCTAAAGGTTTTCACTAGAGTCAGGCGGGGGGCACGGCTAAATCTGAAACGGAGGCCCCAACACCCTTTCAAAAAAATCAAGGGTGCAAAAGCATTAAGGGGGGACCTTGGAGAGGAGATGGAGGGGGTGGAGATCAAGCCCACCCCCCATGTGCCCCACATTTGCATCTCCTGTCCCTCAAGGCTGGGCCTGGCTCCCTGATCCAGGCATTCTGACCTGGCGCATTGGGTCACAGTGCCAAATGTGCCAGTTGCTCACATTTGGCTCTATTGTTCGTCCATCGTGATGGAGGGATGGCCAGGCCTCCCACTCATGTAATAGACCTGTAATAGACCCATAACCTCTGGCTGAGTTACTGAAGTTCTCAAATCATGATTTAAAGAATTCAGGTTATAGCAAATCCATCATTTGAACTAGTTTAAACCTGCAAATGACCCATGCCTCAAGCTGCAGAGGAAGGGGAACCCTCCCCCCAGGGTCTTTGCCCATCTGACCCAAGGCAAAGTTCCTTCTTGACCCCAAATATGCTGATCAGTTGGAGCCTGAATATGCAGACAAGACCCACCAGGCAGACACCTGGGAAATAATTCTCTCTAGTAACTTAGAGCCCTCCCCATCTAGTGTCCTATCACCAGCCATTGGAGATATTGGCTGATAGTAGTTGCAGATCAGCTATATGCCATTGTAGGCAGTTCTGTCATACCATCCACTCCAGTGGTGCTGGATAGTGCTGTAGCTATCTATGTCTGGCCGCAGGAATCTACAAGCAGTAGCTAGGCAGGGACAAGCCCCTCTCAGACAGGGATCCCTCTTCATCTACCATCAGCCAGAGCTTGGCTTCTGCCTGATGAGATGCTAGAAGCAGTCAGAAGCACAGCAGTTCCTATGCTCCTAGAGTTTTTCCTACACTGCAGCCTTGTCAGGCTTAAGTTCTGGTAATTGGGATGTTTGCTCTCATTGGTGTAAATAAGGTGATGCTTAGTTAAATATGCAAATTAGGGCATTACATCATTTGCATGAAAGATATCACCAGATTTCTGAACCTTTAAGGCACTGTCTTAATGTGGTAATTTTTGCATAGTTCATTCCACATCATGCACAAGATTGGACTCACACATGCTATTGATTTCATTATTAAGACACTGGATAAGTAGGTCATGTTGCCATCTAATGGCTGGTCAACATAGAAGATAAGAATCTACTGCTGCTACCAGCTTAACAGTAGCTTCTTTAGTTCTCCCATCACAAGTCATGGGGGTTAGAACCAAGATTATTAGCACCAAAATTAAACATCTATCCCTTCAACTTGAGGAGACACCTTATTAGCTGGTTGAAGTAGTAGGCTGTTATCCAATATGTGGACCAGCCATTACAGAGGATCTAAAACACTTAGGCCAGATGGATACACAGGTCAAAATTTCTGTATGTTTCTCAGTTCCAATTAAGGTGAGTATGTGGTTCTGGGTCAAATCATGTTGAGGCTGCTACAATTATTGTCATTCCTGCTTGGCTGTGAGACTTCTTTGATTCTCATAGGGTCAAAAAAAAGAGGGTGGGATTAAAAAAAACTGGAAAGTCATTTTCCTGGAAGGAAGCACACACTGTGGTCTGACTTTTAAGTCCTTGATCCAAATTTAAACCTTTGAGCCAATGTTCCCTATTTATATGAACCTAAAATGCTCAGGAAATCCTTAATTTCTTCTGGTTCATCATCCTATTTTAAACCTGTTTTTCATCAAAAGTGATAAACATTTACCCAGTAGTCCTGGGATGGAATATCAGATTCACCTCCTCTTTTGGAACTCCATTGTTCTATGTCCACTGTGCAGAGTGCAAAGAGTGAAAATGGAGCCACATCAATGGTTCCAGTTGTTCTCTGGGTTCAGAAGCACTGGAGACAATTTTTTATTTCAGAAGGTGGAAAAAGCTACTGGGGGGCGAGGCTGTTCTAGATTTGATTTTAACAAATAGGGAAGAACTGGTTGAGAATTTGAAAGTGGAAGGCAACTTGGGTGAAAGTGCTCATGAAACGGTAGAGTTCACAATTCTAAGGAATGGTACGGGGAGAACAGCACAATAAAGACAATGGATTTCAAGAAGGCAGACATTAGCAAACTCAGGGAGTTGGTAGGTAAAATCCCATGGGAAGCAAGTCTAAGGGGAAAAACAACTGAAGACAGTTGGCAGTTTTTCAAAGAGACATTATTAAGGGCACAAAAGCAAACTATCCCAGTGCGAAGGAAAGATAGACAGTATGGCAATAGACCACTTTGGCTTAACCAGGAGATCTTCAATGAGCTAAAACTCAAAAGAGAGTCATACAAAAAGTGGAAAGTCAGCCAAATTTCAAACAATGAATATAAACAAATAACACAAGTATGTAGGGACAAAATTAGAAAAGCCAAGGCACAAAATGAGATCAAACTAGCTGGGAGACATTCAAGAAGACTGGAAAAGGGCAAATATAGCACCCATCTATAAAAAGGGGGAAAAGGACAACCCGGGGAATTACAGACCCGTCAACTTAACTTCTGTACCCAGAAAGATAATACAGCAAATAATTAAGCAATCAATTTGCAAACACTTAGAAGATAATGAAATGATAAATAACAGTCAGCATGGATTTGTCAAGAACAAATCATGTCAAACCAACCTGGTAGCTTTCTTTGACAGCGTAACAAGCCTTGTGGATGGGGGGAAGCAATAGATGTGGTATATCTTGACTTTAATAAGGCTTTTGATACTGTCTCATCTGACCTTCTCATAAACAAACTAGGGAAATACAACCTAGATGGAGCTACTATAAGGTGGGTGCATAACTAGTTGGAAAATCATTCTCAGAGAGTAGTTATCAGTGGTTCACAGTCATGCTGGAAGGGCATAATGAGTGGGGTCCTGCAGGGATCGGTTCTGGGTCCGGTTCTGTTCAATATCTTCATCAATGACTTAGATAATGGCATAGAGAGTACACTTATAAAGTTTGTGGATGATACCAAGCTGGGAGGGGTTGCAAGTGCTTTGGAAATGATCTGGACAAACTGGAGAAATTGTCTGAAGTAAATAGGATGAAATTCAATACGGACAAATTCAAATTAGCCCACTTAGGAAGGAACAATCAATTGTACACATACAAAATAGGAAATGACTGCCTACGAAGGAGTACTGTGGAAAGGGATCCGGGGGTCATAATGGATCACAAGCTAAATATGAGTCCACAGTGTAATGCTGTTGCAAAAAAAGCAAACATCATTCTGGGATGTATTAGCAGGAGTATTATAAGCAAGACATAAGAAGTAATTCTTCCACTCTACTTAGTGCTGATTTGGCTGGAGTATTGTGTCCAGTTCTGGGTGCCACATTTCAGGAAAGATGTGGACAAATTGGAGAAAGTCCAGAGGAGAGTAACAAAAATGATTGAGGGTCTAGAAAACATGACCTATGAGGGAAGATTGAAAAAAATGGGTTTGTTTAGTCTGGAGAAAAGAAGACAGAGGGGACATAACAGTTTTCAAATACATAAAAGATTGTTACAAGGAGGAGGGAGAAAAACTGTTCTCCTTAACCTCTGAGGATAGGACAAGAAGCAATGGGCTTAAATTGCAGCAAGGGAGGTTTAGGCTGGACAGTAGGAAAAAGCTTCCTAACTCAGAGTGATTAAGCACTGGAATAAATTGCCTAAGGAGGTTGTGGAATCTCCATCACTGGAGATTTTTAAGAGCAGGTTGGACAAACACCTGTCAGGGATGATCTAGATAAAACTTAGTCCTTCCTTGAGTGCAGGGGACTGGACTAGATGACCACTCGAGGTCCCTTCCAGTTCTATGATTCCTCTGCCTCTGATGGAGTCAGCCCCTCTCTGGATACTGCTGAGTCACCTGTCAGAGATGACATATCACCAAGACTCTTACAAATACTTGTAAAGAGAAATTTTTTGCCTTCAAAATGCACCAGAATTCTCCAAGTGTAAGGATATTTTTAAAAATTCCGCCCCCCCCAAGAAACATGCCTTGCCCTGAACCCTACTGCAAATTCGACACGCTCTTGCACAAACACACCATTTCAAATTGCACAGATTGTATTGATCAAATACGTTTGTATATTTTCCAGATCAATTAATATATAAAACTAAATTCCTTTGGCAAGTGCTGCTGCCTCCCACCTTGTTTGTAATTATAAAAGAGCACTTTTTCAAATGAGTAAATTCCATGCACCCTGGGGACTCAAGGGTAAGTGTGTTTGGGGTGGGTATCTGTGGGAGCTCTTTGTTAAAAATGGCAGCACATCACTGGCTGGAAATTCAGAGTGTTGTCATTAAAGGCTTATAGCAACCTTTAAAAGTACATAACACTGCCTTCTACTCCCTATCCACCTTCCTCCCAAAGGATGGAAATTTTCACCAATGGGGGGACACTAATTAAGTCTGTCCTGTTGAGTATTTTAATTCTAGTCACAGGGTCATTATTTACAAATATTGATTTGTTTCCTCTAGCACCAATAATGCAATAGGCACTTTGCAAACATATAACAAGGCATGGTCCTCCCACCCCATGATTTTACAGACTAAGGCTCTGATTCTGCATACACACTGCTCATGTAAGTGACCTTTATGTATGTCAATGGGTCTACAATTGCGTAACTGCAGGAATAGTGCCTAAAACACAGACAGTTTTAGAGGGCAATATCTTCTCAGCCTTAACTTAGTCCTCACAGAGTATTTCGCCTTGACTTCCTTATTCAGTTAAGAATCCATGTACTCCAGAAGCTTCCAACAAAGTGTGAATGTCTTGAAAAAAGGCATCCTATGTTATAGCCACTAATGGAAGCAATGAGAAGAAATATAACATGAATCTGCTTCATTGAGACTAGCTGAACTTTCAGATATGTTTACTGAATATCAGGCAATTCAGATATAAAACCCTGACTGGCATGAGTTTGTTGTGGACAGTTCGTATTGATACATGTGAAGGTGGTGAATAAATGCTCAGAATACTTTTGAAGTACTTCAGTATGAGTACTCTTGATTTTGTGGTTATCAGATTTCCTTGCAGTACCAAAAGAATATGTTCTTTGAAATCTAGCTGCTAGTAAGGAGGGTCATGATGATCTGAAGAGAATAAAGTTGATGGCTGAAGCATATCACTGGAAGTCAGGAGCAGAATCCAGATATCCTCGTTTTGCCACAGACCTTGGGAAAGATATTTAGGGGGATTCCATTACACCCTTGCAAAGCCTGAGGCATTGGGCTTTAAGAAAGTGCAGAGGATACTGAGAGTGAGGGCTTGTCTACATCAGAAAGTTGCAGCGCTGGTGAGGGAGTTACAGCGCTGCAACTTTGAAGGTGTACACATCTGCAGGGCACCACCAGCGCTGCAACGCCCTGTTTGCAGCGCTGGCCGTACTCCCGTTTTGTCTCGGGTGTAGAGGATCCAGCGCTGGTGATCCAGCGCTGGTAATCCAATGTAGACACTTACCAGCGCTTTTCTTGACCTCCGTGGAAGGAGGAAGCCTCTGGTAATCAAGCTGGTCTCCTTTCCCGGTTTGCTCTCTCGTTCCCGGAACCCCGAGCAAGCAGGTCTCCTTCCCTGCGGTTTGCTGGGTGGCTCCGGGAACGCGAGAGCAAACCGCGGCGAAGCTGGTCTCCTTTCCCGGTTTGCTCTCGCGTTCCCGGAACCCCCCTTGAAGCCGCCCAACAGCGCTGCGGTGTGGCCACATCTAACACCACTTGCAGCGCTGGTTGCTGTAAGTGTGGCCACTCTGCAGCGCTGGCCCTATACAGCTGTACTAATACAGCTGTAACAACCAGCGCTGCAAAATTTTAGATGTAGACATGGCCTGTAATTCACTCCCATCAAACCTGAAAGGAGTGAATGAGGCTGCTGAATACCAGGTTCCCACCAGGACTGCTATTCCATCCTATAGACTGAAGTCACAGCATCAGACTCTCAGTGGCAGTTCATAGAGTGAGCTTGTGGATCCTTCCCCAGACCATCCTGGTTTAGGCCTTCCCCATCAGCTCAGACATGCAGGACCATGCAGGAGACAGACCCTTTCTTATGGCTGTCCAATCCATGTGGGTATTGTTACCCAGTTTTGCTGAACCCAAAGCTCTTGGTAATTTTACTCTTTGCAAGGCAGTGGCAGGAAATAAATCCAGCCAATAGCTAGTTGATGCAAGCAGGCAAACAAAAGTGCTTTCACTTTAAGCTTCTACTTTATTTATTTGCCAGCACTTACACACGTCTGCAACAGGTGTGTTGAGCACCCCAAATTAACCCCAGATTCATATTTACCCAAGGTCTTGAGGAGGTCTGGAGTGGATTTCCAGATCCAGAGGTGGCCAGGCTTCCATCAGCAGAGGAACTTGGGAGGTGTTCAAGTGTCCACCAAGCTCAGATTTCTTTTTATATTTTAGTATTACCCATAACTTGTTTATTTAAAAAAAAAAACAAAACTGCTGAGCGGAAGTTGTGTGGCATTTTCCAGCCTGCTGTATGGGGTTTTCCATCAGTAAACCAATTTTATTTCACATAGCCATAGTTAATATTGCCAGATTTTCCATCTTGCAAAACTGCATGCTTTGGCAAAAAGCTCAAGTTAGGAGGCCCCAGGGTCATGTTTAGTCCTCGTGGACACTCACTTCCCCATTCCTTTCTTCATCTGTTAGTTGTGCTAAGGCTTCAGAAATGGCCTGCCTAGCTGCTTTCAGCAATTAGCATAAAAATTGGTATTCCAGCTTCAGGCAGTGGTCTAGGCATGTTTCTGGGGTATCAAAATTTCCTCCCTCCTAAAGTGCACCCATTTGGGAATACTGTTGTGCCTGCGCAGAGTCCTGCTGAAGCCAGTGGGATTCCATATGGGCATATGGGGCTGCTCACCTATTAGACTAAGTGGGGCTCCATGTGGCTGCAGGGATCAACTGGTGCAGGTCTGATTGCAGAATAGGGGTCTAGATTTGTGAGGCAACTTCACTATACCATACTTTCCCCTTTCCCCCAGGTAGTAGTGTCCCAGCAACACCTTGTTCTTTGATTAAATTACTGTATCTATGCAGGCTTATGTCCTTGTTAAAAAAAAATACTTATTACAAGCTAGTTATTATAGGATGTGCTATGAAATGCTCAGTAGACAGATTTTAAAAATTTTTAGTCAGGATATTATAGCAACCTTTAAAAGTAAATTTGTAAACTGGAATACATCAAATGTTTTATGACTGTGCCTGCAACATGGTAAGACATCATATAATCATGTATAAACAGCAATTTTTGTTAATCATTTCTAAATCATGAATAAAGTATTTATAAGTGTTACTTTAAAGTATTACCAAAGTTCCTGTGACAACCATTTTATAATATATCTAAGGCCAAGCAGCATAAAATACTGCACCCCCTGAAAAGAGTTTGCATAAAATCTCTTATATTCCTTAAAGATTCATTATTCATCCCCACTAGATTAGTCACACTATTCATACAAGCTGAGGGTCACTGAGAACTAGCTCCAGTCACTGAACATAGCTTAAAAAAAAACCACTTTCATAATGTTCAGAGGAATGATTTCAGACAAATATACTCCAGTGTATGTTTTTCAAACTAGGTTTTTCCTATTTCTATGGCATGAATATTTCCTCTCTCTGATTGATATTGTGCTTCTCATGTTCCCAAGGAAGACTTTCACCTTTTAAACTATCTACTGTAGCTAAAAGAAATATCACTTTGCAATCTATATCAGCAGAGACAAAAGTTTGCACATGATCATTAATATTAATAACCCCTGTTTGCAATACTTTCAGAAAAGTCATCAAGTTCCAGGCCCAAATGAAACAATTAAGTTGGCCAGAACCAATATTACCATATTTTTCTTCAGAAACTGAAAATACAAAAATATCAACTGATGGATTTTGTCCCACAAACATCAGGAGTTACTGTGTATATAACTTACACATACTTTTTTTGTAAATGTCATCTGTTTGTATTAATCCATCAACACTGACAGCTCCTCCAGTGCAATAGCATGTAGATCACACTCAGTGCAGAAACATAAATAAATTGATTAGATCTAAAAAAGGTCCTCTTTGTTTTTTTTAAACAGCAGAGATTTTCTAGTCAATTACCTTAAGTAGCCTTTAACAAATACTAAAAATGCCACATGTGCAATGAGAGAGAGCACTGATTTCTCCCTCCCTCTGTTCCCAGCAGAAATGGAAACCACAGCCCAGCTGACTCTTTCCAGATTTATGCCCAGTAAAAATAATTTTCTCTTCAGTTACCAAATGGTGTCCCAAGCATCCTGTGGAGGTCAGACAGTAGTGTAGACTCAGCAAAAGAGCTGAAAATGATCCAGTGCAACCTTGGGCCTCAATCCTGCAAAGATTTATGCACGTGCCTGAGTTTAGGTACTGTACTGTATGGAGTTGCAGGGTCAGGGCCTTAGTATCATCATTCTGGCAACATCATGTAACACTTCTAAATTATTCATCATACATTTTAAATGTATTGTCAATGTATGTTAGATGCCTTATTTTAAGCAATGGGTTCAAGTCGCACATTAGGTAGGAGGCTGATCCAGCAGCCCATACTCATTTGGTAGTCTTCAATCACCCAGGTAATTCTACTGAATGTCAAAATGAGATCATGGTGTGAGTGACAATTCTGTTGGTTCAGCCCAAGGAATCTGTTTTTAGTAGTATGGGGAGGTTGTTTATTTTTATGTTTTTTGTTCCCCTGAGAGCAGTAGCTATTAGCACGAGTATTAGTTAACAGGTTGCCAGATCTGTCCCTATTTCTTGAGCTAATACCAATGCTGACACTCTGGTGCCATGGTAGGATCTAACCCTGCTACCATTTAAACATCTGATCAACTTTGCTCACTTGAGGAGTTTCACAGTATTTCTAATATGCCAGTCATTGTGTTAGCTGAACACCGCAGACTCAAGTTAACAACTTGCATCATGTCTAACTCTAAAGAACTATTCTTTCTCAGTCCCCAGCTGCTTTAAGGGTTGCGTTTATAATTAGAAAAATGAGTAACTGCTACCCTCAGACATACACAAAGGTATAAGAATGTTATACCCTAATCCTGCAAAAATTTATGTATGTGCTTAATGTTATGGATTGTGAGTAGTGCTGTTGTCTTCAGTAGGATTACTCATAGTGTGTACAATTAGGCAAATGCATAAATCTTGACAGGTTAGGGGCCTTACACTGAAACATCTCTATCTTTGTTTAGTCAACACAACTTCCATTTGCAATTGTGCTCTCCTACTGTACTCTGGTCCCTACAGCACCATTGCCACTGATCCTAGTGTTCTCCCCTTTCCCTCCAGTGCAGTTGCACTCTCTAATTCGAAACACACTCCTTGCTTAAAGCATATGGAGAGGTAAAGGGCCAGGTCCTCTAAGTACAAAATTAATGCAAGTTCTTAGTTTTTATCTTCAGTATCTAGAAACTATGCTGACTGGCATATTAGAAATACCATTGTTTAAAATCAGGGGTATCAAATACCCAGCCTGCTTGCTTGATTTATGGAGCCCATGTGGCATATTCAAATTCTGCACAATCTAAAGGCCACATTTCAAGAGCTCAACTCCCATTCAGGCTCCACTGAGGAGCACTTTTAAAAGTGCTCAGCACCACCAGCATGCAGCAGGAATTCTGACCTGTATTGAGGCTAGTCCATAGTCTGACATTTAGACACTGGACCATAATTAATATTGTAATGTGGCTTCTTCACACTAGGAGCGATACCCCTAGTTCTGATCATTTTGTTTCTATGGGTTGCAGAAAGGAGAAAAGGGGACTGGACCATACAGCCCAGGCCTGTTCCTCCTTTTAGACTTGTTTACCTCCAGATATAACAGGAGCGACTTTTTTATTAATCTAAGTTATTTACATCTTTAATTACTGCAGCGTGGTGCTAGACATTGTTATTTAGGCCATATTAAAACAGCCTAATGTTAAGGTGCCTTCTCTACTCTTTGTTTCTTATTGTGAGTATTTTTGTCTCACATTTGAACTGGAATGCAAAATAAACCCCATGGCTCTGATCCTGCAAGGATTTGTGTATGTGTGTTCAGGCACCCCGATTTCAACCAACCTTAAGCACAGGTAGAGCCTTGGCTGGATTAGGGCCTGTATGACTAAATAAATCAGACATAAAACTTATCTACGCCTAAGCATGCCTGGTAACCTCTATAGGGACACGGGCAGTTAACAGTAGTGTTGTATTGAGTTCGACACCTTGTCCTCACTTCTGAACAGTGAGGAGACGGCGTCCCACTGCCGTTTACAACCCCCGTCCCGCAAAGCACCCCGCAGCGGGGCGGCTGCTGTGCTGATGAGGCCAGAGGGTGTAAACCCCAGCGTCGCTTTCCGAAATGAGTCGTCGGATTGATTCTGTAGAGTATGGATCAAGTCCCATTACACTGACTGTAGCTTCTTTTCTGCTCCGTGTCTGCTACCCTCTGCAGACGTCTTCACACCCCCCGGTGTTACACAGCGCCTGGGCTTTCTGAAGCGAAGTGCGGTGCCAGTCTGAGCACTCCTGCGCAGGGCTAGCTCGAGGACGGATTTCGAGCCATTTGACGTCTGAAAGCCGGGGTGTCAGCGGGAGCACTGGGCAGGGCTGTGCGACAAGGCGTCAGCCACCCACAGCGGAGCGACGCCCCCAGCCTAAAGCTGTGGAGAGCGGCATTAAAGCAAGACCAGCCCGGAGCTCCAGAGATCGCCCGTGTAACTAACCTAATCCCCCTCCATTGACAACCACACTCGCGTCAGTCGGGGGGAGGGGGGCAGATTTTCTTTTGAGCCCACGTGGCTACTCGGGAAGAATCACCCTGGAAAACAAGAAGCTGGGAACGGCCCCTTGTGTTCTCCGGCAGCCACTGGGTCCCACTGCCCCTAGGGAGCAGCGCGGAGCGGGCAAGTTCCCGGCTCGCCTCCAGCACTTTTTGATCTCTCAGCTGCACGGCTGTCCCCGGGACGCCGCAGTCGGATCCATTTCAGCGCCGCCCGGCACGAGCCGGCTACGAAGCAACTTTAAGTGACACGACACTGCTCGTGGTGCAGAGATCAAACGGGACTCGCCTAGCGCGGCGCTGCCCAGCGCCCTGGGTAGGAATCTCTCGCCTTAGATGTCCCGGGACAGGGCTATTTGCTAATGCTGCAATTGATCGGTAATTTCCTGCGCCACGCGTTCTTGCAGGCAAGCTTCTCGGGCGCGGGGGGAGGATCGTTTGTTCCTACAAGTCACAACCTAACATCAACAGCCTTCGCAACCTCCCACCCCACATTCTCGCCCAACTTTACAATGCAGCCTACTTATCAAGAATGAGTTTCGAATAAATTACACGTGTAAACAATTCCCCCTGTAACTCCTTCCAGAGAGTCAAACCTTTTGCTTTCTGCTGATTTGATTGTAATTCTTTTTCCACTGAAGCGAGACATTAATTGGTTCTGAGTGAATGCAATTGTTGGCTTTTGGTTTTTGTAATTAAAACCTGCGAAAACTAAATGTTCGTCTTTAATACACTTTTCTATTAAAAAATAAAAGCTAACGGGTTACCTTAAAATGGGCTTTTAGGTAAGGTCAGAGAAATGTGCAATTCGAGGTCAATAACTATGCCTCATTTCTCGAGTTCTTTTGATTTTATTATCGAATCCCATGTGTGGAATTTCTTAATGAACCAGATAGAGGAAATATACCAGTTAGGAAGATCTTTGTAGCAACGTCCAACGTTTATTGGGAGTTTGCAGATTGTCCACAGGAGATAAGTATATTAGGGATTTGCTTTGATCAATTCGGGCCATAATTTCAGAGATGTACTTTTTTATTTCAAATTCGTCTTATTTGAGATTATATTTCAAACGTCTCATTAGCGGACCCTTCTCCCAACCAAGATTATTTGTTAATGATGTAATTTACTACACAGTCGTTTTCCTTTGCTGTCAAAAGGGTGATTGGAATAATCAGTTATCATACCCGCTTTAGGGAACAATATTTATTTTAAATCTGCGTCAAAAATATCCCGTTGGAAAATAGAAACAGTGGAACGTGTTGTCATATCTGATACAACATGCAATGCCCGTCGACTTGAATTTTTAAATACATTTTTCTTGTCTTTGATATTTTTCCCTAGGGTGTGTTCCCCCTGCTAATGCGGCCAGATTCAGCTAGATTTTTCTGATATAATTAATAAATACAGTTAAGTTGGTTTGTTTGAGAAAGTGAGAGACAATCATCGCCGGCGTTCGGGTTTGTTGGGGGAAATTTCAGTGACATTTTTATAATTTAAAGCAGCTTGAAAGCAGTTTTGTAACCGATTGTAAACATGGTCGTCTTCTTTATGCAGGATTTGTGCAAAGTATGTTCTTGTTACACTGGGACATCGATTACCAAGAAAGGTAAACAGGCTCACACTTAGGTATTCACGGGTTCTCTGTGTAACAGTTTTATTTATACTATGTGAAAGAGAAGGTCAAATCTAATGACCTTCCCAGTTCAAGACAGGTTGCAGCTCTGAACTCCAAACCCTTTCCCAGCCATTCATATTATCTGTAGGAGAATCAGTTTTCACGAAGATGATTGCTGAATAAAATACAGAGTGTATGGGAAAAGCTGGCGTGCGATCTCAAATCACGTTTATACCAGCCATGCTAATGTTAGCAAACACAGTTTGCTCTTTAGCATCCAAAGATATAGGTGTCTGTTCGTGTTTTTACAAATCAAAGATGTTTGACGATTATATTTGTTCTTGATCTTTTGATGCCCAGAGTGGCTTATTTGATTAGATAATATATTATGTCCCTGCGCTGAGAAAATTATATTGGCGGCTCTTCTCCAGTTTAATAGGTAGTAGGAGAAAAGAGATTTTATATATACAATTTATTTAAGCCTGACTGGGGATTTGTGCTCCTTTTTCTCCCCCTTTTTCTTCTCCAGGGCACAAACCTTTAAATGACCATAAAATTAAAAGATGTCTGTAGTTTCCATGTTAACGCACAAAATGCTGAAGGAAAACAAGTCCTTCGGGATGGGATTTATTCCACCAGCTCAGGAAACAATTTGAAATATACTCCCCGAAAAAGTGAACAGGGGTCCTCTTTGTTAAAAGCCCCGCTGAGACAGATATACATGCGTGTTTGGTAAAAAGATCAGTCCGATGAGGAGCCCTCATTGGGAGAAGGACATAACATAGGAGCTTTGATTACCGAAGTTAGAAAAGCAAGGCAGCGATATAGTTACCCGAAGCCAGCAAAATCCTGCCCGCGGATATAACTTTCCTTGTTTAGGAGGGTAATTGGAGATTAAAGAGCGCAGCCTTCTCCTAAACAACAGCGGGCCATTATCTGAAGGGTGGTTTTCTTTGGCAGATTCTGGTGTAATAGGATAATTAAAGAGGTGCGAGATCGCTTAAACAAACACACACTCCAACGGGATAGGGTTCGATAGAGGGATTAGTTTTAAGGACCATTATTGCGTTTCACAAACAGGAGACCTGCTAAATTATTATTTGTATCCTGATTATTGCTATGGAAATGTATTTTCACACGGGGTCTAAACAACGATTAATAACTCAAAATCGGAGCACAAATAAATCCCTAAACGTACAACATTGTCATCCTTTCGACCATTTCCTTCTGGCAAGGGACAGCGAATTGCACGTCCTTTCTTTGAATTTCAGTTTTCTAAATCTAAAGCCGGACCTCCAGTAACTGTGGCAGGAGCAGTAATAACAATAGTTGGGTTAAATGATGTAAATATCGGCGCAGTGCTGCACTATCTCTTCCTGATCTATGATCGCTAATGGAATACATTTCCGCAGAAGCAGGTGAAGTGCAGGGAAACCAGTTGTGGGCATTTGAGACGGAAAATTGACCAGATGTTTTAGCGACACACACACAGATCCGCTGTCTTGTTTCCTTTCTTCCAAATCAACTTTGAGTGAAATATGCGATTCGAGGCTGACTTTTGTGAGTCTGCCCATCTTTCCCTCCTTGCAAAGAAATATGAACGAAGAAGGGTGTTGTCGCTAGGTTTAAAGCGACGGGCAGTTAATACAAAGAGCTTGCTCTTGTGTGTTTTTCCTCCAGGTGGGGGTGGGGGGAAGGTGTTCAATTTGTTGTTGTACTTTGAGGAAATCTTCAGCACTTCCCCCCGCCCCAACCACTTTCTCTCGCGTTTGTTCCTCAGTACTTGCCTCTTAAATCAATTTCCAGAGTGACTCCTCAGAGGCTACCCACTAGCATAGACGCAACACATCTGGAGCTAGGCATTCGGGGGGGAGGGGTCACTCCGACTTCCCTTGAACTTCCTTCCGGGGTTTTGGTGGTAATACAAGTCAGATATTCCGGGAAGACATCTTTTGTCTTTCTATAACTGAAACTGTATGGGGGGGGGTGGAGTCACACATGTATACTTGGACTGAAAATTCAAATAATGTTAATACAAGAGCAGCATATTTCAATCGAGTGCCAGGCTAAAATGGCATATTTCAACCGAGTGCCAGCCGTTAGACAGGCTAAAATATGTAGCCTGCTAGATTGTGGAAAATTCTTCCAGTGGACGTGGCTGGAAGTCCAGGGTTTAAAATCGGACTGGATAAACCATTCAACTCCACAAGGAACAATCCTGCACTGACAAAGGGACAGACTCTCACATAGCAGAAGTTTCTGTTCTGTCAATACAGTGCAACGCACTTTCTTTTCGATGCCCTGGGATTTAACAGAGACCCTATCCCGAGGGAGGGGAGACATGCCACCGTTCTTTATGATAACAACAAATGGCTGTAACAGCCACACAAGAAGCGACTTCGAAGTTTACAATATAGCGATGGCTGGTCAGTTCTGTTGGTAGTGACCTGTGTTCACAGATTTATCCGCACATGGGTTTGGGGTCTGGCTCAGGTACTGAGCGACCTCAGCTCACATGTCAGTAGAGGCTCAGGGTTTCCGGCATCCCGCAGGATCAGGGGAACCGGGCTTAAGGTACTGCATTTGGGAAAGGCGTAGAAATGATATGAATCCAATAGACTTTCCTCGGACTCTCAGGAGGGAAGAGGGGACCTGGAACAGCCCTCGCTCCTGCTGTTGTTTTAGTTTGTGGAAACCTCAGCTGAACCATATTGCAGTCCCTAGCATGTGAATGATTAACACTGCCACAATGCCGAGGTCTGGGGAAGAGATGGGGGCGCAGCAGCCGCCCTGGAGGGAGGGAAGGTTGGAGACTAGAGCCCCCAGGACTCCAAGCATGACATACCAGGGGATCCAAAAGGCAGCGTGACCAAGGCAGGACTTCCCGTCCCGGCACACTGGTGTTTTCTCTGTTTAAGACAGAACAAAGGAGAAGTGGCACAGCCGCTGCTACAGAAATCAAAGCAGGCGAGAGGTGACAATCCCACACTGTGTGCGCGTGTATCTGCCTCACACTGAGCGCGTGCACATTGTGTGCGTCTGTAGCTGTCTCGTGTAGGGCGCGTCCATGCCGGCCCCGGCCCCCAGGTCTATGGATGATCTGACTGGGCATCATTAGACTCCTGCCTAGCTTGCCAAGCGGATTTGTAACCACTGGAATTCTCCCCCTTTCTTTTTGATTGCTAGTGTGTGTGTTTGACCTTCTTGAGCGAAAGAAATCGGCCCGGTGAGCTGCTGCTGTCAGGCCTCCTCCATTCCCCCTTGATTGGTTGTTGGATCGCCAGCTACACAGATTCATATCGATGGATTAAAAATCCCGAAAGGAAAGTATTGAGTACTTTGGCTGCAGTTGTGTGAGACACTGAACTGCAGGTGCCATAGGTGCACTATAACCTAACCCACTCCTACCCAAGGGCCTGCTCCTGCATCCTACTGAAATCACGCTGCGCGCTCTGCCTGAGCGCAAGTTTTGGGCCCAAGGTTTCACTGTGTTAGCTGCAAATACTTTCCACTCTAAGGACCAGAGAAGTGTCCGATACCATTAGCAGGGTTCTCTCAGCGCCCAGCGTCAGGACCGGGCCTCCTTTGATATTGACCGAGTGCAAGTGTGTGCGATTCCCCAAATCCTTGGTCGCTTGGCTAATGAAACTACATTTGCGTGTTGGTACATATTCGCGTGTGTGTACGCGCCCACTATGGACCCGGAGCGCTCAGAAGTGCCAAGGACAATGGCAGGAGGAGGTTTGGGTGGTGTGTGAGATGAGGGAGACTCTAGCCCAGCCCCCGCTCTCTAGGTCCTTTCAACCACTTTCTCTCCCAGCCTCCTGGTTAGCGCGTTGTTGTGTAGCTCAAAGTCTCGGATATTAGCGCGTATCTCCCACCACCTTACTTTAAACCGCGCTATTTATAATACGTTCAAAATGCCAGACCACCGCAGAAATGTGTGAGGATCTGTGGGTCTCTGTGTCTGGCTGTAGATGGGCGTGTGTGACACAGGCTGAGTTAGTGAGATCCGGAGCACCAGCCGGAGACTGTTCCAACAACCACACCCCCTCCAAGCCACCCCCGCCGCCTCCCTTTCCATTGCAAGTGCTAATTGCGGTCCTTGCCTTGCGCCTGTGCCTTTGGGTCCTGCCGAAGGCGCTGCTGCACCGGCGGACACGTCACGGGGCACATTTATCCCCTCCCCTCTCCAGGCGCTTCGCTCGCTCCAGCCTTCGCTGAGGAACTAACCGAAGGTTGCACTCCAGAGCCTCTGGCTGTTCCTGGCAAAGAGGAGGCGAAGCAGGAAGACATTAGTGTTTCCGTGCGTGGGAGCACCGAAGTTAGGCGTTGTGAAAGTGGGGGATTTGCCTCCGATCGCTGCTGCGTGGTGCGCGTGAAGAATGCGGCTGCCAGCTCTTGGAAGGTGAAATAGCAAACCCTTATTTCTCCTGTAAGGTAGAGTCCTCGCTCTAGTCGCATGCCAGTGTGAACTCTCTCTCGCTTCGCACCAGTTCTTTTATTTTTTCAATACGTGTCAAATAATAAAAATCTCTCTTTATAATATAAAGCCTTTTTTTTTTAACGAATTGCCTTGGCCAGCACTTGGACTTGTTTGGATAGTGACAGCACTGAAGTTGCGTTGGCCTGGAGGAAAATGGATCCTTTAATTTAACTGTTTAGGAGAACCGGATTTAGAACACGGGCTGGAGCAGCGAAATCCGTTTGGTTGCTGCAGACAGACATTGTTCCCCAAATCTCAGATGAGAGATGAACGGGGATTGTGCTAGGCAGAACTGCAGGCAAGTTCTGCACTCGTGGTCTAAAATACACACGGTTTGATACACACGTGTACGGTGAAAGCATATTTCTCCAACACTGGTTGCAAGACAAGCGGTCGCTCTCCTAGATCTGATTCAGAGGGAAATATATGAAGGAAAAGCGAGCCTGTGGTTTTAGAGCAAGCCTACCAGCAGCTCCCTCCTCACTGGCTTTGACTTTCATTTTATGACTGGGCTGCCTTTCCAGCTTGTCTTCTCCTCTGCACCTCGGGCTCTAGGACCAGATCCCTTTGCATTAGTTCATTAGAGGACAACAACCTTTTTAAAAAAAATGCAGCCCGCCTAGTACAATGATTTTCTGCTGAGCAGTTGCTGGAAGGCTTTGTTTTTCGGAGGGGGGAGAATTGTATAGAGCAGGAAATCAATCGCTAAACAAAGAAAAAAAGGGGATATGCTCCCCATGAACGAGAAGATCCATTTCCAGCTGCAGCCACGGTTCTGGTTCATGTAGCTCTTTCAGTCTCTGCTTGCCAAGTGCGAGATATTTGCATTGGAGAGTCAGCCCAGAACTGCATTCTCCTGACCTGCTGCGACTTGTGGCACAGAGGTGGTTTCCCACTCTCGTCTCGACCTTCTTATGTGTTGATTTTTGTTCTCTTTTTACGAAGAAAATAATCCTAACGATAAAGCCAAAGTCCATGCTCGCAGCAATCCGGAAGGATAGGGTCTAATATGCCAGTGTCATCCCCCTCATTGCCGTGCAATAGCCGCCATGAAGGAAAAGTCCAAGAATGCTGCGAAGACTAGAAGGGAAAAAGAAAATGGAGAATTCTACGAATTGGCCAAGTTGCTGCCTCTGCCTTCAGCGATCACCTCCCAGCTGGACAAGGCCTCCATCATCCGCCTCACCACCAGCTACCTGAAAATGCGAGCTGTCTTCCCAGAAGGTAAATCCCTCGGCTGCTGCCGGGGCACCTGCTGCTTCTCATAAGGCAGGAGTCTAAGGCGGGGGCTTTGCAGGGCGGCGGTGGGGGGACAGCACATATTGGGTGCAGTTTCTTAGCAGTTAACAATCATCTGCGTTTCGACGGTGCAAGGGGGTCTGAATGAGCCGTGACAGCCATTGAAATGGTTGCTGCCTCTCCTTGAAGACAGTGACTGTTTATAAATAGCCACCCCTCCCCACGCACACCCCAGGCAGTCTCTGTGAATAGTGTTTCCAATTGTAGCCTGTGCCCGAGGTGCCAAGCAGGCAGGGGGCCAGTCGCCATGAGTTTAGTCGTATTAATCAGGCTTATTGTAAAGCTCAAAGAATACCCCCAAGTTTGGAACGGGGATATTTGTAGAGCGTGTTGCGGTGCGCTGGGTCCGACAGAACCGGGAGGCGGAAAAGAAGCAGAGTTCTAGCCCAGGGCGATGAGGAAATGGTGCCAGGCAGCCGACTAAACACCAGACAAGATCTGAGCGTGGAACATTCTGTGATTTTGTTTTCTTTCTTTCCCTGTGTGTTTGGGGGGGGGCGGTTAGAGCGGCTTAAAATTATTTTCCTAATTTAGGACGCGATAATACAAAGTGTAGAGACCAGACCTAGGCAGAATGGGGGGAGGGGATCCAGCTTACAACCCGCAGATCAGGCACTTCGTTGATGAGGCCTAGAATCAAGAATACCTTTGGCTAAAACTAGGGACAAGTTGGTGTTTTATCTTCACTCTCTCCCATTGGGGCGAGAAAGCCTGAAGATTTGGGGGATGGGTCGTGGAAAATAGGAGAGCACAAATTCACATGAAACTCATTTGCAAGAGATAGAGACGGAGAACTTCGTGAGAGTGGCATAGATTTCTGAGAATAACTCTAACAAAACGGACACCACAACAAAGGAACCTATTTAAAACTACATGTGAATAATATAAATATAATATAATATCAATAAACTTGCAGGTGTGATTATAAAAAAAACCCAAACATAATCTCCAACTGGCCCAGAGTGTATAAAAATTGGTACCAAAAGAACTAGACATAACACTGAACACACGGGACATTAGTTGGGCTTAGTTTCCGCTCTGCCACACACATTGTCTGCTCAATTGCAGCGCTGCTATAATTGTAGCGCGCACGCATTGTGCTAACAGTTTTAAAGCGTGGTCCTCTCTCTGAGATTATTTTGATTTCGCTTCTCGCTCTGTTCCTCAACGTACTGTTCATGCAGCGGCCGGGGCTCTGCTCGCAACCCCAAAGAAACAAACAGCAGCGAAATGTCAGCGCGTCCCGTACTGATAAATAGAACGGGTTGCGTTAGGTGGGCCGGCGTGGCATGGTGCATCAGTCCATTTGTCAGCAGGAGGTTATTAGTTACATAGCGCTGAGGACATCTGCTAGAAGCCCTCCCCCCCGGGTCCGTTACTAATTGCATGGGAGATTGTTTTCATTCTTCAGGGGGAGAGGAGGGTATCCCCGGCGGGTGTTTGTTTCTGAAAACGCAGCGTTTACCAAACTGTATGGTCTTTAAACGCTGCCCAGTCCACCTGCCTGCAGGTATCCGACGCACGGAGCTCAGCATTTCTAGCCTCGCCCGCGTCTTTTGCACCCACGCCAAACCCTTTAAACGTTGGAATGAATCGGCACAGAACTGGGCTAGCTGCGAAATTAGCTGTAAAAAAAGTGTCATAAAATTCGCATCCGTAAGTAGACTAATAAACCTTCTTTTGTAAACGAGCTACAGGTTCAAGATTTCATCTTTGGTTGTTAATGATCATGCCCCGCTTCTGCAAGCGTCGGGGAGGACCCTAACTCTGACCAAATCCCCAGGAGGACTTTTTTGCAAAGGGAGGCTTTGCTTGAGCCAGGACTGTAGGACGCGGCCTTTTTCAGTGCAATTGAAAATCTGCTGCGAAATGAGAGATCCGGGAAAAGATCGGAGTCCAAGGCAGTTGTGGGCCCCTACTCCCACCGAGCAGCGCCTTACTCCATAGCGAGCGCCACTGGCTTCATTAGGATACGCAGGCCTATTCAACATGGATAAAGGGATCCGAATCCGGTCTTTGGCTCTCGCGTGTGTGCAGACCCCAGTCTGCTCGACTGAGCCTTAAACACCCTGTTTTTTAAAGAGAGAGCGAGCAATGCACATAAAACTCGAGATTTTCCCCTCGGACTTTTTTAAACCAAACACTGAATCCAAAAAATATCAATCCCTTCCCATACACACACCTCTTCCCCCCAAACAAGTACAAACTTCACATGTTTCTTTCACTCAGCGGAAGTGGCCATCTGACATACATTGTGTGAGGCCTTTTGTAACATGTCATGTTGTGTGACCACTAAACTGGATGAGAGAAATGAAATTAAATGCTGGTTAATATTCTCTAGATGCTTAAATAAACTCAAATCTCTTCCTTTGTGATTTGTTTGGCCTGTCTGGACAGATGATGGGGGAGAGAAGGAACAATTAGCATTCCAGAATGAAAAGTTTGTTATTCATCTCAGTTTCTAAGGAGCTTATGAAAGGGTTACAAATTAAAAACGAGAAGATCGTTATCAGCAACGTCAATAATTATGAGCAATGATTACTTAGTATTACATGAAATCAATCATTCTGTTTAACCGAAAGAGTTCTATAAAACATATACAATAAATAAATTTACAGTTCTAATAGTAATAAAACATCCCAGTGCTTTGGTATATTGCTAAGGACTTTCTCAAATTTAAGTCATTATAAAAGTTCCGATTAAGAAATATAGTAATTTCGGGAGAGGATTCCCTATTTTTGATCCCACGTTTTTCCTCCAAAATAACTGAATTACATATTTAGAAGTACATATGTCGAGACTTCTCTGGACAGGCTTGTATTAGAGGATTCCCAGAAAACTCTCCTATTGAACAAACCGTGTCAATGAACAATTGCAATGCTCAAAGAACACTTTAAAAACAGAGGATGAAAGCCTCGCGACTTTATATACCCAGGGCGGCAGTGCCTTATGTGTAAATTCTCTTCAGACCGAATGACTGTGTGCTTCAGCACCCCCCACATGCTTAAGAGTAATTTTTAAAATACATGACAAACATATTCTTTTGCCATAAATACTGCGTAAATATATTGAAAACCAGAACACTGAGAACAATATATGAAAGACGCAGTGAATAATTTACTCCTGTGTTTCTGAATATATTTTTAAACTCATACGGGGAGAGCTGTTGGAAAGTGAGAACTACATTATTTCAGCCCATGTCCATTAATAAATTGGTTCAACTTTGGAAAGTTTCATGCTGGGAGCTACTCTCTGCCAGACACTTTGTGGGGAAGTGGTTGGGACATAATTCCTTTCACTATCAATAACTCCCTTCATAGTTGGGTATCTGTCCTCGGGAAAGAGATGATGTTTCTGAATTTGGTTTTTATAGGAAATTATAATGAACATCTCCCTCTCCCCCTGATATTTTCCCAAATGGCATTATTTAGTGGCCTTAGTCAGCAGAATAGAAATAATTTTTTAGATTTAGTGTTACAGACAAGTGCAGTCTGGGATCAGTGCCCCAAAGTGAAACAGAGCCTGGAGAGCTATCAATTTTTGATTTCCGAAAGAGCCATCGTGCATATTTTCTGCTATACAATATTTTGCTGAGATCTTGATTTTTTTAGAGGAATAGATGATGTGTCTGCAGTCAGTATTTTAAACTCTCTTGTAACAGAAAATTACTTCAAGCTTTTGCAGATGTCTAGCGACTCAATGTGCCCATCAGCGATCATGTGTCTCCAAGACATATATTTATAATAATGCAAACTGTACTTGATGTGGTTTTTTTTAATCCTCGCATGACAGACAACCGAGATACCTTTAGGGCCAAATCCGCATCTCATCGAAGTCCATGGGAATTTGCTATTGACATCAGTGGGAGCAGAATTTGGCCCAGAGGAATATGTCCTGGCTAGTAACCAGTTTCCTTTTATTGTGCCAAAATTTCTAAAAGGTGAATCAAATCTAGAATAACTTATGTTGAGATATATAATTACATTGTAAATACAAGAGGAAAAGTGCACTGCCACCACTCTCCGAAGTGTGTAAACATTCACTTTTACGCCCGAATTATTATCTTCGTGATAACACTGAGCCAGTTTTGTTTGTTGAAACCGGGGTAGGCTGGGTGAGGGTCGGAGGCTGGGGGGATCGTGGGCGTGAGGGGAAGGGACGTCCGAAATCTGCAGCCGAGCTGCTAAGCCATCGAATTTCTACTGCATTTGATCAGAATTATTGTCCCGCTATGAAACTTGCTTCCAGCCCCGAATAGGCCAGGAAAAAGGGTGGAGTTTTAAAAGCTTCGGTGGTTAACGGTGTAAAAACGCCCTGGCACGTAGCGTAGATAATTTTTAATACATTTTAAAAGGTGTCCGCGGCTGTGGGCATCCCTACGCTCCCCTAGACTTCGGGGCTTGAGGCAATCAGATTTTCCATCCACCCAGTTACTGTATGTTTAGAAGATGCACAGTTTAGTCCGGGCGCACAGAACTCCTTGCGAGAGGATCCGGAACAGGCCCACCGAAGTGAGCGTGAAAGGAGAGTTACATTAAACCTCTTTTGTTCTCCCAAAGTGCTAGTCTTGTGGGGTATAATTTCGTGCTTCGGTATAGTATTTTTTTCCGTGTGGATTTGCTCTCCCCTTCAAATTTTGAATTAAAATCCAGGCGACAAAAACATAGCGTATATCCCTACACTCAAACTCTGTAGCGTCATCCTCTGTCGCGTTTTGATATTTTGCCAAGCCATTTATTGCTGCAGAACAAACAAATACTACGAGATATTTTTGGTGCTTGGCTGTCAATATGTTTTTCCACAAATGAACAAATAGAAGTGGGGGGGGAGGGACGACTATTGTTGAGCTGAAAAAATCCCATCCACCAGGTTATGGCGCTGAGGTTAAATTGTGACTCCACGCATTTTCTAGAACTAGCTTTAACACTGCTCATTTATTAATGATTAAACCAAAAGGAATGAGCTGCTTAATAAGTGACTCAGAAATGTAGCGTATACTATTCCCACTACCTAAAACCAAAACAAAAGCCTGGGAGATATTGTGATTTTTTTTCTTTTATTTCTGTGCTTGGCATCATGTCTTAATAGTACAATCTGGGATCTATTACTTACTCATATGAATAGACATTTTAATACTTCTTTAAAGGGCATACACATATCTTCTTGTCCTCCATGTATTTAAAATAGAGCCAGGAAAATAACACAGGTTGAATTACAACAGTTTCAGCTCAGTCTTTTTCTGTACATCTGCGAGTTTAACGTTCGCTTTAAAGGCTACAAGCAATGCTAAGAGTGAGCCATTCATAAAGCCGCGTGGGCCTATTTTAATAACAGCTAATAGTAGTTGATGGTATTAAAGGGTTTATTAAAATAAAAGACGGCATTAGGGCTTCCTTTGAGGCTTGCTCTAAATGTAAATCGGTGGCATTTGGAGATTACCGGAATGTTGGAGGCATACATAATTAGGAAACAGTCACAGGTATATGGGCTGCTTGCAAGAAAGATGTGAGAATCGGGAGCAGATTAGAATAAAACAGGGATTTTAATAATCTCCTCCTTCATTTCTTAGCAACTAGGCTTTTCACATCAGCTGCAAGACGCATTTCAGTTTCCTCCTAGAATAAATCTGGATGGCACGATCGTCCGCAAATGATAATTATGAACTGTGGTTTGTCTATTTCGCCCTTGTCGTGAGTGAGACTTTCGAATATCTCGCCACACTAAATGCGCCTAACTACTGTCATTACAGGAGGGTTTTTCTCTCGCTCTTATTTGTGATTTAGAGTGGGTTTGAGTCGGTGATCTAATTTTGTTGGCTCCAATAGAATAGTCGGTTTGGGCTGGGTTTTTTAACTTTTTTTTCTCGAGAAATCTTAACCCCGACCGCACTAATATTTCCAGTAGGTGACTTAAAAATACAAATAGAAAACAAGTGGATCTCTTAATACATCCTAATAGATCTAAAATAATAAGTTATATATACGTAAGTTCCGATCCACAACCTGAACAGGAGTCCGCTAGTCCTAGACAAAGATCTGTCCTTTCCTCTTAGTCGGCCAGGTTCTAGCCACCTCCAAAACACAACAAATTTAAGACAGCTATTGAAGGACGCTGTGGAGCTAATTTTGTCAAGTGCTGTAATAATTTATGTGCCAGAAAGTGAAGATAGTTCCCCCCCAACCCATTCGTGTAACCTCCCAGTAGAGTTAAGGTGAGTGTGCAGACAGTATTTCAACAGGAGGCGACACAACTGCTGAAATTTCAGAGCCCCACGGGTTGCTGTGACTAGCGGCGCTAGTTTTCAGAGGTGAGAAATACATCTCTAAAGCCGTGTGCACCGATTTATAAACTTATTCAATCAGGGCACCTGCAGCTATCTCCCGTGTTCCGAAGTGAGAATAGTGTCGATGCGGGACTAGGCCCGATCTCGCCCCCAAAGAAATCAAAGGGACTTATCACTGACTTCGGGGATGGGTCCCAAGCGCCACAATAGCTCCAGTGAGAATTTTTCCCTTGAGAACTGCAGGATCGGGCTAGGCCCTCTGTTGGAGTATATGTGTGTGTGTTGTGACTATAAGAAACCTCACTGCGGAATTATTAGGATCATCACCAGCGCCTCCAATACAAGGGGAAAGGAACCCGGGATGAGGGGCACCTCCTTTTTTGTCTCTTGCCGACGGGTGATGTTGCCTGGTTTGCCGGTCTCCTGCCTCCTATATAATTGCAACTTGCCCCTTCTTCATAAGCTGTTTGCAAGGCCAGGGGAGGTTGCTCCACAGTCGGTGAAATTCCCCCCGGAGAGGGAGCAATGAAATCCCAGTGTTTGTAGTTGACCCAAGTTCCTTTGAATGACGGCTATTGAATAACGCGCAGGATCGTGCACTAAAAGGGAGTGGGAGCACAATGCGGTAGAGACACAAAGGAAATACTCCAAATTACAGGGCAAGCTGATACTTACATAGTACATTACTGATAAGTAATTCTTGTAGCAGATTTCCAAACAGAAAAGCTACTGGGGTTTTTACCTTTTCTTTACCTAAAATGCTTCCAGATTTTGTTACAATTTAACCCATTTTTTTCCTCTGAAGACTGACAAATGCCCCGAGGTGAAAATGAAGATGTCTTGACAAAGTTTGAGATGTCAGGTTAAGTGAGAGAATTGTGTCCATATTTAGTAATAGAAGGGAGGGAGCATTTTAACATGAGAATCAGACGCCTTGGAGTGTCTCCACTTTCAAGTGCCCTGCCATATAATTTTTTGCCTCTCCGTCGAAGACAGTCACCGTGGAACTGACAGTTGTCCAGACGCTCTGGCTAAGGAAAAGCTTCAGTGCTTCGGAAAGAAATGGAACCATCAGTTGTTACTTATATTTGTCTTGGGCTAGTAGCGCGCAAAGGCCCAATCAAAACGGAAGCTCCAGTGTGCTAGGTACTGGAGGGACACTGTCGCACTGCATTCCCAGCACACCTCGATTACAACGAGAAAAGAATACAGGAGAATCACGATAAAAGCGAAGAGAGCCCTCTAGTTAACATTTATAAAGAGATGATGCCATTTGTCCCCAACATGGCTGTGTGGCTGTATAAAGGAGCTTTGGAGAAGCAAGTCAGAACTCAAACCTCCAGAATAAGGGTAACACAGCGTAGTTTAAAAAAAAAGCTGGATATTTTCACTATGACAGTCTACTTCACCATTTGCTTCCCCTACTGGATAACAGACTACTTTCGGGTTCAGTTTGTGGCACAGAAATGTCCGTCTCTGGAATTCAGTCTGGACTGGAATTTCTTGGCTTTGTGAACCTGTCTCGCTCTAGATAAATGTTTGACCTTAATTGATAGAGGTAATCCCAATACATTTAAAATTGAATGGGGAACAATTTGGCACCCCTTGATTGTTGTTTAAATGTTAAATATTTGCCAGAAAACAAAATCCTTCAGCTGCTCAGCTTTCTCACAGATAAATATACAATATACATCTTAAACGCTTCCTTCAAAATGACTAATTTGAAACCATTCTAGTCCATCCGGCTCTGTGAGACTACTCTGAAACCTTTAAAACCAGTCTACAAGCTAGTCATTTGGAACTATTCAGGTCTATTAAGTGAGCACATGTTGCATTTTAGCAATTTACAGAATGCTTACTTTGTCCCAGCAGCTTCTTTGGCTAAATCCAGCCTAGTGAGTGAAATGTACAGTGTTTACTGGTTAGATAGAAATAGCTCCTTTGAGTTTATTGCATCCATATGCACCACTCACCTACAAACTCAGCTGCATGTCCCTAGGAAGAGCCGTTTATGTGCAGCGATCTGTTTTACAGAGTTTAAGGTTGTATTCGCTTTATTCCCACCTTTGAAAATAATATTCTGAGAAAATATTTTATCGACTGATGAAATGACTTTAAAACAAGGGAAAATATCAACGAATCCACTAAATGTATTCAAATTGGATATAATTTTGAAATGGCTAAACCGATTTTAAATTTCGAAAAGAAAAAAACCTGCTGGAGAGAGATTTTATGTTAATAGCGAGTCTGCGCTAGAAGGCTCCGATAAAAATAGTGGAAATACTGACATGATATTGCTCAAACTATAATACCAAATGATACAATCAAGTATACCGCAAGGCATTGGTATATTGGAATGAGAGTTGTTTATATACCATTATTGAAAATCCTCTGTATGACTGGCTTAAAGAACAAACCTGCTTTATACTTCAGTTAGTCAGGAGACCGCTTAGTCATAAGAGTAGTTTAAAAAAAATGTATCTGTAACGTTATGAGTGAGTTCGTTTGATTGGCTCAAGGTGACTTTATCACTTACACTATTAAAAAGGGCAGTCTGTGTAGCAACAAGATAACTACTAACGCTTTAATTTAGCATCATCTTGCCAAGGAAAATTCACGTTTCTGTGCTCCTTTATACAGCTGATACTTTCCACTCGAGAGAAGGCTGCATTTCAGCAGAGAAAGATAGGAACAGTTTATGCAGTAGTGGAATTTGTAAACGTCTGTAAAGTGTCAGGGAAAATTAGAGGATAGCAGTAGATAAATGGAAGCTCTATTTATTAAAAAATACAATTTCACAATATAGGCAAACTTATCAAAACAGAGACAGATACCCCAAAGCAAAAACAAATATCCTATTTTGAGCAGGGGTTGGGACTAGATGACCTCCTGAGGTCCCTTCCAACCCTGAGATTCTATGATTACATAGCCTGTAGAGATAAAATTCTTCTGCCATTCAGTTACTGAAGCATACACTCAGGCAACTCTGATGGCTAATGGATGTTCAAAGAAGACATACCTTTGGGACTGACTCTGGATACACTGAATTATTGATATGGCTCCTTAGCACTCCAGTAGCAGAAGAATGACCGAGTTATAGGAAGGTCAGTGGTAGTGGTGGAAGTGGAATAAGCACAGTCATGCCTTGAACCATTGTTTATTAATATTGGTATTAACTTGTATTAGTAGGGCTCTAGGAGCCCTAGTCAGGGGCCAAGACCCACTGTGCTAGGCGCTGCACAAACCCAGAATAAAACTACAATTCCTGTCCCAAAGAGCTCAGAATCTACATATAAGGAGGATACAGACAGCTGGGGTAGCACAAGGAAACAATGAGATAATATTGGTCAGTAAGACCAGCACAACTGCCTAACAACTGTTTAGATTTATTCTGATCGTCTCACTCTCTCCCTTCCCTCCATTGTCTGTCCTGAGCCTTGACTTGGGGTTTGGAGCAGGCCTTTGCCTGCTTCACCTGCAGCCAGTCAAGCAAAGCCAAAGGAAACCCAGGGAGTTTCATGCCCAGCCTTTAGCAATAAACAGTGACAAATAATTGCCCGGAGGAGGGGCGAGAAGAGGAGCCCGCGCTAAGAGCAGGGCCCCGAGCGCTATCTGATTTGAGGGCTGTGTGTGTCCCCGTCAGTGTAACAAAGGTAGCCCGGCCCCAGCCCGTAGCAGTGCTGACACACGAGCGTCCCTTGCAAGTGGCTGTGTGTGGAGCGGGGCAGCGGCTACATAGCACCGTAGCTTGTGCGAGCAGCATGGCCAGGCGAGGCCGCGGGAGCACTGGGGCTGAGTGCAGCGTCTGCCGGGGCCATGGGGGCCGCGGGGAGTGCGTGACGCCAAACAGCCCCTCTCCTGCCCCGGCTCGGGGCGCGTGTTTGCGGCTGCTCTCTAGCACCGCCAGCTGGGAGGGAGCTAAGTGCCCAAGCTGCCACTGGCCGCCGTGCCTCGCTAGGCGGCCGCGTTATTGTTCGCGCCGCGGAATAAGGTTCATGCGTCGTGCTGAGTGCATCGTGCGTAAAATGGCCGGAGAAACACCCACGGCCCAGGGCTGCCTCCCGCCAGTCCGCCTGGGCCAGGGGCTCGGGACGGTCCGTGCTGGGCGCCAGGGCTGAGCCTCGGCTCCCGGGGACGGACCCTCGGCCGGGGGCTCTCGGCGGCCAGGCCCTTCTGGGCAGCGCGGGCGCCGCCTTCAGCCGCAGCCAGGCCCGTCGCTTTGCAGAGCCGCGTGTGGCCCCGAAGCCGGGGGCTTGGCCGGGCTCCCGGGGCAGCGATGCCGGGCAGAGGCTGCTGCTGGCTCCGCCGCGCCGCGGGATTTCTCGGCCCCGCCCTTTGTTCAGCCTCATCAAGCCCCGTGGGTAACTGCGGGTTCACAGGCGCTTAGCAGCTTCGGCCCCGAAGCAGCCATTTCCCACCGTCTTTAACTCCATCGCCCGCCCTGCAGCCGGTTCGGGGCGGGGCGGGGCGGGGCGGGTGGCGCTGCCTGGGCGGGAAAGCGGCATTGGAGCTGCGCGGCTTCGAGCGAAGCGCCTCAGTCACACTGACCGCCCGGGCTGCGGCCTGGGCAGCTGCGTGTGCGCCAGTGACACCCCGGCCTCCCGCCCGGCTTCTGCAGGGTCTGCCCGGAGGGGCTCTGTCGGTCACAGCCCCCTAGAGAAAGGGCGCGGACTGGGGCTTGTGCATGTGAGAAGGAGCCAGGCGCGTGTCTGCCTGGGCACAGTATCTATCACCTAAGCAGTTGCATTTGCCATCAGTTGCAGAGCAGAGTAACGCGGGGCTCAGTCTTGCAGCCTCCCCTCATTGCTATTGGCCGAGCGAAGGCTGCCGGGTCGGGCCCCCAGCGCCGGGGGTCCGTGTCACCGTCCAGCCCGGGCTCATGTGGGGAGACATGGGCCGCGCGGCAGCTCCGTGCTTGCACAGCGCTGGGAGCGACCGCAGGGACTTTCCATCACCGGGCGCAGTTGGGCCCTGGCTAGGGCGGGCCGGGGTCGGGCATTTGGAGGCGGAGGAACGCGGGGCTCCCGCAGGCTCCGCTCGCCCCGAGCCTAAACCCCAATGTCGTGGCGCTGATTCGGGAGCCGTGCGCTGGCGGTGGTGTCCCGCGGCCCGGCCAGGTCAGCCCCGCACCCTGGGCAGCCAGAGGACACGTGCGGCGCGGAAGTTCCTGCCCATCCGCGAGTTCCTAACTGATTTGTCGGTTCCTTTCCAGGTTTGGGCGACGCCTGGGGCCAGCCGAGCAGAATAGGATCCTTGGATAACGTGGCCAAAGAGCTCGGATCTCATTTGCTTCAGGTAGAAGATGCTTTATTCGAGATTTATACGCTGCGTTGGGATTTTTTTGTGACTCAGTGTGTAATCCTCCCTTCGCCCTCCCAGCCTAGTTGTTACAGGAAGGCTTGGTGGGGTCATTCTGTTCACACAACCTAGAGCCACGGTTTTCTTTCAGGAGTTCAGAGGGAAACCAGTCATTTTAATTTTCGTTCTTTGATTTTAGCAGTACCGACAGCCTACGTTACTAAGAACGGTTTGCCTGGTAAGCCTAGTCCAACAATTACAAACAAATCCCACCATCCAGCGCGCACACACTAAGGGATCGCTTTTGGTACTACAAACGGCCCCTGGTGAATTGCAATGTGGATTGTATTTACTATCAACTATCCAGTCAGGCTGTGTTTGTAAATGGGAGATCATAGTTCTCCACAGATTGCTCAGTAGGGAAAACCTTTAAAAGAGCGCATGGCTCCTGCAGCAGGAGGTGAACATCTGGATTAGATCTCCTATTTACCCTAGCACCTAAAAATACAATTGTTCCGAATCCTGTTGATCTGCTGTGGAATTCTTCTGCTCCCCATGTGGACGTCCCCATGTAGCAGAGAATTTAGGGAGCAGTAGTTGGGCAGGGGCACCCAAAGGGAACTTTCTTTTTGTAACGTTAATGCAGCAAGGACTTTTCTCCATCCCCCCACTTTAAAGACATAATAAATTTTAATTATATAATGGTCAGTTTTATTGAGGAAGCTTAGTATTTAGTCACATAGCTGTTTTTAAGTGTACACTAGGGTAGTGATTATATCCAAAAAGGTTTTAAACTCAGCCCTCGAGCTGTGAATATTGAAAACACTTTCCTAATGTAGTCTACTGGCATTTGTATCTGTTGAGCTGTGAGATTTTAAAGGTGCAGTCAGAGAGTTTGTCATTCTACTTTCCATGCTATTGTATGAATTCTCATTATTGTTTTTCCAGTTTGTATCAGAGTAGCCTAAGACGTAGGCAACATTGATACAATGCATATGACTAGAGTTGACGCTGACAACTGCTAGTGCAGTGGGTTGTATTTCATTCCCACTGTTCTGAAGATAAGATAGAGTGACATGAATAATAATATAATGAAAACCTGAAGCTTTTATATTATAAACTACAATTATAGGAATATGGACATTAATGATAAAAGCCCCTTATTAGTTTCAAGGACTATGGAGTCAGGCCCTTGGAGCAGTTGGAATAGTTTTTAAGATTGAAACCGAAAAGCCTCGGTGTGCCAGGTAAAGCAGCTGTGGTGAATAACCAGTAATAGGAAAGGAAGAGCAAAAAGCCTGGATCATTTAGAAAAGAGGTAGATTCAGATAAGATTTGAAATGACATGAAGAGTGGATTTTTTTTATTTCTGGTCACCATACTCTTATTATTTAAAGCCAACTTAAAATTGGTGTACTCCGTTTAAAAAGAGAAAACTCTCTCATGATAGGGTTTGAAACACATTGATTTTAATAAAATAAATATTAGGGCTGTCAATTAATCGCAGTTAACTCACGCAATTAACTCAAAACATTAATCATGATTAATCTCAGTTTTAATTGCACTGCTAAACAATAGTATACCAATTGAAATGTATTAAACATTTTTGATGTTTTTCTACACTTTCAAATATATTGATTTCAGTTACTACACAGAATACAAAGTGTACAGTGCTCACTTTATATTATTATTGATTACTAATATTTGCACTGTGAAAATATAAAAGAAATAGTATTTTTCAATTCACCTCATACAAGTACTGTAGTGGAATCTCTTTATCGTGAAAGTGCAACCTACAAATGTAGATTATTTTTTTTGTTATATAACTGCACTCAAAAACATAACAATGTGAAACTTCAGAGCCTACTTCTTGTTCAGTCAATTGCTAAGAGAAACAAGTGTGTTTACATTTATGGGCGATAATGCTGCCCACTTCTTATTTACAATGCTACTGAAAGTGAGAACAGGCATTCACGTGGCACTTTTGCAGCCAGCTTTGCAAGGTATTTATATACCAGATATGGTAAACATTTCTATGCCCGTTCATGCTTTGGCCACCATTCCAGAGGACATGCTTTAATGCTGATGATGCTCGTTAAAAAAATGTGTTAATTAAATTTGTGAATGAACTCCTTGGGGGAGAATTGTATGTTTCCTGCTCTGTTTTACCCACATTCTGCCATATGCAGATCTTGTCATCATCGTGGATGCATGTTCTCTGGAATGGTGGTTGAAGCATGAAAGAACATATGACTCTTTAGCATATCTGGCACGTAAATATCATGCAACGCCGGCTATAACATTGCCACACGAACACCTGTTCTCACTTGCAGGTGACATTGTAAACAAGAAGCGGGCACTATTATCTCCTGCAAATGTAAACAAACTTGTTTGTCTGAGCGATTGGCTGAACAAGAGGAAGGACTGAGTGGACCTGTAGGCTCTAAAGTTTTACATTGTTTTATCTTTGAATGCAGTTATTTTTTGTATATAACTCCACATTTGTAAGTTCAACTTTCATGATAAAGAAATTGCACTACAGTACTTGTATTAGGTGAATTGAAAAATATGATTTCTTTTGTTTTACAGTGCAAATATTTGTAATAAAAATAAACTGATCACTGTACACTTTGTATTCTGTGTTGTAGTTGAAATATATCTATTTGAAAATATAATAAATGCCCAAAAATATTTAAATAAATGGTATTCTATTATTAACAGAATAATTAATTGTGATTAATATTTTTAATAGCTTGACAGCCCTAATAAATATATTTAGGAAAGATTTGGTGATTGCTCTCCTGGAGATGTTATCATCTAGCTCATTAAATATGCACTTTGAATTTTATTTCAAATAAGTTTAGATGATATGTTGGTTTGGAGCCATTGGTCTATCTTGGAAATTTTTATGTAGGTGCATAATAAAAATCTTCATGAAAGCCTTTGCTTGTATAGTAGCTACCTAGTCTCTTAGTTATTTTACATTTTGTTTAGTGTCAAAAGCAGTTAGGTAACATTATGTGTTAATTACCTGTAAATGATGCATAAAATGGATTCTACTTCTAAATTATAAATGCTCAAAAATTGTATTCAATCAGCACACTGTCAACTCTTTTTTTAAAAATAGCACCTGGGCAGAAATTTTGTATGCCAAATTTCAATTCTAAGCAATAATTTTTCTAGCTGAGTTGGAAACCCCTAACAATAATTCTAATGGAAGCATGGACACAACTTTAACAATAAGATTGGGAACAGAAAGTGAAAGTTGACAATAATGTTTAAAGTAAAATTTTTATTTAAGGATGCAATGATTTCTTTCCCATTTTAATACATCTACAAAGTTTTGTTTATGTTGGAGGGGGATAAAAAAAGAGTAAAGCTAAAAAGTAATCTGGTTGCAATTACGTGCTGTAAAAATAGTTAGTAGGCCAGAGAATAATTTGGAATATTTTTTATTAGGGCCACATTGTGTGCACTACTTTTACAGGATTTTATTGCATTCCTCCTGGTTCAGTATCCTAAAATATGAATTAATAAATAGACAAGGCCGTTGTTTTATCTCTGTACTTTAGAAGTTTCCCCCTCCCAAAAATACATATTTATTTTTCAGTGATCTACATGTGTATAGGTATTTGGCCAAGAACTTCAAAAGTGATTCGTGATTTTAGATATCTCTGATTTTCCTAAACACTGGCCTTCTGAAAAAATCAAGTGCTTATTAAAATATAATATAAAGCACCTTGAAACTGAGGCAATCAAAATAATTACTTTTGAAAATCCTCGCGATCTTTGTACAGTTTTAATTTCTATCCTGTCAATCTTTTCTTTGTGGGATAATCAAATCTTTCATACCTTTACTCACATGAGTAATCATTACTTCCTGATATTCCTTACTCACATGAGGTCCAACTTGGATCAGGCCCCAAGTTTGCATTAAATGTTCCCATTAGTTAAGATTTATCAGGTTGCAATGTTAGAGATGTTTCAGTCTGATGAAGTTTCCTTTGTGGATTGTTTCTTTCTGAAGCTGTCAAGGGCTTTTTCATCCCTGGCAAGTTCCAAATAGCTATGAAGAAGACAATTCTCTGTCCACAAAAGCATAAATAAAAATATTGCTTAGTTCTGCCATTACGTCGTAAAATGGCCTGTATAGCATTGGATACCTTAAGTACCACATAATTCAGGATTTGTGCTAAATACTAAAGTAACCCAAGTTAATAGGAGAGTGTTAAAGTGCAGCATTAACTTCTGTAACGGGATAAAGTAGATTTCACAAATTTGTGTGTGAGTAATAGTCTTCACAGGGACAGTGTAGGTTAAATATTTCTTTTTAATGTATTTTCTGCTTGGGAGGGGAAACACTTCAGAAATCTTTATTCTAAATTATCAATTAAACAGAGATTTTTATGCAAAATATTTCTTTATTACAGACATTGGATGGATTTGTTTTTGTGGTAGCATCTGATGGCAAAATAATGTATATCTCTGAAACTGCATCTGTTCATCTCGGTTTATCCCAGGTAGGAGTAACTTTCTCCCCATTTGTTAAATACTGATGTAATATGGTAATATCTTGGTCAATGTACTAGGTTTAGTTTTTTGCATGGAGGTCTTAACTTAAGATCAGAACACAATTGAAGCTTTTCTTTTATTTAAGTAAAGCCATTTGCTTAGAGCAGCAATGTGATTATCTTACCTTGTATCTTTTCTTGTTGTTTAACTTTTACTTCCTATTACCCTTTAATAAGGTTGATAAATGTTTTTGCAAACTGGAGGTAGTTTCTGAGCTTGAGCCTGGAACTCAAAGCTACTGCCTGCATGGTAATGCTGTACATCTCAGGGAAAAAAAAAAAGTGAAGACTTCCAGTGCGTACGTTTTGTATTGTATGTGACACTGAGAATTGCTAAAATATAGAATCTACTACAGGAGTAGGTGGGTGTGGCTCTGTGGCCTGCCATGTGCAGGAGGTCAGACTAGATGATCATGATGGTCCCTTCTGGCCTTATAGTCTATGAATCTGAAAGAGAAAATCTGAGGTGGAACCTTAAATGTGCTTTTTTTATTGGGGGGGGAGGGGAGGAGAAGTGGGCAGAGGGCAGATTTATGAGTTTTTACATAGAATTCAGGGTCATTTTTTCCTGAATTTTTACAGCTCGATCTTTTCAGTAAAGTTTTATATGCTTGTGATAGAACTTGTAAATCTCAGTTTACTACTGTTTTGCAAAAGAAGTAGAAGGTTTTTGTTCGTTTGTTTTTTAGGACACGTCTAAATTTTTACCTTTTCAGAGTAAGTACAACAGCAAATAGAATTAGAAGTGTATTTATTGTAAGGTGCAGGTTTCCATGACTTTGTTTGAAAATATATCCTACAAATTTGGGGACATAATACCTGATCCAGAACTCACTGAAGTCCATTGGAAAGGTGCTCATTGATTCATTGGGCTCTGTATTAGCCCGATAAAGAGCACAACTTTTTGTAAAGTGTCTTCCATAGCAGCTGCATCCCAAATGCTTTTCAGAATTCATAAAACAGATAAATGATTAATAGCAGAGAGAGAGAGAGAGAGAGAGACAAAGGTATGATGTTTGCAAATGAGATCTGAAGAGTCAATGAGAGAAGGAGATATAGGAAAACTATTCCAAGACTGCAGGAGTTATGTTGTAGAGATTAAAATGTGCATTTTAAGTCATAATGGTGATTAATGTTGAAAGGAATTGAAGACTATTTGGGTGTATTTTTATAATTGTTTGCAGCAATTAGAAAAACAATTCTAGAAAGTATGAAAAAGCAAATATTACCTATCATATTCTGAAAACATTCCTGATAAACAAGAAAGAAACCTCAGACTATTTTTTGTAATCTTTGTTAGAAAAGTAACTTTCAGCTTTTGACACTACTCAGGGTTCAGTGTAGACACTTAGTTTTTCTGCCAACTTTTAAAATATATACAAGGAGAATTTTTAATTTAAGCCATTTGTTATCAAGTCTGCTGTTGCATATATTTGTTGTTTCATAATTTTAAATGCATATTTAAATGTCTTTAAATATTGCCTTTTCCTGAAATACTTTCCAAATAAGAGGCTATATTTTCCACTTTGCATTTAGAGCCCTTACTCAAAGCCTCTTTATCCACCTACCTATTAAAAAGATCCATCATAACCATAGCTATTGAAACTGATCCACTTACACAAAACAATTATTCTACAGCAATGGGTGTTCCACTCACCATCGCTGAAATGTTTCTTCATTCTCTTGTGTTTATCAAGAGAATGAAGAAACACTTCAGCGATGGTGGGTGGAACACGCATTGCTGTAGAATAATATATATATCCCAGTGAAATCAAAGAACTACAGAATCATTCAGAGAATAAAATAAGTTGAATATGCCAGATTCAAAGAAACTTGTGCAGGGGATCACCATGAGGCCTATGCACCACTTCAGTGTAATTTAAAGCCTTTAAATTGGACATATGCTGGTCTTATGCACACGTACATCTTTATGCACTCTCACTGAAATCCATGGGAGTTTTTCCTGAGGAAGGACTGGGGCATTTGGCCCATAAAGTTTACTGAAGCAAGACTAACCAGAAAATTCTGGAATATCCTGCAGTAGTAAGAAGTGGGCTGTTGCCTTGAACTCTCAGGAAAGCTGTAGAGCAAAGAGGATGTGAATTTAGAGCAGGGTTTCCCAAACTTGGTACGCGGTTTGTTCAGGGTAGGTCCTGGCGGGCTGCGAGATGCTTTGTTTACCTGAGCGTCCGCAGGTACGGCTGCTCGTAGCTCCCAGTGGCCGTGGTTCGCCGTTCCCGGCCAATGAGAGCTGTGGGAAGTGGTGGCCCGGCCTGCACCACTTCCTGCAGCTCCCATTGGCCAGGAACAGCGAACCGCGGCCACTGGGAGCTGAACAAGCCGTGAACCAAGTTTGGGAACCCCTGACTTAGAGGCAGTGTTTAGGGAGTAGAAAATTATGATTGCTTTAAAAAAACACCACTTCAGGTTTAGTAGCCAGCCCCAACAATTTCACAGTATGCAATTATTTCTGTCTGTCTATCAATTGTAAAATAAAGTCACTGGATTGGATACCAAATGATACATAACATTCTTTTATTCTCTTTAAAAGAAAAACACAGAATCATCTTGCCAGCAGTAATTTGCCGTATTGTTGAATCTCCTCCCACCATCTCTCCATTCTTGATTTTTTTTCAAGGAACAGCTTACTTTTAAACTCTGTAATCCTAGGACACTCCTATAAGCATTTTATTTTTAAAAAATCCTTTGCTAAATGAGGTCTTGTTCCTGCTTCCCTTGAAGTCTCTGGGAGTTTTGCCATTGACATCAATAAGAGCAGAATTGGTCCATAGCAGCAAATTCTTCAAATATCTCTCACCAAGTCATAATCCTACACTATATTTTCGACAAGAGCTCTTATATCTGAGTTTGGGCTCAGCTTGTCTTGGCTGGCGCTCCAAGTGATGATGATGATTTTAGATAATCTTTTAGAATGTTTATAAAAAGGCCTTTTTTATGAACCATTTCCACTATGAAACTGGACTACAAGTCAATTTTCAGTTAGTGCAATTTGTTGAAACAGGTAATTATGATAAATAAAAAAATACATTAAATTTCTTTTTCTTTTTTCTTTTTCTTTTTCTTTTTTTTTTTTTTTTACAAAATATCCTTGGCGATCTGCTGTAGTAATTTGTACCTTCAATTAATCCTGATTTGTAGCTTCAGCAGAAAGAACAGAGAGTCACTTACACCTTCTGATTAAGCTTTTGGTAGTCAACACATTTAAGTATGTATTCAAATGTATAAGCAACATTAAAGATTTTCTTAACTTGTATTTTTTCCACTAATTCAGTTTTTTTAGACACAATTTACACACAAGTATCAGAAGCAACAATTTTTAAAAGTCCTATCTTACTCTATGTGAGTTTTTTTGCAATAGGAATAGTAAATACTGAGGACCAGACACTCATCTGGTTTAAATCAGTATAGCTCTACTAAAGTCAGTGGATCTGTATTGATTTACGCTAGCTGAGGATCTGACCCTATGTGTCCTTACTGCGTGAATAATAAAAGGGGCAAATTCCCCAGTGAGGCTGTTCTTAAAAACTGCTGGCACAATACATCACCCATTACCATTTAAGTTTATATGATCATTTTACTTCATGAGTCTTTTATTCATATGTTAACATTTTGAAGAGGAAAGTTCTATAAATACACATTGCATAGCCATGCACTTATGAGCACTTCTAGAGATAGCGCCATACTATGCTATCAACTCTTTAACAGAATCCCTTAGTGAATTCTGCAAGGACTTAAGCTGAAAAATTGATGGTATGTTGTGGACTGTACAGTTTAAGTGCAACTTGTATATGTGCACATGCACACAGTTATACACGTTACTGCTTATGTGACTTATAGACTGCAGGGAAAACCCTTTTAAAACAAAAGAAAAGAAAATTATTGTGAAAAATAGATTTTGCAGTTTTGAAAGTCTGGGCTGGCGCCACAACAATTTTCTGATTCCACAAGGGAGCAAAACTTATATATAACTTTTTATAAATCTTGTAATATTTAACCCAAAACATCTGAACTTGCTAAAGTTTGTTTTGTTTTCATCCAGTAAGTATACTAATGGCAAAATATATAATTATTTTCTTCCTGTATCCATTTATTTAGTCCTCTGTTTATTATGAATCATTTCTTGGCAGAAAGAAAATATGCAGCTGAGTTACACATAAAAAAGCTCTTAGTAGGAAACAAATGCAACTGGTAATAAGTAGGTATTTACAAATATTAAAATGCTTCATCCAGGATCTGGTTTAATAAGCCTGATGCGTGAGACTGTAGAAGTTTTATGGATTCAACCATATAATTTATTTTTTAAGTTGTTAGTATTTTATTGCCTGTTTAAAAAGCACACACAAAATATGCATAACAGGAGACAGTTGTCAGCTCAAAAATTATGTACAAACATTTTGGTTATTTGACTATTATGTAGCCCCAGATTTTTGAAGATGATTTTAGGTTTCTCAGATTTATTTAACAATCAACAGGTCAAATTTTGCTGTCACTTAGATATGTGGCATTGCATTGATTTCATTGGGGTTGCACGTGCATAAGAGAATAGAATATATCCCTATCTGTATATTCAGGAAAGCGAGCTATGGTACCTTTGAGAAATAAGCCACGTGATCTGAATCTGTGTCAATAAAATTGTGACTGTGGGCCCAATTCTGAGAATCCTTCTATGACTAGTCCTTGCTTGGGTGAGTATCCCATTTAAGTCAATAGGATTACTTGCAAAAGCTAGGCTACTCACATGAATTAGGTTTTGCAGGTTTGATCCCCATGTGAGGATTATGATAAATTAAATATGCAAGCCTTTTGGATTAACCTAATTAGTGTTTGTAATTAGCTTTGCAGGGCAGGTGGAGGAAAGAATGCCTTTGTACAGGGGACGGAATAAGAGATCTGAGGGTATCCTTCCTATGAACATTTTTTTTATAACTACATTCCATTTGGTACAGTCTGATTCATTTCAAAGGCAAAAAGCCTGCTCTTCAGAAATATCCTTATGAGCTAAGGATAAAAGCTATTTTAAGAGGGGATGGTTCCAGACAGAGCGTTAAACTCAGAGGGACAGGAAAGTCCACAGACCCCACATTTCGGTTTGAACCCACTCAGTCTTTCTCCAGTAAGATTTTTTGCTTGTTCTGTTTCTTGAGAGCTTAGAGCAGTGCAAATCACAATACTTTAAAAAACATTGTTTTAGAGCTTTTGTGAAAATCAATCTGCTACTTTTGCCTGTTTTATTTCTTTTACAAAGAGTGTGTGTGGGGGGGGAAATTACAAGTTGCAAAAAGATTAATCCTTGTGTACTTCCAATCCTTCCCCAGCCAGTAAAGCCAAAATATACTGAGCTGGTGTTGATAACCTGTTATAATCCTGAAAAGGAATGATCCAAAATATTTTCTCATAGGGGCAATGATTTCTGTGAACTAACATTGTTAATTTGGTATCTCTTGTTTTCCTTCTGCAACTGAAACTGTCTGTTTAAAGAAATGTGCAAATATCTGGTTGGAATATTGAATGTGTACCAGGGTTTTTGTTTTTTTGGGAAGTGGGAGTGGGTAGGGGAGGGAGAGATGGAAGGGAACAGTGGGGAATAGATGGCTAGAAAGAATTAGTTTGTATAGTGCTGGGAAGAGACATTCCATGAATAATGCAGAAAACGGAACTATGAGAGACATTTTCGGGAAAAGATTGCTTTGTAGGCTAGACAACTTCATTTATTCTAAAGAAAAGGCAACTCACACATCTTAGCAAATCAGTAGGATTGGCCCAGAAGAATAGGTTAAATTACTTCACCTCTCAGCTGTCTCTGATCTTTGGGGCCCAATGCACATCAGGCCACAATGAACAATTGGCTAGCCTGACACTAATTTAAAACACAAGCTCAAAGTATTGGTTCTCTACTTAAATCCATTACGGCATCTATCTGGAGACTATTTGTTGATACGTTTTTACATGTGTGAAATAAAGTTAGCAAAAAGGACATACAGCGCATGCCACCTGTAATGGTGCTCCCAGCCTCTATACTGTATTTATTATGTACATAATATACAGAAAGGGACAAATACTATGACAGAAACACATCCATGTGTGAACAGAGGTTCAGAGAAAGTGAGGAAGAGGAATATGCTATATTGAGGAAATTAAGGACAAATAAAACCCTTGCTGAGCTGGTCCTTTTTGTTGTTGTTGTGTTTTGCACATTTATTTGAAGGAGGAGATGCTGGATCCAGTATTCGTTGATATAAGTAGGAATAGCTCCACTGAATTAAATAAGCATTAGACTTGTTCCTAATAAGAGTTTGGATTGTATTTTTGGAGGGCATTTACCTTTTTTTTTTTTTTTTTTTTCAGTAACAGGAAATATATCAATTTGCTGGCTTGGCTGTTAAATTTCAAATACAGACAGAACCTAAATTATTGTTTCTGGGAACATGTAAAATTTTTAGTGTATGTTTGTCTGTGAGAAAAGTTTTATGCAGCTTGTGGAGATTTTTTTCCGCCTCTTTGTGGGAAGCTAACATTTCTGTAGCTCCTCTATCATCTCTTCACTTGCCAGCTTTCTCCACTAGCAACTCTCCTGTGTGCAGAATAGCACCAGAAATTCCCACAAAAGCTTCCAAAGTGTTAGTTACCGCTGAAAAAGGAATGATTCAGTTTAATAGGTAATAATTTGGTACATGGTTTTGGTCCAGTAAAAACCACATGTTGTAAGGGTAATGGACTGTATGCACAGTATACAGATGTAGTATATGTAGGTCACTGAAGAATGCTTTATATTATTAAAAGAAAGGCCGTTTGTACTGCCTAATGTTGTTTTATATGTCTCTTGACAGGTGGAGCTTACTGGCAATAGCATTTATGAGTATATACATCCTTCTGACCATGATGAGATGACAGCAGTGCTTACAGCACATCAGCCTCTTCATCCTCACCTCTTACAAGGTACTTCCAGGAGATGTGATCAAATTGCAGCTGAAAAGCTAAAAAAGAGAGCTGCATTCAGCACGGCAACCGTATACATTATCCGGTAAAGCTTCGTGTTCACAAATGCAGAATGGGTACCAAATTGATACTGCAGCTCAGCATTTTGGCTTGTAGCAGCATAGGTAATAAGCAGCACTCCTAGATTTATTGGTACCATTCATCCCAAAGGATCTCAGAGCATTTGCAGTTTTAAATTGCAATTCAAACTTTACACAAGGATCATTTCATCCACTCCTGTTATGTAGCCACCTCTGAGGTAGAACATTACAGCTGCGTTATACAGTATTTTAGTAGAGGAAGTGAAGAAGACTACGTTAGCCAATAGAAAATATGAAGGCATGTCTCAATGCAATTTGTTAAATTTGGAATTTCCCTATGACACCAGAGGGAATACCCTTTCCTTTATGAAGAATGCAATGGGTTATTTAATAACTGCAAGTGGTCATGACTTAGGTTTGGTGCAGGATTTCTCAAACACGGGTTGCAGCTTGTGTAGGGAAAGCCTTTGGCGGGCCGGGCCGGTGTGGTTACCTGCTCCATCTGCAGGTCCGGCCGATCGCAGCTCCCACTGGTCGCAGTTTGCTGCTCCGGGCCAATGGGAGCTGCTGGAAGCGGTGGCCAGTAAGTCCCTTGGCCTGCGCCGCTTCCAGCAGCTCCCATTGGCCCGGAGCAGTGATCCGCGGCCAGTGGGAGCTGCGATTGGCTGGACCTGCGGACGGGGCAGGTAACCACACCATCCCAGTCGCTAGGGGCTTTCCCTACACAAGCAGTGACCCCTGTTTGAGAAACCCTGGTTTGATGTCTTACTGAAAAGGTAGTGTCTCCAGGAGCAGATGTTTTTCCTCCTAACATCATACTGGGGCGTTGATTCATTACCAACTCAGAAGGAAGGTGTCACCTACTGAATCACCATAGCTGCTACTTGAAGCATGCGGCGGTATAGCGGGGTACTGCGTACTGACCTAGCACAGTACTGCTTAGGGTCAAGTTTAGTAAGCAGTCAGGTGTTTCAGAGGAGAAGGCAAAGCACTGTATTGACTATATGTAATACACAGCTCAGACTGGAAACATCTAGTCCACAATGGGCATGTTCACAGAATTAACACAACTATTAGCATCGTCCTGCACTTCTTAATATTACATCATCTCATTAACGTAACTACTGCCATACTAATAATGTGATACCTATGTTTACCATATCCCTTTTAGTAATTTACTTCCCCATGACAATAGTTTGAACTTTAAAATAACAGAACCGTTTCAGAATCATCATGTTTTAATACATTTTGACATATTTTTCAAAATTGCTTAAGCAATCAGTTATAGCTTGTTTCCGTCCTGCCAATATTGGATTGGTTTTCTCAGGACATGGCTACTAATAACTTGGCACACTCCAGGCTACTTATGTTGCAGTTCTACTTAGAACTGGACTGTATTGCTTGTATACATATCTGTGAAATCTCTGCACCTGAGGATCTTGACAGTGTCTCTGTCTGTAGTGACTCCACCAGAATGAACAGAGGTCCTTGTGTACACTCATCTGTTCCTTAAGGAATCAAGCTCTCACTATTTTTCCCCCCATGTGTTGATGGGTAGCTGGGCTGTCTCAGGTATTTCAAGTAAATCTCAAGTATCTCTGACTGTCCATTTTCTCAATATCTGTGTGGATGTAACAACACTAGCTGACTTCCAGCTGGAACTGTCCATTCTGAGATGGACTAGCTGCCCAGCTATCAGGCTGGACAATGGTGTTGTATTTATGTCCAAGTACAGTTTGTTTAATTCTCTTTCCTCCATTTGTAGTTGTACATCTCATACTTGCTCAGGGCTTAAGTAGCTGAACTTCTGTCAGAAGTGAGGTTGTGGTGTGTCTGACCATTTGCATAGGTTCTGGGGGAAATAATCCTTTTGGTGGACTTCCGGGGACCAATGTGTATCTGTCATGTTTATATTTTATTAAGAGATTTTTCTCTCTCTGAATAACTTGTAGGCAATGTGGTGTTCTGTGGCCATTTTGGCAAGGAGGTTGTGAGTTCAGATGAGGAGGCCTCCACAAATTCTTGAAAACCAGCATCCATGGTTATGTATTCCATGCCCAGCTATGATATTTTGGGGAATCTGCTTGTACAACTTAAGAATTCTGGTTGATGGTGTGAAGCTCATATTATGAAAATTATTAAAATTGTATCATCTGTGTGGATGTTGAATCCCCCATTTGCTGACAAAGCCATAGAATGTCTATCCCAAACCCGATCCAATGGAGAGTTATTAACCTTAATGACTGAACAATGGGTATATGAAGGAGGCTGAATTAAGCTTGTCTGGAGGGTAGGTGGAGAGAGTGGAAAATTCCCAACAGGACAAAGGTGATAAAACAGGGAGTTAAAAAGGACTCACCGAAGGAATTTTGGTAGGCTTTGGAGGAAGTTTGAGGCCAGCAAGAAGAAGAGACAGTGGGGGTCACGGGGTTCAGGGAGATCCAGTTTAATGGTGGGGCCAATCAAGGATAGAGGAAAGCTAGCTGGGGTAGAGAAGGTTCCGTGTTCCTGAAGAGAAGTCATGAGCTTCGGGGAAGGATTCTAGATGCCCAAGCCAAAAGAACTCTCCAGGGTGGTGAAGGAAAGCTGAGGCAGGGAAATGCATGAGGGACATAGATTTGTGTATTTCTTATATTTCTGAGTGTTTATTGTTTTAGGATCCTGTGAACAGGGTCGGCTGTAGGAAGTGCAGGGCCCAATTCGAACATTTTCGACGGGCCCCCGGCAGGGATGACTAAAAAAAAGAACCACATGTAAAAAAACATGTGGGGCTTGTACTCACCGGGCGATGCTCCGAGTCTTCGGCAGCACTTCAGCGGCGGGTCCTTCACTCGCTCCAGGTCTTTGGCGGCACTGAAGGACCTGCCACCGAAGTGCCACCGAAGACCCAAAGCAAGCGAAGGACCCGCCGCCAAAGTGCCACTGAAGACCTGGAGCGCCACCAGGTGAGTAAAAATTAAAAAGGCGCCTCCAGCCAGGGAAGAGATTCTCACTGGGCGCGGGGCCCAATTCGGGGGAATTGGTGGAATAGGCCTAAAGCCGGCCTGCCTGTGAAAAGTCTTTTTGGATCTGTTGGCTCCACTAGCTCATACCCCAGAAGAGGTAAACTGTAAACCAGGAGGGCTCACACTTCGGTGAGATTCTAAGGTGAGCAAGAGCTGCTGGGGAAGTTTGAGGTGGGAGATGACACTAGTTTCAGTTTCTAGGCAACTGGACTGTCAAGTTGCCGCAGTCAGACACAGAGGTTTACACCTGGAGTGCATGCTGAGAGAAAGTCCTGAAGGCAGGAATGGTGCCTGCACTTTGCCCAAACCCAGCAAGTTAAAAGCACTTGGGATTAAGCAATTTGATCTTTTCACAGCAGTCTGGTCAGTGTCCAACAGGGGGAGATTGACTCAGTCTTACACTTGCCAACTTTATATGGGTAATCATTTATCTGGTGAGCTTGTTAGTTGTGAAAGCTCTGTGTATTTAGAGTAGTGATAAATTAATAGGAATTAGATTGTCAAATTCAAATAAATCCTCTCTTAGGCTCAGTCAGGCTAGAGCTAGGATTTCATGACTGTGGCTTTTTTGTTTGTGCTTTTCTGAAGCAATATATGTAAGCTTTTATCTCAGTCCCAAACAGGATATCTGCTGTTCCTTGCTTACATTTTTCTAGATCTAGATGACTGGTATTTTTTTTCCCAAATAGCCTCAGGTTGAGGTCTAATTGTGCTCTTTCTTTGGGCTATCCTTGTAAAAAATGTTAATTTCAATTTACACACAGTTCTTTGTGTTTCAGTGTGGAATTTTGCTGATTTTATAAATAGCACCATAATAGATACATGCCTCATGGTGAGTTAGACCTGTTTTCAGGTGATAGGTGGTCTCTTTATCGCTCTGGTAATGACATCTGCTATGTGTAGCTGTCATAAACAGATAGTTAAGGGTTAATGTCTCTTTTACCTGTAAAGGGTTAATAAACAGGGAACCAAACACCTGACCAGGGGACCAATCAGGAGACAAGATACTTTCAAATCTCGGTGGAGTGAAGCCTTTGTTTGTGTTTTTTGGGTTTGGCTTTGTTCTCTCTGGGTCCAGGAAGGGACTAGATGTGCAACCAGGTTTCTTGCCAATCTCCCTGCTACAGTCTCTTATATATTCAGAATAGTGAGTATTTAGTAAGAAAGGCGGTTATAGTCTTTTGATTGTTTTCTGTATTTGCAAATGTGTAGTTCACTGGAAGTATTTTAAATTGTATTTTTGCTGTGGGGAGGCTTCTTTCTAGTGTTATAAGCTGACAGACCCTGTAACTTTTACCATCTAAATTGCAGAAATAACTTTTACTTTTTTTCTTTCTTTTTATTAAAAGTTTTGCTTTTAAGACCTGTCAGATTTTTCCCCTTTTTGAGGCTCAAGGGAATCGAGTCTGTTCTTAACAGGGAAGGAGGGAAGGGAAGGGAGAAGGGTGGAATCCCTTTGTTTTAGATTCGCGAAGCGTGAATCTGTCTATCTCTCCAGGAGCCCAGGAAGGGAACACCTGGAGGGGAAGAGAAGGGAAGGGAAGTCTGGGAGAGGCAACGGTGAGGAAAGGGGTTTACTTTCCTTGTGTTAAGATTCTGGGGGTCTGGGTCTTGGGGGTCCCCAGGGAAGGTTTAGGGGGGACCATAGTGTATCAGGCACTGGAATTCCTGATTGGTGGCAGCTTATCAGATCTAAGCAGGTAATTAAGCTTAGAGGAATTCGTGCTGGTACCCCAACTTTTGGACTCTAAGGTTTAGATTGGGGAAAGATACTATGACAGTAGCTCCTTACCAACTTTGTTCCACATGACGATGTTTTAGCATCATACACTGGATTCTAGGTGGTGCTAAAGATGGAGTTTTTACCAGTTTGCAAATTTGTTTAATCAGCTTCTGTATGAATATTTTCTCTTCACTAATCTATACTGTATTAGTGGAAATTAAGATGAACAGTTGCCAACATCTTATTTGGAATCTAAGCAGTTTTTTCCTCCTGTGTTGCTTAGGGATCTTGATGCAAAAGCCTTCCTGCAAAAAGCATGACTCTAGGCCTTAGGACAGTATTTGCCAGATGATGGATCACGACCACGAGTGTGTTCATGGGAAGATTTTAGATGGGTCGTCATGTCCAGGACCAGATTAACCCATCACTGGGTCTTGGCCTAGGCAAACATACACTTCTCCCCTTCAGGGCAACTGGGCCAAACCAATGATGCTGACACTCTGTGCCAGGTCACAACGCCTGGAATGGAGAGTGTGGCCCAGGATCATGGGACAGGAACTGCTGGTGCAGCATGGGCTCAACCTGCCCCCCCATTCCACAGCAGGCCAGGACTAGGATTGCTGGGCCAGAGCTGAGGGTGTGTCACAAAAAAATACAAAATGGAGCTGGTGGGTTGCGTGAGTGAAGAGTTTGGGAACCACTGCTTCAGGACATGCATCTGGCTTAGTTAAAACTGATGGAATGGTGTTTATTGTTTGTTTAATAGATCAAATTGCTGGTTTACATTTGTATTTTCAATGCCTGTATGGACTCATTAATTATTGAAGTATAGAGTGAAGTCCTGGCCCCACTGAAGTCAAAGGGATTTTTGTGATTGACTTCAAAAGTGAGGATTCCATCCAGTCAGTGAATTTTGTCATATAGTTTATTATTCAAATAAACTGCTGTTGATCTTCTTTGACTTCAGATAAATCCCTGGTGTAAAGGGCATTTCCACTAATGTATGTGTTGTACCTGAATTAGAAATTAAAGCCACTTTTATCAGTTTATGTCCCAGAGTTATTTTTGACTCTAAATTCAGTTTATTTTCCTTCTCTTTAAAGCTTGCCCAAGTTGTCAGGGTCCCTTGTCCAAATAAAAAGCTCTCCATTATAATTTTGGAGAGATTTACAAGGTTTTAATCTATAAAGTTACTTTTTGAAGTTTCCCGGGAGCAGAACTAGTACCATACGGCAGTCATTTAAATTAATAATATCTAAAAGTCACTAGCTTACAGCCTTGCTTATTTAACTTTACTTGTCAAAATATATGTCCCACATCTAATATTCAGAACATTATCCAGTGAAAACGAGTTTAACCTGCCAAATCAGCAAAGGAGCAAAAATATTCTACATGATGTAAATAAAGCCATCAAATGCGAACATATATATCTATACTCTTCAATTCTTCTTCAAGATGTGCGGTCCCTATGTGGATGTGCATGCACGGGAACTGTTCATAGTAGTGTCCGTTGACCTGCATGTGCGTCGACTGCATGGTGTGTCTGAGGCTTTAAGAGGCTATGTAGGTTGGCGCTACTCCAGTTCTCTCTTACTACCACATGGCCAGAATCAGAATTCCTGTTCTTTGGTGCTCTTAGCTTGCTAAGAGAACTATTCTTCTACATTTTTTATTTTGTGTATAGTTTTTTCTCTAATTGTATATATTGTCCATCACACTGATGGCCAGTCAGTTAGATCTCCACTCCTTTGCACTTTCCCTTTGGGACACTTACCCAGCCCCAGGGACTATGCCCAGCAAGCCAGGTTTAAATATTGTGCTTCTTGCCCCCACTCCTCCTCCATGAGCACCAATGCTGTCTTTACAGTCTGGGTGAAGCCCTCGTTGCTGCCCACTATTGCATCTGTCGCTCCTTCCCATCACGTATCTTGAAAGCTAGAGAGCTTCACCTGTGCAAGTTCCTTATGGTGGAAGCTATGAGCTCATGTGTGCAATTGGATCTGGCACCGGCAGATCTGTTGGACCACTGACCAGCATGGGCACTTTCATGGGACCTTCCCACCCAGCACCACCATCTCATCCACCCAGATCCCACTACGCACACAAGAAACAAAGACATGGATGCTAGGGCGGGTCCCCAGTGTAAATGCAGCATAGCCTCCCCAAGCATGCAGGTTGGGTGAGAAGTTATGCATTGACCCGAATACTCCTGCTGCAAAGAGCTCTCATGCAGACTGGATGTCCAAGCACCACGCTCTGCTGGCATCGCCTTCAGCCCTAGTGACTGGCCGGCCGCTGTCACCTTTGGCACCGTCCACACCACCACGACTGTCTGGACTTTCCCACTCAGCCCTGTGCACTCCAAGACACCTGTCCCCTTGATGCCAATGGCTGAGCTGATGCTGCCATTTGGACCCTCTGCTCTTGGACCTTCTGGCTGCTCTCGGGCCTCCATCCCCTTCCACGGAACCTCTCCTGCTCCTGGACTTCCTGGTGTTGTCCCATTCGTGCTTCTGGTCCCAGTGGCCTTGCCTTTGCCGGACCCATCTTCAGACTTGGCCTGGTCTTCAGACCCTGACCCCACCTTCTCGCCGGCATGATCCTACAGCCCAGACCCCTGCAGCCAGCCTTATCCATCGGCCTATGACCCATTTGCCTATCCGTGTTTCCCTTACCCATGGGCAGCACTGATGTTCAGCAACCCCTATGCTTAGCCTTACTGGCCTGCTTGAGACCCATACTCCCAATGCGCCTGCAACACTGTCCATCCCCGACCCACATTGTTTCTTCCTCTGCCTACGAGGGCCCTCAGGCCGTTCCTGGCACCATGGGCTCTGTTGGCACCTCCGGTTTCATCACCCATGATGGACTCATCCCTCCCTCCTTCTCTTCCTCTCCCCCGATGACCATGTGTAGAACCAGGCCCTGCTTCATCACATGACGGTAGCCCTCAGTCTGCCTGTGGAGAATGTCCGGGGTCCCCAGAACCAGTTCTGGGACATCCTGCAACCCCCTGGACCTTCCCCTACCATCTTGCCCATACACAATGCCATCCTCCAACCCACAGGCTGTTTTGCACATGCTGGTCTCCTGCTCCTCCACCCCTAAGTGGGCAGAGCAACAGTACTTTGTGCCATCCAAGGGCACAGACTTTTTGTTCACACACCCTCCACCTAACTCCTTGGTGGTCCACGTGGCTATGGAGCATGCCTGCCAACAACATTTCTAACCCGCCCCCCCCGACTGGGCGGTGAAGAAACTCAACCTTCCTGGGCACAGGGTCTATTCCACTGTGGGTCTCCAGTTCTGCATCACCAGTTAACAGGCCAACCTGGCTAAGAACAACTTCCTGGCATACACTAAATTGGCAGACTTACAGGCCTTCCTTCCCCTGGCAAAGCAGCAGGACTTTCAAAGTTTCCTGGATGAGGGCAAGCTGGTTGCCAAGGTGGCCTTTAAAGCCATGGTTGATGCCGCCAACACAGCGCCCTGGTCCCTGGCTTCTGTGATAGTGCTCTGCTGTGACCGTTGGCTGCAGTCCACCGGGTTCCCAAAGGAGCTTCAAACTACACTTGAGGACCTCCCCCTTGACAACCATAAGCTTTTCAGTGATAAAACCGATAAGACCCTCCACTTTCTCAAGGACTCCTAGGCCACCCTCCAGTCGCTGGGTATGCCAGCCCCGACCCACAAGCAACATTGGTCATCCTTCTGCCTCTGCCCTCATGCCACCTGCCAACCCGAGCCGTCTCATTACCACCCACGCTCCCAGTGACCTTGATCTGCTGCTGCCACCACCTCTGCCTTCTTGCAACGCCCATCCTGGCAGAACTTTTGACTTATGAGCCAGAGATATAAAGTAGTAGCCTTTTCCCTCTCTCATGCATTATTTTCCACAGGGTATCATGAAAGAAACATGATGATCTTTTTTAAGCTCATACTACAAGAAGAATATAAATACCCGTATTTTAGTAGCTGCCTTCTTTCAGAAGAGATGAAAGATGAGTTAGAGCAATGAGGATAGATTTCATACTTTCACCCCAAGGATAATTAGGGTTGCATAAAGCTAACCATAACTTCACAGAAATGCTTGGAGCATCTTGTTTCGTAGTCATGTGCAATATGAGTGAACAAATGCATAAATTCATTATCCAAAATAGCCAGATGCACTTCATTTACGGTCTGTAACAGTTAAAAAAAAAAAAAAAAAAAGAACAAATCACCAAATTATAAACAGGCCATTTTATTTTTAAACAGTGCTCAAAGTCAGACATATTGTCTAATGTACAAGCTAAAGAAGGAAAGGGGATAATTGAAATGACACACTTTGTGGAAACTAAAATATAATAAATTTTATTTAAAAAATTCCAGAAACAATATATTCTCTCTAGAGTTTTCTTCATAATGTGTTGCTTGGTTTAGGACCTGGCCCTTTTGTTGCAAGGTTGGTATTCAGATTGGCTTTATGGTGGGTTTTACATTCACTTCTTTGTGATTTCTCATATATATGGTATTTAATGAGTAGCTGGAATCTATTCAAGCATACTGTACAGAGTTCATTATAGCAGACACATGCACAGGATAATGTGGCAGTATGAAGAAATATGAGTGAAACAAAAAAGGCTCCTTGAATTGCAAGAGGAAAACCTGGAATTTAATAAAGTTTCAGGTTTAAAAATAAACTATAATAAGTCTGAATATATCAAAAAAGGCAGGTTCTCTATAATATTAATTATACTCCTCTGATTAAGTTAGAACAGATGTAGAAAACTGGTCAAAGTACAAAGTCTCACGTGTAGGGAAAATTGTATCAGTAAAAACGATTCTTTCTTCAAAATCAGTTTGGTCTGCCATACACTACCAATAATCATCCCAAGGAACATCTTGATGATTGGCAACCCTGACGAACAAATTCATTTGAGAACACAAGAAGCCAAGATCAAACAAACAGGCTACCCTACAAAGACATTGGCAAGAAGGAGGACTAATGCTACCAAAAATTAAAATATTATCATCCAGCAAACCAAAGCAGAAATTTGCTGTATTGGATAACCCAAGAGAGCCGACGAATGTGAGAACTAGACAGAACAGGCATAGTGTTCTACCATCAAACACCACATGACTCCTTGGATTAAGACAATCTCTCGACCAAAAATATTGTGTCTATAGTAAGGCTTTCAAGCGATTAAAAAAAAAAAGTATTCACAATTAATCGCGCTGTTAAACAATAATAGAATACCATTTAAATATTTTGGATGTTTTCTACGTTTTCAAATATATTGATTTCAATTACAACACAGAATACGAAGTGTACAGTGCTCACTTTATATTTATTTTTGATTAAAATATTTGCACTGTAAAAAACAAAAGCAATAGTATTTCTCAGTTCACCTAATACAAGTACTGCAGTGCAATCACTTTATCATGAAAGTTGAACTTAAAAATGTAGAATTATGTACAAAAATAACTGATTCAAAAATAAAACAATGTAAAACTTTAGAGACTACAAGTCCACTCAGTCCTACTTCTTGTTCAGCCAATTGCTCAGACAAACAATTTTGGTTACAATTTGCAGGAGATAATGCTGCTTCTTATTTACAATGTCACCTGAAAGTGAGAAAAGGCATTCGCATGGCACTGTTGTAGCCGGCATTACAAGATATTTACATGCCGGATGCACTATAGATACATATCCCTTCATGGTTAAACCACCACTGCACAGGACACGTGTCCATGCTGATGACGGGTTCTGCTTGATAATGATCCAAAGCAGAGGGGACCGATGCATGTTCATTTTCATCATCTGAGTCAGATGCCACAAGCAGAAGGTTGATTTTCTTTTTTGGTGGTTCGGGTTTTGTAGTTTCTGCATAAGAGTATTGCTCTTTAAAGACTTCTGAAAGTATGCTCCACACCTCATCTGTCTCAGATTTTGGATGGCACTTCAGATTCTTAAACCTTGGGTTAAGTGCTGTAGCATATCTGGCACATAAATACTTTGCAATGCTGGCTACAAAAGTGCCATGTGAACACCTGTTCTCAGTTTCAAGTAACACTGTAAATAAGAAGCAGGCAGCAGTATCTCCATAAATGTAAACAAACTTGTCTTAAGGATTGGATGAATAAGAAGTAGGATTGAGGGGACTTGGAGGCTCTAAAGTTTTACATTGTTTTGTTTTTGAGTGCAGTTATGTAAAAAAACCAAAACCCATACATTTGTAAGTTATACTTTCACAATGAAGAGATTGCACTACAGTTCTTGTATGAGGTGAACTGAAAAATACTATTTCTTTTGTTTATCATTTTTAGAGTGCAAATATTTATAATAAAAATAATAATATAAAGTGAGCACTGTACACTTTGTAATCTGTGTTGTAATAGAAATCAACATATTTGAAAATGTAGAAAAACGTCCAAAATATTTCATAAATTGCAATTGGTATTCTGTTTAATCATGATTAATTTTTTTTAGTTAATCACGTGAGTTAATTGCAATTAATTGACAGCCCTAATCTGTAATAATACATAACCAGCCTTTTCTGAGAGCAACAATAGAGGCATGGGATAACAAAAATTAAGCCCAGACCCATCACCTCTAATGTCCATAGTACATAACACGAAATTCAACCCTAGTAAATCTCTGGGAAACTTTTTAAAACCTGGCGTCGTAGTTGTATTACAAGAGTTAGGCAACTACTCAGAGCTGTTACATTCAGATAACATGAATTAAAAAATCAGCTTTCAAGAAATACTAAAGTTCCATTGTACTGTACCAATATCTGCAATTGCAACCTTTTTCAACACCTCATCTTAAAGGTAAATCTGAGAAAAAAATTAACAATGAAAAATTACTTGTCATTATTATGAAGCACAAGGATCTGCTTTCCAGCTTATAAAATTATTTTCAGTTTTTGCTTAGAGGAAACACTTTTCATGAAGAGGTGGAATGCAGATTTGTGCAAGGGAATTAAGGATGAGGATTGGGAGAGTATTTGGAACAGCAGTCCCTATACTTCAACATACACATTTATAAAAGAAAACTATGTTAGAGTCATCTATGGTACAGACATGGGCAAAAGCTGAAATGAGTGTTATGAAGTAGGCTGGTTTCTTCACATCTGGTGGATCTGTCCAAAAATTCAGACACTGTGAAAAAGAGGTTGGAAACTCCTTTAAGGAGATGACAGGTGTTTTTGTGAATTTTCCCCAAAAGTTCTGTGCTGTATAACAGACACAAATAAATGATTACCCATTTGATAGTTGCAGCAAGAATCATAATTATAAGGTGGTGGAAGCGATGTGACTCCTCTAAATCAATTGACTCATCTCAAAAAGTATGGGAAATACGAGTATTAGAGAAGCTGACCCATCAAGTCAAAGTTCTATAGGGAAGAAGCTTAAAAACTTGGTGGAATTTCCCTGGAGAGAATCATTCCTCACCATGAAACCTTGAGAGATTGAGAACTTTTTATTTTTAATATTGAGGAAGGGAGAAATTGTTAAACTGCCACCTTACTAGTTTGCCACTGCCCTATTGTTACAGACTCATGAAGGCCAGGCTGTGTATTGGAACCATTGTGTACACAAAACCTATTCTCGACAGAATTGTAAAGTTAGTGCTACAGAAATATTTCTGATAAAATTTATTAGCTCTGTTGCTTAAGACCCTGCTTCCACTTCCACAAATGATCTTTAGAAAATAACTTGTCAAAAAAATTGCTGTTCATCATCCATCTGGGTGTTTATATGGCCCCCATCACCATCTGTTCATTAATGGTTGTGAAGTTATCCTCACATCCCTGTGAGGGAGGAAAGTATTGTCCCTAATTTACAAACAGGGAACTGAGGCAGAGTTAGTGACTTGCTCAAGATCACACAGGGAGCCAGTGCCAAAGCCATGAACTGAACTCAGACCCACCCAAATCCCATGCCTTAATCCCAGGACCATTCTTCTATCATAGAGATGCATACTGTATAGCGTCCGCCCACCTGCTTGTGTATATCATTATTTAAACTTGATAGTAGATATGCCAGTTCATTAAAGTGCCTATTGTTCCCACAAGAAACTAATTTGCATTAGTAAGTTAAACGGATAATTCCAATATTTTGCTGGAATTCCAGTGCAATTTAATATTATTGTAAAAATCCTAAAGTGGTCTTTAAAAATATTTTATTGAACGTTAAAAGTAAAACCATAATTCTGAAATAATACAGAGGGGTGGCATTTTGGCATGAAGTGACAGTAAGTTGTAAGGAAATTCTTGGGTTTTCAGTTCAAGGAACAGGAAAAGCAGTTGATTTGGAAGGTTGATGATACTAGGTGAGATTCAGTGTGTATTGCATTTTTTCCTTTAAGCATAGCTCTAACATGAAAAGTGCTTCCTTTTTCTGCAGATGTTTTCTAGGATTTTTAAATAGAGTATAATGCAGAGAGTTAGTTTCTATATAGCATCTGAGGCTAAAGCAACTGCAGGTTGGGTGAACGGTGCATAAAAATTACACAGCACAAAATTTGTAGTAAAGTCAAATTAAGACAGGTTGTTAGAACAATATACTAGGGGCTAATCCAAAGCCCATTGAAGTCAATGGAAAAACTCCAATTGACTTCAGTGGGCTTTGGATCAAGCTCTAAGGCTGTGAAAAAATCAGTGTGTTGAAATTTACCCGAAAACACCTTTCAAAGTGCCCATTCATTGAAGTACAGAGTGAGATTCCTCTGCTGCTTCTGTCAATTCCTGCCAAAATGGTAGTTTGTGACACTGCACCCCATATTCTTCATAGTGATATTATTATTATATGATTATAGCATAATTATGATGCATCTGATGCAAGATAAGTCATGTGAGGTGTAATTGGAAAGATTATGATTTGCTGAATATGATTGTTGTTTGTATGCATGTCTCATTTGTGTATCTGAAGCTATAAATATGACTATGTATCTGTACTTCAAATGTAGTTACACCTGAGTAACGCTCACTACACAAGATGCTTTCAGTTGAGATAGTGGGTGGGGAAAGGCCTATTCAGGGTAATAGGTCATTAGGAAAAACAATAGGCCTTAGGAGAATCTTTTCTCCCAGCTGGGGAGCCTTCCTGAGAACACTCCAAACAGCCCGCAAGTAATGGCTGCTATGACTCTACAAGGTCATGTGACCAGGCCACATGATTCTGGACTCCCATCTTGGGATGTCAGTATTTTCCCACAAACCAGTCTGGGAACCAAACTTTGAAACAAAGGGTTCCTGCCATATGCTAAAGCTATATAAGGCAGGGAATGACATCATCTGGGGTTCTTCACTCCTCACACAAGAAGACTCCTGGAAACACCTGAGGAGCAAAGACTGAACTGGGGGAAGTGCTGGACCCAGGCTAAAGGGATTTCTAGCCTGTGACTGAAACACCTGGGGATTCCAAGCTGTAAAGCAAATGCAGCTTGCCCCTTAATAATATGCAGCCTGCTTGTATCATCTCTTAGGATGAGAATCTGCTAATTCATATCCAATCTATTTAATATATTAAACTTAGCTTGCATGTTTTGATTATTTGCTAGGTAGTCTGCTTTGATCTGTTTGCTATCACTTACAATCACTTAAAATCTGTCTTTTGTAGTTATAAATGTATTTTATGTTTTAATCCAAACCAGTGAGCTTTGACTGGAGTGCTTGGGGAAAATCTCTGCTTGGTTACCATTGTTCTCTTCACATTGAGGGAGAGGCGGACTGGATATTAAACCCAAATACCGGCCAGATTTGACCAGGGCAGGACAGTACTGCTCTGGGGTCCTAGGCTGGGAAGCTGGTGGTTAGAGACACTGCATGTAACTGCAGCTGGGTGAGTCCCTACCTGTTTGAATGCTGGTGAAAGTGCAGGCTGGAGAGCATTACACTGTGCTGTTGTGACAAGCTGCGAGAGGGAGTCCAGGCTGATCGGTCAGAGGGCCCTGTGGTATCCCAGTTCCATATGGCACCCTGGGGAAACCCATCACAGTAGTGTTTATAGCAAAAGGTTAGAACTGTTGATTATCTTTGGATATATTAGAACTGCAGTAGGTATTTCTCAAAAAAAAAAATTGCTACATGAGGATATTAAATATTTAAAAGAAGATATTTATGCACCTGAGCAGGGCTTAATTAAAAAAACCAGTGACTTTTCCATTAAAAACATTTTGCTTAAAAACTTCTCTTAAGAAGAGTCTGCTTGTTGGAGCCCTGAATAGGTAGCAACTTGATAACGTGTCTAGACTTGCAAGTTTTGGCCCAATGACTGGCAGTGTACAGTGAGATTACAACATGAACTTTCCAATAAGTTTCCTGTTCTTTCGCTGCTTCCAAGATATTGATCCGTGGTTCACTTGTTGCCTTTAGATCCTGCATATGCGAGACTGAATTTGTAAACCCTGGTCTTGAGGCCAGCAGAGGCTAAGATGTCACTGCTCAATGGAAAGGCCTTTTATTTAAAGCTTGGAGACTCAATGCCTTTGACATTCTTGGGTTCACCCAGGCCAGTAAGGGGTTCAGTCATTGTCTGCCTTGTAGCCCTGGGTGTCTTGTGGCTGTGTAGCTTTGGTTCAGAGCTCTCACCTCAATAGCCTGCCAGCAGGCTGCAAGCCTGATCTTGGCTTTGCCCAACTTGGATATACCTTGCAAGCTGACGTTAGTTCCCTTCCAGGCCTGAATTCACCCCAAAATCATCCTTCTGCAGGATCCGGTTCCACTCATTAGACCCTCTCAGAAAAAGCATTAGGTTCACTGCCTCTACAGAGAAAGTAGAACATTCCAACCTGCCAGCTTAACACAATCACACACTTTACTGAACTTTACCAGCACTGATAATTTATAATGACAACAAAACACATTTATTAAGAAAAGAGGATGGATTAAGTGATGCCAAGTAAAAGGAATAAAGGTAGAGATGGTTGAAGGCAAATAAAAGTCAACACGTTCATCTAGAAGTCTAAAACTTAATCTGGCAAGATACGCTCTTTGTTCACGACAGTTTCTCTCTTCTCCACTATCTTCTTTCCAGATTTTTACTGGTTGGCCTGACCAGGACCCATCACAGAGATCAAATTGAGCTGTGCAGTCACAAGACATACAGGATTACAAAGCAGGCATTGCCTGAACCCCTGACTGGCTTGAGTGAACCCCAAAATGTAACACCCCCCCAACTCTTTTAACCTTTAAAATAAATCACAACTATCAGTGACCTTGGCAGAGACAGCTGACCATGAATGGGGACAAAGATGTGTCACAGCCATCTTCCTATTGCCTTCTTTCCCAAAAAATAATAATGACAATACAAAGGTTAATATAAATGGCTGAAATACCCTGCAAATACTTAGGTTAAATGGTCAAAGTCAACATTATGGGTGACTTTTTTGAAACCTATATTAATAATTAAAACTATGGGATTATGCTTTCAGAGTATGAAATAGAGAGATCATTTTTTCTCCGGATGAAGTGTGTCTTGGCCAAGAGGAATGCAGGCTTGACATGTAGCGGCTACAAGGTAACGTGCTGAAGCCTTTCCATGTTCAAAGAGTAACTGGTTTTATTATATGGGTAGCGGTAAAACAAAGTCTGCTGCTGAAAAGAGTCAGAATACACCACTAGGTGCAGATTTTCTTATTAATGTAACAGTACACCTTGAAGCTATAGGCGAGATTTTGATACCCATGCTCATGCTGACTACTACCTAACTCCACAGGTAATCCCATTGATTTGAATGAGATTATTCCCTGTACTGTTCAGGATGAGTAAGGATATCAGAATATGGCCCCATCTGCCTGTATATCTCAGTTAAGGATTGATGTCTACCACAGTCTCAGGTTTATTTATCAACCTCTTAGCATACATTGTTTTAATAGTTACTGCACTTGAGTGTGGGTGATAGTAAATACTGTAATCCTACATTAGCACCTGCCATTCAGCCATATATTTTCAGCTTTACTTTCTGCATTTATTCTCCCATAAGCTAAACAACATATTTCTGCTACCTAAGCAGCAGCTGAGAAAGGAACCTTACACACAGTTCTACTGAAAATAAATGACTTATTCAACAGCAAGAGAGAGAACACCTTAGAGTGACTTGCTATTCTTTTAGAATTCTTCCAAGGTGCAGACATTTACCTGCCCTTTTAAATTTGAACAATTATTCCTGAAAGTGTAGTCCTGGCTGCTCAACTGTCCTGCAATGTACATTGTTCTAATCCATAATTTATATTTAAACAATTTTTTATAAAAGAGTAGGTGGTGACATCCCTCTGTTTCTTAGATTACAATTTTTCAGCAAGCGGAGTCATGTGCCATTTTCTCCCTTGAAGCTTTATTACCTGATTACAATGTATATTGTTTAAAGATGTGATTTTCTGGAGCGCTCAGCATTGCCCTAACTCTGCTCTCATCAGTCAATGACTTCAAGGTTAGGCCAATGCTGAGCACTTCAGAAAGCACCACCTGAATAGCCTAAGTGCAAGGGAAACCAAATATGCCTAATTGTGAGGGAACGAGGAGGCTCTGATGGGAGATTTTAAGTAAGTTATCACTGGGTTATTATTGACTACCATATTAATTGTTTGATCGGGGAGCCTTAAGAGGAATCTATTTTTAGATATATAAATAATGGCTTACCAAGGATTGCTTAAGGCAGTGGACACACTCTCCTTTTTACTGGAAGAACGTACAAGTCAAAACAAAGGAAATATACAAATAAACTGAGGGATATATAGAATGTGGTTTTGATACTTGTGGAGTTTCTCACATGATATTTGGGACTGAGCCTTGCAAGAGTGTGCATAGCCAAATAGTAGCCGTTAGAAACTAAGAATATTTATGTTCCTCAAAAGAGTTTCTAAGAGCATTTTGCATTTACCTTTGTTGCCCCAAATCATTATTTATCCCTTGTTACAGGCTAATAGCTTAATGTTAGCATCAGATATACGCATGCAACTGTCATGGATGGCAACAGGAATTATGTACATGTATGTCAGGCTATAATTTGGCCCCTAGACATTGGCATTGTTGATTTGTCAACAGGGATCACTAATCCTGACTGGAAAGAAGCAACACTTTTAATATGTCTAAATATATATTTAATCATTTATAATTAGGGCTACAGTCAAAAGTCTCTTAAAATTTATCTGTCTTTCATCATAATGAAGAACAAATTCAATAGAAGTAGTTTTGATACCTCAAACTGGCTGTTAAAATATAGCTTGGAATATGTATGTCTGTTGCATGATTAAGTCACCATCAAAGGCAAATTTCAGTTTATTTGGTTAATGCACAATAACTATCTTATTCTATCTACATTAAATATATATTAGATAATCTTAATTTAAAGCATTAACTGGAGAGCAGTCCATATGGCATTTTAATACAGATTACTATGTGCTGGTGACAGTAACACAGGTACACAGCATCACTACTTACAAATAAAACACTTAACAGTCTTAGCAAACTATGCAGCCAGACAAATGGTGTTAAGAGAAATTGTTTGTATCACCACTGAAATAGATGTAGCAGAGACTGAGAAATAGATGCTCCCAACATGCTCTCTTGACTTGTAAGACCTCTTCCTTTACCTTCAGATATCAACTATGCTTTCTTTCCATGCCAGGTGATCCACTGCAGTGGCTATTTGAAGATACGTCAGTATATGCTGGACATGTCCTTGTATGATTCCTGTTACCAAATTGTAGGACTGGTGGCTGTGGGTCAATCTTTGCCTCCCAGTGCAATCACTGAGATCAAGCTTCACAGTAACATGTTCATGTTCAGAGCAAGTCTGGACTTAAAACTTATATTCCTAGATTCCAGGTAAGCAAAATGATTTGGTTTCCATCATATAGCATCTGGAAGTTAAGTTTTGTCAAACTATAGGGGTTTCTAAATACTTCAATATACTTAATTTTTAGGTATATTTTAACTATGACGACATTAAAATTGAACTTGAGCACTGTAAATGTATGCAGAACTTTCAAAATGATTCCGTAAATAAGGCAATATTTTATCTTCAAAATATCAAGCCTACGGAACCTGATTCTGATCTATAGTTATTTGTGTTATGGTGGTGTCCCGAGGCTTCATTAGGGTAGGCAGTGTACAAACACAGTAAAACATTTCATGTCCTGAAGAGTTTACCATGTTAACAGGCAGGACAGATAAAAAGTGGGAGAAAGGAAGCATTATTGTGCCTGTTTTACATGTAGAGAACTGAGTCAGAGAGAGATTAGGTGACTTGACCGAGGTAACACAGGAAATCCATGGTCCTAGTTCAGTGCCTTAGCTGTAAGACCAGCCTACCTATCTAAGGTCCCTAACCTTGCCTTCATTATGGGTTTATGAAAAGATATGAGTGAGTTAAGTCAAATGGCCTTTAAAAAAGAAAACAGATATTTAAATCTCTTCAGAAAAATAATAACTATTGGGACAGCTTGCAAGATTGCCTAGTGCACAAGCTCTGCCTGGATTTATGTGAAATAGGCAATAGAACCATCTCAGCCGATACAACCCATATGGATGCCTGGAAGAACTCCCACATGGGCAATGGAAAAGCACAAATCTGAGCTCAAAGAGACACATGAAGTGACTAATTAATCTCTTTTCAACATATAATTATGCCTTACAATATACTTTGATCCGTATGGTCCAATTTTAGATGTCCCAAGAGAAGAACCTTCCAGCAAATTTTCAGTCTTATAGGTTTGACTACCAACAGGCAGATAATTCTAACTCACGCCTGCCCCATCTCCCAAAAAAATCCCCACCCCACAGTACTAGGACTGTGAAACAAGATTTGACCTACTTCGTGACTTCTGTGACATGCTAGAGTTTCAAGGAAAATAAATGATATTCATACATAATGGTAAAAAAGTCTATGACCAATACATTGGAGAAGTTTTGCAGGAAAATTTAAACACTCAGAAGCAGGCTGTCTCTCCAGGCTAAGGTCAATGAGGCCCTGTGCTGAAATGCAAGTTAGGTAAGGTAATAAGGTAATAATTGAAGATATACCAATCTCCTAGAACTGGAAGGGACCTCTAAAGGTTATTGAGTCCAGCCCCCTGCCTTCCCTAGCAGTACCAATTTACAAGTTGTTTTAGGAATCCTCTCTCTTTTTTGGCATATTTAATGCAATGCATCCAATATTACTGACCAACTTTCAGTGCTTTAGGCTATCAAGTTAAGTTGGGTTAACTATGGTTGCTCAAGGCTGTGAAAAATTTCGCATTATGTGCGATCTAGTTAAGCAACCTAAGCCCCGGTATGGACACTGTTAGGTTGCCAGAAGAAGTCTTACATTGACCTAACTACCATCTCTGAGATAGATGGTTTTACTCCAGTGATGGAAGAACCCCTTCTATCACTGTTGTAAGCGTCTATACTACAGTGGTGCAACTGCAGTGCTGAAGCGGTGGTGCTGTAGCGTTTCTAGTGTAGATACAACCTAAGGCTCAACAATATGCCTGTACATGTCAGAGCTAAGATAGGATGAGGAAGAGGTGCTCTAATAGGACCTCAGTAGGCCTTCTAGTCTAGTCCCTGCACTAAGTATTCTGCACTCATCTCTGACAGGTATTTGTCTAACCTGCTCTTAAAAATCTCCAATAACAGAGATTCCACAACCTCCTCAGGCAATTTATTCCACTGCCTAACTACCCTGACAGTTAGGAAGTTTTTCCTAATGTCCAACCTAAACTGCCTTTGCTGCAGTTTAAGCCCATTGCTTCTTGTCCTATCCTAAAAGATTAAGGAGAACAGTGTTTCACCCTCCTCCCTGTAATAACCTTTTATGTACTTCAGACTAAAGTCTTCTCTTCTCCACAGTCTTCTCTTCTCCAGACTAAACCCAGTTTTTCAATCTCCCCTCATAAATCATGTTTTCTAGACTTCTAATCATTTTTGTTGCTCTCCTCTGGATTTTCTCCAGTTTGTCCACATCTTTCCTGAAATGTAGCACCAAGAATTGGCCACAGTACTTAAGTTGAGGCCTTACTAGGACAGATAATGGAAGAATTCTCATTATGTGATTCTAAGTGGAGTTGCCTGGAGGCATGAGAGTCTATCCAGAGGTGCTGATAGGAGCACAGTGAACAAAAGCTCCTGTCACACCATTGAAAAAAGATACTGCCAGCACTGTCCCCACACTTGCCAGGAAGCACAAGGGTGCGGTCATGCTCCTGTGCCACAAAGATGAACTTCTGGAATATCAAGCATTGTTGGTAATGCTGGCCAGCGCCTTTCCTCTAGCACTCCCCAGCCCAGCTGTCCAAATTATCATTACCTCCTGCCAGGAAGGTATTCCCCTGCACTCTCTCCACCTCCCACCTGTAGTGTACCCACAGAGAAAGGGCATAATCATGCCCTAAATGGTAATAGGAGAAGACAACTAAATATATCTGCTTTAAGGAGAAATAGTTTTGATAGTTTAATTTAAGAGTTAATTCCAGCCCACAAAAGTGATCTGTGGCTGCTGCTTTACTGTATGCATCCATTCATTCCCACAATTTCAAGGGACACTGGAGGGGAGATGAGATAATTTTGGCCAGCTCTGTTCTCCTTTCTGTTTAACTTGTTCACACACTCGAGAGTCCCTTTTACATCCCAAGATGGAAACTAGGGATGTTTGGAGTAGAAATAGACCAGGCTGCAAAACTCAGATCCAGAATCAAACTTCTCCAAATTCTGAGTGTATTCAGATCAGGGGTTTGTTTGATTATTCTACGGGTAGCTGCAAAACTAGGGATACAGATCCAACAGCTGGAGATATTCAGCTCTAGGATTTGGATTTGAGCCCATCTTTGATCATTAGTTAAGCAAGAAAGCCACATGAAATCACGCTCTTCATTTTAATGGCAGTGAGATCTGAGTGACTGATGTAAATGAGATCTAAACAGGGCTTAAGGTGGAGTAGTTCAGTGCACCTCTCACAGTTACAGGGTGAACTGTGCCTTAGACCCCTTTTTAATCACTCTCCAGTGCACCCCTTATGTGACAGGCCTGGCTTCCTACACCTCACCCTGGGTGGAACCATGTGGTCCAACCACTCTTAGATGGGTCTCTGGGGCTGTTTCTCAACTGTGTTAATGTGACACGCCCAACTGAGTTTGGCACCTCTCAGCCCTTTCACTGCTGGAACCTGTGCCCAGAGAGTAGATTAAAATGACTCAGATGGGGCCTTCAGAACATAAGAATGTCCATACTGGGTCAGACCAATGGTCCGTCTAGCCCAGTATCCTGTCTTCTGACAGTGGCCAGTTGGAGGTTTAAGAACACCCAGAACAGGGCAATTTCAAATGATCCATCTCCTGTCAACAAGTCCCAGCTTCTGTCAGTTGGAGGTTTAGAGACACCCAGAGCATGGAGTTGTGTCCCTGACCATCAGCTAATAGCCACTGATGGACCTATCCTCCATGAACTTATATAATTCTTTGTTGAATCCAATTATCATTTTGGCCTTTACAGTATCTCATGGCAACAAGTTGATGGTGCGTTGTGTGACAAAGTTCTTCCTTTTGTTTGTTTTAAATCTGCTGCTTATTAATTTCATCAGGTGATGTCTATATGAAGGGCTTATGTGAAGGACTAAATAAAATTTCTCTAATTCGTTTTCTCCAAACCATTATGATTTTATAGACGTCACCATTCATGATTTTATTGACCATTATTATATCCTTCCTTAGCCATCTCTTGTCTAAACTGAACAGTCCCAGTCTTTTTAATCTCCCCTCGTATGGAAGCTGTTCCATATCCTTAATCATTTTTATTGCCTTACTATCTCTTCTTTGAGAGGAGTGACCTGAACTGCACACAGTATTCAGAGTGTGGGCGTACCAGGGACGTATATAGTGGCATTAATATTTTCCGTTTTATTATCTATCCCTTTCCTAATGGCTCCTAACATATTGATAGCTTTATTTAACTGCCACTGCACATTGAGTAGGTGTTTTCAGAGACCCATCCAGGAGGACTCAAAGGTCTCTTTCCTGAGTGATAACATATAATTTAATCCCCATCAAGTTGTATGGATAGAGGGGATTAATCGGCATTATTTATGCATTTCCCCAAAAGTACAAAGCCCATAAAGCAGGGGGTGGCCAAGCTGTGGCTCCTGAGCCACATGCGGCTCTTCAGAAGTTAACCTGTGGCTCCTTGTACAGGCACCAACTCTGGGGCTGGAACTACAGGTGCCAACTTTCCAATGTGCTGAGGGGTGCTCACTGCTCTGCCACAGGCCCTGCCCCCACTCCACCCCCTCCTCTGAGCCTGCCATGCCCTTGCGCCTTCCCCCAGAGCCTCCTGCATGCCACAAAACAGCTGATTGAGAGGGAGGGGGAAGTGTTAATTGGTGGGGCTGCTAATGGGCAGGAGGTGCTGGAAGCTGGCGGGGGGAGCTGCTGACATATGACTGTGGCTCTTTGGCAATGTGCATTGGTAAATTCTGGCTCCTTCTCAGGCTCAGGTTGGCCACCCCTGCCATAGAGCAAAGGATAAAACCAATTAAAGTCCTACTCCTATACTTCTGGGTCTGGTACATCTTAAATCTTTCCTTGCCAGTTTTTGTTATTCTCCCTCAGCCCAACTAACAACCCAGCTCTTGCTGAGAGAAACAAACTGTTCTGATCACGTAGGCTGGCCCTGTCTCTTTTTTCCTAGCCAACCTGTCAGCTTTCACAGATACCCTGGGCAGCCACCAGGCCACTCAATCAACCCCCATCCTTTTCAAGGCCCAGAGTCCTCTAATGCAGTGGTTCTCAACCAGAAGTATGTGTACAACTGGGGGTATGCACAAGTCTTCCAGGGGGTACATCAGGTCATTTAGATATTTGCCTAATTTTACAACAGGCTACGTGAAAAACACTAGAAAAGTCAGTACAAACTAAAATTTCATACAGGCAATGGCTTGTTTATACTGCTTTATATACTATACACTGAAAGGTAAGTACACTATATCTCAATTGGTTTATTTTACAATTATATGGTAAAAATGAGAAAGTAAGCATTTTTTCAGTAATTGTGTGCTGTGACACTTTTGTATTCTTATGACTGGTTTTTGTAAGCACATAGTTTTTAAGTGAAGTGAAACTTGGGAGTATGTAAGACAAATCAGACTCCTGAAAGGGGTACAGTAGTCTGGAAAGTTGAGAGCCACTGCTCTAATGTCTTAGTGTTCCCTTTGACATCTCTCTCCTCAGCCTTGCAAAACAGGTATCTAATTGGGGCTGCTGAGTAGTCCCCTCTTCCTAGCTATAAACCTGGGCATTGTGTTTGTTGGGATGCTCCTTTTGTAGGCCATTGGTTTACCTTTCCTGCTTGGTTTCCTTAACAAACCCTTTTGATCTAACTCCATAGCAAGTAACCCGTCAAACAACCACACACGGGTATGCACCATATTCATGAAAAATAAACCACTGTTTCCCACTTGATCATAGCACCAGTGCGCACAAGGCAGAATTTGGGTCTTGAGTTTTGTGACCCAGGAAAGAGTCGGGGTGCTGTGAAGGTCACATCCAACTCCTCACCCTGCTCCCACCCCAACACACACCTTGCAGGGGGAGGAAGCTCTTCATTTTACCCTCAAGTGACCTCCACTTCATGTTGGTGTACAAAAACATCACTGACAGCCCCTAAGGAAAATGCATCTAAATCTTTCCGCAATGAAGGAAAGGTTGCCATGTTGGGGAATCTTTAGGGAGGGATTAATGCATGTGTAGGGGAAAAGTCACTAGAGGAGCCTTCTTTCTTTCTCCTCCTTTCTCTTCTCCTACCTCCCCCGCACCACTCCCACAGAACTAACAAAGCACCTTTTCCCTCCAACTGATGTCAGTATAAAAGTGTATGTAAAGTGGCTTCTCTGCAGGGCCAAGCAGTGCAAGAAGCTCTAAGGAAAGAGAAAACAAATGGTGTGATGATCAAAAAGTGGAGTTCAGGTTATTTGCAAGACCTGATTACACTGTGCAGCGCCTCTTGTATTCATTTTACAGGATTGCTATGTTATCCTGAAACTGCGTGAAGTACCGCTGCTCCACCATTAGAGATGGAGAAAGACCATGGGAGTGTAAATGCCACCAACACATAGATAAACGAACAAAGCTAACTGTGGTTAAATTTCTTGATGTAATTTAGAGTATCTTTTGCTATCAAGTAGCAAGGACAGAAAAGACCACTTGGGTCATGTAGTTTGATCTCTATTGTATTGCGTGGGACTATTCCTATAAGGGCCTACTGCAGAGTTTCTTGCACCTTCCTTGAAGTGGCTGATACTGGCTGCTGTCAGCATACTGGACTAGATAGATCTCAGCTTTGATTCCATATGGCAATGCTTATGTATTCACTAACTCATTCCCAGTCTGTCTGCAGTGATTGTGTTTTAACTTTGTTCCACTCAGTTCCCATCCTATTGCTCTTAATGTTAAGAAACTTTTGCATCATGTCTAACTTAAGCTTTCCTTTTCCTTCTTTAGCTTCCAGGCATTGCTATTATTCCTTGTCCTTCCATCTTCCAAAACCGAATAATCCTGTGCCTTTCTTTAGGCTGTTGGTTTGAATGTATTTATAGACTGTGAGAATGGCCACTGTAGACTAATTATTCTTGCTGTGCTCATATATCTGCAAAGGCGTAAAATTTGTCAATAGTGTTTTTGTTTTATTTTAAAAAAAGAGGGAGGGCTGCTTTACACTTCCATGAACAGCTCATCAACTGGATCTTTGTGCAAAGGATCATTGCTACTAATAAGATAATTTATTTCAGCATTAGATTTTTACTTAGTTTAACAGATCCTCCTCCTTGACTGTATCTGGGACACTCTTTATGTACAACATTACTGCACCCTGTATCTGATGGGCGTACTAAAGTTTTAATTTCTTGTAAAGATCATTTTTCTGTTTCCAAACCAACATGATTTCTCTACAGCCTTTTAGCACGTGATTAGGTGGCAAAATCAATATTAGTTTAATGAAATTAAATATTTCTAGAGATACTGCTTATCCGTCAGCTTCCTGTTCTAGGGTGACCGATTTAACTGGATATGAGCCCCAAGACTTGATAGAGAAGACCCTTTACCACCATGTCCATGGCTGCGATGTCTTCCATTTACGATATGCTCACCATCTCTGTAAGTAATTGGCATAAAGGGATTGGCTCCAAATCTTCAGCTTATTCAGTAAGGGCAGGAGTTCTGCAGACAACAGACACTATGGTGGAAGGAAAATAAACCCCAAAAGGGGCAGATCTCAAGTGTTCAGCACCCATAATTGAGACCAGATTTTCAAAAGTACTCAGCTCCCATTCAGGTAGCAATTAAATGGTCTGATTTTCAAATGAGCTCATCACCCAACATGCTATGTTATGTTAAAAATATATTTGACTACTTATTTTGCTGCCCAAATGGGAGCAGAGCTGTTTTGAAAATCTGTCCCTGATTGTGTGCGCTGAATTCTTTTGAAAAATCTATCTCAATGTCGTTAGTTTGAAAAAAAAAGTTATGCAACAGTTCCATGGTTTTTCCCAAGCTCACTGGTAACAATCAGTCTGTGTTTGAAATGTTGGATGTAAAACAAAAAAATTCTGAGATGCATGTTCCTTAGTAGCATGTGGATGAGTTCTGAAAGCACTGTGTCAGAAGAGATACATGATTAGTAATTCCCCATTGCCACGAGGGGAATTGATCACCTCTTCAAACATCTGGATTTAGTTTAAAACACAGTAGCTTTATTTATTTTTTCCAGAAGCAAACTGGGGGAATAGAAAACATTTCTGATAATGGCTCAGACTTGCACAGCCCAACTTTCACCACATCCACTAATTATGTAAACAAACAACCCAAAAGAAATGACAAAAGAAACCAAAACCTTCACTAATGAATTGGTTTCCAGATTGCCACCATTGGCTTAAAACAACCAGAAAGAAACCATCCTTGACCCTCTCTGAAGAAGAGTCAATCCCTTATGTTACAGTGTGATGTTAATGAAGATCTGGAATATATATAAGAACTATATAGGAAGATGACCTTCCTGTACTTAGAACAAGTCAGTGGTGAATGACTAAATATCAAATTCTGTTGACTCCAATGGGAGTTACGCAAAGGAAGGCAGAAATTGACCCTAAATATTTTGGCATTTGCCAAAGAATTAGTGGAAGCTCGGGCTTGCTAAATCACATTATTTCCTACTGGCTCTTATTTTTAAGTCTCCTCTTTTATGAAAGATCAAAAACTGCTTATATCCCTAGTTCCCATCTATGGCATGTGACTGCTCACCTACACAAGCCAATGCTCATTTTTCCCTTCTGATATTATTTGATATAACTGTCAAACAGTATAAAGAATTCTGATAAAACCACGATCATCTTCTGAAAAACAGTATCTCACCTTTACAACACAGTCATGAACATCAAAACCCATAGCATCAGAACTCGGGTTGGCAATGGAAGGCAATAGCTGATACTTTGGTCCAGTTTTGTAAATAGGAGTTGAGTGGAATTCTAAAATACAGTGATATGACTAAGCTACTTAGTTAAAAATACTGATCTGGATGCTTTAACTGAACTATAAAGATAAAGAATTACAAAGTTTAGAAACAGAAGAAATATAAGAGAGACAGATCTAATTTAAAAGGTCTGACGAGTTAAAGTAACCAAGGCCTAAGAAGAGGGAGGAAAAAGTCAAACTACTTGGGGAACAATAGGAACAGTAAAAAAACATGGCATGAATAGTGAGTAATAAGAATGATGAAAATACATGTAAAATGTACAAACTTCTGTGCCTCCAGAGAGCACTGTTATAACTCTCCTGCCATCCATCAGCAAACATCTGACGAGTAGGAACAGCAGAACATGCTCCAAAACGTCTGTTAGTCTATAAGGTACCACAGGATTCTTTGCTGCTTTTAGCAGAAGGTTGACAGGTCTGAATGTACACAATTTAGCATTCTATGAAACAGTCTGATGATTAAGTGTCACCTGATGTTAATCTGGAGAGAGAAATCTGACACCTGATTAGAGAATTAAAAAACAAAACCCTATCCTGAGATAGGCAATTGCTCTTCCAAAATAAACTCAAACACTATAAGACGTTTAAAAAACTATAAAATTGTTAGAGAGAGCCATGAAGGAAACAACAAAACTAGAAGTATAATGGGTGTAATAAGAACAGCAAGAGTAGTAGATGTGAGTAGTTTGCTGAAGATGTGCTGATATAAAAATAGTTTCCTGTTTTGAAATGTTTGGTAGCTTCCAGTTTGAAGAAAAAAATGTTGACATTTCAGAGGGTTTACTTATTTCTATAATGCCACCAATGTGCAGGGAACATGGATGTGCAACAGAGGAAGTTTGCCACTCAGCTAGTGGGTCTCTGCCTAAGGAGCTGATAGTCTACAAAAAGGACTTCTGGTCTTTCAGGCAGCTAGGGAACTTTTAAGGGCTGCTATTCTGTCAGGGCACCATCCACTGATCATGCAGTTGTAGGGAATTCAGTGGATTAGCAAGTGGTATGATCTGGGGAAGCTTAGACAATTACTATTGCAAGTGTAGGATTGAAAGGCCAATTTCCCTGCAAAGTTGTGGCCTTGAGCACAGGCTGGTGAATGATGCATTCCAGTGAAACCTATGGAGCCTTTTAAAATAACCATTTATGACAGACCAAAATTGGCTAGCCCAACTAAGCAAGTCTTTTCAGCCTGCATGCTCAACCAGGCAGGGAACCACAACAGAGAAATAGCCATTCACAAATGGTAGAGGAAAGCTGTAAATCGAACAGCCAATAGTAAAAAGCTGCTAAATTCTATCCAACTGATTGCAATGAGGGTCACTTGGGCCTGCACAAGTTGGCTTGGTAATAGACACTTCTCTCCCAGTAAGACGTGGCTGAGGTCTCTCAGTCAGCAGCTCACAGGGCAATTTAATGCAGGGTCGACTGCGAACTGATCTAACGTTCTGTGGCCACTATCCTTTGTCCAATGTCATGCTTTCCTCAAAGACTGCCAAAAAGAAAAACACAGACACATTGCTCATATATACTTGGGAAGTGAAGCTGGAGTACTATATTTAGTCCTCAATTCTTTTGCAACCTTTAAAACATTGTCTTAACAGAAGACCTAAAACAGGAATTAGGAAAATGAGAAGGCATCTGACAAGTGTGGAGCCCAGAACAACAACTGGCGCACAAAAAAGAACGCTGCTGTGTATACATAGAACAGAAGGTGCTCTACTAGTGTTAATTTATGCTTTGGAAGATTAAGTAGCTAAATAATTTGAATTCGGGTTAAGAGAAACCTGAGAATTAGACTAAAGGTATGACTACACTTTGAGCTGGGAATGTTATTCCCAGCTTGAGGAGACATATCTGTGCTAGCTCTGATCAAGCTAGTGCACTAAGTATAGTGTAACTGCGATGATGAGAGTGGCAGGAGGGGCTAGACACCTCGAGTACATGCTTAGTGACTGTGATGGACATGTACTCAGCGTGGCTAGCCCCTCCTGTTTCTGTGGCTACATTTTATTTTTAGCATGTTAGCTTGATGAGAGCTAGCATGAATATCTCTCCTCGAGCTGAGACTCGCTCCTGCAGCTGCAAACGTAACCATCCCCTGAGGTAGAGGAATTTGCTTTTGGAAAACTTAGAGCCCATTGAAAAGCTCTCTCTCTCTCAGAAGATCAAAGCCAAATGGGAGTGCCATTTGTGAAGCTTTGGGTTCTTTAGAATACAGGTAAACATGAAAGCATGATGCACAGAGATTTAACTGGACAACTGTGATTAGTAACATCACAGATGTAGACTAGCATTAATCGAAGTTACGACACTAAATCTTAAAACAGCAAATTTATTTTGTCCAAGACCCTGCCTCTGAATTAATGTACTGAGCTTATGGTTAATACTTGTTTTAGAGAAATAGGACAACCAAACATGTATAAAAGAAGCCAGATGACTAAAAAGGGACTCTGAGGTAAAAGAAATGAACAGCTTGGCATCTACCATGATGGATTCCTGGTTGCCCTCTCAAAGGATGCTGCAGTTTACCTTGCTATCTTCAGAATGAACATGGACTGTGTCTATTAGTGGAGGAGGAGCTGACTCCATAGCCAGAAAGTTCTTGCAAGAGTAATTTTTTGAAGGTATTTCCTGAGGAATACCGGCAAGATAGACTGGGTTTGAAGAAAAGCTTAATGAGTTACCACCTGTGTAGATGGAAATGAGAGGAACTAACGTGAGATGACCAGCATACAGTAGATACTAGCATTCTGAAACTTCAGGGCAGTAGTACCAAGAACAAATGTTTTAATCCATCCATGACTCATTTAACCCACAGTTTTAGCTCAAATATAATATGTCTGTGTCTCTAACCAGGTATTTACAACATGCACATCACTGTGGCATCTGATCACTGTCAGAATTACAAAAACATAATTAGTCCAAAGACTGAAAACCATGTCATTAACTACCAAATGGTAAAGAAAAGTATTACTGGGTGCTCTTCTCTTCCACCCCTACTACTAGATGTATCTCCATCAAAATAACCCCCTGTGAATACTAGTAATCAGATGAGCCCAAAAGTTTTATTTCATGTGGTCATTTTCTTCACTACCACTGGCTTAAAGCAGAAAATATTGCTTGTCTGGCCCACTTCTTGACCTGATCCTGCACTGAAAATCAGCCTAGTTCCATCTGGGAGCTTTACCATCCAGTTCAATGGAATGCAGAATCAGGCCATCTGAGAGTGAGAGAGAATCTCTATTTCTTCATAGTGTGTCGTACAAACCTACTGAGAGCTGCTGCTGTTGGCTAAACCGGAGCATTTGAACCTCTGATACTGCCTTTTTTTCTCTCAATGTAAAACAAATATGGTTGTGTGGAAAAGGAGCAAGGTGGAGCTTCCAAATAAGGCCTTCAGGGTCATGCAAGAATGTTCCAGAACTGCAGTTAAGGCTTTGTTGTGAAGCATTAGTTAAATCTCTGGCACTGATCCAGAGAGATCTGGGGAGAGGAAGCCAGACTAAACATTTGGAGATTGTCCCCAGCTCTAATTTTAGCATACCTCTTCACAGAGAAACCAAGCAGGGTGTTTAGAGGATTTGCACCTCCAGTAAAAACTTTTCAGTAACTCATTTGCTTCCTGAGACTGCTCTTTATTTGTATGTTTAAGAGAAGAACCAAAGACCTGTATTTTAAACTTGTTGTGTTAAAAAAATAAGCCTAGTCTTCAAAATACAAAGTTTACTTTCCAGAGGGGAAAAAGAAATGCAGCCAAAAATACATTACAAATGCTCAGTCATGTTTCAATCAATCAATTGCAAACGCTTCCAAATACTTTGGTAAAATTAAAATAAAAGCAGCTCTCTCTCTGTTTCCAAATATTTTTGGATCCTTCTACTTACCAAACCTTTTTTAAAAATGCAGTCCAAAGGTGGGGGTGGTTATTGCACTTCCATAAATAATGACTTTGTTATGGTATGAGTGCAGAATAAATTGGGGAATGAAGGGCAGATGCAGGTAAATAGTCTGTAATAAGATATTTGTACGACATGTAGGCAAAACCCAGAGGAGTGTGGTCTTTGCAGGGAAGTTCAGAGTTTACAGGGGGCAAGTTTCCTCTTTACAAATAAATCACTGTAGGAGCTGGTCACAAGGTCAAGCAATCTGAAATACTCTTACATTATGTTTACAGTGTTGGTGAAAGGCCAAGTCACAACCAAGTACTATCGACTACTGTCCAAGCATGGAGGCTGGGTTTGGGTACAGAGCTATGCTACCATCGTGCATAACAGCCGTTCATCTCGGCCTCACTGCATAGTGAGTGTCAATTATGTCCTTACGTAAGTCAAAATATTTTGTACCATTAAAAGACATTTATCAGTACTTGATGGATTACTAATCCAATCCTTTATCCAATCTTATTGTATTAATCTCCTCTGGTATCATCTTGTATATATACAATCTACAGCAATTTATCTTTCCCCATCAGCTCCCTATTTTACTTACAGTAAGTGATTGTATAAATGGCATATTGGGTAAAATGAGAGTGTATCCACTCTGATTACATTTACACACTATTACCTTGGATTCTGAAGGATTCCAAAGATTTTGTGGTGAACTTGTCACATTACTGGTAATTATTTGGGTTACAGTGGAGCCCAGAGGCTGTACTTGAGATCAGAGCGCCTGTATGCTAGGCAAAGTTTTTGACCTGATGAGTTTATAGTCTAACTAGATAAGACGGACAAAGGGTGGGAGAAAGGAAGTATTATGCCACTTTTACAGGCAGGAAATTGAGGCACAGAGAAATTAAGTCACTTGCCTGAGGTCGCACGGCTAGTTAGGGCTCAACTCTTTTCTTGTATTTTCAAGTAACTGCCACAAAGCCTGTGCACATCTGTGGGCAGAAGTTAGTTCTATGTCATTCTCTCAGACAGAAATGACTCCTAGCTACAGAAGAGAGGGAAAAGGTTTTGTTTAGTTATTCTTTCACCTGTCTGCTGTAAAACTTACTGAAAACACTGTCATTCCCTGTGAAGTTCAATCTTTATACTGTATGTTTTCATATTGCTGATTTTCAGCTCTCCTGCTACACCCTCTCACTTCCCTCCACTGAAATTTTTGGTAAGTCCAAAAGGAATAGATTTTTTTTTTAAATCAGAGCTGCAGCAATAAATGGAAAAACAACCCAACACACCAAACAACACTGAAGCCTCACAGCTTAGTCTTAAATATCCTTATTTTTTTGTACACCATTATTTATAAAATATTGTCTAAAAAATCTGATGTATCTATTTAACAGATACATCTGAGAAAAGATAGACATTTCCATGAAACTAAACCCTTCTGGCTGATTCTGTGGTGTGGTTGTAGCATATCAGACTGGCAGAAGAATGACCTAGGTTCCTTTTCCTCTGTGTCAATTTTCAAATGTGTCATAGAAAATAAACTCATGCTTGAGGAAGATAGGAGGACACTGAACTGATCTTTGCCCTTCTGTTAGATCAGCCCCACACCAGCATTGTCTGTGGTCCCCAAGGCAAAGTGCCACAAGGATGGCTTTAAAAAAAAAAAGAGAGAGTTAAGAGAGCTTAAGTTCAGACTTAGGGATGTTTAATACCAAGTTTGTAACCCTGTTCCTGGTGGAATTTTTGCAATCTATTGCTGTGGGAATAGGTTCAGGCCTTATGATTTATCTCCCTCTCTCACGTTCCCCACCCACCACTGCAGACCAAATGAATATCTTGGATGGATGGTAATGAAAACATTGTGAAACTAAACCATTTTAAAATATATGTTTCATCTGTGCAGTGCATTAAAGTATTTAACCTATCACAATGACTCTTTTGCAGAGATATTGAGTACAAGGAACTTCAATTATCGCTGGAGCAGGTTACCATTTCTAAGTCACAGTTTTCTTGCAGAAACTCAATGTCTACCTCACAAGAAACAAGGAGAGTAGCAAAACCCAAAAGTAATAAAATGAAGGCAAAACTCAGAATGACTCCTTACCCTCAACAGGTAACTCTTTCAGTAACACCCAACTACAAGTAAACAGGGCGTTTGTGGGAGTAGCTTGGTCATCATGAGATTAATTTGCTGCTAGTATAATGCTGCCAAAAAACTCCCATGAAATTCAAAGTTAACATGTGCCTTGTCCTTTCTTGGGGCCCGAGAATGCCGTCTCATGTAAATGACACAGCAGAAATGGAGAAGGCACAGCATGTGGGAAGAAGAGGCTTAAGGATTATCAGGTTATCAGTCAGAACTCAAAAGCCTTTGGATTTTAGGTGTTCAGATTAGTTAGAACAACTAAGGTTGAGGGTTTTTTTAAGCAAAAAGAACAGTGTAACACAGAGAACAGATGCTGTATGTTTAATTTGAGCTGGTGTAAAAATATACCAATTTTTGCTAACCCAGGTCTGGCTCCAAATGAATGCAGGCAACTTCCTCAGGCAGCAGAAGGTAGCCTAGTGGATAGGATGCTGACCTGGGATCAATTCCTGTCCTGCTGGGTCACCTTGGGCAAGTCACTTAGCCTCTTAGTGCTTCAGTTTCCTAATTCGTAAAATGGGGGATAAGAATATTGATCTTCTTTGTAAAAGCACTTTGAGATCTACAGATGATAAAAGCTGGATATTATTATCGATTAGGAATGGGGAAAAACTAGCACACGTACTTTATTGAACACAGTGGGAGCCAGTCAGATATTTGGAGGAAGTATGTGTTGTGGTGTTTAACTGACTCATAGAGGTTAGATCTGGACTTGCCACCATTCCAAAGCTTCCCATATTAATAAATCTTTTTAACATAAGCAAATGACACTCATGTAATTTAACAAAGACTTCCTATTCTTCAAAACAGGATTATATCCTCTGATGTTTACATACAACTATTGACCAAAAACTTTAACTATCCAAAATTATTCCTTAACATTAGGATGACTGAGTTGGTGCTGAAATTATTGTTCTGTTGCATCAAAATAGTGTTTTGCTACTGTCTTTATTCAGTGACCTAACAATACTGTATGATATTTACATAGCAGCTCACATCCTGAGGGATCGCCAAAGAGTTGCAAACCTGCCTTTGAAATGCAGCCATCTCTTGGATGGAGTGCAGCATTTGGTTTACAATATTCCTCATGCCACGTCCTTAACTCTCTCCAGTTAAAAACACAGGGGAAATTTTAGATAGGCTCAGTTATTCAAATAAGATTTCTGACTGAACACTAGGATTAATGCTCCAACTCTGGTGAAAAGTCACATGGGATTTTTAATGAAAAGTGGTCAGCAGCCTTGTTTTTACATCATAGCCACTAATACAGTGCCTTTATGGGGGACATTTACTCACTGCTGACTTACAGGGAAGAATGCCATCTACTGAGTCACCGACACCATTTCCCCCTCCAACATCCCAGTCTAAGTTTTGATCTGCCCCAGTCCTACTTAGTTTATGAGATTTAATGCAGTCACAGTTCCAGGTGGCATGGCTGGAGGCAACTACACTGGTGTGTAACATGGATACACTTTTCTTTATTTTTCAGCAATACAGCTCATTCCAAACAGACAAACTGGAATGTGGCCAGGTTGGAAGCTTGAGATCCAGCCCTACAGTGAATGCTGGCACCATCCAAGAACAGAACTTCCATTCAGAAAACAGTGAACTTTTATATGCCCCCTCATATAGTTTGCCATTCTCTTACCATTATGGACACTTCCCTGTAGATTCTCATGTCTTCAGTAGCAAAAAACAAATGCTGACTTCTAAATTTGGGCAGTCTCAAGGATCACCTTGTGAAGTGGCTCGTTTTTTCTTGAGTACATTGCAGACAAGTGGGGAGCGCCAATGGCATTATGCCAACTCTTTAGTACCTACCAGCCAGTCGCCATCTAAAAATCTTCCCGATCAACCAATAAATATTGCACGTCATAATCTTGCACAGAGTTATGAAGGTGAGTGTTATCTCAAAAATAATAAGCTGCATAGCATTTGGAAGATATGTACTTTGAAAATATGAAATACAGTATGTTTACTAAACACAGAAAAATATCTTTGGGTTTAACATGCAGTATGTTTAAAAAGGTACACTGTCATGACATTTAGACCTACTTTTTTTTCATTTGAACAGGAATGTTACCCAGTTTCAGAATGGGTTTTTTTTTTTTATGAAAGCCTTTAGTGCAGGGGTTCTCAAACTGGGGGCCGGGACCCCTCAGGGGGTCGCAAGGTTAAAACACGCAGGGTCATGAGCTGTCAGCCTCCACCCCACACCCTGCTTTGCCTCCAGCATTTATAATGGTGTTAAATATATAAACGAGTGTTTTTAATTTATAAGGGGGAGCACACTCAGAGGCTTGCTGTGTGAAAGGGGTCACCAATACAAAAGTTTGAGAACCACTGCTTTAGTGGGTAAATTTTCACAAAAGCCAAGACTTGGTCTCCCTTTACAGGCACAACTCACATGAGTGTTTATGCAAAGTTAGTTTGCAGGTGCAAAAATGTGGGTTCAAACTGTGCCAGCATACCAGACAGAAGTGGAAGTACTCAGATCTGCACCTACAAGTCAACTGCAGAAACCAAAATACAGGCACGATTGTACCCATACAAAAGGGAAGCCATCCTTTTAAAAATGTACCTATATTTAAAGTATTCACCTTACTAGCTACGTTAATGATAGTAAATGTAAACATTTTTAGGATTGATGTCAATGGGAAATTGTCTTGATTACTAATTTTCTTCAGGCAATGTCTTCAGTGATGGGAGTTGCACTATCTTTCCACACAGCTGGGGCAGCTCAAATGCTTTGAAAGGAACACAGGGGATACTGGCCTCTCCTGCCAGGCAACTCACAAGAAGTGTACTTCCAAGGCTTTAGGAAATGTTAAATGAAAAAAATATCAAATAAGTTGAAAATTCAGTCCTATCCTGTGTGAAATAGGCTTTAAATATTTCTCTGCTCAGTTAACTGCATACACCACTCTTAAAGAAAAAACCCCAGCTGTAATGGGAGCCTGCAGTAAGATGGATAAATTGGAAACCACCAGTTAGGACTGATTAGCAGAGACATTACTGGGAGAAAGGAAGTTTTGTATTCTTCTATGAAATATCTCCTCTAATGGAAAACAGTGAAGAAAAAAAGATAGGGAAAGACAGGTAGGATCAGAACCTTTAGCGATCCCAGAAACATCACAGGATTATTCACTTGCGACTCACTGTGGCACCCAGCTCCTGAAGGAGGTGCTTGAAGATTGATCTTCACTGTCATGTCACCACATGTCTCTGGTTCTGAAATGGGTTTTATAGCATAAGACAGAAAATGTGGGAGAGCCCCTGAAGAAAGAAATGTTTTGAAGAAAGTTTGGGAACTGGGCAATACATGAAAAATGCTTTTGGAAAGTGAATCCATTCTGGGACTCATTTATTGCTAGTGAAATTACACCATTTAGGAATAAAATGGGAAAAACATCCCTGTAAGCTCAGGCCTGGTCAGAGATCACTCATGTGTCTCATAGAAAAAGTTGATGGGAGTTGGGAGTGGAGCCGCCCTGAAGGCACTGTGGATTTTATTTCTACCCCATTTCAGAATTTGCCTCTTCCGTAGCCAGAATCAGACATGTTGCTATTGGCAAACACGAGGCATGAATCCTTGGAAGAGACCCCTTCCTTAGATTTGAATGGAATGGGAAGGAAAGGAATGTCTGATCTTGTTCACACTATCTGCTCCTTTTCTCCATTGCTTCACTTGACTGGTGAGAACGAGTCAACTTTTAAGCTGAGAGGATCTGCTTAGAATCATTAGCTGCAGTCCAAAGGAAAACCAAATACGATATTTGACAACAGGGTTTGAGGCCACGGCTGTTACAGCAAAGCACATTACTTCCATAGAGGCCTCTACCAAAAAGAGCATGGACTGAAGATGTGTTTTTCTGTATGAATTCTATTTTTTAGACCAAGTCATCAAAGCTCTAGAAAGGTGGTATGTAGCACAAAAAGCTGTTTGCAAATCAGATGACACTGTCTCAGAATCTTGTCTTCAGGCTTCTTCAACTTTCCTGCTGACTGGGAAAGAAGAAGAAATCCCTTCAGAGAACATAACTGTCTTTCCAGCCAGGGAGGATCTCTCTGCAATATTTGATACAGAAGGAGCCAACTGGGACAGAACATTTCAGCCCTGACCAGATTCTGTTATCCACTCCACTGAACTCAAGTAACCTGAAAAATATCAAGAGCCACAACCTGTGAAACAGATCTATGCCCTTCCACATACATCTCATTCTCAGCTGATGCAAAAACTGATACTGCTGAAATGTCAAGAATGCCTAGAAGTAGTAAGCTCTTGGATGAAGAGCAGATGGCTCAAGCTGAACCCAGAGGAAAGGCGTTGAAGAATTGGCCAAGACATTGTATCTTGTCTTCCACTGAAGGCAAACAGCCCCCCTTAGTCGAAGTAGTGTGAAACATCGAGGTTCTCTTTAACTCCTCACTAACTGGGATGACCAGGTAGTATCCATGTCCGAAGCTGCTTTCTTTCACTTCCAGCTTCTGAGGAAACTTCATCCCTTCCTCCTGCATGAGGACCTGGTCGCAGTATCCATGCATTTGTCACCCCCAGGCCGTATTACTCTAACTCATTGCATCTGATGTTGAATGTGAAGATGATGCACAGGCTCCAGCTGGTACAGAATGTGGCTGCCTACCTTCCTCATGGTTCAGGCCATAATGAGCACCTCAGACCTCTGCTCAAGTCCCTTCACTGGCTCCCAGTTGGCTTCCAATGCAACCTTAAGGTCTTGCTCCTAATTTAAGCCAATTAATAGATTAAGCCCCAGTTACATCAAAGATCTGATTTCAATCTATGAACCACCATGACAGCTGTGCTCCTCTGGGACAAAGCCCTGTCTGGGGGATCTGACTATGGAACAGTTTTCCAGAGGAGATCAGGTAAATCCAGATTCTGACCATCTTTTGGAAAAGTTGCAGCACTGTCCTGTCATACGGAGGACTGCACCCTTTAAGAGGGAACTGATCCAGCTCACCTATGCCTCATAACAGCCTCTTGATGGAGCCTGAGAGAGTGTGCAGATGTTCCTGCTCTCTATAAAGAGCCAGAAGGGAACAGGGCATGGAAGAAGCAGCTGTGGCAGAGAAGAGAAGAACTCTAGTGATCAGGAGACCCCTGAGTGGGAGAAGGGTTTGGGCCAAAGCCAGAAGGCTGAGTTCTTCTTCGAGTGATTGCTCACATCCATTCCTGTTAGGTGTGCGCGCCGTGCGTGCACGCTCATCGGAAACTTTTTACCCTAGCAACTCCAGTGGGCCGGCAGGTCGCCCCCTAGAGTGGCGCCGCCATGGCGCTCGATATATACCCCTGCCGGCCCACCCGCTCCTCAGTTCCTTCTTACCGCCATGTCGGTCGTTGGAACTGTGGAGCGCGGCATTGCTGTCCTCCACGTCCCTAGCTCTCCTTGCCATTGTTACTACAGTTGTTAGTTAGTCGTTAAGTATAGTTAGTTAATTAGTTGTAGTGTAAATAGTATTTGTATATAGTTGTTCGCCGGTCTGGGCTGTAGCCCTTCCCGGCACCCGGCACATGCCTGGTTCGCCGGGCTTTAAGCAATGTGCAGCCTGTAAAAAGCCTATGCCAACCAGCGACCCTCACGACGCGTGTCTAAAGTGCCTGGGGGAATCGCACAGGTCGGACAAGTGCCGCATTTGCAAGGCTTTTAAGCCCAGAACAAAGAAGGAGAGAGACCAGAGACTCAGGACTCTCCTAATGGAAGCGGCACTTGACCCAGCAGCTTCGCAGGCCGTGATCTCGACGCTGGCACCGGATCGCACCGGCACCGGAAAGACTCCCCGGCACCGACCTTCCCCGGCACCGGGTGCAGAAACGAGACCATCAACGTCTGCTACTCCAGCCAGGCAGACTCGAATGGAGCGCCCGGCATCGACATCGGCCGCGGCACTACCGGCACCGTCGACTCCGGGCCCGGTGGGTCTGTCGAGTCCGGTACCGCCAAGCTCCCCTATAAGATCTGGGGTTGAGCTATTGGTCCCATCCACTCGGGAGACCTTCGCCTCGGCACGGGACCTTATCGCCCTGACTGAGTCAACTCAGCCGCCACCCCCAGTACCTCCGGTGCGGGTAGCATCTAGGGGCAAGCCCATGATGACGGCACCGTCTCAGGACTCACGCTCGCGATCGAGGTCCCGACGCCACGGTCGCTCGAGATCCTGCCGCCGCTCGCAGTCCCGGCACCACTCCCCTCGGCGGTACCGGTCGCACTCGCGGCACCGATCGACCTCCAGGCGGTCACGGTCTGACTCCAGCCGTCGATACCGTCACCGTGACTCTAGGAGCCAGTCTCGCCGTCATTCACCGCGCCGGTCAACCTCCCGGCACCGAGCTGGTGGCAGGTCCCGGTCGACCTCCCGGCACCACGTCGGTGGCAGGTCCCGGTCCCGGCACCGAAGCAGCGGCCGGTACCGGTCCAGATCCCGGCACCGAGACAGGATCCCGGTGCCGCTATGACTCCCGGTACCGATCCCCGGCACCGAGAAGATCTTCGGTGCCGAACCGCGCAGACTCTTATCAGCCGCGGTCGGCCCCGCCATGGCCTTCTAGACAGCCGTCGGTGTCATCTCAAGCGGACAGCGTATATGCGCTGGGCACCGACAGACAGGCGGCATTATTCCAGGACCCTCCGCAACAGGACCAGGGTCCGCAGCAGTGTGGGTTTTGGACACCCTGGGCGTACCATCAAGCCCAGGCCCCCAACAGCTTCCTGCTAGGCCTGCAACGGCGGAGCACAGGGTGCCAGAGGCTTCGTTGTCTCGCCCCCCTCCCTCCCCTGATGGAGAGGAAGGATCGAAGCAGCAGGACCCTGGTCTTGCTCCTGAGACAGAGGCGAGGGCTGAGGGGGAGCCCCCACTGGACACTTTCTTGCCAGGGGTCTCCTCATCCTCCTCCCCCGACGAAGCGGTGGCTGGCACTTCCTCCAGTAGCCCTCCTCCGCTAGATCTCAGGGCACACCAAGACCTCCTTAGGCGAGTAGCACAGAATCTGAGCTTGCAAGCCGAGGAGGTCTCTGAGATCGAGGACCCCATCGTCACCATCCTCTCATCCGATGCTCCCACCAGGGTCGCCCTACCCTTCATTAGGACGATCCAGGCCAACGCCAATACAATCTGGCAGTCACTGGCCTCCATCCCCCCTACGGCGAGGGGCGTCGAGAGGAAGTACATGGCCCCCTCCAAGGGCTACGAGTACCTCACGTTCACCCGACACCGTGTTCCCTGGTGGTGCAGTCGGTGAACGAGAGGGAGCGCCACGGACAGGAAGCCCCAGCCCCCAAATCCAAGGAGACCAGGCGTATGGACCTCCTCGGCCACAAGGTCTATTCAGCTGGGGCCCTTCAGCTCAGGGTTTCAAATCAGCAAGCCCTTCTTAGCAGATATGCTTTTAACTCATGGGTGGCAGCGGACAAGTTCAAAGAGCTGCTGCCACAGGAGGCCCATCAAGAATTTGCGGCCATTCTGGACGAGGGCAAGAAGGTTGCACGAACCTCGTTACAGGCCTCTTTGGACGCTGCAGACTCGGCTGCCCGCACCCTCGCCTCGGGGGTAACGATGCGCCGCATCTCCTGGCTTCAGGTTTCTGGCCTTCCACCGGAGCTCCAATACACCATCCAGGACCTCCCGTTCGAAGGCCAGGGCCTGTTTTCAGAAAAGACAGACCCCAGACTGAAAAGTCTTAAAGACAATCGGGTCATTATGCGCTCCCTCGGGATGCACACGCCAGGAACGCAGCGCAGACCCTTCCGGCCACAGCAGCAACAGCAGCGTAGGCCATACCCCCAGTTCCGCCAACGGCAGGACCTTAATAGGCGCCGCGGCAGGAATGGAAGGCGTAGACATTCGGGGAACCAACGGGGGCAGAATCAAAGCTCCTCCAAGCCCCCGCCTGGGCCCAAGCCTTCGTTTTGAAGGTACGCCCGAGGGCGCAATAACAGTTTCCCCCACGGATCCTTCCCCCCCGTTTTCCAACCGCCTTTCGTTTTTCCTCCCGATGTGGACTCAAATAACATCGGACCGCTGGGTCTTACGCACGGTGCAGACGGGATACTGCCTGCAGTTTATATCATTTCCTCCTTCCCGCCCCCCTTCCTCGTCCCTCTTCAGGGACCCCTCTCACGAGCAATTCCTTCGGCAGGAGGTACAGACGCTCCTCAACAAAGGAGCTATAGAGGCGGTTCCGGAAAACGAGAAAGGCAAGGGGTTTTATTCCCGCTACTTTCTGATCCCCAAGGCCAAGGGAGGCCTCAGGCCTATCCTCGACCTGCGAGAGCTCAACAAGTACCTAGTGAAGTTGAAGTTCCGCATGGTATCCCTGGGGACCATTATCCCATCCCTGGATCCAGGAGACTGGTACGCCGCCCTCGATATGCAGGATGCTTATTTTCACATTGCCATTTGGCCACACCACAGAAGTTTCCTTCGATTCGTGGTGGGCCGCCTTCACTACCAATTTGCAGTCCTCCCATTTGGCCTTTCTACGGCTCTGAGGGTATTCACAAAATGCATGGCTGTCGTTGTGGCACATCTTCGGCGCAGTCGTATCCACGTGTTCCCTTACCTAGACGATTGGTTAATTTGGGGCACGTCAGAGCTACAGGTTTGCAGTCACGTCCGCAGGATCACCGGCCTGTTTGCTACCTTGGGCCTCATGATCAACGTAGACAAGTCCACCCTGCTCCCCACGCAGAGGGTGGAGTTCATCAGGGCCGTCCTGGACTCCACCGTGGCCAGGGCTCTTCTGCCGTTACCAAGGTTCCAGGCGTTGTCGGCGATCGTTCAGCGATTGCAGGCAGCCCCCTTAACATCAATACGGACATGTCTAACCCTATTAGGCCACATGGCAGCATGCACATTTGTGACCGGTTACGCTCGGCTCCGCATGAGGCCCCTCCAGTCATGGCTCATCGCACATTACCGGCCGGCAAGGCAACACTAGACATGCTGATCACAATTCCCCACGGGGTGTTGGATTCTCTCAGCTGGTAGCTAGACCAGTCCGTAGTGTGTGCGGGGCTCCCATTCCACCCACCCCAGCCCTCGGTGTCCCTAACGACGGATGCCTCAGATCTTGGCTGGGGGGCCCACCTGGGATCCCTGAGAACACAAGGCCTGTGGTCCCCGCAGGAGGTGAAGCTGCACATCAACATGTGGGAGTTGAGAGCGGTCCGCCTTGCTTGTCAAACGTTCTGTCACCAGCTTCGGGGTCGTTGTGTCGCGGTGTTTACCGACAACACGACGACCATGTACTATATCAACAAGCAGGGCGGCACCAGATCCTCTCCCCTATGTCACGAGGCGATGCAACTCTGGGACTTTTGTGTAGCCCACTCCATTCACCTCACGGCTTCCTTTCTCCCCGGAGTACGGAACATGCTGGCGGACCGCCTGAGCAGATCCTTCCTCTCACACGAGTGGTCCCTTCGCCCGGACGTCGCCCTCTTGATCTTCCAGAGGTGGGGTTATCCCCGTGTGGACCTCTTCGCGTCCGGGGGGAACAGGAAATGCCAGGCGTTCTGCTCTTTTCAGGGCAGGGAACCCAGGTCTATAGCAGATGCCTTCCTTATTCCGTGGACGACCCACTTGTACTACGCGTTTCCCCCGTTCCCGCTGGTCCACAGGGTCCTTCTGAAGGTGCGCAGGGACAGGGCCCGCGTGATCATGGTAGCCCCGGCGTGGCCCAGGCAACATTGGTACCCCATGTTGCTGGACCTGGCCTTAACCGACCCAGTTCCCCTGCCCCTTCACCCGGACCTGATCACCCAGGAACACGGGGCTCTCTGTCACCCGGACCTGCAGTCGCTGCACCTAGCGGCGTGGCTCCTGCGTGGCTGACCAGTTCTGAACTGCGCTGCTCAACGCCGGTACGGGAGGTACTCTTGGGCAGCAGGAAGCCTTTCACTAGAGCGACATACTCGGCCAAGTGGAAACGTTTCTCCTGTTGGTGCGTGGAGAAAGGTCTCCGCCCGATGGAAGTTTCGGTGGCCAATATTTTAGACTATATTTGGTCCCTCAAACAACAGGGCCTGGCGATATCGTCCCTGCGGGTCCACCTGGCGGCTATCTCCACCTTTCACCCGGGTGGGGATGGCCGCTCCGTTTTTTCTCACCCGACGGTGACTAGATTCCTGAAGGGGCTGGAACGTTTATACCCTAACGTCCAATTCCCTGCTCCAACCTGGGATCTTAACCTGGTGTTGTCTCGGCTCATGGTGCCCCCCTTCGAGCCGTTAGCTACTTGCTCCCTACTCTGTCTTTCTTGGAAGACTGCCTTTCTAGTAGCTATCACCTCAGCTAGACGGGTGTCGGAACTCCGGGCTCTCACGGTAGACCCCCCGTATACAGTCTTCCATAAAGATAAGGTGCAGCTGAGGCCACACCCGGCCTTTCTCCCCAAGGTGGTCTCAGCCTTCCACATCAACCAAGAGATATTCCTCCCGGTTTTTTTCCCGAAACCTCACTCTTCAGGCAGGGAGCAACAGCTCCACTCGCTTGATGTCCGTAGGGCTCTCGCTTTCTATGTGGAGAGGACCAAACCGTTCCGCAAATCCCCCCAGCTTTTCGTGGCAGTAGCGGACCGCATGAAGGGGCTTCCCATTTCTTCACAGAGGTTATCCTCGTGGGTAACGTCCTGTATCAGGACCTGCTATGACTTGGCCCACGTCCCTACGGGCCGTGTGACTGCACATTCTACCAGGGCGCAGGCGTCGTCGCTGGCTTTCCTCGCCCGTGTGCCCATCCAGGAAATCTGTCGGCAGCGACCTGGTCATCAGTCCACACCTTTGCTTCCCACTACGCCCTGGTCCAGCAGTCAAGAGAGGATGCGGCCTTCGGATCTGCAGTGCTCCATGCCGCTACTTCTCACTCCGACCCCACCGCCTAGGTATGGCTTGGGATTCACCTAACTGGAATGGATGTGAGCAATCACTCGAAGAAGAAAAGACGGTTACCTTTGTAACTGTTGTTCTTCGAGATGTGTTGCTCACATCCATTCCACACCCGCCCTCCTTCCCCACTGTCAGAGTAGCCGGCAAGAAGGAACTGAGGAGCGGGTGGGCCGGCAGGGGTATATATCAAGCGCCATGGCGGCGCCACTCTAGGGGGCGACCTGCCGGCCCACTGGAGTTGCTAGGGTAAAAAGTTTCCGACGAGCGCGCACACCTAACTGGAATGGATGTGAGCAACACATCTCGAAGAACAACAGTTACAAAGGTGAGTAACCGTCTTTTCCAGCTGGGAATGGCAGCCTTGTGAAGAGGAGACTGGGACAGAAGAGCTCTGGATGTGGTAGAAGACACTAGGGCTGAGTATGAACTTTGATGATAGACTTTATTTTTGGATCTTGAGGATTGTTTTGAATTGCTTCGGTTATTAAACCAGCCACAGGCAGAGGTGGCGTTAGTCACGAGGAAGTCTGCGTGGAATTTTTAAGAGGCTCAGATGAAAGGAAAAAGAATCAGGGCATCACAGAGCCACGCCTGCACATCCTTTGTGAGAGAGCCTTTCCACAGTAGGTGATGCTCAGTTTGATCACCTCTGTTATTACCAAATCTCTCCCATCCTTCTCATCCTTCTCTCATCCCAACCCCAGCTCCAAGCAGAGTTTTGACTTCATAATGGGAGAAGTGCCAGAGATTTCCATGAAGTCCACTATGAACTTTGCTATTCATTTTACACAGAAGGTTCTTGAACATTATAATGATGGGCAGCAGTATGAAAACGACAGATGCTTAAAATTATTCAAAGAGAGCTTTCTTAGTGCCCCAAATTTTGCAAAGTGTTAGAGACTGGATTTTGCCCTCACCTGGAAACTTGCGGTGATCTCTTAAAACATCCATGAATGGGAAAACACAGGGAGGTTGTACCTGATGTCATCTTAAAGGAGAGCACCATCCCTGATTTTCCTCAAGCTAGGGGACAGCAGGCTGGACACTAGTGTAGTAATATCCATTGTCTTTGTTTTCTCAGCTTTGGCAGGTGGCAACACTTCACCCCCTGTAATTCTCTATCAAATTGTGCTCCCTGAGCTTCTGCAAGTTCCTCTCTCTCAGTAGAGGAGGAGAAAAGAGAACAAAAACATTATTTCTGACTTCTAGTGGCTTTTGGTTTATTTGCCTTTTTTCTTAATCCCTTGGGCTTTCTGGGGCAAGATGCAGACAGCCATATGCTTATGTAGGTTGTTTGGGAGCTGATCCCATTTTCCTTTGCCCAGGAACTTGAGGCAGGAACTACTCATTAGAATATAAGAAACTTATACCAGTGTCATAATTCTCAATGTACTATCCTGAGGTAATTGCTTTAGGAAAAAAAGCACCTGTTTTAGCCCATAGGATGCAACAGAGGACTCTCTGCTACCACGGTGGCTGCAGCTAATTTGTTGCTGACATGCCTCATGTCCCTTCAGGTGGAAATGATCATTGAGAGGAGTCAGAGTGTGTTTGGCTTAGGATGGCTCCAGGTTCCTTTCCTTCCGGTGCTATATGTGCTCTGAAATGGAGTGCAACTGTGGCCACGTCCAGACTAGGAATTAAAATCGATTTTAGATACGCAACTTCAGCTACGAGAATAACGTAGCTGAAGTCGAATTTCTAAAATCGAGGTACTCACCAGTCTGGACGGCGCTGCATCGATGTCCGCGGCTCGCCGTGTCGATTCCGGAACTCCGTTCGGATTGATGGAGTTCCGGAATCGATGTAAGCGCGCTCGGGGATCGATACACCGCGCCCAGACTAGACGCGATATATCGATCCCCGAGCAATCGATTTTAACCCGCCGATGCCGCGGGTTAGTCTGGACGAGGGCTGTGACTATCAGCTTCAGAGCCCTTTTTGCTGGCAGAGTGAAACTTAGCGAGTTGGGCACACTGAAAATAAAATATCAGGTTGCAGGTACTTATTGCATATTGAATACCATCTGGACTTTGTGCTATTCTGGTCTGCTCCACCATCTCAAGGTGGGAGAAGTGTATTCTAGTCAGAGTGGTCCCTAAGTGGGGAAAAAAAATTCCCCAGAAAAGAAGAGAAAAAGGAGGCGGAAGAATTGCTCAAAACTGCTGCAATTTTAAAAAGGGGCAATGTTTAAAACAAGAACGGCTGATGCTGGAACCCATCATGGTCATTCTCAAGGTTGGGGGTAAGGTGCTTCTGTCAGTCTTCCCAGTGGGTGGGGCTAACACCCCTACTGTTCCTTTCAAAGCTCTTGAATTGCACCCTGTCGGTGAGGGAAAGAGTGCAACCACTCAGCGAGGATTAGTGGAGACATGATGCAGAATGGACCAGATCCACTGTGGCTGGTGTAGGTTATGAACAGAGGCAAGTACAAGGGCGCTTCTGCAAAGCCATTGTGACTTTCTTTTGTAAGGTCCAATGTTAATTGTGCAACATCTTTTGTCTCACCTGTCCCAAACTGTCTGCCAGGCGTACTGGGAGAACTCAGTCCCAGTCGGGGAAGAGAGAGTTGAGTTGACATCAAATGTGCCCAGAATTAATGCATTGACTCCGAGCCATTGTGAAACAGCTTCTACTTCATACAGTTCAACCCTGGAGCATGAGCAGTAAATGTCTCACAGGCATTTCACTGTGCTTCTGATGTAGTCGGATGTCCTACAGCTGCAAGTTTGCAGCATTGGCTGAACCAGTCCTGGTGTAAACTACTTCCTGTGGCAACATGATGCCCTGAGTTTGCTTTCAACCACTACATTTCCCACTGGAGGCCACCCCATGAGAAACTTCCACCAGGGTGACTTGGACTTGCTAAGACACTGGGCTAACTCTAGTCTAGTTCCAATAAATGTTTTGAGACCAAGCACACAAAACAAAAGCTAGTATGTGTGTGACCAATAATGTTTTGTGCTCTGCTGCTCCAGAGACGGCTTGTTTAACTGACTACCCTAACCCATGAGACACCTAGATGTTGGCTTACAAACAGGGAGGTAAACGAAACAGATTTAGCTTTAGCTTTAGATTAAATCCATACTCCCAGAAATAAAAAAGGCCAAAAATTTACAGCAAAACTATAGCCATTAATAATAGAATTTAATAGAGTATGTAAAAAACAAAAGTACACAATTGAGTTCTTGTATATCTTATGATATTGGAGAAGTCCCAGGTCTTTAAAATTGAGTTCTTCAGTTGGGGGAGAGGAGTTTTGTTTGGATGAAAGGAGGGTGCAGTAAAGGAAATGAGGCTTCTGCTGATAGAGGAGAATAGAGACTGGAGCTAAATTCTGCTCCAAACTGCAGTAAAGAGGGCACATATACACAGGGAAATATACTGGCATAACTATACCAGTGTACTGCTTCCAAGCAACATAAACTAACCTGCAATAAACCACTTGTATTCCAGAATAAGAGTGTCTACACAAGGAGTTCTAGTGGTAAAATGACTGCACTATAATTATACCAGTACATTTCCCTGTGTAGATAAGCCCTTATCGTTATAAGAATTAAACACTGCTTTCGCGTGTGAACTAAGGTGTCATTTTGTCTATTAACAAAGTGTTTGCACTATTTAGTGTGAAATTTACAAAAATATTAAAAACAATATTTGAAAGCTAGTTTTTGATAGATAAGTAAAAAGAGAAACTAAGTCCAGCATTCTGGACCAAATTTGTCTATTAGTTATGTGCTGCAACTCCCACTGAACTCAGTGGAAATTGTGTGTAGTTGATGGCTTCACTAGTGTCTGCAGCAGTGATGTGAATATTGTAGTTGCATTGATGTCAGCAATCACTACAAGGTGAGCCCTAAGTAAGGATATGCCGACACTACAGCTGCCAGTGTGCTTCCCAGCATGAGTAGACAGAAACAAGCTTGCTCTGTTTGAGCTGGCATGCTAAAAATAGTCATGTAGCTGGGGGTGACAGATGCAGCAGCTGTCTGAGTACAATTCCACCCAGACCTCCAGAGTACATACACAGGTGGCTGCCCCCAGCTACACTGCTATTTTTCACATGCTAGCTCAAAAGCAAACCGAGCACATCTGTCTACCTGCACTGGGAAGTAGATCCCAGCTACAGTGTAGACATAACCTATAAGATGTTGGATAGACTTCTGAAAAATGGATGGGCTCTTTCCCACATACTTTCATTGAGTCTAAGGGCTGGTCTACACTACCGCTTAAGTCAATGTAACGTACGTCGCTCAGGGGTGTGAAAAAGCCACCCCCTTGAGTGACATAAGTTACATCAACTTAAGCGCTGCCCACACCAGTGCAACGTTGGCAGGAGATGCTCTCTCACCAACATAGCTTCCAGCTTTTGCGGAGGTGGAATAATTATCCGACAGGAGAGTGCTCTCCTGTCGACATGGTGCGTCTTCACCAGGTGCAGCTGCGCCGATGTAGCACTCTCATGTAGACTTGCCCTCAGCCTGAGTGACTTGAAAATGAGACTAAGGCATACTTCGATCTGATATTTGAATGTTTGCTATTAAAGGTTAAATCCAAGATTTATTTCTTGGCACTGAGCATAGAAAATCCAGAGGGTTACCAACTAAAAACTTCATTTTATATTCTGGCTGAATATTGCATAACTTTAGTCAGATTGGATAGGACTAAAACAGGTAGCTTCTCCCATCATTTGTAGGCTAAATGGCACAAAACAGAAAGGCAGATAGAAAACAATGCAACCCACTACTATTGGCTAATGAATCCTTAAACCATGGACAGAGCAGAACTTATTGAGAAGAGATGCAGCAGACGTTTTTGTATTTCAGAAAGATGGGATGAAACCAAAACCCCACATTCAAATATCCTTGAAAACTGGGATACCTTGAATCCAGATCTGACCTTTGCATCTGAGGCTCATCCATGATTCAATATTCTGATCGTCAAACTCCCCAAGTTTTTGCACTGTTTTTGACATATCAAAGTCTCTCTCAAAAGCATAAGTATAATATTACAGTTGTCAAGTGGCATTTCTACTGCTCTGCTACAGATACAGTATTTTTAATATCCAAAACTAGATTTCATTTCAAAGAAACAATTTAAAAAGCCAGTATAACAGGACATAAGTCTAGATCCATTTGTAAATGGCTCCTGTAAGAGTCCAAGTAATCTCCCCCCCCCCAACACTCTGGCAACAAGAATAAAGTCCTGTTTGACTCCAAATTTAATACATAATAAAACTGTAACATTTATTTTGGGGATAGATTTTGAAGCTTTTACAAAGAATTTTCAGAAGTATAAACTTGTATCCCTTTTCCAAATATTTAAGTCCTTGTTAAATTTCCTGATTCAACCATTTCAAAGAGGAAACCAATTTACAGCCACACCGACAAAACAATGAGAAGTTCATCTAGTAATGCAATCAAAACATTTTTCTACTTGAAAAGTTGCAGTGTAGAGCAACTAAAGTGTCAGTTGCCTTACACACTGACTAGCCTTCCATATCTGTTTCTTGTTTTTCAATACAGTCAAAGGGTCTGATTCAAACCACTGAAGTCAATGAGCTTTGGATTAGGCCCAAACTTAGCTGGTATTAATGTTAAATCATAAAAAGTGACAGTCTCTAACACAACAAAGTATATGAACTCCAGTCATCAGCAATTAATATTCTTTATTCTCCCTAAAAGTGCCCATACCAAACAGAAGATACAGCCAAGATGCTACATCTGACAGCTTTACAAGTTGTGCAACATCCATGCCAAATGGCAGATACAAAGAAGAGCTTTACAACTCCAGCATCATGAAACCCAACAAAATAGAAAGCAGGATACATCCATCTCATCATCTCATTAAAGAAGAAAACAAGTTAGCTTTCAGCAGAGACCTACAAGAAAAAGTGTGTGTTAATGAAAAGTCTTTTTCAAACTCCATAGCTAATTCCTTGTTGCCAAAATCAGAATGTTTTCAGGCTAAAGCTATTGGACAATTAAGTCATCTCCTGCCAGTGCCAACAGTATATGAACAAACACGGAGAGTATGTATGAAAGAACCAAAATATGGGCATATTAGCCATCCTGCTATGAACCTGGATGAACTAGACAACGATGACAGAATGACAGTAAAGCTTGACCATGATTCTGAAAATGAACACATGATGGATACAAGAACTACTGGACAAGTCCCATTTGTATTTCTGAACTATCATCATGTTTTAGCCAAACACGGTACATTTCAAACCTCATCATGTACAGCGACAGGACATGTAGCAGAAAACTATGGATACACTTCTGAAGAGGTAAATACATTTATTTATAAAAATCAAAGTCCATCATCAGCCTCTTCTCCAGAAACCCACAAGGAGACTGCACTACCCCATTATATTGGAACTTCTGTAATAATAGCCAATGGGAGGTGACTATAATAGAAATGTATTTCTTAATTAAAAACAAACACAAACTGTAATGATTTCTAAAAAGCATGAGAAAACATGGTTACATTTACTGAGCATAGCAGAAGGTCAATGAGGGACAAACTTTGTGTGTTCTTGGCAAGTAATGTGTAATAGTACCTTTAAGGTCAGAAAATACACATCTAGCTTCAGTGCTTCATTGTTACAGATTAATCTCTGGTGTTGACTCTGCCAGTAAGAAGCCATATAAAGATCATATTTTTGTTATTTTACAGTATGTAACAAAATTAAAGGGTAAGTGTTATATGCCTAGAATTATACAGAGGCAACTCTTTTTTCTTTTTTTAAAAACTAGGACTCCAAAATTTATTCAAGATTTTTACCATTAATATGAACCATAAAATTTAGTTTAAATGTTATCTGACAAACACTGTGAAATATTAGAGCAATTTTCAACCCATGTTGTAAACAACCTGACAAATGAACTTTGTTTAAAAAATGGTAATGAATCCTAAGTATCCATGACATAATTGCATGAACTAACCACAAATCACATTGTCTTGGAATGCTTATTATTTGAATAGTCTAAAACATAGCTTGATAATTCTAGCTTTATGATATATTTTAACAGAGAGTCAGGAATTCATACCTTGTTGGTATCACAGGGTATTCTAGAGGGATGATAAAATGTCAAACTAGACGACACAGATACATATTAAAAAGTCTTGTCATAGCAAGATTGGCACAACATGAGATCGCACTGCAAGGACTGAAAATTACTCCCAATAAAAAAAATGCTGTGATAAGAAATAACTTTTTGAAGTGTGTGTGCCACTGGATATACTGGGAGAAGATAGTGCACTTTTTCAAAGATGCTATTCAAAAGACCGTCCTGATAGGAACATTATAAATTTCTTATTATAGACAGGAAAGGAAATAGTGACAAGAATTCAGTGAAACTTTACAAGCTTGGTTCAAAAATGTGTCAGCAGTTTCTAAAGTTTTGAAAAAGTTCAGATTTTAGCAAAGTTAAATTCTCCTTTTCGACCCAAAGTCAAGATTCAGGTTTCACAGATTCTCTCTCAGCACAAAAGACTCTGACAGACAGTTTGGACACAAGAAACCACTGCAAGTTACAAAAAGCAGTTCGAGTACATTTGTGTTAGATAGAGCTGAAAATTTCACACAGCTCTCATGGTTAGGTACAGTAAACTCTATCCAGGAAAAAGCATTTCAGATTAGCAGAAAATCCCTCTACTTAGTTTTGTTCAATATTTCCAATGAAGTACTAATTAGTTATTTTCGCCTGTCCCTATGGTGTACAAATCAGGACATAAGGAGACATACGTATTTACAAGAGAACCTCATTGTTACAAACACCAGAGTTACAAACTGCCCAGTCAACCACTCCATCTCATTTGGAACTGGAAGTACACAATCAGTCAACACTAGAGACCCCCCCTCCAAAAAAGTAAATACAGTACTGTACTGTGTTGAACATAAACTACAAAAAAAGTAAAGGGAAAGCAGCATTTTTCATCCACATAGCAAAGTTGCAAAGCTGTATTAAGTCAATGTTCAGTTGTAAACTTTTGAAAGAACTATAACGATTTGTTCAGAGTTGCAAACATTTTAGTTAGGAACAATCTCCATTCCGAAGGTGTTCATAATTCGGAGGTTCTACTGTATGTATGTTCTATAGAGAGTAGACATGATCAGCATACAACACCTTTTCCATCACCTCCATAAAAATTCTTTGTGCCCTTGATAAAATGACGAATGACTCCCTAAAATAATATATATAAACATTAACAAGTACAAATAATGGAGTCGGATAGTGTTTTAGAGGAAGACTGCATTGTATACTTGAGTCAGCAATATCTAGCTTCTTTTTTTAGTTCCATTCAAGGCTAGATTACATTATAAAAGCTTTTATCTGCCACAGCTAAATATAAATGTCTCATGCTCTGTAGGAGTATCTCTAAAGAAAGTACTCACATGGCTTGTGCAATATGGAAAAATACATGCTCATGGATTACACCTTATTAAAGACAAATATGTTAAAGGATGTAATACAATGTATACATTTTTAATCAATAAAGCATTTTCTGTATTTCATACACAGCAACAAAATTCATTTATCTTCCTAGATTTTTATGAATATTGATATAACAAGTAAACAGAAATGCTTAAGATGTGTTTAAAAAACAATTTTCAGTATTTGTACTGCCTTCCTATTAAAAGGTTAATAGTATTGAGAAAGCCTTATTTTGCAATTCATCTGATGCACTGCAAGTTCACAGTTAACTGAACTTTTAATTCGCTTACAGTGCTTTTATCTCTGCCCCTGCATACTTTCACTATAATGCTCGACAAAAATATTTACTAGTAGCTACTAGAATTTTGATGCCTTTACAAAAATGTTCACTGTAAGTGCACTCTGTGCTTCTCCAAAGATAGAAAGGAGTCAGGGCTAAAGGAATTTTACAAGTGAATCCTATTACTGATATTGATTATGATTAGCTACAAGTGCTTTGTTCTCATTGTTTAATTGACCTTCCAAACTAGTGTCACTAATGTATGTAGCCAACTTAATTCCTAGAAGAGTACAATGATGCCAAGACTTACTTGGGTTAATTTTTTAAAATTAAAAATGTCCTGCAATGAGAAAACTGACATTGTCTGCACTGTCAAGAAGAAACTCGATGCACAGCTCCCCCATATTACATATTGTACGGTGTGCTGCACACAAAGTCAGTCTAGTATATTTTTTGTTCTTTTGAGTCGGTCTTCATTGTGAAAACATGATTTCAGAAGGTACAAGTTTGGCTTTAGTGTTTTGTTTTTTTTAAAGTACAATACCACAAAGTATTTTCAAGCATTTACTTCGTTATTCACACTTTGCAGCTGTAGTCAATGAATGTGTGTTATGGATGTGTTCCATCGTTCTCCGGCAGATGTTTTACAGTACATGAGGTTCTGATACGTAGAGGTTTATAGTTAGGAAATAGAGAAGCAATTATGCATTCACATATGATAATGTGGATTAAGTTTCAGAACATATATTTGTCACTAAAAAACCCAAATGTGCAACATTTCCCTGAGCCACCTCAAAACAGAAACACTGATTGCGTATTCACATATGGAACATGAATGAAGAATTCTATAAAGAAGTAGAAGTACAGATATATACTTTGAGACACTTAAACTACAGATGTTCACTGTGCATACTCAGCGCAGTATATGGTGCAAGAATTGATTTTTTTTTTTAAATATTAGGAAAAATATTCCATATAAGTGAAATGTAAATCAGAATATATTAGGGAAAAACCATTTCATTTCCCTTCTCTCTACCGCATTCATTTGAGCCAGAAATACTTTCATTGTGCAACTCCACAGATTTTTTCACTTCTTAGGGAGTTCCTGGAATGGCAAAGAAACTATGTAAAGAGAAATACAGAGTTTTAATGAAGAGTGAAATTGGGAACATTAATCACTTATTGGTGTCTCAAAATTTGCATGCTGTTAGCAGAGATATCACAACACATGTAAGTGCAGTAACAAACTTTTCTATTGAATACAGCCCTGAAGTTTCTAAACAGTTACTCAGTAGATTTACTCATTCTAAACACAGTGATATGCACAATACACAGGTTAGAAAATACAGCTCACACACAAAACAGATGCTATTTTTATAAAAGAATGGGATATCTGCTGCAGTATTGGTACTTGTCCAAAATCCACAAAATGTGACAGTAAATGTGTTTTTTTCAGTCCATCTCAGTTATGTCTCAGAACAAATGTGTCTGAGTCCACTATTTTCCTGGAACATTTTTTTTTTTAAAATATGATTCAGAAATGAAGTATTTGGCAAATACTTGTGAAAAGTAAAGAAAAATACAAACACACTATTAATGCTCAGAATTATGTATCTACTCCCTAAAAATATAAAACATATTTTGCTTATTTATAATATAAAACAAAACTATTAAAATGTTAATAAATACTGTAGCCAAAGGAGTAATAGGTTTGATTTTTTTTTTAAATATAAGCATAAGGTATCATTAAGAATGACAGACACATAGTGGAGATTTTTTTGAGCATTTAGAATTTTTAATTGTGATCATAGCTTTGACAACATAACTTAGATTATTCTTTCAAACTATAAAATGCAAGGATTTAATTAATTTTATTCCAACTATGCATAGCAGTTTTCTAGAAATAGCCTTATCTTTAAGGACTGAAAATAACCCTGTCTGCTGAATAAAACCTACCAGTGGAGTATTTTAAATACATCACAAATTTACAGCATTTGATTGCAACACCTTTTCCTAGATGATTTGTGGGACTCTAATGTGTTAATTGTTCTAATTCTTCGGCTAAGTCCCATCTGTTAATGGTGAGAAAGCAGCTTCACCATAGCTTTGGCACCATGGTACCGGTCCACTACAATAGCATAACACTGCTGAAAAATGCATGTGCTCTCCACAAATACTGCTCACCAAGAAATCAGCTAGTTTTAATAGGTTCTAATGATGGAATCTAACCCCATTAAAAGACATCAGCTGAACTGAAGCATGGGTTATGTACTACTTTCCATGCCAAATATTTCAGAGCTGTATTTTTTGGATAACTATATGTCTCATCATAGTTCCCCAGCTCGTTTCAGAATTGTAATTTTTCAAATTACTACAGTCCTATGGCTGAATCAAAAAGAACAAAATATCTTGGACTGCCTCCCCTGCCAAAAAACCACCAAAACCAAAATATTTTCTTACCTGCAATAGTGGAGCTACAGCATAAAGATTTAAACATTTTTCAGTATAATTTCTAGATAACAGCCCTTGAGGTATATTAATCTTGCAGGATATTTATTTAAAAATGCACCAAACACTTATAAAACATCATAACAGGAGTGAGGTTTGCTTAGATCTTGAACTCTTAATTCTAAGTGCCTGATATAATTTTAAAAACACTGGAAATGGTATCAGTTCTACCTGGATACAACTCCCTGTCTCACTCTTTCCAAAGAGAGACAGGCAGACACCTTCTCCTCCCCCAGTCACACTTGCTCAGCAAAAGGTTTGCTATCAATATACAATCTCTAACTATTTTCACATCTGATGAGGAGTTTTATATCTGAGACCAGGAGAAAATCTCAAATTGCAAGAAATATGGGTCCCATAATGAAATACTTTTGACAGCACTTCATCAAGAAAATTGTTTGAGATGTGGCATCAGCCTAAAAATGAAATAGGTGTTTTACTAATCTAGATATTTTAACAGCAACACATTTTCAGTGTGATACTTCTAGATTTTTGGGATGGCTGACTTTCTACCTTTGCCCATACATATTTCTATGCTTTATCTAATTTGTATAGGGATTTTTTAAATCGAAAAACGTAGTAGTTATATAAAAACTCTGACTTTTTTTTTTTAAATATACAAGTTTGGCACAAAAACAATGAGATTACCGATTGTGTTCCCCATATACCTTAAGATGAGTGTAGAATAAAAAGGCTTTCTTGACAGTGACAGCTGCTGGTCAGAATGGCCTTACTCAGCTGTTCTGCATAGAACAGGAATTTGCTTTGTAAAATTCTGTGGTACATCTGAAGCAAAAGTCAGGTTTATGACAAATATTTCATCCAACCGAAGGCTGTTTTTCCCCTCTCAAGACAATAGGTAGTCTTGTATACACGAGAACAAGCCATTAAAAAGCGTAAAGGAAAAGTTGTATTCCCACACGATCTACTTGTGCTCTGACATGTCCACACTTCATTAGTTTTCATTTACAAAAAGGAAATTAAATAATTTTTCCAATGCAGACATGTCCAGAATAGCATTTCAGCGTAAAACATAAACAAAATATGGTTTTCATTAAGAACCCCCCACAGTAATCCAAAAAGCAATGACAGGAGCTATGAAAGACTGTTGGCATTTTATTATATAGTTGAAGATATATATCTGGCTGCTCTACAGGTCCTGTGGCATTTCAGCTAAGTGCAGTTTTATAGACACTCAGCTCTGCCCACAAGGAGTACATTTTCCCCCTTAGTTTTTTTATTGGGATAATGTGCCTACTGCAATGTTCATGCAAGTGGGTCTTGGTCTGGCTAGCTTGAGGAAAAGGGGTTTTGCCCCTTTAACAGCTCCCTTTCAGCAGATGGGGAGAAAGGGGAAGTTTTCAGGTACTGACAGGAAGGGCAGAAAGCAGTTGGGGCCAGGTCAGTTGACGGTTGCTGCATTACCTGCTGACTGAAAGAGTGGGGGGTGGGGTGGGGGGGAGGTATTTATACCCATGCAGCCCTACCAACCCATGTGAGCAGGCCTATATTCTTATGTAGAGTCCCAAAGAAGTCAGTGATGCTCCAGGAAGGCATACAGGTCTGCATTAGTGCATCTATATGCAGAAATAGGATTCTGCAAAGTGTTACATGGGCTTAAACTGCGCATTTTGGACCTAGATGTTGATCCAAATATTCCCAATGTTTTGGGGTGTTTGTATCCAGGGTTTTGGATCAGTTCATGACCGAGATCAGGGCATGCCACCACATTCAAATCTGGATCCAAGTTTCCTGAAGTTTGGGTGTATTTCAATCAGGGGACCGTATTTCAGGTTAATCTCATATGGAAATTTTCAGAAGAACTACTGTTGCTACTGATCTCACTACAGTATGGGCCATATATTGTCACATTTCAAATGTAAGTCACATTCAGACAAAAAAAAATCAGTGGTATCATATGGCCCTAAGTGTGTTAATTCTGCTTTACAAAAAGACTGCCTGACTGTGCCCTGATAGTGACAGTCAGGTTTTATATTAAAGACTGTACCACAAACAGCAGTTTTCTCGATTAATTCAGCTACACAAGAGTCAGATTGGGAATGTACTGCTCTGCATTAAGGGAAGGTTTTCATGATGAAATAAACCAGACCAAGAAGAACCAAGAGCATTGTTGAATTTTCTTTTCACTGTTTATAGCTGCGGATGCTGGCAAGGAGTAAGAAGGCAATATCAAAATTCTGCAGTTGACAAGTAGCAACATGCATCATTCATAAACTGTATAAAGAAAAGGTAGAGAAGAGTAGAGAACACTACATTGTAAGAGTTCCTTTCAGTATTTAAAATTAGTAGCTCAAACTTAAATTTGAGTATTAAAAATAAATACTCATGTATATCTATAAGTCAGTAGTCAAAAGTTCCCAGCCCAAAGTAGTATTAAAATCTAACCAAAATCTTGTGAGAGGGAAGTTGGGCATTATTGTTTAAACAGAGTATATTAAAATAAAAGTCATTCAATATTTAGTCTCTTGTTGTGTTATTTCTATCATTTTTTGGTGTGCAGTCCTGTCTGATGTAAGAAACTTGACTGTTTTGTAAGGCACAAAGTGAGAGAAACTACGACATGGAGGGCAAAATCCTCACTTTAAATACACAGAAAACTTAATCGCTAGCAATTTACTGACAAAGCATCCAAATCCCAGTAAATCAGGATTACTCTAATCTACCATTACAGGCCAACTCTCCTTTACGATTTCTTGGATTTGTAATTGAGCTGATCTCCTTATATTGGTTATTTATGAAGTGAACTTTAACCCATAAATTCCATTTATGGCTAGAAGACAGGAATGTATTTGAGAGAACCCACTTGGTTGAGCCAAGCTTCCTAAGAGAAGGGTGCTGTAATAACCAATGGCAGTCCACAGTAGGAGACATAGCTGGCTTTTGGCCAGGTCACACCTGATGTCTATTGATGTGTGGTGATTGGCTTGAGGTCATTGCTCAGGTGACCGGGCTGTAAATGAAAATTTGACTGGTCCAGGAGAAGAATCTGAAAGCATATCCGCGCAATTGGGAGCTCAAGTTCAGCTTCTCGCCTATCCCCTCCAGTCACATACTGTCTTATCTACTGTATCTGACCCAGCCTCTACAGCAATTAGGTAAGGTTGGAGGCCTGACTGCAGGGCACTTTCAAGTAAACAATCCTTAAATTCCTTGGGTTCCATTATTAACACCACAATAGGAGGCTTGCTTTGGGAAATAGTATGAAAGTACAATAAAAGAGATTTTAGAGAGATGGTAGGAACAGAGGTTCTCACTGGAGTAGTTGCTAGCAGAGGAGACCTTAAGAATAAGGTTCCTTCTCTTATTTCATCATTTGGATGGGGTTCATCTCTCAGGGACTAAGTGAAGTACAGTCAACACTGATATCAATTCTTGGACTGAGTATTTGATGGCCAATAGCAAAGGGGACGACAACTAAGTGATTCACTAATTGCATATGTGGTGGGCAATTCTTGTGGAGGGTTAAGAGCTCTTGAAAGAAAGACCATGATACAAGGAGGAATGGGGTGATTTACGAACAATCAGAGCTAGTTAACAGGCTAAGAAAAGCAGAAAATATCTATATCTTGGGAGTTATATATTAACCCAGTTCACAGGCACTGCCGGTGGGGATGTGCAAGCATAAGGCCATCACAAGAGAGGTGCAAAGGGCCCACAGGCCAAAGATCCAGTTACAGAATGATGAAAGGATACAGAAGCCCACTGGGAGCAGAGCCAAATCAGCAAAGTTGCTCATTATTTCTAAAGGGTGGGAGGGACTATAATCTAAGTATACAGTGAGTAAACAGTTAACTTAATAAACTTGCAGAATTCTTCCCACTTTCCCTTATGGGTGTGTGGTTTCACGTGTCCCCTCCACAGCTGACATAAGCAGAACTCATTTCTTTAAAATCTCATAGTAAGTAATTTAAACATTTTATTGCTTATACCCAAAGCAAAACCACAAGAGATGCATTATTCAAACACATTTTTAAAAAAACAAATATATGCAGTTTTTTTAGTTTCTTAAATATACTGAATTAATGATGAGCTTAACATAGTCCTTTGCAAATAGCTCCCTACTGTAAATGCTCACAACAAACAATACCATTAGTGAATTTTTAAAGAAACAGCAATTAGCGAAAGATTACAGGTCTCCAGTAATGAGATGATAACTAACTTTTGTAGCAACTTTCAACTAAGCTATCCATGTTAAGAAAGAAGAAACTAAAGACTGGTAAAAAATTGATTTATCCTAATCATAAGCTACCTCTCACCTCTATGCTTAAAAATATGCAACATGAAAAATGCATAGAAAAGACTAACTGGGCCTTAGGGCCACTGGCTAGAAAACACAGCAGAAATTAAATAATAATGTAAAATGCTATATGTAGCTTTTACACTTCACCTCCAAATCATTCCAGTTTGATATATTGTGTATAGCCAAGATCAGCTGCTAGTTGCTGAATACTGAACAATCTTTTTAGAGCAGCTTTTTCACCAACTGTAAGGTCTATTGCTGCTTTGAGATAATAAGGTTTTTCAGCATGTCAAATGAGTTGCCATCTGGGTGCACAGACTCTACACCTTTGCCTTCCTCATGAACTTGAAGGAATCCACAATCATCTATTCCAACTATCCATGCTAAAGGGCCCTCTTCACTCCAGAGACGGACGTGCCTACCACTACAAAAAAAAAAAAAAAAAAAAAGAAGAAAAGGGAGCACCAGTTAATTATTTAAGAATAAACTTGGAACACGTCACAAAAGTAACCCATTATATTACTACATGTGAACTTTTCCCTCCTCTGAAATGAAATGAAAATGAAACAGTGGTTGAAATTCACCAGAGCTGGTTGTGGATTTTATATCAGTTATAAAAACAATTCAACAAGGATGACTAACAAACAGTAATCATGATAAATACTATAGGGAGAGAGCATTGAGTCTTCTATAAAGACAGTGTTATTCCTCATTTCTCTGAATCTTTAGAGATAATGACCTTCAGCAGAGCTCCTTTTTCTCCTTAGACTCCTTTTGCAGAACGCATGGTTAATTCACACTATTTTTACAATGTAATTTTTGATAAATTAGTACAGCACAATTTCAGCATAAGCAAAACAAATAGCTACAAAACCCCAAATATTCTCACTGTTTCATGAGATTGTACATGCAAGATGCCTAACAAAGTTTTGTAATAAATGCCAATACATTAACATTTTGATCTATGTTATTCTAACACCAATATAAATACTGAAAGTGTGCTCTTACGTAAAACCCAACTAAGTCACTGCTGCTTGAAAAGGCAATCTAGTGGAACATTCACAGTGCAAGGCAAGACATCTATGAGTTATTCCTAATTCTCTAAAGGGAAAGTTTAGGAAAAGATGAATAGAAAAGACAGCTATACTTACGCATGTATCCAGTATTTATAATATAAGGGAAGAACTCCATCAGGTCCTTTTTCCTGAAATATGTCTATCAGTCTTTCCAGCACAGTTACACTCCTAGCAATCAGGTAGTCTACTGTTAAGGACCTTAGTTTTGTCATATTTTTCTTATTGTACTCCATGATGAGATCATTGATGCATATGGTGGGATTGCTATTATTCACATTAAATCCATAGCCTGAGGAAGAAAAATCATGAGTGCAGAGTAGGAAATACTGACTATTTCTTATCATATAACAAATGCATTTGCACTGTCTTCAATCATTAGGTGAAAAGCTTTCTAAAGGTTTTCATAAAGGATTTCCCCACCATTATACCGTTTTTCATCAATCTCTTGCATTCCCAAATCCATGTATGCAGCTAATTACACGGAGTCTAGTTAACGTTTATGTCTACATCCTCCCTTAAACTCTTTTCTGCCAATAAATGCCAGATCAAATAGCCCCTATAAAGTCCCATCAGGAAAATGCCATCCTACCAAACTCCTAACTTGTGACTAAAGTGAAGATTTAGGAATAAGGAAAGTGCTAGCTGTGTTGTCTCGACGGCCAATAAAAAACTGAAAATCCCTTAAATTATGGTATTGACAGCCAGCTACCAAACTATCTGAAAGCAGATGATTAACCATACTATGAATCTAGCAGCCTAGAATGTGACAAGAGTCTCTTCTATTTATTACAGTTAACTGATTTCATATTCTGGAAAATAAGCCTTTTTTCCCTCAGCTCATAAGTCAGCAACTGGCTTTCTGGGAAAACTCCTGCAGAGTCAGACTTTTCAGGGTTAGACTCCAGATAGTTTAAGCTGTCTTGCCATAATATACTTTTGAAGCCTCAAGTTTCTCACTGAGATCTCTCCAGCTAGGATACTGTTGGCAAAAAGCCATTCTTATTATACGGCTCTTGGGGACCTTTCTTGCAGCCTCCTCAAACAGGCTTTGAGAGATGTAAGAAAATCTTGTATAAACTATTTATTCCCTCCTTCCCCCCGTATAATGTGGATTTTCCTTTCCCTGTGCAGTTAGGCTAGACGTGTCACTCAGGCTCAGGAGTAAACTGGCTTCTTCTGTAGGAACCAGTAGGTTACATTATTTTATAAACTTGATGAGATCATGAAAACATGGAATTAATTCATCTGGAATTATCTGGAGAGAAAAGGTTCTCTTCAGGAACTAAATTATTTTTTTTCTTTTTTAAATAACTAGAATATGCACACGAAAGAAAGATCTACAGTAATATCTAGCAAAATATACCAATACCACTGGAAGTAGGGAGAAACATATTATCTAACAAGAAAATGAGAAAAATTAACACAATATGCTAAGAAGTAAACAACTCAAACACAGCTATTTGCACTCAAACATAGTACATATGAATAAAGACCTTAGCTACTAATGTACTATCAATTTCAAGATTTTTTCCAAAAACTGTGACAGCAAAAGAGAAAACATCACCTATCTTGCACAGCCTGACAAACATGTGAACAGAGGATCAGACTGAAGCCTTAGAAATCTCTTCATAGGATATATGAAATGAGTGACCTGTCATGGTTAGAAAACCTGGTAATGCCAGTTAGTTAAAGAGTTTGTCTTTGGCCTTGTCTGCTTCTGAGACGGACACTTAAATTCAGCTGGGTTCCCTAGCAGAGAGGATCTTTATCCTGATAGAAAAAACAACAAAGAATCCGGTGGCACCTTAAAGGCTAACAGAGTTATTTGGGCATAAGCTTTCGTGGGTAAAAAACCCACTTCGTCCGATGCATCGAGTGAAAATTACTGATACAGGCATAAATATATATTGGCACATGAGGAGACGGGAGTTACCTTACAAAACACAGCTACCTCTCTTATAATGTAATCCTTCTAACCCTAGTATCAAAGTAACAGTAGTTTTATTAGCTGACAAATGCAGTTTTAGTGGTTCCAAGACTGCCTTTGAATTTGACACGAATTTGTGGAACAGTTTAACTCAAAAACCTTTTGGTTGAGGTTCTCAATGGGACTTTCAGGAAACAGGAAAAAGAGCCCTCGCTCCCTCTCCACCCATAACTAGGGTTAGAAGGTTTAGATTATCAGAGGGGTAGCCGTGTTTTGTAAGATAACTCCCTTCTCTTCATGTGCCAATATATATTTGTGCCTGTATCTGTAATTTTCACTCCATGCATCTGAAGAAATCAGTTTTTTTTAACCACAAAAGCTTATGCCCAAATAAATTATGCCACAAGGACTCCTTGTTGTTTTTGACTTAAAGCTGTGTAACTTGTTTAGATCTTTAAGCTATCAGGGTAGGAACCATTTCTTCATTTGCTCTGTAAAATACTGTGCACATATGTTGTGCTATGCACCAATACTAAACAATAATAATAATCTCCCTGTCTTAACATTCTGGATTCGTCAAGGAACTTCTATGTAGTTTTTAGACTTATCAAAAGATAAAGAATTGCTTTGAGGAGGCAGGACATTCTGGAACTCCCTACAGAGCACAGAGTTTGCTCCTGAGCACGACAGATCTATTCTACTCCTCACTTCATGGAGAAAGGAAAAGACACAGCGTGCTTATTAGATAGGAAAAAACATTAAAAATATAGTAAACTTTTCTCCATGGTACCCTACCTTTGTGACTCAATGTGAAAGAAAATTTTCATCCTGTTATTTTTAATTCTTCAAAATCTTCTATATCAATCCTGATGCTTGTGTTTAGCTTCTCCTGGCCAGCCATATGGAAAGTTATAGAGCTCTGAAGACATCTATTTTTTGTGTTTTGTGAATATCATGGTTTGCATACCCACTTCTCATTTGCTCTTGTTCTTGTAGTTTGAACTCGTATAGGACATTAAGAATAATTAAATAGCTTTAGAAGAAATGGCCTGACAAGCCTGAAATAATTTAGACACTTACCAATAAGTATGTGAAATGTGTCTCCCATAAGTGTAGAATTTACCAGAACCCCACCAAGCTTCATTAGGTCACTGTAGTAAATATCATTTGGCCACTTCACTCGCAGGTCAATATCCTAAATAAATCAATGTATATGTATATAAACATATTATGCTCTTCTTTTGTAAAGACTCTGCCATCACTCAGTATTTTTGCAAATGCCATCTCTCTCTGCTACCTTGGAACATAATTTAGTTCTTTCTTAATTAAAGTAGATCAAAATGTTTTACAGAACAATGAGTCAGATACAGAACTATATTTGAATTTGAGTTTTTATAACTAAGCACACATTTGAGGTACTCTGGTAAGTATAACAACATTAAAATGGTAACCCGTGACTGCCAAAAATCCAAATATCAAGGAGAAAGTTGGCATTTTCACCTTGAAAAACTCTTTCTCAAGGCTTACTCCTCAACTCCAAAGAAAGTAAATATCTGTAGGGGAATCTGCATCTTCTGGATGCCTTGACCTAGCCCAAGTTTCGTGGTGGTTTATTATGAACGTTGGCAGCAATCACAGACATTGAGAGCAGTTATTTAGTAATAAGCTATACAGTAGATATTAATGGCTTACAGGAACTATACATAATCAAAAATAGGGATTGCAAAGTGACTTGGCAGAGGTCTTCCCTAAAAATCTCAAAATCACAGACAATAGGTAATCAACCATTGGAACAATTTACCAAGAGTTAAGGGGATTGTATATAACTGGCAATTTTGAAATCAAGATTGGATTTTTTAAGCAAAGAAACTAAAGTTCAAAAGGAATTATTTTGGGGAAATTCCTTGGCTTGCGTCAGACTACATGATCACAATGGTTCTTTCTAGTCTTTCAATCTATTAATCTATGAACAAATTTGTTGAATTTCTTTATTCACCATAAAAATTTGTTTCAGGATAAAAATGATCTATTAAAGAAAAACAGTCAACTTTGCTAAACACGCCTAGAACTGCCCACAATGAACAGAACAAATATATCCCAAGGTCCTTGCAGAAAGAAGTCAGACAGGGAGGCAATGACATCTTGAAAATCATGAAGGAAATTCAGCAGTCAGGAGAAAATTCCAGTTCACAATTAACTATGTAAATAGTCCTAAAAATATTCACATTTTATGCAGCTATGTTCAATCTATACCATGGTATTGAAAACACAAACTGCATCATATGACACCATTCCATTGCAATACAGAAGTTTTTGTTAAAGCCACAGAACTGAATTAAAACTTTGCACCAGCTACTTAAATGTAAAAAGAAAGCAAATGTGCTTCCTGGAGCTTAAAAAACTGCACATGACTGGATCCCAAGAGGCAAATAATGGGAGGTGCTCCACGACTACAAGAATCTGGTTTCCTCTCTTTTTGTAGATCATGAAATCCTTTTACAGGATGTGTGAAAACTGCACCTGGGTCTATGTCTACTTTCCTGACAGATTTAAAGGCCAGGGAGGATTCCATTACACAGATGTCTCTGCATATCTGTACAGGAAATGCTAACTTATTCTGGTACCATACAAAATTGTAAGAGAACATCACTAGTTCATATTCATTACCACAAGCACTTGACTATCCACATTTCAGTGCAGATTTACAGAAGATTCTTTGGACATACAGTTTTCAAAGCATGCCACAGCTAAGCCATTCAGTATGTCAGGATTAACAGATCTTCTCAAGGCATCCTGTGCAGGTCATTACTCTGAGTAAACAAACTGTAACAGACTCAGGAGTTTGAAAAATACACATTGCTAGCTTATCTATAGGGGGAAGTTAGTGTGGAATAAGTTAGGGTGTGAATGTAAAGCGCAATAGTTATTTCATACTAGCTCCACTTTAAAGTACATTAAATTTAACCACACAAAAGCACTTTTAGTCCAGAATAAGAGTGCCATGTGGTGAGCTAGGGCAACATAACAATTGTGCTTTAAATTTACACCCCAGCCTGTTCTGCACTAACTTCCCAAGCAGACAAGTCAATGGACCACAGATATTTGTACTGCAAAGGAACTAACTGTTGGCTATGGAGAACAGCAGATATTTCTACAATAGTACTAATTTTCAAGATTAACTATAGTGGTGACATGAGTTTTTTGTTGTAATATAATGAGGCAAGATGAGCTGCTGCATAACTACCATTGTTTCCAAAGGATTTACTGTCAAAATATAAAATACAATGATTCTGCACTGACTTAGCAGGTTACATGTAGTGGTGACACATGTTATTTTTATTTGTAAGTTATATACTGGCTCCTAAATACTGTTCTGAGTCAGGGACAGTAGAAAATATCTAGAACATAAGGTTTGTTTGTATTCAGAGCACTGTCATCTGCAAATGAAACTCTGAATTGAACTGTCATATTTTCCCACTGAGAATCCAGAACTGTGGACAGTAGCTTGAACTGCTGTCCATTTAGAACTGTGAACACTAAAGACACAGCCCTAAAAATGACTGACTGACAAACTGAGACACGTAGATTTGATATTTTTGTATGAAAATTCTGGAATGGAATTTGAGCGTAATAAAACAACATTAAAAGTATGTTAAAGTAATAATAAAAGTCTGACATGCAAAAAGGTATTGGAAATATAAAGTTAAGATTGAAACCTCATCCAAAACGTAGAACATTGTTCCTAGCTACTGAAGCTCATATGGCATATATGTTTATCCACCACGTGGAGAGCCTTGCATTACCCTAGGTCCAATGGGGCAGTTTAAGACTAGAGTTTCAGATTTAACTTTGAATTTCCTTGCTTTCATGGATTTGAGTCAGACTCTTAACATTGTTTTAATCCATTGTCTGTCTTTAATTTCCTTTCTTTAAAAAAATCTCAAACGGAGTACAGAAATCCTTTCTTCCACTGAGTTTAGGATGATGACAAACTGTCAAAGCATATTTAGTGATTCCTCTTAATTTAATGATTACTGATATGATGGAACTTAATAGCTCCAAATTATGTAGTTAATTCATTCTTAGGGGGTGGAGTATGTTTCTTTCAAGATAAACTCAATTTCTTTATGGTCAGAACAAGCTATTCTAAAAATATAAATGTATACTCTGTAGACTCAACTGTATATGTTATTGACACAATTATTCCTTCTGTGTTAATATCATCATCTATTGTGTCAATCAAGTTGCTACTCCTGAATGGACTAATTTTTAAAAAAAAATATTTCATTGAAAAGTAGCCGCTATATATGCCACAATATGAAGAGAGGTGCAGAAGCAAGAAGAGTCTTAAACTATTATGTCTATTTTTGCTTTTGGACTCACACTTTAAAAAAGTAACCCCTCTTCCCCTTTTATTTTCAATAGTTAAAAATACTGACCTCCCCAGCCAAAGATTTTGTATTGCAAATTTCAGTCTGGAGCAATTTTTACAGTCAAGTTATGAAGTGCTGAAGCTAGGAGGTTTTAATAGAAGGGCTGACAGACCATAAACTACAGCAAAGCTACTGGGTGCCACCAGAATAAAGTTCATGCGTAAATGTGCATAAGACATTCATTTTGAGTAATATAGGAAACATGTGCTTTAGTTAACTACTTCTGTAAAATACTGAAGTTTTATAGTTAGCAAATACTAGAATATGGTAACATTAAAAAAAAAAGAGATATGAGGTGAAGAAGAAGATTGGTTCTTCATTTGAACACTGACAACAGGACATTCGATTCCCTCCTGAGAGCAATATTCTTAACTTTATCTTTAAAAATCAGTTTTCAACCTTCAGAAAGAGTTGGAAAAAATCCTTTAAAAGGGAACAAGTGGCCTCTGAAACGCACCAATAAAAAAAGCATTTATCAGTTTTGTTCCGTTTTTCTTCACACTTTTCCTCAACACTTTCATAACCAAAACAAATGAATCCAACACTTAGACAAAGCAAAAGGTAAATCCATCTTCACTGATGGAATCTGAGGCTCAAATGCTCATCAGATTATAAGTGAAATGAGTTTGCTAGATTCAATATAATCAATAGCAGGCACTCACTTTGCAAGCACCAGAGCTATTAAAAACACATATAAATGAATCGGAAGGCTAAATCCATCCATTCTTTTAATCACATAGCAATTATACAATCCAGTATTACTGAAGAGCTAAACTCATTGGCAGTGATACTCAGACCTCAGCGGTTCAGAGACAACTTAGGGATCAACATTACCCAAAAGAGGCACAGTAGTGTGAATTTATTGTTGCATTTACTACGATACTATGTATTCATATTTAAACCGTATGACAGGAAATATTTAGTTTGTAACATTTTATTTTATATATATATATATAAAAATAAAAATTCACACAAAAAATGATTGACCAAGTATTATTATTTTTGGTTAATAACATAGCAAAAGCATCCTGATTGGTTAATAATTAAATCATACAGTGTTTTAATATCATGTTCTGCAAAGAGCCAGAGTAGACACATTAAAGAGTCACTTGCGGCTTGTGAGCCTCAGTCTGAGTATCACTGATCTATGGTTTCAATGACACAACCTAGTTATGAAGGTCAGGTTAAAGACTGAACTCAATGAAATGTGAAAATAATAGGAATATTAAAATGAATTAAAATTAGATACCTGATATCCAGGTATTGATCTCACTGATTCCACCACAGCCACGGACACCAAGTGCTGAATAAAAGGAATTCTCTGTCCCAGCTGGGAACACAAAGGAATGGAAACATGTAATGTTGATAGAGCACATCCCACAGGACTGAGCCAGACATTTCCGCCACGACCTGAAAAAAATCCACCACACTGAATAAACGAACACGTAAGACAGAAATCGTGAGGGTTTTTTGTTTTGTTTTTACGAAGTTCATACTAGTTGATGTAGAAAGCAGCAGCATAAGAATTAGTTTATTCAAAAATAGCACCCACTTGAAAAAAATCTACAAGGAGGGCTCTAAAACTGTTCCAGCTTATTTCAAAGAAAAACTACATTCAATTTTATAGCTATTTTAAAGTATTGGTTTTGTTAATGTGTGTTCAGATAATCATGTTTATAGAAACTTCATAAAGAAATCAAAAGCATTGCACACGATATGTTCCCCAAAATTCCTTGGTATCTTGTAGATTACATGTTTTTATGAACTACTTATGTTTGGTTTTAAATAAAAAAGTACTTGTGAAACGTTCCTGGAGATTGAAGCCTTCTATCTATCCACAGAACAGAGTCCATGCGTGTAGTTCTCAACCTATTTACCATTGTGGGCCACATTTGTAGCATTTTGTGTGTTATACGGGTCACACCTACACAAAAAACATACTCCGTGTATGATCCTGAGGATGTCACGAGACACAGCTGTGTGCTGACTGGTCTGCAAGTGACCTGTGGGCCACAGGTTGAGAACCACTGCTCCATGTCAATTCAAGGCCCAGTCCTACTGCAATGAAGTCAATGGGAGTTTTGGTTCTGGTTTGGTTCAGTGCCAAGTGTGGTGATGGCAGTTTGTGCCATATGGAAGACTTTTTAGTAGGAATTAAAACAATGCCACCAATTCATTCTATGTAAGCCACTAAACAGCCATGAGATAACTACTTCTGGTCATTTCTAACTTGGGCTGGATTCAGATTAGTAAGAATAAAAGGGGGAAAAACTGCTATCCGATTATCAACCCCCTGAGCTCTCCAAAAATATTTTTTCTTTGTGTCTATAAATTACGGCTGTTGATTAATCGCAGTTAACTTGCACGATTAACACAAAAAAATTAACCATGATTTAAAAAAATTATTGTGATTAATCGTAGTTTTAATTGCACTGTTAAACAATAGAATGCTAATTGAAATTTATTAAATATTTTGGATGTTTTTCTAAATTTTCAAATACACCTCTACCCCGACATAACATGACCCGATATAACACAAATCTGGATATGACGCGGTAAAGCAGCACTCTGAGGGGCGAGGCTGCTTTACCACATTATATCCAGCAGTGGGGCTCAGATGCAGATTGAAAGGGCCCAGGGCTCCCCGCAGCGGCCAAAGCCCGGGGCTCTTTAAATCACTGTTGGAGCCCTGCCGCTGCTACCCCAGGGCTCCAGCAGCGGGGCTTGGGCGGCAATTTAAAGGGCTTGGAGGTCTGGCGGCTGCGAGGAGCCCCAGGCCCTTTAAATCATCGTCGGAGCCCTGCTGCCGCTACCCCGCCGGTACCCCGATATAACGCGGTTTCACCTATAATGCGGTAAGATTTTTTGGCTCCCGAGGACTGTGTTATATTGGGGTAGAGATGTATATTGATTTCAATTACAACACACAATACAAAGTGCATACTGCTCACTTTATATTATTATTTTTATTATAAATATTTGCACTGCAAAAATGATAAACAATAGAAATAGTATTTTTCAGTTCACCTCATAAAGTACTGTAGTGCAATCTCTTTATCGTGAAAGTGCAACTTACAAATGTAGATTTTTTTTGTTACATAACTGCACTAAAAAAAGAGACAGTTACCTGTTCCTTAACTGGTGTTCTTCGAGATGTGTTGCCGAGGCGGCTCCAGGCACCAGCACGCCAAGCATGTGCTTGGGGAGGCAAGCCATGGGGGGCACTCTGCCGGTCGCCACGAGGGCGGCAGGCAGGCTGCCTTTGGTGGTATGCCTGAGGAGGGTCCGCTGGTCCCGTGGCTTTGGCGGACCTCCGTGGGCAAGCTGCCGAAGGCAGCCTGCCTGTTGTGCTTGGGGCGGCAAAATACCTAGAGCTGCTCCTGTATGTTGCTCATGTCCATTCCATATTAAGCTTGTGTGCTCGCCACATGTACCGGTGCCAGAAGTTTTTCCCTCAGCAGTATCCACAGGGGAACGGCTCTGGTGCCCTCTGGAGTGGCGCCTGCATGGCGTGGTATAAAGAGTGCTGCCAGTTCCCCCCACCTTCAGTTCCTTCTTGCTGTAAACTACAACAGTGGGGAAGGAGGGCGGGTTGTGGAATGGACGTGAGAAACACATCTCGAAGAACAGCAGTTACGGAACAGGTAACTGTATTTTCTTCTTTGAGTGCTTGCTCATGTTCATCCCATATTAGGTGACTACCAAGCAGTACCATCAGAGGCAGGTAGGAGTTCCCGGACATGTAAACTGCAACACAGCTCTGCTGAACCCAGCATCATCTCTGGCCTGCTGAGCGATGGCATAATGTACCGTGAATGTGTGAACAGAGGACCACATCACGGCTCTACTGATGTCCTGGATAGGGACCTGCACCAGGAAGACCACTGAGGACACCTGAGCTCTAGTCGATTGGGCTCTGACAATCGGTGGCGGTAGAACCCCCACCAGGTTGTAACAGTGGGAGGGATAGTTCAGTGGTTTGAGCACTGGCCTGCTAAACCCAGGATTGTGAGTTCAATCCTTGAGGAGGCCATTTAGGGATCTGGGGCAAAAGTCTGGGATTGGTCCTGCTTTGAGCAGGGAGTTGGAGTAGATGACTTCCTGAGGTCCCTTCCAACCCTGATATTCTATGATCCAATTCCTCCACAAGGACACTGAAAGGCCCTTCATCCAATCCGCTGTAGCAGTGAAGAGCTGACTTGATTTACGGAAAGGGTTGGTATGTTCCAGGTAAAAAGCCAAGGTTCTCCGGATGTTCAGCGCATGAAGACACCTCTCCTCACTGGTCTTGTGTGGTCTCGGACAGAACACCAGAAGGAAGATGTCCTGGTTCAGATGGAAGGTGGACACTACCTTCGGCAGGAAGGCCAGGTGGGGCTGCAGCTGAACCTTGTCTTTGTAGAAGACCATGTATGGCAATTCTGAGGTCAAGGCTTTAATCTCAGAGACTCGTCTTTCTGATGTCACAGCCACTGGGAAAGCGACCTTCCATGACAGGTTGGAAGGAGGCAGGAACCCAGCGGCTCAAAGGGTGAACCTCTGAACCGAGAAAGGACCAAGTTAAGATCCCACTGCAGGATAGGGGCCCGTACCTGCAGGAAGAGTCTATCGAGACTTCTCAAGAATCTGACCTTCATGTCATGAGAAAACACCATCTGGCCCTGTATTGGCAGGTGAAAAGCAGATGTAGCCACGAGATGCACTCTAATGGAAGTGTGCGGCAGGCCTTGATTCCTCAATTGAAGCAGGTAGTCTAAGACAGATTGTATGGAAGAATGCGAGGGAGAGATGCCACACTTGGACGCCCAGTGGGAAACCTTGTCCACTTGGCTAGGAAAGTCAGTCTGGTTGAGGGCTTCCTGCTTCCCAGGAGGACCTGTTGGACCTCCTCCAAACAGATCTGCTCGTCCGGGTTCAGCCATGCAGCATTCACCTCGAGGTGGAGGGACGCGAGGTTGGGGTATAAGAGCCAACTGTGTGGTCCTGTGACAGCAGGTCTGGTCGGTTGGGCAGGGACCAGGGAGGGACCGCTGTCAGATTCATGAGCATGCTGAACCAATGCTGGCAAGACCACGAAGAGGTGATCATGATAACTTGCACCCTTTGACAGAACCTTACTGATGAGTGGAATCTGAGTGGAATCAGAGGGAATGTGTACATCAGGCTCCCCGACCATGACAGGAGGAAGGCATCAGAAAGGGAGTCCTTGCCCAGACCAAAATTGATGATATTTTGTTTTGCCTGGTGGTGAACAGGTCCATCTGGGGAGTTCCCCACCTCTGGAAGATCATGTAGGCTACCTCCCGATGGAGTGACCACTCATGGTGAGAGGAGAAGGCCCTGCTGAGGTGATCTGCTAGCGTGTTCTTAATGCCAGGGAGGTGACAAGCCTCCACATGGATCTTGTAGTTGATGCAGAAGTTCCAGAGATGGAGTATCTCCTGACAGAAAGCCAATGAGAGCGCTCCTCCTTGTCTGTTGATGCAGAACATTGAGGCTGTGTTGTCGGTCAGAACTCTCAGTACCTTGCCCAACAGGTGAGGTAGGAAGACCCCACATGCCAAGCGGATCGCTCCGAGTTCTTTGACATTTATGTGTAGCGTCATCTTCTCCAGGGACCACATACCCTGAGTCTGGAGATCTCTGAGCACCCCACCCGAGGTCCAAGGCATCCAACACCAACTCGATGGAGTGGGGGGGGGTTTCAAACGGAACTCTCTCTAGGACCTTCACACACTCGGTCCACCAACGCAGCAAGGTGAGTATTACTGGGGAGGATGGTAACAATCTTTTCCAGGTGATCCCTGGACTGGGAAAAGATCGAAGTCAGTCATTGCTGCAGGGGCCGCATCCGGAGACTGGCAGGGCGGACAACGTATGTGCAAGCTGCCACATGGCCCAGCAGACACAGGCAAACTCTGGCCATAGTCAGGGGGAATGCAGAGACTCCGCGATAAGGTCTGTCAACATCTGGAACCTTTGTAGTGGCAGGAATGCTCTGGCACAGGTTGGATGGAGCTCTGCTCTCATTAACTTTATCCTTTGCACTGGAACTATCATCGACTTCTTGTCGTTCACCAGTAGACCCAGGGAATGGCAGGTGGCTTGCAGCACTACAACATCCTTTTGGACCTGAGACCTGGAGCTGCCTTTGACCAGCCATTCGTCAAGGTATGGGTAGATCTGGATACCCTGGCACCTGAGATAAGCCGTCACCACCGACATGCACTTGGTGAACACCCTCGGTGCTACTGCTAGGCCAGACAGGAGGACAGTAAATTGGTAGGTGCTGGGTCCCCCCATAAATTGGAGGAAGTGTCTGTGACCTTGAAAAATCACTGTGTGGAAGTATGCACCCTTCAAGTTGAGGGTGGCATACTAGTCTCCCGGATCCAGGGACAGGGGGATAGAAGCGAGGGAAACCATTCACAACTTCAGCTTCTTTAGGTACTTGTTGAGGTCTCGCAGGTCCAGAATGGGCTGTAGACCACCCTTGGCCTTTGGGATTTAAAAGTACCGGGAACAGAACCCCTTGTTCCTATACTTGAGAGGAACCTCCTTCACTGCATCCAGCTGCAGTAACCCTTGGACCTCCTGTGTGAGGAGACTCTTGTGAGACGGGTCAATGAAGAGGGACAGGGAAGGAGCCTGGGTGGGGGTAGAAAGAAACTGGGGGTGGGTATAGCCCTGTGTTCAGGACCCAGCGGTCTGAGGTTATAGTGGTCCACGCAAGGAGGAAAAAGAAAAGGCGGCTGAAGATGATGGATCCAGGGAATAGTATGGTAGGTCTCCCTCAGGCACACCCTCAAAACGGTTGCTTGGCCCCCTGATTGTTTCAGGTGGAACCTGACTGAGCAAAGGTTGGAGGAAGGTGGCTCAGGTGGCGTTTGTAGTCCTTGGCCTTCTTGTGAGGCAGGTCCTGCCTAGGCTGGCTCCCTTGTTCCTAAGGCACCTGTGGTTTGAACCGCTTACATGCCAGGCCTGGGACATAAAGTCCAAGATTTTCAGGGTGGCACGGGAGTCCTTTAAACCGAGCAGCTTACTGTCTGCTCTGCAAACAGGGCCTGGCTGTTGAAAGGAATGTCCTGCATCGACTGCTGAGCCTCAGCTTGAGAGAAGCAGCCAGGACGCTCGCCGCATGGAGATGGCAGAGGCCATGGTGTGAGCGGCAGAATCCGCTGTGTCTGAAGCTGCCTGTAGGACTGCCCCGGCCACAGCCGTGCCTTCCTTGAGGATCGCCCAGAATTCCTTCCTCGATTCTTCGGGAAGTGAAGCCCCGAAGTTGGCCATGGCCTGCCACATGCTGTAATTGTAGCAGCCAAGGAGGGCCTGGTGATTGGCCACTCTCAACTGCAGGCTGGAAGACAAATGAACTGTGTGTGCAAAGAGATCCAGCCTCCTTGAGTCTTTATTTTTGGGGGTAGCCCTGCGTTGACCTTGCCTCTCCCTGTGATTAATTGCCTCTATCCATCAGGGAATTGGAGGCCAGGTGGGAATATAAGTACTCACGCCTCTTGGTTGGCACAAAGTACTTGCACTCGGCCCTGTTAGAGATGGGGGGAAAGAAGAAGGGAGTCTGCAACCGGGCAGTGGTAATCTTCAATACCCCTTCATGAAGGGGCAAAGCCACCCTGGCAGGTGCTGAGGAGCAGAGGACATCAAATACGGAGACCGAAGGCTCCTCCAATTTGTCGTCCTGAAGCCCCAGGGTAGAAGCAACCCTCTTCAATAGTTCCTGGTGTGCCTTAGCGTCATCCTGAGGAACTAGGTGAGCGGACTCCATGATAGCCTCATCTGGCGACAACAAGGATGGTGCTGGTACCGCAGGACCCTCAACGTCTATTGGTGGTCCACCAGGCTGCTCCTCTGGGTCCTCCTGGACCTGTGGGGTCTTTCCCCCAGAAGTCTCAGGCACTGGAGGGAGTTGATATGTCTAGGCTGCTGACCTGTCTGAGGCTCCTGACACCGATCGGGCAGCCTGGGAAGGTTGGGTGAACCTCCAAGGGTTCTATGGGTACCATGGCGCCGGCCACTGCACTTGGGGTCCTGGGACAGGTTTTGGTGCTGATGATGTAGGCGACAGCGCCAGTATCGTAGGATGCCCTGCAGTTATGGAACCCTGCTCTGTGCTGGAGCTATTGCCGGAGCGGTCGCTACCCGGCGACCAGGATTGGGTGGAGTGGCAGCTCTTACCTGACTGGTGCTGGTCACTGCGCCTTAAGGTAGATCTGTCCGAGTGAGATGAAGGTCTTGGTCTGGGCTTTGGGGACTGATGGTGTTCGGCGGATCAGTGTCGGAAACCTGGCAATCTACGCTTTATGCTACTTGACTGGTACCAGATGTCAAGCGGGACCAGGAGCTATCGTGTACCAGTTGCTGGGAGGATCTTCCCGAATAGGACGATCACCATCTCGAAGACTGATGACAATGGGCTGGTGACCGGTGGCTTCGGTCCCCCGATCGGTCCTGAGATCTGTACCAAGCTCTTGGTGAGGTGAGGGGTCAGTCTTGGTGCCCCTGCCAGGGAGCACAAGCCTCAGTGGATCTGTGCCAGGCTACTGGTGAGGTACGCCTCAAATCCTGCTGTTGGTGCCCAAGGTCTGGGGACGAAGAGGGCTCCGCTGAGCCTACCTCTCTAGCTCTGAGGCATGACTGCTTTGGGTGGGGGAGCAGTGGCAGGACATCCCATGTAATGGGGAACAGTGCACTGCCGCGGTGGGGACGTATATGGAGGACCCAAGGCGGGTTTACTCCGAGACCGCGGTACCGCTGGAGCCAGTGTGAGCGGCACCGGAAGCATCACGATCTCCTGAGCTGCCTGCAGGGATTCAGGTGTCGATAGCACCTGAAGCTGATGGAGGCCTGTACTGCTATCTGGAGTCACAGGCAAGGTATGGGATGGCCTGCACTGCTCGACTTGAGCTGGGGCCTGACTTCCGTAAAGGGGCATTGAGCTGTCCGGCGTGGGTCTTGGCTTGCCCCCAGCCCTTCCTTTCCCTTTCAGGCGATTGTCTCGCTCCATTTTTGTCCTGGGTTTGAATGACTTACAAAGATCACACTTGTCACTTATGTGCCCTTTACTCAAGCACCTTAGGCAGCTATTACGTGGATTGCCGATGGGCATAGCCCATTTGCAATGATCGCAGGGCTTACAGCCTGGGGACCGGGTCATGCCCCGTCCCCAGGCTGAGTCCCATTTGGGACTAACAAAGACTTTAATAGTTGAATTAGTTACCCTTAGTAGTAGTTCTTAACTATATACAACTATACAGGTTTTGCAAGAATGGAGAACAAAACAATTCTAGCCGAAGCAGCAGATATTCCAGCACTGTCACTGGCGGCAAGAAGGAACTGAGGGTGCGGGGAGCCGGTGGCGCTCCTTATACCAGGCCATGCAGCCACCACTATAGAGGGTGCCAGAGCCAGTCCCCTAAAGATACTGCTGAGGGAAAAACTTCTGGCACTGTTGCATGTGGCGAGTACACACACCTAATATGGAATGGACACGAGCAAACACTCGAAGAACAATGCAAAACTTTAGAACCTACAAGTCCACTCAGTCCTACTTCTTGTTCAGCCAATCGCTAAATGTCAACAAACTTGTTTGTCTTATGGGAGATAATGCTGCCCAGTTCTTATTTACAATGTCACCTGAAAGTGAGAACAGGCATCTGCATGGGACTTTTGTAGCCGGCATTGGAAAATATTGCTAAATATTTGTATGACACTTCATACTTCGGCCACCATTCCAGAGGATGTGCTTCCATGCTGATAATGCTTGTTAAAAAAGTAATGCATTAATTAAATTTGTGACTGAACTCCTTGGGAGAGAACTGTATGTCTCCAGCTCTGTTTCACCTGTTTAGGCCATATATTTCATGTTATAGTAGTCTCAGATGATGACTCAGCTCTTGTTCCTTTTAAGAACACTTTTGCTGCAGATTTGACAAAACGCAAAGAAGGTACCAATATGAGATTTCTAAAGATAGCTACAGCACTCAACCCAAGGTTTAAGAATCTGAAGTGCCTTCCAAAATTTGAGAGGAATGAGGTATGGCACATGCTTTCAGAAGTCTTAAAAGAGCAACACTCTGATGCGGAAACCACAGAACCCGAACCTCCAAAAACAGAAATCAACCTTCTGCTGGTGGCATCTGACTCAGAGGATGAAAATGAACATGTGTTGGTCCGCACTGCTTTGGATTGTTACTGAGCTGAAACCGTTATCAGCTTGGATGCATGTCCTCTGGAATGGTTGTTGAAGCATGAAGGGACATATGAATCTTTAGCGCATCTAGCATGTAAACATCTTGTGATGCAGGCTAGAACAGAGCCATGCAAAAGCCTGTTCTCACTTTCAGGTGACATTGTGAACAAGAAGCAGGAAGCATAATCGCCTGCAAACGTAAATAAACTTGTTTGTCTGAGGCCATGTCTACATCTAAAATTTTGCAGCGCTGGTTGTTACAGCTGTATTAGTACAGCTGTATAGGGCCAGCGCTGCAGAGTGGCCACACTTACAGCAACCAGCGCTGCAAGTGGTGTTAGATGTGGCCACACTGCAGCGCTGTTGGGCGGCTTCAAGGGGGGTTCCGGGAACGAGAGAGCAAACCGGGAAAGGAGACCAGCTTCGCCGCGGTTTGCTCTCGCGTTCCCGGAGCCACCCAGCAAACCGCAGGGAAGGAGACCTGCTTGATCTGGGTTCCGGGAACGAGAGAGCAAACCGGGAAAGGAGACCAGCTTCGCCGCGGTTTGCTCTCGCGTTCCCGGAGCCACCCAGCAAACCGCAGGGAAGGAGACCTGCTTGCTCGGGGTTCCGGGAACGAGAGAGCAAACCGGGAAAGGAGACCAGCTTCGCCGCGGTTTGCTCTCGCGTTCCCGGAGCCACCCAGCAAACCGCAGGGAAGGAGACCTGCTTGCTCGGGGTTCCGGGAACGAGATAGCAAACCGGGAAAGGAGACCAGCTTCGCCGCGGTTTGCTCTCGCGTTCCCGGAGCCACCCAGCAAACCGCAGGGAAGGAGACCTGCTTGCTCGGGGTTCCGGGAACGAGAGAGCAAACCGGGAAAGGAGACCAGCTTCGCCGCGGTTTGCTCTCGCGTTCCCCGAACCACCCAGCAAACCGCAGGGAAGGAGACCTGCTTGCTCGGGGTTCCAGGAACGAGAGAGCAAACCGGGAAAGGAGACCAGCTTCGCCGCGGTTTGCTCTCGCGTTCCCGGAGCCACCCAGCAAACCGCAGGGAAGGAGACCTGCTTGCTCGGGGTTCCGGGAACGAGAGAGCAAACCGGGAAAGGAGACCAGCTTCGCCGCGGTTTGCTCTCGCGTTCCCCGAACCACCCAGCAAACCGCAGGGAAGGAGACCTGCTTGCTCGGGGTTCCGGGAACGAGAGAGCAAACCGGGAAAGGAGACCAGCTTGATTACCAGAGGCTTCCTCCTTCCACGGAGGTCAAGAAAAGCGCTGGTAAGTGTCTACATTGGATTACCAGCGCTGGATCACCAGCGCTGGATCCTCTACACCCGAGACAAAACGGGAGTACGGCCAGCGCTGCAAACAGGGAGTTGCAGCGCTGGTGGTGCCCTGCAGATGTGTACACCTTCAAAGTTGCAGCGCTGTAACTCCCTCACCAGCGCTGCAACTTTCTGATGTAGACAAGCCCTGAGCAACTGGTTGAATAAGAACTGGGACTGAGTGGACTTGTAAGCTCTAAAGTTTTACATTATTTTATTTCTGAATGCAGTTTTTTTTGTACTTAAGTCTACATTTGTAAGTTCAACTTTCATGATAAAGAGATTGCACTACAGTATTTGTATTAGGTGAATTGAAAAATACTATTTCTTTTGGTATTTACAGTGCAAATATTTTTAATCTGAAATAAATATAAGGTGAGCACTGTACACTTTGTATTCTGTGATGTAATTGAAATCAATATATTTGAAAATGTTGAAAGCATCCAAAATATTTAAATAAATGGTATATAATAATGTGATTAATCACGATTCATTTTAAGTGCTTGACAGCCCTACTATAAATAATCTACATAAACTACATTACTGAATAAATGCAATAAACTATCTTCTTTCTGTCAGTGTTGCAAGAAAACTTACTTACCTTTCCCTTGTGTTTGTCGAACTGCAATCGCTATTAAATCCATTTCCTGAGGCAAATTGAACATCAGCCTGACAATTAATGAAAAAGATTGTCAGCTAGAACAGTCAGCTTTTTTCATGAAAATCTACCATCAACATTTAAATAGAGGCTAATATTTTACATCAAATTAACAGCATCATTTATTTATTTTCAGTTATAATTTATGATTAGGTGAAAAGGGCAATGGAAAATCCAAAAAGAGAAGCTACCTGAAAAATGATCAAGTGAAATAATACTGCATCTGTAATTCTGGAAAAAAGATATGACCATAGTTCATTTAAGGTGCTTTTTAAAACACAGATGGCTGTATTTCTTCAGTATTTCTTATTTCTTCTAACTTGGGTCACTATCTCCAATAAGTGACAAGTAGCGATTCCAGACATTTGTTTCTACTTACAGCAAATTTTTGTTCATACTCTACAATGTAACAGCAGCAGTTTCTGATTATTTAGAAAACCAATATGGTGGCAATAAAGCAGTTTAAAAGATACACTATCCCCCGAGAACTAATTATGATTTAACTACAGTAAATAAATCTACACCTTCTGAGAACTCTAGAGAACACTGGTTTGGTTTAGGTTTGCACTCTGCTGTTAAAATAGTTTCACTTAAAAGAATACTAACTTTCCTCTGGGAATCCGTAGAAAGTACACTTGAACGCCATCAAATGAGTCAACATTAACTTTAAAAAAATCTTACTATGAGAACTGTTTTAAACATATTTCAACTGTATTATGATCCTTCTTCATTTCATTTTAAGTTTTGGGGAAAGATAAATTATTTAACAGACAAAAAAGATCCACATGATGTTACCAGTGTTTGGCTATACAAGATAAATCTAGTAAACAATTTATAGTCTGTAAAAGCTCACTTTTAATGCAAATAAAGAGTAGTTCATTTAAATTAAAGGTGGTTTTGCCTTAGGCAGTATGTGCCACACTAATAAGAAAAGAGTAAGTGGCGTTCAGAGTTATTTCTTCTGAATTTAGGAAGAAGATTCAAGGACTTCCAAGTCCTCCTGTAACCAAGATAGTGACACAGTATACTAGGAACTAGTAAGTACAAGTGCACCCTCTGCTGCCTACTGGAAATAAATGTTATGGCAGACAGCTACTGAAGGAGCTAGTTGTCTGCTCCCCCACCCCCCGCGCTTTTTAATTTGAAATGTGGTTTTTCATTAATGGCTGTCGAAACCAAATGTAGATCTCTAAAACAAAGAGATATGATTAAGGGAACATATGCATGGAACTGTTAGGGTTTGGCAACAGTTAACAAGACTGAGTTTGAGAACAGTGAGATTGTACTATTTAGGCCAAGAAGAAATTCTGTAAGGAAGTACACAACATGGGGAAGCCGCTAATACCTAGGGCTGAGACAACTGGAGGCAGACAGATTTATTTCTGCTATCTGAGATAGCCCTGGAGGCACTGCCACACAGTTCCAAGGCAATAATAAAGTGCTTCTGAACTTAATAAATTGTGTTGGTTTTTTGGGGGTGGGAGGGTTTGTTTCATTTCTGGAAAAGAAAAGTTGTTTGAATTTTCTTTACTAGAAAGAAGCTATTGTAGATGGATTTACATTCTTAGCTATTGATGTTCCCACTGAAGAAATAAATGATTGTATTTGTGACCAATTAGATTGAAGGAGGAAAAGGGGGTTCATCAATGGTATAATGTAATATGATGAAGTTATCTCATACTTTCATCTCCTCTTTTATTTCACTTTCCCCTTCATTTCAATGTTTTCATAAAGTTCTTTGTTTCTTATTGTTGCGCAATGAATTAAGACAGAAGACTTCACTGATGAATCTAGAAGAATGACCCATTCAAACTAAATTTACTCAACAGGTAGGGATAAAGAAAAGCATTTATCTGTTTCTGGAAAAAAATGTTTTAATTTCATTTCAAATTTTCATCACCCCCACGAGGTACCTGACAAACTGTGAACTGGGCATTTCTGGTGTTTAAAATAACTGAAATATTAAATGGTAAAACACTAGCACATTAATAATTTTTCACAACATAATTTATAGTCTATGTTGTCAAGAGTAGTAAACAATACTTAAATGGTTCATAGAAATATCAGGGCCAAAGAACCATCAGTCCCCACAGCTAGCCAATGCAATGGCTTTTGTGTATATAGCAACATAAAATGGGAATTGAAACCACAAAAACTACGTTTGAATAATGTTAACGGCCTGACAACTATACGTTTCATTGATGTAGTGGGTTTAAAGCTGAAAGTCTCATTAATGCACCCTGCTGTGTTACAGTATTGCAGAGGTATTACAAAAGGCAACATTACATTCCAGATGTTGAAATACCTGGGCATGGGTTAGAGACAGACTTCTACCCTTAACTCGGAATGTCTTTGTTCTGGGTGGGCAGAGGGAGGAATTAAAAAAATACAAAACAAATCACACCCTTCAGGTTGCTTGATTATAGTTACTATAATTTCATTTACAGAGAATGCCATAATATTGGAAACACTTAGTATTAGAACAAAGATATAATATTTTTTAGTCAAACTGAAAAAAAGGACATGCCACTTGATCCAAGTCTCCTATGATATTTCAGATAAGGAGGTGACCTGCCAACTCTCTGTTCCATTTTTATTACTTTACTACATAGCCATAGTCCACTATATCCTTTCTGGAAATTAGCAGTGTATGTATTGATATATTTACATTTTTCATTATAGTGCTTGATATCGGATGTGTAATCCATCTCCTTAATTTAGGTAATGGCAGTCTGAGCTGGATACTTTTCTAAAGAATAAACTGTACTGAAACAAAGCCTTCCCTCATGATAGAATTTAAGATATTGTCAATAGCTACAAAGGTCCATAGGACCATATAAAAGAAGATAAGTCAATCAAGGATCCTAATGCACTGTGACAGAAATGCTCAGATGTTACTGCATAGTGCCATTTATGGTTTTATAATTCAGGCTTTCCCCCAGGAGCATCTGGGAAGAAAAAAGTTGTCAGATCCTACAATGCATTACTGAAGACTGTTACTTCTAAATGACAGTTCTATTGTCATTTCCATTCCAATTCTTAGTTCTTACAGTTATTTAAATACCCTCTGTAGTAGAATTCCGCATAACATCATTTTGTTGCAAGCTAACAATAAGTCCTATAACCAATTTTAGAGGAGGGATGGTTTTGCCCCTTTCAAACAATAAAATAGTAAATTATTCACCAGGTAAGTAAGTTGTTTGAGCAACTTAATTTAATTAAGTTAAAAAAAGTCATCTCTCTTCCTCCAATAAATCCTCATTAAAGCTAGCTATGGGGTCTAGTTTAAACCTCACGTAAGTCAGGAAATGCAGACTCAAGGCTAATGTGTGTCAAATCATTCAGTCTCTTTGCTAAAAATCCACTCCGTTTTCTCCTATGTACTGTGTGCCATTCACAACATGCTAAAGAACTCTTTACCCCATTCCCAAGTTGTTACATATTGTAGGTTTTCTATTTGTTTTTCTAACTAAACTCAAAATATACTAATAAAATGATGAGTTTATCTATGGGAACACAAGAGCATCTTTGCGAGCAGAACAGTTTTCAAGTTAACAACTCCTTCCACTGGATAAAAAAAGCTCATCTTAATATATTCCACTAGATTTTCTTAATGTACCATTACCCTTTATTTTCAGAGTGTAATTACACAGAAAAGGCCTCTAATCCCAGCTACTTTTCAAGAGCAATCTATTTCTACACAGTGCAGACTACCTGAAATTGTTGATACTTTTGTGCAGTGCTTGCAACGCAATCAGAGACATTCTACCCAACCAGTCATTAGTAATGTGTTGGAGCTCATCAATATGCCAGTAAATTTCTCTTTTATAGCAGAAATCCAAGCAGCTTCCACATAAAACAGCCTTTTCCCATATTAGTACTAGTACACAAAGTGATAGTATCTTTTACGTCTGGAGATACTAGTTTCCTGCATCCTCTTAAAAAAAAAAAAAAGATTAAGGTGTTCCAGACTTCTGTAGATTTACAAAAAGCCTTGCAATTTTACACTGCTAGTTTTTCCTACCTTGCTATAAACACTTATTGTACAAAGAAGAATCTACCATATTAAGATCATCATATTTTTTCTGACCTGTCTCTGCTGATACTGTGAATGGACTAACAAGGTTGTTTCACAGCAGTAGTTTTCCATCCCTTTTTCATTTGTGGACTACTAAAAAATTTCAAAAGGAACTGCAGACCCCTTTAGAAAGCTTTACACAGTCTGCAGACCCCCGGTGCCCAGGGACCACAGGCTGAAAACCAAATGTCTTACAGTTACACACACTTTGGACAGTTGTTGGGGGAAAAAAATTGTGCTAGCAACAAGAGTGTCAACTGTAGGGCCCAATTCTGTGAACACTTATTACTAGACACAGTGCTATTGTGAGGAGGATGAAGTCAATCTGGCTACACACAGTTGTGACCACTTCATTTGAAGTGTTTGGAGGACTGCGCCCACTGACTGGACGGGGATAACACTGCTACTTTTGATACCTCTGCAATAAAAATGGCACTTACTTTTTGTGCTCTCTGAATTTTCAACCAGTAATTTTCTTGTCTTTATTCTACTTTTATACCAGATATTTTATAATTAATTCTTTGTAAATGTTTATATACTATTTTTTTAAAAAAGAGACAGAATGTAAAAACACAGTAACACACAGCCAAAGGTGTCAGGAAACGTATTCAAATAAGAAGGGACTCCAAAAAATGGTTTGCCAACAAAATGCCAGTAAAATTTGAAACCTGGGTTCAGACACACTGGTAATGTTCCAAAACTTAAAACTTAAAGTTCTTTATTCAGTAAATCAGCTTCTCTGTGAATATCATCAAGACCACAAGGTTATAGTAAAGGAGGGAGTTTCCAAGGGAGATGTGAAGGGAAGTAAGGACTTAAGTTGTTTCGATTTAATTTAAAAAACCCATTCTGGACAATTGAATTTTTTCCTTCAAAAAGTAATCTTCTCAATTCATGACCCTTTTTCCTTGAAAAAATAAAATACTGCTTGAACCATTATGAAAAGCTAACAAAATAAATGGAAATGAAATGGATTTCATTAAAAATGAATTCCAGTGCCAAGGTCTAACAAACAGAGTAGTTATTGGGATGTAATAAAACAAATGTATCACAACATATTAAGAATGATATCTTCAGAAGTGAACCAGAGAGTTGTAAACATACTGATCAAGAACAGATCTAACTGCTCTTGTCCAAAGTAAAACATCGCCTGGTTACTGTAAAATAATTAAAATATACACAATACAGTCTGTAGCCATGTCACCTTGAGCTACAATTTCATCCTGCTTCACACACTAAGCAGAATCAAGCCTAGCCCACGACAGGAATAGAGACATTCAAAGGTAAAGTCAGAAACTAGAGGAGGTACTGTTGGTGATTCAGTAGGTGGTATGCTTCCTTCCAATTTAATATTGAATCCACTAACTTAGTCTGATGTTAGGAAACAAGCATTCTGATGGTAAAGAACTCCCTCTGAGTCAGAACAGAATGCACTGAACTCATACAACATTGTCAGCTATCATCTTTCAAATGAGATAATAAACAGGGCACTTTGCAAGCACAGAGATTTCAGCCGCAGTGTCCTCACCAAATTCCAGTTTGGGCCTACCAAAATTTCTCTTCAGTCTGTTTCCTGTCCTGAACTGTTGTGTGCAGTTAACTAGTTGCCATGTTCCACAAAGAGGCTGTGTTTCAGCAGTGGGTGAAATAATTCCCAAACAGCCTGTCAAGTACTTTGGGATAATTGTGAACAAGAGACACTATATAAACAATTTATATTAAAATAAAATATATATATAAACATGCTGTCATCCAGATGTAATTCATAAAGTGTAAAAAAAGCTGAAAATGGCTGAGAATTTAAAAATTGGCAAGTAACAGACTACAAATCCCAGTGATTACTGAACTGGTGATATTTTAAACAAAAAGAGCTTTCAACTATGCTTGTAGCTGTTTGCATCGCTTCACACTGACTCAGCCATCACAGGTTTCAGAGAACAGAGAGTGACAATCCTAGAATCTTATAGAGCTAAGAATTGGAACAAATATTTCTGAACAAAGAGGAAATGTATTTTCAAGATCAAAATTACAACAAAACTTTGACACAGAGGTTTTCATGACAAACTTGCAAAAGCTAAGTTCCTTTTAAAGTATTTAAAGGGAAATCCATTATTTGTTAAGAACCATACCTCTTAAATATCTCTCAAAATGAGGCACATCACTCATTTTAATCCCTATGTTATCTATGTTCCACACAAAGATGGTTTATCATCACCTTCATTGTTGAAAAGTATTTATATTAGACAAAGAAGACTCTCAAACTACAAAAAGAATAGGAGTCCTTGTGGCGCCTTAGAGACTAACAAATTTATTTCAGCATAAGCTTTCGTGGGCTACAGCTAACTTCTTTGGATGCACAGAATGGAACACACAGACAGGAGATATTTATACATACAGAGAACATGAAAAGGTGGAAGTATGCATACCAACTGGAAGAGTCCAATCAATTGAGATGAGCTATCATCAGCAGGAGAAAAAAAACCTTTGAAGTGATAACTGAGATGACCCACAGAAGGTGTGAGGAGAACTTAACATAGGGAAATAGATTCAATTAGTGTAATGACCCAACCATTCCCAGTCTATGTTTAAACCTAAGTTAATTGTATCTAATTTGCATATTAATTAAAGTTTAGCAGTCTCTCTTTGGAGTCTGTTTTTGAAGTTTTTTTGTTGCAAAATTGCCACCTTCAAGTCTGTCACTGAATGGTTAGAGAGGCTGAAGTGTTCTCCCACTGGTTTTTGAATGTTATGATTCCTGATGTCAGATTTGTGTCACATCAGCCACGCCATCAGGGGCTTGTTCACCTGCACATCTACCAATGTGATATATGCCATCATATGCCAGCAATGCCCCTCTGCCATGTACATTGGCCAAACCGGGCAATCTCTAAGCAAAGGAATAAATGGACACAAGTCTGTACATCTGGATGTAGTGCTTAGATTATCCAAAAGTACAAAATCTGGTTTAAAAGTCACAAGAGAGAGAGAGAGAGAGAGAGAGAGAGAGAGAGTACACATAATCTGCAATAACCCAATTTTAGGTGAATAAATTTAACGATACAGCTTAGGTATTAGAATCCGAATACTCGGGTACATCACTCTTGAAAAGTTATACAGAGAACTGGCTGTAGAAAGCAAATATAGGAATGAGTGTAGATTGTCACTCAGTAATTGAGAGTTTAGGATAGATTGTTCCTTAGTAGATATAATCCATCACAGAAGTATTTCAGTTACTTTCCAGTTTTGCTTCTGGTCGGCACTCCGGCTCATCTCTCCTGTTACTGCCGATGTGTTCTAAATATCCCTCAAGTACCTGATAGTATCTGACAGCATGAGTTGCCGCTGAGCATAGCGTTGACTCATTCCACATTCTCTCAACACTTGCTTGTTACTGGGGGTCCCATGAGCCCAGGGTTCCAACAATCAGCACATGAGTTTGAACCTCAGAGCCCCTAGCTCTCCAGGTGTCAGCCAGAGGGGGCGCATTTCGCCAGTTTTCAAGACCGGGCATTGTGGAAGGTTAAGGTCCTGTTTTCAAAGGGCACTGTGACATCAACCATGATGATCTTCTTCTGTTCCTTGTTGGTGATGACGTCTGGTCACCATTGGCTGTCTGTTCCAGGGATGGCAAAGTTCACAACAACCTTCCCCGTGGGGGGTGGGTGACTGACTCGATTCTGGATGGCATTGTGGAACAGCTGCCAGGCTCTGGAATGGGGCTTGCAGCTACATAAGATGTGGGGTAGTGTCTTCCTGGCATAGCTGCCCTTCCTGCATCGCTTGTCCCAATTCCCATGGTGGATGGCTCCCTTCAGCGGGATGCAGCTGAGCCCGGCCCTGTGGATGAACGTACAGTTGGCAAATTGGGTGAAGATACCCCTGGGGAGGAAGTGCTTGCTGGAGTCCCACTTGCACGTCACCTCGAAGGCCTTGCGCTGGTCTGGCTTCCATTTCAGGTTTTCCATGTACTGGAGTGGATGGCATCCTTAAGAATCCTCTCCAGCATGGTTCCAGCTCTCTGAGTGATGATTGTGTGCTCTGTATTTGTCACCTGTGACATTAGGACTCACAACTCCTGACACTCCTCACACCATGTCCAGTGGCAGCCGATTTGCTTCTCCAGGTGTGGCATAGCATTGCGGGCATGAGTTTAGAGCGAAGTACAGTTTCCCCTCTCCTACAAATTTGCCTTCCAGGGAACTGCTCGGGTAGGTGGCAATATCTGGGTTAGAGGGGGTCCTGGCAATTTACTTCCTGATGACGTCCTGCATAGCACTCTCCGCGATGTTCCTCACCATGGCGTCCGGGCATATGAGAAGGTGTAAGACGTGAGTGATCATCGCAATGTTGCACCCACTAAAAGAATGTTGGCGCCACCCTGCCTGTGCGAGATGTACACCAGTTCATTGCTGACGCTCTAGTGAAGAAGTGGAGATTTCTTCTCCAGCTGCCTGATAGTGTTGTCCACCTTGTTAAGTAGTACCTTCGCCAGGGCAGATCCCCTCAGAACGAATAAAATACGGGAGATCAGGAAGGTGTTCAAGGCATTGATCTTCTGCCATTGTGCCAGTAGGGAGGAGTCAATCCTGGCCACATCTTATGGGATCTCCACGATGGCATCCTCAGATGTCTGCTGGATGCGGAAACGTTGGCGTGCCGAGGTGTTGGTACATTTGCCCATCTTCGAGGAAGATCATAGGTTCACCCTGGATCTGAAATGGCATCACCTGGACCAAGTCACTTCTACTGCCATCAATATGCAGGGATACATACTTCCTGGCATTGAAGCAGAGTCCTACCCAGTTGGCAGCCTGGCTCGTGACATCGAGCATTTGTTGGAGACTCTCAGGGTTGTCTGCGATCAGGTTCAAATCGTCTTTGTAGGCCAGGATACTCACGCTGTTGCCATACAGGTTGAAACTGCCTACACCGCTGGAAATCACTTGAATGAATGGCTCCATGGCTAAGTTGAAAACAATGGGGCTGAAGGGACAGCCTTGCTTCATGCCACTACAGATAGCTTCATCCTCTATGGCGAGTTGGCTATGCAGGGGACCTGGAAGAAGACTTTACATCACATGAAGTAAGGACCAGACTTACAAAGACTAAAACCACAGCCCCTGGAAAAGATAGCATTCATTATAACTTCCTGAAAAAAATAGACCCCTGTTGCCTGGCATTAACCGCCATTTTCAACAAATGCAAATAGTTCTGCTGTACTCCCAGCTCCTGGAAGAAGTCTATGATGGTGCTCGTCTACAAGGAAGATGAGAGAGATGACCCCAGCAACTGAAGACCCCTATCTCTCTCTGTTCCACCATGTAGAAACTGTATGCTAGCGGCCTGATGGCTAGGATCACAGACTTGTCAGTGAACAGAGGCGCAATCAGCTCCATCCAGAAAGGCTTCATGTCATGTGAAGGTTGTTATGAACACAACTTTGTCCTTCAGATTGCCATCCACACAGCCAGGAGTGCACAGAGACAATGTGCCATAGCATGGCTCGACCTGGCTAATGCTTTTGCATCCATGTTCCACAAGCACATTTTTGCCATACTGCGAGAGTTCGGGATGCCTGAAAGCTTTCTCCAACTGGTCCAGGAACTTTAGGAAGGCTGCTCTACTACCATCCACTCCATGGAAGGAGACACATCTGAAATTCCTATTACTAAAACTTGTGTCTACCTCTCATCTGGTCTCAATACTTTATGCAATGTTTCTCACACTACTTCAGTCTATTTGTACATTTCAATTTTTCAGAGAAAGATGGAAGTTTGAGTTAAATATATGCTTTGATAAAATACAAAAGTGTGGAAAACCATGGCATCTCAAAATGTATGACGTTTAACCAGTGAAAAGCTTAGTTTTTTTCCATAGCGACTTATGGATTTGTATCGTGGAAAACCAATGCTGCTGACAAGAGAAAAACGGAAACGTTTAAGATGTGGTGCTGGTGAAGACTCAAGCGTATGTCCTGGATGAAAAAGAAGACTTACACTTATGTTTGAAATATTACTGAAGAGAAGCGGACTCTGTTGTCAGAAATCAACAGGCACAAATGTATGTACTTTGATCACACCAGGAATACAGATGGAAATAACCCTGAGAAAGTTATCATGGAAAGAATGGTGTCAGGTCATTGTAGAGGGGACAATCAGTGAGCAGATGGATAGACAATGTGCAACAGATCACTGGGAAGTCAGCTCCTGAGTGTGTAAAGTTCTCAAAGGATTGAGAATGCTCCCAAAAATTTTGCTATGATGTTACCCAATATTCAGAAATGAATAAATGGATTTTCTATACATTTACATAATACCAGAAGTATGAGTGAGTCTAACGTTAAGTTAATGCAATTTAAACTCATACAAAGTATTTCCTATATTCCTGCACACTTGTTCAAATATGGCATATTGGACAATGTATGCTATCAGAGTGGAAATCAGGTTGGAAACCTAACACTATTTGGCAATACATCAATATCAGAAATTTTTGATCAGGTGTTATAAATGGTATAGAACTAGCAAGGATTCACAAGTTACCAGATGAATCGTAACTATATTAGCTACATTTCTTTTTTTGCCATCAAGTACACTGGAGATCTTTTCTTTTAAAAAATCAGTCTGTTTGCACAGCTAAGGACAATTGCAGACTGATTTTTTAAAAGAAAAGTTCTTGAGTAAAGTCGTGGCTCCACAGAAGTCAATGGCAAAACTCCCAATGACTTCAACAGGGCAAGGATTTCACCACTTCACTGTTAAGAGACTTACACATGGCATGGTAGAAATTGCTCCCTATGAGCTGTTATTTATAAGATTAATACATAACAGACGAATTTTTTGCGATATGGGAATAATTTCTCTCAAAGAAAGAACAGGTTCACAAGTGAGAAATGCGTCAGATTGCTACAGAGATATACTGGAGGAGAAGGGGAAAAGCGATTTAGCTCACAGAATTTTTCCTTTGTTGTCATCATTTGTAAAGTATTTGTTGTTTGTTCACTGTGGATATTATTGTTCTAAAATACTACAGTTGGTTGGGAACTTTCCATGGAAATAATTTTTTTAAAACAGAAAATGCAGTTGTTTTGTAAAAAACTTTTGATTTTCCATCAGGAAAATCTAAACTAAATATTTTATTTTGGGTTGGTTCAACCGCTCAAAACATTTGATTTGTTGAATTGAACCAAAACCGTTAGTGTCAGGTTAGTTCAACATTAAACTGTAAAGTTGTAGTTCTGGTGCCGCAAGCTTAAATTCTTCCCTACTGGCTGTGCTTCTTCACAACTCTACATCTCCTATGATTCCATGCTGTCTCTCCTCTGACCAAGCTATGTGACACATCATGGGAATCACATGACTGCAGGTGCAACAGGAGAGCTCTAGTTTAGTCATGGAATCCTGCCCCAGGGGAGAGTGGAGGCAAGGAACACTTGAATTAAAATTCTCATCAGGCACCGTGGCATCACAGGCACATGAAGTTTTACATTGAGCTCACTTGAAACAAAACATTTTGATTTGGTTCAGCAAATCAAAATGAACTATTTTAATGCAGGAATATTGAAATGCTGTTTTCCCATTTCTAAAACAGAATTTTTTTCAGAAGTTTTTATTCTACAAAAAATGTTGATATTTCAGTTTTCTTCTTGAATTAGGAGGAAAACTAATGTTAAAATATCAGAATCTCCCATGGGCAGAAATTTTATTTTCACTCAGCTCATATCTGAATAAGAAAACTAAAAAACACATCTAGAAAAAAATACCTTATTTTTTGATACAATGATCTTTTCTTTTTCAAGAAGAAATGAAAACAAACAGCCAAACACATAGGATTCTACATCCATGTCCCTCCCTAATAACTAGGAAATAATGTCCTCTATAAGTAACAGTCTCATGTTAGCCGCTAATTAATAATGCCAACAGAAAAACAAAATTTCTAACTTCAGGACTAAAGCATATAGCACTTCCCTCTTGCAAGAGCCAATGCCCAAAACGTTCATTTTTTCCAAAAATGTATAAAAGATTTGTAACACTCTCAATATTAGATTGTGCCACCTTGAAGGCAGACCCCAAAAGTTAAATTCATGGTCAGTTAAGATGGTGCTTGAAAATAAGAAAGTTATATAACACTAGCGAGAGCATCCATTGTGGACTTCAGAAAGAGTCACCATGATGTAAAATTATACCAGACTCAACACAAAACGTAACTAATATTTAAATCCTAGCCCAGTTGATTCTCTTTGCCTAATCTGGTACAAGTAAATCCAGAGGCTTCAGTGTAGCCTTTTCAATTGGGTTCTCCAAAAGCAAGCAGGGAGTATATTCCCTTAACTATGTAAAGGGACCGGGACTGGGACAGCAGCAGATGAAGACAATTCAGGGCACTAAGCACACCTGCCCTCATACCAAGGGATCCCACCACTGCTCCGAGTAATAGTTGCAGGCCTTCTCCTATATAGAGGACGTGAAACTGGCTATACAAAAAGTGCTGCCAAATGAACAAAGTAAACTGAAAAAATAATATTTTTTTGATATTTTGTTGCAGATAATTTTCAGATAATTTTGCTTCAGACATATAATTTTGAAATAAAAGCAATTCTCAAATTGAAAAATCCCTTTATGTGGTGTTTGACCTTGTTGTTTGGAAGAAAGCGATATGGGATTCAAGGGCAGGGTCTGAAGAGCAGTCCATGCCCTTGGGTTGCCTTGCTGCAACACTCACCCAAAGGGGCAATAAGAGTACGAGGAGCGCTCACATCCGATACTCCTGGTACCTATAATAGGTCTCTTGAGTTGGCCAACTGGGACACAGTGTAGATGATATTAGCAAGCAAAGCAGAAGAGCATGCCTTCCTGCTCTGTTCTCTGCCACAAAGCCCACTCTCTCCTCCCTCTTGTGTGATTATTGGTGGAGAATATTAATGAATTTACAGTTTATTTCAGTTTGAAATTTGGATTTCACAGGACACCATGGTTAGAGATGGCAACTTCTAGGGGTCACTTGGCAATAGAGTATCAGAATCCTCTTTTGACTGGGATAGATACCAGTTTGGCGTTTTTTAATCCCAAAGCCAAGGAAGCTGGGGGTGGTTTTGGAGAAGGCTACTGCAATGAACAGAAGATGCTTGTCTTTCACTTTCAAGGCCCTTCTCAGCCTATCCTCACCCTACCTATCATCGTTCGTTCACTATTGAAGATGCGGACTTCCACCTCCACTCAGCCCATGCATCACAGAATCATAGGACTGGAAGGGTCCTCGAGGGGTCATCTAGTCCAGTCCCCTGCACTCATGGCAGGACTAAGTATTAGCCAGACCATCCCTGACAAGTGTTTTACAATCTACGTAGGCAATTTATTCCAGTGCTTAACCGCTCTGACAGTTCGGAATTTTTTTCTGATGTCCAACCTAAATCTCCTTTGCTGCAATTTAAGCCCATTGCTTCTTGTCCTATCCTCAGAAATTCAGAATAATTTTTCTCCCTCCTCCTAGTAACAACCTTTTATATACTTGAAAACTGTCATGTCCCCTCTCAGTCTTCTCTTTTCCAGACTAAACAAACCTAGTTTTTTCAAACTTCCCTCATAGGTCATGTTTTCTAGACTTTTGATCATTTTTGTTGCTCTTCTCTGGACTTTCCCCAATTTGTCCACATCTTTCCTGAAATGTGGCGCCCCCAGAACTGGACACACTACTCCATTTGAGGCCTAATCAGCGTAAAGTATAGCGGAAGAATTACTTCTCATGTCTCATTTACAATACTCCTGCTAATACATTCCAGAATGATGTTTGCTTTTTTTGCAACAGCGTTACACTGTTGACACTTATTTTGCTTGTGATCCACTATGACCCCCAGATCCCTTTCCATAATACGCTGTCCTCAGCAGTCATTTCCCATTTTGTATGTGTGCAACTGATTGTTCCTTCCTAAAGGGAGTGCTCTGCATTTGACCTTATTGAATTTCATCCTATTTACTTCAGACCATTTCTCCAGCTTGTCCAAATCACTTTGAATTTTAATCCTATCCTCCAAATCAGTTGCAATCCTTCCCAGCTTGGTATCAGCAAATTTTATAAGTGTACTCTCCATCGTCCATTTATTAAATTTTCAAACAAGCACCATCGTACTTTCTCCTGTGCTGCCCCTGATGCTTGGGAGGGTCCCATAAATACAGAAGCATAGAATTGTAGAACTGGAAGGTCATCTAGTCCAGTCCCCTGCAGTGAGGGAGGACTAAGTATTATTGAGGCCATCCCTGACAGGTGTTTGTCCACATCCATAAAATGATCTCTTTACCCTTCTCCAAACTCACCTTTGCTGTGATATCTACATAAAAGCTTAACAATGGTTAGGCCTTTGGTGTGCTGAGACCATTGACCATGATAGTGACTAATAATGTCTCATTACTTCCCTGTACTACCCCATCAGTTAGTTTGCATCCATCTGCTGTCTCTTATTGTATACACAAATGTACAATCTTTAGGGCTGGGACCAACATTTCATTCTGGATTTTACAACACCTAGTACAATGGAGTCCTGGTCCAAGACCAGAGCTCTTAAGCAATACAGTAATAATGATAACTGTATAATGGGCCTGGATCTTGCTGTTTTTAGGCTAACTAGGCCAAATGTAGATAAAACAATAAAAGTTCAAACTGTAAAAATGGTAGGTCTTTGCAGTCCAGCCACTACAGGGAGGCATAACTAACTCACACACACAAAACATGTATATTGCAAGTGGGAAAACTACCAATGATGTCAGAGGAGCAGACCCTAAAATGTATAGAACTAAATATATTCCAAGAACAAGGAATAAATCGACTATCATTAAGGCATGAATACACAGGAATATAAGGTTCCTGGAATTTTAATGGTGTTTTCCCGGTACGTAGAGTGCACTGCTCTACATATCATGTTGGATAGAGTTATACATCCATGGAATTAATGTATAAGAACTTAACTAGAGACTTAATCAGAGCACTGTAACAGACAAGATGCACCCAATTCAGAAAATGTTTTCACACATTATTCATTAGTATGCAGCAAGCAACACAGCTGGGACACTCACTCAGAAATCAAACGCTGACATGATCAGATAGACCTTTGTCAAAGTACAGAACATTCCCACTAGAGAGTTAGTATCTTTTTGCTCTACTTCTATACAAACCCTTAAAAACTGACATATATGACGACACAAAGCCACATACAACAAACAAATCTTAATTTGAAACTGAGACAACCATGCATGTTTATTCAAAGTGCAACTATGTGAAAATTCTGTTTTATAACAAATAAAAAATGAAGATGGAGATACTTAAAGATTCTTCATAAAACAAAACCTGCCATGCCCAGCAGGGTAATGGCTAGAGTTTGTAGAGTGATATTCACATTGTGCTCAATTGTAATAGTCCTATTTAAACAAAAACAAGGGTATGTCAGTGTGGTTGCATAGCTATATGCACATTAACACATCTTGTACATAACAGGTCATTATCTATGTCATGTAACCACAGCTTATCTACCCTACACCATATATGCATACAAATATGAAAGTAAAAAGAATAAAAATAGATCCTAAGTATAATATAACTAAGGTTATTTTCAGAAATTATTTATTTCAGGGGCTGAAACCTTCACTAAGCTAATCTAAATTCATTTAGCGAGGGGTATGAACCTAACAACAACCCAATGCAAGAGAGCAAGGGGCTCATTGGTACCTGGTATCCAACTCATTACTGTCATCATCTGGATCTAGAAGGTGCCATGTAAGATATCAACAGAAAACTAATAACACACTAATCATTAATATTATTGCATGGTATATGAACAGAGGACAAACTCAAAATGATAAAGACATTGGAAATTACTTTATCAAAAAGTGTGTCTGCCAGGCAGGGCTAAAGTTACCCCAACCTAGACAAAGGAATATAGTTTTTCCATCTGAAAGGTATTTCCAAGGTACATTAAAAGACAATGGGAATGCAATTTACATAAAAGATAATCAGGACCATAAAGCCAACAAGGGGAGGGGAGAGCCACTCAGCATCACAGCAGGGGAAGGAGATTGAAGGAAACTGCTCAATTTGCATTTTAGCGAGCAAAGAAATCAGCATGGAACTTTCTTCCTCATCAGACTCTATGTCACCTTTCTCATAGCTTGAATTAACTTTACTTTGGGGAGTAATCTTTAAAAAAAAATCTGATTCAAAGGTTTACTGGACTATAAAAGAAAGGCATGAAAACTCCAAATTATCTTTCACCTAAGACGACAAAGAACCGAGTACTTTGGACTTTGTGGGAGAGGGGTTAGTCAGCCATCTTGCCGGAAGGTACCGTGATGAGAATCTTACATCGAGTCAAGACTGTAGTTTTGTTAACTCTGTCTCTACAAATCGTTTTTCACTTTTGTTTGTACCATTTCTAACTCTGTCCTTCATACTTTAACTCACTTAAAATCCTATCTGCCTTGGCTAATAAACTTGTTTTACTTTTAATCTAAGCAACTCAAGTGCTGTGCTTGATTTAAAGTGAATTTAAATTTAAAAGTTAATTCCAGTTAATGTGGCAAACTGCTGGGTACTGTATCTTTAAGGGACCAAACAGACCTTAATATCTTTCTGAGTAGTCCAAGAGAAGGCTGGACATTCCAGAACACAAGGCTTTGGGAAAATTTGGGACTGGGGAGTGTTGGGGTCATCTTGCCAGGTGTTACAAAGGCTGGGGGAGGCCAGAGTGTGGCAGCTGTATAACAAGCAAGCTGCTGGAATCAGAACTGCTGAGTCAGAGCTACTTAACACACAGAACTGGAAGTGTTTAGACAAGAGGGCTTCAGCAGGAGACCATTTTAGGCACTCAGCATTACAGGCCAGGCAGTAACAACTCCTCACTGGTCCGGATTGCACCCCAGAATGTGACAAGAGGTTATAAAATCAATAGGCTCCTAAACAATTAAAAGGAGACTGATGTTATATTTTATTTTTTAATTTCTGCTGTAATGTTATGAGTTCAGTGCTCAAGAAAATTTCCAGTCAGCAATATGGAGACAGATTCCTTTATCTGTCTCTAGAAGAATTACAGCATGGGCAGCAACAGCGTAAGTCCTCTGATAAAACACTGCTCCACCAGTGTGCTCAATCTCTGTTAAATGGTGAGGTTTACAGAAATAAAGTGGTTCAGTGTATCCTTTCATAATCCTTGAATTCTGAGATTGCCAATCAAGGAGCCTATCTGGTGGCAGTTTTTGTGATGAGAACATATGCCTACTAGATCAGATTATTAGCTAATTTACACATGCCAAATAACCTTCAGATGGTAACAATTTCTTGTCAATACAAATCTGGGCTGTATTCAGACCAATGACCTAGGTCAAAGGTTCCATATCCATTACCAAAGCAACTTTTTTTCCCCCCAAATCAATTTTTGCTCCCTAACACAGCAATTCCTTGAAAACTAGTGGCCAAAATAGATTTGTTTAGTTACTTTCTCCCTATCACACATGTATGTTCGTTTATTACTGTATGGTTACTATCACTGATTTTTGTTGTGTTCTTGAAGTTTTAGGGCTGTTTTTTTCCTTGATGAAAAATAATAGAATTTTAGAAGGATAACACAGTATGAACGAACTGTAGTACTGAGCAGAAGCGGGAAAAAAATCAGTCAAATTTGGAGGCTATCAATCTCAAAAGTGTCCTAAAGATGCTCGATCCACAGGTTCATTAAGCAAGTCTCTTTGGTAATAGGATACTTTCTAGGTAGAACATTAGTTGTGAGTTGTGCATCTACACACACTAAATATAAAAATCTGATTTTGCACAGGAACATACATCAACAGACACGAACCGCCTCCTGCCCATACAGTCTATGTCACAAACAACTGAACAATGTTGTTTGACAGTCAAAATTAAATTTGCATGCATATTTATTAATGTAGCAATCAGACAAATCGGTTATTAAAAGAGCTTTTTACTATCAAATACCTCATAAGCAGATTAAGCAACATTAATTGGAAGTTAAAATATTATATATTATGTTTTTAAAAAATTATTTAAGTAGACAAAGTAACCTGCTGTATAAACAGAATATGAAGTGCTAAATAAAAAGTATACCTAATGAAAGATGAGAAATTTCCAGTCCTTACTTGTCATTATTCTTGTGAATAGCTAATTTTTATTTGAGTTTTCTGCTGCTAAAATTAATATGCAGATTATGTTTATATCTTGTATTTAATAGAGTGAATGTAATGGAAGGTTAGGACTGAAAATAAAAGGGGGAAAAGCAGCTACATAATAGGCAAAGTTACTGATGTAGCTGCTTACCATATCTGGACTAAATTCTTTCTTATGCTTTCATTTGCCTTGCAAGCCACTGAAAACACTATCTGTAGGACAGTTTACCATGGGGCCCCATGAAATGCAGCTGTTCACATGGCTGCCTGTTTTCCAGACAAACTGGGATTAAATTTCTACTGCCACAGAATCCTTGTAGCCCATGAAGCTTTTATTTACCCGAATGTTTGTGGTGCAGACTCCAGCTACTTTTAAAAAAAATAGTACAGTAGGATGGGCATGACAGAATTCAGCATCAATGTAAGCTGAATAGAAAAACAAAAGAATCAATAAGTTTCCATATTACAACAAAAGAAATAGGAAGTTGGATAGGGCAAACAAACAGTTAACACCAGTAGGTCCATATTTGACACTGAAAATCCCAAGTTACTTAAAAAAAGGTAGGGGATGATACTGATGATCTGAGTAGAGTTCCTTCTCAATAAAATAATTTCTAACATCCAAGATTGTAGGCAAGCTATTGTTAAATCCCATAACAGCTACGCCATTTGTCTGCACAGTCACTACATTTCTAGTATTTCATGTTACTTCAAAGGCTTAAGATTCTTGAATCATTATATAAAATCAAACTCTATTCTGTTTAGACATGGCCTCTTTTCTACCTACATATGCAATTTCTTTCATAAATACCAGAGTGAACCTGGGCAAAAGTCATAGCCTGTGCAACAATTTCTGTGTTAAAAGGCACACAGTATTTATCTACAATGTTTCATAAAGGTCTTGTGAGGTTTAATTTATTTACGTTAGTAAAATACTTTAAGATTGTCATATGGTTAATGCTATAGCAATGCAGCATTTTACCACTATTTTTGTGGTATAGTAGTTTTAATGACTTTTGGTTACTACTAATTTTGAATATGATCATGAAATTTGTTCTGCATGAGAGAACCATCAAAAGTGGGATTCTGTATGTGACCATGAGTCCTCCTCCATGGAACAATTTGCGGGATTGGGCCTCAGATTGGATTCAAAATGAAATGAAAGTGTCCACATCTCATCACTATTCCCATGACTCACACTATCTCTATTTGCACATGTGTAAAACTGTCTGCAGAATGATCTAAAATGGATTACAACACTAGAATTCAAGCAAAAAAAAAACATGTATCCTGTTGTATGACAATATACAAACAAAACACAATAGCTCTATACACATTAAGCAAAAATATGACTTGTATTGCTCACCCCTTGGCAATATTTTGCAAACCACTTAGACTGGTATGAGTTCCTTCTGATGATGAAAATTTAAATCGTCAAAGTTTTTTCTTTAAAACTAACTGAACAGAACACAGTGCTTAGATAAATGGCACAATAATTCAGAAAAAAGTTTTAAAAAACATTTAACTGAATATTCTAAAACTAATTTACTTAATGAAAAAAGGGTGCTCAAAAGGCAGAATACGCCAGTTTTCTATAGACTTAGAAGGGTACTGGGCTTAAAAATATAAGTCACTTGTGATAATCTTCCTATCCAAAGCTGTAAAACTCTGCAATGTGTGTATACGTATAGAAATCTTAATTGCAGTGTAGACATACCCATAATCTCACTGAGTTATCACTGTTAGTACAAGAAGAAAAAAAATTATTTTGGAGTTGTATGAGGATCATACAGTACCTGATAACTCACTGAGAGGATATTATGTTATAAATGTCCTTAGGTCTTGCAGCATCCTATTAAATGAGTTCTTTTCAGACCCTTGAAGGGAAAGTCTTAACTAAAGTTCTAAGTTTTCAAGCCCTTAAATCAAACCCAGAGAAGTATATTCTCAAAGAATTGCATAGGGTTCATGCCTTGTCACTCCCACTGATCTTAATTGAACTTAATGATTGAAATCTCATTCAGCACTGAAAATGTAACGGTTAACTATGGAGATTTTGCACTTCAATTATATTTTTTCCTTTAAAAAATGATGCAATTGAGATTGTTTGTAATATAGTATCCTCTCGGTGAATTATCAGGTATGATCCTCATACGACTCCAAAATAATTTTTTTGTTCTTGTACTCACAGTGATTGACTCAATGAGATTACGGGTAGGTCTACGCCGCAATTTAAAACCCATGGCTGGCCTGTGCCAGCCGACTTGGGTTCATGGGGCTGTTTAATTGTGGTGTAGATGTTCGGGCTTTAAGATCCTGTGGGATCCCACCTGAATGTCCACACTGCAATTAAACAGCCTCGTATTCCGAGCCTTGCAAGCCCAAGTCAGCTGGCACTGGCCAGCTGCAGGTGTCTAACTGCAGTGCAGATATTCCCTAAGCGTGTATCAGATTGCTTGAGGTGTTCCAACTGCACTTTAAAATACATATACTATCCCCAGAGTGTGTTAGATACATGTACAGGTATTGCAAAAATGGTTCTCAATAGACTTATCTCTGTACCGTTCAGAGAATCTTCAGTCTCAAAGTTTTAATAATCTGTGAATCACTAGTATAATAAAATATAACTGCTCTTTTAGACCATTATGGTTCATTGTGTGAAGGTAATCTAATCTATTCTAAACCATAATTAATGCCTACTACTTCAAATTAGGAATACCAGTCCAAATATCTTAAACTGTACAATTACTTTCTGCCTATCCAAAATTCCAACGTATTTTCATTTAGCCATGGTTTTCTGCATGTTCTTCTATCCTGAACTTTTGTATACATGTGGCTGCATTTTTGGTTAAGAACTGCCACCCTCCATTTCAGAAATGGATGAATTTCACTGATAGGTGAAGTAATCAAGCATGTTGGGATCTCTGGATGAAAAGCACTAGATCATTTAAAAAAAATATTTTTTCCTTGCCTATATGCTTGCAAACACACAAGCACTGTGATCTTGCAATTAAACAGTACTTTTAACATTAAAACATCCAGAAGCACCTTACAAAGCTGAATGGATAGAGCACTGCAAGTCGGCAGATATCTGCTTTATATCCACGGGTGCAGATATTCATGGACCATTTTTGCAGACAGATGCAGATACAAATTTTGTATCCATGCAGGGCTCTACGAATGGACACACAAAGATTACTTCATTGACCCATTACATAAGACCACCTCTGCGGTTAACCAAAGCAATTGTTTAACAACACATACCATCACTACTTAACAGTTCGTTGCACAAAATGTGGTAAATGATTTATCCAATTTAAAATCATAAGAGGAATTTAGGTAGCCAGCATGTAATTACCCAAGATGAACAATTAACTGGAAACACGGCCAGGTAACTCAACTCCTAACTCTTGCTAAAAGTACCAAGGGATCTTTACGTCTCATTTGAACATTCAAAATATCACTCTCATATTCAAAAAATACACTTTGAAACCTTTAGTCTCCTCTCCGATTTTTTGTTTCCTTAAATTAATCTATACTCACCAAAATTTAGAATACTATCCTGCTACTTAATACAATGTCTATTGTGCTGCTGTTCTAATTTTTTTGTATGAAGTTATTTTCACTGATGCCAGTTTTGGTATTTTTACTGGCATGTGGGCAGAGAAATTAGACATGTGCAATCCAGTTTTTGCTAAAGAATGTTTATTACAATTTTTTCTGAGCATCTTTTACACACTGAAGATATTATGAGAGAGAATAAACACAATGCACATGTTATCTTAAGACTTACATAGATGCGAACTAAGTGAAGGGTAGGATTTAGATGAAAAGATTTACACAGGCATGGGAAACTACCCAATTCAAGCTGTCGTTACGTCCAGAATAATCACTTTGTGTGGCATTCTGATAAAAACAAGTTCATGATAAACATATTATCTTCACCCCTGAACAATAGTCCTGGAAAATAATTTCACTAGTTCTTTTACAAGGATACATTTAGAAACTAATTTCTTAAATATGAATGCATTTGACACTTCAGTTGGGGGAAAAAAAAGCTATTTTTTGTTCCCAAATAACTCTAATGGATGAAAAAAAATAATTTTGAAGAAGGACAAAAAGCTTGACACTAGATCATTGTGCCTTTCCATATTACAGATATGATTAGGGTCCTGGCAGATTCAGTTAAATTCCTAGATCTAGAGTGCCTTTCTCCTTCTCCAACCTTCCCCTTCTTAGGCTGAACTATCACAAACCTGAAACAGGCATCATCTTTTGGCTGAAGCCTATTAAATATTTACTAATTTTAAAAATAATCAGGATATGAATTATTTAGTCAGTCTGTACCTAAGCTGTTATTGTCCTTGTTCTTCAGAAACTACTGAATATATAAAACCAGATTATTAAAAACATAGTGATTGCAAAAAAAAAAAAAAAACAAAAACCCAGCAACACCACCACAAAAAACTGAATACAATGAGTGGCACCCTGCAAATATCAAGCTGACTGGCTTAACTCATCCAAGATCCCAGCATTCACATTTCTAAGAAAGATAACAAACATTCTCTTCCAAAATCTCTTTTTAACAGATACATTGAATTCTCTCAGAGCTGTACAAAACCATCAGAACAATGTGGTTGCCATGATAAGCATATATGTACAAAAGGATTAGTGCACCATCTTTCCACTTACACAGTAAGTCGCAAAGACTTTCAATGTATTTTTTCCTCTATGAAAAGGGTATGGTCCCTTTTTACAATGCACAGGGGTTGTGTCAACAAAACAGATTTAACAGCCATCCGTCTTTTACAACTAGGCAGCTGTTCATTAGTCACTGTAGATGTATACAGATTATTTTCCTCTTTTCAGAGTACAAACACCTACAAAATGAGTGGAACTATTAGAAACAAAAATCCTAAATAATTTCCCTCATTTTTTAAATTATGCTGTTAAGGGGAGGTTGTGAAGACCAAAAGTATAACTGAGTTTAAAAAAGAATTAGATAAATTCATGGAGGATAGGTCCATCAATAGCTATTAACCAAGATGGTCAGGGATGCAAGCCCATGCTCTGGGTGTCTGACTGTTAGACACTGACCCTAGACAACAGGGGATATGTTACTCGATACTTGCCATGTTCTATTCACTCCCTGTGAAGCACCTGGGACTGGTCACTGTCAGAAGACAGGATACTGGGCTAGATGGACCACTGGTCTTACCCAGTATGGCCATTCTTATGTTCATAAGCTCCTCAAATAATTATCTATTAAAAATATGCCTACCCTATGCAATACCATGAATACAGATGTAAATAAATGCACAGTTCTCATTTTTAAGTTCCCAGTTGCATTTTAAAACCAGAGCTTTTAGACAATATATGCAACTGCATGCAAATATAAGATTCTCTATGCAGAAAAGAGTACTGTGGCACCTAGTCTATAAGGTGCCACAGGACTCTGCTGCTTTTACAGATCCAGACTAACACGGCTACCCCTATGATACGCTTCCTATGCACTGTCATAAAAGTCACAGTAGTGACTAAAAGGTGAGTTAGATCAATATATATCACCAGACTCCTGCAGCACAGATCTGGAATAGGAGTAGCCTCTCTTGAGCAAAGATCTCAGAAACAAGTTGTGCAGGACTGACTTGATTCTTGCTTTCCCTCCTGTTAGAGCAGGGGTGGGCAAACTTTTTGGCCTGAGGGCCACATCTGAGTGGGGAAATTGTATGCAGGGCCATGAACGTAGGGCTGGGGTGGAGGGAGTGTGGGAGGGGGGTGTGGTGTGCAGGAAGGGGCTCAGGGCAAGGGGCTGGGGTGCAGGGTACAGGAGGGGGCTCAGGGCAGCAGGTTGGGGTGCAGGAGAATTGCGGCAGGGGGCTCAAGGCAGGGGGTTAAGGGACTCAGGGCAGGGCCCGGCACTACTTGCCTTGAGCAGCTCTGGGGTGGCAGCAGAGCGCAGCGGGGCTAAGGCAGGCTCCCTACCTGCCCTGGCCCCGCACCACTCCCAGAAGTGGACAACATGTCCAGCAGTGGCTCCTGGGAGTGGAGTGGGGTGGGGCAGGCAGCTCTGTCGCACACTGCCCTTGCCTGCAGGTACCACCCTCAATGCTCTCATTGGCCGCGGTTCCCCATTCCCGGCCATTGGGAGCTGGGGGCGCGGTGCCTGCAGGGGAGGGCAGTGCACGGAGCCCTCTGCCCCCCTCCACCTTCCCCAGGGGCCACAGGGATGTGGTGCCGGTCACTTCCAGGAGTGGCACAGGGTCACGGCAGGCAGGGAGCCTGCCTCAGCCCCGCTCCATCACGGGGCTGGCAATCCCATGGGCTCTACTGAAAGCCCTGACAGACGGATCCGGCCTTCGGGCCATAGTTTGCCTCCCCTGTATTAGACAGAACACTCTCTCTCTGCCACTCTACCACCACACTGCAGTTCAGTTTCATTTTGAATTAAAAACATACTAGCATGTGATACAGTTCTTCAGATTTATATTTTCAACATTCCATGTTAGAATAATATTGAAAAGCCCTTTTAATTTAACATTTTTAAAGAAGGTGGAAGATCATCAAGACTGGTAGCTGTCATAGGACTTCACTATGTATAAAAACCTCTAAGAGTATAACAAAGTCTCTTTTGTTCCCTTTGCATAAATTCCCACTGTGCTACCAATATATGGGACTGACCTCTATGGGTAATCTGGGGTAGTAATCCAACAATATTAAGCACTGAAACTTTATATTTTTATACAGACCTAGTAAACAACCATCTTACTGACCTTACTGTAAGAGAAATATTTTAGCCACAATGTAGAAATTTCTTTTTTCTTCTTTTAGTAAACTTCAGACTTGTTCAAGCAGACATGTTGTAAGCCTGATTTATCTAGTTTTGGGTTAGACTCTGCCACCCTTACTCACATTTAAAATAAGACTGTTTGTTGCATAAGGTACTACTCAGTGCAAGTAGGGATGGTAGAACTGATCCAATTGTGCATCTATAGTACATGATAGCATAACCCTGTTTGAACTCCAAAAACCTTATTCAATGAGTTTTGTTTTTCAGTGGATTTTTATTCCATTCATACAGCTACACTGGTTCCCTCTATATTAAATTCCCATGACAGTTAAATCAAAGAACAAATAAACTTGGCAGATGAACTTTCTGTCTTACAGACAGTAGAGTTAAATGTTCCTTGAAATCTTTTATAGTACAAGTTTAATTAAAAAACACTTTTCCTGTGTTAAATGAATCATTTCTTTTTAATAATTATCTCAGTCATCAAAATATAAGTAATTCTGTGAAATGCAGAAAATAAAACCTTTAAAAAAAAAGAAAACACCACAAAAATCTGGTTTTCATTAAGTTAAGCATATGGAAAGCTGGTTTCTAGAAGTTCAGTGGTTCCCAAACCTTTTCCATATGATTATCCTATGTTCTAACATTAGAAATTTTTGGAACCCCTCCCACAGTTTCCAGGACTTCTCCCATATAGCCATAAGAAAGGGAGGGGTAGTTGATACATCCTGGGACTTGTTCATGACTTCAAGATTAAAACCTATGCAGAAGCTTGTTAGCAAAGTTTCTGTACAACCATATAACTTACATTAAGAATTTGAACTCTTTACAGGAATACATTCTTTTTCCTTGTTAATAAAGGGTGAAATTCTGCCACCCTTATTCAAGTTTATTAGTAACTTATTCTACAAAAAGCCGCATTGATTTCAACTGCACTACTTGAAGAATTAAGGCACTATTTAATGTGAATAAGGGACACTGCAAAACCTGATCCAAAATGTTCCCATTGTATTCAGGAAACTGAACATGCTTTGCCTGGTGGCTGTTTTTAGTTTTATATTTCCCACCATTTTTGGTGGTGGTGCATTTTCACTAACATCGGTACTTTTTCAGTCAATTCAACTGTAGATCAACTCTTTTACTTTTTAAAAACTAAAATGAAAAAGAAAATATGTCTGATCTGCAATATTTTACATGCACAAAAGAGTTAGAGCCAAAACTCTCCAGCCATATAAAAAGAAACATCTAAAAAGTTTCCTCGGTAGATGAGGGTCATCTGTTGAAAAGGTCAATTTAAACACAATAATTAAGGAGTAACTTGTGTCCAACACCTTTCATTCAGAGTGCCTGTGGGTGTGCGCCATACAGTACATTAATGTTGCAAGAATCCAGAGGACTTTCCTCACCAGAATAATAATCTTGACTGGAGCACATTTCGCACCCAACCTTGCTGATAGTTGTGTCCATTTAATGGTAGCAACATTTTTCTTCACTAGCTTGGAGATTAAGAATCATCTAGTCTAACAAACATTCAGAATTAGAGTTAAAATTTTATGTATTAATGTTTACAATTCTAACAGCTTGGCTCTGAATTATCTGAGGGATCTGGCTCAGACTGCACTTCCTCCTGGATCCTATGCTTTTTATTTATTTAATTTGACTCTAGCCTTACAAAATATTACTTTCATGGGGAGAGTAATTTTTTTTAAATGGATGAGCAAAATATCATTAGTTTTTTTATTATTCATCATCATGGTAAATTGCAAGCAAGCGTCTATATTCTCTGAGCTGGTAAATTTCCAACTAGTTTTGCAAGAATACTTTTTCACTTCCTTCTCATTAGCTACTGGGATTCTTGCACATTTAGCTTGTTTGAAGAGACACGTTATTCGTGCAGCATATACTGTGCGTATATGTAAAACTAATTTTTTTCCTACTACTTATTTCAGGTTATTTCTCTTGCTTCACTTGCTATTTGTTTGCATACTATAAAGTGCATTGATATGTATGTTTGCAAAGTGCTTAACACACCTTTGTTCCTGTGCAGCTAGTAAAACTACGTTATATAAGCTCAGGGCAGGAGTGGTCTTTTGCTCTGTTTGTACAGCACCATAATCGTGGCTCCCAGGCACTACAGGAATACAAATAATAATAATTTAATAATAGGTATTAACAGTAGGTCTGATATAAAAATACTGGTTCAAATTCTGTGTGCATATACAGAATCATGAAGATTTATTAATAGATCATGCACTGTCTTTAGGAACCATGCTCACAGCAAAAAACATTTGGGATCAGTTCTTGAGTGCTTTTTACAGGGGCAGCATAGCAGGAAGGAACATGACCTTCTCAGCTCTTTGGCAGGTTAAGCAGACTGATTGAACACTGCTGCTAATTAAGAGCTCTTGTTGTTTGGCAGGACCACCAGAGTACCTTCTGCACTTGTTCATGACAACAGCACCTCTTTCAGAAATTAACTCTTGATGAGTGCAGACAGGGGGCCCAGCTGGTCCTTCTGAGTTCTCCAACTATATAAATGAAGCGTAATAAGAATACTGGTGACTACCAAGGGAAGAAAGGCTATTCGTGACCTCTTTTTAAAAAACAGAGTATACTTTTACATTGACTTAATTTTCTACACTGGGAGTAGATAATGCACTGGGAGCTGTTTGACTAGAACTAAGATAACAGTAATTCCATACCATTCTATACAATTCTATACTTTTATTAAGGAACTAAAATATAATTTTATTTATGGAGTCCTTAATATCAGCAACTAATTTTCAATAATCAAACTACAAATATAAAAAGTTTTACAGCTGGAGCTGGTCTACGAAAAGGAAAAGGTTTTGTGAAAGAGACAACTGAGTGTTTAATCAAACTTGATTTTCTACCTAATTTCTAAATAAGTAGGATGTGTTCATTCAACCAACATGCAGCTTTCCTAAGTTTGTGAGGCTTCATTTTGAAAGGGTTGCTTCACACGGAGAACAATTCCCCTCTCGCCCCCCCCCCCCAAAAAAACATGTTAAGCACCAAATCAAATTGACTACAAGTGTGGTGGTTAATGCTATCTAAGCAAACAAGCCAAAAATTAGGATGTCTTGGCCTTCTTAGAGATGGTCCCCCCATACCATGATTGAAACATACTGGAAGACCAACAAGGGGAAGCTTATACTCCCATCTGTGCTTCTACCTGTTCTGTATAGGATCTCCGACTTTAAAACAGCCGGTGTAATATCATTCATGAAAATCAAATTCACTTTTAAAAAGTACATATTTGCAAAGAAAATAAGAATAGCTGATCAATGGTCCCATCTAAGACTGTATTGTAATCATCTCCTAATAATGCATTTCAATTTTCTGCTTAAATTCAATAGTTGTTTTGTCTTCCATCTCATTTTAAAACCTGGCCTTCACTTGTTTAAGACAAGATTGTCTAAATATACCTAAGAGTGGATTTGTACCACAGTTCATAATTCTTCACTTCAGCTATTAACAACAAACACTTTGGGAGGTTATTACCGCTTAAATTCAGATGTGTCATATCCACATATCAATATAGCCAGTTTTAACACCATGCTGTCAAAAATAAATTTATTACCTGTTCTAACTGCTTCCATATATTACAACAATCTCCTAATACAAGGTACTATAATTCAAAACTGGCACAAGGATACTTAAAGAGTCTGATTTATTTAGAAGTTGTACACCGTTTATTTGTAGGAAAGAGTATGGAATGACTGTTTTCTCCACATTATAGAATTTATTTTTACAGGACTTATACATTTTATAAATCTGCTTTTCCCTTTGGAAAATTTCTCCCTCTCTGCTTAGTTACCTACTGTATAAAGTGCTCGCTTTGAGAAAGCCGAAGTCAGAGAAACTGGGGTAGGCCATATAAATGCATTCATATCTTAACAAATTACAAAGAAAGGGTTTGCTATAGGAATTTCTATTGAGAATAGCAAGTAATTACCTTCACAACCCCTCTACATAAGGCAAACATGTTTTATTTATTCCTGTTTTAGTGGTATCACAGATATAACCACAAACAGAATCAAAACAAAATCTATGGGTATACAGAAGAGTCAAACTGTACATAGATTCATAGATTCATAGACTCTAGGACTGGAAGGGACCTCGAGCGGTCATCGAGTCCAGTCCCCTGCCCTCGTGGCAGGACCAAATACTGTCTAGACCATCCCTGACAGACATTTATCTAACCTACTCTTAAATATATCCAGAGATGGAGATTCCACAACTTCCCTAGGCATTCTATTCCAGTGTTTAACTACCCTGACAGTTAGGAAATTTTTCCTAATGTCCAACCTAAATCTCCCTTGCAGCAGTTTAAGCCCATTGCTTCTTGTTCTATCACTAGAGGCTAAGGTGAACAAGTTTTCTTCCTCCTCCTGATGACACCCTTTTAGATACCTGAAAACTGTTATCATGTCCCCTCTCAGTCTTCTCTTTTCCAAACTAAACAAACCCAATTCTTTCAGCCTTCCTTGATAGGTCATGTTCTCAAGACCTTTAATCATTCTTGTTGCTCTTCTCTGGACCCTCTCCAATTTCTCCACATCTTTCTTAAAATGCAGTGGCCAGAACTGGACACAATACTCCAGTTGAGGCCTAACCAGCGCAGAATAGAGCGGAAGAATGACTTCTCATATCTTGTTTACAACACACCATTTAATGCATCCCAGAATCACGTTTGCTTTTTTTGCAACAGTATCACACTGTTGACTCATTTAGTTTGTGGTCCACTATGACTCTTAGATCTCTTTCTGCCATACTCCTTCCTAGACAGTCTCTTCCCATTCTGTATGTGTGAAACTGATTGTTCCTTCCTAAGTGGAGCACTTTGCATTTGTCTTTATTGAACTTCATCCGGTTTACCTCAGACCATTTCTCCAATTTGTCCAGATCATTTTGAATTTTGACCCTGTCCTCCAAAGCAGTTGCAATCCCTCCCAGTTTGGTATCGTCCGCAAACTTAATAAGCGTACTTTCTATGCCAACATCTAAGTCGTTGATGAAGATATTGAACAGAGCCGGTCCCAAAACAGACCCCTCCGGAACCCCACTTGTTATACCTTTCCAGCAGGATTGGGAGCCATTAATAACTACCCTCTGAGTACGGTTATCCAGCCAGTTATTCACCCACATTATAGTAGCCCCATCTAAATTGTATATGCCTAGTTTATTGATAAGGATATCATGCAAGACCGTATCAAATGCCTTACTAAAGTCTAGGTATACCACATCCATGGCTTCTCCCTTATCCACATGACTCGTTATCCTATCAAAGAAAGCTATCAAATTGGTTTGACACGACTTGTTCTTTACAAATCCATGCTGGCTATTCCCTTTCACCTTACCACCTTCCAAGTGTTTGCAGATGATTTCTTTAATTACTTGCTCCATTATCTTCCCTGGCACAGAAGTTAAACTAACTGGTCTGTAGTTTCCTGGGTTGTTTTTATTTCCCTTTTTATAGATAGGCACTATATTTGCCCTTTTCCAGTCTTCTGGAATCTCTCCCGTCTCCCATGACTTTCCAAAGATAATAGCTAGAGGCTCAGATAGCTCCTCTATTAACATCCTTTTGGTCAGCATGACAGAAAATTATCACATAGTATTTCTTCACTTAGCTGCTACACAATTTGTGTTTAAATTCTTTCCCGTTGTGCAGAGCTGGCCTGAGCCTTGCTGGCCCTTTCCTCCTACCCCCAAAATAGAAGTCAAACTACGCCTATGCCCCAGGGCCCCACCCCTGGCCTGGAGCCCCGAGTCCCCCTCCACCTGTGCTGAGCCCCAGAGTTTTTCCAGCATGTTGAGGTGGCCTCAGAAAGAAAAAGGTTGGGAACCCCTGACTTAGAGTACAGAATCACAGAAAATTAGGGCTGGAAGGAACCTTGAGAGGCCATCTAGTCTAGTTCACCGTGCTGAGGCAAGGCCAAGTATACCTAGACCAGGGGGTTCTCAAAACTTCATTGCACTGCAACCCTCTTCTGGCAACAAAAATTATATGACCCCAGAAAGGGGGACCAAAGCCTGAGCCTGCCCCCCAGAGGGCGGGGGGGGGGGGGGGATCCCAGGCCCTACCACCCTGGGCGGGGAGGCCAAAGTTGAAGCTTAAGGACTTTGGCCCCAAGTGGGGCCCTGTAACCTGAGTCCTCGTGCTTGGGCTTTGGCCCTGGGTGGTGGGGCTCAGACTTTGGCCCTGGGACCAATCAAGTCTAATGCCAGCCCTGGTGACCCTATTAAAAGAGAGTATGACTCACTTTGGGGTCTCAACTCAAAGAGTGAGAACCGCTGACCTAACCATTGCTCACAGGTTTGTCTAACCTGTTCTTAAAAACCTCTAGTGATGAGGATTTCACAACTTCCCTTGAAGCCTATTTCAGTGCTTACCTACTCAAAATTTTTTCTATTTAACCTAAAGTTGGGGCAGATTAAGTCACTTACTTCTTTGCCTTACCTCCAGTGAACAGAGAGAACTATTGACCACAGTTTTCTTTATTACAGCCCTTAACATATTGGAAGACTTATCAGGTTCTCTTCTCTCCCCCACTGCCTCCTTTCTCAAGAGTAAACATACCGAGGGTTTTTTAGCCTTTCTTCATAGGGTAGGTCAGCAGTAATCAATTGTTTTTTGTCAAGGTCCAAATCTCTTGGTTAAAGTATAGTCATAGTCGAGACCCCAGAGAGAAATAATAAAAAATGATAAGTAAATAAAAAGCTTTTGGAGCCCATTCTAAAGTAGGGATCAGCAAACTCTGGCAAGCAGCCCGGTGTGTTTACCTGCCGCGTCCACTGATGCGGCCGACTGCGGCTCTCACTGGCCACGGTTCGCTGCTCCAGGCCAATGGGGGCTGTGGGAAGCCGCACAGGTCAAGGGATGTGCTGATCGCCACTTCCCACTGCCTGCATAGGCTTGGAGCGGCGAACCGCAGCCAGTGGGAGCCATGATCGGCCGAACCTGTGGATGCAGGAGGTAAACAAATCGGTTCAGCCCTCCAGAGGGCTTACCTTGGCAGGCCACATGCCAAGGGTTACCAATCCCTGTTCTAAAGCATCGGGTGGTCCAAATTTGGCCTGCGGTCCACCTATTGACTACCCCAGGTAGGTTTTCTAACACTTTTATCATGTTTGTTGCTCTCCTCTGGAATCTCTCCAAATTATTCACATTTCCTAAAGTGCGGCACCCAGAATTGGACACTGTACTCCAGCTGAGGCCTTGCTAGTGCCAAACAGAGCAGGACAACAACTTCCTCTGTCTTACATACGACACTCCTGCTAATACACCCCAGAATTATAGCCCTTTTTGCAACTACATCATATTCAGATTGTGATCCACTATACCCCCCAGATCCATTTCAGCAGTACTAACACCTTTTGTAGTGGTGCTTTTGATTTTTCCTTCCTAAGTGAAGTACTTCGCACTTGTCTTTATTGAATTGCATCTTACTGATTTCAGACCAATTCTCCAAATTGGGAGGGTCCTTTTGAATTCTAAGCCTGTCCTCCAAAGTGCTTGCAACCCTTCCCAGCTTGAGGTCATCTATATATTTTATAAGCATACTCTCTACTCCATTACCCAAATCCTTAATGAAAATATTGAATAGCACCGGACCCAGGACAGACCCCTGCGGGACCCCACTCAATACTTCCTCCCAGGTTTGACACAGAACCACTGATAACTACTCTTTAAAGTACAGTCTTTCAACCAGTTGTATACCGACCTCATAGTAATTACATCTAGACCACAGCTGCCTAGTTTGCTTAAGAGCATGTCATGGGGATTGTGTGAAAATTCTTACTAGAAATCAAGATATACCACATCTACAGCTCTCCCCACCCCCTCCATCCACTAGGCCATTAACCCTACACTTTGAGCTGCAGGTGCGATTCCCAGCTTGAGACATAATTGCACTAGCTCTTATCAAGCTAGCACAGTAACAACAGAGTGTAGCCATGGCAGCACGAGTGGCTGTGCTAATGATCACTATTTTATTGGAAGCCTTGTAATATTTGGCATTCTTCTTAAAACCCCAGCTCCAGGAATCTTGCGATTATGTGAGAATCTTAGCTTTCATAAAAACATTAAATGTTTAGCTCTGATGGTTGAGGACGAAAGCTTGAAAATGTGATTTCAGAGCACACTAAAGACTTGGAAGCCAGAAGGCTTTGTTTGCTTGTTATTTTTTAATTCTTTTAACTTCAACAGTCTTGTTCCAGCCTTAGTGAAAGTTTAGTCGCCTGTGGCCATGAGCCTACCACTCTGCCAGTTAACAGATTTGCTGTTCCAATATGATGCAGCTGTTGTGGGGAAAAATGGTATCTCTTGTAGCTAAGACCAATTCCATAGGGGGATTTGGACATCAGGACAATGGACATGAACTGTTCAATAGGAAGCCATGGAGAATTAGAGTGATGTGGTTCTGATTATCTGAGTTGCTGAGCAGCCAGGCTGATGAACTGTGAACCAACCAGAGCTTTCTCAGGATAAGGCTTGTCATTCCTAAAAGGTGAGATGTTATGGAAGCATGCATCACTGTGGCTAAATCTACCTCTTATATGCCCAGGTGCAATCCTCTGGCCAGACACAAACAGGAGTGGATTTTTTTTTTTTTGCACCATGGTTGTTTGGACATCCAAATTAAGTGGAACCCGAAAGACACCAAGTCTACAGATGAAGTCAGCTATCTGGGGCCAGATGCTATTGTGTGAGAGTTGTTATGGAGGTGGAGAGGTCTACAAAGCGGTTTCCTTTTAACAGCACCATTTCAATTATAGCTGAGTTCAGGTTAAGCCAACTGTTTTTCAATCAGCTGTTGATCTCTACTAAGCAACAAGAATGCTTTGAGATGGTGCAATCCACATTTACCAAGGGTTAGAAGTGAATATCATCTGTATACTGCTGCCACATAAAAGCCTATGTTTCTTGCTAATTCTACCAATGGATATATGTGTGTGGTATGTGTGTTTTACAGGAAAGAGTTGAGCCTTCCTTGTGGTGCCCCACATGAGGGGCTGGAGATACAACAAATCCCCATAACAATGCTTTGGGAGCCATTTCTGAACAACTTTTTGGAAGAAGAATAAGAGATTTTGGTGGTTGATAGTGTCAGCTGCTGCAAGACAATGATGGAGATGCTCCTCCATTTGCATACAGAAGGAGGAGGTAATGCAGCAGAGCAACAAGTGCTGCTCTCTGCGTCTCAGAGCCTGATCTAAATCCCAGTTGGGAGGGATCCAAGATGTTGGCATCAGAAGATGGCACTGAAGACTTTTACCTCAATTTCTCAAAAAGCTTGCTTAGATTAGAGACTGGATAGTAGATTCCAAGGTAAGTCTTTTTCCTTTGATTATAGCCCTGACTGAACTGCACTGCAGAATTGCACACCCTGACCCTTTTGACAGGAAACTTCCATCCACTAACTCCCTTCACTCTCACCAGCTTTGGACAAAATCCCTATTATCACCTCCCCTCCATGGGACAAACTATCCATCTTCACAGTTGACATGGTACAGCAGTTTGGTTGTAGTGGGGAAAAATTCAACCCTGACCTTTTTTCCTATCAGGTGTCATTATGGGCCTCAGATTTGCTTGAGCCAGCCCTTTTTCTAAGAACACTTGACAGCTAAATACTCAGAGGCAACATGTGTTTGCTCTGGGAAGATAACTCAAGTCTCTGCATAGCCACCAATTCTTTTGCAATGGAAAACAGCTGCATTTGAGCTAAAAGATAGTATGTTCCACAAGTTAGATCTATTACATGAAAGAGTAGACTTAAAACAGGGTTCTCTATTTAGCCTATATAAGAAGCTTGGAATTGTACTGGGAAAACTTCACAAACTTATTAGAGTGTCAGATGTTGAAAATACTGCCCCAGGGCTAGAGGATTCTAAAACGCCTCTTATTCTATACAGCATTCCAGACATAATGACTATACTGTATATCCTTCCATATGTTAGTATCATTCTGTATTGTACTTGGCACAGTTCAGTTACCATACGTTACTTTATATAGTTAAATTACTATATAAATAATAATTACACCTTTAAGAGGTAATAATAAATCTATTCCTACCAGGATGGACAGCCTGGGAAACAAAGCTTGCCGGCGAAACCCATGGCTCTTAATAGTAACTGGAAAAGTTTAATTTGGATCACTGCATATGTATTTTTTGAATTAGCTCTCTACATGTCTATGGAGACTTTTTTCCTGGGGAAACTGTCAGATTGAGAAAGGCTAAAGAATTCCTGAAGGATTAACTCTCACACTGAACCTTTTTGCACAGTAGTTACATTGTAGATGGCGAATTAGGCCCTGAATGGGCTAAGATATTAGAGAATCATCTCTTTTGGAAGTAGAAATTTAAATTCCTTCACAAAATCCTTATAGCAAGAACTTCATTTAAACATCTGCAAAAGATCAGACCAAGCTATAGCTTGTTGAACCTCCTTCCACCGCTCCCCCATGCTATACAGTACACTGGCAAATTATGTATTTTGTTGGATAAACCAAGTCCTTCGGTATTATGTTGTTTTCATACACATTGTCATCAGAAAATGTGTACTTTACATATGTGTATATCATTGCTTATCTTGCATTTGTTATTTGTGACTCAACTAATGGCTCACAGTTCTTGAACCTTGCCTGTTAATGGACTATTTCTTCAGTCATGGGCCAAGATTCTAAACTTTCCCAACAGTGATAGATTGGGGGAAAGAAGCACACAATTCCTAAAAGCTGTTTTGAGTCTGAGAAAACTTTGGAGGAAGTCTCTCTCTTATTTCAAAGCTCAACATTTATGTGTGATATGGTATAAAAACAATATTTTCAAGGAACATTGCTAATGGAACAGGTATATTAGGTATGGGAGCCCTTTACCTCTAGGTTACCAGTTAAAATCAGATAAAGTTGGCAGCAAGCACAGACATGTTTGGTGGCCTATATAAAGGGAGTTGGTAGCCTCATTTTAGTTTACTAGAAAAGCAGCATTATGAAAAGACACCTCCCGCCCCCCAAATCAGCACTGTTACTGGCAGTCTCAACAGAGGCCAACCACAGAAAATAGAGATGGGAGGAAACCTCAGATTTACTGCGAAAGGTCCTACTGTTTTTCTATCTATGTCTCCAGGTGGTGATGCACAGAAGTTTGTGGAAAACATAACTTTTGTGATTGTTTATGGTTATTATATGCATCTTAACAGTTTTATTTGGTTATATTTACCAAAGGGACTTGGGTTTACTTCTTTACCTTAGGCATAAAGGAACACGTGAGTATTTTTGTACAATTTGAGGGTTAATGACTATAGCATGAATTAACAGGAGTTGAAATAAAAGTGTTCAATAGCCAATCAGAAACACCAACTGAATATTCCTTCATTTGAATACTGAGGGTAGAAATCATCCAGGGTTGAGGGCTAAGGAGAACAGCAGGATTCAGTAACTAGGGAGACTCTTCACTGCAAAGTTCAGGACCTTGATGAATTGCACAACTGGAAGACTCAAAACAGACAAACTGTAAAGGGAGCTGAGAAAACGCTTAAGAAGCTGGGAATTGGAAAAACATAGGCTGTTATGACTTGAATCAGCTTCAGGGAATTAAGCATTGATCCTTTCCTGAGATTCACAATGGAATTGTTGAAAATGTATTTACGTCAACCAGGGGAGGTTACGATATCTGCACATGAACTGATGTATCGAAAGGTAAAATATCTTGATATAGAACATTACCTTTAACTGGTTATTTTACTTTAAACTTTCTCCCATTTATTAAGGTTCAAGATTAAAGTGCAGTAATCCTTGTTAATTTCCCTTTACAATGAATACATGTATTACCAGAAAATCTTAACACTATGAGAACTATGTAATAAATGTATATGAACGAACTCATCCCTCTGCTAATACATAATTGTCCCTACAACATATTATTCCTAGTGCCTGTCCAATCTAGTTTTGAATGTTCTAAGGCACTGGGCTTCTTCTACTTCTCTTGGAAGACTATTGCACAATCTAACAGGTCTTTCTCAAAGTATTTCTTGATATTTAGTTTAACAATTCCTTGCATCTATGCTAACTAAGTCATCTTTCCACATTGCACTCATACCCTTCAAAATACTTACATTTGGTTATGTCCTCAATCTCGGCCATCACTTAGCCAAGCCTCACACAAAGAAATTAGTTCTCGTAATCTTCCTTGTGTTTCAACCCCTTCAGCCTAATCACTTTGTCATCCTTTGAATTCCCTCCAGTTTGTTTACAGCTTATACATTCCTGGATGCTCAGATTGAACACAATATTCCATGGGTTCTCTCTCTAGAGGAGTACAGACAGGGATTATGACTGACGTGCTAAGATTGAATTACCCTCCAGAATTTGTCCCTCCAGAACTTGCTAAAGCATACTGACAGGACACTGTGAGAAAATTTGTACTGTATCTGCTCTGCTGAATCTCTTCTGTGAATAAAATGAGAACATATCAGTCTGCAGGATTGTCAGACATGATTTTTTTCCTTAATATAAAACAAATTAAGTACTGAAATATGAAGTCAGTATGTTTTATTCTTCTTACACAAGTTTTAATAAGTCAATTTAAATACATACTTATTTTTTAAATTGCTTTCTTGCATTCTATTATTTTTAAATAGAGGAGCTTTTTTCCGCTGAAATCAAGGATCATATGAGACCATTTAGCTTTGTTTCTTTCATGTGAAAATGTTTCTCATCCATCAAGACAGGGAAATTGAAGAGCTGAAGTTCCCATAGTTCTAAATTCCCAGAGCATAAAAATGGGACAAGTTTTTCCTTTCAGAAACCTGAAGGAGACACACTATTGAGATATAAAACAAATTTTACTAATTACCCTGAAATGCTAACCTCCCCATTCCAAATATCTTCTTATACTGCCCTACGATATATTTAGTAACTAACATAAAACTCTGATCACGTATGTTTTCAGTTAACATCCTATCACACAACAACATGCCAGGTGTTGACCAAGACTGCACAATATATGCTTTTACATTGTACTCAAATGGAATAATTTCATATTGAAATCTGCTGCCAAAACATATACATAATCTTCCATTACTTACATGATATAAAGCGTTATACAAAGATACTTTTATTACATCAAGAAAATAAAGATCTACAAAATATTAAGTTCAAGAGTACCCTAAATAAGATCTTCCAATATCCTCACTGATCATCATCTCACATCTTCCTACTAAAAGTGATCTTCCAGACAGAAAGTCAGTTGAAAAAAAAAATCCTAACATATGTTACTGATATCATCTTGAATTCCCAAACTAAATGTAAGGATCAAAATTTACTTACCACCAATATATGGTTTATTTACTTCCTCTTTTACTCTAAGATTGGATGAGGACACTACCTGGTCAATTTCACAGTCTACTTCCACAAAGTAGAAATACTGAAGGGGATTGGTTGTTTTTTGTTGTCTTATTTTTCTCTCCCTCACTCCTCCCTTCCTTCATGAAGATTTCTATGCAAACAAGGCTTTGTAACCCACTGACTTTTACCAAAAAGAACACTGAACCTAAATTAAATTGACCATTGCCCTTTATATATATACATACTTAGCACCAGTTTTAGATATAAATATTAATAAAAATATAAGTGAAATAGAAAAAAAAAGGGAACATTCAGTTCTTGCTTTCCCCTTCGTCTCTCTTCACCAAAACAAGGACAGATTCTCAGCTCAGACATTTGTAAGACTAAGTTCTATGATATTACATTCTAATGCACAAGAAACCATGGAGTCCTGTGCTTCTGCTGCTAGAGGCATCAGTGTTAAATATACACTCATGTATTTCATGACCACACTGTTCCTATGTAGATTACATGCACTACTGAGCAATGCAAAGGATATAGCCAAAAAGCAAACAAATCAGTTCTGCAACTTTCATTTGTTCTGTCACACAGTTTCCTGTCTAGGTGTAAAATCTCAACTTCTCTTCCCTTATAATTTTGTGCCAATCTCAGTAGGACATGCCCCGGCTATTTTATCAAACAACAAATAATCAACTCCAGTTTTAAGAGTTTATTTCTTATGAAAATAAGTTTAGAAAACATTTTTTTCAGAAAGTTAGTATCAAAACAAAACTATTCCAGTAGTTATATTTATAAGCAATGAGGGACTTATTGGGAGATCTGAATTTTATTCCCTAATGTACCCCTGACTAGCTCTGTGATTATGGTGACTATCGCTAAGGCCTGATGCTGAGAGTTCAAGGGAAACTGAGGAAACTCAGTGCTTTCCAGGATTCAGTCTTCAGTCTCGCTGTACATCAAATTTCTCAAGTGTGAAATCAAATAATCATATATTAGTACAGTGTTTTGAGATTTCTGAACACTAGGTGCTATGCAAATACAATACATAATTATTAAGATGCATGCCAGATTTCTGGAAAAATGTTCTGTGCTAACAAATAAGTAATACATACAAGATACAATCAAAAAGAGCAGTTTACAGTTTTCCATGGAAACTAGGTGAAAGCGTTATTGGTCTGGTTTCACCTTATGGGCAGAGCAGGGCAGCTGTTACCTTGTAGCCATGGTTGCCTCATACTCCCAAGAAGATCGGGGTGAAGAACAGCTTACCCTGGCACCCCGCACTACCAGAAGGCTTTCTGCTCCAAAGGACCCAGGATGAATTGGAGAAATTCAGCCTCATTAAAATCACTATACAAGTAATGCCACGTGAGTCTTAAATCTGAATTTTCACTGTTAAACTCACCCTTTACAGTCAAATTCTATCATTCAGATATGCAGTCATTGCTTCCATTGCTGAAATGTTGTCTGTTAAGATCCACAGCTTTACCAATCACCAACAACAATTGAAACTTAAAAGACTACTTTGTAAATCATGACTTTTGCCAGAAAAAACAAGCAAGTAGTGGAACTTCCTCAAATTAAAAGAGCGATCAATATAAATGATATATATAATGCAGAGTCCATAAACTACATTCACTATAAATTAGGTCTGTCAATTAACTACAGCTAACTCACGCGATGAACTCAAAAAAATTAACTGAGATTAATCGTAGTTATAATCACATTGCCAAACAGTTGAAATTTATTGAAATATTTTGGATATTTTTCTAAATTTTCATATATATTATATTCTGTGTTGTAACCGAAATCAAAGTGCATATTATTTTTATTAGAAATATTTGCACTTTAAAAATGATAAACAAAAGAAATAGTATTTTTCAATTCACCTCATACAAGTACTTTTTGTCATGGAAGTTCAATTTACAAATGTAGATTTTTTTGGTTACATAACTACACTTAAAAACAAAACAATGTAAAACTTCAAAGCCTACAAGTCCACTCAGTCCTACTTCTTGTTCAGCCAATCACTAAGACAAACAAGTTTGTTGACATTTACAGGAAATAAAGCTACCCTCTTCTTATTTACAATGTCAGCAGAAAGTGAGAACAGCCATTTGCATGGTACTTTTATAGCTGGCACAGCAAGGTAGTATGCACCAGATATGCTACACATTCGTATGCCTCTTCATGCTTCGGCCACCATTCCAAGGGACATGCTTCCATGCTGACAATGCTCTTTAAAAAAATAATGCATCAATTAAATTTGTGACTAAGCTCCTTAGGGGAGAATAGTATGTCTCCTGCTCTGTTTTACACACATTCTGACATATTTCATGTTATAGCAGTCTTCGATGATGACCCAGCACATATTCATTTTAAGAACACTTTCACTGCAGTTTTGACAAAACGCAAAGAAGGTACCAATGTCAGATTTCTAAAGATAGCTACAGCACTCAAGAAAAGGTTTAAAAATCTGAAGTGCCTTTCAAAATCTGAGAGAGACGAGGTGTGAAGCATACTTTCAGAAGTCTTAAAAGAGCAACACTCCAATGCAAAAATTACAGAACCCGAACCACCAAAATAGAAAATCAACCTTCTGCTGGTGGAATCTCACTCAGATAATGAAAATGAACATGCATCGGTCCGCACTGCTTTGGATTATCATCACACAGAACCCATCCTCAGCATGGACACACATCCCCTGGAATGACGGTTGAAGCATGAAGGGATATATGAATCTTTAGCACATCTGGCACATAAATATCTTGCGACACCAGCTACAACATTGCCATGAGAACGCCTGTTCTCACTTTCAGGTGACATTTTAAACAAGAAACAGGTAGCATTATCTCCTGCAAAAGTAAATAAACTCGTTTGTCTGAACGATTGGCTGAATAAGACGTAGAACTGAGTGGACTTGCAGGTTCTACAATTTTACATTGTTTTATTTTTGAAGGCAGTTCTTTGTACATAAGTCTACATTTTTAAGTTCAACTTTCATGATAAAGAGACTGCACTATAGTACTTGTATTAGGTGAATTGAAAAATGCTATTTCTTTTGTTTTTTTACAGTGCAAATACTTGTAATAAAAAATAAATAGAAAGTGAGCACTGGACACTTTGTGTTGTGTTGCAATTGAAATCAATATATTTGAAAAAGTAGAAAACATCCATAAATATTTAAACAAATGATATTCAATTACTATTTAACAGTGCAATTAATAGCAATTAATTTTTTTAATTGCGATTGTTTTTTTTAATCGGTTGAGAGCCCTACTATAAATATAAGCGAACACTAGTCCACTACAGTCAAAAGAGTGGCACCCACTCACTCAGTGGTGAATTTGGCACATATACTGTTGTACAGTGGGTCTGTTGGATTTAATATCTACTGATTTTTTGCACATAAGTGGATACCTGATTTTAAAAGGCAATAGGAATGGATGAGCCCCATTTCATTCTCATATTAGAAAACTGACAGAAAACAGAACAAACTGCAGCATTTCTGAACTTCACAAAAGACTCTTCATATATCTCTTTTGACAGTCTGACACTCAATTCAGATGTTCATGGGCTGACAAAAGAGGAATTTAAGTCAGTCTGAACTTTCAGAACATAAACATGGATCAGAACCAATGGGCATTTTTAAAAAGTAGTTGCATATAATTTGCCTTAATAAAAGTTAAAGAAGTAAAAGGTCAAGTGAAAATGAAAAGCCCTATAAGCATTAGAAAAATGTACAGTCAATAAAAAGCACTTTTATAGGTGGAAAGCATTTTATTCTTACAACTACAAAGAGGTCCTAAGTCAGAGAAAAGTACTGAGAAAAGTACTGTAAGTACTGACAATATATTACAAATTTCTGCAATGAGTATTTTTTAAAAGGGGAAAGAAAAATATATATTTTTCATTATCATTAGTAAGCATATGAAAAGAGCCAGTCATTTAATTTTGTTCCTGGGTTGGTAAAATGTTATTTATATTTTGCAAAAGTGTGTGCGCGCACACTTATAGCAAATTATAGTTACAAATGAATTTCTCCATATTTATATTGCTTTCTTTTATTACCTGCTATTAGCTCGCTTTTGCCACAGCACTATGTCATTCATATCTTATGATCTTTTGTGTAGTTCTAGGTAAAGAAAGAATAATCTTTATACTTAATGACCCAATATCAACATGACCCATAATCAAGTCCTTTTTCTGTGCATATCCATTTTCATTTTTTAGAATTATGCAACTCCCTGTACGCTGAAAGGAACATCAAGATAGAGGAAAAATAAATAGGAAACACCAAATAGTGCTACTTTAAAAACTTTGTTGCTATTAAAGCACCACTCAATTATTTATTATGTTTATGGCCAAAAGAAGACTGCATATTCTGTTATACAGAAGACTTTCAAAGAGCAGTTGTGACACTTGCAAAATGCAATTGGTTTATGAAGCTAAACTTAATTAGCTCAACTTTCTTGCAGACCACATCAAACAACACTGTCTGATGTATTCTGCAAGATGACCAAGTCTCTTACAACTGGCTAAGTGTCACAATGAAAAGGCACCTATACTTACTTCTGGGAACTGAAATGAGCTGTTTTAAGTGGAGCTTTTCTTCCATTTTCTGAGGCTGCACTGCTCTGACCTTCCCAAAATCAATCCTTTACGGATTAACATGTAAAGCAGTGTCGAATTAATTTCAGAAAGCGAATATGAGATCAGCCTAGGATGATACAAAACTTCTAACTCCTAAATACACTAATGCTTCTAGCCGCTCAATGAGAAGTTGTCAATAAAAAGAGGGACAGGGTAGCTAGAGGGATTTGAAGCATGGAGCAATCTATCAGGGTAGTTGGAGCTTTGCCTACTTCTGTGTCATGGCTAATGCATTCCTCTAGAAGTTAATCCTATTTCTAAAGACCCTCCTGTGAGGAGCACATAGGCCGTGCTGAATGAGAACTAAAATGCATTAAAATTCTCAACAACGTCACCAAAAGACACACTATTAGATTCTGAGTGTCGACAATAAGATGGCTCATTAAAAGTGCAAGGTCTTAAAGAATCAACTTTTGTTACAATATATTTGATATAAAAAGACTTTGGTTGCAGCGGTGTCTCAAATGTGTTGGATATTTTCTATTAGACATTGCTAAGAATTCAGATAGCTTAATCATTGCCATAAAACTAAGCTTGCACAATATGACAACATTAATATTTTCATGGAGAACACAGTTTCCATAACATTGCACATCTATTACACAACAGCATAACCTAACTAGTTTTAAATATTTGAAGTACCGAACATATTCAGTTTTTTCATACAGCTACTCTGCATGTCTGAACACATTTTCAGTGTTCTGTTCCTTGTGATTCAAATAAGAGATGAAAAAGGTAAGTGATCTAGGTACTATTGGAGAACTTCACATTTTAAACGTACATTTGAAATTAAATCTTGACCACAGAGTTTGAGCCTCAATAAGTTATACACCGAGGAAACACAAGAATGCGCTAAGGATCATTCAGACAAGTTCTACTGCAATGCTAACAGTATTAACAGTGCTACAGATAATCAGTGACATGAATCCTCTTCATATAGTAGCAAAAAGAGGATGAAAATGGAAGAAGTTGAAACATAAGAGGTAATATGTGTAAATGGAGACCTATTATGCATAAGACAATATGGATTGGTGAGTATAACAAAAGGATGGGAATCAGGAGGGTCTAAATATAGGCTAAGGTATTTCTGAAGGGACAATCCTGTCCTCCATTCATGTATGTGAAGGGTACCAAAAGCAACAGAACTTGTGTACAACTGCTGCCTTGGGATGGGGGGATTAGGAAGGATTAGGAGAGCTCACAAAGCAAATGAACTTACCTTTGTGATGCTGCAAAGCCATGCTCCGTTTGGGTTCTCTGTGCATTGTTATGTAACAGACACTGGGAGTGGCCCATTACCATCTACAAAATTGGGGCACTAGGGTCACAGAATCTAATGAAGTCCTATGGTTGGAGTGGTGGTTGTGAAGAGACTCCAATGGTGTAATGAAAGTTTTCCATTCCTTCCCACCTCACTTCCAGTGATTTAACTATTATCCACTATAGTTACTCTGGCCTTGTCTACACTACAAAGTTGCAGCGCTGGTGAGGGGGTTGCAGCGCTGCAACTTAGGATGTGTACATACCTGCAGGGCATTACCAGCGCTGCAACTCCCTGTTTGCAGCGCTGGCCGTACACCCGGTCGTGCCTCGGGTGTAGAGGATCCAGCTGTCATCAGGTGTAGAAACTCACCAGCGTTTTTGTTGACCTCCGTGGAATAAGCAGGTATCCCAGCATAGCTGAGGAAGCCTCTCTGGTAATTAAGCAAACTCCACTGCCCTCCAAGCAGGTCTCCTTCCCCGCGGTGTGCTCTGGCGTTCCCCGACCCCCCCTCCAAGCAGGTCTCCTTCCCCGCGGTGTGCTCTGGCGTTCCCCAACCCCCCCTCCAAGCAATCTCCTTCCCCGCGGTATGCTCTGGCGTTCCCCGACCCCCCCTCCAAGCAGGTCTCCTTCCCCGCGGTGTGCTCTGGCGTTCCCCGACCCCCCCTCCAAGCAGGTATCCAGCCCCGCGGTGTGCTCTGGCGTTCCCCGACCCCCCCTCCAAGCAGGTATCCAGTCCTGCGGTGTGCTCTGGCGTTCCCCGACCCCCCCCCTCCAAGCAGGTATCCAGCCCCGCGGTGTGCTCTGGCGTTCCCCGACCCCCCCCCACCAAGCAGGTCTCCTTCCCCGCGGTGTGCAACAGCGCTGCAGCGTGGCCACATCTAACACCACTTGCAGCGCTGGTTGCTGTAAGTGTGGCCACTCTGCAGCGCTGGCCCTATACAGCTGTACTAATACAGCTGTAACAACCAGTGCTGCAAAATTGTAGATGTAGACATACCCTTAGTCCGCAATGAGAACAGGATTTTCTGTGAGATGCATAGGCACAAGAAAGTCATTTAGTCAACCACATAAAACTGCGTATAATATAGGAATGTAGGCCTAGAAAGGAACTTCCTGGGTCATCAAATCCAGTTCACTACCAAAGGTGACATTGTCACATAATCCCAGCCACAAGTTTATCAAGATCCATCTTAAAACTAGTTAGATTGTTTCCCCCTATTACTCCTATTGGGAGGCTGCTCCAGAACCTCATCCCTCCCTAATGGTTAGAAACCTTCTTCTAATTTCCAGCCTGAACTTATTCATAGCTAGTTCATATCAATTTATTCTTGTGCCAACATTGTTCATCAGCTTAATTACTGCCTCACCTTCTCTGGTGTTCACCCCCGATGTATTTACAAAGAGCAATCATCTCCCCTCAGGCTTCACTTTGCCAGGAGCAGCACCACGGTTTCTGGCACCCTCGGCTGAATTCAGGGGGCGGTATTTTGTGCGCTCCCCAGGGGGCACGTGGGAGCTTCTGGTTCCACTCCCGTCACGCCGCCGAAGAAGGACCCTCCGCTGAAATGCTGCAGGCGACAGCGGCAGTCATTGAGCTGCTCAATTGCCTGACGCTGTTTTCTGCAGCACATCGGCAGAAGGTCCTTCTTCGGCGGCATGTCGGGAGCAGAATTGGAAGCTCCCGTGTGCCCCGTGGGGAGCACACAAAATGCCGCCCCCCGAATCCTGGCACCCTAGGCGACCGGCTAGGGTTGCCTAATGGAAGCACCGGCCCTGCACTTTGCTAGGCTACATAAACCCAGCTCTCTTAGTCTCCTCTTGTGTAACAGGTTTTCCATTCCCCTGATCATCCCAGTAGCCCTTCTCTGCACCAGTTTCCTTTAAACATATCTTTATTGAACATGGCGACCAGAACTGTTCACAGTATTTCAGATGAGGTCTTACTAATGCCTCGTACAATGTCATTAATACTTCCCAATCTCTACTGGAAATAGTTTAGCGAAAAGCAAATGATATACAAGGAATGAGAAATTTTACTTGATGGCATTCACTGCTAAGGTAAAGTGAACTGGGTATTTCCTGGTTCACATATCAAGCAGAATCTTTATTACTGAAAGAACATAAGAACGGCCGTACTGGGTCAGACCAAAGGTCCATCTAGCCCAGTATCTTTCTACCGACAGTGACCAATGCCAGGTGCCCCAGAGGGAGTGAAGCTAACAGGCAATGATCAAGTGATCTCTCTCCTGCCATCCACCTCCATCCTCTGATGAACGGAGGCTAGGGACACCATTTTTTACCCTTCCTGGCTAACAGCCATTTATGGACTTAGCCACCATGAATTTATCCAGTTCCCTTTTAAACATTGTTATAGTCCCAGCCTTCACAACCTCCTCAGGTAAGGAGTTCCACAAGTTGACTGTGCGCTGTGTGAAGAAGAACTTCCTTTTATTTGTTTTAAACCTGCTACCTATTAATTTCATGTGGTGACCCCTAGTTCTTGTATTATGGGAATAAGTAAATAACTTTTCCTTATCCACTTTCTCCACATCACTCATGATTTTATATACCTCTATCATATCCCGCCTTAGTCTCCTCTTTTCCAAGCTGAAGAGGCCTAGCCTCTTTAATTTTTTCCTCATATGGGACCCTCTCCAAACCCCTAATCATTTTAGTTGCCCTTTTCTGGACCTTTTCTAGTGCTAGAATATCTTTTTTGAGGTGAGGAGACCACATCCGTACACAGTATTCGAGATGTGGTCATACCATGGATTTATATAAGGGCAATAATATATTCTCAGTCTTATTCTCTATCCCCTTTTTAATGATTCCTAACATCCTGTTTGCTTTTTTGACCGCCTCTGCGCACTGCGAGGACATCTTCAGAGAACTATCCACGATGACACCAAGATCTTTTTCCTGACTCGTTGTAGCTAAATTGGCCCCCATCATATTGTATGTATAGTTGGAGTTATTTTTTCCAATGTGCCCTACTTTACATTTATCCACATTAAATTTCATTTGCCATTTTGTTGCCCAATCACTTAGTCTTGTGAGATCTTTCTGAAGTTCTTCACAATCTGCTTTGGTCTTAACTATCTTCAGGAGTTTAGTATCGTCTGCAAACTTTGCCACCTCACTGGTTTGCCCCTTTCTCCAGATCATTTAGGAATAAATTGAATAGAATTGGTCCTAGGACTGACCCTTGGGGAACACCACTAGTTACCCCTCTCCATTCTGAGAATTTACCATTAATTCCTACCCTTTGTTCTCTGTCTTTTAACCAGTTCTCAATCCATGAAAGGACCTTCTCTTTTATCCCATGACAGTTTAATTTACGTAAGAGCCTTTGGTGAGGGACCTTGTCAAAGGCTTTCTGGAAATCTAAGTACACTATGTCCACTGGATCCCCCTTGTCCACATGTTTGATGACCTCCTTCAAAGAACTCTAATAGATTAGTAAGACATGATTTCCCTTTACAGAAACCATGTTGACTATTGCTCAACAGTTTATGTTTTTCTCTGTGTCTGACAATTTTATTCTTAACTATTGTTTCGACTGATTTGCCCGCTACCGATGTTAAACTGACAGGTCTGTAATTGCTGGGATCACTTCTAGAGCTCTTTTTAAATATTGACGTTACATTAGCTAACTTCCAGTCATTGGGTACCGAAGCCGATTTAAAGGACAGGTTACAAACCTTACTTAATAGTTCCACAACTTCACATTTGAGTTCTTTCAGAACTCTTGGGTGAATGCCATCTGGTCCCAGTGACTTGTTAATGTTGAGTTTATCAATTAATTCCAAAACCTCCTCTAGTGACACTTCAATCTGTGACAGTTCCTCAGATTTGTCACCTACAAAAGCCAGCTCAGGTTTGGGAATCTCCCTAACATCCTCAGCCGTGAAGACTGAAGCAAAGAATCCATTTAGTTTCTCTGCAATTACTTTATCGTCTTTAAGTGCTCCTTTTGTATCTCGATCATCAAGGGGCCCCACTGGTTGTTTAGCAGACCTCCTGCTTCTGATGTACTTAAAAAACATTTTGTTATTACCTTTGGAGTTTTTGGCTAGCCATTCTTCAAACTCCTCTTTGGCTTTTCTTATTACACTCTTGCACTTCAGCTGGCAGTGTTTGTGCTCCTTTCTATTTGCCTCACTAGGATTTGACTTCCATTTTTTAAAGGAAGTCTTTTTATCTCTCACTGCTTCTTTTACATGGCTGTTAAGCCATGGTGGCTCTTTTTTAGTTCTTTTACGGTGTTTCTTAATTTGGGGTATACATTGAAGTTGGGCCTCTATTATGGTGTCTTTAAAAAGGGCCCATGCAACTTGCAGGGATTTCACTTTAGTCACTGTACCTTTTAACTTTTGTTTAACTAACCCCCTCATTTTTGTATAGTTCCCTCTTTTGAAATTAAATGCCACAGTGTTGGGCTGTTGAGGTGTTCTTCCCCCCACAGGTGTGGTGAATGCTATTGTATTATGGTCACTATTTCCAAGCGGTCCTGCTATAGTTACCTCTTGGACCAGCTCCTGCGCTTCACTCAGGATTAAATCTAGAGTTGCCTCTCCCCTTGTGGGTTCCTGTACCAGCTGCTCCATGAAGCAGTCATTTAAAGTATCGAGAAATTTTATCTCTGCATTTCGTCCTGAAGTGAAATGTTCTCAGTCAATATGGGGATAATTGAAATCCCCCACTATTATTGGGTTCTTAATTTTGATAGCTTCTCTGATTTCCCTTAGCATTTCATCATCACTATTACTGTCCTGGTCAGGTGGTTGATAATAGATCCCTAATGTTATATTTTTATTAGAGCATGAAATTTCTATCCATAGCGATTCTATGGAACATGTGGATTCGCTTAAGATTTTTACTTCATTTGAATCTACATTTTCTTTCACATATAGTGCCACTCCTCCCCCGCTCGACCTGTTCTGTTCTTCCGATATATTTTGTACCTCAGAATGATTGTGTCCCATTGACTGCTCTCAGTCCACCAGGTTTCTGTGATGCCTATTATATCAATATCCTCCTTTATCACAAGGCAATCTAGTTCACCCATCTTATTATTTAGACTTCTAGCATTTGTGTACAAGCACTTTAAAAACTTGTCCCTATTTATTTGTCTGCCCTTTTCTGATGTGCCAGATTCTTTTTAATGTGACCATTTATCATCTAATCCAGCCCTTACATTATCCTCTTCCGTCCTCTGTTCCTGACTATAACCTGTAGATTCCCTATCATCAGACTCTCCCCTAAGAGATGTCTGTGTCCGATCCACATGCTCCTCTGCAGCAGTCGGCTTTCCCCCATTTCCTAGTTTAAAAACTGCTCTACAACCTTTTTAATGTTTAGTGCCAGCAGTCTGGTTCCACTTTGGTTTAGGTGGAGCCCATCTCTCCTGTATAGGCTCCCCCCATCCCAAAAATTTCCCCAGTTCCTAATGAATGCCTCTCTCTACACCATCGTCTCATCCACGCATTGAGACTCTGAAGTTCTGCCTGCCTACCTAGCCCTGCGTGTGGAACTGGGAGCATTTCTGAGAATGCCACCATAGAGGTCCTGGATTTCAGTCTCTTCCCTAACAGCCTAAATTTGGCTTCCAGGACATCTCTCCTACCCTTCCCTATGTCACTGGTACCTACACGTACCACGACCACCGGCTCCTCCCCAGCACTATACATAAGTCTGTCTAGATGCCTCAAGAGAACCGCATAGAATCAAATGAAGTAAAAATCTGAAATGAACCAACTGTTCCACAGAATCTCTAAGGATAGTAATACTATGCTCAAATAATAAGAATACAGCAGTAGGGCTATATTACTGATCACTTGACCAGGATGGTGTTAGTGACTGTGAAATGCTCAGGTAGATTAGAGAAGCTATTAAAATAAAAAACTTAATAATAATGGGGGATTTCAACTATCCTCACATTGACTGGGTACATGTCACCTCAGGATGGGATGCAGAGAAAGTTTCTTGACACCTTAAATGACTGCTTCTTGGAGTAGCTAGTCCTGGAACCCATAGGAAGAGAGGCAATTCTTGATTTAGTCCTAAATGGAACACAGGATCTGGTCCAAAAGGTGAATATAGCTGGACTGCTTTCGTAATAGTGACCATAATATAATTAAATATAACATCCCTGTGGCAGGGAAAACACTACAGCAGTGCACCACTGTAGCATTTAATTTCAGAAAGGGGGACTACACAAAAATGAGGTTAGTTAAACAGAAATTAAAAGGTATAGTGCAAAAAGTGAAATCCCTGCAAGCGCCATGGAAACTTTTTAAAGACACCATAAGAGGCTCAACTTAAATGTATACCCCAAATTAAAAAAACATAGTAAGTGAACCAAAAAAGTGCCACCGTGGCTAAACAACAAAGTAAAAAGTAGTGAGAAGCAAAAAGGCATCTTTTAAAAAGCAGAAGTTAAATCCTAGTGAGGAAAACAGAAAGTAGCATAAACTCTGGCAAATGAAGCATAAAACTATAATTTAAAAGGCCAAAAAAGAATTTGAAGAACAGCTAAAGACTCAAAAAAATTTTGCTATTACTTTTTAAGTATATCAGAAGCAGGAAGCCTGCTAAACAACCAATGGGGCCACTAGACGATTGCAATGGTAAAGGAGCATTCAAGGACGATAAGGCCATTGCAGAGAAACTAAATGAATTCTTTGCATCGGTCTTCATGATTGAGGATGTGAGGGAGATTCCCAAACCTGAGCCATTCTTTTTAGGTGACAAATCTGAGGAACTGTCCCAGTTTTTGGTGTCATTAGAGGAGCTTTTGGAACAAACTGATAAACTAAACAGTAATAAATCACCAGGACCAGATGGTTTTCACCCAAGAGTTCTGAAGGAATTCAAATGTGAAATTGCAGAACTATAACTGTAGTCTTTAACCTATTATTTAAATCAACTTCTGTATCAAATGACTGGAGGATAGTGAATGTGACACCAATTTTTAAAAAGGGCTTCAGAGATGATCCCGGCAATTAGAGGCCGGTAAGCCTGATTTCAGTACCAAGCAAACTGGCTGAAACTACAGTAAAGAACAAAATTATCACACACATAGATGAACATAATTTGTTGGGGAAGAGTCAATGTGGTTTTTGTAAAGGGAAATCATGCCTTACTATCTACTAGAATTCTTTGAGGGGGTCAACAAGCATGTGGACAAGTGGGATTTAATGGATATAATGTACTTAGATTTTCAGAAAGCCTTTAATAAGGTCCCTCACCAAAGGCTCTTAAGCAAAGTAAGCTATCATGGGATAAGAAGGAAGGTCCTCTCGTGGGTTGGTAACTGGTTAAAAGACAGGAAACAGAGGGTAGGAATAAAGGGTAAGTTTTCAGAATGGAGAGAGGCAAATAGTGCTGTTCCTCAGGGATCTGTACTAGGCTCAGCCCTATTCAACATATTCATAAATGATCTGGAAAAAGGGGTAAATAGTGAGGTGGCAAAATTTGCAGATGATACAAAACTACTCAAGATAGTTAAGTCCCAAGCAGACTGTGAAGAGCTACAAAAGGATCTCTCAAAACTGGGTGACTAGGCAATAAAATGGCAGATGAAACTAATGCACACTGGAAAACATAATTCCAACGATATATATGAAACCAAGGGGTCTAAATTAGCAGTTACTAGTCAAGAAAAAGACTTTGGAGTCATAGTAGATAGTTCTCTGAAAACATCCACTCAATGTGCAGCAGCAGTCAAAAAAGCAAACAACATGTTGGGAATAATTAAGAAAGGGATAGATAAGACAGAAAATATGATATTGCCTCTGTATAAGTCCATGGTACACCCACATCTTGAATACTATGTGCAGATGTGGTGGCTCCATCTCAAAAAAGATATAATGGAATTGGAAAAGGTTCAGAAAAGGGCAACAAAAATGAACAGGGTTATGGAACAGCTGCCATATGATGGGAGATTAGTAAGACTGGGACTTTTCAGCTTGGGAAAGAGACAACTCAAGGGCGATATGAAAGAGGTCTATAAAAATCATGACTGGTGTGGAGAAAGTAAAGAAGGAAGTGTTATTTACTCCTTCTCATAACACAAGAACTAAGGGTCACCAAATGAAATTAATAAGCTACAGATCTAAAACAAACAAAAGGAAGTATTTTTTCACACAACGCATAGTCAACTTGTGGAACTCCTTCCCAGAGGATGTTGTGAAGGCCAAGCCTATAACATAGTTCAAAAAAGAATTAGGTAAATTCAAAGAGGACAGGTCCATCAATTGCTATTAGCCAGGATGGACAGGGATGGTGTCCCTAGACTCTGTTTGCCAGAAGCTGGGAATGGGCGACAGAGGATGGATCACTTGATGATTACCTGTTCTGTTCATTCCCTCTGGGGCACCTGGCATTGGCCACTGTTGGAAGACAGGATACTGGGCTAGATGGACCTTTAATCTGACCCAGTATAACCATTCTTATGTTCTTATTAGTGGTAGTGATCAGTCAGAAAGAAAACAGCTTGATTTTCACATCTCAGAATAAGTTTTCTAGGCTGGCAGTTAGAAAAGCTTTTATTTTACTTCTAAACTGAGCACATTTTATTGGGAGTCATTGAGAAACAATAAACATGGAAGTTCATGATGCCATTTTTTCAGAGTCATTTTCATATTCTAACCACGTTAATATTAATACACAGTTGCACAATACTGAAATAAATTATGATAGCCCAAATGATCAAGAATTATGATTTGACTGTCTACTTGATGCCTCCAATTCAGAAGAGTAATGGAATCCAATTTTCTAGGCCAACAGATTATGGCAAGAAGAATTTCATGATTATCTGAAATCATGCTTGATTTATTTATTCTACACAATGCTTTTTTTTTTTTTTAATATAACAGTTTGCCAGTGTTCAACTATTAATGAAACCAAAGAGATGCATAATACACTGCAAATCCCTCACTAGTATAACAGGAGATAAGTGGTTCACCAACCCATTACTTCTCTATATTATTAAATTTCAGTTAGATATGATTTGCTATAATACAATATGACATACAAATACACACACACACACACACACACACACACCCTATCGTGAAGAGACTTTAGTGGAGGATAGAAAATCATAATGTTGATATTTTCCATTATTTCTGAATACCGCAAACTGACCAGATTCACAATGAAAATAAAAGCTCAAACTTTTTTATTTTTAATGAACGCTAATTAATTTAGCCTCCCTTTCAAAAAAGGAACTGGAGGGGTTAGTGAAATACTGTAATATTGGCAATAAATTTTCACACACTAGAATCACAAGAGATTAAGCAAAAGCAGAGTTTCCACAATATAAGTTTACCTGCTCCTATTGGGGTAGTGGGGAAAGCTTCTGCTTTAGCTCATTCTTGAATCCCTCACGAACAGCACTGTGTCATATGGCATGGCTATTTAACAGAGAAAACAGTCCCTGAGAATAATGGAGTAGAAATTGAGCTCTGATTTCACCTAGAATTTCAGCTTGTTTTTTCAGCTGAAACACCATCGGTTCACAGCTATGAGTGTACCCAATCTTTCAAGGCACATGTGTAACAACTTCCTGATAGTAAAGCAGCAGAATACAACTTTAGAAAATTCTTATTATGGGTGAAGCCACAAATGTTAATTAAATTTATAGGTTTCAGAGTAGCAGCCGTGTTAGTCTGTATCTGCAAAAAGAACAGGAGTACTTGTGGTACTTTAGAGATTAACAAATTTATTTGCGCATAAGCTTTCGTGGGCTATAGCATCCGAAGAAGTGGGCTGTAGCCCACGAAAGCTTACGCTCAAATAAATTTGTTAGTCTCTACAGTGCCACAAGTACTCCTGTTCTTTTTAATTAATTTATAAAGCACTTACTGCCATATATGTCAGCAGTATGGTAAAGGCTAGCTAAATGATAGCCAGGTGGATAAGGATGGATTGCCATCAGACATTCTTCAATTCTCATCAGAGCTACACTATGAATACTCATTATATTGAGTTACTGATACAGGTTTATAAGCACTTAACTGACAGTACATGCCAGCCTTATGGAAGTGGCAAATCCTGATCTGCATTTGTGTTCAGAAGAGGCCTGAAAGTATGAAACAGTCAAAATAACGATTGTTAATTTGTAAAATATCACATGAAACAGATGAATCTGGAGGAAAAGGTTTGATCTCAAATTAACGCCAACAGTACATTGAGTAACTTGAACTCCTGGAGCCTCCTTAGATGTGTGGCCAATAGGGAGCTAATGTAATTTAAAGGAAATATATACTGATCTTCTTCAGACCAGTACAGTACTCAAATTTTAAAACACAAGACCCATCTCACAGCACAAAGGAAGTGAGAAAATGATATCTGAACTTTAGACATGTTTTGAAACCTCACACTTATGGGATAAGGAAAATGGCAAAAAATTTCTTGTGATTGTTTTATTGCCTGATGATGTAGAGGTACAAACAACAGTAACTGCTTACTCAAAAGTTTGATGTTTCAAAAAGGGTTGGCATGGGGAGGGATGGAAGGAACAGCATTTTATATCATGCCTGTTAGTAAAATGAGAGGTGTGTCTCATGCTTGTTTTGTGACTGGTTTGACACTGTGGGTACATCTACACTACCCGCCGAATCGGCAGGTAGCGATCGATCTATCAGGGATCCATTTATCGCGTCTCGTCTAGACGTGATAAATAGATCCCCGCTGTGCTCCCCATTGACTCTGGAACTCCATCTGGGCGAGAGGCAGAAGTGGAGTCGATGGGGGAGCCGCGGCCGTCAATCCCACACTGTGAGGACGGGAGGTATGTCAAAATAAGATACGTTGACTTCAGCTACTCTATTCTCATACCTGAAGTTCCATATCTTACATTGAGACACTCCCCCCACCGTGTAGACCAGCCCTAAAGCTGTGCTATGCCACAAACAAGCAGCTTCATGGGACACGCTTTGGTTTCTCACAACCTAAAAGATATACACAATGTGTATGTCAAAATGCTGCAACCCCTACAGAATAATGCTGTACTACAGAAAGGTCAGTTAACTGTATACAGTTGAGCTATATGTAATTTAAATGTAAGAAACAAACTGATCACCTGATATTGGGAAGATGGCAACAGTTCTGGCTGCTATTTAGACAATGGTTTTTGCATGTCCTAAACATTAAATTATAAACTGTTAATATTATCCTGCCATAAGTAAGCAAGCCAGCCTGCCTGCCATACTACATGACATGTTTGGAAAATACTGCTCAGAATAATCCACCATGAAAAAACATTTCTAATTATCCTCTAGGTCTTTGGCCTTTTAGCACCAATGTGTTTCAGATCATGCCATTCTCAGACAGGCAGATTTTAAAATCTGCCTGTCTGAGAATAGAATGTGTAACCACACACACACACACACCATATACCCATCCAACACAGTTTTGGACTGACACTTTTTTCTTCCAAAGGATTTCATCATGCCCTAAAGCTGGAATAAAAATAGCCTTTTCTTTATCTTTTAAATTTTTTAATTGGAAACTTAATTCAGTATGAAAAATTATGTGCAGGCAATGCTGATATCACCATTTTCAAGCCTCAGTTTTCTGAATGGTTGCAAAATTTGTATTCAATTTTCCATACCAAAATATCAATTATTATCAGGTTACCAAGATAAGCCAGTTATGGGAAATAAAGCCTGTACTATAACAGTGAAGAAGAGGGTCATGGTAACCTAGAAAGGGTAAGAATTATTGAACTGCATTTGATATAGAGATGCTCACAAACATTTATAGGGGATATCAGAATAGATCGAATGTTGCCAATCAAAACATTTTTATTGTTTATGCAATGCCTGGCAAAAATACTGATAGACTTGAATGCAACTGCAAGGAGTAAGCAACCTGTGGGACGCGAGCTGATTTTCAGTGGCACTCACACTGCCCTGGTCCTGGCCACCTGTTCAGGGGAGTCTGCATTTTAATTTAATTTTAAATGAAGTTTCTTAAACATTTTAAAAACCTTATTTACTTTACATACAACAATAGTTTAGTTATAGAAAGAGATCTTCTAAAAATGTTAAAATGTATTACTGGCGCGTGAAACCTTAAATTAGAGTGAATAAATGAAGACTCGGCACACCACTTCTGAAAGGCTGCCAGTCCCTGATTATATATATACACACACAAACACATACACACCCCTTTGCACATGTGCATTATACAAGAATATATATATGAAGTAAATATTTTCAATAGTGCAGATTTCCTAGTGCAATGCCACTGTTCACTGAAAGAAGCTATCATATAATGCACATCTGAAAAGTTGTAGAGTTAATATTGTTATGAACAGAGAAATATAATGAGTTTAACAGGAACAGCCAAGTTTCACTAGTTCTGTAACTGTTGCTATAACAAGGTAATTTTCAAACATCCTGTTTTACAGCGCTAATTAATGCCACCAACATTACCTCTTTCCTATGTTAAAGGAACACTTTTTATGACGAAGTGGCCTCAAAGGCCAGAGAGCCAACCAGAAATGGTATGTGTACAGGTGACACACTATCCCTTTACTGAGCATCAATTCATCAGAATGAGAGTACCAAACCCATCCAACTTTACCAGGATGATCTATTAAAGGAACAGAAAACTCTGCTGCATCAGATTGTGATAGCTGACTTGTCCTCTGGCAAGGTCTCCACAATGGTAGGTAGTAACTGGTGGACCCAGTGCTAATGAGTTCTCTGAAAAGTGGTGATCAGCTAAAATTTCCCTCCCCATGAGCTCTCTGATATCAGTCTAAACAGCTAGTCACATATATCATCCACCATTCCAAGCAGAGAAAAGAGTGCCCATCTACTTACACCCATAATTGTGGGAAAGCTGTTTGAAGGAGCAGTCAGGCTACCAACTGCCCTTATTTACCATAAGAAAAGTTTGGTCCCTGGCCAGGACCCCAAATTTGAACGGCTTTTGATACCATAAGCATCAAGAAGGCAATTTCATGGTCTTCAGGAAAGCTATCATTAGTGGAAGACATTGTCCCAGTGCTGAGTGTGTCAGATCAGGTTTTACAAAAATATCAGCGGAAACAAAGACTTTGAGGCCCCTTCCAAATTGCCAGACTGGATGGAAATAGAGAAAACAAAAGAGTGGGAAACTCTCTTGGTTCCATCTATTTAAGAAATTATGCACATTCATCATCATAATATCTAAATAACTCATTAAAAGAACCATTACTCTCTTTTGCTACAATGTTCATTTTGGTGGCAGGATAAACTCAGCATTAGGTGACCAGACTGACACTACACCACGATGATCCTCCCAAAGCTGCTTTAATTGCTCACGCTCTTCAACTCTGGCCTGGAGGGACTGATTTATATTAATGAAGTCAAGAACAACATTTCTAAATACATGGCCTAGATTGTCAAACCTCCTCAACGCAACAAAAACAAAGATTCCTAAATGCCTTAGATCCTAACTAGCAAGAGGCCCCTTACCTTCAACTTGCTAATTCAATTCAGCCATGCTAGCAGAGGGTAAGTAATCAGACCCTTATTTTCACTCTAAAAGAAACTTTTTCAGCCACTAGGGCAAGTTCTTTGTAGTCCCTATCAGAGGTATTGACCTTGAGAGGACACAAGCGTTGAATGACAGTAGGCTGAATTCACAACATTAGTCTGATTCAGGGAACTTTCTCCAGACTCTGCTTCATTAAGAGCAGCGGGGCCACAGGAAATCTCATTAGCATCCAAGTGCAAAAGTTTCCTTTCTTACTATTCCAAGAACACAAAGAAACTTCCTTCACATTAGAGGAAATATGCAGGAGGTCTAGAGTCTGGAATCACAGAGATAGTTAGGATGAGAGATTTGTCAGATGGATGGACACATTCTGTACTCAGTTGACAAAGTTTCAGGAGGTTGCCGTATGCTAAATCTTAGCTACACTAAACCATTTAAGGGAACTTCAGCCTACATGGACAGTTTAAGATTTAAGGGCTTTATATAAACTGTCCACACAGCATAACAAAGATTCATTTAAAAACAAGTTTCATTGGGATTTCTAAGCATTACAATGGTCAAAAAATCTCTATGGTTGTATTGAAAAGAAACATTAACTTATGCTTAAGGGTGTTCACTCCAGTAATGAGACCAAAAATTCAAAACACCTTCAGTCTTCAGTTTTAAAAACATTAGCATATTTAGATATTTTGTATTAGAAGAAGAACTAAAGCAGCACAAAAAGAAGTCAAAATCATCAATTAAAAAGGGTCCTTTGTTTTTAGTGTTGACTGATCTTCTGTATCAGAGGGTAGCCGTGTTAGTCTGGATCTGTAAAAGCAGCAAAGAATCCTGTGGCACCTTATAGACTAACAGACGTTTTGGAGCATGAGCTTTCGTGGGTGAATACCCACTTCCTCCGATGCATGTAATGGAAATATCCAGGGGCAGGTATATATAAGTGTGCTTGCCCACAAACAACCTGCCAACCTGAAACATATTCTCACCAGTAACTGCACACCACACCATAATAACTCTTGCTCAGGAACCAATCCATGCAACAAACCTCGATGCCAATTCTGCCCACATATCTTACACCAGCGACACCATCACAGGACCTAGCCAGATCAGCCACACCATCACTGGTTCATTCACCTGCACATCATCACCTGAACATCATATGCCAGCAATGCCCCTCTGCTATGTACATTGGCCAAACTGGACAGTCTCTACGGAAAGGATAAATGGACACAAATCAGACATTAGGAATGGCAATACACAAAAACCTGTAGGACAGCACTTCAACCTCCCTGGCCACACTATAGCAGACCTTAAGGTGGCCATCCTGCAGCAAAAAAAACTTCAGGACCAGACTTCAAAGAGAAACTGCTGAGCTTCAGTTCATCTGCAAATTTGAACACCATCAGCTCAGGATTGAACAAAGACTGTGAATGGCTTGCCAATTACAGAACCAGTTTCTCCTCTCTTGGTTTTCACACCTCAACTGCTAGAACAGGGCCTCATCCTCCCTGATTGAACTGACCTCGTTATCTCTAGCTTGCTTGCTAGCACACCTATATATACCTGCCCTGGATATTTCCATTACATGCATCTGAGGAAGTGGGTATTCACCCACGAAAGCTCATGCTCCAAAACGTCTGTTAGTCTATAAGGTGCCACAGGATTCTTTGCTGATCTTCTGTATTTAGCAAAATTTTTCTAGGTTTTGAAAAGCTGGTATTTGGGTTTTACTGATTTTTGCCCGGATTTTGTTTTTTTTTCAAGACCGAGGAATTTTCTCAGGAGAAGTGTATTAGACTGTGCTGAGGGGCAGAGGTCAGCAGGGGACTATGGTCAGCGGAGGCACCAGTGCTTTATGGGGTGCAACCTTCGGCTCCCCTCCTGATCTGGCCCTTCAGCATGGCCCCATAGGGGAAATGGACAGGGCTGTGCTGAAGGGTCAGGAGGGAAGTTATGTCCAGAAGAGAGGCCAGTACTTACAGGGTTTCAGCTTTCTGGTCCATTCCAAACTCCAGCCCTGATGTGGCCCTGTCAGCTTTCTCTGTGTAATGGGGAACGAGATTGTCAGGGAGCCTGGTACCCGCAGCTGAGACCGCCCAACCACTGCAGTGACAGGGCCACAGGGAGCAGACGTCTTCTTCAACGGCTACTACATCATAAATCCCACCCCTCTTCCACCCGACCCACTGCCCTTTGTTCAGTTTTTCCAAAATTTGGGAATATTCACTGATAAATTCCCAGTACATTTAAAAAATAAAAGAAAAACTGAAAATGAAGGGCTTTAAGATTCCAGTGAAAAATAAAATTGTAAAGGTTGTTGCCAGATCAGGATATTGGCTCACTGCTAATATGTTTCTGTGAACAAACGTGTGTGGCCAGACTGCCTCTTCCCTGAGCCTGGGAACATTCTTCAAGTGTGTTACTATGATCATCTCTGCAGATAGGTTTATTTGCCAGTCTGAAGTGGCAAAAACTCTAAGGGTGGGATTTTCCATTGAAGTCAGTGGTAAAATTCCCTTTGATTTCAATGGAGCAGAGTTAAGCAAAAGCTAAGCACACTTTTGGAAAATCTCACACTCAAATACTTCATCAGGCTCCTGCTAACAATTAAGTAGATAATGACCCTCATCTTCACAGCTGTCTCCAATTCCTTTAGCTCTTCACCCTATCATGAACTACAATGTTGTACTCTCCTTCCAAGTTTTCCAAAAGGCTTTCAACAATGAATGAAGTCTATGACACTATCCTTTCACTGTATGCTATCAGCGGTATACAATCTTCCCGTTCTTATCTTCTTCCCAGTAGTTCTAAGGAAGTTGGTGCTGGTATAGAGGTGAGAAAGGCGATAAACTCACTGGAGGCAGAATATTAATTTATTAATTACTTCAAATTTGTAAAATACAACTATAGGTGTCCATTCCACAAACCAAAAAGGATTTCAGATATATTTTCAAATTCCTTATCCAAGATCAATTTAAATGTCTAAGTGTAATCTACATGTACAATTTTTAAAAGTGTCATTAGTCCCCTTTAGTTAGAATTACTTGTTGGTAAAATCAGAAGAATTATTATTTGTACTGAAGTAGTGCCTAGGCACCCCAGTTACAGATCAGCGGCCCCATGGTGCCATATATGTAATAGAAAGATGGTCCCTGCCCTAAAAACTTGAAATCTAAGTAACAAGTGAGTAAGAAACACGATTGGTTGCATGTGCTCCCTTGATTAGAGGGTGATTATGCCACACTCTCATCAATTAACAGCATTTAGGCATGACTCTGAAGTCATGGAACTTGATACCAATACACTATTCGAGTGCTTAAAGTTAGGCACGTGCTTTAGCACCTTGCTGCTACTGGAGTGAGATTGCACTTCAAACAAAACACATTTTGTTAAAGAACACTGCAATGTGAACTTTCAGTATCCAGGAGTCCTCTAATTTATTAATTAAAATCTAATATTAAAATACTAACGCTGTTTACATGCCCGCTTAAAGGTTTATAATTGTCTCTTGACTGAATGACTTATTGTTTTCCTTACAACTACTAGGCTGGCTTTTGAGACCTGTTGTAACTTTTTTCTCTTAATTCCAAGTTGTTCTGAGACTGAGACAGATGTTCAACAAGATCCAAAAATACGCTTTTTGTTGGACGGAAAAGCATTTCTTTAAGTAGATTAAAGACTACAAATGTCAAGATGTTCTATTTGTGCTCCACATGATGCTTTTAAAGAGACTGTGTTAAAACTGTTTGCTATGGTGTGTCTACTTCTAAGGCTACATGTTGTGACAAGTATGCCATTAAAAATACACAAGCCAGACACTTCAGCAAAAGAGTCTGCTGTTAATCACTAGAAATAAGCAGTTTTAGGTCAGTGCTTCACACATGCAAAGTTCTCATCTACCTCAAACAATAGCTAAATCTACAATATTTTGTATACAGAAAAACTAGATATCATAAGGCTTTTATTTTCCATGTGATAATTTAAACCATAAAATAAAATGAAAGCCTGTACTGCTGATTGCATTTTATTTTTATTGTCTAAGAACAAACAGGAGCCACAGCTGACTAACTTAAAACTTTAAAAAAAATTGTACCCAGGAATATCCATCACTAAACATCTGTGTCAGGCACTTGACTCTCCCACTGACCTAAACCAACTTGTCACTTCATTTCTCAGGACCAGACCTTCCCTGGTTTAGCACCAAATCCTGCAAAGTGCCAAATGCCTCCAGTGTGATGCCAAGCAGCCTCAGATCCCAGTGGACTCAATAGGAGCTGAGGTCACTCCCCACCTCACACAATCAGATTGTTACAGCTGCACAGGATAAAATGAGGTGCTCTGTAATGACCTATAGAGTGCTAAGGGCTCAAGGGAAGTTTTACAGCAGCTGCATCTGTCTAAGGAGACAACAGAGTGTGACACCGGCTCAGATAAAATCTTCCACAGCAGACAGCAGTGCCTACACTGCCCAGCGTGGGAAAGAAGAGCTGCTGACACAGAAAGCTTATAACCAGAGGGGATTTACCAAAAGCCTTATCTTTACTATGAAAAATGTGTTCACAACTCAAGTAAAATACTAGTGGACAAGGCAGTCTGTAGTTTTCACATGTGTTAATAGGTTTAACTCAACTTGATAATTCACGTGAATAAAACTATTAACTGCTTTGTTCACCAGTTCTCAACCTTTCCAGACTATTGTACCCCTTTCAGGAGGCTGATTTGTCTTAAGTACCCCAAGCTTCACCTCACTTAAAAACTACTGCTTACAAAATAGAAATAAAAATTCAAGTGTCACAGCGCACTATTACTGAAAAATTGCTTATTTCTCATTTTTACTATATAGTTATCAAATAAATCATGACCCCCCTCCAGATTCGAAACACTGATATAGCATATAGAGCAGTATAAACAATTCATTGTCCGTATGAAATTTAGTTTGTATGCCTTCAGTAGCATATTTCATGCAGCCTGTTGTAAAACTAGGCAAAATCTAGATGAGTTGATGTACCCCTGGAAGACCTCGGTGTACCCCAGAGGTATTCGTATTCCTGGTTGTGAACCACTGCACTTAATATTTGATCTCAAGTTAGCTACCGCAGGTTATGAATCACTTTTTTCATAATGAAGGCAAGGTAGAAATTCCAGTGAATGGCCTTTGCACCACCAATTTATCCTGTGTCTTCGGTCAGAGAGGGCTCCTGGGACAAAGGTGTTCCCAACATTACCAGAGTTTTTCCACAGGTTTGGATAACTGAATAGATTTCAAACATATTTACACAATTAATAAGTAGGACAGCTCTTGGCAAAACAAAATTAAAAAAATCAGTTAGAGATGTTCTATTTAATGTATTAAAACAATTTACAGGCAGTCTAAAGATGAAGTTTCTATTACATACTAAACTGTATTTAATACCACTTGCGGCCCCGCAATTGGTGGAGGTATGCAATAAACCAAGATGCATGGGTAACTGTAAATTTGGCATTTTATAAGATTTCAAGTGTTTGACTATGCAACCTTAAATAACTTTCTTTTAACATAATTATGTACACAAAAGCATCCTTAAAAAAGGGAAAGAGGTAAAAATAAATCCCAAGTATTCCTAGTACATGACTGCAATAGCTTGGTGGCAGAATGGGCCTGGCATTTTCCAAAGTCCATGTTCAGTTCCTTTAAAAAAAAAAAAATTGGAAGGATGCCAAAATAACTGAAACGAGAGAAAAAATTATTGTTTTTAACACTTTTACAACCCAGCTAAACCCAAATTTCCCATGACAAAGAAAAGACACTTGTCTAGGCCAAGGGCTTTATTACTGCCAAATTTCAATGGTTTGCTGCAAAGCATGGAAATGTTAAAGCTTCTCAAAAACAAAAATAAAACAACTCCCTACTTCCCCCCACCCCAAAAAAATGTTCAAGAGTCTTTGATAATGAAAAATGTTAGACAACCAAATATAGGGCTCACTACTAGCTCACCTATAATACATTTAAAAGAATGGAAATGTGGTATCTTTTCTTGTATACATTACAAGATGTAAAAATAGCAGTTTACCCAATCATTAAACAGAGCAAGGTGGGGTGAAGGTATGTAAAGAAAAAAAAAACCCTATTATTTTGTTCTTAGTTGTGCTTACTGACAACTCCTACAGTTTATATGACAAGTTATAACAGAGGAAACATTATTAAAGGTGTCTACTGCAACTCCATAATTAAGGTGGCATTGAGCTTTTCAGTTAAGGCAGGATTAATGTCCACCTATTTCTAACTTCAATGATTTTATTGCCATACACACAATATCATTCTACATTATATATAAAAATATATATAAATAAATACATCACACAAAAATATGGTTGTTTGAAAACATTAACTTGAACTCACCATGAATTCTTTTGCTAAAGTGCACCATTTTCATTTTTTTAAACAGAAAACAAATTAATTGCTTACTTAGTGGTCTTTTATGTCCATGAATGCATTAAGTGATATGAGAAAGTACTTCACTGTAGCAAAAAAATTAAATTCTATATTAGTAGAGATTATACCAACAAACATCAATGTTAATTTAAAAAAAAAGGATTAGAAATTAAAGTACATTAGCATTGATCTTCAGCATGAAACAGTTGTGATCAATAAAGAAACTAATCTGTAAATTTGATTAATTGAGTAAATCCTGTTTACCAAAGTACAGCATAAGCATAATTTACAAATATGAGAAGTAAAAGATTAAAAACCCATTCTTGGTTATTATATCTGAAGAAAACACTTTAAAACATAAGATCAGCATTTAGATAAGTGTATCAAAATCACTACTTTTCTTTGAACTTCAGTAATGTACTCTTACTCAGAAACCCAACAACTTTACGATTTGGTGAGTTCATCAAAACAAGAAATTTCCCCCAAAGATCACAAGGATGGGTACCCACATAGTGAGCTTGTTTCACAGGCCAATGAAGGAAGCAGCACACGTGACATGTAGTAACATTTCTTTTTTAAATCTAAGGGCTTGTCTACATACAAAAGTTGTTCTCCTTTAATCGTACTAGTATAGTTAAAGTAGTATTACCTTCCTAGTATGGATGCAATTATATCAGCATAAATGTGCTTGTATCACTACAGCTTATTCCCAATATTGGAAGGGGAATAAGCTATACTGCTTATACATTTATACTAGTGTTTCAGTGTTCACAACAGAGTTTGTGCCAATATAACTATGAGTTAAAAAAAATTGTATCCCCAAAACTGCTACAAAACTGTGTTTAGACCAGGCCATAGTAGTAGTAAGTTGTGAAATTCTAAACTCTCAGAAGCTAAGTGCTATGGATAATTTGCAGTAGTTTTGAAGTGTGAGAATGATGGCAGTGTGGTAGGAAACAAATAAAAAAGGAAATTATGAGACTTAATTGGTAGTAATTACAAGTTTTTGTAATTTTAGGTAACACCATATTCCTAGCTATGAGTAATATAAAGGCTAACAGGATTCCACATGCTCAGTTTTAGTACTGTGTATGGACATTTCTTTATGGGTTGAAAATATATAATTCAATCTCAAAAACATTGCTCAAAGAAAAAAACTTAAAGGTAGTTAAACTATATAAATATTAATTTAAATAAATGTAAGACAGTCAAAGTATTAAGTTCCTTCCAATTCTTCAATTGTTCCTGAAGCAACTGAGACATTCTCTTGTTCCAGTCAAAGACAGGAATAAACACCACCTAGCTCTATAGCCATCTGATAGGACTCAGCAGTGGAGCTGACAAGCTCTGAATGATGTCAAATCCTGCCTTGCTTAAGCAAAAGAATAATTACCATGACACACAAAGTTCCTATATACAGGGGAAAGTATTTGAAGTATGGAAAAAAGCCCCAGGTCTCTCACCATAAGTTACATCATCAAGGATCTAACGTAAATTGACAAAAAGGAATACATTCAAAGTTCAGGTTTGGTTATTGTTGGTCCAATAAAAGTTATTACCTCACCCATCTTCTGTCTCTAACATCCTGGGACCAACATAGCTACACCCCCACTGTATACAGATTCAACTCAATTCAGTATGCCTCTAAATGAGAGTATAAGAGTTATAACAGTCCCTGTTTAAAAGTTAGGCCTCTGGCTATATAAAACTACTTCTGGCTACTGGTGGCAATCTGCACTACAGTACAGGAAACCGAACTCATTGCCCGTGTAAGTATGCCAATGGCCAACCAGTTCTCGGAATGCTGAAGAAGTAGCATGCTTAGCACCAAGGAAAGAGAATTAAGTACCTGTTTATACTCTCACCCAGACTACGCTACAAAATTAGGTCGATGCAAGGCAGCTTACATTGATCTAATTGTGCATGTGTCTACACTTATATTTGTCTCCCACCAATGTAAGCTCCCAGCTGGGCTGGCAAGTAACACCGCCTCCCTGATCAGCAGAGACCCATGGTCAATGTACTTAGATTGACGCAAGCTTGAGTGCAGACACCGAATAACTTATGTCAACCCTATCTATCTAACATCAGCTGTCCTACAATGCTCCACACTGACCACTCTGGTCACCATTGTGAACTTCACTGCTCAGCAGTCATGGAGACTAGAAACCCCTCTCCCCTTTAAAGACCTGCAAATTTTCAAAAATTCCTTTCCTGATTGCCTGGTTTGGTGAGCACACCTAGCAGCTCTCCGTCGTTGAGTGCAACTGCCCAGCTGAGCCAGTGAGGAGAAGGGGCACTGCAGGCACAGCTCCAAACTAGCCACTAAAACAATGACATCTACGAGCAGATTGCTCAGGGAATGCAAGTGAAGGAGTACGACAGTGATCAACAGCAGAGCCGCATGAAAGCCAAGGAACTGTGGCAGACATACCAGAAGGGCCAGGGAGGCCAATGATCAATCTGGTGCTGAGCTGCAGATTTGCCACTTTTACCAAGAGCTGCATACCATATCTGGCAGAGACTCTGCCAACACACACACCACACCACACACACACACACACCTGTCGATACCTCTGAGGAGCTTGAGCCACAGGTCTCTGCCACGAACAGCACGGAGGACGTGGACAAGAAATAGGAGGAGTATGGGGAACAGGCGACCGGGGCAATCCAGCTGTGCAGTGAGCCAGGACCTGCTTTTCATTTCATCTCAGTCCAGCCAATCAACTGCAACGCAGGAGAAGGAACCTTTGGTAAATGTGTAGAAAACTTTTCAATTACAGGGATGGCACCCCCAAAGTAGCAGAACAAATCTTTTGACTTTTCATTAATTCTTCTTATGTGACAGGAGTACTGGTACCACCAAGAGCGGTAGCATTACTATCTGCTTTTCATTCCCCTCTAGAGTTAGACGAGGGAGACCAGAGAGAAGAGCATGCGCAAGAGCAGGTTACTCACTTTGTGCAGTAACTGGAGGTTCTTCGAGATGATTGCCCTTGTGGGTGCTCCACTTTAAGTGTCTTGGCAATTGGAGATTTGTGGTAGCAGTGCCTGGTTGGGCCGCACACATGGCTCCAAGTGCTTACATAGTGGTGTGCAGCCAACCATCCCCCAATTCCTTCTCTATCTCAGAGAATCAGCGTGAAAATTCTGAAGTAGAGGGAAGGAGGGAGAGTAGTGGAGTACCCAGAGGGACAACCATCTCAAAGAACCTGAGTTACTGCATAAGGTGAGCAATCGTCTCTTCTTCTTTGAGGAGTGTCCCTGTGGGTGCTCCACTTTAGATAATTGTTGAGCAGTGCCTCTCAAAGGAGGAGAGGGGCTTTGGAGTTGGTCTACTGATGGTGGATAACACCATAAGTCCAAACTGACATCTGCTGCTGATTGTTGTTCTAAAGCACAGTGTTTAGTGAAAGCATGGGCTAAAGTCCAGGTAGCTGCTTTGCAAATATCAGTGATAGGCCACAGATGTTGCTAACGCTCTCATGGAGTGTGTGCAATCTCCCGGTGGGGATTGCAGATTGTGGTTTTGATAGCACAAATGAATATATCTAGATATCCATTTGGATAGTCTCTGTTTTGAGATGGTTTCTCCCAAAGGTGGGCAAACTTTTTGGCCACAGGGCCATATCTGAATATGTAAATAGTATGGTGGGCCATAAATGCTCATGAAATTGGGGCTGGGGTGTGAGAGGGGATGAGGGCCAGCTATGGGTTCAGGCTCTGAGGTGGGGCCATAAATGAGGAGTTCAGGGTGCGGGAGGGAGGCTCCAGGGCAGGCAGTTGGCTCCGGCTGGGGGTTTGGGCTCTGGGGTAGAGTTGGGGGAATGAAGGGTTTGAGGTGCAGGAGAGGGCTCCAGGCTGGTTACTAAGGGGTTCAGAGGGCAGAAGGGGGATAAGGGCTGGGGCAAGGAGCTGGGGCTTTGGGAGGAGGTTGGGGTGCAGGCTCTAGGTGGCACTTACCTTAAGCAGCTCCCAAAAGCAGCAGCATGGTCTCCCCTCTGGCTCCTATGCGGAGGCACAATGCTGATCATACGGCTCTGCACACTGATCCATCTGCAGGTGCCACCACTCCAGCTCCCACTAGCTGCAGTTCCCAACCAATGGGAGCTGCAGAGCTAGTGCTTGGGCAGGAGGCAGCATGAGGAGCCCCCTGGCTGCCCCTTATGCATAGAAGCCCGAGGAGGGCCATGCCGCTGCTTCTGGGGGCAGCGTGGAACCATGGCATGCATGGAGCAGGACAAGCCCCTGGCCTGAGTGCTGGAGCAAGGCAAGCCCCCGAACCAGCTCCCCAATGGAGCTCAGGAGCCGGATGCGGCCCATAGTTTGGCCACCCCTGGTTTAGCCCCTCGAGCACTCTGTTATGAAAATTAGTAGTCTAGGTGATTTTGAAAATTTTTGTTCTTTCCATGTAAAAAGCTAATGCTCTGTGAACATCCAGCGTGTAGAGTGAGGCCTCCCTCTCATCAGCATGTGGCTTTGGGAAAAACATAGGTAAGTAAATAGGTTGATTTAAATGAAAAGGGGAGGTAACCTTGGGTATGAATTTAGGATGCAGTTGTAGGATTATTTTATCCTTAAAGAATGTTGTATAAGGTGGGTGTGCCATTAGGGAACCTAATTCTTCCACCCATTTTGTGGACGTGATGACAATGAGGAAAGCCACCTTCATTGACAAGTGCAACAAAGTGCAAGTTGCAAAGGATTCACACAGTTTTCTCATAAAATCACCGAAAACAAGGCTGAGGTCCCACATGGCTGCAGGGTTTCTTAGTGTGAGATAAGGGTTTTCTATGCCGTTAAGGAAGTGTTTAATCATCGAGTGAGCAAATATAGCGACTCTGTCCATCTTGTCATGAAAGGAGGTGATGGCAGCCAAGTGTATTCTGATGGAGCTTGTGGATAGCCCCAATTTTTTAAGTCTCACTATATAGTCGAGGATTCTCGGTAGGGGGCCAACTGCGGAAAGATCTGTTTGTCCTGAAACCAGATGCAGAATCATTTCCATTTATGGATATATGTCTTTCTTGTGCTTAGTCTCCGACTGCTCAATAGTATATCTTTCACTTCCTCAGAACAGTCCCTATCAGCCACGGAGTAACCAGGCCTTTAGATGGAGTATTGTGAGGTTGGGGTGACGGACGCATCTTGCATCTTGCCTTGCGGTCTGGTGCTCCTGGTGCTGTTGGTACCAGGGCAGATTTTTCTGTTGGAGATTGCTTTTGTTTAGAGCAACAGAGTCCTGTGGCACCTTAAAGACTAACAGATGTATTGGAGCATAAGCTTTCGTGGGTGAATACCCACTTCGTCAGATGCATGTAATGGAAATATCCAGAGGCAGGTATAAATATGCAGGCAAGAATCGGTCTGGAAATAACAAGGTTAGTTCAATCAGAGAGGGTAAAGCTCTCTTCTAGCAGTTGAGGTGTGAACACCAAGGGAGGAGAAACAGCTTTTGTAGTTGACTAGCCATTCACAGTTTGTTTAATCCTGATCTGATGGCGTCAAATTTGCAAATGAACTGAAGCTCAGCAGTTTCCCTTTGAAGTCTGGTCCTGAAGTTTTTTTGCTGTAAGATGGCTGCCTTTACATCTGCTGTTGTGTGGCCAGAGAGGTTGAAGTGTTCTCCTACAGGTTTCTGTATTTTGCCATTCCTAACATCTGATTTGTGTGGACCTAACCAAATCAGCTACAACATCACCAGTTCATTCACCTGCATGTCCACCAATGTTATAAACACCATTATGTGCCAGCAATGCCCCTCTGCTATGTCCATCGGCCAAACTGGACAGTCCCTACATAAAAGGATGAGTGGACACAAGTCAGATATTAGGAATGGCAATATACAAAAACCTATGGGAGAACACTTCAACCTCCCTGGCCACACTGGTGGGCGAGTAGATGAATCATTCCTTGGCATTACCAAGGTGGCAGTTTGGCTTCATGAGCTAGAGGAGAAAGGGGTAAGCTGGGTCATCCAGGATACTACTGGCATTTCAACATTCCCAATGTTAATCAGTTGGTTGGGAAAGTCTGTGCTTGCAGCTTTCTGAAAACGCCAGTGTTCTTAAAGATGCGAGAGCCATGCACCTTCCCTGACCAGCCCAGACTAATGTCAGTGAAGTGTTCTGGTGATCTACCAATGCTTATATCCATAGGAAAGTAGCCCTTTCTGTTGATCTATTCAGTGGCAAGGTGGCCTGGTGCCATCTATCACTCCACCACAGCTTGGGAACTCCATTGCTGCAAGTCCATCCATTATGTCCTGTTCATTGCCAAAAGTACAGTCCTGCGCAGCAGGACGTAATTGATGGTCCTGCACACTTGCATCACAATGGCCCCATGGTGGATTTCCCAAGTCCAAATTGATTCCTCACTGACCAGTAGCAATCTGGCATTGAAAGTTTCCACAGTGCAACTGCGCACTTCACTCTCCCTGTCAGTGCAGCTTTCATTATGGTGTCCTGTGCTAGAGGGCTGGGATGAGCTCGGTACACAAATTCAGGAATGTGGCCTTGCATATCCTAAACTTCTGCAGCAATTGCTTGTCATCCCAAACCTGCATTACAATGAGACCCAACCAGTCTGCGCTTGTTTCTCAGGCCCAAATGCAGCGTTCCACCATCTGCCATTGCTCCATGAATGCCATTAGCAAAACCAGTTCTCATTATTTCCACAGCAATCTGTCCTCCAAGGAATCATCATGTTCCCAACTAATTTGGTTCTTCTTGCTGTTTCCGGATCGTGCACCCTGCACCTGCAATGCTCATAACAGTAGTGCACAGCTGTGCAGTCTTCATGCCTCTGTCAGAGATGGTGGTCAGTGAGGAGGGCCATGTGGGTTTGTGGGATACCTACTCATGGTGCATCGCATTCTGCATTGATACAAGCACTACTGTGAGTGCACGTACCACCAAGGCCAGGAGTCAAGTAAGTACATGCACCAGCGATGTATTAACTGCGGTGGCTGTGTGCCAATGTAACTCGAATCAACATTCGTTTGTAGCGTACCATTGGTTGTCCCAGTTGCTCAGTTGAACCCTGGGTTTAGTGGCATCTCCCCTTAGATGGGGGAGGGGCTTCTGATAAGGGCAGGCTCATGGCCCTTTCCCAGAATTCAACAGGTGTAGTGTAGACATGACCTCAACAACATCCTGTCCATTGACTGAGGGAAGTGTTAACAAGATCAGAAGGAAGAATGAGATGTACTTGTGGCACCTTAGAGACTAACAAATTTATTTGGGCATAAGTTTTCATGGGCTAAAATCCACTTCATCGGATACATGCAGTGAAAAATACGGTAGGAAGATATATATACACACAGAGAACATAAAAAAATGGGTGTTGCCGAAAAAAGAATGGTAGTTCCAATGAGCAATCACAAGTATGAAGGGAAGGGCTGGGGGAATAGCAGGTCCTCAAAGCACTGTAATGGATAGAAAGGCTCTCTAGGGAGAGAGAAAGGAAAGGAAAGAGGCAGACAATAAGGATGCATTTCTTAAACCAAGATGATTTGTTTCCACAAGAATACAAAAGTGCAAGAAAATTAGAGGTTAAGATACTGCTTACTTGAAATCCACAATTTTGTAACCAAACTTCAAAGATAGGAGCAAAATATGCACCCAAAGTTGTCCCTTATTGTATGCAACACTTGCTCTTCTAAGAGTAAAAGCTCAATTTCAAGAATAAGACTTAACAGCAATTGATGAACTTCACTTGGTGAATCAAACAAAAACAATTATAGAAATCTTCTGACCACATTTATAGTAATCTACTTACATGTGTTGTTGGGTAACTCAAAATATTTCCCCCAACCAAACTCTGAATATTAGAAGGCCAAATATTTAAGTCAGGGATTATTTTTATTTATTTATGTTTAAGATGAGGATCTTATTTTAATCACTTTGACACTATTGTTTTCATGTTATAAATTAAAAACTGGAATGTTTTAAAGAAGAACAGTTAAATAGAAAGCAATGTTTATTGAACATTATTGTATTAAATATTGTTTAAAAATGCTTAACCAAATTTGATCAATTTTAAACACATACGCGTGTGCACATGCATCCGCGCATGCACACAAAAGCATCTGGGCTTTCATGCCAAGTTTCATTCCAAAGAGAATTCAAATAGCCGGGTAATAAATTCCTGAAAAAGTTTTATAATAGAAGCGGGAATAACTCCTTAACTTAGCTAATGGGCGCTGTTATAACAACTCTTAAAAACTCTTAAAAACAAACAAACAATCTCCCCAAATCTCTGGCAGGAATGTAATAAAATTTAAAAGTCTCTTTTTCCCTCCCAGCAAGGCTAGAACATATGAGAATAACTAAGTATTAGTAAGATCAACAGAGGTCAAAACCAAAGAAATGAATGGTAATTTTTACACATTGAAGGAGTTGTTTTCTCACAGAAGTGTAATTTTAGAGAAATTTGCAAGTCAACTGCAATTATGAACATTTTGTCAAGCTATATAATGAATGCTACTGTTTTCCATACAGCCCAAAGTGAAACCACGAAATTCTATACATCAGTCAGGCTTTTACTCAGTACACTAAAGATTCCTCGTTATTCCCTCTACAGCATTTTTTTTTTTTAAGAGCAACAACATATAAATTGGAAACAAAATGTTAGCATGTTTCCTGAAACAGAGAAAAGTAAGCTTTAACAATACCTGTACGATGCTTATTTAATGTACTTTATTGCTTCCTGGCTTTAAGAATAATAGTGATATTTAACCCTAAATATGTTCACTGAATATTCTTTGACTTCAGTACATTATTTATTCAGTTTCTTCAGAAATCCCTGAAACAAATTTCACCCCAATGGTGAACTGTACTGCTATAAAGGAGACCTGGGCCTATGATCATTTTGAAGAGCATCACATGCAAAATAATTATAAAGAGTAAGTATGAGTTTCCTCCTACTTCCCATTCCTCAGAAGGCCTTGTCTACACTGAGTTTTTTTAAGACATTGGTGCACCAATGTAATAACATTGGTCCAAAACCCTATTCTAGATGTGCTGCATCAATGGAAATTGCAGTGTTGCCAACTCTTGTGATTTTATCAGCAGTCTAACAATATTTGGTGTTTTTCTTATAACCACAGTTCATGGATAGGTTTTTACATAAGAAAATTAACTTTCATTTTAAAAAAACCACTAAGTTTCCAACCCTCATAATTGCAGAGAAAAGTTTGAAAACACAAGACCTAGAGGCTCAGATACCAAAAAGCACATAAGGAGAACCCAATGTATTTTAAATGTCTCATGGTTTTTAAGCCACTCATGATTTTTTGCAGCCTACATCAGGATTTTTGTACACTTAAGATTGGAAATACTGAAACAGTGATTTATACTGATGCTGTTCATATTTCGGTAAACTTTTAGGTTTATATATTATTGCTCTAAAAAAACTGCAGTAGAGGGAATAACCAGTATAGATAAAGAGATACAACCCCACCACCACCCCTATTGGCTTCAGTATGTCTCCCCAGGGATTCACAGCAACAATAGCATATTCACTATTCTGTTTAGCTGGGCAAGTGCGGAAGTGACAAAGAAGAAACGGGAATAAATACAAGGTCAAAAAACTAGCACTCTCCAAATAAAGAGGTGTGACTATACATCCAAGTCTAATGGAGCTCATGCCAGCAACAGTAAGATATAGCCATCACTATACAACTAATACTCACAAAATGAAAAGTTAGACTGGGTCTGGCACTTGTTAGTTTTATACTGCACCTTTCAATCATTCTCAGAAAGATAACATTTGACCCTGCCAGCAGGTAGGGGATCTTGGGGGACAACTACTGCACTGGTTAGGTGCAAAATAAACTTTATTAAGAAAATGCAAAAACAGGGAAAATTCAATAGTGAGGGGTATGTTAAGGTAGACAATTGGGGAGGGTTTCTTTTAGTAAATAGTATAGGGGTTTCAATAGTGGGATACAATACAGTGGGGTACAATACAGTTGGTAACCAATTAACACTGAAGTATAAATGTAACAGGTAGCTAACAATTTCTGTGTAAAGGGTGTGTCACAGCAGCATATAACCAACAGTTATGGGTAAAATGTGTTAAATAACCAACAACTCTAGGTAAAAATGTGTCACAGTGGTGTAAATGTAAAATGTGAGGTGTGTCAGAGAGAAAAAGGCTAACCAATAGGGTTTTATGCTAGACTTCAGTAATACAATTGAGGTTTGGCAGCAGGAGGAAGGGTGAACACGTGGGGGAAGGGATTAAAAGGAGAGAGAGAGAGAGAGAGAGAGAGAGAGAGAGAGAGAGAGAGGCAGTGGTAGAGGAATGAGATTGGGGGATGGGGGAAGAGGAGCACGTGGTGGAGCAGAGACCAAAGGCAGAGGCGCTGCGGAGGGAGATTTAAACTCAGAGAGACACAGAGAGCAGACAGGCTGCAAGTTTAAACAGCAGAGAGACTGCAACGAGTGACTGGGGAGCTCGGGGGGAGACACGGGCAAGCTTGGGGGGGCGAGGTTAGGGCAGCGGGAAGACAGACTTAACTACAATTATACAGAACACAGCAAAATCTTATTTATGATCTAACTTAACCAAGACTACACAAATTAGCAAGTAACAGAACACAATGCAACAATTCTTTTTTAAACCTAACTTACAGAGCACAATACAAAACAATTCTTTCAACCTAACAACTACAGCTATGCAAAATGAAATTACAACTTATCTAAACTAAGAACCTGATTCTAATAGGTGCACCTTACACTATACCGATTCTTTGATCGGGAGAGGGAGCAGTTCCAGAGGGCAGAGTGGTGTGTGCCCAGAGTACAGCCCCTGGGGGGGGTGGCTGCAGCAGTGCGGCGGCTGCAAGCCGGCGGCCCAGGATACAGTCCAGGAAGGCACAGCTTAGCAGCAGCACAGGCACTGCGGAGCAAGAAAGAGATTACAGATACAGACCAAGAAGTTAGCTTGGGTCTGTTTGCTGGGGAAACAAGGCCAGCAGCTAGGACAGGGGGAGTCTGCAAGAGGGAGTTCTTACCAATCCCCAGGACAGCAGCAAGCACAGAGGCAGGAACAGCAGTAGCATCGGAGGATGGAGAGAGGACTCGATTCGCTTACAATAATCAGGAGATCTCCAGCCACAAATTTGTTGTTCGTGGGAGGGGAGTTTAAAAATGGGGGTATGCTCAAAAACAAACGAGAGCAGGGAGAGGGCCCCCCAAAGGTCCCTAGCTGATCAGACCAGGTGACAAAGCAAGGACCTTCTCTGAGGTCTGATCAGAAAATGTCCGGCTTTAAAGGCAAACTCAGGCAGTTTCCCACCAGTACTTTTGATTGTCTCCTCTTGATACAGGGGAGGAGAGAAGGCAGGGAAAGGCTGCAGGTAAGCATAGGCATGAATGGGCATGTTCTGAGCCACAAGTATGACTCATATGCTTAATTAGTTGGCCACTTCAGGTCTTGCATTTCTGGGCAGCGCCCCCAACACCAAGCCCGGGTTTGAACAAAGGAGCCAAACAAAGAAGCAAGAAGCCCCCTCCCTAGGCAGAGCAATGGCTCCAGTTAGTCTGTACAAGCCATTCCTATGAATAGGGCTGTGACTTTAGTTAGCACAATGGCCAGGAGGGGCGGCCACACAGGACAAACAGAAAGGAGAGGGGAAAAAGGAATGCAGCAGGGGGACAGCTGTAACAGACAACATTAAATCACTATTTCAATATTTAAAAATAAAGCAGCAGAATGGTGGCTGCACAAATCTTGTGTGTCTAATACTTGTAGCCAAAAATTGGATAAAGAAAGGATAGCATAGGTGGAGTGTATCATAGGCAGGGGGAGGCTATGCCTCCCCAAATAGCCCAGCATGGCCCTGCCCACGCTCTGCCCAGAAAGCACCCTCCTGCTTGCCCATGCTGGCTGCTTCTCTTCAGGGAAGCATGCTGGCATGGATCCCAGGTTTGTATAAGTTTTGGTGGTGCTCAGAACAGGTCCAAGCAGAGCCATCCCATCCATAGGACAGACTGGGGAAATAGCGGGGGAGCTGGTGCCAGCATCAGTGAGCAACCTGGCCCTAGCCCACACCTGCTCTGCCCCCTCCCCGTCCCCATTCCAGTGGGCTGGGGCCAGGCTGCTCGTTGCTGCCAGTGTCAGGCCCCCCGCTAACCACCCAGGCTGCCTGGACCTCGTGTCCCCCCGAAGTGCAGGGCCCCCTGAAGCGTGGAAAGCTCAAACATTGGCCCACATTCCTAAATATTGGTGGAGCACAAGCACGATGGGCCCATATAATTCACCATCTATGCGTGCTGGGGCTGGGCGGGTCTGGCGGCGGCCGGGACTTGGAGTGCTGAGGCTGCTCAGCGCTAGGGATCCTAGGGCACTAGAGCAAAAATTCTATTTCTGAACATTACAGATTTTACTTCATACACTTTCTTTTTCTGCATGATTTCAAAGCTTTCAGATTTCATACCAATAATCTTCAGCAGTTTTTAATACAAATGTGAAATGACAGAACAATCTTCAATATTGACAAATTAATCAAAGTTTAGACTGTGAAATATTTAGAGGCCATCCGGGCTGTTACATTATGATTGATATGAGTATGTTTTTATTGTCCCTTCAGATTTATGAAACTGCACATGAGTATTAAACATTGTTCCAGACATGAGGAAGAGCTCTGTATAGCTCAAAATGTTGTGCCTTTCACCAACAGGGTTGGCCTAATAAAAGATATTATCTCACCTACCTTGTCTCTCTAATCAGGCCTACAGGCATCCTCAGCTTGGGAATTTACTAAACAAAGCTGTTTCAGCTATCTGTACACACAAAAAGTGAAACATGCAGTGATTTTGTATAGAAACCCATCCTCAGTTTTTAAAACCAGAGTTGCTAGTGTTCATATGTATGTATGTATGTATGTATGATCTAACAATTTTAAAACAATCTTTAAAATCAGAATTCCAGAATATTAATTATATTCCTATTCATGGCATTTCCATACATCTATAGAGAAGATTTAACAAAACATTTTAGAAGAATTTTATTGACATTGTATGAAATATTTACATATATTTATGAGGACTTAACATTTGATTTTCTATACAGAGATTTAGTATAGTTTGCAGAGAAATTCTAATTCTAAATGTTACAAAATCCAGATACCCTTTAAAGTAATAGATACCATGCCACACAAACTACTCTACGATAGATTTTCAAAACGGCCTATGGACATGTCTATACTGTAGTGGCTCTCAAAATTTTTTTTACTGGTGACCCCTTTCACATAACAAGCCTCTGAGTGGGACTCCCCTTATAAATTAAAAAACACTTTTTAATATATTGAACACCACTATAAATGCTGGAGGCAAAGTGGGATTTGGGGTGGAGGTTGACAGCTCGCAACCCCCCCCCCATGTAATAACCTCATGACCCCTTGAGGGGTCCCGAACCCCAATGTGAGAACCCCTGCTATACTGCATCTGGGTATGAGCCTCTCAGCTGGGTTCACATGCTCCCGCGAGCATTCTAACAAATAGCTGAGTAGATGTTGCAGCTCAGGTTCTGAGGCCTTTGAGGAAGGGTAGGGAGTGAGGTTGAGAGCCTGAGCTCCAACCTGAGCCACAACAGTCAAAGCAACATCTACAGACCCTACGAGATTGCAAGAACAAGTCCCATTGACTGTGCTCTTATATCCCTTAGGCACCTTTGTAAAATCTTCCCTTCTCCAGGCAACAGGTAAAGATTAAGAAAGGTTTCCTAAACAAGACCCTTAATTCAACTTCGTCAAAAGTTTCTTCGGTTTTCATGATGAAACTTCATGCTTTTTCTACGTCTTCGAATTGTTATTATTTGCCAAATTTGATTTAATATAATTTGGCCTATTTTGAGTAACAGACCTGCCAAACCTGAACAAGCTGTCACTTTCTTTGAGCTCAAATAACTTTGTTTAAAAACCCAAACTGAGTGTGCTGTTAGTCCTCTGAGAACGAATTAGTTTATTTTAAAAAGGTATTTTAATTTGACAAGAGATCTCAGTCATCAGAAGTGACGTACTGTAGTACACATATGCATTTCACTGGTTTCATAACACCCAAAGCATCAATAAAAATGTCATCATTACACAACATACACATGTACACACAAAAGATTCTCAAAACTGCCACCAAATATTAGCTATTTTTTCATATTAATGTTTTAAAATGCTCACACTAGTCAATGCAAGTGGGGGGCAAATGTCTCTCCTTCCAGAATTAAAATGAAGTGTTTTTGGCATCTTTGCTATTCATATAAAAATCAGAAAATAGGTTACTTTTAAGTTTTACATTTGGGAAGGAAGGCGAAGAAAGAAGTCATATTGAGATATTTCAAAGTGTGATACAACACATCTGCACAGCTTTCACAGAACCTGGAAATTGAACTTGTGGTGAACAATGATCAATACCTGTTTCCAGCAGTGATTCATCTGTTCTGCCATTTGTAAAAATAACAGCACAAAAAACAAAGAAGAGGTACTCTTGTATACTGGTCTTGATGTAATATATTGGCAGGAACTATTCCAGTTTAGAATTGAGGCAGGGTGTAAAATTCTCTCCTTTGCAACATCAGGAAGCTTGACAGAGGACTGTCAATATTGGCAACCAAAATATTTCCATTCTTTAGCCAAATGAGTAGAACTACCCTTTTGTTATCTTAAGATTCTCAGTTAAAATTCAAGATGGGTAACTAGCTGTTAGACACTACATAATACATACATAAACTGAAAATGTAATTCTAACTCATAAAAAATGCTGTGTATCAACTAATGTTGGTCTGTACATAACATGCCAGTTAAAGTTACAGTACATCCCTTTCGGTCTTCCATCCAGAAACAGAGATTCCCTTAACAGCACATGCCCACAAATAACCACAGGCCCCACACTGCAACCCTAACTCTGTCCTGTACGAAGTCAGACTTTCAGCATCCCTTTGCCAAATTTCCTCTCCTATGACGGCAGAGTTAAGTTGTGATGTATGGTTTGTGGCTGTGCTATTAGTGATGTCCGTGTCACTAGCATGAGAAGGAGAGGTTATGTACAGTTATGTTAGTTTAACTAACTAATATGTTATATGTATACTAACTATAACTGATATCCAATATAGTGTTTGTGTATGATTGAATTTCCTAGGTTTGGACTTTGTTTTGTTTTTAAAGAAAGATCCTGCACTTGGTGAAAGTGAGCAGCTGCCTCAGGAGCCAGCTGAGCACTTCCATAAAAATCCTGTTCTTCTTAAAAGGAGCCTCATCTTCAATTAAATCCCAATGGAAATAACTGGAGAGCAAGTTGGTATAGGCAACTTTGTAGCTTCCCTCCAATTTTTGCATTTCATAATATAACTTATAAAGTAGAAGTTAAATAACTTTCAACTCACAATTTATTTTAAAAAGGTAGCTGTGATGGCTCTGACGCCTGCCAAATGATACAAGTTTGAACTTATACTCTCACAGATTGTCATAATTTCTTTCAAAGAGTTGCTTCATAAACTGAACAAGCAAGCGGGTTTGTATGTCTCGCAGAAAAGGAAGCTAATTTGAAGCACAGTTTAACATTTTTTTCCCCTTTCATTTAGCCTTCAACTATCCGAAAGGGGGGTTCCAAAGAGGATGGAGCTAGGCTGTTCTCAGTGGTGGCAGATGACAGAACAAGGAGCAACGGTCTCAAGTTGCAGTGGGGGAGGTCTAGGTTGGATATTAGGAAAAACTGTTTCAGTAGCAGGGTGGTGAAGCACTGGAATGGGTTATCTAGGGAAGTGATGAAATCTCCATTCTTGAAGGTTTTTAAGGCCTGGCTTGACAAAGCCTTGGCTGGGATGACTTAGTTGGGGTTGGTCTTGCTTTGAGCAGGGGGTTGGACTAGATGATCTCCTGAGGTCTCTTCCAACCCTAATCTTCTATGATTCCATGATTCTATGATTTGAAACACACATTCTAACATATATCAGAGCAGCAGCAATGGAAAAACCACTATCAAATGTTTCAAGCTGCATTTTTCACTATTCAGGATTATGTCTCGTATTAGTGGATGTATTGATACTATATTGCACTTTTTTTTATGCTTCTTCACAGAGAAAAGCTATTACATTATTCTGCAACTTGGCTGACGCACTGTTGCTCTGTACAAAAGAAATGATGCAGAATTTATTAAACTAAAACTGCCAACAAGAATTTGCTTTAATACCTAGGGGAGAAATACGATCATTTAGGCCAGAAAGAAAAAGATGTGTGCATTGGGTGCTCTACTAATTACAACTGCTTTGTTGGGCAATATCACTGGTGAAACAGATGTTAGGGACCTATTAACGAAAGTTTCTTAAACATCTGCTTACAATTTTACGGCAATTGTAAATACAGCACAGAAGGTCAATTGGGCCAATTAAGGTCTATGTGCAAATCTACTCCTGCAGATTTCTTTTTAGCTTATACTGACTTTTTTTTAACACAGGAAATAGAGTTTAATAGCAACTTGTGTCAATTTTGATTGTGATTTCATACAACAACAAACATTGATCATATGCCCTGTGCTTCACCAAATAACCCATTTTCCTTCCTCTTCTGCATCTGTACCTACAGCACACTGCTGAGGTTCTATAAGATGAAGCACAAGGTGGGGGAAGGGGTTGGAAGTAGGGTGGTTATACATGTAGGTGCTTGATTTTGTTTTTAAAATCAAAACATGTACGTTATTAAAGAATCTGTGCTCACTGTTTGGAGAAAAGATGAACACAACTGTTTAAAAAAATCTAGCACTGTGGTACGCACACTGTTCCTAACTGGCTTTAATAACCTTTTAAGTGAAAGTTGATGGCTGGTCATGAGAAAAAAGCTAAATGTGCTAATATTCTACAGATCTGGTGATTGGTTATACCCGTGTTTGAGTCCCATCCTGCTTTCTTCAAACTGGCTACATTCAGGAATTTAACAGAATTTCTACTCAGCCATCGATAAGAGTGTGGAGGAAGAAAAAGTGAACATGCCTTGAGTCATTAAGGGAGTCTTTCATCTGGAAACGTAGTGGTTGTAAGTGGGAGAGACTGGGTGTAAAGCAGGAATCCTCAAAGTTTTAACACAGATATGGCACTGGCTCAAAGAGAATGGAGGAGAACATCGCCCTGTACAGTAAATAAAACAATGAAGTTTGCATGTACAATTTAACAGTGAAAATTCCTGGCAAGACCATGATTTGATAAGTAAAGTAAATTCAATAGTTAGAGAGACCTAGCGGGTGAGGTAATATCTTTTATTGGACTGACTTCTGTTAGTGAGAGAGACAAGCTTTTGAGCTCCTCTGAGCTCTTCCTCCAGTCTGGGAGAGGGACTCTGAACCTCACAGCTAAATGCAAGGTGGAACAGATTGTTCAGCACAGGGGTTGGCAACCTTTCAGAAGTGCTGTGCTGAGTCTTCATTTATTCACTCTCATTTAAGGTTCCATGTGCCAGTAATATTTTTAACATTTTTAGAAGGGCTCTTTCTATAAGTCTATAATATATAACTAAATATTGTTATTTGTAAAGTAAATAAGGTTTTTTAAATGCTTAAGAAGCTTCATTTAAAATTAAACTTAAAATGCAGAGCCACCCTGGACCGGTGGCCAGGACATAGGCAGTGTGAGTGCCACTGAAAATCAGCTCGCGTGCCGCCTTTGGCACCCGTGCCAAAGGTTGCCTACCCCTGGTTTAGCATAAGTAGTTGGCATATATTTTAAGGAAGCATTCATGATAGAGTGGCCTGTTAATACCTCTTCAGTTACGGAGCAAAAAGAGGGGTTCAGTGAGTTACGGATTGTAGTAATAAGCCATAAATCCAGTGTCTCTATTCAGCCCATGATTTTGACTCTGCTAATCAGGTACTGAACAGAAACACTGGATTTATGGTTTATTACAACAATCTGTAACCCACTAACCACTTCTTTTGTCCTATGACTACAGAGGTGTTAACAGGCCACTCTACCTTGAAAGGTCCCTTAGAATATGTGCTAACTACCTACACTAAACAATCTATTCCACCTTGCATTTACTGTAATGTTCAGAGTACCTTTCCCAGACCGGAGGAAGAGCTCTGTGTAGCTTGAAAGCTCGTCTCTTTCAGCAAAAGAAGTTGCTCCAATAAAAGATATTACCTCACCCATCTTGTCTCTCTAATATCCTGGGACTTACTCAGCTACAACTACACTGCAGATAATAGTAAGAGTTGACATTTGAAAATCAGTTAAGTATTATTTATCAAGATCATGAAAAAGCAAAATTTTATGGTGGGTTGGAAGATACATTCTGTTCCTGTCTACTATAATTCACTACAGGAAACTGTTCTCAGCGTAATATTGCAGGTGAAGAAAGCCTCTGAATGTTGTGACTTTTACAAGTTTTGCTTGAAATCCAATTAGGAGGCTCTAGCTCAGTCCCTTGCTTCTGGAGTTGGGAGTGCTACAAAGATGGAACTGTAAACCTCTAGGTGGTGTCTTCTGCTACTCAGCTTGCCTACAGAGTTCAAAAATTATTGATAGAAAGATATTCAATACATTGGAGAGAAAACAGTTTAAGATTTATAAAAGTTCTTTATATTTGCAACTTTGACGCTGTGATCTCTCAAATCTCGGCAAGTAACATGAGTCCTACTTTTCCAAACAACAGCTAAATCCAAAAGCAAACAACAGAGCTTCCACAAAACATTCATCAATAAAGACTTGTCTTTACTCAGCTTGGTCGATTATCACTTGCTGTAAAAACGTATCACCCCATCCATCTTGACTATAACTTAGTAGCAAGGATATTTTCAATGTCTTACGATTTTTTTCCGCAAATCATTTTACCTCCATATAGCATTTATAAGAGTCTAAGCAAACTGGATTTCTCTATTTCTTATAAGGGAAGTGGGTGGCTTACTAGTACTGTTACAGTTAAGGAGCCTTGAGATTATCATTCATATTCTGTACAACAACTTTGTTTTGAAGAGAAAAAAAAATCAAATGAGATTTAGCTAAGTAGAATATGATTACCTAAACTAGAGTTTGGCTAGGGCAGTTGGGCTAACACTGCTACTCTTACAAAAATGACTGCAGTTAAGTCTCATCCAAAAGAGGGCAGGCTCCACTTGCACGGACCGCTCTACCAACACTCTGGCAGCCTGTCTATATAGAAGACATTTCCCCAAAAATTCTAAGTTTTTAAAACCATTTGGATCCACGACAGAGCAGGTTTAGGAGGCTGGAACTGTTCTATCGAACTGATTAGGAAATTTTTTTTTTGGAGTGTGAGGATTACCCCAGATCATGAGGTATCAGTTCAGTACTAGCTCAGAAGAGTACAGCCTACTCAATCAGCAATACCCACTTTAGCGGCATCAAAATATTTTTAGGTCTCCCCAAACCAGTGATGATCCTGTGCAGTTTATGAGACTTCAATGGATTACAGTCGTGGCTTTCAATCTGTGGTCCGCACACCCCTGGGGTTTAAGATTTCCAAAGGGTATTTCACCTCCTTTCAAAAATTTTTAGGGGTCCGCAAATGACAAAAAGATTAAAAACCACTGGATTACAGCAAAATGTGAGCAAACTGTAATTAGTCTGTGGTGACTTACAAGGCAGTAATTAGAAAGATAAATATCTTCCCTCATTGTATCAGATCTTTATCTGACAATGTTCAAACGCATACATTTTTTTTAAAAATCATATGTTCATAACCAAACCTCAAGATTCCTAAAACAAAACTGATGGCATGAGAAATGCATGGATTTCAAATACAAAAAAGCAAGAGAAGCAGGTAACACTTCTGATGAAAAGACATGCTCTAGAAAGAGATGGGAGAGGGGAGAAAAGATGAAGTTCTATAGAGACCACTAAATACTTACCTGATCACTGCAAATTACACTGAATACTCTCAAAGAGAAACATTTGTCAGATATCAGTCAAATATATTTCTCACTTTGAAGGATAATACAGCTACAGAAAGGGTTTGTTTTGGAACAATTTCTATAGCATAAAAAAAATAATCTGGCCTAACCTCCTGGCAGGGCTGGATTTACCAAGGGGGAAACATGAGACAGCAGTGACTACTTATGTGACAAATCCACATTTACAGGGTTTAGTTACCTATTATCAACCCTGAAATATAAAGTATTAAATATAAAATTTGGATATTAAGACACGTCTTTTTGAAAAAAAATTACAACAGGTCTTTAAAGCTAAAATAAAGAAAACTACACTAATATTTTACCAGGTTGAGCCCACAATTTACAGCATATACCAACTACATTCTCTCTAACATTAGAATCCAAAGTCTGAAGGATTTTACTAGTGTACTGATAGCAGTATTATTTTTTGCATATTTTAAATACATGTGTAAAAAGCAATTTACAAAATTAAAGGTCACAATCTGACCCCACTGAAGTTAGTGGGATTTTTTCCTGCATCTCCAAATGGGATTCAATTTATCCCTAAGAGTATGGGGATTTCCCACCCACACACGCACCTTTACTTAAAGAAGGCCTAGAAGGGCTAAATCTGAAGTAACATCAAGTTCCGTCTTCGGAACGTTAGCTTTTCTGCTTTATCTGGGAAAATGGACATCTGTGATCAGAGAAGGTATCCTTTGTATTATTAAGCAATCTGTCAGTAAGTATCACTGACAGGTACAACTTCCAGTTTTTTCCTATTGTAGTGTCTTTCTTGGAAGTCCAACAGTTTTGTTTCTAAAGGCCTAAAGAACAGGCAGCCTTAGTCAGATAACAAAAGCATTCCCAAGCCACTGACTTTTTTATTAATTGGAGACAGAATCAGTCTCTCTTCCCAGCATCTCCACACATTCACATCCACTCTGGTCCACCCGTATATTTTTTTTTTGTTGCCTGCTCATTTGCGCATCTCCAGTTCTGTCTTTCCTGTGCTTTTATTTCCCCGTTAGTGTCTGGAAAACATGATTTCCCAGCAGCACAGGTTGTATCTGGTCAAAAATAGACAGATTTAAACCATGGTCCAGCACAGAGGAGCTGTATATACTAGCTCTGTTTCAAAATTAAGAACAAGGTGAAATTAATCCTAAAAATCTTTCATTGCATGACTGTGATACCATCATCTGCATTGCTACAAAGTTTTGCCAGTTCCATATGTGACACTTAATGAAAATTCTGGGCTAGTTTGGCACTTTCGCTTAACACCAACTTCATTTTAAAATATTGTGTGACTTTAGTGGTAGTGAAATGCATCAGCTTGAGCCCCCTGGTAAACGAGGGCAGCAGCAGGGCAAACTTCTGGCATATAGTGCCATGCCAGTAGGCCTCAAGCCTGATCAGGGTGTAAAAGGGGTAATTCTTTCTTCATGGTCCATGCAGTTTTGCCCCTCTGCTGTATCTGACAATTAGCACAACATGCAATTGACCATTTGATGTGGGAACTGAAACTGAGACCAATCAAACTCATCTGAGAGTAGGATGATCAAACATTCATTAGATGAGAACTTTTAATCCATAATGAACTGGGCTGGACTCAAATTTAGGATCTACACAAGTGAAAGATTCTGTAACTCATTATCTAGGCTTTCAGTTACTGGCATGAAAATCCAGACTCTCAGAACTGTTCTCCAAGGTCAGCTGCTCAAACAGTTCCAGGGTTAGAACTACAGTCTCTCTGAGACTTCATTGGGATGGAACCAGCAGGTTGACACTAAGATCTTCCAAACAATGAACATTATTTCCCAGCAGGAGTCTAGCTTGTTGAAAGTAATGTTCTCCACCTGGTCACATCATTATCATGCAGCTTGCAATGGCTGATCCTCCATCAACTCAAGACAATTGAGTCCCCTATGAAGGGGTTGTTCTAATAATGCATTTTGTATGCAGAGCTACTGTGTATATACCAAGAACATCAAGCTGCACACATTAGACATTAACAGCCTTTAGTTAGCTCCACTGCCAAATAAACTATCCATGTGGTTCTCTGGGACAATGTGCCATTTTTCATCTAGAAAAGCCTTTAAAATGGTGGCTCACCTATGTGCTGTTAATCCCTGAAAAAGACTGCATGGCTCTGATTTGTGTCCACATTAACACAGCAGCCATTATCACATATTCCAAACTTGGTCATCTATACTAGGGATAACATTGCGGACAGAAAACTTGCACCCATAGTTTAAATGAGCCATCCAGTTGAGTCAGCACATATCTTAACATTATGCAAATAGCTAAAAACTACTAGTCTATCAATTCACCTAATGCAGCAGGGAAGTACTTTTTCCTCTGGGGAATTATTCTCTCTAGGCCTCCTTCTAACAATGGCATTCTTCCATAACTCTGTCAGAAGTGCTTGGTAGAAGCTGTATGGCTGTTTTAAACAATGAATGGTAACCCTCACCAGACCATTAGCTAAACTCATTGCAACCTGACCCACCATACACAACTATTTTATGCAGCAGTCTTGTGTGTTGAGATGGCTCCAGGTGGGGCTGAGGCTAGACTTCCTAGAGACACAGTATTTTAGCTCTTCCTAATTATGGCAGTCATCACTATTTGGGAACATGGAATGAGGAAATTATGACAAAATGGCAACTACTGGCATCCCCTGAAAAGGACTCTGTAGCCTTTGTTCCAGAGGTGTCCCTAGGACAAAGGACACCTAGAGTATTTGGAAGGTTAATTTCCAACCAGCAAGGCACCCAGGTGGGAGTTAAATTATGTAAAGCTGACCCTATGTAAGGTCATCACTTTAAAAGAAGCTCTCAGAATAGCAGAAGACCAGGTAATTGTGCTGACTAAAAATCAAAGTAAAGAGCTGTGATAAAAACCATAGGAGCTGAATTTACTGCTTGCAAAACTGCATAGAAGGAATGCAGAGACATTTTTGCCAAGTTGGCATTATTTGAGCTAAACTAAAATCTTTATGGTTAAAGCCTATCCCAAGATTGGAGATGAGGGGATTTATGTTCACATGTGAGCAGCCAGACAGTTATCCAAACTGGGAACAAACAGGAATCAATTTATTACTCCCTGCATCACCATTGGATTATGAATTAAATTTAGGGTCATCATGTTGCAGTTCTAGATAAGAGATAACAGCACATGACTTTGGCTATTATACAGTAAAAACCCACCTAATACCAATTCTTCACCATCCTCTGGAGCACTCTCCCCTTCACAGATCTCCCTTCAAGCTGGTACAGTTTTACGACCATTAGGAAGCTCAGTCACAAAGAGTATTTCTTCCCTTTGGCACTAAAGTACCATGGTGATGGGTGCAGTACAACAACCTGAACATAATGATTTAGTATGGTCACATCTTGAGTATTCTGTTCAAATGTGCCAGAACATCAACTCTGGTTCCCTTGTTAATAATATTGGGGAAAAGTGGTAAGTTCATTTCTAACCCTGCAAGAACTGCCTTCACAATCATTAGCATTTTACATTGATTAAGCAGGGGATAATTTTGCTACTTTTATTCAAATGATGTACCTTATAACTGGAACAAGAAAATCTCCTACGAAGAAGAACAGACATGCCAAGAAGCCTATGCTGAAATAATTCAGAATTTTAAAAAATAAATCCACAGAATTCTTATTTTCCAGCTCACTGTTAAAATGTCGAATCAAAACGGGTCATAACTTATGAAGTGTCAACACACATTATTTCAGCACTTTCTCAATGATGTGTGGCCAGTATTTTAAGAAAGTGCTCCCACAAAAATGGTCCTTCTTTAGCCTACGATAAACCTTGTGAATCAGAGCTACACAGAACTGCAGACACACAGGGTGAAGGGCTGGAAATGGGGCACTTTGTCTAAATTGTTTATAATTTGTTCTTGTAAAACACAGCATATCAATAGTATATCAAAGTGTTCAACATCTATAATCTGAAATAGGACTCTGGGTGAAATAAGACAAATGCAATAATTGAGGTTCTTCTCCTCTGTTTTTTGTTCTTTTTAGTACTTATAATTTGGTGCAATTTCATCCATACTAAAGACAAATGACAGACTTTTTATAAGCCATATCTAGAAGGGGGTTGAACTCCATCAGATGCAAGAAGTCACCCTAAGCCTCCTATCAATTTAATAGCAGAATTTTATCAAGGGGATATTGAGGCATTCTCTCCAACACAACGTATCATCATGAATCTACTACATACAATTAAAACTTACAGTACATAGGGCAACAGCCAGAAAATGGCTTTTCTCCAGAAATCGGAACAAATACAGTCCATCAATAAAAAGTAATAATCATGCAAGTTCATTATATTGACTCAACACTATTGTATGGTACTGACCTGATTTCTAAAAGTATTCAAACCTTACGTGTGTATAACAGAACAGTTCAGCCATATAAAGATGCAATACCTATTAAATTGGCCATGTGAGAAAAGGGGCAGCTGTTTTAATGGTTAAGTTTAATGGGACAATAAATTTATGCAGCAGAACTTGGAACTAGGGAGAGGTTACCAAGTTAACCAAGGTTACCTTGTTTAACTTAGCTGCATAGATGGCCAACCCCTCTCTAATGTAAATTTCACACACACACACACACACACAGCAACTTATTTTATGGAACATATAAAGGCCTTGATTTTTAATAGTGTGTATGTAAGTGTCAATACAAAATGTGCATGTACAATAATGCACCTAATTTGTATTGGAATTACCAGAATTGCAGACATAATTTGAATTAAACTGGTCGCCTAACTGCTGGATTTATGCAATAAGCCTTTCCACTTTTACTGCACTTAACAATGTTTATAAAGAACTCAAGTTAAGGAATTAAGCATCACAATACGCCTGTATTATAAGTATAAACCCCAATTTATAGGTATGAAAACAGAAATTTAAATGACTTTCCTCTGGTCACATAAGAACTCTCTGGCTCACAGTGCAACAGAATAAAGATATTCCATCCTTCAGCCTCACACTTCAGCTAATCCCCCTCCCCCTCATCTTGGAAACTGCATGCTCAAATTAAGCCTCAATTGCAAATGTAATTTTAATGCTCAGCTGTATATATGCACAATTTAAAATCAGGTCTCAAATATTTTAATGAAATGAATAAATCTGACTGAAACTTATTCTGTAGCAAAGATGTTATTTCATTCAGAAACAAAGTTCTGAAACTAATGGTGAAAAAAGGTATTCAACAAAGACAAAGCTGAACTATCAAATTTCTGCAGTGGAAAAATTCAAATTACATTTTCACTTATGGTCCATGGTCTGGATCGAGAAAAGTTTGGGCTATATACTCCCCTCAATTCACAGCAGATCTCCCACTGTTAATAATGAGAGGTTTATAAAAAGAATGAGGGTAGAATATGGCCTTTATACAGTAGTTAAATTTAGGTCCTAATCCTTCACCAAGATCCACTTTTTAATACTGTACATAGTTTCAGTGGAGTCAATGTGACTCCATAGGAGAGTAAGGTGTGAATCCCAAAGCTGCACTGCGGCATCCTCTAAAGTCACTGATCACATTCAGCCCAACTCAGTGGGAAAAAGTTATGCTTAGCAGTATTATGACCATCACAGTTTCTGCTCATTACTTGTTAGTTCATTTTCACATGCAATTACTGAACTTTTCACATGCAATTACTGAACTTAAATATATCTTTATGTTATCTGAGCAAATCAGGGCCTGGATTTCAAAATTTAAGGCCATAGAGAAGTAGACCAAGGTTAAAGTAAGGGTTACAACAAGCTGGGATTTTTTATGTATGTCAACCAGATTCACCACAGAAAAAATGGGTAGAGGGCCTCGAATATAAATTCAGAGATGTCATACCATTCTTAAGGAACTGCACAGAAGAAGACACAGAGATGATTGATTGATTGATTGATTGATTGAGAAGCTGTCCAACAGGTGAATTAAATTGAAAACACTGGTAGAGTAGTGGACAACACAAAGTGTAACTGTGATGCTTTCTCAGGGTGTTCAGGAATGAAAGTCACCTTGTTACCCCCTTGCCTCCAATTTGAGGGAGTCTTTCTTGTGGTAGCTACATGTCAGTTCGCTGACACTACCAGCCCTTCGGCCGCTCAAGCATCCTCCTCAGTGCTTTGCAAGCCCCTGCTCTGCCTTCCAGGTTAACATCTGATGTACCCCAGTCCCCAAATCCTCAGAAGTGCCCCTCTGTGGTGTTCAGCCCCTGTTGCTGGACACTCATAGTCATTACCAGGTTCACTACACAAGAGAATAGTAGACACACCAGTTTGTCTGATTCAACTGAGTATCAGTTTCAGTAGAACACGCATTGTAAACTACTTATAATAAAAAAATAAAATAAAATAAAATGTAATTTATTAAAGAACAGCGATTCAAATATTTACGTAAGTAGTAAGAAAGAATATTGGAAAAAGAATGGTTACACATAAAGCACAATATAGCACATTTATAGAGTCTAACCATAACTTTAACAGGTTAAAATATTTGTCTAAAGTAATTTCTCACCTAAAGTAATCTTTCCCAACGTCTCCAGTACACAGTTCAAGGATGCAAAAAGTACTGTTCCTTTTGCTCCCTCAGTAATGTATCCGTTTGCCTTTCCCTTATAGTCCCCCAAAGTAATTGTTTTGTGCTCCTAATGTTATTTCTAGTACAGTGGTGCTCAAAGCCGGTCCGCCGCTTGTTCAAGGAAAGCCCCTGGTGGGCTGGCTGGTTTATCTACCTGCCGCAGTCGCAGGTTCGGGCTGATTGCAGCTCCCACTGGCTGCAGTTCGCCACTCCAGACCAAGGGAGCGGCGGGAAATGGCAAGCCAGTACTTCCCTCGGCCCTTGCCGCTTCCCGCAGCCCTCATTGGCCTGAAGCAGCAAACCGCCAGCCAGCGGGAGCCACAATCGGCCGCACCTGTGGACGTGGCAGGTAAACAAACTGGCCCGGCCCGCTAGGAGCTTTCCCTGAACAAGCTGCGAACCAGCTTTGAGAACCACTGCTCTACTATGTGTTGACTTCACAGATCTGCTCTTTACTAGCATTCAGTTCAAAACAGTGATGAGAGGCCCACTGTGAAACAATACAATGCTTAATTTATATGTCAATTAGCTGCATTGACGAACACTCCCAGGCTGAGAGAAATCTGTCTCTGCCAGTGACTCATACCTGAATACAAACTCTCAGGCTACATCTTCAGTATTTACACAACTTTTTAAATAGCATCAGTACGTACATTTACAATATTAATGACCAACATGAAACCAGTGCTCATTTGATACTTTACAACAAGGATTCCTCAAACTTCATCGCACCACGACCCCTTTCTGACAACAAAAACTACTAAACAACCCCAAGAGGGGGGACTGAAACCTGAATCCACCCAAGCCCCACAGCCCAGGAGGGAGGGCCAAAGTCAAAGCACAGGCCCCACAACCCCATGCAGTGGGGGAAGGGGAGATTGAACCCCAAGGGCTTCAGCCCTGGGCAGGGGGCCTGTAACCTAAGCCCTGTCACCCAGTACTGAAGCCCTCAGGCTTCGGCCCCAGGTGGTGGGGCTTGGGCTTCAGCTTCGGCCCTGGGCCTCAGCCAGTTTAAGCCAACCCTGGCTGCCCCACTAAAAAGTGGTCGCAAACCACTTTAGGATCCTGACCCACTGTTTGAAAACTGTTGCTTTACAAGATCCTATCCATTACTCCTGGGGGAATTCTGCACCACTGAGCACGTGAAGAATTCATGTCCCCCACAGACTAGGGTAGGAACAGAATGGGAGTGGGGATGCAGGGCCACATGGGGACGAGGGGATGGGTGAGTTTGGAGAGATGTGAGGATGGCTGAGTGGGGGTGCAGGGACAATGGGGGGTTGGCGGGGTACATGGGGTGGCTGAGTGGAGGTGCAGACACACATGGGGACGGTGGGAGGGGGTGATGGGGACTGGGGCAGATGTGCCTGACAATGGGAGAGGACAGAAGTCAGCCAGAATCTGCATTAGGGAAGTTCCCCAAATCCCTAACAATCGCAACCCCCAAAACCCTATTCCACACTTCTCCCATCCACACCCAATAACCACTCCAGGTTCACTCCCAGGCTCCTTCCCAGCAACTACTTCCCTCTTCCTCAGCAACTCTGTTATACTGACTCCCCCAAGCCTTTGCTCTGCTTCTGAGGAGTGTGGGAAATACTTTTCTGTATTGTAGTTTAAATGAATTATTACTCTAAGTTCTGTATTAATAGGAATCTATTTGTCAAAAAACATTTCCTGAATCTTTTGTTGTCTGTATTGTTAGATATACTTGTTGACAGGTATTTGAAATAAGTTATCAAAATAATTGAAACCGACATGATTACATTGTGTTATACTGACAAATATGTAGAATTTTAAAGTATTATGCACAGAATTTTTAATTTTTTTGGTAGAATCCCCCCAAGAGTAAGATAAATATGATTATTAGTAATGTATTGGGTGTAGTGAGACTGTCAGGCCTATTAGGAGTTCCTGACACAGTAGTGAACTCTTTTTGCCAGCTGACACCGATGGGCCTCTGTATCACAGTAACAAAGGAGTATAAGTAGGGAGTTATACAGAGCTTTGAAAGTGGTTACAAAAGGTTCAAATTTGACTCAATAGGGATGAGTAGCCAGTAAAAATTATTCCTCACCTACCGTAGGTCAGATTCTCCAATTATGGCCCACAAGGGCAAAAATGGCACACACAAGATGGGGAGGTGGTTTACTATCATGATTTTGACAGGATATTAGATGATCTGGATCCTTAGTAGAAAAAGAGTGTATCAAGCAAGGTGACACACAAGAGTTTCTTGATGATATCTGCAGCATCAAACCTTATGGTGATTTTCTGCAATGCAGCTGGTGTTTTTGAATGTATATGGGCAGAATTACAATGGACATACAACGAATTCTACAATTCTGACAGATTTTCTGAAACAATAGTCTAACTCAAACTACTAATTACAAATAATGCACACCCTACATTATATATATAGTATATATATAGTAACACAAATATCAGTGTTTCAAAATGTTCCAGATTGAATTAATACAAACAAAAAGCACATTACAATGTAACCAGGAAAAACAAATACACTACGTAATACAGTCCATTTCCGAAATCTATGCACATTACTGCATCCACACCAATAGCAGTCTACTTAGGAAAACCACACTGAGGGATCAGATTCCTACCCTTTTTGTAATGAGGTCGGTATGGGCCAGTGCATGAGAAGGATACATAGTTAATGTATTTTGAAACTTTAAACCAGCACGAAGTACCTCAGATTTACTAGAACACATAAAACTGAAAACACACACTAGGCAAATACTTCTGCCTAACAGTTCATTCCCTGAATGACTTTAATATCACACTATGAAAAGAGGCCTTTACAAATATTGCAGTATATGACAAAGAAAACTGAAGTTTCTGGATTTGGTTTTAAATGAAAGTGCAGTGCTTAGTCTGTTACTGGAGCTAACATGATCACCCAAATTTACTTTTTAAATAGGTAAGTGCCTGTCACCTCTACAGATGTTCACAAAATGATCTGTGAAATTCAGGGTTCAATTAACTTTATCAAGTACAGTACAATCCCAGTTTACTGAACTCCAGTTAATTAACTGCAGTTAGTTTATGTCATCAGATGACATACTAGTTGAGACTGCCACCTGGCTTCACAACCTAGCCAACATTAAAGGATATATTCAGCAAAGCCTTTCTACAAAGCTGGCTGGTGTCTCTTCACTAAACGCCAGGGTTGGTGCCTGAAGTACAGCCTGTTAAAAGCCTTCTCTCCCTTTATCCAAATTATTGTATACTGTCTGGTTTTAGGTGTCAGGGACCTTCAGATACACAAAGTTGTACTGTACTTTCAATAATATTCTCATAATTTAATATCTTTAAACCCTGGAAATAAACTCTTTCTGAACAGATTTAGTCTTCTCATATATCAAAGTTTATCTGTTTTCCACCTACACATCAACAGCCTGAAATTAGCACAAGTTTGTTCATATGTTTACCAGAAGCATAAATGTTGTCTTCACATTACTGGGAATAGTGTTTTCTAGGTAACACCTACAGCTGCATACTTACCAGACAGTGCAAAAGCGCTCTTGTTTTTAGATTATGTAGAATCTACATCATGGGTAGGCAATCTATGGCACGTGTGCCGAAGGCGGCACGCAGGCTGATTGTCAGTGGCACTCACACTGCCCGGGTCCTGGCCACCAGTCCGGGGGGCTCTGCATTTTAATTCAGTTTTAAATGAAGCTTCTTAAACATTTAAAAAACCTTATTTACTTTACATACAACAATAGTTTAGTTATATATTATAGACTTAGAGAAAGCCCTTCTAAAAACGTTAAAATGTATTACCGGCACGCAAAATCTTAAATTACAGTGAATAAACGAAGACTCGGCACACCACTTCTGAAAGGTTGCCGATCCCTGATCTACATTCATAGTTAAATTTTATTTATTTCAATGATGCTCCTCACCATTTGATCCAAGGGCTTAATTTTTTGTGTGATGGACTGAATAAGGTATGCGTTAATAAAATGGAAAAATTTTGCACAAAATTGTAATATTAAAGAATGTAAAATGATAGGCCTCAACCATTAGCCAGTCCCATAACTTGGGCATAGGGAACAGTTAGATAAAAAAGAAAAAATTGCTTCTGGAAAACCTTACAGAAACCTGGGGTTACCACATTTTATGAGCCATGTCTAATTTCTAGGTAGCACATCTGGTATAACAGATACCATGTACAAGCAGGGGGATATTTGAAGTAATAAGTGTTTTCCAGTGTTAAAACAAACACCTCAATACTTCAGATTTTGGCTCAGCTATTTCTCCTAAGGGAGGAAGGCAATTAACTAATTTAACAATTTGCCACTTATAAATTATCATTCAATTGACAAAGAATTTTTTTAAATACATAGAATTCTGTTTGAAAGTTTATCATATCTTGTTCATGTTCCCAATATTTCATGGTCTCAAACAGTAGAACAATAAAACTGGTCAAAAAAAAAAACAAAACAGTTTTCAGTCTTCAAACCTGCATAGTCACATACCATAATTTATTAAAACTAGAACCTAATACAAATATATTTACATTATTTTTGCATGATTTTACTGTAGTGAATACTTTGGGCATAATGGCTTCAACTGGTTACACAACAGTCATCTCTTTACTCAATGATAGGACGGGGGGGGGGGGCGGGGAGGTGTCTCTGCCCTGGCTGCTCCAAGAAGCTCCTCGGTAGTATAGAATAAACCAGAGACAAGATGCTAGCTCCACAGTGAAACATCAAATGCTGGAACCTGTATATGTTATGTCAGATGGGCAGGAGGCTATTGAACAGACTCCTCTCTTCCCAAATACTGCATATTCAATGTTCCCCCCACATCTTTTATATTCTCCTAGTGAAAGAGAAATGAGGACAGTGTGGAACTTCAGCAACCCTTCCTCACCAACATAGCGATGACCAACAGACACTCACATAACCTGAATGCTGCTCCAGTCAGCACTGCTATATAGCTAGGGACAAGACTCTTGTTTCAGTGACCAATACTGACTTCACAGAAAAATCCTTTATATTGCAGAAGTTTCCTTTTCTTCTCATTCTTCTCAAAACCTGACATGATTGCATACAATCACCAAAATTAAAAACGTCCATGCTCTGTGTACCAACTGGTTTCCATAAAAGTATTCTATAGTCTTTTCTCACCACAAGATGGTCCTACCTATCAGCATTCAATAGCTCATGCTTATTACCATTATTAAATGTAACAAGATTAGTTCCATAATTCTACCAGATATATCAAACACACTTTTATAACTACTTTCTACTGTCTATTCCCCATGTTTGTGCAACTTACAAGTGTGGCAAAGTTTTTATTACTACAATGTTTCCTTTGGTCTCACAACCTTTTGCTTACAACAGTTTTAAGAGTCCATTCTTTCTTTCACTCTTCACAGTTCAGCTGATAGCTCTTTCAGAGAGAATTGTGGAAATGTGCCAATTTTCATGTGCAATATTACTAATATTCATTGGTAGTACAATAGCACCCAGTAGCTTGAATAAGGATGAGGACTCCTTTGTAAAAGGTGTTTTACAGAACAGCATAAAAGACGGTCCCTTACCCCAAGAAGTTTGGGCACACAAGTTAATATAAAACAGCAGAGAAGCGAATGTGAACACAGGGTGACAGACCAGCTATGTTCATAATTTTCAGGTTTCATGTCAGTTTGACTTTTACAGAAAACAAATGGGAGATGTAATTAATCTCTATACAGAGGGTTTTTTTTAATGATTTATCCATTAGGTATTAATACTAATTCCAAGATATAGTTAAAACTACCATGATAATGAGTATACCAATATAAAAGAAGTTTTAAGACAGCATTGTGAAGAAAGCCCCAAATGCAATGAGCCTGACAGAGAAGCATTCATTGTTCTTTGCCAGGCTGAGATTGATTGCATAGCTGGAAACAGATTGTATTTTCCTATTTTGACTCTCTCTAGCATTTTCAGTGATATTTTACATGTCAGCTAACACTGGTCACAGTATTTTCTATCTCAAAGTCGTTTAAAAACACAAAGTCAAGAGTCCGGCAGTTTCTGCAGGAGCTGTTAATAAATTCATTCTCTGTTGGTCACATTAGCCTCTATTGGTCACATCCACCCCAAACAGCAAGCTTAGCTACACACTTGCAACAAATACATATATTTACTATTAATGGGCAAATGAACAGACCCCTACATGTAAAAAGCACGAGAAATAAAACATCTTACAACCATGTAACGAGAGAGACATACATTTCCTCAAAATGTGGATTTGCTATTAATTTTCAGTCTTTGTCAATGGATTCACAGCCATTAAGGAATGGCATCAGTTTTCATAGAAGATTTTCCTACATTCCATATATCTAATCTTATACCTATAGTACAAAGCAAATTGCTTGCTAGCGCGAAGAATATTTTATATAGTACTAAACATTTTCTCCTTTGGCTGTTAAGCAAAACGATTACTTCATTTCCTATTCATCAGTACGGAAAAAAGTTTTATAGAATGCAGTAGAGTATCTATGACAAAGTGTTCCATAATCAGTCTCCAGTGGCAGGGCTACAGCACATGGTTTTGTGGGAGATGGAATCAAAGAACAAACTTGAATCCCTAGGCTCAGGGTCAATGCTAGCCAGTTGGACACACTGCAAAGATGACACTCTCTGTTTGAGAAACTTGTTTCTTTATACAAGCAGCATTAGAAACTGAAACTGGTTATGAAAGCATTTTTAGTGTGTAGTGCTCCTTTTAAAATGGCAAGCTCCTTGGAGAAGAAGCTTCTATTATACACATGTACTTATACCACACTCACACCATATTGTTTGATGGTGCCTCCTCATATTTTGTTCCCTGTTGGTGCTCAAATAAAAAAAAAAGAAACATGCTCTAGAAGAAGTAATCACTACTCTTAGAGCTACTGAATAACTCAAAGGAAAATAGCAGCTGAATGGTCAAAGAGGTTAAAATGAAAATAAAAAGAAAGGTGAAAAGAGAGAATTAATGTTCTGCTGATTTTGCAAGACCTTTATCTTTGGAGCTAGTACGGTATTCAAGTGAAAATTCTGAGAGTCTTTGCTACTACCACAGAAAAAAATCCCACTCATTCAATCGTTTTTTTTCAAATCCCTCGGCGAAAAGTGATTATTTCATCCCTCATTTTCCAAAACAGATGGATATATTGTGATAGAAAATTCTAAACATTCCTCTAGCCTTGATCCTTACTAACCTGATATGGTCTACTAAAAATTATTCCCTATCACATGCATTCTGTATGACATCAGTTACCACACAAGATTTTAATACGCATTAAGCAGGTGGCCACCAGCAATTTCTTTTTTATCTCACATCTGGCATGGTACTTCAGATAAGGTTTGAAGAGGTTATTTTTTATATACATAAAAGAAGAACTGATTTGCAATATTTCAAGTAAAAAAAATATTTTTAGAACTGGTGTATCTAATTCCCTCTTAAAATCCTAAAATTATTGTAAAATGCTTTTCTTTCCATATACAGTACTTGTTCGATGTGTTAGATTTTCTTTTTCTTTTACCAAAGAAGCCTAACAGATGGATTATTGAGATAATACAAGCCTTTTCTACAAAGCTTTACATTTCACAGCTGTATGTTTTTGACAGTTATTTGGAGATCAAGGGCACAAACTTAATACATTGAAGGGGAAAAAAGCTAAGGAAATTAAGAAAACAGTGGAAGGCAGAGGAGTCATTTCTCCATCATTAGGGATAGGATGAGGTCCATATTTAACCACTAGACACCCACAAGTGGCCTGTGCTTGCTGACTTCGGCTCACAGGGCTCGGATTGCAGGGCTGTTTCACTGCAGTCTAGATGTTTGGGCTCAGGCTAGAGCAGGGGTCAGCAACCGATGGCACGCGAGCCATTTTTTAATGGCAAGCGGCTGCCTGCTGGGACTCCGTGTGCCATTAAAAGTCTTGCCGACGGGACAAGCCGCAGGGTCCGCACTCCCGGGCCGGAGCATCCAGTCAAGCACAGAACACCACTGCCCCTCCTCCGCCTTCCCCCCCTTCCCCTGGAGCCCTGCTGCCACGTGCACAGCGTTCTGGGGGCCAAGGCTGCGTGCTCCTGTGGGGCAGCGTTTGGATTCGTGGGGAGAGAAAGACGCTCCCCGCTCGGTGGTGACAGGGCTCTGGATGAGCGGGGAGCCTCATAGTAAGGGGGCTGGGGGGGGAGGGTTGGGTAAGATGTGGGGGCAGTCAAGGGACAGGGAGCAGGGTGGTTGGGATCCCGGGGGGGTGGTTAGTGGCGAGGGTCTCTGGAGGGGGCAGTCAGGGAGTAGGGGCGGTTGGATGGGGCATGGGAGTCCCGGAGTCTGTTAGGGGGTGGGGGGTGGATAGGGGTCAGGGCAGTCGGGGACAAGGAGCAAGGAGGGTCCGGGGGGGGGGCAGTTAGGGTGGGGGGGTCTCTAGAGGGGGTGGTCAGGAAACAAGGAGCTGGGGGAGGTTGGATGAGTCGGGAGTTCTGGGGGTCTGTCAGGAGGCAGGGGTTGGAGTAGGCAGGGAGCAGGGGGAGTTTGTATGGGTCCAGAGTTCTGTGGGCCCTGTTAGGGGGCGGGGAGCGGTTGGATGGGGCATGGGAGTCCAAGGCGTTCTGTCTGGGTGCGGGGGTGTGGATAAGGGTTGGAGTAGTCAGGGCAGTCAGGGGACAGGTAGGGGGTGGAGTTCTAGGGGGGCAGTCAGGGGACAGGGAGGCTTAGATAGGGGGTGAGGTCCCGGGAGGGGGTAGTCGGAACAAGGAGCAGCGGGGGGGAAGTCACCCAGCCCTCTGCCCTGAGCCCTGTACGCCCCCCCCCCACACGCAGCCCTTTGCCCTGAGCCCTGCACCATCCAGCCCTCTGACTCCTTCACACACACCCCCATGACCCCAGCCCTGACTCTGGCACCCCCACACATCCCCAGACACCCCCACATCCCATGCACCAAGCACATCCCCACCCCCACTCTAAGCACCAAACGGGAGCTCCTGCACCCCCACTCACATTCCCACCTGCACCCCTCACACCAAATGGGAGATGACCAGGTAAGTGCCTCCACACCCAAACCTCCTGTCCCAACCCTGAGCCCACTCCCTCATTCTAGCTCCTGGCCAGACCCTTCACCCCCAGCCCTGTGCTCAGTCCACTCCCACCCTCAGCTCAGTGCAGAAAGAGGAGGAGAATGGGCCAGAACCTGGGAGAAAGTAAATACCCACTGTATGTGGGCAGGGCTGGGACCCCAGACTGGCAGTGGGCTGAGCGGGTCCAGCAGCCAGGATTCCAGCTGGCAGGAGCCAGCGGATGGAAGCCCTGAGCAGCAGTGGGCTGAGCTGCTCAGCCCACTGCCGGTCGGGGTCCCAGCTGCTGGCCCCTCATAGTCTGCTGCCAATCTGGGGTTCTGGCTGCCAGACCCTTGCTAGCTAGGGTCCTGGCCGCAGGCCCCACTCAGCCCACTGTCGACCTAGGTGAACAGAACCCCAGACCAGCAGTGGGCTGAGCGGGCTGGTGGCATACGATCAACATTTTAATTTAATTTTAAATGAAGCTTCTTAAACATTTTGAAAACCTTGAAAACCTTATCTTATAATACAATAGAAGTTTAGTTATATAATATAGACTTGTAGAGACAGAACTTCTAAAAAACATTAAAATGTATTACCGGCATCCGAAACCATAAATTAGAGTGAATAAATAAAGACTCGGCACACCACTTCTGAAAGGTTGCCCACCTGTGGGCTAGCGCATGGACTCTAGGACTCTCTTGGGTGGGAGGGTCCCAGAGCTCAGGTGTTCCAGCCTAAACCTGCAAGTCAATAGAGCAATGAAACAGTCCAGCAGCCCAAACCAGAGTTAGCTGGCACAAGCCAGCCACAGATTTTTCTTTGCTGTGTAGACATACCCTGAATTAGATGTTTCTGGTACTAAAACAGTACCTTATCAGACATAGATTCATATCCAATGCAAACACTAAGCACTTCAATAACAGATTGCAGGCCTGACTGAATGACTTACACTTGCTTTTACACTGGTGCATTAATTACCTACCTGGTTTCAAGTGCAGCCACTCCTGATTTACACAAGCATGAGCAGAAACAGGTTCTGTCTATCGCTGGAAAAAAAACTCCATGGCAACATTATATATATATATGTTTATATATCTGATTCAGCAAAGCAACAACTTATTTTAAAAATATCACTGGTCTAATTACTATAAGCTCTATGCTGTTTTTCAACATTCAAGGGTAAACTACAGTATAAATGTCAAGACCATCTTCCAGAACATTACCTGGTTTTGCAGTAACTGTTTCAAGTCAGAAGATACCTTTGTTTACTTTAACAAATTTGTTTCTTTTTTAGAGCTATCAGAGTTAATTGTAAAATTAGTGAAATATGTTCATTTAAAAAGATGAGCCAAGAGGAACCTGCTAGAACCAATTAAGACAGGCAGGCTAATGAAAACACCTGGAGCCAATTAAGAACATACTAGTATGGACAGCAGACTAATAAGGACACTTGGTTTAAAGAGAACCTCCCATCAGTTAGTGGAGGGTGAGCAAGGAGTGAGAAGGTATGCTGCTGGAGGACTGAGGAGTATAAGTGTGATCAGGCTTCAGGGGGAAGGTCCTGTGGTGAGGATAAAGAAGGTGCTGGGGGGAGGCCATGGGAAAGTAGCCCAGAGAGTTGTAGCTGTCACACAGCTGATACAGGACATATAGACAGCTGCTATCCACAGGGCCCTGGGCTGGAACCCAGTGTAGTGGGCAGGCCTGGGTTCCCCCTATCCCCCCAACTCCTGATTCAACACAGGAGGATTGACCTGGCCTGTGAACAACACCAGAAGGGAAGGTCTAATTTGGAAAGGGATCTGGCCTGTCTCTGACCCACTAGGTGGAACAAAAAGACTGTGGGGACTGTTCTCCATTTCCCTCATGCTGGCCAGTGATGAAGTTAGCTAAGCGAACAGCAGGTTTGAGCCTCCAACAGAAGTGGCCAAACTGAGGACTGCCGTGAACCTCTGAGGTGAGCAAATCTGCCTAAAAGCACAGGATCCACCAAGGCAGAGGAGGAACTTTGTCACACTAGGTATTTCTCCTTCCATCAGAAAAATTGCTGAATAGAGTTCAACATACAGCTGCACAAAAGAGGGGAAGGGAAACTGGCAGCGCAGGCACAAGTGATCTCTAGAATCAGCTTTAAGACTGTTGGTAGAACCAATATGAGTATTTTTTTAGCCTGCACGAAAGGAAGTAGGCTGTCATCTCCCTACCCCACCCCATTTCAAAAAACAACCCCTCCCACCACATCTCATCTGAGGAGTTGTCACCAGCCTTTTTGACTGAAGGAAATGTGAAACCATGACACTGCATACCCATGTCCACTGAAGAATACTTCAAGCATTGGCAATTACCAAATAAACAACAGGCCAGCAGTAGTAGGCATTCATGTGAGCTGTACTCTTATTTTATTTGATTCATACTGCTGTCTGCTCTGGATGTATATAGTTAAATTTAATGTAAGTGAGAAGGAGAAATGGAACAGCTCTTTTGAGCAAACACTGCACATTTGCCAAGGACATATAAAAAGCATAAATAAGATATTTCCCTCTACTTCATTTCTTTATCCCTTTCTCTTTTTTAATCCCTGGCACATTCTGTCAATTTCTCTACATTTTCTTTTTTCCTGTCACTCTCCTCCTTATCTCCTCTCTCCTTCCTCATGGATTCCATATTCAATAAGTTGTCACGTAAGACAACTAAAATGTATTATTGTTACTTTATCATGTAAGCAAACTATCTGGTCAACAGAGATGTTATGCAATTTACTCCTGGGGGAATTCTGTGCCACTGCACGGATGCAGAATTCATGTGCCATACATATTTTTTTCCCCGCAGAAAATACATCCTTCTGGACAGGTGCTGCTGTGGTGCCAGAACAGAGAACAGTGGCTCCTGGGTGAAAGTAGTCCAAGCTGTGAATAGAGAAAAGAAAAAAGCTGCCTTCCTCACAGTACCCTGCCCTTGGGGCCAGATCAGGAGACATGAGGAGACAGACAACGTAGGGCATGTGGGCTGCTGGCAGGGGGGTCACAGACTGGAGTTCAGAAGGAGGGGACAGACTGGGATGGTAGATGAATGGTAGTTAGGGTGCAGGGACACATAGGAATGCTGAGTGGTTGCAGGGCCACATGGGCATGTGATGCAGGGACACATGAGGGAGGTGGGGTGGCTGAGTGGGGGGAGCAGGGACACATGGGGAGAGAGATGTGCCTGACTGAGAGATGCTAGGGGTCATCCAGGGTCTGCATGGTGGAGGCTCCCTAACAATCCTTCCATACTCCCCCCGCCCAAAAAAACTATTCTATACTTCCCCCACTCTACATCCAACAATGCTCCAAATTCACACCCAGGCTCCTTCCCAGCAATTACTTCCTTTACCCTTAGCTTCTGTTACCTCCTCATGCCCCTAAGCCTCTGCACTGCTTTTCAGGGGTGCAGGAAATATGTTTCTATATTGTAGTTTAAATGAATTATTACTCAGAGTTCTGTATTAATATACCTTGTAAGGAATCTATTTATCAAAAAATGCTTCCTGAATCTTTTTTGTTGTCTCTATTGTTACAAACATACTTGCTGATAGATATTTTGAAATAAATTACCAAAATAATTGAAACTGGAATGATTATATTGTGTTTTGACAAATAAAACATGCAGAATTTTAAAATATTGTGTGCAGAATGTGCGTGTGTGCGTGCGTACGCAGAATTCCCCCACGAGTAGCAATTGTGAATGGCAGAGGAGATGGTCCTGGCAACGACAAATAGGAGGGGAGGTGTTCACTGAGTTGTGATCACTGTTTTCATGTATATTTATAGGGTTGAGGCTTTTTGTTGTTGTTGTTTTTTTAAATAGACCCTTAAACATATTTGCCATGTATATTGTAAAATAATATGATCAATTAAAAAAATCAGTTTAGGTTTTCAAAGAAAACATCTGGAGGATCATCCATTTCCAACTGTTATAAGTAACAAGAACAATGCTAGTAAATTCTTTTGAAAGAAACATGAGGTGCAGCATTTTATAGCAACCCATGGGATCACAAAACTGCAGTAGGGGAACCTCATTTTGTACAAACCATTCTACAGTTCATGGCATTTCAGGCTAAATAGTATGAAGTGTGATAAACGAAAGCCTTCCTGTGAATGCAAACTGATTTTTAAAATATTTTAACTAGAGGTAAAAGTGAAAATAAATTAGGGCATTGGGATTTAGGTAAACAATTATTCAGTTTCTCTGTTTTTTTTTTAATTTTTATTGCTTAAGGCAAATGTCAATCTTTGAAAGTCTTAAGCTTTAAAAATATTGAATTATTCTGAAAATATTAATCTTTACTTTTTGACTCTTGGCAGAAGAACAGACAAACCAATATATTTAGCCAGCTACAGTACCAGAACAAGTGCTGTGCACCCTTCCCCACATAATCTTGCTAAGACATTTTATTCCTGATCTGCAGTAATTCTGAGTCTCTCTTTAGCAGAGAATGTAAAGCATACAATATTGTGACAGAATTTAAGGCAGTTCTGATATATGCAAAAGAAAGATTAAAATGAAGCCACCAACTGCCTTTCCTTTCAGTCCAAAGCAAAGATTTTAACTCCAGTTTCCAATAACGAAGATAGGAGAAAATCCCAGCCTCTGCACACAGCATGATTTCCTCAATGACTAGGGGAAAGATTCCTCCCCCCCAACTTCCTGCCATGGAACATTAAACATAAGCAGCCTGCAGATCCTATTCTACTCCAATAGCTGGAGTAGCCTCTATATGCATCTCCTGATGCAATATTAATGGCTGATGGAGCTCCCCCGCCCCCCCAAAAAAATACATTGGTTCCACTGTCCTCCAGTCAATCCCAACTCCCAAATCCCTAGTGTGCCTGGGGCAAGCAGGCAGCTCCGTCGGAATCAGGATCTGTTGCATGTAGAGAATAGATATCCTCCCTCTGTGAGGTAGAGCAAGATTTGGAAAACCTGCACACAATCTCCAGTGAAACTTCACCAGTTCCACCCCAAGTGATGCCTTTTCAGCTATGGATAGAGTGGGCAAAATTCCCCAATTAGCACAATATATCATCTGCCACTTACGGACCAAGCCTCTCAACGTGGGTCCACAGACTCACACTTGAGCTCTAAAAATATCTCTGTTGGTTTGACATTGCAGCTCAGGCTGGAACATGAGCTTCAAACCTCCCCTCCACCAACAAACTTCGGAGCCTGAGCTCCAGCCCAAGATGCAGCCTCTACACAGCTATTTTTAGAGCGCTAGCATGAACCCTGCTAGCATAAGTCTGTGGACCCAGATTCAGAGACTTGCTCCTAGATATAGACGTGCCCTCGGGTATCCTCTTTACGTAAGATATTTGAATATTTGACAGCTAGATTTTCTTATTGTTATTTAAATCAAGCAGCCTGATTTCCCTTTCCTTTACAGGTTCCTCTTTACCTATCCAAGAGTTATAAAACAGAGGGAAGATTACATAAAAAATAAAACACAGGAGAGAAACACAAATTATATGATCTCTCCAAGATATATGGAAAGGCTAAATACAAGTTGCAATATGGCCATTTTCTCAGACTATTTTGTTTTCAAAAGTTTGGGACACTTAAGGAGAGGGAGGTGTTGGTTTAACATCAATGCCAAATGCAACTGAGTAGAAAACAATTTTCTAAAGGATTAATAAACAAAGATATATCGGATGAAGATGAAAGACATTTTCTGGAAGCTTTTAGACACTTTTTAGAATAGCCTAAATTTTCATGGAATCATGAATAAAGTGGATTGGGATCACACTGTTCAAATAATTGTTGTCTAGGGCAGTGCCTTTAAAAAAATCTCTGGACTAATTTCTACACTGACTTTCATCCTATGTAATTTCACTATATATAATGGAATATGAAATTGCATTAGAAGATACAGCATGCACTGGAAACATCTGTTCAGTTAAACCTTTGTACCTCTGCTGCAGGCCCACTGGGGGGGGACAAGTGGGGCAATTTGCCCTGGGCCCCGCAGGAGCCCCAGGAGCCCTGGCCTGGCAGCAGTCTGGGTCTTCGGCAGCATTTTGGTGGCAGGGGGCCCTTCAGTGCTGCTGAAGACGCAGAGCGACTGAAGGGCCCCCCGCCGCCGAATTGCCGCCGAAGACCCAGACCGCCATCAGATGAATACAAACGCCGCAGCTCCCCCACTTTGCCCCAGGCCACCTGAATCCTCTGGGCAGCCCTGCTCTGCTGAGGTTATAAACAACGGGTAACGTGTAATGCCAATTACTGTAGTGTTTGCTACGTGGACACCTCTCCACCGAGAATTAGACTTAGACAATCAAATCATTTCAAAGCGAGTTTAATACCCTCTAGATTATGATGACTTTGGATCACTACCAACCTGGACCTGGGGTGTAAAAGTGTATCTCTTTAATCTCATATGAGTTGATGATCTCACTCAAATTCATAATGGACAGGTGTCCAAGAGAAAACACAACAGCTCTGGAACGGGACTTTCCTTCTTGCCATTCACACCATCTTTCTGTCCTCCTTACCCACCATATTCATCAATGGTCCCAATTAGGTTAATACAGGCAATTTCTCTTTTCCTCCGATTTTGTAAAAGGAAGGAAATTAAAGCCAGAAAATGTTTATGCATAGCTCTGCATAGATAAATCGCAAAAAGTCAGCAAGTGCAACTAAGCTGAGGTTCTTTCCAACTACGCTGAGGTTCCTTTATTTTGCAAGGCTGCTCTGGTTTATAAGGCTAGCTACAAAGCTTAATATGCACTGTGTGTGTTGTATCACGTATGGAATAAAACCTAAGTTAAGCAATGCAGCCAAGCTAGCCTTGCTGTTGGGGCCACACTTCTTGCATTCTCTCACTTTGTTTTAACTGTGCAGCCTTAACTGTATACTAGTTGCATTTCATAAATGATGAGTTCTCAAAACATCCCTACTTATTCATACTAAAACAAGAAATTACATAAGAACTTCTAGCAGCAGGGTAATGTAATGTAGGGCAGGAGTCAACCTAAGTTAATTGCTCTGCACAACAAAATTGGTATCTATTTTTCATTATCCAGTCCCCTCTGGGAACCTCAAACCTGCCTCCAAAATATTCAGCAACCCATGAAACTGGGGCCCCTTTTACTAACTGGAAGAAAACCTACTAACTTTACATAACATAAAAAGGAAGAGGCACATAGTTTGATTCCAATTCCATGAAAAATCAGACACACAAGGTACATGACATCTAAATAGGGATGTAATTCTTTGAAACACTCAGGGTTTGTTCCTAGCAGGTGGAAAGAGACAGGGAAAATTAACCCAAGGATAAATGTTTGTGGAGATGACAAATCCATATACAAAATCTTTCAGCAAGCATGTAATTAAAAATATTGGTGTCATGGAAAGATGACAAGGAATGGCACAGAATCAAATTGGAGCCAAGAACATCTGAATTCTTGGCTTTCCTACCAGCAGGGAAAGAAATGACTCTTGGCTCTGTTACAAAAACTTTTGCACAATTCTTAATTATTAATATGGAGGAAGGCCCTTTCTAATGTCAAATGATGCCCTGGAGTACCAATGAGCAAAAAAATGAAGAGATACTGTATCTTTAGAACTATCTTAACCAATAAGGGACAAACAGGCTACTGTTGAGGCTTGTCTGGTAACAGCAGGAGGACCTGTCAAATGGAAACAGACTTCTTCTGTTCCCTGATCTAATCCATATCACCCAAAGTGGGTGCAAAATTAGAAAATCCTTCAGGAGCGAGAACATGGAAGCAGCTGTCCTGAATCCAGGAAAGGGAAGTATTTAACAGAAGAAAACACACATTTTTCTGAGAGAAAAAACCTGGAAATAATAAAAATACAAACCTTGCATGTAAAATTATAAAACTGAAGTAAAATGATAATGACCCGAACAATGAGGAAGATGGCTGGATGTGAATTGGTGGTTTAAAAATCTTCAGAAGGTGCTTCCCACCCCCTCCAATAAATATGTTATGATAGTGTTCTACAATAATCAGGTTTTGCAGTAAAGTTGTAGCCTTGTTGGTCCCAGGATACTAGGAGAGACAAGATGGGGGAAGTAGTTTCTTTTATTGGACCAACTTCTGTTGGATTCTTGTCTCAATAATCAAGTTATACATTCATATCCTACATGCAAGTTAAATTATTTGTGGAGTATATTCAAAAATATTAAAACTTGCTAGGGTTTTAGTAATCAGTAGTTTTTAAAACGATGTACCTCTAGAAAAGGTTTCTGTTTCTGCATATGGTATTTCAACTGCAATGTCCATTCTGTTTACACACATTTCTTTCTTATGTGGTGACCTTGCCCTGTAACTCTAAAATATAATCATGGGCCAGCAATTATCCAGGGACCTTTCTCCCTCTTTCCATTATTATTTTGCATATAGCAGATTTTCCTCTAGTTGCACTTCAATGAACATTTTATTAAGAACTCTAAAGAGAATACTAAGAATAAATTGGAGGTTTAGGGCAATATCCAGTAAAAATGCACATTTTCAGCACAGATAAAGTAAAAGTTATCCCTCTTGCCAGCCATGACATCATTTTCCTGCTCACTACCTTGAACATTTCTCCCCCTCCATAAAAGACAATAGTCTGTGAAAATGATGAATAACTTTGTACAATGCATAAAAAATGCAGAGCTTGGAACTGCAAAGTGACTGAGTCCTTTATCATGCAGAAGTATGTAACTGTGGAAGACCACAGTTAAAAGCAGGAATGAGACAGAGAGTTTGGGTATATTTTAGTACTAACTAGAATTCTAGAACAGATGATGTAGATTCAATTCAGTGTATGTACTGGTAATCCAAGAGATTTAAATTTGACTAAAGGAATCTGTCTCACGTAATTTAAAAAACAGTCAGAGTTAGCCAGCCCTGTCTGTTCCCTAAACAAGAACTCCCCACACTTTAACTGTCACCTTCATGACAACTATCACTATCTAAGAGCTAGGCCCTCTACAGACAGGATAGAAGACAAAGTTGGGTTGTGGAGTTCACAGTCTAAGGGCCTAGGCCCTGCAAGATATCTACGGGGGAAAAAGGGAGGGGAAGGTAGGAGATCAGTGGAACTATCTATGGAATGCCTTGTCTACATTGACAAAGGTGCTTTTTAAATCCCAGCTGAGTTTAGGCTACAATATGATAGCTCTAATGATCTAAAACACAGCAAACTATGTCTACATGAGTGTTAAAGGAGGTTTTTAGTCAAGTTAAGATAACTATTGAAAGAGACACTTTTTGTCTATGTAGATAGAACCACAGTGAGAACTTCTGCAAGATTGTGCCTTAAACAGGTAAGCACAAGGGACAGAATGTGACAAAAACAGTGCACTTGCATGGCATAGTGTTGCATAGGTCATCTTAGTTCCATAATTTTGTTTTACCTTCTTTTCAAGTTTTCAGTTATCTATGTGGGGAAGGCAATAGTACAGGCTTTTGCGAACAAGTATGTTTTAGGCCAGGACTTAAAGGTGAGGCTTAAGGCATGATAGAGGGCAGACAGAAAGAGGTTTCCATGTATTTGTAGATCACTGTTTCTCTCCCAACCTAAAAAGTATCTGTTCTTTAGAACGGCTGTTTCAGTTTCACTTCACTATCAGTTTCCCAGAAGTGTCAGCAACACAATTGTATACACCTTTCACCGCTGATTCTCTTTAAATAAAATAACTGCAACAGAATTTTAAAACTGATTTCAAGTCCTAATCATCACCTTTCAAAATCAGAAGCACAAGAGAAGTCACAATTTGGTGAACTTCATGCTATATGAACCTAAAAGGGCATTAGAAGAAAACCTCAAATGAGATCCCAGCAATGCAGAGGATTCCCCTCTCCCGCCCCCCAGGGCTTTTTAAACCATTGAGCAATGTTTATTTTGACTTGTCGTTTTAATTAAATATCCCTATTTATCAGGTATATGAGAACAATTTAGTCCTCTCTGCTCTTACACTAAAATTCACTATCTTGCTGTGTGAATAAAGTCATGTGTCCTGTCCACAGCTACTGCATCATACTGAGTGTTTTAAGCTCATTCTTCCCATTATATATGGGTGGAGTATGTCCTACAATAGCATTTTTATTAGCGATATGGATACACACACACACAGATCTTTAGGCATTTAATATAGATCATATGCTGTACTTATACACATGAAAATCAATCCTTCTACAATATAAAACATTACTGATATCAACGATAAAATTTTAAAGAATAAAACCAGAAGTTCACCACGTATGCCTAATTAATATTCTAACATTTTTGAACAAACTATTCCAGTCAATAAAAGTGTGCTAGAAATATTTCTTTATCAATTTCATGAGTGCCCCGGGCCTAACAAATACGTCCCTACAGTGCATTACTTGTATCACTATTCCAGCTGCATCCTTAAAACTAATGAGCCTATGCTAAATCATACAATCCTACACATGCTAGGGGGGCCTGGTACTGGAAAGGGTAACCTATTCAGGTGACTTAGTGACAGATCTTCTTGATTGACAGACAAAAACTCTGGAATGGAACTTAAATTGCAGTACTGATGATAATTATAAATTGTAATTAAATAATGAATACATTAGTAAGAATTTAAATAATATTTTCAAAGGATTCAATACAGTAACATCTAATGTAAAATCATAAAAACATTACTGAGCAGTCTAAATATCTAAACAAATCTTTATTTTACAATTAGTCTAATACCCTTCAATTTAAGGTACTTAAAGGTGTATGCACACTTTGTAGGTTACTATAGTACATTTAATTTTATGCCAACGATAATAGAGTGTGTTTATTAATATATGTAAAACATCAATACAAGCCATCTGGAGAGCTAATGAATAATCAAGGGATTTCAAATTAAACTACAGAATTTTTCCTTAGAATCTCTAGGACAACACTGTCAAGTTCAATCTATTCACTTAAACTCCAGAATCAATTTTTCAAACTTTATGACAGGTCTAATAGTTTCCACCTGTTTCTTTTGCTTGACTTTTGACTGGCACATTACCAGCCAGGGTGGAAATGTAGACAAAGACCTCTATTAGGCTCCGGCTGTTTCTCTACTGTGAGGTCACTCAGCCATTAAATTAGTTCCAGCCTACTTTCTCCTTCTATGTCTTAATTTTTGGTGGATATGTAGGTTCGGGGGAGTGAGAAGGAAGGAAGACTAAGGTTTGACTTGTGGAAAAGGTAAAGGAAAACCTCAAATCATGTTACATTCTGAAACTTAAATGGCATACTTGTGATCTACATTATATTAACAATTTGCCATATTTATTAATTCACCATAGTTTAATGCCTTTTGAGTGATTTCTGTATCACCTTTTCAGCTGACTTAGATTTAGCAAATTTTAAGAGCTATCATTTCTAGAGTTTGAAACATTTATTCTAAGGATAGACATTTTTCTGCATTTGTTGCACCGCTAAAGAACTCAGGCCACAAACTGTATTACATAGAAATATAATTATTGAAACAAAGGAAAGTTGCAATATTTGTGCAAAGCATTTGTTAGATAATGACAAAAAAAATCAAGAGCTTTCATCGAATAATGTTTCCTGAAAGTGCCAAAAACCAATATCTGCAGTTATAAAACTTGTCTGTTTATGCAAGCCTGAACTGAAACACACACTATTTTTAATGGAACTCTTAGCATTATCAGGGTCTTCAATAGCTCCTTTTTTTTTTTTTAGTGCAAGCAAGCAGATCCTTTTTTCTGAGATTTCCCTTTGGCCTGGACCTCCAATAAAACCTGCTTCCAGGAAGTTTTTTTGTTTTTCTTTAAAACTTTGGACTGATGGCTAAAAGAAAGTAATACACTACATGTTCTACTGACTGCATAATGATTCATTGGGAATCTGTGCTAAGTACAATATACACTTGATTTATTTTGATTATATTTTCAATTAAAGACACTGGAATAGTTCTTGAATAGACATTTCATTTATGAATTGCTGGCTTTTAAAGCCTCAAAGAGTTCACTGAATTGCAAGCTACAATTGTATAAGGAATATATTGCCCACTACAACTGTGCAGCCACAATAATACCAGCCACACTCTTCAAAACTTATACTTTAGCTAATTACAGAGGAGGCTTCCAGTAGGCAGAATTTAATTGCCCATACTAGAATTGGCCAGGATACCCTTCTCCAACAAAAGGCTATTTAATGATGAGGACTTCTGTTTTACATCTCACCTGAAAGCCAACACTTCAAATAGCAAGATTGCTAAGAAAAATCTTAGATCCAATCCTGTAAACACTTAAGCATATGAGTAGTTGATTAAATTGGCTCTACTCATGGGGGTCAAACTTTGTTTTCCCAATCTCCCTCATCAGTTATTCTCTTAAATTCTCCTTGGTCAATGCTATGAGTTCAGGATTGCCTGCAAATCTAAGATTATTCACTGCCCTCACAAATAACATGACTTGTCTTGTTTCATATCTCAGTGCTACAGCCATTCCATTACTGCTTCCAGTACCAACACAAAGGTCTGTTTATATTTAAGGGAAGAATTCTTCTCCTTTGGTCCAGGGTGCAATGCCTCACCTGATGGCTCAAGACCCCTTCATTAAGGAGCTCACGCACTCTCGTACAAGAGGGTTACTGGGCCGTTTCCATGCACGAACGATTAGCATTGCTAGGGAGCTGAAAGATACATCCTTACAGATTGGAAGCATCAGTGGGAAAGAGTCTAACTCATTAAGTAAAGTCTGGAGTCCATCGTACACCTGCTGCCTTGGCCACTTGATCACAGGCTCAACAGGCTATTCTCTGGCTCGGCCAGAGTTGCCACAACCATGCACAAGGGTATGCTGGTTTCCTCCCAGCATTGCAGACAACAACTCATATGGTGGAAGACTTTCCCCAACCTGATATCTGGAAGGCAATCTACAAGTAGCCTCCCTTGATAGAGAGGCCATCTTCTGGTTACAGAACCTAGACATCAAGTGCTAACATCTGCATATGAGAACAAGAGAAAGCAAGACACATCATGACCTTAAAGTCTATGAATCTATGAATCTATGTTAAACAAATCTTATGATAATGTACATCCTACGGTCCTTCTGAACCATTCTGCCAGCTTCTTGTCTACTCTCACTGCACTCATCAATTTTCTCTTCATATTTACTATTAGCTTGATCAATTTCATGGGGATGCCATACATTCTCTGAATAGACTGAACATTGGCAACAAGACAACAAAACAACGGCAACTGGAAAACAAGAGGAAGTAGTAAAGTTCAAATTCAGAGATAAAGAACTAGGACAAGTGGGGAAAAATGGGAATTGTGAAAATGACATAAAAATAAGGTTTGGACTAGACATTCCTGCATTCTGAAAACTGTTAGATCTGGAAGCAACTACCAATGTATGAGAGAAAGGTGTCACATCAATACTACTGTATGGGTCTGAATGTTGAGAAGATGAGTGAAGCCAACAAATGTAAGATACTGTCTGCAGAAATGAACTGACTGAGGGGAACACTGAGAATTTCAAGACTGCAGAAAATAAAAAAATGAATTAATAGGAAAATGACAAATAACATTGTTTCAGAAGAGTCAAGAAAGACAACTGCATGGACATGTCAATAATGGACATGGGAAGGATACCTTATATGATGATACATACCACAGTGAAAGAAACTAGAAACGAGGGAAGACAAAGGATAGACACGGTGGCACAGAACAAAAAGGTTTAAAGATGAACAAATCCATGAAGCTGGTTGTGTTGCTGGTAAACCAAAGTGCCAGCTCTGGCCAAGGCTGCAGGTGTTAGCTAAGAACTGACAAACTCATAGCTGGAAATCAAACCAGCTCACCTATATGTTCATTTGGTTCAGAACTGACATTAGTCTTACAAGAATATATTTATTGTTTAGACTATGAAATGCTTTTAAGTAGCTGCATGCATTAATCCCACTTGTAATGCCTGTATGCCATGCTATAAGGAAAAATGTAAGGTTTACTTTATAACTTTGAAAAGGTTTGCTCTGAACATGTGAATCCAGGCATGGGAATTGTCCCCTGCACCTATTAAGGAGGCCAATCAAGATTAAATGGGCCATTTAAGAAACATCAAAGTACAAAGAACTGGTGACAGCTCTATCACACCTTGGAAATGCTATGTGCAAGAGAGATCATGTCACGGACTAGAAGGCCAAAGGTAAAAGATAAAACAGGCTCACAAGAAAAATCTGTTATCTCTTTGCTGTCTGAACTCTCACAGGGCAAGAGACATTAAACTAAGGCCAGATCTAGATTGCACACTTACTTCAGTATAACCACGTCGCTCATAGGTTTGAAAAACCCACATCCCGAGCGATGTAGTTATATAAACACAATTTCTTTTTCCTTGTTAATATACCTTTAAATAGTTCATTACAGGATTGGCTACAGACATTGTCTTTAATGTAAGATTTAGGGTGCCAATTGATCTGGGGTGAATGACTGGTCTCTTGGGACTGGAAGTAACCTGAATATTTAGTGATTTTCAGTGTAAATGATCATTTATAATTAAGGCCAGCTTGCCTGGGTGGCAAGATACATTGAGAATCTCAGGCAGGGATCGGCAACCTTCGGCACACAGCCCACCAGGGTAGGCTCCCTGGCAGGCTGGGCCGATTTGTTTAACCTGCCATGTCCACAGGTTCAGCCAATCCCGGCTCCCACTGGCCGCGGTTTGCCATCCCAGGCCATAGGGGGCTGCAGGAAGCAGCGCAAGCCGAGGGACATGCTGGCTGCCGCATCCCTCCACCTCCTTGGCCTGGAGCAGTGAACCACAACCACTGGGAGCGCAATCGACTGAACATGCAGACATGGCAGATAAACCGGCCCAGCCCGGCCTGCCAGGGGGCTTACCCTGGCGGGCCACAAGCCAAAGGTTGCCGATTCTTGGTCTAAGGGGACTGTCTGTGACTCCATGGTACGACTGTTATAGTGATCCAAGAGTTCACACTTGTTACTGGATTGGCGAAATCTAATTGCAGAACATACCACTAGTTTGGGGTGTCTGACCTGTTTTTGACAATCTGCCCTGAAGCAGGCACTCATGGTTGTGAGCCACTCCAGATAGCGTGTCACTGATACAAAACAGAAAGTGGTGGAAAGACTTCGTTCAGTTCCATTATCGTGCTAAGCTGATATGACCAAAAACAAAAGTGGGTTAACTAACTCAAATGCCTCAGGGGTCTGCAGGATCAGGGCCCAAGTTTGGAATCAGAAGAAAAGTTACATTTATTGCAGTAGTTCTCAAACTTTTGTACTAGTGACCCCTTTCACATAGAAAAACTCTGAATGCGATCCCTCCTTATAAATTAAAAACACCTTTTTATATATTTAACACCATTATAAATGCTGGATGCAAAGCAGGGTTTAGGATGGAGGCTGACAGCTCGCAACTTCCCATGTAATAACCTCACGACCCCCTGAGGGGTCCCAACCCTCATTTTGAGAACCCTTGATTTATTGGAATGCCAACACCACTTTCTGGAGCACCTTTATCTTTTTCTTGAAGATCTCAAATAATGACCAGGTCTGATCCTACTTAACGTGATATCTAATGAAATCCCAACTGTAGTTTGTGCAATACAACACCTAATATTCAAAAGTGAAGATATTCTTATCGTCATTGCATCATCTGAAACAAATGTCAGTGCAAATGTATAGAATCACAGAAATATAGGACTGGAAGGGACCTCGAAAAGTCACCATGTCCACACCCGTGCACTGAGGCAGGACTCTACCTACACCATACCTGACAGGCGTTCTTAAAAACTTCCTTTGGAAGCCTAATCCAGAGCTTAACTACCCTTACAGTTAAAAAGTTTTTCCTAATATCTAACCTAAAAGTCCCTTGATGCAGATTAAGCCCAGCTTTGTCCTAATTATAATAGCATTTACCATATTTGATGACTTATCAGGTCCCCCCTCAGTCTTCTTTTCCCAAGACTAAACATGGCTAGTTTTTTTTAGCCTCTCCTCATAGGATAGGTTTGCTAAACCTTTTATCACTTTTGCTGCTTTCCTCTGGACTCTTTCCAATTTGTCCATATCTTTCCTAAAGTGTGGCGCCCAGAATTGGATACAGCACTCCAGCTGATGCCTCACTAGTGCCAAGCAAAGCAGAACAATTACTTCCTGTGTCTTACACGACACTCTTTTTAATATATCCCAGAATTATATTAGCCTTCTTCTATCACTGCATCACATAACAATGTGAGCCTCACTCAATTTGTGATCCATTATAATCCCTCAGATCCTTTTCAGCAGCAGTACTATCATCAGTTATTCCCTATTTTGTAGTTGTGCATTTGACTTTTCCTTCCTAGGCAAGATACTTTGCATTTGTCTTTATTGAATGAATTCAGATTAATTTTCCTATTTGTCACAGTTATTTTGAACGCTAATCCTGTCTTTCAAAGTACTTGCAATCCCTCCCAGCTTGCTGTCATCTGCAAATTATATAAGCATATTCTCCACTTCATTAATTAAGTCATTAATGAAAATACTGAAAAGTACGAGACCCAGGACTGACTGAGGTGGGACCTCACTAGACATGCCCTCCCAGGTTGAAATCAAGCCACTGACTACAACTCTTTCAGTATAGTCTTTCGACAAGTTATGCACCCAAATTACAGTAATTTCATCTAGACTGCATTTTCCCAGTTTACTTATGAAAATGTTATGTGAGACTGTATCAAAAGCCTTACTAATATCAAGACATACCTGGTCTATTAATTCTCCCGTCCAGTAGGCCAGTAATCTTGTTAAAGAAGGAAATTAGATTGGTTTGGCAAGATTTGCTCTTTACAAATTCATTTTGGCTATTCTTATAACCCTATTATCCCCTTACAAACTGATTGTTTAATAATTTGCTCCAGTATCTTTCTATGTATCCAAGTTAGGCTATAATTCTCTGGGTCCTCTTTGTTCCAATATTTAAAGACAGGTACTATGTTTGCCCTTCTCCATGAGAAGGGCCTCACCTGTCCTCCATGAGTTCTCAAAGATAACTGATAACAGTTGAGATATTGCTTCAGCTAGTTCCTTCAGTACCTCAGGATGAATTCCTCAGGCCCTGTCAACTTGAATACATCTAACGTATTTAAATATTTTTTAACCTGTTCTTTCCCTATTTTGGCTTGCATTCCTCCCCTCATGTTGTTAATATTAATTGTGTTGAGTATGTGGTCACCACTAACCTTTTTAGTGAAGACTGAAGCAAAATAGGCATTAAACACCTCAGCCTTCTTGAGGTAACCAGTTATTAGCTCTCCTTCGCTGTTGTACCTACACTTTTTGTTTTTCTCTTGCTCCTAATGTATTTAAAGAACCTCTTTCGTACTGTCTTTTATGCATCCTGCTAGGTGTAACTCCTTTTGTACCTTAGCCTTATCCCTACAGGCTTGTGAAATTCTTTTGTACTTCTCAACTATTCTTCCAGTTTTCACTTTTTGTGGCATTCCTTTTTCATTTTCAGGTCATTAAAGAGCTCCTGATGAAGCTACAAGGGCCTCTTTCTGTTCTTCCTATATTTCCTTCATATCAGGATAGCTTGCAGTTGCACCTTCAATACCTTCTCCATGAGAAATTGCCAGCTCTCCTGTATACCTTTATCCCTTACATTATCTTCCCATTAGACCTGACCCACCAGTTTTCTGAATTTGTTAAAGCCTGCTTTTTTGAAATCCATTGTCCTTGTTCTGCTGCTTTCACTCCTTCTTTTCTTTAGAATCATTAAATCTATCACTTCATGATCTCGTTCACTCAACTTGCCTTCCACCTTCAGATTCACAACCGATTCCTCCCTGTTAGTCAGAATAAAGTTTACAATAGCTGTCCCTCAGGTTATTTCTTCCACTTTCTGAAACAAATAACTTTTGCCCAACACAGTCCAAGAACTTACTGGAAATTGTGTTTTCTCCCATCTTACAAGTATCTGGATAGTTGAAATCCTGTATTAGTGCCATGTCTTATGTTTTGGATATTTCTGTTATTTGTTCTACAAATGACTCATCTACCTTCTCTTACTGATTTGGTGGTCTACCATAGACCCTCACAATGATGTGATCCCTAATTATTAACTGAAGTATTATGTCCTTAGTTTATTCAGACACAATGATTATTCTGATTTCATCTTAACAGGTCTGAGTAGCTATTTCACCTGCAGTGAGTTTTTTAAAGTTATACAACAAAAGGTACTATCCCACACTAAAAAATGAAGACCAAATCCTGCATAAAATCCAGAAGAATGGACTTCTGTGTCTCTGTGGATTGCCAATGAAATCCATGGGGATGCACACAGGTGCATGGGCTCCTGCAAACAGATCCAGTTGCAGGACTGAGGCCAAAATAAGAAGTTATTCCTCCTCCTCAGACTTAAGCTAACTTTTAATTAGCATGCCAAAAAAAAAAAAAAAAGGAAAAAATATTCCATAGCAATATCTTTCACCTATAGTGAGAAAAATTAATGGGTTTTGTCTTCATCTTAATAAGGAATTGTTTAATTAAATTATTAAATTAGTTTAAACAATTAATAGTTTAATTAAAAGAATTTAGCTGAACAGTGTTAAAGTCTTCAAATTTTCAAACTTGCTTTTGTTTTTTTCTAGTTTATTCTGGATTTCTGGATAAATTAAGAAACTCTGTAAATCCTATTTATGAATCAGTTTAAAGTATATTTCAGGAAAAATGTATTAAAATCATGGGTTAAAAAAATTCCTTGATCTATTACTATTAAATTCCACAGAAAAGACTGCTAATATTTAATGAACACTGTCAACTAGCTATTTAAGCATAAAATGTAAACTACTATAAAATGATTCTAATACAGACTCATTCTTGTTCAAATATAGTGGGCTTTTTTTTTTACCAAATCCACCTATTCCCTTATCAATAAAATATACTCTAAATTCAGTTTATATAAGACTGACAGTTTGGGCTCTATAGCTAAAGAGCAACAGCTCTTCTTGCTGATTAACTAATGAACTGTGATCACAGCTAAGATTATATAACATCAGGGTTGGAAGGGACCTCAGGAGGTCATCTAGTCCAACCTCCTACTTAAAGCAGGAACAATCCCCAAACAACTTTTACCCCAGTTCCCTAAATGGCCCCCTCAAGGATTGAACTCACAACCCTGGGTTTAGCAGGCCAATGCTCAAACCACTGAGCTATCCCTCCCCCTAAAGATGACTTAACTGATTGCATATCTGGCCAACTGTTCCACATCATCACAATGGGGGTTGGAGTCCCTCAACAGACATCCTGCATAGGTGTTACCAAAGTCATTTATGTGTTGCTCAAAAGTATTTTTAAACTCTAATGAATGTTTGGAAACAAAAAAAGAAATTTGATAGTGAAATATTCATATCACCTAAAAGCGTATTAAACAGAATGTAAAAGAGTATATAATATTACAAAGAAATAAATGATTTTTTAAATAAGAAGACTTGTTTTTTATTTTTATCAATGAGGTTTAGAGAAATCCCAAGTCTTCTATACCTGCTTATGTAATGCCTTCACAAAACATTACATTACAAATATTAACATTTTGCAACAAGAGAAATAATGGTTAAGTCCTATTATCAAGAAAGTAATTGGTGCACTAAGTTCTCCTTCTCAAAGACATCTAAATATGCTTGTAAGGCCTCCATCACCATAGCATCGAGCATTTCCTAAGTGTTTACAAATAAACAGTCTCTTTCCTTCTTACTTCTCAATCAATAGGAGAAATAGCTTGTGTGTATATAGAGGTTATTGAGCAAAAGCTAAGCCAAAGAGAAAAGTTTTCAATTTCCTGCTGAACATTGTATGGTTAGCATATTTCATTATATGTGAATCACAATTCAAAATGTTTATCTGAGATGGTCTACACCAGCACCTTACCCATCAAGAAGATTCATTGTTGTTGATGTGACTTCAGCAAACAGAACAATCTTCCCAAGCTTCTTTGTTTGCAGATTGTGTTGATATGTCTGCAGGCTGAAGTGTTCAGATGAGAAGCCTCCCCCAGTGACGACTGGTATGAGAGATTGTGTTATCTCCATCTCTGGCTTGTAAGATGAGACAAATTTAAGGGTCATCTTGCTGGATTTTATTAATCCTTCAACATCTACTTTTTTTTCAAGCCATTTCAGAAAAGAAATATGATTTTCCTGTAGAGAGGAAAATGAGAGAAATATGCACAACTGCACATTAGTGCACACAAACTTTCTTCTGAGAATGTCTATATCAAAAGGTTTCAGAGGTGTTAGTCTGTATCAGCAAAAACAATGAGGAGTCCTTGTGACACCTTAGAGACTAACAAATTTATTTGGGCATAAGCTTTCATGGGCTATAACCCATTTCATCAGATGCATGGAGTGGAAAATACAGTAGGTAGGTATAAATACACAGCACATGAAAAGATGGGAGTTGCCTTACCGAGTGTGTGTGTGTCGGGGGGTCAGTGCTAACAAGGCCTGGTCACTACAAAAAATAATTTTCCCTCTGTTGATACTCACAATTTGCAAACTGAACACCATCAGATTAGGCCTGAATAAAGACTGGGAATGGCTGGGTCATTACAAAACCTAAACCTAATTTCCCCAATACTAATTTCTCCCTACTGTTATTCACACCTTCTTGTCAACTGTCTGAAATGGGCCATTCTCATTACCACTTCAAAAGTTATTTTTCCTCTCTTGGTATCTTGCTGTTAATTGAATTGTCTCATTAGACTAACCTCACACTTGGTAGGGCAACTCACATCTTTTCATGTATTTACACCTGCTCCTGTATTTTCCATTCCATGCATCCGATGAAGTGGGTTCTAGCCCACAAAAGCTTATGCCCAAATAAATTTGTTAGTCTCTAAGGTGTCACAAGGAATCCTCATTATTTTTGCTGATACAGACTAACACAGCTACCACTCAAACCTCACACCTTCTTGTCAACTGTTGGGAATGGGCCACATCAACCATAATTGAATCGGACTTGTTAGCACTACAAAAAGTGATTTTCCCTCTGCGAATATTCACCCCTTCTTGTCAACTGTTGGAAATGGGTCACATCCACCCTAACTGAATTGTCCTTATTAGTACTGACCCCCCACTCGGTAAGGTAACTCCCATCTTTTCACATGTTGTGTATTTATACCTACCTACTGTATGTTTCATCTGATGCAGTGGGTTATAGCCCACGAAAGCTTATTCCCAAATAAATTTGTTAGTCTCTAAGGTGCCACAAGGACTCCTCGTTGTTGTTCTTTTATATCAAAAGGATCACTCCAAATGAGTATGGAAAAACTAGCCTACATTTTCTAGGCTTCCCCTCCCTAGGATCTGCCTGATCTGCCCTGGTCTGACTGGTTGCTTGTCACTTCCTTGACCTGCAACCCAACCACCCTTGCAGCTTCTTGGCCTCTGAATCCCACCCCTTTCCTACAACAAGTCTCTTGGTGACTCTGTGCAGACATTCTTTGGCTCCATACCTGAGTGGGTGAGGCAATCTAAAACACATGGATACTCCCACACTGAGTGGGTGATTTAGCATACTAACCACTTAGGCTTCTGTGCTACAGGCCATATGACTCAGAGTTATGACAGAGTTTACTGGGAATGTTGTAACAACTTAGTAAAAAGCATTTCCATAATGGTGAACAATGATTCCTTGATAGAACGCTGGCAGAAGAGGCTGTGACTACTGATAAGTTTGGATCTAAATGTTGCTAAATCCAATCTGGATAGGACCTTATTTGAACTGGCCAGGGTAACTAAGGAACTAGCTAAAACAGATTAACAAAGAAGCCAGCAAAGACCTTACAAAAGCATTTGCCTAATTAAGAGAACTCAGTATTCTCAGTGTACAGAAGGAACTGACCATTCTGCTCTGTTGTCACAGCTAATGATGCTGTTTGTATAAATTTGTGAATTAATTTTTTTTCAAACAGGACACAAGCAGTATAAGCACACACTTATCCCAGAGGCTCCTAGATGCTCAGCTCTCTTCCTTCTATTACAGAGCCTTAGAAATGTGAAATAAATTATACTGAAGACAAAGGGGATGAGTGATTGGGACCACACAGGTCCTTGAGATATCCTGAAACAGCAGCTCCACATTAGTAAAGCTTTTTGGATTTATCTAATGCTATTGTAGAGGGGTTTATATGAAATTAATAATAATAGGAGATATACCTATCTCCTAGAACTGGAAGGGACCCTGAAAGGTCATTGAGTCCAGCCCCCTGCCTTCACTTGCAGGACCAAGTACTGATTTTTGCCCCAGATCCCTAAGTGGCCTGCTTAAGGATTGAACTCACAACCCTGGGTTTAGCAGGCCAATGCTCAAACAACTGAGCTATCCCTCCCCCCTAATGTTTTGCCATCTCTTTAAAAAACACCTACTATTTCTAAACAGCCAAAGAAGATGATGCTGGGACTTTTCCAAATCTAGGCCAAGTATAAGGAGCAAAAAGTCAGTCACCTACACACACAAAAACTGTCTTTTTGCTGTATTTTTCTCCACTCATTTTATAACCTATGAATCTAAACTGGATTAGCTATCTACTAATCAGCTAGGAACAGAAGATAAAATAGAAGTAGCTATATCACAGGTACACAAGTAGGCAACATACTGAAGCTAAGGCAAGGAAGGAAGTTAAAGCTACTGATGAACGGATTAAAGAAAATGGTAACTTACAAGCTATTTTAAAAGTGTTCAAATCCTCTATACATTAAACATTTCTGGTGCATCAAGGAAAGAAAGAGCTACAGATCTGAAATTTGTGGACAAATGACTCCCCGAGACATTAAATAATGACCATAATAACCCAATTGATACAAATGAGCAAATTCTAAATTCAGCCTACTTACTTATTCAGTCCCAGCAAACTCTCCTGTCACGCTATCTGAGACAGACGAACTAACATTGAGAAAAATCACACACTATTTACTAATAAAAATGCTTACGTATTCATTTTTCTTGCTCTGATCTTTTCTAAACAGAAAGCGCTTGTGAAGTTTAAAAGCACACAGATCTGTGTAACTAGGTACATATAGAGGTGACAGATATCAATCTCTAGGTACTTAGCAGCCCCCACTACTGCAGTATTTCAGTGCCTCAAACATTAAGTTATCCTCTCAGCACCTTTCTGAGCTAAAACTGAACTCAGATTCTCCTGAGTCCCAGTCCAGAATCTTAACTGCAGCACAATTAATACATGTCTGGCTATGATACATGCTCATTTCCCACAAATTCTTCTCCCAAGGAATTAATCTAACATTCCAAACACCACTGTCTATTTAAAGAAAAAAAATAGTGGACCTGTTTTCACCCTCCAGCTATGGAATATCCTCCCCAGAATTTACATCTGCTCTAATCTCAGGATGGCGCATTCTTTCCTGTGCAAGCTACAGCTTTTTCTATACATTGAAGTCATGATCTTGAAATCCTGTAAGTGCAAAAAGAATTCTGACTTTATTCTATGCAGTAAGGAAAATGTGTTTCCCCAATGGGACTCAGCTCTAGCTTTTAGCCACAAAAGGGCCTGAGACAACAGGCTTTAAATAGTGACATGTTTAGGTCGAGAAATGCTACTTTGTCATTTTCCGATTTTTGTAGCTCCTCTAAACTCTGCCCACTGAGCTTCAAGACAACTAAGGCACCTGACCTTACAGATGGAAAACAGTTCCAATAATGTTTTTCAAACTCTCTCATGCTTAGCTTTCGCATATACACAACTAATGATGAAGTGGCGTAGAAGTTTTTAGCAGTGCTTCTTTGGGCTGATCTTTGCGTTGCACTTATGACTTCACTTAAAGTAATATGTAGTACTCCCAAACTCCTGCTGATAAAATCTTTATATGCCATTATCATGTGTTACATATAGTAACCTATTATCTGTTACTAATACTTAGCTTTAATTTCTTACAAACAGATGTAATTTCATATTGCATTCTAGACGCATCTGTCAAGACTGATTCTCCACTCTGGCACTTCGAGTGCAGAAGGTGGGAGCATGCAAGGATTCTAAAATATAATACTGGCCACTCCAGGCTTGTATTAAACTCCTAAGGTTACAGCTTTTGCCTGACCTTGGATGGGTAGATGCTGCCACCACCCAAGTGCAAAACCCCTTTAAGAACCGAGGAAGGCGCACTTGGGAATTCCTTCCTGTAGGGTACCCTCAAGTCCTTTCACCCCTCTGGGGAAGAGCTGAGAAAGAAAAACAAAGGAAATCAGCTGTTGCTACCATCTAATTAAACAACATGCGCACAAACCTCTTAGAACACAAAAATCCAATTCTGCTCTTAAAAAAAGGTAAATTTTTTTAAGAACAAAAAGAAAGAAAATACATCTCGAAACTCAGGCTATAGCTAGATTTAAAAAACCACTTACAAGGATTAAGCATCAAGAATTCTTTTCTTGAGGTCCAGTTTAAAGGTTATCAGCAAAACAAAAGCACCTGGGATTAGCATAGAGGAATTCACAAGCCATAAAGAAATAAAAAGAGATAAACCAAATGCGTCTTTCTAGACATTTCCTGATCTACTTACATATCTGGGATTTCGAATGAGTAGTTTTTAGGTATGATACCGATGATTTTTCATACCTGCCCCAAGCTTCTTACAGCATAGTTTTTTCACGATTTTCTTCACAAACTATAATCAAATTAGGCCAGTTCTTGCTATAGTGCTCAAAACAGTCCACTACTGAGTTCCATCACACGTCTTGCGAGAGCTAGCTTGGTTCCTCCCACTTTTTTCAGAGCAGCTGTTGCAAAGTGGTTGTTACAGAAGTATTTTGCAAATTTCAACAACGTTAGCCTTTCTTTCTGGAACACTGAAGTCTATGGCTAGGAGGTGCATCAAATGAGCACTATAGCCATATATAATTAGCCTGGGACTCTCTCCACTCTCTTTTAAATAATTTCTTCCCATCTTGGATACATTTTCAGCATTGTCTGTGACCAATGTGCTATACATATGAATTTTTTTTCCCAGTTTGTTATAGCTTTTACTGCTACTTCTTGTAAGTATTCTGCTGTATGTGCATTTCCTGATGTATCCATTGTTTCTGTAAGGAAGACATTCCCTTCTTCTGTTGTCACATAAGCACATACAACAGGATCATCATGGACATTGCTCCACCCATCAAGAATCAGCTTCCTGCAGCTCCCAATGGCCGGGAACGGTGAACCGCGGCCACTCAGAGCTGCAAGTGACTGTACCTGAGGATACTCAGGTAAACAAAGCATCTTGCAGCCCGCCAGGAACTTACCCTGAACAAGCAGTGAACCAAGTTTGAGAACCCCTGCTCTAGACCTTTTGCACTGTTCAATTTCTCTTTCATACACTTTAAGCCAAAGGCCAGCATCTGCAGCCAGAATCCAGGGCTGGAGCTTGAAGCCCCACAACTGAAACCTGCTGCCTGCCACTCCAGGGCTGAAGCCCAAAGCCAGAGTCTCACCATTTGCGGCTCCAGAGAATGGCAGGGCCCAACCCCTGCTGGTGGCCCTGAAGGGCTTTCTCCCTTCCCCACCCCCAGTCACTGCCCAAGAAGCTGTGGCCACAAGAAAAGCCCGTGCTGGCTGCATGCGGCCATAGTGGCCGCATGTGAGAAATGATGGTATTTCTATTCTTATGGAACTTAATGAGAAAAAACTGACTTACCCATTTCCTTAGTTTTAGTTTTTAAACTAAACCTCCCCGAAACTGTCTCATCCCTGAAGGAAAAACATTAAAAAATAAAAAAAAATTTATAAAGTCACCATGTAAAAAGTGCCAACTATAATCTCCAGATACACTAAAGAGGAGATGTGTTCTAATACAGATGTCTACCTCATATGTGACCCTTCTAAATTCAACCTTAATCCCTACTTAAAGGCATTCTTACACCCAAAATCAGTTTTTTTCAGTTCAAAAGAGTTTCAACTGTAATGGGTACAACTCAGTAAGACTACTTTTATACCCCGCATTTTGTAAAGTGGCTTACAATTTAACAGAAGTCAGTTAAGAATAAACAGGTGGAGTAAATCTAAACAAACAAGTGCAAAATGGAACTAATAAAAATCCCCAATCCATTTAGTATCCACTTGTTTAAAAAAATGCTGGGAAGCTGGCACACTCCGGTCTTCAAAAAAAAAATCTACTCAACATCTATTAGCCTGAGGTTAAGTCTACTGGGCTGGGGCAAAGGACACCTGTGTCACTATGCCCCAAATCCGTACCATCTCCAAGTCAAAGGAATAAAACAGCTGTGTTACTGTATTTAATGTAACACTATTCATCAACTTTCTTTTAAACCCCTTTTTTAAAATGTAACTTGCTGTGCTGCATTTTTATAGAACTTTCACCCACCACTTCCAGGTTCCCAATGATGACAGTAAATGTCAATGTTTAACGACTTCATTGCTTACTAAAGTGTGTTTTAAAAAAGAAGCAGCATATTATGAAGATCTCATCAGCAATTCCCAAAGAGTAGGACATACCTGGACTACTGAGGCAGGGAGAGTGGCATCATGGATGACGTGTAAATTAAAATGGGTAGATCTTTTACAAGGCATGATGAGAATGAAGGGTGTCTGACTGGTTTCTTTCTCCTGAAAGGGGGAAATGGTGAACTAGGAGAACCCTGTTGAAACTCAACAGCCCCTATATAAATTTCTTTTTCCTCTTGTAATTCAATAGGTTTCCACTGGCTTGCAGGAATGACATGGGAGCCCTCCAATGGCTAGTTTAACACATTTAAGTTTGCATGGATATTAAGCAAAAATAGTGTTGCCTAGTGAATAAAGTATGTGTCTTTATATTTGAGAAGTATTGATTGAGCCTACCATAAATTGTGTAAGACTGTATATTTATTACAATTTTTAACTGCTAGTGAAGACTGCACAGGGAAAAAGTAGTAGCAGTTTAGAGGAGGGTATGAATGACCCATTTCTAGTGTAGCTGTTTTTATAGACATCACACCTTCATATGGCTAAACTTTTTTTTTTCCCCTACCTTGGCTATTTCCACATGTGAAGTATTTTGTTAAGGTATCACCTTTTTATATTTTTATTTTAGAAAAGGAGTAAGAATTCATCTATAATAGCATTGACGGGAGGAAAAATTAATAAAAAACTACAGGCTACAGGATTTGAGCTAAATACCTTTAAAATATAAAAAGTGTGCATGCACACAGACGTACTTTATCCACTACATTACACAGTGCTTTTGCTTAACAGCCACACAAATTTAAAGGTGTTAAATTAGCCCCCGGAGGGCTCCCGTATCATCCCCTGAATCCAACAGAAACAAACCAGCGTCCAATGTGGCAGCAAGGGAGATTGGTGCCAGCCAAGAAAAAGCGATGGCAATTCTAGTCCAGAACACTTGCAACACAGACGGCCGGCAGCAGGAAAAATCCACTGCTGGCACACGAGGGCAAGCTTTTGGCAGCTGTCTTTGGCCAAGGAGATCCCTGATCCACTGATGCCACACAGGTTTTAATTTCCTGTAAAGAAGGTACATTTTTGTGCCTAAACAGGATGACAGTGTATCATAAAACAACCTTAAAACCGGGTTCTTTAAAAGCATGTTTTATACTGAGCCAGAATAGGCAAGCCTTAATACTTTTTAAATTTTAAATCCAAAATTGCACTAAAATTCTTGCTATTAATATACAGGAGACGTAGAAGCTATACAAAACTCTATCATCCTCATCCCTTTTGCACATTATTAGAGTAAAGTACTATCCAAGTCTATAATACCTTCCATTGAAGTATCGTAAAATACTTCATACAGAATATAAATTTAGCCTCACAGCCATCGTTTCCATTTATCAAGTGGGCAAACTGCAGTAAAAAGGTAAAAGCATTGCTATATCCCTGACCTTCACTTTATAAAAGAAAAAGGGTCAGACACAGTAACAACTTCATGATGACAACAGGTGGCAAGCAGCAAGAAACATCAGGACTGCTGATTAGCAGAGGAAGGGGGAAAAAATAGAGGCCCTCTTCAGTTAGTCTGGAGGTAAAAAGATCTGAATCAAGCACTCTTAACTCTGAGGAACAGTAAGAGGGGACAGGTTAGGCCACCTGTGACTGCCCCACTCCATAGAAATTTATGTGGAATGGAGGAGGGAAAGTCACTCTTCCCATCTGTTTCTCTGTGGAAGGAGGTACTGGCAAGTAAAGTGAGACCAGCCACCTTTTACTTGCCCAGTGAGAGACAGTACAGCTGTTCCAAAGCTGTGAATAGATCTCAAATCTCCTAGCTCCTGTTTGTGAGGCAAAGGCCTATCTCGCTAATCAAATAATCACGCATTAAAAGATAAGCGCTGGACTGATTTTAATGTTGCCATCCTTCCTCCTATTGTATGAGGTTTAAGGAGTGGAGGAAGGTTGCCCACTGTACTCGATGTTAGGAGCCCCAATCCCTCTTTCCCCAATTTCCTTTGGGGATATTTGCCTCAGAACCCTCTTCCAACTCCTATTTATCCATGAACTATACCCTTTCTGTAATGAGTTCCTGCACAAGACACCTGCCACATCTGTTACCTTTTAAGATGTAAGATTTCTGACCTAACCCCTTTCTCTATCTCCACCAGGTCCCCAACCAGCTGGGGAGAAGGCCAAACAAAACAAAACAAAAACACCAAAACAAAAACCCCACCCAACCTGGCAGAGTGAGAAAAATTCCTTCCCTGCTCCACAGGAAAAAGGCAACTAGGACAGTGCTCACTGCTGATCAACAAAACCAATACCTACTCTGATTCCATGGGTGCAAGCCCAATGTAGAAAGAGAATTCTTACCAAGGCATCTGGGATATAAATACTCCGCACCCATGGGTACATGTTATGTTAGTATGACACCCCCACCCCAGCATCTGGTCCTGCCACTTTCCTTTATTTCCACCACTCCCCGGCCTTGTTCAGGTCAGTACCCTTTACCCTTTTCTCATAATTCCTTTAACTGCAGCTCCTTAATGTATACAAGAAAGGGGTTATCCTACCTCTTCCTTTCCAGTGTACTAATGAGAAATACCTAACATCTGAAAAAAGGCCAAACATGAAGAATTTATTATTAAGAGGCAAAATAAATTAACAAATTCATGGCATATTAAGCTGAAAAGGTTCTTTACTAATGTTTAGACAGAGAAATACAAGTACTAGAAATCAAGGTCCTCGTAAGTGCTAATTTTTAAAGTTGGAGAAGTACACTGGTTTTATAATGTCTGGAACACTATGAATTTTCTAAACAGAATATATGTCACTGTCATTAAAATGAAGACACAGAAGAGATAACACAGCACCATCCAGCGTTGTAAGGTGTATTTTGTCTTATTTTTCTCCCTCAGCTACACTAGAACAGTCTGGAAGCAATCTTCTTGGCAGCTGCTCTCATCAACAAACTGTTTATTGTAAGAAAGTGGCTAGGTCAAAGGCTAAACACCATCCTGAACTGAAAGCATACCGTAAAAAAATTAATACTGTACATGCATAATAAAACAGCATGTTATGTATGAAAGAGAGCCATACTCAATTCTGAAAGGCCAAAAGTCTATTTAAACAAGAACTCCTGTATTTGAATGAGCAAAATGTGCTAATTTGTTCTTATGATGATTTTGAGGACTACCCAAAAATAGCTACTTTTATCAAAAAATATCTGTATTAAAAGGCAATATACAATCTATGTTTTACACTCTAACAGGCAACAGAATTTTATTTAGATATTTTAGGATATTATAGTTCAGGGGTCGGCAACTTTTCAGAAGTGGTGTGCCAAGTCTTCATTTATTCACTCTAATTTAAGGTTGTGCATGCCGGTAATACATTTTAATGTTTTAGAAGGTCATTTTCTATAAGTCTATAATATATAACTAAACTATTGTTGTATGTAAAATAAATAAGGTTTTTTAAAACGTTTAAGAAGCTTCATTTAAAATTAAATTAAAATGCAGAGCCCTCCGGACTGGTAGCAAGCACCCCGGCAGTGTGAGTGCCCTTGAAAATCAGCTCGTGTGTTGCGTTCAGCACACATGCCATAGGTTGCCTACCCTGTTATAGTTAATTAAAACTTAATGAGAAGTCAGTTTCTTATTTACAAATAATGAAGGGATTTTCAGGCATATAATATGAAGTCAACATCAATTTTGTTATTTATGGAGTTCTAAATACAGATTTAAGTCCGACATAGCTTTTACATCGAAAAAATAATCTTAATGCAGAGTTAACTGAATACGGTATCATACGTTGACAAAGTATGGATATTAAATCCTTGGCAAGCAAATAAAGTCAGTTTCAAATCTTGTTTAAGACGTTTTAATTACAGCTGCACAAGTTCAGCTGTTGGTAAATCTCCTTTTCTCCCAGCATTCATAAATCTCTCGTAAAGATTTATCCTAGGCTTGAATGTGAAATGCAAAGTTTTAGGCCAAGAGCAATTTTTTTGAAACAAATTGCAAACATATTTTTCATTTGCATTCTCTTTAAATATATGAACAAAAAAATACGTGAGAGAAGAACAAGATACTGCACGTCCAGGTAACTCTGTTTAGTGCCTTAAACAAGTAACACATCCATACTACTACTTTAACTGAAAGGAAACATAATTAAAGGAATTTAAGAATTAATGCTCAAACCTCATTCAGCAGTTCCTATCTATGTATTTCAGGAATTAACTAGTAAAGGATTATCTACATTGCATACTCTACAAGTGCCGTGACATCACAGAGCACTCTATTGCGGTAGATTTTAAAACATATTTTTATTGGAAAGATATGAAGGATAAGAACAACTGTAGTCTACCTTGCAAAGAATTCCACTACATAGCAGCTAATAATCCAAAAATAAGGAATTAACGGAAATAACGACAGATCCTTAACTACAGAGGGGCTAGCAGACATTATTATACCATCAAAAAAAGCCCATTTACAAGAAGCTCTGTAACTTATAATTATTTTTTTTGTTTAGTATTAACCAACTTTTTAGCAGTGAAACCTATTTAGTAAGAGTGAAGCTGTTATTTTCTGAAGAGTGACTATACTGCAAAACAAACGTATATTCATACACATATCACAACCAAAAATGTGTAACAAATACACAGGGAATAAAGAAAAAAGCACACAAACTTTCCAATTAATCACTAAGTGTTTCTGCTACACTTTAAAAGAAAGAATTGTGGAAGAATTTGATTAGTGTGCTTTTTTTTTTTTTTTTTTTTTTACAAGAACAAATAGTTAAGATAAAAATATAAAGCAATTAATACAGCATATAGATAACTTAAATATCTTACTGAAAGTAAGCAGTACTGCATAAAAATACAGAATGGGAATTTTGTTCCCTAATTTATAGGCCAATAAATCAGATATGATATGATGAGCCTAGTTAAAATAAATGTATAGTATTATCGCCTATTTATAGCAAGAATGAGCAAAAAGTTTCTTATTACAGATAAAATAGTTTGTTGAAAGTCTGGGAAACAGTGACAGAATTAGTAAAACAACCAAAAGCTTAGTAAAATATATTGTTTTTGGCACTGACAATATACAGTTCTTAGTTTTAGATTTTCCATCACATTTATTTTACTTTCAATGCTTTTTTTAATATAATATGAGTGAATTTAGTGTTCATGAATATGAAATATTAATGCAGAATTGGCTAGAGCCAAAGGGTATGCCTCCACTGCAAAGAAAAACCCGCAGCATGAGTCTCAGAGCCAGGGTCAATTTATTTGGGCTCACGGGGCTCTGGTTGCAAGACTTTAAAAAAGCAGCGTAGACATTCCCCTGGGGGTGGGTTTCAGAGCCTGAAAAATCCAAGACAATAGACAAGGAAAACTCCCAAGCAAAGAGATATATTGTAAGAGAGTCAATTAAGAGACCAAAAACATCCTCCAAATACTGTAAACCAGAGGTTGGTAACCTTTCAGAAGTGGCGTGCCAAGTCTTCATTTATTCACTTTAATGTAAGGTTTTTTAGGTTTCTCTCTATAGGTCTCTATATAATATAACTAAAGTACTGTTGTAGGTAAAGTAAACAAGGTTTTCAAAATGTTTAAGAAGCTCCATTTAAAATTAAATTAAAATGCTGATCTTAAGCCGCTGGCCTGCTCAGCCCGCTGCCTGCCTGGGGTTCCGTTCACCTAGGCTGGCAGTGGGCTGAGCAGGGCCTGCGGCCAGAACCCCAGGTTGGCAGTGGGCTGAGCGGGGCCGGTGGCTGGGACCCCATCTGGCAAGGGGCCAGAAGCCAGAAGCTCAGACTGGTGGCGGGCTGAGCGGGGCCAGCACCCCAGACCAGCAGCAGGCCAAGCTGCTCAGCCCGCTGCCGGTCTGCAGTTCCGTCCGCTGGCTCCTGCCAGCCAGGTTCCCAGCTGCCAGTCCCGCTCAGCCCACTGCCAGTCTGGGGTTCTGGCTGCCAGCCCCTTGCCAGTTGGAGTCCCAGTCGCCAATCTCGCTCAACCCACTGTCAGCCTGGGGTCCCAGCCCTGTCCACATAGAATGGGTACCTACCTTCTCCCTGCTTCTGACCCATTCTCTTCCTCTCTCTCTCTGCACTGAGCTGAGGGTGGGGGTGCACTGAGCACAGGGCTGGGGTGCAGGGTCTGGCCAGGAGCTAGAATGAGGGAGGGGGCTCAGGGTTGGGGAAGGAGGTTTGGATGTGGAGCGCTTACCTGGGCAGCTCCCATTTGGTGCAAGGGGTGCAGGTGAGAATGGGGGGGGTGCAGGAGCTCCCATTTGGTGCTCAGGGTGGGGGTTGGGGATATGGAGGGTGCAAGAGTCAGGGCAGAAGGTGTGAGATGTGCAGGAGTCAGGACTGGGGGTGTGGGGGGGGCTGGGTATGTGTGGAGGGTGCAAGAGTCAGGGCAGAGGGCTGGGGGCATGTGAGGGGGTGCAGGAGTCAGGGCATTGGGTGTGGGGGGGCTGGGTATGAGTGGAGGGTACAGGAGTCAGGGATGGGGTCGTGCAGGGGATGCAGGGAGCTGGGGTGCAAGGGATGCAGGGGTCAGGGCAGAGGACTGAGGGTGTGTGAGGGGATGCAGGAGACAGGGCATGGGGTGTGAGCAGCTCACGGCAGGGGGCTGGAGGGATACACCCTACTCCTACCTCCCTTCCCCGTCTCCTTACCGGTCTGAGCAGCGAGGGCGCTGGGACTGCTCTTCTCCCTTCCCTTGCAAGGGCCATCGGCAGCAGGGAGGGAGAGGAGACGAGGTACGACACAGCATGCTGGGGGAAGAGGCAGAGGAGGGGGAAGCTTGGCTGCTGGCAGAGCCTGCCGTACAGCAGCAGCTGGCAGGACCAAGCTTGCTTCTGCCCCCTGCCCCCACCAGAGAGAGCAGTAGACAGGGGGCGGAGAAGAGTTGGCTGGGTAGGGCAGCATTTTTAATAGCACGCTGCTGCCTGCTGGGGTCCGGCTCAGCCCGCTGCTGAACAGCAGGACCCCAGCAGGCAGCAGCGTGCCATTAAAAATCGGCACGCGTGCCATAGGTTGCCGACCCCTGCAGTAAACAGGAAAAAAAAAAATCATATATTCAGTGCATCACAAAAGGGTCTGCCTTTCCCACAAAAAGACAGAGAAAAATACAGTGCTCATTTATCACAATGCTGAGTTATAGATAGGAATGAATAAGACAGTCAGTTAATGTACATAAGAGCACAAGAATGGCCATACTGGGTCAAACATACGGTCCATCTAGCCCAGTATCCTGTTTTCCAACAATAGTCTAACAGATGTTTCAGAGGGAATGAACAGAACAGGGCAGTTATCACATAATCCATCCTGCCATCCAGTCCCAAATTCTGGCAGTCAATGTAGTTCTAAATGCAGGAATAATTCAAGTTGCATATTATTCAACATGTCCAATGCCCTTGTTCTTCCTCCAGTCCCTCTGCTTCAGCCCTTCTTGCTTTAAATTCATTTACTTTTTCTGGGAAAAGGAATACCTCATCATCAAAACCTGGTCTCATTTCAAGATTAATGATGCAATTTTTAAGTTCGTATATTCTCTTTTCTTTCTCAAAAACTTCTCCTGGCTGTCCTGCCCCCTTTTCTTAAAGATAGGTACCTACTCTGTACCTATTAAGCGCCAAGTTTCCCAATAGACTTGCAACATCAAAAATCATCTTTAGAGCTAAAACCTCAGACAGTACCACCTACCTGACTGAAAGCATTCTCTCAGTTTTCAAAGAATAAAGGAAAAACAGTTGCATAGAATTCCAAAAATTTCATAAGTCATGTATTAAAATAATAGATATGCATCACACTGGATTTAGTCCTCTCAGAGACTCAACAATTTATAAATTGGGAGCTTGGGAATTAATTTTTCAAAAGAACCCACTCACCTGCTCCCTCTCCTTCAGCAAATATCCTCCTGTTTTGCTCATCTCCCACTTTCCCTCTCAGCACGTCTATAGCAGACACTCCTTTCTTCCCTTCACACAGGAAATACCTCAGTGGATCAGAGCAGCAGTTACCAACAGTGGCCACTACCAGAGGCTTAGGGTATGTCTACATCTACAATTTTGCAGCGCTGGTTGTTACAGCTGTATTAGTACAGCTGTATAGGGCCAGCGCTGGAGAGTGGCCACACTTACAGCAACCAGCGCTGCAAGTGGTGTTAGATGTGGCCACACTGCAGCGCTGTTGGGCGGCTTCAAGGGGGGTTCGGGGAATGCGAGAGCAAACCGGGGAAGGAGATCAGCTTCGCCGCGGTTTGCTCTCGCGTTCCCCGACCCCCCCTGCAAACCGCAGGGAAGGAGACCTGCTTGCTCGGGGATTCGGGGAACACAAGAGCAAACCGCAGGGAAGGAGACCTGCTTGCTCGGGGATTCGGGGAACGCGAGAGCAAACCGCAGGGAAGGAGACCAGCTTGCACGGGGGTTTGGGGAACGCGAGAGCAAACCGGGGAAGGAGACCAGCTTCGCCGCGGTTTGCTCTCGCGTTCCCCGAACCCCCCTGCAAACCGCAGGGAAGGAGACCTGCTTGCTCGGGGATTCGGGGAACGCGAGAGCAAACCGGGGAAGGAGACCAGCTTCGCCGCGGTTTGCTCTCGCGTTCCCCGAACCCCCCTGCAAACCGCAGGGAAGGAGATCTGCTTGCACGGGGGTTCGGGGAACGCGAGAGCAAACCGGGGAAGGAGACCAGCTTCGCCACGGTTTGCTCTCGCGTTCCCCGAACCCCCCTGCAAACCGCAGGGAAGGAGACCTGCTTGCTCGGGGGTTCGGGGAACGCGAGAGCAAACCGGGGAAGGAGACCTGCTTGATTACCAGAGGCTTCCTCAGGTATGCTGGGATACCTGCTTATTCCACGGAGGTCAAGAAAAGCGCTGGTAAGTGTCTACACTTGATTACCAGCGCTGGATCACCAGCGCTGGATCCTCTACACCCGAGACAAAACGGGAGTACGGCCAGCGCTGCAAACAGGGAGTTGCAGCGCTGGTGATGCCCTGCAGATGTGTACACCTCCTAAGTTGCAGCGCTGTAACCCCCTCACCAGCGCTGCAACTTTGTGATGTAGACAAGCTCTTAGAGGAAGAAACTCTGCAGTAGGCAAGTTATGGGATACCTTTTTCAACCACATATCTGTTCCTCCCAGGTATGTCCCCATTGCAGCAGCATGTCTTCTTTAGCCAAAGTTCACTGGTAGATTTATTTTATGCTGGTACTGCATAGGAGTAAGGGGTGGCAGCAGAAGCTACAAAGCTGCCAGTTACCACAAACTCTCCCAGATCAAAGGGTCTGCAAAGTGCTATGAGCACTGTAGACCCTTTATTACAGGGTAGGATGAATCCAGGTCAGCATTTACTAATCCTCAGATTTGCCCCTAGTCTTTTTGTAGTAAAAATGTCTTATGCTTAGATACTTCTATACTCATTTACTTGCTGGTCTCTTAAACACAATAGTAAGAGCCAGAACAGTAGTCAAAACACACATCAAAGGAGTTGAGTGAGAGCAGAGGCAACAGCATCCAACTCTCATATGCCCCGAAATATCCATTTCAAATATTATATCTGTATGATTCATTAAACATACTTGCTACCACTGAAAAATCCTTTCAACAGAAACTCAAAAAAGCAAAATAAGTATCTTACAGTAATACAATTTTGCCAACTTATGCATTTTATCACATAATATTCGATGTGTTTCTTAAACCTCTGACTCCTGGATTTAACTAGTGAGATCTCATATTTCCTTTAAAAAAAAATTAATTTTCTCCACTACCCTGAGCATTAGAAAAGCTTGAAAACATAACCCAGGTGCATCCTAAAGGCTCAAATACCAGAAGGCACAGAAAAATAACACCAAATTTATTATTTTAGAAAAGTTTCATGTGGTTTTGACGCACCCCTGATTTTGGGAGACTTGACTCATGATTTTTGAATACTCAGGGTTGGCAATGCCAGTCATCATCATAGAAAATTCCAAATGGATGTGGCCTCCTTGCAAATCAAGCACCACTAAGACTGATCTCATGGAGGGTGTTTAAGATGGTCTAATTGTCTATTCAGTTTATCACTTGAAATCCTGTTGCTTCACTGAAGCTTTTTATTCTCACATCACCATCAACCATATCACACCATTCCTTGTTACATGTGCTTCAGAATTCGTCTTCTATTCTTACAAAGCTTCCACACTAAGAAAGCTGTCAAAACTGAACGAGTGCAGAGGGAGGGGAGCTTCAGTGTTAGTAAGTGGGAATGTTAGAATAGACAGGGCTCAAGCCAGTCACTGCGATTAGGTACCAGGTCACTTAATCCAGTAAAGAGCAGTTCTATACAATATAGCAGTGGTCCCCAGTGCAGTGCCCACTGGTGCCATGGTGCCTGCCAGGGCATCTATGTGTGCCTGCGTACTGTCTGGTGGATGAGCATCCACCGAAATGCCGCCGAGAAGCAACGTCATCCAGAGGAGTCGTCGCCGAAATGCCACTGATTTTTGGCGACAACACCTCTGGATGACGCTGCTTGTCAGCGACATTTCGGCGGCGACGTCTATTGACATTGCCACTTCTCGGCGGCATTTCAGCGGATGCTCGTCCACAAGCCACGGTCCTCGGCAGCTCATCATCCAGCGCCCGCCAGATGAAAAAGGTTGGTGACCACTGCACTATAGTAATAAGAATGTTTGAGTCCACTGTACCTTACCTAATTTAGCACTTTCACAGAGGCTACCAATATCAGAGACGAATTGGTGTTATCAATGGTGAGAAATGGATCTGAAAGCCTCACAAAGACAAAGCCTTGTACAATAAAAAACAAGTATTCAATGCTATTGTGTTAACTTCCTTGTTAATTTTCTTATAATGTTGTCATAGTTAGAGTTATGCTCAGTTCAGTACCTGATAACTGAGTATTCCAATTTATGTTAAGAAAACCAAATACAACAAAAGCTAAAAAAAAGCTAAAAGACACTTACAAATATTCATAGTTGTAAAAACTGCACCCAGGCTTTTCAAGATTTGCTTTAATCTAACAGCTGCTATTTGGTTAGCCCTTCATTGTAAGATCTGCACCATGCCAACAAGACAATCATATGCCAGATTCCATTCACAGTGCATCTGGAATTTCAGGATTTTCATAATTTGTAGAGAGCTCAAATTACTTCTGAAAATGAACCTTCAAGTGATTGATACAACAGAATCCAAAACAGTTATCCATCTCTTCTTAGCAACTACTACTATAAAGCATTATGCTGTGTAAAACTTTAGATTTAAACCTCCACCACCACCACCACCATCCACCCACAAATGAAAGAATATTGCTAACACTTCCTAAGTTATGCAAGGTTTTTATTAACCGTGATCATAATTTTCCCAGATAGGTTCAATTTTTTAAAAAAGAGATTAAAATGGTAGACAAATTCTTGCCACAGTCTAAAACCTGTTTTTCTTCTTCAAAGAATCAAATCAACTCCTCATTATGGTATGGAAAAATCAATTACCAAAGAATTGGTAGGTGTCAAAGAGAGAAGTGCATTCATTGTGATCAGCAAATACACACTGTCATAAATGTTTGTTTAAAATAAAGACAATGCCTAAGGTACATCTCTTCTTGGGAGCAATATATTTCATGTGTATAGGGACAATAGAATTGGATTTTCTAATTTTAATTTGGTATATATTTTATAATCTTGTTTTGTTTACATTCTATACAATAGCTTAGTTAAAGAGGCAAAATGTAAGCAATAATTTATATACACCTCTATCCCAATATAACTCTGTCCTCGGGAGCAAAAAAATCTTACCGTGTTATAGGTCAAACTGCATTATATCAAACTTGCTTTGATCTGCTGGAGTGCGAAGCCCCACCCCCCTGCAGCGCTGCTTTACCGCTTTACAGCCGAATTCATGTAGAGGTATATTTAAAAAACTGAAATACTGATCTTTCTTGTGACAGGACGGTACCTTTATTTCTGAGTAATGGCAATATGATAGCATTTCACAAGACTCCAGATGATGCCAACCCTGTTCTCATGTTCCAGGTTTTTCAGGCATAAATTAGCTACAGTTCACACTGAATGCCAGGGAATCTTAAGCTTAGTAGGTTTGGAAATATTTCATTTTTGCTAGATCTTTACCAGTGATGTCACAGTTAAATGAATCATTGTCAAATTGCTATGGATCTCCAGAAAGTTCTTCACAAGCCCAGGAGCCTACTTATCTAAAACCACCCATATGTTCTAGGACAGTATCATCAAACTCTGACTCAAACGGATGTTTTTCAGTTATGACTCTCTGAATGTTGTAAACTGACTATTTTGGATTCTATTACTTACTCTCTTTAGATTACACTAGAATCATGTGCATGTATGTGACACAGAACCACAGACTGTATAGATCAGATTATTAATTGTCACTGTGGATTCTTTTTTTATTATTTAGATCCCTACTGCAACAAAGACAAAATGAATGCAAGAAGACTTAGCCCAACATAATGGTTCACAGCGGAGGACACTATCTGAGAGATCCAAGTTCAGGAGCAGAGAGCATTCACTCTCGGAACTGTAGTTATATATTGTGGATGTGATGGACTAATAGAAATCTGAGCTTGACACTCACATTTCCTTCTTTTAAAACACCCTTCTGAGCTACTAGTAGAATTATTTAATATTTTCTGTCCTCCAATTTAAAATTAAGTGTAAAGAACAGAGAAAGAGGACTCTGAAACAGTATACTGTACATGCTTACCTGGAGCAAGTCTTAAATGCAATAAGAGTATAGTATGTCTCACTTTGGTCAGGTGTCAGCATGTAGCAATTTAACATAGATATAAATCTATATTTATAGATATAAACATAGATATAAATCTATGAGTCTATAATAATATTTGGGGCTAACTTTGGATAAAATCTATTAACTTGTTTATTCTTACAGTACCATGAACAGCATTTTTGGAAATTGCTACATATAATGTAGATATGCTCCAATAAGATCTCCTTACTTTTTCAAATTGTTCAAACATATACCAAAAGTAACATGTCACCAAAATGTTCTATATATTTTTACAAGTATTGTCCAATACATGGCATACAAACAACCATGAATATCTAATACTACATGAATTCAAGGTGCAGCTTCTCTCACTTGTTTAATATACAACAAAAGTTTATTACTGCCATTTAAAAAGAAACGAGAACTTGCTTTTTTTTCCTAACTACAAAAAAAATAGACCATAGGAGCTCTTCCCAATTCTCCTATTAATTATAACAATTCTCTCTCAACTGCACACTAAATACACTAAACAAAATAGTTTAATAAAAGTTGTTTTCTTGAGTATAATCCAGTTCCACATTTGGGATAAACTCTTAAGACAGGAGGATGCTTAATAAAGATGGCCTGTCCTATAGGTGTCTCTGTACTTTGATATTACACATCCTCTGAATTTGTGTGATATTTCACTAGTTTTACAACTGGAGAAAGTCAAATATGATAAAATGTTTCAGCCACAATGCATCATGAAAGAATCTTATTCTCCCTCCTTATTTTACAACGTCGTTACTAACTACTCTGTAAATCCAGCTCAGAAGTGACACCTTGTGGTAAAATAACTTCAGTTAAAACATCTAAACAAACAGGTCACAACTGCCTCCAGTTTTCCCAAATTACAGAGATTTCTAGCTATTTTAATGTGATGCCTTCAGCAGTGCCCAGAGGTTCTTATAAATATTGGGGTCACACTGCACAAACAAGAGTAGACTAAATGCACGTCTATACTGTCCCACTTTTTGGACTAAGGGGTTATGTAAAGTTGCACACATGAAAGTGCTGCGCTGTAAATCCCGTGCTGATACTGTGAGCACAGCTTAAAGGCCTCTAGTTCACACTACAGTAGAATGAAGAGGACTACATTAGTACAAACTCAGGACCGTTAGATTCATATCCACAGAGGGAAGTTATAGAGCAGTATTTTGATGCATGTTGATATGCATGCCCCCTCAGTCCAAACTGTGAGGCAGCGTAGACATGCCCACAGTATCTGCCTTGAGAAATTCACTATCAAACAGAATTTGCAATGTTGTAAACTAATTTTTTTTTTTAATTGTTAGCTATTGTTTTGGTTAGGCCTTGTCTACACTACAAAGTTGCAGCGCTGGTGAGGGGGTTACAGCGCTGCAACTTAGGATGTGTACACACCTGCAGGGCATTACCAGCGCTGCAACTCCCTGTTTGCAGTGCTGGCCGTACACCCGGTCGTGCCTCGGGTGTAGAAGATCCAGCGCTGGATCACCAGCGCTGGTCATCAGGTGTAGACACTCACCAGCGTTTTTGTTGACCTCCGTGGAATAAGCAGGTATCCCAGCATACCTGAGGAAGCCTCTCTGGTAATTAAGCAAACTCCACTGCCCTCCAAGCAGGTCTCCTTCCCCGCGGTGTGCTCTGGCGTTCCCCGACCCCCCCTCCAAGCAGGTCTCCTTCCCCGCGGTGTGCTCTGGCGTTCCCCGACCCCCCCTCCAAGCAGGTCTCCTTCCCCGCGGTGTGCTCTGGCGTTCCTCGACCCCCCCTCCAAGCAGGTCTCCTTCCCCGCGGTGTGCTCTGGGGTTCCCCGACCCCCCCTCCAAGCAGGTCTCCTTCCCCGCGGTGTGCAACAGCGCTGCAGCGTGGCCACATCTAACATCAATTGCAGCGCTGGTTGCTGTAAGTGTGGCCACTCTGCAGCGCTGGCCCTATACAGCTGTACTAATACAGCTGTAACAACCAGCGCTGCAGAATTGTAGATGTAGACATACCCTGAGTCATTAAAGCAGATCCAACTAGACGCCTGAAACACAACATGTTTGGACAGATAACTGAGAACAGAATTTTGCCTTCTTATACTATAGGAGCCAGAAAGAGGTACAGTTCAGCTATCAGATCCAAAGTTAAGTCTGGAGCACTGGCAACTAGAAAAATCATCTCTGCTTGTAAACTTAGCAAATTTCTACTGAAAGTCATAAAGTAAACCTGGAACTTCATGATACTGTTTTTGTAATCACTTTTTGTACTAGAACTGCAATTTAAATACAAATGCATCCAGAATGACATCAAGGCTGGTAGATCAGAAGTTTGCACTTTGACACCAGGTAGCATACACATAAATTGTAACCACAAGCATCCTCCTACACTCTTGTATGTAGGAAATCAAGTTTACAAGAATTCAGTTCACTAACACGCTCTGAATATCAAGAGTCCTGTAAAATGTTTCACTTTACTGCAAGACTAGAAGACATGGGCCCAGCAGGAAAAGACAGTTAGCGCTTAAGTGCTTCCCATTATGCTTGTATCCTCACCCTCCATCTTATAAACAATTGTTAGATTGCCAATGCAATTAGGTGCGATATTACCTCTACAGTCTCTTTAAAAAGTGTAGCTTGAATTTTGCATGTGACTCCTTGAATTTTGCATGATTATTTGATCTTTTATATCTTAAAAAAGCAATAATAGGTTTGGGGTATTTTTTTGTTTTTAAGAACTTTTAAATTTAACTACTTTTGGTGCCCTGTCTAAATTTTCCACTCCTGTCTTAAGATGAACTCAAAACACTCCCCCCAAAAAACTTGATCACAGTTCTGTTCTATTATTTTTAATTAATTTATTTTAAAGAAGACCACCTCCATTTAATAACCCGCATCTGTTCATTCTTGACGTGGTTAAAACAGTTTTCATTCAACAAATCAAGCAACATAATGCATAACGCTGCTAGGAAACCAAAAGGTTGGCAGGATGCTGTTCTGGTCACATGTATATGTTCTGAGTAGAATCATACGAAATCCATTAATCTGTACAAATTACAAAGGGCAATCAGGCTATCAAGAGAAAGGATTTAAACATCTGTTTTATTTGCTAGTCAAAGATCCGTCCAAGCCTAAGAAACAGACAAGAAAAGCAGGTGTAACAAAAGCAGGAGATTGCTGTTGCCCAACTTTTTCCTCAAACATCAGTATCAAAAACTATCGTGTTCATGTATCAGAGGGGTAACTGTCTTAGTCTAGACCTGTAAAAGCAGCAAAGAGTCCTGTGGCACCTTACAGACTAACAGACGTATTGGAGCATGAGCTTTCATGGATGAATACCCACTTCGTCACATGCATCCGACAAAGTGAGTATTCACCCATGAAAGCTCATGCTCCAATACGTCTGTTAGTCTATAAGGTGTGTGACAAAGTTCCTCCTCTACCTTGATGGGTCCTGCGCTTATTGGCAGATTTGCTCACCTCAGTGATCTTCCCGACAGTCTGGATCAACTCCTCCTGTGTCTGATCAGGAGCTGGGAGGTTTGGGGGGAACCCGGGCCCGCCCTCTACTCTGGGTTCCAGCCCAGGGCCCTGTGGATTGCTGCTGTCTATAGTGCCTCTTGTAACAGCTGATTGACAGTTACAACTCCCTTGGCTACTTCCCCATGGCCTGCTCCAAACACCTTCTTTATCCTCATCACAGGACCTTCCTCCTGGTGTCTGATAACACTTGTACTCCTTAGTCCTCCAGCAGCACAGCCTCTCACTTTCAGCTCCTTGTGCCTTTTGCTCCCAGCTCCTCACACGCACTTCCTCTGCTCTAGCTCCTCCTTCCCTGACTGGAGTGAGCTCCTTTTTAAACTCAGGTGCCCTGATTAGCCTGCCTTGATTGGCTGCAGGTGTTCTAATCAGCCTGTCTGCCTTAATTGGTTCTAGCAGGTTCCTGATTACTCCAGTGCAGCCCCCGCTCTAGTCACTCAGGGAACAGAAAACTACTCAGCCAGTGACTAGTATATTTGCCCTCTACCAGACTCCTGTACCACACTGGCCTGGGTCTGTCACAGGCGTCACAGGACTCTTTGCTGCTATCGTGTTCATGTTCATTTGAAACCAAGTCTATATTTCAGAAAACAGGTAAAATGTAAATCATTGCAACAATCTGCCAGAGATTGGTAGGTTACCCTACTGGACTGAAGTAGGTGGAGAGAAAAGAAATTAATCCAAAGGTTTCAATTGCAGCCCAAGCTTTCCTCACACCACCCACCCACCACGCCCAATGGATGGGGAAGTGCCACAGGAGTTGTAGGTAGGACATAAAAAGGCAGTGGAAGGTGGAGGAGTCAGGCCCAGTCTCTGCTCTTTCCCCCAAGCTCTGTTTAAGATTTATTCTGCTGTTACTGCACCTCCTACCTGAAACAGCCTGTTGGCCTGTTCCTTATCCATCATTCTTATCACAGCTCTCAGGCTGTCTGCTGCTACTGAATCCCACCCAGCGATGGAACTGGGTGGAAAATGGTCTTCCCATCCCACAAAATGGTTTTAAAAATGTACCCATTCTGCTTTGGGATGAATTCAAAACCTTTTTTCTTTGTGTGGAAAAACCCAGAAGAGAGATCCAGAGAAGGGACTTAAACCCAGGTCTCCTATCTCTCAGGTGAGCACCCTAACCACCAAGCCATAAAGTCACTGTTACTTTTTCACTATCTCCCCTGTTGGAGCTGTTCTACTTTCTATAAATAATTCAATATTCATTGAGTCCCAGTGACTAGGGAACTCACCTAGGTTGTGGGAAACAGGGCTTCAGTTCCCAGGTCTCCAAGTCAGGCAGAGCAGGGATGTGAACTTGAGTCTCCCACAGGACTGGTGAAAGCCCTGATCACCAGTTTATGGGCTAGTCTGAGGTGACTTTATATAGAATCTCACCCCCCCCTCCCCCCCACACACAAATTCCATCCTAGCGCTGAGAAACTTCCTGACAAAGGATTCATCAGAACTGACCATTTCCTATGAAAACTTTCAGTTTTGACTGAAATGGCATTGTGAAAGTTACTGGTAACCCCCCTTAGCAACTAACAGTTTAGCCATTAGAGGGAAGCAGAAGCCTCACGTACACAGTACCCTGAACTTTCGAACTGTCTTCTCTCTTCTGCCTTAAAGCAGGGGAAGCTAGCTCCAAACCAGTTTTCACACAGAAGTACGGAGTCTGACAACCACCAATCAAGTGTTAACATGCAAGGGTCTTTGTCTGAAAGTGTATAAAAAGTTTGTGAAATTTGTGTAAGGCAGAGTCTTTGTACCAAGGTGCAGGGCTCTCTTTTTTTCTGCAGAATAAAGCATCTTTCCTTAACCCTGTCAGGCTGTTATTGGCTCTCAGCTACGCAGACCCGACATTTCGGTAACAGCATTTTCCACCGAAAAAAAAAGTTTTTTAAAAAAATTTGAGCAGCTTTACCCAGAAAGCATGTTCCCTTCCTGGAACATGCACTTCTAAAGGGCTGCTGCTTTTTGTCATATTGGCTGGGAGGGGGAGGAGGAGAAGGAAGAAGAGACTGAGGTATACTTTCCTCTTCTTGCCTACATATGACACATTTGGGGTGATAAGGAGAAAAGCAGTAAACCTCTACTTAGATTATGGTTATATAAATGTGTTGTCATTATACATCCACAGATTTTTTAAATGTTTGGAAAAGTGCTTGGACAACATTAAACAACACACTTGTGTTTGGTTTTTTTGTAAAAATACCATCAAGAATTAGAGGAGGAGAATACTAAAGGTCTTCTACCAAGCAGTCATAAAGCATGTGGCAAGAGGCAAGCATAATGTATGAAGAAATTAAGACTTAAAATGAACTGTCCAGATTTCACAGAAAGCTAAATATCCATTGGTGTCATGTCAGAAAGACTAAATGTTTTGCATAGTTATCAAAATGTGCAAAAAATTTACTGATAAGGACAGTCCCTTGTAAGTGTGTTCAAGACCATTAGAATTTACTCCTTGCATGTATTACTCTGCTGCTCATGTGAAATGCATGATCTGAAAAAGGGGTAAATAGGGAGGTTGAAAAGTTTGCAGATGATACAAAATTGTGCATGACAGTTAAGTCCAAATTTGACTGCAAAGAGTTACAAAGAGATCTCACAAAACTGGATGACTGGCTAACTAAATGGCAGATGAAATTCAAGGTTGATAAATGCAAAGTAGTAAACAAACATAATACCAACTATATATACAAAATGATCGGCTCTAAATTAGCCATTACCACTCAAGAAAGAAGACTTGGAGTCACTGTGGATAGTTCTCTGAAAACATCTACTCAATGTGCAGTCACAGTTAAAAAACTTAACAATGTTAGGAACCATAAGGCAAGTGATAGATAATGAGCCAGAAAATATCATAATGCCTCTGTATAAATCCACAGTAAACTCATTTTTGATGACTGCCCTATTCTGTTCATTTCGATTTGAAACATCTGGCATTGGCCAGTGCCAGAAGACAGAATACTGAGCTAGATGGTCCACTGGTCTGACCCAGCCTGGCCATTCTTATTACTCTACTATTACCAGTTTGTTTTGTAAAATGCAACGAGGAGATAAATTTGCAACCTTCTTTAGCACTGCTAGTACTCACTAAATATTTTAGTTTTAGAGATTTTTTTTAAATATTCCACAACTTGCAGATCAGAAGAAGCCTTAATCTCATATTCTATAAGCTATATTATCATCTATGAGGTAAAAAGACTTTATAGAGGCTATGTCTCAAAAATGTATACTGAAAGCTAGGTTTATTACAATGCCTGCTGAGCATATGTTTCCCATCCTACAGAATTTAGATTTGCTTAGGATGGGAAACCTTATGTTACTTTGGCTGACAAAAAAGACTTAGAATCTGAGACAGCCAATAGCATCAGAAGAACAAAAATATTTGGAATTGAGGCTCAAGGCAGAAAAACTCCAGACAAAACTGTATGGCCTGAATTTAGATTGTACTACAGAGAATGGGAGAATCCATCATGTACATGCGTTACTGTAAGCTATGATTAAATATTGTCATTTGGCTGTCACCCATTTGGAACATATTGCGAAACCTGACTTGGGCTGAGGGAGCCTGAGTTAGGGAGCCTTTTTAAGAAGTTTAGTTGTGGACATATTGTATTTCAAGATGGACTTAAATCACCATTGTGACTGAACTCTCTCTAATCTTTTCAAGGAGAATATTCTTGTTGTAAGGCTTTGCACAAGCTAGAAAATGTTATGCTGGAATTCACAGCAATGAAAGACAATCCTAGTCTTTATAGCTGAAATATCTTTTACATGGCAAATATGAATGGATTAGCCATTTTTGTGTCTTTAGAGGCAAAGTTGTCCAAAAAGAAAAAATCTACACACATGAAGCTGAAACTGAACATGTGGGTGCCAGATTCAACAGCTATAGCAACCACTATTCACATTATTTCAGTGCTTTGATCCCACACAGCTGCCTAGTGAAAGAATTTGCTCGTTGTAGCAACATTAAAACTGACAATTTTCCATTTCATTTTATATATTTTTTAAGAAAAAGGTTTTAAAGGCCATCTCTAAAATGACATTTAAAACCACATTTAAAAACAGTGGGCACACACATATTTAACTTTAAGCTATCAAGTAACCTGCCTTTCATAATATATTGTTCTTGCTTCAAATATTGCTTTCACTGTCCTACAGCAAGACAATGGCAGAATATGGGTTGTCCAAAATGAACTTAATTTAAAATAGCCCATGCCCATGCATCTATGTGTATGAAGCAAAGCACACCTCACAACTTAATAAGCAGTCTGATTTGTGAGGAGCAAGTGGCCCTAGTGCTGCTATTCTCCTATAGTCTCCATATCTTATTCTTTACTGAGAAAAAGAGAAAGAAGGGATAAAATGCATTTGTGGACACAGTTACAGTGATCGCTCAACACCTGGCAGCACTAGTGGAGGATTTGTTAGCTCTAGTCCATATGACCAGATTGACATTATCCATAATATTATCCATAATATTTAGGTATTAGAACTTTTATGTAAATTTGAAATACATTTTAGAAGGGAGATGTCATCTCGCAGTCTTGGACTAGTAGTGGCAGTGGCATTTTAATTTGTATGAAAACAAGGACAACGCTAAAACATAAGGCCAAATGCAACACACAGACCAGGAACAAGAGTGAATCTAGCAATCACTGGGGCACATTAGTCTAAAACAGAGACAGAATAAACAAATGCTTCTAGACAATCACAGCAGCAAAAGTAGCTCATTTTTCTTTACCTGACAGAAGAAGACAACATCAAAAATATAACCACCATGTTTTCTTGTCAGACACTTAACTCTGAATCTTAGCTGCCCACAAACAAATGACCAAAGAATGTTGCCCCCCAGTCTTGTGAATAATTTGATCTAATTTTCAGAACGTAAAATTATTACTCTTAACAATAGAGTACAATATAAAATTTATTGTTCATTTAGGAGAGCCTCCAATTCATCTGATCTCCAACTTGAATACGGGACAGCTGAATTCTCTTGCTTTGTTTTGGAAGAATATAAGTGCATAAATCTAGAGTGTCTGCATCAACAAACAATTCCATGTCGTAATATATTGACCTCATCACTTAACATTTTTTCCTAACCTTGGTCATCCTATGCCTAGTGTATTTTCTTGGAGTGATGAAATTTAAATTATGCAAGTTTCAAAGTCACCACTTTTAATATTTAGATATTTCTTCCCCAAATCTTCCCATTTTCTATACTGCTCTTCTACATGCAGTGCTTTAATTGACGTAGGCAACTTGTAGCAACTTCATAGGTATACACAGATTTCTCCTAAGATAATTTCCCTCACATGCTGAATCAATTCAGTTTTTGCATATGCAAAAGGCAGTAAATGCATGAACTGTCTTTTCAAGTCTCAGTTCAGAGGAAGGGTACTCCATTCAAACTATGTAGCTTACTTGAATTATGTACAAGTGTACATCTCATTGGTTTCTTCATCTATTCAAAAAAAAAAAAAAAGTAGCTCTTATCTTTCCCCTGTGCATAACATATTTAAAATTAATCCCTCCAATTTGATTGTATCTATGGAAGCCTGAACATCTAACCGAACTCCAAATTTAAGTCTAGTGGCTTGTATAAAAACTAACAGGTCCTCTGTTGTTAGCAAGACTCAACTACCGCACATGCCCACGTTTGCTGAAGTGACTAGCAATTCTGTGTGCCCAACTTGGGCTCTTCTAATGTGTCCTGATTTTCAGAAGGAAAGTGCCAATACTTGTGATATTTTGTGTTTTTCTTGAAGCCCCAGTGATGCAGTTACGTGAGAAAGATCGGTTACTTGCTTTGAGCAATAACTGGAGTTCTTCGAGACATGTCCCCCTAAGGATGCTCCACTTCAGGTGCATATACGTCCCTTGCACCTTTGATCACAGATTTCCTTGTAGCAATGTCTGTTCGGCCCCCATGTGCTCCACATATCCGCGTGCCCCAGAGCAAAGATATCTATGTCTATGGAGCCAAACAGCCTTCAGTTCTTTCTCTACTACAAAATCTCACAGAGGAATCTAAAACAGAAAGCAAGATAGCGGAATTCCCATAAGATAGCCGCTCCTTCTTCAAATAGTGTCCCTATATGTGCTCAGCTTCAGGTAGCTCCCAAGCAGTAACCCCACAGGCAGGAGAGAAATCTGGAACAGAATCTAATACTAATTGCACTGCGCACGGCAGTCTCTGAACTAGAGGCATGCACAAAGGCATAGCACTTGGAAAAAGTATGTATTGAAGTCCAGGTTGCCACTTTGCAAATTTCAACTACTGAAACATTCCTAAGTAATGCCACAGAAGTAGACTGCTACCTTGTAGAATGAGCTAACACTCTGCAAGGGGGTTGAATGGTGGCAGAGTCATAATATGAAATGATACAACCAAAGATCCATCTTGAAAGCCACTGGGTGAAGACTGTTTCAATTGCAGACAGATCCACAAACAGCATTGGTGACTTTCTGAATGGTTTAGTTCTGTCCAAATAGGAGGCTAACACCCATATAACATCCAGGATACAGAAGGCAGCTTCCCGCCGAGCATGATGTCATTTGGGGGAAAAAAACTGGAGATCAATGGTCTAGTTAACATGAAACTCAGAAGGCACGTTAGGTAAAAATTTAGTATTTGGTCATAAGGAGTCCATTTCCCAGAAGAACACTGTAAATTGGAAGTCCACCATTAAAACCCCCAGTTCTCTAACCCTTCAGGCAGAAGAGATGGTGGCCAAGAAAGCAGTTTTCATCACTAAGTGAACCAATGAACATGTGGCTAGTAGATCAAAAGAGTGTATTATAAGGCAATTAATGACAAGATTCAAATCCCACATTGAAGTGGGTTCTATAATTTGTAGAAAAAGATTCATCAGATGGCTCAGATATCTCAACCTAGTGGGGTGAGCAAAAACTGAAAAATCTTTTTATCAGTAAATGACAGGTTGTTATAGCCACCAAATGAACACTGACCAAAGACCAGGTCTTTTTAATTCTAGCAGGTAGTCTGCAACAGCAGAAAGAGAAGAGCAGACAAGAAAAACTTCTTGATGGGTACACCTGAGGTGATATATCCGCCGCTTCTGTAGGTAAATGTGATGTGTGGACTGCTTTCTACTATTTATCATCGCCTGTTGCGCTCCTGTTGAGCAGGAAGTCTCTATGCCAGAGAGAAAATGGGAAGACCATTTGCTCTAGATGGTGTGAGCAGAGAGATGCATGCCCCATATCAAGATGGATATGTCTGAAGTGATAATGGCCAGAGGAGCTTGAAAGAAGGGAACTCTTGCACAGAGTTTGGAGGGGTTCTTCGACCAAGTCCAGAACCCCACAGGGAAGAGAGACTTGTCTGTCGACACTGTGCTTGTTTGGTATGCACATTACCCTGAGCTATCCCTAGAAACGATGGAAATGTAATCTGCCATCGTGGGTCAGAAGATGCATGCCACCATATGGCCCAAGAGCTGAATACAATTCTTTGTTGAAATCTGAGGGCTTAACTGAATCTCTGCAATAAGAATCTGTAGATTTATAAACCTGTCCAAAGGTAGGCAAGCCCTGGCTGTCACAGCATCTAGAAAGGCTCTATAAAATCTAGCCATCAAACTATGATCAACACCAGGGCTGGCTCCAGGCAACAGCGCAGGAAGAAGGTGCTTGGGGCAGCCAATTGAAAGGGATGGCACGTCCAGGTCTTCGGCGGTGGGTCCCTCAGTCCTTCTTGGAGGGAAGGACCGGCCGCCGAAGAATGAAGCAGTGCAGTAGAGCTGCCGCTGAAGTACCACTGATTGCGGCTTTATCTTTTTTTTTCTTCGCCACTTGGGGCGGCATAAAAGCTGAAGCCGAGCCTGATTAAGACAGACTTTGCAAGATTGATCCGGAGGCCTAAAGTGTGAAACAAAGACCTTGTCATATGTACTCAGGGATCAGTAACCGATTAAATGATAAGAAACAAAGGGTACGAATAAATGGTCAGATTTTCACAATGGAGAGAGGTAAACAGTGGGGTTCCACAAGAATCTGTACCAGAACCAGTGCTGTTCAACAGATTCACAAATTATCTGGAAAAAGGAATCAACAATGACTTGGCAAAATTTGCAGACAATACAAAATTACTCAAGACAGTGAAGTCCAAAGCAGACTATGAAGAGTTACAAAAGGATCTCTCAAAAACTGGTGATGGAGCAACAAAATGGCAGATGAAATTCACTGTTGACAAATGCAAAATAATGCAAATTGGAAAACATAATCCCAACTATACATGCAAAATGATGGGGTCTACATTAGCTGTTATCACTCAAGAAAGATCTTATCGTTTTCAGAGAACTACTCACCTCTGCTCAACGTGCAGCAGAAGTCAAAAAAGCTAAGAGAATTTTAGGAACCATAAGTCAAGGGATAGATAAGCAAGAAAATATCAATGCCTCTATAGAAATCCATGGTACACTCACACCTTGCAGACTGCATGCAACTCTGGTTGTCCCATCTCAATAAAAGATAGATGAAAACTGGAAAAAGTAGAGAGAAGGGCAACAAAATAATGGTATGGAACAGCTTCCATATGATGAGAGATTAATAATGTATTCATCTTAGAAAAGAGATGACTAAGGAGTGATATGATAGAGGTCTATAAAATCACAAATGGTGTGGAGAAAGTGAACAAGGAAGTATTATTCACCCCTTCACAAAATTAAAAAAAAGGGATGACCTGATGAAACAGGTCAACAGGTTTAAAACAAACAAAAAGGAAGTACTTCTTCACACAATCCACGGTCAACTGTTGGAACTTGCTGCCAGGGAGGCTGTGAAGGCCAAAAGTATAACTGGATTAAAAAATGGATTGGATAAATTCATGGAAGACAGATCCGTCAACGGCATTAGCCAAGATGGCCAAGGACAAATCCCTATGCTCCGGGTATCCTTAAATCTTCGAATGCCGGAAGCTGGGACTGAAGACAGTCACTCTATAACTGGCCCGTTCTGTTTATTCCCTCTGAAGCACCTGGCAATGGCCACTGTCAGAAGACAGAATGCTGGGATAGAGAGACCATTGGTCTGACTCAGTATGGGCATTTTTATGTTTTTAGATACTGTTGCTATGACATCCTGACATAATTGACCCAAGTAACTAATCATCGAGATAAGGGAAGACAATTATGCCTAGATGATGTAGATGAGAGATTATGACTGCCATGAGCTTTAAGAATACACTGCTACCTCAATATAACGCCACCTGATATAACATGAATTTGGATATAACACGGTAAAGCAGTGCTCCGGCAGGGGTGGGGCTGCGCACTCCGGTGGATCAAAGCAAGTTCAGTATAACATGGTTTCACCTATAACTCGGTAAGATTTTTTGGCTCCCAAGGACGGTGTTATCTCAAGGTAGAGGTGTACTACTGAGGCAGAAGAGAGGCCAAAAGACAGCACTTGATATTGGAAGTGGCTGTGGTTAACTGTAAAATTGAAGAAACCTCTTGTGAGAGAGCTGACTCACATCATGGAAATACAAGTCCTGAAGATTAAGAGTCACAAACCAAATCTCCGGAATCTAGAGAAGGAATTATAGCTGCAAGTCAAGGGTCATTATTCTGAATCTCATGTAGTTGTTAGATACCCGAGATCTAACACTGGCCTCCACCCCTCGTTCTATGGGGGACCAGAAAGTATCTGGAATAGAACCCTTTCCCCTGTGCTGCAGTAGAACTGCTTCTGTGGCCAAGAGCTGACCTTCATTTATGATGGCCTTAAATTGTTCCTGATGTTCCTCTGGAAAATAGTCAATAAAGGTGTTAAATTTATTTTTATTTTATTTAGTTTAGATCAGGGGTCAGCAATCTTTCAGAAGTGGTGTGCCAAGTCTTCATTTATTCATTGTAATTTAAGGTTTCGCGTGCCAGTAATACATTTAAACATTTTTAGATAGTCTCTCTCTCTGTAAGTCTGTATTATACAACTAAACTATTGTTGTATGTAAAGTAAATAAGGTTTCTAAAATGTTTAAGAAACTTCATTTAAAATTAAATTAAAATGCAGATTTTATCAGTTTAGTGTGATCCTTGCCTTTGCTTTTCCTTGCTGAGTTTTCCAATGTCTGGCACGTATTTAGATACTTTAAGCTGCACACAGGCTTCTGAGAGATCAGTTGTTAATCGGCTCCAAGAGGGACAGGGGACAGATTTCACATGTGAAAATACCTGTTCACAGAGGTATGTGGATCCAAATGCTGAAAGCATTGCAAACATAATTTTCTTCAAACAGCTAAATTTCACAGACAGGGGCATCCAGCAGGTCAGAATAGAGGCCTCATGAGCTCTCTTGGTAGCTTCAAGTGCACTCTGCGTATCTACAAACTTTGATGCCCACAATTCTGAGCCTTTTAACTGAATGAGCTGCATTTCAAAATCTTCAACATCCATCCACTGAAATACAGACAAATTCAAGTCGCTTTCGTTGAACTTTTCAGAAAGTTTTTTAGTCTTTTAGAAAAGAAACCATTGGGCCAAATTACTGGAAATCCTGAAATCTGTCAGAAAATTCTGATTCCAGTTCTTGCATGTACATTCCAATCTCACCGACGCTGACAGTGCAACATGTCCATAGCTCTTTTATGTGTTGGAAGTAGCAGAAAGTATAAGTTTGAATATCCCAAGAAAAAACTGCTAGTTTTACAACAAATGCCTTCCAAGTTTCATAAAGATCCAGAACCATTTGCCCTGCACCCTTGAGACAAAGGTTGAGTTCATTCAGGTGAGCAGTGATGTCAGTTAGAAACATGAGCTTACACAGCCATTTGTCATCATATAGTTCGGGGTAGTTTTGTCCTTTTTCCGACAAAAAGGCCTTGATTGCATCAAAACAGTTTACAAAGCACACCAAAACCTTGCCACGACTTAGCCACCAAATGTTGCTGTGAAGTGTAATGGTGTTATAAGCACTGTCCATCTCTTCTAGCAGTGCTTGAAACTGTCTGAGAGTCAAAGCAGATCAAGCAACAAGGAAATTCACAATTCGCATCACTGTATTTATTACATTATTAAGCTCTGAATTAGAAATTTTAGCACACAGGTTTTCTTGATGGATGATACAGTGAAATTTGACTGTCAGGCGGCCAATCTGATCTTCAAGTAACTTTACAAATCCTTTCTGTTTTCCGACCGTGGCAGGAACACCATCTGTTGTCACAAAATATTTTTCTGATGTCTTCTACCACCTAACTGAGCACAGTAAAGCTGACACACAATTCTCCATCTCAGGCTTAAGAACCAAGGGTGGTTTGCCCATGCAGTCCTGTATATTCTCTACTCCTGTGGAGAACTACGTGCGACCATGCAAGTGGAGAATTGATATCTTCCACAGATTTCTTTGCTTCCCCACAGAAAAATTACTTTCTGACATGGAAGCGAAGAGAATTGACAAGAGCAGTCAGGTGACCCTCCCCAGCAGTATGTTTCAGATGTCCAGGGCAGCTGGCAGAGAGGTAAATCACTGTGGCGCAGTGAGCAGGAATGGGGAAGACCCAGCTGGTGGCTCCGACCCTGCGCCCGACTCAGCTGCCTGTCCTGGCTGGCTGGGGAGGTGGTGACTTCCTCTTCCCTGGCACGACATCCAGGGCTGTGTCAGAACCACCCCCAGATGTCTCCCCTGGCTGTAGGAAGGTTTGAAAACTTTTCCCCTCCCCCCCCCACCTCACGCTTCCTGCCCCCATTCCTCCTCAGCTGCAGGGGGAGTGGTCACTGTACAGGAAGCTGCCCTCCGATCCACCCAACCTCCGTGCATCCAGACATATCCCCTACGAACCTCACCCACCCACCCACACCCCGCACCCAGAACCCGTCTGACAAGCCCCACAGACCCCCTGCACCTGCACTACCCCGATGAGACACCTGCACCCGGATTCCCATCTTACCAAGGCCTAATCAGTTGCTCCTGGACCTCCACCCTACTGACCACCACTCTCCCAGCGTCTCAACTCCTCACTCAGACCCCCATACCCACGCCTCACCACCAAGTCCTATCCCTCCACCTACCCAGACCCCGTCCCGCTGAGCCCCAACCACCCTCACCTGGACTCCCCTGCAGAGTCCCATTACCGTTGCACCCAGAACTCCCCAACAAGCCCCTGGATTCCCCACTGAGCCACCCAAACCCAGACTGCACCACACAAAACCCTCTCAACCCACACCTAGATCCCCTCGCAATAAGCTCCTTCACACTTGGATCCTGCCTTGCTGAGCCTGCCTGCGAACACCTGGAGCACCTGGCACAGAGAGGCAGGGTGCTGGGCTGTTTCTGTGGCAGGCCTGGTTCTTGCACTGTGTTAGGGTTGGGTCCAGCCTCACCACTGAATCCGTGTCCCGGGGGCAAAGGGGAGAGCTGCACAGTGATCTCCCACCTCTGTGCAGCCAGTGGCCTGTGCGACCCAATGCCATGCTTGTGCCTCCACATTTATTTGACAAATAAAATTTGCAGAATTTTAAAATATTGTGTGCAAAATTTCTCCTTTTTTGGCACAGAATACCCTTGGGAGTAATTCTCATTACAGGCCATGAGTACGTATAAGGCACATCCATAGGCCGAACAGGCACTCCTACCAAAAATCTCCCATCAAAGGTATGAGCGGCGCACACGTACCTGAAATGGAGCACCTATAGGGACACTTCTCAAAGAATCTCAGCTTACTTTAAAAGAACATAAGCTTTTCATCCTCATGGGTACAGAATAAAGTTTGAAAATATGAACCCTAAAACCTCAAACAGCAGAAAGAAAATGAAGAGTAGCCACCGTTTTTTAAATATTGATGACAAACTACAACTCATGAATATTTTGGGGCCTGACTCATGACTTAAATGCTCGAGGTTGGAAATGCTGCAAATGCCTGGGAGTCAGGACTCCTAAAATTCTTGTTCCATTGACTCACTGTGTGACTTTAAACTAGTCACTTAACTATTCTTCAGATTACACATCTGTACTCCAAAGTGCTGAATCTCAATCAGAAATTATTTTAAAGGATTTGAATACCTTAAATGAAAGGTTCTAAGTAAGTAAAAGCCAAAATACACCTAGAGAAATGAACAACCTATCAGAAAGCTCTTAAGTGACTATGTATTCTTAATTTATTCTAATACTTAGATGGTTAATTGCATCTTAAATGTAAGTTTTATTCAATACTTGCAAGTTCCTTTCAGATACGATTCTATATATGTGCTAAATTATCAGCTTGAAAATGTATATTAAAAACATTAAGAATGATGTTGCACATGCAAAGGTTATAGCATTATGAAACATAATATCACAGCAAAACCAATAATCCTCAAAAGGCAGCAAAGAATCCTGTGGCACCTTATAGACTAACAGACGTTTTGGAGCATGAGTTTTCGTGGGTGAATACCCACTTCCTCAGATGCATGAGGAAGTGGGTATTCACCCACGAAAGCTCATGCTCCAAAACGTCTGTTAGTCTATAAGGTGCCACAGGATTCTTTGCTGCTTTTACAGATCCAGACTAACACAGCTACCCCTCTAATACAATAATCCTCAAGTGACCCTTCATTTCCCACTTGCTTTTTGTAAGCTTTGTTTAAATCATGTAACTGTCCAATATGTTTCACAAGAATCTATTTAATGGAACTGCAAATGTAAAATATGCCACTAGCTGGCAACCATTGGCAAATATTAATTAGCATCACTGTTGGAATCTTAAATAGTGCAGTCTGAAAGCTGGGTGTGAATGGAGAAAGATATAGAGACTGGAGAAACGATATTAGAGAAAATTCTATCAACTTGATCCTCTCCATACAGTTCTCATCCTGGGACATTTTAGATATTAAATTACAATTAATATTGGGCAAATGAACAGAATGTTAAGTTATAGTTTTGTTTACCTGTGAAACAGGGACTCTTACTAGTTTAAACTTTGTTCATTTTACTTTTTAGCCATTTCATCTTGTGGTGTCACATTTCAATGTTTTCGTAAAGCTGTCTATAATAAAATTATTACTTGATACATTCTTCACAATCAGGCCTATGCATAACAATGCTCTAAATTTTAGGGGGCCAGGGCAACAGGCAGATTGTTCTCCCCTTGCACAAAGTATATCAACCTGCAGCACCTTCACTGGTTTCCCTAGCCTATCTAACACAAACATAAAAAATGCCATCAGGATTATCAAAGATCTCCTCCTCAGTCTTCTGACTATATACTCCTCATATTGCCTTCCCCATACACTGTAGTCCTTCAGTATTGACCTCCTCGCTTCCCAATCAGCTCTCCATAATTTGGGGTTGCTCTTTCATTTGTGTTGCCCCGTTTTTGCAGAATTCTCTATCTCCAGTAGAAATAAAGTTAATTATGCCTTTTAAATTTCTTTAAAACCTTTTCTTACTATAGCTTAGCTTTAAAACCTTTTCTTACCATAGCTCTGTAGAGCATTTTGATACTGTGTAAGGATACAAATGAAGTACAATGCATGTCTTATTAACAGAGGGCTAAAATGTTCCAGCAGCAATAAGCCAAATTCCTCTTAAAAGGTTCGAGTCCCACAGTTTCTCCAATGTAAATCTCAAAAGTGTGTTTAGCAGCTAAAGAACCATAAAAGAGCAGTAGTCATTTAGACATTTTTATTACTTGCTATGTAAGGGGTAAACCTCAATATTGACAATAGCTAATACAATTATTTTAATTTATTACGTTAGATTGCTATAAATTCACCTGGACGTTTACTAAATTTGAAAAAATATTTCTAAATAATTTTGTATGCATGGCTGTTGGACAATAGCAGCTTACATATTGGTTTGTAATCATTTGTTTTATTAACTTAAGTATTCAGGGTAATTAAAGAAACTTAGGAAATTTCTGCTTTCCTAATAAATGACAAACATGAAATGCTTCCACGTGACTATCACCATCAGGTCCAATTGCAGTTTTTAAAGTTTAGTTGGTTGTAATATTCTATACACTTTATTTTATATAATGTTGGAAAAACATTTAAGTGTTAGTCATGATTTTTTTTTTAATTTGTAGTTTTTATTTGTGAACTACAGGTGAAACGACTGTCGACTGAAATCTTGGTAATTGTGTGATTAAAAGGCAAAACACCCAAGAGGAGTGTCAGCTCAAAGAGTCTCTCCCTTGTTAATGAATGTGAAGATTTTCTTTTCCAGGATCTCAAGGTAAGCAATATATAGCACCTGGTTTGCCAAGGCCATAAAAGGCTGAGCCAGGAGACTCATCTCTGCCCTCTCCCCCTTCACACCCTTTTCGGTGCCACTGATCTGGAGATATATATTGTCATCAAATTTGAAATAGTTGTGTGTGAGGATAAAGTTGTGTGTGAGAGTTCAGCAGCTCTCGTCCACTCACGCGCCTTCTCTACCTATGCTACACTGATGACATCTTCATCATCTGGACCCATGGGAAGGAGACTCTGGAAAAATTCCGCCACGATTTCAACAGCTTCTACCCACCATCAACCTCAGCCTGGACCAATCTACACGGGAGGTCCACTTCCTGGACACCACGGTGCAAATAAGTGATGGTCACATTAACACCACCCTATGCTGAAAACCTACCGACCGCGATGCCTACCTTCATGCCTCCAGCTTCCATGCCGGGCACATCACACGATCCATTGTCTACAGCCAAACACTAAGGTACAATCACATCTGCTCTAAACCCTCAGACAGAGACCAACACCTACAAAATCTCCACCAAGCATTCTCAAAACTACAATAGCCGCACGAGGAAATAAGGAAACAGATCAACAGAGCCAGACGTGTATCCAGAAGCTCCTACTGCAAGACAAACCCAAGAAAGAAACCAGCAGGACTCCACTGGCCATCACATACAGTCCCCAGCTAAAACCCCTCCAACACATCATCAGGGATCTACAACCCATCCTGGACAACTTTCACAGGCCTTGGGTGGCAGGCCAGTCCTCGCCCACAGGCAACCTGCCAACCTGAAACATATTCTCACCAGTAACTGCACACCGCACCATAATAACTCTAGCTCAGGAACCAATCCATGCAACAAACTTCGATGCCAACTTTGCCCACATATCTACAATAGCAACACCTTCACAGGACCTAACCAGACCAGCCATACCATCACCGGTTCATTCACCTGCACATCCACCAATGTAATATATGCCATCATATGCCAGCAATGCCCCTCTGCTATGTACATCGGCCAAACTGGACAGTCGCTACGGAAAAGGATAAACGGACACAAATCAGACATTAGGAATGGCAATATACAAAAACCTGTAGGAGAACACTTCAACCTCCCTGGCCACACTATAGCAGACCTTAAGGTGGCCATCCTGCAGCAAAAAAACTTCAGGACCAGACTTCAAAGAGAAACTGCTGAGCTTCAGTTCATCTGCAAATTTGACACCATCAGCTCAGGATTAAACAAAGACTGTGAATGGCTTGCCAATTACAAAACCAGTTTCTCCTCCCTTGGTTTTCACACCTCAACTGCTAGAACAGGGCCTCATCCTCCCTGATTGAACTAACCTCGTTATCTCTAGCTTGCCTGCATATATATACCTGCCCCTGGAAATTTCCACTACATGCATCTGACGAAGTGGGTATTCACCCACGAAAGCTCATGCTCCAAAACATCTGTTAGTCTATAAGGTGCCACAGGATTCTTTGCTGCTTTATTTGACAGTGTTTAAGCAACTTTCTAGTTAAACTCAAACACACAAAAGAACCACTACTCCAAGAATCTGTAAGAAGAGCCAATGCATTCTTTGAGGACTATTTAAATTGAAGACTCTTCTTAAGAATCATCTTAGTTTAGAAAGGCTATTTTAAACCTAAAAGACATGTAAAAGTAAGGATGTTTGACTTATTTAAAACAGAATTTAACTCCTATTAAACCCTAATGAAACTCAAGGACTAAACACAAGAAAGAGTGAAAACAAAGGATATTTGAATTCCCTCCATAAGAACAATATACAATTAATACCCTGTTCCATAACAAACAAATTTCATATTCATGCGCTGAAGATGCCACCTGAACCATTCCATAAAGGTCTTAAGCCAATGAAAAGGTGACAGCAGGAAATATTTAAATCCAGATGAGCCCTAAAAGGGGTGTGCCTTGCACCTCCAACGAAACTGTAAAACGTGAAGACTATACCGCTCTCTGAATTAAGCAAGCAGCATACTCTGCTTCTGTTTCTTAACCTCAATGGCAATTTGGTCTTACTCATGCCATCTCTTTCAAGCAAGCAAATGTCAGCAGTATGACAAAGAAGTAGTTAACATACAGCATCAAGAAGCTGTCACCTTCCAACACAACAGTGCTTCTGCAACATAATAATATCACAAAGAATCAGAGAAAGTTTACCAGAGCACTGCCGAGGAATCAAATTTATTTTTTTCCTGTAATGATTTTAATGAGATATTGAAATGCTAATTGTAATTTAAGACCATAACAGCTTCTCCCATTAAGCAGCAAAGTGGTTTAAACTATTATTCTTGGAGAGGAAACAAATTAATCTTAGTAAAAAGAGAAACAGATTTAATTTAAATATTAAGATTCTTAATATACATTAATTTGACTGACTCAAGACAGCTCCTTGAATGGCCTCTAAAGTAACTGAATTTAAATATTTACTTAAGTTTCATAAGACTTAGTTAAGATCACTCACCTTTCCCTATTTTTGAACAGTTTAGGTTACCCATGATAAACCATGCAGGACTCACCTACCCTTAAATGAAATTCCCTTGCCCATATATAAACCATTTTAGTTATGTATGATACACTAAAACAGGACTCAAATATTAATTTTGAAAATATCTCTTTGGTATTGACATATCTAGAGAAGAATGCCCCCACCAAAAACCAGCCCACTCTCTAAGGCATAATCTCTGTTAAAAGCTCTTCACAGAGAGATAGATAAAAGAGACTGTAACTAAAGTCACCATGGTTTATTATTTGTGTTTACTTGTTTTTAAAAAAAATGAAAAGTTAGTAATTTGAGGGTTTTGTTTTTAATCATGGTGTCTCATAAGACATGGTGAAGACCCCCTTGTGACTAAAACAGTGGAAGTCACATCCCTAAATTGGCATTCAGAAACAATTAAGATCTGGCCTACACTTTCTCATCTCTCTAGACGAACTTTTAGTAATTTTTGGTACATATTAAAATTACTTGGCCCTAACAACATGGCAGCCCTTTCTACCCTAGAACTATAAAAAGATTATTTTGTTTTGTTAAAATCATGCATCAAGCTATTTAGTTTAAATCTCTTATGTCTGAAATTTAAGTAGAAAGCTCACCTCATCAGCAGAGAGCAAATAAATAGGAGTTAGTGAAGGAACTTCACTTAATTCACAACTCAGTCCAAGTAATGTCAGGATCTCCTTAAGAACTTCATATCTCTTGGCATTGCTCACTTTTAGTAAATTAAACTCTTCTTGGGTTTGTGTAGTCAGAGAGGCGATATCCATCTCCAAGTATACCTGGGGAGATGGGAAAAGAAAAAGAAAGGCGTCACTAATACGGAAGACAGCAGCTGAGGTAGATAAAAGCAAAGCAGACCTAAAATGGTTTGGTATCTATTCACTTACTAGTAGCTGAATTTAGTACAAGAGTTGTGTAAAATTCAGTGTGACTTGTGCATTAGAAGTAAGGTTATATTTTATATGATGAAGAAACAAGACATATTAATGAATAGGGCTTTGACATCTTAAAAGCCTGTCAAACAGATACAAATCCAAGGTGTAGCAAATATTAGTACAGACCAGTGAATCCTTAACTTCCAAGGAGGAGACTAAAGCTATTGGTAAACTACAGTTCTTCACTTAAAAGTGTGTAAAAATGCCCCTTTCTTAATCAGTTGCTCTGTCTCCCGCAGGTAGTTGGAGTCCGTATCTACTTACTGACTAAAAAGTTTTTGCTACTTTTTTCTTCTGTTAGCACTATATAGACGAGGCTGCTCTGGATTCCATTCTGGCTTGTGAACCAGTGGAATTCAGTTCTGATTGCAGAATTTTTGTTGGCAGTGATGCACAAAGTAGAAAGAACCCAGCCTGACTAATTCCAAGTTGAATCACAGGATTGAAATTAGAAAAACATCTTTTTATTTTTGAACTGCACTGATTATATTTGGAACACTAACACAGAAAACAATGCAATTTTATACAGAATCACTTTTCAAAGCAGAAGTGAACTTTGGGGGCTTGTCTACACCCGTGATTCTCAAATTTTTGTACTGGTGACCCCTTTCACACAGCAAGCTTCTCAGTGTGACCCCCCCTTAAAAATTAAAAAAACTTTTTTATAATGGTGTTAAATATATAAATGCTGGAGGCAAAGCGGGATTTGGGGTGGAGGCTGACAGCTTGTGACCTTGCACATAATAACCTTACAACCCCCAGAGGGGTCCCAACCCCCAGTTTGAGAACCCCTGGTCTACACAATCAGCAAGACAAGCTGCAAATATACAGCACTCCAGCGTGCTGCTCACTAATTGGCCATGTGGACCCTGCTACCACACGCTAACATTTCTGTAGTGTACTTTGGAAATACTATTTAGCAGTACAGTAACTTTCCACTTACCATCCTCTCGCTTAACGTTGTTTCGATGTTACGTCTCTGCTCCATTACAGAATATGCTCATTTGAAATTGTGCAATGCTCCCCTATAACATTGTTTGGTCGCCTGCATTGTCCATGGCTGGCAGCCCCCCATCACCTCCCCTATGCACACCCCCCCTCAGGGCCTCCTGCCCGCTGGCGGACCCCGTGGACCATGTCCTCATTCCTCCCTGCAGCCTCCTGAATGCCGCAAGCCAGCTGTTTGCCACGGGCAGGAGGCAGAGGGATCAGAGGAAAGGCGCTGGCTGATCTGCAGGGTCTGCCGGTGAGTGGGAGGCATAGGAGAGCTGATAGGGGGCTGCCAGCCTGTTTAATACCTGTATTAAATCGCTTGTTTAAAATTGTTTAAAGTTTATATAATGTCTTTTGTCTGGCAAAAAAAAATTTTTCCCTGGAACACCCCTCCCTTATTTACATTAATTCTTATGGGGAAATTGGATTCGCTTAACATCATTTTGCTTAAAATCGCATTTTTCAGGAACATAACTACAACGTTAAGTGAGGAGTTACTGTACTTCAAAGAGCAATAAATGAAAGCTAATTACAAAACTTTTAGTGCACAGTAGCAGGATCCACAGAGATTTAGTACGTGGCAAACTAGAGTGTTGTATATTCACATCCTGCCTTCCTGAGCACTTACTCTCCATGTGTACAAGCCCTAAGAAGCTGAAATGCAGAGTCCAACCTAGCCATCCTAAAATTATATACTGTATCTCACAGAAGTTCCAAGATGCTTAATACATTTAGTAGAATACAAAATGTACAATTGCTTTATTCTACTATATGCAAATACACTTAAATGAAAGTGGCATAAAAATTATTTGTACTGTGCTTTCATACATTGCTGCACATTTTATTTTCTCTATCTATAGTATGCATTATCCACTCTTCTATAATTCAGCCACACAAATTTATTGATTTAAAGAGGGAATGTTATGAAACTAGACCAGTGCAGAAGAGGGAAATAACTACCCTGTGACTTTGAATATTTACTTGCTGATGTCACTATCAATACTCTTATCAATACAGCCATGAAGAGAACAACAATACGCCTTTCCAGATGCAGACTAGAACTCAAGTAAAAATCATAAATGACATTCTAATCCTTTTAATCTGATTTCTGAAGCTACCTCACATTGCCCTTTTTCTCAGGAAACTCACTGCCGTATTAAATTTTATTAGAGGAGAGGGGTCAATTTAAATGCTACAGCAAAACGGGTTTTACCATGCAACTTAAAGAAATGGATAGCAACAGTGCCTAATCAATTTTCTACTTCAAGTACCCAACACATGGGTGGCAGAAATTGTTATACAAAACTATAACATTTGATCTACATAACCTGGTTTTCTCAAGATGCTATAGTCTTTTGGCACTGACATTCAAGAGTAATACTGGCAAATGTGTACAGCTTTAAAAAGGAATATTTTAATACTGGGAAATATGCAGTAAAGCTGATCATTGGATACCGAAGACACTAGAAATGCCCAAAAATGCCTTTTTCCATATATTGACGTGGAAAAGTTACAAAAAATGACATATGGGTGTCGCAACCCTAAACCTACGCTCAAACATGGCATCTGTATGGCCAATTGTCGGTCAAGGGGTCACATTGGTGCGGTGTGCAACACCGCAGTGCCATGTGCTATCCTATGGTGCGGTGTGCAACATTATAGTGCCATGTGCCTATTCTCGAACCTTCTGTCTGGTCAATTGTGGGTCAAGTTAGTGCCATGTGCAAAAGAGTAGGGTGTCATGTGCAAAAAAGTACTGTGCCAGGTGCAGATCCTGTTTATGTAGAGGGCAACAGCTCAGAACCTGGAAGGTGAAGGAGCTAGGGACCAAATCAGATGCTGACACGAGTAAGAGTCTTCAAATAAAACTATGTCTAGCGCCAAAAACGGCAGGAGTATCCGCGTGTTAGCTGAAAGGCCTGATCACCCTTTCAGCCAGGGTCTCCTCCGGATTTTGCCGGCTCGTGTCGTGTCGTTTCGTTTTTTTTTTTTGGATTATTTCCCATCAATTCATCATGCTCTCGGTGTCTGTACTGCTGGTCAGCTGCACTTGGAGTGTGATATGTGCATTTTAATTTCTGTAAATACTCTGTTTGCTTAGCCTCTTCCCTTTTTTCCCTTCCTTTACTTGGTGCAAAGTTTTGTATACAGTATATGAGAGCCAAATTGTTGTATTAATTGCTACTGTGGTTGGTTGGTGTATTTTGCAATATTCGGTTAATGCGCGAACAGTTTACTTAGCTTTGTGTATCTGCTCTGGTTTTTAGTGAGTAGTTGATCATAGATCACTTAGTTTCTTGTTGTTGGATGTAAACAGACTCTTTTATATTGTGTTTTTTTTTATTCTGATAGTATTTCTAGTTGATAAATTACCCTTCCCTGGTCCAAGTTGTAACTTATCCTTGTTAACAAACGGCAACATGGTTTGAAATTTCAATCTGTCATGTTTTGATTTTCCTCTCTCAATCAAATACTTACTCGAACCTGCATTGGTCTCGGACAATGGGAAGGTGACAGATTAATAACTGCTAAGGGCGAATCTGACAGCTACCATAAACAAGGAATGTTGAGATTTGCGTTTGGCAAAGTGAGTTCAAAAGGAATGTGTCATCTGTATATCCTGTGGAGCCCTGGTGAGGGGAAAGCACCTTGGAAAAGCCCTGATGAAGTTTTCCGAAGTGAGTAATTGCAAGATGACTTATATTACCAGAAAAATAAACATCTATACATAAGTCTTGAGTCCTGAAAGAAAGGTCTGTCCTATAATTAAAATAAGGGTAAAGATTGCCCATTTCTAAGGTTTATATTCTTGCATTTCTGTTCCACTTGGTTCTCTGCATCAGAACTCAACAAGATGAGCCCAGTAAACTACATCATCATCTCCCTCCTGCTTTTATTTTGCTACAAATGGACAAAATGTTATTTCCCTACTCTAATGACTTGAGTCCCATAATTCAGGAATCCTCTGTACAAATAACTTCAAACTAAGAAAAATTCTGCCTCAGTCCTTTGCCTAGCCTATCAAATTTGAGGCAGGTATTCCTGTTTGTGGACTTTAGAGAGGAATCAAAAATGAACTTATAATTTAAGTCAGTTGAAATCTAGGAGCACACCATAATAAGCATATTATACTATGCAATAAACAACTTAAGTCTTCTTACACACAGTACCTGACACAGAATGGCTTCTCCATGATCTCCATATGGCAGGTGAACAACAATCATATCTTTATCTGCATTATTTAAGTGACTCAACGACTTCACTGGGCTGAGATTTTCTTTAACCTTTTGCTCAAAAACACTGCCACTGGTCAGAAGGTTTAATTTAACTTCACTGTTATCTGCTTTATAGAACACTAATTCTTGGATGGTCTTCTTCCGTTCACTTTTGCTCCTTATCTGTATACTGCCAAAGGTAAAAGAGGCAGAAAGCCCTAAAATCTTCCCACCTTTTGACAAGTAGGTCAGGAACTGTTTGTGATTGTCCTTCGAAATGGGTTCCTCTGTGGCGATAACCAACAATAACGAGTTATCAAGCCAGGGAGCTTTCAGAACTTGTTCCTCAGCCAGCTGGTAGATGGTGTAGCTGTCTGTATCAATGCACTCCTTGAGCACTGATTTTATCTTCTCAAATTTGATTTTCATAGGGTCAGAGCCCACATAAATTAAGATATTGGGAGGCTTCCCAGTGAGGTTTATCCTTCTTAGTTCTCTTGCCAGACAGCCATCAGTAACTTCTTCCATGCTAGCACTGCAATCATCAGGAAGTTCTGGAATGTTTTCTGATGAAGCATATCTGACTGACTCAATGGTGCTGTTTTCAAGTTCAAAGCATTCGTGGCAGCTGGAAAGGTGCAGGTGGTGATGTTTACCAGTATTTGTCTCTCTTTCAGATAGGCTGTTAGGCTCATCATGACGCTCACTTCTTTTCTCCAGCCTGGATTTCTCTTCTTTCACCTCCTGGTCCACTCCTCCTGTAGAATCAGCTGACACTGATACTTGTTTAGTTGCAGCTTCAAATGGAGGAGCAGGGGTCAATTCATCCATGTGCGCACTATTAGTGCTATTCTTCTCTTCAGTAGGTGCAACCATCCGCTCTAGCTCCTTTAGAGCAGATTCCTGTAAATGGACAGCTGAGAGATTTCAAAGGAAAAGTTAAAAGCTGTATAAAAATAGCAATGTTGAATGTCACTACCCCTAGTATGCACTTTGGCATTAGATTTAGCTTCCTGATAAATCACTTACACTAGTTGTTCTCAACTAGAGGTACGCATACCCCTGAGGGCAAATGGAGGTCTTTTAGGGAGTACATCAACTCATCTAGATATTTGACTAGTTTTACAACAGTCTACATGAAAAGCACTAAAACTCAGTACAAACTAAAATTTCATACAGATGGTATGTTTATACTGCTCTATATACTACACACAGAAATGTAAATATAATATTTATATTCCAGTTGATGTAGTTTATAACTATAACTTATCTAGTAAGGAGGGCTTTAAACTAGGTTCGACGGGGACAGGTGAGCAAAGCCCACAGGTAAGTGGGGAACAAGACCTGGGAGATGGGTTGGAAACAGGAGGGAGCACGGGCTATAATGGCAGAGAGGAAGGAGGGTCAGGGCAAAGCTGGGAGGCAAGATCAAACCAGTATCTTAGATGCCTATATACAAATGCAAGAAGTATGGGTAATAAGCAGGAAGAACTGGAAGTGCTAATAAATAAATACAGCTATGACATTATTGGCATTACTGAAACTTGGTGGGATAATACACACGACTGGAATGTTGGTGTGGATGGGTATAGTTTGCTCAGGAAGGATAGACAGGGGAAAAAGGGAGGAGGTGTTGCCTTATATATTAAAAATGTAAACACTTGGACTGAGGTGGAGATGGACATAGGAGACGGAAGTGTGGAGAGTCTCTGGGTTAGGCTAAAAGGGGTAAAAAACATAGGTGATGTTGTGCTGGGAGTCTACTACAGGGCACCTAATCAGGTGGAAGAGGTGGATGAGGCTTTTTTCAAACAACTAACAAAATCATCCAAAGCCCAAGATTTGGTGGTGATGGGGGACTTCAACTATCCAGATATATGTTGGGAAAATAACACCGCGGGGCACAGACTATCCAATAAGTTCCTGGACTGCATTGCAGACAACTTTTTATTTCAGAAAGTTGAAAAAGCTACTAGGGGGGAAGCTGTTTTAGACTTGATTTTAACAAATAGGGAGGAACTTGTTGAGAATTTGAAAGTAGAAGGAAGCTTGGGTGAAAGTGATCATGAAATCATAGAATTTGCAATTCTAAGGAAGGGTAGAAGGGAGTACAGCAGAATAGAAACAATGGATTTCAGGAAGGAGGATTTTGGTAAGCTCAGAGAGCTGATAGGTAAGGTCCCATGGGAATTAAGACTGAGGGGAAAAACAACTGAGGAAAGTTGGCAGTTTTTCAAAGGGACATTATTAAGGGCCCAAAAGCAAGTTATTCCGATGATTAGGAAAGATAGAAAATGTGGCAAAAGACCACCTTGGCTTACCCTTGAGATCTTGCGTGACCTGCAAAATAAAAAGGCGTCATATAAAAAATGGAAACTAGGTCAGATCACGAAGGATGAATATAGGCAAATAACACAGGAATGCAGAAGCAAGACTAGAAAAGCAAAGGCACAAAATGAACTCAAACTAGCTATGGGAATAAAGGGAAACAAGAAGACTTTTTATCAATACATTAGAAGCAAGAGGAAGACTAAGGACAGGGTAGGCCCACTGCTCAATGAGGAGGGGGAAACAGTAACGGGAGACTTGGAAATGGCAGAGATGCTTAATGACTTCTTTGTTTCAGTCTTCACTGAGAAGTCTGAAGGAATGTCTAGTATAGTGAATGCTTACGGGAAGGGGGTAGGTTTAGAAGAGAAAATAAGAAAAGAGCAAGTAAAAAATCACTTAGAAAAGTTAGATGCCTGTAAGTCAGCAGGGCCTGATGAAATGCATCCTAGAATACTCAAGGAGTTAATAGAAGAGGTATCTGAGCCTCTAGCTATTATCTTTGGGAAATCATGGGAGACGGGGGAGATTCCAGAAGACTGGAAGGGGGCAAATATAGTGCCCATCTATAAAAAGGGAAATAAAAACAACCCAGGAAACTACAGACCAGTTAGTTTAACTTCTGTGCCAGGGAAGATAATGGAGCAGGTAATCAAAGAAATCATCTGCAAACACTTGTAAGATGGTAAGGTGATAGGGAATAGCCAGCATGGATTTGTAAAGAACAAATCGTGTCAAACTAATCTGATAGCGTTCTTTGATAGGATAACGAGCCTTGTGGATAAGGGAGAAGTGGTGGATGTGATATACCTAGACTTCAGTAAAGCATTTGATACAGTCTCACATGATATTCTTATAGATAAACTAGGAAAGTACAATTTAGATGGGGCTACTATAAGGTGGGTGCATAACTGGCTGGATAACCGTACTCAGAGAGTAGTTGTTAATGGCTCCCAATCCTGCTGGAAAGGTATAACAAGTGGGGTTCCGCAGGGGTCTGTTTTGGGACCGGTTCTGTTCAATATCTTCATCAACGACTTAGATGTTGGCATAGAAAGTACGCTTATTAAGTTTGCGGACGATACCAAACTGGGAGGGATTGCAACTGCTTTGGAGGACAGGGTCGAAATTCAAAATGATCTGGACAAATTGGAGAAATGGTCTGAGGTAAGCAGGATGAAGTTCAATAAAGATAAATGCAAAGTGCTCCACCTAGGAAGGAACAATCAGTTTCACACATACAGAATGGGAAGAGACTGTCTAGGAAGGAGTATGGCAGAAAGAGATCGAGGGGTCATAGTAGACCACAAGCTTAATATGAGTCAACAGTGTGATATTGTTGCAAAAAAAGCAAACATGATTCTGGGATGCATTAACAGGTGTGTTGTAAACAAGACACGAGAAGTCATTCTTCTGCTTTACTCTGCGCTGGTTAGGCCTCAACTGGAGTATTGTGTCCAGTTCTGGGCACCGCATTTCAAGAAAGATGTGGAGAAATTGGAGAGGGTCCAGAGAAGAGCAACAAGAATGATTAAAGGTCTTGAGAACATGACCTATCAAGGAAGGCTGAAGGAATTGGGTTTGTTTAGTTTGGAAAAGAGAAGACTGAAAGGGGACATGATAGCAGTTTTCAGGTATCTAAAAGGGTGTCATCAGGAGGCGGGAGAAAACTTGTTCACCTTAGCCTCCAATGATAGAACAAGAAGCAATGGGCTTAAACTGCAGCAAGGGAGATTTAGGTTGGACATTAGGAAAAAGTTCCTAACTGTCAGGGTAGTTAAACACTGGAATAGATTGCCTAGGGAAGTTGTGGAATCTCCATCTCTGGAAATATTTAAGAGTAGGTTAGATAAATGTCTATTAGGGATGGTCTAGACAGTATTTGGTCCTGCTATGAGGGCAGGGGACTGGACTCGATGACCTCTCGAGGTCCCTTCCAGTCCTAGAGTCCGTGAGTCTATGAGTCTATATGGTAAAAATGAGAAAGTAAGCAATTTTTCAGTAATAGAGTGCTGTGACACTTGTATTTTGATGTCTGATTTTGTAAGCAAATAATTTTTAAGTGAGGTGAAACTTGGGGGTACAAAAGACAAATCAGACTCCTGAAAGAGGTACAGAAGGCTGGAAAGGTTGAGAGCCACTGACTTACATTACTAAAAAATTTCCTCTTCTTAGACACTAAGACCTACATCTCCTGAAACAAAGAGTAAGTTTATTTTGTAAATCCCTAGGAGAGTATATCTAGCAGTTAGAGAGCACTTAAGGCTCTTAAGCAAAGAGGTGCTCTCATTGATCCCTAACTGGTTAAAGGATAGGAAACAAAAGGTAGGAATAAATAAATAGTCAGTTTTCACAGTGGAGAGAAATAAACAGCAGGGTGCCCAAGGATCTGTGCCGGGAACTGTACTGTTCAACATATTCATAAATGATCTGAAAAAGGGGGTAAAAAAAATGAGGTGACAAAGTTTTCAGACAACACAAAATTACTCAAAATAGTTAAATCCAAAGATGACAGCAAAGAGATACAAAGGGATCTGTGACATGCCAGGATACAATCCAGACTAATGAGTAGCTGTGTCACCCCTGCCCTGTAACCTGTGATATTCTTTACTATGCCTTGCTGCTCACAAACAGCCTCCAGCATGTAGGCACTCCCAGCTATGTCTGCGGGTGCGGCAGTCAGCCAGCCACATCTTGGCGCTTACCAGCCTTAAAATTTACCAGCAGGTGACCACCACACACTCCCAGTCTCAGATTTTCCCCCAGAAATGTATGTCCTGTGCTGCCCAGACCTCTCCTGGACAGGGCAAATATACTGAGTCCATTATTCCTTTAAGGGAATAACATGCACATACAACTTGTTACCTCACATGGAGTTACCCAGCTATTTTAATTTGAACAAACTGGATTAGATAAAGCAGTAAAACCAGTTTATTAACTACAAGTAATGATGCATAAAAGTCAGAAATGATTACAAGAAAAATTAATAAAATGCTTACTGGTATCTACTTAAGAAACTCTCTTACTTCCAAAGCAAACTTTTTCACCACATGCTCCAGTAGATTACTGACCAAACTCTCAGGAAAGGATCTCTTCCTCAGAGTCCAATCACTGTTTGTCTCTTCAGGTGTAGCAAATGCGATGAACAGGGAGAGAGAGGGGGGTACCTTGGGGTGTTTGTCCCTTCCTTTTATAGTTTCAGTCCCCCTCTTGAAAAACATTTCCAGGTAAATACCTGGAGCCAAAGAGTCTATGTGGAAGGATATTTCCTACTGGCTTTTTCACCTGTTTGAATGTCCTTTGTCTTCCTTTTCTGCCTGATAACACGGTTTACTGTTAAATGCAAATTAAGAAGAAGAGCACACATTCCTATGTTTAAGAAAGACATGTTTTCTAAATTCTGTTTGGGCAGAGCAGTGGGATTTGGAACACGTGTTACCACCACCATGTAGGGAAATCTTATAACTTCCCATACCATACTGCCACACATATTTTACCAGGACAATAATGACCAGAAAACGATGAGTTCTCAAATGATACCTTAACAAGGCATATTTTGTACAAAGATAATTACAGCAGAGCGTAGGTTGTGAATACAGGAGTGTATTTTGTCACAGGATCTTACAAAACTGGATGACTGGGCAAAATAATGACAGATGAAATTCAATGCTGATAAATGCAAAGTAATGCATGCTGGAAAACACAATGCCAATAATATATACAAAATGATGGGGTCTATATTAGTGGTTACCACTCAAGAAAGGTCTTGGAATTATAGTTTTCAGAGAACTATCTACATCTGCTCAATGTGCACGTGACAGCCAAAAAAACAAACGGTTAGGAACCATTAGGAAAGGGATATATAATCAGACAGAAAATATCATAATGTCTCTATAAATGTCCTTAGTATGCCCACACTTTGATTACTGTATGCAGTTCTGGTCACATCATCTCAAAAAGATATATTAAAATTGGAAAAAATGCAGAGAAGGGCAACTCGTACACCCCGCACCCCCCCTGCGCCCCAACCCCCTGCCCTGAGCCACGTTTCTAGAGACTTATGTAGTAGCACCTGGGATACTCTGGGACTCTGCAAAAATTAAAGCTTATTACGGTAATGGTGGCATTAGCTATCTGTTTGTTTATGAAGCAGTAATAACTGGAATAAGAAAAAAATTACATACAGTTTCAATTAAAGACATTCAACTCCTTTTTTCAGCTATCATTCTAACAACACATATTACAAATGCAAACTAAAAAACGTCAGAAACAGCAGTCGAAATACATTTTTAAAGATTCGTATATTTGGCATTAAATTTAAAATACACCTACCCTTTAAAATGAGACTGCCTCTGATGACAGTGAAACGATTATTCCTATGCCAAAGTAAAAGCATATATTTTTGTGTATAGATGCACTGAACTCATTAGAAGACTTAGAATAAGTGAAACATTAAGATACTTCATTAAAACTGAAGTGAAGATACTTACAAACAATCTTCCGTGGCACCATTCCATTATCCATCTGCAGTCTGTCTTCCATGAATGCTATTCCAAGGTTACTGAAGTTATCCACACTTGCTTCAGCAATTAGTTTATAAGGGTCTCCAGGTTTATAGGCCAACGGTGAACAACAGTCTGACCACTTTACAACCTAAGAAGATACACAACAGCATATTTTCCCATTCTAAAGAGAGAGCAATTAAAAAATCCAATTCCATGAACATGCGTTACTAAACAAAGGTGATATTTCTACCCTGAAGAGTTTACAGTCTAAAAAGAGAAACAGGCAGAACCAACACAGAGAATATTAACTTACACATAAATAATAAAGTTAGCGCAATTCAAACACTGGGTGACAAACATCAGTTCAAAAACGATTGACCTTAAAAAAAAAAAATCTGTATCCCAAGGGAGATCACTGAATATATCATTATCAAAACCAGTTTCCTTAAAATCATGTTGTCTTTAAAAAAAAAACAACAAAAAACAAAAGTAACCACTGCAATCAATTTTACCCTGGAATAATACATCCCAGATAGAGTTCCCAATTCCAACTCACATTTCTGCACATAGTGCATCCTCTGTGGCTAAGAATGTCAGTACATAAGCTCAATTACACCCAAAACAACCTTATCAAAGAAGGGTCATGTCTTGTACAAAGTATCAGGTGCTACATAACTTCCATTCAGTCTTGACAAAGGTAAACAAGAGCACTTCTAAACAGTTTTGAGAAGAAAGAAGAGTGGAACAAATACTTCTTTCCCAGAGATCAGAGCTTTGGAAATTTTGGGTAGCACACACTAAAGGATTTCCTATAGTAAGCAGCATGGAAAACATTGTATTCTACAGATAAAGCTCTTCACTTGCTCTAACACTTAAATACACCATTGACATGCCTTTCAAATACAAAAATTACATAAAGAATTCAGGGGCAAGAAGCAAAAAGTAAGCCACTTGGATTAAATTAGTCAGCAAGTCATTTTATAAACTTTTGAAAAATCTCCCTATCAAAAGCAGAAAAATTCTAACACACAAAAGACCCAAGATCTACATCAGTTTCAAGCCTATTTTATTCTTAAGACAAAAGCACTACAGAGAAAACATATTGAAGCCAGTAAGAGAGCCTACATACATGCTAATAAGTTTACCAGAGTTTACTGCAACCCTAACATGGGCTCTGGCAGGAGCAGTCCTTCAAACCCCTATCCAACGGGTTTTCTTGTGTTTTCAAGTTCATCACTGCTTAAGCTCAACATTAGCATAGAGTTTTAGGGGACCTCAGTAGGCCCATTCTTTCCAAACCCTTCCCTAAAGAGTGAGGCCCTCCATTGACCAGGGGTCCTGTTTGCTGGATCAGGAAGAAGGTCCTGAACCTGTTTAAAACTAGGCTATTTATCCAAAAAAACATTTTTTGTCTGTTGGTCCCTATAGAATCCAGTTTGAACTAGAGTATGCAAATCTCCCCAAGGTTTGGCTTCAAAGGGCTGATAACCAGCAGAATTATATTAGCATTCCCCTCCCCTTAAAAGAATTACATAAAACTCTAAAATAACACGTACGCAACTGCATTTTTAACACAATGGACTCCAAAGATATTTAACCTAATTCAATAAAGTTTATCTTAATTCCATAAGGTTTTTCTTTATCACAGGATATTGTCTCTGTCACATTTTTAATACTACTACTTTATATTTTAGTGTCTTCTAGCCCCGGAGGACCTCAAAGCATGTTATAAACATTACAAAATTAGCTTCAATACTTTACTCATCTATCTCATAAAGGGCATTAGAGTGGAAGCCTGACTGGAGACAGGAGCCCTGGTGTGTGGTAGCCTGCCTTAAACCACTGTGCCAGATCCTGGTGTTGACTGAGGCCCAGGAGCCACTAGTTAGGAGGATGGGAAGTAAAGCGAACCCACCCATTACCGATGAGCTCACCGTCAGGAAGGAGGAGCTGCCCATAGGGGTAAAGAGAGAGCAGCATCTGAGGGGCCCAGACCACACAGGCAGAAAGTAGTGAAGAAGCTTCTGGGAATCTGTGCTGCTCTGAGTGAATAAGCAGAAGCTTCCTCAATTCAGTAATAATGCTCTGTAACCTTGGGGAGTTTGGAGATTTGGAATGGCAAAAGCAGTGAACCTTGGAGTTTGAATCTACTGGATGAGGTGAATACTGTGGAGACAAGAGTTTCAGTGAGGAATCTCCCTTCCTGGGAGCTCTGCGGATAGTAATATCATCTACGTTGGACTGAGCTGTGATTGGTAAGGAGTCTCTCTTTCCTAGTGGGAGTTCATGAAGTTTAAACAGAACTTTGAAGTTGAGAGTTGGTTGGCATTGATGGATTTGGAAAGGAGCTCACCCTCTCCACTTTGTAGACAGCTGCAATATCACAGCAGTGATTGCTTAGCAGCAAATGAGATGGAGTGAGCTGGGAAGGAGTCCTCTCTCCCACTTTTTTGAGAATAGCAGGATGGCCCCAATTTGAAGACTGAGAGCTCTGCTCCACCCTTCCCTCAGTTATGTGTGGTCCTGTAGTGTGTAGACATTTGCCTTGGAGATTGTTTGAGGAACCCCATATCAACAATAAAGCCTAGACAGCACATTTTGGCCAGATCTTCAATGACTCCCCTCAACCAGCATTTTTTTTTATCTAATTCTACTATAGTAGATGAAATGAGGAATCCTCTCTCTGATTTACTACTCTGGCCTTCAGCAGCAGATTGTGAAATCCAATCTTTTATTTTAGCCCAATAATAGAAAACAGTTCCAGAGGAAGATCTTCTCCCCACTGAAGTTCTTCAGCAGACTCCTGCTTGGTGGTCTTCAGTCTCAACTAAATTACTGACTGTCATTAATGACACTGGAAGGATTCTGTCAGGCTGGCATTTTAGTATCATAATTCCTATTTTTTAAAAAAGAGAACAGAAAGAATCCTGCTTCATATAGACCTATTGATCTGTTAGATATGGCAGGGAAAATTTATTCTAGATATTTACTATCCAAACATGAAAATATAGGCTTTGGAGGCTTCTTTACTACATGAATAAAAGTCCAGCTTCAGGGCTGGTAGAGTCAGAATTGATAATTGTTTTATTCTAGCCTGTATTATTTATTACTACACTGTGGTTGAGGTCACTAACTTGCCACTTTCATAGATCTAAAGATGGCATTTGATTCTATTAACCAAGACAATCTTCGAGTGAAATGAAGTATGATGGTGTCACCTGGCTGTTCGCTTCTCCCAGGCTCCAAAGCATGCATTGCTATGCCCAGTCTTTTCAAGGAGGTTTATTTCTTAAATACAGGTTATCAAACAAACAGAAAATAGTCTTAACTCAGTCCTTGACTCCAGGCTTCAGGGATACCCTGCCAGGGATCTCTGGCATGCCAGATCCTGGCAGCCTCCCAGTCTCAGATGGCTCTGCTCCCTTCCTGGAACAGAAGCCAGAGAACTGACTCCCTGAGCTCCTGGCCCATTGTTCCAAGGACCCATCACAGGAGCTAGCTCCACTCCACTGTGGCTTTCCCTCACAGGGCTCAGCCTGTCTCAGGCCTTTCTCCTTCCAGCTGCCTATTAGTAGCCCTTTATAGACCCAGGTGTAGCCTAGCCCTCTTTATTTAGCTAGATTGGACTCACCAGATCCAGTCCAGGGCTTAAGTCTACTCACAGAGACCAGATACCTGTGACAGATGGGTATCCATCTAAAACTTCAGTATATTTTAGAGAATCTACATGAAGGCAATATGGCTAGGGTAAGAACTGAAGTCAAAACTGAACATACTAATATTTTCTCTGCTTCTCAGCGAGTATGTCAAGGATCCCTTCTGGCACCTCTTCTCTTCAAATGTATATATTAATGATGTGATGTATGTTTTAAAGGAAGATAATTTCTCTCCATCACAAATAAAGGGTAGATCTATCCCAGCATTATTATATACCAATGGCAAGGCTGTTTTATTGCAAACTCTAAGAGGCCTCTACCTGTTATCTCGTTTTTCTTCTTATTGTAATTCTCAAGATATGGTTCTCAATTATAAGAAGGCCAAAGTCATGATTTTGGGATGACCCCTCCACATATTGGGTTGAAGACAGAAAACCACCTTGCAGAAAAAGTCTTTGCTCTTACTTATTTAGGAATAAAGTTTCATCATTTGGGCTGCTGGTCCCCTCATCATAAAGGCTTAAACAAAAGATCCTTAGCTCTGCTCAAGGTGTGCTCTGTTTTACACACTCATATGGTGGGAACAGAACAGTCCCAGTGCTAAGAATGTTTAATGCTAAAGTAATACCACAGACGTTTTATGGGGCCAAAGTTTGGTTCAGAGGCCAAATTTCAGCACTAGAAATTGTTTCAATAAAAGGTAGATATGGAAAAGTTCCTTCACATCTTTGTTTTGGCAATGTAAATCTGGAGTGCTGGAAAATCTACCTCATCTTTTGGATTTTAGAATTTTCCAGCTTCTGATGGCAGGCTGGATTTTACCTAGTCTTTACAAAAAATAATCTTTATCACCATCTCAAAAAGATAATGTTTTTAGTATTTTCTCAGTCCTTGGTAGTAATTTAATCGGTGGCAATTTTTGTCCTTTTAGCATTGTGCTGAAGAAGAGAGAGTTTTAATAAGGTTCTGATTGACAATTTAATGCATTACATGGGAATTGCTGTTGTTTTAGATTGTGTATGTTTCTCTGTTTGTATTCATAAAAGACATGTCAGATGCAAACTAATAAAATTGACTGATTGAGTTAACTATTACCCCTATTTTACAGAAAGATAAATTGAGGGACAGATTAAGAGCCTGGTTTTGGCCTAAATTTAGCAATGACTTCAATGGGACTTCTCACAGGCTCAAAGTTTGGCAAGTGCTTAAGTATCTTAATGAAAAGGGTTACCAAACACTGCAGTTCATTTACAAGAACTAGCATTGTAGTTGCTCAGCACATCTGAAAATCAAGCCCTAACTGACTTGCCCAAGATCAGGCTGGAAGTCTGTGGCAGTCCAGAACAAATCCTCAATTTCCTGATTCCTAGTCATGTGCTTTAATCACACCACCATCCTTCTTTCCTAACAGAACTGGCAGAGGGCACACAGACCAAAAGGCACCACCAATGAAGTGGGGCGTTACCATTCATGTTACATGGCTTCACCATACCTGGAGGGGAACAAATTTCTCCCAAAATGTAGTACTGAAGTGTTTAGGTGCCTTACAACTTTAACAGACCACAATAACCAGATGGCCAGCTTTATCAAGCTGTTTGTTACCTACACTCTCTCTCTCTCTATTTTAAAACTATTGCTTTTACAATTACCATCCACCAGCCTATTTAAGAGCATTGCTGAGAACTAACTGTCTTAGTAAAATGCCTCTGATTTTTATCCTAAAATATAACACAGTGCTGCTCCAGACACAGATACAGCAGTAGTGGGCTATAAATCTAATGAATACGGATAGGTATGATAATGTGGATGGAAGTTATATTTTGTCCCTTATCACACTATTTCTGTATCCACCTATCATGTGATAAACCTTTTTTTAATTTCAAAATGTATTAAATAGTTTAAACTACTAAAACACACTTTGTCAGAACTACTTTGTTTAAAAAAATGAACAGAACTACTCACCTTTTTTGAGGAGCTAGATATAGTCTGTAAATCATCTGCCTGGGCAGAAACACTTTCAGTCACAAATGCTATATGTTCTGCATCAAGTATTTTATCAGAATAAATAAAAGGAGATATGAGAAGTAGAGTCCATTTGTTTAAGTCATCCAGGGACTAAAAGAAACAGGAAACAAAGAAGCATCAACAATATATTTTGGAAATGCTTTGAAGTATCTTTATATTCCTTAATTAGCAAGTATTTTGCTTTTAAGATTTCACCAATTACAGTAATTTTCCAGTAACTTACCTATTTAAACAGCTAACCCACTGCTTATATGGCTGTCTGTTTTTGTATTAACATATCTTTAAAGTCAAACTATTATTTTTCTGTTACACAGGGAGGTAGTAACAAAAAGTAAGCAGGACAAGGCAAGCCAGGTAATGGAATCAAGAGGTCAAGGTTGGCGAGGCCATGGGAAAATTGGGAAGCTTCCTTTTTAATTTATGCAGGTGTTGTTGTAGACGCAGAATCCCAGCTTTATTCAAATACATGTATATAATCATGTAGGCATATAATATAATGGTTTAATTACAACAAACTGTTTAGGTTGAAGGCTGCAATGCAAGGTGGGATTAGGTGGGATATACTGCATCATATGTTGTGGTTAGAGTGGGCAACATCAGGGGGCCTGTGTTCAAACAGAAAGCAGTCTGTTCATTCCTCAGCAATCCTGGCAGAGGCCAGATGCAAATAATGACATTTGTTGGCACTGAACAAAGGTGGGTGTTTTTGGAGTATCTGAAAATGTAGACATGCTTGCAAAGCGTGCTATAGGTCACATTAGCAATTTGTGTGCTATCAGTGGTTGGGGAAGACTATAGTATGGTAACAGATTGCGGGAGGTGGTAAATCAGGTCCCTCCCACAGGCCCCTAGATACAGAAACTGGGGTTAAAGATGCAGAAATGGGGGAGTAAGCTGAAAGGGGGGGGCTGGCCAAACGCCTCATCTCTGGTTAAGCTTGGGGTTTTAAGGGTTCTCCTTTGGAATTAACTTAACAGGACAGATAAGACATATTAAGGGGAAGGGTTTAATTCAGGGTTCAGAATCCCCTATATAGCGGAAAGAAATTACATCATGTCCAAAAATTTGAAATTCTTAGTTGGGTTAGGTCATGTTGTACAGAAAAAGATTGCACAAGAACTGAAGGCTAGTAGAACAGCCGGGCCATTCAATCATTTACCTATAAAGAACTTGTGGGTGTCTCCCCTGGGCTTGGTCCCTAAGAAAGCCCCAGATGAGTATCGACTGATACCCTGCCATACCCAAGGGGCAGCTTAGTTAATGATGCAACAGACCCAAACGGATGCTGCTAACACTCCGGAACCCTGATATCTGATGCCATTCAGTATAGTGCAGAGACTGGCGGCATCATGAACATTTAAGAACTATGACAGAAGTTTTAATGATTTTGTCCCATTTCAGAAGAGGGTGGCCTGTCCATGATGTGGCTGATTCCAGAGGACCAGGTGCTTCAACACACAGTGTCGCTGGCAACACAGAGACTGCCATCAACCATCTCCCAGTTGCCTATTGATTCTTACAGTTGTCAGTAAGCCTATTGGTTACCCTGATCCTTGCAGCAGGTTTTTAGTTCGGAGGTCTATAATGGGGCAGTTACAAAGCATAGCCCTTACAGGTGATACACATTGTTCCATCACTGTTAATAGGCTTAGTGATTTGGTGCAAATTCTCGAGCACATGTCATTGTGGACAAGAGGCAGCCTTGTTCAGGGCTGCATTCCTCATAGCATATTTGGGGCTTTTAGGATCAGCGAACTAGGGGTTGGGTTACAGAGGGATACTTCAGGAAGGGCTTTGGAGTTGATGGATTGAGCCTTGAGGCTGTCAAAAACAGATCAGGGAGACTGGGGTAAATACATTATGCTTCAAGAAGGCAGCGATGTCAGGATCTGCCCTGTGAGGGCATATATGAAATAAGACCCTTTACTCATGGACACAAGCCTCCTAACAACTTATCAGTCAGTTACAATGTTCAGATCGGGGCTGATGAGGTTGGGGCTTCCAGTCCTCCATGACTTTGGTTCCCACTCATTCTGCATCAGGGTAGCAACACAGCTGGGTCTGGGGAAATTCAAGCAATTGGGCATCAGCACACTAATGCATATAGGTTGTACATGAGACCACAGGTTGGGAATCGGGTATAATTTTCTCATGTTTCCTGTCAGATACATGCAGTCAGGCTAAGTAGATGGTGGTGTGGATCTGCGGTCACAATATTGTCTACTGGGCACATATGCAGATTTCCAGGTTGCCTGGAGGTTCACAGATGAGCCTCAGTGACAAAGCAATCCAGAGCTGGCTGGCAGGATGGGCATGCTATGGGACCAGCTGATGCCCATTTTATACTCTGTGGTGGCCCACAAGCAGGCACTGGATGCGACTGTGGTTCATCTTGGGGACAAAAATTTGGGAATGTGCAAAGGGGTAGACTTGATGCTCAAAACTAAGAGGGACTTGAGGATGATGGCTAGAACTTTTTCCAGGAGTCCAAATTATTTGGTCAGACATGTTGCAACACAAAGTATGATGAGGAGCCCCCAAAGGTCAACAAGGGTAGGACAGGGAGGTGGCCAAGATTATATGTAGTCAGTGGTGATTGGCAGTTCCTCATCCAGACATAGCCTATGGAGCACGAGAGTTATTCAGAGAGATCGGGATCCCTCTTTCCAACTGAGGAGTGCAGATATTTTTGGCTGACATTAAACAAGACACCAGTAAATGTCTGGGAACTTGACTGGCTATGGCATGGAGGCAACCAAGCTAATTGCTGGCACTTCCCTGTGGCAGATGCATGTAGGTACACCAGTGGGAATGGACATGGATCAGATAAAAATTGATAGGTAAAGGATTTAAAGGAGGTATACTTTAAAGGAGAGGGAAAAGGGGAATTCGGGGCTCCTAAAACAGGGAGTCAAACCCCTCCCTCCTCTTGGTGCTCTTAACCATTACATGAAGGGTTGGTAGGGTCCCATCATCAAGATGGCTGGAACTAGAATGGAACAGGAAGAGGTATGATGGTAGCCCTAAAGTTTAGGGAAATCATCATGAAATTACCTGTAGTGTACAATTTTATCTGCCAGGTACTCCCAAATATTTTAAGAACAAAGTTGCAGCCTAATTAAAAGCATATCCAGTCTCCCCATCCTTCTTCTAGCATAGCCAGACTGGCTCTTTTATATCAACACATCTTTAAAAATAAGCACACATGATTTTCCTGATGTGTCAATACTATACTGTATCCTCTCGCCTTTCTACATCATATGATTTCAGGTGCAACAATATTTTAAAATCCTACAACTTACTGAGAGCATGTTTATAAATATTGTAACTACATCCAGTAGCAGCAGCAAGCAATGCAGAAAAATTATTTGAAAGACCAGAACACTTAAGCAAACCATCTAATATTTGTTATTCTACCAAAAACCGTGTTTAAAATTTATTTGTGGCTGAATTAACTTTATTTTTCAGTTGTATTTTACAGAAACTATCATTAATATTTCAAAAGTACACAGCCCTTTTTTGGCACTAAATGATGCTGGGAGCAAATCAGGTCAAACACAGTTGTGTGAATCTTCATTAATTTCACACAATAGAGCAGGTGTGCATTTCCCTGACACAGGCCTTAAGGGTGTACAATCAATCTGTATTCAAATAAAAGTATGTCAACATTTTTAATTATTTGTCTAACATGAAGAATTAACTGAAGGGACTGGTAATGGGTTATATCACCAAAGCCTGCCTGCTTTACTAAAGCAAGTTATAGAGTCAATACAACTACTCTTTAAAGTCAACAGGAATTGGCTCATAAAGCTTTTCATTATCTTAAGCACCTGGTCTGATAAAGGTCAGAAGTAATCTTGAGAAGCTGCCACTTATGACCTCATGACACCTTGTATTAAGAAAGCTACTGATCACAGTCCAGAGCCCAGCAGACAATCAACTCCATCACTGAAAGAATCAGAGGAGTCAAAGGTGGGAGGATTGAACTACCCTCACCATAAGGTTCAAGACTATGTACAGAACTCTGTATTGCTGCTGCCTATGATGGTTTAAACTATTGGAGAGAGGATAGAGACCAATACTTCACATCACCTGCACTTAAAAATCATGTGATTAGATTACAAAAAGCTCTCTCTTTAAGAGTGTTAAGTAATATTTGAACCCATTCTAAAGAGTACATTTAGAAATATTCATTTGTATTGTTATAGCCCTCAAATTTTCAATCAGGTTTGAGGGCCCCACTGTACAGACATGGGTAGAAACAGTCCCGTGTCCTGAAGATTAACAAGCTAATTAAAAGTCATAACTCTTTTGGAACTTTTAAAACTCAAAAATAGCCAGTAACTTTTAAAAACATTTTATATAAGAAAAGCACTTCTCCGGAAGGCTGAGACCAAATTTATGAACCTCTTAAAAAATTATAAATGCAAAACCAACAAGCGTATAACACAACCTGCATGAACAATACTACAGACACAAAAGCTATCTTTAATATTTAAGTACGGAAGAGCATCTGTGTTTCCAAAAACCAAACCAAAAAGAGGACAAAAATGACATTGTTTAAGAGAAGCTTAATATATGGTGCAAGTAAATCCAGAGTAAACCACACAGGACTTTTGTGAATCAACAGGCATAATTCCCATCACCTCTAGTCAAGTGGAGAATACGCTTTCTTGGAACCTGAACCAACTACATAACCTTCCTTAGATTCTGTCGCCGTGGTTTTTGAAAGAGAAAAACAAGCATTAAGTCATCTGTTCACAACCAAGGGAGCAGAGAAACAGACTGTTCTATGGACCAACTCAGTCAATATTTGGCAGCCTTTTCGTGGCTTACTGAAAACATTTCCTCTTTACCCACGTAATTTGAGGAAAGCTTTTCTGCTTCCTGAGAAGAGTACTTCATGCTGGAAGGGCATAATGAGTGGGGTCCTACAGGGATCGGTCCTGGGTCCAGTTCTGTTCAATATCCTCACCAATAATTTAGATAATGGCATAGAGAGTATACTTATAAAGTTTGCAGATGATACCAAGGTGGGAGGGGTTGGAAGTGCTTTGGAAGATAGGATTAATATTCAAAATGATCTGGACAAACTGGAAAAATGGTCTGAAGTAAACAGGATGAAATTCAGTAAGGACAAATGCAATGTACTCCATTTAGGAAGGAACAATCAGTTGCACACATACAAAATGGGAACTGACTGCCTAGGAAGGAGTACTGGGAAAAGGGATCTGGGGGTCATAGTGGATCACAAGCTAAATATGAGTCCACAGTGTAATGCTGTTGCAAAAAAAGTAAACATTCTGGGATGTATTAGCAGGAGTGTTGTAAGCAAGACACAAGAAGTAATTCTTCCACTCTACTCCGCACTGATTAGGCCTCAACTGGAGTATTGTGTCCAGTTCTGGGCCACATTTCAGGAAAGATGTGAACAAATTGGAGAGAGTCCAGATAAGAGCAACAGAAATGATTAAAGGTCTAAAAAACATTACCTATTAGGGAAGATTGAAAAAATTGGGTTTGTTTAGTCTGGAGAAGAGAAGACTGAGAGGGGACATGATGACAGTTTTCAAGTATGTAAAAGATTGTTACAAGGAGGAGGGAGAAAAACTGTTCTTCTTAACCTCTGAGGACAGGACAAGAAGTAATGGGCTTAAATTGGAGCATGGGAGGTTTAGGTTGGACATTAGGAAAAACTTCCTAACTGTCAGAGCAGTTAAGCACTGGAATAAATTGCCTAGGGAGGTTGTGGAATCTCCATAATAGGGGATTTTTAAGAGCAGGTTGGACAAACACCTGTTAGGGATGGTCTAGGTAATACTGAGCCCTGCCTTGAGTGCAGAGGACTGGACTAGATGACCTCTCAATGTCCCTTCCAGTTCTACGAGTTTTTGACTCTACCTGATCAATAGCATGCTTCATAAACATTTCAATTACATTCCTTTTTAAATGGTTGGTGACAACTGCAGCCACAGTACCTGAAGTGAACATCCACATACAGAGAACCATTTGAATGCTAGCAAAAACGAGAGATTAAGAAACATTCCTTTCTACATACACAGATAATATTCAGCAAAGAGTCCTGTGGCACTTATGGACTAACAGACGTTTTGGAGCATGAGCTTTCGTAGGTGAATACCCACTTCGTCGGATACATGCATCTAACGAAGTGGGTATTCACCCACAAAAGCTCATGCTCCAATACGTCTGTTAGTCTATAAGGTGCCACAGGACTCTCTGCTGCTTTTACAGATCCAGACTAACACGGCTACCCCTCTGATACTAGATAATATTCAGTATCACAAACAGGATATATAACCACTACAAAACTATTTTAAAGCAGACAACCATCATTGATGCCAAAAGGGACAGTTTACATTTAAAATCATTTTAATATGCAATACAGAAATAGATTTGTTTACAAATAAAATAAATTTTAGAAACCCAATTTTAAAACTTTTTAAATCAATTTTCTGTTTGCAATTCTCAGCTTGGATAGTGAATGTCAAAAATTTACTTTCAGTTTTATTTATAAATAAGTTTCACATAAGTTTCTTCATGCTGCACTACTTGCATTTCAAATTAAAAAAGGCTCTTCGTCTTCACTTTCAACACCCTTCATGACCTATCCCTCCCTCAACCTAAAATGGGGTCTGGTCCTTCACTGGGACTCCTAGGCCCTAAGACAAAACAAATAACAAAAAACTAGCAAGAAATAGATATGTTTTAAAATAACTTTCACTGACATTCAAAAAGGCTTATGGAAAAACATTTCTATTAGCTTTTAAATTTATAAAAACTTGCTTCGACAAAATTTAAATATGGCCCAAATTTAAGCCAATAGTGCTCCTTTAAGGCTCAGACAAACCCATAAAAGCAAAGAATAGCAAAGGCAGACCTAAACCTTAGCTACTGTGAGGTAAGGTAACAGGCAATCTCCCATTGTTCTTGTATATTACATTTCCTCCTTAATTAAGCTTTTTCCTTATTTTGTTGCTTTGAGAGTTCAATATCTTTCTCTGGATTAGTTTTTGTAGTGTAATTCTCTGAATTTTAAAAGTGATTTCTAATCTAACGTTGTATACGGTAATTTTATCTAATTGTAACATCAGGACATATTTAATCATGCAATTAACAAAATTTTACACAACCATTTCACCAGCTTAACCCAGCCTACTAGATAAATTTTTGTACATATAGTGATGGACAGATTCTGCAGAATCTAACTTTCATTCAAAAACAAAAAATATTCAAATCCTTATGCTGCAAAGATAACTCTCCAAAACTACCATCATTTTGAATCTGCAAACTAAGGCTAGGTCTACATTTACAAGCTTACAGTGACACAGCTGTACCGATACAGTGGGCCGCTATAAGGCTATGTCTACTCTGCGCACCTGACGTTTCCCCCCAACAGAGCACTGTCCACTCCAGCGCTTTTCATCAGCAAAACTTTTTTCACACCCTTGACTGAAAAATTTTACCGACAAAAGTGCAGTGTAGATACAGCCTAAGAGCGCCCATGTAGTCGTGTTATGCTGACAGGAAAGAGTCTCCTACCCACATAGTGCTGTGCACACGAGCACTTATGCTGGCAGAATTTACATCGCACAGGGTGTCTTTTTTTCACACCCAAATTTCAAAAATTTTTGCCAACAAAAGTGCTCATGTAGACATGGCCTAAAACACTGTACTCCACTAAGACCGCACCAACGCTGCAGAGTGGAACAATTACTATCAATGTCTTAACATACAACACACCTGTTAATGCATCCAACAATATTTGTCTTTTTCACAACTGCATCACATTGCTGAATTATAAGTCTCTTCTTGATATACTATGACCCCCAGATACTTTTCAGCAGTATTACCATCTAGCCAGTTATATTCTGTTTTGTAGTTATGCTTGATTTTTCCTTCCTAAGCACAGCACTTTTGTGACCCAGGAATCAGTTGGTGCCAACTGGGAGAGGGCACAGAAGGTGCATAGTATTTTGCAGGGATCCCCTGGATTGGATATATGCATGATAGTTCACTGAAGGATGACATGTAGGGTCTACCAAGAGTCAGCAGCCCACTGGTCATCATAATCACTGCAAAATATATGTATAGATAATATTTAAGGAGTTACATATCTACACTAAAAATTAAACTTTAACGGCCTTGGAGTTAAGGCAGGGGACATTCTTCAGAAATATTCCTTTCAGGCAGCAAACACCTATGTCCCCGTCTGGCTATTTGTATATTATATCCTTAATAATGTATGCCTATTTGCAGATTAAGCTAGAAGCAAATTAAGAGATTGTGAAATCAACAAAAGCAAAAGTCTACAAGAAGAAACAAAACAGTAGAGGGGGATCCTGTTTATGAATAAAGACCAAGGATTGTTCTAGCCTATCTTGGAATGCAAGGGGACAGGTGGGATCCTTCACCTAGGAGGCAAAGGGGGGAGGAATAGCTCAGTGGTTTGAGCACTGGCCTGCTAAACCCAGGGTTGTGAGTTCAATCCTTGAGGGGGGAATTGGTCCTGCTTTGAGCAGGAGGTTGGACTAGATGATTTCCTGAGGTCCCTTCCAACCCTAATAATAAGCTATAAGCATGCTTGCCTCAAAGAGGGTCTACAGCTTAAGCCCAGCTGTAAAGCATTGCAAGGATTTGGGGTGAGCATTATTCTACAAGACATAAAAGTATTTGCTCATTAAATCTAGAATGCATGGTATTTTATCTGATATGTGAACATATGTTTCCAATACTTCTACTTGCTACTAGTGGAATCTCTATGCTTTGTTAAATAAACTTATGTGTATAGTCAAATAAGTATATCTAAACACTGTGTGTTAAGCAGAACAGTGATCTGAGGTGGAAATTGTAAGCTGGGGAGTACCATTTTTTTGGAAATAGCAAATCTCTGAACATTACAAGTGATCAGTCAACAGGACACTAAAGGGAGACACTTAGAAGACTTCAAGGTTGAAGTTGCCAACTGCTATCCTGCAGAGCACAGCAGGATCTGTGAAGCACTGAGGGGAGCACTTGTGCTGGTTAGGGAACTGAACCATAGTTCAGAGAAAGCTTCCTCACACTAAAGGTAAAGCGGTACCAAGGTGCCTCACAACCCCAAGAAGTATCAAACTTTGCACTTGTCTTTACTGAATTTCAGCTTATTGAGTCGACCAATACCCCAATTTTTCAAGATTACAGCAGAACCCTCCTTTAGCTGATCTAACTGGGACAGAGGCCAGACTGAAATATCAAAAATTGAGGTAATCCAGAGAAAGGGAAAATGTGAGGCTGCAGCACCATCTAGCAGCCACAGGAGAGATCATCCGCTTCTGGACATGTGCATGCTGGTTGTTCAGTTAATACAGAGAGGCAGATAATGGATGGTTGGATAAATGTGGTTCTACTGTATTAGAATCTTAACCCTGTGCTCTAAAGTGCTTGCAACATCCCCTTCCCGCAAGATTGGTATCATCTGCAGTTTTGTACACATATTCTTTATTACAGTAGAACTTGAATGAAAATATTGACTAATACCAGACCCAAGATAAATCCCTGCAGTAACCCACTAGATCAGGGGTGGGTAAACTACGGCCCACAGGACCATCCTGCCCAGCCCCCAAGCTCCTGGTCCTTCCTCTGCTGTCCTCCGACAGCTTTAGCTCGCTCGGCCACTGCAATGCTCTGGACAGTGGGGCTGTGAACTCCTGGGGCAGCACAGCTGCAGAGCCCAGCCTGGACCCAGTCCTCTGTGCTGTATGGGGACGGTGGTAGAAGCAGTATGGCCCGGCTCCAGTGGTGCCAGCAACTGGTACTTCAGGCAGCGCAGTAAGGGGGCAGGGAGCGTGGGGGTTGGATAGAGGGCAGGGGAGTTCAGGGTGCTGGTCGGGGGCAGGGGTTTGTGATGGGGGCAAGGGCAGGGCAACATGAGGTTGGAATGGGGGCAGGGGTGCTGGAAGGCAGTCAGGAAGGAGAGGGGGGTTGGATGAGACAGCAGGGGGCAGTCAAGGGACAAGGAGAAGGGGTGGTTGGATGGGGCAGGGATACCAGGGGGGCCATCAGGAATGAGAGGATGGGTTGGATGGGGATGGCAGGGGTCCCGGGGCAGTCATGGGGACAGGGAGCAGGGGTGTGTGGGTGGGGCAGGAGACCCAGAGAGGCTGTCAAGGAACGGGCAGGTTGGATAGAGCAGAGTTCCCGGTGGGGGGGGCCACAATCCCCTCCCCTAACTGGCCCTCCATACAATTTACGAAACCGGATGCAGCCCTCAGGCCAAAAGTTTGCCTGCCCCTGCACTAGATATATCCTCCAGTGTGACAGCAAAACTATTGATACCTACTTGAGTTCAGTTTTTCAACCAGTTGTCCACCTACTTCACGGTAATTCATTTAGGTCACATTTCCCTAATGTGCTTATGAGAATGTTATCTGGACTTTATTGAAAGCACATCTACACTTGGATCTTAACACACTAGCACACAAGAAAAGTTATTTTTACATATGTTAATTGGTTGCAGTAACTCTTAATCTTGTGTCTGTGGTTTACCTTAACCAGTGAACAGTTGCCTTGTTAACACATTCAATACACACAGATTAAAAACACATCTTTTTCCCTAGCATAGATATGGCCTAACGGGCTAAACTGGTCTGGTTAAAACCCAGGGATCCCCACTATGCTTAAGTCACCACAGTTATAGATGTTAGTGACAGTATACACTAGTCACTAATGTTGTTCTAATATTCAGATCTTGATGAGTGACTGCAAGGTCTTTGAAACAGAGGCAGTCTTTAACCTTTTGTTTTTATAACACCAAACTTATTGATGACCCATAGAGTTACTGTTGTATGCAGCTTAGTTGTAGCCATGTCAGTCCCAGAATATTAGAAAGACAAGGTGTGTGATGTAATATCATTTACCGGACAAACATCTGTTGGAGAAAGAGACCTGAGGAAGAGCTCGGAGTGGCTTGAAAGCTCCTCTGTCTAACCAATAGAAGTTGGTGCAATAACATATTACCTCACCCACCTTCTCTCTGCTGGAATTACAGCAGCTGCTGCTATGAGACTGATGACCTATCTTGGATGTTTACGGTCCTAGCTCCTATTTCTGTGAAGCCCTGGGGCAGTGATATTATCTTTGGATTCAGATGACTGAAAAGTTAACATGGGGCTTCCCTCCAGTCCATTGTCAGCTTGAGGTTCACTCCAATTTTGTCCCTGACCCGACTCCCCTCCACACACACGAATCCCCAGCTCCAGCGAAGCGGTGCTTTAAGACAGCCAGGAGAGGGCGTGAGGCAGAGGGACTAGCACTGCAGTGCGGATGTAGCTGTTCAATTTACACTTTCTCAACTGCTAGTCCAGTGACCGTGCTCCTGAGACGCGGGGCTGTTCTCCCCCGAGCTGTGCTGGCCCAAGCGGCGTTATCCACTGGACCGACCTTCCGGGCACGGCCAGGACAAGCCCTTCCCGCAGTTACACGGGAGACCCCCTCGCTCTCCCCAAACACCCTCCCCACAGGCCTGGCCCCCCAACCCCCATCTATGCCCCACACACAACACGCCCCGCCTCTCCACCTCGGGGCTGCCCTCGGGCCCCCAGCCACGGACGCCCACGCAGGAGGCCGGGCGCGGCGGGTACCTGCGGGGTCTCCTCAGTGAAGAAGACCTTGTCCCCAGCCGGAGGCAGACGGGCTCCTCGCCCCGCCCGGGCGACCCCTGCCTGCGCCGCCGCTGCCAGCTGCGGAGGGGGGCAGCCCGCGCCGCCGGCTGCAGCCGCAACAACCGAAACGAAAGCGCAGCGCGCGCGGTGCAGGCGGCGCACGGTGCGTCGGATGAGCCCGGCCCAGCCGGCCCCCCCAGCGCGCCCAGAGGTACAAGTAGCACAGCGTGATCATCATGGCCCGGCCGCGCCCCCCTGCGGCCGCAGCGCGGCGGGGGTGGCCCGCGGCGCCCCCTCTGGCTCGTTCCCGATTGGCTGCCCTGCCCCTCTCGCCCTCGGCAAAGAGAAAAGTAGCTCGCCGGTTGGCTATCTACGGCGCTCTGAGTGGCTGCCCGCAAGGAAGCGGCTTCTGATTGGTTTGGTATCTTTACGGCCCGCTCCCTTTCCTGTGCGCAGGCGGCAGCGAAACAGCTGGTTCGGGCGCCGCTTGTGCCTTTCCGGCCCCGCGCCGGGCACTGTCTTGTCCCAGCGCCAGCCGCTGCCGCGGGGAGGGCGAGAGCGAGCGCTGTTGTACCGCCCCCACAACCTGGATGAACTGGGTTTCATCCTCACAGGTGGTTTTAAGGCACCTTTGAGCTGCTGCGTAGCACAGTGATGTTGTCCCATTTGTTGTTTCATTCTGGAAAAAAAAATTGCAAAAATGCGAAGTGAAAGTACAGGTCTAGCGTGCCCGAGGGGGGCCTTAGTAATAGCCATTCATTTGGGGGCTCTAGGAGAAGGCATTAAATTCCACAGTTTCTCAAACCTCATTGCATTGTGATCCCCTTCTGACAACAAAAATTACTACACAACCCCAGGAGGGGGAAGTGAAGCTTGAACCCACCCAAGCCCTGCAGCTCCTTGGGGGGTTGCGAGCCACTTTGGGGTTGTCGTAAACAGATAGTTAAGGGTTAATGTCTCTTTACCTGTAAAGGGTTAAGAAGCTCAGTAAACCTGGCTGACCACCTGACCAGAGGACCAATGTGGGGACAAGATACTTTCAAAATTTTGGTGGAGAGAAGTCTTTGTGTTTTTTGGTTGTTTTTTTTTTGTTCATTGTTCGCTCTTGGGGCTAAGAGGGACCAGAACTCCTAGGTTTTCTCCAATCTTTCTGAATCGGTCTCTCAAGTTTCAAAATAGTAAGTACTAGCCAGGAAAGGCAGATTAGTCTTTTACGTTTGTTTTCTTAACTTGTAAATGTGTATTTTGCTGTAGGATTTTTAAACTCTATTTGCTGTAACTTTGAATCTCAGGTGGGCGAGGGAGTCCCTCTAGTCTATATGAATCTGAATACCCTGTAAGCATTTACCATCCTGATTTTACAGAGATAGAAAAAGTAAAAAAAATTTTTAATTAAAAGCTTTCTTTTTAAGAACCTGATTGATTTTTCCTTGTTTTGGAATTCAAGGGATTGAGTCTAAACTCACCAGGGATTGGTGGGGAGGAAAAGGAAGGGAAGATTAATTCCTCTTTGTTTTAAGATCCAAGGAGTTTGGATCTGTATAGCTCCCCAAGACAACCCAGAGAGGGGAAAGTCTGGGGAGGGGGAATGGTTTATTTCTCCTTGTTTTAAGACCCAAGGGGGTTGGGTCTTGGGTTCCCCAGGGAAGGTTTTGGGGGCAAAAGGAAGTGTGCCAAACACTGTATTTTGGCTGGTGGCAGCGTACCAAATTTAAGCTAGTAATTAAGCTTAAAAGTGATCATGCAGGTCCCCACTTTTTGGATGCTAAAGTTCAAAGTGGGGAAAAAGACCTTGACAGGGGTCCTGACCCACAGTTTGAGAACCACTGACCTATTCTAATATGACCATTTATTTTGACTATTTAATGTATTTGACTCTGACTTAAAGCAAATAAACCCAGAGATAAATATAAACATTACTGGGAAACCAATGGGAAAAATATTCTAGGGAAAATATTCAGCCTTCTTTCAATATAAAAGGCTACTATAGTGTTTTTAAAAGCAAATCCTAAAAAATGGTCTTTGTTTAGGATTTCAGCTTTACCAGAGGCCTACGCATGAGGTTCTGATTGCAGAATCTGGGTTTTAAGACCCAGCCTGATTCTACAAGCAGATCCATATGAATGGACCACTGCACTTCTGTAGAACCCCACTGGCTTCAATGGAGCTCTGAGAAGATGCAGGGGTTTATCCACATGGAGTTTATTGCAGGACTGAAATGATAGGCCCAGATCCTGTGAACACTTGTGCATATACTCAACTTTACGCTTGTAAGAAGTCCTGTTCAAGTCAATGGGACATGAAGGTTACAGGCATGAAGTTACACATGTGTGCAACTGTTTGTGGGATCAAGGCCTTAGTTTGTAAGTTCTCCAGCCCAGGTGGAGGGTGACTGTCTTTACTTGTTTTATGAGGTACCAACCACGTCTCTGGTCTACCAACCAACCACTTTATTTTTAATGTATCAAAGAAATTTTAAGTAAACTTAACAGGTCAATAATAGGGATTTGTTTCAGTCCTGTCTTTATTCAGTGATTTCCTACCCAGATCATAGGGAAAAAAAAGGAACAAAAGCAATATACATTGAAAATAAATAAGATAATCTTACAGGGAATAAAGACTACGAGTAGCAACATGAGTAACTCCCATCATGCTAAATGCCACATCACTGATGCCATTGATACTTGATACTAAAGCGAGGACACAAACTAAGGGACAAAATTAACATGAACCTATGTGCACAAGTGTAATGGGGTTCCATTCACTGCTTGGGCACCTCTTCCTAGTCCTGGAGATTAGCTTTTTCCAAGTCCGACAACCCCTTCTGCCACTTGTTGTGTGTCCTGCTGCCTCTCCGTGAGACCCTAGGTGCTCTCCCTTCATGACTTGACTCTCGACCCAGGTCACTATTTGGTTTCCCCCTTCCAAGGCATTAATGTTTTTCCATAGAAATTGTCTTACCACTCTTCTCATTCACTGCCAGATGGTGCCACTTCCACAGTGGCTAGTAGGGGAACCCAGGCTCACCTTCCATCTCAGGGACCTTCTAAACAGCAGCCAAGGTCTGAACTATCTTAAACTTTACTACCCTTTCCCCAAGCTTTTTTCCCTCTATCTTCTCCTCTAGGTTTCCTCTCTTTCTAGTGTCTAGGAAGTGACTGCAGCTTTTTTCTGTTGCCAGCTTCCTGGCTTTATACCAGCCTCACTGGTTTCTTCTCAGCTGGGCTCCGTCATCAATCCAGGGTTATTTAAGCCACAGCTGCGGGGAAATGTGTGGCCTTCCTGGTTAACTGGCCCCTTCTCAGCTCCATTAACCCTTCCTAGACTAGTGTGGGGGTGAACTCCCAATCACAACGAGCCAAGTGATGTTTGATGATAAATTGAGGCTACAACCCTGTAGAGGAAAACCGTTTTAATGCACAGGTTGCTCATAAGCAAAACTGAAAAGGACAACATTTAGTTCTACTGTTTATCTGATACTGTGTCAGTGATCACATAACTAGTGCTTGAATTCAAATAAGAAGTGGTGGTGTACTTCCCTTTCCACCTATTATAGCCTAGATTGGCTGACATTCTCTGTCTGGTACTTATTGCCGTAGTATCTGAGCATCTTAATCACTGATATATTTTGTTCTCACAAAATGCTTAGCCAGGTATTATCTCTATTTTATAGAAGGGACATTTAGATACAGGGGAGATTAAGTGACTTGCCCAAGGTCCAAAAAAAGGTCTTTGGCAGAGTCAGAAATTGAACCCAAATCTCCAAAGTCCCACTATCTTAGCCATCTTTCCCTCTCTTGATATGAGGCCCCTCCATGCCTAATTTTTCCTTCCAACTTTTACATTTTTTTCTCCATTTCTCCTCACCTCTAGTTGTGATACATGCAGCAAGTATATCAAGTGGTTCACCATTAATGATTCCTGACTACTAGTTTGCTTCTTCCATATCAAGTAAACATAAGGGGCATCTTGGAGCTTTTCCTTCTTAGTCCCTTCACCGTTGCAACCATGGAGGTTGGAGAAGGTGCTATCATATGGATCAACTACCTGGATAACACCATTACTATACGAATGGCATTTTATATTAACCATAAACACTAACACATCTCCAGAAAGTGGATTCTATTTTACAAACATTCCTTCTCTCAGGCAACTGAGGGAGAGAGAAAGGAATGATTTGACTTCTGCTTCCAGTAAGAATGTGCTATCACTATTCTGATATACAATATTTTGTGTGAATATGTGGGATTGAATGGCTCAGCACACTGATAGATAGATTATAGGTGATAGATTAAAGAGTCTCACCTTTAGGTCAGTGCATCACAGATGTAAATAAAACACTAGTCATGAATAATATACATGTAGGCAAGATTTAGAATAGACGATTGAGTTCTATTCTCTAAGTCAGTTTTAACTCAAATCATATTTGTTGTCAGTGGTGTTATATAGCAACTTACATACTCATATATGCAATAGAATAATGTATTCTGTATTTTATAGCTAAAGTACTTACCAAGTATGAGATCTCACATGGTACTCAGGATTGAATCTTACCTTGCTAAAAATGGATACAACAATGACACTTGGCCATATCCCAGTATGCATCATTATTCCTTAAAGGAACAGCATCTCCATCATCATAGACTTTATACCTGCCTAAAGATCCAATATTCTTTTTTAGGCCAACCACTAGAGGGCAAAACAATCAAACTGATAAGCCTGATTTCACATAGTAGAGAGTTGCAATACATATGTCAGTTTGCTACGCTGAATGAAAGTGCAGGATGGCTGTTGTGGGAAGGCAGCATGGCTGAGGAAAGCTGCATGACCCCAAGTCTGCCTGTGCATATGCTACAAATATGCTCCTGTAGCTGCAGATGAAGCAACAGGTGGGTTCCTAGAAAGCCCTCCTTATTCCTGTGGTAGATTATAATGTACTAGTTACTACAGGAGTAGCTCATGTGTAGGGATTACTCCTGAGGGAATTCTGCACAACTGCACGTGTGCAGAATTGATGTCCACCACAGATTTATTTGCTTCCCCGCAGAAAAATTTATTTCTGACAGGGAAGCAAAGAGAAGCCACAAGAGCGGTCATGCGACCCTCCCCAGGAGTATCTTCAGGTGCCCAGGGCAGCTGGCAGAGGTAAATCACCGTGGAGCAGAGCACGGGACAGGGGAAGACCCAGCTGGTGGCTCCTACCTGGTGCCAGTCTCAGCTGCTAGTTCTGGCTGGGCTGGGGAGGACAGGACTTCCTCTTCCCCTGCACAACATCCAAGGCCCTGTCAGACCCACCCCAAGATGTCTCCTCTGGCTATAGTAAGCTCTGCAAACTCTTCCACACACTCCACCTTGCGCTTCCTGATCCATCACTTCTCAGCCTCAGAAAAGGGGTTACTATACAGGAAGCTGCTCCCCCGTCCACTCAAACCCTGTGCACCCCCCTCATACCAAGACCCCCCAAACAAGCCCCACTCCCCCTGCACTTGGGCCACCCTGATGAGCCACCTGCACCCAGATCCCCACCCTACTGAGCCCCAACCAGCTGCACCTTGATCCCCACCCCACTGAGCCCCACGTCCCCAGGGTCTGGACTCTCCAATGAGCCGCCCTCAGACCCACGTTCCCCTGCTGAGCTCTATTCCCCCCCACATCCAGACCCCCCTGGCTGAGCTCCAACCACGTTCACCTGGACCCCCCCTGCAGATTCCCATTACTGTTGCACCAAGAACCCCCCCCAACAAGACCTTGTACATCCAGATCCCCCACTGAGCCACCTGCACCCAGATTGCCCCACATAAAACCATTTCAACCCACACGTGAATCTCCCCCGACAGTAAGCTCCTTCACACTTGGATCCTGCCTTGCTGAGCCTGCCTGCCCAGACCTGGTGCACCTGGCATGGAGGCACAGGTCCCTGGGGTGTTTCTGGGGCAGGCCCAGTCATTGCGCTGTGTCAGGGCTGCGTGCAGCCTCACCACTGAGTGTGTGTCCCAGGAGGGGAGCTACACAGTGATCTCCCACCTCTGTGCAGCCAGTGGCCTGTGCTCCCCAATGCTATGCTGGAGCCTCCTCATTTATTCTTTGACAAATAAAATTTGCAGAATTTTAAAATACTGTGCGCAGAAATTTTTTTTGGCACAGAATTTTTAATTTTTTGGTGCAGAATGCCCTCAGGAGTAAAGGATATAGTTTCAGGCATCATCAAATGAGCCCAGGCTTCTCTGGTCTGCTGTCACAGAACTCAGCTCAGTCAAGGCCTTTCAGTACCACAAATGGACAGCTTGATCCTAACAGTCTAATACTGAGTGTTCGAATGAAGACTAAGGAGCTAAAACAAGCACCTTTGACATAACTTTAGACTCCCACAACAAACTGTTGAAACTGTTGTATGCCGTGTTGTTGTAGCAAAAGATATTAAGAAGACATGGTGAGTGACGTAATATTAGGGTGATCCTATAGCAAGTGTGAAAAATCGTGACACTTTGGGGATGGTGGGGTTACAGTTGCCTACATAAGGCAAAGCCCCTAATATCGAGACCATCCCAACAACATTGGGATGTCTGGTCATCCTAAGTAGTATCTTTCATTGGACCAACTTCCACTGGTGAGAGAGAGAAACTTTCGAGCTTACACAGAACAGCTCACTCACCTTGTCTCTCTTTTGAAACTATTGGCAATTTCAGCAGAAAGGCCAAGACATGAAAACTGAACTATTCTCTCTCCACTAGGTCAAACTGGAGGAACACTTGGGCCTGCAGTGCCACAGCCCATCCCGTTCTTGTTCTGTGAATAGAGGTCTACACTAATTCTGAAACTGAGATTTTCCTTTATGCAGAATGTGCTACACAGGTCAAAACACTTACATAAGCATATCGAAAGAGAGTAAAACAAGCAAAGCATACGTTCTCAGGGGAAAGGCCTGAACTCTGGAATTCACTTCCTCCACACTAGTCCAACAGAGCAGTTTCTGCTGACCTTCAGAGCACATTGCGAAACCCCATCTGTTTATTTAATCTTTGCCTGATGGGACAGGTACTTTTGTTTAATCATGAGGTTAATCCTTCAGTGACATTGAATGTGATCAGCTATGTTTTGATAAGTAACTTTTTTTTTTTTAACCTGGGAGAGTTAAGAAATGCATTTTTATTTATAATGAATAAAAATGCCAATTAAAAGCAGAACATGGAACCAAATCAAAACATAGATACAATAGAGATTAAAGCAAAACCAACCTGTTCCCTGTCTGTGTACGTGTTTTGTTTCCATCAGTAAAGCATACCTGAAATGTCCAGGAAGTACAAATTGTTTGATTTTTCTTTGTTGGCTTCATTTCTAAGGGAGGGTGCACAAATAAAATGTCTCCTACCTGAACACTGTTTGCTTATTTGTAATATCCTACGTATCATACAGAGTGAACAAACCCTCTCTGCCTTCAAAAAAATAAGGAAAGGGTATTAATGTCAGACATTTAGCAAGCAGGCATGAAGATACCTGTGATACAGAAGCAAAAGAGGTTTAAGAGAGAAAAAAGAAACAACAAAAAAATACAAAATAAGAAGGGGGGGTGGGAAATCAATACCATTTTAAAGCAGCCTGGAAGTTTTGGTTTCTAGAATACTTTCCTTTTAGGAAAGAAATGGGTAGAATCAGATCTAAATTCTGCTCACTTACACCACTGTGAAACCAGACTAGCTCCTTTGACTTCACAGCCTTATTATAGTGCAGTTTAGATTTTGTCAAGACAAAGCAGGGAAGTACTGATCAATTACAGTTATGAACAATAAATTAAACTGGCTTCCCTTTTTATTGTATAGCAATTAAGAACTTGTCTACAACTTGGAAAATTATCAAAATAGCTATTCTATAGTAATTAGTCCAAAATAGTTATTTCAGTATAAACTCCCATGTACACATACTTATGTTCCTTGGTGTTGTGTATGTGTGCCTCATACACACACATAGAGTGTCCACACTGGAGCTTGTACCAAAATAATTTTTCTGGAATAGCTAGTTCAGAAAATTTCCAAGTGTAGACAAGCCTTAAGAGGGACTTGGAAGCCAGCAGTGAGTAATCCACTGGCTCTCCCTTCTGCAGAGAACAATGAAGGCCTGGTGATTATGGGACAAATAGGACACAGAGCACAGAAGAGTATTTAAAGATAAGTTGTTACAAACTGATGGAGTTGAACAGGACTGATACTTTAAGTTCTGTGAGTGAGCTAGCAGACACACACTAAAAGCTGCGATTTTTTTTTGTCTTTATGACTATAAAGGCTTATTCTGTGCTGTCTTCTGTTTAATACATGATAGTCTTCAAAACCATATCTTTATTTAAAACTTTTACAATTCTTGTTAGACTAAGACAAGACATTAGGGCTATATTCTGTTCTCAGTTACACCTGTTTAAATCCAGAGTAATTCCTATTTATTTTTCAATCCTGCAAACATTTATGCATGTAAGTCATCCCACAATGGGACTACTCACTTGTGTAAAGATGAACACATGCATAAGTGTTTGCAGGATCAGAGCTCTAATGAACAATTATTGCTACAGTACAGCTACTATCAAGTAATGCCAGGTGCAAAAATTATTCAAATTCTTTTATGAGAAACTGAAGCCAAAGGATTACCCCAATCCACCTACCTCACAGCAAATATGTATTTTGAAGGCAGTAAGAATCTGCACCTTGAAAATGAGCAATACTGCACCCAGGAGATACATGGGTAGCAGCAGATGCTCCCAAATCAAATCCAGTGTTTTTTTGTCCTTGAGGTCATGATTTGAGGAAAGGCATTCTTTTCCCCAGTGAAACATTTTTTTTTCACTAGAAAGGATACTGACTAGAGAGGACTTATGCAAAGATGTGGATAGTAACATATTCATCAATTAAATTCAAAAGAATGTAGATAAATTTACATATTTCTACTCAAAGGCAATAAAGTCACATACTGAAGCAAAGTCTCCAAATACCAATAAAACAGAGTTAGGGTCTGATCCTGACAAGTACAGAGCACCTGTAAATCACAGTAAAGTCAAAATCAGGCCCTTCTATCAAAGCTACATTCAGACAATATCAAAAGCATGGGAAATGCCCCATCCCCACCCCACTGCATGGAATAGCATATAAACAGCTAAACATTAAATGTAACAATCAAAATGCTTTGGATGGGGATTGCACATCTTTACCTTCATTAGACTTCACCAAATTTAACACTTGTATAAAATACAGTTACATTGTAATCATATTCCCTTCTTAAAAATGGGATTACTGCAAATGGATTAATGTGGACTCTTTAAAAAAGCCAACTCTCAAGCATTTTTACAGCTAATACCATTTTACAGGAATAAGCTATTTTCCTCAGTCCACACATTTCACTCTTGGAATCACTCCTCACCCCCTAAATTATAAGGAATTAAAGAAAATATTGGTATTAAGGAAGTGATGTATATACAAGACAATTCAGAGGGGTAGATTACTTTGTGATGTGAGTAACAGGATACACTATCTCACTAAACAGAGGTAAAGGAAATGATCATTTCTCTACAGGTCTTCAGCACTGTTTATGTAACAATAGTCTAGTTCCTCGATGTTTGGGCTTTAGTGGTGCTTTCCTGGATAGTCAGGAAACCCTAGGGGTTAACATCTTTACTGTTTATGTGTCTAGGCAACAAATGGTAGATGTATATCAACAAAACAATGTATTTCTAAAATAAAATATGATTTCTAAAGAGAGACAGTATTTCAGATTACAAATTCGGCTGATTTTGTTTGCCTTGTTTCAACAATTCCTGCACTTGCAGAACTCTACTTGCCTTTTATCGTAAAAACAGAGTACATACTTTTAAAAAACTATGCAGCCAATTAGAGTTCAAGAGTCCCCATAGTTATCCTTCTGCAATCATCCTGTGCAGCCTGACTTTCTTTTGAAGATTAATAAATTAGGATTAAGAAACAGCACTAACAAAAGTTCTGAATTACCAAAACTAACTATTAAAATCCACACTAAAAATGCAATAAGATTATGGCTACAAAAGTAAGCACTCAAAAGTCAGGAAATGCAAAGTTAAGGCTGCAAAATGCAAATACAATTTTAACTAAGGATGTCAACAGTCCACTGAAGCCAATGAAACAACCCATGCAATTAAAGTTCAACACATAGTTAAGTGCTTTGCTGAACCAGTGCTATAAGGCAGTGTTACCTCACATTTTTCTACAACCTTAAATACAGATGTGTAGCACAGAGTAATAGATTTATTAAAAATTTATACTTGCACTGTAATCAAAGCAGTCCTGTATATCTTTGGGAGATTTGTTTTATGGTAACATTTCTTCATGCTAAGGGCTGTATTTTAATAATCTGGGCCTTGATTCTGCAGTAAGATCCACATTTGGAGACTCTTGCTACCAGCTAAAGCAGGGGTGAGCAAACTACAGCCCGCGGGCTGGATTCAGCCCACCAGTGGTTTTAATTCACCCTTGAGCTCTCGCTGGGGAGTGGGGTCCGAGGCCACTCCACGAGGCTCCCGGAAGCAGCTGCACAGCCCTGCTCTGGCACCCCAGCCGAGGAGCAGGGTCAGGAGCCGTCCCACACAGCTCCTGGAAGCAGCAGCATGGCCCCCCTTCAGCTCCTACGTGTAGGGGCAGCCAGGGGCATCCACTCTTCACACTGCCCCCACCCCAAGCGCTGCACTTGCAGTTTCCATTGGCCAGGAACCACAGCCAATGGGAGATGCAGGGGTGGTGCCTGTGGATGGGGCAGCGTGCAGAGCTGCCTGGCCATGCCTCCATGTAGGAGCCAGAGAAGGAACATTCCACTGCTTCCAGGAGTCGCTTGAAGTAAGCACTGCTCAGAGCCCGTACCCCTGAGCCTCTTCTCATGCCCCAACCCCCACTCCAGCCCTGATCCCCCTCCTGCCCTCTGAATGCCTTGGTCCCAGCCCAGAGCACCATCTATACCCCAAACTCTTCATCCCCAGCCCCACCCCGGAGCCCACATCCCCAGCCAGGGCCCTCACCCCCACACCCCACTCCTCCATCCCAGCCCAGAGCCCCCTCCTGCACCCTGGACTCCTTACTTCTGGCCCCATCCCGAAGCCCAAACTCCCAACCAGAGCCCTCATCCCCTCCCTCACCCCAACCCCAATTTTGTGAGCATTCATGGCCTGCCATTCAATATCTATTCCCAGATATAGCCCTTGGGCCAAAAAGTTTGCCCACCCCTGAGCTAAAGTCTCACTGAAGTCATTGGGCACATGAGCCCAAGCATCCACCCATATGGATCTGATTGCATGATCCAGCACTTAGTCATTAGCTATCCTTTTCAACTAGCAGCACAACTTCTCTTAGTAGGCATTTGACAACAAAGCTAATTTGGACCCTGATTCAATTAAAATAAATGAAATTATTCATGTGCTTAAAGTTAGGCACATACTTAAGTACCTTATGAATGGGGCCCATAAGTGCTATTTTAGGTTGCCTAGATATGCTAGCAGATTTTTGCTTTTATTCCATGATGTATACTTAATACATTGGTATTTAAATACCATTCACTGTATTTTTCATACAAGTTGTTCGTGACCCTTTACTGGCATACAAAGTATAGTGCACAGAACAAGATGCTATGCATGTATTTAAAGAGGTAGAAAATTTTATATATATATATATATATATATATATATATATGCACACGCATACCATTATTTGAGAAATGTTATGTATTCATTGAGCATTGGCCTGCTAAACAGAGAGTGGTGAGTTCAATCCTTAAGGGGGCCTTTTAGGGATTTGAGGCAAAAAGCTATCTGGGGATTGATCCTGCTTTGAGCAGGGGGTTGGACTAGATGACCTCCTGAGGTCCCTTCCAACCCTGATGTTCTATGAATTAAACACTAGTGTAACACATATGCATGAGGGGGCAGATGTATATTGTGCAAGTTTAACTGGGCATCCTCAGCAATTCCTAGAGCAGTGCTGGAATAACTTAGGTCTCTAATGCCTAAAGTTTGTGTACTTACCAGAGACAGCCTATGGATGTGTGGTTATAGCAAGAAAAAGTGAATGTAAAAATGGCACCTGCTCAACAGATTTAATCCCTGTGTATTTTCAAAGTGATCTGCTTACTTTGTTAAAAACAATTAAAACTATTGTTTACACACTGTTAGCTTTGCAGTGCTAACAAAAATAACCAGGAATGAGCTAAATTCTATTCTGATTCACACCTCAAGAGATTTTTTTCCTAAGCATCAGCTATAGAACATTTATTACTTCTGATGGTGCAAAAGCTAGAAGGAAGCCAGATTCACTATCAGATCCAACTTAAGGTGCAGGGATGGCAGGTAGGAAAATAAGTATTTTAACCTATAAAGTGAGCAAATGTGATGATTTTCCATTGCAGTGAAAATCAGGTAATGTTACCAAATGCAATAAATCTATTTTTGTACAATACAATAGTCTGTGTGTAATTAGTGGTCCAAATTAAGGCAATGGGCAGGAAAGCTTAGAAGAGGTTTATTCCTATCTAGCCTTGTTAGTTTAAAATATGTATTATATGTAGTGAAACAGCAGGATCTCAAAGCAGTGGCATTCATTACCAAGCATGCTTTGTTGGAGGATGTATTCTCTCTTAGCATCAGCTTTCTCCTCCTAATGACCAGACAGATCAAGCTTAAAAAGTAACATCCTCTGGTTTTAAAGCAGTCATTAGGTTTGCATTTTAAGTTCTCATCTTCCTTCACCCTGGTATTTTTTCTGTTTTTGAAATCTGGAACTGACAGACTATTCTGTAATTTTAAAACAAAGGCCTTTTTTAAAGTCACCTGTGAACTGGATTGGTACTTTTTCCATTTGTTTTGTTGGATATTTAAGGCTGAAGATTTTCATACTTAATTTTTATTTACACACAAATTCATATATTCATATATGTGTACTTCACATAAAACAAAAATAGGTAAAAAGATGCAGTACAACAAAGGCAGAAAGATAAACAGTTTAGGTTATTTCCACTATAATGTGCTGATTAAAGTAAACTAAAGTACTGTATTTATTACACTCTCCATAGAACACCATGACAACAGGAAAAACTTTGAAATAGTTGGAGGAGACAGAGGGAAACTCATTAAGGCCATCTCCCTCCGCTTACCTGAAGGCTTGCTTGTTTTAGATAAGTACTCTTGAGTGGCTGCAATAAAGGAGGAGCTGAAATGCCTAGAGAAGTAGCCAGCCAGGCACAGGAACACAAAACACCAGACAGGCAAGCACTATGGAGGCTGCAGCTGCTAAATTCTTGTTCCAGGCTACAGTGACTCAGATCTGTCACTCTGCCAGAGATATCCAGCCACATTCTCTCCATCCAAGAGAGCAGCCAGAAAGGTAAGAGAGAGGAAAGAAGAAATGCTTCTTCAACAACCCAGTTTTAAAAATCTCTAGCAGGAATACTATAATGTAGCTACAATGGGCAAAGACAGGACTTGCATAAAGGCAGGCATTCAGTCCCTGGAGAAGAAATTCAGTGTTCTCTCTAACTATTGACAAAATTTTTCATTAAAATAACAGCACCTGCTAAACGACACTGTGGGATCCATACCACTTCCTTTGGCAACAGAACAAAGTAATTTAAATAGCTAGCCTGTCTCATTGTTTAGACTTTAAATGCACATTGCCCATAATCAATGTGACCTCAAATAGCTGATTGGAAACAGACTCCACCATAAAGAACTATCAGCTTAAAAAAAATTAAAACACTTCTCTGTTTTATCTCCTATTTTTACATGTTAAAAACATATTACAGAGCTGATCAGAATTTTTATTTTTGCAAAAAAATTGTCCTTTTTATTTGAAGAAGGTTTCCAAATGATAATTTTTTCATTCAGCTCTAGTTACAAATAAGGTTGCGTTAACTGAAAGATAAGAACTGTTTTTTCAGTTTATTTCCTTTGAGTGTTTGACAGCAGTTAGAGTATAATCAGTTTCACTCTTTCCCCTTTGTGTGGGTATTTAGAAACAGAGGAGAGAAAAGACATTTAAAAATAGGTAAATGTGATTGTAAAACTAAAAAATTATTAGAGGGGAGAAAGAGGCTGGTGTAGTACCTGAAACTGCTTACATTTTTATTAAATTGATTAGATTTCAAGTCAGCAGCATCACTTTAATGCAATAGATTGCTAACTTAACAAAAATAGATCAGCCATCCTATGATCAAAAGATAAGCAAAAACCAAAAAAAGTTGATCATGCAAAGCAAGGTGTAATCCACTTTAATTAGGAATACCTATTTGGGATGTCAGAGAGACAAGGTAGGCGAGGTAATTTCTGTTGGAATAACATCTGTTAGTGGAAGGGACAAGCTTCAGAGTTCTTCCTCATGTCACTGAGGAATTGGGATAGTATAATTCAATAAACTGCCTAATTTATTTCATGAATAATAAGATTCATAAGAAGTTAAGTATATTCTAGAAATTAAATATTCTAAACATTGATTTACGTGCAATTTCTTTGTGAGCTCCTTGGATTGTGAAATCAATTAATATTGTACTAATAGCTAATATGTGGGAGTAACTATTTATCCAGTTCAGACTTTCCTTTGATATTAATTTTAGTGCATGTAAATTGACAGCACATAGAGAAGCCCATGGGCAGAATAATATCTGCCACTGAAATCACATTTACCCACATCAGCGTGTTGAGACAAGAATAAACTTATTTCAAAGGCACAGATAGCATGTAATGAAGGTAACTCATTGCACTGAAATGTGCCTATTATCATAAAGAATTACCTATGAGAGTATGTTGTCCTTCATTAAACTTTCAGCAACCCTACATTATGGAGACCCTGGATTCTCACAGCAAGAGATGCTGAACTGGGACGTCAAGGAATGGTAAGGTTAAGTTCTGGAAAAAATCTTCAAAGAAAACCAAATGTGTTTAAAAAAAAAAGTCAAAACTAGGAGAACATAGGAGGCCAATTTTCTCATTATAAAAATTAGGGCTGTTGATTATTCGCAGTTAACTCATGCAATAAACTAATAAAATTTTAATTGCATTGTTAAACAATAGAATAACAATTGAAATCTATTAATAATTTTTGGATATTTTTCTGCATTTTCAAATATATTGATTTCTATTACAATACAGAATACAAAGTGCACAGTGATCACTTAATATTTTTATTACAAATATTTGCACTGTAAAAATGATAAAAGAAATAGTATTGCAATTCACCTCATAGAAGTACTATAGTGCAATCTCTTTATTGTGAAAGTGCAATTTACAAACATAGATATTTTTGTTACATAACTGCACTCAAAAACAAAACAATGTAAAACTTTAGAGCCTATGAGTCCATTCAGTCCTTCTTCTTGTTCAGCCAATTGCTAAGACAAACAAGTTTGTTTACATTTATGGGAGATAACACTACCAGCTTTTTATTCACAGTGTCACCTGAAAGTGAGAACAGGAATTCACATGGCACTTTTGTAGCTGGCATTGCAAGGTATTTATGTGCCAGATGTGCTAAACATTCGTATGCCCCTTCATGCTTCGGCCACCATTCCAGAGGACATGCTTCCATGCTGATGATGCTTGTTAAAAAAAGAATGTGGTAATTAAATTTTGACTGAACTCCTTGAGGGGGAATTGTATGTTTTGTGCTCTGTTTTACCTGCATTCTGCCATGTATTTCATATTATAGAAGTCTCGGATGATGACCCAGCACATGTTGTTCGTTTTAAGAACACTTTCACTGCAGATTTGACAAAATGCAAAGAAGATACCAATGTGAAATTTCTAAAGATAGCTACAGCACTTGACTCAAGATTTAAGAATCTGAAATGCCATCCAAAATCTGAGAGGGATGAGGTGTGGAGCACGCTCTCAGAAGTCTTAAAAGAGCAACACTCCAATGCGGAAACTACAGAACCCGAACCATCAAAAAAGAAAATCAACCTTCTGCTGGTGGCATCTGACTCAGATGTCGAAAGTGAATACAAAGCAGTGCTGCACTGCTTTGGATCATATTGAGCAGAACCCGTCATCAGCATGGATGCCTGTCCCCTGGAATGGTGGCTGAAGCATGAAGGGCAGGGGTGAAAGTAAGGTGGCACAGGCTGGTACGGCGTACCAGTAAAAAGTAGCCGCCAGTACCAGCCCGTACTGCTGACTTTAAAGCGCTGCCACAGCAGCACTTTAACGTCACTGTCCCTTTTGTGCCGCCCATCGGCAGCCCTGCCGGGCCCTTTAAATCACCGCTGGAGCCCCAAGTGGTGCAGGCCAGGCAGCACGGATGGACAGGCTGGGGGATGCTGACCTGAGCCCCTTCCCTTCCACCCTAGGCGGAGGGGATCGGAGGGGAGACAGAGCTGGGCCCATACCAGTAAGAGCTCTGTTTTACTTTCGCCCCTGATGAAGGGACTTGTGAATTTTTAGCGCATCTGGCACGTAGATATCTTGCAGCGCTGGCTAGAACAGTGCCATGTGAACGTCTGTTCTCACTTTCAAGTGACATTGTAAATAAGAAGCGGGCAGCATTGTCTCCTGCACGTGTAAACAAACTTGTTTGTCTTAGTGATTGGCTGAATAAGTGGACCTGTAGGCGCTAAATTTTTTTCTTTATTTTTGAATGAAGTATAATTCTATATTTGTAAATTCAACTTTCATGTTAAAGGAGATTTAATTACAGAAATTGTATTAGGTGAATTGAAAAATACTATTTCTTTTGGGTTTTTTTACATCACAAAGATTTGTCAAAAAAAATAATTATAAAGTCAGCACTGTACACTTTGTATTCTGTGTTGTAATTGAAATCAAAATATTTGAAAATGTAGAAAACATAAAAAATATTTAAATAAATGGTGTTCTAGTATTGTTTAACAGTGTGATTAATCGCTTGATCGCCCTAATAAAAATAGAACAACAGTTTGAGGTATGTTCTTTATAAGTCTCTGTTATTGTCTGTAAAAACAGGACCTGGGATATGATAGCAGATGTGAAAGGAAGCACAATAGTTAATGTTAAACAACAATTTCCATTTTACCACCATTAAAATAACCTCTCAGGCTGAAGGTTTAATTTTTGGTCTCTGCCTAACTGTGAATGAGAGTGAGAAAGTTTTTGAACAAAAAAAGTGATTTTTTTTTGGACAGTGCTACAGCTAAAACAGATAGGGGAAGAAAGTTGAAATGTGGTATAAAAATAGTCTTTATTCAAAAGTACTTCTTAATAGTCTGGTGATAGTTTTTTTTAGTTCAAAGTACATAGCTCCAAGGAAGGTGTTAATAAATGTAATGTAGGTTCCAATCCTTCTAACATTTATGCACATGCTCAACTTTAAGCATGTGAATAATCCTATTGACTTCAATGGTAGTACTCACATGCATAAGTGTTTGCAGGATCAGATCCATAGCTATGTATCTAAAAAGTTACTGAAGGCATAGCTAGCTAAGGCTACAGCTATCCACAATGTACATCTTATGAGGGCCACTGCTCATAGCGATTCCCCTACATTCTAAGGTGTGGAGCACCTTTTCTTCCCTTTTTGTGGGACTTTTAAAGTTGGAGGCTGTTGCTGACCCAACCTTTGGATGGCTCCTGGATGAGAGTCAAGGAGGCAACTCCAGCAGGCTTACAGAAGAATGTACCTACACAGTAGAGTTCTAAGCTTTGCTGGCAGGTACCCATCAGATGAGTGGGTCTCCTACCCAACACTCCTTAGCACATCTGCATCTATGGATACTCAGAACTAGCAGTGAGAACTTGAGGAATAAAGTTGCTAGAAGTTACAGAGAGACTGAGCAAGTTGGAGGAATTAAAAGTTTCTGGGATCAGGCAGCTGTAATATTCTTTACATTGAAAAAAATCATATCTGTATAGAATGCTTTATGCAACCTATACATGAGGTTTTCAGCTGTGCCTGGGTCCCACCAATTTATTCACTGAATGTATGAAGTTCATCCATGTTAATTGCTAGGAGCCTGTACTGTTAAAAAATATACACACATTTCAAACAGCTAGATTTAATAGTAATGTTTCCCTTGTTGTCCAGAACCTCCCAACTCCCTCTCTTTTCTGCTGCAGGGCCCATCCAAGCTCCCCCATTAAACCAGGAGTCTCCACAGTTGGGGACCTAATGAGGAATGAAGGAAAAGAGCCCCACTTTGGCACTCTTTACCAGGTGCACAATAGCTGAGGAAGATTCTTGACTACTTTATAAGGTGGGGGGCTGGGTAGCAAGGGGGAAGGCCCATTCTAATAGACTTAAGCAAACTTCCTCAGCTACAGAATTCCTATATTTGCAGAAGAATAACATCTACCTATGAGCTTCCTCAGGTGCATGAGGCAAGATGTTCTGTTGGTGTCTAGCCAAGTAATTCTATATTATGGAAATTGCCCATGCTACATCAACAGAGCTTTGAGTCCCGAAGAGTGAAGTAGCTATATTTTTCCCTCTTCCTTTCATAAAAGAAACAGGAAATTCCATACAAAAACCACATTGAGAAAGTGAAAATTGCACAGCAAAACACTAAGGAATGGAAAATTGGCAACATAAAGATTACACAAGCAATCTTAACTCAGTCCCTTAGTGCACATGCATTACAATGCAATCTTTAGTTGTCTCATCATTAAGGCAACTGTCATGGGTATTTTTAGTAAAAGTCATGGACAGGTCACAGGCAACAAACAAAAATTCACAGCCCATGACTTGTCCATGACTTACCATAATTTGCCCTGACTAAATCTTAGTGAGGATGTGGTGTCACTGCTGGGGGGGGGGGGAGTGGCTGGGGACCTGCTCCTTGAGGGGGTGTCCCAGGGGGCCAGCGGCACCAGCGGCTGGGAGCCGCCAAGAAGCACCTGCTCCAGCCACCCCCAGGGCTGCCCCCTTCCCCCCCTTCTCTGCTGCTCCAGCAACCCCAGGACCACTGCCGGGGGCCAGTGAGTAGTGGCTGCTCCGTCTGCCCCGGGACCACTGCTCAGGCGGTCCCTGGGGCCACCTGAGCAGCGGCTGGTGCGGCTAGCTCTGGGGCCGCTCCACCAGTGGCTGGCATGGCTGGCTGCAGGGCCAACTGAGCAACTGGCTGCAGAAGCGCTCCAGCAGAAGCCTCAGGCCAGCTGCTTGGGCGGCCCAGGGGTCAGCGACACTGGCTGCTGCAGAAATCATGGAGGTTGTGGAAATTCATGGAATCCATGGCGTCCGTGGCCTCCGTGAGACATGAAGCCCTACGGATAATATACTTTTCCTCATATATCACAAAACATACAGGTTTTCCTACACCTGAAATACATATATATCATTTTCCAACACTGTCTACCGTTGCGTATGCCAGAGAAGTCTATTAAAGTATTGAAAAATGTTACACATTAAGTCACACTTACAAACAAAGTTAAATTTAATAGTGAAAATGTGGTGGCATATAAGGGCACCTGATTTAGATGTGCAATTAACTGCTTCATCCCCTGAATGCTTCTGATAAATTATTTACTCTTGGTTTAAAGAATGTGTGATATATGGGTTCTGACAAAATTAATACACACTTCAAAGGGAAGATCATATAAAATGTAGGTCAAAGAAATACTAGAACATTTTAATACCGAAAATAATTTAAGTATTCAAAATATTACAAGATGCTATACACATTATTTAAATGTGCGTAGGAAAAATAGAAAGTATGTCAAGAGACCATCCTTGTTGTCGTGGAAAATTGACCACACGGTTGGTTTTGGATCAGACAGCCTGAGGCACCTTTATTGCTATAACAAGACTACAAGATTACAAGTATGCATACAGGGAGAGACAGTGTAACCCCATGCAAGAGGTAGGCTGCTCCTCTTTACAATTTTTACCAAGCTTATAAAGGTTAAAACTGCAAAACGTCATATTGATTACACAAGTTATTTGCCTTTTCTGGTAAATTAATATTGCAAATCAGCAGGTTATTTTACTGTTAGTTCAGTTTGGGGTATTTCCTGTTATTGTTCTTTTGCAATTATGCTGACTGTTTTATAACCCCCCTTAATTGCAATTACATATTGCAAAAGCCATTACCATATACAATATTGCAAATCAGCAAGCTATTTCAACATGTTTCATGTGTTCTGGCAGTGATTGCGCTGGTCATTCTGTGACCTCTCCTTAAAGCAAGCTATTTCAACATGTTTCATGTGTTCTGGCAGTGCTTGCGCTGGTCATTCTGTGACCCCTCCTTACAGTTACCTAAGTGAGCAATATTTGCTACACTATACTTGCCTAAAGCTGAACTGGCACTCAAGGGACTTTCTGTCCTCCTCCCAGTTTCTTTTTTTGTCAGTGTGTCATACCCCATTTCTTCATACTTTAATGCTTAGTATGCTGATAAACCCATATTCAGGCCTCGGGATCCAACAAACAAACTGTCATTATTTAGCATTGTTTAGTTAAAGCCCGGAGCCTACACACAGGGGCCTGCAAAAACAATTGCAAAGTTCATTTAACTATAAAACAATGGCAAAGTTTATCTAACAAAACGGGAGCGGGGAGGGGGTTATGTTCCCTATCATTCCCTCCTTTTGATGCCTTTTGCATCAAATACTTAAACTTGGATGTTCATTAAATTTCTGATCTCAGAGTTTACAAATTCAGTCTTATAGGGTGATTCCACTTTATATGTCGGGGAATTGGGTTGCCAAGGCTCTAATTCCTCCAAGGGGACAAGGGCCACCTGATGGGTTTGGGTATACAAAGCAGGTGCAGGGTGGGAACAACATGTTTTGCAGCAACAATAGCAAAAGCAAACATTTAATAATAACCCTAATAATAACCCTCCCCCCAACAAGCCCCATAGTATATACTGATGGGTATGGGGGGCTTGGAGGGCTTTAGTAATAGAACACAGAAAATCCATTTCAAACAGTTGTAACTTTTATGGGCCGTTTGGAAGGCATTAAGTTTGGTTTGGTACACGTTTTTGAGAAGATGGACTTGTTCTTGCAATTGGGAAATTTGCTGGACCTCCGGGAGGAGGGACACCAAGGAATGGAAATGATTGGGTATCAGAGCGGTCCAATTGAAAGGGATATGGAACGATAGGGAAGCCTGCTACGTCTTGTCCGCAGGCCAATAAATAACATGAGTGCTTATGGTCGTGTTCAGATTAAAGGCCACATCTCGTAAAACAGATGAGTTAACATGAACACAGCTATTGTTGGCCTGGATAAGAGGTTGGGAGGCAATGGTTGTTATGTGTCCACTACCTTTTCAACAAATGTGCTTATGAATGGTAACGATTTCCCCCGGGTTAAGCTTTCTAATGCACTGGAACTGAGGAGGTTCTAAAGGCCCAAAAGTCCCCAGGTTACCGAGCCCTATCCAAAGATCAGGCGTTATTTCCGTGGCACCAATAAGGAATCGATTAGGGCCGTGGGGTGGTTTTATTTCCCATATGTTCCGGTGGACCGCCCAGTCCCACATACAACCTTCCCAAGGGCCTGAGAGGATTTGGTACGTGGGGGCCCACACTCCTTTCACAGGGCCATAAGCCTGGAAGGAACTCTGTGAGCGCCAGTGTCATAACTTTCCTACTCAGATCTGAACCTTAGAGTTCAGAACATGAGAAGCTAGCATGAAACTTCCAAACTTAATTACCAGCTTGGATCTGATATCGCTGCCACCAGCCAGAAGATTCCAGTGTCTGGCTCACTGTGGTCTCCCCCAAACCTTCCCTGGGGGACCCTAAGACTCAGATGCCCTGAGCCTCACCACAAAGGGAAATAACCCACTTCCCTTCCCCCTCTTTACCTCCTCCCAGATTTCCCCACCCTGGGTACTCTAGGAGATTCCCTGCTTCAAGTCCTTGAAACACCACACCGAGAAATCAAATATTTCTCTCCCCTCACCCAGACGTTATGTAAATTCAGGCTTAGTAAATCTAATACAAAGAGATTCTCTCTTCCCCGCTGTTTTCTTCCTCCCACCAATTCCCTGGTGAGCTGCAGACTCAATCCCCTTGAGCCCCCACTAAAAAAACAATCCACAGGTCTTAAAAAGAAAGCTTTACATAAAAAGAAAGGAAAAGACATAAAATGGTCTCTGTATCAAGGTGACAATATACAGGGTCAATTGCTTAAAAGAAAAAATGAATAAACAGCCTTATCCAAAAAGAATACAATTTAACACATTCCAGCATCTACACACATGTAAATACAAAAAAACAATATAAACCTATTGTCTTACTATCCTTGTACGTACAACTTGGAAACAGAAGATTAGAAAACTTGGAGATAGGGAGATCACTCTCAGAGCTGAGAGGGTCACCGAACCGAGACAAAGAACACCCACCCAACAACTTCCCTCCCTTGACATTTGAAAAATCTTGTTTTCTGATTGGTCCTCTGGTCAGGTGTTTGGTTCCCTTTGTTAACCCTTTACAGGTAAAAGAACATTAACCCTTAGCTATCTGTTTATGACAGCCAGCAATTCCACCCCGAAAACTTTTAAGTGTGTTTTCATGACCATAAATCAGACGGCATGCCCAAGGCATTTGTGAGGGCAGTGGGCCAGGTTTGGTGCTTGAGGTCTTCTTGAATGGAGGCTAGCTGAACATTAAGGAAATCCTGTACCTCGGAGCAAGCATGGTCCCACTGCAATGCCTTCCCAGCCTCTGTAGTGCGAATAATCATCTGTTTGAGCAAATCCTGGGTAAAGACACTAAGGGTGGAGATCACATGTAATTTACCTACCCCAGCCCGGACCCTAGTTACCTATACCCTGGAAATAAGTCCTGCGGCCCTTTCTAACTGTCCTAATTTATTTTTATGCTGTTGGGCCTTATAGATATTTCAAGCCGAGGCAGCACTGTTAGCCCCTTTCCATAGAGTATCGGTGATATCTCTTTTCTTTCGAGATGAGTGGCTTCAAGCCTATTGCTGTAGTAACCTGAAGGCAGCTCCTTGAGAACAATTAGGGTAGGTAGCAGCAATTTGGAAGTGAGTTAAGGGTAAGGAAACCCTAATAGTTCCCAAAGTAGCATTAAGTATGGTCCATTTAAACCCTGCAGAATCCCCTATATTTGTAGCTTCATACCATAACTGCTGTCTGAGGACTTGAATGCCCTGTTTGGATGCGATTATATTAGTTGTATGTGCGGGGGTATATTGAATTAGGGTGCAGGTTATATTTTCAGTCAGGGGAAAGGTTTCTTTACAGCCGAAGGACACTGTAGAAGGGCAGAATCTTCAGGTATTTACGGCAAATTTGGTTACTTGGGTAATTAAGAAGCAAAAGGGACCTCATTCATCAAGGGTGGAACACAGGCCAGGAATTAGCATTGTATCCACATCTTTTTGCCAATTATGTACAAAGTAAAGGGTCTTAACGGGTCGAGCATGGGGGTCAGTAGTTATGTTTACAAAGCTGATATACACGGCTCCAGAAGTTTCCCATTCGACCACCCGTTTATAAATGAGGCCTTGGACTGAAAAAAATAACCTAGTCGAGCAATAAGAAAACAGATCGCCAGAAGGGTATGGCCTGGCCCATTGTAAAATGTTAGAGGTAATGCCCATGCTAAAATTGGAATGGGGCCAAGGCACAGGAGTGCTGTTTGGGATGTCCTTTTGGGTCAGGACCAGGGCACGGGAATGATGGGGCGGGGGCAGGGGAGTAGTTGGAGGAGAGGGCTAGGTGTATTTAATAATTCAGGGAGCACTTGACACGGATACGGTACCTGGCCATACTTACAGGTAGCTGCTTGGGGGAATGAAACACAAAACCCAGTTTGTCCCACATTCCCAGGAGTACACCCCACAAGTCCCTCCTTGCCAGGTAACAATGATTTGCTGCATGACTTGGCCTGTAAAGTGGGTGCCTCTGTCACTGTTGATAAGGACAGGTAATCCGAACCGGGGAATGAAATCCTTTAACAGTTTCTTGGCAACTGTAATGGAATCGGCTTTTGCGCAAGGGTAGGCTTCAAGCCATCCAGAATACATACAGACGCACACTAATACATACTTATAAGAGCAGCATTTTGGCATGTTTATAAAGTCAATCTGAATACCTACAAAGGGTCCCCATGGAGTGAGATGAGCTGCCGGTCTAGTCCAGACTGGCTTTCTGCTGTTGTGTGCCAGACAAATAGGGCAAGAATTACAATATTTACAATATTGTTGAGCCATGATCCAAGCCATTAGCTACTGGGTCCAAAGAGGCGGGAGGACCCCAGGGCCATCCCTTCCTTTTCATGACAATAGAGAGTAAAGGGTTTTCTTATAATTAGGGAGGCTCAGTGCTAATGCTTGGGCCAGATTTGTTTAACCTGAGTGAAAGCCTCATTAGCCTCTGATATCCAAGGGATGGGGTCTGTGACCTTGTCTAAGGTCAAGTTTTGCAATTACAACATTTAAACATTTGAATAAAATTATTTTTACAAATACTTTTGCTGAATGTAGGCAAAACTGAGGAATTACTCAAATTATTTCCCATAATTTCCTGTATTTATTTTATAGGCAGGTCAAGTTTTAATGGTTTTTACCTTCTTAACTTTTACCTCTGAATACATGTTGATTTAAAATGGAAAAAACACAATTTATTTTGGCTTCCCTTTGGCAACATGACTGTTGATTACACAGAGCCACCTTAAGGCTTATGTGGGGTACTTACTACAGTTTCTATCTGCTATTTGTTACCAAAACAGATTTAAGTCTTTTACCATTCTCCTGGCCTTGACTGCCCTGTTGCAGCCATAACTTTGATGGTTTTTGTTTAGTTTTGTGTTCTGGTAAAAGTATATTGGTACTTAGTTTTACTGCTTAATTTTGTTCAATAACTACAGAGTTAACTTTTTTTTTCCTTTTTTTCCCTAACTTCCTCAAACTGCGGTTGCCGTTTGTTTTGTTTGGGCTCAATCCTTTTTCTTGCTGTATTATTTTTTTTTATGGTCACAGGCATTATTTTACTACCAATTTAACAAGGAGAGTGGGCTTTTTGACTAACCCCCCCTTTTAACTATTTATGCACGCCTATTTACATATAAACATTATATCTAGATGCATTTTGTCTAATAATTAATGTTTCCTCTATGTTCGGACTTAATACAATTTGTCCTTGAGGCAATAGCAACCCCTCAGCACCGGTACATTATAAGAAAATAATAACAGGGCTTCAAACAACAAGTAGAATAGGGAGAGCAATAGCATAAACAGCACAATAAAATTTCTTCTTTGGTATAGTTTGAGAGAGGGTTGTACTATATTTTTGGGAAGTGGTCTTGCTGAGTTCAGACAAATTTCAGCCAGTTGGGCAGACCCAATGTGCCCATTTTGGCTAGCATGATCAGCTCACAATGCCCACAGGGAGGGAGAGGCCTTAACCAGCAGTTCCTGTTGCAACGAGGAAGGGCTGGAGTTGGTGTCCCCCACAGGAGCTTGCTCCTTTTGTAGCAGGGCTAAAACTTTTCTGCACAGGATTAGGCACTTCCAGAAACACCCCTTTTGGGGAGTAATATCTAGTGCAATTTAATTTACACAGCAAATCCCTTCCCAACAGACTAGCAGGGGAGCAAGGACTGAGGAGAAACGCATAGTACTCAGTGAGAGGGCCGATTGAGACTGACAAAGGAGAGGAAACAGGGTGGGGAATGGGGGTATTTCCCACACCAATGGCAGTAATAACTTCTGAGGAAAGAGTGCTGAAGGGAAATCCTGCACCCTAAGAGCAGAACGCAAAGCTTCAATATCTATTAAGCAAGAGGTGGGCACTCCGTTTATTATACAAGAACTGAAGGGCCAGTTTGATCGACTGGCTGACAATTAAAAAAAAAAAAAAAAAGGCTGGTGTGAAACTCCCCCAGGATGAGAAAAATGCTTAGGAGGTCGTGAGGGACAGTTTTTTATAAGATGGCCTTCCTGCTTACAGTAGGCGCAGCATTTTTTACGAGGGCATTTATTCTTCCAGTGTCCTACTAGCCCGCACGAAAAGCAGGCACCGGGTTTAGGTGGGAGGCTTACCAGGGGCTTCACCCTTTTCATCCCCGGTACCTGTCTCTGTTTGGGCAACCTTTTACTAGTGTCCTGCATGGTTTGAATGTGCAGAGCCATAAGCTTAGACTCCGTCTTCTCCTTTTCCCTTTCCAGTTGCCTATAAAAGTGTTGTGCCGCAGCTAAAATACCCTCTAAATTCTTACCTTTCCGGTTAACGACTGCAACTATGGGAGGGTGAGAGGTATCTTGACCTTCCCCTTCATTAATGGCTACCGGTGGGGGCCATTGTTTATATTTCATAAATAAGTTATTTAAATTATCTGGTGTGGATAATGGCAGCAGCCTAGAGGCCACCGCTCCCCAAAGAGGGGCTCCCGGACCAGCTGCAGACTGGCCTGACAGTCCCTGGACACGGACTAGCTTTTTCTGAGTTTCCTGGGCACAGACTAGATTTTTCTGAGTTTTTTTTTTAAGTTTAAATTTTAACTTCTCTTGGGAGTCCTTCAGACCCCTTATTTGGAATTCCTGGTGCTGTTTTACTGTCTCATCATGCCAATTAAGATACGCATTGAACTGCCCCTGTGGTATGGCGTTGGCAAGAAGTGCACCTCGCAGGCACACAATCCTGTCAAGGTCGAAACTCCCTTCCAGTGGAAACTGTAATTTTGGATCATCCCTAGTATACCAATTTCATTTCTGTAAATATTTACATGTCAACGGACTATAACGTACATACACATATGCAGCAGGCATGCCTCTTGGTGGGACTGAGATGCCTTTGGATCCATCAGTCCCCATTCTTACTTCAGCCCACTTTCACTCAAGCCACACACACAAGGGAATGCTTACTTGGATTGCCACGGTTCTAACACCAATTGCCTCTTTTCCTGCCCTTGGCCGGGGCAAAGGGGTAGGTTTCCATGGACCTGCACCACGGCGGGAGACCTACAAGGGAAAGAGGTAAGGGGGGGCGAACCTATAAGAAAATCTGTGGTCCCCGCACGCCTTTTCCCTTGCCCAGAGCACCAGCCTTTAAGCCAACGGTGCCTCTGGAGCTAATGAGTCAGCGGTGCGGTTTTCCTGGGGGCTCCCCCTCTCTCTGAGAAGGGAAGGGAGCTTATGGCTCTGGAAGGCAAAGAAAGGGACCCTGCGGTCCTTTAAAAGACAGTACTCGAAGAGTGGTCACAGGGTCATAGGTCATGGAAGGGGAAGGGAAAAAGGACGGGGAAACATGCATGCACCTCAGCTGGATAGCCACTTACCAAGGCCTGCCAGCTGGGAAGCTTCACAGTCCTTCCAAGCTCAGCTGTAGGGCTTGCTTTCGAGACACTCCTGGTCACGAGCTTTCACTTTGCAGGAGACTCAGGGCATCTTCCCACAGCTGTCACTCACACAGGCCGCTCGGCTCTCACGCACACAGGCATGTTCTTGACATAGTGGTCATGGCAAGAAAACTCAAAACCCGGGTCCCCACCAATCCTGGTAGGAAGGGGACCCCCGATCAACTCCCAGGGCATATTAGCTCAAGAGCTGATCAGGACTCTCCGGACCAAAAGGAGCACGGTCTGTGGGCTGCCAGCTACCACGACGTTACCTTTAGTGACATTTCCCCGGGGAGAACAACCAGGTCCCAGATCAGTATCTGGACCCATCAAGATCCCTGAAAGGGCGTCAGGCCTGTCTGGCAGATAAAAGTTCAAATCCAGCTGGTGACTTACCCCAGCCAGAGCCTACGGATGAGTCCTCTCCCAGACCCCAACAGAGATTTCAAAAGGTCTCTTACCTCTCGGACGGGCCCGGGTGTGGGAGGAAACCATCCGCGTTCCTTCGGTCCAGGGAAGTCATCCGTGGAATCTGAGTCACGGCACCAAATTGTCGTGGAAAATTGACCATACGGTTGGTTTTGGATCAGACAGCCTGAGGCACCTTTATTGCTATAACAAGACTACAAGATTACAGGTATGCATACAGGGAGAGACAGCGTAACCCCATGCAAGAGGTAGGCTGCTCCTCTTTACAATTTTTACCAAGCTTATAAAGGTTAAAACCGCAAAACGTCATATTGATTATACAAGTTATTTGCCTTTTCTGGTAAATTAATATTGCAAATCAGCAGGTTATTTTACTGTTAGTTCAGTTTGGGGTATTTCCTGTTATTGTTCTTTTGCAATTATGCTGACTGTTTTATAACCCCCCTTAATTGCAATTACATATTGCAAAAGCCATTACTATATACAATATTGCAAATCAGCAAGCTATTTCAACATGTTTCATGTGTTCTGGCAGTGATTGCGCTGGTCATTCTGTGACCCCTTCTTACAGCAAGCTATTTCAACATGTTTCATGTGTTCTGGCAGTGCTTGCGCTAGTCATTCTGTGACCCCTCCTTACAGTTACCTAAGTAAGCAATATTTGCTATACTATACTTGCCTAAAGCTGAACTGGCACTCAAGGGACTTTCTGTCCTCCTCCCAGTTTCTTTTTTTGTCAGTGTGTCATACCCCATTTCTTCATACCTTAATGCTTAGTATGCTGATAAACCCATATGCAGGCCTCGGGATCCAACAAACAAACTGTCGTTATTTAGCATTGTTTAGTTAAAGTCCGGATCCTACACACAGGGGCCCGCAAAAACAATTTCAAAGTTCATTAAACTACAAAACAATGGCAAAGCTTATCTAACAAAACGGGGGGGGGGGGTGTTATTTTCCCTATCATTGTTTAACCAGGAGATCTTCAATGATCTGAAACTCAAAAAGAGTCCTACAAAAAGTGGAAACTAGGTCAAATAACAAAGGATGGATATAAACAAAATTAGAAAGGCAAGGCACAAAACAAGATTATACTAGCTAGGAACACAAAGGGTAACAGGAAAAAATTCTATAAATACATTAGAACCAAGAGGAAGAGTAAGGACAGGGTAGCCCATTACTTGGGTGGGGGGAGACAATAAACAGCAAATGTGGAAATGGCAGGAGTGCTAAATGACCCAGTGAATGTCCTTGAAAATGAGGTAGGATCAGAAGCTAAAAAAGGGAAAGAACAAGTTAAAAATTACTTAGACAAGTTAAATGTCTTCAAGTCACCAGGGCCTGATGAAATACATCCTAGAATACTCAAGGAGCTGAGTAAGAAGATATTTGAACCATTAGCAATTATATTTGAAAAGTCCTGGAAAACAGGAGAGATTCCAGAGGACTGAAAAAGGGCAAATATAGTGCCAATCTATAAAAAGGGAAATAAGGACAACCTAGGGAATTACAGACCAATCATCTTAACTTCAGTACCCAGAAAGATAATGGAGCAAATAATTAAGCAATCAATTTGCAAACACTTAGAAGATAATAAGGTGATAAGTAACAAGCACAATGGATTATTCAAGAACAAATCATTACTTTGACAGGGTAACAAGCCTTGTGGATGGGGTGGGGTGGGATTAAATGTGGTGTATCTTGACGTCAGTACGACTTTTGATACTGTCTCACATGACCTCATAAACAAACTAGGAAAATACAACCTAGATGGAGCAACTATAAGATGGGTGCATAACTGGTTGGAAAACCATTCCCAGAGAGTAATCAGTCGTTCACAGTCAAGCTGGAAGGGCATATTAAGTTGGGCCCTGCAGGTATCAGTTCTGGGTCTGGTTCTGTTCAATATCTTCTTCAATAATTTAGACAGTGAACATAAGAACATAAAAACGGCCAGACCAGGTCAGACCAAAGGTCCATCCAGCCCAATATCCTGTCTGCTGATAGTGGCCAGTGCCAGGTGCCCCAGAGGGACTGAAGGGGGGCAGGATAGCTCAGTGGTTTGAGCATTGGCCTGCTAAACCCAAGGTTATGAGCTCAATCCTTGAGGTGGCCACATAGGCATCTGGGGCAAAAGTTAATATTTGGTCCTGCTAGTGAAAGCAGAGGGCTAGACTCAATGACCTTTCAAGGTCCCTTCCAGTTCTAGGCAATTGTTATATCTCCAATTATTATTATTATTTATTATAACCTAACAGGTAATGATCAAGTGATCTCTCTCCTGCCATCCATCTCCACCCTCTGACAAACAGAGGCTAGGGACATCTTTCCCTTTAAAATGCTTAACAGGAGTCCAGAGTGAAAGTTTTTATTTAGTTCTCTAATCTTCATGGATTATTCCATAGATCTGGATTATTAATATCAAAAACTAGCAGAAAAAACACACAAACATTTCAGGCCATCTTTATAGATTTTAAAGAAGAAGAAAAGAGTACAAGTTTGACAATACTTGTTAGATGCACCACATTATGTTACAGGTTTGTCTACACAGGGGTGGGGCAACTAATCTGCCACTTTCGAGTTAATTCACTTTGAAAACTCTTGCGTATGCACAACACAACTAACTGTAGTGCATGAACTCTGGAGACCCATTGCAAACTCAACTATCTTTGCTGCAAAGCAAGTTAGTCTAGTATTGTTCATGTGCATGCAGTGATGCTATGCGCTGCTTTGGTAGTCTTTTAACACCTATCCCATGGTGCTTTGCAGGCAACCATTGCTGACATGTCTGTTTACCTCTGTGCCCTCCCCTGCTCTGGGATGAAGTTGACTGCATGTCCCTACACATTTAAAAGCTGGCACACAGACAGATTTTGTCCATTCACTCCTGGATTCCAGTTTACCACAATAGCTGTAATAATACTCCAGAAGCCTCCACTATGCCTTGAGCAGCCAGTTGGAGCCTAACCAAGACCTTGGAGCTCATCACCACCTGACGCAAAGTATTAGTGCAGGAAGCTCTTGTGACCAGCCACTGTAATAAAAACCTTTTTTGTGGACATTGCTAGATAGATGTCAATGAGAAGGTGGCACAATTGGGATGCCAAACAGGACCAGATAGGTAGTGAAAAGCTCAGGAGCACCTACATTAAAGACAAGGGACAAAAGGGAAAAAATCCAGCAGGGGACTTGTTTCAAGTCCTTATCAATGACAGAATGGTTGGCAAACCTGAGGGGCATAAAACAGAAAACTTGTGATGAAATGTTCATGGACATTATTACAGCATCCCAGAAACAAAAAAAATCCAAAAAATGCAGAGAGGTAGAGGCAGTATCTGAAGACTAAGAGGAATCCAGCAAGGCCCTTTCCAGGGAGATCACTGCAGTGGCAAAGAACAGTATGGAAAGAGATACAGGGACGAAGAGCTCCTGGAGGCAATAAAAAGCCCTGATGCTCTGTTGCAGCACGTTACTGTTAGGGCAGCAGGCAATGCAATACTGCAAACCACCACCCAGCCATGTTATGCAGCCCCTGGACAATACAGACTACGAGAACAACTCCCCTCCCCTCTCCCAGAGGCCATTCCTCCTTCCAGACCATCAAGAACAGCGGCAAATGGACCTCAGCCCTTTTGAGCCCTCTATTGCCCCTGGTATCTTTGAGCTTTGGCCCTCTATCCCAGAAAGCCATAAACCAGAAGAGCCAGAGTCAAGATCTATACTTGCCAGTGACTTTAAACTCCTCAGCCCATTGTGTTGTGCCTGGCAGTGCACTGTTTTGTTTCACTGGTGGTTCAATGAAACGGTTTTGTTTTTAACATGTTGTTTAATAATTAAAAGCCATTTGTCATTTTTGTTTCAGTTGAACCTTCACTTCTGTTACATAACAGATTATGAAATTAAAAATTCATTATTACAGCAATGAGGAACCAGCAGTTCATTTTACATGGAAAATAGTTGTTTGCACTGATTCATAAGGTTTTACAAACACATGTAGGCAACAACGCAGGGTGCAATAGGTATTGCCACAATGTTGCACTTCCAACACCCATAAACAATGTTGAAATGAAACTAATGCCACACCCTTCACAGGTTTAAAGCTTTATTTACAGCTACAGTTTCAGGCTTGAGACTCAAAATAAGAGCAATAGGCAGCCCTGACAGCATTTACCTTGGCTGTTTGGGTTCTGTATTGGACACCTTGTTGGGTGCTGAAGCAGCTGAGCAAGTTTCTGCACCTCAGCCTCTCATCCACCACTAGCTTACTCTCACAAATATAGTGCAAAATACAACCATTGCTGCTATGATCGCCAGGATGCTTTTCTGCAGCTTCCCATCTACTTCTCCAACAGCACCATTTCACTTTCAGATGTCTACTCAGCTTCTGTTCTGCAGCTACTGAAGCAGTAGTTAAACAGTTTCTTCCTTGTGTCCAAGTGGTCTGTGAATGGCTTCATTAACGAGGGAAGCAGAGAATAAGCTGGGTCTCACAGGATGACCAAAGCAATGTGCACATCAATAAAAGTCCACAGTGTTGCTGGGGCAAACAGTCCTTTCTCCATTAATTTTAATAGAGCAGAGTTCCAAAATATCCTAGCTTCGTGTGGACTCTTCCAGACAACCCAGCATTTGTGTCCATAAGCCTGCCATGGTTTTTGACAAGCCCTTGGCGCACCATGGAGAAATACTCTTTTCTGCTTATGAATTCTGAGCCCTGATGGGGCTAATAGGCATATGGGTCCCATCAATTGCCCAATACAGTCTGGGAACCTCATGCATGCAAAGCCATCAATAACCTCCTGAGAATTACCAAGCTTTTTAACATAGTGCAACAGTACCTTTTCCATGGCATCTGCATGACAATGACCGCAATGGTCGATCTTCCCACACCAAAATTGGTTTGCTATGGAGCAGTAATATTTGGGGGTGTCCAGTGTCCAGATGGCAATTGCTACCTGCAGTGCCCCAAACTCTTGGGTAAGCATATTGGTATGCTGCCACTGAAGCTCCAGGGCTAGTGCAGCACATATCTCCAGAAAGGTTGTCTTCCCCATCCTGAAATTCTCCATGACATACACCTGCATGACAATGACCGCAATGGTCGATCTTTCCACACCAAAATTGGTTTGCTATGGAGCAGTAGCATTTGGGGGTGTCCAGTGTCCAGATGGCAATTGCTACCTGCAGTGCCCCATACTCTTGGGTAAGCATATTGGTATGCTGCCACTGAAGCTCCAGGGCTAGTGCAGCACATATCTCCAGAAAGGTTGTCTTCCCCATCCTGAAATTCTCTCACCATTGCTGGTCATCCCACGTCTGCAGAACAATCATTTCCTACCAATCCACGCTAGTTTCCTGAGCCCAGAAACAGCACTGCACACTGTGAAGCTGCTCCAGGAATGGTCCTTGTGATGGGTTGGATCACAGAACCCCCCTTGAGAGCTGCCACCTGATGTGCCAAGACTACCTGTCTCCCTGCCTTTCTGCCCTGTCAGCTTAAGATTTCAGTGCCCTGCTTGGTTTGAGCCAGACTTGCTAACCTGCTGCAAACCCAGACCCAGGTCTGAATCACGTCGCCTAACAGCTGTAGGCTTACCTGAAAGCAGCTAACCGAAGTGTTCTTGTCTTTAACACTCAGATGCCCAACTCCCAATGGGGTCTAAACCCAAATAAATCCATTTTACCTGTATAAAGCTTATGCAGAGTAAACTCATAAATTGTTCGCCCTCTATAACACTGATAGAGAGATATGCACAGCTGTTTGCCCATCCAGGTATTAACACACACTCTGAGTTAATTAATAAGTAAAAAGTGATTTTATTAAATACAGAAAGTAGGATTTAAGTAGTTCCAAGTAGTAACAGACAGAACAAAGTAAGTCACCAAGCAAAATAAAATAAAACGCACAAATCTATGTCTAATCAAACTAAATACAGATAATCTCCTTCTTAGAGATGCTTCAGTAAGTTTTTTCCTCAGACTGGACACCTTCCAGGCCTGAACATAATTCTTTCTTCTGGTACAGCTCTCGTTCCAGCTCAGGTGGTAGCTAGGGGATTCTTCATGATGGCTCGTCTTTGTTCTGTTCCACCCATTTATGTATCTTTTGCATAAGGCAGGAATCCTTTGTCCCTCTGGGTTCCCTCCCCCCTGCCACTTCTCAATGGAAAAGCACTAGGTTAAAGATGAATTCCAGTTCAGGTGACATGATCACATGTCATTGTAAGACCCCAAGCCTTCACTCCTCCTCCTTGCCTGCAAACAGAGCCATCCACAGTCAATTGTCCTGGTTGATGAGAGCCATCAAGATTTCAAACAACCATTAATGGTCCACACTTTGCATAATTACAGTAGGCCCTCAGAGATACATTTCATGTTTCTGGTTTCAGATACAAGAGTGATACATTTATACAAATAGGATGGCCACCACTCAGTAGATTGTAAGCTTTGTAATGATACCTTGCAAGAGACCTTTTGTATGAAACATATTCCAGTTACATTATATTCACTCATTAGCATATTTTTATAAAATCATTATCAAGTGCAACATCACAGTCCTCTACTATCAGTTGCTTGGTGTCTTCCTCATCCCCATCCTGGTTCCGTTGCTGCTGAAGATTCTTCTGTTGCTGGAAGAGCTGCTGCCACCACATTGTCTGCTCTGTAGTGCTGCTGGTGAAGTCCAACACTGATTCATTCAGTGTTGAGTGCTGAAATACACATCAAGCAGCCTCTGTATATTTGAGGTTGCCAGAATAGTGGCATGGAGCATTGTTGGGACAGAGCTGGCTGACAGCAATTCTAAAATGGCGCTGGCCTACACATAAAGTAAGAACAGGGCAAAGACAGATGAATCATGGGGTTTTTCCTTTATTAAAGTTGAATTCCCTGGCTTCTGCTTTGCATCCCACAATGTGCAGCAAGAAAAAAACCACAATGGACTTTTCTCAGCAGCAGAGCAAAGGAGCATGGGATACCCTCCAAGGATGTCATGCCTTCAGTTCTCAGCAAATCACTGCCATGTGAACACAATGATGCACATTGACAGAGGGCATACCATCTCATGTGCATGCTACTACTGCAGCTTGCATACTGTGTATTCCCTGATGTGCAGCAAAAAGATGCAGATTAAACTCCTATGCAGACATATCTTGTTTTTCAGAGCCCCCAGCAAATCAGTACAAATATGCTCTTTTGCGTGTTTAGCCAGCATAACAAGATCCCTTTCAAAGTCTCCATCAAACAGGACACCATCTTAGATTCCGACCATCCTTTTAATAAGACCCAGATTAAGTTTTAGGTCACAGGTTTTCAGTACGGACAAGGCATTCTGCCTTGTTGTGGAAGGACTGTCATATTTCTCAACAGTATAGTATCCAGTGGAGAAAATGTCTTTCTTTTTCCTTGACTTTGAGTGAATATTTCTAGAGACAATCACCAAATGCCTGTCCTCCATAGAAAAGACTATATTTGTAGATTACAGTTTTATATTTGTGAACAAGCACTGAAATCCTGAGCCCAAAAGGAGTTGTTTTTTCCAAAAAAGCCATGATAATAGGAAGCAAGAGTGAAAATTATTTTGTGACAATTTTGCTGTAATGAAGGTTTAGACTTCATTATATGTAAACATTCAGTAACTACGTATTGATGAAATCTGCAGTAAATCTTGATTTTCTTTGTACAACACTTGAGGTCGTACACATATAAGGGGTAAAATAGGGCAATGGATTCATTGATCCAGGACAGAATTGTGAGCTGTATAGGGGCTTTCAAATACAAATTCAAAGCAAAGTTTTTATCTACATTTTGCTTCACTGACTTTAATCTTTCATAGTGCCCTCAGAATGTTTTTGTAAAGGGGCACTCACCTGTTGAGCAGCTGGGTTTGGTACTACAGTCCTTTTCTTGCTTCTGGTGTCCCGTGCAGGCTGCCAGCCACCCTGGGTGGGTTGTCAATGTCTTGACCCTCCAGTCAAGTCACAGTGTCCAAATAAATCCTTTCTGGCATATTAAAAGTCTAATAATTAAACAGTCTATTTCCCCTCACTAGGGCCTTCACCCCTACCTCTGGGCCCTTTAAATTCAGTCCTGTATTTTAGCTCCTAAACAAGGCCTGTCCCCTTCTTGGGATTTACACTACTTTATCTAGGCCTCTAGAGGAACCCAGCCCAGGCACCCTATACACAGCAGCCACACACTGCTCACCACCTTTATCTCCAGCCTATCTCAGGATCAACATCCCCAGGTTCTTCTTCCTCTGCAATTTCAGTGTAAATTCAGCCAGAAATAACCTCTAGCTACTTGTCATTCTCCTTTGACCAGAGAGGACTCCACTTTTTCCCTCCTTTGGTCCCAGACAGGAACTGATATGCTAAGCTCCTGCAGCTCCTTTTATCTGAGCCTGCTGGGTTCTGACTAGCTGTCTCTAGCCCTTGGAGAACCAGGTTTCTCTAGTTTTCAAGATAGCTACTCCAGTAAGGCCTCTCTAGGCAGCAGTGGTGGACCACTTTTGAGGTTCTTTTCCTTCTATCTTGCTTTTTCCTGGGGTGGGGTGCAGGAAAGCAGCAGGACTTCCCCAGTACAACCCATCACAGCTTTGCAGTACCAAGTTAGTCATTGCAGTATCAGAACCTGTGTAGGTAAGTTCAGCAATAGCTATCCATAGACTATTCTCTATGAACAGGGATACAGACTAGATGATCCAAAATATCTTTTTCATCTCTAATTTCCGTGGTACCTTCCTCATTTTGAAAAAATTCTGTGGGATCTTTGATTTCACTCAGCAGCTCCCTCTCCAGGACCAGGGTAAAAGGGACTTCAGTTTAACATCTCCTTCACAGTACCTCTAATAGTGCAGCATCTCCTAGTATTCCACTACAGTGTCTGCATTTGGGTAGGAGTAGAAATTGTGATGCGGCTCGAGTCCTCCATTTTAGAGGTTATTGCTGCCAGCTGAACCCAACCAACACAAAAAAAATGTCTTGGTGTGTTTGTTCAGCATCTAGCACAATGGACTGAGGCCATTAGGTGCTACATTAGCAAAGTAATAATAATAGTAATCATTTAAAATAAATGTTCCCTTTAAAACAAAAGCCTGAAATATTTAATTATTCATTTAGATGGGAAGGTTTAAGTACAGTAGTTTGAAAATTTAACTCAGTGGAATTATACTCTACAGATGTCTGATATTATAATACCTGAGATTTAATTAATATACATTACTGCATTTTCTTGCCATTACAAGAAAATTGTAAAATCTTAGATAATTTGTATAGCTGTTTCTAAATTACACATATGTGTCTTTACAGTCTGAACTGGACGGTGATCAGAGAAATTTTAGCTCAAAAGGAGCTTTGGGGTTTCAGCATCCAGTGAGGTGAGATGAATCCTATAAGTTGATCCAGGAAAAGTGAAATTTGTATTTTTATTCTTCAGTAATAAATTTCTTCCGTGGCAAAGTGTAATTCACCTGAGAAGACACACAAGGTAAGCAGGATCTGAAGCTACATGCTAAATCATGACATTAGAAAGCCATAGAAAGAGCCAATGTCATCCTGACAGACCAGATTTACCCCACTGTGGGTTAAGGTTTCATAATTAACATCCCCTCAGAAAAGGAAATTGAAAGTCAAGGTATCTAATGGTACATATCTTCTCCTCCTCTACCCAGAGAGATACATCTTACCACTAGAACCACCCCACACAAAAACAGATCGCAGCCTTAAACTAGCCTTCCAGCACCCTTCTTCAAACTCCCCACCACCATTAACAAACAAACATATTCTCTCCCTGACTACCAAGTCTGCACAGTTCTAGAAAAGTCACATTTGTCATGTTCTCAGGAGCAGCACTTGGTCAAATAGAGACCTCTGGCTACCCAATATTTGGCCTTTCCCTCCCAAAAAAGTAACTGGGGATAAATAGTCACTGCGAACACCAATAGTACTGACCAGGGAAGAGATGGGACTACTTCAGTAAGGCCTTTAGATTGAAGGATGGTTTAAAGCATGGAGAGATGAAGAGGAGAGAGAGAAGCCATCAAGGACGCAGAGGAGCCTCCCTTCCACAAAGAAGGGAAAAAATGTAGCCTTCACACACAAGCCTTGAATCAATTAGTCTGGAAGGATTCTAATAGTTTTACATGGTTTTTATAAGTGGTTTTTTTTGTTTTACTTTACTAGACTTTATTTGCCCAAATCTAAATCCCAGAAGTTCCTACACAACATTGGAAAGAAGGTTCTGGCCAGTTTTCCAGTACAAGCCACAATTCATTTCTACAATGACGACTCTGATTCTGAAGATGACGAGGAAGGAAGTCAGCTTTATAATGAACATAGTCAGCCTCTGAGGACCACGTAAATCAAGAAACAAAAAATGGCCTCTAATGTGTTTACTAGCAAAAATCATATAAACCAAAAAACAGATCTAAAGCTCATGTGAGAATCATCTTGCTGTCATGTGAAAAATAGTGGGGAGATGCAAATGGCAACAAACATGGAAGGTTTGTTTTCTTTTGGGGGGGCTTACAGGAACAAAAATCCTTAGTTTTTAGAATTTTAAGTTGCAGAGCTTTGTGTGGTCCCCAAACTCACTCTGGCTGGAGTAACATCTGTATTAAAACCATTAATGTCACTGTTACCATTGCACTGTGCTCAGCACAAATGCTATTTTATGTTGTGTTGGAAGATGAAAATATATGCCTTATTATGGGGAAAATATACATGCCCCCAACACCTCTCTACATTAGATTTTTTTGGTGAGATGTGTAAAATGAGAAACTCATATCCATTGTCCCACTATATCATGTGGGATTCTGCCTGTAAACTGCTACAAGTTCTGCTCCCTAAGTAATCAGAAAAGAGCCCTGCCATTAATCAGGAAAAGGTGCCAAAGCATGAATAATAAAAATATGATTTAACAGTGAATTAAAGGGTGTATTTGAGAATTTTAAACAACAACAAAAAAAAATGCTGAGGTATAGCTGTAGAAGGACCTTAGATGCATGAAAAATGTGCAGAAGAGAACATCTAAGAAGGGTCCAAACTGCTAAATTCAAATCCTAGTCTAAACTTTTCTAAAATTTAGTGGGTTTGAAGATGGAATTTTAGCATAGCTTATTACAAATCCACTATAAAGTTTGGATTTAGAGCAGAACATCCTCTAGTTTATTTTGTGTTCAGATGCAGGGTGACTAAGTTACTGCTTAGTCTTGCAAATTGCTTTCATAAGCCATTTTAACAGCATTATGCCATGTTCACCTTTCTAGATGAAGCTTTTAAAATCTGCTTCCCATCACAGACTTTGACATGTAGGCAGGGTTTTGAAAGGATTATTTATTGCACCCCTCCCCCGCAAACTTCCAAATTCAAATCTCTCTTCCTAGTTGTTCTCTAGTTTCTCACTTGGAGTATTGCTCTTTGTCTTACAAATATTTTGTACAGTTTCTAGATGTATGAAAATAATTAACTGCCGTCTTATTTTGAGTACAGCCATGATTCTGCAAAGATTTATGCATGTGCTTAACTTTATGTATGTGAATATTTCAGTTGAAATCAGTAGGACTACTCTTGTCCCTAAAGTTATGTGCTTGAATAACTGCTTGCAGAATTAGGGTATAAAACATTCCATTGCATTAAATTAGATTTATTGGAACAATATCAATTTAAGTTTTTAAATGTTTTCTCTCCTTTGTAAAAACGTGTATACAGATTAGAAAATAAAATTTCTCACTTTTCATTTGAGAAACATTAATGTTCTCCTTTCCCCTAAATTTCTAATGGAATTGAAATGAGCATTGCTATTTATTTCCTTCTTTGTGCTGCAGTCACATGATTACAATGTATCTCTGGGATCAGTTACAAGTCCAATCCTGTAGTTCTTCATTTAAGTACAGTACATGTATTGTCTTCTGTAGGTCATTTCATGTGAGTCATGATTGCTCATATGAATAAGGGATTGTAGAATCAGGGCCAATGTTAGTTACCAGCTGCTGCACTGGGTGGCAAAGGAACTAGGTTTTGTTTTCACATCATAGTTACTGCATGATAGTAATGGTAACAATGGGATTTTTAAGGAAAAGAGCATACTTGGAATCAGGGAATATCCCGCACTGCAGAATCCGACTGTTTTAAGGATAGATCTAATAAAGAAGAGTTCAAAATGTTTTGAGCATGCACCATTAACATTTTTACAAACTATTCAGTAAATGTAGACACACTGAAAGAGTGCTGTAAAAGCCATTTAAACTAAAATCAATTAACTAGTTAGCACACAAACTTTGCATTCACACTTTTTAATCTCGAACAAAGTATACACAAAGAAGTCCTTTAATGCTAGTAGTACCCATTGCCTTTGCATCTTTCAAGGCGCAGTAGCTGTTTTCATTATAAAACATTTTCTGTTTTATTCATCCTAAGCTGAAATTTTTCATATGAGTTTTGAGTCAGGATGTAAATATTATCCAAAAAATAGCTAACATTATTTAAGCTCTTACTCATACACTTTAATCTAATATTATTAAAGTTCCTTGAAGGGTATGAACTACAGGAAAAATACCGAGTTAACTAAAACTTTTCCAATTTCACTCATGCCATTATGTATAGAGGGATCTGAGCCCATGTAGCGTATGACAATATATTATCCATTGACTTAATATATTTCAGAAAGAGCCCTTAATATTACACAATACTATACCTTAACACAACTCTGACTAAAACACAAGACACATGCACATTTGAAAAAAAAGACTAAAGCAAAATACAACAATATGCTCATCAAAAGCAGTATTTAACTTCCAATATAAATTTTATTGATTTTTTGACTCAGACCCTTTGTCATATTATGAGAATACACTACCTCATCAACAGCAAGAAAGAAAGCTAAGAAAAACACAATAGGTACTTACCAGCTGAGAACAAAAAAACATCCAGCAGCTACTAGTTACAAAATTGCTCTCCTTGAGAGATGGCTAGTTAGCGCTGCAAAATTTTTAAAGGGCTACTAACAGAAATGCATGAAGGGGAAAAAATGTTCCTATAAAGGTCAACTGTGTACAGATGAACATTAGTAAGAAATAAGTAAATCACTAGACCATGTGCTCCTGAAGAAAGATGTATTTGTATTATACATATCAAATGCATCTTTGTGTGTGTTTATTTAAAAGGGGAAATTATAGCATTTTAAAATGAGTAATATTTGATATAGTGTGAATTACAATATTGGAATATTACATTACAGAATTAGTTTTTTAAGCAAGCTAGGATAAGAGGCATATCCAACAGATAAGATAAATTGTATGTATTACAATCCTTCTGGGAGGGAAAAATGTGACAATAAATTTGATATCCCTGCATTTACATGGATTACACTGCTCTACAGCCAAAATGCTTCTGAAATAAATGTAGTCCAACTTTACTAATTCTGGGTCACTGAGAACGAAAATGATGCTTAAAATTGTTGATTGGCTCTAGTTTTCAAGATATGCTATTGGGTCAGTATATACGACCCTTGACTTGGGAATGGCGGAGGATAAGTGAGTTATAAAGGGAAGGGATCTCAATTTAAACCAGAAATGACTAAAATACATCTTTGACTGGATCTATGAATAAATCTATGACTGCATTTGGACAGTACTTGCTTTTTAGGCAAAACAATGAATGATGCAATCTGAAGCTGGTATTGTGTCATACATGATATGAATTGCATCATGTTATTCCTAGAAGTCATGGATGATGCAATCATAACGAAGCTTACATCACTCTGCTGAACAAATTGCCCTATATCAGCTCTAGAAATCATACAGTGTTGTGCTCTCTTATTTGTCAGTGTTTGATTTTGCAAAGGGACACATTTCTGTTTAGCCAAAGTGAGCAGAGATGCCTCGTACTTCTGTAAACAGTGCAGATAACTTCTGCTATGTTTGTGGTGAAGTGACTTTTGCATCACAAAAGCGCAGTATAACCACTATGGTTAAGAAAGCCTATCACCTTTATTTTGGCTGCAAAATTGGAGATCAGGACAAGAGGTGGGCCCCACACATATGCTGCAACACTTGTGCAACAAATCTTCACCAGTGGTTGAACAGGAAAAGGAAATCTATGCCTTTTGCAGTGCCAATGATTTAGAGAGAGCCAACAGATCATACCAGCAATTGTTACTTCTGCATGGTGCCTCCAGTTGGGAAAGGTGTGCCAAAGAAGAAAAAGTGGACTGTGCACTATCCAAACATTCCTTCAGCTATACGCCTAGTACCCCACGGAGAAGGACTGCCAGTTCCTGATGCACCAGAATCACTCTCACTTGAGTTAGACGAGGAAGAGGATGAGGATGAAACTTCTGGTCCTGAACCATCAAAGTCACAGGACCCACATTTTCTCCATCCTCCTCCTCTGAACCACACCTCATAACACAAGGTGAACTGAATGACCTTGTCAGGGATTTGGAACTACCCAAGAGTAAGGCAGAGCTGTTGGGCTCCAGACTACAGCAGTGGAATCTCCTGGCAGGCTGTCAGGGCAAATGGAGCCCATCAGTGCTTGCAGACTATTGCTGGACAGTGACAAGGGATGCTCCATTTAATGAATACAAGAGACAAGCCAAGAAGTGCCAAGTAGACACTGAATAGGACTAAACTATGTATATAATAGTTTTTTGCCTTTTGTTTCATAATAAATTTTATTTATATAACCCTTTTGCTGATTTTTAAAGTGTTACATAAACAGGACAGGTGAAATATTATCATGTAAAGCAACCATAAACACATGAAAAGACCTAGGTTTACAATTTATGATTAAAACTCTACTATCTACACAATATACATAGACATAAAATGTAAAAACTTAAATATCTTAGAAACAGTAGCCAATCAGTTGTTTTAATTGTCATATTTGAATTCAGCACATCAAAATACATAATAAATATCACATTTTATCTCTGAAGCAGATGACTTCTCAAAAATTGTAGACCAGTGTTATTGGTATAAATATTCCATGTTCCAGCATCAGTAAAACCAGGCTGGTTGGGGAAGGAGGTGAGCGAGCCACCAAAAGCCTTATGGATTGGGGGAAAGCAACATTTCCTGTGGTGTAGGAAAAAAGTTCCTATCTTGCCTTTGCTAAGTGTGATATATATTTCTCAGCACCTCATCAACCTTGTTGTTGAGCATGGCCATGAACCCCAAACCTAGAGGGCAGACACATATAAGCTACCACTTTATTTATATATACGAGTTAATGGGTTACACAAGATCACTGCAGGCATAATCAGAACAGAACCCAGGACTTTGACATGGTAGTCTCAAACGTTATGTCAGATCTACACATTTTCTTTGACCTGAAATGAATTTCGTTCCCCAGGCACTTTTAAAACATAAGAGCAAATAACATGATGGGGTAGATTCACATCCCCACCATTAAGCCAAGTAGTTAGGATGCTTGCTTGGGATGTGGAAGACCTAGGTTAAATTATCTCCTCTGCTTTATATGGTGCAAGGATTTGAATTTAAGTCTCTCACAGTACAGAGAGTGCCCTAATCCAGTGGTTCTCAACCAGGGGAATGCATACCCCTGGGAGTATGGAGAGGTCTTCCAGGGATACATCAACTCATCTAGATAGTTGCCTAGTTTTACAACAGGCTACATGAAAAGCTCTAGCAAAGTCAATACAAACTACAATTTCATAAAGACAATGGCTTGTTTATACTGCTCTATATACTATACACTGAAATGTAAGTATAATATTTATATTCCAATTTATTATAACAGGAGTAGGCAACTTCTGGCATGCGTGCTAAAGGTGGCATGCAAGCTGATTTTCAGTGGCACTCACACTGCCCGGGTCCTGGCCACTGGTCTGGGGGGTTCTGCATTTTAATTTAATTTTAAATGAAGCTTCTTAAACATTTTAAAAACCTTATTTACTTTACATATGTCATAATTATAAAGGGAAGAGTAACTACCTTTCTGTGTACAGTACTATAAAGTCCCTCCTGGCCAGAGGCACAAAATCTTTTTACCTGTAAAGGGTTAAGAAGCTCAGTTAACCTAGCTGGCACCTGACCAAAAGGACCAATAAGGGGATAAAATACTTTCAAATCTGGGGAGGGGGAAAAAGGAATTGTTTTATCTGTTCTTTGTCTGTCTGTTCTGTGTGCTTGCCGGAGACAGATCAAAAAGACAAGCAATCCAACTCAATTAAAATTAATAAGTACACCTCTACCTCAATATAATGCGACCCGATATAACACGAATTCGGATATAATGCAGTAAAGCAGTGCTCCGGGGTGGGGGTGGGACTGTGCACTCCGGTGGATCAAAGCAAGTTCACTATAACACAGTTTCACCTATAACATGGTAAGATTTTTTTGCTCCCAAGGGCAGCATTATACCAAGGTAGAGGTGTAATAATAAGGAAATGCGTTAGCTTACTTTTATTTTGGCATGTAATTTTCCTTGTCTAGCGGGAGGTTTATTCCTGGATTTGCAACTTAAAGGTTTTGCTTAGAGAGGAGATCCTCTATGTTCTTGAGTCTTTTGTTATTCTGTAAAGTACTTACCATCCTGATTTTACAGAGGTAATTCTTTTACCTTTTAGTTAAAATTCTTCTTTTAAGAACCTGATTGATTTTTCATCATTTTAAGATCCAAGGATTTGGGTCTGTGTTCACCTGTACAAATTTGTGAGGATATTATTCTCAAGCCTGCCCAGGAAAAGGGGTGTAGGGATTTGGGGGGCGATATTTGGGGAAGGTAGGGCTCCAAGTGGCCCTCCCTAAATGTTTGTTTAAATCACTTGGTGGTAGCAGTATTACTTAATCCAAGGAATAAGGAAGTTTTTAACCTAATCTGGTAGAAATAAACTTAGGGGGTCTTCATGTGGGTCCCCACATCTGTACCCTAAAGTTCAGAATGGGGAGAGAACCCTAACAACATACAACAATAGTTTAGTTATACGTTATAGACTTGAGAGAGACCTTCTAAAAATGTTAAAATGTGTTACTGGCACGCGAAACCTTAAATCACAGTGAATAAATGAAGACTCGGCACACCACTTCTGAAAGGTTGCTGACCCCTGTATTATAATATGGTCAAAATGAGAAACTAAGCAATTTTTCAGTAATTGTGTGCTGTGACACTTTTGTATTGTTATATCTGATTTTGTAAGCAAGTAGTTTTTAAGTGAGGTGAAACCTGAGGATATGCAAGACAAATCAGACTCCTGAAAGGGGTACATTAGTCTGGAAAGATTGAGAGCCACTGCCCTAATCACTGGACTGTGGGATATCTTGCCAATAGTGGCTATCAAACTCTTCTATTCATGTCATTCCGTGTGTGTAAATAATGAACTAGCCCTTGGAACAGGGACTTGAATTTGGGTTTCCTACATCACAGGTATATGCCCTGACCAACAGGCATTTTCACTTGTGCGCTCCGGTCAATGACTATTAAAATATTTTATATAAAGTGGAACAGCTTAAACAGGAGATTGGGAAATCACTACCTATTGCCCAATGATTAGGGCATTATCCTGTAATGGAGGAGATGTCTCCCAAGTTCAAATCATTGTTCCTAATCAGATAGAGGAGGGAAAACAACTGAAGTCTCCCACAGTCCAAGTGAGTAACCTAAGCTGGAAGCTAAACATTAAAAGGCAGACAGCACCTCCTCCACTATAAATGCTACTTAAATCATTCCCCCAGAAATGTTGGCCAAAACTATCAAATTCCCATATAATTTTTGGGGCAAAGCTGCATTTTCAACAAAAACTAATTATCTGACATTTTTCACCCAGTTCTAGTGCAGAATTCAAACTGGTCTGTTGACACAAGAGACGTTGCTATGGTTGTATGTGGGTGATTTTGTTTTTTAAAATTTTCTTTGTAAAAACCTTTGGTTTATTTAATTCACATAATGAGAAAACAGCCTGGGACACGTTTTTGTAATTTAAGAACTATTATAATCTGTAATGGCACAAAATCCAGGTGTTTCACACTTAGTGATCTCCCCCTCTTCCTTTCCTTGCCCCCTAAGACCTACCCATGGGGGTACACCAATCCTGAATTTCAAAACAAAAACAAAACAAAACAAGTAAACACACACAAACTTTGTATAGTGAGTTAAGGCTGCTTGAGGACATAGCCAACCAACTCAAAACTCGAAAAGCATGGTAATAAGAGGTTAAGGGTAAAATCTCCATTCCCTGCCAATTTCACATTGTCTGCAATGTTGTCAGTGACAAACTAAAGCTATGGCTACATTTAAACTGCTGTTACTGTAGCATATCAGTAAAGAATCCACCTCGTCGAGAGGCAGTAGCTAGGTCAACAGAAGAATTCTTCCGTCCACCTAGCACTGTCTACACCCCATATAAGGTCAGTTTAACTGTCCTCGCACACTGCTTAAATACCATGTTAACAGGTGCTTTTAAAATATTGTATCTGTATTTATTTTTGTATGTATTATTCTACACACAAAATTTAGAAGATCCATTTCCCAGCCAGAAAATTTCTTTTTACATTAGAACTCATTCAATAGCGTGGCTTGTCACCCAGCAACATTGTGTCTCCAGCATCTCCTTCACAAAGTTCCTACTTCCCATCACCACGCAAAGATGCAACAACTTACAAACATCTTGTCATGCCCTGTACATCCTTGAGTCCCAGAACATGTGTCTCAGGAACACCTACATACTCACCATAACTTAAAAAAGTATAATGCTTTCTGTCACCCACCTCCCGACAAAATTGCAAGTTCTGATCCTTAAGAAAGTATATACAGGCTAATCCCCCCCAAACTGAATTTCAGTGAAAATATTAGCAGCACTCAGCCTTCTGCCTCCACCCAACCACTTAGTGGGATCTTCTTCAGTAGGGCTACTTCTTAAGTTGTAGAACATCTTTGAAAGCCTTCAGGCTGCAAGATCCTTTTTGGGAGATGGTCACCAATGGGTATCCTGACATACTGATGCTTTTTATTGTATTTAATTGTGCGTGTGTGAGTGAGAGAGAGATGGTTAGTATTCAGGAGTGTGGTGCAGCAGCTCCTGTTGGCAGGCTAAACTATCTACACAAAAATAGAGAGCAGAAGTACAGTATAGACACATGGCCACGTATACTACCATAACTATGTCCTGCACATGGGGCACGCAGGTTTAATACAATGCTTCTTTATTTTATAAAATTTAAGACCATTTAAAAATTGTGTGGAATGAATCAGAAAGATTTGGGGAGTGAGATTTAATGGTTTTCCATCTTTAACAATTATGGTATTATAACGCTAACCCACAACACAGGTTTTCACTATAGAAACTCAGGTAACTGCCTCTCATTTTTGTTAAACTGTAAAATATCTTTTCTGAAACACAGGAAGATTTCTTCTACTAATATTTAGCAAAACCTTATTGCACACAGCTATGACCACCATAAATATGATTCAGATTATGGTAATGCTCAAACTACTATAAAAACTGCAGAAGCCCCGTAATTAAGTGATACATTACCAGCTTCTTAAAAAAAAGACTACAAATGAACAAACAGTATACAACATCTTCTGTTTCCCTGCACCTTTTAGCTTTGGTTTGTTAATTCATCTGGGGTCTGACCCAGAGGGGCTTTCAATGACCTTTGAATCATCCATCACTTGCAGGAAGAAGGCCACAAAGTACCCCTATAGTAATGAGTTTATTGTTACCTTTGTACCTTGAAGAAAAGACTTGAAACATTCTATCTTGTGGGACAAATTTATCTGTTTAGTAGTTAAGATTAATAATTAAAATATAGCTTGATTTTCATGTTTCATAGGCCTTTCCACAGTTGTCAGGATAGAGTGATTGATTGTATTTCCTCCAGCAAGTGCTAGATAATTTATCTAGGGCAAAAATACATCATAATCCCTTTCTGAACTTGCCTAAAATTGCTATACTGAAAACAATAAAATTGTCAGGCTAGGGGGACATTGGTGGTAGCAGGTTTTGGAAAGGCAACTCAGTTAATATAGTTTTTATTAATCATCTACCATTCTACTCATTACTGTGAAGAGTCAGAATTAAAGCTGGCTCATAACATGGTTTTAAATTCTGTTTCTGAGTTCTGTCCAGTGCCAGGGACCTTTTAAGTTCCTGCAGCTAAAACAGTTACCTCCAGGAGGGATTGCATCCATGCCAAAGAATGGAATCTTGTTAAGGCTATTCTATCTGACCTTGTCACCACCTGGATTCAATTTATAATCAATCTCTAATAACATTCATATAGTTTTTTCTAATATAGACTTTATTAATATTATAATGAGAGAAGACATGTTAAACGAGCTGAGGAACAAGCAATAGGTGAGGATAAAGTTCTTCCTTAATCTTCTCTGTGTTCTAAATTAATCAAGATTAAATATTGCAAGATTTCCTGTTACGTTCACCTGTGAAATGAAATCATACCTCATATCATGGTGACTTACAAGCAGGAAAAATCTCCCCAGGTGTCTCTAGTGACAAACTGAGATTATCACACCATACCAAGGTGAATTTATATTGGCCACCTTTCAATAAAAGTACTGCTAGAACAAGACTCTGTGTTCCCAAATCTCACTGCTTCTTACAGATTCCAATTAATAAAACAAGGGAGAAGTGCAAATGGAAATCCTGATTGCCCTGTTGTTGCCAATATACAGGATGCCAGGATATTACATCACCAAGTGAGAATCCATCTTTAGTCTGAAAGTGGCTGAAAGATCTGAGTACCACCAATAGAAATGGCCCATTATGCAGCAAAAGACCAGAAAGAACCATACATATATAGGAATCATTGAACAAGTATTATGACAGCAGATCTGAAATATCCCCTATCCCAGCCAACTCAAATAAGTAAATTTATATTTGTTTTCTCCTCCTACTTTCAGGAAATGAGTAAGGCCATGTGTGTATATTATGGGCCTCAGCTTGCCCCAACTGATGTAGGCAAAATTCCAAACCAACTGCCATTTTGCCTAACAAGCAGAAACAAACTTTATGCTAATATTAATTTTCTGAATTGCATGAATTAATTTTGTGATTTAGTTATGGGTGGCTGTGCCTGGCCTTGCACTGAGGGAAGTCTAGAGGAGTAACTTGCAGTCCAGAGGATGACTTTAAAAATCATTACATCTGATTCAGAAGTTACTTGATAACCTTCAAAATGTTTTTTTTTAATTGTTTTGTGCATTTTTTAAGAGCATGAGACCTCTTGGATGTGGAGCAGGTCAGACACAGCTTGTAGTAGCACAGGTATACCTGCATGTTGCAGTGAGGTGGGCCCACTCAGTCTAGTCCTAAGGGGAGTTTTGCTTTACTTTAACATTCTGTTGCCTGCAGAAATATCCCTGGCCACTCGCATGTTGAATTGGAATTTTGACCAGCAGGTTTCCTGCTCCATTACTTCCTTCCTCTACCCTACCAAATACACACAAACTGCCCTACATGTAACTTGCAAAGCTGTGCCAGTTCTTCACCATACTCATTCACTTGTAATATTTTATCCCCATGCCCTCCCTTTATGAAGGGGAGGGATTTTCTCTTCTCTGTTTGTGTAACACCCAGCTCAGTAGGGTACAGATCTCAATATAGTAGTGTCTACAGGGCTCACTTTAATATAAATATTTACAATAAAAATGAGAGTAACTGAATACATGGTAATATTGCTCTTATGTTGGCTCCTTACTAATCATTGTGCACTTTCTATGTATAGCCCAAACCCATCATTCTGCACTGCAACACAGTAAAAAACCACAGGCTTCCACCTCCTACCTTTAATCAGTTTCAGCTTGGCTCTGCTCCTACTGAAATCAGTGGCAAATCATCTTTTGCATGGCTGCTCAACCTTAGGGTTATGTACATATTGTGTGTGTCTGTTCACGCACACGTTTCTTTTGGCATATGGGAACATCATATAGAAAAGGTTGAGAACCACAGTCCTATTGCATTCAGTGGTAGGAGTACTGGGCCTTTGCATTTTAAAAATAACAAGAGTACCGTCTCTGATCTTCACTACAGGAGGAGCTCTAGCATGTTCAAACTCAACACTATCTGTAGAGAAACTCCATTCTGGAGAGCAGGATGTCACACTGTTTCTTCCCACGCATCTCTCTTGCACAGACTATCAAAACAGAATCATGGCAATAAGCATCCAAATGCATATGAAAACAAAATTACTCTAAAGGAACTAGACAAAAAGCATAAAAGTTACTTGCACAGTATGGCTAAAGGCTACCCCCCCTTTGACTAGTTCAGCAAGAATAAAGTTATTAGTCCAGTCCACTAAATACTACTAATCTTGGTGGTAACAAGATACCACTGATAAGGCCAGGCGAAGAGGTGAAAATGAGGGCAAATTTAGGATTTAGCACCACTAAAGCCAGTCTCTTGAGGGAGTGGATATTTGATCACATTTAGTCTATTCCAGATCTTTGGGTAGTCTTTACACAGGTATGTTTTAGGAGGGAAGGAGTTAAAATCAGCACCACACTTTAATCTTGTCAGGTTTTGTTTTGGAATCATCCATCTGATAAGTTTGAGCTGACAACTGCATAATGCCTTCTAAATACTTTGGCAGCTAAAAAGAATGTTGTCTCTTCAGGTGCAAGGAACTAGTGAAAAGTAGCTTCCCCTCCCACCAAGTTGGTAAGAATAAAATACACCTGATTACTGCTGTATGTAAGGTGATGTAATGAGGGACACTCAAGACCCACAACATCCTGTCAAAGTACGGTATATTAGTTCTAAACATTAGATGCCATTAACCTTTATCACAAGTCCAAAACCCTACACAATAGAAAAATACATTGCGTTACAGAATATATTATTTTGATCATGAGGACAACCTTTGAATGTTTGATAATTATTCTTAAATTGAAGTAAAGGTCATCAGAATGTCATTTCAGCTCTGCCACTCAATGACAGATAAGCAAAGATTGAGTTTCATGCCTGCAAATTTCACTTAAATAATAAATGACCCCAGTTTGTCTGTTCACTTAGGTCCCTTCTGTTAGTTTTCCCATAATTGTGCTAGATCAGCAGACAAGTGAAATGGCAGATTTATCACTGAATCTTTGTTTAAGATTTATAATCCTTTAGTTTGTGTGCTTTTAGGACATGAGGGCATTTTCCAGTAGCTCTTCTTTATCTGGTAGGGATTTGTGCATCTTTAACTGGGAATTAATTTAATCCTTAAATTAAATGACACCAGAACCATAGTATTCACTAGTTGTCCTATTAGAATTTAAATTGCTTTCTGAAAAATTTAGAAGGAATTTCAAGGAAGAAGAAAATCAACCAGAAATTGCATATGAGAAAATATATAACCCTGAAGTGACTTCGTCATGAATTCTCTCAAGAAAAAAAAAAAAGGTAACTATCTTTTTAATTACACCCCCCTTCCTCCCCCAGCCCCCGTGGCTAGGCAATAGTCAATACATGGTCCCTGCCAGAATAGCCTATAATTTTTATCAGTTCAAGATTGTATGAGAAAGTCAAAAATAAAAAAGAGGGAAGAAAAAAAGGGTTCAAACTGAAAAGAAAAGAAAAAAAAAGGGGGATGAAAGTTGAGCTGTCCCAAATCAAATGCTGGGAGATGTTGGATGGGATGGGAACTGAGTTACTGCAGAGAATTCCTTCTTGGGTGCTGGCTGGCGAGTCTTGCCCACATGCTCAGGGTTTAGCTGATCGCCATATTTGGGGTCGGGAAGGAATTTTCCTCCAGGGCGGATTGGCAGGGGCCCTGGAGGTTTTTTGCCTTCCCCTGCAGCATGGGGCACGGGTCGCTTCCTGGTGGATTCTCTGCAGCTTGAGGTCTTCAAACCAATTTTGAGGATTTCAATAACTCGGTCCTGGGTTAGGGGTTGTTATAAAATTGGATGGGTGGGGTTCTGTGGCCTGCCTTGTGCAGGAGGTCAGACTAGATGATCATATTGGTCCCTTCTGACCTATGAGTCTATATGCCCCATGCAATGAGACATCAAAATGAGAGTCCAAGACTCTCTTCTTTCTTCCTATTCTGATCATCAATTAAGTAGTTAACGTTGCCATTTAAAATATAATCATTAGGCTCTGGCATTAGCATTCCAATGAGATAAGGGCAAGTTACACACTGTAGAGCTATTATTTCAGGTTATCTGCAAACTCAAGCAGACAGCATTACATTGGTTTGTTTGGTTCAAAATTTGAGGATTTTTCTCATTGCTCTAAGAGCTGGAGATTCCTCTCCCTCCCCCGTTGCAAAAAACAAACCAAAAAAAAAAAAAAAATCAACCGAACAAGGAAACGTAAGGTTCTGGATCACAAGTTGGGAACATCCATGTGATTGCCCAGCTATAGCAACCTGGGATGTGGGGGAAGTACTCCCACTGAAGTTAGTGGCAGAACATTCATTAGTTTCAATGGGATCAATATGAGGTCCTGCATACAGAAGTTTTCAAAGTTACCTTATTTCCTTTTCTAACGAAATGGTAACTTTTTGTAACTTAAAATTCTTTCCTGACAAGAGTGACGGTATTTTTGTCTGATGTTGAGGCTTTAACTATTATCACTAGTATTTTATGATGCAATGTGTTAGGATGTGACCTGGTGACAAATAAAATATTTCAACAACTTCTGGTGATGATTTGTCGGCAAAGTAACATGTAAGCGGAAGAATATTCTCTGTTTAAGATATTTTGGCAGTGGCTTAGAAACAATGCAGTATACTTTGAGATTTCCTTTGAATATAAGAAGATGGACCTGCAGTTTTATGAAATTTACAGCAGTTCCATGGGTCCAGAATAATTTTATTTTTAGTACTGTTAAGAATTGTAATATTTTAATATTAAAGAACATTAGATGAAGGATAAGAAAGCAATTTAAGAAAAAACAACTAATATTTAAATGGGAACTTGTTGGGATTTTTCTTCATCCTCTACCTTTTCTCCTAGTTTTGGGAAATCCTATCACTTTTAATAAGCCTAATAAGATAGGAAAACAAGGATATTCTTGATATGCAGAAATACATATCTAAAGAAAATCCACTGTGCACTGTATGTCCAAGGCAAGTAAGATACCCCTTAGAAAAATCAGAAATGCAATCAGTTTTAGACAACTAAAAACATTAATATTATTGTACAGTCACAATAAATATACTTGAATTTACTATGACTGGTCAAAATAGGGTGGGATATTTAAGAAAACTCAATGTTGGCGTAACTCTGCTCCCACTGAATTAAGCCAAACACTGAATGTGTTGGAAAATCCCACCCTCAATGTGCAAGAAAAAAATATAGGGATAACTGAATGGATTACTTCAGATCCAGGGTATAGCTAAACAAATTTATATGGAAGAATTCTGTTCCCAGAATGAAGTATTTTGTCATTTAATACTGTAGGTCTCTCTACGTTAAGAAATAAAACCATTTCAACAATCATCAATTTGTTTAATAGATGATAATACTTAGCTCTTAAATAACACTTTTCATCAGAAGATCTCAAAGCACTTTATGAATGGCAGTATCATATACATAGTACAGATGGGGAAACCAAAGCACAGAGTGGTGAAGTGACTTGCTCAAGGTCACCCAGCAGGCCAGTAGCAGAGCTGCGAATAGAGCCCATATCTTCTGAGTTCCAGTTCAGTGCTCTATGCCACACATGTGAGCCAGTGCTTATCACACCTTAATTTAGATACAAATTCATCTATTCCAGGTGTTTAAAGAGTTAGATTTCCTAGCACCGACAAGCCTTTGACTTGTCTTACAATGTGTTTCTAAAAATTATTGTAGTAGTGTCTCATTCTAGCAGGGTCTGGTTCCAATTAATTTCTGTTACAAATGCCTTTGTCAGCAAGGAAAAACATTTGGTTTACTTCACTAATGGGAATATCCCTCAATGCAGGGATTGCTTCTTCTTGAGATTTCTTCTGCTGCTGATTTTTTGCAAAGTTATCTGTAGGAAATATGACAAAAGACATTTCACTACTCCATGATTTAAAATGCTGGTATAAAATGAAATACTTTGTTTTCCTGCTAGAAATAGTGTTAGACTTCTACGCTTCGTCAATATAAAAGCATACTGCTCTGATTTTACATCACATCCAACTACAATCTAATCCTATGCAACATTTACTCCTGTTCTTTTATTTAAAAGTGAAATTCGAGAAATAGTCCACTTTGCACATATTTACAGCATCATTCTGGTTTACTGAAAGTGAATAAATGTTGTTGGTAATGTCAGTTTATCTACAGTAGATGTTAACATTCTGCTCCCTCTAGCAAAGCAAGTCCCATAGTGCTGATTCAAGAAAGACTTGGGGCTAAATTCTCCCTGCGGATGTGTGCTGCTGACACTTTTCATTCTTGACCTCAGCAGCTTTCTATCAAGTCATCAGTCTAGTCACTATCTTTACTGCAGAGCCTACACTTGGCTCTTTCCACTTCAAAGCACAGTTCAGTGGAAGCAAGTCAAAATAAGTCAATGAAGCATGCCTTAAATACTAATTTTGTTGGTTTTCATTATAAGTGAATGGACATGGGCCAAACAGTGCTGCCAATTGGGACAACTTAGCTTTAGCATAGACTTGGATTCTAATTATCTGGGTAATTTTTGAATTCTATCATGTTCTTGCTCAGGAAAAGCAGTTATCAGCAAATAAAAGAAATACTGTCTTGAGAAAGATGGGAAAAGATTGAGGAAGCCACCTATATTTCAAATATTCAGAACTGGACCGGTTGTCAGAAATAAAATCCGTGGGAAAGAGTAGCAAATGCTAGACTGTAATGGTTGTTCTAAAGAAGACACACTTGGAAAAAAATAAAACAGTCAAAGGTATAACTTGTAGTTATAACATTGTATTGAAATGAAGTTTGAACAAAATATATAATTGTTTAACAGTCTGTAATATGCCAATACATTAAACATAAGTGAAAATTCAAGGCTTTGTATTTGATTTAGTTTAGTAATGCCAGCAAGTATGTTTACGGTGATTGCCAATAACTTTTGTTGAAGGTTTAAGAACTAGACAAGAAAATTATCAACTACCTGTAATGGTGTGCATGGAGTTGAGTGGAGCAGTACTCATCATGTTAATACCAAAGAGTAGTACATAGCCAATTCCTAAAGTAACTAGAAGGTATACAGGCAAGGCAACTGCCCAGTACCTGCAGAATAAAAGATTTATTTTTAAATGACATTTCACAAAAGAAAGTCTTTTGTAAAAAAATTATTTCCAGCTCTAAATCAAGCAAGACTATACAGAAGTAGAAACAAGTATGAATTTAAAGTGGATAGAAAAATTAGTTATAGCCAAAACCACCACACTAAAAACAGAAGACCTGAAAATGCAGTTTATTAACTAAGGACTCATTGTGACCAGTATGGAATAATATCCAAATAAATGCCTTAGACAGTTTATTTGGAAATTTAATTTAATAAAATTTACCATGATATTTCAGAAAAAAAACCTTAGTTAAACCAAGCTGCCAAATTACTTTAAGAATATAACAGACAGATGTACTGCACTTCATTTTAGCTTGCTGATAATTTTTCAGAGTAAACTGTTGTTTGTGAAACATTACTTTACATAAATACTGCAGCTGTTTGTGAGGAGAAACATTAAAATCTCCTTTTTCAAGTTGGATTAAATGTAAAATATTTTAAATGTAAAAGGACACTGGCACAATTTTTCTGGGTATGTGTTTGTTCTTTCACATGTTTAACAGTGAATGAATGTAACCTACTTTTGAGGCCAGTATGTTAACCCCAATGAGAATAACCAAGATTCAGGAACATACGCCCATACAAGGTATAACACTGTGCAAAAAGAGTAAAAGTTAATAGTTTGATCATAACTGTACAGTTGACATTGTTTTAAGAGACAAATTAATTCTAGATCAATACTTTTAGCACCATCATTACAGAAGATACAAATAAATTATAAGAAAATTTCTCTATAGATTCCAAAAAGCATCTAAATAGATTTACTGAAATACTGCAGAGAATGCTACCACGAACACACAAACTATGCCATAGGGATGCAAACATTATAACTGATGGTACTTTAATTCTCTTCTTCATATTTGTTTTCTAATTCCAGAATAAAATAGACAAGAATTCCCTTGCATTTGTTGATTTTTTAAAAAAAGGTTAAAAATTTAATTTAAAATTAATTTTAAACGTTTGTATTTTAAGAACATTGGTCCAAGGTATTTCTCTAGGTCTTCTACATAGTCATTTGTGCATATTTCTGAACTATATTACAGCACTAAACCACAAAGGGTCTAATTCTGCAGTCAAAACTAGCAATCATATTAATGGGTAATTTGACTACACAAGGATAGCAGTATTTAGCCATTAAACACCCCACCCCCAACAAACCCAATTAAGTCCCAAAATGAGAAGTCTGTGGAGTACCAAATGTTATTTTTAGTGGAATTCCACACATCTTGAATGAGATTTTCTTTTTTAAATACTTCAGTTCTTCACTATCATATGCCACTTAAGGGGCTATCACAATAGAAATGATAAAATGTAAAGACCCAAAACAGGGATTAGGATAGCATTGTATGTACTAGGTACTGTACAAACAAACACGCAATGACAGCTCTTGCCCCAGAGAGCTCAAAATCTGGAATTCTGGCAAGTGAGTAAACAAAAAATGGGGAATTGGTGGGGAAGGATAAAGTAACAGAGTCACACTAGTCCCAACGGTCACAAAACTGAAACAAGAGTTACAACAACCTAGTACTTGAAGAAATGTTTTTAAAAATGAGTATTTTAGTGAAAATATATTTAGAATAGGAGTAAATTTGGTCTTACCGATTTCAATGCCAATGAAGTAAGTATTAATCCAAAAATATTTCTCTTAAGAGGAACAATAAGGTCAGTTTTGGCTCAAAAATTAAGGTATTACAACATCTTAGATCAATAGAACAGTTACTAGCAAGAGGATACAGATTAGAGTTTCGTGGGAACACCCTTGGAGCGGAGCCCTGCTTAGCTCCATCCTTGCTGAGCTGCTTGAAATGGGAAGGGTTCTGGGATTCCTACAGACAGGTGCTTTTCTGTCCCTGAAATCTCTGGTGTTCCATTTTTCATCTCCGTCTTTGATATGCTAAATTTGAAGCCCCAGAACTATCAACTGTTGGAAGAGAAGGAGCAGTCCTTTGCTATTTAGTTTTCCCCATCCAAAAGCCTCATACTTGCTGCAAGGGAGTATGGACTCTTAGTACTCCACTCCTTACCCAGTGAGTATCTTCAGCACCTTCCTCTGTTGTGGCTCATCATTGCTGAAAGCAGCAGCACAGTGAAACTGACGTGATTCTCGTCAGCCTTTATCGAGTATCAATCCCTATCTTCAGAATTTGTATTGTGCACTTTTAACTTCTACACAGGTCACAAAGTGCCAACTGTGTACACACATCATATGCAGTACATTCAGCCTACCAGAAAGACTTTCAACTAACTCCCTGAAATATAGTTATTCTCTCAGCACAATCAGCTATGTGGCCACCAGCAGCAGTATCACTGAGAACAAAATCCAAAAGGATAATACAAGGGAGAACTGACAAAACTTGGATTACTCCACAAAGTTGCAAAATGTTTTTAATAACAGTTCAGAGAGACAAGCTTGGGAGGTAATAACTGTTATTGGACCAACCTCTGTTGGTGAGAGAGAGAAGCTTCTGATCTTGGTGAGAGAGAAGCATTAGATCCTGGTTTAAGCTCAGAAGCTTGTCTCTCTCACCAACAGAAGTTGGTCCAATAAAAGCTATTGCCTTGCCCATCTTGTCTCTCTAATATCCTGGGCCGAACATAGCTACAACACTGCAAATAATAGTTCAGTCTTTCTTTACAACTAATATAATTTTTATTACTTGAGAAGTATTAACACAGTTACTTTTTTTTATAACTTCTATATCTTACTAGAGGCACTATTGTACAGTATTCATTTCTGCCTCTTAATACAGCAAATACACGTAGCACTTTACTCAGAAAGAAAACATACTTACTAAAGCCAAATTGGGAGCCTAAGAAAAGAACAAACCCATATATTGCTCTTTCAGGCAATGGGGCTGGAGAGTTTTCAACCATGTTAGTCTCTTCTTTTTAACTGTGAAAAATAAATTAATTACAAGATGCTATTAGCTACACATCACCTTAGAGTAAGGTTGCCAACTTTCTAATTGCACAAAACCAAAACTTGCCCTGCCCCTTCTCTGAGGCTCCGCCCCCCACTTACTCCATTCCGCCATCCCTCCATCTCTCACTCTCCCCCACCCTCTCACTTTTGCCAGGCTGGAACAGGGGGGCTGGAGTGCAGGCTCCGGCTGGAGGTGTGCGCTCTGGGGTAGGGCTGGATATGAGGGATTTGGGGTGCAGGAGGAGGTTCTGACCTGGTGCAGAGGTTTGAGGTGCAAAAGGGGGTGAGGGGCACCACTTACTTCAGGTGGCTTCTGGAAGCCAGCATATCTGGCTCCTAGGTGCAGGGGCGGCCACAGGGGTTCTGTGCGCTTCCCGCAGCTGCGGCCCCCACAGTTCCCGTTGGCCACAGTTCCTGGCTAATTGGAGCTGCATAGCCGGCACTCGGGGCAGGGCCAGCATGCAGAGCCCCCATGGCTGCCCTGCACATAGGGGAGACGCATGCCGGCCACTTCCAGAAGCTGCGCTGAGTCAGGAAGCCTGCTTTAGTCTCGCTGTACTACCAACCAGACTTTTAGCAGCTCGTCAGCAGTGCTGACTGAAGCCACCATGGTCCCTTTTCGACCATTCTGGTCAAAAATCAGATGCCTGGCAACTCTACAATAGATATTTTATAGATTTCCAAGATGTTGAGAAACCTGTGAATATGATATTCCTCTCACTGTCATCTTCATTGTGGCTGCGGGGAATAGGAATCAAGTAGTTTGTTCCTGGTGCAATGTGGGTAGACCCAAACTACTAGTATCAAGGAGTAGCCGTGTTAGTCTGGATCTGTAAAAAGTGACGAAGAGTCCTGTGGCACCTTATAGACTAACAGAAGTATTGGAGCAGAAACTTTTGTGGGTGAATACACACTTTGTCAGTCGTGTCTGAGAAAGTGGGTATCCAACCATGAAAGCTCATGCTCCAATACTTCTGTTAGTCTATAAGGTGCCACAGGACCCATACTACTAGTGATACCTGTTGCCATGGCTCCTGACAGGGAACCTGCAGTCTAACTGGATTAGTAGTTGCTGACACGGACAAGACGAGGGGGCTTGAAAGAAGCAGTATTTCCTGCTCATCTCAGTACCAAGCACAGTTGTTGGGCAGAGGCTGCCCCTGCCGCGAAGACCCGTGCGGAGCCCGGTTTTCCTTGCAGTGGAGTTGGGCACCCAAAAGATGCCTCACTCCATTGCGGGGCAGAGCATGGCCCGTGGGTGCCAACCCCCGGCGCCTTTCGGACCAGCCGCGACCCTCCTCGCCATCAGTGCGGAGACGGGCTGAGAACGAGGCAGGCCCTCTCCTAAATCCAACGACAAGGCGACACCGGGGCCTTCGTCCCATCCCCCGCTCCGGGGCACTTCGCCGTGAACAGCCCCAGGAGAGACCCAGGTGCCTCCCGCGGGGGGCGGGAGCCACATTCGCCCCCACACCGCGGAGCCGGCGCCGGCGGCTCTTGGTGTCCTGGAGGCTGCGAGGTCCGCAGCACGTGGGCGTCTCCTCCCACCCCCGTGAAGACGCCGCCCGCGCGGCGCCGAGCTCAGTGCGGCCGCTTGACACCCCAGGAGAGAAACAGTAGCACCAGGCCGGGCTGGCGCCTCCGCGTCTCCCGCTCTTCCCATCCCCCTCTCACCTCCCCCCGGCCTGCTGCGCGCGCGGCCTGGGACTCCCCAGGCCCGGGAGGGAGGGGAAGCAGCGCCCAGCCCAGCCCAGCCGCCCATGACGCATCTAGAGCGCAACGTAACTTCTCTTTGCGCGCATGCGTGGCGACCCGACGGAAACACGCGTGAGCTGACGAAGTCGTCGCCTGCGCCTGACGTTGAAAGAAGCCGTCGGACCCGCTTCCCGCGGGCGGGGTGTTTACCAGCGAGCGCGAGGAGCCGTCGGCGTGCGCCTCTTCCTCTCGCGCAGCCTGTTCCAGAGGCCCGTTTCCCTTTCTCAAATCGCTGACGTCACAAGGCAGGCAGCCAATAGAAGGTCTGGGAGGAAGTGGCTGTTTTGCGTGAGGTGCTGCTCGTTGGCCGTGGCACGGGGGCGTGCGGCTGAGCAGGACGCGGGCGGGGTCGCTGCTCTCGGGGTCGCCCCGGCCTGGTGAGTGAGTGAGCGAGGGAAGGAGCGTTGTAAGGGGGCGCGCCTAGGGTGGCGGTTGAACGATCTTTTCTGGGCTCGCGGCCCCCTCTTCCTCTCCACGTGGCGGGGGGGAGGTCACAGGGCGCCCTCGGCTCCCCCTTCCCCCCCGGTGGTGCTGTCCGGCAAGGGTGCCCCAGGGAGGCGGGGACAGGAGCCTGCAGTCCCCATCCGCCCGGGCTCCGGCGAGTCCCGCTCAATCCCCTCGCGCACCCCAGAGCCCCTGCGGCGGCGCCCGGCAGTGTGCGGTCCGCGGAGAGGCCGCTGGGGCTCTCGGTCGTTGCCGCGTTGGCTTCAGGAGCTTCCGGCGCCCCCGTTTGCGAAAACTTAGGCGAAGTGAACTAAGTGTCATGTGAGGCGGCGTCCCGCCCCCGGCGAACAGGGGCCCCGGCCTCCGAGCCCCAGGCTTCACCAGCCTCAGTCCCACTGGGGCGGGCACCCGTCCCTGGGGTGACTGACCGCCGTGAAGACCTGGCGGCGTCTGTACTAACGTGTATTTCTGTGAATGAATAAATCACTAGATCTTGAAGACCGTGTCCTGAACCACTGTATTTCATATTAGTCACAAGCTCCCAGAGAGGAGTCTAGTTAAATCCAGTTGCACACGCTGAGCTGTACATGACTGGAAAATGAGTGATGTTGTAGCCTGTCTCAAGTGATCCTGTCTAAAGTAGTGTGAATTGTGCGGTTCTGCTCTGGGAGAAGTGCAGGTAGAGGCTTGCTACTTGGAAGAAGTGCCCATGGACAGTTTGCCTCTGAACCAAACCAAAAGCATTTTATGAATTTGTGTTAGTATTTATAGTTGTCTGTGATCAGTGAAGAAAGCACAGGCTGTAAAATGCGAACGACAAAGTGTTTTGGGTCAGTTTTGGCATGGAGAGACAAATTTCTGTGAAGTTGACCGTTCTCTGTGGTCCAGTATATAAAACTTTCCCAAGTCATGAAGCTTACAAAAATCTTGACAACAGGCTGCTGGTGTGCTGAGGCCACATATGATCATGCTGATCAATATTGTCTCCTGGTTTCCTGTGTTCCTTCATGGATCTATCCATCTCTTGTCTCTAATTTTATACTTAGATTGTAAGCTCTTTGGCACAGGGGTTGTCTTTGTTGTGTGTTTGTACAGTGCTTAGTCCTGATCTGTGACTGGGACCCCATAAATATTAACACTGGTTATCTGGACTTCTAAACCAAGGGACAGCAACCTTTCAGAAGTGCTGTGCCGAGTCTTCATTTAGTCACTCTAATTTAAGGTTTCGCGTGCCAGTAATACATTTTAACGTTTTAGAAGGTCTCTTTCTATTAATCTATAATATATCACTAAACTATTGTTATAAGTAAAGTAAACAAAGTTTTTAAAATATTTAAGAAGCTTCACTTAAAATTAAATTAAAATGCAGAGCCCCCCGGATCGGTGGCCAGAACCCAGGCAGTGTGAGTGCCACTGAAAATCAGCCCACGTGCTGCCTTCGGCAGGTGTGCCGTTGGTTGCCTACCCCTGTTCTAGACAATCCTGAGTGAAAAGCTAAAATTCACAGCTGAATGGGGGGGAAATATCATTTCCCCTCACATTAGGTTATAGCTTAATTTTGCAGACATTCTAAGCACTCTCAGAGGAATATACAAATTGAGGGTTTTTTTTCTAATGCATTTCTGGCTTTATTTCCCCCCAAGGGACATGCGCTATGGAAGTAACTACATTGGAGTCAGACTTCAGTGGAATCACTTTTTATGGTGGTTGTGCTAAACAATGCTGTGAATTGGTAAGTAACTATTAATATCTAAAGGATTGACAGGATGTCTAATGCGGGTTCTTATTTAGGTGGTCTGCACACTGATTTTGTACGTGAATAGCTGTCAGGGTGTAGGTTGTTGGGTTTTTTTTTTAACTTAAATCATTATACTGGTATGGTTCCTAATCAGAACACAGTTATACTTACATGAAGATGATCTATACCAGTATAGATTATTCCCCTTCCACTTTGATACACTCATATAGTTTATTCCCAGAGAGTATCTGGCCCTCAGAAGGAGTCAGAAGCTCCGCTTACCTCTCACAGGCTGCACTAGGGTGGATGAGGCAACTCAGGTTCATCTGGCTTACTGAGTAATTGGGAGGCATTTAATTAAGCAGTGGAGCACCTGGGTATGATAAAGACAGCAATTCCCAGAGGGGATGGGAATCCAATGAAGGAAACCCGGAAAGAATGCTCTTCAGTGGGAGAGTTTCTGGAAGGAAGGGACTGTGAATGATTAGGCTCAGAGAAACCTGGCTCCCATGAAAGACTTCAACAGGCAGAAGCCCTGGAAAAGAGAAATTAGATGTTGTCCTGGGGAAAAGTCTTGACCCAGAGAAGAGACCCTCCCCCAGTTAGTAAGAAGCCCTGGACTCTAGAAAAGCCTTCTATGTCATGAAGGCCTTACTAGTAAGGGACATGGGACATAACTGGGTTGATGAACTAATACTGACTCAGCCCTTACAACTGCCTACTAGAGATGCTGAAGTGGAGACCTGTTTGTGGGGCATTCCACCTTTTGAGGTTGAATAAACTAGGCCCCTGAAGGGATGATGTTGAATATATGCATCTCATTGGACTTCATAAAACCTTCACTCAGGGAAACTGAGGCAAAGACACAATGGTGGGGCTGCATTGGGCTGCCAGGGGATACTCTAGAGTGAGGGCCCTTGTTATGGTATGGTACTAGAAGTGGGGGTATGAGGCCCCCTCCCATCATGTAGGGATGATAACACGGAGCAGTGCTTACACTCATCTTGAATGAAAGATGTTGTATATTCTGGATCTGCAGAAGGAGCAGCAGTGACAACTCAAGGAGCACTTGTCACAGGCTTGGCAGGGAGCCCAGCGGTCCACGTAGGCCCAGCTGTCACAGACACTGAAGGGAAAGAAGTCACATGGTCCTGCCAAGGGGGTACAAGTACTATGGGCAAGAGGGGCATGCAAGTTGGGTTTGCCCCTGGAGCAACAAGGGAGATTACTGGCTGATGCAAAGTTTTGTGGCGCACCCAGAAAGGGCTGGGTCACAAAGGATGCCTAGTCTCAGATGCAAGAGACCCTGATGTATCTTAAAGAGAGTGAAAAAACACAGTTTGTCGCCAAGAAGAGTGATTGTCCTGGGGTTAATGTTCTTGAAATGTGGAGAACTGGGGCATGTAAAGAGAGATTGCCTGGCAAGAACTTTGAACTATAAACAGAGGGGACCTTGCAGTGGGGATGCATAAAGTTGCATGTGTAACGGGAAACTCACAGTATAGAAGCCAGGGCTAGAGCTTGACAGAGGGTTCACCCTCCCCTTACTCTGATTTATCGGGGATACAGTGAATTCTCTTGTAGCCACAGGGCAGAAGAACATCAGAAGTTTTGAAGGGCATGATGGTCCCAGCACTTGCTGGGAAAGAAAAAAAGGGCCCCAGGCTGAGGAAGCTTGGGGGGCAAGATCAGCCTAAGTCCCAAAGTTCCTAGAGTCCCAGGGAGTATGTGGGGCAAGAATGCAAATGGGATGGTGAAGCAGTTATCCAGTTTGCAGGTGCAAATGTAGGTTTTCCTGGCAAAATTATTTGAGCAAGGGAAGCAAGCCCATCAGCTGACGGGTATGTAGGGCTAGTAGCAGGTAATGAGGGAAATTATTTAGTTAAGTCTTGGATTAGAGTGTTTGAAAGGGAATGGAGCCTTACTCAGGAGACGCATTGTGTTAGCATTCAAGAAGCCGAACAGGTAAGAGTGCAATGCCAACACTTGGATGGGCAGACAATGTTTAAAATACTGAAAGCTTTGAAAGACAGTAAACCAGAATAAGATATCAAAGGCCAGACGCTGCCTGACCAGGAGAGACTGTTCACAGTGGTGGCCAATACGCAAAGCTGAGAAATCCTGACTTTTTTTATTTTTTTAGGAGGGAAGCAGGGCTCAGAGATGGGGTAGCTTAAGACAAGAGTCCAAGCGACAGTATTACTGGGGGTGACTGGTCAGGAAAGCAAATATATACTCAAGACTGAAAGCGGATGCAAAGGAGTCTGAGTTACAGGTCTCTTGCCACTTTAGAGGTGAGAGTAGTGCATGTGAAAAGTTGTGAAGTTCCAAGTCTAAGAATAATAGAATCCTAGAAGATTAGGATTGGAAGAGACCTCAGGATGTCATCTAGTCCAACCCCCTACTCAAAGTAGGACCAACCCCAACTAAATCATCCCAACCAGGGCGTTGTCAAGCTGGACCTTAAAACCCTTGAAGGATGGAGGAGATTCCACTACCTCCCGAGGTAACTCATTCCAGTGCTTCACCATCCTCCTAGTGAAATAGTTTTTCATAATATCCAACCTAGACCTCCCCACTGCAACTTGAGATCATTGGTCCTTGTTTTGTCATCTGCCACCACTGAGATCAGCCTAGCTCCATCCTCTTTGGAACCTGCCTTCAGGTAGTTGAAGACTGCTATCAGATCCCCATCTCACTCTTTTTTTTTTCTGCTGACTAAAGAACCCCAGTTCCCTCAGCCTCTCCTCATAAGTAATGTGCCCCAGTCCTCTTACCATTTTTGTTGACATCCGCTTGACTCTCTCCAATTTGCCCACATCATTTCTGTAGTGGGGGGCCCCCAAAACTGGACACACTACTCCAGATGTGGCCTCACCAGTTCCAGCTAGAGGGGAATAATCACTTTCCTCTATTTGCTGGCAATGCTCCTACTAATGCAGCTCGATATGCCATTAGCCTTCTTGGCAACAAGGGCACACTGTTGATTGATATCCAGCTTCTCATCCACTGTAATCCCCAGGTCCTTTTCTGCAGAACTGCGCTTAGCCAGTCAGTCCCCAGCCTGTAGCAGCACATGGGATTCTTCTGTCCTCAGTGCAGGACTCTGCACTTGTCCTTGTAGAACCTCATCAGATTTCTTTTGGCCCAATCCTCCAATTTGTCTAGGTCACTCTGGACCCTATCCCTACCCTCCAGCATATCTACCTCTCCCGCCAGCTTAGTGTCATCTGCGAACTTGCTGAGGGTGCAATCCATCTCATCATCCAGATCATTAATGAAGATGTTGAATAAAACTGGCCCCAGGACAGACCCCTGGGGCACTCCGCTTGGTACCAGCTGCCAACTAGACATTGAGCCGTTGATCACTACCCATTGAAGCTGATGATCTATCCAGCTTTCTATCCACCTTATAGTCCATTCATCCAATCCATACTTTTTAAACTTACTGGCAAGAATACTGTGGGAGACCATATCAAAAGCTTTGCTAAAGCCAGGATATATCGTGTCCACCACTTTCCCCATATCCACAGAACCAATTATCTCATCATAGAAGGCAGTCTGGTTGGTCAGGCATAATTTGCCCTTGGTGAATCCATGTTGACTGTTCCTGATCACCTTTTTCTCCTCCAAGTGCTTCAAAATGGATTCCTCAAGGACCTACTCCATGATTTTTCCAGGGCCTGAGGTGAGACTGACTGGTCTGTAGTTCCCCAGATTCTCCTTTTTTTTTTAAAAGATGGGCACTATATTTGCCTTCTTCCAATTGTCCGGGACCTGATTGTCACGAGTTTTCAAAAATAATGGCCAATGGCTCTGCAATCACATCAGCCAACTTCCTCGGCACTCAGGTGCATTAGATCTGACCCCATGGACTTGTGCATGTCCAGCTTTTCTAAATAGTCCTTAACTTGTTCTTTCACCAATAAGGGCTGCTCACCTTCTCCCCATATTGTGCTGCCTAGTGCAGCAGTCTGGGAGCTGACCTTGTCTGTGAAGACCGAAAGCACTGAGTACTTCAGCTTTTCCCACATAATCTGTCACTAGGTTGCCTATCCCCATTCAGTAAGGATCCCACACTTTCCTTGTCCTTCTTGTTGCTAGCATACTTGTAGAAACCTTTCTGGTTACCCTTCGTATCCCTTGCTATCTGCAACTCCAATTGTGCGTTGGCCTTTCTGTTTACACCCTTGTATGCTAGAGCAATGTTTTTATACTCCTCTCTAGTCATCTGTCCAAGTTTCCACTTCTTATAAACTTCCTTTTTGTGTTTAAGCTCACAGATTTCACTGTTAAGTCAAGCGGGTCACTGGCCATATTTGCTATTCTTTCTGCACGTCAGGATGGTTTGTTCCAGCACCCTCAATAAGGCTTCTTTAAAATACAACCAGCTCTGCTGGACTCCTTTCCCCTTTATATTAGCCTCCCAGGGAATCATGCCCATCAGTTCCCTGAGGGAATCAGTCTGCTTTTCTGAAGTCCAGGGTCTGTATTCTGCTGCTCTCCTTTCTTTCTTTCTTTTGTCAGGATCCTGAATTAGACCATCTCATGGTCACTGCTGCCCAGGTTGTCACCGACTTCTATGTCCCCTACCGATTCTTCCTTGTTTGTGAGAAGCAGGTCAAGAAGAGCACAGCCCCTAGCTGATTCCTCAAGCACTTGCTTCAGGAAGTTGTCCCCAGCACTCTTCAAAAACTTCCTGGATTGTCTGTGCATTGCTGTATTGCTCTCCTAGCAGATGTCAGAGTGATTGAAGTCTCCCATGAGAACTAGGGCCTGCGATCTGGAAACTTCCGTTAGTTGTCTGAAGAAAGCCTCATCTGGTGGTCTGTAGCAGACGCGTACCGCAATATCACCATTGTTGCTCTCGCCTCTAAACTTAACCCAAAGACTCTCAACAGGCTTTTCTCCAGTTTCATACTGGAGCTCTGAGCAATCATACTGCTCTCTTACATACAGTGCAACTTCTCCATCTTTTCTCCCCCTCCTGTACTTCCAGAACAGTTTATACTCGTCCATGACAGTGCTCCAGTCATGTGAGTTACCCCACCGAGTCTGTGTTCCTTGACTGTGCCAGGGCTTCCAATTCTTCCTGTTTATCAGACTTTTTGCGTTAGTGTACAGGTGCCTAAGATAACTACCCAATTTTCCTACTTTTTCAGTATGAATCGGGAGGCCTCCTCTGTTGTACTCTCCTACTTGTGTTTCCTCCCAGTGTCCCACTTCCCCACTTACCTCAGGGCTTAGGTCTCCATCCCCCGGCGAACCTAGTGTAAAGCCCTCCTCACTAGGTTAGCAAGCCTGTCTGCGAAGATGCACTTCCCTCTCTTTGTTAGGTGGATCCCATCTCTTCCTAGTAATCCTTTGTGCAACAACATCCCATGGTTGAAGAATCCAAACTCTCTCTCCAACACCACCTGCACAACCACGCATTTACCTCTACAATTCAATGGTCTCTACCTGGACCTTTTCCTTCAACAGGGAGGATGGACAAGAACAAAACTTGCACCTCAAACTCCTTTATCCTTCTTCCCAGAGCCATGTAGTCTCTAGTGACCAACTGAAGCCTGAAAACAGTTTCTTACCACTATTAGCATTGGGGGTTCATGGCTCTCAGCTTGCTTCTTCTGGAGGTCACATGCTGCCAATTGTCGTCCCCATTCTGCAGTGCCATCTCAGATTCTTCAGTATGCTGTGCCTGCAGTATCAAACGCTGACTTCTATCCAGGAAAACCTTCATTTTCTTGGATGCAATGCAGGGTTGATACTTGGGTCTCTAGTCCTTTTAACCTTCTCTTCCAAGCTGGAGATCAGCTTGCACTTTGTACAGACGAAGTCACTTCTGTTCTCTGGTAGAAAGACAGACAAACATGGCACATCCCATGCAGGTCACAGCAGCTGATCGCTCACTATCCATAATGTCTTCTTCCTTGGAGCCTCTTCTGTGAGCAGTAAATACAACATCTGAAGCCTGAAAGGCCAAAAAAACCCACTGTGGGAACTCCCCCCAGGAGAACTCCCAGGCAAACTCCATCTTGTTCAGGTTTACTTTCTTCCAAAGCTTGGATGGGCAGACAATGTTTAAAAATACTGCAAGTGCTGGCGCTGCACCTTTACCTGTTGGGCCTCTTGAGTGCTTATACGAAGTTTCTCCTGAGTGAGACTCCATTCTCTTTCAAGCACTTTAATCCAAGAAGTTCCAGGATGATGGTCACCAGGCAGCTAAGGGGAAGAGGAAACTGGTTGACAGGAGAAGTTCCTGGGACCTGAAACAGGAAGAACCCGGGCTAGGACTATAGCAGTGGGTCTCAAACTTTTTTTACTAGCGACCCCTTTCACACAGCAAGCCTCTGAGTGGGACCCCCCCAATAAATTAAACACATTTTAAAATATATTTAACACCATTATACATGCTGGAGGCAAGCGGGGTTTGGGGTGGAGGTTGACAGCTCGCAACCCTCCATGTAATAACCTCACGACCCCCCTCAGGGGTTCCAACCCCCAGTTTGAGAACCCCTGAACTATAGCTCTCTATGAAGGCTTTTCAGAAAGGGCAGTTGGACAGAATTAATGTGACTGACAGATAACATCGACCAGCCAAAACAGGAAGTGAAAGACGCTCTGGACAGACAGTACAGCACCACACAGAAGGATTTGAAGCAGCTGCTACATCTGGAATAGAAGAGGGCAGACAAGCTCTATGAGGTTTCTTGGCCAATGGCAGGATACGGGTGCCAGTCTCCCTGTGGCTGAGCAGCTGCTTTCAGAGGTGAGGCTAAAAGTGGGAAATGAAGAAAGGAAGAAAAGAGGCTGCTAAAGGATCAGCTTCAGTCTGCACTAGCAAAGTAGGCTGCAGTCTCCCAGCTCCAAGAAGAGCTAGACAAGCTTACTGAGGAGTTAAAGGAGAAGAAAGAGAGTTTCCCACAACTACAGATGGCCCTGATAATGAAAAAAGCGTCCTTCACCAAGAGTGAGGTGGTAAGGCAGAGGAAAGACTAAGAGCTGAAATCTCTGCGGCATTGTAATCTGAAACTGAAAAGGAGCTGCAGACAGCTATGCGGAATGTCTCTGAGGTCCAGGGCCCGATGACATTGCAAGCTTCCATGGAGCGATCGCCATTCCCTTCTCCACTCTGAGTGGGTCTCATTTTTGTGTTGCTATGCTTCAGGGCAGGTGAAAGCTGGAATGTGGCCTTCTGCATTCCAAAATTCTGCAGCCACTTTGTCATCCCATAGCTGTGTAACGATCTGGTCCCACTAGTCAGTGCTTGTTTCCCGGGAGGAGAAACAGTACTCAGCTGTGTTCAGTTGATGCATGACTGCCATCAGCAACTGTGAATTGTTTCACTTGAAGGCTTACAGCAGGGCTGCTTGGATGACATCGCAATGTTCCACATGGTGGGTCCTATCTCGGCTCTGGAAATACTGCAGCATAAGGTGTAAAGTGTTTTGTAATGCTCACAACAAGAGTGCACAGCTGAGTGGTTCCATGCTTATCAGGCTGTGGTGTCCATGCGGCTAACCCAGGCTTTTGAAAAAAGATGTGAAAAAACCTTGGTTTGTTTGCTATTGATATTAGGGAGGGAAGGAGGAAAATGCATCATAAGAGGCTAACGCCATGTTCCCATTACAACCTGTGACAATGTTTTGGTTACATGAAGCATTGCAAGTCCTACCCAAAATCCCATTTACCTATTTGCACTGTGGAATAGCTACCCACAATGCAGAGCTCCGTTCGTCGATGCAAGCGCGGCTAACCAGGATGCACTCTGCCGACGCAATGAGCATAGGATGGACACACAAGATCGACTAGCTTAATTTGGAAGCCTGATGTTGACTTTCATAAAGTCAGCTTAACTTTGTAGTGTAGACATGGCCAGAGCTCTTCTTCAGGTCTGGGAAACATTTGTAGGGCTTGGATACACTTAAAGATGTAAAGTGCTGGAAGATAAACCAGCCTTCAGAGACAGCAGGAAGGAAAATGCTGCCATATGTTTACACTGTCCGCTGCAAACACAGTGGCGTGGCCATAATTAGCAGCTCTTGTAACATCACAGAAAGCAGTGCATTGTAGTAGCTATCCCAGTGTGCAAGTGGCTGCAGTGTGCTTTTCAAGGGGAGGTGGTGGAGTGTGACAGAGCATGTGTTGTGTGTATGTAGGGAGAGAGACAGTGTGTTTTGGGGGGCAGAGTGTGTGTCAGCATGCTCTCTTGTAAGTTCAGACAGCAGCAGACCCTTCCCCTGCCCCCACCTTTCTCTCTCACATGCACGCACGCACAAATGCCTGCCTCAGCGGTAGCAGCTGCATTCCACAATAATGATTTGCTTTGTGTCCTAGAGCAGATAAGCATGCCGGCTGTCAGAAACGGAGCTTTGAAAGGGGATAGACACATGCCTGCAGCCCAGTTCAAAATAATGATCAGAGTGGCCACTTGACTTGAGGGGATTATGGGATGTTTCTAGAGGCCAGTCACAGCGCAGTAATGCAACACATCCACACTGACACCTGGGCGTTTCATCCAGGGCGCAGCAAGCTTTATGCGTCTTGTGGAGGTGGGTTACCAGGAGCGCTCCAACTGCAGCATCTAAGTGCCTTGCCGTTGTGAACACCTCAGGAGTAAGGATGCCTGGGACTGATTTAATGTGGTCTAACTTGCAAGTGTAGTCAAGCCCTTAAAGTGTTACAGCTAAATACAAGATGGAACAGATTGTTTAGTGTAAGTAGTTAAAACATTTCAAGGGACCATTCAAGGTGAAGTGTCCTGTTAACACCCCTCCAATCATGGGGTAGGGGAAAAGGACAGGGGAAAGGCAGCTTGTTTTGTGGTTGGTAATGGGTTATAGATGGTTGTAATGAGCCATAAATTCAGTGTCTCTACTCAGTCCAGTCTATTCAGTAACTAAAGGTTACAGATTTTTGAAGGTGTTGTGCAGATTTCCTATGAGAATAAGAACTCAGGGCTTGGCTACACTAGCAGCTTTAGAGCGCTTTGAGTTAAACCAGCCTTCGGAGAGCGCATTAGGGAAAGTGCTGCAGTCTGTCCACACTGACAGCTGCAAGCGCACTGGCGTGGCCACATTTGCGGCACTTACAGCATCATTGGGAGCGGTGCATTATGGGCAGCTATCCCAACAGTCAAGTGGCTGTAATGGGCTTTTCAAATGTAGGGGGTGGGGTGGACTGTGACAAGGAGTGTGTTGTGTGTATGTGGGTGGAGGGAGAATGGGTTTTTGGGGTGCTGAGTGTCAGCATGCTGTCTTGTAAGTTCAGAGCTCCCCCGTCCCTCTCTCTCTCTCTCTCTCTCTCTCACACTGACAGCAAGCAACATTCCTAAATAATGTTTGTTTTGTCTCAGAGCAGATAAGCATGACGGCTGTCAGAAATGGGGCTTTGAAAGGGCATATCTGCATTTCTACAGCCGAGTTCAAAATAATGACGAGTGGTCATGTGACTTAACGGGATTATGAGAAATTTCTGGAGGCTGATCAAAGTTCAATAATGCAGCACCTCATTCACACTGATGCTGGGGCATTTCAGCGGAGGCGCAGCAAGCATTATGCTTCTCATGGAGGTAGATTATCAGGAACTCTCCAGCTGCAGAGTCCAGGTGTTCTAAGTGCCTTGCCAGTGTGGACGGGTCGTGAATTAGGGCGCCTGGGGCTGCTTTAATGTGCTCTAATTTACAAGTGTAGCCAAGCCCTAAGTTTTCCTTTGCTGCCCAAGCAATGTGCCTCTATTCTAATCTAAAGGAACCATCTCCAGGATATAGGGTAATTCAGGCCACTATTCTGCAAACACTTAAATACATACATAATATTACTTACTCTAATAATCCCAAGGAAATAAATGCAACTACCCATATGAGTAAAGCTAGAGTGGCCACTTGACTTAAGGGGATTATAGGATGTTTCTGGAAGTCAGAGTGCAGTAATGCAACACCTTGTTCACACTGATGCTGGGGCGTCTCAACCAAGACGCATCAGACATTCCTTTCGCTGAGATGGAGTACCAGGAGTGCTCTGACCAGGAGTCAGAGCGCTATAGCCAAGCCCTGAGAGATCAGATATAGAGTGATCACTCTGTGAAATGTGTTCACCCACAAGTGATGTGGTGTTTTTTCTTTTATCATTTTCCTGTGTTAATCTGAGTGTGCAGTAATTGTCTGGCTTCATCCATGTAGTTATTGGGGCATTTTATGTTGACCCTGTAGACTTATATTCACTGCTACGATGATCAACACCCCCCAACAAAAACATCTTTCAAGATCCATGGATCCTACCCATGGCTATCACAACATCTGGTGTACCTCATCCAAAGCTGCCAAAGCAGTCTTTTGGAGTTACAGGGCTCTTTCTTGAGACAAGTGGAGGCCCAGCCCTCCTAGTGGGAAGGGTATTATTCCAGAAAGATTGTATAAAGGTTGGAGGTGTAGCACATCTGTAATATCATGACACAGTAGTAATCTTGTCTGATTAAGCTGTGTAGTTTACCATATTTGGCCATATTCAGTGATTACTTAAAAGGGGGGCAGGGACCCAAAGGGACCTGTTGGTTTGATTACCTGTTTTCCTGAAATGGGTAGGGTTTAGCAGGACTGTGAAGACGAATGGCTGAATGAATACTCCTGGGAGAATTCTGTGCCAAAAAATTAAAAATTCTGCAGAATTCTGCATATTTTATTTGTCAAAGTAATGCAATATAATCACACCAATTTAACTTATTTTAGTAATTTTATTTAAACTACCATACAGGAAAAAAAATCACAGTAATTGTTTAGCATTTCCTAATGCACAGAAAAGGTAAATTACAAATACTTTGTAACCAATACCCTGTACTCTATTTTTAATCTTGAATTTTCATTTAAATTACATTACAGAACACCAAAATAAAAGTAAAGTAGAATGTTATTTTAAATTGCTCAGACTTTCACACATGAAAGTCATACAGTGTTGCTAATCATTGTCCTGCCTTTTTAAAAATGGATAGGTAAAGTACATCCTGAGCTGCAGACTAATCCTCTTGTGCTGCTCTGGCAGAAGGGAAAAAAATGAGAAAACACATAGATCTTCCTCGCTGATGATTCCCTTACTGTCATTTACTATAAGGCTACTTTACACTGCCCTGGCAATGTAAAGGAGCCTTTAAGCTTTTACATGTGTATTAGGCTCCTGGGAGAACAGACTACGAATGGGAACAATTAACCGGCAAGGGGAACATTAGCAGCCTACCTGCTTAGTTGTTACATTTCTGCTCTGCTTCACAGGACAGAGCTTGCCTCACAAAACCCTACCCACTCCAAGCCTGCGACACCACAATAGTGAGGGAGAGGGACAGTCTCTTCTGCTCATCTGCATGCAGGTGTGTGCCCAGCCCTGCCCCCTTAACATCTCTCCATGCATGCTCAAACCCCCGCCCTGCGATCTACATCTGTTGGCTGCTGCAGGCAGATACGCCCAGGCTGCCAGGGACAGGTGTTCCCCACAGATTTCTTAGCTCTCCCATTTTTCTGCAGGGGGAGAAAAGCAATCTGAAACAGTATTCTGTGCAGAATTCCCCCAGGAGTAAACGAGGAGTAGTGCTGATTGATTTCTAAGGGCAAATCTACCCTTGAAACACTGCACTGGCACAGTTGCATTGCTGTAGTGCTTTAATGAAGACTTTAAGCCAACGCAAGAGAGCTCTCCCATTGGTGTAGTTAAACCATCTATCCAAGAGATGGTAGCTATGTCAGTGGGAGAGCTTCTCCCATAGCGCTGTCTACATAGGGGGTTAAGTCAGTATAACTTCATCACTCAGGGGTGTGGATTTTTCACCCCTGAATGACTTAGTTATGCCAATATAGGTCTGTAGTGAGACCAGACCTGAGGCAAATTCATCCAGTTCTACTCAAAAAAAATAGTAAGACTATGCATGTTGAAGGTGGGTGTGATGGTGCACCCCATAAGGCTTTATGGAAGTGTGCTTATGAATGTATATATGACATAATTGGAATATGTTTTATGCTACATATGCCATGTAACATATCTCTGTAAAGGTTATAACCTAGTGAATCTATTAATCTGATTTGTATGGATGTATCATTTTTGTATTTGAAGTTATGAATATTGGCTGTGTAGCTGCTTGATTTTTAAGTAGCCTTGGTAAAGCGTTTGGTCATCCTATTGAGAAAGGAATGTGCAAATTAAGTGCCCGATCAAGAAAGACTTAACGAGCAATGGATCTTGAAAGACTCCAGTCCACGTAAGAAGTCTTCCTGGAGACATTCAAGATAGCAATTGCTGCTGCCTGTAAAAACTCAGTCATGCGTGGACATGACTTGCCCAGGTGACTCCAAAACTCCATTTTGGAGCTGGACTTTGCGCACGAGAGAGGAGGGGGTCTCCACCCACAAGAGGAAGTCTATTTAAGCCTGGGGGAGACTGCTCCATTTTGTCTTCAGCTGGCTCAAAAGATAGCCTCTCCACCCACAAGGATACCTGAAAGAAATTGGAACAAAGGACAGTAACTACAGGGGGTGTGAGGGATTGCTGGATCCAGACTAGAAGGAGACTAGTCTGTAAAAGGATGCTTACTGGAACACCTCCGAGGATGAGGTTTTATCTGTATTTAGTTTTCTTACTGTATTAGGCATAGGCTTGCATGCTTTCTTTTATTTTGCTTGGTAATTCACTTTGTTCTGTCTGCTATTACTTGGAACCACTTAAATCCTACTTTCTGTATTTAATAAAATCACTTTTTACTTAATTAACCCAGAGTAGACCTGGGGGTATACCTGATAGAGAGAGAGCAGTGTTATAGAGGGCGAACAATTTGAGTTTACCCTGCATAAGCTTTATACAGGGTAAAACAGAATTATTTGGGGTTTGGACCCCATTGGGAATTGGGCATCTGAGTGTCAGCCCTGGTCTATGCTGGGGGGCGGGCATCAATCTAAGTTAAGCATCTTCAGCTACATGAATAACATAGCTGAAGTTGATGTATTTAGATCGACTTTCAGTGGCATCTTCACTGTGGGGAGTCGACTGCTGTCCCCCCCCCCCAGTCGACTCTGCCTGTGTCTCTCGCCAAGCTGGAGTACAGGAGTTGATGGGAGAGTGCTTGGGGGTTGATTTATCAGGACTAGACTAGATGTGATAAATCAATCCCTGCTGGATCGACCACTGCCCACTGATCTGGCTGGTAGTGTAGGCATACCTTAAGAAACAGGAACACTTAAGCTGCTTTCAATTAAGTCTACAGCTATTAGGGGATGTGGTTCAGACCTGGGTCTGGGTTTGCAGCAGGCTAGTGGGTCTGGCTCAAGCCAGGCAGGACTCTGAAGTCCCAAGCTGCCACGGCAGGAAAGCAGGGGCAGAAGTAGTCATGGCACATCAGTTGGCAGCCCCAAGGGGATTTCTGTGATCCAACCCATCACAGTAGGATTAAAAATGCTTGCTTTCAGAGTAGAAGGACAGGAATAATCTTTGGCTGGGTCCACAGAACATTTTTTTTTTCTTCTGTTATTTGAAAGCAAAGTTTTCTAGCACTATTACTATTCCTTGATATCTTAGTACAGCAAAGGGTGAGAAAAGTGGTGATAGACAAGGCTTTGGAGCAGAGCACGGAGCAGTGGAGCTGCAGGTTTTGCCCGGAGCTGGAGCGGAGCCGGAACAGTCGTCATTGGTGCTGGAGGCGGAGCAAGTCAAAAATGTGATTACTCCAAATCTCTGGACTTTAAAAAGTCCTTAGCTAAGTTAAATAAATGTAAACTGCTTTAAAACCAGTTAAATCACTATTGCTTAGAGGAATTATGTTGCCTGTTGTTTGTGCATTGTGATTTTTATTGCTATTCAAAAAATAAAATTTTCTTTATTTTTAGGTTCGTGAGAAATTTAGAAAGCGTTCTTCAAATAAACATAAAACAGGTATGTAAACTGACATTGGATGTTACCAAACATTTTACTTGGTGTTTCCTCTTGTCTGCTTTACTTGGTCATTCGGACTGATGTTTCACTTTTTCCCCCCCCTTATATTTTGCTTGGATGGCTGGGAACATTCTTTTGGAGCCCTGTTGAGCAGAAGCGTGTATATTTCATGCTGCAATATTTCTCACTCTTGTCCTAACAGAGAGCCATATGTTCATAAGAATAATATGGATATTTTATTAGGATTACATGCATGCAACCTCTTAGTATGATATGAGAATTAAAGCTTAAATTAGCATTAATTTTCCACGTCAGGTTCAACTTCACTTTCTTAATGAGATGTCTTTGAGTTGCTTCAGCTATGTGGTCTTGGGCTGCAATCCTGCAGAGGCTTAATTTTACACTGTGAAGAGACCCATTGAAGTCATTGGGGCCAGAATCTAGCAGTTGGTTTATATGAGCTACAGTTTTTTCTGTAACTAAATATGCATTTCTGTAGAAAGGAAGGATTGTCTTGCAGTTAAGGCACTGGACTGTAAATTGGGAGATTTAAGTTGAATTCCTGATTTTGCCACTTATTGTGTAACCATGGGCATGTTGTTGTCAGTTTTTGGCTGCATATGTATTCTCTGTGGCCAGATAGCTCAGAAGCAGATTTTATCTAACTGCCCTAGAAGACCACAGACTTGGTTCAGTGGCGAAGGCACTTGACCAGGTTAATTATCCTCGCTCCCTGATCAACATCTACATCTATAGTTACACTAGAACATGTATGCCTGTTAAAATGGACTTAGCTCAGTGAGCTGTGGCCTTTGACTTCCCCATAGGCTGGACAAAGACACCCCCCTCCCCCTCCCTCTGACCCTTTTTATACCCTGATACAAATAAGTTATGTATTGCCCCTCGGACGTGGTTAGGTTAGTTACCACCCTTTACCTTGTACATGTTGGCTCGATCAAAACACCTCTGTCCATCACTCTGTCATCCTGACCTTATCTTTAGGAGGGGTAAATGTGTCACTGTATCATCTTCAGGGAGTATATTTATACCATAACTTGATATTGGGGTGTTCTGGTACTACCCTTCTGGAATGTATTTATGCAAGTATCCTGTGCCTAGCACTTCTTAGGAGTATTTGTATTTTTGTAATGCCAGTCCTGTTCTTGCCAAGTTTGTGTGTCAGACAGTGACCCTGCAAGCAACCATCTGTTTCGTAAGAGGCCTGACTCTTGCAAACTTTGCTTTATATCAGCAGGGCCTGACTTAGGCCTCAGGCCTCATACCAAGTCCCATGCTTCAGGCTCTCTCAACTACATATGTCACTTAATCTCTTTTGACTCATCTATGCAGAGGAAGTTTCCTTTCTGGTCTCCCAAAAGAATACACTCAGATGTTATGCCTCTTGCCCAAATCACAATTGGTCCAATCTTAGACCAGGACCTGAGTATACCATTCTATATATGTCAACTGTTTATCTCCATATAGGCCTGACTGGTTTTTGAGTACTTGAGTTTTCTACACTTCGGGAGCCTGTGACCAGTGTTATTGACCAGCTACTTTCTTAACACAAAAGCCATATCAACAGTACGGACACTGCACTGGTATGGCAGTGGTGCCATAGCTATGCTGCTGTAACCCCATAATGTAGACGCAGACTACAGTTGCTATAGAAATTCCACCTCCCTGAGTGACAGTAGCTAGGTCAATTGAGGGAGTTTTCTGTTGACCTAGCTGTGTCTACACTGAGGGTTAGGCTGGCGTAGTTAGAATGCTAAGGAGTGTGGATTTTGAGGCCAACAGATGTTTTCACAGTTCTTAAACTTTTCATTTAAAGCAGCTGTATTCAAACATATGTTCCCCTGCATTGTTTGAAAACCAAACAACTGCAACATTAAAAGCCTGGATGTGAAACTGTTTATAAGTAAATGTAAAGTAGTCTTCATTTGTATTTGTTTTCCCAACTGAGAGAAATGCAAAGAATGAGCATAAATAATGACAAATAGCTTTTTAAATCTATTCTAAAGTGTTTAGAGTTGTCAGTTGCAACCTATGATTTTTCGTTGGCAGATTTGTTTTGTTTAAACTGGTAACCAAAGCCTCAGAAGTAAAAGTCTATCCTTACAAGTTTTGACACCTCATTTAGAAATGTGTAAACTACTCCAACAAACACGCATACTTGACAAAAAATGAAATTTAAATTTCTCCCTGGAGTGACATTGAGGTCATCACATTACAGAACAATTAATTGATGAAGTAGGAAAGTTTTAATGTCTTCTCTGAATACTGTGTGCCTCAGTTTCCCCTGTGTTATTCAACTACTGTATTTAGGTGGTGGGATAAGAGGTGTGTGATCATTGCCATGACCTTTAGAGGGCAAGTGTGACTGCTGCCTGGGACAAAGAATGGTTGACACTCTGGAGCCTGGTAACTGATGGCTGGGTCACCTCCTCTGCAAGAATCAGTTGGAGGTGTTGAAGTAGACCAGGTGACCTGCTGGCCCTGGAAAGAGACAAAGGAATGAGGAGGGGCAACAGGCGTGTCTGGGGCCAGGCAGCTGAAAATGATCAGTCTCCAGTTGGGTAATCGGAGTGGGGAATCCAGTGCACCAGGCCCTGGATCCCCCCAAGATGGACTTTGCTGAAAGTTCCTGATTTCTGTGCTAACAAGCTATGGGGTTACAACAGCATAGCTATGATGCCATTGATATGCTGCTGCAGCACCTGTACTGTTGATATGGCTTTTGTTTTAAGAAAGTGGTTGGTCAATAACACCGGTCACAAGTTACCAAAGGGTAGAAAACTATACTATGTTCCTATTGACTCAGGGTACATCTACGGTACGAAGTTAATTTGAAATTATTCTAGTTGAATTTTTGGAAGCAATTTTATACATTCTTTAGTGTGTCCCCACTAAACTGCGTGAATTCGGCGGAGTGCGTCCACAATACTGAGGCTAGCATCGAATGTTGGAATGATGCACTGTGGGTAGCTATCCCATAGTGACCACAACTTGGAGAGGGCAAATCTACTGTGGGGGCTGCTGTGATCCAAGTAGCCAACGCAGTCACTGACCAGCTGCTATCAATGGTAGTGACTTTGGGAAATGTGCAGACCATAGTGGATGGCTTTAATGTGCTGGGTTCCCTAACTGCGGCGGGGTGATAGATGGAACACATATCCCTGTCTTGGTGGGGCAGCCAGTACATAAACTGCAAGGGGTACTTTTCAATGGTGCTGCAAGCACTGGTGGATCACAAGGGACATTTCACCAACATCAACATGGGATGACCAGGAAAAGTGCATGATGCTTGCATCTTCAGAAGCTCTGGTCTGTTTGAACAGCTGCAGGAATGGACTTACTTCCCAGAGCAGAAAATTACTGTTGGGGATGTTGAAATGCCTATAGTTATCCTCGGGGACCCAGCCTACCCCTTAATGCCATGGTTCATGAAGCTGTGCACAGGCTCCCTGGATAGTAGTAAGGAGCAGTTCAACTATAGGCTGAGCAAGTGCAGAATGGTGGTAGAATGTGCTTTTGGACGTTTGAAAGCGCACTGGTGCAGTTTACTGACTTGATTAGGTCTCGGCACAACCAATATTCCAATTGTATTTGCTGGTTGTTGTGTGCTCAACAATATCTGTGAGAGTAAGGGGGAGACATTTATGGTGGGATGGGAGATGGAGGCAACTCGCCTGGTGGCCAATTTTTCACAGCCAGACAACAGAGTGATTAGAGGAGCACAGCAGGGCGCGCAGTGCATCAGAGAAGCTTTGAAAGCCAGTTTCATGACTGGCTAGAGTACTGTGTGACAGTTGTATTTTGTTTCTCTTGAAGTTACCTGCCCCCTATATATATGAAAGGAAATAAAGTCAAAATTGTTAAAAACTATTCTTTATTATTTGTTGCTCAGCTCATTCAAAGAAGTCAGAAGGTAGACCCGGGGAATGGCCGGGTATTGGGATAGTGGGGTGAAGGAGGAGGGAAGGACAAGTCCAGAAACCAAATCAAAAGTTCGCATATGCCAGCTTTCTGCTGCTTGGGCAATCCTCTGGGGCTGAGTGTGTGGATCCCCGTAGCCTCCTCGTTTGTGTTCTTGGGCATCTGGGTGAGGAGGCTATGGAACTTGAGGAGGAGGGAGGGTAATCATACAGGGGCTGCAGTGGCAGTCTGTGGTCTTGCTGCCTTTCCCGCATTAGATCCACCATATAGCACAACATGTCAGTTTGCTCCCCCATGAGCTTGACCATAGCGTCCTGCCTGCTCTCATTGTGCGCATCCCTCCTCTCTTTGTGTTCCTGTAATGCTTTACGAAACTCTGCAATTGTTAGGGCCCAGCTGAATGCCTGGAGGCAATCGGTGCAGGAGGACTGCATGAGCTGGCGAACATGTTGTCCCGAGTTCATTTTTTCTGCCTTCTAATCTGGACTAGCCCCTAGGATGGAGTAGTTAGGTGCTGCGTTGAAACATTTGCATCTGCAGGAGGAGAAAAAGGGAGGGTAGTATTTTAAAATATACATTTCAGAGAACAAAGGGGACACTCTTTCTCAGTGAAACAGGTAATTCATAGTACACAGCACATGTTCTTTCTGTACAAGTTAGCGTTTTGCCTCTTGTACAGAAGTGCCTGCCACTTTGGTGTGAGTAAGCCATCACATGTGGCCGGGCAGCAGAATTTGGCTTGTAGGCAGCCATGGTAAGCCCTAGGGGCATGTGGGGTTCTGCTTCTTCTGCATTCATTTCAATGCTTTAAAACTGCTGGGTTCCCTTTCCCATAGCAAGCAATGCCTGGTGGGTTTGCCATATAAAAGGAGGGCCTGTGGGCTCTCTGGGATGATTGCTTCCCCCTCCCACTGCATGGCGCCAATGAGACTCTGAGCAGGGATGAGCCCTTTAAACTAAATGCGAACAGCCAAGCATAGCTGGGTTTCCCCGAAGTCTCCCACCGCATGGCTCTGATCAGGCTCTCACTCACCAGAAGTACCTTCTCTAGGGTCATGGTCCGGGAGCCCGCCTTGGGAGTTGGGGGAGGCTATTGGCTCCAGCATTAAGCATAGTTCCTGGCTAGGGGGGAAAACGGATTTCCCACTTACCGCCTTTGCATTGTCCTCCTACTCCTCTTCGTCCTCCAGTGACTCATCCTCCTCGCTCCTTGCAATTTCCCCATTGCAGGTGTTCCCGGACAATGGTGGGGTGGTGGTGGCGTCGCCCTCCATAATTGCATGCAGCTCATGGTAGAAGCGGCATGTATGGGACTGTGACCCAGATAGCCCATTCGCCTCCCTGGCTTTTTGATATGCTTGTCTGAGCTCTTTGATTTTTTTGGTACGACACTGCTCTGTGTCCCTGGAGTAGCCTCTTTCCGTCATGGCCCTGGAGATGTTAGCGTTTTTGCGTTTCTTTCTTTTTTTGGAATGTTATTTTCCCCAACGTGCAATGCGATCCAGTACCTCCTGTTTGGACCATGCTGGAGGTTGTTTGCGAATTCAGGACTGTGTGATCTCTTGTGATGGTGGACTCTGCTGATGGTCACCTGTGCTGATGGTGACCAAACAGGAAATGAAATTTGAAAGTTCCCGGGGCTTTTCCTGCTTACCTTGCTAGTGCATCGAAGTTGAGAGTGTTGTCCAGAGCGGTCACAAGGGAGAGGCCAATAATGTCAAAGTGCGTCCACAATACCTTTAACCTGGGATTGCCATCTCGATTTAAGCGCTACTCCACTTGCCAAGGTGGAATACAGAAATTGGATTACAGAGCCCTTTAAACTGAAAAAAACTGATTTAGTGGTGTGGACGGATTAATTTTTTTTATTTTCAAATTAACTCAGCTAGTTCCGAAATAAACGACTATTATAGACCAGGCCTAATAAACCTTCAGTTTTACAATGCTGGCTGAGAGTCACTGCTGACTGGGAAGTGGAGGTGAATGGCCCTTTGGAGACATGTAAGGCTTCCCTGGGTGTCCCATCTAGGTGGACCCACTGCGGTGAGCTCCCGGTGTGAAAGGGGGGTGCTGAATGCTCTGAGATTGAACCCAGGAAGCGCCAAAGCTGAGGAGGCTTCTTGCCCTGGACAGCGTGCCCTGAGGGGAGTTAAGCTGCACCAGAGTCTTGGCTAAGCTTCTTGCAGAGTAGTTCCAGAACACCTATATTGTGATTTCTGTGAGGGTCCAGAGTGAGTGGACTCCCTGAGGGGGTCCACCGCGAGAGACAGGCTCAGGGAGGTGCAGTTCTAGGAGGCAGTGGAGTCCGGGCCTTAACCTCTGAGAGAGAGTGGACACCCAAGAAGGGATGTTGCACTGAAGGGGGATTCTTACCAGAGACCATACAGAGCTGAGAGGGAGCACTGGGCCTGTGAGTCCATGAGCTGTACAATTTCCTCATGAATAGTAACTTTTTTTTCTGTCATTTTTGGCCGCCATTAGGACTGTCCTACTTGTTTCTGTCTCAACTTGCATAACTGGTCAGACTCTGAATACTATGATTGAGTACTTAACATGTATCTCACCTCTTTTGAGGCTGACATACACTTTTCAGGTCATGTCAGAAAAACACTTTTGTTGGCATGCTCTTGGAGGCTAATAAAGATTTCTGAAATTCAGTAGGTTCTAAGTGTCTTGGTACATTAATATAATCTGTTGTCCTGAGTCCTCTGTGTAGTGGCTTCTGAGTGTTCTTTTACTGGTCTTGTTTCTCACATGTAACCTGGACAGTCAGATGACCTATTTCAGGTCTGATTGCAGCACAAAGAGCTTTAGAAATCTTACTGTGGTCATGCATCAGGCAGAGAAAAATCTGCTTTGATCGTGGTCTTTGCAGCATTCTGATCAGTTGAATTGTTCTGAGTGATTAGTAACCTGGTTAATGAATGGAGTTTGCAATTTGCAGTCTTGGGTCAGTCAAGTGTTTCTCACGACCAGGAGTTTCCAAGTTACTTTTTAATTAATATTGCTTGGTTCCAGATAGAGCCACGTGCTTCTTCTGATTGGAAGAGGGAGAAACAAATACTTGATTTCAGCCTGCTGATTGGGAGATGTATGGACCAGAAACCTGTAGGTCAGATGCATGTTCTCCCTGGCACTGAAGGCAAACAGGAAGTTGTATGTATTATTCCTAGAGATTTCTTGAGAAAGGGTAATATGTCCTTTCTTAAAAAAACAAAAACCTCCTCCAACCCCTAAAGAAAATCTCTTGACACGGATAGTTTGCCCATTTCTTTTGCCAGTCTCCCAAATAACTCATCTATACCAGGAGTGTTTTGATTTCCTTGATTCCAGGTTTTAGGTCTGAGCATAGCATAGAAATTACTCTAGTGTTTTTTTTTGTTTTTTGTTTTTTTTTTAAATTAAACATTCAGTTTTGGTTATTCTTAATCCAGTTCCTTATGTCTTCCTTTTCTTTTCTTAAGCAGTTGATCCCTGTGAAGTGTGGTGCAGTAAGCCAGTTCACGTACTGAAAGACTATTGCGATGTGATTAAAATCTACATCGTTTGGCCGTTTCTGTTTAAACTTGAGAATAAACCTGATTTCAGGTAAGCATGCATGTATTCATATTGGTTAATCTTGTCCTTTACATTTTTGTTTTTATTTTAATACTTCAATCTGGCCATGAGCAAAGTTGGCTATAACTGGGCCGTACCAAATTCACGGTCCATTTTGGTCAATTTCATGGTCAAATTATTCTATTTAAATCTCTGAAATTTCAGTGTTGTAATCTGTAGGAGTCCTGACCCAAAAAGGAGTTGTGGGAGGGTCGCAAGCTTGTTGTAGGATGGTTGCGATATTCTACTACCCCTACTTCTTCACAGCTGCTGGCGGCAGCCCTGTCTTCAGAGCTGGGTAGCCAGAGAGTGACAGCTGCTGGACGGGAGCCCAGCTCTGAAGGCAGAACCACTGCCACCAGCAGTGCAGAAGTAAGGATGGCATGACATGGTTTTGCCACCCTTACTTCCGCGCTGCTGCCTTCAGAGCTGAGCCCTCAGCCAGCAGCTGCCACTCTCAGGCTGCCCAGCTCTGAAGGCAGCAGCACAGAAGTAAGGGTGGTATGGTATGGTATTGCCACCCTTACTTCCACCCTTCTGCTGGCTGGGTGCTGCCTTCAGAGCTGGATGTCTGGCCAACAATCGCTGCTCTCCAGCCTCCCCCAGCTCTGAAGGCAACGCAGAAGTAAGGGTGGCAATACTGCAACCCCCCTAAAATAATCTTGCCCCCTCCGACCCACAACCCACTTTTGGATCAGGACCCCCAGTTTCAGAAACACTGGTCTCCCCCTTGAAATCTGTATAGTATAGAGTAAAAATACACACAAGACCAGATGTCACAATTTGTGACACGTTTTTCATGGTTGTGAATTTGGTAGGGCCCTAGCTATAACTGAAGAGACTTTTGATTCTGAATATCAGGGATGAACTCTTCAAAAATGGATGCCTATATTTAAACATCCAAATCATTGCCCTGTTTTTTGCAAGTGCTAAGAACCTAGCAGCTGCCACTGATTTCCCATTTTGAAGAGATTACTCTAGGTTTCTAAACACTGTCTTCTTTAGATCGGACTGACTTTAATATTAATAGCTAAGGCTATATAACAGGACAAAACTTACTTTTCTAAAAAAATAAATGTTTTCATTTAAGCAATTCCTACTTTTGTGAGCTAAGTTTGAAGAGACTCTGGGATATTGAGGTTCTGGAAGACATTGTTGATTTGGCTAAGAAAGTTGTGGTAAGTGGTGTTCTATAACTTATGTTTTCAAATGTGTTAGACTTCTTAATTAGCACCTTGCCATGATACAGATCTTGATTTATATGTTAAATTAGAACAAGGCAGTTGTTTCTGCTAGGGTGAATAAATACGTTGACAGCCGGTTGGGTTGCACTATGAGTTACTGTTCTTGTAAGGGAAGTACAATGATTCAGTGACGTCTGCAAGAAAACTGGCTCTGGGGGCTTGATTGGAGCATGGATCATCTGTTTGTTACATGTTTGGACAGTGGATAGCACACGGGGCCGGTGCAACCGTTTTGGGGACCTAGGTCGTGGCCTAGGGTGCTGGGATTTGGGGGGCATCATTTTCTTCGGTAGCGACCACGGCGGCCGGATCTTCGGCCGCCCCGGTCACCGCTGGCGTTTAGGTGGAGGGAGCTGGGGCAGAGGAGCACGGGGAGGGCTGCCTGCAGCAAGTAAGGGGCGGGGGAGGCAGCACGCAGGGGAACTCGCCGCCCCAGCTCATCCCTGCCCTGCCTTCTCCCCGAGCATGCTGTGGCTGCTTCACTTCTCCCGCCTCCCAGGCTTGCGGCACTAATCAACTTAGGTGCCGCAAGCCTGGGAGGCAGGAGAAGTGAAGCAGCCACAGCGTGCTCGGGGTGCTTGTGCTCATGCGTGGAGCAGGGGTGAGCTGGGGCAGGAGGGGTGCCTCAAGGTGGGGGGTGGGGAGCTGCTGCAAGTGGGGGTGTCTCAGGGCAGAGGTAGGGGAGCCCAAGGTGGAAGTTTCGCCTGGGGTGCGAAACATTCTTGCACCGGCCCTGATAGCACAGCATTCCTTGATCCATGATTGCAGTACATACAGTAGAGCCTACTCACGGAGTGAAATAAAGTTGCTTTTCTTGGTCACTTTCACTCCTCTTTTCCTCAGTAACAGTTTGCTGTTTGAATCTTGCTGCTGCTGCTGGTCTGGTCCAAAACAACCATGTACTGATAGGAGACGCCAAACAAAGGAGAGAGGGAAGCAGCAAAGAAAACTGAGGGTTATGGGCGAGTGTGCAAATGATGAACTAAATATTTTAGTGTGTTTGGTGTGGTGCTTTTTTCTTTTATTTTTTAATTGAGCTATTGCACAGTTTTTACTTTGAAAATTATGTGATCAATGGAAGATTGGTTGTGTGCAACCCAAAACTGCATCCTGATGGTCCACTCTGCCATTACATGACTTCATATTAACTAGTGCGATGGTTCTCAACCAGGAGTACGTGTGCCCCTTGGGTGCACAGAGGTCTTCCAGGGGGTATGTCAACTCATCAAGATATTTGCCTAGTTTTACGAGAGGCTACATAAAAAGCACTAGTGAATTCAGTACAAACTAAAATTTCCTACAGATAATGACTTGTTTACACTGTTTTATATATTGGACTGCTGAACTGTAAGTACAATATTCATATTCCAATTGATTTATTTTATAATTATATGATCATAATGAGAAAGTAAGCAATTTTTCAGTAATAGTGTGCTGTGACGCTTTTTTAAAAATATTTTGATGTCTGATTTTATAAGGAAACACTTTTTTAAGTGAGGTGAAATTTGGGGTACACAAGACAAATCAACCTCCTGAAAGAGGTACAGTAGTCCGGAAAGGTTGAGAACCTCTGTACTAGTGGGACGCACACTTTGTTCCCTCTGTCTGAGCACATTGCCCTTACAAGGCATCCTTTCATCCTAGGCTATGACTACACTATGCAGCTTTTAGCGACACAGTGTGCTGCTATAGCCAAGCTGCTAAAAGCTGCACGGTGTAGCTGCTGTTTGTTAGCAGAAGAGAGCTCTCTTGACTGCAAAAAAAAACAAACTTCACCCCCCACCAGCAGCAGCAGAGTGCTCCTGCTGATAAGGAGCTGTTCCTGCTGGTGCTTTTCCTTGATAAAACTTTTGTCATTCGGAGGTGTATTTTTTTAACACCCTTGAACAACAAGTTTTGCTGACGAAGTGCCAGTGTAACCATACCCCTGGTATTCCCTCCAGAAAGCTCCCTGTGTGCCAGCCTCCTTCTGTTTTCTTTCTCCCCACTGTCCCTTCACCCCATTATTCTTATTTTTTTGTCTTTCTGTCTGGGAAATAAGTCATTTTGGATATCAACATTGTACTGTATTGGGAGGATCAGCAAAGCTGAGATAGAGGGGATATTGTTACAAGGTAAGGTGTTAATGGCTGCCATCAACCGGTTCTTTGAAGCTGCTGGCTCTCCTAATCAGATTGCTCTTTTTCCCTTCTGAGGGCTTGTCTACATCAGAAAGTTGCAGCGCTGGTGAGGGAGTTACAGCGCTGCAACTTTGAAGGTGTACACATCTGCAGGGCACCACCAGCGCTGCAACTCCCTGTTTGCAGCGCTGGCCGTACTCCCGTTTTGTCTCGGGTGTAGAGGATCCAGCGCTGGTGATCCAGCGCTGGTAATCCAATGTAGACACTTACCAGCGCTTTTCTTGACCTCCGTGGAAGGAGGAAGCCTCTGGTAATCAAGCTGGTTTCCTTTCCCGGTTTGCTCTCTCGGTCCCGGAGCCACCCAGCAAACCGCAGGGAAGGAGACCTGCTTGCTCGGGGTTCCGGGACCGAGAGAGCAAACCGGGAAAGGAGACCAGCTTCGCCGCGGTTTGCTCTCGCGTTCCCAGAGCCACCCAGCAAACCGCAGGGAAGGAGACCTGCTTGCTCGGGGTTCCGGGACCGAGAGAGCAAACCGGGAAAGGAAACCAGCTTCGCCGCGGTTTGCTCTCTCGGTCCCGGAACCCCGAGCAAGCAGGTCTCCTTCCCTGCGGTTTGCTGGGTGGCTCCGGGACCGAGAGAGCAAACCGCGGCGTTCCCGGTTTGCTCTCTCGGTCCCGGAACCCCGAGCAAGCAGGTCTCCTTCCCTGCGGTTTGCTGGGTGGCTCCGGGACCGAGAGAGCAAACCGCGGCGTTCCCGGTTTGCTCTCTCGGTCTCGGAACCCCGAGCAAGCAGGTCTCCTTCCCTGCGGTTTGCTGGGTGGCTCCGGGACCGAGAGAGCAAACCGCGGCGTTCCCGGTTTGCTCTCTCGGTCCCGGAACCCCGAGCAAGCAGGTCTCCTTCCCTGCGGTTTGCTGGGTGGCTCCGGGACCGAGAGAGCAAACCGCGGCGTTCCCGGTTTGCTCTCTCGGTCTTGGAACCCCGAGCAAGCAGGTCTCCTTCCCTGCGGTTTGCTGGGTGGCTCCGGGACCGAGAGAGCAAACCGCGGCGTTCCCGGTTTGCTCTCTCGGTCTTGGAACCCCGAGCAAGCAGGTCTCCTTCCCTGCGGTTTGCTGGCTGGCTCCGGGACCGAGAGAGCAAACCGCGGCGTTCCCGGTTTGCTCTCTCGGTCCCGGAACCCCGAGCAAGCAGGTCTCCTTCCCTGCGGTTTGCTGGCTGGCTCCGGGACCGAGAGAGCAAACCGCGGGGAAGCTGGTTTCCTTTCCCGGTTTGCTCTCTCGTCCCGGAACCCCCCTTGAAGCCGCCCAACAGCGCTGCAGTGTGGCCACATCTAACACCACTTGCAGCGCTGGTTGCTGTAAGTGTGGCCACTCTGCAGCGCTGGCCCTATACAGCTGTACTAATACAGCTGTAACAACCAGCGCTGCAAAATTTTAGATGTAGACATGGCCTGATTTTCACCAAAATCAATATGATTCTACTCACTGTTGCCTAGACCATTCCCTGAATTTTTTGAATGGATCAGATGTAACATTCAAACGTTATCGCATTACAGACAGAGAAATGCTGTTGAGTGAACAACCTTACTTTGCTTTTGTTTGGGTGAAAAGTCTGATTTCTTTTTTTGTTTTTTTCCCCAGAACAATCCATTTTTTATCAGTGGCATATTGAGTATTGGTACTCGAATAGAAAATGTAAGTTATTTTGACTTCAACAACAACAAAATCCTCCTGTAAATACAAATAAGGCTTTTCCATCTGTCCGCAGTATTTCTTTTCTACATATACACAAGGTACATGGATATATAACAGCTAGAGCCCTTGATGGTTTAATAGGTCTCATTTCCTTAGAAGTCTCCCAGTTCTGAAGTTTTGGTGCATGGATGTACTTTTTCTTCTGTCTGTCACTTTCTCTTAACCTACACAGATGACATAAACTGGAAAGTTACTTTAACGTTAAAAAAAGAAGTTTGCTTTATAGTTTGCCATTTTGAAAACCATGTCATAGCCACTTTTAATAGTGGGAGAAATAAATCAGGCACAGCTATAAGTTGTTACTGGATAATTGACTACTTATATTTTTATTTAATTTAAATGGCATTTTGTCTTGATGGACATGCATTCAATAGTAAATAAAATAATATTCTAAATTCACAGAATCTGTTTTAAAAGCACACTGATAGAACATACCAGCTAACAAACATTCTGCACTCAACCCCACTCGTTTAGAAAAAGCTTTGGAATGTGCTTTGATGGTCCCCCAACTCAGACTGTGTTGGACACGGGTGAAGTGTATTTCAGAGTCAAGGGCTTTTCACTTGCAACACCCTGCTTGAGGAATGTCTGTTCTCATGTCAGCTGTTGTCTCAGTTTGGGCTGAAGCACAAATACATAGGTGGGTGTAGTAGAGTCCTCAGTTGGCTTGAGTGGCTTAGTGGTTAGAGACCACTCAGTCATGGGGTAGTGGTAGGGGAACCTGTGCCCGCCCACTCCACCAGGCTCTGACCCAGGGCCCTATGAGGGTCAGCAGTGTTGATAGACCCTCTGAGGTACCCTCTCTGGGTTGCTTCCAACCACTGCACCTTCTGCTTCTGGTCCCAGATAAAGGAAAATAAGAACATAAGAGTGGCCATACTGGTTCAGACCAAAGGTCCATCTAGCCCAGTATCCTGTCTACTGACAGTGGCCAATGCCAGGTGCCCCAGAGGGAGTGAACCTAACAGGTAATGATCAAGTGATCTCTCTCCTGCCATCCATCTGCACCCTCTGACAAACAGAGGCTAAGAATACCATTCCTTACCCATCCTGGCTAATAGCCATTAACGGACTTAACCTCCATGAATTTATCCAGTTCTCTTTTAAACGCTGTGTAGTCCTAGGCTTCACAACCTCCTCAGGCAAGGAGTTCCACAAGTTGACTGTGTACTGTGTGAAGAAGAACTTCCTTTTATTTGTTTTAAACCTGCTGCCCATTAATTTCATTTGGTGGCCCCTAGTTCTTGTATTATGGGAACCAATAAATAATTTTTCCTTATTTACTTTCTCCACATCACTCATGATTTTATATGCCTCTATCATATCCCCCTTAGTATCCTTTTTTCCAAAAAGAAAAGAAAACAATGTGAACTGGGCTCAGCATATAGTCCTGTACTTCAGGGATGCATCTCTAGCCCCTTTTGGGTGGAGTTGGTGGAGTAGTTCTGTACTCCTCTCCAGGGTTCTGAGCGGGCTTTGCTCCCTTTTCAACCATGTTGCCAGTTGGAGCATGTTCTGCAGGGTTAGAGGGGCAGGACTGGCTGGGCCCAGGACTGTCCTTTAACCCCTTACATTCCAGTGTGGGGTTTCTATACCCCACCACAGTGGGTCACCAAGAAAAATGCTAAATAGATCAAAGCCTACAATTGAATGGTACTCATAAGTTAATTGAAAGCCACTGCAGTTGAAAAGAAGCTTGCCCTGCAGGTGGGAAGCCCAGAGAAGTAAGCAGATTGTCTCATTTTACATTAACTGATGTTTCCAAATGGTCTTCAACAGGAGTACTCATTCTGTTGAAAAGTAGCTTGCAGAATGATGCAGACTCGTAAAAGTGATCACCAAAATAAGCCTTCTGCAGAAACACCTTACCTTTAGAACACACAATACAAAATTAACTTAAAATTTATGATGCTACAGTGACAAAATACAAAATTTAAGTTGGTAGTTGTAAACCAATATTTACTTGTTTTCTTCAGTAGAGTGATTTTAAATGATTGAGTAGTGCATTAGATATATTCTAAAAAATCCTGCAATACTTGGATTCAAGTACACTATTACTGATGATTAATCTGTCAAAAAGAGAAATAAGGGAAAAGCAGGGTGAATAAAAATCAGTGATTTTTTAAAATTTTTTTTAAATTTAAATTAAATATATTTTTCAAAATAACTTTTGAATTAGCTTTCATATTTCACATTTATCTTAAGGCCTAAGCTTACTATAATCTATTAAAACAATTTAAATTAAAAAAAAAAGGGGTATGTTTGCCAGACTTTTAAAGAAAGTTAGACCAGTTAACTGGTGGAAGTCACTTTCGAAGCGCCTGGAACCAGTTTTTAACAGTAGTAGCCTCTTCTATAGATACAGAAAGAATAGTTTCTTCTTTTTTCATTTTATTTAACTAGTTCAGTTTAGTGACTAGTTTATTCAAAGTTAAGAAACCAGGGAAAGCTTGTTTTCCTCTTCCAGCCTGAATAACAGCTAGATGTGAGAAGATGTTGGACAATGGTGACCAGAAACAATCAGTTCAATTCACTAACTAGAGATAGTACGTTGTTTTGTCAATGTTAGTTTTAAATGCAAACCATGTTTTGATAAAACAGTTTCTTAGATATCCAGCACATTTAAGGTCGTTTACTCCTGGAAGAATTCCCTGCCAAACAATTAAAAATTTTGCACACAATATTTTAAAATTTTGCAAAATTCAACGTATTTTATTTGTCAAAATAACACAATATAATCATGCTCCCAGTATCAGCCTGGGGCTGTCAGTGGGAGCCTCGTCCCCCTGTGCCAGGCACATGCAGGAATTCTGAGGGGAAATCACAAATTCAGCATGAAAGTAAAATTCTGCAGGGAACACTAATTCTGCGCAAATGCTGTGTTTTGCAGTATTCTGGCAGGACTAGTAGTTTTATTCAACTAGTTTAAAAAAAAGTGTGCATTTTTAATTGAATGAATTTTTTCATTGACATGGAGTGTGACGCATCACAAGTTAAAAAAAATTATATAGTAAGTAAGAAATGCATCATTCACCATTTTGTAATGTAATAAATGTAAATGAAAAGATGTATAATTGTTTACATTTATATGCAATGTATCCTTCTAGTTAGCATAAAGAAGCATGAAATATACTGTAAAGTCTATATTGAATTGCAAATCAATGTGTTTTTATGGTTATTAATTAGAGAATCAACTTTCCCTTAAGGGCAAAAACTAAAAAGTACAAATACAATGCAAGACTAAAATCGATGATTTGAATCAGTTGTTCTTCGAGTGCTTGCTCATATCCATTCCAGTTAGGTGTGCGCGTACCACATGCACGTTCGTTGGAGATTTTTACCCTAGTAACACTCGGTGGGCCGGCAGGGCGCACCCTGGAGTGGCGCCGCCATCGTGCCCAATATATACTCCTGCTGGCCCCACCGCTCCTCAGTTCCTTCTTACCGCCCGTGTCGGTCGTTGGAACAGTGGAGCACGGCTTAGCTGATCTCCACCTCCCTAGCTCTTCGCTCGTTTATATAGTTATTGTGTACATAGTTAACTTTTATATTATTAGTAGTTGTATAGTAGTTGTGTATATAGTTAGAGGGTCGGGGGCTAGCCCCTTCTCCTTTCCCCGGTACTGGGGCCCATGCCCGGTTCACCAGGCTTCAAACCTTGCGCGGCCTGTCATCGGCCGATACCCACAGGAGATCCGCACGACTCCTGTTTAAAGTGTCTGGGAGAACCCCATCTTGTGGACAAGTGCCGAATCTGCAAGGCGTTCAAGCCCCGGACAAAGAAAGAGCGGGACATTCGCCTCAATCAACTCTTGATGGAGGCAGCTCTAACTCCTCCATCTTCTTCACCGACTCCGGCACCGGGGACGAGTGCTTCCTCCGCACCGGAGCGCACGGTGTCAGTGAAGACCCCTTGGCACCAGCCTTCACCGGCTCAACCCACTGGCAGGCACCGATCCCTCTCCCTGAGGAGCAAGAGGCACAAGGTTTCTGCGGCACCTGTGTCTACGCCGCAGTTGGAGCGTACATCTAAGGCGGACCGCCCAGCACCGTCAACTGCTGTGGCACTGCTTGCCTCCACACCGTCGATTCCGGTCTCTCAGGAGCCATAGAGTCCGGTGCCTACCAGCTCCCCAGCGCACGCTATGGTCGAGCTCGTCATGCCCTCGACGCCGGAAACTTTCCGCAGCTCGGGAGCTAATTGCTCTGACAGAGCCTGAGCTGCCCCAACCCCCGGCACCGTCGTTGCGGGTTCTTCAGTCACTGGGCAAGCCTGCCATGATGAGGCCATCTTCGCCGGACACAGTGCAACGCCGCCGGTCCCGATCCAGGTCTTGCGGACGCTCTTGATCCCGACATTGCTCCCACTCTCGGCGCCACTCGCAGTCCCGGTACCACTCTCCATCCCGGTACCGGTCGTACTCGCGGCACCGCTCGAGATCCCGTTCTCCATCATGGTACTCTTGGCACCGGTCCAGATCCCAGCGCCGTCGTACCTCTCGCAGCAGATCTCAGCATGGAGATACGAGGCACCGGTCGACCTCTCGGCACTGCGCTGGTTGCAGATCCCGGTCCCGGCACTGCTATGACTCTCGGTACCGTTCGCCAGTACCACGCAGACAGGAGTCCAATGGACGCACAGACCTAGTCCAAGCGACTTCAGCCCCTCCGTGGCCCTCGCGTCATCCATCCGTCTCCTCCCATGCGGACAGTGCCTCCTACGGAGACTCGGATATGCATGCCCATGGCCCAGACCACGGACCTCCTCAGTGGTCCTTTTGGACACCTTGGGTGTATCATCAAGCCTAAGGTGAGCTGACTGGGCCATCACTCTCCGGTCACTCAGAGCACTGTGTGCCGACGTCTCCCTGCTGACTCAGAGGAAAACGGTGCACATGCACCAGAACCGCATGACCTTCCGGAGACGGAGGTCCCCCCAGACCAGGCATCAGTGCAGGTCCCACTCGTCCCGGGGCTGTCATCCTCCTCTTCCCCGGATGAGGCAGTAGCGGGGACGTCATCATTGGGACCACCTGCGATTGACCTCTGGTCTCACCAGGACCTTCTGCGGCGTGTTGCCCAGAATATCAACCTGCCAGTTGAAGAGGTCCAGGAGGTGGAGGACCCGGTGATAAGCATCCTATCCACAGAAACACCCACCAGAGTGGCTCTCCCATTCATCCGTTCGATCCAGGCTAGAGCTGACACCATCTGGCAATCCCTGGCTTCCATCCCACCCACAGCCAGGGGGGTCGAACAGAAGTCCATGGTGCCTTCCAAGAGGTATGAGTACCTCTGTGTGCACCCCGCTCCCTGTTCCTTGGTGGTACAGTCAGTCAACGAACGGGAGTGCCACAGTCAGCAAGCTCCCGCGCCTAAATCTAGAGAAGCCCGGCGCATGGACTTGTTGGGCCGAAAAATCTATTCTACGGGAAGTCTCCAACTCCGCATAGCGAACCAACAAGCCCTCCTCGGCAGATACAGCTACAATACCTGGGAGGCTGTCGGGAAGTTTGCTGAGTTGGTTCCGCAGGATTCCCACCAGGAATTTACAGCACTCCTGGAGGAGGGGAAGAGGGTCGCGAGGACCTCATTACAAGCTTCATTAGATGCCGCTGATTCAGCTGCCAGAACGGTCGCTTCGGCCATAGCCATGCGCCGCATATCATGGTTGCAAGTGTCCGGCCTGCCACCTGAGTTGCAACACACAGTACAAGACTAGCCGTTTGATGGCCAAGGCTTGTTTTCCCAGAAGACGGACCCCAGATTGCAGAGTCTGAAGGACAACAGAGTAATTATGCATTCGTTGGGAATGCATACGCCTCAGACTCAAAGACGGCCCTTCCGTTCTCAACCACAGCGCCCTTACCCCCCACCTCAGCCACAGCAAGACTTTTCCAGACGAAGGGGTCGTACTAATTGCAGATGTCAGTCTGGCCCTCAAGGGGGAAACAATTCCTGTCCCACCAAACCAACGCAGGGACCCAAACCAAACTTTTGAGGGTGCGCCCGAGAGCAGTGTACCAATTGCCTCTCCGAATCCCTTTCAGTTCTACAACCGCTTTTCCCTGTTCCTTCCGGCGTGGTCCCAGTTGACGTCAGATCGTTGGGTCCTACGTACGGTGGAGCTTGGATACCGTCTTCAGTTTATTTCACCCCCTCCCTTCAACCCCCCCTCCTCGTCCCTCTTCAGGGACCCCTCTCATGAGCATCCAGGAGGTCCACAAGCTCCTCTCAATCGGAGCTATAGAGGAGGTACCAGAGGAGTTAAGGGGCAAGGGGTTTTATTCCCGATACTTCCTCATTCCCAAGGCGAAAGGGGGCCTTCGGCCTATCCTAGACCTGCGAGGACTGAACAAATTCATCAAAAAGTTCAAGTTCCGCATGGTATCCCTGGGAACCATCATTCCGTCCGTGGATCCCGGAGATTGGTACGCCACTCTCGACATGCAGGATGCATATTTCCACATAGCAATTTATCCCCCTCACAGGAGGTATCTGCGCTTTGTGGTAAACCACCGTCATTACTAGTTTACTGTCCTCCCCTTTGGCCTCTCCTAGGCCCCTCGGGTGTTCACGAAGTGTATGGCGGTTGTCGCTGCTTCCCTACGCCGTCGTCGGATACACGTCTTCCCCAACCTTGACAACTGGCTCATCCGAGGGGCCTCCAAGGCACAAGTCGTCAGCCATGTGGCCATTATCAAGGACCTCTTTCTGCGTCTAGGCCTGATCATCAACTTAGACAAGTCCACTCTGGTGCCTACGCAGAGGATAGAGTTTATTGGGGCAATACTGGACTCCAACCTTGCGACAGCCAGTCTACCCCCCTACCAGTTTCAGGCCATAGTCTCACTTGTCCAAGGTCTTCAGCGTTTTCCAACAACCTCTGCCTGCACCTGCCTTGGTCTCCTCAGTCACGTGGCTGCATGCACATTCGTCACACAGCACGCCAAGCTGCGAATGCGTCCTCTCCAAATCTGGCTTGCTTCCATCTATCGGCCGCGCAGAGATGCCATAGACATTCTGACAATTCTGCCGAGCGTTCTCGGCTCCCTCGACTGGTGGCGAACGCCCTTCCGGGTGTGTGCAGGATGACCGTTCCATCCTCCCCAGCCCTCCATGTCCCTAACAACGGACGCATCTTCTCTGGGCTGGGGTGCTCACCTAGGGCGCCTGCGCACCCAAGGCCTTTGGTCGTCCTGGGAGTTGACTCTACACATCAATATCCAGGAGCTGAGAGCAGTCCGGCTGGCGTGCCAAGCGTTTCGGCACCATCTGCAGGGCCGTTGTGTTGCAGTCTTCATGGACAACACAACGGCCATGTATTATATAAACAAACAGGGAGGGACGCGATCCTCCCCCTTGTGTCAGGAAGCGATACTACTGTGGGACTTCTGCATAGCCCACTCCATAGACCTGGTAGCCTCCTTCCTTCCAGGAGTCCGGAACACGCTCGCAGATCACCTGAGCAGGTCCTTCCTGACACACGAGTGGTCCATCCGTCCGGACATTCTCCATTCAGTTTTCCGGAGTTGGGGTTTTCCCCAAATAGACCTCTTTGCCTCCAGGGACAACAGGAAATGCCAGGTGTTCTGCTCCCTGCAAGGTCGCTCCCCGGGCTCTCTGTCGGATGCGTTCCTCATTCCGTGGATGGGCCACTTCTGTTATGCCTTCCCTCCGTTTCCTCTGGTCCACCGAGTTCTGGTCAAGATGCGCAGAGACAAAGCCTGCCTTATCCTGATCGCTCTGGCTTGGCTGAGGCAGCATTGGTACACCATGCTGCTCAACCTGTCCCTGTCAGATCCGATTCCCCTGCCACTCTGCCCAGACCTGATCACGCAGGACTTCGGCTGGCTACACCACCCGGACCTGCAGTCCCTTCATCTGACTGCATGGTTGCTGGCTGGTTGAGCCGATCGGAGTTGCGTTGTTCCGCTGCAGTGCAGCAGGTGCTGCTGGGTAGCAGAAAGCCCCCCATGCGATCAATGTACCTCGCTAAATGGAAGCGCTTCTGTCACTGGTGCGCTCAGCAGGACCTTTCTCTGCAGACTGTATTGGTCCCCACCATCTTGGACTACTTATGGTCTCTCAAAGAGCAAGGTCTAGCGATCTCTTCACTAAGAGTGCACCTTGCAGCTATTTCCACCTTCCATCCTGGGGAGGCCGGCAGTTCCGTTTTCTCTCATCCTATAGTTTCCAGATTCCTTAAGGGCTTGGAGCTACTCTATCCTCAGGTCAGACAACCAGCCCCTACCTGGGACCTGAACCTTGTCTTGGCCAGGCTCATGGGGCCCCCCTTTGAGCCTTTAGCCACGTGCTCGCTGCTGTATCTGTCCTGGAAGACAGCGTTCCTAGTTGCTGTCACCTCGGCGAGACGAGTCTTGGAACTTAGAGCTTTGACTGTGGATCCTCTGTATACAGTGTTCCATAAGGGCAAGGTACAGCTGCGACCACACCCGGCGTTCCTCCCTAAGGTAGTCTCCGCCTTTCATGTCAATCAGGACATCTTCCTGCCAGTCTTCTTTCCAAAACCACACTCATCGCGAAGGGAACAGCAGCTTCATACTCTGGATGTCCGCAGGGCTCTTGCGTTTTACATCGAGAGGACCAGACCCTTCCGACGTTCACCTCAGCTATTTGTAGTGGTGGCGGAATGTATGAAGGGCATGGCAATCTCTTCCCAGCGAATTGCTTCTTGGGTGACATCCTGCATTCAGACATGCTACGACTTGGCTCATGTTCCGACTGGCCATCTTACCACCCACTCTACTTGGGCTCAAGCCTCATCTGCCGCGTTCTTGACTCACGTTCCCATACAGGAAATCTGCCGCACGGCCACCTGGTCTTCCGTCCACACCTTTGCATCGCACTATGCATTGGTCCAGCAGTCTAGAGACGATGCCGCCTTTGGCTCAGCGGTCTTACATTCCATAACGTCTCACTCCGACCCCACCGCCTAGGTAAGGCTTGGAAATCACCTAACTAGAATGGATATGAGCAAGCACTCGAAGAAGAAAAGATGGTTACTCACCTTTGTAACTGTTGTTCTTCGAGATGTGTTGCTCATATCCATTCCACACCCGCCCTCCTTCCCCACTGTCGGAGTAGCCGGCAAGAAGGAACTGAGGAGCGATGGGGCCGGCAGGAGTATATTTGGGGCACCATGGTGGCGCCACACCAGGGGGCGCCCTGCCAGCCCACCAAGTGTTGCTAGGGTAAAAATCTCCGACGAACGTGCACGCGGCGTGCGCACACCTAACTAGAATGGATATGAGCAACACATCTCAAAGAACAACAGTTACAAAGGTGAGTAACCGTCTTTTTCTTGCTTACTGATTTAAATTATTAAAATTGGTGAGTTATATTGCTTTGATTTAAATTAACCCACTTTATGGGAAAGGATTGTATCTTTTTTTTTTTAATAAGTTATAAAAAGAGGGGTGGGTGTGATCCTTTCGGAGGCACCAAGCTGTGATTCACCTGTTGCCATCTTCCTGCTGCTTGAGGGAGTGTGGCCAGTGCCTGCTGGGTGTCAACTCCCTAACGCAACAAAACTGTCAGCAACTCAAGAATTCTCCTCTGGGCGATTCTAGCCGTACTTTTTCCCTGCAGGTTGACAATGGATGCACCCCAGCTCCTGAGTCCCTTTAAAGTGCCCCCCTGATCACTGAATACCCACAGAAGTACTAGGTTCCCTGTTCCCGAAGGAACAATTCACTAGTTTTACCCTAAACTGTTGCTCTTGTATCAAATGGAGCACTTGAATTCAATGATAATTAAACAAAAGGAAACTTATTTTAAGAAAGAATAGAGATGAGAGTGATGGAAACAAATGGCTACATACAAAGCAAAATCATAAAACGATAACTAGGGTCTTCACTTAATGAACTTTGGGATGGGAATTAGTCGTCTTGCAGCAGTTTGCAAGCTACAAGGAACCAGAACGCAGGCTATGGCCACACTACAGTTTAAGTTGACATAAGTTATATTGCGCAGGGGTGAGAACTAGCCATTTCCAGGAGAGACATAATTTATGCCAAACTAAGCCCTGGTGTGGACAGCGCTTTGTCAGCAGGGGAGTTTCTCCCACCAACATAGCTGCCACTGCTCATTGGGGAAGGATTAATTAAGTTGACTGGAGAGCTCTCTCTCTCTCTCATTGGCTCAGAGTGATGGCGCAAACAGAGATGTTGAAATCCCTAATCATGCTGCAGGGAGAATAGATGTGTGTTTGTGCTCCCCCATGTCGTCCCACCCTGCTGATGCAGAACTGCTTGCCATGCCTTCCCCAGACTCCTCCCACACATTTCTTGTAACCTCCCAGACTGTCTTGGTACCCCATTGGCTCTGCACCTTTGGATAGCTTCCGAAATGATAGCTGGACTTAGCACAGTTATAAGAGCCTACGCTGCCCTGCACTGTTATCTCCCTTCCCACTAAGCATTTTGTATGTTAATTGGTATTTAATAAAAACATGCTTTCTGAAAGATGATCATTATTTGTCTCCTTCACATGGTGGTTGCTGCTGGAATTAATACACAGTGGCAATTGGATCATTTGCAGGCTACAAATCTTGGTCAGGAATCATCAACATTTTCATGGAGGGTGGAAAGTTAACAAAGCAGACAAGGTGCTGTATAGAAAGACTTATTACTCGTGCTCGTTATCAAAATAGTGCCTCAAAGCATCCCTGATTCAAGTAACTCTCCATTGCACCCTCTCTAATAGCCCTGGTATTTGGCTGCTCAAAATCAGCTGCGCAAAATCCTCCAGCAAGGGGGAAACTGCTCTAGGTTTCTAAACACTGACCGGTAGCAGTCTGGAGTTACCAGCTTCCACACAGTGATCGCTATACACTTATCCACCGAGAGGACAGCTCTCATTTTGGTGTGGTTCTGCCGCAGTGCTGGGGCGAGCTCTGCGCACAGTTCCAGGAAGGGGGCTTTCCTCTTCTGAAAGTTCTGCAGCCACTGCTTATCATCCCAGACCGGCATAACAATGTGATCCCACCACTCAGTGCTTGTTTCCCAAGCCCAGAAGCGACGGTCCACCGTGTGCAGGTGCTCCATAAATGCCAGAAGTAATCTGGTGGTGTTTCTTTCGATGACATCTAATGGGTCAGGCAACTCTGATTCCTATTCAGATTGGGAGTTCATGGTGTACTACAGCATAACCATCCATGATTTGTTCATAATAGTGACCACAACAGTAGAGAACAGTACAGGATCCATCATTTCAGACAGAGATGGCGGGTGCACGGGGGCCATTGAAAAATGGTGCAGAATGCATTTGGAAGCTTATGGAATGATGGTATGGAAAAAAATGCATCTTGGGACATTGAGCCCACTGATGCACTATGCTCCTCTCTGCCTTTCCACAACTTCTAGTTGCAGAAAGTGGCAAGTAACATAGTGGGATAGCTACTCACACTGCACTGTTCTCAGTGTCTATGCTAAAGCACCAATTGTGTATGCACTTCACCAACAGAAGCAGCATTGTGTGAACATGCTCAAGCGATGTAATTATAGTGCTTTTAGATAGTTGGAGTAACTTGCGTCAGCAGAACTCTAGTGTAGACATGGCCTTAGTCTTTCATGAAGCGCCCCTGTTCAACAAGACACATCTCAGTGAATGGATACAGAATGTCTTTCTCCACCTTGTAATATACTAAATCTGTCCTTTGTCTTTTTTCACAAACATGGCCGCCCCTTCCTGTCATGTCATTCCTTTTCACTTACAATTAGTTTCAGGGCTTGGCTACACTCGAAACTCCAAAGCGCTCCTGCAGCAGCGCTTTGAAGTGCGAATGTGGTCGCGGCGCTAGCACTGGGAGAGAGCTCTCCCAGCGCTGCAGGTACTCCATCTCCCTGAGAGGATTATCTTACAGCGCTGGGAGCCGCGCTCCCAATGCTGGGGCACTGTTTACACTGGCGCTTCACAGCGCTGTAACTTGCTGTGCTCAGGGGGGTGTTTTTTCACAACCCTGAGCAAGAAAGTTGCAGCGCTATAAAGTGCCAGTGTAGCCAAGGCTTCAGTGTTTATAGTTGCTTTGTTGGTATTCCATTGCCTTTTCTGGGCTGTTGCCAAGGTGGACGATTGAGCAATATGTTACATTGTTAGCTAGCCAGAGAGGGGTGACAGCTCCCTTCCACTTAAATTGGCCATCACAGAGATGCATTGTTTCCTGGGGACTCACTTTCACTTCAAGACTATAAGGGGTTAATTTTCAGTGTAGTTAACATTATTCCTTAAATATTTCCCCATACGCACATCTCACAGTAAGTGAGTGTTGATAAGCTACAAGCTATTAGTAGAGAACTTGCATATTACCCTTTATAGTGAATGTAGTGAGTTTGTCAGGTCTGAGGAAGAAGCTGTTTGCAAAGAATGTTGAGCCATTTGCCAGTTGTCACCAAGGGGCCTCAGTGTCACTGTGGGCATTTACTATGCTGAGTAACATTCAGTTCCTTACAAGGAGCAATGATTGGCTGATGACTACAGTCAAGTTGATGCCACATAATCTTTAAAACCATTATGTGCATTAACATTTGGTTTTATACTGATATACCAAAAGTGTCCTTTCTGGTTTGCTGTTAAACAAGGATTTGAGGAAAGGTTCATAAGTCAGGAGTGGTGATCTGTAGCACCAGTAAAAAGTAACACTGTATGAGAAATGCTACTTATTTAAATGCATTTTGATATGGTAGTTTGCCTTGATACTGTAATGCTGCCTTCAGTGATTAAAAGAAAAGGAGTACTAACCTCAGGGCAGACTGTTAGGAAGCAGAGTACAACCCCCAAATTGACTGTGAGTTCTATACTAATGCTATGTCTACATTAGCACTTTTGTCAGCAAAACTATTTTCAGTCAAGGGTGTGGAAAAAAATGAAACCCTGACTGACATAAGTTTTGCTGATAAAAGCGCTGGTGTGGACAGCACTATGTTGGTGGCAGAGCGACTCCTGCCAACATAGCTACTGCTGCTCGTTGGGGGGTGGTTTAATTATGCTGATGGGAAAGCTCTCTCCTGCTGGCATAGAGTGGCTACACAGGAGACTTTACAGCAGTGCACTTGCAGTGGTACAGTTGTGCTGCTGTAAGGTTTGTAGTGTAGACATAGTCTTAGATTTCACCAATCATTTATCAAGTGTAAATTCCGTAGGCACTATAGGAGCATTAACATGGAGTCACACAGTCCCCTGGACTACTCTGAGCTATCTCGCCACCCAGGTGAGCGTACTTTTGTGATCAATGGTCCTTTACATCAAGAAACACAGCAATATTTAAGTTACTCTGAGTCCCAAAGGACCAGTCATTACTCCAGGTCAGTTTGACTTAATAATTGAAGATATACTGATCTCCTAGAACTGGAAGGGACCTTTAAAGGTCATAGAGTTCAGCCCCCTGCCTTCACTAGCAGGACCAAATACTGATTTTTGCCCCAGATCCCTAAGTGGCCCCCTCAAGGATTGAACTACCAACCCTGGGTTTAGCAGGCCAGTGCTCAAACCACTGAGCGCACCTTAAGTCTCGCAACAAAGATAATGCTTGCAGCTAATCCTGTAATAAACTATACAAAGATTTATTAAATAGGAAAAAGAAATTTAGAGAATTCTTTACAAGGGTAAAGCAGTAAACATACACAAATGAGTTACAATCTTAAGTTTCAAAAGGTAATGGAAGTTTCTATAATCAGCAAGCTTAATGTCCTCTAGCTAAGCAGCTGGAGATCTCTTGCTTATGTCTGGAAAAATCTTGTTCCCAGAGTCCAAGCATCAGTTCTTGTTAGGGGTTTCATACCCTTCCTGCCATGTACTGTGAGCTGGAAACTCAACTGATGGGAGGAACCCACTTACATGACTTGTCACAGGGAGGAGGACAGAAGAACATAAGTCTTTTGCTCTCTTGAGGGTTTGTAGGGAGATTCCAATTGCAGAGTCCCACAATAGTGTGTCGGGTATTGATGGACCTTTACTTTTGGGAAAGGCATAACACTTTCTGTTGAGGATGAGCCCCTCAGTAATTAAGGTCTCTCTCCTGTCTGGTGATTTACACAGTCACAGAGGTTCACAAAGTAGCTGCTGAAATATTACCTTACAATATTGGATACAATATTATAAATGGTATTAATGCATGCAGCAATTCATAAGCATTCAATGAAGTCTAAAAACATTCTTAGAACTGTTAAAATAGATATTAGAATTATAATACAGGTTGGCCAGACTGATTCCGGTTATGTGTTTGTCAGTGTCCAATTGAGACATGGGCACCTTGGTATGAGTGGGCACCTGATCTGCCAGCATCTCTGGTATGTCACATCTAACCTAGCTAGAGCAAAAAACCTATGCCAAGGTTGTCCTTGTGCCAGATTTTTAAATCTAGTTTTAGCCTGACTTTTTCTGACCTTTGTGGTGCATAAAATGAGATGGCTGTTACAATTTTGTGAAAATGCAAGCTAACTTAGTGTTGGTTCTCTTTTGCCATATATGTCTGCATAAAAATAACATATCAGGTGTCTGAAATAAACTAAAAATACTTTTCCTGAATTCTGTGAGTTGTGGACTAGATACGACATATTTGACTTATGCTCTTCTATTTTTTCCAGGCAACACCCTCAACATTGGCCCTTGCACCTTATATGTCACTGTTAAACAACATTGCTGTTATACTATCCATATTCGTTAAATTTTTTACTTTATAGTATGTTGCCAGTAATTTAGGTTATTCCATATAAGACAAACTGAGTACAGTTGCTAACTTTCTCTAATTTCTACCTTTTATTTTAAATAGAGAGTTTTTGATGTTGGGTCTGCCCTTGCCTGGGTGAAATGTACAGGCGAGTTGAGTGTTCTACAGAAATTAGAAGAACTTGGAGATTACTGTTGGCCTCCTTTAGAAGCTTTCTTTGCTAAATGTAAGTATAATTATTGTGATGAGTATGCAATTTCCTGCAATATTCTGGTTTAACATTGTTGAGTTGGGCTACGCCTTATTGAATTATCTTTTAAATGTCATAGGATCTCATTATTAAAAATGCAAATGTTTGTGTTGTCGGATTGTATGTAAGCTGTGTAGGAGACCTGACTAATGCAGCCCTTGGGAAGTATTATGAACTTCAAAGGACTATTTTAGAAAATGGGCAAAGACAGGAATGAATTGATAGTTGCACAGGTTTCCTAGGAGGTATTTGGGAGAAGAGGAATGCAAATGCACATCTCTGGACCTGATTTTTTCAAACTTTGCTTTGGCGACAAGATCTTTGACTAGGAATTATCTATTCCCAGGATCAAAAGTCCCCAAAGAGCATGGAGGAGTAATTCGCAGATTCATGAGGGTGTTTTTTTTCTGAGTCAAGGCAATTACAACCTTTTGATCATGAGTGGGGGGAAGAAACCTTGGTGAGGCTTGAAGGACTGCTCACCATCCAGAGATCTTGTAGGAGTTGGGGCGATCTCTGGTTAGCTTATTAGCATGCATGTAGGTTCTTTTATTGGTTTTAATATGTTTTCTATATAATGCTTTTACTTTAAGAATAAACATATTTGCTTGGAAAGAGCTGTGATATCTTGTAACTCTAGCAGTTACACTGTTTACAGCCTTGGAAGAGTAAGAAAAGTGCAGACACAGGCCTGTTATGTGGTCTGCCTTGTTGCGAAATAACAGTCTTAAAGGAGAACTATGCAGCCTGGACGTGCCCCAGTCAGGAAGTAGAGAGGTGTATATGTCAATCCAAGAGCGGTACTAGCCTAGGAGCTGGAAATCTAAGAATGGATGCCCTTACTGGATCATAGAGGGGCAATTCAGGTGCAGTTGCCCAGACTGTGACAAGCATTTAAAAAAAAAAAAATGGGAGAAGATACCTTGTCATAGGGTGGTTGTGTGTATATGTGTGTGTATGTCTGAGTCCTATATATTTTTTTCTTTAGCTTTGGAGCAGTTGAGGCATCATGGGAAAATTTTAGAATTTTTTCAGTTCGGAAGGATTATCTTTCATACTTATGTATTTCTTTTCTAATGTTCATTATAAAGGATATTCTTATCTTGACTTTACCTATTCCTGCTGCTTATTCCCTCATTGACATCCTACTCTTAGGCCTGGTCTACAGTATGTGTTTAAACCAAAATTAGGAGCGTTAAACCGAATTAACCCTGCACCCATCCACACAACGAAGCCCTTTATATCGATATAAAGGGCTCTTTAAACCGATTTCTGTACTCCTCCCCGACGAGGGGAGTAGTGCTGAAATCGGTATTGCCATGTCGAATTAGGTTTAGTGTGGCTGCAATTCGACGGTATTGGCCTCCGAGAGGTATCCCACAGTGCACCATTGTGACCGCTCTGGAAAGCAATCTGAACTCAGATGCACTGGCCAGGTTAACAGGAAAAGCCCCGCGAACTTTTGAATTTCATTTCCTGTTTGCCCAGCGTGGAGCTCTGATCAGCACTGGTGGCCATGCAGTCCAAAATCCAAAAAGAGCTCCAGCATGGACCGTACGGGAGATACTGGATCTGATCACTGTATGGGGAGACAAATCTGTTCTATCAGAGCTCTGTTACAGAAGACGAAATGCCAAAGCATTTGAAAAAATCTCCAGGCTATGATAGACAGAGGGCACAGCAGGGACTCAGCACAGTGCTGCATGACAAGCGTAACGGAAAGCCAAAGAATCAAATGGACGCTCATGGAGGGAGGGAGTGGGTACTGAGGACTCTAGCTATCCCACAGTCCCTGCAGTCTCCGAAAAACATTTGCATTCTTGGCTGAGCTCCCTATGCCTGAAGGGTGAAAAACATTGTCCGGGGTGGTTCAGGGTATATCTCGTCAATTTACCGTCCCTCCCCCCCCGTGAAAGAAAAGAGAAAAAGAATCGTTTCTTGCCATTTTTCAATGTCACAGTATGTCTACTGCATGCTGCTGGTAGACGCGGTGCTGCGGCGCTGAACAGCAGTATCCCCTCCCCTTCCTTTCCTGATGGCAGACAGTGCAAAATGGTGGAAAACCGTCCTCATCATCTCATGAGTGCTCCTGGCTGGCCTCGGTGAGGTCGACCGGGGGCGCCTGGGTAAAAATGGGAATGACTCCTCCTCATTCCCAGCAGATGGTACAAAAGGCTTGGTAACCGTCCTCATCATAGCAGCTGGAGCCTGAGCTCCATCAGCGCCCTCCTCCCCTTTCATGTCTGAAGAAAAGATTCTGTACTCCCTGGACTATCATAGCAGCGGGAGGCTGCCTCCCCCTCATTTTATCTCGCTAAAAAGTCAGTGTTTCTTATTCCTGCATTCTTTATTACTTCATCACACAAATGGGGGAACATTGCAACGGTAGCCCAGGAGGGTTGAGGGAGGAGGGAAGCAACGGGTGGGGTTGTTGCAGGGGCACTCTCTAGAATGGCATGCAGCTCATCTTTTCTGTGGGATCTCTGGGGCTCTGACTTGGAGTGGCTGTGCTCTCTGGTTCTCTAGTAGACTTGCCCCATATTCTAGGCAGGACTGACTCTATTTTTAGACAAAACATAAAGCAGGGAATGACCTGGGGAGTCATTCCCATTTTTGTCCATGCACTCCCGGCCGACCTCAGCGAGGCCAGCCAGGAGCACCCATGACAGCAGCAGACAGTACAAAAGGATTGATAACAGTCATCGCCAATTTCCAATTGCAAACAGTGCAAAACGATTGATAACCATCATCTTATCGCCAAATTACAATGGCAGACGATGCAATAGGAGTGGTAACCATCTCTGCTACCTTGCAGAGGCAAATGAATGCTCCTGTGTAGCACTGCAGTACCGCCTCTGTCAGCAGCATCCAGTGCACATATGGTGACAGTGACGAAAGACAAAACAGGCTCCATGGTTGCCATGCTATGGGGTCTGCCAGGGAATCCAGGGAAAAAGGGCGCGAAATGATTGTCTGCCGTTGCTTTCACGGAGGAAGGATTGAGTGATGACATTTACCCAGAATCACCCGCAACACTGTTTTTGCCCTATCGTTCATTGGGATCTCAATCCAGAATTCCAATGAGCGGGGGAGACTGCAGAAATATGGGATAGCTACAGGATAACTACCCACAGTGCAACGCTCCAGAAATCGATGCTGGCCTCGATACATGGACGCACACCGCCGAAATTAATGTGCTTAATGTGGCTGCGTGCACTCGACTTTATACAATCCTTTTTAAAAAACCAGTTTCTGTAAAATCGGATTAATCCCGTAGTGTAGACATACCCGTAGTCAGTGATACAATCAATTGCTGTGAAAATGACTATCTTAAATATCATAATCTAATCTGTGGAATGAGCCAGACGAACTCTTAGAAAATAACAAAGGAAAAGACAGATAGCTTACCTTAAAATCAAGTTAAGTTTTTCTAAATGCAGCATACTTAATTTTTCTGTGAAGTCACCCACTCTTCAGTTTTGTCAGCTATTCTAAATCTAGAAAATCAGTTTAGCAGTCTTTCCTTTGAAATATCCGGTTTTGCTCCAATGTTTATCATCGTTCTTGCTGCAGCTGCCATTGGTATGATATCCCCTGCTGTATTAAAAATAAGCTTTTGTTAACTGGGATGTGTTCCGTCATCAGTGACATTGGAATCTTAGAGAGAAGATAAACCGGGATATTTTCTCTTACCTTCTTTTTCAAGTTTAAGAGTGGTAGCCATGTTAGTCTGCATCAGCAAAAAGAACATTGGACAAACTGGACAGTTTCTGTGCAAAAGAATAAATGGACGCAAATCAGACGTCAAGAATTATAACATTAAAAAAGCAGTTAGAGAACACTTCAACCTCCCTGGTTACTAGGTTACAGACCTCAAAGTCTCAATACTCCAACAAAATAAACTTCAAAACCAGGCTCCAACGAAAAACTGCAGAATTGGAATTAATTTGCAAACTGGACACCATTAAATTAGGTTTTACTTTGTGTTATGACCCATCCACTCCCAGTCTTTTTTCAAGCCTATTTCCCCATGCTAATATTTTCCCCTACCGTTACTCAGACCTTCTTGTCAGCTGTTGGAAATGGGCCATCCTGATTATCACTACAAAATTTTTTTTTTTTTTTCCTCCTGATAATAGCCCACCTTAACTGATTACTCTCGTTATGGTTAGTATGGCAGCACTCGTTTTTTCATGTCCTCTGTGTGTATATATATCTTCCTACTGTATTTTCCAGTGCATGCGTCCGGTGAAGTGGGTTTTAGCCCACGAAAGCTTATGCTCAAATCAATTTGTTACTTTCTTGGGTGCTTCCTTTTCAAGAATAACTATTAAAGAAAGCAAGGCTGGTCTAACATTTGATGGAAGACTACAGTGTAACAAAAAACAAAACAAATATAAGAGTTTATATCTAATTATAAAGAAGTGATTCTCTAGCACATTCTAAAAATTATCTGAAGTATAGTTTAAAAAGAGAATTTTTAAACAGGAGTCCACAAGTTTGACAGTGTCTTTAAGCAGATTAGGACACTGATAATTTTGGTCCCATAGAAACTAGTGAGAAGTCAGTTTCAAAGTTAAAACAACTTCATAATGTTTGGAGACAGTCTGACTGTTGGATATGATCAGAAATTTTGCAGTCATCTTGCTCAGGAGGCTGTGTCTCTTGTGATGTCATGTGGGTAGGATGGGTGACTTCATTGAAAGACAACATTCCCATATACTGAAACTGTGAGATATTTTTATAAACTCTCTTTAATTTTTTTTATTTTAAAATATTCCAAACTAGTAAATAATTAGCTCTAAAGTATTAGCCCACTTGGTTTTAAATGTAAGCTCTCCTCCTTCATAGAACTGTTTGGGGGTACCCTCCAGTACTCATCTGGCGAATATTTTTCTTATTTCCCAAAGTCTTGAAATAGTAATGGATTTAATAGGTAACTTTACACCTATTTAGTGTGGATATTTTAAAACATACAACAATGGTAGAGTGAAAGATTGTTAGTTGATCATCCAAATGAAACTCTTAATTGCTGTTCATTCTACTACATGGCTGTGATGGTTAAAACATTTATATCTGTTTGTTATATTACTGTGATTAGAGTTGAATAATATCTGTGTCAGCTTCATGAAAATTCTGAATAAATTATTCAGATTTATGATAATTTAACTCTTATAATAGAAAAAAGTTCTACTGTAGTAGCAAAAGGCTCCATGGCACTAAGGTGTAGGCTGAGGATGGCAGGATTTGGGTTTTTAGTACAAAGGGAGAATCATTTAGTCCTTGATTCAGCAAGGTACTTAAGTACACCTCTACCCGGATATAACGCTGTCCTTGGGAGCCAAAAAGTCTTACTGCATTATAGGTGAAACCACATTATATCAAACTTGCATTGATCTGCCTGAGTGCGCAGACATTCCCCCCAGCACTGCTTTACCGCATTATATCCAAATTCATGTTATATCGGGTCGCGTTATATCGGGGTAGAGGTGTACATGCTGGCTTCAAATATGTGCAGAATGTTACTTACTTCATTGAGATTGCTCACATGCTTGAAGTTAGGCACTATGCTCGTAATTTTAAGTACCTTGCTGAATTCAATTGGGACTTACATTTTTTGTGCAACAGTGGAAGCAAAAATAATCCATATTCTGTCTGAAATTTATTACTTTGTTTTAGCTTATTTCTGTTGATGAAAAACAAAACTAGACACATCCTATTTCCAGTTATAGAATATGCTATGATTGTTAAAAGCAAGAAGTTAAACCTGTTGTTCGGCTTTTGTTTTTTTCCCTTACCGTACTAATTTCTGCCTACAGATAAACATTATATAACTAAAGTTGCATTGGAAGACTGCAATTTAGTTGAAGAGTTTGAAGCTCAGAGTTGTGAAAACTGTATAAAGGTATGAAAAAAAACACTAAAGTGGATTTAAAAAAAAAGAAACGAGTAATCAAAGATAGTCAGTCAGTTACAGAAACTTGTAGGGAAACTATTGGCCAAAGATAAGTATTCCTCTCATAGGATCATATGCCAACACTTATTAGGAGTTACATGACTTTTAAGATGATTACACTGCTCCAGATCAATTAATTATGAGTACATTTCAACATTTGGTATACAGACAGACGACACACTTAAATATATATTGTTAAATGGTTTTATAGTTCTCATCACAGTTGGGTTAAATTCTGATTGGTTGCATATTTGTTTTTCTTGATCTTACAGAAAAGTGAATTTATGAAAAAGAGAGGAAATTGTGAGTTTTCCAAAGAGAACCTTGATTGTGCTATAAGCTCATACACTAAAGCCATAGAATTTTGGTAAGAACTAAGTCAACTAACTGTATCATCTTTGTGTATGTTACATTTTTATCTTTTTCCAAGTTGTCTTGGTTTGTTGACCACCCAATTAAAAATCAGATGATGCTTAACTGACTTACCACAGAGTTTTATCTACATTCATATTATTTCTGTTTCCTGTCTTAGTACTAAAGACACTTATCATTTGTGTCTGTGTTAGTGAAGTTTTAAAAAAAAATGCCCATGATTACTCATACTAGTTTAGCAACAGCAGCTCTAACAGTGTTGGTAGCTCTAGGGTAAATGGCCCTTCAGCTTCAGAAGCCACTTTCAGTGCTGTGTGTTAAACATGGTCCCATCAGAAAAACAGGATACACTACTGGAGCTGATAACTGCCTACAATAGGGCTCCAATATTGCTGGCACTAGTGGGGCTGAACCAGTGCTGGTACCAGTGGGATATTTAGGGGTTGAGAACGTGCTCCCTTCTTCTTTGAGTAATGTCCCATTTGGGTGCTCCACTTTTGGTTACTGTAGAGCAATGCCCCTGGTTGCAAGAATGGGGCTGTCTTCACAAAACACAACTATACGTATATTTTACATGCTGAGACAGCAAAGAACACCTCCCATAGTGCCCAGTGCTGTTGCTGAAAGTAAGGTTTCAGGTGTGAGGCATTGCACTGTGAGATGTCAGTAGGGGGACTGAAAAAAATTTCTGTAGCAGCAGTGCTTTTGGGCTCCTGTCTATAGTAGAGAGAAGCCTTTGTAGATTGTGCCAGTTCACACCTACCTGAGATCAAGAAACTATTTAGTACAAGCCAGCTTGTAAAATGGTTAGGACAGTGTTATGTGGAATTAAAACATAGTTTATGTATTGCATGCTCAAGATGTTCTCATTGTTTTCTGCAGCTTCTTCGTATGTGTCCAGCAATTAAAAAGATGCAGTATTGTTGTAGATGCTTGTGGAAGCCCTAGTTGCTCATAGAACCGAGTGGAGAACTATAGTCATAATCAAAAGACGACAAACTTGAGAACCACAGGCTGGAAAATAGCTTCCTTTATATGAGAGTGAGGAAGCTAATTTCCTTTCCCATCATTTTGGTATTCTGCTTTCCTCAGTAGTTAGGGGCAGTGATATGTTTGTTATTTGAAAAGTAACATCTTTATGAAAATTGTTGTTTTAGTGTTGGGATAGGCAACCTATGGCATGTGTGCCAAAGGTGTCATGTGAGCTGATTTTCAGTGTCACTCACACTGTCTGGGTCCTGGCCACTGGTCCGGGGGGCTCTGCATTTTAATTTAATTTTAAATGAAGTTTCTTAAACATTTTAAAAACCTTATTTATTTTACATACAACAATAGTTTAGTTATATAATATAGACTTATAGAGAGACACCACCTAAAAACGTTAGAATGTGTTCATGGCATGCGAAACCTTAAATTAGAGTGAATAAATAAAGACTCGACACACCACTTCTGAAAGGTTGCCAACCCCTGTTAAAGCATCTACAACTAAAACCCTATGGCCTGGCACTCATCAGTGTTTACTTTGCCCCTTATAATTCTTGCAGATTAGACATTCCTGTATTTCACTGGTAGAATGCTCCCTACTTCTGTAGTAAATAATAATAAAAAAAAAAAAGTATTTGTGTCTGAAGGCATCGTGGTAGAGCCTACAACACAAGGCTAGTCTTCCTCTTTCAGTCAGAGAATTTTGTTAGTTGTCAGTCTGCTGCAGGAGAACCTCCAGAAGAACAGTCAAAATAAAATAAAATATCTTCTTGTTTTCTTTGTTTGTTAATATTTCTTATGTTAAACGAAGTCCTAAGCAATAGTACAAGTCAGAAATGAAAAATCTGTTTTGCTGTTGTGCTGATTTTTGCTTCAGCTCCTTTGGATAGCATTGGATTGATCCAGGAACAGAGGAAGTTTACCGTAATTCATTCAAGAGGGCTTGATGGGATAATTGTATTAGGGCAGGGGTCAGCAACCTTTCAGAAGTGGTGTGCTGAGTCTTCATTTAGTCACTCTGAGGTTTCACGTGCCAGTAATACATTTTAACATTTTTATTAGGTCTCTTTCTATAAGTCTATAATATATAACTAAACTATTGTTGTATGTAAAGTAAATAAGGTTTTTAAAATGTTTAAGAAGCTTCATTTAAAATTAAATTAAAATGCAGAGTCCCCCGGACCGGTGGCCAGGACCTGGGCAGCGTGAGTGCCACTGAAAATCAGCTCGCGTGCCACCTTCGGCACGCGTGCCATAGGTTGCCTACCCCTGTATTAGTGTATTGTTCAGAAACAAGAATAAATTTGCCTAAAAAACATTAATTTCAGTACCAAATAAAGTGGGGTATATATTACAGTACAGCTGGCCTTTCTGCACCTCAGGCACCTTTTCCAGTCTGAAAAAGTGAAGTTGAACTAAGAGAAAATCATGGTAAATATACCCTCTCAAAGAAGTTCAGCAGAGCTGAGCTGCAGTTTATCTTCACCAATGCTTTGCTCCTGATATACCCCATTCCTTCCTCCCCTGAGTATTTAGATCTTTCTCAGCTGTTTTTAATGGGGAGGGGGAGGGGGAAGGAACTGTCAGAATTGACTGAGTTCTGTACGTTGGCCGAGATTATACATCTGAAATCAATGGGACTATTCAGATTAGTAAAGTTAAGCATGTTTGTAAATATTTGCTGGATTGGGTCACAGACTTGCACATACTGAGAAAATGAAGTGGTTGGGGAAGTTCATTGTGAAAATTTAAAATTGGTTTCCTTATATTAGTCATTTTATACTGTTCAGAAGTAATATACTTTTATTAACTGATACCATTTTAATAATTCCTTTTTAAGTCCTGAAAACCATCTTCTTTACGGTAACCGGGCTCTCTGTTTTCTTCTCACTAGACAATATGGGTAAGTAAAACATTTCTGGGGTCTAAAATGCTGAATTTTCCTGTAATTGCAAACTCTGAATTGACAGTATACTTAGTAAAGTAGTATTTTAATCCCTCAAAGGTACAATACTTGGTTTCCTGAAGCAATAATGGCACAGTATAAAGCAGACAGGATAAAATTGGCTGTCTTCAGGCAGACTGAAAATAGCTGATTTAAAAAAAAAAAAAAAAAGGGAAAAAAGAAGTGTGAGCTGTGTTGGCATCCCAGTTCTTTGTTAGGCTTTGCATTTAAATTTCATCTTTAACCTTCAATTTTATTGCTGTTTGTCTGAGCAGAGTCTTCCAGCAAATGTGTTTTATCTTGTGTGGTTGAACTTCCATTCATTTGAAAGGAATTCCACAAGGAGAATATGATGTAAACATCTCAAGTTCTCTATCTTTCGAAAACATGTATATTTTGAATAGATATAATTTTGTAGCAAATACAAACTAAAGCTTATTTGATCTTTTCCTCTAACCTTCCACCGATGCCAGTGATCCCATCCCATCTCCTGATATACCTTACCCCTGCTCTGATCCCCTCCATTTCCATGATGCTCAAACTCACTCTTATCATGCTCCCTTCCCTGGTAGCACATGCATGTTTTAGTTTATCCCATCTTAAAAAAAACAAAAACCCACTGTGACCCTACCTGCTGCTTTAGCTGTTGCCCCTTCTCCCCTTCATTTCCAAATTACATGATTGCATTGTCTACTCCAGCTGTCTGGAGTTCCTTTCCTCCTATGCCATTGTAAACCCTCTTCAGTCAGGCTTGCTTTCCTTCCACTGAAACAGTTCTTGCCAAAATCTCTAATGAACTCTCCTTGGTAAAACTCAGAACCAGTACTCTCTCGTTGCCGTCTTTAACTTTTGACATTGTTAACCATGCTCTTTGTTAAGCCTTGTTTTCACTCTGCTTTCATGACTGTCTTCTCCAACCACTCCTTTAGCTTTTTATTTAGAATTCTCTTCATTTCCCCCTGACTTTCTGTGGGAATCCCAAAGGGGTCTTTCCTTCTCATCTCCTTTTCTTCCTAAGTGTTCCTAGTCATAAATATGACTTCAGTGTTTTTATACTGATGACTTAGATTTACCTCTCCACTCCTGATCTGTCTCCTGTCCAAGCTAAAAATCTCATCTTGTGTCTCTAGCATTTCTTTGTGGATGTATAGTTGTCAGGTGAAGCTCAAGGTCACCAAAGTAGAGATCTTGATTTTTCCCGCATACAAGCCGCCTTCCCTCCTGCTTTTAGCCACCATAGACTCAATTTCCCTTTCACTCAAGACTATAATTTGAGTGTCATCTTTGATTCATCCCTCTGTCTAGATCCTCACATGCGAACTATGCCTAAATCTCGTTACTTCTTCCTGCATAAATCCTCAAATCCTTCCTTTCCTTTCTATTCACACAGCTAAATTTCTCACCCAGGTCTTCTTTTATCTTGCATCTCAGTCACTGAAACGTCCTCCTTTCTCGTGTGAACAAATCCTGTCTTGCCCCATGTATAGCCATTTAAAATCCTGATGTAACAGTCAATTTTGATGGCTTGTTTAGACCACTCCAACCCTTCTTTGCATTCCTCCATAGTCTCACCTCTTCTCCACTGCATCAAAATACTTGTTTTCACCTTTAGTGTCCTTTCGTATGATATCAAGATGTTGAACCCTGCATCTAATGCACAAATGATACCTGTCTTGATTGCCACAAGGCCACCTTATTGTCCACTTTCAGATCTCTCCTTACAAGTCCTTGATGGCTGTAAAAAAAACTTGATGGTTAGGCACCTGGTGTGCTGTGCTTCTTATGCTAACCAGTATTATCCTATTATTCCTTTTTAGTCCCCCTCCATGAGTTTGTTATATACACCTGTTGTCTATAGTCTTACACTTAAATTAAAAGTTCTTTGGGGCAGGAATTCTTTCTTTGTTATGTCTGTACAGTATCCAGCATAGTGGGGCCCTGAACTCTAGGTATTACTGCAATACTAATACATATATATATATATATATTTTTATTTTTTTTAAGGAGAGCTCTTATTGATGGAAGAAGGGCTACTGTTTTGAAGCCTAATTGGCCAAAGGTTAGTTTAATGTAAATTTGGCATCTGTCTTTACAGTAGAAAGAAAAATATGTCAGGTGGTCTAAATAAAATGTCACAGTGTCTGATATGAGGGCACAATCCTTTTAGATGCAGAGTGTTCTCCACTCCAGTTAGCTCTCATTGAAGTGGCAGATGCTCAGCTCAGTGATCAGACTAAACTTTTTAAAAAAAAGATTAAAAGTTAGATTGAGAGAGATTTTTAAGAATATTATTGGGTGGTGTTTTTGTATGCATGAGCCTGGAGGGTAGAGAATATATTGGATATTTTAAAATCACAGTTGTGATAAATAAAACATAGCATTATAATATGTACAACATATTATAATAAAATATGCAGAACAGTGAACAAAGTCTCATTCCGAAAGTTAAATCTAAAAAGACTTGAACAATTGTGTAATTGTCCATATTTAAGTGCAAAAGTGGTACTGGGGTTTAGGGAAAGGCATCTTCACTTTTTTCTCTGAAGCCAGAGATGAGATACTAGACATGATGGATCATTAGTCTGTTCTGATGCGGGAAATCTTGTGTAACACTGGCCATTCAACAGTTGGCTAGAACAGATAGTAACTTGTATGTTACTGAGTATATCAAAACTTTAACTTGTTCAATCTACTAAGACACACTTTTGTATATAGATTAGTATTTTTCTTTTTTGAAAGAATCATAACTTTATTAAAATATTTAAATCAATATTCATGTTAGGGTCATTATCGCTTCTGTGAGGCTCTCTCGATGCTGGGAGAACATGAATGGGCCCTCGAAGCTAATGAGAGAGCCCAGAAACTCTGCAAGAATATTCCTGAGCGAGTTAAGGATCTTATTCTGCAAAACACAAAGTTAAGGAAGGAAATGGAAGAAACTAAAGGTAGCCTTTTCTGTATTCAAGATATTTTCTGAATACGACGAAGTATCTTAAACTGCAACTTTACTTTCAAATGACATTTTTCAGTTGCTGGATCAGTGCTTTCTGTGTTAAATTTCTATAGGTCTGAAAGTGAGTAAACACAGAACAAAGAAATCATTTTTTGAGAAAAAGTAAGTTAAAGCCAGATTTATTTTTATTTATAAAAATTGACTCAATTAACTTAAAGTTAATTTAATGCTTGTTTAAATAGTACAGAGCACAGAGTTTACTTGAATTACTACGTTATACACCAACAAGTAAAAATAAAGGGGAAGAGGCAAGTATCTGAACCCAGGAGTATCTAATGCTTGTTAATCAGAATGAGGGGTAGTCTTGGAGGAGTGTAGGAAACAAAGGAATTAAAAAATTATATTTCATTTGTTTTGTGCTCTAGATTGTTTTCTTTAGTTTTTTAGTTTCCCCAGGTTATAAATTGTAAATCTAAAAAATCCTGAAAACTAACTTTCCTTCTATCGTTGTTGCAGTACTGTAGCTATTAGGAAAGCAAATTGGGAAATATGTTACATTTAAAGAATGAAAAGTCTTGATTTAGATTCTGCTAAACCACAGAAATTCCCCGGGGGTTAAAACCATATTAAATCCTAGATATATGGAGTAATTGAGCACCAGTCATATACATGTATTAATCATAGATTAATTTTTAGCATCACTGAAGTTTAGCATCTACCTCTGTTGGGCAATCCCAGGCTAGTCAAATGTATCTTTTTGGGTCTGTATATAGAGAACAAGACAGGATTTGACCCATCAAGTGTTTTTGTTCCCCCTCCACCTTAGTCACTGTTTATTTAGCTATGTTATAGTGCACGCATATCGACTAAGCTTTTTTCTGTAAAAAGATGCATTGGATTTTATTGTTTCACTTGTAAGCTTTATGGCATGTGCCATTATAAAAAAGAATGCAGCATCTGTAATTAAAATCAGTTTTCTATAAAAATTAATGACCTGAACAAACTTCCTTCCATAACCTCCTTTTCCGTATTGCAAAGGCAACATTTGCGTGCACTCTTTATAGAAAACATCGCTTTATTCATAGAATCATAGAATATCAGGGTTGGAAGGGATCTCAAGAGGTCATCTAGTCCAACCCCCTGCTCAGAGCAGGACTAATGCCCAGACAGATTTTTACCCCAGATCCATATTTGATTAGAGGTGCTGGCCACTTAGTTCTTTTCTTGCTGGTCAGTAGTCTGGTAGCTTGGTTACATGGCCACCTCTTTAAATATGTCTAAGCTATCTGTGATTCATCTATCTATGGGGATTTTTTGCAATGCATATACAGTCTATAGTCTTAAGTATTGCCTATATGACTTACCAGCACCGAAAACATCATTTTATTTTCCTTAGAGAATGTGGTTCTTCACGGTCTGATTTATTCACTTCTCAAGAATCAAAAGAAATGGACAAAGAAAGGAGGAAAATCCAAGCAGACTCTAAAGACCACAGCGGTCATCAAAAACATCATATCAAGGTAACTTTAATCTTTACATTGTACTGTTACTGATTAGAAATTACTGTCAATAGCATGTGCTTTATAAAAATTGTGGACTTTCTTGAAAGACACAGTTTGTATTACTGAGTCTTTAGAAACTGTCTCAGAAGCTTTGATAAACTGGAGCTGACAAAACATGGCTCCCTACTCACTATCCCAGCTTTGAGTATTAGGTGACCATATGCCAGTGGTTCCCAAACTTTAACAGCCTGTGAACCCCTTTCACTAGCACGTCAAGTCTTGCAAACCCCCTCTTAAAAATGAATATTTCCAGGGATTTTCTCCTTTACCTGAGTATAAATTATAAAAGCAGTGATATTGGAAATATAAAATTTGTTTTATGACATGCTTATTACACACTGTTATTAATTATTATTTATCATTACAGTATTTTTATTACATTATGAAAACAGCAACATTCTTCCAAGAATCTCACTTTCATAGCTTGTATCACTTTGAATAAGGCTCGTATGTTTCATCAAGGAGTATCTAAACTTGTTCTTCATAATAATTTTAAAAACAACACTAGCTGCCTATTTAATTTAAAAAACAGCAAAAAATATTCACCTCCTTTTCTGTTTCTTATAAGGAGTCTTGAAGTTTAAATCTCCTAAGGGTGATAGATATGCTTGCTTTGATCTGCTTAGCTCTTGGAAGTCCAGGGGCTGCGGGCTGCTGGCCCCATGCTGCCCGGGGTCCCTAGGGATAGCTCTGTCTGCCATTAGGAAATTTTTTTACAGAGAACTCCCTGTAACATTTTGTGAACCCCCAGGGGTTCACGAACCCCAGTTTGGGAACCACTGCCATATGCCCTCCTGAAGGGCTAGCACCTTTATTCAGCTCATCTGGCCTGCTGCATCATGAAGCTGAGTTCAGTGCAGATTTCTCCCTGATGCAAACTGTGTATATAGCCTTGTCCTTCTTTCCTGATTTGAAGGAATGGTTGGAAATTGATTGGATAGGGGTGGAGTTTGGTGCTGGGGAAGAGAAGAGACTCCCAACTGGAGTAGACAGGGATTGTTTGGGGCTCATTGGAAGAAAGAATCCAAACTGACACTGCCTCAGTGGCCAGAAAGCCATCCCTACTTGCCTCCTGGCACAGTCCAACCTTCAGCCCCAGGAGTTTGTCCAGTCATTATGTGCTTAGTGAACAAAAATGCAGTATTTCCAACCTCAAGCATTCAAAAAAGTAGTTTTGATTTGTTGTCCTGTTTCTGAGTTTTCAGTGTGCATTCAGGTTACATTTTTAAACTCTTTTCCGCAACCATAAAAGCTATGGGTAAACATCCTGGTCCAGTTGAAATCAGTGAGTATCTTAGCAGGATTTCACACCAGATACTTTTTAATATGAAACCTGAGGTACTCATGCTTTAATGTGATTCCAGGAGCTGGAGAGTTTAGTAAAACACCAAATACCAAGACCGATTTGCAATGAAGCTCAGGTGGGAAATTCCGGTTCACATCGCTGGAAACAACACTGTTTGTACCTGAGCAGCAAGACCAGATATTAGATAATTTTTAGAGAATAGATAGGAAAGACTGAAAACAATTTGTAACAGGACACCTAGTACTAACTTCAGATGTAAACCACTGGCAAGTGTGTTGTAAATTCCCTAGAAAGCAATACCTTAGTAACATATAGAAATAAGTAATGATGGTTGCAGAGTAAATCTCTGTGTTAAGAATTTAGGCCCGGTATACTTCAGTGGGAAAAAACATGGCAGTGTAGTTGTTCCAGTACAAACCTCTAGTGTAGATGGGAATTGTAAAGGTTCAGTTTATCCTGTCTTGCAACAGGGGTACTCTTGGTTGGTACAAATCATATTACACTAGTGTGAAGTGTGTTTAAACTGTTGGAAATACACCACTGGCTACAAGGCCTGGGATAAACAAGGCCTTATTTGCTCAGCTCTCGCTAGGACCGGATTAAAGCTGTATGCTCAAACTTAATGAAACTGAACAAAAAGCTTTTACTCTCTGAAGGCATTCTTTCCTTTCAAATTCAGCTTTTCTGCCTCTTTCTGACTCCCTTCAACATTATCAATTACTAGAAATTAGCAGGTTAATTATGCTGCATACTAATGAAGACATCATGATTCACAATGTGGATCTAACAGCAGTGTAAAAATACATTGGCCTACTATGTAAACGTGGAAGAAATTCTGCCTAGCAAAGTGAAAACGAATCTGGCTGGAAACAAGGCTGAGTCATTTACTGAGAAGTGAAACCGTATCAGAAGAGCAAAGAGTAGCAAAATAGAAAGTAAGATTGAGCAATGAATTGATTGGAATGCTCTTATTGAAAAGAGGAAGTATGATGCACAGGATAAAAGGAGGACTTGAAAGCTTCAGTTCTTATGTATTTGTGGGTACACTGCCTCTTGTGAAAACGTGCCACCTGTTGTTGAGCTAGGAACATCTTTGTAAAATAGGTCAGTATACATTGTGTCCTTTAAACCGATAAATACTTTCTATACTACTGAATTAAAAAGGAGTAATATTCTAATGTAGTTTAGATAGTAAAATTAATATGAATTTGAAATTGAATTTCAATAATACATAATAATACAGAAAGGAAACAAGTACCTTTTGAAACTCGATGTCCTAGAAAATGGTGTGAATTTCAAGAACTAGTATAAAAGAGGAGTTTTCGTTGCTTGATATGGGAGAGAGAGACTATCTTATTTCAGATAATCAGTGTTGCAATAAACTGACTGTGACAAACTTTTAAATATTCTTTAAGCTACTGTTCAAAGACTTGGTATGTCTTAGCAAATTGTATAGTTGTATCCATGCAAAATGTAGGTGGATAATATTTTAAACTGTCCTCTAATTGTTTTATTTAAACTACAGCTAACTATATGCAAGTGCAAATATTTGGCCTTATCATGCATACATAATATTTTGGGGGAGTTTGTAGTGAGCATCTTGCATGTGTGTGTGGGGCACTGGGGTGGCAACATTTCAGTTCCTTTATGAACTATAATTGATTATCTGAGTTGTGTATACAGAAGCTCAGTTATAACACTGGATTAATGTAAATTTAAAATTAAACTATAATATTTTAAAAGAAAAAATGGGAGAGAAATGAGTGCACATTGGGGGGGGAACACTTGTCAATGCACTATATGTGCTAAGAGATTCAAATTACTATACATTGAAAGAGCATTTTCAAACTTGGCCGTTCTCATTTGAGGACAATGTACAAGTCAAGCCTAATTTGAACTTTCAATTCAGGTGACTAATTTCTAAAAAAATATAAAAAGCATATTAAAATTTTCATAGGGCATGGTATTTTTTCTTATGTAGTAAAATTCCATTTGAGCTGCTAATTTTTTTTCTTCAAAGAGAAGTTAAATTTGACTGAAGACAAATATTGGAAAAGAAAAGAGTTATGAGGGGGAGAAGTCTGGCTGAGTTCAGAATCATGAGGAATACAGTCTTCACTCTGTTCCATAATATGAGAACAAAGAGGTCACTCATTAATATTAAATAAGCATAGAACAGTACCACGTGTATTCCTGAAAACACTGTTGTTTGAAAAATAGCCCTCCTGGTTTAGGTGTGAAAGAATATAAAATACAGCATGACTCTGTTTGAAGCAGAAAAGTCTTCAACTTGTATAATGTAAAGGCTATCAGGGAAGGGAAAAAAGCACGAGTGTAGAAGGTGAACAGCACACATTTATTTGCTTGCTGGATAGGCTTTTTGAAAACCTACTGTTCCCCTTAGAAGATAAGGGGTCAATATTGGTTTAATGTGCAGAGTTGGAAATTTCTCCGTAGAATAAGGTGCATTGTAGAATCCAGTCAAAGTTTCTTAAACACTGTGGTTACTGAGCAATAGTGTAACTGAAGAAATTGAAGGGACGATCTAGGCTCCCCCTTTTATGTTCCCTTTGTCTCATCTACTCTCCACAAATTTAACCCCCAGTCTGTCTTTCCCCTCATCCTCACCCTCCCCACTATGAGAGTTGACCTGAGGGTTGTCATACTGAAAACCCGTAGATGTCTAGGGTTGCTGCCAGAGCAGTGCATCTAGGAGCTGGGATGCTCAACCTCTTGGTGGTCAGTTTCCCCATTTGCCTTCCCCCTCTTAAATATCACAGAAGCCTTGGAGTGAGCAGAAAAATGTGGGGGAGCTGATACATTAGAGACTGAGGAGCACAGCCGTGCTGTTCTGACAGCTGCACTAGTCTAAACTTTCAGTGAGGAGATTAAAGGTATGAAAGGGGGAGCAGAATGACCCCTTGTGGACAATTTAACTTTGATTGGTCTCTACATCTTAACAGTATCTTCAGTTTTCATTTAAAAAAAAAAACAGGGAAATTTAACTATTAGCATTTTATTTAACATTTTACTGTTTTCTTTGTGTGCTTTTAAGTTTGGGTGTTTGCTTTTAGCAACCTAATCATTTTTAACAACCCTTCCCCAAGCAAATTAACACTTACCAGCCAAGGTAATACCTACACAACCTTACCTCTGACATGCCACATGCGAACAATATCACTCTAAATTTTTGTGCTTCCCCATTCCTAGCAAACAGTGAACAATTATACTACAAACAGAACACACCTTACTAATAGCAACAAAATGTAGTAAACATTCATTATTACAACAACAACAAATATCTTAAAAATGACTAAGGTTCCAAAGGCAAATGGCTCCCAAAACAAAATCACATAAACTAGGAAAGAGAATCATTCCACAGAATCATTGCCATCTCTCATGAAGCAGAGTTATGATTGTCTGGATGTCACTTGGGGACTTTGATAATTTTTTATTTGCTTACAGTAGGGATAGTGTGGGGTTTCAGAGAGGATGTGTATGTATGAGAAGGTGATGTGAATAGGTGTATGGCTTTACCCTTGCTTTCCTTGTTTTCATTGTTTTGATTTGGGGAGTGTTTGCCCATAGCAAGCAAAAATACTTTTATAAAGTTTTTTATATTTTTGAATTCTTGTCAATATTAATATGCAATCATGACTTCTATACCTGTGGCACTGCGAAAAGTCTTGAATTTTAGAGACAGCCTTGAAGATCTGAGCTACCAAAAGTAGGGTGGTGTGAAACCTGCCAAATTGGTGATAAAATTAGAATCTGACTAAATATCTTCTTCCCAATACATTGTGATTGGATGTAGCTCATGTGGACATTTAGCTGAAATACAATACTAATAAAGCAAACTATGTAAGGTAGAAGCTTGTGTTGTGCTATTGTTTTAGATTGCCCGTAAGTATTCTGCGTGTTTCATTGACAGAGGCAAGTCCCAGCTGGTAACTTAAAGAGACTGCAGTCTAAATTTTAGATGTGACACAGCAAGTGGGAGTGACAAATGTTAGGGAGAGATGAGAAAGAGGACAAAGGTTGCAGTAGTGCAGTAATGCAACTGTGCTGCTTATGCAATGTGCACACAATGATCTGTCCATCGAGCTTTTTAATTAAAAAAACCAAAATTGGTATTTTTTTCACTTGTAATGGAAGAAATAGTATTTAGATGAAGTGACCAAGAAAGTTGTGGGAGAAACAGATGAACAGGGCTTTGAGGCTGGCTCAGTGGTAGAGTGGAAGAGGTGGATAGAGGGTTATGATATTGGAACAAATATTTAGGTCCTGACCCTGCAAACGCTTCCGTATGGATTGACTGCATAGATATGTGAGGCCCCATGGACATTAGTGGGTTTGTTCCCACATAGAACAGCTCGTAGGACTGATGCCTTCGTTAGCTATCTATACTCTAATGCAGGGGTGGCCAACATGTGACTCCAGAGCCGCATGTAGCTCTTCAGAAGTTAATATGCGGCTCCTTCCATAGGCACTGACTCTGGGGCTGGAGCTATAGGCACCAACTTTCCAGTGCTCACTGTTCAACCCCTGTCTCTGCCACTGGTCCTGTCCCCACTTCTCCCCTTTCCACAAGGCCCTGCTGCTTCCCGTCCCCTTCCCCGAGCCTGCCACACCCTCACTCTTCTCCTTACTCCCCCGACCTGCATCCTGCCTGAGGCACAGGGAGGGAGGGGAGGTGCTGATCCGTTGGATGGATGGATGGCAGGGCAGGGGAGTTGATGGGGAGCTGCTGACACAATACTGTGGCTCTTTGGCAATGTAGATTGGCAAATTCTGGCTCCTTCTCAGGTGCAGATTGGCCACCCCTACTCTAACATATTTATAATGAATGAGAACATAAGTGAGTTACTTTTACTCACCACATTTGATCTCTTAATTTTACTTTTTTTTTAAATAAATTTGTCCCTATTTTAGTGCTTTTAACTGTTGATACCATAACCTATTTTTAATATTTTATTTCTTCAGATAATATTTAATTATCTGTAGCATAAACATCGTTCTAATATGTCATTGAAACTTAATATTTATCTAACATGTTTTCTGTGAAAAATCTAGTTTGTTTATTTGTTGTTAGGTGTCTACTGATGCTATAAGTGCAAAAAGTAAAGACTGGTCTTCAGTGCTTCCATCAGGTGAGTTAATTTTTAATTGCCGGAGTTAGCTCTAAAAGTAATGGAAATTTAATTAGGGCGTGTGTTTCTTCTCTCTCCCCACCCCCTTTAAGTAACTGTGCCACTCAAACAGATTTCAAAATACTATATACCTAAATCTCAGTAAACTGTCATTTGTCTTATGTTTTCTCCCATTAATTGTCATACTGCTCTTCTTATCCAGCTGTCTCCTTCCTGTTTTATTCATCCATTGTTAATTAAATCTTACTCATCAGTATGCATTTGGAATTGAAAGTGGAACTAAACAGACGAACGTAAATGAGTCACATCTTTAGACTATCCCTTTGGACAGGAGATGGATCACTTGGTGATTACCTGTTCTGGTCATTTCTTCTGAAACAGTGGTTCTCAATCTTTCCAGACTACTGTACCTCTTTCAGGAGTCTGATTTGTCTTGTGTACTCCCAGGTTTCACCTCACTTAAAACCTACACCTCTACCTCGATATAACGCTGTCTTCCGGAGGCAAAAAATCTTACTGCGTTATAGGTGAAACCACGTTATATCAAACTTGCTTTGATCCACTGGAGTGCGCAGTCCCTCCCTCCTCCCCGAGCACTGCTTTACCGCATTATATCCGAATTTGTATTATATCGGGTCGTGTTATATCGGGCTAGAAGTGTACTTGCTTACAAAATCAGTCATAAGAATACAAAAGTGTCACAGCAAACAATTACCGAAAAATTGCTTACTTTCTCATTTTTTACCATATAATTATAAAATACATCAATTGGAATATAAATACTGTACTCACATTTCAGTGTAGTATATAGAGCAATATAAAGAAGTCATTGTCTGTATGAAATTTTACTCTTCTGACTTCAGTAGTGCTTTTTCTGTAGCCTGTTGTAAAACTAGGAAATATCTAGATGAGTTGACGTACCCTCTGGAAGACCTCTGCATACCCCTGCGGGTATGTTTACCCTGGTTGAGAACCACTGCTCTGAAAAACCTGGCGTTGACCTCTGCTGTAAAACAGGATATTGGGCTAGATGGGCCTTTGGTCTGACCCAGTACAGCTGTTATGTTTGGTGCAAGATTAGAATGCACCATTTTTCTTAGTGTGCATGTATAACTTTAAGATACATAATGATTTCAAGATACATAGTTTACTAATCAATACCAAAATCAAAGCCCAACATAATTAAAAAAAAAAATTGTAATTGGGGAGAAAAAGCACTCTAAGTTGTAGCGGTTTCCATGTCCCTCCCCCCCACCCCCCAAACCCTTAGTTGTTTTTGAGTTTAGACAATATAAAAAGGTATGATGCAATTCAGTGTTTTATACTTACTTTCCACATAAACACTGAGGCATAGCTCAACTAAACTTTTTTTTTTCTTCTGTATATTGGAATGAGGCAGGTTACTAAATGAAGAGTAATCTCAGAATAAAGACACTGCATATAGGTAGAGGAAAAAGTAGAGAAATTGAGGAATAGAGGATGTTCACATAACTGTCAGTAGCTGGCTATTTTGAGGTCCAGAAATGTTTCATCTTATAATTATCTGGCTTCCATTTGGAGTAAATTAGAAGCTAAACAATCAAGGGATTCAGTGTGCAGAGAGCACATAGCTCTCTAGTACTGACCCCATACAGACTAGCAGTCACTATCCATTCCTTATAGATTCCATAAGTTTTTGAATAACAACTTGAGTTTCTTGCACAAACAAACAAAAAAATTTCTTTCTAGAGGATCATCCCCATCTCAGGGGCATGTCGGGGTGGGGCTTCTGTTTCTGTGCCAAAGATGGAGATTTTAAGAGTTATGTAATTGTCCTCTTCAAAAAGAATCTGCTTTTCCTAAATGTAGTTAACAATGTTGATATTTCCTGGTAACAGTTGTAAGTGGTTGAGGAGGCAAGAGAGTGGCTCTTGGCAATCAGAGCTTGTTCTTGTTTAAAACTGTTATACAGAATTGCAAACATTCCTGATTGCTGAGTGAAGTGTGTGTGTTTACAATATGAGGGCTTGTTCCTGCAAGGCACTGAGCCCTCTAGCCTGACCATGCAAAAGTTAAATACGTGCTGCTTCTTTAAGTAGTGTCTCTATGTGTGCTCCGTTATAGGTGTGCGCAGTTCCTCGCCCGCTATGAGGCTAGCCAGCATGCACAGGCATTTCCCTCTCAGTTCCTTCTCAACCAGTCCGTTCACGGATCATTAACGCTCCGTGGGTTTGCAAATTTAGCTTCATTTGAAGCTTTTTTTTCTTTAAGTACTTTTGGTTTTTCAGTTGCCCTGCCAAAAAAAAAAAAAAGACAAAAAGAAAAAGAGAAGAAAAAGAAAAGAAGCAAGAGTTTGCTTCCCACCAGTCCTGGGACCTCCTGGACAAGGTTATGCCTGGCTCTCTAGGCTTCAAGAAGAGTCTGACCTGCAGGGTGTTCCTCCTGGAAACAGAGGGACACTTGAAGTGCATTCGCTGCTTGGGGGAACAGCACAAACCACAAAGTGTGGTTTATGCCAGCAGCTAAAACCCAAGTCCAAGAAGAACTGAGAATTGAAGCTTAAATTCCTGCTCATGGAGTCGGCCCTTCAACTGACTGCAACCTTTTATGTCAAAGGCAGGTGATTCCAAGGAGACAAGCCACTCACTCAAGACCTTTAAGAAAAGGTCTGAGTTCCCGCAGTGAACCCAGATTGAGCTAGAAATGTTCCCCAGCTCCATCCATATCACTTGTACTATCGGCACCAAAGCTGAGTAGACCAACTACTCAGGGCTCAGAAGGTACTGAGCTGACAGAGCAAGTCGGTCAGCCCAAAGACCCAATAGGCATCGGCAAGGAAGCTCCATTATCGAGAGGGTGTGAAAACCATAAAAAATCCACCCTGTGGCAGGCCACATCATCTTGTCAACGGCACCAACACTGGTGCACATGGCATGGGTGGACCATTTGGTCAGGCCCACGTTGCTGTCTCGGTCAGTACAAGCCAATCAGCAACGACAGCTACTGGCACCAATGCTCTTTTCACCGACAGAATTCTGGTGCGCATCTGGTGTCTCCGTATCTGATATACTGGACTTATCTATACTCAGCACCATAGCCCCGGTACCGAGCTCCCCCAGGGCGTTGGAATTGATGGCCTCTCTGTGCTGTGCACTGCCCTTCTACTCAGAGGTGTCGAAGAGTGAGCAGAGGACCTGGTTTCCCAACGCTCCTCATACCCGCCATACGGGTCTCAACTCCAGCATGTACAACAGGTATACCGCCTGCTAGCCCCTCAGTCTCCATGGTATGGGCATCCTTGGTATCAGCTGCCAGCCAGCTACCCCCAGTGGCCATACTGGGACCAGCCCAGAGACAGAAAACCTCCAGGGCTCCCAGTGTGATACTCTTTCACCAGTAGCATCAAGGACCACAGAACCTCCCATACAACTAATGGAGGAAGTCGACCTTTCAGACAGAAGGAGAGGGCACTCTTCAAGCCTGTATATTGTTCTCCTTGCCTGATGAGGCAGTGATGCCTCCTCCACTATCCAAGGTGGATGACTTCAAGTCATTTCAGGATTGGTCCAGGTGGTTGCAGAAGCCCTACAAATTCAACTACACGAGGTGACTGAACACTACCACAGACAGGTAGATATTCTACATACTTCACCTCTGCCAGAGTGCTCTCCCTGTGAATGAGGTGCTTCCATACTCTGCCAGAATCGTATGGCAGACCCCAGCCTCCATCCTGCCAATGTGTTAGTGGGTGGGCAAAAAGTACTATGCTGGCAAAGGGCACAGAGTTCCTGTTTTCTCACCTGCCTCCGAACTCTATTATAGTGGACTCAGTTAATTCTAGGGGCCGTCAATACCAATCTAGGTCCACTCCATCTGAGCAGGATGGAAAATACTTATCCTTGTTCAGCAGGAAAGTGTACTCATCTGCCTCTCTGCAGTTTCGGGTGGCTAACTACCAGGCTTTATTGGCCAAGTACACCTCTACCTCGATATAACACTGTCCTTGAAGCCGGAAAAGGTAGAAAGGGACAAGTCTGGACAAGTTTGGGAGTAGTGAAGAGATGTGATGAAGTAGGATTAGAGGGAAGAGATGTTAGCTGGCATAGAATTGTGAAGTATTGCAAGGACTTAATGCAGAAAGATCCTATAAGGCAGTAAAGAGATCTATGGATGGGCAAAATCATGGTCAGGAGGAAAATTAATATTGACAGCTGTATTTGGGTAGTCTGGAGGGGCAAAATCTGAGTATCAAGAAGGCTAAGGAGACTTTTGTAATAGCTGAGTCAAGAGAGGCCTAAGGCATGAACCTGGGTGCTGTTGAGAGAAAAAGTTAACCCATTTTAGAGATGTTGCAGAAGAAATAATGGGGTCTAGTGAAGGATTGAGTGTTTGGAGGAAAGAGAACATACTAAGGCTAAGCAGATAATAGGGCTGTGAATTGCTGTTCCTTAATATGAATTTCTTAGAAAATGTGCCTAGCTTTTCATTCTGTGCTCTTTAGAGTTTTTAAGGGTTTTGTTTTGTTTTTTCCTTGTAAGTGTCTGTAGTACAAGATATTCTTTGTATTAATACTGATTTTGGAGGAAGTATTTAGCTTGGCCTTGATTTGGCAGGAGGAGTTACGCTGTGCCTGTCTAGTTACAGATTTTAGGTGGGTAGAGGGACTGAGTGTTCTTTTCCGGGTTCTTTGTTCAGTGAAGAGCTGTGGCTTGTGGGAGATTTTATATAGGACCCTTGTGCCTCCATTTCTTTGTAATTTGCGTTTGGCATCTTTTCTTTTCAGTGTTGTTTACATGTATTTTTTTGAGTGTGTTTGTCTTTCTGTAGTATATTTTTGTTCATTCCTAATGACACTTCCTGTCAGAGTTAGTGTTACTTCTGGTAAAGCTTTAAAGTGTTTCAGGGGTAAGTGCTTTTTCAATTACATTTGAATACGTTCCCTATGGATATGTTAAATAAACTTCAGCAGAGGTTTTTTTATAGTTTTGTATTTTAAAAACAAATTGAGATAATAAGTAAGTATTAATACTCTGTTAGGCAGTGGTTGATCTGGATGATCAGTGGAAGGGGGGGAGGCATATATTATACAACGGAGCAAGTTGTTTTCCTTTTAATTGTTGTCTTTTATATTTTAAATATGAAATGCACTGAAGATAAAATAGAATCATACCAATTGGAATGTTTTTTTCCGTTTTTGGACTTAAGTTTGTGTTGCACTTAATATTGTGGTGTTCTTTTCTATATATGCTTTTTAAACATTAGAAGAAGATGGGTCATTACAAACTAATTGGGCAATTAGCAGGACAAAGGTACAAAAACTGTTTTAATGGGGTTTTGGTTATGTTTTTTTAATGTTTGAATGCAATATCAGTTTCTTAAAAGAAGACTCCAGTATAATAATGAAAAGAGAATTTAATCTGTACATTAAAATGCTAAAATAAGGATATACATAAAACACTGATTTTCAGACAGGCTCTCACTTGCTAGTTTCCCAAAGGCTACAAGTATGAGGAAACTCTTGTGCATTATTATTTGTAAGTGTCACACTCAGTAAATATTTGAACCTGCACCGTGCAGAGCTCCCACAGACATCTTAACTTTAGGCTCCTATTTTTTAAAAGGTTTTGGTTTGTTTGTTTATTCTAAAGTTCATAATTATTTTATTAATATATTGAAAGCCTAAGTAACTTTTCATTGTTAACACTGAGGTAATTTTTGTTTTGAAGTGACAAGATTTTATGCCACTAAGAAGTTGTTAATAAAAATATTAGTCCCTGATGTTGCAAACACTTATGCATTTGTTTAACTTTTAAGTACATAGATAGTCCCACTGGACTATTCATGTGAACACAATGGTGTACTGATTTGAGTATTTGTAGAATCCTGGTCTTAATTTTCATGTGTGTGTTGTTTTTTTTTACCTATAGCACTTATATTAAATTCATATAAAAGATGCCACTAATGTATAATATATTCATTATACATTTTCATCTAAAGTTGCAGGAGCACATATTTTCAAATTAGTTTTACAGCACCTCAGCCTAATTTAAATCAGTGATTTAAAAAAATCCTCCTGGAGTACTTCAGTGAATTAGAATAAAGTCTATCCTCGCATTTGGTAAGCCTTTTATGCAGTTGTGATCAATTATCCTTTTTTTTGTTTGTTTAAGGAGGAAACCCTGATTTTCATAACTTACCATGTTATGAAGAACCCTGGCAAAATCCAGCACTTACCAAATCTATAACTAAACATTGTCAACTATTAATTGTCTATTTAGGAGTCCTAAAACATCATTTTGCTTACACAGATAATCAGAACTTCTGATCATGGACTGGTGAAAGGTTTAGCAGCAAAATAATTGACTGTCTCATAAAGGTTTTTTCATTTAAAATCTACTAAAAATTCAAAACAAAAATAAAAATGTTAAACATTTAATTTTGGACTAATTATAAACACACATTCAAACATCCAATCTTACATTTCATTTCCTTCCATCTCCAGGCAAGTAAGTGAGCAAAAATACTTTTCCAGTCCGTGATTTCACTTATTTTCAGCAGACCAGAACAGAAATCAAAATATTTCTAAATGTTTTTCTTCATTTTGTTGCATTTTCATTATGTTGTGCTTTTACCTATAGCATTTGTACTAAATAATATAAAAATACCACTAATATATAGTATATTCATTACACATTTTACAATTATTTTAAAATTATAGTTTTAAATTACCACAGAAACCAACCCATTGAGTAATCATCACAATATTAAGGTATGTGAAGTACTAGAATTAATTATTGGAGTTTGACTTCAGTCACTTACCTGCACTGGAGACAATGATATCACCTCAGAGATTACTGGGTTTCTAAGACATGGGCTCCACGATGATGTGTTCAACAATACGTCTTCTGTGGCTATTGCTCTTCTGAATCTTTCAAGCATTTGTGCATTATACAGCCCCAGAGCTTAATATTGGTCTAAGTCAAAGATCTGCAGTCCTAAAGCCAAGAAAAATAGCTCTCTTTTATGGTTGCCTGATATGATGTACTAGAGAGGAAGAAACTTTGTCATGAAGTTTCCTCACCCGTAGAACATTACAGCACCTACGGCATAGGTAGAGAAAATGATTTATTTAGATTGAGTATACTGGAGTGTTTATTCTCTCAATTTCTTTTCCCTCTCAATGTAAAGCCAGTCATTTGAACTGTATGAGTCTGTTCAGCAAGGTATTCTTTAAGTATTGTGGCTAAATATAGCAAATTGAAATTATAATATGTTACAATGAGGCCCATATTAATATTTTAAAAAAATTAGACAATGTCAACTGGAATTTTTCAAAATGAAATAATTTTTAGCTTGTTGCTGATATAACCTCTTTATAATATGTGATTGTTTTAAAAAAAGTTTCTTAAAACAATTGTATGGGGTTTTCTTAATTATAAGGGTCTTCTAGCAAGGGAGAAATTGTGCACAAAGTGGTGTTAAATTTCCAAAGTAAACAAATCGGATAAAGAAAGAAGTGATATTTTTATTAATTTCTTTCAGTTACATTATTCTGAAATATTTATAACTGTTGAAGGTACAAAATTTGCAGACAAATGTGATTTTCGAGTTGGTGTCTTTTTAAGTGAATGTTTTCTTCAATTGGTTCAAACTGATATTTTTATATAACAGGAGAGAATCACCAAAATAAAGGAAAACTAAAGAACAAAACCAGTGATTCTGAAAAGACGAGGTAAGAAGTAGATATTTTATCGCTTTAGTAACTTTACATGGTGAAAATCTTTGGAAGACCATTAATGAAACTTTCACTGTTCCTATTTTATATATTCTTGAAAGGACAAATTTTCACGTGAGGAAGGCATTCACATATATTGGATAAAAACTCTCATTGACATGTTGGAGACTTCAACATTGTGTGCACTCCTTACTAATAAATGAGCTGTTCATATTTTTTTTTTTAAAAGTGGTTGACCAGTAATGGTGGTTCTCACCTTTTTTTGATTCTGTGCACAAGTCTATAATATTGAATTTGACATCATAGTTGTTTCAGTAGCAGTAGATGGTTGTCATAAGCATAAGTTTGTGATTTCCTTGAAGGTCCAAGAAGAAGAAGAAACTAAGCTCTAGAAGGAAGAGCCATGATTAAAAATTTGATCTTCAATGACAAAAGGAACTCAGAAAAACAGGGCCATATAAATATTATGTAAATGTTCTCACTGCTAAATTTGCTCAACTTTTCTCCTTCAATGGTTTTTCTGTAGTAGTCTTATAATAAGTATCTAAAATCATGTCCTAACAGTTATTCATTAACATTTGTATGTAAGTGAATGCTCTAAATGAGTTTGCTACTTCACAAGTAGAGTTGCCAACTTTCTAATTGCACAAAATTAAACTGTTGCCCCGCCCCCTTCCCTGAGGCTCTTCCATGAGGCCCTGCCCCCCACTCACTCCATCCTTCCTCCCTCTGTTGCTTACTCTCGCCCTCCTTCACTCACTCATTTTCACTGGGTTGGAGCAGGGGGTTGGGGTGAGGGCTCCGGCTAGCGGTGTAGGCTCCAGGCTGGGGCCAGAAATGAAGGGTTCAGGGTATGGGAGGGGGCTCTAGGCTGGGCAGGGGATTGGGGTGCAGGGGAGTGAGGGCTCTGGGCTGGGGGATGTGGGCTTCGGGGTGGAGCCAGAAATGAGGGGTTTAGAATGCTGGAGGGAGCTCTGAGTTGGGACAGGGGCTTGGGATGCTGGATCTGGGAGGGAGTTTGAGTGTGGGAGGGAGTTCAGGGCTGGAACAGGGGCTTGGAGTGTAGGAGGGGATGCAGGGTGTAGGCTGCAAGAAGGGGCTCAGAGCTTGGGTAAGGGGTTGGGGGACAGAAGGGAGTAAGGAGTGCGGGTTCTGGGTGGTGCTTACTTTGAGCAGCTCCCCAGAAGTGGCAACATGTCTCTCCGCTTCGAGGCGTAGCCAGGCTGCTCTGTGCAGTGTGCACTGCCCCCACCCTCAGGCATCATCCCCGCAGCTCCCATTGTCCAGAAGCCACGCAGAGCCAGGTAGGGATCCTGCTTTAGCCCTGCTGCGCTGTCGACTGGACTTTTAACAGCAGTCAGGGTCCCTTTTCGAGTGGGTGTTCCTGTCGAAAACCGGACACCTGGCAACCCTATTCACAAGGCATAGAAGTTATTCTAAAAAACAGATTGATAAAAAAGAAAAGTAATAGCAGAATTGCTAATTATAACACATTTGTATAGGTTCAAAGGTATTGAGATGCTAGTGTTACAATCACCAGAGAAATGTCTATAAACAACTGTCAAAAAATAGTATGCATGTGGGAGAGGGGGAATACAAACAAATCCAAATCACTGTTGTATAACCATCTTGGACCGCATAGCTGTTTACTTCTGCTGAAGGGGTTTCTTGATTATAGTAAATGCATTACTGAAATTAAGATGAGCCTGTAGTTATTACAGTAGATCTTACCTTGAAAAATAATTATCATAAAAGTCATATAATAATTATTAAAACTTCTAAGAATGGTTACATGGGCCATAACATTTTGTTAAGTTTGTATTAAGGCTGTCAGTTTGCTGTTTTTTACCTCTACACGTCTAATTATCTGGAATCAAAGATAGGTATTCAAAGATCCTTTGATAGAGAACTGTGTCTAGGCACAGCAGATTTTTTTGGTTTGCTTTTCAGCTGTAACATTTTTTATTACAATAGTTATAAATTATCAGTTTTTAAGATGATAAAATGATTGGCAAGCTGCTGGTGGCTGAATATATAATCTGTCATTCTCACAGCCAAAAACAGATTTGATATGGTGTTAGTCAGTCACCAAAGTATGAAACCCTACTAGGCCATTTTGAAGTCACTTTTCAGAGCTGAACGACGCTTTGATTAAGTTTACAGGTCCAGACAGTTGACTAAATTTCTTTAATTACTACATCTGTCATGGAGAGGCTGCACTGTTTGGAGTTTTTGTATTGTTCAGAGGCCGTTTGCAATTTTATGAATAAATGCATAATTAGAAAATTCTTGTTAAGAAAATGTGTTGATGCCATTACTTAATCACAGTCTACTTTTATATCTTTGTGGCTGTTGCTGTGAAAAGTCTACGGAGCCTAGCCATAACAATGAACGTGTTTATTGTGCAGTCTAGGATACCATGGATCTCATACTAATTAGTGAATTAAAATTTAGCCACACCAGCATAATGGCTAAATGATCATATCATTTTCAAGGTCCCCTCACACTTGCTCTACTGTATACAACAGACACATTCCTTCCTAGAAATCTCCAGTTTCTTAGCACACAATCTTTAGGACACTTCCCATGTGCTGGGTGCTTGCTGCCCTTGAACATGGGGCAGAGATGAATGTATAATCAAATGTCTTTAGAAGCTGGGAGGATGCTTCTCAGCACGGGTAGAGAGACGCACATTAGCTATGCTGGAGCTAGTGCACTAAAAATAGCAGAGTGGGTCAGGTGGCTAGCCCGATGCCCCATCCTTGATGCTGCAGTCACACTGTTATTTTTATTTGTTAGCTTGAACAGAGCTTGTGCATATCTGTCTAGCTGCTCTGGGAAGCACCCTCCCAATTGCTGTGCAGGCATAAGTCACATGGCTACATAAGCAAAGGAATTTCTTCACCCTCTGAAGAATGGAGTATATAAAATATATATGTAGAAATTCCGATTTAAAAATTGCAGTAATGCTAATACTGTCTTTAATTGTAGAGATCATCTGAGTTTGAAGATCGATTCTAAAAGCATCCAGGATAAACTCTGTAGTGCTATCCGACAGGTAAATGAAGGAAACAACTGAAAACACTAGGATCTTAGTTGAAAAAACTTTCATGTCTCTGTTTGAATAAATCATGTTATCTTGGCAATGACATTACGTAAGTATTAAAAAATAAATAATTACATTCAATTAACGTGTTGATGCAGCCCAGGATTTAAGTACACATCTATTAGACAAACTTCTGAACAGGGCTGTGTATACTTTGTGGTACAGTAGGACCAAATTAAACACCATCAGCCCCTACATTCTGCTGCAGTGTTAATTTATTGTGTTGCTAATCAAGTGCAGATAAGGACATTTTAACGAAAGTTTACAATTAAGTAAGCATCAGCTGTGGAAAAGTACCTCTTAGGTGAACATCTTTAAAAATATTGCATATTTTGTACATCATAGAGGCTGTCCAGTGATCCTCCAAAAATATCAAAACTCAAGAAACACAAAACTACTTTTAAGGACGTTGGCATGGTTGTCTTTGGGCCATGAGTCCTAAGAAAGACATTTGTCACCAATTTACAGAAAATTCAATACAAGAACCATAATAATAATTAATAACAGCAACAACCTAAATTGACAACCAGTCACTCAAAGATCAGGAAAATAAATACAATTTCAGACTTATGACAAATTTCACCATCAGCATTCTTGCCATTCTGTCCTAAGAGTAGATGAATGTTTTTTTTTTTTTTTTTTTTTTTTTTTTTTTTTTTTTTTTCAAATACGGCCATTTTAGTAACCATTTTGTTTTGGAATTCAGCTATGGTTTTTGCAGCTTAACTTCTGAAATCTGAATTTTGATGGATGAAAGTTAACCTAAAATTCATCAAGATAAAACTTTTGAAATTTAAGATGTTTTGTAAGGCCCCAATGTTTGGCACAGGGTGTTCTCAGCACAGAATGAGAAGATGTTAACATGGATTTGACCAGATCATTACTTTGAAATCTCACTTCAGTGATACCAACAGGACTAGTTAGATTTGGCTTTTGTTTTCACTTCATTAAAATGTTTAATGTTTGGGTGAAACATGAATATTTAGAAAATTACTTCAAACATTATAATCATAACTTTTTAATTTCTACTTTAAAGAAGCTGAAAATAAAAGAATTTTATGTACTGAAAACTAATTTTAGGTATGACTTAGGAGATCATTATAGTATGCGTAATAGTGATTTTCTTTAGTATTCAGCTTGTTATAACATGTTTTTAATGTATTAATTTGGACTTATGTAAATAGGAAAAAGGAGACCTATTGATGCACTCTAGCACCCTTGACAACGCTTAAGAATACGCCAAAATAATACCCAAGCATAATTAAAATACAGCAGTATAATTCAGTATAACACACTATCAGGAAATTGGGCAGCTTAGGCTCTTATAAGTCATCCTTTTCTGTCCAATATTTTCCCACTTTTATAATTCCTTTCCAACCCAATCTTCCATTGCCTGGAGAGACAATGATGAGCTTTATTCATATTTTTTTCTTTTAAATTATTTCATATCTTAAAAGAAAATGAGTGAAAGCTTATAAAACAGGTCTGTCTGACACAGGAACAATGAGGTATTATGATCTGTGTGCATGTGTTCATATACGTACATGTACTGCCTGGTTTGTGAGTTGTAAAAATCCTTATGCAGTCTTCTTTAACAAGTAATTGATACCTATGCATAGTAGCTACTTCATGACATTAAATTCACCTTTGTTTTCCTTAATTACTTGTTCGAAATACTAACGCCCCTATCCTGCAACGATTGTGCTTGGAGGACTTCTGCAGAGCAGTCCATCATGGTTCACAGCATAGTATCAAAGCCTAAGATATTAGACCACTTCGTGAACTAATGACTTCTGTGTTTATCTCATTTATACAGCAACTTTAGAGGAATAACAGGCTAAAACAATACGGAAGATATTTAAGCATTAAATATAAAAGAAGACCAAAAGTGAAAATATATAGACTAGAGAGAGAAAATATGTTTTTTCAAATTGCTTTATTGTTTTAGAGAAATGGGTGAGTGTAAGGTGAAAAAACATAGAAAGTCTTCTTTTTAGATGGTAAAAGTGCTGAGGAGCAGACTCTTAAACCATGGTGATGAAATCATGTGCCAGGACCAAGGAGTTCAGATTTAGAGACTAAGGTCTTGTTTACACTACAAAGTTTTGTTGGTAAAAGCTGCCTTTTGCTGACAAAATACGGGAGCTGTACACATTACAAAGCTACTTTTGGCGGCGAAACTCTGCTGTTTTGCAGACAAAATGAAAGCACCTCAGCAAGAGGCATAAAGCTTTTTTCAGCAAAGTTAAAGCAAGGAAGGGTCAGTGTAGACACTGCTGTTTATTTTGTTAACATAACTGACTTCCACCAGTATTCCACAATGCCTGCTTGACCGCTCTGCTCACTATTTTGATCTCTCCTCCCTGCAGGCATGCGCCTCTTCCCTTTCAAACCTCTGGGAAGTATCTGACAGCTCAGCCTGCTGCTCAGTTTGGGGAACAAAGAGCAAATCATTAGCATGGAATGCTCCTGTTCTACCCTGCACTGGGACCACAGTGGCAGCAGACTGTTGCTGCAGGGAACGAGGGATGATGGATGACTGCTATGCTGCTTTGACATTCTTCAGCATAGAGAGCTCACAGATCTGCTCAGGATGCTGCTCCTGGCAGCTGAGGAGGCTGTGGGAGAACTTGGAGGGAATCATAGAACCATAGGCAGGCAGGCAGAGCAGTCTGCATTAGGGGAGACTGCTGTGCTGACTGCCAAGCAGAGATGGGGGCTGATGTGAGGTGTGTCGCCCCCTCCCCCTGTCTCAGCATAGTTGGTTAGCCTGCTGTCTCGCCTGCCCCAGCCACACAACTCTCCTTTCCCTCCCCTAACACACTTCAGTTGACAATCTACTAGGATGCCCCTGGAATGATGGGACTGAGAAACGTACCTCATGTGATGCTGTACCTGCCCCATGAGATATTACAAAACCCTTTCCAAGGCACCAGGCAGCAAGTTGTACAGTGGGATAGCTACCGACACAAGGAGCTAGAGTGGACATGCAACAATGGTTTTAATTTAAAGCACTTATTCCTGTTCCCTTAAGTTCCTGTCTCTTATCACTTTGTAGTGTGGACAAGGCCTAGGTCTGTGAAGTACGTTGGAACAATAGACCATTGACATAGATGGATGACAATTTTTAAATGAAAGGGAAGCCAGTGAAGTTGTTGAGGGGGGGTTGGATCTGAAACAATATTTTTAAAGTTTACTGAAGTTGCTTCTGTGCAAACTTTGAATATCCAGAAGCCAGGTCACAGAGAATATTTCCACTGAACTAAATTCAGGAAGGTGGAACTCTGGTAACCAAAATGCAGAAAATATTGAACTCTGATATTATTTAATCATCACTTGGATAACGTTTTTAATAATTAGTAGCTTGTTTCATAACATAGTCAACAAAATTTGATTTAGTTAAGATTGAATTTTGTAGGTGGATTTAACTGTGTTGCCAGAAATGTTGAAGTCGCTTGTTCATGATGGCTGTATGGCCTTGACGGACCAACGTTATCGCAGTGCTGAACAATTCTTTTCAGAGTTATTGAATATTTTGGATCCTTCAAAGTTAAAGGTAAGGAGGCAGGTGCCCTGGCCTATTTATTAGGGATGATTGAGCCTTGACCTGTAAGTTTTATATTTCACTGTTTTTCCTCCCCCAAAGCAATCATTATTTTATTTTATATTATATTTTATTACTTGTTTCCAGTCACATTCCACTATGTGCTAGGCATTGTACAAGTGTAAAAAAAAAAAAAAAAAAGCACAAACTGTCTCAAATAGCTTATAATTTAAAAAGAGAATATGGGGAAAAAGATACAACATATAAAGTAGTTTGATGATCATGGACAACATCTTGACATAAAAATTTGTATTCCCAACACATTTTAATCTGTGTGCATATACACACAATTGCATATCCTAAATATTTTAAGATGTGATCCATTACCATATTAGCCAATTCACTTGTATCTATTTTTCTTACACTTGATTCTCTCTCTTTAGATTGTAAACTCTTTGTGGCAAATACCGTGATATTTTTTTTTTAAACAGCTAATCCATCCCCAATAACCTTCTTATATATTTTCATTGTCATACATTTCATACAATTTTTAATGTAGTTTTAGTATCTGCTCCTGGGAGAATTATGTGCCACTGTGCAACGCAGAATCTGCTCAGAATTAATGTTCTGTGCAGAATTTCCCTTTTTCCCCCTTTCCCCTGCAAAATTGCTGCTGCAGAGCTGCTGGCTGCCACTAGGGGCCACTGGACCCAGCAGAGCCCAGCTTACAAATAGAAGTCACTGCTTGAAGGGGAAGGGGAGCTGGATGGCTCGTGGTAGCTGCAGTTTGTGGCATACCATGAATGAAGGAGGTGGCATGCAGGGAACTCAATACAAGTCCTGGCCCCAGCATCAGACTGTTTCTCCCTCTGGATCCCTGGGCTTTGAGTATGAAGGAGTACGAGTGTCTGGATCTGTGGTCACCCTGCAGCTGGGCTCTGGAGAGGATGAGGTGCCGCTGTCTGAGCTGAGTGGGCCCACAGCTCGGCTCTGTGGGAAGGGGATGTGGGTCATTGTGGGGGAGGGGACACCCCACAGCTGGGCTGTTGTGGGGGAGGGGTGCGGGTGTCAGGGCTGATTGGCAACCTGCAGCTGGATGGGAGGAGGTGCGGATGTCTGGGCTGTTGGGGGTGTGTGGTTGGGCTCTGGGAGGAAAGGGTGCAGGTGTCTGGCCCTATGGCTGGGCTCTGGGCAGGAGGATGCAGAGAAACAGGAGCCGGATTGTCGTAGAGGTTTCTTTAACTCTACTTCTGGGGAAATCTTTTGTTGTTGTCTGTATTGTTACAGACATAGTGGCTGACAGGTATTTTGAAATAAATTACCAAAATAATTGAAACTGGCATGATTATGTAGTGCTGTTCTTTGAGTGCTTGCTCATATCGATTCCAGTTAGGTGTGTGTGCGCTGCGTGCACAGTTGTCGGAAAGGTTTTTCCCCTAGCAGTACCTGTAGGGTCAGCTATGGAGCCTCCTGGAGTGGTGCCCTCATGGCGCTCAATATATGAACCTGCTGAGTCGACGCCTCTTCAGGTCCTTCTTACCACCAGTGACAGTTGTTGAAACTGTGGTGTCTTGCTCAGCAAGTTCTTCCACGTTTCCCTAGCTTTGTGTTCTCTGTACTTTTTAATTAGTTTGCAGGTGTTAGTAGCTAGCAATTGGGCTGAGGGGGTTTACCCTCTATCCTGACTGCTTTTCCTTGGGAGGGCTTACATGCCCAAGTCCCAGGAGTTCAAGCCCTGCAAGTCCTGCAGCAAACCCATGCCAATGGGCCACCCCACAATGCTTGTCTAAAGTGTCTGGGGGAGACTCAACAAGCCAATTGGTGTAGGATTTGTAAGGAGTTTTGCCCCAGAACCAAAAAGGAGCAAGACTTTTGCCTCAAGCAGCTCCTTATGGAGGTGGCACTTAGATCACAGCTTCCACCGGCATGGCAAGACTCGGCACCGAGTTCATCAGTGCATAGCTCCACAGTGATGGAAGTGGCACCGTGGAAGGAATCTGCCAGAGACCTGTGGCACTGATTCTCCTGGTGCTGAAAATGGCAGGATTGACCCAGCACAGCTCCCACTCCCCCATGCAGAAGCAGCACTGGAAGCAAGGGAGGAGCAGCTCTCCATCCCAGAGGTCCACCCATCTGGAGCGGGCCAATGGGGTGTGTCCTCAAGAGGAGCACCCAGCACAGAAGCCTGCAGAGACGGCACCATAGACTTTGGCCCTGCACGGAGGACCATCAAGTCCGGTGCTGTTGGGCTCCCCGGCCCAGGTCATGAAGGAGATGGAACGGCCGTCCACCTTGGATACCTTTTGAGGCTGCAAGGGACCTCATCTCCATGACAGCAACAAGGTCACCCACCCTTCGCACCAAGCCTCCAGTACTGCATTGAGTGGCACCATATTGAGGCAAACCAGCGATGCTCCGTCCCTCGGCGCTGCTGATAGAGTCCTTGCAGCTGTAGCACCGTTCATACTTGCAGCACCGTTCCAGGTTACGCCAGTGCTCCCACTCGCGATGCCAATCCACACATTGATCCCCTTAGTGTGGCAGGTCCCACACTGGTGCCGCTGAGCGACCCCATGCAGCTCCAGGTCACGGCACCGCTCTCTGGCATAGTGGCACTGCTCTCCGGCGTGACACTGCTCGCAGGATCAGCTCCGCTCGGCATCGCCCTGGCCATTGCAGTCCTTGTCTTCAGACTCAGAGGCACAATTTAGATACTGAGAGCAGGATTGGCTCTGGTCAGGTCATGGACGCTCTGAGGTGGGGGCAGGGCTGTGGTCTGCGCAGTGGCAGGGACCAGCGCAATGGCCATTTTGGACCCGTGGGCATACCAGCAAGTGCAAGGCACTCAGTCTAAAGGCTCCCGATCAGCCACCTCTGAACCGCTGGTGCTGGAGGCTTCTGCCAGTTGCCCAACCCCTTGGGGTGCCGAGGAAGTGCAATGCCCCCCCGCCCCCCAAAAAAACCAACTCCAACTCTGGTTCCTAAGCAGGACCCTGGTCCAGCCAGCAAGACAGGATGGGAAGTCCCTGACGAGCAGGAGGGACAGGAGGACCCTGTTCCCCCATTAGCCTACTCATCCTCCCCAGACAGCGGCACCCACCAGGACCTCCTTTGCAGGGTGGTGCACAACATGGGTCTGCAGGCCTAGGAGGTGTTGGAGTCGTAAGACCTGATAGTCAACATCTTGGCCCTGAAAGGTCCTTTGAGGGTGTTTCTGCCCCTCATTAAGACTATACAGGCCAATGCCAAGACCATCTGGCAGACCCTGCACTCCATCTCTCCCACTGCCAAGGGCGTTGAGAAGAAATACTTCGTCTCATCGAAGGCGTACGAATACCTCTTAACCCATCCCCAGCCTTGCTTATTAGGGGTGATTGCAGCACTGAATGAGAAGGAGAGGCAGGAGCAGCAAGCCTCAGCACCCAAGTCCAAGGACGCCAAGCGCCTGGACTTGTTTGGGCATGAGGTGTACTCAACGAGGGGACTGCAACTCAGGATTGCCAATCAGCAAGCAATTCTGAGCTGGTATAGCTTCAACTTCTGGAACTCGATTCTCAAATTCAAGGAGCTGATTCTGTCAGAGTCCAGGGAGGAGTTGGAAGTCATAGTGGAGTAGGGCAAGGCGGTGACATGGACCTCTTTACAGGCCTCACTAGATGCTGTGGACTCGGCGGCATGCACCTTGTCCTCCGGTATTGCCATGAGGCGTAGCTCAGGGTTGCAGGCCTCGGGCCTTCTGCCTGAGGTTCAACAGATGACGCAGGACCTGCCTTTTGATGGGGTGGGCCTGTTCATGGAGCAGACTGACTCTCAGCTACATAGCCTAAAAGACTCAAGGGCTAGTATGAAATCCTTGAGTATGCACACCTCAGCAACCCAACGCAAATATTTCAAGCCCCAACAACAGTAGCAGTGCTCCGACCCTCCTCGGCTGAGGCAGGACTTCTACAGGAGAAGGGGCAGGAATGGCAGAAGGAAGCCTTCCAACCCCACTTCTGGGCTGGGCCAGGGAATGACTAATCCATTGTCTAGTTCCAAGCTGGCCTTTTGAGGGGGTGCCCGAGGACAGTGCACCAGCCTTGATTACGGATCCTTCCCGTCTTTTTTGAATCGTCTGTCCCACTTCTGCTGTGCTTGATCCCAAATAACTTCGGACTGCTGAGTCCTCCATATGGTGGAAGTGGGATATTCTCCAGTTCTGCTCCTACCTTCACTCTTTAGGGACCTCTTTCACGAACAACTCCTTATCCAGGAGCTGCAGGCACTCCTCACTATGGGAGTGGTGGAGGAGATTCCTCAGGAGCTAAGAGAGCAAGGGATTCTACTCCCAATATTTTGTAATCCCCAAGGCCTAGGAGGGTCTCAGACCCATTCTAGATCTGCTCGGACTCATCAAATTCATGGTAAAGATGAAGTTCCGCATGGTCTCCCTCGGCACCATTATCCCCTCCTTGGATCCAAGAAACTGGTATGCTGCCCTCGTCATGAAGGATACATACTTCCATATAGCAATTTCGTCCTGTGCACTGGCACTTCCTACGCTTCATGGTCAACCATAAGCATTACCAATTCACTGTCCTACCATTTGGCCTCTCAGCAGCCCCCTGAGGGTTTACCAAGTGCATGTTGGTGGTGCACCTGCTGTTGACAGAGGAAAGCAGTCAAGTATATCCCTGCTTCAACGACTGGCTGTTCAGGGGCTGCACCAGGGGGCAGGTACAATCCCAAATCCGTTTGGTCAAGTACATGTTTGAGTGACTGGATCTCTTCCTCAACTTTGGGAAGTCGACGCTGGAACCAACTCAAAGAATAGAATTCATCGGCGCAGTGTTTAGACTCAGTTCAGGTGCAAGCTCTTCTGCCAGAGACCTGATTCCGAGCCATCATGGACATAATTCAAAGCCTCCAGCAATTCCCAACCACAACAGCAAGGGGGTGCCTGAGTCTCCTCAGCCACATGGCTGCTTTCACTTATGTGACCTGGCATGCTAGGCTGCAGCTCAGACCTTTGCAGGCATGGCTTGCCTTGGCCTACTGCCTGGTGCGCAACAGCTTGAATTTAGTGGTCACGGTGCCAGGGCAGGTCCTCATGTCCCTCCCCTGGTGGCTCAACCCTCAAGCAGTGTGCAAAGGAGTCCCCTTCCACAACCCTCAACCTTCTTTGTCCCTGGTCATGGACACATCGGCTCTGGAATGGGGGTGCATGTGGGAGACCTCCAGACACGGCCTGTGGTTGCAGGATGAGCTCTTCCTATATATCAACATCAAGGCGCTAAAGGCAGTGCGCCTAGCCTGCCTGGCCTTTCAGGCCCAACTACAAGGCCAGTGCATAGCAGTTCTAATGGACAACACCACGCCATGTTTTACATCAACAAGCAGGGTGGAGCCCATTCCTCTCCCCTATGCCAGGAGGCCCTCTGGCTGCGGGTGTTCTGCATAGCCCACTCCATTCACCTGGGAGCATCCTTTATACCAGGAGTTCAGAACATGCTGGCGGACCACTTCTGCAGGTCCTTCTGCACACACAAGTGATCCATCCAGCCGGATGTTATACACCTCATTTTTCAAAGGTGAGGGGCTTCCCCAGGTCTCCCTGTTTGCCACCCGATGCAACAGGAAATGTCCAATGTTCTGCTCTTTCCAAGGTTACAGCCAAGGCTCACTCACTGATGCATTCCTGCTACCCTGGAGAGGTTGCCTGCACCCCACCTTTCCCCCATTCCCTCTTGTGCTCAACATCTGCAGAGAGGGAGCAAAGGTAATTATGATGGTTGCAGCGTGGCCTCGACAGTGCTGGTACAACACGCTACTGGAGCTGTCAGTAGATGTACCGGTCATGTTACCTCGTCTCCCCGACTTACTCAGGACCACAGTCACCTCCATCACCCCAACCTGCAGTCCCTCTACCTCATGACTTGGAAGCTTCATGGCTGAACTCCATGGAACTTCTGTGCTAGAACAAATAAGGGAAGTCCTCCTCAGCAGCAGGAAGCCCTCCACTAGAGCCATGTATCTAGCAAAGTGAAAGAGATTCTCATGCTGGTGTGACCAGCATCGTATCCCCCTCTTCCAGATGCCTGTACCCCTCATCTTGGAGTAGCTCCTAGACCTGAAACAGCAAGGCGTGGCGGCATCCTCCATAAGGCTACACCTCACTGCTATCTTGGCCTTCCACCCAGGAGCATCTGGTCGATCCATCTTCACCAACTCTATGGTTGGTTGCTTCCTCAAAGGTCTGGACCACCTACATCCCCAGATCAAGCATCCTGTCCCTGTGTGGGACCTTAACCTCGTCCTCTCCAGGCTCATGGGTTCCCCCATTTGAACCACTGGCAACTTGCTCCCTACTTTATCTGTCATGGAAAATGGCTTTCCTGGTCGCCATTACTTCTGCTAGGGGGGTGTCGGGGCTAAAAGCCCTCACCCCGACTCACCATATTCGGTTTTCCACAAGGATAAGGTGCAACTCAGGCTGCACCTAGCCTTTCTCCCCAAGGTGATGTCGCACTTCCACACCAGTAAGGACATTTTCCTGCCTGTCTTTTACCCTAAGCCTCATGCCAGTAACTGGAAGCAGAGGTTGCACTCCCTCGATGTTCAGCGATCACTAGCTTTCTACATTGAGCACACTAAGCTGTTCAGAAAATCTAACCAATTGTTCATAGCGGTGGCAGACCGGATGAAGGGCTCCTGGTCTCATCTCAAAGAATATCCTGGATCACGTCCTACATCCTCACGTGCTATGAGCTGGCCAAAGTATTGGCCCTAGCTCTTATGGTGCACTCCACGAGGGCCCCAGCCCTTGTCAGTAGTGTTCTTGGTCCAGGTCCCGATCTAAGAAATCTGCAGGGCAGTAACTTGGTCCTCTGTGCATACCTTCACCTCGCATTACGCCATCGTCCGGCACGCCAGAGATGACATGATTTTCGGCAGAGCGGTGCTACAATCAGCATTTCCTTAACTCTGAGCCCGCTGCCTGGGTAAGGCTAGGGAGTTACCGAATTGGAATTGTTACGAGTAAGCACTCGAATTAAAAATGGTTGCTCACCTCTCATAACTTGTTCTTCAAGATGTGTTGCTCCTGTCCATTCCAAACCCACCCACCTTCCCCTGCCGGAGTAACCGGCCAGAAGGAACAGAGGAGGTGCCACATTGACAGGGTCATATGTTGAGCACCACGAGGGCACCTCTCCAGGGAGCTCCACAGCCGACCCCACAGGTGCTGCTAGAGAAAAAACTTTCCAACGACTGTGCACGTTGCATGCGCACACCTAACTGGAATGGATATGAGCAACACATCTCAAAGAACAACAGTTACGAGAGGTGAGTAACTGTTTTTTTGACAAATAAAACTTTCAGAATTTTAAAATGCTGTGTGCAGAATTTGTATTTTTTTGGTGCAGAATTCCCCTATGAGTAAATATCATATAGTGTGTATGTATATATGCATGTGGACACCTCACAAACATGAAATAGCCCAGATCCTATTGTATTGGCAGGGGCTTCTTTCTGCAACAAGAGAAACACTAGCCTAACTGTCCAGGCACATAGCATGGCTATCGACCTGAAATGTCTCGCATTATTAATAAGGGAAAAACTGTGGAGTTTCTAGCAACATCCATTTGTTTAGGGAAACTTTAAGAAATGTAGTATAGCCATCTAGCTAAAATAGTAAATATATGAACTTGTTCTCCCTGTGTTGAGTATTTTCTCTGTGAACATAGTATAGTAAGCTCAGGTATAACTTTACCAAAAGCAACAGTTCCAGAACACATCACCATGTTATGTTTGAGGATGGTAAAAGAACAGGAGGACCCTTTTAAGCCATCACAAACGGTCAGATGCGGATCCTGTGAATTGTAACACTGATCTGTTGTTGCCTGAAGATTGTGGGAATTGTGGTTTTTCCTGTGCCTACTGTGGAGAACATTGTCTACTTCAGGGCAGAGTGTTATGGTTACTAACTTAATCTTTTGACGCGAACTGTTAATGTGATTTCTTTGACTATTTGCAGCAGCTGAATCTTGCTGTTATTGACTATGTGGTAGTCATCTATGGACATGCCACTGCTCTCCTTGGAATAGGACAGCCTGAGGTAAGACTTTTTAAGCTATTACAATTGATTCTTCAATATCTTAAAATTCTAGTTCAGACATTAGGTTATCCACTAGCACCTTTTATGAGCAGACAGAAATGACCGGGTAAACTCCAGAAAGGGCGGTTTCGGCTGTTAGAAAGTAATGTTGTTGTTTACTGCCTAGATAAGCTTGTATTTGGACTTCTAAAAATTAAAGTACTAAGTAAGAAAATTACCTGTAAGTTTTCAGATGGGACTCCAGGTCTACTAATGAAATGGAAATTGGTCCTGCACATCATCTTTTCCCTCCTCTTTTTTTTTTTTTTAAAATAGCATTTAAAGAGTGAGTAACTTGAGTAAACCCAGCTGCCGTAACAAGTCACTTTTTAGTAGCATTTTAAATATTTTTGGTCCATGAATGCCCAATAGCAGATAAGGATTAAGGTTCTGCCTAATTTAGTTGTCTCTTTTCTCCCCCTCTCCCCCCACGGCAATATTTTGGAGTACTTTTAAAACAGAGGTCTTGTAGCCTTCTAGTCTCTTGAGACTTTGGGTTATTTAATGTATATTTTATTCTGGAGAGAAGACTAATGATAACATTGTACACTTGCCTTCCTAAAGTAATCAAATGAATGGACCATGTGAGAGGGAAGCTTAATTTCCAGACCATGCATGTGTGATTTAGTCTAGATCAACAAACTGTTTTTTATGTATGTAAATCATAAAGAAAAAGAGAGTGCATAGTCACACACCTTCAGCGTTCTTGCATTTTTTTTTGTGTAGAACTGTTATCCATAAGCTATTTGCTTTTTTTTGTTTTTGTTTCTTAACTCTCTCATTAATTTGTGATTATCTTAAATTTATTTTGAAGGATTTAGCAAAGGCTGAAGACCAGTTTAACAAAATAATTGAGCAGTATCACAAGGAGAGATTTAATTGCTTGGCACATTATGGAATTGGAAAAGTATACTTTAGACAAAACAGGTTTGTATAATGTAAAACTTCATTTTTATTAAGCTTGGTGCAGAGACAAATGAACTTAGATTTAGTCTATAAATGAAGATATTTGTAACAAATATCCTTTTCTTTAATAGTTAACCCTTTCTCCACTACCATGCACATCGTACAGTCTTTAATTTCTGGTGGCTTTCAGTTTCACAAGCACAAAGCATTACATTCCATGTAAGACAGTTGCATGAAATAGCTGTAGAAGTTGTGACCTCACTGTCTTGTATGTGTTTAAAATTTAGATTTTCAGATGCTATACATCAGTTCATGAAATCACAGACCATGATTAATCGTAAAATTGTACCTGGAATATTAACTTGGCCCACAACATCTGTTGTCATTGAAGAGACTCGGACTGAGAAATTACAGGTAAATATAAGTATCATTCCCGTAAATCAGAGAATTTCTATATGAATAGGAAGATGCTGATTTAATACAATTTCACTCAGCTAATGAATCTTGGATTTTTATAGTATCACCAGTCACAAGAAGGGAGAAGTAAGGGTCCTCAGAATCTTCACCCCAATTGTATTTCTTGCCAATTAAAATATCCTCACCTCAAGCCCCATTTTGTAAAGAAGTGGGATCTGTTCTCGTAGTACCAAGACAGCACTGCTTGAATGGGCTGGGCTCCCTTCTGAATGTACTTGGTTCCTAAAACTTGGTATCTAGGTAGGGCTTTGAGCTTTAGTACTTTTTTTGGTAGCGTATTGTGAAACTACACTGCCAGTGTTGTCCAAGTGTTAGTCGATCAGTTAGTTTTTTAGCACTTAGAAATTTAATGCAGAAAAATTTCTGTAATACATTGGACACTATCAGTAAAGAAATCATAATTTAATAAAGAATGGAAGCACTGAGAAACATGAAATTAAGTAATAGTTACTTTGTCCGTTTTTAAAGCCATCTTTTGCTAGGGGTTTAGCAACACAATTCCCAGTAATTTTAGTGGGAGTAGAGTCGTTGTGTTTCTTGTTCAACCTTGAAAATCTCAATCGTTAGCTTTAAGATTGTATTTCCCATTGAAATAATAGAAACAAAGCTATTTTTTCATTCACAAATACTATCCTTAAGTTGAGATAGAACTATTAGCATGTAATATGATGGTCTGGCCAAGCTGTATTCTCCTGAGGGAATTCTGTGCCAAACAACGAAAAATTCTATGCACAATATTTTAAAATTCTGCATATTTTTTGTCAAACACCACATTATAATCATGCCAGTTTAAATTATTTTGGTAATTTATTTCAAAATACTTGTCAGCAAGTATGTTTGTAACAATACAGATAAAAAAGATTCAGGAAGTGTTTTTTGACAAATAGATTCCTTACTAAGCATATTAATACAGAATTCTGAGTAATAATTCATTTCAACTACAATACAGAAACATTTTTCCCACACCCCCTCAGAAGTGCAAAGTCTTGGGGGAGTAAAATGTAACAGGAGCTGAGGGAGAGGGAAGTAATTGCTGGGAAGGAGCCTGGAAGCGAACCTGGAGAGATGTTGGGTGTGGGCGGGAGAAGTATGGAACATGGGCTTGTGGGGGGAGGGGGGATTTTAGGGAGTTGGGGAGCCGCCTCAGTGCAGATCCTGGCTGACCTCTAGCCTTTTCCATTCAGTCAGGCACATCTGCCCCTGTCCCCGTGTACTCCTGCACTCCCACTTCCCATTCAGCCAGGCATATCTGCACATGTCCCCATGTGGCCCTGCACTCTCCCCTCCCCCATCCTTATGTGGTTTTGTACCCCCTACTCCCATTCAGCCCTGTCTCAGTGTTGTCATCCCACTAGTTCCTGTGCCCTTATTGCAGTCTACCCCCGCCACTAGCCCTTCTGAACTTCAGTCTGTGTGGCCCCCCAAGCAACCCCATATGCCCTGCTCTGTCCGCCCCCCCATATCTAGGCCTCCTCACCTGGCCTTTCGAGCAGGGCATTGTGAGGAAGGCAGCCTATGCCTCCTCTCCGTGGTTGGTTGCTCCAGCCTGTGAGCCATTGGTCCTTGGTGAGCAAAAGGTGTAATTGTAACATGACTCCTCTCAAGGCTTCCTTTTGCATCCCCCTCAGAATCAACCATGGAGGGGAGGGAGGATTTTTTTTTTGCAGGGGGGACGACATTAATTCTACAATTGCGCAGTGGCGCAGAGTTACTCCAGGAGTACTGTATGCAGCAAGGATATGCATTCCTCACTGACACCTGTAGAAGTATGAAGAATTTGTGAAATATTTTGCAGCTTCTCTGACTAGTGGTCCTATAAAGGTAGCCAGCCAGTCAGGCAGTGGCATGGACAGCTGCAGCGGCACAGGAGCCAGCAAACAGAGCTGTAAACAGGGGAGTTTGAGTGGGAGTTTACAGGGGCAGTTTGGGGGAAGACTGAGAGGCAGGCAGAGGAACACACAGGCTACTGAAGGGAGTGTGCAGTGTTCTAGCAGTGTCTTGGTGTTGGGGGGTTGTTTTGCTGTGGCAGTGGTGTTTTGGGTTGGTTTGTGTTTCACAGATTTACAGGATTTAGGTGGGAAACCTATGACAGATACAGAGGCAGCAGTTGTAGTGACCCGAGCAATGGAAGACTCAATGAAGATGACTGGACGTGGAAGCTGCGCCATGTACATGATCCTGGAGGGGGTACCCGAAAAGAGTTTTGTCTGCATGAAATGCCGCCTGATAGAGCTGATGGAAGAAAAGATCCGAGGATTGGAGATACAGGTGGAAACTCTGGTCGAGTTTAGAAGGGGGTTCGAGCAGATGATGGAGCAAAGACATGATGAGGCTGAAGGGAAAAGCTCAGACTTGCAGATGGAAACAGGACCAAACAACACTGAGGGGAGACTGCTGGGTGAGGAAAGTGGACGGTGGAAGCGTGTGACTAAGTGAACCAGGCAGAGGAAAAGACGGGCTAGTGAAGGAGCAATAGAGCTCAGGAACAGGTTTGCGGAGTTGGAAAACAAAGAAGGGGCACAGCAGGTGGTTGCTGAAGGTGAGAGGGAAGGAAGAAGAGAAGAGCAGCTAGCCCTATAAGGAAAGGGGAAGAGTCAATGGAGATGACACTAAACATGAACCCGAGGAGGATATGGGATGGGTTGCAGAGGATTGCAAGGGTGAATAGGAATCGAGAGGACTTGCAGCCAGAGGGAACAGGGGATAGACCAGTAAATCGCACCGTCACCAGGAAAAGGCAGGTCTACGTGATTGGGGACTCCTTACTGAGAAGAACAGACAGGCCGGTAACCAGAGCTGATCCAGAGAACAGAAGGGTGTGCTGTCTGCCTGGTGCTAAGATACAGGCTGTGGACCTGAGGCTGAAGAGGATCCTAATGGGAATGGGAAAGAATCTGTGATTGTCCTTCATGTGGGAATGAATGATACAGGTAGATTCTCAGTGGAACATATCAAGGAAGACTATGCCAGGCTGCAACATCCGACGAAGTGGGTATTCACCCACGAAAACTCATGCTCCAATACATCTGTTAGTCTATAAGGTGCCACAGGACTCTTTACTGCTGGTGCAGGAAGTGAAACTGGATATTATAGGGATAACAGAAACATGGTGAAATAGTCGTCACGACTGGAGTACAGGTATTGAAGGGTATGTGCTGTTTAGGAAAGGACAGAAATAAAGGCAAAGGTGGTAGAGTAGCATTGTATATCAATGATGAGGTAGACTGTAAAGAAATAAGAAGGGATGGAATGGATAAGATAGAGTCTGGGCAAAAATCACATCGGGGAAGAAAGCTACTAGAGCCTCCCCTGAGATACTGCTTGGGGTGTGCTGTAGACCGCCCGGATCTGATTTGGCTATGGATAGAGACCTTTTTAATGTTTTTAATTAAATAAATACTAATGGGAATTGTGTGATCATGGGAGACTTTAACTTCCCAGATATAGACTGGAGGACAAATGCTAGTAATAATAATACGGCTCAGATTTTCCTAGATGCAGTAGCTGATGTATTCCTTCACCAAGTAATTGCTGAACCAGCAAGAAGGGATACCATTTTAGATTTGGTCTTGGTGAGTAGTGAGAACCTCATAGAATAAATGGTTGTAGGGGACAGCCTTGGTTTGAGCGATCCTGAGCTAATTCAATTTAAACTAAATGGAAGAATAAACAAAAATAGATCGATGACTAGGGTTTTTGATTTCAAAAGGGCTAACTTTTAAAGAATTAAGGAAATTAGTTAGGAAAGTGGTTTGGACTGAAGAACTTGGGAATCTAAAGGTGGAGGAAGCCTGGAATTACTTCAAGTCAAAGTTGCAGAAACTGTCAGAAGCCTGCATCCCAGGAAGGGGGAAAAAATTCATAGGCAAGGGTTGTAGATCAAGCTGGATGAGCAAGCATCTCAGAGAGGTGATTAAGAAAAAGCAGAAAGCCTACAAAGAATGGAAGATGAGAGTGATCAGCAAGGAAAGCTACCTTACTGAGGTCAAAAAATGTAGGATAAAGCGAGGAAAGCCATGTAGAGTTGGACCTTGCAATGGGAATTAAAACCAATAGTAAAAGGTTCTATAGCCATATAAATAAGAAAACAAAGAAAGAAGAAGTGGGACCACTAAACACTGAGGATGGAATGGAGGTTAAGGATAATCTAGGCATGGCCCAATATCTAAACAAATACTTTGCCTCAGTCTTTAATGAAGTTAATGAGGAGCTTAAGGATAATGGTAGGATGACAAATAGGAATGAGGATATGGAGGTAGATATTACCACATCTGAGAGAGAAGCCAAACTCGAACAGTTTAATGGGACGAAATCAGGGGGCCCAGATAATCTTCATCCAAGAATATTAAAGGAACTGGCACATGAAATTGCAAGCTCATTTGCAAGAATTTTTAATGAACCTGTAAAAGCAGCAAAGAATCCTCTGGCACCTTATAGACTAACAGACGTTTTGGAGCATAAGCTTTCATGGGTGAATACCCATTTCGTCAGATGCATGTAGTGGAAATTTCCAGGGGCAGGTATATATATGCAAGCAAACTACAGATAATGAGGTTAGTTCAATCAGGGAGGAAGAGGCCCTGTTCTAGCAGTTGAGATGCGAAAACCAAGGGAGGAGAAACTGGTTTTGTAATTGGCAAGCCATTCATTGTTTTTGTTTAATCCTGAGCTGATGGTGTCAAATTTGCAGATGAACTGAAGCTCAGCAGTTTCTCTTTGAAGCCTGGTCCTGAAGTTTTTTTGCTGCAGAATGGCCACCTTAAGGTCTGCTATAGTGTGGCCAGGGAGGTTGAAGTGCTGTCCTACAGGTTTTTGTATATTGCCATTCCTAATGTCTGATTTGTGTCCATTTATCCTTTTCTGTAGAGACTGTCCAGTTTGGCCGATGTACATAGCAGAGGGGCATTGCTGGCATATGATGGTGTATATTACATTGGTTGACGTGCAGGTGAATGAACCGGTGATGGTGTGGCTGGTCTGGTTAGGTCCTGTGATGGTGTTGCTGGTGTAGATATGTGAGCAGAGTTGGCATCGAGGTTTGTTGCATGGATTGGTTCCTGAGCTAGAGTTACTATGGTGCGGTGTGCAGTTACGGGTGAGAATGTTTCAGGTTGGCAGGTTGCCTGTGGGCGAGGACTGGCCTGCCACCCAAGGCCTGTGAAAGTGTGGGATCATTGTCCAGGATGGGTTGTAGGTCTCTGATGATGCATTGAAGGGGTTTTAGTTGGGGACTAGTGGATGGCCAGTGGAGTCCTGTTGGTTTCTTTCTTGGGTTTGTCTTGCAGTAGGAGACTTCTGGGTACACGTCTGGCTCTGTTGATCTGTTTCCTTATTTCCTTGTGCTGGTATTGTAGTTTTGAGAATGCTTGGTGTAGATTTTGTAGGTGTTGGTCTCTATCTGAGGGGTTAGAGCAGATGCAGTTTCACCTCAGTACTTGGCTGTAGACAATGGATCGTGTGATGTGCCTGGGATGGAAGCTGGAGGCATGAAGGTAAGCATAGCTGTCAGTAGGTTTTTGGTATAGGGTGATGTTAATGTGACCATCGCTTACCATCACTTGGGTGGCAGGCCAGTCCTCGCCCACAGACAGCCTGCCAGCCTGAAACATATTCTCACCAGTAACTGCACACCGCACCATAGTAACTCTAGCTCAGGAACCAATCCATGGAACAAACCTCTATGCCAACTCTGCCCACATATCTACACCAGCGACACCATCACAGGACCTAACCAGGCCAGCCACACCATCACCGGTTCATTCACCTGCACGTCCACCAATGTAATATATGCCAGCAATGCCCCTCTGCTATGTAGATTGGCCAACCTGGGCAGTCTCTACGGAAAAGGATAAATGGACACAAATCAGATATTAGGAATGGCAATATACAAAAACCTGTAGGAGAGCTCTTCAACCTCCCTGGCCACACTATAGCAGACCTTAAGGTGGCCATTCTGCAGCAAAAAAACTTCAGGACCAGGCTTCAGAGAGAAACTGCTGAGTTCAGTTCATCTGCAAATTTGACACCATCAGCTCAGGATTAAACGAAGACTGTGAATGTCTTGCCAACTACAAAACCAGTTTCTCCTCCTTTGGTTTTCGCACCTCAACTGCTAGAACAGGGCCTCATCCTCCCTGATTGAACTAACCTCATTATCTGTAGTTTGCTTGCATATATATATCTGCCCCTGGAAATTTCCACTACATGCATCTGACGAAGTGGGTATTCACCCGCGAAAGCTCATGCTTCAAAACGTCTGTTAGTCTATAAGGTGCCACAGGATTCTTTGCTGCTTTTACAGATCCAGACTAACATGGCTACCCCTCTGATACTTAAGTGAACCTGTAAACTCAGGGGTTGTACCATATGACTGGAGAATTGCTAGCATAGTTCCTATATTTAAGAAAGGGGGGAAAAAAGTGATCCAGGCAACTACAGGCCTGTCAGTTTGACATCTGTAGTATGCAAGGTCTTGGAAAAAAATTTGAAGGAAAAAGTAGTCAAAGACATTGAGGTCAATGGTAATTGGGACAAAATACAACATGGTTTTACAAAAAGTAGATCATGCCAAACCAACCTGATCTCCTCCTTTGAGAAGGTAACAGATTTTTTAGACAAAGGAAATGCAGTGGATCTCATTTACCTCGATTTCAGTAAGGCATTTGATATGATTCCACATGGGGATTTATTAGCTAAATTGGAAAAGATGGGGATCAATATGAAAATTGAAAGGTGGATAAGGAACTGGTTAAAGGGGAGACTACAATGGGTCGTACTGAAAGGTGAATTGTCAGGCTGGAGGGAGGTTATTAGTGGAGTTCCTCAGGGATCGGTTTTGGGACCAGTCTTATTTAATCTTTTTATTACTGATCTTGGAACAAAAAGTGGGAATATGCTAATAAAGTTTGTGGATGACACAAAGCTGGGAGGTATTGCCAACACAGAGAAGGACCGGGATATCATGCAGGAAGATCAGGATGAACTTGTAAACTGGAGTAATAGTAATAGGATGAAATTTCATAGTGAAAAGTGCAAGATCATGCATTTAGGGATCAATAACAAAAACTATTGTTATAAGCTGGGGAGGCATCAGTTGGAAGTAACAGAGGAGGAGAAGGACCTCAGAGTATTGGTTGATCACAGGATAACTATGAGCCGCCAATGTGATATGGCTGTGAAGAAAGCTAATGCGGTCGTGGGATGCATCAAGCAAGGTGTTTCCAGTAGAGATAAGGAGGTATTGGTACCGTTATAAAAGGCGCTGGTGAGACCTCATCTGGAATACTGTGTGCAGTTCTGGTCTCCCATGTTTAAGAAGGATGAATTCAAACTGGAACAGGTTCAGAGAAGGGCTACTAGGATGATCCAAGGAATGGAAAACCTGTCATATGAAAGGAGACTCAAAGAGCTTGGCTTGTTTAGCCTAACCAAAAGAAGGCTGAGGGGAGATATAATTGCTCTCTATAAATATATCAGAGGAATAAATACCGGGGAGGGAGAGGAATTACTTAAGCTCGGTACCAGTGTGAACACAAGAACAAATGGATATAAACTGGCTATCAGGAAGGTTAGACTTGAAATTAGATGAGGGTTTCTAACCATCAGAGGAGTGAAGTTCTGGAACAGGCTTCCAAGGGAAGTAGTGGGGTCAAAAGACATATCTGGCTTCAAGACTAAGCTTGATAAGTTTATGGAGGGGATGGTATAATGGTATAGCCTCATTTTGGCAATTAATTGATCCTTTGACTACTAGCGGTAAATATGCCCAATGGCTTGTGATGGGATGGGATGTGAGTTACTACAGAGAATTCTTTCCTGGGTATCTGGCTGGTGAGCCTTACCCACATGCTTAGGATTTAGCTGATCACCATATTTGGGGTCGGGAAGGAATTTTCCTCCAGGGCAAATTGGCAAAAGCCCTGGGGGGGTTTCGCCTTCCTCTGCAGTGTGGGGCATGGGTCACTTGCTGGATGGTTCTCTGCACCTTGAAGTCTTTACACCATGATTTGAGGACTTCAGTGGCTCAGACACAGGTTTGATACAGGAGTGGGTGGGTGAGATATTGTGGCCTGCATTGTGCAGGAGGTCAGACTAGATGATCATAATGGTCCCTTCTGACCTTAAAGTCTATGATTCTATGTAAAGGGGGTGTTTTTAAAATAAAGTTTATACTTGGAAAAAAATTACTCTTTTGGCTCTGAAAATGTGGTGTCTGTTTCACCCTAAAAACATCCAAATTTTATAAATGCAAATAGAGAGGTGTTTGATCTCATTACTTGGTTTTTATGTCTGAGAAATAATTTATTCTTTGGGACAATGTGATATCTCTATTTGGGATTTTATTTGATGTTTTATAGTTGATGTTGGAAAATTTCATTGTGGAATGCAAGTTTCCTCCAGAGCCAGATGCAGTTTGTTCTTATCAGCAGTGCCATGGACATTCGAAAATTCAAATCTATTTTACTGACCCAGACTTCAAGGTAAACTTATTTTTTAAAGGGTTTTGGAGATTAAACGATTTGCTGGAGTTATACAAGTTTTATGTGAAACATAAAATCTTAATTTTTTGTTGTTGTTGAATGGTACTTTTTTTTCTTTGAAAGCATAAATTCCTATGGTCTTCAAATTTTAGGGTTTTATACAGATTACTTGCTGTCAGCAGTGTAAAGTGGAGTTTCACATCAGCTGTTGGAAAAAGATGAAAACTACAATTTACAGTGATAAAAATGACAAGGTAAGACCCATGTCAAACTTCTATTTAAGTATTGATTATTAACTGTATTCCAGGGGTGTAGCTGTGCTAAAGTTATTAAGATGAGTACAATCCTGGAGCCTTAACATTTCACCTGTCCTGTGGGGAACATACAGTCTGTGTTGCAGGCGTAGGGAAATCCTGCAGGCATCAAGGTATCTATGGAGGACAGGGATATTTATGTAGAGGCTCAATGTGTCTGTTCTATTTACCTCTTACTTTATGGATGCTTGATTCCCTTAGATACCTTGCTATTACAGCCTCCCCATCAGCTAATACTCCAAAACCAAAAGGGTTTAACTTTGCATAGGGAGACTTGGCAGAAGATAATGGTGGCAATCAGTATAATCTTCTGTTGGGAAATCGCAGCAGGTTCGGGATGGGAAAATGAGGCTGTTAACATCAGGAAAGACCCTTTCTCAATCCATAGAGCACAAATTCTGTGGTCAGAAAATGGGAGGATTTCATCATTGCTTTGAAGAATAAAAGAGTATGTGCCATGAGTGACTGCTCTCATCTTTTTGATCCCAGCCATTTTATGCCATGACTGGCTTCTCTCAGCTAAATGCAAATAGAGGCCTAAGCCTTTAGTGATGGTCTTAATTAGCTTGGTCAGCTCAAGTTCAGTATACACAATAGCATTTCTATACAAAAGCACAGAGATAGTGCATCTTTCCATTTGATTGAAAACAGAATTTTTTTTTTCTGCATACCTGATCTTCCCCAACAGGATTTTCTTCAAGAATCATGCTTCACTCCTGATTGTAAAGGCCTCATTTCAAAAATTGTTATCTTCAGTTCTTCTGGTCTCGTGAAATGTGAGGTAAGTAATTAAACTTCAGTGTGAAATGAGAATCAGTTTTTAAAAACAAACCCTCATCTTGCAATTAAGATCCACTGGAGGCTTGTACAGTGTTACTTACTGACAGTGCAGTTACATAATTTCACTAGGGGATCACAACACTACATAGCTCAATTAACTTTTTTAGTCCCCCCCCTCGAGGGAGGTGGTGGTGTGGTTGTGGTTTTGATACCTATTTTACAAATGGGTAAAAAGAGACAAAGGGTAAAGTGATTTGCCCTTGGTGAGATAGCAAGTCAATGTACTGTGTTGACCTTACTACAAAACCACAGGTAAATTGGAATGTTTTAAATATAAGCTTCTTACGTTTATTATAAGACCTTGATACACAAATGTAATTTAGTGGAAGCTTCATAGAATTTTCATAGTACAATAAGTATGAGGTGGTCTGGCTGTACTAGTTTTAACATCCATGCTGTCTCAGATTCCTTGCACCTAAGTATCCCAACTTGTTTTGGACTGGTGACGTACTGAAACGACTGACTGTTGTAGGAGCAGGATTTCTGCCTGTTGAAGTAAATCCAATTCTTCGAGTATGAACCTCTTGAGCCCTTGATTGGAGATTTCCTATTAGCAGTGTCTGTTTGGTCCATGTGTGCACTTGATACGACCTTGTGTCACACACAGATGGTGTATAGAGCTGTAGTAGTGAAATGTCTGAGTTCTCCTCTACCACCTCAGCCTGAGACTGAGTTCTAGCATGTCCACCTCAGCATGTGCTACATGAACGACATGGCTACAATTACATGGCATACTGTTGTTCTTAGTTTAGTATTTCTATTTAGCATTAGCTGTTGTCAGTATAGGATTAGTTAGATAGTAGTGAGAGAGTTTTTTTTTTTTTTTTTCTCTCCCTTTTTTCCTCCTTTTTTCTGTGGAGCTTATTTGACCTGGCTGGACATGTCTGGCTCACCCAGTTTCAAATGCTGTCATTCTTGTCGGGAGGCTATTCCTATTAGCGATGACCAGTCTAGGTATATCTGTTGCTTGGGAGAGTCCTATATCTCCCAAAAGTGTAACTCTTGTCTGACTTTCAAATCTACAGCACAGGAGAATTGGGAGTTTGATCATATGAGACACTGGGAAATAATTGTAAGGAATGCTTCTTCTCTATTGTGACCTTCTCTGTCAGAATACCTTTCCCATGAACTAGTTGTCTATCTATATAACCAAAGCTTGCAGTTTTATATGGCTTGAGCAGCCCAGGTGGCTGCATTTTTTTTTTTTTTAAATTCAAGCTATTACATTGTTGACTTCTGCAACATCAAGTGTCATTTTTGTTTTTATTGTTAAGAATATTGCTTTAGAACTCAAATTCAATTAACGTGGTGTCATTTTTTTGTAGTTTGAACAAAAAATCCCCAAAATTAAGGATCCACCAAGAGCCAGTGTTAAACAGAAATGTTCAAGGTAAGATTTATAGGATTAACAGTAATTTAAATTTACAATAGGATGGGATTATATATTTCAGAAATTGCTGAAGTACTCCAGATATTTTAGAGAGGTGATAGTTTCTTTCTTTATGGCTCTGGCAAGGATTCAAATGATTATTTGATTCATCTGTGTTCACTATGTTACTAGAAAGTTGACAAACTACAGGGAGTTCAGAAAACAGCATAAAATATTTTAGGGATTCCTAATTTGATAGCAGGATGAAAAAGCTAAATGTTTACAAACATGATTAAATCAGAGCTCATATTGAGCTGGTACTAGGTAATAAGTCTTATTAGCAGTTCTGTAGTTGGCAATTTCTAAAGAACTAAGTTTTCGTTTTAAAAAACAAAACAAAAAACCTGAAAAACCACTTTATTTGCATTTATATAGTGCTGGTATGACTCTCAATGGGAGTGCTATTGTGTGACAAAAGACCCTTAATAGTCTGCTAATGGCTTCTTGCTTAACATGCAAGCCACAAACTGCCAGAGAGAGCAGAAAAAAAAAATTCTCTCTGGTTCCCTTTTAAAACCAACTGTTTCTCTCTGCTAAAAAGCCCTTAGCAGAGAAAAGAAAATTATAATATTCCTACTGGCTTCTGGATTCTGTCTATATCCCACCACTGCTACACCATATCATAACCTTAGTCCCAGATTTGGACCTTAGCGTCCAAAATATGGGGGTTAGCATGAAAACCTCCAAGCTTAGCTACCAGCTTGGACCTGGTACCTGCTGCCACCACCCAAAAAATTAGAGTGTTTTGGGGCACTCTGGTCCCACTGAAAAACCTTCCCTGGGGACCCCAAGACCCAAATCCCTTGAGTCTCACAACAAAGGGAAATAATCCTTTTTCCCTCCCCCCCTCCAGGTGCTCCTGGAGAGATACACAGACACAAGCTCTGTGAATCCCAACAGAGTGACTCCCCCTCTCCGTTCCCGGTCCTGGAACAAAAAGGACTTTCCTATTCCCCCAGAGGGAATGCAAAATCAGGCTAGCCAATTCAACACACACCGATCTCCTCTGATTTCTTCCTCCCACCAATTCCCTGGTGAGTAAAGACTCAATTTCCCTGAAGTAAAGAAAAACTCCAACAGGTCTTAAAAGAAAGCTTTATATAAAAAAGAGAGAAAAAATACAAATGGTCTCTCTGTATTAAGATGATACAATACAGGGTCAATTGCTTAAAAGAAATATGAATAAACAGCCTTATTCAAAAAGAATACAAATCAAAGCACTCCAGCACTTATATTCATGCAAATACCAAAGAAAAGAAACCATATAACTTACTATCTGATCTCTTGGTCCTTACACTTAGAAACAGAAGATTAGAAAACAGAACTACTTCTCCAAAGCTCAGAGAAAAGCAGGCAGCCAGAAAACAAAGACCTCAGACACACAATTCCCTCCACCCAAAGTTGAAAAAATCCGGTTTCCTGATTGGTCCTCTGGTCAGGTGCTCCAGGTGAAAGAGACATTAACCCTTAGCTATCTGTTTATGACAATGGCCGTGAAGAAAACCTTCAAAATATGAATCAATGCAAAGAGTCTTCTCTTAATCTCTATACAGAGAGAATCAAAGGTCAAATTAATTCCTGTAGTAATTCCACTGGTTTCCATAAAATTTGAACTAATTCTTCTGAAGTGCAAATTGCTCCATTCATCTCAATAGGCTATTAAATCTGAAGCTAATTATAATTATTTAAGATTGGTAAATGCCGATTCACTGCTCACAATCTTATCACAAACAACCTGGGATTCCGGGACTGTGAGTGGAATTGAGAACCATCTCTTCCCCTTCATTCTGCTCACCAATCTGACCCATGGCCTAAGTAGCTATGAAGGGAGGGGAAGGAAGAAAAGGGAATTTTGCTGCCTTTCTTGACATATGTATGTTTTGCTTTGAGTGATGGTCCATTTTGTATTCCACTGTGGGATATACATGCACCAGAGGCCAGAGAATTTGAAAGTAGTGTCCATTGGTCTATGAATGCACTCTAGTTCACCTCACGCCTCCAACTGAGGGGATAAAGGGTAGGGTCGTCCAACTGCCTCTCCAGTTCCTTCTCACTGCTACATGGTACAGGTTGGAACCATTAGTGTCCACAGCTTCAACTTTGTCCCATAAATAATTACTTTTGGGGGAATTCTGCGCCAAAAAATTAAAAATTCTCCGTGCAGTATTTTAAAATTCTGCATAGTTTATTTGTCAAAATAACGCAATATAAAAACACCAGTTTCAGTTATTTTGGTAATTTATTTAAATTACAATACAATGGATGGGGAGAATGGGTGTGGAGCGCATTGGAGAAAATCCCCAAACCCTATTTGTATAATAGTAATAGTTAGGTTTGACTCTTTATTTCTAGTTATTAGTCAACAAATATATGCAGCCATATGCTCAGTATTACATCATAGGCAGCTGAAGAGCAAGTGAGGGCTGGGGAATTAAACTCACAATTTATATTGGCTACCATCTCCAGAAAAGTCAGTAGTAAACAGTTAATGGAACACATTTTTGATAAGAAAATTTTTTTCAGTCCAAAAATTTAGACCAGTTCTAATCACTAAACCACCATAAGCATTTATACTACTATATTGTTATTTACAATAATTGATGTCTCTCACAGCACCTCCCCACACACACGCACACACTGATTTATGTCTTCGCTGGCTGCTCCAAGCTGCTGGGGAGGAGCAAGTGATTGTTCTTGCGACTTCTCTGCTTCCCCTCAGAAATCATTTTTCTGCGGGAAAGCAAAGCAATCTGCAGACAATATGAATTCTGTGTCCGCACTGTGGCGCAGAATTCCCCCAGGAGTAAACAATAAATAACTTAATTGTAAATTGTTAAGTTTTAATAGTTTTAGCAAATATAACAATTCTAGTAGCTTTAGTGTTAGATTAGTCTATCAGGGTACCCACCTCATCCTGTACCCTGTTCAGGTATTACATCCAGGACCCAGGCTTCAAACTCTGTTCTTCCTGCCCATGATCCTTCTCTGTCAGTGACAGCCACCAGCACTGCCTGTACTGCTTTGGGGAAGCTCACATCACAGCAAGGTGATTAGCATCTCTTCAGCCAGAAGACAGATGAGTCCCTCCATACCCGGAAGGATTAGTGCTGCCCTCCGATCGCTGGGGAGATACACACCTGGTCCTAAGAGGAAGTTTCATTGCCCATGGGCTAAATTGAGGTATATGGCTCACCAGTTATTCTATCAGAGGTCCTATGAGCCACCACATAAGAGAGAGAGTGTACAGAAGTCCTGCTTCCCTACGTCCTCCACAACAGGTTTTGCATCTCAGTCTCAGCCATCAGCTCGATGTTATCTTTGATGAGAGCTTGAGAGCCACTAAGCCCACCACCTCCTGACTCCAGCACACCATTCGGGGTTTGTCTAGATCTCTTTTTCAACAGCTGAAGTGCAATAACAATAGACAAGTGGGTGCTGACTGTCATCCACTCTGGCTGTGTGATAGTTTGCATCACTACCTCCCCTGAAACCCTCCTCCCTGTCCCCCTTTAGGGAACTCTCTCACAAGAATTGGATCACACAAGAGGTGGATTCCTTAATGCAGAGAGGAGCAATAGAACACATTCCTCCACAATACCAAGGGAGAGGGTTTTACTCAACCTCCTTCCTAATACCTAAAAAGAAGAGTGGTTGGAGACCAGTCTTCAACCTCCACCATCTCAACCACTTTATTCGCAAACTCAGATTTCTCATGTCAGATTAACAGCAATAATTCTGTCTTTAGAAAATGGCATGTGATCCATGGCTCTCAATATGAAGGATGCTTGCTTTCACTTAGATATCCACTCCACCCACAAGTATTTTCTCAGATTTATGGTGGGCCCCAACTATTTTCAGTACAAGATACTCCCCTTCAGAATAGCAACTGCACCCAGAGTCTTTACCAAGATATTCTCAGTTGTTGCAGCCCACATTTGACGTCATGGCCTTTTTGTCTTTCCCATACCTTGATGACTGGCTCCTTGCTGCCACACCTGGAGGGCCTATGGATTGAGTTGAATAATGCTACACTTGCGCTCTGTACTGGGAGTCAGCATAAACATGGAAAAATCTGCTCTTGCCCCACACAATCTCTAGACGCCATTGGGGCAACCCCAAGTTATATCAGCGCAAGGGCGTACCTGCTCACAGACGGGTTTCAGACTATGAACAATATCATAGGTCACATCACAAACTGTCCTCAGATACCAGGCAAAACATGTCTGTCCCTAATTGGTCATGTGGCCTTGTGCACTTACATCATCCTATTGGCAAGACTTTATCTTTGTTGCCTTCAGGTATAAACCGTCATTCCATGAACCACATGGTGATAGTTTCTGGCAAGGTATTGCCGTCCTTCCTATGGCAGACAGATTCTCATTAAATATGCGTGGGGTCCCCTTTCTCTCTTCCTCTCCAGACAGGACCATCATTATGGATACATCCCTACTAGGTTGGGGAGCCTACGTGAACAACCACACAGCACAATGGGTTTGAACATCTGGATAGGCCAGGATGCACATCAATATCCTGGAACTACAGATAGTATGGAAGGCTTGTGAGTTCTTTCTTCCATTCATTCCCATCACCATGTCCTTATAATGTCAGACAACACTACAACAGTCTTCTACATCAACAAAAAAGGGGGATTGAGGAAGAGGCCTCTGGAACTGGTGCCTTAGCAATCAAATCACCCAATCAGCAGTTTACCTCCCAGGAAAACAGAATGTGCTCACAGACTGTCACAGACATTTTGCAATCGATCATGAGTGGGAGGAGGCTTCATGATGTGGTACTTTGCAACATTTTCATTCTGTGGGGAAATCCCAACCAGGGATCTATTCACCTCTCAAGTAAACAGTAAATGCACTACATATTGCTCCAGAGGAGCCCTAGGTCACCACTCCCAGGGCGATGGTCTCCTTCTTACTTGATAAGATCAGGTTCACCTATACCTTCTCTCCACCAACCTCCTGCCATGAGCTCTAGGCAAGATCCCACTGAACAGAGTGAGGGTCATCCTGATCACCCTCTTCTGGTTTCTCAGCCTTCTACACATGTTGTCTCACCCACCAATCTTTCTCCCAATGTTTCCTGAGCAGCTGAGGGCACCACCACATCCACCTTCTCAAGGTTACTCAGTTTTCACTCACCCACTAACCAATAGGTTCTAGAAAAGGGTTAATAAGAACCTTCCCACCTGCTCAGATGCTTGCATCCCAGTGGGACCTGAATCTCATTCTCTCAGTGCTAATAAGCCCCCCTTTGAGCCTTTATTACACCACTACCTCGATATAACACCACCTGATATAACACAAATTTGGATGTAACGCGGTAAAGCAGTGCTCCGTGGGGGTGGGGCTGCGCACTCCAGTGGGTCAAAGCAAGTTCAATATAACACGGTTTCACCTATAATGCGATAAGATTTTTTGGCTCCCAAGGACAGCATTATATCGAGGTAGAGCTGTACTTGTTCCATGTTCCCTCCTTTCCATGGAAGTTGCCTTTCTTGTAGCCATCACATATGTGAGGGGGTTTGGCAAACTTGGAGCTCAAGCTTTTCCATACTGCAATACCCCTGTATTTTTCTGTTTCCCTTTCCTCTTCGCCCCAGGATCTAGCAACGATGGCAGATCCTCCATATACTGTATTTCATAAGGATAAGGTTTCTTTACCTCTACACCCCAAATTCATGCCTAAAGTCAGAATTTCACCTTAACCAATCCATACACTTACCTGCTTTCTTCTCAAAGCCACACACTTCTGCAGAAGAATGAAGACTCCTCTCACTCGAGCTTTGGCTTTCTACCTGCAGAGATCAAAACCAATCGGGAAATCCCGGAGACTGTTTGTTGCTGTAGCAGAAAGAGTTGGCGGACATGCCATTTCCACCAGAGAATCTTCAAATAGATATCTGGCTCCATTCTACTCTATCAGCTTTCAAACTCCAACTCCCCCCTCTCTGCCCCCCCCCCCCCCAAAAAAAATCCCTCCCCTGGAGTTAAGAGGTCATTCCACCATGGCTTAAGCAACGACTATAGCATCTCTTGAGGAGGTACATTATGCCCTGGTGCTGAACTCTTCTGCTGATGCCTCCTTTGGGATGGCAGTACTCCACTCAACCCTACTGTGTACATCATCACATCTTTCTCCTACTGTTTGTCAATCACCCACAGTGGTGTACAATAGGGACCATCACTCGACAAAGAAGAGAAGGTTACTTACTTTTAATTGGAGGTCCTTGAAGATGTGTAATCCCTGTCTGTATTCCAGTACTTGCCCTCCTTCCTCTCTGCTTTGCATCTTATCTGATTTGTGGTAGAGAAAAAATCGGAGAGGCGATATGTCCATCCCGCCCTTTATCCTTTCGATCGGAGGCACCAGGTGAACCAGGGTTGATGCGCAGACCAACAGGCATGACTTTCAAATTATCTGGCTCCAGGAGCATGGGTATGCATGCATCACCTGCAGTAGAATTCAGATAGGGACCACATATCTTGAAGACCCTCCTGTTACAGCTATGTAACCTGCTATTATGGAAGTTGAGCACTTCTAGCAGAGAATACAGCCGAGAGCAGTGTTTCTGAACAACCAGTCCATAGCAGCCTCCTTCCTACTGCCTGAGATTTCCCAGACATAGTTTAGAAAGGCAGGAAGCTGGTCCCTGATAAAAATGTTGAGAAATGCTGCATTAGAACATGAGTGGTCAATCTGGAGGTTGTAACCATTCAACCGGTCTCAGATTGTTAAGTGGGAGGAAGGAAATGGCTAGATTCAAGCTACATGGGAGGGGCACTACAGTATGGAAAAGCTTGAGCACCTCTACCCTAGAGCATTTCCTTGACTGAAAAATTCTATATGGATCCTAAGAAAATGCTGGTTAAAAACTGAATTGTGTATACAGGTTACGTTTGAATGTTCGATTTGCATGGTCTTGGCATTGCTGTAATATCTCTAAAGTAGTTTGCATTTATTGCTCACAACATATTTGACAGAGTGGTAAATACTGGTGCTTTATAGTAAGAGGATAAACTTGTTTGATTAGACAGGAACCCTGGGAAATCCAAACTGTAAATATGTATTGGACAGGTTCAGTATAGATCCTCAGTATTTTATTCTCCTTAATCTCGTTACAAAAGGAAAATTATCTGAAGTAATGAGATATTCATTAAACTGGTTTCATTTAGGTAGGAGTTTAGATTACTTGGAATATTAATTCCAATAATGAGAGATACATGTGTAAAGATGGATTTCTTGTGTTATTTAAGCTGGTCATAGGAACTTTTTTTTAACATTTATTTATAAATAATTCAACATCTTGTAAATGTTAGATGTAAAGATGGGCATGCTTGCTACATCAGAGTCTTTTAAAGTCAGCTCCTTCTAATAGATATTATTGTAAAATATTTAGGATATTCTGTCTACATCTACAAGCTTCAAATAAGTTGTTCAGTATGCCTGAAGGTAGATGGTCTCCATTACTTTTTAACTGAAGAAATAGCTATATTCAAATTTTACTTCTCTATGGTTTGACTAATGACTTCTACTGTGAAAAATGTATAATGTAAGCTGACAAATGTTCTAATAGGTGGAGTATGGTTTGTAAACTGCCAGAGAAAAAATGGTCTATTGATAGTTGAGGCTGATTTGCCTCACTTATCAGTTCCATTTATCAGTTCTAGGAAGCTAAAAATAAAAAAAGAAAAAAAATTGAAGAGAAAGCGTGTAAGAGAAGAAGCACTGAACTCAGCAAAAGATAGCATGGAAGAAAATAAAAGGGAAGATACTACATCTAAGTATGATAGTCATAAAGGTACGTGGAAGTTTAAGATATTTTATTATAGAATACATTTGTATTGTAGTGTATTGCTATACATTATATAAACAAATGGATATTTTGATTAGCATAAGTAGCAATTTTAATGTACCCTCAGTGAATTGAATATGAATATTATTTTAAGGAAAGGATTATAAATACTGATCTGGAGTGTCTTATATAGTCACGTTGCTTAATTACTTGATTATTTGCATTACCATGGTGCATAGGAGCCCTAGCCAATGCCTATGGGAAGATGCTCAAATACTACAGTGATGAACACAGTAGAAGAATCTGTGTAGAACAGAATAGCTCTTTACATATTTATTGTAGTGCTAACATTCAAATGAAAATGTATTTACCAAAAATGGGTGAGATAAGATGGCTGTGGCAAGCTTTAATTTAGAATTTAATTTACTTTTCATAGACTTCTCTAAAATTAGACAATACAGTATTAAATAAAATACTACTGTGTTTCACATTAAACAGTTTACTATTTTGTATGTACTAGTTGTGGAAAAGATAGTGGATAGTTGCTTTAATTTAATTTTCCTTTGAGAATTGTGTGTGTAGATTCTCACATATGGGATGAACACATGCCCTTGGTGCAATCAGAGCACAGTCTTTCCCTTCCCTGCTCCCCTTTGGGACCCTTTTTTCCCTCCAGGCAGCATAGAATGAAATAGTGTTAGGTGAGTGGGGATTAGAAATCATCTGTGGAGAATGTTCATTAGTTTCCACCTTCTTGGAGTTGGAATCCAATGCTTGTTGAACCAACAATTGAGCCTCTGTGTTATCTTTATATTATCTACCCTTCCAATCCATGGTCTTTGTACTGTAACCTCAGATAGGGGAAATCTAAGATTTACTGGCTGGTCCTCCTTAAATAATGTTTCATAAGAGTAGTTCCTTAACCAAGTTTCTGCCTAGGTGGTTTCCAAGTTCCATCTGAATCTATGCACAAATCTGCAGTTATTCTTCCCTGAAACCTCATTCCATGTTGGAGAAACTAGGTTACATATCTTTGAGAGTTTAAGAGTTCAGAGCTACCATTTAATTATATCAAACCTGTTTATAAGCCCGGATGAAGGGTGAGGGGGTGTGCTCTGTATTGTTCTTGCACGTGTATCCGATCCAAAAGGTTTTAGGGTGTAAGAGACTAAAGCATGTTAGATGAGCCTACCTTATGTAAGATGATAAAGGCCTAATAATTATTTAGTGGATAATTGATTAGCAGTGTATACATAGATGTATAAGCAATATCTATGCAGCTTTTGTAGGCCTGAGTCATTGAGTGTAGTTGCTATGAGTTCTGTATAATCTTTTAGAGATTAAAAAAAGTATGAACAAAGATTCCTGGCAAAAAAAAATTAACACTTGAATATTCTATTACTGACTTTTTAGAGTGTCTGGGGAAAACAAAGAAGATCCTTATCAAATAATAGGATTGATAGCTTTGCTTCCCTTTTTAGCAATAACAATGTGCTATGTAACTTAATGTGTGATTTGAAACATCATGTATGGCAATAAATAATACGAAATAGGAAAGATTTGGGGTAGCCAGTGCATAAAAGGATGTTGATAAAAGATATGTAATATTGTGCATAAAAGATCAATGTTACAGGAGTGGGTGGGTGAGATTCTGTGGCCTGCATTGTGCAGGAGATCTACATTGCATTATTTGAGCCCGAGTCTAATCACCCATGTCCCAATTCACCAGCCTGCTACCTTCCACCTGATCACTGGGGTGTAGTCTTGTATTTATGCAAATGAAGCCTGGTTTTTTGGCTCTAAGAACTCAGCATAAGCAGTGGTTTTGTCTGCCTAAGCAGTGGATCTGTCTGCTTTTCTTGGATTTGTGAGGTAATCTGTGGGCCTATTGAATCAGTCCTGAAATATCCTTACATAGGGTACTCTCCAACAGGTCTAAATGATCATCACCAGCATCTCTCAGACATGTATCACAGATGTGTAAGGCTGCTGTCTGGTGCTCAGTTCATACATGCACACAACCATTACTTTAGACTTGGGTAGGTCTGGTCCCAAATCTGGGGGAGAGCAGCACTTCAGTCTGTTGTTTTTTAATTTATCTTCAGACTCTTCTTCTTCGAAGGTGGTTAGTGCTAGTTAATCTCACATGTGGCAGTCTGTTAGAAGCAGTTCTGGAAGGAGAAAGAAAGATTACTTGCTAGTGACTGTAGTTCTCACATTTGCCACCCATCTTTTCTTCATTGTGTTTTGCAAAGACTTTCAAGCAGGGATAAAGCCAAGGTTCCATAAATACCCTTAAAACATAATGTTCAGATGCATGCATCCACACTGGTCATTGCTGCTCTGGAGAGTTCCATCCAGGCACCCAGGGTGCCTATGCATTCCATGTGGTGGTAATTTAAAGCTAAAATTACTGGTAGTTAAAATTTTCTTTCTAATATTAATTGAGGAAGTATGGTTTTCTCCTTCTGTAAATCAGTTTCTTATGCATCTAAAATTCAATTACCAGTATGAGAAATTCTGTTAGTTTATAGCAGGGGTCAGCGGCCTTTCAGAAGTGGTGTGCCGAATGTTCATTTATTCACTCTAATTTAAGGTTTCATGTGCCAGTAATGCATTTCAGTGTTTTTAGAAGGTCTCTTTCTATAAGTCTACAATATATAACTAAGCTATTGTTGTATGTAAAGTAAGTAAGGTTTTTAAAATGTTTGAGAAGCTTCATTTAAAATTAAATTGAAGTGCAGAGCCCCCTGGACCGGTGGCCAGGACCCGGGCAGTGTGAGTGCCACTGAAAATCAGCTCGCGTGCCACCTTCTGCATGCGTGCCATAGGTTGCCTACTCCTAGTCTATAGCAAGTGCAAGTAGAACCCCTTGTAGCCAAATTTGAGTTCCAGTTCACATGATACATTATTTTTTAAACGTTTTTTAATAAAGTTGATCTATATTTTGGGATTGATTCCGTTTTGCAGCTGTTCTAAACGGACATAACAATCTTGCTTTATTTTGTTATAGGTCATGTTCAGAGGTTCTTATTTGCTAGTGATAGAGTCCTGCAGCATATTTTGCAGAATGTTGAACAGATGAAAACTGGTGTACATGACACTTCCAAACTTCTAAGTGAACTACTATCTTGGTGGGTAATCAGTGAGGAGGATTACAGCATGTGTTCCACAAGTAGCAGTACATCAAATGAAGTGATGGAGCAGCTCATAAGTCATTTAATTCAGAAGAAGAATAGAGTAAACACAAGAATTTTTGTCCATGTGCTGAGTGAGCTTGAGGAAGTGGATCCCAAATTACATGAGTGGATAAAAGATCTGAACAGTTTTGGTAGGTCCTGTTTCATATAACTGTAAGATGACTTAATTTGCAGATGAAATTATAAAATTAAGCATGCTTTCCACCTTTCTTTTTCTTCCATTTACTGGAAAGCAAGTCTGTAGTATGTTATTATGAGGTTCCATGTTTGTCTCTGGTTTCACATGGAATTTATTCAGTTGACAAATTAAAAGATGTCTAAAAGATCCCTAGTTGCCAGCTCTGCACTCTCAACCAAGAATCTTAAAGTCAAACGTTGTTCTTTCTGACTTGTGGTGTAATCCATAATCATATATTCTACAGCAGAAATTCTGCCCTCAGTTTCCAAAGTGGGGTGCATGCATCCCTGGGGGTGTGAAAGACGATCTATTGGGAGGCGCGACAGGAGGAATGCCGCCGGAGCAAAAGGGTGATGCGGCCGGATAAGCTCCACCTGCAATGCAAACAAAATGCATCTGAATAATAAGGTGGCATTTTAAGTCACTCTCCAGAATAGAATTGTTTAGAATTAAACACTGTTCTGTCTATAGCTAATTAAGTTCTTAAAATTAAGGTGGTTTAAGTGACAGATAAATCGATTTGAAGTATTGGACTCTTTGCAACTGGTTTGTACAGGACTTTGCCAGTAGGGGAGGATCAGATGTGGAGAATCTGTCTCTTTAAAATCCAGAATGGAGAAGATGATCTATAAAATAGGGATAAATCTAAACATTTTCTACAAAGTAACCAATTATTTATTGTGTTGGCCTTACAAATTGGAATGCTAATGTTCTGTTTAGCTGACTACAGTTTGAAGAAGTCAGCTTCTAACTATTTTGGTAATGTTGCCCTGCTATAGAGCTTTATTTGGTTTGTTGTTTGATTAAAATGTAGGATGTATGTTATAAGTAAAATGGGATAAGATATGTAATAAATGCCAAAAATGGGGTAAAATCAGTTTTTAAAAATTGGATTCCATTACCTTTACTTTGACAGGCAACAGACACATTTACGTAATTGATAGTAGAGTAAAAAATTGACATTTTTTTTGGAACTTGTTCTGATTGTTTGTACTTTTCAAGGCTACAGTATATATCTTCAATTTTGGCAGCCTTACATCTGGTTTTGGAGCAAACTGTTCTGTAGGAGATGTCAGATGTTCAGCCCTAAATTGGAATAACCTAAATCTTGAATTGAACTTTTTTCATTTCAGGTTTGGAAGCCACAAAGATCTTTTTCTCTCGTTATGGAGATATTGTTAAAGAGCTTAACCTTAGCTTTATAACCATTCTCTGGAATGAGAAGTATGGCAGTAAATTAGGCAATGTGTTGACCAACTTCGAAGATAATGAAATACTTAAGTGTTTCTATGAAGCATCATTGAAGGAAACTCGTTGTGTAATATGGCTATTAGAGGATAATAGAGAAAAATTTCCATCTCTGCATCAAGCTTTAGACGAATTCTTTGATAAAATGGGTAAATGTATGCAGCTTATTTCTTTTATAAGTGCCCTCTTGTGCCTGCCATTACTCCCCATCTATGTTATTGTGAATTATCCTAGGAAAGTGGTGACACTGTAATTTAAATGATACTATCTTGGGATAGTATTAGCCTCTCCGATAAATTGCATATTGGATCTTCTAAGTTCCATATTGAAGACTGAACAGTCTAAAGAGGCAGGAGCATGTAAAAAAGAATGCAGCTAGTACAGTTCAGAGTTATTTAAATCAAGTGAAACTAATAATTAGCATTATTTCTATTGTAATGCTGTCCTGTAGTAGCTTTAAATTATTGACAGCTATTTTTAAGGGATTACTTTGATTCCTGATTATAAAAATTGGGAATACAAAATGCAGCGTACAGCAGGTTTTACTTTTGACTTGTTAAGAAGTTAGAATTTTTATCTGCTGCAGTTATTTTAAAGGAGTTCATAGAGTTCTGTCTTCAGAATAAAGTTATTTTAGTTTGGAGAAGTTTAACTTTAGAGTACCTTGAAATGCTAAGTCCTTCTCGAGGCTGTGTGAGAATGAGAGATACCATGTTTCACTTGCAAGTCCCAATCCTGCAAAGACGTATGCGTGGGCTTACCCTTAAACATTATATATAGTTTCAGTAAAACCAGTGCTGAACTCTAACCATGTGCATGCCATCTTGGCAGGAATGAAATTCTAAAAAATAACTTTTTTTTTATTCTGGGAGATATTTTAAAGATTAAATTTTTTTTATCCCCCAAAATCTCATAATTTACAGAATCTAATATTTTGTGTACTACTTTACAACTTTCTTTAAAGTAATTTAATATTTTTCTTTCAATAGATGTTCCTTGCATTATATTAAAGAAGCAGGAAAATGAAGATATCTCTGTAAGTTTTTTAAATACTACATTGAAAAATGAACAAATACAGACTCAACAGTAAACCATCACAGTGGACACAAAGTATAATGAAGATGCATGCTCACTTCCTGTTCTTTTAAGGGGACTTGCAAAATAGAAAGTGAAAATTGCATACTTCTGTTTTGTTTCTTTTTGTTTTGTTTTGAAGGTCTGAAAGGTTTACAAAACAATCAGCAATTAGAAAAAGGAGAAATATTGTGAATATTAAGTCATCCTTGGTTTTTGGAGGGTCATTCCTTAAAAGACTGGAGAATAAGTATGGGAGCTTTCTCAGCTCTCAGTTATGGAGTTTGGAATCTTTGAATAGGCAGATTTTCTCCAAGTGTCCGTCAGGAGGTTGAATGAAATAGATAGTAACAAAACAGTGAAACAGTCAGTCAGGCTAATGATCCTTTTCTCTTTCATTTGCTCAGGTTTTAGTCTTTTGTCACTGTGATGGCATCCCATAGTTGTCCATTCATAAATGATCGAAACAAGACCAGAATATTTGTAATTTAAAAAACAAGCATAAAAAAACTTTAATGGAACTGTGGAGTTGGGGGGAGGGAGTAGAAGGGGAGTTTAAAGCGTTAAAGAAGTGAACAAAGAGCTTCGGTTTTCTTTTTTTTTTAAAAATCTTACAGCACAGCATTTCATTTTGCATTTTGGCCAAACAACTTTTCTTCTGTTTTCTCTTTATTAGGGGTGGGGAGGAATCCAGCTATCTATGACTGATTTTTTACGAGGAAAAATGTGACTTGGCAAATATACCCCCTCCCTTTATTTATTTTATTTTTTGCTAGAGCAAAGAAGCCACCTGGTTCATGTGGGCTTTAGAAATAGTACTTGAAACTAATGTGTGGTTTCAATGTGAAAAGTATCACTGTAAAAATAGCGTGGTGGTGGTGGGTCAGATAAATTTACCACTTTATAGGTAAAATACTTTTGTTTCTTTTGTTGTTTGTTTTTTTCTTTCTAACTGCCAACTTTGAATTTGAAATTGAACTCAGGGTCTCTTTGCATGTGTGTTATTTGTAGTAACATTGACAACAACCAGCAGTAACTCTGATCACTTCACTTTCTATACATTTCAAAATCGTAAGTGACAGGGGAAAGAAAAAACCCAGCTTGACTATCAGATCTCAAGTTTATTGTAAAAAAAAATATTTTTTATTAAGGACCTCAGCATATTTGCTCAGGTCATTTAAGACAAACTGAGAACTACACACTGACATTTTTACAGTCACTTTTCAGAGTACAACTATGATTTAAAAAAAATACTTAAAGCCTTCTTTGCTGTTCATTGTTCTGAATCATATCTTGCTAGTTTGCTACCGTACAACTTTAGTAATATCATCTTTCTGCCAAGTGGAATAACAGAATATGCATTTGTCTGTGGTGCTCATGTGTTTGAAGCATTCTGGTTGAAAAATGTATCTATTCTGTATGCTAATTAGTCCACCTATGCAATACAGTTAACTTCTGATACACATAATGGGTGTTTTGACAAGGTTAATGAATGTAGATGTCAATGGAATGTGGAACCATGTACTATTTTCCAGTTTCAGGGGAAACTAAAGTTGAAGAGTAATGTAAATATTGTTGTATTAAAATATTTATGGGTTTTGGTGTATTATTTATATACCAAAGTAAGCTAATGACATACAGTATCGCTACAATTTGCCACAAATAATTGTTGTTGTTGGAAATTAGACTTCAATATTAAACATAAATTGAGAAGAAAAATACCTTAATAGAAAGAAAGAAAAATGGAAAGGAAATAATCTTTCAGTCAGTTGTGTCAATTCAGTTCCCAGTTCCTGTTAACAATAAGTGAAGATAATTCTTAGTTCCCTCCCTCACTTACCACATAGAGATATTTTTCATGTGAACAAAATGGTCAACAGTTGCCCTGTTTCTGAAGCTTATTCCTTAAGTGAAGTTGTGGTGTTTGTGACATCACTGGGGACTGTTAGAGAAGTTGTCACATAACAGAATCATTGCTTCATGTGGAGAACAAGCAGTAGAAACAGAAAAATTGTCAATTCTCTTTTTAAAACCCATGTTCCCTATAATAACAGTGGAGAATGAGGAAAACACAGAACTCATGTGAGTGGAACAGTCTAAATACAAGACTTGTGCCAAATTATTTTCCCACGTGGGTTTCCAGAAGTGAAAAAAAACACTGCTTGTTGTTCTCTGTAAATTATTATTCCAAACGATAGGAGAGTTTTAATTGAAGAACTGTGTGTGTCAGTGTAAGAAACACATGGTAACTTCTCCTTAATAAGTAGCTATTGACTTTATATTTCTGTTTTAGACTAATGGTATCAAAGTTAAAAACAAAAATAGGAAGAAGAAGATAAAAGAATCAAGGGTATGTAATAATTGTATTGCTTATTCTATACACCGATTTACTAAAAATTTGAATTTGTAGTATTTATAAGTCTAAAACTGAGTATTTTCCAAAATACCGTGTTGAGAAATATTCTTGAAGTTTAAGTTAAAGAGAAGTCCCTAGATAGAAAATGTCACTAAGGTACAATTCATGTTGTAAGTAGCAATTAAAGTAATATTTGAAATTTGTAGTAACAGCAAGTAAAAGGCAATATATTCATAGTTTCACAAACAACTATGGTTCTGACCACATCAGCATTTCCAACAATTTCCTCACTCTTCAGTATGGGGGGGAAAGGGGGGCGGGCAGCGAATTCAGTACCGTAGAGATAGAGAGAGAACACAATCAACTGTGATTACTTCAGTGCTGAAATACACTTTTTGGCTCCAGTTCAGACTGGAAATACAAATCAGATATGGCACAGGAGCTTTTACTAATTCAACAGCTTCATGTAACATAATCAACAAAAGGTGAATGTGTCTGGGACTGTGAGGAAGATCCACGTTGTGAGAGGGTGTAGCTGTAACAATATTTACATAGGGAATGTTTTCCCCTTGTTCTTCTGATTGTGTTTATGGGACATGTTAGTAACTGAAAAAGCAGAAAGTATCTCTTATAAGCTCAGGGGGAAAAAAAACAAATCCATTACTAGATACCCCGTCAAACCCCTGTGACCACCCTCCACATGACCCCACCCCTAGCCCGGGACCCCGACACTCTCCCAATCCTATCTCTTCCCACCTTATTTGCGTGGCTGCAGCCTGCTCCGGCTGGCCAGACCAGGCGGCGGAGCCACAGCCTGCTCTTGGGGGCGGGGCCGGGTGGCGGAGCCACAGCCTGCTCTTGGGGGCGGGGCTGGGCGGCACGGCTGCAGCCTGCCAGCCCTGGAGCTGCAGCTGCTTCGGAGGCTGGGGGGAGAGCAGCGTGGCCAGAAGTGGAGACATTCTGGCCCCGCCTCTTCCCTTCTGTCTCTGCTGGCTGTGCTGCCTCTTCTTGCTCCCTCTCTTGAGGGGGGAGGGATTGTATCCCATCTCTCCCTCTCCATACCCTTTCATAAGGTGACCCCCTTCTCTGGTACTTCCCTTTTTTACTAAAAAAAATTTGGCTTATGAATGAGTATATACGGTAATTCTGGAAGGATTTTTGGGCAGGCTTACTCAGAGTCCCCTAGCTTTTGTTGTAATCATGGTGGTCAAATTTCATAATTCATTATAGGGCATCTGAATACATGTCAAACTAAAACAGGATTTGAAACAAATAATTCACTTACATTCCTGATGGTGGATCACTGTCTTGTAGATATTTTGAATTTTATATACTGTGGCAAAGTAAAAAAAAATATATATATATATTTTTTAATCTAGCCTATTTTAGTACTATCTGGTGGAGTTGGTGCACTAACCCGAGAAGAAGACAGTATATTTCCAGAAGAAAATACATTGTGAGTACCAGCAGGCAATTTTATTATTGTTTTTGTATAGCACCCCGAAGTGTGCTGTTTTACACAACAAGGAAAAGATACAGTTCCTGCCCAGAAGGATTTAAATCGTAAACAGATATTGGACCAAAAAATGTATTAAGATGAAAGTTGAGGTTGAGGATACTTATCAGTAATTTAAGGGTAGAAAAAAATCTTAACAAAGGCTTTGTAGTTAGCCTAAAAACAATATTTAAAAAAATGCTGATACCAAGAAATTCAGACTTTCAGGGTGTTGCTTAGAGGTACCAAGCCACTCTTAATATTACTATTAAAACTTTTAAAATTAGTTTAATCAAATAATCTTGGGTCCTGTGCAATAGTCAATTGGATGAGTCCAGTAAACCAAGGTCTGTTTTTTTTGTTTTGTTTAAATCATAAGATTTCTCTTCCCAACAGAAGTTTTATGAATCCTGGTGAGCCTTTCATAATTCCAGAATATCTTCGTGATCAAGTGGAAGAATTTGAAGCTCTATATGACAATGTTTCAGACACTAATGATTATCAGAGGCTTTTGGATAATAACCCAGACCCAACATGTGAAAATTTATATGAGTAGGTATAAACTTATCTGTTCAGTCATTTCAAGTATTTGCCTTTGTTTGTTTTTGTTTTTTTTTAATTTGGGTGAATTTTCCATTTTACATGAAGATAAATTCTGCATCATCCATTTGAGATTTAATCTATAGTATTTTCTGAAGGAAGAAATGCTGAACCAGTAGACAGAAATGAAACATCCTAAAATTTAAGTTTAGAGTGTAATTGATAATAGCTAATACCTCAGACTTTTGAAGTATACACCTAAATTGAGAGCCAGTTGTACCCCTATAAATGCTGATGTAAGGGAACAAGAAATTCCATTCAAGGGAAAGCTGGAGGTTGTTTCTGGTAGCTTGACAGCCTTGGAGGCAGAATTGATCTGTTTTGCTGACATAGCATCTGTTCTAACATCCTCCTCCTCTAATATGTTTCAACTTTGAGTTAAAAGGTCTCTATGTAAACATTGTGGTGGTATTGGGTTTGATGTGGACATCAGACTGCTGGGAACTGAACAGAGATGACCAGTTTTATTTCAGAGGCCATAGGATAGCTGGCAGTTGGTAATATTTGATTTCTATCAGCCCTTTGTTAAGGCTGAACAAGTGACTTAGAAGTGGAAGATTTTGATATTATTACTAATTTCCTGAGATGTGTGTCTCTGTTGTTGGCATACTAACTTGCACTTAAATCTCATTTGCTTCACTATAAAAATGGCAGCTGTGTCATCAAGGAATAATTCACAGGGATCGGAATGGACACACTTTTCCCTTATTTTATATTTCCAGCAGAAATTAAAACTTCAGTGAGATTAGTTGACTGTGTCTAACACTGATGTTCTCAACTTGACATCTAGCCAATTTGCAAAAAACATTTTCAGTTAGTTTTGTTGTTGCACCTCCCTCTTGAGTTGTCCTGACAAATTTTGTGGTTTATTAGTAACATTTCCGTATATTCTAAATGTTGTTTTGTCTTCTCTATTGCTGCATACGAGATCTCCATGGACAGGTGAAACAATGAAATGACTGTATACAAATTGTTGTCAGAGAAACCAGACTCCTAAGAGAGAAACATTTTTCTGTATATTTTTAATAACCTTAAAAGTTATTAAAAGCAGTAGGTTCTTTAAAAGAACACAAAACACCCACAACACAGCAGTGGTGATGGCAGAGAGATGGTTTGTGTAGAGGGTATCTGAGAGAGGGTAATTCAGAATGACCAGTTTTAAAGAAGGGTGTCTTTGTCTTAATATCTCATTGCCGCAATCACCAAATTATAAAGAAAATTTAGAGTTGGAACCTGTAATGCAAAGATCACATCAAATTGTAGGCCTAATTTATTGGACAGTGTGTGTGTTGTCTACTTTACCCACAAACGTACATTAACCAGTGTCTCTAGTCTGGAGTTAATCTGCTGAATAGCTGAACACTGTGTCACAGTTCTGTTTTTTTGGTTTCTACTCTGAGCAGTGCAACTTTGCAGGCTGTTTATTGCAGAGTAATTACTGTTGTACACAATTTGAAAGATTAGACACACACAGTTCTTTCTCTGGTGATTACAGTTACTGCCTTAGCTGTATTATTTCTGCATAGTGTTGGGAGTGTGGATAGGAGTTTTGTTGGTGTTTGATGGAGTAGTGTGAGCGGTTTCATTCTTTAAAAAAGGACATGTCGTTTAATCAGCATATTCCTCTTTGAAGCGTTTTAGTGCAGGTGAAGGTACGTTTCTCTTCTCTTTGTAGAAAAACTAACTTGTATAGCACACTTCATCAGAAATCTCAAGGAATCCTATATTCCTGCATGTTTTCATTTCATATGGTTTATTTTGATTGTTACCTTTCATGTTCACTTGACTTGACCTTACTTAAAATAGCTATCTTAGTTTTAATATCACCCCAGTGGTTTCTGCAGTGACATGTTGCCTAGGTTCTGAGCTTTTATTATTTCCTACATTTCCAGTTACCTTGTTTTTAACATCCATGTACTTCAGCTAAATACAGGTATGGGATAATTCCTATGCTACGGGATAATTCCAATTTTACATAAACCGGTTTTGTAAAACAGATTGTATAAAGTCGAGTGCACACAGCCACACTAAGCACATTAATTCGGTGGTGTGCGTCCATGTACCGAGGGTAGCGTTGATTTCTGGAGCGTTGCACTGTGGGTCTATCCCGTAGCTATCCCATAGATCCCGCAGGCTCCCCCATTGGAATTCTGGGTTGAGATCCCAATGCATGATGGGGCAAAAACAGTGTCGCGGGTGATTCTGAGTAAATGTTGTCAGTCATTCCTTCCTCCGTGAAAGCAACGGCAGACAATCATTTCGCGCCCTTTCCCTGGATTGCCCTGGCAGACGCCATAGCATGGCAACCATGGAGCCTGTTTTGCCTTTTGTCATTGTCACGGTATGTGTACTGGATGCCGCTGACAGAGGCGGTACTGCAGCGCTACACAGCAGCATTCATTTGCCTTTGCAAGGTAGCAGAGATGGTTACCATCCCTACTGCACCGTCTGCCATTGTAAATTGGTAATGTGATGATGGTTATCAGTCATTTTGCACCGTTTGCAATTGGAAATTGGCAGTGACGGTTAACAATCCTTTTGTACCGTCTGCTGCTGTCATGGGTGCTCCTGGCTGGCCTCGCTGAGGTCGGCTGGGGGCTCATGGACAAAAATAGGAATGACTCCCCAGGTCATTCCCTTCTTTATGTTGTGTCATAAAATAGAGTCAGTCCTGCCTAGAATATGGGGCAAGTCTACTAGAAAGCCAGAGAGCACAGCCGCTCCATGTCAGAGCCCCAGAGATCCCACAGAAAAGATGAGCTGCATGCCATTCTAGAGGGTGCCCCTGCAACAACCCCACCCGTTGCTTCCCTCCTCCCCCAACCGTCCTGGGCTACCGTTGCAATGTTCCCCCATTTGTGTGATAAAGTAATAAAGAATGCAGGAATAAGAAACACTGACCTTTTAGCGAGATAAAATGAGAGGGAGACAGCCTCCAGCTGCTAAGATAGTCCAGGCAGGACATTAAGGGGTAGGGTGGAGAGGATCACAGCCACCTGCTGCTGTGATAGTCCAGGGAGTACAGAATCTTTTCTTTAGATACGAAGGGAGGGGGGCGGCTGATGGAGCTCAGGCTCCAGCTGCTATGATGAGGATGGTTACCCAGCATTTTGTACTGTCTGCCAGGAATGACAGGGAGTCATTCCCATTTTTACCCAGGCGCCCCTGGCTGACCTCACCGAGGCCAGCCAGGAGCACTCATGGGATGATGATGGTTTTCCACCATTTTGTACCGTCTGCCATCAGGAAAGGAAGGGAAGGGGATGCTGCTCTTCATCTCTGCAGCACCGCGTTTACCAGCAGCATGCAGTAGACATACGGTGACATTGAAAAATGACAAACGATTTTTTTCCCTTTTCTTTTGGGGGGGGGGAGTTTAATTTACACGATATACCTTGAACCACCCCGGACAATGTTTTTCACCATTCAGGCATTGGGAGCTCAGCCAAGAATGCAAATGCTTTTCGGAGACTGCAGGGACTGTGGGATAGCTGGAGTCCTCAGTCCCCCCTCCCTTCCTCCATGAGCGTCTATTTGATTCTTTGGCTTTCCGTTATGCTTGTCACGCAGCACTGTGCTGAGTCCCTGCTGTGGCCTGTGTCTATCATAGCCTAGAGATTTTTTCAAATGCTTTTGTCATTTCGTCTTCTGTAATGGAGCTCTGATAGAACAGATTTGTCTCCCCATACAGCGATCAGATCCAGCATCTCCCATACGGTTCATGCTGGAGCTCTTTTTGGATTTGGGACTGCAGGGCCACCCGTGCTGATCAGAGCTCCACGCTGGGCAAACAGGAAATGAAATTCAAAAGTTCGCGGGGCTTTTCCTGTCTACCTGGCCAGTGCATCCGAGTTCAAATTGCTTTCCAGAGCGGTCACAATGGTGCACTGTGGGATACCGCCTGGAGGCCAATACCATCGAATTGCAGCCACACTAATCCTAATCCGACATGGCAATACCGATTTCAGCGCTACTCCTCTCGTCGGGGAGAAGTACAGAAACCAGTTTAAAGAGCCCTTTATAGCGATATAAAGGACCTCTTTGTGTGGACGGGTGCAGGGTTAAATTGGTTTAACGCTGCTAAATTCGCTTTAAACGTGTAGTGTAGACCAGGCCTTAGTTACGTACTATCTTTTCCTTGCTAACCCTTCAGATAAAGTATATAACACTAGTTTCTCTTTGGAGAAATAAAGTGTTAACTGTGAAATTCTGTTTTTCAGCTTATTACAATAAATCATGATTTTAGTTCTTAGCTGTGGCCATCTCCTTTTTATATTGGCACTGTATTTGGAGAAGTTAATTTGTAAGAGAGGTATAGAGAGCAAATATCTAGAATTAGTAGGCGTTTCTTAATGTTTTTTTCTGAAAAAATTGATTTCAAAAGTTTCTTAATACATTACTAATGCTATTTGTCTTTGTAGAAATTACTGTTAAAACAGCAAAGAATCCTGTGGCACCTTATAGACTAACAGATGTTTTGGAGAATGAGCTTTCGTGGGTGAATACCCACTTCGTCAGATGCATGAAGTGGGTATTCACCCACGAAAGATCATGCTCCAAAACGTCTGTTAGTCTATAAGGTGCCACAGGATTCTTTGCTGCTTTTACAGATCCAGACTACCATGTCTACCCCTCTGATACTGTTAAAACAGTAATGTAAATATCAAGTATGACTTAAAAGTGAAATGAAAAATGCTTGGATTAATGAGTATAACTGTTTTTTTTTTCCAAGCTATTTCTCTCAGATCTTGGAGGAACATGGTCCCATGGAAATTGATGATAAATTGTTAATTGGAGAATATGAACATTTCCCTGCAGAAGCTCGTAAGATTGTGGAAGATGCAGGTGGTCTGAAACCTTTCCTTCTGGAATCCCTTCATTTTGTTATGATGGATAATCTGATTGGTTTGATGAAACATGCAATTCTGCTTAAGGAAAATACTGAGACTGAAGAAGATACTAGAAATGAAGAGGAAAATCACATAACCTATCAAAATAGTCTTGAAAATTCCAAGAGCAAACTACAGTTAAACCCAGCTGCTAAGGAATTCAAACCAGTGTCTTATATTAAACCCTATATGCCAATTTCTACTAATACTACAGTAGCAAACTGTGAAACTCCAGATTATTCAGTCACGGGATATTCCTCACATATTTCTTATATTTCAGTGCATTCTCTCCCTAGTCAGAGTATTGATACAATAGAAGGACCACTATCTTTTTCAAATGCATTACTGCATTCCTCTATTTCTGATAATCATGATATACCTCAGACTAAGGTTTCTTCGGGTTATGAAAATGAAAGAACGTTCTCAATGATTTCTCAAATACCTCCTACTCCAGATATTGCTGGGCAGCCTAGTTATATATATGCTGATTATGAAGCTCCTCTTGATATTGATAAAACAGCAATTTCGGACAGAGAGTACATATCTGGCAATCATATGCCAAGTCAAATACAAACATACCCGGACCCTCAGTATGTATTGATGAAGTCAGACTACAGCTCTTATGAAGATAATCTTGACCAGGGTATGAGCAGTATTAAGGAAGTTAAATATGATCTATCTGCTGTTAAGATGGAATTTGAGAATAAAAATACACCTGTAGTGAAAAGCATTCCACTTACAAGGATGATAGCTATTCAGGTAAGAAATTAAAAGGAAGAAACTCTTTTAAGGATCTTTGACTAGTAATGCATTAAATTTCCTGTCCTATTCTTTCTTGATAAATAGAACACTTAATTCTCTAGAGCTGTCAGTGCAGACACAACCACTTTTTGCAGCTCATTTACATTTGTCCCTTTAATACTTTAAAGGGACATTTGAAGTTTTTTATGCCTAAAATATACATGAAAAGGGAGAGAGTTACACAAGCAGTATAAAATTTATCTTACAGGTTGGGGAAGGTTCTTGTTCTGTAACTTTTTTATTTCAGTGGTTGTTTAAATTGATACGTACTTAATGAGACGTTAGCTGTATTTTATAAAATAGTTTAACATATAGACATTTAAATTGTTGTCTTTTGTTAATATACACTAAATTCAAGATTTCAGAATATCTATGTATTTACTAGTCCACTGTGAGCTAAGACTAAATTTGACTTTTTGTTTTGGGATCCAGTCCTGCAGATAGTAACAAGCATAGTACTTTAAGCTAACTGTTTGCAGGATTCGTCCCTTTAAGGCTCCTCAACACCACTTCACTAATGTTTTCACAATTATATTTATATCAGTTGGTTATGTTAGTGCAAAAAGGCAGATATTTATATAGGAATGAGAAGGTATTATAGAAATTGTGGGTTTGCCTATTTTCATAAATAAATTAAATAAAAATGTGCCTTCATCTCTCTTCAAACCAAAGAGAAGAAAATCAGATTGTTCTCCCTTGTTTTTCCATTTGGAAAACAGTTTTCAAACTAATGCCTGCATATAATGAAACACTGACGAAAAAAAAAAAGAACCCCTCGTGTGCCTAGTAATGACATATTTTTTCAGTGGTCCCATATTTAAATCTTTGCAAGATCAGCAGAAGTGAACTTTTAAGACTTTTTAGTACAGTGGGAAAATGCAACTGCACAATACTTTTAGTAACTATTTTCTCTATATTAGGGATTTCTTAGGGTCTCTGAAAGTTAGTGGAGATAAAACAAAGATGTTGAATTCCATTATCACCACTGTCCCTAATGAGGTTAACTTTTTTAGAGCCATCTGTGCTACAGATTATCAAATGCAAATTTATAGTTAAACTGTATTTTCAGGCATTACACATTATTCATGGTAATAATTTGTTTTTTGAACTCAAAGTGGTTTTTTCAAAGCATTCAGTGTTGGCCTAACTCTGTTCTCATCAACGTCCATGGTAAAACTCCCTCTGCCTTCAGTAAGAGCTGGAGGCCAGTTGTGAATACTTTTGAAAATCCTACCCTGAGGTTTCGGAGAAACTCTGCTTGCTCACTCAAGCTTCTTTTTAAGGAATCTGAGGGAAGGGATTGCTCTTTAAACATAATATGAATATCTGTTTGTTGACCTGAGAGTGGAGAAAGTTCAACCAAAATATCCAACATTCACTTACACATGCAACCATTTATGGGAACTCACTTACAATATTGTTATCCTCAAGGTGGTTTCTTCAAGTCTGGTAGATGGGAACTACTCATGATCTAAGAGAGATGTTAATGTGCCTTTAAGTTAGGCCCATCTACACTACAAAACTTTGAAGGGACTGGTTACAAGTGTAGATGGGATACAATTTTTTACTTTTATTTAAATAACTAGTGGTTGTTTGTATTCTAGGTAAATCAGGAATTAGCAGACAAGGACACTAATACCATGCCTTTTTATCCATTTGAAACTCAACAAGTAAGTACATGTATTTTTACTTAGGCAACATTTGATATGAAAGTCTTTGCCAATTAGATAAGGAAGAATTTAGGACCCAGTGAGATGTGCACAGTGTCATTTAATTTATTATCTCGCTAATTTATTAACTCAACAAATTAGTCACTTAGTAGTAAAACTTAAAAATCTATCATTATAGGATTTTTTTGACGAGTGCTTAAATGACCCATACTACATGAAAATGTTCCGTTTGTATAGCTCAAGAGGCGCTTGAGATAAAAAGCATCCCCAAAAAGTTTAGTAGTGAAAGGATAAATCTCATTAAAAATAACAGAGAATTTTAGTGACCTTTGGGTCCCCCGCCCCCCCAATCCATCTTGTTTGGACCTGCTTTTTAGTATGTCATAATGTTGAATTCATAGAGGTCTAATGAAAAAAGAAGTGGCAATTGTGGAGCTCAGGTTCTCTAGTTGTTGCTCAAACATTGGAGTCAGTTTCAGTGGTGCATTTTGTAATTCTTCCTTTCCAACAATTCTGAGCATGATTACTTCCCTCCATTCTGGGATGTAGACGTATCAAGTTGATAGGAGTATCTAACTCCCTGTAATATTAAATGGCAGTTTAATAGACCTTCAAAATGTTCATGCTAGTTCAGTGCTGAATCAGTATTTGTTTCTTGAGTTGAATTCAAAGTCTTTTTAACCTTTTATCAACAAAGTTTTTCAAGATCTTGGACCATAGTTCACATTAATCTTTTTCCTATAAATGTATTGTGGTCTCATGTTGTTGCTCTAGGATACTGAGTGCTATAACAAAAGTTCTTCTTCGAGTGCTTGCTCATATCCATTCCAGTTAGGTGTGCGTGCACCGCGTGCACGTTCGTCGGAAGATTTTTACCCTAGCAACGCTTGGTAGGTTGGCAGGGCGCCCCCTGGAGTGGCACTGCTGTGGCGCCGGATATATACCCCTGCCGACTCATCCGCCCCTCAGTTCCTTCTTACCGCCCGTGTCAGTCGTTGGAACAGTGGAGCATGGCTTAGCTGATCTCCACCTCCCTAGCTATTCGCTTGTTTCTAATTGTTGTTGTGTATATAGTTCAATATTCTATATTTCTAGTTAGTTTTATTAGTTCTTTGTAGTAGTTACTGTATATAGTTAAGAGGGATTGGGGATTAGCTCCTTCCCCATACCCAGTACCGGGGTCCATGCCCAGTTCACTGGGCTTCAAACCATGCTCGGCCTGTCATAGGCCGATGCCCACAGGAGACCCTCACGACTCCTATCTCAAGTGCTTGGGTGAATCCCACCTCGCAGACAAGTGCCGCATCTGCAAGGCCTTCAAGCCCCGGACGAAAAAGGAGTGGGACATTCGGCTCAAGCAGCTCCTGATGGAGGCAGCTCTAACTCCTCCATCTTCGGCACCGACTGCCGCACCAGGGACAAGTGCCTCTTCCGCACCTAAGCGCACGGGCACCATGAAGACTTCTCGACGCCAGCCATCACCGGCCCAGGCTCCTGCCCGGCACCGCTCTCTCTCCCCAAGGATCAAGAAGCATAAGACTCCTGCGGCTCCCGTGCCTATGCCGCAGTCAGAGCGCCTAACTAAGTCGGACCGCCTGGCACTGTCAGCTGCCACGGCACCGACGTCTTCTGCGCTGTTGATTCCGGTCTCGCAAGAGCCGTCGAGTCCGGTGCCTATCAGCTCCCCGGCACACGCCGCGGTTGAGCTTATCGTGCCCTCCACGCCGGAGACGTTCTCTACAGCAAGGGAGTTGATTGCCTTGACGGAGCCTGAGCTGCCGGTGATAAGTATATTGTCGGCGGAGGCACCAACCAGAGTGGCCCTGCTGTTCATTCATTTAATCCAGGCTAAGGCAGACACCATCTGGCAATCCCCGGCATCTATCCCGCCCACAGCCAGAGGGGTTGAACGGAAATACATGGTGCCCTCCAAGGGGTATAAGTACTTATATGTGCACCCCATTCCCTGTTCATTGGTTGTACAGTCCGTCAATGAGCGGGAGCGCCACGGCCAACGAGCCCCTGCACCTAAGTCAAGGGAGGCTAGGCGAATGGATTTGTTGGGATGAAAAATCTATTCCGCGGGAGGCCTCCAACTCAGGGTAGCGAACCAACAAGCCCTCCTGAGTAGATATTATTACAACACCTGGGAGGCAGTAGGGAACTTCACTGAGCTGGTCCCGCAAGACTCCCGCCAGGAATTTACAGCACTCTTGGAGGAAGGAAAGAAAGTAGCGCGGACCTCCCTACAGGCCTCGCTAGTTGCCGCCGATTCGGCAGCTAGAACGGTCGCCTCTGGAATTGCCATGCAACATATATCATGGCTGCAGGTGTCAGACCTGCCACCTGAGCTTCAGCACACTATACAAGACTTACCATTTGATGGCCAGGGCCTATTCTCACAGAAGACGGACCCTAGGCTACAGAGTATGAAAGACCATCGTGTAATTATGCGTTCGCTCGGAACGCATACGCCATAGACTCAAAGAAGATCCTTCCGCTCCCAACTCAGCGCCCTTACCCCCCGCTTAGGCCAAGACAAGACTTTACCAGAAGGCGAGGTCGTACCAACTGCAGATGTCAGTCTGGACCTCAAGGGGGTAACAGTTCCGGTCCCACCAAGCCAACAGCGGGACCCAAATCAAACTTTTGAGGGTGCGCCCGAGAGCAGTGTACCAATTGACTCCCAGGATCTTTTTCAGTTTTACAACCGCCTTTCCCCGTTCCTCCCTGCGTGGTCCCAATTAACCTCGGATCTTTGGGTCCTACGCATGGTGGAGTTTGGATACCATCTTCAGTTTATTTCACCCCCTCCCTCTCAACCCCCCTCCTCGTCCCCCTTCAGGGGCCCCTCTCACGAGAACTCCTCCTGCAAGAGGTTCGGAGGCTCCTTACAATGGGAGCTATAGAGGAGGTACTGAAGGAATTAAGGGGCAAGGGGTTTTATTCCCGATATTTCCTAATCCCCAAAGCGAAAGGAGGCCTCCAGCCTATCCTAGACCTGCGAGGACTGAACAAATTCATGAAAAAGTTCAAGTTCTGCATGCTATCCCTGGGGACCATCATCCCTTCCCTGGATCCCGGAGATTGGTATGCCGCTTTTGATATGAAGGATGCATATTTCCACATTGCAATTTACCCTCCGCACAGATGGTATCTACGCTTTGTGGTGAATCATCAACACTATCAGTTTACGGTTCTTCCCTTTGGCCTCTCCACAGCCCCTCGGGTATTCATGAAGTGTATGGCGGTAGTCGCTGCCTCCCTCCATCGTCATCGAATACATGTCTTCCCATACCTGGACGACTGGCTTATTCGAGGGACCTCCGAGGCACAAGTCACCAGTCATGCGAGCATCATTAAGGACCTATTCACGCGTCTAGGCCTGATAATCAATTTGGAAAAATCTACTCTAGTGCCTACGCAAAGGATAGAGTTCATCGGGGCCACTCTGGACTCCAATCTTGCAACGGCCAGTTTGCCTCTACCTCGTTTTCAGGCAATAGTCTCACTTATACAAAGACTTCAAAGCTTCCCGACAACCTCAGCTTGCACTTGCCTTGGCCTCCTCTGTCACATGGCTGCATGCACATTCGTGACAAAGCACGCCAGACTGCGCATGAGTCCCCTTCAAACGTGGCTCGCCTCAGCCTACCGTCCAGACAGAGACTCCATAGATACTGTACTCACAATTCCACTGAGCATCCTTGGCTCCCTCGACTTGTGGCTGACATTGTTCCTGGGGTGTGCAGGTCTGCCGTTCCATCCACCACAGCCCTCCGCATCCCTAACAACGGACGCGTCATCTCTCGGCTGGGGTGCTCACCTAGGGCACCTGCGCACTCAAGGCCTTTGGTTGTCTTGGGAGTTGGCGCTACACATAGCTGTCCGAGAACTGAGAGCAGTCCGACTGGCGTGCCAAGAGTTCCAGCGCCATCTGCAGGGTCGTTGTGTTGCAGTGTTCACAGACAACACAACAGCGATGTATTACATAAACAAGCAGGGAGGGACACGATCCTCCCCCCTTTGTCAAGAGGCGATACAACTGGGACTTTTGCATAGCCCACTCAATAGACCTGGTAGCGTCCTTTCTCCCAGGAGTCCGGAACACTCTGGCAGATGAACTGAGCAGATCCTTCCTATTTCACGAGTGGTCCATCCGTCCAGACATTCTCCATTCTGTCTTCTAGAAATAGGGTTTTCCCCACGTAGACCTCTTTGCCTCCCGAGAGAACAGGAAATGCCAGGTGTTCTGCTCCCTGCAAGGTTGCTCCCCGGGCTCCCTCTTGGACGCAGTCCTAATTCCGTGGAAGGAGCACCTATTTTATGCCTTCCCACCCTTTCCTCTCGTCCACAGAGTCCTACTCAAGCTCCGCAGGGACAGAGCCCAACTAATCCTGATCGCTCCGGCATGGCTGAGAAAGCATTGGTACACCCTGTTGCTCGACCTCTCTATGGCAGACCCGATCCTCCTGCCACTCTGCCTGGACCTCATAACACAGGACTTCGGCAGGCTTCACCACCCGGACCTGCAGTCCCTTCATCTGACAGCATGGCTGCTGTCTGGTTGAGTCAAATCTATGTTGCGTTGTTCCACCTCAGTACAACAGGTGCTGCTGGGAAGCAGAAAGCCTTCCACATGGATGACATATCTCGCCAATTGGAAGTGCTTCTCGCCCTGGTGCACTCAGCGTAACTTTATCCCCAAAGGTGTATCGGTTCCCATTATCTTGGACTATTTATGGTCCCTCAAGGAGCAGGGCCTGGTGATCTTGTCTATAAAGGTGCATCTTGCAGTTATTTCCGCCTTCTACCCTGGGGAAACTGGCAGTTCAATCTTTTCTCACCCCATAGTTTCCAGATTCCTCAAAGACTTGGAGTGGCTTTACCCTCAGGTCAAGCGCCCAACCACTATCTGGGATCTAAACCTGGTGTTAGCTAGGCTTACGGGTCCCCCCTTTGAACCTTTAGCCACGTGCTCGCTGCTTTCCTGGAAGACAGCCTTCCTCGTCGCTATCACCTCGGCTAGACGAGTCTCAGAACTTTGAGCTTTGACTACGGATCCCCCGTATATGGTATGGTATTCCACAGGGACAGGGTACAGCTGCGACCGCACCCGGCATTCTGGCCTAAGGTGGTCTCTGCCTTCCACGTTAATCAGGACATCTTTCTACCAGTCTTTTTCCCGAAGCCGCACTCATCGCGTCGGGAACAACAGCTGCATACTTTGGATGTCCGCAGGGCTCTCGCCTTTTATATTGAGAGTACCAAACCCTTCCGATGTTCGCCTCAGCTCTTCGTAGCTATCGCAGAGCGCATGAAGGGTATACCAGTCTCTTCCCAACGGATTTCATCTTGGGTGACATCCTGTATCCACACATGCTATGATTTGGCTCACATTCCGACCATTCTACTTGGGCTCAAGCCTCATCTACCGCTTTCCTGGCCCATGTTCCCGTCCAGGAAATATGTCGCGCGGCTACCTGGTCTTCCATCCACACCTTTGCATCACACTACACATTGGTCCAGCAGTCCAGAGACGATGCCGCCTTTGGCTCTGTGGTCTTACATTCCACAATGTCTCACTCTGACCCCACCTCCTAGGTAAGGCTTGGGAATCACCTAACTGGAATGGATATGAGCAAGCACTCGAAGAAAAGACGGTTACTCACCTTTGTAACTGTTGTTCTTCGAGATGTGTTGCTCATATCCATTCCAAACCCGCCTTCCTTCCCCACTGTTGGAGTAGCCGGCAAGAAGGAACTGAGGGGTGGATGAGTCAGCAGGGGTATATATCTGGTGCCATAGCAGCGCCCTGCCGACCCACCGAGTGTTCCTAGGGTAAAAATCTTCAGACGAACGTGCACGTGGCGTGCACACACCTAGCTGGAATGGATATGAGCAACACATCTTGAAGAACAACAATTACAAAGGTGAGTAACCGTCTTTTCTTTCATAACCTAAATTTCAGGGAGATATTTTACGTATGGAAAAAGAGCATCAGGTATTACAAGAGCAACTTAAGGAAGCAAAGGAAAAATATGAACAGTTACAGTGCCGAAGCTCAGAAGAGACGAGTGTTTTAGAAGAGCAGTTAAAAAAAAGAGTTGAAGAAAATAAGGTAATTTATTTTTATGCACACCCCAATGTAGGGTAACAGATAAAGAACAATTGGAATGATTTAAAAAACCTTTTTAGCTTTAGACAGGTTATTGGTCAATAATGCACTTGAGGGTATGTCTACACTACGGGATTATTCCGATTTTACATAAACCGGTTTTGTAAAACAGATTGTATAAAGTTGAGTGCACGCGGCCACACTAAGCACATTAATTCGGCAGTGTGTATCTATGGTCCGAAGTTAGTATCGTTTTCTGGAGCGTTGCACTGTGGGTAGCTATCCTGTAGCTATCCCATAGCTCCCGCAGTCTCCCCCGCCCACTGGAATTCTGGGTTGAGATCCCAGTGCATGATGGGGCAAAAACAGTGTCGCGGGTGATTCTGGGTGAATGTCATCACTCAATCCTTCCTCCGTGAAAGCAATGGTAGACAAGCATTTCACGTCCTTTTTCCCTGGATTCTCTGGCAGACGCCATAGCATGGCAACCATGGAGCCTGTTTTGCCTTTTGTCATTGTCACTGTATGTGTACTGGATGCTGCTGACAGAGGCGGTACTGCAGCACTACACAGCAGCATTCATTTGCCTTTGCAAGGTAGCAGAGATGGTTATCATCCCTGTTGCACCGTCTGCCATTGTAAATTGGTAATGAGATGACGGTTATCAGTCTTTTTGTACCATCTGCTGCTGTCATGGGTGCTCCTGGCTGGCCTCGCTGAGGTTGGTCGGGGGCACATGGACAAAAATGGGAATGACTCCCTGGGTCATTCCCTGCTTTATGTTTTGTCTAAAAATAGAGTCAGTCCTGCCTAGAATATGGGGCAAGTCTACTAGAAAGCCAGAGAGCACAGCCGCTCCATGTCAGAGCCCCAGAGATCCCACAGAAAAGATGAGCTGCATGCCATTCTAGAGGGTACCCCTGCAACAACCCCACCCGTTGCTTCCCTCCTCCCTCAACCCTCCTGGGCTACCGTTGCAATGTTCCCCCATTTGTGTGATGAAGTAATAAAGAATTCAGGAATAAGAAACGCTGACTTTTTAGTGAGATAAAATGAGGGGGAGGCAGCCTCCAGCTGCTATGATAGTCCGGGCAGGACAGTAAAGGGTTGGGGGGAGAGGATCGCAGCCACCCGCTGCTATGATAGTCTAGGGAGTACAGAATCTTTTCTTTAGACACGAAAGGGGGTGAGAGGGCTGATGGAGCTCAGGCTCCAGCTGCTATGATGAGGATGGTTACCCAGCATTTTGTACCGTCTACCAGGAATGACAGGGAGTCTTTCCCATTTTTACCGAGGCCAGCCAGGAGCACTCACAGGATGATGACGGTTTTCCACCATTTTGTACTGTCTGCCATCAGGAAAGGAAGGGGAGGGGATGCTGCTCTTCATCTCTGCAGCACCGCGTCTACCAGCAGCATGCAGTAGACATACGGTGACATTGAAAAATGGCAAACTATTTTTTTCCCTTTTCTTTCACCGGGGGGGAGGGGTAAATTTACGAGATATACCCTGAACCACCTCGGACAATGTTTTTGACCCTTCAGGCATTGGGAGCTCAGCCAAGAATGCAAATGCTTTTCGGAGACTGCGGGGACTGTAGAATAGCTGGAGTCCTCAGTACCCCCCTCTCTCTCCCTCCATGAGCATCTATTTGATTTGGGACTGCATCGCCACCCATGCTGATCAGAGCTCCATGCTGGGCAAACGGGAAATGAAATTCAAAAGTTCGCGGGGCTTTTCCTGTCTACCTGGTCAGTGCATCCGAGTTCAGATTGCTTTTCAGAGTGGTCACAATGGTGCACTGTGGGATACCGCCCGGAAGCCAATACTATCAATTTGCAGCCACACTAACCCTAATCCGACATGGCAATACCAATTTCAGCACTACTCCTCTCGTAGGGGAGGAGTACAGAAACCGGTTTAAAGGGCCTCATTGTGTGGACGGGTGCAGGGTTAAATTGGTTTAACGCTGCTAAATTCGGTTTAAACACGTAGTGTGGACCAGGCCTGAGACATAAGTGGTAATCATCACAGTAAAGCTTAGTTTTAACAACAGAATACCTTTTTCACTCGTTCTGAGTAGCCCTGTTTATTTTCATCTAAATGTGAATCTCAAGCTGGCTGGAACATGTGTTCTAATCAGCATGCATTTGCTAGGTGTATCAATAAAAAAAAAAACCCAGAATTTACTCTAGTAATTTTTAAAAGGAATGTCTTTAAGAAACTACATTTTCTTAAATATTTTCTGCCTCTAGATTATACAAAGAGAGCGGGATTGGTTTCACCAAGATTTAGAAATGGAAGTTAAGAAATGGCAACAAGAAAAAAAAGAGAGCCAAGAGAAATTAAAAGCAACAAAGAATACATCCAAGAAACTTGCAGATACCAATGAGATGTAAGTGTCCATTTTAAAAATTGATGCACTTTACTTTTTGTTTGCATGATTTTAGAAATGGGAGCAGCAGTATAAGTACTTGAAACATTAGTTGACTAGAAATAAACCTTCGATATTGATTCTGTATATTCCAACTGAATGGTGGAATAATTTATATTATTGTTCTGAGGATAAAAATCTACAAAATTGGTGATGTTCGGTAGCTGGGTAACATGCATGAGTGAGAATACATGCAACTAGACTTGTTTTCTTAGGGTCTGACACCCTTAAAATTCACATACCTTATTCTGTTACTAGCCCTACTGATATTGGTAGGTCTACATGCAGAATAATTTACATAACAAGGTTATATAATACACCTTTACCTCGATATAACGCTGTCCTTGGGAGCCAAAAAAATCTTACCACGTTATAGGTGTAACCGTGTTATACTGAACTTGCTTTGATCCACCAGAGTGTGCAGCCCCCCTCCCCCCCGGAGCACTGCTTTACCACGTTATATCCAAATTCGTGTTATGTCGGGTGGCGTTATATCGAGGTAGCGGTGTACCTTGTTTCACATCTCAGACTACCATCTTCAGTATTGGATTTTCCCTTTGCACTTCCTTGAGCACCCCCTAATTTTCCACTCCTTTTGAACTTTTCCTCTCTTCCCTCACCATCATTGATCCCATATTCTATTCCCTCAGCTCTTATGCTCCTCCTCCATTCTCACTACACAGTCATCCCAGCCAAATCCCAGCTCTGGCTCACACTTCAGATTCACTTTCTGTGTTCATTCTGCCATGCAACAGAACATTTCTGGGGCGATCCAAAGACAACATTGATTTCCGCCTGCTTTGGTTCTGCCATTTCTTCATCATCTGACTTCATGCCATCGTTGTATCTAATTAGCGTGTAGTTTTGATGTTAGATTCAGAAGTACTGATTTTGCAGTTCAAAGTGAAACTGCAAGTGTTTCCTTATGCCTACTATGTTTTTAATCCTGTTCTATAAAACAGAAGCCTGAAAGGAGACTCTATGGAACTGAGATCCTTATTGTTAAGGGTGCACATCCCTTACATGGGCTCCTATCACCCCCATGCTGTGGGGTTTCTTGGCAACAGGGCTCTCTGACTGTGGATGAGAGGGCGTTAACTAAATCAACTCCTCTCCACCCACCCTACTCAGTGAACACAGGCAATAGTAGCAAATAAGAAATTTTCAAATGAGTGATGTACTGGATGAGTTGAGTGTTGGTTTTGGTGTTATAATAATTTCTTATACTTTCCAACAATTATCTTAACACTTCATAAATACTGACTAAGTCATCTGGTTTTTAGACATCTTTCAGGTAGGTGTTGGATCACTGAACTTGGGTTAAGGTACATACATTTCTGCTTAAACATACTTTTCTTTTGCAGGTAAACACATTCAATACTGCATTCTTTTAACTTGCAAAATGTATATTGACACTTGTTTAGTGATACATCCCTGATCAGCTTTGCCATCTTCCTGTATTTTCATTGTCCCCTATTTACATAGACCACCTACCTCAGGAGACTTTGAACCTTGGATGTTTTGGGGGTTTGATTTTTATTTATCAATTAACCCTTCTTTTGTCTGGCTAGATGGGTTGGGTCACATCTTGAAATAATCTTAAATAACATTCAAATTACAAATTCACAGTGCTGATCTAGCAGAAAACACATTTGTGGGATTAAGAGATTAAATCCTAAATGAACTACCTACAAAACTATAAATCAAATGCATAGACTTAACTTGTCAACTATATTTGTGCAACTAAGGTTATAGAAGACTGTATTGTGGTTGCTGAGTAAATATTTTTCAAGCCAGACTTAATAGATTTCCTTGTTTATGATACACGTAGGTACTTGAGGAACATTGATGAGAAAGACAAGCAATATACAGTGTATTTGGAAAAATTCCTGGAGATCAGGTAAAAAAATTATTTTTAAATAAATTCTTGCATCCCTAAGCACTATTGACTTATCTTAATTGGTTGGTGTTCATATCCTCACACTGTTGCCTGTTGTGCTGGATACAATAAAGAATCATGAATACCAGATTTGAATTGACAGGTAGTGGCTTATTTTGAGAATAAGCAAAATACCTAATTTAGTTTAAAAAAAAAAAAAAAAAAAAAAAAAAAGTAAAACCTTAGTAGCATGCTTTACTGAAAATCACCTAAATATTAGTTACTTAGGGACATTATGGTTGTTGCTCTTCTTAAACACATTTAAAACAGATTTTTTTCATAATTTTAGAATATGCAGCAGTAGGGCTAGAAAGAAGTGCCTTATACCACCACAAAGGACAGGCAATCTTATTTATAGTGTTAATGATCAAGAGATCTCAGACCTTAAACCAGGGGTCGGCAACCTGCCAAAGACAGCACACGAGGTGATTTTTACTGGCACGCAGCCAGGGTTCCGGCTGCCGGCCCTGCTCAGCCTGATGCCTGCCTGGGTGAAAGGATCCCTTGGCCGGCAGCGGGCTGAGTGGGGCCGGCAGCCGGGACACCGGCTGATAGGAGCTGGCAGACAGAACCCCAGACTAGCAGCGGGCTGAGCTGCTCAGCCCACCACCAGTCTGGTGTTCTGTCCGCCAGCCCCTTGCCAGCTGGGGTCTCGGCCCCTGGCTCTGTTCAGCCCGCTGCTGGCCTGAATGAACAGAACCCCCGGCCAGCAGTGGGCTGAACGGGGCTGGCAGCCGGGACCCAGTTGTCAGAAGCTGGCGGAACCCCAGACCGGCAGTGGGTGAGCCGCTGTGGGTCTGGGGTTCTGTCCGCCATCCCTCTCAGCCCGCTGACAGTCTGGGGTTCTGGCCACCGGCCCCATGCCAGCTGGGGTTCTGCTCAGGCTGCTGCTGTCCTGGGATACCAGCCACCGTCCCGCTCACCTTGCTGCTGGTCTGGAGTTCCAGCTGGCCAGCCTCCTGCCAGCCAGGGTCCAGGCCTCCGGCCCTGCTTAGTCTGCTTCCGGCCTGGGGCTCTGCTCCTGGCCGGTGTGCAGTGCTCTGCAGTTGCCCTGGGGTACTGGCAGCCAGCCCACCGCTCTGCAGCCATCCCCAGCTTCTAAAAAAATTTTGCATGTCTCGCACCCCCAGAAAGGACATCTCGCACACCAGGTTAATAACCACTGCACTAAACTGATAAGATCTGCATTTTAATTTAATATTTTATTAAAATTTAAACATTTTTAAAACCTTGTTTACTTTACCTACAACAATAGTTTAGTTATATAATATAGACTTAGAGAGACCTTCTAAAAACGTTAAAATGTATTACTGGTGCGTGAAACCTTAAATCAGAGTGAAGACTCGGCACACCACTTCTGAAAGGTTGCCGACCCCTGCCTTAAACCTTTCACTTGAGTTGTTGTAGGCATCAAGAATTTTGGGGGAAAGAGTGAAACATTTTTATAACAAGAAGTTGTAGAAGTGTGGCTACTGAATCTGTGCAGAATTTAGACTATCCATAGTAGTCGAAAGGGGAGATTGATTAGAGGGCCGATGAAGCAATGAAAGGTGCCATGATAAATGAATAAATGTACACTCTTACATCTAGGAACAAAAGTGCAGGCGTTTCTTATAGGATGGAGGACTCTATTCTGGGACCAGTGACTCTAATAATGACTTGAAGGTCACACTAAATCATCAGCTGAATATGAGCTCCCAGAGTGATGCTGTGGCCAGAAGGGCTAATATGATACTTAGGTGTATAAACAGGGGAACATTGAGTAGGAGTAGAGAGGTTATATTACCCTGTATTTGACACTGGTGCAACCGCTGCTGGAATATTATGTCCAGTTCTGGTGTCCACAATTCAAGAAGGCTAAAAAAAAAAACACCTGAAGAGGGTTCAGGGAAGAGCTGCAAGAATGATTAAAGGATTGGAAAATATGCCTTATAGCGAAAGACTGAAGGAGCTTAATCTATTTACCATATGAAAATGAAGGTTAAGAGGTGACTTGATTACTGTTGATAAGTACATACACCTCTACCCTGATATAATGCGACCCGATATAACATGAATTTGGATATAAAGTGGTAAACGAGTGCTCCGGGGTGGGTGGGGGCTGCGCACTCTGGCGGATCAAAGCAAGTTCGATATAACGCAGTTTCACTTATAACGCGGTAAGATTTTTTGGCTCCTGAGGACAGCGTTATATTGAGGTAGAGGTGTATATGAGGAACAGAAGTTTGATAGTAGAGGACTTCTCAATTTCTCAGGCAAAAGTATAACAAGATCCAATGGCAGGAAGTTGAAGCTGGACAAATTAGAACTAGAAATAAGGTGTTTTTTTTGTTTTTAAAACAGTGAGGTAGTTAACCGCTGGAACAATTTAATAGGGGTTGTGGTGGATTCACTATCGCTGGAAATTTTTAAATCAAGATTGGATCTTTAAGATATGCTCTAGCTCAAAGAGGAAATAATTCAAGGAAGTTCTATAGCCTGTATTGTGCAATATGTCAGACTAGATGATCAGAGTGGTCTTTTCTGTGTTTAGAATATATAAATCTATGAAATGCAACTTGGGTTGATTCCACAGATTATCAAAGGCATATAACCACCATATGTATCTGTATGTGTGTGTTGCATTTATATCTCTGCAGCTCTCTTTCATGCTTGCTCTCCTACTTTCCTTTTAGAAGCTGCAAAATAAAAATCTCCCCTCCACCCCATGTCTTGGTCACCTTTCTCATTCCACATTTGATCAGCCTGTCTCTTCCTCTGAAACAGCATCAACTTTGATCGGAAAGCAGCCATGGGAAATAATTTAAGTGCTGCTGTGGTACAGCAGAGGGAGCTCACATACCTGTTGTAGTTATAGCAGTCCTGAAGCCTTGCTCTCAGGGCTTGTCTACACTCTCAATTTACAGCAGTGCAACTTTCTCACTCAGGAGGTGTGAAAAAACACCTCCCTGAGCGTAGCAAGTTTTAGTGCTGTAAAGCACCAGTGTAGACAGTGCACCAGCGCTGGGAGCTACACCCCTCGTGGAGGTGGTTTTTTTAGAGCGCTGGGAGAGCTCTCTCCCAATGCTCTGCCGTGACCACACAAGCCACGTTAGAGCTGTGCCATGGCAGCACTTTAGCATTGCCAGTGTAGACTAGCCCTTAGTTTCTTAGTGTACAAGTGGTAGGTTTAGAATTATTCATAGTAAGTGTATCTGCCTCACCATATTTGGGATGAGTTAGCACTGTCCTATTATTAGTCCAATATCCATGTCAACATGTAATGTACATAATGTAATTAGTGATGCATATTTTTATAGAAGAGGAAAAAAATGTCTGTTTTAGATTTTTGGAGTATAGTTCAAATGTAGATGGCATCTCAGTATTCTTTTTGACATCTTCATATTTTTTTTATTTTATTTTACTTCACAGTAATAAATTTGCCAATGAAAAAGTACAACTGGAGGAGCTAATAAAAAAGAGCAAAGATAATTACCAGGAGTGTATTAAAAGAGCTGTTGCAGCAGAGGTAAAACATGCTACACTAGAACCTTGCTCCTTTGCATTTCACTAATCCCCACAAAAAAGGTTGATCTGCCCACTTCTCAGAATAGATTTAATAGAGAGATCTGGTGAGGTCTCGTCTTAATGAGGACTTCATTATTGTTACAAAATCACCTACACAACATTTAATAGTATGCTTAGAAGTATTAACATAAATAATTAAAACTATACTTGTTCAGTCAGCAAAGTATGTTTTGTGATGTGGTATCCTGGATATTTTTGTTCACTTCGTTGCTAATTCTCCGTGGGTCTCCAAGGCACTGCAACTTAGCAAGGTTCTATTGTATTTGTTCTGTTATATATTTTTAGAAGTGTTTGGATGTTTGGGTCAATGTGATATATTGCCAGAAATTTTTTAAAAAGTTAAGTCTACTATTAAAAGGTAATTCCAATTAAAGAATGTTTTATCCCTTTGACATGCACATAGTTTCCATTAGTGGGAATTACTCACAAAAAAGAATTTATCCTTTTAAAAAAAAAATACTGATTAGGAATAGGAATATCAATACATCTATTTCTAGTGGTATTAGAATGTACAGATCCCTTTGAATATTTCATTCAAAGGCTGGCATCTTGTAAATAATAGGACTGTCCATAATAATTCTCTTAGGTGATTTCCTCTAAAACCTGTATATTTTTCTGTATTCTGAATGCGTTGAACTCAAGTTTCGTGAATAAAAGAGATGCTATGCAACTTTTCTTTTAAGGAAGTTTTGGGTTGTCAAACTTGCTTGTTGATTGCAAGTCATGTGTTTAAAAAAAAAAAAAAGGCGGTCCTTATTGAGCTAGAAGCCAATTCATCTGTCTTGAAATAGAAATTATCATAACCTTGATATTGTGCATTATCTTTATCTGTTTTCAAAGGATGGGGATGGAAAAAGTTTAACTATTTATGAAAGTTTTAATGCTCAGCAGACTGTTCACAGCCACCAGAGAGTCATTAAGTTTCCTCACACAATTCTACCATTGCATTTTAGCGCTGCTTGAAATATTTCACTACAGAGATGTTCTAGAGCTAGGCCTTTCCTGAGTATATTTATTAAAGACCAGAGTGAGGCTGAATTTAGATTAATAATTAATTAGTTTTAACTGCTTGTGCTAAGGCAAATGCTTGTACTGTATGTCTTTTAAGTCACTGAATTTCATTTTAGGTGTCAGTACTTGAAAACTGGAAGAACACTGAAATATGCAAATTACGCAGCATAGCTGCAAATGCAGAAGCAAATATTAAATTCCTAAAGTTAATGAGCAGGTATGCATTTAATACATCACTATAATTCAGTAATTGCATATAATCTTTTTACCTTCCTGTGTTCTGGTTTTACTATTGCTTTATATCCTCTCACTACTTTAGACTCGCTTTTATTTGTTTAATGGAACTGTACATTTCTGTTGGAGTAACAGGTATTCACATTGCCAGCTGCATTGGTGACTTTAAATAAATACCATCATAAATGTTTTTTAGACAGCTAACTAGAACTTTTAGAATATACTAACACCATGTTAAAGCTTTGTCCAAGAATGTGTTTTTGATGCCTTACATCAGATTTTACAGGCCTGAAAAATTCTGAAAGTTTAGGAAAGCAGAGTGGCATTTATTAGCTTTGCGAATTACATCAATTGTAAAGAATCTTTTCTTGGTTGTTAGCATTCAATCTCTGACTATACAATATGGGAAAAATTCAGAGTAAAAGACTTCCCAGCTCTATGCCTGTTCTAGTTTAACCATGGTGGTTCATGCAGCTCAGACCTGCCCACATTTTCCTGCCTGACAGCATGAGGAAGGGAGAAGGACTAGAAGGGGATGCAGCAAGACTGAGGGGCATGGTGCAGGTCTTTTTCTGCATGTGAGGAGACAGAACCTGGGATTGGCTTCACCCAAGGGCCTTCCTCCTCCCTCCACAGTATCCTCTCCAGGTCTTGGGGTATCCTTAGGAGTCTGGCTGTTGCTTGAGGGTTCTTATTTTCCAAAACTGGCCAGTTTCTAAGGGTTAAATTAGTAATCAAACACTGATACCTGAATTTGTTAAAATTCTGTGTGACTGAAGTCTTCAGCTATGATTTACCTGGGAGGGGAAGGAGAGCATTACACTTTTGGGTAGCAGTTTTCTCTGTTGGAGAATCACTTACAAACTCAAGTTATCACATTATTTTGAACTGAAAATTTGAAATATTTCAGTGGTCCCACTTCAGTGTTACCTCAGTTGAAGTCACAGATTGATTCTTGGGAAACGTTTATTTCAAATATCAAGAAAGAAATGGAAAAAGTAGAAGTAAGTCTGTTTTCCAAACACATTTTCCTGTATTATAAGAGTCCTCCTTGATTATCTCTTCTTACCAAATGTAGAATTGTGATGTGCCTAGTAGGTTAAACAAAGCAATATATATATATCCTTTGTTTTAAAGATGGATGCAAACTGTTAACTTGAAAATAATTTAACAATCATAAGTATTTGGCTTTATATTTCCTTTATAATTATTTAATACAGATGTCATATAGCTACTCTTAATGTATTTACTTAAATGAATAACTTGTAAGAGCCTTGATGAAGCATACACACCAGTGTCTGTATGGAGCCATACTGAAATCAGCAGAGGTCCATGTGGGATTGGGGTTCTTTTAAATGAAGCACCATTGACTTCAGTGGAGCTTCCTTTTGGCCCAGGTGTTCACTCACACAGGCATCCTTGCTGAATTGGCCAAAAATGTGACCACCTTTTCTCATTAGCTTACCAAGTCCACATTACTTGAGACTTCTATTATGTTTGGGGTAGGGGTATGGAAAACAAATAACAAGGCTGTTTTACAAAAAAAATAAATAAAAAAATTTTAGGAAGCTGAACAACTGGTAATGGTACATAGCTGGAGAAAAATATTCCCAGTAATCTTAAATCTGTAAAATTAATGAATGTATCTTTCCATGGTTGTTTTTTTAATCTATACACTAATATAGCATAAAAAAAATCAAACATCTATGTATTCTTATTTCTATGTATTAGGTCTTTGATCTCTCTCAATATTTAATAGTGTTAATTGATACTTTGAGGTCTTGTTTTGGTGTAAGTGGAATAATGTAAAGGCTAATTTGTTTTTGGTTTTCTTTGTCTTTTTCTGTAGTCTCAGTATAAAGAGAAAATTCACTTAGTGAAAAATGGTGCACAGCTAAATGATCTCTCTAAAGTGAAAGCTGCTGATCTTCAGTCTCCTCCTAGCATCTCAGTAAGTATCTCAAAGCTGCTAACAATTCTACTTCAATTTTTTGTTTCATAGAAAGCAAATGAAACCACTAAATTCTTCTTTGAGATGTTGTCAGTGTGTATCCCACTGTTGGTAAGCTTGTGCTTCATGCATTTGAGACTGGAGATTTTTTTAGTAAATATATTTGTACTGCCTCGTATAGGAGCAGGAAGGGTAGGGTAGCAGTGGTCCTCTCTGTTCCCTTTTACTGCCTACTAGGAGGAGATGGAACCTAGCAAGTGTCTTATCTGTCATTCTCTTCAGAGACTATAAAACTGTTTTTTTCAACCAACTTCTAAGAAATCTCCATCTTCACATTCTTTGGAATTGGATGTTCCAAAAGAGACAAGATTATTGGTAACCCCCCTGTACAGCAGGGCAAGGTGCTTCATGTCAACTGCCACACCTCATGGTAGACTGCAAACCTTTAGGATTCAAACATTGCCTGTCCTGTGAGGGATTGATCTCTGTCAAAGATGGACAAAGCCTCTACTGCCTAGGAGAAAGCCACATTCCAGTCATGTGCCCTGTGTGCAAGGCCTTTTGCTCCAGGACCCACAAATCCAGGGATGCTTAGCTCAAGCTACATTTGCTAGAATAATCGATGTAGGTCAGTTTGGATACAGAGATGATAATCACTACCAGAGCAGGGCCAGATTCACCAGCATTCTCTCGAGTGCACATCAGACCCAGTATCTGGCAGTAGAAAGAAGGCAAAAATGGCACAGGCAGAGCTTTACCAGCAACTTTGACTCCAACCATGTCAGTGTCATTGAAGTCCTGTGCAGCAACAGCACTGGCATAGCAGATAATAAAGCCTCTCAAGCCTTTTATAAACATTCCCACTGATTTCCTATGGTAATAACAGAAGTTAAGTAAGACAGCACCACAGTTGTCCTCGTTGCTGGCTATTGACTAAGGCAGTGTTGGCTGCTGGACCTGCTACAAGTGTCAATTCAACAGCCTCGTCAGCTCTCGGCCTCCTCAGATATGATCCCACAGCCAGATACTCCATCCAGATCTAAATTCACTGCAACTGACAGTGTGGATGTTGAGTAGCATGGACAAGGACTTCTCCCTAAAAGATCCAAGAAATCCTGATACAGAGCAGGAAAACATCTACCAAAAAGATGTATTTGTCTCTCAGTGGAAAAGGTTATTGATGTGGGCCACTTAATATAGTCTAATTTTAGTCCAGGCCTTGATACTGAAGATTGTTGGCTATTTATGGCATTTAAAGGAGGCTGGTCTCTTGTTCAGTTCTATTAAGGTACACCTCCCAACAGTTTTGGCATGCCATCTGCTTGTACAGTCATGCTCAGTTTTTTTCTCACTAACAGTATCAAAGTGCCTCAAAGGGTTATTACATACTTACCCACTAGTCAGAGAACCTACTCCTACCTGGGACCTCAACACAGTCCTCATTAGACTCATGGAGCCTGCTCCCTTTGATCCACTTTCAGAGAGCTGCTGTACAGTTACCTCACTCTGAAGAGTCTTCCTGTTGGCTATCACTTCAGTCAGAAAAGGTAGTAAGCATCCAGAACTTATGGCTAACCCTCCCTAAATGACCATTTCATGGGGATAAAGTGGTGCTAAGACCTCACCAAAATTCATCCCCAAAGTAGTCCTCAGAATTTTATCTAAACCTATCAATCTACCCATCTCCTTCCCGAAACTACAGTCTGCACTGGGCAAAAAGAAGTTGCACACATTTAGACGTGTCCAGGACTTTGTTTTGTTGCATTGACAGGACCCTTCACACCGTCTCCCCATGTTTCTTGCTATAGCTGGGCATTCTAAAGGTCAGGCCATCTCTTCACAGAGCAATGGATAACACAGTATCTCTCTCTGTTACCAGCTGGCTGGTGTATTTGGTGGGAGAGATGCTAAGTCTCACTCCACCAGAGTTCCAGCAGCACTATTCACGTGCTTCAGGAATATGCCTATATCAGAAATCCGCATAGCAGTGAAATGGAAAAACCAACTGACCGTTGTCAAGAATTATGCTTTGGACTTGGCACTGGACATGGCTGCTAAGTACTGTTTGACTGATGCAGCTGAAAAACACATTTACTTACCTTACAGTAACTCGTTCTTTTCTATTGTCAGTGTGAGTCCCATAACCTGCCTTCAATCCCTTCTTTTCAGAGTCCTCATCTAAACATGTTTTTCAAATTGCAAGAAAATGGAGGGTGGGTCACAGCTGCCCCTTCCTTATGTCCGTGCATGGGAGCACAAAGAGGCATATAGCGCAAGTGCAGCCCCAAAACAGACTACTACTTTAAACAAAAATCACAAGAACCTCCAATCTCATGTGCATTAGGCATATGTGCACGTACAGTCGGTTCCACACTGATATCAACTTGAACTGTAGGATATCAGCCCTTACTGTAGGGCCAGTAACTGTTCTTTCTCACCACCACCAGAAGAATTTTACTGTGTAAAACTAACATTCATTTAAATTATAACTCTCTTGCTGGTTTAAATCTATATTAATTCTTAGGACACTGACATTTTCCAGACTGTTTGACAAACAGAGCATTTATATGTAATGTATATCATTTTTTGACAACATGACTGCCCTCACTAATTGTGGTCAAATAATGTGGCTGAAAACTTAGGGCATTCTCCAGTTTATACGTGGTGAGTTTTGGGCTGTTGGACAAAACAAATGCAGCTTTCTTGCAGACCTATACTTGGTTAGTTCATTTGCTTGTCAGTCCCTTAAATGCCCTTTCAGCTCACATCTTATTATACTGTAGCATTTCTAGTGAGTGAGCTTTGAAAATAACCAGAAAGGTTTGATGCTGTTTGTTTGGTCACCAGTCTCTTTTTTCTGTTTTTGTTAATTTGTATTCAGTAGCCAGATAACCCAGTCAGAATGGGGGCCCCATTGTACTGGGCACAGTACACACAACTTCCCTGGATAGTTTTGTTTTTAATTTTTTTCTGAATAGTTAATCCAGGTAGAGGTTCACCATTGAAATTTGCACCATATGAAAACCGTTCCCTCCTCTCTCCTTCCCTTTCCTTAAATAACATCTTTTTCTGTACTCTGAATACCGATCTCTTAAGTCCCTCACAATCTGCTTCATTCTTCGATAGTATTGTTATGGGTTCGATTAAACCTTGTTGAAATTGGTGGGTGTAATAGCTGCCTTTCATTCATGATAAATATAAAGAAGCCATTAAACATCTTTATGTAACCGCACAGCTGAAACAATAGGCGTGCCACCCAAAACACAGGTATATAATAAAACTTGAGCAGATGCTGAACTATGTGGCCCAGGAGGGTGGATATAACAAATGCTGGGGCTAAGGCATTGATTGGTGGAGCTGAGTACATCTGAATGCCTCAGAGAAACAGCAGAAAGATTAGAGGAGTAAGGAAGCATCAGAGACAGTATGAACAGGCACTGGGAATGTGGCTCTGAGAAATGCTGAATGTTTTGGGGGCTGAGGTGCTTGGAGCTTTGCTCAAACAGTTTCCTATTTGATTCCTCCTGTGTTCAGAAAGATATATAGATATGATTGCATCAAGGATACCTGACTCCATCAATTTCTCCTCCTAACAGAAACAACCCACAAGGCCCTGAACTTTGCCAAATCTCTCTGGTGAAAATGGGGTTATGATAGTTTTCATCTTTAGATCTGAGGAACATTACTAAAGGAGATAGTGTTGTCCTGATTTTATAGATGGGGAAACTAAAACTAGTACTGTTCTCTCCCTGTGTTGATTTTTATTATCTGATTTCACTGTAGACTGATGCAAGGAAAACTTGATTCATTTTTTAAATAATGTCATCTGCATAGTATTCTCAGCCTCAAGGGGTTTTGGTGTGGGTAGACACTGAATTTAGAAATCAAAACCCTACTTTTCCCCATAATGGTACAAAAAGCTGCTTTCCAATTTGCTGAGACAATCCATATCAGTATAGGTTGTTTTTTTTTAATTGGCTGTAACTTCTTTGAGATGATGCTTTTTGTGCCATTATAGAACAAAATGTAGTGAAGGTTTATGGATCATCAGTCTGCACTTGGTTTTGAAGCGGATTAATTTATGGCACTACATGTGAAATAACTTTGTGGGGAGCTGTCAAATTATTAATCTTTTCTAAGTCTTGTACTTCTTCCATTTGTGTATTTCACTTTTTAAAAGGGCCATTTCTGCCGGTCTTTTAACTTTATTTGATCGTTCTTGGCCTACATGAACTGCCCAGGCCCAGCTTGCGGGTAAAGGGGCTGAATGATCCGCAGATGTGTAGGAGGAGGCGACGTGGGAACAACAGAACCACTGTGCCCCTGTGCAGCTCAGTGCTTGAATAAATCTGGGGGAGGGGCAGTGGAATGTGACTCCTCACCTCTGCTGGGGGAGCAGTGCCTTCCCTGCCCCCTAAACTACGCCAATGTGTGTGGTTGACCAGTCAGTTTATAACTCTCGTGTTCATATTTCCAAGGTTCTACTGTATAATCATTCAGATTATACATACATTGAACCTTAGTACCATAAACCAAATATTGTTTATTTGTATTACTTTTGCACCTAGGAGCCCTAGTCATGGACCAGGACCCCATTATGCTAGGAGCGGTACAAAGATAAATTCACGTTTACATAACAGGTATTAAAATCTAATTCTAGAACATAAGAATGGCCATACTGGGTCAGACCAATGGTTCATCTAGCCCAGTATCTAACAGTGGCCGGTGCCAGATGCTTCAGAGGGAATGAACACAACAGGGCAATTTTGCGTGATCCATCCCATGTCATCTGGTCCCAGATTCTGGCAGTCAGAGCTTTAGGGACACCCAGAGCACGGGGTTGTGTCCCTGACCATGTTGGCTTGCTTTTTGTATTCATAGAGTAGTAACTTATTCTAACAGTAATTCCATGTATTTGATTTCATGAGGTCTGCATGTAGAATATAGCTCTACTCATTATGAGTGATCTGGCACAACTGTGTTCTAAGTGAGGATAACTGTATCCTTTTTTAAAGAGTCCTGTGATGAAAATGAATTCTAATCCTGCAGAGCCTTTCAGGATGGTGAATATGGCAGCCATTTATTTCTTTAAATAAAAGCCCATATAAGGCTAAAATTTAAATATACTCCTTTAAAAAAACCCTTTTAAATGCCTCCAGCTGGTGGCTTTCTTGCCCACCATCTTGCAATCTTTAATGAAGAAATGCCCACAGCCACTTTCAAAACATTTATGTAAAACCATGACAACTGGCCAGGACCATTTCTGTAGCTAAAAACCATGGGAACTCTGTATAAGTTAAAATAAGGTAAGGGTTGCATTTGTGTGCATGTTATATTTTAATTAGGCTTGGACCAAATCTTGTCTACAGGTACTGCAAAACTATCAGAAAGGGCATGATTTCGCATGTGTGCTACAAACAGGTTACTCTGCAGGGTAAATCAGGTCAGGATGAAGTGTTGTCTTTTATTGTGCATTTCCTTCTTAACTGCCTAAGTACAGCCCTGTCCATGAAGTAGCTGTAACCTTAACATGTTTGAAAATACTACTTGACTTATATTTTAATTACTCTTCATCATTCTGGATTGTGGGTTTTTTTTTGGTAGGTAATGCAAGGCAGTCCTCTTATTAATGATCCAGCCATCATAATGTATTCATCTGCACTTGTACGTCCCACTTTACTTCCTGCATTTTCAAGCTCCAAAGATCAAAGTCCAGTGCATTCCACATTTCATGTGCAAACTGGAAATAAAACCGCATGTAAAAGTCCTAATCCTTGTTCTGCAAAGAATGGATCAGTGGAAATACCCTCTGAAACTTTAGGAGCATCATACTCTGATCAAGTCCGAGTAGCGCAGCCATCAGGGATTTCTGGAAGTACTGCTCAGAACATACAGCCAAACCAAAGACAGCTAAATGATCCAGCATCAGCTACGCAGTTGGGAGCTGTTAGAGTGCCAAACAAGAAGGCACTTTCAAAAGCATTTGATAATATCATAGAGCGTCTAATGGCTATATTTCCACACTATACAAGGTAATACTGTTTTAAAAGGTTTTTTCTTTACTTCTAATGTACTGGGTTTCTTGACAGGGAGTGAGTCTCCTCATATTTCAGCTGGGAGCAGGATATGCTCTTGTGTGATTTTTCTCCCTATTCGGGGTTTATCTTTCCATTAATCTTGTAAAATGTTCAGCTGAAGGAGGCTAAATTTAATAGCATTTGAGTCTAAAGGGGTTAGGAATGGGGCAGGATGCAGCCCACTCTGAGGTGACATGATAGCTGCTAAGGTGTGCAATAGAAGATCTTCCTTTAGCCTTCACAAGGTGAGTGGGATGTGGCATTTGATTATACCTAGCCACATGCTCCAGATTATGGAATTTATGCATGCTATTACCAATTTGCTGCTAGTTTGCAGCACCTCCAAGTCTTGACAAAGGTGATGGGTCCACTTCACCCCCAATCTTCTTTCCTCTCTCATTAAGTGAGGAAATTCTGTAACCAGGACTCTTACGTTATTGTTAGAAAGTTATGATTACACTGTCAGATACACATGCTTAACTTTGCTCCCTTCTGTGTTTATACATTGATAGTCTAAAGTGTTACATTTGGTTTTTAAACACAATGCAATGCTACCCCAATTTTCTACATTACATGCTACTGTGTATGTCAGAGTCCTTTAGTCATTTATATGCAAATACTCAACAAATAGTTATACATCCTAGAAGTAATAGTAAAAAGTCCTGTTTGTAGTACTTATAAACCACCTAAACTTGCAGCCATTAGCTTTAGGTTATTTGCTTTGACCTCTAATTTGCACCTGCAGTTAGCTGTGCTTCTGCTTCAAAAGAGAATATTATTCAGTACCTACAATTGATATCTTATACACTAATTATAGTCTTCTTTCAAAGGTACAGTGCTCTATGACAGCAAACTCGCTGGTGTAAGAATAAAAGTCTGAATAAATATTGCAAGTGGAGGTGTATCTAACATGGCAGGAAATTTCATATTAGATTGTAATTGAGGAATAGAATGTAATCATGTAATTTAGCTTTATGATAGTCTATGTACATGGGGGCAAAGTAGAGAAGTTGTTAGTTCAACCTTGGTATTCTTAACCATGCAACTAATAAGGCTCTTTCGTTCTTGTTTAGACTAAGCATAGAATATTAGATGTTCTTTACAGAATAATAAAATGTTGAATAAGCGTCAATCCCTTTACATACCATTAGGAATGTGACAAGGACAGTGGTACTTTATAAAAGGCCCTTGAGTATTCTCTCAAATACCTTCTTTGACATACAGTAGAAGAGAAAGTTACTAGAGCTCCTTCCAAAGTGTTGTATGTACATATTGTTTGAAAATTAGTATACATCCAAGGAGCATGCTCGAATAAACACTGAAGATGAGGCAGAGCCACTCATTCAGGTTAGAAATTTATTTTATTTTATCTCTTGAAAAAATGATCAACGTCTACATAAAAACAAAGTAATTCTAAAAGTAAGATTTTTGTCCTAGATAACCTCCCATATAGGCTATTTCACCTGACTGTTTTGAAATCCCAAAATCGGCTAGGTAAATTGCAGTTCAGTGCATACAGTTTTTATGGATTTGTAACTTCTAGTGCCAACTCAAGTAGAATGATTAAAAAAAAATCACCTATGAAATTCTGCTATAAATTTCTGAAATATTTAGCTTGGTATTTCTGCAGCCCAAGTTCTAAGGGCTAGTCCCCTCCTGTCTGCAGTTTCCCAGAGCAGTTCATCTCTGTAACATAGTCCCAGTTTATTACATCCCCTTCTGTAATTTGCCACCAAGTCTTCACTACCTATATAATAGCAGTTCACTTTGCTTCCCATCATTTCTTTGCCAGCCTTGTTTTTAATGTTTTGGCTAGAAGTGAGCAACCTTTCCTCTCCCTTCCTTATTCTCCTTCCCTCGATCAGATAAAGAGCATTGTGATGGTGTCAGCCTCCTTGATCCAGCATAGCAGGTCTGTCCCATAAACACTGGTTAAATCTAAGCAGTGTTCCGTATGTGAGGCAGCATTTACAGGATCTTCAGAGGGCAAATTAATGCCATGTCTATTCTCTGCCAGGACATGGGGCTCAAAGTCAGGGCAGGGGAGATCTGACATACCTGTCAGAGGAACTGTGACTCCAGTGTAGAAAACCCTTCTCAGGAGAAGTTATTGGGGGAGGGGGGAGGAATATACAAAGATTAGGACGCCAAGCAGCTAGCTCAGGATTAAGTCCTGGGGCAGACCCTGGTCGGAATGAAAAAACAGTGGGCACCAGCTCCCCCACCCCCTGATACAGAAGTGGATCCTAAACTCCCTAGGAAAAGAAGCAGGATTCCTACATAGCTCTCCTTCCCACACAAAGCTGCGGACATTAGCAGTGAGACCCCATTCCCAGGTAAAGGGGAAGGTACAGGGAGATATTTCCATGGGGCTCAAGAAACGCCACCCAAGCCATAGCCTGGTGGCAACTCCTGCTGAGCAGATAAAAAGGGCCCAACCCGCGCCCCCCCCCCCCAAAAAAAAAGTAAAGAAAAAAATGTAAAGAAATCTAAGAGTATTTCTCCTCTGACTCAGGCTCTGCCTGCCGCCTCTAATGAGGAAGGAGAGTTCTTTGAGTGCTTGCTCATATCCATTCCAGTAGGTGTGCACGCGCTGTGTGCACGTTCGTCGGAGACTTTTACCCTAGCAACACTCGGTGGGTCGGCAAGGCGCCCCCTGGAGTGGCGCCGCCATGGCGCTGGTTATATACCCCTGCCGGCCCGCTGCTCTTCAGTTCCTTCTTACTGCCCGTGTCGGTCGTTGGAACTGTGGAGCGCAGCGTGCTGTTCTCCACCTCCCTAGCGATTCACTCATCTTTCTCTTATTGTATATAGTTTGATTAATTGTAGTTAGTTAGTTAGTGTATTTAATAGTTGAGTTTGTGTAGTGTAGATAGTTCGACGGGATTGGGGGTTAGCCCCGACCCCGGTACCGGGCCCATGCCTGGCTCACCGGGCTTCAAGCCGTGTGCGGTCTGTCGTCGGCCGATGCCCACTGGTGACCCGCACGAAGCCTGCCTTAAGTGCTTGGGCGAGGCCCATCTGACAGATAAGTGCCGGATTTGTAAGGCCTTTAAGCCCCGAATGAAAAAAGAGCGGGACGTTCGCCTCAAGCAGTTGCTGATGGAGGCAGCGCTAACTCCCCACTCCTCGGCATCGGCACCGAGATCAACCGGTTCATCGGCACCGGAGCATACCTCAGCGAAGACTCCGAGTCACTGGCCTTCTCTGGCATCGGGTTCTACCCAGCACCGCTCGACGTCACCTCCGTGCAAGAAGCGCAAGCCTCCTGCGGCTGCCGTGCCTGCACCACAGTCAGAGCACTTAGCCAGGCCGGACCACCCGGCACTGCCGTCTGCCGCGGCGTCGACTTCCGCCGCACCGTTGACTCCGGCCTCGGACGAGCCGTCGAGTCCGGTGCCTACCAGCTCCCCGGCGCAGGCCACGGTTGAGCTTGTCGTGCCCTCCACTCCGGAGGTGTTCTCCGCGGCACGGGACCTGATCGCATTAACGGGGCCTGAGCTGCCTCGACCCCCGGCACCGCCGGTGCGGGTCCCCCAATCCACAGGCAAGCTGGCCCTTGTAAGACCTTCCTCGCCCGGTACCATCGGACTTCGCCACTCTCGGTCCCAGTCCAGGTCCCGCAGACGCTCACGATCCCGCCATCGTTCTCGATCCCGGTATCACTCCCCCTCGCGGTACCGGTCGTGGTCGCGGTACCGCTCGAGGTCCCCGTCGCCGTCCGGACACTACCGGCACCGTTCCAGGTCCCGTCATCATTCACGGCACCGGGCTTCCCGCAGCCGATCTTGACACTACGGCTCCCAGCACCGGTCGACCTCCCGACACCGCGCTGGTCGCAGGTCCAGGTCACAATCTCGGCACCATCGAGGCTCGTGGCACCGCTCCCCGGCACCGTGTAGGGACGGTTCCAGTGGACACAGGGACCATCACTTCACGGTCTCCGCCCCTCCATGGCCATCTCGTCCACCATCAGTCTCCTCCCATGCTGGATCGGCATCGTATGGGGACTCGGACAACCAGCAGGACCCTCAGCAGTGGTCCTTTTGGACTCCTTGGGCCTGCCATCAGAGCCAAGGTGCCCCACATCCACCGCCGCGCTCGAGGCCCTCCGAACATAGGGCGCCAGAGGCCACAGTGAGCAGACCCCCTCCAGCGGATACGGAACATCTCCCGGCGCTGGGCTCGGATGTGCAAGATCCACCCCAGGACGTCCCACAGGACCATGACTCGCTTCAAGACCCAGTGGTCCCCGGGGTCTCTTCCTCTTCGTCACCAGACGAGGCAGTAGCAGGGACGTCCACATCTGGGCCGCCACCAGTTGACCTTCGGTCACACCAGGACCTCCTCCGCCGGGTCGCTCTTAATATAAATCTACCCGTGGAGGAAGTTCCTGAGGTGGAAGACCCAGTGGTCACCATCCTGTCAGCGGAGGCTCCGACAAGGGTGGCCCTCCCCTTTATTCGTCCCATACAGGCTTGAGCGGATACAATCTGGCAAACCCCGGCTTCTGTTCCACCTACAGCCAAAGGGGTAGAGCGCAAATATATGGTTCCATCCAAGGGGTACGAGTACCTGTACGTACACCCTCCCCCTTGTTCGTTAGTGGTCGAATCCGTCAATGAACGAGAGCGCCATGGCCAACAAGCCCCTGCGCCTAAATCGAGGGAAGCCAGACGCATGGACTTCTTGAGAAGGAAGATCTACTCCGCGGGGGGCCTCCAGCTCAGAGTGGCGAATCAGCAAGCCCTCCTGAGTAGATACAATTATAACACGTGGGAGTCGGTTGGGAAGTTTGTCGAACTAGTCCCGCAGGATTCCCGCCAGGAGTTCTCGGCTCTCCTGGAGGAGGGGAAAAAAGTGGCACGAACCTCCCTGCAGGCCTTGTTAGATGCTGCTGATTCGGCAGCTCGAACGGTCGCCTCAGGAATCGCTATGAGGTGCATATCGTGGTTGCAAGCATCCGGTCTACCACCCGAGCTGCAATATACTATACAGGACCTACCATTTGATGGTCAGGGCCTGTTCTCCCAAAAGACAGATCCACGCCTCCAAAGTTTAAAGGACAACCGCGTGATCATGAGGTCCCTCGGCATGCATACGCCGCAGACCCAGAGGCGACCTTTCCACCCTCAACCTCAGCGCCACTATCCCCCGCCTCGGCCAAGACAGGACTTCTCCAGGAGGAGAGGCCGTAACTCCCGCAGACGCCAGTCTGGCCCGCAAGGGGGTAATAACTCTGGCCCCGCCAAACCACTGGCGGGACTGAAGCCAAACTTTTGAGGGTGCGCTCGGGAGCACTGTACCAATTACCTCCCAGGATCCTTTTCAGTTCACCAACCGCCTCGCTGCATTCTTCCCTGCATGGACCCAGATAACATCGGACCGATGTGTTCTCAGCACGGTGGAGTGTGGCTTCCGTCTTCAGTTTATTTCGTCCCCTCCTTCCCACCCTCCCTCCCCGTCCCTCTTCAGGGACCCCTCTCACGAGCAACTCCTTCTGCAGGAAGTTTCGAAGCGCCTTGCGTTGAGAGCTATAGAGGAGGTTCCAGAGGACCTAAGGGAAAGAGGGTTTTATTCCCGATACTTCCTAATTCCCAAGGTGAAAGGGGGCCTCCGGCCCATCCTGGACCTGCGAGCTCTGAACAAGTTCATTACGAAGTTCAAGTTCCGCATGGTATCCCTGGGAAACATTATACCCTCCCTGGATCCCGGAGATTGGTACGCTGCTCTCGACATGAGGGACGCATATTTTCATATTGCAATTTACCCCCCACACAGAAGGTTCCTTTGCTTCGTGATAAACCGCCATCACTACCAATTTATGATCCTTCCCTTTGGACTCTCCTCGGCCCCTTGAGTATTCACAAAGTCTATGGCAGTAGTCGCCACCTACCTCCGCTGCCATCGAATTCACGTTTTCCCGTATCTGGACGACTGGCTTATTCGAGGGACCTCCGAGGCTCAGGTTACCGCACACGTAAGCGTCATCAAGGACCTGTTTTCCCATCTAGGTCTGATCCTCAACCTAGACAAGTCTATTCTGCTTCCTATGCAGAGAATAGAATTCGTCGGGGCCATGCTGGTCTCGAATCTTGCAACGGCCAGTCTACCTCCATAGAGGTTCCAGGCTATAGTGTCTCTCATCCAGAGGCTACAAGCCTTCTCAACGACCTCTGTCCGTACCACCCTCACCCTACTCGGCCACATGGCAGCGTGCACTTTCATGACAAAGCACACAAGACTACGCACGCGCCCTCTCCAGACTTGGCTTGCCTCGGTTTATCGTCCGCGCAGGGATGTCCTGGACATGGTAGTCACAGTCCCAACAAAAACCCTGGACTCCCTCAACTGGTGGCTGACACCTTCCCTGGTGTGTGCCGGTCGCCCGTTCCACCCACCACAGCCTTTGGTGTCGCTAACCACGGACACTTCGTCCCTGGGCTGGGGTGCACACTTAGTGCACCTTCACACCCTGGGCCTTTGGTCCTTGCAAGAGCTGGCTCTGCATATCAATGTTCGCGAACTGAGAGCGGTCCGCTTGGCATGCCAGGTCTTCCAACACCGTCTACAGGGCCATTGTGTTGCGATTTTCACGGACAACACAACGGCCATGTATTACCTAAACAAACGGGGGCACACGGTCTTCTCCCCTTTGCCAAGAGGCGATGCGACTGGGACTTCTGTATAGCCCGCTCGATAGACCTCGTAGCCTCCTTCCTTTCGGGAGTCCAGAACACTCTCGCAGATCGCCTGAGCAGATCCTTCCTGTCCCACGAATAATCCATCCGTCCGGACATCCTGCTTTCTGTATTCCGGAAGTGGGGCTTTCCCCAGATAGACCTATTTGCCTCCAGGGACAACAAGAAATGCCAGGTGTTCTGCTCCCTTCAGGGCCGGGCCCGGGGCTCTCTCTCGGACGCGTTCCTGATCCCCTGGAAGGATCATCTTCTCTATGCCTTTCCACCCTTTCCCCTAGTGCACAGAGTCCTGCTCAAGCTCCGCAGGGACAGGGCCAGACTGATACTGATAGCTCCGGCATGGCCGAGGCAACACTGGTATCCCATGCTGCTTGACCTATCCCTAACGACCCCTATACCACTGCCACTCTGCCCGGATCTTATCACGCAGGACTTCGGCAGGCTTCACCATCCAGACCTGCAGTCCCTGCACCTGACAGCGTGGCTACTGTCTGGTTAAACCAATCCGAGCTCCGCAGCTCTGCCCCGGTTCAACAGGTCCTTTTGGGAAGCAGGAAACCCTCCACGAGGACGACATACCTTGCCAAATGGAAGCGGTTATCTCTTTGGTGTACACAACGTTCCCTAGTTCCAGAGGCTGTTTCGATCCCTATTATCCTGGACTACTTGTGGTACCTCAAGGAACAAGGTTTGGCACTCTCGTCAATAAGGGTGCATTTAGCCGCCATCTCCACCTTCCATCAAAGGGAGGCGAACAGTTCCACCTTCTCTCACCCGATGGTTTTGAGATTCCTTAAGGGCTTGGAGCGCCTCTACCCACCGGTTAAGCCTCCTTCCCCTACCTGGGATCTCAACCTTGTTCTGCCTTGGCTCACAGCCCCACCCTTTGAGCCCTTAGCCACTTGCTCGTTGCTGTACCTGTCCTGGAAGACGGCCTTCCTGGTAGCTATCACATCGGCCAGGCGGGTTTCGGAGCTCCGTGCTTTAATGGCAGACCCTCCATACACGGTCTTCCACAAAGATAAGGTGCAGCTATGCCCGTACCCGGCTTTCCTCCCCATGGTGGTCTCGGCCTTCCACATTAATCAGGATATCTTCCTACCGGTCTTCTTCCCGAAGCCGCACGCATCAAGCAGGGACCAACAGCTTCACACCCTGGATGTCCACCGAGCCCTCGCCTTTTACATCCAGAGGACAAAACCCTTCAGGTGCTCGCCCCAGTTATTTATAGCGGTGGTGGAGCGTATGAAAGGTATGCCTATATCTGCTCAGAGGCTCTCATCATGGGTAATGTCCTGTATCCGGACGTGCTACGACTTGGCCCACGTCCTGATTGACCGTCTTACCGCCCACTCTACTCAGGCTCAAGCCTCGTCGACCGCCTTCCTGGCACACATCCCCATCCAGGAGATATGCCGCACAGCTACCTGGTCGTCAGTGCATACGTTCACTTCTCACTATGCGCTCGTTGCCCAATCAAGAGACGATGCCGCCTTTGGCTCAGCAGTTCTGCACTCCGCAGCATCTCACTCCGACCCCACCGCCTAGGTAAGGCTTGGGAATCACCTACTGGAATGGATATGAGCAAGCACTCGAAGAAGAAAAGACGGTTACTCACCTTTGTAACTGTTGTTCTTCAAGATGTGTTGCTCATATCCATTCCACACCCGCCCTCCTTCCCCACTGTCGGAGTAGCCGGCAAGAAGGAACTGAGGAGCGGCGGGCCGGCAGGGGTATATAACCGGCACCACTCCAGGGGGCGCCCTGCCGGCCCACCGAGTGTTGCTAGGGTAAAAGTCTCCGACGAACGTGCACGCAGCGCGCGCACACCTACTGGATGGATATGAGCAACACATCTTGAAGAACAACAGTTACAAAGGTGAGTAACCGTCTTTTCTCATATTCAGGTTCTGTGCAGGCCACATGCAGAAAGGTTGCATCTGCTCTCCAGATCAGCCAGAACTGGCATACGAGGACAAGCCTAAGGGCAAATACCTGCCTTCCAAATCCTCGCTTCTGAAAGCACTCCCACTGCACCCTTTTGAGTATGTGAACAGGGATGAATGGGAAGTACCTGACAACGCTAAGCACATAAGCAGGTGTTCACTTATATAAAAGTTGCAAGCACCCAAAAACACCATTACAGAAATACCGAAGGATGATACTGCAGTGGCATCTCTAGCAAAAGAAATAGAAATCCTCTTCACCCAGGATTACCCTCCCAGTGATACAAAAAGGTGAAAGCCACCATAAAAAGAGCTGGCCACTATATGCTTCACAAGAGACAGTCAGGATGGCCATGAAAACAAAAGGACCATCCTGACTTCTGGTCTATCTAAAGAAAATAACCCCAGCAACAGACTTTATGGCAGATGCCTCAGTGGATGCAGTGAGATCTCAGCTAGTGCTATGGAATCACATCTAACTGTGCCCTGGACTACAGATGCCTACTCCAAACAAATTCTTTGCTCACCCAAATACACAGGTTGTCTCTTGTCTGGAGAAAAACTGGATTAAGTTGTGGCAGTCAGCACTTCTAAACCAAAACAGTCCCTCCCCTCATAGTGTGTTGAGAAGGAACTACAAGCGCAGTAATATGCAGAAACACGCTTTAAAATTTTCCATTTCTCAGGAGAATGGTCTCTTGACCACAGACAAGTGGGTGAGAAATAGAGAGTTGTGACTACTCTCTGAGGGCCTCACCCATCCCTTCTTCATCCACTCCTCCATCTCAAGCAACCCCATCAAACCTGAACTGGTGATAAATGAACATTCTGGATGCAGGAGCAACAGAAAGGTTCTTAGGGCTATCCTCCATATTTTTCATCATCCAGAATTTTAAGGGAGAGGATCGCAGCATGGGAATGTCAGCCATCTTGGACCTCAGACTCAACAAATGGTAGAAGAACACAAATTCCAGAGGGAGACCCTAGCCTTGACTGTCATATCTCTGTCCCCAGGGGACATACTTGACTCTGAACCTTCTATTTCTGGTTACCTCTGAAATCAGCTATAATTTATTTTTTAACATTGCAACTATTTCCTTGAGTCTGCCCATTGTGGTTAAAACATCTAGCTGCTGGTGTTTGTTTGTTTCAGATTGGTGTTATATGATAAGAGCAGTGAAAACTAGACCCTGACAGAATGGTATCTGCTAAAATGCATTTAAGAATGTCAACCTCTCTCTCTTCTCCCCTTCCCCAAGTAAACACCCTGATGAGCCAGGCCAATTTGTTTACCTGCCGTGTCTGCAGATTTGGCCGATCACAGCCCCCACTGGCTGCGGTTCGCCGCTCCAGGTCAATGTGGGCTGCGGGAAGCCGCGCGGGCTGAGGGATATTTTGGCCGCCGCTTCCCACCACCCCCATTGGCCTGGAGTGGCGAACCGCAGGCAGGGGGAGCTGTGATCAGCTGAACCTTCCGACGTGGCAGGTAAACAAACTGTCCTGGCCCGCCAGGGGGCTTACCCTGGCGGGCTGTGTGCCGAAGGTTGCCAATCCCTGATCTAAAGCCTTTAAGGAAAGGCTTTTTTTTTTTTTTAACTGTAACTGTGCTGACTGAATCACAATGCAAACTGTTGTAAAACTCTGTTCATTACCTTTTTTCCCCTTGCAGTTTTGATCTTACTAACTTCATAAAAGAAGTACAAATTAAAAATGGAAACAAACTTTCAGGACTGAGCTCAGATGAAATCCTTACCCAAGTGACAGAACTCATTCTGGACCATCAGAATAAGAAAAAGGTACATGGCAGATGTCAGACGTTTTGCACCGTAATTGATTAAAACGGTCAAACAAAGCTGAAGAGGATACTGAATGTTCTTTAGCAAATGCATGGCATAATGCTTGATGATAAAAATTTCCTTTGCAATACCTCTGTAGGCTCCCACCTCATCAAAGAGAGCTGCAAACCCAGCATCTTGTGCTGTAACTCAGACTCTGAAAGTAGCCAAGTCTGCTGTGGGAAATATGTCTAGCCTATCCAAGGCAAGGCCTTCCTATAAAACTGCTGCAAACAAAACTCAACCATCACAGCCAACCCACCAGCCATGGAGACTTGTTGGAGGACCATCACAATCAAAATGGATAAAATCAAATGATTCTACTGTAAGTTTTTTCTTTACTCTTCCACTAAATTTAAAAATATATATGTATTTCAGGCATCGGCAATCTTTGGCATGTAGCTCACCAGGGTAAGCACCCTGGTGGGCCAGGCCAGTTTGCTTACCTGCCCCGTCCGCAGGTCCGTCCAATCGCGGCTCCCCACTGGCCGCGGTTTGCTGCTCCAGGCCAATGAGAGCTGCTGGGAGCGGCGTAGGTCAAGGGACATACTGGCTGCCACTTCCCGCAGCTCCTATTGGCCTGGAGCAGCAAACCGCAGCCAGTGTGAGCTGCGATCAGCTGAACCTGCAAACGCGGCAAGTAAACAAACCGGCCTGGCCCACCAGGGGGCTTACCCTGGTAAGCCATGTGCCAAAGGTTGCCAATGCCTGATGTATTCAATCGATATATCAAAGCACAAGAGGGCAATTTTATGATGTGCTACTCCATGGTTTTCAATTAAGCCAAGGTATTCTAGCTTACAAAAAAATTCAACTAAAATCAAAAATTTTATATTTAAAAAAAGAAAATCTGTATCATTTGCTTCACTAATGTTCTTAGAAGATACTTTATTAAATATCTTCATTAGTCAGATGAGATCTTGGTGCATTGCAGTAATTAACAAGATGGCCTGTAAATACTTGGCAGTAAATGCAGCACAGTTTTGTTACACACACATCAGATCCAATGAGGGATGCCTTTTTTTTACATGCCTGTTGCTTTAGGCATTGTAAGTCAATTCTGAGTGTTCCCTGTCTTCAGAGCAGAGAACTGGAAAGTCTCTCCGTGTTCTGCTCCTGGCTGTGCCACTAACTTGCTGCACAACTTCAGACAAGTCATTCACTCTCTTTCTGCATCAATATACTCATCTGTAAAATGGTGATGGGTACCCTATTTGATATCTTCCCTACAAAGTGCTTTGAAATACTTATTCACTTTCCTAACCTCTACTTTTAGAAGCATAATGTATGTAACAGCACTATCAGGTGTAATAGTGTATGAGGATTTATTTTAAAGGTGATTTGAGAAGGCAGAATGAGATTTATCTGAGGTGTTTGCACGATGCAGTTACCATAATATGCAAATAAAAATGGGAGATGGGATTCCTAGACTTTCAATCACTAAACTTTGCCTTTTTGTAAAAATTTCATGGCTCTGTCTTTAAAAGCATTCCGTAATGGTGTCTCAGCAGGGCTGGCTCCAGGGTTTTTGCCACCCCAAGTGGTGGGGGGGAAAAAAAAAAAGCCATGATCGCAGTCGGTGGCACCGGCACTTTGGCAGTCAGTCCTTCCCTCCGAGAGGGACCGAGGGACCCGCTGAAGAGCTGGATGTGCCATCCCTTCCCCTTGGCCGCCCCAAGCACCTGCTTGCTGTGCTGGTGCCTGGAGCCAGCCCTGTGTCTCAGCTTCAGTAGCATCACTTGCGTTAACTTACTTGGAAATACTGTTGTTCTGTTCTGTTGTGCTTTTAAAAAAGGTAGGAGGAATGGGTTTGTTTACAATAGGTTGTAAGCTCTTCAGGGCAGGATCTATGCCTGTTTTATGTTTGGAAGGCACTCAACCCACTGTGTTAGAACTAGATGACTATACTGGATAGATTTTTTTTTTAAAGTAGTCGCTAACCTTACATTTAAATATATATATTTAAATTATTTTATCTCTAGACATCTGATGATGATCCCTGCATAATATGCCATGAGGAGCTAAGCCAGGAAAATGTGTGTGTGCTAGAATGTGGACACAGTTTTCACAGACGGGTATGGATTAATTTTTTGTATATTCTCATACTATTTACCCGTGAGTCTCTTTTGAACCTACCTCTCTGGTATAAAAATATTTTATGAGTTAGACAGATCTCCACCCTTTTTAAACTCTATTCCCCAGTTTTATAGTATTCAACATGGATATTAAAGTAGCAATTAATACATTGGTTTTTATTGTATCCCTTGTAATAATTCATTGTATGTTTGAGAATATTCCTCTCTTGTATTTTCAGTTGGCAAAATTTTCTGGTATTTTAGAGAGCTAGACACTAACATGGTTTTGTTAAACTACCATTTAAGCTTAAAAATAAAGCTGACTGCAACCCTTCTATTCAAAGTTTCATAAAGTTACTAATTAATTACATCTTTCAGCATCACTTCAAAAAACTAAAGTGCTATAGAAATGCTAAGGTCATTAGTAAGGCTAGATTCTGTCACGGACATTTTTAGTAAAAGTCAGGGACAGGTCATGGGCAGTTAACAAAAATTCACAGAAGCTGTGACCTGTCCCTGACTCTTACTAAAAATGTTCATGACAAAAAGGGTGAGAGGAAGGTCCGGCACCCTACCCTGCTGTGGTTGGGAGAAAACCCCACCTGCAGCAGCTGGGAAGCTGCCAGGAGATCCCCTGTGGGGAGTGGGGAGTTTCTGGGGGATTCCCCATACTGTGGGGGCCCCCACCACTCCAAAAATGGTGGAGTAGCCTGCAGCTCCCAGCCACTGTGGACTGAATTCACGGAGGTCTGCGGAAGTCCATGGATTCCTCTGCGACCTCCAGGACCAAATTATAGCCTTACTCATTAGCAATCAAACTCCAGACCTGTAATAGGAACACAAGCTTCATTGCCAGTATTTTGTTAAAAGGGTAGGCACCCATTAAAATAGCTACATCTATAGTAAGTTCTTACAGTAAGGAAGAATCAAAATTGTATAAGAAAGTACATTATCTACTGATATGTAGGACTTTAATAAAGTTGATGATTGAAAAGCTGTCCATGTGCACTTCATTTTTGTTTGTTTTGTTTCCAAACCTTAAAAATAAGTGTAATAAAAGTAATTGTATAATTTGGTGTACACTAGAAATGGGTTTTAAAAAACCCATAGTCTGTGTAGCATCATGGAACCAGAGGCTGTATTTTTTCCAACACCAAATCTTAACTTATGGTTGAATGCTTTGGAAAACGACCTATTTTTAAATAATGTATTTTTGTTAGTATTTATCACTAAGTTGAAAGCTCTTAGTATAGCTGAAATTAACTCAAAGTTTCTGACATTTCTCTTGCCATCTTTTACAGTGTATTGGAACCTGGCTTAAAACACAAAGTACATGCCCAACATGTCGAGTTCATGCTCTATTACCTGAAGATTTCCCTAAACTTCCTGGACGAAACCGACATGCTTAAATCTTGCATCCTCTTGCTAATCCTAATATTAATAAGGCAATTCATATTAGAAGCTGCAAATAAATAATGTTGGTAACAAATGTATATCTGTAACGTGCTGCCTAGAAACATAAGTGAAATCCTGGCTCTGTTGAAGTCAATGAAGCCAGAATTTCACTGAGTATTCTAGGTCATGAGAAATAAATACTATCATTTTTATGCCAATTAAAATGTAGAAGAAAAAAATCAAACCAGTTATTTAATACTGACAATGCTGGCTTTTCCCCTGATTACTGGCCAAATGGATGTGAATATTAACATACCATAGGCTATCTTGAAGAGGATTTTATGTCGCTTTCTTTTATGTAATTAACCAGTTCATATATTTAAACTGAACAGAATGTAAGTGTATCAAGGTAAAATATGGGGTATTTATTTTAAAGGGATACTTAAGCCACGTAGGCCACCAAATACACTTTCCTCTAGTGAAGGCCTATGTGCTTCATCCCTGGAAGATAGAGTGAGCTCTCTTGAGAATTCAAGCCAAAGGTTATATAGTTACATAAACAGCTAGTAAGGAACATAATTTTTGGGACCTAGATACTGTCCTTTTTTTTTTTTTTTAAAGTTCTCTCTGTAAAAGGTCACGAGCAGATTCCATTTGTATTTAGCATTTGTAAAAATTTGTCCTATTTTAAAAAAAAAAACAACTTCAGCTGATGTTTACATGATAAAGAAATCAAAATTTCAGTTAGTTCATTTAATTAACATTCTTCTGCAAAGTTGGACTACAAACATTACCATGTTGCTTCAGTGTAAAAAAAAAAAAAATACTTTTTTCCAGCTTAGTCAGTCAAAAGAAATTAAATAAATGAAAAGTAGGATCTTTTAAAACTTCAGTTTTAATTAGCTGTGCTGTTTGTAAGATTATTTTTAATTTTTTTTAAAATAAGATTACAATCTATAAATTTCCTGTGTATACACAAAGTAGTGATTGTAGTTAATGGCTTCAAATCACAACTTGTTCAGAACCCATATCATAACTGTTGGGTTTTCTACAGATAATGTTTCCACATTAATCCTGTTTTTGTATAAACCACAATTTTAAGTATTTTGAATTGGACTAGATTATTTTATATTTTGAACAACTAACTGCTATTATGTGTTAACACTTTCTGATTGTAGACCTCCAAGTGAGTGAATGATTCACTTTTATCATGTTTATTTTTACTCTAACTCACTACATGGTTTAAACTTTCTGCTGCTACATGCAGTTCCTGATTTTTGTTAGTATGTAAGAACTTACATTTTCCTCTAACTGTAAAAGTTATATTTTGAAGATGAATTAAGTATCATTTAGTATTTAAATTTAAATTGTATTCTGTGCATGGACACTGGCTTATCTCTTGTTCTCTGATATGTATGGGGTAAATGCATCTGGAAAATTAGATTTGTTACATTTTTTATTGAACCAGTCTAAAATGTTTATCTGAACTAAGTTTAGTGTTGGTCTTTTTGAATTGTCCCCTCAAACACAACAAAGTGCTTGCAATTGGGGCACTTTTAAAAACATCTGCTCAGAACTGCCTCTACTGGCCTAATATTTTGCATTAGTCTTGTAGCATTTTCTTCAAGTTTTGAAATTCAAGAGAGAAGATCTGTTAATAGCTGAGTAACTTGTCATAGCAATCTGAAGACCAAAACTAGGCTACATACCACTAAACATTTCAGACTCTGAAAATGTCAAGAGTATTAAAGTTGACTGGTTACATGAAATAAAATGTGTAATGTAACATAATCCTCTCCCACACACAGCCTATTTACTTATTTTGAATTTTTTTTGTTAAATATACCTTGTAATCAATTTAGTATGTTTAATGTTAAATTGAGGCTTGTGATCAAGTAAAATTATTTCTCCGTCTAAAATGGTGGTTTCTTTGTAAAAGTGAGTGTGTTTTACATATGTAACTATGAACTAAGTTATTACTTCCACTGATTAGGAACTCGCATCTTATCTAAACATAACTTAAGATTTCCTTTCTTAGGCGTAACCTCTTTCCCAATCCATGACTTTGCCACAAAATGAGTTTGAAATTTTGTGTACAACAGGGGTATCATAGGTGATACTGATGTGGCAGTATGGGGATATGGAGGTAAGTTAAGGTCCTGAGAAATCAGAAGATTTCTAGAGTTCTATCTCAACTTTTTTTCCTTGGCTGAGATCTAGTATTATGTTGGATGTCCTGATGTACCCATGCCCCCACCCCCAAACAACAAGAATGAATAAAGGAGGAGGGCCAACTACCTCTTACTTCCTTCTTACCACCCTAGCATTGAGACAGAGCTTGGGCTCTACCCACCTTATTAGAGTAGCTACTTAGTTGTTAGCTTGTTTTTTTATATTGCCATTGGGCAAAATTAAACAAAACAATTTGTTGTTAATTATATTAAGTACAGTTCTCCATACAGAGAGGCTTTAGACTTCATGGCAGAACTTAAATCTGTTTTAAATCTTGTCCCAACTGTAGCGTTTCTATGTCTCTTAATGACTGGCACTCTAGATGCCTTTTTGGTTTTGGAGAAGAGTATATCCTGGATCATTGTTCTGAGTCCACTTCAAGCAGCAGTGTCAGAAGACAAGGGATGCCCACTTAAAGCTTTCTGTTTGAGGCAGATGTTGTTGGGTGCTCCGACTCTGAAAAGAGAGAGGTGGCCGAGGGACAAACCCCCAAACAGTCCATTAATGTTAGCACTCCTGTGAACTGTGCTTCTGCCCTGAGCTCATGGGCTGCCTCCTTGACCAGAAACTTCAAATCTCAGTAACTGACCACTGAAGAGCACAACAGGCCTCCTTGATGCAGTTGACCTTGGTCTGGGGGAGGACGCTCCAAAGACAAGCCTAAACATAGGTCACCTTCTCCAGTACTTATGAAACCAAGAAACGAGTCACCATTCTTCAAGTGCTTGCTCATGTGTATTCCACAGTAGGTGTGCATGGCTCACCACATGCACTGGTGCTGGAAGTTTCCCTTAGCAGTACCTGTAGGGGGAGCACTGCTGTGACCCCTGGAGTGGTGCCTCTCTAGCGCTATAAGGGGAGCCATGCGCTCCCCCCACCTCAGTTCCTTCTTGCCACCAGTGATGGTGCATCAGAACTACCAGCTCCAGCTTTGCTGCAGCTCATCCAGAACTTGTTTCATTGTTAGTACCTGTGTTAGTTCAATAAAAGTTCCAGTTTAGTTAGTTGGGGTTCCCTCCAACTCTGGCTGGCTTCAGAGTTCTCCCAGGCCTAGGACAAACTGGACAAGGGCCTCTCGGTTCCGGTGCCAGTGATCGCCACACTACAATGGTGGTCCTGCCCGGCCAATATGCTCCAGGGAATTCCCTTCCGGGACCTGACTCTGTCACTAGACCTAGTGTTTGACACATCAGACTTGGGCTGGGGGGCCCACCTAGGGAACTCAGACACAAAGAATGTGGTCAGCTGTGTAGTTGTCCCTTCACATAAACGTCAGGGAACTCAGGGCGATACGCTTAGGCTGTGGGCCATTCAGCTCACAGCTACGTGGCAAGGTGGTCAGAGTACTCATGGACAACACCACCGCAATGTTTTACATCAACAGGCAAAGCAGGACATGGTCCTTGGCTCTCTGCTGGAAAGCCCTCAACCTCTCGGAGTTTTGTATAGCCCACGACATCTCCCTGAAGGCCTTCCACCTGCCGGGTGCCAACAACACACAGGCAGATCGCCTGAGCAGGGTTTTCTCCTGAATGGTCGCTCCACTCGAAGGTCACGCACCAGCTCTTCCGAGCATGGGGCTCTCCTCAAGTAGACCTGTTTACTACTAGGCAGAACCACCATTGCTACAGGTTCTGTTCCAAGGCAGGTGTGGGTAGGAACAAGATCTCAGACGCCTTCCTCCTGTCATGGTCAGGCCAACTTCTTTATGCTTTTCCTGTTTCCCCTCATTACCAAGGTCCTGGAGAAAGTAAAAACGAACAAGGCATGTGTCCTCCTAATCACGCCAGCTTGGTCCCGGCAGCATTGGTACAGGACCCTTCTAGGCTTACTCAGGGGGCCTCTCCCCGGCTGTTGCCACTCCACCAGGACCTCCTCGACCAGGGCCACCTCCTCCACCCCAATCTGGACTCTCTCCGTCTGACAGCCTGGCTGATCAATAGCTAAATGTGGACGAGAGAGGGTGTTCAGAGGGGGTCAGGCTTCTTCTCCTCGAAACTAGAAAGCCATCCATGCACCAGACCTACCTGGCAAAATGGTCCCAGTTCTCCAGGTGAGCAGGGTGTCTCCCTGTCTGCCCCACTCCAGCTTGTCCTTGAGTACCTCCTTTCCCTTCAAACTCAAGGCCTGGCCCCTTCCTCTGTTGGGGTGCACCTAGCAGCTATTTCAATGTTCCATCCACCATCACTGGGCCTTTCCTCAAAGGGCTAGACCAGTCCTTCCCTTATGCTAGAATGGCTGTCCCTCAGTGGGATCTAAACTCGGTGCTGTCCCCCCTCCCGGTGCCCCCATTCAAACCCCTGGCCACATGCTCGTGGTCTCACCTTTTCTGAAAGGTAGCCTTCCTTGTGGCCATCACGTCAGTCCAGCAGGTCTCAGAGTTTAGGGCCCTGACCTGTGACCCCCCCCCCCAATAGTCTTTCACAAAGACAAGGTTCAGCTCCGCCCACACTCTGCATTCCTCTCCACGGTGGTCTCAGCCTTTCACATGAACCAGGCCATCTTCCTACCTGTCTTCTGCCCTAAGCCGCATGCTTTTAACATGGAACGCTGCCTTCATACTCTCAATGCGCGCTGGTTGTTTCTTTTATCTGGAGCGGATTAAGCCATTCTATAGGTGTTTGCAACACTTTGTTGCCTTGGCAGAGCACATGAAGGGCCAACCGATCTCCACCCAGCAACTGTCCCGGTGGATCACGTTGTGCATCTGGACATGCTACGACCTAGCAGGGGTTCCCGCACTGCCTATCATAAAGGCTCAGGCTAAGAGCTCAGGCCTAATCGGCTGCCTTTATGGCCCATGTCCCTATCCAGGACATCTGTAGGGCCACTACCTGGTCCTCAGTGCACTTGTTCACCAGGGATGATGCTGTTTTTGGTAGGGCTGTGCTTCAGCCAGGGAATCTGAATTCCTACCCACCTGTCAGACACAGCTTGCAATCACCTACTGTGGAATACACATGAGCAAGCACTCAAAGAAGAAAGGACAGTTACCTGTTCTGTAACGTGTTCTTCGAGATATGTTGCTCATGTCTATTCTACATCCCGCCATCCTTCCTCTCTGTCAAGAGTTGGTCCGGCAAGAAGGAACTGAGGGTGGGGGTTGTGCATGGCTCCCCTTATAGTGCGCTATAGAGGCACCACTCCAGAGGTCGCAGCAGTGCTCCCCCAATAGGTACTGCTAAGGGAAAAACTTCTGGCACTAGTGCACATGGCGAGCACGCACACCTACTGTGGAATAGACATGAGCAACATCTCAAACGCCAGTTACGGAACAGATAACTGTCCTTTTCTTGGACTAATCTCAGGCTTCACTATCAAAAAGTAGTAAACAACCCAAACTGGATCCCTCCAACAGACAGAAGTCCCAAGGTACCCATCCATGAGGACATAATCAGGGAGGAATTGGAACTATCTGACCAGAGTAAGCGCATAAATAGGCATACACTTGTATCTAAATTGCAAGCACCGCAAAAATGCCATTAGAGATATCGGGGTTTCTCAAACGTCATTGCACCATGACCCCTTTCTGACAACAACAATTATTACACAACCCCAGGAGGGGGTACTGAGCTCGCCCAAGCCTTGCTGCCGGAGGTGGAGAGGGCCAAAGCCCAAGTCCCATGGCCCCAGGCAAGGGTGGGATGGAGGAGCCAAAGCCAAAACCCCAGGCAGGGGGCCTGTAACCTGAGCCCCACTGCCCAGGGCTGAAGCCTTTGGGCTCGGGCTTCAGCTTCAGGCCTGGGCAGTGGGGCTTGGGCTTTGGCCCCCGGCCCCAGCAAGTCTAATGCCAGCCCTGGTGACGCCATTAAAAACAGAGTTGCAACCCACTTGGGGTCCCGACCCACAGTTTGAGAATTGCTAAGAGATACCAACAGTCAATGCTGCAGCAGTATCTCTAGGAAAAGGTATGGTAATACCACCTGAAGGGGATTTATTTCCCAAGGCTCTAACTTAGAAAAGTAGAAGCCATCCTCAGAAGGGACTTGGAGGCTTCATCAGCTACTCTTAGAGCATTCCTGCTTTCAAAAGCCGCAACGTCCTGGCTGGATGACCTTAAAGCCATAAGGTCTGGCTACACTTTGAAAATTTCTTTTGCAACAGCCTTTGCTCTTGCAATGGGATTTTCAATGAGGGCCATGGCATCCAGCTTAGCAGTCGGATGCCACAACTGGTTTCATCCCTAGAATCTCACCACTCTCACTCCAAAGAAATTCTTGCTCATCTAAATTCACAAGCTCCTTGCTGGGGAAAAACTAGACAACATTGTGGCAGAAAGTGCTGCCAAACCAAAACAGCAGAGTTACAGAGTACAGATACTACCTCAAACTAAGGACTTCATCCCATCCTGTCTTCATCCACTCCCCCATCTCGAATGACTTCCATTAAATGTGAGCTGCTGTTAATGAAATAATCTCACATCTCCAGGACACAGGAACAATAGAAAGGATTCCTTCAGAAGCAAGATTCCTAAGACAATACTCCACTTTCTTCACTGTCCAGAAGTGGGTGGTGGTAGTAGTGGTATATTGTTTGAGCCATCCAGGATCTCAAGTGGCTCAACAAATGGATGAAGATGACAAGATTTTGGATGGGACTTCCTTGCTTCTGTGATTCTAGCAGATGCACATTCCTATATGAGCATATAACCACAGACTGAGATTCACATACATCACGGCTTGCTATCAGTACCAAATGCTACTCTCTGGCCATTTGTTGGCCCCCAGGCTCTTTACCAAGATGTTGTTGCTGGTAATAGCCAAACTCAGGATTCAGAGCACTCACTATATCCCCTCCTAGATGACATTTTGATCAGAGCTTTGACCAAGCAGCGGCACACTGTGCCACAGTCTGGATGCTGGATCAGCTTCAAGCACATCAATTTGTGATAAACACCAAGAAGAGCTCCTGGTCTTCCTCCATAAAGAGAGTTCATCTGGGAGCACTGCTGTAGCAAAAGGTCTACTCATGATAGGACAGATTCCACAAGATTCAGAACTTGATATCTATGTTGGTAAAGTGTGCAAGACCAACCGTAATGAAATATCTACAGCTGCTGGGCCTCTTGGTTTTGTATACAGAAATCACCTCATGGGTAAGGGTCCTATATCAGAGAAGAGGCCTGGAGGCACCTGAAAGTATGGAACCATTCACTGGAACACCTGCAAGATCAGGAACTGGTTCCAAACCAGGTGCTGACTCTAAGATGATGGACAATTCCACAAAATATTTGCAAGGATCTTCGCACATGCCTTCCAGACCCACACATACTCACAACCAATGCCAGCCTGACAGGAAGGGCACAGGATAGCACAAAGAGTTTAGAAAGCCAGGGCAAAGAACCAGAGCATTAAAGCAGCTGGAGCTCAGAGCTATCAAGCTAGTCCTACAGAGGTTCCAGAGCTATTCTTCATATTCATCTCACCAGCAGGTTTTGACACCACAGTCAAGAGTCTGGCAGAGCCTATGGAGGATTTGTACCATCCCTCTTCCTTTTGGTGTAACCTTCCTTTTTTTCCCCCCAAGGAAGCCTGGACTGGGATGACCACACACCAGAGAGTCCTAGAAATTATCAGTACAGGATATTGACTGCAGTTCTACACCCTTCCTATTGCTGCCTTCCTTCCACATCCCTTTTCAGGAAATCTAAGGAGGTACTGTTGAAGCAAGAGCTAAACTCTATCCTACATCTTAAAGGAGTGGAGGTGGTGTCCTCAGTTAAGGTACAAATGATTTTACTCACATTATTTTCTCATCTTAAATTGGGAAGGCAGAAGGTGTCCTATTCTAGATTGCACCATGGGAGTTAAAGTGTTTGGCAGATGTGGTAGCTCACTTAAGGAGACAGGGTATCAAGGTCTAGCCCCTACTTTGACTGATTGACATGGGGAAGATCAGTCCAACAGGAGACCAACTCTGTTTAAGTAATTCTACAGCTTCTTACCACACTGAGCTTCAACATAGATAGAGAAAAATCTACACTCATACTGACTGCAAGTATAGCATTCATACGAGCTGTGGTAGGTTCAAAGATGATGAGAAAAGTTCCAAACTCTAGTAGACCTCATCAACCAACTTCAAACTTACACAAAAGACATCAGTCACAGTGTGCCTCAGACTTCTCAGACACCATGACCGCATACACATATATGATGCAATTTGTCAGACTTCACCTACTCTCCATGCAAAGGTGGTTGAAATCAGTGTATTCTCTCCAACAAATGTCACATGACATCCAGCTTATGGTCCCACAAGAAGTCCTTTCCTCATTCAGCTGGTGAAAAGACCCTCTTCAGATTTGCAAGGGAGTGCCATTCTCTGCATCAATACCTACCAAGACTCTGGTGACAGATGCCTCCAGGAGGGATGGCTCATTTGGCTCCTACAAACAGAGGGCCCATGGTTCCCTCAGCAAGTTCATCTGCACATAAATATCCTGGAACTCAGAGCCATCCACTCTGTGTCTAAAGCATTCCTGTTTTTACTCCAGGGAACCACAGTCCAGGTGTTGACAGGCAACAACTCAGCTTTGCATTATGTTAGACAGGGAAGCCACTTGGCTCTGGACTTGGTGTATTCAGCATCACAACATGCCATTGGCCCTCCATCCTTCAGGTGTTTGGAACTCCGACTAGCAGATCCTCAGACGACAATTCTCAGACACCCACAAGTGGTGTCTCAACAACTCAGTCCTGCAAAAGGTCTTGGGGTCCATGGTGTCCAATGTATGCCTTCCCTCCATCCCCACGACACAGTGTGTTCTGAGGAAACTGAGGCAAGACACAATTGATGATCAAGGTAGTCCCAGGATGGGCCAGGCAGTTTTGGAACTCTGATCTGGTGAGCCTGTCAATGCAGTCCTCTTTCCAGTTACCTACCACACCCAACAGTGTTGCCGAACTAGAGTCAGATTCTGCACCCAGTCTTCAGCATCATATCATTACACCTAGCAGCCTGGGTGCTGCCTGTTTAACTGGAATTCAGAACATTCTGGTGCTAAGCAGGACAACCTCAACTAGATTGCCATAAAGCTAAGTGAGTTAGCCAGATTAAAATCCTTCTGTGCTTATTAGAGCATACTCCACTACAGTGCAGGCAACCTATATGGTCAAGTTTTAGTACTAGCCTGGCTTCTGAAATCTGTAGGGTGCCTACGTGGAGCTCAGTCCACACTTTTACCCAACACCATTCCTTAGTTGAGGCTTCTAGATCAGATGCCAACTTTAGTAGTGCTGTTCAACAATCCCTGTTTAAATAGGCCTCCTAGTAACCAACTGCAAGTAAGGCAGTAACTGTTGGAAGGTCACCATAAGTGGGATCTCTGTGGACAGACAGTCAAAAGAGAAAATGGCTCCATGTATTGCAGTAACTCTGGTTCTTCGAGGTGTCTTGTCCACGTGAATTTCATGACCTGCCCTCGTTCATTGCTACTACAGAATTCTACAAATGTGGGAGAGAGGAACTGAAGGGTTGTGGCACCAGTGGGGGGAACACGGACATCCAGGCCACAGATGCAGCCCTAATGGACACTCCTGGCCAAATGAAACCAGTCTTGCATTCATGAGGGTCGTGCACCAGGAATGAAATCTATGTGGATAGCACATATTAAACAACTACAGTTACTGTAAAGTAACAACTGTTCTTTCCTAAATTTTTTAAAGCTTTGTGGCCTGTTGGCTGAGGCTTTTGCCCTGGTTGATATTTTCCTATTCCTTCCTGATAACGTGCTCAACAGATAACTGTAGAAGGACAGTCTCCAGTTTGCATTAGGATGCCCGGTATTTCCCCATTGGCTTCCTGCTGCCGTATCCTTTTCAGGTTCCATTTCAACCTTGGCCACTATTTTTCTACACATTGTCAAATTTGACAATGAGAGAGAAATTTCTTATCTGATAATTTTCTTTCTGCTAGCAGCTTTTGTACTCATTCATAAAAACGGGTAATGCATCTGACCTGTGGAATTTGGAAGTAGTCTGGTGGTGTTGCTTTCAAGTTACAGAAATTAGCCACTGGCTTTCAACTGAGGCTCCCACAGGAGCTCTTCCAAAGCTTTAGAAACATTCCATTAACAGATAAGCATTGACAATGACTTGAAGTTACATTAAACCTAAAAACAATTAGATATGTCTCCCTTTAAAGAAAAATTGGAGTTGTCTGTACAATGTGTGAATTCTGATTATCGTGAAATTGTATTATGAAAATCTTGCTGGTTAATGAATGCCTGTATGTATGTGGATCCACCATTGTACACACCAGCCTGGGACAACGGGAATACTTAAGGATGATGATGATACTTAACCCTCACAAAGCTTATGCTATAAAGCAGCTCAAGCCTTGGAAATCCAGTCTAGTTTTACTCCTCTGAAATCAGGGATGAGGTAGGAACAATGGAAGGTGACTAAGAGGAGTACAAACTATGCCTATGGTCAAATATCCTAATTGTGGGAATGGCCCAATAGAGGGGGAGCCTGAAATTATGTCTGACTGTCCCCCCAAAGCTGGCTAGCAGCCCTCTGAGCACTTTAGGAAAGAACTAGAGTCACTCAGGGCTTAACTCAGTAGATCTGGACCAATTCTGAATACAGGAAAGGATTTCTCACTTACCTCCCTGTAATCCCAAAATGGTGCAGCTGCATAAGGCATGGGGAGTCATCTTCCTGACAAGCTTTGTGTGCTACTGTGGAGCTACCCTCTGAGTGTGAGAGTCTGTACATCTAGAGAGACTCCTTCCTTCAGGCTCTGAACTCCTTTCCCTGGCAGAATGAGGGGCAGTGGGCTGAAAGCCAGAAAAGTACAACTCCCATTACAGTGCTCCTTGAAACTTGCCCAGAGATGCTGCAATGTGGGGGAGGGGAAGGGCAGTGTACCTGATACAGAGCACAGTGAGAGCTTCAGTTTAGGAGATAAGCCCCAGCAAACCCTCCCTCCAGGGAGAAAGGTGAAGGAGCAGGTTTAACCTGTGATTTTTACACCACTTGCTCATTAACAACATGAAAAGCCTTAATGAAGGTGATGTTTGCTTTTGCATTTTTGGGTCCTGGAACCTCTGGAGTTTGCAAGACTTAGCCCTGTGAGGGCTTCTCCTTTCTGCAGGAATCCTCATGTTCTTGGTGCAGCCTACCACAGTGGAGTTGTGGCCTTGGGTGGGGTCTGAGACCTTGGCATGCCAGAGTGAAGATTGGCAGCTTGGGGCAGCAGGGCATAGCTCACTCACTGAGGCTACTGGGAAGTTGCCTGTGCCACTTCTTGCATGTGGCTCAATGCTTGGAGGTCTTCCTTGCTGCTGCGCTACGGGTGAGAGTGGCTCTGGAAGCTGAACTGAAGTCTCTGCTGCATGAAAACAAATCAAAGTTAAATTACGTAAAACAAAGTGATCAGAAGAAACTGAACTGCCAACGTGTTCCCTTGTTGGAAGAATTATTGCTGGTTAGCTGAGTTAGAGGCTCCTGCAGCAACAGTAGGCTGCCCCCCAATTCAACAGGTGAGAGATGTTACCTGTTAGTGAGGAATGAGGAGCGAAGCTGGGCAGCAGAATTTCCCCCGGTCATGGTTGCATTCTGAAAGCTGCTCCTTTTCAGTTGAGGAACAGGAATTAAAATTGAGAGAGCTGCCTTTGGTGCCTCTTGGCGTTCATTCTCCTCTTGTCTCAAAGCTCTGTCCTAGCAGCGTGAGGGTTGGTGGGCTGTGGGCAACTAAGGTGTAGTTGAGTCTCTCAGTGCCTGAAAAAGAGTTGCTTCACAAATAGAGAACCATATGGGTTTTCCCTGCTGCTCTCTGGACTGCTCTGCTATGAAGGAGTGGGAAAGAGCAAGTGCAGCTATGGAAGTAAAAAACTGATGTGTTCCCCAGGTGATGACAGGCTGGAGAGCATCTGCTCCTGTCCAAAAATAAATAATGGGTGAAAAAAACCAAAGGTAAGAGATTGCTGGATCACCAGACTCGTTCCTATGCTGTAGGCAAAAAGCAGGGATGTAGTGGTGGGTTGGAATATCCCAGAAACCATACTGAATTGACTCCAACATCCACAGTCTCAGAATCAAGGCAGAGTCAAGCAGTTGTGGATGGGGGAGCAGTTAAGACCTAGAATATGATTGCAGCAATATAATTCCTTAAGATATTCATACAAATAGACATGCAGAATGTACCAATTTCTAACATAGTAGTCGTCACAACAGACAAACACAGAGACAATGAGATGAACATTAACGATGCCTAGTAAGGATTCTGCGCTAAGAGAGCTGTTTCTATAGTCGTTGGCACATTCTTTCTAAAGATCCATGTCACTCATAGCAGGCCATTTTTTCTGAGGGACCCCTCCAGCCTCCTCTCCCTTCTCTCAGCTCCAGTACAATGGCGCACACAAGCATTTCCTGCAGTTGTAACTCCTAACTCTCAAGGTGGCTAGCCCAACACTGGGTGTAGAACCCCAGCAACACTGTCTGGCCTACATCCCCTCCTCCCTAAGGAGAAGGAGCAGCAGCACTCTGCTCTTGATATCAGGGGAGGGGGGGACATTTATCCAGCCCTCTTTCAGGGCATTACATTATACTGCCCACCCCAATGTGTCTAATGGAAGAAAAATTGCAAACTGTGCAGTGGCTGCCCACTAACATCTTGTCCAATCTCTCCCTCCTGCCTCCTGGTGGCTGAATGAAGTGGCTGCAGTTTTGCTCAGTCCACCATGTCTTCCACAGGAACAGCACTATCAACATATGCTAGCAAAATAAGAGTCACATCAATACTTAAGTACTTATTGCATCTGCTTTAACTATACTCTGTTTCATATGCATGGGCTGAGGAGGCAGCCCATGCGTATTTCCTTTGCTGGAGTGTTGCTCCCTCATTTATGAGTATTTGACATTCCATTCAGGTAACAGTCATACTGGAAATAATTGCCTGTCTATGCCAACTAAACTTAGTACAGTGAGGCAAACATCTCCCCACAGTGCATCACTCCCAATAAATCTAACACTTGGTGATGAGTCAGTGCAAATACTTCCCTAAGGTCGTACCTCACTTCCTTACAACAGTGAATTAATTCTTCTCCTTCTGAGAGGTTACTAGAGAAGCATTTGCAGACTTGGTGGCAAATATAATATATACTCTTATATAAAGAAGAAAAGTTTTCTGTTTCACTGTACCAACAAAACACCAGTCACAGACAACACTTCTTAATTATTTAAAAAAAAAACCAAAGTCAGTCACATAATTTTCAACATTTACCCAGTGATACTCCTAGGTATAGTTGCCAGTAGTGTGGATAAATATATATGATTAAAAACAATTTTTTTAAAAAATCAGATTTTCTGGATTTAAATTAAACCTAGGTTTACTTCCAAGAAGTACCAAAACTATTTAAAAGTAAAATTTGAAATTGGCAACCCAAGTTAATGCTTAGATTTACTAGAAACTACTAAAGTCATTTAAATTATTTTAAAAACAATAATATTAAGCAGTATATCTTTGCTTATAAAAGTTTTAAAGAAAGTAAAAAAGCACTGAACTGGTAGAAGCCACTGGCTAAGCACCTGAAACCAGGGTTTGTTGCAATGCTAAACCAGCTTTTGACAGCAATAGCCTCTTATGCAGGTGCAGAGAGATTTTTTTTTTCATTTAAGTTTATTCAAAAGTTAATTAAAAAATTAAACCAATTGGGAGCTGGAAAACCAGGGAAGCTTGTTTTCCTCTACCAATCTATGAATAAAAATGAGGTATGGGAGGATGAATTCTACTAGTTCAAGATTTTAGATGTCATGGTGGCCATCAATCCAATTCACTAACTACAGATAATACTTCCTTTCTTTAATAAACCAGTTAATTTTAAATGCAAACTATTTGGATAATTTTCTTACATATTCAGGACATTTAAGGTAGTTTTATCAAACTAATAATAAAAAAAATCAAAATGCTGGTTTTGTGCATTTAATTAAATTTTAATTTCTATCTAAATAGAGTCTGACACAAAACACAAGTAAAAAATTAATCATCGAGTAAATAAGAAATGCATCATTCACCATTTTCTAACAAGATAAAGAATCTGAATAAATGTCAGAATCTACATAATTGCTTCAACAAACAAGTATAGATATCAGTCTCCTGGTTAGAAAATAAAAACCCAAATTTGGTGTAAAGGCTATATTTAGTTCCGAATAAACATGTTATAATGGTTATGAATCAATGAGAATCAAGCTCTCTTTAGGAAAATTAAGAAGTATAAATGCAAAAGATTAAAAATCATGAGTTAAATCAAAATTTCCTGTTTGCTGATTTAAATCATCATTAAAATCTGTGATTAAAATTGCTCAGATTTAAAGCAATCCACCCTGATGGCTGCAACTGAATAATATAAGAACAGTAGATATTTCTAAAACTATCAAAAATTGTGTGGGGTTCTCTTTAAAATTTCTTTGATTTTAAAAATTTCCCATTCAAAGGTTTTTGTATGTCAATTTTAAGCAAGCTTTGTTCATATCAGATATAAATCAAAACCAATTAATTGCATTTACTTTGGTTCTTTACCTGATTCTCTTTGTTAGCTAAAGAGTTAGCAACTTTATGATTAAGGCCAACATCATCTTTGAAATCCAAATTATGCATGCATTGACATAGTGGAACAAAACATGTCTGTCTGATGGCTGCTGCTTTTGCAAGGAGCATTCTGTAAGAATTTATATCACTCAGTGTCATTAAGGTGATGTAGCTTCCACAGTTTTGTTAGGATAACTTTAGATCAATTCTAGATTCCCACTACAGTTTTACCTTGGAATAACATGCTTTAATTTAGAGGGAGAAATTATGCTGCTCTGTGATTACTGTACCTTATTTTACTCCTGGAGGAATTCTGCACCAAAACATTAAAAATTCTGTGCACAGTGTTTTAAAATTTTGCAATATTACATATTTTATTTGTCAAAATAACACAATATAAGCACGCCAATTTCAATTACTTTGGTAATTTATTTCAAAATACCTCTCAACAAGTATGTCTGTAACACGGACAATGAAAAAAGATTCAGGAAATGTTTTCTGACAAATAGGTTCCTTACTAGGCATATTAATACAGAACTGAGTAGTAATTCATTTAAACTGCAATACAGAAACACATTTCCCGCACCCCTCAGAAACAGTGCAAAGTCTTGGAGGAGTAAGGGATAATGGAGGAGCTGAGGGAGAAGGAAGTAATTGCTGGGAAGGAGCCTGGGTCTGAACATGGAGGGCTGCTGGCTGTGGGTGGGAGAAGTACGGTATTAGGCTTTTTTGGTGTAGGAAGGGATTGTTAAGGAGCCTCCACTCTGCAAATCCTGGCTCACCCTTAGCCTCTCTCATTCAGTCAGGTACATCTGCCCCCCAGCCCAATGTGTCCCTGCACCCCTACTCAGCCACTCATCCTCCCCGCATCCCTATGCAACCTTGCATCTCCCTCCCCCCGCATCTTTGCACCTCCACTCAACCACCTTCTCCCCGTCCCTATGTGGCCTTGCACCCCCCACTCAGCCACCCCCTCCTCGTTGCCCCACACCACCATTCAGCTAACCCCCTCCCCTTATGTGGTCTTACACCCCTGTCCAGTTCCTGTGCCCCTACTCAGCCACCCCACTATCCCTGTGTTCCTGCACCCCCCACCTCCATTCAGCTTCTACCCACTCTGTCCCCCCAACTACTCCAGTCTGTGACCTGTCCCCATATAACTCAATGCACTGATCTGGCTGGCCCCATAGGCAGAGCACTGTGGGGAAGGTAGCATCTTTTCTCTTCTCTATCTGCAGCTGCTCTCTGTTCTGGTGCCACAGCAGCCCCCGCTGGGCGAAAGGAGTAACTGCTGCATCTTCTGGCAGAATGTATTTTCTGAGAGAAAAATTCTGCATGGTAGGTACCTGAGCTCCCCCAGGAGTAGTATTTGTTGTGTTTTCACACTGTCAAATGCAGGGCAGACTTCAATTAAAAAAATTCCGCTCCTTATGACTGTCCATATTCAGTGCTGAGATCTCTTTACACCTTGCTCTGGAGTTAGTGCTGCTCTTCCTGTCGAACTCCCCCCACTCCCCTGCTTCAATGGTCCTCCTCAGAGCACCACAGCCAGGAGGATGGTGAAGTACAGTGGTAGCTAAGAGGGGGGTGGGTTTCAAGAGCCGTTTTGGAAAGCATGCTTGAACGCTACAAAACCCAGTGAAACCTGTAAAAGTGGCCACACCCTCACCGAGCAACTGCCTTAGCTGCAGAGCCCACCCCACAGCAATATCAGATATTATAACTCTTTACCTTAAAAGTCCACTGTTAAGTAATCCAGTTGTGTCAGTCTCAGCCCTGCCAAATCTATAGGTTGATATGGTATAAATCCCTAGTGTGACAACACCCAACTCACTGGCTGTGCTGCTCTAGTCTTGCCCCCAACCCCAGGGCCAATCAACCAGCTGCTTGCCCAGACAGTCAGTACTTGCCACAGCCACTGCTCAGCCCCATGCAGTTGCTTTCTTCTGGCTCCTCTTGCACCCCAGCTTGAGGGGTGAAGATCAGGCCCCCTGCTAGGAATGAAGAACTCCTGCTACCTCCAGACAGGCCTGAAAAGAGGAAGCTCCTGCAGATGGGAGGATGGAAAAGCAATGCTAGGTTTTTGTGTATGCAAATATGTGGGGGGTTGCCAATACTGTGAGCTTTCAGGTTCTCCTCCAGGTTTAGAAGGAAAGCCCACCAGTCTGTACAGTCAATCCAAGCTGCTACTTGTGCTCTGAGGCTTCCTTCCTTCCTCAGCATGTGGAACGGGCAAAACTCCTTTTTTCCATTTCCCCACTCTCCCAATGCCTCCTTAAAAGGTCAGGGTGATCAGCCCTGCTCCCCAGCACCGCACCTTTGCGTGTAAGAAGCTGCCTGCTGCACCCCTGGCCTAGAGGTTGGGAATGAGACTCCCAGCTGCCCCCATCCCAGCTTAGACTCATCCAGCATCAGAAAGGAAAAAGGAGAAAAAAGCAGTTGGAGATAGAGATGCGTGCTCACTAGCATTACTGGGAGGGGAGGTGTTTGGATGGGTGGAGGGACTAGTAGTAATTGAAGCAGTAATTGGTGATGACAGTGTGTTTCCAACTCCTTTCCATTGTTGTGGGTTACAAGGTGTAGAATAACATGGCAGCTCCTCACCATAAGGGCCCCTGCACAATCAGCACCTACCCTACTTTCAATATATACAACTTTAGAATAGGCCATGTTTCCTCCACAGTGTTACCGGATATAAATCTGTGAGCTACTGGTTTTGCTTTTGGGCATGGCCAGTAGTGCAGGTCCTTCAGTGACTAAGACTAATGTGCATTCATTCATACACATTTTTAAAAAGCACTTGTCACAACAGTATCTAAGATTTCACTACAGCAAGGACTCCATGCATTCTGCAGCTGCAGACTTCACCTCTTGGTGCAGAAGTGTATTCTAGCATTCCAGAACTGAAAAAACCAAAACTTTGAAAACTGCTCAGTGCTAGGTCCTGAATCTCACTTACTTGGAGAAGTCAGCTAGATAGGACGGTCTTCTATTTGGAAACTGCAAAACAAGCATCAAAGAGCTAGCTGGGTATTTGAATTAAACATTTACTACAGCCACTCTCCCTTGCTACAGTCTGAAGTATTTTTAAGGGTGGATTGCTGATTACAGATCTCATCCACTTTGGTTTTAAGTATGAGCTTTCTAACTAGTTCAGTTAGAGATTTCCTTGCTCTTAGAAAAGTGTGACAGACCTAGCAGGGCTCATCCATCCTTAAAATGCTACAGCAGTGCACCTGCACTGCAGTAGCTCTTCAGTGTAGACACTGCCTATGCTGACAGGCAGGGGTTTTCCTGGCAGCGTAGATAATCCCCCTTCCTGAGGGTTTGCCCACACTTGAAAAACACTGCAGCAGTACTACTATAGCACTTCACTGAAGATGCTCCCCATGCTGACAGGAAGCACTCTGTTGGTTAGGAAATCCACCTCCCAGAGAGAGGCAGTAGGTAGGCTGATGGGAGAACTCTTCCATCAACCTAATGCTGTCTACACCTGCAGTTAAATCAGCTTAAACACATCACTCTGGGGTGTGGTTTTTTTCACATCCTCAAGCAATGTAGCTATGCAGATGTAGACCAGTCCACAGACTTGAAAGGGAAAATGCTACTTCACATAATTTCCAGCTTAAAAGGGGAAGTTTGAATGATTACCATCAGTAGCTCACTTTAAAAGTCCAAACTGCTTCAGAATTCAGATAGGTTAGATGAACAAAAAAATTAGTTCACTGCAAGCAATAGCTACCTCTCCTGAAATGAGCAGGACAAAACTTCACAGACGCAGGCTTACGGTCATGAACTAATATTGAAGGGCCATAGTCTAGAAAACTGGTTATGATCAACAAAATTTAGAAAAGGATAATAAAACTAGTTAGATTGTGATTTAATGATATTCCCCTAATGGTGTGAAATAAAGAGATTTGTTAAAAGCTATTCAGTATTAATGGTTGTGGCTTAGGGGCTAGATCATAGTTGTTTCAGTGAGATCAAACAGTTTTGGGGACTTTCAAATTTGACCTATGGAATACTGCTGAAGGGCTTTGAATTAATAGAAGATTGAGGGCTGAGGAAAAAGTCAAGAAGTCACAGCCTTTTCTGGATGTTCTTACTTTCCAGTTTTAATGCTGCTAGAAGTAAAGAAAAACTGTCACTCTATAGCAAGTCACATTTTAATTTGTGCCTTGGAATTTGACCAGCTCTGCTAACATTTGAGTATAGAGGAGCAGAGTCATCAACTTCAATTCATGGTAAAGATTAGTCTGTCAAAAAGCCCCAAACCTCTCTGTAGTGATGAAGAGAGACTATGAAAAATGTAAATAGAGTACAGATGAGAGTCTCTGGGCTTCCACCAATCCCAAATTCTGAAGAGCAGAAAAACAATGTCTTAAAAAAAAAAACACCTGGTAATTTAAGGTTCTGGGGCCCACTAATTACCATCTCCCCACTCTCAACATGGGGGCAAAAATCTATTGTTTATGCTGTAAACAGTACATAGTAACTGGACCACTGTGTTCAAAGATCCAAGCAAGAGTCTTTCATACCTGAACAATAAAGAAACAGATGACAGTGAAGCACAAGGAAGGTAATATACGTGACTTCCTGCTAATCATAGCTTAGCTTTTGGAGGGCAATCTTTTCCCCCACCCTGCATCTTTTCAGCCAAATGGCTTAGTAAATGGAAGGGGAGGACTCATGTGCTCTCTCTGCCCTAAGGAAAATAAATAGTGTTCCTTCCATTACATTGATATTACTAGCGGAAAGGGTATCATCCATGTAGCAAGATTAGCTGCGAGCTTTAACATGCTCTCCTCTCTAGCAGATCCAGAATAATCTTCATAGTTTGTCTCACACACTCCAGCAGGTGTCACATTTGAACAAGCACTTCAGTGGGATGATCTAGGTTGGCATAGGCCTGTGCTGGAGGGTGTCGGTCAACTGTTCCTGCTGTGACAATGCAAGGATACAATGCCAGTACTCTCTAAACTAAATACAGGATTCACAGCAGTGTTATTTATACATTGTTTCCATTAGATGTTCATTACATGCTTACAAAAGATCGCTAAAAATCTGTAAATTCACATGGCCATTTTGGTACTGGCCAATAGCTGGCAGTCTAGTACCATCCCGCCTATTTGAAAGTCACAGACTTCATTTCCCCACCAAATTATCTTGTGATAATATTTCCAGATCACTTGCAAACACTGTTTTTGTAGTGGCTGAGGAGAGGATTGTGTTATTATTTAATGCCAACATGTTGTGCTGATACTGCAAATTGTTAAACTAGTTTTTTAGAACTTCAAGTTTTTAATTCCTTAAAATACAGAAATTGCTGAACAAGGATTCTGCCATCAGCCAGACCAGATGCCAGACCAGCTGGAAAATTTTGTATTTTTCTGTTGGATGACGGGAAGGGTAAAGCCAGAATCAGATGTTTTGTCAAGTGTCTTTACTTCAAGATTGAGTTAATGTTTTAGGCACCTGCTCATTTTGTTTTGCAGTGCCTCTTCCTCCTTCCCCCTCCCCAGATGGTTTTATTTGCAAAAATACATTCAGAAAAAGCACACTTTGCCTTTATACATACATTTTTCTTACGTTATTAAAAACACAGTTCTTCTACCCTACACCACCTCCCCAAAACAAGACAGTCTCCTGGTTTAGTTCCTGCTGTAGCAGTTTAAGCATGTCTACCCAATAAAGATGTTCTAACTGAAGAAAAAAAAGGCTTTTATCAGTAAATAGTAAAAAATAATTCATTTCTGCCTGGAGCATTTCCCCTTTCCCATGCCCCCTAACATAGTTACACCTTGACATATTCTGCAAATGTCAACTAAACCGTCCAATGAAAGGGGAAGCAGCTAGTAACTGGCTCAGATAATTACCCATATAATGCCATATTGCAGGCAAAACGTTAACTGGGGTGGTCAAAACATACATATGTTTATGCAGTCTTTAGTAAAGCATTCTACCTTGCAATAAAGTCAGGCACAGGAAAGAGCTAGTCTACAATGTAGCAGCCAAGCATACTGACAGCAGCTTTCATCTGATGCCTGTTGCCACAAGAGCAAAGTAAGAACCCACATTTTCACACCACAACTAGATTTTAGGTAAAGAACTCAGTTGTAGGTGGAAAGAAATTAACGTGGAGTGGCTAATCAAGAGCAGGAGGTCTGGTACAACTGCAAGCTAGAACCTCTTTTGACAGTTCGGTCCTCTCAAAGCAGTAGAACTTATGCAAGTAACTGACCAAGCTAACTAGAATGTGATAGTTGTATCAACTTTGTTACAATAAAAAGCTTTAGCTCTGAGGTTGTTCCCCTGATTAATGGATTCACTTCCCAATCTAACTGAAACATACTTAGTTTCCTTTCATTTCATATTCTTTGTGTGATGCTGCTCCAGTAACACTGTGTTGCAATTCTGTAGCACCATTCAAATGCCTCAAAACATCTCCTGAACAGTAAGTTTCTCAGCATCCATATGATGAGGCGGCTTATGAAACATCTAATCTCACAGTCTCTCCTTCAAGCACCAATACATAGCAGGGCCTGTTAGCTGTTTAGATACAAGGATCCTTATAAAGGAAACATTTAAAGAGTTGGCACAAGCGTTAAATTATGAATTACTCATAGAAACGTACTGTGTGTTGTGCATGACAGGAATGTGCAAAAAACATCCCTTAAGGGTTCTTAAGAGAAGAGGGGGAAAAAGAAAAAAAAAAAAAAAAAAAAAAGAAAGAGAGAGAGAGAGAGAGAGAAAGGGAATCATGGCTGTTGAATTCAAAGAGATACCTGGCAAGAATCTCAGCAGAAAAGCACATCAATTAATAATATCAGAAGATAGACAGTGTTTGGTAAGAGTTACAGAGAAGTGCACTCCCTTCCAACAAAGAAGTCAATAGTGAGATGAGCAAATGTTTTAGTCCTTCAATTAAAATAAGCTTGAAGATATGAACTGAATTTCCATTTGGTAGCTGAAGAATTTCCTTGTTCCTCCATTAGCAATTCTCCTGTGGATATTCACACCCTGCAGAGCTTCAGTGGGAAATTTTCTGTGATGAGATGATCATCATGCAGGAGGACAACAATGTTAACTTCGAACTCTAGGGGAAAAAGGGAGCTTTGGTATTAACTCAAATCGTTAAGTAGAAACAATGATAATTCTGTGGCTCCTGGTCTCAGCTGCTTTCATCTTAGATAAATCTTTCAAGCTGTTTTTAGTGTTCTAGGATTATCTGTTGCTAGATGATTCAACACTGTAGAAAACAGGGCACTAAAAAAAATGACCAATTTCTCCAGCCTATGTGTCAACATATACGTAGCTCCATAAAATATTTGACTAACTGCATTAGTGGTAGCCACCTGTCTAGCCATTATTAGCTAGTAATTTACTGTTAGCATCATAGTAAGAAGTAGATCTTGAGGAGTAATTTGAAGGAGTTTAAGGTAGTGGTTCTCCAAACAAATCCATAGGAGGGCGTTGCACATATAAAAGAGCACATATAAGAGAAGCACAAAAATGGATGATCAAAGTTGGTGAAGTTGAGGAGATGTAATTGGGGATGATACTAAAATACAAAAGTAGGAAGGAGCTAAGTTGTGGAGGGTCCTAAACACAAGCACAAAAAGCTTTATGTAGTGGAAAAGCAGCAGCAATGTAGGGGATAGATTCAAAAGAATGAAACTTCATAATCAGAGTTCTAAGTAAGATGATTTTAGCAGAAACATTTTGAATGTTTCTAAGTGGAAAGTTTGATGAGGTTGTCAGGAAGGAGGGAGGCAATTGTAATATTCAGGAGAGGAGAAAAAGGCCTAGACAAGAGTTTTTGTGGTGTGCACTGATGAAGAAAAATCTCGGCAACACTATGGAAGAAGTCGACAGATTTGGATATGGCCTAGCTGTGAGTCAATAGATGGAGTCACAGACAACCCCCAACTTTCAGGCCTGAGTGACTGGGAGAATGGCGGGTGTGTCAGTGATGGCAGAAAGGGATAATGGAAGGAAAGCAACACTTTTCAGCATTTTACCCTCCAAATTTCCTGCTGCTTTTGAGAGCTGTGGGTGTTCAGCATATTTACTCCCTACCGGAAACAGATCTTTGACATTAAAACTGCTTCTCCCTGAGAATTTTCCTGGTCAGAACTAGTTTAGTTCTCGTTTAGACCACTTACGAAATCACTAAGGCTTGGTCTACACTACGCGTTTAAACCGATTTAACGCTGTACCCGTCCACACTACGAGGCCTTTTATATCGATATAAAGGGCTCTTTAAATTGGTTTCTGTACTCCTCCCCAACGGGAGGAGTAGCGCTAAAATCGGTATTACCATATCGGATTAGGGTTAGTGTGGCCGCAAATCGACGGTATTGGCCTCCGGGCGGTATCCCACAGTGCACCACTGTGACCGCTCTGGACAGCAATCTCAACTCGGATGCAGTGGCCAGGTAAACAGGAAAAGCCCGGCAAACTTTTGAATTACATTTACTGTTTGCCCAGTGTGTAGCTCTGATCAGCACAGGTGGCGATGCAGTCCCAAATCCAAAAAGAGCTCCAGCATGGACCGTACGGGAGATAATGAATCTGATCGCTGTATGGGGAAACAAATCTGTTCTATCAAAGCTCCGTTACAGAGGACGAAATGCCAAAGCGTTTAAAAAAAAAAAAATCTACAGGCAACACAGTGCTGCGTGACAAGCGTAACGCGAAGCCAGAGACTCAAATGGACGCTCATGGAGGGAGGAAGGGGGTACTGAGGACTCCAGCTATCTCACAGTCCCCAGCAGTCTCCGAAAAGTATTTGCATTCTTGACTGAGCTCCCAATGCCTGTAGGTTCAAACACATTGTCCGGCATGGTTCAGGGAATAGTTTGTAAATTTACTTCCCCCCCCACGTGAAAGAAAAGGGAAAGAAATCGTTTCTTGACTTCTTTCAATGTCACCCTATGTCTACTGAATGCTGCTGGTAGACACGATGCTGCAGCAGTGAAGAGCAGTATCCACTCCTCTCCCCTTCCTGGTGGCAGACGGTGCAATGACTGATATCCGTCATCACCATCAGCCCGTGAGTGCTCCTGGCTTTCCTCAGGTGAGGTCGGCCAGGGGCACCTGGGTAAAAATAGGAATGATTCCTAGTCATTCCCAGTAGATGGGACAGAACGGCTGGTAACCGTCCTCATCATAGCAACTGGGGGCTGAGCTCCATCAGCCCCCTCCCTTTCCTGTGTAAAGAAAAGATTCTGTACTGCCTGGACTATCATAGCAGCGGCATGCTGGGCTCCTCCCCTCCACACCCTTTAATGTCCTGCCTGGACTGTCATAGCACCGGGAGGCTGCCTCCCCCTCATTTTATCTCACTAACAAGTAATTGTTTCTTATTCCTGCATTCTTTATAACTTCATGACACAAATGGGGGGGGGGGCACTGCCACAGTAGCCCAGGAAGTTTGGGGGAGGAGGGAAGCAACGGGTGGAGTTGTTGCAGGGGCACCCCCCGTGAATGGCATGTAGCTTATTATTTCTGCAGGATCTGACACGGAGCAGCTGTGCTCTCTGATACACTGGTTCTCTAGTACACTTGCCCCATATTCTAGGCAGGATTGACTATTTTTAGAAACCATAAAGGAGGGATTGACTCGGGGAGTCACTCCCAGTTTTGCTTTTGCGCACCCGGCCGATCTCAGCCAGGGGCATCCATGATAGCATCAGACAGTACAGAAGGACAGATAACAGTCATCTCATTGCCAATTTACACCGGCAGCAGATGGTACAGAACAACTGGTAACCATCTCTGCTATCATGCAAAAGCAAATGAATGCTGCTGTGTAGCACTGGAGTATCGCCTCTGTCCGCGGCATCCAGTACACATACGGTGACTGTAAAAAAAAAAAGCTGAACGGGCTCCATGGTTGCCGAGCTATGGCGTCTGCCAGGGCAATCCAGGGAAAAAGGGTGCGAAATTATTGTCTGCTGTTGCTTTCCCAGAGGAAGGAATGAGTGACGACATTTACCCAGAAGCTCCCGCAACAATGATTTTTGCCCCATCAGCCACTGGGCTCTCAACCCAGAATTCCAAGGGGCGGGGGAGACTGCGGGAACTTTGGGATAGCTACGGAATGGCTACCCACAGTGCAACACTCCGGAAATTGACGCTAGCTTCGGACCATGGACGCACACTGCCGAATTAATGTGCTTAGTGTGGCCGTGTGCACTCGACTTTATACAATCTGTTTTATAAAACCAGTTTATGTAAAATCAGAATAATCCTGTAGTGTAGACGTCCCCTAAGAGTAAGAAGACAGAATATGCTAGACAAAGAACTTAGTTTGAATGGAGACGGTCATAGCTAAAGGAATGGAATAGAGGTTTTTAAAGAGAAATTGCTTGGTATATTTAGTATTCCCTAAAACTAGTGGACTGACAAGAGCCCAAGTCCTCTTTATCCACAACAGGTGCTGTTCAAAGAACGGTAGTGCTGACTTCCCCACATTGCTCCGGTAATATACTTCAACCCTGGTATGGAACCACCTCTGTTGGTAAGAAGGTATCCTTGGCCTCCCTTGCAAAGCTGCTCATTAGAGCCAGTGGTGGTAGTTTGTATTGTGGCCCCTTGCCCACTAGAAACCGAACTGAAACTAGCAGCTTGTTTAACATGGATTCTGAAGGTACCAATATTTCTGGGTCCTTACCAACTTTGAAATTTGTAGTTTCCAGTGTAGGGCAGGTAAACAGCCTGGGGAATACCATGTATATTGGAATAGACAAGCTTCTACAGACATCCCCTTCAGCAATCTGAATGTTCTGAATCTCTGTAGCATCTCTAGCATAACCTTCAGCACAACCTGGAGAAAACAAGTATTAAGGTGAAGGAAGAAAAAGTAGCACTAATTCTACTAGAAAGTTACCAAACATAATTCAAAGGCTGAAGGCATTAGCAAAAAAAAAAACCAAACAAAAAACACACATCCCTTTTGCCCATTAGAGCTTTATGACTGTTTAAAAATTACATCTGAACACCCTATAAATTGATACTTTCTATATACAAAAAGTAACTTTTGCCAATGATTTCTACTGCTTTAGACAAGTATGCTATGTCCATTTAGAATATAAATATTCAGATAACCAGTGTGGCATATTCAGATTTTAAAATGTACATGAAACAACCTACCACAAGTTTCCACACGTACTAACTGTAGCTCAATACTTTTGACTGCAGCTTCTGCATTCTCCACCACCAACTCCCCAGTTAGCGGTTGTGTAATGATGCAGTTAGTTGAGTTGAGATGACCTTTGATGAAAAATTTTGGGAGCGAGGCTCTCTAAATGTAGGGTGGGAAAAAAAGTCACATCGCTAATCATAAAGAGCACAGAGAATGCTAAGTAGGCAAAACACCCTTCGTGGAAAGAAGCAGCATAAGTATTACTGAAGTACATAAAAACCCTACATTAAAAGAACATTAAGGTTGCAAAGTCAGGCCCCTCAAAAGTTACAAAATGCCAGGATCAAGCTTCCCTGTGCAATGTTAATGGAGCATCCCTGAGCGCATGCATTGTGATATAGTCTCTAATTACATGGTAACTTTTCCCCCCCACTAGGTCCCTGCACAGGATGGACTGTGGATGAATCAGGATCTTGAGTGAAGGAGGCTGTTGCCTGTAGGACCCCTGCTTTATTTTTTGTGGCAGTTGGAAAGTTTTTAGTGAATGAGGCAGGGGATTGCAGGGAAAGAAAGGAGGGTCTCAGTGTTAAGGCAGTTGAATGCTGCCGTGAGAACTGATTACTATCCCCGCCTCTATCACCATATAGCTACGTGATACTGGGCAAGTCATCTGAGCCAAAAGTGATTTAATTGTCTGTTCCTCATTTTCTGGTTCCCAGCTTGAGATGCTGGGGTCTGATTTACAGAAGTGCTGAGCACTCACAGCTTCATCTGAAGTCAATGGGAGCTCTTGACTGCCATATTCCAATGACTTGGTTGGTTCCCAGTAAGGGAAATATAAAAAAGTAACTTGTAACCATTACTGAAGAAAACTTTGTTAACAACACAGCATCAACACAAAAGAACAAGTGGCACTGCTGTCCATTAAACTGTTGCTTAGCATATCAGGAATCAAAACTGACAAGAGGAAAGGAAGAACTATGGACTAGCGGTGGAGCAGAATCTAACAGTAGTCACTTATCTCACTCCTCACACCAGTTCACACTAGAGTCAAGAGAGTCACCCAACACCACTTAAGGCATTTTTTTGAAAACAAAATGTTTACCTCCTTAACATTCTGTAAGGTTTCAGGTGTAATTGTGAAGTCCACTGGGCTTGGCATCAACTTCCCTTTCTGAGGCTATAATGTAATGAAATGGCAGTATTGATATTGGATACTCAGTATATAGAGTTTACATGATAATGTACACACATCAAATCATGAAAAGAATTCCCTTCCATATCCCATTACTTGCAAGACTGGCTTAGAAGCTGACCTAATCATTTTACAATGTCTAACTTTGAAATATAGTCTTTAGAGAACTAGGTGTAATTTTTTTAATAAGAAATTGACCCATTTCATGTAAAGTCCATTAAACGTTGCAAGAAAAGAGGACATGATCATGACATGGACCAAAGACAAGTAACCGAGTGTTACAAAGTAACCACATTTTGACATTCTAATTCCTGGATATTCAGAACTATCCTTGCCATTACTGCAATAATGCATGACAGGATGTGCATTACTAGGCTACTGGTGCCTGCACAGGGCATGTTGTGTGGCGAGTCACAAGATTAAGTGCTTTAAACCAACAGCCTACTAACGCACACCTTGCCATGCTGTTAAAGTAGGGCTCCTGATTTTACATATTGGTGTTGGCTCCCCCCCGAGTTTTGTGAGATCTGATGCAATGTGTCCTTCTAGTAACACTCAGCCTTCCTAATAAGCAGATTTGAAAAAAATAGTAAGGGAAGTTATATATGCACTTCCTCTATTATCTTGAGCATATTGATTGTTTTTCTAACCCTCTCTATCTGAGGTGCCCTCCCTGCACTATTTGAACTCCCTACCATCACCCAGTGAGAGCTCTTTCAGATGCAGGTTATGGCCCAGTGCTCTTCTCAACTAACTCAGTCAGATACTCAGCTGCTGTAATTCAGTGTTGTTCCACTGATTTTGCCAGCTGAGGACCTATGTTATCTTTTTTATTTTTTTTTAATCTGTATTTGGAATATTTCAAAACCTCCGAGTTTAGCTTTTACAATAGAAAGTAAGTTTAAAGTGACTTAAAAGGCCCTGAACTGCTGCTGAAATGGTAGTCTGGCACTTTGCACAGAAAGGACAATGTAACTGTCATTTTAATCCTCAGTTAACTGCCTCTCTTTACCCTCATGCCAACGAGGTGCCTTATCTTTGTTCAGCTCCATTCACGTTTCAGCAAAGCTTCCATTTAAAATAAGTGTACGGATTTTTTGTGTGCCAATCAGTGATGAGGGTCCCCACTGTGCACTGTTGGGAGTTGATGCAGTGCTGTATTATCAACAGAAGGCCCAGCTTGAACTCTGCAGTTGTTTTACTCTCCATTACTTTGTGTCCATAGTAGTTTCTTGTGTACAACTGCAAAAAACGGGGAAACTGCCAGCCATAAACAAACACATTCTCAGTTATGGGAAAAAACAGTTGACAAATTCTGGCAAAGGAAAGAAGGATAAGGGAAAATATTGTGTACTGACAGTGAGAATTATATCTACAGTAGAACCTCATTAGTTCACACTGACTGGGAGATTCATGGTGAATTATTGAATTCTGTGAACTTATGAGTGCTATACTCTGAACAAGAAATAAAGCAAGCATATGGCGTAATATATAAGCTGCTCATTATTTTGACAACTGTGGCTTATTTATAATACTTCATAATGTACTAGTTAACATAGCATATTACGATTTTTCATTTTACAAAATGTAGGAACAAGATCTCTATAGTGTCTTGCTATTAAATCTTTGCTGACATGAGCAATTTTTGTATACGATACTGAAGTTCTACTGTAATAATTTTCATTACTGATGATGAGGGGAACAAAACATCTTTAAGTATATTAGCACTCTTCTTATAGAGCTCCTTACAGGAGCTCAGCATCATGTGTATTCTAGCAAGTTTTGGGTCGAAGCAAATGTATTTTGCTTGTTACATTTGCGCAGATTATACTGTTTATAGATGTGTGCAGAGCACATGTATAATCAATACAAATCACAGTTGCACCCATTTTACTGAACATGTTCATGATGAAAGGCAAAAGCAGTTCATGCCATACAGCTAAAAATGTGGGCCTTGATTCTGCAATAAATTCCACACAGGTGCAAGAGTCCACTTGCACAAAACTAATTGCAGAATCAAGGCATTAGTTACAATAGTCATTTCTGAGCCCACCACTATCAGAACAACTTCATAAGAACACCAGCTTTATGTGGTCCCTATAGATATGTCTACATTGCAATTTAAAAAACCCATGGCTGCCCAGAGTCAACTGACATGAGCTTGCGCGATGTAGGCTAAGAGGCTGTTTAACTGAGGTATAGACGTTTGGCTCTGGGACCCCTCGGAGTTCGGGCTCCAGCCCAAGCATCTACACTACAGTTAAACAGCACCTTACCCTGAGCCCAAGTCAGCTGACACAAACCAGCCACAGGTGTCTAATTGCAGTGCAGACATTTTCTAAAAAAGCAGCAAAGAATCTTGTGGCACCTTATAGACTAACAGATGTTTTGGAGCATGAGCTTTCGTGGGTGAATACCCACTTCGTCAGATGCATGACGAAGTGGGTATTCACCCATGAAAGCTCATGCTCCAAAACGTCTGTTAGTCTATAAGGTGCCACAAGATTCTTTGTGGCTTTTACAGATCCAGACTAACACGGCTACCCCTCTGATACTTGACATATTCTAAGAGGCTGTAAACTTGTCTGCAACTAGATGCAGTCTTATTTCCACACCCAGAGTAAGGGACCTAAATCAGTAATTTAGACATCTGAATACAAGAGGCTTGATATCTTCCCTTCACCAATGCTGAGCACCCAAAGATATCAATCTCCAGTGGGAGCTCTGGATGCTTAGCACCTGGGGGAGGGAAGGTAGGAGTGAAGGAGTAGGGGGGATGAGGGGGGAGAGAGAGAGAGAGAGAGAGAGATAGATCAGGTCATCCAAAAGATACTTTTGGGAGCACACAACACCATAGTATCTAGATACTGAGTAGACCAGTATGTATCTAGGACATGAAGGGAACAAGCAGGCAGAGAGAAGGGGGGGACTGAGGACTAAGTGGGAAAACAGGAGGTTTTCTCAAGATAGCAAGCTCATCGTCTCAAACATATTTCTAAGGTTAAAAGAGCACGTTTAAAAGAAGTTAAGGTGGAAAGGTTATGTAAATTATAGCATGAGGTCCTAGTTTATGTCTCAGTTGCTAGGTGCCACAGTAATACAAATGCTTGAAGCCTGAATACTGCTAACTTCAAAATATAAAAGAAAGCACAAATACCAACCTTCCCTCCACCTTAGGTCTTATGCCTTGTTAGTATAGGAGGACACATACAAGTTACAGCATTACATCTTGTGAACATCACCATATAAGACTGGGCACCAAACATTGCTAAACGGAACAAAACTGCAGAGATGAAAACATCAGTTAGTTGACAGAGTTAAAAATCTCTATATTCCAACTTACTGGTGAGTGGACAATGAATTCACAAGTCTTAGTCAGGTCTTTGGCCAGTAGAGAACGTCGCATATCACACCGAAGGGTATACTGTGAGAAAGATTGGGGGATAAAAGAGTCTTATCAAAGCTTTCTTTCATCTCCAGCATGGACTTAGAGAGAAATCATTCTAGAAACACTAAGTCTCACTGGATATTTATATTAACATTCCGTTTATAAGCAGTTTATTAAAGGTCAGTAGGCAACATATATTCTTTAATAAATTGTTAATCAATGGTTATAGAGTGCTGTAGAGTCCAACAGGTTGCTTCTAACCATCTATATCATGTAGTACTCATGTATCTAAACACCCTATAACATCTACTAATCATTTTTCAGCTCCTTATAAACTGAACCTTAAAGTGTAATCATTGAATATCTGTACAGCAATAATGCTCAGAGACCTCACTCAGGACCAAACCTGATAGCTCTCAATACTGATCACATAACAGAAAAATATGTTCCCTACCCAGCACATCTTACAATCTATTTTGTTCACTCTACTAGTAAAAGAAAAATGAATACAGAGTATTGGGGGGAGGGATAGCTAGTGGTTTGAGCATTGGCCTGCTAAACCCAGGGTTGTGAGTTCAATCTTTGAGGAGGCCACTTAGGAATCTGCGGCAAAAAAATCAGTACTTGGTCCTGCTAGTGAAGGCAGGGGGCTGGACTCAATGACCTTTCAAGGTTCCTTCCAGTTCTAGGATATAGGTATATCTCCTATAATTAATTAATTAATGGTAGCTACTCCCAGCTGAAGAATAGTCTTTACGTATTTCTTTAGTCTAATCATTATCAGCAGAATACTCACCAAAACCAGTCTGCTATATTAACGAGGAAACTGCCTAAAAGACTGTAGTACTAATACTAATCAACAGATGTTATGTCCGGGTTCTATAGGAACATTACAAAGTCCCAGTTAGCACATACCTACTTAAAGCATTGTTTCTCACCCTTTGCAAGTTAGTAACTTATTCAAAACCAAAAATTTTCATAACTCTTACATGTACTTTAAATGTAAGAAAAGTACCACTGGTAACAATACAAAGTCAATATAATTTGTGTGCATTTTGAGAGGCTGACATAATACTTGACCAGTAAGGGTGTGCAGGCTGCAGATTTTCTTTGGATTGTAAAATTTAACACTTTGCAGTGCCCACCCCCCAATTCCCTTTCCTGACCTACCTGGGGGACGAAATGCACAAGTCAAGAATCACTGATCCAAGGTACCTGTATGAGCCTAGTACAATCCAAGCACCTCATGATGATCAGTGTTTTTTTATCCTCAGCACTTCTGCGAGGTAGGAAAATAGCATTTTCCAGGTGGGGAACTAAGGCACAGAGATTCTAAGTGCCAAGGTCACATAAGAAGTCTGTAGCAGAGCAGAGAATTGAACCCTCATCTCTCAAATCCCTAATCACTGGAACAACTCAGGTCATCTGTTGCAGTTCTATGAAATTTAAAAAAAAATTTGATGGATGTTTCTGCTAATGACATCTTTGATTATTCTAAATGAGAAGTTATATTCTGTTCACAATTTATGTTTACTTCACCTCTCAATTTAGACAATAAAAACATGTTAACCACTTTCTGGTTTGTTTATAAACTGTTTCCATTTGAGTTTTTTTTATTTAAAAGCACTGAAACACTTAAGCAGCACATAGCTTCTTATGTAAAACCTAGACATCGGATCAAATCTCTTCTGCGCATCCATTTTAACAGATATTAGTGTGTTCTATACAATCTGTTCTTGGAAGTCAGATTTCATTTTATTTCTGGCGTGGTACAGCAGAGCAGGAAACAATGAGACTGAAAGGCTGGTGACAAGCTAATGATAGGCCTGGTCTGGACTTTTTTATTAAGTCTTAATTGGGAGGGGGTGGGGAGATGGGTAACTGGGTGGGTGATAGGAGAATGGCCAAAGGTAACATATATACCAATCAAATCATACCTCACTAGAATCAGTACTAATTATAAACAAAATATCTGGATTACAGAAAGCAACTCAACTTGTTTTGGCATGTTTTTTGCAGACAACAGATGTTAAATTAGAAAGAAAGCCAAGGCTAAGACTAGGTAAGGGAAACATCAACATTTAGAAAAGGGAGCCTTTCACCATAAGGGCCGTCCACAGGATATAAAATTTAGAAACAAACTAGCCATATGCAGAGGCACATAGTTTACGTAATATCAACATCTGCCATTGACTGCCACGGCTAACAATTACATATGCGTTTTATTTTTGAAGCATAGAGGGACCTACTGTGAAGAAGCCTGGAGTAAATGTAGGGAAACGAGAGCCTGAAGTTCAGTATGAGAGAACTGATTTAGTTAATCTGTAAAAAAAGGAATTTTCCTCCTCTTTTAAAACTGATTGGCATTATGGATAACCTATCTGTAAATACATTAATTGGTTTTTAAAATATCAAGTATTTTCCTTTAGCACTAGCAGTAACAGGACAATTCAATAATTTAAGAGAAGATCCTCAGCTCTGCAAAGTACAGAGAGAAAAGAGGTCTCTATCGTTGGAAGAAAGGATAGACTCCTTTTGTGGCTGCTTTCTCAATATAAATGAATCTTTGGCAAGATTAGCATTGAAAATGGAGTGATGGCTCTTCAAATAGGGTATTTCAAGCAGAAGATGGAAGGATGATCACTGCTTGGCTATGCTGAAAAGTCTGATGTACAAGATCACACTAAGTTTGCTCTGCAAAAGAGGAAAATATCGAAAATATGCAGGTGCGTGCACACGACAGACTAGAATGAGTTTTATTCTGGCGCTTATCATATTTCCATCCAAGACTTTTTTACAAATAGGTGTCTCATGACATAAGTCACTTACCAGAAAAACCTGACAAGAGATTCTTGAATTTAAAATGCTTAATGAAAGATTTAGTATCCTACTGCCAGAAAGTTAGAAAAACAAATTACAAAAAAACAGAATACTACCTTAAAGCAGCTGCTGCAGCTGAATGAGAAGCTATTTGCATGAATCTACAGGATTCATAATGAACAGATACAGCAATTATACTTATGATGGAAAATCCTGATAATATGCATGATCATAACAGTAGAAATAACATATTGGAAAAGGAGATATAATAGTCTGCTGAGTCAAATGACCTTTCAGCTTTATCAATGTGTGTGTAAAAATTAAGACTGAGGGGAAAAACAGCTGAGGAAAGTTGGCAGTTTTTCAAAGGGACGCTATTAAGGGCCCAAAAGCAAGTTATTCCGATGGTTAGGAAAGATAGAAAATGTGGCAAAAGACCACCTTGGCTTACCCTTGAGATCTTGCATGACCTACAAAATAAAAAGGCGTCATATAAAAAATGGAAACTAGGTCAGATCACGAAGGATGAATATAGGCAAATAACACAGGAATGCAGAGGAAAGATTAGAAAAGCAAAGGCACAAAATGAACTCAAACTAGCTATGGAAATAAAGGGAAACAAGAAGACTTTTTATCAATACATTAGAAGCAAGAGGAAGACTAAGGACAGGGTAGGCCCACTGCTCAATGAGGAGGGGGTAACAGTAACGGGAGACTTGGAAATGGCAGAGATGCTTAATGACTTCTTTGTTTCGGTCTTCACTGAGAAGTCTGAAGGAATGTCTAGTATAGTGAATGCTTACGGGAAGAGGGTAGGTTTAGAAGAGAAAATAAGGAAAGAGCAAGTAAAAAATCACTTAGAAAAGTTAGATGCCTGCAAGTCACCAGGGCCTGATGAAATGCATCCTAGAATACTCAAGGAGTTAATAGAGGAGGTCTCTGAGCCTCTAGCTATTATCTTTGGGAAATCATGGGAGACGGGGGAGATTCCAGAAGACTGGAAGGGGGCAAATATAGTGCCCATCTATAAAAAGGGAAATAAAAACAACCCAGGAAACTACAGACCAGTTAGTTTAACTTCTGTGCCAGGGAAGATAATGGAGCAGGTAATCAAAGAAATCATCTGCAAACACTTGGAAGGTGGTAAGGTGATAGGGAATAGCCAGCATGGATTTGTAAAGAACAAATCGTGTCAAACTAATCTGATAGCGTTCTTTGATAGGATAACGAGCCTTGTGGATAAGGGAGAAGCGGTGGATGTGATATACCTAGACTTTAGTAAGGCATTTGATACGGTTTCGCATGATATTCTTATAGATAAGCTAGGAAAGTACAATTTAGATGGGGCTACTATAAGGTGGGTGCATAACTGGCTGGATAACCGTACTCAGAGAGTAGTTGTTAATGGCTCCCAATCCTGCTGGAAAGGTATAACAAGTGGGGTTCCGCAGGGGTCTGTTTTGGGACCGGTTCTGTTCAATATCTTCATCAACGATTTAGATGTTGGCATAGAAAGTACGCTTATTAAGTTTGCGGACGATACCAAACTGGGAGGGATTGCAACTGCTCTGGAGGACAGGGTCAAAATTCAAAATGATCTGGACAAATTGGAGAAATGGTCTGAGGTAAGCAGGATGAAGTTCAATAAAGATAAATGCAAAGTGCTCCACCTAGGAAGGAACAATCAGTTTCACACATACAGAATGGGAAGAGACTGTCTAGGAAGGAGTATGGCAGAAAGAGATCTAGGGGTCATAGTGGACCACAAGCTTAATATGAGTGAACAGTGTGATACTGTTGCAAAAAAAGCAAACATGATTCTGGGATGCATTAACAGGTGTGTTGTAAACAAGACACGAGAAGTCATTCTTCCGCTTTACTCTGCGCTGGTTAGGCCTCAACTGGAGTATTGTGTCCAGTTCTGGGCACCGCATTTCAAGAAAGATGTGGAGAAATTGGAGAGGGTCCAGAGAAGAGCAACAAGAATGATTAAAGGTCTTGAGAACATGACCTATGAAGGAAGGCTGAAGGAATTGGGTTTGTTTAGTTTGGAAAAGAGAAGACTGAGAGGGGACCTGATAGCAGTTTTCAGGTATCTAAAAGGGTGTCATCAGGAGGAGGGAGAAAACTTGTTCACCTTAGCCTCCAATGATAGAACAAGAAGCAATGGACTTAAACTGCAGCAAGGGAGATTTAGGTTGGACATTAGGAAAAAGTTCCTAACTGTCAGGGTAGTTAAACACTGGAATAGATTGCCTAGGGAAGTTGTGGAATCTCCATCGCTGGAGATATTTAAGAGTAGGTTAGATAAATGTCTATCAGGGATGGTCTAGACAGTATTTGGTCCTGCCATGAGGGCAGGGGACTGGACTCGATGACCTCTCGAGGTCCCTTCCAGTCCTAGAGTCTATGATTCTATGATTCTATGAAAAAGAGTCAGAAAAAGAACTGGGAAGGCTCCACTTTCAGACATCTGGGATTAACAGAAGAGTCTGGTGTGAAAAATAATTTAAGTACTAAAAGCATGCTCCGTGCTCAACACCTTCTCCCACCCATCAAGAAAACATGGGCCATGCCTGAAAAAGTTTAAAATAGGAGGCCAGATCTTGCCCACACTGAAGTCAGTAGACAATATGCCTATTAACTTAACTGAATCCAGGATTTGTTCCAAAAATTAGAGACGAAAGAGATGTGACTTGGTCACTCTAGAATATTCCCTTGCCAAAGCAGAACTGCTCCCTTTCTATATTTGAGTGTTTTTTCCCAGTCTAGTTTTAAGTGATTCAATAATTCAAGTAATTGTGCTTCCCTCCTTTAGGAGATTACTTCACACTTTAGCAGACATCATTGTTAGGAAGTTATTCCCTGATATTAAAAATCTCTTTACTCTTAAATTGTATTCCTTGGATAACTCTAAACAGTGTCTCCCCTTCCTTGATACTTATACCCCACAAGCTACAGGTGAGTCCATGTAGGTGGATACTTACACCTGTATGGATGTTCCTTGGAGTCAATGGAACTCTGCCCACATGGATCCAGCTGCAGGACTGAGAGCTTAAGGTATCTCCCCTGACCTAAAAATTGACCTCAAAGCCAGTTCCTTTGTCTCTAGTTTTTGTTACAATCATAACCATCTTCTAATGCACCAAGGTGTCCATTATGGAATGCGGTATTCTAGCTATCGTCTCATCAGTACTTTATAGGTTGGAATTAAACTTGTCTTATCTGGGACATGATAACTGTGTATGTAGCCCCTCTGTGTATGCAGCATTTTATAATTATACTCTGAATATTTTTGAAGTTACTTTTGACAACTTAAGAGGCTGATAAAATACACTTTCATCAACAGTATTCTGTGCAAGTCTCTCAGTTCAGTTATAAAAAGTAATAGTTATTAGTTTCTTTTGTACTATATACTCACAGCAATGGCTGAGGGGGAGGTGTGAAGATTTTGGTTATTCTTCACTAGTACTCTTGTGCAAAGCATCTCTCTAAAGGTAATTTATTTTAATGGATTCCTCTGAGCTTTATCTTGATAAACATAAAACTTCGGGGGGGATAGGGGAGGGAAGTCTCCCACTAGTACAAAAAATATACATGTTCAAGAACAGATTTTCAAAACATCTCCTTACATCACATTAGCCAGAGGAAAAAGTTTTCCAGTTAGAAATCCCGCACCTAATATTAAATGTTTTTACCATACTGTTGCATTAACACAAAAATCAAAAAATGCAAAGCAGTTCTTCCCACAGTAACTACCTACCACACTGCATGCACATTTAGGCAGACAATCTGTTGCTACATAAAATCATAGGAAATATGCACAAGCAATGAGGTTTGGCTCTAAGGGACCACAGTTCTCAATTTTGTGGCTTGTATGTGTAAAGCTCAGCTGTGATACTGCATGACCATAGTTTTATTTGGCACTAAAGGTAGCAGAGGTGCAACCCTTATTCATGAACCAAATTCACGTAGTTGCATATTCAAGATACTGTAATTCATCCACTCCTTATACTATAAAAGCCATTATAGATTACAATTAACGGATGGATTTTTAAGTCCTCCTGTAAGAGTCTGCATACACCCTTCTCCTCCTCCCCTTCTTGTAAGATTTACTCAATAAGACGTAATGTCTGAAATAAAAGGGGACAGAAAGATATTTCTGCAAGTTACCAAGATTCCTAAGAGACAGCTCTTCAAAAAAAGAAATTAGGAAAAACTGTGCCCAGCCCTGGGAAAGAAAGGAGAGAGACTGCATCATCCTATGTAGCAAGCTGCCACCAAATCAGGAATGGAAGTTGATGACATATAAGCATAGGATATCAGATTACAAAACAGTGTGTAGCCCTGTCCTGAGTGAATTTGTACTTCTCTCTAACAGATATCTGAGGGGTCAATTGGTTTTGGTATTTTTAAAAAATATTTTGGCAACACTTGTGTAGCTTGTCATGTTAACAAAGTTTCACTGAAAGATACTTAACTGTAAGCATGCTTTCTTTTGAGGTATAACATTACAGACGGTGCATAAAATGGAAGCTACAAGTTACCACATAATAAGAGTTAGAAAATATTATAAATGTACAAGAAAAACTGCCACAGGTGTAGCTGCTCCATTGCATTCCCTGCTGGCTGAGCATGGCACTGCAAGCTCTTCCTGCCTCAGTTCACAAGATAGGGCAGCCATTCCAGAGCAGAGAAGCCCATGCCATGAGCATCTCATCGGTCTTTAAACAGTTAAATTCAGAATTTACCTGTCTCCGCCTTTAAACAAACTAACAAATAAATGTATGAGGTGAGCACTTGGTCACTTTAAGTCAAGGCCCTGATCTGGACCTGGCATTCTGGGCTAGGACAGAGGCGATGCTCCTCAGTGTGTCTCACCCAGCACTCAAAAAACCCCCAAAATATAGATGTGAAAGGGTGAAGAACAGTATAGATTCCTTCTTTAAGAAAGGCTTATTTCAAGCAAAAAAACAAAACAACCCCCACCTCCCCAAACTTTGCTTGCTCTTTCTTACATTTCCAAGGCTGTATCTGATGATCCTTGCAACAGGGGATATAAGTAACACAAGCCAAAACTCCTAGTCAGGAAAAAACAATCCCAAATATTTTGTTTTTAAAGTGCAAGTATAATTTTTAAGCTTGTATATAGCCTAATAAAGTTTTGAAATCTTAAAAGGGCTGTTACGCCATGTTTGGAAAGAAATTTAAAAAGTGTTTCTTTTCACATAGGTCTTCCACTGCCTCTGAGGTACTAAATCCTGGAGAATTAGCTAATGGGACAATTTTTGTTCTGTCTCAACAGCTGTGAGCTGAACGGAATCATGAAACTTTTGACTCAATTTAAGCCATGTAAAGTGCACCCATATACCAAGATGAAAGATGTTTGAACCAATATATAATCTTTTCCTATTAGCATTTCGGTAAAATTAAAAAATCCCCCACAGCTGAAACATGAATTTTAATTTAAGGGACCTATACATGAGCATTGCAATAACTGCACAAAATTGACAAAACCAAAAATATTGACACCAGATAGTTTCCTCCTATAGTGCAATTAGAGAAGTTTCTCAGAGTGTAGTTCCTGCAAGTTCATAACCTTTTCCCTACGCAGAAAACTGTCTCACCTGAATATTGACAAACACACCATGATATGTCTCGTATAGAACTTTGTTGCCCTTCATATGCAATGGAAACTCAAAAGGAATTTCTGTTTTGCCACTGGGAAGTTTTCCTGGTTTTACCATTTCTATGGTACTGTTGATAACTTGAATAGGCTGTAAAGAGAAACATTGAGAAGTTTATAATAAAGCATTCTGCTTCGTAATAACAGCCCAATAACAGAGCCACATGAAACCCTATCAGCCTTCCAAATATCTCAAAATTCACATGTCTGTGTCCCATGCAAACAATTCTCTACAAACTCACACTGTGGCAAAAAGTGATCTTATTTAATGTTTCTTACCAAGACAGTCTGTACAGTTTTTTGCATGTGTGTCAGACTGGTGGCTAAGCACATTTAAGAAGCTAACGAGTAGGACCTAGTACACTTTTGAAAGCAGCACATTTCTTGTTCTATTATCGAAATCACGCACCTTAACAGCAGTGGAAGAGTCTGTATGTGTATATGCCAGTTGAGCTGTTAGCTCTTGGAAGGATGAAGGGTTCTCAAAGGCAAGCTATATATTTAGCATCAGAATGTTGCTGGAACAATGGCAAACTATGGTTTGGCACTTGACTGGGGAAGCATGCAAATTCTCATGAAATATGCCTTCATCAATTAAAAAACAACAGAGTAGGAACAGCAAAATAAAAAATAGTAATTAAAAAAAATACATGCACTCCCAGAGCAGGGAAATTAGTTTACTATCAAATAGAACATTGAAATAAATATCTTACTTTCCCCAATGTGATTTTTCATTTTTCTTTTCAAACCATTTTTGTTTTAAATTGCTACAAAACCCAATGCCAATGATAAGATGATGGCCCCCAAATTACTGTTTGAAGGTCATTTGTCTAAATCAAGGAACTTACATTTGAACTTACACTTCTAAGCTGAAATTGAATTAAAATTCTTATTTTGGTTGCTTGAAAATGCTTTGTTGGGGGAAAACATGGATATCCCCTAAGTTTGGGATTATTCAAACTTGGGGTTTTGGCTCATCTCTGCTGACACATGAAGCAGCATAGACTGATGGAAGCTTTCTTTCTCCTCAGAGTCAGTATTTCTGCCCTTCTCTCAAAAATAAACTATCAAGCTGTTTAGGGCTCACATATGGAAGAGAGATGTTATAGAACTAAAAACGGGCTTCTCATTGCAGCTTTGCTTGGAGCCTTCACATTCACTTTATAAGAATTCAGTTCTAGAACTGTTTTACTCATCTTCTCCTTGCAGGACTGTGCTTCTTACACCGTTACAGCTACATTCAAATAGCACAGCACATTACAGCAGTAAATATTTTGACATTTCTTTAACTCTGTGGTTACGTCTGAACACATTTTTCTGCATCTGAAGCTCACAGTGTAATGCTAGACAATGGCAGTGATTGGGAAAATATTAAACCACCTGCATACATTGAAGTAGAATTACTAAGGAGAGATTTGGTTTAAGACAGACAACTTTTTGTACCCAAGAAACTAATCTACATATTTCTTACCTTAACAGAGTTATAGAAAGCTTCAAACACACCAACACTTTTGGCACTGAGCTGCAGATTTACTGATCCTTCCATCGTTAAGGAGACACCCTGGTGTTGGACTGCATCCTTACTCGTTATGACCACCACTCCAGAAAGAACTTCCTAACAAGGAAAAAGTGACAAGCAAAACATATTGATTTTATCAGTTTCTTCTCTAGCTAGAATTCAGACTGCAGTGACACCCAATGTTAGGTGATTTCCAAACGCAAAAGGAAGACAGTCCCTGCCTCACAAAACATAGTCTGAAAAGACATATTGATGAAGAGAGGAGGCAGGGGAAAGGGATACAAAGTACAAGTTAAGTGATCAAGGTGATTATTTTTTTTTCCCAGGGGAGAGCGCGAACACAGTCCCTCAGTACCACAAATTATGCAGTCGAGTTTCCCGCATCTGGGGAAATTGCAGGGGTCAGCACACCCGCGGTGCAATGGATGGCAGGTAGAAGTCTCTTAACTTGCATGTTTGCTTTTCAACTCCACTCCCACCCAATCCGCTTCCAGAATTCAAACCTCTCTTCTTCCCCTTACTCACAAATTGTGTTACAGTATCTGTATGTCCCTCCCTCCTAGTCTTCAATATCTTTCCTCCACATAAATGAGCAATTTACTTATAAATAAATGACATGTGTAAACAGATGGCTTAGTCAGCTAGCTTCCTGTGGGTGTTGAAGAAGTGGTCCTTCAGAAGGAATTTAAATGAGGACAGGGGATTCCTCTGCAGACCTGTTCAAGGAAGGTAATAATACACAGTAGCGGGGGAAATTATTGTTGCAAAAGAAGTGGAAAAACAGGACTTCACAGCTGGTGTTTCGAGTGGAGGTGAAGTGAAGAAGGGGGAGTAGCAACGTGTAAAAAACAAAAGGGGATGGCTAAATTGAAAATGACAAAGCTAGGCGGGATATTGAAGACAATCACAAGAAGTCTGAACTTAATATGGTGAAGTCAGTGGAGGGATCAAAGATGCAAAGACAGGAGAGCGTTGATCTGCTCAGAATGGTGGGCAAAGTTTTAGCAGATGTATTTTGTATCGACTCCAGGGGGCTGATGTGGGTCCTGGGAGCCTGATGAAGGGTGGGTTACAGTAATCAAAGTGGAAAATGATGAGCATGTGAGTTTCAGTTGTATGATTGTACTTCACACCAGTTAAGAAACAGAGTTACATAATGGTCAGCTGGTAGCTGCCAGGGCATCAGTACTTTTCCCTTATCAGTGGTGAAGTGTCAGTACTAAACAGAAATTGGGTCAGGGAGTCTGATGTAATAAAGGTTTAGAGAAAGGAATTGCAGTAGCAATTCAGGAATCGCAACACAAGAAGCTGAAGCACGGGAAGCCAGAAGAGGACCTGCCGGAATTAAGAAATGCAGCTACAGTAGGAAGTGCTGGCATAATTGGGCAGTGAAGAAAAACTGATCTAACAGAGTAGAATAGTTTGACTCAGATATCAGTGTGCCTCACTCAGAAACAGCTGTGTGCTGCTGCTGGTGGGTTTAGTCTGCAGCTGTTTGCATTTGGATGGGATCTCCATTGCACGCTAGTGCTGTGGCTCTACCCAGTCATCATAACACTACATCAGATATTTCATCTCATCCAGCAACTGTCATTACTAGGTTGCTCAAGGGCTCCCCCAAAAGGTCCCACCCTAGTCTCAGGGAAGTTCACAATCTGCTCTCAGAGGTCCATGTTTTTCTGGGACAATTTTTCACTACAAGACTGAGTGAAAATTCTTTCTGCCTCTCACTCCTTGGATTGTTCATTTTGTCTATAGGGCCTTTATTGACTAAGGAAGCCAGAGCTACTTGCCTGTTCCTTAGTCCATCCCCCTTTCTCGGTATTTTCCCTGCCAGGAGCTTTCCCCATAAACTAGCAAAGTGATTTCTTATTCCATCTCCCTAAAAAGCTTGTTATTCCAGCCCAACACCTTGGGACAACAGGCAGACAATTTTATTAGCATACAAATCCCTAGCCATACTCTTACTTCCCCAAACACACCCCATTATTGGAGCTACTATTGTTAGATTCAGACTTGGAGAACTTTTCATTTTTTTCCTCTCCAACACTCGCACTTTGGGGGTTTTATCACTGCGGAAAACTTCCCTCTCCTCTGTCCACACACACTTCTTGCTGAGTGCTTGTTCCTGCTATGCAAGTCAGCACTGAAAGGGCACTTTTGTCATCTCAGCAGTAAAATATGACGGACAGAGTTCTGGTGCATGCAAATAACTTTGTACAGAAAAAGTATTTGTTAAATAAAGAAATACTTATCGGTATATTTTTTGTTTGGAGTTACAATGCAAGATTAAGCATGTGTGACATTAATCTCCAGAAACGTATCTGAGCAGGTTCAAACGATGGCTAAAGTTACTGAATCATCGTTCTAAGTTTGTGTCTGAAACAGAACCAAACTGGACACTTAGGAAATACCTATGAACCCAAACCAGAACAGAACCAATATTTTCAATATTTCAACTCCCTGGTTTCATCTGCCTATCTGATACCTACACTGTAAGCTTTCTGAGGCAAAGGACTCTTTTGTTACTTGCCTAGCACGATGATCATCAAAAGGGAGATTCTAGGTGTTAAAGTAATATAAATAAATAATGAGGCTGTGACCTCCTTTTTGAACTGCATAGTTGATACAGGGTAGTTGCTAATGAAAAAGGACCACATACTCAGTGCAGGAATTGTTGCAATCATTTTAAGAGTTCCCTTTGTTTGAGATGAATTTTAAGGTATGAGAGAGCAGAAATTGAATGTCACAACATTGGACCAAAGCCAGGGCAGTGCTAAGCACCTGTAACTTCCTTTCAATTCAACATGAAAGGTATCTTTTATGGTTATGCTCAGTGTTGCCAAAAAGACAATGAAAAGATTCCAGAAACAAGAGTAATATACAAGAAAAGGAAATTTAAGTAATGAACTTTAGGTTTTCCAAAAAGAAAGTATGATGTCAAGCAACACTGGTTCACTGGAACCAACTTCAGAATGAAGAGCTCACTCTAGCAAAATAAAACAGCAAATCAAAAAGATCAGTAAGATGTTATTTCTGAACAGCCTAAAGGAAAACCATTATATATAGTACATATTAGTGTTAAAAAAAAACCCAAAGTTTTCACACTTAGATGCTATAATCCCCAATGCCTTAGTGTAACACAGGCAAAGTCACAGTTAAGATTACCTGACACTTTCATCTATAATCCCCTATTTTCAATTACTTATAATTTTAACCATTTAGGATGAGAATCTCCATGCCAGTTCTCTGCTTCAGGATGACATTTTTCAGCTATTTTCAGCAAAAACGGTTCAAGTTTGTCTGATAAAGAGGTTAGGGAAAAAAAAGAAGTTTTTCCAATGTTAAAAAAATATATATATTTTCCAACAGTTTCCTTTAGGAGCTCTAGTGCTTTCAGAGTTTTGCACAGGAACTTGGTATTTACCAGGGCGCTGCTCAGGTTGGAACTACCTTTTTCCTGTCCCCATGAAAAACCAACCCAGATTTGGCAAAGTTAAGATAGTTTTTAAAAACTACGTCTTCTGTTTGTTTGTTTGACTTGGGTTCACAGGGCTTGGGCTGTGGGTCTACAAACCTGCATTGTAGACATTTGGGTTTGGGTTGCATCCTGAGCTCCGAGACCCTCCTCCTCATGGGGGGGGTCTCAGAGACCAAATGTCTACACTACAAATGTATAGCCCTTCAGCCCGAACTCCACAAACCCAAATCAACTGTCTCAGGCCAGTCACAGCCATGCCACAGGTCTTTTACTGCAGCGAAGTCATATCCTGAGATAGGACAAAGTTGCTTTTGGCAGAGTTGGGAACAGACCCCGAAGGCCAGATTTTGTCCTGCACCTCAGATGGCACAGCACTGAAGTCAGAGCCAGAGGAAGGTGGTGATGGGAGAGGTAGCTTTAGGCTACCTTTTGCTTCTCGTATTCTAGATTGCTCTGAAATCCAGTAATTCCCCTAGTATAAATCTCTGGAGCTGTTCTAACTTAAGGCATCCTTATCCAGATGCCTATGGACTTCTCTACAGCCCAAAACCGTCAAAGCATTCTATTCTTCTACCAATCCTTTCCACCTCCAGCATGACCCTATTCCAATATAAACTTCGCTCATTACCTCTTTCAGTGCACAGGATGGACTCTGATTGAGGCAGAGAGTGCAAAGAAGAGAAAAGATGTTCCCTTGCATTTAAAACACTGGAATGCAAGGCAAAATAATGGGGTTCTACTGGTGGCTCTGCCACAGAATTCCTATGCAATACTGAGCAAGCCTATCATAATAGGTATGCATAAAAGGTACACAGTTCAGGAAGTCCAAGGACCTTCATACTGCCATTTCCTAACTCTCAAGTACTTGACGGTGCAACCTTGTTATTTTAACATAGTTTTTATATATACACATCTACCCCGATATAACGTGACCCAATATAACACGAATTCTGATATAACGCAGTAAAGTAATGCTCCGGGGGGGCTGGGCTGCACACTCTGGTGGATCAAAGCAAGTTCGATATAGTGCTGTTTCACCTAAAACACGGTAAGATTTTTTGGCTCCCGAGGACAGCATTATATCAGGGGAGAGATGTAATTATATTAGTGACAAAAATATGCAGCGAGCTGTAATGGTTAATTAAGACATTAATATATCTGCCTAAAATCCAAATGTAGTTTCAATTGGATTTGGTAATTTGTTTTCCCCACCTTAACTATTTTGTAATATTGCCACTTGCAGTTACATAAATAGACAGCACCACTTGGGTGCAACATGGGCATTTGTAGGTGATGGGATTCCTATACAAGTACTGTTTGTGAAAGCATGTTCTGGGATTCTTTGGGAAGAAAGGTGCTATAAATAAAAGACATTATTACCACTAGCCGATGTCAGTGTAATGTGTGGTGGCAAGTGACTTTCTAAAAAAAGAACAGAAAACCTACACCATGCAAGTAACTCTCATGATTAATTAAAAACAGATTTATTTTTAACTTATTGACTATTCTTAGTGATTCCTGATCAAAGATTAAGACAGTATTTCTAGTACAGCACTCAGCAAACTAAATAGTTCTTTCAACACTGTGTTCTCAGATGATTCAGCTCTCTTGTCTAGTCAGTATACTAAAGGTAACTTTAAAGGAAATGTATTTAACAATCTCTAAAATGGCAACATTCAACAACACAGACAGAGTCTTAATTTAAAACAAACACACACACACACACACACACTTGATTTGTTCTTTATAAGCTACAGGGAATCTCCCTACTTTGAACAAACAGTTCACTCTGAAATGGAATTTGTTAGCCAAGTAGAGCAGCTGAATAAGGATGGACATAAGCATTACAGCTTTGAGTTAGTGAATAAAACCCATTTAATGAGAGAGAAAAAGCATGACTGGAGCCATCAGTGGATGAGAAAAAGAAAATAATTATTATTACAGTGTTGTTGTTTGCACCCTATACCTAAAGGCTTATTACACTTCCATTACACATCACATTGTTCAGGGGATTTATAACTTAGCTTTAAGAGCATTCCCTGGACTAAAGTCTAATAAAATCATCACAAAGGCCAACTATGTTGTAACTTCTTATTCACAATTATTTAAAGATACTTGTCACAAGATTAGAAATATCCACTAAAGTGAAATACACTAGTTATATATTACAATAGCTAAGTTATTAATGTCTAGAAAAAAGTTATGTATTAATGGGATTATGAGGCTATGTAAAGAGCCACAACATTGTGCTATAGAATCTGAGGCCTGGTCTACACTACGATTTTAAGTCGAATTTAGCAGCGTTACCTCAGTTTAACCCTGGACCTGTCGACATGACGAAGGCCTGTTTTTCAACTTAAAGGGCTCTTTAAATTGATTTCTTTACTCACCTCTAACAAGGGGATAAGTGCTGAAATCAGCCTTGCCGGGTCGAATTTGGGGCAGTGTGGATGCAATTTGATGGTATTGGCCTCCCGGAGCTATCCCACAGTGCTCCATTGTGCCCTCTCTGGACAGCACTCTCAACTCAGATGCACTGGCCAGGTAGACAGGAAAAGGCCCGTGAACTTTTGAATTTCATTGCCTGTTTGGCCAGCGTTGCAAGCTGATCAGCACAGGTGACCATGGAGTCCCAGAATCGCAAAAGAGCTCCAGTATGGACCAAACGGGAGGTACAGGCTCTGATCACTGCATGGGGAGATGAATCCATGCTAGTTGAACTCCATTCCAGTAAACGAAATCCCAAAACATTTGAAAAAAAGTCTCCAAGAGCATGAAGGACAGAGGCTATAAACAGGGACTCACGGTAGTGCCACGTGAAAATTAAGGAGCTCAGGCAAGCCCACCAAAAAACCAGAGAGGCTAACGGCCACTCCGGGTCACTGCCCCAAACATGCTGCTTCTATGATGAGCTGCATGCCATTCTAGGGGGTGCAGCCACCATTACCCCAACCCTGTGCTTTGACTCCGTCAATGGAGTAGGACGCAACATGAAAGCGGGTTTTGGGGATGAGGAAAATAAGGAGGAGGTTGAAGATAGCTCACACCAAGGAAGCGGAGAAACCGGTTTCCTCAACAGCCAGGATCTGTTTCTCACCCTGGACCTGGAGCCAGTAACTCCCGAATCCACCCAAGGATGCCTCCTAGACCCGCCAGGCAGAGAAGGGACCTCTGGTGAGTGCAGCATTGTAAATATTACACATGGTTTAAAAGCAAGCATGTTTAATGATTAATTTGCCCTGGCATTTGCGACCAGTACAGCTATTGGAAAAGTCTGTTAACGTGTCTGGGGATGAAGCGGGAATCCTACAAGGACATCTCCATAAAGCTCTCCTGGATGTATTCACAAAGCCTTTGCAAAAGGCTTCTGGAGAGGGCAGCCTTATTCCATCCTCCATAGTAGGACACATTACCATGCCAGGCCAGCAGCACATAGTCGGGAATCATTGCAGAACAAAGCACTGCAGCGTATGGTCCCGGTGTTTGCTGGCATTAAAACAACTTGTGTTCTTCATCTCTCTGTGTTATCCTCAGGAGAGTGATATCATTCATGGTCACCTGATTGAAATAGGGTGGTTTTATTAAGTGGACATTCAGAGGTGCCCGTTCCTGCTAGGCTGTTTGCCTGTGGCTGAACAGAAATGTTCCCCACAGTTAGCCACGCAGTGGGGGGAGGGGTGAAGTCATCAAAATGTGACCTTGTAATGAAAGCACATGTGCTATGCAATGTTAACAGCAAGGTTTACCGTGAAAGAGTGTACCCATTGTTCTATAAAATGCATCTTTTTAACTACCACTCTCCCTTTTTTTTCCTCCACCAGCTGCATATGTTTCTCCTTCCCAGAGGCTAGCGAAGATTAGAAGGTGAAAAAAACGCACTCGGGATGAAATGTTCTCTGAGCTCATGCTGTCCTCCCAGACTGACAGAGCACAGCAGAATTCGTGGAGGCAGACAATGTCAGACTGCAGGAAAGCACAATATGAATGTGAGGACAGGTGGCAGGCTGAAGAGAATAGGTGGTGTCAGCTTGCTGACAGAAGGCAGGAGTCAATGCTCAGCCTGCTGGAGCATCAAACTCATATGCTCCAGAGTATGGTTGAGCTGCAGGAAAGGCAGTAGGAGCACAGACCGCCGCTACAGCCCCTGTGTAACCAACAGCCCCCATCCTCAAGTTCCATTGCCTCCTCACCCAGACACCCAAGAACACGGTGGGGGGGCCTCCAACCACCCAGCCACTCCATCCCAGATGATTGCCCAAGCAACAGAAGGCTGGCATTCAATAAGTTTTAAAGATTTTAAGTTTTAAAGTGCAGTGTGGCCTTGTCCTTCCCTCCTCCCCCACCCCTCCCAGACTACCTGGGCAGTTATCCCTCTATTTGTGTGATGAATTAATAAAGAATGCATGAATGTGAAGCAACAATGACTTTATTGCCTCTGCAAGCAGTGATCGAAGGGGGGAGGGGAGGATGGCTAGCTTACAGGGAAGTAGAGTGAACCAAGGGGGGTGGGAGTCATCAAGAAGAAAAACAGAACTTTCACACCGTAGCCTGGCCAGTCATGAAGCTGGTTTTCAAAGGTTCTCTGATGCACACTGCGCCCTCCTGTACTCTAACCACCCTGGTGTCTGGCTGTGTGTAATCAGCAGCCAGGCAATTTGCCTCAACCTCCCACCCCGCCATAAATGTCTCCCCCTTACTCTCACAGATATTGTGGAGTGAACAGCAAGCAGTAATGACAATGGGAATACTGGTTTCGCTGAGGTCTATCCAAGTCAGTAAATCGTGCCAGTGTGCTTTTAAAAGTCCAAATGCACATTCTACCACCATCCTGCACTTGCTCAGCCTATAGTTGAACTGCTCCTGATTACTGTCCAGGCTGCCTGTGTACGTTTTCATGAACCATGGCTTTAAGGGGTAGGCTGGGTCCCCAAGGATAACTATAGGCATTTCAACATCCCCAACAGTTATTTTATGGTCTGGGAAGAAAGTCCCTTCCTGCAGCTTTTGAAACAGATCAGAATTCCTGAAGATGTGAGCGTCGTGTACCTTTTCTGGCCATCCCACGTTTATGTTGGTGAAGTGTCCCCTGTGATCCACTAGGGCTTGCAGCACTATTGAAAAGTACCCCTTGCGGTTTATGCACTCGCTGGCTTGGTGCTCTGGTGCCAAGATAGGGATATGGGTTCCATCTATCGCCCCACCACAATTAGGGAATCCCATTGCAGCAAAGCCATCCACTATGGCCTGCACATTTCCCAGAGTCACTACCGTTGATATCAGCAGCTCTTTGATTGTGTTGGCTACTTGGATCACAGCAGCCCCCACAGTAGATTTGCCCACTCCAAACTGATGCCCAACTGACCAGTAGTTTTCCGGCGTTGCAAGCTTCCACAAGGCTATCGCCACTCGCTTCTCAACTCTGAGGGTTGTTCTCATCTTGGTATTCTGGCGTTTCAGGGCAGGGGAAAGCAAGTCACAAAGTTCCATGAAAGTGCCTTTACACATGTAAAAGTTTCCTAGACACTAGGAATCATGCCAGACCTGTAACACTATGCAGTCCCACCAGTCTGAGCTTGTTTCCCAGGCCCAGAATCGGCATTCCACGGCATGAACCTGCCCCATTAACACCATGATGTGCACACTGCCGGGGCCCATACTTTGTGAGAAGTCTACGTCCATGTCTACGTCCTCATTGCTCGTCATCACGCTGCTGTCGGCTCCTCGCCTGGTTTCGCTTTGGCAGGTTCTGGTTCTGCATATACTGCAGGATAATGCGTGAGGTGTTTACAATGCTCATAATTGTTGCAGTGATCTGAGCAGGCTCCACGTTCCCACTGTTATGGCATCTGCGCTGAAAAAAAGGCGCGAGACTATTCTCTGCCATTGCTCTGATGGAAAGAGGGGCAACTGACAACATGGCTTACAGGGAATTAAAATCAACAAAGGGGGTGGCTTTGCATAAGGAGAAACAAAAAACTGTCACACAGAATGGCCCCCTCAAGGATTGAACTCAAAACCCTGGGTTTAGCAGGCCGTTGATTTCACAGAGGGAGGGGCGAGCAAATGAATACAAAACAAATCAGGTCCATTTCTTGTTTTGATCCACTCCATCTATCTTTTACATCTTAGGTTGGCAGCAGGCGGTGCAGTACAACTGCTAGCCATCGTCATCTCCTGGGTGCTCGGCAGAAGATGGGAATGACCTGGCTGAGTCATACCCATGTCTGCCCAGGTGCCCCTGACCGACCTCACTGAGGTCGGCTAAAAACGCACCCAGGAGTATGATGATGATGGCTACCAATAGTAATGCAACATCTGCTGCCACAAGGCAATGGGCTGATGCTGTGTAGCAATGCAATCCCATGTCTGCCAGCACCCAGGAGATGTATGGTGACAGTGAGCTGAGCGGGCTCCATGCTTGCCATGGTATGGCGCCTGCACAGGTAACCCAAGAAAAAAGGCACGAAACGATTGTCCGCCATTGCTTTCATGGAGGAAGGGAAGGGGGGCCTGACGACATGTACCCAGTTTTTGCCACTGTTTTTGCCCCATCAGGCATTGGGATCTCAACCCAGAATTCCAATGGGTGAAACAGACTGCAGGAACTGTGGGATAACTATCCACAGTGCAACACTCCTGATGTCGACACTAGCCTTGGTACTGCGGACACAGTCCGAGGACTTAATGCACTTAGAGCATTTTGTGTGGGGACACACACAATCAACTGTATAAAAACAATTTCTAAAAAAACAACCTCTATAAATTCGACCTAATTTCCTAGTGTAGACATACCCTAAGCTTCTGTTTGAACAGGTATAATTCTAGACTTCATGGCTATGGAAAATAATCTACTTTACACTTAGTTCATGTTTTCAAGAGCGACTTATTTGTGGGTCTGCAGACAGCCTGCAACAATCATTCTGAAAGGTGAGAAATGTCTCCTCCACTGGACTGGTCTCTCTTAATTCTGGTTTTGATTTAAATGCAAGTACTGACTGCTTCAGGTAAAAGTGATCAGCAATGAAACATCAAGTAAGCATGCTTAACTGTTTTTGTTGAATGTAGCTGCAGAGACTAAGGCAAGTGTGGTCAATAGTTGCTGGAGTGGAGAATCCTCATCTCAAATTAGTCACCAGAGTTCCTGCACAAAAAAGGAGATACACTACCCCAATAACAAAAGCCAAATCTAATTTCCATGCTCTGTGAAAACCTTCAACAAAGCTGTTACTTGTCTTCCAATTCAAAAGTCCTTGGTATATACAAAAATTTAAGTTTGGGGATTGCATAAAAATAAATATAATTTATTGTCAAAATAAACACTGATTGATTGACAGTAGGTCAGTGAGTCTGAGGGGACTCTGGGAGGGGGTCAACTGAATATATAAATCTAGGGTCTGAGTGGCACAAAGTGCCATGTAAATTGCAAGGTTTCAATTGTGGTATCTTTCTGCAACGATCAGTATAATGCAGGGTTTCCACATAGCCACCTACTCATTTTGCCACAGATAAACATGGGGGTAGGCTAAAAGGATGGAAGTTTGTTATTTAAGAAATCAACAGAGACCAAACCATTCCCTGTCCCTTGAGGAAAAATCCCACCAGAAGGCAGGTGCTCAGTAATCCCTAACTTGCCCGACAGCTCGTAGGACGCACGGAGCAGCCACGGGGATACAGTGTGAGGGCTTGGCTACACTGGAACGTTGCAGCCTTGGTGGTGGGTTTACAGCGCTGCAACTTAGTAACTGTCCACACCTGCAAGGCACATCCAGCACTGCAACTCCCTGGCTGCAGCGCTGGCTGTACACCTGGTCTGCTTGGGGTGTAATGATTGCAGCGCTGGTGATGCAGCGTTGCTCGTCAAGTGTGGCCACCAAAAGCGCTGTTATTGGCCTCCAGGGTATTAGGAGGTATCCCAATGCCTGCTCACAACAAACCAGAAGAATGGCTGAACTCTGAGCTCCCCCAGGCTGCTTATCTAAAAAAAACAAACACAGCTGCTGTTTGCTCCAGCGAGCCAGTGGAGGCAGGTAGGGGAATTGCTTTGGAAGGTTCACAGCTGTTTGCTTGAAGAGAGAAGTCACATGGCAGAGGAGGAGGGGCGAGACTGTGTTGAGCAGCTGCTTATGTGGTCTGAAGGCTATTTAGAAGTGCATAATTTGCATTTAGTGAATAAGAGAGGGGTGGGGGAAGGGGTCCAAACTTTTAAAATGATTCAAGGTAGGTGCTGTGTATCTTCCAATCCTTAGAACTTACAAGGCAGGGAGCTGAGAACAGTGTCAGCTCCAAAAATCCACTCTCTCTATCTCCCCCACGCTCCCTGTCACACTCCACCCCACCCCCGTTTTGAAAAGCATGTTCCAGCCACTTGAACTGGGATAGCTGCCCACAATGCACCACTCCCAACAGCACTGCAAATGCTGCAAATGTGGCCACACTGCAGCGCTTTCCCTACACAGCTGTACGAACACAGCTGTAACTCCCAGCGCTGCACACCTGTAAGCGTAGCCATACCCCTCGTCACAACTGTACCGGGGAGGCACAGGCAGGCGGCGCCGGCCGAGGCACCCCAGACCCGGGAACTCGGCCCCTCAGGCTGCCCGGGCTCAGCGCAGGCTTCAATCCAGCCCGGGGGACCCTGGTGGCCCCGACCCAGCTGGGCCAGGTGAGGAGCCCTGATTCCGGCCCCGGGCTCTAGCAGAGGCTGGAGACCCCTGAGCCCCGGCCGCGACCCCCCGGGCCAGGTCACCTGCCTCCTTGGGCGTCCGTTACCGAGACTGACAACGGGCCCCGCCTCCGCAGCCCCCCCCAGGAGCCGCCCCGCACTCACCCCGCAGAGATAGACCTTGTTGGCCCGTTTGATCTTGATGTCCAGAGCGGTCCCCATCGCCCCGCGTCCCAGCCCGATGACGTGCACGGCTACGTGCCGCGAGCGGGGTCGCCTGTCTTGTGTCCTCCCGCCCTGTGATGAACCATTTACATCCGGGTCACCAGCACCGCCCCCCCTCCCCCCGACGCCATTTGTAGACCTCTAATCACATCGTTATACAACATGGCTCTGCCAGTTCTCTGGTAGTCATACCAACGGTGGAATTAGCGGCGGCCGGACTCTCTCCGTCTATCCTCTACGTCATAGCAGGGGCGGAGTCGAACGCGCGCCTACCAGCCGGCGGACTACAGTTACCAGCATGCAGCGCGGCTCGAAACGCTGCATGCCGGGAGCTGTAGTGCTTTGCGGGGCTGCGCTGCATGCTGGGGTGATGTCAGCTTGTCCTGGCTGCGCTGGGGCCGGGCCAGGGGCCTGCGGCTGAGGCGCTGCGAAGCCGGGGCGGGGGGCGGCGGCGGCGCAGGAGAACCAACCCTGCCCCCGGGGGAGGGAAGAAACCAGGGGACGCTGTGTTATTCCGGCCTGAGGCCGCGGCTTCGTTCAGGCTGTCCCTGAAAGGGGGGCCCGCCCGCCTGCTCCTCCCTGAGCCTACACACCCGCTGGGCTCCGCGGAGTTGCCTCGGGCCGGTGGGGGAGCGCGGCCGAGCAGGCGGGTGCTCACAGGTGCCTTGTGCCCAGGCTGTAGTGCCTAGTGCACAATCAGTGCCTGCGGCTTAACTGCAGGGCATGCATTTTCCTCACGTTAGCTTTCCTGTGCCCTAGAAGAGAAGCTCAATCTGACATCTTGGGCGGGGAGACAGCAGGCCCCTTCCATGTCTGCTAAATTCTGCTCCAATATTTTGACCATTTTCTCTTTTGCCTTCACTTGACTGTCTCATGCATTAACTCGCCTTTCAGGGCTGTGTTAGAAGTATAAATCTGGGCTCTTGAGTCTGGTGGATGCGGGTGGGGGGAGGGAATTAGAGGCACAAATCCTTAACATGAATGTATTTTTATGTAACTCTAAAGCTTTCTATTTAAAAGTATAAAATATTGTACATTGCAGTTAGGCAAAATGTGCTATCACAAAACTATTTACATCTTTAATGAATTTAACTTCACAATACTCTGTGAAGTATGGGATGTTATCCCTGTTTTCTTACAAATAAACAGAGGCAAAGTGATTAAATACCTGGTCCTGCAAGTTTTGAGTGCTATCTGTGCGGTGCTGAGAAACCTCCATCACTTCTCTGGGAGTAGAAGGTAATCACCAGCTGAGGAGGTGCTCAGCAACTTGCAGAATCAAACCCAGAGGCGCCATCTATACTATAGACCTTACAGTGGCACAGCTGTAGTGCTGCCGGTGTGCCTCTGTAAGGTTTCCTGTGTAGTTGCTTTGTGATGGTCAGAGAGAGCTGTCCCACCGGCATAATTAACCACCCCCCAACGGGCGGCGGTAGCTATGTCAGTGGGAGTTGCTCTCCCACTGACATAGTGCTGTCCACATCAGTGCTTTTGTTGGTGAAACTCATGTTGGTCAGTGGTGTGTGGAGAAAAAAAACAACCACCACCTGACCAACAAAAGTTTTGCTGATGAAACTGCTAGTGTAGCCAAAGGCTAAGTGTAAAATCCCTTTGATTTCAGTGTGATCAGGATGTGCCCTTAAATGCCTTACCAAAATCTCACAAGAAATCTGTACCTGTAACAAAGTAGAACGCAGGTCTCCTTCAATTCTGGACCTTAACTGTTGTTCTTCCTCCCATGTGAAATGCAAAACATTAGTTCAACATTTAGTTGAAATATTACAAGCACAAATCTCATGAGGATTCACAGACCAGCTGCAACCTGGTCCAATTGCATTTTAAATGGTGATAGGTTTTGTGCCTTAAAATGTGTATGTGTAATGTGCTTGAGTTGTGTGGAAGAAATTAAACTACATTTTTCAACTTGTGTCTGTTGTGTTAACATTTTAAATTTAATATAGAGAAGGTGCACACTAATTTCTCAACCATTTCTTTCTAATTCAGAAAAAATAATTTATGTCTTATTGTGAATAATATACATGTTGATTTAGAGCTTTTATGAAGAATCCATCTTTTGGTTATCCAAATCTATATAAGAACAATAATTTTCTTAGAGTGAAACTTTTTTCCCTGTTTTCATTATCAAGTGCCTCCTTGATCATAATTATTGTGTACTGGTAACTAATATTAAATTACAATGTAAACAATGGGGCAGATATTTAAAATTCATGAGAGAAACAATTAAGTAGTACTAACTTTAAACTTGGTGCTTCCTACAGACAGCCAAGTGCATTATAAGCTGAGTACACCTCATGAACAGGTGAAGCAAGTGTTTCAGATGGCAATTTTGGGATCATAATGTATTTGTCACAAAATGTACTGGTCTTACATTTAAATATTTTCTTTACCTTAAATGCCATAGGAAAAAAAAAGTTAATCAGGGATAGGAGGTAACTGGATAGGTTGATAAATTATGCGTTTAGCCTGAATGTGTCTCAAAAATGTTGGCTCGTCTGTAACAGACTTTGGAGAGGTTTATCTAATCTTCTACCATATGATACCTTTCATGTGCTTCGCCTGTTTGCTTTGCTAACCAACCAGCTATTTCAGGTCCCTGTCCAGAAAAATGTCCCCATAATTTAGTCCTATGGAATTTTTGTGTGGTAGCTTTTTTGTGGGAGTGGGGGGAAGTATTCCTAATCTAATAACTCTCTGGAATGTTTCTCTGCTTAATAAATCTGTGGGTGACCCAATTTGGATGGTCTCACGGACTCTTATTTAGGAGCACAATGAGCTCTTGAAGTTCTAGTGCTTAGGGCATGTTTTGCTGACTGCAGGTGGGAAACAAATTTTTATCTTTCTTCATTTATAATAGATTAGACAAACAAGTCTGTAAAAGGATAGAGTGAACCTTTCAAAAGAACTTCAAAATCCTATGTATTTTAATTGTATTGCCTTGTATAAGTAACTGCTTCTCTTCAAAAGCGTTGTGTAGATGTTTCAAAATAATTCTAGAAATAAATTGTCTTCAGAATCTCACAGCTAAACAGCATTAAGCCACTGTCCATATTGGAAATATTGGATCCTACCAACAGTTTTCAGTGACATCATTTGTGGGGCAAGAACAGTGCTTCCAGCAGTGATGGGAGAGTGCACACCCAAGTAGCATATACTGTAGCATTTTATATAAAGCAATGTGTGCTACACCAAATCCACTGACTGGTGTGGAGGGAGGCTGGATTTCTCCAAATAAATTACACATATCAAACACAGGAATGGTGTGGTTAGGGTGACCAGACCACAAGTGCGAAAAATTGGGATGGGGGTGGGGGGGGGTAATAGGCACCTATAGAAGAAAAAACCACAAATACTGGAACTATCCCTATAAAGTAGGGACATCTGGTCATCTAGGTGTGGTATCACTATGATACCAGGGAGTGAAAGGAGCAAAGACGTGATCCCATAGCTCTGACCTCTGTAACAGTTTTTCTATTGACATTAGCAGGAGCATGGCTCAGTTGAGGAGGATAATGACATTGTAGAGAAACTAAACAACTGAGCAGGAATAAAAATTAAAATATAATTGTAAAACTAAATGAACATGATAGGAGAGGAACAAATCATCACAGTATCCATAAAATAAAATCTTTCTGCAATATAGAATACTTGGAGTGTACCAACTAAAGAATATAAATTATTTGGACTTTCAAAAACCTTTTTTTAAAGTCACCACCCTAGAGGCTGTTAAGGATACTAAATAGTCAGAGAGTGACAGTCATTGATTAGAAACTGGCTAACAGTCAGAAAGCAAAGTGTAGAAATACAAACTGATGCTAAATTTTCATCATGACAAAAGTTTTAACAGTGGGGTGCGCTGAGGTTCTATACCAGGACCCGTGTTAGTTAATATATTTATAAATTATCTGGGAAAACGGTATACACAGGGAAGTGGCAAAATTTGCAGACTTGCCAGATAAGAGGGAACATGATAGCAGTATAATAAAAAGCATAGAGAAGGTAAATTCATCATAAGCTGCTGTTGAGTAAGGTGACTTCTGTTGGTTTCTTGGCTTAGATAAGTACCTAGACTGCCAGCCATCTTAAGTCTAGGCACATTTTACAGGTGGGGAACTCAGACAGAGAGAGGCTAAGTAACTTGCCGAAAAATCATACAGGAAGTTTATGAGAGAGCAGGGCCTTGAACCTAGGGCACCTACAGTTTAAGCCTGTGCACAAACCTCTGATCGATCCTTCTCCAGAATGTAAGTTGTGCACTGCTATTTAACCTTTCTTATAAAACAAGTACAAATAAATTGAAATGCAGCACATTTAGAATTGTATTTACATAACATAATTAACTTGTGGAACTCATTGCCAAAGTATATAACTGAGGCCCAGAGCTTAGCAGGATTAAAAAACCTAATTTGATATTTATACAGCTAATGAGAACATCCATAGTTACATTACTGTGACCCTAACAACTACTTACTGCCACTGGCAAAGGGTTTGCTATTCTGTAACAGCAACCTCTGTCAGAGCTAACAAACTCATTACATCTAGTACATTGCTTTCATAGTATTTATCCATAAAGAATGTCATGGAACGTCTTCAATAAAAGCCAGGGTCACACTGGTCATTAATACTGTTGTATGTGAGCAAGTATGTATGGATAGCTAGAAAATATGTTCCCTAAAAGTCTGAATCGAGGCAGAGTTGACAAAGAGGTTGCTGCCAAAGGATGTATATTCACATGTGTACCTAGGTTCACATGTAAATTAAGCATTTTAAACCAACATAATAGAAGCACCATTTATGTACAAAATCAACAAAAAGGTGTAACGTTAACGGGGGACAAGACACAGGAGAATGTACCACAGGGGATTGTCCTGTCTCTGAGGGGGACGATAAATTCAGGGGGGAATGTGGCCCCTCTCCCATGGGAGAACTAGAGCATCCATTAACAAGCATTTTCTGAGGTAAGCTCTGAAGCAATAGAGTGGGCATTTCCTGTTCAGGTAAGTAGTGAACAGGTCTATTATTGGGATTTCCCAGTGATTCAGTATGTAGTGGAGTACTGCCGGGTTCATTTCCCATTCATAGTCATGTGAGAACTTGTGGCTGAGACTGTATGGTGTTATATTCTGTACTCCCAGCAGGTAAGCAGCTGATATGAGAACATTGTGGTGAACGCAACAATTCTATAACTTTAGCACTTCAGTGCACAGGAGGGATGATCTGGCACCCACTTGAGGATTTATGTAAAACATACATACTATGATTTTTGTGTGTGTGTCCCTGATCAGTGGAATAAAGTGAGCACAAGCATTTCTGACCGCTCTTAGTTCGACTCTGTTGGGGACCGTTTGCTCTGAACTGTTTGGTTGTTCAGATGGGCTCCCCAGCCTATTAGGGATACGTCCATTGTGAGAAGCAATGTGGTTTGTTTGTTTTGGGGGGGGGGAGTTGTGTGAAAGGGACCCCCATGCAGACATTCATAAGGTCTTGCCACCATTCCAAGGAATGTTTGACCCTAAAGGGCATTGACAGGGGTTTGCCTAGTCTATCTTTGTTTGGTGTATAGACAGACCTGAGCCAGGCCTGTAGGCACCTCATGTGTAGTCTGGCATGAGATATCACAAACGTGCATGCAACCATGTGCCAGAGAAGTTGGAGGCAACGTCTGGCTGGTGTTTGTGGGCTGGCCTCAACTGTCTCTATGAGAGTGGTCAGGATGTGAAATCTGTGTTGCGGGAGGAGTGTTTATGCTTGTATTGAGTCAAGATCAGCTCCTATGAACTCCAAGTGGTGTAGTGGAGTCAAGGTCGATTTTTGGATGTTGATTAGCAAACCCAAATGCATAAATACATCTTTGGGTGTCCCGAAGAACTTCTTCAAAGGAGTGGACTCTGAGGAGACAGTCATCCAAGTAAGGGTAAATCATGATCCCTATCAGAGGGGTAGCCATGTTAGTCTGAATCTGTAAAAGCAGCAAAGAGTCCTGTGGCACCTTATAGACTAACAGACGTCTCTGTAGATGAGCCATGACTACAAAGAGGAACTTGGAGAATAGTTTGAGTGTGGATGAGAGTCCAAAGGGAAGTACTCTGTACTAGTAATGGTCCTGACTGAGTCCTGAGGAATCATTTGTGGGATGTCTGAATTGATATACGGGAGTAGACTTCCTAGAGATCGAGGGCCGAGAACCAAGCTCCCTGCTCTAGAGATGCGATAATAGCTGAAAGTGTGACCACCTTCAAATTTTTGTGCCTTCACAAATTTGTTCAGTGCTCTTAGATCTAATATGGGTCTCCACCCTTCTTTATTCTTGGGGATCAGAAACTATCTGGAATAGAAGCCTTTGCCTCTGAAGTACACAGGAGTGTGTTTTATGGCTCTTAGGTGTAGCAGGTGATCTATTTCCTATGTTAACAGTCTCTCATAAGAAGGGTCCCTGAAGAGGGACGGGGAGTGAAGGTAGAGAGGAGGGAAAGAGGTGAAGTGGAGAGAATACCCATTGGAGATAATCTCCAAGATCTGTCAGAAGTCACGTTCTTCCAATTTTGGAAGAAAAGAGTGAGGTGGCATCCAAAGGTCTGTAGGTTACAGCTGATGTTATGGGGAGTGGTCTCTCGGGCCCTTGACCAAGGTGTCAAAATTGGTGTTTCGAGGTCAAGAGCTGGGATGTTGAAGATTGAGGGGCTGATGGTTTACGTTTTTGAATCTTAGGCCTCTTTGCTGTGGCTCATAATACTGTTGCGGTGGTGGGTACTGGGGTGGTTGGGATCTATGGGATGACTGAGGACTGAATTTTCTTTTCTGTCCCAGTACGTAGATTCCCAGCAAATGTAGTGTGGCTCTGGAGTCATTAAAGGTATGAAGTGATGCATCAATCTTGTCTGCAAACAGTTTGGAGCCCTCGAAAGGGAGGTCCTCGACAGTTATTTGTACCTCCTTCGGCAGTCCTGAGAGGTGTAACCACGATGCCCAATACACCACTACTGCCATCGATACCAAATCGGCTGCTGTATCTGTGGTATCTAATACTGTCTAGAGAGCTGTTTTCACTACTAACTGTCCCTCGTGTATGATAATCTGAAACTGTTCCCATTGTGTTTCTGGCAGCTAGTCAATAAATGCATTAAATTTAGTGTAGTTCATATGGTCATATTTTGCCATTAAGGCTTGGTTATTCGCAATTCTGATCTGCAAAGTCGCTGAGGTTTTTGCCTTTCTACCAAATAAATCAAGTTTTTTCCAGTCTGTCATAAGGGGTGACCTTAGTATAATGTTGTCGACCATAGGAATCCATGATGGAATTAGGTGGGAGGTGTGAAAAGAGGAACTCCGCATTCTTGGGGAGCACATAGTACTTTTTATCGGTCTTTTTGCATGTTGGTGTGATAGAGGCTGGAATTTGCCAAATGACCTTATAGGGATCCAGAAGTGCCTCATTAATCGGGAAGGTGATTCTTGAGAAGGAGAACATGTGCAATATATCCAGCAACTTGGGGTGGGTATCTTTCACCTCCTCCAGGGGAATTTGTAGTTTGTCTGCCACCATTTTTGTGAGAACCTGAAACAACTTAAAATCGTCTACTATGGATGACGGAGGGAGTATCACGGCCTTGTCTGGAGAAAAGGAGAAGATATTGGTTAGTGGTATAACCTCCTCTTCTAATCTGGCCTCTTGCACTTCAAAAAATTCCTTTCAAGGTTCTGGGGCTCTGAACATAGAGGCTGCAGGGATCATCTTATTGGTTCAAATTAGGAGACACCAGATGCCTGTGAAGCATGATGCCTGTAGGCTGCCTGTAGGCCCAGTGTGACCACTGGAGTGTGGGGAAGGGCATGGGTGTGGTACCCATGGCTGGTCATATCAAGAGGGCTGAGACTTAGACTGATGGTGTGGTTGGGAAGGCCCTGGTTGGTGTAGAGATGGGCCATGATGTGTGGGTAGTGAGAGGACGTCATCCTGGTCACTATTTGAATCCTTGCTGGAAAGCGGTGGAGCTGATAAGGAGACTGGAAGCAAACACCACATTGCTTGTGGTGATTCTGGGAATCGAGAAGTGCTCGGTACCAGAACCTTCATACTGAGTAGCAGGGACTCTGGAGTCTCTGCCACTATGAGATCTCTTGAAAAACAGAAGTCCTGTGGTCAGTACCATCAGGGTTTGTTGGTGCTGACTTGCTGGTACTGAGGAAATTGGCACAGATCTTGCCCAAGATGGTCGATCTGATAAGGGTTGTTTGGAAACGGTCAGTAGCAATGGTTTACATGCCGGTACCTCCTTCGCAGAGACAGTATGGTCTGCGCTCTTGCCTCTGTCAGGTGATGCTGCTGCTTTGGAGCCTGCACCCTTAGGGGCCTTAGGGCTTATAGGCGGTGTCTGCACCATATGACCCATGTGTCCTATGGGTACCGTGCTTTGGAGTCATCGGTGCCGAGGTGACTGATTGAACCAGCGATCTCCTCTGGCTGGTCTGGGGCCGAGTTTGAGGACTTGCAGCCCTCTTCTTTGAGACCTTGCAATGGGAGTCTGAAGATTTCCTCCATGGTTCACTGTCCTTAGAATTAGAAGGCTCCAGGGATGGTCTGTGTCATGGAATGGATTCTGGACGGATGCTGGTTTAAGAGCATCCTCCATAAGGATGAGTTTCAGCTTTAACTCCCATTTTTGTGGGGATCTAGCCTACAATTGTTGGCAGAAGGTGCACTTCTGCAGAATTTGAGCCTCTCCAAGGCACTGGACACAGGGGGAGTGTCTGTCTGTAACCAGTATTGCCTCCCTGCAGGAGAGCCACCTTTTAAACCCGGGGAGCCGGGCATGCCCCTTATTGTGGGCTATCCCTAGAGGAGAGAAAAAGAAAGTGGGGAAGGAAAAAAGTTATGTTTTATTTTGTTTTTTAACTGGGAAAAAAACTAACAGAAACCCTATAAGACTAAGAAAAATCTAATGGAAATAATAGCTAAAACAAAACCTAACTCTAAGGTAAGGAAAAGGGGATTGCTATTTGCTCTGTCTCAGGCCAGTGGCAATTGAGAAGGAACTGAGGGTGGTTCACCCACGCAGCGCTAATTAGCCTTGAGGCAGAACACAAGGGAGGGAGAGCACATATGTTGTCCGAACAGATAGTTACCAAAGATCTCTGATGAGAGGGGCAGGGATGCAGACACCCCTACAGTGTAGCACCTATAGGATGAAGAAGAATGTACGATTGTTTGCACTATAAATATATCTCAGTGTTGTTGTGTTATATGGGAGCTGATCCTCAGTTGAATCAAACAGGCTGGTGTGGACATTGTTCCCTTCGGGGGAAAGCAAACCTGCAATTTCTATGAGTAGCCAGAGGCTGGATATCGCAGGGGAACACTTCAAAGGGGCTCAGGACTGGGGTGATCCTTAAATTAATCTGCAAGGCACAGTAAGGGTTGGCATAGCCCTGAGGAGATTATTTGGGTGGTTAACAGACTGTAGGTGTCAAGAACTAACACTCAGCTAAGTATCAGCAAGTTTCTCTCTTGCTGGAGTTAGAAGGGGTAACTGGACACTATGAGAACCATCAAAATTGCACAGAATAAAAAACATTTCCTAAATAAAGGATAGAAACCCTCTTGTATCAGGGCATAATTTAATAATTAACAAATGGCAGATTCAGGAATAAAAATTTCCCTGTCGGCAGGGTATTTCATAACTGTCCACTATAGAGTTTCATGTAACTTCCACTGAAGCATCTCGTAGTAGTCACTGTCAGAGACAGCAGAATACTAGACTAGACAGAGTGACTACTAATGTGATTTAGTATGGCAATTCATATGTTCCTGCGTTCTAAACCTACATGCTTAATAGTTTTTCTCCAATTGCTAGAACAAATATCTGACATTACCAAATTTTCCCTGGAAAGGGGGAAGCACCTGATCCTTGATGGTTCAGTATTAATTTAGCATCATAAATAAGATCTCCATATAATCAACAGGTTTTGCATAACAAAGTTTTAAATTGCCATTAAAAGAGCCTCATATGCAACATAAAAAAGTAAACATTTAAAAATATTATATCCTAGACTGAGGAAAGAAAGAAAAATTCCTGTAACGAAATTGAAACTCACATGTTTAATCAGATAAAAATAATTTCTGAGACTCTAAATCTAAAATTAAATCCTATAGATTAGTTTTTATCCACTGTTATTCCCTTCTGCTAAATCTAGAGAATGTACAAATAGGCATGTAATTTAAGGAATGTGAGGGACTGGATATTTACAGCTCTCCTCATCTGATTGGCAGACTATGGAGACAGATGAGATAGCACCCACTATTTTTTTTAGCTTTCTTGTTGTTAGACCAAAATAAAATTAAATAACTTGACACTCAAAATAACTTTTTCCTTTGGCATATAATCCAAATATGGCAGGAGGTGATGAAGTATCATAAAATATTGATTGACTCTACCAGTTTGTAATAACTGAAACCTCTCGTTAGGTTGGAATGATGGTATTTTAAAAATGGAATGAGGGAAGGTATTGAAATCATTGCTGACTTGCACATGTGTGTACAACATGTATGTGTACATATATGTACATGCACAAATCAGCAATGATTTCAATTCTTGCCTTCATCCCATTTTTAAAATACCATTATTCCAACCTAAAGAGAGGTTTCAGTTATTACAAACTAGTAGACCATATAGACATACAACACAAAAGGTGGGTTTGGCTCTTATCAAGAGATGCATAACGGTGTCACTGAGATACTTTTAAAAGATAATATTTACTAGTCTGTTGCAGTTTCAACAGATTTAAGGCTACATCCTCAGCTGCAGTTGAGCAGGGCTTGGCACAGCAGAGAAGGGAAATGGTGAGTGAATTCTTTAAGGGGTAAGTTAGGCAGCTTTGCACTGCCAGATAGTGCAAGGCAGCCATAGTACAAGGCAGGATATGGCCTTTAAGTGTAGTTTATCGCACTCTGGAGAAATCTGGCTGTCACCTCCCACAACAATAATGGGCCACTCAGCCAATTTCTTTCTTCAAGTTACAGTATAGGTATATTGTTTCCTATGTGTATTCTGCACAGAGAACATTCAGGGGGGTATAAAAGCAAAGTCAATAAGTAAATTGAAGGTAACAATATAAATGATGGTATGGAATGATTCATTGACTGGGAAGATGCTGGGAGTAAAGGCAGTAACCTAATGCAGTGTTTCCGAAATGGTGAGTCCCGATCCACCAGTGGGTCCCAGGAAGGTTCTAGATGGGTTGCCCATATCCAGGGCATGATTAACCCATCATTGGGCCCTGGTCTAGGCAAATATATACTCCTAGCCAGGCCAAACCTGAGTGCCCTAGAACCCTATGCACTATGTCGCAATGACTGAAGTAAGGAGCCAGCCCGCAGGACGTGAGCCGCTGATGCAGGGTGACTGTGAGGCAAGCTTGTTCTCCAGCCCCCTCCAGCTTCCTAAGCTGGGGCAGAGGGTGCATATAGGTAATGGTGGGATGCAAAAAAAGACAAAATGCAGTTGGTTGCTGCCTTAGTAAAAACTTTGGGACCCACTGCGCTAATGAAGGGAAAAATTTAGGCTGCAGAAGATAATCTGGGGCACTAGGCACCATATGACATAGGGCCTTGTGTGGCCTTAGCTCCACTTAGAGTTGTGGTGGCAGAAGGAATCCCTATCAACCTAGAGAGGAAGGAACAGTGGCATGGGGCCACTTTTTTCCCTCCTCTCAGGAGCAGCAAGCAAGAGGCATGGGGCTCCCCCTCTCCTTACCTCTGTAGCTGAGTTGTATCTGTCCAGATTGGTAGGACAGGCCTGCTGCACTCTCCCCCTCCTGCCACACACAGTTCTATGCTGGGGTGATGTTTATGGGGCTCCACAGAGCAATCATCTCTTGGTCCAGCCTAACGTGGTGGCGGATCATGATGGTATTTATGTAAGTTGAGGTTTCTGGGCACTACAAAAGAAGGTACACGTAGCTATGGCACCTTTCTGCAGATATTGGAATTATATACAGAATAGTCTTGAAAAAGGCAGGGATCAGGCTGGATGAGTCAAGTGGTCTCTTCTGTTCCTACCTCTTATGGTTATTAATCAGATAAAGCACAATCCTATCTACCACTGAATATGGATGATTTTTAGGAAAATTACTTCAGCTAATGACTAGTGGCCTGATTATTAGATGTTCTGAATCCCCACCATTTCAGCTGAAGTTAGTGGGAGTCATGGGTGCTCAGCGCCCCTGGAAATTGGGTGCTAGATTAGCTCAGCAAAGTTGTGGAACTTCAGTAACATGTTTTACTTAAAAATTTATATTTCATATCCAATTGAGAGCAAAATAAGGAAATGAAAAGTTTTGGAAACCTGTTCAACATATATCGTGGTTTACCAATAAAAAAAAAAGAAAAAAGTACTCACTTGACCTCTCCACAGGAGGGATCTAGACTACAGCTGAATTTCATCAACAGCCAAGTGCATACAGGGGCCATGCACATGGAGTGGGAGCAGGCAACTCACAACTTTAAGAGACCTGAAATAGAGAGAGAGTTTAAAAGGTACATTTAAAGTAAATTATATGTCAAATGCTTGTTTTAGCATTGCTACTTGAGACATTCAGCATACGTCTACAGCAGTGAATGAGATTAGTTACAGTTGCAATGTAGTATCCATTCTAACCTCCCTTTTTCGTGACTTACAAAAAATTAATTTGAACTGGAACTTTCTATGCTTGGTCTCAGCTCAAAAGGTGAATGTTGTTGGAAAATTTGAGCAAAATCAGTTATTTTAAAATTATATAATGATGGAAAATACATTTTCCCATTATGTTTCAATTGAAATGTCCCACTCTCATAACTCAAAAGCTGAAAGTTGGCTTGTTGGGTCATTAAGGACGGAAAAATAATTGAAGTCTGAAGAAAATCAATTCAATGTTTTTTGAGTTATGAACAGGTAAAACTGAAATGCTCATACTGATGTAGTAAAACATTTTCTATTAATTTTTTTAGGTTGATATATAGCTAAAGTTGTTTAGAATGGGTGGATACTGAACACTTCAGTTTTTAAGTACCTTTTATGCCTTAACCTTCCTTAAAACCACATTAGCAATGGGTTTAGGTAAAGACCTTTTGGTACTAACCATGCATAAAAAAAGTTTAATACCATGAACATCCCTGCTCCAAGCACTAATTCACGGCACGACCATTACTTGAGTTGATACCACAGACTTCTTGGTCCAAGTTCCCACTTCTTTCTCAAGCATTTGGGGGAACCGGAAAGGGTACAGGATTTATAAAGGAAAACAGTGAGGTTTGATAGGGCCAGGAACAGGACTTCACGAGCATAAAAGCTACAGGTTTTATTTGTGCACTCACAATCCCTATGGCAGATATAAAGTATGTGTCCCATCTTGGATGTGTTTTCATATCAGTCACTCTAGACATACACTTAGAAATAGGATCCCCTAGTTTTCTGGAAAGAGCATGGGTCTGGTCTATTCATTAAGGTTAAGGTAATCTACATAAGTTAACTATATTGCACAAAGTGTGTGGTATTATTCTTGTGGATAATCTGTCATCTTCATAAGCTTAAAATAATTAATTAATTCGGGTTTCCGGGTATTAGACATGAGATTTTTGCATTTGATATCCACAAATTTAGGATAAACTTTTTTTGCTCTCAGTGCAAGTACTGTACATTGATAACCTGAATTTCACACCACTTATGGTATTATGGGGCAGCTGCCCCACTCTGGCGTGAAAGGAGTTGGCGCAAGCCAGAAAGGCAGCACAGAGCCCCAACCAATCATGGAAGGGCTTATTGAGAGCCAATAAAGTGGAGGCTTGAAAGCAGCCTATCAGGGCCTAGCTGGGCCCTATAAGAAGGCTGCAGGGCAGAGAGGATCTGAGGGTATGGCTATACTTGCAGATGTAGAGTGCTGTGAGTTTAACCTGCCTTCATAGAGTGCAGTAAAGAAAGCGCTGCAGTCTGTCCACACTCTCAGCTTCAAGCACACTGGTGTGGCCACATTTGCAGCACTTGCAGTGGCATTGGGAGTAGTGCATTATGGGCAGCTATCCCAGCATGCAAATGACTGTAATGTGCTTTTCAAATGGGTGGGTGGGGTGGAGTGTGACAGGGAGTGTGTTGTGTGTATGTGGGAGGAGAGAAAGTGGGTTTCTGGGGTGCTGAGAGTGTCAGCATGCTGTCTTGTAAGTTCAGACCCCCCTCCACCCCCTCTCACTCACTCAAGGAAAACAGTAAATGTTTGCTTTTTCTTGACGCTAATAAGCAGCCGGCTTCTCTGAAATGGAGCTTTGAAAGGGCATTTCTGCATTCCTGCAGCTGATTTCACAACAATGACAAGTGTGGCCACTTGGCTTAAGAGGATTATGGGATGTTTCTGGAGGCTGATCACAGCGCAGTAATGCAACACCTCGTTCACACTGGTGCCTCAGCACTCCAGCGGAGGCGCAGCAAACGTTATTCCACTCACTGAGGTGGAGTACCAGCAGTGCTGTAGCTGTGGAGTCAGAGCGCTCTATGTGCCTTGCCAGTGTGGCTGGGGAGTGAGCTAGGGTGCCTGGGGCTGCTTCACTGCACTGTAACTTGCAAGTGTAGCCAAGGCCTTAGTCTCTCCCTGGAGGGCAAAGGGAGAAGAACTGGGTCTTAGTGAGAGAAGCACCTAAAATAGAACAGAGTACGGCTTGGCAGGGAGAGCTCTAGGCTGACAACTGCCCAATTGGGGCCCTGACACATAGGGGCAGAGGAGGTGCTGGGGCTATAGGGAAGTGACCCAGGGAAGCAGGCAGTAGAGGAAAGTTGGTGGAGGGCAGTAAGTGGCTACTGCTAGGGCAGTGGTTCCCAACCTTTTCGTCTGGCGGGTGCCAGATGAAGGACCACGGTGGCGGTCGAGCATCCGCTGAAGTGCCACTGAATTTCTGTGGCATTTTGGCGGCGACGCCTCCCGATGACATCGCTTGTTGACAGCAAGCGGCATCATCGAGAGGTGTCACCGCCAAAATGCCGCAGAAATTTGGCAGCAGTTTGGCAGATGCTCGACCGCCGGCCAGGACGCGGGTGCATTTAGATGCCCCCGTGGGCACCATCGTGCCCGCAGGCACCGCGTTGGGGACCCCTGTTCTAGAGGATCTGTGGGTTGGGGCCCAGAGTAGCAGGCAGGCCTGGGCTCCCTCTCTTTCCCCCCACTTGCCAGTAATGAGAGTGGCTAAGTCAGACTGCAGTTTGCCCTTGGAGGAAGGGGCTAGACTGATGACTGCTGTGAGCCACTGAGGCGAGTGATAGAACCAGAAGCTGTTGGGAGCCTGGAAGGGTGGGGATAGCCAGTGGAGTGGGCACAGCCAGAGGGCAGTGGCCAGAAGTGGACGCTGTGGTCTGGAAGTGACAGGTGTCCAACAGTGAGGACTGTGGAGACTGAGAAAGTAATGGAGGGCAAGACACCACTAGCAAAGGTGTCCTGCTGAAAGAGCTAATTCCTTAACCAAACAGCGGGAGGCACCACTGTAGTGAGTCCGGCACCGTTATGGTGGCTTCTGGTTGCAGCCTCATAGTTAGGTATGTGTTCTGAAGTGGGTTTAAAATAACACAGTTCTTGTTTTTCCTCTAAAAGTATGTGGACTTTTGGTGCAAAATTTCACATTGTTAATTTTTATGCCCTTTGAATGTTCTGAGAATATTTATTTGGTTTCTTTTGATAAATTTTAAATTTGAAGTCTTTTAAATTGGGTTGTGTCTGAAATTTGGCCTTGACAAGATAACAGGGGTCGGCAACCTGCAACACGCATGCCAAAGGTGGCACACGGGCTGATTTTTAGTGGCATGTTGCTGCGAGCCGGGGTACTGGCCGCCGGCCCCGCTCAGCCCACTGCTGGCCTGGATTATTATGAAACCCCAGGCCAGCAGTGGAATGAGCCACTCATCCCACTGCCCATCTGGGGTCCCGGCCACCAGCTCTTGCCTGCTGGGGTCCCGATCACCGGCCCCTTGCCAGCTGGGATGGATGGAACCCGGGCCGGCAGCGGGCTGCGCAGGGCTGGTGGCTGGGACCCTGGCTGGCAGGGGCCGGTGGACAGAAACCCAGATTGGCAGTGGGATGAGCCACTCAGCCTGCTGCCAGTCTGGGCTCCCAGCCACTGGCCCCTTGCCAGCCGGGGTCCCGGCTGCCAACCCTGCTCAGCCTGCTGCCAGCCTGGATTACGGAAACCCAGGCCAGCAGCAGGATGAGCCGCTCAGCCCGCTGCCGGTCTGGGGTTCTGGCCACTGGCCCCTTGCCAACTGGGGTCCCAGCTGCCAGCCCCACTCTGCCTGCTGCCAACCTGCATGAATGGAACCCGGGCTGGCGGCTGGGACCCTGCGGCAGATGGAACCCCAGACTGGTAGCAGAATGAGTGGCTCAGCCCACTGCCGGTCTGCGGTTCTGTCTGCCGCCCACACTGCCGATCTGGCATGTGAAACCTTGGACTGGCACACAAAACCTTAAATTAATGAAGACTTGGCACACCACTTCTCAGAGGTTGCCGATCCCGATCATACATTGTTGACCGATAATCATACATTGTTGACTGATATCTTTAAAAACACTATCCATCTCCACAAATTTTGGTAGAGAACTGTATTTTTAGTAGATCTGGAGCAATGTGTATGTTTGAGGTTGAAAAAAACTGGATTTCAGATAAATTTTTAGCTTTTGTTTGTCAATACTGAAATGTTATGTGCCAGTGACTACTAACAAACAAACTCCATGTTTACTTGTAAGCATGATAATCTGGATATGCATCAGTTTAATGGGCCTACATATAAAATGTTAGCCATTGGGAGCTATGCTTTTTTCAGATTCTCCAGATGGGAAGAGATTTAGGTGCAGTGCACTTAACATTCAAGGAATTTTGTGCAGCCACTGGCACATCAAGATTCATGTGCTGCTGCTGCTGAATTAACTTCTCCATCAGCAGTTGCACTTCTATCCCTCCATGGGATTGCCCCCTGTTGTCCAACCCTACATTTGTTTAAGCATTGAAAAAAAAAAGCCAAAGGAAATTAATAATTATTAAGCAGTTAGAATTGCTCCACACAAAACATACCTGACACAAACCCACAAAATAAAGAAAATTGTAAGTACATAGCCTCTTTCTCCTCCACTCATATATCTTACCATTATCACAACCATAAACTACAGAAAATGCTCAACAGCCTTAACTCTGCTCAGTATATGTGCTAGTGTTCCATCATCCCATTTGTGAAACTACTCTTTCCCAACACAGCACAAAACTATATTAAACTTCCACAGCCAGTACTGTTTTGGTAAAGAGATTTGTGGAAAAGGGTGAGTTGAGGTTAAGATTGTGGGGTATGGTCTATGATGTATGATAGTTGTGGTAACAGATGGTAGAGTGTGTATTTATATGTGAAGGAGAAGACTTGTTTCATAATACATACACACTGTATAGAATTCTGTGGTGTACATTTACTTTGCCTGGGGTTCAATACTACATTTTTGTTTTCCTTTCTCTCTCTGGATATATAAAGTGTGTGTGTATATACATATACACATATATATACATACACATATACACTCTTTACTATATATTTATGGGCTTGTACCATCCATCCTATTGGTTTTATACATCTTTGGTATGGGAAAAGATCATTTAATGGAAGAATATGGTTCTTCCAAGTTCTAAAATGCATCCTGCTTGCAGTACTGAATCCTTTACTTAAATTTAATCTAGAATGTAGTAAAATCAGAGAGGGGTGGAAGACTTAAGAGGAACATAATTATTTTGGGATCTACTTTCAATCCTCTGCACAGGTAATTCTGATCTAAATGACCCGAAGAAACCCCTTCAGACTGAAAAACATGTGAGTAGCATATTTCCCCCCCAAGGGAATACAAACATTTTTCTTAAAAACCAATTGAACAATCCTTCACTGAAACAAACATATAAACATGGAATTCCTATTGACTTTACTAACCATTTAAAAAAGTTTGTCAAGATGATTGTTCCTCCAATTCAGGTATTGCAAAATCTTTGTCTAGTGGAAGAACAAAAGCTGAATGAATCAACAAAAACCTGTAATTGCATCACACTTGGTCACTCATGAGTCATGCCAGATCTGCACCCTTTCACTGCTACAGTGGTTGAAAATAATGATGCCAACAATGACAAAATCCATGTCATAATTAGATAGTTTGATCAAGAACCAAGACTTTTGAATAATCTTCTTTCAAAGTCTGCGTGTAACATTACAAATGTGGAAAAATGTCTTGCACCAATTAATTATTTTAGTTTTCCTGCATTCCAACATTCTAGAGACAAATGCAATTGGATTTTCCTTGGACTCAGCATATGTAATGTTTGGCAAGCACAATCTGTATTAAGGGGAGTCAAAGAAATGTCAGCTTCTATGTATAGCCTTCCATGCATGACACCCTTGTGCCACTTGGTAACTAAGGCTGCTGTCAAAGCCATTCCCAAACCAGTGGAAGACATGCTGGTTGATATATTTTACTTTTACCTCAGTGGCAGTGCAAAGTGAAATAGGGAATACTGCTAGTACTCTCTGTGGCGCAATACTTATCAAACACAGTGAACAAAGTGAAAAAGGCCAACATTTTCAAACCCGTGTGCTAAAATTAGGTTCCTAAAACTATATTTAGGCACATAAATATAAGTAGCTTGATTTTCACAAACCAAATTCCCAGTGAAGTCAATAGTAACTCCAGGTAATGAGTATTTTTGAAAGCCAGACTACTTCTTTTAAAGTCCCTAAATACAGGTTTGAGGCACCCAAGTTTGAAGATTTTGGCATAAGTCTTTATAAAGATATTGAAAGGCACATTAATTTACTTAATGCTTAAAGGGAGCCACTTAAGGTTTATTTTCAACAGGCACTCTAAAGTTGCAGTTGAAGACAGAAATCAGTATGTTGCTGATGAAGAGATCTGAAGCTACAACTATTTTCTTTCTTCTGAGAGACTGGTCTGAGTGACCAACAGTGGGCCAAAATTCAAAATTGGCTTCTGGGAGTATGCACATATTTGGGCATTTGTGCATTGCAAAACATCAAAAGCCATGTTTACACTGGAAAAATTTGCCAAAAAATTCTCATGACTTTTAACTGAATTGCTGTTAGAACTAATCCAACTACTAGTGTACAAAAGTCTCCTGTGTCAGAAAGCATTTTTAACAGTGTTTTAGTTAAACCTGGTGATGGTCAAGTCTAATTAGGCCTATTAGGGAAAGATAAGAGAGCCTCAGGAGAAGCAAAGGTATTTTCTACAGCAGGGAAGAAAGAAGACTCCCAGGAATGAAGCCCCAAGAGTTGCTGCTCAGCAAAATAGGAAGGAGTGACCCAAAGGAGCCCAGGAGGAGTTGATGGGGAGAAACTGGAAAGAGCCCAGGAAGGGATTAAAATGGAAAACTGAGCTCAAGGGTTTTATGAAGAGTGTCTGAGCTGAAGACAAACCAGATCCTCAGGATGGGGAGTTAGGCCCAACTTGAGACTGGGATGTAGACTCTGTGCGTTTTTTGTGTTTTTCTTTTTGAACTGGTGTACTCTGGAATGGATGGACTTTTAATAAATGTCTTAGCAGGACAGCCAAATCACTGCAGTAGTCAAACTTCACTGCTTTTCAAAAACTCTCACAGATTGAAAGAAAATTGAGGCAGGTCTGCTGCAGAGCCATCCTGAGGCACTCTGGAGGCAGGGACCTTGATACAGTGTGACTGCACTAGTTTAAGCACAAATGGTTCATTAAGTCCATGTTAGCCATGCTTACTTTGAATTGTGAACTACTACAGTTTTGCCCTGTGTCCAAACAGGGCCACTCCTTGTATATGTATTCCTCAATTCCTGACAAAGCTCCTAGAAACTGTGAATTGTAGAAGGTTTTTTAAAGGCCGCTGGTGTACTGTGGGACATGAACAGGAAGATGTATAGGCTCTCTTGATGCCATCCAGACTGGCATACTTGTCAATATCTTGTGACAGAAATTAGAGATTTAATTTGCATGAAATTACATATTTGCATAAAGTGCTACCTGATGACACAGACAGCTTACACTCCTCACAAAACTCAAATGCCAAATAATTAATTCTGTATAGCATAGTCCCACATTGGTCCGTCCCCCAGAGTTACATCAGCAATTTAGGCATTTATCACATCTATATCAATTAATGATGTGCCCCCAAAGTCACATCTTCTACAACCCAGCAGGTCTGTATCCCCATTCCCAAATCAATTAATATTTTGCCCCTACATCTGCCCCAACATACTAGTTATAGAGCTTCTTCAACCTCTTCCCTGGCTTGTGTGGGCAGCTCCAGTGGGGGTTCTCCTCTTTCCACTTTTCTGGCCTGGTGCTGCAGGGGTATATAAAGGAGAAGCAGAGTGGATAAAAATCAATGAAAAAAATCAGATTTTTTTTATTTAAATTGAATTTTTTGATAAAATGCTTTTTGAGGAAAAAACCTATCTAAAGGTATCTTTGAGCTATAATGTATCTTAATTAAAACTATCTCGTCATGGAACAAGGATTATAAATTCTAATTCTACAGTATGAGACAATATATTCTTGTAATGTTTAAGAAAAGTTTTGTAAATGAGTTCCAATAGTTCATGGATTAGGGACCTAATTCCAGGAGCTTCTGTATAGATTATTTAGGTTAATCTTTCTATCTACCCAATGGGACTCAGTGCTCAGTCTTGAAGATACCATGAGAGATGCTTAGTTTTGCAGTTCTCAAACTGTGGATTTGTGTCTCCAGAGATAACATGCTTGTTAACAGCGGAAATGTTTTTAAATAAATATATGGAAGTGAGAAATAACAGACCTCAACCCTATTGTCCTCTGAAAATCTGTGTACACAGAGTTAATCCCTTACCTCTCTCTAAAAGTGCAAAGTTTCAAAAACTTCAATGAATAGAAGATTGGTGGGGGCGGAATAGATCTGGACAAGGAGAAGAATTCTGGAGATAAATGTGAGAAGGGATGGATAGGCAGTAGAAACAAAAGTGGAAACTGAGCAGCATATTCCAGAAGTCTTGAGATCTTTCTGTGTGTAGCCTTCATTGATCTGAAATCTACCATACCATTCTCTCACTAGACGGGAAAACCTATAATGGCAGCAGGTTGTAAAAGAGACCAAGTTTAGGACTATTTTAATGAAGTTTCTCTACCTGTGGATAAGACAGGCATGTGTGTGCAAAATGCAAACAGTGCAACAAAGAAATGCATGGCCTCATTGCCTGAATGAAACATCATGAGAAGTGTTCCTTCTCAGGAGGAAGCTGCGTTGAAGATGATGAAAGGAACATGTCTGAATATGCAGAATCTTCAGGTTGGTAAACTTTTTTATTTCATACTTCTTTCTTAAGGACTGCCTGTCTTCCTTCTGGACTATTCTTGAATTCTCATGTTTGAGCAAAAAATATAGTTGTTACTCTGTGGTACTATAATTTTAGATGCAGTTGTGATAAAAAATAAATAGCTGAAATAGGCAGATCTTCCTTATACAGTTTCACCTTTAAAGTAGTCCTGAGTGTCAATGAATGCAATAAGTAATACTAAATGAGCAGTATGGTAAAATAATTAAATAACTGCATTGACTTATTTTGTTTAGGAGAATCCATCCTCTACATACAGGATTCTGAAGACTATCCACCTTCCAGATCACCATCATTTTCTACAATTTCAGAGTTATCTGTCAATGATAGTATTTCAGTCACATCATGTTTGTCACATAGCCACAGTATATCACCTGTAGTAAAAAGAAAAAAAACAAACCTTCATCATCCAGAAACAACCAGCAGATTACAAAAAGAGGTCATTGATGAAAAATTGCCCAGTTTGTTTATGCAACAAACTCTCCTTTCCGTATGATTGAGAACCCACACTTCATTAATATGGTTCAGTCATTAAGACCAGAATATAGTCCACCCAACAGAGCTGATATCGCAGGCAAATTGTTGGATAAAGTGTATGAAAGAGAAATTGAGCAGTGTGCTAAGTCTAGAGAGTGAAATTGTTAAGATGAGTCTCCATGGGTGGAGCAATGTCCGCAATGATCCTGTTGTTTGTGCTTGTGTGACAACAGAAGAAGGGAATGTCTTCCTTACAGAAACAACTGATACATCAGGAAATGTATACACAGCAGAATACTTAGAAGAAATAGCAGTAAAAGCTATAACAAACTGAAAAAAACTAAAAATGTCTAGTACACAGCTTGGTCACAGACAATGCTGCAAATGTATCAAGATGAGAAGAAATTATTCAGAAGAGAGTGAAGAGAGTCCCAAGCTAATAACATATGGTTGCAGTGCTCATTTGATGCATCTCCTAGCCAAAGACTTCAGTGTTCCAGAAAGAAAAGCTAATGTTGTTGAAATTGCAAAATACTTCTGTAACAACCACTTTGCAACAGCTGCTCTGAAAAAAGTGGGAGGAACCAAGCTAACTCTCCCACAATACATGCAATGGAACTCAGTAGAGGACTGTTTTGAGCACTATATCAAGAACTGGCCTAATTCGATGACAGTTTGTGAACAAAATTTTGAAAAAATAGATGGCACTGTCGAAGTCACAGTTCTCAACATTGGGCTTAAGAGAAATGTTGAACACATGGTGCGTACCCTGAAGCCTATTTCTGTAGCCTTGAACAAAATGCAGGGAAATAGCTGTTTTATTGCTGAGGCTGTTGAAATTTGGAAGGAACTGAGTGAGATCTTAAAAAGAGAAATATGCAATGACCGAGTTAAATTACAGGCATTAAAAAAATGAATGGGCAAACACTATCTCCAGCTCATTTTCTTGCAAACATTCTCAATATTTGGTACCAGGGTTAAACCTTAACTGCTGAAGAAGAAGAGTTGGCTATGATATGGACATCCAGCAATCATCCCTCCATAATGGGAACTACAATAAACTTCAGAGCTAAGGGCGAACCATTCAAGAAATATATGTTTGCTGATGATGCTTTAAAAATAGTCACACCAGTGAACTGGTGGAAGTCACTTAAGCACTTGGATTCAGAGACTGTTGAAGTGATAATCTCACTTTTAACAGCAGTAGCTTTTTCTGATGGTGTAGAAAGAATATTTTCTTCCTTTGGACTAATTCATTCCAAACTGAGAAATCGTTTGGGACCTGAAAAAGCAGGAAAGCTTGTTTTTCTTTTTCAGATTATGAACAAACAGGAAAATGAAAGTTAAGATGACTGAGTTAGCTGCAGAAGCCAATATTTTAAGTTTCTCATGTTGACTTGGCTGATGTAGTCGATTTAATTTTTTTTTTAAATTTCATTTAACTATTTCAGTTAAAAACAATTTTAACAAAAACAAACCTGATTTTAAAAAACTTGAATGTTTAACTAAATTCAAAAATGCATATGCTTGTTTTGTTAAAATATTATACGTTTGTTGCTGAAGAAAAAAATCCAGAATACATAACATTGTTTTAGTTAAATAAAACAATTTATTTTACTGGTCTGGTGATGTTCTCCTCCTAATACAGCATGGCAAGAAAATCCTCCAAATATTAATGATTAACCTGTTGAATTGGAGATAGTTCACCTCCCAATGACTTCATAAATCTGCTTCAATTACCTTTGGTAAATGAAATAACCAAACAATCATTCATTTTCTGATATAGCTGTAAAACTAATCTGTAAAGTTTTCAAAATAAATCACTTAAAAATATATAGTGTGTGCTTTCTAAAAATGAAACCTACATCTATCTCTGAGTTGTGAAGAATATGTATTAAGGTTATAACAACCAACAAGAATGCACTTTAATGTAGAAATCCATGATTAAATTGAAGTATCCTGACTAGTGATTTAAATTATGATTTGAATCAATTTGATTTAAATCAAATCCACCCTAAGGAGAAGAGTGGAGTGGATAAGAACAGACCTGTTTTTCCAAGTGGGGAAGAGTGAGCAGAGACACCTTGAGCTGCTGAGATCTTTTTGCTTCCTCCCCTGCCCCTCCTGTGAAAATGGTATTGTGTACTCCTCTCCCCTGCCCCTTACCCAAAAAATTCTGTCAGTTCCCGAGGAGAGTGGGAGCACTCAGCCTCTGACTGCTTACTGTAGCAGCTCTGATTTGCTGACCTTTCAGAAGAGACAGTGGAATGGAGAAGAACAACCAAAGAGGTTTTTACTGTAAACTGATGAGTTTTGCCTGCAGGGTCTGCAAATTTATAATCTAACATGTAAAGTTGACAGGTCTGCATTGACGCTACAATGGGGCAGACTGAAATGGTTTAGTCTAAACCAGTATTTAATCCTGAATAATACAAGTCTAAATCAAGCAGTATTTGGCATGCTTGAAAACTGTTTAGATCACGCTTGTGTGTGGACATGTGTTTTTCAAGCATACTAGGGGACCACTTGGTTCTTAGCATAGTACAGTTCCTTAGGTGGACAGTTTTGAAAATCTGTCCCACTATCTTTTCTAGCAGAAGATTTGATGGTGCGGTAGGTACAGAAGAACGTACTTCTAATAACTTTCCTGAATAGAGTTGTGAAGTCAGAGATACTGCAAGTATCATCTGCCTGAATTTAAAAGACAATACACCCCAGAGAGAGGACAAAAAGCTATTGCTTGACATCCAGAACAAAGTTTTCACTTCAGCCAGCACTGATGTATTCTGCTGCACAACCATAGAATGAGGAAATTGTATTTTGTACCTCTGGATAAGCTTCAAAAGAAGCTGCCAATGAAAGACCTAATTTTAACAGGATTCAGGATATTTTTTTTTTTACTATTTCAGGAATTTCCCACAGAGAAGCAAAAGCTTTGTCTTGCATGATACCACATAGACTACAACTTACCTGAATTAAAATCAATGGAAAGCAAACTAAGTATTTGGGGAGGCAAATGTGAGTATCTCTGGTTTTGAGGCTGTAGAGGGTAGATGGAATCATGCCTATGGAGTTACGCTTTACTTAACTCTTGAACCACTCATATCTGCTCTAATAGACTTGGGCTGAATCCAGAAGTGGTGCAGACAGACAATATGATTCTCATTAATTGTGTTCGTGTGCTTCTTAGGGTCTAGGACCAGGTAGGAAAAGTCTTGCACTGGGGATACTAAAAAGCTGTCCTGGAATTTGTCTTCAGTGGAACTGGAAGCATTTTCCACCTTGCAATTTCATCATCTCAAGTTACATGGAAATGTAGTCTGAGTGAACAGAAATTCTTAAATCAGATATGAGGTAAATGTCTCATATTCTGATAAGCTGGGATGGGTATGGGGGAGAGAAGCAAGATCTTGAGACTGATTTGTAGGGTCCAGTATTCTGGGAACCTGAGTGTGATAAACTTAGCATCAGGCATAAAATACAAGCCTGTAGAATGTGCCCACAACTAAAGGAAAACAAACGAGCCAGTGAGTAAAATCAAGTACATAAGTAAAAACTAGCAAATGAGAACATAAGAATTGCCATAGCAAATAGACCAATAGTCAATGTAACTCAACCTCTCTCCTACAGTGGCTTCTTTACCAGATGCTTCGGAGGAAGATCAAGAGATTTCATCCTCCAAGTAGGCAATTATGGAATCTGCCCTGGGGTAAGTTAGAAATTGGCTCATGCCCTGAAACAGGAAGATTTAGAAAAAAATCATAAAGGATATAATACATTAGATCAATATAACTGTGAATGTTCTCAGAAATGTCTAATCCTTTGTGTGATTCCTATTAAATTTTTGCCTTCAGTGATATCCTATAGCAATGAGTTTCCTGGTCTAATTATGCATTGTTTTCAAAAAGTTTCCCTGTATCAGTTTTAAATCCTTAAATACTCTCTGTCTTCTATAAAAACAAGGAAACAGGAATGCCTGGCTTGAGTCTTTTCTATACCATTCATTATGTTGGATATCCCTATTGTGTCCTCATCTGTAGTTCTCTCTACATGATGATTCTTATGTATTTGTCCATATAAAGGAAGATTGTCTTGCCATGTCTTTAATTATTGTCACCAGTCTCTGAACCCCCTCTATTTCTACTATATTCTCTTTGGGAGATAGGGTGGTATCATAAGAAACTTCTGGCTCATCTGAGTCCAAATAGCAGCCTTCTTCAGTCTGAATCTATCCACTTGAATAGTTCTCCAGCTGTATAGGAAATGAGGTGGTCTGGTGTTTCAAAAGGGCTTCAGGAAGCACTGATGCTCTCTGAGTTGATGTCCTACTAAATACTCTTTATAACAGGGGTTGGCAACCTATGGCATGCATGCCAAAGGTGGCATGCAAGCCGATTTTTGCCTGGCAGGCAGCTGCTGGCTGAGGTCCTGGCTGCCGGCCCTACTCAGCGTCCTGCTGGCCTGGATTCCATTCACTTCAGCTGGCAGGAGGCTGAGCGGGGCTGGTGGCCAGGACCTCAGACTGGTGGCAGGCGCGCTCACTGTGCTCGGGTTCTGCAGCTCCCAGGTGTGTGAGCCACCGGGTCGCGGGACCCAGAGCCTGCTGTGGGAGGGGTGGCAGCAGTAACTCTCACTCCCAGGAGCTGCAGAGCCTGAGCGTGGCGAGGGGGGAGCTGGGAGGCGCACGGGGAGCACTGCCTACATGCATCCGCTGCAGTAGCCTCCTGGGGGCGGGCACTGAGCCACAGCCTGGGCAGGTGCTCCCCCCAGCTCCCCCCTCCCCACGCTCGGGTTCTGTGGCTCCCAGAAGTGAGAGCAACCACTGCTCCTCCCACAGCTGCCCTGCTCCTCCTGCCTCAGCACTCCACGTGGAGTTTTGTCTCCAAGTGGAGCCAGCATCTAACCGGCATGGGCATGGTAAGGGGAGTCCTGGCAGGAAGTCAAGGAGAAGGGGGGAGGATTGGGTGGGTCGGGAGTTCTGGGGGTCCTGTCAGGGGGCGGGGAGTGGTTTGATGGGGCATGGGCATCCTGGGGGTCTGTCTGGGGGTGGGGGTGTGGATAAGGGTTGGGGCAGTCAGGGGACAGGTAGGGGGTAGGATCCTGGGGGGGGAGGAAGTTAGGGTGAGGGGGGTCTCAGGAGGGGGCAGTCAGGGGACATGGAGTGGGGGAGGCGTTGGGGGTTCTGACTGGGGCAATCGGGGTGGAAAGTGGGAGGAGTGGATGGGGCTGGGGCTAGGGCAGGGCTCTCTCCTCTTTTTGATTGTTGAAATATAATAACCCTAGGCAAGGGGCAAGCCGGGGGGTGCATGGGGGCTGGTGCCTGCATACATCCACTGCAGCCTGCAGTAACCCCCTAGGGGGTGCCGGGCCGCAGCCTGGGCAGGAGGGGTAGGGGGTGGCATGGCTGTTCCCCGCTAGTGGCACCGCCGCCTTTGCAGGGCTGCTGCCCCCCTGCACCATGCCGGTGTAACGACAGAAACAGTGAGGAGCACAGATGGTTTTCTTATGTGGCAGAAACTGAAGCTAGTTGCAAAACGGGAGGGTTGCTCAAACTGACGTTACACCGGCTCCTCCATGGCTGGGGCTTGCTGCTGCCGCAAGCGGCACACTCTGGCTCTCTGGTGCCTCCGGAAAGTGGCTCCTCCCTGCTGAGCTGCTGCAGCGGCCCAAGCCCGGCAAAGCCAGTGAGTGGACTTTGGGCGGGGGCCACTGGGGTGGGGTGGGCTCATGGGGGGGCTGTGCACCCTCTAGGGGAGTTCAGGGGGCAAGGAGGGGGGAACCTGGTCTGGGGAGCGGCCCCTGGGCACGGCTGGCCCCTGTGGTCCAAAAGGCTTGTTTGCTCCTCAATGAACGGTGTGTGTGTGTGGGGGTGGGGTGAGGGGGAGCAAGGCAGTAGTTTTGCCTAGGGCCAAAATATCTTTGCACCAGCCCTGCCCCAGGGGGTGCATGCACCCCAGGTTAAGAACCACTGCACTAAACTGATAAGATCTGCATTTTAATTTAATTTTAAATGAAGCTTCTTAAACATTTTTAAAAACTTGTTTACTTTACATACAACAATAGTTTATAGACTTGTAGAGAGAGACCTTCTAAAAATGTTAAAATGTTTTACCGGCATGCAAAACCTTAAAATAGAGTGAATAAATGAAGACTCAGCACACTACTTCTGAAAGGTTGCCGACTCCTGCTTTATAATAGTGAGGATACCAGCTTTCAAGCCAAAGTTTCCAATGTTGGGAGTACTGAGTTTCAAGGCGTGAGCATCTGCTTTGATGTGCAAGCTGCCCCCACCTCCCAAAACAAAAAAAGGCTTTAACAGATCCCACCCCTGCCAAAGCAGGGTGAGAAACACCTCTTACTGTGATCTTCATGGCTGCCTGATGGAGGTCCAGCAGTGACCATGTCAGATTGCTGAGCATATATCAACAGCCAGAATCACTTCTTTTTTTCCCTCTTCTGCTTTGATCCTGTAATAGCAGAAAGGAAAAATACAGAGGCTTGGTTAGGGAGCTGCTTGGAGTCAGGTACAGCTGGCTGTCCCTTAGTGCCTCAGCTTTTTGTATTCATAGAATCTAGAACTGGAAGGGACCATGAAAAGTCATTGAGTCCAGTCCCCTGCCTTCACAGCAGGACCAAGTACCATCCTTAACAGATTTTTGCACTAGATCCCTAAATGGCCCCCTTAAGGATTGAAGGTATAACCCTGGGTTTAGCAGGCTAGTGCTCAAACCACTGAGCTATCCTATGTGTAGGTAGACCAACTTGACACCAAACTTACAGAAGTCTCTCTAAGGTGCTTTAACGAGAGTTTGGCCGTGCTTCTTTCTTCGCGTGGGGTGGCACCATTGCAAATATCAGGCAGATGATGCAATTAACATAGTCAGTCTGAAACACTTTGCTCAATGGTGTCAAACATCAGTGAGGGAGAATTCTTCCTTTCTCTTGGGATGCCATACTCAAAATAAAGGAGAGGGGAAAAAGGAAGCTCATTTGGGTTAAAAGAAGAATGGACCAGACAATGGACCAAACAGGTGCAGAATGTGGATAGAGGTGCTGAACCATGAGCCATCAAATTGTCCTCCAAATTTTGGTGCTGGAGTGCCTTGAAACAAGAACAGTGCTGGCTGTTAAACTAATGAAAACACTGCAACAGTGCTGAGGGGCTGAAGGGAGGGGAAGAGAACAAGCTAAAGCAAGTCATAGGCAGAAAAGACTAGTGGTGCCAAAATACCCAGAAAAACAGGCACTGAAACAGGCTTCAAACAAAAAAAGATGCTCAAGCTCTACATCAATGTGCTGAGGCAAAGGCTTCATATTTAACAACCAGACCTGACGAGAAGTTGGAGAATAGTAAATGAAACCCAGAAAGTATTGCTAGATTCCTGATGTGATGAAGATTACAGAGGTGCAGTCTTCTGTGGAGAGTTCCTTGGCTGACTACAATTAAGTAACTAACTGGAATGTGTAGATGGTGATATCTATACACAGCACAGGAATGGGCACAGTGGCTATCCCCCACTGCCTTCAAGGGTCAAATACACTGAGACAGGGCCATTCTACCAATTTTGTGCTAAGAAGATGGAATCTTGCACAGATGGTGGGTTCTTTTTTATAGAAAAGTTGCATGTATAACAACCCCACCAGACTTGTATGGATACACATATGGATTTCAAATATTGTCCATGTTACAAATACAAAGACGGTTAAAATAAACGTATTAAAATTGTGATACATTTTTCATTTCCAATTTTTCTGAACCGACAGCAGTAGCTCTTTGTGGTTTCACACATGTCAACAATACATTTAAAAGAGAGTAGATGAGGAAGCAGAGTTGTGTTCAACCTAAAGACAAAAATAGGAGGGAGACAGGATAACCAGCCAGGGATGTTCGTAGGCAATCTTCTATCCCCAGTACAGATTATCCCATTTTTAATTAAATTCTTGCCATTACATACTTTTACATCTACTCAAAGAACTTATTAAAAAAATTCTTATTTGTTCTTTTCCCTTGTCCCCAGCTCCATATTTCCTTTTTCTCAGCTGTCTTAACTTTTCTTGTGTCACTTTCAGTTTTTGTCTTCATTTCTGTTTTGCAGGACAATTTTTCCCCCTCCAACTTCCTTGTGTTTCATATGCAGCATCTTGCAGGTTGGGTTCTGTTAGGAAGATAAATTGATGTTGCAATCTTGTAAATGAACCAGTCCTGCTTCCTTGAACAAAGTAAGACTCAAACAGGAGGAAGTCTCTTTGGTCAGAGTTTCAAGGCCCTTTCCAGCTAGCACTCTGCCCCAAAGCCCCCTCTTAGCTTTGTTCTCACTGTCCCATTACAAGTTCACAGTCTTGTTACAAGTGCTGTGTCTGGTGCTTCCTCCTCTGTTTGCCTTTGCAATGTTTCTCCTATTCATACACATCTGGCAAACACATCCCTTAACTATTTATTTCTTTCCAGCCTGATCTCTCCCAGGCTAACCCTTCCTCCCCCTGCCCTCGGTTTCCCCTTTTACCTACTGCTCAGAACCCTCTCCCCTGCTTACTCTCTCCACCATTGAAAGCCCTTCTACTTCCTGATAACCCTCCTTCACGCTGGCTCAAACCTGCTACTCACTCACAACTCCACTTCCATCAGAATCCCTAGCTCAGAAGCCTCCTTTCTCCCATGTACCAAATCCTCTGCCCTCACCATAACCATCCTCCCTGACCAGTCCCAAGTTCAGAATTCCTCTCCATCCTACCTTTCTTTCTTGTGTCTCAGAAATTCACCCTCACACACCCAGTGCCTCTTGCATATTCAGAAACCCTTCTTTAGCCAGCATCTGTTTATAACTTCCATCCCCTGCCTGTTGCTAAGCCTGGTGAAGCAGCAGTAGAGGCAGCAGGGAAGGACTGTGGCTGAAGGCAGCATATATAGAGGCCCCATATCTTGTCTCCGAGTCAGCCTTGCAGAAGCCTCTATTCCTGGTATCTACTTCTGCTTCCTGTAGTGCCTGCATCCTGTGTGCTGCAGCAAGACCACCAGGAGTCTGCCAGTAGCAGCAAGTGATCCCGCATGTGGTACAGCTACATTGTAGACCTTTGTGCTCTCCATGCCAAAGGGATGGCATTAAGTGTTAAAAATTCAGCTTGCTTGGTATTTTATGTGAGCCACATGGTATGTTCAGATTCTGCAGAATTTAAATTTTCATTAAAAAAAAATTCTATCTTTCATGGTTGCAGATGTAATCTTTCAAATGCAAACTGAGAGTAAATGCAGTACTGTTCTCCTGAACGTGCAAGCAGCCTGAAACAATGGCTTGGAGAAGTGTGAAGTTTCTGTCCACGTTAATCTGTGTATTAATGCTCATATCTAACAATGACATTTTACATGTCTCTAACTATTTCATTGTTGATCTTGTTTCAGATGGGATGGAAAATGGTGTAGGAGTGAAACTAATACAGTGAGAATTGGGAATTGTTGCAAATCAGACACTGTAAAAAGAGACCCAGAGGCAGAAAACATTGAGAGAAGACCAGGGGCGGCTCAATTTTTGTTTTTTTGTTTTTTGCTGTCCCAAGCATGGCAGTCAGGCAGCCTTCAGCAGCATATCTGTGGGAAGTCCGCTGGTCCTGAAGGCTGCCAAATTACCACTGAAACTGGGGACCGGCAGACCTCCTGCAGAAACACCTCAAAGGTTGCCTGACTGCTGCCTTCGCAGGTAGTAAGACCATATTCTACTCCTGTTATTTGTGCAAGCCTTCCAGTAAGATGATTGGGAATTCCACAGTAGATTTAGAGAAGTATGTAGACTAAATTTAGACCCTGAGCCAAACTAAAAGTAGTATTCAGGCCTCTTTAAAGAATGTGTATGGCCCCCTTGCTATAGACACTAAATACTTTCTGTACAGTGGTTGCCAAATTGAAGCTCTACAGTCCCTAAGGACTGGACACTCAGGTTTGTTTTTTTGGTCTGTCTTCAGTGTGTATTTCCTCCTCTCAATCCAACTTTTTAATCCATTTTTCTTTATTCCCTAGAACCTATCTTTTCTAACATTTTCTCCTCCCCATCAATCTTTCTTCCAATATCCTACTTTTGTTGTCAAATATTGCTCCCTTATACTGATACACTCACAAACCAGGAAAGCTGGTAAAAATTTCTGTGTAAACTGCTGGGGGGCTAAACCTACTAGCCAAAGACTGAACAATATGTATGAACTACCTTGAGCAGAAAAATGCCTCAGTAAGATCCCAACTCCCCTTGCAGGAAAAGAGGAGGAGCCTGGACCTCCAACAGGTGCTGTCTCCTCAGGACCTGATCTTACCCTAAGCTTGCTGGCTACACAGTGATAGAAGGGTTAGGTTTTCTGAAAGCTAACTTTTCTAGGTGCTGCAAAGTTGCGGGTCTGCTTCCTTTTTCTTCTAATCTCCATGTGGGGGTCTCCTCTCTAGTAGCTAGCTGCAGGGCTGCCGTCTTTTATTGCTCATAGCTTTTTTACTTTTGTTTGTTTCTGTAGAAGGTTTTTTAATAGCTGCAGTTGCCATTCCTTCAGCTTAAGCCTGCAAGCTTAGCCTGGCAGCGGAGGGACTGGAGCTGCCTGCAGATCCCGGAAGGCAGCGCTGCCCCTGAGCTTGTCCTCCCGTACCGCGTGGAAGGGGTTCTCGCCACAACTGGACACTAGAAATTTCTTTGCCTGCTGCGGGAAGGGGGGTGAGTGCGACTCCTGCCTACTGGCTCAGGCCCAGGAGCAGCAGCGAGGAGGCACCTCCCGCCGCTGCGCGCAGCTGGGGATAAAGCCGAGCCCAGGCAGGCGTGGGGCGCGGGCGCACGCGCCCCCTCCCCTCCGCAGGCGCTGAGGGGCCCCGGGCCATGGACCTCTGAGTTTATAACGTCACACCGTGGCGGAACGGGGAGGGAGGGAAAGAAGCACCAGTTACCAAGGCAACCAAGCCCCTCCTTCGCCCATTTCTCCCTCTTCATACGTCAAAGGGGCCTCCTCCTGGGGGCGGGGCGCCTCGGGGCGTGATTGACAGTTACCATAGTAACAGGCTTGTCCCGTCGCCATTTTGTCAGTTGGTTTTTTTTTTTTTCAAATAATTTCCCTTCCCGCCCGAATTATAATTTTACCCAGAAAATTGTCCTCGCGGGTTTTGGGGGCTTCACTCCTCGCGGGCGAAGGGGCAGCAGGCAGGGGGCGGGGGGGGGCAGCAGCGCGGGCGGGAGCGGCAAGGAGCGGTCCGGAATACAGCCCTGGAGAAGCCGGCTCGGAAGGGGGGAGGGGGAAGAGCGGGGGGCGAGGGGGGAGCGAGCGGGCAAGTGAGCGAGGAGTTCCCGGGGGCTCGGTTCGGCGCTGCGCTCCCCCCGCTCGCTCGCTCGCTCTCGCGGCTGTCTCCGCTCTGCCTGGCTGGGGCTCAGGCTGCCGCCGCGTCCGGGCCCCGCTGCCGCCGCCGGTCGCTGCGCAGGTTTGGAACGCGCGCCATTTTGTGAACGATAGAAAATCTGCCCGGCCAGGAAGCGCCGCGGATCCGCCCGCCGGGCCGGGCCCCCCCGACTCCCCGCGAGAGGGAGACGCGCTGCGGGCTCCCGCCGGGGCCCCGCAGCACACCGCAGTCCGAGGGCGGCTGGACTACGGAGCGGAGGCGCTGCGGTGCCGGGGCCCCTGGCTGAAGCGCTGTGCCCAGCCGCCGTCTCCCCGGAGCTCGAGAGAGGAGGCCTCTGCCGGGACCGGGCCCCTTACGGCAGCCGGGGCAGGAGAGCAGAGGCCACCCCCCACCCCACGGGTAAGTGCCCTGGCCGGGGCCTCTCGCCCATGGCCAGCTAATGCCATCGCCTCGGCGTGGGGACAGCCTCGCTGCCATCTTAGCGAGAGGGGCCCAGGGCGTCCCCGCCCCAGCCTGCCGGGCCGGGGCCCGTTGCGCCCGCGCAGCCCAGGGGAAGCTGGGGCCGGCCGGGCGGCCGCAACACCCTTTTCTCCCTGGTGTGAAGGTGCCCGGGAGAGGCTGCGCTTGTCGGAGGGGATCGCTCCGGTCCCGGGGGCTGGGAGAGCAGGGAGATGATCCCGACTGTGCAGAAGGACGGGGCTGGCAGGACTCTCCGGCTCTGACCTTAGATAGGTGGGAGGTGTCGGACTCTCCCGCAGCCCCCAAGGCCGGGGGAAGGAGTCAGAAGTTTAACAGAGCAGGCACCTGTTGTGGTGGTGGGTTGAGGTGCCCCGTCTGCACTCGGGTAAGTGACTTCCATGGCAGGTGTGGAAGTTGGAGGTGGGGGTGGTGGGAATACTTGTCACGTTACTGTCATTCTGGGGCACCCACAGAGTGTATATCTTCTAGTTTTTAGACAGCTAGTTGCAATCTTTTAGGGATTTTGCTCTGTGTTTGTAAAGAAACTAGAACATACATTATCCACTTCATATATTGAATTTTTTTTGCTGTAAAGCAGCTTTTTCTCTAACAGACAAAGCTCCCAAACACAACTCAGGTACTGGAATTAGACATTTCAATATTGATGTGTTTCTGACTCTTAATCAACTTTGAAGTTTCCAGTTTGGTCTTTCCAAGGACTATGTAATGATTCTTTGATTAAGAGTCTTGAATGCTGGTGCTGCTTAGTTCTACCATTATTCCCCAATCGAGAGAGAGAGAGAGAGAAAATCACAGACACTGTCCTTTTTTTAGCTAATAAACACAGAAGATCTGTCTACAAAAAATCAACAAGCATAAAATATTTTTTTTTAACAGACCTTTTTTCATCCCAGTGATAATGTGCTATTAACTTGTATTTCTAAACACTTGCAAGAATTACTGTCACTTTTGTGTGGACTGTGTTCCAAGGTTCTGTGCAAGTAGAAGTTAGCAATTTTATCATTGTATTGATATTGCCATGTTGTGTTATCAGTTTCTTTAATTTTATTCCTGATGAAGAAGGCATAATCCTGAATTAGTCTCATAAAACATTAACAGTTTTTTTGTAATAGCTGAATACTGTTGAAATAATTATACTCTTTTGGGTCTGATGTATTAGTAATTTCATTGCAGTATTTGAATGTTAGATGTTATCTGTTTGACTACCGTTTTTCATATATTTAGTGAACTTTGTAAATTCACAAACTATTCTGTAGACTGTCCTTGGTGTCATCAGTTCATATGAATGAGGTATCTACGTGTTTGAGCTTTAAAGTCATTAACATATATGGTGTGTTAGGTTTATGTTTTCTTTCCATTAACTTTTTTGGTATTTATTTAGCACAAGTGTCTGAAGCTTACCATTGCTTCATGCAGGTGTCTTGAGGTGAATGTGTAAAGTTAATGCATCTGGTTTAGGAGTTGAATATGAGAGAGCTATTGCTTTTATAATCTTACTAAAAAGAACAGTTCCCCATTTCTGGAAACTGTGTAAGTGTTTACTAAATGGAAGTGCTTTGATATTGTTTCCAGGCTAAGGAAAAGTATGGTAGGACACAGTTTGTTATGTCAGTAACAGTATTATAGTTCCAAATAAGATTTGTCTAGGTTTAGAACTTATAATTCTGGTTTTTGTTAGGGTCAGAAACTTGAGGGAAAGAGGAGTAAGTGAGGGTGGTTTCAGCAAGTAGTAGTGGCGGCAAAGAGATTTCTCCGATACTTGTGCTTCAAAAAAAAGTCCAATGACTTGTAGATATTATTCTCTCTATGTGGAAAGTGTAATGATGTGGTCTGTTAAGCATTTTTGAAAGTTTTGGGCTCTGTGTAGATGTTAGCACATGTTAGCTAATAGTCTGGACAAGGTGCACTAACTTGACCAGTTTAGCATGTATTAAGGCATTTGTCTAGACTAGACTTTTAAAAAAATAGCATGTGTTTTCTAACACGTTAGTTCCTCATCTGTAAATCTTAGTCTAGAAAAGGGCTTAGAGAGAAACTTGTAACTGAATTAAAACCTCTATACTGTCTTAATAGGCAAAAGAGTTGTGAGGTGTCTATCATGTTAACCCAAATGAGTTAGCACAGGGGTCGGCAAGCTCTGGCACACGGCTCGCCAGGGTAAGCACCTTGGCGGGCTGGGCCGGTTTGTTTACCTGCCGCGTCCGCAGGTTCGGCTGATCGCAGCTCCCACTGGCCGTGGTTCGCCACTCCAGGTCAATGGGGGCGGTGGGAAGACACGGCCAGCACATCCCTTGGCCTGCGTCGCTTACTGCATCCCCCCATTGGCCTGGAACGTACTGCATCCCCCCATTGGCCTGGAACAGTAAACCGCGGCCAGTTGGAGCTGTGATTGGCAGAAACTGCGGATGCGGCAGGTAAACAAACCGGCCCGGCCCGCCAGGCTTTATAGCTACATTTGTCTTAATAGAAGAACCTGGGTAGTGAGCTAAAACACAAATGCTTCTCTGTTAAATGGTGTTATAGCGTGTCTGAATTTTCCTTTTAAAAGCTCGTATTTTGAGGTGTTCATAACTTACGGTCTGTCTTTACCTGATAGTTGGCACATAAGGGCTCAAACTTGAAAGCAACAATTGAAAATTGGATTTACAAATAATTTAAAATATTAGTGCAGTTTCAGTGGCTTTTTAGCCTTTGTATGACTTAAATGACACACATTTTAAAAAGATGACCATTTGGAAAACTATTTCTCCATAATAAGACCCTAAATGCTTTTGGTATCTTTCTATTTTGTGAGGCTGCTGGGAAACTTGTAACACTTCTGAGACTCTGAACTTTTTCAAATGAATACTGTTATTGTGGAATAACTTATTTTTATAGACTTATTGTAATTACTTTTCTCAACATACTTGATTTAAAATGGGTTGGGTTTATAGATCACTTTAAAAATGAGCAGTATTACATCTGTTTTGCTTCTTGAATAGGAGGAGTGTATTAGGGAAATCTTAAATTTTGACTGACTGTGTCATAAATTCATCTAAATAGACTTTTAAAAAAATCAGAAGGTTTGGATATGTATATATACTGTGGTGGTGTTTGCTACAAGATTGTCCATTTGAGAGAGTTTCCTATTGAAAGCTTTCCAAATTGTGTGGTGTGTATTTGTAAATCTGTGAGAAAATAAGGAAACAAGTATTTTTCATAAGGGTAATATATTCTTTTTCATTTGTCATTGGAATGAGAGAGGAATTCTCTTTAGTATATATTGTACTGGCCATTTAAAAAAAATTACATGGAACAATTTCCAGCATGATCTGGACACTCTTTAGAAACAACTAACTATACTGTTCAGTAAGAATATAAATGCAATCTAAAAATACATTAACACCTTTTTTCAAGGTGGTGAGGGAGACAGGTCATCCCCATACAAACTTGAATGGCTTTATTATCAGCTGTACAACATACTCTCATGTAACTGTTTGCTAGTGGTCTCCAAATATAACCTATTTGGATCATCTTTTCTCTTTTAGGGATGAAAGATTTAATTCTATTTTCTTTATGATCCTCCATCTCTCCCGAGCACAAATTACAAAATTTACCAGCTTATAATTTATTTTCCTATTAGAAGGCATATTTCAATACTTTCAGTAAGTCTTCACTGCAGAGTTCACGTATGTTTTTAACTCAACCTCCTGTCTACATACCGTTGCTTGGAGGTTTAAGCTTAGGCTCTGCTTTATCTTAAGATGGAACCTGTCCAGTTTGTAGTGAGGATGGAGGCTAAATTGCGCAAGTGGTGATAGGCTTCCCATAATTCCCCATGAAGGCCAAACAAGTTCTCCCACAATTGACTATGAAAGAATCATAGATAACCCTAGCCCAAAGGGAACATAACAGCCATACTGGGTTAGCCCACAGGTCCATCTATCGCAGTATCCTGTCTTCTGACAGTGGCCAATGCCAGAGGGGATGAACAGAACAGGTAATTATCAAGTGATCCATCCACTGTTGCTCATTCCCAGCTTCTGGCAAACAGAGGCTAGGGACACCATCCCTGCTCATCCAGGCTAATAGGCACTGATGAATCTATCCTCCATGAACTTATCCATTTTTTTTTAAACTGTTATAGTCTTGGCCTTCACAACATCCTCTGGCAAGGAGTTCCACAGATTACTGTGCGTCATGTGAAAAAATACTTCCTTTTGTTTGTTTTAAACTTGCTGCCTATTACTTTTGTTTGGTGACCCCTAGTTTGTGTGTTAATAAGACTTCCTTCTTGACTTTCTTCACACCAGTCATGATTTTATAGACTTCTATCGTATCCCCCCTTAGTTGTCTCTTTTCCAAGCTGAAAAGTCCGAGTCCTATTAATCTCTCCTCATACGGAAGCCGCTTCATTCCCTTGATCATTTTTGTTACTGTTTTCTATATCTTTTCCAATTCCAATATATCTTTTTTTTCAGATGGGTCGACCACATCTGCACACAGTATTCAAGATGTGAGCCTATCTTGGATTTATATAGAGGCAATATATTTTCTGTCTTATTATCTATCCCTTTCTTAATGATTCCCAACATTGTTTGCTTTTTTTACTGCTGCTGCACATTGAGTGGATGTTTTCAGAGAACTATCCACAGTGACTCCAAGATCTCTTTCTTGAGTGGTAACAGCTCATTTAGACCCCATCATTTTATGTGCATAGTTGGATTATGTTTTCCAATGTGCATTACTTTGACATTATCAACATTGAAATTCATCTGCCATTTTGTTGCCCAGTCACCCAGTTTTGTGAGATCCTTTTGTAGATCTTCACAGTCTGTTTGAGACTTAACTATCTTGAGTAGTTTGGTATCATCTGCAAATTTTGTCACCTCATTGTTTATCCCTTTTTCAGATCATTTATGAATATGTTGAATAGGATCGGTCCCAGTACAAACTCCTGGGGGACAGCACTATTTGCCTCTCTCCATTCTGAAAACAGATCCCTTATTCCTACCCTCTGTCTCCTATCTTTTAACCAGTTACCAATCACTGGAGGACCTTCCTTCTTATCCCATGATAGCTTGCTTTGCTTAAGAGCCTTTGGTGAGGGACCTTGTCAAAGGCTTTCTGAAAATCTAAGTTCATTATATTAACTGGATCCCCCTTATCCACATGCTTATTGACCTCCTCAAAGAATTCTAGTAGTTGGTAAAGCATGATTTCCCTTTACAAAAACCATGTTGACTCTTCCCCAACAAATTATGTTCATCTATGTGTCTGACAATTCTGTTCTTGACTATAGTTTCAATCAGCTTGCTCAGTACTGAAGTAAGGCTTACCGGCCTGTAATTGCCGGGATCACCTCTGGAGCCCTTTTTTAAAAATTGACGTCACATTAGCTATCCTCCAGTCATATTGGTACAGAAGCTGATTTAAATGATAGGTTACAGACCATGATTAGTAGTTCTGAAATTTCACGTTTGAGTTCCTTCAGAACTCTTGGGTGAAATACTATCTGGTCCTGGTGATCTGTTACTGTTTAGTTCAGGGCTTCTCAAACTGGGGGTCGTGACCCCTCAGGCATTGCAAGTTTATTACATGGTGGGGGAGTTGTGAGCGGTCAGCCTTCACCCCCAGGCTCTGCTTTGCCTCCAGCCTTTATAATAGTGTTAAATATAAAAAAAAAGTTTTTTTTTAATTTGTAAGGGGGGGTCGCACTCATAGGTTTGAGGTGTGAAAGGAGTCACCAGTCCAAAAACTTGGGAACCATGGGATTAGTTTATCAGTTTGTTCCAAAACCACCTCTGACACCTCGATCTGGGACAGTTCTTCAGATTTGTCACCTAAAAAGAATGGCTCAGTTTTGGGAATCTCCCCCACATCTTCAGCTGTGAAGACAGATACAAAGATTTAATTTTGTTTCTCCACAGTGGGCTTATCATCCTTGAGTGCATCTTGATCGTCCAGTGGCCCTGCTGGTTGTTTAGCAGGCTTCCTGTTTCTAATATACTTACAATTTTTTTTCTATTACTTTTTGAGTCTTTCGCTAGCTGTTCAGATTCTTTTTTGGGCTTTCTAATTATATTCTTGTACTTCATTTGCCACTAGGATTTAACTTCCATTTTTTAAAAGATGTCTTTTTTGTCTCTCACTGCTTCTTTTACTTTGTTGTTTAGCCACTGTGGCACTTCTTTGATTCTCTTAACAGTGTTTTTAAATTTGGGATATACATTTAAGTTGAGCCTGTATTATGGTGTCTTTAAAAAGTTTCCATGCAGCTTGCAGAGATTTCACTTTTGGCATGGTACCTGTTAATTTCTGTTTAACTAACTTCCTCATTTTTGTATAGTCCCCCTTTTTGAAATTTAATGCCACAGTGATGGGCTGCTGTGGTGTTTTCCCAGCCATAGGGTTGTTAAATTTAATAATATGGCCACCATTACAAAGCAGTCCAGCTATATTCACCTCTTGGACCAGATCCTGTGCTCCGCTTAGGACTAAATCAAGAATTGCCTCTCGTCTTGTGGTTCCCAGGACTAGCTGCTCCAAGAAGCAGTCATTTAAGGTGTCAAGAAACTTTATTTCTGCATCCCATCCTGGGATAAATGTCCCAATCAATATGGGGATAGTTGAAATCCCCCATTATTACTGAGATTTTTTATTTGTAAAGCCTTTCTAATCTCCCTGAGCATTTCACAGTCACTATTAAGAGCCATGAGATATGTCCCTCTCCCCCTCCACAAACATGGACAAGTGCAGACATGGGGAGGACACAGTAAAATAGTTGTGGTTTTGCAATGGGGATGCTCACGCTTGGACTAGGCTAATTAACGTACCCTTAAAGTGAAATGGTTCCCCATCCCTAAAGAGAGAATATTTAATCATCAGATTTGTTGTTACTTTTGGGCAACAGTTTGAAAAATCTATAAATTGATGCATGAGGATATTACTTTTATGCACAGTTTAGTTGAGATGCCTAGAAATAATCTATTCAAGTGAATGATTGGATAAATTAAAATAGTAACAATTATCAAATTTTCAACATCTTAATTTATACTAATGGTGTTAATGTTTAATTAAACACTTTTTTAAATAAATTAATGCCACCAACCCATGGTAAGCTTTAAAAATTATATGAAAAAAATATTTTTAAGTGACTAACTTGTCCTTTCCTTGAGTGTGGTATCCTGGGTTTGAGTTACAAATATCAGAGTTATGAACTGACCAGTCCACCACACACCTCATTTGGAACTGGAATTACACAATCAGGCAGCAGCAGAGACACCCCCCCCCCCGCAAATAAGCCAAATGTAATAATATGTTAAATGTAAACTACTAAAATAAAAAAGGAAGGGAGGAGCAGCATTTTTCTTCTGCATAGTAAAGATTCAAAGTTGTATTAAGTCAACGTTCAGTTGTAATCTTTTGAAAGAACAACCATAACGTTTTGTTCAGAGTTATGAACAACCTCCATTCCAGAGGTGTTCATAACTGTGAGGTTCTACTGTAGTTAAAATTGTTTATTATTAAACCTCTTCCGTGCATGTGTACAAGTTTCCACTTGTCTTTCAGAGAGCTAAGTAAACTACAGACGCACTCTAGTTTATTCTGATAGCAGGGTCTGTTGCTGAGGAGCCAATCAGAACTATGCACATTCATTTCCCTTGTAGAGGAAGCGGATTGGTAGTATCTAAGACCAGGGACATAGAGAACCATCATTCAAACTGAAGTAGTGGGGTAAAAAGAAGAAAACTGCTGTCTGGCGGGCAAGACAAGTGTTAAGTACTTGCCCATTTTTTCCCATTGTCTTGAACACATGGACTCTTTCTCATGCAGAACCCTGTTTTGTCAGTCTGGTTATCACAACAAATTTTGTCATTACAGCTAAACAAATAGTTACAATAGCATAACATAAGAATGGCCATACTGTGTCAAATCAGTGGTCCATCTAGCCCTGTATCCTGCCTTTGGACAGTGGCCAGCATCCACTGCTTCACAGGGAATGAACAGAACAGGGCAATTATAGAGTAATCCATCCCTTGTTCTCCAGTCCAAGCTTCTAGCAGTCAGAGATTTTAGGGACACCCACAGCAGGGGATGCATCCCTGACCATTTTGACTAATAGCGATTGATATACTTATTCTCCATGAACTTTTTGAAACCAATTTTTGTATAATGTATGGGTGATCCTTGGTTTTTATATGTTATTTTACAGGGCCGAACTGCAAAATACATGTTGTATACAAATCTAGTTACAGTCATTGGTGTGTTAAATGGTTTCATTTACCTTTTTTAAAATAATCCAGTGATAGCAGTAGAAATTCATTGGCTGTTTTGTTGATTCTGGTTTCTTTATTATTGGAAATTCTGATAACCGTCAAATGTGTTTTTAGTTGCTATACTGACAAACAGGAAAACTTACCCTGGACATCTGAAATATGCTGATAACTTTGATAACGTTATGGGAGGTGGTAATCAGATGTAGCGTTTGAGAATTCACTTATCCATATGTGTATTCATCACATCATATTTCTGGAATAATGAAGCCTAATACACAATTTTTTTCTAGAACCGCAGATGCATAGATGTAGCATCTTGTACTTTTTTTTTCTTTCTTGTATAGACTAACTTCTTTGTAATAAAGGTTCAATATAATATTACAAGTTTAAACTTTTTATATAAGCACTCTTTTTATGGTATGCATTTTAACAAGTTAGGGCCTGATTGATACTGCAGATATTTACCTACATGCAAATGGTCACATTTAAAGCAGTGGAACTGGTTGCTGTATGTTAGTGTTCGCAAGATAGAGCCCAGAAGCTGCGATGGGGTATTAGACTTTTTTTTTTTTTTTTTTTTAAATTTAAAGCTAGTATCACAAACTTTTTCAGGTGCAATATAGCAGGAAGTCAGTTGACTATAAAGTTAATAGAATTTCATTGTTGAATGGCTTATATATGTCAGTAAACTTTCACTGTTACTCTGTATACTTAATATGCAATATGTTTTATAAGTTCTGTTTATTGTATTTGTTCATGAAAGTCATTTATATGACAAATAGTGTCTGGGATACATGGTATTACACATGCTACATGTGTGTACAAGGTTGAAGGGAAAATGTATAATACAGTATTTTGAGACATAATGACGATGTATGGAAACTCTGTCATAACTACTTCCCCGTGTATACATTTAATATTGTTTTATTTTGTCTTACCATAGTGCTCAGAAACTTCAATCAGCATCTGGTTCCCATCATATTGGATGGTGCATAAAACACAGCATAAATGCAGTCTCTGTCCCAAAGAGTTTACAGTCAGAATTTCCTGACTTGATAGCTTTTTCATTCAACCGTATCATTCTCCTAATGTAGAGTTGGGGTTTTTTTGGTGGGGAATTAATACATATTTAAAAAAACGCTCAAATAAAACAAAGGCTGCATGCTAGTGTATTTGAAGGTCTACTGATTTGCAGAACTTTGGCAATAGCATGTCTAAATTTCATTATTTGCAAGTGTGGCTAGAAACCACTGATGATGTCTTAGGGTGGCTCTCTGGAGAGAGCTTGTGTCCTGTCCACATGGGATCTGTGGAGCAGCATTCCAAACTGTGTGTTTTGCACAGTAGCCCTTTGCACCTTCGTGTCCGCATGAATCCTCTTTCGTTCTCTTTGCTCCTTCCTTCGCCTACAAACTTTCAATACACTGTGAAGCTAAAGTAGTGCCACACATGTTCATAGCATGGCCTTCCTTACACTTTGAGCTTAGTGAAAGACCTTGTGTGAAATGTATTATACATATAAAAACAGACGGTCGGAATAGAAATGCTCAGCCACCTTAACGCTAGTGGCCAGTGCGATTACCAGTATAATTTTTTTTTTAATTGCTCTTCCCTATGGGGACACAAGGTATAAGCATTTCTTGTGCAAGGGGCTACTTTGTATTTAACAGCAGAAACAAGGAAATATTTATGATTGCAGATTGCTTCACCACAGAAGTCTGAGTATAATACATCTTCTAAAATAACATCTACTGTCCTGTCACTTAATTTGCATAGTGTCCAGTTGCTCTCATTTACAGCAAGCTAAACATGTTTTAAAAAGAATTTCCTTAATGGTAATAGTAAAGGTAAAAAATTAAAATGAGGAAAGCTTGTTTGCATTTGAAGGGGAAATGTTATATTTTTATCACCAGCTCGTTATGGCTTATACAATAACTGAACAGTTAAGTTCAGTTAAAAGAACAATATCTGTTTCCCAATTCAGGTAAATATTACCACAGAATTAAGTAGAGCATCTATACATCTAAGAACATTCTGGTTTTCTACTACTCACCATCCATTTTTCCAACACAGTGGTATGTGAGGTAACAAGTTTAATCTTTAGTTCACAAGATTGAAGAACTGTCTTTTGAAATCATTTTCTGTTCTGCATAACTTAGAAATAAATGCTACTTCTAAGTGACTTTATATTTTTAGAACACTTTTTATTATCAGTTTAACTACTGCTTTTATAATGAAAGTAGAAAGTAAAAATATAAGATAATGTCATGTTTGGCCAAATAACCCATTTTTTTGTTGGGGTAGGGAGAAAAAGATGTATGTGGCAAACTTTTTTTTTTTTTTCTTCCAAATGTGTACTTACCTGTTGCAGCCCAATGATTGGATTAATGTAGCTTTGTGCATTTAGGAACATAAATTGCCATGTTAGATAGATCAGACCACTGATCAATCTCAGTTACCTGTTTGAGGGACCAGTTCTGGATGCTTTTGTGAAGGTGCAAGAAACCTCAATTTGGAATAACCTGCCTATGATAGAAGTTTCTTTCTAACTGCCTGGGGTTAGCAGTTGGATTATGTCCTAAAGCATAAGGGTTTGTAATTATAGATCGTTTTGTCCTATCTAATGTAATTTAAGATGCCATTTGTTAATTTCTTTGTAAAGGATTATAACTTTTTAAGTTTTTGGCCTCAATAACATCTTGTGCTAATTGTGTTGTTTGAAAAATATTTCCTTGTATCTGTTTTACATCTGTTGCTCTTCAATTTTATTTGTCTTTTATTCTATTATTATAAAAAAGGATATATGGAAGTTTTTGACTTACCTCCTCTACATTATTCCTTTTATACACCTTTATGATCTCAGTTCATATTTTTCTGATTTCTAAAGTATTATATACATATTTAGGCCAAGATTTTCAGTCCTCCATGCCTAAATATTAGGCTCCAAAATCCATGTTTAGGCATATAAGTAAATCCTGCCTTGAGTCTCCCTCTCCATCCCCCTTTTGCCAAAGGCACTGAGACTTCTAGTTTCTGTTGACTTGCTTGAGCTCTGACTGTTCAGCAAGTCTAAAAATGAGGCCACTTTTTATTTTGTTGCCTGAATATAGGATTAGGGGCCTAATTTTTGGACACTCAGATTTTACCCTTAATCTTAATCTGATGTGGAGTTTTTTTCATGTATTCATTGCCTTTCTCTGGATTTCTGTTATAGATAACTTAGTGAAATTGCACACATGTTAATGCAATGTTAAGGTTGTATAATTACACTTGGGACCTGTTGCTTAGGGAGCTCACAGCAGAAAGCTCAGTGATAGTTGTTTAGGAAGTATACAGTGGGACAGTATACAATTCCCAAATTACATGCCGATGTTTAAAGGTGCTCCTGATGGAAGAAAATCTGTGTTGTGACTAGAAGAAAGATGTGATTTGGGAACAATGTGTCTTAAAGACAGCCTTTCTCCTTACATTCTATTCTAAGTTGATGATAATGAAATTACATGATGACATGCTATTTTTTCCACAGGACGTATGCCTCATTCAGAGGCGGTGCTTTGGAAATGATGCAGCAGTTCAAAATTTGTTTGTATTCTTTTCAGTGTGTGGCCACACAGATTACTTTCCATGGTGCTGCACACCATCCAAACCTTGCACTAAATAGGCAGTTAATAGTGGGCTCAGCATTGTAGTATTTGAGCCTAACAAACAGTGAAGTTATTCTCCTAGCACCCAGAGATCAGAACTTTTTCACAGATTGGAAATTGATGCACAGAAAGATTATGGCCAATATTTGCAAAACTCTCCATTAATCTTGAGAGTCTCAATGATTGAGCACACAGCTTGAGAGGTGGCCTGATTTTTCAGAGTACAGTACATGTCATTTTTTTTTATTGTACTTCAATGTCTATACAGTGCTCTGAACACACAGTTAGTTCTTGCAAATAGCTGTAGGAGGTAGGGAAATATGTATTAACTTGTTTTACATATAGGGAAAACTGAAACAGAAAGGCAAGTGACTTGCCCAAAGCTACACAATGAGTCAATGGAAGAGTCTGGTTTAGAACACTAGGCATTCTGGCTCCCAATTCTGTGCTTATTTCCTGCAGACCTTACTACCTGAAATGATGAACATCTACATTTACTATTGATTTTAGTGTGTATGGTACTTCAGAAAATCAGGCCTTATATGTCTGAAGTTGGGGACCCAAAAAATGAGAATAAAATTAGTGGCCGCATCACAAAATTTTGGCATAAATGACTTGCCATCTTCACATATCAAGCCTGTAGTGGGGTCGAGATAGAAACCAGTTCTTCTGTATGGCATTCATCTGCCTTAACCATATTTCCACCTCTCCTCTTCTCAAAGTCTCCTGCCTCATTCAAGACATATCTTCCAACTTTGCAACAAATGTTGCTGAGTTCCTACAATCAACCCTGTTCACTACACGGCCCTGATTGAGTCTCTGCGTGCTCAGAGAGGCAGGTGTCCTGTAGATATAATAGTATGTGACATGTAATTGAAGACTATTGTGATACATGTGCATGGACAACCTTAATTCTGGCATTTCTAACTTTTGAGTGCTTGACTTTGTAACCTTAGTAACATTCTTCTAAAGTTTATTTTTAGAATGTAAGTTTATAGATACTTTTCTTGCTTTTCTTAAAAAAAGTATCTGTAATGCCACCAGATATCAGTACTGCAGCACACACCTCTAAAATTTGATCTAAAGGATTAGCTGCAGTAGCTTACAGTAGGAGTGTTGTGTTATCTTTGGTGGACTGGCCACCAAAGGATCCATAGTATGGTGAAACAGTGGGGTATATATACGTGAGTAGCCCCATTTTACAGACAGCTATTTTGTGTACTTAGGTTTGACAGATTGTTTCTTGACAGTGTGGATAAATGGTTTAGATGTGACCGTGATATTGGAAATCTAGGTTTTGTTCCCAACTTATATAACCTCTTGTTGGGGTATGAGACCTTGCTTAGTAAATAAAAGGTTTTGAAATGGCACAGATTTACTACCAGTTACAACTAACACTTGAACTTAAGCTCTCTTGAATTACGTTTCACAGCCCGAGTCAACTGACTCAGGCTTGCCCTGCAGGGCTAAAAATAGCTGTGTAGGGAGTCATGTTTGAGCTGGAGCCTGAGTTCTGAGACCCTCTCCAATGCCAGGTTTCAGAATCTGAGCTCCAGCCTGAGTCCGAACTACTACACCGCTTTTTTTAGCCCTGCAGCATGAATCCCACAAGTCCAAGTCAGTTGACCAGGACTCTGAGTGTGTGTGTGTGTGTGTGTGTGTGTGTGTACACCCTTGGTCCCAGCCCTTCCTTTGGGCCACAGGGAGATGGGAGAAGTGCAGGAGGATTCCAATTTTTAATCTGTTACATCCAGAGTGGATTTGATTTAAATCAATTTGATTTTAAATCATGATTCAAATCACTAGTCAGGAAGACTCGATTTAATGATGGTTTTCTACATAAGTGCTTTCTTGTTGGTTTTTATAACATTAATACATATTCTTCACAACTCAGAGATAAATGTTTCATTTTTAGAAGGCTCACACTATATATTTTTAAAGTAAACTGATTTATTTTGAAAACTTTACAGATTAGTTTTACAGCTATATCAGAAAATGAATGATTGTTTGGTTATTTCATTTACCAAAGGTAATTGAAGCAGATATTTATGAAGTCATTGGGAGGTGAACTGTCTGCAATTCAACAGGTTAATCATTAATATTTGGAGGATTTTCTTGCCATGCTGCATTAAGGAAACATCACCAAAAAGACATTCAAATTGTTTTATTTAACTAAAACAACAGTATTAAATATTCTGGATTTTTTTCTTCAACAGCAAACATATGCTTGTTTTGTTAAAATATTATGTGTCCTTCGCTTCTTACATTTATCTCCAGACTTCTCCTTGTACAGATCTATTCCTCCCCTAACAATCTACTATTCATTGAAGTTTTTGACACACAAATTTGCAGAGGGACAATAGAGTTGAGGTCTGTTATTCCTCACCTGTATATATTTATTTATATATTTTAAAACATTTTTGCTGTTAACAATCATGTTACCTCTGGGGAGACACATCCACAGTTTGCGAACTGCAGAAGTAAGCATTTCTGATGGTATCTTCTAGACTGAGCACTGAGTCCCATTAGGTAGATAGAAAGATTAACCTAAATAATCTATACAGAAGCCTATGGAACACCATAAAATTGAGTCCCTAATCCATGAACTATTGGAACTCGTTTACAAATTTTTCTTAAACTTTACGTAATATATATTGTCTCAGACTATGGAATAGGGATTATAAATTCTAATTCTATGATGAGATACATTATAGCTCAAAGATATCTTAATTCAACCTATCTTTAGATAGGCTTTTTCCTCAAAAAGCATTTTATCAAAAAAACAAAGAACAAAACCAAACTTTGAGTTTTGTCCACCGTGGTCACACCTAGAGCAGTTCCTTGTGGCATGCTGAAGTGAAACACCAAGGTGATACATGTACCCTGCTAACAGAAAGTTTAGGGTTTTTGGCAACAAGCCAGGAACAAAATGTAGAATAAGAGACAGTAAATGCTGATTTTTCAGCACTGGTGTCTTGCTCAAATCTGAATGGACTCTCGTGGGGCCAGTAAAAAAGGCACTTTGTTGTTGTCCCCAGAATTAGTCTTCTGTCAGACTTTAACCTCCTGCTGCAAACCATGGACATGCTAGAGCTCTTTGATGAAAATCCCTGGAAGAATATTTATAATGGAAAGTGTTAGGCACTCTTAAGTTTAGGTGCTGCTGCCTTTGTAACAAACTGCACAAGGTGGGGATGAAATCTACTCAAGATCACCAGTCCTTATCAGGGACATCAATTGAAAGCACGTTTGAAATTTCTAGACCAAATCTAAAAACTTAAAATCTGAATTATGCTGAGTCACAAAAGTGTTAGAAATAAATAAAACTGAATATACAATTTCTGGACCCTCACATCTTCCGGACTCATCTGATGTACCTCTAACATTTTCAGTTAAATTATACCTTTGACGTAATATGCATACAAAATCTTATATGGATTGGTTTTTTGCTTGGCAAAATTGAAGGTTTATACAAGGTTTTCAAAATTGAGGTTATAATGAAAGGCGTTTCAACCTTATTTGTCTTGTAGGAGACTAGCATATCTCCCTAATTTTCAAAAATTAAATTGCAGAATTTAAAAAACACAAAACAAAACTTGTGGCCTTTTCTTTATAGTATAGAACAGTGGTTTTTGACTTGTGATCTGTGGATGCCTGGGGGTCAGCAGACTATGTCTAAGATTTCCAAAGGGGTCCGCACTTCCATTTGAACTTTTTTAGGGTTCTGCAAATGAAAAAAGGTTGAAAACTACTGATGTAGAAAGACGGTCCTGATGGTATTTTCTCCAACCTACCACTCTTTTTTTTAAAAATTTATATAATAGAAATTTCCATCTTGTCTGTCGTGGAAGACAGGACCAGTGGAGATTATATCAAATACAGGGAAGTAAAAACTGATAGGAGAAATAATTTTCATTCATATTGTTTTATTTTTAATGTCTATTTAACACTCACTTGAGAGAATAACTTTTTAATTGAGAGGACAGATGTGATGAAGCCTTAATGTTCGAGATGCATTTGAACTATCCAAGGAGTTCTCTAGTAAAAACTAGAAAGAGCAGCCTTAATATCCTGAAACATTAAGGTGAAAAACAAGCAAAATCTTCCTTCTCTCACCCTTCAACCCTTTTTTTTGCGGGAAACCAAACCTTTTAGACCTACATTACAAAGAAGCCAAAGGAAGGGAGGAGGGAGCACAACTCTTCTTTTTTTTTTTTTTAAATTTTGCAAATTGCCTTTACAGATCCAGCATAAACATTAGCTTGGTTGGACTGCACATCCTGTGTGTGTGTTGTGTGTGTATGGTATACATTTTACAGTAGAAATAGTAATATATTAAGCTTCACATCTAACCAGTAAAACAGGAATAGAAAATACCACTTACACGGAGACCACAGTTTTACTGTAATCTTGTCAGACATTCAAAACACTTGTAAAATCAGCTTTTCTGACAATAAATTCTGTAAAGGTATATTATCAGCACAGGCTCCTCACTCCTACCTTTCTCGGGTAGGAAGCACAAGACCCAGGACTCGCCAAGATTTAAGACTTTTGTTTCCTAAAGGCAGCAATAGTGTTTTGGGACATGAACCATGCCCCTACTAGTGGGCAGTGGCGGCTCCAGCCACCAGTGCTCCAAGCGCATGCCTGGGGCGGCAAGCCGCTGGGGGCGCCCTGCCGGTCCCTGCGAGGACGGCAGTCAGGCAGCCTTCGACGGCTTGCTTTCGGGAGGTCTGTGGATTTGGCAGCAATTTGGCGGCAGGTACGCCGAAGTTGCGGGACCAGAGGATCTCCCGCAGGCAAGCTGCTGAATCCGCGGGACCGGGGACCTCCCACAGGCAAGCTGCCGATGGCAGTCAGGCAGCCTTGGTTGGGGCAGCAAAAAAGCTAGAGCCACCCCTGCTAGTCGGCACATGCTACAATGAATTCTAATTGGTGGCCTTGGAATCTTCTAATCAATAAAGAGTTTCTTGCAGATGTTGCATCTATTCAACTGCTGCTCTGGTTCTTTATGTTATGCACTTCCCTTTGGGTGTCCTGTTTGCATGCCTTCCTACCTTCCAGTGAGGCCCATTCATTATACGTTTAAAATTGTATCTTTCAAGGTTCTGTAGGGTTTGATTTCTACTAACCAAGAAGCCCTGCTCAGTCTCTGGAAGTACTTAGTCAAGGTTTACATGCCTTGATGTTTTGCTTTGTTGCCTATGTCTCAGCACTGCATTTTTTTCACTAAGCCTTGGTGGTTGTTTTTTCCCCTGCAGGTTCGAAGTTCTCAGTTTCAAAGCTTCCTGCTTTAAGTGTCTTTATTTGCCCTTCAGGATATCATCCATTTCCTCAAGCCTTTGGGAGGAAGGAAAACTGTTCAGTCACTTCAAGCAATGTCTGCATGACAGAAAAATCTCTCATATATTAGCATGTTCATCAGCATCCTCTTAAGCACACAACTGTCATGAGAAATGCTTCCAAGCCTACCTCAAGAAACCCCTAGCAATTCCTGTATGTCCAGCATGAATCCAACCTGGAGTGCTCCAAATGAAAATCTCTCTAAGCAAGAAAAACATGTCAGCCTTCATTGCTAAATGCTGATACTGCAGTGGCACAGACCCAGCTTCTTCTCCAGGTTGGCCTAGTGGGACATCTTCAACTCTCCACCATCTTTCAACATCCCCTCTGCAGCTGGGGACTCTGCCATGTGTTGAGACCTAGCCAATAATTTATCTTTCGGATCAGTGTTTCTGAACTCTGGCTCATTGGATGAGGTCTCATTTCTTCATAAGAAGTGCTGTGAGGAGGAGCTGAAAGAACCAGCAGCCTTCCAGCTCTGAAGGCTGCAGCTGCATGCAGCCTTTTTGTTAAGGCACCTGAACCGGTAGGGTTCAGGATAAGGAGACAAGTCAGGAATCCTGATTACTTCTGTATATTTGGGAATCTGGACAAATTACTCTTTATTTCTGTGACTATCTTCAAGGTTTCTTCATTATTTCTTTCTTGTCCTATGTTGAGAATTGGCTGAGCTTGATGGGCAATGGGAGTGATTTTTTTGTACAAAGTTCAGCCCTCTACACTGGGAGTTGGATCATTTACTGGGCAGAGTATTGGGCCTGACTCCTCCTGAGACACTCTTGATGACCCATGCCCCTAATTTGCATCTACTTATATGAGGGCAAGATCTTGATTCTACTGAGATTCAGAAATTGGACTCTTCTAATGCCAAATATTAGAACTTAGAAGCTGGGACACTCTTCAATGCAAAATACATCTCCATGGTAGAATATAGTGATTCTACGTGTGAGGATCCAGCTTCTCATCAGCTTCTTAAAAACTTGCCACGTCAGTTGGCCTTGAGTTAGGGTTGATACAGTTATCTGTCAAGGCCTCGGTCAAGAGGTACCTGAGCCAGTAACTCCTGTCCAACACCTTTATGCCCTTGCACCTTTATTTTGGAACAGCTGATGGCGTGGCAGGTACTTCACATTGCTTCAGCTTTCTCAGAGGTGGTTGGGGGGGGGAAAACTCACCCCCAAGGACACCTCTGGCCACATCTTCCATTCAGCGCATTGAGGGATCATCTTATATTCTCTTATGGCCATAACCTTTCTCTTGGGCCCTTTTGTGAAACAGAAGAAAAAGGGCCTGTTTCAAAAGTTATCTTTTCCAATCGCAATACTTTTTAAGGCAGCATAGTATATATTTACATAAGATGTTCTGCCTCTATAGCATTAGCAGTCACCAAAGGTTGCTAAGCCCCCTTTCAATAAGCACATAAAAGAAGTTACAAGGAACTGTAGAGCATCTAGTTGATCCATCCACATTTAGTATCTGCTGGTCCTTCAAGGGAGACAACAGTGTTCTAACTCCTATGGCCCTGGTCATCTCAGACACCTGGTTTTGAGTACTCTTTGGTAGGGCTATACAATCAGGTTTTTATAAAGCACTTCAGATTTCTCTCTCTATTATGCCGTCTCCTGCTCCCAGTCACATTCTGTTAAAACTCTTGAGAATCTTATTGGAAAGAGATGCTCTGAAGAAATCCAATCCCTCCTGGTAGAGACTCACCAACTTCTAATGTTATTTCAGGTACTGTTTGGTAATCAAAAAGACAGGAGGGCTCCCACTAATTCTGTATTTCAGGGTCCTAATTCAGTGTTTTGTCAGAGATTCAAGTTGGTCATCCTGAAAGAAGATACCAAATCCTTGTGCTCTACAACAGGGTATGCGCTTTAGACTTTGTACATTTTATATGTACTTGGAAAATATCTTATACTTACAATATGACAATTGCTCTATCAATTTTGTATTTGCCTTTTGATTCGGCATTAGCATTGTGTGTTTGTATGAAGTGTTTGGTGGTAGTTGTGTCCTGCTTATACAGAATAACAATTCTAATCCCCCTACTTGAAAATTGGGTAATCAAAGACACTTGTCTGGAGGATGTCAAAAGATTGGTTTGTTACCATTAGGGCATTGGAGGTGCTAGGGTTCAAGTTCAATTACCCAAAGTTTCAATCATTTAGGATTTGAGTTCCAAATACCACCCATCCAAATTGTGGTGAGCATGGCTGTTCACCATTGTTCTGGAAAGGAGCACAGTCCCAAATTCATGAAAGATATTAAGAGAGCTGGCATATAAAAAAGTAGCCCCAATTTCAAATGTACAGTCTGACCACAATATTATACATAAACAAATTTAGTGGTACCAGTTGTGTCTTCACTGCCAGAAAGCCCTGTAAAAGTGGCAGTGGTCTCTGACCTCAAGTACATTTCTGGTTGCCTTGTATCTAGCATGTAGATAGATAGATGGCGTCAATCCACAATAGATCTGCAGGAATGGTCTCAGGATTCAAGAGTTAATGGTAAATAGTTACCCACTGTTGGGGAACATAAGAGGTGGTTCTTTTTACCATCTGTTTGAACAAGTTATTATGACACCAAGAAAAGAGTTTGCTGCCCAAAAACATTTTTTTCTATCTGTTGGGGTAGAAGGCTTCTGCATGACTTCTCTATCAATACCTCTTTATAATGTGCGTTTTGTCAAAGCCCAGGAGAAACCAAATGCTCAGTGATCTTCTTAAGACAAGTTTGGTTCTCAACTCTTTTGCATTGGAGGGCACTACACTTCATCCAGCCCAGGAACCTTTTTCCTGGCAGCTTGGCTCATGGCATTGTCCAGTGCCATAGGTACCAGAAGGACTTAAAGTGATAAGTAGAATAGGTTTGAAGAGTGGTACAAACAGCCTCAGATTTGGCCCTTTGACTAATACTGCTCAAACTACATGACAGTTTTACCTCTGTCTGATTTAGCTGCCAGACTAATTCGATCCAACTTATTTAATTCAATTCATGACATAGTCCAAGATAGATCAGTATCTCTGCAGCCTTTGTGTTAGGTTCATGTAGGGCTTAACACTATTAACCTCTGTTTAACAAAACGCTATTAACTTTTCTTTAAGAAAAAGCCCTTTGTGTCATGGGATATCGGCAAAACTTTTTTGAACGATTTTAGTGTCTGCTAGTTTAAAATAGACAAGTCAGACAAGAAATAATGCACAAATATTTAACAGTGAGGGTAGTTAACCCAGTTGAACATATTAAGAGATGTGATGGATTCTCTATTACTTGACACCTTTAAATTGATTTGATGTATTTCGAAGAACGATGCTGTAGTTCAGGGGTCCCCAACGTGTTGCCTGTGGGCGCCATGGTGCCCGCGTCCTGGCCAGTGGTCGAGCATCTGCTGAAATGCTGCCGAAATTCGGCGGCGATGCTTCTGGATGACACCGCTTGCTGCCAACAAGCAACGTTTTGGCAGATGCTTGACTGCCGCCACGGTCTTTCATCTGGCGCCTCCCAGATGAAAAGATTAGGGACCACTGCTGTAGCTCATCCAGAAGACATGGGCTTGAAGCAGGAACTACTAGGTGAAACTGTATGGCCTGTGTTATTTAGAAGGTCAGACTAGATAATCAAATGGTATCCTCTGGGTGTAGTTTTTTCGATAGAATGTGATTTTCCTGTTGACAGTGACTTGAGGTCGCAAAGTGAGAAAGTTTCAGTCTCTAGTGGCTGATCCATCTTTTATACCATATTTTACAAGAATAAGATGGTGCAATGAACTCCACCTGAGATTCCTATCCAGAATGATAAGATTTCACCTTAAGGAACTTATCATGTTAATATGCTTACCATGCCCTTGTGGTCATACCAGTGAGGCTCTTTCCCACACACTCAACCTTTAAAGGTCCTTGGAGTTCTGCTTAATGGGCTAATGCTCTTTTATTTCCTGTTCTGTAGGCAATGAAGTAAGTCTTCGTGTGTGTACAGTGAGCTCATGCCTTAATTGAAGGGTATGGTTGTTTTAATTTTTTACAGGAAGATATTTTAAATCTGCAATTAGTCATTGAAGTCTAATGAATGCTTACAAATTAATAGCAAACACAAAATCCCCACATTTTAAATCTAACTAAAAATTCATTCTCTTTTTGAATTGCTCAGCTTTTACTTTCTTGGTCTTTTGATGAAGTTGCTTTGCCTAGTTCTCCAGTCTGAATTGTTTTTTTTTTAATGGGAGACAAGGGAGGTGGAATAGAAGGACATTTCAGGCTTTCTTTATACATCTTCAAGAAGTAAAAAAAAAGAAAAAAAAAAGAAAAAAGAGAGGAAAAAAGCACAAGTCCAACATTTTTCCTTTTCCTCCTGCCTAACTTGAGTTTTTATATTGCCTCAATTACCATAGTGTCTAAATACCTCTATAGTTTTTAATGTATATCTCCTCAGAACACTCCTGTGAGATGATAGTACTTTGGTATTTTACAGATGGGGGGGGCCGAGACAAAGAGAAAATGAGGGGATGTCTACACTACATCAGCACAGCTGCAGCTATGCTACTGTAATGTGGACACTTACTACAGTGACAGAATGGATTTTTCCATTGCTATAGTAAAACCACCCCCTCGCTTGGTGGTAGCTAAGTCAATTGAAGAATTATTCTGTTGACCTAGCAATGTCTATAGTGGAGTTAGGTGGACCAAACTAAATTGCACAGAGCCTGAAATTTTTCACAGCACTGAGTAGTGTAGCTATGTCAACTTAAGTTTTAGGTGTAGACCAGACCAAGGTCACACAGGAAGTCTGTGACAGTGGAGGGAATTTAATCTGGGTCTCCTGAGTCTCGGGTAGTTTCCTAGCCCCCGGACCATGCTTCTTTCTCTTTTTTTTAATTTAATTTTATTTTTTTTTGGTCACTTCAGTGGTTGCGTTCATACTTAATTTTCACATTTCTTGACTTTGGAGCATTTAATAATGAATCTGGCTGTTCAGTTAATATAGGAGCTTTGTTTTTACATTTCATGTCTTAGCTTTTAGAAAGAGCACAAACAACTTCTGCAGTTCATCTTCAGCCCAAACATCATCTGCTCTATTAGAGCTCCTGTCTTGGAAAGATTAGGTGATCTGGAGGCTTTGTAGAATTCTCAAAGCATCTCTACAGCATGTGGATTTGGAGCAACTTATTTTAAAGTGTTTTTAGATGACTTGAGCTACTTACAAGCAAGGAAAACTTCAACCTTCAAAAAATTTCTCTCAAAAAGTTGTTTATGGAAACAGAGAACTTAAGTATTTTCCATCTTAATTGTAGTAGGTGCTGTTGATACTTGGTACTTACTATAATAAAAGCATCAGGAATTGTAATGACTTTAAGCAAAGCCAAAACTTTTTACCTGAAATACTATAAATTGAGTTTACAAAGTAGATTATATATTTCATCTGGTGATAATAAGAAATAAACACAATAATTTTAGTCAGTGGACTAATAAAGAGAAATGTAGAGTATTAATTCTCTGAGAATCTTGACCTACCTATCCCATCACCTTTTCACAAATAGTTACTTATTAACACAGAGGGCTTATGTGAAAACATTACTGTTTTGGAGTAGAATGTATATGTGGTCCCCCCCCCCTTTCTGGTCACTTGATTTTTAACATGAATTCTGTGAAAAGTGGGGCTTTTTTGTACTTATTCTAAGTAAAAGAATCATAATTGTGTAACTGCTTCGTCATGAAAATAATTTACATGATTGCAGGGAGTTGAGGGTTGTCATAAACAGATGGTTAAGGGTTAATGTCTCTTTTACCTGTAAAGGGTTAAGAAGCTCAGTGAACCTGGCTGACACCTGACCAGAGGACCAATGGGGGCACAAGATACTTTCAAATCTTGGTGGAGGGAAGTCTTTGTTTGTGCTGTTGGTTTTGTTTGTTGTTCGCTCTGGAGACTGAGAGGGACAAGACATACACCCAGACTTCTCCAAGTCTTTCTGAATCAGTCTCTCATGTTTCAAAATAGTAAGTAATAGCCAGGAAAGGTGGATTAGTCTTATGTTTGTCTTCTCAACTGGTAAATGTGTCTTTTGCTGGAAGGATTTTTACCTCTGTTTGCTGTAACTTTGAATCTCAGGCTCGGGGTAGGGGAGTCCCTCTAGTCTATATGAATCTGAGTACCCTGTAAAGCATTTTCCATCCTGATTTTACAGAGATAATTTTTACCTTTTTCTTTCTTTAATTAAAAGCTTTCTTTTTAAGAACCTGATTGATTTTTCCTTGTTTTAGAATCCAAGGGATTGAGTCTAAACGCACCAGGGATTGATGGGGGGAAAAAGAAGGGGAGATGGTTAATTCCTCTTCGTTTTAAGATCCAAGGAGTTTGGATCTGTGTAGCCTCTCAGGGCAACCCGGGGGGGGGGAAACAGGGGTATGGTTAATTTCTCCTTGTTCTAATACCCAAGGGGTTTGGGTCTTGGGTTCCCCAGGGAAGGTTTTGGAGGAACAGAAGTGTGCCAGACACAGACTTCTGGCTGGTGGCAGCGTACCAAATTTAAGCTGGTAATTAAGCTTAAAAGTGATCATGCAGGTCCCCACGTTTTGGACGCTCAAGTTCAAAGTGGGGGGAAAAAACCTTGACACGGGTGATGGCCAATTTAAGCATATTGAGCTGTATACACACTAAGTTCACATAAAAGATGTGGTTGTAAGATGGTAGGCATGTTTTCAACAGGGTGGATAAAAAGCAATAATTTTTTAATTTTTTTTAAATTGTATTTTTATTTTATTTAAATTAGATTTTTTTGATAAAATGCTTTTTGAGGAAAAAACCTATATAAATATAGGTACATTATAGCTCAAATGGAATAGGGATTATTAATTCTATAGTATGAGAAATTATATTTATGTAATGTTTAAGAAAAGTTTTATAAACGAGTTCCAATAGTTCATGGATTAGGGACCCAATTTTATGGTGTTCCAGGGGCTTCTGTATAGATTATTTAGGCTAATCCTTCTGTGTACCCAATGGGACTCAGTGCTCAGTCTAGAAGATACACCTCTACCTTGATTATAACACTGTCCTCGGGAGCCAAAAAATCTTACTGTGTTATAGGTGAAACCACATTATATTGAACTTGCTTTGATCCACTGGAGTGCGCCTCCTCGCCACCCCCCCCTGAGTACTGCTTTCCCGTGTTATATCTGAATTCATGTTATATCGAGTCGCATTATATTGGGGTAAAGACGTACCATAAGAGATGCTTAGTTTTGCAGTTTTCAGACTGTGGATTTGTGTCTCCAGAGATAACATGCTTGTTAACAGCAAAAATGTTTTAAAATAAATAATACATAGAGGTGAGACATAACAGACTTCAACCCTATTGTCCCTCTGAAAATTTGTATATACAAAGTCAATCCCTTTGCACTTTTACAGAGAGAGGTAAGTTTCAGAAAGTTCAATGAATAGAAGATTGTTGGGAGCAAAATAGATCTGCACAAGGAGAAGAAGTCTGGAGATAAATGTGAGAAGGGATGGATAGGCAGTAGAAACAGCATATTTCAGAAGTCTTGAGGTCTTTCTGTGTGTAGCCTTCATTGATCTGAGATCTACCATACCATTCTCTCACTAGACGGGAAAACCTATAATGGCAACAGGCTGTAAAAGAGAGACCGAGTTTGAGACTATTTTAATGAAGTTCCTCTACCTGTGGATAAGACAGGCATGTGTGTGCAAAATGTAAACAATGCAACAAAGAAATGCATGGCCTCGTTGTCCGAATGAAACAACATCCTGAGAAGTGTTCCTTCTCAGTAGGAAGCTATATTGAAGACGATGAAAGGAACATGTCTGAACATGTAGGATCTTCAGGTTGGTAAACTTTTTTTTTCATACTACTTTCTTAAGGACTGCCTGTCTTCCTTCTGGACTATTCTTGAATTCTCATGTTTGAAAAAATATATATAGTTGTTACTCTATGATACTATCATTTTAGATAGCTATTTATTTTTAATCAAAGCTATATAGACAGATCTTCCTTTTACAATTTCACCTTTTAAAGTAGTCCTGAGTGACAGTGAATGCAATGAGTAATGAGCAGTATGGTGGTCATAATTAAAAACCAGCCTTGACTTATTTTGTTTAGGAGAATACATCCCCAACATACAAGATTCTGAAGACTATCTACCTTCAAGATCACCATCGTTTTCTATAGCTTCAGAGTTATCTGCCAATGATAGTGTTTCAGTTACATCATGTTTGTCACATAGCCACAGTATATCACCTGTAGTAAAAAGAAAAAAAAGCCCTCCATCATCCAGAAACAACCAGCAGATTACAAAAAGAGGTTGTTGATGAAAAAAATGCCCGGTTTGTTTATACACCAAACTCTCCTTTCCGTGTGATTGAGAACCCACACTTCATTGACATGGTTCAGTCATTAAGACCAGAATACAGTCCACCCAACAGAGCTGATATCACAGGCAAATTGTTGGATAAAGTGTATGAAAGGGAAATTGAGCAGTGTGCAAAAGGTCTAGATGGTGAAATTGTTAAACTGAGTCTTGATGGGTGGAGCAATATCCACAATGATCCTGTTTTATGTTCTTGTGTGGCAACAGAAGAAGGGAATGTCTTCCTTAGAGGAACAACTGATACATCAGGAAATGCACACACAGCAGAATACTTACAAGAAGTAGCAGTAAAAGCTATAACAAACTGAAAAAAAATGCGAATATCTAGTAGGCAGCTTGGTCACAAACAATGCTGCAAATGTATCAAGATGAGAAGAAATTATTTAGAAGAGAGTGAAGAGTGTGAAGAGAGTCCCAAGCTAATAACATATGGTTGCAGTGCTCATTTGATGCACCTCCTAGCCAAAGACTTCAGTGTTCCAGAAAGAGAGGCTAATGTTGTTGTTGAAATTTGCAAAATACTTCTGTAACAACCACTTTGCAACAGCTGCTCTGAAAAAAGTGGGAGGAACCAAGCTAACTCTCCCACAAGACACATGATGGAACTCAGTAGTGGACTGTTTTGAGCATATATCAAGAACTGGCCTAATCTGATGACAGTTTGTGAACAAAATTTTGAAAAAATAGATGGCACTGTCAAAGTTCTCAACATTGGGCTTAAGAGAAATGTTGAACACATAGTGCGTACCCTGAAGCCTATTTCTATAGCTTTGAACAAAATGCAGGGAAATAGCTGTTTTATTGCTGAGGCTGTTGAAATTTGGAAGGAACTGAGTGAGATCTTAAAAAGAGAAATATGCAATGACCGAGTTAAATTACAGGCATTAAAAAAATGAATGGGCAAACACTATCTCCAGCTCATTTTCTTGCAAACATTCTCAGTACTCGGTACCAGGGTTAAACCTTAACTGCTGAAGAAGAAGAGTTGGCTATGATATGGACATGCAACAATCATTCCTCCATAATGGGAACTATAATAAACTTCAGAGCTAAGGGTGAACTATTCAAGAAATATATGTTTGCTGATGATGTTTTAAAAATAGTCACACCAGTGAACTGGTGGAAGTCACTTAAGCACTTGGATTCAGAGACTGTTGAAGTGATGATCTCACTTTTAACAGCAGTAGCTTCTTCTGATGGTGTAGAAAGAATATTTTCTTCCTTTGGACTAATTCATTCCAAACTGAGAAATCATTTGGGACCTGCAAAAGCAGAAAAGCTTGTTTTTCTTTTCCAGATTATGAACAAACAGGAAAATGAAGGTGAAGACGGCTGAGTTAGCTGCAGAAGCCAATATTTTAAGTTTCTCATGTTGACTTGGCTAATGTAGTCGATTTTAATTTTTTATTAAAAATATTTCATTTAACTGTTTTAGTTAAAAACAATTTTAACAAAAAAACCCCTGATTTTTAAAAACTTGAATGTTAAACTGAATTAAAAAATTCGTATACTTGTTTTGTTAAAATATTATGTGTTTGCTGTTGAATAAAAAAGTCCAGAATACATAACATTGTTGTTTTAGTTAGACATTTAAATTGTTTTATTTGTCTGGTGATGTCCTCCTCCTAATACAGCATGGCAAGAAAATCCTCCAAATATTAATAATTAACCTATTGAATTGGAGATAGTTCACCTTCGAATGACTTCATAAATATCTGCTTCAATTACCTTTGGTAAATGAAATAACCAAACAATCATTCATTTTCTAATATAGCTGTAAAACTAATCTGTAAAGTTTTTTCAAAATAAATCACTTAGAAAACCTGTAGTGTGTACCTTCTAAATATGAAACCTACATCTATCTCTGAGTTGTGAAGAATATGTATTAAGGTTATAAAAACCAACAGGTGCATAAAAACAATGCAGTTTTCTTTAAAAAGCAACAGAGAGCCCTGTGGCACCTTAGAGACTAACAGAAGTATTGGAGCATAAGCTTTCGTGGGTGAATAACCACTTCGTCAGATGCTTGTGCTCCAATACTTCTGTTAGTCTGTAAGGTGCCACAGGACTCTTTGTCGCCTTTTACAAATCCAGACTAACATGGCTAACCCTCTGATATTTGACATATTTGACACTTTTTTTTTTTTATTTAGACATCCATGATTAAATCGAGTCGTCCTGACTAGTGATTTAAATCATGATTTAAATAATTTGATTTAAATAAATTCAACCTGGTTTTCAATGGTTCTAGCCCATACCACTTTGCCTTTGTGTTTACTCATCCACAAATATGTCTTAAACTAATTTATATGGCAATATTAAGAATTATTTTTGTTGCCTTAATTTGGCAAATTCCAGGTCTTTGTGCTTATTAATTCTTTTCGTGTATTATAGGTAGGGCTCTACTAAATTCACCACCACGAAAAACGCATCATGGGCCATGAAAGCTGGTCTCCCCCTATGAAATTTGGTCTTCTGTGTGCTTTTACCCTATATACTATACAGATTTCACGGGGGAGACCAGCATTTCTCAAACTGACCCAAAAAGGCGTTGAGGGGCTGGGAGGTGGGGAGGCTTACAAGGCTCTTTTAGGGGGAATCACGGTATTGCCACCCTTACGTCTGGGCTGCCTTCAGAGCTGGGCGGCCGGAGGGCGGTGGTTATTTGCCAGGCAGGCACCCACCTCTGAAGGTGCCAGCAGCTGTACAGAAGTAAGGTTAGTAGTATCATAACCCCTCTACTGTAACCTTGCAACTCCCCCAAACTCCTTTTTGGGTCAGGACTTCTATAATTACAACACCATGAAATTTCAGATTTAACTAGCTGAAATCATGGAATTTATGATTTTAAAAATCCTATGGCTGTGAAAATGACCAAAATAGACTGAGTATTTGGTAGGGCCCTAATTAAAGAATAATGTTGGTGTATGTGTTTTAAGTACAAGCACATAGATATGACTAAAGGGAGATAGTATTTTGCTTGGACTGCAGACATGCTTTGCATTTGGTGTGTCTTAAAACTTAGATTTTTTTCTTTTCTAAGCTCTCCTTTGAGATCTATTAAGATGCTGGAGTTGATGCTCCATATATAGTATATTTACAACTGCAATAGTGTGCCCAGAGTAGTGACCCTTCTATTCTAGAATTCAGTCTCTGTGTCTCCCCTTGACCCAGCTCAAACTAAGCCTGAGCTTGACCTTTAGGACATATATTAAGACCTCTCTCAAGCTTCTCCTGAGGGGATAAGTTGAATAGTGAAGATTCAGACTTTATTGTAGTGGGTAGTTCCTTTTGTTGGTGGTGCTGTTGTATGTCAAATTAGATTTGTTTTCATTTTTGTACACATAAAGCTATGATACAGCAATAATTGCTATATATAGTCTGTGTATTTTTTGAAGTACAATTAAGGATAGCTTATGATTGCTATCTAGAATGGAGTTAAAACTGTTTCATGAAGCACTTTGTGATGGTCTAATGATAAACTGTCAAGTCACATGGTGTTCACTTCTCTTTACTTCTGTCTGCTTATACAGGCATCCGCAGGCTTCACAGTAAGCTCTTTTTTTCCCCTAAAAGGATAAAACACCTTATTAAAGACCATTAGAATTTGATGGATGCTTTTCTAATACACCTCTTTCCCGGTATAACGTGAACCGATATAACGCGGTAAAGCAGTGCTGCAGTGGGCGGCTGCGTGTTCCGGCAGATCAAAGCATGTTCAGTATAACGTGGTTTCACCTATAACATGGTAAGATTTTTTGGCTCCCGAGAACAGCATTATATCGGGGCAGAGGTGTATCACTTCTCCCTCTAAGTATTTGCTCTAATTGCATAGGCAAGTTGCTTGCTTATAAGTTGTAAGTAAAGTTATCCACATTATGAAATGTTTGAGACTCCCTGACCTAATCTGCCAGCTGTAAAGTTCATACTAGATTTACATGATGAAGAAAATGCATTTGTAGTCTTTAGTGATCAGACTATTTAAAAAATGTAAACAATTTATTAAAACAATAGAGATCAAATATCCTGTTAGTCACTGAATTAAACTTTTTTAATTTGAACATTTTAATTAGTTTGTAGTCCATATTCAAACTAGGAAAAGCATGTTTAAAAATGCTAGCTAATGAGATAGCTGGTTGTGGTGGAGCCTAGAGTTGCCCATTACCAGTTAACATGTTTTTAAAGGGGTTAAACTCTGTCTGCACCAGTGTTTTGAAGGCATGCCAGCTCTTTAACATGACCTATTTTTCTAGACTGGACATGGCCATAGGGGACCTACTAGAAGTCTCAGGATTAGTTTCTCATCTTCATCTTCCCAGGCTGACAGGACGTGTGAGTGCTGTAGTGATGATATGTGAAGTCTCGGAAGGAAGGACGTTTTTCTTCCTTGACTTTAAATAGTGATCACTCCTCCTCCCTCCCATACAAATTAAGACCCCCATCTATGTTATAAGTAAATTTTGTTTCTGTAAATGGATCCTAGCACTTGATCTAGTTAAAATGCATAGTTGATTTGTATTCATACATAATTTTTTTTATTAGCACACCATGTGACAACTATATTTGTGTCCCCACATCTACCATGCTGCGTTATCTTTTCTGTATGAGGGAAGCGTATCCCTTAATCCAAGAGCCCCAGGATGTTTGTGATTAAAGACTTCCTCAAGAAAAGGCACTGTCCAAAGTCCTGACTTTTTCCCAAGTCCTTTTTCCCTTTATCAGAAGACCTCTAAGAAAAACCTCTTTCAGTGCTGGGGGGAAAAAACCCTTTGTTGCTTCCCATTTCATAAAGATATCATGGAGATCATGGGAAGAAAGACAGTGTCTCCTCTCTCCTTTCCAAGGTAATGTACTAATTATGACTCTTCAGATGCTGCTGTAAGACTTGGGAATTGCCTTTCATCAATAGATTCCCTCTCTCCTGTTGATGTATCTTGTTGCTTAAACAGTCATCTCTTGTAATAGAGGGTTGGTTGGTTCCTGTGAAACAAATGAAGAAAATCAGTCACTTCATGACACATTTTCTGTGTGATACCTCCTTGAATACAATCACTCTGGTGGTCTTCTTACTCATCACAGGCTTCACTGATAATTGGAGGCATTCATATGAAAACTTGCTCATTACTCCGTTTAAGGTCAAGAAGTTCTTTTAAAACAAAACTCAGGGAAGATCATTTGGGTCAGTGATGAAATGGGGAAAAAGTCTTACTGTTTTTTTTTTTTTAGACACATGAGATGATGATAACTGTGCATCTTATTACATAGGGATTTTTTTTATATCACTTAAATCATTTTTCATTTCTTAGAAAAACTGACCATTCTAAACTATATGAAATCTTCAAATCTGGAGATCAAATCTACAGCAAGAGATGGATTCTTCAGCAAATTTCACAGCAAAGCTGTAGAATCGCACAATATGTGGAGCCCTACCTAGAACGGGATGAACTGATTTACAGTATTCTCTTAAATGTTCTCTGTGATAATGCAAGATTACTTGTGTGCTATCACAATATACATTTTAATACGTGCAACACAGAAACTAAATGTACTCTGTTAGTACAATTACACACACACTTTTATATCAAATACTATCTTCTAAAGAAATCCTGTAGGAAGTACACATTAACAAGAAAAAAACCAGTCCAGAACTCTTTTTTCATTAAATAACATAAGAATGGCCGTACTAGGTCAGACCAAAGGTCCATCGAGCCCAAGTATCCTGTCTACCGACAGTGGCCAATGCCAGGGGCCCCAGAGGGAGTGAACCTAACAGGTAGTGATCGAGCTATCTCTCTCCTGCCGTCCATCACCACCCTCTCACAAACCGAGGCTAGGGACACCATTCCTTACCCATCCTGGCTAATAGCCATTAATGGACTTAACCTCCGTGAATTTATCCAGTTCTCTTTTAAACGCTGTTATAGTCCTAGGCTTCACAATCTCCTCAGGCAAGCAGTTACACAAGTTGACTGTGCACTGTGTGAAGAACTTCCTTTTGTTTGTTTTAAACCTGCTGCCCATTAATTTCATTTGGTGGCCCCTAGTTCTTATATTATGGGATCAAGTAAATAACTTTTCCTTGTTCACTTTCTCCACTTCAGTCATGATTTTATATACCTCTATGATATCCCTCCTTAGTCTCCTCTTTGCCAAGCTGAAAAGTCCTAGCCTCTTTAATCTCTCCTCATATAGGACCCATTCGAAATCCCTAATCATTTTAGTTGCCCTTTTCTGAACCTTTTCTAATGCCAGTATATCTTTTTTGAGGCGAGGAGATCACATCTGTACACCGTATTCGAGATGTAGGCATACCGTGGATTCATATAAGGGCAATAAGATCTTCATCTTCTTCTCTGTCTCCTTTTTAATGATTCCTAATATCCTGTTTACTTTTTTGACTGCCGCTGCACACTGCTTTGATGTCTTCAGAGAACTATCCATGATGACTCCAAGATCTTTTTCCTGATTAGTTGTAGCCTTATTAGCCGCCATCGTATTGTATTTATAGTTGGGGTTATTTTCCCCAATGTGCATTACTTTACATTTATCGACATTAAATTTCATTTGCTATTTTGTTGCCCAGTTACTTAGTTTTGTGAGATCTTTCTGAAGTTCTTCACAGTCTGCTTTGGTTTTAACTATCTTGAGCAGTTTAGTATCATACGCAAACTTTGCCCCCTCACTTTTTAGCCCTTTCTCCAGATCATTTATGAAATAGTTTGAGCAACTTCCAGTACTTAAGTAGCTTAAAATATATTCATTTACCACCACACAGAAATAACTCCTATAGCAAAATATCCAGATTTCATAAACATAATTATAACTTGTTTCCAATGTGAATTTGAGATGGAATTGTTTCCAATTATCACATAAACATAACTCTTTATAGTCATTGTAATATTCAGTAAGCTCATTAAACGTTGCTAAGACAAGCATGTTAGTTTAAGGTTTCAGTAGCAGTCAAACAGTAGTTTTGAATATTTCAGTTGCTACAGCTGGGGGATGGGCAGCTGCTGCTGAAGCATCTATTTGCTTCCATTGCATGGAGGATGGGAATGTAAACAAAGCAGCATGACTTGCTGTTGTAACCAGAATTTTAACTCCATATTTATAAACCTGACTATGTTGCTTTCGTTTAACAATATAAAACTCCACAGTCCCCAGTTTTATTGTGCATTGTCTTGTCAACCAATCACTAAAGCCAACTTAACATAGTTATATGTTGTCACTATAGGAGCATAAAAAAATTCTGCTGGAATTCCATATACCTTGAATTACTAGATTACCAATAAAGATTTCATTTTCTTCTTGAGATAGTTAATAATCTGTAGAACTAGAGCCCTAGTTAGAAATTTATTTTGTCCTTTGATTAGCTATCAAAAACAATGCTTGCTAGTCCTTACATAGTTTTTGTATTGTTTCCTGTATCTGAGGTGAAAATAACAAAGGACTAAGTAGTGAAAGCTAATTCTAGTTAGAATCATATTAACCGGACAATATGGGATTTATTTTCAAATATTACTACATTTTTAAATGAAATGAGGGATAATATGTGGCTACAGAACAGACTTTTTAAAAGATTCAAAATAGCATCACCTGAATTAATAAACAGGCATGGATAGCGTCTTTCCAGCTTCTACTGTGATAGCTACACATCATATTAGTCCTCTCTTTACCTGGGTTGAACTTGGATAAGAAAGATATATTTGTGTTGCACAGTAGAGGCTGACTACACATACTGTCATTATCGGAACTGCAGCTCAAGTTGAAGTCCAATTTAAAATACAAAAGTGATATACTATGTAAAACTAGTCATACAGAATTTATTCACTGAGGGCAAGTAATCTCTTTTGGAACAGTGAGTTAAAATTTTAGTTTTCTCACCGTCAGAGTGGTGATAACAGTGAAGTAGACTTCATGTTAGACCTGGTAAATTTTCATAACAGTTTTGCAAGTTTGATCTGTTGGTGCTCATTCATAAATTTACAAAATATTTCACTCAGAAATGTATGTAAAAATTGCTTTGAATGTACAAAATAAAAACTAAATTGAAAGCTTGTGTTATGGGTGAACTATGAGTAAGGTATTTTTAGTAAAAGTCATGGATAGGTTATGGGCTGTAAACAAAAATTCATGGTCCGTGACCTGTCCATGACTTGTACTATATACCCCTGACTAAATCTGGGGGAGAGAGGCGGCCTAGGGGTGCCGCGGGTGTTCGGGGACGGTGGCCTGGAACCCCTTTCAGGAGCTTGGGGAGGGAGCGTGGCCCAGGACCCTTGCTGGTGTTGAGGGAGCTGGAGGGGGTTGGCAGGGCTGACAGGCTCCCTAGTTGGCTCTGCACCTCCCTGGAAGTGGCAGCATCCCGCAGCTGCTAGGTAAAGGCGTGGCCAGGCAGCTCTGCATGTTGCCTCCTCGCCAAGCGTTGGCTCTGCAGTTCCCATTGGCTGGGAACTGTGGCCAATGGGAACCACGGAGGCTGTGCACGGAGCCCCCAGGCTGTGCCTCCCCCTAGGAACTGAGGGATGTTGCTGCTTCCAGGGAGTTGTCGTGTCTTTTCTCTCTTCACCCCGCTCCCCCCCAGCTAAGCGCTCCTAGGGCCCTCACTCCCTCCCGTGCCCCAGCACTGAGAACCCCACCCGAACTCCTGCTACTGCTGGGTGAGGGGAAGGCGCAGCGGCCCTCTGGCTCACTGCACCGGCCACGGCAGAGGTCATGGAATCTGTGACTTCCAGGATTTCCATGACAAACTTGCAGCCTGAACTATGAGGCTGTCAAGTTTAAGGTGAATTAGACCAGTCTTGAACTGGCTAACATCAAAGCCTGTAGATATCTGAAAGGGATGCAACCAATTTGAAATCTAGTTGTATGCAGCTGTTTTAATCCCAGTATTGCTCTGCAAAAGACTCACACTAAAATGACCCTATGCACAGTTCTATAAAATGCACAAAAGAACCTAAAAAGAGAGTGTTTCAGTTGCATGGGTTGTTCATTTTGAAACCTAGAGATGACCTATCCACTTCAGGTATTCCACTGCTGATTGTTTTAGTTGGAACGTCCAACTAATGTGCATATTCCACAATACCAACCCACCTCGCCTTCAGAAACAAGAGCCTTTTGACTTGTTTGAAGACATTTGGATTAGAAGTAAGCTGTTTGAAAAGTCAAATAATGTGAGCTATATGCTATTTTCTACTAAATGTTCAATGTACTGTGCACCAGGTATACAAGCAAGCAGGTTGTGTAAAACTGGAGTTGTATATATTGATTTACACATTGATATAAAATGTATGTAGTATTTTTATTTGAATGTTTGATTCAGTGTATACCTTAGATTATGTATTGTTTATTTTGGATAAATTTTGCTTTATACATTAGATAAAACAGGTTACAGTGTATTTGTGTGATCAAATATTGGTTGAATATTGCTCTTATTAGGTCTTTAAGGATGGAAACAATGAGTACTTTTGAAATTTATTATAAACAAAATATACAAAGAGTTTAACTGTAAAAATCTGCTAAAGCATCCTTATGGTTGAGGTTTTATTTTTTCTTTTTAATTTCATTTATACATACAAATATATGAGAACCTATGCCATTGCCTCTGGCACTCTTGAAAGCAGTAAAATATACAACTGTACTTTTTTTAAATGTGTGAGAATCAAATTCATTCACCAAATGGCTCCCAAAGCAATTATAACTTGGCCACTTTTCACACATGTATCTTGTATTACTGTCTATTATGTATGGGTTGAACAAGAAAAATTAAGATTTTATACTGTAATACCAAAAATATATGTTCAGGATAGTTACAGTTGCTTGTAAGACCCATAATTTTGAATTGCCTCAGTAGTATGTATTCAGGATCCTGCCCTAGAAAGTAAGGGTAGATAGAACTTGCAAGATTGGGTCCTTACAATTGAAATTTTGACACATTAGTAGTCCTTGGCATTTTACTTACATTTTGTTTTCCATTTAAAATACTATATATTTACATATATTATCTTTTTAAATTTGGCAGTTTGTTTCCCTACAATATACCTGTATGAACCAACATCATTGTCAGTGTAGCTCCAAGAATAGACTGCTGCAGATATAGAATAAAGGAGCAGAAGAGAGTGATTTTCTATTAGGTTCTACACCAATATCTAGTCAATTGTATGTTTGTTAGGTAATTTGATTTTGCCATTATGTAGTCTTGGATGATTCTACTCTAAGAGCGTAAGAATGGCCACACGGCTCAGACCAGTAGTCCATCTAGCCCAGTATCCTATATTCCTGGCATTGGCTTCAGAGGGAATGAAACAGAACAGATAATCATTGAGTGATCCGTCCCCCTGTTGTCCACTCCCAGCTTCTGGCAGTCAGAGGCTAGGGACATCCAGGGCATGGGGTTTTAAGAATGGTATGCTTCTCAAGTTCAGGTTTACATGTTAAATGTAGACCTCTTGTATCAAGGACTATTGATCTAAATGTTGCATATTTTTGACTACTGTGCCCTGTATCTGTAAGGAGGAATATAGGGATTTGTTGTATGCTTCAGGAGAATTGCGATTAGAAGTTACAAAATGGTCTTTCTATGGAGAATAGAGGTTCTTCCAGAGACTGCTGTTAAGCTAGATAGTCTTTCAATCATTTATGAAAGCTTCCATTGAGTCTTGTGTAACAGTACTGAGCAAATAAAGTTAATCTGTAATCAGTAAAAAATATATATATATATATATATATATATATATATATATAAAAATCTGTGTAGCCCTGTTTGCTCATGCAAAGTTTTGTATATGACAAAGATAGTTGATCCTTTTAAAACTTTTATTTAAATTTGTTCTCTGAGGAATGCTTTGATTGTTATAGAGCAACGGTGAAGCTGTGGTGAAAATGTTTTCTATGGTGCTAATTATAGTTCATGAACTCTGTTGCTTGCTTCCTGTCTTTTGTCTAACCCAGTAGTAAAATGTAGTACTTTAAACACTAGATGCTCCAAATTTCATTTTTAAACAGTCAAAGTAAAACACAAGTTTAAATTCTAAAGTATCAAGTTTTAGTTATCCCATACGCCTCCAGATTTAAAATGATAAAATGTGGACTTCTAAAATTATTATTCTATTAGTGCCTAGAGGCCTCAGTCAAGATGGGTATGCCATTTTGCTCATATGTAGTAAGAGATGGTCCCGATCCCAGAAGCTCAGTTTAGTTTGAGAGACAACGCAATATGTGAATTTAACATACAAAAAAGGAAGTGTGTGGAGGGATGAAGACTAAGGCTAATTAAAGTGACATCATAGCATTGCACAATTTAATGGTGCCAAACATTTTATTTCTAAAAAAAATTTTAAATTGATCTTCCTGACTCATGCACAATCCATCTGTTGTTGGTTAGCTGATTTCTTATACAGGTCACAGCAGAAACTTATTCTGAAGAAGGTTTCAAAGGAGGAGAGAGGTGGGTGGTGGTGTGTTTTTTTTTTTTTTTTTTTTTTTTTTTTTTTTTTAATGAATGGTGTTAAGGAGCAATGTGGAAGAAATCATTTTGAGAGATGCTGACAAATAGGCAAATGAAGACTTGCTGTGTGAGGGACAGTATAGGTGGGTCTACATTACAGAACATTACCATTTTTTGCATGTTGTTGTGAAGAATAGTTAGGTAACATGATGTTGACCGCAATCTTCTTGTAGGCTTCAGAGCAGTAGCCGTGTTTAGTCTGTATCCGCAAAAAGAACAAGAGTCCTTGTGGCACCTTAGAGACTAACAAATTTATTTGAGAATAAGAAGTGGGTTGTAGCCCACGAAAGCTTATGCTCAAATAAATTTTACTCTTCTTATAGTGTATCCTAGGATGAATTGTGTTCATCAGTGTGTAAGTACATTGAGTAAATATTTTGTAGGAAAAATGAGCCCCAAATTGAGTTTACTGTGGTGGAGAGGGGAGTAGCTGAGGGATTTAGAGTAGAGAGTGATGCAATCAGAGTGACTGGTAAGGAAGTTGAACCTGTCAGTTATATTTTGAATGGATCGTAGAGGAGCAGTGTGTGCGTTGGGGAGATTAAAATAGAGGTGGTTGACATTTTTTAGGTGAATTGTAAATTTGTTGAAAAAAGCATTTGGAGGCAGAGGGTAACATTGAAACTATTCAAATTCAGGTTGAATTTGTCGAATAGTTTTGGTCAAAAAACCAAACCAAAACAAACCCCCAGAAAACCAAAACTTGAGTATTTGTTTTGGGGAATTGTTGAAATGAAAAGTTTCAACATTTGTGAATTGGCTTTTTATGTTGAATTGACGTTTTGTTTCAGCTCAATACTTTCTAAACTTTTTTTTTTTTTAAACTTGATGAGAAAAATTTTAAAAAAGCAGTGTTCATTTCAAACTGATTTTTCCCCGTTTTTTTCACTTTGGTCACCAAAACAAAAAAAATCTATTATTCACTAGGCTCTGCAGAGGAAGCAGCAACTGTAATTAAGTTGGGAGATAGCCTGAATGAAAATTTTTTAACTGTGCTAGTATTAGAGAGTTGATGAAGACTTGCATCTGTTCTATGTTGACCACTCTTGTCTTGGTTTCAAATCAAATGAAGCTTTTTAAATTAACTCTTTTTGCTTGTAGTGTCATGCTCAATCCTTTGTCCCTGCCCTTTTCCTATCTTTTTCCGAACTATTCCTTGTTTCTTTCTGTTCTTCCACGATAGCTTTATTTCCTATTTTCAATTCCTCTCCCTTTTAATTCAGTAAAGTAGGTCATACTGGATCAGACACTAGTCCATGAAATCTGTGAGTGGTACATCTCTTGAGGAGAAAGTTAGTTTTACTCTCTTAATGACCTAACAAAGAGTGTGATGAGGGAGATTCCTCCTTGACTCTTGTGGTGGTCAATGTGTGCTCCGACTTATGAGTCCATGTGCCTCTGTTTTAAATTATGCAAAAACATAGTTTTGTGACCAACAATAGGTATCTGTCCCCTTCTTAAAACTAGCACAATTTATTTTATTTTATTTTGACCCTCTGTGGCTTTGAATTTCAGAATTTGCGTTACTGAATGTCATAGACAGTTCTTTGATACTCTTGATCCTAATCCCATACCTTTCTGATATTAGTGTTTGGTAACTTGAATAAGTTTAGACAGTGTTAAGGAGACAATATTAAAACAAATTTGCTGGACTGCAGTTGTGGCTGCTTGATTATATCCACTCACTTTATAACTGTTGATTTCCTTTTCCTAGAACTTTACATTTATTATTAGTATATCTCCCATTATTGCCTGCAGCTCCAGTCTGCTCTAATTTTGCTGGATTGCTTTAGAATTTTAATATGTGAGAGATACTCTTCCAATCTGGTGTCTTTTTCAAATTTGATCATGACTGAATTTTGCCAGACACCTCACAAAAAGATATGCAACCATGCAGGTTTCAGAGAGGGATGTACTCTTTCTGTCTTGTAGGAAGGTACTGGAATAGTTTGCAGTTAATGGAAAACACAACTACTTGTATATGAACAATCTGGTCACCACTGTCACAGAAACAGTTATGTAAAACTTGGAACAGCTTTCTAAGATGCAGATTGAAAACTCCTAAATTTTACTGGATGTTGTAATTTTATAAAGTTATTACTTTTTCTTGCATTATGGAACAGAGTAAATAAAGAGAGATTGATCAGTATGACTTCAAAATTTTTTGATTCCCAGTCCCATTACCCACAAGACCATGCTGTCTTGTAGTGTAGCTTTCAGAGCTAGGCACAATACTTCATATCATGGAGTACCATAATTCAGTATATCATATTTTCTCTTCCTTTAATTCATACAAGTGCCCATTAGCTTTATATAATTGTTACTTTATATGGGGCAAGCATCTTCACTCAGCTATCAATGAGGACCTCAGAATTTCTTTGGTGGTTTAGAGCCCATTGATTTGTTTTTCATTTTCATGTGCCATGGTGGTGAACATTGCATACAAGTCCATTTGCGTGTCTCATTCTCACTAGTCTTTATGAAAAGAAACTATTCAGTGTCAGACTTGTACCAGTTTGCCACCCAGCTCTATCCTTCAGAACAACACAAGTTTCTCTTTTGTCATTATTGTAATATGCAGCTCTCACATAGTCACTACGCTTTTCAATACCTCTTACTGGCCCACTTTTTCTCTGCTTTAAGAACTTGGGCGCAGCCGCAAGCTGAATTTGCCATTTTGTTGAATGCCTCTGAATGCCTCTGAATGATTTTAAGTTGCACAAAACTTTTGCTGTAAGAAATGCTGAAAAGTGGACTTTATATGTAGGAAATGCATGAATATGTTTCCACTTATACACCAAGAGAGTTTATAAAGAGACTAAAAATGTAGTTCCATGCTTGAAAACTGAACAAGTGGTAGTGGCATAAGTTATGATGAGACAAAGTTCAGTAGGCTTAGTTTTCTTAATAAGAACGATTTAGTTATTAATTTTCAAAATTTGTATCTGAGGAAGTGCTTGAATACTGACTTGGTGTTCTCAGAGGATGCAGCGTAGAATAGAGGTAAACTTGTTTACATTGAATCTGAATAACACAGATTTTTTTATATCAAAACAATTAACCTGTTTAGTAATTCAAAAGAATGTCATCTAAAATACTGAATTCTTAAGTATTTTGATATTTTGCATAAGTTGCATAGTAAGTAAAGGCCACATATATTGGAGCATGTTTTGAAAATCGACCATTCTTACAAAAAAATTTCTGGTACTTTCCGCTCTTTATTTTTGTTGCAACGACAGCTTTCTTCCTAACAGTTCACCTTTTCTTTCTGCTTAATCTTGTTGTGAAGTCATAATTCTTTGGTTCTGACAATATATTAATATTTAGAAATGATGCTGAATTAGATCATTTATCATGCAAGATCAAGCAGAAAAGCTGGACTATATGAGAGAGATCCCTCATGCTAGGTGTGTCTGTGAGCTTTCTGCAGTGGAGATTCAGTAAAGTCATACAGAATTTCAACATTATTAGTTTTACAATATTATTGTAGGCTTATGTAACACTTAACATCCAAAGATATCTAAGAGTGTTGCCAAGGAGAGTAAGTATTCCCACTGAGGCACAGATTAGCTAACGGTCTGATTATTCAATGGTGCTGAATTAGAGGTGGGAAATGGACGGTGAGCAGCATGTCTGAAAGTTGGGCACTGTCTGATTTGTCACTTACAGTTGGGAATAGAACCCAGGTCTCCTGATTTCTAGTCTTTTATACAGTAACTGCTAGGCATTTCTTCCTTCCATGTAAATATACAGTTTATTTGAAATTGTGTGTTCTGCACTAGCACCTAGAGGCCATGACCAGTGACTAGGGTCCCGTTGTGTACACACATAGCAAAAAGACTGTTCCATCCCCAAAGATTTTGAAGTCTTAGATCCTTTATTAGAAATGGATTATCAGGATAATTGCATCTTGTATTTTTGCCTCTTGTTCTAATCTATTTTTCTTCATTTTACAGTGTTGTTTTGCTGCTGGACTCCCCCCTGCCACCCACCCCCACAGGATGATATGAGACTTGAAAGAAGACGATGCATACAGGTGATCCTAGTTTTGAAATTCTTGTAGAAAGAAAGATCTATATTGTTACTCTGATGTTCTATTCTTTCTTTGGATTTTTCTCCTATCCCCCAAAACTGCATCATTACAACCTTCATAAAACATATTTACAAAAGGAGTAGAAATCATTGAAGTGTCTTTGATCTTTTGGAGATTACTGTCTAGAAATTATAGTTTGAAATGTCCAGTAGGAAAACAGTTTTCCTGAATGTAGATTCTTTTCCAGTTTTCTCTAAATAGATGGCCAGGCAGTCAAAGTTCTGGGAAAGCATGTTGCTTTATTTTAAGTCCTCTTGTCTCTGTTAATATTCCTCCTTTCATACCTTTCTCGGTTACAGATTTCCAGTTGTATAATTATTTGTACATGCATTTTAATGTTCAAATAATATATTATTTTTGATCACTATGTAAAAAACAAAACAAAAGTATGCATCTTACAAACTATTTTAAGCAAGGAAATAGTTAACACTACTTCATCTTTAACTCTCAGCATTGGACCTAGATTTTGTAAGGGTTTCACAAGAGTTGATGTAGCCCTCAACTGTTTGCAATATACAGCCATTCTTCAAGCTGATGCTTTGTTTTTGTGTTGTTTTTTTTAAATTTGAAGTTCTAAAATCAGTATGATTTAAAAAAAAATATTATTTCAAAACCTTTTTAGGCACCTTACACTTTTTTTTTTTTTTTTGGGCTGCGTGGATCTCGCAAAACTTCGTATATTTTGTTTCAACCTGAAGGGCATTACTATGACCAAGCCTCAAATCCCATAAAATGGGATACATAATGAAAAAAAACAAATGAAGCAAGTAGATTCCTTGGATTGGAGCAGGAGTGTAACTGCTTGGTTGCAATTAGTTTTACATTCTCGTATTTTTAAGCAACATAACTATGCCAGCAATATTTTGTAGTATACCCTAGTCTAAGTGCTCTCATAAGGATATCCAAAAACAGTATTGAGAATCCACTCCTGTTTTAAGGCTACCACAAGCACTTTGGTGAATAAGCATGTTTGGGAGATCATACCATGCTGATGGTGACAGCATGGAGATGGGATAGTTATTATGTTTGGTGAAATTCAAATACTTATGTGTGTGGATTGAAATCTGTGGCCATGTTTAATAAGGAAATATAAGTCATGGATTCTTTTTCATTTTTGTTACTGTGCAACAGAATTTATCAAGTATTAACTCCTTAATCTCAGAACCACCTATATAGTTAAGACAGAGATCAAAGTGGATAAATTACATATTTTTATGTATGTTGATCATCCTATATTCAGAGTGAAGTTATTTTGAGTGTATCATGAGATGAGCTGTGGAATGATAGATGTTTGAAATGTTGAGGACTGGAAGATTCTGAGCTGCTGTATGTTACATTTTAAAACTGCTAATTCTGAAGTTGATAGAAAGTGTAATAATACTATATCTTTCTTCAGTCTACAGTTGTAAAAGACTGCTCACTGGAAAGGGAACAAAGCCAAAGTAGTGCTCCTTCTGACATTGTATTACAATGTCGTTAATCTACAGAGGTGTGTTTTGTGTGTGTGTCAGATTGCTTATTAAAATTATTTGGGGAACACAAACATTTTGGGAAATAAGAGTACAGAGCTGGAATTACAGATTGGTAAAATATTTGGGTGTTGGTTTTGTTATAGGTAAAAAAAAATGACAGTATGTAGGGTTGGACTGTGCCTTCTGTGGTTGATTGTTTCTGACATAATATTTTAACGGCTAATTTTATTAAATGTAATACATAAATGTTTATACACTGCACCTGTTTTAAAAGAGGGTAACTGTTGTGCTATATTATGAACAGCAAGATCTAACATTGCTGTTTCAGTTTTTGTAAATCATCTGTTCTTTGAATGATTGTCCACGAGTATTCTGCTTCTTGTACACATCTGAATGAGATCGGAAACTTTTGAATAAAAGTTTCTTCTGGGGCCATGTTGCACCTATGAACCCTCCGGTCATCCTGAAGCTGAGGGTAAAAGAGCAGTGCGGCAGCAACCACTCTTTAGTTCTTTCTTACTGCTCATAGCTGTGATACAGAACATCTATAGTGTCTGCATCTCTGTATGCTGTACACTTTTTTCTTTCAAGATAGATAGTTATAGTTTTATTCTTTTAGTCCATTGACTTCAAAAAATTGATTTTAAGGTCTTCGAGTCCATGTCCTGCCTTTGACGCCAGGACCTGCCTGTCTATGGTGGAGACAAATCCCCTGGTTTAAAGGTCTTCCCCTCTTTCAGTGGAAGGATCCCTATCAATGATGGAGACTCCAAGTGCCTCTTTTGTCTGGGGCAAGTGCACATATCATGAAAGTGCTCTATAGCTGCTTTTCAGAAAGAAGTGTCTTGGGTGTCTTGACTCAAGCTTTTCCTCCTCAAAAGCTCAGTGAGGGCTTTCTTGGCACTGGAAGGCAAGAAGACTATTTGTTTGTTTTTTACCAGACCACCTCTCAGAGCTCCCCAGTTAAGCCATCTGTCTACTGTGGCTTCCAGAGCCCATTTGGGGGTTGAAGAAGTTCTATTTCTGTGCTATGGAGTTGGTCAGTGCCTCCATCTCTTTAGCCCAACCCTTTGATGAGAGAGGATGGAAGGAGCATCATTCTTGAGGTGTTTAGAGAAGGAGATCCTCCCTCTCTGGGTTTGAGCAGATCCAGCCTAGGAGGAAGTTTGAGGACCAGATCAGATCCTGCTGATGCCTCAGCACCAAGCAGCCATTGACCAGCCTCTGCGCATGTTCCAGAACCTGTCAATATATATGGTACTGGCGACCGAGGATCAAAGTGCTTGGCGCTGAAACAGTCAGCACAGACACACTCTGCACTGAAACCAACAGAATAGAAGTGCTCTTTGGACTTCCTGGCACCAACACTGTAAGCCCTGGTGCCAGAAAAGTGTGATCTGACTGATAATTTGCCTTCAATACTGAAAACCTTGGCACTGACTTCAGCTCTGTGGTACCACCTATACTTCCTGAGTCTTTGCCCCGGAGCCTCTTTGTGGTACCAGTGTGGTTCATGGTCCTATACTAAATCTACTAGTAACAACCTGCCCCTCCATTGTTGTCCTCCACTAAGAAACTTTCTACGCTAGTATCAGCACTTCCAGCATAGGAGCTGCTGGTTACTTTCAAATTTTTGAGAGATCTACACCACCCATGGAGGGTGGTATATTCTTTCTCCTCTGCCTTGGAGGACCAGTGTGATACATCTGTCTTAGTCCCTAGACCCATGCAACTCTAGGGCATTCAAAGACTGTCCCTGTAAGCCCTCCTGTGGGAACAGCCATGAGCAGTACCCTGCATTGTACCTATCGTGGTCTAAACCCCGCTTTTCCAGAATTCCATGCAGTCAGGCCCCTTCTGGGCCCTGGGGTGGGGTTCCCATTGCCTCTCAGACAACTAGAGCAAGGTCACCCTGCCCTTGTAGACCTCAAGACGGTCACCACACTCAGCTGGCATCTCATGTACCTGATGCAGAGAGCAAGTAGAAGGAGTCTCACAAAACTGAAGGCCAACCTGTCCCAACAGCGATCTCATCCTCTTCACCTAATTGAGGCAGTGACCATGGTGGTTCTAAACCAGCCTGTAGGTTACTTGATCTTTGAGGAACTTCCCAGGAGGATGTCTGACACTCTGGAAACCCCAGTTGAGATTGTCTGACGACTTCTCCTAGATTACAAGGCCAGAAGGGACCATCAGGATCATCTAGTTTGACCCATCTGGACATTGCAGGCTACAAAACCTCACCAGCGCATTCCTGTAACAGACTTATAACCTTTGGCTGAGTTACTGAAGTCCTCGCATCATGCTTGTACGACTTCAAGTTACAGAGAATCCACCATTTATGCTAGTTTAAACCTTGGGTGAAAGGTATGCCTATTGACAGTGTTATTTATATGTAGCTAATGAACAAGCATTGTATGAGGACCCTGGCTATGGGGATGTGGGCTGAGGTTGGGGCCTGAGTTGGAGGGGACCTAAGAATGTGGTCTGAGTTTAGTTTAGAGGGCAAAGACCTGAAGCAGCAGTCTGTGCCAGTGTTACACTGTAGGTAAGTTGGAGTTGAGGTCAATGAGCTGTACGGAATGAGCCAAATGAGTCAGCTGAAGTAGGGTTAGTGGAACAGAGGCAGGGCGAGATGTCAGGAGGGAGGCAAGGTGACAGGATCTGGAACCTGGAGCATGGTAGGTACTGGGAGTGCACTGGTTGTACAGATACCCTCTGAGTGTTTTCCTTAGGCCTTAAATAGCATATCTGGACCAGTCCAGACTCTGCCCAGCTTGATCTCCAGGGGCAGGACATTCTGTGATTTTTGAACTCATCGAGCTCGTAGGCTGTTGTTCCTCACTTTGCCAGAGCTGTTGAGTGCTGGTGTGAACATACCAACAGACCCATGGTTCACAGACCCACAGATGAAATGTACTTTTTTTTCTTGGGATAGACTGATGGCCTTACTTGAATAGAGGCCAGGAAGGAAATATCAGGCTCTTGTCTGTGGTGGACAGAATGCAGACATTTATGAATTGAACACAGTGGCCTGTTCCAGGGCAACAGGAGTGAAGAGTTGCACATCACGGCAGAAGAGGAAGCCTAGTTGAAAGTGGAATTCTGTCTTTCAGGGGTCCAGTTGTATTCTACTCAACAAATGAGAACCTGGACTTCAAAACCAGATGTGTACTATAATCTTTGAATCTTGGGTTAGAGTTTTAAAAACCTTTATGCCTGATGTTAGACTCCTTAATCTGTATTTAAGTACTTGAATAAAAGTTACTTGATTTATTCAAAAGTACTGGGCACCGGTGGCTCCCCATGACACCAAGACACTGAAGTATGAAAATTTTGGACTTAGGTCTGGTCTTCACTTAGCTACATTGCTTAGGGACATCAAAAACTCACACCCCTGAGAGAAGTAGTTAAGCCAACCTAAGCTCTGGTATAGACACCTCGAGGTCAGTGGAAGAAATCTTCTATAGCTGCCGCCTCTCTAGTAGGTGAATTAACTACAGCAGTGGAAAATACCCTTTTTGGGTCCTCCCCCATCATTTTAGCAAGTGTTTATGGCACTACAGTGGCAAACCTGTAGCACCTCAGTTGTGCAGCTGTATTGCCTGTGCTGTAAATAAGCCCTGGGTCTTCATCTAAGAGAAAATAGATGCCCATTAAAATTTTAAAATAGAATTTTTCCTTAGCCATAAGATCAGCACAGAAACTAGCTTTCTTTTTTCCTAGATAGGAAAAGGTTTAAAAGAGGTGGTGTTATTGGCAGCTCCTATTTTTTCTTCATCTCCTCCTACGAGAGAACAATTTTATTGGGTTTCTTGAGGGACTCAAACCTTTCCTAGTGGATATCTAGCCTTTTCTGTTCATCCCTGGGGATTGCCTTTTCTTCACTGCATGCCAGAAAGAGAGTTATGTCAGACAAATGAGTCTTAGAAATACATGTAACTAATATGTATCCAGAAGGTATTTTCTGTTGTTTACTCTGTGCTGCCATACCCAGTCCTTTTTCCTGTTCCTTTTTGGGGGGATCTCTTTTTTAAGAAATAAAGAGAAGCCTCTGTCTTCTAAATGTGAGCAATATAGAATCTGCAGCAGCAGCATCATAAGAAGGCATTTTATTTTTTCCACTCATTTCTAGGAACAACTAATTTTTCTATATCTAGAGTTTAAATGAAGGTTCATATAATCCTTTCTGAAAGCTAAGAGACTGGTTTGTGCCTTTCTACCCAGTGGTGTTATATTTTCATGTATTTATTGGCCAGTCCAGCAAAAATACCTGTAGTTCGGAATTACCGGTACAAAGTGCTTCCTTTTGGTACTTTTACAGCTCCCAAATTCTTCATTAAATGTCTAGATGTAATGTCTGTACACTTAAGATGTTGATGTATCTACATTACATGAATCACTGGTTGAAAGGTGAATGAGAGCAAATCTCTGAGGAATTCATTGTGTCCTATAGATAGTGGATGTAGTTCCAGGCTTTGGGTTTGAGGAGAAACTGAGAAAATCCTTCTTTTTTGCATAAACTTAGACTGAGGTGTTTATAGGGACTGTTCTGGAATCTGCCAAAGAGACAAATGTCAAGGGATGCAGAGATCAATGCCTCTGAAGGACTTCATTGAAAGTCATATGGATCATTTGATTTTTGAGATTTACATGGCTTCTTGCACTTAAGTGATATTGTTTACCAGAGTCAGGATAGAAACTTCTGCAGGGTACTTCTTGGACAGTATATCAAAATCAAGAGGACAACATACAGTCCACTTTTACTGTGCTTTGAACTATCCAAGGTTCTCTACTGCGGTGGATAGTACCAGGAAGAAAAATCCAGAAAGTACCATTCAGTCCTTCCTGATCAGTTGTAGCTGTGACAGATGTCTTGGTCATAGGTTGGAGAGACCCCAATGAACAATCCTAGGTCTCTTAAAAACCATAGTCAAAACTTCATATAAATGTCTTTAGAGCTAAGAACAGTTCAGTTTTCATGCTTTCATTTTGAGCTTTTCTTTCTCCAAATCATGTATTGCTGGATAAGTCTTGATGGGCACCACTGTGGATGCATATTATATCAGATGGTAGGGTTGCATTCATTCTTTTCTGTCTTACTAGGACATTGTATGGTTTTCTGAATGGTTGTCAAATATCCGATCATACCTCTGACCCTTTGTTTTCTATCAACAGATTTAGAAGTCAGAAACTACATTGTTTTACACAAATAATCTTTAAAAGACTCACAGACTCATAGACACCAGGACTGGAAGGGACCTCGAGAGGTCATCGAGTCCAGTCCCCTGCCCTCATGGCAGGACCAAATATTGTCTAGACCATCCCTAATAGACATTTATCTAACCTACTCTTAAATATCTCCAGAGATGGAGATTCCACAACTTCCCTAGGCAATCTATTCCAGTGTTTAACTACCCTGACAGTTAGGAACTTTTTCCTGATGTCCAACCTAAATCTCCCTTGCTGCAGTTTAAGCCCATTGCTTCTTGTTCTATCATTGAAGGCTAAGGTGAACAAGTTTTCTCCCTCCTCCTGATGACACCCTTTTAGATACCTGAAAACTGCTATCAGGTCCCCTCTCAGTCTTCTCTTTTCCAAACTAAACAAACCCAATTCCTTCAGCCTTCCTTCATAGGTCATGTTCTCAAGACCTTTAATCATTCTTGTTGCTCTTCTCTGGACCCTCTCCAATTTCTGCACATATTTCTTGAAATGCGGTGCCCAGAACTGGACACAATACTCCAGCTGAGGCCTGACCAGCGCAGAGTAAAGCGGAAGAATGACTTCTCGTGTCTTGTTTACAACACACCTGTTAATGCATCCCAGAATCATGTTTGCTTTTTTTGCAACAGTATCACACTGTTGACTCATATTAAGCTTGTGGTCCACTATGACCCCTAGATCTTTCTGCCATACTCCTTCCTAGACAGTCTCTTCCCATTCTGTATGTGTGAAACTGATTGTTCCTTCCTAAGTGGAGCACTTTGCATTTATCTTTATTGAACTTCATCCTGTTTACCTCAGACCATTTCTCCAATTTGTCCAGATCATTTTGAATTTTGACCCTGTCCTCCAAAGCAGTTGCAATCCCTCCCAGTTTGGTATCGTCCGCAAACTTAATAAGCGTACTTTCTATGCCAACATCTAAATCGTTGATGAAGATATTGAACAGAACCGGTCCCAAAACAGACCCCTGCGGAACCCATTTGTTATACCTTTCCAGCAGGATTGGGAGCCATTAACAACTACTCTCTGCGTACGGTTATCCAGCCAGTTATGCACCCACCTTATAGTAGCCCCATCTAAATTGTACTTTCCTAGCTTATCTATAAGAATATCATGCGAGACCGTATCAAATGCCTTACTAAAGTCTAGGTATATCACATCCACCGCTTCTCCCTTATCCACAAGGCTTGTTATCCTATCAAAGAACGCTATCAGATTAGTTTGACACGATTTGTTCTTTACAAATCCATGCTGGCTATTCCCTATCACCTTAGCACCTTCCAAGTGTTTGCGGATGATTTCTTTAAATACCTGCTCCATTTTCTTCCCTGGCACAGAAGTTAAACTAACTGGTCTGTAGTTTCCTGGGTTGTTTTTATTTCCCTTTTTATAGATGGGCACTATATTTGCCCCCTTCCATTCTTCTGGAATCTCCCCCGTCTCCCATGATTTCCCAAAGATAATAGCTAGAGGCTCAGATACCTCTTCTATTAACTCCTTGAGTATTCTAGGATGCATTTCATCAGGCCCTTGTGACTTGCAGGCATCTAACTTTTCTAAGTGATTTTTTTACTTGCTCTTTTTTTATTTTATCTTCTAAACCTACCCTCTTCCCGTAAGCATTCACTATATTAGACATTCCTTCAGACTTCTCAGTGAAGACTGAAACACAGAAGTCATTAAGCATCTCTGCCATTTCCAAGTCTCCCGTTACTGTATCCCTCTCCTTACTGAGCAGTGGGCCTACCCTGTCCTTGGTCTTCCTCTTGCTTCTAATGTATTGATAAAAAGTCTTCTTGTTTCCCTTTATTCCCATAGCTAGTTTGAGTTCATTTTGTGCCTTTGCCTTTCTAATCTTGCCTCTGCATTCCTGTGTTTTTTGCCTATATTCATCCTTTGTAATCTGACCTAGTTTCCATTTTTTATATGACGCGTTTTTATTTTGTAGGTCACGCAAGATCTCGTGGTTAAGCCAAGGTGGTCTTTTGCCACATTTTCTATCTTTCCTAACCATCAGAATAGCTTGCTTTTGGGCCCTTAATAGTGTCCCTTTGAAAAACTGCCAACTCTCCTCAGTTGTTTTTCCCCTCAGTCTTGATTCCCATGGGACCTTACCTATCAGCTCTCTGAGCTTACCAAAATCCGCCTTCCTGAAATCCATTGTCTCTATTCTGCTGTACTCCCTTCTACCCTTCCTTAGAATTGCAAACTCTAGGATTTCATGATCACTTTCACCCAAGCTTCCTTCTACTTTCAAATTCTCAACAAGTTCCTCCATATTTGTTAAAATCAAGTCTAGAACAGCTTCCCCCCTAGTAGCTTTTTCAACTTTCTGAAATAAAAAGTTGTCTGCAATGCAGTCCAGGAACTTATTGGATAGTCTGTGCCCCGCGGTGTTATTTTCCCAACATATATCTGGATAGTTGAAGTCCCCCATCACCACCAAATCTTGGGCTTTGGATGATTTTGTTAGTTGTTTGAAAAAAGCCTCATCCACCTCTTCCACCTGATTAGGTGGCCTGTAGTAGACTGCCAGCACGACATCACCCATGTTTTTTACCCCTTTGAGCCTAACCCAGAGACTCTCAACACTTCCGTCTCCTATGTCCATCTCCACCTCAGTCCAAGTGTGTACATTTTTAATATATAAGGCAACACCTCCTCCCTTTTTCCCCATCTATCCTTCCTGAGCAAGCTATACCCATCCACACCAACATTCCAGTCGTGTGTATTATCCCACCAAGTTTCAGTAATGCCAACAATGTCATAGTTGTATTTATTTATTAGCACTTCCAGGGCTTGTCTACATCACAAAGTTGCAGCGCTGGTGAGGGGGTTACAGCGCTGCAACTTAGGAGGTGTACACATCTGCAGGGCATCACCAGCGCTGCAACTCCCTGTTTGCAGCGCTGGCCGTACTCCCGTTTTGTCTCGGGTGTAGAGGATCCAGCGCTGGTAATCCAGCACTGGTAATCAAGTGTAGACACTTACCAGCGCTTTTCTTGACCTCCGTGGAATAAGCAGGTATCCCAGCATACCTGAGGAAGCGTCTGGTAATCAAGCAGGTCTCCTTCCCCGGTTTGCAGGGGGGTTCGGGGAACGCGAGAGCAAACCGCGGCGAAGCTGGTCTCCCTTCCCGGTTTGCTCTCGCGTTCCCCGAACCCCCGTGCAAGCAGGTCTCCTTCCCTGCGGTTTGCAGGGGGGTTCGGGGAACGCGAGAGCAAACCGCGGCGAAGCTGGTCTCCTTTCCTGGTTTGCTCTCGCGTTCCCCGAACCCCCCTTGAAGCCGCCCAACAGCGCTGCAGTGTGGCCACATCTAACACCACTTGCAGCGCTGGTTGCTGTAAGTGTGGCCACTCTGCAGCGCTGGCCCTATACAGCTGTACTAATACAGCTGTAACAACCAGTGCTGCAAAATTGTAGATGTAGACATACCCCCAGTTGTTCCTGCTTATTACCCATACTTCTTGCATTTGTATATAGGCATCTAAGATACTGGTTTGATCTTGCCTCCCAGCTTTGCCCTGACCCTCCTTCCTCACTGCCATTATAGCCTGTGCTCCCTCCTGTTTCCAACCCATCTCCCAGGTCTTGTTCCCCACTTACCTGTGGGGTTTGCTCACCTGTCCCCGTCGAACCTAGTTTAAAGCCCTCCTTACTAGGTTAGCCAGTCTGTGCGCAAATAAGGCCTTTCCCCTCTTCGAAAGGTGAACGCCATCTCTGCCTAGCAGTCCTTCCTCGAATAGCATCCCGTGGTCAAGGAAGCCAAAACACTCCTCGCGACACCATCTTTGCAGCCAGACATTGTCAATCAATCACAGATTTTGTCACAAAGGAGACATATGCCTTCAGTTTTACTTTAGAGGTGCAAAGATTCTAGTTCCTTGATAAATGGTTTCTTCTATACTGAAGTAAATTGATATGCACCTGCCTTTGGCACACCTGCTACCAAAGGTCCTTTTAAGAAAACAGAGGACAAAGTTCATGTGATACAGTTATATCATGGTGACCACCATGGTATCTCATGGAACCTATGTATTTGGCCATTTATTTCAGCTCGGCAATGAAAGGTAACCAGGGTCCCAGAACTGTGAAAGTTGCCCTGCTGCTGCACATTAGCAGTTCATTAGTTTGCTTTGATTTAGTCCCCTTGCAAAGGGGGGGACTATGTTAAGGTGAACTAATGAACTGCTAATCCTCAACAGCAGGGTCCGGAAGGTTGCCATCATCGTGGTGTGAAATTATTATTATTATTATTATTATTATTATTCTTTTTCTTCTTTTTTCTTTTTTTTTTCTTTTTTCTTTTTCTTTTTCTTTTTCTTTTTCTTTCTTTTTCTTTTCTTTTTTCTTTTTTCTTTTTTCTTTTTCTTTTTCTTTTTCTTTTCTTTTTCTTTTTCTTTCTTTTTTCTTTTTTCTTTTTTCTTTTTCTTTTTTCTTTTTCTTTTTCTTCTTTTTCTTCTTTTTCTTTTTCTTCTTTTTTCTTTTTCTTCTTTTTTCTTTTTCTTTTTCTTTTTCTTTTTCTTTTTCTTTTTCTTTTTCTTTTTCTTTTTCTTTTTCTTTTTCCTTTTTCTTTTTCTTTTTCTTTTTCCTTTTTCTTTTTCTTTTCCTTTTCCTTTTTCCTTTTCCTTTTCCTTTTTCCTTTTCCTTTTTCCTTTTTCCTTTTCCTTTTCTTTTCCTTTTTCCTTTTCCTTTTCCTTTTCCTTTTCCTTTTCCTTTTCCTTTTCCTTTTCCTTTTCCTTTTCCTTTTCCTTTTCCTTTTCCTTTTCCTTTTCCTTTTCCTTTTCCTTTTCCTTTTCCTTTTCCTTTTCCTTTTCCTTTTCCTTTTCCTTTTCCTTTTCCTTTTCCTTTTCCTTTTCCTTTTCCTTTTCCTTTTCCTTTTCCTTTTCCTTTTCCTTTTCCTTTTCCTTTTCCTTTTCCTTTTCCTTTTCCTTTTCTTTTTTCTTTTTTCTTTTTTCTTTTTTCTTTTCCTTTTCCTTTTCCTTTTCCTTTCTTTTTTCTTTTTTCTTTTTTCTTTTTTCTTTTTTCTTTTTTCTTTTTTCTTTTTTCTTTTTTCTTTTTTCTTTTTTCTTTTCTTTTTTCTTTTTTCTTTTTTCTTTAACTGTGACTGCCTTGTGCATTATATATAATTTTACTGTGACAAAATCGTATCCAGGCTAGTAAGTTGTTCTTGGGCTGGTTGCTTCTCTCACCTCCATTCCTTGCATTGAAACCTAAGTCCATTACCTATACTCTTGATCTCGTCTCAAGGCCAGGATTCAGTTTTTCATCTGAATCCAAATTCTCTTGGTCTGGTTGGGGTGTGACAATGTTGCTGATTTCTGATGTTGACTGTTCCCAAGAAGTTCAACAGATCCTTCAAGAAGTTCAAGAGGCCCCTCTTACTCTGAAGAGAATGCTGCTAATCTCTTGAATGGCCAAAGAATTGAGGCTTGTGGGACATCTGTTTATCTTCCACGAGGGCCCTAGAAGGAAAATAAAGAGAGGTTTTGGTGGTGAAGTCGTGCATCATCCAAATCAATTCTTTCCAAGTGGATAAAGTGTCAAGTCTGAAACTTTGCCTCTCTGCAGACAAAGTCCACTGTACTGGAAAGTTAACTGTCATGGTCTAAGAAGGTGTATTCATTGTTATTGCAGATATATATGCCAAGCTTCCTGGGTTACATATTCTACGCTATTTATTTTCTCTGAACACCACAGATTTATGTTCAGTTATCAGCTGGTATATGTTGTTCAGCATCTGTGTTGTATGCAAGCTTGACACTACACTGATTTGGGAGGTCCAAAATGATTGTATTGGCATAGATGGAAGAGAAGGAAATTCTCCTTACCTGTGTTTGTTTTCATTGAGATCTCTTGTGCTGGTCTAGATCTCCTCTTTGCTCCCTCTTTCAGGATAAACTCCTGTTTTAATACCAAGGTTTTTTGCGGGGTGGGGAATGTTTGTGTGAGCAAGTTTCATGCTAGTGTTTCAGGATCTCATGTTTGCGAGATTTGTATATTGTTTAGTATATTACATTTTTAGAATATACAACTGAGATCTAGTAACAGTTCTAGTAATGTTGGTTAGGCTGCAATATTTAGATTCTAGATGAAACAAGTTGTTTGGGGACTATGGCTCCTTTACACTACAAATATAACCATGTTGCAGACATGTTTACAATGTGATTGTGTCCTGACCTGGTTATAATATGGCTAATGTTCTATTTGTATCACAAACTGAAATTATATTTTAACTGGGTCCCATGACACAGTTATTTGTCATGTAGATGAGATATTTATTAGAGTAGAGCTAAGCCTGCAGGCTTCAATTCATGTCAAGGTTTCATACTGAACTTGTGAGGTTCAGTTCACAAGTTAGCAAATTTAACCCTAAAGAGTTGCATAGTTGTTTTGTACTTAGTACCACATAATCCCTTCATTTCCTTCAAACAAGCTTTTTAATCTCCTTCCTTACATTAAGGTCCCTCCTCTGCCTGAAAATCCCCTTGCTATAGCACTGGGTCCAGGAGGCTCCTCTGCATCTACCTTATCTTTCAGCCACCCTGAAAGGAGTGGCAGAATGGCTGTTTTCACCCTGGCTCCTCTTCCTTCAAATCAAGTCTCTTGGTAAATATCTCAGTTTCGTATCTCTGAAAGAGTCTTATGGTGGACAGGATGTACCTATTTCTTTTGTCCTCCAGTGGTGCCGCAGAAGCAGCAAACAGGCTGCTCTGAATAACTTGCTTTGGGCGGCAGGGAGCAGGTATACAATGCCCTATTAAAAACTGGGAGAGGGAACACTAAATGATTATTGAAGCAGGGCAATGTGGAAAAAAGCCCGTGGCTTTATTCCTTCCCCACAAAATTTCTAGTGGAAAGGGAGATGAGGATTGTTGGGCTTGTTTGTGGAAAGGGGGAACAGATGCAGATAGATCAGTACAGAGTGAGCCACATAAAGCTAAACATGAGTGTCTGCCCAGGTTTCTGAAATTCTTGTGACCATGGGCTGAGGTTTAAAGAAGCAGTGAATCTTAAATCTAGGTTAAGTTTAAGATTTGTTGTAAAGAATTGGGCACAGCTCTAAAACTTAAACTATCATTTCCAGGAAATCACAGACGTGAGTAAAGGAATTTCAACAATTTCTGGAGTACAGACTGCTTCGATTGTAGACCAGAAACATGAGAACATACAGATGTCAAGATATATGAAGTATAATACTTGGAAAATAAAAGTGTGTGTGTGTGTGTGTGTTGTGACGAGGCAAGGCCAGATGGCTGTAGTAAAGTAATGGGAGACAGATATATTAGCCACAGGTTAAACAAATCCTTGTTACCAGGATAAGAAAATGGCAGCTGCTCCAGGTCAATTAAGACACCTAGGACCAATTAAGATCTTTCCCAGAGGGCAGGGAGGATGCTAGATTGATTGGGACACCTGAAACTAATCAGAGGCTGGCTGAAACTAGTTAAAAGCCTCCCAGTTAGTTAGGTAGGTGTGCATGTCAGGAGCTATAGGAGGAAGTTGTGCTGTTGGAGAGGCTGAGCTGTTCGCACCATATCAGGCACAAGGAAGGCTGGCCTGAGGTAAGAGTGAAGTGGATCTGGAGGAAGTGGGGGCTGCTGTGGGGAAGTAGCCCAGGGAATTGTACACGTCCTGTTTCTAAAAAGCCGGCTACCATAGCTGCTACTATTAGGGTCCCTGGGCTGGAGCCCGGAGTACAGGGCAGGCCTGAGCTTTCCCCTTAGTCCCCCTGATTAATCACTCAGACCGGGAGACAACAGAGACTCTGCAAGGGAGGGTAGCTTCTGCTCACCTCCCTTGCTGGCTTATGATGAAAATGGCTTAGTAGGCTGTGACCCTTGCCTCTTGAGAGAGAAGGGCTACGTGGAGGGTCACAGTGAGCCTCTGAGGCTAGCGAAATTTGCCAGGAAACGCGGGACCCACGGAGAGAAGGACAGAGCTTTGTCACTATACATAAATGTGCATGTGTATATATATTTATTTCTGGGTCATAGTACTGTTTTCATGACACAATTGCAGTTAAGTAATATACCCTTTTTTACGTTGTATGTTGAAGAATTCTAGTGCTACTTTGGGCAAATAAACATGCACAAACTAAGTTTTACTATTTCAGATTTCAGTTTGAGTTTTCTCTAATGAGGTAAATCAAGTAGATAGGAAACAGTGCGATTTATTTACAGGGATGAGGTTGTTTAATGATTTCAGGAAGTCCAAGTGTAGAGTTTCGGGAACTAAAAGCTGAACTGAGACACTTCTGATTTAGGTTAAATACCACTGCCAAAATTTGTCATTTTGTTAAAGAAATACTTGGCTGCTTCTCTCAAGTGGACTAATTTTATGAAAATAGGAAAAAAAATATTTTAAATATTTTTAAGTATGTTTTGGTAGATACACAGTATAGGTGTATGTAAATAGTCTGAATTTTTTTAAGCCTGTTCCAGTTTTATTTGCTTATATATATAAAAGCACAAATATTCACATAAATTGCTGTTATCTTTACACATCTATTCTTAATCTTTAATTTCTGTTTGATTGAAGTTAACCATACTAAGGCCATGTCTGCACTAAAAAGGGTTTGCTGATAAGAGTTGCATCTCCACTAGGAGGATTTGCAGCAGGATGGATTTGATTTAAAACACTAGTTGAGAAGACTCGATTTAATGATGGATATCTGCATAAAAGTGCATTCTTGTTGGCTTTCATAACCTTAATACATATTCTTCACAACTCAGAGATAGATGTTGGTTTCATGTTGAGAAGGTACACACTATAGGTTTTTTAAGTGATTTATTTTGAAAACTTTTCAGATTAGTTTTACAGCTATATCAGAAAATGAATGATTGTTCGGTTGTTTCATTTACCAAAGGTAAATGAAGCAGATAGTTCACCTCCCAATGACTTCATAAATATTTCCAATTCAACAGGTTAATTATTACTATTTGGAGGATTTTCTTGCCATGCTGTATTAGGAGGAGAACATCATCAGAAAAATAAAAGAATTTAAATGTCTAACTAAAAGAACAACATTACGTATTCTGGACTTTTTTCGACAGCAAACATATAATATTTTAACAAAACAAGCATATGAATTTTTGAATTTAGTTAAACATTCAAGTTTTTTAAAATCAGGTTTGTTTTTGTTAAAATTGTTTTTAACTAAAACAGTTAAATGAAATATTTTAAAAAGCAAAACAAAACAAAAATTAAATATACTGTGTCAGCCAGGTCAACATGAGAAACTTTAAATATTGGCTTCTGCAGCTTACTCAGTCGTCTTCACCTTCATTTTCTTGTTTGTTCATAATCTGAAAAGAAAAACAAGCTTTTCTGCTTTTTCAGGTCCCAAATGATTTCTCAGTTAGGAATGAATTAGTCCAAAGGAAGAAAATATTCTTTCTACACCATCAGATGAAGCTACTGCTGTTAAAAGTGAGATTATCACTTCAACAGTCTCTGAATCCAAGTGCTTAAGTGACTTCCACAAGTTTACAGGTGTGACTTTCTTTAATACATCATCAGCAAACATGTTTCTTGAATGGTTCACCCTTAGCTCTGAAGTTTTATTATAGTTGGCACTCTTCAGGAATGATTGCTGGATGTCCGTATCATAGCCAGCTCCTCTTCTTTAGCAGTTAAGGTTTGACCCTGATACCGAGTATTGAGACTATTTGCAAGAAAATGAACTGGAGAATAGTGCTTGTCCCATTTACTTCTTTAATGCTTGTAATTCAGCTCGGTCATTGCATATTTCTCTTTTTAAGATCTCACTCAGTTCCTTCCAAATTTCAACAGGCTCAGAAATAAAACAGCTATTTCCCGGCATTTTGTTCAAGACTATAGAAATAAGTTTCAGGGTACACAGCATGTGTTGAACATTTCTCTTAAACCCAATGTTGAGAACTTTGGCTATGACAGTGCCATCTATTTTTTCATGATCTTGTTCACAAACTGTCATCAGATTAGGCCAGTTCTTGATAATAGCGCTCAAAACAGTCGACTACTGAATTCCATCACACGTCCTGTGGGAGAGTTAGCTTGGTTCTTCTCAGTTTTTTCAGAGCAGCTGTTGCAAAGTGGTTGTTACAGAAGTATTTTGCAATTTCAACAATGTTAACCTTTAATTCTGGAAAACTGAAATCTTTAGCTAGGAGGTGCATCAAATGAGCATAGCAACTGTATGTTATTAGCTTGGGGCTCTCGTCTAAATAATTTCTTCTCAGCTTGGATACATTTGCTGCAATGTCTGTGACCAAGCTGCCTACTAGATATTTGAATTTTTTTTCACATATTGTTATAGCTTTTACTGCTACTTCTTGTAAGTATTCTGCTGTGTGTGCATTTCCTGATGTATCAGTTGTTTCTGTAAGGAAGACATTCCCTTCTTCTTTTGTCACACAAGAACATAAAACAGGATCATTGTGGATATTGCTCCACCCATCAAGACTCAGTTTAACAATTTCACCATCTAGACCTTTTGCACACTGCTCAGTTTCTCTTTCATACACTTTATCCAGCAATTTGCCTGCAACATCTGTTCTGTTGGGTGGACTGTATCCTGGTCTTAATGACTGAACCATGTTAATGAAGTGTGGGTTCTCAATCATACAGAAAATGATAATGTTTTCACATCTTAGCGTATCGTAGAGCAGTGTTACCCAAACTTTTGACGCCGCTTATGTAGGGAAAGCCCATGGTGGGCTGGGCCGGTTTGTTTACCCGCCGTGTCCCAGGTCTGGCCGCTTGTGGCTCCCACTGGCCACAGTTCACTGCTCCAGGCCAATGGGAGCTGCTGGAAGCAGCATGGGCCGAGGGAAATACTGGCCACCGCTTCTAGCAGCTCCCATTGGCTTGGAGCAGCGAATCGCAGCCAGTGGGAGCCACGATCGGCCAGACCTGTTACGCGGCAGGTAAACAAACCGTCCTGGTCCACCAGGGGATTTTCCTACACAAGCTGCGTCCCAAGTTTGGGAAACACTATAAGAACATAAGAACGGCCATACCGGGTCAGACCAAAGGTCCATCTAGCCCAGTATCTGTCTACCTACAGTGGCCAATGCCAGGTGCCCCAGAGGGAGTGACGCTAACAGGCAATGATCAAGTGATCTCTCTCCTGCCATCCATCTCCATCCTCTGATGAACAGAGACTAGGGACACCATTCTTTACCCTTCCTGGCTAATAGCCTTTTACGGACTTAGCCACCATGAATTTATCCAGTTCCCTTTTAAACATTGTTATAGTCCCAGCCTTCACAACCTCCTCAGGTAAGGAGTTCCACAAGTTAACTGTACGCTGTGTGAAGAAGAACTTCCTTTTATTTGTTTTAAACCTGCTACCTATTAATTTCATTTGGTGACCCCTAGTTTTAGTATTATGGGAATAAGTAAATAACTTTTCCTTATCCACTTTCTCTACATCACTCATGATTTTATATACCTCTATCATATCCCTCCTTAGTCTCCTCTTTTCCAGGCTGAAGAGGCCTAGCCTCTTTAATCTTCCGTCATATGGGACCCTCTCCAAACCCCTAATCATTTTAGTTGCCCTTTTCTGAACTTTTTCTAGTGCTAGAATATCTTTTTTGAGGTGAGGAGACCACATCTGTACACAGTATTCGAGATGTGGGTGTACCATGGATTTATATAAGGGCAATAAGATATTCTCAGTCTTATTGTCTGTCCTCTTTTTAATGATTCCTAACATCGTGTTCGCTTTTTTGACTGCCTCTGCGCACTGCGTGGACATCTTCAGAGAACTATCCACGATGATGCCAAGATCTTTTTCCTGATTCATTGTAGCTAAATTAGCTCCATCGTATTGTATGTATAGTTGGGGTTATTTTTTCCAATGTGTATTACTTTACATTTATCCACATTAAATTTCGTTTGCCATTTTGTTGCCCAATCACTTAGTTTTGTGAGATCTTTTTGAAGTTCTTCACAATCTGCTTTGGTCTTAACTATTTTCAGTAGTTTAGTATCTGCAAACTTTGCCACCTCTCTATTTACCCCTTTCTCCAGATCATTTATGAATAAATTGAATAGGATTGGTCCTAGGACTGACCCCTGGGGAACACCACTAGTTACCCCTCTCCATTCTGAGAATTTACCATTAATTCCTACCCTTTGTTCCCTGTCTTTTAATCAGTTCTCAATCCATGAAAGGACTTCCCTTTTATCGCATGACAGCTTAATTTACGTAAGAGCCTTTGGTGAGGGACTTTATCAAAGGCTTTCTGGAAATCTAAGTACACTACGTCCACTGGATGCCCCTTGTCCACATGTTTGTTTGACCCCTTCAAAGAACTCTAATAGGTTAATAAGACACGATTTCCCTTTACAGAAACCATGTTGACTATTGCTCAACAGTTTGTTTTTTCTATGTGTCTGACAATTTTATTCTTAACTATTGTTTCGACTGATTTACCCAATACTGACGTTAGACTTACCGATCTGTAATTGCGTGCATCACCTCTAGAGCCCTTTTTAAATATTGGCGTTACATTAGCTAACTTCCAGTCATTGGGTACCGAAGCCGATTTAAAGGACAGGTTACAAACCTTAGTTAATAGTTCCACAACTTCACATCTGAGTTCTTTCAGAACTCTTGGGGGAATGCCATCTGGTCCCGGTGACTTGTTAATGTTGAGTTTATCAATTAATTCCAAAACCTCCTCTAGTGACACTTCAGTCTGTGACAGTTCCTCAGATTTGTCACCTACAAAAGCCGGCTCAAGTTTGGAAATCTCGCAAACATCCTCAGCCGTGAAGACTGAAGCAAAGAATCCATTTAGTTTCTCCGCAATGACTTGATCGTCTTTAAGTGCTCCTTTTGTATTTTGATCGTCAGGGGGCCCCACTGGTTGTTTAGCAGGCTTCCTGCTTCTGATGTACTTAAAAAAACATTTTATTACCACCTTTGGAGTTTTTGGCTAGCCGTTCTTCAAACTCCTCTTTGGCTTCTCTTATTACACTCTTGCATGTCAGCTGGCAGTGTTTGTGCTCCTTTCTATTTGCCTCACTAGGATTTGACTTCCACTTTTTAAAGGAAGTCTTTTTATCTCTCAGTGCTTCTTTTACATGGTTGTTAAGCCATGGTGGCTCTTTTTTAGTTCTTTTACTGTGTTTCTTAATTTGGGGTATACATTGAAGTTGGGCCTCTATTATGGTGTCTTTAAAAAGGGCCCATGCAACTTGCAGGGATTTCACTTTAGTCACTGTACCTTTTAACTTTTGTTTAACTAACCCCCTCTTTTGAAATTAAATGCCACAGTGTTGGGCTGTTGAGGTGTTCTTCCCCCTACAGGGATGTTGAATGCTATTGTATTATGGTCACTATTTCCAAGCGGTTGTGCTATAGTTACTTCTTGGACCAGCTCCTGCACTCTGCTCAGGATTAAATCTAGAGTTGCCTCTCCCCTTGTGGGTTCCCGTACCAGCTGCTCCATAAAGCAGTCATTTAAAGTATCGAGAAATTTTATCTCTGCATTTCGTCCTGAAGTGAAATGATCCCAGTCAATATGGGGATAATTGAAATCCCCCACTATTATTGGGTTTTTAATTTTGATAGCCTCTCTGATTTCCTTTAGCATTTCATCATCACTATTACTGTCCTGGTCAGGTGGTTGATAATAGATCCCTAATGTTATATTTTTATTAGAGCATGAAATTTCTATCCATAGCAATTCTATGGAATATGTGGATTCGCTTAAGATTTTTACTTCATTTGAATCTACATTTTCTTTCACGTATAGATCCACGGCCCCCCCCCCCCCCCGCACGACCTGTTCTGTCCTTCCGATATATTTTGTACCCCGGAATGATTGTGTCCCATTGATTGTCCTCAGTCCACCAGGTTTCTGTGATGCCTTTTATATCAATATCCTCCTTTATCACAAGGCACTCTAGTTCACCTATCTTATTATTTAGACTTCTAGCATTTGTGTACAAGCACTTTAAAAACTTGTCCCTGTTTATTTGTCTGCCCTTATCTGATGGGCCAGAATTTTTTATGTGACTGTTTATCATCTGATCCGGCCCTTACATTATCCTCTTCCGGTCTCTGTTCCTGACTATAACATGGAGATTCTCTATCATCAGACTCTCCCCTAAGAGAACTCTCTGTCCGATCCACATGCTCCTCTGCAGCAGTCGGCTTTCCCCCATCTCCTAGTTTAAAAACTGCTCTACAACCTTTTTAATGTTTAGTGCCAGCAGTCTGGTTCCACTTTTAGGTGGAGCCCATCTCTCCTGTATAGGCTCCCGCATCCCAAAAGTTTCCCCGGTTCCTAATGAACGTAAACCCCTTCTCTCTACACCATCGTCTATCCATGCATTGAGACTGAAGCTCTGCCTGCCTACTTGGCCCTTAGCGTGGAACTGGGAGCATTTCTGAGAATGCCACCATAAAGGTCCTATGCCCATCATAGAGTAACAACTGTATTTTTTGTTCAAACATGAAAATTCAAGAATCGTCCAGAAGGAAGACAGGCAATCCTTAAGAAAGAAGTGTGAAATAAAAAAGGTTTACCAATCTGAAGATTCTGCATATTCAGACACGTTCCTTTCATAATCTTTAGCGTAGCTTCCTTCTCAGAAGGAACACTTCTCATGATGTTGTTTCATTCAGGCAACGAGGCCATGCATTTCTTTGTTGCAGTGTTTGCATTTTGCACACACATGGCTGTCTTATCCACAGGTAGAGAAACTTCATTAAAATAGTCCCAAACTTGGTCTCTTTTACAGCCTGCTGCCATTATAGGTTTTCCCTTCTAGTGAGAGAATGGTATGGTAGATTTCAGATTAATGAAGGCTACACACAGAAAGACCTCAAGACTTCTGGAATATGCTGCTCAAACAGTTTCCACTTTTATTTCTACTGCCTATCCATCCCTTGTCACATTTATCTCCAGACTTCTCCTTGTCCAGATCTATTCTGCCCCCACCAATCTTTTATTCATTGAAGTTTTTGAAACTTTGCACTTTTAGAGAGAGGTAAGGGATTGAGTCTGTGTACACAAAGGGACAGTAGGCTTGAGGTCTGTTATTTCTCACCTCCATGTATTATTTATTTAAAAACATTTTTTGCTGTTAAGAAGCATGTTATCTCTGGAGACACAAATCCACAGTTTGGGAACTGCAAAACTAAGAATCTCTGATGGAATCTTCTAGACTGAGTCCCATTGCGTAGATAGAAAGATTAACCTAAATAATCTATACAGAAGCTCCTGGAACATCATAAGAATAGGTCCCTAATCCATGAACTATTGGAACTCATTTACAAAACTTTTCTTAAACATTACATGCCTTAGTTTTTCATACTATAGAATTAGAATTTACAATCCTTATTCCGTGATGAGTTATCTTTGAGTTATAATGGATCTTAATTAAAACTATATTTAATAATTTTTCCCCTCAAAAAGCATTTTATCAAAAAAAAAATCCAATTTAAATAAAACTGATTTTTTTTTACTTTTTAAAAAAATCATTGATTTTTATCCACCCTGATTTGCAGTGACAACTAGCTATATAGCAGTTCAGTTTACAGCTGTTCAAAAGGACTTTGTTGCCAGTATGATTGCACCTACACTAAAGTTTTTGCCAGCATAGCTATTTCAGTTGGGGTATGATTTTTCTCTCTCCTTCCTTTCTCCGCCCCCCGCCCCCCGACCCCATGTGGCTGTGCTTCGAAAACTTAAGTGTAGACCAGGCTGAAGACTATTCTGCGAGAATGTTTGTAGTGTCTGTAGGATTAGACATTATGCAGAGCCTTTTGGTGGAGGGAAAGAAGTTCCAAAACCACAGGACTATGTAAGAATGTATTTTACAGTATGCTTGTTTTCAATATTGTATAAGAGATGAAGCCTGCTTTTATGGTACACAATGAAGTACAGTCTTCATTGATTGGGGTAGCCGTGTTAGTCTGTATCCACAAAAACAACAAGGAGTCCAATGGCACCTTAACGACTAACATATTTATTTGGGCATAAGCTTTCTTATGCATCTGAAGAAGTGGGTTTTTTACCCACAAAATCTTATGCCCAAATAAAACTGTTAGCCTTTAAAACAACAAGGAGTCCAGTGGCACCTTAGTCTTCACTGAGTTCATGTAATGAAAGTAGCTTGAAAATTAAGCAGCAAAGAGTCCTCTGGCACCTTATAGACTAACAGACATATTGGAGCATGAGCTTTCATGGGTGAATACCCGCTTCGTTGGATGCATGTAGTGGAAATTTCCAGAGGCAGGTGTGTGTGTGTGTGTGTGTGTGTGTGTGTGTGTGTGTGTGTGTGTGTGTATGTAAGCAAGAATCAGGCTGGAGAGAACGAGGTTAGTTCAACCAGGGAGCATGAGACCCTCTTCTAGCAGTTGAAGTATGATCACCAAGAGACGAGAAACTGGTTTTGTAGTTGGCTAGCCATTCACAGTCTTTGTTTAATTCTGAGCTGATGGTGTCAAATTTGCAGATAAACTGAAGCTCAGCAGTTTCTCTTTGAAGTCTGGTCCTTTAGTTTTTCTGCTGCAGGATGGCTACCTTTAAATCTGCTATTGTGTGTCCAGGGAGATTGAAGTGTTCTCCTACAGGTTTTTGTATATTACCATTCCTAATATCTGATGTGTCCATTTATCCTTTTCCGTAGAGACTGTCCAGTTTGGCCGATGTACATAGCAGAGGGGCATTGATGGCATATGATGGCGTATATTACATTGGTGGATGTGGAGGTGAATAAACCGGTGATGGTGTGGCTGATCTGTTTGGGTCCTGTGATGGTGTCGCTGGTGTAGATATGTGGGCAGAGTTGGCATCGAGGTTTGTTGCATGGATTGGTTCCTGAGCTAGAGTTACTATGGTGCGGTGTGTAGTTGCTGGTGAGAATATGCTTCAGGTTGGCAGGTTGTCTGTGAGCAAGGACTGGCCTGCCACCTAAGGCCTGTGAAAGTATGGGATCATTGTCCAGGATGGGTTGTAGATCCCTGATTATGCGTTGGAGGGGTTTTAGCTGGGGACTATATGTGATGGCCAGTGGAGTCCTGTTGCTTTCTTTCCTGGGAGTATCTTGCAGTAGGAGGCTTCTGGGTACACATCTGGCTCTGTTGATCTGTTTCCTTATTTCCTCATGCGGGTATCGTAGTTTTGAGAATGCTTGGTGAAGATTTTGTAGGTGTTGGTCTCTGTCTGAGGGGTTGGAGCAGATGCGGTTGTACCTCAGTGCTTGGCTCATGGATCGTGTGGTGTGTCCAGGATGGAAGCTAGAGGCATGAAGGTGTGCATAGCGGTTGGTGGGTTTTTGGTATAGGGTGGTGGTAACATGACCATCGCTTATTTGTACTGTGATGTCTAGGAAGTGGACTTCCCATGTAGATTGGTCCAGGCTGAGGTTGATGGTGGGGTGGAAGCTGTTGAAATCGTGGTGGAATTTTTCCAGAGTCTCCTTCCCATGGGTCCAGATGATGAAGTTGTCATCAATGTAGCATAGGTAGAGAAATGGCATGAGTGGATGAGAGCTGAGGAAGCATTCTTCCAGGTCGGCCATAAAAATGTTAGCATATTCTGGGGCCGTGCTGGTGCCCATAGCGGTGCCACTGATCTTGAGATATATATTGTCATCAAATTTGAAATAGTTGTGTGTGAGATAAAGGCACAGAGCTCAGCAACCTGTTGTGCTGTGTCATCATCAGGGATACTGTTCCTGACAGCTTGTATTCCATCTGTGTGTGGGATGTTTGTGTAGAGAGCCTCTACATCCATGGTGGCTAGGATGGTGTTTTCTGGAAGGTCACCAATGCATTGTAGTTTTCTCAGGAAATCAGTGGTGTCATAGAGATGGCTGGGAGTGCTGGTAGCATAGGCTCTGAGTAGAGAGTCCACATATCCAGACAGTCCTTCAGTGAGAGTGCCAATGCCTGCGATGATGGGGCGTCCAGGATTTCTGGGTTTATGGATCTTGGGTAGTAGATAGAATAACCCTGTTCGGGTCTCTAAGGGTATGTTGATTTGTTCTGGTGCTAGCGTAGGGAGTGTCCGGAGTGGATGGTTCAGTTTCTTGGTGTATTCCTCAGTGGGATCTGAGGGAATTGGCCTGTAGAATTTGGTATTGGACAGTTGTCTGGTGGCCTCTTCTTGGTGGTCAGACCTGTTCATGATGACAACAGCACCTCCTTTATCAGCCTCTTTTATTATAATGTCAGGGTGATTCCTGCTACTGTGGATGGCCTGTCTTTGCTGCTTTTACAGATCCAGACTAACACAGCTACTTCTCTGATACTTGAAAATTAAGGTAATTGTTAGAAAGCAGATTTTAAACTGAATTCTAAAATGAAGTGTATTTTTAATCCACTTAATGTTTGCGATAATAATTCAGAACTATAAAACTTCCTTCAGACCCCTGCCTCTGGCCAGTCTGTTTTCTTGGTCAGGTATTAAATGATTTATATCATGTGAGACTACTTCACATGATGTATTCATCTCTTGTTTAGCTCTTACATTAAGAGTTTGGCATGCTGGCTGTGCATGCATAGGATAGATGTTTCCCAGTTCTTCTTTATCAACTGTTTAAATATATCTCGTGCCTCGGTATCTACATGTGAAAAATGACTTGAGTTATTTTGTTTCTCTTGCTAGCACTTATGTATATAGGGGAAAAAAAGTCTAATTTCTGGTTTGTACTGTAGATTAAGAAAAAGTTTTAGTAGTAGTTCAGGATACTTTTGAACACTAAATTATGTATAATTGAAAAGTCACAGGATTTCCTTTTTAGCAGTAAATGGTCTCGTGTTTGGGATTAATTATGTTTATAGACATTAGGCTAAGGTTGTCTGTCTACTGTTGTGTGTATTTTGTTCAAAGAAAGTTCTCAGAGTCGTCTCTTTTTAGTTCTGTGCTAACTGTGGGGCATTGTTTCAGTACAGAATTACTAGTGTAAGATTCACCTAGTGTATTACATGGGTATGATTGTGCAGCACGTGACTTATGTTCAGTCTTATCTCTGTTATTTTGCCTTGTAAACTATTAAAAATTATGAGTATTGGGAATTGATATTTGGTCTTTGGAGTTATGGAGATGAGGTTGCAACAGTGTTAGAGACCCTAAGTTAGCTAAACCACTGATAAAATCTTTACTTCTTCTGAGGAGATAGTGAAGTAGACTAGTTGAAGTATTAGTGCTGCAAAGTGTTGGCCTAAATAGATTGCTGAAAATCTTGTAAGCTTATGGTCAGATAATGCCTTCCCTCTGCTCTCTGCCAATGCTGCTGCAAAACTGTCTGTGCAATAGATATACTAGATGGGCATAAATTGAAAGACTGTAAAAGTTTAACATTTAAATGAGATAATCAAAGAAGAAACTGATGATTTTAATGTAACTACTAAGTGACATGTTTATACTGAGAATGTAATATGATGATGTGTCCTGAGGAAATGTAAGAACAACTATTTTCATTAGATTTAGTGTTAGCAACTTTCCTTTTGAACATGGTTCTGCCAAGTGAAGCATCCCATATAATTTTCATTTATATTCAGATTGTGTCACGGAGATAAACTTTTGACGGAAACTTTCCCAAATTGTGGTTAGTGCTCAACATTCTGGGTGGTATCGGGGTTGGTAATGAAATAAAGAGCCTGTCACCTCTTCAGCTGTGACCTGGGTTGGGCCGCTAGTGTTTGAAAGTCATTACCCTTTGACAGCTAGATGATAAACAGAATAGCATTATGGCTCACTGACAAGGTTGGGATGCATATATTGCTGCTGCTTCATGTGCTGTACCTGGCCTGTGAATTAAAAGGTAAAAGTTTCCAGGGCTGTCAGACACCTTTCACAAGCACATAAGAAAGAAACACCCACCACTGTTAAGTATTAGGGCTATGGTGGGAGGGTTGTATCACTATTGTTGTGAGCGAAATGCATTAACACTTCACTGCAAATCTGTAGAAAATGAGGTAAAACATCTGAAGAATCACGTTCATTGCCACATTATAAAGTTAAGATGTGCAGCCTCATTCTGCTTTTAAATGGAGACAGAATGATTCAGAGAATAAATTGGAGTTAGTCTTTTTGGGTCTTGTAATAGATGTTTAATTTTAAATGGACTGAATCACGCTGAATTTCAGAAGAAACATGTATGTGATGTGAAAAATTCTCTTAGAACTATTGAAAATATTAGTGGTCAGTACTATTGTGTATTTATACATATATAATGTGTTCTAGTTTGTATAGATACATATTGAAACACAGTAGTTTTATTTTACTTACGTCCTTTAATTTTTGTAAATGATGATTATTTGAGGAAAATCTAGCCATTCCCTTGCATTCTAGTGTTTGTATCTTGGCACTAATGTGTTAATTGAAACGGAGTTCAATGTATGGAGTATTGTAATATATTAAAATAGCTTCCTTTTTTTTATGCTTGTCCTCCATAATGATCAAAATATCTGGAACGTTGGTGCATGGGACTAAAGGGATTTTTTCAAGTTTATTTTATCTGTGTATATATATGATTTTTTATAATAAATGTTCTACTTATCTTCATAAAAATAAATCGATAAAGTTAACTGTGTTCCTCCCTTGCTGTAATTGTTGTCAGCTTTATATATTTACAATGTTTTTGTTTAAATTCTTCACCATTAGAAGTGTATGGATACCTTTTGCAATTGGATATTTTAAAAATCTCAGAACTTTGAAGATTTTTTCATGCTTACAGTATGGCTGTTCTGTGAGAAGTTTAAATCCTAATGCAGTACTTAGCTATAATCCTTGGGTATCATTACTGTACTACCCCGTTCTTTGAGGGTGAAATGTAAAACATGATTCTAATCCTTTCTGGTTGTAGCTAATTTTGCTTTAAACTTGAAAGTGTTAACAACTTGAAAATATGATAAAGCTCAGTTTCATTTCTTGTTTATTGCTTGTTTTCCTATTGGACAGTAGGAAGCAGCTCTACCTTGGCAACTAAAGTACGCTATTTGCATAACCTGGTTTGATTGGCCAGCTCACTGACTAAGTCTTCCAATCATATGGTGTCGTTTTAGTGGTAGGGTATGCTAATTAGCTGCTGTTGCTGGGGTTCATAGTGGTATCTGTGTGCTGTTCTGCTGCATTGTGTTGCCTGGTGAGAGACATTGATAAATGAGTATTTAATGATCTGCAGCAGTTCCCACTTACTGCAGGCAGACACAGATTTTAGTACAGAAGTAGAAATAAGGATTTAATTGCTGTTAAATATCTAAAACTGCTCTATATAATCTTTAATATTAGGTTGATACTTAAAATGCTTGCCTTTACTGGAATACTTTATAGATTTTAAAGAGGAAATAGTGTGGTGTAGATGGGTTTTATTCAAGGAGGAGGGTTGGGGTTTTAGATTTTAAAAGGGTTTGATCTCAAAGTAACAAGACTGATATAAGCATGACTTTGTCTGGGAACATTAATGATGCCAAATTAATATCTGTACTACCTATAATATAGTATCCACTCGCTTTCACAAAAAATATCTAGATTGTATATCGATAGAATATATATCCAGAGTGCTCACTGTTCTGTAAGCACAGTGAGTTCGGATGTCATTGGTTTTTTTGTATAAATGTGTTTGAGAGGGTAGCACTCTTTCCATGCATGCTACCTAGGCAGTGTGGTCTAATGTGCAGAGCACTGGATTGAGACTCAGGAGATCTAGGTTCCACTTCCAGGTTGTCTGTTGGCTGGCTGTGTGACCTGGGGCAAGTCGTGTCTGGGTGCCTTGGTTTCTCCATCTCTAAGCTGGGAAGAATAATACTTGCCACCTTTGTAAAGCATTTTCCTGTTTGGTGCACTGATGAAAAGTATCCTGTAAGAGCTAGATATTAGTATTTTTATTGGTTCTGCTTAAGAACATTGGGGACACAGATCTTAAACAGTTTTCACCTTTGACTGATGTATACATCTTTTTCCTTCTTGTCTGTTCCCATTGCTGCTTTCTTACCTGTTCGTAGACCAACTTACCTCCTTTAGCCTTCTTTTTCTCTTTTTTGTCCACATTCCCAAAGAATCAGAGAAATGTATGGCTGGAAATGACCTTGAGAGATCAAGTCCAGCTTCCTGCATTGAGGCATTATCCAGTTAACCTAGACAATCTCTGGCAGGTGTTTTGTCCAACTTGTCCTTAAAAGCCTCCAATGACCAGTATTCCACAGCCTTCCTTGGAAACCTATTGTAGAACTTGACTACCCTCATAGTTAGAAAGTTTTTTCTGGTATCTAACTAAATCTTCCTTGACGCAGATTAAGCCCATTACTATTTGTCCAACGTTCAGTGGATGTGAAGAGCAGCTGATCACCATCCTCTTTATAACAACCCGTAATATATTTGAAGGTCCCCTCTATTGTCTTTTTTGAAGACTAAATATGCCCAGATTTTTAACCTTTCCTCATAGGTCAGGTTTTTTCAACCTGTTATCTTTGTTGCTCTCCTCTGAACTGTCTCCAGTTTGTCCACATCTTTCCTAAAGAGCGGCACCCAGAACTGCACACAGTACTCCAGCTGAGACCTCAGCTGTGCTGTTACATATGACACTCCTCTTAGTGCCCTTAAGAATGATACTGGCCTTTTTTGCAACTGCATCACAGTGACTTGTATTTAATTTGTGATCCACTATAACCCTCACATCAGTTCCAGCAGTGTTACTGACTAGCCAGTTATTCCCTGTTTTGTAGCTGTATATTTGATTTTTTTTCCTTCCTGAGTTTATTACTTTGCACTTTATTGGATGTCATTTTGTTAATTTCAGATTAATTCTCTGATTTATCAAGGTTGTTTCGAATTTTAATCCTGTTCTCCTAAATTTGAGCAACTTCCCTCCTCCCCTATTGATGTCGTCCACAGATTTTATAAGCATACGCTCCCTTCTGTTATCCAAGTCATTAAAGAACATATTGATTAGCACTGGACCCAGGCCTGACTCCTCCCGGGACCCACTAGATACATCCTCCCAGTTTAACAATGGAACAGTTGATAACTACTCTTCAAGTACTGTCTTTTAACCAGTTGTGCACCTCTGTGTAATAATATCATCTAGATCACATTTCCCTAGTTTGGCTTATGGAAATGTCTTGTAGGACTGTATAAAAAACCATACTAAAATCAAGATATTTCCCATCTACTGCTCCCCCCAATCTTAGTAAGCCAGTATTCTTCTTCAAGTGCTGTCTGTGTGGGTGCTCCACTTCAGGTGTCGGTGCCTCCTGATGCCGTCAATTGGAGATTTTCAGTAGCAGTGTCTGTTCCGGGTGTGCATTAGCAGTCTCGTGGCGCAACTGGTGGCTCATCTAGCATGCTTGTGGCCCGACCCCTTCAGTTCCTTCTCAACTATCCTTGGCTTGAGATGGAGTCTGTTAGTGATGTCACTGAAAACTGTAAAATAAGATTAGATTAAGTTAGCTAGCTTAGTTCTTGCCCTTGTTTGTTAGCAGTGTGTTTCTTAGTATAGCTAGTGTTCGTCAAACCTAGTTAGATAGCTGTTCAAATTAAAAAAAAAAACACTTCGGTTTTCCCCCACTTTTCACGAGGGATGCTTCAGATATGCCTGAATCCCTAGGTTTTAAAATATGCCCTTTGTGCAAGGATGAAATGCCAGTCTCAGTGGCTGCTCCTTATGTGTCCAATGCTTTGGTGAGTTGCACATACCACAAAAGTTCAGCAATTTTAAAGCTGGAGCAAGGAGAGATTGGGATTTTTGCTTTAAACTCATTTTAATGGAGAAATCCCTCACGCCAACCTCAGACCCCGGACAACCCATGACAAGGGACTCCCCGGGCACATTGTCTATGAACAAATTAAGTGCTATCTCCTCCATAAAATTCCCCAAGCCGAGAGCCATTGAAAAAGAAACAGTCTCTGTCAAGATGACGGCCCACGTAGCTGATCTCCAGAGCGAGCACCTTTGATACATCAAACACCTCCGTCACCATCTGCTCAGGGACCTCTGTTTGCAGGAGAAAGGAGTTGTCTAACAGGCATAAAGTGGCCTCCTCCTCCTCCATGGCATGGATTACCCCTTCGAAGGGCATGGTACTGCAGTCTTAACCACCTGTGATGGCTCCTCCTCTGACACCGACCTCATCAGAGCCAACTGTGGAACCCCACTAAGGCCAGCACCAAAGAAGGCTACACACAAAGGGATAGCACCGGCCAAACTTCTAATTAAGGTTGCAGTGCAGAAGGACACGGTACTGCATATGATGGCACTGATCCCCTTATTCACACATCAGATATGGAAGTTCTTCTGCTCCCAGATCTCTGCTGCTCGGCACCGAACCAGTCAGAATCCCCCAATGCTTCACCTCTTTTAAGATGATGAGGGTGACATGGAGGAGGCAGTTTTTTCATTTGGACATACCTGTCCATCAGGCACGGAACCTCATTATAGATCCAGAGAACAGAGCACCAAGGACATGCCTCCATGTCTCGCTAACCCCTGGATGTGCCCTCCCGTGCCATTCCCCATTCAATGCTCACAGTGGGACCCATGGGCAGCCTACAGGTCTCAAGTCCACAGACCTCCCATTTCTCACAGGAGACCTATGCAGTTCACCACTACATTATTACTCAAGCCCTCTGAGGTGACAGAGGAGGTTGGGGAAGACAGGAGAGAGACCACAGAACACGAAACATCCCTGTCATAAACAGATAAGTAAGAGTTAATAGAACAGAAGTACTTCATGTCTCTTTTGCCTGTAAAGGGTTAAGATCTGTGAGCCTGGCTGTCACCTGACCAGAGGACCAATCAGGGGACAGGATACTTTCAAATCTTGAGGGAGGGAAGTTTTGTGTGTGCTGTTAGTTTTTTGGTTGTTGTTCACTCTGGGGGCTCAGAGGAACCAGATGTGCAACCAGGTTTCTCTCCAATCTCCCTGATACAGGCTCTTATAAGTTCAGAATAGTGAGTACTGGTAGATAAAGCGAGTTAGGCTTATGGTTGTTTTCTTTATTTGCAAATGTGCATTTGGTTGGAAGGAGTTCAAATTGGTATTTTGCTGAAAAGATTTTAATTTGTACTTGTATACTTAGGCGGGGAGGGTATTCCCAGTGTCTGTAGCTGAAAGACCCTGTACCTATTCCATTTTAAACTTACAAAGATAATTTTTACTGTTTTTTCTTTCTTTAATTAAAAGTTTTTCTTGTTTAAGAACCTGATTTTTTTTTTTTTTCCTGATGAGACCCCAGAGGACTGGGTCTGGATTCACCAGGCAATTGATGTGGAGAAAGGAGGGAAGGGAGGGGAGAGAGAGATTAATTTCTCTCTGTGTTAGGATTAATTTCTCTCTCAGGGAGAGTCTGGGAGGGGGGAAAGAGAAGGAGGGAGGAAGGTGAATTTTCCTCTCTGTTTTGTGATTCAAGGAGTTTGAATCAGTGATCTTCCAGGGTAACCCAGGGAGGGGAAGCCTGGGAGAGGCAACTGTGACGGAAAGGGTTTACTTTCCTTGTGTTAAGATCCAGAGGGACTGGATCTTGGGGGTCCTCGGGCAATGTTTTGGTGGAACCAGAGTGTACCAGGCACTGGAATTCCTGGTTGGTGGCAGCGCTACAAGTACTAAGCTGGTAATTGAGCTTAGAGAAATTCATGCTGGTACGCCATCTTTTGGACGCTAAGGTTCAGAGTGGGGAATTATACCATGACAATCCCCAATCACAACTTCTCTTCTTCCTCTGATGAGGCAGTAATGCTCCCACCCTCACTATTACAGATGACTTCAAACACTTTCAAGAGTTATTCAGGCAGGTGGCACAGAGACAAAATATTCCTCTTGAAGTGGTACCAGAGACACAACACAAACTCCTTGAGATCTTACACACTTCTTCCATGACAAAAATAGCACTGCCCATAAATGATGCTTTAATGGAACCTGCAGATTCACACCCCAAGAAAAGGATTGGAAGAGATTGGACCTGTGGCAGTGAAAAGTTAACTCTTCAGTGATTCTTCAATTCTGCATGGCCAATTACATGGCGTTACTTGCTAGCTATCATCACGATGATGATACCAAAATGAACTATTTCCTTCAGGAAATTCTAAAGTGGAAAAGAAAACAATTCCAAGCCATCGTCAATGAGGGCCAACGTATTGCTAGAACAGCGCTTCAGGCATCCCTCAATGTGACGGACACAGTGGCATGCACGATGGCGACAGCCATCATCATGTGCAGAGCATCTTGGTTACCCTCATTGGCTATCCCAAGGGAACTTGAACAATGTAGAGGATCTCCCCTTCAACAGGGACAAGCTCTTCTCTGATCAGACGGATGAGGTCTAAAGTGATACTGAGGGCCGTCGGTATCTACATGCCCCCTAAGAGAAGACGCAGGTAACAGCCTTGCAATTGTAGCAGTGACAACACAACACAGCGCCAGCAGAGAGCATACAATCAAAGACAGAGGCACAGATCACAAAGACATCACTCTGCCAGTCTCAGGCTGCGAGGTCCCAAGCACTACCAAACAAGACGCAGTTTTGAAATGTTGGTCAAGGGTCTGACCGACCTCCCCCCACCACCAGCGCCAATGGGCGAGCATCGCAAACCTTTGATCATTGGCTTTGGCTTTTTTAACATATGTGGGCTTCTATTAACACAGGCCAGTGGGTTTTAGAAATCCATTCAAATGGGTTATACCATCCTCTTTACTTCCATCCCACCTACCCACCCCGTATCCCCATTCCTCTTCAGGATTCCTTCTCACGAGCACCTATTAAGACAAGAAGCTCATAACCTTCTACAATTTAAGGGCTGTGGAACAAGTTCCAACATAACACAGAGGAAAGAGATTTTATTTCCTGATTTGAAAGAAAAATGAAGGTTGGAGACCCATTCTAGATCTCAGAAAACTCAACAAATTTGTCCGTACGCATAAATTCAGAGTGGTCACGTTGAACTCTGTCATCACTGTGCTGGAAGAGGGGGACTGGTTCTCAGCCTTCGATGTATATTTTCACATTACCATCCATCCCAGTAACAGACTATTCCTACAGTTCACAGTGGGACAAGATCACTTCCAATACAGAATATTGCCATTTGGATTATCAGTGGTTCCACAGGTTTTTACCAAAACCCTAGAGATGGTAGTGGCCCATTTGTGCAGACAGGGAATATTGATCTTCCCATACCTAGATGACTACCTGCTAAAGGCCCTACCTAGACAGAAACATTATACATCACTCAACAAACCATTTCTCTTTTTCACTCCCTAGGACTACTAGTGATCGGCAACCTTTGGCACACGGCTGCCAGGGTAAGCACCCTGGCTGGCTGGGCCTATTTGTTTATCTGCCGTGTCCACAAGTTCAGCCGATTACGGCTCCCACTGGCTGCAGTTCGCTGCTCCAGGCCTTTGGGGGCAGCGGGAAGAGGCGCAGGCTGAGGGATGTGCTGGCTGCTGCTTCCTGCTGCCCCCATTGGCCTGGAGCAGTGAACCGCAGCCAGTGGGATCCAGGATTGGCTAAACCTGTGGGTGTGGCAGGTAACTAAACCGGGCTGCGTGCCAAAGGTTGCCGATCCCTGCTATATGGCATTATCAAAATAATTTATGAAGATATTGAATAGAATCAGACGCAGGTCAGATCTCTGCGGGACCCACTTAATATGCCCTTCTAGCTTGATTGTGGACCACTGATAACGATTCATAGAAACAGGCAAAAAAGGAGGCTAAAAAGGCAAATGTGAGGGGAGGAATGGCGGCTGCTTAGGAAGCATTATACGGAAAGCTGGAGGAAGATGGCAGGAAATCAGTTTTTGGATGGGCAATAAAGGGGAACATTGAAACACAAAATATGAAGAAATTTTTGTATGTGAAAGGTGGGAACTGTTTGGTGACTAAATCTAAAGAGATGTTAAAAGTATGAGAAAAATATTTCCAAAGACTGTTAAATAATAAGACAGAGTTGTGAGTGCTAGGTCCACCAACAGTTATTGTGAAGCCTCTCAAAAGTTAACAGTCTCTGTAAAGGAGGTAGAAGAAGCACTGAATGAGGTGAAGAGTGATAAAGCAGCTGGTGAAGATGAGAACTGTTGATATGATCATGGCATTCTGAATACAGGACAGTTTGAATACAGGAGAAAAGTGGCTACAAAAATTACTTGGTGAATCAAGTTAGGATAACAGAAGAATGGAGCACAGGATTGATTGTGCTTCTTTGGAAGGTTAAGGATGAGGCAAATGATACAAACATCTGTTGGGGCACCCCCCTGTTAAAACAGCTTGTTGAAGTGCCTGAGAGAGTTCTAGAGCCAAGGTTGAGGTAGGTGCAAGGTGGAGGAAAATATAGGAGTGAAGTACTATGGCTTTAGGAAGGGAAGGAGTATTGTAGATGCAAATGAGGTAAGTTTGAAATAAAGATAAATGGAGAGTTTAACTGCTAGGTAGCATTTTTTGATCTTGAGAAAACATGATCTTGGTTTTGTGGGTGCTGGTGTTTGGCATATTGAGATGGATGGGTGGGGGTCTTCAAGAAGTGGAGATGATAGAGGAGTTGTATCAAAGGTCAGGAGCTAAGGTGGTAACAATGCACGGAATTTCAGAGTTTTGAGGCAACAGTAGGATTAAGACATAGTAGTGTGAGTCAACTTTTCTTCATCCTAGCTGTAGAGTTAATTAGTGGGAGAACTAAGCCTTTGGAGATCCAGAGAAATCTAACATATGCTGACAATCTGGCCCCTTTAGCTGACAGCAAAGAGGAATTGGTAAATATGGTATCAGAGTGGGCATCCATGTTTGAAGATCATGATTTGAGGGTATAAACAAAGAAAATAGAAGTTATGTAAGTAGGGAATGTTTAAAAAAAAAAGTGATTGAAGTTTCAGGAGAGAAGCTGAATCAGAAGTGTTCTTTGGAAGTATACTTAGTGCCATTAGAGAGACATCTGGGGAATTGAAAAGAAGCTAATGTGCATGTGTGGCAGTCAAAAAGATAGCTGAAGTACTGTGGGACTGGCAAGTAAGTCACAAACTGAAAGGGAAAGAGTATGTTTTGTGTGTTTTGCCCCTGTCTGCTCTATGGTTTGGAAATGGTGGGTCTTACAGAGATGGAAGAAAAGATGATGCAGGTAGTAGAAAATAACACACTGAGCAAGATGGCAGGCAGTGGAGAGCGCACACAGTGTGTATGGAAGAAATTAGGGAAAAGATGAATTTGGGCGTCTCAGGAATAGGTTGAAAAGTGTACATTTGAGGTGGCCTGGGCATATGATAAGAATAGGAGAAAAATAACAAGCAAAGAAAGCATGAGAGGAAGGCTGTTTTGAAGAGAAAAGGACTGGAACTCCCAGATCTACATACCCATGCCATTGACTGGAAGGAATGGCAAAGAACCATGGGCAAGTCCAATTCCAAGTAAATGGTCGAAGTGAAGTGATTGAACCCCTCCACATACATTTGTTACCACATATGTTGATTTATAACTGAGAATGCATTACAAGGTTAATAAGGTTACCTTTGTGTGCTAGTAATGGCGTAGTATTTATCAACTACTAATTTATCTAGTAACTTTGACCCTTTGAAGTACATTGAGCCAAATTCAGTCTTGGTGTGAGCACGTGTAAGTCCCTTAAATTACAAATGGTGTTGCACTCCTGCCATAATTGAGTACATTTGATCCATGTTTTTTGTTTTTCAGATATTTTTGGGAAACATTTTTGCTCCCAATTTTCCATTTTTAAAAATGTCATGAGACTCACAACTTTTAAAACACAGACAAAAACATCAAACCTCTGATGATTAAGGGTTTACTCTTTGAAAGAAAGCCATTTGAGAGTCCATTTGGTAATAGCAGTAATGGTACTTTGCAGTGGTCTGCAGCCATTTTCAGTAAGTGTTGGTGTAGAGGGATACCCTAAAGTATGAAACAGTGTTGAGAGTAGCTTGGGAATATATTTGGATTTAAACTAATAGTTTTTCTACTTTTAATATTTAATTTATGTTTTGTAAACCTTGATTTGAGAAAACAGACTTGGGAGCACAACTTTTATTTGAATATAAACATCTAATGGTTTCTTTTAACAGACAGATTAATTTAAAAATTGTCAGTACATATGTCAAGGGTCTGGAAAGCGATAACGTGATATTGGGAAGTATGTTTTGGAGAGGAGAGTGTTTAAGGCCTTGCAAAATATGAATTTATTAATTCCTTAGCAGCTTGTATCTGGTCAATGGAATGGAATTTATAGGAACATACCAACTTAAAAATAACATATGATTTTATTTTACCTACTATTACAGGATTAATATGACTGAAAGAGAGAGAAAATATTTTTGTCTTTCAGTTTACTTCATGCATTTGGTAACACTGTATATAATCAATTTATCCTATTCCTTGTATGGGTCCATAAAATTGGCATTGAAACTCAAACTACATTTTAACAATTTTTTAAAAAAATTGCTTCAAGTTCAGTGTCAAATAAAATAGCTTATAAACATTCTAAATATGTAATTACATTTACATTTTATTCTTTGTTGCTCTGTGTTGTTTTGAACCTTTTATTGATCATAAAATACTATGTATCCGTTTTCCTGCAGGTGTGTATGTTCAGTTTGTAGTAAATACAGAGGTTTTGATTAAGTTTAAAAAAAAATTACAAACTGTGTAGCTCAGTAAACTGAGTTGTGTATACTTGCAGAACATGTATTAGAGCTATAATAGATCTGAAGGAATCTGTACTTCTGGGGGAATTCTGACCACTGTGTATAGGCAAAATTCAAGGAAAACTGCAAGAGCAGTCACATGCTCCTTCCTAACAGCGTAGGCATGTTGTTCAGGATGCCTGGAGGAGCCAGTGGAGAGGTAAATCATTGCGGAGGGAAGGTGGGGCTGGAGGTACCCCAAATGTTGGATCCTACCCTGTGCCAGGCTCCGCTGCTAGTCTTTGCTGGGATGGGGATGGGGGAAGATGGGACTTGCTCTACTCCTGCAAGGAGCAGCCAGGTCAGACCCATCCCCAGAAACCTCCCCCAGCTGTAGGAAGCTCTGCATACTCCCTCGTCTCTCACTTCCTGCCCCCAGTGCTCCTCAGCTGTGGAGGGAGGAATTACAGTACGGGGTAATACAGTACAGCTCCCCCCTCTGTCCAATCCCTTGCATCCAGATCCCACCATAATCAAACTCCCCTACCAAGCCTCACTTCCCCCCCCACGAGCTCCCACCTCTCTGAGCCTTACCCCAAGCATCTGGAGCACCCTTGCACCCAGACCTCATTGGGCCCTATGCCCTGCATCTGGACCCCCACCTCTGCACCCAGACTACCCCGCACCCCACCTCCACATCCAGAACTCCACCCCGATGAGCCTCACTCAGGATGAATTTGATTGAAATCGTGATTTAAATCAGTACTCAGGAAGACTCCATTTAATCATAGATTTCTACATAAAAGTGCATTCTTCTTGGTTGATATAACCTTAATACATATTCTTCAGAACTCAGAGATAGATGTAGGTTTCATTTTTAGAAGGTACACACTGTAGGTTTTTTTTAAGTGATTTATTTTGAAAACTTTTCAGATGAGTTTTACAGCTATATCAGAAAATGAATGCTTGTTTGGTTATTTCATTTACCAAAGGTAAATGAAGCAGATAGTTCACCTCCCAATGACTTCATAAATATTTCCAATTCAACAGGTTAATTATTACTATTTGGAGGATTTTCTTGCCATGCTGTATTAGGAGGAGAACATCACCAGACAGACATTTAAATTGTTTTATTTAACTAAAACAACAATGTTATGTATTCTGGACTTTTTTTCTACAACAGCTAATGGAATATTTCAACAAAACAAGCATATGCATTTTTGAATTTAGTTAAACATGCAAGTTTTTTAAAATCAGGTTTGTTTTTGCTAAAATTGTTTTAACTAAAATAGTTCAATGAAATATTTAAAAAAAATTTTAATAGACTATGTCAGCCAAGTCAACATGAGAAACTTTAAATATTGGCTTCTGCAGCTAACTCAGCTGTCTTCACCTTCATTTTCCTGTTTGTTCATAATCTGGAAAAGAAAAACAAGCTTTCCTGCTTTTTCAGGTCTCAAACGATTTATCAGTTTAGAATGAATTAGTCTAGGGTTTCTCAAATAGGGGTCCCCGCTTGTGTAGGGAAAGCCCCTTGTGGGCCAGACTGGTGTGTTTACCTGCCCCGTCCGCAGGTCTGACCGATAGTGGCTCCCACTGACTGTGGATCGCTGCTCCGGGCCAATGGGAGTTGCTGGAAGCGGCAGCAAGTAAGTCCCTTGGCCCACGCCGTTTCCTGCAGCCCCCATTGTCCCGGAGCAGCAATCCACAGCCAGTGGGAGCTGTGATTGGCTGGACCTGCGGCCAGAGGCTTTCTCTACACATGCAGTGACCTATGTTTGAGAAACCCTGAATTAATCCAAAAGAAGAAAATACTCTTTCTACACCATCAGAAGAAGCTACTGCTGTTAAAAATGAGATTATCACTTCAGTCTCTGAGTGCAAGTGGTTAAGTGGCTTCAACCAGTTCAGGGTGTGACTTTCTTTAAAACATCATCAGCAAACGTATTTCTTGAACGGTTCTTATTCCCAAACTGGATCTCTTTTACGGCCTGCTGCCATTATAGGTTTTCCCTTCTAGTAAGAGAATGGTATGGTAGATCTCAGATCAGTGAAGGCTACACTCAGAAAGACCTCAAGACTTCTGGAATATGCTGCTCAAACAGTTTCACTTTTGTTTCTACTGCCTATCCATCCCTTCTCACATTTATCTCCAGACTTCTCCTTGTCTAGATCTATTCTGCTCCCAGCAATCTTCTATCACTGAACTTTTTGAAACTTTGCACTTTTAGAGAGAGGTAAGATATTGACTCCATATACACAAATTTGCAGAAGGACAATGGAGTTGAGGTCTGTTATTTCTCACCTCTATATTCTTTATTTATTTAAAAACATTTTTTGCTGTTAACAAGCACGTTATTGCTGGAGATTCAAATCCAAAGTTTGAGAACTGCAAAACTAAGTATCTCTTATGGTATCTTCTAGACCAGTGGTTCTCAAACTTTTGTACTGGTGACCCCTTTCATATAGCAACCCTCTGAGTGCGACACCCCCAATAAATTAAAAACACTTTTTAATATATTTAACACCATTATAAGTGCTGGAGGCAAAGCAGGGTTTGTGGTGGAGGCTGACAGCTCGTGATCCCCCAGGTAATAACCTCACGACCCCCTGAGAGGTCCCAACCCCCAGTTTGAGAAGCCCTATTCTAGGCTGAGTACGGAGTCCCATTGGGTAGATAGAAAGATTACTTAGGTTAATCTGTACAGAAGCCCCCGGAACCTCATAAAATTGGGTCCCTAATCCATGAACTATTGGAACATATTTACAAAACTTTTCTTAAACATTACAATATATTGTCTCATATTATAGAATTAGAATTTATAATCCTTATTCCATGATGAGATAGTATAGCTCAAAGATATAGTTTAATTAAGATAGGTTTTTTCCCTCAAAAAGCATTTTATCAAAAAAAAATCAGATTTTTTTATTTTCTTAAAAAAAAATCATTGATTTTTATCCACACTGGCCTCATCCCCTGCATTCAGAGCCCCCCTGCACCCAGAGTCACCCAGTGAGCCCCAATCAGCTGCACCCATTCCCCCACTCACCCAGCACCTGGACCACCCCAATGAGCTTCCTGCTGAGCCAGATCCACGCACGCCTAAACCCACTCTGCTGAATCTCAATCACCTTCACCTGAACCCCCGCGCAGAGTCCCACTGCCCCTGCAACCTCCCAAAAGAGGTCCAGTGCATTCAGATCCCACCCACCCACCTGTACCCCCCACTGAACTGCCCTCATCCAGATTGCCTCATACAGCACCTTCTGACCCCACACTAAGTTTCTCCACTGTTGGCTCCTGCTGGGTTGAGCCTGCCTTCCCGCACCTGGTATGGAGAGGCAGGGCCCAGAGGTGTTTCTGGGGCAGGCCCAGCCCTTCCATTGGGTCAGGTTCAGCGTCACTGCCGAGTAATTGTCCAGGGGGGAGGTTTCAGGGAGATCTCCCACATCCATGCAGCCAGTTGCCTGTGCTCCCCACTGCCATGCTGGAGCCAATATTTATTTATTGACAAATAAGATTTGTAGAATGTTGCATATTTTTAAAATATGGTGCACAGAATATTTTTTTTTTGGTGCAGAAATCTGTGAAGAGTAAATCTGAAAGGCAAGGATGCTGGTACTGATGTAGCTTCACCATCAGCAGTATCCTCTGAAAAATAAGTAAATCTGTAGTACTGTTTAATCTTGGATTTATTTCTAACCTTTTAATCTGGCAGATACTGAACTATATTTTCCTGATTGCTCTTTACATGCAAACCTCTTGTTAGCCCTCTGTCTTTCAGAGAGAACTTCTTAACCACTTTCATTTTATAAACAAATGTTGGTTAGAACCACTTTTCTAAACTAACCTATTGAATATCACCTGTTCACTTTCATATGCTGCAATTAAGTTCATGTGCATGCAATTTTTGACTGAAGTAATCTGCAGTTTCTCAGACAAATTGGACAGAGTCTCATTGTACTTTGTCAGAACAGATCAAACTAGGTAGCTCTTGTGAAGTCTCTCATTCAGTTTACTGGATCCGTAGAAGTGTCTTGACATCATAGCTCTATGAAGGGGACAATCTGAATATGTTGCCATTGTTGTTAATTATACACTAGTGCCTTGTGGCCCTGAAGAGCCATGTTCTTCTTTAGTCTGTGATACAAGAAGAACTGAACTGCCTTTCCTTAAGCCTTCGAGTATTTCACTGTAAACAGAGCTGAACACCTCACCTAAAATTCTCATAATTTCTGCGTAACTTTTGATAGTAGGAAATCTTTCTGAGTTGTTGGGTGCTTCAGTTTTCTTCCTGAGAGTTCAGTAAACCAAAGTTTTATATACTTAAGCACTTCCCAACATTTTTGTCACACAATTCTGAATGTTCTGAAAAATCTGGGCCTGGGAACCCCAATTAATGAACACTTAACCATAATCCCTATATCTCTGTTCCTCGTTTGTAAAATTGATATTCCTTACCTCACAGGAGTGGTGTGAATTCATAGTTTGTAAGGCACTCAAATACTCTGGTGATGGGTGCTTTAAAAAAGAGGAAATTATTAACTCTTTATTCAGAGCTAGTTATGAAGAGTGCAGTAAATAAGGCATGGGGCCATCCAGTGAATGAGGAGGATAAAAAGAAATGTTGAATAGCTGCCAGTTAAGTGATCACTGTCCATCCTGTGCACTGAGCACTGTGTGATATAGGAGTTCAGACTAGATAATTACAGTAGTCCCTTCTGACCTTGACATTTATGAAAAAGGAAGGCATCCTATGGAATAAAAGAGTATATGAGCATGTAGTTAAAGACCATCAGAGGGGGATGAATTAAAATTACACAGCTCTGCCAAGCTGCCTCAACTGATCCTTCCACTATTCAATGTAGGTATATCTAACACAGTGAACCCTGCTGGAATGTGTGCAGGTAAATGCTGTAATTCAAATCCGTGGATCATAGCACAAAAAATGGTATATTCTCTTAGTCCTTTTTCATTTTATTGTAGATGAATAGATTTTTTTGTTTTGTGTTTTAAGACCAGAAGGGACCATCAGATCATCTAGTCTGATCTCCAGTTAATACAGACCAGAGAATTTCACCCAATTACTCCTGCATTGAGCCTAATAACTTGATTGGCTAAAGCATCGTCCATTAAGGCATCCGGTTATGATTTGAAGACATCATGGGATGGAGAATCCACCACTTCTCTTAGTAGTTTAACCTTTGTGCCACCTATACAGAACCATGCCCCAGCAGCTATTACCTGTTCTGGAGAGCAGAGTTAAGGTTGCGTTACCTTAACTTTGTATTTCCTGATTTCCAAAAGTTTAAGTTTAGCCCTTCTCCATATTCTAGAACCATGAGTGCCAGTGGACAGCCTTAACTTTGTGTTAACTATGGCTTTGTCTACACTGCAGTCTTATGTTGACCTAACATAGGTCAGTTTACAGCCACTGCATTAATTACTGCAGTGACAGATGTCCACACTACCTTCGCGCTCTCGCCTGGGAGCAGGGGGAGGAGTGGAGGGCAGTAGCAAAGGGCTTTTTGCCTCTGGCGGGGAGATACGCACCTGGAATCCAATCAGCTGCTGTGTTCCTGGTGGAGAGCCAGGACCCTGAGGGCAGCAGGATTCCCTACAGGGAGCCTAGGCAGCAGTCAAAGCCGGGAACCTGGGTGTCAGCCTGGCTTGGAGCGGAGACAGGACAGCAGCCTGGCTGGGGAGCCCAGGAACAGGCTCTCTCAGGGCTGGTGCTACCATTAAGGAGAACTAGGCAGTTTCCTAGGGCGCCAAGATTTGAGGGCGCTAAAAGTGGTGCCCCCAATTTTTTTTATATAGCAGTTCCTCCCCAAACGCACGATCACTGCTCCACTTCTCCCACCTCCCAGGCTTGCAGCACCAATCAGCTGTTTGGCACCACAAGCCTGGGAGGAGAATTAGAGCGGGGGCGGCGTGCTCGGGGAGGACACGGAGCAGAGGTGAGCTGGGGTGGGGAGGTGCTGCAAAGCTCTGAGGGGGAGCTGCCGCAGGGCTAGGAGCGGGAGGGGGTGCAAGGGGGAAGTTTCACCTTGGGTGCGAAGCTTCCTTGCACTGGCCCTGGGCTTTCTGGAGCTATGAAATTGACAAGAATAATAGCAAACAGTGGATGTAAATAATGCAGCGTCTGCACAGACACGGAATCGCCCTAACTACACCAACATAAGCTCTATGCCTCTCGTCAATGTTGTTATGTTGTCATAGCAGAGGAGTTACATTGGCGGAGGCTCATTTCAGTGTGTACACCTTCACTGTTTTGTCGATGAAAGCTGACTTTTGTTGACAAAACTGTAGTGTAGACAAGGGCTACTTTTTATTTAATATGTATTCAGTGTATAGATAAGTAAAACAATATGTATATTATGGTGTGGATATGTAGAGATTATAGTGTGTATATTATACATGTGTGCAGATCTAGTTATTGGATGCGTGAAACATGCAATCAAAGGCCTCCATGATATAAGAGAACTAGAAATGTAAAGGAGAACTTCAGTTTTTTTTGTATGAAGTAAATTTTCTAATCTTCCTTGGGAAGATATACAGTAGAACCTCAGAGTTACAAACACTGTGGGAATGGAGATAGTAACTCTGAACAAAATGTTATGCTTGTTCTTTCAGAAGTTTACAACAGAACAATGACTCAATACAGCTTTGAAACTTTACTATGCAGAAGAAAAATGCTGCTTTTAACCACCTTAATTTAAAAGCAACAAGCACAGAAAGTTTTCTTACCTTGTCAAATCTTTTAACTTTCCCTTTATCTTTGCAGTAGTTTACATTTAACACAGTACTGTACTATATTTGCATTTTTGTTTTTATTTTTGTTCTGCTGCTGCCTGATTGCGAACTTCTAGTTCCAAGTGAGGTGGGTGGTTGACTGGTTGTAACTCTGGTGTTTGTAACTTGAGGTTCTATTGTAAGTGGCCAGATAGTGTGGAAAAAGAACATTAATAGACATCTATTTAAATTATAAGTACAGTCACCTGGCAAAGCTACCCCACAACCTATAAAGGAATCCCAACTCATATTTTTCTTGTGGTGCTCCAGCCACCAGCGGTTTTCACCTTTCAGAATTGGTGCAGGCCCTTAAAGTACTGCTGCCATAAGTGGGGAAAGAGATGGAGCAGGATTTGTTGAGATGGAGGGATTTCCCCAAAGGCTCTGGCTTCTCTGATCCCAGACCTTTAGTAGTACACTATTCTCTGGATAAGGGAAGAAAATTTAGTTCATCCTCAGAATAGATTTGGAGCCACTCAGACATTAAATTAAGTGCAAATTTAAAACATTGAGTGTGGAGAACTTGTACCATGGTGCAATTATCTGAGGCCATAGCCCCATCACGCATCCACAGGCAGACCAGAACAAATTAGAGGAATCTGTTTTAGGGTTTTTATGTTGGTCCACTGTAAAATCTCAGGACCTCTCAAATTACTTAGATTGGCATAGGGAGGTATCTCATGGTCTTGTTGGAGTCTGTTCTCTCTCTTCTCTTGTTCTTTTCTTTTCCCTTGTATTTGTGGGGTGATATAGTTATAAATGTAATTCTTGTTTTGATGGAAAAGCATAATCAGGAGGGTTATGATGCATGGTGATGTAAAAGTGATGAAGCTCTGGATCATTATCATCTTCTCTGAAAGTTCATTCCACATCTGGATCCCCTAGACCAGTGTTTCCCAAACTTGGGATGCTGCTTGTGTACGGGAAGCCCCTGGCGGGCTAGGCCGGTTTGTTTACCTGCCCCGTCCAGAGGTCTGTCCGCTCATGGTTCCCACTGGCCGCGGTTTGCTGCTCCAGGCCAATGGCAGCTGCTGGAAGTGGCGCGGGCCGAGGGATGTACTGGCTGCCACTTCCTGCAGCTCCCATTGGCCTGGAGCAGTGAAACATGGCCCGTGGGAGCCGCGATTGGCCAAACCTGCAGAAGTGGCAGGTAAACAAACTGGCCCAAGCCCGCCAGGGGCTTTTCCTACACAAGTGGCATCCCAAGTTTGGGAAACACTGCCCTAGACTGAAGCTGCCTTGTCTTTGACTTGCATGTTTTGCTCTGAGCATTATAATCTCTGTTGTCCCTGAGAAAGGCATCTTGGATGGCAGTTTGTAGTTGCTCTTGAATTCCTCAAAGTAGCTAGGATCTGATCTATTAATGGCCTCAAAGATCAGGACCAAGGCCTTGAACTGACAGTAGAAGACTGGGGGAGAGTTGAGGGACCAGAGGAATGGGAATGATGCACTCAGTGTGTGTCTTAACTTAGAAAGAGGTGTTTGGTCTCTGTATCAGCTGGAGCCTGTCCATTATTTTTACATCATTTTAGATACAGCAAATTACAGTAATCCACTCTGGAGGTAACATGCTGAGATTACCATAATCAAGTTCTCTTATGGGAGGAAAGAGCAAAGTTTGTTAGTAAGATGGAGATGAAAAACAGCCTTTTTTATCACTGTGCACTGATACACGGGTGCCCTCCCACCAACAGCACAAGAAAAAGAACTCCACATGGACTCCTCCTGAGGGTCGAAATGACAGCCTGGACCTATACATTGAATGCTTCCGCCGGCGTGCACAGGCAGAAATCGTGGAACAACAACATCGCTTGCCTCACAACCTAGTCATGCAGAACGCAATGCCATCCACAGCCTCAGAAACCACCCTGACATTATCATCAAAGAGGCTGATAAAGGAGGTGCCGTTGTCATCATGAACAGGTCTGACTATCAAAAGGAGGCAGCCAGACAACTCTCCAATACCAAATTCTACAGGCCACTTCCCTCAGATCCCACTGAGGAATACACTAAGAAACTACAGCATCTACTCAGGACACTCCCTACACTAACACCAGAAGAAATCAACATACCCCTAGAGCCCCGACCAGGGTTATTCTATCTACTACCCAAGATCCACAAACCCGGAAATCCTGGATGCCCCATCATCTCAGGCATTGGCACTCTCACTGAAGGACTGTCTGGATATATGGACTCTCTACTCAGACCCTATGCCACCAGCACTCCCAGCTATCTCCGCGACACCACTGATTTCCTGAGGAAACTACAATGCATTGGTGACCTCCCAGAAAACACCATCCTAGCCACCATGGATGTAGAGGCTCTCTACACAAACATCCCACACACAGATGGAATACAAGCTGTCAGGAACACTATCCCTGATGATGCCACAGCACAACTGGCTGCTGAGCTCTGTGCCTTTATACTTACACACAACTATTTCAAATTTGATGACAATATATATCTCCAGATCAGTCGCACTGCTATGGGCACCCACATGGCCCCACAATATGCCAATATCTTCATGGCCGACCTGGAACAACGCTTCCTCAGCTCTTGTCCACTCACACCCCTTCTCTATCTACGCTACATTGATGACATCTTCATCATCTAGACCCATGGGAAGGAGAGACTGGAAAAATTCCACCATGATTTCAACAGCTTCCACCCCACCATCAAACTCAGCCTGGACCAATCTACATGGGAGGTCCACTTTCTTGACACCACGGTGCAAATAAGTGATGGTCACATTAACACCACCCTATATCGAAAACCCACCGACCGCTATGCCTACCTTCATGCCTCCAGCTTCCATCCCGGGCACATCACACGATCCATTGTCTACAGCCAAGCACTGAGGTACAACCGCATCTGCTCTAACCCCTCAGACAGAGACCAACACCTACAAAATCTCCACCAAGCATTCTCAAAACTACAATACCCGCATGAGGAAATAAGGAAACAGATCAACAGAGCCAGACGTGTACCCAGAAGCCTCCTACTGCAAGACAAACCCAAGAGAGAAACCAACAGGACTCCACTGGCCATCACATACAGCCCCCAGCTAAAACCCCTCCAACGCATCATCAAGGATCTACAACCCATCCTGGACAATGATCCCACACTTTCACAGGCCTTGGGTGGCAGGCCAATCCTTGCCCACAGACAACCTGCCAACCTGAAACATATTCTCACCAGTAGCTGCACACCACACCATAATAACTCTAGCTCAGGAACCAATCCATGCAACAAACCTCGATGCCAACTCTGCCCACATATCTACACCAGCGACACCATCAGAGGACCTAACCAGATCAGCCACACCATCACTGGTTCATTCACCTGCACATCCACCAATGTAATATACGCCATCATATGCCAGCAATGCCCCTCTGCTATGTACATCGGCCAAACTGGACAGTCTCTACGGAAAAGGATAAATGGACACAAATCAGACATTAGGAATGGCAATATACAAAAACCTGTAGGAGAGCACTTCAACCTCCCTGGCCACACTATAGCAGACCTTAAGGTGACCATCCTGCAGCAAAAAAACTTCAGGACCAGACTTCAAAGAGAAACTGCTGAGCTTCAGTTCATCTGCAAATTTGACACCATCAGCTCAGGATTGTGCTAGGGGTCATAGTGGACCACAAGCTTAATATGAGTCAACAGTGTGATACTGTTGCAAAAAAAGCAAACATGATTCTGGGATGCATTAACAGGTGTGTTGTAAACAAGACACGAGAAGTCATTCTTCCGCTTTACTCTGCGCTGGTTAGGCCTCAACTGGAGTATTGTGTCCAGTTCTGGGCACCGCATTTCAAGAAAGATGTGGAGAAATTGGAGAGGGTCCAGAGAAGAGCAACAAGAATGATTAAAGGTCTTGAGAACATGACCTATGAAGGAAGGCTGAAGGAATTGGGTTTGTTTAGTTTGGAAAAGAGAAGACTGAGAGGGGACATGATAGCAGTTTTCAGGTATCTAAAAGGGTGTCATCAGGAGGAGGGAGAAAACTTGTTCACCTTAGCCTCCAATGATAGAACAAGAAGCAATGGGCTTAAACTGCAGCAAGGGAGATTTAGGTTGGACATTAGGAAAAAGTTCCTAACTGTCAGGGTAGTTAAACACTGGAATAGATTGCCTAGGGAAGTTGTGGAATCTCCATCGCTGGAGATATTTAAGAGTAGGTTAGATAAATGTCTATCAGGGATGGTCTAGACAGTATTTGGTCCTGCCATGAGGGCAGTGGACTGGACTCGATGACCTCTCGAGGTCCCTTCCAGTCCTAGAGTCTATGAGTCTATGATTGAACAAAGACTGTGAATGGCTTGCCAATTACAGAACCAGTTTCTCCTCTCTTGGTTTTCACACCTCAACTCCTAGAACAGGGCCTCATCCTCCCTGATTGAACTGACCTCGTTATCTCTACCTTGCTTGCTAGCACACATATATATACCTGCCCCTGGATATTTCCATTACATGCATCTGAGGAAGTGGGTATTCACCCACGAAAGCTCATGCTCCAAAACGTCTGTTAGTCTATAAGGTGCCACAGGATTCTTTGCTGCTTTTACAGATCCAGACTAACACGGCTACCCTCTGATACTTTTTTATCACTGACAGTATCAGATCATCCAGGCTTAGTGATGAGGCAGAAAAATAAGAGGCCGAACTTTGTCAAACTGGATGCATATTTTCAAAGAAAGGAAAGTGTCCCAGGTAGTTTCTAGAAAAAACAGCAGCATTGGCTTTCAGTGAACTCCTGCTGTTTTTTTGATTTATAAGCCTTGGAAGGTTTAGGATGTAGCTGAGACTGTCTCTCTGAACCAGTGACATATTATCACAGTTAATATCAGGAGAGGTGTTTGAGCTGGTGTTCCTTCAATATAAATGAGATTTGCTGGCAAGCCTCATGTCACTGGGAGAAGAGCTTACACTCTCACTATGTTTAATTGATCTCCTTTACCTTTTGCAGAAAAAGGTAAGTGATGGTTTAGATGAGCAATTACAGTTACCACTACGTGTCCTGAAAAGAAATGATTTGAGGAGTTGATGTGCTGTGCTACCTATGCCTTGTCCACCATCTAATACTGCAAATTATGGAGATAGAGCCATAACCATGAAGATAGGGGCTTTCAGTGGTACCACATATACTATGTCCTTGTCTGAAGCCCAGTTGAGAGGGATCCAGGATGTTAGCACATGCCACTTCCTCACAGATTTTTGCCTGAGAGTCTGAGGTTGAAGAAAAGGTCATAGTTGGAACGGTCTTCTGGATCAAGTATTAAATTACTGAGGATTAGGTGAAGTTAGTTTTTCAGGGAGATTCTCTGAAACAAGGCTGCAATGGTTCCTTTAAGGAGTGGAAGGCATTGATAGTTTCCATTAGGTGCTTTTCCTAACTAGCACAATTACTAAAGTGATTCATATATGGTAGCTCAGATCTTTTTCAGAGTTTCTTGAGATTCACCAGTGCAATGGAGCCAAACTATGGGAATGGGCGATGTAGTTTGGTCAATTAGAACTAATCTACATGGATTTCAGTAAAGCATTTGATCCAGTTCCACATGGGAAATTATTAATTGGGATTAATACGAGAATTGAAAGATTAGTAAGGAACAGATTAAAGGAGAGACTGCAATGGGTCATACTGAAAGGAGTACTATCAGGCTGGAGAGAGGTTACTAGTGCAATTTCTCAAGGATTGGTCCTGGGACCAATCTTATTTTAACATTTTCTTTAATGACCTGGGCACAAAAAGTGGGTGTGCGCTAATAAAATTTGCAAATGACACAAAATTGGGAGGTATTGCCAATATAGAGGAGGACTGGAATATCATACAGAAAAATTTTGACCCTGAAAACTGACATAATAGAAATTAGATGAAATTTAATAGTGCAGAGTGCAAGGTCAAGCACTTACGGACTTACTACAAGAATTTTTGCTATAAGCTGTGGACAGGTCAGTTGGAAGCGACAGAGGACAACGAGAGACCTGGGTGTATTGGTTGATCATGGGCTGACTATGACCTGCCTATGTGATGCGGCTGTGTGAAAGGCTAATGCAGTCCTAGGATGCATAACTTGAGGTATTTCCAGTAGAGTTAGGGAAGTGGGGCTAAAATCCTAACTTTGTTTCAAGACTGAGCTTGATAAGTTTATGAAAGGGATGGTGTGCTTGCCTACCATGTGTGTGGCCCATCTGTGACTGCTGTTGACAAATATCTCCAGTGGTAGGAGATGGGACAGTAGATGGGGGTGGAGGGGAGGGTTCTGAATTCTCTCTCACTTGTCTGGCTGGAGAGTCTCGCCCATATGCTTATGGTCTAATTGATTGATGTATTGGGGTCAGGAAGAGATTGGCAGAGTCCCTGGTGTTTTTTCACCTTCCTCTGCAGCATGGGGCATTGCTCACTTGGTTTGAATTAGAGTAAATGTTGGATTCTCTGTAACTTGAAGTGTGTAAATCAAGATTTGAGGATTTCAGTAACTCATGCAAAGGTTATGTATCTTTTACGGGTGTTGGGTGGGTGAAGTTCTCTAATGTGTGATTATGCAAGAGGACAGCGTAGATAATCATGATGGTCCCTTCTGGCCTTAAAGTCTCTAAGTTTTAAATTTTTCTGCCTCATTTAGCTCCATTCCTGTTCAATCAATCTAGTCAGCAAAGAATGTGAGCTCTGCTGTAATTTGAATGCTGGGTCCAACTCTGGATTGCATTCTGGCTTCATTTGCTAGTTTGCTATGTTGAATAGCTACATTGGCCATGATTTGGTGTTGTGTTAGTGGAAAAGAAGAATGTATTTGTTTCTTTGTTGTGGTGATGTAGCCCTGTGAATAGTTTTTCGTGCTATTGGCATATGAATTAGGATTCTGTTTTGTACTATTTTCATTGTAATCATTTGCCTGTACATTTCTTCCTCTGTAGTTCATCTGAGCTATGATGATCTATGATGGCTAGGGACCAAAGTGTCAATTGTAATGGTCATCAAGTCGTCGTGCTTATTGGGAACCTTACTTTGTAGGTGATTGGCTTGTTGTCCCAGAATGAGTTGAACATTGAATAATCAAATATTTTCAAGGATGAACCAGCCTTGATTGCTTCCCTAGTAAGATGAAGGAAAGGCCCTGATTTTCATTAGGATGTGACAGTGGCTGGCCCAAAGAGTAGAATGTTTGTGGTTTCTCGCATACTGGAAATTGAGTTCCGAGTGTATTTGGCTAAGTGTGAGAGCAGGAGATGATCTGAAAGCATCCAGTGGTTCCTCTGTAAACGAAAAGATCGCACACTAATACTGGTGCTACTTGTATGGAAGTTGAAGTTGCTGAGTGTGATGACCCTCGAGGTTCCAGAACATTGCTGGCCAGCAGATCCATTATGTTCCTCCAGGAAATTTCCAGGATTTTCATCTGAAGAATCCAGACCACCAAGAGGCCTAGATTTTTTTTATTTTTGCCCTTTGCCTCACACATCAGATAGGTGCACTCAAATGTTAGTGTTTCTGCAGTGCATTTTCCCCTGCATCTGAGGTTGGAGGGATTAGGACAGCTATACTGCATACTTATTTATTCTTTCTAGCTCAGGAGTCAGCAACCTTTCAGAAATGGTGTGCTGAGTCTTCATTTATTCACTCTAATTTAAGGTTTCGTGTGCCAGCAATACATTTTAATGTTTGTAGAAGATCTCTTTCTATAAGTCAATAATATATAACTACACTATTGTTGTATGTAAAGTAAATAAGGTTTTAAAAATGTTTAAGAAGCTTCATTTAAAATTAAATTAAAATGTAGAGCCCCTCAGACCGGTGGCCAGGACCTGGGCAGTGAGATTGCCGCTGAAAATCAGATTGTGTGCCGCCTTCGGCACTCATGGCATAGGTTGCGTACCCCTATTCTAACTCATTATTGGATCTTTCTTGGCTTTCAATATATTGTAATTACTACATATGGATTGGATGTACTAGGGTCACGTTGAAAGTAGCATTGAACCAGGTTTGTGGTGCAGGCAAGGTCAGGTTTCAAGAATCAGATCTTGAATGGTGTTTGTTTTTGTTGATGATGACCTTGTATTCATCAGCAGAAGCCTGACTTTCTCAGTTTCTCTCTGTCTTCATCCCAGTGACAGCAGGAATTGGTAAAGAGAGGAACAATTGGTTTCCAGATTTTTCAGTAGGCCTTGTATTCCAGTTCTTAAAATTTTGAGTGTTTGACATTGATGTGCTGGCCTCTCCTGGAAAAGGTTTGCACAGTGGAATTGATCTATGGAACCAAGCACAAAAATGTGCAAAATTTGTATGTGGAATTGTTCCAGTTGGTAAATAGCCTGGTTAATTTGGGCTGCCTCCAACCTGAAACATTCCAGAAGCTGAAGTTGATACAGTATGCTTGCAGTTGCCTACCTATTAAATGGTGCTTCACAATAAGTGTACATACAGCATCACTGCTGCTCAATCGCCTAGTTTCCTTTTGGCTTCCATGTTGTATTTAAGTTATTTAACATATAAAACCTAAATATAATGGAACTTTGCCCTCTGAGAAACCAGTATGTCTGTGTTGTTACTGCAGCTGTCCTCTATAATGAAGCTTGAATGAGATACTGCTTGGTTTAAGTGGGTGGAGACTACTGGTGTGGCATTCTGATCTTCTCTGGAAGTTATTTTACCTCTAGATCCACCGGAGCCTGGTTTTGTTTAACCTTTTAGGTGTGCTGCAACGGGGAACATGAGACCAGGATCCTTATGTGATGCCTTTTTAATCTAATGTTTTGGTGTATACTTAGTTGCCAGTTCCACTGATTTCCAGAGTGCTCTGCAAGATGAGAGAGGATTTGGCCAAACTATATGTATGGCTTTGTTGTGGTTGATGCAGTTTTGTTTCACAAGCAGCCTGAATCTGTCAACCAAGGATTTTGCCTTTGCTTCTGGATCTGCTGGTGCAGGATGAAGGGAAGATTCTGTACTCAGATCTGAATTCCCTTCATCTCAGAGTTGGGCTGCTGGATGGATATTGGAAGTAGAGCATTCACGCTCTTTACCCATCCAGAATATTTTAGTGAACAGTAGAAGGCCTCTGTGAGGTGCTCACCTGGTGAAATGGGCAAGGTTTTCTTGCTGGTGTCATCAGAAGTCCCTGATTCCACAAGAAACGTTGGTGCTGGCGATCTTAGTCCTGGTCTACACTACAATTTTAGATTGAATTTATCAGCGTTACCTCGATTAAAGTCTAGACCTGTCCACACGATGAAGCCCTTTTTTCTGACTTAAAGGGCTCCTTAAATCGATTCTTTACTCCACCTCCGACGAGGGGATTAGCGCTGAAATCGGCCTTGCTGGGTCGAATTTGGGGTGGTGTGGATGCAATTCAACGTTATTGGCCTCTAGGAGTGATCCCAGAGTGCTTCATTGTGACCGCTCTTGTCATAAACAGATAAGTAAGAGTTAATAGAACAGAAGTACTTCATTTCTCTTTTGCCTGTAAAGGGTTAAGATCTGTGAGCCTGGCTGTCACCTGACCAGAGGACCAATCAGGGGACAGGATACTTTCAAATCTTGAGGGAGGGAAGTTTGTGTGTGTGCTGTTAGTTTTTGGCGGCTGTTCACTCTGGGGGCTCAGAGGGACCAGGCGTGCAACCAGATTTCTCTCCAATCTCTCCGATACAGGCTCTTATAAATTCAGAATAGTGAGTACTGGGTAGATAAAGCGAGTTAGGCTTATGTTTGTTTTCTTTATTTGAAAATGTGTATTTTGCTGAAAGGATTTTAATTTGTACTTGTATATTTAGGCTGGGAGGGTATTCCCAATGTCTATAGCTGAAAGACCCTGTACCTATTCCATTTTAATTTACAAAGATAAATTTTTTACTGTTTTTCTCTCTTTAATTAAAAGTTTCTTATTTAAGAACCTGATTGTTTTTTTATTCTGGTGTGAGACCCCGGGGGACTGTGTCTGGATTCACCAGGGAATTGGTAGGGAGAAAGGAGGGAAGAGGGGGAGAGAGGCTAATTTCTCTCTGTGTTAGGATTATTGTCTCTCTCAGGGAGAGGGAGAGAGGAGGAGGGGGGAAGGTGGATTTTCCTCTCTGTTTTAAGATTCAAGGAGTTTGAATCACAGTGATCTTCCAGGGTAACCCGGGGAGAGGCAACGATGGGGGAAAGGGTTTACTTTCCTTGTGTTAAGATCCAGAGGGTCTGGATCTTGGGCATCCCTGGGCAAGGTTTTGTGGGGACCAGAGTGTACTAGGCACTGGAATTCCTGGTTGGTGGCAGCGCTACAAGTATTAAGCTGGTAATTGAGCTTAGAGGAATTCATGCTGGTACCCCATCTTTTGGACACTAAGGTTCAGAGTGGGGAATTATACCATGACAGCTCTGTACAGTGCTCTCAACTCAAATGCACTGGCCAGCTAGACAGGAAAAGGCCCATGAACTTTTGAATCTCATTTCCTGTTTGGACAGCGTGGCAAAATGCAGGTGACTGCAGATCTCATCAGCAGAGATGACCATGATGGAGTCCCAGAATCGCAAAAGAGCTCCAGCATGGACCGAACGGGAGGTATGGGATTTGCTCACCATATGAGGAGATGAATCTGTGCTAGCTGAACTCCATTCCAGTAAACAAAATACCAAAACATTAGAAGAAGTCTCAAAGGGCGTGAAGGACAGAGGCCATAACAGGGACACACAGCAGTGCCGCGTGAAAATTAAGAAGCTAAGGCAAGCCTACGTAAAAACCAGAGAGGCAAACGGCAGCTCCGGATCAGAGCCCCGAACATGCCGCTTCTATGATGAGCTGCATGCCATTCTAGGGGGTGCAGCCACCACTACCCCAACCCTCTGCTTTGATTCCGTCAATGGAGAATCATGCAACAGGGAAGCGGGTTTTGGGAACGAGGAAGATAGCTCACAGCAAGGAAGCAGAGAAACCGGTTTCCCCAACAGCCAAGATATGTTTTTCAAGCTGGACCTGGAGCCAGTAACCCCCAAACCCACCCAAAGCTGTGCTCTCGGACCCTGAAGGTGGAGAAGGGACCTCTGGTGAGTGTACCTTTTATAAATATTACACATGGTTTAAAAGCAAGCGTGTTTAATGATTAATTTGCCCTGGCATTTGTGGCCAGTACAGCTACTGGAAAAGTCTGTTAATGTGTCGGGGGATGGAGCAGAAATTCTCCAAGGACATCTCCGTAAAGTTCTCCTGGATGTACTCCCAAAGCCTTTGCAAAATGTTTCTGGGGAGGGTGACCTTATTCCGTCCGCCATGGTAGGACACTTTACCACACCAGGCCAGTAGCACGTAGTCAGGAATCATTGCATAACAAAGCATGGCAGCGTATGTTGCTGGCATTCAGACAACATCCATTCTTTATCCCCCTGTGCTATCCTCAGGAGAGTGGTGATATTCATGGTCACCTGGTTGAAATAGGGTGGTTTTATTAAGTGGACATTCAGAGTTGCGCGTTCCTGCTCTGCTGTTTGCCTGTGGTTGAACAGAAATGTTCCCTGCTGTTAGCCACGTGGTGGGAGGAGGGGTGAAGCGTGAGAGATCTCTCACACCAAACCGGCAGGCCTTCAATACAAGAGGCAAAATACGACCTTTTAACGCCACTCTCCCCTTTCCTCCACCAGCTACAAATGTTTCTCCTTCACAGAGGCTAGTGAAGATTAGAATGCGGAAAAAAAACGCACTCGGGATGAAATGTTCTCTGAGCTCCTGCTGTCCTCCAAGACTGACAGAGCACAACAGATTGTGTGGAGGCAGACAGTGTCAGAATGCAGGAAAGCACAATATGAACATGAGGAGAGGTGGCAGGCTGAAGAGAGTAAATGGTGAGCTAAAGATGATAGGTGGCGTCAGCTTGCTGACAGAAGACGAGTTGATGCTCAGACTGCTGGATGATCAAACTCATATGCTCTAGTGTATGGTTGAGCTGCAGGAAAGACAGCAGGAGCACAGACCGCTGCTACAGCCCCTGTGTAACCAACAGTCCTCCTCCCCAAGTTCCATTGCCTCCTCACCCAGATGCCCAAAAATGCAGTGTGGGGGCCTCCAGCCACTCCACTCTAGAGGATTGCCCAAGCAACAGAAGGCTGGCATTCAATAAGTTTTTTAAAGATTTTAAATTTTCAAGTGCGGTGTGGTCTTGTCCTTCCCTCCTCCCCTACCCCTCCCAGGCTACCCTGGCAGTTATCCCTCTGTGCGATGAATTAATAAAGAATTCATGAATGTGAAGCAACAATGACTTTATTGCCTCTGCAAGCGGTGATCGAAGGGGGGAGGGGAGGTTGGCTAGCTTACAGGGAAGTAGAGTGAACCAAGTGGGGGGCGTTCATTAAGGAGAAACAAACGGAACTTTCACACCGTAGCCTGGCCATTCATGAAACTGGTTTTCAAAGCTTCTCTGACACACACTGCACCCTCCCGTACTCTTCTAACCGCCCTGCTGTCTGGCTGCACCTAATCAGCGGCCAGATGATTTTGCCTCCACCTCCCACCCCACCATAAATGTTTCCCCCTTACTCTGAGATATTGTGGAGCGCAGAGCAAGCAGTAATAATAATGGGAATATTGGTTTCGCTGAGGTCTGTCCAAGTCAGTAAACTGTGCCAGCATGCTTTTAATTGTCCAAATGCACATTCTACCACCATTCTGCACTTGCTCAGCCTGTAGTTGAACTGCTCCTGACTACTGTCCAGGCTGTCTGTGTATGGCTATATGAGCCATGGCATTAAGGGGTAGGGTGGGTCCCCAGGGATAACTATAGGCCAGGGGTAGGCAACCTATGGCACACATGCCGAAGGTGACACGCGAGCTGATTTTCAGTGGTACCACACTGCCCGCGTCCTAGCCACTGGTCCTGGAAGCTCTGCATTTTCATTTAATTGTAAATGAAGCTTCTTAAACATTTTAAAATCCTTATTTACTTTACATTCAACAATAGTTTAGTTATGTATTATAGACTTATAGAAAGAGACCTTCTAAAAATGTTAAACTGTATTACTGGCACACAAAGCCTTAAATTAGAGTGAATAAATAAAGACTTGGCACACCACTTCCGAAAGGTTGCCGACCCCTGCTATAGGCATTTGAACAGCCCCAACGGTTATTTTCTAGTCTGGGAAGAAAGTCCCTTCCTGCAGCTTTTGAAACAGACCGGAGTTCCTGAAGGTGCAAACATCATGTACCTTTTCCTGCCATCCTACGTTGATGTTGGTGAAATGTCCCTTGTGATCCACTAATGCTTGCAGCAGCATTGAAAAGTACCCCTTTCAGTTTATGTACTCGCTTGCTTGGTGCTCTGATGCCAAGATAGGGATATGAATTCCATCTGTCGCGCCACCACAGTTAGGAAATCCCATTGCAGCAAAGCCATCCACTATGACCTGCACGTTTCCCAGAGTTACTACTGTTGATAGCAGCAGCTCTTTGATTGCGTTGGCTACTTGGATCACAGCAGCCCCCACAGTAGATTTGCCCACTCCAAATTGATGCCCGACTGACTGGTAGTTTTCTGTCATTGCAAGCCTCCACAAGGCTATTGCCACTCGCTTCTCATCTGTGAGGGCTGCACTCATCTTGGTATTCTGGCGCTTCAGGGCAGAGGAAAGCAAGTCACAAAGTTTCATGAAAATGCCCTTACACATGCAAAAGTTTCCTAGACACTGGGAATTGTCCCAGACCCGCAACACTATGCAGTATCACCAGTCTGTGCTTGTTTCCCAGGCCCAGAATCGGTGTTCCGCAGCATGAACCTGCCCCCATTAACACCATGATGTGCACATTGCCGGGGCCCGTACTTTGTGAGAAGCCTACGTCCATGTCTATGTCCTCATCGCTTTCGTCACCACGATGCCTTTCGCCGCCTCATCTGGTTTCGCTTTGGCAGGTTCTGGTTCTGCATATACTGCAGGATAATGCGTGTGGTGTTTACAGTGCTCATAATTGCCTTGGTGATCTGAGCGGACTCCAGGATCCCAGTGCTATGGCGTCTGGGCTGAAACAAGGCGCGAAACGATTGTCTGCTCTGACAGAGAGGGGGGCGACTGATGACATGGCTTACAGGGAATTAAAGTCCACAAAGGGGGTGGCTTTGCATAAAGGAGAAACAGAAACAACTGTTACACAGAATGGCCCCTTCAAGGATTGAACTCAAAACCCTGGGTTTAGCAGGCTGTTGATTTTACGGAGGGAGGAAGCAAATGAATACAAAACAAATCGGGTCTATGTCTTGTTTTGATCCACTCCATCTATCTTTTACATCTTTAGGGTGGCAGCAGAAAGTGTAGTTTGACTGCTAGCATCGTCATCTTCTGGGTCCTCGGCAGAAGATGCTGCATTACGACTGCTAGCCATCGTCATCTCCTGAGTGCTCGGCGGAAGATCAGAATGATCTGGCTGAGTCACTCTCGTGTCTGCCCAGGCATCCCTAACTGACCTCACCGAGATCGGTTAAAAGAGCACCCAGGAATGCGACTGTTTGAGCTGATGGCAATCTGTTCCCTGTTACTTTTCAATGAAAACATCCTTTCTGGTTGCCTTTACGTCTCTGAGGATGGTAGAGAGAGATCCAAGCATTGATGGTGGTCCCTCCTTATACTGTTTTGTTACCTAGACAAGGTGTCTGTAAGGGCACATCCTAAGTTCTGGCTTCCATGTATTCCATGATTCCACAACTGTGGTTTCTTCTGAATTTACTCTCTTTTCCCCAGAGTTGTGCTGCAAATATAAACTTGATTTTTTAAATAAAATTTTGTTCAACCCTGGAGGACAAATTAAAAAGTGTTTGTTTAAGATAAAACCTTGAACAGAGTGCGAGCCAATGAAATGACCTCTACAGAGTACCTGAAGCAGTAGCTCTTAAGAGGAGTGAACCCAGTTAGGGCTCTGTGGACTTCATGATGCATGGGACTTGGCATTTTTCAAGGTTTTATAGAGCCTGGCATTTTAGCCACAGAATTTGCCATTTTGATGCAACAAGACATCCAGCCTTTGTGTGTCTATCTCCCTGCCCTGAAGTTGCCTCTTGCACTTCAGTTTTCCCTGCCTAAAAGGTAATAAAGTGAGTTGTAGTGCATACTTCATGACGGAGCTGTGCAACAGGGGTCAGGAAGTTAGGGCTAGTGTCCAGCTTGTAGTCAGGGAGTGTAGGATCCAGAAATGTAGATTGGTGAACTAGGCTGTCTTTTGTCAAGCTGCCTGGACAACATCTTGGGAACAGCGGCCTGGGAATTATAGCTGGCCTGCTTGGAGGTCATAGCAAAAATTCCTATCTTTGAAAATAATCGCTGACATATTTTATTGGTATTTTTAATTAACGAATCATGGGTGAGGGTGTCTGTGAATGGGAGTTAAGGGTTACAGTACTCTTCTCTCTCAGTGAATATTCAGCCACAATTGAGATCAGAGGCACTCAGGCTGAAGCTTTATCAGTATAAATGAGAGGGAGCATTCTCAGAGGGTCTTTGTTTTGGAATTTGCTTCCCACTTTGGTCCTCCAGTGTCCAAGTTTGTTAACATTGTGGGCGCCCTGCAAAACCATCTTCTGTCTTCTTTCTGATGTCAGGGATAGGGTAGACTTAAGGGGATATGATATTGAGCAGTCCTTTCATTATTTAGTTATTTTAATGTTTGGGATTGGCTTCTAAAAGGACCTTGAATTGCATTTTAGAAATTTAAATAAATAAAAAATGGTGGTAGAATAAATTAATGCTTTAAAATAATTTACAGGTTATTGCTGCAGAACTTAGTCCATTGTGTTGCAGTGTACACAAGGTCCCAAATGTATCCTCTATTTTAAATAGTGTCCAAGACATTTTATAACTATTGTTTAAATGACTCTGCAAATTAACAATTTCCTAGTTTCCCAAGTGTTATGTGTCAGCATAATTTTAAAAGTTCCCTTTGTCGTATTCATAGACTTTTGAACCACTACATTGTGGCAGCTATGTCCATAATTTAAAAAAAAAACAAACTCAACATGAGGAAAATTTGTTTTAACAGAGACAGCTTTCTGGTATCAGCCTGTTGAAGAATTTTAATGAAGATTTTTTTTATGTCTTATCTTGGAAAGAGCTGTTGTCTAGTTTTCAGAATTGAAGACTTGCCTACATTAGGAAATTGTAGGGGAGAAAAAAAATCTCAGTGGTATTACCATTAGATCAGCATCAGTAGGAGAGGTGGTATAGAGGTTTCAGCAACTGGACCCTTTTTAACCAACTTGTCAATTAAACCTGCTTTTTTCAAGTTGAACATAGCAGTAATATGTCAGAATCCACCAGTACCTCATCTGTGTTAGCGCTTCAGCTTAAAACTAGTTTAGTTTTAAAATATTGTTTTCCACGTAGTCTGCCTAGAGCTGGGCAAAAATAGATTTTTGATTCGCTGGTAGTTCTGAAAAATAAAAATAAATCTTTCAGGTTGATCCAAAAAACAAAATTCAGAAAAAAAAAGTCAGTTTTGGAAAACTTTATTCATCTTGAAATGTTTTGTTTTGAGGCATTTTTAAATGGCCAAATTCAGAAAATGGAGGAAGTAGTTGGGCCCTACTTTTAATATTTAGCCCAGTTAGGACACTCACCTAAAATATAGGAAACCTGGTTTCACTTCTCCCCTCTGCTTAATATGGAGCAGCTCTAATTCCACCTGAGTGTCTATTCTTTTATTGTGATTCTGCAATATTTTCCGTTCACTTACATTTTTGTGTTGTCCTTTTCTGCTGTGTGAGAGACTCTCATAATCCAGGAGAACTGAAGTGATGAAATTGATTGTACAGAAAGATCTCTCATGGCATAGAATAGAGAAATTAGACAACTATATTTTCTTCTAATCTCTTTTCAATTATAATTTTAGATGTTACTTGTAAAAATGGGAGCTAAACAATTTTTCTAACACATTTTTTAGTTCCCTGTTACTTTTCAGTGAAAACATCCTTTCTGGTTGCCTTTACATCTCTGAGGATGGTACAGAGAGATCCAAGCATTGATGATGGTCTCTCCTTATACTGTTTTTGTTACCTAGAGAAGAGGTCTGTAAAGGCACATCCTAAGTTCTGGGTTCCATGTATTCCGTGATTCCACAACTGTGGTTACTTCTGAATTTACTCTTTCCTACAGAGTTGTGCTGCAAATATAAACTATTTTCCATTTGTAAATGGGGTGTGATAATACTTTTTACTCACCTTTTGTGCACTTTAAGATCTCTGGATTAATACTACTGTATATGTACAAAGTATTATTGTAAGCGTGCAGACTCACCTCTGCGGCGCCTCCTGCAGGGCTCTCAGGGAATTAGCTTGATTTCCAGCCTGGAGCGCCCTTTGCAGGCAAGTGATCCACTACCGCTTGGCCCCCGTGTCCCTCCCTGGACTCTGGTGCCCTGTTAGCTGGGGTGCTGCCCCCTCCAGTAACCCCTTTCTCTTAGGGTCTCCCCTCCCTAAGAAACCCCCACCCACTATCCCCACCTTGCCTCAGTATATGACTACTGCCAGTCATCATCTAGCCCCCATGCCATGGGGCAGACTGCAGTATCAGCCTACTCATCACTGGCAAGGTTGGGTTTGGACCTTCTGCGTTTACCTATCTCTGGGCTGACCTCTGCAACCAGCAGTACCTGTTGGCCTTATGCTAGTTCGCAGCCTGGGGCTTTCCAGGCTGGAGCTCCCTAACTCCTCTGCCTTTCCCCAGCCCTGCTCTACTCAGGTACCCTGTCTCTAGTCCCTGCAGCCAGGCCCTTCTCCCTCTACAGGCAGAGGGAGACTGTTTGGGCTCCTGGCTCATCGCCTTTTTATACAGGCCAGCTATGGCCTGATTGAGGCGTGGCCCAGCTGCCACTGCTTCCCCAATCAGCTCAGCTTTTGGAGCTGCAGCCCTCTCCAGGACTGCTTTTTAAACTCCTTCGGGGCAGGAGCTGGTAACCACCCCACTACAGTTATTTTATCTGGTGTTGTTTATTTTATGGCATTGGAAGTGGAGATCAGCTGGTGCAAATACCATGAAGATGTAAACATTACACTAAAATCTTGAATTATTTTTCTAGGAGGAGAGACTTCAGCATGCAAACCTTCATCTGTTCGGCTTGCACCGTCATTTTCATTCCATGCTGCTGGCCTTCAGATGGCTGGACAGATGTCCCATTCACATCAGCAGTACAGCGATCGTCGGCAGCAGAACATAAATGACCAACAGGTTTCTGCCTTATCCTACACTGACCAGATTCAACAACCTCTAACCAACCAGGTACGTGATATCAGGAGAGAGACTTTTCAGTTTTGAGATACGTGCTTTCTTCCTTAAATATTTAAATATTTTGGGACACTTTACCCATTACTTTTTTTAAAATAGAAACATCTATAATTACAAGGTTCACATCTAATGCATCTAGATCAAAACTTTGATTTTTTTTTTTTTTTTTTAAGTTGAGAAATACTGTTGCTCCTTTGTTAGAGGCTTCAAGAGACAGTCTTTTGGCAGTTAAATAAATACTTGCCTTATTTGTGAAAGGAAATATTCTATTCTAACCATTATTGACAAGGAAAGGAAGTAAAGTAATCTGAGGGGAATTTATGGCAATTAAAGATCAGTCTAGTGGTAATCATGAAAAATGTAAATTGAAGTCCAAGTTTGACTGCTTTATTTTTTTATTTTCTTTCTGTTATAGTGGACAATTTTATAGGTAACTTTGGATTGGAAACTTATTGTACGGAACTTTATAAAGATCTTGATTTCAAACAATAATACAAATATTATATTATCACTTGGACTTCTTCACTGCTCCTCTTCCACATCAGAGTTCTGTAGTCTCATATATTAGCCCTTATCTTGGATAGGTGATGATGTGATCATACTTGGGGAGTAGGAGGACTCCAGCTGGGTACTATCTGGCTGACATACCTTCCTTGGTGTCATTGGACTATGACAGTGTCTTCCTACCTATGAGGGCTAGATTATCTCCTTGCTCTCCCTGAGAGCATTCCTCTGTAGTTCCTCCTCCTTAAAAGCAGTAGGGAAGCTGACAGCCTGCTTAAAGGGGACAGCTTAGCAACTGCTCCCTGCTTACACCCAGTTTGACTGACTTTTGATTTAATTAGTCTTTAAATTGTGCCTTCAAAACATACAGGATGGTAAAATGAGCCCAACATAAAAGGAGGGAATGCCGCTGCTGTGCCCTGGTGCAAATCATCCCACCCCATCTAAGCCACCTTGGATGTGCTACAATACTATCATGAAAGCTTTTACCAGGACTCCTAAGTGTGTTGCTCTGTGGAAAAGCAAGATGAGGGAAGGGACCACAGAAGAAGAGGAAGAAATAAGAGAAGATGAGTGTGATCAGGATCAGCTCTAAGGCCACGTCCAGACTAGGAATTAAAATCGATTTTAGATACGCAACTTCAGCTACGAGAATAACGTAGCTGAAGTCGAATTTCTAAAATCGAGGTACTCACCAGTCTGGACGGGGCTCCATCGATGTCCGCGGCTCTCCGTGTCGATTCCGGAACTCCGTTCGGATTGATGGAGTTCCGGAATCGATGTAAGCGCGCTCGGGGATCGATACACCGCGTCCAGACTAGACGCGATATATCGATCCCCGAGCAATCGATTTTAACCCGCCGATGCCGCGGGTTAGTCTGGACGAGGGCTAAGAGATGCAGGATCCTCCAGCATGTAGGGAGGAAAGGGAAGTTGAGGCTGTTCAAATGGAAGGACTTACCAGACTTACTTTCCAGAATTGCTCAGCTCCTGAAAATTGGAAATGGGAGAGCCAGGTGCTCTGATACCTAGCAATCCCATCCTGCCTAGTTCATATAGGTCCCAGAAAACTCCATATGTTAAAAACAAGACATGATGGCTCAAGAGTAGGAATTTTCATTAAGAAGGTGCCTGCAGGCAGGCTTGTGAAGATTCTGTATCCACCAACAGAGGAAAAAATGCCAAGATCTATCTGACTGTCAGTAGATATAGCCACCTCAAGAGTGGCAAAAGGGGTGATAGTACCTATCAGAAGACATGTTTTCCTTTTAAAACTGCTGCTTAAGAGAGAAGTCAATCTGCTTTTAAAGGGGCATTTAGCTCAAGAACCCTGCAGGGGACCTTGTATGTGATTTATCCTCCTAGGGTAATATTTGGGTGAAAGCACAGATTTTTCATGTTCTCTAACACTAAGGATAAACAGATGGTAATGGCTGAAATGCTGCCCTTGTTGGGACCTGCATTGTTTTTCATGACCAGGACCACCTTAGGAGCCAAGGTGATCTTCATAGCAGTAAAGAGGTCCCTGAGGGCTGAAGCAGTGGTCAACTGATTAGATAGCCAAGGCCAGCCTAGCTTCTCTACCCTTTAGGAGAGCAATCCTGCTTGGCAAAGAGCTTCAGAAGCTGTAGAAGTCTTTCACAGATAGGAAAAACTGAGTCTTCCCACAGTACAGCTTCTGCAGACACTGGTACAAATCTCAACCTTGGTGGGCTCTTACCTCTCTAAACCTACCCCCATAAATCAGAGAAAAGAATACCTTTGGCAGGCTTCTTTTTGAGGAAAAAAATCAAATTACTTTTGTACCCACAGAGAAATGCACAGGAGCCCCAGCCAATCAGCATGAAGGTATGCAAACGTGTACCACATCTTTGCCACTTGCCAAATACGTAGGTTAACACCATTTCGGATAATTGGATATTGCATGCAGTACCCTGACACTTTTGAGGAGACTACCACTCCAATAGCTTTTTTTGCTTAGTCACCTTGCTCTAGTGCAAAAAAGAAGCAAGGTGTACAAGACTGTAGACACCCTGCTGGATTTGTAGAAAATCCCCGAAATCATACCATTTTCCTAGTTTTTTAGTGGGAGCAAGGGACCTATTCTACATACTTCACATTTCCCAAGACTAATGGTGGACAGTGCCCAGTTTTAGACCTGTGTTTGGCACTAGTGTGACTGCTGTTGAGATATTGTGTCCCTTTCTGGGATGTACAGCTCAAGAATGATATTGATAAATTGGAGACAGCTCAGACAGTAGCCAGGGAATGATTAAAGTGTTGGAAAATATCCGTTATAATGATAAACAGGTTGAGCTCTTTGAGGCTATCTGAACATAGAGTAAGTTAAGGGGTGACTTGATCACCGTCCATAACTACCTACATAGCAAACAAAAATTTGATGCTAAAGAGCCCTTCAGCCTAGCAGATAAAACTATTACAAATAAGAATGACTGGAAGCTGTAGCTAGACAAATTCAGACTAAAATAAGGCACTGATGTTTAAGAGTAAGAGTAATTAACCATTGGAGCAATTTTACCAAGGGGTGTTGTGGATTCTCCATCACTGGAAATTTTAAAGTCAAGATTGCATTTTTTTCTAAAAGATATAGTTTAGTTCAACAGGAATTAATTCAGGGAAGTTCTGTGGCCTGTGTTATACAGGAGGTCAGACTAGATCGGGGTCGGCAACCTTTCAGAAGTGGTATGCCGAGTCTTCATTTATTCACTCTAATTAAAGGTTTCACGTGCCAGTAATACATTTTAACATTTTCAGGAGGTCTCTTTCTATAAGTCTATAATATATAACTAAACTATTATCGTATGTCAAGTAAATAAGGCTTTTTAAGTGTTTAAGAAGCTTCATTTAAAATTAAATTTAAAATGCAGAGCCCCCCGGACTGGTGGCCAGGACCCGGGCAGTGTGAGTGCCAATGAAAATCAACTCGTGTGCCAACTTTGGCACCTGTGCCATAGGTTGCCTACCCCTGGACTAGATTATCACAGTCATTCCTTCTGGGATTAATCTGTGTATCTATGAAAATAAATTCTTCATTTCAGGGATAAAGAAAGGTGAAATCGTAAATTAGGGATTCGGTCAGACAATTCAGGAATTTGCCTGTTCCCTGGATCTTCAAGATGCGTATCTGTGCATTTCAATTTGGCATCACATTGATGAATCCTATTTTACACAATATTTGGGGTATTTCTGGCAATATCAAGCTCTCCCAAAATAGGACCTAGCTATGTACTGAGTCTGTGATGAATTTCCTGTGACCCAAAGCAGGCTCCAGTATGTAGACCCAAGGTAGGATCATCAACAGGGAGTTTCATGTCACAGTGTCAGCAGCTGGTCTGTCTGTGAGCCCAGTTAACACAGAAGCAGATAAAACCCTAATTCAGGACAGCTGCTGAAGCAGCAACACCAATTGCCAGCCCTGCTGCAACTGCAGGTAGTGTTCTCCTAGGATTACGTATGGGTACTGGAGTCTATGGCAGTGTGCTTGACAATAGTTCCCTGGATTGACTTCCAAATAAGAGTGCTACCGTGTTTTCTGCTCTCAAACTGAGCAGAATCAGACAACTCCAGGCTATATCATCAACTGCTCTCTGAATTCAGAATGGCTCTAAGGTGGTGGCTAGACAACACAAATCAGAAGAGTTGCTCTCTGGGTTGTCCCTGATAATTGGCTGATTTAAGGCTGGAAGCTTGCTAGGATGGGGAAGCCAACTAAGCAATTCAGTGGCTCAAGGGAAATGGTCCACAAGGGAGAAGAGCTTGTAAGTCAGCCACCTCAAAATTAAGGCTTAAGGCTCACCTTGCTCCACTAATGCACTATGATCACAGTTTGGAGTTCCCCTCATCTAGATCTAGCTTAGATCCACTCCAGTCTGGCTTGCATCCCTTCCATTCCACTGAAATGGCTCTCATCAAAGTCTCTAATGACTTCTGCTTAGCCAAAGCTCAGATTCAGTACTCCATCCTTATCCTCCTTTACCTGTCAGCCACTTTCAACACAGTCAGCTGTGCACCTCTTGAAATCTTCTCCTCCCTTGCCTTTTTGTGACTTTTCTCTCCTGGTTCCCCCTCATCTCTATTCTCTCCTTTTGGATGTCCTTTGGAGGATCCTCCTTATCACCCTGTAGTTTTCTGAGTGCGTTCCACAGGATTCTGTCCTTGGTCTGCTTGTCTTCTCCCTATACCTCATCTCTAAGTAATCTCATCCTAAAACACAAATTCCGCTATCATCTCTGAGCTGATGACTCTTGTATCTGCCTCTCTACTCCAGACCTGTCATTGTCTGTCTGTCTGTCTGTCTGTCTCTCTCTCTCTCTCTGACATCTCCTTGTGGATGTCTAGACCTCATCTCAAGCTTAACTTGACTAAAATAGAGCTTGTACTTTTTCCCTCCAAGCCCTCCCTACTACCTGCTTTCTTGATCACTGCAGACAACACCACCATCCTGCCTCACTCAGGCCTGTAACCTGGGTATTATCTTTGAGTTGGACCTCTTTAAGTCCTCACACTAAGGCTAAATCTTGCAGATTCTTTCTGCATAAAAACTCTGAGATGTGGCTATTCCTATCCAGCTGCAGTTTGAATTCTCATCCAGGTTTCTGTCTTCTCATATCTTGATCATTGTAACATCCTTTTCTCCAGCCTTGACAAATGCAGTCTTGTCCTTCTGATATTCATTGAGAATGCTGCTGCAAAGATCATTTTCCTATTCTTTTGCTTTGATCAAGTTGCCCCTGTTTGCATCCCTCCATTGGCTCCCTCTTCAGGATTGTATCAAATGTAAGCTACTTGTCTTCACTTTCAAGGCCCTTTGTTTCCTATCCCCCTCCTACCTCCACTTGGCACATGATTCCAATCTGCATTACCCACCTGTCAAATTTTCAAACAAGCACGTTTGTTCTTTCTCCCATACTGCCCTTCATGCTCGGGAGGAGCTCCCAATAAGCATTCTCAAAACTAACTCATTATTCTCCTTCAAAACCTTTCTCAAAACTCTACCCATGTTGCCTACAAAAAATTTGACAGTGGCTAGTGTGCTGATACCACTGCCCATCTTGATGACCAAACTGTAATTGTTTCCTTGTGCTTCTGTATCTGTTGTCTTGTCTTATAATCTTGTAAGCTCCTTGGGGCAGGCTTTGTCTTTTGTTCTGTTTGTACAGTGCAGAACACAATGGGGTCCTGGCTATGACTAAGACTCCTACGTGCTACAGTAATGCAAATAATAATCACAAACTTAATGAGCCCATTTAGGTAGTCCGATATTGTTATCCTGGGTACATACATAAATTGTCAAGGAGGTACGAATAGCAGGAGCATGGTAAAGAAGCTGGCCATGCTTATGACCTGGTCAGAAAGAGCATTTGAATGGTGTCACCCGCACATAGCAGGGGATCAAAATGACACAGTAGGCTGGCCAGGCAGGCAACAGATATGTCCATGAGAGGTGGAAACTCAGTTGTAAGATGCTTATTGTAATATGTCAAACATAAGGAACCCCGTAGATAGCTCTGATTGCCATCAAGATCAGTAGGAAGACAGGTGTACTTCAGCAGGCGTAAAGAGCATAACTCCCTGGGAATAGGCATAACTCTGCCTCTCCAATGGGTTTTCTCCTCACACATCGCCATCAGTAACAGGATACTATGTACCAATTTCCCTGGCCTGCCACACACAGTAATGGTTTCAAGTGACAGATCAAAGATCCAATTCATTGTTTTGGTGTTACTGTAGGTAGCAGTCTCAAGGTTGCATATTGCCCAGTGAGGGGAGTCTTCTTGGGTATGATTTCTTAGTTCAACCAGATGTCCTGTAATACTCTCTTGCAACACCTTCAGCCCAAGAAAGTGGTTTTTTTCCTTTTTTTTTTCTGTTATTTCAGTGACTGTATTTGTAAACCGTGTGCGTGAGGGTCTTTCTCCAGTGGTTTGTTCGCTATGTTGGGATTATTGGACAAAATTTTTAGTTTTATAGACTCCAACCTCCATCTTCTGGCCAGACTGCTGCACTGCACCACTTGCTCCTGTTCAAATTCAGTGCCTTGGCTGGTGAGTTCAGGTGCTTTTCCTCTGATAAGAGACTTTCCTGAAAATTCCTAAACATTCCATATCTGGAACAAGCCTAACTCTTCCTAATTTCAGTAAAAAAATGTTGGGTTTTTAATAGCTCCTCTCCAGGCACAAATGTTTTATTAATATTTCCTCAGACTACCAATCACACTGGGACAAATTAAAGAAAGCTTCCTTCAGTCTCCAAAACTCCTCATTTCTTCTTAGTCTCCTCATTTCTAGCATTTAGGACTGAAATGTTTCCACAAAGATCCTGATGTTGGTGGATACCAAAGGGAGCACCCGATTATTTGAAAGAAAATACAGATTTCTCTAAAATGGCCTTCATATCTGTTGTCAGTTGTCTCCTGCCCTCTATGGTTGCCAAAGCTTGTATGGCTTATTGTTGGGATAGAGCATCCAGTAAGAGGAAAAAACAACTTAGATCCAGTAAGTTGACTCTGGTTTACATTTACGGGAAATAATGCTGCCTGCTTCCTATTTACAATGTCACCTGAAAGTGAGAACAGATGTTCATATGGCACTGTTGTAGCCAGTGTTGCAAGGTATTTACCTGCTAGAAATACTAAACATTTGTATGCCCCTTTTGCTTTGACTTGTAGGCTCTAAAGTAATAATAATTCTACATTTGAAAGTGACACTTTCATGATAGAGAGATTGTACTAGAGTACTTGTATGAGATGTATTGAAAAATACTGTTTTCTTTTATACAGTACAAATATTTGTAATACAAATAATATAAAGTGAGCATTGTACACTTTGTATTCTGTGGTGTAATTGAAATCAATATATTTAAAAATTTAGAAAAATGTCCAAAAATATTTATAATAAATTTACATTGGCATTCTATTATTGTTTAATAGTGCGATTAAAACTGTGATTAATTGAAACTGTTTTTTAAAATCTAGTTGATTTATTTTGTGTTAAACGCTTGCATTAATTGCAGTTAATTGACAGCCCTAAAATAACTAAATAACTGTAATTCTTAGTCGGATACAATGGTATAAAATTTAAATTCCATTGTTTGTAAAATCAAAATCACGCTAGATGTAACCAGAATCTTTTCTAATCGTTGTTATACTTAATTTAATTTTTTTTAAAGTATCCAAATATCTCTTCATGGATTAGGACATATATTTTACAGGATATATATCCCCTGTCATAAAATTTCCCATAATGAAATGGGGTATATTTAACAAGAAACACGACTGCTTTGGGCAGTAAAGAATAGGACCACATGAAGAAATTTGTGTGGCAGTCACTTAATTATCTATTCCTCTTTTACCAAACACTACAAAATTAACATTGTTGTTAGTTGATACATTCAGGCTGCTCTGAACCAATTAAAAAAATGAGACTAGATCAATTTAATGTGCATAGCTGGAACTCTTAGGCTTGTTGCCTACTCTGTTTTTATTCTTTGGTTGTTTCCTGTTCTGACTTTGTGCTTCCCAGCTGTCATTTGCATACCAACAAATGAGTCATATAAAATAAAATATTTGATTTTCTTATTTGTAATTTTAATTTCTCCCTGCTATGCATGTCCTGCTCCATTAATCTGTTAGGATGATAAAATTTTGTTGTTTATTGACAAGTATAATTGCAATGAAACTACTTGATTTGTCATTTATCTTGGAATTTATATGTATTTCCTGAGTTATGTTTTCCAACATTCAATTTTGGAAATATCTTTTGGGGTTGCAGTTAGCTATGTGTCCAGCAGGTAGAGACTGGAGTCTGCAAAGCAGGATTTAAAAAAAAAAATTTTTTATTTTTATTTTTATTTTTTTTACACCAGAGAGCTGCCTCAAAGCTAAAGGAAAGGCAGGATTACCTAACACTATAGTACAGTGTGGTACCACTATGCAAAATGGGTATTGTCCTCTTCCTGTGCTTTCATTCCCCTCTTTCCTTCATCAGAGGAAGAGGTGGTTATATAATTGGAGCAAGATTCAAATCTTTCATATTCTTCTGAGGGGATCTTACTGTACCATTGAAATGTCCTGATTAAGAATATAGGTAAGCATTTGAAAATGCAGCCTATGGAGGAAAAAGATGGAAGATTCTTACCTTTTTTTCCTTCCCAATCTTCCATCCCATTTTTCAGAAGGCAGAGAGGAAAATATTGCCTCTTTAAAAAGTTAATACAGGTCAGATTACAACTATGGGGATATGAATAGCAACATACACCAAAGTGCTCCTCTGTAACTCCCCTGTGTGGATACTGCGGGCACAAGTGAAAAAGTTTCTAGTTTTCCATTACTGTGGTCCTGTTTGAAGAGGACTGCGTTAATGCAAACTAGGAACCTTTTGGCTTGTTCCTGGAGCATCCACATTGGGAAGTTGCAGTGCAACTCTTTGGTGCGTGCTGCTATTCACACCCCTATAATCTGAACTGTGGGACAGTGTAGACAAACTGTGAGTGATGCTGCACAGGTGTAATTGAAAGCATGATTTGGAGATAAAGAAGTTAGGGTTCTTCTTCGAGTGATTGCTCACATCCATTCCAGTTAGGTGTGTGTGCCGCGCGTGCACGTTCGTCGGAAACTTTTTACCCTAGCAACTCCAGTGGGCCGGCAGGTCGCCCCCTGGAGTGGCGCCGCCATGGCTCCCAATATATATCCCTGCCGGCCCGCCCGCTCCTCAGTTCCTTCTTACCGCCGTGTCGGTCGTTGGAACTGTGGAGCGCGGCATAGCTGTCCTCCACGTCCCTAGCTCTCCTAGTTCTCTATCGTTTATCTATCGTTCATCTCTAGTCCATTATAGTTGTTAATTAGTTGGTTAAGTAGATAGTTAAGTTAAATAGTTGTTAAGTAGTTCTTCGCCGGGGGCTTAGCCCTTCCCGGCACCCGGCGCCAGGCTCATGCCTGTTTCGCCGGGCTTCAAACAGTGTGCGGCCTGCAAGAAGCCCATGCCTACCAGCGATCCCCACGAAGCGTGCCTGAAGTGCCTCGGGGAATCGCACAGATCTGACAAGTGCCGCATCTGTAAGGCTTTTAAGCCAAGGACAAAGAAGGAGAGGGATCAAAGGCTCCGGACTCTCCTCATGGAGGCGGCACTTGACCCGACGGCTTCGCAGGCCGTGATCTCGGCGCCGGCACCGGATCGCACCGGCACAGAGAAGACTCCCCGGCACCGACCCTCTCCGGCACCGGAGTCAGAACCAAGGCCGTCGAAGTCCAATACTCCGGCCAGGCAGACCCGGCTAGAGCGCCCGGCCTCGACATCGGCCGCGGCGCCGCCGGCACCGTCGACTCCGGGCCCAGCGGGTCCGTCGAGTCCGGTACCGCCGAGCTCCCCCATGAGATCTGGGGTTGAGATAATGGTCCCATCCACACCGGAGACCTTCGCCTCGGCTCGGGACCTCATAGCCCTGACTGAGCCCACTCGACTGCCACCCCCGGTACCTCCGGTGCGGGTTGTGTCCAGAGGCAAGCCCATGATGTCGGCACCGCCCAGAAAATCTCGTTCACGATCCAGGTCCCGACGTCTTGGGCGCTCCAGGTCCCGCCGCCGCTCGCAGTCCCGGCACCGCTCCCCTCAGCGGTACCGGTCGCACTCGCGGCACCGGTCGACATCGAGACGATCGCGGTCAGGTTCCAGTCGCCGAGACCGGCACCGCGATTCCAGGAGCAGGTCCCGACGCTACTCGCTGCACCGGTCGACCTCCCGGCACCGAGCCGGTGGCAGGTCTCGGTCGACCTCCCGGCACCGAGCCGGTGGCAGGTCCCGGCACCGAAGCGGCGCCCGGTACCGATCAGGATCCCGGCACCGCGACAGAACCCGGTCCCGATCCCAATCCCGGCACCGATATGACTCCCGGCACCGGTCCCCGGCACCGAGACGATCCTCCGTGCCGGCCCGCGCAGACCCTTACCATCCAGGGTCGGCCCCTCCATGGCCCTCTAGACAGCCGTCCGTATCCTCCCAGACGGACAGCGGGTATGCGCTGGGCACCGACCGGCAGACGGCGCTGTTCGGTGATCCGCCGCTGCAGGACCAAGGCCCACAACAGTGGGGATTCTGGACACCCTGGGCATACCATCAGGCCCAGGGCCCCCAGCAGCTCCCTGCTAGGCCGGCGACTGCGGAGCGTAGGGCTCCTGAAGCCTCGTTGTCTCGCCCCCCTCCCTCCCCGGAAGGGGAGGAAGGGTCCAAGCAGCAAGACTCCGCTGTGGCTCCTGAGGCAGAGGCGAGGGCTGAGGAAGACCCTCAGTTAGACACTCTCGTGCCTGGGGTCTCCTCATCCTCCTCCCCGGATGAGGCGGTGGCGGGTACCTCCTCCAACTGTCCCCCCCCGCTGGATCTCAGGGCGCACCAAGACCTCCTCAGGCGATTGGCTCAAAATCTGAGTCTGCAGGCAGAGGAGGTCTCGGAGATAGAGGATCCAATTGTAACCATCCTCTCTTCTGATGCTCCCACCAGGGTCGCCCTGCCCTTCATACGGACCATCCAGGCCAACGCCAACACCATCTGGCAGTCCCCGGCCTCCATCCCTCCGACAGCGAAAGGCGTCGAGAGGAAGTACATGGCCCCTTCTAGGGGACACGAATATCTCCATGTACACCCGACTCCGGGTTCACTGGTGGTGCAATCAGTGAACGATAGGGAGCGTCATGGCCAGGAGGCTCCAGCCCCCAAATCCAGAGAAGCCAGGCGGATGGACCTCCTTGGCCGTAAGGTGTATTCGGCTGGGGCGCTGCAGCTCAGGGTCTCCAACCAGCAGGCCCTGCTGAGCAGATATGCCTTTAATTCCTGGGTGGCAGTGGACAAATTTAAGGAGCTGCTGCCACAGGATGCTCGCCAAGAGTTTGCGGCCATCTTGGACGAAGGCAAGAAGGTCGCACGCACGTCCTTGCAAGCCTCCTTGGACGCTGCGGACTCGGCTGCCCGTACCCTCGCGTCAGGAGTTACGATGCGTCACATCTCCTGGCTGCAGGTTTCCGGCCTTCCGCCGGAGCTCCAGCATACTATACAGGACCTTCCTTTCGAAGGCCAGGGCTTGTTCTCTGACAAGACAGACCCCAGACTCAAGAGTCTGAAAGACAACCGGGTCATTATGCGGTCCCTCGGGATGCACACCCCCGTGACGCAGCGTAGACCCTTTAGGTCGCAGCAACAACAACAACGCAGGCCGTTTTCCCAGTTCCGCCAGCGGCAGGACCTTTACAGGTGCCGCGGCAGGAACGGAAGGCGCAGGCACTCGGGGAACCAAGGGGGGCAGAACCAAGGCTCCTCAAAACCCCCGCCTGGACCTAAGCCTTCATTTTGAAGGTGCGCCCGAGGGCGCAGTAACAGTTTCCCCTATGGATCCTTCCCCCCCGTTTTCCAACCGCCTTTCGTTTTTCCTCCCGGCGTGGTCCCAAATAACATCGGACCGCTGGGTCTTAAGCATGGTGCAGACGGGATACCGCCTGCAGTTTGTTTCATTTCCTCCTTCCCGCCCTCCTTCCTCGTCCCTCTTCAGGGACCCCTCTCACGAGCAATTCCTTCGGCAGGAGGTGCAGACGCTCCTCAGCAAAGGAGCTATAGAGGCGGTTCCGGAAAGCGAGAAAGGCAAGGGGTTTTATTCCCGCTACTTTCTGATCCCCAAGGCCAAGGGGGGCCTCAGGCCTATCCTCAACCTGCGAGAGCTCAACAAATACCTCGTGAAGTTGAAGTTCCGCATGGTATCCCTGGGGACCATTATTCCATCCCTGGATCCGGGAGACTGGTACGCCGCCCTCGACATGCAGGACGCGTATTCCCACATTGCCATTTGGCCGCGCCACAGACGCTTCCTCCGCTTCGTTGTGGGGGCTCTTCATTATCAATTTGCAGTCCTCCCATTTGGCCTGTCCACGGCCCCGAGGGTGTTTACAAAATGCATGGCAGTTGTCGTGGCGCATCTTCGGCGCAACCGTGTCCACGTGTTCCCTTATCTGGACGACTGGTTGATTCGGGGCACGTCGGAACAACAAGTCAACAGCCATGTCCGCGTGATCACCGGCATGTTTGCAAGTCTGGGCCTCTTGATAAACACAGACAAGTCCACCCTGAGGCCCACTCAGAAGGTGGAATTTATCGGGGCCGTCCTGGACGCCACTGTGGGCAGGGCCTTGCTGCCTCTGCAACGGTTCCAGACCATGGTGGCGATCGTTCAACGTTTGCGGTCAGCCCCATTGACGTCAGTGAGGACATGCCTAACCCTGTTAGGCCACATGGCGGCTTGCACCTTTGTGACCGATTACGCTCGGCTCCGCATGAGGCCTCTCCAGCTGTGGCTTATCAGTCATTACAGGCCGGCAAGGCAACCGTTAGACATGTTAGTCACAATCCCCCAGAAGGTCTTAGATTCTCTCGGCTGGTGGCTAGACCAGTCCGTATTATGTGCGGGTCTTCCCTTCCACCCCTCTCAGCCCTCGGTATCCCTGACAACGGATGCCTCAGATCTAGGCTGGGGGGCCCACCTAGGGACCCTGCGGACACAGGGCCTGTGGTCTCAGGAGGAGGTGGGGCTACACATCAACATGCGGGAGTTGAGAGCGGTCCGCCTTGCTTGTCAAGCGTTCTGTCATCAGCTTCAGGGTCGTTGTGTCGCCGTGTTCACGGACAACACGATGACCATGTACTATATCAACAAGCAGGGCGGCACCAGGTCCTCCTCCCTGTGCCTCGAAGCGATACGACTCTGGGACTTTTGCGTAGCCCACTCCATTCACCTCAGGGCTTCTTTCCTCCCTGGAGTACGGAACACGCTGGCGGATCGATTGAGCAGATCCTTCCTGTCACACGAGTGGTCCCTTCGCCCGGACGTCGCTCTCTCCATTTTCCGGAGGTGGGGTTATCCCCGGGTGGACCTCTTCGCGTCCAAGGGGAACAGGAAGTGCCAAGCGTTCTGCTCCTTTCAGGGCAGGGAGCCGGGGTCGATAGCGGATGCCTTCCTCATCCAGTGGTCGACCCACCTGTACTATGCGTTTCCCCCGTTCCCTCTGGTCCACAAGGTCCTCCTGAAGGTGCGCAGAGACAGGGCTCTCGTGATCATGGTGGCCCCGGCATGGCCCAGGCAGCACTGGTACACCATGCTGCTGGACTTGGCCGTAGCCGACCCAGTTCCCCTGCCCCTTCATCCGGACCTGATTACCCAGGACCACGGGACCCTCTGTCACCCAGACCTGCAGTCGCTGCACCTAGCGGCGTGGCTCCTGCGTGGCTGACTGGTTCCGAGCTGCGCTGCTCCACGCCTGTGAGGGAGGTGCTCTTGAGCAGCAGGAAACCGTCCACAAGAGCCACATATTCGGCGAAATGGAAACGCTTCTCCTGTTGGTGCATAGAGAGAAATCTCCGCCCTATGGAAGTTTCGGTAACCGAAATCTTAGACTATGTTTGGTCCCTCAAAGGGCAAGGTCTGGCCTTATCGTCGTTGCGAGTCCACCTAGCAGCTATCTCCACCTTTCACCCGGGTGCGGACGGTCGCTCCGTTTTTTCTCACCCGACGGTGTCGAGATTCCTTAAAGGGCTGGAACGTTTATTCCGTAACGTCCGTCCCCCTGCTCCGACCTGGGATCTTAACCTGGTGTTGTCCCGGCTCATGGGGCCCCCCTTTGAGCCGTTAGCTACTTGCTCCCTGCTCTACCTCTCTTGGAAGACTGCCTTTCTAGTAGCTATCGCCTCAGCTAGACGGGTGTCGGAACTCCGAGCTCTTGTGGTAGACCCCCCATATACGGTCTTCCACAAAGACAAGGTGCAGCTGAGACCACACCCTGCTTTTCTGTCCAAGGTGGTCTCAGCCTTCCACGTCAACCAAGAGATTTTCCTTCCGTTTTTTTTCCCAAAACCTCACTCCTCAGGCAGGGAGCAGCAGCTCCACTCGCTGGATGTCCGTAGGGCTCTCGCGTTCTACATAGAGAGGACCAAACCCTTCCGAAAATCCCCCCAGCTTTTCGTGGCGGTAGCAGATCGTATGAAAGGGCTTCCTATCTCCTCCCAGAGGGTATCCTCTTGGGTTACGTCCTGTATCAGGACCTGTTATGACTTGGCCCATGTCCCTACGGGCCGTGTGACTGCGCATTCTACCAGGGCGCAGGCGTCGTCGCTGGCTTTCCTCGCCCGTGTGCCCATCCAGGAAATCTGTCGGGCAGCGACCTGGTCATCGGTCCACACCTTTGCTTCCCACTACGCCCTGGTCCAGCAGTTGAGGGAGGATGCGGCCTTCGGAACTGCAGTGCTCCGTGCCGCGACTTCTCACTCCGACCCCACCGCCTAGGTATGGCTTGGGAGTCACCTAACTGGAATGGATGTGAGCAATCACTCGAAGAAGAAAAGACGGTTACTCACCTTTGTAACTGTTGTTCTTCGAGATGTGTTGCTCACATCCATTCCACACCCGCCCTCCTTCCCCACTGTCGGAGTAGCCGGCAAGAAGGAACTGAGGAGCGGGCGGGCCGGCAGGGATATATATTGGGCGCCATGGTGGCGCCACTCCAGGGGGCCACCTGCCGGCCCACTGGAGTTGCTAGGGTAAAAAGTTTCCGATGAACGTGCACGCGCGGCGCGCACACCTAACTGGAATGGATGTGAGCAACACATCTCGAAGAACAACAGTTACAAAGGTGAGTAACCGTCTTTTATCACTGAGAAGCTGTGAAAGGTGCAAGTTGACCTGAAGAATCTTAATTATTATTTGTAGTTCACAAGAAGAAAAGAAAACCAGCTTGATTTTCTCAAGGTGACTTTTCAGGGCTTTGCTGGAACTTTTTTTTACTTGTAAAGTGAAAAAATTTGAGCTAGCAATTAGAGATGATCAACATGGAACCCCTCCATGCTATTCTACAGAAGAAAATATGCATGGGTCTGTCCCTGCCTGCAGGTATATGGGATCTTGGGGAGCAATTACCACACAGGTGGGGTGCCAATTAATTTCTTTATTAAAGGAAAAAGGAAGTGGTGGGAATTTAACCATGAAATGCGATGGGATGGGGTGTATAAGGTGCTTACAATAGACAATGATAAGGAGGGGGTTTTACTGAACAGTGTAGGGAGTTTTTAACAGTGGGGTACAGTAAGTGGGGTTCAGCACAATGGGATACAGTACAGTCAATAAGCAACTCAACTTTATATAGGAACAACTCTAGATACAGTGTGGAATGCAAAATAAAATGGTAGCTTCTATATAAAAATGGTATACAAAGTATATTAGAAAATTGGAGGCAACTAATGGGGTGTTATAACCACAAGTAAAATGTGAGTCACAGTGCAATAATACAATATGGGTGATAAGTAAAATTATGCAATGTAGAAAATTACTGACTTAATTTGTGAGGCTGTGATAGCAAGAGTGTACCTAAAAGCTGGGTCAGGAAGTGGGAGGGGGGAGGGGAGTGAGTGATTAGTGGTAACTAACGAGAGGAGAGTGCAGCTGCAAGCAGCGAGAGACTCTGAAGCCCTGTGAGGTGAAACCCAGAGCAGCAGTCTTCAGGAGCCTGTGGGCTGGAGGTACGGGAGACAAGAGTAGCTGGAGTGCACTTAAGGGGAGTCTGGGAGCAGCAAGAGGGGAGGGCGCTGAACATGTAAGTGATGGGAAGGCACGTGGAGAATGGGGGAGACGGCTGAGGGAAGAAGCAGGTTGCAGCAGCGGAGAGCACTTCAGGGAAGTTGCGGAGCAGTGGGGTGAAGACAAACAGCAGTTTGATGGTGATCTTTGGTAGGGGAGGGGCAGTGGAGGAGCGGGGGCACGAACACAGGGGATACAGGGACAGGCAGCAGAGAGTTGTAAAGAAGGGCTAGAGGGACACCCAAAAAAAAAAGGGAAAGAAGCAGCAAAGGGTTTGGGAAGTTACACGGGGGAGGGGGGGAAGGCAGCAAGGGGTTACCACAGGGAGACACGGAGAAGTACACAGAGGGGGAGATTGGAACGGGGGAAAAACAGACACGGGAAAGTTCAGGGAGAGATTGGGACAGTGGGAAGACTAATTCAAGCAGTAAAACCCTAATCTATCCTCTAACTTAATTAAACTTATATAAATTACAAGCAGCTTATACAAAGTAATAAAACAGGTACAGAATACAACCAGGCAATGGTTTTTTTAAATCTGTCTTAATCAACGACTAGGCAAAACAACAAATATCACAATTCTAAGCAAACTATAACAAGCAACTTTACAGAGCAACAAAACAGCAAACTATAACAAGGCATGTGAAACTTACAAGCTCTACAATCTTAGCAAACTATGACTTATTAAATTAAAAAGGAAAACCTACTGTGCACCTTATGCTATGGGGAAGTCACAGAGGGCAGAGTGGTATGTGCCCAAGATACAGCTCCCAAGGAAGCCAAGGGATGGTGGCTGCAGCAGTGGATACAGCTGAAAGCAGGGAGCAGAGCTTAGCAGCGGCACAAGCTTATTTTTAGCAGCAAAGCGCCGCGGAGTTTGAGAGGTTTTAAGACACAGACCAAGGTTTAGCTTGACTCTGTGTGCTAGGGAAACAGAGCCAGCAGCTAAAGTAATAAAATAAAAGTATGGAAAGTTTTACAGAGGGATTCTTACCAGTCCCCAAGGCAGCAGCAAAGGCAGAAGCAGCAGTAACATCAGAAGAAGCAAGGAGGGCTCGGTATGGTCTTGATAATCAGGAGATCTCTCAGGCAGCAATTCGTTCTTCGTGAGGAGGGGTTTAAAAACCGAGGGTACGCTCAAAAATAAAACGAAAGCGGAGAAAGGACCCCCCTAAAACCCCTGGCTGGTCAGACCAGGCAGCAATGCAGGAACCTTTCTGATGTTTGTTTCAAAAATATCTGTTGTTAAAGGCAAACTTAGGCAGTTTCCTGCCAGTGATCCTGATAAGCTCCCTCGGTCACAGGGGAGGAGGCACAGGGAAAAACTGCAGGTGAGCACAGAGACATGCCTGGGCAGAGTCCTGTGCAATAGGTGACTCAAAAGCACGTGAGGCCTGTGACTCATGCCCAGGATCTTAAAAACACAATAGGTCTTGCAGCTCTGGACATTGCCTGCCCTACACCAAGCCCAGGTTCAACAAGGTGATAACAGGACTAACCCTTTGAACAGGGCAGTGGTCCCACTTAGCATGCAGCACAAGTGGCCATCCCTTTGAGAAGGGCAGTGGCCCTGGTAAACAACTTAACAGCCAGGGAAGGGCGGCCACAGGAGGAGAACAAAAACAAAATGGAGTATGGGGACAGCTGTAAGAAATAAATTGGAATAGGGAGATAGCTGTAACAGACAGTGTCCTACACACGCCTATTACAACATGGGGTGTACCTCATCCAGAGCACTAAATGCCCCAATAATGTTGTGGGTGAAACCAGACAATCACTATGCTCTTGAATGAATTCACACTGGAAGATAAGACAGAAACACTATATCACTTATGGGTGAACACTTTTTGCAAAGCGATCACGCTGTATCTGACCTGTCAGTCCTTTTTCTCAAGGGAAACCTGTACAACGCTTTCAAAAGACAAGCCAGAGTGCTTAAATCCATAACTTTGCTAGATACTAAAAATCATGGACTGAAAGAGACAGTGGATTTATGGTTTATTATAACAATCTATAACCCATTAGCGCCACCCCTTGCAACCTCTCTACCCCATTCCTTTTCCCCCCGTGACTGGAATGGTGTTAACGAGGGCCACTTCACCTTGAATGGTCCCTTGAAATGTGTTGGCTACTTATTCTAAAAAACCTGTTTCACCTTGTATTTATCTGTGACAGTCCCTGTATGTTTTCTAGACCTGAAGAAGAGCTCTGTGTAAGAGAGACAAGCTTTTGATCACTAACAGAAGTTGGTTCAATAAAAGATATTACCTCACCCATCTTGTATGGTTTATATGATAGGACCAACAGGGCTATAAGATTGCATCCTACAGAATAGGCATGCTGCTTGCTTCTTCCACAGCTGGGAGAACAACCCCACAACGTCTAGTCTGTGACAGCAAAGAGACTGGTTATTACACCTGCTTTGAACAAAGTGTAGCCTTTATGTTTTCACCTGTGACATGAGTGGAGTGACTAATGGATAGTGACAGAGCCTCCAGCCACACTACCAAATTCCTGCTCTTGCCTCAAATGCTTATAAGGACATTGCCAACTGAAAAATCATATTTACATACGTAAACTTGGTACCATCTAGGTTTATAAGTAAACCCTACAATTATTAGAACTGAAGCAGATTAGAGGGAGAAATAATTCCCTTTATATTTCAGTTTATTTTCTTCATTTTACGGCACTTTATTTTACAGCATTTTGTAGTGAGTTTTGCTGTCTTGTCAATGGTGTATACTGTTCTTCTTGGCTCTGCAAAAGGGTGTTTGTCAGTTATAGTGAAACTGATGAGGCTGTAGGCTTGGTTGTGCACACAGCGAAGAGAAAAGTGTTCCTGAGCATGTTTAGTGATGTCGCGTGGGCACTAGAGTAACACAGCTGTCTAATTATGAACAGGAATTAGAAAAGAGTAGTCTCTTACTTGCTGCTTAAAGGTTGTTCTATAGAAAATTGAATGTTTTGAAAACTAATCAGTTTTGGAAAATACTTAAAAGGAACAAAAAATTTATTTTAAAAAAATATACTTTGTTTGTCCTGAACAGATTCATTTATGTCTTGATCTCTCACATTGTATAGATTGACAGACTCCAAAGTCAGAAGGACCGTTGTGAACATCTGGTCTGGCCTCCTGTATAAAACAGTCTATAGAACTTCCCCAAAATAATTTCTAGAGCATATCTTTAGAAAAAATATTCAATCTTGATTTAAAAATTGTGAATAATGGAGAATCCATCACAACCCTTGGTAAATTGTTCCAGTGGTTAATTACTAACATCGTTAAAGATTTATACCTTATTTCCAGTCTGAATTTGTCTAACTTCAGTTGTATGCCAGCTTTTCTAAGCCCACTATAATATCACTGAATATAATGAAGCATTTTTTAAATGTACTGACTCTGCTGTTCCATAACAGCATTTGTGGCATTTTACTATTGAAACAGTTGGTATACCTGTATTCATTATTGTTTTATGTTTGTTTTTTAAATGCAAGTATGTTTAAAATGCAAATATTTCACATGTGCTTCATAAGTCAGGGGACCAGAGAGGGAGGTGCAGGAGGGAAGGCAATAAGGGGATATATTGTCAACTAGCTCAAAAATCAATGGGAATATTAAACCTATTAGTAGTAGTAATTTTTTATTTAAACACAGCTTTGTAAATATTAGAAATTCATCAGAGTGGATAGGATTAGATTTAGGCAGTTTACTCTTCTGAAGAGTAGTAATTATTTAGTTAAAGTGCTAGTTTTTTCTGTCTGTTTAAAGTAATACCTGATATTGTCATGTTACAGAGGCGGATGCCCCAAACTTTCCGTGATCCAGCTACTGCCCCCCTGAGGAAACTCTCCATTGATCTGATCAAAACATACAAACATATTAATGAGGTAAAGACCACATAGTTCACTGTTATATTTTTATTTAATGTATCATAACTTGCTAATAATTACAATACATAGTGTTATCAAAAATATTGATTAAAGTGTTCCAAGTAGATTTTTCTATAAGATGCAATGAATTTAGGCACATTTCTTTTACTGGCTCATTAGACAGGTATTCTTTCTTAATTTATGAATTAACTTGATGAATTCTAAATTAAACAAGTCCATGTACTTTTATTGTAAATAAAAATTACATGCAGTACAAAAAAGTTTGTGCCCTTTTTTATTCTTTATTATGTATTTAAAATCTGGGTTCATTTCCCCCCCCCCCCCCCACTTCCCCTGTAGAGATATCAGTAATGCCTTGTCTTCTCTTCTTTGATGGGAAGTCTCCTTGAAGGACCTGAAGTGGAAACTTTCTCTGCCTTTAATTTAAAGGGGCTTGGTGAGTGTTGAATATTTAGGCCTAAATTTTCAAAAGTGACTATTTTGGACTCCTCAGTTTTCGGGTGCCCAACTTCAGACAACTTTAATGAGCCTGATTTGTCAGAACTGTTGAGTACCTGCCTTCGGAAAACGAGGTCCCTTTCAGTTGCCTCAAGTTGAGCACCCAAATCACACCTCCCAAAATCAACAGTCACTTTTGAAAGTGTAGGTCTTTGTAGTTTTGTGGTGTTCTGTTTTTTCTTCCAACGATTCATAGAGCATTTACTTTCCATTGATTTTACCAACAACACACGTGTTCTAAACACTGAATAAAAATCAGATTCCCTCTCAATTGCTCATATTTCACTACTTGATACCTGTGAGGTCATAATCCTACTGGGCCTCCAGTCCATAATCTTCTGGAAAAGAAGGTCTAGACAGCAGCTGAATTGCTATTGTAAATACATATAAAAGACCTTCAAGTTTATTTATATCATCAGGAAAACATAAGCCATCTTTGCCTTTCATGTTATCTTTCGATTGCTTTATCTTTTAGAAAAATTGTGTTTCTATAAAGTCTCCTTAATTGATCTGATTATCGTAATTATTCAAAATCCAAAAGAAGGCAGAGTTATAAAGCAAGGAAGTGGTGATGTCCTCCGAGATGTCTGTGGTTATGTAGAATAAAAGAAATAGCACTGCAGCTATCCATGATTTCACTTTGTTTTTTCTTTTAGTCTTGTGTACTTATGGACTGTAGTCTGGCAAAATTACGATCTCTAATCAAGGCCCCAGCAGTTTAAAAGCAGCTGCTGCTATCTAGTGGCCTGTGCTTGGGCCTGGTAGTCCAGAATTGCTATGTCACTGAGTGGCCTTAGCAAGATGTTTAATTCCTTTTGCCTCACTTTTTCTACCTTATTGTTTTGTACAGCACTTGAAAAATATAAAATGTTAAGCGCCAAGTATTTCCATATTTAATTATCATGTTGTGTATATATTGTAAAGCTAGGCAACAATTGAATCTTTTGTTACTCAGCTTCTCCCAATGCTTACCTATTTAATTTTACTTTCTATTGGTAACACTTTAGTCTTTGTCTTGCCTTTTTAAACATTAATAAAGATGTTAGGTTAATTTTCGTGTGTGCGTCATAGGACCGTAAGGGACCTGAAGAGATCATCTAGTCCAATTTCCTGCATTCAAGGCAGGACTAAGTATTACCTTTTTTTATCAGAGGGGTAGCCATGTTAGTCTGGATCTGTAAAAGTAGCAAAGAATTCTGTGGCACCTTATAGACTAACAGACGTTTTGGAGCATGAGCTTTCGTGGGTGAATACCCACTTCGTCAGATGCATGTAGTGGAAATTTCCAGGGGCAGGTATATATATGCAGGCAAGCTAGAGATAATAAGGTAGTTCAATCAGGGAGGATGAGACCCTGTTCTAGCAGTTGAGGTGTGATTGAACTACCTCATTATCTCTAGCTTGCCTGCATATATATACCTGCCCCTGGAAATTTCCACTACATGCATCTGACGAAGTGGGAATTCACCCACGAAAGCTCATGCTCCAAAACGTCTGTTAGTCTATAAAATGTCACAGGATTCTTTGCTGCTTTTATTACTGTCTCTCACACACAAAAAAGGTAAGTGACTTAACCATGGTGTATTTTCTCTTTTGTACCCTTTGTTTCTTCTTCGAGTGCTTGCTCATATCCATTCCAAGTAGGTGTGTGCGCGCTGCATGCATGTCCGTTGGAAGATTTTTACCCTAGCAACACTTGGTGGGTCGGTTGGGGCGCCTCCTGTCATGGCGCCGCTATGTCACTGAATATATACCCCTGCCGACCCGTCCGCTCCTCAGTTCCTTCTTACCGCCCGTGTCGGTCGTTGGAACAGAGGAGCACAGCGTAGCTGATCTCCACCTCCCTAGCTATTCGCTCGTTCTAATACTTACTGTGTATATAGTTATTTTCTGTAGTTCTAGTTAATAGATTTTTGTAAACGTAGTTAGTGTATATAGTTCAGAGAGTTGGGGATTAGCCCTTTCCCTCTCCCCGTGCCCAGGCCCATGCCTGGCTCACCGGGTTTCAAACCGTGCTTGGCCTGCCGCCGGCTGATGCCCATGGGAGACCCCCACGACTCTTGCCTCAAGTGCTTGGGGGAATCCCACCTTGCAGACAAGTGCCGAATCGACAAATCGTTCAAGCTGCAGACGAAAAAGGAGCCGGACTTTCGCCTTAAGCGGTTCCTAATGGAGGCAGCCCTCACTCCTCCACCTTCGGCACCGCCTGCCGGACAGTCCGCGCTGGGGAGAAGTGCCTCATCGGCACCGGAGAGCGCCGGCACCGCGAAAACAGCTCGACACCAACCGGCACCGGCACAGAAACCGGCCCGGCACTGCTCCCTCTCCCCACGTGCCAAGAAGCTTAAAGCTCCTGTGGCCTCAGTATCTGCACCGCAGTCTGAGCAACAATCTAAGTTGAGCCGCCTGGCACCACCAACTGCTGCGGCGCCGACAACCTCCGCACCGTTGATTCCGGCAGTGCAAGAGCCGTTGAGTCTGGTGCATGACAGCTCCCTTGCACATGCCTCGGTAGAGCTTCTTGTTCCCACTACACCAGAGACATTTGCAACGGCGAGGGAACTTATTGCCTTAACAGAGCCCACTCTGCCTCAACCCCCGGTACTGCCGATGCGGGTTATTCAATTAACAGGCAAGCCAGCCATGGTGAGACCACCTTCCATCGGCACCTCAGGCAGACAGCACTCAAGATCGAGATCCCATCAGCGCTCTCGATCTCGCCATCGCTCCAGATCCAGGCGCCGCTTGCAGTCCCGGTACCCATCTCCTGCCCGGTACCGGTCGCACTTGTGGCACCACTTGAGGTCCCGCTCTCCGGACCGATATTCCAGGCACTGGTCCAGCTCCTGGCACCGTTCGCATCGCAGCTGCTCTCATCACAGAGCGTCCAGATCCCGGTCAACCTCCCGGCACCGCACCGGTCGTAGGTCCCGATCACGCTCTCGGTACCGATACGACTCCTGGTACCGCTCCCCGGTGCGGCACGACACGACATACGGTACCCTAGAGACAGGGCTTACCCTCAAACAGCCTCCGCTCTGCCATGGCCATCGAGGCACGTGTCTGAGTCATCACACTCGGATAGTGCTGCCTATCCTGATTCAGAGGCGCACAGCCAGGTTCTCCATGAGGCTCAAGGTCCAGACCAAGATCCTCATCAGTGGTCCTTTTGGATACCTTGGGCATATCACCAGGCCCAAGGTGAGCCCACGGTACCATCACGTTCTGCTGCGTCGGAACATCGCCCGCCAGAGGCCACCGTTAGCCGCCCTCCTCCAGCGGGTACAGATCACTCTCCTCAGGTACCGGACTCTCAGGCCCTCCCGGACCCTGACGTACCTCCAGACCAAGAGTCCCTCCAGGAACCAATGGTACCGGGTCTGTCGTCGTCCTCTTCATCCGATGAGGGAGTGGCTGGTACATCCTCCTCGGGCCCGCCCCCTATCGACCTCCGAGCTCACCAGGATCTTTTTAGGCGAGTCGCCTTAAATATCAATCTCCAGGTGGAGGAGGTCCCTGAAGTTGAGGACTCGGTGATAGACATACTGTCGGCGGATGCCCCAACCCGCGTAGCTTTGCCGTTTATACTCTCTATCCAAGCCAAAGCAGACACAATCTGGCAGTCCCCGGCGTCTATCCCTCCTACGGCCAGAGGGTTGGAAAGAAAGTGTATGGTACCCTCCAAAGGGTATGAATACCTATATACCCATTCTCCTCCGTGCTCCTTGGTGATTCAATCTGTCAATGAGCAAGAATGCCATGACCAGCAAGCCCCCGCCCCAAAATTCTGGGAGGCTAGGCAGATGGACCTGTTAGGACGTAAAGTCTACTCTGCAGGGGGCCTCCAACTCAGGGTAGCAAACCAACAGGCCCTGCTCAGTAGATTATAACTATAACACCTGGCAGTTGATGGGTAAGTTCACTGAGCTGGTCCCCCCAGACTCCCGCCAGGAATTCCAAGCTCTTCTCGAGGAAGGAAAGAAGGTGGCGCGGACGTCCCTGCAGGCCTCCCTCGACGCTGCGGATTCGGCGGCCAGAACCCTGGCCTCGGGAATTACTATGAGGAGAATCTCGTGGCTGCAAGTGTCAAGTCTACCTCCTGAACTGCAACACACCATCCAGGACCTGCCGTTTGAAGGCTAGGGCCTTTTCTCCCAGAAGACGGACCCTAGGCTACAGAGTCTTAAGGACAATCGGGTGATCGTGCTTTCCCTTGGGATGCACACCCCACAGACCCAACGCAGGTCCTTCTGTAGCCAACCCCAGCGCCCTTACCCCCTGCCCAGACCGCATCAAGACTTTGGCAGGAGATGTGGTCGCGGGAGCCGCAGGCGACAATCTTGGTCCCAAAGCAGCCACAATACCGGTCCCGCCAAACCAGCGCTGGGCCCGAAAGCGAACTTTTGAAGGTGCGCCCGAGAGCAGAGCACCAGTCCTTTCCCAGGATCCCCTTCAGTTTTCCAACCGCCTTTCCTCCTTCCTCCCTGCGTGGTCCCAGTTAACCTTGGATCGCTGGGTCCTACGCACGGTGGAATTTGGATACCACCTCCAATTTATTTCGCCCCCTCCCTCTCACCTCCCCGTCCCTCTTCAGGGACCCCTCTCACGAGCAATTCCTCTGGCAAGAGGTTCCCACGCTCCTTTCAATCGGAGCTATAGAGGAGGTACCGGAAGAATTAAGGGGCAGGGGATTTTATTCCCGATATTTCCTAATCCCCAAGGCAAAGGGAGGTCTTCGACCCCTCCTGGACCTGCGAAGACTCAACATGTTTCTGAAGAAGTTGAAGTTCCGCATGGTATCCCTGGGGACCATTATCCCTTCCTTGGATCCTGGAGACTGGTACGCTGCTCTCGACATAAAGGACGCATATTTCCACGTTGCTGTTTATCCCCTGCACAGACGGTACCTACGGTTTATGGTGCACCGCCAACATTTCCAGTTTGCAGTCCTTCCATTTGGCCTCTCCATGGCCCCTTGTGTCTTTACAAAGTGCATGGCGGTAGTGGCTGCCTTCCTCCGTCATCGGCGAATACATGTGTTTCCTTACCTAGATGACTGGCTTATTCGAGGGACCTCCGAGGCCCAGGTCACCTGGCATGTAGCCATCATCACGGAGCTATTCGAGAGACTGGGCCTGATGATCAGTCGAAAGAAGTCTACTCTCGTACCCACTCAAAGAATAGAATTCACTGGGGCCATTCTGGACTCCCAACTCGCCTGCCATTCTAAAAAGCCTCCAAACCTTTCCGACGACCTCGGCTCGTACCTGTCTGAGCCTTCTTGGTCACATGGCTGCATGTACCTTTGTAACCAATCACGCAAAACTACGCATGCATCCCCTTCAAACCTGGCTCGCCTCAGTGTACCGTCTAGGCAGAGATACCGTAGACATGGTGGTCACCATTCCTCAGAGCATCTTAGACTCCCGAACTAGTGGCTAACACCATCCCTGGTTTGTGCGGGACTGCCGTTCCATCCGAGGCAGCCCTCAGTGTCCCTAACGACGGACGCGTCGTCTCTCGGCTGGGGGGGCTCATCTAGACCATGATCTCATGCAAGGCCTCTGGTCACTTCAAGAACTAGCGTTGCACATAAACGTCTGGGAGCTGAGAGCAGTCTGCCTGACGTGCCAGACATTCCTACAACACCTGCAAGGTCATTGTGTTTCGGTGCTTACCGACAACACAACGGCCATGCGCTACACCAAAGAGTAGGGCGGGACTTGATCCCCCCCTTTGTCAGGAGGCGATCCAATTGTGGGAATTTTGCATAGCCCACTCGATAGACCTTGTAGCATCGTTCCTCCCGGGAATCTGGAACACCCTGGCAGACCATCTCAGCAGATCCTTTCGGTCTCACGAGTGGTCGCTTCGCCCGGACGTGCTATATTCCATCTTCCAGAAGTGGGGCTTTCCCCATATAGACCTCTTCGCTTCCCGCGACAACAGGAAGTGCCAGAAGTTCTGCTCCTTCCAAGGTCTAGCCCCGGGCTCGATATCGGACGCCTTCCTAATCTCATGGAAGGACCAGCTGCTGTACGCCTTTCCACCCTTTCCACTGGTGCACAAGGTTCTCTTAAAGCTCCGCAGGGACAGGGCTCGCCTGATCCTGATCGCCCCTGCGTGGCCCCGACAGCACTGGTACACAACGTTGCTGGACCACTTGATAGCCAACCCGATCCCTCTGCCCCCGCATCAGGATCTTATAACGCAGGACCATGGCAGGCTTCACCACCTGGACCTGCAATCCCTCCATCTCACAGCGTGGCTCCTGCATGGTTAACCCAGTCAGAGTTATGTTGCTCTGCCTCTGTGCAAGAAGTACTCCTGGGCAGCAGAAAACCTTCCACCTGATCTACGTACTTGGCCAAGTGGAAGTGTTTTTCTTGCTGGTGTCAAGCACAAAATACATCACCCACGGAGGTTCCCATTCCCACTATATTGGACTACCTCTGATACCTTAAACAAAAGGGCCTTGCTATCTCACCATTGCGAGTGCACTTGGCGGCTATTTCTACTTTCCACCCCGGAGAAGGTACTTACTCTGCCTTTTCCCACCCTATGGTCTCGAGGTTCCTCAAAAGTTTGGAGCGTCTATACCCCATAGTACGACGCCCCACCTCTTCCTGGGACCTCAACTTGGTCCTGACGAGACTTATGACTCCTCCATTCGAGCCACTGGCGACCTGCTCACTCCTGTATTTGTCGTGGAAAACAGCCTTCCTTGTAGCCATCACATTGGCTAGGAGAGTCTCTGAGCTTCGGGCTCTGATGGTGGACCCGCCATACACGATGTTCCACAAAGACAAGGTGCAGTTACGTCCGCATCCGGCGTTCCTCCCTAAAGTAGTCTCGGCCTTCCATCTCAACCAGGACATATTCCTCCCGGTCTTCTTTCCCAAACCGCATACATCTCGTAGAGAACAGCAGTTGCATTCCCTCGATGTCCATAGGGCGCTTGCCTTCTACATTGACCAGACGAGACCCTTCCGCAAAACGCCCCAACTTTTTGTGGCAGTGGCAGATCGGATGAAAGGCCTACCCGTCTGTTCTCAGAGAATTTCGTCATGGGTAACGGCGTGCATCCGTACTTGCTATGACCTAGCTCATGCCTCTCCGGGGCATATTACTGCCCATTCCACCAGGGCTCAGGCCTCTTCGGCCGCGTTCCTAGCTCGAGTACCCATCCAGGAGATATGTTGAGAAGCTACATGGTCTTCAGTACATACCTTCACTTCCCATTATGCCCTGGTGCAACAATCCAGAGAGGACGCAGCCTTCGGCTCTGCGGTTCTACATGCTGCAGTATCTCACTCCGACCCTACCGCCTAGGTAAGGCTTGGGATTCACCTGCTTGGAATGGATATGAGCAAGCAGTCGAAGAAGAAAAGACGGTTACTCACCTTTGTAACTGTTGTTCTTCGAGATGTGTTGCTCATATCCATTCCAAAACCCGCCCTCCTTCCCCACTGTTGGAGTAGCCAGCAAGAAGGAACTGAGGAGCGGATGGGTCGGCAGGGGTATATTCGGTGCCATAGCTGTGCCCTCCCAGGGGGCGCCCAGCTGACCCACTGAGTGTTGCTAGGGTAAAAATCTTCCGACGGACGTGCACGCGGCGCGCACACACCTACTTGGAATGGATATGAGCAACACATCTCGAAGAACAACAGTTACAAAGGTGAGTAATTGTCTTTTTTAATAGGCTCAAAGGCTACATTTTATGAATATTTTGCTGTGGTGTACTTACAGACGTTAAATATTGGGATATTTGCTTTTGGTATAATGACTGAATTTCAGATCCTATGATATAATTAAAACACTGTGTGCACTTCTGAAGGGACACATTAATTCAAAAATTTCTCTTTTCCCTGAAACTTCATCTACTTTATTTATAAATATCATTTAGGATTATTATGTCTAAAATTATATTTTTAGTTTGTGAATTTGATAGCTCTGTGTTAAGAGATTCACTGTTTAATCAGTATAGTCAGTTAGTTTTCCTGGTTTTTATGGATGTCTTTCACACAGCAACAGAGGAGGGGAAAATAACTTTTTAAAAAAGGAAAATGGGTTTGTAAAGCCAGAAAATTTTGCTGGTGAGGGAGAGAGAGGGGAGACTAGAGTAGTGCCTGAAGATATTCTTTGCTGATTAAAGTGACACCATCTGTTGAAATTTAAACCAGTATGTTCCTCATCTTCAGGTTTACTATGCAAAAAAGAAGAGGCGGCACCAACAGGGTCAAGGAGATGATTCCAGTCATAAAAAGGAACGGAAAGTTTACAACGATGGCTATGATGACGACAACTATGACTATATTGTAAAAAATGGGGAAAAGTGGATGGATCGTTATGAAATTGACTCTTTAATTGGCAAAGGATCCTTTGGGCAGGTAATGGATGTTAGCTGAAAAATCATTAATTTTTTTTAGTTATAATAGCCATCTAAATGAGTTAATATCCAAGCCACACCCCTGTCTCATGTAAAGATTGCTTCTTTATTCATAAGCTCTTGGAATAAGATGTCTACTCAAAATTTCTGCATTTCTGATTTTTCTTGTTTACAAAACATGAAATTTGAATTTTCTTGAGCAAGTGCATCTGGCAAGATAATCAAACCTATTAATTTGGAAAAGAGACAACTAAGGGGAGATATGATTGAAGTCTATAAAATCATGACTGATGTAGAGAAAGTAGATAAGGAAGTGTTGTTTACTACTTCTCATAACACAAGAACTAGGGGTCACCAAATGAAATTAATAGGCAGCAGGTTAAGACAATAAAAGGAAATATTTCTTCACACAATGCACAGTCAGCCTGCGGAACTCCTTGCCAGAGAATGTTGTGAAGGCCAAGACCATAACAGGGTTCAAAAAAGAACTAGATAAAGTCATAGAGATATGTCCATCAATGGCTATTAGCCAGGATGGGCAGGAATGGTGTCCCTAGCTTCTGTTTGCCAGAAGCTAGGAATGAGTGACAGGGGATGGATCACTTGATGATTACCCGTTCTTTTAATTCCTTCTGGGGCAGCTCGCACTGGTCACTGTTGGAAGACAGGTACTGGGCTAGATGGACCTTTTGGTCTGACCCAGTAGGGCCATTCTTATGTTCTTATGTTATGTTCTTAATTTAACACTTAACTTGCATTTGCTGTCATTCAGAATTTTTAGCACATGGTGTTATGGAAACCCAAATGTAATTTTCTGTGCTTCGGGAGATAACACAAACAGATAGCATAGAGTAACATACCCAAGTTAACTCTCTTGAAAAAGGCATTTGGAGAGTTAAGCATTTCTAAATAGTGAATATTTAATAGAAAGTGATTTTACTCTGTTATTTTCTGTATTGACTTTTTTTGTATACTTATACTTGAATTAGATGTTATTTCCTCAGTCCACCTTCTCAATGAAGTCTGAATCCTGTTTTTATGATTTTTGTTATGAAAATTAATATCATATCACTATCACCTATGGCTTCACAGTAGAAGGAAGAAAAGAAAATGGTCTAGAAAGGATGAAAATTCTTATTTTCAAGACAAATATTTTCAATAAGAATTAAATGTGCTTAGTAAAATTTTGAAATATAAACTGGATTACTACAGTATGTTTTAAATATGATTAATTTCGAAGCTTTCTTGGTTTTGAAAGTCTCTGCTTAATAAATAAATTTAATGAAATGTGCGGTTACTTAAACATTTTATTTAGCATGTCTTTTTTTTCTCTTTCAGGTTGTAAAGGCTTATGATCGTGTGGAACAGGAGTGGGTTGCTATTAAAATTATAAAGAACAAGAAAGCTTTCCTAAATCAAGCCCAGATTGAAGTGCGGCTTTTGGAGCTTATGAACAAACATGACACTGAAATGAAATACTATATAGGTATTAAGATAATTCTTGTTTTTATTCATTTGCAAATATTTGAGAATTGGCTGGAGAACCTAAGACCATGCTACTAATTTTACAGTGCTCATAATGTTGAGGAATTATACATTTGTTTGATTTTTACGTCGATAGTTATTTTACAACAGACTATCTTACATAAAGAGAACTGCTGTATATGGCAGTCAGATTGGACAGGGTCTGTTTTGCTCCTGAGAAGGGGGCAGTCTTCATTCCCTACTGCCTCTTCTTAATATGGAAAGGTTGCTGGTAAAGCAATTTTAACTTATACAGGGGGTATAAATTCCAGAAAAAAATAAGAAGCCCAATATAATTGTGGTACCAGAGAAGATCATATTGCTGGCATTTGCCCACTTCTCATAGAAACATGCTAAAAGGAGGCAGAAGCTCCAATTCACTCCCCAGGTGGATCCAGACTTTGTACATTTCTTAAAGTTGGCCTTTTAAGACGACAAGGCAGGAAGTCATTTTTCTTATACTCTCTGCGTACTTGGGATAGTTGGAACTCTGTTGTGGATCAACATGTTCCCACAAGAGAAGAATGTTCTTATGACAGCTAATGGCTGGCCTTTCCCCTCCCCCCTTCCCTTCACTTTCCCTGAGACAGGATGAGGGAAATAGGCAGGAAGCTGCCTGGACCATGGTCTACGACTGGTTCCATGTTCTCTCTTTGAACCATTAAATGTGTGTTCTATGTCTTATTTATCAAATTTGCATTCCTTGTGGTCACCACCTCAGCCAAAAGAGTAGTTGAGCTGGGAGCCATAATGTTGAATCTGCCATAAACTATATTCAGTAACAAACTCTCTTTGAGACTGTATCTGAATTTTACCTCCAAAGAAGTTTTGGAGTTTCATATAAACTACTCAGTCCATTGACCTGTGTTTTTTCCAAAACTGCATGTATCTGAAGAGAAGAGGAGGCTTCGCTACCTTGATGTACATCACACTCTTGCCTTCTACCTGCAAAGGACAAAAGCAATTAGAAAATCACCTAGATTGTTTCACAGTATAGCAGAATGAGTCTGAGGTCAAACTGTATCTTCCCAGAGGATCTCTTGGTGGATCTTGAGCTATATCCTACTCCTGCAACTGTTTTCCGTGTTTGAGCTTTTATTCTCTGGGAAATGTCACAGATGTCCACATGGGCACAAAAAATATAATTTATTTTCTAGTGTTGTAGCTGTTTTGGTCCCAGGATATTAGGGAGATAAGGTGGATGAGATCATATATTTTTTTGGATCAACTTCTGTTGGTGAAAGAGAGATGCTTTCGAGCTACACAGAACTCTTCTTCTGGTCTGTTTAACTTGAAAGCTTGTCTTTTACCCACAGAAGCTGGTCCAATAAAATATATGATCTCATCCACCTTGTTTCTCAAATTTATTTCCTAGTAATTTCTATCTATACCTCTGTTCTGCCAGCATAGGAATCTGGCCCTTTGTCAGTCTCAGAAAAGTCTCAAATTATAGGCTGTGTATGTTTTGAAAAGTAATATTACTAATATAAAGTTGGGTTTTGGCTCAAGTCAACTGGAAAGTCAATGAGGCATGGTCTAGCTAAGGCTGTTAGCCAATCAGAGCCAACACTTAGTTTTGCTTGCTAGCCTGCTTGTTGAAAAGAGGTGGAGCTACCCATTTATCCTGTGCAGATTAAACCAGCGTATAGAAAGGAATTTCCAGGTAAAATATATTAATTAAAAAGCTACATAGAATTGTAGACTTTAAGGTCAGAAGGAACCATTGTGATCATCTAGTCAGACCTCCAGCACAATGCAGGCCACAGAATCTCACCCACCCACTCCTGTATCAAACCTGTGTCTGAGCCATTGAAGTCCTCAAGTCATGGTTTAAAGACTTCAAAGTGCAGAGAACCTTCCAGCAAGTGACCCATGCCCCACACTACAGAGGAAGGTGAAACCCCCACAGGGCTTCTGCCAGTCTGCCCTAGAGGAATATTCCTTCCCGACCCCAAATATGGTGATCAGCTAAACCCTGAGCATGTGGGCAAGACTCACCAGTCAGACACCCAGGAAAGAATTCTCTGTAGTAAATCAGATCCCACCTCATCTAACATCCCATCACAAGTCATTGGGTATATTTACCGCTAGTAGTCAAAGACGAATTAATTGCCAAAATGAGGCTATACCATTATACCATCCCCCCCCCCCCAAACTTATCAAGCTTACTCTTGAAGCCAGATATATCTTTTGCCTCCACTACTCCTCTTGGAAGGCTGTTTCAGAACTTCACTTCTCTGATGGTTAGAAACCTTCATCTAATTTCAAGTCTAAACCCTGATAGCCAGTTTATATCCATTTGTTCTTGTGTCCACACTGGTACTGAGCTTAAATAATTCCTCTCCTCTCCCTCCCTGGTATTTATTCCTCTGATATATTTATAGAGAGCAATCATAGATTCATAGACTTAAGGTCAGACAGGACCATTATGGTCATCTATTCTGACCTCCTGCACAATGCAGGCTACAGAATCTCACCCACCCACTCCTGTAACAAACCCCTAACCTATGTCTGAGTTATTGAAGTCCTCAAATCGTGGTTTAAAGACCTCAAGGTGCAGAGAATCCTCCAGCAAGTGACCCATGCCCCATGCTACAGAGGAAGGCGAATGCTCTATAGTAACTGAGATCCCATTCCATCTAACATCCCATCACAACCATATCGCATTGGCGGCTCATAATCATCTTGTGGTCAACCAATACTCCGAGGTCCTTCTCCTCCTCTGTTCCTTTGAACTGATGCCTCCTCAGCTTATAACAGTAGTTCTTGTTATTAATCCCTAAATGCATGACCTTGCACTTTTCACTATTAAATTTCATCCTATTACTATTACTCCAGTTTACAAGGTCATCCAAATGTTCCTGTATGATATATCAGTCCTTCTCTGTGCTGGCAATACCTCCTAGCTTTGTGTCATCCACAAACTTTATTAGCACATTCTCACTTTTTGTGCCAAGGTCAGTAATAAAAAGATTAAATAAGATTGATCCCAAAACCGATTCCTGAGGAACTCCACTAATAACCTCCCTCCAGCCTGACAATTCACCTTTCAGTACGACCTATTGTAGTCTCCCCTTTAACCAGTTCCTTACCCACTTTTCAGTTTTCATATTGATCCCCATCTTTTCCAATTTAGCTAATAATTCCCCATGTGGAACCATATCAAATTCCTTACTGAAATCGAGGTAAATGAGATCCACTGCATTTCCTTTGTCTAAAAAATCTGTAAACTTCTCAAAGAAGGAGATCAGGTTGGTTTGGCATGATCTATGTTTTGTAACATCATGTTGTATTTTGTCCCAGTTACCATTGACCTCAATGTCCTTGACTACTTTGTCCTTCAGTTTTTTTTCCAAGACCTTGCATACTACAGATGTCAAACTGACAGGCCTGTAGTTTCCCGGATCACCTTTTTTCCCTTTCTTTAAAGATAGGAATTATGTTAGCAATTCTCTAGTCATATGGTACAACCGCTGAGTTTACAGATTCATTAAAAATTCTTGCTAACGGGCTTGCAATTTCATGTGTCAGTTCCTTTAATATTCTTGGATGAAGATTATCTGGGCCCCCTGATTTCGTCCCATTAAGCTGTTCGAGTTTGGCTTGTATCTCGGATGTGATAATACCTACCTTCATATCCTCATTCCTATTTGTCATCCTACCATTATCCCTAAACTCCTCATTAGCCTCCTTAAAGACCAAGGCAAAATATTTAGATATTGGGCCATGCCTAGGTTATCCTTAACCTCCACTCCGTCCTCAGTGGTCCCACTTCTTCTTTCTTTGTTTTCTTCTTCTTTATATGGCTATAGAACCTTTTACTGTTGGTTCTAATTCCCTTTGCAAGGGAAAACTCTGCATGGTTTTTGGCCTTTCTAACTTTATCCTTACATATTCTGACCTCAATAAGGTAGCTTTCCTTGCTGATCAGTCCCATATTCCATTCCTTGTAGGCTTTCTGCTTTTTCATAATCACCTCTCTGAGATGCTTGCTGATCCAGCTTGGTCTACAACTCCTGTCTATGATTTTTTCCTCCTTTCTTGTGATGCAGGCTTCTGATAGTTTCTACAACTTTGACTTGAAATAATTCCAGGCTTCCTCCACCTTAGATCCCCCAAGTTCTTCAGTCCAATCCACTTCCCTAACTAATTCCTTAATTCTTTACAGTTAGCCCTTTTGAAACCAAAAACCCTAGTCACCGATTTATTTTTGTTTATCCTTCCATTTAGTTTAAACTGAATTAGCTCAGGATCGCTCAAACTAAAGTTGTCCCCTACAACCATTTCTTCTATGAGGTCCTCACTACTCACCAAGACCAAATCTAAAATGGTATCCCCTCTTGTTGGTTCAACAACTACTTGGTGAAGGAATCCATCAGCTATTGCATCTAGGAAAATCTGAGCCGTATTATTATTACTAGCACTTGTCCTCCAGTCTATATCTGGGAAGCTAAAGTCTCCCATGAACACACAATTCCCATTAGTATTTATTTAATTAAAAACATTAAAAAGGTCTCTATCCATATCCAAATCAGATCCCGGCGGTCTATAGCACACCCCAAGCACTATCTCAGGGGAGGCTCTACTAGCTTTCTTCCCCGATGTGATTTTTGCCCAGACAGACTCTGTCTTATCCATTCCACCCTTTCTTATTTCTTTACAGTCTACCTCATCATTGATATACAATGCTACTCCACCACCTTTGCCTTTATTTCTGTCTTTCCTAAACAGCACATATCCGTCCATACCTGTACTCCAGTCATGACTATTCCACCATGTTTCTGTTATCCCTATAATATCCGGTTTCACTTCCTGCACCAGTAACTCTAGTTCTTCTTCGAGTGATTGCTCATATCCGTTCCAGTTAGGTGTGCGCGCCGTGCGTGCACACTCGTCAGAAGATTTTTACCCTAGCAACTCCGGTGGATTGGCAGGTCGCCCCCTGCAGTGGCGCCGCCGTGGCGCTGGATATATACCCCTGCTGACCCATCCGCTCCTCAGTTCCTTCTTACCGCCTATGTCGGTCATTGGAACAGTGGAGCGCAGCTTAGCTGTCCTCCACTTCCCTAGCTTCTCTCTGTTCGTCTAATCTCTAGTTGTGAATAGTTGACTTAGTTCTTAGTATCTTAGTTTTATAGTTTACAGTAGTTACAGTTAGTTGTTATACATAGTTTAGTGGGATTTGGGCTTGAGCCCTTCCCGGCACCCGGTGCCGGAGCCCATGCCCGGTTCACCAGGGTTTAAACCGTGCTCGGCCTGTAAAAAGCTGATGCCCACAAGCGATCCCCACGACTCTTGCTTAAGTGCCTCGGGGAATCGCGTATCTCTGACAAGTGCTTCATTTGCAAGGCCTTTAAGCCGCGGACTAAAAAAGAGAGGGACTTTCGGTTAAAGACTCTCCTTATGGAGGCAGCCCTTAACCCTCCGTCCTCAGCACCGAGCGCTGACAGTGCTTCTCCGGCCCCGGACCGCGCCGGCCCCGCCAAGACACTGCGGCATCGGCCTTCTCCGGTGCAGAGACCTGACTGAAGGCCTTCAACCTCTTCCACGCGCTCGGTGCAGACTCGCCTGGATTGTCTGGCACCTACCCATGCCGCAACACCGATGCCTGTGGTACTGTCGACTCCAGTCCTGAGAGGGCCGTCGAGACCGGTCCAGGAGAACTCCCTGGTGAGACCTGTGGTCGAGCTGACGGTCCCCTCCACACCGGAGACATTCTCCTCGGCCAGGGACCTTATTGCCATGACTGATTCGGCCCTGGCTCAACTCCCAGCACCGCCGGTGCGGGTTCTCCAGTCCAGAAGCAAACCTGACGCTATGAGGCCTCCTTCGATGCAGTCGATGAGCCGGCACCGATCCCGATCTAGGTTTCGGCACCACTCCAGGTCTTGCGTCCGGTCCCGATCTTGACGCCACTCGCGGTCCCAGCACCGCTCACCCAGTTGGCACCAGTCGTACTCGCCGCGCAGATCCATCTCTCGTCCCGGTCGGTACTCTCAGTACCGCTCTGGCTCCAGGCACCACTCGCGGCATCGAGACTCTTGCAGCTGGTCCCGTCGTAGACGATCGAGATCCAGGTCGACCTCCCGGCACCGCGGTGGTTGCAGGTCCCGGTCTTGGTCTTGGCACCGATACGATTCCCGGTACCGATCCCCGGCACCGAGGAGGTCTCCAACAACGGGAGCGAGGGACTCATATCAGCCTTGCTCGGCTCCTCCATGGCCGTTCCATCAGCCATCCCTGTCTTCTCAGGCGGACAGCGTATACGCCCCGGACACTGATGTGCCCGCTGCCTTGTTCAGCGAGCCCCAGCCTCAGGAACATGGTCCGCAGCAGTGGGGGTTCTGGACATCTTGGGCGTACCATCAAGCCCAAGGCCCTCCCTCAGGTCCTCCGCGTTCGTCGGCCTCGGAACACGGCACCGGAGGCCACGATTACCCGCCCTCCCCCACCTGCTATGGAGGAAGAGGTGGCCCACCCACAGGACTCCGAGCTCCCCAGAGAGATGGACACCTTTCTTCAGGTGGAGCCCTCTTCAGACCCGCTTGTTCCGGGTCTTTCATCTTCGTCCTCTCCTGAAGAGGCGGTAGCTGGAACCTCGTCGACCAGCCCTCCTCCAATTGATCTCAGGGCCCACCAGGACCTCCTCAGGCATGTTGCGCAGAACATGAATTTACAAGCCGAGGAGGTCCCAGAGGTCCAAGATCCAGTGGTGGACATACTGTTATCTGATGCCCCCACTAGAGTGGCTCTCCCATTTATAAAAACCATACAGGCCAATGCCACTACAATATGGCAGTCTCCGGCCTCTGTTCCGCCCGCTGCGCAATGAGTAGAGCACAAGTACATGGTGCCCTCAAAGGGCTATGAATACCTATATGTACATCCTCCTTGCTCCCTCGTTGTCCAGTCGGTTAACGAGAAGGAGCGCCATGGCCAGCAGGCCCCAGCGCCTAAATCGAAGGACGCGAGACGTATGGACTTGCTTGGGCGTAAAGTTTACTCTGCGTGAGCTCTCCAGCTCCAGGTGTCCAACCAGCAAGCCCTCTTAGCCGCTATAACTACAATACCTGGGCAGCGGCGGACAAATTTAAGGAGCTGCTTCCACAGGATGCACGGCAGGAGTTCTCAGCGATCCTCGACGAGGGGAAAAAGGTCACGAGAACTTCCGTCCAAGCTCCCTGGACTCCGCGGACTCATCCGCCCGGACTCTGGCCTCTGGCGTGACTTTGCGCCGTATCTCGTGGCTGCAAGTCTCTGGCCTCCCCCCAGAGCTTCAGCACATGATTCAGGACCTTCCATTCGAGGGTCAAGGGCTATTTTCGGACAAAACTCACCCTAGGCTGCAGAGCCTAAAAGACAACAGGGTCATTATGCGTTTGTTAGGGATGCACACGCCCGTAACTCAGCGCAGGCCCTTCCGACCCCAACAGCACCGCCCTTACCCTCAGCCCCGGCAGAGACAGGACTTTGCCTGATGGCCAGGCAGAAACGGCCGCCGGAGACAATCAGGCAACCAAGGGGGCCAGAACCAAAGCTCCTCCAAGCCTCCCCCCGGGCCAAAACCTTCCTTTTGAAGGTGCGCCCGAGGGCATTGTACCAGTTTCTTTAAAGGATCCGTCCCCGCCCTATTCCAACCGGCTTTCCTTCTTCCTCCCTGCGTGGTCCCAGATAATGTCAGATTGTTGGGTCCTACGCATGTTGGAACTTGGATACCATCTGCAATTTATTTCAGCCCCCCCCTTCCACCCTCGTCCCTCTTCAGGGACCCCTCTCACGAGCAACTCCTCCTACAGGAGGTGCAAGCGCTCCTCGCCAAAGGAGCCATAGAGGAGGTACCAGAGCACGAATGGAGCAAGGGGTTTTATTCCCGCTGCTTCCTGATCCCCAAGGTGAAGGGAGGTCTCAGACCAATCCTCGATCTGTGGGAACTCAACAGATACATGGTAAAGTTGAAGTTCCGTATGGTATCCCTGGGGACTATTATCCCATCCCTGGATCCTGGAGACTGGTATGCCGCCCTCGACATGCAAGATGCCTACTTCCACATAGCCATCTTTCCACCTCACAGGAGGTTCCTCCGGTTCGTGGTCAACCGGCAGCATTTTCAGTTCGCAGTCCTCCCGTTCGGCCTCTCTACAGCCCCAAGAGTATTCACCAAATGTATGGCTGTAGTCGCCGCCCACCTGCGCCGCAGTCGGATACACGTTTTTCCGTATCTAGACGACTGGCTTATCCGCAGGACCTCCGAGATGCGAGTCCTCAGTCACATCCGCATTGTCAAGAACCTTTTCCTACATCTAGGTCTAATGATCAATGTGGAAAAATTGACTCTAATCCCCACTCAGAGGATAGAGTTTATTGGGGCCACCTTGGACTCGACTCTTGCCAAAGCTTGCCTACCGCTGCCACGGTTCCAGGCTCTCACGGCCATCATCCGGAGGCTGCAAGCGGTGCCGCTAACTTCGGTACGCACTTGCCTCGCTCTCTTGGGCCACATGGCGGTCTGCACGTTCGTAACGAACTACGCAAGACTGCGCCTACGGCCCCTCCAATCCTCGCTCAACACGCATTACCGTCCAGCCAAGGATCCTATGGTCATGGTCGTCACCATTCCCTCGACCTTTCTGGACTCCTTCCAGTGGTGGCTGGATCCCTCCATGGTGTGTGCGGGGCTCCCGTTCCACCCGCCCCAGCCCTCGGCGTCCCCGACAACGGACGCATTGTCACTTGGTTGGGGGGCTCACCTCGGGCACCTACACACCCAAGGCCATTGCTCACCTCACGAGCTGGATCTCCACATCAACGTCCGAGAGCTGAGAGCGGTCCGCCTCGCTTGTCAGACGTTCTGACAACACTTGCAGGGCTGTTGTGTGTCAGTATTCACCGACAACGCAACAGCCATGCACTATATAAACAAACAGGGCTGCACAAGATCTTCAGCCCTGTTCCAGGAAACCTTACAACTATGGGACTTCTGCATAGCCCATTCTATACACCTCGTCGCGTCCTTTCTCCCAGGAGTTTGGAACACGCTGGCGGATCGCCTCAGCAGATCCTTCCTGTCCCACGAATGGTTGCTTCGCCCGGACGTTGCCCTTTCACTGTTCCGGAAGTGGGGGTTTCCCCGGATAGACCTCTTTGCATCCTGAGGGAACAGGAAATGCCAGACGTTCTGCTCCTTTCAAGGCCTCTCACCGGGTTCAATGGCGGACGCCTTCCTTGTGCCGTGGACAATGCACCTGCTCTACGCCTTTCCACCGTTTCCACTCGTCCACAGGGTCCTACTGAAAGCATGCAGGGACAAAGCCCGCTTGATCATGATAGCTCCAGCGTGGCCTCGGCAGCACTGGTACACTATGCTGCTAGATCTGTCCGTAGCCGACCCTGTTCCTCTGCCTCTTCACCTGGACCTGATTTACCCAGGACCATGGCAAGCTCCGTCACCCGGACCTTCAGTCGCTCCACCTCACGGCATGGCTCCTGCATGGCTGACTCTCTCTGAGCTGTGTTGCTCCACCCCGGTGCAGCAGGTACTCCTAGGTAGCGGGAAACCTTCCACTAGAGCTACATATTTGGCCAAGTGGAAGCGCTTCGCGTGCTGGTGCGTGGAGCGGAACTTCCTTCCTGCCAAGCTATCCATATCTAACATCTTGGATTACCTCTTGTCCCTCAAACAACAGGGCTTGGCGTTATCTCTAAGGGTCCACTTGGTGGCCATCTCTACATTCCACCCAGGAGAGGATGGCCGCTCGGTGTTTTCCTATCCGATGGTGTCTAGGTTCCTTAAGGGCCTAGAGCGCCTCTACCCTCAGGTACGCTGCCCTGCCCCAACATGGGATCTTAACCTGGTTCTTGCCAGACTCACGTCCCTCCGTTTGAACCATTAGCAACGTGCTCCCTTCTCTACCTCTCCTGGAATACCGCTTTCCTGGTGGCCATCACGTCTGCGAGAAGAGCTTAGGAAATTCAGGCCCTCACAGTGGACCCCCCGTATACGGTGTTCCACGGGGACAAGGTGCAGTTGCGGCCACGTCCGGCCTTTCTCCCCAAGATGGTATCGGCCTTCCACGTTAACCAGGAGATCTTCCTCCCTGTTTTCTTCCCAAAACCGCATGCGTCTCGCAGGGAGCAGCAGCTACACTCCCTAGATGTTCGTAGAACGCTTGTGTTTTATATAGAACGAACTAAGCCATTCCGCAGAACCCCCCAACTATTTGTCGCAGTGGCTGAGCGGATTAAAGGGCTTCCTGTCTCCTTGCAGCGGTTTTCCTCCTGGGTAACATTGTGCATCCGTGCCTGTTACGACTTGGCTCACGTCCCATCGGGCCACGTGGCTGCGCACTCCACCAGGGCTCAGGCATCATCAGCTGCTTTCCTCGCTCATGTGCCCATTCATGAAATCTGCCGTGCAGCGACCTGGTCCTCGGTCCATGCTTTCGCCTCCCACTATGCCCTGGTTCAGCAGTCTAGGGATGACGCAGCCTTCGGCTCCACTGTATTGCACTCTGCGACATCTCACTCCGACCCCACCGCCTAGGTAAGGCTTGGGAATCCCCTAACTGGAATGGATATGAGCAATCACTCGAAGAAGAAAAGACAGTTACTCACCTTTGTAACTGTTGTTCTTTGAGACGCGTTGCTCATATCCATTCCACACCCGCCCTCCTTCCCCACTGTCGGAGTAGCCAGCAAGAAGGAACTGAGGAGCGGACGTGTTGGCAGGGGTATATATCCATCGCCATGGCGGCGCCACTCCAGGGGGTGACCTGCCGACCCACCAGAGTTGCTAGGGTAAAAATCTTCCGACGAGCGTGCATGCGCGGCGCGCACACCTAACTGGAATGGATATGAGCAACACATCTCGAAGAAAACTGTTACAAAGGTGAGTAACCGTCTTTTCCTCCATTTTGTTACCTAGGCTCCTCGCATTAGTGTACAAATATGTTAATTCTTGCTGTTTGGCTTCACTCACATTCTTTACCCCATTAGGCCCAGACATTCTACTGCCAGTATCACCTATTAGAATTTTATCTACAGTACCCTTCCTCTGTATGTCCATTCTCCTACCCACGACAGTATCCTTTCTTGCTTCATTTTCTTCCCTCTCAATGTTAAAATCCAGCGGGGAGATTATCTGGACATCTCCCAACCACCTCCCTCCAATTCCTAGTTTAAAGCTCTGTTAATTAGTTGTGCTAGCCTCCATCCTAGAAGTCTATTTCCCTCCCTATTCAGCTGAAGTCCATCTCAAGAGAACAGTCGTCTGTCCATGAATGCCTCCCAGTGGCCATACATCCCAAAGCCCTCCTTATAGCACCACTGCCTGAGCCATCTGTGGATCGCCATAATCTTGTGACACCTTTGTGGCTCTTCTTTAGGAACAGGCAGAATCTCACTGAAGATCATCTGAGCCTTGATTTCCTTAAGTGTCTTCCCCAGCCTGGCATAGTCTCCCTTGATACGTTCCAGCAAGAATCTAGCTGTATCATTCATTCCCACTTGAAGGACGATCAGCAGATTCTTTCCCGCTCCTGTTAGGATCCTCTTCAGCCCGTATCTCAGCACCCGGGCAGACAGCACACCCTTCTGCTCTCTGGATCAGCTCTAGTTACAGGCCTGTCTGTTCTTTTCAGTAAGGAGTCCCCAACCCTGTAGACTTGCCTTTTCCTGGTGATGGTGCAATTCTCTGGTCTATCCCCTGTTCCCTCTGGCTGCAAGTCCTCTCGATTCCTATTCACCCTTGCAATCCTCTGCAACCCATCCCGTATCCTTCTGGGGCTCATGTTTGGTGTCATCTCCATTGACTCTTCCCCTTTCCTTATAGGGCTAGCTGCTCCTCTCACCTTCCTTCCCTCTCACCTTCAGCAACCACCTGCTGTGCTCCTTCGTTTTCCAACTCCGCAAGCCTGTTCCTGAGCTCTATTTCTTCTTCACTAGCCTGTCTTTTCCTCTGCCTGGTTCACTTAGTTACATGCTTCCACCGTCCACTTTCCTCACCCAGCAGTCTCCTCTGAGTTGTTTGGTCCTGCTTCCATCTGCAAGTCTGAGCTTTTCCCTTCAGCCTCATCATGTCTGTGCTCCATCATCTGCTCGAACCCCCTTCTAAACTCGACCAGAGTTTCAACCTGTATCTCCAATCCTTGGATCTTTTCTTCCATCAGCTCTTATCAGGCGGCACTTCATGCAGACCTAACTCTTTTCGGGTACCCCCTCCAGGATCATGTACATAGCCCAGCTTCCACGTCCAGTCATCTTCATTGTGTCTTCCACTGCTCGGGTCACTACAACTGCTGCCTCTGTATCTGTCATAGGTTTCCCACCTAAATCCTGTAAATCTGTGAAACACAAACCAACCCAAAACACCACCACCCACAGCAAAACAACCTCCCAACAAGCACCAAGACACTGCTAGAACACTGCACACTCCTTTCAGTATCCTGTGTGTTCCTCTGCTTGCCTTTCTTAGTCTTCCCCCAAACTGCCCCTGTAAACTCCCACTGAAACTCCCCTGTTTACAGCTCTGTTTGCTGGCTCCTGTGCTGCTGCAACTGTCTTTACAATAAAACTGAGAGATGAGTGAGCATTAAAGCTCACCTGGTCTCGGCACAAAATCAGACATACATCCTTGCTGTTCCTGCTGGGTTTCATTGTGTTTTCCCTGAGATGTGGTTGTGTTGTCACCTTTAATTTTATAATAAAAACTAAATTGGTAATTAGCCAGCCCATAAGAGCCAGTATGTTAAAACTCGCAATCCTGCCTGTTCTTTGGAATGTGGTAGAGTGGGAAAGATAATGGAAGGGAAGGAATATCAGAACAGAGGAATGGTGAAAGTTGAGAAGAAATATGGAGGAAAAAGATTGATTATAGTATGACAGAAAATAAATTAATTTTAAGAGGCTAATAATATTAGTAGCTTTATTCTCTCTTTATGTATGTTGGGAGTATTGGCTTATCTTTGTATTATGGAAAGATTCTCTTCAAAATGTAAAATTTTACTAGGACTAAATTATCTAGTGACCAGATAACTATTTTAAAACCTTACCATTTAGGAATTTTTAGCTCATTTTATTCAATATTATAGTTGTTAGTATGTAGAAATAAGTTTTGTTATTTTTTTAATGAAAAAGATTTTAACATGTTGTTTTAACTTATTGATGTCATTCATATCTGAAATAAAAATTAAACTCCACAACATATGACATAGAGAGATGCCTTTTAGAAATCTAAAAACTACTCTCCTTTACATTAGTTCACTGCAAAATAGTGACATACTGTGTGACAATAATAAACCTCTTGAATTTTTAATATTAGATTGAGGGCCTCTGCTTGGAAAAAATCCTTGATTTTTTTTTTTAAATATCCATATTTCCCCAAAACATCATGTTAAAATGTATATAACTCATAACGTTGTCCTAAAGCTACCCTTGGATTGTTTTATAAATGGATGGTTTAATTGAGATGGCTGCCAGTGAACAAACCAATGTAATGAGTGTCAGTAATTCTGAACAAGGGAGAAATAGTGCACGTATTCTGATGAAATATCACACCTGCTGTTTGACTGTGCTCTTTATGCAATAATTTATAATACTTCTTGGCTTGCTTCAGGTTACTTTCCAGCTCCAGTATGGCTGAAATTTGAGCTTGTTTATCTTTTAATATAGAAATGTTCTCATGCTGATTAATTTTTAAACCAATTCGTGAATTTAAATTAATATCTTCTAGTATATACTGAACACACAACAAATCTCTCTATAAATAGACAGTTATCTGAATTGTTAAAATTGTTTCCATAAGTGTGCATCAGTTAACAGGATAGTACCATGTAACTATTCAAAACTCTTTCTTTTGCTAGAAACTGATGCAATTTATAAAACTTGGAAGTCTGTTTTTTCCTCAATATTTAATGAAGCTTTCTGTGCTGCCCCACATTCTGGCATGTGCTGGGGTATTTTTTTATTGATATGCAATTACTTTAAGTAGCTTCACAAAACAAGTACCACATTGCCTAGATGACGCACACACAGGCGCTTCTACTTCATTGTACATGTACACTGTAAGTTTGTAAGCACAGAAAAGTTCTTTTGATTTTGCTTATAGATGTATTTTTTATTGGAATACTCAATAAATTAATGTAGAAAGAGAAGTTGTCTATAGAAGACTCAGATTTTTTTAACATTTTTGAAGGCTTTCAGGTATACCATGCCCACCACTGTCATAAAATAGAGATTGCATAGATTGAGTGTTTTATAAATAAATCATGGATATTCTAGTAAACTCTATAAAATATTTAGTATTGAATAATGTTTAGGAGACAAATAGCTAGATTCAAAGAAGGGATAACGGACAAGCATTTTTGTTAATAGTTTTTATTAAAATTCTAAAGTAGTTATGATTCTGCTGTTCCTTATTAGTTCATTTATAGAAAAATGGGTAAAGCTCTACACTGGAGTATGCAAATATTACGCCTTGCTTGCTCCCCCCCTTCGCATCAAAAGTATTTCCTGGAGCAGCTCTTCTAGATGGTTGACAGCCTGGTAAATCTTGGCGGTTCTTTGAGTGCTTGTCCATATATATTCCACTATCAGTGTACGTGCACCAAGTGTGCTCAAGACAGATTCTTTTGGCAGCAGTGTCCGTTGGGGAAGTGCCTGCACTTCGTGTCCCGATGCACCAGCTAGGTGCATACAAGGAGGGGCCACCTCAGCTATCCCTCAGTTCCTGTTCATCACCTGTGGCTATGGGTCAGAGCTTGCAGTGACTGCCTCTTCATATGCTTGGTAATTGCTAATTAGGTACTTAGTTTAGAGTAGTGTTAGGAGTTTTTCTAGAGTTTCTTTTTCCTTTGTGATGAAATTGCACTTTGTTTGTGGGAGGTACTTTCAGTACCACTTCAGTCATGATGACTGAATGTAAATCCCCAGGATTCAAGAATTGTCCTTCATGTGAGACAGCAGTGCTGTTGAACAATGGGTGTGCTTGGTGTTCGATTTATCTGAATGAAGGACACTTCAGTGATGTGCCATCTGCAAATCATTCTCAAAAAGAATCCAGAGGATGAGAGTCTTGAATTTAAAATGCTCTTTTCAGAGAGGTCAGTGCACCCTGCTTCTCATCCTAGCTTGTCTGGGGAAGAATCATCTGATTGATTCATTTCAGGGAATGCCCCAGCTGCTGTTTCTCCTAAAACTGGCATTCCAAGCTTAAAAAACCCATCATCTTCATCTGGGAGGTACTGAGGTTAGAGAGGAAGAAAACTGCATAAGTCTCGAAGAGAGAGAGAGCAGATACAGATCTTCTCTGGGCCCTTCAGCTTCCAAGGCCCTTTGATTTTCAAGGACCATAAATCCTCTCAGTTGACTGAAAAGAGTATGTCTACACTGCAGTTAGACACCCATGGCTGACCCATGCCAGCTGACTCAGGCTCGCAGGGCTCAGGCTCAAGAGATTGTTTAACTGCATTGTAGACATTCGGGCTGCAAATCAAGCTCTGTGACTCTCCCACCTCACAGGGTCATAGAATATCAGGATTGGAAGGGACCTCAGGAGGTCATCTAGTCCAGCTCCCTGCTCAAAGCAGGACCAGTCCCCCAACTAGATCATCCCAGCCCAGGCTTTGTCAAGCCTGACCTTAAAAACGTCTAAGGAAAGAGATTCCACCACCTCCCTAGGTAACCCATTCCAGTGCTTCACCACCCTCCTAGTGAAAACGTTTTTCCTAATATCCAACCTAAACCTCCCTCACTACAACTTGAGACCATTACTCGTTGTTCTGTCATGTGGTACCACTGAGAACAATCTAGATCCATCCTCTTTAGAACCCCCTTTCAGGTAGTTGAAAGCAGCTATCAAATCCCGCTTCATTCTTCTATTCTGCAGACTAAATAATCCTAGTTCCCTCAGCCTCTCCTCATAAGTCATGTGCTCCAGCCTTCTAATCATTTTTGTTGCCCTCTGCTGGACTCTTTTTCCAATTTTTCTACATCCTTCTTACAGTGTGGGGCCCAGAACTGGACATAGTACTACAGATGAGGCCTCATCATTGCTGAATAGAAGGGAATGATCTCGTCCTTCGATCCGCTGGCAATGCTCCTACTTATACAGCCCAAATGCTGTTAGCCTTCTTAGCAACAAGGACACACTGTAGACTCTCATTCAGCTTCTCGTCAACTGTAGCCCCTAGATTCTTTTCTGCAGAGGTGCTGCCTAGCCACTCGGTCCCTGGTATGTAGCAATACATGGGATTCTTCCTTCCTAAATGCAGGACTTTGTACTTGTACTTGCTGAACCTCATCAGATTTCTTTTGGCCCAATCCTCTAATTTGTCTAGTTCCCTCAATATTCTATCCCTTCCCTCCAGCATATCTATCACTCCTCCCAGTTTAGTGTCATCTGCAAACCTGCTGATGGTGCAATCCACGCCATCCTCCAGATCATTGATGAAGATATTGAACAAAAACAGCCCCAGACCGACGCTTGGGGCACTCCGCTTGATACTGGCTGCCAGCTAGACCAGGAGCTATTCATCGCTACCTGCTGAGCCTGATGATCTAGCCAGCTTTCTATCCACTTTATAGTCCATTCATCCAGCCCATACTACTTTAACTTGATGGCAAGAATTCTTTGGGAGACTATATCAAAAATGTTTCTTCTTCCTCTCCAAATGAGGCTGTCAGTCTTTGTCCACCCTAGGTGATTACAAAACATTTCAAGAAATTATTAGGGGAGTTGCCTCAACTCTAGAGATTCCTGTTAAGGTAATCCAAGACAAACTCTCAAACTCCTCCATACCTCTGTATCAACTAGCTTGACTACCTGTTAGGCCCTGCCAAATTACTATGGTAAACCTCAGCCTCAGTAGCTTCAACATCTAAAAGAACGGACGGGTGCTATTAAACCCCTTCTCAAGAATTTGAACAAGTTTATACCCATTTCACACAAGGCTCACTGGCAGCAGCCAATAAGATGAATCTCCAGAGATGACAAAGATTGATTTCCCCCCAGAATTGAATTTGTTTGGCAGGAAAAACTGTTCCACCTCTAGTTTGCAAATAAGAATTTACAACTACCAAGCCTTGTTGGCAAAATATGATTATATTAAATGAGACTCTGACAGAATTCACTGAGAATATTCCACAGGAAATGATAGATAAATTCAAATCCATCATTGCCGAGGGTCAAGTTGTGGCTGGAACATCTCTGCAGGCAGCACTTGGTGCAGCAGACAGAGTTTCCACATCAGTGGATGCTTCCATAGCAATGGGAAGGTCTTCTTGACTCCACTCATCTGGAATTCTTAAGGAGGTACAAGTCATAATTGAAAACCTTCCTTTCAAAGGATGCAGCTTTTTCTATGCCAAGGTTGATGAGGCACACTACATTCTCTGAAGGACTCAATGGCAACCCTGCGGTCTTTGGGAGTCTATACACCTGCCCTCAAAGGAAAACAGTATAAGCCACTGCTTTACCAAATGCCATTCCTTCTATCAACAGAAAAAACAGTTTGATCCACCAAGGAAATGACAACATTTTCCTTGGTAGAAATCTTCCACTTCCACTGCTGTGTTGACCCATCAGCCTTCTTTGATTGATTTTGACTGCTTGCTTAAGAGCAGAGTACCAATCCCTACCGATCATCCCATCCCATACCATCCCACCCCATCTCTTTCTTTTGGGAATCATTTATATCTGTTCTGAAAATTCTGGAACACTATCGCTATTGATCAGTGGGTTCTGAACATAATAGAGATTGGATATACTATCCAGTTCCAGTCTCCTTGTCACCCTCAAATACCTCCCCCAAATGACCCTTCTGATGAGAGAGTCTTGTTAAGAGGTGTGTCTCTGGATGCAACAGAAATTCTGCATAAGTATGGGGGAGAGGGGTTTTAGTCCCAAAAAGAGAGCCCTGAAGTCTATCCTGGACCTAAGATGACTAAACGCCTTCGTCAGAAAGGTCAAGTTCAGGATCATTTTCTTCTGTTACCCTATCTCTAGAGCAGAGGAGATTGATACACCACTCTCCATCCCCTGGATGCTCATTTTTGCATCACAGTTCACTCAGCCCACATAAGATATCTAACATTCCTAATGGGAGATTGCTATTACCAGTACAGAGTACTAACATTTGGCCTGTTAATAGCTGCCAGACTGTTCAAAGTCCCACCAACCATAGTCGGTACTGCTACGCATTCACCTAGAGTGGAGCACCCACAGGGACAGCACTCGAAGAAAAAGATAATGTTACTCACCTTGCAGTAACTGAGGTTCTTCGAGATGTGTGTCCCTGTTGGTGCTCCACTCCCCGCCCTCCTCCCCTCTACTTTGGAGTACTAGTCAGATGCTCCACGGTAGAGAAGGAACTGACGAGGGTGTGGTGTGCCCGCACTCCTGAAGATTCCAACTAGACGGGAGTTACCATCTGGGTGCGTGCGCCCCCATCAGGCACTACTACCGAAAATCTCCGATCAACAGCGCCGGGACGCACTGTCAGCTAGAGTGGAGCACCCACAGGGGGACACATCTGAAGAACCTCAGTTACTGCAAGGTGAGTAACTTTCTCGTCCTGTATGCAAAAGTGACTGAAGTCTGTATATCAGCCAAGCAAACATCATCTGGACATGTTGGTTCCTGTTCCACCATGAGTCCTGTTATGATTAGAGGTGGATAGACCTAACAAAAGTCTGTAAAGGGGTTCCATTCTTCCCTCACCAGTTCTATAAAAGACACTGATAGATGCATCCATGTTGGGCATGGAGCCTCATCTTGGATGACTTGCAAATGCAGTGGTTTTGGGCACCTTGAGGAAACAACTCTTCTCATAAACATGCTAGAGTTAAGAACCAGTCATCAAGCTTCTGTGATCTTTCTACCAGCCATCAAGGGGCTTACCGTGTAAGTCATAACAGGCAACATTAGCATGTTTTACTTAAACAAGCAGAGTGGAATCAGATCCATTCTGCTGTGTCAAGAGGTACCCCAACTGTAGAACTTTTTTCATATTCCATAAAGTCGCCTGAAGAAGATTGATTTTCCAGGAAAACACAGTGTACTGTCAGATCACCTCAGCAGAAAGTTTGTGGACAACGGAAGTGTTGTCCATAAAAGATGTGACTCAGTAGATATTCATCGAATGGGGTTCCCCTACTATGAACTGGTTCACCATCAAGTGTACAGGAAATCTCATCACTTCTGCCCCAGACAGCGTCAGAGTCCAGAGACTACTTTGGATGCATTCCTGATCCTGTGATCCATGGATCTTCTCTACACCACATTTCTTCCATTTCCACCAATACCAAGTGTTGTTGTTATGTCTAAATGGGACAGATGAGAGTGATGCCTTTGGAATTTTGGCCCATTTTATTCAATTACATTTTGGAAAGCTGTGACCTGTGATTTGCACTTTACACCTCTCGTGGTTAGTTAAATCATGGAGGAATTGTTGGTTAAAATTGTTAATACTGCCCTCTGGAAAGGCAAGTGACCACTTCCCTTGAGAATTATAAAACTTTACTCAAGAAACTATTTCTAGATGCTAGTAATCTTGCCTAATCTTTTCTTACCTTTACCCCATTCTCTCTTCCCCAGAAAAAGGAATTACTTTTTTTTCCTCTTAGCTGAATGATTACAGATATCTTAGACATTTTAATTCTTTTAATAATGAGAAAGTATAACCCTGTTTTAGAGAGGCAGTCTGCATGTGTTTCTCCTAGACCTGGGAGATGCTGTAAGATATTCATATAATAAAAATCCCTTATGTTCACATTGTTACAGCTCCATAGCTCACATGCTATGCAGATCCATACTTGGCATCCCTTCCCATTTTTCACTTTACTCCATTCTTCTCACTTGCTTCCTTTCCTTTCTGTGAATGTCCCTTCCTTGTTTTTTCTTATTTCACCTCCTTGTGTAATCATTTCAATCAGATTGATGAGGTGTTAAGTGAATATTGTTTTTGATAAATGACTATAATCAGAAAATATTGCTAACTAGCACCTATTTTAATAAATATGTTGGAAGCTGATCCTATAAGGTACTTGAAGCACCTTGTGTAATAATTTGTTGTATTTTTGCATTTGTTAGTTATCACATTGAATATATACTTCTAATGTAAAATTATTTTCTTCCCTCTTTTAGTGCATTTGAAACGCCACTTTATGTTCCGAAACCATCTCTGTTTAGTTTTCGAAATGCTGTCCTACAACCTCTATGACCTGTTGCGGAACACCAACTTCAGAGGTGTCTCACTGAACCTGACACGAAAGTTTGCACAGCAGATGTGCACTGCACTGCTTTTCCTTGCGACTCCTGAACTTAGTATCATTCACTGTGACCTAAAACCTGAGAATATCCTGCTCTGTAACCCCAAACGAAGTGCTATCAAGATTGTTGATTTTGGCAGTTCTTGCCAACTTGGGCAGAGGGTGGGTGTTACATAAATGTTAATGTTTTGTTTGATTAGAAGCTTTAGGAACATTTAAAAATGAGATTAAGCAATCCTAACACTTTCTCGTTGCCAATTTCAGCTTTGCTTATGTTGATTAATATTAAACACTCATTTGTTTTTATGATGTGGCAACATAAGGGTGCATATGAAAAATATCTTTAACAAATTCCCAGTTAATTTTCCTGACGCTATTTCATAATGCAAAAGACATCTACATTTAACAGTTGGAGCTTAATATAGTACAAGGGTAACAAATTAAATATTTTCACTAGTATTTTCTTTTTCTGTATTTGTAATTCCTTTTTTGATTTTAAGATACTGCTTGGTATGGGTAAGTGAAAACATTCAAGATATTTGTTGATAGTAACATTAGAGTAGTTGGCTTTTTAATACAAGGCCAACCAGACTGAGAGCTTTGAGGTAACTTTCTTTTTCTTTTTATTTTTTTTTTTTAAAGAGAACAGCACCATTTCCATAACATTAATCTTTTGTCATAAAGTGTGTATCATTGTTAGGAATAGAAGAAAATAAGTGGTAGACTGGGAATACTGGGTAGCTCAGGGGACTGCTGATGGTGTGTGTAACTTCTAACATCTATTTCGCTAGCTGAAATTCAGTTCCAGGGTGGAAAAACTTGAGACACTGTCATCTGATGGTTGTCCAGTGGTTCAGTCCACATCACAAAATCCACCACCAAAATTAGCACTAATTGGCCATGTTCTTGACAGTCTCTCCCAAGACAGAAAATTGAATGGGATTAGTGACTAAGGCCTCAATTCTGCAAACATTAAGCATATGAGTAACTGCATTTACTTCATGGGATTATTAGAGTAAGTAAAATTATGTATGCATTTAATTGTTTGTGGAATAGGGGCCTGAATTACCCTATGTTCTGGAGATGGTTCCTTTAGATTAGAATAGAGGCACATTGCTTGGGCAGCAAAGGAAAACTTAGGGTTTGGCTACACTTGCAAGTTAGAGCATATTAAAGCAGCCCCAGGCGCCCTAACTCACGACTTGTCCACTCTGGCTAGGCACTTAGAACACCTGGACTCTGCAGCTGGAGCGTTCCTGGTAATCCATTTCCATGAGAAGCATAACGCTTGCTGCGCCTCGGCTGAAATGCCCCAGCATCAGTGTGAATGAGGTGTTGCATTATTGAACTTTGATCAGTCTCCGGAAACGTCCCATAATCCCCTTAAGTCAAGTGACCACTCTTGTTATTGTTTTGAACTTGGCTGTAGGAATGCGGATATGTCCTTTCAAAGTTCCATTTTTGCCAGCTGGCATGCTTCTCTGCTCCGGGACAAAGCAAGCCATTAGTGTGGAATGCTGCTTGCTATGAGTGAGAGAGAGAGAGAGAGAGAGAGAGAGAGAGGCAGGGGGACCTGCTGCTGTCTGAACTTATAAGACAGCATGCTGACATGCTCTCAAGCCCTCCAAAAACCCACTCTCTCCCCCCACCACATACACACAACACACTCTACCCCACTCCTCCATTTGAAAAGCATGTTGCAGCCACTTGCATGCTAGGATAGCTATGACAATGCACTGCTTTCTGTGGTGTTACAAGAGCTGCTAATGTGGCCATGCCAGTGTGCTTGAATCTGACAGTGTAAACACCCTGCAGCGCTTTCTCTACTGCGCTCTCCGAGGGCTGGTTTAACTCTCAGTGCTCTACATCTACATGTGCAAGTGTAGCCATGCCCTTAGATTGCCATGATTTATGCCGTATGTGTTTTGAGGATAAATAGATTACTTCAGTATTCAGGGCTATCTATCTGGCACCTTCAATGTGTACTAATTTCACTTGCATTAAAAAAAATTGGATTAAACCATTTACTGTAATTGTAGATAAATACATAAATGTTATTTTAGCAAATTCCAAAAGCTTCTCCCTTCCTGAGGAAGAATTGGACTCTCCACCTAGTTTAGTTTTTAATGGTAGTCTGCTCATAGATATTATTTCAAGATACATGGAGCATGTTTATTGGATCTCAATATATCCTAGTGTGCAGAAAGGTTCTTCACTGTCTGAATGGCATTCAGTCAGTGAAGAAACATCTCACCATACATAAGTATCAGAGGGTAGCCGTGTTAGTGTGTATCCACAAAAACACCAAGGAGTCTGGTGGCACCTTAAAGACTAACAGATTTATTTGAGCATAAGCTTTTGTGAGTAAAAAGAAACCCCACGTCTTGAGATGCAACCATATATACCTGCCATACATAGTAATCTTTCCCTGCCTGACCACTCTAAAACAGGAGTGTCGGTCATACAGATGGCTAGGAATCCTGTAGAAAATAATTTTCAAAAGCATCTAAGTGACTTGGGAGCTTAAGTCTCATTGAAAGCCAATGGGACTGGGGCTCTTAAGGGCCTGAACACTTTTGAACATGGAATTTAGGCTTGCAAGTCACTTAAGCATTTCTGAAATTTTACTTGTAAAGAGTAAGAATGCTATCCCCCCCCCCTTTTTTTTTTTTGCAACAGTTGAGTGTTGGGAGGAGTGTGAAGAGGGATGTTCCCCACCCCCAGCGGGTATCAAACAGAAATCTGAATAGGATATTCAGAGGAGGATATTAGGCTGAATAGGGAGAAATCCTATTTTTTCTTAAAGATTAATTTAAACAAACAAAGAAGGATCACTTTGAGTAAAGCCCTATTTTTAAAGATGTGTAGCAGATGTTAGGGCTCAGGAGAGTTCTAGTATTAAGTATTGGTATGTAAATATCTGAGACTTCAAGTACAAGTTCTGATTTTTATGTTTATTATTAAATTTCCCGATTTCCCTTTTCATCCTCCCCAACCTCAAAAATACTTTTCTGTGGTAAAGTTCTAATAAGTCACTAATGTCTAAATCAGGACAGGGCTTTTCAGAAGTTATTAATCATCTTTCTGTGTGTTTATTCCAGATATACCAATATATCCAGAGTCGTTTTTATAGATCTCCAGAGGTGCTACTGGGAATGCCTTATGACCTTGCAATTGACATGTGGTCCCTTGGGTGTATTTTAGTAGAAATGCACACTGGAGAACCTCTCTTTAGTGGAGCAAATGAGGTGTGTAAATTCCCAACGGTAGAAGTGATCTTATTCTTCATTCTTTCTAATCAGGAGTTTGATCTAATCAATTGTAAGGCACACACAGAGGAAGTCTGTTTAATTGTCTAAGAATTGGCATCAACTTAGCAGTAGGAATATCTTTTGATAGGAGTCTCAAGTACAGATTGCTTATATCAAATTGTAATGTATTGATTTCTGCAAATGTTGATACTTGGACTTATTTGTGTATTTGCCTCTTACATAAGAATTAATATTCTCAAATGTTACAGCTGATTTGTAACTCAACAGCTTTTTTAGATAGTTCTAGTTTTCTTCCCATATGTCTACCTTGAATTTTAGATTTCATCTCGTTGCCAAATTATCTACTACATTTTGTTTTTATAACTATTCTTTCTTTTGAACCAGGTGGATCAAATGAATAAAATAGTGGAAGTTCTGGGTATAGCACCTGCTCACATTCTTGACCAAGCACCAAAAGCAAGAAAGTTCTTTGAAAAGTTGCCAGATGGCACTTGGAACTTAAAGAAGACCAAAGATGGGAAAAGGGTAGGTTAGGTATCCTAGATAAGGGATGGAGTGTGTTCTAAATAAGTTTCTGTGGTAACTATTGTACAGATTAAAAATGTTTGTTCTTCTGAAGACTTAATTTTAACACTGTTTAATATTCAGTATGATAGAATTGATTTGAAAATTAAATCTATTAATGTTCTCAGTACTGACAAATAACTCCTGACTTTCATTTGATTGATTTTTCTTTTATGATTTATTTAAACAGTGATAATGTAAAGTCTAGCTTATAACTTGAATGACAATCAACTTCCAACTTCTCAACAGGAGTACAAACCACCAGGAACTCGTAAACTTCACAATATACTTGGAGTTGAAACAGGGGGACCAGGCGGACGGCGTGCTGGGGAATCGGGTCATACTGTAGCTGACTACTTGAAGTTCAAAGACCTCATCTTAAGGATGCTTGATTATGACCCCAAAACCCGAATTCAACCTTATTATGCCCTGCAGCACAGTTTCTTCAAGAAAACAGCAGATGAAGGTACAAATACAAGTAACAGTGTGTCTACGAGTCCTGCCATGGAGCAGTCCCAGTCTTCAGGAACCACCTCTAGCACATCTTCAAGCTCAGGTACATGTCTCATTAGTAAATTGTCAAGACAGTATTATTTTAAAGAGAAAATATTATTAAAAATTTCAAGTCAGCAATTTTTCCATATAAATGTCTTCATTTTTTCACTTCTGAAAGCCTGTCTTTTTAAAAACAAAAATGTTTAAAAATTCATAATAGATTTCCACTACAACCTATAACTTAAAAATCCAGTAGAATTTTTTTCATCTAGACCTGTTTCTGCTTTATAAGGAATAAATTGCTTCAAGATCAAAGCCTAAGACTATGTTCCTAACATAGTTGGTCTATGGAATGCTGTAAATATTGCTGCTGTTCTATTATTGCTTGTGTTATGATTCTTATAGGTGGATCTTCTGGGACAAGCAACAGTGGAAGGGCTCGGTCAGACCCTACACATCAACATCGTCACAGTGGTGGACACTTCACTGCTGCTGTCCAAGCTATGGACTGTGAAACACACAGTCCACAGGTATGCTCTTGAACAGAGCTTCTCCCTGATGCATTTATAAAACTGCAATTGCTTTTATATTTTGAATAGATTGAATCCATAAACTATCCTGTAACGTCAAGATTTATGCTAATTAACACTTCAAAGTGATGAAAAAGGTGGGGTAGGCATGGAACTGGCAATTGGAAGACTTGGATTTTGCTAGTCCCAGTTCTTCCACAGATAATCCTTTGTGAATATCTTGGGTAAGTCATTTTGGCCAAAATAGTACCGGCAGTCTTAATAATTTGGCTGAGTACTGGGGACTCCTGCAGCTATAAGGAGGAAGAATCCCCCACTCCCTAACTATGGAGTGCCAGCAACAGAGAGCCTCTAGGGCTCTTGCAGCTTTTCTTCCATTTCCCTGTTAAGGACCAGAGAATTCAAATAGTCATAAATCTTCCAGTCCATCCCAAAGAGCAGTTTTGAACATAGACTTTATGACCAGAAGGGACCATCATGATCATCTAGTTTGTAGAATGTCACCCACCCACTCCTGTAATAGAACCATAACCTCTGGCTGAGTTGCTGAAATCCTCAAATCATGATTTAAAGACTTAATGTTACAGACAATCCACCATTTACTCTAGTTTAAACCTGCAAGTGACCAATGGCGCCCCCCTTCCTGCCCCCCAGCTTTCCTTGCCAATCTGATCCAGGGGAAAATTCCTTCCCCACCCCAAATATGGTGATCAGTTAGACCCCGAGCATCTGGGCAAGACCCACCAGCCTGACAGCTTGGAAAGAATTCTCTGTAGTAACTCAGAGCCCTCCCCATCTAGTGTCCCGTCATCAGCTGTTGGAGATATTTGCTGCTATCAGTCACAGATTGGCAGTATGCCATTGTACACAGTCTCATCATACTATACGCTCCATAAACTTATCAAGCTCAGTCTTGAAGCCAGTTAGGTTTTTTCCCCTACTACTCCCATTGGAAGGCTGTTCCAGAACTTCATTCCTCTGATGGTTAGAAACCGTCAACAAATTTTATTTAATGTTGATTGCCAGTTTACATCCATTTGTTCTTGTGTCCACATTGGTGCTTAACTTAAATAACTCCTCTCCCTCCCTGGTATTTATCCCTCTGATGTATTTATAGAGAGCAGTCATCTCTTCCCTCAACCTTCTTTTGGTTAGGCTAAACATGCCAAGCTCTTTGAGTCTCCTCTCATAAGGAAGGTTTTCCATTCCTCGGATCATCCTAGTAGTCCTTCTCTGCACCTGTTCCAGTTTGAATTCATCTTTCTTAAACCTGGGAGATCAGAACTGCACACAGTGTTCCAGTTGAGGTCTAACCAGTACCTTGTATAACGGTATTACCACTTCTGTTTTTCTACTGGAAACACCTTGCCTGATGCATCCTAGGACTGCATTAGCTTTTTTCACAGCATCACATTGGCGACTTGTAGTCATCTTGTGATTAACTGATACACCCAGCTCTTTCTCCTTCTCTGTTGCTTCCAACTGAAAAGTCCCCAGCTTACAGCAAACATTTTTGTTGTTAGTCTCTAAGTGCCTGACCTTGCACTTTGCACTATTAAATTTCATGACATTTTTATTACTCCAGTTTTCAAAGTCATCTATATCTTCTTGTATAATATTCCGATCCTCTTCTGTATTGGCAATATCTCCCAACTTTGTGTCATCCTCAGTCTTTATTAACACACTCCTGCTTTTTGTGCCAAGGTCACAACAGTATTGCAGAGAACCCACACAGAGCTTGCAAGGGCAGGGTCTGTCCCCAGGTAAACCTGTGGTTCAGTTTCTCTCTTTATCCCCATTTGACATTAATGTTTCTAAGACATATTAATGTTCTTGAAGGAAAGCCACTATACAAGTGCAAAGTAGTAATAGTATTTTTTGTGGCTTTTATTATTTGTTGAACTATAAATATTGGTTAAAAATATAAATGAGTATATATCTGCTTGATATACTGATAAAAGAATAAAACTAAAATGTAGTGGTTATTGGCCATTGTTGCTCATCACTTTGCAACATAAAGCTAGTGGAAAAACAGAGCTTCTCAGTATTGCCATCGCTGTTATAAAAGGAGTAAATGTACTTCTTCCCAGGTGAGAGGAATAATTATGAAAATAAACTTATGAAATCAGTTTTATTAGCTAATATTTTGGTAGGGTTGTTAATACTTTTCTGATGCTATTGGGATCTCAACGCAAACTTCAAACTGCTTGTCTAATAATATTAATACAGTAAAAGCTGTTTTATCTGGCACTTCACCAACCGGAAAGCTCTATAAAGCAGCCCAGGACAGGTTGTCGCTTGCGGGGAACTGCTCGAGGTGAGGGGCCCCCGCACTCCCTCCTGCGCCCCAACCCACTGCCTTGAGCTCCCTCTCGCACCCAAACTTCCTCCCAGAGCCCATTCCCCACACCTGCTCCTGTTCCCCAGCCCCGCACTCCCGCCCACACCCAAACTCCCTCCCTCTGAGTTAATTGGCATTTTTCACTTACCGGCATTCCCCATTCCCCCAACATGCCAGATAAAACAGCTTTTACTGAACTAATAATTTGTTTTTCAGTATTAGAGGCCGCAATCAGAGATCAGGGTCCTGTTGTGCTAGGTATTATGTAAACACATACTTACTGATTACTACTATTAAACAATGCTGCCTCTGAATTTGCTTTTTACAACTTTTGCAGTAGGTCACATAATTAGAATTTTTTTCTTGAGTGTATCAGCAATATTAAAATCAAAGTTTCTGTTCTAGTTTTTCTTTTCCAAAGATGCATTTAGAAAAGCGTATTAGAAATATTTCTAGCTTCGTACTTTTATCAGTTTTTATACTACTTAAAATTTAGTTTTATTTTTTACATTTAGTGAGTAAATTTTAATGGTTTTTAAGCTCTTTGTATAAATGGCGTATAAAACATATTTGATTAAACTTTTTATTTCTTAAACTACTGTCATAGGTTCGACAGCAGTTTCCTCCTCCACTTGGTTGGACAAGCACTGAAGCTCCTACACAGGTCACCGTTGAAACCCATCCAGTTCAAGAAACCACCTTTCATGTAACCCCTCAGCAACAGAATGCATTACATCACCATCATGGGAATAACTCCCACCATCACCACCCCCACCCCCATCATCATGGACAGCAAGCCTTGGGTAGCCGGACCAGGCCAAGAGTCTACAATTCTCCAACAAACAGCTCCTCCACCCAGGATTCTATGGAGGTGGGCCATAGTCACCACTCCATGACATCTCTGTCTTCCTCAACTACTTCTTCCTCTACATCTTCCTCTTCTACTGGTAACCAAGGCAATCAAGTCTATCAGAATCGCCCAGTGGCTGCTAATACCTTGGACTTCGGACAAAACGGAGCTATAGACATGAATTTAACAGTCTATTCTAATCCGCGCCAAGAGACTGGCATAGCTGGACATCCGACATACCAGTTTTCTGCTAATACAGGTCCTGCTCATTACATGACTGAAGGACATCTTGCAATGAGGCAAGGAATTGATAGAGAAGAGTCTCCCATGACAGGAGTTTGTGTTCAGCAAAGTCCTGTGGCTAGCTCGTGACTAAACTGAAACTAAGTTTGTTTCTTGTGTGTTTTTATAGAAGTGGTGTTTTTCCAAAAACAAAGTGCAAAGCTGCTTGAATCAGGAGGAGATAAACTCACTGAACCGCTACAGGAGGGCAAAGCTGACTATTTTTTTAAACTTGAAAAGATTGCAAAGGGACAATGTAAGTTTTTTTAAGAGCCATGTCCAAACCCACCTTAATGGATAGCTTAGAGGTGTTGTCTCACCTTTTGCTTCCCCCCTTCCTCCCATTTTAACTTGCCACAACCTAGTCGTAGATTTTTTTTTTTCTCATTCAACAGGGGTTAATGTTCAAATGTTGGTCTTAGTTGCAAATTATTTTTTTTAAAAGCACTGCACATGATTTACATAAAAGGACCCTTTGAGGTTGGTGGGGAGGGATTGAGTAATATGGGTTTTTTAAGTTCCCCAAATATACATGGGCACAGAAATGCAGTACTGTAAGGAAGAGGGACCTTCAGATTACACTATATATAATATTCAGCTGTAAAAAGGGACAGTTGTAAAGGAGTTTGTAAGGCACAGTAAGCATGCTAAGTGGCGGTGATCAGAACTCTCCTTATCTGAATCTACTGAGGATCAAAGCAGCAATTGTAATGGGATTCTGTGTCTCTCATATTTTAGAGACCACAGTCAGCTAGTATTGGAATATGACTGGTCTCATAACTAAGGTGCACTGAGAAGCAATCAACAGGTTGGTCCTGGCCAGTCTTGGGGAGGTCTTAAGTGGTGGTCTTTGAGATAACCTTTGGCCTTATGGATTTGGACTCTTAAATTAGAAGAGCCTACCATTTCAGATGCAATCACTTTTGGACATGCTTTTGCAGACAGTCCTTAATGCTGAAAACAGAGAATGGGTAATTCAAGAGGCCTTTCTTTTAAAATAGACTTTTGTGACCCACTTATTGTAAGGTATTGCAAGGTCACTTTGCGTGTGTCATAAAGTTGACTTCCTTATTGGTTGAAGGTCACAGAAGTAGTGGTTTGCGTTTGATGGAAATAGCTACAACTGTGTCCCTTCCTGCTTTTTTACTTTTTTCTTTTGCTTTTTCTCGGCACGTGGTTTCTCCACCATTACTTCTGCACAAAGATGTCTTCTGTTCATTCTGAACATTTTAAAAAAATGCAGAATTTTATGTGACTGCTTTTTTGCCTCACAATTATGCTGTGAATTTTACAAAAATTTATTTTCTTTTTTGATAATTTATTGTACCAAAGCTGTTTTTATAGCACATAGATGTCTGTAACCAATAATGTAGCAGTTCTGCACTTTGACACAAGGTGTAATTAGACCATTTTTAAATGTCAGTTGAAAATTATGGCTGTACTATTGCTTAAACAAAACTGGAACTGTTGTTGAATTCATAGCCAATACATTTACAACAATCTGTGTACTGAACATAATAGATTGACATCTAATTCAAGACTATAACATCTGTTACATTTTAAATGTGTTCAGGCTTCTGAAGGTAAAAGGGACACTAGATCCAGAAGCTATGAAACCAACAGTTGATTCTTGTATTCCTTATTAGCATAAATGTAAACTTGAAGGCAAGACCTTGATTGCATGAACAGGTCCAAAATAATAGTATGAGTAAAGCAAAAAGCTCACGAGAGACCTGAAGTTAGCAGGCTGTATTTAACAGGTGCCTGATTTTTGGGTTATGCTGCCTTAATATAACACAGTCAGCTTGGCAGTTGCTAAATTTATGGGCCCACATAAAGCTTTATAAATATTATGAATAAAAACTCAGTGAATTGAAGTGAAAAATAAGGGTAATTCAGCAATTACCCATCCCAGAACATTGTTTGCCCCTTAGATATTACAGAAGCAGTGATCTACCTCTGCCAGTAAGCCCTTTAAAAACGTAGTTCAGCAGAAGAATATTGCATCCTTATACTGGTCAATTCCATGTGGCTGGCTTGGTCAGGTTTTTTTGAACAAAAGTTTTTTTTTTGTTATACTTAACAATGGCAACACAGCAGCTGACTACTGTATAAATGCAAATGAGTACCTGGGGTTGTCAGTTTTTGTAAATCACAATTTTTCTATCACGGGAGCCATATTTCTTTTGTATTGACATCTCAAGCCTGTGAATTAAAGTATTTTTGAACTCAGTAGTTCAGAAAAGTTTACAGCGATTGAAATGCGGTCATCTTAGAGACAGAGCACTGAGTTTAGCAATATAAAAAGGAATCCAGTACTTACTGCTGTCTAGAAATATAAGGGTAATATAAAATATAGGTAATTTTTCCTGTGTTGGTTGCCACACTTTAGCAAGCACCAAAAATTAAAGCAGTTTAAAAAAATATTTACATAAAGAAAAATCATAAAATCCAATGCTTCTGCATACTGTGTTATGTTACAGTCCAGTTTTGTGTGCTTTACTACACAGTTTGGTTACAGGACTTCTGTGCATTGTAAACATAAACAGCATGGAAAAGGTTAAATACCTGTGTTCAGATTGTAAGATCTAGTCCAGACTTGCTGTGTATATTGTAACGTTAAATGAAAAAGACAAGCCCTTTGTATTATAGTCATGCAGTCTTATGTATGATAAACAGTTGAATAATTTGTCCTCAGACTCTTTACTGTGCTTTTTAAAAAAGTAATTTAAGAGAAAAATGTAAACATAGTAATATCTTCCTATGCAATTAACCTACTCCAAACCTTGGTTTGGTAGGTATAACTATAGTAAAATATGTAAATATTAGATAAACATTGACACAGACTTTTAAAAAAAATTACAGAAGTAAAAGTTGGAGGCGTAACAGATCATTTTGAGTTTTTAATTGAAACAGCAAGATATATGTCATCGATGTATATAAACACTGACGCATTTTGATCCTGCTTGATTCCAATTGACATATAATATTGTTTTTAATTTCAGAATTGTTTATATTCTCATCCACTAGTTTCAGAATATTACAGAGATCGTCTTATATGCACTTTAGAGTTCCTACTATTATAATCAATTGATAGATTTCAAGGCTAGACGGGTCATTATAATGATCTAGTCTGACCTCATTCAGAACACTGGGCATAGAATTTTACCTGGTAATTCCTGCATCAAGCCCATATCGTTTGGTTGAGTTAGCACATATGTTTTAGAAAAACATCCGATCTTGATTTAGAGGTTTCAGGAGATGGAGAATCAACATCATCTCTTGGTAAGAAGTTCAGTGGATAATTATCCACACTTAAAAATTATTCCCCTGGCTCCTAGTTTAAATGTGTCAAGCTTCAGCTTCCAGTGTTGGGATATTGTTATGCCTTTGCTTACTAGGTTAGAGCCGTCTAGTTCAGACATCTTCCCTGTAAAGAGTGAGCAAGTCACTTCTTAACCTTCTCTTTAATAAGCTGCCTTTATCAGGCCCCTTAAGTCTCTATCTGCAAAGCATGTTTTCCAGACCTCAGATTATTCATGTGGTTCTTCTCTGAACTTTCTTCAATTTTTAACATTCATTTTAAAGTGTGGATACCAAAACTAGACACAGTGTTCCAGTAATGGTCTTAATAATGCCATATACAGAGTAATATCACTTTACTCCTATCTGTTTATACCTATTCCTGTTTATCCATCCAAGGACTGCATTTTAGGCTTTTTAGCCACAGCATTGCTCTGGAAACTGTTTAGTTGGTTATCCACAATGACTCCTAAGTTATTTTCAGATTTGCTGCTTTCCAGGATGCAGTCAACCATTCTGTAAGTATGACCTTATATTCTTTACTAGAATATGGCTTTGCATTTGACTATTTTTAAATGTATGATGTTTGAATGTTCCTGGTTTACAAAGCAATCCAGATCTGTAGAAGTGACCTGTCCTTTTATTTATGACACCACCAATTATTGTGTGGTTTTCAAACTTTATCAGCAATGATCTTATCTTCTTCCAGATAATGGATAAAAAACACTGAAATAACTTTTGAGCTGAAAGCCAACCCTATTGAATCTCTCTAGAAACACTTTCAGTTATTGATTTCCCCATTAACTGTTACATTGAGATATATTGGTTTAACCTGTTTTTAATCCATTTAATATGTGCTGTATTGATTTTGCATAATGCTATTATTTTAATCAGAATGTGGTACAACACTTTGAGATAGCATGGCAATATCTAAATTTCCAAAATAACCAGATAACTCATAAAGTGAAATTGTATATGATTATAAATCTACCTTGCATGCAAAATATACAAGATCAGTATCACCAGTTTCTTATATATGATTCAGCATGTCAGTGTGGTAAGATATATCCTGATGTAGAGGTGCACATCAGAATATTAGAATTCTACAGAATATTATGGTTGCCAGGCAAACACACATACATATCTGCTCTATTAGGATTATAGGTATTCTGTGCACACCGTTGTTTGATTGGGTCCTGTTGAATCACCCCATTGTTGGGTATATCAAGCAGTTTCTAATGATCTTTAGAAATTGGGATTTATTGTCCACTTGATGATTACCTTTAATTTCCTAATTTTTCCAACTTTTTTTATTAACCTGCTGAGGGCAGTTGTTTAATTTCCTTAGCATTTCTCCAAGATAATGGTATCAAATATGCAGCCCTCCCCAACCCCCATCTAAGATTGTGTGTAATTTCTTGAACGAATAAGATTGTACATAGATTTATTATGAAGTACTAATATGGACAATACTGCATAAGACACAAACACAGTATCTGCCCTAGAGAGCTGAATGACAAATACAGATGTGATACGCTGGGTAGTAAGCTAGAGGAAGGTGTACATACAAATATAAACTACAACTCCCACTTTTCTAAAGATGGTGTAGAGAGAACAATCTAACTCATCTGGGTTTGTGCTCATGGGTCTCAGAAAAGAAATGGGTCATTAGGAGAGATTTGAATTGGGGGTGGGTTAGGGCCTAGCACAATTGAATTAAAGAGAAAATGTATGTGTAGTGGGCAAATCTGGAGGGTATGAAGGTGTGGAGGGGGGAGCTGTGGGTGAGGCTGGTATAGTTGATGGAGTGATAGGGTTGAGAGGCAATAAAACAAGGAATCAGGTAAGAGATTAGGGTAGAGTGGAATTGTGTAGATCTTGAAAATGAGAATGAGGTTTAATTAGATTGATCTTGGGAGATCTAGTGAAGGGATTTGAAGAGGTAATGATGTGGTCTGATTGGATCAGGAAGATCATTTGAACAGTTGTACTTTGGATTGGCTGGATGGAAGCAATATGGGTCTCAGGGAAGCCAGAGAAGAGGAAATTCCAGTAATGAAAATGGGAGATAACTGGGGCATAGATAAATATTTTGGCTGTTGTGACAGGATTTATTTTCAATATGTTATGGAAGAGGAGGAAATGGCAAGACTTAGCAATAGTCCTGATATGCAGGATAAAGAAGAGAGGGTATGAAAGATGGTCACAAATATCTGTGACTGTGGATGAAAGTTGTTGTAATTGAGAAAGGAAAAAGTGGAGAAGAGGGCTTGGTTTGAGCCTTTTAAACTTGAGCTCTTGTGGTGAACCAATCAGGATGATATGTCAGAAAGTCAGAAATGTGGAAGGTGAACAACAGAAACAGATGTGTAGGTGGTAGATTAGTGTCAGCGTAGAGGTAACAGCTAATGCTGTGTTAATTCATTCAGTCAACTAAGGATAAGGTGTAGGAGAAAATGAAAGGACTTGAGGACAGAGCCGTGTGAGTCTCCAACAGAAGAGGGGCTGAGGAGTAGGAGCCTCATCACAAGAGACACTGAAAATACATAATGATAGAACGGCATCACAAAAGTCAGGTGCACAGTGTCTGTTAAGAGAGTCATCAACTACTAAAGCCTGTAGAAAGATTGAGGATGAGCATGGAGGTGAGGCTAACTATGAACAGGTAATTGGAAACCTTTGTTAGAGCAGTAGCAATGGAATAGAAAGGACAGAAAATCTATTAATTTATATACATAGATTTGTGTATGTATTCTGAAATAGGTTCTGTGACAGATTGTGGATCCAGTGTAGGGCATCCTTTATGATACTGGACTTCTGGGCCATCAAAAGTAATTCCCTTCCTGATGAAAATTCAGGAAACATTAACACACTTTTGCACGTCATCCTGGCTAAGTAATTACAATGGCTATCAGAGTGTAAGGCTGCTGAGCTCAAATAGGAAACAAATCTGCCTGACACAAAAATCTAAGAGCAGCTTGAAGATTACTGTGTTCCAGTCTGAGCAACAAGAAAAAAAACAAAGTTATTGTTGGAAAATATGAGCTAATAACTTCTTGCTTATCAGACAATCAGAAGTATGTAACTTGCACAGTACAGTAAATCTTTTTCCAAAGGAAGCGGTATTTGTATTGAAGTGAACCAAGAACATCAGCTCTTAAAACAAAAATCTGGGAATCCAAAACAGCCAATTGTATGATGGGCCAGTCAGTCATTTCTGAATCTCACAATAGTGGCTAGAAATTTTCCCATATGCCTCAAATTGACAGACAATATTGGTCCAGTTTAACTAGGACAACACTGTGAGATACCTCGGTACAGTACCTTGGAGGTTTCTTCTATTCTTGCTCCTCTCTATATCTGACATGCTTCTCATTGGGCCATTCCCTATCTCCCATGATATCTGGGGGCAGACCAGATTTTAGCTCTGCACCTCAGGAAGAGCTCCCCAGCTCCAAGCGGTGCACACAGCAAAAACCTTTGTACTAGAACTTTCAGAGGATTTTAAAAAGATTTTTAACTAAATGTCTGTTTCTTCATTAGCTTTGAGGTTTTCTTCCTCAAAACTGCTAATCTCAGTACATAAATGCATAAATTAGAAATGACTTTGGCTTTTTGGGGAGGGTGCAATGCATAGTACCTCACCTCTCCTCTCCACAGGAACTTGACTCGCAACTAGTGTGTGGTGAGGTCCACTCTGAGACAGTTGAGCAGGCTGCATGGAATCTCCCTTCATTGAGAACAGGTAAGAATCATTGACACAGAGTCAGCGAAGATTAGGGTTGGAAGAGACCTCAGGAGGTCATCTAGTCCAACCCCCTGCTCAAAGCAGGACCAGTCCCCAACTAAATGATTCCACCCAGGGCTTTGTCAAGTCAGGCCGTAAAAACCTCTAAGGATGATGATTCCACCACCTCCCTAGGTAACACATTCCAGTGCTTCACCACCTTTATGATGAAATAGTGTTTCCTAATATTCAACCTAGACCTCCCCTCTGCAACTTGAGACCATTGCTTCTTGTTCTGTCATCTGCCATCACTGAGAACAGCCAAAATCCATCCTCTTTGAAAGCCCCCTTAAGGTAGTTGAAGACTGCTATCAAATCCACCCTCACTCTTCTGCAGACTAAACAAGCCCAGTTCCCTCAGCCTCTCCTCATAAGTCATGTGCCCCAGCCCCCTGATTATTTTCATTGCCCTCTGTTGGACTCTCTCCAATTTATCCACATTCTTTCTGTAGTGGGGGGTTTCAAAACTGGATGCAGTACTCCAGATGTGAGCTCACCAGTGCGGAACAGAGGGGAATAATCACTTCCCTCAATCGGCTGGCAATGCTCCTACTAATGCAGCCCAATAGGCTGTTAGCCTTCTTGGCCACAAGGGCACACTGCTGACTGATATCCAGCTTCTCATCCACTGTAATCCCCAGGTCCTTTTCTGCAGAACTGCTGCTTAGCCAGTCACTCCTCAGTCTGTAGCAATGCATGGGATTCTTCCATCCTAAGTGTAGGACTCTGCACTTGTCCTCGTTGAACCTCATCAGATTTATTTTGGTCCAATCCTCCAATTTGTCTAGGTCACTCTGGACCCTATCCCTACCCTCCAGCTTATCTACCTCTCCCCCCAGCTTGGTGTCGTCCATGAACTGGCTGAGGGTGCAATGTATCCCATTGTTCAGATCATTAATAAAGATGTTAAACAAAACTGGCCCCAGGACTGACCCTTGGGGCACTCCACTTGATACCAGCTGCCAACTAGACATTGAGCCATTGATCACTACCCATTGAACCCGACAATCTAGCTAGCTTTCTATCCACCTTATAATCCATTCATCTAATGCACTTGCTGGCACAAATACTGTGGGAGATCCTATCAAAAACTTTGCTTAAAGTCAAGATATATCATGTCCACCGCTTTCCTCCTATCCACAGAGCCATTGTCTCACCATAGAAGGCAGTCAGTTTGGTGAGGCATGACTTGCCCTTGGTGAATCCATGTTAACTGTTCCTGATTACCTTCCTCTCCTCCAAGTGCTTCAAATGGATTCCTTGAGGACCTGCTCCATGATTTTTCCAGGGACTGAGGTGAGGCTGACTGATCTGTAGTTCCCCGGGTTCTCCTCCATCCCTTTTTTAAGATGGACACTACTACTAAAGCTGGGGTACATTTTTCTAAGCACTCCCTCACACACACTGCCTCTCCCTCAGGCATAGGACTCCTATTCCCACAGCTTGAATCCTGGGGGAAGACAATTCCTTTTCCTGCACCCCTAAGCAACCTGGAGGGAAGTAATTCCTGTTCCCAGCCAGAAAGTAGGCAACATCTTCGCACACAAGGTTCAGAAGGTCGCAAAGCATCACTCCTTTCCCACAAGTTGTTTTACCTGAAAAGCCTTGGCTGCCGTGAAAGCCTGAGCTGCCTGCAATCTTTCTGATACCTTTGAGTCCTTTGTCACCAATTGCTCTGGCTCATGCCTCATTCAGTGCAGTCTCCACTCAGCCCAGACCCAGCATCAGGGAGCATGGGGATGAAGTGATTCAGATCTCCCTTCTCTGAGAGATGGTCCTGCCTTCAAGGCTCTAGAGGCTTGTCCTACATTGTAGCTGAGAGCAAGCCTCCCAGCTTGGGTGGCTGCTTGAGCTAGTGTGTTAAAAATACCAATGTGGATGTTCTGGCTATAAGGCTGGAGCTTAGACTTTCAAGTGTATGGGGTTGGATGGGCTTGAGTGCCTGCGCTGGAATGCCCACATGGGTATTTTCAGCATGGTAGCGTGAGTCTGTCTGAGCTGGGAGACTGTGCCAGCTGCAGGAGGTCATAAAGTGGGCACTGTTTTCCTTAGGGAGACATGCAGGATAGGTGTCTGCAGCTTTCCCTTTCAGTCTCCCTGGTAACACACTCTCTCCCCTCACAAGGCTCTTTTCCCACTTCTTGGGGATTTCTCCCATGGACTGGTGTAGGATATTCCTGACAGTTCTTTAACACATTTGTAAAACCTCTCCTGAGTCTCCTATGCAGTTCCTCTGATGCAGAGAAATCTCTAAATCTGTGATTTACAGTGAAATACCCTGGACTCTGAATTAAGTTTTCCCAGAATTAAGCACAAATAAAGCACTATCTTCTCAGGTGCTTTTAGTTTTAGAAAATGAAACATCAATTCTTCCTCCCTCCAAATTAAAATGAAATAAAGAACCTTGCAAGGTTGAAGGGCTGTGTAATTCATTCTTTCTTGGTTTATAAGGATGGGATTAAGATGGAGTGGGAATTCCCTATCAAGACCTATGTATTCCTAAGGACTCAAATGTCTTCATTACTCTGCTTAATGTTAAGCTTACTCCAGACTCCTTAGTAAAAAGGTCATAGTTATGACAGTGGAGATAGTATTCCTGCCAACTCACAAACCAGAGAATACGACAACACTCAGACTAAATTTAGATGCAGCAGCCACAGCCTCAGCCCTAAGAGTATTAGCTGTGGTCTCTAACTGTGAAGTCTTACATGGGAGGCCATTGTGAGCACATACAAAAAAAAAAACAAAACCAACCCAACCCATACCCTACCCTGTATAAAATTTACATTAAAGATCTCTCCAACAGCTTTTTCAGGACTGATGCTTCCCCTGGCTCTGATTTGTTGTGTGTTGAAAACATCCAAAGATATGTTGAAGGGGCAACTATGGCTTCATCTGAAGAAATTGGAATTGCAGGCTAACATCATATATCCTTCCAAATATTCTGTTGGTAAGCACTTTGGGGAGCATAGAGACAAAGCAGCCACTGAGACTTCAGACAAGGGCAAAAGTCCTCCCTTCCATCCAGTGAAAGAATCTTCAAACTACATTATCTCAGCAGGCATTCTTTTTGAAGCTGCTGCTTCTCCAGATTCCAGCACAGAGATTACATATTATGAGGAGGCCATTGCTGAAAGTTAGAAGGCTAAGGCTGGGATTCTCTGGAAAAATATCCCACCCCGAAAGCGTCTCTTGATCTTACATTTCACAAGTCTGGGCAAATTATAGCCCTTCTGCCATAGGATGCTTTTCAGGGTTGACCCTTACCTGTGATCGAACCATCACAGAAAATGAGTAGTTGAGATAGTCAGGGAAAGATATTCAATAGAACTCAATTACTGTACCTGGGACAAGTTTATCCTTTGCCCAAAGTAATTAAAATAAAGCAATGCTATCCACAAGACTATGTACCATCGGAAGATGAAGGTGCAGTAGTCCATATCCTCCACCCAGTTCTTTGGAGACAGTTATTTTCGAAAGAACATAAGATTCTTTGTGGTGCGAATAGAAACAGTCTCTTGATAATGTAAAAATGTATAAATTGGATGTGAACAGAGCCTACTGAGGAATAAAGGAGTGTATAGCAGAGGCATTCAAAGTCTCATGTAAACTCCTGTGATTACTATGTGTTCTGAAGATAGCTGTGATTTTGTGGGTGAAGAGATCACACACATCTTATGCAAAAGTCTGTAAGGTGCTGTGAGAGTTTAGAATATCTGTCACCGATATCTAACTTTTTAGTGAGTACTAAAAAACAAAGTTAAGAAAAAAAAGAACTGCTTATCTCCATTATTCAATAGTGTTTGAGAATTCTGCTTAGTTTAAAGTAGAGCTTGGTCATTTTCCGTTGCTTGAACTTAAGCTTACATCATTTAGTAGTATTTGTAATAATGAATTGCTACAGATTCACTTGAGGCAAGGATTTTTTATTTATCACATTAAAAGGCTCTAAAACCACAAGAAGTCTCCCAGCAGACAACTCAGTTTCCATCCTTTTTTGTGGTTTGTCCTACTGCAATGTGAAAGGCTTAGTGTTCTCCTTGAACACATCATCTTACAGGCCCATTATAATGTTTAGGCATTACTGATAGACGATGATAAAGAATAGTAGAACCGGTGAATTAAAAAATACATTTCTAATTAAGGTTTTCAAATTTTTTTATGAATATTGTTGATAGTATCACTTCTGAAATGTTAACATTTACCAATATTTGATTAATATTTAAGGCAAAAAGAATGCTACTGCTTAGCACTTTAGCTATTAGTACACCATTCTGAAAAATGTAACGCTTGGAGCTCCCCAGGAAAGATGCATTTTACGGAATGGGAAACTGAGGTAGAGTAGTTAACTGATTTGCCCAATGCCATGCAACAAATTAGTTCCAGTGCCAAAGTTAGTGCTCGGGGAAGCTGGCTGACAGCCCAGTGTTCAGTTACTTAGACCACTCTTCCACTCTGCTTTGTGCATCATCAAACAAATTAGCTAAATTCCAATTGCAAAAGAAATTTCTGCCATTAGTTACACCTGTGCATGCCCACCGAATATAATGGGGCTGTACAGCTGCAACTTGGCATGTTCAGTCTTTACTACTGATGGTGGTGTCAGTCAGAAAGAGCATAGCTTGACTTTCAGATCCCAAGTTTGCAGAACTGGCATTTAGAAATCCCATCATCTCACTTGTTAAATAAGCAAATTTGAAATGAAAATACTTGAGATAAAATAAACATGGAGCCCCACAATATCATTTTTACTGTCATTTTCTAACTAGTAATCTCTTCTTCAGTCTGAGACATTTAGGCTGTATCTCATTTCCTGCTAACTCCAAAGGTGAGTCAAACCATTCCAAAGGGCTCTGGAGCTTGGCCCCTTCTATATCTGTGCCAGATTTTCTTCCTTGGGCAATATATGCTTTCCTCTGCCTTAGGGGAGCAACATTTCCCATGTTCTGCACCCCCAAAAGTGGTTACCTGTTGGGCTTCTTGTCAGGCCTGTTACTTTGAGAAATATGGTGGGCGGTGAGGATCCCCATCCCCAGCAGAACTTAAGCCTTCCAAGAAGTCGAGGCTGGAAGAGGGAACTCTCCTTCTCCTCGTTTACTCAGAACAGTCAGCATCAGCCCAGTGCTCTTCCCAGCAACTGTCTACCCTATTCTCTTTTCCCCCTTCTCGATCAAGGTAGGACAAGACTGCGGAGCCTGGAAGTTGCTTGGATCATATTCCATAGCTGGCTCCAAGTTCTTTTCTGCCCTCATTGCAGTTATTATTGGGAGGCAGAGCAGGCTCATCCAAAGGGGCCCCTCTTGTAGGCCCTGTGCCCTTTGTAGCTTAGAGGAAGGGACTCACTTTCTGGACAGGGACTTTGATTCTGAAATTGTTAGTAAAAACCTGGAGTCCTGGCTGAGGAATATGCCAAACAATTTCCCTTGGAGAATATTAAGGCATTAGGAAAGACAGCGTAATCCAGGAGTAGGCAATGTATGGCACGTGCACCAAAGGCGGCATGTGAGCTGATTTTCAGTGGCACTCACACTGTCAGGGTCCTGACCATGGGTCTGGGGGGCTCTGCATTTTAATTTAATTTTAAATGAAGCTTCTTAAACATTTAAAAAACCTTATTTACTTCACATACAACAATAGTTTAGTTATATATTATAGACTTATAGAAAGAGACCTTCTAAAAACATTAAAATGTATTACTGGCACGTGAAACCTTAAATCAGAGTGAATAAATGAAGACTCGGCACACTGCTTCTGAAAGGTGCTGACCCCGGTGTAATCTATCAGATTCTTGTCTGAGGCAAAAAACATGTCTTAAATTCAGCCAGAAGCCGGATGTATGCTTTCTGATTCATATAGATGTTGAAGAGTTAATCACAGCATCTGGGAAGAAACCTGATGCCTAGCCATCCTTACCTAATGGTAAGTATAAGTTTTTATAGGCTGCCAGAAAGGTGGTTGGAACTCCTGGAGCCTCTACTCCATATAAGTCCTGTTGTTTCATTGTCTCTCCCTATAGAAAGCACTGCATCCCTAAGGGACCCCATGACAACAAGTTTACAGTCTACCACAGGAACGATGATTAAGTGAAAAGTCCATTGTTGCCATCTTCCATGGCCCTATGTACAAAAGCACATTTTGGTAGAGGAGGTCTCTTTAGAAACCATTCCAGATAGTGGTTGTGTTAAAAAGACCTAAGAAGGCATGTGGTCAGTTTCAGATTTTCTTTATGGTGCATTGTTGGATTTGGTCACTTGATGATTTTCTGCTGGTCAACAACTTAACTGACAGAAGATCTTGTATTGGGCCCTGAAAAAGAAAATTATTTGGGTGCATTCTCCAAGCCAATTTTATCTTTCCTGTGGTACAGTGACCAATACTGCACATAATATTTCAGATAGGGGTCTGACCATTGCTCTCCTCATTAACCGTTAGAACACTGAGGACAAGCATAGTTGCTCGTCTGTGTTCTGTACCAAAGAGCGTTAATCTTTTCTCTCCTGACCCCAGAAAAGGAGCTTACTGAAAGATAACTAATTTGAGAAACTAGAGTATCCTGAATTCAGTCCTCTAGAATATCAACTTTGAACAGAGAGAGAATTTATCAATAATATATCAATTTATGTTGTATATACCAAATGCAGGGAAATAGAAGCTACTGTTTAATGGGAAAGAGATTTGAATGAACAATTGTTTTAGCTTAGTTAGATATTCCAGTCTCCATCAGAGGAAAGCTCCAAATGTGTATGTTTCATTTAATTCATAGAACATATCACTCCAGAAATATGTGCTCAAATAGATAGTGGTGGGAATGATGAATGTATAAAATTTAAATTCCAAAAGGGGTTGTCCCATTAATCACTGTTTTGACACAAGGTTGCAAAATCTATTGAAGATGTACTGGAAATATTTAATATATGCCAATCTCAAATGTGTGCGCCATGTTCTGTATGACCTTCCTCTGGACATACAGAAAAGTGCATTCTTGGATATTGCACAGTCTGGTAATAACGAAGTGTCTTCTAAACTTTAGTGGAAAGACACTGTTCTGTTAGTGGAAGAATAGATTAAGGATGGACGCTTTTTCCTCTGGGAGAAAGTAATTTGACATAAGGGGACCTCCTGAAACATTTCATAATGTATACGTGGCATGTGATGCTGAACTGCTTAATTAGAGCTACTATAGAAACCAAAATTTTAACATTAAGCAACTGTGCATAAGAGGGCTGTTGAGAATTGTTATGTTAGACGATGATTCCCATTTGATAATGTATTGTGATATCCTAATGCATATTAACATCATACCTTTACATTACTTTTCTGCATCGCACCAGTTCTCTTTGAAGTCATTGGAGCTGTGCCAGTTTATACCTGCTTAGGATCTGATCCAGTGTCTCCTTTTTGGGGGGGATAGTGGGTAAAAGAGGGTTTTATTTTTGTTAATCCTTATTATAATGGCTCTCTAAAGAATATAGGTCAAATTCAAGATCTTGGTCCTTGTCTTCAGGACATTCCATAACCTGGGCCCACGGTATCTAAAAAATCACTTATAGCTCCAGGATGAGGACCACAGTTGACAACACTACTTCTCATACACAAAGGAACTATCTACTGTAAGGGTAAAACTGGTCTATGTAAGAGATGGTGCTTTCGTGGGGACTAGTCTAAGCCTCTGCACCAAAATTTGACAGGATCTAAGAACAGGCTGAACCCTCCGACCTCTTAGTCCAAGGTCTACATTTTTTGACCTGGCCTTCAGTAATTAAAATGCATAACATGGTAGTGTGACCTATGAGCACCCCAATGCCAGATGACAAAGGGCCCCTTGCTTGTAACAGTAAAACTCAGCTGGCCTGACCAGCTCGATACAACTCATGCACTGTTGTCCTGATATTTATTTAAAAGGTGTCAGGTAATATATCATTTGAAAACTAACACCACACTAGTTATTAATATCACTGAAATGTTTGAAACAGTGCTGTAGGTGAAATTATGGATACTCTCCAATATTATGTTTTGGAGACTGTAAACAGATAAAGGAGGCAAACAGTTTTTTTCCAGACACCCAGGAAGGCAAACACCTCTGGCTTAGTGGCAAATTGAGCTAGGCGTTACCAGGAACATGGAGAATTGACTATTCATTTGCATTGGAGACTACAGGAAACCATTTGTATTGTAAAATCAGAGACTGTAAAATGAACATGGCATTTGGCTCCTTGGAAGACACAGAAAACAGAGCCAAGCTGAGTCCCCAGCAGAGCTTCCTGACTTTTAAGTCAAAGATAAACTCTGGGAATATAAGGAATTGCTGAGTGACTTTGGAGTATCTGTCTCTTGATTGATGAAAGACACCAACATTTTGATGCTGTAAGGATGGATTCTGGCTGGAATAGCTGGTCACGCTGGGGAAGTTGCTGAAAGTAGGGAAACCATCTTGAACAAGAACTATAGCAGATTAAGTTGAGTTTTAGAAATGGTTTTTACTGGTGTTTGTTTGTAACCATTTCTATCTATTCCTTCTACTTGGTATCTTTTGTTAATAGAACTTGTTTTATTTTTATTATAACCCAACTCAGTGCTGGGTTTGAAGGGAACGATGTGTTTTACCCAGGGCAAGATAATAAGCTGTAGTGTACTGACTCTTTAAAAGAGCAGAACTTCTGTCAGTATGAGGGCTGGACATTGTGGGGCAGATGGTTCTGTGGAAATTTGGAACTGAGAGTCTGTTGGGGTCATTCTACAAAAAGTAACTGGGCAGTGGAAACCAGGGTGTGACCTGCATGCCTGTATGCTGGCTGATGGTGTCAGGCTGTAAACCACAGCAGCATAGTGTTTAAGGTACCCAGAACTGCAGGGCAAGTGGTAATGCAACCCCTTATTGGTCTGGTCTGAACCGCAAGTTTCGCAGGTGTATATATAAACATTATTAAAACAGCAGCAGCAACCCTCTCTCACAGTTCTCCCCGTGGGCCTGCGGAGGAGACTGAGAGAAAGTGTGTTCCATGTGGTAGGTATTAGTCAAATCTTGCAATGCAGTGCAGAGATACTATAGTGAGGAGGTCAGTATAAGAACCCGAATAGAATACAAATCTGTTTTTGATTCATGTGTTATTTTAAGAGTTATATAAATAAAAAGATGTTGCCTCCCCTAGACCACCTGCTCCCTTTTAGCAACAAAATGAGGCCCCTCCCATAGTATCTTCCTCAGCCCCTCAAAAGTACCAAACAGTCCTCCTCCCTGTAGTCCTCCAGCTTATTCACTAATTCTTCCCAGCTACCTCCTTGCTTCTGGCTTCCTTCACAATTCTTTCCCAGCATTACATTCCAAGTATTAACGGAACAACATGGTCAAAGTAGGAGTGGATGCAGGAGGCTGAAGAAGAGTTGCCGGAAGGAGGACTGGTTGGGCCTCTGGAGTGGTGCCAGTTCTGAGCTCTTCTGTTTCACAGTAGTAGAAAACCCTGCCTACACCAGTAGTGACTGCCACACCCAAGAAATTAATCAACTGCCTTATGTCAATCATCTGTCAGAGAATTACCTAGTTTTCAAAAGGTTCTCTGTACCATCTCTTGCTTTGGGTTCTTTCCCTCGACTAATACAACCTGTTGTACTGTTTGCCATTTCCCCTTACTACAACCAGATAAAGTATTCATTGCTGCTATTTTTCCTCAATTCAGTCTTTTGAACATGAAGAAATAAATTTTCGGATTTATATGAGGAATTAATACATTTACCTAAATTTTTATTTTTTGTCTATAAAAATACTGTTCACAAATTACTCTGAACAAATAAATTCAGTGGGACTGGAAATCAAAAGATTAGTGTCTACTGACCTAGTAACTTCAGGGAGACCCTGTCTCTCACATAATTCCAGTATGTTAGAGGAGCTGAGCCAATAACTTTACACGGGACTGTGCAAAGACATCAGCCCAGCAAATGACAAGTGCTGAGAGCCAATGGGATCATCGACACCTGAGCCTTGAAACCAGCTGGAGCAACGAGATATGCTGAACCAGTGATGTCACAGCAATCTGTCCCTTTGCATCGGCCCACTAAGCTAGAAATACTGAATCAGGAATCTCACAGAAGTCAATAGCTGAAAATTAGCCCAACAAGGCGAAAGTGCTTGAGTATAGCTGGTAGGGAAAAACTGGATTTTTTCCCCCCATAATTTTTTTGAATGAAACATCTTAATTTGAAATTTTTTGATAAACTTCAAAACAAAATGACGTTCTACTGTAAAATGAAAAAATTCAGAGTTACGAACACCAAGGTTATGAACTGACCAGTCAAGCACACACCACCTAATTTGGAAGCAGAAGTATGCAATCAGGAAGCAGCGGACATGGGGGGAGAGGGGAGGTAAACAAATACAATACAGTACTGTGTTAAATGTAAACTCTGAAAAAAATTAAGAGAGTTTAAAAAAAATTGACAAGGTAAGAAAACTGTCTGTGCTTGTTTCATTTAAATTAAGATGGTTAAAAGCAGCATTTTTCTTCTGCATAGTAGTTTCAAAGCTGAATTAAATCAATGTGCAGTTCCAAACTTTTGAAAGAGCAAACATAATGTTTTGTTCAGAGTTATGAACATTTCAGAGTTATGAACAACTTCCATTCCTGACGTGTTCATAACTCTGAGATTTTCCATGTTGAGAACAATACAAATTTGGTTTGCAGTTATTTCCCCATATTTTTAAACTGGAAAAGATGGGCAGAGGAGGGAAGCAAAAAAGTTTGGAAAAATGGGGGGTTCCTTTTGCTTTTAGAACTTCTTTTTTGTTTTTCCCACCGCTGGAGAAGAGTCAGTGAGAGAGTAAAAAAATCTAAAGGAAAGTGTTTCCCTCACACACATTCTCTTTTTACTTCTTTCTATTTGAAAAAAGGTTGAGGAAAAGTCTTAATACTTTGATTGTTCATATAAATTCTACTCTTGGAATATGTGCACTTTGTGTTCAAGATCAGATTCTTTTGGATAGCACTGCCTGTTGGTGCTCTTCCCATGCCCTTGTTTTTCTCATGCACCTGGCCTGGGAGTGCACAAAGGGCAGGGAGACCTCAATTGTCCCTCCATTCCTTCTTACTGCCCATGGTTATGAATCTGAATTCTAGCAACGTCTGTGTCTCTTGCTCACTCTGTGACTAACCTTTTTAGTGTAAATAGCTCCTAAGGGAGATTTTAATACTAGTTAGATAGTTGTAGTTAGTCTTTTTACCTCCTTTTAAAAAACAAAACAAAATAAACCCTGAACCTGTTTTTAAAGTATTTTTTCTTGTGAGACTTCCCTTGTATTGGGTTCAGTCTTTATGGTAGAGCTAAACTATCCTAGGTTTGAAAACTGGCTCTCTTGCAATGCAGTGGCATTGCTTAATGATGGATACATGAGGTGTCTGTGTAAGGAGGACATTCCTGAGAAATACATCATTTGCCAGTCTTTCTTTGAGAATGCAAAAAGTGAGAACTGCTTGCTTGAAACTCTTTTTGTTGGAGGCATCTGTGTGCCCCTCTTAGTCTCAGCCTCTCCTGGATACAAATAAACCTCTTCAAGAAGTGCTTAAGTTCAGGGACAACTCACAACTCAGGGATTTATTGTCAGGATCCTTGCTGCAGGCCACATGTCAAGGTTTAAAGCTCTAGCCTGCGCTAGTGTCATACTGAAGGGTCAGGCTGTAGTTAGTCAGTGAGTTGTGCCAAGTCAGAAGCCCAGTGGCTGCATTGAGGTTGGACTAGTGGAGCAAGGGCAGAGTTGAGAGGTCAGGGTGCTCTGGACCCAGGAAGCAGGAGTAGGGATGCCAACTGTCTACTCACACAAAACTGAACACTATTGCTCTGCCCCCTGCTCACTGCATCCCCGCTCCCTCTGTCATTTGCTCTCCCCACCCTTACTCACTTGCTAATTTTCACCAGGCTCGCTCAGGGGGTTGGGGTGTGGGAGGGGGTGAGGGCTCCAGCTGGGGATGCGGGCTCTGGGGTGGGGCCAGAAATGAGGACTTCGGGGTATGAGAGGGGGCTCCGGCCTGAGGCAGTAGGTTGGGATGCATGAGGGGGTGGGAACTCTGGCTAGGGGTGTGGGATCTGTAGTGGGGCCAGGGACAAAGGCTTTGGGGTGCAGGAGGCATAGGGGGTGAAGCTGAGGGATTTGGAGTATGGGAGGCCGCTCCAGGCTGAGGCAGGGGGTTTGGGTGTGGGAGGGGCTCAGAATGCAGGTTCTGGGGAGGGGCCAGAAATGAGGGGTTCAGGGTGTGTGGGGGGGCTCCAGGATGGGGTGAGGAATGGGGGTGTGGGGAGGGGCTTTGGCTGGGGGTGCAGACTCTTGTGTGGGGCTGGAGATAAGGGATTAGGAGTTTGGAGGGGGCTCTGGGCTGGGACCGAGGGGTTTGGAGGGTGGGAGGGGGATCAGGGCTGGAGCAAGACATTGGGGAAAGGGCGGGTGCTTCTGGGTGCCATGGGCAGCAGGAAGCCTGCCTTAGTCCCGCTGTGCCACTGAACAGACTTTTAACTGCCCCTTTTTGACTGGGCATTCCAGACATCTGGCAATGCTAGGAGCGAGTCAAGATATCAGGAAGACAGCTGGGTCTGACTGTAAGCAGTGAGCCAGGGTCTGTCTAGTTGCACAGACAGCCTCCATGGATTTGGCCCAGACGCACTATACAAGGCCTGGGGAAATCGGGGCCTCAGTAGGCACTGCTAATCTGCTGTTCCCTGCTGCACAGGAGTTGTTGAATGGCAGTGTGGATGTGGGCAGCTGCCAGTGAGTCTGCAGAAATGGGTTCTAGACCCCATGGACCCTTCCACTTACGCCTTAAAGAAACCATCCTCTGAGACCAGTATAGCAACAGTGGTCTGGGGGAGGGAGGATGCTGCTCCACTAAAAGAAGCAGGTCTAGGTCACCCTCACTGGGTTGTAGCAAGAAAAGGCAGGGATCCCCTCATCCTGCTTCTCTGAAGGCAGCTCAAAGCCCAAGATGGTCCCACTGGCCTCCTTCAGGCTCTGGTCACTGTGTATCGGTACCATCTCAGGCTGAGTTTTGTCTTTCCAAGGTTCTTGGGCCCTGATGTCAGTACTCACCACTTCAGCACCCATGGCCTCCATTTGCCTGCCTTTGGTACTACCATTCTTCTTATTATAAGCCTTTACAGTTCCAAGTGATCTTACTATCTCAGCACTAATTGACTTACCACTTCTCATCTGTGGTGAAGATGTCCTCTTCAGTAGAAACCACTACTCCTAATATAGTGCCAAGCGCCTCTGAAGAACCAGGGCACACACTGAAGTTTGACCTGGGACCCCAGTTGAGGTTGCTCCACCTCCGGAAGACGAATACTCTTTTTCCTCTTCAGCCTTTGAGCGTAGCAGGGAAGCATCGTTGATTCACTCTCTAAGGTTCCTATCATTTGATCCCTATGCGGTATGTCTACACTGCAGTTGAAAACCCACAGCTGGCCCACGTCAGCTGGCTCGGGCTCATAGGGCTGGCGGTAAGGGGCTGTTTAATTGTGATGTAGGGCTCAGGCTGGAGCCCAGGTTCTGGGACCCCATGAGGAGGGAGGTTCCAGTGCTCAGGCTCTGCCCAAGCCCAAATGTGTACACCGCAGTTAAACAGCCCCATGAGCCGAAGCCGCATTAGCCCAAGTCAGCTGACACAGGCCAGCCATGAGTGTTTAGTTGCAGTGTAGACATACTCTGTGGGGCTCACATCCAGCTTTTGCAGTTCCATCTAGGGTCAGATCTCCCTTGAGACATCAAAGAGAACTGCAGGGAGCTGAAATGGCAATTCTCCTCCTGAATAACTGCGGGAATAGGGCTCTGAGGAAAAGATCTGCAGGGTGATGAACAGATTGTACCAGCAGCTATTTCCTTCTCTTCACTTGACGTGGAAGTATTTCTTTCATCAAGCGCGCAGACTAATGATTACAAGACCTTCCAGGAACTGTTACCCTCTATGGCGGACACTTTTGAAATACCTGGGGAAGTTGTTCAGGAAAAATCCATAAATTCTTGGAGATGTACATACCTTTTTGCCTGGACAATTGGTGACACTGATAAATGAGGGTGAGTTAGAACCAATTAAACACCTCATCCCTAGTGCCTACATCCAAATGAGGAGATTGGCCCTCTCACCAGGCTTTGAGCAATTTCACAGCCATCCTATTCCCTGGCCTTTAGTTGCGGCTGCAGTACGTGAAAGGACCAGGCAACAGGGACCACCAAGACTCAGTAGCTGAAGAGACCATTTGGCTGCCAAAACTACTCTTCAGCCAGTTTGCAAATGATGATTGCCAATTATTAGGCTTTATGGGCAAAATATGATTATTTAAATTAGGACAGTGCCTCCAAATTCATGGACAAACTCCATGTCAGAAGAGAGGAATTTAAGTCTGTTTTTTCTGAGAGTCAGCTTGTGGGGCACACTACTTTCCAGGCTGCTCTCAACGTTTGAGAAACAGCAGCAAGTTCCATGGCCACATGAGGGAGCACATGGGTCTCGCTTTTTCCCAGTGGGAAATAAATACATAAGCGAGTGTGTTTTGTTCCCATTTTCAGTGTTTTGCCTCTTCCTCTATTTTTCCACTGGTGGTTGTGGTGGGGAAATGTAGGGGAGAGCAGGAGTTTTACTGAGACAGTGAGCTCACGAAGTCCTAGGAAAATAGGGGTGTGTTAATTCAATAACCTCACAAATACCGTGAGCCTTGGTTTCAGTCCAGTATTCTAATGCTCCTGAGCTAATCACCTCACAGACTCCTGTCCCTTGACATCAGCTCAACAAGCTACAGTTGCTGAACTGAAGTTATGTAAGGGAAAGTGTGTGGGAGTGGAAGACTTGTTCCTCTTCCTCTCCTGGGTTTAGGGGAGCTCGGCTCCCATCCTTCAGCCACTACTGGTGAAATGAGGAGATACCAGGTAGGAATGGCTGTAGTGCCAGTAGCGGGAGAAGCTCTTTCTGGCTGGGGAGTTTATGGAGCTCCAGGCCTTCCTACCAGTGGGTGGATTGGTGCAGCACCTGGTGGGAGAAGAATATTCCAAGCTGATAAATCACAATCTGCCTTTTTTTCTTCAACTGGAAGATAGGTCCCCCTGTTGGTTCCCTTCCCATCTAGGGGAACAGATTGAGAAAGCGGTAGAGGTCTGCCACTTCCATCTCTCCCTCTCTTTCAGGGGAAGAGGGGGAGAACCTGCCATTAGCTTCTTTTCAGCTAGAATCAAAGGGAAACAGAACAGGTTTGTCAGTGCTCCCTGGCTCTCCATACTTGGGTGGGGAGGAGGGAACTTTGAGGCGCTTGCAGTACAAAGATTTTCCCTCCTATACAGCAATCATGGTGGAACAGCAGAGTTTGCATATTAAGAGGCTGTTATTTTACGTGAAGTGTATTTATCACAATGCCATCACATAGGTTGTCAAATGTGTGGGTAACCACTGGAAACAGCTGTGGATCAGAGAAGTTAGGATTTAAATTTTATTTATCAATCTTTACAGCAGGTAACATGATATTTGGTACCTACTATATAGGTTGATTATAGTCTTATTTAATGACAATTTTGATTTTGTCCTGATTAAGTATCTAGTGAATTAATTTTTGTTTTAGGAATCATGCATTTTGAGCCTTTCATTCTAAATAATCATTGAAAATATATTAATTCTTTAAGGGAGTTTGAAAGAATCGCTTTGAATCCTTTGTAAATCATATTGCATTACACACACAACTCTTTCATCTCTATGCTGCTATAGTGGTGCCTGGTGCATATGACAGATACACCATCTTGCTGTATTAGCACATTTACTCCATCCCAAGAGAGACCAGCCTCTCAAGATATCTGTTTAATAATAAGATACTTACAGAACACTAATTTCAATCATATCTAGGTGCTAGTAGATTTCTAGGTAGTAAAATCCCTTCCAAGCTTTTGTGGGTTCCTCTTCTGGATTCCACTATAGTTCTTGTTTTATCAGTTCTTTCCCTCTCCATTCTAATAATAATGTTCTCAGCCATGTCAGATGACATTTGCCCTCCTTGGCAGCATGCTGTTGGTTATCCCCTGTACCTTGTGCATGCCATAAATAGTTCAGATATTTAATATCAAATATTCTTAGCCTCCCTTGACTTCCACTTTGGTCACCATAGATTTTGTAGGATATACACCTTTAGATGGATTTCTTTTTCTTTCCCCTCAGTGGAAGGATTTTTATGATGATGTCACTGCTTATATCTGCTAGACATGGGCCTGAACAGCCCTGGATCTTGAGGAGGAGGATTGAATACAGCCTTGGATCCAAATTTCATGAGTGGCTTCACCATTTTGATTCAGCTGATCACTACGAGAGAAGAGCTGTTTAAGCTAAAGATGATATTGTTACAAGAACAAATGAATCTAAATTGTCTGAATAAATTTAGGCTGGAAATTAGAAGATGGTTTCTAAACACCAGAGGAGTGAGGTTCTGGAACAGCCTCCCAATAGGAAGTGTGAGGGCAAATAATCTAACTAGTTTTAGGGTAGAGCTTGATAAACCTGGGTGGGATTATACATCAAGGTTGCTTGTGATATTGTGAGGACAGGGCTCAGCAGCCCTGGGGGTTTGTTCCAGTTCCTGTCTTACGTTCCTAAAATCTCATGCTGCAGGGCTTCAGTAGATCCTTCAGCAGGAAGGGAATTTGTGTTCGATTTCATTTGTCTGTCTCCTTCCTCTGAAACATCAGAGATTGCCACCACTGGAGATGGGACATTGGATGGAATGGGCCAGTACTCTGAGGTAGTACTAAGAATTTTCTTTCTCAGGTGCTTGGGTCTGGTGGGCCTTGTTCACATGCTCAGGGTCTAACCGATTTACCACAGTTGCAGTCAGAAAAGAATCCCGCCCCCCCCCAGTCACATTGGGAGGGATCTTAAGAGTTTTTTGCTTTCCTCTGCGGCCTGGTGGTGTTGGTCACTTGCTAGGATCATCTTGGTACGGGGCTGGCTGTAGGTTTTTTGCCTCTCCAAGCAAAAAAAATTTTGGTTGCTTCCCTCACCAGTGCCCTCCTCCACCCATACCCCCTGCTGTCCCAGCCCTGGGCTCTACCCCCACCCCACCCACACCCCCTGCTGCCCCAGCCCTGGGCCCCCCCCACCAGTGCTGACTCTGCCCACTCTCCTCTCGCCTTCAGCTAGTCTGGCACTGGCAGGGTTGGAGTAAGCAGTGGGGCTCCCGCCTCCAGGACCAGTCAGGACCTGGGAGGGCAGAGCTGGGGGGCCACCCCGGCAGGGGGCTGAGGAGCCTGGGGCAGGGTAGCCCCAGAGGGAGCGGAGCCTCGGAGAGTGGGAGGCGGGTCCTGCACAGCAGCGCCCCACACTCTATGGCTCCACTGCTGCTTCTGCTTCTGGCTGCCCTGCTGCAGTCCCTGGGCAGCTTTGTCCAGCCCCGGCTGTGGCGCTGGGGAGGGGCTGCCCTGTGGCACCTGCAGGCAGCTCCATGTGCCTCGTGGGGAAGTCCCCAGCCTGAGTGTCCCTAGCTCAGAGCCTGCCCGACCCAGCCACAAGGTGCTGATGCTGCTCCCCCATGACATGAACTGCAGCGGCCCCAGGGTGCCCCCCCACGCATGACATGTTACTACGGCCAGGGCCAGCTCTAGGCTTTCGCCACCTGAAGCAAAAAAAAAAAAGAAAAGCCAGAATGCCGCCCTTGAAAATGTGTCACCCCAAGCACGTGCTTGGTTTGCTGGTGCATAGAGCTGGCCCTGTTGGTATACCTCACCAAATCAATTCCCTGCCATTTAAGGGCCCCTGGACATGTGTACCTTGGTCCCTCCTGTTCTTTGCTTGGGGCACACAACTGTTTAGCCTCCTGAGTGCAGTAAATACTTTGGTCTAATTCTGGTTGTTGGCTTGGTGTGAGAGTGGTTGGGTGGGGTTTTGTGGCTTGTGGTATACAGGAGGCCAGACTAAATGATCTGGCAGTCCATTCTGGCCTTAAACTCTGACTCTAAATCCTGTGAAAATGTATGCATATAGGTCTTTGAAATTTGGTTTCAATCACCCCTGCATGTTAGATTGTAAGCCATTATTGCAGAGGACTGTCTTTTTTTGCTCTAATACAAGGGAGTCCTGGTCCATCACTAGGTCTTCTAGGCACTATGATAATACAAATAACAATCCAGCTCCCATGGAAGTCAATGAGTGTCCGACCAAGCCCTTAGTACAAAGCCTCAGGATTGTTTTTTGTAGTTACAAAGAGATTGGCACTAGTTTTAGAAGAGAAAATGTTTCCATGCAATACCAATCCATGTACTTAAAATTGCCAGACCTGGATCAGCTTTGCTACACACTGTTTAAAATGGATGATGCATTTTGACCCCAGAGTGCTATTGATCATGCAGTAGTTTCCTTAACTACTCTAATAGGAAAATCTTCCAGAAGGATTCACTACAGGGCAATGAGGCAGGAAATTTATAGCTAATATTGAATAATGTGCCAGGCAGTTAAGCGTTTTTGCTGGTCTACGACGACAATTTATGGCAAGCAAAACAACTGTAAAGGCCAATAGAAATCACATTCTTCAAAGGCTCTATAAAAAGAGAGATATTGACAGTTGAAAACCTCTCCACTTCCTTTCTTAAAAAAAACTAGTATTTTTCAGTTTGTTACTGTTGTCACAAGATCTGCAGTAAAGTACAAAAAATATGGGAAGAGAATCCATTGAATAAATAACCCCCAGCTGCTGTTAGACTTTCTTTAGATCTGTTTTAACTTACATCCAGAGTACATTTACAGTGATCTTATCAAGAAATGCCCTCTTTGTACCATTCATCCTGACAACACAGTATGTTTCCTTACAAGGAAGAAGCTTGTTTATTGGCCATTTTTTCACTCATTCATAAATAGATTTTCAGCAATCAAGTAATTAACCTTTCTAACTGGGATAAAATACACCCAACAGAAAGGAATGAAATTGAATGAGAGACAAATGAACTGTCAATAATAAAGATAATTTATCATCCTTAGTTTACAGTATATAGGCGTCAGTTTGACACCTCGCAGATATTTGTTTCCTCCTCTTACTTCCGTCAAGTATCACTTCATTGAAATAAGGTATTGATTTTACAATTTGAATGAGCATCAGAATGCAATGATAGTTTACTGATATAGCACAGTGGGAGTGCTTATAATGTCAATAACATCGGTCTAATACTACCTTTTGTGGTAATCACATGAGTTGGTGTTATAGTGGAGAGAAAGGATGGTACAGTGCTTAGAGGGCTAGCCATCTCAACTGTTGTTTCTGTAATTACAGCATGCAAATTCCCAGTTGAATAGTTTAGTGGCAAACCTATCTTGGATGCAACAAAAACATCTTCTCACACTAACTGGCTATTTTTTCTGTGAAGTTCTCCTGGTATGAGTAGTAGTATCTATTTATCTTGGTTACTTATATGGATGCTACTACCATAATAGCTGAGACATCTGACAATCTTGGATGTATTGATCTTGACAATGTCCCGGTGAGGTAGGAAAGTATGATTTATTTAGATTTGTATGAAAGTAAGAAACGGGACCAAGGTTCTATGTACCCTTGCCATAAATTGGAAAAACAAAACAATGACACAGTCTTCCTATCACTAATATTTTTGTTTCTATATTTTTCTGTCCATGAGTAGAATGGTCATTGCTAATTGCAGCAATACCTTTTAGATTTAGATTAATGTTAGCTGCAGTTAGGCAATAAATAATATTGAGTGTAAAGTGTCAAACTAAAGGAAAAGATGAGAGATGAAATATTAAAGGAAAACTGAAGGGAATATTAAGTAAAAGAGCAACATGAAATGAAGAGAGGTGACTAAAGACACTCTCCTGTTAAAGCCACTTCTTTACAAATTAAAATAATTGAGACATGACAGGGGAAAAGAAGAAGGGGACCATTTGAGATGATAGCAATGATTTCTAAAAGAGGGTAGGAAAAAAGCAGAGTGGGGAAAGGAGAGCACTTGCTAAGGGCTCCAGGAGGTTCCAGTTTCTAACAGGATTCTCAAAGGCCAGTCTGACACCACTCTTCAAAAGGGAGGAGATATGAAAGGGAAGACATGGGCCAGTTTGTTTACCTGCTGTGTCTGCAGGTTTGGCCGATCATGGCTCCCACTGGCTGCAGTTCGCTGCTCCAGGCCAATGGGAGCTGCAGGAAGTGGCACAGGCCAAGGAACGTACTGGCTGCCGCTTCCCACAGCTCCCATTGGCCTGCAGTGGTGAACCGCGGCCAGTGGAAGCCATGATCGGCCAGACTTGCGGACGGGGCAGGTAAACACACCGGCCCGGCCCGCTAGGGGCTTTCCCTGCACAAGTGGCAACCCCAGTTTGAGAAACACTGTTCTATTAGATGGCAAGAATTTATGGAACTGGGTACAAAAGATGATTCAGGACAAGAATGAGTCTGAACTAAAATTAACCAATAAATAACCAAAATTAATTAATTGGTGAGGAACAATATTTGACATTCAGGCTGAGCGTGATTAATTATAATTGGTAACAAATCACAAGCCACTGATCATTTGAATCTTTCACGGAGCAATATCAATTTAAAGAGTGCAGGTAGCCAGAGAAAATGTTAAATCTTTGCCTTTTGGGGGCATATAAACCTAGTCCTAGGCTTAACTTTAAGAAGAAGAAATAGGCTACTGTAAAATTCATTGGCTGGATGCTGTTTAGTTTTCTCTCATCACATTTATGCAGATTTTGTGTGTGTGTGTGTGTGTAGAGCTGTAACTATAAAAGTGATGATGCTATCCTTGTCTCACTTATTTAATTACCTGTGCACCCAGGTCTTCCTTCTATGATGTCATAGTGTCCTATCCCATATGGGGGCAGGGATAGCTCAGAGGTTTGAGCACTGGCCTGCTAAACCCAGGGTTGTGAGTTCAATCCTTGTGGGGGCCCTCTAAAGAACTGGGGTAAAAATCTGTCTGGGGATTGGCCCTGCTTCAAGCAGGGGGTTGGACTAGATGACCTCCTGAGGTCCCTTCCAACTCTGATATTCCATGAAATATACTGTGCCACAGCACATTTACTGGTTAACTTTAACTTTACAATCTGACACACAGGGAATTGCCTTATTTTGGCAGTGCTAGCTGTCAATAACACTAAGGACCTTGGGTGAGTTCCTCGCCCCTGTTATGGACTCTGCCTGGCAGAAGGGCCAGTGCAGCATAAACATGCCCTAAAAGCCTCAGTTCCAGCTGGGTGAGGATTCCCCTGGTACAGGCTGAGATGAACAGCATCTGACGAAGTGGGTATTCACCCACGAAAGCTCATGCTCCAAAACGTCTGTTAGTCTATAAGGTGCCACAGGATTCTTTGCTGCTTTTACAGATCCAGACTAACATGGCTACTCCTCTGATACTTGAAGCCATAAGATTGGCCTCCACGGAGCCCTTTGCATCACTTTTCCCAAACTGCAACCTTTGCACCTCCTCTCCCAAACTGCAGTGTGTACACCTTGGCCACAACAAAAGATCCACTCAAATAATTTTCAACAAGGGTTCTTCCCAGACCAAATGCCAGCTTCTTTTTCACAGCCACTTTGACTGCAGAGATCTTTTTTTAAAAAAGCCATAAAAGATTTTTGTTTACTAAGCGGGGAAATGTTTTTTTTTCCATTCTTTTAATATTAAAAAAAAAATCCATTTTTTCCTCAACATTAAAAAACCATCACTTTTAGACTAAGCCAAATCTGGAATTTTAGCCCAAAGAGAGAAAGTGTTAGATAGTTATGAGCGACTGAAGACAGAAAACCAGAATGACAAGATTTATGCAACCTTAATTAAAGTGACCATTGCCCATCCCAATACAACATGAACCTGTCTGTGAGTTTTTGTTCAACATTTACAAGTAGTTTAAAAAAACTAGAATGTTTTGACTGTTGCTTTACACAGAAGATGAATGTTTTTAGAGTAGCAGGATCCTCTTTACATTTCATTTTGTAGTGCCCACTGATAAAATTTTGACTGTAGGAATGATTTTTCTGTTCATGATTTACTCAGTCCTTAAAGCGAGATTTTTATCAATACAAGATTTTCTCTTGTTTTCTTATTTTAACAATAGTTCTTGTCTTATCCAGTATGCCATCTAGAGGTAGCTTCCATGAGATTGCATGAGGATACTTTGTACAGCAATAGATTTATTTTCATTAGCAGATCAGGCCCAGAACTTTACCCACATTTTGTTTGCATTTCTTTGCATTGTATAATAAAGGTTTGGGTAACATGAAAATAAATCTGATCTGTTCACCTAAATTATGCTGTAAAACCAACTCCCTGGGACAGCTGTTCAAAATCCTCAGTATGACAAAGGTACTCAAGCATTAGTATTCATACAAAAAGGGGATAATGCAGAACTGATAGTATAGAAGATAAAAAAGCAAAAAACTTGATGAAATGGACCGTTATCATAATGGGAATACTAGATGTTATTTTGATAACATTTATATTCACATCTTTATGTTTTCTTTCATGCTATCTACATGCTTGGAATGCCTTTCCTCTCTTTCCCCCATCAACAATGTCCCTTTCCACATTCAAATTGTCTCTTCACAGCATCTCAGTTCTGCCAGACCCCCAAGCACTGGAGGGGTAATGAATCTGTTTATCTTAGAATATTCTGTAGCGCCCATCACCCTGGAATGTAAATTCTAAGGAGAAAGGAAGTGGGGGAAGAAATTAAATAAACCAGTAATCACCAACTGCATGAAAGCTTCACCACTTACCTGCTTATACTTTATGCACTTACATTATTGTGATCTATCTTTAATATTATGTTAGTGCTGTGGTATCAGTGTCTAATTTAGATTTTAAGCTCCTTGAGGTAGAGACTTGGGGTGGGGAGCGAGATCCTGTAGCATTGTACACTGTGAGTCTGACCTTCTGCCCACAACCCCACCTTCAGCACTTGTTTGGCAGTCCTCAGAGGAGAGCTTAGGGCTATCTTCCTCAGTGCCTGCCCTGGAGGAAACAAGGCCCTTTATTCTGCTCTGGTCTTTAACCTGTCATAAAACGCACCAGAGTGGGGATGAGGTTCTTATTCTGAAACATCTTCCTTGCTTTGTATAGCGCCAAGCACTCTTAGTAGCCTATTTAAAAATGTTTCTGAAGTATGAGGAAATGCATTTATTATACTGATAGCGACTGTGCAAAACCCTGATATAGGTAAGTCATTAACTGCCGTTTCTAGATGAACATAGTTAGCCACTTTGGAATTTTGCCCATTTTTCTCAGTGCAGTGTTCAGAAAGTCCCTATGTTGGGAAGCCCTGTAAAGGGTTAAATGCATTTCAAACTGATGTTTATGTATGGAAATGAGCATTGCTGGGCTTACAGCTCTTGGGGGCCCAACTTGCTATGAAATGGCATTATCTGAGACTCTGCTTTTGGAAAGGAGTCCAAAGTAAGAACTGATCACATCGGTTTTATCTTGGTGTAAAATAAATGTCATAATCAGAACTACTCTATTTTTAAAAACATCATTATTCTTGAAGAGTAAACTGAGCTTTCTTACTGCTAGTGTCACAAACAATATTGCTTTTCAGCAAGATGATTGCCAGCAACTGTAATAAAAAATGTTTTGTTTTTTTTCTGGAATAAATTTCACAGTTTATAAATGATACAAAGTGCTTTCCACCAGATCATCATTCAGAAAGTTGTATTGTCAAGCAAAACGGATGGTTTCCTTTTAAATTTACCCTGGGAGGATGGTTAAGTGATTGTTTCTGTGTTTGGAAACTTATTTTAAAGAGGGAAGGAGGAGACCTAAGGAGAGGAGAATGGCTTTCTGTAGGGGAAAAGATGTATCTTATATACTCAATTTAAAACTTTGGTAAGAAATGAAACTCCAGATGACATTCTAGCCTTATTTTTCTTTTTCTGATGATGTGATAGTTTATTTATGGAAATATCTTATTTCAGCTAAGTAAAATCTAAATCATATTGGTAGCTATTTTCTTTAGCTATGTCTTTCCATTTTCAGACATACAGAACACAAGCTTGCTACGCATCAGCTCCTCATGTGGACCCTGCCACCGTGCACTAAAGGTTCCATATTACGCTTTGACCTACTGCTGTTTGAAATTGGAGTACATTAACGCACACTATGGAACCATTAGTGAGCTGTAGCGGGATCCATGCAGCAAGTTACTATACAGCAGGCTAGTGTGCTGTAGATTCACACCCTACATTGCCATGTACTAACTCACCACGTAGACAAGCCCTAAAAGTACTGCAGGAGTATTTGGTTGTGAAGTCCCCCTTTCTTTGGTCTATTTCTGTTTTATCAAATGTTTTTGAAGAGGACTGGTGTGTGCAAGGATAGCTGTTCAGTTTCTTTGCATCTGTAGTAGGAAGCCAGGCAAGGACTGAGAAAGATTTGTGGCAGCGGCTCTACAATGGAGCAGAGAGAGACAGAATAGCTTAAAGGATAATACTGTTTTCCTTACAGTAATAAAAGTTCCATGTTAAGTGTTAGAAGAAAGTGGCTCTCTGTGATTGTTTACCATTGTCTGGCTCGGTGAGAAGTTACCTAATGCCATAATTACTATTTCTAATGTATGTTTTTTTTTGTGAGGCTAACCATAAAAAATTATACTCGTAGTTCTGTAGTGCCTTCCCCCTGCAGAATACAATGTGCTTTGTAAACATTGATTATTTTATATCACCATATTTCTCTGAGGTAGGTGTATTATTTTACAGCAGTGTTTCTCAAACTGGGGTCGCCGCTTGTGTAGGGAAAGCCCCTGGCAAGCCAGGCCAGTTTGTTTACCTGCCCCATCTGCAGGTTCGGCTGATCGCAGCTCCCACTGGCCTCAGTTTGCTGCTGCAGGCCAATGGGAGCTGCTGGAAGCGACGCCCAGTAAGTCCCTCAGCCCGCGCCTCTTCCAGCAGCTCCAGCCGGAGACAAGCAGTGGTCCCACGCCTGCCAGGGACAGAGAACTCCGGGGATGCAGGCTGTGGGCACCAGTGTTCTCTGTCCCCGGCAGGTGCGGGGCCGCGACTTCTCTCCCCTGCTGGGCACTACGCGGGCACTGCGTTGGTGACCACTGCAGTAAGCAGTATATATATACAGCACGTGAAAAGATGGGAGTTTTTAAAGCCTCTTACGGCTTTATAAGTTGAAACCAATACACTGAACTTCCCCTGGAAATGTTAGTAGCTAGTTCACAATATGCAGTTGTGATATAATGTGCCTTTGAAAGGAAAGATCACTTTCTCTTTGCCAAAAAGAGATGAGAAAAATACAATCTAGTCCTGCTGGGGCTACTTGGGTGCAGACTTTCTTTCCAGCTGGTGTATATGCTGTCTTGATCAGAGGTGCCAACATAGACTTTGGGCCTCCATAATTAGAATTTCCTCTAAAAGATCCCACAACATTTTGAGGTTTTTTCCATTTCACTTAACCATTTGGAAAAATGACCAACTATGTAATTGTGTATTATCAGTATAAAACATAGTTTTTTAAAAAAGCTGTAAGAGATCATGCGTGCATCAAAAAGACACAGAAGTGACTTGATCCAAAAAGTTCCCAAAATACCACCAGTATAGACAAATCCTTGAAAGGAATGGTAACAATCATTACTCTTCCTTTCAATCTGGCCAGGAAAAGAAATAAAAATACATTAATTACTAATATTCCAACAGGTTGAGTAGGAAATAACAAAATGAGATTTAGCTTGGGAAAAATACTGTGTATTGAACAGGAGGTGGGAAAACCTGTAATGCTAACAGAGAGGTTGGTGTGGTAATGGATTGCAAAAAGCTAGGAGTTTGCAATATGCAATGGCATGGATATAAAGGTGGGAAGTGGGGTGGGACCCAGATTACCGGCAGTAAGGAAGAGAGGAGACACAGAGATAGACCTGGAGAGAGAAGATGATTTGTGAGAATAGGGAAGTAGAGACTTATCTACACTACATTATTAAATCATTTTAACTAAAAGAGTGACCAATCAGTGCAAAAGGCTGTGTGGATACTCCTATTTTCATTTAAATTAGATTTATTTCAGTTTAATTTAAGTAGATTAACCATTAGTTTATGCTAAAGAGAAATAAGCCAGTCTCAAACCAATATACGAACCTCCACATGGGGTCTGCATCAGTTTAACTGAATGGATATAAAGATTTAAATTGAACTGGTGCAACTTTCTTGTATAGAAAGTCCTCAGCTGAAACAGTCATGCTCAGGGATTGCAGGAGTAGGTGTTTAAATGTATGATTAAATATGGGAAGGAGAGGCTCCAGAAGACACGGACAAGAAACAGTATTACATGAACTGAGTGGGAGTTTGAAATACAAAATGTAAAGCAGGTAATTAAGTATCAGAGGGTAGCCGTGTTAGTCTGGATCTGTAAAAGCAGCAAAGAATCCTGTGGCACCTTATAGACTAACAGACGTTTTGGAGCATGAGCACCCACGAAAGCTCATGCTCCAAAACGTCTGTTAGTCTATAAGGTGCCACAGGATTCTTTGCTGCTTTTGCAGGTAATTAAGTGGTTATAACAAGGATAATTTAAGTGGGAGAGGAGAGGGTGGAATGAACTTAGTGGTAACTGCAATTAAACATCAAAGAATCAGCACTGGTGGCAGAAAACAGTAGTGAAGGATCAAATCAATGCAGGATGAAAGCCGACAAATTGGTAAAGCGAGTTTGACAGATGAGTCAATCAATTAAATGGTTGTGGAAAGCAACCACATATGAAATAAGGATGTGCTAAGAGCCTTTGGCAATGTTTTTTTCTGTGCCGAAACAAGGGAATGAGGTGATATCCCCTTGGTGCCTTGCTGCTGCTTTTGGGAAAATGGCCACTGAGGTGGGAGCTGGGATAGCTACTCCTCTGGTGCTCATGTGTCTGTTCATTTGCAATGGAGACAGTGGTGGAAGTATTTGTGCCTGACCAAGATCCTGTGCTACAAATACCAATCTCCCTATTAGCTCAGGCTCAGCTCAGCCCATGTGGTATTAGAGAAAAATCTGCTGTCGCTAAATTGATCAGTTATTAAAGGAAACTGTCACAAAGCCTCGTGTGATAGAGAGAGAAGGAGGCTGGTAAATAAGGTTCTTCCAGAATTTTGTGTGTGCGCGCAATACGTGCACTGCTTGTGTGATGTTTATGATAAAAAGGTAATCACAGAGGGCACGTGAGAGGGGAAACAACAAATGGAACAATATACATAAAATTCCAGACTAGCACTTGTATTTTTTGGAATATTTATAAATGATCTGGAAAAGGGAGTAAGAAATGAAGATGCAAAACGTGCAGAGAAACAACACTGGAGAAAACCTGGAGGAACTTCAGAGAGAACTAACCAAGCTAGGGAATTCATCCAGAATACAATGTGCAGTTCTGGTCATGCCATCTCAAAAAGGATACAGGACACATAGAAGGGGGAGGTTCAGAGAAGATAATGGGAAATGATTATGATAATGATAATGGGAAAACTTCTCAGGAAGAGAGACTAAAAAGATTGGGACCATTTATCATAGAAAGGAGACATATGAGATGGGCCATAAAATAAGTATGCAGTAATGAATGATATGGAGAAAGGAGAGCAGACCCTTCCGTTCAAATATTTTCATAATAGAAGAATAAGATGAAATTGTTAAAGTCAATGAAGTTTAAAGATAGCAAACTCAAACCTGAAAACAGGAGTGCTGTTTCGTACATGGCACAATTAGTCCATAAAACTCATTGCTGTAAACTGGCACCAGCAGCGGCTCCAGGCACCAGCGCTCCAAGAACGTGTCTGGGGCGGCAAGCCGCGGGTGCTGCCCTGCCAGTTGCTGTGAGGGCAGCAGTCGGGCTGCCTTCGGCGGCTTGCCTGTGGGAGGTCCGCCGGTCCTGTAGATTCGGTGGCAATTCGGCGGTAGGTACTCCAAAGCTGTGGGACTGGCTTACTTCCAGCAGGCGTGCTACCGAAGGCAGCCTGCCTGTCATGCTTGGGGTGGCAAAAAAGCTAGAGCTGCCCTTGGCTGGCACTGAAGCTGAGTTGAGCAGGGTTCAAAAAAAGGATTATGTATTTATCTGGATAACTAGAATAGCTAGCATTATTATAGTGAATATTTAAAAAAAACAGAAGTTGGAGATAATATAAGCCATATAACCTTAGAGGCATAAGCCACCTTCTAACTATTGGGTGTTAGGTGAAAACCTGCCTACAGGGCAAGTTATCTCAAAACTGCCTGCTGGAGGGTTTCTTCCTTTGAAAATCTGGTGCTCATCACTGTTATAAACAGGATACTGGACTAGAAGGCTCATTGGTCTGATCCAATATGTCAGTTCTTTTGTTCCTAGCAGGGCTGGCTCCAGGCACCAGCGAAGGAAGCAGGTGCCTGGGGCAGCCAATAGAAAGGCGCGGCACGTCCGGGTCTTCAGCTGTACTTCGGCGGCAGCTCAAAGCGCTCCGCTTTAGTCTTCAGCAGCAATTCGGCGGTGGACCCTTCACTCCATCTAGTCCTCTGCGGCATCACTTTGGCGGCAGCTCAGTCGGTTTTTTTTGTTTGTTTTGTTTCCTTCGCCGCTTGAGCTGGCTCTGATTCCTAGAGAGGTAAGTTGCTTTGATAAGCAGCCTGGCTCAGTAGTGAAGCCCTTTCCTCTGTCACTAAGCGCAGACTGCCTGCTCTCTTATTCCAAAAATGGCCTCTTGTCCCTTTTGAGTACTAACTGAACACCTATGGCCCAAAGAAGCGGGTTTTAAAAACCAAAGAATTAGGACCGGAAAGAAGAGAGCTGCATAATGCAGGGCAGAGTTTGTATCTCTAGGATTTTGGGCCTACTTATTAAAAAGTTTCACTTCTGAAACTGAAGAAACATTTGATTTGATGCTAGTTTTTAATGTAGCTGTACTAGTTTATTCATACCTATTTTTAACTCAGCTTTTGTCTCTCTGATTTTGAAGGGAGGATGGTGTGACTACTCTGCATGCCAGTATGTATTTGTTGGCTTATATTCTTGCTCTTCAATCTTTGAATTTTAACAGTCTGACATCTTTAGAAGACTAAGTATCCCCATTTGAAGCAATCTCAGACCTCACATTTAGACTGGTAAAGTTAAAAGTCAGTTAAACCAATACCTTAATGCATTAACATTTCATTCTTTTTAATTTCCTGTTTGTTTTAAGACATTGATTTAAGGAGAGCTCTTTTTAATAGAATACATTTTGGTGGGGTACACTGAAAAATACATTTATTAAACAGATCTCTTAATTTATCCTATATATATTTTTATTTGATTTAAATCTTTGATGTAATGGAGGCATTTTTAAATGATTTTTTTCCAGCTATCCTTTAATGAAAGGAAGGATGGTCTTAGATCTAAGGCTACTGGACTGAGACTTAGGAAATCTGGCCTGAATTCGTGGCTCTGATACAGATTTCCAGTGTAACCTTGGAGAGGTTACTTAGTGTATTTTGTGCCTCAGTTCCTCATCTTGTAAAATTCTCCTTTAATATTTCTTTGATGCATTAAATTGCTTCAGATTCATACCTTTTTGTTTTCACTTTCTGCTAGGATCTGCCTGATTCCATTTGCAGGTACAAACACTCCTGGAAAGTAAATATCAAAGCAAAAATTCAGTATTTGTCCTGGTGAAAGTGGTTCTATGCTCATCCAGTCAGGGAATAGGAAAAAATCATGTGACTTGTCTAGCCAATCATAAGTAATCAACACAGCTCAAGTTTGGAAAATTATTCATCAATCCAAAGAGTGAAAAAAGAATTCAAAAAGATATTTAAATCAGGACTACAGCTAAGAAAATCATGATTTGCTCACAGGTTCTCCATGAGCACACAATGAGGCAAAATTCATTGGAGTAATTGCTAAATGCAAAACTGAATTAATTGAAAAATCTTCAAAGCTATTATCTAGAAAGCAATGAAGATAAAGCTCTATGCCAAAATACTAGGAAAAAGAAAAAAGTTTTAACTCATTATAAGATTCATAAATTAATAGATTCCAAAGCCAGAAAGGACCATTGTGATTATCTAGTCCAGGGCAAACTATGGCCCAAGGGCTGCATCGGGCCCTTCAGATATTTTAATTTGGCCCTCGAGCTCCTGCCAGGGGGCAGGATCCAGGGCTTGGCCCGCTCCAGTCGGGAAACGGGGTCAGGGGCTTGCCCCGCTCTGCACGGACCTTGGCTCAATGCAGAGCCTGCACTCCTGACCCCATCCCATTCCCCAACCCTTTGCCCAAGCCTGATCCCCTTCCTGTCCTCTGAACCCCTTGGTCCCAGCCTGGAGCACCCTGCTTCACCCCAAACTCTCATCCCCAGCTCCACTCTAGAGCCCTCCTCACCCCACACCTCTGCCCCAGCCTGGAGCCTCTTCCCCTGCACACTGAACTCATTTCTGGACCCACCACAGAGCCTGCATCCCTAGTTGGAGCCCTTACCCCCTCCTGCACCCCAACCCCCAATTTTGTGAGCATTCATGGCCTGCTATACAATTTCCATACCCAGATGTGGCCCTCAGGCCAAAAAGTTTGCCCATCCCTAATCTAGTGTGATCTCCTGTATAAAACAGGCTATAGAACTTCCCCAAAATAATTCCTAGCAGAACATCCAGCCTTGAGTTAAAAATTGCCAGACTTGATGGAGAATTCAGAATGACCCTTGGCAAATTGTTCCAATGGTTAATCACTTTCACTGTTAAAAATGTACAGTTTATTTCCAGTCTGAATTTGTCTGCGTTCAGCTTCCAGCCATTGGATTGTATTGTACCTTTCTCTGCTAGACTGAGGAGCTCATTAAATATTTGTTCCCCATGTAGATACTTACAGACTGTAATCCTGACATAATTCAAAAAAGGAGAGAGAGATTCTGTAGATTAGATAAAATGCAGAGGTTGCAACTATCAACACAGAAATACTCTCAATGAGTAGAGCGAAGAAATATGAAGGGTGAAAGGCTATTAATAATGGTACATTTGAAAAAAATCCACATGGGTAGATGGGAATGTAATGCTATTAGAATGGCTTGTAAAAATAGTAAGGTATGATTGAAGGGGATGTTTCAGAGTCATGTCTGTGGAGCAATGGAAACATAAAATGATAATTTCTTGAACTGAAGTCTCAGAAATCTCTGAGTTAGAGGAGGTCTGGAATCAACCAAAAACCATGCCAGAATAAAGGCATCACAGGAATAGCTGAGCTGCCATATCAAATGACCACAAGAAGATTACATTTGATATAACACGGAAATCAAAAACACTTGTACACATCAATCAGGAATGGAACGTGAGAGGAAGAAGAGCGGAGTGGAAAAAGCTTACAAGAAGGAAAAGAATTTGGGCTGGCAAAAAGCCCAGATGACATCCATCTGCTCCTCTGATGTATTCATCTTTTTCGCTGAGCAGGGACTTTTCCCCCCTTTGTTAGGAACAATATAGAAGTAGCTTGAAGTATCAGACTGAGCAGAAGATGAAGGGTCCAATTTTGCTTAAGTCAATGGCAAAACTTCTGTAGATTTCGCCATGTGCAAGTGAAATGAAAGGCCAAGGTCTAACTGCAAAATCCCTCTCTGGTCACATTGGAATGCAAACAACCTGACCTACAAGACCCAAGGGAGGAATTAAGAAAATGTTTTTCCTACCCTACAATATTTAATAATAATCATTAAATAGATGTCATTTGAATATAGCTCCTTTCATTCAAAGGTAGCACATGTTCAAATAGCACTGTGACAATATTATAAGACTATGTCAAAATATGTTCAGTTCTTTATTACCAGCGTGGGACTGAATCATGGGTACTGCTGCTGTACCTCCTCTTTGTTTCCGTAACTAAACTAAAAATGTAGAAGCTGTTTTTTCAGATATATACTGTGGTAGTTTGATACTGTATATATATGAATCTTTCCATATTGCCATCCTTTGTCCCTATTGCTTTTCACTCCAAATAATTTTTTAAAATACTTGGTTGCCTAGCAAGTATGGACTGAATATTTGCTAAGAGGTATTGTAGATACAAGGAAGTAAGTAAAAAAAAAGCTTCTCGACAGAACGTTGGAAGGAGTTTCTCATCTGCCTTCCTCCTTTAACATCTCCACTTGCCCCAGTGACTACATTCCATCTTCTGATCTTTCTTATGCCCACTCATACCCCCTTACCCTTTTCCTTAACCTCTTGCTCTGCACCCCCACAATACAAACCTGCTTTACTCTCCACCATTTAAAAAAAAAACTCACCCTTGTCCTCACTTGCCTTTCCAACTACCACCCTATTGCTTTTCTCCCTTTCGTCTCAAAGCATATTAAGCACAGTGTCTGTAATCACTGTCTGGAGTTCCTCTGCTCCAGTTCCACCCTAGACTCTCTCCAGTCTGGCTTCCACCCCTTGCGCTCCTCTGAAACTGCTCTTTCCAAACTTTCTAAGGACTTCTTCCTAACCAAAGCTCAGAACTAGCACTTCATCCTCATCCTCCTTGACCTGTCATGCTGCCTTTGACACAGTTAGCCGTGCGTCTCATCTTGAAATCTCCTCCCTTGTCTTTTTGTGAATCTGTCCTCTCCCGGTTCCCCCTCATCTCTATTCTCTTCTTCTGGATGTCCTTAGGAGGATCCTCCTTTTCAGCCTCTAGTTTTCTGAGTGCGTTCCACAGGGTTCTGTCCTTGGTCCCCTTGTCTTCTCCCTCTATCTTATCTCTAAGTAATCTCATCCTAAACACAAATTCAGCTGCCATTTCTGAGCTGAAGATTCTCATATCTGCCTCTCTACTCCAGACCAGTCATTTTCTGTCCAGACTAAAATCTCTGTCTGTCTCTGACATCTCCTTGTGGATATCTAACCCTCAACTCAAGCTCAATATGGTCTGACTTTCCAAAGTGCTGAGGATTGTAAACTTCAGTGGAAGCTCAGTGAGAGCTGTTGGTACTCATTGCTTCTAAAAATCAGAGACCAGGCATTTGAAGTTATACACCAAAAAATGGAGGAAACCAAAATTAGCCTTAACCTCTCTAAACCAAATAAAGCCATGCAGTGAGCAAGCACAACTCCCACTGAATGATGGCAGAGTTGAATTTGATTCCTGGTCTTCTTCCCTTCCTATAAAACTGGAATAACAGCACTCACCTATATCATAGGGTGGTTGTGTGGATTAACTAGTTAATATTTGTGTAGTGTTTGATGATATAGCTCCATTCCCTTTGGGTCACTGAGGCCAGGTTTATACTATAAACTGACATTGCTATAACCATGCCCCTGAGAGATGCAGTTATGCCGACCTAACCCCTGGTGTAATCAGCACTACATTGATGAGAGAACTTCTCCAGTCACCATAGCTACCATCTGCCGATGGGAAAAGCTCTCCCATTGGTGTAGTCACGTTTTCACTGAAGTGCCACAGCACTGCACCTGCCCCAGTGCACCATTTTAAGTGTAGACCTGCCCTCAGACAGTGCAAAGATAGAGGAGATTGGCTGCAAGTCTCTCTGGTAGAGAGCCTCCTAGCTTTAAGGAGCCCCTAGCAGGTGTAGAGCAAACATAGTCAGCTTCTATGCTTCTTTCCCCGCAGCCCCCAGCACAGGAGATGTGTTGGAGTGAATGGGGGTGTGTGGGGTGTCCAGAGTGCAGTGCTGGGAGCCGTAGCCTGCTGGTGCAGGTTAAACCAGATGCTGTGGTTAGAGCTGGGACTACAGACAAGCAGGAAGCCATGATTGTGCCCTCCCGCCAATCCTGCTCTGCTGCATCTAGTGCAAGCTGGCCACAGGAGAATCTAGCCCATAAAGTGCTCTATACATACATAAATACATAGGCATTATTATTATTATTATACAGAGTCCAGGGGAAAGTAAGAACGCTCTGAGTCTCTTGAAGTCGGAGGCGTGGGCAGCTCCAGATGCAGTTTCTTACCCTCTGAGTCTGGGTGTGGGATTCCCCTGTGCTTTTTGAGCTCTGTGTGCTGGGGAAAGGAAGAGGGGAGAGACCTTTTCTCTGCCCTCCAAGCACTAATTCTTTCTCTGCTCCCCCTCACCTCAGGCTGTTCGTATTTTCAAACCTAAATTGTAGAAAGTTGATGCTGACACCTGGTCTGTGCATTCTGATGTCAGTTCTCTAAATGCACTGTACATTGCTACCCAACTCACCCATGCAGCCACTGACAAAACATGGCCTGCTCTAGCTAGGCCCTTGTACATGGGTTGCTGTGGATAGGCCAGTTCTGGGCACTGAAAGGTCTCTCTGCTGGTAGGTAAGGGCCCTGCTGTGTAAATGTGCCTCTTGTTAGTTTGGAAGTACTAATTTGCATAGCAGAGGACAAAGCTAGCTGTGAGAATTGAATCCAGGAGCAGGCACACAGGAATAGGTTGAATGCATTATGCATTGCATTGCAACCATTGGGGCACTACTGATCAGAGGTAGATGCATGTTACAAATTCAGATTCTGGCTTCCAATTTCTCAAAGACTGAGTGTGTGTGTTGGGCTCGTTTATAAGAAGTGGCTATCTGCAAAACTGTGACCGGGATCAGGGTTCAGTTCGCACATTGTTAAGTATTAGTTGTGTGCTTGGTGCTGTAGCAGGCATAGTCTGTGCCCTGAGGAGCTCACAGTTTAAAAGACAATGTAGATTAGACAGTAATATTCAGGGGAAGGCTTGGGGAGTGGCTGTAACTTGAGTGAGCATTTGCTTACATAGTGATTGGATGAAACCATAAACTCTGAGACAGTGATGGCACAATGCTGAGGTGGATCGGTATTTGTGGTCCTCTGGGGACAAGTTGGTTTTCGGGAAGGATATAAATGATAGGAGGGAGGGATACTAGTCTGGTTGGGATAGGGAGGTAGTTCCAGGTAAGGAGGAAGCAGATAGGATGGGAATGGGAAAAGGAAATGAAGGTAGTAGTGGGGGTGGTATCACTGGCAGAGCAATGACAATATGATTTGGGGATGTCTCATCCTGTACGAGACCAAAGTCCTGGAACAAGTGGGTCTTAAAGAGGAAGTTGAAGGAAGAGAGGGTAGTTGGTGGACAGGAAGAGGAGGGTTACCCAAGCACAGGGGACAGCCTAGGTGAAGGAGACAAAGACCCTAGTGGGCATAGATAATTGTGAGGCACATAGATAATGAAAGAATGAGAGGAGAGATGTAGTGGCATGGGGGGACATTATGTAGGATCTTGTAGATGAAGGCAAGGAGATTTAATCTGATGCATAAACAAACAGGAAGGCAGTGAAGGGGTTTCAGAACGGAGCTGTGATCAGAGCAATATGACAGGTAGATAGACTAAAGAGAGAAGTGGAGGAGAATGTCACAGGACTCAGTATGAGGGATGGCTTGGTCACAGGAGGCACACAACAGCACTCTCTCCACTCTGGGAAGTGCAGGGATTGCTTGGTCTTGTCCCTCCTCAGAAGGGAGGAGGCAGGGCCATAGCCTTGGCCCCAGACTGCACCAAGCCTGTCACATGGGCCCAGCATGCTCGGTGGAGTATTCTGTCCATAAGGGCTGGCACAAAATGCACATGTCCTGTTTACAGGGAGCAGTACTGAGCGAGATGGGGCCTGCTTCAGATAAGTTTTCTCCAGTTTTCCTTAGGTGGTGGTGCTGCTCTGCACTGCCTCCAACTCAGGGCTTGTGGCTAAAAGTTACAAGGTAGCTCTGCAAGGAGAGAGGATAAAAGGAAAGGAGTGGGACAGAGTGGGCAAGCAAAGCAGCTGCGGAAGCCAAGCAAAGGGTTGTGCCTGACAATTATCAGAATAAAATGTTTGTATCTTTTTGGTGTTCAGCTCAGAAAGGCTCTTTGCCCACTGCTACTAAATGCATTTTCTGTGCATTATAAGTGCAGCCATGTCACTTCAGATTGTCCGATCTCATCAGAGCTTGTGAACTTGAGACAGGTTAGTATCTGGCTAGGTGACCGTACTGGAAATCCTAGCTTGCTGCAGGAAGTGGTACCGACGAGTTAGGCACAAATCCCGCTCTGTGGTGCCCATAGGCAGAGTACTGGACCCCCATTAAAGTCAGAGGGTTCTGTGTGAGCATTGCAATCTGCCTGAACAGATTGCAGTGCAAGACGGCAGCCTTAGTATGTAGCACTCTTTCCCCGCCCCCCGTCACTCTGGGCTCAGTGCCTGAGCATAATTCTATGGAGCAATGTACTGCCGGAAGCGCTGTTTTTCCTGCCAGAGAGAGAGAGAGAGAACTGAGATCCTGAACACATGTGGTCATTGAAGACCCCCTGATGTCCTTGCCATATTGTAATCTGTTCTGCTTATTTAAAATTCATTGTGCAGACTGTTCCAGCTGGATATATTCTTTTTCACTGCTGCTCCTAAAGTGTTGTACAGTGCTGCAGTAAGCTATCAAACAACTATTGCATTTAGCCACAAAAGGGCATCATTTCACTGTGGGAGGAGGTGACTCCTATTATGACAAATGAGGAAAATGTCTGTATTTCTTAGGAAAACTTGGCTTCCCGGCTCAGTTTCATGTCACTGCCTGTCTGAATCGACGTGCATCTGAGGAAGTGGGTATTCACCCACGAAAGCTCGTGCTCCAAAATGTCTGTTAGTCTATAAGGTGCCACAGGACTCTCTGCTGCTTTTACAGATTCAGACTAACACGGCTACCCCTCTGATACTTGAATCTACAGAGTTAATTCAAATGAAGCTGTAAAGGGGGGGTTGTTATGGAAACCAGGAAGGGTAAAACAACGACAGAGACAGGGGTGAAAGTAACTTAAAGGACTTACCGGTACTGCCTGAGTCCTGAGGGGGGTGGGGCCTCAACTGGAAGAGGCATGGCCTCTCAAGATTTAAAGGCCCTGGGGCACTGGCTGGCTGGGAACCCCAGGGCCTTTAAATCAACCCGGGCCTCCCAGCTGCGAGGTGGCTAGGAGCCCCCGGGGCTCAGGGGAAAATTAAAGGGCCTGGGCCTCCGGGTGCCACGGGGCTCTGGGCCCTTTAAATCCCCACTGCAGCTCCAGCTGCCGGAGCTGTGGGTGGGATTTAAAGGGCTCTGGGCTCCCTGCAATGCAGGAGCTCTGAGTTCTTTAAATCCTGGCCCCAGCCCAGCCGCCGGAACCACGGGCAGGATTCAAAGGGCTCTGGGCTGCCTGCAGCTGTGGGAGCTCTGAGCCCTTTAAATCCCGGCCCCAGCCTGGCCGCTGGAGCAGCGGGCCAGATTCAAAGGGCTCTGGGCTCCCCACTGCGACGGGGAGCCCAGAGACCTTTAAATCCCCACCGCGGAAGCCGGTGTGGTCCGGCATGGTATACTGGCTCTTGCTGGTATGCTGTACTGGACCGTACTGGCTTACTTTCCCCTCTGGACACAGATAAGACAACCTCTCAGGTACCAGCTTCAAAGGAATGAAGCTGGCAGTGGTAGGGGAAGAACTTATCAAGATGTTTTTCTCTTTCCAAGCCTGGGGCTGAGATCAAAAGATCCTCAGGGATTGAAAGATGCCTTAGCAGAAAGGGAGGTGGGGAGCGATCTGCTCCGCTGGAAGCGGCCAAGGACAGAGTGTTAGCATGTAGGGAAGCTGTCATGCAGACAGACTGACTCAAGACTCAGGGTCAGCAGCTGGCAAGCTGTAACTTGGTGCTCAGAGAGAACAGGGGACGACAAGGCTAAGTCATATCTACCCAGGGGCTTGAGTGGGAATAGCAAGTTTAGGTAAGACGATATGCACATAAGCCTCTGTTGTTTTTAAATTTTCTCTCTCAGCTCTGTGTACAGTTTGGGCAAATAAATCATGGTGCTTTTTGGAGAAACTACTTCTGTATCACTGAATACTATTCCTGACCATAGGGTCACGAAGGAGATTTCAGGCAGGGTCCAAGTCCAGCTGGATCTTCTAGGAGACACAGGTGGCAGCCAGGGAGATGTAAGCTGAAGGCAGTAAAAAGTAGTTGGATTGCAGGATCCCGCTCCAAAGAGAAGTGGAGGCATGGGACTGCCACTTGAAAGGGATGCACTTGTGGGGGGGAGGCTGTGACAGGGTCGCAGAAGGAGCAGCTCCCCAGAGACTCTGACACCTATTTTGTCACCAAATCCTGAAGCCCTTTGCCAGGCAAAAACTCTCAAAGTGGTCAGACCCGAACACTTGCAACTCCCAGTGACTTCAGATATAATGTAGTGTATTCAGCCTATCTCAGGAGTTTGGGATTTGCCCCACTGTTTGCAAACGAGTACGATGATTTGGGGTCCTTTGCAGTAGAAGGCACAGTAGAAATCTGAGCTATTATAGTAGGAACTGAACTCGTTTGATCTTAAACACAAAACTTGATTTTTTAAAAAAGCATATCAGTGTGAAAGAAAGTCATAAGTGTAATCCATGGCTGTGGGTACACTGTGACATAATGTAAGGTGATGTACTTTGACATAACAAGAAGTCCAGTTATGAGTCAGATGATGTTGAAAGGCAGTTTCAGGATTTCCCAGTTCAATACTTGATAAGAGCCAATGACCATTATTTAAAATCCTCTATTGGCAGCCATCCCTGTTGCCAGCTGCCCTCGCATTGGAGGATGGGGATGCCATTCAAGAAGGGACTAGGCAGGCTGGAGGACAGACCTGTGGGAGTTTTGAGCTGGGGCTGCAGGAGATGCCTAGAAAGCAGCCTGTCTGAGTGGCCACTAGGAGCTTGTAACCACATGTTTGAATTGGCCAGAGCCCAAAGGAAAGGATAGACTGGATCAGTGACTGAGGTGATTGATGCTGGAGGGGCACTGGGACTGTTTGTTTGCTGATAAAGGTGTGGGAATGATTTCTGGGTTAGTTTCTGCCTTCCCCTAAGGCTGTAGGATGGGTCTCCGCTCCAAGTCAAGGGGTGGGAGTTTGAAAGCCACTTCCCACAAGAGGGGCCTTCACCACAGAGGCTTTCCTAAACAGGTGAAAAACTTTGTGGGAAAAGGGAGGAATTAATAAACTGCTTATGTTTGTCTTTACTACTATCTTTCCATAGCTGCAGTATCAGAGGTGTAAATTACTGCTGGCTATAGAGAAGATACTCTGTGCTTTGGAATTTTGGTATATGCGTTCCCCATAGCTCCCTTGCTCCATGTTTCAAGTCATAATCCTGCAACTACATGTGAGACTTCAATGAGGCTCTGCATGGGGGCAGGGACCTACCCACGTATGTGCAGTTGCAGAACTGGGGAGACTCTCTCACCTCATCCCACTCAAAAGGGGACATTTGGGGGATGGGACTTTTGTTGTGGAGCCTGGGAACTCGGTATTGCTCTTGACATCTCATCATTTGATGGCTGTAGACCTCCATTGTATCATGCTGTAGATTTTTGGATGTATTCTATGTTCATAAACTTGACATTTTATTCTGTGCCCTTTGGAACCAACTTCAGTGATATTCGACTGAAACAAACAGAATAGCGGCATGTTGCCAAAGAACAGAGGTAACATAGATGGTTTGGTATGAAGTTAATTGCGCTGGTACACTATAGTCCATCATAGTTAGATGTGTAATATGCAGTCTGACCCAAGACAGAGACTAGCGCAGCCATAGAAAGTGGTGATAGCTAGCTATAAAAGCAACCACATTAGAAAGTGATTAGGGATAGAGTTTCAAGAGTGCCTAAGGGAGTGTCAGTGCAGCCTGTGGCAGTGAGCTTCCCAGCCTGGGTTAACAGACTCAGGCTCACGCTATGCTAGCATTCTAAACAGAGCTGTACTCTCCAGCCCGAGCCGCAAATTTGAAGCATTGTCTGTACAGCACAAGCCCCAGCAGCCTGAGGCTGTCAACCTGGGCTGGGAGGCTTGCTCCTGGGGGCTGTGTAAACGTACCCTAAACGAGTTAGGAGCACAAGTCCCAGGAGCATAAGCTTCTATTACCATACTATCTGAGCGCCTTGCAATCTGTAATCTCATGATTTATAAGCCACTGTCATGACTTTTGGGGGCCTGAGTCATGATTTTTGAACACTCAGAGTTGCAATACTGTTGATTAATGTCCACAGGTCTTTTCAGATGTGTGGGTTTTTATGGGGGAGGGGGGTGAGACTATTAGATGGCTGCCACATTTTTAACTCCTAGAAAAGTGTAATGATTTTTTTAAAGGATCAGATAAGCAGTGTTTGGCTGAAACTCTAGGACCCCAATAGCGAATAATAAATAACATAATTCAGTGAAGAAACATGAACAGGATTTTGATTGAATGTAAGGTTTTGGGAATGTGGAAAATCACATGTAAATCTTGGCTGTGATGATTCTTTGATTAATGTTCTGTATGGTTAGTTGTTGGGACCTTCAGTTTCAGGCCGTCATAGATTAATCACTGACTAATGAAAGTCAAACTTCTTTAGACATTTGTGGCTATCACAGGAAAATAATCCCCAAGTGAACCAGGAAGTTCAGTGGCAGTTACTATCTGTGAAGTTAACTTGTTTTTTGCTCAGGTGAGGTAGAATGTGAGTCCAGTAAAGTTCCCAAATGCAATTTCAAAACCATGAAGCTGAAATTAAAGCAAAATGTGGTTGCTCATACCTGCTACTTACTTTTTCAAAGTCAAGAACATTGGAGGGATGCCACAGAAAGGCATATATAGGTTTGAGGAAATGACCCTATGTGATCTGTGATGGAAATGGGAAGAAAACCGATTTCCAGGTACAACCAGAGCTGCCAATAAATATATTTAGTAAAGCAACAAAACAAGTACTTTTTCTGCCCTGGAAGCTGCACAGAAATCCACTGCAATACTAGAATCACATGCATGGGTGCTAAAGTGGCAAAACTTAGTTCTAAATTAGTACTAATCATGGTCCATTCTGCACAAAGGTGGTAGAGTTTAGTGGTTAAAATAAAGACAAATTAAACCAAGACCATGTCCAAAGTTATGTATTGTTCCAGCCAAAAGAGGAAAACTTCCCCCAATGCGTAAACTGTTTTTGGAACAGTAATTTCATAAAGAAGTTTATATTTTAAAAATTTGGCACTGTAAATTTTCTAAATACATGTTTGTCTTGTGCTTTCATAATAAGCACGCTTTCATTTCCGTGCCCATGCAAGATGCATTGAAACTGATTCAAGGGAGTTACAAAAGGACACAAAGATAGTTCAGGAGCCAAACCAGCATTTTAGCCATTCCCAGCTGTTATCTTCTCTTCTAATATGATAGAACAATTGTATAGGTAGCAGCCTGAGCATATATAGTTAATTGTGGTTTACACATTGTAGCGAGGCTGTGGGATACCCCACAGCCCAGCTGCGGGACAAACCTCCCCTACTACCACTATGGGCGGAGCTGCTGGGTCCTGCGCCCACCCCTCAGAGGTCACGGCGCAGACCCGGAAGTATAAAAGGATGCCTGCAGAGCTCAGTCGAGGCCCAGCCACCGCAGAGACCAGACGTTTGCAGCTGCTGCCATCTGGAGCCCACACCTGGCCAGCCGAGCCTGCCCCACGCCAGCTACCCCGAGGAGCCGCTGAGCCTACCATCAGCTACTTACCCAGAAGAACCGATGGTGTTTGAGACCGCCGGTGACATTACGACGACTCAGGTACCCGCCAAGGGGAAGTGTGGAAGTAGCCCAGGGGCAGCCGACCCCAGTCTGGCTGCAGCACTGCCAGAGCCCATGTCAGTGTGTTGCGGCCAGGATCCCCACTGACAGCAGTGAGTGTCTGCTGCTGCTAGGGCCCCGGGCTGGGACGCATGGAGTGGGAGGGCCTGTATCCCCCCCTGCCACCCTACTCTGGGGTGGAAGACTCCCCCTTCCCCTGGCCTGAGGAGGCCAGAGCCTATGAGTACTGCTCACCCCTGCCTGAGGGCCTGAGCATTCTGACTCAGTGTTTGTTGCCTCGCCCTGATTTTGGGCTGGGCTTAAGACTATTATGGCTCAGCCCTGCCTGAGGGTCTGAGCGTTTGGCCTCTTTGTTTGTTGCCCTGCCCTGATCTAGGGCCTGAGCTGTTTCAGACTAGTGACTCAGCCCCGCCCCGGGGTCTGAACTCCCGCTAATTGAGTGTGCACTATTCCCCAGGACAGCAGAGCCATCAGCCGGTGGACTAGAGCGAGGTGGTGGGATACCTCACAGCCCCGCTGAGGGACAAACTGCGGCTGAGCCACACTACACACACAAACAGAGAAATGAAGAAAGGGTAAAAACATTGGCTTGATTTCAGAGAGCTTATTTCTAATATGTTTTCTTATTGATAGTCCTATGAATTGTTTGCAGTTTTTAGTTATTATTAATGAACTTTCATAAATCTTGGGTAGATTAAACTTGCTTCCAAATTTGCTAGCCAAATGGTATTATTGTTTAGAAGCTGTGATCTATGTTGAAATTTACGCATGATTTATTTTATAATTCAGTAAAACTTTAGATCTTTTAATAGCAGGGGACTCGTATTAGCGTCACCCTTACTTTATGTTGCCCATTAATGAAAAAGTTCCAAATGTAAAAAGCACTTCTCAGAATTAGTAGACTGTGGGCCAAATTCAGCAGTCTTTAACCGAGTAAATCTCTCATAAGCTTCATGGAAAATAGTTTGACATTTCGGAATCTACTTTAAATGGTGGCCATCTTTCCAAAAAAATGACAGCATTTGTTACTCTGGTAGATGGGAACTTCTAAACCAGGGCTCAAATGTTCAAACTTGGTTACCTAAAACTGGTTACCTAAATCTATATTTGTCCATCTATTGAATTCAATGGAAATTCAGACTCGGTTTGGGGAAAAAAATAGTGATGTTCTCTCAAGCTTTGCCTGCCAGCCAAGCCCCATGCACTTGTGATACCAAAATGAGATGTCACTCACAGCAGAGTGTGCAGATCTTCATAATATTGTCTTTATTGTGTGATTTGATCACCAGTTAAGTAGTTAATAATGTATATATTTTATATTGGGCTTCAGAGCTAACACCTTACTCAGATCATGGGTAACAGTCCATATCTTTCAGAGCGATTGTTTCAGGCTGTTTTCTGACCTAGACAAACATAGTTGTATTAGTCTACAGACAGTAGATTTGCATTTTGAAGATTTTTGAGCACCTATGCTTGAAATTGTTAATATTGTTAATATTAAACATGCAAGTTTGTTTCATGATTGTTATGCTGATCATCTATAGAATAGAATAGAAAAGCTATTTGGAAACTTGTTTAGCAAGATGGCTGCCAACAGTGTGTGTCACTGAAGAGCAAGCAGGCTGAGAGAACACACTTGAACAGAGCTGCCAGGTGAAACCACAACTGTGCTTTTTACTGTGTTGAAGGAACTTTCCTGCGCTTCCAAGAAGAGTATTGATTCTGTGAAGCTGCTGCGATGACAGGTCACATGCCTAACAACAAAATGAATTAGTGACAGGAAGCCTCTGTTCAGCTGAGGTTTATAGAGGGTTCAACAATCTTCGGGTGCTGCACAAATGGGGCTGGCTTTTGGAGACCGTGCCTGCTGATGGAGTCATCTCATATTGTTTGTACCTTTTATCATGAAGGACAGTAAAGCACTCTCTTACCAGGCTGAGGTGGTGAAAAACGAGGTCTGAAGCCTCAATGTGGACAGTGGAGATGTTCATCTGGAGAAGAGATGGAAGAAAGCGGGGTGGTTGTTTTTAAGGCACTCTCATTTCACGACTACTTAGAATTGACACTGACAATTGTTTATCCTGAGGAAATATTATCAGATCTTGTGAGAGGGAAACATCTTGGCCCAGATTAGTAACAGTAGAATCTGAAATTCTCCACAAAACAAGTACAACATAGAAGACGGCAATATAAGTATCCTCTAGCTTCTTACCCAGTGTGCCTCAGCCATGACCTGGAGGAACGATCACTCATGCTCTTTTAAACCTCTGCCTCTGTGTTACTGCTGACAAGTCTGTCAGTTGTGATGGTGTTTTTGTGATGTGAATGTTAGTCTACTAGGAACTGGAGGAGGTGTCACTCACCAGCTCATTCCAGGTAGGCCACGAGGGCCTATGATAGTGACTTTCAGTCACTGTCAGTTGGGCTCAGATTCAAACTGGTGACTAGTGAAAGCCCTTGGATCTCACTATCAATCTCATGAGTAGAGCTGGTTGGAATGTTTTGATTCTGATTAAGTTTTTGTTCTGAAGGGGGTGTGTGCATGAGTGAGAGAGACCTGAATCTCTCTAGCATGGTAGTTAGATCACTGCTGTGAGATTTGGGAGATACAGGTTTCCCACATCCCAGGGCACATAGGCACAGAAAAACTCAGGTTTTGAGCCAAACATGTACTTTTAAACACAATTTTGTTTCGTGCTAATGTTCAAAAAGTCTTGTTTTGTTGCAAAATGGATTTGTTGTCCTCCTAACAGCTCTGCTTGTGAGCTATTCAGCTTCTATTACGCACATTATTAAATGTTAATTGTCATTAGAGTTATAGTAATGACTAACTAATGGATACCATAATGGCAAGGATGGGAGCAGATTAACTTGCATTGCTACAGATATCTATTTAGCCCTGATAATTTTTATGGTATATGGACTGATTTAATATAGTAATGTAATAGCGCTCATTAACAGTGCTAATTAACTGGCATAGTTAATAAAGCATCATGCTAAACTTTTTCTTTAAAAATTAGAATTCCTTTGAAAAGTTCAATATTTTCATGGTCACACAATTATCTGGCAAATCAGACTGACTGTATAAAAAAGAGCCCCAACACTATATATATATTTTAAAAAAGGTTAAAAGGTTAAGATCTTCGTTTACTTAGTCTTATGAAACTGAATCCTATAAATTTCACAAGAAAATCTGTCATGGTTTTTTTTCCTCTCAAGACTTTTCCTTTTTTAATTTGTGTGGCTGAGGTTGTTTCTCACCTGGGCAATGAACTAAGTACAAGTTTGACTCCTTTTACATTTATTAGAATCAACATGACTGATCTCTGAGATTTGTCTTTAGTTTATTGTAAAGCTGTTCCATGCATTTCAAGGCACAATAAGCTTGTATATAATCAATACCATAGATATTACTAGCCACTTCGTGTCAGATACAGGACAAAAATATCTAGTATCTAGTCCTTGCCATCCAGATGGTAGGAAAAGCAGGTAATAGCAGATACATAATGATTTGTAACATGAGATATTTTCTTTCAAATGCCATAAATTTTAAAGAGTAGCTATCTATTGTATCTTTTTTTAATTGCTGTCTCAGGAACAAAAAGGCAAAAACACATTTGAATTATAAATCCTCTTCCCTGATTCCTCCACAGAGTTCAGATCGACGGCACTATTCAGTATTTTTAAACATTGTTTTGAACATCACTGATCTAGTATATTTTTGTTGCTCTATTTATTTATAACAATTTTTTATAGTTTTATAAATGTCTTAATTTACTTTGATAACATTTTTTTAAGTGGCCCTGATCCAGCAAAGTATTTAAGCTCATGCATAACTTTAAGCACTTGACTTTAATGGGATTATTTACTTGCTAAAGTGCTTTGGTGCATCTGGGCCTATATGACTGTATATACATGTGAATTCAGTTTAATTCTTCCTATATTTGTCATGGATCTTTTGTATCTAGTAAGAGCCACTTCACCTCTTAACAGAAAATTTGTTTTTTCATTTTTTAATTTTTTAATCCAAAACTTTGTGTTGATGAAATGAGCTGGGTTGACAGCTCGAGAGACTGAAGTCTTTCATTTATCGCCAGAAAAGGTACAGCACAAGCAACAGGAGTACAGGTTCCCTCCCCTGCATCCTGATTCAGAAAGACCATCTCTAAGGGCATGTCTACACTACAGCGGGGATCGATACTCTGAGTTCGATCCACCGGCTGTCAATTTAACAGGTCTAGTAAAGACCTACCAAATCGACTGCAGATTGCTCTCCAGTCGACCCCTGTACTCTACCCCTGACAAGAGGAGTAAGGTAAGTCAATGGGAGATTTTTCTCCTCTTGATCCCTCACAGTGTAGACCCTGCAGTAACTCAACCTAAGGTATGTTGACTCCAGCTACGTTATTCATGTTGCTGGAGTTATGTAGCATAGGTTGACTTACTGCGGTAGTGTAGACATAGCCGAAGAGGGAAAGCATAGCTCAACTTCCATGCTCATTCGATCGTTGGCCTCTTTAACAAGTGTGCAAAGAAGGGTGCATAGGCTTTCCATCAGCAAAGCAGTTATGCATCTGGTTAACTGTAAGCATGGGACTTTAAGCACATGGTTGAAGTTAATCACATGCTTAAGTGGTTTGCTGAATGGAGGCATTAATGCTGGTGGCGTTTCATTGATGTGGATGTGTCATAAACAGATAGCTAAGGGTTAATGCCTTTCCTGAGACCACCAGGTTCTGGATTTTAAAAAGTAGGAGCAAACAGAAGTGCCAAGATCCTTACTTTGGTACCCAACTAAGTGGCCTGATTTTTCAAAAGGGTTGAGCACCCAGCGGTTCCCACTGAAATCATTGGGAGTTGTTGGATCTTCAGCACTTCTCAAAATTAGGCAGGTGCCTAACTGTGGATTTAGGATCTTAACATTTGGCTCTAATTCTGAAAATTTTCACATGAGCCTGAAATGTTGCGGGCAGATGGTAACAATTTTCATTATGGCCTGAGCCAGATTCATTCTAATTACTTAAGGGTAAAATATTTGTATTTCCCTGACCCAACCAGTCCCTTCTGATTCAAAATTTCAGGTGAGATACTAGTGGTTTTTACTTTGACATTAGTTTACCTTGGAATCAAATTTGATTGTAGTCATATTCTTAGAGAGATCACTTATCATTCAACAGAACTATGTATAAGTATAAAATGTAAGTTTTGATAATGTATAAGTTTTTTCCCACCTACGAGCTTTATGTACTGTACATGTCAAATGCATCAATCCTTTCATTACTGGTGGTGCTTGGAAAATGGCAATCCCAATCCCTGCATCACAAGTCATTTAACATAGATTTGTCAGTGAGGACCTCAGGCCCTCATGTTTCAGCAGATCCTTGCTACAGCGGGAGGCAAGGGATGTGGAAGTGAGGACACTTGCCTCAATACCATGCACCCTTGTTTTCCCAGGCCCTGTGGAAGTCCAGATTAGTGCCATTTCGACAGGCTGGAATGAGTGGGGAAGAGGTGGATGAGACCAGAAACTCCCCATCAATTTCTCCTATTCAAATCTGCAAATGATGCCACCACAAATAACCTCAAACAGAGGCCACAGTCACTTGAGAGGCTTCCTTTTTATGGCGTGGGAACACAGCTGAGGTGGATTTCAAAAGAGACTAGGGGAAGAGAGATACCCTTTTCCTCCAACAGATCCTACGAGAGCTGCAGGTTTGGGGCTGGAAATCACTGGCTTCTTCAGTGGGAAGCGAGGGAAGGAGCTGGCAATTGTGCCCATCTGACAGAATTCAAAGCAGATTACACAAGCTGAAACTCTGAATTTTGACTCTGCTGTGTGGGTTATTCTCACATGAGGGGGGAATAGGCCAGAAGTGTGATGTGTATTTGTCAATTTGCTTAAAATAGAAAACTAATTTCACACCTGTGAGATTAAATACATACTTTGCCTGGTTTTAGAACACAGTTTGTCTTTTGCTATGATAACAGTGTTACATCTACATGCTACTACATGCCATCTGGGGAATCAACATACTGTAAATCTCTGAGAGAATCATCATAGAAGTGTAGGACTGGAAGGGATGTTGAGAGGTCATCTAGTCCAGTCCCCTGCATTCAAGGCAGGGCTAAGTATTATCTAGACCATCCCTGACAGGCGTTTGTCCAACCTGCTCTTAAAAATCCCCAATGATGGAGATTCCACAACCTCCCTAGGCAATTTATTCCAGTGCTTAACCACCCTGACAGGAAGTTTTTCCTAATGTCCAACCTAACCCTTCCTTGCTGCAATTTAAGCCCATTGCTTCTTGTCCAATCCGCAGAAGTTAAGAACAACAATTTTTCTCCCTCCTCCTTGTAACAACCTTTTATGTACTTGAAAACTCATCATGTCCCCTCTGTCTTCTCTTTTCCAGATTAAACAAATCCAGTTTTCTCAGTCTTCCCTCAAAGGTCATGTTTTCTAGACCTTTTAATAATTTTTGTTGCTTTTCTTCAGACTTTCTCCGATTTGTCCACATCTTTCCTGAAATGTGGCACCCAGAACTGGACACAATACTCCAGTTGAGGCCTAATCAGCGCTGAGTAGAGCGGAAGAATAACTTCTTGTGTCTTGCTCACAACACTTCTGCTAATGGTGAAGCAGGACTCAGTTACGCTATAGTCACCCATACAAGTGATTCTGGAAATCCAGTGGAGTTTGAAGTGGGGGGTGAGAGAGAGGGAAGATGGATATATTGTTAGTGTCTACATTTTTAACGTTTAGTTTAAATTTTTGTTCAGGGGCATGAAACATTATCCTTTAAACTAAACAAGATTGATCCTTAGGCTTTCTCACTAAGAATAATTTAGCTCACAAAATTGAAATCTGTGTCAAACAATTCCCCCAACTGTCATTAATGTCTTTCCCTTTGGAGTCCCAAAAAAATGGGTGTCCCCACATCCTGACTCACTTCGCCTGCCTAGTGATCCAGCCGGGGTGTGGGATTGAAGCACGGGGAGCAGGTGAGTGGGCAGAACAGGGCAAGCCCCCATTCGCTGACTCCGCTCCCCAGCTGGAATGCTGGGCGGAATGGGGCAAGTCCCCAACCCCACTCCCCAGCAGGAGTGCCAAGCATGTGGAATGGGGCAGGTGTCTGTGCCCTGACCCCTTTTCCCTGGCAGGAGCACTGTGAGAGGAGGGGGGGACTGCAGGGGGAAGAGGTGGGGAGGGACTCCCAGGGGCCCCACAAAACCCTAATCCGCCCCTGCTCATAGTGAGAGTCCATCTGTATTTCTTTTGTTGTATATGATTTGCATCATGTTATCACAATGATGTCACATAGTATCAGAATTTCAGAAAGCAAACCATCTTCAAAACTGCCTGAAAGCAAAGATGTACTGAGAACAGAAAATACTGAAATACATTTTTCCATTGTATCTTATTTAGAAGTCCCCACTAGATACAAAATAAAGGTTGTTACATCTCAGCCTCTTGAATACAGCAAGGATATTTGGAGCAAGTCTGAATTAAGACTCTAAGATTTAGTGCCACCTCCTGCTTCTGCCTTTCCGGTATTATTAAAAGAAAATGGTATACTTTCTCCTAGTGGGAAATAGAAAAGGTGACTAAAATCATTGCCATGTGATCAGAAAGTCACTTTATACATACAGAAATTTCTTTTTAAAGTTATAAATAGGGTTTCCACTTTCAAATTTAAATACCACTCAGCAAAAATTTCAGACTAATTTTGATGAATCATACATGAAAAATACCCCAAATCATAAATTTGTGCATTGTTGAAAATTGTTTGTAGAGGGAATCTGTGATCCTTGCAGATTTACCGTTCCCACTGTGCCTTTGAACTTGCAAACTCTTACACCTGTATGTAACTTTGCTCACATAAATTGACTTCAGTGGGATTGCTCATGTGCATAACCTTACTCACATGTTTAAGTATCTGCAGGATCAGGGCCTAGAAGTTCAACTCCGAGAGTGGCCAGCTTTGATGTAATTTAAGGAATACCATTTTTATTCCTAAAATAATAAACCAGAACTTGCCTTAAAATAAACATGGAGGGCCAGGTCCTCAGGTGGTATAAATTCATGTAGCTCCATTAAAGTCAGTACATCCATGCCAATTTACACTAGCTGATGATCAGACCCAGAAAATGTGGGTGGGGAAAAATGAACATGAACCAGAAACCCCTGCTATACAGTAAAAAGACTGAGAGTTGCACTATAGTCATCTGGAAGGGGTCTATATAAAGAAACTGCTCTAGTTGACCTAAGCTAGAGTACTCTACCATACTCTAGCTACCTAAGTAGGCAGAATCCAGCAGTATGAAAACGCAGAGAGATTGCATATATCTTTTGAATATTGTCACTCGCTGATCAATTTCACAATAGATTTTAAGAAAAAGATACCTCAGTATATCAGTGAAATATTTATGCTCCTTAAATTTGATTTGCCAACAATATTACTGGGTATTGACATTTCCAAATATATTGTTTTAATAAGAGCACGAGTCAAAATTATCAGGTAAGTGTATATACTGTAGTAATGAAAAACACCACTCAGTACAGTCAGCTTTGAAAATCCATTGTTAATTAACAGCATTCAATTCTTAATTGTTTTTAACAGTTCAGTTGAAATTGTTGACACAAAATACATTGTTAAATGGCTTAATCAATCATTGTAGAAAAATAGAGGTGTTTGATAGGGACATTCTAGTACAAAGTTTCTGTGAAGCTTCCCAGTTGAAAGCCTTGGAGACTTTTTTCATTTTTAAGCTTACGTTACAAAAATGAGATTTTTTGTAAACTTTACATTTCATACCACATGAATAGCAAAGATCATGAGAGACAGAGACAGACCTTCAAGCTTTAAGTGCCCTAGTCACAAAAATATAACTTACCCATGCACATGCCCCCACTAACATAAAGTCTATTATTTTTGTACTAAAGGGCACAAAAAGGTTTAAAAGCCGCTGTTTTATTGAACACAACAAACTCTTCTTAAACTGCAGTGGTGGATTATAGAAGGGCCCAGTAAATTACAAGAGCAAAAAGCAGATTCATCCTAAGAGGAGTTCTTTGCTTTAAACTCATGTACTCTGCTCTAGGACTACAGGCTGACACAGACAGGCTGAGCCCCCCACTGCAGGCTGTGCTTCATTACTTTTAGCAAGTACCTTTGCTAGGGGGTTCTCCCTTATCAGACTACCTCTGATATGCGACTACGGTTCCTCAATGAAATTTCAGAGTGACTCTTCCCTTAAAACACCTTAAGAAGCATGCATACACTCTGCTCTACTGTGTGCATTCCTTGGCTCTCAAGAGCAGCCTTAAAGACAGGGTGTGCTGTATAAACCATAGTACTGAGCAGGTTTTGACACTGTGTCAGTAAACAAAGGATACCATTGTATTTTAAAAGTGTCTGTAGCAAAACCAGTTTTATTTTGCCAAACTAAATGAAAATAAGCAACAATCTGTAACTGCCTGATGAAATCAGTCATCCTGGTGGAGGGGATGAAAACACATCTTTTGAACAATTGCTTAAATTGTGGAATTGTATGAGTAGCTTCTTTGTGAAAACATGTTAGGGAAAATTTTCAGAAATAAAGCAGACACGAGGCTTAGCTGTTTAGATTGGCATGATCCAGGTGTGCAAAACCTCCGCCTGTAGGCAATCATAGCTGTAGGAGCCAAATCAACTCTTAACCACTCAATGAAAATAAAGGATGGGCAATTGTGTTGCAGTAAAAACAGTGTATAGATGTGAAATTAATGTGAAGGGTATATCACAGTGCAAAATTTCTACATGCCCACTAGGTTTCTCCTGAGGTTTTTTCTTCTATTTGAATTTAAAAGCTTCTGTACAAACAAAACCCAAAGTAACTTTAAATTCTTTTCAGTGTATTTTTCCTTTCCAGACTAGGCAGATACAAAAAGAAAATTAAGGCTGAGGGAAATGGTACTCTATATGGGCCAGAGCCAAAGCCCACTGAAGTCAATGGGAGTCTTTTATTTGAATTAATACTATTTTATGCACACAGGGCCTGATGCAACAATCCTTGCATTGAGTAATACCATACACTGTGAGTCACCCCACACTGAGTGTATTTGAGAAGTTAGGTACTACTCTATGGGCCAGATGCTCAGCTAGTGTAAATTAGGCAAATCATCATAGTTCTCTTGCATCAACTCAAAATTATTTAAATCAGCTGAGGTTTTGGCCCAATATGAGTAAGGGTGGGAGGGTCCACTCATCTGAATAGAGATATCAGGAGTGGGCTTTTATATGAGAAACCCTGATGAAAATTACCTAGGGCCATAAAGCCTTTTGGGAATTTTCAGGACCAACAAAGTGCTAATGATGTTAACGAATGAATCTCATTGACTACAACTTCAGATTAAATTCAATTATTTCTTCCCAGACCGAGTAGTTAAAAGTGTTCTCTACTTACCTAGGAATAACATTCAGAATTTTTAATGGCTTATACTGTTTATATAGAAAACTACATAATTTTAATCCAATGGTTTAGGGAAAAAAGAATAGCTTCCCACAGTAGTGCACTTACAGGGTCCTAGCCCAACATGAACATGCTTTTTATATTAACAGTATACTGGAGATTCTTGTGTTTTCCAAGAATCTGCCACAGTCTAATTCAGGCTGAACTGCCAAAAATAGCCAGGACTGGTTTACCTTATAATTACAAAAGATAGAATAATTTTTGTAAACAGTTTCACAGTATATCAGTAATGTTTCAATTTCTTCCCCCTGCCCTCCCCCCAGACTTATGGCTTTTTAGAATCAGTAAAATGATTTGTTAGGGAGACAGTGAGGTCTTCTAAATAGCTGCCAGTCTGGTACACTGAAGAAAATGTTGTGCACTAAAAGGGCCAGATATATAGGGGAGAAACTAATATACTCCTAATATTAAAACAGAAATGCCTATTCAGTTTTTTGCATCCCAATATTTCTAGAATTATGTATCTAAACCTACATTAATTACACATCTATGTACATTATTTAGAAGTTATTTACTACAGTACTTTTGTACATGCTGGGTTTATTACTAAATGTAAAGAGAGAGTAATTACATAAGGCATATATACAGTATCCTGTTGAACTGCAGCTCTTTCTGCTCACCTTAGTCTTAAAGCTGCAATGCCCATTTTCATTGGAGGCATCACATCCTGTTTATGAAACTGTCTTGAAATATATAAAAATTAGAGCCAAGGCCCACAGTATTAACAAACACTAATCACAGTCTTTCCTTTTATTATCCCAGATACTGAGTTTTGCCCTCCCCCTTTTTTTTTTGGTTCCTTTTTAAACACACCTGTGGTCATAAACTATCCAGAGGAAATATGCAATTATTGGAAGGGCAGTGATCAGAGATTTCATTGTATATAAGGGATATTGCAGCTTTAACTCATGTCTTTGCTTATTTTATGAATCTGTTGATTTGTTTGGGCAGGTAGACATTTCAAACTTTAAATATTTCTTTTCTTGTCATCATCATAAAAAAGGGAAGGATCAAAAAGAAAAAAGAGGTTGTGTGGTGAACCTCTGCTGGTTCAAACTTTGGATTCATTCTCTAAGTTTGCCACGTCACCATTCCTTTCGGTTTGGTCTTCGTGGTTCTTTCCCCTCTCTTCAGTTTCCAGGTCAGCATGCTGGTTTAGTTTGCTGGACACAGACCAAGTCAGGGGCAATTCTGCTCTGCTGGCCATCTCTGCCAGTTCTTTGGCACTGTAAGACGGTGTGTTGGTCTCATATGTTTCATGAAAGCTGTTGTAGTCAACTTCATAAAATCCATCCTCCAGTGTGAGGACAGGTGTAAAACGATGACCCCACAGGATCTCACTGGTTACGTAAGAACTTCGCGCTTGGCATGTCATTCCTGTAAAGAGAGAGGAAAAAAAATTGTAATATGGACTGAGTGCCCCAGAATGATTCTTCTTGTTGTAGTTTTACATAGCCTCTTGGCTGTACTTAGCACTGCATGATAGGAGCGATATGACAGACATGTCACAAGTTCAATGCCCCTCAACAATTAAAACTAAGCAAAAATTCACTATGTGTCATTTGCCAAACTTTACCTTTATTTTTTGTGGGTATGGTCCACAGAATTCCCACATTTATTTTTCAGTTGGACGCAGGGGCAGCTCTAGGCACCAACAAAGCAAGCACCTGCTTGGGGCAGCCCATTTGCAGGTGCGGAATGGGAGCTGAGAACCAACAGGGGGCTCTGGGAGCTGTAGTTCCTTGGTTAGCTTCCTGCCTATAGAGCCAGCCCTGGAGCAAGGAAAGAACTACATTTCCCAACATTCCCTTGGCCACTACCAACTGGAAAAGAAGGAGGGGGACCTCATGCGGCAGCGTGGTGTGAGTGCTGTGAATGGTAGGGAGACCATATTTTAACATTCAAAAAACAGGACACTCCATCCTGCCACCATCTGCTCCCTCCGACTGCCCCCCACAGAAACCCCAACCCATCCAACTCCCCCCCGCTCCTTGTCCCCTGATTGCCCCGTCCAGGGACCTCTACCCCTAACTGCCCCGCAGGACCCCACCCCCATCCAAGCCTCCCTTCTTCTTGTCCCCAACTGCCCCCTCCTGAGACCCCCCCCAACTTCCCTCCCAGGACCCCACCCCCTACCTGTCCCCTGACAAACCCCTGGGACTCCCATGCCTATCCCACTGCTGCCTGTCCCCTGACTGCCCCCCTGAACCTCTGACCTATCTAACCCCCCCTTCTCCCTGCCCCTGACTGCCCCCCTGAACCTCTGACCTATCTAACCCCCCCTTCTCCCTGCCCCTGACTGCCCCCCTGAACCTCTGACCTATCTAACCCCCCCTTCTCCCTGCCGCTAACTGCCCCCCAAACCTCTGCCCCATCCAACCCCTCTGCTCCCTGTCCCTTGACTGGCCCCCCCCGGAACTCCCTACCCCTTCTCCAACCCTCCAGCCCCCTTACCGTGCCACTCAGACCAGCCAGACATGCTGCCGCATACATGCTACCGTGCTCCACCGCGAAGCCCACAGTCGCCCCACACACACACACCTAGCACCTGCCTTCCAGATTTGAACACCTCAAAATTCAGGAGTGCTCAAGCTCAGTTTGAGCAGCTGCTACTTCATTTCTACCAAAATCAAATATACTGATCCGCTGTAACTTGCTGTAGAAAAAGTAGGATAAAATTGAGCAAGAAATGCTTCCCAATGGTTATTAGGACTGGAATTGCTATTTTTGACACCCATTGCCTTGTTTGTTTGTTTGTTTGTTTAAAAGGAAGACAGTGATATTGCATTGGCAAATTCCCCGTAGAAAGAAAGAGTGGAACAAAAGAATAATAAAGGCACCTCAACTTTTCCTAATTTATGGAGGACAGTCTTATAATATGCATCCAGATATCATCTAATCACACAAGCTGATAATTGTTCCCCTTTACTGCAGCTCTGTAACCATATGGGAACCAGTCCTGTCAGTGTTTTGTGCACATCCAAAATTCCTGCTGAATGACCCGCCCTGGGAGTGAGTTACCAGTGACCCAGGGCTGCGGCGAAAGGAGAGTGTAGATGGGCGGGGGAGCCCACGGCTGGGGCGGCAGGATGTGTGTGTGTGTGGGCACTGGTAGGGGGGAAGGGGGGAACCCAGGGCTGGAGTGGCAGCGGGGTGGGGGAGGGCACTGGTGGGGGGGAAAGGAGGGAAGCCTAGCGCTGGGGCGGCAGGGTGTGTGTGTGTGTGTGGAGAGCCCAGGGCTGGGGCAGCAGGGGTGTGTAGGAGGGAGCCCAGGACTGGGACGGGAGGCAGCCAAAATTTTTTTTGCTTGGGGGAGCAAAAAACCTAGAGCTGGCCCTGGCTGGACATAGTCTTGAATTGCATCAGCAAATAATTCTCAGTTTGCTGAGACTAGTAATCGTATTTCTTTTGTTCCCTGATGGAGGACTTTTGTAACTAACTCTGCCTAGATTAGCTGAAGAACTAATATAAAAACCTTTACTCTGGTTGAGCTGCCCACTGAGAGTCTGACCCAGGAACTGACTTTGTCTTGTCCAAAGGTTTGGGACACCCTTAAAGTTAAGTCACTCTGAACCTCAAACTGACAGTCTATTCCGAAATTGTAGCAAATCTCTCAAGCGTACATTGTGAAAATTTGTGGCATTGGATGAAAAAGACTGGGATAAACTTCTGCCTTAACTTTTCTTCACAAGACGGCTTCCACTGGGACTTTTGCCCTTTGGAATGCTGGAAGGGGCATCGACCCTGAGGAATCCTATGGATCTTGTTAAGGAAGCTTGGGGAAAGCCAAACCAAGTTCAAACTATAGTCCAGCATGTCCTCTAGATGAGGAAATGCCTGGCCACAGTGTAGAGATTTGCTCAGGAGAACCTACCTCAAATCAAACTGACCTGAGGAAGGCACTGTAATAAAGGATTAAGGGAAAGGAACATACTGGTTGTGGTAAGGGACAGGAAAAAGTGTAAGGAATGGGAGATTGAAGGTTACAAAAACATTTCCCCTCCTAAAGTGGGATAATGAGGTGATGATGTAGCAGTTTCCCTTAAATTATTTCCACATTGTTTGCACAGTTTTTGAATAACAATGATCAAACAACTAATATAATATAGCAAGAAAACATATAATAAATAGCAAGATCATGTAACTGAAGAACAAAAAGTGAAACTATTTAGGAGATAATCATAGGCAATAACAAAAAAAGAGAATGTTTAGTTTGGAGATAATAAAATGCAATCATTAGGATCTCGCATTGCAACTCTGCAGCTGCTCCTGCCAGTCAAATCACTTCAGGGAGTTTCAGGAAGTACATAAGCTAGTGGCTGGATATTTTGATTATTTCCAGGGATATATAAATTGCCTTAGATGAAATAATATTGCTCCTTCCCCATTTGAGCCTTCTCTCCAAGCTCAGTCAGTGTCATTGTTGAGTTCTGAAAACATTTAGTTGACCTTTGTACTTTATCATTACTTTTTATTTTCACTTATATTGGTTGCCAGTAAAAAGACATTTACTGACACTTGCCACCCTGGTACTTCTGCAGCATTCCACGTACTTAGAATTACAAGTAGTTGCAGCATCTCTGCTGCTGCAGAGTGGTAACTGTTGGTGAAGGCTTTCTCATCATGATTGCTGAACCTGTGGTATCCTTCCCATTTTGCCAGGAGCAGCAACAGAGGTGCCAAAATATCATGAGAGGTTGGTTTAACAATGTTTGCTACCCAACAACAAGAAGGGGGATCCTAGAAATCTTACAAGAGATTCTGTTCTAGAGAGATTTCTACTGCAATTTCAGTCTAAAGAGGGTCTACTACTTTTTGATAGTTTTGTGGTAAGCATCAAACCATTTGCTTATTTGAACTGAACGTCCAGGTATTTGAAGAATCACTGTCATTCATCCATTCAAACTTCATGAAGACTTCTCTTAATGAAGGGCAAAGTGTGGAGATATGTATTTTTAAATTTGTCTATTACCCAGGGAGTGAAACAGAAACCTCCCCTGTTTAGCCAAGTGAGGGGAAAAAAAGAAAGAGAGAATTTTTTTTGGTCATGGTGTGGGATGTTCTTATGAATGAAAATGAGGTGCTTCATCTAGGTTGCCTAGGACCTTCATAGAGAAGTGAAGACCTGAAAACCAGAGACGGGTGAATGAGCAGGGAAACTGATATTCTTTAGGGTTTATCTGCTACTTTTCACTCAATCTCTTGAGTTTCTGGACTGTGTTTCTGGTCCCTCAGAAGTATGAGCTCTTGGAGATTCTGGGTCAAATTTTGAAAGCAGGGTAAAAATTAATCCACAAAAATATCTGCAAACAAAAGAACCTGCTTAAATGAAAATGGCCAATTTTTATGAAAAAAAGAAATGGAGAAGTTATACACGCAGATACCCCTTTTATATATGCAAAATCTTGAGTTTTTTCAGGCAAACGTGCATTTTTGTGGTCTACACAACTTTGAATATGTGGCCTTGTAGTAGGGTGACCATATTTTCCAAAGGGAAAATGGGACACCACATGGGGCTGGTCCGAGACACTCACCCAAGCCCTGCCTCCCGCCCCCCACAAGGCTGTTGCTGGTTGCTCCAGCCCTGCCCCTGACCCCCAGGCTGTTTCTGGTCGCTTCAACACTGCCTTCCCTTCCTGTGCTGGGCTGGCATCACCACTCTCTCCCCCATGTTCCTCAGCACCACACCCCACTTTTTGACAACTGTCAAGAGCAAATGGGACAAATGCCCATTTTTACGCAAAAAAAAAAAAAAAAAAAAAAAAGAATGCTGCGACAGGTTTTAAAAAAGGGACTGTCTCAACCAAAATGGGACATATGACCACCCTACGCTGTACCATTTAATGTATCTAAACCGATCTCTATGGTAGTTGTGTGTTTAAACTATGATATTTGACTGTTTACTGACATTTGTTTCAAATCATGAGATAGCAAGTGAGGCAGCAAGATTATGCCACTACTACTTCTGCTTCACAACATTACCACCTTGGGCCCCAACCCTGCAATGAGCTCGGCACTGGCAGATCCCCAATGCCTACATAGAGCCTCATTGACTTCCATTAGGCTCTGAATGGGTAAAGCCTTGGTTTTTACACTGATAGCAGCACAAGTTTCAGCTGGAAATGCTGCTCTGCACTTTCCAACCCTAAACTGCTTTTAGTGTATGTGGCTACCAGGGTCTGCCCCAATGACAGCTGTGCTTTTCAGTGGTAGGTAATTCCTGTATATGGTTTGCAACACATTTAAGGGCCCTTTGGCATGAAGGGTGCAAGTTATTAATAGTAAAATGTGTGGTGACTAGCAGACTCTCTATTCGTGATAGGAAACAGAAACAAGAGGGGGAAAGCATGTGTACTTGGCTTCATCAGCTATGCAGATCAGATGAACCAGGCTGACTGTGATGAGTAATTCTGTTGTTCTGTTTACACATTGTGGAGTGACCGCTGAATTGGAAAGGTAACAAAGACCTAAAATAAGGAAATGAAATAAAATAAACAAATACAGTTGCATAACTGAAGAACCAAAATCTGCAGCTATCTACAGAAAACACTAGTGGGCAAAGATAGAGTTGAATGATTAAAGTGTTCTGCTCATAAAAGCATGTGGAACAAAAGTGGAGCTGATTGCGGGATGGCCATAGGAGGAGAGTTACTCTTGCGTTCCTTGGTATACAATGTAGTTAACTGATCTGGTCGATGATAATTTTCCAGGTGTCATCTTCTATCTCAGACCACTGCTTAATGAGCTACAGTATCATTCTCAGACTTTCTCTTGAATCCCCCCTTTCCCATGTTTTCATCTTAGGGCAAGTCTACACTACAGCGCTACATTAGCACAACTGCACCGGTGCCACTGCGCCACTGTAATGTGTCTGGTGAAGATGTGCTATGCCGACGGGAGAGAGTTCTCACATTGGAATGATTACTCCACCTCGGTGAGAAGTGCTGGTGTGGAAAGAGTGAAACTTGGGTGTGTGTGTGTGTATGTGTGTGCACATTTTCACCTTTGAGCAATGTAAGTTAGATCAACTTACGTGGTAGTGTAGACCTGCCTGTAGTTGTCCTGATGTGTCCACTCACATTAGGTGTCTACGGATATGGGTTCAAAGCATAGCAATCTTCTCATGTACAGCAAATGTCATTCTGGGATATATTAGCAGGAGTGTTGTAAGCAAGACACAAGAAATAATTTTTCCCCTCTACTCCTCACGGATAAAGCCTCAGCTGGAGTATTGTGTTCAGTTCTGTATGCCACATTTCAGGAAAGATATGGACAAATGGGAGAAAGTCCAGAGAAGAGCAACAAAAATAATGAAAGGTCTAGAAAACATGACCTATGAGGGAAAACTGAAAAAATTGAGTTTGTTTAGTTTGGAGAAGAGAAGACTGAGGGGGACATGATACCTATTTTCAAGTATATAAAAGGTTGTTACAAGGAGGGAGGTGAAAAGTTGTTTTCCTTAACCTCTGAGGATAGGAGAAGCAGCAATGGGCTTAAATTGCAGCAAGGGCAGTTTAGGTTGAACATTAGGAAAAACTTCCTAACTGTCAGGGTAGTTAAGCACTGGAACAAATTGCCTAGGGAGGTTGTAGAATGTTTGTCATCGGAGGTTTTTTCGAACAGGCTAGACAAACACCTATCAAGGATGGTCTAGTTATTATGTAGTCCTGCCTTGAGTGCAGAGGACTGGACTAGATGACCTCTCGAGGTCCCTTCCAATCCTACACTTCTATAATTCTGTGAGTCAAGCAGTTGCATCCGGATCTGAAGAACTGAAGGGAAGAAAAGCCTCCATCAGGAGTTGGAGACCATCTGTTTATTCTTGGTAGGAACTGGAACATAGGCAGTCTGGCCTAATGGGCAGAGAAGGTGTCAGGTCTAGTGGGCAGAACAGGCATACAGGTTGGAGAATGGAAGATGAAGTCAGAGCCAGAGTCAACTGCCAAATACTGGAACCAAGGGGTTGTCAGACTCAGGACCAGGAATCGATGCTGAGGACTGGAGTCAGGATTAAATACGAATGCCAGAGCCCAGGGTTGAGCCAGAATCAGAAGTCAGAGCTGGGGTCAGATACCAAGTGCCAGGGTCAAGGGCTGAGCCAAAGGTTTGGAGTCAGGATTGGTAGCCGATGGTCAGGAGCAAGATGAAAGAGCAGGAACCGGAGAGAGGCAAGGAGTTGGCGTGGAGAAGAAGCAAGGTACAAGCTAGGAGTGAGGAGCTGGAATCAGGAACAGGGCTGGATCAGGATTGCAGGAGGCAGCCAAGAGTATGGTTTGATGTGGCGGCGGCAGCAGCAGGAAGTCTGCGCAATTGCTCGGACAGTCCACCTGGGTAATTTCAATGCTGAAGTAGCAGGTATAAGCCAATCAGCTAACTGCAGGCCTTGGGTGCTCCAATAGAACTTCATGTGGGATCTGACTTTTCAGGTTTAGCGAGATGCTGCTTCACCTATCTCCCTGGTGGCAACGAGGGTGAATGAGAAATCCAGGTCCCCTACAGCCCCTGGCTCTACCCCGTACCCTCAATCTGTACAGTTCTTCCCCTTCTCTAGTGCTCTGTCCACATCTGGATTTTTTTTTCTGCTTCTCCTTCTCCCTTGGGTGAGATGACCATTTTATACAAGGGGAGAGAATTTTCTTTTATGGGGAAGCAGCCAAGGAAAAATAGTTGTGATGTTTGGAGGATTTTTGCATTTTGTCCATCATAAGGGGATAGAGCTGTTGTAGAATCTGCAGCTGATGTATTCATCCTCCTCTGCTTGCAGCATTATTCTCCTTTGGCTGCGTAGTGCTATAGTCTTGGCCATCCAGTGATATGTCTGGAATAATATGGAGGCCCACGTGTGGCCATTTGAGGGCAAATTTTCAAAGGGTAAAGGCCTGTTTGTACTCAGCCAAAAATACAAGACAACATTTATGAATGCAATTTTGCACACAGACCTATTCTTGAAGAAGTATCCCAGAACTGCAGCGAGGAAACACTTGCCGTGTCAGCTACACACACGCTCACTTTTGTTATCCATTTGTTGCAATTTACGAAACACATGTAAATATTGCTGTCTTGGACAGGTCATTTCACCTCTCTGTGCCGAAAATGGAGAGAATCCTGATCCACCCCACTGGGGTACTGAGACTTTTAATTAATGTTTGTAATGCTCTATAGTAGTCCCATTTATTTTAGAGGTGCAGCACCATGAAGAAAGGCTCCTTTGGTCTGAAGAGCTGTGGCTGGCTCAGTGGCACATATGTGGCATAGGGACAGTACTCCTCTGAGTCCCTCTTTTCTGATATCCTCCTACACTTGCCATGTTAAGAACCCGGGAAATTACATACCTCTCAAAAGAGTTTTTGTTAATAAAGTTGGTTAAATCTCTCACTACACAGACTCTTAGAATCAGGGAACGTCAGACCTTTGAACTATACCTTAATGCCCCCACAGCACTGTCCTATAGCTTGTGATAAACTCCACATCTTCACAGGGAATGTGCTGCTGCTTTAGACCAATAGAGAAACACACTAGTCACCGTACGTTAATTGCCCTCACAGTATGCCACAAAACTTTAATTGCGGCCTCATACTTGTGTCAGAAACACACAATGCATGACACATTTGGTCAACACAGAATATCTACTGATGTTGCTGAGACTGTGGGTATGTTCAGACTACCTGCAGTATTGGCGGGTAGCGATTGATTTATCGGGGATCGATATATCGTGTCTCGTTGAGACATGATATTTCGATCCCCAAACGCGCTCCCTGTCAACTCCGGAAATCCACCAGAGTGAGTGGCGGTAGCGGAGTCGACGGGGGAGCCACGGCCATCGATCCCGCGCCGTGAGGATGGGAGGTAAATCAGAATAAGATACGGTATTCCCGTAGCTGAAGTTGTGTATCTTACATCGAGCCCCTGCCCCCAAGTGTAGACCAGGCCTGTGTTGTGTTTTCCTGTTAGGGAGATTAATGTCATCACTCCTTGGGTTAATTTGCTTTCCTTTTTGTATTGTGCTCATTTGCTCCTTCAGCGTCCCATTTGCGTTCTGCATTGAAATTTGTTCAATAGAAAACCCCTGTATGCTCCGTGACTAGGGTGACCAGAAGCAAATGTGAAAAATCGGGACAGGGGATGGGCAGTAATAGGAACCTATATAAGAAAAAGACCCCAAAATTGGGACTGTCCCTATGAAATCAGGACATCTGGTCACCCTATCTGTGACAGACCCAGTCCAGTTGGGTGCAGGAGTCTGGTAGAAGGAAAACATACTGGACACTGGATGAATAGTTTTCTGTTCCCTGAGTGACCAGGGCAGGGGCTGCCCGAGAGCAGTCAGGAAGATGCTAGAAGCAGTGAAGTCAGGCAGACTCCATAAGACACCTGGAACCAATTAAGAACTGATTAGAAGCAATCAAGGGAAACAGGCTAATCAGATCACCTGAAGCCCATTTAGAACTGGCTGGGACTAGTTTAAAAAGAAGCTCCTCAGAGAGGCCGGCTGGTAGAAGCTGGGAGTAAGAAGATGTGTTGTAGAAAGACTGGGAGAAAGAAGGTGCTCAGTGAAAGATCTGGGAGGACAAGCATGGTCAGGTACCAAGGGGGGGGCTAGGAGGCTCCATTTGGGGAAGTAGCCCAGGGAAGGGCTATAGCTCCGGTAGTATAGGAAAACTACCTGTTGCTGGTGCCATTAGGGTCCCTCTGGAACCCAGAGAAGAGGGCTGGCCCGGGTTTCCCATAACCCTCCCCACACCTCTGCAAAAACGCTCCCTGAGTAGGAAGACGGGCTAAAGAGGGCTCTTACACCAAACCCATTGGTTGGCTGATGATGGAGGATCAGTAAGCTGTAACCCTTGCCTCTAGGAGGGGAGAGAAGCTACACTGAGGGTCACAGCAAACCTCTGAGGCAAGCCCTAACTGCCTAGAAGCGCAGGACCTCCCGAGGCAAAGCTGGAGCTCTGCTACAGGTCATATAAAGTAAGTAATATGCCCTCTAAAATACACTGAAGAAATACTATTGCATTTTAAGTACTCTCCATTTCCCCCTGCTCTTTCTTTATGGTCATTCTTAATGCAAGTGCGATCTTTTGCCCCAGATGCCAAGATCTGAACTAGCTAAAACGAATGTGACATTCACAGAAGCATGACGTTCATCAGCAGACTAACAATCACAATTCAGAAGAGCTGGTGTAAGCTGTTAGGAAATAATTTAGAAAAGTTGTCTGAGACAGGCTGCTGTGATTATATAATCTACATCTTTGTGGGCCATATGCTACTTCTGCTTCGCAAACACCAAGGGGATTTATCCATCTGGATTGAGGGCTTAGAAAGTGTTCCTAGTTGCTGAACTATAATAGTTTGGGAATGTGCTACCTCCCAAACCAAGCCAAATGAAAATGTTTTTATAAAGCTTTTCGATAAACATCAATCTTATTAAAAAATGAGACATTATTTTGTGCCCAGTTGGAGTAACTTGTACATACTTAAACATGATAGACATATGGTTAGCACTTTACAATTTTTTATTATTTGTAAAATTCATCAAAGTAACATGGCTTATAAATCATGTCCTCCATTCAGCAAAGTAACTATATATTTTGAATCAAGTTTTACTCTGTCACACTGCGGTGCTACTATATAGCGTGTATGTTTAATATTGTTACCCCTTTATCAAGCAAGAGCAGATTTTGGGGTTCTCTGGGTTGGCTTCTTGGATGCAGAAACTGGTGACATGGAATCCGGGTACTTTCTTAATGTCATTTATTTATTTATGAAATGTGCCTGGGTCCTGTGTCCTTGAAGGGAGACAACTCCCTTTTTACTACCCTTCTATAGAGATATCGCTGCCTTGGGATTCTGTGTTTCCCTAGGGTCTCACAACTCTAAATTACTTCTTTTTCTCTTTCACCCTAAGTTTACACCTGAGAAGCTCCTCTACCTCAAAGCCTCTCATCTGGGACCACATGGTTAAAAATGAGTCTGGGTATCAACTCACCTTTTGAAAGTAGCTACTTTGCAATATAAAAATAACCCTGAGACCTTTAACTGCCAGACAAAGGAACGTGCTCTAACTCACATTGTTTCGATAATGTGTGGGTGAGTATTTATATGTTAATGACCCCCAATGGACAGGCCACTAGCACCTTTTGGCATATCCATATATCTGTAAGTATGTGGGTATGTCTACAATGTAAACTGTAAACTAAAACCATGCTATGTATAAAATCTGTGGGTCTGACTTTTCAGAGGCTGAGCATCTGTAGCTCCTATTGACTTCAAATGGAATTGTGACTGTTCAGCAACCAGGCCCTGTATCTATATCTGTATCCCTTCATATACAGATACAATTATTCTATGGTCATGGCTCCCCAGTTAAGTTTATGAGCCAGGGTGCGTTATGATCTATTTAGTAGAACTGGTCAGAACAATTCCAATGAAACATATATATTTTTTTGGTCAGAATCTGCTAATTTGTTGACATCAAAACATTCTGTGGAGATGTGTTGACAAAGTGCTAGAGGACCCTCCCTGGTTTCCTGGCAGCTTGCATGCCCACATCCAGGGTCCATTGCTGCAGGGCTGGGAACACCAGAGCTTCCAGGTCTGCAGCTCTCATGGAGTATGCCAGGAACACTACCTTGGAGTTGGGGCTTCCAGTTTCCATGGCTCTGTCACGGCCCCACCATGCTGACTGTCCCAGAGCCAGGGCTCTACCTCCTTTTTAGGGCAAATTTTAAAGTTGTTGTTTGCTACGAATAGGAATGAAACCAAATGAAGAAATATCAAAGTCCTCTTCCCAGCTCAAATATGAAATGTTAATGTCTCTTCCCTTTCCCTATCTAATTAAAACATCTTCAGAACTAGAATGCAGGCTATTTTTGAAGCACATAAGTTGAAATAAAGCAAAGTTATTAACAATTGTGTTGTGTGTGTGTGTGTGTGTGTGAGAGAGAGAGACAGACAGACAGACATCTGAGTGCTCTCTAATGTCTGGTTAGAGCTTTAAGAGACTAAAACAAAAAGTTACTTCTACTGCTGGCAGCAATTGGTAGTTCTACTTTAGTACAGGTGGGAGAGGCATTTTGAGACATAAGGAGCAGAGTTCTAGTCCTAGGAATTGTATGGTTTATTCAGCAGTGGTATAATTTGTTAGTAGTAATGGAGTTGTTGCATGATGGCATTAAAAATTATTGTGGTTTGAAATTTTGACGACTGTCCAATTTTAGTGGGGTCTCTCCTCGGTTGGTGATAACAGGGGTCCTGGGAGAATCTTTTTTGCTCAATATTAGTCAGATTTTTTTTAATAAATGAGGAAATCAAGAGACCAAAATAATTAACTTTAAATTAATTGAAATTAAAATGGGTAGCTAAAATGTAAAAGGAATGTTCAGAGTCCATAAAATTCCTGGGTTGAAAATGGCTGGACATGTCCAATGGAGAATTCCCCCTATGCAGGGGAATTTTCTGCCAGCACAAATCTGGTGGAGGCGGCTCTGTAGCCTCCTGCATCAGCTGTCCCTCTCTACCACCCTCTATCTCCTGGTATAGCAAGAGGAGAGGGGATGTACCAGAGTGTGGTACAATGAAGGAGAGTTCTACTTCGTCCAGTTCTCCAATGGTCTAAATCAGAACTACTTCCCTGCAGCTTTCACTTATGCTGGGGCCAGGTGACTTCAGACCAAGGAGTTGCAACCACTCCCCGACATCTCCCCCAATTTAGTGAGTCTGAGCTCTGATCAGAAATAGGAGAATCTGCTTCATGGCCTTCAGAAGCTGTAGTGCTTATGATATAAGATTATCCCTATTAGATGAGTTAATTGAAGCAGATCTTAAGCTAGCATAAATGTTTGTAGCTCTGTTGACTTCAATTGAGCTAGGTCAATGTCATTACTGTGCCAAGGGTGTTCCAGGCTTGGTTCAAAGACTCCGGTCCAGGCCCTTCCCCCCCTGCCCCCGGTGCTACAAAAAAACCAAACCAAAACCAGAAATGCCAGCATTATCACCACAAAGTACTTTTACAAAGGGACTTTCCTAGCCTTCTTTGGATCAATCTCATTAATTATCTCATCCCACACTATCTGCCTTGCTTCCAAGTTCTCTATAGAACAGGGGTAGTCAATAGGCAGACCATGGGCCAAATCTGGTCAGCAAGATGCTTTTGAATGGACCCCAAAATATTTTTATTTAGTTACTATATTTATTTTATTTTATTTTATTTTATTTTATTTTCTCTGGCATCTGGACCTTGACTATACTTTGATCAAAAAATCTGGACCTTGACAAAAAAAATTAATTGACTCTATAGTGATCTGGTGTGGCGCCCCCCCCCCCCCAGGCCGGAGGAGGAAGAGCCCAGCCGGAGGCCAGAGTGAGCGGAGCTATGGAGCTCTGAGCCCGCCCCTCAAAGGGTCAGGCGCAACCCGGAACTATAAAAGCCGGCCCTCAGAGCTCAGTCAGGCCCCAGCAGCCGGAGCGAGCAGACGTCCCTCAGGGAGCTCGAGACTGGGAACCCCCTGTGATCCAGGGCAGCCGCTCAGGTTGGCCTGAGCTCCCTCTGGCCCGCTACCTGGAAGAGCTGCCGGAGCCTCCCCGATCCCGCTACCTGGAAGAGCTGCTGGAGCACCCTCGCACCTGGTACACGGAGGATCTGCCGGAGCTCCCTTGTGCCCGCTACCCGGAGGAACTGCCAGAGCTACCTTAGGCCGACTATCCGGAGGAGTTGCTGGACCTACCACCCAGCCCCAGCAGCGACGAGCCCATGCTCCTGGACCCGGCAGAGGCTGACATTAGGACCCAGGTAGGCCCCGAGGGGAGTACGGAAGTAGCCCAGGGGCAGCCGACCCCAGTCTGGCTGCAGCCTTACCAGAGCCTATGTCAGTGTGTTGCGGCCAGGATCCCCACTGACTGAGCAGTGGATCCTTAGCCGCCGCTAAGGCCCCGGGCTGGGACGCAGTGGAGTGGGAGGGCCTGCATCCCCCCTGCCACCCAACTCCTGGGTGGCAGACTCCCCCTCTCCCTGGCCTAGGAAGGCCAAAGCCTATTGGAACCACTGTTGTTGCTCAGCCCTGCCCAAGGGCCTGAGCTGCTGACTCAGTGTTTGCTGCCCGCCCTGACCTAGGGCCGGGCCTGAACTGCTAGTGTTGTTCTGCCCTGCCCAAGGGCCTGAGCCTACTGACGCAGGGTTGTTGCCCCTGCCCTGACCGAGGGCCAGGGCCTAACGAGTATTGTTGCTCAGCCCTGCCCTGGGCCTGAGCCCCCTTGCCCCATGGAGCAGGCAATTGCCGCGAGGACCGCCGGGCTATTTCCCTGGACCCACCGGGGTGTAGTGTGCTGGTGTGGCTCCCCTCCTCCCCCCGGAGAGGGTCGAGCCCTGGCTGCACTTGTTCACAGACTCCCTTGGCTGTAGAAATAACTGCCATATCTCTTAACCTTTTCTGCCCTATGGACATTCTTAGATAGGTCTTGATTAATTTTAGCTTGCTGAAACTTGTTTCAATAGCAGCCATGGTTACAGGCAGACAGCAAAAAATATGCAGTTCTGTTTCTGTGTTAGGGAAGTTTGCATCTAAAGATCTTTTGTGAACGTAGGTAAGGAGATCAGTGGACCCCTTCATCCTTGAAGATTTGCTTGCAAAAATTGGTGAAGGGCTCAATCTCATTATCAAAATTCTCAGAGTTTAAATCCTCAGGATAGCGGGTTGCTAAATTTTCTCTCTCTCTTGTTAGGTCTTCACTGCTGAGACTTTTCAGTTTCTTGCTTGCCATAAAAACAAAGTTTCCTTCAGCTCCATTGTACTTATGCATCCTGTCATCCAATATTGTGTCTAAGATGGCGTTGGCAACTTTTCATTCAAAATCTTTGTCAGGATCTGATGAATTTTTGTCCTTTGCAAGTTTGCCTGGCATTAATTTTATCCTTTGAGATCATTTGCCTTTGAACTGCATGGATATTCCTAATGTTTCAGACTGTGATGCAGCAGCTTCCTTACATGCAACAAATCCAGAAGAAGACCATAAGCATCTCAAAGACCACTAAGTGAACTGTGAGCCATTTGAATGCCAAGATCCAGGCTCTGCAATTTTTTTGGCTCATAATGTTAAGGTTTGATAGGATACTACATCTCAGCCAAAACTACAAATGAAAACTCTGAAATGTTCACTTGCAAGCTACCAGCTTCCGACATAAGTTTTTGCGTAAGATTGTGTGAAATCTTGATCTTGTCTAAAGCATCAAGAACACCCTTAATCTGATTTTTGTAGTGGATGGATTGCCTCTACCTCTGCTGACCATGTTCTCTTGCTGTGGCGTTTTAATCTAAGGCTAATATGCTTTTTCAGCACATTCCAATAACCGATGGAAGTGGAAGAGAGGCTAGATGATATTTGAACAATTCCAAAAAATAGAACAACTTGGGGAACAGCTGTGGTGGCTGCTTCTTCGAAAAGTTTCAGTGAGTGGGCAGCACCTGGGACAAAAGATGCATACTGATTTACATGCTGAATTCAATTTTGAACACCTTTGTATGCTGCAGCCATGTTCGCTCTATTGTCATAACTTTGTCCCCTTCAATCAGCCATCTTTAAACCGTCTTTTTTCTGCTTCTCTAAAATAACCTCCTATTTTGGTGTGGATAGCAATGAAACCGATGAAGCTCTGGTTTTCGACATACCTTAACACCTGACACATTTGTCACATTTGCTTGCATTCCACACCTGTCCCAAACATAATAGAGAAGTATTTAGCTTTCCTCACTTTGTCAAAAATAGTCTGCCCTACTTGTCTTGCGATGCTACTGAACATTTTGAATTTGATTTGATAAGTGTCACCATTGTGACACCAACCTTAATAGTTTCCACGTGATCTCTCAATACACTATCATACCTTGCAAGCACTTCAAGTAAATCAAAAAAATTACCATTATGAGGCCTGTCTAATTTCTCGTCTGAGTCAAAAGCTATACATCTCTCACCTAAGCCCAGAAAAACATCCAAGAGATGATGCAAAATATTGTTTCTTGTATTGTATGCTTTTGTCAATTGTGCAACTTTCTTTCTACTGTCCTGCAAGTTCCATCCAGTGAGCAATTGTCTTTGTGTGTTCTGCCGAACATTCATGTTTGGCATACTTGATCACAATAGTTGAAAAAGTTAGTGAACCCAGTTTTACGGTTTGGAAAGGAAGATGAGGAATTTAGCTGGAAGAGCAAACAAATGGAACAGAAGGAGAAAAGAATCAAATTGTACATCAACCAAGATAGCTAGTGTAATTCTCCATTTGGAATTTTGACAAAGAACCATGATTTTAATAGTTGCCTTCTTTTGTATCCTCTAGGTGAAAAATCTTGTTTTAAATTAACAATGGGACTATTTTCTACTAAAAAACAGCAAATAGAATCCATCACTTGTGGCCAAGTAGCCGGATCTGCCTTGTCAGTGTCAAAATTCTGCCCCGGTTTTCAAGAATCAAACTGCGTTCAGTGCCCATATTCATAACAGTTGCTGTAGCAACCAATGGCCAACTTTCTGCCCTGGAATCAGAGACTCTAGGACCCAAAAATTCAATTCCAAGGTCTGTGTTGGAATCAGAGACTTCAGCACCCAACAAGCCCAAATCAAAATCCTCATTAGCTAAGGAAGGCCCAGTAGCAAAAGTAGCAGAAACAACTGTGGGTTATTCACCAGGAACATGGCTGAACTTTGCAAGTTTTGAGAAACTCTGTAGCCTACTCCTACTTTTCTGATCTTCTTTTTCATGGGCCTCCTGCAGTTTGTTCTGTTGAGCCCCTCTCTTGTGTTTATAGGTATTCTGGTGGAAATCAAGGTTGACCATAAGAATTCACTCACCAAGCTTGTCACGAATGAATTGCTAGGCTTGGAGTGACTGCAGGGTGGGTGAAAGATCTAATTAATATCTCTGTGAAACTGAGAGAAATCCAGTTGAAAAGTCATAACATTTCTCTGAAACTCAGAGCTATACCAGGTGTAGTAAAGGAGCCAGAGCTCAGGAATGAGAATAAGGTCAATTGTGGTCAAGTGAAGGGAGCAGTTACAGAGAAGGCTAGGACCCCGTGCCAAAGTAAAAGCATGACAAGTAAGTAAACAACAAAAAATGAGGCCCTTTATGGGCCCAGTTCCATCGGAACCTTTTGAACACCCTTTTGCAAGGCTCTAGCCAATGTACATCAGTTGAGGATCTGGCTGGCAGGGAAGGAAGAGGGAGAGAGACACCACTGCTGTAATTATTATATAGTGGGAGACCCTCCAATACTATGGTGATGTGCACCAGTGTAAGAACCTAAAAAGACATGGATAGAACGTTGTTTTTAGTGTGCAACATAATACATTTATTTATTGCTCAAGATTTCCCTTCATGTTTGTTTCATTCATTTACATGGTGAGCATTTTTAATTAATTGTGATGCTCCTTTGTATATGTTTTAATTTTAGGGAGCAACCTTAGCTTAAAGTTAATAAGATCGTTTTGGTCTCTTTATTTTATATGCACATGGAAACCATGGAACCACAGCCAAACATTAAATAAGAAGTAGATTGCTGGGCCAACTACCTGTAAAGTAAAATTAATTGCTGTGTTACATCTTTGCAGTTTTAAAATGGTCTTTATAGTTCAGTTATAGCTCTGTGTTGTGTAAGCAGAGTAATAAAAGTTGCAAGTAATAAAAGTTCTGTGAGAGAAACGCACTGTTTTAGATACATTCCCTATTGCCTTCCCTTTCCCGACTCATAAGTCAAAACATTGTGGAGACAGTTGATGCTTCGAATCTTGGCCTTGGTTACTGTGAGTAGCCCAGTCAATTCTTGTGCAAGGGGACCAGGTTTGCATGAGCCAGCCAAGATGATATGCAAAGGTGGTTGTTTTTTTGGTTCAGATAGGCACACAGAGCTCGCTTTGAAGTCACTGGGAATAGTGTGTGTATCTAAAACCAATATTATTTAGTTATTGCACATATATGACCCCCAATGCTGTACAATCAGAGGGCCTCACAATCTTTAATGTATTTGTCCTCTGACAGAGAGGATAAGCAACAGAGACTAAGTGACTTGCCTATGATCACATGGGAAGTCTGTGGCAGAGCCAGGAATTGAAAACCACCTCTCCCAAGTTCCAGGGTTAGCACCTTTTCCACCTGCCTCTCAATATATATATAAATGTGTTTAGAAACTATCTGAAAGATTAAATGAAACAGAGTGACTGACTTTGCTCCGTCTGTCAAAACATTAAAAAAGGATAGTGTTTCAGTAGATTGTTAGCACTTTGTCTCACAGCCAGCATTCAAGGTTTGCTTAAGCTTAGCATGTACTCAGTGCAGTCTACAGAAAATGACAACATGGGATATAATAGTTCCCTAGGGCCATTATTCACAATGTGGGCGAAGTTACAAACCAGCCCCTTGACTGATTAGGATCAATAACAAAGCTGACATCGGGTCCAGATTCGTCCAAGTTGAAAAGTGGCACATACGCAGTTAGTTGGGATTACATTTTGTTTGTACCGTCTATTGGTATTTAGGCTTGTCTCTCAGCACTGGTTTACAATGCTGCAGATTTCAGTGTGGTGACCTACTGTGACTTGACAGATTTCCTCACAGCAGGCCTAATGGAAGATTTCACACCCATGCACACAATAATGTGTTGTCACGCTGCCCCACTGTATATGAGTGTACTTTATGTGGTAGGAGACGGCAAATGCAAAACCATAAGAGGTAGAAAAGGCTAGAAAAAAAATTGTTACTGTGGAATCCTGGAACACAAACTTTGTGGCCAAGGTGCCACGAACTTCAGCACCAGTTCAATCTTTGTTTTCATGGCCTTTTTACTGGGGACTGGTCTCTGTCTTTTTCATTTCATATTTAGTAGCTGTGATAAAGCATATTCCACTAGGTAGCTGTTTCAAAATGAAATCAGGATGCCCTGATTTTGAGTCCTGATTTTATGATATTATGAATGCCATATACAGGGGCTGCCAGTTTCTTACTGCATCTTTTTGGTTGGCAGTGGTCACAGAGTCAAAAAGATGAGAGGCTGACTTTGATTGAGATACCCTGCATCTGAATGAAACCATCTTCTTGGGTGTACAAAATTGCCAGGACATTTTATGAGAATAGCCCCATTTAAACTGTCCACTAGATAGGTGGCTTTCCAATTTAAGTTGACTCCATCTGTAGTGTGAGACTTTCACTTAATAATGTGGGGCCAGATTCTCTGTCAGTGTAATGGGTTCAGCTCCAGGGAATTCAGAAGTTTCACTCATTTATAGCAAAACAGAATTTGGTTCAGAGTCCCTGACCATGTGCTGAGACATCCCCACACACATGCCTGCTCTGCCTGCTACACTCATATTAGAGCTAGTGTTTAGGGGCTTTTTGTTGTTGTTGCATCACCTTATTACTCCAAAGTGCAGTTTCTAATACATCCTTCTCTCAGTCTGACCTGAAACACTAAGCACAAAATTCTTTACATTCAGAGGGTATAGACTTCCTGTGCATCCTCTCTGTATCATGGCTGTTTTGCATGGTGGAACTAAACTGTTTAGTTGCACTAAGGGCTCACCATACCCGACGTGTGTGTGTGTGTGTTTGTATTGGGAGGGAGAAAGGGGCAGGATTACTTACCCCTATAAGAATGGCTGGTTTTATAACATTGATTCTACCTCCAGACTGTCTCGTGTGAAAATGAAAAGCAATGAGACCACTACCCAGCTAATAATATTTAATCTTCATTGAAGCCACAGATCTGGTACATGCTCAGCAAACCAAACAACGTGATGTATGAATTTTGATCATTTTGTGAGTTGTGCCATTTTCAAGACTAAATGGGATAAAATGAATGACGGTTGCCTTTTTCCTGCCAGCTAATCTGTGACATCTAATCAGATCAAATAATGAAGTCCTGACTAGAGAGAAGTGTGTGTTCCAGGGCTGGTACTCTGAGTCCTTGGAAGCAGTCAGCTCAGTTCTGCGGAGTGGGAACATGAAGTACAGTACTAGGATGTTGTATCCTTCTCTGTGTTTGAGTAGTCTGGAATATTTACAGTTTCATTGGTGGTTTGGATATTAAACCAACACCAAGCAGGAGATGGAGTTTATTGCTGTATTTCTACTCCAGAACTGCTCCGAGAAGACAGTAGCATAACGCTTGATTTAAAAAGCTGCAATAATGTAGCTATCTTCAGTGACTCCACTTTTAAAATGTGAGGCTCGGATGAAGTAAAAGACTCATCCTGACCTTTTAAAATCCTTTAGAAAATACATCCTGTTGATCAGTGGAATTCCTCCTCTAATTCTGGCCTGCAGATGGGTCTTTCTCCAGCGATGCTGCAGTGTCACTGCTAGATCTGCTTGCAGCTTCCTGAGTAGCAGTAGGGAACAGGCAGCAAAAGGATAGTGTTCCAGCTGAGCCTCCTGCTGCCGCTTCACTTGAATTAAGTCTCTGCAAGATATTTTGCTGCTGTTCCTGCTGCAACCACGTCACCAGGGGAAGGCTACTGGTAGAGGCTGGGCCAGAGGATTCAGTTATGGCTTTGGGCTGAGTTTGGGAGAGGAAAACTGCAAGTGTATTAAGATTTACAGTGTGTCTTACATTTTTAGATCTGACAAGCTTTCTTTTTGGCTAGGTTGCTTCCAAATTAAAGGGGCTGGTCAACTAGAAAATCACATTTTGTGCTTGAGTTTCTTCTTTTCTTTCCATGTGACACCTAAAATCCCTATAACTGCAAATGTTAGCAAACCAGAAATCCTTCCTCATGCTTTCCAGCTTGCTTATTTGAGCCTTTGAGAACTCTTTGCACAGAGTCAGCTTTATTGCCCCTCTAGTAGTTGGTTTCTCCATTGCTGAAAAAGACCCTTATAAATGTCAACAGGGGGAGGGAGGAGGGGAATGGGAGAATAGTCCTCTCCAGTTTACCCTGCTGCACAGGACATCCTGCATTACACCTGATTCTGTCTCCCTGTCCTGCTGCGTCACGTTTTCAGGTGGTGTCCCCTCAGGACAGGGAGCAGCAGCCACTGGCTGGTAGGAATGGGGGAACCTTGTTCTCCAGCATCAGCCCCCTGGACCTTTCTGCTCTTTGGAGAAAGAGGAAAAGAGTCTCCCAGGGAGGAGACTCTAGAGACAACAGGGATGTTTACTTTGGTAGGGGAGGGGTGATGATGGGCTCACTTTGGCTGCTACATTATCCAAACAGAGGAAAGTGGGGAGGAGGAACTAGAGCAGGCCCCGAGCTGCTGGGCTCTGTATAGGCTGGCAGGCTGTACTCCCATCCTCTTGTGGCCCAGCCTGCTCACTCTGCCTCTCCTCCATCCAGGACCTGAACTGGTTTTCTCTAGGACAGCTGGGCTCTCTCTCTGTGTTCCTTAGGTGGGGGCAGGGGAGTGGAGCAGAGCCCAGAGCATCAGTGGCTGCAGTAGAGCCTTGCAGAGAGGTAGGGATGGGCCTGAATTAACTATTGGGGCTGGGCAGTGGCTAAATGATTTGTGCTGTCAGTGTTGCCAGCTCTCCTGATTTTCCCAGGAGTGGTGGGACCTGGACTGGACCCAGCCTGCCATGAGGAGCAAAGCTCTGTCTCGCTGCCAATTTAAGGTCTGCCCTAAGAGAAAACGTCCTTTGCTTGGCCGGCTGCTTGTCCCACTGCCCTGCCCGTTCTGGTGCTGAGAAGCCTATCAGCGGTGCTGCTGGCAGACCTCTCCTCCTCCTCCAACTCCTCCCCTTCTCTCAGCAGGCCTAAGCTGTTTTCACAGGTGGGGAGGAGGGAGCTAAAGAGCCCAGAATCTCAGGGTGGCTCCCCTCCAGCCTGCCCCTACCCTTCCTGTGAACAGTGGGGACAGGACTGTCAGGAGGAGGATCTGCTCCTCCACCTGACACCACCTGCCTGGGAAGGGACAGATGAAGGTGAAGAGCTGCTAGAACTGCTCCCTCAGGTGGAAGGGGCAGAGAGGACCCTGCTGCAGGCCGGGGAGCAGGGAGTGAAGAACTCCAGGAGGAGCAGAGCTGAAGCTGGGGTGGGGCATTGAACTGAATGGGCGTTGGCTGGGGACAGGAGTAATTGCTGGGCAGGGGACGGGCAGATGGGGGTGAGAGCTCGTGCAGCAGAGGCCAAAATCTCCTTACCCAGGACCTTTGGGGGTGTGGGTGACATTATCTGTCACACCCACACATGGGGCGAGCAGGAGGAGTTAAAAAAAAATAAAGACCAAACCCACCATGATTTTGGGAGGTCTAATGCTCTCTCCAACCCCCTCCAAGCTGAAGCTGATTGAGCAGAGTCCTCTTCCACCAATCTGTCGGCGATTACAAAGTGGATTTATTTTATTGACATAGTGTGGAAACAGCCTTAAAATGAATGTCACACATATTGATGGGAGGTGTCACCCACTGAGAGGTTTCTCGACTGAGAGCTATGAGTAGGAAAGTAAGTGTGTGTGTGTCTGTATATACAAAGATTTCACTTTCATGATATTACAGCAGAGCCTCTTTGGATAAGGAGGAGATTTTTGTGTAAGCAATGTACCTTGGGGGCCATAGTTCAAATGGTGGTAACAGGGATTCTGCTGTGTGTCTGACGGGTGGAATTTGCAGAAGGGCTGAGCATTGATCTGTTCATGTGACATAATACACAGCATATACAAAGCTCAGGGAGGGAGTTTGTATATAATGGGGAGGATATAGCTAACATGCAGTTATAATGGGGGAGTGTAAATAAAAGGTAACATGTTTGGGGAGTTACTATAATCGTGCATTTCAGGGGTTCAGAGGAAAGAAAAAATTTTCAGTTAGAATGATACTTGCTGGGTAAAGGGTATAGGCCATACTGGCTCTTTTATTTTCCTAGTTTAAGTGCTCCATAGTTGTCAGAACAGTGAGTTAAATATTTAATTAAATATAACTCTCTGAAGCTATATCACATCTCCTTATTTGGACTAATCAAATGTAACATTTGAATTTACACTTTAGGCGGCTTCTGATCCAACATAATCTAAAATTTTATTTAACTCTCTCCCTCTCCTCCCGCCCAACCCCTTAAATCTGGAGCACCCTAAGCCTCACTGATATAGAGTTTTTAATAAAATGTCACATTTTACTACATCAATGATGTGGCTGAAACAGGGATTAAAACGAGCCTGTGTGAACCTATCTTGGCATGTCTTAAAATCCAAGAGGCTGCTCTAGATCAATAGCTTTTGACATCACAATCCATGAATCACATCCAAAGTCCTCTAGTTACTATTTCTGTGTTCATGGTTATTGGCACTGCTGTAGTCCTGCTTGGCTTCAGTGAAATCTGTGTGGCAAAGCACTCGACTCACCCAGGCAGGTGTTAACAGGACACGATGTCTGGAAATTAGTGTAAAGTGAAGACGTGCTGTTTTTCCCAAGATCATCTAAGTAGTTGGCAAGGAGCAAAATCTGTCATTTAGTGTGGTCAGTCAAGCAATTTGATGTTAACGGTGCATCTTTTCAAGTGGGTAGGAAAAAATCTAGATAGGTGAGTTTGCTTTTGGAAATGATGGTAATGTATAGGAAGTAAACCTTTTTCCCCCATATTGCCAGAGGTTAAATGTTATATTTACATGGTGCTTTTTGGAACCCTTCTGCACCTCTGAGTTGACAGCAACAAGGGCCAGGTTCAGTATCCAGGGGTTCCATTTCAATAACACAATGCATAACCGGCTCGAGCCCCCACCTAGTAACCTGGGATACTTATATACCACCCTCCCAGTCACCTCTGGGAGGCAATACTTCCCCTCTCGCAAGCACGGAGTCTGAGTGTAGCAAAATCCTTTTAATAAAGGAGGGAAACAATGCGGCATAACATTGGAGAAACACCACAAACAGGATTATAACACAAACCATAAGCAAAAAACCCACCTCCAAGTACGTTTGGCAATGTCCTTTCCCCCTTAGGGTCTTAAGTCCAATCACCCCAAAGTCCAACAACCCAAAAGTCTCTGGTCAGTGCCACCCCAGACTTTAAAAGTTTATCTGCAGTTTTACCCCCCTCAGTCTGGGTGGAAATGGTGGGGGGGCCCACACAGGGTGGTAAGGGGCACCTTACGTGAGCCAAGGCCAACTGCTCTGCCTCTCCGTGGAGTTCTGCTGCAGCCTTCACAACAACCAGCTCCACTACACCAGCTGTGCCGCTCCTCCAGCCAACCCGCGAGCCACTCCAGCAGTCCCCGCAAACCACTCCACTCCATTCACTGTTCCATGGGCTGCTCCAACATGCTGCAAACTGCTCCACTCTGCCAGCCACTTAGAGATAGGTCTTCAGGCTCCCCCACTAGTTAGCACAGCACTCAGTTCTCTCAGCTCAGTAATTCCAGCTCTTTAGTGATTTCAACTCTTACCAATTTCAGCTCATAGTAGGGTAGCCCCAGTGCTGGTGCACCATTGGCCCAACATGAATTCAGCTTAGCAGCCTTTAGATGGACTCCTAATGGAATCAAAATTAGCTCTACTCTTTAACAGTGGAGAGAGGAGGATGTACAATTGGTGTTCCAGGCCCTCAAAAGGGACCCATACCATCAGGTACACACACCAGTCCCCAACCTCTCTCAATTCACTGGGTTTTGGAACCCATGTCCCTGAGGTTGAGTCATTTCTGTCATAAAGTAGTCTCATAGTCCCTCATCACATAGTCAGGGTAACACCACTTTATTCTTCCTGCCCTAATAACAAAGAAATTGGGGATCCCAGAGCTGTCAAAATAACCATCCCAGGCTGCCTTGGGCTTTGCTAGGTGAGGTGGGTGTGCCAATGCAAATACCTGAAATTCCTTTCCACACTCCCCATAATTCACCACCAGATGTCAGGGTAGCACTTATCCTGACTCTGCTTACATTTACATTCTGAAGAGGCCCAAAGGGCATTACTGACTGACTCTCATGGGAGTTTAGAGGCTCAACACCTCCAAGGAATAGGCCCTAAATTTATACAGCAGAACGGAAATGCTGCCACCTCTTAGAGTGGAGGGTGGCACCCAACTGGCACATAGCACCTTGCGAAACAGAAGTAGAGGGAAAATTCCGGCAAAAGACTGGCACAAATACCTGATTTTACAAAAACTCTTCAATGTCTGTGCAGAGCACACAGGGCCACAGTTTTAAGTTCTTATCTGAAAGACCTATTGCACAGAGCTAAATTATCTACTCTGGAAGGAGAAATGTCTGAATTAATCTTGTTCGGATTTAAAACTGTGGTTCCAGGTAGTTGACGTTAGCCCCTAAACATTTCAGACCTGAGGAGGTTTAGATCACTAAACACTTGTTTGTGCCGTTCTCTAACGTGACTGAACAAAACTGATTTTTTATTTAAAGGATGTTGTCAAACTTGTTTATCTTAAAAATCGATCTGCCATAAAAAGTGCCCCCTCATATTTTTGACTTTAAATTCCAGTTATGTATTAAAAACAAACAAACAAAATTATTAGTGCATTTGGTATCATTTTGAGAGTTTAAGCAAACAAGCAATTAAGTAAATACCAGACTTAATATAACTCAGAATACTGACAAACTTTTGCATACATGCCCCTAGCTCCCCATTTAGAAAATCATGGATAGAATTCTCTAACACATGCTTCATATATTGTAATAACGAAGGTTTGGTACAACTTGGATAGCATTTTTCCTACCAACTACAGACCTAAATACTTCAGTTTTACTAATAAAGAATTTCAGAGGGAGGGAGAAATGAAAGAGGCATTGGTATGGGGAAAAATGATGAGTTTTCAGCTGAGTCTTGATAGGAGGTGGACAGGCACGGGAAAGTGGTTTTAGGGGGCAAGAAGAGAAGCCAATTGCACCTGCAATGGTGAGATTGTGTGGCATGCCACAAAGGAGTGGCATTTCAAACAGCCTGTTGCATCAGAATGTCATGATACATGATGGAAATTCTGTGCTCTTAGGTTCCTTTTGGCATGTGGGGCCTGGATCTACAGATATGCTATTAATTCTCCATTTGTTATGGAAACCTTAGCTTTACTTCTATGGGTCAGTTCACTCCCTCATACCAGTCATGAGATGACTTAACGGTGTATATACTAAAAAGAACAGGCGTACTTGTGGCACCTTAGAGACTAACACATTTATTTGGGCATAAGCTAAGTGGGTTTTAAGCTTATGCTCAAATAAATGTGTTAGTCTCTAAGGTGCCACAAGGACTCCTCGTTCTTTTTGCTGATACAGGCTTACATGGCTACTCCTCTGAAATGTATATACAATTAACCCAACAAGCAAATTGCACCTTGAATCTGTTGCTCTTGCACTAGTGTGAAGGATACTTTAAAAATGTGTACACAGAAAGCTGGCCACAAGGATGATGGAATTTTTGTGGTGGATCACATTTGAATGTAGTAGTTAATTAAGTCTTGCCAGAAGGGGAAAAAACAAACCCTTTTTGGTTGAATTAGTGATTATGGCTGCTTCCTTTTATTTTTTTTTCCCCAGCTCCCCTATAGACATGAAGCACTTCAGCAAACTAGCTCTAGACCACATTCTCCTTAAGGACAAACACAACAATTACATGGTTTCTTTCTTTGAGCTTTTATGACAGCTGCCAGACCATTGCTAATTTGCAGCAGTTTGTTGACATGTACTTTGGGTGAGGTTGCCCATCCTTCACAATGCTGATATCCTGTCACTTGGTGTATAAACTAGAACAAGTCCCAAATCTCAGAGGTAAAATGGGGAAAAAAATAAAAACAGTCCCTACTGACTGAGATCTGCCTTGAAGGTTACACGTAAGTTATTTAAGCAGGGTTTTAAGTGATATGGGACTAAACTGTTGATATAAAAGCAACATGCAAGGTCAAATACTGCTGTCAGTTAACAGCAGTGCAAATCTGGACTAACTCTTTTCACTTTTGTTGAATTGCTCAGGATTTACACAATAAGTGCACTGAGGTATAAAACTGGCGAGATCAGAATCAGGCCCAGAGCCTGGACTAGCTGGAGCTTGTGAGGTTTGTAATATAAAAGTGCTACATCAAGACAATTATAACAGCCCAGTCTAGATGTCACTAGAGCAGTATTTCTCAGCTGGTGAGTCATAACCCCCCAGGGGTGTGCGTGTGTCATGAGGCTTTGAAAATTTTATTACAATCTAAAACATTAAAGGCCCCAAGAAAACCCTACTCCAAGCACAGCTTTCTGTAATGAGAGAAGGCATAATAAGAGTAAAAGGCTCCATGCAGGTCACTAGAGACCTTGCTTTGCCAGTCTAATTAAACCTGGGATGTTCTCAGATATTACATGATGGGTGGCAGATAGAGTTGCTTTGCTTCCCCCGCCTCAGCTGTGTCAAGGGGAGCTTTAGCCTAGCTGAGGATCTGGGCTGTGGTGTAGGAGGATGTTGGTTAACTTCCTGCAGAGAAATTTCTGAGTGGCTAATCCATGATCCGCTCTGGGGTCAGTACATCCGAGAAAGAAGTAAGGGGGTGTTAATTACATTTTTTTTTAAGAGCAAAAGCAGCAAAATGTATTTGTTAATTCCCAGTGTGCACGTAAGCACTGGAAGGTAATGTGTGAAATGCAGAAAGTCTGAGCTGCAGAGGGCTTAGATCTTTACGGGGTGTTATGCATTATTTTAAAAGCAGCTACAGAGCTTACTCGTTAGGATCTATCTCTATTTGTTTCTGATATTTCATTTTTTTATTGCATTTTATTTTGGTTTTACTGGAAATGGAAGTCAATGCATATGTAATAACATGGGAGAATAATATGTTACGTCAGTTTCTAGAGTCACAGTTGGTTTCTCATAGAATCCAGAAACCCAGGTGGGAGGAAATTACTGGGGCCCAGGATAGATAGTAATAATAATGACCTCTGATTTAGTACTTTTTATCTGTAGCTCTCAAAATGCTTTACAAACCAGGGCAAGTGGTATTCTCGTATCAAAGAGAAACTGAGGCTCAGTGAGGTGACTTGCTGAAGGTGTCTCAGTAGGTCCATTGCAGAGCCAAGAATACATGCTCCTAGTTTATCAATATATAGCTGTGGCATTCATTTGGGAAAGTGAAGGTTACATTTAACCCTTCGCAGCCTGCCATCTGAACTTTTTTGACAATAGCACTGATGCCATTTTCATGGATTGTCACCATTTGGAAATGCTGATGGCCAAACTTCCTTTAATGGCCAGGCTTACATAACATAATTTTGAACGACCATTTCTCCCCTGTCTGGTGGTGCTTCAGACTAGTGAAATAGATATTTTTTCTGTGATGGTGCTGTATTTCTGCAGGTTTCTCTCTGTCTGCATTTTTGAATGTCCTCTTATTCTAATCGTTATTTTAATATTACCACCATTGACTTAATGGGAGTCTTCCCTGTGTAAGGACTGCAGCATCAGATGCTGTAAGGCCAGTCATATACACAAAGACAGCCGTAATTTTGATTTTGTGATTCAGGGTGTTCCAAATATAACAACTCCGGCATTCTTTAAAGTATGTCAGGGAGATCCCTGAGTCCCTTCAAGTAGTTAAAAAGGTTGGTTGATCATCATCAAATGAAAATTACCTCTGTCATATGTGGGGAGGAGAAGGGAATTTAACTGTCAGCAGTGAGAAGACAATTAGCAGACTTCAGCGAGGCACTAGGACAGTTAAGACATTGTTACAAGAAAATAAGTGGGAAATGATGGATAGATCAGGCTATTATAAGCATATGGTGAAATTGAACAACAAATTACCACAAGATAGTGAAATGTGATGCGCTGAGATGAAATCAGCCAACAGTTAAAATTGTTTAGCACCCAAACAGAAGGGAAATGTTTAGGTTTCATATCTTGGAAATATTTGCATTGTAACTGCAAAATGTCTGAAAAGTCCTTGCAATACAGAAAACTAGAGAAATTTCTAATTTTGCAAAAAGTTGCAGTACAATTTTCAATAGTTCAGTGAAATGTAGTGGTAATCTGTAAAATTTTGGCTGTGAGAAAAGCCTTAATAAATGATGGATCTTGAGCTTATAGAGTCCAACCTCTTCAGTCTTGCAAATATTCCCATAAGTATTGAGAAGTTAAATAATTTTGGAGGTATAGTTTAACCACCTATTAATCATACATGAAGGATTTTGTCCTGCTCAGCAAGGTGAAATAAATGTGATCCACTTGAATGCAAATACAGGGATAATTGCGCAACTAATTGTATGATGCTCCCATGACTAAATATTGGCTGAAAGCCAAGTAGTGCTACAAGCATTCCTCAAAAAGTTTTGATAAATACTTTAAATTTCATGTAATAAAACCCTTTATGAGAGAGAAGAAATTTTGGCCACCTTGGTTGGTTTTGTTTTGTGTTTTTAAATTCTTCTTTATGCTTCTAACTAATAATGAATGAGACATTTATTGTTTCCCCTAGTAAATCTACTTCTCTCGTCATGTCACACACTGTCATGGTATAATTCCCCACTCTGAACCTTAGCGTCCAAAAGATGGGGTACCAGCATGAATTCCTCTAAGCTCAATTACCAGCTTAGTACTTGTAGCGCTGCCACCAACCAGGAATTTCAGTGCCTGATACACTCTGGTCCCCCCAAAACCTTGCCTGGGGACCCCCAAGACCCAGTCCCTCTGGATCTTAACACAAGGAAAGTAAACCCTTTCCCTCACCGTTGCCTCTCCCAGGCTTCCCCTCCCTGGGTTACCCTGGAAGATCACTGTGATTCAAACTCCTTGAATCTTTAAACAGAGAGGAAAATTTACCTTCCCCTCTCCTTCTCTCTCCCCCTCCCAGATTTTCCCTGAGAGAGAAAATAATCCTAACACACAGAGAAATAACCTCTCTCTCCCCCTTCCCTCCTTTCTCCCCACCAATTCCCTGGTGGATCCAGACCCTGTCCCCTGGGGTCTCACACTAGAATAAAAAAAAAATCAGGTTCTTAAACAAGAAACTTTTAATTGAAGAAAGAAAAAACAGTAAAAATTATCTTTGTAAATTTAAAAAATGGAATAGGTACAGGGTCTTTCAGCTATAGACACTGGGAATACCCTCCCAGCCTAAGTATACAAGTACAAATTAAAATCCTTTCAGCCAAATACACATTTGAACTCCTTCCAACCAAATACACATTTGCAAATAAAGAAAACAACAACTAACTCGCTTTAGCTACCTAGTACTCACTATTCTGAACTTATAAGAGCCCGTATCGGAGAGACTGGAGAGAAACCTGGTTGCACGTCTGATCCCTCTGAGCCCCCAGAGTGAACAACAACCAAAAACTAACAGCACACACAAACTTCCCTCCCTCAAGATTTGAAAATATCCTGTCCTCTGATTGGTCCTCTGGTCAGGTGACAGCCAGGCTCACTGTTCTTGTTAACCCTTTCCAGGCAAAAGAGAAATGAAGCACTTTTGTTCTATTAACTCTTACTTATCTGTTTACAACACACACCTTCTGAGGAAGAGCTGGACCCATTCTCCACAAACTGTCACACAGCCACAAATGAGGTGTCCAAAGCCAATTGAAATGTAAAGGCCTGATCAGAAGTCTCTGAAGTCATGGGGAGTCTCCTATTGACTTCAGTGGCTTTTGGATCAGGCTTTAAGGGAAAGATTTTCAAAAGCTCCTAGGGGAAAGGGACTTGTGCTCCTAAATCCTTTATTTAAGTGCATTTGAAAATCTCCACAATGGCCTCACTTGGCTAATGAATCTCGCAGGGAGGATCTTGGAGTCAGGCAGTGTGTGTGTGACATACTGAGGTGCAGGCAGTGCGACCTAGTGGTCAGGGCAGAATGAGTTGTGGTCAGGAGACAAGCTGAAGGGTGCAGCCAGGAGTTGGGAGCCTGAACAAAGCCAAAAGGCAGATCTAGAATTGTGGTGAGCAGACAAACCAGTGGTGGGAGCCAGGAGTCAGAACAGAGCCAGAGTCATGGAGGGAAACAAGCCAGTGATCAGAACCAAAGGTCACAGCCATAGTCATGTCCAAAGACAAGCAAGTGATCAGAGCCAGGAATTAAATGTCAGCAGTTCAGGGGCAGGCAGGGACTAAGGCTGGAGTGGAGTAGGAAGAGGGTGGAGCAAGGGATGGGCAGGAAGCAGGTCTGGCGCACTTGCAGGTGTGGAATGCATTGAGCAGCCACTGTGCTGCTGTTGCTACCAGGCTTAAATAGTGACCTGTTGGCTCTTCTGACCAACCAGGGAGCACAGTTTCTTAGTGAGCTCATTGGGTTGCTAGGCAGCTGAGTTCCAGACAGTATGTATACACTGGTGCTTAAGTTGTAATGAAAGAGGTGCTGGGGCTCAAGCAATTTTTTTTTTACTTTCATAACTGAGGTGGCAAGCCCAGAGGTCCGGGGTTATGAACTGCTGAGCCTAGAGGTGCCCCATGGGGCTCAGCCCTTGCAAGCCCTGGCACAAATTAAGCACTGGTGTACACATGAATCCCTGTCAGTGCTAGATACCCATCTATTGGGGTAGTTTCAGCTTAATGCAGCCAATTGTGTCACAATACACAGTAGCAGACTGATTCTGTATTGATCCATTCCAACCCAACTGTTTCCATGAGAGAAATTACTGAAGTCATTAATGGATTTTTAACTGGAGGGACCTAATTATTCAATTGAAATGAATCCATAACTAGAATCTTAAACAGTTTATTCTGGCTGAGTCAATAACTGTAACTTACAATTCTTCCCTCTTTTAGAAAGGTGTGGAATTGGCTAGGATCAGATACAATGACACCTGTATAAGAGAATGCCCTAGTTAGGTAACCTCCAGACTGCAGAGTGTAGTGTACAGGAATAGGGTAGTATCCCTTCAAATAGTTGTCAGCCCTTTAGTGGTGCACTCTGTGTTCTCTGTTTAGTGAAGGAGCATCGTGTATGTTTAGCGAGGTTTTGTGTGTTGTATATAATTAGTGAACATGGTTGTGTGGACCCCACTGTGCTCATGTGGTTCTTTCATTTTATGTTTGCTGTGTAAAGATCAAAAGACACAATAAAGAGGTTGCCTAAAATATATTGGGTAAAATTTTTGTCCATCTTGTGATGCTGGTAGACCAGGTTGCAGCTCCTGCCAAAGTCCCTAGGCCTCACTGGAAAATGCACAGCTGGAAACCAGTCTGGCTCACCTGTGTGTTAGCATTGTTAAAATATGTTAAGTTGATAAGAATATGTTTAATGTTTAGACTTGATGAAATGCATGTATTGAACTCACTTATAACATCTGTGGTCCATGATATATAAAGTTATATTGAGTGTTTGCATTATAAACCTTTGTAATTGTGTAACAAGCCAAACAGGAAAGGAGCATTTATTAGTGTAAAGTGCTGATCCTGCACAGAAGAAAGCCCCTTGAAACCCAACGAGCCATTGTGAAACATCAAAGGACAAAGACTTTGTTGACTGCTCCCTCCCACCCCTATGAAGATGGGACCTGAACATAAACTCATCCCATTAGCTTGAACTCTGGGGGAAGGGAATACAAGTGTCTGACAAGGAGGAAGTGTATCACTATGCTGCGTGGAGTTTGGAGAGGGTAATATTTCTAGGCATAAGCAAGGGATCCCCAAGCTGCTTAGTTTGGATTGGCACTTAAGGACACAGAGTGCTTGAATATATAGCAGCTGCTATCACCTTTTGGAACCTAAGATAGTAACTCATGTGTGTGTATATGTTTATCTGCTTTAACCTTATAAATCAGTGGTTCTCAAAGCCGGTCCGCTGCTTGTTCAGTGAAAGCCCCTGGTGTTCCGGGCCGGTTTGTTTACCTGCCATGTCAGCAGGTTTGGACAGTCGTGGCTCCCATTGGCTGTGGTTTGCTGCTCCAGGCCAATGGGGGCGGCCGGAAGCGGCGTGGGCCTAGGGATGTGCGAACCTGCGGACGCAGCACGTAATCAAAGCGGCCCTGTCCGCCATGGGCTTTCCCTGAACAAGCGGCGGACCAGCTTTGAGAACCACTGTTGTAAATAACTCGTTATTTCTTTTCTTAGTTAATAAATCTTTAGTTAGTTTTTACAGGATTGGTTACAGTTATTGTCATTGGAGAGAGATCTGGGGTACGATTACTGGTCTTTTTGGACTGGGAGTAACCTGAATATTGTTAAGTATCAGAGGGGTAGCTGTGTTAGTCTGGATCTGTAAAAAGCAACAGAGACCTATGGCACCTTAAAGACTAACAGATGTATTGGAGCATAAGCTTTCGTGAGTGAATACCAACTTTGTCAGACGCATGAATACTGTTGTGATTTTTGGTCTAAAGCTAGGAGACTGCATTTCTTCCTTATGGATGATGATCTGTCATTGGTTATACAACCTTCATTGCCTCCTGTCTGGATCACAGCAAGGCAGTGTACCTTGGAATGAAGCCATCAAGCCTCAAGAAACTCCTATTAGTACAGAGCACACTAGGGCTACTGTGAACAAATCAAACCTGCCCTCTACCCACTACACTGGCTTCCCGTAGAATAGAGAGTCATATTCAGGTCTTGGCGCTTTTGGCCTGGGACCAGCATATCTGACAGTTCTGGGATGAAGATGCTGGTCAACAACTCTGCTTCTTAAGCACAATGGAACTTTCTACCAGAAGGGTAAAGTTCATCTGTGCAGGAGACTGAGCTTTCTCGGGGCCCAGTCCAAGACTGTGTAACAAATTCCCACAGGACCATCACTTTGTTAACTTTCTGTGACCAGTGCAAGGTGCACACCTTTGACTTGATCTTCTCTACATAAACACAGAGCAGTGTGTACATTTAAATAAACAAAACTGTCATTGTAGGTAGCTTGCCCTGTGGGCTAGCGAGGTTAGAGCTAAGCCAATCTGATTCCAAAATGGGTCCCACCCAGGGGGGATAGGGCAATTAGCCACCTTTATGGTAGAGAGAGGAAGAGTCAAGCATAAGTGATGAGACCCAGCTGGAGGGAGAGCCAGGCAGGAAGTGCAACACAGGGAGGCCTGGGAGAGACCCTGGCTAGAGCTGGGAAGATGTGGAAAGATGGTGACCTGTTGTAGTGCCAAGTTATTGGAAGAGATGAATCACAGCACTGGAACAACTGTTGGTAAGGGGCGCTAGAGAAGCAAGAGAGCTGCTATGCCACACCTGGCCATGAAGGGTTGCCTAGCGGTGAGTGACTTTATTTACAAACACCCTATCAGAACATGCAATTCTCCCATAGGCTGAAGAGGACAGACCCTCACAAGAAGGATCATGCCCTTCCAAGAGGCTGGAGTTGAAGACTGTTTGTGTTGGTTTAAGACTTTATTTGACATGCTGGAAGAGGTGAACTCACTGGGCTAGTTGGGGGCTAAGTCAATGCACTGCAATGCACTGAAGACCTTCTGCATAAGAGCACCATGGAGGCCAACCAATGTGGTATGGAGATATTATGTGAGGGGAAACTGAAGTGATGGATGAGCCCAGCACTGGAGTAGATAAGCCCCTTCTTACATGGCTGAGGCTTCATTATACTTACTTTCTTGAGGTTTTGTAAATTTATTTATTGCTTGGTTGCAGCGTTTCATTGGCAACTCAGTGCCATTTTTATTCCCCAAATGTTGATATTAAAATGCAGCGCTACTGAAGGACAATTGGAGACATAATTTTCAGCATGCACGTAGGCCTGTCAGCAGCAAAGCACAACTTCATAAAATGAATATAAGCTCTGAGGATATTTGAATGATACACTATCACATCAGCTATGGGAACAGAGCAATAGCGCAAACCCAGTCAAGATGGATATCCATTATCAATGTCCTGAGCCATTCTCTTCCCTGCATAGATAACACGTTCTATAATCTGTTGCATGATTCAGCATTTTTTGAGGTGATCAAGCTATGAAAATAACACCAGGCCTATGTGGGCTGGATGTAAATCTGAGGATAAATATGGACTAGCCAACCTGTTTTAAGGAGAGATGGAGGAGAGCTATGAGCATTGTTTATTTTTTTGTTTTTTTCTTTCTCTATCAGTATTAGATGATGACAGATGCTTATAAGTCAAACTGACACACCATCCTGTATTATCTGGAATTGAATACAAGATGTAATTTGATTAAGGGATTCTGACAGGTTTAGAAACAGCAACAGCATTTTAAAACAACTATAGCTGCAGGGCTTCGTTCATTAATGTATGCCCATTTAAACAGATTTTTCCTAAACTTTACTCCTGCTCCACCTTTCCATAAAAGCATGTGGGGAAACCGGTTGAAGCCAATGGGACTGTATATGTGCCGAAGTATCTTGCTGAGCAGGGCCTCTATGAAGCTGAACTTCTGCGGGGTTAGATTTGGCACATATGGAGTTGCACTGATTTGCCAGTTATTACAAGAGCTGTGGGGAAATGCATGGAACAAAACCTGAAATTCTCACAAAAGCCTCCTGGTTTGGGGTTTAATTTCAAATTCTAAATGTAGAACAGCACCAGCAAGTAGTTTGTAAAACTGGGCTGATTGGTGGTCTTGTGAAATAGGTGATTTCACATGGGGTTAGCATAAAAGCAAGTCAAACTTGAGTTTCAATTTGAATAATAGAAGATTGGGGTTGGAAGGGACCTCAGGAGGTCATCTAGTCCAACCCCCTGCTCAAAGCAGGACCAATCCCCAGACAGATTTTTACCCCAGTTCCCTAAATGGCCCCCTCAAGGATTGAACTGACAACCCTGAGTTTAGCAGGCCAGTGCTCAAACCTCTGAGCTAGCCCTCCCCCTTGTCACTTGTGCAACCTTAATTCTGCCTCCATGTGTTATGTAGAGGTTCTCAACCTTTTTCCTTCTGAGCCCTCCCGCCTCCCCAAACATGATATAAAAACTCCATAACCCACCTGTGCCACAATAACTGATTTTCTGCATATAAAAGCCAGGGCTATGTTGGGGTGCCTTCAGATTCAAAGCTCAAGGTGAAATTATGTAGGTCAGAATTGAAGAAATTATTCACACAAGCCCTTTAAGAAATTATTTCAAACGTTCTTTTCTGTGTCACATGTAAGAATCTCTGTAGGTGACTGGCACCAGGCTTGTTGTGGGTTATTTCTGTAACAGTATCTCACTGAGCAGATTCACATGCATTGCTGTCATTGGTTTGGACAGCTTCCATTCAGACCGTGGAGTGGCCTGATAGAACCTTCATGGTAGCAATGGGTTTGCTCATGGCCCAGACTCTTTCCTGTGTGGCTTGGGCCAGAAATCTTTGCACATAGACAAAATTAAGGGATAGTTTTGATTCTGCAAAAGTCTCAAGGTTTGAGATTTTATTTTATTTTTGTTAAATCAAAAGCGAGGGTGGTTCAGATCTGGGTTCCACTTCATCTGACAGCACAAAATGTAGCTGAGGAGTGTTCAGAGAAATGGGTTTTGTTTATTTCCAGCTAGGATCAGGATTAGATCAGTGGGACACAGGTTTGTGTACATATTTCTTTAGCTAACGCTTGTCTTGATTTATGCAGGTCCATGAGTGAACAAGCAGCTGGCCCTGATGTGGAGGAAAGGAGAGATCTTGTTTCACTACCATGCGCCTATCTCAGTAACATCCACACACTGTTCCATGTATTTGTAAATTAGTAACTTTATTTGAAAATCATGTATTTTCAGTTATAGTGGAAATATTCCTTTTACGTAAGTAGAGGAGACTGCGTCATTGAAGTCGAGTGGATTACAAGGGTTTGGGATTATTAAGATAGATATGATGTAGGAGGGAAAAATGCTATCACTTTTTAAAATATAATATTTCCAATATGTTCTCTTCCGGAAGTGCTGGGCTGATGTTATTAAAGTCACCATCAACAATAGATTTAGAGTCTGATTTTCTGTTGCCTTGTTCTCTCTGTACTTATTGACCTATGCAAAGTGATTGCAAAATGGATATAAAATGCTACTAAATCAGAAGAGCAGCAGTTTACACCGACTTTTACACACATTTTGCAGAGATATAAATGAGTACACAATGTGAGGCAGTGGAAAATCAGGCCCATGATATCTGGAGGATTATTTAATTCAGTGCACGTGTAAGTATATCTTCTGTTAGCCTGAGTACTGTATTAGCAGTTATGTCTACACTACAATTACTTCAATATAATTTAGGTTACTAACGGGTGTGAATAATCCACACCTCGAGCGACATAAATTAAACCTCCCTAAGCGCTGGTGTGGAAAGCACTTTGTCAGAGGAATTGCTTCTCCTGTTGTCATAGCCATCTCACAGAGGCAGGAGTTAAGCCAATGGCAGAGCTCTCTCCCGTCAGTTTAGAGCATCTTCACCAGAAGCACTACAGTGGTACAGCTGCATTGGTGCAGCTGCACTGCTGTAGTGTAGACAGCCTCAGTCACACCACTGAATGAAATAGGCAGATGTTATACCCTTCTCTTCCAGATCAAGCTATGTCTGTCTTTTCTGAAATGACATAGAGGTTTATTTTCTTGACCATTTGTAAATTTCACCTCAATTTTTTTTAAAAAAGTCACCTTGCTTAGTCTGATTTGAGCAAAACTGTATCATCCAGTCCCAGACTCCACTGCTTTATTTTCTTCCCCTTGGAGTATTTCTTTATCCCCATTAGAAAGTGCTTTTTCTCCTTTTAGAATTTCTAGGTTTTAAAACTAACTTTGAGGGCCAGATTTTTAAAATTGGCCACTAAAGCCCCAATTCAGCAAAGCAATTAAGAATGTGTCTCATGTTAAGCGTGTGAGTAGTCCCATTTATCGGAGTATACGTATACTGCAATTCAAGATGTGATTGCAGCTCAGGTAGATATACCTGTACTAGCATTGCTAAAAATAGCAGTGTACATGCGGCTGGGCAGGCTTTAGAGCAGGCTGTAGAAGCTCACCAGGAACCCTGAATACTTACTCATGTTGCTGAAGCTGCACTGCTGCACCTACCCTGCTATTTTTAGCAATGTCCGCATGTGTAAAGCTAGCATGGGTATGTCTACCTGAACTGCAATCCCATCTTGGATTGCAATATAGACATGCCCTCAGTTCCATGTATTGACTTCAGTGGGGTTACTCCTGGGCTCTGTTTGTTATGTACTTAACTACTTTGCTCTGTCAGGGCCTAAATTTGCATCCATAAGCTTGCATGCAAACTGCTTTTGGGTACAAAAGAGACTATCTGATTTGTGGGTGTAAATAACATTTACCTCTGCAAGTCAGGGAGCTGGACATCAAGGGCCTGATCCAAAGCCTGTTGAAGTCAAAGGGCTTTGGATTGGGCCCTTCCATTTTATTTATGCCTCACCTAAAATTGTCATTGTAAATGACTGTGTGTAAAATTGTAAGTTCAAATTTAGCAGTTGGGTTTGAGGCACTTTTCCTAGTGTGGCCATTGTTGGTTTTTCTAATTTAACATTTTGCATTCAATGACTTTTTCAGGAAAAAAACATAGTAAAAATGAAATGTATACTGAAACAGAAAAAGTGTTTGTTGCCTCCTTTGGATTGAGTGAGATCTCATATAATTATGGGTAGGGAAGTGAAGTTCTTGTGGAAAATGTAGTTATGACCTGATCCAAAACTCTTTGAAATCAATTGGAAACTTTCCACTGACTTCAGTGGGCTCTGGTTCTATCCCTTATTGCACATTCTTGGTAGCTACTTCTTAAATCTCAGAAATCCATTTTCATTTAACCAAGTGCCCACTGGGAAGTAGCATACAGTGTGAATCAGTGCCCTTGAAAATTTCACATTTCATCTTCAGGATGTCTGTTTTGTTGTACAGATATTTTCTTGTATTTTTTACAGAACTCCTTCCTCCCTGTGACTGAATTTAGACAACGTTTCAGTAGATAAACCTATTTAAAAAAAATAAAATAAAGTTTGATCCCTCATGGAAATACCTTTTTCCACCTTTTGGGGTGCAAACACTTTTTACAGCAGTGTTCTCAATTTCTGAGTTTGCAATGGCAAATGAGCCCTAGCCATGATCATAAGTTACTACTATATAACTTAGACCCAGGTTCTGCAACATGTTCTGCATGAGCAGGCTGCTGGGGCACATGAGGAGCCATTTCCAAAGACACAAGAGTCTGGCAGCTTAAATGATCTGGGCTACACTGGATTTCTTTCATCTACAGATGGATTTCATGTTGTAGTAAATGACAATCTGCACAGAGATGCATGCTTTTGCTAGTTAAATGTGGATGGTTTGAAGTGGGATGAAATTTGTCATGCCTAGTTCCAGAGACCAGAAAAGGAATTACTCTTCCTCAAATGTTGAAATAAACAGTTTGATCTTTTTTAAGACCTGAAAATACAAAACCCTACCTGCGAATTGTTGCTTTTGAGTTCCTGTTTGACCAGAAATAATTTGCTCACTGCAGAAGTGCTCCATGTGTGGAACTCCTATCAAAGTCAATGGGGGTTCCACATGCAGGGCACATATAGGATTGGACCCAGTGAACTGTATTAGTACTTACCATTACTTGCTGGGCACCGATGTATGCTCAGCATTGTACGGAACATAAGACCCATACAATCGATGCCCCAAGGAATTTATGATGCAAGACCCAGTCCTGCTGCTTGATGCACATGGATGAACCCTGAGTCCTGTGAAGAGTCTCACTGAAGAAAATGGGGCTATACATGAATGCCAGGGTCCACTTGTATGGATCAAATTGCAGCAAGAAGGCCTTGAATTTTTTAAATAAAAATATTACAATTCCAATTTAAAACAATACATTTAATTATTTTAAATAGCTGAGTGATTTTATTATCTGTAGAAAGGTGGCTGTTGTACCAGAACAAAGTTGTGGGGTTTTTCCCCTTTAAAATACTCTAGACTAACATTTCCATGTGCTTTTAAGAGAAGGACTTTTAATGATAGGCCATGTTAGCTGCTATAATTTGTCATGCCGGTAGTTCACAAAGTTTCCAAGCACAGATATCTGTATATGCATAAGTGTATGATAACGATTCTGATTCACATCTATTTCTCTCTCTCTCTCTCTCCCCCCCTTCCACATATGTGAAAATGAAATCCATGCCATCTAGAGAACCATGTGATAACTGTATTACATTGCTCTGAACTAAATTTATCAAGCACTTTAACTGCCCGCTGCCTGCTAATCCCTTCCCCTGGGATTGATGGTAGCATTCTCAACTGCTCACTAGCTTCAGATAGCCACTATTACGAATTAGAAAAGAAAATCATCCTGATGAAAAAAGATTCTTCCATTTCTCTCTGCATGTGAGGTGTTCTCTGCACATGCTCACACACAAAAATTCACCCACGAAAGCTCATGCTTCAAAACGTCTGTTAGTTTATAAGGCACCACAGAATTCTTTGCTGCTTTTTCATAAAAACTGGTATATTACTTTTGGCTACAGCACAGGACAGGCAAGATTCAATCCTACACCTGTGACAACTTTCCACAAATAAAAATCATTTAAAATATTTTGCACTCCTCCAGGACTAGAAGCAGAAGCTTTAAACCACAGGGAAGGGGAAATTCTCTGCTTCCCAGTGGGGGACAGCACTCACTCCTGGACCTGTGGCACCATTTTTAGGTAGAGAAGATTTGTTTTAAGTACTGGCTGTTTTTAAGGTTCCCTCTAACCCTGTACATTTGGATTCATGGTAACTAAGGTACCTGATTTTACAGGTAAAAGAATATAAAAAACTGTCCCAGTAACATTATTTTACTTTATAAAACATTCCTAAAATGACTTCAATGTAGTTACACATAGCGTATAGAAAATACATAGTGCTGCTGCATGGTACAAAAATTTTATCAGCACTTGTTTGGGATATCATGCCTAACTCACCCATGACTTTACCATTGGTTAGTAATGGGCCCTTTCAAACTCATGTGATAAATCCTTTTTACCACATTGTCATGTATTCAGTATATAGTATGTATATGGTGGTGGTATTCATTGGGATCTATGTAATAATTGCATTTTTTTGCTGCATCTTTGGCTATCTCACCTGTACTCCGCCCACCAGGGACATCTTCTAACATTCAGAAAACTATTGAGCCATTTTTTCTTCCAATTTTTTTTAAACCTGCCAAAATATTTTCTTCTTTCCCACCAAATAAGTAATTGCCTTCATAAAATACACTGATCTGAGGTACTGGGTTAATGGAAATTGGTCCTTGACAGTGGGCTAATATCTTGTGAACAAGTTAGGTGAGAAATGGTTGTCTTATGCTATTGGGAAAAGGAGAGTGTTGCATATCCAATGGGAGAAAGCACTTGTTTCTAATCCAGGTACTAGACGGAGAGACATTGGACATTTTGACATTGATTTATAAAAAGTGAAAATTTTGTATAATATTTCTAACATTTGATGATTAGTTTTCCTCTTCTCCACTCCCTGTAGAGTTGAAGACATGTTAATATGTCACTCTGCTTTCTAAGCAGAAGGATAGGAAAAATATTAAAAGTAAAACTTTTCAAAGCTCTCAAACCTTTCTAAAATATCTATTTGTGAAATATGTGGCATATGCAGATTATATGACAGCATCATGTGGCATAAAGGTTTCATCAGCATGAATTTGGATTTAGCTCCAGAACACGCCTATGGCATCGCAACTCCTAAGTAATAATGTAGCTGTGTAAAAATGAATGCCAATAAAATCTTTCTAACGTACCACACATATTCCATAGTATGGTAGTTCTAGTTGTGACTCATTCTGAAGTTTGTGGTAAAAATTGAGCTAAACTGGGGATGTATTTCATTTTTCTTCTAAAGTCAATGGAGTATTCCTTTCCCATATTCTGTCTCACAGTTTGATTTTTTGTGAATATTTTAAGAGGTGCCATCAAATAAGTTAAAAGTTAGAACCATTAAAATGTGACCTATTTTTGAAAAACGTCAAATGTTTTGATAATGGCCCTTTGGCCCCCTCTATTTTTAACACTGTTAGATCTAGAGGGCCAGATTCTAAACTGGTGTAAATGGGTAAAGCTCCATTGAGGTCAATGGTCCTGTGCCCATTTACTCTAGCTGAAAATTTGGCACACACTTGCCACATTTATAGTTATTGATAATGTCCCTAACTCTCAGATTTGTCAGAGCTATGCTTAGCACAGGAGCCAGTGGGGAAAGGTGGCAGCTTCCTAATTCAGGGGTCTAAAATAAAGCCAATTCAGGGCTGCGTCATGACCTATGCCCATCTGCCAATGGTCCCAAAAAGCCATACCAGCCTAGGGCAACCAGACAGCAAGTGTGAAAAATTAGGATGGGGGTGGGAGGTAATAGGAGCCTATATAAGAAAAAGACCCAAAAATTGGGACTGTCCCTATAAAATCGGGACATCTGGTCACCCTATATCAGCCTGGAATACTCAGAGTGCTGCAGCATTGTACCCATGCTCCCTTCCCTCTGTCATGCCCTGCTGCTGCTGTTTGCAAGAGCAGGTAGTTTAGAGACACTGTGCTGCTATTCACCACCCAGGAAGTCCCCTGCACTAGAGAAATACCCAGGTGACCAGTTCCGCTGGCTTTATGGCTTCTCTGAACCAGCAAAATGACACACAGAGAACATCACGGCGAATCTGGCCAATCTCCATTTGTATTGAATTTATGACTGAGACGAGCCTAAACTACAAGGCTGGGCTTGGGAGAACCGGTGTCTGGCAATATTGTCTTTACCTTTAATCTTGTACCAAAATAGCTGTGTTTCTGCCTCATTCTACTTTCAAAACTCTCTCTCCCCCAACTCCCAGTTCTTCACCTTTTTGAACCTAGATTGTGTCAAGCGAGTGGAACTCTCACACCACAGAGTCACTGAAGTCAATGTACGGGTGCCCTGTGTCATTTCTATGGTGGATATGTTTTTCATACACATTGTTTCTCTAAGCCACAGGATGTATCTAGCCCAAGGTGCATTGACTATTTATTTATGGTCTTTTCAGCATTATCTTTTCCCTTGTCTCCAGATTTCTGGAGCTTAACTGGAGTGGTTCTGAGGGACACTTATCCTAAGTTAAAATATTGAGTTCTGTGGAAGCAACAGCACACGCTACAAACCAAATGAGCTCTTACACTTACCTAATTTGTGAAATTTAAAGGTACACACTACAACTTTTTAATTACTTCTGTTCAGGTTTGTTTTAATTTTTAATAAAATATTCAGTGGGTGTACCTTTACCCATATACGGGGATATAGGTTGCTACTGAATAGTAAATAACTGATGGCACTGATGCTAAATCTCCCATCAGCACACTAGGCAATACCCCTCCAGTCTGTCAAAACCCCTCTAACCTTACACCAATTTTACTTCAGCCACACATCTATTTTCACATCTACATACAGCTTTGCAGTTGGTACTCCTAGGTCCAAAACATGACATCCTGATATTGCATCATGACCTGTTTTAATAGATTTTAAGGCCAGAAGGGACCATTGTGATCCTCTAGTCTGACTTCCATACATCATGATATATCAAAGCATTGCATCATAAGCAGCCAAAAATTGGGACTGGCCCAAGAAATTGGGCCCACACATAAATCACCCTCTGACTCTGACATTGAAATATGTGGGTGGAAGATGCAACCTGAGTGCAAGATAATATGAATTAGTGTTTATGACTTGCTATGTATTCTTTTATGTCCACATAATACACATCTCTCTGAAACAGCTGTCTTTTTAGCAGTGCACCGATTGGGCTAGTGTAGTCCAGGAATGACACCATTCCTCAGAATGCTTAAAACCAACAACTTTGTATTGAAATTTTCAGGTTAACTGGCCCATTCATTCCTCTGGGGGAAAAGGCAGGGCAGGGAAGAGTGGAAAGGAAGGAGAAGAGCTCGCCCTTGACAGAGCAGCAGTGACCTGTGTCCTATTCCCAGAACCGCGTGCATCTCAGGATATCTACAGGTGTTAGTGGACCAACCTCTTTCATCTCCCCACTCTGGAAGAAGCAATGTGGAAAACCTCAGCTCTGATGGAAATATTTCAAGGAAACTCCTTGAGATTCTCCTACTGAACTCCTATACTGCTAATAATTTTTCCTGCAAATTTTCATGATGGGCTTAAAGTTACTCAAATACTGTGATGACAGGTGACCTTAGAAAAACCTAGATAGGTTGATCTTGGCCTTAGTTACCAAGAGCTGTGTGTTACCTGAGAGCTGTGTGTGTTTACAGGAGTCCATAGGTCTCTTCCACAGGTTTTTGATCTTTTTAATGATTTCATTAACAAAAACTTGTAATGAACCCACCATAGTTCTGTTCAGGGGAGTTATACCTGGTATGAATTTGTCTCTGTTTCTTTGTTCTAACAGATTAAACACTAAACAACAACATGCAATAGATGGAAAGCTTGGTAAATCATGGGGGATGACAGTATATAAAGAAGAGGACAAGGGTGAGGATTATTTCTGCAGTCTGATCAAGTGATTACATAGCAGTACTTGTATATACCATGAACACATGTTCATGTGATGAAATATTAAAGCTCTGTTTTGGTACAACTCTGCAATAGGTGTTTTAAAGAAGGGTATCTGCACAATAGGAGAGCCCCCAGGGAATGGTTTCCTGCATTGAGGATTGACTTCTCAATAGAGATTGACTCTTTTTTTTAAAAAATGGCATAAAGTCCTTTTTTCTTAGACAAATCTTCCAGTATCAGTGCTTTGACTTCCATGTAAATCTTTTACCTGCTTTTAATCTGTCTTAATTAATTAGTATTTTAGTTAGTGTCTTAATTTCTTGTTTTGTGAGGTGACTGGAAAACTGACAGGCAGCATGCAAATTACCTTTATTATTTTAGGACTATTCTAAAAGTCCTTTGAAGTGAATGAGAGTCTTTCCATTGGTTTCAAGGGGTTTTGGATTAAACCCATAATGTACATTAAGGTTGTGATGCAAACTGACAGGAATTTCAGTGTTCAGGCAGACATTCGGGGCCTGATTTTCCATTGCCTCACCCTGGCTGGGGAGTCATTTATTATCTGTGAAAACCAGGAGTGATATGCTACCCGCATTTTACACCCATTTTGTGCAGGTGTAAAAGACAAAACAAGCAGCAAGGCTGAATTGGGCTTAAGCCTACTCCATCACAAGGTTTTAAATGACTTAATGGAGTTTGAATCCACATGATTTCAAAACCATTACAACCACGTTTGAATCGTACAGAATCGTCTCCAAGTGCATTTTTTAGAACACAGTGTGGAGTGTGGCTCGAATACTGCTGCTGGACTGCACAAGATGGTCACCTCAACATGATAACAACAAGGTAAAAGTTTAGTGTCTGTTTCCAGACCAAGAATTTCAGTATGATTGAAAGTTTAAATACAATTGCTTTCATTTGAGTGCACACTATTCCCAGTTATCAGTGCCCATCAGAATGGCTATCTGAATATAACTTTAAGATCAAGGGGTGAATTTAGCTGTACTTGAATTTTGTTGTTGTTATCCAATATGTTTGTTTGAAGTTTTACTCTTTCTTCTAAATCTTAAACAGAGGATCGCACACTTCAGTGCACCTATGAAGCCCACATTATAAATATCTAGACAGACAGAATGTCCAGTATCATAGACCTCTGTTAACTGTTAATTTGCATATACCTGGAGTGCTTGCTATGGGTTGTCAAATACTCTTTAATCAGACAAAGACAGTTAATTGAAAAATATACACAGGTTACTATTTTTTTAATTTACTTTGCTTAAATGTCCAAAGTTACAGAGAACTACTTTAAGCTTGGAGGGCCCAGCTAATATGTAAGCTAATGGGCAAAGATGTGTGGCAAGAGGAGCTTGTGTCTACAGAACAAGGCCATGAGTCGGGTGAGGGCTAGGTTCTATTCTAGCTCTGCCACAGACTTACTATGTGAGCTTGGGCAAGTCACTTAACCTCTCTATGCCTTAGTTTCCCCCTCTGTAAAATATGGAATTTTCTGTATTTTTCCCCTATTTGATTTATTTTGTGTAAACTGCACTCTCTGATCCTTTGAAGAGAATGAGATCCTCCCTTTTATTTTGATTATATCCTCACACACAAAAAAAGCTGCCTATGTAAAATCCTAGTGGAGGACAAGGCACAGGTGGTTTTGATCATGACTAACTTAATCGAGGATAACCCCAGGGGTTTTTTTTGGGGGGGGAGACAGGGGTACAAAACTGACCTCCACTAGCTACATCAAGGCAGTAACTACCTATGCCTTGTCTCCACTAGTATTTTACATCAATGGCTTTCTAGTGCTGGTAACTGCCCCTTTGGATCCGAAAAGGGCACATAAAGAAGCTGGGCCCTTTTAACATATTTCAAATGCCCTGTGGGATTAACTGCAGTCCATAGCCTTGTCCTTTTTAGTCTGCCATATTCTTACCTTGAATTTACAGTATGCCTGATAGCCGTATTTGCTGCTGCTTTTATATTTTCTGTCACTTCTGCCCTCATAGTAACTGTTCTGTTAAATTCTGAATGAAAACCTTTTGCTGAGGTTGAATGTGAAGAACAACATACTAACAACATGCAGTTACCTGTGATTTTAGAGAGAACCTAACTCTATTAGAAAAGTTGTTGTAACTGTGATGCTGACAAACCAGGGGCCAGCTCATGCCCGAGTCCCAGGCCAATTCACTTGTGTATTAGTATAGATTGGGGTTCGGCAACCTTTCAGAAGTGTTGTGCCGAGTCTTCATTTATTCACTGTAATTTAAGGTTTCACGCGCCAGTAATACATTTTAATGTTTTTAGGTCTCTTTCTATAAGTCTGTAATATATAACTAAACTATTGTTGTATGGAAAATAAATAAGGTTTGAAAAATGTTTAAGAAGCTTCATTTAAAATTAAATTAAAATGCAGAGCCCCCCAGACCGGTGGCCAGGACCTCAGCAGTGTGAGTGCCACTGAAAATCAGCTTGCGTGCCGCCTTCGGCACCTGTGCCATAGGTTGCCTACCCCTGGTATAGATCAAAGTGATTCATAAATGTATACAAGTGTACTTGGTGTTCAAACTTCATGAAAACTAGTGGGATGTTACTTGCATTGTTTTCACTTATCTGTATCCTGGTATAGTGTAGTAGCAAACATTTACATTGGGTATATCCTACATAAGAACGGCCGTACCGGGTCAGACCAAAGGTCCATCTAGCCCAGTATCTGTCTACCGACAGCGGCCAATGCCAGGTGCCCCAGAAGGAGTGGACCTAACAGGCAATGATCAAGTGATCTCTCTCCTGCCATCCATCTCCATCCTCTGACGAACAGAGGCTAGGGACACCATTCTTTCCGGTAACTAAATAACCCATCAAAGGAGAAAGAAACCTTGTGAAATGCAGATTCTCATAGACTTTAAGGTCAGAAGGGACCATTATGATCATCTAGTCTGACCTCCTGCACAATGCAGGTGACAGAATCTCACCCACCCACTCCAGATGAAGAACTTTAACAGAAAAGTGCTAATTTCTGAGCAAGTGGTCATTGTGTGCGATGATTGGAGGTCAAAGACTCAGAATGCATTCCTCACTCTGTCATCAAAGGAAAAGTCCATGTGGCTAGTGATCCTGTCAGCTTGTTTTCTCTGAGAAGAAGCTATAAGTGCGGATTCAGGAAAGATCCTGGATATCTGGACTGTTTGGACTCTTATAGGGAAGTGCACCAGATGCAAAGCTGAGATGCCCACAGAGAATCTGGGTACCCTGAAAAGACTTTGGGAAACTGGCAGTTTATTACGTCACTGCCACCATTTGTAATTACAAACTGTGACTCACTTGTGCATATGTTTTACCTGCTTTACCCTCTCAATAACTCTCATTTCCTTTTCTTAGTTAATAAACCTTTAGTTAGTTTACTATCAAATTGGCTACCAGCATTGTCTTTGGTGTAAGATCTAGAGTACCAATTGATCTGGGGTAAGTGACTGGTCTCTGGGATTGGGAGCAGCCTTATGTGGTGTGATTTTAGTTTTTAGTGGCCTTGTATCACAAATTCCAGCTATCTGGATGGCAAGATAGACTGGAGAGTCTAAGCGGACTGTCTGTGACTCCATGGTAAGACTGGAACAATAATCCAGGAGTTCACATTTGTCACTGGTGTGGTGAAATCTAATTATACAACACTCCACCAGCTTGGGGTGTCCGCCTTGTTTTCCAACAACAGGCACTCACAGTTGTGAGCCTCTCCAGACAGCATGACAGAAGCATGGCTATCCTTCAATACAGTTTAATAAGATGGTATATCTGAAAAGAAATATTAAAACTGAAAATAACAGAGGGCCAAAAGGAAAAATAAAAGAACTTCATCTGTCCACCAGAGCTGCCTTTGCCGGCAAGATTTCTCAGAGACTTGCATAGCACGGTATTTAAATATGTTTGACATCTGAACATCAAACTATTGAATGAGCTAATTAATCTAAAAGATCAAGATCATTTAAATAAAAACTGGGGGAGGTGAAATCTGGCCCCAATTGAAGTCAATAGGGCCATGATTTCATCCCAGTTGTTCATAAGAGCCACATTCTCCAAAGGGAAAAACTTAAAGTAACAGAAAGCAAAAGATCAAAATGAGACTGAATGAACAAAACTATCATTTCCAAAATCAGCTGTTCCAATTCAGACTCTCCATTTTAATTGGTCAAAGATCAAAGACACAAGGATAATACATTTATATACTAGTAGATAACTATAAAGGTCCTTGGAATTCAAAAGGGGCTTGATTCTTCAGCACTACTTCTCAGGAGGACTCAGAACTGCTATCTCTGATCTGCAGGCGACAATGTTCACTGATTAATTTATTCCCAGGGAGTCAGGAGTGAAGAAACCCTTGGCCTGTATGATGTATGTATACACTTTGGCACAGGTCATCCCTTCTGCTTTTGAAAGCGGAGATGACTGAGATCTAGTGAATCTCTTCTGAGGGACAGGGAAAGCAGCTCAGTGCTATCATCCTATCCTTAATTGGCCTCTGCAGAAGTCCCTCTGTTGAAGTTCCATGGTGTGCTAAGATGGGGCTGGAGGTGAATCTGAGGATCCAAGGTCTCTCTGGAACATCATCCTCAGAGGACCCCTTGGATTAAGAAATGGAAATGTTGCTGCTTAAGTGAGATTAACTCCTGCTGGGTCCACTCAGTGTCTGATACTGAGCAGTGGTAGGAGAACCCAGCCAGTGGTGGCATTGACCAATGGTATCCAGGCTGAGGGAGCCAGCAGAGCCATGCAGAGGGCTCAGCTACTTGCCTTGCATCTGTGGATGTGGAGTTGCCCATTCTGCAACTCCCCAACGCTCTCCCAGCTGAGGAGGGGTAGGGTCAGTTTCTTGAAAACTGTGAAGTACTTTCAGTCCCCTGTGGCCTTTTCCCATGTGTTTCTCCAGGAGAGAAGGTGATGTAGCCCTTTGTTAGGTAACACTTTTTAACTGTGACAGTTAAAGGTAAATTGCAAACTGGAATTTTGGGTTCCCTAAACAGACTGTAGCGATGCACTGTGCACCTGTGATGCTGCCATTAACATGAAGCATGATTGTGGGCCTGGCCTAGTGACATGGAGACAGAAGCAAAATCAGCCAGAGAGCCCCAGGTTTTAGAACAACGGTGTGATCCTCATTTACTCTGCTTGTGGGTATCATGTGAATCATGGAGGTGACAGATTTGGTCTCAGAGTTATAGGGCATAGAAGAGCAGAATGTTTGAGTTACTCTGCTTTATGCTATGTGCTCTAAAGTGCCAGCTATGGAGCAGCATTGACAGCAGATTAGGGTCAGTGGAAAGCAGTCCTTATTGCTTTTGGACAGGTTTTGTTTTAGTTATAAGCTCAAATCTACCACTAAAGGTCTCTCTGCAAATGGAACAAAAAGAGAAGCTCCTCTACTGAAAATACCTTGTTACTAGGGCTGTCAATTAATCACGGTTAACTCATGCAATTAACTCAAAAAAATAAATAGCAATTAAAAAAATTAATCAGGATTAATCACAGTTTTAATCACACTGTTAAACAACAATAGAATACCAATTGAAATGTATTAAATACTTTTGGATTTTTTCTACATTTTCAAATATATTTCAGTTACAACACAGAATATGACGTGTACAGTGCTTACTTTATATTATTTTTATTACACATATTTGCACTGTAAAAATGATAAAAGAAATGGTATTTTTCAATTCCCATCATACAAGGACTGTAGAACAATGTCTTTATCGTGAAAGTGCAATTTACAACTGTAGATTTTTTTGTTACATAATTGCACTAAAAAAGAAAGCAATGTAAAACTTTAGCGCCTACAAGTCCACTCAGTCCTACTTCTTGTTCAGTTAATCGCTCAGACAAACAAGTTTGTTTACAATTACGGGACATAATGCTGTCTGCTTCTTATTTATAATGTCACCTGAATGTGAGAACAGGACATGCTTCTATGCTGACGATGCTTGTTAAAAAAATAATGCGTTAATTAAATTTGTGACTGAACTCCTTGGGGGAGAATTATATGTCTCCTGCTCTGTGTTTAACCCACATGCTTCCATGTATTTCATGTTATAGCAGTCTTGGATGATGACCCAGCACATGTTGTTCATTTTAAAAACACTTTCACTGCAGATTTGACAAAATGCAAAGAAGGTACCAATGTGAGATTTCTAAAGATAGTTATAACAATTGACCCAAAGTTTAAGAATCTGAAGTGCCTTCCAAAATCTGAGAGGAATGAGGTGTGGAACATACTTTCAGAAGTCTTAAAAGAGCAATACTCTGATGTGGCAACTACAGAACCCGAATTACCAAAAAAGAAAATCAACCTTCAGCTGGTGGCATCTGACTCAGATGTTGAAAATGAACATGTGTTGGTCTGCATTGATTTGGTTTGTTGTCGAGCAGAACCTTTCATCAGCATGGATGCATGTCCTCTGGAATGGTGGTTGAAGCATGAAGAGGCATATGAATCTTTAGTGCATCTGGCACGTAAATATCTTGCGATGCCGGCTACAACATTGCCATGCGAATGCTCTTTCTCACTTTCAAGTGACATTGTCAACAAGAAACAGGCAGCGTTATCTCCTGCAAATACAAACAAACTTGATTGTCTCAGTGATTTGTTGAACAAGAAGTAGGACTGAGTGGACTTGCAGGCGCTAAAGTTTTACATTGTTTTATTTTTGAGTGAAGTTATTGTTTATAAATAATTTTATGACTGTAAGTTCAACTTTTATGATAAAGAGATTGCACTACAGTACTTGTAATGGGGGCATTGAAATACTATTTCTTTGTTTTTTACAATGCAAATATTTGTAATAAAAAATAAATACAAAGTGAGCACTATACACTTTGTATTCTGTGTTGTAATTGAAATCAATATATTTGAAAATGCAGGAAACATCCAAAAATATTTAAATAAATGGTATTTCTTTTTTAACTGCGTGATTAATTGTGATTAATTGTTTTAATTGCTTGAAAGCATTAGTTGTTGCTTTGTTCTGAATATCGTTAAATAACAGCCATGTGACAGACTGGCCATATCATGTAATATCCTGAACAAAACTTTATTGAATTAGTTTAATGCAGTTGTGTATGTGTTGTTGCATTGTATGTACCTTCTCTAGTAGGAAGGGAGGATGCTATCAACCTTTGAAGCCACCCCTTGAGGAGATGTGTATCCTAGTGTTATGTAGGGCCAGGGAAGGTTAAACAATGACCTGTAAGTAACCCTTAAGGATATATCAAAAGGGTATTACAATGGCAAACAGGGCCATTCCTTGTAGATAGTTATCAAAGCCTTGTTAAATAGATTAGACTCTAACCCATTTGCTGGTATTTTTAGAGAATCAAAGAGTAAGTGCTAAATGTGTCTCTGTTTACTTGCCTAGAACTCTAACAAAGTGATCAAATTAGCTTATAGATGCTAAATCCTGTTTCTATCATATAATACTTCATTCCTGTACTCTATTGATTGGGAGATCAAAAGTGGATATTATCATTTAGATGGGATGGGTGGCATAATATTGTTGTCCTAATCTCTCCTCAAAGCTTGTAATTCCACATAGTAAACCACCTGAAGGTATTGTCTGAGAAAGAACAGAGATCACAGATTGTTGGCTCGCTTTCATCAAAGCCCATGTGGTGGAGTTGCTTGGTATTGCCTCAGGCCTGATCCTTTTCATCTCACGTCCGCTTAATTTTAATAGGGAAGGTCTAAGCCTGGATTATCCTGGAACTCTCATGGAAAAACTCTAACAGACTCTACACCTGAAATGCCTTTTGGACTAAACCTATTGAATTGATTACAGAGAGACTTTTACAAGCCAACTGCTATAACATCATTTCTATGATCCTGATCTATGAACATTGAGTCATTTGTATGTATATTGATCCTGTAACCATTTATAACTTTCTTCTTTCTTTTTTCTTTTATTAATAAAGGTTAAATTTAGTTATCAAGGATTGGCTGTAAACATGTATTTGAGTAAGATCTGAAATATTCATTGACCTGTGGAGTGATGTGTCTGATCCTTTGGGATTGGAAGAACTTGGTCTATGGCGAATAGGGTTTTTAATAACCTCTTACTATACATGATCAGCAGGGCTGGCTCTAGCAATTTCACCGCCCCAAGCACGGCAGCACGCCTCAGGGGGCGCTCTGCCGCTTGCTGGTCCCGCGGCTCTGGTGGACCTCCCGCAGGCTTTTCTGCAGACGGTCAGCTGGTCCTGTGGCTCCGGTGGACCTCCCACAGGTGTTTCTGCAGATGGTCCGCTGGTCCCGCGGCTCTGATGGAGCTGCCGCAGGCGTGTCTGCGGGAGGTCCACCGGAGCCATGGGACCAGCGGACAGTCCGCAGCCACGCCTGCAGCAAGTCCACCGGAGCCACGGGACCAGCTGACCGTCTGCAGGAACGCCTGCGGCAGGTCCACCGGAGCCGCCTGCTGCCCTCCCAGCAACCGGCAGAGCCGCCCCCACAGCGTGCCATCCCAAGCATGCGCTTGGCACGCTGTGGCCTGGAGCCGGCCCAGATGATCAGTTGTCCAGATGGGGACCAAAGGCTGGGCTGCCTAAAGAGGGCTGTGGTTTTGGCTTCTAGTTAACCAGCATGGTAAGGCAGTTTTGATACTGGCTGCTGAATCTAATTATAGTGTAATCTGCCAGTTTGGGGAATATCTGCTCCATTTCTCGCAGCCTGCCCTGACTGTGGCATTCTCAGTGTGGCCCACCCAGGCACAAGGGTCACTAGTTCAGACTGGATTCTCCAGAGGCCAAGATACAAAGAAAAGACTTTTGGATAAAAGCCTGGATTTTAAGGTGACTCATGTCCTTCCTAATCCAGCAAATGGACAGAACCCCTGGTCCACAGAGGGCTGCTGTCCCTGGGGGAGGATTGGGAAAGACTGAGCCTACCAAGGCCTCATAAAACAAAGTGATTATTCTGAGCTGAAGCTCTGATGAACTTGTAACCACAAAGAACCCAGTAGCCTGGACTGATGCCAGGTAAACTCATTAGCCTGTATGTACATTCTTTTATTATTTCTAACATTTTCTTAGTAATGCTTTTTACCTTAAGAATAAAGCATGCTTGCCTAGAAATAACTGGGTTGGTAACTTGTATCTATAGCAATCATTCTGCTATCAGTCTCTGAGGAGAAAGCAAGTGGGTCTGTTTAGGGCAGGCAGATTGTCTTTGCTGGGAAATACCAGTGAAGGGTGGGAACTGTGCAGCCTGGACATATCCTGGTCTGAAGAGAGTGAGATGTGGGTCTCCACTTGAGAGGCAACAGCTGGGGAGCTAGAAGCCTGAGAGTGGTTGTCCTGACTGGACCGCTGAGAGGACATTCAGGTGTAGTTGCCTGAACTGTGACAATCCAATCTACTATAAAGAAAGTACTAGATCATTTGAAGTAGAAAGTTGGTTTTCCGCAAAGCTAGTCGGCAGAAGTCTAGTTCTTCTGCCTGGCTGTCTTTGACACATGAGTAGCTGTTTAAGTCGGAACATTATAATTGCACTGATAGCTTGATGAGAGCCTTCCCTTGCTTGCTGGATTACTGGGAGAGAGGAGTTGTTGCTATAGCTGCAGTTGTTAGAATTGGGTGGCTAATTGGTGAGACAGGTGTTACCAATTAAAGAAATGGATAATAGCCCAGAATTGAATAAGAGAAGGGAAATGTTTGAATAGTACAAATATTATTTAGAGGATGCAGCTATTAAACAAAATGCAGTTCCTGGTTTACTCCAGTGAGGGTAATTTAGACTTACTCTGCAAAATTTTGGCTGATATTTTCATAACCAGCATCTAAGTTCCATATGAACCTTTTGTCTTCTTTTCTAGCCATTTTGGATGTTACTTTGATTTGAAAATTTTGATTACTCTGGTAGTGTGTTCATTTAAGTGTCCATTTAAATCTAGTAGTCTCCTAGGCCAAACAGACTAGTTCTTTCCACCTGCTAAGGAAGCTCCTTAAAAGAAACATCACTTGAAATGAGAATGACTGACTGTGAACCTTGCAGCATTCAGAATTCAGTGCAACTCCCCAAGCACAGGCTGACCCACTCTACCACACACCACCATTCCTCATTCTCTGTATTTAATAATTGCCTCAAACAAACAAAAATGCCAGCAAGGAAAGTTAAAGACACTGTTGTCATTTGTACTCTTGGCAGGGGCTCTGCTACTGTAGTGAAGGGGGGAAAAGGGTGATAGAACACAAACAGCAGGAGAGAACATAAAAATGATAGCTTAGAAATGAAATGGAAGAAATACAAAAGACTGTTCATCTTTTGTATTCCATCCCTTCCTGAGAGGCTGGTGAGCCAACCTAGAATTGAAACTAGTTCAGTCCTAATTCTATTTGGAACGTAATTCAAGCAAATAAACTTTGGTCATGCCCTGGGGGCACTACATTATAATCTATTTCCACCTATTTCCATAATCTATTTCTATTTCCTTTGGAGAGGCTTGGCTGTACGCAATTCTGATTCCTTTCCCCTCTGTCACCTCCATCCCCTTAAGAAGTAATTTAAGAACATAAACACCACTTCTTTTAAGAGCAATAGGAAAATCTGACCAAAAACCTGTAAACCAAGCAAGACTTATTTGAAAAGAGAAGAGTCTGAGAGATGCTGTGAGGGCTGGAATTGCTAATATCCATTTCAAACAGAGGCATTTGTTAGGATAGGGCAATCATAAGGGGGGAAGTATGGCAACCGATTAGCGTGGAAGCAAAAAGACAATAAATCATTCAATCAACAGGGCTGTAGTTAAGAGCAGACGCAGCTTTCTACCATGTGTGCCTAGCCAATAGCCTCATTTGCTATATAAAAAACATTTTATGTGTACATTTGATTGCTTTTCACACACATTTTCTACAGCTAGTGAGCATGTTTGTTTATGTATCTATAAACCCTTCTGCAAATATTGGTCTCAAGCTGTCCATGTGTCAGAAATATAAATGAGTTCTATTACAAATATATTTGTATCATTCTCCATATAAACCCGAAGATGTTTATATAACTTTGCCATGCAATTTCCTGTGTTGCCTTTTTTTTTTTAACACACAAAAAAATGTTTATAATAGCTATTGTCTCACTTTTCATTTTCACAAGGGGGGAATTTGCCATTGTTTTTTCTAGTGCCCCCCCCGATGGTCACATAATAATGCATGTAGCTTATTAATGTTGATGCTCATGTTTTGTGTCTCACTAAATAGTTGCCTTCTCCAGAAGGCAAAGAGTTTAAACCTTCAAAAGCATTTTTGGGGCTTGTACAAAGAACAGCAGCCACAGTGAAGTTTTCAAACTTATAATCCCTGTCCCCACCAACCCAATTAAACAGCCTAGTGTTACCTTTTAGATGTGCTTCTCTAGCAGATAGATTTGAGGCTCTTTGGATCTAAAAAATCTACCCAAGTCCCACGTGGAAAACAGATGCGCCAAATAAGAGTTCTGGTTCATATTCAGTCACAGTAAAAATGTTCATAGTGTAAAAAAAAAAAACAACTCTAATTCTTCTGTAAAATAATATACATTCAATGGCAACATTTTAATATAAACCAGAATCATGACCTGTTGGTTAATATTAATCAGTGATAACCCAAATTGTCTGTATCATGCAAGTTGTGTTCCTACCAGATGGCTTGTCTTTGCCAGAGATAGGAAGGAAAATAGAGTGTGTATTCCCCCTTCAAAGTGGAACTCTCCTTTAAGGCACATGGGAACATTACATCCTGCGTCCCAGGTCTGTACAATCATGGGCCAGATCTTCCGTAGTGGAGTAGCCACTGTGTACCATGCCACCAGTGTAATCTGGGATCCTAAAAGTGGCTTTACTGGCCCAGGAAGGATCACCTCCCTAATCTTGTAGTGATATGGAATTGACCTAGGCTTTCTTATGCCTCATCCATCCCCACCTGCTCTCAGCGCTGGAGTGAAAGTAGAACATGACCTGTGCAAAGTGGGTATGGCTTGGATGTCATTCAAGTATGCCAGTTCATGGGTGAATGTGTGGTGCCCTGTAATCACTGCAGCTCATAACAAGTTAAAGCAAGCCTCAAACTGCTTCAAAAAGGCAGAAAGGGACCAGCACTACATAGCACTGCATCAGGAGAGTACAGAGTTGAACTTTAAACTAGTTTTGCACACCACTCCCCTGGATAGGGCTCCATCCACTTCAGCTGTAGCCAGGGATCTGGCCCATACCCTAAACTGCAGTATTCGTGCCTGGCTAGAATGGGACATCTTAGGCATTTCTGAATACCTTCTGGGTATGGTAGAATATATTGAGCATTTCTGTTTTAGACTGAGCATATTTCTGTTGTGTTTTACTCAGTGCTTGGAAACACATACCAATGAGTGATACTTTTGCAGAAAGATAGCCCTCCATATCATGTGTGTTTGCATTGATTGAGATTTTAGGGTATTTGTTAATCTCAAAATACTAGGACTCCTGTAAAATGTTTGTTTTAAACTCCCAAAAGCATTTCTTTTGCTAGTTGTTCCACTGCCATTCTGTCCTGTCCTCTATCTGCATTTCGAGTGGAACACTTAATTATGACAAACTAGGTATGAATTTGCTTAGATATGCTGACATACTCGTGACTCTCTGAAAGGCCTCCTTGTTTTGGGATCTGTTTGTACAATTGCCATCTTTCTATGCTCTGATCAAAATCCTTTGTTACTCAGGCTGTGTCATGTGTAACTAATCTCATTCTCCCTGATCAGCATTTTTCCTGTTCATTTTTTTTCTCTCGCTGCAGACTATAACAGTCTCTCATTGTGGTGTGCTTCATTTTGCCCCAAATCAGCAGATAATGAACAGTTATTTCCTTCAAGTATAAATTCTGAAAGATGTGGGATTCTCAAAGACCCAGTATCGTCATTCTTAAGTAATACTTTGGTAGTGAGACACAGCAGGAAACAAGTCACTTTAACATAGATCTGCTAAAAGGGAAATGGAAACTGCAGCATTTTGCACTTTCTGTAGTTTGGATTGGTTCAGGTCCTTGCATCCAAAACTGAACACACTTTTGCATTATGAAATCTAGACATGGCCTTCTCAGCTGTTCTCCTGAAGCAGTGCTGCTGTTTGGTGGCTGTATTCAAATCCTTTGGTTCTATACAAATCGTTAACTAGTTTGGTTCTATTACAATGACTATATTGTTAATCTAGGCTTTAAAAGTTAGGGCAACACACTTACGGCGCTTAGTAGGAATGTGACATATAGACATGGCTTTAGACAGTGGTATTTGCATTTGCTCAATAACATCTAATTTTACCACCTACTTGAGTTCAGCTATTACTTTCTGTCAGTCTAATGTGATTTTGCTTGATGCATATATTTTTGACAGCACAAGGGGATTTATATCAATTGGATGTATTAAAGGATCCCAGTCCATTTATCAAGTCATCATATTATTTAAAAATACCTTTTTTGCATCCTGCTCAGTGGACAAGTTATACACTCATTTGTGTGGCATTGCCATATGGGCTCACTTTGTTCCTATTAAATGAAAAAAGTTTTGTTTGCAGTTTGAACATGCATCACTCACTAATCATTTTGTGTAAGCTTGCTGTGATTACATTGCATTTAGCTCTGCTATCTATTTTGAGATTTGCTTTCTGTTCATTTATTTCCAGTCTTACAGACCAGTTTGCTGTAGGACCTTGCTTTGCAAATGTATTAAGAGACCCAACAAATAATTCTTTGTGTTGTCATTATCAGAGATTTGAGCTCCACTTGTTTATCCATAATGTATTTTATTTTTATATTTCCTTGCAATATGTGCTGAGCAACGTAAATGAATAAAGCCATTACTAGCAGGGGCTCTCAGGGTTCAGTTCTTGGTCCAATACTATTCAATATTTTTTTCAACGATATAGATGATTAGATGAAATATTTTGCTGGTTAAATTTGCAGGTGACGTGAAGATTGATGGAGTAGTAAATAAGGAGGAGGACAGGTTACTGTTACATAATGATATGAATTGCCTGCTTAAATAATCACAGTCCTACAAAATGTGTTTCAATACAGATGAATGCAAGGTAATACATTTGGGAAGAAAGAAATCAGGCTATACCTGCAGGATGGGAGACTGTCTTGGAAAGCAGAGACTCAGAAAAGGACTTCGGGGTGTCATCGTAGAACAAACTGAACATAAGCCCTCCATGCTATGCTGTGACTAAAAGGGCTAATGCAATCCTTGGATGAAGAAAAAAGAAAATATCAAGTAGAAGTAGGCAAGTGATCTTGCCTCTGCATGCAGTACACAGCACTGATGAGACTGCTACTAGAGTACTGTGTCCAGTTCCAGAATACAGTGCCCACACTCCAAGAAAGATGTGGAAATACTCGAGAGAGTTCAAAGGAGGTCCACAAAAATGACCCAGGGGCTGGAAAACAAGCCTTTCGATGAGAGGCTTAAGGAGTTCAGTCTATTCAGTTTGAGACAGAGAAGGTTGAGAGGTGATTTGATCACTGCTCATGGTTATTTACACATGCAACAGATATCTGACATTGAGGGGCTTTTCAGTCTTTCAAACAAAGGCATAACAAGATCCAGTGGCTGTAAGTTAAATTTAGATTAATTCAACCTTAAAATAAGATGGAATTTCTAGCAGTGAAAGTAATTAAACATTGGAATAGCTTACCAGGGGAGGCAGTGGACTCTCAGTCTCTTGGGCTCTTTAAAACAAGTTTAGATATCTTCCTGAAAGATATGCCTTTATCCAGTTTCTGGTAACAATTCCATGGCCTGTTTATACAGGATGACAATAGTGGCACCTTTTGGCCTTAGAGTCTTTAAATCTCATTTGAATCTATTGCTTTTATTGCATATGTGACACTGCTCCCCTCATCCTGTATGCCTTTCCATTGTTTATATGCCATGTTGTTGTAGTCATGTTGGTTGCAGAGACAAGGCGGGTGAGGTAATAACTTTTATTGGACTAACTTCTGTGGGTGAGAGAGACAAGCTGTCAAGCTGCATGGAGCTCTTCTTCAAGTCTGGGAAAGGTACTAAAAATGTCACGACTAAATACAAGATTGAACAGATAGTTTAGCTTTGGCTGGACACACCTGTTTTAAGGCTCATGTACACTGCCAGAATGGTATAAAGGGGCCTTAGTGCAAATGAGAATCAAGTCCTTGATATTTTGAATCTAAAGTAAAACCAACCTAAAAGTTAAAACAAAACAAATGTTAAAAAAATAAAGTGTTAAGTTGAACATATTATCATTTCATATTCGATGCAAACCTCTTTTGGGAATTCCACGGTAGAAGTTTGCACATACCAGGCAGTTCTTTTTGCATTACCCATGAATAACTGGAAACAGCGGGTTCTGTAGTATTTGCACATTATGTCTAATCAGGGATTCAGAGTAGATTTTTACAAAGCATTGTAAAGCAGGTTATCACACTAGTTCTACAGGCTTGATTTACACTTGTGATAGAATGATAAATAACGGGATGACATGATCTGGAAAATTTAGACAGTAATAAATGTTATATCATTTTCAAACCAGATCAGAAACAAATGTAATTTCATTGGGCAGGGTTGAGCACGCAATTACACAGAGCATGCTTTTAATTTTAAACCCAACTGTTCTGCTGATGCCTTTTGCAAATGTAATGTCTGCTTCCATTGTTGAAGTAATTCTTTTAAAGTGAGGTGAAAACAAAGGTTTTCTGTGGCACAAGGGGCACCAAATGGAGTATAACGACCAGTCCAATTCAGATTTACTGTATTTTCCCTGCTGAATGTAGTTTGTATCTGAAATCAATTTATTTAAAATTAAAATGTATACTTTACACAAAGTATAAGAAACATTACCTGTTGCCTCCACCATGCCTTCTAGAATTACAACAATTTCTATTTCCTCTTTGGGCAATTGGTCTTTGGAAATCTCCCAGAAAGGACTCTGCTGGTTAATTTCATGGCTGATGATCAGTGGTGAAACCAAAAAGAGTCGATCATCCCCTGTGTAATAACCTACGTTGATATCTGTCTGGTTGAGTGGTATAAATTCCCCCTCCTTTGTCTGTTTAGATTTGATCAACTTGGCTCGTATTGATGCCTCCACAATGTGTGAATTCCTAAGGTCCCCTACTCGGAACATCAGGCACAGCTTCCCATCCCGCATAGAAATGACTGCGTTGGTAGAAAAGACCAGGGTTTCTGCCCTCTTCTTGGGCTGGGATATTTTCACAAACATGCAACCAACCATAAAAGCGTTGACAATAGAACCTAAAACAGACTGAACTAAAAGCAGAATAATTCCCTCGGGACATTTGTCAGTGATGACCCGATAACCATACCCGATGGTGGTTTCTGTCTCTATTGAGAATAAAAAGGCTGAGACAAACCCATTGAGGTTACTGACACATGGGGTCCATGTATTGTCTCCTATATGTTCCATATCACCTCGGATGTAAGCAATTAGCCACCAGATCATTCCAAAGAAGAGCCACGTCACAGTGTAAACCATGACAAAAATCAAAAGGTTGAACCTCCATTTGAGGTCGACTAAGGTAGTGAAGATATCACTCAGATAACGATAAGTCTCTCTCACGTTCCCATGGTGTACGTTGCATTTCCCATCTTTCCTAACATACCTCTGAATTTTTCTCTTGGTACATACTTTGCTTATGTGTTTTGGAAGATCCTCTCTAGCTTGTTTGGGCAACTTTGGCTGCTGAATCATGACAGGGCTCTCCACGTCCTGCTCCATTGAGTCTTCTTCAAGTACACTAGCTGCCATTAAAAAAAAGACATTAATATTTATATGTATACAGACAATTGAATAAACACACAAATTCCTTCTGTATTAGCAGTAGGAAACAAGAATTAATTCATTACCTAATAGAAATAACTTTGAAAGGAAACTTTTTCTTATGTCAGGGGCTTCCTAGATATTATTTCAGAGATTTGAACCAGTGTTTAAATTCTGCAACACATATTCAGACAAATGTTGTACCCCCTTTTAAAATGTAATACATTGGTGGTACTTATAAGCCAAGAATGATCTTCTGGGAGATAGCACTTATATAAATGAAGAAACAGGTCTGCTTTGGGGCTTAAGTCACCAATATAAGCAGAGAAAATGAGCAATTGTTGTTTTTTTTTTTTTACATTGATGCCATTACTAAGGGGAAAAAGAATTAAATACATGTAAGTGGTTTTAAAAAACACTTTATTTTCAAAGGAGCCAATTCTGCTCTCATTAACCTCAATAGAAGAAATATTGGGTCTTAGCATAATATACACCAACAGCAATTCTAACCAAATTTTTCTACAAAATAGATGCGTTTATACTGAGCCTGGGCAGTCTGTGTCCTCCTCTCACTAATGTAAATCACACAGTACTTCAGAAGTTGGTGCCATGGTAGTTCACTTGGGTGAGCACTGAAGAATGAGACTATTAATCGTACTGCACCTTCCTTTCTATGGATGCCACCCTGGTATCTGAGTGCCTCCCAATATTTTAACAACAGTAACAATCTCTTTCTTTCTCCCCACTTCCTTCCCATCCTTTTGAGAGAAATAGCTTGATTAGTTTATAGTGTCTTTGTTTGTGTGTGAGAATGTGTGGGTGTTGTGTGTGAAAAACTTACTGAGGGAAAGCTAAGTCAAATTAATGAGTTTTGCACTTCATTCAGAGCACAGGGAGACCTGTGGTTATTCTTATCTCTTGTAGGAATGTGTGTGAGTTACAGCTCCTTTTCCCAAGCCTCACCCTATTGGCTGAGTTTTGTTGTTCCAATAGAATAGAATTTAGTGGTCATGGTTGTGGAGGGAGATGCAGTCTCTCAAGTAGCTAGGAGCAATGCCATAGAAGGCTTTGAATATCAAAACAGAGGCCTTGAACTATGAGATATGCTCTAGTTCAGTGGTTCTCAAACTTTTGTACTGGTGACCCCTTTCACACAGCAAGCCTCTGAGTGCGAGCCCCCCCCTTATAAATTAAAAACACTTTTTTATATATTTAACACCATTATAAATGCTGGAGGCAAAGCAGGGCTTGAGGTGGAGGCTGACAGCTCGCGACCCCCCCCATATAATAACCTCGTGACTCCCTGAGGGGTCCTGACCCCAAGTTTGAGAACCTCTGCTCTAGTTCAAAAGGAATTATTTGGGAACTTGGAAATCTGTGAATCTGTGAACTAGGCTCTCTAATCAGCGGGGACAGTGCAGACTGCAGAACACTTAGGTGTTTTCTTTTTAGCAAGCTATGTTGCTCAGCAGATGGTTTGCTGAGTTTTGAATCATTTGGAGCTTTTTGGGGTGTGTGTGGCTTCATCCCTCTGGAGCAGAGTCAAAGGCTCTCTGTAAAATTCTAGGTGCAGATAAATTACCCATGAAAAGAAAGTGTTGTAAAAATACAACTGTCTCTCTACCCCATCCAGCTGTTAGCCACGCCCCTGCCTACCCAATAGCCATGAATGTTGGCAATAGCATTGAAACCTGCTAGCATTTGTGTGTGTTCATGTGATGGACTCCAATGACTTCTGTGTCATTTTCTAATCTTGTTTCTATTTCTTTAAAAGAATTTTATTCCAGTTGATTTCAGGGGCAGCATGTACAGCAATGTTCCAGCCAGTCAGTTCTGGATGAACTTATCCCAGCTGGTGACAGTGCTGCCTTCTTGGATTAGCACTAATGCAGTGTAATGAAATAAACACACAAAAAGCGCATTCATGTAACCTTTTGGGGATGACTTAAACTAAAGCCAAGAAATTTGCCATTAAGGCTTTATACTCTATGCTTAACTCACAATTGTGTCTAAGGGAATTTCAGTCCCTGGAATCAATAAAATCACTGCAGTAGCAGCCCCTTGAAATAGCCAGGAACGGCTTATGAAGCTTCTGGCTTAGAGTTTTAAAGTAATGTTAGTTAGACTTGTAATGTCCGTGTAATGGCTTATTATATTTAAAATGCTTGAAATATTTTGCTTTCCCATCACAGTTAGACACGGTCAGATGCAAAGAGACACTGTGTAAGCTTTGACTATGCATTTCAGTCTTTGCAGATGGTCTCTGTTGAATTTTGTTATTCAAGCAAACTTTGCTGCACAACTCCAGTTCTGAGCCTTTCTTGAACAGAGACTGCAAATGGCACCAAATAACATAGTAGAACTAGGACAGGGGTGGGCATACTATGGCCCGGGAGTCACATTGGGCCCTTCAGACATTTTAATCTGGCCCTCAAGCTCCTGTCTGGGGACAGGATCCAGGGCTTGGCCCGCTCCAGTGCTCCAGTTGGGGAGCAGGGTCAGGGGCTTGCCCTGCTTTGCGTGTACCATGGCTCCGCGCAAAGCCTGCACTCCTGATCCCATCCCAACCCCCTGCCCCAGCCCTGATTCCCCCTCCTGCCCTCTGAACCCACTAGTCGCAGCCTGGAGCACCCTCTTGCACCCCAAACCCTCATCCCCAGCTCCACCCCAGAGCCTGCACCCCCAGCCAGAGCCCTCCTCACCCCACACCCCTGTCCTAGCCCGGAGCCCCTTCCTGCACACTGAACTCATTTCTGGACCCACCACAGAGCCTGCACCCCCAGTCGGAGCCCATGCTCCCTCCCGCACCCCAACCCTCAATTTTGTGAGCATTCATGGCCCGCCATACAATTTCCATACCCAGATGCAGCCTTCAGGCCAAAAAGTTTGCCCACCCCTGAAGTAGGAGGAGACAAACACGCTAATTTCACTTGTGATTTAAGAATTAATTTGAAATGACGTCTCCAGAGGTGGAACTTCCCAGCAACCAGGTACTGCACTCTCTAGCCTACTTTGTAGGTTTATTTTTGCTTTTAAAGCACTTATTACTACTCCTTTGTATTTATTTGGTATATTTAATTTCAGGCTCGCAAAGTGTTTTATATTAAATAAGACCCTCCACACTGAGTGATCTGAAGCACGAAGAAGGTTTAGGTCCAGAATTTCCAAGGTGGCCACTAATTTTGTAGTAGAAATGAGCAGTCTTTATGTACCCCAGAGCTCAGGGAGTGCACAGATTGCTAGTGCCAGTGGCCCTCAGAGACCTCTCTCCACAGGGTGCAGGGAAGCCTCTTTCTCACCTAGAAGGCTATGCAAGGGCTGCTTACATTCTCGGTTTTTGCATACAAAAAACCAAACACTACAAACTCACTTTTATTAACCAAAGACAATCACTAACTTTAATATAAAACTGTTTCAATAGAACATCTTACAAATAGGTGCTCACAGACACTTTAGATTATACTGGAGACATCTGCATGGATCTTCAGCCAGTTTCCAATGCCAATCTCTCTAGACTGTCAGGCAGTCTCCGAAAAAAGTTAAACTCAATACTCCAACCTTTTCCCAGTTATTCAAGATACCCAATTAATCCATTACTCTTTCCACCACCCAAGCAATTCATAACCGAACATCCCCTCCTTGTGGCTGTCAGCTCTGAATTCCACCAGTAAAAGTCTCAGCAACTAGACATGCTCTTAGTCTGGATTCTAGCTCCAAAGGCAAACACAAGAGCAGCAAGTCCCTAAATAAATGATGCTTGGAATACATGCCTGTGTGTTGACAGAGATGCCAGGCAAACATCTTTTAAGCACCTGGCAGGATCCCTTGCACATCCCCATGGCCAGTGAAAAGTCGCACATGGATGGCACTGTAGCCACAAGACATTTAGTCTAATGATATTTTTACTTGGTATCAAGCCAATTAGCTTATGTTGTTTGTCTCATTTCATTCTCTCTGCAGTTATATAATAGTTGTCATAATTCCAGGGACACAGGAGTGAATGGCTGCTATCTTGAAAGCTATTTTTATTCTTAGTGGTTTTCTTCATGGCAAATATATACAAATAATTAACCCACATGCTGAATAAGTATTTTCTACCTTGCACTGTTTATGGATCAGTCTATATTAAACTTGTGTGAACACGATGGCACAGGTAGCAATACTCTGGCTATTTAGCATATTCTGTTCAATGTAATACTCAGTGGGGCATCCCGTAGACAGTTCAATATCATGCCTAAGTGCCTGCAGGATGCTCATTTCACATTCTGTCCAATTACATGATTGTGTAAACAGAAATAAGTCCCCTTACTGGTTCAGTCATATTTAATCATAGCAGTACCTAGCAATGCTCATTTGTTCTTGCCTATATTACTGTGAACTCAAAAAGGAATCATCTAATGTCTACACAAACAAAGTGGTCTGTATACTCCTGGATAACAGGAATATGATACTACTGATGAACTATTAGTTGTATAGCAGAGATCTCAAAGTCCTGGCCCACAGGCCATCTGCGGCCCGCGGAGGAGAGAGGCACGTAGCATCAGAGCATCAGAGCACGCTGCCGGCAATATCAGTTGCAAGCGCCACCCCCCACAGCTCCCATTGGCTGAGGGAGAAGGACAGAGATACTATAACTAGTCGCTGGGCAGAGTCAGCCATGGAGGCAGCGTCCCTTTTTTACATAATGAATATTAACAAGTGTTCAGTATTTTGACAACTATCTGATGCACACCTTGCTGCAATCCTGAAGATTTCAACTGCTCAGTCACTGAGGCCAAACATCAACAAACTGACAGAACTGAAGCATTCCCAGGTGTCTGGCAAACACTAAGAACTCTCTGGCAGGTGAAGAATTATGTAAAGTTGTATGACAGTTTTATTATTTCTTAGAAATTTGAAATAAAAAATACAATATAAATGTTTTCTTTTCTGAACACCATCTTCAGTGACACTATTGGCCCAGTGGGAGGATGTGAGGACTGGCACTGGCCCTAAAGTAAATTGAGTTTGAGACCCCTGTTGTATAGGAAACCAAAAATATAGCTATATCATTAGCTTCAGGGCTGCAGATGAAAAAAATTAATAACAATACCTAAAGTTTTGTTGTTAGTGGTGGTAATAGTACTTATTTGTATTGTGGTAGTGCCCGGGAGCCACAGTCATGGACCAGAACTCCATTGTGCTAGGGGCTGTCCAAACAGAAAAAAAAGATGGTCTTTGCTTCCTAAGGCTTACATCTCTCTAAATGAAATGCTCATATCAATGTGACTGTAGATCAGTGTGAATGTACCTTACACTGGAGGTGACAATATACAAAATTAAGTGGTTTTGCTAAGGTCAGTATGAATTATAACTAAGGCTGTGACTTTATCATGGAGGTCATGAAATCTGTGACTTCAGTGACCTTTGTAACTTCAGGCCATGGCGGCCAGGAGCTGCAGGGTCTCCCCATGGTGGCCGGGAGCTACGGAGAACTCTAAGTCACGGCAGGCGATGGGAGTAACCTGCAGCTCCTGTCTGCTATGGGTGGCAGGGTCCCACAGAGCTCTGAGCTGTGGGCGGCCGGGGTCCCTCACAGCTCCAAGCCGCGGGTGGTGGGGGACCCCGGAGCTCTGAGCAGGGACCCTGCAGCTGTCCAGCCACTTTGGGTGGTGTGGGGACCCCACAGCTCAGCTCCCCACTTTGTCATGATATTTTTAGCAAAAGTCACGGACAGGTCGCTGGGTTCTGTGAATTTTAATTTGTTGCTTGTGACTTCTAGTAGAAATATCCATGACAAAATCTTAGCCTTAATTACAACCTTTACCATTTGCAACAGAATTCTGGTATAAATAGAGCCACATGAATGTTCCCTAGTGAATAACTTATGAGATGAATTAAGCCTTTTTATGGGTCCATGAATTGGTTTGTGTACAGTTAACTATCTCCTCCAATTTATTAGTAATTGAAAGTTATTCACCTAGTTTCAAAGAAGATTATCCTCAAGTAGTTCATTGCAGGTATTTAAAATTCATGCAGCATTAGATAGTTTTGATTATAGTTTGACTTAGTTTATGTGGTATTCTTCTCCTTTCCTGGTTGGATGTGTGTAATCTTTAGAATTAAGTTTGCATTATACATTGCAATCTTGCTTTCTGTTAATATTCTCTAATATTCACTTTAACTTCGCTGTTTTCATCATTGTTCCTGCCAATAAACTCATTTACTATAATATTTGTGGAAGCAGAACACAAAAGTGAACAAATAACTTTTTGATTTGAGAGCTCTGGGATTTCCCAGAAGCTTTTTTCTTTTTTTTTGGTGGGGGGAGTATTCAGTCATACCTATTTGTAAAGACAGATTTGGGCAATATGCTATTTAAGCGTTCTGCCTTAATAATCACTATAGCCCAATGGTGCCCAAACTTTTCCTGTTGTGCTCCCCCCGACCAGTTATGGAATCTGTCTGTGCCCCTTCTCCCTTGCTGCACAGTTAGCTCAGCAGAGGAGCTTGGGATGAAGGCAGAGCTCTGGGCAGAACTGGGGATGGGGGAGGAGCTGGGGCTAAAGGTGGAGCTGGGCTGGGAGCAGAGCATGGGGCGGAGCTGGGCTGGGGTCAGAGCTGGCCTGCAGGCAGAGCAGGGCTTGGGTGGTGCTCTCTCCCCGCCCCCCATGACGGTTGGCCTGGGACCTGCTGCGCGCATGCCAAACGCTCCTTCATGCCCCCCTAAAGGGGCGTGCCCTACAGTTTCTGGACCACTGCTATAGACAAACTAGTGAATGAGGTGGACATCAGTTACTTAATATGACACTCCAAATTGTTTCCAATAACATAGTTTATTAAATTATTTCTGATGCCTTCTCCCTGTGAATTTGTTTAAGCAAATGTTATATCTGGATTTCCAGGAATTCAGCTCAGGTAGGCTTGTGTGAAACCTCTCTTCCTCAATGCTGTGGTAAGACTGTTGGCCATCTAGCTCAGGAAGGGACTGTTCAGCTGCACGGTACAAACAAATGCCTGCCACGTCAAAGTTACTGCTCTACTCAGTCTTTGCCATTCCTTCTCTGCCTATGATCCAGACCCAGGATGGACAGCGACTCACGCAAAGCATTTTCTTTGTTTTTGATGGGATAGTCACAGGGGATTTGAAATGCCTTGCCAGATTTCTCTGGCTTGATTTAGGTGCTGTTTCAGCTCTGTAAAATCTCAGCTTTGCTGAGCATTGGGCACACACTAGCAGATAGTTTCAGAATGGGGAGAGATTTGCTTGCATGGTGAACTAGACTTTTATTACTCTCTGACTGTGAGGCCAGGTAATCTTTATAAAGAAGAAGGATGTGTATTACAACCAAAGCCACGTATGTTGGTTTTGGCTTCCTGGAATTGATCTTTATATAACCAACTAATCAATCGTTATTAAAGCCACATTTTTCTCTGCAAAGTGCTTTTCAGGTTTGATGCTGCACCATTGATGTCAATGGGAGCTTTGCCATTCATTCACTTTAATGAGAGCAGGATCTGAGACTTTCATCTTCAAAATGCTTAACAAACATTAGTTTATCAAATTTCTTACTCATGTATCATGTTTCTTACTGGCTTCTTTAGAGTGCTAACCATAGATCCAGGGGGCATTTGTGTGTGACTTGTATTGGAAATTAGTAGCACAGAAAAAAATTGCAAATTAAAGTGTGCTTATAATCAGAAAAGTGACATCTTGATTGCCACATTAGCTGCTCCATTTCCTGGGCCTTAGCTGGCAAAAATAACTTTGTACTGTTTTCACTAGTTTAAAATCAATATAGCTGCAGAAAGGCAGAGTTCTGCCTTTAAGTTCTAGAAAAACCTGTCACTAAATTTGGTATTTTATTCTTGAGGATGGCGAATGACGATTAGGTACGGATTAGAAAGAACACAAACTGATTTTCTGGTACTCAACTGAATTGCAGATTTTGAACCTGCCAAAGTTTAGAGATGTTTGGAGCTGAGGTTTAGCTTCAGTGCAATACAGAAATAAAGACCATCTACAAAACTGAGTTCTGAATCTTGGATCAGATTCTTAAACTCCCTTATTCCACCTCCACTAAAGCTCGGAGTGTTTTGAGCCATGGCGTCTATTCAGATCCAGCTTTAGTACAAATGAACAGTGGTGAAAACAGGGCTGAGGAATATGTACAGGAAGTTGAAAGGAAACAGAACAGAGCCGAAGAGAACAGTGTATGGTCCTGCTATCAGAGCCTCCCAAAATTCAGTACTTAACAGTCTTCTTTGCTCCCCACCATTAGTTATTACACATCACCATCTGCACCATCTGCCAGACTTTTGGCGAAAGGTTATAACCGGTTCTACTTGTGATGGGCAAACCTCCAGAGAGTCAGTTCAGAGAAGAAAACCCTTCCCTCAAATTTGTATGTTCACACACATTATTCTAAAATCTTATCTAAGGATTAGTGCCTCAATTCAGCTGGGTAGCTAAGCACATGCCTAGCTCTAAGCACATGAGTAGTCCCATTGAAATCCATGGCACTACTCACATGCTTAAAGATAGTCATGTACATCAATACCATGTTGAATTGAAGACCAGGCAGGATGGTCTTGGTGGACAGGGTTGATTGTTATTGTTCCTTTGAGCAAGATCAATAGGCACATCTATCTCCAACTACCTAGCACTGGCTATCGCTGGCAGTGCACGTGCTCTTTGGCTTGCAGGATATCCTCATTCCCTGTACAATAGACTCTTCCTAGACAAGCACACATGCATTCCCTGTCACATTTTACTCATTCTGCTGCCAGTACCTTCTACTGAGTCATCCATGGTAGGACATTCATTTCCCTCATATCAAACGCAAAACCTTCCTGCATCCTGTTCCAACTTGTTCACAAGGCAGGATGAGGATCTTAATTCTTTGCTATTGTCAGAGAGGAAAGAGCAAGGGCAGAACTTCTCGCTTGAGAATGACAAGTCCCAACAGCTAGAAAAGGCAGACAATAGACACATCTGGCTTATGTTGTTTCATAGTGGCCGACGATGAAGAATGAGTAATGGGTTACTGATGATGCACGGAAGTGGACTGCAACTCTGCAGCTGATAGTATACAGATGGTGGTCCCAAGTGGAAATCTACAAAAGAGGCGTGTGATCAAGACTGTTGGCCAGCATTCCAGGCTGGCATTAAAATCAGAGGGACAGGGAAGTGCATGGCTGTTCACAGTAGTACACAGAGATGCAGGAGCAATGCCCAACCATCTACAAGAGAATTAAATCCTTTGTGCATGAAAAGGAGGGGTTCCAGCCATCTCTTTTCCCATTGGAAGATATAAGTGGCAAGTTTAACACAGAAGGAGGCAGGGATCAGCAGCAGGGCGGGTGGGAACAGCATCAGATCAGACCAGCTACACATTCATTCTAAGTACCACTGTACAGAAAAAGAGAGAGAACCTTTTAAGGAGAAAACAATCTCCTTCCACCCAGCTGTTCTGAGAAGTAGTGGGCCAACCTCAGATGCAGAATGAGTGGGCATAGACTCCTTTGACTTTACAGGACCTGTACCCATGTATCCCTGGTCTGAGTTTGGCTCAATAAATACAAATTCATTGATTTGATTTCTCTACACCCTAAGGAGAAACAAACCTTGCCACACTGTGATTGCTTACAAACAGGTAATATACAGTCTGATCTGTGGGTACCTGGGTAGGGGTAAGTCTGGGACAAGTATGTTCTATGTCTGTGCAGAAAGGCCCATATGTATGGGTTCTTGTTAAACCCAAGTACAGTTTTAGGGGAAGTTATATAGCTCTTCCTGCTCTGTGGCAGGGAGGCTGACGTCCATACTGATGAGACAGATTAATTTTCAGAAAATCTGTCCTATGTTTTCTGTCATCAGTCCAATTCTGTTGTAACTGACCATCATATTCTCCCCAGATCTAGCAGTCTTTCTGAGAAGGCAGCCAAGATACAGAGAATGCATTTTTAGACTAGAGAAATGAGTTCCTATATTGCAGCAGCTCTCAGCAATGGTGCAGCTACACCGGTGCTAAGCCACTAGTGTAGACATAGCTCAGGTGTCTACCACAAAAAACACCTCAGAGTCCCTCTTTATACCAGAGCTCGCGTTTCTCTCCCCCTTGTGAAGCTGCACCATTGCTGGCAATTGCTGTAATGTTTCACAATGCAGACAATGCCTTAGTAGCAATAGCTGCAAATGTTGGCCAAATGCTTTACTTCTAATACTTTAACGTCAAGGATCTGTCTCCCAGCATAGATGAAGAGTGGCAGCATTGCTCATATGTCCTGTGCGATTTCCTTTGTAGTTCTCTGACTCCTGATATTTTTCTCAGAGGATCTTTGTTTATTTCTCAGTTTCCACTGGCCTGTCGATAAGGGTCGTTTAATATTGCATAAGATGTACTAGTAGGTGATGTGCTGGGCTCTGCTGACATGCTGTGGGGTGTAGTCGGAAAAGGAGGAAGTCAGCATACAAGAAATACCCATGTCTGAACGTCATCAATTAAAGACTGCTTTTGGGTATATGCCTCATTTTGTGGCTCTGTTTACTATTAGCCCAGAAACAATAGTTCCTGAAGTGAGAGACTAACAGTGTAGCTGTCTTGATTTTCTCAGCAGCTGCTAGTTTTCTATCAGTGGTCAAATGGCCAAGCAGGGTTATGACATACGGCAGGGCCAGGCTGAGTTCTGGATTTTCCACTCATTTTCTCATTTAGTTTTCAACAGATGGAGGAATGGAAAAACTTGGCATAGGAATGCTTTCTGAGTTCTCTGGTACCGGTCATAAAGGGCTTGAAGATCCATAAGAACTACTTCGGCAATGGAGAACAGTGTATGTTATTGGCCTGATGTCACTGTGCAAGAGAGGTAGAATGATTGCTATTTTCTGATCAATGATGCAAGAATGAATGTCATGTAGTAGGAAGAATTTGGTGCAGGTTTTGAAAAGAGTTGATTTTTGCAATTTGAGGTATTTGGATTGGAAGCAAATCACCCAGTATGTATCTGTTCCCTGATTTGAATTGGAAGTCTGATGTGAATACTGACAGCAATGAATTTGAAACTTGGATATTCTGCAACATTGGCTGTTTTGGTGAAGCTTTCTGCCCATAAAATCATACACTAGAACATTCACGGAAAGTTAATGCCAAAGGCACATGGATGCAGTTGAAGTGAATTGGTTTAAAATGAAAATGAAAATCAGTGAATAACTTTTTTCAGTATTTGCCAGCTCTAGTTATTACAATTTTCTGTAATACAGAGCTGCATATAAGACTCCATTCAGTAATCCAGCTATTTCAGATGCTTTTGAAAGGTATTGAAAATAATGTTGAACAACTAGTTTACTTAGTATTGCCTAGAACTGTGCCAATAACTTACTTTTTGGTTCACTAGAAGTTCTGAAAAATAAAATTAATTTCATATCAACTTGAAATTTTTTCAAAATGTTCAGCAAATCAAAAAAAAAATTTTGGGTTGAACAAAACATTTTTCACCCAAAATGAAATATTTTGCTTTGAGCTTTTCCTTAATTTTTGTTTTAAATTAAATAAAATTGAAGAACATTTTGAAACATAAAAGTTGTTTTAAACCAAAAAATCAGAAATGTTTCATTTTGATTTTTTTCAGATTTTTTTTTTAACCAATGCAATTTGGCAAAATGGACATGAAATCATTGAATTTTTTGGTTGACACAAATTTGTGTCATTTTTGGGTGAGAAAATGTTTGTCCAAAATTTTTTACCCAGCTCTACTATTGCAAGTGCTACTTCTAGCGCCTCTGCTTAGTAGCATTGATAATGACCACAGAGTGCTGCTATCAGGTTCTGAAAGAGGATTGTACATAAGAACTTCTCTCTTGGATTAAAACAATTATTAGGAGGCACATACATAGATCAGTGGTAAAATGTATGAGTTTTCCCTTTGCTTCTGGAAATGTGCTGTTTTGATCAATAAATATAAGGCATAGAAATGAGGGAGAAGAATATTCACCTAAGGAAGGAATAGCTTGGCTCAATCCATATGCTATACCAGCCCTTTGAAGCTAATATCTTATACAATGGAATGTACCTGCAGATGAAGGACAAGAATTTCTATTACTTTCCAACAGAGATGGGCTGGAGATGTAAAATATAGATCTAGATTTGAGCTCTTCAGTTGTGGGATGATGAATTTGGGAAGACTTTGTGAACATTTAACTTTCTTCTGAAAAGTACATGGCTATGATCTATGCAGAATGGACTTACCATAGTCTATTCAAGCTTCTCCTCAATGGAATGGCAGGTGTCTGTGACCTAATCATAACAGTACTCTGGATTTGATGTCAGTGGCATGTGAGGAGGAGCAGCCGCTGTGGACCGGTGAGGAGTATGGTGCAAAGCAAACAGAATGCCTTCCTTCCTTTTCAGTACAAACTGTGCAGTGCTGCTATTCATCAATAGGTATAGTGCAGCATATACCTTCTAAAGAAGCAGAGCTTTGTGAGGATAATTTCAATGTCAGTGGTGAAGCCTGTTCATTTTCTCTGTAGTGCCCAAACTGCCCGTTTTTAATTCTGAACTTGTATACCTTTTAAGGGAATGCAGATGACAATGAATGAGGATGATTAAAGTGCCTTAAAGTATAACTGGACAAAACTTTTTTCAAATTTTCAAAGCTTTAAAGAAAAATGTAAATGTTTGCTTTTTCAAAATTGGGACATTGCTACCATTTTTTGACCAGCTCTATGTCGAGTGTTTCATTTGAGGTGAGGACAGAGATGCAGTTTTTGATTCTGAGAATGCAGATGATAGTCTTGTTGATATAGAGAGAATTTAAGGCAAGCACAAGATGGTTGTACAAGTTCAAGGAGTTTTTGGAGTCAGATATTTTGAATCACTGTTGTAGCTGTTGCCTTTTCCTTTCTCTCAGGGATGTGCTGATTTAGGCATATTCCTACAATCCTCATCCTCGGTATTGCCAACTTTTATGATTTAGTGTGAGTTTTGTGGTTTTGCTGTTTTTCTTGAAGCCCCTGCTCCTGGAGTCAGTGAATTACAATGGGAATCTCAGATTTCATTTTTTTAAGTAAGTTTCTAGCGCTCATGGTTGCAGAGATAACCTTGAAAATGTGAACCTTATAGGTTCAAAAAGAAAATAAATAAAAAGAAGCCCAATGTTGTTTTTTAAAAATCTCTTGATTTCTTTTGGAGGGCTAATGATTTTTGAATGCTTATGTTTGGCAATACTGCATTCTCATTGTCAAGAGGGTGTCTCACACTAGTCTCCTCTTCCTCTTCATCACTGTCACTAATGGTATGGCTATACTATAGAGACTATACTGCTTAACAAGTGATACCAGCCTAACCCCATAGTATAGATGCAGCATACACTAACAGGAGGGGCTTTTCTGTCAGTGTAGGAACACCACCTCTGAGAATGAAGTTAGCTGCATCAACAGAAAAATGCTTCCATTGACACAGCTGCATCTACACTGGTGTCAACACAGCCATCTCAGTCGGGGTGTGTTATTTTCACACACCTGACCAATGTAGCGATGTCGACTAACTTTCACATGTAGACCAAGCCTAAGTTTGTTGGGCTTTTCCTTTTGCCTACTCTGCTGCAGAATATATGTGAAATTGCAGAAGGATCCACTACACTCTCAGTTAGGGGGTGAGAGAAGAAAAAAAAAAGGCGGAACACAGCCAGAGCTTTTGTTTTGAACAGATCCTGTTGCTTTCTTGTCTGATAACTTCTTCCCAATCTGCTATAGATTGCAATGGTTTATGCTCCTAGACAGCAGGTTTTACAGGTGGCAAGAAACTTCTGTCTTCTGCTATCCTCAGTGGAGACCAAGGGAGATTTTCATTTAGTGTTCTTGTTCTCTTGAGAATGAAAATCACTAGAATCTGACAGTGACATCTTCCTAGAGTGGGAGGAATAAGAGTTTGTGAATTCTGCTGTTGAATCACGTGATGATGATTTACCAGTGCAGATATATTTACCAATATTATCTAACTAGCTTATGTGAGAGTCTTTCCTTTGATTTGCCTCAAAGTTCACTGGATTTGCTCAGAAAAATAAAACTAACAAGCCACAATGAGCTGTGATTTATAGTTTATTATTAGTATTATAATAGAAGAACCAAGGGCCCTCAATCAGAATTAGAGCCTGCTTATGCTAGGAGCTACAAACCTATGTAAGAACTTAGGGTCCAGCTGATGGTTGCCCTGCACTTTGTGCAGTCACATCAATGGAAAGTGGTTGCAAAATGTTACCGCTCTGACTGAGTAGTGTTTTACATCCATTTTGCATTCATCTTGCACTAGTGTAAATGACTGTATATGGTGCAAACACTGATCCAAATAGACAGGACAGAAAAAGTGTGAGGGACAGACTGCAACGGATAAGCAGAATGACCAGAATGAGGGGCGGTTAGTAAATGTCATGCTAGTTACATTTTTTTGTGGGAGGGAAAGGGGGTTTGATGCTGGCAGACCCTGTGCCAGTTCATGCCAAGGGCCTGGCCTCACTGAACACTGACAAATGCATAGCTGGAAACCAGTCCGTCTCACCTGTATGTTAGTACTGCTAAAATAGACATTAGAGTTGTAAGAACGTGTTTGGTGTTTAGACCTTAGGAGTAGCTTGTAGGATGCTGCATGTATTAGTCTCACTTATCAGCAGCCCATGTTATAAAACAATAGCAAATGTTTTCATTTAATTGTTACTATGTAACTCATCAAACAGGAAAGAAGCTTGCTATAATGCAAATGCTGGCTTCCTATGGAAAATGTTAGGTCCTGCCCAAAGAGAAGGCCTTTGAAATCAAATATGCCACTGTGAGACATCAAGGGTATACCTACACTGCAATGTAAGCCCAGGGTTAGTGGAACATGAATCAGCTGACCTGTGTTAAGGAACCCTGGGCTCTAGCATCTATATTGTATTTTAACCCTATGTTAAGACTTTTCTAGCCCTTGCTCGAACCTAGGGCTCTGGTATCTATTGCAGACCCTAGTCAAAGTAAGCATATCTCAGAGTTCCTAGTGCCCCTCCGAAATATGGCCACTCTAGCCTTAGGACCATGGTGCTCTGTGGGAAAATTTTACTGCCCATCCTGCATGTTACCAGGAAGCAGCTCACTTTGCAAAAGGCTTGATCTCCATTGCAAACCCATGCTCTCTGATAGTGTGCTTGCAATTCGGTGATCAGCAGTTAATGGGTTAATGCTGACCTGAGCTGCTGTCATTTGCAAAAGTGGGGCAGGGTTTGTGTGTGTGTGTGTGGGGGGGGGGGGCTTCCATTTTCAATAGAGTGGATTACAGATTGTTGGAATCGAGAGGACAAAGGAAATTGTCCCATGGAATTGTGGGATGCTTCTGGCTGACTTCCGGGACCTGAGTCAAGCAGAACTATGTCTACATTGCAGAGCAATAGGACTTGGACCCTGGGTCCTGGCGTAACTTGAGCTCAGACTTTCCAGACCAGCAGGGTCCTGGGACAATTGCAGTATAGATGCAAGGGGGGGTTAGGCTTCAGTCCAGGTATAAGCACAGGCTTATGTTGCAGTGTAGACATAGCCCAGAAGAACAAAGACTTTGTTAATTGCACTCTTCATCCCTTCCAGGAAGAGGAAATCTGTGCATAAACTCATTCCATCAGCTTGGGCTCTGAGGGAGAAGGGGATAAAAATCCCTGACAAGGAGAAACTTGATTCTTTTTGCTGCTTGGACTCTGAAGGGGGCAAGAATCACCAAGCATAAGCAAGCACCCCCACCAGCTGTTTTGCCTGGGTTATCCCTAAAGACATATGGAGTTTGCTTATTACAGAAGTTTCTATCCTCTTTTGGAACCTCAGAGTGTAACCCATTTGTGTGTGTTTATCTGCTTTAATCTTATAAATAACTCTTATTTCTTTTTCCTACTTAATAAAGCTTTAGGTAGTTTGTTACAGCAGTGGATCTCAAGCTTTCTAGACTACTCTACCCCTTTCGGGAGGCTGATTTGCCTTGCATACCCCCAAGTTCTCCTCACTTAAAAACTACTTGCTTACAAAATCAGACACAACATACAAAAGTGTCACAGCACACTATTACTGACAAGTTGCTTACTTTCTCCTTTTTGCCATATAATTATAAAATAAATCAATTGGACTATAAATGCTGTACTTACCTTTCAGTGTATAGTATATAGAGCAGTATAAACAAGCCATTGCCTGTATGAAATTTTAGTTTGTACTGACTTCTCTAGTGTTTTTCATGTAACCTGTTGTAAAACTAGGCAAATATCTAGATGAGTTGATGTGCCCCCAGAGACCTCTGTGTACCCCCAGTGGTATGTATGCATACCCCTGGTTGAAACCCACTGTGTTACAGGATTGGCTACAATTGTTGCCTTTGGTTTCAAATCTGAGTACAATTGATCTGAGGTAAGTGATGGGTCCTTTGGGACTGGAAGTTACCTGAATATTATTGTGATTACTGATACAAAGGACCATGCATCACAGAGACAGGCTTATCTGGACTGGTAAGATAGACTGGAGTATCAAAGGGGATTTGTTACTTGGTTAGTGAAATCTAATTATAGAATATATAACCAATTTGGGGTTTGTCCCCTATTTCCTGACAGGCTGCCCTCAGGTTGGCAACCACATTCATGAGCCACCCAGGACAGCATGACCAGGGGTGTTTCATGTTTTTAGTTATAACTTATAAGATCCCCTGTGTGCACCTGGCAGTATGCATGCCCCCAGGAGAACTGGGTGAAATTTTTCAGACTGTACTTTTTTTTTTCCTGAAAAATGCAGATGTGAGTTGACCAAAATATTTTTTGAATTTGCAGAATAGCTTCAATAGAAAAGCTCCCTCTAAAATGCTGGAAAAATGAATTTTTTTGGACATTTTTAATCACAACATTTCAGGTTTTTCAATCTGAAATAACTTTTCAGTGAGAATTTTACCTCACTATCATTTAAAAAAAAAATTCCTCTAAAACAAAATGTTTTGTTTTGGATAGAATGAATGTTTTATTTGACACACAACCAATTTTTTTCAACTTTTTTGGTTAAAAAAATTAATTTGGGTTGACCCTGAAGAAACCAAAAAATCAATTATTTGCGCTGCTCTGAAAGTGAGCAGCAGCTCTGTGTGACTTTCAACACTGCAGCTGTTGGATTTCTCTGGTTCCCTAACAGAAACACTAAAAAGGCCAGTGCATTTTGCTGGCTAGCTGGGAAGGGAATATTCTGTGTGAGACCATAAGTGACAGCTTGTTTAACACTGTCACTTTACACCAAAATTGTCAACCACCTGCCTCAGAACATCACAGCATAAATAACACTGGTTGTCTTGGGGAGCCGCTGTGATGTTTTTCACTTCTGTTGGCTTCTGCCCCTTACGGAAGCTGTTCGGACAGACTAATCTCTCAGAAAGGGAGGGATGAAAGAGAATTTTGAACAAAATCCTGTTTGTAATTGGGGCTGTGTTTGCTCTTTTTTAGGCTAAATAAGTAGACCATCAGTAACCCCATCTCCTTTTCTCTCCCAAAAAACATTTAATCACAAAAGACCAGCTCCGAGCTCCTAACCTCCCTTTTCCATTCCCTGCAATTTACAGGTTGCAAAGAAAACATAGATGAAAATGATGCTTGAAATGACAGTCACAGGGTTTTAAGCACCTCATCGTTTCGGCTGGGTTACTATTTTGTTTTGAACTGTGGTATTTTGGTGTCCTGATGCCAGGAAGTGCAGAAATGCTCAACATTAAAAAAATATGACTTAGCTCTTACATAGCATGTTTCATTATCCAAAGCTTTTCAGACATTAACTAATTATTCACCCTACTGTCCCTGTGAGGTAGGTAGATAACAGTTACCGTGATGATTATTGTCCCCACTTTATAGATAGGGAACGGGAGGCAGAAAGTGAGGGCCTATTCCAACACAGTGCTGTGCACCACAGACACTGACTCCGTGGGTGCTCCAGCCCTGGAGCATCCATGGGGAAGAAAATAGTGGGTGCTCAGCACCCACTGGCAGTCTTGCCAATCAGCTCCACCCCCCAGCACTTCCCACTTGCCAGTGGGCCCTACCTATCAGCTCCCCCTCCTCCCTTCCAGCGCCTCCTGCCTGCCATGATCAGCTGTTCAGTGGCATGCAGGAGGAACTGTGGGGAGGGGGAAGAGCAGGGGCAAGAAGAGGTGGGGCAGGGCTGATGGAAAGGCGGGAAGAGGCAGAGCTGGGGTACGGGCTTAGGGGAAAGGATGGAGTGGGGTCAGGGCCTGGGGCCGAGCGGGGGTGAAGCAACTCCTGGGGAAATCCCACAGTCGGTGCCTCTTCTGTGCACTTTTAATTCCTGGCATCAAGCAACATTCTGGCTTACACTCTAAGGGTATGTGTACCCAATAAAGAAAAACCCATGGCTGGCCTGTGCTGACTGACTATGCTCTGGGACCTTCCCACCTTGCAGGATCCTAGAGCCCAGGCTCCTGATGAACCCTGAAAGTCTACACACAAATTGACTACACAGCCTACACAGCATCAGCCCAGCAGAGGGAGGGCATGTCTACACAGCAAAGAAAAACCCATGGCTGGACTGTGCCAGCCAGTGTGGACTCACGGGGCTGGCACAGGCCAGCGGTGGGTGTAGACATGCCCTCTGCAGGCCTTGCATCAGTACTTTAGAGTATGTTTAGACTACAGTTTGTGGCCTTGTCTACATAAGACAGTTGAACTCTAAAGGTATGAGTTTTTTAAACTGATTAAGTTAAACTACTGCAAAAGGCTATATAGACAAGCTGTTTAATCCAGGCTTTTCCTTTCAGTTTAGTTTAAAAAGGATTAGAAATCAATTTAAACTAAACCACTGTTACTGAAATAAGAGTCTCCACAAACGAATTTGTACTTGACTGTCTAAACTGGTTTAAAAACAGTTTTAAAACAGTACAAATTTCTCATTCAGAGATTGAAAATGCTGGTGGAGACACAAACTACTAATCTCTCTGTCCGGGAACAAACACTGTGGTGTGTTTAAACTAGTATTTAATCAACCCTGAGCTCAAATCACTAAACCATGGTTTTCGTCTTTAAAACAAAACATGCACGAAGAGATAACGGAATTTTCCAGAATGGGCAAAAAGACTTGATTGTGACGAGTTTTTATTTCATCCCAGCTGGTCTAATTGTAACATTCCGTTCTCACAAATCTGTCAAGTAAACTCATGGCATTTGATTCTGGACTGCTGAATTTAAAGCCTAGTATAAACATAAAATCCTACTATGGTTTTCAGTTTTTCTCTCCGTTATGTGGATGTTACCAGAACAGTCTGAACTGATGTCATGCTTTTTAAGTAATTCACATTTTAGATGGCACATGAGCCTTCAGCCAGCATAACCAATACACCTTCATGGAGCTAGCAAAGCTCAGCATGAGCATAAATAATTCAAAGCTTTCCCAGTCTTTAGAACTCTTGAGTGAAAAGAGTAGTTCTACTTTTTAACATAAATCCCCTGACGTGTATAGGGGGAAGATGTACCTCCAATATGTGTGTGTGTGCTGTATTTTAGGGATTTGTTCACAGGGATCAGAGAAACAGGTTGCTTTTGTTAGAGACACTAGATGAAGGAGTACCCGGAGATAAAAGAGGAATTCTGTGTCTTTTGTAGGCAGGTATATAGAGTGGTACCCATTTAAATTAGTGCCTAATAAAGGAAATGACCTGCTGGTTGGAAAGATTTCCTGTGAAGTAAATGAGAATGTACAGCCCTTGGAAGTGAGTTCCTGATAAAGGAATAGACTTGTTCTAAGAACAGACTTGTGCATCCAAAAATAAATAAATAAAAAATGGAAAATTGAGATGATAAAAATATAGCTCACTATGTGCTTAACAAGTTTTTATTGTTCCTTTATTAAAATGCATTTGAAGCTCATTAGAGAAGACGAGGCCTATGACAGAGGGATAGCACTTTGCCTGGAGTGACACAGACATTCACTTACTGGTTATGGTCTCTGACTTCCTAGGCCAGCAGGGGTTAGGATAGCTCTGAAAGTAGAAGCATTCAATGGAAGTGGTGGGCAGAAGTGAGGGTGGATTGATTCTTAATGCAATGACAAAAACTTAGAGGAACCTCTTGGGAAAATAAAATACCTTAAAGCCAAATTCTGCCTACTGGAGTGTGTGTATGTGTGTGTGTGCACATGCATATCTCCCACTGAGTTGCACACTGTATGTTATCCAAGTGGGAGGAGGCCAAAACTGAAGAGAGAAAAAAAAAGAAGTCCTCTCCAAACAGACCCCAGCCAGCAGAGTTCCTAGTTCTTTTATTGTTCTGAGAGGCAGGCAGGCAGGCCTTTTCTCTTTCCCTTAGGCAGCAAATTAGGGGAGGAGCAATTTAGCCAAGTTTCTAAGGCTCTTATCTCAGAGCCTTGAGTCACACCAGACAAACTTATATTCTGAAAATAAAGTCTCTAAGACCCAAATCAGGTTAATGTCCTGGAGCCTACAACTCATAGCAGTGAACAGTCCCTTCTCTCCCTTTTTTAAGCTTCCTTTTCCTGTTTCTATATCCCAGCCCTAAGGGTGGGCTGCTCCTTGACTATATCCAGGCTGTCTTGGCTGGGAGCTCCAGATTGTCCCTTAAAGGGGTAGAACACGTATCTGTGGGCTGTATATAATTTGCACTGAACTAGCATTCTGGCTTACTTTGATATTAGTGTTTTAAACAGATGAATGCCACTGAATAGCCACAATACCCTGAGGGTTTCTACCGTCCAGTTAAATTTCATTGATTACTACAATTCCTTCATCAATGAAAAAGAACAACTTGTAAATATGAGTCAAATTCTAAGTAAGGATCCCTTGGAAGTTAAAAGGAGTGACCTGGCTAATGTGCCTTCATGATTAGTCAGAGACATTTACAATGGCTAGTTTGGTATTTTTGGTTAATATAAATTATCAATAATCAAATGCTTATTTTCCCCGGTATGCAGTGTTGTAGCCATGTTGGTTCCAGGATATCAGAGGGACAAGGTGGGTGAAGTAATATGTTCTATTGAACCAACTTCTGTTGGTGAAAGAGACACGCTTTCAAGCTTACACAGAGCTCTTCTTCAGGTTCTGTATAAGCTGGAAACCTTGTCTCTCTCACCAACAGAAGTCAGCTCAATAAAAGATATTACCTCACCATCCCTGTCTCTCTATTTTTTCCCCTATTCATTTTGGTCCCTTCATAAGGTGTACACAGGCTCTGCAAGGGTGGTGGTGTTTATATAGGCTCCCTTAACTGAGGGAGCGCTTAGCAATTGCTATTCAGGTTTGCAATGCCAGTTCCCCAGCTGCTGCTGGATGTTCATACAGCAGCTGTGGTCACCTTTCTGCCACCTGGGCTTGGCAAGTAGTCTTAAATTCAAGAGGTGCTTACTCAGTGCATTCCAAGTTTTCAGAACTTGATGTAGCAGTCAATGAGACTTACCTGTAAAACTTTGCAAGCATGAGGATTTTATTTTTCTTCTTCAGAGTTTTAGGGGGATCAAAATTAGCCCGTGATTATGAAGAAACTACCACACCCCTATGAAGAAAACCACTGAGACTTGCAGAGCTAGGGTTAGAACCTTAGCTTTGGTTGCCAACTCTTGGCAAATTTTTATAACAAATCTTGTGATATCTTGGGGATGGGAGCTGGATCTCATCAGTTTCTGACTTATGGCTTCACTCGTGTGAAATTTTGCCCAATCTAAAATGACTGCTGTCTCCTGTCACCTCAACGGCACTGGAGCTACAAGTTGTCCTCAGCAAGATGGCCAGTGTATTTTTTGACATTTACATGTGAAAGTGAGGCTGCCCCATTGTTTCCAGTGGGGCTGAAGCCAGGCTGCACTTGGAGAGGATGATGTCCTCTTACTCATGGGTGAGGGCCTGGGAAGAAGCAGAAGAATCTGGAGGTGCTGGGAATGATACTGAGATGGTGGCATCAGGGAATGGAAACGGGTGAGGAAACTATGGAGAGTCTGGGAAATGTGTGTGTGTGTGTATGTGTGTGTGTGGCGAATGGGAGGCAGACTGAGTGGGATGTGTGTTCAGGGGAATGTGGGGGAGCAGGAGGAAGATTCGGGACAAAGGATACTAGGATACAGATTCTGGAGGGGGATCACTATAGAGCAGGAGAAGCAGGAGGCAGCAAAAGTAAGTGGTTTTGGAAGGTTGGGAGAAAAGTTGTTTCTTGTGTTAAAACTTCAGTGGGTTTGTGCAGTCAGAGTGATGCCGTGGTGCTACAGATGAATGTCTGTATCTCCTTCCCCCCAGCTTTTTGGGCAAAGTTACTCCACTGTTGCACTAGTTCTCTAACTTTTTACTAAGGGAACCCACCACCTGCATTTTGTCTCTTTTTTGCAACCCACCATTACATATAGTATGTCTTCTCCTCCTCTGCTGCTGCTGCTTTTTTCTTGCTCTGCTATGGGGGCACTGACCAACCACAGCACCACCCTCTGCCCAGCACTGCAACCTTAATCCTGGCCTGGTGGAGATGGGAGGCCGCTGGGAGGGGGCAATATGGGAGTGCAATACCCCACATTCTCCCTTCAGCAGAGACTCCTGTCCCAAGGGCCTGAGCCCACCTCCCTGCTCCAGGCATTGTGACAGGCACATGGGTTCACAGTGCCACTCAGGTTTGGCTCAGCTGTCTCTCCTGTTATGATGGACAGGTGGCTGGGCCAAATCTAAGTGAGTGGCATTGGCCAGGTTCGCAGTGCCCCACGGGTTGAGCCTGGCTGCCCTTCCATGATAACACAGGGCTGGTTAGGCCAAATCTGAATGAAGCTACTACCCCATGTGCCATGTTGCAATACTCAGAGTAGGATGCTGGGCCCAGTCCCTATGACAGCCCTGCACTCAGCCCGCAGTGGCAGCTCCTGACTTCACTTTCCATGTTTCCCCTCTCACTCCAGGCCTCCTCTCACACGGGCCCCACAACCCATCTAGAACCTTCCTGTGTCCCACTCTTTGGAAGACACTGAGCTCTCGGAAGGACCCCAATGCTCTAAGCAAAGGAGGGCAACATACTCTCACAAACACAGAAAGGCTTATCCTAGTCCCTCTGAAGTCAGTGGCCCAAAACAACTCCTGCTGAGATCAGTGGGAGCAGCATTGGGCCTACAAAAGGTGGGTGGCAAGGGAGGAGATTGTTTCTATTTTTAGGTATTTAGGTAGCACTCAGATACTATAGCCTTGTGGGCCATGGAAGCACTTTGCAAGACTGAAATCAAAGAGAAGAGAATTGGGCCCTAATCTATCCAGCACAAAAATCACTAATAAGCTTACTTACAACCTGTTTTCTTCAAAGGTAGCTAGGTTTCCAAGGACATTTAATAATATGGAAAGCCTGAAGGGGCAATAACAAGCCACTGGTGAGCTAATGACAAACAAATGAGCAAAAGTCAAAATTTCAATTTTTGTAATGGCCTACAACTCACATCAAATTGTTTTTTACTTCCTTCAGACTTGGCAGAAACATTCTTCTTTGCATTCAGAGTAAATCTTAAAATTTTCAGCCTAAACCAGTTTTTTTCCAAGCCAAATGTATGAGGGTGCTAAGATAGGGATTTAAAATGGAAGCTGTTTGCAGTCTTAATTTTGAAAAAGCTAGGGCCTTTCTGTAACTAACCGAATCCAATCTACTGGGAATATTTAAAGGAATAAATAAACCGTTTATTCAGACCTGACCTGAACCATTCAGTTTTATCTTAGGTATTGAATATATACAATATGGCCCAAGTGGTAATTGTTACTTTTGAGGAATTGTTGCCTGAGTACAATGAGTTTAACAGGACTCATTAATGTTATGAGCTTGACATTGACCCTCTATACCCAGGAGATGTGATATACATTTTATTAGCAATGTGTACTGAGGATGAGCTAAATGGAGTCTGTGGAATGGCGGATATGGAATATAAAACAATGTATACATATTTTTGTGTTGGTGGGTGCCAACCCCATCCCAGGTAGTTCATAACATGAATTCTTTCATCAGATCCTTGGTCCTGAAATGTTGACTTGTCTACCCCAGTGGTTCTCAATCAGGGGTACATGTACCCTTGAGGATACACAGAAGTGTTCCAGAGGGTACATCAACTCATCTAGCTATTTGCCTAGTTTTACAACAGGCTACATAAAAAGCACTAGCCAAGTCAGTGCCAATTAAAATGACTTGTTTATACTGTTCTATATAACTATACACTGAAACATAAGTACAATATGTATATCCCAATTAGTTTATTTTATAATTATATGGTAAAAATGAGAAAGTGATCTGTTTTTCAGTAATAGTGTGCTGTGCCACTTTTGGATTTTTATGTCTGATTTTGTAAGCAAATAGTTTTTAAATGAAGGGAAACTTGTGGGCATGTAAGACAAATCAGACTCTTAAAAGAGGAGTACAGTTGTCTGAAGAGTTTGAAAGCCACTGGTCTAGGCCAGGGGTCGGCACCTTTCAGAAGTGGTGTGCCGAGTCTTCATTTATTCACTCTAATTTAAGGTTTCATGTGCCAGTAATACATTTTAACGTTTTTAGAAGGTCTCTTTCTATAAGTCTATTATATATAGCTAAACTATTCTTGTATGTAAAGCAAATAAGTTTTTTAAAATGTTTAAGAAGCTTCATTTAAAATTAAATGCAGAGCCCTCCCGGACTGGTGTCCAGGATCCGGGCAGTGCCACTGAAAATCAGCTCATGTGCTGCCTTTGGCACATGTGCCATAGGTTGCCTACCCCTGGTCTAGGCCAAACCCAATTCCTTTATTCTGGAGCTGTTACTTCCCTCTCTGCGTTCCCCTCCAATTCATGCGACTGACATGTTGTGGAAGGACAGTACAAACAGGCAGCTACCTCAGAGACTGATTTTCTGCTGCTTTATGAAGCAGGCAACAGGGAGTGCTGACTGCCAAAAGCTGGGACTGGACAACAGGGGACTGATCACTTGACAGTTGCCTTGTTCTGTTCATTCCCTCTCAAGCATGTGTCACGGCCACTGTTGGAGGACAGAATATTGGGCTACATGGACCATTGGTCTGACCCAGTACAGCCACTCTTGTGTTCTTATATTCAAAGTGGAATGTCATCCTCTCTGTGATGTGCCTGACTGTCCCCAACCTGGGGAGAGTTCCATAGCTACTATTGTATTCAAGTTATTCTACCCCTAACACCCACTATTTGATTCAAAGAACAAAAAAGGAGTAAGTTGGTTCATCTTTCAATGGAGTCTCTCTCCCATCAACAAAGCATCATTAAGGTAAAGCAGAAGAAACACTGCTCTTTTTAGCCACAGATCACAATCTGTGATCTGTTGGAGAATCTTTGGGAGGGATGGCAAGTGGGACTTACCTGCTTACCTACACAATACTGGCAGCGGGCCAGGGAGAAAAATGTAATAATAATACAAAGTGACATGTCACTCTCCTGACACCTCAGCAAATGTCTACAGTAGAAAAAAGCAGTGGCATAGATACTTCTAATGAGTTGTTATGTAATAGGAACTCTTGATTCCCTCACATCTCCCTTCCTCATGCAGTTGGACAGCCCCTCAGGATAATTTTTCTGGCACATACAGCATATTAAGAGGTTTCTAGAAAAACTTCTTTGTAGGAGACAGTGTGGCCCAGTAAACGAGGGATGCAAGGGAACCTGGGTTTGAAGCCTACTGCTGTGTGATCTTGGCTAAGTCACTTAAACCTTTCAGTGACTCAGTTTCATCATCTGTACAATGGAGAGAATGATACTTACTTACCTTTATAAAGAGCATTCATATCTTCTGATAGATGTGCTGGTTTCTGTGGGATGTTAATGACACTGGTACTAGTACCAAGGGTGCTAATAATGATTCTCTTTGTTAATCTTTAGCTTGATCTCTGGTCTGTACAGAAAGCTGATGTCAGTTACTATGGGACTTTTATATACCTAGTGATGAAACACCTAACACATGCAACCTGCTGACAGGTTGTGTCTTCACAAGGAAGGAGATGAATTTTTTTCTACAAGCATGACAATTACTGAACCTTGGCCACATTAATATATTTACACTCATTGTCTGCTGCTCACAGGCCCTTCTCCAAGCTCAGCTAACAACATCTGACAAACCATCATTAACAGTTGACTGTGATAAATGTCTCTTCGCTGCAACAGACTTCAGCATTACATAGCTGACCTGAGTTTAGGGAATCAGACCTTAATAGCCTTCAAATGCAAATTAGGTACAAGTTCTACTGGAGTAGTGCTATGGTTAAATGGACAACCTCTTTTCTCGTGTGAGCAATTTTAACAAATTGCCCTGTTTCCTTGCTTTTGCCTTCTCTCTTTTCTCTCTTGCAATTCCCTTATTTGTTTCTACATCTGGCATTAGTGTATCATGTTAAGAGTCATATTTCCCTGTCAAAAAGTTAAGGAACATGGTTCTTCCTTGACTCCACCTTTCCCTTCCACTTCCTTCAGTACAGATTAACCACACTGGATTATTGGATCCTGCCGAGAAAAACCCCAGTTCAATATACAATATGTCCGTCTGTGGCTGGCAGGGATGTATTGGAACAGATGTGTGTTGTCTCCAGGATGATGGAGGTGCAAAGCTAAACTGAACAGTTCTGATTTCTGCATGGTTCACACAAATACTCTCCTAATTGGCAGAATGAGCCCCTTAACCATATCATAATAATGTAGTAGGAGTGTTTGTGATAAGTCTCTCATTCAGCTGAAATGGAGGTGCTACCACAAACCCTCCCTTACAGTGCCAGGCAAATGCATGTTTTAGAGTAGTGGTTCTCAACCAGGGATACACAGAGATCTTTCAGGGGATACATCCACTCATCGAGATATTTGTCTAGTTTTACAACAGACTATGCAAAAAGCACTAGCAAAGTCTGTACAAACGATAATTTTATACAGACAATGACTTGTTTATACTACTGTATATACTGTACACTGAAATGTAAGTAAAATATTTATATTCCAATTGATTTATTTTATAATTATATGGTAAAAAGGAGAAAGTAAGCAATTTTTCGGTAATCGTGTGCTGTGACACTTTTGTATTTTTATGTCTGATTTTGTAAGCAAGTAGTTTTTAAGTGAGGGTGAAACTTGGGGTATACAATTCAAATCAGCTTCCTGAAAGCGGTACAGTAGTCTGGAAAGGTTGAGAGCCATTGTTTTAGAGGAAGAGCAAGACTTGCCTTGAAGTGGATGCTCTTCAAACTCCCTTTTCACCTCCTTCCTGAAAAACCAAGGGGAAAATATGTTCTAGCTCAACCACAGGATATGGGCTTGATGCAGGAATTGCAGGGTGAAATTATATGTCCTGTGTTATATAGGATGTCAGATTAGATTACCATAGTGATCTTTCTGCTCTTAAAATACATGAAACACCTGCTACTCATCCTCTTGCTCATGAAGCTGTCATTGTTTTCATCCCTTCTGTTCTCTTCCTATTTACAAAACTGTTTGGCTCCGGTCAAGTCATTTAACCAGTGCCTGTCTCCTGAGCGGTAACACGAGGTGCTTTCAATATGTAAAGTGTGTAGTCCAGTGGATAAGGCAGGCAATGTGGGGTCTATTCCTACCCGTGTCAGTGATTTGCTCCTTGACTAGAAAAGTCACTTAGGGTATGTCTACACAGCAATTAAACACCCAAAATACAACACAGGTCAGGTGACTTGGGCTTTCAAGGCTCGGACTGTGAGGCTGCAAAATTGATGTGTAGCCGTTCAGGTTCAGGCTGGAGCCTGAGCTCTGGGATGCTGAGAGGAGGCGCTCAGGCTCCACTTCAAGTGTGAATATCTACATAGCAATTTTTAGCCCCGCAAGCCAGTCAGCTGACCCAGGCCTGCTGCGGCCATGCTGTGGGTCTTTTATTCCAGTGTAGATGTATTCTGAGGGCTCAGTTATGCCTGGTGCTTACACAGCATGGGAGACGGTCCAACATCTCATTTGCCTTTGCAGATCCCACATGAGAAGGCCAAGCATAATTGCAGTCTCTGCTCTCAGAGGAAAACAGGGACCAATCCTTCTTTCTTCACTTGGGCGTGCAAGTGTACCAAAAAGGCAGGGGAGAAATTGGATCGTGGCCCCAGTATCTCTCTGCACTACTATGAGTGATGAGACCAAGGCAGAGAGGGACTAGAATGCACCCTGATGGAATGTTGCAACAGGCACTTTCCTCTCTGCATATGTGAGGCATAGTTGCTCCCTGTGCTTTACCCAAGGGAATAGGTTCTTTGTGCTGCGCCCATATAAGGTGGTGCCTAAATGGCCCAATTAAACCCTTAATATCACCTAGCCTCAGTTTCCCCACCTGCATAAGTGAGGATAGCGATACCCACTATCTTTTGTAAAGCACCTTTAACCTATAACAGCCAAGTATTATCATTTAGTACTAGCTGATGAATCACTCCACTAGGTGGAGAGGCTTATTCTGACTTTCTATGGGTAATTTGTTCCAGTGCAGCTAAACCCTATGAATATGTTTTCAGAGCTCAAAACAACAGGCTCTGTGGAATGGCTATTCGGGTCTCCTGAAGTGTCAGCTTGGAATGAGTGACAGACATGAAGGCCTTGTAGTAGCAAGGCAGTGACATCCCTAGTTTTCCTTCCCATGTAATACTGCCAGCCAACCCCATTAAATTTCCTGGATTTCAGGAATAGCTGAACTACACTGTTATGTGTTGCCATTTCTCTGTTTTCAGTGATTCATAAACCTCTTGTTGGTTGAAGGTGAACTGAAGAGAATACAAATATTGAATGTGGGTCAGGAGGCCTTCATATTAACTGTGAGATTCCACCAAATGTGCAACACTAGAGATGGATTCTGTACTTGGCATTAAGTTCCACCATGATGCCATTGTTTTCCTACCAATTCAAGGGCTTCGAATGGGGAAAAAACTGAGATTGAAACAGGCACTCGGACACTAATGTGATGGGGGCCATATAGGTAGGTAGGAAGGAAAAAAACAGCCCCAGGCTCTATCAAAATAAAAGATATATGTGGCATAAAGATTTTATTGCCACCTGTTTTGGAAGATGTCTCTAACACAGGTGTCTCTCTAACTTTAGTGAATGGTATAATCACATTAATCCATGTGTTCTGCCTCATCTATCAGATTATCTAGTGGTTGCAGCAGGGTATTTAGAGGGAGAGCACCTGAGCTCTCTTTCTGAGAGAGGTAGTCTAACTCTCATCATCTGGTTGACTGACACTCTCTCCAGAGGTTGGGGCTTGGGAATCCAGGTGCAGTTCGCATAGACTTCCTGTGCGAATTTGGGCAAGTCACTTAGGGTATATCTACCCTGCAGTGTCATTACAGCACATGCAGACACACTCGAACTAGCTTTAATTTAGCTAGATCAAAGTTAGCTTGAGTAACAGTAGCAGTGAAGGTGCAGCAGCATTGGTGGTGTCATGGGCTAATCCTGCCTGCTGGGGAACCAGGGTACACACTCTAGCAGCTAGCTCGTGCCACCTGCCCCTGCTGCTATGGCTTCACTACTGTTAGTATCCAAGCTAGCTAGGTTGAAGTTGGCTTGAGTAGGTCTACCTGTGTTACAATCACACCTTCCAACTGTAGTGTAGACATACCCTCTTCTCTCTGTGCCTAAGTTCTGCATTTCTCAGACGGACTTCCCTACCTCACAGGAGTGAAGATAGATACATTAAAGACTGTGAGTGCTCTGATCCTATGATAATGAAGGCCACATAAGTACTTTAGATAGACTCTACCAATGAGTTGATGTACAACCCTTAATAGTCACTCGAGAGGTCACTTACTTTATCTGTGCCTTAGTTTACCTATCTGTATATAGGGCACATTGTTTATGTTACAAGGATGTTCTAAGACTTGGTGTTTGTGAAGCACTTTGAAATCCCTTGTAGGGAGGCTGAAGTTTTATATTTGCTGTAAATAACATTTACAGAAATACTTGTGTGGGGCAACACGGAAGGAGGTAAAGAATGGCCCAATATCCAGATTTTAGCTGCAACAATTCACTTAATGCTTGTGTGATTTTTTTTTAAAAGCTGTGATTGAATAAATAAAACAAACTGCACAATCCTGCAGACAATGAGGCAGATTCTCTGTGGAGTCCAGCTCCTGCTGAGCTTACCCAGGTGCAGCTTTTGGAAAACTGGCTCCCTGATTCTCTGCTCCAGCACAAGTTAAAACAGCCTATAGTACCCAGCAAAAGTTGGAGTAGTGTGGCTGCAGGAAAGGAGGCATAGAAGCTGGCTCTGGAAGTTGTTTGTCTACAGGGAAATCCCACACACTTTGGATATACTCAGCAGGGAATTTAGAGGAGGTTTCTGTGTTCCGTTTGTGCCATGTGAATCAGCAGAGAATGTGCTGTCTGTATGCAAGGAATATAGATGAAGAAAAATGACCATCCTAATGGAAGTAGCCTGAGTTTCTTCACCTCCTCCAGAGAGTCAGTTCTAACTCAGAACAAAGTACATAAATGCAGGGATGGTGCATGAAACCTCATTAACTTAATCTGTGGCTCACCCTACGAATGGCTTGTCCACCATTTTGGATTCTTTGCCAAACAAACATAGTTCTTGTATAAAGAGCACCTGCAAGTAGGTCTGCTTCAAGCAAAAGAAAAGTAATGGGAAAAAATAAAATGCAAGAGGGATGTAAAATGCTGGGAGCATATCCTTTCTGTCCAGCCCACCTGCTCTCAAATTAAGAAGTAAGGAGAGAAAAAGGGAGAAAGGAAATTAAAGATTTATTCCCTGGAATTCACCAGGGCAAGGAGTGTTTGAGACTTCCTTGTCACAGGCCCTTTGACTGTAATGCAATTATATTTAATCATCCCCCTTATAATCACATTTTCACCTGCTTATGTGTCTCTCAGGGATTTTTTTTTTTTGTAATTACCTTTGTGTTTGAGTGTGAGGGTCTCAGCATCATTTGGATCTGTTACAGTTTTGATCCCTTATGAGGACTGGTTTAGTTTTTAAAGATGGGCCTGAACCAGATAGCTGAGATCTAGATTTCAGCCCTGTCTGCAATGTTCACTGATTTATGGATTCTTGGTCTCAGTTTATCCAGACATAACCTTCAGATTCAGATCTGGATCCAGGTTCCAGCTCAGTGTTCTCAAAATCAGATGCAAAGTTTTGTGTTCAATGCTCTTTGTAACTTGTTTTTGTTCCTGTTGCATAGCTTTCACTACCATATAGTACTCTAGTCACCTGCTTATGCTCCTTCTTCAAATACTGATGCAAAAGCAAAGCAAAACTCATATGAATAAGTGTATCTACTTGGTAGTATAAATATATATATAACTCTTTAAGAGGAATAAATAATAGGAAATGAGATACTTACCCAAAAAACTCCAGCACCAAACAAACAAAAAACTACCCCGCCCTCTCTGTACTTTCACGCACCTCTGGTCCTTCATTGTGTCCTGGCTTGTCTGTGGCCCCTATTCTGCAACATTGCTATGCATGGGGTTTGCCCAGATGAAACTCATTGCAGGATTGGGGCCTAAATCTGTGTCTAAGGGCCTGATCCTGTAAATCTTTAGGCCCAGATCCTCAAAGATATTAGGCACCTGACTCTTAGTGATTTAAATGGTAGTTAGCTGCCTAAATACCTTTAAGGATCTGGGCCTTATTCACTTGAGTAATGCCATTGACTTAAATGAGTAAGGTCTACTAATATGTATCAAAATTTGCAGGATTAGGTCATTGGATGATAAATTTCTTGTGGCAGGGACCGTCTCTGCACTCGTGAACTGTACAGTACTGAGTTCATTAAATGCTTAAATAACAATACAAAAGTAAGAAGGTTAGATCTACTGTTCTTAATATACATATTTTATCTTCATAATGCAAATATTTATAATGAAGACTGGCCTGTGTCCTTGCAGAACTCATCTCTTCTTCTCCCCCTCTCCTCCCCTCTGGCTCAAAGCAGCTTGCCTCTTCCTAGCCTCACATTGTCGAAAGGCAGCTAACACCTCCAGGCTGCTGCTGGCCACCAACGTAACCTACATGCCTCTTGTCCCCCAGTTACAGTGTGGGCAGGAAGGGGTTAAGCCCTAAGGATGCATTGTGCACCAGGGCCCAGGGAACCTGACTGCAGGGGCTTCAGCAAATCTGGCCAGAGAGGTAGCTCAGCAGAGGAGGGAGTCTCACTGCTGGTGGGTGGGTGGCAAGCAGGAATCTGGCCAGCAGCAAGGACCCACCAGTACTGATTGGGGATGGGGGAGAGACAGAAAATATGGGACAATTTGCCCCTTTTTAAGAAAGAATGGGGACACCTGCAGGAGGGCTTAAATACAGGACTATCCCTTTAAAAACGGGACATCTGGTCACCCTACTCAGACCTCTTCCTAGGTCATAACATCCAGGCTATGAGTAAATACTGCAGTTTCTCTTTGCATAACAGCTCTGAGATACAGCCTTTCTTGTCCATCCACACAGCTAGAACTCTCACCCAGGCTTTCATCATCGCATGTCTCAGATACTGCAACATTCATCTCTCTGGCCTTGACAAATGCAGTCTTGCCTCACTTATAGCCATTCAGAATGTGTTGCAAACATCATTTCCCCAGCCTGTCATTTTGCCCATGTCACCTATCTCTTTGCATCCCTCCCTCTTCTCTATCACATCAAATATAAGCAGCTTGTACTTACTTTCAACGCCCTTCATGGGCTATCCCCACTCAACCCATCCTCTCTCTTTCACTATTGAGATGTTGATTCCCAACTGTGAATGGCCCATAGTACCGGCCTCTATTGCTCATTTGTTAATTTGCTAACAAGCACTTTTGTGTTTTCTCCCATGCTCCCCTCATGCTTGTGGGAGCTCTCCGTAAACATCCGCAAAACTATCTCATTAAAATCCCTTCAAGTCCATCCTGAAAACTCTCCTTTGCCGTGATGTCTACCAAACACTTGATGATGGTTAGGCAGCTGTTGTGCTGATACCACTGTCTATCATGCTGACCAACATCCTTGTACTCCCCCATCAAACTCTCTCTCTCCATCTGTTGTCTCTTGACTTTTTACTTAGGGTATGGCTACACTTGCACTTCAAAGCGTTGCCGCGGCAGCGCTTTGAATTTTCGAGTGCGGTCGCAGCGCCAGCGCTGGGAGAGAGCTCTCCCAGCGCTGCATGTACTCCACATCCTCTATGGGTGTAGCTTGCAGCGCTGGGAGCTGTGCTCCCAGCGCTGCGGCACTGTTTACACTGAGACTTTACAGTGCTGTATCTTGCAGCGCTCAGGGGGGTGTTTTTTTCACACCCCTGAGCATGAAAGTTGCAGCGCTGTAAAGCGCCAGTGTAGCCATGGCCTTAGATTGTAAGTTCTGTGAGGTAGGGCCATCTTTTCATTCTGTTCGTATAGTGTGTAGCACAGTGTGATCTTGGTCCGTGACTAGGGCATTTGGAAGGAAGAGTGAGATGCTCTGAATGTGAAAAGTTTCTGCTGTAATACATTAAAGGCTTCCCAGAGAAAGAAATATAAGTAGGTTTTTCTAGAGAGGGGGATAATGATATGCTAGTTGCAATGGACTAAAGCAGCAAAGATATCTCGAACAGGTTGCCGCTAGGGTTTTTAATCAGGTTTTTAGTTTCCAGTAGCTTCTCTATCTATAACGAAAGAGAAGTATTGTTTATTTCTAAATTACCATTGGGATGGCTGCTGTCCTCTAAATATTAAATCCAATGCTTGTGTTTTGTTTTTCTAATCCCTTGTTGTTTTTGGTTGCATTTTTACAACCTTCTGGTTTTTAGAGCTTTTGTAACATACATGTTTGTGACTGAATAGGATGAGAAAGTGATGCTACCTTAATATCCTACAGTTTTCTGTTTTCTATTGAATCATGAGTGCCAAGTCTGCATGAGTACTATTTTCACATATCAGAAAGCCTGCGGGACTTTCATTTATTAGTGCAAGCTCCCTGAATATTCTGGTATTTCTACTGTTAAAGGGTTAATGTGTGCTCTCCCTCTCTGCTGAGCAGCCCAGCTACCAAAGATAACCAGCTTTGCACATGGATAGATATGTAAAACTTGGAAATCTCTGTGTTATACATGCCATTAATCACCAACCGAGACAGGAGAACAGCTTGCTGGAGAATATGAGCAATACAAAAATGGAAAAGTCAACCAAGTCACAACTGAAATACTGTTCTGGTTTTGTCAAATGCATTTTGCTACAAAGTTTTGGTTTAAATCATATCTGCTAATAATCACACACTAATTGTTATTAACACTATAATTATAAAGAAAAATGAGTGACAGAGGAAAGCTAACAAGCTCAGGAGTTTGTTTGAACAAATAGCTAGAGTGAGATTCTCTGCTGCGCCTTTAACAGAGTGCCAAACTCGCAGCCCAGAAAGATGGAGGGGACTATGGTGATTTTAAGCCACCTTTGTGCCCCCCTAACCCTGGCCTGTACCAAGGCCTGTCTAAGGGTACGTCTACAATGGAGGTGGAGGTATGATTTCCAGCACAGGCAGACATGCCTGTGCTAGCTCTGATCCAGTGTGCTAAATATAGACATGGAGCCATGGAGGTACAAACAGTGGGAGGGGTTAGCCACTCCCAGTATGACCCCCTCCAAGGCCCTAGGTATGTCCTGGAGTGACTAGCTGCTTGTATCACCATAGCCACACTTCTACTTTTGGTGCACTAGCTCTCACAGCAAGTGCAGATGTGTCTAACCAAGCCAGAAATTACACCTCTAGCTCCAGTGTAGATACCTTAAGTTATGTCATCCCCTTTTGTTGCCCTTTGGGTTATGGCACTGGTTGGAATTTCTGAAGCAACGTGGCCTCCCTGCTGACATGAGGGGAACCTGGGGCAGGAGGGTCATGTGTCAGGGCTTGTAACGGAGTCTTGGGGAAGTAGTCTGGTGTCCGTAGTCTGCAGTGTATGTTCTGGGGGAATCCTCCTCTGCCCAGAACTGGGGCTTTTAAGGGCCTCTTTATGCCACTCTGCCCTCTTGTGCAGCATAAAGAGGCTGGATAAGGTGTGGGAATCTCACTCCTAAAGGTTAAGGAGAGTTTCTTGATTCTGTAAAATTTGGAAACAAAACAAGGGTGCGGGGAGGGAATAGTTAGCTGAAAATCTTAGCATCTTTGAAATCCCATTTGGCATTGGTTCAAGAACATGGCAAAAGTTGGATGGACAGTTGGTGGTGGCGGCGGTGTGTTTCTTAGTTTCTCTGTATGCGTTACTTTGTTCCTAGGATAAACAAAAGGAATAATGCCATCTGGTAAATAAGGCCCCAATCCTGCCATCAGTTCTGTGCTGGGGGTTCCTTGCATCTGAGTGGAGACCTGTTGACTTCCTCAGGGCTCTCTGCAGGGACCTGCCTGCTCAGATACAACTCCAGGACTGGAGTTGTCTCTAATACTGGATACTCTATCTCTTAGTCTCTGGTGACGAAGAGATCAGAGTTGTCTTTTTCTACATATAGAATCAAGCACTTATGTGTCTCGGTATCACCTCAGACTTATTGAGAGCATCAGCCTTTACACCTGCAAGTGTAATTTTACATCATTTTCAGTTCAATGTTCTTGGGCACATTTGATGCCTGTGCATTTTCTGTGCTACAAACAATGTATTATTAGCAAAGAAAGATTTGGTAGCACTTTGTGGACCTAAAACCACAAGCACTGTAGGCCACAAACTTTGAACTGATGTTTTCAGAATAGCGATAAGACTGTAGTATTAGAATCAAATTTTAATTTAAGTAGCTACAGAAATTGCTCATGGATTAAATACAAGTTTCAGTGTTAAACTAGCATCCATAACTTATGCTCAGCTTCTGCTCACTTTTTATTTGTTCTACTGCCTGAATTGGAGGGAAGGACTCAGGAGAAGGATACATTTACAGTTCCTCTAGTTTGAGGAAAATTTAGAGCCTCCTCCATGAAGACTGAAATATAGTCTGAATCTAATTACTGCATTCAACTCCCAGAAGTATTCTGCCTGAGAACTGTATGACATTTCTTTTTTAAAACTAAGATTCACTTTATTCTCCTGTTACACATTTGAAAGTTAAAATAACAGCATGTTTTTTGGGTGGGAGTGGGTAGAGTGATCAGACAGCAAGTGTGAAAAATTGGAATGGGAGTGGGGAGTAATAGGAGCCTATATAAGAAAAAGACCCCAAAATTGGGACTGTCCCTATAAAATTGGGACATCTGGTCACTCTAGAAGTGGGTGAGGAGAGGGAGTGTTTCCTGTCCACAGAGAATATTTTAAATTGACTCTTCATTTTCCAGTCTATGCCTCTAAGAGCAGTGGTTCCCAAACTTGTTCCACTGCTTGTGCAGGGAAAACCCCTGGTGGGCCAGGCCGGTTTGTTTATCAGCCATGTCTGCAGGTTCGGATGATCGTGGGTTCCAGTGGCCGTGGTTCACTAATCCAAGCCAATCAAAGCTGCTGGAAGCGGCGACCAATACGTCCCGTGGCCTGCACCACTTCCAGCAGCTCCCATTGGCCTGGAGCAGTGAACTGTGGCTACTGAGAGCTGTGATTGGCCAAACCTGCGGATTCAGTAGGTAAACAAACTGGCCCGGCCCGCCAGGGACTTTCCCTGCACAAGCGGCAGAACAAGATGGGAACCACTGCTCTAAGAGCTCTGATATGAATGGTTTTATCAGCTATATTTGATTATTGTACTTTCCTTAGTTTATTTATATGTGAAATGCTCTGGCTAAGTGTATCTTTGTCCCCCTCCAGTGACTGGATCAGGTAAAAGAAGTAGTCTGCTGCTGTGTCCAGATGTTGGCCCAGGGCGTAGAGACCTGTGGATTAGAGCTAGAGGTCTGCGGTTTAGGCCCTATTGAAGACTCAGTCATGAGGTCATTATGTTTGTAATCCTATAAAGCTTCCATGTCTCACAACATGAAAAGTTTTATCTATGGTTTTTAGTGCTGCTTTTCCAGCTTCAGATCAAACTCTTCAGAGCCACATGCAGGATCTCAACTTATGCTCTCTCCACTCTCTGGCCAGTAAGGAGAACCTGAAGTCAAAGCTGAGACAGAGCAAGTCTCAAGGAATTGCAAATCATGCAGTGGACGTGGTGCTCCCCTCATTCAAAGCAATGGCTTTAGGGTAACCAGATGTCCTGATTTTATAGGGACAGTCCTGATATTTCGGGTTTTTTTTATATAGGTGCCTATTACCCCCCACGCTCTGTCCTGATTTTTCATACTTGCTATCTGGTCACCCTAAATGGGCTAGGCATGCAGCAGTGAAGTAATTTTTTTCTTAATAAAACAGTAAGTCAGTCAGAGGGAGAGGAGAGAATATCGGTGATCTCCTGGTTTGGCCATGAAATGGACTGGTGAAACAAACTATTCTTGCACTTCCTTTAAAAATAATTGGATAAGCTGTAGAAAACAAAGCAATCAATTGATTTTTGTCTCATTTTCAAGTTGTGAGCTGTTAATGATTTCCTGGGATATATTTTTGTTGTTGGAAACTACTTGATATTTTTTTTGTTTATATTTCCCCCCTCCTTGATGGATTGATTCTGAGAGTCAGCTACTGTCTGAAATACACTGTATTTGAAATTTGAACTGTGTTAGCTGGTTGTGACTGGTTGCATAAATTACATGGTATTGTTCCTGTTCTGTGATTAGATGCATGAAGATGCTTTGACACTGTAAGTCCTCAGTTTGTGGAGAGATGCGGGATGAAGGGAGTTTTGGAAAATATTAAACCCTTTTCTTTTCAGAGCCACACAAGCCGTGGCCAAGGCATGGTTCCTAGAAAAATTAAGCTACTGCAAGACTTTAAGGCTACTACAGAGTTAAAAAGGAATGCTGTTTCCTTGCATTCACTCGCAGTAATTTTATTTGCATCTGTGGTCCTAGCTGTGAAAGATGCAGTTAGCTCCTCTGACAAGAAATTTGAGAATAATGTCCCACTTCTGGGTCAAACTGTGTATAAGACCGCATAAAATATGCCATTTCTGGCATAAATATTCAAGAGTGTAAGCTTCATATGAGCTTTCTCTGAGTAAAACTAGATGGCTTACATTTTTGCACCAATGGCAGGAGCAAAGCTGATGCACGTTCATTGTTAAATTCAAACACACTTGCAACATTTTTGTGCTAATCTCTGAGTTTTAATATAAGCTAAGTTTTTTTGAAAATGCAACCAACAAATACTGTGTTGAACTGAACCAATGTACTTCTCCTCCTATTTAATTCTTGCCATTCACAATACTGGAAGCTAAATGTTTTTGTCACTTCTGGTAGTTTATGGCATACAATGGAAGTGTCCATGGCAAATGCTGGTAGGGTGACTTTTTATTAATGAAAATATTCCATTTGCTTTGACACAATTTACTACTTTATATTCTGCCAAGTGATATTTTTAAGAAGAAAGTATCTATTGATACCAGTAGTTAATGACTAGTTTAAACTATTAAGTGGAGCAACAAACCAGTAATTAACAGGAGGTAACCAATGATTAACAGGGAATTACATAATTCAGTTTAAAGTGGATTATTTGGATTATTCTGTGATCAGCTTCAGTCAATGGCTTTATTGCATTTTCATTTTTTCTGATATGAATGTAAAGCATGAAGAGTAGCTTATGTTAAAGATATTTTTCCATCGGTTATTTAGAAGTTCTTCAGACCTGAATAAAGGATGCAGTATGCAAGCTTTAAAAAGGATATTAGTGCCTCAGCATACACACTGTCCCCTACCTATGGAAGCTACAGATTGGATGGATGTACTGTAGGTAAAATCTAACTGAGAATGATTGTCAGGTTTAATTCACTTCTTTCCAGCAAGTTAAAGAAATATGGGCTGGATGAATGGACTATAAAATGGATAGAAAGCTGCCTAGATCATCAGGCTCAGCGGGTAGTGATCAATGGCTCCATGTCTAGTTGGCAGCCAGTATGAAGCAGAGTGCCCCAAGGGTCAGTCCTGGGGCTGGTTTTGTTCAATATTTTCATTAACATCTGGAGGATGGCGTGGATTGCACCATCAGCAAGTTTGCAGATGACACTGAACTGGGAGGAGTGGTAGATATGCTGGAGAGTAGGGATAGGAGGATACAGAGGGACCTACACAAATTAGAGGATTGGGCCAAAAGAAATCTGGTGAGGTTCAACAAGGACAAGTGCAGAGTCCTGCACTTAGGAGGGAAGAATCCCATGGACTGTTACAGACTAGGGACTGAGTGGTTAGGCAGAAGTTATGCAGAAAAGGATCTAGGAGTTACAGTGGACGAGAAGCTGGATATGAGTCAACAGTGTGCTCTTGTTGCCAAGAAGGCTAATGGCATTTTGGGCTGTATAAGTAGGAGCATTGCCAGCAGATCGAGGGATGTGATCATTCCTCACTATTCGGCACTGGTGGGGCCTCATCTGGAGTACTGTGCCCAGTTTAGGGCCCCACACTACAAGAAGGATGTGGAAAAATTGGAAAGAGTCCAGCAGAGGGCAACAAAAATGATTAGGGGGCTGGAGCACATGACTTATGAGGAGAGGCTGAGGGAACTGGGATTATTTAGTCTGCAGGAGGGAAGAATGAGGTGGGATTTGATAGCTGCTTTCAACTACCTGAAGGGGAGTTCCAAAGAGGATGGATCTAGACTGTTCTCAGTGGTACCTGATGACAAGACAAGAAGCAATGGTCTCAAGTTGCAATGGGGGAGGTCTAGATTGGATATTAGGAAAAACTTTTTCACTAGGAGGGTGGTGAAGCACTGGAATAGGTTACCTAGGAAGGTGGTGAAATCTCCCTCCTTAGAGATTTTTAAGGTCAGGCTTGACAAAGCCCTGGCTGGGATGATTTAGTTGGGGATTGGTCCTGCTTTGAGCAGGGGGTTGGACTAGATGACCTCCTGAGGTCTCTTTCAACCCTAATCTTCTATGAATTGCTGAATTTAATCATAGCATTTTCATAACAGAGTTGTTCTTAAAATTTTAAAATACAAGGATGTAGAAAGCTAAGTTTAAAAAAAACAAAACAACCCCTCCCCCAACAACACAGCCACTGATTATGCCAGTTTTGGAAAAGGTCAAAAACGCAACTTTTTGCCATTGATGATTTAACAGATCATGAGACCAAGTCTGTCTAAACTGTCAAAAAATAAATACAGTATTGCTGAGGTCAAGCATTCAAAAATTTGGAATCAACACCCCCCAACCATAAGTCTGACTTAAAAATAATGAGATTTATTAAAAAAACAACTTTGGGGATATTTTTCTTTGCCGTCCAGCTTTTGAGCCTTTAGGGTACAACTCACTGCACATTTTCATCACTAGTTCACAACCATGAGGGTGAGAAACTTTTTCCTTTTTTAATGAAGGCTGAGAGTCTCATGCAATCTCTTGATTCCAGAAGCTGAGATTTGAATAAAAACACCAATACTGAGAGACTTGGATAAAATGGTGAGAGTTGACAACTTTGGAAATAAAAGTTTTTGGGAGCACTTTGTCCACTGCCCTCTAGGTTCCATATTTGGTTGGGTTACTGAATCCTGAATCTTGCACTGTCCTAGGACCTTGTCTAGACTTGCTTTTCATTCATTTTGTAACCTGTTAATTATGACAATTGTAAAAGCTAATGAAGGCACTTCCTGAGTATTTATTCCTGGTCATAGTTCATACTGGATTGAGGTAAAAGGATAATATTAGATATCTAATCACCAGCAAAATATGTACTTAAAATTTAGCATGAACCTAGGAAAAAAGATTTCAACTGCACTTAAAAATCACTAATCTACAGCAGTGAGATCAAACACTTGTAATCATGTCTTTAATTTTGCTACCAAATCATCTTAAACCCTCCCAGAAAACCTGCTTTGTATATTTTATCTCGCACTGGGACTTGGCAGGCAAGTGGTAATTCACTTTGGACTGCTATCAACGTACACACTAAAATAAGCCAGTTGCTATCAAAACTGTAAATTAACAAGCTTAATCAAGCTAGAAAAACACAGATTCCATGGAAACCAAAAGCACCTGAATCAATGCAGATCTAGGGTCATATTCATATTTCTTCCTTTTGAATAGACCATTCCAAGCAATCTGCTGGGGAATTAGGGATATACCTGCAGTCTGTGGGGACCTATAATGAGATACAGTTGGCAAGCTATAAAAAAGCCGGAGCCCAGGAGATGGAATCTTTAAAACAAATGTTTTCATTAGCATTGAAAAATGGTTAAGTCTTTCCCTGTCTCATCTCTGTCCTTCTCTAAACCTAAAAAGATTTCCTGATCATTACTCTAGCATTAACAGTCTTAGAGCTTCTCATCTGATGCCTGCTAACACACAAGGGATAGCAGCTGCTGAATTGCTAACTAAATTGCTATTACTGACCGTAGGGCTCAACCCTTCAAGCAGTCAATGTGTGTGGAACTTCCATGGACTTCACTGGAAGTCATGCACCCCAAGGCTTGTAAAACCAGGCTCTAAATCAGTACAAGCAATGCACTGTAGCAGCACTGGACACAGAGATTCTGAAACTAAGTAGGAGGCAAATCTGCACCCAGAAGTCTCTTCCATCTCCTAAATATTTCATAACAGAATGAGGTAGAATTGTGCATTAACTTCTGGAATGAAATCTCAGGAAAACTTGCCAGCTTTTCGGCACATTTACAAATCTGTAGCTCAGACCACCTTTGTCAAAAATTTACAAGTAGAGGTGGCCAGAGAATGGTTACTCCATTTTGTGACAGCTTTTGAAGTTGGGAAATTTGTTTTTTTTTCCACATTCGAGCAAAACAAAACCTTTCAAAAGGTTTTTGTGAAACAGAATTTTAGCAAAATATCTGGTTTTGGATTGCAAAGGTTAGGTTTTTGACTTGATCTCTCTGGTCTGAGAGAAAGAGAGAGTCCTCTCTGGACCTCAGAAATCTTCCCATTGAAAACGTAGTCAATACATTTCTGCGAAACATTTCAGTTTTGACTAAATGGAATATTTTGAGGAAAAAATGTTTGTTGAAAATGTTTCAACCAGTTCTGCTTATAAGGGAGCATAGGTTCAATTCTGGGAGAACTTATGTTCTCAAAAATTTCTGCAGAAACCATGCAAAATGTGTGGACTTTGCTGATTTGGCTTTATCTGAACTTGGAACATGAAACCTAAGAAACTGAAGAAAAAGTTTGCACACATTGAATTGAAACCGCTTAGTTTCACACAAGTATGCTATGTAGGTCTAAAATCTGTAAGTTATGTTAAAACTTTGGGAGTGCTGGTGTCTTCAATGAGATCTTTTGTGCTTGGCAATTGCAAAGTACAAAAGGTTTTCCCTACTTTAAAGTTCCTATTTCTTATTTGAGTTTATATTTAATCAAACTGTTGCTAATCTCAAGACATTTGGCCTTTTAAATCTTGTAGAATATTTTTGATAAATAAATGGTTTACAAAAGATGGGGTGGTATTTAGGACAGCTTATTTGGTCCAAGAACGGCAAGAGAAATTCTCACTTACATCAATAGTATGCTTACAATTTGGGAACAAGTGACTGAGAGAAATTGCCTCCAGAGACATGCAATCTAATCTGTAACTGAATACACTTCCTGATTACCTTGTATATAAACATATTGTAATAAAAGTGTTATGGTGGAGTGGCTCTTCGTCAACCAGTCAGGATTACTTAATATTATTGGTACAATAAGGACACAATTGTCCTCTTTGATTCCCTTCGAGGATTTTGACTCCAATAATTTGCTTTCCCTACAGGCAGGCATCCCCTCTGATCTGTCACATGAATCTTAGGAAAGCTTTAGTACTTTGTAGAATCCTAGAAGTTTACTGGCTGATAAGTAGCTAGTGATTCTAATTAACATTGTATTGCTTTGCGAGCCATAGTGTATAGAATCATAAACATGGTATAAAATGGGAAGCTTATGCTCATGTATTATTGGCAAAATGTAAGTTAGCCTCTTAAGTGAACTGTTCTATATTGGGGATTCCAGTGTTAAATAATATGTGACACCAAGATTTCCCCTTAATCACATCTGCTATACTCTCCCACCCATGTATGCATTTCATCTGACATAGTTTACGAGGACATCAGTTTCAGAGATGCATTAAATCATTTAATTTGATCAGGGACCAGTTGGCACTGGCATCTAGTCTCTAATGATATCATTAGAGGTAACTGATTCCTGCTCTCTGATTGTTGTTTAGGTTATCCAGAGGAACATGATCGCATTGTATCAATGTCTCCTCCATCCTTCATTGCTTCCTGTCGCAGTCCCTCCAAAACAAAACAAAATAAAAACAAAAAACAAAACAAGAAAACACTCACTCCAGAGAAAAATAAATGACTTGCTCTAAACAAAGTCCAGCCAAATGTTTTCTGTTTTGTTGAACATTTCTATTAATAAATTGATTATTTTGAGGGTTGTTTTAGATTCTGACATGAAACACCAGTATTTGTTGTTTGTTACTGCTTGTATTGCAATGACTCAATGTAGATTATTAGGACAAAATGCTGTTTAGAGTAATGAAAGGAATGGATACTTCAATGACAGCATTGATTTTGCGTTAACACAGAATAATATCTAATACTGGCACACTACAAATCAAAGCCAAATGAGATTTTCATTTTCTGCAACAGAAAATCATTAATATATAATACTCAGGAAATACATTAACGTGTGGTAATATGACTGTGATCCTGTCTCCACTCCTCAGAGCTTAGAGAGAACAACATCTCATGAACTCTTCCCACGCCTTAACCAGACATTTCCTAGTCAAACAGGAGTGAACAATTAAACCACAGGGCTCCTGTAAACTTTTGGCCTGATTCCGATTCTAGATATCCTGAGGGGTATCCAAGGTCAGAATTGGACCCAACCTATCTTAACTCATCTAAGTTTCGTGTGTGTGCGCGCTCTTTCTCTCTCTCTCTCTCGCTCAATAGTATTTGGCCATAATTTGGCAAAAGGCTTCTCTTCAACCAGGCTTCACTGGGATCATATGGTTAAAAACATTTATGCTGATGCAAGTGAAGATCTGCCATAGGCAAAAGAGTCCAGAGGAAGTCTATAGAAAAGACTGGTCTATAGGTAATGCAATTTGTTTTCATGTGGGGATTCAGTCCTTGCATTGCTTAGGAATACAATTATATTTTGGGGCAAGCCATAGAAAGAAGCCAAAAAATAAGATGGTGGTCATATAAGGCTGGGATGGGTTCACTGGGAAATAGTAAAATCACTTGAGTATTAGTCTGATTTTCTAACCACCGTGACAAAATCAGACTGGTCAGCTGTAAGATAGGAAGGCAGGTATATCAGCCCTAGAATGGTAAGGGCCCTTTCCCCCAGGAGATGAAAAGAGGTTACCTCAGGTCAACTAAGGACACCTGAGTCTTATTAAGGGCTGCTGGTGACTTCTTGTTATGAGAGAATGGAAGGAGAGACAAGCTGCAGCAGGAAGAGAGGCTTCTTCTGGTTGGAAGGCTGGTCTCCTCCCTATGGGAGAAGTGACTGTTTGGGGAAAGATATGGCACCCAGAAGCTGGCATAACAAGGCAACACCCCAGAGAGAAGTGAGGGAAAGGTATTTCCTTTCTGCATTGTGAATTTGTGGTTTTGGTTTGATGGAAGAGGGCTCTTGTAAAAATATTGAAAAATAAAACCTGAGTGAGGAATAAAAACTCTTCAGAGTGGGAGTGATTTACTTAGGCACCCCCTCATTAGAGGAGGGAAATGCTGAGCCCAGCGAGGCAGAGAAGGTGCCCTGCTTTCTGCTCAAGATCACATACAGCTATATGCTAAACCTTAGAAGGTATTATCCACCCTGCCGTTAACCTAGGAGGTGAAAGAACTTCTCACTCTTCTGCTGCTTGGTGGCGAAGAAGGTATTGGTCTGTTTTGAAACACCTTAGCAATCCCTAGAGATTGCATGTATGGGTTCCATATGGATTCTGGAACAGGTGGAGAGAGGTGGTGAAAGATGGAGGGGGGGAAGTCAGAGGGGTTAGCTGAGTTTAAATTACATCAGCCCAAGTCTCAAAAACTTCTGGCTTTATTGTTCACAGGTTTGGATTGAATCCAAACCCATATTGATTTCTGACAGATTCAGGTTCCAGCCAAACCTTTTACATAGACTGGGTACCTAGAGTCCTGCAATGATTTAGATTCTAAGTAAAAGGAATTCACACAAGGCATTCCTGCCTAGAGCAGGAGAGAAACGATAACAATTAAAGGGAAATGTGGTGAGGGCTTTGGGAGGAAAGAATGAAGTACCCACCTTCTCTCTTCCTGGAACTCCACTCTAGGGCTCCCTAAAAGAAATATAAATGAAAGAATGGCCAGAAAATCTCAAAGCTTCCTGAGAGCCTGCCCTGCAAGACCCAGAGCCTCCAAAAATGAGAGTTAAACTGTACTATGTTCCAGGGGTAGGTGAATGTTTAAAATAAAATTTTAGACAGAGTGCTTTTAGAGGAAAAATATTTCTTGCACTCTCATACACAGTTCCGCAGCTGGTAAAGGATATCTGTAAGATGAAAGCAGTCAAATAATGCTACTGAAATTGTGTCCTCAGTTTCCTTGTGTCTCTGTACTGTACAATACAACAGCTCTCTTTGCTTCAGTTCACGGTTGTATTGCTAATGATTGCATCATCGCTTGGGCAGAAGAAGCAGCCTACTATAGAATGAGGAAAAGTAATAGGAAAGAGGCCCAGATTCACTGAAGTGCCTAGTCTCCTCTGAGTGCAGCAAGGGTGGGTAGACAATAATTGGAGAGCCTTTATTTTCAGGATTGGCCTGGTATAGTTTAGAGAAGACTTGGTGCTGCTCTGAACTACTCTAGCTGGTAGTGATCCCTGGGAGGCTGTCTGCCAGCAGAGAATAGCTAGGACGGGATTTGGCACAGGAGACCTATGCAGCTGAGGATTCCTCCTGTGCTAGGGAATTGTGAAGCATGTTGATCTTCATCTCTGAGATCTCTAGTTCAGTGATTATGTCCCTCTACTGACAATACTCAGGGCACTAAGCACCAGAATAAAAACAAGTATGTTTCAATAACAATATAATCATAAAACACCAACCCTTTAAAAATCAGAGATAAACTAATGCTGGGTCCAATGCAGAAACAGAGAGAGAGAGAGTGTTAAAGGGTAGGTAAGCAGGGGCCAAGAATAGTCATTCTAAAACACCTGTAAAAAGAAAATATTTTTTGGGACAGATCCTTAGGTGGTGTAAATCAGCATAGATTCACTGACTGACTTTATTGAAGCTACACTTGTTTATACCAACTGAGGATTTTTTCCAAGGTGTTGTGCTGTGTTTTTTTTTTAAGTGTGGTGGGAGTAAACAAGACAGATTTCAGTGAGGAGGGAGCTCTGTGATTGTAGATAATTTAATCAATTGCATATGCATTTAGTAGCCCCAGTGTTTCTTTCCGATTTGTACAGCTGGCTGGTTAAAAGTTTATAGTGGCCATCTGTCAGTCCGAGTGGCTTGTCAGCACAATCACCTTATGAAGTAAAGCTGAAAAAGAGCCTTGGGCCATAACATCAAATGGGTACTAAAACAGATAATAGAATGCTTACAGCCTGTGCCAGCAAGCAGAAGACCATTTCCACTGAACACTGACTCATGTTGAAACCAGAATGTTCCCATCTTTCCCACAAACACATGTGTAGGTAGCTCTAGGTTGCAGGTCACAAAGTGCCCGTTTATTACTATTTTTTAAAATACCAATCTAATAAGAATTTGTTCATTTTAATAGTGGGTTTTACCAAGCTATGGTTGGAAAGCATTGTGCACCTTTACCTTCAGCCAGGGTATTTTAATAAGTAGCATCCCAATAAATGACTGGGTGGTAAAATGTGCAATAAGAAGAGGACTACTGTTTTCATAAAAGCAAGAATTTGTGTTATCTCTGAGAAGGATTTTTTTTTAGTGCTATCTTTTAGAGTTACACAAAAATTATATGGGGCAGTACTTCTGCAATAAGAATTCCTGTATTATTTTCTGTTCAGAACCTGTCTGCATCCATTGTAATATTATCCAGGCTATAAACAGATAAATTGTTGTTCCCTTCTCCCACTTCTAAACTGAAGATGATAAAACAGGATTTCTCTGCAAAGATGATATTTTGAGTGACCTAAGAGCTCCATGATGTGAAAATGACCATGTCTCCAAAAAAACTGCAGAAACAATTCATCTCATGGTAAGAACAACTTTTATAGCAGGGTGTGATATAATAGGAAATTTTAATTCTGCATCTGAATTAAATATATCTGGATGGCATAATGGAATATACACTCTGGTAAATAAGGAGAGAATTTCAAATTGTTTGAAAGGGAGATGGGTTTCTTTAGAATCTGGTTTTGGAGCTGGATGAGAGGTAGTGCTATGATAAAGAGAGAGAAATTTTCTTAACACAACAGGCCAGATCCTTTGATGGTGTAAATAATTATTTACATCAATCAATAATCTGGTCCAACATCTAACTACATAACATAACCCCCACAAAAATCTCTATTAATTTAGCATTAACATTGCTCAAATGTATTTCCTCACAACAGTGCCAACCATAAAAGGTAAAGTAACATTCACACCCCACACAACACTCTCCAAGCCATCACAAAACTCAACAACGCTGACAAACTAATACTTTCTTTAACTCACTTTAAGTTCAACAAAAGCAGTTGCAAAGAAACAATAGAAAAGGCCAGCTATATTAAAATTATGGTGCAGGCCATTGCTTGTTGGGCATCTTCCCAGGGTGTGGCTGCTATATTGTTGGCTTATTGTCATGGGATAAGCTTGTGGATTTTGGTAGTGAATGACTCTTTCTCAGCCTGTTCTGTGCTAGACCTTCTATGCTGATGACAGGTATTGAATCAAGATCACACAGTCAGTCACATCCTTACAACTGTGCATTAATACTTTGGTTTGCACAATGTGCTTCCAACTTCTCCCTGTGCTTTGTTTTCCATTGCTCAGTCTGTCTTTGGTGAATGACAGTAGCTAAGACCAAGAGCTGTTTGCCTTCTTTTGACTGATCTACCAGTATTGGGTTTTTCCTTTTACCCACTGACTTACCTGACAAACAGGGTTTCCTTGGGGAGGGGAAGGTGAGGCCTGTCCTGGAGTGAGCTGCTTTTCTGATGTTTCTATTCCTTTTCTACCTCATTTATAGGGACATGGTTTGAGCAACATGGCTCCATCTTTGGCTGGCTGGCTTGCCTGCCATTTTTCTCCTTTCCGGTGAAAGATGAACTCCGTCTATGCCCAGTTCTGTATGTGTTTTTTGTTTTATTCCCCAATGTGTCTGCATTTGATGGTTTGATCAGGCCCCACATTGTTTAAATGCATGTATGTGTTGATCCTAGTGTTCCTTCCCTCACCATCTTCCTTCCATCTGTTCTACTTAATAGTGAAATATAAATATTGGAAATGGAAAAATGTGAACAATTTTTTTGGTTTTAATTTTTAATAAGTAGCTTGAAAGTTTCAACTTCTCAGAACTCCCCCCTCACTGCAAACCAAGACTGCATTATCATTATTTATTACTTATACATTTAAAATGAAGTACTGTACTGCTGCTAATGTAACCCACACACCTCCTGGGTGTACTCTGTCCCATCTAGTGGCACTGAGGCGGGGAGGATGGGGGGGGGAAGAGAGAAAGATCGAGATGGATCTATCGATCTTCTCTACAGCCTTAACTAATGGCCATATCGCTTTTAGCTCATGCAGTAGAGGCTCATGTATTCATCTCCAGAGGTCCCTGGTTCAGTCCTGATGACCTGGGTCTGTCAGCATTACACTAGCTTCCAATAGACTTCAGTGTTCTGTTCCTTCAGCATTGGAGAGTTTGTTAAATCAGGGGTGGGCAAACTTTTTGGCTGCACAACTGTATGGAGGGCCAGGTAGGGAAGGCTGTGCCTCACCAAACAGCCTGGCCCCTGCCCCCTATCTGCCCCCTCCCACTTCCTGCCCCCTGACTTCCCACCTGGAACAATAATTTTAATAATAATTATTCAGTTAGCCCACACTGAAGCTCACACTGGCAGAACTTCACTGCTCCAGTACCTGAGCTAGCTACATTAAAGCTATATCAGGCATGTCTACATCAGCTGCAAATTAATCACACTTTGTGGTTGCAGAGCAGACATACCCATACCACAACCCCTCTGTTCCTTGTCCCCTGACTGACCCCTCCTGGGACCCCTGCCCCCATCCAAGCCCCCTGCTTCCTGTCCCCTGACTGCCCCAACCCTTATCCACACCCCTGCCCCCTGACAGCCCCCACGGGACTCCCACGCCCTATCCAACCACCCTCTGCTCCTTGTCCCCTGATCTCCTGTCCCAGGACTCCTTGTCCCTAACTGTCCCCTGGGATCCCACCTCTTTGTCCAGCCTCCCCGCTCCCTGTCCCCTGACTTCCCTCCTGACCCCTATCCACATCCCCACCCCCTGACAGGCCTCCCGACAGGCCCCCTGGGACTCCCACTCCCAATCCTCCCTGTTTCCCATCCCCTGACCACCACCCCCAGAACCTCTGCCCCCTCCTCCCTGACTGCCCCTCAAGGGTCCCCGCTCTCTTACCCAACCCCCCCAGCCCCCTTACCAGCAGCAGGAGCTTCCAGCTGTGCTTCCCACACTGCCGAGTGGGCCAGAGCATGGCTCGCATGGCCGCATGGCTGCGGGGGAGAGGAGACAGCTGGGGAGGGGCTGGGGACTAGGCTCCCCGGCCGGGAGCTCAGGGGCCGGACAGGACAGTCCCTTGGGCTGGATGTGGTCCGCGGGCTGTAGTTTGCCCAAGTCTGTGTTAGATGCAAACATTATTAGAATTCTCTTGGGTTCCACTGACTCTAATGTTGCCCTGCCCAATTTGCTCCATAGATAAATATCATACACTCTTTTCCCCCATTAGAAATGGCACATTGCCCTTTTTCTGAACTGCTTTGCAGGGAGGTTCATGGGACACACAGTGCATGTTGCACATGCCAAGTAGTGGAAAGCTTGCACTAGGGATGGTGCATTCCGTAGACACAGAGCATCAAGATTGACACCACAGCCAGCTTTTCCCTTATCTCTTAGTTAAAAATGCGCTCTTTGGGTATGTCTACACTGCAATTAGACACCCAGAGCTGGCTCGTGGGACTCTGGCTAAGAGGCTGTTTAACTGCAGAGTAGACATTCAGGCTCGGGCTACAGACCAGACTCTAGGACCTTGTGAGGTGAGAGGATCCCAGAGCTCAGGGTGCAGTCTGAGCCTGAACATCTACACTGCAATTAAAGAGCCCCTGAGCTCAAATCAGCTGGCACAGGCCAGCCGTGGGTGTCTGATTGCAGTGTAGATCTACCCTTAGGCTCATGTTTGGCATGAAGCACTGGGTTTGGAGGTGTGGGCAGGTGGAACGCAACCCTGAAGCTGTACTGCTCATTGTATATATGGGCAGAGACGTACCGATCAGGAATTGATGTTGTTTTATTCTGGAGTTATATTCATTTCTTTGACTTGGAAAGAAATCAAGGTAGGAATTTCAATATCCTATATTTTCTATGTGTACATTGAGTACACGTCCAATCAGTGGCAGTTTTGTTCTGCGCTGGGAGCGAGACATGGGTCACTGCCTGAGAAGAGCTGGTGGGATTGTCATTGATAAGCGCGGTAGTTGGTGGAAGCTGGGAGCCCTAAAACAAGTTCGAATTAGAAATCAGGCACCATTTTTTAACAGAGAAAGTGATTAGCCACTGGAACAAACTACCAAGGGAAGTGGTGTATTCACCAACTCTTGAAGGCTTCAGTTCAAGTCTGAATGTTTTAGCCAAGCACAGGCTATTGGACACACTACAGGGGTAACTGGATAGAATTCTATGGCTTATGTTATACAGGACATCAGACTAGAGGATCTAATCTTTACTTTGGGCCTTACAATCTATGAAACTGTGAAAAGCCACATAAAAAGCCACACACAGGCACAGCCCCCAGTTACTAAAGGATTTTAGATCTTTATAATAATTTTTTTTTTGTAGAGACTTTTTTTTTCCCTCAGGAGACTTGGGAAATTCTTTTAATTGAAATGTGTGGGTGTCTATGAAATTTTTTTTTTCAGTTATGTAGGATGAGTCACAAAGTCTTCTGATTCTGTTATTTCATATGTTGGCCTCATTAGCTTTCTGCTATAGCTTGTTTAATAGACTTTGATACAATTAAGACCCCACACAGGTCAATATGACAGGAGAAGTCACGTACCTGTGAAAATCTTATACAGTACTTGATGTATTCTTGCTCTTGCATGCATTAAGAGCATTGTTGGTTATTTAGGAACCAACCTGCTCTGGGCCTGATCCTCCAGTGTGCTGAGGGCACTCAGTAGTCTGCAGAATTGGACCTGCTATTTGTCCGTATTTGCTTAAAAGAAAACTACATAGGTCCTAAATTGCTGCTGCTCTGACTTCTGAAAGATGTGTAGTCGATTGACTAGAGCAGCGGTCTTCAAACTGTAGTCTGTAGACCACTGCTGGCTAAAGAGCACTTTTTGCAGAGAACTGACTGGTCATACTCTGCTGTCTTCTCTTTGTTTCCTGCTGCTAAATTATATGAAAAGACTACAAAAATACTTCACTTGCTTAAACAATTGCTGTACTTTATCCAAGGGATGTCCTGGGATTGCTTACATAAGTAGATGGTCTGTACAACTGGGAAAGGGAGGCAAAGATTTCTCTGCCTGTGGTATGGGTATGTCTGCTCTGCAACTGCAAAGTGTGATTAATTTGCAGCTCATGTAGACATGTTTGATCTAGCTTTAATGTAGCTAGCTCAGGTACTGGAGCAGTGAAGTTCTGCCGGTGTGAGCTTCAGTGTGGGCTAACTGTTTGAATAATTATTATTAAAATTATTCTTCCAGGTGGGCTTATATAGTCTGTGCTGAAGCCCATGGTGCTGCAGCTTCACTGCTGTGATTCCTGATCTAACTAGATTCAGGCTAGCTTGCTTATATCTATCTACTCAAGCTGCAATCACATCCTGTGATTGCAATGTAGCCATACCCTATGGAAAGCTCTGAGAACCCCTGATTTTTCAGTGTTGTTATATTTGATTAAGAATGACTACCTACATTTGGGAACAAGTTTGTAATGAATCTTTTTTCCTATTTTTATGACTCACAGTCAATCATCTTTCTGCTTCACATAAGATAACCTTGATGCCCTTCTTTAAGATCATTAAAGATTACTGAAAATATGGGACGTGCACAAATAGGAATCATGAACAGTTAAATATTAATGGATCTGGAACATGGTTCCAGACTCTAATTGTCTCAGGTGCAGAAATATTAGTTACCAGAGGATTCTAGAGAATATGAATGGGCAGAGATTACCTGATAGGGAATAGGCCTGGTCAGGGAGCTTGGAACAATTTGTATAGTGGGGGTGCTGAGAGCCATTGAACCAAACTATAAACCTGGCATACAATGGAAACCATTTCAAGCCAGGGGTGCGGCAGCACCCCTAGTTCCAGCTCCTAAGGGCCTGGTACTGTCAGCAGCCAGACTGAGTGTCTTTGTGGACGTCAGCATGGATATAGATGACAGCCCTTTTTCACTAATTTGGTATTTCATGGCCATCATGAAACCATGAGGGTTAGAAATACTGTGAGGTCCTGATCCTGCAGTTGGATCAGGGAGACAGACCCCTGTGTCCATACAGATTTTATTGAAGGTCCAGTGGCCTATATATTATCTCAGTGCTGCAGATAAGATTTTTAGGTTTTTTTTGAATGCATTTATTTTATTTTATTTTTTAAAAAACCTACATATCAGACAAATAATGACTGAGAAGTATAGAGGTCTAATATAAAGTTTACATCACAAAACAGATTTCAAACTTATTTTGAATGTTTTATATTGAATTATTGATATGAACATCCAAAGACTGGACAGCCCTGAAAACAGAAAGAAGACATGATTCTTTGTCCCAGAGACCTCCCAGACGTAACCCTCTGATTCTACAAGCTGCTCTGGATGGGCTGACTTCCCTCTCTTCTCTTTGAAATCAATGGGAGTTGGCATGGGTAGAGGGATCAGCCTGAACAGAGCAGCTTGAAGAATCATGAACCAAATTATTCATGACTTGGGGAGAAACAAGATTGTGGGAAGTGAGGGAGGAGGCAAGGGGATGAAAAGAATACATAATTTCTGTGAAATAAAACCAGTTTTTTTAGACAGGGCAAGGGTGCTAACAGAAAGGCGTTCATTAATAATAGAAAGTAATTATTCTCCGCAATTTCTCTTCTTGCAGCTGTTCTTTCAAGACTAGTTCATTTTTCCCTTACTCCACATAGAGCCAATCACTAATGCTTTAGACTCTGTAAATACAATGTAACTTTCTGTCTCTTTCCCTTTTCATGATTGTGGTGCCATACAAAAGCCCACATTTTGAACAAAAAGGATAAAGCAAAACCCTGAATAGCTGCTCATTAAGTGAGCACTGACCATCCTGGGCATGGTTCATTTTGTAACCTTAATAATGTTCTTCTAACACAGGTACATTTGTGTGCCTGTGTTTGGGTGTGGAATTTCTTAGTTTTTTAAAAAAGGAAATGGAAAAGACAGAAATTCTGCAATGTAGCACCATATTGACACCCATATAGTTCATCAGAAGGATTGGAACCTTTATGTCCAGTGCACAGATATCTGACACTTGAGCTAATGAAGTAACTGATAGCAGTAGTAGGTTTTTATCCTCTACATGGATTCGCACTAGAGGGGGGTGAGACATACATTTTGCCAGTGTGTTTTGCAGATATATGCTGATAGGAGAGGAATGGTAAGACTCTGGAATTTTGAGGTCCATTTCAGACTCTGAGGGGGGAGGGTCAGGGATATACTCTAGTGGGCACAGTCTCTTCTGCCTGTTTTCCCCAGCTTTGACCCCTTCTGCTCGATCTCAGTCCTCTCTCTCTCTTCCCCATACCTGGCTCCTTGTTCTAGTCGCAGTGCCCTTTCCTACCCAGTCCAGTTCTCCATTCCTTACATTTTTCATCCCAGTTCATTCTCCTTGCCCCACCAGTCTCATCTGCACCTTTGGGCTCACTGGCTGAGTCGCATCTCCCTTCCCTGCTCCCAGTCTCCATGCCCAGCAAGTCACAGTTCCCTTTCTCCTGCCTCAACTCCTTTTCCCCACATCTAGCTCCTTATTTATCTGTGTCTTTCCCTCAACCAACCCAATGGCTCCCAGTCTCCATCCCCTCATCATCCATTCTCAGTCTCCCCTCCAAGAGCTCCTTGCCCAGCTAATTCCAATCTCCTCACTCCAAATCCCAGTCAGTTTCTCTCCCTCCCCTTCCAGTCCCAGTCTCACCAGAGTTATTGTCCCAATCTACTCTTTTGCCTCCCCCTGATCTGGCTTTTGTCCCCTCTGCATATGAATCAGATGGCTTCCTCCTCTATGCTGCCTAGGTGCCAGCTGGGGATCACTGACAGCATGGGAGAGACGGGTTCCCTGCTTTCAATTCCAGTGCCCAGTCCCACCCCAGAATAGCATTTACATGGAAAGTCCTTCTGACCCCGCATAGTTCTGGGCAGGAGTGTGCTCAGTTATTCTGTAGGGGTGGTGCATGTGCAGTCCTGTCACAGGTAGGGACTGTGAGGGGTTGGCACATGCTTAGTCACTCTTTAGGGATGATGAATGTGCTGTTTGATCACATCTAGGATCTGGGAGAGGTTTAAGCTTCCTCAGTGAGGACAGAATCTTCGAAGATTTTACAGGATAAAATGGATGTGTCTACTGAATGGGTGTGAACTGCGATTTTATCCAAGGCTTATAACTTGGCCAGATTTGGGTTGATTTTCATGGGATTGGCAAAAAGCATGTCCCTGACACACATGCCACACCTCCTGCCGAGTTTCAAGTCCCCGCTCCAAGGCATGGAGAAGTTAAAGCATTTTAAAGAAAAAGTCTTAAAACTTTTTAATATGGGAAAAGCAATGTATTTTTTTTCCTAGCTTCATACTCAGAAATGACTGAACTGTTTTGGCTGAAATTCAAAAAACAAATTGAGCCTGAGGCAGAGCCGGCATGGAAAATTTCAGGCGGAACTGTTGAAGTTCGGCACAAATGTAAACAAGGTCTTATAATAGAAAGTGTCTGGCAATGTTAGTCATAGGTAGTGCTACCAGCCCAACTTACAATATACACTTCAAATAAAACTAATTTTGTAGCAGTAAAAATCCACTTTAATTTAATTTACTCACTGTTGAAAAGATCTAACAAACTGCATTATGCAGCTGGCTGCTAGTTTAGGGCTTAGACATTGTAAATGTCATCACATTTTTAGCTGCCTGTCAAGGTGCTAGCCTTAATCAGCTGCTGAGATCTGAAGAGGGAGAAAAATAACAAAACAAAATAGATCACACAACGGTTTGCTTGTAGGGCGTTGGTAACCATAAGAAGGGTAGGCTTGCCCATTTTCTAATTGCACAAAATTGAATACCCTTGCCCCGCCCCTTCTGAGGCCCTGTCTCCCACTCATTCCGTCTCCCTTCCCTCCATTGCCCACTCTCCCTCACCATCGTTCACTTTCACTGGGCTGGAGCAGGGGGTTGGGGTGTGAGAAGGGATGAGAGCTCTGTCTAGGGGTGCTGGCTCTGGAGTGGGGTTGGGGCTGAGGGTTTCAGCATGTGGGGGGGCTCAGGGCGGGGTGCGGGAGGGGGTGTGGGTTCTGGGAAGGAGTTTGGGTGCAGGAGGGGTCTCAGGGCTGGGGCAGAGGGTTGGGGTTTGGGTGTGGGCGGGAGTTCAGCGTGTGAGCTCCAGGAGGCGTTTACCTCAGACGGCTCCCAGAGGTGGCCAGCATGCCTGGCTCCTAGAGGGAGAGGCTATGGGATTCTGCGTGCTGCCTGTTCCCACACGTGCTGCCCCTGCAGCTCCCATTGACCATGGTTCCTGGCGAATGGGAGCTGCAGAACCCATTCCTGCACCTAGGAGCCAGGTATACTGGCTGATTCTGGGAGTTAAGTGGAGCCAGGGCAGGCAAGGAGCCTGCCTTAGCCTTGTTGTGCTGCCGATCAGACTTTTAGCAGCCTGGTCAGCAATGCTGACCGGAGCCACCAGGGTTCCTTTTCGACGGGCGTTCTGGTAAAAAACTGGATGCCTGGCAACCCTAAAGAAGGGTGGGGTGTCTTGAAGTGTGCTCCACTCATATGGATTCAGCCAGAGAAACCTGACTTCACTTATCATCCAATATTAATTAAAGCACCAACACTACTTGGTTATCCTCAAAAAATCCTTCTGTTTCTGGATATGAGTAAATCCCAGTGTCAGATTGGAAAACCCAGATCCTAGGATCTGCAACGGTTCCCAGTTCAATATCCCTTTCTCTGCTCTAGGATTTAGTCAAACAATCGCAGATTCTGTGCAGTGGACAGAAAGCAGCTGGAACTGGATTCTACAGGCAAGACTTTAAAAGTAATGTTTTATTAAAAAAATATAAACAAGATACTATATAGGTACGGGTAAGTCTTTAAAGAACTTTACTAAGTATATTATTATGCAATTTATTCAAAGCAGGATTAATAGTCTGAAAACTGTCATTCTGAATAATAATTGGTTCCAATCTAGAAAACATATCAAAACACAAACAAAGCTTCAAAATGAATATTCAATACAGTTTTCATACTGTGGTTATCCCAAAGGATACTTACTGAAAACAAAACTTACACCTTAATAGGTAAATTTGCCATTAGCTTTGCATTTTACCTTTGTAAATTTAGTATTTATTTTAGTTTTCAAATTATTTTTTAAAGGATGAAAATAATTTTTTGATATACAAGGTGCGTTTACTATGCAAATATGGCCAAATTATGGGAGGATAGCATAGGGAGAAAGTGCTTTGTGTGATCTGAGACTTTGTTATGGCTGTTGGAAATTACCTTCAGATTTGATCTTCCCTTTGCTGTTACTGAAATTGAAGATTCAAGTAATAAAGTACAATTAAATACTCTGGATTTAATATGTTTTAATGATAACGCTTGGGAAGCTTCTAGAAAATCACTAACAGTTTTGCATTCTGCTCATTGTCATTGCCCTATTTGAGTGTCTTTTTATACCTGTGAGAGAATCCTTTGTAGATTTATTTGGCTTCCTGACTTCCCTTGTTTTGCTCCTCTGAGTGCCCCTGCTGCCCCTTTTCAGCCACTCTTGAGACATTAAAGATGCGAAGTAATGCCAAACACTTAATCAGTGCAGTATTGCTCTCCTGATGTCTTGCCCTATTGTAATGAATTGACTCTGGATTGCAACACGTTTTCAAAATCTATATGGGTTTAGACTTCTTTTGTGTCACACTTTCAAACTTCTTATTCTGGGAGCAGTGTGAGCTTATTAATCAAGACCAGATGCGATGGAAATCTCTGCATGTGCACAGTTTACTTTTAGGGGTTTACAGCAGGTTAAAGAAAATGTAACAACATGGGGAAAAGTTAAAACACGTTGAACTATATTTCCAGATAGCTAACATGACAAATTATAAACCCTAATAAGTAAAATTAACTACTTCCTAATCAGGAAACTTTTTTAACAAAGGAAAACAGGTGGAACACATGCCCTATACTGCTGTTAGGAAACTTGCGGCATAGCAGTGACATCTAGTTCTGTGATTAATGTTGTCCTCTACCACTGTGTAGATTTAGACCTGCTGCTGTTGATAGTGGTGAGGTACTCTGGCACTTATTTCTGGTAAATTCCCCCCCACTCATGGAGGCCCAACGCAAATACTAAGTATCAGATGTGTACTGTGAATAAGACAGCATAGCTAGGGCTGGCTCCAGGTTTTTTGCAGCCCCAAGCAAAAAAATTTTTGGCTGCCCTCCGGCCCAGCCCTGGGCTCTCACCCCCCCACAGACCCTGCCACCCCAGCCCTGAGCTCCCCCCCACTGGTACTGACTCCGCCTATTCCCCCCTCACCTCCAGCCGGTCCAGCGCTGGTAGGGTTGGGGTAAGCAGCAAGGCTCTCAGGCTGCGCCTCAGCCCAGGGTCCCTCCAGCCAGGGCTCCAGCCTCCAGGACCAGCCGGGATCCAGGAGGGCAGAGCCGGGGGACCGCCCGGGCAGGGGGCTGAGTAGTCGGGGCAGGGTAACCACAGAGGGAGCGGAGCCCTGGAGAGTGGGACGCGGGCCCCGCACGGCAGCGCCCCGTCCTCTATGGCCCCGCTGCTGCTGCTACTTCTGGCCGCCCTGGTGCAGTCCCTGGGCGACTCAGGCCGCTTCACCAGCCCCGGCTGTGGCACCTGCAGTTGGCTCCATGTGCCCTGCAGGGCGGTCCCCAGCCCGAGTGTCCCTTGCTCAGAGCCTGCCCGGCCCAGCCACAAGGTGCAGGCGCTGCTCCCCTGTGGTGCTGCTGCCAGGGCCAACTCTAAGCTTTTGCTGCCGGAAGCTAAAAAAAAAAAAAAAAGGGCCAGAATGCTGCCCCAGAAAATGTGCTGCCCCAAGCACGTGCTTGGTTTGCTGGTGCCTAGAGCCGGCCCTGAGCATAGCTTCCCCCTGCAGCAGCTCAGCTTCTCCCTGCCCAAAGCCTCCTACATAAACTGTTGAAGGAGCTGATGTGACCTCTGCTCTCTGCTCAGGGTGTGAACCAGCTGTGAGAATCTGCAGTTGTCCAAGAGGGAGTAAAAATGAGCAGAGCATCTCTTCCTCTGTGTGTGCTCCTAGCTGGCCAGAAGAGCGAACTGCCTGAGAAGCTGAGAATCAGAGGACAGAAGAGGAATGAAGGGAAAGAGTTAGAGAGGAAAGTGGTGGTGGGAAGACTTTAAATGGAGGGTAAAACTGAAATAGACTGAGAAATGACAAGTATAGAAGGAAAGAAAAATCTGGAGCGGTATAAGGAAAGGAACAAACTACTAGTGGTAGAGTGGGATTCTGTTCTTCTCAGCTTTTCACAAAACAGTCTGTGGCAGGATGTTTTGAATCAAGTACAGTATCTGGTAAGAATATTGTCTACATATGTCTATTTTTGCCATGGTGGATATATTAACAAAATCTAACTTTTCACTGACAAATTAATCTAATACTGAATACGAGGCACCTACCAGGCATGCTAATGTATTTCATACAGTTTTGATCAGAAACATCATAAAATTTTCCAGGGAATTACCCTGGATATTTCCAGCTGTTTTAGGTGAAGCCAAATCCCCCGTTTAAACTTTTTCTTTTCCAACTTCAGAATAATTTCTTCCACCTGAGTGAGTTCTAAATGTTGGGACAGTGAATGTGACTGTGGAGTGAGCTCTGTCAGCTTCTTACCTCTTACATGGTTTTATTGAGCCCCCATGTTTTGGGTTAGGGTTGTGTCTGTATCTGAGGGAATGTGCCTGGGGGGAAGGGGGGAGAGATACATGGGAGGCGGCATTGTGATGTGATTCAAAATATTGTCTTCTGTGTCAAGTTTGATTAGATTGCTTAAAAAGCTTCCTGACTCCTGTTCTATCCTGACATTTGTGGAAATGTTATCAGTAAGGCTGCTATTCTGTCATGGAGGTCACGGAAGTCACGGTTTCCATGACCTCTGTGACTTTGGAGTGGCCCTAGGGCCAGCTGCACTGACTACTGCTCAGGCAGTCCCGGGGCAGCTGGTCCTGGGAGCAGCCCTGAGGAGCACCCGAACCGCGGTCCCTGGGCGTCTGGCCCTGGGGAGTGCCCGAGCAGCAGTCTGCAGGGCCTCGGAGCAGGTGTGGCTGGGGGCAGTCAGCCCCCACGTCCAGTGCAGGAGCTAGCCATCGGCCACTGGGTGCCCACAGCAGCGGCGCCTGGTGCTCCAGGAGCTGCTAAGTTTTAGTCAGGGGTATTTATATAGTAAAAGTCACAGGTCACAGGCCGTGAATTTTTGTTTATTGCCCATGACCTGTCCACGACTGTTTTACTAAAAATACCCATGACTAAATCTTAGCCTTAGTTATCAGTCTGCACCCTTATCTTCTGCTGTGAATAATAAGCCTTGACTGCTCCTGATTATTAAGATTTTTTTTGATAGTTCAGATTCTTTTAGGAATGTGAGACCCAGGAGTTTGAACATCTATTTTGTTTGTTTTTTAAAATGTTGTTCTGTGGAATAAACTCAAGGCACTCTGGAATAAACCTCAGTACTGATTCCCCTCTCAATCACACCAGGTTTGCATTGAAGTCAGTGGAGATGCTCCTGATACACATGGATGTGATCTGAGAATTGGATTCCCTTTTTGTGATAATCCCAGGGGGCAGCAGACATACAGTTTTACTGAAAAAAACACTGCAATTCAGTACAATGCAAATGAGATTATGTGAGTGCTCAGTCTAAAATAGCAACGAATAGAGGAAGACTCAAACATCCATAATTTAAATGTATTTTGTTAGGACAAGACCTAAAAGAAGGGATTAAGGTTTACTGAACACCAAACCCTGTGGCTACCTGTATCAGTTTTCCATCTGCAGTAACAATTGTTTGTTGAAATATGGTTTTCAAGCAAGAAGCTGTTTCATTTTTTGATAATAAATATTTTATGAATAGAATAAACCAGACATTAGCACAAAAAGCAGATTCTGATCTATCAAATTTATAGTGAAGTTGGTGAGCGTAGCTAACCTGCATGTACAGTACATGTGACTTGTTTCCCTAGTCTTTCAGGTGAAAGGAGCTGGATGTATGATGTGAACCTTGGCAGACCTATTATTTCCCTTTCATACACATGTGTAACTCTTATTGATGCTGATGGGAGATACGTGCATGTATGGAAGGGAGAATAGTCTCAATCTGCAGTGAGCTGAACGCCAAATGAAAAAAGAAAAAAAGAACTCTGCTCCTTACGGGTAGAAATCAGAGACCTGACAGAGAACTGGCCCTGGGCGTGGAAGAGAATGGACAGAGACTCTCATGTCTATTGAAAGACATTGTCGGAACTATGTGCTGTTGTAACAGGAACACTAAATGGGTTTATTTATCGATTGATCATGGAGGCAGTGCAGCTTAGATTGCATTGTGACAGTCATTTCATGCAGAACAGACATCTAAGATAATATCTGATATCCACAGAGCATAAGAAAATGTGCTTGTTATTCCATGGCACAAGATGATAGCAGGGCTTTTGATTAAATGGAGAAAAATAATAAGGGGAAGGAGAAGGGAGCAAGAGGTGGAACTTGAATAATTAAAGCCATTCCACTTATGCCTTGTTGGGTTTCCAAACCACTAAATTTGATATAGATGTTTAATTTCAAAGGAAACTAAACTAAGCTTTCTGACTGTAGACCAGAGATGAGCATCCAGCATGACAACATGCCAGAGCTAACTGATTAGTTTTCTCCCAGATCAGTACTTAGCAGTCACAGGGTTAAATGTTTTCTGTAGATTATGCTTGTAAATGATTTAAAACCTCAATTTACCAGTAATCCCAAAATGCAAGAATTGGAAGACCTTTCATTGTAATAAATATTTTAGGGCATTTTAGGGAGGGAAAAGGAGTCTTAGTGATCACACAATGCCTGAGCACAGTCAAAGCAAGCACCAGCTTGGGCCCAATGCCACATTCAAGCTCAGACTTGTGGGCCAGCCTTTTCTTCCTCTCTAGCAGTGGGACTGTGAAGGGAGGAAACAATTCTGTAGGAGCTGCTCTCTCCACCAAACCTCCAGCAGCAGGACTGAGGTTTAGGGTCAGGGGTTCAACCCATGGTCTGACCGACCCATTCCAGCAGCTAAGCATTCCCTTATACTTGGAAACATGCAAATTGTAAGGTCGCTTTTCCGTGTGTGTGTGTGTGAATGTAAAAGTGGGAGTGGAGTGCAGGGTGGAGAAGACAGTTGCTGATTTCCCCCCACACTCTTAAAAAACCTGTAAACCATTAAATAAAATTCAAGACCAGCTGATGGTGACATGTCTGGCTGAAATCCTCATTGATTCTACGGATCACAAAGGCCTCTGTGGCAGCCCGTAGCTCTTCCCTGATATCCAAGGATACTAATCGAAAGGGACAGCACATGCTTTCATTACTCTGATAAGACAAACAGCAACCTGTGAGGTTTACCTGGTGTTACCTGACAAACAATTCCTTATCTTTTCTTTAGAAACCAACAAGGAAAGTTTATGCCCAAATAAATCTGTTAGTCTTTAAGGTGACACCGAACTCCTTGTTGGTTTTGTGGATACAGACTACATGGCTACCCCCTGATACTTATCTTTTCTTTGGTTCACAAACTTGATTATTTGCTCCTAGCAATAACAAGAAGCTTTTTGGGTTTTTATGAAAGCCAAATAAAAATGGTGATAACTCATCATTTATTGTAGTTTAGCTGAATATATCTAGTAAAAAGAATGAACAGCACTGAATATGCCAAGTCAAATAGGAGGAGAACAGGGTGAAGAAACCATGACTTGTCTGAAAATAAATCCTGTTAAGTAATGAAGGGTCACAAAGCAGATGCTTAGGCTGCTGAGTAGCATGGCAATCTGTGTGGGCAGTTTGCTGTGTTTATTGGGAAGCTGTGGTGGGTATGCCAGTTTGCCTGTGTGGCTCACAAGGCAGGATCAGGACCTTGGATTGTTCTAAACAAAATGCCTCACTTTCATTTAAATGAGAAAATTGATTCCAAAGAGCAAAAGATCAGAAGGATACTCTAGCCGGCGCAGAAAACATGAATCATCTCTCATGCTCCGCTCTTTCACTTGCCTAATTAAACGCTCCTTGGGGCTTGGACATTAGTTGCAACAGTGTTATCGCCTTTAAGGTTCTGAAGCACAAACACAGCTATTCACATGGACTGTAGTTTAATTTATATACCTGCACTGTGAGATATTTAACCCTTATTGGACAGGATTAAAATACTTTGAAAAAATGTGTTTCATGGATGCAATGGCCTTCAAATGAAATAGCTATGCCAAAAACTAGAAAAGGGCTACTTTGTCCAGTTTCCCTACGTAGAAGGCTGGGGCTTTCACATGTCAAACTGGAAGATAGTTTACTTATTAGACGTTGCCTCTCAGATCTGCATCCTAATCCTTCATCCTGTGATCTGCTTTTCAACACATGTCACAGCCTGTTTTTATTAAAACTGAGTTCCTTGTTATACGAGTCATGACAGCAATGTAGGCAATGTTACCCAAGGAATGTCGGGTTACATTCTTCTTTCTAGAGTGGTTAGAATCGCAAAGATGCTGTGACAAATCTTTTCACATGTAAGCAGCCAAGCCTAATGACTAATGGAGGACCAAGGCAGTAAATTGCAAAATTCTTAAAGTAATTTTAAGCTGTTCTTTAAAAAGAATATATGGAAAATTATATACATGCCATACTCACATCTTGAATATCAGGTAGAAGCGTTCGTGAATATCACAAAGTATGGCTCCCTTTCTCCCCTTTACTCCTATACCTTGGTCTCCATTCTCCAACTGTCAGGGGTTTTGGGAGCTCCCCTCTCTCCTTCGCATTCCAGGGTCTCTGTATACACTTCTATTCCCACCTTTCTTATTTTTTTCTTTCTCCTTTTTCTTTTCTTTTCTTTTCCTTCCATGGGGTCAACATTTTAACGCTGTATTAGGAGAGCTGAGATGGTGAGTATTGTTATGCTGGATGCTGTTATCCACTGTTTCTTTGGTCTATAGACAATTACAGAGGTGATTGAAGCTGCTGGCTCAGCTGATCAGATGCTGGGGGCTCTTTGTGCCCCCCATTTCCCTTTTCAGATTTTCACTAAAATCAATAGGGTTCTGCCAATTAATGCCTAGAACTTTCCCTGAAATGTTGGAATTGATTCGATGTAGCATTTCAAGGTTATTGTGTTATAGACAAAGAATGTTCTTCAGTTGAGTGTAAGGCCTTGCTTTGTTGGGCAAACTAAGAGATCTTAAAAATAAAAATAAACTCACAAATTGCAAAAATAATATTCCCTGCAAACGGCCGAGAATGTTATGTAGTTGGTGTGACAAACTGGGAATGTTCTTAATGTGTTCTTTGAATGCCGAGTGGGGAGTGTTGGCCTGGGAAGGTGGCAGGGGAATTTTGCTGGAACTGTCTGCATTAGGGCTGGGAGACTTTCCTTGAGGGAGGATAGCTGAGCACATAACATGAGAACCCAGGAAGGGGGTTGGAGGCCAGGTGACACCTCTGCCCAGGAAACTCGACAAACGGTGGGAGAGGAGCCGGTGGGAGGCTGAGTGAGACGGCTGGAGGGAGTTTCAGTTTGGAGCTGGCTGGGAGAATGGAGGGGAGCCCAGATGGGGCTCTGGTCTCCCAGTGTGGCTCTGGCCTCCCTGGCCCCCCAGATGGACCTAACTGTTGTCTGTACCTGCAAGACTTGTCTTGGGCTGTGTTCCTGTCATCTAAATAAACCTTCCATTTTACTGTCTGGCTGAGAGTCATGGTGAATCACAGGAAGCCGGGGGTGCAGAGCCTTGTCTCCCCCATGCTCCATGACAGTTGAGTACTGCTCTATCCCAGTATCTCAAACTATGGTACTGAAAGGTATCTAGAATAGCATAATTTTCTTTCTCTGTCTTGAATTATTAATATAACACAATGCTAGTACACTTGAGAAATAGAGATGCACATAATCTCCTATAAAAGATAGTCTATGCATCACTGCAGTGAGTCTTGATGAATTTTAGCTAGCAATTGATTTTGCACTCTATAGTACCAGCCAGACGTACTCCAGCAACTACGTTATTTTTTTATTGCTGCCTACTGCGTTTTTTAAAATGCCCAAAACTCAACACACAAATCTCAGCTTTGCCATTATTGATGCCAAAAAGATTCAAACTTGAAGCCTTTTTAGGCGCTCAGAACAAAAAACATTTTTGAAGTCAGTTCAGAAATTATCTAGCAAAGTGGTTGCAGTCTATAGAATGTAGCTACTTTAATTCTTTCTCTCCTTTGTGCTCTGCCCAGGTTCCTTCTCAGTCACATCAAATCAATGGTCAGACACTAAAATGACATGAACAAGTATCTAAATATTATAGCTAGGAAAGGGTGAACTATGTAGAGCTTTTAATTTTTTCAAAACCTCTCAAAATTCACAATTTTGAGTTTACAAAACTATATTGAGTTTAGAAAACTTCTTTTATCCGATAAGGATGATGCCATTAAAAACAAAACTATAGGAAGTCTATACAACGATTTAGGCATAGAAGAGTATGCTTCAAAAGCTCAGCCTGCTTAAGTGGGATGACCAATGTTCTGAATTTCACAGTATGTAATTGACTACTGCTTTATTTCCAGAGGCCTAAGGCCTGATTCTTTAACTTCTGAATGATTCCACTGAATCATGTCTTTGTAAGAACTGCATGCATAGGTAAAGGTTGTGGGATTGGGCCCTTACTTTGAATATGGAAATTGAGAGGCATGATTTAAAGAGATATATGATGTCACTTGCTACTTCTAGGAACAATGCCACTGACATTTTGTAAAATGACTTCTGGATTGTATCATGGTAAAGGAAAATGTGTCTTGCCTTTTTGTAGGGAAGGATTAAGTAAACTGAGTAAGAAAAACTAGTAGATTTTCCAACCGAGCAGTAGCTGATATTGTTGCTTTAAAGTTTCCTATTTGTCTGTGTTCCATGGAGCCTAGGAAAGGGGGAAAGTTGGTTCCTGAAGAAGGGTGAAGGGACAGAGGGAAAAGTGTTGCCATTCCACTTTATTTTCTGTATATCGAACTTTATTCGATTTGGCTCATTTTCTTAAATAGTTCCTGGTCTCTGATCTAGAGCCTGTGCTCAAATGGTCAAGCTGAAGCACAAGTTTAGAATCTATGAGAACCTATCTGGTCTCAGACTCAAGCAGTTAGTAAATGTCATAATAAAGGGAAGAGAGATTATCTATGTATAGGTTTATTACAGAGCACACAGCCTGCTTTTAGATCTAAAATAGACAGTGTCACAGTTTCAGGGTAACTGAACCTGTAGTTTCCCCTCCATGGTCCCATCAGGGCCCCCACTAAAAGGTTTCCAGCTCCCAGCCATCACCTCTCCTGGGCAGAACCCCATGTTGTCACTCCCTTCCAACTAGGATTTTGAAGTTTGCACAGCTCCCTGATCTACACTCTGCTATCCCCAGCAAGCCTACATGGCCAGTGCCTGTGTTTGCTTTCTCTCTGAAGGCTATGACCAGTGTACTGTCAGCAGTTATAAGTTAGCACATAGTTCCTGCTATGCAAGCACATTTATTCTTAATACAGAACCAGCGTGCATGCCAAAAAGCTTACTAAAGGTCACCCTTAGCTCCAACATAGGGCTCTGGTAGGAGTCAGTCTTTCAATCACCCTCCCCAGCTACGTTTTCCCTGTGGTTTCAAATTCATATCTGTTTTTACATAAGGAATCAGAAGTATGGCTGGGCAGATCAGCCGTTTCTTTGTGGCTTGAGCCTCTGAACTCCAGTCTCTGGGAAGAGGTAGTCACCAGCTAATGGCCCTCTCTTCAGGGTGTAGCTTCAAAAGGCTGTTTTTTCCCCCATAAAACACTCCAGAGGATTCCCTAGGAAATCCATTTAGCCCCTTTATTACCCCAGAAGTCTATGCTTGTCTGGCACTTTTCAATATAGTCATTTGAACTTGTTATACTCCCCAGGTCTCACATCTGTCTCACAGACACTAATAAAAACTCCTCCTTAGGGTCACCATTCAAATGAAATGTAACAAAACCATGGTGAAATGTATCTTTTGATATGGAAGGTTAGGGAATTATTATATTGATGTTAGTAAGGTAAATGCAACATTAACCCCTTGGAAATGACTTATTTCTATTTTACATCCTAGTGGTGGTCAGCCTCACAGAGATATGTTGTCTTGACCCATGTCACTTGGAGAATTTTCTACAATTCACAGGTGGGATTTTTTGGTGACCCTTTGGGAGGCAGTTGGTCCAGTGGACAGGGAGCTGGATTTAGAATTAGGAGATGGAAGTTTCAGTCCTCATTGTGCTGCTAACCTACTGGGTAAGTTGGGGAAGTCACTTCTCCACTCTGGGCCTCAGTTTCCCCATATGTAAAATGTGAATAATGATACTTGCCTTCCTTTGTAAAATGCTTAATAATCTATGGATGAATAGAACTACATAAAAGCTATGTATTATTATTTTTCATGCAATTTTGGGGACACAATTCTGTGTCTAGTCTGTCTAATGTACCAACACTGCTACAACAACACTGAAAATAATTTTATCTTGTCTTTCATGTGCCTGCTAAATGTTGCAACATGTGAGTTCATATGTTTTTGTCAGGTAAAATCTGTTCTAAAATGCTTTTGGTCCAGTAAATTGAAATACTGATGGAGACTAGAACATACCTCTTTAAAAAATAGAAAAAAAAAAGGGTAGGTCATGTAGTGTGTATTTAGGTTCTCTTTCCCTATTGGAATCAGTAGATTAATCCGTCCCTTGACATAGACAGAGTTCTAGGATAGAAGGGGTTAAATTTTCTTTGAATTTCAGGTTCAGTACTTACATTACTGAGGTCGTAAATGAAAACCATAAGATGCCTGGGAGCAAATTTTGGTATTGATCTATTCTCTTTATTGCTTTGTAGCTGAAGCAGTCCCTTTAAGAGTTTGATATATCTGCTTATATGAATGACACATTTCACCTGCCTCCTAAGTAGCAATGATAGCTCAAAGAAAAAGATCTGCTTTCCTTCATAAATGTTTCTTACTATGAGCTGGCAGTTACCTAGACTATTGTCTGCCCCTAAAAATATGTACTGTTCTTCTAGTGTTGTAGATTGAGGCAAGGCTCTGTGTGTCTGTGTGTGAGCAAGTGAGAGAGAGAGAGAGCTCACGCGAAACTCTGGATCTGGAGGACAAATCATACGCCTGTCAATGTGATTGCCAACCAACACACAGATGTAATTTCTGTTTCCCGAACTGCTGTACAATTCAACTTCTGAATTGTCATTTAAAATAATCCCCTCTGCAATGCAACTCGCAGTACGCATTAAAATCTCATCTATACCTGAATGGTCTTTGAGAACACAATATAAAGACTCACTTCAGGGTATTTCCTACTGAAGGCAGTAAAAGCACCTTCTCTGTATTTGCTATTGGATTATTAGTTAAGGGCAGTTTGGCACATCCCTCTCAGACCTATTCAGCAAAAATAGGGAGTTCTGCAGTTTTGGCCTCAGGGGATCAGCAGGCCTGTGAGCAGCTGCCTTAGAGTCTTACTCTGTATCAGGAACCAAGCTAACACCTTTTCATTCCAGAGAGTTCTGATTCCTCTTTGACTTTACCCTCCCCTCCTTCAACTTGGGCTACCGGAAAAGAGGAAAACATAGGTCCCTCACCAATATACATGGAAATTTGCCCGCTCCTAATGTTAGGGTTGAACAGAGCACAGATGCAAGCAGCAAAGGGACTATGTGATTGCTCCAGTTGTGAGAAATCAGGGCAGGAGTCTCAATTATTATTTTTGAGATTATCCGAATTTGCCACCCCCAATTTGAAAGTTAAATGGATATAATATTGCTAGTCAACAAAGAGTGGACCAAAGACAGCTTCCGAAGCTGCAGACGGCGAGCTGTTGCATCCAGTGAATCAAAGCTTGTGTTTTGGAGGAAGGCTATTGTACCTGTAAATACACTTCTAACACTATATAAATAATTAGGGGAAAGGTATCATTTTAAGAGGGAAAATTCTACCCTCTTGGCTGTCTGCGGAGATGCCTTTTCACCGCCATAATAAGCTACAATATGGTTCTGTGGAATGGGCCATTCCTTATGAATAGAATGAGAGGAATAAGACTGAGTAAGCCTGCTGCTGTTTCCTTGTGTCAAGTGTGTGTGTGTGTGTGTGTGTGTGTGTGTGTTTTGCTAGATTTAAAATCAGTCTCTCAGGTGCATTTTTACTCCTTCTATGGGACAGCAGTGGGCTATGTACGTAGGTGTATTTCCATCAGCACTCTCCCTGGACATACCAGTAAAGTAATATCTTACAGTGGATGAATTATCTTGTGCCCAAGACACAGTAGCAGGTACCTGGGACATCTGAATTCTAGTCCCTGTACTTCTGCAGATCTCCTATGTGTCCTTGGGCAAGTCTTGTAGGCAAAGTTTTTGAAAACTGGCCACTGATTTAGAGTGTCTGACTTTGCACACCTAAGTGTCTTCAGTTTACCACTCAAACTCAGCTGAGATCTTAGAAAATGTGTAGGCCTCAACCTCTCTGTGCCTGAGGGAATAACAGTTCCTTATCTAACTTGGGTATTGTGAGACTAAATTAATGTTTGAGAGGTGCTCAAATACTGCAGTAATGCCAATAGATTATACAAATAAAATAAAACTACCTTGCCATTGCTTGAATTTTCTTTATAAATTGGTTTTAGTAGGCTTTTGATACTGTCTCACTTGACTTTCTCATAAACAAACTAGGGAAATACAATCTAGATAGAGCTACGGTAAGGTGGGCGCATAACTGGTTGGAAAACCGTTCCCAGAGAGTAGTTATCAGTGGTTCACAGTCAAGCTTGGAAGGGCATAATGAGTGGGGTCCTGCAGGAATCAGTTCTGGGTCTGGTTCTGTTCAATATATTTGTCAGTGATTTAGATAATGGCATAGAGAGTACACTTACAAAGTTTGTGGATGATACCAAGCTGGGAGGGCTTGCAAGTTCTCAAGCTATGGGCTGGGCTTCCCAGGGGAGGCATGAGCTCTGCATTTGTTTTTTAAATAAGAGCTCTGGCTGTCCATTCTGAGTGGCTAGGGCTCATGCAGAAGGGCTGTGCACTCCTGGGAGGTGGGGACAGGGACAGCCAGAGCCCCGCCTCCCTGGCTTGGACTCTCCTTCCCCCGCCTCTAATCCCTCACCAGGAGGCAGCGGGGCTCCAGCTGTCAGTCCTAGGGTGGCAGTAGCAGCACACAAGTATGGGTGGCAATGGGGTGCTGTCTGTTATGAGAAGTGATATTGATTTATATCACTTTTCACATTGCCACTCTTACTTCTGTGTTGCTGCTGGCGCATGCTGCCTACAGAACTGGGCACCCGGCCAGCAGCTGCTGCCTCGGCTCTGCCTTCAGAGCTGGGTGGCAGTATATGTGCTTGAAGGTGGGGTGTAATCTATTAGACAGAAAGAAGAGGGGGTCCTATCAAATACGTTTGAGAACCACTGCTTTGGAGGATTGGATTAAAATTCAAAATGATCTGAACAAACTGGAGAAATGGTCTGAAGTAAATAGGATGAAAATCAATAAGGACAAATGCAAAGTACTCCGCTTAGGAAGGAACAATCAGTTGCACACATACAAAATGGGAAATGACTGCCTAGGAAGGAGTACTGCAAAAAGGGATCTGGGGGTCACGGTGGATCAGAAGCTAAATATGAGTCAACAGTATAGAACTTTTGCGGAAAAAAAAAAGCGAACAGAGTTCTGGGATGTATTACCAGGAGTGTTGTAAGCAAGACACAAGAAGTAATTCTTCTGCTTTACTCTGTGCTGATACAACCTCAGCTGGGGTATTGTGTCCAGTTCTGCATGTTACATTTCAGGAAAGATGTGGACAAACTGGAGAAAGTCCAGAGAGAGCAACAAAAAGGATAACGGTCAAGAAAACATGACCTATGAGGAAAGATTGAAAAAAATGGGTTTGTTTAGCCTGGAGAAGAGAAGACTGAAGAGAAACATATCAGTTTTCAAGTACATAAAAGGTTGACAAGGAAGAGGGTGAACAGTTGTTCTTATTAACCTCTGAGGTGAGGACAAGAAGCAATCGGTTTAAATTGCCGCAAGGGAGGTTTAGGTTGGACAGTGGGAAAAAGTTCCTAACTGTCAAGGTAGTTAAGCACTGGAACAAATTGCCTAGGACGGCTGTGGAATCTCCATTGTGGGAGGTTTTTAAGAATAGATTAGACAAACACCTGTCAGGAATGGTCTAGTTATCTTATGTAGTCCTGCCATGAGTGCAGAACACTGGACTAGATGACCTCTTGAGGTCCCTTCCAGTCCTACACTTCTATGATTCTACAAAGAGTTTGACTCAGACCCAGAGTTAAATCTGCAAGTAATTCTGTCCTTAATGCAATCTTGCTGTGCCCTGTGGTAACATAGCTTGTCATGCCGGAAGTCGAATACTCTGCTTACATTTTCAAAAGTCTGGCGTGAATGGCAATGAACAGCAGAACAAGCCAGCCAGGGCACAGTTTCACTTCAGGATGTTTTTTTCATTTATAGTTAATGATTAAAAGACTGTCTAAAGTTGTAATTACTTTGTTATAGGTATTTCCTTGTTGCGTGGATAGGTATGCAAGAGCAGATTCTTTTTAGAATGAGCAATATGGTATTTTACTCATATACATTCATTTAAGTGATCGTATGAATGGTGAGGATACTGTAAAATGCTAACTACATTCCTGTAACCGTTAACTTTCATATTTTAACTGATTAGTTTTGTTTTCCGATTGTAGCATTCTTTGGCACAAATCGGTTTCAACTGTAGTGTTAACTTTGACCATTAAGTTAAAGTGCCTCGTTATTTCGTGTATGTATGTAGGTTATTGATATAGTTTTAGGGAGAGATTTTCAAAGGCAGAAAGGACAACCTTTAGAGCTTTGAAAATCTTAACCTTGGAAAAACAGGAGCCTCATTACAGAAAAATTCAAGAGCAGCAGTGACAAAGTTGTGTCAGCATATAGAACGTTCTCTGTTCCAAAGAGCATCATGAATGAGGAAAAACTAGGCAATTATTGCATTTCTAATGACCGTGTCTAAAGTTGTGGGAGTGGGGAGGAGGAAGTGGAATACATAAAGGAGAATATAGAGCTATGAAAAATCTTGGGGAAGAGAGGCAACTGACCCCTTTTCCCATAGCTAGTGATGCCTCTGTTGAAAAGTGTTAAGATATACATTGCATAATTCTGTGTGTACAATATATGAAGATATACCTATGTCATAGAACTGGAAGGGACCCCAAAAGGTCATTGAGTCCAGCCCCTGCCTTCACTAGCAGGACCAAGTACTGATTTTTTCCCCAGATCCCTAAGTGGCCCCCTCAAAGATTGAACACACAATCCTGGGTTTTGTGTGTGTGTGTGTGTTATTTAGCTTTTCATTTATAGATCTTAAAGCACTTTCCAAAGAGAGGTAATCCATTGGTATCCCTTTCTTATAGATGGGGAAAATGAAGCATTGAATGGCTACTGGGACTAGTGCAAAGTGACATGGCAAGTCAGTAGCAGAGCCAGGAATACAATATATGTCAATCATAGACTTCCTGTATGATCTTGTGCCAGTTATTTCATCTCCCTGTGACTCAGTTTCTGATCTGTAAGATGGAGATACTAATATCTACCTCATAGGAATATTGCAAAGCTTAATTGATTGATGTTTCCAAAGTGTGTTGAGATCTTCAGCTGGAAGTTACTATATATATGCAAAGCATTATTATTACTAGATGTTAACTGGAAGTGTTTCAGGAGCCATTGCTATCAAAATTGATACTGTCTTCAGGCTCCCACTTTTAAATATTGCAACATTAGTTTTATATTATTAGGGTGCCAACCTCCCAGATTGGCCATGAGTCTCCCAGAATTGATCTCTAAGTGGCTACTGAAACCAATCCGGAAGATTTTAATAGGCTGCTAAAAGTCTAGTCAGTGCTGCAGCGGGGCTGACGCAAGCTCCTTACCTGCCCCGGCTCTGTGAGGCTCCCAAAGCGACCAGCACATCCCTCTGGCTCCTAGACGCAGGAGTGGCCAGGCGGGTTTCTGTGCGCTGCCTCTGCCTCAAACGTTGACTCCACAGCTCCCATTGGCCAGGAATCACGGTCAATGGGAGCTACGGGGGCAGGTCTGGAGGCAGGGGCAGCATGCACAGCCACTTGGCTGCCCCTGAGCATAGGTGCTGGACATGCTGGTTGCTTCTGGGAATTGTCTGAGGTAAGCACTGCCTGGCCAGAGCCCACACCCTGAACCCCCTTCTATGCCCCAACTGCCTGCCCCAGCCCTGAGCCCCGTTCTGCACCCAAACTCCCTCCCAGAGCCTGCACCCCAACCCCCCCCACACCCCAAGCCCATGTTCTAGGTTCAACCCACACCCCCTCCTGCATCCCAACCCCCTGCCTAGGCCCGGTGAAAGTGAGTGTATGTGCGGAGAAAGCAATGAGGCATGGCGGGATGGAGTGAGCAGGGAGAGGGGCCTCAGGGAAGGGGTGGGAAGGAATTGGCCTCAGGGCAGGAGCGGGGCAAGGTTTAGGTTTGTGCTATTGGAGAGTTGGCAACCCTCTATATTATTACTAAATGAGAATGATCATTAAAAGGATGTTTTTATCTTAATCTTTATTTTAAGCCCCTAAACATATGTGGTGAAAGTCCCTCCTATGCAGAGAGCCCACACAAGACCTCTCAATTGCTTACATCTCAATTCAGCCTATTTAAGTGGTGAAGAGGTAAATCAGGAGCAGTCTATTATGTTTGTTCAAATCTTTGCTCTTGAGGTCCCTGTGCTGTTGATTGATAGCTCTCTGGATCTCACTCATGTTGGCAGGCATGTGTTAGTCATTGGTATGAGAAGGAAAACTGCTGCATGAAGTTCTCAACCTGTAAATCAGAATCTTTTGATCTAATCCTGAATGGATCACGGGGTAGGTTCCAAAGGCAAAGATGTCAGCACAAATCACGCTCTGTTGCATCAAGGAAGTGTTACTGCTGCAAAAAGCAATTAGTGCTGTAGATGTGTCAGCACGGAATGCACAGTATATGTTCTTTTCAGGGGCAATTACAGCCAGATAGACACATGCATGAAGCACGTAGTGTTGCTGTGTTGGGAAATAATGGGTGTAGGTGTGCAGAGAGAAATGGCCTTCAAATGAGATCATTCTAATTGCTTGTTATGCTTAATTGTATTACTGCTAGAGTTGGGTGAAAATTTTTGGAAGAATATTTTATTAGCTGAAAAATGCAAATTTTGTGGATCCAAAACTACCTGTGAATTTGACATGAATTTGTGGAATAGTTTCAGCCAAAATGTTTTTGGGCTAGATTCTCAATGGGACTTAGAATCCTTATCACAACACAGGAGAAAGAGCCCTCTCTCCCTGCCTCTGCACCCATAACTAGGGTAGAAGGATTAGATTGTTATTGGTAAATGTTAGAAAATGTCAATTTTACCACATACACACAAATAAACAAAAACATTTCCATCATTAATAACTGAAGTTTACAGATAGGCAAAGTAAGAAAAATGCTGCTTGAGAACTTACTAGAGTTTGACCAAAGCTGTTTACTTTGTATATTTTGACATGATGTTGACAATTTATGTTAACGGTTATAAAGCTTTAACTTTATGAATCTCAATATCTACTGTTATTAAGTAATTAAATTATTGTCTGATTCTCTCCAGGCTTTCCTGCAGCTGCAAAAGCTTAGGGATAAAAATAAACAAAGCTTCAAAAGCATAATTTTGCACAACTGTGAAAATGTGAATAGATGAAAACCATAAACATGCTTAAAACTAAACATCAATATTATCTATCAAAACGATAAATTAAAAATCTAATTCTGCCAAGCCTACTTATAACCTTTAGCTCAGTAGCTAGGGCCTTATCTGGGATATAGGAGACCCAAGTTCAAATCCCCACTCTGGAACTGGGATTTGAACCTAGCTCTCCCTTCTCCTTGCTAAGTTCTTTTATTTCCAGGCTATCCTGGGATAGGTCACTTAAGGCCAGTCTACACATAAAACACTGTGTTGGTGCAGCTGTAGTGCTTTAATGCAGATGCTGTAAGCCAATGGGAGCGAGCTCCTCTACCTGGGGGGGCTGGGTTGGTATATTAAAAAAATAATTTAATTAAAAAAATTATTTTAATTTAAAAAAATTTTAATCTAATTTAACTATGTCACTCATCAGGGATGTAGATTTCTCACACCCTTAACTGATGTAGTTATACCAATATAAGAGGGCCTGAGACACAAGCCCTTGTATTAGAGGCCTGCTATGAGGCAGGACCTGCGTACAGAATTGGCAAGAACAGGGCTGATAATGTAGAAATACACATTTTTTAAGAAGTGCTAGTCACAGAGTGCTCACACAAACACATCCTGATATCAGGTGGTATCAGAACAGCCCAATATCAGAGATGATACAAAAACGTTCCCCAAGGATGACAGGAACACACTGACCCTGCCTAAAAGATAAGGGCAGGATAACAGTACGTAATAGAGATGTTTTGATCGAACCAACATGTATAAGATGATGGGTGATAACTAGCAACGTTGGGGGCAGTAACTAACTATGTCAGAGGGGTAGTACTAACTTGTTCATATCAGGGTATAAAGAAGTATCTCAGAGGGAATATCTTTGTCTGGCCATAGGGAGGAACGGAAAGTCCCACCGTTCACTGAGCTGGTCCACCGTTACAGGCATAGAAGTATTAGTGGTAGAGTCTATGGGATACTAGTACCATGCTTCATCGACAATAAACGTGGCTGCATGCCTTCGCACCTTAACGGATCTTGTGATCATTGGGTGGATCACTTGAGGTCTGCCATGCCAGCTGTTTGTGCAGGGCTTGGGCAGCACACAGAGAGAACACACACATACAGCCAAACATCTATCAATATCTAATCACAGTCTGTAGGGTAGATCAGACCTTAGTCTCGTCTGTTGAAACTGTTCCACTTTGTATGAATACTTAATTAGTCATTGGAGCAGGGACTTGAATTTGGATCCCCCTTCACAGCTGGGTGCCCTAACCTTTGGGCTAGAGAGTCATTCTCACTTTCTCTCTTTGGCCCAATGACTATTTAAGTATTTTATATAAAGTGGAGTGGTTTTGACTGGAGTGACTGAGAAACCCTTATGTCAGAATATTCAATACCTTGGTGGTGAGGGTCCTTTCCTGGGAGGTGGGGAGATGTGGGTTCAAATCCTTATCCTAGAGCACGGATTTTAACCTAGGTCACCCCCATCCCAGATGAGCACCCTAAGCACTGGGCTAAAGATTATAAGGAGGGCACCACCAACTCCTCCTCCTCATCCAGCTGTTTTGTGACTCTAGCCCAGAAACAAATAGTTTGGGTCAAATGAAATGTGTCATTCAACCTGAAATGGACTTGTGTAATATGCCAAAAATTTTGGATTTGATTCAGATTGAACCAAACCCTTTCTCCCAGATTATTATTATTATTTAGGAACTCCCAGCAAACCAAAAAATCAGTTATTCACCCAGCTCTAATACTGCCACATTTTGTTTTGTGCTCGTTCATTCATTTGCAGGCTAAGGCTCCAGTCATGAAATATAACATGTGATTCATTCTAGTTTGCGATTACAGTAAATGCAAGACCAACAACCATCCTCGCTGGCACCAGAAACTGCTCATTCCTTTCTATCGAGAAGTTCAAAAAAAAGCAGGGTCTACAGGAATAGTGAGACAAAAAGGGCCAGTGCTGGTCCAACAGCTCCTTAATTGCAGGCTTTGAAGCAATCCCTGCCAACTCTATGAAGTACCTTTTAACACAAATGCATGTTAATCAGTAGTAAACACTAATTTTCAGTCTCGTCTGGTGTTTATTTCTCAAGTGTGCTTTGGAATGATTTAGGTTTTGGCTTGTTTCTGTTTTGTTTCTGCAGTCTGAATTGTCCTCTCAGGCCTGTTTATGTTTTGGGAAACCTCGTGTCATCAGGAAGTTTAGGGAATATATTCTTTTCTGGAGCCCTGATCGTCCCCTCTGGTGTGTGGTATGGAGGGGAGCCAAAACATGCATAAACCTGTAAGAAGTGGACTGAGGACACAGCATGGAAGGGAGAGGTAGCTATGCAGTATGCTCATCCCCATCCTTCTAGGATGATACACTGGTTCCGAGCTCTCTGGGTGGTCACATCTCCAGCCACAGAGGAAAGGAGTAGTTGGGGTGGGGAGAGAAGGAACTGCCCAATTTGTACATACTCACCTTGGGGTAGCCTATGTTTTGGTGCAAAATGCATCATAAGCCACCACTCTCCAGAGCCATAGTAACTCCTGCTCTATTCTTTGAGAACTGTGCCGGGTGTGTGGGTGTGTGTGCATGTGTGGGCAGGGTAGCGTGACTGTGCAGACTTCTGTATTTGCAGAAGAGCCTGTGTGGGAGAGCAGACAGACTGAAAGCAATGGGAAACAGATCTGTTTTTCTCAGGGATCTAAGCTGTTTGAGTACTGGTGGCATGCCTTCTCACCACCCTGCTCTATCAGCAGCCCTGCCTCTGGGAGCAGGGAGTACATGTAGGAATGATGAGGAAACAAAACCCATTGTTCTTTTTCTGTATGGTTTTATGCTGAGATAAATAAAAGGCTCAAAGTGTGCAAATAACTTCTTATGCATGCACATGGAGAGAAGAGGACCCCTCTATTCCTTTTAAAGATATGAGTCGTTGTTTCACTAGGGATCCCAGACACCAAGTAGACTTCTGTCATCACTGATGCTTTTCTTGTGATCTGATATTTACAGTGTTTGGAAATATTACACCCCATATCAGTGTGCTGAAATGAATCTTGCAGGTGAATTTGGAATGGCATAGGCAAATGCATGTAAGCTTACTGTAGTTATGGTTGCTTAAGACATAACTTGGATTTGGAGTAGCAGCAGTGATATGAATCTAGTTAATGGGACACTGTTTAGGGAAGCTTGCAAAGCATCTGCCTGAACTGCTCTGAGCTTTATCCATTATCAGTCTCTCATTTGCATAAGCCCTAAAACGTATCTTTCAAAATGGAAGCTTTAAATTTCTCAGACCACAGTTATTTGAAATATTGCCTATGCAAATTTGTTAAAATATATGTGAAATGAAATTCAACTAATTATTGAGTAATAAATATTAATGCTTAGAAATAGTGTATTTCTATAACTTTTTTCTGTGTGCATATAAATTGTAAAATACATACATGCATTGAAATGTATTGGCTACTATTCAAACTTGATATTTATTTGAGATAAGATTTTGATCAATATTTCCTTTTTTAATTGTTAAGCTCCTGCGATAATGCAGAAGGGAACTGAAATGAAAGCTTTCACCATTCATTTGTAGAAAGGGGTTTTTAAATAATATTTAATGGGGATTTTCCAAGGAGCTTTTTATTTGCATATTAAAGCCAAAGTAAATAGTTACATAAAATACTGTCATGCTTTTTACAGCCTTCAGAGTATTTATTTTTAAACCTTGTCTCATAACTTTCATGTACTGCCTTCTATCACAACTAATCAAACTATAATATACTTGAAAATGACTTTATTCATTAAGGATGTTACCAATGTAGTTATAAGACTTCCTATTATATTCTGAACCATACTGTGTATACATTGAAGCTACCAGCAAGTGATAACATCTTTGGTGACATAGCTTTGTGCTCTAGGGATGGATTTGATAGAGGGAATATTGAATGACGAAGAATAAGAGAACACAGTGTCACCACATTAGGATGACCAGATAACTTCAGCAGGTGGCGAAAGCTATAGGAAGAAGCTGTCCTAGATCTGATTTCGACAAATAGGGAGGAACTGGTTGAGAATCGGAAAGTGGAAGGCAGCTTAGGTGAAAGGTATCATGAAATGGTAGAGTTCATGATTCTAAGGAATGGTAGGAGGGAAAACAGTACAATAAAGATAATGTATTTCAAGACGGTAAACTTTATCAAACTCAGAGAGTTGGTAAGTAAGACACTATGGGAAGCAAGTCTATGGGGAAAAACAGTTCAAGAGAGTTGGCAGTTTTTCAAAGAGACTTTATTAAGGGCACAAGAACAACTATCCCACTTCGTAGGAAAGATAGGAAGTATGGCAAGAGATCATTCTGGCTTAGCCAGGAGATCTTCAGTGATCTGAAACTCAAGAAAGAGTCCTACAAAAAGTGGAAACTAGGTCAAATTACAAAGGATGAATATAAAAAAATAACCCAAGTACGTAAAATTAGAAAGACCAAGGCACAAAATGAGAATAAACTAGCTAGAGACATAAAGTGAAACAAGAAAACATTTTACAAAAACATTAGAAGCAAGATGATGACCAAGGACATGGTAGACCCATTATTGAATGGGGAAGGGGGAACAATAATAGAAAATGTGGAACTGGCAGAAGTGCTAAATGACATTTTTTTTCAGTTTGCACCAAAAAGGTTAGTAGCAATTGGACATTTAACATAGTGAACAATAATGAAAATGACATTGGATCATAGGCTAAAATAGGGAAAGAACAAGTTAAAGAATACTTAGACAAGTTGGATGTCTTCGTGTCACCAGGCCCTGATGAAATACACCCTAGAATACTCAAGGAGCTGACTGAGGAGATATCTGAGCCATTAGCAATTATCTTTAAAAAGTCACAGAAGATGGGAGAGGTTCCAGAGGACTGGAAAAGGGCAAATATAGTGCCAATCTATAAAAAGGGAAATAAAGACAACCTGGGGAATTACAGACCAGTCAGCTTAAGTATTCCACTTAGGAAGGAACAAAATGGGACATATACAAAATGGGAAATGACTGGCTAGGAAGGAATACAGCAGAAAGGGATCTGAGGGTCCTAGTGGATCACAAGTATGAATCAACTTTGTAAAACTGTTGCAAAAAAAAGCAAACATTATTCTGGGATGTATTAGCAGAAGCGTTGTAAGCAAGACACGTGAAGTCATTCTTCTACTCTACTCTGTGTTGATTAGGCCTCAACTGGAGTATTGTCTAGTTCTGGGTGCCACATTTCAGGAAAGATGAGGAAAATTGGAGAAAGTCCAGAGAAGAGCAACAAAAATTATTAAAGGTCTATAAAACATGACTTGTGAGGGAAGAAGGCCATCCCTAGGGATTCTGGAGCCCTACGCAGCCCCCCTGTGGGTTTGTTTCGTCTGGAGAAGAGAAGACTGAGAGGGGACATAACGGTTTTCAAGTATATAAAAGGTTGTTACTAAGAGGAGGGATTAAAACTGTTCTCCTTAATCTCTGAGAGTAGGAGAAGAAGCAATGGGCTTAAATTGCAGCTAGGGCAGTTTAGGCTGGACATTAGGAAAAATTTCCTAACTGTCCGAGTGGTTAAGTATGGGAATAAATTGTCCAGGGAGGCTGCAAAATCTCTATAATTGGAGATTTTTAAGAGCAGTTTAGACAAACACCTATAGGGATGGACTAGATAATACTTAGTCCTGCCATGAGTGCAGGGGACTCGACTACTTGACCTGTTAAGTTACCTTCCCAGTCCTTCGATTCTATTATATTAGGGACTTTGTCTCATGCATTCAACTATACCCCCATACACCCTGAAAAAAAGTGTTCTAATTTTTGACACTTGCTATCTGGTCACCTTACACCACATTATTCTTCTGCACTGCTGCAGGAGAACTGACTGCTGCATTAAGGGAGTATTATGTTACTTTATCATATTATTCTGAAGATGGTGCTAAAAGACTGCAATCTGTTTAAATATTTCCTGTGTGTGTGGGGGGGGGGGGAGGGGGAGAACTTATCGCATCACATAGAGTTGAAATTTTGATAGAAATAATTTTCTTCTGAATCCTATTTTAAGATGTATGTGTGTTTATGTGTCTGAATACACTGGAGTGAGCCCACACTGTAATGGTTTTGTAAAATATATACTCTTTTCCACAGACTATTTTCCCTCATAGTTTTATACAGCACTTTCTTAGGATCCTGCAGTGCTCATAGATAGTGATCTCTATGTAACTTTAGCTGAGACTGCAGGATTGGGCAATAAGAAAAACACATCAGCAGCATGCTGGATTTTCAAATGGAAACAAAGCATAGTAGAATCCATAAATTGTTAATACTTGTCAGAGTTGAATAATACAAGAATTAGGAATATAGCGATCTCATAAAGATAAGGGAAAACACAGGTGATCTCAGATACCACTGTATGACAGCTACTGGTAAGTGCTGACTTGTTAATGGTGGCCATAGCAATGATTCCAGTAATTGGGAGATTCCGTACAGAGGTCAGATGCTCACATAGTGGAAATTGGCAAAATTGCATTAACTTCAATGGAGCTATGTTGATTTCCATATGCTGAGGATCTATCCCTGAGCTGTTTTAAATTATCAATATTCACACCATACAGGGTTAGTAGGGGTTAAGGTGGCCAGGTAGGCCATCTAACTGCCCAGACTGAACCTGGAAGAGTAGTCAGGGAACAGGAAGTTGATTAGAGGAGGCTCAACTGGGCAGGAATTGGCAGGGCCTATAATGCCCAGGAGTTAAGAACAGACAGGGTGGTGGAGAAAAAGCAGTTACTCCCTGAGAAGAGGGGAGGGAGCAGTGTTTGGAGGCTGCAGGGAGATAGTCTGCAGTCAGTCTCTGGGAAGAGGGAGGAAGGAATTGATTTTGAGCTGGTACTCTCAGAGAAGGTGGGGGGGCAGGAAGAGTAGGAAGCTGTTCAGGGAAGAAGCAGTGAGGGCTGATATGGTAAAGTCCAGAATTGCTGAGCTGAGGGTCCCTGGACTGGAACCTGGAGTAGAGGGCAGGCCAGGTTCCTTTACCGGCCACTGGGGAAGTGGCACCACCAGTACAGCACAGGAGAAGACTGCCTGAGACTGTTTGCATAGAAGGGCTTAGGTAACCCCAGAAGTGGGAAATGTGGATGATTCCTGGCAGGTCTGCAGGGTGAGAGGAGGATGGGAGGGGCACCACCAGAAGAGAGTGAACCAGCTGACAGACCTAGTCCCCAGGATGGTCAGCAGGAGGTACTGCTGTGGTGTGTGGTGGACCCCGTGACATGTTAATTAAACTGTTTTACTTTTTCCTTTTTAAAAAGGAACTGCTGAATTAATCACAACATACTGATATGTTGTGTCTCATTCACTGCATTAATGGACATCTCCATACATGGTTAACATTTCCTCTAGCCATACTGGCTTACTGTTACTGTATGCTGAATGGTGTACGACAGGCAACATAACTAGCGACAGATGACAAAATAGTTTCTCTGTTTTATTTTTGCAAATATACTCAAGATAATCTCAGATTACTTTATTTTCTGTGTAAAGCCAGATATTTTGCACCAACTAAATGATGACCCTTCATTGATGTTAAAAGAAACAAGATAATTTTAAGCAAACATTTGGCAAATCTGACTGGCTAATCAGAATTTCGAAGGCTAGATGCTCCTCTGTGCCACGATCCGTGTGCAGACTTGGCCCAGAGATTTGAATACACTTGATAGAGCAGATCTAGAATCTTCTCTAAATGTTGCTTTCCCACAAAGAACTTTCATCACCATGGCATGGCTGCTCAGAGGATTCAGGGGACCTGGGGCAAAGCGGGGGAGCAGACATAAAAAAGGCGCCACCCGCTGCGGTGCTTGTACTCACCAGGTGGCGCTCCGAGTCTTCCGTGGTGGCGGGTCCTTCATTTGCTCCGTGTCTTCGGCAGCACTGAGGGACCTGCTGCCGAAGACCCAGACCGCTGCTGCCTCTACCCAGGGAAGGGATCTCAGCCAGAGCTCACGGGGCCCCTGCAGTGCCTGGGGCAAATTGCCCCACTTGCCCCCCTCTCTGGGTGGCCTTGGGTCACCATGGAAAACATGCATGGAACCTGGTAGCCTCCTTCCCATCTACAATTGTAGATGAACAATCCCTATGTTAAGATTTCCTAAGGCTTTCCATTATAAAATGTCTAGTAACCTCTTCTTTGAAAAGCTTGTGGTTTGCACTGTTTGCAGCAGGACTTTGAAATTTGGCTGGAGGGTAGGGCCTAGCCCTGGGAGGTGCCTTTTGCTGGACTTTGAAATTTGACAGGAGGGTAGGGCCTAGCCCCGGGACATGCCTTTTCTTGGGCTTGTGAAAATCTGGCTAGATTTGGCTGAGTTTTCAACTGCTAAAAGTTACCATTTTCCATCTATTGTTTGTGTAGTGCAGCTTGTTTTAGGTAGCATGCCGACCCTACTTTCTCCCACCCTAATATCTTATAGCACTATGTATGCACTGCCCTGGTGTCTGTTCAGCATTTCATACAGAGCTCAAAATCCAGATGGGACACAGATAGGATGATGATGATGGAGGATTTCCCTTATGAAAGGAATGTACTTTGCACAGAGAGCCAGGAAATCATGAGTTCTAGACTCATTTCTTGTAGAGACTGACTTTAATAAGGGCGATGAAGGGTACAGAATTATTAATAACTTAAGCCTCATAATCCACTGAGAAGTTATACTAGCTGGAAATAGAACGTAGCTCTCTAATACATCAGACTCTAACCTCATCCTGTGATTAAGTGTCTGGCAGGCATCTAGTGCTCAGCCCACCCCACCACCTGACATGATCCTTTCAGAATTTGGAAGGGTTCAGTAGATATATAGAGAGAGCTAAGGGTCCTTGGATGACTGGTGCTTGGGAATGGGGGGGGGGAGGGGGGAAGGAAGGTATCCTGACAGTACCTTGCAGAGAGGGCAGGGTTTCCTCACTCACCAAATCAACTAAGAAGGAAATGGAAGAAGGGAGCCAGTATAAAAGCTGCCTCTTCCCTCACAATAGATGGATGCTGACGGGAGAAGGCTGGCCTGCTGAACCCTCCAGATTGGAAGGCTAAATGGAGAGGGTGTTCAGCTGTGGCCAGTTAGCAAAAGCCTTGCAGTTGAGACTATACCAAGGCAAGAAGCCTGAGACACAAACCCCACCTCAGAGAGAGGGCTGCAGGGGAGCTCCTGCTCGAATGAGGGAAGGACAGGCTATCCTAAGACAAGAGGTCTGAGACACAAGCCCAGCTCCAGCAAGAAGGCTGAGAGGGAACTTCTGTTTGGAGGAGGAAGATAATGAGTGCTTGAAAGATGACAGGCAGAGGGTGCGCTTGTAATATGGTCAAGCTGCTGCAGAGAAGGGTTGGCAATGGTTTTCATAGCTGACTAAAGAGAAACTGTGAGGAACCACAAATCCAGGCTGGGACAGTAGAGTCCAGAGACCTGGTGAAGATGTCAACAAGTGGAGTGAAGATATGAGCAGCTCAGAGAAACTGAAGGATCAAAGGACCCCAGGAAAGGTCCTCCAGATCGAGAGGGGATGCATGGATGTTAAAAGAGGCCAAGAAAGTCAAGTTTCAGATAGATGTTGGGAGACAGGTTTGCAGGCCATTAGATTTTGAGTTTCCTAGTTATGGACTTTTCTGTTTGCCCTGGAAGGGGAATGGACTGAGTAGTGACCTGTCTGGAGAGCTAAGCCATGGAAAATGGCAGATCACTGCATAACTGGAACAGGTAAAGAGAGTTCTAAACTGCAAACCCCCTTGTAACACTGCACCTGATTATGCGCTGAAGTCGAGAGGCATGATTACTCATCCACTTAGCTAAACTTACTCTCAGAAAGAACCCGCTGTTTTTTTGCCCTTGCCCTTGTATAGTGGGGCTTCTCATAAATAGGTAAAACACTGTTTCCGTGTGCTGTGTCCTTCCTTAGTAGTTGACTCAAGCAGGATAATAGTCTTCTTCGGGCATCTGCTAGTGTAGTTTTATAGCTCAAATGGTAGACGTCTTTTCTGCAATACTGAAGATTCAGGAATCAAATCCTGCTGCTAATGTATGACGGAGAGTTGCCAGGAGCGGTGCCAGGGTTTTTCGTGCCCTAGACGGGGGTCCTTCCGCACTCCTAGTCTTCGGGGCACTTCGGCAGCGGGTCCCGGAGCGAGTGAAGGACCCGCCGCAGAATTGCCGACGACGACCCAGAGCACAGAAGGACCCCCAGCCGCCAAATTGCCACTGAGGGCAGCAAAATGCCCCCCTCCCAAATCCTGGTGCCTTAGGTGACCGCCTAGATTGCCTAAATGGAAGCGCCGGCCCTGAGAGTTGCTGCAGTCACACACAACTGAATTTATTGTTTTTTTTCCCTTTAAAACAACTAGTAAATGACATACAAGAAACTATATTAAAAGAAAACTATTTAGGTTGCAAAGTAAGGCACTCAAAAGTTAGCAAATGCCATCACTTAGGTTGCCTGTGTAACCTTAATTTGGCTATCCTGTGCATATGCATTATGATACAGTTTTTAATTACATGATCACATACTTTTCCCCCGGAGAACCCCGCCTCATTCTGTGCTCAGGATGGATGATGATCAGTGAGCGAACCACTGTTTCGTAGTGAATAAGATTGGTTGTAGGGCTCCTGTTTCTTTTGCCCTATAAGATGGAAGGCGTGTGGAGAAAGGGCTGGTTTTGTGATTGAATTCTATCCCTGTCATAGTCTTCCTGTGTGATGCTGGGAAAGTGACTTAAACCAACAGTTTGGTAGGTGACCACTAATTATGTGTGCTTTGTTTTCTCAGTGCTCAGCTTGAGACACCTGGGGACCTATTTTCAGAAGCACTAAGCACTCACACCTGCAGCTCATACAAATGGGAGCTGTAGCTCTCAGCACCTTTGGCAGATTTGGGTGTCAGGAGGTCTTGAATTCTAATCTTGACACTGCAGCAGATTCCCCTTGTGGCCTCAGACAAATAACTTTGGGCTAAATTCACAAAGAAACTTAGGCATGGAGATATTGAACCCTATAGTACTTAAGGAACTAACTGAGGCAGTCTTGAAACTTTGAGAACTCGGGGAGGATTAGTGAGGTCCCAGGACTGGAAACTGACAAACATAGTACCTGTGTTTAAAATGGGGAACAAGGAGGACCCGGGAATTATACTGTCAGCCCGACTTCAATACCTGGAAAGATACTAGAACAAATTGTGAAACAATCAGTTTGTAAGCACCTAGAGGATAATAGTGATAAGTAATAGCTAAGCCGGATTTGTCAAGAGCAAATTAATGCTAAACCAAACTAATTTCCTTCTTTAACCGGGTTACTGACCTAATGGGTGGGGTAGGTTGACCAGACAACAAGTGTGAACAATCAGGACAGGGTGTGTGTGGGGCGGGGAGGGGGGAATGTCTTATATAGGCGCCTAAGCCCTGAATATCAGGTCTGAAATCAACAAGATGAAATTCAATAAAGACACGTGCAAAGTTCTGTGCTTGGAGCCCCAAATTTATTTATATCCTGTAGCCCAATGGCTGGGCATGCAACTGAGAGTTGGCAGATCCCAGTTAAAATCCCTTCTCCCCCTCAGGTGGAAGGGGGACTTGAAGTGGGGGCTCAAACCACCAACCTAGAAGTTATAAGGTGGATGATGGCACTGCCTTCACTTTCTCTCTCCCTCTATGTTTTGTGTAAGTTTGCCTATTGGGGCCCCACCTGGTAGGTAAGGTCTGAGCATGCTTACTGGATTGGGCCTCACAGACAAGTTAGGCAGAGGAAATCTACTTCTCCCTGGCTTGTTCATCACACTGGGGCTAAGGCATCTGGATGCCTGGTGCGGGGTAGCAGTGCATGTGCTCTGAGGCAGAAACGTAGGCACCTAGGGAAATTTCACAGCAAAAATTTTGGGGCTGAGCAAATTTAGGTAGCTACAGGGTTTGGGACAGTTGAATGGAGGTTTTGTGAATCTCAGTCAGGCCTGATTCTTGGATTAGGCACGTAAAGTGGCAATTAGGCACCTAAGTCCTTTTGTGAATCGAAACCTTTATCCTCTTGTCTCAGTTCCCCTCTCTGTAAAACAGGGATAACAGTATCCTGTCTTGAAAGGGAATTTGTCAAATTCATTAGTGTTTGTGAAGCACTTAGAGACTTTTAGTAGAACCCCCCAGGAGGAAACTTAATAAGCACAAGAGGCTATATTAAGTTTGCAAGGGAAACCTTAATTCTGGTATTTCCTAACTTTCGAGTGGTTGACTTCTGAACCTTATTAGGTCCTTGACATAATTTTGTGTGTGTAATATACATTCCTATGAATGTTTCCATATTGATATCATATATTCCTTTTGTCAGTGTAAATTTTGCTCTGTTCTGAAATCTGAGATAGAAGGTCTCAGGCCAGGGTAAATTTACTATTCCTCCACTGCACCACTGTAATAAATCAGTAGTTCAATAAATAATGAAAAATTTTAAATAATGAAAGCCTGTTTTTAAAAGAGATGCTTTCTGTATCTCAGAAGCAACGTTATTTTAAACTGAAAGTTTTTAGGCCTTCAATCCTTACTGTATGGATTATTGCCTCCGGGTGTTTTAGGGGGAAAATAAACCACAGAATAACTGAACTGTTTGTTAAAGCGGTTAATGCACATGGGCAATAATTTGTTGTCAATAGCAAAAAAGAATCCCCTAGGATTTTCAGTAGATGAGTTTCATGTGACTGCACAGCACTTCTATATATTGGGTCAGTAGTTCACAGACCAAGAATAACTTACATGACAGTTTAAATTGTAATATCTCCAAACAGGCAACCACTATAAATGGATTCTAAGCGATGTGAATCAATAACAGATACTCCTGGTAGCTTCCCTAGTATTGGTGGTAGATCAGAACTAAGGCATCACATGTGATGGTCTGTTCTCACTTTCCTGATAAGGGATGATTGCTACTGTATACCCTATGTAGATCTTTGGAATTGGTCTGACAAGACTCTCAAAGTTTGCCATTGAAACTCTTGTCACATTATTGTATAGACTTGCATAGGAAGATGAGTTTAGAGCTGGTAGGAAAACAAATTTTTTTTGATGTTTTGAAATTTGTTTTTGTTCTGCATCAGAACATGATATTTTAATTTTTTTGTGAGGCTAGAACCTTTTGTGGTTTTTTTTTTCCAGTCAGGGGACTTGCCTGGACTGTAGGAGACCTAGGTTCAAGGCCCTGATTTGGAGCAGCAACTTGAACCCTGGTCTCATATCCCAGATGAATGCTGCAGCCACCAGGCTATAGAATCAGCTTCTCACTGACCCTATGAATATTTAATTATTTGACGTGGAACAGTTGTAACAGGAGAGACTGAGAGAGAGACTGACTGTAGTCTGTGGTTAGGGCACTCTGTAACAGGCAGAGCATGGACTGGAACCTGGGTCTTACATCCCAATTGAGTGCCTTAGCCGTCAGGTGACTGGCTACCCTAGTCTCTTTCTCGGTCAGCCTGCCATTCTGAACTTGAGAGCTTTGTTCAAACTTATACATTTCTGTGAAAACTTTCAGTTTCAACAAATCGGTATTTTTCTGACAGTGTTTTATCAAAAAATTCTCAACCATCTCTATGTTAGATCCTCAGAGTTTGTAACCCAGGAAAACAAGCTTTACAAGTCCTTATGTAGGCAAGCTTCCCACATTGACTTCGTGGCCTACAGTTAGGAGTAGGAAGAATGTGACACTGTGGTTTCCCCAATGGAATGTCTCAGCAGAGTTGTGAGGATTAACTAGTTAATGTTTTGTAAAGTATTGAGTGTCTTTCCCGGGAAGGTAGAAATTATGAGATACTTTGCCAAGGAGAAAATAGTCCATCTTGCAGCCTTGCATTCTTTTCCTCCAGGTCTATGATTTGCTACTGTGCAATCCTGCTTTCACTCATTTAACTTCTTTGAAACAGCTCCCATTCAAGTTATTAATAGTTTCCTTGATCTGTTTACTTTAATAGAGATGATCAGTCCCTTCCTTTCCACACACTCATGGTGCTGTTCAATCTTTGCTATCTCCTTTCCTTTCTGTCTGTCTTCTCCCTTTTGGGGATACCAGCTGTTCTCTGTTTTTGAATTTGAATCCCTCAGAGCTCCAGGAATTCTCACCCTATGTTATCTTCCTGCAGGATCTCATTAAATCCTATAGGTTCTATTACTGCTTTTCAGTTTTAATGCCTAAATAATGATCTCTGTTCAATTCTAGAGCCATTTTTCTCTTCCTGGATGTGTCTCTGACACCTCAAACTCAACATGGCTACAAGTGGGTTTATTTACTCCCAAGCCCTCTCCTTACCCCCAGTTCTGTATCACTGTGAACACAAGTTCCATGACGACTGTCTCCAAAGCATATAATTTTAGTGTAATCCTTTCAGTTCTTATTCCTTCTCCCCTCATCCCTTCCTTTGAGTTTCTCTACTTGCCAAGACACTATCCCATGATCTGGTTATTTCTTTTGTCTAATAACATAATTAACAATTTGAGAAAAGCTAGTGTCAAGCTCATTCTTTCCCCTGCACTCCCCATTCTGCCTGTGCCCCCCTTTTGTCTCTGCACTGGATTCCTCTCTCCATTAAATTCAAGCTGCTGCTTCTTGCTTTCAAAAATACCCCATAACTTTGACCCTGAGTATACTCTGCGCTTTCCTTCATCTTGTTACCTTAAGACACCTTCTGTCGTGATGCCCCTTTTATGTGTAACCGCCCATCAGCCAATGTGCTGTCCACTAAGAGTCATCCCTCTTCTCAGTATTCCAACCTTAATGATCACTAGTCATCCTGTGCTTATTCCTTATTGCATTTTTCTTTCTCCTGCCTTTGAACTGTGAACCATTCAGGGCAGGGACTTTAATTATTTGCTATATGTTGCCTGTTGTACAGCCCACTGTAAGCTGATGGTGATGTATATAATTGTAATATAGGCATGACAAGGAATAGGAAACATTTAAATGCTATATTCTAACTCATCACTGGGTGCGGTGAGAACTGCCCAGTATGTCTTTATGGGATAGTAACTTGCTAAACCACAGAGCAAATGCTGTAAATTCCTTAGTGCATCTGTGTGGCCTGGTCTACACTACGCGTTTATACTGAATTTAGCAGCGTTAAACCGATTTAACCCTGCACCCGTCCACACAACGAAGCCCTTTATATTGATATAAAGGGCTCTTAAAACCGGTTTCTGTACTCCTCCCCGATGAGGGGAGTAGCACTGAAATCGGTATTGCCATGTCAGATTAGAGTTAGTGTGGCCGCAATTCGACGGTATTGGCCTCTGGGCGGTATCCCACAGTGCACCATTGTGACCGCTCTGGAAAGCCATCTGAACTTGGCTGCACTGGCCAGGTAGACAGGAAAAGCCCCGCGAACTTTTGAATTTCATTTCCTGTTTGGCCAGTGTGGAGAGCTCACCAGCACAGATGACCACGCAGAGCTCATCAGCACAGATAACAATGCAGTCTCCTGAGAATCGAAAAAGAGCTCCAGCATGGACCGCACGGGAGGTACTGGATCTGATCGCTGTATCGGGAGAAGATTCCATGCTAACAGAACTCCGTTCCAAAAGACGAAATGAAAAAACATTTGAAAAAATTTCTAAGACCATGATGCAGAGAGGCCACACCAGGGACTCAGTACTGTGCCGTGTGAAAGTTAAGGAGCTCAGACAAGCCTACCAGAAAACCAAAGAAGCAAATGGAACGTTCTGGGCAGGGCCGAAAACATGCCACTTCTACGCTGAGCTGCATGTAATTCTAGGGCGGTCCGCCACCAGTACCCCACCCCTGTCCGTGGATTCTGAGGTAGGGGTTGTAATCTCAGCCATGCCTGAGGATTCTGTGGACAGGGAAGATGAGGAGGAGGAGGAAGAGGAGGACGAGCTTGCAGAGAGCACACAGCACTCCGTTCTCCCCAACAGCCAGGAGCTTTTTCTCATCCTGATGGAATTACCGTCCCAGCCCTCCCAAGCCACTATCCCAGACAATGAAGCCATGGAAGGGACCTCTGGTGAGTGTACCTTTGTAAATATAAAACATGGTTTAAAAGCAAGCATTTTTTAATGATTAATTTGCCCTGATGACTTGGGATGTATTTGCGGCCAGTAAAGTTACTGAAAAAGTCTGTTAACGTGTCTGGGGATGGAGCGGAAATCCTCCAGGGACATCTCCATGAAGCTCTCCTGGAGGTACTCCAAAAGCCTTTGCAGAAAGTTTCTGGGCAGGGCAGCCTTATTCCGTCCTCCATGGTAGGACACTTGACCACGCCATGCATGTGGCAAGTAATCTGGTATCATTGCATGACAAAGCCTAGCTGTGTATGGTCCCGGTGTTTGCTGGCATTCAAGCAACATCTGTTCTTTATCTCGCTGTGTTATCCTCAGGAGAGTGATATTGTTCATGGTAACCTGGTTGAAATTCAGGAATTTAGTTAAGGGGACAGAGATGGTTGGGCTGTTTGCCTGTGGCTTAAAAGAAATCCTTCCCTGCATTTAGCCAAATGGGGGGAGGGGTGGGTGATTGGCGCTGAGCTTTTTCGTGTTTGGCTAGCTGGGATCTTCCCTGCTACCAGCCACGCGGTGCGGGGGAGGGTGGCTAGCAGCAATCTTCCATGATACCAGCCACGCAGTGGGGGGAGGGGTAAAGCGATCATCCCAGAGAATTGGATGGGAGCGGTTCTGGTGCTGCACATTAACAGGAAAGAAGCAGCACTCAACAGGCTTTGCTTGCTATTTGGTAAAGGAGGGCGCTGGATATATGAAGGCTACTGAAGCAGAAAGACAATGGCTTACCATGGCCACGTGCAAGCTGAATTCTGAGGCCCGGACCTGCATCTGTGATCTCTAACACCAAAGCCGCAGGCACTGTCATAGTATAATTCCCAAATCTGGACCTTAGCGTCCAAAATATGGGTACTAGCATGAATTCCCCTAAGCTTAATTACCAGCTTAGATCTGATAGGCTGCCACCAATCAGGACTTAAGTAGAGCGCTTGATAGACTCTGGTGTCCCCAAACCCTTCCCTGGGGACCCCAAGACCCAGATTCCTTGATTCTCACAGCAAAGGGGAATAAGCCATTTCCCTTCCCCCCTCCTTTCTTCCTCCCTGGTTACACTAGGAGACCACTGTGATTCAAATCCTTGAATCACCACTTCCCCTCCCTTCTTCCCCAGAGAGAGACACACAGATAAATGCCGAGAGCAGGCTTTTCTTCCCTCCTCCCTTTCCTTTCTCCCACCAATTCCCTGGTGAGTACACAGACTCAAGTCCTATGAGCCTTAACTAGGAGAAAAAAAATCAAGCAGGTCTTAAAGCAAAGCTTTTAATAAAAAAAGAAAGAAAAAAGTAAAAGGTTTATCTCTGCAGTTTAGATGGTAAACAGTACAGGGTCTTTTAGCTTATAGAAAATGGATAAACAGTCTTATCCAGAAAAAAATACAATTTAAACTATTTCCAGCAGACTACACATTTGCAAATACAGAAAAACAATGTAAAAGCCTATATTGTCTTTCTATCGCTGTACTTACAATTGGAAACAGAAGATTAAAGAGCCTGGAGATTCTTGTGGTCCCTCTCAGAGCCCAGAGGGAGAACAGCCCAAGAACAAAGGACTCACACCCAAACTTCCCTCCACCCAGATTTGAAAAAGTCTTGTTTCCTGATTGGTCCTCTGGTCAGGTGTTGTTTGTTAACCCTTTCCAGATGAAAGAGACATTAACCCTTAGCTATCTGTTTATGACAGGCACTCAATAGTAAGATGCAAAACGCGACCTTGTAATGAGATCACATGTGCTATGTAAGGTGAATAGTGTAGTTCACCATGAAAGAGTATAACCATTGTTCTGTAAAATGTATCTTTTTAAATACTTCTCTCCCTTTTTTCCCTCCCTCCTGCAGCTGCAAATTTTTCAAGTCTCCCTCCTCCATCCCAAAGGCTATCTCAGATAAGGCGGTGGGAAAAAAAGAAGCGAGACGAAATGCTCTCGGAAATCATGGAAGTGACCTGCAATGAAAGAGCTCATCTGAATGAATGAAAGGAAGTGGTATCAAAGTACAGGAAAGATGCCAGTGCCCGTGAGGACAGGAGGGACCAACGTGAAGATAGGGGGGATGAACATGAGGAGAGGAGAGACGCTTGAGATGAGAGGTGGCGGCAGGAAGATCTGAGGTGTCGGGATGCAACTCTGGGGCTGCTGCGTGATCAAAGAGACATGCTCCGGTGTCTGGTGGAGCTTCAGGAACGGCAGCAGGATCACAGAGTGCCGCTGCAGCCCCTGTATAACCGCCCTCCCCCCTCACCATGTTCCTTAGCCTCCTCACCCACCAGACGACTAAGAACGCGTAGAGGGGGCTCCGTGCACCTGACCATTCCTCCCCAGTGGACAGCCCAACCAAAAGGCTGTCATTATTTTTAAATTTTTTTAGTGGCTTTTTCTTTCTCTCCTATCCTCTTCCCAAACCCCACCCGGGCTACCTTGTCAGTTCTCGCCCTCTTTTTATAATTAATTAATAAAGAATACATGATTTTTAAACAAGAGTGATTTTATTTCCTTAGGAAGCAAGCGGTAATCGAAGGGGGCGGGTGGGTGGCTTACAGGGAATGAGTCAGTCAAGGGGGAGGGGGGCTTCATCAAAGAGAAACAAACACAACAGTCACACCGTACCCTGGCCCGTGATGAAACTGGTTTTCAAAGCTTCTCTGATGCGCACCGCTTCCTGGTGTGCTCTTCTAATCGCCCTGGTGTCTGGCTGCGCGTAATCAGCGGCCAGGTGATTTGCCTCCTACCCCGCCATAAAGGTCTCCCCCTTACTCTCACACAGATTGTGGAGCACTCAGCAAGCAGCAATAACAATGGGGAGCGAGTCAGTAATGTGCACCAGCGTGCCTTTAAATGGCCAAATGCACATTCTATCACCATTCTGCACTTGCTCAGCCTGTAGTTGAACAACTCTTGACTACTGTCCAGGCTGCCTGTGTATGGCTTCATGAGCCATGGCATCAAGGGGTAGGCTGGGTCCCCCAGGATAACTACAGGCATTTCAACATCCCCAACTGTTATTTTCTGGTCTGGGAAGTAATTCCCTTGCTGCAGCCGTTTAAACAGAATAGTGTTCCTGAAGACGCGAGCATCATGAACCCTTCCCGGCCATCCCACGTGGATGTTGGTGAAACATCCCTTGTGATCCAACAGTGCTTGCAGCACCATGGAAAAGTACCCCTTTCAATTTATGTACTGGGTGCCCTGGTGCTCCGGTCCCAAGATAGGTATATGGGTTCCATCTATCGCCTCACCACAGTTAGGGAATCCCATTGCAACAAAGCCATCCACTATGACCTGCACATTTCCCAGAGTCACAACCTTTCGTAGCAGCAGCTTAATGATTGCTTTGGCTACTTGCATCACAGCAGCCCCCACAGTAGATTTGTCCACACCAAATTGATTCCCGACTGATCTGTAGCTGTCTGGCATTGCAAGCTTCCAGAGGGTTATCGCCACTCGCTTCTCAGCTGTGAGGGCTGCTCTCATCTTGGTATTCTGGCATTTAAGGGCAGGGGAAAGCAAGTCACAAAGTTCAATAAGAGTGCCCTTATGCATGCGAAAGTTTCACAGCCACTGGGAATCGTCCCACACCCGCAACACTATGCGGTCCCACCAGTCTGTGCTTGTTTCCTGGGCCCAAAATCGGTGTTCAGTGGCTAGAACCTGCCCCATTACCAGCATGATCTCTAAAACGCAAGGGCCTACGGTTTGAGAGAATTCTGTGTCCATGTCCTCATCACTCTTGTCACCGCGCTGCCGTAGCTGCCTCGTCCTCGACTGGTTTTGCAGGTCCTGGTTCAGCATTGATTGCACGAGAATGCGCTAGGCATTTACAACGTCCATGATTGCTGTCTTGAGCTGAGCAGGGTCCATGCTTGCCGTGCTATGGCGTCTGCACACTTCACCCAGGGAAAAAGGTGCGAAACGATTGTCTGCGACTTGCACGGAGGGAGGGGTGAGGCTGTACCCAGAACCACCTGTGACAATGTTTTTTGCCCCATCAGGCACTGGGATCTCAACCCAGAATTCCAATGGGTGGGGGACACTGTGGGAACTATGGGATAGCTACGGGATAGCTACCCACAGTGCAATGCTCCGGAAATCGACACTAGCCTCGGTACATGGACGCACACCGCCGAATTAATGTGCTTAGTGTGTCCGCGTGCACGCGACTTTAAATAATCTGTTTTAAAAAAACGGTTTCTGTAAAATCGGAATAATCCCGTAGTGTAGACATACCCTATATGTGAAGAGGGCTGAAGGAGTGGGAAATCAAAGCAAAATATACCTTGCCTTTTCTTCCACAATAGTCTTTAGAAATTTGGCTGAGATGGGCTAATATTAAAAATTAAACCACACTGTCACACACTTCCTACACCTCGGAGCAACAGATATTAACCATAAGATACAGTGCTTAGTATCTGACTACAGCACTTTCACGGTGCCAAGAAATGGGTGGAAGTGGTATCAACACCTTGCCTTAAAAACCTTGTAAGCAAAGATTTAAAAAAATAAATGTATATTTGGAACTTAAACTGCAATTTACACTGACAGCTCAGTGGTAAGCAATTCCAGTGTTTCACTGCCCACTTGAGAGGCTTTTAGCTCTTAGCTTTGCCTCAGGCTATAACCCATCTCAAGCAGACTAAACCAATGGGAGCTGTAGCCTTCTTTTAGGCAATACTGCCCTTTATCTTCTGCTCTCCTCCTTCATCCTGAAGAGGGAGAAATAATAGAAATGCTGTTTCAACCCTCGCCCCCCATAGCTTTCTGGTCTATTGTGATTCCTTAGATTTATAAATGCCAGTCTCTCTCTCAGCCTCCCCCTACCAGACTCTGCAGTTTTGGTTCGCTAACATCTCTTGCTATAAATAGCCAATTTGTCTAACTGAGAGGAAAAAAATCCTTTACTTTCTGTAGGGAATACCAGCAAAGCAGCAAATATCACCATGGCAACAAGCCTCTCAATCCATCAGTCTTCTGCAGTAGCTAATACATAATCTGTGAGGTGAAGATGCAGCTGAAAATTAACATGACATATGTCACTTCAGGATTTAATGTCCCTTCCTCATGACCTTAATTAGCTTGCCATTTTCTAATTTCTAATAAAAATCCTGTTTTATTTTGTTACCTTGAAGAAGAAAATGTGCTATTTGCCTTCATTAAAATGCAACTTTTGACTATTTTCTCCACAAACATGCCACAAAATGGAAGTTTCTATAGTAACACATGATGCAGACTTAATTTGAAATTATAATCTCTCAATAAAGATAAGGGTATTTCCCTCATATCCCCCCCCCCCGCACCCCCAGTGAGGTTTCGTTTTAAACTCTGTAACTTTGCACAGAGGTACACCTCTCTTCTGTTCTAGTGGCATGTTTGAAAATAGTTCCTCATTTTAAAAAGAAGCTGCATCTAATGGCACTGTTGAAATTAAAAAAATACATTTTCAAGCAATCATTTTCCTTATACATGAGCATCATGAATTCTGTATAATTCATCAGGTTTGGGCCTCATCTTGTGCTTAAATAATTTTAATTATCACTACTACTGTCTATTTCAGAATGTTCAGAAAAGATAATTGTGTATTCAAAGGAAACAAAACTTACAAAGGTTACAGTTGACTATTGAGATGATTAAAGTAGAATGCATTTTTAAAAATCTAATTGACTTTTCACCTCTCATGCTGTTTGTCTAAGGTTTGCATTTCACTTAGCTTGGCAAAGAAATTAGACTGCACTGTTCAGCTTTTGCTTCTACTGAAGCTCTACGAAAATTTCCATTCAGTCTTGGAATCCCTATTATGTAGTGCCTTTAAAGAGCCAGCAGCAGGACAGGAGCATTTCCGAACTGCTGAATGGGAGATCTACACTGAAATTTTTTTCCAGGGATTTGGTGGTGTGGGACTGGGGAGAAGGCAGCTTACTTTCCAACTGCCAAAATGGGAACTGAGGGAGTGAGGCAACTAGTTGGCACGTGAGTTTCCTATCAAGAGGGAAGGGGCCAGCTGCTTGCCTGCAAAGTCACTGGGATGTTCAGGGTGGAAGTTGTAAGCCATTGCAAATAGTGCATATTTGAAAATTCTTGTCAAATAGTTTTTATGACCATGTTTATGCTTTGGACTCTTTGGTGGTATCTGATGAAAATCCCATTGCAGTCAATGAGCATCCTTCCATTGATATCTATGGACTTTGAGTCAGGCATATTCTGTCCACAATTTTCATTCAGTTGATTATTTGTAATTTGCTATTAAAGCTTTGTAATTGGTCACATAAGGCACACGGTTACATTGCTATTCTGACTGTATTACCTTAAACTTTATAAGTTACTTACACCCCAAATACATTTTTGAAAATTAAATGATTATCAGTTATGGACTCCATACTCGTACTTCATGAGCATTTGTATGGAGCTGTACAAATGTTCATTAACAGTGAATAATAGAGGTGGGGCAAATAGTGTGACTCAAAACCTGCTTCCTAATTCAATAAACTGTTTGCAAACAGGTTTTTATATTATTCAACCAGCTCTATTCAACAATCAATTTACTTCCTTCAAATGAGAAGAAATCAAATGTAGCAGTTTATAAATTCAAGTTGCATCACAATTTTGTGTTAAAAGATCCCTAGCTGAGGCTTCGTTTTCATCTGCAGATATGTTAAGATATCAAACCATTGCATATTCAAATGGCAAAATGCAAACCAGAGTATATTACAGTAGAGGCATAAAACTAATGAGCAGAGAAGACATCAAGCCTTGCATAGCTGTTGGGTATTTGCATGCCCACCCTCCCCAAAGAAGGTAATTTAGCGAAACATGGTAATTAAGGCCCCTAATTCTGCAACTGACTCCATGCAAGTGGACCCCTGTGTCCACAGTAAAATCAGTGACACTACACATAAGCACAGGTGTCTGCCTATACAGAGTTACATGCAGAATTGGAACCTATAAACCTATTCAAGGATAACAGAAACACATTCAGGCTACTGCACAAGGCCATTTGTCCCTTTGCACATCAGTAGCCAGCTCACCATATAAACAAATCTTTAAAGAATTTTTGTGTGGATAAAGGACATTTCAGTCAAGCAAATCTAGTGGTACGGGTCCTACAAATAAGAAATATTCAGCCACAGATTAATAGAACAGCTAGAATTATTTGGGTCTTACATACTGGGTGGTAATACATCCCTAAATAGAAAATTGGCACACACACAAGCCCCTCCCCCAACTCTTAACATTTGAAGCAATAGCCCCTAGGAACCAGCTGACTTGATCAGGAATACTCTAGCTAGTCCTTTCCTGACTTACAAAAGAGCAACTATAGGGGAAATGTGAACTCCAAATACCATTTTATGTTTTTGTAGATTTGGTGGGACCAGCTTTTACCCAGATAGCCAAATAAAGAGGCAAACAGATCAATAAAACAGCATCCCAAATGTTCCAAACTGTGGTATCTGTTCTCTGAACGAAACTGAAATGTGCTGTTTCTAAGGACAAGTAATTGTGCTATTTTTTTTGTCCTTTTGATGTAGTTAGATTAGAAAACCTTGCTTGACATATGACATGATCCCATTATATTAGTTCCTAGGAATTATAGAGGAAACCTACTGTATATAATAGCTGGCTCAGCTTGACAATGATAAACATGTCAGGCTGTGACAATCATTCTGTTTATGAATGAAAGGAAGATGTGATTTTTTTAAATGTCATGATTTGGGTGCATAATCTTCTCTGTATCAATCATCTACAATAACTGTAGTAGGATATGGCCTCGTACAGCTTTATGTATTATCTGTGAGCTCTGATTATGGTAGGTGAGTTGGAAGCATGCGATTATACAGGCCAAATATGCGGAGGGGTTCTGCTAAATGCACATATTTTAAGGTGACCTCAGTGAACGTACATACATACAGAAAATTGTTCCTTGTCCTGTATTCTGGGTTAGAGAGAGAGAGCTGGCAAGAAAATGGAAATCCATTCCCACAAAAATGTGATAGTTTTGAAAAAAATTCTGTGCTGAACTGGACCAAAAAATAAAAAATGCAACATTTTTTCACAGGAAAAGATTAAAAAAAAATCCATTTTAGGAGAGCAGACATAGAAGGTAGAAAGAGAAACTGAGAAGAGCCTTCCAGACAGCCAGTCAGGGAGCTGCCATTTCAATATTCCTCATGGAAAATTGAATATTTTTGGCAAATTAAAATTTTCCTGCAGAAAAACAGCTTTTCTCTCTGTCTCTAGGAGACAGACATATTTTTGGTGTTGATGCCCCTGAAATCTCATTATTTCTCTTAGTGAATGCATGTCAGTATAGCACAGGACAGGGAGAGAACAGGATTCTGTGGTACCCAATAGGTCAGAACCATGGTGTAGTTAGTGATCACTACTCTAAATACAGCTCCTGAGGAAGGATTCAAACAACCTCTCTCAGGAAGGATAACCGTATCTTATGACTGATCTTATGTTTGCTGTGGCAAGGCTGAAGAGCAGGAGACTCTTATTTATGCATGGGAAACAGAAATAGTCCATCCTGGCCTGAAACCTGATCTGGGATTTTGGTTGTGAACAGATGTGCTTGGTGACAGATATTGGCTGTGTCCTTAATAAGCTTGATCAGGAAAGGTAGATTTTGACACTGGCAAGGTCCACTGCATCTAGGAGGGGTTTCTTCAGAGAGAGTTAGAATAAAGAATGAGTTTAGGTGGGAAGTAGATTTCCTTTTTTGAATGAGGAATCTGGGGAGGAAGGTGGTAAGGTTTTGTGCATTTGTGTATGGTTTTACCTCTTTTTCTCATGTGTGTAGCCTCTTCAAAGAAGGATGAAAGCCCCTTGCAGTGAGTAGTACTAGATTCTGCTGTGGGCTTCAGACACTCTAGTTGATGAAGTGATTTGCTACCCTAAATAACTCCCTTAAATATATTTTGGTGATTGCTATGGAGGCAGAGAAGAGGGATCACTTGGCATATAATATTGCCTAGGTATAAGTCTATAGAAACTTTGTTTCAAACTATCTGCTTCAGGACAAGAATTGTTTTGCTATTGGTCAATCATGTGTCCACCATGGTCCACCTTAATCAAGGCATCTGAGAACCATAGATGCCTGTGTTGGCAACTGGGAGAAAGGGGCTATGTGAGAGCCACTGTGGTGGTGGCTAGTGTATGTTTTATAATGTTTCATGGGTGCCATAGCTGAACAACAGACTGAGGATCTGTTGCCTTGAGCGTCCTTTGGAATTTGGTCAGGTCCATAAGCCTTTGGGGTTTAACTGTAATTGCCTGGCAGTCACATTGCTTTAGACATGGGGAAGCTCTGACCAGTGCTAGCTTAAATTGATACTATGTCCAACACAGAGGCTGGTTTATGATATTCTGTAGTCTGAAGATATAGAAAGATGGGAAGAGCCATACTGGATCTGACTAAAAAGAACAGTGGTACTTGTGGCACCTTAGAGACTAACAAATTTATTTCAGCATAAGCTTTTGTGAGCTACAGCTTACTTCTTTGGATGCATAGAATGGAACACACAGACAGGAGATATTTATAGATTCATAGATTCTAGGGTCAGAAGGGACCAATGTGATCATCTAGTCCGACCCCCTGCACAAAGCAGGCCACAGAACTCTACCCATCCACTTCTATAACAAACCCCTAACCTATGCCTGAGTTATTGAAGTCTTCAAATTGTGGTTTGAAGACCTCAAGCTGCAGAGAATCCACCAGCAAGTGACCCATGCCCCATGCTGCAGGGGAAGGCGAAAAACCTCCAGGGCCTCTGCCAATCTGCCCTGGAGGAAAATTCCTTCCCGACCCCAAATATGGCGATCAGCTAAACCCTGAGCATGTGGGCAAGACTCACCAGCCAGCACTCAGAAAAGAATTCTCTGCAGTAACTCAGATCCCATCCCATTCAACATCCCATCACCAACCACTGGGCATACTTATCTGGCAATAATCAAAGATCAATTGCCAAAATTAGGCTCTCCCATCACACCATCCCTTCCATAAACTTATCAAGCTTAAGCTTAAAGCCAGATATGTCTTTTGCCCCCACTACTCCCCTTGGAAGGCTGTTCCAGAACTTCACTCCTCTAATGGTTAGAAACCTTCGTCTAATTTCAAGTCTAAACTTCCTAGTGTCCAGTTTATACCCATTCGTTCTTGTATCTACATTGGTATTAAGCTTAAATAATTCCTCTCCCTCCCTAATATTAATCCCTCTGATATATTTATAAAGAGCAAGCATATCCCCCCTCAGCCTTCTTTTGGCTAGACTAAACAAGCCAAGCTCTTTGAGTCTCCTTTCATATGACAGGTTTTCTATTCCTCGGATCATCCTAGTAGCCCGTCTCTGAACCTGTTCCAGTTTGAATTCATCCTTCTTAAACATGGGAGACCAGAACTGCAGACAGTATTCCAGGTGGGGTCTCACCAGCGCCTTATATAACGGTACTAACACCTCCTTATCTTTGCTGGAAATACCTCGCCTGATGCATCCTAAAACTGCATTAGCTTTTTTAACGGCCATATCACATTGGCGGCTCATAGTCATCCTGTGATCTACCAATACCCCAAGGTCCTTCTCCTGCTCTGTTGCTTCCAACTGATGTGTCCCCAATCTATATCTAAAGTTCTTATTATTAATCCCTAAGTGCATGACCTTGCACGTTTCACTATTAAATTTCATCCTATTAATATTACTCCAGTTTACAAGGTCATCCAGATCTTCCTGTATGATATCCCAGTCCTTCTCCGTGTTAGCAATACCCCCCAGCTTTGTGTCATCCGCGAACTTTATTAGCACATTCCCGCTTTTTGTGCCAAGGTCAGTAATAAAAAGGTTAAATAAGATTGGTCCCAGAACCGATCCTTGAGGAACTCCACTAGTAACCTCCTTCCAGCCTGATTGTTCACCCTTCAGTACAACCCATTGTAGTCTCCCCTTTAACCAGTTCCTTATCCACCTTTCAATTTTCATATTGATCCCCATCTTTTCCAATTTGACTAATAATTCCGCATGTGGAACCGTGTCAAATGCCTTACTGAAATCGAGGTAAATTAGGTCTACTGCATTTCCTTTGTCTAAATAGTCTGTCACCTTCTCAAAGAAGGAGATCAGGTTGGTTTGGCATGATCTACCTTTAGTAAAACCATGTTGTACTTTGTCCCAATTACCATTGACCTCAATGTCCTTAACTACTTTCTCCTTCAAAAATTTTTCCAAGATACTACAGATGTCAAACTAATAGGCCTATAGTTACTCGGATCACTCTTTCTCCCTTTCTTAAAGATAGGAACTACATTAACAATTCTCCAGTCGTATGGTACAACCCCTGAGTTTACCGAGTCATTAAAAATTCTCGCTAACGGGCTTGCAATTTCATGCGCTGGTTCCTTTAATATTCTCGGATGAAGATTGTCCAGGCCCTCCGATTTTGTCCCATTAAGCTGTTCAAGTATGGCTTCTACCTCAGATGTGGTAATATCCACCTCCATATCCTCATTCCCATTTATCATCCTTCCATTACCCCTAAGCTCCCCATTAGCCTCATTAAAGACTGAGGCAAAGTACTTATTTAGATATTGGGCCATGCCTAGGTTATCCTTAACCTCCTTTCCATCCTCAGTGTGTAGCAGTCCCACTTCTTCTTTCTTTGTTTTCTTCTTATTTATATGGCCATAGAACCTTTTACTATTGGTTTTAATTCCCTTTGCAAGGTTCAACTCTACTTGGCTTTTAGCCTTTCTCACTTTATCTCTACATGTTCTGACCTCACTAAGATAGCTTTCCTTGCTAATCCCACCCTTCTTCCACTCCTTGTAGGCTTTCTGCTTTTTCTTAATCACCTCTCTGGGATGCTTGCTCATCCAGCTTGGTCTACAACTTCTGCCTATGTTTTTTTTCCCCTTTCTTGGGATGCAGGCTTCCGATAGTTTCTGCAGCTGCGACTTAAAGTAATTCCAGGCCTCTTCGGCATTTAGATCCACAAGTTCTTCAGTCCAATCCACTTTCCTAACTAATTTCCTTAATTCTTTAAAGTTAGCCCTTTTGAAATCAAAAACCCTAGTCCCAGATCTATTTTTGTTTATCCTTCCATCTAGTTTGAACTGAATTAGCTCATGATCACTCGAACCAAGGTTGTCCCCTACAACCATTTCTTCTATGAGGTCCTCACTGCTCACCAAAACCAAATCTAAAATGGCATCTCCTCTTGTCGGTTCTTCAACTACTTGGTGAAGGAATCCATCAGCTATCACATCCAGAAAAATCTGAGCCCTACTATTCTTGCTAGCACTTGTCCTCCAGTCTATATCTGGGAAGTTAAAGTCTCCCATGATCACACATTTCCCATTAGTGTTTACTTCCTTAAAAACATTAAAGAGGTCTCTATCAATATCCAAATCAGATCCCGGCGGTCTGTAGCACACCCCAAACACTATCTCAGGGGAGGCTCTAGTAGCTTTCTTTCCCAGTGTGATTTTCGCCCAGACAGACTCTGTCCTGTCCATTCCATCACTTCTTATTTCTTTACAGTTAACCTCTTCATTGACGTACAATGCTACTCCACCACCTTTGCCTTTATTTCTATCTTTCCTAAACCGCACATAGCCTTCAATACCTGTACTCCAGTCATGACTACTATTCCATCACGTTTCTGTTATCCCTATAATATCCGGTTTCACTTCCTGCACCAGTAGCTCTAGTTCCTCCATTTTGTTCCCTAGGCTCCTCGCATTAGTGTACAGACATCTTAATTTTTGCCGTTTGGCTTCACTCACATTCTGTACTCTGTTAGGCACAGACATTCTTCCACCACCATCACCCGTAGTCTGTTATCTACACTACCCTTCCTCCTTATGCCAATTCTTCTGTCCACGGCTGTGTCCCCTCCTTACTTTGTTTACTTCCCTCTCAAGGTTACATTCTGGCATGGAGATCTCCCGAACATCTCCCAACCATCTCCCCCAAATTTCTAGTTTAAAGCTCTCTTAAACAGATCGGCTAGTTGATTTATACATAGAGAGAACGTGAAAAGGTGGAAGTATGCATACCAACTGGAAGAGTCTAATCAATTGAGATGAGCTATCATCAGCAGGAGGTTTTATCCTCTTAAATGTGAAACTTTATAACCCTTCCAAAACCTCTTTTATAATATCTGTATTATGATGAAACTGGAAATTTATACCATCCATTCTTTATTAGACTTCTGTTAAATGCTATAATTTTCTTCTCTCTCTCGGCAATGAGTTCCATAGGCTAACTGTGTGTTGTGAGAAATAGCATTTCCTCTTATCTGTTTTAAATTCACTGCCTTTCAGTTATATTGCATGTCCCCCTTGTACTCACATTGTCAGGAAGGGTGACTAGAAGTGCCCAGGTCTCAGGTGTAGTTATCTGAGCTGGACTGAAATGACCTGTGAGAGTCCTAAAGTGTGGGGAGAGGGAATGTGGTTTTTTGTCTGTCAATGTAGATGCTAAAGTCTTCCAGGGTGACTCTGGGGAAATATACCTCTGTCCCCAGCAACATCTGTCATTTCCTTTAATTAAAACGTGAGTTTTTTGGGGGTGCATAGAGAAGTGGAAAGTCGGTGTTGGTTTTGGCTCTCATTCAACAGACTGATAAGAAGAACTCAAATAGAAAGCAAGCATGCTGCCCCAGTGCCCAGATCCTGCTAGTTAAAGACATAGGCCCTCCAGAAACAGCTCCTGGTTGTGGCAGGGATGTATGCTCAAGTTCTGCAGCTGCTTCTGTGTTGGGAGGGGGAGAAAAGCAGCATTTCTAAACACTTCATATATGTGGATTTTGTTGGTGGTGATAAATTGCCAATTAGGGAAGTAAGCCCTCCGTGCTTGTTTTTACAGCTGCATGAGCGCATTTTCTTCTGAGAGGGCTTTGATGTTTTTCACCAGCTCCCAAATCTGTGTATGTGGATTTTTAATTAAGAGAAATAATTGCGAATTACGATTATATGAAAAACTGGAGTGAGTTCAGAAAAGAGCCACAAAAATGATGAGGAGATTGAAGGGACTGAATGATGAGACAGGATTAAAAGAGTTTAATGTGTGGTTTAGCTCACGTTATTAAAGGGGCCAAATACCTGCATATATCCGAAGGGTGTAATCATGAAGGAGATGAATTATTTAGTGTGACATGGGTGGGGGAAAGGTATAAGAGGCAGAAACTAAGAAAGGGAAACTTAGGCTATATATCAGGAAAAAGTTACATAAAATGGGATATTGGTCTGTTGAAGAGCCTCTCTGTGGAACTGGCAGTATCCTCATAGCTAGAGATTTTTAAAATTCTCCACTTTTTAGTGTTTTATTCAGGCTAAAGGAAGCAAAGCATTGGCAAGGGAGATGGACTGTGTGTTTAATAGGCCTTTTCCATCTCTAACTTTTTATGATTTTTTTAATAGCTCTTTTTAAACTTTTGGTGTTTTTTCTATTTCTCTTCTTTATAATATATAAAATTTTAAAATAAAGGTAAAAGGAAAGACCTCTTTAAAAGAGTTGGAAGATCCAGCATTTTGAGTGGGATTAGCTGGCTGTCTATAACTAGCATAGCTTGAGTGAATAAAAGGTGTTTAGGCCCCATGAAATATTGTTAACTTGTGAGTATTGCTGTAGTGTACAGTACCTCCTATCCCCTGCTGAATGCCTATTGTTAGACAAAGGAGTAGCAGAGCAGCCAGACAGAAGATTGTGATGGGAGGATACAGTCTAACCAAATGGCTGAATTGATAAGAGATTACAGGATTTTTTAAATTTAGCCATTAAATGTAGCCTGGCAAAACCCACCTCCCCTTGGTAGGAGTGTAAAATAATTCAGACTTGACCCTGTTCTGATAGAGTGGGATATTTATCCTTCACATCAAATCCTTTAGCTCTTCCTTTTCTCTGAGAAGATTTTCCAGTCATTGATTCTACAGGGTTCTGCAACTTACCTTTGCTCAAAGTCAAGGGTTTTTAAAATCCAATAGTTTTATGGCAATACCTTATGAATAGCTGTTCTCTTCTATCTCAAATACAATTATTTCAGGATCACTCTTCCCTTAAATGTTCACCAGCTTTGTGTGTTCATCATGCCATGGTTACATCCTAGAACTGAAATCCATTAGTTGCTTATCTGTTTGATGGATCAATAAACCTGCTAACAGGTCAGACAGGTTTGTATAGCTTTCAGAAACACTGATCCTTTCCTGCACCATTTCACTGTTGTCATCTGCTCCGTGCGAAGACAACTGATCAGTGCTTGAGTCATTTTTAAAATTCCTTTCTTCTCCTGAGTGAATACCAGCTTACTGCTTTTTTCTGTGTAGCAGATCTTTTTCAGAATTGCAGAGCACTCACAATTCCAATAGAAGTATATGTGGAGGGAGGGATAGGGGCTCAGTATCTCTGGCAAATTTAAGCTGATAAGAAATAAATATTACATACAAAAACCAAAATAAAACCAATCAATTGCCCTCCCCACACATTAAAGAACATTATTAAGATTGCAAAATCAAATGTTGAAAAGTTAGAAAATACCAGAATTAAGGAAGCCGGTGCAACCTTAATTTGTCCCCCCTGTGTGTATGCATTATGATACAATCTTTAATTACATGATCACATACAATTTTTTTTCACAGCCCCACTGCCTCATTCAGTGCACAGGATGGACAGTGCTCACTTAATTGGCAGCTATTCAATATTTTGTTTTCTCCTCATTGTTCAATGTGTGGTCCCAGGCCTTATTTACTGCACGCTATCCAAACCCTGCTCTGAAGACAGAATTAATCATTTCTTCATGGGCTTCTCTGGTGTTCATCACTATGGCTTCACAAATATTAGTTTATTTTCACAACAACCTGTTAAATGAGTAGGAGGGTTGTACCCTTTGCCATCCCTGGCCAACTTTCTGTGGATTTTTAAAGTTATAAGCTTTTGAAAAAGCACAGCGATTAAGGTAAAAAGTATCCACTCATTTTGGGTACCCAGGGGACCTGATTTTTTTTCAGAGCACTTAGTATTCTGTAGAACTTAATAAAGCGCCAAAGAGCCATTGACTTCAGTTGCAATAGTGAGTGCTCAGCACTTCTCCAATTCAGACCCGAGGGTCTCAAGTTGGCAACTGAAAAAATGAAGGATGTACAATTAGTGATCACTGGTGGAAAGTTTGGCTTAAGTGTCTTGCCCAGCATCACATAGGAACCTGACACCAAGGCAAGGATAGAATCCAGTTCTTCAGGGCAGAATTCAACTGCCTTAACCATGAGACCAATCTTTCTCTTCCTATAATCTCCTACCTTGCTCTTCACGCACATTGCAGCTTCTACAACAAATGAAACAAGGGTCCTACATACAACAGCTTCTGTCACTACACTACGCTGATTCATCCGCAGAATAGGTCCATCCTGTGCAATGAATGAAGTAGGCCTCTTGGACAAGGGGAATGGTACTATATGATGATGTAATTAAAGCCTGTGTCATAATATACAAGCACAAGGGATCTGATTTAAAGTGACATGGGCAACCTTAATTCTGGTATTTCCTAACCTTTGAGTTCTTGCCAGTTTTCAGCTTTAATAGTGTTCTTTTAATATAATGTGTGTGTCGCTTCCTAGGCTTTTTTATTTTTTTTTAAAAGCAAACTGAAAAAATTGAATTCTATGGCATCATATGGATCACATGCGATGTGTCATTAGCAGGGTTGTAGTCTTTAGATCCACCATTCCTACTTCTGCCACTTGAATGGAGTAACAGTAGGTTGCATTCTGTATGCACCAGCACTAGAAGTAAATGGGACAGTTTGCCAGTGGGTTCACAGATATTTGCTGACAGTAATGGAGCGACTCAGGAAGGTTGGGTTCCAGTCCAGGCTCTAGAGGGGACTGTGCTCTAATGGGCACAGATTCTTCCCCTTTGGCCCCAAACTAGAGAACTTCTGCTCTGTCCCTCGTCCCAGTCCTAGCTCCTCAACTCAGTCCCATTCTTCTCACCTAGCCAGTTCCAATCTCCACTCTTCATGCTTCTCGTCCCAATCTTCCCCACCCTAAGTCCCATTCTCCTTGACCAGCCATTCCAAGTTTTCCCCTTATCCTCAGTCCATATTCCCAGTTCCCATCCTCCTGACTCCTCATCTGATCTCTCTCTCACATCCCACTAGCCTCTAGTCCCCTCTCCCTCTTGGCCCATGTTCCCTGGCTCCCAGTCCCAGTCTCCTCCTTCTACCTTCTCCTCTGATTTCAGTCACCCCCAACCTACTGGCTTTTGATCTGCCCCATTTCCCTTTCTTGGCTCCCAGTACCAGTCTACTTGCCCAGTCAGTCCCAGACCCGCCCCCGCAACCAGTCCAATTCCCCTCATCTCCCGGCTCCTTGTTTGAATCTATTCCCCACTCTCCTGGCCTGGCTCTTGTCTTCTCTGCATTTGTACCAGGAAGCTTCCTCTTCCATGTGTCCGAGCGTCAGCAGGGTGTGTATTAGAGTACAAGGACAGACAGTCTCCCTGCTTTCAGTTCCTGTCCCTGGACCAGCACATTTCAAGGAAAATCCTGTGCAGACCTGGTCTGGCACATACTCAGTGCAGACAGAATCTTCAGAGAATTTAGCTGCAAAAGTCTGCAAGTCTCTGAGCGTGTGCAACCAGTGAGTTTTTCAAAGGCTTATAACTTGTCCATATTTGAGCATATTTTCAAGGGGAAGGCAAAAGGTGCATCCCTGAGACAAAGGCCATGCCCTTGCCAAATTTCAAATCGCTGCTTCAGAACAGGGGGGGCTCTAGAACTTTTCAAAGAAAACCTTTCAAAGAATTTTTAACATGGGCAGATCAAATGTTTTTTTATCTAGAAATAACTGAACCATATTGACTTAAATATGTTAAAAAAGTATATCAGCCTAAGACAGACACCTGCCGTGGAAAATTTTAAGTCAAGTGGTTAAAGTTTGGCAAAGTTATAAGCAACTGAAAACTGGGTTGTACAATGGGATGTGTTGGCCAACTTTAAAAAAAAGGTGGTGCAATGACCCCCACCCATAATCATTGTTTCTCTTTAGGCAAATGGAAATGACTGCTTTCACTTAGAATTCAGTTCTTGACCAGCCTTCCTTTGTTCTTTAGAGTTTATTTTTCTCAGTGTTTTCTCATCTTGGCAAGGTAGAAGTGTTGTCCACTCTGATGATAGCTGATGAGTTTCGTAAGGCCCAGCTCATGGAGTCATATGATTATGTGGGATTGTCAACATTCATTTAACCAGTCAGTTTCTGTCCCTCACAGTTGTGGAGAAAAGCTTGAGATTGTGAACCTGAAAGGCTTAAAACCATAAGGGAAACAAACAAACTCCAACTATTTTAAAATATAATACGATGGTGGGCTGGATCAAGATTTTTTTGCATGGTAGGGATCAGCAATACTGTATTAATAACAGTTTCCTGATTAAGGCAAGTCTTTCCTCAGTGTTATTTCTCATTACAGATATAAACTCACAGTCCTGCTATCCTTTTGTTAATGCTGTTTATATTTGTATCGAGGCAAGAGAGCTCTTTGCTTTACTGAATAATGAAGTTCTAGTTTAGAATTTCATTCTCCTCACAAAACTCAACCTTTGTCATGAAGAAGAGATTGTATTTTCATTTTATTACAATTGTATTGTCCTCTCTGTTCTTTTCTATTCATTACATGCATCAGGCTAATCTCATCTGAAAGAAAAATATATATATATTGAAACACAGGCTTGTATTTGTTTTTTAAGTTTAAATTTGCCCAGAGAAATTAAATCTCGAAATGAACTCTATCAAACTGTATGTGCAGGATCAAATCAACAGTGATTCATGTTCCATTTAATATAATTTAATAGAACACCCTATTCACCACAGTGGCTTGGTATCCACGGTGAAACTACCTTTCTGTAATTATCTGTTATAACAGGGCCTTTCCCTTGCTGGAAAAAGAAGACAGCCTGCAAACACATTTTATGGGAAACAAAGATTAATATTCTGTCAACTGAATGACACAGATTTGTCTAATTATTCTACTGTTAATAAACCATGATAAGGTGAACAATATACCTTGGAACTGGATACGTTGGAAAGAAATGAAGCTAAACGTCTTTAGGCACAGACTAATAGCTCAGTTGAATTAGCCTTCTAAACGTCTTATTTGTAGATTTCATGGCTCAACGGGACCACTGTGATCATCTAATCTGAGCTGCTGTATAACACAAGCCATAGAACTTCCCCCAAAAACTTCCTTAGAGTTTCTGCAATTTCATTTTGCAGAGTAAAAATCTGTTTTAAGTTATACAATCTCAGTTTCTGACTAAATAATGTGACACATCTGTATTCAAATGTCACACGAGAAGTCGTACTCTGTACAGTTCATCATAATGCTTAGGAATGCTTTTTGAGACCCATGATTCTCTTAACTTGTTTTTTTGTTGGGGGGAGATCTACTAGTCCTGTAGAATAGGAATAGATACTTAGGACCAGTTCTTCAAAGGGCTTCTAGTTGTGTACATGCAAATTATTTACACAAGTGATTTTGGGCACAGTGAAGATAGATTTATTCACACACAACCCATCTGTAAAAGGTATACAGTATACTTCTGATTATCTGAATAGCATGGAGTACATGGATTTTTTTTTCATCTAATTGGGAGTTCAAGTAATCAAGAAGGCAGCAGCCTTTCTGCCATTCAGCAGCGAGGTGGTCTCCTCCCACAGCTGAGGGCTCAACCTCCTCCTCGCAGTCCTGACCATGCCTCTCTGTGCTGCCTTGCTTGCTCACTCCCATGACAGCAAGGCTGCAGAAGGCTCCCTGGAGTGCAGTAGGGCCAGTGACACCTGATTCCTGCAGGCACAAGGTGCAGGGAGGAAGCTGTGGTCCTGGTGAGACAGAGCAGGCACATCAGCCTTTGACCATTCTTTTTAATGACCCATTCGGTCCACTTAGGGGAGTGTGTTGCCCAGCTACCTAAGTCCCTTAGTCTTCCCTGAGATCAAACATAATCTTTTTCCCCCTCACTGGGTAGCCGGGCAAGTATAGAGGGAAACTGAGGCACACATAGGCTCATAAAAATATTACAAAAAACTCCCACTTCATTACAGCACTTCTTTTAGAACAGTAGTTTCAGATCACTTAACATGGAAAATTGTAACCTGGATCAACTTTCAAGTGTAGACAAATCCTAAGTTTCATTTTTTTGTAAAACTGTATCTTAGCATTAGCCTGACAGAGTAAAATATTTTCTTTTCTCCCTTTTAAAATTCACCTTATTTAAGCTCTCCTAGACTGATGCATTAACAAGCTTTCCGGGAAAAAATAGTCAGTTTCCAGGATCTTCCTTTAATTTCCCCCGAAATAACTTTGTCAGCTTATGAACTTGGGTCTTACCCTTCCAGGCTCACAAAAAATATAGACAATTCTTCATCAACCCTATCTCAAATGATAGAACAAGCCCCAAACTTACAGTTAGTGGTTACATATTCAAAACAATGCACATCTACCAAGAGCCCTAAGAAATCATTGAAAGACCTCTCACATACCTCTGAGGGCATAATTCATATGGGGCACATTCTGCAGACATGCATCCTGTTCAGTCCTATTGAATTCAGTGGGGCTGTGCTGCGCATAAGAGTTTACACTAAGGCCTCGATCCAGTATAGTGCTTAAAGCATGTGCTTGACTTTAGTAGTCTTATCAACTTTAGAACTAAAAGTAATCCCATTAAGTCAAACATGTACTTAGGTACTTAGCTGGATAAGGACCTAAATCCACAAAGACCCAAATCTACTTTAATAAAATAACAGGTATGAGGAAGGAGAAATTTGTCTTTTCTTCAAGATGGGTTGAAGAAAAGAATGATTCAAGGCATGGAGGTGGGAGTGATTAGTGGGCTTTGAAGAGATCTTTGTTCCTAGGGAGTATTTCCTATTTTTTTAGTGCTATTGTATGAAAAAACAAAATGAGTTGTGGGGGGAGGGAATAGTTTAACTTCCTATTTGTACTCACTCGTCAACTCTGTCAATTTGGCCATCTCTTTCTCTTTTGTGCTTCTCCTAGAGATAAAATAAAAACAAACATACACATATATAAAATACACGTGACTGGAGGTGATGCTATATGGGATATTGTCATCTGAATCACTTCTTTGTATATATTGTTGTTTCCTAAATAATGTTGGAATGATCAGTGATCACATTTTTTGAATAGGAAAATCCTCCAGATACTCCTACAGTATTTTTGTTCTAATTTTTCTGTTAAATGGGCCCTACCTTAGGGAGCTCTTATAGTGCTTGAATTGTGTTTGTGAAGTATGAGATGCATGTGTGTGTAGATAGAGCCATTGAACTTCTTCAATCAAAGAGATGGAGGAGGAAATTGCTCTTTCTTTTCCACACTGCACACTACAATGCTTTAAGACATCTCAGTTCTAATGAACCCCCCCAGACGATCATTTAGGCTACGTCTTCACTACCCGCCGTATCGGTGGGTAGCAATCGATTGCTCAGGGATCGATATATCACATCTCATCTAGACGCGATATATCGATCCCTGAATGTGTTTATGTCGATTCCGGAACTCCACCAACCCGAACGGAGTTGCGGAATCGACAGGAGGAGCCGTGGACATCGATCCCGCACCGTGAGGACGGTGAGTAATTCGGTCTTAGATACTTCAACTTCAGCTACATTATTCACGTAGCTGAAGTTGCGTATCTGAGATCGATTTTTCCCCGTAGTGTAGACCAGCCCTTAGATAAAGAAATGCAAGTGTAGGGATCAGTGAATCTCAAAAAGAGATTAGGTAGTTTGAGTGAATGTCAAACCATTGGAAATAAACACTGAATGGAACGAATCCAGTCAGTTCATTTATCACTATGGTACACAAGGATGCATATGCTCCATTTAACCATGCGCTTGTTCTCTTGTGCTGTTTGTTTGAATCAAAAATACTGTATAAACTTAAAAATAAAAAACTTCCTAAAATCTGTGTCCTTGTTCTAGTCATAATGTTTGTTGGGTCCTACTGCTGCTAAGCCTCTCATTGCTAAGGCCTGATCCAAAGCCAACTGAATTCAATAGACTCCCACTGACTGATGACAGTGGGCTGTAGTTCGTGCCTGAGCACAGCATGGTTTGTTATGCAGACTTGTCCTGGTCAGAGCAGTGAGGGCCTGGTGTGTTCTGCTGGTAGTATGGGGTTTGGTGGTGCTCTCTGCTGCAAGATGTATGCAGACTCTCAGGTAGTTAACAAGGCAGGATTCAAATAATCCTGGGGCTCTAGGCATGTCCCAGGTTCGGACCTTGCTCTGATGTGTGTCCCCCAAATTCCTTCATACCCCACAGCCTCACCCCTGTGTGGGGTAGCAGTATTTGGGCCTCTCCCATCTTCTAAGAGATGAGGTAGTGTCTGTGATCCCCTTCCTCTCAGATGACACCTGAGCTAGAAGGTGGGACGCCTCCTTCTTCAGTGTCTGGGGCCCATCCCTTGGCTGTGCACAGGAGGTGGGGACCACTTCTCTACTCTGGACTGATGGTGCTCTCTGCCTTACTCCCTCCATTGCAGTGGTGGGTGTAGTGGTAAGGCTCCCTTTTCCCTTGAGCATCTGTTGTGGGGGCCTCACCCAGAGTAGAGGGTGGTGGTTTGGGGGCCAGGCAGCTCTGTCCGCTGGAAGATGTCTACAGACATCACTGCATGAATTACCTTGGGTCGTGTTTTCATGCTATTCACAAATGAGAGCTAACCCTCACACCTATTTTTTTTTTCAAATGAAAGCTGAAATTCTGATGTCACATGACTCTGGGAGCGAAGGCTCTAGGCACTGGACCTATAGTCCCCATGTCTCAGTCCAGCACTGGTTCCTACTCAGAATAAGTTTCAGAGTAGCAGCCGTGTTAGTCTGTATCCACAAAAAGAACAGGAGTACTTGTGGCACCCTAGAGACTAATAAATTTATTTCAGCATGAGCTTTTCTAAGCTACAGCTCACTTCTTCGGATGCATAGAATGGAACACGCAGACACGAGATATTTATACATACAGAGAACATGAAAAGTGGAAGTATGCATACCAACAGGAAGAGTCTAATCAATTGAGATGAGCTATCATCAGCAGGAGAAAAAAAACTTTTGAAGTGATAAGGCCAGTCCTCGCTTATGGACAGCCTCCCAACCTGAAGCAAATACTCACCAGCAACCACACACCATACAACATAAACACTAACCCAGGAACCTATCCTTGCAACAAAGCCTGATGCCAACTCTGTCCACATATCTATTCAAGTGACACCATCATAGGACCTAATCACATCAGCCACGCCATCAGGGGCTTGTTCACCTGCACATCTACCAACGTGATATATGCCATCATGTGCCAGCAATGCCCCTCTGAAATGTACATTGGCCAAACCAGACAGTCTCTACGCAAAAGAATAAATGGACACAAATCTGACATCAGGAATCATAACATTCAAAAACCAGTGGGAGAATACTTCAACCTCTCTAACCACTCAGTGACAGACTTGAAGGTGGCAATCTTGCAACAAAAAAACTTCAAAAACAGACTCCAAAGAGAGACTGCTGAACTTGAATTAATATGCAAATTAGATACAATAAACTCAGGCTTAAACAGAGACTGGAAATGGTTGGGTCATTACACTAATTGAATCTATTTCCCTATGTTAAGTTCTCCTCACACCTTCTATGGGTCATCTTAATTATCACTTCAAAAGTTTTTTTTCTCCTGCTGATGATAGCTCATCTCAATTGATTAGACTCTTCCAGTTGGTATGGGTACTTCCACCTTTTCATGTTCTCTGTATGTATAAATATCTCCTGTCTATGTGTTCCATTCTATGCATCCGAAGAAGTTAGCTGTAGCTCACAAAAGCTCATGCTGAAATAAATTTGTTAGTCTCTAAGGTGCCACAAGTACTCCTGTTCTTTTTACTCAGAACAAGTATCTGAAAAACTGTATCTGAATTAATTTGTTTCTGTTTGCCTCAAAACCCAAGAGTTTAATTAACAAAAATCCCACAAACCTAGCATTTCTTAGCAATAGAAAGAATTAGAATTTGTGATGTTAACAGGATACTAACTGTTGCATTGCAGTGTCTATCGCACAATATATTTCTAACTATGTGACACAGTTAAGGTCACACACCAAGTCAGTGAAGGTGAGTGAGGTTAATGGCCAAAGGCATGCTCAAAAGGTAGCAACATGGAGCCAGGTTTTTGCATTGTTGTGAAAAGGAAGAATGAGAGAGAGCACTAATTAGAATCAATGCAGCAGTGCCAATAATAGAGAAATAGTCAGAATACTGTAGGTCTTCTATAGTATCCAGCATCAAGGCAAAACACTTATCCCTTTGGAAATCCTTATCAGAATCATGGGTCTATGGTTTTTTGTTTTTTTTAAAAACTATTTTAGAATTTGACCTTAAAAACACTTCTGTTACCCAATTTATAGTTGACAGATCAACAAATAGTAAGTTGAAGACAACTTTTAGCTCTGGAGACAAAGGGCTAGATTATCAGACAGAAACAAGTTGTTATAATAACAATTAAGTATTTAGTCTTGGATATTATTGAACAGCCCTGCTAATGATAAGGCCTCATAATGAGGGAAGAGGAGACTAGAATGTGATTCTACTTGTTAAAATAAAATATTTAGTGTAATAAAGAGGGATAGGGCTAGACAGTTTTGTCATTTTGAGCTCTGATAATGACCAAGTATCTGTTCAGGGGAAGCTAGCACACTGAAGTCCTAAGAGAATGTGCACTTTCCTACAATAATGACCTGAAACATTCACAGATAAATGCTTACATGAAACAGAGACAATTATCTGTGAATCAGTAACAGACCCTTATTGGAGCAAAAACTTGAATTTCAGTTAGCAGTCTTGCCATTGCATTGTACCAGACTTAAAAAGAAATCTGAGCAATTCAAGCTTTTAAAAACATTACCATCCTGGATTGCCTATAACAGCGAAGAACCCAAGGTAATAACCAAGATTCAGCTTGTTGCAGCAGTTTTAGAATATTTAAAGGTTTTTTTTTCTATTGGAAACAACTATATTGTCTTAAATTCTGGCATCTCTTCTTCATACATTAAAGAATCTGCTTTTGGAACTTAGTTAACAATAGAGCTGGTTTGAAAAAAGGGACATAGTTTATCCAAAATTTTTCATTTGTATTTTGTTACTGTTGAAAATCAAAATCTCTGCGAAGATTTGAAACTTTTCATATAGCTCCAAAAGCAGAATTAGAATTAGTCAGAAATTTCAGCCCATTTTGTTCTAAAAAAATTCTGACAAACTGTTGTTAAAATTGCAAGTGTTGTGAATTTACAACCTGCTCTAATGAAAAGGAAGGAATCTAGCTTTCACTCCTCTAGCTAGATGAACTCTGACAGAAATTTTAAAAAAAAAGTAATTTGACTCTGAATACACACTGGGACCAAGAAGTTGCTATTTTTACCATTGTCACTTTTCAGAGTAGAACTGAACTTCATGTGGAGATTGTTGTATGCAGTGTTGTATCCAGGGCCAGCTCTAGGTTTTTTGCTGCCCCAAGCAAAGAATTTTTTGGCTGCCCCTCGTCCCAGCCCTGGACTCCTCCCCACACCCCCCTGCTGCCCCAGCCCTGGGCTTCCCCCCCGCCACAGCCCCTGCTGCCCCAGCGTTGGGTTTCCCTCTTTCCCCCCACCAGTGTCCTCCCCCTCACCCCTCTGCCGCTCCGGCCCTGGGCTCCCCTTTTCCCCCCCACCAATGCCCCCCCACCTTCTGCTGCCCCAGCCCTAGGCTCTCCCCCCCCCACCTGCACCCTCCTTCTGCCACAGCCCTGGGTCACTGGTAACTCACTCCAGGGCAGGTCATTCAGCAGGAATTTTGGATGTGCACAAAACACTGACAGGATTGGTTCCTATATGGTTACAGAGCTGCAGTATAGTGGAACAATTTTCAGCTTGTGTGACTGGAGGATATCTGGATGCATATTATAAGACTGTCCTCCATAAATAAGGAAAAGTTGAGGTGCCCTTATTATTCTTTTGTTCCACTCTTTCTTTCTATGGGGAATTTGCCAATGCAATATCACTGTCTTCCTTTTAAACAAACAAAAAAAATGGAACGGCTGTTGAAAATAGCAATTCCAGTCCTAATAACCACTGGGAAGCATTTCTTGCTCAATTTTATCCTACTTTTTCTACAGCAAGTTACAGTGGATCAGTATATTTGATTTGGGAGAAATGAGGTAGCAGCTGCCCAAACTGAGCCTGAACACTCCTGAATTTTGAGGTGTTCAAATCTGGAAGGCAGGTGGTAGGTGTGTATGTGGGGGGACTGTGGGCTCCGCGGCGGAGCACGGCAGCATGTATGCAGCAGCGTGTCTGGTGCTGCGTGGAGCCAGACACGCTGGTCTGAGTGGCACAGTAAGGGGGCTGGGGGGTTGGAGAAGGGGTAGGAGGTTACGAGGGGGGGCAGTCAAGGGACAGAGAGTGGGGGGGTTGGATGGGTCAGAGGTTCAGGGGGGCAGTCAGGGGACAGGCAGCAGTGGGATAGGCATGGGAGTCCCAGGGGTTTGTCAGGGGACAGGTAGGGGGTGGGGTCCTGGGGGGGAAGTTGGGGGGGTCTCAGGAGGGGGCAGTTGGGGACAAGAAGAAGGGAGGCTTGGATGGGGGTGAGGTCCTGGGGGGCAGTTAGGGGCAGGGGTCCCGGGACAGGGCAATCAGGGGAGAAAGGGGGGGGTTGGATGGGTTGGGGATTCTGTGGGGGGCAGTCGGAGGGAGCGGATGGTGGCAGGATGGAGTGTCCTGTTTTTTGAATGTTAAAATATGGTCTCCCTACCATTCACAGCACTCACAGCACGCTGCCGCATGAGGTCCCCCTCCTTCTTTTCCAGTTGGTAGTGGCCAAGGGAATGCTGGGAAATGTAGTTCTTTCCCTGCTCCAGGGCTGGCTCTATAGGCAGGGAACTAACCAAGGAACTACAGCTCCCAGAGCCCCCTGTGGGTTCTCAGCTCCCATGCCGCCCCTGCAAATGCGCTGCCCCAAGCAGGTGCTTGGTTTGTTGGTGCCTAGAGCTGCCCCGGTTGTAGCCATGTCAGTCCCAGAATATTAGAGACAAGGTGTCAATAGTTTTATTGGACCAACTTCTGTTGGTGAGAGAGACAAGCTTTTAAGCTACACAGAGCTCTTCTTCGGGTCTGGGAAAGTCCTCAGAGTGCCACAGCTAAATACACGATCAAACAGATAGGACAGTGCAAATAGTTAGCACATCTCTAGGGGACAGTTCAAGATGAAGTGAGCCATTAACACCTCTGCAGTCATACGATGAAAAGGGGGTGGGGATTAGTGGGTTACAGATGGCTGTAATAAGCCATAGATCAGTGTTATTAAGACCATGACTCTTAGTGTCTAGCAAAGTTATTAATTTAAGCTCCCAGGCTCTCTTAGGTAGGAGGTGGTACAGAGTTGCCACCCTAGGTGAAACACCAGGGAGATTAACTCTCAGTCTGTCCAAATACAAGGCGGTGCATTGTTTGCACCAGTATTAGACTAGCACAGAATGATCCTGTGATGTTGCACTGTATATGATTTTATGAAAATATGCTAATGTAACTGGAATATGCTTCATGCAAAAGGTCTCTTGTAAGGTATCATTACAAATCTTATAATCTATTGAGTGTGATAATCGTATTTGTATAAATGTACCACTCTAGTATCTGAAACTAGAAATATGAAATATAACTCTGAGGGCCTATTGTAATTATGCAAATTGTGGGCCATTAATGGTGGTTTGGAGTCTTGATGACTCCCATAACCAGGGCAATTGGCTGTAGATGGCTCTGTTTTACCTGTAAGTCTTCCTGTATGTGTGTGTGCTGGTAAGTGGGTAATGAAATCTTACAGTGACATGTGATCATGTCACCTGAACTGGAATCCATCTTTAACCTGGTGCTATTCCATTGAGAAGGGGAGTTGGGAACCCAGAGGGACAAAGGATTCCCGCCTTATGCAAAAGATTTGTGGGTGGAATAGAGAAAAGGGAGAGCCATCATGAGGAATCCCCTAGCTTCCACCTGAGCTGGAACAAGGGCTGTACCAGGGGAAAGGATTGTGCCCCAGACTAGGCAGGGGGCAGCAAGAGAAAGCAGTCCTTGTGCTCCTCTGAGGTCAAGTCTACATTACGACACTACATTGGTGCAGCTGCACCACTGTAGCATGTCTGGTGAAGACACGCCATGTCGACAGGAGATTGTTCTCCCATCAGCATAATAACTCCCCCTCAGTGAGAAGTGGAAGCTTGTGTCTCCCGCAGGGCCGGCACTTCCATTTAGGAGACCTAGGCAATCGACTAGGGTGCCAGGATTATTGGGGGGCAGCAGGTGGTTCCTGAGGACGGTCCGCTGGTCCCGCGGCTCCGGTGGACCTCCCGCAGGGATGCCTGTGGCAGCTCCACCAGAGCCGCGGGACCAGCGGACCCTCCGCAGGAACGCCTGCGGCAGGTCCACCGGAGCTGTGGGAGCAGCGCGTGGGGCGGCGAAATGGCCGTGCGCCTAGGGCGCCAAAAACACTGGCGCCGGCCTGGTCTCCCGCTGACACAGTGCTGGTGTGGATAGCGCAAACGTTGTGTTGCTTGGGGTGGGGGAGGGGCTTTCACACTCCTGAGTGATGTAAGTTATATTGACTTAGGCGGTAGTGTAGACTTGCTCTAAGTGTTTGGGCTGCTGCTATGTCCCGCTCTTGAACAAAAGTGTAATGTGGATAAGGGGCTTCCTGCATGTCCACGTGCATCTCAGCAAGGAAAGCACACAAACCCGCCCTTAATAGGTAAGCACAATATGAGTGCAAAGTGCAGCAGGCAGATTATACCTTGTGTTATTAGTAAACTGGTGTATGAAATATATATTGCTACATAAAGCACACTAGCTTGGACTCATAAAAATAACTACTTTAAATCCCACCTACCAGCATTAGTACTTGCAGATGGCCTCTTTCATTCAAATCCAGGATCACTGTGTAGGAGAGGAGCTGGTAACAAGGCTCCTGCAGTTTGATCAGGTGATCAAAGCACACTCCTCAATAGAAGTGGGCTCGTTATTAGCAGCCATCAGTTCACTCAAGGGATTGCGGATTCTCTTTGCCTCCAGAGAATCTGTATTTCTTGTCTTTCTCTGAGCTACACATTCAGCTGTGGTTCTTTTTGATGGGTTTGTTGGAGGCTGCAGCACACTTAAAACACCATTGTTGTTAACCCGTTCCAGTACATGTCGAGAAACCCAGGGATACATGCTTTCTATAGGCTGTCTTAAGGCAAACATAGAACAGCCTGATATTGCATTGTCATGAGACTGTGGCACTGCACAACCTGCTGTGACTTTAGTCTAGATTAGTGTCACACTCAGTACTGAGACAGTTACATCCACATTATTGTGCGCTCTTGGCCAGTATCGCATGTTTGGCTTCATATCATGCACTCTGTTTTAAAGAAAAATGATGATCTTTGTGTAAAAACCTGTCTGATTGCCTGTTCCTGAGTACTTGGCATTCTGTCACAGTATGTACATCAGGATTGTCTGGAAAGATTGCAGAGACTTGAAATTCCTTAGGTCCTAGTGTTGCACATCACAATATGTGAATCACATAAGAGTGGAAGGGGAAAATCACCTGTATCCCAAATGAAGCCCAAGAGTAATCAAAATGTGGAGAATCCAGGCCACTTGAGTTGCAGTGAATAAGCAGTGGATGAGACATTCTCTTTTTGCAATTCTTCTGTGAATCTAATGGAAGGATAGTAAAACCTATTGTAATGTTTTTCTCAATCATAGTGTTTCTTTTGACTTGGATTAAGCTGTTTAGATCATTGTCCTTTAGTTTGGTTTGATAACAAGGTGGTGATGAGTGACCGTGCTATATATGCACTAATAAATTGGAGGAAGTTTAGCACATCTCTAATTAAAACCTCTTATTACTATTTCCTTGCTTTACTATTGGCCATAAATTTCAAACTATGGATCAGAACGCAAATATGTGGTTTTTATTATACTATCTTTTTGTGGAGTTTTGTCATTTTCAAAAGAAATTCAATGACAAATCCCTAGTAATTTCATTGATATTTCATCTTTGGTAATAGCTAATCAACCACTAAATGCAACTTTTACCTCAATGAGCTTGTAGAATGGTGTAATCTATCTTGGGATATCTTAAATTACTTTTCAAAACTGCACAGAAATGGTGTTCTGTTGATACACTATTAAAAGAGAATAATAGAATTTCATTTGATATAGAGCCTTTCATACTCAAGACATCCCCAAATGCTTTACAGAAATGAATTAGACACTTCTTGTTTAGTGATGGTGTGTAGGCAAATGCAGCAGTCATTATGCGTTATTCGCTCAGCAATAGCCTATATACAGCCTTAGAAAGTAGAGCCTAATTTAGTCAAAATCCTCTCTGGCTAGGATGTTGGAGTTACTCTTTTAAAAAAAACGTGCCACCAGATCTTTCATTTCTACCTGGGCCTATACCAGACAAAGAAGAAAAGACCATGTTTAACATCTCATCCGTAGGACCTCAAATAATGCAGCACACTTTAGTACTGTGTTGTATAAGCACTTTTCCCATCATTCACATTGGTCCACGAGATTCACATTTGAAAACCTTAATTTTTCCTGGCCGCAAAAATCAAGCTCTCACTTTGGGCAAGTTTTTCAGTCCCTATTAGAGCCATGGTACATATCATGGAGAATAGTATGTGAAATCTACTGTAGAAAAAAAGGAATTGATTAGCTGCATAATGTAAGCATTAACATCTTAGGAGTATTTGAATAATCTTTCCACACACTGTGGTGGTGTAGGATAGGTTTGGGGGTAGGAATGCTTTCTAAGAGCAGGAATAGCAGGTAAATGTTGTTGTTCCTAGTTCTGCTTAGTATGTAAGACTGTTCGTTAGTCTCTCTGAATAAGAATAAATGAAAGGTATTTTCTCCTGTTCAAAATATTCTGAGATGTGTATTTATGAGCAGGAGAGAGTACAGTGTACTTATATTCATGAGAAAGAAAGTCATGTTTGGCATTTTAAGTAAGGACTGAGCTACAGTAAATCACAATTTATCATTTTTGATCAAATAACCTTAAGATTTTCTCATATCTTTGAATTTAAAAAAATCCACTGCAGAGAACACAAATCTGAAAAATATTTTTAAGATGCTACCTTTGGCAGTGAGTCTCAGCACTGCTGATTTCAAAAATCTACTTAATTTATTGTGCTAATGCTGCCAAGATACGCGAGTTATTTTATGAACATTTCTCTTTTTTCCTTTTTATGCAGTTAAATACATGCAGCTTCTGCTGTCAGCTGTAGAAGAGCTATTTAAATAGCATTTGAAGGCACTGGTAAGGAAATAATGGGAACATTTACAGTTTGTAGAATAATGATGAAATATTAAGGGGGGGTGGAAGCAAAAGTAAAGGGTAAAAAAGTGGTGATATTGTCATTTAATTAAAGGCAGATTTAGCTTCTTAGTATCTTTGCTATGAAAGACAATACATATCTTATTTTCATCTGTCATTACAAAAGTCCTACAGCACACCTGGAGGTTTAACTTGAAGCCCTCAAGCCCTTGTAAAATATCTCTGCCAACACTGTTGTGCTAGTTTAAAAACACAGAGCACTTATTTATTTTGCTTAGCCAATGTGGCATGTATATGTACTTCTGTCCCTTGAGAAGTTAGACTTTTTGGTTTAGATAAACTTTAGATTCCTAAGTCCAAATTTTACCCTGTTGGCACCTAAGTTTCTGTCGATAAAGTCCCCATAGGACCTAAACTTCTCTCAGCATGTGCACAGCTGCTTAAATTCATGTCCAGTGCCTAGCTCATACCTTAACTCCAACAGGATGAAGGTTTCTAACCATTAGAGGAGTGAAGTTCTGGAACAGCCTTCCAAGGGGAGTAGTTGGGGCAAACGACGTATCTGGCTTCAAGACTAAGCTTGATAAGTTTATGGAGGGGATTGGTATGATGGGATAGCCTAATTTTGGCAATTAATTAATCTTTGATTATTAGCAGGTAAATATGCCCAATGGTCTGTGATGGGATGTTAGATGGGGTGGGATCTCAGTTACTACAGAGAATTCTTTCCTGAGTGCTGGCTGGTGAGTCTTGCCCACATGCTCAGGGTTTAACTGATCACCATCTGGGGTCGGGAAGGAATTTTCCTCCAGGGCAGATTGGCAGAGGCTGTGGAGGTTTTTTGCCTTCCTCTGCAGCGTGGGCACGGGTCACTTGCTGGAGGATTCTCTGCCACTTGAGGTATTTAAACCATGATTTGAGGACTTCAATAACTCAGACATAGGTTAGGGGTTTGTTACAGGAGTGGATGGGTGAGATTCTGTGGCCTGCGTGGTGCAGGAGGTCAGACTAGATGATCATAATGGTCCTTTCTGACTTTAAAGTCTATGAGGATTCACCAGCTAGGCATTTCCCTGCTTATCTTGCCAGTGGGGTCTGAGCTGGTTGGCATGCTCTGAGGCCACTTATATATTTGTTGGGCTAGACAGAAAGTAAGAATGACTTAGTAGCCTGGTGGTTAGGGCACTCTCCTGGGATGTGGGTAAGTCAGAATCATGCCCTTCCTGCAATGAATATTTAAATATTTAATGCAAAGTGGAGCTTCAATAGGAGAGACTGAGTGAGACTTACCCCGAGTACCCCATAGCTCCATGGTTAGGCCACACAACTGACAGGTAGGAAACCCAGGTTCAAGTCTCACTTCTCTCAGCTGGAATCCCATGTGAGTGCTCTAAGCAGTAGGGGATCAGGAGGGTTCCTTCTCCTTCATATGTGTGAAAAGACTGGCTGGACTTAGGTGCCTAACTCCAGGACAGTATTCATGGCTGCTGTGAATCCCAAGTGAAGATAGGCACCTCCGTCCAGCCTCAATTTAGGAACCTAAGTCATTCTGAGAGGTGGGGGCGTAGGCTCAACCCCCATCCTCAGCATTTCCTATTGGATAGTTTAAGTGGCTCCATGCTCAGCATGCTGGCATCTGTAGATCTCATTCTTTAGGTGCATAACTCTCTCGGTGCATTGTATAGGGAGCCTGAGCAACTAATTCAGGGCTGTGGATCCCACCGGAGTGAGACTTAGCGTTGCTATGCCTAAGTCCCCATTGTGGATCTAGCCTTTTTGAGGACCAGGAGGAATTCCACATAACTAGAAGTTACCAATTGATACCAGGTCCCCAGTATGGAATCCGTGAAAGAAATCTATTGAGGTCATTCCCTTGGAGCAGCTAGGAGAAATCTAAGGGACACACCCATGGATGGCAGCTCAGCCCACCCTGTAAGAAAATCAAGCTCACCCACAGAAATCTCCAGCCACCTAAGGAAGACAGATGCTCTTAGTAGGGTGTTCAATACTCAGAATAATAAAGAAATTGTGCAAAGGACAGGCAGACAGCAAGATGGACAGTGTGCTGTCTTCCTGGAGCTGAGACATGAGACATCACTCTAAGACTGGAAAGGCTTCTGAAGTTGACAAGCAAGGCTCCATTGCTGATGATTCATATTGGCATAATGATACTGTTGCCAGATATCTCACAGATAATAGATGATTCAGGGAACTCAGAAGGGTGCTGAAAAAGAAGAATGTCCAAGTGATCTTCTTTGAGATCCTTCCTGTCCCATGAGGGAAGGAAGATAAAAGGTGCAGAAGGTTCTGGAAGTGAAGTGCTGACTAGGTAAGTGTTTCAGGGTGGAGGGTTTTGGGTTTTGTGGAATATTGGTCCACCTTCTCTGAAGAGAGGAGGCTGTATAGTTTGGATGGCCTCTACCTCAATAGATAGGGAACCAATCACTGTGGTACAGGCTGGCTAGAGTAGTCAAGAGGGTGTTAAAATAATAACAAAAAGGGAAGATAAAAATAGGGAAGAAATGAACACTCATTTAGCACAAAATCAAGATGTTAAGGAAAATTTTGTATTAGGGAACCAAAGGATATGATGAGAAGAAATTCTTTAATTACCTATCTGCCAATGCTTGGAGCCTGGGTAACAAACAAGAGGAAATGGAATTGTTCATTTTATGAGCATAAATTTAATCTAGTTGGTATTACTGAAATCTGGTAGGACAATTCACGTGACTGGAATATTAAAACTGATGATTATAACTCATTTAGGAAGGCTTGAATGGGCAAAAGAGGAAAGAGAGTGGCATTCAATGTCAAATATGGCATTACCCATTTCAAAGTCACTGATCACTCCTACAGAAACAATCCTGAATGCTTGTGGATAAATGTCCTAACAGTAAAGCACAAGATATATGGTATTAGTTGATGTCTGCTATAGGCCACCAAATCATGGTAAGGTGCATAAGCCACTGGTCATCCTGTTCCCATCTCTAATATGCAGGAATAAAATCTGTTTGATCAGGAGAGACTTCAATTTGAGTGACAAATACTAGAGGTATCATGCTGCCAGTACTAAATATTATAGATGACAATTTCCTAACTCAATAAGCGTTACAGAATTCCCCCACATTAGATGCATTAGACCTCATCTTTGCCAATAAAGAGGAACTGATCACAGAACTAAAAGTTAATAGTAGCTTAGATACAAGTGATCATGACTTTATTGTGTTTGTACATTGTAAATATGATAAAGTCTAGACCAGTAATATATATACCTGGCACTTTAAAAGGGCTAATTGCACAAAAATGAAAACAATTATGAGCCAGATCAGCTCGGAGGAAGAATTTAATCAGCAAAAATAGGAATGATAATTGGGAGTTTTTGAAGATCACTATACTAGATGCCCCAAAAGCCACAATCTCACAGCTGAGGAAGAAAGCCATATTGATTCCTTTTTTAAAAAAGGACCTGGTTTGGGGAGGAAGTGAAGGCATCTATTGTAAATAAAACAAATGGAAGAAAGGGGAAGTTGTCAATAATAAATATAAATCAGAAGCTGGAATTGTGGAAAATTGAAAAGGAAAGCAAAGGAACACAAGGAGACATCTATGGCCAGCTGAGTTAAGGACAATAAGAGTGACAATAAGCATATTGGGAACAAAAAGAATCCTAACAATGGTATTTGTCCGTTACTAGAAGGAACTAGGAGAATTACCAGTAATATTTCAGACTGGAAATACGGCATACATTTTTAACAGTGAGAGTAATTAATCACTGGAACACTTCACCAAGGTTCATGGTAGATTCTCCATCATTGACCATTTTTAAATAAAGATCAGATGTTTTTTCTAAAAGATGTGCTCTAGGAAATATTTTTGGGAAGTTCTGTGGCCTGTGTTAGGCAGGAGGTAAGACTAGATGATCACAATGGTCCCTTCTGGCCTGGGAATCTATGAATCTAGAAAAAGGTAGTAATGAAAGTGTGACGCTACACCCCATATTCTTTGTAGAGATATGCTTATGATATAAATATGGCATAATAAAAATATGGTTTATGCAAGATGGTTATGTGAGGTATCATTGGAAAGGTTATGATTTACTGAATGTGATTATCCAATTTGTATACATGTATCATTTCTGTATCTGAAGTTAGGAATATTGACTATGTAACAATTACAACTGTGTTTTTTACCTGGGTAACCCCAGTATGCAATCAACCTGGAATGGGCCATTAGGGCGAACAATAAAACTTTGAAGATACTAATTTCCTTCCGTCCTGAGAAGTTTCCTGGGATGCTGCTTTGACACTACAAGTCAGGTGATCATGTCACCTGATACTGGATGCCATCTTGGATTTCTAGTGTTTTTCCATTAAGAAGAGGGGGGTGTCAAACTTAGAAACAAAGGATTCTCGCTATACGTAAATCCTATTTAAGCCTAGGGAGTGAGTTAATCTTGGCTCTTCGCCACTGCCTCCCCACCCAAGAAGGAAGACTGCTAAAAACACCTGAAGAAACAAAGAAATTAAGCTGGGGAAGGGGGCAGAGGCTGAGTCCAGGCAAGAAAGGTCTGGCCTGTGAAAGGAATAACTGGAAATTTAATCTGCAAGCAGTGCAGTTTACCTTCAAGAAACTCTGTAACTTGCATAAAACAACATTTAGGGTGAGAATTTGCTACTATTAACAAGTTAATTTAATGTGTTAAGTTTAGGTTGTGCATTTTGTTTTATTTGCTCATTAATCTGTTTTGATCTGTTTGCTATTCCTTATGATCACTTAAAATTTACCTTTTAAAGTTAATAAACTTGTTTTTTGTTTATTCTGTAAACAGTTTGTGTAATTCTTAACTCAGGCCAAGACACTGTCCATATCTTCCTCCACACTGAGGGAGGAAGCAAACGTCATGAGCTTACGTAGTATAGATCTCTATACAGTGCAAGACAATAGCATTTTGGGGTTGCACTCCAAAGGAGGTGTGCACCTGGGTGCTGGGCAATTGCCTTGCTGAAAGCCGTCCCATGCAGCGCTGATTTCAGTATTGGTGTCAATCTGCAACTGGGTGTGTCCCGATGTGTGTGTCCATGTGAGTGCATGCGCAGCAGTACAGGATGAGCAAGCCCAGGCTGGTGGAATGAGTGGGCTCAGTGGAATCTCAGTACATCAAGTGGCACCCCAGAGTGGGGGATAGGCCGTTACAGAGAGTCACTGCAATGGGGATTTAAGGTAGTTGGGCACCAAGGTAAAGTAGCCTAATAATGAAGTCTACAGAGTTAGTGTTGCAGAAGAGCCCTATAAGGAAAGTGGAGTATAATTATGTAGATACGATTTTGTAAATGATATCTTACAATGCACACTTCAGATGAAGCAGCTGAAGCTGTGAATCCTTCAGTAAAGCTGTGTGACAATTTTAACTCAACAATTTTTGGGTTTCAGAATTAGCTGTGAATTTGGAACACTCTGAGATTTGCATGTGAAACTCTAACAGAGACTTCACCAGGGATGTTCCCTTTCCCTGTATTTCTACAGGTCCTTGGGAGTTAATAGAGGAGGTATCTGAGCCTCTAGCTATTATCTTTGGGAAATCATGGGAGACGGGGGAGATTCCAGAAGACTGGAAGGGGGCAAATATAGTGCCCATCTATAAAAAGGGAAATAAAAACAACCCAGGAAACTACAGACCAGTTAGTTTAACTTCTGTGCCAGGGAAGATAATGGAGCAAGTAATTAAAGAAATCATCTGCAAACACTTGGAAGGTGGTAAGGTGATAGGGAATAGCCAGCATGGATTTGTAAAGAACAAATCGTGTCAAACTAATCTGATAGCCTTCTTTGATAGGATAACGAGCCTTGTGGATAAGGGAGAAGCGGTGGATGTGATATACCTAGACTTTAGTAAGGCATTTGATACGGTCTCGCATGATATTCTTATAGATAAACTAGGAAAGTACAGTTTAGAAGGGGCTACTATAAGGTGGGTGCATAACTGGCTGGATAACCGTACTCAGAGAGTAGTTATTAATGGCTCCCAATCCTGCTGGAAAGGTATAACAAGTGGGGTTCCGCAGGGGTCTGTTTTGGGACTGGCTCTGTTCAATATCTTCATCAACGATTTAGATGTTGGCATAGAAAGTACACTTATTAAGTTTGCGGACGATACCAAACTGGGAGGGATTGCAACTGCTTTGGAGGACAGGGTCAAAATTCAAAATGATCTGGACAAATTGGAGAAATGGTCTGAGGTAAACCGGATGAAGTTCAATAAAGGTAAATGCAAAGTGCTCCACTCAGGAAGGAACAATCAGTTTCACACATACAGAATTGGAAGAGACTGTCTAGGAAGGAGTATGGCAGAAAGAGATCTAGGGGTCATAGTGGACCACAAGCTTAATGAGAGTCAACAGTGTGATACTGTTGCAAAAAAAGCAAACGTGATTCTGGGATGCATTAACAGGTGTGTTGTAAACAAGACACGAGAAGTCATTCTTCCGCTTTACTCTGCGCTGGTTAGGCCTCAACTGGAATATTGTGTCCAGTTCTGGGCACTGCATTTCAAGAAAGATGTGGAGAAATTGGAGAGGGTCCAGAGAAGAGCAACAAGAATGATTAAAGGTCTTGAGAACATGACCTATGAAGGAAGGCTGAAACAATTGGGTTTGTTTAGTTTGGAAAAGGGAAGACTGAGAGGGGACATGATAGCAGTTTTCAGGTATCTAAAAGGGTGTCATCAGGAGGAGGGAGAAAACTTGTTCACCTTAGCCTCCAATGATAGAACAAGAAGCAATGGGCTTAAACTGCAGCAAGGGAGATTTAGGTTGGACATTAGGAAAAAGTTCCTAACTGTCAGGGTAGTTAAACACTGGAATAGATTGCCTAGGGAAGTTGTGGAATCTCCATCTCTGGAGATATTTAGGAGTAGGTTAGATAAATGTCTATCAGGGATGGTCTAGACAGTATTTGGTCCTGCCATGAGGGCAGGGGACTGGACTTGATGACCTCTCGAGGTCCCTTCCAGTCCTAGAGTCCATGAGTCTATGAGTTCTAGAAAAAGTTCCAGTCTGGGCAATTACATTCTGGAAAGCCAAATTCCACCTCTGATTTAGAATAGGGTAAGGTATTTCTCACTTTCTCTCCTAAACAGCTGTTATAAATGCCACTGAAGATAGAGATATAATACAAAGGAACCCACAGACATTAGAAACAGGGCAGAAAGTAACAAAATGAACTTCCATATAGAAAACTGTGAGCTAATTTATCTGGGAGGGAAGTAAACTGAAGCACACATACTCAATGGGAAGGAGAACCTGGAAAGCTATAATACTGGAAGAAGCCTCAGGGTGATACTAAGGCACAAATTAGGTGAGAGTTTGAAAGGCGATATGGCAGCAAAAAAAGGTCAAAGTAATTATGGGCTGTCAGTGCCGAAATATCAGAATATGCAGCAGGGATATAATGTTCCCCTTTTAGATGACTCTGCTGCAACTGCACTTGCAATATTTCATTCAATTTTGGGGCATCAGATTTCCAGAAAGAGATTGAAAAATTGAGACAAGTTCACAGCAGGGCAACAAGAACGAGTAGGGGAGTGAAGGGATTGAATTGAGAAGATTGGAAAACCTAAATAGGCATAGCTTCCCTGACTCATGATCAAGGGTGGATACAGTAACAGTCTACAGGTACTTGAATGTTGCAAGCACCAAGATGGGAGAGGAATTGTTGAGGATTGTCATACCTAGGATACTACGAGGTGAAAATTAAGACAGGAAAACTTGGTGCTGAAAATTTGGAAGACCTTCCTGACAATGAGATGGATTAGACTGTGGAATAGCATGTGAAGAAGAGTGGTGGATGCCCTATTGTTTGCAATTTTGAAAGTTAGTTTGGACAAAACACTAGAAATAGTGTCTCAGGGAATAATCCTGTATCTCAGGGAACATTCTTCAGACAATGAGCTAATAAATCTCTTCCATCTATATCTTCTGATATGTTGCTGTTGTGTTATTCAGGCATAATCCAAAACTCATTATAGTCAGTGTTCTCACTGACTTCAATGGGCTTTGGATCAAGCCACTAAAACTTTCATCCTGTGCTGAGGTAACTATATTTCTATGTATCAGAGGGTAGCCGTGTTAGTCTGGATCTGTAAAAGCAGCAAAGAATCCTGTGGCACCTTATAGACTAACAGACATTTTGGAGCATGAGCTTTCGTGGGTGAATACCCACTTCCTCAGATGCATGTAATGGAAATATCCAGGGGCAGGTATATATATGTGTGCTAGCAAGCAAGCTAGAGATAACGAGGTCAGTTCAATCAGGGAGGATGAGGCACAGAGCCAGACGTGTACCCAGAAGCCTCCTACTGCAAGACAAACCCAAGAGAGAAACCAACAGGACTCCACTGGCCATCACATACAGCCCCCAGCTCAAACCCCTCCAACGCATCATCAAGGATCTACAACCCATCCTGGACAATGATCCCACACTTTCACAGGCCTTGGGTGGCAGGCCAATCCTTGCCCACAGACAACCTGCCAACCTGAAACATATTCTCACCAGTAACTGCACACCACACCATAATAACTCTAGCTCAGGAACCAATCCATGCAACAAACCTCGATGCCAACTCTGCCCACATATCTACACCAGTGACACCATCACAGGACCTAACCAGATCAGCCACACCATCACTGGTTCATTCACCTGCACATCCACCAATGTAATATACGCCATCATATGCCAGCAATGCCCCTCTGCTATGTACATCGGCCAAACTGGACAGTCTCTACGGAAAAGGATAAATGGACACAAATCAGACATTAGGAATGGCAATATACAAAAACCTGTAGGAGAGCACTTCAACCTCCCTGGCCACACTATAGCAGACCTTAAGGTGGCCATCCTGCAGCAAAAAAACTTCAGGGCCAGACTTCAAAGAGAAACTGCTGAGCTTCAGTTCATCTGCAAATTTGACACCATCAGCTCAGGATTGAACAAAGACTGTGAATGGCTTGCCAATTACAGAACCAGTTTCTCCTCTCTTGGTTTTCACACCTCAACTGCTAGAACAGGGCCTCATCCTCCCTGATTGAACTGACCTTGTTATCTCTAGCTTGCTTGCTAGCACACATATATATACCTGCCCCTGGATATTTCCATTACATGCATCTGAGGAAGTGGGTATTCACCCACGAAAGCTCATGCTCCAAAACGTCTGTTAGTCTATAAGGTGCCACAGGATTCTTTGCTGCTTTTATATTTCTATGGTGATCACCATAAATACTCTGTATAAAGACTAAAGTGCCTGGGGATGACAGATGCTATATAATGTAAGATTCTCATTAATTTAAAAAATAAATAAAAATAAGACCTATGCTATTATAAAATGGGTCTTCTAAATCCTTATCCTAATTTTAATTGATAGTGATCCAAATTTTTGTTTTATCATGAAGTCATCTGTATGGAGGGAATTTCCAAACTGATTGATAGTTCTCTTGTATGGTCATACAATTAGTTTAGCCAATCACAATCCAGGATTTTTACATCTCTTCTGTAATATACATCTAAACTATATTCACAGATTGGGAATTTGAAATGGAAAATTAAGATAAGCACATTTGAACTAATCTGGAAAACATATTGTTAATTATCTAAGAGAATAAGGGCCTCATAAAAATGTTTTGTTAATCACTCGTGTAGCCGAATTAATCGATCAAGCTTTCCAGATCCCAAACCATTTCATACCCAGAGCTGACAGTTAATAGTGAGAATCTGACAGGACCTAAATGATGAGCATGTTACAAGAGGAACTAACCTTCCCCTTTTTCCTCTGGTTATATGTATTTAAGTATAACTACTTTATTTTAATGGGAAATGGTAATCTCCCTTGTTCTGCATTCTTCAGTTTTAGCCTTGTAATGCCAATGTAGCTCAGATAATCACAGAATTTAGCAGCCATGTGTTTTTTTTAAGCATTACAAACATGTTATTTTAAAAATGGATGTATGTGAAAACAAATAAGGCATACGATTTGTGACAGGCAGCCTGGAAACTGTGACAATGAAAATATTTCTCTAAATACTGTTTACTCTCAGAGCCAAAATTTAAATTCCAGTTATTGATTTTGGTCCTTGGGCCTGATTTATCACTGTATCGCTCCAGTTTTACCCAGTTGTGTCTCAGGGCTTGTCTACATCAGAAAGTTGCAGCGCTGGTGAGGGAGTTACAGCGCTGCAACTTTGAAGGTGTACACATCTGCAGGGCACCACCAGCGCTGCAACTCCCTGTTTGCAGCGCTGGCCGTACTCCCGTTTTGTCTCGGGTGTAGAGGATCCAGCGCTGGTAATCCAATGTAGACACTTACCAGCGCTTTTCTTGACCTCCGTGGAAGGAGGAAGCCTCTGGTAATCAAGCTGGTCTCCTTTCCCAGTTTGCTCTCTCGTTCCCGGAACCCCGAGCAAGCAGGTCTCCTTCCCTGCGGTTTGCTGGGTGGTTCGGGGAACACGAGAGCAAACCGCGGCGAAGCTGGTCTCCTTTCCCGGTTTGCTCTCTCGTTCCCGGAACCCCGAGCAAGCAGGTCTCCTTCCCTGCGGTTTGCTGGGTGGCTCCGGGAACGCGAGAGCAAACCGCGGCGAAGCTGGTCTCCTTTCCCGGTTTGCTCTCTCGTTCCCGGAACCCCGAGCAAGCAGGTCTCCTTCCCTGCGGTTTGCTGGGTGGCTCCGGGAACGCGAGAGCAAACCGCGGCGAAGCTGGTCTCCTTTCCCGGTTTGCTCTCTCGTTCCCGGAACCCCGAGCAAGCAGGTCTCCTTCCCTGTGGTTTGCAGGGTGGCTCCGGGAACGCGAGAGCAAACCGCGGCGAAGCTGGTCTCCTTTCCCGGTTTGCTCTCTCGTTCCCGGAACCCCGAGCAAGCAGGTCTCCTTCCCTGCGGTTTGCTGGGTGGCTCCGGGAACGCGAGAGCAAACCGCGGCGAAGCTGGTCTCCTTTCCCGGTTTGCTCTCGCGTTCCCGGAACCCCCCTTGAAGCCGCCCAACAGCGCTGCAGTGTGGCCACATCTAAGACCACTTGCAGCGCTGGTTGCTGTAAGTGTGGCCACTCTGCAGCGCTGGCCCTATACAGCTGTACTAATACAGCTGTAACAACCAGCGCTGCAAAATTTTAGATGTAGACATGGCCTCAGTGGAGTTACACCAGTGTTAAACTAGAGTAATGCTGAGATAAATCAGGCTGTTTGATTTTAAAAATCCAGATTTTGGTTAAGTTTATGTCTTCCCCATGGAGTTAGCAGACTTGCAGCATTACTGTATCCACTGAGGTACAAAACAGTTTGGTAAAAACATTTTTTTTCTTCAGTCCACATGCTCACAATAACATCCTTTCTTAACAACAATTGCTGTTTCTTAATTGCTTTAGTGTCTCCACACAGGAAAGAGAGACTTTTTTTATCAAACAAAAGTTACGTTTTTTGTTTGTATTTATTGAAAATGAATACCCAAGCCTGACATTATCAATCTTCTAGTAATGTCAATGTGAAACAAGACTGCTCAAAATTAAATAATCAGTTTGGACTTTTATGTGCCACAATATTCAGCTTTTCAGAGCTAAGGCATAAGCTGAAAGGAGCAGTTACAGAAACAGCCAGAGTAGGGATTGGTGCAATTTGGGGAAGGGGGTAAAAAGGAGCTCAGTCAGTGCCACCGCTCTTGTTCCAGTACTGTTGAGAGAAGACTCCCCACACATTATTCTGGGAGCAACTAGGACTCAGGTGGTGCCTCCCCCGGCACACGTGGCCTTGGGGGAAAAATTGCAGAGAGGAGCCAGCCAGAAGGAGCCAAAGCTAGGACCGTTTGACATGGAGAACTCCCTGTAATTTAGACTGGATGTTCTCTGCCCTGTGCTGATTGGCTGTTTGCTCCAAACTGCACCCCGCCTATTTATCTTAGCTTCACTCCACACCTGCCCTTCCTACCATCTTCTCCCCTGCTCTGTTCCCTTCACCCTCCCTCTCTTACCCCATCCTGTGTCAATCTTGTCTATTTAGATTGTAAGCTCTTTGGGACAGGGACTATCTACATCTGAGTCTGTACAGGGTCTAGCACAATGGTGGTCCTTAGGCACAACCACAATAACCATGTTTAATAATATGTACAGAACATGCAGATTTAAAGCCCAAAGCTATGCAAAACATTTATTTGCAAACCTCCAAAGCAGGTGAATCTCTACTGGCTTTGGTTTTATTATCATGATATTGTAGCCAAGTTAACAAAGGTATTTTGAGCCTGCTACTAAACCTGTGTTTAGTGTTGGAGAGGGATTTATGCTTTCAGGTTAAAACTGGAGACAACTAGCATTCAGTGGTTTCAATCTATGGCAGAGGTCAGCAACCTCTGGCACGTGGCTTGCCAGGGTAAGCACCTTGGCAGGCTGAGCCAGTTTCTTTACCTGCCGCATCAGCAGGTTTGGCTGATCGCGTCTCCCACTGGCCGCGGTTCGCCGTCCCAGGCCAATTGGGGTGGTGGGAAGTGGCACAGTCTGAGGGATGTGCTGGCCACCACTTCCCGCCACCCCCATTGGCCTGGGACAGCGAACCACTGCCAGTGGGAACCGTGATCGGCCGAACCTGCGAATGCGGCAGATAAACAAACTAGCCCAGCCTGCCAGGGTGCTTACCCTGGCAAGCCGGGTGCCAGAGGTTGCTGACCCCTGATCTACGGTAAGGCAAAAGGCAGTTTTCTTTGGATTTTGGGTGTGTTGGAACTGGAGTGTCAAAGAGAAACTGAATGGGGTGCAAACCATAACAAAAGATGTACATGATGCCCCTGCAAAGAAAGTACCAAATTTTGTGCTTCCCTGAGACAGTTCCCATGGCTATACTTCATAAACACAGCCAAGGCTTCTCCCAACATATTGTGGAGCCTTCCAGATTTATCATGTTGATGTTTCAAACTTTAGTCTTTCCTGAAATAATACACAAGGTGCCAGAAATAAAAGGTCAGTTCATAAAGCCATCCATTTCTGTCTCTTCTAATCTAATTAAGTGTTAATGGTAATAAAATGTTAATAGTTATTGGCTCATAAAAGGGAAAAATTACATGCTACAGTGGAACTAAGATATTTTGTATTTTATTGCCTATCAGACTTCCGCTACAAAGGCATCAGTAATTGAGTTTCCTAAGCTGCTCCATGTCCTTCAACATCTCTTCTGTCCTTAGGGACTTCTTAGCTACAGGTTTCCCTATTCCCTCCAGTGTGGCTCTCCCTTGTGGGCTCTGTGACATCCCTAGGTTAGACTGCTTTTCTTTGTCTATTTGCAGGGCAATCCTACTTATCTCCCCATACCAAGATTTCTCTTCTTCCTCTACCTCCTTATTCCTAATATTGCCTTTTTTTTTTTGAGCCTTCAAACATAAGGGATTTTTCTTGCGGGCTACATGGGGAATAATACACTTTGCTTTGAATGTGGGAGCCCTGGGTTCAATTCTCCCTTCTGCCAGAGGGGCAGAAAGGAGACCCCTGTTCAAATTCTATCTCTTAGGAGAGTGCTCTAACCATTGAGCCATGGGATATCCTGAGGTGTGGCTCCCTCAATGTCTTCTGTTTCACTTTGGCTAAATACTTTGGCCCAGAGAGTGAGTGTGAGAATTATTTTGTAGTCTAGTGGGTAGGCAGGAGCGGCGCCAGGGTTTCTGACGCCCTAGGCGGACGGCCATTTCACAGGCCCCCGCGGCCCCGGTGGACCTACCGCAGTCATGCCGGCGGACGGTCCGCTGCTGGAAAGGCTCCGGTGAAACTGCCGCAGTGATGCCGGAGGACGGTCCACTGGTCTAAAGGCTCCGGTGGACCTGCCGCGGGCATGACTGCGAAATGACTGCGGCAGCTCCACCGGAGCCTTTCCAGCAGCGGACCGTCCGCCGGCATGACTGCGGTAGGTCCACCAGACCTGTGTGCCACCCTCCACCCCCCGGCAAAATAGCGCCCCCCCAAAATTCTGGCACCCTAGGCCATTGTCTAGGTTGCCTAAATAGTAGCGCCTGCCCTGTGGGTAGGGCACTCACTTGTGAGATAGGAAGTCCAGCCCCCTGCTCCCATGACTATTTAATTATTTATCCAATGTGGAACAACTTCAATAGGTGAGAGACCCACACCAGAATAGCCCTGTTGTTATGGAGGTAGGAGACCCCTGTTCAAATCCTGTCTCTCCATCAGGGAGAGGGGGAATGTGATCCCAGGTCTCCCATATCTAGGGTGACCAGATGTCCTGATTTTATAGGAACAGTCCTGATATTTGGGTCTTTTTCTTATATAGGTGCCTATTACTCCCCAACTGCTGTCCCAATTTTTCACACTTGCTGTCTGGTCACCCTACCCATATCCCAGTTGAGTGCTCTAGTCACTGGGCTGAAAGTTATAAGACAGTCAGTTCCTCCTTATCGCAGGATTTTGAATAGGCCCCAATCTGGTAGGTGTGCTCTGAGATTAGGTGAAATAAACTGGGGAATGTCTCTCTTCACTTGGTTTGAGGATTGCAGTGAGGCCTAGGTGTTGAGATAAGCATATAGTCACTTAGAGTGAGGGATTGTGCGTGTGACCAGGGGCAAAAATGTAGATGCCTAGGGAACTTTTACAGCAAAAATTTAGGAGCTGAATTAGGTACTTACAGGATTAGACAGCAGCTGAATGGGAGGCTAGTGGATCTCAGTGGTACCTAAATCCTGGATTTAGGCACCTCAATCCCTTTGTAGATCTGGGCCAAGATGTTTGGGTTGTCTGTCTGTCTCTCTCTTTTTTGATCAAACAGCATTTCCTGTATTTAAATTGAGTTTTAAGTTATATTATTACCAACATTTAAAAATCTGTTATTTTAGCTTGCTTTTGAAATAATCACCAAGAACAATTTGTGGTCATAAAGAGCATTTGACTACAATTTGCTATTTCCTTTTGTAAGACTTGTTTCTCAGGCTGTGTATTGTCTGTTCTCCTGATTTTTTTCACCTTCCCCAGACAAGATTCTAGAGTAAGTCTAATATTTGTTCAATTATGGTCAGACCTAGCCAATCACATGTTACATAGGATAAGTAAATGACAGTTCTGGTGCTGTCGTATTAACATAAGCATTCTAGCATTGTGCTGAACTGAGGAGATATATTGCCACACTGCATTTTTCAGTTTAGTTTGACTTGCTTGCCATATAAAGCACTTCAGATAACTTAGTGCTAACTCTTGCTTATTTTATAGAAAAGGAGAGAAAGATTTAGGCTAAACATGTTTTGTTTTTATCTATTTTTTCTTTTCTTTAAACCTTTGAGGTGACGTTCCAGCTTTTCTAAAGTCTGGATTTTTGTAATTCATTCTGCAGCATTACTTGCCAGGAAGGCAAAATGAATCTGCTGCAGGCATTCTTGCCTGCACAGTCAGCCAGCTGTTTCTGCCTTGCGGGACAGAATGATGTGGAACTTCATGAATGATTTTTTCTTTTTTCAAGAGCAGATTTAGCTGTGGAAGTCTGGAAAACGTTACTCAGTGCAAGAGTGAGGTCCCGATCCTGCAATTAGCTGCACACAGTCATGCCCTTCTACTTGCATGGAGCTATGCTGAATACCTAGGGACTCCATGCGGGTTCAGGGATCTACCTGAACAGCCCTCAATTCATGCTCAGGGTGTAGGGTCTAATCTGCCAAGGAGCTCTGCCTTAGTAGTTGAAAACGCCCAGATCCAAACTAGGAGATTCATCCTTCATTTATTGGACTGAAATATCTATTTTTCTGTTAGTTATCTGAAAGCAACCCTGATACCCTGGCTTCTCTTACCAGGATGTTTTTCATTTTGGTAAATTAAATGATTGCTTTCTAATTACTAATTATATACGAGTTGTTAAGTCATTGCCACAGAAGTTTCATACAAAACACTTAAAAGGGACATGATACAATAATAATTGGAAAATCTAAAGTAGAAAATAAGTCTTCTAACAATTGCACAAAGAAAAACCTATTAATTTTTGTGTTTTAGGACAATAGGTAATTGTTACTATAACTGAATGGATAAGTTTATTGCATATCACAAGAGTGGTGGAAAGCAGATGGCGTGTACCAAGGAATGTAGTCTTTTTCCTGAGAAGTGTACAGTAAATTAAGACCTGTGTTCAGACTATACCTTCTAATGTCTTAGCCTTACATTTGTCAACAGTGAACTTCATTTTAGCTTGTGCCTATTCATTTAGCTTTGTTAGGCCCCTTTAAAATTCGCTCATCTTCTCAAGTCTTGGCTAACACAAGTAATTTTGTGTCATCTGCAGGTTTTGCCATCTCATTGGTCATCCCTCTTTCCAAATCTTGAGTAAATAACACTGGTAAGTGTAGAACCATGGAGATCCCACTGTAAGCCTTTTGCCATGAAATAAATTAATTCAGTGATTTGAATAAATTTGCCATTAATGAAAAATTACCATTTATTCCTGATTTTTGTTTTGTTCCATTCTAATACTCTACCTTTTACTACATGACTGCTTAGTTTCTTAACAGCTTCTTGTGAAGGACCTTGACAAATATTTTTAGCAGTCCAAACCATATCAGTCCATTATTTTATTCACAAATTGTTCTTATAGATAAAAGTAGCACAATTTTCCCTTACATTCTATAGAAAAAAGAATTATAAACGCATCATTTCAACCAGTTTTTCTGGTATTGAAGTAACACTGGTCTGTAATTCCCAGGATCAATACTTAACCCTTTTTTTTTTTTTTAAGATAGGTACAACATTTGCTACCTCTAGTCCACAGCCTAGCTTCCTCATTGTATGAAATCCTTTCTGAAGTTTAGTGTATCTAGGCTAGTTATTCCCAGGATTCCTCCCAGAGGATGTTGAACTTAATTATTTTGTGATCTCTATTATTTAGTGACACAGCTATAGTTACATCTTGAGATGTGACTCTTAGTTACACTGAAGTTATTGGTAAGTCTCCCAAAGGTGCTGGATATTTACAGCTTCTATTAAAGTTATGGGTGCTCAGGACCTCTGAAAATCAGGCCATAAAAGTTTCAATAGGCTAACAGCCATTATTCTTGTGTTTTGTCAGAATAGTGGAATCCCTTCACGGGTAGAGACCTAAATAGCAAATCACATCTGTAAATAGCAATAAATGTGGGTATGTGTAATTACTACCACAGAAGGCATTATGGTCTCCATGCTCATTTAGTCATATCTCTCTGCTTGAGACTGCCAACAAGGGTACCAATTAGCAACAATCTAATGGCTTTTCTAATGTGGACACCTGCCCATTAGGAGCTACCAGCTCCTTAAATATACAGTAAACTGTCAGATGGTAATTACATTTTCTGCCTTGATCTCCAAAGGAGAAGTCTTTCTGTCTCAGTATCAGTCTTTTGAGACATCTAGCACCTTGGAAATGTTTTAGTTCCTTGCTTAGTTGCTGTTTTTTATATTTATGGGCTTTATTTAACTTTATTCCCAAAATGGTGGAGACTTCCAAAAATCACTTGTTATGCATAAAGAAAAAGGCACTATTAAAATATTATTAAATTGGTTCTCAAATTCAGTTTGGTGTTATAGAATACAAATTAGTAGTAGTTAGAACAGGGGTCGGCAGCCTTTCAGAAGTGGTGTGCCGAGTCTTCATTTATTCACTCTAATTTAAGGTTTCATGTGCCAGTAATACATTTTAATGTTTTTAGAAGGTCTCTTTCTATAAGTCTATAATCTACAACTAAACTATTGTTGTATGTAAAGTAAATAAGGTTTTAAAAAAGTTTAAGAAGCTTAATTTAAAATTAAATTAAAATTCAGAGCCCCCTGGACAGGTGGCCAGGACCCAGGCAGTGCGAGTGCCACTGAAAATCAGCTCGCGTGCCACCTTCGGCATGCATGCCATAGGTTGCCTACCCCTGAGTTAGAAAGTAGTGGATTTATCATGTCAAAGCACTGCCTCCATAAAATTGTACTATCTGCTATCCAACCTATACTTTTTTTTTTATTATGCTTTTAAAAAAAATGACACCCAAATACTCATTACTCCTGGGCTAATCTTCTGCAGAATTTTTACTATTTAAAATTATTTGTTCAGCACCGACAATGTGCTTAGCACTGTATAAGCCATTCCCTGCCTGATACAGATAGTGGAATATATCTTCAGTACATGAGGAAAATCACAATAGTAATTTGAGCCAAGTTAGATAACGAGCTCTATCATTACAATCTACAATAATAACAACAATAATAATAACACTGGGAGTTCTATTTCTGGATAGATGTATAGCCAAAATATAGGACCATGCTTATTTTCTCTATACATTATTATTAAGTAAAATTCACTGTAACTTAAACCTGATTTTCATTATATCTTCCATATATGTAAATCTAATTTTAACCTAAGGAATATATTCTATTTGAATTATAAAGCCTTTATTCCATTATATTTTTTCTCTCCCTCTCATATATATGTATTCTTTTTGGATCCAATCTTGGAGTCCTCAATTCAGGACTTGATTCTACCCAATTTATTCAGATAAAATGGTACCTTACTCTTGAGAGTAAGAGTAATCAAAATCTGTACCTCTGTGATTAATCCCACTGAAATCAGATACTACTCAATCTGAGTAAAGGAGGTGGTTTTGGGCCCTCAGAAGTTAACCTCAGGTTCTCTGGCCCAGGATATTTCCATTGCCTTAATACTAGAATACGAAAGCCCTGAATAGAATATTTTTTCAAATACTCTGAGGAGGAGGTGATATTCAGCTTCAAATAAATACCATTGATATTTGGGTTCAAAAACTTTTTTCCCAGTCAAAACAATGGTAGTTGAATGGATGAATCATGGGCCTTGTCTGGCAAGGCTCAGTTAATGAACTTAAAATGGTGACATCTCCTTCACACTTTAACAGAAACTGCTTTAGAAAAGGTATTTGTAACTAAAAATATTGACTAAATTCTTGTTTGCAGCCAGTTGACATGTGACAGAGTGTAGGGAGTGAACAGATCAGCTTGCACTCTGATCACTTAAAGGCCAATTAGTTCCCCAGAGAAAGTTGACTGAGATAATTACAGAAGCAGGCTGGCGAGCTGAGTGGATAAAAGGCCAACTAGCCCATCAGCCCAACTCTGATAAAGATATAATGGAAGAAAGCCCCGGGGTAAGTGGGGGAAGGGGAACAGGGCCAACACCAGGACCAGCTGAGCCCAGTCTCACAGGCCTCAGGGAAGAGAGACCTCTGTTCCCTGAGGTCCTGATGGGATGGCCAAAAGCACATAGGATATTGTAAATAGATTTGTTGCACAGGGACTGTAGTGGTATTGGTGAAGGGAACTCAAAATAAAAGGCACTCTGAATGCACAACTAATGGAGTCTGTGCAGTTTCTGCAGGGCAAGAAGACAGGAGCAAAGGCACACCCATTACACAATATTAATGTCTTAACTATTATGCCAAAAGTGGATAAGCCTTATATGCTCCAGATATTATAAATGATGGTGTTATGATCAACACTTAGTACATAAAGGGATTTAAAGAAATTCTCATTGAGAATTCATATCAACAAAGGGTCAAAGCCATCCCTGGTGTGACCTCAGCGAAGGCCTTTATAAGGCATCTCATTTGATGTTCAGACCAACAAAGGCACAATTTTATCCCTCGAGTAACTCTGACTTTGGATGCACTTACACCAGATACTAATTTGGCCCAAGTAATTAATCTAACCGTGTAAGAGAAAACGGCACCACCACTACTGTGTTTTGGGGGTTTTTTGTGTGAAAGGGCTGACCTGGCTTAACTGCAGGAGAGGGATCACAGCTGTGACTCACGAGTGGAGATAGGCTTAACTGTTCTTGAGGGGCGGAGCTTAGGCACCACCCTTCTCCTTGGCATTTCTTATTGGCTAGTTTAGACAGCTCCCCACTGAGTATGCTGGCTATAATGAATATCTTTCTTAGGCTCACTTTCCCTAACTTTCCCCATGCATTGGATAGAAAGGCTGCTTTCCTAACTCAGGAATGAGGATTCCATTGGGCAGCAGGGTGCCTAAAATTAGGCATTACTGTGCTGAGCCTAAGGCCTGGTCTACACTGCGGGGGGGAGGGGGAGGGGGGATCGATCTAAGATACGCAACTTCAGCAACGAGAATAGCGTAGCTGAAGTCAGCATATCTTAGATCAAATTAAAACTACTTACTTTGCATCCTCGCGGTGCTGGATGGACGGCCGTGGCTCCCCCGTCAACTTTGCTTCTGCCTCTCACACTGCTGGAGTTCAGCAGTTGACGGGACAGCGATCAGGGATCGATTTATTGCGTCTACACTACACATGATAAATTGATCCCCGATAGATCGATCGCTACCCGCCGATCTGGCGGGTAGTGTAGATGTAGCCTAAGAGCCTAAGTCCTACTGACTTTTAGTGAGAGTTGGTGCCTAGATGGCTACGTCACTTTTGGAAATGAGACTTAGGCTCCTCAGTCAGTTAAACTTTCCAGTGCTGAGCAGAACATTGCCTAAATACCTTATACAAATCAGGGCCTAAGTGAATTAGGGGCTTAGGTTCCATTTTCAAAAGTGACTTAGACACTTGGGCTTCAAAGGCCTGATTTACAAAGTTATTTAGGTGTGTAAAGATGCATATAGGGACTTCTGAAAATCCCACTAGGCACCTAAGTGAGTTAGGTGCCTAATTCCTATTGATTTTCAATGGGAATTCATGGGATTTAGGTACCTAAGTCGCTTGAAAATGGAATTTAGGCTCCAAAGCCACTTGGGGTATAATTTTCAAAAGCACCTATGTACTTTAAGACTAGATCCTATAGTCTCTTCTCTAGTCTCTCCTGCTGAAATTAGTATGATGTTTGCACGTGGAAAGGCTGCACTATGTGGAAAAAAAATGAGAAGAGAAATGAGCAGTGTGTAACCATGCAAAAAACTCTTTTCATTGTAGCCTTAGGGAGGTTCATCATAACTTTTTCAATAAAAGAAACGTTCTAAAGATAAAGACAGGAAGATAATACCAGATGTACAGTTGATAAGGGGTGTGCCTTCACACATGTACGAGCAATAATGAGGATACAGCTAATTAAGAACCTGCTCCAGAGTCCATTGAACTCCATAAAGAGGCTCCCCTGGAGTTCAACGGGCACTGGATCAGACTTTATGAGTGTGTCTACATTGCAATAAAAGCTGTGGCCCAGCCATGGTTGGCCCAGGTCAGTTGAGTTGGGTTTGTAAGGGGTTGGGCTGCAGGGCTAGAAATTGTAGAATAGACATTTGGACTTGGGCTGGAGCCCAGGCTCTGAAATACTGGTGGGATGGGGTGGGGAATTAACCGTAGAGAACATATAGTCACTGGTAAGACTTTCCTTGGCCAGCTGGATTGGATGGGCTGGTGTGCTAGAATTGGAAGCCACTGATTCCATAAGACAGGCCTGCACAACATACGGCCCACTGCGGCAGGGAGCCCAGAGCTCTTTAAATCCCAGCTGCGGCCGGGATTCAAAAGGCTCTGGGCTGCCCGCAGCGGTGGGGAGTCCAGAGCCATTTAAATCTCAGCCGTGGCCAGGATTCAAAAGGCTTTGCACTGCCTGCAGCCGCGGGGAGCCCAGAGTCCTTTAAATCCCAGCCGCAGCCGTGAATCAAAGGGCTCTGGGCTATTCGCAGTGGCGGGGAGCTCAGAGCTCTTTAAATCTCAGCTGCGGCTGGGATTCAAAAGGCTCTGAGCTGCCTGCAGCGGCGGGGAGCCCAGAGCCAGTTAAATCTCAGTCGCGGCCGGGATTCATAGGGCTCTGTGCTGCCTGCAGCGGCGGGGAGCCCAGAGCCAGTTAAATCTCAGTCGCGGCCGGGATTCATAGAGCTCTGCGCTGCCCGCAGCGACAGGGAGTCCAGAGCCCTTTAAATCCCAGCCGGGCTCGTGATTTAAAAGGCTCTGGGCTGCAGGCAGCCGCGAGCTCAGAGCTCTTTAAATCTCAGCCGCAGCCGGGTTTCAAAGGGCTCTGGGCTGCTTGCAGCTGCAGAGAGCCCAGAGCCCTTTAAATCTCAGCCGCCAGGGCCGGCTTTAGGCCAATTCAACCAATTCCTCTGAATCAGCCTGCCCCTAAGAGGGCCACTTGCCCAAGCCCCAGTACGGTGTACCGGCAAAAGCCAGTGCGCTGTGGCGGGGTGGCCCAGCTTCCCCAGGGGACAATTTAAAAGGCCTGTGGCTCTCAGGCCCTTTAAATTGCCACCAGAGCACCACTGCTGGAGCCCTGAGGTAGGGCTCTGGGGGCTATTTAAAAAGTCCAGGGTTCCCGTTGCTTCTACCGCCCCGGCCCTTTAAATAGCCACCGGAGCCCCACCGCTTCCCCAGGGTTCCTGTGGCTATTTAAAGGGCTGGGGTGGTAGAAGAAGGGGAGCTCCAGGCCCTTTAAATACCCCCAGAGCCCTGGGGTAGTGGGGGGGTCTGGGGACGATTTAAAGGGCCGGGGCACCAGCTGCATCTGCCGCCCCGGTCCTTAAATAGTCGCTGAAGCCACACCACTTCCCCAGGGCTCCCTCGGCTATTTACAGAGCTGGGGCGGTAGAAGCAGGGGAGCCGTGGGCTCTTTAAATAGCCCCCAGAGCCCTGGGGTAACGGGGGGAGGGTCTCCAGATGCCTTTGCTGCCCTGGTCCTTTAAATAGCCCCTGGAGCCCCACCACTTGCCCAGGGCTCCTGCAGCTATTTACAGGGCTGGGGCAGTGGAAGCAGGGGAGCCCCAGGCCCTTTAAATAGCTCCTGAGCCACGGGCTGCTATCCTGGTGGGGGAGGCAGGAGGAGGGGGCACTCACCATACAGGATGGGCTGTACCCCCTGTACCTGCACCAGTTGCTCGCAGCCAACTGCTGCCGCACCTCCTGCCCTGACTGCACCAGTTCCTGTCTGCAGCCAGCCCTGCACCCGCTGCCCACAGCCAGCCCGTCTCCAGCCAGCCCCTCACCCCCTGCACCAACCCCTGTCTCCAGCCAGCCCTGCACCTCCTTCCCTGTCTCCAGCCAACCCCTGCCGCACCCCCCAGGCTGAAGCCAGCCAGTCCTGCACTCCTTTGTCTCCAGCCCTGCGAACCCATGCCGCACCCCCCCTGTGGCCCTGCCTGAAGCCAGCCAGTCCATCCCACACGCCGTCTCTAGCCTGCTCCACACCCTTTGCCCAGCGTGCAGCCAGACCCTACCTCCAGCCACCTCCCCGCCACCTCCAGCCAGCCCCATGTCCGCTGGTGCCCTGTAGTTCCCAGGGAAGTAACCCTGCACACTTGCTTCAATGAGGTGGGCAGGGAGCAGCTGGGACCCACACGTGCACCCTAGCACACCCTCAGGGAGTGGCGGAGCTCATTTCTAGTTCAGACACATCTTTTTAAAAAAGAACTTTAGGTAGGGTTAACATACATCTGTACTTTCCAGGACATGTCAGGCTTTTTGGATCTTAAATCGCCATCCAGGAGGAAAATACGGACGTATGGTAACCCTATTGGTACAAAAAATACATACTGTGGCAGAACTTTTATAGGGAACTGGTTGCTAAGAAATGAAAGGCTTTTTTTTTTACATTTTTTTTCTTTCAGTCATCCCTGCCGGATGTTTGAAAATGTTTGAATTGGGCCCCACACTTCCTAAAGCCGGCCCTGCCAGCTGCAGCCGGAATTCAAAGGGCTCTGAGCTGCCCGCAGAGATTCTCGGCCGTGGCTGAGATTTAAAGGGCTCAGGGCTCCCCGCCGCCATGGGCAGCCCAGAGCCCTTAGAATCCCGGCAGCAGCTCCAGCGGATGCACTGGGACTGGGATTTAAAGGACTCGGGATCCCCTCAGCAGCAGGAGCTCTGGGCCCTTTAAATCCCTGCCTCAGCCCCACAAAGCTCCGGTTTCCTGCAGCCGCCGGAGCCCCGGGCCCTTTAATTTGACCCTGAGGGCTCCCAGCCAGCTCTTCAGCTGGGAGCCCCTGTTTAATGTAAAAACAAGTATCACCTCCCCACCCCCAACCTTCCTTTTTGGCCCACAGCTGTTTTGGTGGGGCAGCACTGGGAAAGGAGGGTTTGTTTCTGCAGGGCTGAGCGGTACTGGGGCGGAGTGTTTCCGCGGGGCTGGGGGGGGGTTCGGCCCTCAGCTGTTTTCTTTGGAGTAATGTGGCCCTCGCTGCTTTACGAGTTGTGCAGGCCTGCCATAAGAGAATGGTACCAATTTTGTCAATTCTTTCAACTTAAGGCCCATATCTGTTTTGGTAAAAAGAAATCTAAAGGTTGGAAATTCTTTAATTGCATTATGTTTCTCAATTTTTCCCTTCTACCACCTTGATCATCAATAGTATGACCACTTAATTACTAATGGATACAGAGTATTCTAATAAATCTCAATAGGAGCTCCCTTACAACAGCTGCCTTATTGCTGGGCCTACATTCACCTCCAAAGGTTGTGGCATAAGGGACTATAAAGATTGACTTAGTGTATCACATAGACACATGTGGTTCCTATAGCTGGGATTTGCAGTCCAAACAGGAACTCAAAAAAATATATCTTTGATTTCCAGTGCTCTGTATTGTGTCACTCCTGTGTTTTTATATCTTGTAAAAAGTGTAATGTAAAAATAGAGGATAATTTCTTTACCTCAGAACATCAATAGTTGTATAGCCTTTTATTTATTTACTGGGTATTTTGAGTAATGATTTTAAGAAGTAACAGGATGCAGTATATTAACACCTAATAAAAATTAACTTGGTTATCTTTACACCAAAAGCAGCAGAATGCAAATGACTTCAGTGCTGCATGATGGAGCCCTGGGAAACTATTCAGACTGAAAATACTTTTCTTATTTCCATTGTCATATTTGTCCTAAGCTGGAAAATGTGTATTTTCCTCACCATGCTAAGATTGATAGGTACAGTACAAGAACACGTCAAAATAATTTATCAAGCCAGTACAGTTATTCAATAAACCAACTTCAAGGTGTGGACTTTGCCAAGTTTGATCAAGAACGAGAAAGTTAACTTGGTAGAGTTGGAAGGAGTGCAAATATATAAAGCATCTGTAATTATTATTACTTATCATAGTGCCTAGGAGCCCCAATCCTGGAGCAGGACTACATTATGCTAGGTGCTGTACAAATACAGAAGAAAAAGACAGTTCCTGCCACAAAGAGCTTACAATCTAAATAACACTGGTACTCTAGGGATATGTCTACACTTGGAGCTGGGGGTATGATTCCCAACTTGAGGAGACATATTTGTGCTATCTTTCATCGACCTAGCATGCTAAAAATAGAAAGTAGACACAGCACTGTGGGAGGAGCTAACCACTCTGAGTGTTTGCCTGTTGCAGATGCTAGGTACTTATGCTGGGTGGCCATTCCCTCATACCACACTCTATTTCTAGCATGTAAGCTTGGGCAGTGTGAGGCCTGGTCTACACTACACGTTTAAACTGAATTTAGCAGCATTAAACCGATTTAACCCTGCACCCATCCACATAACGAGGCCCTTTATATCGATATAAAGGGCTCTTTAAACCGGTTTCTGTACTCCTCCCTGACGAGAGGAGTAGCACTGAAATCAATATTGCCATGTTGGATTAGGGTTAGTGTGGCCGCAAATCGACGGTATTGGTCTCTGAGTGGTATCCCACAGTGCACCATGGTGACTGCTCTGGAAAGCAATCTGAACTCGGATGCAGTGGCCAAGTAGATGGGAAAAGCCCCGCGAACTTTTGAATTTCATTTCCTGTTTGCCCAGCATGGAGCTCTGATCAGCACAGGTGGCGATGCAGTCCCAAATCCAAAAAGAGCTCCAGCATGGACCGTATGGAAGATACTGGATCTGATCACTGTATGGGGAGACAAATCTGTTCTATCAGAGTTCCGTTACAGAAGACGAAATAACAAAGCATTTGAAAAAGTCTCCAGGCTATGATAGAAAGAGGTCACAGCAGGGACTCAGCACAGTGCTGCATGACAAGCGTAACAGAAAGCCAAAGAATCAAATAGACGCTCATGGAGGGAGGGAGGGGGTACTGAGGGCTCCAGCTATCCCACAGTCCCCGCAGTCTCCGCAAAGCATTTGCATTCTTGGCTGAGCTCCCACTGCCTGAAGGGTCAAAAAACATTTTCCGGGGTGGTTCAGGGTATATCTCGTCAATTTACCCACCCTTCCCCTCTTAGAAAGAAAATGGAAAAAAATTATTTCTTGCCATTTTTCAATGTCACTGTATGTCTATTGCATGCTGTGGTAGACGCGGTGCTGCGGCGCTGACCAGCAGCATCCCCTCCCCTTCCTTTCCTGATGGCAGACAGTACAAAATGGTGGAAAACCGTCATCATCCTGTGAGTGCTCCTGGCTGGCCTCAGTGAGGTCGGCCGGGTGTGCCTGGGTAAAAATGGGAATGACCCCTGGTCATTCCTGGCAAATGGTACAGAACGGCTAGTAACCATCTTCATCATAGCAATTGGAGGCTGAGCTCTATCAGCCCCCCCCTTCATGTCTAAAGAAAAGATCCTGTACTGCCTGGACTATCATAGCAGTGGGAGGCTTCCTCCCACTCATTTTATCTCACTAAAAAGTCAGTGTTTCTTATTCCTGCATTCTTTATTACTTCATCACACAAATGGGGGGGCACTGCCACGGTAGCCCAGGAGGATTGGGGGAGGAGGGAAGCAATGGGTGGGGTTGTTGCAGGGGCACCCCATAGAATGGCATGCAGCTCATCATTTCTGTGGGATCTCTGGGGCTGTGACCTGGAGCGTCTGTGCTCTCTGGCTCTCTAGTAGACTTGCCCCATATTCTAGGCAGGACTGACTCTATTTTTAGACAAAACATAAAGAAGGGAATGACCCAGGAAGTCATTCCCATTTTTGTCCATGCGCCCCCGGCCAACCTCAGCGAGGCCAGCCAGGAGCACCCATGACAGCAGCAGATGGTACAAAATGATTGATAACTGTCATCACCAATTTCCAATTGCAAATGGTACAAAATGATTGATAACTGTCATCTCATCACCAATTTACAATGGCAGCTGGTGCAATACGGATGGTAACCGTCTCTGCTACCTTGCAAAGGCAAATGAATGCTGCTGCGTAGCACTGCAGTACCGCCTCTGTCAGCAGCATCCAGTACACATACGGTGACAGTGACAAAAGGCAAAACAGGTTCCATGGTTGCCATGCTATGGCGTGTGCCAGGGCAATCCAGGGAAAAAGGGCGTCAAATGATTGTCTGCTGTTGCTTTCACGGAGGGAGGATTGACTGACGACATTTACCCAGAATCACCCAAGACACTGTTTTTGCTCCATCATGCATTGTGATCTCAACCCAGAATTCCAATGGGTGGGGGAGACTGTGGGAACTGTGGGATAGCTATGGGATAGCTACCCACAATGCAGCGCTCTGGAAGTTGATGCTAGCCTCGGTACATGGACGCACACCGCTGAATTAATGTGCTTAGTGTGGCCGCATGCACTCAGCTTTATACTGTTTTACAAAACCGGTTTCTGTAAAATTGGAATAATCCCGTAGTTTAGACATACCCTGAGACTGTCTCCCTGAGCTGGGAATCGCACCTCCAGCTCCAAGCATAGCCATACCCTAGGTGCCAAACTAGGTGAAATATTGTACCCACATTCTAGCCATAATTAAAACAAAAGCGCATCCCAGCCTCCAGTTCCAAAATAACACTGACAAGCACAGGTGTGCAGAGTAAGTAGAAAATCGGAAGACTGATATTGAATTAATCTCGAAAAAGTAACTGTTGCAAAAGAAATGTGGGCAAGGGCTTGAGTCAGTCTCTCTCTCTCTTTTAAATTCACCAGTCTGCTAATTCTGATTCTCACCAGTCTGAGTTTCTGACAGAAAAAGGTTCAGCTAGTAAGACTGCTGGAACATGTGGTGAGAGATACTTTTGCTTTGTACTCAGCTTGTTGAGATAGGCATTAGTTGCATTTTACCTTTTTTCTTTGTAGCCATTTCTGACTTGTATGCCTCATTACTTGCAATCACTTGAAATCTGTATTTCTGTAATTAATACATTTATTGTTTTCATTTAAAGCAGCATGTTTGGATTGAAGTGTTTGGGAAACTTCATTTCTGTTAATGAAATGACGGACTTTATATGAGCTTGTATCATCCAGGAGGGTGATGGGCAGTACAGGATGACCATTTCCAAGGAGAGTCTGGGACTGAGAATTTGCTGGTGGTGTTCTGCAGTGTAATTCAAGAGTTGCTGGCTATAGCACTCATACAGTCCAGCTTGGAGTGATTTACATGCTGGAGGCTGTGTGAGAGCAGACCAGGAGTGGTGGATTTCATAGTGAAAGAGTGTAAAAGACACCCCAGGTTGGAGGATTGAGGGGATATAGCTGTTCAGCAGACCAGATTGTATCCTGGGTAATGTCACACATAGGTTTCAGAAAAATAGATTCTAGATGTCTTTTTTTGATGAGATTACAAATGTGGTTGATAAAAGTAATAGCATTGATGTAATACACTTAAATTTCAGTAAAGTATTTGACTAGTACTGCATGACATATTGATTAAAAAAAACCCCTAGAATAATACAAAATTAACATGGCACACATTAAATGGATTTAAAACTGGCTAATTGATAGGTCACCAAATGTAATTGTAAAGGGGCAGGGGAGTCATTCAATGGGTGCAACTCACAAGATCAATTCTTGGTACTCTGCCATTTAACATTTTTAGCAATGACTTGGAAAGAACCAAATTCATTGCTGATAAAGATGGCAGATAACACACAGATTGGGGGAGTGGTAAATAATGAAGAGGACAGGTCACAAATATATAGAGAGATGGATCACTTGGTAAGCTGGGAGCAAACAAACAATATGTGTTTTAATATAGATAAATGTATACATCTAGGAAAAATAACGTTGGCATTACTTACAAGATGGGAGACTCCCTGTTAGGAAGCAATGACTCAGAAAAATAATTGGGGGTCATGCTAGATAATCAGCTGAACATGTGCTTCCAGTGCAATGCAGCAGCCAAAAAGAATAATGAAATCCTGGGGTGCTTAAACAGGGGAATATTGAGTAGGAGTAGAACAGTTATTTTACCTCTGTATTTGGCACTGGTGTAACTTCTGCTGGAATACTGTGTTCAGTTCTGGTGTCCACAATTCAAGGAGGAGGTTGATAAATTGGAGAGGGTTCTGATAAAAGCCACGACAATGGTTAAAGGATTAGAAAACATGTTTAATAGTTATTTAGCTGGGTGAAATTGTTTCAATGAATAGTGAATTCATCAAAAATGTGTTTTTCACATCTGAGAGAATTTGTGAATTCAGGTAAAATTCAGTGAGCATTTTCCTTTTTTTTTTTTTTCAGCTGTAACTGCTCAACACTTGGTAAATTATTCTAATGTTTAATTACCCACACTGTTAAAAGTTGACACCTTATTTCTAGTCTGAATTTGTCTAGCTTCAACTTCCAACCATTGGATCATGTTATACTTTTGTTGGCTAGCTTGAAGAGTCCATTATCAAATATTTATTCTCCATATAGACTGTGGTCAAATCACCACTTAACCTTCTCCTTGTTAAGCTAAATCATTTTTTCTAATTGACATTTCATGTTGAATATATCATTTTGAATTGAGAAGTCATTTTGAAATGACATTCGAAATGTTTTTTGTTAATCTGTGTCAGTGACCCCCACAGGGTCTGAGATGTGGAGGGAGGGTTGAAAATAAAAAGCATGAAAACTGTTTTTGACCACCAGAGCTATAGGAGAGGGAGCAAGGGGAGCTACTGAGATTGGTGGTGTATGTGCACTGTGCACCAATGACCCTGTGCCCCCACTGAAGTGCTGGTGCCTTTTCCCCTAGCCAACCCCAACATTTGGTGCACCCGCTCCAAGTTCTGCCCTTCCCATGGGCGTGGTGTCTCTACCACGTGTTTTCCACCTGCTCTCTGGTGGTTGGCTTGATCATGTCCGCCACAGTGGTGGCTCCAGCCTCTCCTCTGGCTGTCACTCTTACTTTTGTGAGATGTATGGGAGTGGAAAACATGCATCTTCCCCCATGCCTGATATTCCGCCCCCCCAACATCTCACTATTACCCCTTCCCAGTACCCTTTTGCTGCCCTCCCTCACTGGGGGTTGAGATCCACAGTTTGGGAAATGCTGGTGTAGGCATTACAGACACACATCTGTGCTGTGGATAGATAGATCTATTCAAACTCCAAGGTCAATTCAGGATATCACTCTTAGAAAAAAAACATAAAACCAGTGACAGAGAGAGGACCTTTAAAGGAGGAAAAGAGATACAATAATTTTGATTACTTCAGTATTAGGGCAAATCTAGAGATTCCCAACAGGAGAGAATTCAGGTGACTGGATTATTGAAACTTTTGTGCCACAGACTGTGAATTTAGAGACACCTCTAACCTGATATAATGTGGCCCCATATAACATGAATTTGGATATAACGCGGTAAAGCAGCGCACCGGGGTGGGGGCAGGGATGAGCACTCCGGCAGATCAAAGCAAGTTCAATATAATGCTATTTCACCTATAATGCAGTAAGATTTTTTTTTGGCTCCTGAGGACAGCGTTGTATCCGGGTAGAGGTGTATATACAACATTGAGAATAAGTAGTTTTTAAATCAACTGAATTCTCTTCCTTGGACAAGCAAGGTTCTTGTGAAAGTATTTTTATTAACTCTTTTAAAGAGTTGCAAATAGTTTAATTGGTTTTTGTGGAAAGTTTAGTTTTTCCATCCATAATCGGTGATGAGAACTACACATGGGTAGTTGTCAGGGTTCAATTCAGATGCTTATCCAAACCATCTATAAAAACTGGACTGACTCTCCTTCTGGAGCAATTTTCAGTTCTGCTGCTTCTGGTTCTATCAAATGCATTTAGGGCTTGTCTACATGGGGATACTCAAGAAAATTAATCTGAACGAACTAAAGATGTGAATTTAAAGTATATTAGTTAAACTGCATTAAATTCCTGTGTTGGGCACTCTCATTCAGAATTAAAGTGGCCTTAATTCGGTTTAGCTTTATTTGTTTCCAAAGTGAATTAAACTAAACCAAATTAAGGCCACTTTAATTCTGAATGTGTGTCCACCACAGGAATTTAATGCAGTTTAACTTTTATTTTTCTTCTGAATGTAGACAAACCCTTTGAGTGTGGTGCTATAAATTAAAGGTTTGGAGAGTGGAGACTTCTTATTTTATCCAGATTAGATTATTGGTCTCTAATTCTAATAAATCCATTTATTTTTAGCCACAATTGAATATCTAGGGGCTCTGATTGACTATCCCTGCTTTATAGATTGGTTTGTGTCTTTGCCAGTTTAGATATTTGGTCCAGAGCCTACACAGATTAATTATGGACTAGAAATAAAAAGGACAGTTTAGAAATCCATTTTGCTCTTGAAATCTGTGGTTAATGGTAGTCACTGCTGACATTTTCTACTATTTTCTACTATTAAACTTTAATTTGTCTACCCTGAGAACAAAGTTATTAGCTCAATCATTTCTCACTAAGTTAAAAAAAATAAAGTATGGGTAATACCAACATGTGCAATTGATAACTGAAATGTACAGTTAAGGAAATAATTTCACTGATCTATGCCAAAGCATGAAAGCAAATAATATTCTGAAGGCAGTTGTGATGGGTAGTGGAGTCTAAGGGTCGGCCCATCTCCATCACATAGCAGAGCTCTCTAAAATTTTCGGAGGTCTGATATATACAAGGACCAAGGAAATAGGAGATATTGGAAGAAAGGAATGATCCTGGAAGCAAGCATTGTTTGGAAGGAAACCCTGTTACTGTGTGATTAGAGGGACCAGGAACTCTGCAGAGTTGGTGGGGCAAGGTTCCCCTCTTCCCCGCATTAAGAAGTAGACCAGATATCTGATGCCTCTTCCCTCATAGCAGTGGAGATGCAAGAAGAAAGCTTGTCTGTTGAACTCTCCAGGCTAGATGACTAACTTCGGGGTGGGGCATGGGTCACTTGCTGGAGGATTCTCTGCACCTTGAAGTCTTTAAAAAATGATTTGATGACTTCAATAGCTCAGACATAGGTTAGGGTTTATTATAGGAGTGGGTGGGTGAGATTCTGTGGCCTGTGTTGTGCAGGAGGTCACACTAGTCTATGGCTCTATGATGGCTAAGACCCTATAGCTGGGGTGTTACACCAGAGGAGAGCTGTCGGGACTCGTATTTCAAGGGGGAGATACTAACTGCCTTAACCACAACTCCAACTCCAAGAGGAGTGCTCAGGGGCTTCTGCCTCAGAGAGAGAGAGAGAGACTGGCTGCCTGAAATACAATCCAGGTACTACCAGAGAGGCTGAGGCTCTGTCTATACTTACGGCTAAATTGACACTGCTGCACTGCTGCGATCAATGCAATGGTGTTGATTTAGCGGGTCTGGTGAAGACCCAGTAAGTGGATGGCAGAGTGCTATCCCATTAACTTCTGTACTCCAGCTCCCCGAGAAGCATAAGATAAGTTGGGGGGAGAGTGTCTCCCATCGACATAGCGTGGTGGAGACACTGCTGTAAGTCGACCTAAATTACATCAACTTAAGTAGCATAACTTACAGCTGTAGTGTAGACCAGCCCTAAGTGTAGCACTGAGGATGCTCGTCAATAACTGGCTGCAAAGAAGATGGGTAAAGACAGAGCAGTCCAGAGTGGCAGTAGTGGAAGCTGTGACCATTGGAGGGATACTGACAAACAGGGAAAAGGTAGGAGCAGCCCAGGGAAGTGGTGAGAAATTGTAAGGAGCAATCTGCAGGTGCCCAACATGGGTCCAGGCCTGGAACCCAGAGGAGAGGACGAGCCAGGGTTCCCCTATCTCTTCCTCAGCAAAGGAGATGGTGTGAGCCTCAGGGTAGGGAAAGACATGACTGAGAATGTATTAAAAGGGACTGAGGGCTTGTTGAGAAGGCCCAGAGCTTTTGGAACTTGAATGTTTGGACTGTTCTTTTATCTCAGAAATGAACTAAGTTTGAAAGGTGACTTGGCTGGGAGTGGGACATAGGAGCCACAGACCATGATAAGACTAGACAGGGTTGGCCTTAGGTGTGGGGAATCAGAATGGTTACACTGGGCACCAACTTCCAAGGGTGTCAAACAACATCTAGGATGCGGTACCAAATAGGGTTGAGTGTGGTATTTTGTTTTTGTTTTTTGCTTGGCTGTTTGGGAGATACTGAAAACACTTTCTGCCCTGGATGACAAAACACATTGGTCTGGCCCTGAGGTGAGAATGCTAGACAACAATATACCATATCTTTTATTGAAAAAAGGATACCCCAATTGGTGAATTCCAGCAATATTCTAGAAAAATTAGGAATCTTGCTACATACATTTTCAAAGCAGTTTGCTAACATTTGCAAAAATGTTTGATGGTATTTGCAGCATAGATTAGAGACCAATTTTCAAAGAATTGGTGATGCAGCATTAACAGGAACAGCAGTGCAATCTTTGCACCCTATTTTTCATTTCTTAAAAAGGATGACAGAGTTACAGAATAGTTCCATTCTGTATAGAACACATCCCTCCAGTGACAAGACTTAGTGGTAGGGCTGTAGGTGCATTTCTATGTTAAAAATAACTAGGGTCCATATTTTAAACAGTATTTAACAGTATTTAGGTGCCTAAAGATGCAGATGGCACCTAGTGGGATTTTCAAAAGCACCTAAGGAGATAGGCACCTAGGCACTTCTGAAAATCCCTACTTGTTGAAATCTGACTCTTTAGACACCTAAAAATCTAGCCCTTAGTTTTTCCAGAGTGGAAGGGTTAAGAGAGTTGTGAAAACAGCATCAGCAGTAATAATCTCTGTGATTCGAACCATATTGTAGGATTAAACCATTTGGGTAATACCTCTTGAGCAGTGAAGAAATATTAAGTAATAGGGCTATAGTTAATCTTGGCATAATTCAATTTTGTCTTTATAAGTTTAACAGGTAATACTGATGTTTATTTTAAAGCATTTTTTATTTTCATCATTTTAAATTTTCACCAATGTAGGAAACTACGAGGGGGTTAGACAATGGGAAGAGTCAGACAATAGTTATTTAGTGACAGTAGATGTTGAGATTCAAAAAGCTGAGCTTTATAACAATTAAAACACAAATTGCCAACATCATATGTCAAAACTTAAGTCAAACTCTACGTTCTCCAGGAGCATTTTTTTCTTTGCCTATCTGTAAATTTCAGTTATGATTGATGGAAGTGCTTTTCATTGGTTGTGTGTGTACTGTGAAATTGATGATCACCAACATTTATGGATTAAAAAAAAAATCTAATCATGAAGCCTAGCTATAGTGTATGGTAGGTTTCATACAGGGCTCAATTTGGCAGGCCTGCTCTTAGATGGCCTCTGAGCAGGCCTCCTGAATAAGGCCCTGACAGGAGACAACTGTAGGGAGGGGGAGGGATAGCTCAGTGGTTTCAGCATTGGCCTCCTAAACCCAGCATTGTGAGTTCAGCCCTTGAGGGGGCCATTTAGGGAACTGGGGTTAAAAATCTGTCTGGGGATTGATCCTTCTTTGAGCAGAGAGTTGATTAGATGACCTTCTGAGGTCCCTTCCAACCCTAAGATTTTATGGTAAGGACACCTAGTTTGAGGCTCTAGCTGAGATGTAGGTGTTTGGCAGCATCAGAACTTAGATGGTTCTTCACATGCCCACCTGCAGAAATTTAGACACCTAGGAAGTTTAAGTTCCTGCAGGGTTAGGCAGCAGTTGAGCAGGGTTTTTGAGGACCTAATTTTTGTACTAATGTTCCTAAAGTGGCACTCAGATGTATAACTTCTTTTATGGAGCCAGTCCCTAAGTCAATTATTAAAAAAAAGAGAGAACAGGCTCCTAAGTCAGTTAGGTGTTGCAACACTGATCAAAGCAATGTCTAAATATCTTAAAAATCTGGGCCTTAGGTGCCTTTTAAAATTATACCCACATAGCTCAGTTTACCAATGTATGCAATAGCTATTGAAAAAGAAAATAAATATATCCTGGTAACTATAAACACTCATTTAATTTTATTGAAATTTAAGAATGCTTTCTTGTGATTTCTGAGATTCCCAACTAGTCACTTGGGGTCAGATTGTGATATCCTTACTTACACAGAGTAGTATCTTGCTCCACAAATATTCCCATTGGCTTTAGTAGGACTTCTCATGCTGAAGTTACTATTCAGTGCAAATAAGGGTATCTCCTTCTGGGCCATGATGAACATAAAGAGAAGGGAGGAAATTACAAATAGTTTTCTTCATTAAAGAGAAAATTGTGCCATCTTTATGATTGGAAAACTCATAGGTTTTTTTTCCTCCTTGGGAACTGAATATATAAAAGCTGCAGGATTTTCAGGAGGCCTAGGAATATATCCTTAGGGATGGGAGGTGGGATACTGTCTGCTCTACCAAATCCACAGGCATTGTGATACTTGAGATGCAGCTTTTCAGATCAGAAACAAAACCATCTGATTTGTCAGTTGAGGTAATTGCATTTCTAATGTCACTTTTTATAAGACTGATGATAACACTCCTGTCCTGGCAAAATCCCAATGTTTGTAATTTCATTCTGTATTCTTCACATTCCCTCTGTAGTTTCAACTGCAGAAATGACTCCTAATTTTCCTCCTCTGTAAAACTGTTCTGTAGTGTTGCTGGTGTAAAATGACTTCTGGATGTCACCCTGGAGGTGGCTTCATTTTAGGGGTGGGTGAATGATCCTTTTGGTTTCTAAAGGTCCTTAAAAGATAAGTGCTGTCTAATTTGAGTTGTTTATAATTGAAAGTAATACTCGTACAGAAAAATATATTATGCATATGATATACACAACAAAATACACAAACACACTTTTATGGAAAGAGGTACTAATTTTCATTATTTCTGGTGTATTTTCATGGTGCATGAATGATTTGGTGCTGTATTTACCACCCTTTACATCAGCTGTCTTCACTGTGGTTCGATATCCATCACTAGCCTTCACTGAACACTACATTATTAATTGCCAGCTAACAATTGACACTACTTCATGAAAAGTTAGTTTCCTGGCTTTCAACCTCTCACATAAGCCTCCCAGTCAAGATTCTTTTAGCAAGGAATAATTCCTCTCTATATTATGTGTTAAACCTTAACAAAATTAGCTGATCGCCATATTTGGGGTCGGGAAGGAATTTTCCTCCAGGGCGGATTGGCAGGGGCCCTGGAGGTTTTTCGCCTTCCCCTGCAGCGTGGGGCATGGGTCGCTTGCTGGTGGATTCTTTGCAGCTTGAGGTCTTCAAACCAATTTTGAGGATTTCAATAACTCAGTCCTGGGTTAGGGGTTGTTATAAAAGTGGACGGGTAGGGTTCTGTGGCCTGCCTTGTGCAGGAGGTCAGACTAGATGATCATATTGGTCCCTTCTGACCTACGAGTCTATGAGTCTATGAATATATAGCCCAGGTCTGCTGCCTTTATTCATGTGGCGTGAAACCTTGCTTCACTGAAAAAAATGTAACTACTTGCAAAGTAAGACATTTCATCAGGGAGAACTTGAGCCCTGATAATCAGCTGAATTAACCAGCTCACATAGAAGAATCCTAAACAAACCTTTGTAGTCTTAGCAGACACCTGAGAAGAATCCATAGCAAGCGGATTGCTTTCCAATGTGCCCTCTGCGACCTGCCTTGGAGACGCAGAAAAATGTAAGTCACATCAAGTCACCTGCAAAGGACCTCTCGCACCAGAAGTGGCCAATGCTAGCAGACTATGTTGCCCCACCCTATCTCTGCTTCAAATGCAGAAACGCTGCAAGCTCTGACTTTGGACTCCCCAAATACCCTGGCTACTGCATCCCAGCCAACTCCCCCAGAGCCACAACAAGAAAAAGTGGTCCAATAATTTACTATTGATGGAAGGACTACCCCTGTCCCTTTGGATCACTGAACAAGATGCTACAAATAAACTAATAGGTGCTGCTTCAAAGATCCATAAACTGGACCCCACCAATAGGAGGATTGGCACGCCCTTGTAGCTTATGCAAGGCAACTCCATCTCCAGATGGTTTAGTGCTTCCTCACAGAATATCAAGTACAACACCATCATCAGAAGGATTAGCACCTCCTCCCCAGCAGGTAACTTCACGGGATCCAGTCATCGGAAGGGCTATCACTACCTCACAGGTTGCCCATCGAGACCCACACAATGAGACCTCATTCCTAGACAGACCAACATGGCCTCCAAGACCACCCTATGGGCCTTTGCTCCCTATGGGCCCTTGCCTCTCACTGCATCAAAGATCTCCCAGACTGAATTCATTCACAGAAGGACCAGCATTGTCCGTGAAACTTCCAAGCAAGGCCGCATACCTAAGGGCCAGTACCGGTGCCTCTAAGACTGTCTTGTTTGCATTTTGGTATGTTTGTAATAATTTCTGCATTTCCAGTGTGGTACAAGAGATTTTACCCATGTGACTAATGCAGTAGTTCTCAAGATGTGCAAAGTGCTTACCAAACACCAAAATAACATTCCCATATGCTTTCAATAAAGAGAACTTGGTTATCAATTGAACTTGTTTAATGTGATTTAGCCAGAATAGCTAGCTGATAATACAAGGGGTTTGAGACACTTGTATATCAAACATGCATAGGCTGCTTTTTAAATTTGGCGGTAAAAGGAAAAATTTCTTTGGGAGCAGGTGGTGGTGGGTGATAACCAGATTTATTTTCCCTTCCCTGTTTGTTTTCCCCTCCCCTTCACTGTAATTATCATGAAGGATGGTGTGGTTGCTAAGGCACTGGACTGGGATGCAGGACATCTGGATTCTGTTGCCAGCTCTGCCATAGGTCTCCTGTGCGACCTTGGGCAAATCACTTTATTCTTGGTGTTTGTTTCCATCTGAATAATACTGCCCTCCCTCACAGCTGTGTGATGATACATTCACTGATACTTGCAAGGCACTCAGTGATGTGGATCTTATAAATATCTAGCAATTGTCAATCATAGGAAAGAGAAGTATTGCAAACTCAGTTTCATTGGCTGTCACTTTAGAGTTGTGTGCACATACACACCTTCATTTACCATGCACTGTTTAATTTTAACCCCAATTACATTGCATTTCTCTTTTCCTTGCTATTTCCTATGTGGCTTTAGTTGTCGTCTTTTTTCCTCATTGATTCCTAATTTTTTTTTAGTATTGGTGCTAATATCATAGGCAAAAGAGCAGAGAAGTTAGCATAAGAGACTAGGGCATGAGGAAAGTTCTCCTCTGCAGACCACAGCATGTTTCTCTTGTAAACTGTGGGCTTATTCAAGAATGTGGCACCTTCCATACTGTCAATGGGCATTCTGATCTCAAAGCCACTGGGGAATGTGCAAGAGTGATCCACAGTGAAGACTAGAGGGGAGAATTCGGTTCTTGTAGATGAACCAGGTCCTTCATAGATTTCTGGCTATGTTTCCAGTAACCTCCGATACAGGAAAAAAAATGCTCACAAATGTTATTCCTGGGCTTAAATGATACTTGAAAAGATGTATGGTATTATTTAAATTATAATGAAACTGCACAGCTTTCCAGATTTTCACAAGTGACCTAAAATCATAGACATTTAAATAGTTCATTTTGGCATATTAATATTATGTGTGACAGTATATTTAATACTAAAATTTGTCACGACTCTAAAACCTTATACATGCAGCCATCTCTAGACAGGAAGGCAGCAGGTGATACACAGCATACTACAAAACAGTAGGGGGAAAAGAAGACTTTTGATTAAGGATACTGGAGCATGGATCTGGGTTGATAGATCAGAGGATGTGGAATAGGTTACAAAACTTTTTACCTTTAGGCCCTTAGTTTAAATCTAGCTTGGGTCAGCGTGTCCTGAAAGTCCCTACCATCTAAGGTGTATATGAAATTATCTGGCCATCTCATTCCAGTTCCTGGCTGCATCATAACTGGATTCACATCACAAATGTCTCTTTTTAATCTAGTGGGAAAAGGCATAACAAGAACCAATAGCAGGAAGTTAAAACTAGACAAATTCAAATGAGAAATTATATGGCCTGTGTGGTATAGGTGGTCAGACCAGGTGATCTAATGGTCCTTTCTAGCCTTAAAATCTATGAATGAATTCGCTCCCTTGTTGGCACGCTCAGTAGAGCAGAATAAAATAGTAGTAGCTGAGGGATGAATGGACCCAGGAATAAACCATTGTTTCCCTCCAGGTTAGGGTTGAGGCAGGTTGGTGGGACAGCATGGGACTGTCCTGCTGTACCAGTATTGTGGACTTCAGTTTCTAGTGCTTTTGGTTAACAGTATTTCACTAAAACTACATTCAGCTTAGGGGGAAAAAATCGAAATGAATTATTTCAGTTGGTTTTGAATCACATGCCATTAATGATGAGTTCTGCAATGTGTAACTATAATGAACGTTTAATACAATGACAGCTTTGTCATTATTAGAGAGCAGACCTTTCTGTTGTCCCCGTATGACACATTCCATTGTTCAGCTAGTTAATCATCTCTTTTTGTTAAGTCAAGATATATTTTTACATTTCTACCCCTCAAGTATTGGTTCTTTATTTTTAGAATTGAGCCACCTATTGCAGTGGTCTCAAACTCTTGGAGATTGAAGAGCAATTTAAGGTTTGTATCCTTTTCCCTTTTGTATTAAATTTAGATTCATGTCATGAAAATATGCAGCCATGTATAAATGACTACTAGAGTTCCACCTATGATTCACAAAGAGGCATACGCTGTATACACTGATATACTGCACAACAAATGTATTATTGCAGAAAGGTTCTCAAAAAGGATTAGTTTTCTGTGTTTTGCAGTTATCTCCCATTCTTCATCCTCCTTATGCCTAATGAAATCTGAAAATCATTGAAACTTAGGGTTGGGAGGGACCTTGAGAGGTCATTAAGAACAGCCTCCTGCACTGAGGCAGGACCAAGTAAACTTAGACCATCCCTGACCATGCCGCCCATACTGTTTTAAAAACCTCCAATGATGGGGATTCCACAGCCTCCTAGGAAACCTATTCCACTGCTTAGCTATCCTTGTAGTTGGAAAGTTTTCCTGAATATTTAACAAATGCCTCTTCCTGAAGGTTAAGCTGATCACACCATATCCTACCTTCAGTGGACATGGAGAACAATTGATCACCATCCTCTTTATAACAGCCCTTAATGTATTTTGAACATTATCAAGTCCACTCTCAATCTTCTTTTCTCAAGACTAAATACGCATAGGGTTTTTTAACCTTTCCTCAGAGGTCAGGTTTTCTAAAACCTTTAAATCATTTTTGTTGCTCTCCTCCGGACTCTCTCAATTTGTCCATATCATTCTTTGAGTTTGGTGCCCAGAACTGGACACAGTACTCCAGCTGAGATCTCACCAGTGCTGAGTAGAATGGGATAATTACCTCCAGTGTCTTACATACAACACTTCTGTTAATGCACCTCAGAATGACATTAGCCTTTTTTGCAACTGTATGACACTGTTGACTCTCATTCAATTTGTGATCCTCTATAACCCCCAGGTCCTTTAACAGTACTACTGTGTTTGAGTTCAGTTAAAATGCATTCCCAAATCGATGTATCTTATTTCTAACTTTCTGTAAACTTGTATTGAAATAGGAAGAAATACCACATTTAGATATTTCACAGATGATTAAAGAAGATATAAAGGATGAATTCTCCATTTTTTTTTTTTACTATACCATTCACCCATGAAAAATGCACTTTTAGCCTCTATTGATGTGGTCTATTGTACTGAACACACAGCTACAATCTAAGAATGTCAGACTTCTGAAAACAATTTGCTATGTGCCCTTTGGCTATACCATACACCCCTTCCCTGGGCTGCATACTTTTTATTTCAACAGAATTGTATCCACTTATACCAGGCTGATTTTGTTCTGCTATCTGCTTCCCCATTTGTAAAACACTTACCTAGTATCACAGGAGTTATGTAAGAGTTAATGAGTAAATGTCTGTACAGAGCTTTGAAACTGTAAAGTGTAAGTGAAGATTATGATTGATTAATATAATGCAAGTTCTTTTTGCTGTCCTACCAAGAATACTGCTTTGCAGGATCAGCTTCCTTATATCTGATTAACTGCATGTTTTTCAGTTTAGACCTTTGGGTCTTTGATTTGATGCTTTAAAAAAAAACAGACCACATTTAAATCCCATTAGAATGAATGCAATCTATTGGAAATTATTTTTGAAATTCCAGTTTTCAATGCTGAAATTCATATCACTCATCTTTTAAAAGACTTCTTGTCAGACTACTGACATTTTTACTTTAAAATCACACATCTAAGTTGCAGATGTTTTCTGTATTTTAGCTAAAATTACATATTTGTCTTAGACATCAAAGTGGAATGTATAATATGGCATCAAAGTCTTTCTCCTGTTTTAATATAATATCATTAACTGGAATAATAACCCTGAAAATTTTAATATTTGCTGATACTTTTACAGTAGAAGTAAAGCTCTGTCTACCTGCATGCAGACATGAAAGTACATTTTGAGTGGGTAGCAGAGAAGCTGTGCATTTTATGACCTATTCATCAAGATGCAGCCATTATTGTCTGACGGAGACACATACCAGACTCCGGCAGGCTCTAAGGTAAACTGATAGATTTCAACACGAATAAGCACATACACAGTAGGGGAATGCCACATTTGAACTGAGGGACTTGCCAAAGGATGGATTATAAAGCAGCAAGATTATTCAAAGGAAAATGGTATTGTATAAATAAAGGAAGCAATTCTGTAGTCCAACTGACTCCAGCTAGAGATGCCAACGTAGTTTCTTGGATCTTGCCAAGGGAGCAGATGCCACTGGCAAAAAAAAAAAAAAAAAAAAAAAAAGAGCCTTAACATCTGTTTATTGTTGTTTTCCACCAAAAATGAGGAAGGGACAGTAAGTTGTTCTAATATGCGTGAGTGAAAGGATCTCAGATTTTGTGAGCATTGAAATAACCTTGTGTGAACAGGTGCTATCTCCAACCTGCTTTCATACACATCCTACACAAATTTGGCATTTGATTTTTATTCACACTACAACACAAAGTTTAGCTCAAGCTTCCTTTCCAGGCATGGCTGCTGCTCAGCTCACACCACAGATCCTCTGTTGCTCTAAAGAGCTACTCCCCTCTCCTCCTTATCGGGGCTGGGTAATGAGCCACTTGCCTCAGTCAGTCAGCAGAATCCACTTAATCTTTCCCAAGTAGGATGAACACCTGCTAAGAGGATGGGTGTTTCTGGCAGACACTACCAGGTTGTTACACCTAATAGAACTGGATCCTTCACTGGGATAGCTGCTGAATCAGGTTGTTCATGAAGTGTTGAGCACCTTTCTTAGGCCTTAGGAGAAGAGGCTATTTGGTTGAGAAAGGATTAAACATAAATACTGTATTTAAGTGAATGAAAATTAAATAACTTTGATTTAAGCTTCTCAGGGCAGGGACTTTGTTTTTACCTGTATTTTAGTCGATGCCAAGTGTGCTCTTAGTGTGTAGCAGATACTAAATATTGATAGTCAAACATGTTGCCTTTATCTCTTCTTTTAATCTTTATTCAAGCACATCAGGTGAAATTCATCCTTGTGCAGAGGTAAAGCCAATTCTCCACTGCTATGCACCTTGTGTGGTCACTTACACGTAGGCGAGATGCTTCCATGCTCTTTTGGCAGTGCTTTATAGTCCCTTTGTAAATGACCACCTGATGTTCAAGGCAGGGGAGAATAAGGTCCGCAGTATATTAACATAATTACTTTTGGGTAAGAATGGGTCACTTGATGGTTCCTACCCTCCCTGTCAAAGTGGATAAGTACAGCTTGCTCCCCTGTGTTTGGAACACTGAAGTGACAGGTTAAGCTTGGCTTTTAAACCTGCACATGCAGCTCTTGCACACGACTAGTTATATAATATTGCAGCAGCCCAGCATGGGGAGGCAAGAATTACTTGAGAGGGAGGGCAGCAGTGGAATGGAGCAGTGCACTTGGTTTGAATGGTGAACAATTTCAGTCCAGCTTATGGCAACTGAGAGAGAAGTTCTGAGCCAGTGATCACTTACACTACAAGAAAATTGTAAAGGGGAAAAGATTAATCTCTTTGTATATGTAATAAACAAATGATTAATTCAACATTTACAACAGATAGAAAAAAATTAGGATCGCCTACTGGGGCCAGATTCTTGACCCTGCTGCAGCCCCTTTGTGCTGCTCCAGTGTTGTAAATGGGATGGACAGTTGGCTTAACCTGAGATGCAGGAATATCCAGGGGGTGGACACCACATCTGTGTGACCATCCCACTATGTAGGGAGTATGTTAGGAATGCTGTTGTGCTCTGGTGGTCTCCAGCTGGTACATCAGGCCCTTAGGCCGACAGCTGGCCAGCCTGGCTAATCTAAACTCTGCTATGAATGGAGTCAGCATATAACTCGCATGAGGACTGGGGACAGACACCTTGTCGCTTTTTTGGGCCCCCTCCACACAGTTGTACTCTGCCCATGTTGAAATTCTATATACTATATGGTAATAATTACTGCAAAGTATGGCTGTGGTTATGAAAGTGCCTATTTCTACTCACCATACGTGCTTCCTTTGAGCCCATTTCTTCTCTGGTGTACTGTGTATCTCGTGTAATCCCCATAAATCTATACGATTGCACAGGGCTGAATGTAGCCCTTTATCTCTTTTAATCATAAACTTCTTTTAGGGCACTGACCAAACTGTTACAGAAAACCAAACTGAATTCTAGCCTTTCTCATGCAGCAGCAACAAAATTGCCTGCTAAATTCCAAAATATTGGCTCTTTATTAGTCGCAATGCTGTAAGAGGCAGAACACAGCTTGACTTTCGGAACCCACTTGAATTCACAGCACTGGTAGTTAGGGAAACTGAAACTGAGCACATGAGCTGCAGAGGGCATTAAGAGAGAATAAATATGGAACCTCACTATGTCATTTTCAGTCACATTTCTGACTATAGCATCATTGTAAGATTCCTATGCCTAAACTCAACTTTGTTTTTCTATCTTTTAGCCACAGGACTGCAGTGTTCTGTCATTTTGTCCCATTGCCTATAAAAGTGCTCCTAGTTAAAACAGGATTATAACTGCTTTTTGTCATGAGAATTTGAAAACATGCTCTAAATGTTTTGAATGTTACTGTGATTGGTTTAATGCTATGAAGTGTATATCAACATTTCTTCTTGGTCCTAGGATGTCCTTGGAGACAAAATATTTAATTTCATTAGGGGTAAAGGCCTTCTCATCAATAGACAGAGAGGGGGGAAAAGACACACACCTTAGGGAGGGATACAGGCCAGAGGCACTTGTGGCAATGAAGTTGAGAAGGGAGTTGTAGAAAACTGGCTGGTCAAAGACAAAGCAAAGCAGGTATACACTAGTCGCTGAATCCCTAGCAAGGGCTTTGTTCTGTGATGATTATTAGATTGAAATGATAATAGCTTCTTTGGAGTCCCTACCATATCAGTGTAAGTCAATCAAACTTTAATACACTATAATAAACCCTCACTACATGACAGCTGATGCAATTGATTCTTATTTTCAACTGTTGTCATGTCAGAATGTCTAGGAGAGAAATGTTATTGTGCAAAGGTTCCTCCACTGAGATCAGTGGAGATGACAAAATGTAATTAAGGAATTGATTCTTCCCCCACTGAAATTACTGTTAAAACTCCCATTCTTGTTGTTGGGAACTGGATAGGGCCTTCTGTGTGATTAACCACTTCCTGTAAGCAGTAGCTATCTTTTAAATGTTATCTTTGCTATATCAAAAAGCAAACACTGAAATATCAGGAGAAACCAGTTTATAGTAAGGGTTCATCAGTGCCTACCAAATTCAGACCCAAATCCTGCAAATACTCACACCTGTAACTTTATGCACCTGAGTAGTCCCACTGAATTCAAGTGTGTCAATTTACTTGCATGTGTGAATGAGAGCAGAATGGGGGGTTAACCACTTCAGCAAAACAAAGGTTAATTTCCCGCACCCCCCAAAAACTCCTCTACTCATAAAATAAACTCTGATTCACCTAATAAATGGTCTGCTTTCCTCAAACAACACAGCTAAGATATATTTTATGTGGAAATTTTATAAAAAGGGGAGGGACCCCAAATCGTCTTCTAGGCTGAGATTTCATATGCCAGGATTCTGTTGAGGGGAAAATTTTGTCATGAAATATTATACCACTAAACTGGAATGGGCATTGAGGCCTACATCCAAATTTTCCAAACAGCCTTATCTTTATAACAGACCAACTCCAAACCCTGGAAAACTGAATGCTCTGAACTTTGGGATGTTTAAAATACAGATCTGAATTTTTCAGCCTGGGTCAAACTCTAGTTTTGGGTTAGATTTGCAATCATTTAACACTAATGGAGACACAGAATTTGTCACTAGCATGTGCAGAAGGAATCTGTGGTCATTACTACAAAGCTTCAGTCTACTGTGCCATAGAATAAACAAGCCATGGAGACAAACATCTGGATAATATTTATATAAAATTTGTGCTTGCATGTACTGCACAGCAGTCACCATTACCAAGTGAACATTCACCAGCAGCTTTGAATAGGAAATCACCATCATTCTGCAGATATTGCTGTATGACCTGTTTATAAGGGCTAGTTTTAATGACAATCAGCCCTGGAGAGATTAATATGATTTTATTTTTAATTCTGGCAGATTTCTGGCCCTGTTCACATTTTAATTTTAAAAAGATTTTCTACAGCTGAAATGCAACAATGTACTAATTATTCCTTATGTCCCTGCCTGTTGGTTTGCTGAGATAAGTATACATTCAATTTATTTAATACAGTTCCTGTCTGAAGTGTTAAAATTCTTACACCTACAATTGGTACTATCCTATAATTCAAGGATAACCGGTGAGATGCCCCATTTTGAGGCAACAGTAGCTCCTGGTTATGCAAGCTCTGAGAGTAAAGGCTGAATAATCCCTGATTTTTCAGGCCCTGATTTACCAGCCCATCCCACTTCAGCAAAGTACTGAAGCATGCACTTAACTTTAGGTATGTGTTTATGTTCCATCCACTGGGAGATGGCAGATGCTGAAATGTTTTGCTGAAGATTCTGGCCTGGCACTCAATTACTGGGTTCAATTACTGTCTTCTCCAAAATTTTCCTTTGTGACCTGGGGGTGATCATTTAGGGTGAAATCCTGGTTGCAGTGAAGTCAATTGGAGTTTTGCCATTGACTTCACTGAAGCCAGGATTTCACTCTTCACCTCAGCAGGACTAGTGAACTGGGAGAAGGAGGAAGGAAATTTTATTTAGGTGTTAATAATTGTTTTAAAGTGGGAGAAATTGGTTTGACAAACTGATGGAAGTTGCAGACAGGTAGAGGAGGGGAGGAACTAATGCAGGCAGTTGTGAGATGTCATTTTGTTATTCTTCAGATTAATACTTTGAAGAATAATCTGGCAATTGCCCTTACTTTTGATTGTCCTCCTAATAATTCAGTATTTATTCACATGCATAACTTCTCCTTGGCTTGTGCTGCCAAAAAATCTACATTAACAAGACACCAGTTGTTTCTTTTCTTTTCTTTTTCTTTTGGATAGTGCTTATAATGGGAAGAAAAAGGCAGAGGCTTTCCTGCAATGCTGCAGCACCGATCTGAGCTGGTGAGCTGAACGTAGGGATCTTCTATGATAAGCACTACATAACAAGGTTGATTGGACCACTCAATGAACTGCTCTTTTTCTTTTCATCTTGTCCTTCCTTTCAGCTTTCTGTTTCATTCTCTTAGTCTGTACATTATTATTTTCTTATTCAAGAAAGCGAGTAAGAAACTTTTCTAACATTTCAGCACAAATACTGAGTCTCGGTGTCTACTGGAAAACAAGCACCAGAGTTCTGTTCCAATGAGTTCCTATGCGCTATGAGCACAGATTAATTCTTAGGGCCACATTCTGATACTCTTATAGTAAGAGAGAATACATTCGATTCAGTGGGACTACTCATGAAGTAAGAATAAGGGTATCAAAATGTGGGTCTTAGTGTATATCTGTACAATGCCCTGGCTGAGCTATCAACAGAATAGCTCAAACCTGAGACTTCTGGATGTAAACCTGAGTGTCTACTGATTGAGCTAAAATACACTGTAAGTGCAAAAACTGTGCCAGCTAATAAACCTCTACATGATTCATCCACTAGAAAGGGACAGAGTCACTTTTTGTACTAACACAGTGTGATAGGGCCATCCTGCCTGGAGTGCCCTCCTTTGGCAGGTCATGGCACAATGGGTGTGTTGCCTCAGTTTCCCTCCTACAGAGTCCTCATTAGTTTCACTTCAGACTTTCTTGACTCAATAATACCCTCTTTGGTAGCTGGTTGATTATTTAAAAAAAGTAGTGCAAAATAGTCCATAACAAAAGTCCCAAATATATAGTCCACTTCTCACCAAAGTGCAAGCAGTCATTAAAACTCAAGACATCTCGTCCCTTTATGCCCCACATACCACATACCTGTGCCTTCAAGCACAACTGTGTTGCCTGCCAGTCCACTTCAGTCCTAGGCAGCCAGGCCACCCCTTCCAGCTGAAGTGCAACCCTACTCTTCCCAGCAGAACCCCCCACAGCCTCTCTGCTGGGAGTATCCTTGCCAGGCAAGAGTCCCTCATTCTCCTCGGCTCTCTGACAACTCTCCAGCCCTGAAGATGTCAATAGGTTAGCTCCTTCACTATTTCCTTCCTTTAGCCTTCTCCAGCCTGTTGCTCCAGCTCTCTGGCTTAAAGCCAGCAGGGAGCTACCTTTGCTGCTCTCTGGCCTTCACCCTTCTCCCAGGAGCCACTCTCTGCTCCCTTCCAGGACTGTTCCAGTCCCCTTGTCCCTGGCAACGCTCATTCACCCTTCCTGACCAAACTAGTCTGCTCTGACTCGCTGGGCCCCCTGCCTGCTCTCACCCACCCCAAGCTCTCTCTCCCTGATCCCCAGATGCTGCCCCTCCCTCTTAAATGGACAAATGGGATCACCCGTTTTGGCATAGGGGCACTGGACCTACTTCATTTACTGGGACCAGCCACCCTGTGGCATATAGGTTATACTTTCCCCTGTCTGGGGAGGCTGATCCTGAGCTTCTCAGGTCCACAGCAACTCAAATCCCCTTATGAGTCACCATGTGCTCCTGTGGATGGACCATTGGCAGTAGGGATTGAGTTCAGGAGCTCTGGATCTATAAGCACTAGCCTTTACTACCTGAGCCAAAAGACCCAGCTCTGTTATCTCAAAGGGTTTACTGACTCAGACCTCCATAGTCCAGGCAGTAGAGGGAGACAGTGTAAATTGTAGGTTATATAGTAGAACCTCAGAGTTACAGACACTTCAGGAATGGAGGCTATTCGTAACTCTGAACAAAATGTTATGCTTGCTCTTTCAAAAGTTTACAACTGAACATTGACTTAATACAGCTTTGAAATGTTACTATGCAGAAGAAAAATGCTGCTTTTCCTTTATTTTTTTAGTAGCTTATGTTTAACACAGTTCTGTACTGTATTCTTTTTGTCGCTGCTGCTGCCTCATTGCATATTTCTGGTTCCAAATGAGGTTGACCGGTCAGTTCATACGCTGATGTTTCTACTATACTTGTAAATAATAGGCTTTCAGATCCTACACCAAACATATGACCTTGGTTGTGCTCCTACTCAAGTGACAATGGAATATACTAAGCAGATATTTCATTGTTGATCATTCAGAAATAGAACAGTGTTTCTTCTAAAGGAATTTATAATCCTAGGGGCAGTTAAGCCTAAATAAATAATATGACTTTTGTTCTTTTTTGATGCTGATACTACAAAGTGTATCCAAAATTCAAATATCACTTAAAAAAGTTATATTAAGTGAAGAGAACCACTGAATTAATTAGCAGGTTGACTCCAGCTACAAATTACTTCTAAACTACTGCTTTACAGTTCAAAGCAACCTTTTATTCTTTGCCACTGGCACCGAAGGCCTTGATGCTGCATTGTGTTTGTGTGGGCAGATCCCTGCATTCATGCAGAAGCCCCACTGATTTCATTGAGACCCAATGTGGCTGCCAGGGTCCATCTATTTGGATCTGATTGTAGGATCCATGCCTACATTAGGAATCTACAGGATTGATTGTTTTTTAATTGATGCAGTACAGCATACTAGTGCTGACAGCAATAGGCCCGTTAAGAGTCTTGAAATTCACTTCAGTGGGAGAGTGCTTATGCAGCTGAGGGCAGAATAGTTGCAGCAGCTTAACAACCTAAATCTAAAAGCCCACAGATAAAGCGCATGTTACCAGCCAACAACAATGTATTTTGCTGTGACATTTAAAGCCCAAACAAAATGTAATTCCTTGGATGTGAAAGTCACTACTCACCACATAAAGTCCAAATAAACAGACTTTGTTTGGGGAGTTCAGTGGACTTTGGTGGAGATTAAATTCATAAGTCTTCTCAGCAGCAGGAAGGATAGATATAGCAAAGCACAGTTGCTATTCTAGCTTATATAGTCTGTAGTAGCCATACTCTCGCTCATCCAAGATTCCTAGCCACAGTGACCCCCTCCTCACAGTTTCTTCTATATACTGCTGTTCTGAGACACCATGAAGCTCATCTTCTGCAGCGTACTGGGGTATGAAGGTGGCCTGCATTAGGGTGACCAGACCGCATATGTGAAAAATTGGGACGGGGGTGGCGGACAATAGGAACCTATATAAGACCCAAAAATCGGGACTGTCCCTATAAAATCAGGACATCTGGTCACCCTAGCCTGCATGGCAGTCCCTTTCTGTCTTGCTCTCTCTCTTTCTCACTCCTCCCCTACCATGAGGCTCAGTGCAGTGTTTTGTGTTTCAGAGACTTTCACCCTTCTTGCATAGCTGATTGGACTATAACTGATAATTGTTCTGGAGTATGAGCCAATAGTTACCTATAGCTCGTTGTTCAATCCATCATCTCAGCTGATCCTTCCACCAGTTACAATATCATTGGATTTCAATTATCAATAGCATCCTAGTATTACATACAGCCCAGGCTTTCTAAAAACACAGCTCCAGACTTCATCATCCTAGAAGAACAAGAGTTATTCTCTCTCCTTGGGTTTAATTGCCACTGGGATTAGTATTTCCTCTTGAAGAAACCCTCATCTGTTTTAAAACGATCAACATTTAAATATTGATGCTTAATGTTAGAATCAGGAATTTCATTTTTTTCAGACTATTGGACTGGTTCACCCTCTCACTCCTATATATTGAAATACACACAAATTTCAAAATGAACCTTACGTGCTAATTCAGTACTAGTCTTTCTTAATTTGCCAGTGTGTTTTTCTAGGTAAACACTTCCATCATTCAGCAAAGACACTTTAAATTACAGTGAAAATAAAAGAGGGAATAAAATAAAAAAGTTCAAATGTGTGTTCTCTGCATGTTTAAACAATAACGTTACTTAAGAAACAGTTTACTTATATGTGGAAGGAGCAAAACATTTACCGCATTCCTTTTATAAAGTATATTTACAAAATTTCAAATACATGGAGAAAAATGATGGCACATGTGGAAATGCTAAACATTTAAAAAATGATAGTGAAGACCCCATGACCCTGCCCTACGAACCTCAAGAATTCCTTAATTTATTTAAAGCAAAGACCTTAAATAAAGTTTGTCTTTCTGAAGCATTTATCTAAGCCTCTAGTGGAGGATATGTTATGACAATGCATGTGGTATTCTATTTCTCTTATGAAATTTTAGAGAATGAACATGTCTTACCTTCAAAATGTTTTGTTTCATAAAGTGAATATAAAACACACTGAAATAATAATTTAACAAAATACATTTGACTACCAATTAAATATTTACTGGAGTAAAAGTATATGTGTCTTTGTTAGTTTATGTTGATTTCACTGAAAATATGCTCAAAGAAATTATACAAAGAATTCTTCTCCTGATTAAAAGGTAGAATTGTGGACTTTGCAGATGATATATTTATTTCAATGATCTTTCTTTTTTTATATTGCTTTATATATGGTAAACTTAGTTTGTTAGACTGCTGTGTTAGAAAGTTGGCTTTTGTAAAAAAATTAAGAATCTAAATCTTGTAAGTGATCTTATTAGATGTACTCTAAATACCTTTCCTTTTAAAATGCTTTTCATGTTTTTGCCTGAAGGTGCAACAATATTTGTAGGCTTGGCAGAATTCAAATTTTTTTTTTTATAATTTCAGTGGATAATCTCTGTTTATTTTAAAGCCTTTTTGACTGCTTTCAATTTAAGTTTTTACAGTTGCACAAAAGTATAGGGTATGCATTTTTAATTTTTAACCCATTTTAAAGTTTTCATAATTGCAGGAAATTTTGGGAGGTCAGACAATGGGGAAAAGGGTACAGACAATAATTATTTAATGACAGCAGATATTGAGTTTCAAAAAGATAAAGCTTTGTAACTCTTAAAATACAAATTTTCAACTTCATATCAAAATATACAAAGTAAATATCCTTAAATCAAACTCTAATAAGCTCTCAAGCAGTATTTTTCTTACCTTGCCTATTTGTAAATTTTTATTATTATTGATTACGATATTTTGGTTTGTGTATACAGTGCAACAGATGTTTAATAACTGGAAAAAATGGTCCATTTTCAGAATGGAGAGAGGTAAACTGTGGTGTCCCCCAGGGGTCTGTACTGGGACCAGTACTGTTCAACATATTCATAAATTATCTGGGAAATGAGGTAAACAGTGAGGTGACAACATTTGCAGATGATACAGAACACTCAAGATAGTTAAGTCCAAACCAAACTGCAAAGAGTTACAAAGGGATCTCACAAAACTCGGTGACTGGGCAACAAAATGGCAGATGAAATTCAATGTTGGTAAATGCAAAGTAAATCACATTGGAAAGCATAATCCAACTATACACATAAAATGATTGGGTCTAGAAAGAGATCTTGGAGTCATTGTGGATAGGTCTCTGAAAACATCCACTCGATGTGCAGTGGCAGTCAAAAAAGCTAACAGAATGTTGGGAATCATTAAGAAAGGGATAGATAACAAGACAGAAAATATCATATTGCTTCTATATAAATCCATACACCCAATTCTTGAATAGTGCTTGCAGATCTGGTCACCTCATCTCAAAAAAGATATATTGGAATTTGAAAAGATAGAGAAAAACGCAACAAAAATGATTAGGGGTATGGAACAACTTTGGTATGAGGAGAGATTAATAAAACTGAGACTTTTCAGCTTGGAAAAGAGTCAACTAAGGAGGGATATGATAGAGGTCTATAAAATCATGACTGGTGTGGAGAATGTAAATAAGGAAATGTTATTTACTCCTTCTCATAACACAGGAACTAGTGGTCACCAAATGAAAGTAATAGGCAGCGGGTTTAAAACAAAGAAAAAGAAGCATGTCTTACACGTTGCACAGTCAGCCTGTGGCACTCTTTGCCAGAGGATGTTGTGAAGACCAAGACTATAACAGGGTTTTAAAAAGAATTAGATAAGTTGATGGAGGATAAGTCCATCAATGGCTATTAGCCAGGATGGGCAGGGATGCAAAACCATGCTCTGAAGTGTCCCTAGCCTCTGTTTGCCAGAGCTTGGAATGGGCGACAGGGGATGGATCACTTGATGATCACCTGTTCTGTTCGTTCCCTCTGGGACACCTGGCACTAGCCACTGTTGGAAGACAAGATAATGGACTAGAGGGACCATGAGTCTGACCCAGTATGGCCATTCTTATGTTCTTAACATTTACTGATAAAAATCTAATCCTTCCAAGAATATTTGCAGCTGTTTTATCTTTCTTCAATTTACATACTCTCTATCCTGTATTGGAGTTGCAAGTACTCATCCCTTCCAGATTTAGGTCACTAACTTGCTACACCTGTCAAAGACTGGTGTTTTGGCAACTTTAAATCAGACATTTGAAGAGATTATATCTAGACTTCCAGGCAGTGATCCTTCATAAACAACTGCATTGGTGCCCCCTTGGCACAGAGTCCCACTGACTTCAATGGGGTTCCATACAGATGTCTTTGCAAGAACAGGGTAAGATTATGATCAGTTTGAAATAGGTAATTTATTGCAAAGTGAGCTGTGTGAATGAACTGCTTAATTACATAGATAAACTATACCCTCAAGAGTGGAGATATCTGGACACGGAATCTGTAATTTGACATATGAAGCTATAGGATCTATGGTTTATTGCCTCACAGGACTATGGAAATATTAAATAAATCTTGTTTGCCTAATGGAAAAAAGAACATGTGGACACAGTGAACAGCACAAAGGTGATTAATCCAACTATATCATCCATGAATGAACAGTATTTCTTTTGCTGTATTTTTTTCTAGAGTATATTTCCTTTGTAATGCTAAGTAATAATTATATATATGTACTAGTAGTTCGGTAAGCTTTTTAATAATATGTCTAGGAGAACTGTGCAAATAATATACAACTGATTAGTATATTTGAAGAATATATCCAGTTTTCTGTTGGTGAACTATCAATAAGCATAATGAATAATTGACTTTTATTTATTACTTGAAATTATTTGCCAGATACTGATAACTATTGATCAGGAGCTGATTTGCGAGCTCTTCATTGTAACTATTTGATATTCAATATTCAAACTGTCATTGGTTATCTAGGTCACATGGTATGGTTCAGCTCCCTTATTGGATGTTCTAGCTCTTAGAAATAATTTCCCCAAATGAATGTTTATGGAAGCAAATTTAAAATTCACTTTTCTGCGAATTCTCCCCCAATATTCACTTAAAATATGCTGTTTCTAGGACTGTTCCTTCCAGTAAACTTATTAGCACTGCTAGAACAATCCTAGGAGGCGACTGCAAAAGGCTCATAGAAACACAGCTGAGTCAAATTCATTTAAGACCCTTGAATTAGTATTTGCAGGATTTTTACACCATTCGCTCATCTGGAACATTCAGGCTTCTTATAGGTGTTTATTAGCACTCAACAAAGCACTTATGCAACTTATAAAAACCATCGCTTTCGTATTGTTTTTGCAAAACTACAAATCTCAGAGACCAGCAAAATTTTAATGGGCAGTTTATCTAAATGTTGCCATTTTTACTTGAAAACAATCACAGGTGGAGTTCAGTGAATGATTTTCTTTTGTTTGTTTGTTTCTAACAATACATGGGACTGATCCAAAGCCACTGAAGTCAGGGGCAGTCTGCACTGACGGGGGTCAGAGTCCAGCTGCCTTCTTCCCATCTTTATGGGTAAGTAAGAAAGTTTTGTCGTGCTCAATGTAATTTTATTTCAGGCTTTTCAACCTCTTTTCATGTGACAGTATCCAGTGCACCGACTGACCTCTCTCTCTCTCTCTGTTTCTCTGTCTCTCTCTCTCTCTCTTATTATCTGAGTTCCACATTTATTTCCAAGCAGTCATTGAGATAGTGATTGGCATAAAAACTGTCTCTCTTCCACTTATCTCGCGCACTAGATCCAGCACAGAGCCCTGTATTTATAGCCCTGACCGAGGTGCTGAAACAGCTTCTAGGCTGCTGTTCTGGGTCCTGAAAAGTTGGAGAGAGAAACCAACGCGCATGAAGTGGCTGATTTGCAAGCATAGACTCCATTTAAACCGGGAAAGTCTGTCTTAACTGTCCGACCCGTGACGTTTTCTAGCTACTAGGACAGGTTCAGTTCAGCTCTGCTCTCGACTCCCACTAGCTACTCTGATGCACCTCCTGGAGTGAAATGGATGATTTTCAGGCTGTGCAACCCCACGTAATGCTACGAATAATAAGTGTCCCCCAGTTTTCCAGGAGCATCGAAATCTGTTTGTTAACATTGCGATCGAGGGAGATTTTGGAAGCAGGGATCGCAACTGCTGAACTCTCTAGGGCAGACATATGGAGCTAGTCTTAACTCAAGCGTCGTGTCCCCACTCCCCACCTCTGAAACGTGTTTCCTGATACAAGGGTCTCTAATTCCGGGCTGCTGAACAGCCTATCTTGTGGCTGTGTTTTCAGCGGTAGCAAATCGCATGCAAGCTCGGAGCTTTGCCTACAGTCCCAGTGCATGAGGGGTGTAGTTCCGAGCCAGCTGCGGCCCCTCTGACAGGCATCCGCAGTATGTCCCCCTGATACCAGGAAAGTTTTGTCCCGCAATTTCTGAGAGACTAGAGCTGATTTCCCCCCTCCTCCCAGGTCGCCATGGTCATAACGAGCTCCCGCTCTCTCGGATCCGGACCAAATGGGCATCGCTTCGTTAGCAGAGCCCTGCTAGCAGCTATTCCTCTTCTGCAGCCAGCTCCTCTGCAGCCCTGCGGAGCCGCTCTCACCGCCCGCCCGGGAGACTCCGGAAGACAACAGTCCCCCTGCCTAGAGAGGGTGTCACCCTACGTCACAATGCCACGCTGCCCTCGGGCTTTCTCCCCATGCAGCCACCGCTCCATTCCATTCTCTGCCCTGCGCTGCCATGTGTTGCTGCGGCTGGGGACCGCTCTCCCAAGGCACCCCACGGGCAGTGAGAGACGTGCCTTTGCACCCAGCCAGCGGGCTCTGAAACATGGCACTAAGTAGCCCTTGCCGCTAAATAACTGGTTCGATCATCTCCGTACTATCAGCTCAGCTGTCCGTGCGTATAGCCCAGAACGGTCCTAGTCACATCTAGCGAAGGAAGCCTTAAAAGTAAGAGCAAACACGGAACTCAATGACACACAAAAGTCTCCTTTTCACGGAGCAGCAGCGATCTGGCTGAAATGGCACCAACTTCCAGGGATCTCCGCGTTACACGGCGTTTACTGCTTAAATATCACACCACACCTCGGGCTGCATCTCACGAAAACCACTAATGAGCGGGGTTCTCTCTCCAGAAAGAAGAAGCCCGAGCTTCACATGACTAGGACAATTGATTTCCTTAACTGCCAAAGGAAAACATTGCATGCAACGTCTGGCAGCTGGTGCCTCCAGCCATAGAAAGAGAGGCTGAACCAATCTTTAAAACCACAATTTGCTGGCTCTTTCTGAATCCAGTGAGTCTTTCCCCCTCCTCCCTGCGAGTTTCCAGTTGCTAATGAAAGGCATATGAAATTGATCTCCCTTCTGTTATGTAACTGCCTTCTGCCCGTCTTTCTGTACTTGGGGGTGACATTTCTCCCAGAGTAGGGAATTCATGGACAAAAGAAAAAGGCAAGAATCGGATTTCTTGTGGGAATAGACAACAGCTTGTTTCTCTTTAGCAGCTCCGCCGTCTTACCTGTTTGTGGCAGGTTGGTTTCATTCAATCATGATTTTCTTTTTGGAACGGAGCAGGATGTTGTTGGCTGATTGTTCACTCAGTGATGGATTAAAAAAATAAGATGATGCTCAGTTTTACTTCGACCCTAAGCTGCTCTCTCGCGCCTCCATCCTCCCTGCTGCTCGCCCACCTCTTGATCCAGCTTGGCTTCCCAACATACACAGCCAGGTGCCGTATTCAAGTCCAATTCGCTCCGTGTTGCTAGGACAGAGTTAAATGAGACCTGGAGGAGACCAGATTAGGGGGGGGTAGGGAGGGAGGAGAAAGACCCGTGCGGAATAAAAAAACACAGGCAGAGAGAAAAGTGTTGGACCGCGCAGGGAAACGTCATGAAATCCGCAGATTCAATGAATTCTACTCAATTTCAGGCGAGTGCCTGCTGTGTTCTCCAGTCAGAGCTGTAACAAACAAGGCAGAGGGAATAAAACTGTGCCCACTGCCATCTTCTGGAGCAATGCTGCAGCACAGAGGAGGCGGGAGTAGGGGCTGGGTGGGTTTTGGGGGTTGCTTGCTTGCTTTCGTATTTTCTGACAGAGCAGGAAGACTAATGGAAAGTTTTTTATCTGTATAGAGCTTTGCAAAGCCAGCCTGGTCCCTTTCCTGCAGTATTTCTCATTGGGGAGAAAGAAACTAGTGTTCATCCTGGACAGGGAGGACTGGCCTGGGACTCTCTTTGTTTGCAGCTGAACTTGAAAAGGAATGAGGTGGTGCTGGGAGGGAGAGAGATCATTTTTATTGCTTTACTGTGGCCTGAGGAAATGGAAATATACAAAATAAAAAAAGGGGAGGAAGAAGGAGGAAATAGCATTCATCAGTCCTGCAGGCTGGGGAATGAGCCCCTGGGAGCTAAGAGGGACTCCCTTGACTCTCAACAAGATTAGGAGCTGAGTGGCAGTGACAGAAGTGGGGCTGGAGTGAGACCCAGCAGTGGCATCATCAGGCTTTCAAGACTTGTCATCAGAGTCTGTTTCCCCCAGTTTTGACTGGCATTTCCCCCCTCTCTTCACCTCAGCCCTGCTCCCTTAGTCCCTCCAAAGCATCCTCACTCTCCTGGCTATCTTGTACCTACTAACACCATCTCTCTTTTCCCTCCCTCTTTTCATCTCTTTATCTCCCCTTCCCCTCTTCTCCTTCTCAGTAATGCCTTCTTTCACTCTTTTCCTGTTTCTGTAATCCTATAAACTAATCCTTCCCCATGCTACATATAAAGAAAAAAACACCAACAGATTACCTATAAAGAAATCCAACAAGGTTGAACCAACACAATATTTGCCAGTCATAACTCTGATCACTCTGCTTGTATAGTTCATCCTTTCCCCTCTATCTTTTCATTTGTCTTGTCTACATAGACAGGGATAGGGACTATCTCTTACTCTGTCTGTTCAGTGCTTGGCTGCCTGGCAGTATGGCCCCCCTAGGTGTTACTATAATATAGATAATAATCCCTGATACAATAATTCAAGAGAAGGAGAAAGGGCTCTTGTGGCTGCTGACTGCTTTTTCTGAAAGTCTGATCAGTATTCTAGTGTGTTCTTGTAAGGTTAGTTTCAGCCCCCGCCATCAGCTCCAGAGTTCACACCTGCTCAGTAACAGTAGATCAGCAATTATTTTTCCTTTTTATGCTTCTGAAATGACAGGAACCTTTAAAACAGAGTCACCTTTATTTTGTAAAATCTCTTCAGTCTCTTCATCTGCAACCCCCTCTAACCTCACCCTTCATCTTCAGACCTTTTTTATTTTCCTAATGCACTGTCTGAGATTTGTTTCTCACAAGAATTCATGTTGAAATATATTACATCATGCTAGGCATGTAAATGACTATGTTCTAGGATCTTAAAAATTTTCTGTAAAAGGAACCCTTCAGTGATTGTTGAAAGTAGTAATATAAGGCCTCATCCTACGACAAGATTTATGGGAGCACTCCTTGTATAGCTCAGTAATCAGTCACTTTCACATCCCTTCCAGTGTGCTAGCTAGAAGACTATCTAATGGAGTTGCAGCCACTCCATGTGCTGAACCAGGCTGCCTATGGACTGCTGACCCTTAACTCATCCCCCATGCTTGCATCCTAGATGGAGTTACTATAAGGGAAGTGCATAACTGGTTGGAAATCCATTCCCAGAGAGTAGTTATCAGTGGTTCACAATCAAGCTGGAAGGGCATATCAAGTGGGGTCCTGCAGGGATCGGTCCTGGTTATGGTTCTGTTCAATGGCAGATAATGGTTCAACTGGTAGATAATGGCATAGAGATTTATGGACAATACCAAGATGGGAGGGGTTGCAAGTGCTTTGGAGGATAGGATTATAATTTTAAAAGTACATACAAAGTTTTTACAAGGAGGAGGGAGAAAAATTGTTCTCCTCAACATCTGAGGCTAGGAGTATGTCTATACTACCTGCCGGATTGGCAGGCAGCGATCGATCCAGTGGGGGTTGATTTATTGTGTCTACTCTAGACATGATAAATCGACCCCCGAGCACTCTCCCATTGACTCCTGTACTTCACTGGCGCAAGAGGCGCAGGCGGAGTTGATGGGAGAGCGGCAGCAGTTTACTCACTACAGACACCGTGGTGAGTAGATCTAAGTATGTCAAATTCAGCTACGTAAATAACTTAGATCAACCTCCCCCCCACAGTGTAGACCAGGCCAAAGGGAAGAAGCAATGGGCTTAAATTGCAGCAAGGGAGGTTTAGGTTGGACATTAGGAAAAACTTCCTAACTGTCAGGGTAGTTAAGCACTGGAATAAATTGCCTAGGAAGGTTGTGGAATCTCTGTCACTGGAGATTTTTAAGAGCAGGTTGGACAAACACCTGTCAGGAATGGTCTAGATAATACTTAGTCCTGCAAGGAGTGCAGGGGACTGGACTAGATGACTTCTCAATGTCCCTTCCAGTTCTATGATTCTATCTACTAGAACAGCAGGAAAAGTGGACATGGTTCAAATTTTAGAGGGGATGTGTCAGGGCTCATCCCCTCTTACTCTGTATTCTGGACACCCAAATTGCTGCATGAGAAGACCTTTTATGTTTGTTAATCATTAAATATTTTATGAGCAGCAGCATATGGATGGTTGCATTAAATTGCTTGGAACCACAATAAAGGCAATGGTCCTTTGTTCTTTCAAAATGGTGCTTTCTCTCTTGAGGCAGCTAAACTAAAATGGCTCTTCAACAGGTGTAAGATAATCATTTTATACTTAGCCTGACTTTCCTCCTCCATCTATTTTATGAAGCCAGCGATGTGAATTTAGCTGCAGAACCACGCAGAGCCTGTTAATGCTAGTGCGAGCACACACGGAAGTCAGTGTTTATGGCTATATATTCTAAAGATCGCAGGCTAAAGCCTGACTAGTATATTGCTTAGGCAGCTCTCCTTTTGTAATCCAACATGTCAGCTGAAGTGAGATGGGACATCTGAGCTGGCAGTCTCTACCTTTGTAATGGTTGGGGCCGGTGGTCTCAGTCAAGAGCCTCAACTCTGGGACTCACTTTCCCTTTGGCTTACAGCCCGTGAATTTGCTTGACGTACAGGGTAGACTCAGGCTTTTCCTGAAGGTATGGTTTATGGAAAATGTTAAGGTTTATTTCTGGTTGGGAAGTTTATTATTATTAGCTGACATGTCAGTACATTGAATTACATATGTGGTTTTGAGATTTTTCATATGTAAGACTAGTGATTGCTAGTGTATTTTTACAAATGGAGGAAAATGCAGAATGCATTTCTACAGGTCCTGTTTCTTTTTTTGCAGACATCATTTGCACCCACATTTTTTATCTGCAAAAAACAAATCTCAGGCATATAGGTGAGTTTATAACTACCTGATGTGTGCCTGCAGTCAGGTAGTTAGAGATCCAACTATGCAGATAGGCATCCACAAAAGAATTGCACTTATTTATGCAAAATGTAGGCACAGGCTGTTCCTGTGAAAAACAGGGAGCAATCCTTTTGCAGTTTGGTCCCAAATGATTCAGACCCACTGCTGAAGCCAACCAAAATAAATTTTGATTTTTCAAATGATGTAGCTAATAGTTCAGGGGGGAACTGAGGCCAGAACTTCCCTCTCACAGCCTGATCCTGCAAATGCATGTGAGCAACTTTACTGATTTCAGGAGGATTTCTTACACACACAAAGTTACTCACACATATATGTGAGTGTTTTCAGGGTCAGGCCACTAGGTACTTAGTGCCACCCACCCTTCACCTACACTCTACTGTGCAATATAAAGAACTAGTTATGCAATATGGTATATATGGACTTACTTGATCTCTAGAAAATCCCTGCAAGTGCAATTCAATGCATTGGAAACAGCTTTGCATGTTTAAAGCCTGCTTACCTGAGCCAGTGTTCATTTACCTTCAAAACAAATCAGGGTCCAGACACTTTGGGGAATCGCACAGGGTCTGATTCCCAAGAATAAGCAACTGAATCAACTTATTGCATCCAATATTACTGTATTGTAAAAGTGCAACAAGAAAGGTCTTTTATGAAAGCTGGTGACACACAGGTGATTTATACCACTGTGCAATGTATGTGTTCACACGGTAGGAGGAATTATGAATACTCACTGATAGTATGCTTTAAAGTCTGTGACCAATCAAAGGGCGAAACAGCTTTTCTCCCAGACAGGAGGGAGTCTAAATTAAGCATTATGGAATCAAAACAACAGAAGCTCCTTTACATATGAATGAGCAAGGTTGGGAAGTCAACAAGAAGGAAAGGATAATACAAAGCCTTCCAGCCTCTTGTAAAAGGGTCAATGAACTTTGGGAGATATAAACAGAAACACAGAGCCATTTTGATATCCTTCCCCTGAGGAGACAAAGAAACTGAGCACTTTGGGTTCTGTGTTGGCTCCTAGCTAAAGGCTGGCCAGCCATGCTGGAAGAATGACTGCTGAGAAAACTACTTTGAACAAGAGACTCTAGTTTGTTAAGTTAGACCAGAGTCTTAGAAGCGTATTTTTATTTTTGTTTGTAACCGTTCTTATTCCTATTCCTTCTACTTGTTATCACTTAAATCAATGTTCTTAGTAAACTTGTTTTACTTTTACGGTGCTGGATATTGAAGTGCAAGGTGTGTTAACCCCAGTTAAGCTAACAGGCTTCTGTATATTGTCTTTTTAAAGGTGTGAGTGTTTCAGTGAGAAGGGCTGAACAATGCTTTTGCGGGCAGCTTGGGTCTGGAAAGGTTGTTGAAGCCCCCTACAAAAAGTAACTGGGCATTAGAAGCCAGGGGGAGACTTTCTTGCTTGTATGCTCAGTGTTGGAGTCAAGGCTGTGAGTCTCAGCAGCATAGCATTTAAGGCACCTGGAGTTGCAGGGCTGGTGTTGACTGAATCCCTTACTGGCCTGGGTGAACTGGAAAGCATCACACAAGCGGTGTCTGTTTTCCGGAGTTGAGTGGATGAGGCTAAGATGTGTAGGAGGGGGAATTCTGGTAGGCTGATAGAGAGCTGTTATGTAGACTCTGAATGAATCTGCACTTTGTATTTTTAAAACTGCATTGTACATGCATCTCACTTGTCAGAAAGGTTCCTTTCATAAATCTAAATAAAATATTAGTTTTTAGGTGTATGACAGGTGGACAAAGATTGTCTAGTCTAGTCTTTAAAGTCTAAAGCTGCTACATTGCATTTAAAAAAAAAAAGAATGCAGAGAAGTTATTTTAACCTTGAAGTGCTTCTAAATAAAGAAATTATCCTGTTGTATATTTGTTGTAATTAATTATTGTGATCAACATTTACCTAGCCACGTTCAGGGCTGTGTCCTGAACAGGATGCTGTGGTCCTTGGAATGACACAGGTCCAGGAGCAGAAGTAATGGTGAGTGAGAACCACCAGAGAATGACACACTGGCTAGCAGAGCTAATTCCCAGGACAGCCCCAGGAGGCAGCACAGTGGTGAGTGAGACCCATCACGGAGAGTTTAATTTTTTACATATTGGATCTTCACAGGGAAGATTAGAGGACTCTATATCCAAAGGCAAAACTAGATGAAGAAAGCACATTGGTTTTGGAGTGTTGTGTGAATAAGTGTATGGATGACCAAGTAGCTGACCAACAAACCACATAAGAGGCTCAGTGTTTTTCCATCCACAAAGTAACTGGTGGATTGGCCAACTATACATTTGAGAGCATTTTGAATAGATGCCTTGGATGCTTGGATGATAGTTGACTTCATCCACCAAGAAAAAAAGAATGTCAGTGCTTTGCACCTCTATTTAGGTACCCAATAAATAACAATAGAGTATTGGACATCTTCCACCATTTAGTTCTATACAAGTAGAACTTCACTGCTCTGACCATATCTAAAGAGTCTAATAATTTTTCTAGGACATGAGAGGATTTAGAAAAAAGAGGAGAAAGAAATTCACTGCTTTAAGTGGAAAGGTAAATTTCTGTGCAGATTGAAGTCTGACCTGGTCTTAGATCCACCTTGTCTGGAGAAAAACAACTGTAGGAGAGGCTGCTTGATATAGAGAGCCCAAAGTTCATGAACGCCTCTGAGTTAACATGATGGCCAAAAGGAAGTCAAACTTTAAAGTCCGAAAATATGATTATTACTCTTACCTTAGTAACTCAAAAGCTGATTTAGTAAGAGTTTATAATTAGAGCTGAGTGAATAGTTGATTTTCTTAAATTGGTGGTTGAACCAAAATATCTGGGGAAAACACAGTTAGTTTTGAACTGAAACTGTGTGTTTTGTTTTTGTTTTTTTTTCCTCAAGAAATTAAAAACAACCAACAAAAATCATTTGGGTTGAATGAAACTTTTTGAGTGTCATTTCATTTACAAAATGTGAAATCGAATTGGCATTTCATTTTGAATCAATTCATTTTGACCTTTATAAATCAACAATTTTGAAAATTTTTGTTTTTATTTATTTTCAGCTGAAATGATTTGCCGAATTTGACCGAATTTCTTAAATAATTTCCATGCACCGATGTTTTTGGTGAATTACTTCAGCAAAAAAAAAAATCAAAAAAAAAATCACCCTGGTCTATTTATAGTACGAAATTGAAGCTCCATTGATCCACTGGTCATCAGATCCCAATCTCTAAAGTTATTCCACATTCAGAAAGCTGGAGCTGTGCAGAAAAAGCAGCAAGCTAGAACTGGAAAGGACATGATTCAAGGCACTAGGACTTACACACTTTTGAAGAAACTAAGAGTTTTGGTTCCTATGAATATCATCAAATGGGAAATCCAGTATTTCTTGGGTGGGTAATCTCAGGATGTTTGTCTTCCTCGTGACATACTTTTTTTGTGTGGCAAGTTCTCTGGATTTGAGAAGGAAATCACCCAGGTCTATGTTCTAAGAGGTATGACCATTCACATACCTTGTGGTGAGTCTCTGGGTGTGTCTACACTAAAAATGCTACAGGGGCATAGCTCCAGAAGCACTGTAGTGTAGACACTTGCCACAGTGATGGGAGAAGTTCTTCTGTTGCTCTAGTAAATCTATATCTCTGAGAGGTGGTACCTAGAACAACAGAAGAATTCTTCCATCAAGCTGGCGCTGCGTACACTGGGGCTTAGCCAGATTAATCACATTGCACAAGGCATTAGAAAATTTTCACGGCCCGGAGTGATGTAGTTGGATGAACCCTACCTTTTAATGTAGACCAGCCCTATGTCATTGTAGGGCTGGGGAAGTCAAGGTACCTTTGTGACTGAGGTCTTGAGAGAACATTTGAACATCACTCCAGTGGGAGGAATTTTTGATCTGTGAAAAGCTGACAATAACTCTCTCTGTGCTACCCATCCTGGTGTTCTCAAGTGTAGGAGGCGTGTGACCAGACAACACTGTGCTCTGATGATTCTTGACCCTTGTAATAACCCTTAAGTGCTATTGCAAACCAAAATAATTTAGGCCAGCCTTGAGGTTGTGCTAAGTTGTACTGGGGGCTAACCCATGTTTCTGCTGCCCTGGGGATCTTTGGAGCTTAAAGTTACCTTTCCCTCATTCCCCTCAACTTCACTCAGGGCCTTTATCTCCACTGGCCCAGGAAGCATGAGTCCTGACCATAAGGCTACAATAAGAGCTTCTTAGCACACCATTGGACTGGTCTGTGGTATTGAGGGTTGTGGTTAAATCTCTCTTTGAAGCTGAATCAAAGGATTCTTTTTAGGTTTTGTTCAATTTACTTTGAATTAGGAAGTTTTTAAATTTCACAGTGAGTTCAAAAAGGGACCAACAATTGGAGCCCTATTGTTTATTTAGTATGACTAAATTGGGAAATTTTGCAGATCAAACCATTGAAAACCAAAGGTGAGGAAAGAAGAGAAAGAGAGAGTATTGGTTGAAAGTTGTCTGAATTAGTTTTGTTGCCTGAATCATACCAGAGGGAAATCCTCTTTTCCTTCTTTATTAGCCACTAAAAATGCACCAATGCTTCAATTGGAAAACTTTTCCAAAATGCAAAGGTAGAGTCTTGTAACCTAGAATAGCTGGCTGGAAATATGCATGATTGCTTCATGTAGCAAAAGCTTCCATTCCATTCATTATTCTTTCTTTTTCTGGAGCTCAAGAATATATGATAATCACAGATCTGGAATTGTGTTTCACAATTGCCAGGATTTCTCTATGGATTCTTATGTTATATCCCTCTCCCCCACCTTTTGCCTGCCTTGTCTAGATAGATTGTAAGCTTTTTGGGCAGGGGGCTGTGTTTCACTATATCTGTACAGTGCTTAGCGTTGTTTGGCCCTGTTCTCTGTAAGGCCCTAGGCACTACCGCAATAAACGGCATCACATCTGCAATTTTTGTATCCAAAGTGAGCAAAATCCCTACTTGTTTTTCCAAATTTCCCCAATAGAGCTACTAACAACCTTCTCATCTGCTACTGTACTTTATCTGGACAGCAGATCTTTTCTTTTCTTTTCTTTTCTTGTTGCAAACTCCAGCACATGCATTAATCATATGCAAAAACATTTCCACATGCCACTTTAATTAGTCCAGACTTGTTTTATTTGAATCCCCTTCTATTCCTTTTATGTGCAATTGTGACAACTCTTTTTAAATCACCAGTGACTTCCTTCAGCTGTTTGGTTTGGATTTCTTAATCCATAGTGAATTTTAATTAGCAACTTGTAAGTTATTGTTCTGGGAGATGGGTTTCGTGGTTCATTTGTGGTTTCACTCATTTATATCACAGAGAAGTACAACACTGCTTCTCTTTTATTGTATACAATCAGTGCCCCCTCTCCCATCTCCCAGTTTTCCTGATATTTGGCTGCTGTTCTGTAAAAGGCAACAGTAAACTCTGCTGCTTTGTTGTGCTATGCTATTTTACAATGTATGATAATTTGATTATGTGCCTCATCCTGTTTTCCCTAATTTACAGCCTCATTTATCTATATTGGAGAAAGAAAATAACTAGCCAATCAGAATTCCAGTAAGTGAAAAGGCAGAAACACTAGATGCATATCCTATGGGTGTGATATTTTGGAGAAAAATGTAAGGTATTAAAGAGATTGTACCTCACTCTGGTGACAAAAGTTGTATCAAAATAATTGATTTTCATGTCATTAAGTCCAGTTCTGCCATCAGATCCAGTGGGTGGACTCCTGTGTCCATGTGAAGCTCCTTTGAAATCAGTGGACCTCCACATAGGTGCAAGGATTCTCCTGTATAGATCATATAAAAGGATTGGGACCAGTATTTCTAATGAGTACATAATTGTGCAAACCAGCCAATCAGTATTCATGCAACTCCTATTGACGTTAGTGGAAGTTCTATGGATGGACACAGGGTAGGAAATCACCGTTAGAGCATTGTCATTGCAATGCTAAGGCTGGTTTTTATGCTTCTCGTGAGATGTTGTACTTATGCAGGGAGTTGAAACTGAAAGCCAAAAAAATCCTAGCAAACATGGTTAATTAGGAGGAGGGTGCAAAACTTGCTTTGCTAAGTGATAAGTATAAAATGGCCAATTTCGTTCACAAAGAGATGGTTGTAAAACACTGCCAGTAGACATCAGGTAATGAAATCAAGTATGAACAGCAGCTAAAATGCAGAAATTATATACTAATCAAAATGCATAAAGCAGTGTATACATCGTACCTTTCACCCTACCACTGATTCTTAAAACATACACTTTTGAATGTTGGAATATTTATTTATTCATTTATTGGTAAGGCTCCAAATGCGTAACAAGTACCTTGAGCCATTTGTTTGTATAAAATTATAAATTTCTGAAATAGAGTGTATATTGGGCTCAGGGATGGATCTACAGTTTTCGCCGCCCCAAGCAGTGCACCGAATTGCCGCCCCAGGTGGCAGGGCCAGTCCATGTGCCCCTAGGGCGGCAGGCTCGTTTCCACAGCGGCGGCAATTCAGCGGCTGCTTCTATGTTTAGCTGAAGCCGCTGGGGACAGCTAAACATAGAAGCGGCTGCCGAATTGCTGCCACTGCGGAAACGCGTATGCTACCCTAAGGACACACGGACTGGCCCCGCCGCCTGGGGCGGCAATTCTGTGTGCAGCTTGGGGGCAAAACAACAGGGGCTGCCGCCCCTTGCAGATTGCCGCCCCAAGCTCCAGCTTGGAATGCTGGTGCCTGGAGCCGGCCCTGATTGGGCTGAATCAGCATGTGGAGTGAATTTCCTACCCTCTCACACTAAGAGGAAAGTTGGTGGATTGGGCTGGGTTGGATTGGAATGAGAAGCTTATATTGCCGCTACCTGTGTTGTACCCTGGGCACACACCACTCTGCCCTCTGGAACTGCTCCCCCTCCTGATCAAAGAATCGGCATAGTGTAAGGTGCACCTATTAGAATCAGGTTCTTAGTCTAGATGAGTTGTAATTTCATTTTGCATAGCTGTAGTTAGGTTAGGTTTAAAGAATTGTTTGTATTGTGCTCTGTAAATTACGTTTAAAAAAGAATTGTTGCATTGTGTTTTGTTACTTGCTAATTTGTGTAGTCTTGGTTAAGTTAGACCATAAATAAGATTTTGCTGTGTTCTGTATAATTGTGGTTAAGTCTGTCTTCCCGCTGCCCTAACCCCCCCCCCAAGCTTGCCCATGTCTCCCCCCCGAGCTCCCCAGTCACTCGTTGCAGTCTCTCTGCTGTTTAAACTTGCAGCCTGTCTGCTCTCTGTGTCTCCCTGAGTTTAAATCTCCCTCCGCAGCGCCTCTGCCTTTGGTCTCTGCTCCACCACGTGCTCCTCTTCTCCCATCCCCCAACCTCATTCCTCTACCACTGCCTTTCTCTCTCTCTCTCTCTTTTAATCCCTTCCCCCACGTGTTCACCCCGCTCCTACTGCTGCCAAACCTCAATTGTATTACTGAAGTCTAGCATAAAACCCCATTGGTTACCCTTTTTCTCTCTGACACACCTCACATTTTACATTTATACCACTGTGACACATTTTTACCTAGAGTTGTTGGTTATTTAACACATTTTACCCATAACTGTTAGTTGGTTATATGCTGCTGTGACACACCCTTTACACAGAAATTGTTAGCTACCTGTTACATTTATACTTCAGTGTTAATTGGTTACCAACTGTATTGTACCCCACTACTGAAACCCCCTATACTATTTACTAAAAGAAACCCCTTCCCAATTGTCTACCTTAACAAATCCCCTACCCCTCATTATTGAATTTTCCCTGTTTTTGCATTTTCTTAATAAAGTTTATTTTGCACCCCACCAGTGCAGTAGTTGTCCCCCAAGATCCCCTACCTGCTGGCAGGGTCATTCTTCAGGTCTGGAGAGAGAAACCAGACTGTTCAAGCGAAATGCCAGGTGGGACATATTGTTAAACATAAGGGGTTCGTATACTGTAGGAGAGCTTGTAAAATGAAGTGGGCAATTAACATCTCTGCAGTTGTAGGACAATGGAGGGTTAGTAGATAGCAGAGTGTGTCACAAGTTGTTGTAATGGGCCATAAAACCACTTCATTTTAACTAAAAAGAACAGGAGTACTTGTGGCACCTTAGAGACAAACACATTTATTTGAGCATAAGCTTCCATGGACTACAGCCCACTTCATCAGATGCATAGAATGGAACATATAGTAAGAAGATATATATACATACAGAGAACATGAAAAGATGGAAGTTGCCATATCATCTCTAAGAGGCTAATTAATTAAGATGAGCTATTATCAGCAGGAGGAAAAAAAAAACTTTTGTAGTGATAATCAAGATGGCCCATCCCAGACAGTTGACAAGAAGGTGTGAGGATACTTAACATGGGGAAATAGATTCATTTTATGTAATGACCCAGCCACTCCCAGACTCTATTCAAGCCCAGGTTAATGGCATCTAGTTTGCAAATTAATTCTAGTTCAGCAGTTTCTCATTTGAGTCTGTTTTTGAAGCTTTTCTGTTGCAAAATTGCCACCTTTAAGTCTGTTACTGAGTGACCAGAGAGGTTGAAGTGTTCTCCTACTGCTTTTTGAATGTTATGATTCCTGATATCAGATTTGTGTCCATTTTTTCTTTTGCATAGAGACTATTCGGTTTGGCTAACGTACATGGCAGAGGGGCATTGCTGGCACATGATGGCATATATCACATTAGTAGATGTGCAGGTGAACGAGCCCCTGATGGCATGGCTGATGTGATTAGGTCCTATGATGGTGTCACTTGAATAGATATGTGGACAGAGTTGGCATCGGGCTTTGTTGCAAGGATAGGTTCCTGGGTTAGTGTTTTTGTTGTGTGGTGTGTGGTTGCTGGTGAGTATTTGCTTCAGGTTGGGGGGTTGTCTGTAAGCAAGGAATGGTCTGTCTCCCAAGATCTGTGAGAGTGAGGGATCATCTTTCAGGGTAGGTTGTAGATCTTCGATGATGCGCTGGAGAGGTTTTAGTTGGGGTCTGAAGATGGCGGCTAGTGGTGTTCTGTTATTTTCTTTGTTGGGCCTCTCCTGTAGTATTTGACTTCTGGGTACTTTTCTGGCTCTGTCAATCTGTTTTTCACTTCAGCAGGTGGATATTGTAGTTTTAAGAATGCTTGATAGAGATCTTGATAGAGATCTACAATACCCACCTGCTGAAGTGAAAAAAGATTGACAGAGCCTTGCTGCCGTGTGTGCTCCCAGGAGGGAGTGTGGAGTCATAGGCCTCAGACTGATCTTCTGAAATATATGGGTTTTGGGAGGATGACCACCCTGCTATTTCTCAGGTGAGCAAGCCCTGTCCCAGAATAATGATCAGACAAAGCCTCTGAGCACAAAAACACACTTTCCAGTCCCTTAAATAAGAATAACCTGGGTAGGTGATGGTTTGGCCAATGGGCAAAAGAGAAGAAAGATGTCATCCAGCCAGATTCACAGACAATTTTTAAAAGGAATGATGAATATATAAAAAGAGGAGACATAAGCGTCTTACTCCACTCTAAACATGTAAACATACAGACATAGAGTGTGGTGAAATCAACAGCAGTATGTGTGAAGTAAAGAATCTTACCTAAAGTTCCAAGAGGAGTTCCAAAAGGAGTTTTAATTAAAGCAAATAGCTCCAATAAGACATGAATACAAGCAGGAATGCATTTCTGTTTAATTAAAAATGGGCAAATTGTGCTAATGCAAGAGGAACTTGTTGCTTTATGTCAGTCATACAGCAGTGTTGCATAATTTTGTGCTAGTAATTCTAAATCCTGACACTTTACATGTAGATAGCATTCTTCCTATAATTATAAATACACTTTGATTTTTTTCTCATAAATTTTAAATAAAATAAAATGAACTCAGCACAGGCATGTACAAGAATTAAATTAGCCTCTGAGTTTCTTGGACCCAGTATACAAGATCAGAGATGTGCCAGCTATACTGCTTTTCCCTCGCCTGCCTCACAAGAAATCTAATGTAATAAAAAGGCATAGAACCCTATTGCTACTAGCTATCTCTTAGCCCTGTGCAATACATGGGGTGAAATAATACACCAAAATAACAGAAACGGGCGATTGAACCAATTCCCATTCCAAAGCTAAGGTGAAAAGGCAGAATCCAATAATCTGCTTCTGAACATCATTAGTGAAGTGGAATTTCTAATAGCAAAAGTCAGAGTGAGATTCTGGATGTCTTATGTGGTGTAAAGAGGCCCTGAGGAATTGGTTCTGGCTGGAGCAGGATCCACTTACTGAGGTGACTGCCATAAGTCTGCCCTCTGATGACCGCCTCCCCCAAATCCACTGGAGGTGGGAGGGCATGTCAGGTAGGGTAACTAACTTTCTAATTTGGGGAAACTGGACACTGAGCACTGGAACCTGCCCCACACCCTGCTCCACCTCTTTCCCTCAAGGCCCTATCCCCACTCCTCTCTCCCCCGCCCAGGTGAGTCCTAAGCATGAGAGAATTCTAGAGCTCTTCAAGGATCTGGCTGTAGTTCCCCTCCCTCACTCCCGCCTATCACCACACTTCACATATTCCCCCATCATCCCTGTCCAAGGCATGCCCTGCCCAAGCCACTACTCCCCATTCAGGACCTAGCATGGCCATTCTGCTTTCGGGGTGGGTGCCTACCTCCTGTTGCTCATGTTTTCTTCATGGGCAACAAAGGATACCCCCCACCAGCTGTGGCAACTCACCCCCATTGTGAACCCTACAACCCAGGCAGATAAGTGATATAATTATGCTCATGCCACCACTGGGTTGGTGACAGAGAGCACCTTCAGCATCTTAAAGCTGTAGTGGATGTGTCTCCATGCCTCCAGTGCTTTGCTAGAGGACAGCAGCAGAATGGTGTGTAAGAGCTTTCTGGTGTGCTGTGTATTGCATAATATTGCTATGCAGCAGGGGATTCCTGTTTCTGAGGGGCCACATGCAGAGGAGGGAAAGACGAGGAGGAGGAGGAGGAAGAGCCAGGCTGTGGTTGCCAAGGAAATGCACCGCTGGCATCCAAGATGAATATGTGACTAGAGGAGAGAGTCCTTGGCTGACAGATGAAGGAGGATCTGGGAGCAACTCCTACAAGAAGGGCTCTAGATCAGCAACAGGTGCCTGTAGACTTTAAACTGATATTAGCAAAAAAGGAAGATGGACTCCATGCTGCATGCCAAAACATGATATGTTATATGTGCAATGCAAATGCCTGGGGTGGATCAAGGTACCTTGTGGCTGTCATCTCTGTCTGGATAGGGGAGCCAGTGACAGTGGAGTCAGTGACCATGAAATGTGGCTACTGTGATCTGTAACTTATAAAGTGCACATGTCCAATGCATGCATTGCATTGTCCTCCTGCATCTGTCTTAGTGGTACTTACGGCATTGCTGGTGATGTATCTGCATGGGGTCCAGTTTTCATATGGCCAGGGTGTTGAGTGTGGCCCCTGTCACCCTCAGATGTTCTGGGAGTTGGGCCAACCACACTTCCTTGCCATATATGTCCCTTTCTCTCCTTGTAATTGCCCGCAAGTCTGCCTTATTCTGCTCCTGATGGAATCTCCACTTCTTCTTAGTGTCCTTGGTTTCCCACCTGTGCCCTCCGAGGGTGTTGATCTAGTCCCTAATCTCTTCCCACAATCTGTCCGTAGTAGAGATGCTCATCTTCATTACTCTAGCATCCATTAGTACCTCAGCATGGGTGATCATGAACTGGCTAATGGCCTCAGTTTTGTCAGGTGTAAAACTGGCCCATCTCTGCCCACGCTGCGCTTGCCCTTTCCCTAGTTGCCTTCTGGCTTCTTCCTTGCTTCCTGAGCTGGTATTTGCCTTGGTGCTGGCTGAAATGAACTGGGGCTTCATCTTTTATCAACAGTTTGAAACGAGTAGCTATATGTGACCTCATGGACACACATTTACCTGTCTGTGGTTCCTGATCCAAACTCAGCTCATAGCCTGGCTGCCAGATATATGTCTATATCCAGCCCCATCTTGGATTTCCTGGGTCTGAATGTGATGTGTTCAGCTACATCATTACAGCATGCCCTGAAATTTGCCACCTCTCTCTGAAGCCCAGCTGAGCGTGGGCCCATTGCGTGGTTGCTTGGCAACTGGCTGTTGGTGTCACCTATGCCAACGAGGCAGAGGAAGTGGAGAGAGGGAGGGATGGAAGTCCAGGCATTTCAAAACAAATAAATGGCTGTTGTGGAGCCCCATGATGGTGCGAAATGAGCACCCAGGTACAGATATGTGTCACCCCACTTCTATTTACCTCCTTTTGTGTGTGGCCCTCATGGAGCACATTAGTCAGGTCCCTGAGGGTTCCTCAGCCTGTCTGGTGGGATAGGATCTGTCCATAGGTTGCCTCTGCTACCATTGCTGCTGCCATTACCTGAGTGGCTCCTGTGATTCTCCTCCTGTGTGTCAGTGTTACCAGTGAGCAATGTGTGTGTGGTGCGTGAGCTCCTTCTTCATCTCAGGGACCTCAGTCTTGTAGGGGGTGGTGGTGTGGAGGCACAAGGCAGAATGGAGGGAGTGCAGAATGTGGTGCTATGTGAGGGAGCGGGCAAGGATGGAACTGATCTCTTCTCTGCTGGAACTGTGTGGGTGTCAGTGAAGAAAGCTGTTTATGGCGGATTTGTTTTTTCCCAGTGGGCTTCTGGGATCTTGTATACTTCGGAGCATGAAAACCTTCTAGGTAAACCAGCCTTGGGGGGAAGGTAGCCCCATTTCAGCTCCTATGGTAGGAACTGCTCCCAGCAGTGTGTATATTAGATTAGGTGATACCAACCTTTGAAGCCATGGAGCTTCTGCTGCCATTAAATGCAGATCATTTCTGATATGCTCCAGGATGTGATTGAGGGATACTTAGAGAATGTCCCTTGAGTTGGGTGTGGCAGGTTACTGAGTCAATGGAAGAGGGATATGTCTGTGATGGGGCAGCTTGTCTTTCTCCCCTCTCCTCAGTTTCCCTTTCCCCGTGGTGGATCTGCCCATCTCTCTGTGTGTTCTCTGCTGATTTTTAGGGGAGTATTTTAAATACTGTCATTTACACCTGTGCAAAGTGATGTAAAGAATTCACCACCCTATACCAGTGCAGTGTATTATACTCACTTTGCACAGGTGTCAATGACTATGCCAGGCAGTGAAGAATCAGGGCCTTGTGAATCTATCCCAGTAGTACAATGGTATTTGAGAGTGCAGCAGCTGAGCCACTCCATGAAGTCAAATAGTTAATAGCTAGGCAGATGGTGAGCAATACTACTGTTTATTATGCAAAACCAGGCTTGTTTTACTGTTACTTTGTCCACTTCCCATCACAGTGTTTGCCTGTTTGAGCCACCTGTTTGTATCTTGTCATAAACCAAGACTGTAAATCTTGGAGTCTGGGACAAGAACTGCATCTTTATTGCATGTTTGTACAGTGACTACAACAATGGGTTGCTCATCCTTGATCATGCCCCCTGGGTGCTTTAGTACAGCATATAAGAATAATGTCAACATGTCAATTCTAGTATGTAGGCTATAAAGTCAGCATCCCACTGATCTGAACAGGGGACAGTTCACAACTCTCAGCCCTTTTTTAGACTTAGGGGGACAACACTCTCTTGACTGATATTTGGATGCCAGCTAAATGTAATACTAGAGAATGGATGAGGCTACTCAGGATGATATGTAGGGGAGGGGAAAATGATTAGCAAAGGGCCACTGACAGTGTGAACAGACAGAAGAGGTGGGTGAGGAAGAAATAGGAGAGGTAGGAAGAAATCAGGAGACTACTGATTGAGAAAGCCAAAAGATGACAGAATAATCATGCGTGTTGAAAACAGCAGATTTGGCCCTTTTTAGACTGGGCCAGAAGGATGTCAATTGTAAACTTGTTAAGAGCAACTTCAGTGGTGCAGAAGGGGCAAAACTGGATGGCAGGTTATATGAGAAAAGTAGAGGAAACTCAAGGCAGTGGGAATAGAGTGCACACACAAGGATTCTGTAGGCAAAGTGGAGGTGGGAGATAGTATTGTTAGCTGGAGAGGCAAGTGGGCCAGTGAAGAGTTTTTATGACAATTCATATCAGAATTTTTATTCTAAGTACAAATCTAGATGAGTGAGAGGTAAAAATTCTATTGTTCAGATCCTAAAACTGAGAAATATCATTGTTATCCTTGAATTAATTCTGCTTATATTTCTCAGATGTAACCTCTACTGCCCACTGAGATACACACCAAATGTAAAAAAATAGCAATATCATATACCCTGGATGGGACTCTCAGCTGGTGTAAATTGTTGTAATTCTGTGGATGTCAGTGAGCTATGATGGCTTACTTCCTATAGGAACCTGCCCCTGCCAGATTGTGCACAGGCAAAAAGCGACAGCCACTTGAATTTAATAGAATCCATGGGCATAGTGCATAGAGATGTCTGGATAAGGAAATAGATGTGTTAGGAAAATGTGCATCACAAAACATACATGCAAAGTGGTGTTTTGCTTTACCAAAAAGGAAAAGCTAATCAAAATACAAAACCCACGCCATACACAACCAAAACCCCCCCATCAACTTTCATGCTGGAAACTTGCCCCTAGCAATAGACGCAGAGTAAAGTCAGAATCACAAGGTACAAACCACGTGCCCTCTAGAAAGAGACCTCACCCAAAATAGAAGAATCTACCCCCCCATTCAAACTCAGTTTGCTTTTTCACAGTACTGACAATGGAAACATACTGATTAATGGTGTGGGGTTTAATTTCTACTGTGAAGGCTAGTTAGAGCTCAGTAACTAATGTGATTTAATAACAACAGATAACAACGCACTCCTGCTTTCATCTTTTTCAAGTGGATTTTAATCCTGGAAAGGGCTCAAAACACTTTAAAAAGGCACTTAATCGCTCAGATATGTGCAATTTTAAAATTAAATTGTGTCTATATGTCTAAATTAGAACATATACTCTGCTGAGGAGCAGCTGATTTCATCCAGACTCAAATGACTGAGAAACCTCTGCTATATTACCACAAGCTTTGTGATATTGTAGCAGTCTTAACAGTAGCCTTTGATGTCTGTTAATAAGCAGTTGTGAGATGTCATACAATTAGATCAGGGGTAGGCAACCAATGGCACGCGTGCCGAAGGTGGCACGCGAGCTGATTTTCAGTGGCACTCACAGGGGACATTGCATTTTAATTTAATTTTAAATGAAGCTTCTTAAACATTTTAAAAATCTTATTTACTTTACATACAACAATAGTTTAGTTATATATTGTAGACTTACAGAAAGAGCCCTTCTAAAAATGTTAAAATGTATTACTGGCATGCAAAACCTTAAATTAGAGTGAATAAATAAAGACTCAGCACACCACTTCTGAAAGGTTGCCGACTCCTGATATAGATGGTGAAATCTTGGCTCCATCAAAGTCAATGATAGTTTTGCCTTTGACTTCAGTGGACCAGGGTTTCATCCATAATGAATGTCTTTATAGGGCCTAAGCTAGAAAGATTCCACCTCTACACATGCCTTCATGGTGAACAGGATTTGTAATTTAATATCCATCAAAGTAATGATGTTTCTGAAGTTGAAAAGCTCATCTTCTCTTTCTCTGAGCACAGCTCTGATTAAAAGGCAGAAGATTCATAAACAGAGGTAAATAAATATGCAGCCCAAAGGACCACAGACACAAGCTCCACCAGCCCAATAGGTCTGTGCATGTTTCCTGAAGGGTATGACAATCTGTCCCTCAACATGAATATCTTACATTAGAACTGTTGAATTGTACAGCTAGTGTGTGAAGGAAGGAAGGAAAGCAGGCAGGCAGGCAGGCAGCCAGCTAGCCAGCCTCCCACACATTGCTGTACCGTGTCTGTTACAGCCTGCTCTAATACTGCTGAATGTAAGCACCTAAAAATCCACGTGGACGTTTTTAACTTTTAGCTCGCTGCCTTATCTTTTGGGCATTCACTTGCTGCGTACTGCAAGAGGTGTTTATATAGATGCAGGCTAGATAATTATATGGACAGAGAAATCCTATGTCTCAAATTAATTCTATTGAAAATGGTAGGTCAGTGGGTAGAGCCAGCTCTGCAAGCCAGGTAGAACAAATGGTCACCTAAGGTAGCAAAAGAGTCTGTAAGTGGCTTTGTTTAGGTGACATTAACATTAATAGCCTAGGAGGGAGTGTATTACAGGGTAATGGGGGAGATGGCAGGGGCAACAAGGTGCCTTTGGTACCTGTCATTTAAAATCCAGTTAGGGAGAGCAATACATGCTGAAGGATTTATCCAGAACACAGGGCGCAGCCTGTAGAACAAACCCCAAAATCCAATCAATACCACATTCCCAAGCATGGTCCCACAAATTTCTTCCTGCCAGTGTATAATTCTTTATTTCTTCACCAGGATCAGTTCTTAATATCCTTTCTAGTCAGGAATTCCTAGACTTTGACAATTTCAGTGGAGTGAGTGTTCCTTCTTCTTTCCCCAAACAGTCATGGTTCAACATCCTACAGGGGAGAGGTTACCAGCACATCACCCTGTAATGGTTTTGATTCTTCTAGAAAAACCCAAAGGCACAGTAGGTTTGTCAGTGGACAAAGGAGAGGTTACTAGCACTTCACGTTGTCCTTTTTCCCTGCTGTCCAGAAGGCACAGAAGGAGAAATAGGCTAATCATCAGTAGGAAAATCCTCCTGAGTTGGAGGGGTCTTTTTGCAGTGAGAATCATGGGTCCAAGCAGTCAGTCTTTGGCACTTCACAGTGGTGTTGGTAGACAGCAGGGCTTAATAAGGGCCTTTCCAGCATGGAGCCAAAGCAGTCTTTCGTTGGTGGACCTTTACATAGATCCAGTCTCCTGGTTCCAAGGAGTGGCGGGGCTGCTAGGGTCTTTGGGTAGCGCTTCTTTACCTGTGAGAAAAGAAACCTAACACATTTCATTAGTGCCTGGCAGTGTTTTGCAGATCTCATAGCTGTTTGGGCACATTCAAGCCCCTCCCTTTTCTTGACTGTCTGCCTAGTCTTAGCTGTGAGCAGTGTCCTTGAATGGGGCCAGTCTTATCTTTAGCCTAGCAAGCTAGCTATTTTTTCCAGTTAATTCATTCTGTTCTTTTTCCTTCTTCCCTTCTTGGCTTCTTTTAACCTACAAAGGAAACTTCCACTCTTTACTGATACACTTTTTCCCAACAATGAACACATAAAACATTGCCATTATACAGTACATTAGTTTTATTATTTAATGTATGCCACATATACCCTTCCACTAAAATAACTTTTTACAGAGCTTTGGAGCAACAAGCCAGGACAAGCACACTCACTTTGAGGAGTTCATTTAATACAACCTTTAGTGTCCAATAGCTTCCCGCCATCCCTTTCTCTGGCTAGAAATCTGAGGTAGCCAGAAGGATCCCATGTACAATATGGGGAGTGGGTTAACTTTTCATGTCCTTGCTTCCAAAGACTGTTGGTATGCAAATTTTAATAACAATTTTCAATTAAAAGATTTGGCCAATGAAGTTTCTTTTTCTTACTTAAGGAAATGTATTAGACTTTAGTATATCACATTGTCCTGATTTATCCAAACACTTTGTATTCCAAGTTGAACAAAACAAGCATCTGCATTCCAATCCAACCCCTCTGCCTGATTCCAAACCAGACCATCCCATGAAAACACTAAACATAATAATTCTGGCCATGAGACAAACACCACAAGACAGAACATAGAACACAAAACATAATTCCTATTGTGCCAGTAAATGCATGGTACGTTGAATGCTGTTCAGGTGGCATCAGTTTTCTCTGATTATCTGAAAGACAAAAAACAGAGGTCTGCCCTTCTTCAGCTTGATAGTAACAGTGGAGAGGGCAGCTCCAGAGTCCAGAAGACAAGAATAAACGGTTCCTCTTTGACATTCCTTTCTGAACACCAGGTAAAGGCCATTTACTTAACATATAATCCAAAGGGCTATCTTTAGAGGGTTCACCCAGAGACCCACCCATCTGTCTTCTGACACTCAAACAGAGAATTACACAGAGAGCAGAGGGAATTATGGTCTAAACCAGGATTTTCCACTTCTATTACACTGATCGCTACAGGGGACAGGACAGAAGGATCTCAATTCAACCTCAGAGCTTCATCGCACACAATGGCTTCCACCCTGAGGAATTACGAACGAGAGGTTCAGTTCCGCCCACACACCTAACACCCAAATGTATACAGAGCAGAAAAACAACAGTAACCGGTTAAACAGAACAGAACCAGAACCAGATAGCGAACCAGAACCAGATAGCATTTCCTTATCCTATTAGGGCTCACCTTATTGGAGCACGAACCCCAGGGACCACGGTGAAGCGAGGAAGAGGGGCTAAACACCTCGGTGGCACCGCTCCCAATTCGCTGCAGCCGTCTGGAGTCCGATGTCCGAGCTAGGAGAGTCCCATCTGGATCGCCAGAAACTGTTACAGAAATATCGGGTCTGCCTAGCTGAGAGCCACTAACAGTCTTACAGGGATAAGGAAAAGATGCTGTATTCTGCAGAAGAAAGGAGAGTCTTGTACTTTGGTACAAAGACCCTGCATTACATAAATTTAACAAACCTTTTATACACATTCAGACAAAGACCCTTGCGTGTTAACACTTGATTGGTAGGTGTCAAACCCCGTTCCTCTGTTGTCTGGTTAGTACTGACTGGTTTGGAGCAAGATTTCCCTGCTTTGAGGCAGAAAGAAAAAGACAGTTCAAAAGATCAGGCTACTGTGTCCGTGAGGCTTCTGCCTCCCCCCTGCTGGCCGCTTGTAAACTATTAAGGGGGGGCAGTCGCTTGTAAGCTATTAAGGGGGGCCAACAGTAGCTTTCACAAAAAGGTGGAAGTTTGGCAGAAGTGAGTGAAAGAAAAGAGAGCGAGCCCTGGAAGCACAGTCAGAATGTCAGCAGCAACAGTGAGATCTGGATGCAGAGAAAAAGGGGAAAAGAGCTTAAAACAGAAGCTTGGGAGGCATGGAAGAGTCTGAGAAGGGGTGCACACAGAGAAGAGATGCAGCCTCAGAGCTGCAGGTGAGGACCATACGTGCTTCAATTCTATGGTGCTGAGTAAACCATGGGGATAAAAGTGATTTCTCTGTAACATTTCCTAAGAAATGTGGCCCTAGGAATTATGAATGCTAATCATTTTTTCAATCTTATAATTTCTCCTTGAAGACTTTGTATCTTAATTTTTTTTTTAAATCTCAGCTTTCTCTTTCTTTGAATCACCTGCTGTTCACTACAGTCCATAAGTGCTTATTACAAATTGGTAATTTAGGCGACCTTAATTATTATTTACCATCTTTACTGCCCTAGTGAAGACATTAAACAGGTAGTCTCAGAAAGAGGGAACACTGATGATAAAGTCTTGAGAACTACTGTACTGTTCACTCAATGGGAAGTACAATACATCACAGCAATTTGTATCAGTTGAAACACTGAGAAGGCAAAGAGAAAACTGTTTGGTGAATGAGTGAAGGGGATTAAATAAATGAGTGTCGCAAACACTAATACAGTATCTGTTTAACATTCACTGTGGATAGCATCAGTTTTTTCACCTTGCAACTGTAGAGAGCTGGTTCAAAGAATATATTTTAAACAGTAGATGCTGTAAATAATTCATTTGTGCCTGTACTGTGCAGTTTTTAATGGTGGTTACAGAAGCACTGCACAGTTCAAACTGAACTTGTTTCTCTCAGAACATGGGGCTATCATCAGTTGACCTATAGGTAGAGAGAGAGTAGTTTTAATTCTTGAGCCACTAATTACGTGGGAGCAGATACCCACACCAATGTTCTGCTTGGAGGAGGCTAAGGGGAGTCATCTCCCACACCCCTAGATTGTTCTGTTGGGGAATGGGGTTTACCTCCACCTCTCCTTGGTCTGGCCTCCATAAACCATGGATCCCATGTGATATGCTAGAGACCAGGGGCCACTAGAGGCCACTCTGAACCTCCTGGCCCCACAGCCAATGTGTGCATGATTCAAGAGCTCAGAAAGGCACAATACTGCCCCCTTCTAGCTATCAAGGAGACAGGTGCACATAGCACACCCTTGCCCTCCCCTTCCTACCTACCCCAATTCTCCCTCTCCCTATGTGCTCATCCCTACACAGTTAGAATGCCCCACCTTGGATTTGGGTACAGGTAGAACTGGTGCAATAGAGGCAGCAAGGGAAGGTTCATGCTCAGAATGTCCCAACTACATCAGATTTCCCAGAGGATGTCATGCTCCAGAAAACTGTATGGACAGCAAATGCCTAAATGAAATCTTCTGCATAGCAGTGGGGACCCTGGACCTTGGACTTTTCATTTGATTTCTCCTTTGGGAGCAGAGTTCAGGAATGACTTTGCAATTCCTATAAAAGTGTGCAGGGAAAGGAAGCAGGTACTATAAGGGGCAAGAGGAATGTTAAAATGATGGGTTGGTTAGTAAAACCCATCTGCTTTCTTAAAAGGGCTCCTATTACCAGCATACCCTGTCTTTTAGAGATGTCAATGGAAAGGGAAAGAGGACTGGAAAAGAATAATCTCTGTTGTAATTCCTGGTGTCTTCGTGTAATAAATATTGAATAAGAGAAATTTAATAATAAAAAGCAGTACAGATTAAACAGCCTAAAAAATTCATTGGGCTGAAGCTCTGTCTTAATGAAATACAAGAGAGAAAAACTCTTTTAATCAACTATAACTTTAATAGGGATAACGTGCCCCCTTAATAGCATTTTTCATTTAGTTTTTTATCAACTGTAGGATATACTTGGTAGTGCCATATTAGTGTACTCCAACTAATTATGTTCCTTATCAGGCTGTCTAAACACAGGCATTTACAACACTGTATAACTGCTGAAAATATCAAAACATGACTGGGGTTTGCTTTAATTACGAGATTGCAAAGCCTGAGTATTTTGGTAAAAGGTAGAAGACCCATTTTATGAATGTGAGCTCAAAACCCAGTATCTTCCAAGAATTCAATTAAAATCCCTAGTATTTTTAATAATGCTGAAGAGCAGGCCTGGCTGGCGAGAGGCAGAGCACAGCTATTTATGAAATAATATTTGGGAAGTTTAAAACTGGATATTTAAGAAAGTCAGCAGAGAGAGACCACTAATTTGAAGCATTTTGACAATGTGAAAATGTCAGATGAATCCAAATGACACTTTAGCATATTATTGAAAGAAATGTCAGGATCTTAAAAAGAGAGATACTGTACTTTATTTTCAAAACACACCATGATAAATACTTGTCAACATCTAACATAATCTGGTTGATCTTTTAGGGTCTAAAGCTGGAGTTTGTTTTTGACATGCTTTTAAAGGGTATATTTTTGCCAGGTTTGCCAGGAGGGTTCACCCAGTCAGGCTTCAGAGAAAAGTCCTATTCAGAAGAGGATTCTGGACAAAGGGCTTTCATTTAACTTGTACAGAAAAAAGGCAATGAATTAAAAATGTAAATGGAGTAGAATCTTGCTAATCTGCATGTTATGCTGCACCCCCATAAATGTGAAGTCTTTGCCTACTTCTCAGCAAAAAATGTAATGGCAAGATGTTGTTGTGTGGTCTTACTATTAAGATTTTGTGATTTTTACAACATTTATTACATTAAATTTACCAGTATAGTCTTCTGAATTAACATAAATAAGCAAACTAAATGACTGTTGTCAAAATAAATGAACAAAGTATATTATGTGATGCATTGTTTGCTTATTTCTTGTCTTTGTTCACTTATTCATTAATTTGCAAATGATAATAATTCACAATTCATCTGCCAGCTACTACTGTGAATTAGTAAGATTCTACTGTACGTCTTACTTTTGTTTTTTGCACTAGTACACAGTGTGACAGATAATGTATGTTCAGTTGTTGGATATACATCAATATTTGTTGTTGTTTGTCATGATGATAAAATTGAGGGTTATGCATGTCATTAGAACCTCAAGATGAAAGTAAAAGTTTAGAATGCTCTGTGTATATTTTGGGCATACTTAAAAAAGTACTCATGAAACTGGGAGTAGTCTTATGCTTTGTGATGTTTAAGAGAGAGTCTGGCTGCGAGCTGCCTTCACATTTTGGGTGATAGAATTTAGGTAGTGAATTTCTCCCGTTTCCAGTCCCAGTTATCAAAGTGGGGAGGGATTTTACAGGAATGTGGGCTTTTTTCCTTCTCTGGTCCAGTCACAATGTATACACTCAAATTGTTGAGTGAATATATATCCATAAAAATCTGTGGCTCCAAGCAATCATTTGCACTGCTTATGTTTAAGACCAGCTGCATGGGTAACACGATTGCATAGATGCCTGACAACTAAGATCTGTATTCATTAGTTTACCTCACCTACTTCCTTTTGAAGCATGTTTGTGTGATTGATAGTCTACATATTTTCTATCTGATTTCTCAGTACAATAGTACATTTGGGCAAACCTAAGGACACTTTACTGCAGTATGGATACTGAAATTCCTTCTACATTTTGAAAGCTATACTCTTCTCTTGATTTACCACTGTTCCATCCATTGACACTAACAGGAACTGATAGAATAAATTAAGGCCCTGATCCAACCAAGCCCTGAAACACATGCTTAACTGTAAGCAAGAGAATAGTCCCATTGACTTCTTAAGCACATGTTTAAGTGTGTGTTTGGACTGGGTCTTAAAAGAACCAACCCCTTTGTGTCATCATCTTCTAGTACCATGTATTGTATCATACAGCACATGTCATACTATAAACAAAAGGCTCTAAAATCTTTACTTGGTAAAGTTGATGTATGGTCAGGCATATATTTGGTAGCAGGCATTATGCTAGCACTCAGTGTAGTCAAGCTTACACAAAAACTTTAGATCATAACCATTCTGCTCATAACTTCCCAAACTCTCAGGGTGGAACTGCTCTGCGTGGCAAACAGCTGGGTTGCCTGCACTTGATTACAGGGTAGATAATCTTTCTTGCTGTGAGGAATTTTCATGCTACTTTAGGATGGAAATCACTTTGAGCCAGATGAAGCTGCCTTCTCCTTCTGTGGAAAGTTATTGCAGGTTCAGAACGCCACGCTTAATTTTTAGGTGTTAATTTCCTTCCCGTCACAGGGCCTGCTGAATTCCCAGAAAGAGTTGGGGGAGAGAGATAAGGTAAATATAGCAACTGAGTCACCTCTAATAGTGATGCAAGATAGATTAAAAAAAAGATTAGTCTGTATCAACTGGGACTTATCGATCCAAACTCATTGCTAGATGATTAAAAAAATGCAAAGAATATGAACTGTGACCCCAAACTTCTACTTCCTGGAGCAGTCAATAAATGAATGTTAAATTCCAAAACAAGAGCTGAGATTCCCCTTCCTCACATTGCTATGTAATGTATTGCACACCAGTTTGTTGTTCCTCTCCATCCCAGCAATGGCTGCATTTCAATCCTTCCGCATGCACACAGTTGTAAAACACTTCCGGACTTTGCAACAAAAATATGAGATATTCTCACTTCTGTAATGGATATTCTAGCCACAACATCTCCTAGTAGGTCTCCAACACTCTGTCAGCCTTACTGTCTCTTGAGTCCAACAATGGCATACACCCAAGGAGAAAAATCAAATTTCAAGTATCAGGTCCCTCTGGAGAATGTCATCCCTCCATCTCCTTTAATGAAACCAAGTGCCACATCAGTGGAGAGTTAAATCAAGCCACCATTTGAACTGCCAGGCTGTTGCAGTAAACCACTGAAGAAAAGAACTGATTCAAATGGGTGAAATAGGTATGTGGAACAGCACACCACAGTATACATAAAAAATAGTGGAAGAAGCTGTGGTGTTCCCGAGCAACTCAAATGCAGAGAAACCCTGTTGATCACAATATTGCTGAAAGTCTCACCAGTATTTAGTCTAGAAACGAATTGCTGAAGTGAAATCTTTGTGTGATGAGTCAACGTTCAGGTTGCTGATGTGCTCTGTGGCATGGGGACTGGTTAGGGTGACCAGATAGCAAGTGAGAAAGATCGAGATGGGGAGGCAGGGTGGTAATAGGGTCCTATATATGACAAAGCCCCTAATATTGGGACAGTCCCAATAATATTGGGATGTCTGGGGAATTTCAGAGATCAAGAGATATATTGAGTGCTTACCTGAGATTTTCAAAGTCACAAAGAGTAGTTAGATGCCAAACTCCCAGGAATTTTCAATGAGATTTGGACACCTGTTATCTGTGCCTTTGAAAATCTCCCTCTTAAAATTTACATTTAACCTCCAATTTAAATTTAAAAATTGTCAAAATGAATGATGGTCAAATCTTTGCACTCCAAAATTTATTAAGGTCCTAAGGTTTCTTGATCAGATGGCTGCCACCACTCTCTTTAATGGCCTGGAGAAGGGCTTTTTAAAACTTAGTTTGAACTATACATCACTTTCTGTCCAGGGCCAATCCAAACACATCAGTGAAACAACATTTCATGTTAGATCATCCTCAGATTTATGTATTAAGTGGAAAAATAATAGAAAACTAATGTGAACATATACATGATTGTTTTCCCCAAATACTCAAGTTGGACACAGCCCAGGGGTTCAGAACTGGTCAATGGGAGCCTAACTTACACTGTTTGCTAAATCAGCAGAGTCTGAGCTGCAAATTTAGGCAATGCACAAATACTACACAAACAAAGCAAAGCAAATATCACTTACTGAACCAATAAAGGAGATGACATATGTCTTCTTGTCAAAACAAAATAATGTGCAGAACATTAAATCATGTGCTGTTGGTGACTCACGGAGAGCAATATTTTGATTTGTTGACCTGGATTTTGTTATTGTTAGATTGCAGTATCCAATTTCTTTTAAGTACCCGTCTAACTGTAAATGTTATATTGCTCTGTGCACAGTGCTTGTGTTACTGATAAGAAAGAGAGATTAAGACAAAAGAACATAGAGACCACAATTCAATGTATGTCCCCTCAGCCGTGTGAGCAAATCCTGTATTTGGGGGCTCAAACCAGCACTTAGGTGCCTAAAACTGGTATTTTGGGTAAGCATCTCAAGAGCCCAAGTTTAAAACTGGGCTTACATGATCATTTCTATGTTTTGTCTATATAATTTTGTGTATACAGTGTCTCTATTTTAAAAAGTCAGCATTTATCAACCGTCATCACATGGCAGAATTCTAAATATAAAGAAATCATCATCATCGGTGATCCCTTGATCTGAAGATGATCACTAACACGTATTTACATAATGGTCCTGAGATGACTCAGGAGTCTGATTCTGGAACCTCAGATCCACCAGCAGTAGGTACAGACATTTCCTGGTGGGTCAGTTGCTGCTGGGAGAAAGTTCGTTCTTTTTCCTTCCTTCTCTCTCTTTTTTTCAACTTTGATGGCAAGGTGCTTCTCTTCAAAGTGGGCCAATGTCTGATGGAAGATGTGGGACCACTGAGGTAAGTTAATAACATACACCTCCCAGCTTATGATGTCCACATCAGTTTTCTTGAGATATGCTTTCAGTGTGTCTTTGTAGTGTTTCCTTTGACCACCATGGGATCTCTGACCATGGGTGAGCTGAGAGTAGAGGACAGGTTTTGGGAGGTGAGAGTTTGGCACCCACACACAATATCCAGCCCAGTGGAGTTTGTGCATGAGAATCATTGCTTCAATGCTGGTGACATTGGCTTCAATGAGGATGCTGGCATTAGTGCAGCTATCTTCCCACTTGATGTGAAGGATCTGTGACACCCAGGCACCCCGATATTCACCATCATCATGTAATTAGGATATGTTTTGTACAAAGTATGCCTTATGAGGTATCATTCTAAAAGTCTTGATCTGATAGACATTAATATCTCATTGGATTGTATGTGCTATCGTTGTATGTGAAGTTATCAGTTGGACTATGTATGTGTTACTGAAACATGTTGTGAAATTGAAAACACCCACAAGCAGCCTTTCAGGTACAACAGTAAAAAGGCCAAACAATGTTAATGGCTTATTGAGGAAATGCACACAAGCACAAGGATTTCCCCAGGAACTGTGTACAATAGAATCATCTCAGAGATAGCACTACACAGTGGAAACTGTTTGACCCCAGTCACAGCAAAAGAGCTTTCCTGCAAGTGGGAAGAAGAAATTAAGGAGGGACAATGACATCATGTACCTCACTCTCCCTACAACAACACACCTGGAAACACCTGAGGGGCAAGGACTGAACTGTGGAAAGTGATGGTCTCAGGCTAGAGGGATTTTTAGCCTGTTTATGAAAACCTGGGAAAGGCAAGGTAGATTGTGCCTTAAGAATCTGCCAGCCTGTTTATGACTCAGGGTGAGAATTTGTTAATTCATATCCCACATGTATAATGTGTTAAGCTCAGTTTGCAGTTTTGTTTATTTACTAGGGTTATCTGCTTTGATCTGTTTGCTGTCAGTTATAATCACCTAAAAATCTATCTTTTGTAGTTAATAAACTTGTTTTGTTTTTGTTTTGTCTAAAACCAGCGTGTGGAAATTATAACTTGGGGCAGAAAGTTGTTGCATATATCTCTCCACATTGAGTGTGCGGGGGTGAATTTTATGAGTTTATGCTGTACAGTTCCCTGTGCAGAGCTGATTTTAGCATCTGTGTGTGAAGCTGCAGCTGGGTGTGTCTCTATCTATGTGTATGTTGGTGAAAGAGAGAGATTGGAGAGTTTGGCAACTTATCACAGCAACACAGTGTGAAAGGGAGCCCAGGCTGGTGGGTCAGGCGGGCTCAGTGGTACCTCAGTCCCAGGTGGCACCCTGAAGAGAGGTGGGACCCATCACAGGATCTTCAGGAGGCATCACTGGTGATACCTCTCCAGACTCTTGACTTGCTTTCAATAGATCACCCAGGTTTCACATCTTTAAAGGAGTGTATAAATAATAATTGTCTTATGGACCTGAATCTTGGTATCCTGCCATAGGTCACGGTCCATGAAAAATGTGTCGGAGCAATTTCCCAAAGGAAGCACTTGTGCACTGGATACTGTGCTGGATCTCTCAGTCAATTTTTGTATTATGAGAAAGTTGGCTACTGAGGGAGCAGAAGTGCTTGACTTTCTCCAGTCTGTCCTGCTATGGTGATTTGTGGTTGGTCATATGCAAGGCCTAAAGCAGGCTGATGGAACACTTTAGTCTTCTCAATATTGAGTGAGAGTCCTAGGCTTCGGTAAGCTTGTGCAAAAAAATCCAGTGTGGGCTGAAGGTCATTCTCAGTTTGCGTTAGAATGGCCCAGTCATCAGCATGCTGAAGATCAGTAATGAATGCTCTAAGGACTTTAGACTTTGAACGGAGAAGTCAAAGATTGAAAAGCTGCAAATCCATTCTGTATTGAATGTCAACTCCACTGGGGAGGTGGTGGACCAAAATGACAGTGTTGGCACAATAATGCATCCTTGCTTAACCCCCATTATGATGACAAAAGGGTCCATTTCCAGGCCATTATAGAGAATAGTAGTAGTCATCTGATCAAGAAGCCTTAGGACCTTAATACATTTTAGAGTGCAGCCAAATCTGGCCAGCACCTTCCACAGGACTTCACAATTGATGCAGTCGAAGGCCTTTGTCAAATCGATGAAGGCCATGTACAGGTCCTGATTTTGCTCCCAAGACAATGAATAATGTTACAGATATTATTGTTGCCCTAAAACAGGGGTCGGCAACCTCTCAGAAGTGGCATGCTGAGTCTTCATTTATTCACTCTAATTTAAGGTTTTGCATGCCAGTAATACATTTTAACGTTTTAGAAGGGTCTTTCTATAAATCTATATTGTAAACTAAACTATTGTTGTATGTAAAGTAAATAACGTTTTTATTAAATGTTTAAGAAGCTTCATTTAAAAATTAAATTAAAATGCAGAGCCCCCAGGACCAGTGGCCAGATCTCAGGCAGTGTGAGTGCCACTGAAAATCAGCTCGCATGCTGCCTTTGGCACACATGCCATAGGTTGCCTACTCCTGCCCTAAAAATTACTTTAGTTTTCTTTATCCAGGGACCCACACCAGCAACTATCCTTTAGGACCTCATCCATTTTTACCTTCTCACCAGGAATCAATAGTCTTTAAGTGTATTCTGGGTGTAGTAGACATTATATTTAAATAAAGACTCAATTGATACTTTCACCAAGGGATAGGTCTACTCAGAATTCTCAGACACACCACACCCCAAACACAGGTCTAGTTTCCATCCAGTCCTACCTGAACATCATGACATTTACTTGTCTGGGTAATTAAAGGGTTATGTATTCTAGTTTGTCATTAAAGCAGAATCCAAGCCCTTTTCACATAGGATCCCATACATCACATTGCAGTGATTTTGGAAGTGGGTCACTAGATTCCTGGACAAGAAAAAGTGCCTAAATTTAATCCGGGCCAGTCATGAAGCTATAACTGTATGTATGTCTCAAGTTTGTTAATGGCAGTAAATCGGACCAGATATCCCTGGGTACTTCTCATCTATACACAAAGAACTAAGTAAAAATGAACTGTTTTATATTCATTAAAGTACTTTGGATGTTTTATAGCCAAATAAATTACTGTATCTGAAAAAGCAGCAAGCTCTGTTCAGACCAAGTATTTTCCCATCAGCACTTATCAACAGTATCATAGAATGAAGAAGAACCACTTCTCACCCTTCATGGAAACAGAAGGAGACAAAAGCAAAGAAGACTTTTCCTTCCATAGTTGTTCTGGAGAGAAAAGTAGGGAGCATTGGTGGACTGTTACATCTAATTATGTTTAAAAGGGACTTTGATCTACAGTACCTCAACGTTGGGCAGAAGGCTTGGTGCAAACCTCAAATACATCTTCAATATTTCAGTCATCATCAATGCTGATCCTTGATAAATAAGTTTAGGCAGTATGTAAAGAGCAGTATAGCAAAGTATCTGTGTATATACTCTACCTGTCATCTGTTTACTGCACATACATCAATATCTGATATAAAGTACTGTGAATTTGTTCTCTTCTGGATCCTTCCCTAACCCATATTAAATAAGGAAATTGGTATGTGGAATGTTTTGCAGATTGATCAGCTTTAGTATATGTATTGCTTTGCTTCTCTGGCCCTACTGATGTTTCCCCTTGTATTCCATAACTATAGAGCAGTGGTTACCAATCTTTAACAACCCGTGAACACCTTTCACTAAAATGTCAAGTCTCGCGAACCCCCTCCTAAAAATGAATATTTCCAGGGATTTTCTCCCTTACCTGAGTATAAATTATAAAAGCAGTGATCTTGGAAATATTACATTTGTTTTTATGACATGCTTATTACAGACTATTTATTATTTATTTATCATTACAGTATTAATTTTCTTACATTATGAAAATAGCAACACTTCCAAGAGTTCACTTTTGTAGCTTGTATCACTTTAATTAAGCCTGTTATTATAAGACGAGGCTACTATGTTTCATCACGGAATATCAGATGTGAAACAGCATGAAGGTATTTAAGAAGCCAACTCAGAGTTCCTCCTACACAAGCATTCAGGGCTTGAGCAGTCCAAGCAAACAACAAAGCTTAAACTTGTTCTTCATAATAATTTTAAAAACAACACTAGCTGCCTATTTAACTTTAAAACCAGCAAAAAAAATCCACCTCCCTTTCCATTTCTTATAAGGAGTCTTGAAGTTTAAATCTCCTCAGTGTGATAGATATGCTTGCTTTGATCTGCTTAGCTCTTGGAAGTCCCCAGGGCTCTGGGCTGCTGGCTCTGGGCTGCCCGGAGTCCCTAGGGACATCTCTGTCCACCATTAGGGATTTTTTCCCCCAAGAACCCCCTGTAACATTTCATGAACCCCGAGGGGTTCACGAATTCCAGTTTGAGAACCACTGCTATAGAGCAAGAAACCATTTTTTTAATGTTTGATCCCTATAGTTCTTATGAAGAAGAATGAGCAAAAGATGTCCAGTGCCTGGAGAAGCAATTTTGCACCATGACAAGTGTTAGCCAGATGCACTACTCTGCCCTGCAGTGACTAGGAGACACTAGCAGATTCTTCTCTTTCTGGTATCAGCTGCTTGTAGATTATATTTATTCATGCATGTAATATTTTGGGAAGTGAATATATATAATGAGGACATTAGAACAAAAGTCAGGGAACAAGAGGGATCTTTATTTCTAACTTCATACACGTACTGATTGCCACTTGCTCTCCCTGTTAGCCCAACTTTCATTTCTTTTTTTGGAAGGCACAAATTAACCTGTTCTAAAATGTGCTGAACATCTGCAGCCCTTATTGACTTCAATGAGCTTTTGAAAATCAAGCCAAAAATCTACTCCTGATATGTAAATAGGGGATATATTGTATATTCTCATCCAGTGATCTGTATGAGTGATATGTTTACTAACAACCTATTGTTGCACTCTACCTTGAAAAATATGTCCTTGAATGTTTGTTCCAATTATGTGTATTGTTAAAACTTGGCGGAAAGAGATGGCAAAGCCTTAACTATTTTGGATTATTTCTAAGAGATCTATGATAATGGTGACCATAAATTCCCTTCTGTTTGTACATACATGAGTCAGACAGTATATCTTTCTTCCACAGAACAAGACTACAATGATTAATCTTGATCTGATATCTGATGCTCATATTTGAAAGCAGCAGACTCTACAGGGCTATCATTATAGCAGATGAGTCACATTCCGTCTTGAATTTTTTGGCTAGTCCTGTTGTTCTGGGTAACATCTACAATAAGCTTTTCATATAATGATAACACTTACATGGTGTTTGACAAGTTCAAAATGCTGCCAATTAATCCTCACAACAGCTAAGTGAGATGAGTATGGATGTATTAATACCAAAGGGTTAAAGTAAAGGAGAGTGGGAGAGAAGGAAAGCACAGCTCTGCCTCTTCGGCTAAAATATATAGGTAGTTCCCTTTCCTCTCTCTGCCTTGTATAAGAAATGCTCCTTCACAGCTCCCCTTCCTCTTTAATTGGTACAGTGAAGGTTCCCGCTCCTATTTCAGTCTAATTTAACCTCTGATTATCCTTGTTTTACAGATGGAGAAACCAACTGAGAGATTAAGTGAATTGCACATGGCCACACAGTGAATGAGTGGCACCGCCAGGATTAGAACTCATAACTCCCATCCCTGTTCTCATTCCATTGCACACTTCTAAGTGTGCAGGTGGCTAAAGTATAGAGTGTGCCTTGCTCTGGATTAGCAGCAATGAATGCAACGTCTTGGGCCTCCATTACATCCTATGTATCAAGAAATGGTAAACACATTTATGCCGATCAAAATATATTTAAAGAATAAATCCACACTGGCCTTTTTAAATGTAGATGATTACTTTAAAGCAAGTTTTGGATTTTATGTACAAAAACTTACTTGACTTTGCTTACATACAAGGACTTCTGTGGATATATATTGTGTCCATTTAATTTTCAAAAGCAAGCTTCTTAGTTCTATAAATATAAACTGTCTACAATAATGGATTCCTACTGTGGCTCTCAGTGGTTAACTTTTGGACCCAAATATAAAAAGACCAGGTTTTATGCTTTCATCATAGAAATTTAAATGCCTTTCTATTTCTCATGATCCAGACTGTGTGCTAACATCTACCCTTTCTCCACTGCTTGAAGTATTTCCTGGTGGCTAATGCATGGGCATACAGTATAAATGTGGGGAAGGTAGAATACTGGCTGGAGTACTCACATGGAGTGAAATTTACCCCAGTTTGGAGGGCCAGTAGAAGACTTATGCAGCAGTTAAATCACATGTGAGCCATCAAAAGAGGGCTTGGTGATGCTAGCAATTACTGACATCTATTGGCTTTGGATCAGGTTTTATAGCTTCAACCCAGCATACTGCTTAAACCCATGCTTAGTTTTTAAGAACATAAGTAGACCCATTGGTTTGAATATGATAACTCACATGTTTAAAGTTAAGCATGTGCTTAAGTGCTTTGGTGGAGCAGGTTCTGTATTAGATACAGCACAACAAGGGATGACAGTAAGGAAGCAAGTAGTATGGGAATAAAAGAATTAGAGCAGGGAGAGAGTTGAGCCTATTACTACCCACGTATGCCTGCTGTCAGTTCCTTTATTTTGATCTTAATATATTATATCATTGTGGGCAGTGATCAAATTGAAACTCAGTGATGGAAAACCAACCCAAAACAGTAATATTTGAAGAGAGTGGGAAGCGCTATGCATGGTGCACCAGACCAGGTGAATGCACTAAATTGCTAGGAAAATGTTTGAGGTATAACTATGCAATATATTGAAGGTATCCCATACACTAGATGCTATCCCTGTATAATACATACAGTCTATTATAAATAATCAGCTGTCTGTCATAAGACCATATCACCCACAACTACCATCTCACCGCCGATAGTCATAAGAAAAAAGAATAATCTGTCTAAACACCCCCCTGCAAATGAAACTACATACTTGATCACTACATCAATTGTGTCAGGAAAAAAATTGACCGTGAAATCCCTAACAAATATCATAGCCACCATATCTTTCACTGCTGAGATAGTGATCAAATCAGCAGACAAAGGAGACGTGATTGAAATCCTCAACTGTGATAACTATGTCAATGAGGCCAACCAACAACTCTCCAACACCACTTACTATAAAGAACTCAAAGATGACCACACCCCACAATTCACACAGGAATTTAAGGACATCATTAAATCCATTATCTCCAAGAGAAATTCTGCAACCTCATACTGCATGAACCCACTGAAGGGAACCTTCTACATGCTTCCCAAGATACACAAACAAGAGAACCCAGGCAGACCCATCATATCTGGCCATGGCACTCTTAGAGGTGGAATATCAGGACTTATAAAAATTATCCTGAAACCACTCAGCACACAAATGGACAGTTTCTTCCAGGAAGCAACCAACTTCTCTAGAAACTGTGGATCATTAACAACTTTCCTCAGAATATCGTCCTTTTCACCATCCTATATGCCAACATTCCTCACCATGATAGCACCACTGCCTGCCTCAAATATCTACAAGACATTGGACAATACTCAAATAGTCACTTCAAACACATCCATTTCATCCTCACTCATAATAGCTTTACATTTAACAACAAACACTTTGTCCGAGCCATGGGTCCAGCCGTGGGTACTAGGATGACTCCCAAATATGCCAACCTTTCGTGGGTCACCTTGAGGAAAAATTTCTAGAAAAATGCACTACAAAACCCGTGATATACTTGAGACATATTGATGATGTTTTCATTCTCTAGACAGATGACCTAGACACCTCCATAGATTTCCACCACGACAACATCCATCATTCATCCATCAAGCTCTGTCTAGAACAATCCCACACCAGCATCAACTTATTGAATGCTACAATCAGCTTCAGCAATGGAACCCTACAGACAACTATATACAAGAAACCTCTGGATCACCCTACTTGCCTCCACAGATCCAGTAACCACCCCAACACATCAAGAAATCTGTTATCTACATATACTAAGCACTCAGATATCCCGAATATATTTCAAGGAGACAGTCTGAGATTCACACTTTAACATACCTAAAACTGCCTTCACCAGACAAAGACATGCCATCAGGAAAGTAGATTGCATTATGGAATAGGCCATCCAAATGCCCTGAGAGAATCTGTTTCAATACAGAACCCCCTTCCCACTATTGACTGCACATGCCTATTTGTCACCTACCACGCCATACTGGAACCCATACAGGGTATCACTAAACAGTTACAACCCATACTTGATGGGGACCACATCATGAAAAAAATCTTTACCAAACCCATTCCTCTTGTCTTTAAACAATGTCTCAACCTCACCAAATTCATAATCAGAAGCAAGCTCCCCATAGACCAGGACCCATCAAATCAAAGTGTCACCAAACCCTGCCAGAACAATAGATGCAAACCTTACAGACGTATCTCCACTGCCATGATGATTGCCCCCCATGATTCACCTCTCAAGATCAATGGGTCATACACATGCCTATCACAACATATGGTGTATCTCATCTCGTGCATCAAATGCTTCAACAAGTATGTGGGTAAAAGCAGACAGACAATCACTACACTCTTGGATAAACTCAGAAAGAAGAACGATCAAAGAAAAAACACCTTATCACCCGTGAATGAACACTTTTCACAAAGTGATCACTTTGTATCTGACCTATCAGTCCTCATCTTGAAAGGAAACCTACATAATACCTTCAAAAGATGAGTTTGAGAATGTACATTCATAACTCTGATAGACACTAAAAATTATGGTGTCAGCAGAGACTGGTTTTATGGTTCATTACAACAATTTGAAACCTACTAATCCTCCTTTGTCCTATGAGTACAAAAGTGTTGATTGCCAATGTTAAATGGTTTCTTGCAACACCTTGCTATCTCCCCTTGTATTTAGCTGACACTCTGGTGACCTTTTCCAGACGTGAAAAAGCTCTGAAACTCAAAAGCTTGTCTCTTTCACCAACAGAAGTTGGTCCATTAAAAGATACTACTTCATCTACCTCATCTCTCTAATTAAAACTAAATCAAAAGTGGTTTTTAAATCTTATGTTTTCCAGTCAACTTATTTACCATGCAGCCTTTGTCATCCTGGTTAGAGAATAATTTTTGTTTTGGACACTTATCTATCTTACCACACACCGTCCTCTTGCCACTGAAAGTCCAAGTACACTATATCAACTGGATCACCATTATCCACATGCTTGTTGACACTCTCAAAAGAATTCTAATATATTGGTGAGGTCTGACTTCCTTTTACAAAAATCATTGTTGACTTTTCCCCAACATATCAGGTTCATTTATGTGTCTGACATTCTTTTCTTAACTATAGTTTCAACCAATTTGTCTGGTAGTGAAGTTAGACTCACTGTCCTGTAATTGCCAGGATCACCGCTGGAGCCTTTTTAAAAAATTGGCATTGCATAAGCTATCCTCCAGTCATCTGGTACAGAGCCTGATTTCAGTGATAGGTTACATACTACACTTAGTAGTTCTACAATTTTATATTTGAGTTCCTTCAAAACTCTTTTGGGGGAATACCATCTGGTCATGATGACTTATTACTGTTTAATTTATCAATTTGTTAAACAAGCAATGGAACAGAAAGCCCAACAGATTGAAAAAGAAAAAAAGTGACCTATTTTGTGCACTGGAGACAACAAACATAGGAAAATGTGGGTTACTCTTAAAGCTAGTAGAATAATATTAGAGATGAATGGATCTGATGATTTTTTCCATCAATCATCAGATTGTTGTGTGTGTATATTTTTCCATTAATTGGCATGCACTAACATTTATATCACAATTACCCCAGGTTTGCAATACAAAAGACACACCAAAAAAGGTTGTATGCAGTTCTTAATTACCAAACATGGGCCTTATGCATGGGCAAACATAATTCATCATGGGGATGTGTAAACGGATGGGCTATCTCACCAGCCTAGGAAAGAACTAGTGTCACACCTAAGGCTGTTTCAGACCACTGCCTAAGGGCACAACTTATTATTCAATCATACAAAAATTTATGACGTAACAAAACAAAGCAATATCCTACCCAGAACAGGCTGCAGTCCCCAGAGCTCTTTGTCTTTGCCTCTGTCAGCCCCAGTAAGAAGACACACCCTTTTCTTCTATCCCCTGCTGAGTCATGTGACAAGCAGGCTGCCCTGTTATGACAATTGGTTTATAACTTTTTCCTGCTTAGGAATTTATAATGGAAAGTAGGTTAAGTTATTTTTACTAAAGAATGTTATAAACAGGTGCAAGAGAAGCAGACAGGAAAGAACAGAGAGACTAAATTAGTCCAATCAAAAAAGCCACATTGATGTAATTCAAGGACTATGTTAAAATCATATTTAGTAAAAACAGAAGCTGTGGAGGCAGAAGTTAATGAACCAAAGTTGGACAGGACTCAGTGGCAACAGGGTAGCAGGCTCCTGGCTCCTTCTGAGCCAACTCACCCCTCCTGGTCTCCATCCCTCCTTGAACTCACTGCCTTCCCAGCTTTTAGCCCTGTTAACAAGGCTGCAGGTGGGTCCAGTTTCTAGGCTAGTCTTAGCTAGTTGTCCAGCCCCAACCCATTTCCCAGATTGGGGCTAGAGTGGCAGGAGCTGATTAGGGCTTCACCTACAATGCCCTGCCACACACCTCCCTTCCCAAGTAACCAGAAGCCGGGGAGCAGGAGGGGCTTGGTTCAGCCCCTTCTTCTCCTCTTCGAGAGGTGACTTTGGTGCAGCCTACTGCCCTGTGCTGGGAGGTCCCCTGGCCCCTTCTTGCGGGACTTGTCAGTTCCCCACCCATAAAACCCACAGTGTGTGCGGGGTGGATGGTCCCATAGCTCTACTTCTGCCCAGAGATCTGCAAACCAATCACAACAACCAGGTGGTTGGCCTCCCGGTTGCTCCCCCTTCTTGCCTGGCAGGGGAACTGGGTGGGTCTGGCCCCCACACCAGCCATTCTGGGCCTATGGTGCAGGTACTAAGCCCAAGGGGGCGTGGCTCTTGTTGCCAGGAGGATTCTCCTGCAGGCATTCCCTGAGGCTTTCCCCTTTTATGTTGTGTAAAGCCCCCCGCTCAATCCAGTAGAATGCGATTGTAAGATTTGTAACTTTTCAGTCATTGCTAGAATCATGAAGTTCTGTAACCTTTTGCAAACTTTGTAACTTTTAGTCATTGTTAGCATAGCCTTTTAAATTTTGTAACTTTTGCAAGCTTTATAACCTTTTCAGTTACCGCTTGTATAACCTCCAAACTTTGCAATATTCCATCAAGCAATCAGGGAGAGTGTGAACAAGGGGAGTGTGTGTGGGAGATAAGGGAGTGTAAACAAGGCAGTATACGTGGGACTGGGTGGAGAGGAACTGCAAGGAGAAAAGAGCCAGGAGCCAGGTGTGTCTGATGTAATCTGTCCTGAGAAGGCAATCATGAGGTGTAAGGAAAGAAGAACCTGGTATGGCTAACAGGAACGAGGTCTGGGAATGCTTCTCGGTGATGAACACAGAAGGAAAACTCAGTGTACGTGACAGGAGCTGACCAGTTCCAATAAAAGGAAGAAAGCATGCTCATAAGCTCTTTTTCTTCTTGACCTGCTCGCCGGCCCAGCTCCATGACCGCAGGTGGACACACCAGATCTACTATGCTTTGGGTTCTTGGCTTCCTATGCTGCCTCCGGTAACTTTCCACCTGTGTGAGTGTGTGGGTGCATGAGGGTATGCATGCATTGAATGTGTGTATGCATGAATAAGTTCCATCCCTTTTCTGTTTGATCCAATAGCAGCATTTAATAAAACCAATATAAATGTAACCCTGGGTTGGTTCCTAGTGAAATTGAGGTAACACTTTAAACCTTGGAACTCCTCTTCTGGGTTTCCACAGAGGGGCACCCCGTCAGTCACTCGCTCTCCCCTTCTCTCCTGTCTTCCCTCTGGCTTTGTCATCTAGTACCTGCATCTGCAACGCCAGCAGACCAGTTTACCTGGGCGATGAGGACTCCTTTAGCCTCCTCTCTCCTTTTCTCCAGGCCTCTCTTGGCGGGAGGTTCTCTTTGCTTCTTCCCCCAGTCCAGGGTGCAGCCTGTCCATGCCTCCCTTTGGGCAAAGTCCACCTCAGCATACTCCTCCATCCTTTTGATGGCGGCCTCCACGGCCATCGGCTGGTGCCTCTGGACTCAGACCTGCATGTTCTCCAGGAGGCCCTGCACAAATTTCTTGAGAATCACCCGGTCCATTATTTCTCCCACCATCTGGGTGTCGGGCATAGCCACCATGTAGCCCAGACGGTCAACTTTTGGCAAAAGCTCAGAGCCGCAAATCCCCTCACCGCTGGGCTGCCCAAAACTTTTGCCTGTACTTCTCGGCCGACAGCCCATTCAGTCCAGGATAGCAGCCTTCGCAATCTCATAATCTTTGGCCTGGTCATTGCTTAAGGCCATATAGGCCAGCTGCACCTCACCAGCCAGATAAGGAGCTAGTCTTAGGACCCATGTTGCCTTATCCCAGCCTGCGCCCATGGCTACCCATTCGAAAGTACATAGGAAGGCATCGGGGTCATCAGTGGAGCCCATTTTACAGAGACCCAGCCCGGTCATGCAGTTTCCATCACTGCTCGGGGATTCACCACTTGGTGCAGGAGCTGCTGCTGTATATTGGCCTGCTCCCGGATGAAGTCCTGGCGGGTTTTTTTGTTATTCAGCCTGCCATGCAAGTAAGGCCTGACTCTTGGCCAGGTGGAAAGCCTGCAGGGTCTTCTGCAGCTCCTCCTGCTGCTTAATCAGCCACTCCACTGTGCCCTCCATTCTCTTGGGTTGCCATTCCCTGGGCAGTAGCTTTCAGGTCCCAGACAAGCCCCCATGTGTAACAAGGTGTTAACCATGCTCTGCTGGGTTCAGCCTCCTGGCCTGACTCCCCAATGAGTCAGGACCACTTCAAGCTGGTGGTCTTTATTCCTCTGTCTTGTCCACACCAACAAACTCCCAACTATTTACAGAGTATTTACAGGTTTGGCCTAGCACAGGTCTCAGTGGCAACAGGCTCCTTCTGAGCCTACTCTCCCCTCCTGGTCTCCACCCCCCGCCCAACCGCGTTTAGTCCCTGTTAATGAGGCTGGCATGTGGGGCCAGTTTCCAGACCAGTGCTAGCTAGTTGCCCAGCCCCAACTCATTTCCCTGATTGGGCTGGAGTGGCAGGAGCTGATTAGGGCTTCCTCTGCAGCCCCCTGCCACATCTCTCCACTCAAACCATTCTCCAGCTCTGTTGACTTTATCATCAAACTCCCATTCAATCAAGTCCTCAACCTGAGAGCCATCTTCAGCCCCTTCCTCTCTCTTCCCTAGCATAACCAGATTGTGTGCAAATCTTGCTGCTTCTTCTACCATGACATTTCTAAGATTTGTCTTTTTCTCTTTGTCCAATGCACCCAAATTCCCATCTAGATCTTCATCATCTGTTGTCTTGATTACCATAGCCTCTTGTTCACCACACTAGCCAATACCCACATCCCTTCCACACACAACCCCACCAATCCATTCCGAATGCACCTTCTAAAATAATGTTTCTTGCCTATTAATATGACTCTATCACCATCCTCTTTCGTGTTCCTCCACTGATTCTCCTTCTTCCATGGCATCAAGTTCAAGTGTCATGTCCTCAGCTCCAAAGCCTGTAGAACTACCACAGTGAAGCAAAGACAGAACTTTGACAGCAATATTTCTGAAGCAGTCTGCATCTATGCTCACTGGCATGATGGACTATTTGTCACTCACTAACTCACTCAGACAGAAACTCAAGCAACAAGATAATATTATCCTCAAACCTCACCTACATTATCTTCTGTTATTGTTTTCAGCAAATTCTGCAGCAGGGGTTAGAATTCTGTAATTCTATAGCAGATTGTAACCTGTAAACTTATTTACTAGAGCACACTACAAACTTCTGCCAAGTTTCAGGGGCAATCAGCAATTCATCACTCCCAACATTCCAGTATATCTATATTCCATCTAACAATTTCTCATTCTACTCTATTTTATTAGCCCCTAAGAGTGCATCAAGAATTTGCTTTGGATTCCTTCCCAAAGAGGAGCACAGGCTGCCAAAAGGATCTCCTCACATATGTGCCTCCAGTCCTCTTGTGCTCACACCTGCAGCTTCCCACACATCCAATGAATCAAAAAAATCACAGCCTGAGAGTGAGTAGTGTTCTGCCAGATCCTGCTGAGGGTACTGTACTAGACTGCACTTGTTAAAGGTTGAAGTACAGCCTTATTTAAAGAGTGCCCAGGATAAGATGCAGAATTTATTTCCCTTAGGACCAGAAATATTTTTGTTCAGACTTGTACGTATCATAACCTTTAAATCTTTGCCAAAGAGCCTGGCTGTCAAGGGAAACTCCTTCCTCATCATCACTGATCCCTCACTTCTCCTCCCCACATCACATTCCTCTGGCTTTCCTTATATTCCTACATTCATCAATCACCCTTAGGCATGCGTGGGTGAAATTTGGTAGTGGCTCCCTTTTGTTGCATTTTAACCCTTTTTGGGGTGGTTGTTTGTAAACAATCTCTGTAAAGTTAGCATCCAAGGAGCTTAAAGGGGCATGGTCCATGCTTTCAGTTCATTTTTAATTGTACTCCTCTCCCAGACATCCCCACCCCAGGCAGTTTATTCCTGCTATGGACAGAAAGGAAGACTGCAGAGGAAGACTGTTCATGGTTGCAGAGTAAAGGCTCAAATTAGTGCAATTTTTGCAGCCTTAATGCACCTCCCTTGGTGGGACAGTTAAGCAAGTTTCATCCCTAAAGGAAGTCTCTGGCTCACATCATTGTTGACCATGGCTGGATTTGAAAAGGTCAAAGATTAGTGTGTGTAGTATTCCTTCTTCTGGTTAAAAGTTAAGAGCAAATTTACAGTAAGTCTCTTTCATAACATTTTTATTGCTTCTAGAGGCCAAGATTTTATGATTTTTTTTCTGTTTTATGAAAGAGTATTCTTTATTTTATGAAAGGCTTACAGTATACTACAGTTAATATCTAAATCCCAGTCCTGTATACACTTATGTATGTGCCAAACTTTAAGCATGTAAGTAGTCCCATTGACTTTGACAGACCTACTATGTTATAATTTACAATAGTGAAACTGCATTATTTTGGATTATTATCATAGGGTACATTTTTTTTAAAATATGGAATAGTTTTTCTATAGCATCTTTGATGTTCGGGGTATCCCAAAGCACTATGTAGGATTCCATGCATTCTGCAGCAAGCTTTCTTGATTTCTGTGAAGCTCCACTGATACATTCTGAGACAATTGGAAATTGTGTGGCAATATTAACATAGCACAGACTCATTACAGAAAATAGTATTTTAATTAAATGCATCTAGCCATGCAGTACAGTGTCAAATTCCAAGTAGAAAACTTTGAAACACTTGTTCTTTGATCAAATACAAGATCTATTTCACAAACTCTTTATTATTGACATTGTAGCAAAGAAATACCACTCATTATGGATGGACTACAGATAGCTCCCACTGCCACCTCCTAGTACAAGTGTGCAGGCTGCAAAAAGCTTCCTTTGTCTGCTTATTCCCTGACTGTGACATTGCAATGGCAGATTTTTGTAGCCCATACATCAGGTGTGAACAAAGACAGGTAAAAACATGAAAAGACAGTATATAGCCCAAGGGAAAGAATATACAATTTATAGTCAGATGGGAAAGTGAACATGCTTACATGCTAGGAAACTCTTGGAAAAAATATACTCTAGTTGTCATAAACAGATGGTTAAGGGTTAATGTCTCTTTTACCTGTAAAGGGTTAAGAAACTCAGTAAACCTGGCTGACACCTAACCAGAGGACCAATAGGGGGACAAGATACTTTCAGATCTTGGTGGAAGGAAGTCTTTGTTTGTACTTTTTGTTTTTGTTTGTTGTTCGTTCTCGGGACTGAGAGGGACGGGACATCATTCCAGGCTCTCCCAATCTTTCTGAATCAGTCTTTCATGTTTCAAAATTGTAAGTAATAGCTACGCAAGGTGGATTAGTCTTATGTTTGTTTTCTCAACTTGTAAAGGTTTCTTTTTGCTGGAAGGATTTTTTCCTCTGTTTGCTGTAACTTTGAATCTAAGGCTGGGCGGGGGGGTCCCTCTGGTCTATATGATTCTGAGTACCCTGTAAAGCATTTTCCATCCTGATTTTACAGAGATAATTTTTACCTTTTCTTTCTTTAATTAAAAGCTTTCTTTTTAAGAACCTGATTGATTTTTCCTTGTTTTAAGATCCAAGGGATTGGGTCTGAACTCACCAGGGATTGGTGGGGAGAAAGGAGGGGAGATGGTTAATTCCTCTTTGTTTTAAGATCCAAGGAGTTTGGATCTGTGTGAAGCCTCTCAAAGCAACCCAGGGAGGGGAAAGTCTGGGGGGAAAAGGAAGGGGATGGTTAATTTCTCCTTGTTTTAAGACCCAAGGGGTTTGGATCTGGGTTCCCCAGGGAAGGTTTTGGGAGAACAGAAAGTGTGCCAGACACTAAATTCTGGCTAGTGGCAGCGTACCAGATCTAAGCTAGTAATTAAGCTTAGAAGTGTTCATGCAGGTCCCCACTTTTTGTATTCTAAAGTTCAAAGTGGGGAAAAAAACTTGACACTAGTATAAGCTTAGAAAACTAAATTCAAGTAAAATATAAAGTATTAAAGAGAAACATATTTTCAGCAGGAAGTTATATAGCTATGTAAAACAGGAAACACTTTTTTTTTTAGATAGCCAGTCCTTCTAACATGACAATTGTTAGTTTTTCTATCCATCGGCCTTGCAAAAGGAGGAGTTAGCAAGATCACCAGAGCACTGTATCACATTTTCAGTGATCTACGGGAAAGTAGTTTGGTAGTTCCTAGCTGAGTTCCTAGTGAACCCCTTTATCCACATCACAATTTGCACCAGGTGGCAACCCTGTTGGCGTCCTACATTGAGTGGCCTAGAATTGAGTGGGTAGACTAAGCCTATGCTATTAATATAAATATGTTGAGGGACATAGTCACAGAATTGCAGTGTAGCCTAGCTACAAAATGTGATTAAAGTCCAGCCTAAAGCACAAATTGGAACCATGTTTGTAACTGAAATGGGGGACAACCATGTCATTAACAGGTTCCCTGTAGGCAGGGCCTTAACTATCCTCTTACCTCTAGTGGTGGTTACTCCAGATCGGGAGTGAGGCAGATTGGTGGGTGGGACAATTGTACTGTTTGGCTTTGTGTTTATTCTGTGGTTACAGTTCAGTTTAAAAAAAAAGTATGTCCTGTTTTATATAGCTTTTTTCTTTAACTTCCTGCTGAAAATATGTTTCTCTTTAATACTTAATATTTTACTTGAATTTAGTTTTGCTAATCTGGCACTGCTCGTGGACTAAATTCAAAACCAAACAAAGGGCATTAATCAGCTTTTGCAAAAGAGATAGGCAGAACTAGATGCGCCTGTCATAAACAGATAGCTAAGGGTTAATGTCTCTTTCACCTGGAAAGAAGTAACCTGAAACACCTGACCAGAGGACCAATCAGGAAACCAGCCTTTTTCAAATCTGGGTGGAGGGAAGTTTGTGTGTGAGTTCTTTGTTCTGGTCTTGTGCCTGTCTCTCTCTCGGCTATGAGAGGATTTCTGTTTCCTGCCTTTCTAATCTCCTGTTTCCCAGTTGTAAGTATAAAAAGATAGGTTTTTTTTTTTTTGTATTTACATGTGTGTAATTGCTGGAGTGCTTTGAATTGTATTCTTTTTGAATAAGGCTGTTTATTCATATTTCTTTTAAGCAATTGACCCTGTATTTGTCACCTTAATACAAAGAGACCATTTTTATGTATTTTTCTTTCTTTTTACATAAAGCTTTCTTTTAAGACCTGTTGGAGTTTTTTTGGGGGGGAACTCCAGGGAACTGAGTCTGTATTCACCAGGGAATTGGTGGGAGGAAGGAGTCAGGGGGGAAAATCTCTGTGTGTTAAATTTATTAGCCTAACTTTGCATACCCTCTGGGTGAAGAGGAAAGTGCTTGTGTTTTCCAGGACTGGAAATAGAGAGGGTGGAATCCCTCTGTTTAGATTCATGGAGCTTGCTTCTGTGTATCTCTCCAGGAACTTGGAAGGGAGAAGGGAAGGGAAATGGTTTATTCCCCTTTGTTGTGAAACTCAAGGAATTTGGGTCTTGGGGTCCTCAGGGAAGGTTTCTAGGGGGACCAGAGTGCCCCAAAACACTCTAATTTTTTGGGTGGTGGCAGCTTTACCAGGTCCAAGCTGGTAACTAAGCTTGGAGGTTTTCATGCTAACCTCGATATTTTGGACGCTAAGGTCCAAATCTGGGAATAGGTTATGACATGGTGGCAGCGTTTGTGGGAAAGATAGAATCCAGAAGCCAGTAGGAATATTATATTTTTCTTTTCTCTGCTAGGGGCTTTTAAGCAGAGAGAAACAGTTTGGTTTTAAAGGGAACCAGAGAGATTTTTTTTTCTTTCTCTGCTCTCTCTTGCAGTTTCTGGCTTGCATATTAAGCAAGGAACCATTAAGAAGCTATTAAGGGTCTTTTGTGATAATAGCACTCCCATTGAGAGTCATTACCAGCACAATACACATGCAAATAAAGTGATTTTTCCGGTTTACTTTACATTGAAAAGATTAGCTAGAGGAAGAAAGGGAAAAAGGCACTGTTGCTAGGCAGACCCCAGGAGGCAACAGAGCCTGCAGTTCAGACAATAAACACCAGAGGGCACCCCAACACAAGAAAACAGGAACCATGCCTTCCAAGACAAAAATGGAAGCCAAAGAACAAATCAAAGAAGCTGAACACAGACGACAACTGGAAAAAAGACAAAAAGAGGTGGAGATGAAAGAAAAGAAAGAAAGCATCAAACTGGCAGCCTACAAAAGAGAACAAGCAGCCAAAGAGGCAGCCCACAAAAGAAAACTAGAAGAAGAAGAGGTGGCCCATCGCAGGAAACAAGAAGAAGAAGAGGCAGCCCACTGCCGAGACATGGAAAAACAACAAAAAGAAAGTGAAGAGAAGGAAAAACAGAAAAAACATGAACTGGACTTAGCGCAGGCTGGGCAGCATGCGCCAGCCAATCCTAACAACCCTTCACCAATTATGGTTCCACATCACAGGAAATTTCCCACCTACAAGGCAGGTGATAACACTGAGGCCTTCTTGGAAAATTTTGAAAGAGCCTGTCTTGGGTACAGCATCCCTGAAAACCAGTACATGGTAGAAATGAGGCCACAGCTCAGTGGACCTTTAGCAGAGGTGGCAGCTGAAATGCCTAAGGAGAACATGAACGACTATAAACTTTTTCAAACCAAGGCCAGATACAGAATGGGGATAACCCCGGATCATGTCCGTCGGCGTTTCAGAACCCAAAAGTGGACACCAGATGTGTCATTTCCCAAACACGCCTACTACGTTGGGAAAAATTATGAGGCCTCGACCCAGTGACCCATCAGATGGAAGATGCTTTAAGTGTAATGAACTGGGACATATCAAGGCCAACTGCCCAAAGAACGCCATCCGAGTGCAGTTCATTACACCACCATTACCCAAAAGATCCCCAGGCCCAGATGCCTCTCAAATACCCTTGGAGCGAAGGGAAAATTTGAGAGTGGATGGAAAGAAGGTTACTGCGTGGAGAGACACGGGGGCACAAGTGTCAGCTATCCACCAATTCTTCGTAGACCCCAAATTCATCAACCCAAAGGCCCAAGTGACAATTTACCCCTTCATGTCACAAGCTGTAGACTTGCCTACAGCTCAACTGCCTGTCCAGTACAAAGGCTGGTCAGGAATGTGGACTTTTGCAGTCTATGACAACTATCCCGTCCCCATGCTACTGGAGGAAGACTTGGCCAACCAGGTGAAGCGGGCCAAGAGAGTGGGAATGGTTACATGCAGCCAAACCAGGCAAGCTTCCAGACCCATTCCTGTTCCTGAGCCGCCCACAGGGGCCCCGTCTGTGTTACCAGAGACCCAGACAGAGGTAGTGGACCCGGATTCCATGCCAACCACTGAAACAGCCACAGCACCTCCAGTCCCAGGCCCGGAACTGGAACAGCAACCAGCACCAGCAAGTGCAACCACATCTTCAAACTCAACGACAGAGGGCGCCAGCAAGCCAGAACTGGCAGAAGCAGCAGACAGCCATACCCAAAAGGCTCAGCCAAAGCCTGAAATACCCTCAGGTGCACCAGCGGAGAGCGGTTCACCAGCAACAGAAACAACCCCATCACCTACATCACTTCCAGAGGGACCAAGCCCAAGTCCACAATCTGAGGAAGAACTGGTAACCCCAGCCTCAAGGGAACAGTTCCAGACTGAGCAGGAAGCAGATGACAGAATGCGTGGGTGGCGACACGGAGCACCCCACCGCCTCTCAGCTCTTCTAATCGATCCCGGTTTGTTATAGACCAAGGACTTTTATACAAGGAGATTCTTTCTGGTGGATACTGGGAAAAATGGCAGCCGCAAAAACAGTTGGCGGTTCCAACTAAGTACCGGGGGAAGCTCTTAAGCTTAGCCCATGATCATCCCAGTGGCCATGCTGGGGTGAACAGAACCAAGGACCGGTTGGGGAAGTCCTTCCACTGGGAGGGGATGGACAAGGACGTTGCCAAGTATGTCCGGTCTTGTGAGGTATGCCAAAGAGTGGGAAAACCCCAAGACCAAGTCAAGGCCCCTCTCCAGCCACTCCCCATAATTGAGGTCCCATTTCAGCGAGTAGCTGTGGATATTCTGGGTCCTTTCCCAAAAAAGACACCCAGAGGAAAGCAGTACGTACTGACTTTCGTGGACTTTGCTACCCGATGGCCGGAAGCAGTAGCTCTAGGCAACACCAGGGCTAACACTGTGTGCCTGGCCCTAACAAACATTTTTGCCAGGGTAACTTGGCCCTCCGACATCCTTACAGATTCAGGATCTAATTTCCTGGCAGGGACCATGCAAAAACTGTGGGAAACTCATGGGGTGAACCACTTGGTTGCCACCCTGTACCACCATCAAACCAATGGCCTGGTGGAAAGGTTTAATGAAACTTTGGGGGCCATGATACATAAATTTGTCAATGAACACTCCAATAATTGGGACCTAGTGTTGCAGCAGTTGCTGTTTGCCTACAGGGCTGTACCACATCCCAGTTTAGGGTTTTCACCATTTGAACTTGTGTATGGTCTCGAGGTTAAGGGGCCATTACAGTTGGTGAAGCAGCAATGGGAGGGGTTTACGCCTTCTCCAGGAACTAACTTTCTGAACTTTGTAAGCAACCTACAAAACACCCTCCGACACTCTTTAGCCCTTGCTAAAGAAAACCTAAAGGATGCTCAGGAAGAGCAAAAGGCCTGGTATGACAAACATACCAGAGAACGTTCCTTCAAGGTAGAAGACCAGGTTATGGTCTTGAAGGCGCAACAGGCCCATAAAATGGAAGCATCATGGAAAGGGCCATTCACAGTCCAAGAGCGCCTGGGAACTGTGAACTACCTCATAGCATTTCCCAATTCCTCACTAAAGCCCAGAGTGTACTATGTTAATTCTCTCAAGCCTTTCTATTCCAGAGACTTATAGGTTTGTCAGTTTACAGTTCAGGGAGATGATGCTGAGTGGCCTGACGGTGTCTACTAAGAAGGGAAAAAAGACAGTGGCGTGGAAGAGGTGAACCTCTCAACCACCCTGGAACGTCTGCAGCGGCGACAAATCAAGGAGCTGTGCACTAGCTTCGCCCCATTGTTTTCAGCCACCCCAGGACGGACTGAACGGACATACCACTCCATTGACACAGGTAATGCTCATCCCATTAGAACCCCACCCTACTGGGTGTCTCCTCATGCCCAAGCTGCTATAGAACGGGAGATCCAGAACATGCTACAGATGGGTATAATCCACTCATCTACCAGTGCATGGGCATCTCCAGTGGTTCTGGTACCCAAAGCAGATGGGGAAATACGCTTTTGCGTGGACTACCGTAAGCTAAATGCGGTAACTCGTCCGGACAACTATCCAATGCCACGCACCAATGAGCTATTGGAGAAGTTGGGACGTGCCCAGTTCATCTCTACAATAGACTTAACCAAGGGGTACTGGCAAGTACCACTAGATGAACCTGCCAAGAAAAGGTCAGCATTCGTCACCCATGCAGGGGTGTTTGAATTCAATGTCCTTCCTTTCGGGCTTCAAAATGCACCCGCCACCTTCCAGAGGCTGGTAGATGGTCTACTAGCAGGACTGGGAGAATATGCAGTTGCCTACCTCGATGATGTGGCCATTTTTTCGAACTCCTGGCCCGAACACCTACTACACCTGGAAAAGGTCTTTGAGCGCATCAGGCAGGCCAGACTAACTGTTAAGGCCAAAAAGTGTCAAATAGGCCAAAACAGAGTGACTTACCTGGGGCACCAGGTGGGTCGAGGAACCATAAACCCCCTACAGGCCAAGGTGGATGCTATCCAAAAGTGGCCTGTCCCAAGGTCAAAGAAACAGGTCCAATCCTTCTTAGGCTTGACCGGATACTACAGGCGATTTGTACCCCACTACAGCCAAATCGCTGCCCCACTGACCGACCTGACCAAAAAGACCCAGCCAAATGCAGTTAACTGGACTAATGAGTGTCAAAAGGCCTTTACCCAGCTTAAGGCGATGCTCATGTCTGACCTGTGCTCAGGGCCCCGGATTTTGACAAGCCATTCCTAGTAACCACGGATGCATCTGAGCGTGGTATAGGAGCAGTTCTCATGCAGGAAGCAACAGATCACAACTTCCATCCTGTCATGTTTCTCAGCAAGAAACTGTCTGAGAGGGAAAGTCACTGGTCAGTCAGTGAAAAGGAATGCTATGCCATTGTGTACGCCCTGGAAAAGCTATGCCCATATGTTTGAGGATGGCGGTTCCAGCTACAAACTGACCATGCTGCACTACAGTGGCTTCATACTGCCAAGGGGAACAACAAGAAACTTCTTCGTTGGAGTTTAGCTCTCCAAAATTTTAATTTTGAAATTCAGCACATCTCAGGAGCTTCTACCAAAGTAGTGGATGCACTCTCCCATAAGAGTTTCCCAGAATCCAGTAGTTAAAAAGTGTTCTTAAAATGTAGAAGTCTGTTAGTTATATACTTAGTGGTATATGTAAAGGTGCATGTGTTGTATTAATCTGTTTATTTTAAAGTTCTAGGAGGAAATCGCTGCCAGTGAGCTTCCCCACTGTCTGCAATTTGGGGGGCGTGTCATAAACAGATAGCTAAGGGTTAATGTCTCTTTCACCTGGAAAGAAGTAAACTGAAACACCTGACCAGAGGACCAATCAGGAAACCAGCCTTTTTCAAATCTGGGTGGAGGGAAGTTTGTGTGTGACTCCTCTATTCTGGTCTTCTGCCTGTCTCTCTCTCGGCTATGAGAGGATTTCTGTTTCCTGCCTTTCTAATCTCCTGTTTCCCAGTTGTAAGTACAAAAGATAGGTTTGTTTTTTTGTATTTACATGTGTGTAATTGCTGGAGTGTTTTGAATTGTATTCTTTTTGAATAAGGCTGTTTATTCATATTTCTTGTAAGCAATTGACCCTGTATTTGTCACCTTAATACAAAGAGACCATTTTTATGTATTTTTCTTTCTTTTTACAAAAAGCTTTCTTTTAAGACCTGTTGGAGTTTTTCTTTGGGGGGGGAACTCCAGGGAATTGAGTCTGTACTCACCAGGGAATTGGTGGGAGGAAGGAGTCAGGGGGGAAAATCTCTCTGTGTTAAATTTATTAGCCTAACTTTGCATACCCTCTGGGTGAAGAGGAAAGTGCTTGTGTTTTCCAGGACTGGAAATAGAGAGGGTGGAATCCCTCTTTTTAGATTCACGGAGCTTGCTTCTGTGTATCTCTCCAGGAACTTGGAAGGGAGAAGGGAAGGGAAATGGTTTATTCCCCTTTGTTGTGAAACTCAAGGAATTTGGGTCTTGGGGTCCCCAGGGAAGGTTTCTGGGGGGACCAGAGTGTCCCAAAACACTCTAATTTTTTGGGTGGTGGCAGCTTTACCAGGTCCAAGCTGGTAACTAAGCTTGGAGGTTTTCATGCTAACCCCATATTTGGACGCTAAGGTCCAAATCTGGGAATAGGTTATGACAGGGCCTCAGAGCCTTGTTAACTCCAGAAATATTACATTAGCAATAGAAATCTCAATAGCAATAGTACAGGGTGAACGGTTGGACCCTTGTCTTAATTAAATGATTTCCTAGTTCCTCTCAGCTTGTTTATTGAAAAACCTTTCCAGTACAGATATTCACTTGACTAGGTGTTAGCTAAAGTATCTTTCAAAGTGGAAAAAAAAATTAAACTGTTTGCACAGAAAATTTTACAAACTTGCAGCTCACAGGGATGGTTTTCACCTGCCTGCCTGCAATCTGTACTAATACAAATGTGTGATATCAAAAAATAGCAAATATGTAGAATCTGCTCAAGTGTGATAGGACAGGGCAGGAGACCTGCTAGAATTCACTAATCGTATGTGACAAGTGAACACAGCACAATGCATGCATGGAAACAATGAATTGGACACTTGCCTGTTTCAGCAAAGAATCTGTCACCTACATTTTATCTGTCCTTTATTTTTTTTTCTGACAAGATGGCTTTAGATAGGACACTTTTTCCTCCCTCTCTCCAAAATTTATTTTTCTTGTAAACTTCTTTTAAATGAAGGATTTTTTAATATATGTCGGTTGTCAAGCAAAAAATTTAATTTGATGCAACATGAAGCTTATTTCTGACATCAAACTGTGCAGAAGTAGTGAATCAATAGGTAGTAAAGGTTGAACAGTTGGTCTCCAGTTTGTCCCCATAAAAACAGGTGAAAATTTACAACTTATGAAATGTGGAACAAAAATCTGGACTTTGAAACACATGCTGGACTTGTGCTGTTTTGAAAGAAGTGCAAGGTCATGCATTTAGGGACTAACAACAAGAATTTTTGCTATGAACTGGGAACATATGAGTTCGAAGTGACAGGGGAGGAGAAAGTCCTAGGTATATTAGTTGATCACAGGATAATTATAAGCCACCAATGTGTTGCATCTGTGAAAAAGGCAAATGCACTCCTAGGATGCATCAGGCGAGGTATTTCCAATAAAGACAAGGAAGTGTTAGTACTATTATACAAGGCACTGGTGAGACCTCATCTGGAATATTGTGCGCAATTCTGGTCTCCCATGTTTAAGAAAGATGAATTCAAAGTGGAACAGGTGCAGTGAAGGGCTACTAGGATGATCTGAGGAATGGAAAACCTACCTTATGAGAGGAGACTCAAAGAGCTCGGCTTGTTTAGCCTAACCAAAAGAAGGCTGAGGGGAGATATGACTGCTCCCTATAAATACATCAAAAGGATAAAGATCAGGGAGGGAGTTATTTAAGTTGAATGCCAATGTGGATACAAGAACAAATGGATATAAACTGGTCATCCACAAGTTCAGGCTAGAAATTAGATGGAGGTTTCTAATCAAGAGATGATTGAAGTTCTGGAGCAGTCTTCCAAGAGGAGAAGTAGGGGCAAAAGACCTAATTGGCTTCAAGACTGAGCTTGATAAGTTTATCGAGGGGATCATATGATGAGACTGCCTACAATGGCATGTAGCCAATATGCTAGCAGCAAATGTTTCTAATGGCTGGTGATGGGACACTAGATGGGGCGGTCTCTGAGTTACCTTTTTTCATTTGCAGACCCCTAAAAAAATTACAAATGGAAGTGTGGACCCCTTTGGCAATCTTAGACGTAGTCTATGGACTACAGGTTGAAAACCACTCTTCTATGGTAACGACAACCTTTTGTGGACCCTTTAGATATGGTCTGCAACCCCTCCAGGTGTCCACAGACCACAGGTTGAAAACCATTGTTTTTAATGCATGGGGCCAGCTTCACTGGTGCACTTCAGCTGCTATGCACTGCTTCAGATACAGGGCAGCCATAAACCCAGTTTAAATGGACAGTTAAGATAGTTTATGGCTGCTTTGTGTCACCAGAGCAGTACAAAGCAGCCAGAATATTTTGGTAAATCTGGCTCATAAGCCAAAGGGTTTATTGGTTTAGAATGCATGCATGTGTGTGAGATATAATATGTAAGCCTCCCATGTGCCTGTTGGCTAGGAGAGTTTAGGAGGAGTAGAAGCTGCAACTTGTTCTACTGTGCATTTGTATCTAAGTTTGGCGATAGAACAGTTTTACCTGCTGAAAAGAGAGCTGCTGTACAAATAGCTGTCTTGGAGTTGAACAGATACAGCTGCACAATTTCTCTCATTTCTTGGCCGACCCTTCTGTGTTAAAAAAGCCGGCATTAGTTACAAAAAAAAGCCCTAGTGTATGCTTCTAATTCTTCAGTATCCACCAGGGAATACAAAATTTGGCAACAAGGATGAGACATTCACCTGGCACTGATTTGGACTGGTTAAAAGATTTCCTATTTGCTCCTAGAAAAATCAGTGTGAATTCGATCCACAAGAGAAAAAAAATATTAGAGTCTTCCGAAAATTGTTTAAATGGCTGTGTTTAGGGTGGAGGAGGGCTTTATTACAATGAAAAGGGAAGGCTTTAATGCTGATATTAATCATTTGAAACAGTATTTCATAGCTCATTAAATTGCAACTGAGATAAAATGTAGTGAAGTATTTTGGATTGCAATGAGGAGAATAAAGTACGAGCGTTGACAGATTTATCATCATCATATAGTGCAAGTGGTGGAATTCACTGATTTTTAGAGAGAGATGAGGTCTCCAAAACAGAAATTATTGAAAATATTACAAGCTATACTCGTAAAATCAATTAGAAGAGGAAATATTTTCAGAGGACCTGGCAAACTTGAAGAAAATGTCAATCTAGATCATGCCTGCATGGTATATTGCATGACAAATTTGTTTGTGACAGGTGAAGCTCTAAACTAAGAGACTGCTTGCTGCAAACTGCATATACTGAAGAATTAATGGTACCATTTGCTGGATTTTTTAATCAACTAAAGGAAGCATGCAACAACTGGAAAAACCTATTTAGCAGAGGTCTGATCCAAACCCAGTTGCAGTCACTGGAAAGACTCCCATTTATTTGTTGGGGTTTAGATCAGCAAGGGGTCAAAGGGCTGTGATCAGGCACCAGAATCACACAGTAGGACCCCCTGATGCCCTTGCAGAGAGCCATTGGTGGCAACTGGCACTTGCACAAAGGGTCATCTGCAAATATCCCATTATAGGATTGGTGCCTTGATTCGATTTGTTAACACACACAAAAGTCTCAGAAATATCTATAAGTAAATATAGAAGATTGATCCAATGTAGCAGGCTTTCCTAGCAAGCTCAAGGCTGAACTCCAAACACCACACAAACCTGAAGGGCCTGGTTCACAGCCACCCTTCATAAACTGAACTGCATGGTTCCATCCATAAACACAATTGTCAGTTTCTAGCTCTGTCTGCCAGTTTTAATAAAACATCATCTGACTTTTCCATAATTCACAGGAACATTTATAGTCAAATATTGAAAATGAGCTGGCCCAACATTCGTTCATTTTGTTAAAATGAATGAACACGCACTTTAAGCTACTTTAATAGGCAAATCCTAAACCAACAGCAGTTTTCATATAACATTCACTTTTCAAGTATATTAAAGAAATCTCCCTTCACTGTAAAAAGCCTAAAGTACTAGTACTAGACATTTTCCTAATCCCTCTGATCTCTTCCAAAGTTGTTGTCTGCTTTGATTTCCAGATTTGTTGCTGGTTTTTTGGTCATTTCCTGGTAGAAATATTTACTCCAGATTACACCTCACCATTTTCTCAATCTCTCTTTGTCTGCTTTCTCCCTCACCTTCTAAAGCAGTGGTGGGCAACCTGCAGCCCATTAGGGTAATCCGCTGGTGGGCCATCAGACTGTGTTTAAATTTGCACAGCTCCCAGTGGCCACGGTTCGCCATTCCCAGCCAATGGGAGTTGTGGGAAGCAATGGCCAGAATGTCCCTCTTGCCCGTGCCACTTTCTGCAGCTCCCACTGGCCAGGAATGGCAAACCGCGGCCACGGGGAGCTGCGGGCAGCCATGCAAATGTAAACAAACTGTCTGGTAGCCCGTCACTGGATTACCCTGATGGGCCGTGTGCAGCCTGCAGGTTGCCCACCACTGCTCTAAAGCATTACAGATTAGTAACCTACCTTTGCTGCTCATTCAACTAGTAAATAACTTGTTGCACCTCACCTTTGCAGGCTGCTGTTCTTCATACTAAGGTCACAAAGTCTAAACCAGGCAAAAGTTAGAAAATGTGCAACCTTAATTTGGCCCCCTTGTGCACATACATTATGATACAGTCTTTAATCACGTGATCACATACTATTTTTTCCCCATTAATGAATAATATGGCTGGAAATCACTGAATGGGTAGCCCTTCATTTTCTTTCTAGCTTCATCATTCAATGTGTAGCCAAGGCCTTATTTACAACACACCATTAAAACGCTGAATGAAATTCTGAATTAGAACTTTCTTCCTAGATTTTCTATGGCAGTTATCATCATAGTATCTGAGTATCTCATCAGCATAAATTAATACATTTTTACAACACTCCTGTGAGGGAGGGACGGAGGTATTGTAAATCTAATGTACTCAGTGCTTTTTTTGCCTCTTTTTTTTTACGAACAAGGTCAGCTCCCAGACTATTGCACTGGGCAGCACAGCATGGGGAGGAGGTGACCAGTCCTCTGTGGAGAAAGAAGTGGTTAAGGACTATTTAGAAAAGCTGGATGGGCACAAGTCCATGGGGCCGGATGCACTGCATCCAAGGTTGCTAAAGGAGTTGGAGGATGCGACTGCAGAGGCATTGGCCATTATTCTTGAAAACTCATGGCGATTGGGAGGAGTTCCCAGATGACTGGAAAAAGGCTAATGTAGTGCCCATCTTTAAAAAAGGAAAGGAAGAGGATCTGGGGAACTACAGGCCAGTCAGCCTCACCTCAGTCCCAGGAAAAATCACAGAGCAGGTCCTCAAGGAGTCAATTCCGAAGCACTTAGAGGAGAGAAAAGTGATCAGGAACAGTCAGCATGGATTTACCAAGGGCAAGTCATGCCTGACTCATCTAATTGCCTTTTATGATGAGATAATTGGCTCTGTGGATGAGGGGAAAACAGTGGACATGTTCTTCCTTGACGTTAGCAAAGCTTTTGATACCGTCTCCCACAGTATTCTTGCCAGCAAGTTAAAGAAGTATGGGCTGGATGAATGGACTATAAGGTGGATAGAAAGCGGGCTAGATCTTCAGGTAGTGATCAATGGCTCCATGTCTAGTTGGCAGCCAGTATCAGGTGGAGTGCCCCAAGCGTCAATCCTGGGGCTGGTTTTGTTCAATATGTTCATTAATGATCTGGAGGATGGCATCGATTGCACCCTCAGTAAGTTTGCAGATGACACTAAACTGGGAGGAGTGATAGATACACTGGAGAGTAGAAATAGGATACAGAGGGACCTAGACAAATTAGAAGATTGGGCCAAAAGAAATCTGATGAGGTTCAACAAGGACAAGTGCTGAGTTCTGCACTTAAGATGGAAGAATCCCATGCACTGCTACACACTAGGGACCAAGTGGCTAGGCAGAAGTTCTGCAGAAAAGAACCTAGGGGTTACAGTGGACGAGAAGCTGGATGTGAGTCAACAGTGTGCCCTTGTTGCCAAGAAGGCTAACAGCATTTTGGGCTGTATAAGTAGGAACATTGCCAGCAGATCGAGGGACGTGATCATTCCTCTTTATTCGGCATTGATGAAGCCTCACCTGGAGTACTGCTTCCAGTTTTGGGCCCCACACTACAAGAAGGATGTGGAGAAATTGGAAAGGGTCCAGCGGAGGGCAACAAAAATGATTAGGGGGCTGAAGCACATGACTTATGAGGAGAGGCTGAGGGAACTGGAATTATTTAGTCTGCAGAAGAGAAGACTGAGGGGGGATTTGATAGCTGCTTTCAACTACCTGAAAGGGGGTTCTAAAGAGGATGGATCTAGACTGTTCTCAGTGGTAACAGATGACAGAACAAGGAGTAATGGTCTCAAGTTGCAGTGGGGGAGGTTTAGGTTGTATATTAGTAAAAACTTTTTCACTAGGAGGGTGGTGAATCACTGGACTGGGTTACCTAGGGAGGTGGTGGAGTCTGCTTCCTTAGAGGTTTTTAAGGTCAGGCTTGACAAAGCCCTGGCTGGGATGATTTAGTTGGGGATTGGTCCTGCTTTGAGCAGGGGGTTGGACTAGATGACCTCCTGAGGTCCCTTCCAACCCTGATAATCTATGATTCTATGTTTTCCTTATTTCACAGGACGGGAACTGAGGCACAGAGAGATTAAAGAGAAAATTGTAAAAAGTGTTCAACAATTTTCAGTGCCCAACATGAGACGTCCTGGAATTGGTTTTCCAGAATTTAATATTTTTAGAGCACTTTATATGTTCAAAGCACAACTCCAATCAACTTCAGTTGCAGCTGTGAGCATTCAGCATTTCTGCAAATCTGGCCACGTGTCTCACCTTAGGAACCCCAAGAATGAAGAACATACAATTAATGACCACCTGTGAAAAGTTAGGTTTGAGTGACTTGCCTAGCATCACATTGAAACTGGCAGAAGCAGGAATGGAATCCTATTCTCCAGGGCGGCATTCAACTCCTTTTTCCATGAGACCATCCTTTTTCTTCCTACAGTCCCCCATTACATTTACTATACTTTCGAACCTCTGCAACAAATGAGGCAGAGTCCCTACAGCCACCAGCCTCGTTCACTACACAAACCATAGCCTTCAATAGAAATTGGATCAGGCCCTAATTCTTCAATTGTCTCTGATCATCATCACTATCTAATCCTCATAGTCCTAAAAGAAGTCAAATGTGTGCAAGATCTGACATGTCAGATAGCAATACCAGTGATACGTCAAGATGGCAATGAGTGACAGATTCCTAAAGACCTGTTGTCTCGTTTGTTTTCATTATACTCCCCTGGGAAAGGAAGTAAGTCACTTGCTTAAAATTCATTTACTTCATTTTGCAATTGAGAGGAATGCTTATCTGTTGTTATGAATTCATTTTTCAGATTATTGCTAAGGTGGTCATTTTCCTTCAAAATTTCCTGGGGCATTAATGGCATCACTGCCATAAAAATAACTAGAATGGTACACATCTGATGTTCCATGCACCATGCTACATAGTGGGGCGAACGGGAGGGGTGCACGGGGCACTACTGCTGCCCTTTCCTGGGCTTGCTCCTGTGTATAATAGTTCTCTGTGGAAAGATTGTGGAGTTCTTTGTTTCCCTCATTGTGCAAAGAACTGAACTTTGGAACTAAAGGTCCTTTCAAATCCAGATGCTGCATGTACACTATGTTTAATAGGTCTGGCATTTGTATTTGTACAGACATGTATAATTGTAATCACTTCATATTTAACATTCAGGTGGAGTTTTACATTTCCAAGGCACTCTATGGCTGAGATTCACCCCTGTGCAGACAGCCAGCAAAAGGCCACTTGGGTCACGCTTAAGCGTGGAGCACAGCATAGCGGGGTCTCCCGAGGATCTGTAAGGGAACCAGTGCTGTTCAACATATTCATCAATGATCTGGTAAATGTGCTAAACAATGAGGTGACAAAGTTTGCAGATAATACCAAATTACTCTAGATAGTTAACTCCAAAACCGAATGCGAAGAGTTACAAAGCGATCTCACAAAACTGGGTGACTGGGCAACTAAACAGCAGATGGAATTTAAGGTTGATAAGTGCAAAATAATGCACACAGGAAAAAAATAATCACAACTATACATATAAAAACAATGGGGTCTAAATTAGCTGTTATTACTCAAACAAGAGATCTTGGCGTCATTGTGGGTAGTTCTCTGAAAACATCTGTTCAAAATGCAGACACAGTAAAAAAAGCTAACAATGTTATGAACCCTTAGGAAAGGGCCAATAAGCCAGAAAATATCATAATGTCACTATATAAATTCATGGTAGACCCACACTTTGAATATTGCGTGCAGTTCTGGTTACCCCACCTCAAAAAAGATATATTAGAATTGGAAAAAGCACAGAGAATGGTAACGAAAACGATTAGGGATATGGAATAGCTTCCATACGAGGAGAGATTAAAAAGACGGATTTTTCATCTTGGAAAAGAGATAACTAAGGAGGGGCTAGGATAACAGTCTATAAAATCATGAATGTTGTGGAGAAAGTGAATAAGGAAGTGTTATTTACCCCTTCACATAACACAAGAACATAGAGTCTCCCAATAAAATCTATAAGCAACAGGTTTAAAACAAACATACAGACATACTTCCTTACACACTGCATAGTCAACCTGTGGAACTCATTGACGGGGATGTTATGAAGGCCAAAAGTATAAGTGGGTGCAAAAAATTAGATAAGTTCCTGCAATATAGGTCCATCAAAGCTACTAGCCAAAATGGTCAGGGACATAACACCATGCTCTGGGAATCCTAGATCATATACAGCTTTGGACATTAGAATGTGTTCAATTTAATGAGTAACTGTTGGCCCGGATACTAGTGTCAACCGTTCCCTTTTACAGAAAATACCCATAGCTGTCACTTGAACTGCAATCAGAAATATGCAGAAGGACATCAGCTGAATGCCTCATCACACCAAAGCTAGGTTTACACTTGGAGCTAGGGATTTGATTCTCAGTTTGAGCAGCCAAACTCTCGCTAGCTCTTATTAAGCTAGTACCCTAAAAATAGTAGTTTAGCTGTGGTAGCAGGTGCAGTGGCAAACAGCATGGGCTAGCTGCACCAAGTACAAACACAACAGGACCCTGTGGGTACATAACTGGGGCTGCTATCTCATGCTGCTGCTCACCTCTGCCTGTGCTGCTGTGGCTACATTACTATTGTTAGTAGTATACTAGCTTGATGAGAGCTAGCAGAGGTATGTCTATTTGAACTGGGAATCACACTGCAGCTCTAAGTGTTGACGTAGCCTTGTGCATTTCATCAAAAACATTACACGTGTACTGTGCGTTTTTAAAATTGGTAAATTTTAAAATTGGTAAATAGAGTTCAGCAGTATCCATACTTAGCTCTATAAAAAGGCTAGCTGTTTGGGTCAGTTCTGAGTTCAGGAACATGGCCAGTTTATAATGGTACAATTCTTCTTAAATTAGGCTTTGAATATATAGCTATTATGACTTTAGTGTTCTGTATACAGGTGGTAGAAAATCAGATTCAGAGGAAATTTTAAAATTTTGAAACTGTCTCTGTTTCACAGGGTTTGAAATGTACTCAATTATCTGTTTTTGTTTACATTTCTGTGACATTTTTATCATTTGTTAAATCAAAACATTTAGCCACATAATGTTCAAAATCACTATCAAACACTTATGTTTACCAAAACCCACATTTTTGTTCAGTAACTGAACACCATTATATACATATTTTGATTATAAAATATTGATTAAAAATGTGACAGAAACGTTAGTGGAAAAATGAAAAATTTTCACTAACATTCAATTCTTTTTAAGAAAGCCTCTTTTGGTCAGAAAAACGTTGTGCTAAAATATGTGACCAGCTCTAGTTGTGCATTATGCACCCAAGTACTGATGCACTATTTTTAATAAATGCACTGGTGAGCCTTAAAATATGCAAATTGTCTCAAATAATTCTGACCTGGGTCCTGCACACACTTACAGTCATGACTAACTTAAGGTATGTGAGTAGTTTCATTAACATCAATGTGACTACTATGTGCTTAAATTTATTCATGTGTTTGTAGGCCTACATTTGTGTTTTCTGCTAGTTAACCTCAGTATTTGAGTGTTCAAGGACTTTTGTATAGTAAGTACAGGGAAGTAGAAAGATGAAGTGCATATACTGAGGTAAGCGTATCTATTTATTTGGTAAGATTTTGATAGTCACCTCAGTAGTATTTTCTGATATTATATTATTTATTTATTTTTATTTTGAGATAATGTATCCTGTTTCTGCAATATATTTCACAATCTCTGATGCTTCCGCTTTACCAATTCAGTTTGTTGTCTTGCATTATGTGGTGAAATAATATATGTTCTGATTAGGCTCTGACTACAGAGTTATTGGTAGATAAATCCTGTGATTTTCTTCTTCTGATTATTGCATTTTAAACTGTGTTTATGACAGATTGTTTGACATATTAGGCATAACGAAGAGGCTAATAAATGGTATTACTGAAATCCATGTAGAAGACAGTTCAGACCTTAGGAAACAGGAAAACTGTGTTAATTATAGAAAGAAGATTGAATTCTGAAAGTACTGGAGGGGTTGTTTTAAGGATGTTTATCTTCAATACTTTATGGAAAAAGTCAAAAGAACACATCCATATCACCAAATATGTATAATACTTAGTCCTGCTGTGAGTGCAGGGGACTGGACTAAATGACCTCTCGAGGTCCCTTCCAGTTCTATGATTCTATGATAAAATTAATCAAAGCTGAGCAGTTGTTAAATTAGTATCGTCCCAAATGTTTTCCAAGGCATGAAAAGGAATGATCCACATGTTTAAACTCGTGCCATCAAGAAAAGTGGTGCGACAGATGGGATTAGTGACACCACATCCCAACCATGACACTTATCTTGCTTAAAAATTGTGTAATAACGTGATCCTTGTATGTTCTGTTCACAGTGTCTTTGCCAGGGTTCGATCCAGACAAGGTTGTGTATAGCCAGTTGGCAGCTGTCAATTCCATAGGTCACCTCGAAGACGGCATCTCCAAGGAACACACCAACATGCCTCCCTTGGTAGTCTGTCACACACTGATCCAAACATAGGAAATTCTATAGATGGCCTGTTGCTCTGAAAACAGGCCTCAGTACATTTGTCAATGTGACGTGTTTAAGGTGGATACCATCCTGTGTGGACTACAGAGAGAGGAGCCGCAGAATCAGTCATCATCATTGTGCCTGGACAGACTGAAAAACTCCAATGGTGAGGGTGACCTATGATGGAGATGGCCAATTCTGTGTGGTAACTAATCAAAGAAAATACTTATACTTGGAGTGTCAGGTGACAGATCCAAATTTCTGTTTTACCCCAAGGCAGCCTGTCTTAATAGGAAACACAGTGATTTCTCCTGTCCCTACTTTTCAAATACCACCATCGTTCCAACTGACCCAGTCTATCAGGATTTAACTATTCAGAGTACTCCAACATTTCTTGTTTATATTCCTTCCCTGTCGTCACAGCTGAAACAACTAATGAGTCAAAAAGACACGCCCCACAGACAGATCACCAGTGATATAGATAAAGCAAAGAAATCTATTGTTCAGGTAGTTGATGAAGGTGATGAGGTTTTAACAATACCTTGGATAGAAATTAGGTTAAAGGGATGGATTACTAGCCAAGGAATTGCTATAGGTATTATTTTCATTGTTTTGGGGTGCATGCCCTGTAAAATCAACAAATTTAAAGAAAGTGAACAGGTAGCTTCTCAACCCATGCAAGTAACAGACACTGAGATGGCCCAGTATGTACCTATGATACTTGCAATAGGTATATATCAGGTATCACCCTTATGCTGCCATTATTCCACAGCAGAAGGCTGAGATTGACTGAAATCTTCCCTGCAAATAACTAATCAGGACATTCTATGTGATGGGGTTTGTTAGCAATCATCCCATCTAAGGGGGAGCTGTAGCCCATAGGGGAAGTTTGTCCCATTATATTCACCCTGTTATATTCACTGGCTTGCCTTTTACTATATTCAGCTGTACATCACAGCTAAGCTGTAATGCAAGAAATCTACAGGCCTATATCCTGTAAGATATTAGCTGGAGCATTAATTAGCATAAGTGTTGTTAAGTAGGCTGTAACCTTTGGCACAGATCTTCCGTCACCTTTAGGTGGGAACTAAGGGTATGGCTACACTTGCACTTCAAAGCGCTGCCGTGGCTTTTGAGTGTGGTCGCAGCGCCAGCACTGGGAGAGAGCTCTCCCAGTGCTGCATGTACTATGGATGTAGCTTGCAGAGCTGGGAGCTGTGCTCTCAGCGCTGCGGCACTGTTTACACTGAGGCTTTACAGCGCTGTATCTTGCAGCGCTCAGGGGGGTGTTTTTTTCACACCTCTGAGCGTGAAAGTTGCAGCGCTGTAAAGCGCCAGTGTAGCCATGGCCTAAGAAGAGCTTGCTCAAGGGAAGGGGTTAAAATGTTCCACTCAGTGCGACCACAAAGAACATGGAAATAATGACTGCAAATCAGCTTAAGCAAGAGGTGACGGCATGATCACGCGCTGAAATGGTAGTTATACATGTCAATATGTTAACCTATAGAATAAGTACACCTCAGTATTATATTGGTGAAAAGGCTGAATATGGGCATAATAATGGGTGTGGAGGACTGAGCATGAGCAGATGATGCTCAGGCTCGATAACAGGGCAGTCACCATGTGGTCTGGGGCTGTTCTTTCCTGGGCCTCTTCCATTGCTGTCTGCTTCTTTTCTACTTGACCCTTCAACTCGCTGGGAAACTTGGACCATCGGACAATGCATGTCAGAGACAGGGCTGATCCTGTTGTCTCTGAACACAAAGTCCTCAGCCAATGGTGCAAGTATGCAATTCTAAAAGCTTATGCTTACAATGATATCACAGATTACCCTGGTCCTGTATTATCTTTATCTTGTTATGTGGCTTGGATCTTTTCTAGCTTTCTCTATTATTTTAATAAACTTATCTAAGGTTTTGCCCTCAGTGTGAGTGTCCTTGTTATTCACTCCGAGACTCCCCACAAGAAATTGAACACCATAGTGCAAATTCTGTGTAGCCTGATTCTGGCTGAAGAACCTTATTGTAGTCAGATCAACTGGTCATTAATCTAAACATTATCAACCATAAAAAGGGTCAGGGAACAGACCCTAAAGATATTTAAAGTTAATTCAATAAAGTCTTCTCAGGATATTGCAGGAAATTGCCATTTTTGTCACAAATATGTGTACATTATATTTGGAAATATATATCTGGCATACTCCTTTATCTCATTATCAAGATAAATGAGATGCTGTGAGTAAAGCTTATATTTTTAATGACAGTGCTTTTCTGTTTTCTAGTTTTCTCTTCTTTCTCAAGTTTTTCCCATCACAACTAAGCTGAAGTGATTTTTTTCCTCTTCTGAGCTCAACTTAAATCAAATGAGTCTCTAAACAGTTTCTAATTTTCTACTCATCATTGCTACTTTATAGCTCTGTAATAAAAAAAACTCCTCTGGAGTGTAAATGAACATAATCTCCTAAAGAACTCTAAATTCTCCTTCTTAACATTGTTCTCGCTTGCATCAGCTGGTTTTTTCTCTCTTCTCTAAGGTACTCCAAGACTTCAGGAATCTTAAATGTTTTTAAAATGTTCTTCCTTTTAGGATCCTGTAATATTTGCCCTTCTTTTGACAGAGTGGTTGATTCTCTTTGTGCTATAGGGTTCAGCTTTATTTTAATTCTCCTTTCTGATGGATGATTATTATGATGGATATTTATATTAAAAAATTATGCAGCATTTTAATACCCAAATAGTTCTATATCAGTATTTCTGTAACAGGAAGATTGACCAGTCTATGAATGTATAACATGTAAGTTAGATTCTACTAAGGGTTTTTTTGTTTTTTTTTTTTGGAAATGCCTAGTTCACTTCAAGCTTGGGAACAGCTTCATCAAATCGTCCTTGCAACTAAACGTCCAACCCCAAAGTGATCCTTGTAATGTTCTCCTTATATTTCCAATTAGCACTGTCTCTTGCAAGCCACATCATGATTTTAACATAGAGACAACTATGTAACCCCTAGGTGGAGGCCCCGCATATAGCTCAATAGTCACCTACACATGGAAAGCATTTTTGAGCCATATGCTTATGTCATACAGCAAAAGCACAGAGAGAGAACCTGGATCCAAATAAAGATGCACGAGGAAAGGCAAGAAGGAAACTAAACATATCTCATTGACTGTGCTTGGAACCCGTTAGCTGTATTGAAGATGATTAGCATGGCTAAAAACTATTAGAAACTACACATACCTTTGGCATCAAGAAGACATGTAGAGAAGAGCTGGCAAACTCAAATTATTTGCACAATCTGTTTATGAGGACTTTGCAGGTCAGAGAAAATCCTACATGAAAAGATAAGGGCAGAGCTGTTTCTTGCATGTTTGAGAGCTGACCTAACCTCTACGTTCTCTGGAATGAAGTGGAAACTTGGTGAGTGAAAATCACTGCTGCGCCTACTAGCAATAATGTGCAGTGCTTGCTGACCATATGGTTATACAGTGTTTGGTGCTGGAGAAGTGCCTGCTGCAGACAGTTGGGGTCCTACTTCACTTCCTGTCTCCACGTTTTTCCTTTCAACTTTGGTAAAAATTTTGAACCTGATCTAATGGGAATCAATGCTCTTTGGATCAGACCCTTTTTGGGAAACTGTTTGAATAACCTATATCTCTGTATGGCAATATGTCACTTAGCTAGGTTGGTTTTTTTTATGTTGCATCATGCTTTTGTCGCAGCTTTTGCTTTTCCTCCTTACTCACACAGCATAACACATGGAAGAATATGGGATATTTTGAGTGGGTAATAAGGCTGAACGCATACTTAGAAGCGAAGGTGCAGAAGGTTTATATTAGAAAAAGTCTTATGAGTTAATTTGCTTTTATATACAGTAGCCTTTTATAATAAGATTTAAAATGTAAATGAAAGGGACATCTACAAACTATTAGAATTGCCTTGCTTTTCCTTAGCATCATGTATTTTTATATCAACTGGGACTGAGGCCAAAGCACTCCTTTAAGCCTTTTCTCCTTCCCCCTGAGAGACAAATATATATTACAATCTATATGTTTTATGTATAAAGCGACTTACTGAAATCCACAAACGTGTTATTGAAGAGGTAAAAAAAAATTTCTTTCAGCTGACCTTGTTTAGGCAAGTATCAGAGGGTAGCCGTGTTAGTCTGGATCTGTAAAAGCAGCAAAGAATCCTGTGGCACCTTATAGACTAACAGACGTTTTGGAGCATGAGCTTTCGTGGGTGAATACCCACTTCCTCAGATGCATGTAATGGAAATATCCAGGGGCAGGTATATATATGTGTGCTAGCAAGCAAGCTAGAGATAACGAGGTCAGTTCAATCAGGGAGGATGAGGCCCTGTTCTAGCAGTTGAGGTGTGAAAACCAAGAGAGGAGAAACTGGTTCTGTAATTGGCAAGCCATTCACAGTCTTTGTTCAGTCCTGAGCTGATGGTGTCAAATTTGCAGATGAACTGAAGCTCAGCAGTTTCTCTTTGAAGTCTGGTCCTGAAGTTTTTTTGCTGCAGGATGGCCACCTTAAGGTCTGCTATAGTGTGGCCAGGGAGGTTGAAGTGCTCTCCTACAGGTTTTTGTATATTGCCATTCCTAATGTCTGATTTGTGTCCATTTATCCTTTTCCGTAGAGACTGTCCAGTTTGGCCGATGTACATAGCAGAGGGGCATTGCTGGCATATGATGGCGTATATTACATTGGTGGATGTGCAGGTGAATGAACCAGTGATGGTGTGGCTGATCTGGTTAGGTCCTGTGATGGTGTCGCTGGTGTAGATATGTGGGCAGAGTTGGCATCGAGGTTTGTTGCATGGATTGGTTCCTGAGCAAGAGTTATTATGGTGTGGTGTGCAGTTACTGGTGAGAATATGTTTCAGGTTGGCAGGTTGTCTGTGGGCAAGGATTGGCCTGCCACCCAAGGCTTGTGAAAGTGTGGGATCACTACAAAATCTCCACCAAGCATTCTCAAAACTACAATACCCGCACGAGGAAATAAGGAAACAGATCAACAGAGCCAGACGTGTACCCAGAAGCCTCCTACTGCAAGACAAGCCCAAGAGAGAAACCAACAGGACTCCACTGGCCATCACATACAGCCCCCAGCTAAAACCCCTCCAACGCATCATCAAGGATCTACAACCCATCCTGGACAATGATCCCACACTTTCACAAGCCTTGGGTGGCAGGCCAATTACAGAACCAGTTTCTCCTCTCTTGGTTTTCACACCTCAACTGCTAGAACAGGGCCTCATCCTCCCTGATTGAACTGACCTCGTTATCTCTAGCTTGCTTGCTAGCACACATATATATACCTGCCCCTGGATATTTCCATTACATGCATCTGAGGAAGTGGGTATTCACCCATGAAAGCTCATGCTCCAAAACGTCTGTTAGTCTATAAGGTGCCACAGGATTCTTTGCTGCTTGTTTAGGCACTGTTCCTTAGTTGAAATTTGTTTGTGTCTGTGAGAGAGAGGAGGACAGAGAGGGGTGGGATGAAAGAGATACCTCTGATGGCATTCAAACTATTTGCTTACAGTCAGGGCTGGCGCTTCCATTAGGCGATCCTAGGCAGTCGCCTAGGGCACCAGGATTTGGGGGGGTGGGGGGGGGCGGCATTTTGTGTGCTCCCACAGGGCGCATGGGAGCTTCTGGTTCCACGACTGTCGCGCCGCCGAAGAAGGACCTTCTGCCAACGTGCTGTGGAAAACAGCAGCAGGCAATTGAGAAACTCAATGACTGCAGCTGTCGCCTGCGGCATTTCGACGGAGGGTTCTTCTTCGGCTGCGCGACGGGAGTGGAACCAGAAGCTCCCCCGCGCCCCATGGGGAGTGCACAAAATGCCGCCCCCAAAATTCTGCCTAGGGCACCAGAAACTCTGGCGCCGCTCCTGCTTACAGTAATTGTCTCAGAAGAGGCCTGATCCTGTTCCCACTGAAGTAAATGGCAAAATTCCAAATGAACTGAGTGGGAACAAGCCTTTATTGAGCAGCATTCCTTTTTCTGTAGCTCTGGACTAAATTTGCTTTAAACATAAATATGCTTTTTATTATATCAAATTAATGAAATTCATATAGGAACAATACCAACCTAATGACATTCAGATCGCACAAAGAAAAAGATAATACAAAAAAAGAAAAGAAAAGGGTAAAATCAAAAGAGAACCAATAAATAGTGACACTATATGAATATAATCCAAGCCAAAGACTATGTAAAGATGGAGTCAAGATTGAGAGTACATGTATGTAGTCCCTTCCCTCCTGTTCTCTGAATTCCCCACATCTCTTACATCTCCCTGTGTTCCCTGCATTCACCCCCACAAACCTCTCCCTCCTGTGCCACACATTTCCTTGCACACGTGCCAATTTCCCCCTCCCTCTTCCACTTCACATTTCCCTATATGCACACACCAGTTTTCCCCTCCAGTTTTATGCACTAGCCTCTGTCAGCAGAGGCTAGTGCATAAAAATATTCTCCTTTAGAGAAACTCATGAAGGGCCCACTATTTCAAAATGGCCATCGCCGCCCATTGTTTCCAGTGAAAGTGAAGCCAGCAGCCGTCTTTGCTAAGAACAGTCTGTTGCCTCATCTCATGGAGAACAATGGAGGAATACAGTCATTTTGAAAGAGTGGGATTCTCTGTAGTGCAGCAGTTGTAAAGAATAATGGGGAAAAGTATAACTAATCCTAAAAAGTCTTCAAATGTAGCCTGTGCATAAGATTTCAGTGTGTTTTAGCTAAAAAGGAAGTTTGAATCATGTGCATTATTTCATTGTCAAGATCATTTGGGAGAAAAAAACCAGGATGACATTGAATGCTAAATTTCATAAGAGATCCCTTGTAAAGTTAGTTCTAACTAATTAACCAATGAACTTTTAAGTACATTTTGTACTTATAGAATAAGTGATTTAATTTTGGGGAGGTTAAGGTGTATTAGTTGTACACAACAAAGTGTTTGAATCCCTGCTTTAAGTGCAAAACTTTACCTTAACTATGGAACCACAAGCAGGACTTCCACAATAATAATAATAATAATAATAATTAATAAATAATAAATATATTTATATTACCATAGTACCTATGAGCCTCAGTCATGGATTGGAACCCTAGTGTGCTATGCACTGTACAAACACAGAACAAAAAGACTTCCCCTGCTCCACCAAGCAATGAATAAGTCTGTTTGAGAACATACCATTAATTAACAAGAAACATAAAGTGCTAAACATAGAAATTACAAGACTATTAAGAAGTCCAATTTATTTGAAAAGGAATTTAAAAAAGAATGCCAAAAAAAAGTGGACCAGAAATCTGGAAAGGTGTTTACCTCCAGCAATGTGTTGAAAAATAAACTGTGATTGGGTGCTGAGGTCACTTGGAGTATATTGTTTGCAGGACTTCAAATATTTGTTCTGTTATATATACATGATGTTCTAGGCTTAATATATTAGCATTGTTTCCCTTTTATTAAGCTATTTAAGTAACTGTGAATGCCCAGTTGATGTACTCTGTGATTTAATCATATTGCAACAATGTCTCTTGCTTGTCTGTAATGCTTTTGTGTTTTCTTGTATTCATTTGCATAATTGTTGATTCTTGCCACCTAAGAGTTATAAAGCTGTTTCTTTTCTTCATTTTGTTTTCTATTAGGTGTTGTTTGGGTTGAAGAACCTCCTAATTATGAGTTTTATTAGCTAATTTGTATACCCATTTAACTTCATTAAGTCTGCCATGGTTTTTGTACTTTCAGGAGCATTTTCAGTGTTCTATCAGTGCTTTCAGAGCTTTATCAGAAGGTACCTTAACACACAGATGTTAACAATCCATTGGGCTGAACAATGCATGAGCACTGACATAAGTTTTTTCCTTTTGTTTTTAGATGGTTTGAATAGTGCCATATAATTAATGTCTTAGGTGCAAGTAAAGTACCTATAGATGTGCCACTCCAGGTGTCTGTATAATAAAATTCATTAATGTATGTAGGTGTAGGGAATGTATCTGATTCTGGTAGATAATTACAATCAGCTAATTTACAGACAAAGATTCTCTCTCCTCAATCCTCTTTCTTTCTTTCCCCTATGGAAATAAAACATTTACTATAGTTTTTCAGGTGTTTTTCATAGAGAAAAATAAAGACTATGAGATTGATTCAAAGGTATATGATTCTGTATCACTAAAAAACAGTGTGAAACATTATCTCGTCCCATATAATTACACTATTTAAATTATGGTTGCTTGATATTTCCCATTCTAAGACTGCTTGATATTTCCCATTCTATTTTCAGTTGCTTATAACTTTATTAAATTTTAGCTGTTGAGCTGATTTTTCAGAGGCCTGGAAACTGGCCACATTTGGGCAGATTTTCACAGGTATGGCAAAAGACACAACCCTCACACAAAGGTCACCCTCAAATCTGGCCAATGTAGAGGCCTGTGAAAAATCATAGTTTGCACATTGCTCAGCAAAGACTTAGATTTTAACAGCTAAATTGTCCAAAGATTCCATCTACACTGAGTGTGCACCACCCCATGGCTGGACATGACTTTCCCTGCAATTACATATCTGGACTGCTGTAGTGTGAGGATATAAACACAAAGAGGCATGCCGTAATCAGTTACTAGGGAACTCTGTGACTGGAAAGTCCCTCTCTTTCTCATGCTCCCCCTGCAGCACAACCCATCCTGGTCCTCTCTGGTAACCATGAACGACCAGGAACTCTATAACTATTTCACATCTCTCTTTCTTTATCATAGAAGTTTAATACTTAAATTATAAACACACACAACTCACAATAAACTTTACATTCCTTAAAACTATTTGTGTTACTATGTCCCCTTATCAATTCCATTTAAATAGTCCTGATCAGCATTTGAAAGGTCAAGTTTTTGAGCGGGTCTCAGTCTTCTAGACTGTGTTCTCTCTTTTGTTGAGTTTGCACATGGAGTTTCCTGTGGAAGGGGCTCACTCCGTAACGGAAAATCTACAGGTCCCAGATGCTCGCTTTATTGTACTGGGAAATGTTGAAGATGAACCCAATTCCTTAAATGAAGTCTCAGTTAGGTAGGATCTGGGAGTTTTTGCCAAGTTCAGAACACAAATGTCTGGGAGCTCTTGACCCAAACTTTGTTCCCTGGTCTCAGTTCAGATAGTACTTTTATTCCATGCCAAATAATGATTTTTTTTCCTGCAGAATTTTTATTTCAGCACCCCATGCTCAAAATTCCTTCAGGTTGAGCCACGTAGGTGTAAACTGTATTGGTGCCACAGGCAGAGGCAGCCTTAGTCGTCTTCCCATCAGAAGTTCTGTTGGAGATAGTCCAGACTCAAGCACTGTTGGCTGATATGCCAGCAATTTTTTATACAGGTCCACTAATTTTTGCAGAAGTTTTTCAAAAGTCTGCATTGCTGTCTCTAACTCCCCCTTGCGCCAGGGTAATGTGGACTAATAGTACAATATCAAAGTCCTGTGCAAATGCTAGGAATGTTCCAGATGTAAATAGAGGCCCATTATCTGACATGAAGATGTCAGGAACACCATTCCTAGGAAATACTAATTTTAGTTTCTGGATACCTGTGTTGATGAAGTCTATGTAAGTATAGCCAAACAAATATATCTGGAGAAGTAATTGACTATAATGATGTATGTGTGTCTGTAGCAGGGTGGACCCCTGCTCCTGCCCTGAAGGGGTTAAAAACAACCCTGGGAAGGGGCTGTGGCTGGAGAAAGCAGCCTTTAGGCTGGGGCAAGAAGCCTGGGATGATTGGGGAAAGAAGGCTCAGCTGTGGCCATGTTCCAGTCAGGCCCAGCTGGCCCCTATAAGAGGCTGTGAGCCAGAAGCCAAGACAGTCTCTCTCTAGCTATAGAGGGAGATGGGCCTGGCTGTAGGGAGCTGGATATAAGGGTACCTGAATGAAGCAGGGCTGGGGAAAGGCAGAGGAGCTGGGGAGCTCTAGCCTGGAAAGCTCCAGGCTGTGGCCTAGCATTGGGCTAATAGGTACTGGGGGTTACAGAGAGCAGCCCAGGGGTAGGCCAAGGCAGCAGGTCCAAACCCTCCTTGCCAGTGATGAGCAGGCTGATACTGCAATCTGCTCCAGGGTGTGGGGCTAGACAATGACTGGGCAGTAGCCAAACTGAGGCAAGGTTGGGATAGAGGGTGGGGGTTCCCTGGTGGGGGGAGACCCTGAGAGAAAGGGGTTACTGCCAGGGGGCAGCACCCCATGTAAAAGGGCACTGGGTCCAGGGAGGGACACAGGGGCCAGAGGACAGGCAGCTCACCAGCCTGCAGAGGGCGCTCCAGAGCTGAATTGAGCTAATTCCCGGAAGTCACCAGCAGGAGGCACTGCAGGGGTGAGTCCGGCCCATCTACAGTGTCCTTTCTAGAAAAACAAATCTGTTATTACCTGTTGCCAAGATCTATCAGGTAACTCTGTAGTGAGTAAGGATTCTGGCTACTTTTTTTCCCTGTTACGTGCTTTGCTGCCCTCCACTAAAATTTGAAGTTGCCTGCTCAGACCAGGTCACTATACAGATTGCCGTGCTTGTGCTTTGCACTTGTTGATAAACTGATGTCCTTCATGGAGTTTGGAGATCATCTTTTTCTGAAGTACACCGCTACCTCGATATAACGCCACCTGATATAACACGAATTTGGATATAACGTGGTAAATCAGTGCTCCGGAAGGTGGGGGGCAGGGCTGCGCACTCTGGTGGATCAAAGCAAGTTCAATATAATATGGTTTCACCTATAACACAGTAAGAATTTTTTTGGCTCCCAAGAACAGCATTATATTCAGGTAGAGGTGTACTGTAGGGATAAGAATGTGCCATCCTTTCAAAAGCAGGCTACCTGCTATGTGAAGGTCATTTCAGTCCTGCTAGGATGGTAGTAATTCTACTGGAAGGTGACACTTTGACCCTACCCTCTTTGGAATAAATGAGTAAGTTTCTGGCAAGTCTCTTCCTTTAGTTGTTCATCTCTGTTTTGCTGAAGTTGGCTGATAGATGCTGGAATTGCTGCCAAGATAAGGTCAGTATAGACTATGACATCTTTCCGTAAAGACTTTTCTCCTTCCATTGGTGGCTGCCTAATCAGGGCACGTGCTGCTATGAGTGCTTTCCTTGGTATGTGTCCAATGTTGAAAGAAAATCACATCAATTGTAGTCAGAATCTTTGAATCCAAGGTGGAAGGTCATTGAGTGGTTTTGAATCTAAAAATACACCTAAGGGCCTGTGGTCTGTTTCCATGTTAAAGTCTAAGCCAAACAAATATGTATGGAGCCATTCACAGACCCAAATGGCAACTAGAGCTTCCTTTTCTACCTGAGCATACTGCTGCTCACTTTTTGTGATGTTTCTTGATATGAATTCAACAGGTCTCTGGTCTCCTTCTGGCTGTTGTGAGAGCACTGCTCCTAAACCATATGAGGAAGCTTCTGCTGCTACTGTTGCTGAGTATTGTGCCTGAACTGGTAGAGATGTCAGTAATTCCTTTAGCCGATTAAATGCATTCTGTTGTATCTCCCTGCACACCCCCCACCCCCCGCCAGTGAGATTCACATGATGTGACCATGAAGGGGATTTCTTAAAGATTTTGTTAAATGAGCTAAATTTGATAAGATTTTTCCAAAATGATTTGTCATGCCCAGGAATTTCCTTACAGCAGAAACATCTTGGGGGTCAGATAAGGCAAATAATACCTTCAGTGTGTCTGAATCTGGCCAAATTCTCTGTTTGCTAATTTTGTGTCATACAAATTTAACCTGCTTTTTTCCAGATTCATATTTCTCATTCAGAGGGAGGCCATGCTGCTGGAAGTGCCTCAAAATTGCATGTAGTCACTCATCATGTTCATTGTTATCTCTGTCATATACCAACACATCATCTGCATGGAAAAGGACACCAGGCAAACCTGACACGAGCTGAGAAATTCTCTTTTGGAAATGTTCTGATGCTGGAGATAAGCTAAATGGAAGCTGATTGAAACAGTACCTTCCAAGAGGGGTGAGGGAGGTAGTTAAAGGTTTAGATTCTTTAGCAAGAGGGATTTGCCAGAAGCCCACTGTAGCATCAGATTTTGAGAGGCCTTGAGCGCCGTTATTCCCAGCTGTAGCTTGGTGTCTTGCCACATCTGCCACAGCTTTTCCAACCTCCCTTCCTATAAAGGTTCTTTGGTCTTCCACTCTCCAATTGTGCACGGTTCTTAGATTGTAAATTTGGTCTGACTGCTCCTTTCACATTTGTGTCTTTACTGTTTACTGTTGCAGTTTTGTCTGATGCAGTCTTCTCTATGCTGCTAGCATGTAAGTCAAATTGCTGTTCCTTTATGGTTTCTTGCATTCTTGCTTTTGCTAGTGTGAGACCTCAGTGTAACTGAAGCTATGCTGATAAACTGGGGTTTCTTATGACAACAACTATTTTGTCTCTTATTAGTTCTTTTAATGAACCATATTTGTACTGATTGTTCAGCAAGACTTTGAGCTGCAGTAATACAAGCTTCAGCTGTTTTACCTTGTTCCTAGCACCTCCTATTAAATTTGGCCTTTTCATATACACTATTCTGTCTGCCTGTGAAAGGGGCATCAAAAGTCTCTTACACTTTGGTGTATTCTTTTCCACTTAGTGAAGGGTAGGGCACACAGAATATTAGCAGCATCACCACCCAGGGCAAATATCAGGGCATTTATTGGGTATTATTGAGCTTTCTCTATTAAATCAGAAGCCAGTGGGAATCATTCAGATCTCTGGATCCAGCTAGGCCAGTCCCCTGAGTTGCTGCAATGAAACATCATTTGTGCTATGGGCTCCATTGCTGCGCTGGGAAAGGGTTCTGGCTCCTTCCTGCTGCAGCTTTCACAAGTCTTCTCCCCGATTTTCCACTTTCCTAACTCACTCAGCACTCTGGCAGCCTGGGAGTCATTTTTCTTTTCCTTACTCCTTCAGAGAGTGATTCACCCACTTTTGACACAATGTAGTGCGAGGACATAAATACAAAAACCCACGTCTTAAGCAACTAGAGAACACTCTGACCAGGAAGTCCTTTTCTTTATTAAGCTCCCACTGCAGTACATCCTGGTCTCCTCTGGTAACTGTGGAGGACCTAGAGCTCCATAATGACTCTACAGATGCTGTGGGCCAGTGCCAAGGCCAGGCCCAGAGCAGGGAGCCTGTCTTTTCTGCACTTTCTATGACCTGTGGAAGCAGCATGATTTGAATTCAGCAGAGATAAGAGCCCAACCTAGGGGGGAAGGTGCAGGGGAGGTATATTGGGATAAGGTGCCAGAGGTCAGGGGGAGATTGGGACAAGAAGCTTGAGGGTGGGAGAGGGAAACTTTGAGTTGGGTATTTCCTTTCTGTGAACAGTTGTAGTATTGAGTTTTATAAGTGTGCATGTCTGAATATAGCAAATATGAGCATACACTCAGGCACTGTAGAGCTTTTCCCATAGTAGGCACAGAGCTAGTGTTCCAGACTGGATGCAGACAAAGCAGCAGTGGGAAGAATAGGAACAGCAGCAGGTGCAGCAAAATATTATTTGGTCTAAATGGAGGTGAGCTGAGTTGGGAACCATCAGTATGTCTGCATTGAAACCTAAGCCCATGCTTGATGCTGGGCTCAGGCCTAACCTCCCCTTCTCCCTTACATCTACGTTGCAATTGTGCTAATCCACAGCTTGGACCCAGAGTCCCAGGAACCTGCAAGACTGGAGTGTCCAAGCTCAAGTTAAGCTGGGACCCAGTGTCTGAGCCCTATTGCTTTGCAGTGTAATCACAGCCTGTCAGGGTTCTCCCCCACCTCTGGGGTACAGATATGGGGACCAGCATAGAATCATAGAATATCAGGATTGGAAGGGACTTCATGAGGTCATCTAGTCCAACCCCCCTGCTCAAAGCAGGACCAATCCCCAGACAGATTTTTTGCCCCAGATCCCTAAAATGTCCCCTCAAGGATTGAACTCACAATCCTAGGTTTAGCAGGTCAATCCTCAAACCACTGAGCTATCCCTCACCCCACATGACCCTTCCTAAAGTTCCCTCCAGTGACTGGTTCTGGCACGGTGGGACCCACAACAAGGCAACGATCAATTTCCCTTCAGTAGCCATTCTCACCTCCCCAAGTCTTCTGTCTCAGTGGTGGTAATGGATAGAAGAAGAGATAATTGGGACTTCTGCATAGATATACGCTTGATTAACTCTGAGCCCTCCCAGACTACTCAGCCCATTGGGGTCAAGTTTCCTCCCCAGACTCACTCAGGAAGGTGGTGCTACTCCCCCAGCTCTGTCAGGAGAAGGAACAGGGCAACTTTGTAGGCCCAGTGGAGGGAAAGGGGAGGGAGTCTGCACTGCTCAGCAGGCCCGACGGGGCTGGTCTGGTGTTGGGGGCACAGGCTGAGGCTGGCCCCAGGACAAACTCTACAGTGTAATAGAGATACAAAAATGATAAACCTTATTTTTGTCATTGATTTCTAGCATACAGGATTCAGGCTGGATAAACACTTTCTTTTATGCTTACCTGCATTCAACTGATGATGTTAGTTTCATCTTTTTAATACTCAGTCTCCAATAGTCTCAATTTTTAAACAAATTAGGTATTTCTTTACAATAAAAATATGTGAGAGACCCCCTAAGCTTATATTCTACCAGCTTAAGTTAAAACTTCCCCAAGGCACAAATTCCTTTTCTTGTCCTTGGATGGTATTGCTACCACCATCAAGTGATTTACATAAAAATTCAGGGAAGGGTAACTTGGAATCCCTATCCCCCCCAAATATCCCCCCAAGTCCCTTCACCCCCTTTCTTGGGGAGGCTTGAGAATAATATACCAACCAATTGCCTTAGCAATGTGGGCACAGACCAGACCGTTTGTCTTCAGGACACTGAAATCAATCAGGTTCTTAAAAAAAGAACTGCATTTATAAAGAAAAAAAATAAAAATCACTCCTGCAAAATCAGGATGGAAGGTAACTTTACAGGGTAATAAAAATATTTAAAACACAGAGGATTCCCCTCTGGGCTCAGCTTCACAGTTACAAAAACAGGAATAAAACTACCTCTGTAGCATAGGAAAATTCACATGCCAAAACAAAAGATAACCTAATGCATTTCCTTGCCCTACTTACAATTTCTGTGGCTTTAGATGGATTATTCCAGGTATATTTTCAGGAAATGTTATACCTGCCTGGCTTCTTCCTCCGTCCGGATAGGGAACAACAAAGGAGAACAACAAACAAATACTCCCCTCGCCCCCAGATTTGAAAGAATCTTCTTTCCTCATTGGTCCTTCTGGGCAGGTGCCAGCTAGGTTATTTGAACTGCTTAACCCTTTACAGGTAAGGCAATTCTGTACAGCTGCCAAGGAGGGATTTTATGCTACTGCATTACAAAAAGGTTCTTACCCTTCCCCCTATATTTATGACACAGCCTCACTTGACTTTGGTCCTGGGTGTCAGCCAGAAGTAGCCCACAATTTTATGGGACAATTCTTAGTCCTCTCCATCCCAACAATCTGCAATCCACTCTATTGAAAATGGAAGCCACCTCCCCGTTTGCAAAGGCAGCCAACTCTGCTTTATGACAACATGCTCAGCTGGGATGGTGCCCTGCTGGCCCCTGAACCCAGTCTGGAGACTGGTGGGAGCCAGCAGAAGGTTCCCAGTGAGGAGCATGAAGTGACTCTGTTAACGAAACCACTCCCAGAACAGGCCATGAATCAGGATCAGCAGTAAATTTTCTATCCCTACTCATAAGAGCTGAGCCTCCAGAGAACCCCAGTGGAGACAGAAGCCACCCCAGAGCCTTGTAAGTATATGACTCAAATTAAAATATTATTATTATTTTATTTATTACAGCAACAGGAGGGATTTCTGCTGTAAGAAACAATGAAAAAATAGTAAGCCCCAGCTACCAGTGTTTGGCCACCAATGGCGGATTGCATCACAGCACCTAGGTTTTGTCCCCCCGCCCATCCTTTGCCCTTCCCCCTGCTCACCCACCATGTGGCGTTCAAAATGGCAACTTGGAATTTCAAACATTTGTAAACATGTAAAGATTATTTGAGCTGTTAAGTCAGAGGTTTGCTATGGTCATTCTTTTTTTCCTTTCAGTAATTAGAAATTTGCCACTTTGTAATCACTTCTCCTGGGTCTATGCAGCTGCCTGTAAACAGTTAACTGAATATGTGTGGGAAACAGTATTCTATTTCCAAATGTAGTCCACTTCAGTTAGAGGTTTCCATGCAGTATGCAGGTCACAAAATCATTTCCCCAAAGTATGAGTGGGGTGTCAGTTTTGCCCCAGAAGTGTGTGGGGTGGAGGAAAGCGGCAGATTTCAGAGTGTTTGCGTGCGGCAATAACAGGGTAAGCCGTGTGTGAGCTAACACATCGTCACATTAATTCCCTCATGGATTCTGACCCAATCCTGGCTGCTGATAGCTGCAAACTTTTCCTGAAGCAAGAACACCTGATACACTCTTCCTTGCAATGTGACTATTTTCCAGGCCCCGCTGTATAACTGACTAGTCCACTACACTCACAAAGGAGCTGTTCGGTCACTATTCGTTGGAATACTTCAGCTGCAGACATTGCAGATTTCCCTCCAGCAGCTTGGAATAACATCTCTCTCTGCCGATAGGTCACCACAAGAACACTGTCTTCTGAAATAGGAAAGGCCTGAAATGAGAGAAAAAGTCTCTTGCAGCAAGGGCACTATACATGTGCCCCCCTCCCAATATGGCAATTAGTTTTGAAATGTTTATCAAACAGAAAAAAATTAGTTATACTTATTTTAAACTTACCATTGCCTCTGCACTTCTGTAACAGTGATTAACAAGGCTGTGACCAGAGACAGTATGAGGACTGAAGCATCTCCTTCACAGTATGTGGTGCTGCCCTTTAGAACATTTGATGTTCTTGAGATTCCACAGTAATTAATTCTGTGCTCCTCCACAGAGCTATTTTAGATGATAAACCTCTGTTTTCTGCCCTGGTTCTGGACCTGTGTTCTTGAAGAACTTGATCCCTGGCCCAAAGTACCGTCACAGACCATTCCAAACAGAAGTGTTTCGATGATGAAGTTCTGGTTGAGTCTCTTGAGAGGACTGACTAGCAGGTCCAGTACCAGAAGAAGAGGGATGAAAGACTGGAACAATGGCATACTGACTGGCAGGAGGACAGGCTCAGGCTTACCACCTAGGTGGAGGATAGCGTTTCAATGATGCAGCAGGCACTTGCTGTTCCTGCTCCAGGAACTGCTCTGCAGCTAAAGGAGAAGGACAGAGCTCAGGAGAAAGAACTGTTTCAGCAGCTCCTGTCCATAATGGCTGCAAGAGCACTGGCTCCCCCACACCACAGCATGATCACCCTGCAATGTCCCCTCAGTCCAGCAAGGGATGGCCCAGGCACTCAGGACTCATGAGCGGCTGGGAAGGGCAACCAAACACTGTGCAGCCTTCCTTCTTCCATTCCTCTCTGGTGGAAACCTCCCCCTCTCCCACTGCCAAGTGAGGGGGCAAGGTGTAGAGAAGGGAAAGGAGCACATGGGGCCCGGGGACATGCAGCAATAGGGGGATTGTGTTGGATATTACTATTTCCTACCCTTCTTTTGGGGTGTGTGGTTTTGTAGTGGCTGCTAGCCTGCCCCAAGCAGTGTGAGTGGCTTGCTGTTGTAAGACATGTTTTCAAATAAAGCATATTGTCAAGAAAGTTTATTGCTCTCATATCACATATACAATTATAATCTGAGACAATACAGCTAAAAACATGTTCGGGGCAACTAAGTGTTAGCAAGCAAACAGTATTCCTCTGTTTAGTGAGGTACAGCATTTCACATTTCAATATACAGATTGAATATAGCCATTGTGCCCTACCCCCACCAGATTCATTAATTATCATGTCAATCAGACTTACAATGCATGCCAATCAAGCCTACTTCCTTCCAAAACACTGCCTCTTCTCCAAAAAAGATAAAATAAATGAGCCAGTTTTTCCTCCCAAGAACATTTGTACAGATAGTATTTACCCTCTTCCATTGGGCCATCCAAATCCACAATGTGAGCACACAAAGCATCCTGACTTCTGCTGGGTGCAACCAGCTCCTGCAGTGGTAGGTTCCTGCCTTGCTACAGACTTTGTGTATATGTTGGGTGAGGCACATGCACAAGGAGGCTGATTTTAAGGTTACATGGGCAATCTAAATTCTGGCATTTCCCAAGTTTTCAGTGCTTGATTTGTAATCTTAATATTCTTTGAACATATTTTTATTGTGTCTGCAATTGTCTGTGTACGTTTGTGTGCGTATTGCATGTACACTACTATGTGCATGTGGTTAAATACAGTATAGAGTTAATCTTGTTGCTAAAGCATGTAATGGGGATTTCAATGATTAAGTCCTATACCTAGTTCTAACACAAACTTTCTGTGTGTCCTTGGACAAGTCTGTCAGTCCTGTGTTTCAGCTTCTCCACTTGTAAGAAGGGGAATGAGACCTCTGCAGGGTGGTGCTATAAAATTAAGTGTATATGCCATGTACTGAAAATGCCTTATTTTTGCCATATAATTTTTTCATGGTATAAGCGAAACTAAATCATTGCAAATTATACTTAGATAATATTGGCCACTAATTACACTGGTCTACAATTTTTGAGAAGTCGTCTGCTTCAGAGATAAAATGTGATATTTATTATGTATTTTGATGTGCTGAATTCAAATATGACAATTCAAACAACTGATTGGCTACTGTTTCTAAGATATTTAAGTTTTTACATTTTATGTCTATGTATATTGTGTAGATAGTAGAGTTTTAATCATAAATTGTAAACCTAGGTCTTTTCATGTGTTTATGGTTGCTTTACATGATAATATTTCACCTGTCCTGTTTATGTAACACTTTAAAAATCAGCAAAAGGGTTATATAAATAAAATTTATTATGAAACAAAAGGCAAAAAACTCTTATGCACATAGTTTAGTGCTATTCAGTGTCTACACGGCGCTTCTTGGCTTGTCTCTTGTATTCATTAAATGGAGCATCTCTTGTCACTGTTCAGCAATAGTCTGCAAGCATTGATGGGCTCCATTTGCCCTGATAGCCTGCCAGGAGATTCCACTGCTGTAGTCTGGAGCCCAACAGCTTTGCCTTACTCTTGGGTAGTTCCAAATCCCTGACAAGGTCATTCAGTTCATCTTGTGTTATGAGGTGTGGTTCAGAGGAGGAGGATGGGAGAAAATGTGGGTCCTGTGACATTGATGGTTCAGGACCAGAAGTTTCATCCTCTTCCTCTTTCTCATCTGACTCAAGTGAGAAGGATTCTGGTGCATCAGGAACCGGCAATCCTTTTCCATGGGGTACTGGGCGTATAGCTGATGGAATGTTTGGATAATGCGCAGTCCACTTTTTCTTCTTTGACACACCTTTCCCAACTGGAGGCACCATGCAGAAGTAACAATTGCTGGTTTGATCTGTTGACTCTCTCCAAATCATTGGCACTGCAAAAGGCATAGATTTCCTTTTCCTGTTCAACCACTGGTGAAGATTTGTTGCACAAGTATTGCAGCATATGTGTGGGGCCCACCTCTTGTCCTGATCTCCAATTTTGCAGCCAAAATAAAGGTGATAGGCTTTCTTAACCATAGTGGTTATACTGCGCTTTTGTGATGCAAAAGTCACTTCACCACAAACATAGCAGAAGTTATCTGCACTATTCACACAAGTATGAGGCATCTCTGCTCACTTTGGCTAAACAGAAATGCGTCCCTTTGCAAAATCAAACACTGACAAATAAGAGAGCACGACACTGTATGATTTCTAGAGCTGATATAGGGCAATTTGTTCAGCAGAGTGATGTAAGCTTCCTTATGATTGCATCATCCATGACTTCTAGGAATACCATGATGCAATTCATATCACGTAGGACGCAATACCAGCTTCAGATTGCATCATTCATTGTTTTGCCTAAAAAGCAAGGTCTGTCCAAACTCAGTCATAGATTTATTCATAGCTCCAGTCAAAGATGTATTTTAGTCATTTCTGGTTTAAATAGAGATCTCTTCCCTTTATAACTCACTTATCTTCCGCCATTCTCAAGTCAAGGGTCGTATATACTGACCCAATAGCATATCTTGAAAACTAGAGCCAATCAACAATTTTAAGCATCATTTTCATTCTTAGTGACACAGAATTAGTAAAGTTGGACTACATTTATTTCAGAAGCATTTTGGCTGTAGAGCAGTGTTATTTGAAGCTTGTGTGGGTGACTTAGTTGTGTGATTCCCTACTGCCATTTATTGTAGTTGCCTCTCTAAATCACTTCATACTGCTTTGAAAATGTTATATAACTTTTCAGCAGGTGACTTCATTGTTTTTCAGAGTCCTGCCATATTGAGGGATCGGCAACCGTTGGCATGCGGCCTGCCAGGGAAAGCACCCTGAGGGGCTGGGCCAATTTGTTTACCTGCCATGTCTGCAGGTTTGGCCAAACGTGGCTCCCACTGGCCACAGTTCACCGCTCCAGGCCAATGGGGGTTGTGGGAAGCAGTGTGGGCCGAGGGATGTGCTGGCCACCGCTTCCCACTGCCCCCATTGCCTGGAGCAACGAACCGCAGCCAGTGGCAGATAAAACAAACTGGCCCACCAGGGTGCTGCTTGCCAAAGGTTGCCGATTCCTGCTCTATGCATTATCTGAATCACTGATGAAGATACTGCACAGAACTGGACCCAGACGTGATCTCTGTTGGACCCCACTCTTTATGTCCTTCCAGCATGACTGCAAACCACTGATAACTACTCTTTGGGAATGGTTTTCCAAACAGTTTTGCACCCACCTTATAGTAGCTCCATCTAGATTGCATTTCCTTAGTTTGTTTATGAGACGGCCATGCGAGACAGTATCAAAAGCCTTACTAAAGTCAAGATATACCAAGTCTGTCTAATTACGATGGATGGATGTACAGAGTGTTCACCACAAGGAAACTGGGCTGATCTGCAACCTATTAATTTTCAGAGTTTTTGAGGTGATGGAAAGATCTTTCCAAAAGAAAGGGAAGCTTATTGTCTCCTTTAACAAAGATCTGGCTCCAGCACTATGCATGATTTGTTTAACAACTAGATTAAACTGTCAAAGGCCAAGCCAAGGTTCTAAATGTAAATTACATGTGGCCAAGAAATAAACAAGAAATTAGATTAACCAAATTTTAAACCAGTGCATCTCTGACAGAAATTAATGTACAACAGGAAATCAAGTGGAATGTTTAGAACATATTGATTGTTTTACAAGTCATGAACAAGGAATATTAGGTTAAAGTATTATGTTAATGTACTAAATTAAGAATGTCCCTGCAAAAATGTATTCTCTCTATATTTTATTGATTTTTGTCTTTCCTTTTGACACATTCAATTATTTTATCCAACCAACTTAATTAAGTCTTACAATTGCTAAGAGTTTCTCAAAATACAACACATGTTTTTGTTAAAGAATCTGTCAGTTTGACTTGTGCTTGGAACATAATACAGATGACCAAGTTCAGAGACATGGGATGTTTGGGGGTGCTGTAACCTTATTATCCTGCTACTGCTGGAAGTCTGGTGCTAAAGCTCTGAAAGTAAGGTGCAGATTGCTGGAGAAGCTGTGCTAATAAAACAATCTTATGCCCAGCCTTGCTAATTTGTCAAGAAACCTTCCTATTCCAAGGAAGATATATGATAATTGGGAAAGAGGAGATCTGCATTCAGTTCCTTTTTTTATCTCTTGTCTCTCTATTTATTTATATTAAGCTCTTTTAGGCAGTTACTGTTTTTTAGCATCTAGCGTAATGGGGAACAGATCTCAACTGAGACCTCTAGGTGCTACCATAATATAAATAAAATCTAATAATGATGGTGGCAAGCCATGCAAGAGATGTCAGTGTTGCGAAATCGAAAGGAGGAGGAGACCAGTGCATTGAGACAGATTGGAATATTCTCCACATAAAGGTGATAGTTGAAATGATGGGACTAACAAGGTTGCCAAGAAAAAGTGTAGGAGAGGAGCGGACTGAGGAGAGAACCTTAAGGAATGGATTGTAGAGTTTGTGTGCATGCTGTCAGCTATCCCATGGATATTGATGTTAATACTTACTTTAAAAAAAGTCATATCTCTAGCTTTCACCTGAACTGCAATAAGAGAGATGCAAAATGGATGTCAATTGAATGTACAATCACATCACATACATTACTGTCTGTCTCTATCACGTAAAACATTAACTGCATACTGCACAAAATAGCCACATTAGAAAATGAGCAGTATAGCCATAGAATATTCACTGCTTTAAAAATAGCCATGTTAGAAAAGGGTTGTCTGTGTATGGCAATTTAAACAAAACATCTGATGGTGTCCTCTAGTTTACCAATGTTTATAAAAGCAGTGCTTTATGCATGCCTGATTAGTGGAGGCCTGATCTGGGTTGGAGTTGGATTGCTTCTGCTTTCCTGTGCTTTTTCTCTTATTTAAAAAAAGAAAATACATTTCAGTGCGTCACACAAATCAAGTTAGTGTGTTCTGGGTTTCTTTATAAAAGCAGATCTAATGGAGCCTGGTTTCCAGAATCTGATGAACCATGGCTTCTAATAGTAGATGTAAAAGGGAGACGATATAAAATGAAGGCTGTATTGCCAAAGAACTCAAAGTAAACATCTGACAATTTCCTTTTAAAACACTATTCTAACACGAAAATGTTAAAGTATATATTTAAAATGACATGCTACATTTTTATACAGTTATCAATGGTGAATATACCTGAGGGACTGACCAGTCTGGCCAATCTCTTAGAAAGAATCTACTTGGTTCTAAAAGAAACACTTACAGTATATGCCACAGAGGAGCAGAAAAGGTCAGTTGTGTAGATTTGAGAAATGGGGTGAGATGTAGGGACAATAAAACTCATTTAGTCTGTATCCATCGAGCAAATAAGAAGAAAAGATAGTTGTTGCCTTTCAGACATATTTCTTCAGTTCGATCTCCTTGGACTAGCTTCTTATGGCAACTGTCAATCCCAGGATGCAGTGTAGCTATTTGTTGTCTAACATAATGTTGTGAAAGTTTTCTATTATGATGAGATTTAGCGTGTGTAAAGGGTGCCTGTTTTTGTTTTAGCTGCATGAAGGTATCTTCATTATGAAAACCTTTAAAGACTATCAGAACTATGCTGCTGCTTCAAGATGCCATTTCCTTTCAGCAGCAGCACCCCCTCCCAACCTCCCTTGCTGTTTAAGTGTCTTAAATTAGAATAATCTTTCCTATCAGCACAGATTGGATGAGTCATGAAATAACTAAATCCCAGCTAGGTGGTCGTACCATGGATCTAGCACTTATTCTGCTTTTCAGTGTCAGGTGGGATTTGGATCTGTATAGACTTGTCTGCTACATTGATATCCATGCGTGGAGAATATTTCCTGAGGCGCCAAAGCACTGAACAACCATGATGTGAATAGCACCAAAGTCAGCTCATCTGCTGAGCTGTTAGGTTACACTTCATCACTTGCAATTAACAGAAATAATAGTGTGTATGTAATGAGTGTGGTTGTGTGGCTCCTACAATTCTCTGCACTGAAGTTTCCTTTGCTAATGGGTATGTTTTTACTCTAATTTCATTGTACAGCATTATAAAATGTAAAAATTGAGAGAAAAAACTGTCATTAACATTTTCTTCCATTACCTATCCACCAGAAATGGAGTAAAACCTCCTCTTAAATAAAATGGTAAAAATTGTGATTTTAAACCCATGTTTAAAATTTGAATAATTCTTCTTTAAAATTTAAATCAGAGTTTTATATACAAGTTGCTAGTGTTTTGCTTCACATTTTATAATCTCAGATTGTTAAAGGCTGATGTTTTGTACTCCTTTCTTTAATTCATGTCTTAATTATGAGTGGCATTTCAGTTTTTATATAAAATTTTTCTACTGATAAATTTTACATGTAAAAAGTCCATCTGTATAAAAATGCTGCGGACCACACTAACATCCCTAGAGTGAGAAAAATACAGACTGAAAAACAAAACGGATAAGCAAATAGCTGGTGCTATATTTGAAACCAGCATCACTTTAAGATATATTGAACTTTCATAAGTCAAGAAAGCTGAAACGCTTTGACCAATCTCTACTCCCCATCAGGGTTTGAAGTTTGAGGTCAATGGGAGCCATGCTCCTTAAGCCAGTTAGGTGCTTTTGAAAATCCCACTTATAGTTGCCAAATTATGGGTTTAGAAGCCTAACTTTAGGATCCTATTTTAGAAAATTGTGGCCTGTGTGTATTAAAATGTTCGTAGCAATTTTGCTAATCTATTGATAATCTAAGTGTAAATTTCATTAACACAGATGCAATTTTGTCTTGAAGTAACAATGGTTCCATTCCACTAAGACTTTTTCATAAAAATACATTTTTAGTCCATGAAGCTGCAAACACTCATTCACACTGTTCACTTTAAGCATATTGGTGGTTCCATTGAAGTCCTTGTTCATATGAGTAGAGTTACATTTGTGCTTAGGTGTTTGGAGGATCAGGACCTTAATTTTCAATATTTTGTTTGCCTATAGCAATTTTGTAAAATACTACTACTGTTTGGGTATTGTGTTTGAATTAATATTTTATATATCATATAGTTCATTATTAATTTTAATATAACATTGCAATAACAGTAATATTCAAATTAGTTTTAAAAGCCCTCGTCTACTAGTATCTCTGGAGAATATTAAACAGAAGCTGAAGTTAGACATTTTATAATCAGCAGATCCAGATAACTTGCATCCAAGAGTTTTAAAAGAGCTGACTGAGGAAGGGAATTAATGTTGCTTTTCACTAAGTACTAGAGTAGTTAAAAATTGGCTTTCTTCCAGTCTTCAAAAAAGGTAAACAGGATGACCTGGGTAATTACAGGCCTGTCAGCCTGACATCAATCCCTGGCAAGGTAATGGAGTGGCTGATACGGGACTCGATTAATAAAGAATTAAAAGAGGGTAATGTAATTAATGCAAATCAATATGGGTTTGTGGGAAATAGATCCTAGTTGAACTAACTTGATTTTTTATGAGATTACAAGTTTGGTTGATAAAGGTAAAAGTGGTGATGTGATTTACTGAGACTTCTGCAAGGCATTTGACTTGGTATTGTATGAGATTTTGATTAAAAATCTTGAATGATATATAAAAAAAGGGGGAATTGTCAGAGTGGTCATGTTTCCAGTGGGGTCCTGCAGGGACCGTTCCTTGACGTTATGCTATTCAACTTTTTTATCAATGATTTGAAAGAACACATGAAATTGTCACACACAAACTTTGCAGATGACCCAAAAATTGGGGGAGTGGTAAATAATGGAAAGGACAGGTTACTAATTCAAATCGATTTGGATCACTTAGGAAATGGCACAAGTAAACAGTATGCATTTTAATATGGCTAAATGGATACATGTAGGGACAAAAAAAGTAGGCCATACTTCCAGGATGTGGAATACTATCCTGGGAAGCAGTGACTCTGAAAAAGATTTGGGGGTCCTGGTGCATAATCAGCAGAACATGTGCTCCTAGTATGACTCTGAGGCCAAAAGAGCTAATGCGATCCTGGGATGCATAAACAGAGGAATCTCGAGTAGGAATAAAGAGGTTATTTTACCTTTTGTATTTTGCACTAGTATGACCACTGCTGGAATACTGTGTCCAGTTCTGGTGCTCACAATTCAAGAAGAGTGTCGCTAAACAGGAGAGGTTTCAGAGAAGAGCCATGAGAATGATTAAATGATTAGAAAACCAGACTTAGTGATAGACTCAGAGTTCAATCTATTTAGCTTGACAAAGAGAGGGGTAAGGGGCGACTTGATCACAGTCTATAAGTATCAAAGTGGGGAGCAGATATTTAATAATTGTTTCTTCAATCTAGCAGAGAAAGGTATAGCATGATCCAATGGCTAGAAAGCTGAACCTAGATAAATTCAGACTGGAAATAAAGTGTATGATTTTAAGGGTGAGGGTAAATAACCACTAGCATAATTTATCAAGCATTGTAGTGGATTCTCCATCACAGACAATTTTAAAGTCAAGATTGGATGTTTTTGTAAAAGCTGTGCTCTAAGAATTATCTGGGAGAAGTTCCATGGCCTGCACTACAGAGGAGGTCAGACTAGATGGTTACATCCCTTCTGGCCTTGGAATTTTAACTCATGGATTCATAATCACTGATTTTAAAAAAATATTTCTATCAGGGCAATGAAACCAATTGTTGACATTGCAGTGATTTAAATCACTCTGATCTTAAAGAGAAAGTGCATCTGCTTTCTCTCCTTCCCTACTAAACTGGGGTGGAGAGGTATATATGCTGGAGGGTAGGGATAGGGTCCAGAGTGACCTAAACAAATTGGAGGATTGGGCCAAAAGAAATCTGAGGTTCAACAAGGAAAAGTGCAGAGTCCTGCACTTAGGAAGGAAAAATCCCATGCATTGCTATAGGCTGGGCACCGACTGGCTAAATGACAGTTCTGCAGAAAAGGACCTGGGGATTACAGTGGACAAGAAGCTGGCTATGAGTTAAGAGCGTGCCCTTGTTGCCAAGAAGGCTAACGGCATATTGGGCTGCATTAGTGGGAGTATTGCAAGCAGATCAAGGGAAGTGATTATTCTCCTCTATTCAGCACTGATGAGGCCACATCTGGAATATTGCATCCAGTTTTGGGGCCCCCACTACAGAAAAGATGTGGACAAACTGGAGAGTCCAGTGGAGGGCAACAAAAATGGTTAGGGGCTGGGGCACATGACTTATGAGGAGAGGCTTAGGGAACTGGGCTTATTTAGTCTGTAGAAGAGAACAGTGAGGGGGGATTTGATGGCAGCCTTCAACTACCTGAAGGGGGGTTCCAAAGAGGATGGAGCTTGTCTGTTTTCAGTGGTGGCAGATGACAGAACAAGAAGCAATGGTCTTGCAGTGGGGGAGGTTTAGGTTGGATATTAGGAAACACTATTTCACTCGGAAGGTGGTCAAGCACGGGAATGTGTTACTTAGCCCTGGTCTATACTACGAGTTTAGGTCAAATTTACCAGCTTTAGATTAACTTAACCCTGCACCCGTCCACACGATGAAGCCATTTTTGTCTACTTAAAGGGCTCTTAAAATCGATTTCTATACTCCTCCCTGATGAGGGGATTAACACTGAAATCAACCCTGCTGGGTCGAATTTGGGGTAGTGTGGATGCAATTTGATGGTATTGGCCTCCGGGAGGTATCCCAGAGTGCTCCATTGTGACTGCTCTGGACAGTGCTCTCAGCTCAGGTGCACTGGTCAGGTAGAGGGGAAAAGCCCTGTGAACTTTTGAATTTCATTTCCTGTTTGGCCAGCATGGTGAGCTGATCAGCACAAGTGACCATGTAGAGCTCATCAGCACAGGTGACCATGGAGTCCCAGAATCACAAAAGAGCTCAAGCATGGGCCAAACAGGAGGTAATGCATCTGCTTGCTGTATGGGGAGTGAATCCGTGCTATCCGAACTCTGTTCTAAAAGACGAAATGCCGGAATATTTGAAAAAAATCTCCAAGGGCATGAAGGACAGAGGTTATAACAGGTACCCGCAGCATTGCCGCATGAAACTTAAGTAGCTTAGGGAAGCCCACCAAAGAACCAGAGACGCAAACAGCCGCTCCGGGTCAGATCCCCAGATATGCTGCTTCTATGATGAGCTGCATGCCATTCTAGGGGTGCCCCTACAACTACCCCAACCCTGTGTTTCCCTCCTTCCCCACCTTTCCCGGGTTACCTTGGCAGTTATCCCCCCATTTGTGTGACAAATTAATAAAGAATGCATGAATTTGAAACAATGACTTTATTGCCTCTGCAAGCGGAGATCAGAGTGGGGAGGGGAGGGTGGTTGGCTTACAGGGAAGTAGAGTGAACCAAGGGGGTGGGTTTTCATCAAGGAGAAACAAACATAACTTTCACAGTGTAGCCTGGCCAGTCATGAAACTGGTTTTTAAAGCTTCTCTGATGCAAAGCATGTCCTGCTGTGCTCTTCTAACTGCCCTGGTGTCTGGCTGTGCATAATCAGCAGCAATTTGTCTCAACCTTCCACCCCACTATAAACATCTCCCTCTTACTCTCACAGATATTGTGGAGCACAAAGTAAGCAGTAATAATGATGGGAATATTGGTTTTGCTGAGGTCTAACTGAGTCAGTAAGCTCCGCCAGCGCGCGTTTAAACATCCAAATGCACATTCTACCACCATTATGCACTTGCTCAGCCTATAGTTGAACCGCTCCTTACTACTGTCCAGGCTTCATGAGCCATGGGAGCAAGGGGTAGGCTGGGGTAGGTGCCACCACGCGGTGCTGCCAACTGGGAGAGCAGCCTGAGGCAGAAGCCTCCAGCTGGCATGATATTCCAGGCAGGACTGAATCTCCATTAGATGAAACTTAAAGAAGAGAATGACCTGGAGTCATTCCCATTTTTGTCCAGGCACCCCTGACTGACGTCACCGAGGCCGGCCAGGAGCACCCATGTCTGCCCAGACGCCCCTGACCAACCTAACTGAGGTCGGCCAGGAGCACCCACAAGATGACGACGATGGTTAGCAGTCATATTGCACTGTCTGCCATCCGCAAGGCAAGGCAAGGGGATGCTGCTGTGTAGCACTGTAGTACCGCATCTGCCAGCAGCACCCAGGAGACATAAGGTGACAGTGAGCTGAGGGAGTTCCATGCTTGCCATGGTATGTTGTCTGTAAACCAGGAAAAAAGGAGAGAAACAATTTTTTGCCATTGCTTTCATGGAGGGAAGGAGGGAAGGGGGACCTGATGACATGTACCCAGAACCACCCACGACAATGTTTTTGCCCCATCAGGCATTGGGAGCTCAACCCTATATTCCAATGGGCGGCAGAGACTGCGGGAACTGTGGGATTACTACCACAGTGCAATGCTCCAAGAGTTGATGCTAGCCTCGGTACTGTGGACGCACACTGCCGACTTAACGCACTTCGTGGGGACACATCCAATCAATGGTAACAAATCCATTTCTAAAAAATTGACTTCTATTAAATTGACCTAATTTCATAGTGTAGACATACCCTTAGTGGGGTGGTGGAATCTTCATCCTTAGAAGTTTTTAAGGCCTGGCTTGACAAAGCTCTGGCTGGGATGATTTAGTGGTCGTTGGTCCTGCTTTGGGTAGGAGGTTGGACTAGATGACCTCCTGAGGTCTCTTCCAACCCTAATCTTCTATTATTCTATTTTTCTCCTTACTGTAGCTATAGAAATGTATGCTCTCCACTCTTGTTTTCTCACTAAAATTGACATCCTAGTCTCAGTTTGGAATGTATCTTACTTTCCATACACTCAAGAAATTCATGGTTCTTATTCGACAATAGTTTCATTTTTCTTTCCTACTCAGGACAAATGGACACAAATGAGGTACGTTCCAATTAGGTGAGCCAAAGATACCAACCCAATATTCTAGAAGAAAGAGGTCTGTGCCTTCATTTTAGAGGAATGAGCTAGAGATGTTGAGTTAGTAACCTTCATAATTGCTTTTTGAAGAGGGGGAGATTTTTTCACTGCTTATGTTTTCCCACTATGTTTTAGTAACATTTTCATCTTTAAATGTCCTTTTCTTTTTTCAAGTCAGTTTCATAAATCATTTACTATATTTCTTAAAATTATCATTTGTTTCTTAATTTAGGCCATTTGTACATAAATACACTTATGTTTTCAGCCTATTTTAATCAAAAGTGTCTGCACAGTGTCTTGCCAATTTTCCACCAGAAATGGGCCCAAAATACTACTGTATATTTTTCATATTAAAGCAGATTTTCAGGTATGTTGTTTTGGATTCTGCTGTACCGCAGCAATATTGGCAGGCTGGAGATATACATATTTGAGGTTGTTAGTGAATCTGAGAGCTTTTCCAAGTATGTCTTGGGGGAGGGGAACTTGTTTTTATATTTTGAATTTCTGGTGAGTGGCTTGATGCAGATCTATTAACTGCAGCCTTTTTGATAAGGTGACAGCTGGTAGAATGATTTAATGGACAAATCTGCAAGCTTTTTTCCAGAAACAAACTGTTCAAACTGCAAATAAACACTACTGGGTACAGAATCACACATTCCTGAGTTGTTAGTATAAGTTTTGCAATTTATATTCCCAATAAGGAGTGGCTAAATAGGCATTTTAGCCATTATAATTATTTTTATTTCTATAGCCTTAAAATACCTTAGATCAGTGTTTCACAAACTTGGGACGCTGCTTCTATAGGGAAAGCCCCTGACTGGCCAGGCTGGTTTGTTTACCTGCTGCGTCCGCAGGTTCGGCCAGTCACTGCTCCCAGTGGCTGCGGTTCGCTGCTCCAGGCCAATGGGAAGCGGCGTGGGCCAAGGGACATACCGGCTGCCACTTCCTGCAGCCCCAATTGGCCTGGAGCAGCGAACCACGGCCAGTGGGACCCGTGATCAGTTGAACCTGTGAACACAGCAGGTAAACAAACTGGCACAGCCTGCCAGGGACTTTTGCTACACAAGCGGTATCCCAAGTTTGAGAAACACTGGCTAAAAGGAATTAATCATGGAGTAAGGTGCTACTCGGTTTGAGTAAGGATGGCAGAATCAGGCCAATAAAGTAAAGAATAGAAGATACAAAAGGGAGGGTAAAAGTGTAATGACCTTTCTGTATATAGTTCTCTTCTGTTTTCAAGTTGGGAGATGCACAGGGCTTTTCAGAAATACCACTTGAAATGGTTTTGTACAACTTTTAAACAAATATATCTATGCCTTAGCCATTTCCCCTATTTGTAAGCACCAAAGGATGCAATGTGTATGTTGGAGCAGTTGCTAGTCACTACCCTTCCATCCTTTCTTTTCCTAATTCTTATTCATTTCAATCTAAAATAAAATACTGTAGAATAGGGAAAAAAATGAATGGGGAATTCCTTCTTCCTAAACAATATAAAGCTGCAAAATGCAGCCTCTTTTTCAGCAAACTGAAAGAAATTAAAGCCGCCTCTTCAAATATTTTTTACGTTTTCCTTTAACCTATTGTCAGGAATGTTAAATCAAACCCCTAATTTGAAGAGTGACTGAAGTGGAGGAACCATTCCCTCTTTGTGGGACTCTAACCACATATCCCATGTCGTCATGACTGCTGACACAATAAACTCCAGTAAACACATTTACCCCCTGATTCTTCTGCATTACCCATTAAATCCTCATTACTATATTACATCTCTCAGAAATGGAATAGAAGGAGCACCTTTGAAAGGACAAATGTTGAAAAAGTCCATTCTGGGAGGTATCTGAATTGGAATACATATTATTGGTTGGTTTAGCCCTGCAGGAGTGAGTAAAGCCTGACTAGGTGGAAACAGGAATCAATAACAACAAACATGCAACATTCATGAAATATAAGCATATGCAACAAAAAAGAACAGGTGTCAACATGTCTCTAAGCTTAAGAGTTTTCATATTGGTGTTTCCCTAGCAAAATGGGTTTTTTATTGCATAAAAGGGGATACTCTGTTGCTCTGCATAGATAGTTACACACTCAGGGCTTGTCTACATGGGGAATTAGTGTGCGGCAAGCCAGGGTGTGAATGCACAGCCCATGTACAGCTGGCTGGTGCACTAACTGGTCTTGTGGTCCCTTCTGCTGTGCATTAAAAGTTCCCCAGTGCCCTTTGACATATTGCTGTTTGGATTGGGTATACATAAAAGTGCACTATGAACATTTTAGTGTGCAGCAGTAGGATCCACATAGCCAGCTAGTGCTGAGATTGTATGCTGTAGATTTATATCCTGGCTCAGATAGCTACACACTAAATCTTTGTGTAAACAAGCCCCCACTGAAGCAAATTCCATCCCAGGATGCTTGTGTGAATCTGTAACCAAAGTCTATGAGAACTGCCTATGTGCATCATCAAGTAGAATTTGCGTCCATAAAGGTACAAGTGTAGCCACATTGGCTGAACACAACTGACAAATGTAGTTCCAAGCAGGGCAGAATTTAATTCAGAGATTGCAGAGAAGAAGCTAAACCCATCGCTCAAGTTAGAAGGTTCCAGCTAATGACGTGCATTGGGCAACTAATGTTCTGGGAATGCTAAGAAGATTCCATCGCTGAGGATTACATTATCAGGACTGCCATTCTGAACTTCTTTGTTAATCCCACTGAGCACACTATGCTAAGCAAAGCCAGAATTGACTTTTTATGATATAGTTGGGTTATTGCTTTGATGGTCATCTACTAGCAATCAGCACTTCTGCAAGGAGGAGTGGGCAGTGAGTTAAGCTATTGGAGTGTTCATGTCCATGCAATAGCTAATGAAGGAGATCTCTGATTTTGTGAGACTTGGTACCTCTGGTAGTATAAAGGAACTGAAGCTCTGCTTTCTGAATATTATTTACAGCAGGGTAGGCTAGGCTTTGTTATCACCAGCGTCAAAGCGCAAAAGGATTACATAGCCTTTTGAGGGGGAGAAGTTCTTTTGCTGGAGGGATATATTTTGTCTCTCTTACTGCTAATGTTCCTCTTCACTTGTAGTGAGATGGGGAAGGGAGAGAGTGAACCCAGATGGAATCTAACACAGAATGTGAGAGTGGCCCAGGGGAGGAAAGGACAATTTCATGACACAGTTTTGCAAAGATCCAACATCACCTCTCCCATTCCCCATCCCCTGTTTTCCTTCCCCTTTATGAACGGGACTTGCACAGAAGGATGATGGGAGTTGTTAGGGCTGTGTGCAAGCCTGCCTAGGTCTGGGAAAGGAAAGGGAACTGTTGGGTTATCTGAGGAAAGTCTGAGGCTTGGTCAACACTACGCGTTTAAACCGATTTTAGCAGCATTAAACCTATTTAACGCTGTACCCATCCACACTACGAGGCCTTTATATCGATATAAAGGGCTCTTTAAACCGATTTCTGTACTCCTCCCCGACGAGAGGAGTAGGGCTAAAATTGGTAGTACCATATTGGATTAGGGTTAATGTGGCTGCAAATCGATGATATTGGCCTCCGGGTGGTATCCCACAGTGCACCACTGTGACCGCTCTGGACAGCAATCTGAACTCGGATGCAGTGGCCAGGTAAACAGGAAAAGCCCTGCGAACTTTTGAATTTCATTTCCTGTTTTCCCAGCATGGAGCTCTGATCAGCACAGGTGGCAATGCAGTCCCAAATCCAAAAAGAGCTCCAGCATACTGGATCTGATCGCTGTATAGGGAAACAAATCTGTTCTATCAAAGCTCCGTTACAGAAGACGAAATGCCAAAGCATTTGAAAAAAAAAAATCTCCAGGCTACACAGTGCTGCGTGACAAGCGTAACAGGAAGCCAGAGACTCAAATGGACGCTCATGGAGGGAGGGAGGGGGTACTGAGGACTCCAGCTATACCACAGTCCCCAGCAGTCTCCGAAAAGTATTTGCATTCTTGACTGAGCTCCCAATGCCTGTAGGTTCAAACACATTGTCCGGCGTGGTTCAGGGAATAGATAGTCAATTTACTCCCTCCCCGCCCACGTGAAAGGAAAGGGAAAGAAATCGTTTCTTGACTTCTTTCAGTGTCACTCTATGGGCTTGTCTACATCACAAAGTTGCAGCGCTGGTGAGGGAGTTACAGCGCTGCAACTTAGGAGGTGTACACATCTGCAGGGCATCACCAGCGCTGCAACTCCCTGTTTGCAGCGCTGGCCGTACTCCCGTTTTGTCTCGGGTGTAGAGGATCCAGCGCTGGTGATCCAGTGCTGGTAATCAAGTGTAGACACTTACCAGCGCTTTTCTTGACCTTTGTGGAATAAGCAGGTATCCCAGCATACCTGAGGATACCTCTCTGGTAATCAAGAAAACTCCTCTGCCCTGTGCTCACCTGACCCCTCCTTTAAATGCCCAGGGAAATTTCAAAAATCACCTTCCTGTTTGCTCAGCCAGGCGTGGAGTGCAATTAATCAATCAATCATTCAGCGACCATGCCTCCACGCACCAAACGAGCCCCAGCATGGACCAATGCAGAGCTGCAGGATCTAATTAGTGTGTGGGGAGATGAGGCTGTTCAAACACAGCTGCGCTCCAGAAGGAGAAACTATGATACCTATGGTCAGATATCGCAGTCCATGATGAGAAGGGGCCACGAAGGGGACGCCTTGCAATGCAGAGTCAAAATTAAGGAGCTGAGGAGTGCATACTGCAAAGCCCGTGAGGGAAACCGACGCTCAGGAGCTGCCCCACAACCTGCAGGTTTTACAAGGAGCCGGATGCCATACTTGGGTGTGACCCCACCGTGAATCCTAGGAGCACGATGGAGAGTTCAGAGCAGGGAGAAGTGGGGGATGGTGTAGAGGATGAATACAGTGATGCTACTGGCGTGGAGGGAGACACCCCGGAGTCTCAGGACACAGGCAGCCAGGAGCTCTTCTCCAGCCCTGAGGAGACTAGCCAGTCGCAGCAGCTGGAAGCGGACGTTGAGGAGGAAGCTGGGGATCGTGCTCGTGGTAAGTAGATTGCAATGTTTTGGGAGAGGAGGATTTTCTTTATGGCTGCCTGCATGCATGCCTAAACATGGAATAGACCATTGATGTGATCTATGACATCTGTGTAATCTGCCTCAGTAATCTCTTGAAAAGTTGCAGCTAGAGCTTGGGCAATGTGCTTTATAGGGAGAGCCACTGTGGTCCCTGTCCCGGTCAGGCTAACTCGTCCGATCCACTGTGCAGCGAGGGGTGGGGGGACCATGGCTGCACACAGGCAAGCTGCATAGGGGCCAGGGCGGTATCCACATTCCTGTAGAAGACCCTCCCTCTCTTCCCAGGTAACAGGCAGCAGTGATATGTCTGGCAGTACGAAAGCCTGTTGATAGTTTAGGGATAATTGAGGGCAGGGAGCTAGATTCACGGCTCCCCAGCCCAAGGCACTCTGTTTCCCCCCCTCGCCCCCCCCCGCCCTTTCCAGCACGTAGGCATCCACGCGGTGTGATCTGCTGTTCCCCCAGCCCCCCCTTCCAAGCAGGCACCCTGCCCCGTGGTGTGCTCTGTTGTTCCCCCAGCCCCCCTTCCAAGCAGGCACCCTGCCCCGCGGTGTGCTCTGTTGTTTCCCCAGCCAGCAGTCCAAGCAGGCACTCAGCCCCGCGGTGTGCTCTGTTGTTCCCCCAGCCCCCCTTCCAAGCAGGCACCCTGCCCCGCGGTGTGCTCTGTTGTTTCCCCAGCCAGCAGTCCAAGCAGGCACTCAGCCCCGCGTTGTGCTCTGTTGTTTCCCCCGGCCAGCAGTCCAAGCAGGCACCCTGCCCCGCGGTGTGCTGTTATTTCCCCAGCCAGCAGTCCAAGCAGGCACTCAGCCCCGCGGTGTGATCTGTTGTTCCCCCAGCCACCAGTCCAAGCAGGAACCAAGGCATCCCACTAACATGGGAGAAATTTTAGCAAAAGTACTCACCCCATTGCTCGACATGACTTAACACTGTAGAGGTCAAGAAAGCTATGTGAGGTATGTGAGAGGGATGCTACCTAAAGTTTCAAATGTCCTTCAAAATTTGATAATAAACAATGATGCCCCTGTGTATTACATGTTTCTATCTCTATTTTTTCTAGGGAACTCGAATAATGCAGCTGTATCACCGGCCTCACGTAGATTACAGAACTTGAGGCGCAATCCTAGGAAATCAAAAGAGGAATTGATCAAGACCGTTCTGAACCACTACAAAAGGGAAAGTAGGAAGACTGAGGAATGGAGAAATACTGTACATGAATGGAGGCAGAGAGAAAGCAGGAGAAAGGAATTGTCTGCCAAAAAAATAGCCAGGCAGATGATGAGCCTCCTGTCTCACCAAACCAAGTCTTTTGAGTCTCTTGTAGCCATGCAGACAAATATATACCGTGATAACCCACAGCCTTCCCAAAGCACTCTTCCTTGTCCCCCTGTATATCCTCAAAACAGCTTTCTGCAGCAGCCAGTTCCTTATTATCACCAGCTGCCCCAACACCTATAAGATCACCTACTAACCAAGATATCTATAATTCTTACCCAGTGCACTCCACCCCCATCATTCTGCAGCAAAGTAATGGTGACTTGCATCAGACAGTGATAATTGAGTAAAATAGGACATAGTAAAACCTCTTAATGTACTGTGAACCACCCATACCCCCTTGCATGTTTTTTACTGTATGATAAATAAAAGTTTTTGGTTTGTATTTCTTTCAATACGTTTAATTGGTGCTAGAAATGGTAAATTATACACAGCAAGGTAAAGCAAAGCACAACACATGCATCAAACATTACTGCTGGCTCTCAGCATCAAATTGCTCCCTTAAAGCATCCCTAATCCTTGAAGCCCTTTCCTGGGCCTCCCTATTAGCCCTGCTCTCTGGCTGAGCAAACTCATTCTCCAAGCGTCTAACCTCGGAGGTCCATTCCTCACTGAACCTTTCACCCTTCCCTTCACAAATATTATGGAGGGTGCAGCACGCGGATATAACAGTGGTTATGCTGCTTTCCATCAAATCTAGCTTCCCATAGAGACTGCACCAGCGAGCTTTCAAACGGCCAAAAGCACGCTCCACAGTCATTCTGCACCGGCTCAGCCTGTAGTTGAACCGTTCCTTGCTCCTGTCAAGCTTCCCTGTATATGGTTTCATGAGCCATGGCATTAATGGGTAAGCGGGGTCTCCCAGAATCACAATGGGCATTTCCACGTCCCCTACTGTTATCTTGTGATCTGGGAAAAAGGTCCCGGCCCTAAGCCTCCTGAACAGGGCACTGTTCCTAAATATGCGTGCATCGTGCACCTTTCCAGGCCATCCAGAGTAAATGTCAGTGAAATGCCCACGGTGATCCACAAGCGCTTGCAGAACCACGGAGAAGTACCCCTTGCGATTAACATACTCTGATGCCAGGTGGGGTGGAGAGATAATAGGAATATGCGTCCCATCTACTGCCCCTCCACAGTTAGGGAACCCCATTTCTGCAAAGCCATCTAAAATGTCCTGCACATTCCCAAGAGTCACGGTTCTTCTTGTCAGTGTTCGATTAATGGCCCTGCAAACTTGCATCAGCACCATTCCAACGGTGGACTTTCCCACTCCGAACTGGTTCGCCACCGATCGGAAACAGTCTGGAGTTGCCAGCTTCCAGATTGCAATAGCCACCCGCTTCTCCACAGAAAGGGCATCTCTAAATCTCGTGTTCATGCGCCGCAGGTTGGGGGCGAGATCATCACAAAGTGCCATGAAAGTGGCTTTCCTCATACGAAAGTTCTGCAGCCACTGCTCGTCATCCCATGATTGCAGGACGATGTGATCCCACCACTCAGTGCTGGTTTCCCGAGCCCAAACGCGCCGGTCCACGGAGCAGAGCACGTCTGTTACTGCCACTAGCAATGTACTGTCTGCACATTGATGCGAATCACTATCATCGTCTGACTCCTCAATGTCACTCTCACTCACATTTAGCAGCTGAAGGAATAGCTCCACAGCCAGGGGAGATGTGCTGGCAATAGTCATTAATAAGGTATTCAGTGGCTGAGGATCCATTTTTGAAAGATAATGCCGAAAAAGCGCTGTAAAGTCACAATGCTGCCACACTGCTCCGCATGTGTACCAAAGCAACGCTGGCCGTTGGAACAGGAACAGGAAGCAGAAAGACAATCACACTTCCTTCCCCTTCCCACAAGCCCCAGCGCCGCTATGGGACGAGGTGCTCTGTGGGATAGCCGCCCACAATGCATCACTCCCAACAGCGCTGCAGTGTGGCCACATCTAACAGCACTTGCAGGGCTGCTTGCTGTAAGTGTGGACACTCTGCAGCGCTGGCCCTATACCGCTGTACTAATACAGCTGTAACAACCAGCCCTGCAAAATTGTAGATGTAGACATGGCCTATGTCTACTGAATGCTGCTGATAGACGCGATACTGCAGCAGTGAAGAGCAGTATCCACTCCTCTCCCCTGCCTGGTGGCAGATGGTGCAGTAGGACTGGTAAGCATCCTTATTATCAACCTGTGAGTGCTCCTGGCTGGCTTCAGATGAGGCCGGCCGGGGGCGCCTGGGTGAAAATAGGAATGATTCTCAATCATTCCCAGTAGATGGTACAGAATGGCTGGTAACTGTCCTCATCATAGCAACTGGGGGCTGAGCTCTATCAGCCCCTTCCCTTTCCTGTGTAAAGAAAAGATTCTGTCCTGCCTGGACTATCATAGCAGCAACATGCTGGGCTTCTCTCCCCCGCACCGCTTAATGTCCTGCCTGGACTGTCATAGCAGCTAGAGGCTGCCTCCCCCTCATTTTATCTCACTAACAAGTCATTGTTTCTTATTCCTGCATTCTTTATAACTTCATGACACAAATGGGGGGGACACTGCCACGGTAGCCCAGGAAGGTTGGGGGAGGAGGGAAGCAACAGGTGGGGTTGTTGCAGAGGCACCCCCCGTGAATGGCATGTAGCTTATCATTTCTGCGAGATCTGACATGGAGCAGCAGTGCTCTCTGATACACTGGTTCTCTAGTACACTTGCCCCATATTCTAGGCAAGACTGACTCTATTTTTAGAAACCATAAAGGAGGGATTGACTCAGGGAGTCATTCCCAGTTTTGCCTTTGCGCCCCTGGCCAATCTCAGCCAGGGGCACGCATGATAGCAGCAGATAGCACAGAAGGACAGATAACCATCATCTCATTGCCAATTTACAACGGCAGCAGACGGTACAGAACGACTGATAACCGTCTCTGCTATCATGCAAAAGCAAATGAATGCTGCTGTGTAGCACTGGAGTATCGCCTCTGTCCGCAGCATCTAGTACACATACGGTGACTGTCAAAAAAAAAAAAAAAAAAAGCTGTACGGGCTCCATGGTTGCCGTGCTATGGCGTCTGCTAGGGCAATCCAGGGGAAAAGAGTGCAAAATGATTGTCTGCTGTTGCTTTCCTGGAAGAAGGAATGACTGACGACATTTACCCAGAACCACCAGCGACAATGATTTTTGCCCCATCAGCCACTGGGCTCTCAACCCAGAATTCTAAGGGGCGGGGGAGACTGCGGGAACTATGGGATAGCTACGGAATAGCTACCCACAGTGCAACACTCTGGAAATTGACGCTAGCCTCGGACCATGGATGCACACCGCCGAATTAATGTGCTTAGTGTGGCCGCGTGCACTCGACTTTATACAATCTGTTTTATAAAACTGGTTTATGTAAAATCAGAATAATCCCGTAGTGTAGACATACCCTGAGTAGTTTATTCTCCCTGTGATTCTTTCAGATGTTTTGTACTGTTCCCAGTCACTGGTGTCTGTCCTCTCCCCACACTAAGCCACTCTGCAGAAGCCAGGAGAAGCAGGGGTACAGCCCCCACTCTGGTGATTGTACAACACAATGCTGTGTCCCTTAGCAGTAGAGAGGTGACTGGCTTGCAGTGTTAATCCATAAGTTCAGGTAAGAAAATACACTTCTGGAGTCATTCTCTGTTTCCCTGTCCCTTTTGATGCTGTTTGCTGGACACAGGGGCTAGACTTTCTAGTGATGCTGTTGCGGTTAGAGGGGGGGTGAATGTTTTCTGTGGTTCTGTATTCCTCTTCATTTGCTATCTTATAATATAATATAGTCAATTTCCTCTCTAATTGCCTCCCAGTCCTGTAAGCATAATTCATCAGATTTTTGGTGCAGCAGAAATTCAAGCTGGCTCTTCAGGTTTAACAGCAGGGCAAATGTATTTTGTCCACCTTTGTAGCTCACCAAACATCTCCACTCAGCAATATGTTGAGGCATCACCATTAGCAGTAACGTCTCTCTGGCAGAGGTGGTCGGGTGTCCTCCTCAGTCCAGGAAAGCCACTTCTTTTCCATTCCAGTACCTTCCAAACTGCTGTGTTCTCCAAGTGATGGCCAACTTTTAAAGAAGAAAATAATGACTGGTAACATGAGCTCCTAAGGAATGGAAGCACACTGGCCCCTCGTTGCACTATAAACATTACAACATTGTAAAAAAAGTAATGCAAATATCTTACCTTCCTCAGCTTCTTCCTTGTGGGCTGCAAAAGTCATCTGAAGTAAGGAGGCTGTAAACTTGCACTCCTGGCATTCTAGAAAGTATCAATATTGTGGCTTTCAGCAGCACAGTTACATTATGTCGGGGGATTTAGATACCTTCCAGTGAGAAATGAAAGCTACCCTTAACTTGGCAGGACATTATGATACCAACAGGGAAACCAGGCCTGTGGTAAGGCAGAAGCCGTACCACAGAGATAGCAGAGGAAGACACAGAAGGATCTCGGAAGACTATGCTTCTTGACATAGAAAGGAGTCCAGAGCAATTCAGCTTTCTTAGGGAGGAACAAACTCTTAGATGGGGTGAGGCATTCCTGCAAATGGAGAGACAGCACAGGCAATGGAAGCATGCACAAATAGAATGGGAGCATGCCCTCATGCAGTCCCTAGTCTAACTGGTGATGGAATGGTTTCAGGGCCCACCCTCCACTGTGGCTGCTGCTCCTCTATGGGAACAGCATATCTCCTCCTCCTCCAACTGTGCCCAGGCTGTGGCTGAGGCGGTGAATCCCACCCTCTGCCCTGACAGTGAGGAGAATGCTGGATGCCCTGGACGACATCCTCCACAGGCACTCAAAATCCCTTGCAAGGGAAGCCCCAGAATATTCAGGACGGGGAACAATGAACCCAATCCAGTCCCTGTAGCCCAGTCTGTGTTTAGACCCTCAACCACACACAGGAGATGTCCTTGTTTGTCCCCCCACACACTATTCTGTGGCCATTTCCCCCCCCCCCCTTGTCAGGAGGAGGGGGAAGGGAGGGGAAGGTTGAGGACGTGTCCACAAACATTAATGTTTACCCCTCTTCTCGGGGAATTTGGTTGTCTTCTTCTTCTGCTTGGTTCATGTTTTAGCTGTATGTTCAATGTATGTAAATAAAAGTTACTCTTCACTTCACTTGTGTGCGGACCTTGTTTTCCAAGTATGGGCAATATGATACTCTCCAGAGGTTTGGGATGGAGTAGCAGAATTTACAGTACATGACTGTGGTTTCTTAGAAGTCTGATGCCATAGAAATGCAATTTCATCCCTCCCACGATCCCTCCCCTGAGCCATGAATTTTGCTAAAGTTAAAAAAAAGAGAAAGAAGGGGGAGTTCATGACAATGAAAAAAGATGTGAAATAATTATTGCTTTCCAAAGCACCAGAATGAAAAACAGAAGACAAGATAAATGAAATGTCTTTGACTTCCTTAATGATTTAAGCAATAATAGACAAGGAAGCAAAACTAAATTAACACTAAAGGGAAATACTTCCATGCTGAGTGGGCACAGCACAGATCTGTTTCTCAAAGCCTGTACACTGAAAGGCACTTTTATATCCCCGCCTTCCTCTTTCCCCCTCCCCCAACAGTCACCAGTGAAAACCATGCGAGTAATGATGCATAACATCTGATAAGTAGTGTGAGCAATGGTGCTGTGAGGAAGGAATGTGTGCAATCCCTCCTAATACCTTCCAGAATTTTTTAAAAATTACTTTTATGCAGTTCTTCCCTTATAGCAACCCCAAACAGAACAGTTAACATAGACCAAAAACATTGCTCAGTGATGCTCTTGAAGTGTGTTAAAATTCTCCTCTGCACAAAACTACGGCCAAAAGTGTCAACCTTGAGGGCTTTCCCCCAGTTGCCTTGCAGTGTATTGACATTGGCTGCTGGGGACTGAAACCCAAGGAGGTGTCTTGCAACAGAAGCATGTGGCAATGCTCTCTTGGGCTTTCCAGCAGTACCACAGTGTCACAATAGTGTCCCTCAGTACAGTCCCAAGTCACATTCTGGGTCTCTGCTGTTCCCTGATGTAAGAGCACACAGAGTTACAAGTTTCCTTGGCTCACTTGGAAACAGAAGCTGTGTGCACAGGGGTGGGAGCAGACTGCCTGCACAGGCTTTGAGAAACAGATCTGTCCTATACCAACTAAGTATTTCCTTTTAGCCTCACATATATTGTGCAAGGCACAGCATGCCACAATAATCTGAACTGCATTGCCCATATTAGAATCCAGATGGATCTGGAGGCATCACCAATGGGCCTTTAGCCATCCAATGGCCCTCTTCACCACCATTCTGCAGCTACTCAGGTTGTTTTTGAATTCCCCTTTTCTTGGTCTGTGATTTTGGGGTATGGCTTCATGAGCCACCGTTGGAGCAGTATGCAGGGGCACCCAAAATAAATTTTGGCACAGAAACACTGTACTTAATCACATCATTACAGAAGAAAAAAGACCCTTCTCCCTCCCCTCCTCCAGCCCCCACAATGTAGCCCCGACTTCCTGAGCACCATGGCATCAGAGACCTTTCCCATGTGTCAGTATTTATGTTTGTGAACCAACCGCTGTGGTCCACAAAACCTTGGAGAACCAGTGAATAATAATCTTTGCAGTTCACATATTCAATGTCCCCCTTAAGTGGACAAAGCATAAGGCGTATGTTCCATCAATGGCCCCAGCACAATTTGGAAACCCCATCCTCTAAAAAATCTGCACTAATTTAAGGTACTTAGGTTATGGCCACGACCCTTGGGTAGATCTCAGTATTGATAGCCTGGCAAACCTGAGCAACCAGCTGACTTCCCAATTTTGAGCTGGTTTGCAACTGACCAATAGCTATCAGGTGTTGCCAGCTTCCAAAGGGTGATAGTCACCTGCTTCTGCACTGGTATGTGTTTCTGAAATCGAATGGTCTGTTGCTCCTTGCACAACTAGATGAAGGTCTACTACTTCCTCATTACAAAGTGCTTCAGCCACTGGTCATCTTCCCAGGTTTCCAAGACAATGTCTCACCACACTGTGCCGGTTCTTTGGGACTAGAAGCAGTAGTCCACCCATGGGCATACCATTGCAATTCCAACACTCTGTTCCTTGTGATCATAGTGGATTTTCATTCCCCCACTGAGTCACCTTTCTTTGCCATTCAAATTTTTCTGGACCAGTTTCATCCAGTATCTGGTACTGCACTGTGTGAACATTTGTCTAGAAAGCAGTAGACAGAGCAGAAACACATCATCATATACTTGGTCTATGTCTTCAATGCAGTTTGGGGGGAAACATGACTGGGAACTGCCATCACCAAATGTGTAAAGGTGGCATACAGTACCAGCAACACACAGCAAGGTAGTTCCTAGCGTGTTCCCACTCTCATACATTGTTTCTCTCTTTGAGTTGCAAAGTACCTCTCAATAATATTTCATTGTACTAGTGAGCACATATATCATCTGGTAATAGTATCCTCTCTCATTTTCTAATTCACTGGGGAGTTAAGCTTTTTAAGGCAGTTTAATGTATTCAGCTTTTTATTGTACCAAGTCCAAAAATGTATTGCCAACAAAGATAATGTCAACATTTTATTTTACAGTCAGAGCAACATCATACAGCATTTAGTTTTAAGAAGGTACTTGATACTGATAATCTAGGCAGCTATTGTCCGGTATCAAATGTTCTGGTTTTGGATCCTGAGATGTGTGTGGTGAGGCAGTCCTCTGAGCAGCTAGATGTCTCATATCTCCTTGACCCATGTTAGTCAGGATGCAAACTTGGGTATTTGCAGAGACTGCATTGATTGCTTTGGCCAATAGTCTTCTCCTCCTGATGGTGCATGGGATTTGTGCTGATGTTGTTAGACCTACCACTTACTTTTGATAGCATTCATCATATGATGTATTGTGACTCACCTGGGAACCCAAGGAGGAGCAGAAGGGGCAGGTTGCCCTTCAATGGCTTCATTTCTCTCTCTCAGATAAATGCCAGATGGTAGTTTTAGGCAGTTGCCCAAAATTGACTGAAGGCTGTTCTCCTGAAATTTTGCAGGGCTGCATCTTACCTTTCTCTTGGTTAATGGGGACATTAGTGAAAGGGTTAGTGAAGAGGCATGCACATTACATTGATGACACCCAGCTATCTGTATTTTATCTGACCCTGCCAATGCTGTCAAATTTGTATGCAGTGTTTGCTAGAGATTGAGATATAGATAAGATGGATAAGTCTGGATAAGACGTAATTGATGATGGTTGGATGAGGGAAGCAATCAGATGGCGTAGCAATGATATTACCTGTCCCTTTAACTGAGAGCATGTCTCTATCTGTGTTATGAGAGATTTCAGTCTAGGAGTATTGCTGGACTGATCGCTGCTGTTTGACAATCACATCACATCAGGGAGTGCAGTGGCCTTTTTTCATCTGTATATGGCAATAATGTGGTGTCTGTTTCTTTCAGGTTCTAATTTTGCTATCACGATCCTTGCTTTTGTCACCTTGAGCTCAGATTATTGTAATGGGCTCTACAGGTGAGAGGGAAGACTCCAAACAGCTCAAGTGTCAGAATAGCCATGGGATCTGTGTCCATCTGAATTCTGAGGAACAAAACTGTTGTGTGAGGGAGATACAGAGTAGCAGTAGCCAGGTTCAGTCTACATCCTGATATAATGGCTGTGGAGGGACCTTATTGCAGCCCTGAGGCCTGTCCCTGGATGGAGGCCATGAATGTCTTACTCCAACGCTTCTTAGGGTACATCTATACTACCCGCTGAATCAGCGGGTAGTGTTCGATGTATCAGGGATCAATTTATCGCGTCTCGTCTAGACGCGATAAATCAATCCACTAATCGACACCTGTATTCCACCTTGGCAGAAGGAGTAAGCTGAGTTGACGGGACAGCCCCGGCAGTCGACTTGCCACCATGAGGACGTCCAGGTAAGATGAACTGAGATACTTCGACTTCAGCTACACTATTCGCGTAGCTGAAGTTGCTTATCTTAGTACGAACCCCCCTGCTAGTGTAGCCCAGGCCTTAGAACCCTGCAGAAGACCTGATTTCTCAAACTTTTGGTGTGATGGGTAAATTTCACACTAAGCTTTTAAGCATACAAACGCCAATTAGAATTGCTGCATGGATAAAATATGTCAGAAGGTTCATTTTCCATACTCTACATTTGATAGTTAAGAGTCTTCTAATATTAAAGCATCTTGATTGATAAATAAACTCTGGTATGCATGGTACCAGGAGTGGTTTTTGTTAGGTTTACTTGGAAATGAAAAGATTTTTTTTTTCCTTGTTTTTTCTGGAGTGGAGTATTTATAAGCCCGTTAAGTTCTAAATCAAGTACGTAACAATTTAGCTTAGAAGTTATAATTAAAAGATCAGTTTAACTGTCTGTTCAATTTCATGATCCATGACAGCCTCTATTTGATAAACAGTACAACTGTTAATAATATAATGACTATAAATAGGAGCTAGGAAAATGACAGCATGATATATTTGCTTGCATGCTAATGAACTTGGATTGTGTGGGTAACTGGGTTATTTCAGAAAGGGAGCACCAGGAAGGGGGGGGGGGATTCAGTTTTTTGAAAACAAATGCCATATTAATGTTGAAACTGCGAAGATGTAAATGGCAGCAACTCAGTGAAACATTGACCTTGTGATGGCCTGCAGAGCATAGGATGCAAGCCAAGGACATGCTGTCAGATGATTGGTATCTGATTTTTTGGCCAGCAATCTGTAGTGCAGATTATAAATCTTTAGTTGTTAATGTGCTAGACTGATGATGGGACCTATTCTCCCAAATCTATTTAGATACAACCAGATATAACTGCAAACTCTGCTCTGTTGCTTTGGTGTAAATACAGAATAAGCCCAGTGAAACTAATGGAACTACTCCAGATTTATGCCAGAGGAACTGAGAGCATGAGGTGTCCCAGAAGCTTTCCTATTATTGGCTCGCTCTTTTACTTTGGATGGGGGAGTTAACAGTAACATACAAGTAGGGGTTGGGTGTCAGCCAAAGAAATACAAACAACGTTTCATTGGGCTGTTCTCAGTTTATATTTAGAATAACATGAATATCTCTACATATATTTCCACATGGGATGTTTTCTTAAAATAACTCCGTTCTCCTTGTCACTCAGATGACTGTGGCACTACTCTGAAATTAACGGGAAAAGGCACGGGGAGGCGGATTGGCTTTAAATTCATTAATACCTGGAACAAAGCTAGGGTTTAGTTCTGAGTCTAATCTGACAGATTTTAAAAAGCTATGCTCCTGTATTTGTGGTGCAATGTTGTTATGCTTGCATGTTAAGAACAAGTTTAATATTTTATTACTAAAAAAAGTGGATGATTAGAGAGAGAATTCCACACACTGTCCAAAGTACTGTGACATGAAGGTTATGGGTTAAAGCCACCACTGTGAAATAAGGCTCAAGTGGGATTTAGATGTTGCATAGACCTCATGCTGGCCCTCTATATAAGAGTGAATTTCATCCTATGCAAATGAAGCATGTCTGTCACAAGCAGGAGTGCTTGCCAAGAGCGCTGGTTCTGATGTTGATGGGAATTTTTCCATTGGCTTTAGGAGGAGAGAGATAATGCCCAAACTCAACCACACAGATGGGAATTTACATTTACAGCATCTATCTACCTAGGTACTTGTAGGACTCCCACCATCTAAGAATCAGAATGTCTCCAGACACTACATATTGATTGACAGTGCGGTGAGATAAGACTGTGCCCCAGTCATGACACCTATTTAAAAATCAGACTTGTTAAGTGTTCCTTGCCTGGGTGCACGAGCTATATTTGGCATGATTTTACTTTTAGCTTTTTTTGTCTTATAACAATAACAACATTATAATGAGAAATCTAAAAGTTGTTCCACCCGCAGCAATTGCCAAAGAGCGAAGACGGCTGGTTGTCAGGGCAACAGTAAGAGCACACTGTGAGCTGCCTTAAAAAGTCTTTTGCTGACTCGTGTCTTGCTGCTTTTTAATGGGTCATTGATGCTCTAAGTTAATGATCAGGGGCTAGATAAAATGTCTTCGCTGGTATAGTGCTTTTATTTGGAAAAAAAATTAAAGATATAAACTCTCACACAACTCCAGCCTTGAGACCACATTTAGTATTTTCATGTTAAATCTCATTCCAGTAATCAAAGCAAATATTCAGCTGGAAAACAGATTTGTGGTGCTCCTGTAGCATAAAAAGAGCCAAATGTAGTGTTGTCCCCTCTCCCTCACAAATCATATTTACTGAGTCACATACCAGCATTTTAGTTATTACAGGCTCACCTTTCTCTGTTCCTATTTACCGGCATGCTATGTGACGGATGTCATTCTCAGTCCCTATGGCCTGTGGCTCTGCCTCCACATGGCCTTTGGATCTGCATACTTGGGGATCCAACTGGTCTTGCCAGCTCCCACTACCAAAATCCCCCAGCACACAGATGTTGCTCACCTCTGTGGAGTTGCACTTTGGTGAGCAGTTGGGGTCCAATCTTGAATCCCTGTTGATGTCTACAACTATAAGAGCTGAGGGCACTCATTGCCATGGAGGTTCAGACCCCTAGTGTGCGTAGCTCGCTGTGTTCAGTGAAGGGAGCTGTGCCTGTGAAGGGAGTTGTGGAGGATGTACCCCACAGTCTAAGGAATATAAGCCACATCATTTTACTTAATACAGGTCTGTCGCATCTTATGCGCATTTAACATGGGCGATTTCAGCTTTACGCGGTTGGCAAAAACAAAAAAAAAGAGAAAAATAACAATTTAAATACTGTTTCTGTAGTGCGGGCAATTCCGCCCACCATTCAACTCAATGTAATTTTGACTATATGCGGTTTTTGCTTTACACGCTAACCGTGGAACGGAATCCCCGCGTGAGATGAGACTTGCCTGTATTTGATTTCATTTGATTAGTTTTAATTACAATAAAATGTTATCAGCAATTATTTAATATGACTAGATTTGTAATAGAGTATACTGGGCTCTTTGAAGCAGATTTATGGCTTGGCACAATCCTGTTCAAGACAAAAAGCATACTGGGACTAGGAGTCCAGAGGGCCACATGACAAATTGTAGGCTGGGCAGCAGTGCCTACTGCGAAAAGGGGAAAGGAAAGAAGAGGTGGCTAGACTTATTATGAGAGAGATCTGGTAAAAGGAGTAGCAGCTGGTGAGTCTGTTCTGGACAAACCTGAGAAGAAGCCTGGGAGGTGACTAAATGTGGTTAGAGAGAGAAAAAGAGGTGGTTCTGGAGAAGCATGACAAAGGAGTTTGTTTATCTGGGCTGGGGGGAGGGGATTTTTTTTTCTGGGCAGTAACCCTGGGCATTGAAGTAGAACTTGTGGGAGCACTTGCTTCCCTTTATGGGCCCAAGGTTGGAGACTTCTGTACTGGAAAGGAAGGAGCCCCTCTTCAATCCCCGGCATAAAGAGGGGAAGGTTTCTCAGATCCTTGATGGAGGGCCGTAGCCCAGTCAGGGAGAGGAATGGCTTGTTGATAAATATTGGCTTCTTGAATCCTAGTTCCAAAATATTTCAAAGAAGTTTCAAACAAGCTTCAGTCACTAGCAGTATATGTAGGGTTGCCAGTCATCTGGTTTTCAACTGGAGCTCCCGGTCGAAAAGGAACCCTGGTGGCTCTGGTCAACATCATTGACTAGGCTGCTAAAAATCTGGCCAGTAGTGCAGCGGGCCTATGGCAGGTTCCCTGCCTCCCCTGGCTTCCCACAGCTCCCAGAAGCAACTGGCATGTCTGGTTCCTAGGCGCAGGAGTGGTCACGGGGGCTCTGTGTTGCCCCTGCCCCAAGAGCCGCCTCCGCAGCTCCCATTGACTGGAAACCACAGCCAAGGGGAGCTGTGGGGACAGTGCCTGTGGGCAAGGGCAGTACACAGAGCCCCCTGGCTGCCCTGGTGCCTAGGAGCTGGACATGCCGACTGCTTCCAGGAGCTGCCTGAGGTCAGCACTACCCAGAGCCTGAACCCAGAACCCCCTCCTGCACCCCAACCCTCTGCCCCACCCCTGAGCCCCTTCCCACACCCAAACTCCCTACTGCAGCCCACATCCCCCAACTCCTCCTGCAGCCCAACGCCTTGCCCCAGCCCTGAGCCCCCTCCTGCATTTGAACCCCACGGCCAGAGCCCGGAGCCCCTCCATCCCAAACCCCTCCTCCACATGCCATCCCAGTGTCCGTACCCCCAGATGGAGCCCTCACCCCTCCTGCACCTCACCACCTCCTGCACCTCACCCCCTCCTGCACCCCTTGTGCCAACCTGGAGCCCCCTTCTGCACCCTGAACCCCTCATTTCTGCCCCCATCTGGGAGCCTGCACTTCCTGCCTCCGCCCGGTGAAAGTGAGTGAGGGTGAGAGAGAGTGAGTGATGGAGGGAGGGGCCTTGGAGAGGGGGCAAGCCCTAGGGGCAGAGGTGTCTGGTTTTGTGCGATTAGAAAGTTGGCCACCCTAAGAATATGTGTAGTATATATTCCAGTTAGGTTTTTGTTTTATTATAGAGCAAAAAAATCCTGGAATATTGTTGCTGGTTCTCTAATGATCTGTGCAGTAGAAAGAAAAGCCTGAAGCATATGTCCTGGGACAAGCCCTAAGGCCCAAAGTTAAGTTGGGCCCTACTGATATAAAGCAAAGTTAGTAAGAGTCAGGCTATGAGCAAAAGTCAGGCCCTGTTAGAAAACAGATGTTTGCTTGCAGGTTCACTGTCTGGTACATGAACTTGGCACGAATAGTCAGCTGGTGTTACAAAACCACAAATACTCCTAAGCACTAAGTATTCATGTAAACACATCCCAGAAGGGAGGTGCCAGAACACCCCCAAAACGTTATGGTATAAACACACTCCCCAAAGATGATACTGGGGCACACTGACCCCTCCTATAGATAAAGTTAGGATGACAGGGTGATGGATAGAGATGGATAGACGGATCGCAGGAGGAGTGTCTTTGTCTGGCCAATGGGGGAGGGGCAAGTCTCACCACTCCCTGAGCTGAGTCCCTTGTAATGGGCATATATGTGTAAGTGTCCCTGTAGAGCCTACCCGGTGTTAGGACTGTGCTTTCTTAACAATAAACTTGGCTGAGCTCCTTCGCCATTGAACTGAGTCTGTGGTCATCTTGGGCAGTTCGACTGAGGTCTGCGGTACGGACTATCTGGCCAGAGCCAGTGCAGCCTGCAGAGAGAACACACACACAGCCAACAACTGACAACAGGCTGGTTTACCTTTGGGGTCATGAGGAGACATTCTGACTGAGTTTCCCCAAAGGTAGGCTGTAGTAACAGTTCCTTCAGGGAGAAAGAAAAGATCAAAAGGTTATGGCCTTGATCCTGCAACACTCATGCGTATGAGTAACTTTACACACAGGGGGAGGCTAATGAGTTCAGTTATCTCCTCACATTTGTAAAGTTACTCACACACTTGAATGTTGCAGGATCAAGGCCTTCATTTATGCTTGCTTGTTTTGCAAGCAAATCAAAAGTTGGCACCCTGTATAGACTTGTTTTACAGTTGAGGTTTTTTTCCCATCACAACTACAAAATAGGCTGCTTGTGCCATTATTCTAAGCTTCTGATATTGGATGTATATTGGCCTTTGTCTTCTAGTAACTGAAGTTTACACCACTTTGTCTCAGTTTAAAAGTTATTTTATGCCCACTTAGTTTTTACATTTAAAAAGCACACCATCTGTGTAAGTCCCTATCCTAAGGACAAATAACTTCTGTGACTGAATGCACCCCTGCATTCACACCCTGCAAATCATTGTAATATAATCTTTATACAAAATATTGCTGGTCAGTAATATCATGGTGAAATGTCTGTACTAACATTATATGTAAAGTTATGACCATAAGCTCAAATCATGACTGAATTCTGTTTACCAGACAAGTCTGAGGAGTGGGTAAACCTGTTTCTCAGAGACAAAAGACAAGTTGATGCCTCTAGCTAGGTGTCTTCAAAGTTGATTAGCAATTGCTGGTGAAGTGGCCATTCTTTGGCAGCTAAAGGCAGCAGGAACAGATCAATTTGCATTTTAACAAACAACAACATGGAACCTTTTTCATGAGAAGCCTCCCACTTTGATTTCTTTCTGTTTTAGTGGTGTTACTATTGAAAGCCCCATGCATAGAAACATTAGTTTAAAGCCACCTGTAGAACTTTCTTTGTATGCAGTCGTATGGCACTTTGAACTAAACAAAAAGTTTAGGGGTCAGGTTAAAAGATTTATACGAACTGAAGAGAAAACAGAGTACATATTAAATAAGTACCTTGCTCCACAAATATTACTACTGAAGTATTCACACTATTCAACATGATTACAGGTACTGAAATCTGGCCCTTAACCAACGTCCATGATATGATTTTAACTTCTTAAGCTACTGTTGCTAGCCCATCTGATGTCTTTAACTTTTCAGAGATCGATGTTGATGTTTTGAAAAACCCTTATCCATTCCTAATAGGCCAGGACAGATCATTGCAACAAAGAATTCATGAAAATTTAGGGCTTGAATGGACCTCAAGAAAGGTCATTTAGTCCATCCCCCTGCTCTGAGGCGCGGGACCGAGTATACGTAGATTATACCTGTCAGTTATTTGTTTAACCCGTTCTTAAACCTCCAGTGATGGTAATTCTACAGCCTGCCTTGATAGCATATTCCAGTACATAACTGTCCTTGTCAGGAAAAACTTTCTAGCTATATCCAAACTAAATCTGCCTTACTACAGATTAAGCTCATTTCTTCTTGTTCTAGACTTTGGTGGACATGGAGAACTATTCACCACCATCATCTTTATAACAATCTTTAAGACTGTTATCAGCTCCCTCCTCAGCCTTTTCTCTAATCTAAATATGCCCAGTTTTTAAAAAACTTTCCTCATAGCTCATGTTTTTTAAACATTTTATTGTTTTCGTTGCTCTCCTCTGGAATGTCTCCAGTATGTTCACATCTTTCGGGGCACTCAAAACTGAGCACAGTACTCCAGCAGAGCTGAGAATAGTGGGACAATTACCTCCCATGTCTTACATACAACACTCCTGTTAATACATCTCTGAATGATATTAGCCTTTCGCATTGTTGGTTCATATCAGTTTGTGATCCACTATAACCACTGGGTCCTCTTCTGCAATATTACTGACTGCCTACCCAGATAATCCCCATTTTGTATTTGTGCATTTGATTTTTCCTTCCTAAGTGCAGTACTTTGCACTTAATTGAATTTCATCTTGCTGAATTCAGATCAATTCTCTAATTCAGGGATCAGCAACTTTTGGCATGCGGCTCACCAGGGTAAGTACCCTGGTGGGCCGGGTCAGTTTGTTTACCTGCTGCATCCGCAGGTTTGGCCAATTGTGGCTTTCATTGGCCATGGTTCGCCACTCCAGGCCAATGGGACACCGGGAAGCCGCAGCCAGCACATCCCTTGGCCCGCGCCACTTCCCGCAGCACCCATTGGCCTGGAGCAGCGAATCGTGGCCAGTGGGAGCCACGATTGGCCAAACCCGAGGATGGGTAAGGTAAACAAACTGGCCCAGCCTGCCAGGGGACTTACCCTGGCAGGTCATGTGCCAAAGGTTGCTGATCCCTGCTCTAATTTATCAAGGTCCTTTTGAATTCTAATCCTGTCCTCCAAAATGTTTTCAAACATCTCAACAAATGGGGTGAAGTATCTGAGCAAATGATGTTGATTGGTTAGGGTCTGTAGAGTTTTGAATACTTGGCCTAATACTAATTCATTTAACAACAATAAGACACTAATTATTTGTCAGCTTCTTAAAAATTACTGCAACTATTTGAAAATAATTACTAGCTTTTTTTCCTTATCTTGGGCCAATCCTGTGTGTGTTACATGACTTGACTCCTATACGTCAGTGAGGGTATTAATATGAGTAAGGCAGTGTTTATCAAACTGAAGATCTCCATCTGGGTTGGGCACCAGGCAAATCTGGGAAGGCTGGTGGGGCAGGGCAGTGAAGATAGGGGAAAACTGCCTGACTTCATATCCACTCTGCTTCCTCATTGCAAATGTGGTCTATGGGTAAAATGGTGGTTATCTCCTTCCTTTCTTTCTCCTGTTGCAATCCCTAACAGAGCAGGCCACAGAAGTAAACCACCTATATATGGCTAACCAACCAACATGGCTGCCTGGACTTGAGGTGTCTCACATGGTCTCAGAAATACTTTGCACATGTGCAAGAGCACATGTTCTGGCCTTGGAGCCACCACTAAACTCACCCCAAGCAGCATGCAGCCTTCTGGTGAAGGGGATAACAAGGTGGCAAGCAAAAATACCCTAGGAAAAGTGCAAAAATGAACAAAAGGTAGAGAATGAGGCCACAGATTGAGGACAAAAGGATGGAGGTGTGGAGAGAATTGACAGAAAAAAAGAACTAGTGACCTTGTAGCTATTCCTGGTCAGGGCACAAGAGGATACGGGCAAGGAGGGGAGTTATCGTGAAAAAGGCTTGGAACCAATGCATTATGGCAAGGCAGGATTTGGCTCTTAATGCAAAAAGCAATAGATTACTTATACTGAGTAAAGTGGTTCATTTTTAGAATCTTCCCGTCAGCAAATACTGAATGAACTTTGCTTGATAATAAGAAAATAGCTTCAGGATCCTAATGATTTGGCACCAGTATGTTTTAATGATTTGATGTCTTGCAACAGAATGATTGATTCTCTAACTTAATAGAATGCTAGCAGTGTCATAGGAATGCACTTTCCTGTTTTAGAAAATAATTACATGCTTCAAATACTTAGAACTTCCTCAGATGGGTACACTCTGCTTCCCAGTTTTTCTTAACCAGAGCTGGGGTTAACAGAGGTGGGTAGCCAGGGTTTCTTTCTATTCAGAATGCTTTTCATGCACAGTAGTCCAGTATTTTGACATAAACCAAGCTGTGATTTTGTTATAAAGCAGGATCCCATTTTAAGGAGGACTAATTGATTCACCTTTTAATCAGGCTATCTCTGAGTTTTAAAAGAAAATGACCATTTCTGTTCAGCTCCCATAAGATATTGAAACAGTTTTATATCTCAGAATATTTAATACAATTTTTGGAAGATTGTTTATCAATTCAGTACTGAGAGCAGTTTTGGCACCTTAATAAATCTACTGAGTAGGTGCGATATGGGGTGGAAAACATTTGTAATTTATCTCACTATAATATTGGCTAGTATACATTAGCTAGTCCATGGGAAAGGAGACTAAAACTTTGGCCTCACTTTAGTATTAACATACCAGTTGCTTTGTTCATTTTAAATGACAGACTGATGACCTGTTAATATACCAGTTCCATTCCAGCGATCAAAATCTTTGCAAACTTGCTCAGCTTTGCTATTAATAAAGTGATTACAGGAGTTAATTCAGTTACACTCGGCAATAATATCCTTGGCTCTTTAAAAATAAAAATGAATGCACAGCCACAGCCTCACAAAAAAATCAAATCTGAATCTGATCCTCTACCCCCACTCTTTACATAAGCATGTCTCATCAAAATATTATTTTGCTTCTGCTATTTATTGTATTGCTTTGGAGACATGGTTATTATAGATTTCATACATTTTCCTGCACACAGAGGTTTGAGCTGTCAGCTAGGAAGTTTGAATAGAAAGTCGGAAATGATGTGGTTAATAACATTAATGCTATGCTGGCATAATAAAAATGTATTAAATATCCTGAGATAGAAAATCGTATCAATATCTTGTTAGAGCTGAATAGAAACAGTCATTTTCTTTCAAAGCAATTTTTTTGTAGCTAGAAGATCTTTTTATTTAGTGGGTTAATCTCTACTCATTTATTAATCCATTTTAAAGGGTGTCTGGTGTTTTCTGGTTTTTAACCCAATGGGGCTTTAATGCTTTCTCCGAAAATTACCAAATTATGTTTAAGACCTAAAGGCAAAATTTTCAACCCCCTGTGCCCAAATTTAGGCACCTAAATGAAAGCTTTTTCAGAGATGTCGAGTACCCATTGAATTCACTGTGATTTGTGGGTGGTCAACACCTCTGAAAAGTCAGACCATTTCTATCTGTTAAGGCAGGATTAGCATAAAAAATACTGTGTTAAAGCAGAAAATGTATCTCAGCTCAATTAGAAAAGGAGACATATTATATCAAGGAAAATATAGTGCTGATCATTATCAGTTCAGTATAACAAAACAACAATTTCTGTTTAGCAGTATAACACTAGTTCATCCATATTTAATCCATAGCCTATTAATTACACCTCTACCTCAATATAACACTGTCCTTGGGAGCCAAAAAATCTTATTGCGTTATAGGTGAAACCACATTATATCAAACTTGCTTTGATCCACCGGCGTGCGCAGCCCTGCCCCTCCCAGAGCACTGCTTTACCGCGTTATATCTGAATTTGTGTTATATCGGGTGGTGTTATATCGGGGTAGAAGTGTATATGGGTAAGCTTAGATATATGGATGTATGTGTAGGCACCCAGGTTTCAAAATTTTGGCCTCAGTCAGAAACCTGAACATCAAGAATGTGGTGGTGCTGTTTTCTGGTGTATTAAAGATGGTGTTGTGTTCAGTGAGAGCAGAAAGATTTTGCATAGCTTATACTGTTCTGCTACCCTTGAACACAATACAGATCTAGCCTAATTGAGGAATACAATTTCATTCTTAAATGATCTGCTTAGACACCTAACTGACACTACTTTCCTCAGAAATAATGAGGATCATTAATGATTTGAGAGTGGTTAGATACCCATCTGACAAGGATTGTCAGAAGGGGACCTCATCCCATCTTTTAGTAAAGAAGCTATTCTATGCACTCTTTCCCCCCCAACCCCATTTTTTAAAGACACTTCAGAAATTGGCAGGCTTTTATATTGGCAGTTACTATATATAAGTAAGGAGGAAATTAATACTCTATGGATTAAGTACGGGGATGAACTGCTAAATAGTAATTGTTGTTTTGTTATATTGAATTGATGATGATCAGCACCATATTTTCTTTGATACATTCCTCCTTTTTTAATCAAACTGAGATACATTTTCTGCTATAACATAGTATTTTTCATGCTGATTCTCCCTTAACATAGCATTTTTCATGCTGATTCTGCCTTCATTGTGACTTTATTACTATAGAACATACAAACTAAAATAAAAAGTGAAAATTCCATTTTAAAACTATTTGACAGTCAAATAATACTTGTGTGTTCTCCTGAAGCCTTTATCATGCTGACTGCTCAGTAAACTAATTTGTAGGAAAGATGAACACACTGTTTTTCTAACCCTTATTCCCCAAAGGACCTGACAAAAGTGTACTAGCAAATAAACATATGATATCTTATCTTAAATTAGTCTTCCCACCTGCTGTGCTTAATTTCAGGATACTGAGATACTGTTTTCAAAACAACTCTTTTGTCCATCCACCATTCTGTGCACACTTTAATTAAAACATTTAGGGGGCATTTGCCCTCATATGTAAAGAATCTTTATCTCTGACTTGCTGTTAAATGTATTTTGATGAGCAAATGTTTAAGCATTTTAAAGGTTATTTGCAGTATTCTGGCTACAGACAGCAAATGGAGAAGGAAGAGAAAAGGAGTTCATTTTATACATGCTCAATCAGTATCTGAAGCTACATGCAAATATGGTTTCAATAGAGACTCCCCTACTGTTAGTCTGTGTCCTGGTGTAACCAGCTGCATTAATTTTGCCCTGATTGCTGTCAGTATTCAGCATGGCACCAGAATATCCAAACAGACCTCAGTATGAAGGGTCTGCATGTCACCCCTAAACTGTGGGTTACACAGTCTCTGAGTTATCACCAGGTGATCTTTGGTGGTTATTGCTTCCTGTCAACAGTGTAATCACTGGGAGCTGGATGGTCAGGGTACTGACTGGTTGGGATATCTGAGTTAATACGTTAACATATCTTAGTCTTTGTGAGTGTCCTAGTCTCTAAGCATTTTGTGATGGATGTTTTCAGTACCTACAGAATAGATATGTTTCAGTGGTGTTGAGAGTATTTGGCCTCCTATTGGACCCTGATGCTTATGTACTTGTCCTATGTCTGTGCCTGACAGCATCTGCTGGGGTCACTTGCCACATGCTGCTCAGTTTCCTAGATCCTGCAGAACTCATGACTGCAAATGATAGGATGATGGAGAAGGAGTTGCCTGAGGAGACTGGTACTGTATACTGAAGCCAGTTTCTTCCCCTTTCATGACTGTATGGGCCAGTGATGGCTTTTATAGATGTATAATAGGACACATGCTTCATGAAGCGACCCATCTGGACCCATTAGCATGGTATCACTACCATATTTGCCCATGTCAAAAGGATGTGGCTATGAAGAGGAGCAAATCCTGAATGTGAATTCACTGTTATGCTGGAAAGTGTGCCGCTTGTGTTCTCCAGGTCAGTCTATGGCAGTCAGTACAATTGTTACTCTCATGGCACCCATGTCCTGTCACTGCTGATGTGGTCCCATCTACCATCAGTGCCTTTCTGGTGTCCGTGTGTATTCAGTATCTGGCCTGAAGTATATTGGTGGCTTTCATTTGGTGCTGAAGTGGACCACACATTCCTCTGAAGTGTTTCCACGGAGTGAACTTGTCTTAACTTAGAGTTGTGCTCACTCAAACATTTGAACAGTGTTTCGAGTTTGGTAGGGTGCAGTTCCAAGGGTTCCTCGATAATTTCTTTTCCTCTCCTCCTGTTGTGATCATTCCTAGATTGCTGTTGTGGATTTCCTATCTGTGTGAAGCTACACTGCTTTCTTGCCATTGGTATGATGCCACATACTGATTGGGCCAGCTGCTACATATTTCTCTTCCCTTTTAAGCATAGTTGGCTACCTTTCCCTTTCATTCCTTCCCATCAATCTCAAGGCAACATTTGGCTTCTGATTAGCTAGTTGTTCAGAAACCATCATGGAAAAGTGTAGCGTAGCAATGCCTCAGGAGTAAAGCTGTGACTACTCTGGGAATGTGTCATCTCTGAATGCCAGTGGATTTTAAAGTTGTCAGAGCCTTGGTGGGTTATGCGCCTCTTTCCTTTGGAGCACCTGCTCTGTGAATGGCTGAAATACAAATTTGAATGTGGATATTAGTGTTGTGCAGGTAGCAAAACTGTCACTGGTTCCAGTTCTTCCCACAGTGTTAGGTTTTGTCTCACAGTATGACACTGTGTTACACAGCATTTTATTACACCTGGTGCCTGATTTAATGGGGTTTTGGTGAATAAGCCAGAAACGAAACCCCATGTAGCTTTTGAATTGAAAAATACATCAACAACTTGCACACTAGTTTTGGGAAGGTGAGGTGTCTTTTTTTTCCAACACAGCATTTGGGTTTCCATAGCACTTAATTTGTCTTGATTAGAAGTGATGCTAATAGTCAGTCATTGCTTGTCCACATGAGTGAACTAACAGATCTTCACTGTATGCCACTGAAGAGCGTATGGAGTTGGCACGAACATGCTAGGCATTCTTAATGGAGAGAAAGGTTTCATATTGCATAGTCTTTTGTTATTTTCTTTGCTTATATGAAACATTTAAAGAGCATAAATATTGTCTGTCTTGGAGGTCAGAACTCATTCATCTTAATCTCTTAACTCTGTTCCTTTCAAATCTCTTCTGCTAGCTTGGGGTTTTCAGACGTTAGGACACTATCAAAGCAGTAAGTTAGTGTTCACAGTTCCATCAGGCTTTTGAACTTTCTTTCCTTCGAGTTCTCCTGTGAGTTTCTCTAGTACGGTACTGATGGCATAAATTGCATTGATCACAGCAGACTGCAGATTTACTTGACCGTATGGCTTGCAGAAGCTGATATCTCTGGGTTAGCAGTATAGTTGACCATGAATAGGCATCAATTTGGATTGTAAGACAAGAGTTAAGAATGGGAAATGAAACGGTAGGCTGTAATGCTGGAAGAATGCTTTAGGGACTATTTTGGGCCAGATTCTCTGCTGCACGCAGCTTCAGCTAGGTTTAGGGATGTCAGGATGCCAATGACAAAGCCTTTGTATCAAGCTGCAGCAGTTGCTCTACATTGTGCTCAGCTAGCTGTAGTATCATAGCGACCGTAGGCCAGCTCAGGATATCTGAGCCCATTTTGCTCTGGCGACTCTTTTTCCTTCCTCCAACACACTCTCCCTGTACCCAGGGCTATGGAGAAGGAGGTCTAGGAGCCAGTAATTCTGGCTTGGTCTGCCAGAAACACCCTTCCCCCACGAGTGGAAAACACCCTTATGTGCTAACTGTGCATCCCAAAGAGAGCAAAGTGCAAATCAAAGAGTATTTTAAACTCTATATCCAAAGCTACTGAGTTTCCTCTGGTGGTCCAACAGGGGTCCAAACTCTGTGGTCCCTTATCCAGCAAAGTTTCCACTGACTTCAATTAAGAACTGCAGAATTTGGCTCAACAGAACTGTTGGTCTTAAGGATGTACATTTTATAACTCTTAAAACTGCACTTCTTAATCATGAAATTGTGTGGCAATTGGCCCCACTGAAGCAGTCTCCAAGGAAACACTATCCACCCCTCTGACTCCCACCAGCGTGGCAGCATATTAGAAATGGCAAAGTCACTGAAGACGCAGTTGCTTCAATATATTAATGTTCCTGTCAGGTAGCGACTGAATGTGTGGCTGTGGCGAAGGTGTTTGCTGGTATCCAAATGACAGCATCAATGACCATATTTACCTTGAAATAAAGGGTGGAGTAGCATAGTGCAATATAACACGAAGCTGCATGATTATAACATTCGTGGACGTCATCAGGAGTCCAGGAAGAGTTTAAACACTTCTGTGAAAGGAGCAGTGTACCAAGGAGGGTAGAGGGGCATTCATAAGTAGTTAAATGTGTGCAGTATACAGGAAATTAAATGCTTTTGTATACAATGCACATTTAATTTCAAAGTGCCAGTAAAAAGCAGGAGGAAGCAGGGTCTTTACAATATTTACAGTAGATGAACAGCATTTCCAAAGTAAACTATATACATGCCATACATCAAAATAGATATCTGTGCTTTATAACTGAAGGTGTAACTGCCATCAGCCTGTTTGCCACAAGCAGCACAGAGAAAAAGCTGCTGTTGTCAAAAGGATCATGGCTTCCTGGGTTCTCCTGGCTCTGTTTTTCTGGCTTTCTTTCTCACCCATTGTTTAACTGTAGATTTGGAAGGGCACCAACCCACTGACCTCTTCATGAATGCAGAGTAGCACTTTGCAAGGCTTTCTGGAGCTCTCTGCCACTAGTAAAGAATGGGGGCACATTGAGAGAGATTCCCGGATGGTTTGCAAGGGAGCCCTAGTGGGTGTTCAGGAGAAAGGAGATGAAACCAGAAGACGAATGAACATCAGAAAAGGGAGAAGAGAGAACCGCAAGCAAAGATGATAGGAAGGACAGTGTGCAGGCGAAGAGCTGACAGAGAAAGAAATGAGGACAAAAGCTTGTGACATGTGCCTTAGGCCTGTACCCAACTTATACATCAACTTACAATTCAGCCTGCTGAGTCTTAGGCCTGGCCTAAACACTTTGTTTTTGTGTAGGGGGCATACTTTTTATACTGAAATAGTTAAAATAGGGTGTGGACACAGTTCTATTACTATAGCTTATTTCAATAGCTATACAGATTTTAGCCCCCTTATTCTGGTATAATTGCTGATAGTAGAGAGTGGTACCACTTCAACTAACTACATCTGTTTCTAGACAGTGGTACAAAAACTGTATGCAGACTGAGGAAATCTAAACTGGTGTGTCATACAAAGCTGACGCTCTGCATAGGAAATATATATTTCCTATTCTGGTTTTAAAAAGCATCAATAAGTCATAAAAATAATTGTAAACATATAATAACATTGACCAGCAGCAAAAATTGAATCTTTTCCTTACCCAGGACACTATCTCTTCTATACTTGCCAATCCACTCAGGGTAAAATTCACCACTGTGCAGACATGCAGCATGAGACTTATGCAGTTTAAGTCCCACTCATTCCCTATTTTGAGGGCTTCAGTGTTGCAGAAGCCTTGTGCTAACCATCTGCCCAGGACTGAATTTCAACCTCATTTCATTAAACTGTTCCCTGATGTTCAGTTCACCCACCAATTTCCAGTGTTAAATTAGTTGAAAGCTCATTGTATACCTGCCTGACTTCAGATAATTTATTAAATACCAGTTTTGGCCATGTCGTCTACAAAAACAGCTATCAAAAACCACAAGCACTTTTCAGTGCTAAGCATATAAAATCATATTTCATTTTTTCGTCTGGCTTTCATACTGTAAAACCACTGCGTGTTCGATTCCGTCTGTCCCTCTGGATTGGTACAAAGGAAAAGGGATAAGGGTGCAAAGAACCTTCTTATTGCTCCCTTTGTTCAGGGGTCAAATTGGGAAGGGGAAGGGGAAGGGGACGGAGGCAGTGGTACTTTTCCAAGTACTGCTTACCCAAGCTCCACTCACTTAAGATGCCCAAATGGACACTAATCTCAGTAGATTGTGCAAATGTTCAAAGTATCCTGGTTTTATCAGGCTTGGCTTCCCCTCACTGGGGTGCAAATGCCCTGCTGGGCTTTACTCCTTCTTGTTTAGGGGGGAAATAAGTTGTGGTATCTCCCAGATCTACCCGTCTGTGGCACCAAAACAAATGGTTCACTCACTGCAATCTTCAGTTATCCTCTCCTCCATGTTTGTGCTATGAAATAGTTCATAGTGTGGACGTTTTAAAGTGTCATCACTGTCCTCTGAGTTAACCTGCCCTGAAATAAATGGGGCAATTCACACTTATTATTTAAGGCTCTCTGCAAACTCAGGCAGATGCGGCTGTGGTTATTATGTTTTTGATGTTTTTCTTTGCAACCATAAAAGACTTTTTAAAAATGGAAAGCTGAGACTCTAGAGAACAAGGAAGCAACTTGGGAGAGATGCTGGTTCACTGTATTTATCCAGTTCAAGCTCTGTCTATTCAGGGCCAAGCACAATCTCAGGCCTCATGTTCCTGGTGCAAAAGGATCAGAAGAACTGCAGCACTGCTAAATCTTGTGATTTTTTTTAAATTGAAATCAATGAGATTTTGACCCCTGCTGCAGGGAGTCTCACTATGTTGAAAGAAGCTGTGGCCACCATGCAATATTTCAGACCTCCCAAGAAATCCCTTCTCTGATTAGATGTCTACCTCATTTACCTGTAGTTTGGGGAAGAACAGCCAATCAGAGCTGCTGTGGTTGGCAGGGAGTGCTGCCCCTCTCTTTAGGAGCTGATACTTTTTAAAATACCAGGAGAAGCAGCTGATGCCATTTTCACAAGTGGGGGGAAGGAGGGAATAGAAAGTATGAAAGCTCAGTTTGCCTCTTCCCTTCTGCCCCTGCAATAGTAGGCTGGGAAGAGTAAGTAGAGAACCCTCATTGGAGCGTCTAAGGCCTGGGAGGAGAGAGAATTTCTATAACTGTAGGAGGATCAGAGAGGTGCTGGGGGCATGGGGCAGATGTGGGTCTGGGTGAGGGGCACAGAAGTAATTGATGTGGAATAAGGAAGCACAGCATTGATGTGAGGCCAGGGGAGTACATAATTGATGTGTGGCTGGGTGGATGAAGGAGGGTGAGTGACAGAATTAAACATGGTGTTTAATTGGGGGGATTTCAGGAGAAGCTGGAAGCTCTGCACATGCAGGCAGCACCACTTTGTGCAAGTTGATGTCATTTGATCTCACAGTCACTTAGGTCCTCTAGTCAGAGCTCCTGTGACAGGAAGCAAAATCATCTTACTATAAATTGGGGACAGTTGTCAATGTTGTAATTGTCACACACATTGGGGGTGAACAGGGGAAGGTCAAAACTCAGAAGACAAACTAAAAACTCTATTTAATTTTTGGCCCCAACGTGATGCAATTTAAAAGATATTACCTCACCCACCTTGTCTTTCTAAAATCGCTTCTTGGCAAAGACCTTCCATTCCAGATTTCAGCGTGGAGTAGATTTGTCAGTGAGTGTTAAACCACCAACAGTAAAGATTTATAGGGAAAATGGTGGTACCAGTTTAGCAGAAGTATTGCAGCAATGTTGGTTGCCGTCAAATATTGAGCCACTCTTTTTTCTATGCTGTAGAAATACATACTTCTGATAGTTATATACGTAATGCTGCTACACTTATAAAAGTGCATGGGAGAAAGTCAGTTTGGAGCTGGAATCAAGTGATTTCCCAATTATTGTATTTAATGTATATATATATGTAAAACTGTGTTTGCAGATGAAAATGCTTCAGTCATTCAGTAAAAGCTGTATCCCGAGTACACTGTCTTCCTTCAGTGTGTTGCCACATCCTACAGCAATGGGGAATTTCTCTGTGGTCGTCAGTATATCTTTAAGCTGTTGTCTCAGTCCTAAGTAATTGGATTTTTCACACTCCAGAGTGACGTAGTTATATTGATGTACATTTGTAGTGCACACCTGGCCCTATTCCCATCTATTCTTTGAGGACACTTAATCTGTGTCATTTCAATGTTGGACCCCACAGAAGCAGAGCCTTTGGAATGTTGTTACCCACATGTGGTCACTTCCTTTAGATATTCTGAACCAGATCCTGCACTCTTTCCCTAGGCAGGGGAAACCTGGGCTGGTGTAGAGCCACTGTAGCTTTGGGAAATGGCCCAGTTTCTGGTTGCCCCTGTAATCGGGGACCATAAAAGTGGATTCAAGACACCTTTGCCTGCCCCTTAACACCAAGTCTCCTGCCATGTGCAGATTGGCTGGACCAGAAAATCAGGGGCTTGATGTTAGACTGACTGCTAGAGTTGTGTAAACATTTCCAAGTTAATTTTCAAAGGCACTGGGAAGTTTAGTTTGCCATCAGAACCAGGATCGATGGGTATAGGCCAGGGAATTTGAAAACATGTGAGTTAGAATGGATGTGCTCATAATTCATTGTGAAACCCATAGGCTTATGCATAGAATGAATTCGATCATTCTATGTCCCTGTCTGCAAGGTACACAGAAGAGAGGCCTCTAAAGTATTTTTTGTACAGGACGGGTGCATACCTTCGGACTTGGAGAATTTTTGCCTTCAAAAGTACATGGAGTGGCCTACAATTACAGAGTTGGTAGCTGCACTTTGTGTTAGCCTAGGAAGGAAGGAGATGTGCGAGGATACAGTCACTGATGGCTGTCATTGCAGATCTGATGTGTGTGATGCCTAGCCCTTCACCTTGTGATACTAGTGCTAAGGGATGCTTTCAAGGGGGTTTGTTCTTGTCTACCTAGGTAGCTGTGCTGGAGGGGAGGCTTCAGGACTGTTCTGTAGACCCAGCCCTACCCTAGGACTCTAGCATGGCACTTCTTTACTGGTGGTGGCAGTAAGTTCAATCGCCACATTAGTAAAGCTGTTCCATTTTTATTTTTTTGCCAAACTTTAAGGGCACCTTTGATCAAGAAATGACACCTTCTTACTCAACACATCTGCTCTATGCAGTCAGATTTGAACATAGTGAGAAAAGCAAATACGTAGAACTTTGCCTTGCAGGATCAATACAGTTATGGGCAAGTGGGCTGGATTTCGTAGTATCTTGTCTGTCATCAAAAGAATCATTAACTATGGGTAAAATGTTTAAACTAAGCAGCCCGATTATTATTTTTATTGTTTTATTATTATTTTATTTAGAAACCCTGAACTCCCACAGTTTTAAAAAACAGGGGGATTTGCTGGTGCTCAGTGCCTATGGAAAATCAGGCTACTTTTACACAGATGCCAAACGGTGAACATAGGCACATTATCTTTGGGTACCAACTTTTAAAAACTTCTGTCTCAGTTCTAGTTGCAGTATTTTTACTTTTATGCATAATGCCAGAGCCAGAAGGAAGGAACCCAGTGTAACTTTCAGATCCACAGCTAAGTTTTTTGGTACTCTGTTCTAGGAAAATGAGCAAATTTGACGTAGAGCTCATGAGAGACAATAACCCCGGAAGCCCACCCTACCACTTAATTGTGTTGCTTTTAAAATGACACTTTAACAGAAGTTCTTCTTTAACTAGTATTAAGGAGTTATTTGTTTTTTTTTTCAAATTCAGTCAAAACAAGCAAAACAAAACCTTATACTAACTTTAGAGCCTTTTGAAATCATAGCCGTGGTCTAGAGAACTGTCTTTCTATCTTCTTGGAATGTTTGAAATGGAAAGACTTCTGGTCTGATGTCAGAATATTGATGCAAGAATTGCTTTAGAGATAACCAGCATTATATGGTGTTATGAAAATGCCATCTTTTACTGAAATTAAGCAAAATAATAACTTCCCCATCTTCCTGTCACTCTATGTACAAAGATCAGAATGTGATAAATTATCAAAATGGCTATTTTAAAAAAATGAATCTGAGAGCTTGATCAACATTCCAATAGGGTGACCCCTTGGAAAATCAATCCTCTTCCTTTTCCCTCTGGCCTGGCCCCACTTGCATTCTTCAGACTGAGGTTAGAGAATTTGTTATACCAGTGGCAATGACTGCTGCTAGTTGCTGCCTGCCAGGTTTCCAGTGAGAGTCTCAGTCCTATGTGCGTCACAGATAATATTCCTGTCCCCATGCACGTTATCATCATGTTTTTTTGCTCCGAAAGCCATGGCTGTAGCCTTTTGTTTCATGCTTCATACTATTCATTTTATGTTAAAGATCAAGCTAACGTAATGTAATGTAATCTTGGAAAACCTGATTAATTATCAACTTGTCTGGTAGGGGTGGGTAGCTTATTTATTGGAAATAAATACCGAGTTGGGCCAGTGCATCTAAGTGTATCATGAACAGGATTGACTCTTTTCCAGTAGTCCAGGGAAAATATCTTTTGATGGCTAAAGATAACCACTGGCTTTTACATTGTCCTGCCTGTTACAGTGCTCACTTTAAAAGGTTAGTTGTACTTGCAATGAACGTAAAGCAAGGCAAATACTTATACATGAGATCTGCTCATAAATCAGCTATCTCTGCTGCAGTGTAAATATAGCATCTCTTATGACTGGAAATAAATATTTACTTGGTACATCAAGCCACATATTAAATGAACAACAACTAGATGTGCAATACATGATAACCCCATTATATAGGGTTATGTCCTCTAAGTTTTTTAAGATCCTTGGCTTCTTGAACAGCAAAAAGCTACAGAATGTGTTGTTTTTTTTTTAAAATCATGCCTCTGTTTAACCTCCATATTTATTTCTAGTCTGTACAGGGGAGGGCACTGTGTGTCTGTCTGGCATCAGGCAGACTGCAGAGGTAAGGAGAAATGCAGCTGAAGTGTGATAGTTTTCAGATAGGACAGGGAGTTGAGTCTGAGGTAGAGGGTCTTTATGCAGAGCTTACGAAGTGTATGTGCTCTAGGAAAAGATGACAATAAAGGCAGAGTTACTACTTGTTTGACTAGTAAATCTATCTAAGCTTACTGTGAAGCTCTGCTCAATGGTAGCTGATCTCCTCCAATGTTAAAAGAAAAAAGAACTACTGTTTGCAAGTTATTTTTCTGCAGGTTATTTTAAAATTCTTCTTTTTCAACATACTTGTGTAAACTGAATTTGGACTAACCTTGTCTTCCTCTCCCATTTATTGTGATTTTTTTTCTCCAAAGTATGCAAAGTCTGTAATCCCCACTTGACAAAGCTCTGACAATCAGCACAGCAGTAAAGGAAATTAATCTCATACAAGTCATCCCTTCATAGCCCTTTATGTTTACATCACTTTGGAGCAGTGTTTGTGAAGATTTTTTTTATTACATTCACCAAAGGATCAAATCTGGTTCATAACAGAGCAAATCAATAACACTTATAGAAAAATCATGTGTGTGCAACAAAAGAATTCCCCTCTGGAGATTGCTCTCAATTTTTGTTTTCTTTCCACAGTTGAAAGAAACTGTTTTAGAAAATATTTGTACATCCTGACAGCCCATCAAGAAATTCATACAGAGGTTTATTTGAGTCAGAATGTCATATAATTTAAGGCCAGAAGGGGCCACTAGATCCTCTAGGCTGACCCCCCATATACCACAGGCCACCAAACCCCACCCAGCACTGCACACTAAACTTACCAACTGAAATTAGAACAAAGCATTACAGCCCACATGAGAGGAGACTATGATGTGCCACAGGAAGAGAATATGAGTGACCAAGGTGCACCAGTGCTTGAGGCCCTGCAATGGCAGGATAATGATTAAATGAGATCTACCCAGATAATCTTGGCAAGTAACTTGCACCCACATGCTGCCGAGGCAGGTGAACTCCACCCCCTACAATCACTGCCAATCTGACTTGGGGGAAATTTCTTCCTAACCCCACAGATGGTGATCAGTTAGACTGTGAGCAAGAACCAGCCAACCAAGCACCAGAGAGAGAATACTTAGTGTCACCTCACAGCCCTGGCCCAATCTGCCCCCAGTGTCCCATGTCCGGCTGTGGCTATCCCTGATGCTTCAGAAGAAGGAGATGAGGGGAGGGATCCTTCCTGACTCCTGCTAGCGGCCAACTGAACCTAGAAGCACGAACTTTAGGAACATAAGACAAAATGGAAGTGAGCCTCAGAGCTGTTGATCTCTGCCCCCACCCTTGCTCCTCACAAACAACCTTGTCATGCAACTGCACTCAAATTTGTCCATCTCTCTCTTAAACTAATTAAGTTATTTGTCCCCACAACTACTACTGGGAGACTGTTCCAGAACCTCACCCCTCTGATGATTAGAAACCCCCTTCTAATTTTCAACCTGAATTTGTTCATGGCCAATGAATATCCATTTGTTTTTGTGTCAGCATCGTCCATTAGCTTATGTTACCAGATTTGCCCATTACTTTGGGGTATGCTCATTTATTCGGGTTACTTTTCAGGGGAAGGGGACTCTGAAATTTTATCAATGTACTGCTTGTGTCACTTGTATTTTTATACGGAACTTTACTCCTCCCTTCTGCAAGTCCCCTCCCAATGGAGCTATCCTGCAGGACCTAGGTTCCCTAGGGCTGGGTTTCTCCAGCCCCAAAACCGGATGAGCACACACTGACCCACACATACATGAACAGAGCAAGTCTGAGCAGTCTGGGTCAATCAGCACTGTCAAGCTGCCCCCTTATATGTCCCTGGACTCACTGGGCTGGATGAAGCAGCACTTTCAAGCTGACTCTTCTTATATGCCCCTAGGCTCCATGGACTGGGTCAAGCAGAACTTTCAAGCTGTTACCCTTATGTGTCCCTGTCATAAACAGATAAGTAAGAGTTAATAGAACAGAAGTACTTCATATCTCTTTTGCCTGTAAAGGGTTAACAAGATCAGTGAGCCTGGCTGTCACCTGACCAGAGGACCAATCAGAGGACAGGATACTTTCAAATCTTGAGGGAGGGAAGTTTTTGTGTGTGCTGTTAGATTTTGGTTGTTGTTCTCTCTGGGTTCTGAGAGTGACCAGACGTGCAACCAGGTTTCTCTCCAATCTCTCTGATACAGGCTCTTATACGTCCAGAATAGTGAGTACTAGGTAGATAAGGCGAGTTAGGCTTATGGTTGTTTTCGTTATTTGCAAATGTGTATTTGGCTGGAAGGAGTTCAAATGTGTATTTTGCTGAAAGGATTTTAATTTGTACTTGAATACTTAGGCTGGGAGGGTATTCCCAGTGTCTATAGCTGAAAGACCCCGTAACATATTCCATCTTAAATTTACAAAGATAAGTTTTACTGTTTTTTCTTTCTTTAATTAAAAGCTTTTCTTGTTTAAGAACCTGATTGTTTTTTATTCTGGTGAGACCCCAGGGGACTGGGTCTGGATCCACCAGGGAATTGGTGGGGAGAAAGGAGGGAAGGGGGAGAGAGAGGCTAATTTCTCTCTGTGTTAGGATCACTTTCTCAGGGAGAGTCTAGGAGGGGAAAGAGAAGGAGGGAGGAAGGTGAATTTTCCTCTCTGTTTTAAGATTCAAGGAGTTTGAATCACAGTGATCTACCAGGGTAACCCAGGGAGGGGAAGCCTGGGAGAGGCAATGGTGAGGGAAAGGGTTTACTTTCCTTGTGTTAAGATCCAGAGGGTCTGGGTCTTGGGGGTCCCTGGGCAAGGTTTTGGGGGACCAGAGTGTACTAGGCACTGGAATTCCTGATTGGTGGCAGCGCTACAAGTACTAAGCTGGTAATTGAGCTTAGAGGAATTCATGCTGATACCCCATCTTTTGGACGCTAAGGTTCAGAGTGGGGAATTATATACCATGACAGTCCCAGATTCAGCACGTCCCTATCCCCACCTTCACAACACAATTGTACTGGCAGTAACCTACTTGGCGAGCAACTGCCCCCCCACTATTTTGAGCACTGCAGGGATCTTTAGCTTAGGTAAAAGAAGTGTTGCTGCAAAGTAAATGGGGGAAGCTAAAGACACAAAAGAGTAAGTTTCAGCAAGAGAGAGAAAAGTAATCAGCTTAACCATACAAGTTATTTATTGGTTAATACCTACAGTAGAAAGGAAAAAAGAGAAAGAGGGGAGGGGTCTCACCCACTCCATGAGGCTTGAACTGGTCGGGGTTCCCAGGTAATGGTGGTAGCTGAAGGTCTGAGGGCTGGAGATAGGTAGAGTCCCCAGCACGATCAGCCAGGAGAAGATGGAGTTCCAGTGGAACTGATGCCTAGTTTGGATCTAAGCATCAGAACACTGATTGGAGGGTGAATAGGGATTTTTGTAGAGAAAATACAATTGTTCAAGGGAGAACAATAGATTTGTTTATAGGTAAGGCTGATAACTCAAGGGTTTTCTTTAGACTAGACAAAAGGAGCTGATCATTCTTGGCTATAGGTGGTATTTTCTACCAGGGAGCTCACAATGCAACTAGGCGGCTTCACTATTTGGATATCAATTAAGGATTCATTACTAGAATTGGTCTGATAATTGCTGAGCTGGGTGTGTGCAGACATAGGTTCATTAGCATCTGGAGCAGAGGTTCCCATGATGCAATGCTTCCCTGCCTGTTTTTGGTCCCAGAATTCAGTGCGGTTCTCTGTTCTCCATTCTGTATGTAAATTGAGATGTCTTTCTGTCCCATCTTTCATGCAGATGAGGCTAGGGGAGTCGTCTCTGCTCTCCATTCAGTATGCTAATGGAGATGTCTTAATCTTGTCACCCTTGTCAGGAGGGGTCTAGATGTGTCTCCCAACGCCCTTCACTGCTCTCTGCAAGTTTTTTTTTCCTCTGATGGGTTTTGGTTTAAGCAGAGGCTAGGGGAGGAGGGTGTCTTTCATGAGTCAGGCTGGATACTGCACACTGGTTCCCCAAGAACACAGAGGTGTCTGGTATCACTTAAATAGGTCTTCACCCTCTGGTATTTACTCCTCTTATGTATCTATAGACAGCAATCATATCCCCTCCAAGTCTTATTTTTACAAGACTAAACAAGCCAGGCTCTTCTAGTCTCCTCTAATAAGATGGACCATCAATTCCCCTGATCATCCTAGTAGCTCTTCACTGCACCTATTCCAGTTTAAATTCATCTTTCTTGAACATGGGTGATCAGAATGCTCATTTTACTCCTACATAGTATTTCAGATGAGGGCTTACTAGTGTCCTGTAAAATGGCATTAATACTTCTCTATTACTACTACTTTTAATTCAACCCATTGCTTTCTCCCCTTTAATCAGTCCCTTATCCACCTTACAATGCTTATACAGATCCCCATCTTCCTCAATTTAACTAACAATTTCCTATGTGGTACCAGGTCAAATGCTTTATTGAAGTCCAAATATATTAGCTCTACTGCACTTCCTTTATCTAAAAAATCAGTTATTTTCTTGAAGAAGGAAATCTGGTTAGTCTGGCTGATCTACCTATGGTAAACCCATGTTGCTTTATATCTCCTTTACATTTATCTCTATGACTTTAATTGTTAATTCTTTCACTGTTTACTCTAAAACCATACATACTACTGAGGTCAGACTAACAGCTCTGTAATTTTCCAGATGATATTTTTTCGCTTTCTTAAATATAGGGAGATTAGCTATTCTGCAGTTATATGGTATGACCCCTGAAAAGAGATTTATTACAAATCCTTGCTACTGCACATACATTCTCATGTGCCTGTTCTTTCAGTATTCTGGGATGGAAATTATCTGATTCCCTTGATTTGAGCGCATTAAGCTCTACATTTTTCTTCCGCCACAGATGTGGTAATATCCATTTCTAGACATTAATTTCCATCAACTGACTTCCTTCATGCACATGTTCCATATTAGCATTGCTATTGAAAAATGGAGACAAAGTATTCAATTAGTTTTGGGGCCATACCTAGATTATTTTAATCTCCTTCCCATCCACACTGCATAGTGGCTGAAACTCACCCTTCATTATTCTCTTTTTGTTTATGTAACTAAACCTCCCTTATTTATTTTAATTTTCTTGGAAAGAGCTAATTCAGCTTCCCGCTTAGCAATTCTCACTTTAGTCCTACATTTTCTAACCTCCATGATGTAGCTTTTTTTGCTAATCAACTCCTTTTTCCATTCCCTTTAGGCTTTCTGCTTACTCCTAACTACCTTTCACAGAATCGCAGGACTGGAAGAGATCTCAAGAGATCACCTAGGCCAGTCCTCTGCACTTCTGGCAGGACTAAGTATTTATCTAGACCAGGGTAGGCAACCTATGGCACGCATGCTGAAGACGGCACGCAACCTGATTTTCAGTGGCACTCACACTGCCCAGGTCCTGGCCACCAGTCTGGGAGCTCTGAATTTTAATTTAATTTTAAATGACGTTTCTTAAAAGTTTTAAAAACCTTATTTACTTTATGTACAACAATAATTTAGTCATATATGATAGACTAATAGAAAGAGATCTTCTAAAAACATTAAAATGTTTTATTGGCACACGAAACCTTAAATTAGAGTGAATAAATGAAGACTCGGCACACCACTTCTGAAAGGTTGCTGACCCCTGATCTAGACCATCCCTGACAGGTGTTTATCTAACCTGCTCTTAAAAATATCCAGTGATGGAAATTCCACAACCTCCCTAGGCAATTTTTTCTAGCGCTTAAGCACCCTGACAGTTAGGAAGTTTTGTCTAATGTCCAACCTAAACCCAGGAGCGGCGCCAGGGTTTCTGACGCCCTAGGCGGACGGCCATTTCGCTGCCCCCCCGTGGGTCCGGTGGACCTACCTCAGTCATGCCGGCGGACGGTCCGCTGCTGGAAAGGCTCCAGTGGAGCTGCCGCAGTGATGCCAGTGGACCGTCTGCTGGTCTAAAGGCTCCAGTGGACCTGCCACTGGCATGACTGCAGTAGGTCCGCCGGAGCCTTTAAACCAGCGCACCATCCAGAGAAATGACTGCAGCAGCTCCACCGGAGCCTTTCCAGCAGCAGACCGTCCACCAGCATGACTGCGGTAGGTCCACCGGACCCGCGTGCTGCCCCCCCCCGGCAAAATAGCGTCCCCCCAAAATTCTGGCACCCTAGACCATTGCCTAGGTCACCTAAATGGTAGTGCCGGCCCTGCCTAAACCACCCTTGCTGCAATTTAAGCCCATTGCTTCTTGTCCTATCCTCAGAGGTTAGGGAGAACAATTTTTCTCCCACCTCCTTGTAAGAATATTTATATACTTGAAAATGGTTATCAGGTTTTCTCTTCTCCAGACTAAACAAACCCTTTTTTTCAATCTTTCCTCATAGATCATGTTTTCTAGACTTTTAATCATTTTTGTTGATCTTCTCTGGACTTTCTTTAATATGTGCACATCTTTCCTGAAATGTCGCTCCCAGAACTGGACACAATACTCCAGTTGAGGCCTAATCAGCGCGGCATAGAGTGGAAGAATTACTTCTCGTGTCTTCCTTATAACACTTTGGCTAATACATCCCAGAATGATATTTGCTATTTTTGCAACAATATTTCACTGTTCATTCATATTCAGCTTGTGGTCCACTATGACTCCCAGATCCCTTTCCGCAGTACTTCTTCCTAGGCAGTCATTTCTCATTATGTATGTGTGCAACTGATTGTTCCTTCCTAAATGGAGTACTTTGCATTTGTCCTTATTGAATTTCATCCCATTTACTTCCGACCATTTCTCCAGTTTGTCAAGATCATTTCAAATTTTAATCCTATCCTTCAAAGCACTTACAACCCCTCCCAGCTTGATATTATTTGCAAACTTTTTAAGTATACTCTCTCTGCCATTATCTAAATCACTGATGAAGATATTGAATAGAATCGGACCCTGTGGTATCCTCCTTGTTATAACCTTCCAGCTGGCTCTGAACCACTGATTACTCTCTGGAAACAGTTTTCCAACCAGTTATGCACCCACCTTACATGAGTTCCATCTAGATTGTATTTTTGAGGTGATTATTCGTTCAGGTGAGTCTGGAGCCTCTCTACAAGATTTTTCCCCTTTTGTGGGACGCGAATTTCAAATAGATTTTGTATAGTTGATTTGAAGCCATTCCAAGCCTCCTCTGCTTTTAAATCCATGAGCTTTTCAGGCCAGTTGACTTCTTTAGCTGATTCCTTTAATTTCCTAAAGTCTGCCCTTTGGAAATAAATAATCATAGCTGATGACCTGGGTTTGATTATCCTTCCATTTAATTTAAACAGTCTCAACTTGTGATCACTCGATCCAAGGTTATTCCTACAACCAGTTCTCCTAGGGTGTCCTCACTACTCACTGAAATGAAATCTAAAATTGCATCAACTTTTGTTTTTTCAGTGACGACTTGAGGAAGAAAACTGTCATCTATCATGTCCAGGAATAAGTTGGTCTCTACCAGTATTGGTAGCATGTACTCTCCAATCTACATCAGGGAAGTTAAAGTCTCCCTTGATGACACAATTCCCCAAAGTATTTCTCTCTCTAATATATTTAAGGGATCACTGTCCATATCTGAGCCTGGTCCTGGGAAGTCTATAGCAGACCCCTAATACTATCCCAACATATTTTGACCCAAACAGTTTCTGTTGTCCATACTATTACTTCCTATTTCTTTACAATGCTCTGCTTTGTTGATGTACAATGCTACCCCACCATCTTTAACTTTATTCCTCTCTCTCCTAAGCAGCACATGCCTTCCAATACCTGTCATGAGTGCTATTTCATCAGGTTTCTGTAATCCCTATAATACCTGGTTTGACCTTCTGAACCAGTAGTTCCAGTTCTTTCATTTTAATGCCCAGGTCCCTTGCATTCGTGTATGAGCATTTCAGTTGTTTCCCTCAGACTTCACCCAGTTTTCTTGCTTGTGACATTCCATTATCCCTTACTATACCTTCATTTAGCTGATTTTCCTGTTCCTATGTACTGAAGTCAGGCATGGAGATTTCATGCGTTGCTTCCAACTTTCTCCTAGTTTAAAGCCCTTCTTATCAGTCATGCCAGCCTTGATCCCAGAAAATTAATATCCCAGGTAATCAAATGGAGTCCATCTGTCGGGGCGGGATTTTGATGCATTACCTTGAGCTAAGAAAACTCTTTGCTTGAGATTCAAACAGGGCCGATGCTACCATTTAGGCAGCCTAGACAATCGCCTAGGGTGCCAGAATAATTGGTGGGCGCTGTTTTGCCGGAGGGGGTGGCAGGCGGCTTCGGTGGAGCTGCCGCAGTGGTGCCCGCGGAGGGTCCGCTGGTCCCGCAGCTCCAGTGGAGCTGCCGCAGTCGTGCCTGCGGATGGTCGGCTGCTCTCGCGGCTCCGGTGGACCTCCCGCAGGCACGACTGCGGCAGCTTCACTGGAGCCGCGGAGTGCCGGACCCTCTGCAGGCACCACTGCGGCAGCTCCACCGGAGCTGTGGGACCAGCATGCGGGGCGGCGAAATTGCCATCCGCCTAGGGCGCTCAAACCCCTAGCGCCAGTCCTGGATTCAAACTCTGTTAAAAAACAGAGTGGTCCCTGGAGTTGGTGATACTGACCTCACCATGTGACCCCGACCTTTTAAAGCTTTCCCTACAATCTCTGGCTCTGCATTTCTATTTTCTGACAGGCTTGTGATGGCTCAGCTGAACTCTGCGTTTAGAAGAGGCCTTCTGCCTGCTTTGTGAAGGACGTTTTAGATCAGCTGCAGTTCTAGATCTGCTGCAGGAGTGCAGAAAAAGAATGGGGTAACTTTCAGCGCTGCTAGGTTTAACAAACTTGCCTGGAATGTCTGAAACCCCCGTAGGAGAGGGATGCTTTCTCAAAAGCATTAGAATGGCAATAGAAAGAGGAGGAAGGCACAGTGTGGAGGTTGAATATTGATGAACAAATAGCATTATGGGCTGTGAATGCTTGAAACAACCTGCCTGGTGAGCAGGGTTTCTTTACAGCTCCCCAGCTGATATCCAAGGAAGGCTTAATTACTGTTACTTATATATCTGTTCAGGTTTCAATTCTGCCTTGAGGGCATGTTCAGGAATAGGCGTTTTTAAAGTGACAGAGCTAAAAAAATACTATCCTGTTTTTTGTTTCCCTCCCAGTGGCAGCCTCTTCTCAACAAACCACTTTTAACACACAGCATGCCATTTTCAGCCAGACTGCCCATGGTTGATACAAATTGGCATAGAAGTCAATGGAGCTATGCTATTTACCCCAGCTGAGGCACTGGCTCATTATATGTAATAGAAAAAATCAGATGTCTGCCCTCTTTCCCTCTCCTATTGGAAGAATTGGGTCATAATTACAAATATTTTAAACTAATTTGAAATTAAAAATCATTACTTAGTTTGGATTCTCCTCTCCAAAAGCTGCAGACTTCTCCTTGGAGACAGGACTAAAGGTATTGTAAATATTGTCTTCTTCTGCCCTGTCTTTCTCCACTACCAAGTCCTCCTCCATCCCCACTCCATTGGCCATTTAACAGGAAAATTATATAGGAAATTCCAGGTACTCCTAGTGTTTGCCTTTGCAGCAATTATAAGTCATTGCTCCAGGGCAGGACCAGTGCAGAGTGCTCTGGGAGGATGCCAGCAGTCTCTGGCCTAGTCCTCACTTAAAAGTTAGGTCATATCCATGCCCCTTACTGATGTAGGTGTGTCAATCTAACCCCCAGTACAGATATAGCTATGTTGATGGCAGAATACTTTCATTGATCTAGCTGCTGTCATTCAGGGATGTGATGTTTCTACGCAGATGGGAAAACCCCTTCCATCATGGTAGGCTATGTCTACACTACAGGGTTATGCTGGCATAGCTGCAATGACATAGCTCTGTCAGTATAGTCTCTGTAGTGTAGTCATACCTTTTATCACATACCTGGCTGATGCAATTTAGTGCTTTCATAACGAAGCAGCTACACAAGAAGACTATAAGGGTATTGTTTGAACATAAAGGTGCACTCATCTTCCATATCAGCTTACAGGGCATTCTTAACCAGAGCCCAGTTGTTCAATGAACCAAATTGTTGAAGCTCAAATTGCAGCCAATATAAAATTGAGCATTGCACTGAAAATCTGCAGGCCTGATCCTCCACTGCCTTGTATCACTTACACTGTGGGCCAGATCCTGAGTCCCACAATATCTCCTTTGTGCTTCCAGCCATGAAGCCAATTTGATTGGTGTTGGCCTGGGGATTTTCTCAGATATGGTGACTCCCCAGCACAGAGCTGCTCTATACTTCTTCTCCATGCCAAATGTCCACATTCTACATGTGGGCATTCTGGTGATCAAGCTATTAGAGGGGGAAAAATTGCAATGATATTTTAAATTAAAAAAATAGTTTTGTTTTCACTCCCTTCCCAGCCCCAAAATGGCTGATTTCTTCTGACATGAACTTTATCACTTTTAGGCAGACTGGAGGGTGTGAATCACTGCCACTTTACTCCATTCCATTGCTGGTGCAATTCCACTGAAATCAGTGGAGTTACAGTAGTGTAAAAGTTGGCTAACACATTGGTGCATTAAAACCCAGGCCTAAATTTAGCACCTTAATAGTGAAAGTTATGGATGCCTGAAAATCTAGAATATGACTGGAAATGCTCCTACAAATGTAACTCTAATGACCACTAGTACTTACCATGTTTGCTCTAATGTCTGAAGGCCACTGGAGTGCAACTGTTATCTTTGTGTGAGACTGGAACAGATTATCAGTGTGGTCCAGTGGATAGGTTACTCAACTGGAATTCAGACCCAAGTTCTATTTCGGGCTCTGTCACTGACTTGCTCTGTGATCTTGGGTAAGTCACTTCACCTCTGTGCTTCAGCTTCTCTAGCTGTGAAATGGGGATAATGATGCTTGCCTCCTTTGTCAACGTGCTTTGAAATTTATGGCTGAAAAGGGCTATATATGTGAGCTAGGTATTTAAAACCCCTAACTTTTTCTCCTCATCACAGGGCTCATATATTTGTGGTTTTAAAAGCCAAGAGGTAACTTTCTTTTTGGCTATTTCAGAATATGGATAAACAGAGGGATGAACCCCCCGTGAGATCAAACCCTTTCAAGAAGCTGTCAATGTATGTGCTTTCTTTCTGGCCTCAATGGAGTTTAAGGGAATGGTAAAACCAAAAGGCCAATTGTAACATACAGTGGTCACACTTTTTAATAAAGTGAACAAAAAACACTCAACTTTTAGGGCTAAAACCAAGTCCAGCTGCATCCTCGTGTCATGAATGGGGAATATCACTCCTTATGGAACAAGCTTTTAAATGGAACAGTCCTTCGAGTATAATCATTGTAGCTGCAACAGTGGTCCCTGGAGTTGGTGATACTGACCTCACCTTGTGACCCCTGACCCCACTGAAGTAACGGGAGCCTTGCCATTGACTTCAGTGGGGCCAGAAATTCCACATGGAGTATTTTGTAACCTGGACTCCTGTCACGGAACTGAGGCCAGGAAATAAAGACTGGTCTCCTACCAACACTCCTTGTGTTATAGCTTTATTATAATAGCTAGGCTTTAACAAATATACCAGAAAGAAAGTAAAGGCCCATTGTTGCTTTTAATGCAGTTCACTGCTTTGCTTCAAAACTATAATCTCAGTTTTCTGACTTGATTGTTAGCAGCAGTCCACAACAAGTCATTCTTCAAAGAGCTATAAGTCAACAGCATGCAAACCTTAGGTCTATAGTACAGGTGTTCCAGTATCTGCTAGCATTAGGTAAACCAGCAGGTAGTCTTAGGGGTTCCAGGTTTTTTCCATTCTATCTTGGTTTATTCCACTGTTCAAGCCATCTGTTTCTCACTGTACCTGCAACACTTTCATGCTTTAATATGGTCATCTCTTCTATGATAATGAAAGGCAAGTGTTGATACAAGGTTCCCAGAAATTGTAAAGATTTACTGATGATTAGAATATTTGGTTCCTTTTAATGAATTTTTTTTATCTTTGTGTCAAAATGATAAATTATATTTGGGAAGAAAATTCTTTTTTTTTTTTTCATTTCACTCTCCAAGCCAGTTTGAGACCAGATGGTGACATTTTCCTTCATTATACTCCTAATCTTTCCTAGGAATTGAATACTTAAGAAAAAAGTCACAACAATTACAGTGGGTTTTGGGCATAGGTTTTTATCATAAAGGAACTTAACCTGAAATTTCTGGATGGCTTTTTTATTATAGAAGAAATATGCATATGAATGAAGAGGTGTTTAGATTTTTAATTGTGTAAACTTAATATTGTTATGACAATGGAACTTCATGTAAAAGAAAGTCTTTTGTTTCTTTAAAAAAGGAAAAAGTTCTAGCTGCATTGCAGCTGTATTGTTTACTAATATAGTTAACATATATTAACATGGAGTGCAATTACTAGAGCTGGTTTGCAAGTGCTACAAATTTATGTGTCGCTCCAACATTTTAATGTTTGTATTTGCTTTTCACAGTCAATCTATTGCTCATTAGGTTCATGAGAAAGATGGAGGATTGTGATATGGTGTTCACTGCACACTGGAAAGGAAGGGGTTAAAAGTAGCCTAGGGAGGCTGCACCAGGGGCATCCAATCAGAGAGAGGTTGCACAGAGCAACCAGTCAGGGCCCAGTGGGCTCACATAAAAGGGAGCTGAAGGGCAGAGCAGGGTCAGTGACTGTAGGGAGCCCAAGCAGAGAGGACTGTGCTTCTAGTGAGCTGCAGAAAGGTAGCACCTTGGAGAGGGCAGCTGCTGGCAGGGACCAGGGGAGTAAGAGGGAGTTCCTGGCTGGCTGCTGGGTTGTGTTGGCCAGAGGCCATGAAAAGAGGGTGAGGAATGTGCTGGGGCCGTAGGGAAGTGGCCCAGGGAATTGAAGCAGCACTTGCAGAGAATTTAAGGAAAGGCAGCACAAGACTGCTACCTGCAGGTTCCCTGGGCCAGGACCTGGAGTAGTGGGCTGGCCCAGATTTCCTCCCTACTCCAGTCACCACTGGGAAAGTTACTCCCCTCCTCCTGGAAGGGGAAAATGTGGATGTTGTCACAGCTGGAAAGCTGAATCATAAAGAGGATTCTGTGATACTTGGACTGAGACAGGTTTGCAGGTGCAGAAGGCAGTGGGAGAGGCACCATGTGGAGAGGGCATGCCAGCAGAGAAAGCTAATCCCCGAGATGGCCATCAGAAGGTGATATTCTGTGAGTGAACTCTGTCACAAGGATAAAAATGGTCAAAAATTGCACCAATGAGTTGGCAAGAAAATACAATTTTTTCATACACAGTCCTCCCAAGGATGCGAGTCAACATAACTGCTCGAAGGAATAACAAAATATTCCAGTCCACATCACTGCATCATGACTGCAATCAGTAGATAGCTTTACTACTTCTTCTGTGAGGTTAGTCCCAGTTGGTCCAACGTTCAGCTATAGGTGGTGAATATGGATTCTAAACTAGGGAGAAAACCAAACTCATACATTTGGATTTGATTCTCAGACATGAACACAATTCAGTTTGTGTCCATGGTTTTGGTTCGGGTTTGTCTCTAAAAGCATCCAACAGACTAAGAGGCTGAGAAGAAGTGGAAGGACTCTATGCACTTTAAAATGATCCTATATTCCATAAGCACGTAACAGAAAGAGAGGAAAAGAGCCAGGGGAGCCACACTCCTCCCCCAAACAGCTAATAATACATGACTCTCCTAGCACTTTTCAGCTGTAAATCTCAATGCACTTAATAAACATGCCTAAAATTTTTTACCGTCATTTTACCTGTGGGGAAAATGAGACATAGAGTTGTAGAGACTCGCTCAAGGTCACAGAATGAGTCAGTGACAGACCTGGCAGTAGAACATAGGTCTTTGGGCTCCCACTTCAGTATCTTTTCCACTGGCTGGTATAGTAGAATACCTTTCCATCCACATAGTGTCTGAACATCTAGTATAGCTCTTGTTCTTTATTCAATTATTTTTGTTGTAATGTTCCTTTCCTACACAAACGAAAAGTCAGATTTCTTGCATCTGCAGCTCTAACTGTTTCACTGGAAATACCATCTCATTAACAAGCAACGAAGAGTCCTGTGGCGCCTTATAGACTAACAGACATATTGGAGCATGAGCTTTCGTGGGTGAATACTCGCTTCGTCAGATGCATGTAATGGAAATTTCCAGAGGCAGATGTAAATATGCAGGCAAGAATCAGTCTGGCAATAATGAGGTTAGTTCAATCGGGGAGGATGAGGCCCTCTTCTGGCAGTTGACGTGTGAACACCAAGGGAGGAGAAACTGTTTTTGTAGTTGGCTAGCCATTCACAGTCTTTGTTTAAATTTCTGGAAATTTCATTACATGCATCTGATGAAGTGGGTATTCTCCCACAAAAGCTCATGCTCCAATACATCTGCTAGTCTATAAGGTGCCACAAGACCCTTTGTTGCTTTTTACAGATCCAGACTAACATGGCTCTGATACATCTCATTAACATCCATTGACAGCTCTGTAATGTACAGTTCATTAACTTATGGCCATGTCATCAATGAGGTTTTTTAATTTTTGCTTTGTTTCCTTGTGCTTCTATCCATGTAATTAGTACACATGGTCGTCACCATGAAAATCTTTATAGTTTTACCTTTTGATTAATGTTACCAAGGCATTTGCAGTAGTCCTTATGCTCAGCAAGTTGACTAGTGGGTGCTCTTTGGGTCACGAAGCCCAAACTTAGAGCAAATAGACTGTAAATTTGAAAAGGTTCTGCATCTCCCTGCTCTGTTGGCTTATGCTGCATCCACTGCAGTAACATGTTCTCAACCCATTCTAAGCAGACAGACTGTGACTAAAATGCCACAGTCTGACTAGGATGCAGAATGGAGCTGCGCTGCTCCAAGAAGAAAGCCAAAGAGATTGCACAAATCCCCAAGGCACAAATCTCTCCCCGTGCTGCTCCCCACATGTAGGAAGTGCTCCTTTTGCACCAGCCATTGGCTGGTGCTGAATGTTCCCTCTGGCACACTGGCCCCACTCCATGGGCTGGTGTGAAATGAGGCTAGATGATGGGGCAATAGCTCAGAGTTCTGTCTGCTCCCCTTTTCAGTTTTCTGCATCCGTGGATGCCTGGGGGAAAGAGCAGGAGTGAGCATTAAGGGGCTAATCCAAAATCCATTCCATGTAATGAGTCCCTCTCCACTGATTTCAGTACTGAGAGTTAGATCAGGCCCCATTCTCTCCCCAAGTACAGAGACTGCTACTGCAAGTGGCATCTGTGCAGCTGTGCTGGGGGTTAATTTCTACCTCCTTTACCAGAGCTGATTGGTTAGTTTTCAGCTATGTCTTTTGGGGCCTGATTCTCCCCAGTGCTATCCCTGTTTTACACCACTGATTCCACTGACACAAATGTGGTGTGGTGAATTGGGCCCATTGTGTATCAGAACAGTGCAAAATTAAATGCCACATCCATTATGTGTCTTCACTGTACTGTGATTCAGGCAAGTTCAGCCTGCGTGGACTTGAAGGCACATTAATAAACTATGTTCATTAAAGGCAGACTTCTTAATCAGAAATTGGATTGCAGACCCAGTCCCAATGAGGCGCTGTAGTTTTATGTTCAGCCTGAGCCAGGGGCGGCTCCAGGCACCAGCACGCCAAGCACATGCTTGGGCTGGCAAGCCACTGGGGGCAATCTGCCGGTCGCCGTGAGGGCAGCAGGCAGGCTGCCTACCGTGCTTGGGACAGCAAAATGCCTAGAGCCATCCCTGGCCTGAGCATCTATTAAAGGTTCCAAACTGTATCATAACAAGTGCTGAAAAGATATTGAGACAAGGCATTTATGAGAGAAATGTGTGGTACAGCTACTATGTTCATGCTAGTAGCCATGACATAAGCAATATAACTTGAACATGCTGTGATGTAATACATACATGGAATTTTGAGGTAACAATCTTTGTTTTGCCAATACTAGAACTGATGGATTTACATACCACCCTCTTTATCAGAGCTGAAAATCTGACTGTGCACCTGGAAATGATTTCGTCAACCATTACTGGAAACACTGATTCAATCCCACTGGAAAGTCATTTTTGGCTTCATTGCTTTCTGGTGGGGATGTTCACACGGAAGATATTGCAGTGTGTTGCAGCTCAGCAAGCTTTCTTGAGTATCTAGGAATAGAAGCGGATACAGGCTAATAAAATATTTGCCCATCTTTAATTCTGAAACAATGGAATTATGGTATATGTGCACTGTAAGTCTAGCAGCATTAGAAAATGCTGTAAAAATGAGGCATTTTGAAGAACGGAGGTGCCATCTAGTGGAAATAATCCAAGGCTACCACATTTAACTGTAAAAGGAGAAATTGTACCTTCTTTGCATCGCACAAGGAACAAGGTGACCAAAAAGCATCTTTCCACAAATGATTTCATAGCCACTGCAGAACAGGCATCATGCCATAGGAATGAGGATCGGAATCTTGAGTTCTAATCCTGGCTCTGATCTGTGTAGTCCTGGTTTTTATATGGACTTGCTGCATGACCTTGGACAAGTCATGATAAGTTTGAGCCCCAAGTACTCCACAGGAGCATTCAGTGTGCCTGGAGGAAGTGTAGAGGTGGCTTTGTTCCAGCTCCCTTCTCTGTGGATCCTATGATGGAAAGGGGGCAGCCTCTGAGTGCTCTCAATGCGGGTTGTCAATTTCAGGGTTGCTTCAACTTTTGCAGGCAGATAGCAGCTTCCTAGAAGCTGTTCCACTGGGCAAAATCTCAAGAATGCATTGTGAGCTGGCCCTAACTCCTACACTGCTGGGGCTGGGAAGATGGGTCACATGTGGCTTCTATGACAGGGCAATCTTAAGCTGCTGCCTTAACAGAAATTTAAATCCCCTTTAGTTTACCAGGTGCTGAAGATATGGCTCTTCATGGCTGTGGGCCAGATCTTAGCTCTCACTAAGGTTGCTCTGTGCTGCACTGATGGTTCAAAGCAACTTTAAAGCTGGATCTACACCATTTCCCCTAATCTAGGCACAAAATGGTATGGTCAGAATGCTGCTACACTCCAGCAATCCCCAGCCAGAAAGGTCTCTGGGAACTGTTGTTACTAGTGCAGTTTAGAATAACCCTGGAGCTGCTCTAAGATGTCCCTTGGAACCAGCCCAGTGTCTAGTAGTCTTAAGAGTTCAGCACATCTGTGCCTGGGACAGCTGGCCCTAAGGCTATGGCCCTCTGTGTACGTTTCTCCAACAGTAAAATAGGTTTAATGCTATCTTTCTATCATATAAAGGCATTGAGAGGGTTACCAAGTTAGTGTTTGTGTGATGCTGTGCTGTGTATGTGTTTAGCGTGTACTTTTAGGGATTGTAAATCCATAAATCGATCCCGATGAAATCAAGAGCCACAAAAATGAAGTTCAAGTCGCAGACCCTTGAGGTGAGAATACAGACCTATATTGGGAAAAAATATATATAAGACATGAAACCAGTCTCATTTCCCTATTCCTTCCCTTCCCCTTTGTTGTTCTCCCATCCATCTGTACATAGCCACTCAAGTCACTTGTCCCAAAACAGGGATAGAGCCTCTCTTATTAACAGTCTGATAATTGCCTGCCCATGATGTACATCCACTGACTGCAGGGGAACTAACATGGTTTTGCTGAGCAGGAAATGGGGGGAAGACAAAGGGGCTTCTGTAGCATCTACATGCTGTGAGCTGGGGCTCCCTACTGGCCTCTCCAGGAAGCCTATAGAGGGCGGACTAACTGCCTAGATTGATCTACTAACCTAATGCCGCCTGTAGGGTTTGCTAGTGAGCTGCTGACAGCACTGCAGTCCTGAGGACACAGTAGTAATAATGGAGGGGGTTGCGTATCTCATGCTGACCCTGAGCTGAAGATTTACTTCGTGAGGGCCTGTGATGGGGTGTTCACCCCATACTAGCCTAGAAAGCTGAGAAGGGGCCAATTAACATGATAGGCTGCAGCTGAGAGGAATTAGATGGCCTAAGTAATCCCGTTAATGATGATGGACCCCAGGTGAGAAGGAACGGGTGGAGCTAGTATAAAGCCTGGAAGGGGAGCTGCAGTGAAGGAGCCTGTTGCCCTTTTCTGGACACTAGGGAAGGAAACAAACAACCTAGGGGAGAGGGTGCAAGAAAGGACAGCATGATTTAAGATAGTGGAGACCTTGGCTCCTGATTAAAGAGTCCCTGAGCTGGAACCTAGAGTAGTGGGCAGGCTTGGATTCCCCTACCTGCCACTGGGGAAGTGGCACTATATGGGCAATGAATGGGAAGGCTGCCTGCAGGGCTATCCCTAAGGGGGTGCAGTGCCCAGGGACAAATCAGCCCCTGTCATAGACATGGGAACTAGGGTGTGTGTGGGGGGGGTCTGCATCACACCCAGGCTCCTCTGGCTGCCAGCCCCACACAGCTGGGTCTCGGAAGCCAGCCAATTGCACTGACCCTGATTCAACATACCCAAGGGACGGCTCTGGCTTCCTGAGATGATTTTTCTGGAAAGACTTGATACCCAGGAAGGGAAAAGCTATCGTGACCTGGCCAGGGCAAGCCATGAAGGGATAAGCACTCAGAGTCGCAGGGAAAGAGAGAGAGAGTGTGTTTGTGTGAGAGAGGTGGCACAATGCACAATGAACAGCAGAAGGGGCATTGGAACTGGGAAAAGCTAATCCCCAGAGTGACCAGGAAGAGGTGGCCTAGCAGTGAGAGGATGTTGTGACAGGACCATCTAGCCTCTTGAAGTGTTTTCACCTTCTTAACCTTAATATACACTGCTAAGTGCCATAGCTGCCCAACAGCTCAGAGCCTTGTCTACAGTAAGGATTTTTTCCAAAATACATCCACTGTTGCTAACACCAGTTCAGCTCCACTGGTGGTACCAATGCTGAGATCCTTGTGGTAGACATGCTACCACTTCCCAGTTTCAAACACTGTTGGTTTAGACCTGTGCTAAGCAAGGTTAGGCAAGGCAGTGCTTCAAATCCTGGTGGCAACCAAGAACTTATTTACATTATGGTTTCCTAGCACCCTCACAACCGAACCAGTGTTAGCAAAGGTATAGACAAGACTCAAGAGTCCATCTGCATGCAGAAAATTATCTGCTGCTGCCAGAGGTTGTCAGCAATGGGTTGGGTCTCCCTTTGTTCCCCCTCAACTGGTGTTGAAGAGTTTTATAAAGGTTAGTGTTAGATTAGGCTAAAACATTTTCAGCACTATTACTGAAAGCACGTTAGATACCCATTCTACCAGACAGCCTTTCTATAATGGTGTTGAAAATGATTTTTGTCCCACAGACACTAGCAACTAAATCATTTTTATCACCAGTTGAGAGGAAAATGGTATGTAAGGGCAGGGGGGAATTCTGTTGCTGACAATGGTTGTCAGTGACAGGTCATTTTCCTAGAATAGACAAACCTTTAAAATGTTTCCAGATCTCACGGAATAACTTTGGTTTGTGCTAAGCCTGCTGGTGTTTGGTTTGCAGCAAACTCTTTCTGTGTCAGAGACATGATTTATATTTCACTCTTCGGCCATGCAAGAGGGATTTCTTTTGTTGGCCTGCTTTGTTCTTTTTTGCAATAGTTCAGCACTTCTTTATTCTTTTTGTGGCCATGGTTTATCGTCTATCTTCCTTCTCCATTGCTGAAAGCAGATGAATCCATGCTTTGCCTGACCACAATCCAGGCAAATGCTTTTCAGGTTATATAGTCAGGAACTGACTGTTACCATGGGTGGAGGAAGAGGGGCCGCGAGATATCACATCAAGGTGAATTGACTAATTTTGTTTTTTCTTTTCTGGAAGCTTTGGATGTAAGTATGGAAAAATAGTCAGTCACCAATATTATTATTATTTCCAAAACGGCAAATTTAAGCCCAAATTCATTAAAAAGATCACAGTTTGCTGAACAAGTGCATAATGGACACATACTACAGCCAAAGCCGTGTAGTGTGATTCCATAAGGTACAAAATACTTATACAAAGTCAAGATGGGTCAGTAATTGACTGAGAGCCACAAGGACTTCATCCCTTTGAGATTTTAGGATGAAAGGCACTATGGAAAGTGAAGTAATAACAGTAAAAGCAGATAAAAATTAGATTAAATTTAGAACCATGAAACTGGATTCACTCTGAAATTTTCACAAAGCCAAAGCCATTCATTTCATCAAATAACTCTCAATACTCAATCCCAAGTTTGTGATTGCTGATGAGTTGGTATGTCTAGCTCCCTATAGCAACTTGTGTAGCAATACCAGGTAGTTGTGCAGGACTCATATTTAAAGTTCTGAAGCTAGCAAAGTTCTTTTTTCTAGTCAAATAGTTTGCTCAAGTAACTTATCATTGAAGTTTTCTCCTACCAATGAACAATATGCTCTAAGCACTCTGGTTTAATTACTGTTACTGTATTGCCCTTGCTTTGCTGTAAATAACTTTTTGTCTATGACAGGAAATATGCTAACCAATTCACTGAAATTCAGATACTGTCAACTCTGGTATTACAAATAGAATAGCAGCTGAATGGCATACATTGTATTTTCATCCTCAGTTTGCAGAACACCCATAAATAACTTGGGGAGAAAGCATGATGCCTATATAATTTGTTGTCAGATAGAAAAGCAATTTGTAACGCAGGGAGGGTGGGGGGAAATGTGAGACTCTTCCTTGAAAACCATCGTGGGATTTGTTTTGCTTGCTACAGTTTTGTAACTTGTACCGTCAGAAAATTGGTCTTCAAATGTCTTTGGCTCCTGATTCATTCTAAGCCTTGGTCTTACTTTCCAAACCAAAGAAGTAAAAGTCACTCTTTAAATCAGACATCACCACCTGCAAATGGGAATGTGGGTGTTGGTATGTGCTGATTCCTTATGCTAAGTTCCTGAGTTATACCTATGAGGTTTCTGTGGACCCTAGTGTGACTGCTGGAGAGCAGGACTGGGCCTATCAGAAGAAACAATAGTGATTCTTCTTTTGTGCTACTGTAATTTCTCAAGTCTGTTTTTTTCCCCTATATTAAATGTTCTTAGCCTATGGCTACACTATAGGCTCTCTGTGTAGCTGCTCTATGCCGACAGGAGAGAGCTCTCTTGTTGACATAATTAAACCATCCCCAACAAGCAGCAGTAGCTATGTCAGTGGGAGGAGGGGTATGGCTACACTTACATTTGTGCAGCGCTGGGAGTTACAGCTGTGTTCGTACAGCTGTGTAGGGCCAGCATTGCAGTGTGGCCACACTGACAACTACCAGCGCTGCAGTGTGGCCACATTTGCAGCATTTGCAGCGCTGTTGGGAGTGGTGCATTGTGGGCAGCTATCCCACAGAGCACCTCGTCCCATTTTGGCGCTGTTGGTTGTGGGAAGGGGATGGAAAGATGCGGGTCTTTCCGCTTCCTGTTCCAACGCCCCGTGGTGTTTTGCTACACATTCCAAGCAGTTTGGCGCCATTGTGAGTCTGCAGCGCTATTTCTGTTACAAATGGAGCCCGAGGTGCTGAGGATCTTGCTGATGAGTGTTGCCAGCACATCACGTTTGGCAGTGGAGCTATTCCTTCAGCTCCAAAGTGACGGTGAGGAGTCAGACGATGATATTGATTTGCCTGACGCACAAGACACTCAATTGCTAGTGGCAGTAACGGACGTGCTCAGCACCGTGGAACGCCGCCTTTGGGCTCGGGAAACGAGCACTGAGTGGTGGGATCACATCGTCCTGCAAGCCTGGGATGACAAGCAGTGGCTGCAGAACTTTCGGATGAGAAAAGCTGCTTTCATGGGACTGTGTGCTGAGCTCGCCCCTACCCTGTGGCGCAGGGACACGAGATTGAGAGCTGCCCTGCCAGTGGAGAAGCGGGTGGCTATTGCAATCTGGAAGCTGGCAACTCCAGACAGCTACCGATCGGTGGTGAACCAGTTTGGAGTGGGAAAGTCAACCGTTGGAATAGTGTTGATGCAAGTTTGCACGGCCATTAATCGCACCCTGCTAAGAAGAACCGTGACTCTGGGGAATGTGCAGGACATTGTGGATGGTTTTGCACAAATGGGTTTCCCTAACTGTGGAGGGGCAATAGATGGGACGCATATTCCTATTCTGGCACCACCCCACCTGGCATCCGAGTACATTAATCGCAAGGGGTATTTCTCTGTGGTTCTCCAAGCGCTTGTGGATCACCGTGGGAGTTTCACTGACATTTACTCAGGATGGCCTGGAAAGGTGCATGATGCACGCATCTTTCCGAACAGTGCCCTGTTCAGGAAGCTGCTGGCCAGAACTTTTTTTCCAGACCGCAAGATCACAGTAGGGGACATCGAAATGCCCATTGTGATCCTTAGAGACCCCGCTTACCCCTTAATGCCATGGCTCATGAAACCGTATATAGGGAAGCTTGACAGGAGTAAGGACCAGTTCAACTACAGGCTGAGCCGGTGCAGAATGACTGTGGAGTGTGCTTTTGGCCGTTTAAAGGGTCGCTGGAGGTGTCTCTACGGGAAGCAAGATTTGGGGGAAAGCAGCATCTCTGCTGTTATATCCGCATGCTGTACCCTCCATAATATTTGTGAAGGGAAGGGTGAAACATTCAGTGAGGAATGGACCTCCGAGGTTCGACGCCTAGAGGCTGAATTTGCACAGTTAGAGAGCAGGGCTACTAGAGAGGCCCAGCAAAGGGCTTCAAGGATTAGGGATGCCTTAAGGGAGCAATTTGAGGCTGAAAGCCAACAGTAATGTTTGGTGCCTTTGCAGTGCCTGTTTTTCCCTTGGGGTATTGTATTTCTCACTTTCTGCAATAATAAAAAATGTTTTAAAAGCCAAGAAATCATTTATTCAGAATACAGTACATAAAAGGGCAGGGGGGTAGGGTGTTGGACTGTGCATTCAGAGGTTTGAATATGTCCTGCTTAGATTGCTGTTCAGTGCCTGCTTCACTTCAGGATTAATATGCTGCATTGTGATGGGGGTTGAGTGCATAGGGTAAGGGTTGTAGTTCTCAGGGCTGGTAAGTGAACATACAGGTGTTGGGGGCAGCTGGTGGTGGTAAGAACCAGGCTGCTGGAGAAAGGTGTTTTGTGCAAACACTGGGGAACAAGGGAGAGAGCTTTGGGAGAGGTGGGGGTTACCACGGTACTGATCTGCCTGCATGGCTACAAGAGACTGCATACAGTCTGTTTGGCGAGCCAGGAGGCTTATCAGCTGCTTTGTGCTTTTCTTGATAGCTAATTCCTTTCTCCTGCTTTGTGTTTGCCTCCACTCATGCATTTTCTCTCTCCAGTCCTGCAGCCTCTTACTGTCTCTGGCGTACTGATTCATAACTGCTTTGATCAAATCTTCTTTTGATTTTCTAGGATTTTTCCTCAAGTTCTTTAGTCTTCGTGCAGGCGGTGATAGGGCTGGAGTATTCAAAGACACTTAAAATAACAGAAATAGAAACATTTAATACAGAGGCTGCATTGTTTATTATCACAGTGAAGGAGTTTGTAGACTATTTGTAGCATCATTTACACATACCTAACATAGCACAGAGAGGCCACGGCAGCAAAGGCATGGCGAGCAATGGGGTGAGTGTTTCTGCCGTGACTTCACCTGGGAAGGGGAACTGCCTGAGGGCTCACTGGGGTTTCTGTGCATTGGGGAAAGCAGAGAGCAGCTACCTGGGGACCTGCACTGGGGAAAGCAGAGAGCATCTACTTGGGGACCTGCACTGGGGAAAGCAGAGAGCAGGGACCTGCACTGAACGCTATCCCTACATTTTCCACAGGATTTTCTACTGCCAGATATATCACTGCTGCGTGTTACCTGGGAAGAGAGGGAGGGTCTTCTACAGCAACGTGGATTCCGCCCTGGTCCCTATGCAGCTTGCCTGTGTGCAGCCATGGTCCCCCCACCCCTCGCGGCACAGTGGAGCAGACCAGTTAGCCTGATCGGGACAAGGACCACGGTGGCTCTCCCTATAAACTTGCGCAAGCACATTGCTCATGCTCTGGTTGCAACTTTTGAAGAGATTACCAAGGCCGATTACAGAGACGTGATAGACCAAATCAATGGGCTATTCCACATTTAGGCATGCATGCAGGAAGCCATAACCCCCACCCTCCTCTCTCAAAACATTTCCATCCTAAAAATAAAATCTGCTTGCCGGGAACAGGCTCCTCTGCTTCCTCTTCACCAACAAGTTCCAGCTGCTGCGACTGGCTAGCCTCCTCCTGTCTTGAGAAGAGCTCTTGGCTGCATGCCTCCTGGGACTCCAGGGCGTCTCCCTCCACCCCAGTAGCCTCACTCTCAGCTTCCTCTACACCCTCCCTCACTTCTCCCTGCTCTGAACTCTCCATCGTGTTCTTAGGATTGACAGTGGGGTCACCCCCAAGTATGGCATCCAGCTCCTTGTAAAAATGGCAGGTCTTGGGGGCAGTTCCTGAGCTGCGATTTCCCTCATGGGCTTTGCAATAGGCACTCCGCAGCTCCTTTACTTTTACCCTGCACTGCAACGCTTCCCGTTCATGGCCCCTTAGTAGCAAGGACTTTGATATCTGCCCATAGGTATCATAATTTCTGCGGCTGGAGCGCAGCTGTGATTGCACAGCTTCCTCACCCCAAACACTGATGAGGTCCTGCAGCTCAGAAGTGTTCCATGCTGGAGCTCGTTTGGGGCTTGGAGGCATGGTCACTGATTGTTTGATTGATTGCACTCCACTCCTGGCTGAGCAAACAGGAAGGGGATTTTTAAAATTCCCGGGGCATTTAAAGGGCGGGTCACCTGAGCCCAGGGCAGTGGAGTGTGAAATGATGAGCAGAGTGGCTGAAAAGGTATGCTGGGATACCTCCTAATACCCTGGAGGCCAATAAAAGTGCTTTTGATGTCCACACTTGATGACCAGCGCTGCATCACCAGCGCTGGAATCGCTACACCCTAAGCAGACCAGGTGTACAGCCAGTGCTGCAACCAGGGAGTTGTAGCGCTGGCCGTGCTTTGCAAGTGTGGACACAGGGTGAGTTACAGCGCTGTAACCCCATCACCAGCGCTGCAACTCTCCAGTGTAGCCATGCCCAAGCTCTCCTGCTGACATAGCGCTGTGCACACTGGTGCTCCTGTTGGTGAAACTTATGTTGCTCAGGTGTGTGCTTTGCTGACATATGTGGTAGTGTAGCCATAGCCTTAGATTTAACTCTTAAGAGTGGGAAACAAAAGAACATGCTCAGGTCCAGAGATTGCCTGTGAATTGGCTGATTTGGGGACAAAGCTGATGAAGAGGATATGAAAGAAGATGTTATTTCTGGGTTTTCTGTTCTTTCTTTTCTCCCCAGACCCTTGTGTTCAGCTATTAATGTCAGATCAGTAGATGAATAACTTTCCTCAGATCAAACTATTTACTAAATTGTCTCTTGTCAAAGGCTTCCATTATTTTTGTGATGCTGTATTAAAAAGGAAGGTGGCCATCTACATCAATGTTGTCACCAATGTTACACCAGTGTGATAAATCATGTACAAAGTATGCCTTGTAAGGTAACACTGGAAAAGTTAAAATCTGCTACGTATTATTATCCTGTTTAAAAATGTGTATCACTTATTGGGTATGAAGTTATGACATTTTGCTTGTTACAAAACATGTTGTGTTCCTGGGTAACACCCACAAGACAGATTTACATCATGACTAGCCAGCCATGTGTTGATGGACCATTAAGGAGAATCAACTCTTCCAGTGGGGCCACACACTCCGCCAAGGATGCCTCTGACAATGGAAGCCCATGACTCAGCAGGACAGATAGAACATGTGTTCCATGACTCCATGTTTGAGCCAGTATTTTTCCATGTAGATGAACTGGGAGTATTAATTGGCGAGTGTGACATCACCTCAAGGCTGCTTTCCTGCTCCACATCTCTGGACTGTGATTTCTAACAACAGGGGAGCTCTGAGCAATGGACTGAGGACCCCAATATTTTGAATGTACCAGAGAGACTTATTACAGACTGGCAGATTTAACATCACTGTTATTACCCTAATCTACCATCTTTGAAATCAACTTTAATGTATATGATTCATTTTAATCTTTTAATAATGCTCTTCTCTTTTTTTATATTAACAAACCTTTAGTTTTAGTTTATGAAAGGTTTGGTTTTAGGGTAAGGTCTGGCATATACTCTGACTTGGGACGAGTGGCTGGCTCTCTGGAACTGGAAGAACATAATGTGATTTCTGTGATAAATTATTATTAAAACCAGAAGTCTGGTTTGTCTGGGTGACGCATGAGGGGATATATGGCCTGAAGGGAACAGTGTGTGGCTTCATAATAACTAGTGTAGTATTTTGGAAGCACACATTAGTTACTGGCTTGGTGACATCTCATGATAGTCAGTTGTTTTCTGACAGTCTGACCTGAGATTGGCACTTTTAGCTATGTCCCATACCAGGCACGGTGACAACTTTCTCTCCTGGTCATAGGGACTGATCCAAAGCTCACTGAAGTCAATGGTAAGACTTCTACAGTAACTCCTCACTTAAAGTCCTCCCGGTTAACGTTGTTTCATTGTTATATTGCTGATGAATTAGGGAACATACTCTTTTAAAGTTGTGCACTGCTCCCTTCTAACGTCGTTTGGCAGCCGCCTGCTTTGTCCGCTGCTTGCAGGAAGAGCAGCCTGTTGCAGGTAGCTGGTGGAGGCTTGGAACCAGGGTGGACCGGCAGCCCCCCTATCAGCTCCCCACTCCCCTAAGTTCCCTGTGCAGCAGCTGCGCAGCAGGCTAGCAATTGCAGCTGTCCTTCCCCCCACTGCCATGTGCTGCTCCTGCCCTCTGCCTTGGAGCTGCTCCCCGAGACTCCTGCTTGCTGTGCGGGGGTCGGGGAAGGAAAAGGAGGACTAATGTCAGGGTGTGTCCCCCCACTCCTGCACCCCACTTACCCTATCTTCCACAGAGCAGGGGGAACACACGACAAGGCTCAGGATGGAGGGAGCTTGCTGGCAGCAGCTGCCATCTCAGTAAGCTGATCTAATTAACAAGGCAGTGTACTTAAAGGGGAAATGTGCATCTATCTCTCACACACAACAATATGTGTCTCTGTCTTTGTCTGCGATGCTGTCTCCCCTCCTTCCATTCCTGCTGCCTTGTAGCGTGTGAGAGTTAATCCTTGAGGGCTCAGCCAATTGCTAGTTCATCATTTAGCAGTAAGGCATTCCCTGGAAAATATCCCACCCTCTGACTCTTCCACCTCAACCAAGCTTCACAATCATCATCACTGTGTACCAGTATTAAATTGTTTGTTTAAAACTTATACTGTGTGTGTATGTATAATTTTTTGTCTGGTGAAAAAAATTCCCTGGAACCTAACCCCCTCATTTACATTAATTCTTATGGGGAAATTGGATTCACTTAACATCGTTTCACTTAGTCACATTTTTCAGGAACATAACTACAATGTTAAGTGAGGAGTAGTAATGTCAGTGGGTTTTAGAGCAGGCCCATAGTGAAGGGAGAACCATCTCTTCTGGCAGTGCTAGCAGTAAATTCTGGTAGAAGCCAAATGATATCTATCACAGGACTAACATCCATAAGGCCTTGGAGTCTCCAAGTTTCAACTCAAATGGTTCTTGTAAGTAATTCTGGCCTGGAGAGGCATAGTATTCACTCTGTGCAATTAAAGGGGACATTTTCTTCCAAACACAGAAGGAGCTTTTGTGGAATCAATGAAATTTTCAGTCTCCCTCCCACAGGGAAAAAATGAGTCGCTTTTAGAAAATGTTTGCCATTTTCCTGCCCTCTGCAGGATTTTATAGATGTCTAATTTTGTTGTAGAAAGATGGATGAAGACTGGATTTATGGGTTCTCCTGGGTAAAAAGATCCTAACTAGCACTCTGAGGCTAGCAAGGAGGAGATTAGAAAGTGTACATGCAGCTTTCACTCGCCTGTTCCTACCTAGCTTTGTGTCATTCCTGGAACCGTTGAACCATGTAATAAATGGAGGGTTAGCCATTTAAGAATCTCTTCCCCAATATGGACATTTTCATGAACTGCAGCCCTATTGCTCCTCAGACTGAACTTCTCTAAATCTCTCAGAATGGCTGAAATTATTAATAGTCATATAAATTACATGTGGATTTTTATGCTGTATTATATGTCTTTCAACATGAAATATGCCACCCAGTTTTCTGTAACAGCCTAAAAGTCTGCCTCTGATAAAAGAGGAGTAGTAGACTCCCTGGATTTGTTGTTATAGGGCCCGTTCCAAAGCCCAGTGGAGTCAATGAAAATAGAGCAGAACCATGCTTCTGGTCGCATGGCACACCCATGGAACTGATTATGCTGTGTATAGTTACTGGGTTTGTTAGCCATTTAAAACAAAATATTCCTATTACAGTGTGAACTGTCAACTAGTCATTTCAGCACATCTAAGAAGAAAAATACCGAGGAACCTGCTAAAGGTGAGATAACGATAGTAAAACTCTCTTTACAGTGGTTTGGAAGTCTCATTGTTTCAGTGCATTGCAGTGTGTAAATGACAGTTCTGGCTAGAAACATCTTTTTGTGAAAAATAAATTGCTGAAAGAAGATTCCACTGAATATGTAAACTTAAAAAAAAATCTCCACAAATTATCCAACTGAAATCTAACTTCTACAGTAGAGCCCTTGGGATCTCATCTATAACATCACCTTTAGAGGGTTGTTTTAATTAGATAATTTTATGAATAGATACTGGTCACTAAATCTTTTTTTTTAAGTTAAATCATTATACCTTGTCCCCCAAATTTGCCATTGCAGCACGGGTCTGTGCCAAAATTCCTTCAATTTGTTCCATCTCCCTGCTCTGACTAGGGCTATGTATGCCTAAATAATTAATAATAAAAATGCACACCATTGGAATAAACACCTAAACAAAAGACAGAGTGGCATGAGTATTAGAAGATAGTCAGTGGATCAGACTCTTTGTTGTGCAGTCATTTACACTAGTGCAACCTGAGTACAAAGTGGATGTAACATCTACTAAATCAGAATAGTGACCATTTACACTTCTTTTGCACTGATATCAAGGAGCCCAAGTGTTTTTCTCGTAGTCAGCATCCCAGACTTTCCCCTCTACCTCTTCATAAAACTTCTCCATGTGGTTGGGGGTTTTGGCAGAGAGATTTCAATATTATGTCAGTCACTTCCATCAACCAAACACAAATGGAGTCCTGTCTTAGTCTAAGACCTGGTCTACATCTAAAACTTAGATTGACCTAGCTACATTAGGTAGAGACTGTGAAAAATTTTACACCCTTAATGCTGTAGTTAGGTTGACCTAGCCTCCAGTGTAAACACGAGTAGGTTGATGGAAGGATTCTTCTGTTAACCTAGCTACTGCCTCTTAGGACTCGTCTCTACTTACCAGGGGATTGACTCGTGGCAATCGATTCACTGGGGGTTGATTTGGCAGGTCTTTAGATCAACCGCTGATTGCTCGCCCATTGGCTCTGATACTCCACCAGAGCAAGAAGCATAAGGTAAGTCAATGGGAGAGTTTCTCCCATCTACCCAGCGCGGAGTAGACACCACAATAAGTCGACCTAAGGTGTGTTGACTCGAACTACGTTATTCATATAGCTGGAGTTGCATAACATAGGTCAATTTAGCGCCATAGTGTAGACCTGCCCTCAGAGAGGTGGATTTTCTACATCAATGGAAATCCCCCTTCCATCGTTGTAGGAAGCATGTTACAGCACCATAGCTAGTTTGCTGTAGCAGCTGTAGTGTAGATGTGGTTTCAGTCACTGCTTTTCAGTATACCTCTCAGTGCCCCTCTCACATGGATTCTTGTTTTTATCTGTGCTGGGAGCCAGGAGGAGAATTCATAGTAATCTGGGTTGAGCCACCAATGTTAAGGACCAATTCAGCAAAGTGCTGACTGCTCTCATTGACTTCAATATCTCACAGAAGGTGCTTAGCATCATTCAGGATCGAGCCCCTAACATGGGACCTTGGGCAAGACCCTTGAGTCTCTTGTGCTTGGTTTGGAATAGACTAATACCTGCAACGTACTGCTTAAAAACCTGCTTCTTTACTTTATAAATACACTTGAACTAGTTGCAGAACCGTTTAATGTAGATTGGATATACAAGGGGCATCAAGGGGATTATAGCACTTGTTTGCAAACCTGGATCAAACCTGTCAGAGCCAACATCCCAGAACCTGTGAGATTAACATCAATTACTTGAGAAATAATGAAAGAACAGAAAAAAAAACCAAGAAAAAAAAACAAAAGAACCCTGTCCTATTATCTAGACATAAGTAATTGATTAACAAATACAAAGTAGATTTAGGAGCAGCATCATAGGTATATTGGACCAGATAATTAGATTAGTAATGGCTCTTTAGAAAACAATGTAGAAGAGTTATTATTGAATGGTATCTCTTGCGGTTTTTCTTTTTTGGAAAGTTTATGACATGCTTTGGAGAGAGATTATTAATACAATTAGAGAAGAGTGGTGGAAAGTTGGGTAATGGGGTTCTAAAGGTAGAACAGTTCAGGTGAGACTGGAGACAGACACATTTAAAATCTGGAATAATCAGAGTAGAATTCCATCACCATGTGCAATCTGGTTATTGCTATTAAACACAATGATTGATTGGCTGTTATTTCTGTCCCCCCCCTCCCTTCTACTTTCCACAAAGGATGCTGCGAATTTTACTTCTCCTGCTCCTTCTGTCTGACACTTGCTCTCTCCAAGCCACTCTGTAACTTTAAAAACCCTTTTTCACTTTAGAGTCTGATCAGCACTGAAATGTGCTCCTTTTTCCTTTCCCTACCTTACTGCATCTTTCTATTCTTCCCACATCGTAACTAGTCTCTAGAAATACTTCTTTGCATAAGTGTAAGAGGCAGAATGATCTAGTGGTTAGAGGAGACTAGAAATCAAGATTGCTAGATTTGCTGCTGCTGCTGGCTCATTGTCTTGACACAGTCAATCCAAAAGGCCCACATTTTCAAAATAGTCCACTAATTCCTGGTGCATCCATTTTTGGATGCCCAGCCTGAACAGCATTATACCTGATATTTAAGGGCTGCTGAGTAGCTGTGGCCCTCATTTTCTCCAGCTGAAAATGTTAGGCTCGGCACATTTGAAAATTGGGCATAAAGTATTTTTATTTCTATTTATCCATTTTGGAGGATTTATTCTATTTTTCATTTTATAGTATCATCGATCACTATGGCATCTGGAAACAAAGTTGAGCATCCAAAAAATAAGATAAAAATTAATGGACATTTTTGAAAATATTGGCCTTAGTCTCTGTGTGCCTTATTTTATCCATCTGTAAAATATTTTGTTTCCGAGGGGCATTGAATGTTTGGGGAGTACCTTGAGATCCTCAAATGAAAAATGTCATAAGTGTGTAGTTTCTGTTATTATCTTTATCGTTGTAACTTTCAGCTTTCTATTATTTACCTTCCTTTCTTTCTATTTTCCCTTTCTTGCCAGAATACAAGTTGCTGTAGCCAACTTTGCAAAGCACTCTCATTGTCATATGTCTTTTCCTTTATTTGTAGGTGGTGTCCTTCACATGAAAGGTATTGCATTAATTATAATAAAATTAGTTGATTTTAGGAGGAGATGTGATCCAGCAGGATTAGAGCAGTGGACTCAAGAATCAGGACTCCTAGAATTTTAACCATAGACTCATAGGACTTTAGGCAAGTTACAGGACTTTCTGTCCAAGGGGGGCTCCAGCCCTTCCAGAAGGATTGGAAAGACTTAAGGGCCCCGTGAGAGTGATGGGTAACCTCTGGTGAGCTTTTAGCATGCATATAGGAATGTCTATTATTTTTCTATGTTTTCTCTGCAATGCTTTTACCCAAAGAATAAATGTGCTTGGTTGTGTGGTAACTTGAAACTGCTGGCAATACTCTAGTTCACTGCTACTCAGACTGAGGCTCATGAGCCTCAAGTGGCTCTTTAATGTGTCTCCTGCAGCTCTTTGCAGCATGTGGTAGTAAAACACTGTGTGATTTAATTATTAACTAGTCTAAGGGTATGTCTACGCTACAAAATTAGGTCAATTTTATAGAAGTCCATCTTTAGAAAGCGATTTTATACAGTCGATTGTGTATGTCCCCCTTAAGCGCAGTAAGTTGGTGGAGTGGGTCCTCGATACCATGGCTAGCATTGACTCACAGAGTGGTGCACTGTGAGTAGCTATCCCACAGTTCCCTCAGTCACAGCTGTCCATTGGAATTCTGGGTTAAGCTCCCAATGCCTGATGGGGAAGAAACATTGTCGCAGATGGTTTGGGGTACATGTCATCAGCCTCCACTCTCTTTCTCCCTCTGTGAAAGCAATGACAGACAATCATTTCAGGCCTTTTTTCCTGGGTTACCCATGCAGACGCCATAGTACAGCAAGCATGGAGCCCACTCAGCTCACCACTGCTGTTGTGAGCATTGTAAACACCTTGCACATTATCCTGCAGTATGTGCAGAACCTGGCTAGGAGCCGCTAGCATGAGGACGATTGTAATGAGGACATGGACACAGACGTTCCTGGAAGCACAGGATGTGGCAATTTGGACATTCTAGTGGCAATGGCGCAGGCGCATGCCATGTAACGCAGATTTTGGGCCCGTCAAACAAGCACAGACTGGTGGAACCACATAGTGTTGCAGGTATAGGATGATTCACAGTGGCTGCAAAACTTTTGCACGTATAAGGCCACTTTCCTAGACTTTGTTAGTTGCTTTTCCCCGCATTGCTTATTGTAGCCACACTACAAATCAAAACTGTTTGAATGACAGCCTTCTATTGCTTGGGCCATCCTCTGAAGTGGAGTGGCTGGGTGACCGGAGCCTTCCCCCACCGCCTTCTTGGGCATCTGGGTGAGGAGGATATGGAACATGGGGAGGAGGGTAGGCAGTTGTACAGTGGATGCAGTGGTGGTCTGTGCTCTTGTTGACTTTTCTGCAGCTCCACCAGATGCCTGGGCATGTCCGTTTGCTCTCCCATTAGCCTCAGCATCACCTCTTGCCTCTGCTCATCGTGTTCACTGTATGCTTTCCTGGCCTCTGCCACTGAATGCCTCCATGCATTCAGCTGTGCCCTATCAGTGCGGGAGGACTGCATGAGCTCGGAAAATATGTCATCGCGAGTGCGTTTTTTTCACCTTCTAATCTGTGATAATCTCAGGCACAGAGATGTTAGGGGGAGCACAGGAACATTTACACCTGTGGTGCGATAAAAAGGGAGAGTAGAATTTAAGAAAATACATTTCTGAGAACAAAAGGGAGACTCTTTCACAGTGAATCAAGCATTCACAGCAGACAGCGCATGTGCTTTAGGTGCAAGGTCGCATTTTGCCTTTTATATTTACACGTTACACATGACTGGGCAACATGGTTTCCAGGCTGCCATAGTAAGCCAAAGGGTAAGCCGGGTTGGCTTCTTCCGCCTTCATAACATGTGGGAATGGTTTCAAACTGCAGTGCCCTCCTTTCCCATAGCAAGAAATGCTGGTTGGGTTTGGTATTTAAAAGGAAGGGCCACGGATTTCAAGTGGATGTGCAACACGCCCGTCCCCCCACCCCAACCGTGTGGCTATTTGGGATGATCCTTTCACCCTTCTTCCCACCACGTGGCTATTATCAGGGATGATCCCTGTTAGCCAAGCACAAACAGCCCAGCATGAATGGGGTCCTTTTACTGTTCCCTTAAAAAATTCCACTATTTCAACCAGGTGACCATGAACGATATCACTCTACTGAGGCTAACACAGAACGATATAGACCGAATGTTGCTTGAATGTGACCAAAACCCAGGACCATTCGCTGCCATGTTTTGTGCTGCAATAATTCCAGACTATTTGCTACTGGCTTGGCGTGGTAAAGTATCCTACTGTGGAGGACAAAATAAGGCAGCCCTCCCCAGAAACCTTCTGCAAAGGCTTTCAGAGTACCTCCAGGAGAGCTTCATGGAGATGTCCCTGGAGGATTCCCGCTCCATCCCCAGACACTTTAACAGACTTTTCCAGTAGCTGTACTGGCCGCGAATGCATCCCAAGTCTTCAGGGGAAATCAAACATTAAACACAATTGCTTTAAAACCCTGTACTGTAGTTACAAATGTGCCCTCACTAGAGGCGCCTTCTCTGATTTCAGGATCCAGGAACCTGCCTTGGGAGGGTATTGGCTCCAGGGTGATGAAAAGGTCCTGGTTGCTAGAAGAATGGATTCTCCGCTTGCCTGCTGCGCATTCTCCTCCTCCTCCTCTTCCTCATCCACAAAATCCTCCTCCCTGTTGAATAAGACTCCCCACTTGCAGGTGTCCACTGACAGTGGTGGGGTAGTGGTAGGGGCCCCCTCTAGAATGCCATGCAGCTGATCATAGAAGCGGTATGTATGGAGCTCTGGCGTTTGCCTCCTTTGTCTTTTGGTAGACTTGCTAGAGCTCTTTAACTTTCACGCGGCACTGCTGTGTATCCCTGTTGTAGCCTCTCTCCACCATGCCCTGTGTGATTTTGGCACGTATATCAGCATTTCTTCTTTTTGATTGGAGTTCAGCTTGCACAGATTCTTCTTCCCATATAGCAATCAGATCCAGTGTCTCCTGTTCGGTCCATGCTGGAGCTTTTTTGTGATTCTGGGGAGACTGCATGATCACCTGTGCTGCTGAGCTCACCACGCTGATCAAACAGGAAATGAAATTCAAAATTTCCCAGGGCTTTTCCTGTGTAACTGGCTAGTGCATCAGAGTTGAAAGTGCTGTCCACAGTGGTCACACCGGAACACTCTGGGATAGCTCCCGAAGGCCAATACCATCAAATTGCATCCTCACTACCCCAAATTCAACCCAGCAAGATCGATTTTAGTGCTACTCTCCTTGCTGGGGAGGAGTACAGCAGTCGATTTTAAGAGCCCTTTAGGTCGACGGAAAAGGGTCGGATGTGTAGATGCATTGCTTATAAAAGTGACAAAGAGTTCTGTGGCACCTTATAGACTAACAAACGTATTGGAGCATGACATGCATCCGACATAGTGGGTATTCACCCACGAAAGCTCATGCTCCAATATGTCTGTTAGTCTATAAGGTGCCACAGAACTCTGCCGCTTTTACAGATCCAGACTAACATGGCTACTCCTCTGATATTTGACATTGCTTATAAAATCGATCTAACGTGGCTAAATTCGACCTAATCTCATAGTGTAGACCAGGGCTTAGTTACTATCCAGTCAGGATGCTTTTACTATGGTATTAACCCATTTGAATTGATAAAATAATAATATTTCATCAGTTATTTTGCTATGAGAATAATGTACATACGTATAAAAATAGTAAATGAAACGACAAATTCCTACTACTGTGGCTCTTCTAGGTAAAGTTGATCTCTCTTTTGGCTCCTGAACCACTGAGGTCTGAGTATCACTGCTCTAGTCATAGCCCTCAGAGAGAAAGCAAAGCAGGCTCGCTTGCTGAGAATATTACAGTGAGCCGTGCAGCCTTAAAAGCCAAGATCAGAAGGGAGTCAGGCACTGCTCTCTGCCCAGAAGAGGTGATGACTGGGAGGCAGAAACCTTTAAGTGGGTGCTCTCGAGGGAGGGGGAAATATAAATGCAGTTACTCGGAAACTATTGGAGTTTAGATTTGAACTTTGGCTCAATATAATAGAGAGATAAAGACAAGCTGTATAATGTGAATACAGATTCAAATTTGTATGTCCACCCCTTTGAAACTTCATATCCAAGATTTTGGTTAAGGCATATATCTATGATTTATGTTTATTTCCAGATGATTGTGAGGCAGAATAAGGGAATCTTTAATTTCTGGGACTGAAACTTGACAATAAAACAAAACTGGAATGCACACCTCTAGGGAATAATCACTCTTAGATTCAGAGAAAGAGTCAATTTAATGATTCACTGTGGTACAGGTACAGATTTGATAGGGAGTATTTTGGTCCCTTTGAGGCAGAGCTCTTGCTGACTCTGTCATTGATTATGTTCAGAACATTATTTAGCAAGCAGAAGCCTAATATCTTGATTTGAGATCAAGCAATAGCTGTAATGTTCTTGGATAGTGTTGTTGCTTCACCACCTTTTGTAGGACTCATGGGTGAACCCGAAAACACACCCAACAGTTCAGGTTCTCATGGTGCTCATACATAGAGTATGAACCTCTGGAATCTCCAAAAATTGGATGGAAACCTAGTATCTCAAAGCACTGGGTTTCAGATACTCTCTGCTTCCAGTCAGGCCAGAAATACTGTAAGAATAAATCTTCTCGTGGTATTTCAACACTTCCATTCCTGGCCATAATCTGGAACTGCAGACACAAATGACAATGAGAAATAAGGGACAGGGATGATTGATTTTCTTTTTCATACCCCCCACCCCAAAAAAAGGGGGAGGATCAAATACCAAGTTTTCCAACTGTGAATATGATTGATATTCCCATAAATAACCCAAATGTCACTGATAATTTTGTACTCTCTAGGCCTGCTGCTGTCAGCAGAGAGGAGAATAAAGATCTCCCAGCTGGCTCAGCTCCTTGCCTCTGGAGGGAAGAAAAGTGGCTATTTCTCCCTGGCTGGTTCAGTTTCTGCCCCTCAAGGCCTGGGAGTGAAAATGAAGACCCTGATCAGTTCCTTACTGTTACTCGTATTACCAAGGGATGATAGGGGAGAGGAAATGATCCTCTTCTTCTGGGAGCAACAGGACTTCCGGCAGGAGCTACAAAAAGAGAGGAGTGTTGAAATATTGGCAGAATATTCCAGATGGGAGAGAACCACTGTTCTACTGAATGTTAGGCCCCTTACATGTTCTCTCTCTCAATGTGGGTGTGGGTGTGTCTGTGTGTGAGACCTTGTCTACGCTACAAAAGTTTGTTGGCAAAAGCTGCCTTTTGCCAACAAAACAAGGGAACCGTACACATTACAAATCTACTTTTGTCAGCAAAATTCTACTGTTTTGCTGACAAAATAAAACCACCTACACCAGAGGCATAAAGCCTTTTGGGGCAAAGTTAAAGCGACAAAATGTCAGTGTAGACACTGCTGTTTGTTTTGTCGATAGAACTGGCTTCAACCAGTATCCCACAATGCCTGTGTGATCGCTCTGCTCACTGTTTTGATCTCTGCTGGCCTGCAGGCATGCACCCCTTCCCTTTCAAAACTCTGGGAAGTATCTGACAGCTCAGCCTGCTGCTCAGTTTGGGAAACAAAGAGCAAAACATTAGCGTGGAATGCTCCTGTTCTGCCCTGCACTGGGACCATAGCGGCAGGCAGACTGCTGCTGCAGGGAGCAGGGGGGATGATGGATGACTGCTGTGCTGCTTTGATATTCTTCAGCATGGAGAGCTCACAGAGTTGCTCAGGATGCTGCTCCTGGCAGCTGAGGAGGCTGTAGGAGAACTCAGAGGGAATCATAGAACCATAGGCAGGCTGAGCAGTCTGCATTAGGGGAGACTGCTGTGCTGACTGCCAAGCAGAGGCGGGGGCTGACGTGGGGTGTGTTTCCCTCCCCTTGTCTCAGGATAGGTGGTTAGCCTGCTGTCTCGCCTGCCCCAGCCACACCACTCTCCTTTCCCTCCCCCCACACACTTCAGTTGAAAAAGCAGCTGACAATCTACTAGGATGCCCATGGAATGATGGGATTGAGAAACATGCCTCATGTGATGCTGTACCTGCCCCATGAGGCATTGCAAACCCTTCCCAGAACACTCTGTGGCCAGTTGCATAGTGGGATAGTTACCTACCACGCACTGCTCTCTGTGTCGATGCAAAAGCTGCTAGTGTGGATGCACTCTGCCAACACAAGGAGTTAGTGTGGACATGCAACAGTGGTTTTAATTAAAGCACTTTAATTAAAGCGGCAAAACTTTTGCCAACAAAACTTTGTAGTGTAGATATAACCTTTGTGTGTGTGTGAAAAAGTTGATTTTGGGGTAGAAGTTCAGGTAGTTTCTATTTTATCCAAAATACTTCGCATATTCTCACTTGTTGGCCCTAAGGTAAAATACCTACAGAAAAAGCTGACAATTAATCATTGTCATGACATAATGGGAAAGAACTGCAGAGAGAGTAACTTCTTCTAACATTCAATAAGGAACAGTTTAGTTTTTTTCAAAAAAAGCAAACAGTGTGATACTTGAAGCTATTATCTCTTTCTTTTGCTTCACTGAAGTGATTCTGACTAGTACTTGTCTTAGTTCCCTGTCTTGCTTCCTGCTGCTGATCTAAAGTAATGACATCCACACAATTATTAAGCGTGAAATGCTCTGTATTCACTAGTGATATTAAAATGCTAGTTTTGAAGAGGACAACTAAGATTTTTTTAAATTAAGTGCCAAAATTTGAGTAAGAGAAATCTAAGGTTCACATGCATTTACATGTATGTGATGATGTGTCTGTTGCTGTGACTATGCATATAGCCATTCAGACGTCCTAATAGTATGTGCAATTTGCACGTGCAAATTCCAATTTGCACCTACCATGTGTGTCATGTAAATATGATTGTGTCTGCATTGAGAATGTGGACTGCAGGCCTCTCTGAAAAAAATTATCTGTAAATTACTAAATGACTAATTTAACTAGAAACAGACAAAACTGAATTATTTTCTTTTTAATTTTTTCTTTTTAAAAAATAACGTAGTATATATAACATGCATATAACTTCGCCAGTGAAGCCTCAGCTTCCACAAATAATTTGTTTTACAATCAGGCCAGTAAAAATAGAGAACTATTCATACTAGAAATGGTGGCTATTCAATACATACAAAACAACTGCAGGAATTGTCTTTCCAGACTTCGTCAATAAATGGATGTGTGTTAATGTAAGGTAATGCAACAATGGTATATTAGATTTAGAATTCTTTGCTCTTAGTGTGTGATTGAGGTGTTAAATTTATCTAGATTATTAATTTTCTCTCTCTCAATTGAACCAAAAATAATTGTACAAAAATTAAACATAAGTAGTAGCAGGACATGCAATTAATATCAGTGATTCACCTTAATGTCTTTCTGGCAACTGAGAGTTTGATTTTATTTTAAAGTTTGTTTTTCAAATGCCACTTTTCACAAAAAAATTTGCACACTGGAGTAATTGTAACTTTTATTGTTTATTTCTAAACACCAGTTATTACTGGGTTAAACTGAAATCCAGGAAGTATTGTACAAAAGCACCATTCTACATTTCGATCCTTAATGGCCTGTCCATTTTTTTTAAAGTAAAACTTCCAATTATTTCTTTCAGTTTTCCAATGAATTATTTACATTCCTTTAAGCAATGTATTGCAGTTGAGATGAAAACCTGAATGGTAAGCAGAGTTCTCTATGTCTACAGTTAAAATTATTACTCAAATCTTTCAGTATCCAGGCTCTGATTCAAGCCAGTTACTTAAGCATGTGCCTAACCATGGATAGTCATAGAATAGAAGAACTGTAAGGGACCTTGAGAGGTTTTTTAGTCCAGTTTCCTGCACTCATTGCAGGACTAAGTGTTATCTAGACCATCCTTAACAGGTGTTTGTCTAACCTGCTCTTAAAAGCCTCCAGTGATGGAGATTCCACAACCTCCCTAGGCAATTTATTCCAGTGCTTAACTACCTTGAAACTTTGGAACTTTTTTCCTAATATCCAACCTAAACCTCCCTTGCTGCAATGTAAGCCCATTGCTTCTTATCCTATCCACAGAGGGAAGAAAAATAGTTTTTCTTAACTCCTCCTTGTAACAACCTTTTATGTACTTGAAAACTGTTATCATGGCCCTTCTCAGTCTTCTCTTCTCCAGACTAAACAAACCCAGTTTTTTCAATCTTTCTTCATAGGTCATGTTTTCTAGACCTTTAATCATTTTTGTTGCTCTTCTCTGGACTCTCTCCAATTTGTCCACATCTTTCCTGAAATGTGGCTCCCAGAACTGGACACAATACTCCACTTGAGGCCAAATCAGCACAGAGTGGAGCGGAAGAATGACTTCTTGTGTCTTGCTTACAACGTTCCTGCTAATACATCCCAGAATCATGTTTGCTTTTTTTGCAACAGTGTTACACTGTTGATTCATATTTAGCTTGTGATCCACTATGATCCCCAGATCCCTTTCTGTGGTACTCCTTTCTAGGCAGTCATTTCCCATTTTGTATGTGTGCAGCTGATTGTTCCTTCCTAAGTGGAGTACATTGCATTTGTCTTTATTGAATTTCATCCTATTTACTTCAGATCATTTCTCCAGTTTGTCCAGATCATTTTGAATTTTAATCCTATCCTCCAAAGCACCTGGAAACCCTCCCAGCTTGGTATCATCTGCAAACTTTATGAGTGTACTCTCTATGCCATTATTTAAATCACTCATGAAAATAGTGAACAGAACTGGATCCCAGACCGATTCTTGTGAGACCCCATTTGGTATGCCTTTCCAGCTTGACGTCTGAACCACTGATTACTCTCTGGAAACAGTTTTCCATTTTATATACCCATTTTATACTCATTTTATAGTAGTTCCACCTAGGTTGTATTTCCCTAATTTGTTTATGAGAAAATCGTGTGAGACAGTATCAAAAGTCTTACTAAAGTCAATATATACCACATCTATTACTCCCCCCACCCCATCCACAGGGACTTGATACCTTGTCAAAGAGAACTTTTAGATTGGTTTGATATGATTTAGTTCTTCACAAATCCATGGTGACTGTTACTTATCTCCTTATTATCTTCTAGACATTTGCAAATTGATTGCTTAATTATTTGCGCCATTATCTTTCCAGATACTGAAGTTATGGTGATTGGTCTGTAGTTCACTGGGTTGTCATTATTCCCCTTTTTACAGATAGGCACGATATTTGCCCTTTTTCCAATCCTCTGGAATTTTTCCCATCTTCCATGATTTTTCAAAGATAGTCACTAATGGCTCAAATATCTCCTCAGTCAGCTCCTTGAGTATTCTAGGATGTATTTCATCAGACCCTGGTGACTTGAAGACATTTAACTTGTCTAAGTAATTTTTAACTTTTTCTTTCCTTATTTTAGCCTCAGCTCCTACCTCATTTTCATTGTTGTTCACTAGGTTAGACATCCAATTGTTACTAAACTTTTTGGGGAAAACTGAAACAAAAAGGTTGGTTAGCACTTCTGCCATTTCCACATTTTCTGTTATTGTTCCTCCCCCGCCTCCAACTGAGTAATGGGCCTACCATGTCCTTGGTCATTTTTAAGAGCAGATTGAACAAACACCTGTCAGGGATGGTCTAGATAATACTTACTCCTGCCATGAGTGCAGGGGACTGGACTAGATGATCTCTCGAGGTCCCTTCCAGTTCTATGATTCTATGATTCATCTATGATTCTATCTTCTTGCTTCTAATGTAGTTGTAGAATATTTTCTTGTTACCCTTTATGTATCTAGCTAGTTTAATCTCACTTTGTGCCTTGGCCTTTCTAATTTTATCCCTACCTACTTGTATTGTTTGTTTATAATCATCCTTTGTAATTTTACCTACTTTCCACTTTTTGTAGGACTCTTTCATGAGTTTCAGATAATGGAAGATCTCCTGGTTAAGCCAGGGTGGTCTCTTTCCTACACATAGTTTGCTCTTGTGCCCTTAATAATGTCTTCTTGAAAAATTGTCTATTCTCTTGAACTGTTTTCCCCTGTAGACTTGCTTCCCATGGGATCTTACCTACCAACTCCCTGAGTTTGCTAGTCTTCCCTCTTGAAATCCATTATATTTATTGTTGCGTTTTCCTTCCTAACATTCCTTAGAATTATGAACTCTGTCATTTCATGATCAATTTCACCCAAGTTGCCTTCCACTTTGAAATTTTCAGTCAGTTCCTCCTGATTTATCAAAATTAAATCTAGAGCAGACTCCCCCCGAGTAGCTTTCTCCACCTTCTGAAATAAAAAAATTCTCTCAAATACATTCCAAGAACTTGTTGGCTAATCTGTGCCTTTCTGGGTTATTTTCCCAACAAATGTCTGGGTAGCTGAAGTCCCCCCATTGCCACCAAGTCCTGTGCTTTGGATGATTTTGTTAATTGTTTAAAAAAGCCTCATCCACTACTTCTTCCTGGTTTGGTGGTCTGTAGTAGACCCCTACCTTGATATCACCCTGTTTATTACCCCTTTTATCCTTACCAAGAGACCTTCAACAAGTCTGTCTTCTGTTTCCATCTCAACTTCAATCCAAGTGTATACATCTTTTATATATGAGGCAACTCTGCCTCCCTTTTATCCCTGCCTGTCATTTCTGAGCAAGCTGTACCCTTCTATACCAATATTCTAGTCATGTGTTTTAGCCCACCAAGTCTATGATGCCAACTGTGTCATAGCTGTGTTTATTAACTAGAATTTGTAGTTCTTTCTGCTTATTCCCCAGACTTCTTGAATTAGTATACAGATATATAAGATACTGATTTGATTTCCCTCTGTGTTCTCTCTTCTCTCTCCCTTATCCCTGTTATAATGGCCCATGATCCTCCCAACTTCTGACCCTTCTCCCAGGTCTCCATGTTTTTTACTTACCTGGGTGCTTTTCTCTTCCTCTCCCCATCAAACCTAGTTTAAAGCCCTCTTCACTAGGTTAGCCAGCTGTATCCAAAGATGCTCTTCCCATTCCTCAATAGGTGGACCCCATCTCTGCTCAGAAGGCCTTCTTCCCGGAACAGCATCCCATGGTCCAGGAAGCCAAAGTCCTCCTGGCAACAGCATCTGCACAGACATGCATTCACTTCCAGGATGCATCTGTCTCTGCCTGGGCTCCTACCCTTGACCAGAAGGATAGAAGAAAACACCACCTGCACCGCCAGCTCCTTCACCCTTACTCCCAGAGCCCTGTAGTCATTTCTGATCTGCTCAGGGTGATACCTTGCAGTATCACTAGTGCTGACATGGATGAGCAGCATGGCGTAGTACCAGAGGGCTGGATGATCCTTGACAGTCCCTCTGTAATATCTCAAATACCAGTCCCTGGCAGGCAGCATACCTCCCGGGATGCCATGTCAGGGTGAAAGATGGGTGCCTTTGTCCCCCTCAGAAAAGAGTCACCATACACCACTGCCCTACATTTCCTCCCAGCCTTGGGGACACTGTGCTTCTCTTCCTCCACCTTTGGAGGCAGTTTCACATCACTTGTTGCCAGGGCAGCATACCGGTTCTTCATCATGATGGTCAGTAGGTTCAGAGTAGGAGTGGAGCAATGCCTGCCGCCATAAGTATCCAGTATCCAGATTCCTCCCGGTGACAGAGCGATATCCTCCTCCCCCAGTGGTGTGACAGCAATCCTCTGTAGCTGGATAGCATCCTTAGCCTTGGATATCTCCACGTGAATACTCTCTATGAATTTCTTGTGGTCATGGGTGCTCCTCAGCCTGGCAAGCTCCTCCTGTAGCTCTCCCAGCTGCTTCCTGAGAGATTCCCCCTGCAGGCACCTTTCACACAGCTGATGTCCCCCAGCCTGGCTTTCTGTGGGTGGGAAATGCAGGCCACAGTCTCCGCAAATCCACACCAGGATCTGGGTAGAGGCATCCATGGTTAGATTGTCTGTCTGGATACAGGCACAGATGGAGGAGACAGGAGCATCGTTGGCACTGGTGATGCGGCCCTTCCTAACCATAACAATTATATTATGACTCTCTCTTACAAACTCTATTTTAAACTCTACTGTTTACTGTCCTCCATTCACTAGCTTCCCTTAGTTGCTTAGCTTCTGGCTTTTAAGGCCTTCTTTCCATGGGTAGCTCCAGGCCCCAGCACACCAAGTGCGTGCTTGGGGCAGCAAGCTGCGGGGAGCACTCTGCCAGTCATCGCGAGGGCGGCAGGCAGGCTGCCTTCCACGGCTTGCCTGCTGAGGGTCCGCTGGTCCCGCAGCTTTGGTGGACCGGCTTGGGGCGGCAAAATCCCTAGAGCCTCCCCTGCTTCTCTCCTAGGTCAGCACTCATTAATCACACAGAGGAAGGGTGATCACAAGACTGATTGAGGATGATCAAAGCTGATCAAGGGAACAAAAGTCCAAACAGTCCCCAAACACACAATCCCAACTGACTCTGTAACTTTAAATAACCCAAAAGCATAAGCTCTGACTTTTACTTTTCCCTGGGGATGCTCCACCTGAGGTCCAGCTCCCATGGCCCCACTCTGACCCTACTCTCTTCCCAAGACTCCACCCCTGCTCTGTCCCTCCCCCAGGGCCCCGGTCTCACCCTACCCCTTTCCCCAAGGCCTGCCCCCACTCTGCCTCTTCCCACTCCCACTCTGCCCCCTCTCTGAGACCCCCACCTGCAAGCCACTCGCTGGTTTCTGCCCTCCCCTAAGTTCCTTCTTGAGCCCCCAAACAGGTATTTGGTGGCATCCCTGATCAACTGTTTGGCAGTGTCCCTGATTAGCTGATCAGGGGTGTGGCCAAACAGCTGAAGCTGGTGGGTGCTGAGCACCCATTTTTTTTCCATGGGTGCTCCAGCCCTAGAGTACCAGAGTCAGCGCCGATGCCTGAAAGAGAGAGAAAACCACAAACAATCAAAAACCAAACAGCAATACTAGCTCACTCACCCCCAAGATTAGTACTCACACTTTGTTCTTTCAGCAGGGAGATCTCCTTCTCTCCCTCTCAAATTCCCCTGTTTGCTGTTCCCCCCCTTTGCTAGCTCCCTGCTGACTTGCTTTCTCCTCACTTGAAGTTCTACTGAATATGGGCCACAGACAGGAGTTACTTTTGTAGAATTCTATACAGCAAAGAATTTAAGGCTATCAGAAATCAATATTTTTCTTTTAATACAAGTTCATCTGTGAAAATGTTGGCAGGAGAGTAATGAAAATAGTAAGAAAAGAAGCTGATTAGAACATTCCATTATCCCCAAAGGAAATAATAAATGCAGCATCCTTCAGATATAATTGTTTCTAAAATAGCAGATAGAAGGCTTGCTGCTGCTCTCATTGAAGTCAATGGCATCAGAACCATAATGGGTACAAAAATAAAAGGAGAGTAAGTAGTGAAAAGGCAGTCCATAGCAAATACTACTAACTCATGCACTGTACAGCAAAAAAGAGGCAATCTTTCAAACTAGCATTCAGCTCTGCCAAATTGATCTAGCCCTACTGCCAAAGCAGGATTTTGGATTAGATTCAGTAATTGTTTCTTTGGAGCAGGAGCAGCCTACTGATGAGCGATACATAACACTGTCACATAAGGGAAAATGGCAATTTCATTGTATAGTGTAAAGATACTGGAGAGGGAAAAAATTATTGAGAAAAAACAGAAATAGTTCAGACTTTCATAATGCTACAAGGGAAAAAAATAATTGTAAGCAATTGTAAAATTCATTAAAGAGACCTATGCATTTCCCAAAGAGTACAACAGCCATATGTACCATAAATACCATTCACTAAACAACCAGAAGATGGCATAAATGCAGCGAGCCTGATGTGAGGAAAGTTCAGATGCTATTATACCTTACATGGATCAGACAGTGAGATTGCATCTAGAATACTGTGCTCAGTTCTGGGAACCTCACCAATCGAGGTTACCAGAGAAAAGCAACACAAATTGTTACAGAGAGATGAATTTGTAAGAAAAGATTAAAAAAGCAAAATCTCTAGGACTAGGTTAAGCAGTGATGAAGAGAGGATACAGCTATCTACAGATATTTGAAGGATATAAACAGCAAGAAAGGAGAGATAATTTGAGAGGGACAGAAGTAATGGAGTTTAGGTTGAATATCAAGAAAAGCATTCTGTCAATGAGGGCTATTTATTTTATTTTATTTAGTGTGTGCATAGTCATCTAGCCAAGTGATGGCATCTTCAGTGTCTTGATGCAGTTCTTCTAGGCTACTGCTTAGCTTAGTCAGCAGGAATTCCTCGACAATGTGCGTCATTGACTGTGTTGGGCCGCAGCTCACAAAGGGCTGCCATGTAGGCCCCAGCGATAGTGGTTGGCTGCACAGAGACCTTGCCCAGTCCGGAACCTGTTCAACAAGGACCATTGGCCATGGGGCAGGTCAAACCCAGGTGGGCAAATTGTGGGGTCAGCATCGAGGGACTGGTTGGTGATTATAACAGATTCGATTCCTCTCACCAGAGTGTTTCCGCCCTAACTTCCTGGGGTGGCGGATGAGACCATAATGGGCAACATGACAGCAAACAGGTGCAGCTGGTGATTTAAAAAGGTCATTGTGCAGTGGCAGACTTGAGTTGGTGCGTACTTTCTCCAGTAACTTGCTAGTGGCAACCTCTTGTCTGATATGAGGAGGAGCAATATTGCTCAGAACTGGAAACCATGGGAGTGGAGTAGAACGCAGGGTGCTGGAAATGATGCGTATGTGGCATGTAACTGTGTATCCACCAGTTTGGTGTGTCACTATCAACTCCATACTGGTGCGCAGTACACTGCCGCCGAATACGAACAAGAGCACTCCATGAAGAACCTGCTAGTTTGCTAAGAAGATTGTTGCATGTCTTAACTTTAGCTGTGGTCTTCTTCAGGTGGGCATGGTAACTCAGTGTGCAGTCTAAGGTCACACCTAGATAGACCGGTTCTTCTTTATGCTTCACCTTCTGACCATTCAGATAAACATTCAGTTCTCGGGTTGTGCTGGTGTGAAGATGGAACAAATTGGAGACAGTTTTTATGACGGTTGGCTGGAGGTGCCAAGTCTTACAGTAGTCATCTAACTTTATTATGTCCCGGTTTAAGGTGGCATCAAGCTCATGAAACGTCCAGGCCTGGGTACCACAACAGATGTTGTCTGCATAAATGAATTTTCCTGACTCTGTTGTTGGCAGGTCATTGATGTAAAGGTTGAACAGGGTTGGAGAAAGCACAGAGCCCTGGGATAACCCATTGCTCGGTCATATCCAAGCACTCGTTTTCTCCCCATATGGACTCTGAACTGCCTATTGCATAGGATCAGTTCAACGACACCTGTGACCCAAGGTAGCAGAGCCCATGATACCTTCACAAGCAGGCCAGCGTGCCATATCTTATCATGGCCACTGTTAGATCGATGAAAATAGCACCTGTTTTCAAGTTTTTCTGGGAGCCATTCTCAACAAGTGTGGTCAGCATGAATACTTGGTCGCATGTGCTATGGCCTCGGGTGAAAGCCGGCTTGGTCAAGGCTCAAAATTCTCTCCACATCAGGTAACATATGCTGTAGGACCAAGCACTCCAGTGCCTTGAAGTACGCCGACAATAATGATATGGGATGATAGCTTGATGCTTGACTTGGATCGTTTCCAGGCTTTAGGATGCCAATGACTTTTGTGGTGTGCCATATTTTCGGTAGCCTACCTTCACTGATGACCCTGATGAAGAATTTCATAAGCCGAAGCCAAGCATAAGGTCCAAGGTTCTTCAAGAATTCTATTATTATTTTCAGGAATGAGGTCTATTATAATGTGAAATAGATTCCCATGGGAAGTGCCAGCACTTCAATATATTTTTAAAGGACTAAACAGTAGAAAATTCAATCCTGGATTGTCAGTTGAAGATGGAATAATTGACCTGCCAGGTTTTTTATTTCTCTAATCTCTATGATTCTATGACGAGAGGAAAGAACTGGTACTTGTGGTGGTCAAGAGCCTGCACTCAAAAATTTTATGTATTATTTGTATTGTGATGTCTTCAGTCATGGATCAAGACCTCATTGTACTAGGTGGTGTACAAACACGGAACAAAAAAAGAGCTTGCCCCCAAAAGTTTACAATCTATTATTAGAATATTATGTAGTACAATGGTAGGAACCTGCTGTAACCTGCAACAGTCTGTTCTGCTCCCTACCACGAGTCTACTTTGATGATGGAGGATGACCACTGCAGCTATGCACCATATCCATATACAGTATTGGTGACAAGTTTTGGAGAGTGAATGAAACTGGTGAATTTTGATGTTTCCTGAAAACTGTAAAAGAATATCACTTTCTGCCAATGCAAGGGGGTGTTCCCCACCAAAAGGAAATTCAACTTTATCTCGGTGGGAAGTGTGGGGCAGGAGGGAGTTGGAACCTGTAGTTCAATGGGAATATTGGTGATTGCCATAGGGAATTTCATCAGGTGGTTCTTGTCCTCATGACAAGCAGCACTTCCTCTTGGAAAGAGAACATTTGGCCAGCAAAAGAGTTTGTGCAGGCATGTCAGGAGACAAGCTCTTTGAAAACTTCACTGAAACATTTAATTAAAACTGTTAATATAAACCCATGTTCTTGCAAGTTCCCATCCCGTTATTACATTCTGTTTCTAGAATTTGTGCTTGCATTACCATAGAATTGTTGCCAGCAAAGCTTATCTCACATCATCCCTTATGAAGTGGTCAGGATTAGACTCCTGCTTCTTTAGTCCTGGAGCCCCACAACAAATAGCTGAGAATTCTGGGAAGAAAAAGAAGCTGGGGATTCTACCACTAGAAAATGTAGAGTAGAATTATAGCTCATAATATCTTTATGTGTACTTACATCCACTATCACACTATACATATTATAGCCTGGTCTCTTGGTCTGTGTACCAAATTAGAAGATTAATGAGCAGAATTTGTGGTTAAAGTATGGACTAGGAATCAGGAAATCTGGGTTCTGTCCCTGACTCGAACACCTACCTTTTGTAAGAACATGGACAAATCAGTTAATCGTATGCCCCATCTGTAAAACATGGATAATAATGTGCTCTCCCATATTTTGTCTTGCCTGTTCAGACTGTAAGCTCTACAGAGCATAGATTTTTTTTTTACTATGTCTGTTGGAGCTGAGCAAAAAAAAAAAAATCCATCCTGTGCGAAATTCCAATATGTTGACATTTTTTCATCACAAATTGGGCTGAAAGTCAAAATATTTCAAAGAATGAAAAGTTCTAAGAAAAATTCCATTTAGAAATGTCAAAGCCAAACATTTCGCTCTGTGGAACAGAATTGTAAGATTTAGGTTTCAGGAAGATCAACACTAAACTGTATTTCCCTATAGTGCTGCACTGCCTCATAAGAATTATAGTTCTGGGTGCCTCTTGCCCCCTTATCTCCTATGGGCTGAGCTCTCTGGTTAAACTAAATCTGCCATGATGCACTGTAGCCATATGACTCCCATGGGTCAGTCAGAGAGGAGAGGAGATCATGTTGCATGCCATAGGAAATATAGTCCAGCCAGGGAGTTCATCCCATATAGGAGAATAGTGGCCTGGAAGCGCCTGGAACTACAACTCCCATTGAAACAATGCATCACTATAGAGAACCAAAATACTTCAATTTGGGTCAAATGGACCTGAAATTAAAATATTTTGCTTGGATTTCCATCAGGAAATTGAAAAAATTCAGCAAGATCAAAATGCTGTAGAAAATGTTGATTTGGCAGAAACTATATTTTCTGTCAAAAAAAATCATTAGAATGGAAAATTCCCAATCAACTCCAATGTTTACATACAGTGCTAAGTACAATGGGACCCCAATCTTGGTTGATGTCTTTAGTGCTACTGTGATTAATTCATTTTACCAAAAAATGAAGCATTGTTAGTAATTAGCTTTCAGAATCATAGTCTAGGCAGTACCTTAGTATTGCAGTTTTTAAGGCTATGTAGCAAGGGCATTTGCTAGTTACATTAACCATTGATATTGTAAGGGTGACAACTGTGAATGAAGAAGAAAGATTTGGAAGAGACTCTTCCCATACACAAGAGCTGCAAATGCAATAGACTCATAGACTCATAGGTCAGAAGGGACCAATATGATCATCTAATCTGACCTTCTGCACAAGGCAGGCCACAGAACCCTACCCATCCACTTTTATAACAACCCCTAACCCAGGACTGAGTTATTGAAATCCTCAAAACTGGTTTGAAGACCTCAAACTGCTGAGAATCCACCAGCAAGCGACCCAAGCCCCACATTGCAGAGGAAGGCGAAAAACCTCCAGGGCCCCTGCCAATCCGCCCTGGAGGAAAATTCCTTCCCGACCCCAAATATGTTTATTTCACAAAGAAAGTAGTCGTTCCCATTTCTTTGTTTCAATTGCATAGGAGTAGCAATCCTGTAGATAATTGGACACAATTGATAGTAAAGTGTCCCTAAATCTAAGATAACTTTGTGCCTCTTGTTTTTCAGTTGTTTTGGCCAGAATTATTTATGAAGAACTCTTCATCTCCATTTGGATGCCTTATATGTAAATATCAATTACATAGTTTAATATTTAAAAATATAAAAATCAAATGAATCCCATGGTTTCATCCTAGTTAAAATGCACACAAATGAAACAGCTTATTGAGACCATACAAACTGATAAATGCATTGCAAAACTTCTGAATGACGCATAGATCTACAGAAACAGTTGAATGTGTTTTCTGTATTCCTAAAAGAAATTATAATACTTCACTTATGATAGTCTGAGAAAATTAACTCCCAGACAGACACCTAGGCAATTTGAAGTAATTTGATTAAGAATCATGGTTTGAAAGTAAGTGACATTCTCAATGTAGCTGTCCATGCTTGGTGAATAAACTAATCAGAAGGATAAGCTGAGTCATAAGAAAAAGCAGTCATAAAAGAAAATGAAAAACTAACTTTTCCCCAGAGCCTCTGAAAGAAGTTATCAAAATCATTTCTAGATGTCAACAAACTCATTTCAGCACCTTTGTTGTTGTTGTCACCACTAAGCTGTAAAACTGAAAGCTGTAAGTTCTTTTAAAAGATTGGAATACTCACAAAAATATACAGAAATGAAAGTTCATTAGATTAAAAATGATAGTTGTCTGCTTGATACAAATTCTGTAAAAGGTGTCCCAGCCAGCCATCTTAGTCTCCTTAAAGAGAGAGGGGGACTTGTCCGGTAGTCTTAGCACAGAACCGAGAGTAAGGAATTCCTCAATTTTATTCCAAACTCTGTCTCAGACTTACTATGAGATAAGGAAGGTCACTTGAAGTCAGGAGAGTTACATCAGGAGTGAGTTTGGCCCACTTTCTTTCAGTATGTGTCTGTTGCCCATCTGTTAAATGTGGGCAATACGTACTTAAATATCTAATGTAGGTATTGGGAAGATGAATTACTTGAAGTGTATAAAGTGCATTATATAGTAAATTATTATTATCTAACACATTTATGAAAGTGAATATAACTATGGAATCGGACAAAAGTTTTGTAACCTTTTTCCACTGATCTTTTTCCTGAGTACACCAGCAGCTATCCTAAAGCAATAGTATTCTGCTTTCTCTTATGAGCATTAACGTTGTAGTTGTGTTCCTGAAAAATGCAACTTTAAGTGAAACAATGTTAAACGAATCCAGTGTTCCCATAAGATTTAATGTAAATGTGGGGGTTTAGGTTCCAAGGAAATTTTGGGGGCGCAGACAAATGGCATTTTATACTGTACAGTACTGTACTGTACTGTGGTGGGGAGGTGCCCCGGCTTACCCCTGGGGCTCTGGGCTGTGGGTGCAGGTCTGGGAGGGAGTTAGGGAGTGGGAAGGTGCTCAAGGTGGGGTGCGGGGTCTGGGAGGGAGTTAGGATGTGGGAGGGCGCTTATGGCTGAGGCAGGCAGGAGATTCAGAGCACTTACCTGGGACAGCTCCTGTTTGGTTCAGAGGGTGTGCAGGTGGCTCTGTGCAGCGCAGCACCACCCCCATGGCTGTGATTCTGGGAGCCATGATTCTGGGAGCTGCCACCCCCGCCCCCAGGCAGGGCCACCCGAAATGCAGGGGCTTCAAGGGCTGCAGGGCCCTGGGCTAAGGGGGGCCCAGGGCCCTGGCCTGAAATTTTAAAGACCCTTTTGGAATACAGCCCTGTGAGCATGGGCTGGAGGACTCAGGAGGAGCAGGGGCAGCCAACGGCCAGAGAGAAGCGGCGCTTTCCCCTTCAAAGTCAGCTGAAGAGAAGTGGCCCTAAAGCCCTTGCACTCCAGCTGGCCCTGCCTGCTGGGGGGAGGGCAGCTTTCCCGCTCGATCGCTTCCTCCCTCCCAGAAAGTCCTAAGCGCCACAAAACAACTGTTTGGCAGCAAGGGAAGTCCTGGGAGAGAGGGAGGCAGGGAAGGAGAGGAGGCGAAGAAGAGGAACGTGTGCAGTGCTCCCTTGTAAAGTCAGCCAAATGACGTTATAAGGGAGCATTGCACAACTTTAAACGAGTATGTTCCCTAATGGAGCAGCGACGTAACTTCAAAACAACATTAAGTGGAAAGACGTTAAGTGAGGAGTTACTTAGTACTTAGTTTTGGTTTGCCACGCTCCTGTAGAATGTTCCCATAATTCAGACTTGTGCAGCACTCTTCTTCTATAGTCACTTGTTCCCTGGCATCCCTTCTTTTGGTCATCTTTCTTATTTCCCAAGCCTCCTAACATTTGGCACCATTACTGAATCTGACCTGAAAAGTGAGCTCTGGTTTATCCTCAAACTTGTTCTCTGAACTACAGCCTCCGCTGGACCTGAACACAGCCTCATTGGTGAACCTCTAATTTAAAACATTGATTAGATTTTTCTGTGTTACTTTAGAGTTGTATTGTTCCCAATGACTTAATCCTGGGTCAGTTGACTGTATTTTAGACTTGGGCAAAATGCAAGAATTTGCAGTTTGCTTTCAGACATTAAAATAACATTATAGATAATTTATAGGGTACTGTTTGCCAAAGTGGTGAACATACTGTCCCTTATAGTTTGCAAGTTCACTACTGTTCACCCATTGCACTCATTTATTGTTATAGCTTGGTCAGCTGCCAGTTATTCTCATAATGAAAACTGAGCCTAAATAGTAACCAACGTTTGGCAGTTTCAAGCACAGGAATCAGATCTGCAAGGGAACTACACTGGGAGCTTGTTCTCAGGGTATGTGTGTAGCCAAGGCAAGCAGACTGAAACCTCAATAGCTAAGGGGCAATAAAACATACTGTTCTCCTAAAGCAATGGTTATGGTGGCAAAGACCCTGTCAGAGGGGCTATTCAGAGCAGTGATGATATGAATTCATTCGAAAGTCCACTAGTAGTTGCTAGTGCACTGGCAGGCAAATGAGGTCATGTTCATTTGATGGTGAGATAGAGGGAAGAAGGGGGCACTCAGGCCAGGTCTGGGAACAGGAAGGCCACAGAGGGAGCGTGTGAGGGGGAGAGAGGAGTAGTTTTTACTGAAGTTTCCCAAAGGTTTAAAAAAATTAAAAGAAAACAGATTTGATTCCATTTCAGGAATGCTCAAAGAATCAGATTGGTATTTATTCTTAACTAAACCAACTATTCTATCTATAGAATGCACTGTATGCCCTCCTGCTGCAATTCTGAATTTAGGTGCTGTGATGGGGTATTCACCCCATACAGGACTAATCTAAAGTGGCCAGGTAGGCCTATTAACTCCACAGGCTGCACCTGGGGGGAGAATCAGGGTGCAGGGAATGGATTGCAGGCAGATTCAGCTGTGCAGGAATAGGTGGGGCCTATAAAGCAGGAAGCTGGCAACAGACAGGGACTGCTGCTGAGATATAGCAGTCACTCCCTGGGAAGTGGGAGAAGCGTTAGGAGCTAGGACACCCAAAGATGAGGGGAATCAGGTAAGAAGCAGTCCAGGGAAGGAGAAGTGAGACCTGGGAGAGTAAAGCCCAGAACGGCTGGGTTGAGGGTCCCTGGACACTGGACTGGAACCTGGAGTAGAGGATGGGCCCAGGTTCCCCTACCAGCCACTGAAGGAGTGGCACCTGAGGTGATGATCGCCTAGGACAGCTGAAGAAAAGACTTTGATATACCCCAGAAGGGGGAACACTGAATAACCCGGCTGAAGGGACTGTCCCATAACAGTCCCCAACTCAGGAAAACCTGTAAGCACATGCTTAACATTTAACATGTACTTACTATGTTGCTTTGACTTCAGTGGGACTTGAGCATGCACTTAAAGTTCAGAGGTTTAAGTTCACATCCCTATGTTTTCCTGAATTAGGTCTTAGCTAGAAACAAAGAGCTCAGTTCTGCCAGGTTGACTTCAGTAGGTCTCATAGACTTTAAGGTCAGAAGGGACCATTATGATCACCTAGTCTTGTCATAAACAGATAGTTAAGGGTTAATGTCTCTTTTACCTGGAAAGGGTTAACAAACAGTAAACCTGAGACACCTGACCAGAGGACCAATCAGGAGACAAGATACTTTCAAATCTCGGTGGAGGGAAGCCTTTGTTTTGTGTTTTTGGGTTTTGCTTTGTTCTCTCTGGGTCCTGAAAGGGACCAGACATGTAACCAGGTTTCTTGCCAATCTCCCTGCTACAGTCTCTTATATATTCAGATTTGTGAGTATTAAGTAGAAAAGGCGGTTATAGTTTTTTGATTGTTTTCTGTATTTGCAAATGTGTATTTTGCTGGAAGTAATTTAAATTGTAATTTTGCTGGGGGGAGGCTTCTCTCTAGTGTCTATAAGCTGAAAGGCCCTGTAACTTTTACCAGCTAAATTACAGAGACACCTTTTACTTTTTTTTTCTTTCTTTTTATTAAAGGTTTTGCTTTTTAAGACCTGTTTGATTTTCCCCCCTTGTTGAGGCTCAAGGGAATTGAGTCTGTACTTAACAGGGAATTGGTGGGAGACATGGAGAAAGAAAGGAGGGGGGAAAGGTGGAATCCCTTTGTTTTAGATTCACGGAGCTTGAATCTGTCTATCTCTCCAGGATAGCCCAGGGAGGGAAAGCCTGGGAGAGGGAGAGAAGGGGGAGAAAAAACCTAATTTCTCTGTGTTGTGATTCAAGGAGTTTGAATCACGGTGATCTCCTAGTATACCCAGGGTGGGAAAGATCTGGGAGGAAGAAAGGAGGGGAAATGGTTTATTTCGCTTTGTTGTGAGACTCAAGGAATTTGGGTCTTGGGGTCCCCAGGGAAGGTTTTTTGGGGGACCAGAGTGCCCCACAAACACTATATTTTTGGGTGGTGGCAGCTTATCAGATCTAAGCTGGTAATTAAGCTTAGAGGAATTCATGCTGGTACCCCAACTTTTGGACTCTAAGGTTCAGATTGGGGACTTATACTATGACAAGTCTGATCTCCTGCACAATGCAGACTACAGAATACTCCCGACAGGACTCAGCAGTGCCCATCAAAAGCTCTCAGTATCCTGCAGGATCAAAGCCAGAAAGAGAGAAATTCCACAGCAGTTGTGGGTGTGCATGCAGCAGTGGGGTGGAGGAAGTGTGATTTAGTCCAAAGGAGAAGCCTTCTATTTCTTAAACAGCCCTGGGAATAGACAGGTTAGGAACATTCTGTGATGCTGACCCCTCTATTTTCTTAAACGTTGAAAAAGTAATTCTGGAACTTAGTGGAGCCACATGTTAAAAGCACAGTAGGATCTACTTCATAGTCTCTCTTTTGAAGCAATACATTATTCAGCCTTAGATTACAAAGAGTTGCACAGTCAGTGGCCTGGAGGTTTTTGGAATGGACACCATAGTCAACGTCATTGCTTTCACGTCTTTACAACAAAGTTAATTCTCAAATATCAGCCACCTTCTATTCAAATCTTTTATTTTCCTGAACTAGAAGTAGTATATCATGGATGCTCATAGAGTTCTCTAAACTATCTCACACATTCCTCTGTAAAAAAAATAAAAAATAAATAAATAAAAATTTAGACTGTTAAACCCTGACTCAGCAAAGTGCGTGCTTATGTCCATCTCTGTTCACCAAAGCACTGGAGTATATGGTTAAATGATATTGACCTGACTGAGAGTTAAGCATGTGTTTTTAAGGCTTTGCTGAACAGGGAAGGACTTAAGCACATGTTGACGATCAAGCTTTCGCTCAAGTATTTTGCTGTATTGAGATCTTAGTCAACTGAACATGACATATAACTCAGTTGTGCAGCCTTTACTCATTTTCAAAAGCACTTACTCACACAATAATTCCCCATATGAAGAAAGCTTGCACAATTAGGCTTATTGTGATCAGACAATATAAATATTCATCATATTTCTCTCCGTTGCAGAAGTCGGGAGGCCAGATTTTGCTCTGTTATGCAAGTAAAAATCTAGAGTAACTCCACTAAAATCAAGTGAGTTATAACCTGAATTTACTGTAAGGTAAATTGTTACTGAATCTTGTCCAAGCTCAGCTTTTTTGGGTAAGAAAACAACAAATGAAAAGCAAAGGCAAGAGGACTGTGAACATAAGCTGTAGACAGCAAAGACAGGAAGAGGACTCATGGGGGTTTTTAACCATCCAGAGAGCTGCTGGGTAGGAAATACAGATAAACAGTCATAATCAGAAAAATTTCTAAATTGTATAGAGTAGAGACAACTTGTTGTCCAGAAATTAGAGACTTCAGCCAGAGGAGAAGCCATCCTGGATCTACTTCCTCCTGTCAGGGAGGCATTGATAGAAGCTAATAGGTGAGCTTGGAACCAATGACCTCAAACTACTTGAATTCAGCATAGTAAGGAATGGGAGTCATAGAATGCAGCAGTACAAGGACATTCAGTTTCAGAGAAGTAAATTTGGGGGAATTAAGTCCGCTACCGATTAAGATGAAATGGGAGTAAGAATTAAAATCTACTAGTATGGAGAAAGGATTGAGAATTCTGAAAGGCATATGGCACAATATTTCAATAGTGCCACAAATATATGTAGCATTGGACAGGTATAGGTCAATGCCAAACAGACAGGTGCCTGCCCTGAAAGACATTGTTTCAACTGGATAATGATATTCTTCACTTCTTGGATTAACCTGTTGTGTAGTGTTGCATGATGAGGTTAAAAAGTCAGTTAGTTTCATCCTGCACGTGGTGTTATTTTAGTGCAGGGTGAATCACTTTGGAATCCTTCTGGAGGAAAAATGCAGTCTAAATCTGTAGTAAGTTATTATGAAAGTCTGTCAGCTGCTGTGCTCAGAAAAATGAGTTTTGGCATGGTATAAGTAGAGAATTAGGAAAGAGCTGTTGTACACACACGCACACTTGCTGAGAGTACATGTCAGTAATTTTGAGGAGAAGAAAAGAAAGTTTTAGAATGTTGCAATTACCAAAGAGCATTAGAAACCGATTAAACTCAGAATCAAAGTTAAAAGGATCCCAAACCCCTGAAAGTGTGAAAATGCCCTGTTAAAGGCATCCAAACAACCTTACCTGTACCCCAATGGTGGTACCCTGACCAAGGAAACCAAAATCCAAGACAACTTTATCCACCCATTACAAAGATGTTCATCCCACCAGTGACATCAGACTCTATATAATGGCCTTTATAAAGCATTCCAGAATGTGTGGTCATGTTCTTGGAACGCTTTCTGACACCTCCTCTCAACCTTAACTCCTGCATTATCTAAGGTGTTTTTTTTGTCTGGAAACTTCCTTGTTTTTTTTCTGTTGTCGTTTTTTTTAATATCAGTGAAACATTCATGTTACCATGGCCCTGGCAGGGGGTGTGAGAAGGGCAGAGTCCTGCTGCATGGATGACAGAGAGCATCAGGACATAGCGGGATAGGTGGTGTAGAAGTGCTTTGTTGTCCAACATTTCCTGCCTCAGGCCAGAAGTATCATGATGAAGAGAGGGGAAATGGTTCTTCACTCCCCAGAACCCCTCTTTCTTTCAACACAAAGGGCCTTACTGGGCAGGTCAGCCACTCAGCGAGCTTGACTGGCATCTTCAGCCACAACAAACATAGGTGCTTCTTTCCAGCACTCCCTTTACATTCCACACCCCATGCTCCCCGCTCTGGTCTCCACCCTCTCTCACTCCTCTCCAGGTTCCTCTCTCTCCGTTTTCCATTTTCTCCCCACCAAGCTCTTGGGATTTCATCTCTTTTTCTCCAGAATTGTAGACAATCCTAGCAAACAGGTGAGACACTTCCCGGAACAGTGAACCTAGTCTGTTTGCCTTGATGCCTTCCTGTTCGATGTGGCTTCTGTCCATAAGGATCAAGAGTCAAAAAGACTTCTTTCCTTGGAAAAAATGCCCCATGATTTAAAACTGCCCTAAATAGTCAAAGCAGACTATAACATCTGAGGTTCTGAAAACCTACCAGTGATGGGAATATGAGGCCCCACCAAAAGCATAATGCTAGAGAAGAAATTAAAACACAGGCAGTTTGTGATCAAACAGCAAAAAAAACAACAAAAACATCTTTAATTAAAAGCAGCAAAGAATCCTGTGGCACCTTATAGACTAACAGACGTTTTGGAGCATGAGTACTCACCCACGAAAGCTCATGCTTAGTCTATAAGGTGCCACAGGATTCTTTGCTGCTTTTACAGATCCAGACTAACACGGCTACCCCTCTGATCTTTAATTAAGTACATTCCCAATGTTCAGGGGGATAAAAAAAACCTCTTTGTGTTTTAGTGTCCCTATGTGGAAACAAATCAACTTTTGCCTGAAGTAATGAAGGGAGGCTTGAAAATATAGGACTTACAATGGGTGTCTAGACTCAACTTTAACTAAGGAATTACTCCCAACACCTGTGTATTGCTGCACATGTCCAGAAAAAAGATGACCATACCCACTTCCATTCAGCAGCACATTTCACCACATTTTCTGTTATTTGTTTCACTGCACCCAAAAGTGTGCTAGGCATATTACAGACATATAATTAGACACTTCTCTGCCCTTGTATGTGTTTTATTGTGAGGTGTCTCAAAAGAACTAGGACTGGGGCATGGCTTTTATGGAAGAAAACACTGACCACAAAGAGTAAATTAAAGTAATAGTTTAAAAAATGAACTGCTAATTCAACCACATCTTCAATGGAAAATTCATATTACAGCAAAAACACAAGCATATTTCTCTTTCTTTTGTGAGTTTAAATTGGAACGCCACACAGTTTTTATTTTGGACTGAAAGCTGAGAGTTCTGGAGTGAGAATTTCTAGCATCTGCTTTGCTGTGGCAGCTGTACAGTGAAAAAAATGGCATTTTTGTTAAAAATTCATTAGTTAGCTCAGATGTTTGGCTTGAATTTCCTGATCCTTGATCTTCATGTTGCAGCTGAAAAAAATCTGATCAATGTACTGATATTTTTTTTTCTTGGAGCAATGATTACTTTTACACTTTGTTTACTGCAATTCTTGAAAGATGTTTCCAGGGCTCTGTTATGATTTTTGCAAAAGATTACAAGATGCACAGTTTGAAATGGGATGAATTAAATAAAAAAGCACATCACAATTTAATACAACAATCACTTTCTTTTTTCCTACCTCCCAAGCATAATCCTAACATACTGTAAACTAGAGGCCTGATCCAGCAACCATTGCAATCAATGGGAGCCTTCCAGTGATCTCCATGACCACTGCATCAGCCACCATAAGAATGGGCAGATTTCTAGTTGCTTGACTCATGCAAGTGTTTCCATTGGCTTTAATGGGACTGTTCAGGTGAGCGGGCTTTGTCCCAATGACTATATTACAGGTTGGCTAGACCCTCAGTTATTCTCTAGGTTTTTAACCACTTGCCTGAGGGGTGAGTAAAACTAACTGAGTTAAAAGTTCACACTGATTATTTAACAACTTGTTTTGACATGCATTGTCAGGATTATGCTCATCAAGAGCAGTTAAAAAGTAGCTAGGACATTGTTAATAAGTAAAAGTAGCCATAAGGACAAGTTAAATATTAAAGAGGATGAAGGTGAATATTAAAGTTAAAATATTAAGGTAAATATTAAATATTCTTCAGTGAAGGTTCTAATATCTGTTATTTCCTTCCTGTAGTTGTAGGTAGAGGATTATTCTTTGAACTCAAGTGTGTTTGAAGAGCAAGGGTGAAATCCTGGATCCACTGAAGTCAATGGGAGATTAGCCATCAACTGGAATATAGAACCAAGATACATTATAGCTACTTTTACTTTTCACCCTTAAGTTTTATTGTTGGCACAACCCCTCCCAAATAACATCTTATTATTCTTGCAAAAAACTAATACGGTGTTTTTGTTACATACAGAATTAACACATCTGTATCAATAAATGAACTGGAGAACTTCAGCAGATTACTTAAAACTTCTGATTTGTGACCTTCAGAGCTAAATGTGTCATGCTGGTTTCATGCTGGGGGTTAATTTACAATAGCCAGTACAATTACTTTGCTAACTTGCATTCATTGTATAGCAGAGTCTTATTAAACTCAGTTTTAGCTGAAGCCAGTTTTTCAGCCACTACAAGAAGGAGGATGCTAGTAAATAAAGGCCTCACTGGACAAATAAGCGGAGTAGGTAATCAAGTTCACAGTTTAACATATCCCTGTGAAAAATAATGGAGAATGTTGTAATGAAAATGGAGAATGATGTGCTGCTTCACTCGTGATTTGTATTGTGAGCTTCTTTGGATAGGGAACTGGTTTGCATACTTTGTCAGATGTGCCCAACATGAAGGGAGCTAGCTCCCTGCTAAGACCTCACACAGATGGTCAGGGGGAAGTGATAAGACAGTGATGAGGTAGTAAGTTCCATTCAGATTTTTAGGTTATGTCAACAGCTATAAAAAAAACCTGTGTCACAGAGTCTCCAATGATTCAGGCTTGTGAGGCTTGGGCAGTGGGATTAAAAATAGTGGCGTAGATGTTCAGGCTCAGGCTGGAGCCTGGATCTGAGTCCCTCCCCTTCCATGTGGTCTCAGAGTCTGGTTCCAGGCCGAGACAAATGTTTACACTGCAATTTTATAACCCCCCAAACTCATGAGCCCAAGTCAGCTGACCTGGGCCAGTCACTGCAATGCCACAAGTCTTTCATCACAGTGTGAGACACATCCTTGGGCATGGGACACAGGAAACTTTATAAGAACAACTACTTGTGAGACATAATAGAATGATGCGCTGGAAACTGTGGGAAATCTGCATCTTCGTAATGAATATCTGCCATGGTAACCTTGGCTGAGAATGTTTCACTCTCTTATTTCTAGTTATGTACAATTGTTTTACTCCCCTCTCTTCTTATAACAAATACACTCTTAACCCTCAAGAATAAAACATTGAGGGAGAAAATTCCCCCTGAATCGCTTTATAAAAATGTCTAAGACACCTAATCCACACCAATAGCATATAGCTGTTGGCACACTTTTGCTGCTATATACAATTATAACGCTCAGTGCTGAGGGGGAAACATTTGAGACTAACAACAGACTTTCATGTGCTACACACAGGGTAGGGCCATAATAAAGCCAGTTTTAGGTATGATATCCATGATCAATAACAAATACTCTAACAAAACGTGTTCTTAAAATGGACACAGTACAAATAATTCACCTGGATTCAGCAACAATGTCCAGTGTACTGGCGTCTTCCAGTGGCTCCACAGCCAGTTCCTGCTTGGCATCAGTTGGTGGCTAGGGCTCTGGCAATCTCAACACCCAATCTTGTTCCTTGTTAGTTAGAAACCAACTCTGGAACAGATTTCTGTTCATTGCTACAGCTGCTCTTACACTTCATGAATATGAGATCGTGACTTTAGTGCCCGGGCGGAAATCCCATCAAGAAGTTATACTTACAATGATGACCTATCCACTTGTAGACATGTTCAAATTTTGTATATATCCTTGAGGGCTTGTGATCTGTTCATGGTGGGAACAAATAGCTACAGAAATCACAAACCTAGTCAAAGGCTAAGGTTTTATATTCTCTTCTGTTGCTTTATACCCTGTGATCTTTCACAGAGTGTGCACCAGAGTGATGTGAGGGCCTCATTCAAACTCACTGAAGTCAATACCAACTGTTGCATCAGCATTTTGGCTGTAAATAGAAAAACAGATGACTAAAAATAGTCAAATAAGGAACAGTGCTGCAAACTTGAAGATCCCCTTTTGAAATCATCTGTAAAGAAAAATGATACGAGGTAAGTTCTGCCTTGTCTTGAGCTAGGAAGAAGAAAGTTTGGGAGACTCTTCTCTGCTTACGTGTTGCCTGACAGTTAATTTGCATTGCACAGGAAGCAGGTAGAATGGTGACTTAGTGTTCTGCGTACTATGCTGGTGGTCAAACTAAGATGCTAGGAATGGTCATTTGCCCTAGGTGTTTGTTGACTGGCATCTTGAGGTGTGGTCAAGACCCTAGCACCCTGAGACTCCTCTGGCACCATAAAATAAGTGCTTGGAGTAGTGCAGTCCTCTCTTTTCTGGACCGGCTGTAGGAAGGACTATCTGAAACCAAGTTAATTGAGCCATTGTGCTTGCATGTTTCCAAGGGAGACATCACAAGAGAGTGGGAATGATGGGAGTGTATATAACTATTGTCTGAGTACATAATCATATCTTTTGTTTTTTATCTTAACCTTTAGTTCTCCTTGTGTTCCTCTGAAACCTCTGCATTTTCCTTACTCAATCTTGAAGGTGGCTGTATAGTCAAAATATCATTGCTATTTTTTCATTGTGTATCATAGATAAACTTCATCACACATTGGTGTATGTACTGTATATGCATTCATAAACACATTCTACTAAATTCAATTTAAGGAAAAAAACCTAAAGCTTAACTGAATTCCAAATTTGTCTGCTTCTGAAACTCTATTCATCAATCCTAAATGAAATTGTGAATTAACAGATATAGAAGAAATTACATTCAACATAATATTTTTCTGTCTCCATTTAATTCAACTTCTGAAATGCACCAGTATTTTTCATGTGAGATTTCAAGGTTATAGTGCTCAGTACATTCTTTTACTTCCTTAGAACTGTAAACACTGATTAAATGTTTCCACACACACACAAATCAGTGTTATCTAATATATTGTAAGATCAGCTTGGGACATTGCATTAAAACAAAGGAAAGCAAGCAAGCATATATGTGATAAAGTGTTTTTCTTTGTTCTACTGCTAAGATAGAATATATCCAGAGTTATTTATTGTAGAACCTATATGATCTGAGAAGTAGAGGGCTGGACCAAGTTGAGTCCAGCACCTAGGTGGAACAGTTTTTTCTCTCTCTCTCTCTCTCTCTCTCTCTCTCTATAAAAATTAGGGAGAAATCAGCATTCAGTTTATTAGAGTGGAACATACAGAACATTCCAGATTTTTCTTCAATTTACATTTCTTCAATCTACTTTATAGCTTTTATTATATATAATATAATAAAATAATAATAAAATATATAAAATATAATATTATATATAATATAATAAAAACTATAAAGTAGATTGAAGAAATGTAAATTGAAGAAAAATCTGGAATGTTCTGTATGTTCCACTCTAATAAACTGAATGCTGATTTCTCCCTAATTTTTAATGCTAAATTAATGGTAACTAACTACTGTGTTCATAACAAATACCAGTGGGATGTTTCCCATAATATAAAATGTTCTGACATACTTGGGATATAAATATCAGTATATTAAGAGTGAAAACACTAAAACATTGCCAGAGAATCAAAACGGTACATAACAATCTTTTATTTGTGTAGCTGATTTATCTAGTTAGTGCAGAGGCAACATGTGTTTTCAGTGAATTGCTGTTTTTTCCCCTCTAATGCAGCAGCTGGGATAAATGAAGTCAAAGTCAAGGTCTGAATTAATGTTCCTAGGGCCACAATTAAACTAAACAAGAGCATGGAGAGGAGGCATAGTTACAGTGGATGCAGGCGTTTTACCTGCAAAGGTCAGGAGCAGGTGTACTAGCTCAATCTACTATGTGCATCAAGTTCGACTAGTCCTTGCTGCATGCTTGGAAAAAATGTAGCATTCTTCTTCCAGAGCAGCTGGTTTCTTTGTCATCTTCTCTCTCTTGTTGCTGCTCAGCAGATTAGGGAAGAAGAACACAGGACATTGGCGTTGACAATTAAGAATGATGGGTTATCATGTTGCTGGAGGAACAGACCTGTTGAACACTTGAATTTTGCTGGAACTTTCTGGCCTCAGGTCCAGTTCCTATGCCTCTCCCCTGGGTTGTGCTATTTTTGGCTATCTTTCAGGATAGGCATGACCAATAGTAGAGATTCCATCTGTTCTTCCCCTGCCAGCCATCCAGCTCACTATCTGTGCTCCGCACCTCCAGCTTGTCCAGTGAGAGAGAGAGAGGAAGTTGAGGGAATGGCTGAGCAGAGGAGGAGGAGTGGGAGAAACTGGCAGGAGAACTGAGGGAGGGAGGATAGGAGTCTCAGTCACCAACACAGCAGAATCAAGAGCAAGCTGCTCAGCCTGAATGTCTGCAGAGGTGCTGCTGAAAAGAAGATCCCTGAATACTGAGGATTGCAAGAAGAATGAGTGGGGGGTGGAACTGATAGATTTTAGGGGAATAGTGTAATAAGGTCTTGACCACTTAGCCTGTGGTAACTAAAGGTGCCACGATACTACTTCATCAGAATAAGGATGCATTAACCTTGATGTCCTGGCTGCGCTGCAGCTTAGTTAACCACCCTGTGCAAACATAAATTCTTCCCCACTCTTCCCCCGCAGTCTCAGTTAGAATGAGGGCCTGGCTCTTACGTAAGCTCCTTTTGTTCTGCCAGGGAGATGTGAAGAGACCTTAGTGTACATGAGAATAAGGCTCTGAGCATTCTTCGGTTTGTGTTTTGGAACTACAGTGCAGGGCTGCTGTGCGCTTCCTGTGGTTTTTCGCCTCACTGGGCTACACTTTAGAAATGGCAAATTAACTGGAAGCATGTGGGATAGGTTGGCCAACTTTCTAATGTCTGAAAACTGGACTCCCCTGCCTCTGTTCTGTCTCTTCTCCCAAGGCCCCATCCCTGCCCCTGCCCTACCTCTTCCCTCAAGGCCCTGCCCCCCAACTCACTCCTCTACCCTCTCACATTACTCTCTGCTCTGCCCCCTCCACTCCAACATGGACAGTCCCAAGGGACTTGCAAACCCCAGCTCCAGCAGGTCATCTAGCAGTGCAGGACAGAGGAGTGCTGTGGCCGCATAGGAGCAGCCAGGCAGCCCTGCTGGTGAGCTAAGATGTGGCTCTCCTGCCCAGCAGCCCTCCCCTCACCGCCTCCCTCTTCACTGCCTGCCCAGCAGTCCCCTTCCCACCCACTCGAGTCCTCCCCATCCTGGAGCTGCCTGAGAGCATGGTCAGGGGAAGTGCTGGCTGGTGGGGCAGCTTGCACTCCTTCCCTCTCAGGGAACGTTCCATGCCCACTGGAATCCATGGGCCCCTGCACTCTGTCCCCTGCTGCAGCCCTGCAAACCATGTTCCTCAAAGGGGCTGCCCATGGCCCAAGCCAGTGCCAGTTCCCTTTTTTGACTGTACTTTCCAGTTGAAAACCGGACTCCTGGCAACCCTAATGTGAGGTGGCACAAGTGGGCTCCTCCCCTTCTCTCACTTATTAGCACTTACCGCACACAGTGTGAGTTGGTCCATAAAGGGTAAAATCTAGTCCATAGGTAGTAGCTCAGTGTGCAAAGTGCTTCAGGGTCCTTTGAGATGAGAAGCACTATATCAATGTAAAGTGATACTACCATTATTGTGCACCACTTTGTATTTAGGCATTGCAGGGGTCTGAGGCAAGTGAGTGATCTCAGAAACAATATATGCAGTGATATCTTGGCACAACAAGGCCTCTTAATGATGAAGTGGCAGTAAATTCAAAAGAGCTTCAGACTTAATTTAGCTTTCTCCCCCTCTCTTTGAAGGAAATGAGAAGTGACACAACAGGATTAGATACACGTTTTAGGTGTTTTAAAAACAAGAATATTTATCTAAAAGATTGTAATGGGTCCAAGCTGATAAATACCCCATATTGTATTTGGCTCACACATCAATTTTGAAAATAAATATTATTTACCAGATATTTTGTAGATGCTCCTCTGGAATCTCCACAAGCTGCTATGGTTTTTGTAGCACTATGTGAAAATGCAAGTTGTACTGAAGCTTCTTAAAGGGTTTGCAGTGTGTCTATAGCAACACCTATATACGGGCTGTCAAACAGTTTTTAAAAATCGCAATTAATCACGAGATTAAAAAATAGTCACACTTAATCGCCATTTTAATTGCACTATTAAACAATAATAGAATACCAATTTTAGTTTATTATACATTTTTATGGAGTTTTTTCCTACATTTTCAAATATACTGATTTCAATTACCCGAATCCAGAATACAAAGTGTACAATGCTCACTTTGTACTATACCAGTGCCATGCAAACTCCTGTTCTCACTTTCAGGTGACACTGTAAATAAGAAGTGGGCAGCACAATAGTGTAATAAGGTCTTGACCACTTAGCCTGTGGTAATTAAAGGTGCCACGATACTATACCAGTGCCATGCAAACTCCTGTTCTCACTTTCAGGTGACACTGTAAATAAGAAAAGAAATAAAGGTTGGTGTGGATGGGTATAGTTTGCTCAGGAAGGATAGACAGGGGAAAAAGGGAGGAGGTGTTGCCTTATATATTAAAAATGTACACACTTGGACTGAGGTGGAGATGGACATAGGAGACGGAAGGGTGGAGAGTCTCTGGGTTAGGCTAAAAGGGGTAAAAAACACAGGTGATGTCGTGCTGGAAGTCTACTACAGGCCACCTAATCAGGCGGAAGAGGTGGATGAGGCTTTTTTCAAACAACTAACAAAATCATCCAAAGCCCAAGATTTGGTGGTGATGGGGGACTTCAACTATCCAGATATATGTTGGGAAAATAACACCGCGGGGCACAGACTATCCAATAAGTTCCTGGACTGCATTGCAGACAACTTTTTACTTCAGAAAGTTGAAAAAGCTACTAGGGGGGAAGCTGTTCTAGACTTGATTTTAACCAATAGAGAGGAACTTGTTGAGAATTTAAAAGTAGAAGGAAGCTTGGGTGAAAGTGATCATGAAATCATAGAATTTGCAATTCTAAGGAAGGGTAGAAAGGAGTACAGCAGAATAGAGACAATGGATTTCAGGAAGGCGGATTTTGGTAAGCTCAGAGAGCTGATAGGCAAGGTCCCATGGGAATTAAGACTGAGGGGAAAAACAACTGAGGAAAGTTGGCAGTTTTTCAAAGGGACGCTATTAAGGGCCCAAAAGCAAGTTATTCCGATGGTTAGGAAAGATAGAAAATGTGGCAAAAGACCACCTTGGCTTACCCTTGAGATCTTGCGTGACCTACAAAATAAAAAGGCGTCATATAAAAAATGGAAACTAGGTCAGATCACGAAGGATGAATATAGGCAAATAACAGGAATGCAGAGGCAAGATTAGAAAAGCAAAGGCACAAAACGAACTCAAACTAGCTATGGGAATAAAGGGAAACAAGAAGACTTTTTATCAATACATTAGAAGCAAGAGGAAGACTAAGGACAGGGTAGGCCCACTGCTCAATGAGGAGGGGGTAACAGTAACGGGAGACTTGGAAATGGCAGAGATGCTTAATGACTTCTTTGTTTCGGTCTTCACTGAGAAGTCTGAAGGAATGTCTAGTATAGTGAATGCTTACGGGAAGAGGGTAGGTTTAGAAGAGAAAATAAGGAAAGAGCAAGTAAAAAATCACTTAGAAAAGTTAGATGCCTGCAAGTCACCAGGGCCTGATGAAATGCATCCTAGAATACTCAAGGAGTTAATAGAGGAGGTATCTGAGCCTCTAGCTATTATCTTTGGGAAATCATGGGAGACGGGGGAGATTCCAGAAGACTGGAAGGGGGCAAATATAGTGCCCATCTATAAAAAGGGAAATAAAAACAACCCAGGAAACTACAGACCAGTTAGTTTAACTTCTGTGCCAGGGAAGATAATGGAGCAGGTAATCAAAGAAATCATCTGCAAACACTTGGAAGGTGGTAAGGTGATAAGGTGATTTGTTCTTTACAAATCTAGGTAAAGAACAAATCATGTCAAACTAATCTGATAGCGTTCTTTGATAGGATAACGAGCCTTGTGGATAAGGGAGAAGCGGTGGATGTGATATACCTAGACTTTAGTAAGGCATTTGATACAGTCTCACATGATATTCTTATAGATAAGCTAGGAAAGTACAATTTAGATGGGGCTACTATAAGGTGGGTGCATAACTGGCTGGATAACCGTACTCAGAGAGTAGTTGTTAATGGCTCCCAATCCTGCTGGAAAGGTATAACAAGTGGGGTTCCGCAGGGGTCTGTTTTGGGACCGGTTCTGTTCAATATCTTCATCAACGATTTAGATGTTGGCATAGAAAGTACGCTTATTAAGTTTGCGGACGATACCAAACTGGGAGGGATTGCAACTGCTCTGGAGGACAGGGTCAAAATTCAAAATGATCTGGACAAATTGGAGAAATGGTCTGAGGTAAACAGGATGAAGTTCAATAAAGATAAATGCAAAGTGCTCCACTTAGGAAGGAACAATCAGTTTCACACATACAGAATGGGAAGAGACTGTCTAGGAAGGAGTATGGCAGAAAGAGATCTAGGGGTCATAGTGGACCACAAGCTTAATATGAGTCAACAGTGTGATACTGTTGCAAAAAAAGCAAACATGATTCTGGGATGCATTAACAGGTATGTTGTAAACAAGACACGAGAAGTCATTCTTCCGCTTTACTCTGCGCTGGTTAGGCCTCAACTGGAGTATTGTGTCCAGTTCTGGGCACCGCATTTCAAGAAAGATGTGGAGAAATTGGAGAGGGTCCAGAGAAGAGCAACAAGAATGATTAAAGGTCTTGAGAACATGACCTATGAAGGAAGGCTGAAGGAATTGGGTTTGTTTAGTTTGGAAAAGAGAAGACTGAGAGGGGACCTGATAGCAGTTTTCAGGTATCTAAAAGGGTGTCATCAGGAGGAGGGAGAAAACTTGTTCACCTTGGCCTCCAATGGTAGAACAAGAAGCAATGGACTTAAACTGCAGCAAGGGAGATTTAGGTTGGACATTAGGAAAAAGTTCCTAACTGTCAGGGTAGTTAAACACTGGAATAGATTGCCTAGGGAAGTTGTGGAATCTCCATCGCTGGAGATATTTAAGAGTAGGTTAGATAAATGTCTATCAGGGATGGTCTAGACAGTATTTGGTCCTGCCATGAGGGCAGGGGACTGGACTCGATGACCTCTCGAGGTCCCTTCCAGTCCTAGAGTCTATGAGTCTATGAGCATTGTCTCCTGTAAATGTCAACAAATTTGCTTGTCTTAGCAATTGGCTGAACAAGAAGTAGGACAGAGTGGACCTGAAGGCTCTAAAGTTTTACAGTGGTTTGTTTTTGAGTGCAGTTATATTAAAAAAAAAAATTCTACCATGTAAGTTGCACTTTCACAAAAGAGATTACACTGCAGTATTTGTATGAGGTGAATTGAAAAATACTATTTCTTTTGTTTATCTTTTTACAGTAAAAATATTTGTAATAAAAATAATATAAAGTGAGCACTGTACACTTTGTATTCTGTGTTGTAATTGAAACAAACATATTTGAAACTGTAGAAAAACATCCAAAAATATTTTTATAATAAATTTAAATTGATATTCTATTATTGTTTAACAGTGTGATTAAAACTGTGATTAATCACAACTATTTTTAAAATCTAGTTAATTTGTTTTGCATTAATTATTTGCATTACCTGCCATTGACAGACTATATATACATATGTTAATCTTTGAGATTCAGCAGCCAAAGTCCTTCATGGTAGGCCTATTCCTAATATGAGAAAAGGAGAGTAAAGGAAGCAGCACTGTGCTTTGATTAGTCAATATGCTGGTGGGAGGCAGAGGAATGAAAGTAGCACCTAAGGACAGAGTTTTCCCATGGTTTCTTCCCTTCTTATGACCCTTTGACCGCACTCCTGTCCCTGTTCTTTTATGAGTTGTTCCCCGAAATCAGTTGGGTTCTGAGGTCCTTTAGATCCTCCCCTTAGGCTGGGGGGGGATACTTTAGCAGTGGGCGGGCTTCCGCCCGCCCACTTCCCAGAAACCTAATAGGTCCAAGGGAATATTATGAAAGGGTGTGGTACAAGGAAACAGAGAGCCTGTAGATGTGTCCAGGCACCCTCTGAAGCCTTAATGATTCACTCTTAATCTGCATATATATAGTATCATACTTGATGATCTTAATTAATTTAATACTTTGTTTTTTGGCTTCAGAAATTGCTGGCAGAGAGTGCAATAGCCCTGAAGTCCTTACCTGCTTAGAGGGGGCATTTTCTTAACCTCCTCTCACTAACAGTCAGCTGGTCTCTTCTTGGCTAGGGCCCTGTGAGATGGTCTGTTCACAGTGCAAGTGAAGGCCATGCAAACAGCCATCTGCCTTAGAGAGTGAACCCAAAACCAGAGACAGCAAGGTGCCTTGTGAACCGTTTATGAGACTGCAAACTTCTTGCCACAATTAGAAGTGAAATACCTTGCTCTGCTTGGAGTAATGTGAACGTCTAGAGGTTAAGTTTAATGGGTTCATTTCAGGTTGATTGCAAAACACCCCCTGGAGTAAGTTATATAGTAGGTTCTCTGGAACTCTGGCTGAACCAACTGAATTCCATATAGTCAAAGGGACCACCATATTGCTGGCTGTGGTTGTGTGTCCGTAAAGGGTAAAATTCATCCTCGTGCAAAGGGCTGGCATGTAACTAGACTGCAAGTGGCATTTGACTGGTGCTTGCCCTCTGCAAATAGGCAAATTACACCCCAAGAGAAATTGTTTCACTGATCTTTGCATATCTTTTCTCAGGAGTAACGCAACTGCATATATTGTAGCTTTTATACACACACAAAATCACTGTCTTGTTGTCATCAATTAGCCAGGGAGGGATGGACAGAATCATTTTTTGCATTTGTAATAATATATATTTTTTATTGTGTAGCTCTGATTTTCTTTTCAGGGACCAGGCTCGTGTAAACTTAGACCTATGCTACTTGCCTTTCTTTGTCCAATTTGCTCTCTAAGGATATGTGTGCACTGCAGTCAGGAGGCGTGATTGCTGCACGTGTAGACATACATGCACTAGCTTTGGTCCAGGTAGCACAAGCTAGCCTTGCTCACCCAGGATTCTGGAGAGATACATGAGCAGCCAGCCCATGCTGCCTCAACTTCACTGAGATTATTACTCAAGATCTCTTTGATCTTGCTCAGGTATCATGAGCTGTAATTTCACCTTCTGACTGCAATGTAGACGTACCCTAAGTGTCTTATAAGTATATTTTGCAGGCCCACGTTCTCTATTTGTTAGATCAAGATAAATATCTCTTTCATACCAACTGCAAAAAGAAAATGAAGATGGTCAGCAGTAGCAGAAAAAGCCAGTGAAGGAAAAGGCAGAAGGTTTGCCTCATAAAGAGGCAGCTTTTTCAAGAGGCTGTAGTTGGGCTTTGGGTGATGGCAGTGCTGGGGCAAGGATGGCATACATGATCAAAGTAGATCATTTAGTTTTACCTCAAAATGTCAGGTGGATTAAAATCTAAGATGAAGCAGAAATCCCTGCAGGTACTCTGCCATTGGAGCAGAGCTGGGTGGAAAATTGTTTTTCAATCCTGGGAATTTGTGCAAGAGTTCCACATTTTTTCCTTTCTCAAATCAAGATGCAAATTTGAAATCTTAAAAATATTTGCAAACCGACAAACCAAAAACATGTTTGTTTTGGGTCAATTGAAACATTTGATTTTTTTCTTTTAATCTTTTTTCATTTTCTCACTCTAATTAGCTGACATTTCTAAACAATGTCATTTTGAAACTGAAAACCAGATTTTTTTTGAAATTGCCAAAATGAAGTATTTTGACAATTTTAAATCTTTTCCATTGCCTTTTTTTTTGAGTAAGGAAATTTGTCAAACATGCCTCTGTTTTGTGATAAGTTTTGATTGAGACAAAATGGCATTTTTTGACAAAAATGAGATTGGTCAAAAGTTCCCAACCAGCTTTACACTGGAGATGCAGTGTTAGCCAAATGTTAATGAACTAATGCCAACTTTCATCTGCTGCAACTTGGCATTGAATAACATGCAATATGCATGAGATGAATCATCACAAATTAGACCTAACAAAACAAATGTATTTGCTGTTGCCTCTAGGGAGATTTATTTTTCCTGTCTGTACAGTTTCTTTCTAATATGTCTTATGTTGATGACACATTCAGGAGTGTGGACACATGAGGCTGCAGACTTCCTGGAGTGTTGTGGCTTAATGCCATATCTTACTTTTGATTTGGATGTTGCTGCTCTTCTCGTTCCTTACTCAGACTTGAATCCATGATTGCTACAGCACTGGATAATGAACATCGATCCGTATTCTGTAAGGCCAATATTTGCATACTTGACGTTAGGCACTGAAATTCTCATTTAGAGTTCTAAATAAGTGGCCTAATTTTTCTGAGGTGCAAAGTACCTGCAGTTCCCATTGACATCAGTATAGGCTGTGAGTTCAGCATGCCTGAAAATCAGGTCACTAATTTAGACATCTACTGGATGCAGGTGTCTAACTAAGGGTGACATTCTGGCCCCATTGAAGTGAATGACAAAACTCTCATTGACTTGAACAGGGTAAGAATTTCACACAATGACTTTGCCTGCTCCTGTGTAAGAGACCACATGTAGCTCCCCTGTCCCAGGAGCTTTGAGACTCACACTTCCTTCACTGGTTTCCCCTTGCTCCAGAGAGGAACTAATCTACTACTGACATGCATCTGAGGAAGTGGGTATTCACCCCCGAAAGGTCATGCTCCAAAACGTCTGTTAGTCTATAAGGTGCCACAGGATTCTTTGCTGCTTTTACAGATCCAGACTAACACGGCTACCCCTCTGATACTAATCTACTACTGGCTTACAACAGTAGTAGATTGCTTCCTTCTGTGTGCCAGCTTAGGAGTTGCAGGGGTGGGAGCCAAAACTTCATCCATTCTCTGCTCACCTCTGTCCAGTCCCCTCTTGTCTGTGTGTAAGTGTTGGAGGGGCGGGGGCGAATAGAGGAATGACCCGAGCAGGCTGTTCTCCCCGGCAATGCACAGAGGCCATACAGGGGAGAAAGGCATTGCCTTACTCCTTGCTTTGCTGCATGGAGAAAATTAGTGACATATTTTTTCCCTTTTAGGCATCAAGTTGGAAAAGCTGATCCTTGTTTTCTATAGACACCCACTAACTGGCTGATTCCCTCTTGTTGCCGTCACCTTAAACAGTGAAAATCCTTGTCCCCTGCTTTAACTGGTACCTTTTAGCAGGTTTCAAATATCAGTGATCAGCACCATCAAACCAAGAGTGTGAGAGGAATATACTCTGCTAATATGAATACTCTATATAGTCTGCATTAAAGGAGATGCACATAGAGTGGGGAAGGGGGAAAAGGGACAATCATTCTTAAAATAACTTTTCCAGTTAATTATTCCCCCATTTCAACCCCCAGCCACCTGAAAACATAAAAAATTCCTTGCAGACCTTAAAATTTGGAAGTCCCTGATTATTTTTCATGCCTGTAATTTTCAGCTGCAGATGGTTTAGTGCAGATTTTACTTTACCTCAGAGGAACAAAACACTTACTATACAATCTTCCTCAGGCAAATTGTCCCAGCGACTGCCTGAAAGCAATAGCCTCTGTCTCTGAAGGGATTTTATTCAAACTTTCTAAAAGAATTCACCTTCAGGGTAGAGAGCAACTATGGAAAAATGAAGCCCCAGAGGTCAGTGTTTTGCAATGTTTGAGCATGTGAAAACAGAGGGTTATAATGGAAACTATTTTGCAACTATAGTGATAATAGGTGTGGCCAAGACCTACTATTACATCTTCTTGTGAAGAAAAGCACTGTCTCTCAGTGTTTGCAGTGTTCTTTGTAGCCCTATGGGTCCCAGGCAGGGCCGCCCAGAGGGGGGAGCAAGTGGGGCAATTTGCCCCAGGCTCTGGGCCCCATAGGAGCCCCCACGAGTTTTTCGGGGCAGCTGGAGCGGGGTCCTTCACTCGCTCTGGGAGCCCCGGAAAACTCTCACTGGGCCCAGGCCCCCGGAGCTTCTTCCGCTCCGGATCTTCGGCAGCAATTCTGCAGCAGGGGGGTCCTTCCACTCCGGGACCCTCTCCGAAGTGCCCCAAAGACCCGCGGCAGGGGGTCTTTCTGTCCTGGAACCCGCTGCTGACGAGTCAGGTCTTTGGCAGGAATTCGGCAGCAAGAGGCACCTGCCGCCGAAGACCCCAGGCCCACTGATTCCTCTGGGCAGCCCTGGTCCCAGGATATGAGAAAGACAAGGTGGGCGAGGTAATGTCTTTTATTGGACCAACTTAATTAGAAGGAAGAATTTTTTTTTACCCCTTCTTAATCCTGAATTTAGCAGGATAAAGAATAATAGTTCTCTTTTCTATAGATTATTTCTTAAGATTGAGTAATTTTAGCTACATCTGGAAATAAATGTATTTTGTGACCTTCCAAGGGCATTTCTTAACTTTTTCCATGGTAGAAATAAAAAGCTCTCTCTGAGATAGTATTCCTAGAGATAATCATTGTACCGGATTTGAGGTGCAGGATATGTGTACTCTTCTCTTTATTGCCATTACTTCTTGGACTTATCATAAAATTTCATAGGCACTATCAACCTCAATAGTTTTCTCAAGGCTCAGTTCTGAAGCCTTTCTTAGTAATGTATTTGCAAAAACACAGATTTCATTTCCTTTGATTACAGTCAGATGATGAAGAACTCTCAAATGTTTATTCAAGATGCTTTTTTTCCAGGAATACAAATTTGGAATGCAATGAGGCACTGATTTCTCAGTGTTTAGGATCACCAATCTGAAGTGATTTCCTTGTTTGCGAGGTAGATAAATGGCCTTGTGGGGAAGAAACCTCAATAGAGATTTTTCATTTTCAGCACCATTGCACACAGCTTGACAGACCTGGATGAATCTTTTGGATCCTTCTGTTCCTGATCCAAGAGGAGGGAAAGAAGGGGCATGCATGAAGCGTCTGAGTAGGTTAGTATGTTACAAGCCGGTAGGGTAATTTGTTCCTCTGAAGCGATATTGTGCGTGTAATCAGCGAAAGCTCACTTTGTCCTCCCACCTCAAAATACAGCAGATGGGCCAGTTAGTTACTCACCAGAAGAGTCCTGGGATGGGAAAGGGATATGTTTGAGATTCAGGCAAATGAGGTGAATTTTGGCTGCTTTGAACTTGCATGAACATATCAGGAAAAAAAACAAAAACAAAAAAAACAACTTTCTTGAACCTGAGCCTTTTAAAATTTCCAGTTTGGGGCTTGAAGGCCATTCGTATTTGAATTCCTGCATCTAAATCTAGACCTTCAGTCTTGGTTCTGGGTCACAATCAAAACTAGAAGGGTTTAATTTAACTGCTTTAATTAAAATGAAGCCACAAATTCATAGGAACAGCTATCATCATGAGGTTACAGCCATCCTGTGAAATCTTTTGAGATTCCTGACATCATGAGCTGAAATATATCAATAGTTCTGTCATTTGAGACCAAAACTTCAGGATGTAGATACCTAACTTTCAATGTCCATTTTTGAAAAGCTTTTTAAAACTGAGTTTACAATGGAAGTTTTCAGGTAACTAACAAGAAATCACTTCTGTTGCTGCTCTGATAATGTGACTAATCAGGTGGAAAAACAAATTCCTCACAATGCACTGATAAGAACCATCTCAGCAATAGTTCACTTGGTGAAATAAAATTACTTGATAAAAAGGAAAGAATTTTCAAAGGCATTAGTTGGTGGGAGTAACTCTCCTCCCACCAAGGTCAATGGAAAACGTATCATCTACTTCAACAGGAGCAGAGTTAGGCCAGTGGTGGATGCTTTTGAAAATCCCACCCAAATCTTTCAGTGTGAAGCTCTTCAAGTGGAAAAGAAGCCCATTCCAACTGTGTACTCTTACAGGCATGTCATTGCCAACTGTCAGCCAGCACCTCTGTCTCCCATCCCCATCCACCCTAACATACAGGCGAAGGAAGGCTTGTCTACACACACAAACTGTATTGCTTTAACTATACTATGGTACAATCCCCCTAGTGTGGACTTCTGTGACATTTTCAAAGAGAAGACAAAGGCAAGATGAAAACACAAAAGTGGAGAACAGTGACTACCAGTATGATATCTAAATGGGAGGGAGTGACACTGAAGAGGATGTCTTCTCGTTCAATACCTGATCCTGTACTATTGAATTCCATGGCAGTTTTTACCACTGATTTCAGTGGAGCAGAAGTGAGGCCTCATTTCCTTTCATGGTCACATTGCCCACAACTGCACTAGAAACAGCACATTTAGTTGAAACGTATGTCCTTGCTACCTCTTTATCTAACTTTATCAACAATGCAGTCATTAAGAAACAGATTTACCATTTTAATTCTAAATTAGATATAGTTACAAATAAAATCTCTAATCTCAGGAAAAGTATGCAAACAATACAAGGTTATTTAAAAACAATGAAAGAAAATATACTAAGGAGAGAGTACACAGTTGTCAATGGGTTTTTTGAAAAAGGGTAACTGACTGAAAATGCAGTTTGACAAATTTCTACTGATCTTTCGTAATCAAGCTTTATAGTTTGGAAAGCAATACATGAGTATTTGCAGAATAGAATGTCAGTAGGGATCCGGATTTGTAGGCTTTTCTACTTAGTCCAGGAATCTAAAAAGAAGTCTTCAGTTAGCATCTTTTTTCTTTTTTTAATTAAAACTATTGTTTGTAGAGAGCAATGTGTATTTTCTTACCATTTTTTAAAATGGGACTGGAAATCAGCGTGTTTTATGTAGATTTTACATATTAAATAACCAGGTCTCATTTAACTAGAGTGATTGATAAAAATGCATTTTGAGCTTAGTTTTTTGTGTGTGTGAAAAGTTGTTATTCTGAAAGGAATGTTTTTGGTTATATTAGCTGTTCTCTCTACTATTACTTCCTAACCAAACTATATTTTAAGGGGTTTGCAAGGAGCTTACATTTTTTTCCTTGACAATTCGGGGAAACGACTTGCCAATTTTTCAATCATTGTTTTATTGACCTAATGTTTTGACATTACAAATGAAATTTTAAAAAGCCAATAATAAAAACAGAAACAATTATATTTTAGTGATTGAAGTGGAAACCCAACTGGTATTTTGTTTCTTTACGTAAAGAAAACATTAAAGATTCTGGAGTTTACTCTTTAGCTATAGATACAATGTATAAGACAAAAAGCTGAAGTAACCCAGAACACAGAAAACCACAAGGACCAGACCTAGGATAGGCAGGACTCCCAGCCACTGAACCTCAACATTTTGTCGAAATTTTGTCAAAATTAATTTAATATTATGAGGGAGAGCTTTTCTGTCTCTTAGGTATTTATATGGCCCCCATCACCACAGTATCAGAGGGCCTCACAATCTTTAATGTATTTATCCTCACAACACCCCTGTGAAGTAAAAAATGCTTTTATCCCCATTTTACAGATGGAGAATAAAGGCACAGGGAGACAAAGGGCCAGACTTGCAATGGTATTTAAGTGCCTAAAGGTGCAAATAGATGCCTACTGGAATTTTCCAATTCACCTGTCTGAGATAGGCACTTAACTAGTGATGTTGAGTGGAAGTTAAGCATCTAACCTGCTCAGGAGCGATTGCAAATTCCACTAGGTGCCCACCTGTATCTTTCAGCACCTAAATGGCTTTGTAAATCTGGCCCTACATGACATTCCCAAGGTCACACAAGAATCCTGTGTGGAACTGGGACTTGAACTCAATTATACTCTCCTTCAAACCACCAAATGGTCGAGGATAACAATGGTAAAATCATATTAAAATTTAGTTGTTTTTTCTAAAAATGTATATGATATTACATAATTAGGATTTTCCCTCTAAGGTGCTCAGTAGTATCCCAAGAACTGTCCTCTTCAGCACAAGCAACTTTCAGGAGAGTGAACCACACTGTGAGGTTAGCCTGACCAAATGGTCTCTACCTACTTAGGTGGGTGTCTTAGGTGACATGTACGGACTGAATCAGTGGTTTCAGTCTACCAGCTCACCTAAAATAGTTCTAGCATTTCAAAAAGAAGATCTTGTCCCTTGGAAACAATGCCTTCTGCTGCTCCAAGCTTTTGCGATGCACCATAAACTCATTTTTTCTTCTCCCCAAATCCTTCAATAATAATTAGATGTTGTCCTCACCCAAACTCCTTGATTCAGATACCTCTGCAGGACATTTCGATCAGGATCCAAGCAGTGCATAGTGGCTCCTATTTCTGTAATGAGCTGGGCCAACATCCTAGAACTGAATTCCCCCAAACTTTGGGGACGTTTTGGATCCAGATTCAGATATAATTTCAGGTCTGAACTTCATGGCTCAAGCACATCTATCATATTTAGGTGGCAGTAGCCTCTCTCTTCTTAGCCTCTTTCTTCCATTGCTTAACCCACCCAGCGACCCTGAACTTCTAATTAATGCACAGAATTAAAGATTTAAGAATTTTTTTATTTGTTAGGAAATAGAACTTAGAGATGCATTTTGGTCAAGATATGTTTCTGCACTTGTTTATGTTTATAAATTATAACACAACTTTTGCTACTTCCTACATATATTTATCTAGAGAAATTGTGCAATGAAATGTGTATCTTTATTTTTGTTTCAGAGGGACAGTAAAACATTTTTCTGACACATCTGTGATAGGGAAGAACTAAAACTCAAATGTTCCTTATGACTTTTGTTCTCCCTTTGGTATGCATGCAGATACATGTTGAACTGAACCTTGACTAAAACTTTTTTGCAAGTCTGAATTACCTGGAGCATTTTCTGCCTGAGATTTTTGTTTTCTTCTATCTCTTTCCTACTTGACTCTTTCCAAAAACAGTGTAAGAGTTGGAAATACCATGAGAAAGTCAATTATTATCATTAGATTTCCTGCCCAAATTTATAGATCCAAGAAGTACAGATAAACAGCTGAACTTCTGGGATGTTAAACTCTTCCCTATCATTGTTCTAAATGTGAGCCATAGTACTGAGGTACACTAGAAGAGATTATATGCAGTGTAAGTGGTTTAAGATAGGGACCTTATATTCACAAGTCTCTGTAAAGGGGCTTGCATGCTATGGGCACTGCATATAATAAATTACGCAGAAAAAGCTACATTAAAAGAAAGGCATTTGAGTTGCAAAGTCAAGCACGGAAAAGCTGGTCAATGTCAGATTTATATTTACCTATAGACCCTTAATTCTGCCACTTTGTGCATTGAATGAAGCAGGCATCCTGTGGGAAAAATAGTAATGGATCATGTACTTAAAGACTGGATCATAGCACATATTTAGCCCCTTTGTACATAAACATTCACAGGCAACTGTAAAACAGGCATTTCCTAATTTTGAAGTGCTTAACTCTGCAACCTTAACATAACATTTTGCAAGTAATTTTCTAGGTTTTTATAAAACGGGAAAATGTAGAGATCTGTCATCATGCATCATTAACAGAGTGTGAACTGTGAACCTTCAGCGCTGCAGTACAGACTACTGCCACTTGAGATCTGGGGATAACTGCGTCAGTTAACAGCAGAAGAAGGCTCTTCTCTCAGAGGAAATCTGTTGCTGGTGCATGTTCTGGTCCAAGGTGTGACTGAAGGGGTACGTCTACACTATAGGATAATTTGGATTTTACATAAACCTGTTTTATAAAACAGATTGTGTAAAGTCGAGTGCACGCGGCCACACTAAGCATATTAATTCGGCTGTGTGCTTCCATGGTCCGAGGCTAGAGTCGATTTCTGGAGCGTTGCACTGTGGGTAGCTATTCCGTAGCTATCCCATAGTTCCCGCAGTCTCTCCCGCCCCTTAGAATTCTGGGTTGAGAGCCCAGTGGCTGATGGGGCAAAAATCATTGTCGCGGGTGGTTCTGGGTGAATGTCGTCAGTCGTTCCTTCCTCCGGGAAAGCAACAGCAGACAATCATTTCGGGCTCTTTTCCCCTGGATTGCCCTGGCAGATGCCATAGCACGGCAACCATGGAGCCCGTTCAGCTTTTTTTTTCACAGTCACCGTATGTGTACTGGATGCCGTGGACAGAGGCAATACTCCAGCGCTATACAGCAGCATTCATTTGCTTTTGCATGATAGCAGAGATGGTTGCCAGTTGTTCTGTACTGTCTGCTGCCAGTGTAATTTGGCAATGAGATGATGGTTATCTGTCCTTCTGTGCTGTCTGCTGCTATCATGTGTGCCCCTGGCTGAGATCGGCCAGGGGCGCAAAAGCAAAACTGGGAATGACTCCCCGAGTCAATTCCTTCTTTATGGTTTCTAAAAATAGAGTCCGTCCTGCCTAGAAGATGGGGCAACTGTACTAGAGAACCAGTGTATCAGAGAGCACAGCTGCTCCGTGTCAGATCCCGCAGAAATGATGAGCTACATGCCATTCTGAGGGGGTGCCCCTGCAACAACCCCACCCGTTCCTTCCCTCCTCCCCCAACCTTCCTGGGCTACCGTGGCAGTGTCCCCCCCATTTGTGTCATGAAGTTATAAAGAATGCAGGAATAACAAACAGTGACCTGTTAGTGAGATAAAATGAGGGAGAGGCAGCCTTCCAGTGCTATGACAGTCCAGGCAGGACATTAAGCGGTGCGGGGGAGAGGAGCCCAGCATGCCGCTGCTATGATAGTCTAGGCAGTACAGAATCTTTTCTTTACACAGGAAAGGGAGGGGGCTGATGGAGCTCAGCCCCCAGTTGCTATGATGAGGACGGTTACCAGCCGTTCTGTCCCATCTACTGGGAATGACCAGGAATCATTCCTATTTTTACCCAGGCGCCCCTGAGGCCAGCCAGGGGTATTCAGCAGTTATCAAGCACGGGCTGATGGTGATGACGGATATCAGTCATATTGTACCATCTGCCACCGGGGAGGGGAGAAGAGCAGATACTGCTCTTCACTGCTGCAGCATCGCTTCTACCACCAGCATTCAGTAGACATAGGGTGAAAAAAGTCAAGAAACGATTTCTTTCCCTTTTCTTTCATGTGGTGGGGGGAGGGAGTAAATTGACGAGCTATACCCTGAACCACGCTGGACAATGTGTTTGAACCTACAGGCATTGGGAGCTCAGCCAAGAATGCAAATACTTTTCGGAGACTGCTGGGGACTGTGGGATAGCTGGAGTCCTCAATACCCCCTCCCTCCCTCCCTCCATAAGCGTCCATTTGAGTCTCTGGCTTCCCGTTATGCTTGTCACGCAGCACTGTGTAGCCTGTAGATTTTTTTTTTCAAATGCTTTGGCATTTCGTCTTCTGTAACGGAGCTCTGATAGACCAGATTTGTTTCCCCATACGGCAATCAGATCCAGTATCTCCCGTACGGTCCATGCTGGAGCTCTTTTTGGATTTGGGACTGCATTGCCACCCGTGCTGATCAGAGCTCCACGCTGGGCAAACAGGAAATGAAATTCAAAAGTTCGTGGGGCTTTTCCTGTTTACCTGGCCACTGCATCCAACTCTGAGATTGCTGTCCAGAGCGGTCACAGTGGTGCACTGTGGGATACTGCCCGGAGGCCAATACCGTCGATTTGCGGCCACACTAACCCTAATCCAATATGGTAATACCGATTTTAGCGCTACTCCTCTCGTCGGGGAGGAGTACAGAAATCGATTTAAAGAGCCCTTTATATCGATATAAAGGGCCTCGTAGTGTGGATGGGTACAGCATTAAATTGGTTTAACGCTGTTAAAATCAGTTTAAATGCATAGTGTAGACCAGGCCAGGGTGGAGCTCAGCCACCTCTATCTCTCTCCCCACCCCCGGGAGTTGGAGGAACTGCTGCCCCATTTGATATCCACAGAGTGGGGCTAGGATGCTGAAATCATGTGCCAGGGCTGGTGAGGGCCCAGCCTGCCTCTCTTTCCACCCCCACTCCACTCTACCCACCATTATCCCTGGTTTGGCAGCTACCAGGCTTTCCCAGTGCAGTGTGTGCTGCATCAGTGGCAGTGCGGACCTGACATTTTTGAATATTCACATGCAGTTATGTTGGCAAGCTACCACCATTTTCCTGAGGAACACAGGAGAGCCGGGAAATAGCAATTTTAATCATTCATAGCTCAGCTAACCCTAAATGGAATTTCTCTAGCTCAAGGGCTTTTATCCCTGCCCCGTTCCAAAGGCCTGCTGCAAACAACGGTGAAGTTACAGCATCTCAAAAAAGGCCACTGGACTCTTTTTATAACGCAAGGCACTAGACAACCTAAACATAGGGGTTGCTACCAGCCCCACCTCTCATAATAATTAATAAAGGGACACTCAATGCCACATGTCTAAGGACGGGGGGAGGAGTGCATGTGTGAGTGCTGTGAAATTTGTTTGTTTTTGACAAGGAAATAAAATCACATCTTACTTATGTTCTTCTAAATTTAAAACAGCTGTTGCCTGCTGTCACTGCCTAAATGCCTACATACTTGACCACATGAAGGCAGAATTCCAGGCCTCTATTTCCTATGGTTGCATATCGATGACATGATTGTTTGTTTACCAATGCCACTGTGGAAAAAAGAGCTTTCGCTTCTGCTAGTATATTTTCTTTGAAGTGAGATGGTTGTGATTTTGTTAGTAAAAAGCCATACTTAAAACACCTCTCACACCTCAACACCAAAGGGGGCAAGATTAACCTAGCATCAAGTGCACCATCACAAGTCTCTATGGTTACCTGTCTCAATGATCTGTTGCATTGGACCAGCTTGCTGTGACATAATTCCTTGAAGATGTGCATCTGGGAGGATGTATGTCAGAGAACAATATCCCAGAGCCAGCAGATCAGTGTTTCCAGTGCTATAATGTCTTTTTTTTCATTTCTGCTTTGGGGATTTGCTTCTGGGAATCCCATCAAACAAGAAAGTATTACCTAAGGCACTTCGGAAGGGTTATAGATGGCAAAACACTTACACCACTCACTTTTCACATTCAAAGGCACCCAATTACCCCAAATCAAATCTGCACCACCTCGTTTTATTTTCTGCGTCTGGTAAATAACAGAGGAAATGGCACACGGGAAAGCTCAGAATAAGTCATCAAAAAGAAACAGTGTCGTGGCTAACCAGCTTGGAAACATTAGTGTTCAGGGATTTCAGCTATGACCATGGTTGTTATGGTTCAGTGTGCTAAAATAGTCCTGGTATAAATTCATTTCAGATGGGTTTCAGTCTCCTTTTTGCCAGAAGGAAGGGGATCATCAATAATGTTGACTTTTTTTTTTTGGTCTCTATTTTCTTTTTTTCATGTGTGCAAAGCTTTGTGCTCCTATTTATTTCAGCAAGAAGGCCTTTGAGGGACTTTGCTCAGTGTGACTAAAGTTTCTTCAAAGATTAACTGGCATTCTTTAAAAGTACATCAGTTTCCTTTTAAGCAGGTATTTGCTTACCACGTAACTGGGTGTTGAGTGCTATTGTAGTTATAAAGTTTGCTGGGCTCAGCTCTAGATTTCCTTAAGACATACTGCTGACATCACTGAATCTCCTCTCAGATTCCTTTCCCTCTCTCTCCGATTTCCTCCTTCAGGTAATTCCAACTCAGACTCTTACCAACTTGTTTTTGACTGACAGTGAATTAAGGAAGACTTTTTAGGGGGAAAGAGGGAGAGTGTTTAAAACATACATATTTGCTGTACCTAAAGGATACTCATTCTTTTATAAACAGTTGTTTGACCTGTCATGACGATAACATCTAGTAAGGAATCTGAACATTGATCTTTCACAGGTAAGAAGTAATTGGTTTTAAAAAAATTGCATACGTGCTTAAGAGAGGTTTGAAAACTTTGTGTTTCAGGCAAAGCTTAATGAGTCCATTCTTGTCCTATTTTAACTATTTTAATAATGCATGATTCCAGAAACTATCTGCAAAAGAAAATCTGCTTATTAGATCATGCCCGCATGTGAATACTAGAACTACACAGCAGTTTAGTGATGGTGCAGCAAAAGCTGTCATGTTTTATTCTACCTATTGATGCAGTATTCAAAACATTAGGTTTACAATGTGTGTGTGTGGGGGGGGGGGTTATTTTGGTCTGTTAGGGGATAATACAAGAGTAATCTTTGCAAGACTTTTCCTGTTATGGTTTTTTTCTGAAGACATTTTTAATGATTTTTGTTCTTTTAAATACCTGCTTTTGCTAATTTTCAGTCAGTTATTTCTCCTTTTTCAGTGGAGAAATCAGTTATAGTTTCCACAGTGAGAAACTAGACCGAAACATTTTAAAACCTCTTGTGCATATCTGGATAAGAAAGGATTTGTAAGTTTTCTGTGGTAGGTGTAAGGAATGTAAATGATTCTGACTTGGAGAGCATTATGCACTTTCCCCCTAGCTCCTGGATGGTGTCTTTATATTTCTTCCTTAAGTGTATGATGAGCCTGACTTACTGTCAGCAATCAGAATCTTTGATCTGAGCTGAAAATTCCCCATTACTTCTGCTTAGCTTTGTACCTTCCCGCTATTATTTTTTCTGTATAATTTATGCTTTGACCGTATTTATAGTTACATTACTTTTTCCATGTTACGTAGGTTATGAAAATGCAACAAAACTAGCTTTTCTACATGAACCATGGAAAATTATATTATCTTTATAACTGAACATTGTTTCTCCACTTTACTTTGCTTATATTTATAGGCAATTCTAGAGTCCTCTTCCTCTTAGTATCTGAGTGCCCACCTTAAACCTCAACATATTTTGTTTTTTAATTCTGATTTGATATCACCACTCACTATTCCTTCTTTCAAAGCAGGGAGGTAGGAGGGGCATTTTCAAAACAGAGAGAAATGCCTTTATTTTTCTCTGTTGTAAAATGTTGCTCTGGGCTCTCTGCACTCTCTGGTAACCAGCTTATGTAGGGAAGAAAGGCTCAAAATATAACTTTGTGCAGTAGGTTGTATATTATAAACTGGCATCACTTTTGCCAATTGGAGTATTGAGGAGACCAAAACTTCCAGAAGAATTCCATGTGAGTAAATTAGGCTTGGACTGGAGACAAAAACAGCAACAGATGACTTGGGCTTCACTCTTTCAACACTTCAGTCCCGTTACTTTTCGATAGCATTTCAAGTGAACACAAATAGTGATTTTTACCCGGGTTGCTCATGCCAATTAAAAAACAAGTCATCAGCTTGTAGTACTGATTGGAGCTGAAATTTGGGTTTGCACAGATTTTACAAAAGTGTTCTGACCCCTATTCTCTCTCCTGACACACACAACTAGCAGAGACCAGCTGTATTCTTTGGGTACAGGTAGAGACCAAAAAAACAAATGTAATCATTTTGCACACTGAACTTCAGTACATTTTGAAATAAACTTGGATTCTTTTAGCTTCTAGAAAAACTGGAGTGAATTGTGAGTTGAGGGTTTGTATTTAATTTGGCGGGGGGTTGTGGTCAGGCAATCTTTATCTTATTGCCTGTAAAAATATACATGTAATTGGGGAAAACATTGACTGGACCCTCAAACAGTTAAACTGAAAATCTCTAATCTGAGTTGAATCCATTAAATGTCAAGTATTTGAAAGCTGCCTTCCTGCTGTGATGTCCCTAACTCACTGGCATGAAAGAGCATTCATGAGTTACTTGAATGAGTTACTACCGACTCTGGGATCACCTCAGCGCTCTGCATATCTATACTACTAATACGTTAAAAGGCTTGGAACTAAGACGAGTGTGCACTATCGGAGTAAATGGCACAGTTGAAACAGACAGCACTCTTATAACTGTTGCATATGAGTTCAAAGTGAAAGGCCAAATCATTCTCTCGGTACCTAGACATGCATGGGAGTCAATGCAATGCATACCAGCCCAAACCAGCTGATAAATTCTTCATATGGGAGGGGTAAGGAATATCAGCAGCATCGTTCCTTGCCCAGGAATAGGTGTGAAAGTCCATTGCATGGACAGCAGATATTTTGAGGCTCACTAAGTTGAAGGACACGGCTAGGTGGAAAGGGAGCAAAACTAGAAAGGGTGGCTCTACGTATCATCATCCCCCTAGTGGCCAATGGAAACTCTTGTGCAATTGCAGGGTCAGAGTTAGTTTCTGAAAAAATCAGCTCTATTCATTTTTGCCCATCTCAGGGAGAGTAGTTATGGTCCAGAGGTGAAATCCTGACTCTAGGAAATCAATGGCAAAACTCCCATTGATTTCCGGGGGGCCATGATTACACCTCAGGTGTGAAGTGAAGCAATGCTGCTGTTGGGTAGGCTAGGGCCAGGGAGTACCATGAAGGGGCAGGTGCTCCACTCAGATTTACTGAGTTCTGCAAGATGATAACCTGAGATGTTCCAGGGCCCACCAAACTGATTGATGAGGTAAAGCCCATCCTCCCACCTGCGTGATACTATGGACATTCTGTGATTGTAAAGTCACCAAGTCTTAAGCATATCTTTTGCCTCCCTGTGCATTTCACCATGGGATGCCATATTACACTGGTGCTCTGGGAACTACACTGGCATCCTTCGGATTTCTTTGTGGAGCTGAAGATGTTAATTTTGGCCTATGCAGCTCTAACTGGCTTAGGAAATGCCTATTTGAGAAACACCTCCCTCCCCCCTCCTTTGCCTGTGCCACAACTGCTGCAGCTGAAACCTGCAGAGGTGCTCAAGCTGGAGCAAAGGAGTTGCAGGTGTGTTACTTTCCCTTAACTTAGGAAATTGCTCTCCACTTGATTCAAAATAGTCCAATTTGTTGATCTTCAGGACATGCTACAAAGTTCTTTTCTCCCTCTGGCTTTTAGGGAGGGATGGGGGACACCTGAGGATTAGCAGCTGAGAAGGGTGAGATATTTCACTAGTTTTGTGTTTTTTAAAGCTTGTCTGGTTCACTTTTGTTATGTAGCAAGGATTAGCAGCTGGACTTGCTGTATGCCTGGTGTTTTTAAATAAGCATAAAAGGTAGACAGAGCTTTGACTAGGCAGCTTTAAACTTTCTTTATAAATCAAAAGTGGTAAAGTACAGTAAGTTTTGATCAGCAGTGGCACACTAGTTTGACCTGGTTAGATTCAATTTGTTTCCAAAGCTTCAACTCAAGTGCTTCATACTAGATTAAATCACAGCTTGTTCCTCTTCTCTAGTTTCATAGATTTCAAGGCCAGAAGGGACCATTGTGATCATCTAGTCTGACCTCCTGTATAGCACAAGACATAGAAATTCCCTGAAATAATTCTTAGAGCGGAGCTTTTACAAAACATCCAGTTTCTCAAATCTTATTTTCATCTACACTTTTTTTAATCTGAACTTAACTTTTTATTAAGGATATTTAATAATAAAGATTATCTGTTGAAACAATGAGTGTAATTTGTAATGGACCAATGTACAACACAACACATTCAATGCATGCTGTTAAAAGTGCTGTATGTGTTGCTTTTCTGACTTAAAAGTGGATTAGAGTGAGCTGATGGAAGAAAATATGGGAAAAAATCACAAATATTTCATCAAACTTTCTCCCCTTTTTGCATCACAAAATTGGACAATCTCATAAAAAATAAATTCTCTAATCTTTTGACCAGCTCTGTTGTTAATAGATAACTTTGTGGACAATAGTTAAGGTTCTCTCAAAGGCATAATTCATCACATCAAGATTAATTGATCATGGGAGATAAAGGCAAATGTAGTCATGGCAGAGCTATGGATATTGTACCTAAGGCTGGTTGAATGTTTTTCATCAAAACTGTTTTCTTACCAAAACTGGTTGGGCTTTTGTTTCTTTTTTTGGGGGGGTGTCAATAAGTTGACATTTTCTGCGGAAAATGTCAATGAAAACTAAATTGTATTTGTTTTTGCTGACATTTTCCATGAACCTTCCACTCAATTTTCTGACAAGCTCTGATTATAATTCATTACGGCCTGGTCCCGCTCCCAGAATCTTCACTCTTCCTCTCAGCTGGTGAATCCAATGCCATTCTCTAGCCCCAGAAAACAGTCCTTACTTCCCTGCTGCCTTAGCCACCTGCAGCCATCCACAAATGCATCTCCCTAACTTCCTAGATGCTAGATGCTAAATCTATTAACTCCCCCCCAAAAAATGCCACAAAGCTACAAAAGCAGCCAGTGTACGAAAAAATATGAAAAATAATGAAAAAAAGGCAATGTGATTTCTGTTATTTTTGTGGAAATGTGAGTCAGATTGTCCTTCATATAAATAAGGCCCTGGCCCTGGTGTATGTGTGATGATGCATAGATGTTCTAGGTAGGGTGACCAGATGTCCCGATTTTACAGGGACAGTCCTGATTTTTGGGTCTTTTTCTTATATAAGCTCCTATTACCTCCCCCTCCCCCCTGTCCTGATTTTCACACTTACTGTCTGGTCACCCTAGTTCTAGGACATGTGTAATTCTCATTCATTTTCTTAGGAAGAAATTAACTGAGGCTCTATTTGCATAACATTTCATGCAGTGAACTGAGTGAATACAGGGGACTGGGTGATTCAAGAAATTAATATTTGATCAGGAAACTTTTGATTTAACATCTGGCAGCTGTTTAGTGGCCCATATGGAACATGTCCTTGGCCTCAGCTCAGTTCCTGGTATACTGATGTTACCTCATAAAAACCACTGCCATCACACTGGTCCTCTTTGGCAGTCTCACAAGAGAGTCAAAGACTGAAATGGCACAGCATGTGACATGCTGCTTCACCAGTAAAAGTGGAAGAACATAGAACAGCCAGTGAGGGAAAACTTGCACTGTTATTGTTATCTGTACACTATGGATAAACAATTTTCTTCAGCCTGATTCTTTTCATTCCCATCAAGGTCCCTTTACACTGCCAGAGTGGTGTAGAGAGATCTTGTTGCAAGTGAGAATCAGGTCCTTTGCCTCCACTGAGATCCCTTGGATAGAATTCATGAGCACTAAACTCAACTTCAGATAACTTAAAAGCCAAACACAATAGTGCAGTTGTGCTTACTATGCTTACTTCCCCCCGCAATAGTTTGTCTTATTTTTCTTCATATCCTTGCTTTTCTTGAACTAACTCTACCAACATACTTAAAGCTACACACGTCTCTTCCCTTGTGCATCTCCCATACATAATAGTGTCAGCGCCACTACAGGATTCGGGGGTATGTGGCCCGTTGAGTTCATCTCTTTCCAGGAGTGTTGTTGCAATTGAAGAATGTACTGCAGGGTAAGTTTGGATTTCCTGAAACAGAAAATTTGCTCTTTGGTCTTGATTTATTTCTTTCCAATATAAAATAAACAAGTTGTGACTTGACTTTTAAGTCTTCAAAATAACGTTTGCATTAATTTTGCAACATCATATTCAGTCCTCCTGTGTGATAGAGAACTGGAAATACTACCCTGATGCCATTTGTCTGTGCTTGTCCTTTAGTGGAGTGCAGAAAATAGTTCAGTGGAGCAGTCCCAGTGATGTATCCTGTAACGGAGTTTTGTTTTTGCTGAGTGTGGTCACGATTTTGTAGACTTACAGTTTTAAGAGTGGTTCTCTGTAGATTTTAAAGAACACATTTCTCTTGGAATGCTTCTGAGTAATGGCTAGAAAACAAAACAAAAAAACAAAACAAACCATTTACTTCTAGATACATTAGACAGTCTTAAGAAACTAGTTAATCATTTTAAGCTGTTATAGTAACTTTCACTGTTCAAGGGTGAAAGTGCCGCTGAGGGCAATAACCTCTGAAAACATCAGTTATAGTACATTGCTTAAAAACACAGGCTGTCGGAGCTGAAATGTTAACATGGGAATATATAAAGAAGGCTTGAACAACAGACAGACAACTATTTCTCAGCCTTAGAAAACAATGGACCTGATTTTCAGAATCTGCTGAGTATCCAGATCTCAGGTTGAAATCAATGGGACTTGTAGCTGATCAGTAACTTTGAAAATCTTAAGATGAAAGGCAAAGACAGACAACGCAGAGCAGCATCTGTCAGAGGCTTGTGGTGACAGTGCTTGGCTTTAATTTTGTCTCTTTTTCTTATTGCTTATTGGCTAATTCTCAGTGAATGCAAATATCACTAAAAAGCAATGGCAGAATTAAGAAACAAATATCATTTTGGGAGATCTAAATGATGTTACAAAAGATGTACGGCTGATAGTGGACAGGGAACTGGATGAGTTTGCAATGAAATGTGCAACTAAAAACAGCCAATACCAGTTTTGGAGTTGCATACATGTAGAATCATAGAAATGAGGGCTGGAAGGGACCTTGAGAAGTCATTAAGTCCACCTGCTCTGTGCAGAAGGAGGTCAAAGTAAGTGTAGGCCATCCCCGACACGTATTTGTCCAACCTGTCTTTAGAAACCTCCAGTGATGGGGATTCCACAACCTACCTTGGAAGCCTCTTCCAGAGCTTAACTATCCTCAGATTGAGAAAGTTTTTCCTAATACCTAACATAAATCTCCCTTGCTGAAGATTAAGCCCATTGCTTCATGTCCTATCTCTGGTAGACACAGAGAAAAAATTGATCACAGTCCTTTTATAACAGCTCTTAACATATTTGAAGACTGGCAGCTCCCACCCTTCTTTTCTCAAGATAAAACATGCCCAGTTTTTTTTAACCCTTCCTCATAATCAGGTTTTTTAAACTTTAGCATTTTACTTGCTCTTCTCTGGACTCTCTCTCCAATTTGTCCACATCTTTCCTAAAGTGTGGTGCCCAGAATTGGACACAGTACTCCAGCTGAAGCCTCACCAGTGCAAGTAGAGCCGAACAATTACCTCCTGTGTCTTACATACAACCCACATGTTAATACACTCCAGAATATTGGCATTTTTTGCAAATACATCATATTGTTGACTCAGATTCAGTTTATGACCACAATAACTCCCAGATCTGTTACAACAGTACTACCACCTACCCTGTTATTCCCAATTGTTGTAGTGGTGCACTTGATTTTTCCCTCCTAAATGCAGTACTTTATACTTGTCTTTATTGAATTTCATTTTGTTGATTTCAGACCAATTCTCCAGTTTATCAAGGTCACTTTGAATTCTAATTCCATCCTCTAAAGTGCTTGCAACCCCTCCCAGCTTGGTGTCATCTGCAAATTTTGTAAGCCTATTCTGCACTCCATTATCCAAGCCATTAATGAAAATATTGAGTAGTATTAGACCCAAGACTCTCCCCTGCTGGACCCCACTATATACACTTTCCCAGTTTGACAGCAAACCATTGATTACTACTCTCTGAGTACAGTCTTTCAACAGTTGTGCACTCATCTTAAAAGTAAATTCATCTAGGGGCATGGCTACATTTGCAGATGTAGAGCGCTGGGATTTAAACCAGCCTTCGGAGACAGCAGCAGGAAAAACGCTGCCGTGTGTTTACACTATTAGATTCAAGCACACTGGTGTGGCCACATTAGCAGCTCTTCAGTGCTACAGAGAGCAGTGCATTGTGGTAGCTATCCCAGGGTGCAAGTGGCTGCAACACGCTTTTCAATGGGGGTGTGGAGTGTGACAGGGAATGTGTTCTCTGTATATGGAGGGAGAGACCGTGTGTTTTGGGGTGCTGAGTGTGTGTCAGCGTGCTGTCTTGTAAGTTCATACAGCAGCAGAACCCTCGTCCCCCTGCCTCTCTCTCTCACACACACACTCACAGCAGCAGCATTCCACAGTAATGGTTACTTTGTCCCAGATCAGACAAGCATGTCTGCTGTCAGAAACGGAGCTTTGAAAGCGGATATCCGCATTCCTACAATCGATTCCAAAACAATGACAAGAATGGACCCTTGACTTAAGGGGATTATGGGACATTTCTGGAGGCCAATCACAGCGCAGTAATGCAGCAGCTCATTCACACTGATGCCTGAGCCCAGCAAGCGTTATGCTTCTTGTGGAGGTGGATTACCAGGAGTGCTCCAGCTGCAGCGCCTGGATGCGCTACGTGCCCTGCCAGTGTGGACGCGTCAGGAGTTAAGGCACCTGAGGCTGCTTTAATGAGCTCTAACTTGCAAGTGTAGCCAAGCCCTAGATCTCATCATGGATTAGGGAGCTGCGAGGCCTATACAGCATTAGATTTGTGAGACCACGCTTTGGTAAGGGATGGAGCTAGATGGTTTAAAAAGGTCTTTTTCATCCCTTATTCCTATGACTCTTTGGTCCTGAAAGTCCATCTGAATTATTCAGGCAGGTCTTGCTGTCTGTTACTCTGTCTTAATGCCGACACTGGTTTGCTTTTTTTTGCATTCTTCCCAGTGATGTAAGTTATGCATCAGTAAGTCAGTACAAGAGAGTCTAAGGTGGTACAATTTACATGAAGAGGAGATGGAAGGATGAACTGGGGCAGGAAAAGCATAAGATACATCTCCATACCTTATCTTATATTTTCAGTTAGTTGTTTTCCTGTTACATCACTCTCTTCTGCCTCCTCTGTGCATAACTTACACATACATAAGTTAAACTCATGGATGTGAAGGCCAGAAGAAACTTTTAGATGATCTAGGCTGACGTCCTATAGGAACCCTATCTCTATCCACCTGAAGGGTCTTCTGTGGGATTTGGAGGTGGGTCCTTTGTCTTCATGAGCAATACACATACCTCCAAACTACTAAGCCACTTCTAATTTATATCAGCTCTGAATGTGGTCCATAATTTGAATGTATTATTTATACAGTGCTGAAGTCAAAGACCAGAATCTCTGCCCTGAAGAACTTCAGATCTAACAGCACAAGTGGAGTACGATACAGTACAAACAAGAGATACAGGTACTCTATAGGCAAACATAGGGTGGCATGTAGCTACTATAGTTAGAATACTTCATCAAACCAGATGTGTTTTGAGAAGTTGTTCTGAAAGCAGCCGGAGATGGGATTTTGCATATGTTTATTGGGAGGCTGTTCCAGGTACATTGAGTGGTAGGAGAGAAATTTCAGGATGATATATCAGCAAAGGAGACAAAAGGAGCAGTCAGAAGTGACTCAGAAGAAGTGGGAGGCCAGGTAGGAGTGAATGAAGGCAAAGTTATTGGAAACTTTGAAGGTGAGCTATGCCCAGAGGCGGGGGGCAAGTGGGGCAATTTGCCCCAAGCCCCAGGCCTTGCAGGGCCCCCCAAGAGAATATAGTATCCTATAGTATTGCAACTTTTTCTTATGGAAGGGGCCCCCAAAATTGCTTTGCCCCAGCCCCCCTGAATCTGCTGGGCTACCTTGAGCTATCCTTTTGTTCAGTAATGGAAGGGAAGGCTGTGCAAGCACTGAGGAAAGAGGAAGTCATGGTCAGAATAATGGGAAAGAAAAATTATCTTTGCAGCAACCCTTTGGATGGCTAGGCCATAAGGTAGAGGAGAAGGGCCGAGAACACACGGTTGCAGAAGCAAGTTAGAAAACACCTAGCTAATGAACCAGAGTTTGGCAGTGGGTTCACAGAGGAAGGGATGGATTTTGGCTCTCTTGTAGTGTCTGCCAACAGAAAGGGAGGATTTTACTCTTTAATGAATGAAGTGAAGGATGCTGTATCATACGGAAAATGTTCCTTTTGTAAATCATGGGTTTCTCAAGGTGCCACTTTGCTTACACAGGGACAAATGAAGGCCTCTGGATTGATGTTATATTTGCATCAAGATGACACAATATTGTATCATTTGCATAATCCATAATGGAAACACAGCGCTCTGTGCCTCTTTGGAGTGTGAAGACTGGATCTGTCTTTAATCCATCACTTTGGTTACAAACAGATTCCACTGAAATACACTACTGCAAATTAATGCTCATGGGTCTTTTTTTAGTTATTTTTTTTATTATCTATCACCAAGAGCAGGTGACTCATAGTGTGCTATGTACTAAAAACATGAAAAGATTTCCTTACATTTATTGATTTGTAATAGTATGTCGTATTTTAGCCTACAGTACCTCTCAACTAAAGCTTCAGAACTCCTTGTTAGATTCACTTCTCTTTAACAATTGATGACAGTAGAAGAGCTACCTTTATATAAGATTATCAGTCAATGAGATTACATATGGCTGTTTACTAGGGCTGATCAAAAAACCAGGGGGATTTCAATTAAACAAAATCTTTCATTAAAAGTGTCTGATTTTGATGGAAAATTTACATTTCTCATCCAAAAGCAGACACCTGAAAACCAAAATGTTTTCAGTTGAAATCTGTGTGTCTCAAGGTGAGGATGTGGTTTGGTTTTCTCATGACCCCATTCTTCTCTATGGACCGGGACTCCTATGATGCATGACTTCCCCTCCCCATGAAGGGAAACCAAAGAGCCTGGTCTATAAAAGAGAACAGAAACATGAGGCTGTCATAACCTATTCCCAGATTTGGACCTTAGCGTCCAAAATATGGGTGTTAGCATGAAAACCTCCAAGCTTAGTTACCAGCTTGGACCTGGTAAAGCTGCCACCACCCAAAAAATTAGAGTGTTTTGGGGCACTCTGGTCCCCCCAACAACCTTCCCTGGGGACCCCAAGACCCAAATTCCTTGAGTCTCACAACAAAGGGGAATAAACCATTTCCCTTCCCCCCTCCAGGTGTTCCCTCCCTGGGTTCCTGGAGAGATATACAGAAGCAAGCTCCGTGAATCTAAACAGAGAAACTCCACCCTCCCTGTTTCCAGTCCTGGAAACACAAGTGCTTCCCTTTTCACCCAGAGGTCATGCAAAGTCAGGCTAGTAAATCTAACACACATAGATTTCCCCCTGACTTCTTCCTCCCACCAATTCCCTGGTGAGCTACAGACTCAATTCCCTGGAGTTCCCCACTAAAGAAAAACTCCAACAGGTCCTAAAAGAAAGCTTTATATAAAAAAGAAAGAAAAAAAATACATAAAAATGGTCTCTCTGTATTAAGGTGACAAATACAGGGTCAATTGCTTAAAAGAAATATGAATAAAGCCCTTATCCAGAAAGAATACAATTTAACACATTCCAGCAACTACACACATGTAAATACAAAAAAAACAAACCTATATTCTTCCTATCTTTGTACTTACAACTTGGAAACAGAAGATTAGAAAGCAGGAGACAGAAATCCTCTCATAGCCAAGAGAGAGACAGGCACAAGACAAAGGACAAAGAACTCACACAAAAACTTCTCTCCACCCAGATTTGAAAAAGTCTTGTTTCCTGATTGGTCCTCTGGTCAGGTGTTTCAGGTTACTCCTTTCCAGGTAAAAGAACATTAACCCTTAGCTATCTGTTTATGACAGAGGCATTCAAACTACAATGTCTTTGAGTCACTGCAGTAGCATTTCTGACAAGAATTATTTTAGTTTTTGGCCGCATAGTTTAGTTTTCAATTTTTATCTGAAAAGTTATAATTTGTTTTCATTGAAAATTTCAGCAGGAAAAAAACCCCATTTCCAACCAGCTCTCATGTTTAAATTTAAATGTTTCTCTGTTCTCTTCTGTGATACATATTATGAAGCCATTAAATGCCTGAAAAGTTATCCTTGTCAACCACACACCTAGCAGTGACATAGTAAGGTAGTTGGGGAAAGGTCATATTTGCTATTCTGGTAAAGCAGATGACTTGGAAAACATCAAAGTGTAACTTCTGACCTTCTTGGCATCTGGAAAAGTTAAGATAAAAAAAATTTAATATAATTACTCAAGTTGTTGAATTTTGTAGAGTTGTAAGAATAAATTTGTGGAGCTCTAAAAAAAGAACAAACCTATGTCTCAACAGAACATGAAAAAATATCCAGTTTAATTCTTCAGTGATCAAAGCTAGATTTTCTCAAGTTCCCTAGTGCATAAGATCATTGAACTTTTGAGCTAAGACAGGATCATAAAGAAACAATAATAAAGATAAGATGGAGTGTAAATAAACAAGCAATACAACCTCCCTTCAGTGAAGTTATAGATATGCTTACTTTGAAAAACATGCTGGTATTTATCTTGTTGGGAATGTACCATTGTTCTCTGAAATATGTTGCAGGGCAGCATAGCACAGATTTTACAAAGGTTTCCTAAGGAGCCATAAAGTGAAGAGAAAATAAATTAGGACTGACTACCACAAAGTTATCCCCCCAAATAAAGAGCTTAGGCATGGATTCTGCTACCTTTACCTAGGACAAGTAGTAACTTGTTCCACCAATAGTTCCATTGGCTCAGAGAGTGCCCCTGCGATGACCTATGCAGAAGGAGTGCTCACAGTCCCTTTCCCTGTCTGCACACCCACAGCCCACTTTCCCTTTATGGAATCCATGATGATCTCTCTGAAGGTCCGGGGAGGGGGGGTGTCTCTGCTGCAGGAGGGGGCAGAGACTACAGTGGGAAAATGGGCAAAGGACCATGGGGACATACACATTCCCTTCCATTCCCCTGGAATTTACCTGGAAAACAAGAAGCCTGGGGCTTTATTATCTTTTCCACAGAGCACCACACCATATGGGATCCCAGTGGCCACTGCAGCCCAGCCCAATGAAGCCATACAGCCCAGGAGCTCTGTGTGGATGGCCCTGACCTCCAGCAGATAGCCTGGGAATCATCAGGTTTGGGTTGGAGGGAAGCTGACACTCCCCTCCCCCCCCCCAAAGAGGAAATGCTTGCAGAGATTTCCTCCTCCAGAGCCTGTCCTGAGGGCCTTACCACCATGGGGATGATCTGGGACACTGGCTTCAGTGGGGCCACTTGTGGCGTAAGCTACTACACAGTGTGAGTAAAAGTAACAGAATCAGGCCTTTCAGAACACTACAGGCATTCCAGTTAGCTTTGGAGATAGTGTGGAGCTCGAAGAGGAGTGCAGCCAGTGGATCCTTTCAGCTCTAAAAGTGGTTCCCTCTAGAGCAGCAATTGTGGCAGTGTGAGGAAGCCCACAGTGCTGCAGCCTTTCTCCTTTCTGCACTGTGGATAAGGAACGGACAGCAGTGCTGTCAGTCCAGCACCTTTCACAAACCCTCTCTAAACCCCTGCCATATTGGATTAAAGGGAGGCTCTGCTGTTACAGCTGCAAGCTACCATTTCCTTATAAAGCTCCCTGATATTTCTCCCCCTTGAGCTTTGATTTTTGTTTACCCTCCCTCATAAAACATCAATGCATTCAAGAGTGTAATTGGAATACTTTGTATAAACAGAGCAGGGAGCTGCACAATCTAATAGATTATATTATTTTCACTTGATAATTATTTTTTTAAAAAAATCTCTGTAGCATTCTGTATTTACGGCTTGAAAACATAATCAAATAGTTTGGGATTCCAACACCATAAACTTCCTTCCACAGGCAGCACTAGAATGTTCTCATTAACCGTGGAACTCTCATGTTTCTGCTCTGAAACAACAGGTATAACCAAATTCCTCTGGAGGCCTTTCCTTCCTCTCCCCAGAAATGTGCAGAAGGCGGGGGGGAGGCATTTTTTCCATTCATTGCATGGAGAGTATGAAAACTTGGCACACAAGACAATTATGTACTGGAATTTGGGTGGGTCTAAGAAAAAGCACAGACTTCAGTGGAAAACATATATGAGGGTGTGTGTGTGTGTATGAGAGAAAGCCTTTTAAACCATAAATTGATCACATGCATGGACCTGTGAGGAAAGAAATAGAAATTTGCCATGAAATAATACATTCAGTTGATACTGAAAAGAAGCACTACTGCCCCAATTTGACAGTGTCATTGGCATTTTAAATATCATTCCGTTAGTTTCACAGTGTAATTATTTCAGTGCTCATTATAAGTTCAGACTGTAGCTTTAAGCCATTAACCACATGGGTGATGGTGAAGGCTCAGTGGTATATGCACCAGCAGCTGCTGCCGGAGTTGAGCAATAGGCTTAGATCTTCAAAGGTGTTTAGACGTGGAACTCCCAGTGGGAGTTAGGTGCTTCTGTACCTTTGACAGTCTGGGCTTAGGGCCCAATTCGCCATTCTGCTATAGCCCCTTTGCACTGCTTCATTTAGCAGCCAGTCATAGGTTAGAGGGGCCTCTTTGAGGACATGAACTGCATGTTTGTATGGCCTGCTGGCAAAACTCAGTGGGCGTTTTGATGAAGAACTTGAAGATTTAGCTCAAAGAGAATACTCTGAGCCCTGTATTTGTTGGACATGAGTGATATGGCTAAGGTATCACAAAGGGTCAGTTCAGAAGTTCCATTTGTGTCACGATCTGAACACTTTTCCTAATTGAACCTAGCAATTCTGTAGGCAAGAAGTGCAGAGGAATGTGTATTCAAAACTAGATGTTTCCAAACCAAGCCTAGAGCCAGCAACACCTCACAAATTAACACTCGGTTAATAGGTAAACCTGCTCATACTTGCAACAGCTTGTTTTCAATCCACTGTTCAATGAAGATGCAGCAAATGAGTGTTGCACTGATAAATCATGTTACCAGTGACATGTCTATGTGGTGGGAGAATGCACATTACAGGGATGTAATTTCTAAAGCACACTATGGTGCTGCGAAAGCTTATGCTCAAATAAATTTGCTAGTCTCTAAGGTGCCACAAGTACTCCTGTTCTTTTTATTAATAGGTCTGTGTAGACCCTGCTACTGCACCAAAAGTTACTTTTACAAAATACACTACTGGTAATTTAAGAGAGTACTATCTTCTGATAGTGCTTTTATACGTAGTGGAAGCTAACCTGAGGTGGTCAGAATAAATGAACAAAGTATATGTACTGATGAATCATCTGCAAGGTGACTCCATGTCCTGATTTTACCAGACAGTACCAGTTTTTCATTGCATCAGTTCACGTTTGTCTGTTTAAGAACTAAAGAGTGGAATTTGCTCTGTGTTTACTAGAAACAAACAGTTCAAGGGAACAAGTGGTTGTGTGCTTTACAACATTTGGAGCTTAAAGCAAAAACTCAAAAGAGACTGGCCATCCTTGAAGCTGTTCTTTAACTCGGAGTGAGTGTTCAACATGTTTATTCAGTAATACATGATCAGCTCATTCAAAACCCGAAGTAGCTGCAAGAAAATCCTCTGCTCTGAGTAACATGCATGTGTCTCTGCTGTTTCAGAAGCTGGCAGTATGACACCAGCACACATTTTCAAAATAAAGGGAGCAAGGGTTTCACCCTTTAGGACAGTGGAAATTTTGCCATTGACTTCAGCGCAGCCACCTTTTTACCCACTGTGTACTTTTATCTTTTGAATGGCTATGTCGCAGCCCTAAAAATAATGTTTACACAAGTGTCCTAGTTTTTGATTTTGAAAATATAAATAGTTTTATTTTTTCATCATGGCTATTTACTGATTAACAAAGGATGAAATTCACCCCTGTGCAAAAGACCAGCATGAAGTCTAAGGCACCATTTACTTCCCATTTATGCCTGTGTAGCTTAAGTGGCGCATAGACCTTTTAGTGGCCAACTATACAGGAGTAAATTTCACCCAGACTGTAGTAACCTGTAGTGTGTTTTCCAGCTGCTTGTGCAAATTAGTGACTTTCTGCTGTAATTGGGGTTTTCAGTTGCTGAGCTTAGAGCAGAATACTGTCAGATGGTATGTGAGGGCAGGTCTACACTACAAACATCTCTGTTGTAGCGCTTCTGATGAAGATGCTCTAAGCCAATAGGAGAGAACTCTCCTGTCGATTTAGTAACTCCACCTCTGCGAGAGGTGGTAGCTAGCTCAGCGGGAGAAGCTTTGCACTGTCTACACGGGGAAGGAAGAGGAGTGAGGTCGGTATAACTACCTCGTTCAGGAGTGTGAATTTTCCACACCCCCGAGCAAGGTAGTCATACCACAGCAAGTATGTAGTGTAGACCTGGCCTGAGTTAGTGTTTAGCAGAATGAAATTAAAGCTTTGCTTTAAAAACTAATAGACTTAGATGGGGAAAAAAGATGCTTTGTCTTATCATCTGCCCTTCCACAGCATGAACTTGTTCACACAGACAATGGAATTCTTCTGCATAGCACAAGTACTTCCTGAGAAAACCAGCTTATAACAAGTTTTGAGATGAAACCTTGACAAGAGGCATCATCCTTTCCTGGAAACACACTTTATAATATTGTAAAATCATAAGACCAGATTCACTGGTATGCTCTGGTCATGCAAAGCAGCCATAAATCTGATTTAACTAGCAGGTTATATTATATTTATTGCTATTTTGCATAGCAGCTGAAGCGTACAGGTGAATCTGGCCCATTGCTCTCAGAGACAGAAAACGCTAGTAGTGTGACTGGGTCTCTCCCATTTCTGGGAAAAAATATGCTGTATTTCCCCAACTAGATTAGATTCTATCTACATTAGATCTGAGATGACCAAAAGACCCCAAAATATACTGACCTTTTAATAAAGGACTTTGTACTCCTTGCCCCTTTTCTTCCCTTACAAAGCTGTAGTATGGTTTTAAATAGCATGCTGTGCTTCCTGTATACCAGAAGAATTTTATTTTGTGAAGATATTTCCAGGTTGATGCAATGTTTTTATTTCATCATAAACTTTCTACTGAGCCCTCTTCAGAGCTGTGCTTGGAATTTTCATCATGCTGTGTCAAATAAAATTACTTTGGAGAGAGAGAGAGAGAGCGTGTTCGGGGAGTATGGGGTGGGGGGTTCCTCTGATTAGTACTGCCACCCACTCTTTGGTCACTACTGATGATGTGTAGCCCTTCTAGCTGCTGAATAAAGGAGTTAGTTTGTTACAAAAGCTGCCACAGCAAAATGTTGACACCCTCCAGTGAGCCGTACTTTGGTGCCGCACCTACCCTCTGCTATAAAAGCAAGTGTATTGAGACTAATTAAAAAACAAACCCCAACTTGACTGTAAGAGAGCACAGGCAGCAGTGAAATGAATTAGCAAATAGTTTCCTGCAACTACCTAAAAGAAAGAGCTCTTCAGAGCAAACCAATATATGGACGCACAGCCAAGCCGCCTATAGCATGGCATTGTGTAACTGATTTACTATCAGAGGGGTAGCCGTGTTAGTCTGGGTCTGGTTGTTTTATTATGTTAGTTCCTAAGGGGTGATTGTGTCTGGTCAGGCCACGCATTACTCCTCCTGCCTCCTTCCCCAAGCACATGGAGAGCAAACTCAGGAGTGAATTAACCCTGTGGGGAGTAAAGCCCAGCCCAGGCTGTGGAATCCTCTTTAAGGAAGGTTCAAGGGCAGTGCATGGTCCTGACTTCCACTGACATCCTAAGATCCTCAGTTGAGGAAACCAAGCCCCCCTTTCCTCGATGGAAATCCCTGAACAACTGACAGGAGGATACGTGAGGGGAACTTTGTGGAGGTCACGGCACCCTTGTAGCATTTTCTATGGAAGGTTATGATCTGGGCCACATATAGTAACCTCCGATGGAGAGAGAGTAACATGAGAGATGTAGCAGCTGGAAGGTCTGGTCTGTTAAAAGAGAGAAAGAAAGAATAACTGAAATTGGTGACAGAGGGGACACGGCAGCCTTCCCTGGGAAAAATCCTGCGACGACAGCTCAATAATTCTGGGACATGAACAAATTATCAACCAGATGCTCAGCTGTTATAAATTGTCCAAGTTCTAGTGAAGTAAATGGACCTACCCCAATTTACACCAGCTAGGTTCCGGTGGTATATAGTTCTTAGAAAGCCAAACAGATGGTAACACATTGATCACTACTAGTGCCTGTGGGCCAGTACTGATCCAATGACCTAGAAAAGTGCTTGCATCCCATACAAATTCTCTGAGTCATCCAGGTTGTTGTTTATTCCTAATTTATTTACGATGAAGAAACCCTGCCCATTTAAAAGTGATACCTATGGGTACAACTGTGCTCTCCATTTCACTAAGTGTCACTGGGGCCTAAGACAGATTCTGGTCTGCTTCCTCATCTACTTGCTGAACTCCTGACTAGGAAAAGCCCAGGATAAGTTAATACTGTTGTGAGTTACCGAGTTGTCAATTTTGTTAGTAATTATGCTCCCAGCAGAGAGTGGCTCACTTTAAAATATATTTTCTCCACTCTGCAATAATGCTGCATTGGGAAAACTGGTTTGGGTTGAAATCATTGAGAAGTTAAATGGAAACGTGTGAAAAACGAGTGTAATCTAGTTAATTTTAGATGCATTGTTGGCCAGTGAATTGAACACTCATCTGTGGGCCAAGAGACCTGGATTCTCTTTCTGACAATGCCATGACCTGCTGTGGGACTTTAGGCAAGTTGCTTTACCTTGCTGTGCCTCTGTTTTTCTTCTCACTCTTTATCTGCCTTGTCTACTTGGCTTCTGAGGAGTTTGGAGCAGGGAGTGTGTCTTATTTTGTGCTTGTGCAGAGGAGAAATGGTGCTAAGCAGAAAATGGCTGAAGTGAACATCAAAGATCCTATTCCTATTAACGTTAATAAACCCTTAAGCATGTATAGTGAGAAGTAACGTGCAATAGATTTCAAAGGTTTCGGGAGAAGAACGATTGCCAATGGTTAGGGTGCTGGCTTGGGAGACCTGGGTTCTGTCACAGACTCCCTGTGTGACTTAGCATGAGGGGCTAAGCGACTTGTTCACTCTCTCTGCCTCAGTTTTCCCACCTGGAAAGGAGGATAATAGCACTGCCCTACCTCGCAGTTAATAAATACAGTACTCAGACAATGTGGTAATGGGGGCAGTATAGGTTAGGTATGGCAGATGGCTAGAGATGGGGGTACAACCAGACTTTTCCTAAGGAGGGGAACAGGATTCTCCCTCCTCAGCCCTGCAGCCCGCCCCCAAGCTCTCTTCTTCTGCACCTAGACCTGTGCTCGTCCCCCTGCACCCAGCTCCACACGCACTCCCTTCTTGTGGTCCCAGACTTTCTCAGCTCATGCATTCCTTGCGCCCAGCCCCACAGCCTCTCTGCCCCCACACCCAGCTCTGTGCTCTTACTCAGTGAGGCAGTCAGGCTGAAGAGCACCATCCTCAGTAGGGGTAGGCAGCTTGGGGAGGCCCAGATCCCATCTTCCTTCTGCATCTCCACTTCCCCAGAAAGTACTGAAAGCCCAGCTCCAGTCTTCCCATCATGCTGGGAATTCCAGGTATCCTCTGCTCCACTCCTCCCCAGGAGCTGGGAGGCCCCCATGCCCATGGGCACCAGAAAGACTACAAAAGTTGGGGGGGACAAGCAGGCACAGGATGTTGCAATGCTATTCCAAGTGGCCTGGCTGTCCAGTGAGTGGCATTGCAAACTGGTGCATGGGGGCACAATGCCACTCAAATGTCCTGCTCTGGTCAGGGGCCAAAGTGGGTAGGGTGGCCATTGATGCATCCCCAGAATACAGGACATCCAGCTTGGTTGCATGGACTTCCGGAGTGGTGTGGCCCACCCCTGCTGTCACGACCCTGCTGCTGCCCAGTCACACCACACAGAGGATGCCATTTTGCAGAGCTTGCTGCCCCACCCCCAGCAGAATGACCTCACATGCGCAGTCACAGCACAGGGTGAGCCTGACTTGCTGTTTAAGTGCTGGTGATCAATTTTGCTAAATGGATGACAATGTTTAATTCTGGAGCTCAGCAACTGTAACACATAACATGGTAAAAACCAAGTGGAAATATCACTGATAAAAGTCTCTATCCCGGGGTGCAATGGTGAGACCATGCTGGCAGGGGTGGAGCAGCGTGCCCTGTAAAACAATGTTCTCCGTGCATCCACGTCACAATGATACTGGAAAAAACCATGCCTGATTTTATATCAGTCCTGAACAGGGTGATAAACTTTACAAAGACAGGAGTGTCTAGCCTACAACTGGATGAATAATCTGTCTGCAATTGGAGGCCACTGTCTCACGCCCCCTCCCTTGCCCCCCAGGTTGTTGAGCCTCTGGATAAAGGTTTTGACCAGTGATATTTCTGCTTACACAGAGGCTGAGATCCAGAATTAACAATCCTTATCAGTTTAGCAAAATTGAGCATCGCTTAAAAAATTAAGCCTGACTTACCAGCTGCCCCAGGTTGCCTGAGAGAGTCCTAATTTGCCCCATTTCTGGTTCCAAGGCAGCTGAGGCTGAGGGCTTGTCTACACTACCGCTTCAGTTGATATAAGTTACGTCGCTCAGGGATGTGAAAAAAACCACCACCACCCCGAGCAATGTGACTTACATCCACTTAAAGTACTGTCTACACCGCGGCGGGTGGGTGGGAGATGCTCTCCCACAACATAGCTTCTGCCTCTCATTTATGTGGAGTAATTATGTCCCCGAGAGAGCACATGAGGCAGCGACGCTGATCTAGCACGGTAGTGAAGACAAGCCTTGGGTAAGAGTTTAGTGCTGCTGCTCCCCAGGTGCCAGCAGACGGTCCCTTTGTGCAGAAGCTGTCTAAGAAACAAATGCTGCCTTTCTTTCTTCTTCACCATCTGTCTGGCTGTTCGCACTCTATGCCTCCACCTCTCATTGCAACTGTTCCTCTTCTAGTTTTGTCTCTGATTCTGCCACATGCAGCAGGGGAGGCAGGTACCAGTCCTAGTCCTCATCAGTAGCAACACTGTGAGCTTCTCTTAAGGTGTACACAAACACCTTCCTTCTGTCAGGAAGTTAACAGCAGCAATAAGGGCCAGCTTCAGTATAAGTAGGGTCCCTCTTGCCAAATAACTAAACTGATGTCTCGAGCTCCCTCCCAGAAACCTGGGAAAGTTAAATGCACCCTAGCCCTTAACAGACTGAACTTTCTTGTGCACAAGCTCTCTGCAAATGCGTACGCAGAAGGAGATCTTTATTAGGGGACCCAGTGCTAAAGTTGGGAAAACGCAGCACCAGTATATGCAAATAAACCCAACCCATTTCAGCAACTTTGGTGGTAGTCTGCCTAAGTTCCGTCCCCTCTGCTATGGGAGTCCCCTGACTGTACTGCCTCACCCATCCACCAAGACCCACTCATTGTTGGAATCGGTAGGCCAAGTGTCTCTTTGCAGGTCTTCTTCAGTCCCAAAGGAGCAGCTTGCCTGGTCCTGCTTAGAGGTACCACTACCTAACCCATTTTAATAAGTCAGGTTTACTAAGGAATGTCCATTCAATGAACTGCTGTCCCCTTCACTGTCCCACACCCTAAAGTTCTTTGAATTGTCTGGTGTGGCAAAGTCCTTGGTCTGCAGTGTTTCTCACAGTGAAGTGTACTAAGAGGGCTAAGCACCTTCAGTAGCACTCTGGCTGCTTAGATATTAGCTCTTTGTTAGCGATGGTCTAAACTGAGCATTTCTAGTTCACAAGAAATTTTCACATTTTAAATTTTTTCATTCTGACTTGGACCAAACCCATGTTTTGACATTTTCCTGTGAACCTGAAATTCCAGAAATGGTTTGTTTTGAAAATGCTGACTCAGAGTGTTTCTGAAATGAAAAAGTCTCCCATAGGCTGCATGAAATTGATAGGATTCTTGTCTTGACAGGAATCTTGATAGGATTCAGGAGTGAGCAGCAGTAAACCTGACAAGAATCCTGCCAGTTTCACCACAAACTGCCAGGGACTGGATTACAGGATTTGTGGCTAGGCGCTGCCCTGCTATACGGACTACCTGAGCTGGGGATGCCAGGACTTCCAGAAAGACAGGCCAAATGGCTCCCCAAACCCAGGGAGCCAGCTGGCCTGGGAGTCTGGAAGCCCTGGTCTCCACATCCCAGGACAGTCTGTAGGGTGGGGCTGCCCAGGAGCTTCATTTGGGAAATCCATCCCAAGACTTCCTGGCTCCGTGCCGGGAGGTCCTGAGAATCCCACAGTTTCCAGGTTATGGCTCCACAGCTTTATCCTAGAAGCCCTGGGAACCTCAAGATTTCCAGGCTACTTGCTATGGAGACTGGAGCCAAGCCATAATTAGAGTGGGGGCTTCCAATGTTTCCAGGCTCCTGGCTCCATGCCAGAGAGGAGGTGCCTTGGAACCATAGACACGGGAAGCCCTGGGGTCTCTATCCCCAAAGCTAGCCACACAACAGGCCTGCCCCAGGACTGTGGACACTTGCCACTACATAAAACAACATATTTTCCCCTAGCTTCATTCTTGGAAATGGTTGAACCATTTTGGCTAAAACTCCCAGAAATAATTCACCCTGCAGCAGAACCCCAGCATGGAAAATTTGAGCCCAAATGCTTAAAGTTTGGCAAAGTTATAACTAAAAACAGGGTGTGATAATGGGAAGTGTTAGACCACCTTCACTGTAGGTGGTACTATCAGCCTTACCTAACATAAGATACTTGTAAAGCAATAAATAATACATGTAGGAGACCAATATACTGTGTGGTGAATGCGGTAACACGTGTAAATAAGTAGAGCCCCTTTAGTTCAAAGAGCTGAGGAGGGCAGGACAGGAAGGGGATACATCCCAGGACAAGGGAAAACAGGACACCAAGGAATACCTCACAGGGAAAAGAGACACTCCAGTGGGAAGGGGGGGTGAGGGCATGGGGATGGACGACCCCAGGAGAGCACACTAACAAGGTAAGGGAAAAGAAATGGGGAGCTTCATATAGCAAAGCCTACTGGACAAAAAATGGGTAGGCTCTAGGATCTCCGGAGTTCTAATCCTGGCTCGGCTGCTGTCTTGTTATGCAGCTTTGGCTAAGACATTGGCACTCTCTCTGCTCCTTTCTGCCTACATAAAGCGGGCTAGGGATGCTTGCCTGCTTCACAGCAGAGTTGTGAGCATTAAATAGCATTTGTACAGTGCTTTGAAGCTGTAAGTGATACAGTGGGTAAGTGCTAAGTATGATGATGATAAGCATGTTCAGCTGATAATGGCTCTTTGTAACCTGCAGTTTAATTCTAGCACTCTGAGCCTCAGAAATGGAAAGTGTGATTTCATAGTGAACTAGTATCTGTTTAGACTTGCCCTCCTAAAGAGACAGGTAAGGTTTGCACAGCATGAACTAGGGGAAGGGTGATGGGAGGGCAGAGCACCGCACAGGAATTAGGAGTCAGAGTGCCTGGCTATGCTAATAAAGAGTAAAGATGAAAGCGCTTTGAACTTAAAGAATTTGAAAAAATAATATCCCAGCAAGAGCCACATAAAAAGTTCTGAACATTTTGTTACTGAGGAAAAGTCATTCATAAAAAAGTTTGAACATAACAGGTTTTTGGTGACGCTTTGCATAAATGTTTGTCTCTGTTCCAGCAGCATTTTATAACTTGTCTCATACAACAGAAAAACAAACTTTAGTAACGGTTTAGTTTGTTTTAAAAAATGGTGCTCATAAAGGATTTCAGACTGATAGCTCTGTGGACAGCAAAACCCTCTGTTTATCTACTGGACATGGGCAGTGGCAGGGAATATGTTCCTCAAACCTGTTGGGGGGTCAGATCTAAAGCCCGTTGAAAACAGTGGAATCATTGACTTGGATAGACTTTCTTTCTTTCTTTCTTTCTTTCTTTCTTTCTTTCTTTCTTTCTTTCTTTCTTTCTTTCTTTCTTCAGCCCATCATTGTGGTACCTGAGCATCTTACACATCAAATCAATAGCAATGGCCCTGATCAGGCCCTTGGAGAGATATGAATCTCTGCGGGACACAATGGAACACCCAGACTTCTTTGATTTGACCTCATCCTCAACTTGACCAAATGTTAGTCAGGCAGAGAAAAACTTATGAAAAACCATGACTGGATTTGGATGTTTTACTCCCTTCGCTGAGAGACGCATGTCTAAGGTCAGACAGAGAGAGCTATTCATATCATCCATTGGATTCTGTTTTATGTGCCTTAGTATCAACTAGTGGTTGGGGAGAGGCAAATGGACAGGCTATTAAATGACTATCTTCAGGAACTGATCTATCAGCCGCAGGCAGATATATTTATAGGCTTGAGGGGCCAGCCCCTTTACAAATAAAAAGCAATTTATTTAAAAAAATATTGGCACTGTTGATCACATGGGCTACCAGCCTGTCCTTCCCTGCTCCCAGCTGTAGAGGAGACTGTTACTGTAGCCTGGAGCCCAGGCAGGAGCTTAAAAGTAATAGTTGCTGGAAGTGTCCAGGGTTTCAGGTGACAAAGCTCTACTACTGGATGCTGCAGCCTGGGGAAGGTGAGGAGCTCATTGTCAGGCACTGCCCATCTTTCTGATTCATTGTGTTGGAACATGGAGGAGGGTCTAGCTGATCAACTGTCACAGAGCAGAACCTGCCACTGTGCAGCACTTGTGTAGCCCAGAGGGATGGTGGACAAAGTTATGAGAATTCCTGAGACACTTGTACAACCCACTGAACCTTGTGTGACTAGGGATGCCAACTTTCTAATCACACAAAACCAAACACCCTTGCCCCGCCCCCTACCCCGACTTCTCTGAGGCCTTGCCCATGCCCCGCCCCTTCTCCAAGGCCCTGCCCCGGCTCGGTCCATCCCCCATTCCTCCATCACTTTCCCCCATCCTCATTCACTTTCACCAGGCTAGGGCAGGGGGTTGGGGGGCGGGAGGGAGTATGGTCTCTGGGCTGGGAGTGCAGGATCTTGGGTGGGGCTGGGGATGAGGGGTTTGAGGTGTGGAAGGGGACTCCAGGCTAGGGCAGGGGGTTGGGGTGTAGGAGGGTTTGAGGGCTCCAGCTGCAGATGGGGCCAGGGATGAGTAGTTTGGGTGCAGGAGGGGGCTCTGGGCTGGGGCAGTGGGTTGGGGTGCAGGAGGGGGTGAGGGTTCTGGCTGTGGGTGTAGGCTCTGGGGTGGGGCCAGGGATGAAGAGTTTGGGGTGTGGAAGGAGACTCTGGGCTAGAGCACGGGATTAGGGTGTGTGGAGGGGGAGGGCTCCAACTGGGGGTGCAGGCTGTGGGATGGGTCTGGGGATGAGGGGTTTGGGGTGCAGGAGGAGGTTAGGGCCCCAACTGGGGATGTAGGCTCTAGGGTGGGGCCGAGGATGAGGGATTTGAGATGTGGAAGGGGACTCCAGGCTATGTCATGGGGTTAGGGTGTGTGGTGGGGGATGAGGGCTCTGGCTGGGGGTGAAGCCGGGGATGAGGGGTTTGGGGTGCGGGCGAGGTTATGGGGTCCTGGCATCACTTGCCTTGGCTCCGGGAAAAAAGTGGCCACCCGGTCCCTGCGGCCTCTAAGCGTACAGTACAGTACAATATAAATCTGAGACTACTCCTTCCTTTCCCTTATTATGCTACTGTTTCTTTAAGCTATCAATTAATTCTGTAGTTAGAGTTGGGGCGTGGTTTGGTTTCTTTTTTAACAGGGTATTTTGGCTAAATAACCTGCTAGTTTTCACTTCAGTATAAATCAAGTAGTTTGCTCCCTTACAACTAGCAAATGTTATTGGGAATGTTTCTTTGAAAAATGTAAATTTGTTGTTTTAGGAATGGTTGCTGATTCAGGAAAAAATTGAAAGCAAAAGAAGTAGAATAAAAGCTGGGCAGGGAATCAAGACAGACCTAAAAATTCCAGATGTAAGGAAGTCACCCTGAAGAAATCTTTTAAGGTGCCTGTATATATATAACTCAGTGACTTGCCCTCATTTGGGATATTGTATTGGTTACCTCATCTCAGAAAGGATATTTTCCAAACTAGAGGGGGTTCAGAGACCAGTGATGAAAACTATTCAGGGCTTGGAAAAGCTCTCATTAGAAGAGAGATTGAAAAGATTGGGATTGTTAACCTTACAGAGGAACTGACTAAGAGGGGATCAGGTAAAAGTATATGAAATAATTAATGACTTAGGGAAGGGTGATTGACAGCTTTCTCTCTAATCTCCACAAGAACAAGGAGATATTCAATGACATTGCAAAGTGGCAAATACAGAAAGGAAATATTTATCCAGACAGCTCACTGTGAGCCTGTGGAACTCATTGCCACAAGATATCACAGAGGCCGAGAGTTAAGCAGGTTCAGAAAGGTATTAGATATTTATCTGAGTAACAAGACTATCCTGTTAAAATAGAAAACATTTAAAAAACCAAGAGGTTTGGAAGGGATAAAACCCCTCAAGCTTCAGAGTATAAACCAATCTCTAACTCTTTGGGTTTGGAGAAAATTTACCTTACGTGCATGTTATCCCATAACTGGTTACTAAAGAGTTCATTCCTCTGAAGCATCTGGCACTGGTTTAGGTGGGCTGCTAGTCTGATACAGTCTGACAATGCCTCTGTTCCGCTATTCATGCAGCAAGGATGACACTAAACAGAGGAAGTACTTTTGCAGTGAGAGAAAACCAACATGAATTTCCGGTGAGAGGAAGAAATATAGTAAAGGAATTCAAAATTGCGCAGGAATAGATGATGTAACAGGGAAAATGCAGGAAGTCAGAAAAAAGTCCAGGATCAGATGGGATCCATTCCAGAATACCAAAGGAAGTATCTGAAGAGCTGAGAGCCTTGAGATAATATAGAAATACAAATCAAGAGAGGAGCCTAGCAAAAACCAGAATGAAGCTATTATAATTCGTACATAAGCTAAGGGAGATCCAGCAACCTACAGACATGTAAGTCCCCACCACAGAAGTGGAGAAAAGGCTGGGGACAAAATGGCAGATCGCTTGAGTAAAGGGGTGAATGGGAGGTTACTTGGAACATTCTGTAGGTCAGTTACAGCTAAACTGAAATCTGATGTCTATGGAAGAGGCAGCACATGTTGTAACTGTTTCATGCTATGAGCAACCCTGAGAAAGAATCATGCCTTAGAATCACAGTTCCTTCCCTGGCTCCTCCCTGAACTCTTGGAGGAGACTGTTTTGCTATAGCCCATTAGGGTATGTTTACATTGGGCTCCTGGGGCTTAGGCAAAGGGCTGTTTAATTGTGGTGTGGATGCCAGAGCTCTGGGACCCTCCCACCTCACAGGCCCAGCATTCTCCATCCCCCAACAGCTCAACTCCACTAACTGGTGCACTGAGGGGAGAGGGCAGGTTCCTTGGCTCCCTCCACCCATGCCTCACACAGCTGCACAACTGGGAGGAGATAGCAGCTCTGGGGAGCCTGCTCTTCCCCCTGCACACAAAGCGGCAATGCTGGTAGGCTGCACAGGGGAGTGGGGCTGGCCCTTACTCTGCTGCATAGCCTCCAAGTCCAGGTACAATTTGGCCTTTAGAAGATTAAAGTTACTTGTGGCAGAGAACTAATTGTAAGCTGTCACTTCTCATGAATGGAAGCAGAGACTACGGAGAAGTGAGCTTTACAGGAGATAGATTTTAGGCACTTTTTATATCAATATCTTATCATGGTAATGCTTGATGTGGGCAATGGAGCCTCTTGATGTGTGGCATGCATTTTTTCCTAATGAGTTTTACATTGCATGTTGCACATACTTACATGTACTTACATAAGCTGTATTTTCTCTGGCAGCACCGTTTGAATTCTGGACTTGTCTAAACAGCAGTTGCTCATATGCTGCTGTGTTTTAGTTTGCTTTTTCTGCTTCCTCCTGTAGTTCTTTTTAAGATCACTTGGTCTTTTTTTTTTTTTTTTCTGTTTATCTCGACATGCTGCACAGTGTGTGTGGTGTTTGATTGTTACATAAAAGGTCTCCTACTGGGATCATCAGTGCAGTCCTACTTTATATATATATATTTATAAACTGAGCCTAAAATAAGGAAAATGAGCTTTAACTATTAAAACAAAATCTGAATGAATTGCAGTGTGGCAATACAAATAAAATTGCAATTTCTTTTCCCCTGAAAAACAGTAATTTGGTTATCAGTGTATTTAGTAAACAAAACTCTCTTTTATTGACATAACAGGAAAGTTACAACACTGAACAATTATGTTGTTGTCCTGGGCAGGCACACCCCCCCCATACACACACACACACCACCACCACAAATAGGTCTTGAGTTTCCTGTGAGTTTCTTTTAAGTAGTTACAAGGGAGAACTTTTTTTTTTCCTGTGGTTCATAAAAAAGAAACACTTCCTAAAGCTTCTTTTTAAGCAAAACAATGGAACAAACCAATGTTTGCTGTATGAACTGCCAAAGCACAAAGGATGCACAGTGGGCTTTTTTTAGAGCAGGAAGTTTTGTTATTGGAAACTACTACTGTAACATCCCCTGTCCTTGCACTACGCAACCACTGTCTTGTCCTGGAAGCAGTGTTTCTTTATTTGCCTCATCAAACTGGCACAGGCAACCTTCTCCTGCACTTTGTGGGTTTTGTTCCGTCCTGAATGTACTCCCACTTAATCTCCATCTGGACTGAACTTGGTTCACAGTAAACAAACTGCTTGAGTCTTGTATTCCATTGATTCCTGTGTTTGCACAGGTCAGGGCCTAATGCTCGAATGCTGAATTTGTGAATTGCCTCCTGTTTTCCACTGACTGTTTTGAAATTGGAGTGTTATATGTTACAAAGAGCCTTGAAGTGTTTTCAGGTGCAACTATTTCTTTCCAAAACTCTCCTTTATGTGTTCACAGGACTATGCTGTTTCCCTGTAGCTTAGTTATATGTTTAGGGAAGAGCTAGAAATGATTATTAAATCACTTATGGAAGTTAATTAGCCATGAACAAAATTTGTTTTGCTTATTTTGACTGTGCTGTTTTGCGAGACAAAGGTGGTCCGGTGTGCTAAATCAAGCAGCAAAATGTGTTTAATTTTAGTGAAAGCCTTCTCCTGAGTGCATGAGTGGGAATAAATGTAGTAGTCAAAACAAGTCTCTCCTGTTTTCGCTACAATATTTGAGAAGAATTTTATCTCATTTCTTTTTAAAAACACAGTACTAACATAGGGTTTTAGCTTGGTCAAATTTCTTTTCCAAGCTACCATAAGGTAGTCCATTTCTCCTTATATGGCGGTCACTAAAGTCAAAGTATTCCTTTTTTCCAAAAAAAAAAAAGTCAACTAGCTTTAATATCAGACACTATATGATGGTAGCTTTTTGTCCCAGGAGCATTCCTTTATTATACATATGTAATGCGGTCATGATTGTGTACCTTGTGTCCTTCTGTGTTTTTCAAATGATTTTTAAGGCTCATGTATTTTAACTTTGTTAAGTAACTGAATTCTTTTTTTCTCTTCTTAGAATTGAGGAACTGAAAATGGGCACCACTCAAATCAATATGTCAGGTACCTCACTCATTAACGGTATCATCAGTGCTGAACTCAAGACACACAGACCCCGGGTGATGTCCAAAAGTGGTCACAGCAATGTGAGGATTGACAAAGTAGATGGTATATACCTGCTTTACCTTCAAGATTTGTGGACAACGGTTATAGACATGAAGTGGAGATACAAACTTACCCTGTTTGCTGCTACTTTTGTGATGACCTGGTTCCTCTTTGGAGTTATCTATTATGCCATTGCATTTCTTCATGGAGATTTAGAAAGGGATCATTTTCCCCCCAAACATATGCCTTGTGTCAAGGAAGTAAATTCACTAACTGGGGCATTTCTCTTTTCTTTGGAGTCACAGACAACTATTGGTTATGGCTTTCGTTTCATCACAGAGGAGTGCCCTCATGCCATATTCCTCCTAGTTGCTCAGCTGGTCATCACAACCTTGATTGAGATCTTTATCACTGGTACCTTCTTGGCCAAAATTGCAAGACCTAAAAAACGGGCTGAGACTATTAAGTTCAGTCATTGTGCTGTAATTACCAAACACAATGGAGAGCTTTGCCTTGTGATCAGAGTGGCAAATATGAGGAAGAGTCTTCTGATTCAGTGTCAGCTTTCTGGGAAACTTCTTCAAACCTATGAAACCAAAGAAGGGGAAAGGATCCTGCTCAACCAAGCCAGTGTCAAATTCCATGTTGACTCCTCTTCAGAAAGTCCTTTTCTGATTTTACCTTTAACCTTTTACCATATATTGGATGAGAGTAGCCCTTTAAGAGATCTCACACCCCAAAACCTAAAAGAAAAAGATTTTGAACTGGTTGTCCTCTTGAATGCCACAGTAGAATCCACTAGTGCCGTCTGCCAAAGCAGAACTTCTTATATACCAGAGGAGATCCACTGGGGTTATGAGTTTGTGCCTGTGGTTTCTCTCTCTCAAAATGGAAAATATGTTGCTGATTTTAGTCAGTTTGAGCAAATCAGAAGAAATGTAGACTCTACTTTTTATAGCATGGACTCTGAAAAACAGAAACTAGAAGAGAGATACAGACAGGAAGATGAAAGAGAGAGAGGTCTGAGAACAATATTGTTACAGCAAAGCAACGTGTGATTGTATGAGCAAACTTTAACATTAGTAATGCCTATTTACAAACTGAAACAAAAGCATACATTATATACTGTATGGCTCTTAAGAAAATGCAGCAGAGACCTCTTAAGCAAGTGCCTTGGTATAGAGTAAATCTGTCCTTTTGTGAAGTCAAGTTGTTAATCGAGTATTTGTTTTAGTTAGGTGGGATTTCTTTGTTTATCATAATGACTTAACAGAGTTGGATTTATTTTGAGAATCTGCCTTGTACCAGCTGTAAGATCAGACATACTACTTTCCATTTGGTAAGTGGAGTTTGATACTGTGAGAAGATTTCTTCACATAGATATTTGGAATGATTTAATTATAACAGTGGGATCTCAAAGTTAGCACACAGTGCTTTCAGAAGGAAATAGGCTCCTTTAAAATGTTTATTTTCATACCAGTGCTTTATTTTCTTTAAGTGGTCTTAACTAAGTTAATGTGAGAGACCTGTGGTTCAATCAATGCAGACATACTATAGCTCTGGTAAACACATTCTTTTATCTTGAATGAGGGGAAATGACTTGTACGCTAATAGCCCTGCTGGGTTTTGTTAAAAGGGTGTTCTCAGCTCCATTAGGGACCATTAGTTTCTTGAACACTCATTTGGTTTTTTTACCATGTTAAAGGCAGGCTTGCATATAACATCTAGGGAGGGAGCTGCAGACAGTTAACACTGAATCAAAACAGTAATTAACTAAGTTAAAACTGGCTTTGCCAAAACTTTTATTTTCATAAAGTGTAAATCATTTCTATTAGCAGCCTAACAATACATTTCTGAAGGTTGCTTGTTTTGCCATGGGTCATATTTCATTTTTGTTCAATGAAATCTTGATGACATCTGTAGCCAATATTTACTGTTTCTGGCCAGATTAATGGACAAACATTCCTCTGATCCATTTTGGTTTTGGTGTATTAAACCATTCTATTAATAAAGGAATGTAATTTGAATGATTTCTGATTTCTTTGTGGTGTAGTCAGAGGGTGTGGTAGTTAGGATATGCTTGGCATATTAATTTACACACAGCAAAAGCAAAGATTACAGATTGACTCACTTTAATTAGTCAGGGAATGGGGAGAAAGCTGTGGAGCAGTGGTGAATTGGAAACATACTTTCGGCATGAAGAACAGCTATCTGATATAATTTAGAAATGAGTTTCCTTTCAGCCCCATGTGTGCTTTTGCCAGTGGCAGTGGTGAGCTCCAGAGGCCCTGATCTGGCAAACCTAGTACATAGAAAAGTCCTTGTTGATCTGAGTGTGAACTTTGGGTGTGTCATGTATGCAGGCTGGGCCTAGGTCGGTGAAGCACTGGGTCTTTCCATTAAGGTAAATCATTTTTGAGTTCCCTCCAAGCCCTACATTTCTATGATTTTATGCTAAGAAAAAATTTAGCTCACTTGCTCATGACCGGAATTAGAGCTGGGCAAACTCTAAAGCAGGGATCTCCAACTCAAATCACCACGAGGGCCACATGAGGACTAAAACATTGGCCTGAGGGCTGCATCACTGACACCTTTTCATATAAAGTTACAAAAGCCCACCCCTAGCTCTGCCCCCACTCCACCCTTTCCATGAGACCCCACCTCTGCCCCACCTCTTCCCACCGCTTCCCCGCCCCCATTCCAACCCCTTCCTCAAAGTCCCCGCCCCAACTCTGCCCCCTCCCTGTCCCTATTCCAACCCCTTCCCCAAATCCCTGCCTCTTCTCCACCTCCTCCACATGAACAAATATGAAGAAATTTCAGCCTATGGGTTGTTTATGAGCTAGTTGCTTTGTCAATGTCTTCAGCTCCTTGTTACTAGTTTTTCATTCTGTTAAGCGGCTACCTTCCGCTACATCCCTGGGTATCTTAGAAACAGGAAAAAAGAAATTAAAGAGATTTCGAGAGGGCCTTGAACACTTATGGTGGGATCCAAAAGGTACTTAAGTGCCTAAACCCCCAGACTTAGGCACCTAAGTCTCAGGGTTAGGTGTCAAAATCCCAGTTTTCACTTCACTGTGATCCACAAAACTCCTTCCAAACCCTGAAAGCGCTAAACTCACTTGGCACCAAAGTTTTCAGGGTAGAAGTTCCATAGGTGCCTATGTTACTGCCTCTGAGCACAAGCACCATTGCCTCACCCTAGGTGTCTGGAATCCAGATGCCTATCTCCCACCTAAGCCCCAGAGTGAATCACGAACTGAGAGAGGATAGGCATTCAGTTACCTATCTCATGTGCAGGGCCCAATCTAACAGGCAGCCTCTGAGCTTGTCTACTGGATCGGGATCCATTGGTCTCTCTAGCCCAATGACTATTTAATGATTTACCTACAGTGGAACAGTCATTGAGCTAGAGAGCGAGAGAATGACTCCCTAGCCTGGTGGTTAGGGCATGCTTCCGGGACATGGGAGAATCAGGGGCCAGTCCCCCTGCTCTGATTGCTCTTTCATTATTTATCCCCAGTGGAACAGCTTCAACAGAAGAGACCCCACATCAGGCTATCCCATATCTCATGCTTAGAGGAACCTCCTAAGAGGTGGAAGATCCCTGTTCAAATTGTTTCCCCCCTCTGGAAGAGAGGGAGGAATTGAACCTAGGTCTCCCACATCCCAGGTGAGTGGCAGCACCACCTCTTGCTCTAGCCATTTTGTTTGGAGGCAGGTGCCTAACTCATTTCTGCAAGAAATGCCTTAGCCATCTAAGCTGCCTGACCCTAAAGGGTGGATTCCTGTTTGTGAATTGCTGAGTAGGGCTAGATGCCTATCTCTGAGAGCGGGGATGGGCTTAGCACACGCTCCTCTGATCGGTGTCCCCCTATTACCTAGCTTAGGTGGCTCCCTGTCTATCTTTGGTAGCTTTTGTGGATTCCATTGTGAAGTGCCTGTCTCTCTCCATTCATTATATAGGGACCCTAGACACTTAACTCAGCTTTGTTGTTCCTGTGATTTTTCTAGGCATCTAAAAGTTAGGCACCATGATACTCAGTTTTGCAAAGCCTAAGTCCCTTTGTGGATCCCACCCTTAGTGTATAGCACTGTGCAAATGCATTTGCTTTCTGAAGAAATGCAAAACTTCTTGCAAAAATGGCTCTCATGTTTGTATAGACAAATAAAACGGTCCGTGTGCACTGGAGTGAATTCATGATTTTATATTCAAACAAATCTCCACCGTTATATTTGGTAGTATGTATTTTCCCAGCTCCAGTGAGAACACTTCCTATGACAGATTGCTCTCAATTCAAAACAGATATGACTGTGCGTCGATCATGTCTGATCCATAATGTAAAGCAGGACAAAAGAAGGTATTGTGTAGATAGTAGAACTTGCATATTCAATATTAAAATTCTGCCTGGCTGGAATATAACTATTTATCTGTCACACTTATGTACATTATTACATGAATAATGGAACATTATGCTCTTACTAGGCTGGTCAGCCATCAGCCTATTCTGTGAAAATATTAGATTACCAGTTCAGAGTCTTCTTAATGGAGAAGATTTCTGCTGAACTTCCTGTACCTAACTGGCTTGGAAAAACTTTTGAAACATTTCCAGTGCTTCATATAGTCTGTCAGCGGAGGCTACTTAGAATTCTGAGTCACCGCATGGTAAACAGAAACAAAACAATGTAATCCACAAGTAGCACAGCAACTATATTTTGTATATATTTTTAATAATAAACTTTTTGATGACTATTGCACGTTGCAACAGATTGCCTAAGCTGTATTAAATTCATTCAATTTTACCTTCTTTGATCATCAGCCTGAACAAGATGTGATATGATGTCTGACATCATTAGAATTGATAGGCGCTAAGTTCTGTATATAGATGTAGGTATCTGCTAGAAGTTTGGAGCAGACACACCAACATCAGATGAATATTTTCATAAACAAGATACTATGGGCCTGATTCTGTACTCCATTAAATCTACTGTCCTCTAGTGGAGACTTAGACCTGGAGCTTTAAAGGAGCGTGTATATTTTCAATATTTGTGCATAGCTTTTCTACTACGAATTGTTAGCCTCCCATTGTCCAAAGTCTCCCATTCCAAAGTCTCTCCCCCTATACTGTACATGTTACGGATCTAATTGTTTGATTTCAGATAGGGTAACAACTTACTCACTTTCCTCTGCTAAGATGATATACCCTTGGATCACTGAGAAGAGTAAGATTTCACTTAACAGTTGTGCCCAAAACAACAAAAGTTAGGTGATTATTGCTTATCCTTTCATCAAAGAAACTTGTAAAATTGTGTGCGAAAATGTACCCATTGCAGTGCTCAAGATTAAGAAATGACTCAGAATAAATCTGAAAATCCACAAATAGGAATAATGTATGTAATGCCTGCTCAACTGCTAACCTTGCGATCTATGGCAAGAAAAGGGAGGGCTATTTTCACAGAGATCCTTAACAATTCTCTGAGAATGTTGCATTAAGTAGGAGAGGTCTTTAAGTAAAAGTCTTTATGTTATCCTACACTAGGACATATCTTGGATGGAATAATACATATTATAGTAATGGTTTCACCTAACCAATGAAGGATGCCTGTTGTGTGCCATGAAGAGATTATCATTGAGCATGAGTCTGCAGACTACTGTTTTCCTCTTGAGAAAACTGCAATGAACAAAGTTCCCTGGCCTTAGCTTGCCTCACTACCAATATCCTTTGGCTTGGATCACTCTCTTTGTAAAAGCCTCAATGTGTGCCCATTAGGCGTTTGACTAAGAACAGATCTGAAAACTAACCATAATTCTCAAAGAGATCCCTACACTTTTTTCTTCTGATTTCTTCTCTGAATTCATTTGGCCTGATTTACTGTTCACAGAGTGTCGTTTGGATCAGAATAGCGGGAAGTAATTTGTGGGATTCCTGAAGGGTGAGAAACTACACAAATATCAAGAAGCTCTACTCCCCCAGTACATACTGTGCCATCTTTTACTTGTCAAATAATAATGCAAACTCTTAACAAAATATAGAGCAAAAGAGGAGAAGGAAAGAAACACCGTCCTCTGAGAGGAGGTCTTTAAGATATTAAGGTTAAAGTATTAAAGGTTAAGATCTAGTGTTAGAGTCACAAAAGGATTTGGGCACCTAACCAGGGGTGGCTCCAGGCCCCAACATGCCAAGCACGTGCTTGAGGCGGCATGCTGTGGGGGGCGCTCTGCTGGTCACCAGGAGGGTGGCAGGCGGCTCCGGTGTACCTTCCGCAGGCACGCCTGTGGAGGGTCCGCTGGTCCTGCGGCTCTGGTGGACCTCCCGCAGGCACGCCTGCGGAGGATCTGCTGGTCCTGCGGCTCCGGTGGTCCACCAAAGCCGCGGGACCAGTGGACCCTCCACAGGCATGCCTGCGGGAGGTACACCGGAGTCACCTGCCGCCCTCCTGGTGACCGGCAGAGCAGCCCCCGTGGCATTCCGCCCTGCTTGGAGTGGCAAAATGTCTAGAGCCACCCCTGCACCTAACTGCCACTTTAGGGCCTAAATCCCAGAATCAGGCAGCTGAAGGCAACTAAATTTGCTCAATGCCTAAATGTTTTCAGTATATATTCCCTAAGCACCTGTGTTTCTGCCTCTGAGTGTGTGAACTACCCCCCAGTAGCCAGATGACTAAGGGAGTGTCTACACTACGAAATTAGGTTGAATTTATAGAAGTCGGTTTTTCAGAAATCTTTTTCATACAGTTGATTGTGTGTGTCCCCACAAAAAATGCTCTAAGTGCATTAAGTCATCGGACTGCATCCACAGTACCGAGGCTAGCGTCGACTTCCGGAGCGTTGCACTGTGGGTAGGTGTGGGTAGCTATCCCACAGTTCCCTCAGTCTCCACTGCCCATTGGAATTCTGGGTTGAGATCCCAATGCCTGATGGGGCAAAAACAGTATCGTGGGTGATTCTGGGTATATGTCGTCAGGCCCCACCCAACCTTCCTCTGGGAAAGCAACGGCAGGCAATCGTTTTGCGCCTTTTTTCCTAGGTTACCTGTGCAGATGCCATGCCACAGCTAGCATGGAGCCCGCACAGCTGACTGTCACCGTAAGTCTCCTGGGTGCTGGCAGACGTGGGACTCCATTGCTACACAGCAGCAGCAGCTCATTGCCTTTTGGCAGCAGACAGTGTGTTACAACTGAGAGCTGTTGGCATCGTATTCCTGGGTGTCCTTTCAACTGACCTAGGTGAGGTCAGTCAGGAACGCCTGGGAAGATAAGAGAGTGACTCAACCAGGTCATTCCTGATGAGCACTCAGGAGCTGACCATGGCTAGCAGTCAAACTGCACCATCTGCTGCCACCCTAAAGATGTAAAAGATAGATGGACTGGATCAAAACAAGAAATAGACCTGATTTGTTTTATATTCATTTGCTTCCTTCCTCTCTCCATGAAATCAACAGCCTGCTAAACCCAGGGTTTTGAATTCGATCCTTGAGGGGGTCATTCTGTGAGACAGTTGTTTGTGTTTCTCCTTGATGCAAAGCTGCCCCCTTTGTGGACTAATTCCCTGTAAGCCATGTTGTCAGTCTCCCCTCCCTTCATCAGAGCAATGGCAGACAATCGTTTTGTGCCATTTTTCAGCCCAGACGCCATAGCACTGGGATCACGGAGCCCACTCAGATCACCGCGGCAGTTATGAGCACTGTAAACACCACACACATTATCCTTGAGTATATGCAGAACCAGAACCTGCCAAAGCAAAACCAGGCGAGGAGGCAACAGTAGCGCGGTGACGAAAGTGATGAGGACATAGACATGGACATAGACTTCTCGCAAAGTATTGGCCCCGGCAGTGTGCACATCATGGTGTTAATGGGGAAGGTTCACGGTGTGGAATGCCACTTCTGGGCCCGGGAAACAAGCACAGACTGGTGGGACCGCATAGTGTTGCAGGTCTGGGAGGATTCCCAGTGGCTGTGAAACTTTCAAATGTGTAAGGGCACTTTCATGGAACTTTGTGACTTGCTTTCCCCTGCCCTGAAGCACCAGAATACCAAGATGACAGCAGCCCTCATGTTTGAGAAGCGAGTGACGATAGCCCTGTGGAAGCTGGCAACATCAGACAGCTAGCAGTCAGTCAGGCATCAGTTTGGAGTGGGCAAAACTACTGTGCGGACTGCTATGATCCAAGTAGCCAACGCAATCAAAGAGCTGCTGATATCAAGGGTAGTGACTCTAGGAAATGTTCAGGTCATAGTGGATGGCTTTGCTGCAGTGGGATTCCCTAACTGTGGTGGGACAATAGATGGAACCCATATCCCTAGATGGAACCCATATCTTGGCACCAGAGCACCAAGCCAGCGAGTACATAAGCCGAAAGGGGTACTTTTCAATGCTGCTGCAAGCACTGATGGATCACAAGGGACGTTTCACCAACATCAACATGAGATGACCTGGAAAGGTACATGACGCTTGCATCTTCAGGAATTCTGTTCTGTTTCAAAAGCTGCAGGAAGGGACTTTCTTCCCAGACCAGAAAATAACCACTGGGGATGTTGAAATGCCTATAGTTATCCTTGGGGACCCAGTTTACCCCTTAATGCCATGGCTCATGAAGCCATACACGGGCAGTCTGGACAGTAGTCAGGAGCTCTTCAACTATAGGCTGAGCAAGTGTACAATGGTGGTAGAATGTGCATTTGGACTTTTAAAAGCACGCTGGTGCAGTTTACTCACTCGGATAGACCTCAGCGAAACCAATATTCCCATTGTTATTACTGCTTGCTATGCGCTCCACAATATCTGTGAGAGTAAGGGGGAGACATTTATGGTGGGGTGGGAGAAATGGTCCCAGTTTCACACGCAGAGCCAGGTAGGCAGGCAGACCTTCAGAGTCTCAATGCGTGGATGAGACAATGGTGTAGAGAAGAGGGGTTTATGTTCATTAGGAACTAGGGAAACTTTTGGGATGGGGGTAATCTATACAGGAGAGATGGGCTCCACCTAAACCAAAGTGGAACCAGACTGCTGACACTAAACATTAAAAAGTTTGTAGAGCAGTTTTTAAACTAGGAGATGGGGGAAAGCCGACTGCTGCAGAGGAGCGTGTGGATGGGACTGTCATAAACAGATAGCTAAGGGTTAATATCTCTTTCACCTGAAGCACCTGACCAGAGGACCAATCAAGAAACCGGATTTTTTCAACTCTGGGTGGAGGGAAGTTTGTGTCTAAGTCTTTGTTTTCTCTCTGCCTGCTTTCTCTGAGCTTTGGAGAAGTAGTTCTGTTTTCTAATCTTCTGTTTCTAAGTGTAAGGACCAAGAGATCAGATAGTAAGTTATAGGGTTTCTTTTCTTTGGTATTTGCATGAATATAAGTGCTGGAGTGCTTTGATTTGTATTCTTTTTGACTAAGGCTGTTTATTCAATATTCTTTTAAGCAATTGACCCTGTATTGTGTCACCTTAATACAGAGAGACCATTTGTATGTATTTTTCTTTCTTTTTATATAAAGCTTTCTTTTAAGACCTGTTGAAGCTTTCTTTACTGGGAAATTTCAGGAAAATTGAGTCTGTACTCATCAGGGAATTGGTGGGAGGAAGAAATCAGGGGGGAGATCTGTGTGTGTGTTGAATTTGCTAGCCTGATTTTGCATTCCCTCTGGGGGAATAGGAAAGTGCTTTTTGTTTCCAGGACTGGGAACGGAGAGGGGGAGTCACTCTGTTTGGATTCACAGAGCTTGTGTCTGTGTATCTCTCCAGGAGCACCTGGAGGGGGGAAGGGAAAAAGGATTATTTCCCTTTGTTGTGAGACTCAAGGGATTTGGGTCTTGGGGTCCCCAGGGAAGAGTTTTCAGGGGGACCAGAGTGCCCCAAAACACTCTAATTTTTTGGGTGGTGGCAGCAAGTACCAGATCCAAGATGGTAACTAAGCTTGGAGGTTTTCATGCTAACCCCCATATTTTGGACGCTAAGGTCCAAATCTGGGACTAAGGTTATGACAGGGACACAGACTTCTCTTAGGGGATAGTCTGATGATAGAGATTCTCCAGGTTATAGTCAGGAACAGAGGACGGAAGAGGATAATGTAAGGGCCGGATCAGATGATAAACAGTCACATAAAAAAGAATCTGGCACATCAGAAAAGGGCAGACAAATAAACAGGGACAAGTTTTTAAAGGGCTTGTACACAAATGCTAGAAGTCTAAATAATAAAATGGGTGAACTAGAGTGCCTTGTGATAAAGGAGGATAGTGATATAATAAGTACCACAGAAACCTGGTGGACTGAGAGCAATCAATGGGACACAATCATTCCAGGGTACAAAATATATCGGAAGAACAGAACAGGTCGTGCAGGGGGAGGAGTGGCACTATATGTGAAAGAAAATGTAGATTCAGATGAAGTAAAAAATCTTAAGCGAATCCACATGTTCCATAGAATCGCTATGGATAGAAATTTCATGCTCTAATAAAAATATAACATTAGAGATCTATTATCGACCACCTGACCAGGACAGTAATAGTGATGATGAAATGCTACGGGAAATTAGAAAGGCTATCAAAATTAAGAACCCAATAATAGTGGGGGATTTCAATTATCCCCATATTGACTGGGATCATTTCACTTCAGGAAGAAATGCAGAGATAAAATTTCTCGATACTTTAAAAGACTACTTCATGGAGCAGCTGTTACAGGAACCCACAAGGGGCGAGGCAACTGTAGATTTAATCCTGAGTGGAGCGCAGGACCTGGTCCAAGAGGTAACTATAGCTGGACCGTTTGGAAATAGTGACCATAATACAATAGCATTCAACATCCCTGTGGGAGGAAGAACACCTCAACAGCCCAACACTGTGGCATTTAATTTCAAAAGAGGGAACTATACAAAAATGAGGGGGTTAGTTAAACAAAAGTTAAAAGGTACAGTGACCAAAGTGAAATCCCTGCAAGTTGCATGGGCCCTTTTTAAAGACACCATAATAGAGGCCCAACTTCAATGTATAACCCAAATTAAGAAACACAATAAAAGAACTAAAAAAGAGCCACTGTGGCTTAACAATCATGTAAAAGAAGCAGTGAGATATAAAAAGACTTCCTTTAAAAAGTGGAAGTCAAATCCTAGTGAGGCAAATAGAAAGGAGCACAAACACTGCCATCTTAAGTGCAAGAGCAGAATAAGAAAAGCCAAAGAGGACTTTGAGGAACGGCTAGCCAAAAACTCAAAAGATAATAACAAAATGTTTTTTAAGTACACCAGAATCAGGAAGCCTGCTAAACAACCAGTGGGGCCCCTTGACGATCGAGTTACAGAAGGAGAGCTTAAAGACGATAAAGTCATTGCGGAGAAACTAAATGGATTCTTTGCTTCAGTCTTCACGGTTGAGGATGTTAGGGAGATTCCCAAACCTGAGCCGGCTTTTGTAGGTGACAAATCTGAGGAACTGTCACAGACTGAAGTGTCACTAGAGGAGGTTTTGAAATTAATTGATAAACTCAACATTAACAAGTCACTGGGACCAGAATGGCATTCACCCAAGAGTTCTGAAAGAACTCAAATGTGAAGCTGCGGAACTATTAACTAAGGTTTGTAACTTGTCCTTTAAATCAGCTTCGGTACCCAGTAACTGGAAGTTAGCTAATGTAACGCCATTATTTAAAAAGGGCTCTAGAGATGATCCTGGCAATTACAGACCGGTAAGTCTAATGTCAGTACCAGGCAAATTAGTCGAAACAATAGTTAAGAATAAAATTGTCAGACACATAGAAAAACATAAACTGTTGAGCAATAGTCAACATGGTTTCTGTAAAGAGAAATTGTGTCTTACTAATCTATTAGAGTGCTTTGAAGTGGTCAAAAAACATGTGGACAAGGGGGATCCAGTGGACATAGTGTACTTAGATTTCCAGAAAGCCTTTGACAAGGTCCCTCACCAAAGGCTCTTACGTAAATTAAGCTGTCATGGGATAAAAGGGAAGGTCCTTTCATGGACTGAGAACCGGTTAAAAGACAGGGAACAAAGGGTAGGAATTAATGGTAAATTCTCGGAATGGAGAGGGGTAACTAGTGGTGTTCCCCAAGGGTCAGTCCTAAGACCAATCCTATTCAATGTATTCATAAATGATCTGGAGAAAGGGGTAAACACAGAGGTGGCAAAGTTTGCAGATGATACTAAACTACTCAAGATAGTTAAGACCAAAGCAGCTTGTGAAGAACTTCAAAAAGATCTCACAAAACTAAGTGATTGGGCAACAAAATGGCAAATGAAATTTAATGTGGATAAATGTAAAGTAATGCACACTGGAAAAAATAACTCCAACAATAGGGCAAATTTAGCTACGGCGGGTCAGGAAAAAGATCTTGGGGTCATCGTGGATAGCTCTCTGAAGATGTCCACGCAGTGTGCAGAGGCAGTCAAAAAAGCAAACAGGATGTTAGGAATCATTAAAAAGGGGATAGAGAATAAGACTGAGAATATATTATTGCCCTTATATAAATCCTTGGTACACCCACACCCGAATACTGTGTACAGATGTGGTCTCCTCACCTCAAAAAAGATATTCTAGCACTAGAAAAGATTCAGAAAAGGGCAACTAAAATGAGTAGGGGTTTGGAGAGGGTCCCATACGAGGAAAGATTAAAGAGGCTAGGCCTCGTCAGCTTGGAAAAGAGGAGACTAAGGGGGGATATGATAGAGGTATATAAAATCATGAGTGATGTGGAGAAAGTGGATAAGGAAAAGTTATTTACTTATTCCCATAATACAAGAACTAGGGGTCACCAAATGAAATTAATAGGTAGCAGGTTTAAAACAAATAAAAGGAAGTTCTTCTTCACACAGTGCACAGTCAACTAGTGGAACTCCTTTCCTGAGGAGGTTGTGAAGGCTAGGACTATAACAATGTTTAAAAGGGAACTGGATAAATTCATGGTGGCTAAGTCCATAAATGGCTATTAGCCAGGAAGGGTAAAGAATGGTGTCCTTAGCCTCTGTTCATCAGAGGATGGAGATGGATGGCAGGAGAGAGATCACTTGATCATTGCCTGTTAGCGTCACTCCCTCTGGGGCACCTGGCATTGGCCACTGTCGGTAGACAGATACTGGGCTAGCTGGACCTTTGGTCTGACCCGGTACGGCCGTTCTTATGTTATGTTCTTATTTTGAGGCAAATCGCCTGGCCACTGATTACACGCAGCTGGACACCAGGGCAGTTAGAAGAGTACAGGAGGGCAGCAGTGTGCATGAGAGAAGCTTTGAAAACCAGTTTCATGACTGGCCAGGCTACAGAATGAAAGTTCTGTTTGTTTCTCCTTGATGAACCACACCCCCAGTTCACTCTACTTCCCTGTAAGCTAGCCACCCTCCCCTCCTTCCTTCGATCACCACTTTCAGAGGCAATAAAGTCATTGTTGCTTCACATTCATGCATTCTTTACTAATTCATCACACAAATAGGGGGAAAACTTCCAAGGTAGCCCGGGAGGGGTGGTGGAGGAGGGAAGCACTGGGTGGTGGGGGAGGGTGGATGAGGGGAGGAGGGAAAGACAAGGACACACTGCTCTTTAAACCTTAAAAACTTTAAAACTTATTGGAGGTCAGCCTTCTGTTGCTTGGGCAATCCTCTCGAGTGGAGTGGCTGGGTGGCTGGCAGCCCCCCCACTGCATTCTTGGGCATCTGGGTGAGGAAGCAATGGAACTTGGAGAGAGGGGCTGTTGGTTACACAGGGGCTGTAGCGGTGGTCTGTGCTCCTGCTGCCTTTCCCACAGCTCAACCATACGCTGGAGCACATGAGTTTGATCTTCCAGCAGCCTGAGCATCGACTCTTGCCTTCTGTCAGCAAGCTCATGCCACTTATCATCTTCATCCCGCCACTTATTTTCTTCAGCATGCCACCTCTCCTCACGTTCATATTGTGCTTTCATGCACTCTGACTTTGTCTGCCTTCACACATTCTCTGTGCATTGTGCTCTGTCGGTCTGAGAGGACAGCAGCAGCTCAGAGAACATTTCAATCCAAGTGCGTTTTTTTCGCCTTCTAATCTTCACTAGCCTCTGTGAAGGAGAAACATTTGTAGCTGGTGGAGGAAAAGGGAGAGTGGTTAAAAAGACACATTTTAGAGAAAACTGGGTACACTCTTTCATGTTAAACCTTGCTGTTCACATCAGACAGCACGTGCTTTCGTTACAAGGTCACATTTTGCTCTTGTATTGAGAGCCTGCTGATTTGGTGTGAGAGATCACTCACACTTCACCCATCCCCCCACCGCGTGACTAACAGCGGGGAACATTTCTTTTCAGTCATAGCCAAACAGCCGAGCAGGAACAGGCACCTCTGAATGTCCCCTTAATAAAAGCACCCTATTTCAACCAGGTGACCATGAATGGTATCACTCTCCTGAGGATAACACAGTGAGATAAAGAACGGATGTTGTTTGAATGCTAGCAAACACCGGGACTATTTGCTGCCATGCTTTGTTATGCAATGATTCCCAACTACATGCTATTGGTCTGTATAATACTTATGGAGATGTCCCTGGAGGATTTCTGCTCCATCGTCATCCACGTTAACAGACTTTTCCAGTAGCTGTACTGGCTGCGAATGCCAGGGCAAATTGATCATTAAACACACTTGCTTCTAAATCATATGTAATATTTACAAAGGTACACTCACCAGAGGTCCCTTCTCTGCCTTCAGGGTCCGGGAGCCCGTCTTGGGTAGGTTCGAGGGTTACTGGCTCCAGGTCCAGGGTGAAAAACATATCTTGGCAGTTGGGGAAATCAGTTTCTCTGCTTCCTTGCTGTGAGCTATCTTCAATCTCTTCATCATCATCTTCTTTGTCCCTAAAACCCACTTCCGTGTTGCATGATCCTCTATTGATGGAGTCAAAGCACAGGGTTAGGGTAGTGGTAGCTGCACCCCCTAGCACGGCATGCAGCTCGTCATAGAAGCAGCATGTTCGGGGCTCTGCTCTGCAGCGGCCGTTTGCCTCTCTGGTTTTGTGGTAGGCTTGCCTTAGCTCCTTAATTTTCACATGGCACTGCTGCGCGTCCCTGTTATAGCCTCTGTCCTTCATGCCCTTTGAGACTTTTTCTAATGTTTTGGCATTTTGTTTACTGGAACAGAGTTCAGCTAACATGGATTCATCTCCCCATATGGCGAGCAAATCCCACACCTCCCATTCAGTCCATGCTGGAGCTCTTTTGCGATTCTGGGACTCCATCATGGTTACTCATGCTGATGAGATCTGCACTCACCTGCACCTTGCCACACTGGCCAAACAGGAAATGAGATTCAAAAGTTTGCGGGCCTTTTCCTGTCTACCTGGCCAGTGCATCTGAGCTGAGAGCGCTGTCCAGAGCGGTCACAATGGAGCACTCTGGGGTAGCTCCCGGAGGCCAATACCATCGAATTGTGCCCACACTACCCCAAATTCAACCCAGCAAGGCTGATTTCAGCACTAATCCTCTTGTCGGATATAGAGTAAAGAAATTGATTTAAAGAGCCCTTTAAGTAAAAAAAAAAGGGCTTCGTCGTGTGGACGGGTTCAGGCTTATTTCGAGACAACGCTGCTAAATTCAACCTAAAATCATAGTGTAGACCAGGCCTAATCCCCAGAGCAACGTACAAACTGGGGGAAGATAGGTGTTACTTGCTTGCTTTGCCCAGTCCAGTAAGGATGCTTGGACTTCACCTTCCCCATCTGGCCCCTATAGGGCAGCTTACACAGAATAGCTGCGGGGCAAGAAGGAGTTCCCTCATACCTTTTAGCCTAATGGTTAGGGTACTCACCTGGGATGGAGGAAACTCACAGTTCAAGTCCCCCATTTGCCTGATGAAGAGAAAGGATTTAAGAGGGATCTGCTATCTCTCAGGGGCATGCCCTGGGCTATGGCATGTTCTGAGAGGGCTCCCTCGATCTCCCCTACTGCAGCTGTTCCACTGTGGACAAATCATGAAAGAACGATGGGGCAGGGGAAAGGAGAGTGAGCACAAGCATGAGATTGGTTCTGTCACTAGGTGGTTATACCGTGGTCACCTTGGAAGTGGAAGAACTAGGATCCAGTCCCCTGCTCCAATGACTTTTTATATTTTATTCACAGAGGAACAGCTTCAACAGGGGAGCCTGAGGGAGTCCCATTGGGCTAAAAGTTATGAGGGAGCTGTTCCTCCTCCTTCTCAGGCCTATTGCACGAGATGTGGAGCCCTCACAGCTGAACCTCAAGGGAGGGTTTGCAGCTGAGAATCTCAAGCAGAGGACGGCACCTGCCTGGATTTAAGAGCCTAATTCCCTGAGAGGGGGTCAGGTTTAGGACACATCCCCTGCCTCAGCATCTCCCATTGGCTAGGGAGCCATTTAATGTGCTGATTTTTGTGACTCCTATTCTGAGATGCCTATCTCTTTTCATTCAGTGTATAAGACCCCAGGCACCTATACCAGATTTTGTGAATCCCAGTGAATTTCTAGGCACCTAAATGTTGAGTGTGGTGATACCCAGCATCGTCAGACCTAAATTCCTTTGTAAATCTAGCCCTTCAAGCTAAGGAACCTATTGGCTTTATTTACCTTGCTTACCTCTACAAATAAATCACAGAGAGAAACTAAGCTGATTGTTCCTTCTCTCCACAGCAGACGAAAGCAGAACACAAAACTTGGCTAGAGCAATAAAATGTTTACAAAGAACAGCCCACTCAAAACAAAAAAACTAAATCTGCTGACTGATGGTTTTAAAAAGGCTCTGATCTCCAAAATGGCTCTCTTCTGAAGCGTTGATTTCTCTGTTCACTTACAGTACTGAACCCACTGACCTGGACAAATGAGCTAAATTTGAGGGGGGAGGGGAATCAAACAAAACTTGCTTCCAGTGTGATTTCCCAATTCCCTCAGTTCTAGATAACACTTGAGTTCCCCAGGCTTTGTTAGATTGTTGGTAATGGTTGTAGTTCCTTTCACAGAAATGTTCTTTCACAGGAAAGATGCACTAATACTGCATGATATTGTTAACAATGGTTCCTTATCCCCTGCCTGTGAGGATTAATTAAATTGACATATGCTCAACAAACAGTCAAATTTCCTGCCACTGAAATCAATAGGCCAGATTCTTGGGCTCACAAAGGTCCTTTTGCACTGCTCTGGTGGGGCAAAGGTGTAAAGCCAATTTAACAGTTGAGCTGAGAATTTCCCTGGCATAGATCGAAATAGTATGAAGACTATCCTGGGTCCACTGGAAAAAGGGCCTCATTTTGATTTTTTTTTTTTAAAAAGCCTCAATGAACTCCTATGCAAAAACTGAGTCCACAATCGAGATCATAACTAAATATGAAATACACGTCAAATAGTTTTGCATTTTATAACAAACATTTTGCCTAACTCTAATTCTGTCCTATGATGATAAACTGATCACAGATAAAGGCATATTTAAATTCTCTCTCTTATGCCTTAAATGCAGATGTTTAGCTGGAATTTGAATTCAGGTCTTTTCAGTGTTAATATTTAGCAGATGGGTAAACAAGAGTTGCTGTAGTCTGATAGTAGCCAGAAATGAAATGCAAGTGATATTTTCAAACCTGACCATCTGCTATCAGCAGCCAGTTGTCCAAGTACCCTTGTGAGCCCAAGAATCTTATTCAAGTACCCAGCTGATACCTGAATGCAATTGCTATTTAATAACAATGCCTATTTCTTATATATCACTTTTCACCCGTAGATCTCAAAGCACTTATTAATGGAGTCAATAGAATCATCCCCACTTTTACAGAAGGGGAAACTGAGGCACAGAGAGATCTGACTTGCCCAAGGTCACCTAATAGGCCAGTGGCAGAACTAGGATTAGAACCCAAGTTCCTAGTTGAGTGCTCTGTCAGTTAGGCCATGGTAGGTATGTGACATTGTTGCTACTGTCTGTACTGCACACCATGGAATGTGCTCTATCAGTAGATCTGGATCTCTCTCTTCCAGTCCTTGTAAGCAGGGATATGTCTCTATTAAATACTTATTTTGTTTTGCATCATTTCTATCATCACTGCTCACCTGCCATTCTTCTTTTACCATTCTTCTTCCACATGTTCCTGGTCAGCCCTCCTCCCTGAACTCCCTTCCACACACACTAAGCTGCACAGAGGCAGGCAGGAGAAGAGACACTCTCCCTCCTCTTGCAAACACTGCAGGGCTAAGGGAGCTGTTGTGACTCCCTGTGAAATTCTTCAGCTAAAAGACTGACTGGGGATGCGGCTTGCTGACATTCTCTAGCAGAGCTATTCTGAACCCATATGTGATTCCCATAATGTGATTTTGGGATCCATTCCAAAGCATCTTAAAGTACAGTTTTTGTAAAGCTTCACATTGCACTGGGTTCTGGCTGCATTTCTTTATCAGCTACAATTAGAGTAACTGTTTTAATCACACAAGCCAGTGACTGTAAATCTCTAGCAATATTTTATAACAATGAGATCTACAAATAAAAGGTGTTAACTGGTAGTTAAAATACATTTTCTCTCTCTCTCTCTCTCGCTCTCTCTTAGTTTCTTTTCAGTCCTAGCTTCTACCTAAGAACTTGTTTTGGAAAATTATTTTCTTGGATAGGCTTAAAGAATAGAGAACTGGTGGAGTGCAAGAATGCATTGGCCCATAATCATGTCTTTTCCGATGAAGCGTGATTCAAAATAGCCTTAATTTTTCTGTGGCTGGTGGTGAGCAATGTGTTAGGTGATGGGACAACACTTTGGCAGTAACTATAATTCAAGCAAATGGATGGTCTAATTACTAAATGGAATTACTCTAAATGTGCATTGACTGGTTATTGACCTGACCCTGACATACAGAAATAGAACCACTAACTACTGGGTACTTCAGTCCCACTCTTATACTGGTCTGGGCTGCAGTACTATGTCTGGTCAACATGATGGTCTATACCATAAGTTTAATACAATTGTTGGCAAACCGCACTTATGGCATGATCCAAAACTCACTGATTGCAAAAGAAGCCTTTCCACAGATTTCAAAGGGCTTTGGAGATTGTCAGCCAAATACACTATTGAATTAAGTGAACTCAGCTCCACTGAAGTCAATGGAATTGTGCCATGCCAGCAGTGAATCTGGCCCATAAATTTTGTTCTATAGGCATGGGAGTGGCATCATTCATTTCAATAGTTGATGTGGCAATTACATTTTCATGCCCATCAGCACATAGACTATGCTCTGTGCCCAATTACACCGTGAAGAAGGTCTTGCTTTTTCCCTCAATCATTTTTAAATGTGCTCTTGTGTTTCAGTGTGTTGTTGAAACATGAACTATTTGCATGTATATTTTTTATTCTTTTCGTTATGTTTGTGCATCACGGTAACCTCTCTCTCTGTTAAACACTGGCAATAGAATAAGGTTGATTATATGATTATGATTTTCATGGTTTTCATTTAGTGGACTGTTAATAGAGGAAACATAAAATCACGTGACTTGTAAACGTTCCGATAGAATATAATATGGGACTTTAGTAGATGTAGCAGAAATTTAGAGTTATCTGAATACTTACCTTTCCAGAACAAGAGTCTCCATTCTGTGCATATATTAGAGGCACTGGTTTAGATTCACAAAAGGACTTAGATACCTAATTGCAATAGGCACTATTGGTATGCACAAAAATCCCACTCAGCTGCTGCCGAACTCTGTAGTCACCAAAATCTACTTGGCACCTAAGTTTTTGCAGTAAAAGTTCCCCAGGCACCTATGTTTCTGCTTCTGAGCACCGTGCACTGCTGCCTCACTCTAGGCACCCGAATTTTTATCTCCTAACTAAGCCCCAGTGTGCTTCACAAGCCTATGCAAGATAGATAGGAGTTTCTCACCTATCTTGCCTGTGAGGTGTGATCCAGTAAGCAGGCTCAGAGCACGCCTAACCCACCACAAAACATCAGTCAGCCTAACTTCCATACCTGGAAAGATACAGGAACAAATTATTAAACAATCTGTTTGTAGGTATCTAGATCAGTGGTAGGTAACCGGCAGTCTGCAGGCCCCACACAGCCCGTCAGGGTAATCCGCCGGCGAGCCGCAAGATCATTTGTTTACACTGACTGTCTGCAGCTCCTAGTGGCTGCAGTTCGCCGTTCCTGGCCAATGGGAGCTGTGGGAAGTGGTGGCCAGCATGTCCCTGCCAGAACTGCTTCCCGCAGCTCCCATTGGCTGAGAATGGTGAACCACAGCCACTGGGAGCTGTAGGCGGCCATGCCTGCAGACAGTTAATGTAAACAAACTGTCTTGTGACTCACCAGTGAATTACCCTAATGGGCCGTGTGCAGGCCGCAGGTTGCCCACCACTCATCTAGAGCAGTGGTTCTCAAAGCCAATCCACCGCTTGTTCAGGGAAAGTCCCTGGCGGGCCGGGCCTGTTTATTTACCTGCCGCGCCCGCAGGTTCGGCTGATCACCGCTCCCATTGGCCATGGTTCACTGCTCCAGGCCAATGGGGGTGGCAGAAAGTGGCACGGGTGGAGGGATGTGCTGGCCACCCTTCCTGCAGCCCCCATTGGCCTGGAACGGCTAACCGCAGCCAGTGGGAGCTGCAATCAGCCGAACCTGCAGATGTGGCAGGGGTTTTCCCTGAACAAGCGGCGGACTGGCTTTGAGAATCACTGATCTAGAGGATGGTGAATTGGTTTGAAATCAACAAGATGAAATTCAATAAAGACTAGTGGCAAAGTACTACACTAAGGAAGGAAAAACCAAATGCACAACTACAAAATGGGAGGAAACTGTCTAGGTGATAGTGCTGCTGCCGAAAAGGCTTTGGAGGGTTATAGTGGATCACAAATTGCATATAAGCCCACAATAAGATACAGTTGCAAAAAAAATAGATAAATAAAAAGACTAATATCATTCTAGGGTGTCTTAACAGAAGTGTCATATGAAAGACACAGAGATAATTGTTCTGCTCTACTCAGTACTGGTGAAGCCTCAGTAGGAGTATTTTTGTGCATCACACTTTAAGAAAGATGTGAACAAACTGGCAAACGTCCAGAGGAGAGCAACAAAAATGATCAGAAGTTTAGAAAATGTGACAGAGGAGGAAAGGTTAAAAGAACTGGACATGTTAAGGGCTGATGTAAAATGACAGTGATCAATTGTTCTCCATGTGCACAAAAGCTAGGACAAGAAGTAATGAGTTTAATCTGCAACAAGGGATATTTAGAACAAATTTTCCAATATCTAAACTAACTACTTAATGAGCTTGGCCCCTTTAAAACTTTGCCCTGATGCAGCGGAAGTGCTGTTTGTTCCAGGGGAGTGGAAAGAGAGAGGGTGACAGGGTATGTTTGTGTGTCTGGCGCTTCAGTCCAGAGGGCTGCTGCAAGCAGGTCTTCACAGAGTGAAGCAGCCGAGAACCAGCCTGAAGCCTGGAATAGAGAGGGCCAGGGCCAAGAGAAGCATTGAACCAGGGAGGAATCACCTGAGAAGGCCAGACCAGAGCTGGACCTGGTATCACTGCTGCCCAGAGCTATATGGGGCTGTGAGTACTGGGGCTTGTGACTTTGCACTGGGAATAAGGAGGGAGGTTTGGTGTCTTCCCTTTCATACTGTGGTACCACTGGGTCTGTGGGGCTCTTTTTGGATATAACCCTATTTTACCACACCCCTTATCACCCCCCACCCCCTGTTGTTTTTCCTCCATTCAGCCCTCTGTAAGCAAATATTTCCTATTCCAGTGTGTGTGTGTTCACTTGGGAGGAGAGGGGGGGTTGGAACTGGTGCCCCTGGGGTGAAAGTGAGTTTCACTCCTGTGTTCCTGCATGCACACCTTCTCTTGGCCAGAGCTGCTTACAGAGCAGACTCCATCTTGGCCACAAGGGCGCTATAGTTACACTACTGAGATAGTTACGTACTGGAAGAGGTTACCAAGGGAGGCTGTGGAGATTTTAAGAACCAGCTAGATGAACACCTGTGCAGGGGTGGTCTAGGTTTACTTGAGCCTGTGCCAGCACAGGGGGCTGAAATAGAAGATCCCTCTAGGTCTCTTCCAGCCCTTACGAGTCTAACAGGTAATTTTGTAAACCGTGTGTGATATTTACTCATGTGCAGAAGTTTGCCCAAGACCCATCTGCCATTAGACGCTACTTCAGTAAAGCACTTAAGCACATGCTAACTTTGAACCTGTGAGAGGTTCCAGTGAACTCAACAAGACTTATATGCTTAACATTAAATATTTGTTGAAGATGTTTTCTTGGAGCCAGGCTTTAAATCCCACTTAATCTCTTAAAATGGGGTTTAAGTGAGACTAAAGTGGAGCGTTGTCCTGGTGTTGATCCTCTGCACTGGGATGAATTCAGTCCTAAATGCATAGTTTAGCATTCACAACATGAATGCCCATCAGCAATGCCACATGCTTCCTAGCAGTGTGCTTCATTTCACAATCCAGTGCTATCATTAACAAAAATCCTGTTTGTTCCTTCATCTGTTCAACCATGCCTCCATTTTTCATTAGCTATACTATTTTGCTGTAAGGGAACATATCAGAGCATATTGCCATCCAGACCGCGGTCTCTAATTTTTCTGCGAAAAGTCTTGGCCTAGTAAACACTCTTGCCACTGTCGCTAGGAATTGTGCTTAGTTGAATAGAGTTCATAATGTGTTTTCTCACTCTTTTTCTGAATCAACTTTTGATGCTTAGGAGAGGCTGGCCTAAATCCCAAACTCTAACATGCATCCAATAGCTCAGCAGATGAATATTTTGCATTACTCTTCAGACTTACAAAGCCATGGACTGAAATATTCCTTCTCTATGCCCCTTTGCTGCAAAACATGGAGAAAATCAGCCCTAAATAACTAGCTAATAGGCTCATCTGTTATTTCCTTTGTCTGCAGTTTTCTTCCTTCTCCTGTTCTCTATCCAGTAGTGACTTGTTATGGTGCAATCTTATCTGAAATGTGAAGTTTCTGTTTTTTCAGGGTAACATGTAGCTTGGATTGCTAGCAAATTACCTGTAAACCAGCTGATAGAGAAAAAATCACTCCCAGGAAGATATAGCTTAATCCAGCTCCCATAGAAGTCAATGCAAGGTCTTCCACTGACTTCCATGGGAGCTTGACTGGGCTCCTAGAAAACAGGCAATGACTTTTTAGGCAAATTGTGTTTGCTACATGAAGTCCGTCATTGACATAGTAGCTAAGCAAAAATGCACATACAATTGCATACAATTTCCACAGTATCATTTCCCGCAGGTTCCTGCATTTTTGCTAAGTGTTGTGGAAGCATGAGATAGGTTTTAGGTAGCTCACATTTCATTGGGTGAAATAATCTCTGAGCAGCAAACTGCCTGCAAGAGGCCTATCCTGAAAATAGGGTTAAATGAGACTCTTAAGCAGTGGGAAAGCTTTCGCGCAGTCGCTCTGCATAGAGGTGAATTTCACCTATTTTGTATATTTTGCACTGTTCTACCAGACACCATAAGGGCAAATTCTCCCTGTGGGGAGAAACTCAATATTGGAGTCTCAGATGGAAATAGCTGATACTCTCGCTCTTTTTCCAGGTTTAATGTTTCAGGTTTTGAGTAAACATTTCTGCTGTGACCTGGCAACTACCTGAACAGAGCCCCATGTTTGCTCTTCCTTTTTCACATATTCTGAACTCTCTGACTCCAGGGTCAGGAAACTACAGGCAATAAATTAAAGGCCAGTTTCTGTCACTCTTACTCACAATGAGTTGGTCCGTTGACATCAGTGGTGTTGCCCAGAGAGTAAACTATGATTCAGTGTGAGTAAAGGCATCAAAATCTGGGCCTCAGTAACCAAATACTACTATGTGCTTGTTTTACCCACACTCTGTTCCATGTTGATTATAACATACCATGGAGAATTCCAAAATTCAACTTTAGAATTCTTTGGTGTTCTGAATGGGTGAAGAAGCAGTGTTTGAATCTGGATGAGGTTCAGACAGGCATTGTGGTTCAAGGCTGACTCAGGGCTGAAATGCACATTCATAGTTGAGGGAGCGGCGATTGCATACGTTCATCTAATGAGATTCCTTACCAGGAAAGCTGTGCTTATGAGATTTCAGTCCCCGATGAGTCTGGGTCATGATCCTGCAGGGTCCTGAGTACTTTCAGTGCAATGCTGCATACCCTCAACATCCATGAATTTCAATGGTATGACTCCAGCACTTTGCCAAGGCAGGCCCTGGAGCTGCAATACACCCAATCTGGAACTAGAACCATAGAAGCAGATTTGGATTTGAGAACTGAATGTGAAGTCCCTGGAAATTCAAAAGAGATTCTGGATTCAGGCCCATGTCTTGTTATGCACATAAATATGCATTATTACTTGTTTAGAGCTTGATCCTGCAAGGTGCTGAGCAACACCAGGGGGTGCTGGGATCCCTTAACTCCCATTGATTTCAGTCTGAGTCAAGGATGCTCTGTATCCTGGGGTTGCTCAGTTGCTTACAAGTTCAGGTCCTTCTTAGACATTTTCTCAATATCCAGGAATAGTTTAATTCAAAAGTAGATTCTGTCCTTAAAAGTGCCTACCTTGGCCCCCTCTTATCTTATGCAGTAAATGTATGTTTTGGCAGGAACAACAAATCCTGCATGCAGACGAGCAACTTCATTTGAAATATGTGCTAGACCTTCCCACCTGATATGCTTCATTTCACAAGCTGAGGCTGCCATTAGCAAATTGGTTTGCGCTTTTATCTGTGCTGTGCAAAGCACCAATTTTCCATTACTTTAACTACTTAGCCAAAAGGGAAAGGATCCAAACCTTTTGCCTTTAAAATGATTATATTGCATTTGCATATTCCATGCACAGAGTACAAATACAGCTGGAGCATCTTACAGTTGTTTAAAATCTTAGTGAAGTTTTGCTATGACCCAATATATACAGCAGGGATCTGCAACCTTTGGCACATGGCAGGTAGCACATCCCTTAGCCCGCACCACTTCCCGCAGCCCCCATTGGCCTGGAGCAGTGAACTGTGGCCAGTGGAAGCCACGATCGACTGAACCTGCGGTCATGGCAGGTAAACAAACCAGCCTGGCCCACCAGGAGGCTTACCCTGGCGGGCCGCATGCCAAAGGGTGCCAATCCCTGATATACAGTCAAAAACCAGGACTCTCACCACAAAAATCAGAAGATTGGCTTAAAAGTCATGAGACATTTACAAATACTAAATGTTTTTATGTCCTTCACCATGTCAGTATTGGTGCACAGGGCGGAAACCAGTCGCTTTCATGCCTCTACGTCATTGGCTGCAGCTGCTTCCCCTTGCTTTAAACGTACACACCCAAGAGTTTACAGTCCAAATGGACAAGACCACCAAAGGGATGACAAAAGGAAGGATTATCAGCCCCAATTTTCAGATGAGGACCTGATGCACAGTGACTTGCCCACGGTCACATAGGACGTTGGTGGCAGAATGGGAACTGAACCTGGATGCTGAGGATATGTTTACACTGCAATCAAAGATGTGACTGCATCATGTATAGACATACCTGAAATAGCTTTACAACCTCCTTCTATCCATAAGCGAAACAAACCATAGTGATTAACCAACCAACAGCAACGTTGACCTTGTCACAGTATAGCTTCTCTACACATAGGGCCTGGTATAAAAATGGTGTTAATGAAATAGGCTTGCAAATCTCCCTGGTTGGCCAGCACAACACCTGTATGGGGCTGAATTACATTCTGTACAAGCCTTTAATGAGCCTCAGCGTAGAATTTGTCTCTATGCCTATCATATTTTATCCACATGCTTGAAGAGAAAGGGTATGAAGACCTATGAAGCAATTTCAGCTGTGCATGCTAAATATTGTCCACAGGAGAAGCTGTTGTTCCTGAGATCAGTTGGTGAGGGCCTCCTGCAGCCTGGTACAACCTCCCACAGGTGATTGAATGAATTACTGTACTAGTCTCTGGTTCAGTCAGAGGCAAGGTGACTCAGCACCTCACAGGAAGCATTCAGCATCTTGCAGACTCAGGTCCAAGTAGAGGACTGCTGTCTGGAGTCACAGTACTTGGTTGTTACATTTGAGGAGATGCTGTGTTGCACTGAGAGAAAACGTCACATTCTCACAAACATCAGTGTATAGCAAGGATCGGCAACCTTTGGCACGCGGCCCATCAGGGAAATACGCTGGCGGGCCGGGATGGTTTGCTTACCTGCAGCGTCGGCAGGTTCTGCTGATCGCAGCTCCCATTGGCTGCGATGTACCGTTCCAGGCCAATGGGAGGTGCGGAACAGACGCTGCCTGTAAACAAACCGTCTCAGCCCGTCAGCGGATTTCCCTGATGAGCTGTGTGCCAAAGGTTGCCAGTCCCTGGGGTATACTATACCAAATGGAGACCTTCGGGATTCTGTTTTAATTGGCATTCAAGGAAAAGCTAATGAATGAAGTAGTCTAGATGAAAGTGTCTGCACTATAGCCGTTGTAAGTGAACAGAAAGTTGAAAGGGTCTGTGATGAGGGTATTCACCCTACAACTTCCTGAAGGGATGAAGGTATGAAGGCAGGCTGGATGGGCCACTTAACCACCTAGGCTGAATCTGAAGGGGAGCAGGGATCAATAATATTTTATTAAGGATGAAGCTCACCTGGACAGGAACAGGTGGGACTTCTATAAAGCAAAGAAGCTGAGACCAGAAGGAGGCTGCAGGGGGAAATAATCTGCTGTCACTCCCTGACAGGAGGGAGGTTTGTTACAGATTACAGGGTCTGACACAAAGCCAGAGGAGGAAGCAGCCACAGGGAGTGGAGGAAGCTTGGGTGAGTGCTAAACCCAGAGGTGCCAGAGGAAAGAAAGAGGGGGTAGGACAGAGCCCAGGGAAGTAACAACCAGGTCCGGGAGTCAATAGAACCATTGTTGCGGAGCATAGGGTGTGTGGGCTGGAACCTGGGGTAGTTCATGGGCCTGGGTTCCTCTACCAGCCACCAAGTATGTGGCACAGCTTTGGATTTAGAACGGAGGACTTTTTGGAAAGGCAGAGGAACAGCTTCTCCAGAGAAATGCTGACAGACCTTCTTGGAGGGGAGAATTAAATGCCCTGGCCGAAGGGTCGAGTCACAAAGAAGAAGAATATCCAGACCTGGAGGGTGAGATGGAGACAATAGGCAGAGTGACCGCAGAAAGGGGTGTCTGACCAGTAGAGAGCTAATCCCCAGATGAGTGATAAGGTGGCACACCAGCAGTGAGTAGCAACCCCATTACAAGGTCCAAATGATTAGGTCCCACCGTGACCTGAGCTAGAAGTTGATAACTACCACTTATGTGCCTAGTTTTGCGTTACAGTGGAAAATAAACAGGAAATAGTTCAGTAACTGGAGCATGACTGGAACAAACTCTACTGTGGTTAAAAGCTTGTGCATTGTGGATACATAACACTACTCTTCAGGGTTGGCAGGCTTTTTGCTTTGATAATGAAAAATGTTTAAAAGTAAACTCCGCATAGTTTAAAGAATTCATATAATCTATCAAATTATAACCAACCTTTGAGCACAAGTATAAAAGACTATATTATGTTTGGCACATGCAGTAAAACCTTCCCACCTATAGTCTCTTAATGCAACTCTTTACCCTCTTGTATAAAGGACTACTGATGCCTCTGTCACTCTGTGACAGAAGTGGAGCTGATACGTATCACTGTTATGAATACCGTTGAACCTGCTAGGTAAGCATTTGAGAATAGTGATATGTAGTCTAGTTATTGAGGGAGACTGTATAATTTATAGTAGGGTGATAGCATATTTATTGAATGCAGTAGGGGCTGTGGGAAGAATAAACAGGGAGGCAACATAACGGCTTCCTAGTGAAGACCATGTAGGTCACTGGTGGGCAACCTGTGGCCTGCGGGCCACATGTGGCACATCAGGGTAATCTGCTGGCAGGCCCCAAGAGTGTTTACATTGCCTGTCTGCAGGCATGGCTGCCCACAGCTCCCAGTGGCCATGGTTCGCTGTTCCTGGCCAATGGGAGCTGCAGAAAGTGGTGCGGGACACAGGGACGTGCTGTCCCCCGCTTTCCGCAGCTCCCATTGGCCAGAAACAGTGAACTGCGACCACTGGGAGCTGCGGCCTGCCATGCCTGCAGACAGGCAACGTAAACAAACTGTCTCGCGCCCATCAGCGGATTATCCTGACGAGCTGCAGGTTGCCCACCACTGATCTAGGTGCACTCTAGAAAAGCAATGAGTCAAGCTGTTAGCTTGAGTCTCCAACACCCTGTAAACCTTGTTTTGCCAGAACTAGGAGGCTGGAGAGCAAATGGAGACTGAAGAGTTAAAAAGCACTTCCTGAAGAGGAAAAGAGGAGTCGCTTGTGAGCAGCCATCTAGGCAGACAGGCTGGCACATACAAGGCTGTGTGGAGGAGTCTGAAGGAATTGGGCCTCCTAGATCCAGGGAGTGGTAAGCCTTAGCGAAGAATTAGGTATGTGTACAATAGGCTTTATTGTTTTAAAATATACTTTCTCTGAAATGTTTTTGTTCTAAATGCATGATTCTTTCCTTTAAGTAGGCTGTTTGGTCACTAATGACCACTGTTATTGCCCCAGGGGAATGGAATTGCGTAAACCAGACCTGCTGAGGTGATCACAATTGAGACCCAGGGGACTGCAACCCAGCTCCTGGTCTGAGAATGAAGAATCATGTCATTCCATCCCAAGAGAGGAGACAACGCAAGGCCTGAGACCTAGAAGGATGTGCACTGAGAGACCAGAAAGGCTCAGAGGCACAGTTTACCTGGTAACTGTGAAAGCTTTATGGGCAGTTTTTCAGCACTCGTCCTCCCTTGTCCTTTATTAACAATAAACACTCTCCCTTCTCCTGCTTACTGACTTAACTTGGTCTTTGTTGGTGGGGTAGCTCAGGGACCCTCCTTGCAGCCAGCACCCTCTGCTCCCCACATCCACACCATCTGCAGCCTACATCTCTATTGCAGCTTCATGAATTTGCATGGTGCATGGTTCTGGGTTCCCAGAGAAGTGGACTAGTTTTAACATTTGCTTTCTTAGGAATTTTAACCCACTTTGTCATTGTAGATTACAAACAAAGCGAAATCCAAGTCAATTTTCTTTAGTTTTGTTAACACACAGATAATTTTTGAGAGTTGAGATAGCAACTGTTGCCTGTTGAGCTACGGACTGTAAATGCAGCTCCCTTATTTCTTTACTGTTTCATGAATCCCCAAAGTATAACTCTCATATTTACTCAAAGAAGCTTTTTTAACGAAAGCTCTTTAACTCACTGAAGAGTGTAACATGCTGACCTTGGCCAGCGTGAGCAATGAGCTTTATGGAACTCTGCAATTTATTGGGATGACTTCTGTTCAAGGACCAAATCCTGCTTGCTTTACTTGCATGAGTAGTTCCATTGATGAGGACAGACTCGAGCTGAACATGATTTGATCCTAAGATATAAATGGGCCACTATTCAAACATATTTTGATTAGTATCATACAAATATAGGGCTGGGAGGGACCTCAAGAGTCCACTTAATCTGTCTCCTCCATGCCGAGGCAGGACCAAGTACCTAGACCTTCCCTGACAGGTGTTTGTCTAACCACCCTGTTCTTAAACCTCCAGTGACTGGGATTCCACAACCTTCTTTGGTAACCTATTCCAGTACATAGTTGTCCTTATAGTTCAAAAGTTTTCCTAATATCCAACCTAAATCTCCCTTGCTGCAGACTAAGCTGATTATTTCTTGTCCTACCTGTCACAGTTCAGGGCACCTGCATCTGCATTTCCCTTTAATGGTTCAGCAAGGGCACCCACTCTCAGGCATCCAGCTCCCCTGGTCATCACCTCTCTTGGGTGCAGACCCACATCTCTCTTCCTTCTGATGGGAGAATTCCCAGGCTGAGCAGTTCTCTGCATTTAGTGTGTTATTCCCAGCAAAAGAGAGTTTGCCTAGACAAGCCTGATTGCCTCTGATTGCTCCTAGACAGTACACAGTGTAATAACTGCCAACAGTTATAAGTTATCACACATACTTACTATACAAACCTATTTTATTCTTAAGGAAAAAGCACTATAGAGAAAGCCTATTAAAAACAATTAAAGAACCTACATGTATGCTGGTAATATTACCAGAGCTCACCCCAGCTGTCTCCAACATGGGCTCTGGCACATGAGTCCTTCAGATCCTCAAAAGGGATCCCTTTTGTGGTCACGAGTTCATCACAGCCTTAGCTCAGAACCAACACCCAGTCTTTTATGGGGTTTCAGTAAGCCAAATCTTTCCAACACTTCCCTAAAGCTTGGGGTCCTCCATGGATCAGGAAGCAGGTCCTGAGACTGTTTAAAACTAAGCTATTTTGCAAAAAATCTTTTGTCTGTTGGTCCTTGGAGTATCCAGTTTGAACTAGGGTTGCCAACTTTTTAATCCCTGAAAACTGAACACCCCTTCCCCCAAGGCCCCACTCCTTCTTCCAAGGCCCCACCCCCCGCCCCACCTGTCACTCACTCCACCCCCGCCACTGAGGCTTGCTCCCCCATCTGCTGGGACTCAGCTGCCACTTGCAGAGCTGGGCTGGGAGGAGCTGATGTGGAACCTGCCTGGCTGCCCAATCGGGGCATGGCAGGGGTCAGTCACCAGAGCAAGGGGCTGGGGAAATTGGGGCACAGCAGAGTGGGGGTGCAATCACTGGAGCAAGGGACTGAGGCAGAGTAAGGGTCTCTTTATTACAACTTGTTACAAATTTGAAGACTGTAGTCCTAAAAATGCTTTGTAGGGTTGGGCAAAAATTAGAGTCCCAGTAGGAAAGATGGCAGAAAATAATATTTGATGTACCATGTAATACCTATGTAAAGATATAAATACAAGGGGCCCCCAGAGTTCCCTGCTCACATGAAAGTCCAAAGCTCATTGCAGTCAATGGAAATACTTTTATGATGTCAAAGGGCATTGGATCAGGCTCACAGAGGGCTGTGGAAATAAGCACTGTTTCTTCCTCAGTTGCAAAGGGCCCCATCCATGGGAGAAATAGCCTGGATCTACTGTACAGGGTTGAGTAGATGTATGACTTGAGGACCCAAGGCAGAGTGTGCATTGCATCTAAGCAGCACAGCTCTGGATACAGCTCTGTGAGGAGCATTCTTGCTCACAGTGTTTCAGGGCAGGGGTAGGCCAAGGAGGAACAAGAAAATGAAATCTACAGCAGCTTAAAGTGCTCTCCTAGAGCTCTGAACTGCTGGAGGGTTTTTCATTCCAGTGTTAGGGGGACAGAGGCTGATACGCCAATAAATTATCCTAATTCAACAATATGACTATAATATTGCACATACTCTACCTTTTCCATTCTGCTATCACTCCATGCTGATAATTGCCGAAGGAGTATTAGTCCAGCAAAATTCTTACAAAATAAACCTCAGTTGTTTTTGTTTGTTTCTTTGTTTGTTTTTTTGGTTTTTTTAATCTGCATTCCTTGAGATACCAGCATTCTGCTGCAAGAACTGTTCTTCAGAATTAGCTAGGCAGGCATAACCAGGGCGGTCCAGGTTTCTTTTCAAACCCAATCCAATCCCAAACCCATGCAAAATGAAGATTATGCTGGTGGGCAGAGAAAAGCACTTTGAAGAGGTTGTAGCTATGGAGCGGTCTCCTTTGGATGAAGGAACACAGCCACAACTGGTCAATTCAGTCCATACTTTAGGAGGCTTCTGGATTCCTCACTGACACTGAGCTCTCGCATGACAGGAACCACAAATAACTCTTTCTACAATTGCTGGATGGCTAGGAGATTGCATCACATCCTGATGAATGGTGACTTGGTCTGGGTTATAGAAGCCATTATCATCTGCTGTTTGGACTACAGCAATCAATTATACCTGGGAATGAAGCCATCAGCTCTTAGAAAACTCTAGCTAGTACAGAGTACTGCAGCGTATCTCCTCAGCAAGATGGATTATCATGAGCACATCAGACCTGTCCTCAACTCTCTGCATTGACTTTCCATAGAATGTCGAGTCAAAGTCAAGGTCTTGGTCCTTATTTCCAAGATGCTTAATGGCCTGGGCCTGGCATATCTATAAGATGACCTAAAGCTCTGGAATGCTGACTGTGGTTGATAACTTCTCTCCTCAGGCACAATTAACTGGCTTCCATAAAGATAAAGCTGGTCTGTGCAAGACACAGAGCTTTTTCAGAGGCCAATCCAAGACTGTGGAACTAACTCCTACAGGAACTAAGGACCATGACAGACCTTACCACCTTCCATTCCAAGTACCAGATGCAGTCCTTTGACCTTGCCTTCTCCAACATAAACACAGAGAAGGGTGTGTATAAGAAAAAACCCAAACCTACCAAATCAAAACATTCCACTGCGTACACAGTTGTCCCCCAGGGAGAGAATCAGAACAAGAATGAACCATGTGATAGATATTAATCATGTCACGTATGCACTACTGGAAAGCACTCAGATAGCATGGGGATGAGGGCAGTATAAGAATCTATAAAGAGCAGAATGCCTATTGAAGGCAAGAGAGTCTTTCCATTACCTGCGATGGATGTTGGCCCAGGCCATTAGAAAAAAAGATTTTCTGATGGGTTGCATTCCCAAAGTAGAATCAAACATGCAGCCAGTGAGGGAATGAGCTATACACAATGGCTTAAAAAAAAAAATAAATAAAAATCAATTTTTGCTATGGCTTTTTCTGGCAGCATCATTCAAAGATCAGACATAAAGAAAAAAGAAAACTTGTAACTCAAAACATGCATCACAATATGTATGAAATGTTAGGTTTAGCAGTCACAATGTGTATTAGCAGAATGAAAGATGATAACTTCCTATGCAGTAATGGAAACAGGATGAGAGCATGGCAGGCCTATTCTCTGTGTAAATGCAAAACACTCAGACAATGACTCTGAGAAGCAGCTGAGCCCTCCTGTTTCCTTTGATGAATAAACACCTCTACTTCCTCTTCATTCACAAAAACAAATATTTGGCTGACAAATGCCTCAGTTTCCTCAAAAGAAATGAAGAAAAGCCTAGGTGTTTCCCAGTTGCGTACATTCCCCAATTATAGACCTGGCATGCATCAAGGAATCATTTCCTCTTGCAATAGCTAAAACTTTGCACAATGGGTCAGGTCCTCAGCTGGAATAAATCAACTTACTTGCACCAGCTGAGGCTGTGGTGTCCCAGTGTGTAGATGGGGAAATTCAGAACGGCATAGCTCCATCAGTGATAAAAATGGTGGAAGCTCTAGTCTAAAGGTGTTTTTACCACCATTTAGTCTAGCCCCAATCATGCTGTCAAATAAGAATCCATTCTCAATTACTCTTATTCCCTAACCCCTACCTCCCTATTCTGAATAGGGTTAGACAATAATAAAATCTCCCATGCCATGTCTTCTACCACTGCTACCACAAATAAAGCTCCATTAGTAGCTAATTACATCTGATTTTTCCTAGCGCAGACAATGAGAAAAGCCCTAGAATTGTTAGAAGCAGCAGCCTTTGTTAGCAATCTTCTGGCAGAAATCCCTGGTCCCCATTCTTCTCTCTACTTAAGCAAATCTTGCAGTTATTGTGCAAGGACATTACCTAGCTTTCAGTGTTCTTGGTCAGCAAAGCTTGTCTCCAATTTCTGATCTCTGCTGTACTGTGATGCTGATCCAATTTATATTGAAAAAGTTTGTTCTAACTGGGCAGTGACTTAGCTATCCTATAGTATCCAGCTTCAGTAGGTCACAGACCAGCAATTTTCTTTTGAGCCCTGTCATAACTTAGTCCCAGATTTGGACCTTAGCGTCCAAAATATGGGGGTTAGCATGAAAACCTCCAAGCTTAGTTACCAGCTTGGACCTGGTACTGCTGCCACCACCCAAAAAATTAGAGTGAGACTCAAGGGATTTGGGTCTTGGGGTCCCCAGGGACGGGTTTTGGGGGGACCAGAGTGCCCCAAAACACTCTAATTTTTTGGATGGTGGCAGCAGTACCAGGTCCAAGCTGGTAACTAAGCTTGGAGGTTTTCATGCTAACCCCCATATTTTGGACACTAAGGTCCAAATCTGGGACTAAGTTATGACATGAGTGGCAGCGTAGTGGGAAAGATAGAATCCAGAAGCCAGTAGGAATATTATATTTTTCTTTTCTCTGCTAGGGGCTTTTTAGCAGAGAGAAACAGTTTGGTTTTAAAAAGGAACCAGAGAGAATTTTTTTTTCTCTGCTCTCTCTGGCAGTTTGGCTTGCATATTAAGCAAGGAACCATTAAGCTGTGACAAACAGGTCTTTTGTCAGACAATAGCACTCCCATTAGGAGTCATATACCAGCACTATATACATGCAAATAAAGTGGTTTTTCTGGTTTACCTTACATTGAAAAAATTAGCTAAAGGAAGAAAGGGAAAAAGGCACTGTTGTTAGGCAGACTCCAGGAGGCAACAGAGCCTGCAGTTCAGAAGATAAACACCGGAGGACACCCCAACACAAGAAAACAGGAACCATGACTTCAAAGGCAAAAATGGGGGCCAAAGAACAAAGCAAAGAAGCAGAACACAGGCGACAACTGGAAAAAAGAGAAAAAGAGGTGGAGCTGAAAGAAAGAGAAGAACAGATCAAACAGGCAGCCCATAAAAGAGAACAAGATGCCAAAAATGCAGCCCACCACAGAAAACTAGAAGAAGAGGTGGCCCACCGCCGAGACATAGAAAAACAACAAAAATAAATGGAAAAACAACAAAAGGAAAATGAAGAGAAGGAAAAACAGAGAAAACATGAACTGGACTTAGCGCAAGCTGGGCTGCATGCGCCAGCCAACCCTAACAACCCTACGCCAATGATTGTTCCACAGCACAGAAAATTTCCCACCTACAAGGCAGGTGATGACACCGAGGCCTTCTTGGAAAATTTTGAAAGAGCCTGTCTTGGGTACCGCATCCCTGAAGACCAGTACATGGTAGAATTGAGGCCACAGCTCAGTGGACCTTTAGCAGAGGTGGCAGCCGAAATGCCTAAGGAGAACATGAACGACTATAAACTTTTTCAAACCAAGGCCAGATACAGAATGGGGATAACCCCGGATCATGCCCGTCGGCGTTTCAGAACCCAAAAGTGGACACCAGATGTGTCATTTCCCAAACATGCCTACTACGTTGGGAAAAATTATGAGGCCTGGATATCAGGACACAATGTTAAAACCTTGGAAGAACTGCACCTTCTCATACAAATGGAGCAGTTCTTGGATGGTGTTCCTGAGGACATAGCACGATACATACAAGATGGAAAACCCAAAAATCTCGCTGAGGCGGGGGAGATTGGAGCCAGATGGATGGAAGTGGCAGAAAGCAAGAAAGCTACGGTCAAGGGGAACGAATACCCCAGGGGGCACACCGACCATAAACCCTACAGCCGAGGACAGCCAAAGACCCCACATACAACCCAAGTAAAGCCACAGACGCCCTATTCTACCACCTCACCAGTCTCCAGTAACTCACCTCGGCCCAGTGACCCATCAGATGGAAGATGCTTTAAGTGTAATGAACTGGGACATATCAAGGCCAACTGTCCAAAGAACGCCATCCGAGTGCAGTTCATTACACCACCATCACACCAAAGATCCCCAGGCCCAGATGCCTCTCAAATACCCTTGGAGCGAAGGGAAAATTTGAGAGTGGGCGGAAACAAGGTTACTGCATGGAGAGACACGGGAGCACAAGTGTCAGCTATCCACCAATCCTTCGTAGACCCCAAATTCATCAACCCAAAGGCCAAAGTGATAATTTACCCCTTCATGTCACAAGCGGTAGACTTACCTACAGCTGAACTGCCTGTCCAGTACAAAGGCTGGTCAGGAAGGTGGACTTTTGCAGTCTATGACAATTATCCTATCCCCATGCTACTGGGGGAAGACTTGGCCAACAAGGTGAAGCGGGCCAAGCGAGTGGGAATGGTTACACGTAGCCAAACCAGGCAAGCTTCCAGACCCATTCCTGTTCCTGAGCCGTCCACAGACACCCCGTCTGTGTTACCAGAGACCCAGACAGAGGTAGTGGACCCGGATACCATGCCAATCACTGAAACCTCCACAGCACCTCCAGTCCTAGGCCCAGAACGGGAACAGCAACCAGCACCAGCAAGTGCAACCACATCTTCAAACTCAACGCCAGAGGGCGCCAGCGAGCCAAAACTGGCAGAAGCAACAGACAGCCATACCCAAAAGGCTCAGCCAGAGCCTGAAATACCCTCAGGTGCACCAGCGGAGAGTGGTTCACCAGCAACGGAAACAACCCCATCACCTACATCGCTTCCAGAGGGACCAAGCCCAAGTCCACAGTCTGAGGAAGAACTGGTGACCCCAGCCTCAAGGGAACAGTTCCAGACTGAGCAGGAAGCAGATGACAGCCTTCAGAAAGCTTGGGCGGCGGCACGGAGCACCCCACCGCCTCTCAGCTCTTCTAATTGATCCCAGTTTGTTATCGACCAAGAACTTTTATACAAGGAGATTCTTTCTGGTGGACACCGGGAAGAATGGCAGCCGCAAAAACAGTTGGTGGTTCCAACTAAGTACCGGGGGAAGCTCTTAAGCTTAGCCCATGATCATCCCAGTGGCCATGCTGGGGTGAACAGAACCAAGGACCGGTTGGGGAAGTCCTTCCACTGGGAGGGGATGGACAAGGACGTTGCCAAGTATGTCCGGTCTTGTGAGGTATGCCAAAGAGTGGGAAAACCCCAAGACCAGGTCAAGGCCCCTCTCCAGCCACTCCCCCTAATTGAGGTCCCATTTCAGTGAGTAGCTGTGGATATTCTGGGTCCTTTCCCAAAAAAGACACCCAGAGGAAAGCACTACGTACTGACTTTAGTGGACTTTGCTACCCGATGGCTGGAAGCAGTAGCTCTAGGCAACACCAGGGCTAACACTGTGTGCCTGGCCCTAACAGACATTTTTGCCAGGGTAGGTTGGCCCTCCGACATCCTTACAGATTCAGGATCTAATTTCCTGGCATGGACCATGGAAAAACTTTGGGAAACTCATGGGGTGAATCACTTGGTTGCCACCCCGTACCACCATCCAACCAGTGGCCTGGTGGAAAGGTTTAATGGAACTTTGGGGGCCATGATACGTAAATTCGTCAACGAATACTCCAATAATTGGGACCTAGTGTTGCAGCAGTTGCTGTTTGCCTACAGGGCTGTACCACATCCCAGTTTAGGGTTTTCACCGTTTGAACTTGTGTATGGTCACGAGGTTAAGGGGCCATTACAGTTGGTGAAGCAGCAATGGGAGGAGTTTACGCCTTCTCCAGGAACTAACATTCTGGACTTTGTAAGCAACCTACAAAGCACCCTCCGACACTCCTTAGCCCTTGCTAAAGAGAACCTAAAGGATGCTCAGGAAGAGCAAAAGGCCTGGTATGACAGACATGCCAGAGAATGTTCCTTCAAGGTAGGAGACCAGGTTATGGTCTTGAAGGCGCAACAGGCCCATAAAATGGAAGCATCATGGGAAGGGCCATTCAAGGTCCAAGAGCGCCTGGGAACTGTGAACTACCTCATAGCATTTCCCAATTCCTCACTAAAGCCTAGAGTGTACCATGTTAATTCTCTCAAGCCTTTCTATTCCAGAGACTTAAAGGTTTGTCAGTTTACAGTCCAGGGTGATGATGCTGAGTGGCCTGACGATGTCTACTACGAAGGGAAAAAAGACGGTGGCGTGGAAGAGGTGAACCTCTCAACCACCCTGGAACGTCTGCAGCGGCGACAAATCAAGGAGCTGTGCACTAGCTTCGCCCCATTGTTCTCAGCCACCCCAGGACGGACTGAACGGGCATACCACTCCATGGACACAGGTAATGCTCACCCCATTAGAACCCCACCCTACCGGGTGTCTCCTCATGCCCAAGCTGCTATAGAATGGGAGATCCAGAACATGCTACAGATGGGTATAATCTGCGCATCTACCAGTGCATGGGCATCTCCAGTGGTTCTGGTACCCAAAGCAGATGGGGAAATACGCTTTTGCGTGGACTACCGTAAGCTAAATGCGGTAACTCGTCCGGACAACTATCCAATGCCATGCACCGATGAGCTATTGGAGAAGTTGGGACGTGCCCAGTTCATCTCTACAATAGACTTAACCAAGGGGTACTGGCAAGTACCACTAGATGAACCTGCCAAGAAAAGGTCAGCATTCGTCACCCATGCGGGGGTGTATGAATTCAATGTCCTTCCTTTCAGGCTTCGAAATGCACCCGCCACCTTCCAGAGGCTGGTAGATGGTCTACTAGCAGGACTGGGAGAATATGCAGTTGCCTACCTCGATGATGTGGCCATTTTTTCAAACTCCTGGCCCGAACACCTACTACACCTGGAAAAGGTCTTTGAGCGCATCAGGCAGGCCGGACTAACTGTTAAGGCCAAAAAGTGTCAAATAGGCCAAAACAGAGTGATTTACCTGGGGCACCAGGTGGGTCGAGGAACCATAAATCCCCTACAGGCCAAGGTGGATGCTATCCAAAAGTGGCCTGTCCCACGGTCCAAGAAGCAGGTCCAATCCTTCTTAGGATTGGCCGGATACTACAGGCGATTTTTTGGGTGGGCACTCTGGTCCCCCCAAAACCCGTCCCTGGGGACCCCAAGACCCAAATCCCTTGAGTCTCACAACAAAGGGAAATAAACCTTTTCCCTTCTCCCCCCCTCCAGGTGTTCCTGGAGAGATACACAGAAGCAAACTCCGTGAGTCTAAACAGAGGGACTCCACCCTCCCCGTTCCCAGTCCTGGAAAACAGAATTACTTCCCTCTTCACCCCGAGGGTATGCAAAGTCAGGCTAGTACATCTAACACACACAGATGTCCCCCTGACTTCTTCCTCCCACCAATTCCCTGGTGAGTACAGACTCAATTTCCCTGGAATCCCCCACTAAAGAAAAACTCCAACAGGTCTTAAAAGAAAGTTTTATATAAAAAAAAAAGAAAGAAAAATACATACAAATGGTCTCTCTGTATTAAGGTGACAAATACAGGGTCAATTGCTTAAAAGAAATATGAATAAACAGCCTTATTCAAAAAGAATACAAATCAAAGCACTCCAGCAACTATAGACATGTAAATACAAAAGAAAAACAATAACCCTTGTTGTTTTTATGATCTCTGTACTCACAACTTGGAAACAGAAGATTAGAAAGCAGGAAACAGAAATCACTTCTCAAAGCTGAGAGAGAGGCAGGCAGACAGACAAAGAACTCAGACACAAACTTTCCTCCACCCAGAGTTGAAAAAATCCGGTTTCCTGATTGGTCCTCTGGTCAGGTGCTTCAGGTTACTTTTTTTTCAGGTGAAAGAGACATTAACCCTTAGCTATCTGTTTATGACAAGCCCCTTGAAGGCTCAGAGAGAAGGAGAGCGACTCCATTTATGAATTGAGATTGTACAGTTCCTCGCCTTTTGTGGATTAAATGCATGCTTTGCACAGTGGCATGTTTTAGAGATAGCAATCTCCCCTGATATACACACAGGGAAAGCAGCTTTTTTGCTTTGGGCTCTTAGCATCTGGGGTTGAAAAAGGAGTTTGCAAGAGGTAAAAGGTGAGGTTATTTTGAGATGTTTGTCTAACAGAACTCTTTGTTTACCTGACTTGTCACCAGCCCTGAAAGTAATAACAAAATTACAGTAACTCAAAGAAAGACATCCAGAGAGGGAAGAAATTCAGATCAGCAGGGGTACTCCAGCATGCACATGTATGTATCCTTGTTGACTCCCACCATTTTAAAAGAAGGTCATCTGTGCACAGGATGTCTTTCACCTATCTCCCCAGCAGAGGGGCCACAGAACAGTGCCATGAGTGGGCAATGGTGTGCTGTAGATGGATACAGTGCCAGAAGTAAGGGATGGAGTGAGTCCATAGAGAGCTTTGACAACCAGGAAGGTCACTCCAGGTTGGAATAGAAGACAGATAGAAAACAGATGTAAATGATGAAGAATGCGTTTATTAATGTCTCACTTCCTGCAGCAAGATGATCCCACTTCCTCAGTATTGTGGATCCCCTGAAGTTTTTGGCACCATCTATGCTATGAAAATAATCCTATTTAAACAGTGTTGGGGATCAAATATGTTCACAGTTTTTCTTGCCTCTGTGGATGAAGAATCATAGACTTTCAGGGTTGGAAGAGACCTCAAGAGGTCATGTAGTTCAACCCCCTGCTCAAAGCAGGGCCAATGCCCAAACAGATTTTTGCCCCAGATCCTCAAATGGCCCCCTCAAGGATTGAGTTCGCAACCCTGGGTTTAAGAGGCCAATACTTAAACCACTGAGCTATCCTCCCTGAAGAAGCCCTGTTTAAGCTTTGGTTAAAATATGGTGCTGTATGTTTTTTTTCTCTCTACTCAAGCAAGAATACACCATGCAATAACCTTGCCTCAACAATGTTTCATAACACAGTTGAAACAGGGTTATTTGTGCAGTGTGGACAGGACCTCAGAGAGTATGGATTTAAGCTTGTCATAAAAGAGGGACTTACAATAGGTGAGAGAAGAAGAGAGTGAGAATGTCAGCAGAAGGAGGGTCAAGTTAAGGTCAATTCTGGAAATGTTCTGAAAGTGGTAAGAGACTCCTATAAATAGGGGAGATCTGGGAAGAAAAAGTAAATGATAATGGAGTTGGAGAGATCTGGAAACTCTTGGGCATTGAGTTCAAGGGAGCTACAACAGCCATGAATTTGGCCATTAACTGACTTGGGGCTTTTAGTGGAAGTAAAAAACTGAAAACTTTTGCTGAATGGTAGCAAACAGATTATTACATTTTTGGATAAACTATAGAAAAACACATCTGGGATAATGAAATTTTATTTTCAGAATAATATTCATCCACCAAACGTCTCTATGAGTTGTATACAGTTCCAGAAAGGGTGTGATCTCTGGTAAACAAAGGAGGCAAAGCTGGGGCGCAAGCTGCACGAAAGTCTGTTTGTCTGGAGTTGCAGTGGTTTTCTTTAATAAAGGCCTCCTGTTTAAGATAGACTGGGATTCCATATATCATAATATCTGGCAATTTGGGTATCAGAAAGTTTTCCCCAAAAAGAAAGGGTTATTTCCAAGATGCAATGCAGTCTTGCCTCTGACTGAATGGCATGGTGCATTACAGGAGGTGTAGTCTGCCGGGGAACATGGCCCATAAGGGAAAATGTGGGAACCAGACCCAAACTTCAACTCTCATGAGACAGTGTGCCAATCTAAGGAATTACAGTGGTTGAACTGACTTGAATTGGAATGTTTCACCACTTCCAAATAGATTTTTTTTAAATATTTCATTTTTTTAAAATGCAATATTTCAACTTTTCCTCCCAATTTGGGGGAGGGGGAGGGGAAATGTTAAAATATCAACATTTCCCATGAAATTCTGATTTTTTTGCTCAGCTCTATTGAATACCAAGCCTTGGAGCTGGAAGAGAGAAATTGGAAGGAGAGTGCAAGTGCCATGGTTATCTTGCTCAATCAACACTATGTAGCTGAAGAGAGAATATATTAGCGGAAAGCCTTCTGTTAGGGAAAAGGAGCCAACCAATTTGTGAATAAGTTAAGGACACAGCAGAAGATAGAGCAGTTAACAAATTTGCCCTTTCTCTAGGGCTAAAGCTGCTGTTGTACCCTCTATATTGGCATAAATGCAGTGGGTGTCCTGGGGCTGAGGAATTTGCCAGTGTGTCATGTATTGCACCTTGTCTTCATAGAACTTCCCATAGTCAGCACAGGACAGAACACTCATGAAGTCAAAGTCTATAGTTACTCCAGCTGGCTAAGTATTTGACTAGCTGCATAAGGAGCAGGCTACAAGACAGGTAACCTCCTGATTCATACTGAGAAAGTAGGGCACTCGGCTAGTTATCTTAGGTGCATATACACTAACTCAAGAAGCCTAGGAAACAAGCAGGAAGAATTGGAAGTCCTGGCACAATCAAGAAACTATGACGTGATTGGAATAATAGAAACTTGGTGGGGCAGTTCATATGATTGGAGCACTGTCATGGATGGGCATAAATTCTTCAGGAAGGACAGGTATGGGAGGAAAAGTGGAGGAGTTGCATTGTATGTAAGAGAGCAGTATGATTGCTCAGAGCTCCAGTTTGAAACTGAAGAAAAGCCTATTGAGAGTCTTTTAGTTAAGTTCAGATGTGAGAGCAACAAGGGTGGTGTCATGGTGGGTGTGTGCTATAGACCACCAGATCAGAAGGATGAGGTAAACAAGGCTTTCTTCGGACAACTAACTGAAGTTTCCAGATCACAGGACTTGGTTCTAATGGGGGACTTCAATCACCCTGACATCTGCTGGGAGAGCAAAATAGCAGTGCACAGACAATCCAGGAAGTTTTTGGAGAGTGTTGGGGACAACTTCCTGGTACAAGTGCTGGAGGAATCAAATAGGGGCCATGCTCCTCTTGACCTGCTGCTCACAAACAGGGAAGAATTGGTAAGGGAAGTAGAGGGGGGTGGCAACCTAGGCAGCAGTGATCATGAGATGGTTGACTTCAGGATCCTGACAAAAGGAAGAAAGGAGAGCAGTAGAATATGGACCCTCGACTTCAGAAAAGCAGACTTAGACTTCTTTAGGGAACTGATGGGCAAGATCCCCTGGGAAGCTAATATGAGGTGGAAAGAAGTCCAGGAGAGCTGTCTGTATTTTAAAGAAGCCTTATTGAGGGCGCAGGAACTAACCATCCTGAAGTGCAGAAAGAATGGCAAATATGGCATGCGACCAGCTTGGCTTAACAGTGAAATCTTCGGTGAGCTTAAACTCAAAAAGGAAGCTTACAAGAAGTGGAAATTTGGACAGATGACTAGGGAAGAGTATAAAAATATTTCTAGAGCATGCAGGGATGTAACCAGGAAGACTGTGACAGGGTGCTGAGCAGAAAACTGCTTAGCCAACCCTCAGTCACTCCAGCTCCAATTAAGGGAGATAAATTGGAGCTGGGTAGATCACCTGGCCCTGATTAGGGAAGCTGGAACAGCTGCTGCCTTATCAGGCTAGGGGTGGATAAAAACCCCAGAGGAAGGCAGCTAGTGGGAGGAGCTGGAACGAGGGAAGTTGCAGCAAAGGCAAGGCAGTGAGAGAGAGAGAGAGCGAGAGAGCGTGCGTGCGTGCATGCGTGCGTGCACATGCACGTGCATGCTTGTCCCCTCTCTCCTGCTGGTGGACTGTAAGAAGGGGACTATGTGTATGGTGGGAAGGTGGTGGGAGCACAGCCCATAAATAAAAGCATTAGGTGAGCGCTGCACCCAAATTTGTGTGACTTTCTCACCCCAGTGGGGGCAGGAACCAGGAGGGCCCTGCAGGGACCTTGTTACAAAGGCCAAATCACAATTGGAGCTGCAGCTAGCAAGGGATGTGAAGAGTAACAAGAAAGGTTTCTTCAGGTATGTTAGCAACAAGAAGAAGGTCAGAGAATATGTGGGACCCTTACTGAATGAGGCATCATAGTAACAGATGATACGGAAAAAGCTGAAGTACTCAATGCTTTTTTTGCCTCGGTCTTCACAGACAAGCTCAGTCCCAGACTGCTGCATGGGGCAACACGGTATAGGGAGGAGGTGAGCAGCCCTCAGTGGTGAAAGAACAGGTTAAGGACTATTTAGAAAAGCTGGATGTGCACAAGTCCATGGGTCCAGATCTAATGCGTCCAGGGGTGCTGAGGGAGTTAGCTGATGTGATTGCACAGCCATTGGCCATTATCTTTGAAAATGTGTGGTGACTGGGGGAGGTCCTGGATGATTGGAAAAATGCAGATATAGTGCCTATATTTTAAAAAGTGAAGAAAGAGAACTTGAGGGAACAACAGACTGGTCAGCCTCAGTTCAGTCCCTGGCAAAATCATGGAGCAGGTCCTCAAGGGATTCATTTTGAAGCACTTGGAGAAGTTCAGAAGGTGATCAGGAACAGCCAACGTGGACTCACCAAGGGCAAGTTACGCCTGATCAACCTGATTGTCTTCTATGATGAGATAATTGGCTCTATGGATATGGGGAAAGCAGTGGATGTGATATATCTTGACTTTAGCAAAGCTTTTGATATGGTCTCCCACAGTATTCTTGCCAGCAAGTTTAAAAAGTATAGATTGGATGAATGGACTATAAGGCGGATAGAAAGCTGGCTAGATTGTCAGGCTCAATGGGTAGTGATCAACGGCTCGATATCTAGTTGGCAGCCAGTATCAAGTGGAGTGCCCCAGGGGTCAGTCCTGAGGCCAGTTTTGTTCAACATCATTATTAATGAGCTGGATGATGGAATTAATTGCACCCTCAGCAGACGACACTACACTGGGGGGAGAGGTAGACATGCTGGAGGGTAGGGATAGGATCCAGAGTGACCTAGACAAATTGGAGGATTGGGCAAAAAGAAATCTGATGAGGTTCAACAAGGACAAGTGCAGAGTCCTGCACTTAGGATGGAAGGATCCCATGCATCGCTACAGGCTGGGGACCAACTGGCTAAGCAGCAGTTCTGCAGAAAAGGACCTGGGGATTACAATGGACAAGAAGCTGGATATGAGTCAGCAGTGTGCCCTCATTGCCAAGAAGGCCAATGATATATTGGGCTGTATTAGTAGGAATATTTCCAGCAGATTGAGGGAAGTGATTATTCCCCTCTATTCAGCACTGGTGAGGTCATACCTGGAGTATTGCATCCAGTTTTGGTCCCCCCACTACAGAAGGGATGTGGACAAACTGGAGAGAGTCCAGCGGAGGGCAAGGAAAATGATTAGGGGGCTGGGGCACATGACTTACGAGGAGAGGCTGAGGGAACTGGGATTATTTAGTCTGCAGAAGAGAAGAATGAGGGGGGATTTGATAGCAACCTTCAACTATCTAAAGGGGGAGTCCAAAGAGGATGGCGCTAGGCTGTTCTCAGTGGTGGCAGATGACAGAACAAGAAGCAATGGTCTCAAGTTGCAGTGGGGGAGGTCTAGGTTGGATATTAGGAAACAATACTTCACTAGAAGGGTGGTGAAGCACTGGACTGGGATACCTGGGGGGGGGGGTGGAATCTCCCTCCTTAGAGGTTTTTAAGGCCCAGCTTGACAAAGCCTTGGCTGGGATGATTTAGCTGGAGTTGGTGCTGCTTTGAGCAGGGGATTGGACTAGATGACCTCCTGAGGTCTCTTCCACCCTAATCTTCTATGATTCTATGATATATAAATCAGCATGTCATCCTCAGTGGATCAATTAGGAAGCAATAGTGACCAGGTAGAATTCCAACTTTTATTGGACAAATGTAAACAGCTAAGGTAAATAACGGAGTTGTCATAACAGTGGAATAGGTCAGAATGTGAGACTCCATTTCTGGACTGTATTGTTATTATACAACATGTGCTGCAGGGACAGAGAGGGGATCATCCATTGGTAATAAGGCAAATAATTGTTCCAGGTTTAGTATGGTGGTGAACAGAAAAGTGAGAAGCAAAGGCGAAGTACAACTCAGAACCTGTAGCAGCAACAACACACTACAATGTGTGAGGAAAGCATGGACACTGCTACACCATGTTAAGGGGTATGATACTCCTTGCCTTGCACAGCTGGCTAGCTCCACCCCCTCGGACCCCTTCAATTCTTCTCATACTCACACTGGGTGTAGCTACTCAGATTCAGATTAAAACTAGATGCTTTAAGATGTAGTCTCCCTTTGCCTGTCATCCCCCTTTGACTGCATAACTCCACAGGCACACGGCTATCAGTTTAGTCAAGCAAAAACATTTTTTTTTGAGTGGAAAGAAATTGAAATGTGACTTTTTTTCTGCCCATCTGTGAAAATATGAAGTAACCAAGTAAGCCAATTTGACTACACATGTCAGCTTCTTCCTCCTGATGCATGGGCAAAACCCTCACTGAAGGCAACGGGAACACTTGCATGCATCTAAATGCAGAATATGGTACCACATATGTAATATCCTTCACACAGCTGTAGCCGAGGCAGAACTAGTTGCCTTTGCACTTTTTCTTCAGAACATTTCCTCTGTTATCAAAAATGACCCAGCCTGAAAAACAGCGAGTGAGTGGAGTGTTTACTTGATTGTTGAATGCTGATCAAGTGCTGGCTGTTGCATGATTTTTGGCTGAAGTCAGTGGTTTGCAATGTTGTCCGATTCTGAGATAGTGCCAGAAACCATGGAACAGGTGGCAGTTCTTGAACAATAGTCAATGACACTTTTAGTCAAATATTTGTTTTCTTGTCCCGACAATGTTTTCTTGTGGAAATGTGTTTACACTGTGTCCTTGAGAAGGACACTTCCGATAACCTGGACAGAGTTACATGCAGTTTTGGAACAGTGTAACACACACATTTACTTGTTTCGGACAAAAATCTAGCTACTAAATAAAAACCCACCATGAGACAAGAAAAAATGCCATTGAAGCAAATGGTGATTTAATTTTTACCTGTAAAAAAATCCCCCGAAGCATCAATCTCAGTGTTTTTAATTAGAAGCACCACCTCCTGCTCTAGATTGCATTGGGTTGAATTATTATTTACAAAAAATGATTTTGTGTTTTAATGTACTGAATTGGGACCCTGGGTTCAATTCCTACATCTACAATATGTTTCCTGTATCACTTTGATCAAGTCTCTTAGGGATGGATTTTCAAATGTACCTAAGTGACTACTGCGTACTAGTAAATGGGATCCAACATTAATCTCTCTGTGACTCTATTCTCTATTTATAATATGGGGATGATAATAATTCCTTTCTCCTACCCTTTGTCTGCCTTGTCTATTTAGAGTGTTGAAACACTGAGACGGGAACTAGCCCTTACTAAGGGCCTACTTACACAATAGAGTAATGCGCTCTAGGGGGTTGATTTCTCAAGTTCACTAATGTGTTGCACATTAATTGTTCCCTGTAGGTCCAGATGGAGCACAATAAAGGTTCCCAAGGGTGCTTTAACATGGTATTGCTTCCAACAGCATTACATTAAAGCACACAAGCAGGGTCTACACAGACCAATTAATGTGCAACACATTTGTGCCCTAGAGAAATCACGCTCCTCGGAGAGTGCATTACCCCACAGTGTGGACAAACAAGCCCTAAGTCATCCCCCCACCACCCAAGCACGTAGGGCAATGGGGCTTTAATCTTTGTTGGGATCTCTAGATAATGCTATAATGCTACTAAAAGTGACAGTTTAGCTCTTTGGTTGCCGAATTATTCACAAACTCCTCCTCTTTTCCTTTGCATGTATTCCTTATTACATATTTGGTGAATATTTTGGATAAATAATTTTCAGCCTATAAACTATTCACTTCAGCTATTGGCAATTGATTAGTTATGAAGTGTGTGGGTCACCTAAGTTATGGGGTATTTTTTTTTCCTGCTTCCTGAGTGGAAGCCTGATACTTTTAAAATGAGATAATAACAAACAGCAGATAAATTATGCATTGGATGAATTTTCAGAGGGCTAAACATTTGTGCTAAAGTTAGTGAAACAAGGAATCTGTGAAGATTTTCACAGCTGCTCTGCAGTTGTCTGAATAGTCATAAATAATAATATGACCCCAAGATTACTGGTCTCAATACAGGGGTAACTGGATGAAATGCTATGGCCTGTGTAATGCAGGAGGTCTGATTAGATGATCTAACAGTCCATTCTGGTCTTAGAATCTGTGAATCAGAACAAGTCAAAGTCACTTCCCTTTTTACAAAAATATTCCTGAGTCAGTTTTTTACCCATCTAGATGTACTCCATAAGAGTGTCTAAATTGTTGCTGCTGCAGGCCTGGTAGTGAAATCAGATTTTAGCTCAATAGTTATTTTTTATTTTTTTTTCTGCCCCCCAAAACTCATCTTATTCCCATTTTTCTTGTCTTTTAAACTCTGATTTTCTATCGGGGAAAAAAATAACTTCACAAAGTGTTTTTTCTGCTAAAGAACCTTAAGGAAGAAATGTTACTGTCCAAGGGAGCAATCTCCTGATCTGTGGTGAGTGTAGAGGCACAATTGAAAAATAAATTACTATTTAGGGAATTCTGCTTTTGTTGTGGCGTATTCAGTTATGATATGGCTCCGTGTTTCTTCACTCTTAATCCTTCATTGTTTAGAACATAATAGCTCATTTGCAGTCCCCTAAAGGCATCTCTAGTTCTGAGACACCAGAAATTGCAAAAGAGGTTAAAATTGATCTACAAAAATTGGACTTGTGTCTTTTTCCTCTTTTTTTTATGTGGTATAAGCAAGGTTTGAAGAATTTTTTGTGGGGGAGGGGGTTCCGGCTTGTTTTTTACATTAGCCTTTCATGTCCTCTCTGTCTGGGAAGACTTTAGGATGACTGGCAAAACGTTGAAATGAAAGTACCACAAGAGCCAGGAGACTGCAAGCTGAACAAGTGAGACAGGAAGGGGTTTTGTTAACATATTTTCAACTTCAGTGGCTAATTAGTATTTTTCAGGAAGAGTGTTTCTGTAAAACATTCAAGAGACTTGCCCTTAATTGAAGCTGTGAGTGCTAACAAAATATGTTCTATGAGATCTTGTAACCGTCCTCCCCTTTGGGGTCAGGGCACCCAGTTTGGGGGTTACAGGGAGTCAGTATGTCCGCCAGCTGTTCGTCAGGCGGTCTACATTGCAGCCACATAATCACGAAATTAGCAGTTCTGGCTTCCCATAAGGAGGGTTCAGCACCCCACCAGTCAGCTGGTAGCTGCAATTTCCTGGCTGGGTGCATAGCAAGAGTCTAAGGGGGGCTCTTGGAGGTCATGTCCCACAAGGGTCTGCCTGCCCTGCACCTCAGCACAGCTCTGGCTCTGGGCAGTCTTGCTCCTCCCACCACCTCCCGGGACTGAGCCACCTGAGACCAGTGCAGGGGCTGGGTCATTCTCAGCCAGCATGGGGAGGAGAGGGGCTTCTCTTGGCACCGGGCAAGGGGTTTCTGAGGGAGCCTGGCCCAGGCAGGCCCCTCCCACTCTGATTCCCCACTGATGCTGGCTCAGCCCAGGCAAGGCAAATAGCCTGCACCCAGCAGGCCGGTGAGTGTAACTGGGGGCAGGCAGGGTGGGGGGAGTGGGTCTCTGGGGATGGCGCTGGGCAGTGGGAGTCTGTGTGTGGGGTATTCCTGTGTGTGGTACTTCTTGGCCCCAGGGGGAATGAAAACAGCCCAGGTCCCCCTTCTGCAGCATTCTTTGCTTCCCTGCAGAAAGTGAAGGAGGAATAGGGGTGCGTGATTAGGAATGTTCATGGCATAACTTGAGGGCATTGTCCCCCAAATAGAGGCGAGGGGAGGGGGCCACATGGGGTGCAAGGTCGCATGCCACTGTCCACCCGCCATTTCTGTGAATGCAGAGCTGCCCAGCCCGGCTGAAAAAAGAAGGTGCTGCCAGGTCCCTGGACTTTGCAGCTGGACACCACCTTCTGGGTCCTAGTGCTGGTTGAGCTCCCTTCTGTGTGCTGGGAGGCATCCTTCATTTGCTCTAACCCCTCAGACAGAGACCAACACCTACAAGATCTTCACCAAGCATTCTCAAAACTACAATACCCGCATAAGGAAATAAGGAAACAGATCAACAGAGCCAGACGTGTACCCAGAAGCCTCCTGCTGCAAGACACGACCAAGAAAAAAACCAACAGAACTCCACTGCCCATCACATACAGTCCTCAGCTAAAACCCCTCCAACGCATCATCAGTGATCTACAACCCATCCTGGACAACGATCCCTCGCTTTCACAGGCCTTGGGTGGCAGGCTAGTCCTCGCCCACAGACAACCTGCCAACCTTAAGCATATTCTCACCAGCAACCACACACTGCACCGTAGTAACTCTAACTCAGGAACCAATCCATGCAACAACCCTCGATGCCAACTCTGCCCACATACCTACACCAATGACACCATCATAGGACCTAACCAGATCAGCCACAACATCACCGGTTTGTTCTCTTGCACGTCCACCAATGTAATATATGCCATCATGTGCCAGCAATGCCCCTCTGCTACGTACATCGGCCAGACTGGACAATCCCTACATAAAAGGATAAATGGACACAAGGCAGATATTAGGAATTGCAATATACAAAAACCTGTAGGAGAACACTTCAACCTCCCTGGACACACGATAGCAGATTTAAAGGTAGCCATCCTGCAGTCAAAGAGAAACTGCTGAACTTCAGTTCATTTGCAAATTTGACACCATCAGCTCAAGAGTAAACAAAGACTGTGAATGGCTTGCCAACTACAAAAGCAGTTTCTCCTCCCTTGGTGTTCACACCTCAACTGCTAGGAGAGGGCCTCATCCTCCCTGATTGAACTAACCTCGTTATCTCTAGATTGATTCTTTCCTGCATATTTATACCTGTCTCTGGAAATTTCAACTACATGTGTCTGACGAAGTGGGTATTCACCCACGAAAGCTCATGCGCCAATATGCCTGTTAGTCTATACGGTGCCACAGGACTCTTTGCTGCTTTTACAGGACTCTTGGTCATTTTTTACAGATCCAGACTAACACAGCTACCCCTCTGATACTCGACATCTTTCATTTTGTACAACAGTGAGTGTCCATGGTGGGCCAGGGCAGAGCAGGGGGGAAAGAAGCAGTGGGGAAGGAAAGGGGTGAGATGGGAAGGAGATGGAGTGGTGGGGAAAGGGCATGGGATGGGGAAGAGAAGGGGATACGGGAAGCAGGGGCCCAGCATGCGGCTTCCCCTGGTAGCAGCTGGGCTCCCCTGTTAAGCAGGCCCATCAAACCCTCACCCTGACAAGCCCCACCTCCCGTGCATCTGTACCACCCCAATGAGCCTCCCCCAACACCCTCCCCACTGAGCCCCAACCACTTACACCTTGACCCTCACCCAAATGAACTCCACCTCCCCTGCACTTAGACCCCTCCACTGAGCCCCAAACACCTTCACCTGGATCCACTGCAGAGTCCCATTGCCCCTGCATCTGGAACCTCCCTGTGCATCCAGATCCAGCACTGAGTTACCCAGACTGCCCCACTCAGAACTCTCTTACCCCCATCCGGATCCCCCCACACTAAGTCCCCCAGCACTTGGATCCTGCTGGCAGGCTGAGCCTTCCTGCCCTCATCTGATGCGCCTGGCGCAAAGGGGGCAGGGCCCCAGGGTGTTTCTGTGGCAGACATGGTCCTTGTGTTGTGTCAGGGTCAGATTCAGCCTCACTGCCAAGTCCCTGTTCCACAGGGGTCAGGGAGGCTGCAGGGTGATCTCCCCCTCTAGGCAGCCAGTGGCCTGTGCTCCCTCCTGCCATGGTGGAGCTTCCACATTTATTTATTGTTAAAAAAAAAATTGCAGAATTTTAAAATATTATGCACAGAATTTGATGCAAAATTCCCTCAGGAATATGGGGCACTGTACAGCTGTGATGGTGGGACTGTGAAGGGGGTGCTGGACAGTAGGGGATCTGTGGGTGGGGGAGCTGGGCAGGAGGTATGGTTTGTAAGGTGCTGTGCAGGTGTGGCGGGAGGTCAGTGGGAGGGGTGTCTGGGAAGGGGGTGCTGGGCATAGTAGGTCCAGGGGCATTGGGCATAGAGATCTATGGGGGAAGTCTCTGGATGAGGGGGTTCTGGGCATAAGGGCAGGGCATTGGGCAGGGGGGCAGTGTGGAAGGAGCACGCTGGCAGCGCAGAGCTGGATGGGCCAGTGTGCGCCTAGCAGTTTGGAGTTTGTAAACAGTGCCCTTCTGCTGGGCTGAGTAGTGCTACTCCTGCTGTGCTGCACCTCATTGCCCCCAACCGGCCCCTCACTCTGCCGACCGCCCCCCATCACATGCCCTATTTCCCCAGTGGGAGCCCACAAATATATTTGGCACTGGGCCCACAAAAAAGTTAATCCATCCCTGGCCACTGGGAATGGAGCTCAGCTTTTCTGTCAGGCAATGCTTCCTCAGGGCTCTCTCCAGGCGTCTCCATCTCCTTGGGCAGTGGTTGGCCTTTTCTTCCTGCTGCTGGTTGTGGGATCCCTGCTCTTCCTCTCCACGCCACACCCAGGGCCTTGCCACCCTACTCCTCTGCTCCCCCCCGAGGCTCTGCCCACTGGCCAGGCTGGAAGCCAGAGCCCAGCTGTGGTAGGTAGGGTGTCCAAATTCTCCTCTACCCAAAGCTGGCCCGAGCACCTCTTCCCACCCACACCTGCCCATGTGGAGCCCTCCCAGGCACTTCTTCCCTCCTCCGTGCTGAGCCCAGCTGAACATCTCATTTCCCCACCATGCAGTGTCCTGCTGAGCACCTCTGCAGTATGGTTGTAGGGCCAGGCCATTAAAAGTCTGGTTGGCAGTGCAGGGGGCTTGCAAGATTCCTGCTCAGCTCCATGTGGCTCCTGGGGAGGGGCAAGCATGTCCCTCCAGCTCAGGGGCAGCGACAGGGGCTCTGTGTGCTGCTCCCATCTCGAGCACCAGCTCCCACTGGCCAGGAGCTGCGGCCAATGGGAGCTGCGAGGGTGGCACCTGTGGGCAGGGGCAGTGCACAGAGCCCCCCTGGCAACACTTCCACCTAGGAGCCAGAGGGACATGTTGCCGTTTCCCAGGAGCTGCCTGAGGTCAGTGTTGTCCAGAGCCTGCACCCTCCTTTGCCCCAACCCACTGCCCCAGCCCTGAGCCCCCTTTTCACCCAAACGCCCTCCTGGATCCTGAACCCCGCCCTGTACTCCAACCCTCTGCCCCAGCCTGGAACCCCTTCCTGCAACCCAAACCCTTCATCCCCAGCCCCAGCCCAGCCCAGAGCATGCACCCCCAGCTGGAGCCCTCAACCAGCCTGCACCCCAACTGCCTGTCGCAGCCCAGTGAAAATGAATGAATGAGCAAGAGTGGGGAAGAGCGAGTGACAGAAAGAGGGGGAATGGAGTGAGTGGGAGTGGAGCCTCGGAGAAAGGGCGGGGCAAGGATGTTTGGTTTTCTGCGATTAGAAAGTTGGCAACCCTACGTGCTACCCGGGGTTTCCTGGAAGCTGTAGTCTCCATGAGCAATCACAGTCTGCCGCTTTGTGGCATCCTACCTACTACTAGCACCTCATCTGGACGCAAGCTGCTCATGCAGGAGATGAGGACGAGCAGCATCGGGGCGGGGAGGAGCCTTTGCAAGGGCTTTCCTAGCCCCTTCCCTGCTCAGGAAGTTCTCCCAGGGGCAGAAGCTCCCTGCCTTTGGCCCAGCTTAGCAGGACAGTATGGCCTCTCCATACTGTGAAATGGTGAGTCACTGAGCAGCTCTGCTCTAGTGAGTGACTGTCAAATCCACGTCCCGGGACCCTGGATTCATCATCTCAGTGGCACAAATGCCTCAAACACCCAGGAACTGGGAATCATGCTAAAGTCTTCCCAACCTTGTAGCATCAAAGCAAGAATGATTCAGCAGGCCACATCCTGATCTCTAGTCCCCCCCAGTTGTTCTATCACCTTCAGCTCAGACCCTCAGGTGACCCATGTACAGCCACATCCTCTCTCCCCTTTATCACCTTTGGGGCCTGCCCCCAGGTGAGCCCCACACAACCCTAACCCCATTGCCTTCATTAGATTGCCCACATGTAATCAAGAGCATGTGGCCCAGTTAACCAACCTGCTGGTGATGTGTGAGCCAGAGCAGCCTCTGGTTCCCTCTCCCGTTATTGGGCTGAGCCTATGGGGCTAACAGGAGGTTTTGTTTTCCTGAGAGCAGGGAGCTCTGACCGTTACCTCCAAGGGGCATTCTGTGCAGTGCAAAGGGGCTGTTATGACAGAGGTACATCTTGCTACTAACTGCAACTAGTAATGGAGCTGACCTCTGGCCCCTGCTTTCTGTGAGGCCAGGCTTTTGGGAGCACATGGCCCTGGGAGCCCCATATTCCCTCTCAGAAGCTCTACATAGAGCAGAGGTAGGCAACCTATGGCACGTGTGCCGAAGGCAGCACACAAGTTGATTTTCATTGGCACTCATACTGGGTCCTGGGCCACTGATTCGGGGGGCTCTGCATTTTAATTTAATTTTAAAATAAGCTTCTTAAACATTTTTAAAACCTTATTTACTTTACATACAACAATAGTTTAGTTATATATTATAGACTTATAGAAAGAGACCTTCTAAACACGTTAAAATGTATCACTGGCACGCAGAACCTTATACTAGAGTGAATAACTGAAGACTCGGCACAGCACTTCTGAAAGGTTGCCAACCCCTGACATAGAGGTTCCTTTTAGTGGGAGGAGCCCCTTGGGTTTCAGCATTTCCAGACTCTGGAAGTGTTTTTGTCGGTGTGGGAGATTGACTCCTGGGTGGGGGAGATGTCTGGCTTGCTAGCTTAGGGTTTTGTCCTTCTGTCTCTCATAAGCCTTCCACATAAGATCAATAGCAATAAGTAAGTTCCTAGTGACAGGCAACCGAAGTAGGGAGTTAGGTAACGGGCAGGCCCCAGTGGCACCCTCACAGGTAGGGACGTGAAAGCCGGCATTCCATAACTGATCAGTGGACGCCCTATACTTCATGACCCCATACTAGCCCCCTGCGTAGCAACACAGAGATGGGGAGTACACACCCTGAGACACTGGCCCACGGTTTGTGGGGGCTGAAGAGATAGGAATCAATGATGTTGGGTAAAGGGCCCTGGTGAGGCAAATCTGTACAGAAGGGGAAAATAAAATAAAATGCTCTAAAAACAATGGGCCGCAGGGCTGGGGCCTTGAGGGAGTCCAGGGGATCTGGTTTAGTAGGGAACTCTAACAATACTATTTTTAATAAAATACCTGCTTGAGGACCTACCTATTGTCAGGCTCGTAAACTGCAAGAGTCCCTCATCGCTACCCTCCTATCATCCATCATGTTCACGTGTTGTCTTGGCTTGTAAGAATGATTGGAGTTCTTTGGAGTAGGTGCCATCCTCTATTCTGTGTTTGTGATGTCTGTGTAGTCTCATGAAATGGAGCCCTGACCCTGATTTAAGGATTAACCCCCTCCAGAGCCAGAGAAAGAGAGATGCTGAGATCGTGACTCACTTAAGAGCTGCCCAGGGAGCCCGGGCTGCTGAGGGTGGGGGAGCGGGGGCCCTGAGAGCAGTCCCCAGCCTGTGTCCCTGCCTCCCAGGGCACACTGCCCAGGGCAGGAGGAGGGTCCAGGGCTCCCCAAAAGCAACCCGGTCTCCCTCGGCAGCTCTTACCATGGTTGGACTCAAGCTTCCGGCCAGACCTGACAATGGGGCCTTGGGGGAGCAGCAGGGGGTGGGGTCCTGTGACTGGTGGTCGGGGGGCGGCCCAAACGTTCTTTATGCCCAGGGTCCCAATAAATCTTCATTCCGCCTCTACTCAGCTCCCCAAGAGGGACATCTGCCTCCTCCCCTGCTCTGGCCACAACTCAGCTGCAGGGCCCTGTTCTTATACTTCCTGCAGGCGCCTCCACTTCCTGAGCCCATCAGGGGGAGTTAACCCCTTCTGTACTGGAAGGAAGTCTCTCTGCCTCAACTGCAGACTTCCAACCAATCTTCCAGTGAAATCAAGGAAGACCAGCGCTGACATTCCTAACATTTAAAAAGTGAAAAACAGCAGATAAAAAGCCTTAAAAAACTGAAAGCTAGCCAAGCTGTCAGATCTACTTTCTACATCATAAAGAAACACAAAAGTGCACAGGCCTAATTATGAAAATGCACTTCTCTAGTTGTCTTTAATCAGAGACCATGCAGATGCTTACAGGAGGTTTAACTAGAGATGGGTCTAAGACGACACTGGTTTGCTCCAGTCTCAGATTAGGGTTAGGCTTCGGTTTTGGTTCAGGTTACAGGTCCAGAGAGCCAGGGTTTGAGGATGAATTTGATATTGCCAAAAATCTCCTGAAAGGTTCTTATGTGTTTTGGCCACTTTTCAGCTTGATGCCAGTTTACCCCTCTTTAACACACTGAGTAATACCTTACTCTGTGGGTGTAATGGGATGGGGTGGCGAGTAATATGGGTCCATGGCACTACGTTAAAAGCTCTAGCCTGCAAAAGGGCTGAGTAATCCTGTGAGGTGCTGAGCCTCTGCTCCCATTAAAGTCAATGGGAGTAGCAGGCATTCAGCACCCCCAACAGAGTGCTCAGCACCTGCAGACAAGCTCTTAGGCCATGATTCAGTAAAGAAATTCAGCATGTGCTTAGCTAGAAGCAAGGTCATAGTCCCATCAAAGGCAACGGGCCTTACACACGTGCTTAATTGGTTTGCTGAATAGGGACTGAATTAAGCATGTGCTTACGTATTTTGCTGCATCAGGGCCTCAGAACATTCTCATTTGGCTTCTATGTTCAGATTGCATGTGATGACCAGTGGAGTCCTGTTGGTTTCTTTCTTGGGTTTGTCTTGCAGTAGGAGGCTTCTGGGTACACGTCTGGCTGTGTTGATCTGTTTCCTTATTTCCTCGTGCAGGTATTGTAGTTTTGAGAATGCTTGGTGGAGATTTTGTGGGTGTTGGCCTCTGTCTGACGGGTTAGAGCAGATGCGGTTGTACCCCAGTGCTTGGCTGCAGACAATGGATCATGTGATGTGCCCGGGATGGAAGCTGGAGGCATGAAGGTAGGCATAGCGGTCGGTAGGTTTTCGATATAGGGTGGTGTTAATGTGACCATCACTTATTTGCACCATGGTGTCTAGGAAGTGGACCTCCCATGTAGATTGGTCCAGACTGAGGTTGATGGTGGGGTGGAAGCTGTTGAAATCATGGTGGAATTTTTCCAGAGTCTCCTTCTCATGGGTCCAGATGATGAAGATGTCATCCATGTAGCGTAGGTAGAGAAGGGGCGTGAGTGGACGAGAGCTGAGGAAGCGTTGTTCCAGGTCAGCCATAAAAATATTGGCATTTTGGGGGGCCATGTGGATGCCCATAGCGGTGCCACTGATCTGGAGATATATATTGTCATCAAATTTGAAATAGTTGTGTGTGAGGATAAAGGCACAGAGCTCAGCAGCCAGTTGTGCTGTGGCATCATCAGGGATACTGTTCCTGACAGCCTGTGTTCCATCTGTGTGTGGGATGTTTGTGTAGAGAGCCTCTACATCCATGGTGGCTAGGATGGTGTTTTCTGGAAGGTCACCAATGCATTGTAGTTTCCTCAGGAAATCAGTGGTGTCACAGAGATAGCTGGGAGTGCTGGTGGCATAGGATCTGAGTAGAGAGTCCACATATCCAGACAGTCCTTCAGTGAGAGTGCCAATGCCTGAGATGATGGAGCGTCCAGGATTTCTGGGTTTGTGGATCTTGGGTAGTAGATAGAATAACCCTGGGTCAGGGCTCTCAGGGTATGCTGATTTGTTCCGGTGTTAGTGTAGGGAGTGTCCTGAGTAGATGGTGCAGTTTCTTAGTGTATTCCTCAGTGGGATCTGAGGGAAGTGGCCTGTAGAATTTGGTATTGGAGAGTTGTCTGGTGGCCTCCTTTTGGTAGTCAGACCGGTTCATGATGACAACAGCACCTCCTTTATCAGCCTTTTTGATGATAATGTCAGGGTGGTTTCTGAGGCTGTGGATGGCATTGCGTTCTGCACGACTTAGGTTATGAGGCAAGCGATGTTGTTTTTCCACAATTTCTGCCTGTGCACGTCGGCAGAAGCATTCAATGTATAGGTCCAGACTGTCATTTCAACCCTCAGGAGGAGTCCACGTGGAGTTCTTCTTCTTGTACTGTTGGTGGGAGGGTACCTGTGCATCAGTGCTCTGTTCAGTATCGTCCTGAAAGTATTCTTTGAGTTGGAGACAGCGAAAGTAGGCTTCCAGATCGCTGCAGAACTGTATCATGTTGGTGGGGGTGGCAGGGCAGAAAGAGAGTCCACGAGATAGGACAGACTTTTCTTCTGGGCTGAGTGTGTAGTTGGATAGATTGACGATATTGCTGGGTGGGTTAGGGGTACCACGGTTGTGGTCCCATGTGGCAGATAGGAGCTTAGACAGCTTACAGTCCTTTTTCTTTTGTAGAGAGGTGAAGTGAGTAATGTAGATCTCCTGTCTTATTTTAGTGAAGTCCGTTTGTATGGAAGTTTGGTTATTAATGAGAGTCTCCAGGTTGGAGAGCTCTTTTTTGATGTTTTCCTGTTTGCTGTATAGGATGCTGATCAGGTGGTTCCTCAGTTTCTTTGATAGAGTATGGCATAATCTCTCACTGTGGTCTGTGTAGTATGCAGATAGCAGTGGATTTTTTTACCTTTAGTCCATTTGGTATGATGTCCATCCGTTTGCATTTGGAAAGGAAGATGATATCTGTCTGTATTTGTGCAAGTTTCTTCATGAGGTTGATGGATTTCCACGCCATACGGCTAAATGCAGTGCCTTGCATGGTATCAAGTATCAGAGCAGTAGCCGTGTTAGTCTGGATCTGTAAAAGCAGCAAAGAATCCTGTGGCACCTTATAGACTAACAGACGTTTTGGAGCATGAGCTTTCATGGGTGAATACCTATTTCGTCAGATGCATGCATGCATGTATGTATTCACCCACGAAAGCTCATGCTCCAAAACGTCTGTTAGTCTATAAGGTGCCACAGGACTCTTTGCTGCTTTTACAGATCCAGACTAACACGGCTACCGCTCTGATACTAGGTTCAGATTAACCTCTGTGGTTGAGAGAGGACAAGCCTAGGAATGATTAAATGCAACTATATCCATTTTGGCCAAACAGAATGCAACTGCAGTGTGGCGCCTGCTGCTGTATTGTGTTTGGGAAGTCTATTTTTGGTAGATATTTTTGTTTTTAACTTCTATGCAACTATATTGCTAAGGAAGGGGAGCGAATGAAAGCAATGTCTTGAGCCACATTGCACGCAGACATCATTGCAAGTAGCTGCCCACAGCTCTGCCAAAGGACCTCAGTCCAGACCTGCAACTACACTGCTGTTTCAGAGCCTGGCTTCTCTTGAGCTGAAGCTGACAAGAATGTGCACAGTCTTGCCAAACTGTAGGATGCTCCTGAAATGTGCACAAAATGAGTTTTCCCAAAGTGAAAGGTTCATGTTCTAACCCACTGCACCACCTAGTGTCTGGACACTTTAAAACGTCCACACTTCCCCCCCCCCCAGAGTGTACCTTCTACCCCCAAAATTTACACCCTGCATTCATACTCCTTCCATGTGCTGTATATGCCTGAGTGGTTTTAAAATATGCTTTATAACAGTTATCTGTCAGGGGGATAGACTTATGGATTTATCAAAGTCAACAAACCTCTGACCTCTAGAAGGGCTGTAGAAGTGATTCTGATGCAATGAATGATAATTCCTAGAACAAGGCAGACCTCTCCTTCAAGTCTGCACCACTGTCATCAATATCTTCTTCTTTGTAGTGATCATTTCCCATGCCATAATTATGCATGACAAATTTATAGACATATGAGAAGACTCGTTCCCTGCCTTGAGGAACAAAGTCTGTAACAGCTTTGCTGAACATAATACAAAAATTAACAAGGCTCTCTGCCTTATTAAAAAAAAATGAGCATTTTAGTAATAGGGCAAAATGTATCTTGCATCTCAGAATCAAAGTAACATAGTGCTCAGGTGTCGTAATGTCAATTGAGTAGGGCTAGTGCATGACATCTTTAAGTCTATACTCTTAAAATTATGCATCTATGCCTGGCAATCCATATTACTGCTGGTGCTGTATTCACATATTTAAGGACCCCTCATACTCTGGGTTTGATAATAATTCACAGACCATTTTTCACAAGTGTCTCTCTAATAACATGCAACTATTTTAGTGACAATTCTTAGTCATCTTGAGAGCTGAGTCTTTTGACTATTTCTGAGTGCTAGTGTGCCGATCACATGTACATTATTACTCCCAGGGGCATTCTGTGCCAAAAAAATTAAAAATTCTCCACACAATATTTTAAAATTCTGCATATTTTATTTGTCAAAATAACACAATATAATCACACCAGTTTCAATTATTTTGGTGATTTATTTCAAAATATCTGTCAGCAAGTATGTTAGGAAGTATTTCTTCAGACAACACACAGTCAGCCTGTGGAACTCTTTCCCAGAGGATGTTGTGAAGGCCAAGACTATAACAGCGTTCAATAAAGAACTAGATAAATTTATGGAGGATAGGTCCATCAATGGTTATTAGCCAGGGTGAGCAGGGATGTTGTCCCTACCCTCTGTTTGCCAGAAGCTGGGAATGAGTGACAGAGAATGGATCACCTGATGATTACCTGTTCATTCCTTCTGGAGCACCTGGCATGGGCCCCTGTTGGACGACAGGATACTGAGCTAGATGGACCTTTGGTCTGACCCAGTATGGCCATTCTTATGTTCTTATGTCTGTAACAAACAAAAAGATCCAGGAAATGTTTTCTGACAAATAGAGTCCTTACTAGGCATATTAATACAGAACTCTGAGCAATAATTCACTAAACTACAATACAGAAATGTATTTCCCGCACCCCTCAGAAGCAGAGCAAACACATGGGGGAGTCAGGGGTAATGGAGGAGCTGAGAGAGAGGGAAGAAATTGCTGGGAAGGAGGCTGAGTATGAACGTGAAGAGTTGTTGGGTGTGGGTGAGAAAAGTATGGAGCAGGGTTTTTTTTTGGGGGGGGGGGGAGGTGGGGAGGGATTGTTAGGGAGCTTTCCCTGTGCAGAACCTGGCTGACCCCCTAGCCTCTTTCATTCAGTCAGGCACATCTGCCCTTGTACCCATATGTCTCTGTGTCCCCATTCAGCCATCCCCCTTCCATCCTGTAGCTCTGCACTCCTCCCCCTTTGCCCATGTGGCCCTACACCTCCCTCATCCCTGCGGCCCTGCACCTCCACTCCCATTCAGCCACTGGCCCAGTCTGTCCTCCCCCACTAGCACTTATGAGGCCTTGTCTGACCCCTCAGCAGCCTCGTGCTGTCTTTCTCTGCACGTCTCCTGACCTGACCCAACAGGCGCTATGAAGAAGGCAGGCCCTTTCCCTTCCCTATCTAGCTGGGGCTGCCCATGAGTAGCTGCTCTATTCTAGCACCAAAGCACCCTCTAGTGAGCGGAATTGCAGTAACTTTTCAGCAGATGCTATTTTCTGAAAAAAAAATTAGAAGTATGCGCAGCACATGAAATATGCATGTGCAGTGGTGCAGAATTCCCCCAGGAGTAACATTATCCTCTCTTTTTGAACACGTGAGTGGGATAACTACCTTCCAGAAGGTACCAGCCCACATTTGCAAAGTACAAGAGGACTCATCCTGCAAGGAGTGTCTATAGCTTGAGGTTCCTAACTAATAGTTGCCAAAGCAAACAATAGTATATGAGTAGCTAGGACTGGGACCACCGAAAGACCTAGTGTTTCTGCATCTGTGATGGCTGTTGAGCATAACTCTAAGGTGGTGCTTTTCTACAAGGTATGACCTCAATTTTTAAAAATATTGCCACAATAGAATTGGTGGTACAGTGTATTAATTGCATCTTTTTTCAGCACAACAAGGAGTCTGGCTAAACCTTTTCTCATTGCCAGAGTTATGTTCTTGGTCCACTTATCTTTTGAATGTTACAAAATCTTTCTAAATACTGTGGTGAGGGGTATTGCAGTTGGATGGGTAGAGTCCATTTTCTTGGAAGTTGGCATTTGTTCTGTTCTTACAGGTAAAAACTACTGATTTACTAAACTGATAAACTTCTTATTTTATACTTTACAAAAACTGCAGGAGCATGCAAGTCCCTAAATATATTTTGTTATTTTATAGATACTATTATGTAAAATAATTTGCTTTTACAGAATCTTAAATCTTGGGCCTAAATTACCACACAGACCCTGTCACTTAAACTACAGGTTTATGAACAGTGATGCTATAATAAAACTACTCAGTACAAAACCTCACAGCATTAGTATTTTGTAGCAGATAATAGCAGATCTCAGTACCCTAATTCTAACCTTCCAATATAATATATTTCTAAATTTCACATTTTTTTCACATTTTTTCTGCCTTATAAACAAAGTTCAGATATTATCAAAAACAATCAGTTCTTCTCATATCATAGAAGAAATCCTTCCTTTGTTGTGTATTCCTCTGTCTTACGTTCCTCAGCATGTGTAAATCTTGCCCTGTCTTACTCTGTCATTATTAGTCATAACTAAGGGCCCTTTAGCTAGCAGTGATTCTATTTCTTGCAGGAGATGTTTAGCTATCTGTTTTATTGGAGGTAGAATTGTGGAGAGGAAAGTCTGAGAGTTCCAATGGAATTTTTGCACATACATAAAATCTTCAGACAGGAGGTTCACTCTTTTCCAGTGAATCCTAGTGCCATCTTTTGGGGGAAAGTTGTATATGCCGTGACAGATGGAGAATACAAGTAGCAGAGTTATCCCAGTTATTTTATCTCCCAGTCTATTTCACATGGGACTAGGTTGTCCCTGGCCCTTAAGCTGGTGCCCACTGAGGAGAGGGTGCAGGAAACCTCACTGCTTACATGCCCAGTGCAAGGGTGCAGAACAATTGCAATCCCTTCACTAAGAGAGTCCATGGACTACTTCCTCCATGCAAACTCATGGGTACAAATCACAGCAAAGGTGGTGATGGTTGGGGGCAGGGAGTTGGGCTATTTAATTTGTCTCTCCATCCTAAGAATGTTGCAGGTTGAGCACTCTCTTTGTGCCACTGAGGCATTGTGAATCAGCACTCCTGCCTACTCTGGGCTGGGCAAATAGGCACAGTCTAGATTTCAGGCCAGGCATTTCAGGATTAGCAGCACAGGTGGCATCTTAAAACAAACAACGTGACCTCCTTTTCCCACTCTCCAACCTTTGCTCAGCCCAAGGAGGTGAGGAGATGGGGGTGGGGAGGAAGGTACCAGAGAAATGATTATGCCTCCCTTTACAAAACCCGATCCTCTTAAAATCTATACTCCTTTAGCATATTAAATAATAGATACAACACCAGTAAAGTGCTATCAGGGAAAACACAAGCCAGGTAGAGTCTCTCAAGTGACTTGATTAGCAGGTGTATTAGAGGAATGTAAACAGAGTAACTTCTAATTTGCTGTTCAGAACACCACACTCCTAGGTATAGGGAATGTAGTGATTGTGATATTACTGCAACAAAAGCTACAGGAGTTCCGGCAGGCTCTGCATGTGGAGAAGATACATCAAGGGACTACAGAGGGAGCATGTGGGAGTGTAGCTCACCCCCTTTTGCTAAAAGCAGAAGTAAAGTTTCCCCTCCTTTCCCTCGCCTGCACTTGGGGGAGTCTAGCTCCCTCAGATTTCCTCCTCCTCCTAGCCTTTTGCTGGCTGATAAAATGAGACTACATCTGGCAGAAATATTGGCAGTGGGAGCAGCAGGAGGAGCTGTACCTGAGTAGCCTTTGTGCACTTGCACAGGACCCCATCTCAGGGAGGCCCCTGCCTCCAGGATTTAGGTGGGTGGTGTTATGACCTGATGCGTGGGATCACAGCGCCATTCACGTTTGGCCTGGCCACTGCTCCATCATGACAGGGGCCAAATTAGAGTGAAGGTGGGAGCCTCCTAATTTCCACAGCAAACAAGGCCCAAAAATTCTTTAATCCAACACCAGAGGGAGTTTATGGGTTTCCAGGCCACCACTAGGTGGAACAGCACCAGCAGCTGATGGGAGAAGAATTGTACAACCCTGGGGGGCCCCCCCCATCTACTCCCACCTCCTTTTTTCTTCTGGAACACCTGTCTCCCTACTGGTTCCTGCTTCCCCTCTAGAGTAGAAAGAACGCGGGAGGCAGAATCTGCACCCTCCAACAGTCTGTTCCCTCCATGAGAAGAAGGTAATCCTGCCATTGTTTTCCCTCCTGTAGACTGAATGCAAGGGGAGGAGAATGGCCCTGTCAGTTCCCTCAGCCCTCTTGGCTCTCCATTAGAGTTTTGTTTTGTTTTTAAGCGGGGAGTTAGGGGATAGATGTCCCCTACAGAGTTCCAAACTGCGTTTGCCTGTGCACATACCCTGTTCTCCCTTTGCTACACACACACATATGCACATGTTGGCTACCTGGCTGTGGGCCTGCTTGAACACGAAGAGTCCTTTTTATAAACATGTATGGCCTTGTCCCCATATCTTCCACTCGCCATGTCCCTTTGCACAAGACGCTATAAGACATCACTACATCATCCCCTATGATGGCCAAATTGGTAAGCTCCTCCTTCCTATTCTGATTAACTGTATCCACTGCTACTGACCCTGGCACCACACAAAGCTCTCAGCCTTGGCATCATTCCAGCCAGCTAGATGTGCTGAGCTGGAGACCTATGACGAGTCTGGCTCTTTACATAAATTTAGCAGCTAAAGGTGCTAATACAGTGACATCTCAATGGCCTGTGCCTTGACAGCGGTCCAACGAGCTTCAGGTGCTGAGCCAATGAACTGACAGAGGCCTGTACTTTGCCATCAGCTTAACAAGCTTGAGGTGCGCCCCTCAGAAACCTGTGTCTTGACATTAGACCAGCATGACAGAGAGGCTGAGCTCACTAGTTTGTTTCATCACAGCGGCCCAGCATGTGAAAGAAGCTGAGCCAGAGACTTCACCAAAACATGTGAAATTAAAATCAGTCCAGCAAAGCAGAGGTGATCCAATGAGCTCATAAAGTCTTGAGCCTTCCCAACAGCCATTGAAGATACTGTTAGTGTCTCACAAAGCCCTGTGACTTGTCACTAGCCCAGCCAACTAGAGATGCTAAGCAAGAGCTAAATATGGGGAAGTGCAGCTCCTCTTCCTCTGCTCAAAGAGGGAGTGGAAGGTGTGATGGGTTGGATCACAGAAACCCCTTTGAGAACGGCCAACTGATGTGCCAAGACCATTTCGGCCCCTGCTTTCCCTGCCAGCCTGGGACTCTAGCACCCTGTCTTATTGAGCCAGACATGTCAGTCTGCTCCAGCACAGACCCAGGGTCTGAACCATGTGCCCCAAAGCTGCAGACTTACACTGAAAGCAGCCAGCAGAAGTGTTCCTGTCTTTAACACTCAGATGCCCAACTCCCAATGGGGTCTAAACCCAAATAAATCAGTTTTACCCTGCATAAAGCTTATACAGGGTAAACTCAAATTGTTTGCCCTCTATAACACTGATATAGAGAGATATGCACAGCTGTTTGCCCACCCAGGTATTAATGCATACTCTGAGTTAATTAATAAGTAAAAAGTGATTTTATTAAATACAGAAAGTAGGATCTAAGTGGTTCCAAGTAGTAACAGACAGAACAAAGTGAATTACCAAGTGAAATAAAACAAAACACACAAATCTAGCCTAATACAGTAATAAAACTGAATACAGATCAAATCTCACCCTCAGAGATGTTTCAATAAGTTTATTTCGCAGACTGGACACCTTCCTAGTCTGGGCACAATCCTTTCCCTTTGTACAGCCCTTGTTCCAGCTCAGGTGGTAGCTAGGGGATTCCTCATGACGGCCCCACTTTTCTCTGTTCCACCCACTTATATATCTTTTGCATAAGGCGGGAATTCTTTGTCCCTCTCTGGGTTCCCACCCCTCCTTCTCAATGGAATAGCACCAGGTTAAAGATGGATTCCAGTTCAGGTGACATGATCACATGCCACTGCAAGACTTCATTGCCCACTTGCCAACACACACGTATACAGGAAGACTTACAGGTAAAATAGAGCCATCTACAGTCAATTGCCCTGCTTAATGGGAGTTGTCAAGATTCCAAACCACCATTAATGGCCCACACTTTGCATAATTACAATAGGCCCTCAGAGTTATATTTCATATTTCTAGTTTCAGATACAATAGTGATACATTGATACACATTGGATGCCCACACTCAGTAGATTATAAGGTTTGTAATGATACCTTACAAGAGACCTTTTGCATGAAGCATATTTTAGTTACATTATGTTCACACTCATCAGCATACTGTCATAAAATCATATAGAGTGCAATGTCACAGAAGGCCCTTCCACTGAGAATTTAGGGTATCTCCATGGAGGGCTCTGCCCCCAGCCATGCACATTTACCAGATGTCAGCATGGTCACCTTAACTAGCTTCAGCTTCCTGGATAGAACATGAGGAAAGGCTATCACTGAAGACCCAAACCAAGTAAGACTTTGGAAATCAAATCCAATCCCTTGATTTGTACCCTGAAAGGAGTTGGAAGTCACTGGAGCTGGTGAAGAACTTTTCATCAAAATGATTTTCTGATCAAAAAAGGTCATTTTTGCAAAATCAGAATTTTCCACATGAAAATTTCAGTTTGCCTTCAGGAACCTTGAAATGGCAACTTCCCAGCTGCAGGCCTCCAAGGCTTTTGTCAATTTCCTTTATTACAAAAGCTTTCCAGAAGGGATGCTAGGGCTAAGTGCCCTGACTGTCTGCCTCTGTGGCTCTCAGCCTCGCCATCAGCTTCAGAGCTGGAGAGGCAGACAGCTGAGCACTCAGTCTCCCCACCTCTCAGGTGGGAGAGTCCAAGCACCCTAGGCTTTCTCCATTTCCAGCAGCCAGGTTGGAAACTGATGAGAGCCTTCCAGGAGAGCAAGTGGGAAACCAAAAGAATTCGATTCCAGGTCTCCCATAGTGGAATTTTTCTTAAAATCCCTTCCTGAAAAAAAGCCACGGTTTTCTTTTTTTCCACCTCAAACCGACACAAAATGTTTTTCAGATATGTAACATTTTTTCATAGAAAGGAATTGCCATTTTCCAGGCAGCTCTAGAAGCCAGTGCAGCTTATGGAGCCAAGATATCCTAGATTCTGCCCATGAAATGTTGAAGACTAAACTACAAAGAAGGGAATTTAGGAGTCGCTACAAGGGAAGAGTTATGACTGTTTAGGTGACCTCTACTGTGACATTCCTTGGTCTCATGAATACAGGTTTCAAATTTTAACCTTAACTTACAATTTCCTATATTTTTAATTTAAAAAAGCAAAGTTTCTTGTAACATTGACACTGAATGTCCTGTTTTTCTAGGTTTTTTTTTCTTTTAAGTAGCTCCAATACCCTTGCAACACTCAGTTTTACCTGGGGAGTTTCCCTTTTCACAAAGGTACTGCAGTATAAGCTGGAATCTGCTCTAGAGCAAGGCTCCCCTAATAGTGATAAACAAGATTGTGCAGTGGGAGATCTGAGGCCCAGTGTCCTTTGTTCCATGTAAATACTATTAGCTCAGAGGCAGTGATTATTTTACATTCTGACATCTGTCTCTCCAAGAGTATGTCTAGAGACTAACTTTTTAAATGAAAACTTAGGACTCAAGTAGTCATGATATACTGATATCCACTCAGAACCACCATTCCATTTTAACATTACTATTTAAAAATCAGAGCTTAGGATAGGTTTTTCTGTAGTGCTTGAGTGACAGGTTCACAAGTCCCATGGAAAGTCAGTGGGACTTGCACACCTAAGATACTTTGGTGCTTTTGAAAATCTCACCCTCAATCAACTAACCTTTGGTTCTGGGCACCAGCCCTTGGCTAGCTGAATCTAAAACTGCTTTAATTTTCTTCCCTTCCTTTCCATTTTTATGTTACACATTGGCAGAATGAAAGCTAAAAGACATTTTGTACTCTGATGACTATATTTTTAGCATCTTAGAATTAATGAAATCATTGCCTGATTTGTTTCAGACGCGGCAGAAAAATTCTACAATAGCCACAGACAAAATGTGTCAATTCTGCGGCCAATATTCAATTTGCTGTACATTTTAGGGAATTTAGTTTGTAATGGAAACTAAAATGCCACATTAACTACAAGAAGGTTGCAGTGGCTCCATAATGTATTCCAGCTCTACTAAGCAGCACAAGAAGAATTCATGATATTTAGTGTGCATTCTCCACAAACTACACAAAAAACAAAAGCAGTGTATAGTTTTCTTCCTATCAATTGCAATGTTAAAATTCTTCATCATGATTGTGAAAAAGGAGACCGTGTTCCTTTGAGGAGAACACATAAGGTCTGGAAAACAATGAGAGATGTGACATTGTATACAGTAAACTCCACAGTTGTTTGGTATACAATTAAAATGAAAAGATCGACCCAAGCAATTTACTGAGGGCTGAGTCAGCATTTTATACAGTTTATGACAAAACAACAAAGATGCATCAGCTGATGCTTTTTACAGAGTCAGGAGTGATTTATTATATACTCTAAATATAGCATTGTAATACAATGTCTAATTGTTATGATAGGTTGTTAGAAAAATGAAAATAAAGTTGTTTAACTTCTTTCACATAGAACTCTTCAGTGGATGGTAACTGGTTAGTAAATTAGCAGTGGAAATTATCCTGCACTGGGAAGGCTGTTTTACAGCGGTTCTGCTTGCAATCTGCATTGTAATGAAATTGCGACATGAAATGTTTGTGGAAATTATAATGAACTGTTAGATGAAAATATAATAAAGTGGTAAGTGAAGAAAGAGAAATCATGTATCACTTTTATAGAATCTTCAATCTCATCAGCTCACACAGGTTCAGATATCATTTCTATGCTGAGGACTTGTAGATATCCACCACAAACTTTTCTCCTTCTATCCAATCTTGTATCCCAACTTGTCTCTCCTTTTGGATGTCTTGTCATCATCTTAAGCTGATCTTGGCCAAAATGGAATTCCTTATCTTCCCAACAACCCTTTTCTACTCTTTCTGCACCCCCATCACTTTCAAAACCACCAGCATCCTTCTCATCATTGACTTTCACTGCCGCAGGGAAAGGCTCTAGCAGTGGGAAGACAGTCTTGGGATTATTTTTGACATCTCCCTCTCTCTAGTCTATACATCGTGCTGCGCCTTCCTCCTCCTCAACATCTCCAAGATCCATCCTAGACTTTCCATTCCTACAGCCTCTGTCTCAAAGTTCCCAGCCTTTTCTATCCATTTATTAGTTTCTTGCACAATGACCTCTGTAACTTCTTCCATCCAGCCCCCTATGTATGGTAAAGCAAGGCCCCTACTCCATCCAAATTTGACTTCCTCTTAAATATTTGCTGCTGTGCTGCTGCAGTGAATTGAGTTGCTTCCTGTATAAATCGCTATTGTTGTTTCCCTTCACATAACCTCTGTCTGTCTTTCCTCAGATTGTGAGCTCCTTGAAGCAGAGACTGCCCCCGTCATGGATCATCACATGGTGTGCTATACCTTGTATCCCTCAGCAGCCTTTCATGAGTGCACATTTCCTGGTGTTAGGTCCTGGGCCTCCACGTCATGCAAGGGGGAGTCCTGTGACTCTGCCACTCTTAGACTGGGCCCCTAGGTTTCAACACACCTATTTCTCACTGTGGCTCCTTTACCAGAGCCAGTCTGGCTTGGGTCCCTTCAGGAATCTTCTCTCTTGGGAGCTTTGCCACCAGACAATGTATCATCTGCAGTGAGACAGTTCAAACTTTTCAGAACAAGGTACTATTTATTAGTCAGCAGGAACACAGTCAGGAGCGGCGCCAGGGTTTTTGGCGCCCTAGGCAGGGGTCCTTCTGCACTCCCGGTCATTGGCGGCAATTCTGTGGAGGGGGGGGTGTCCTTCCACGGTGCCTGGTCTTCGGTGCACTTTGGCGGCGGGTCCCGGAGCGAGTGAAGGACCCGCCGCAGAATTGCCGCCGAAGAACCGGAGCGCGGAAGGACCCCCTGCCACTGAATTGTCGCTGAGGGTGGCAAAATGCTGCCCCCCCAAATCCTAGCGCCCTAGGTGACCGCCTAGGTCGCTAAATGAAAGCACTTGCCCTGAACACAGTAATCAGTGAAATGGGTTAAAATAACAAAGAAGGCTTATGCATATGAATCTTACCTAAACATCATTCTTTCCTTGCCAGTTTTGGGTACATTCCCCTCAGTCTAGCCACCCCTACTCTGGGGATGGGAGGGACAAACAACCCCTGCAGTGTTATCTCAGTGGCGCTCTGGCAGAGACCTCACTTTAGCCACTGCTACTCCAACACTTTCCTGGCAGGACTGATTAATGGTTTAGTGCCCTTTTGATCCCAGGCTTAAGTCTGGGGAAAATAACTCTGCTGGCCTAGTTAGAACCAGCCAGGTGGGTATTTCTAAAATAATAGCCTCCCATTTGTTTGGTTGATGAACCTTGGTATTCGCTCTGGATTGTCTCTCTTTGGTTTGTCCTCCCCCCCGCCGCCACCTTTTGATTTAATTCCATGCAGGCCTATAGGGTAATATCAGTCGGGTAACCTGAGACACATATAATATTCATAAAACTAATAAAGAACTCTCCCACATTCTCCCCCACATTCTCCCCACTGTTCTTCTTGAGTTTTTGGAGAGTGCCTAACATATAGTGGGTGCTGCTGTAAACAGATATTAATGAGGGTAGTATTGTCTCATGTTACATGACGCTTTCCCTCATCATCTTTAAAGCACTCCATAATGCTGCTTCTACCAGCAGCTCAGCTCTTCCTACACATCTCCCCATTCCCTATGCTCCGCACAAGTGGCTACCCTGACAGCTCCATTTGGCTATTGCTACACTGCACACCACTGGCAGGAGCGCATAAGGTACGTGTAGCTACATGTGACAGTGAGAAGCTCTGGCAGAGGAAAGGGTCAGAAAGGAAAGGCTCCAGCAACAAGGAGGTGCTGGAGCCTTTCCCCACTACTGGCCCTGTCGTAACATTTTTCCCAGATCTGGACCTTAGCGTCCAAAATATGGGTGTTAGCATGAAAACCTCCAAGCTTAGTTACCAGCTTGGACCTGGTAAAGCTGCCACCAGCCAGGAATCTATACAGTGCCTGGTGCACTGTGGTCTCCCCAAAACCTTCCCTGGGGGACCCCCAGACTCAGATTCCTTGAGTCTCACAACAAAGGGGAATAAACCATTTCCCCTCCCCGTCCTCCCCTCCAGGTGTTCCCTCCCTGGGTTCCTGGAGAGATATACAGAAGCAAGCTCCGTGAATCTAAACAGAGGGACTCCACCCTCCCTGTTTCCAGTCCTGGAAAACAGAAGTACTGAGAGCTAATCTCTCTTCCCTCCTCACCCAGAGGGTATGCAAAGTCAGGCTTAGTAAATCTAACACAAAGAGATTTTCCCCCTGACTTCTTCCTCCCACCAATTCCCTGGTGAGCTGCAGACTCAATTCCCTGGAGTCCCCACTAAAGAAAAACTCCAACAGGTCTTAAAAAGAAAGCTTTATATAAAAAGAAAGAAAAGGACATAAAAATGGTCTCTCTATATTAAGGTGACAAATACAGGGTCAATTGCTTAAAAGAAAAATGAATAAACAGCCTTATTCAAAAAGAATACAATTCAAAACATTCCAGCAACTACACACATGTAAATACAAAAGAAAACAATATAAACCTTATTGCCTTACTATTTTTGTACTTTCAACTTAGAAACAGAAGATTAAAAAGCTGGAGATAGAAAAATCACTCTCATAGCCAAAAGGGTCAGACACAAGACAAAGGACAAAGAACTCACACCCAAAATTTCCCTCCACCCAGATTTGAAAAAGTCTTGTTTCCTGATTGGTCCTCTGGTCAGGTGTTTCAGGTTACTCCTTTCCAAGTGAAAGAGACATTAACCCTTAGCTGTCTGTTTATGACAGGCCCACTGCCAGAGCCTTTCCCTGCATTAGGGAAAGGCTCTGGCAGATCCCTATGGCAGGGAAACACTCTGGCAGTAGGAAAGCAGGGGGATACTACACAGTTAAAATAGCAATGTAGATGGAGGTGGCATGGCTTGGGTGTGTAGAGAGCTATGTATGGTATATAACTAAGGTTCTGGCATGTCTTTATTCACCTAAGCTGTGCCTCACTATCTACGCTGCTCTTTATACCTGTGCTAAGGCAGCCTGCAGTGTAAATGCTTCACATACCACTATAAGGAGTGTGCAGTGTAGACATACCCGTTTTCTCCTCCTCTTGTTCTTGATGTTATCCTGACATCCATTACATGTTGAATAGGTTCCCAGTTATTATGGCTGTGCCTGGTGTGGATCACAGCTGAACACCAAATTCAGGACAGACTGATAAAAACAGGGCAGACACCCTAAAACTGGTTGCTTATTCTATAATTAGATTTCACCAAGCCAGTAAGTAACAAAAGAGGGCTCCTGTGTCACCACTCTGGTTTAACAGGAAGCTAAAACACAGTCCTCTAGGCCTTCCAGCTCCTATCACCACCCAGACATCTGGTCTTTATGCTGAGAGGTTACTGAAAAACAGATTCATCATCCATAAGGTTCTCCTAATCCCAAAGGATCAGCCACTCCCCAGGTCAATATATACTGTGATGGGGCAAGGCCAGATGGCTACAGTAAAGTACTGAGAAACAGGTATGTTAGCCCCAGGCTAAACAAATCCCTAGGACCCTGGTAACCAAATGGCAGTTGCTCCAGGTTAATCAAGGCACCTGGGGCCAATTAAGATCGTTCTAGAAGGCAGTGGAGATAGTTACTTTAATTAGAACACCTGCAGCCAATCAAGGCAGGCTAATCAGGGCACCTGGGTTTAAAAAGGAGCTCACTCCAGTCAGGCAGGGAGGAGCCAGAGGAGAAGGAGTGTGTGAGAGAGGAGCTGGGAGCAAGAGGGCAAAGAGCTGAGAGAGAGAGAGAGAGAGAGAGAGAGAGAGAAAGAAACGAACTGCTGGAGGATTGAGGAGTACAAGCATTATCAGACAGGAGGAAGGTCCTGTGGTGAGGATAAAGAAGGTGTTTGGAGGATGCCATGGGGAAGTAGCCCAGGGAGTTGTAGCTATCATGCAGCTGTTACAGGAGGCACTATAGACAGCTGCAATCCACAGGGCCCTGGGCTGGAACCCGGAGTAGAGGGTGGGCCCAGGTTCCCCCCCAAATCTCCCAACTCCTGATCAGACACAGGAGGAGCTGACCCAGACTGTGGGTTCCACAAGAGGGGAAGATCACTGAGGTGAGCAAATCTGCCAATAAGCGCAGGACCCACCAAGGTAGAGGAGGAACTTTGTCACAATATATATACCTTAGATCTTACCAAATACTAGGGTTGTAGCCAATTATTTAGTAACTAAAAACTAAGGTTTATTAACATAAAAAGAAAAGAAGAGTTATGGATCAGTTAAAGAAATCATACATTACAACTGATTTCAGAGTTTTCAGGTCAGGATAAGAGCAGTTATATTAAATCAGCTAGTTTGTAACAAGTCTCCCTGGTTCACCCATCAGATTGGGGGTCATTAGTCCATTGGTCAATGTTCTCCTTTGTTAGAAATTATGTCTAGAAATGTGGAGCAGCAATGAAGACAAAAGTGATTTCACAGCCTCCATGTCTATATCCTCAGCCCCTGTGCATGGAAATTACTGAAAAAAGATGGATTTTGGAGTAGCAGCCATGTTAGTCTGTATCTGCAAAAAGAACAGGGGTACTTGTAGCACCTTAGAAACTAACATATTTATTTGAGCATAAGCTTTTGTGGGCTAAAACAGTTTTAGCCCACGAAAGCTTATGCTCAGATAAATGTGTTAGTTTCTAAGGGGCCACAAGTACTCCTGTTTCTTTTGAAAAAAGATGGAGGCTTAGATCACATGTCCTTACATGCCTTGCCGAATCATGGAGCAGCCATTGCCTTAGTGCCCTCTGAAACATCTCCAGTAGGGGATCTCTGGGCAAGCTTATTGTCTTTAATGGGCCAGCAAGCAGGTGGGCAACCCTTGATACAAATCTGTCTTGGGGCGTCACTGAAGAAAACAACATGTTTGAGATACAAACACATAGCCAATATTCATAACTATAGATACAAAGATGATACATGGATTTAAACAGGATAATCATACTTAACAGATTATAATTTTTCCATTGATACCTTACATGACATACTTTGTACAAGATTTATTGCAACTATGGTAACTGCACTAGTGATCTTTCATTTTATACAGCATCACAGTTACTGTCTGAGGAGCCATCTCTCTCACTTTCATAACAGTTCTGAGGATCAATCTTTTCCATGGAACATTGCAGCTTGGAACATTTATGGTGGGTCACTGATTTGTTCTGAATCTCCTGCCTTTTGACTGTAAATTCTGTTTGGCAGGGACTCTGATTTGCTTGGCACAGATCAGCTGTTGCAGAGAGCCACTTATGACCATGCCACTATGGAAGGCATGAAAAATAATAATTTATAGAAAACTGAAACTTCAGTCCAAGGAAGGTACTAGGTACTTATATGGTTTCAGCACCACAATATCTGAGTACCTCCCATGTACTTTCTGGATTTATCCTCACTACCCCCCTGTGAGATAGAGAAGTGTTATTATCCCCATTATACAGAAAGGAAAAATGAAGGCAGAGGGCATTTAATGCTCAGGATTCTACAGGAAATCCGTGGTAGAGCCAGGAATGAAATCAAGATCTTCTGCATCCCAGTCCAGTGCCTTAACCTCAAGACCATCCTTCCTAACTTGTACAGCCAGTCAACATCAGAAGGGACCCAAGAAACCTCCCTCACCCTGCACAAGGGCCACTCACAGTAAGTCCATTTGCTCTTCAGAGGCCTGGTTGCTATACTGAAAAGGGAGTGGAAAAAGGACAGGGTGTAACAGAGGGAATGGGCTCACACTACACCCTCCACAGCAGCCCATTCAGTGGAACCAGTGCCCCAGGGAGCGCAATCTGTTCCAACCTGGAGATGCTAAAGAGCATAAAATAGCCGCTGAACAAAACATATCTGCCAGACTGCCACTGACTTTGGAGGTCTTTAAGGTCAGGCTTGACAAAGCCCTGGTTGGGATTATTTAGTTTGGGATTGGCCCTGCTTTGAGGCCTAGATGACCTCCGGAAGTCCCTTCCAACCCTGAGATTCTATGTTTCTATGATCAGGCCCAGTACGTTTGCCATAGGTACAATTTTTTCAGGTGCTCCTCCTGGAACATGCACCTTCTCCCTACCCCTTACCTAGGGCAGTGTCATGAATGTCAAAGTTTTACTCCAATAATAGTGATCTAAAAATCAGTACCAAAGGAATAAATTGGCTAGTGTAAGTGAATGCACAGGCACTCACAGTGAAGGGTGTCAATTCCAAAGGTTCTACAGTGAATAAATAGGTAAGAGGCAAACTACTAACGTGTAACAACAAAAACCACAGACAGGTGTGGAACTTTTCAGAAATCAACAAGGGCCTGTATTTAATAATCTTTATTATCACCAGCACCATGCAGCTTCCCTGAAGATGACGAGATGCAGGGTTAAACGATGTGGGTTAGCGTCTGGGTGTAGGATTTAACGTGATTATGGGACAGACAGCAGTCTCCCTTTCAAATATGTGGCTTTCCGGTGCCAAATAGTGTAAATTTCCAATTCAGCATATGTCTGGTGAATGGGATGTGACATCTACTCTGAAAAAGGATCACGATTTATGTAAAAATATTTGGGAATTTTAGATTAAATGTAGGATATCTACAATTGCAATCTATAAATACTTTCACAAATGGAAGCTATTGTTGACAGTGGAAGGCAAAGTTTAGCCTGCAGCATATCTTGTGATATGGAGCCGATAAGTATCTGGTTAGATACACCAAGGGAGCGTGAATAGCAGTGCACATCAAAAGGCTGTGCTGTATCTCCCTCATGTGGATGCCGCAGGCGCAAACTTAAAGATCCCACATTTGCACTAAGACTCATACTCACTAATTAAGTCCCACAAAGACTCTTCAAATAGGACTACATTAGTGTGAACTACATTCGTGTGAACCTTTAAGTTCACGGCTATATGGGGAGTTACAGTGCAGCACTTTGGTGTCCGATATTATTCACACTCCCTTCGTCTGAACCAGGGGTCAGCAACCTTTCAGAAGTGGTGTGCTGAGTCTTCACTTATTCACTTTAATTTAAGGTTTCTGATGCTGGTAATACATTTTAATGTTTTTTTTAGACAGTCTCTCTCTATAAGTCCATATATAATATAACTAAACTACTGTTGTATGTAAAGTAAACAAGGTTTCCAAAATGTTTAAGAAGCTTCATTTAAAATGAAATTAAAATGCTGATCTTACGCCACCGGCCCGCTCAGCCCACTGCTGGTCTGGGGTTCTGTTCACTTAGGCCGGCAACGGGCTGAGCAGGGCCTGAGACCAGGACCACAGCTGGCAAGGGGCCAGCAGCCAGAATCCCAGACCAGCAGTGGGCTGAGCGGGGCTGGAATCCCAGACCGGCAGTGGACTGAGTGGGGCCGGTGGCCAGGATCCCAGACCAGCAGGCTGAGTGGCTCAGCCCGCCGCCGGTCTGGGGTTCCGTCCACTGGCTCCTGCCAGCCAGGGTCCCAGCTGCCAGCCCCGCTCAGCCCGCTGCCAGCCTGGGGTCCCAGCCCTGCCCACATACAGTGGGTACCTACCTTCTCCCTCGTTCTGATCCATTCTCTTCCTCTCTCTCTCTCTCTCTCTCTGCACTGAGCTGAGGGTGGGAGTGCAGGGTCTGGCCAGGAGCTAGAATGAGGGAGGGGGCTCAGGGTTGGGACAGGAGGTTTGGGTGTGGAGCGCTTACCTGTGCAGATCCTATTTGGTGTGAGGGATGCAGGTGGGAATGTGGGGGGGGGGTGTGCAGGAGCTCCCATTTGGTGCTCGGGGTGGGCGTGTGGGGGGTGCAGGAGTCAGGGCATGGGGTGTGGGGGGGGTGCAGGGGCTGGGGTGTGAGGTGGGGTTCAGGGGTAGGGCAGAGGGCTGGGAGGTAGGCTGGGATTGGGGGTGTGTGCTCCCAGCCCCCTGCCCTGAGTGGCTCATGGCAGGAAGCTGGAGGGATACGCCCTGATTCCACACCTTCCAAGGCCCTGCTTCTGCCTCTTCTCTGCCTCTTTTATGGTCTGAGCAGCGAGGACCATTGGCGGCAGGGAGGGAGAGGAGGCAGGGCACGATGCAGCACGCTGAGGGAAGAGGCTGGGGAGGGGGAAGCTTGGCTGCCGGCGGAGCCTGCCGTACAGCAGCAGCCAGCAGGACTAAGCTTCTGCGGCTGGGACCCCAGAACAGCAGTGGGCTGAGCGGCTCAGCTCACTGCCGCTCAGGGGTTCCATCTGCTCGGTCTGGCCAGGAGCTAGAATGAGGGAGGGGGCTCAGGGTTGGGGCAGAAGGTTTGGATGTGGAGCGCTTACTTGAGTAGCTCCCATTTGGTGCAAGGGGTGCAGGTGGGAATGTGTGTGTGTGGGGGGGTGCAAGAGCTCCCGGTTGGTGCTCAGGGTGGGGATGTGGGGGGTGCAAGAGTCAGGATGTGGGGGGTGCATAGGGTGTGGGGGGCTGGGGATGTGGGTGGTGCAAGAGTCAAAGCAGAGGGCTGGGGGCATGTGAGGGAGGTGCAGGTGTCAGGGCATTGGGTGTGGGAGGCCTGTGTATGTGTGGGGGTGCCAGTCAGGGCTGGGGTCGGGGGATTGAAAGAGTCAAGCAGAAGGCTGGGTGTGTGTGAGGGGGGTACAGGGCTCAGCACACGGGCCTGGGGTGTGTGTGGGGCTGCAGGGCTCAGGGCAGGGGCCTGGGGGTGTGCGGGGTGCAGGGCTCAGAGCAGAGGGACGGGGCTGTGGGCTGGGGTCGTGGGGTGCTCACGGCAGGGGGCTGGAGGGGATATGCCCCTATTCCACTACCCCCCTTTCCAAAGGCCCTGCCCCCGCTTCTTCTCTGCCTCCGCACACTGACTCCACTCCTCTCCCACCCACTCCCTCAAAAGGGCCATCAGCCGATTGGCCAGCAGGAAGGGAGGGACAGAGAGGCGGAGGAGGGGCAGGAACCCAGCACACTGCGGGAAGAGGCAGGGGAGCCGGCAGGACCAAGCTTCTACCACCTGCCCTCGTGGGAGGGAGCAGGGGGCCGGAGACGAGCGGGCCGGGCTGGGCCAGGCCGGATTTTTAAAGGCATGATGCTGTCTGCTGGGTGCCGGGACTCCAGCAGGCAGTAGCATGCCATTAAAAATCGGCTCACGTGCCGTCTTTGGCACACATGCCATAGGTTGCCGACCCCTGATCTAGTCTGACCTTCTGCTGGTTAAAGGAAAACTGTGCTCTTTTTTTCAGAGCAGCACTGAAATTTCCAAACAAAGGAACAATTCATCATGAGTAACCTCATATATGAAAATTTATTTGAAATCACTATTTTATCAATTTGTGTTTTAGAACAAAATAAGAATACACAGTCTCTGCCCCAAGCAGCTTACAATCTGGTTGGGATGCAGACAAAATAGGTCAGAAATGAACAACAGATGACATACTAAATGAGCTGGAGGGAGCATGAGGATCTTGCAGTAATCACTTGGAAAAGCTTAACAGACATTATGCTGTGAGGAGGGATTTGAAGAAGGAGAAAAAGGTTGTTTGGTGTACAAAAGAGTCTGTTCCAGATGAAAGGGGTGGCATGGAAGAAAGCACAGATATGATGGGGCTGAATCCTCTAGGTACTAAGAATGGAACATTCATAGAGGTCAAAGGGAGTTCTATATGGTGCAGCCGCAGGATCACGATCAGCAGCATAAGCATGAAAGCCACAAAGGAAGAGGCTGCAGTGAAAGATGAGCAGATGGCCAAGTCTTGTACAAGAGACATCAAGATTGATGAAGTGCAAAACCAGCAAATATCAACAATTATCAAAGGCATAAATGGGTTGCTTTGCAAAGCTAAGTATGTCTAGTTTGCCTAAGTGCCAGTCAAGGGGGACATGCTAACATAAGAATGTCCATACTGGATCAGACCAATGGTCTATCTAGCCCTTCTGACAGTGGCCAGTGCCAGCTGCTTCACAGCAAATGAAAAGAACAGGGCAATTATCAACTACCGTCAGTCCAAGTTTCTGGCTGTTGGAGGTTTAGGGACACCCAGAGCATGGAGTGAAACAAGATACAAATATCTGAAAAATGTAAACATTAAGGAGGGATAAAAAATTATTTAGTGTGATGCATGGAGGAATGGCTGGGTAGTAGTATTGCTCAAAAGGATATGGAGGTTATGTTGCTAAAGGTTATCTGAACCTAAAGCTATGGTAATTAATCTCTATTTTCCAGTTGGTGTCAAGACATAAATCAGTGAGGATGCAGCACCATATCAGATAAATGATTGGTACACACAATGATTGCTTTCACTCAAAAATCCTTTTTAATGAGTCTAAAGCACACATAAAAACCTAGCAGTAGTCTTAGAGCACCCCAAAATATAGTTACCCAAACTTTGAGCTGGTATGAGTGACAACAGCAGCTCTCAGGTGGCCAGCCTTCTGCCATGTTGGGGAGAAGAGTGTCAGTGTATCCTGACTCGGAGAAATCCAAAACTTCTCGAAAGTACACTGACTAAACTCTTTTACAGATAACTTAAAACAAAACTACGACTCATAATAACCCCTAATGGGCTGACTGTTTCCCTAGCAACAGCAAAGAATTCATAATCTTTATCAGCAAAAGCAACTTCTCAGCAAGAAACTTACAACCAGAGGCACAAAGACTCAAAGTTAGCTTCCTTGCTAGTAATACTGCCACTACAGTGGTTTTTGTCTGCCTAAGCAAGGTCAAATTCTTTCTTGCTACGTGGTATCCTCACTTCCAGCCAGTGGTGGCTAGCTGAGTACACAAGATGGCTGCAAGTTATGTCAAGTCCAGGCCATGTGAAATCCAGGTTCTCTTGTGACAGTTATAGTGAATCACAAATTGGATATGAGCCAACAATGTGACAGAGTTACTAAAAAGGCTAATATCTTTCTGGGGAGTATTAACAAGAGTGTCGTAGGTAAGACACACTGGTGAAGCTTCAGCTGGAGTACTCTGCCCAATTCTGGGTGCCACACTTTAGGAAAGATGTAGCCAAATTGGAGAGAGTCCAGAGGAGAGCAATAAAAACTATAAAATGTTTAGAAAATCTGGCCTATGAGGAAAGGTAAAATCATTAGATATGGTTAGTCCTGAGAAAAGAAGCCTGAGAGGGGACTTGATAGTCTTCAGATATGTTATGAGCTGATATAAAGAGGAGAGTGTTCAATTATTCTTCATATTTACTGAAGGTAGGACAAGAAGTAATGGGCTTAATCTGCAACAAGGGAGATTTAGGTTAGATATTAGTAAAATATTCTAACCATAAGGGCAGTTAATAGGAATAGGCTTCAAGGAGAAGTTATGGAATCCCTATCATTGGATGTTTTTAAGAACAGATTGGACAAACTTCTGTCAGGGCTGGTGTACGTTTATTTGGTCCTGCCTCAGCACAGGGGCCTGGACATGATGATTTCTCTAGGTCCCTCCAGCCCTACATTTCTATGATTCTATAATTAGGAGTAAAGTATTTAAATTACAGAAGGGAAAACTGAGGGTAAATAGCAGGAAAACCTCATTGACAGTAAGATGTATTAGCCTGTGGGATAGTCTCCCAAGAGAATGGATGGAAGCCCCAGAGCTGAGGACTTTTGAAATGAGATGGGAGTAAATACCAGTGAATACGCAATAGACAATAATTCTTCAGTGGCAGAGAGATGGAGTGGATGATCTAGCTGGCCTTTTCCATTATTTCTTCTATGACATGGGATTAGGACACTAACATCCCTTTATTCTTGTACATAATGCAAAAGGACTATGATTGGGAAGCATTAACTAAACTAAAAATCTTATCTCAGCGTAATTCAAAAATCAAGCTGGTCGGGTTGTTTTAATTATTTGCATTTTTCAAATGCACCTTTCCAAAGATGGGGGGAAATGTACAAGTCATTTTAAAAGAGGCAATTTTCCAGATGGCCTACTGGCCTCATTAACAAACCTTCCCCAACCTTTGCCTCAATGCCTTCTCTTCAAAATCCTCACTCAATGCACCCCTCACAGAAAACACAGAGAAGTAGGCCAATCTTTGCAACATTTCCTGATAGTCAACACACAAACTCTATAGGTCTGAGCCTGAGTCAGCTGACCCGCGCTCTAACGCTCAGTGCCGAGGGCTTTTTATCGCAGTGGAGACATACCCTGTGAGAATAGGAGGGGTGAATTCCAGAGCCCAAGGTCCTATGCTGAGACTGCCTTGCATAAGTGAGAGTAACTCCTCTTCTGTTTAACTCTGGAGGTTGTAAGCTCCAGCACCTCAGATGCTCTCAACCACCTTGTGTATAATTAAGGCAGTGCCAGTTCCCAAGACATGCAAGAGACTAACTACTGAGTACTTTACATACATGAAAATGTGCACTTAAAAATGAAATGAAGGCCAGTGTAGTCTTCAGCAAAGTGTAATGTGCTTCCTGTGAGAAGCCCTGCAGAGCGTGTAGGCAGTTGTGTTCTGCTGTAGCTGAAGTTTTGGAGTGGCCTTCTATAGCTCAAAGAGAAAGCAATGCAGTAATCCAATCTGTAGGTGGCAAATGCATGGAGAACTGTGGTGAAATCCTCCTCCTGAAAGAAAGGATGCAAGCTCTTAGCTAAGCAGAGATGACCAAGTGCTCTTGGCCACTTCTGAATTTGAGCAACTAGGAGCTGCCAAGAATTCAACTAGCCCCTGAAATTGCAAACCTAAGTGACAAAAGGCAGACAAAACTCCCTTTATCAGGATTATGTATTTCCTGCACCATTTCCACCAAATGCTTCTGTCAGCCTAACTGCATTATTTATCTTTCCCTGATGGTAACTCATTCTGTCAGCTCTCATTAAAATTCCCATTTTGGCTAAACTCTGAGAGCCTCTGAACTGCATAATTCCAGTTTGATGACATGGGGACATCACACGTGGGGATAAGAGCATCATCTGCTTACTGAAAACACTACAAATTATATCACCTCTGTGTCCTCAAGCAGCTTCTCATACAGGTGAGCAAGATGAGCAGTAGATAACAATAGTATTGAGAGGTGTGAACGTCCCATTACTCAGAGAGAGTGGTTAATGCAGAGGACCAGTGATGATAAATGTCAACATTTAAAATTATTTCATTCCTCATGAAAGCAGGTAAAAAATACAACAGATCTCCACAATCTACTGTGAGTGACGGATCAGTTTGGTGCCACAAGTAGTTGGCATTTGGGAGAATGCCACTACTTTTCCCCTCCTCCTGATCAAGAAGGAGCCCAGGTCAAGGAATCTGGCAGAATGGAGCCCAGAGAGCATACATGATCATATTTTGAATATCTACCCAATCTGCTATGAGGAGCACCTCATTTGGCAACTAATGTGACCTGAGTTTATTTTGTAAGAGGCACTTGGAAGATTCTTGTTTCAAATTCTGTGTTAGAATGAAAAGAAAGGTGTAAAAATATACAAAGGCTCATTTAAAGTTTAGGTTTTGTTTCTCTGTTTAGAAGTTTGCCCAACTTAAGCCTTATTTTAAGAGTTTTAGCACAATATGAACTGAGCAAGGAATGTTCAGCACTCACTCAAAATCACTGAGTCCTTTTGTCTCCATGAAGAATATACAAAGAATCTAGGGCTTGAGGCTAAGAAGATCTGCAGGATCCAAATGGTGGAATATGCTAGACACAGAAAAGGAATGTAAAGGTTGCTGAGGACACTCTTAAAAGTTGATAATTGGAAACATCTGTGCTGTGGGCTGAAATGGCATTTAGGAATTATCCACTGAATGTTCTGGCCATACTCCTGGCCACACTCCTTACCCTTTGGCCATGTCACTTACACCAGTAGCAGAGACAGAGGGAGGCATCACTCCTACACTGAAGCAATCTTTCTAGGGCCAATTCAACTGGCTGCTTTACAAGCAGGATCCCCAGGGAAGGCACACCCAAGGATCATGCTCTTAATTGTTAAGAGGTGTGGCCTATACTGGCCACAGGTTCCAACATGTGATGTGATACTTCATCTTGATCCAAGCAATCTCTGCAAGGGTCAAAACAGAGGCATTAGACCCGTCGTTCCTGTTGCAGATAAGAGCAGCGAGGAGACATATTCTAAAACTCTATGGGCATTATTGTGAATACTCCTATGCCCCTTCCAGATGATTTCTTTAAATACAGCTGCTGTTTTATTTGGATTTTAAAAATGTTTAATTAAAAGGTGGTTCAATAATAAACATACTTTTTTTACTGTAGAGTGCACAATGTAATATCAGACATTTGTAGAAATGAGTTTCCACAGAAAAGAAAACTATTATGCTTATATTCAGAAGGTAGGTGTGCCTGGCTTGACTTTCAAAAACAGCAAGTGACTAACCTTTTTCAGTAGCATAGTTCTTGTAACCTTTCATTTAGTTTTTCTTTTTTTAAGAGCTGCATGCTCCGAATGGATCTTTTCCAGGCTACTACTGTATGACTGATTGTGCTGTTGCTTTCAATCTGAGTAATGCTCAAATTCTTAAATGTAATCCGACATTTACAGACTATTGCCAAGATATCCAGAACATGGAGGTCTGGCAACTAAGTTCTTGTTGCACTGCAAGGATGATCAAAATGAAAAATAGTTATACAAAATATTCACAATAAAATATGAAACCATACCCATTTAACTAAATGGTGCAGAAGAAAAGCAAAGAAGGGAACATCATTTGAAGTCTTAATTGTATGTATTCTTCACAATAAACACTGCCTGCTGTGGAGAGCCATTCCTAAATGACAAGGCCAGCTCCTCCGTTGGTGTAAAAAATGGAGTTATGCGATTATATACTAAATGTGGATCTGGACCCCATGTACAGTGTGGAAATACTCTGAATCCAGAATACAAAGAAAATATTCTACCCAGTGTAAACACTAAAGATGGATTGTAATGACAAACTGAAAAGCTATCTTTCGCTCAGTTTTAAAGTGAGGAATAATGGAAGTTATTCATTCCACATTTTATTTACTAATATCAACATAAGAACGGCCATACTGGGTCAGACCAAAGGCCCATCTAGCCCAGTATCCTGTTTGCCGATAGGGGCCAATTCCAGGTACCCCAGAGGGAATGAACAGAACAGGCAATCATCAAGTGATCCATTCACTGTCGCCCATTCCGAGCTTCTGGCAAACCGAGGCTAGGGACATCATCCCTGCCTAACCTGGCTAATAACCATCGATGGATCTATCTTTCATGAATTTATTTAGATTATTTTTTAACCCTGTTATTGTCTTGGACTTCACAACATCCTCTGGCAAAGAGTTCCACCAGTTGACTGTGAGTTGTGTGAAGAAATACTTCCTTTTGTTTGTTTTAAAGCTGCTTCCTATTAATTTCATTTGGTGACCCCTAGTTCTTGTGTTATGAGAAGGAGTAAATAACACTTCCTTATTTACTTTCTCTACACCAGTCATGATTTTATAGACCTCTATCATATCCCCCCTTAGTCATCTCTTTTCTAATTTGAAAAGTCCCAGTCTTATTAATCTCTCCTCATACGGAAGCCATTTCATACCCCTAATCATTTTTGTTGCCCTTTTCTGAACCTTTTCCAATTCCAATATATCTTTTTTGAGATGGAGTGACCACATCTGCACACAGTATTCAAGGTGTGGGCAATACATGGATTTACATACAGGCAATATGATATTTTCTGGTTTTATTCTCTATCCCTTTCTTAATGATTCCCAACATTCTGTTCGCTTTTTTGACCGTCGCTGCACATTGAGTGGATGTTTTCAGAGAACTATCCACAATGACTCCAAGATATCTTTCTTGAGCGGTAACAGCTAATTTAGACCTCATCATTTTATATGTATAATTTGGATTATGTTTTCGAGTGTGCATTACTTTGCATTTATTAACATTGAATTTCATGTCATTTTTTTGCCCAGTCACATAGTTTTGAGAGATCCTTTTGTAGTTCTTTGCAGTCTGCTTGATCTTAACTATCTTAAGTAATTTTGTGTCATCTACAAATGTTGACACCTCACTATTTACCCTTTTTTTTCCAGATTATCTATGAATATGTTGAATAGGACTGATCCCAGTACCGACCCCTGGGGGACACCGCTATTTACCTCTCTCCATTCTGAAAACTGACCATCTATACATATATTTTAACCACTTACCAACCCACGAGAGGACCTTCTCTCTTATCCCATGACAGCTTACTTTGCTTAAGAACTTTTGGTGAGGGGCCTTGTCAAAGGCTTTCTGAAAATCTAAGTACACTATATTCACTGGATTCCCCTTGTTGACATGCTTGTTGGCCCCCTCAAAGAATTCTGGTAGATTGGTGAGGCATGATTTCCCTTCACAAAAAACATACTGACTCTTCCCCAACATATTATGTTCATCTATAATCTGACAATATTGTTCTTTACTATAATTTCAACCAGTTTACTCAATACTGACATCAGGCTTACCGGCCTGTAATTGCCGGGATCACCTCTGCAGTGGTTTTGTGTTAATAGCAAGATTGTATGATAGTTAAACGAACTCTAATATAGTAGTAAGACGTAGGCTGGGATTTCTCATATGATAATGAAAAAGAATTTCTGGATCACAATCTTCCCCTAGTTTTAGAATTACTTTTCATGTTTGGCCACAAAGCCGTCAAAAAATTTGGCACAGTTGACAATCTCCACTCAAGAGGATCTCAGGACAGAAACAACAGAGGTGCTGTAGGGCAGAATTCAGGTGTATTAACAGAACTGTGTGGATCTGTCCCTCATTTTCATGATTGCTAAAATTCATAAATAATTTTTGTTTAAAAACAGAATATTTTAAAATATTTAAAGCATTTAGGAAGAGGATCTAATAGGTATCTTGGTCACTAGAAATGCAAATACAGACTACAGTGTAAATCTGAATTGCCATGCTAGGCCAAGCTTATTTTATTACATACATTCTGCATTCTAAGTACTAATAAGTTCATAGTGTAAACATTAAGCATACAGAGTTAAAATTCAAGGCCACAATATTTTTGATTGTCCCTTTTTGTGTCTTTGGTTGGCCGAGATCAACTCGTAGTGTATAAATGCATAAGTTATATAATTATTATATAAAAAGGAAAAAAAATAACATTGACTTGTATACTTCATTCTGACAAACGCACAGCGTTCGCGACTCGAAAAAGAAAAACTGGCGCCCGCCTCACAAAAATACTTACATGATATCTGATTTTGGCAGTCGGGGGTTGTCTTTTACTTTAAACCAGTAGAAAACACACTCCTTTAATAATGATGAGGTCCTAAATGTTACTTTTAAATATCAGACAATTCCAGTTTTACATTTTTTAAAGAGATGCATATTCTGATTTCTGAATTCTACTGCTTTTCCCTTTCTCCACTTAAAAAAAATCAAGTCTATTCCTTCTATAATACTGGAAATGGTATATCAAAATATTTCTGAAATCCAAACATGTAATTCTTTATAGTCCCAACACTACCAAGTTTTCAGTCTCTTCAGTTTCTACTGGTAAAGAAGTTTCTTTTCTCCCATTCTCATCTTCGTCCTCCTCTTCCTCCTTTCTACTTCCTGTTTCAGATGCAGGCCCTTGATCTACAATCACACTCTTGCCTTCCAGCACATTCTCAATTCCAATGTTTGGCTCAGGGTTCCTGTAGTATTGTCAAGGAATCTTAAAGCTTCGGTTGTCTTCACAGTTTGAAATAGCTGATATCTTTACAATGAATGGAATGCCTTTTGAGTTTAACCAAAAACAATGGTGGTGTATTCCAAATCAGCTTCCACACTCAACCAGTCTTTTTGATATGTTTCCATTTTTTTAAATACAGGTGGGTCTTTTTAGTTTTGAGGGGTTTTTGTTGTTGTTTGTTTGTTTTTAATAAATTCATATACTGTATGTTAGGTCACTATAGAATGATCCTTATATTGCTATAGTATAGTCCCAGTTTGCATTAGCAAGATATCAAACTTTGCACAGAAGCTTATCAACTTTTTAAGACCACTTTCTTTTGTAGGTTGTCCTTATCATTTCATGCTTTTACCTACAACAGTCTTTTGTTGTTTGGTCCACAGATTTGATGCCCATATACATTACATTTTAGCATCTTTATACGTCTTGAGTACTTTCCCTACTACAAAGAGTCTTTTTGACATTTTCCCACAAGTCAAACTTTTTCATGTCTCTTTAGGCATTTTTAATTCATGTTCTCCAATATAGTTCATCATAATTAATTGGGTACTATATTCCATGGAGAAGTGTCTCTAATTTTTTTCCTACTTAGTAGTAGGTGCCAAGGTGAGAAGGCATATGGGTGGCTGGAAGTCTAGTATTAGGGTAGATACTTCCAGTTGGTGAATTCCAGTATGTAGTAGGGGCAGCAAAAAAGCTGGAGGAAGTTACAGGTAGAGCAGGAGGATGGGGAGCTACAAAGTTCATCTTCTGAGGGTGTGCATGGTAGGGGCTCATGTAGGGTAGGTCTGTTGGATACTTATACATGGATGACTCTGGAGGATGAGGCTGGAGGGCCTGAGCTATTCCATGGAAGTCAAACTTGTAGGCATAACGCTTACCATGGACTTTAGTCATAATATTTTTGTCATAGTAGTAACGGAGTGCACGACTGAGTTTGTCATAGTTCATGTTGGGTTTGCTTTTCCTTTCTCCCCAGCGCCGGGCTACTTCATCAGGGTCAGTCATCTTGAACTCTCCATTGGTGCCCTCCCAGGTAATGCAATTGGAATTGGAGCTATCAGACAGGAGTTCCAGCAGAAACTGCCACAGTTGTATCTGTCCACTCCCTATGGTTGGGGGGGGGGGGGGGAAGGAAAGTGAAGAACCAATGACTAATAACATTAGAACATCAACACTTCCCAACTTTCACATATGAAATCCAAGTGCATTTTCACCACAGATCCCTAATTAGGAAATGTTGCAACTTCTGCTTCTGTCTCCCAGTCTAACTAGTCTCTCTCTCTCTCTCAAAAAAAAAAAAAAAATTCTGCACAGCCGGGCCATAATTTAAAGTATTGTTTTCCCTATTTTGACAGGCAAAATGCCATTATGTGCATATTTAATAATTATCTCTTGTCATTTGCTTTGGAAAACTGCTGGTGAAATAATACAACTCAGATATAAGAAACTAATCTCTAAAGTTCAGGAGAAACAACTTTCACTTGCATAATAATTTTCTTGTTCCCACAATATCGTTTTGCAACTAAATTTTCTCCATTATGGAATAAACCTACACAAAATGGAGAAGTTTAGAGAAAGCTGGATCTTTTCCAAACCATATCACCCATTTCCAATAGTTAAGGAAATGTTAGGAATGGAAACTCATTAGATTGCTGTTGCATTGCATCTGACTGCATTGCACAGCATTTGAGAAAACAATTAAAAGGTCTATAAAGTTCTTGTAATTGTTCTCTGTCAAACAGGAGTGAAAACGACTGCTGAAGTTACGATTCCAAACACTGGTATTTCTCCCTTCTTTGGGAATTAAATCTTAAAGAAAGAGAATTTGTGTTGTTTTAGACAACTTTGCAGTAGATCTCTACACAACATTATAAAAATAAAATATGAACCTTTTAAACAGTTGGCAGTAGTATTAGATAGGTCCTGCCACCAATATTCATGTAAAAAAGTTGTATTTTATGATAAAGCAGCGCTGATACTCTGTAACAGATTTCAATGCTCTGTATATTGCAGTCGCAATGTCAGCAGAATCTGCCAAACAGATTTTCGGTGCTAACTTCTAAGTACTCTATATCTCTGTCCAAAAATTAGATTTTTTTAAAAAGCAGATATGTGGAGCTAATAAATGAGCATTTTTAAAGAAAGTTTATGAGGGTGGACTATCATATCAATCTAAAGTCACATCTGAAATATATTAGCAGTTTATACTTCAGTGCAACTGAAACTTTTATTCTTTTAAATGATATTCATGCAAGCTGTACTTAATGAATATCTTCTGTTCCATTAACATGATTAAACAAACAAACAAACAAAAGAATCCATGGTATGAGCAAAGCACACACTTTTAATACATGAAATATAACTAGAGGATTAGAGTTTGAACATCAATAAACAGTCCAGCACTGGACAAAACACAAATTTCTGAATAAACAATCCAACATATGTTTTAATATAAACACTTGCCTTCCAAATGTAATATATAGTCATATGAAAATAAATGGTTTCTGTCAATTTCCTTTTAATGAGAAGGTAATTTCACCATTTTATAAATACACAAAACTTGTTAAAGTGCAGGAATAATAGTTTATAGAAATTCCATACCCGTGGCTCTCCCCAAATGTTAACATGTATCTCTATCCAGGGCATTTCACACTAGCTCTTTTCACAATGCCATAGGCACAAGGCTAGCGAAAAGCCAGTTGATGCTATATGTGCTATGCTGGGATTTGCAAAGGAGTTTAAAGGAGTTAGATGCCCAACTTCCAATGAATTGTAATGGGATTTAGAAACCTAATTCCTTTAGCCCTCTTGAAAACAGCAGTAATTCTCATTTGTTTTTTTATGGAATACAAAAATCTTTATCTTAAAGTGCAAACTAAACTATAACTTTGTTTGATGTAACTATACTGTACAGCTAAATGAAAGGGAAAAAGAATGTTTAGTGTTGAAACACTCCTAACCTAAACAGGTCACACGAATATCATCAAAAGAATCATCACGATGATTCAGTCATTCTTACAGAAATAAATCTTACTAACAATAGGAAAAGGGAGTAGAGAGAAAGGAGCATTCTACCCTTTGGCTGCCAAAGAAGGGGTAACAGTATTTGGCATATGCATTGTTAGTCTATCTCAATTATATGGTTGTAAAACCAGATTGACTATAGTGGAGTCAGATTAACAATTACATCAGCCTGGTCCATAGTATATCAATAACAGTTTACAAGGAAGCTCCCTCACCTTCTCCCCCTGCCCTCCCCCCACCCTCGCCTTTTAACATTATAGGTCATAGTTTGGATTGTGTTCAGTAAGATATTCCTGGATGGAATGCCATATTTAAACAAAATCTTCTGATTTTTCTTGGAACAATACTGGGAGAATGTCTTTGAGACTTCTAACCCAGTTGTTTCTTTGCAGAGGGGATTCTGCTTTCCCATTTGCTCCCATTTACTGCTTGTCAGTTCATAAAGTTATTTATTTAAAAGTCTCTTTTATTTGCCTAGTTTAGTATGTGGCATCATTTCTGCAAATAATAAAATCAATGTCAAAAAGAAATATTCACTTAGTGGTTTTACTTGTGATATGAACCACTCAAACCCATATTTTCATCCTGGGCCAGATCCTCAGTGAGGGTAAACTGGATGTTAAGCTTCACCAACTGCGGATCTGGCCCCATGTATAGAACATACGAATGAAATGAACTGCCATTATTTAATATTTTGGATAGCATTTTTTAATGGATTAAATATATTCCTAATAATAAAAAACACAGTTTGCCTATGTGGACAAGGTCTAAGTTACTGGAGAAATCTGCCACATTAGACACTGGCCAAATATTCACTGCTCTCTCCTTTCCTTTCCAATCGAAAAATGGGACTAATTTTACTTGCCTTGTTCTCTTTGGATGAAATCCAACCCTGTGCAACGGGCCACTGCAAGTCCAATGCACTGCTTAAATCCCACTTAAGCCCTCAAAATAAGGCTTAAGTACTGCATATGCCTAGCACTGACCCTCTCTGAATCAGTAACACTATTTATATGATTACCAATCTTGCAATCCACTAGCTGCCATCAACATCCAGATTAATTTCTATTGATTTCAATGGGAGCTGAGAATGCTCACTGCATTGCTGAACCTTGCCTTCCAACTGTAACAAGTGATAGAGATACAATGTAAAATTTGAAGAAAAATCATCCCTCAGGCAGCAAAACGCCTTCTCACCTGGATTTGCAAGACGGCTGCTGGTTGGTCCAAGAATCTGATATGGATCTAGAAAAATATGGACAAAAGAAACAAATTAAAAGGTTGTAATTACATAAAATCATTTTTGAAATCCCGGTGTTATTACAAAAGAGGCAAAAAACTCTACTTCAGAGTCTTGTTAACAAGTTGCAATTTCTGCATTTGTTTGCCAACAAAAGGATTATTAAAAACAAAGTGAAATTATCACCCAGTGGTTTTAAAATAATTGATTTACTTAAGAACATTATTTTCTTGTGTTTTGAGTTCATTTTAATGAAAAGTGTTTTTAGAATAAGTTCTAAATGGCAAAACAAAGGACCAGATTTTCAAAACATAGCCGGAATTCAGTGCACGCAAATATGCATACACACCTCTTTGCGCACGTAACTGTCACGGATACATACACAAATACTCAGTCCACCCTAAGGACCTGCAAACTCTGTGGTATCACACGAGATCTCCTGCCAAAGTCCAGCGGTTAAAGTACATTGAAATAGGAAGGGACCAGCCAAGGAGAAAGAAGAGCTGTTGAGGAAGTGCAGCTTATCCAAAGCAAGCAGAAAAGGAGGAGTTGCCCCCTTCCCATCCTTCCTTACTTTAAATCAGTGATACTCAGGCTGAGGTTTGCGAGCCACAAGTGACTCTTTAATGTGTCTCCTGCATAAGGTGACCAGATAGCAACTGTGAAAAAACGGAACAGGGGGTGGCGAGTAATAGGTGCCTCTATAAGAAAAAGTCCCAAAAAACAGGACTGTGCTTTTAAAAACGGGACATCTGGTCACCCTACTCCTGCATCTCTTTGCAGCATGATATTAAACCACTGTGTGGTTTAATCGTTAACCAATCTAAATTATTAACCAACCAGGATGTTTTTACTATGTTATTAGCCATTTGTAGTTCATAAGATAATAATACTTGGTCAGTCATTTTGAGAATAATATATGTGATGCTGTCTAGCAGTTGCCAGCTCAGATCAGAGCCATAGGCCAATTCACTTTTGTGTGAATCTCAATGAAACGTTATATGGGCTAGTAGGCATAGGCCAATTCACTTGTTAGACCAGAACAAAGGGGGTTTTCATCACTTATATTTACATAGCATATGCCCCAGTAATGACATTTGCCCTAAATTAATGAAAACTGGTGAAATGCTAATGTGGCCTCTATTTCTGTGTGACCTAGTTTGTTTCACATCACTCATTTTTGTGCACTATTTTTGCATAAACAAATAGCAGACTTTATGAAGGCAAAGCAAAACCTTTAATGTACAAAAATAGCATCCATTAAGTGCTTTGCAAGTGCATAGCTGAATGCATACAATGGAGGTTGGGTTGAACCGCCTATGAAAATTTGATCCATCAAGGAATATGCTATATAAAGACCCATGCTTGGGATTTTCAAAGAAGCCAAAAGGAGTTAAGCACCCAGCTCCCATAGCATTTCAATGATTATTGCATGGAATTCCTTTAGGCTCCTTTGAAAATCCCAATTCAAATCAAGAAACAAACGGAAAAGGGATTCTGTTCCACAAATACCAAAGCCAAAACTAGAGGGCAGTAGAAGACCTTCAAGTCCTTCTCAAGGCCTTGAGTTCTCTGGCCACTTGACAGCTGCTCTCAGTTGGCTGCCAGCTTTACAGCCAAGAGTGTACTCAGGTTGCATTCTTTATAAATGTAAAATACTAATCATAGCACACGCACAGCAACTAAATGTTCTCAAAAAGTTTACATAAATTACCAATACAGTAACCCCTCACTTAACATCCACCCGCTTAACGTTGTTTCAAAGTTACTTCGCTGCTCAGCTAGGGAACATGCTCATTTAAAGTTATGTAATGCTCCCTTATAACATCGTTTGGCTGCCTGCTCTATCCGCTGCTTATAAGATTCTGTGGAAGAGCAGCAACTTTACAAGGGAGCATTGCACAAGTTCCTTTTTTCCGCCTTTTCTCCCTCCCTTCCAGTGCTTCCCAGGTACTTAGTACTTTCTTGAAGGGAAGGGGAGGAACGGGGAAATGCTGCGTCTGCACTTCCCCCGAAATTCCTAAGCACTGCCAAACAGCTGTTTGGCAGCAGAGAAGCGCTGGGAGGGAGAGGGAAGAGTGGAGAAGCGCCGTGTCTTAATTCCTCCCCCCTCCCTCCCAGAAAGTCCTAAGCGCAAAGTGCTGGGAGGGAGGGGGAGGAGTGGGGAAACGCCATGTCTCCACTTCTCCCCCTCCCTCCCAGAAAGTCCTAATCGCTGCCAAACAGCTGTTTGGCGGTGCTTAGGACTTTCTGGTGGGGGGAGGGGGAAGGAGCAGGGATGCAGCGTGCTCCGGAGAGGAGGTGGGAAGAGGTGGGCCTGGAGCATCCCCCGGCAAAGTCAGCGCCTGTTCTTCTCCAGGGAAACTGCCACTCCTGCTGTGAAAGTGCTTCCTAGAGTCCTTGCCTGCAGCGGGCTGTATCTGTGTGGGGTAAGCCAGGGGCACTTCCTAACCACAGTATAGTACAGTACTGTACAGTATATAATGCCTTTTGTCTGCCCTCAAAAAATTTCCTTGGAACCTAACCCCCCGCATTTACATTAAATCTTATGGGAAAATTGGATTTGTTTAACATCGTTTCACTTAATGTTGCATTTTTCAGGAACACAACAACAACATTAAGTGAGGAGTTACTGTATATTTCTTGAAAGCCTTTGGAGGCCCGATTATATTAAACTAAGAAATGCTATTTTGACAACCAGCAATAATAATACTTCTCAAACCACATAAACAATTCAAGCTAATGAAATTCAGTCATGCACATATTCTTATTTAGCTATAACAAAATCCAGAATAATGGAAAGTCCATTTAAAAAACACGGAATCGGTGTCCATCTGAATCCAGATTATCCTGCAGATGTACTTCATCTCCCATTTCTATCATTTTGCCATTAGTAAAAGGCATTACTGACTCAGAATTTTTGATGTACTTTCTCATTCAAGGGACAATATAACTTAATACTATGGGTTTCTGCCCCATACAATAATTGCTCTGCAGCCAAAAAACTCTTTCGCCTTTCAAGATTACTTGAACATTATCTGATAAAACTGATAATTTCTCCTGATAGTTATCCAACAAAGTGAAAATCCTTCCAGCTTTGAGCCCTGTATTTCAGGAGTCCAGGGTTTCAAACTCTAGTAGGATTGTGTGAAGAATTCCAGTTTTATCTATATTTCTCCTAAATACTGAAATCTTCACTTCTGTACATTTTTCTGATGCTAATACTCCAGCCAGTCATTATGAACAGAATCCTTTGAAATCCTTAGATTCCACATTTTTGTACTTGAACTGAATATGCGTGCTTTGTGTAATAGCTCATTGATCCCCTTGAAGGCAACAAGACTCTTGTAAGAATTACTAAAAGAAAGTCACAGTGAGCTGTGACAGCATGTTGGCAACTTGGAGGTCCACCACATCCAACTTTCCAGCAAATTGTTAATTTGTATTCTTGAATCTTTGATTTGTAGATCATGGGGGTCTCAGTTTGAGTCACCTGTACACACAAGACATGAACACACAATTCAGCCACCATGCAGGATGCTACAATGAGCCCAGCCACTATGAGGGGATCTCTGCTAATTGCTTGCGTCTGCTCTCATAGTTGGCTATTTGTTGGTAGGCGACAGTGCACTTCAGATCACATTTAATATACTCCATTTAACCCAGATCCAACTTAAATAAAGTTACACACACCTAACTGAGGTCGCTGGTCTTCTGTTTTGGGCACTGTTGATGATGATGGTTGGGTAGCTGAAAATAGAAAAATTCATAGAGTTATCTATTTTTTCTAGTTTCAAAATCAGTCACCAAAACTGTCTTACATTGGGTGGACCAAAGTCATCGCTGGCACAAGAAGAGTCAACTCACTGACTTCAACAGCTCAGCACTTGGTGATGTCAACTATGAGATTTGCCCTGATATGTTAAACTGATCTAACCTGATCATGCCCCCATTAAAATAAATGCAAACATGCCTGTGACTTCAATAAGAGCAGGTTTGGGCCTTCCTGGAAGGACATAGCTGTTACTGATAATTACATCTGGCACATTAATTACATTAATTCACATGTTTATTGGACTTGTCTGCTAAGACAGTATCACATATGAGAAATTCTAAAGCAGAAAGTCTTCAGCTTAAGGCAAGTTCTGTCACTATTTGACCTTTTCCAACACAACATATATCTGTTGTTTCCTGTTGAAGATACTGATGTAGGGTGGAAAAGAAACAATGAATTTCTCCTAAATAACGTACATGTAAAGTTACTTTTTGGAGGGAGCATATACTGTATAAATCGCAAAGAAGTGCCTCTGTTCTTCCTTATACGTGACTAACCCATGCAGGGGAGAGGAAAATCTATGCGTTCTAATGATTTACAGATAGTGTTTCCTCTGAATTCTTCCCTTGTGGTACAGGAGGGGTGTCTGTGTGGTTTCCCTCTGCCCCAGTAGAAGCAGCTAGTGTTTTAACCCCTTTTTCCTTGTGGATCTCATGGCATCCACTGTTGATAAGGGTCTTGCCCTGTGTTCTCCTGCAGGTTGGGGTGGGGAGAATCCAGAGGAGTCCAGCTATGGCCTGCTCCCTCCAACTTTGTGGAGCTAGAATCCCAGACAGTCTCCATGAAGGAGTTTTCTTGGAATGGGAAGGGAAGGGGACCATGCCACAGAGGCAGAGTTCTCCCTTAGACTCCTCTCTGCTTGCAGTCATAGAAGAGAAAATGGGACCCGAAACCTTAAAGAACAAACTTTAGAAGGAATACTCAAATCGCTTTTAAAACATTTCAACTACTCAGTAAGTATTAACCTATTTTTTCTGCAGAGTCTGCAGTGCTTACACTCTATATCTCTGTTTGATTTATTGGTAGAGCTGAGGATTTTACATTGATCCAAACTCATACTACTTTTCTTTTCCTGAGTGAGCAATATCAAAAATAGGCCTACTGGAGGTGGATTTTCAAATTTGGGTGCCTAAGTTTAAAATACTCAAATTCTTATTTAAATTCTCAGACTAGCCTTTTGATATCCAAGTACCAGTTTCAGACACCCAAATAATCATTTGAATACTCAAATGCAGAATTCTGCGGCATAACATAGGTGCTCAAGTTTGAATTCTATTTCCAGAGGGGATATTCCTGACATGAACTGGGCCCCTATGCTAGAAAGTAAACAGATGCTTAACCTTTTGATTGAGGAGCAGGGTGATTATGACTTGTCCATGCTGACCTTCTGGCTTGTTCATATGATAAATCTGTAGAGAAAAATAAATTGTCTTAAGTATATATGGCATGAAGTGTGACACATTCTTAATGGCTAAATCACTGGACATGAGAAGGTTACTGAAATGAGAAGGATCCCCATTGCAACGAGAGTCATCTCTCACCCTGACAACTGCACCCGGGCTTCACTAACTACCTGCCTATTTCCTTTCTCCCCTGCAGTCTACTCACCACGCCACTGCAAAAATATCTTGGCTCTCCCTCACTGCTGTGACCATGTCTCTTCTCTGGCTTCTTGTCTCCTTCCACCTCACATTCAAATGTATTGTTCTCGCCTTCAAGGGTCTTCACAACTCTTCTCTTGCCTTTAACCTCTCCCCCTCCACACACACACACTGCCAGTGGGATGTAGGGGAAGGGACTGAGCAGGCACTTTGACAGCTCATGCTAGAGCCTGGCTGACTGGAATAGGTTCAAGGATCCATGGAGGTTGGAGACAGGAGTAAGTATTAGTCACTCAAGTGAGATTTCCCATCACGTGCACCAGATGAAAGTCTCTTGTACCATTCATTGTTTTAAGACAATGGACTTTGGTCTTTCTACTGCCTTGTTAGTCTGCTGCTGTCACTCCTTGAGATGAGGCTCTGTAGCTGCTGTTTGCAATGTGGAAGGCCTGAGAGCTACATATGGTCACATCCAGTGAGGATATTAGTGGGGACAGTACAGTACTGGTCTTGTTATTATGATGTTCCGCTAAGTAACTACTAAGACTTTTGATAAACTTAATTTTCTTTTTATTTAATGTTATGTAACTTTTTAATAAAGAAATTATTTATTCTTATTCATCACAGAGCATTTGGAAGGATTTGCTCTGTAACTGAGGCAATGGCTAGTCCTGATACCCTTTGGACCCAGTGGGGCTGTGTTAAATATTCAGTACCTCTGCTATACCTATATCTCTGTCCTTGTCTCCTACTTTTCCCTGTGCATGTGCCCTTTACTCTGTTAACTTTGCTTCCTTCATTTGCCTTTTGTTCTCCTGCCCATGGCTCCTTCTTTTATTCTTACACTGGATACAGTATTTCTCCTCTTGTGCACCAAGCAATCTCACTCTCCTTCAGAATCATTCACAAAACACACCTCTTTTTGGCTAACAGTTAGTTGATGGCTTACACTTGAGCATTCCCCACGGTCATTCCCATAAAAACAATTTCAGATAGTTGCAAAATGAAACTGAAACACCCTACAAGTTAACATGACAGTGACAGCTCACATGTCTGTAACCTTCACACTGCAATGCCACCCAACCACTTCAGTAGGTAGGAAACGATGGGCCAGCAGTGATTGGGACAGCCCCAGTTGAACGGGGAAGGAGAACACACAGTGAGGGGACACAGGAGTGTCCAGCCACTCATTGGCTAGCTTGGGGATGAAGGAAGCTGTGTGGTTCCACGTCCTCCCTTTTCATTAATTTCAGCCTTAGTCTGGGCCATATGGAGCCTCTTTTTGCTCTGCTCCAGTAACTATAAGATATACAATATACTAACTTTGAGCCTGGTTTGAGAGCTCAAGAAAGGAAATAAAATACACCTATTGCCAAATCAGTGCTGTATTAAGGTAGGAACATAGACTCCTTTGGATGGATGGCAGATTCTTAATAGTGTCTTAGATTTCTTTTAGAAGGGTTCTTTGACGGTCTTTAAAAATGAAATCAGGTAGGAAGTAGTGAACAAGCTGAGAAGGCAGTTTAACTCTGAGTGTGGCTTTTGTATATCTGCCCATTCTCAGACACTACTAGAGGGAGAATTGAATGGAAACAAAGTGTAATGTGTAATTCACAACCAAATTGCCTTTAATTTATTTAGTCTGTTTGGCCTGAGTGTATAATTGGCACTGCCATCACTGTGGTCTGATGGAATCTTACACTCTCAAAATTTTGGTTTTGCTGAGATACACACTTTTTGTTCTGTATTACATTTTAAGTAACTGTGCCTTTTTTCCCTGATTTTTCTCTTTTTATACCACATTCTTCTCTTGTGGAAACAGAGAATTAGAGAAAATAGTGCTAACTGTATAGGTATTTATCCCTGATTTAAGTAACTGTATAAAGTAGTATTATAATTATTTATTATTATACAGTATAGTCGCACCCAGAAGCCTCAATCAAATGAGGATCCAATTGTGCTCAGTATCATTAAAGCATATAGTTAGAGATAGTCTCCCTGGAGAACTTACCATCCAAAAGGAAAACCAAGACAGACAAAGTTTCAAATTGTGTGCTGTGTCCAGCTTCTACTGCACACAGTGGAAACGGAGGGGATGCTGTCAGGGAGCTGATCCTGATCTGCTGCCCAGCTCTGGACGAGGAGATTAGAGCAGCCTGGGGGCTACTCTAAACAAGCACTAGGTGGCTATGATCCACGATCATAAGCCAGATGAGAACTGTCAGAGTGCCACCTACTTCATCCACTCCCCTTTGCTTGCTGCTGCCAGCCTAGTCAGACCTATATCCTCCACCTACAAGCCCTGTGCACCAGGAAGTATCGTGGGAGGTGCACAAGATGGCTATCCTGCACTTGCTGAGAACCCTTCCATGCTGGTGGTATTCGCAGACGCGGTATGTGACCAGTGTGTGCAACATCTGGAGCTGGGCCAAGAATCTAGCCCAAAGGGAGGGGGAGTAAGACACAATATACGAGCAAAGTGGGGAAAGGGTCATGTCAGGTACACATGTTGGTTTTCATGCATCTGAGGAAGTGGGTATTCACCTACGAAAGCTCATGCTTCAAAACGTCTGTTAGTCTATAAGGTGCCACGGGATTCTTTGCTGCTTTTACAGATCCAGACTAACACGGCTACCCCTCTGATGTTGGTTTTCCTAACCCTTCACTCTCCCACAAAGAAGGTAGGAAAGGGGAAAAACATGAAACTAATGAGATATGTGCCTGTCACCAGCCAGTCTGCACTCTTTCCCGTTCTTTGTTTGCTTTCTTGAGGGGGAGGGGGGGAGGGAACCTCAGATTGTAAACGCTTGTGTAACTGTATATAAAGGGAAGTGGCATGGCACTTGTGCATCTGCACAGAAGTGCTAGTTGTTAGGATTTTATTTTTAAAATACAACATACCTGAAATTCATTAAATAGTATAAATTTAGTACTGTGAGAAAACTCTTCAGTCAAGAGGCAAAACACATCCTCGTATGGTTGTGTGACTGGCCCTTCTTTTAAAGGAAAGATCCAGCTCTCAGCCCTACTTGAAACAGCATCAAAATTAAGACTTCATTCTTAGTTCGGGATCTGGGAGATTATTTGAACAATGATTTGTATTTTGTTAAACATATTGCTATCATAGATAAGCAGGTCTGTTTTGACTCATGAGAAATAGGAACATTATGTTCTTATCTAGAATAGATCTTGTAATTCCCTCTTGTTTGATGAGACATTTAGGTAATCCCATATTAGTCCTTCCTGAGCTACTACAGTGTATCACTTTTAACTTGCAAAAAATTCCTGGTATTCAATTGCCAGGACAGCTGAAGAAATATGACTTTGTCATTCTAATTCTTCAGGAACCTCACTCACTTCCTATTCTCCATTATATTCATTTAACAATGGTAATTGTGTAATTTTGATTCACTCTCTGGAATTGCTTCCCAATGTTTGGCTGATGCATTTTTACTTTAGCATCCTCTATGCCTCTTTTTCCTTTTACTTGTAATCAATGACTGCCTCGAGGACAATCACATCTACTCCTGTTATTAACAAAAGGGCATTTAGTTATGGAATAGTTTCTCTGTAAAAGTTAGGCTGTTCCCATTCCACTTAAGATTTAGACCTTGTCTGAAAACTAGAGTTATCAGGAATTTTCTGCTGAAATGATTTTTCAACAGAAAATACTATTTCTGAAACATCAAAAGTTTCTGTTGGAAATTTCTATTTTACTCAATTGTTTTGATTTTCTATTGGGAAAAATCAAATGAAATCTTACATTTTAGGTCAGCTGGACCCAAACTGAAATATTTTGGTGGACTGAACTGACCCAGAACGTTTCATTTTGAATCAGTTCAACATTATACTGCATTTGGTGTTGCATAGCCTCCTGGGAGCTGCAGTTCTCTCCTCTGGGCTGGGCTCCCTGGCTAGACTACATCTCCCATGAAGCAATGTGGTTTCTCTTCTGACCAAGCCCTGTGGTGTACCATGGGGGAGCATAATGAGAGTGGGCATGATACAATTTTATTGTATAACTCTTGTTTGTGTTATTTCAGGGATCATATTAATGTATTTGATCATATTTTAAACATACCTTTATCGAAATTCTTGTTTCACAGAATAAACAACAAATAATACAAATACAGACAGAAAGGAAATACATATATAAGAAATTACTTTCATTTTATGTAAGGAAATCATATTTGATTCTCCTGTATTAAAAAAAAAATGAATGAACCATCCAGAGGACTATGCACTAAGGATAGATACATAGGAATTGCCATACTGGCAAAGTCCTGTGTTCCATCTAGTTTGCTATCCTGTCAGGGCTGGTGCAACCATTTAGGCAACCTAGGCAGTCGCCCAGGCCGCTAGGATTTGGGAGGTGGCATTTTCTTCGGCAGTGACCGCCTCGGTTGCCGCAGGCATTTAGGCTGAGGGAGCTGGGGTAGGGGAGCGCGGGGAGGGCTGCCTTCAGCAAGTAAAGGGGGGCGGCATGCAGGGGAACTCCTCACTCCAGCTCACCCCTGTCCCGCCTCCTCCCTGAGCATGCCGTTGCCACTTCACTTCTCCTGCCTCCCAGGCTTGCGGCGCCTAAACTGATTGGTGCCACAAGCCTGGGAGGCGGGAGAAGTGAAGCAGCGATGGCGTGCTCGGGGAGGAGGCGGAGCAGGGGTGAGCTGCTTCACTTCTCCTGCCTCCCAGGCTTGCGGCGCCAATCAGCTTAGGTGCTGCAAGGCTGGGAGGCGGGAGAAGTGAAGCAGTAACGGCGTGCTCTGGGTGCTCGTGTGCGGAGCAGGGCTGAGCTGAGATGTGGGGGGATGCCTCAGGGCGGAGGGTGGGGGATGGGGAGCTGCAGCAGGGGGGGTGCCTCAAGGTGCAAAACATCCTTGCACCGGCCCTGTATCCTGTTTCCAGTTATTCAGAGGAAGACTGAAGACTCCACACAGTAGACAGATGTGGGCTAATCTTCCTCCCAATGTAGTCTTCTCCTATCCCTACTAGTTAGAGATTAGTGAGAGCTCTGAAGCATCAGGTTTCATATCTGATATAAATTTGTGTTTATAATTACTACTCTAATTGAATATTCTTGTTATCCATATAAATGTCCAATCTCTCTTTGAATCTTGCTAAGCTCTGTGCTTCAACAACATCCCATGACAACGAGGTCCAAAGTCTACTCATGTGTTGTATGACAAAGTATTTCCTTTTATCAGTTTTGAATTGGCTTCCTCTCAATTTCATTGAATGTCCTCTCATTCTTATATTGAGACACATGGAAAACAGAAGTTCCCAATCCACCTTTTCTAAATGTCTCACTATTTTGTAATAATTTTATCATGTACCTGTCATTGGTCATCTCCTAAGATGAAAAAATCCCTGACTTACCAATTGCTCACCATAGGAGAAGCTTTTCCAGGGTTTTAACCATTCTCATCACTTCTCTCTGAATGCCCTCTAATTCTGCAAATATAATTCTGGAGATGGGGTGACCAGTACTGAACAAAATATTCCAAATGAAGCTGAACTCTTGATTTATATAGTGGCACAATAATCTTTTCCATATCATTCTCCACCCTGTTCTTTATGCAGCTTAACATTTTGTTAGGTTTTTTTTTTTTTTTTACAGAAGTTGTACACTGAGCAGAGGTCTCCATTGAGCAGCCCATAGTGATGCCCAGGTCCTTTTCTCTGAATTAATGAGGTTAATTTAAAACTCAGTATAGGAATAGTTTAAATTTTTCCCTCCAATGTGCATTATATACCTCTACCCCGATATAGCATGGTTGTGGGGAACCAAAAATCCCTACTGCATTATAAGTGAAATGCCGTTATATCGGAGTAGCAGTGGCAGGGCTGCAGCGGTGATTTAAAGAGCCTGGGGCTCCGGCTGCAGGGAGCCCCCGGCCCTTTAAATTGCCGATGGAGCCCCCCTGCCACAGCCCCGGGGTAGCGGCATCAGGGCTTCAGAGCCATGATTTAAAGGGCCTGGGGCTCCCCGCAGTGCCCTGGGCCCTTTAAATTGCCGGCGAGCCCTGCTGCTGCAGCCATCAGGTAGCAGTGGCAGGGCTTCAGCGGTGATTTTAAGAGCTCTGGGCTGCTGCAGGGAGCCCCCAGCCCTTTAAATCATGGCTGAAGCCCTGCTGCTGCAGCCCCAGGGTAGCAGCAGCAGGGCTCCAGCGGTGACCTAAAGGGCCTGGGGCTCCCTGCAGCAGCTGGAGCCCCGGACCCTTTCAAGCACCGCCAGAGCCCCATTGCTACCGCGCTATATGCAAACCCATGTTATATTGGGTCGCGTTATAGCAGGATAGAGGTGTATTGCATTTATCAACATTCACTGTCATCAGCCATTGTATTGCCCATTCACTTAGCTTGGTTAATTCCCACTCAAGTTCCTCACAGTTCTCTCTGGATTTAACTAATCTAAATAATTTTGTGCCATTTGAAAATTTTGCTTCCTTACTTTTGTCACAGATTTTGTCACCATCCTTTTCCAAATCATTAAGCATCAGTCATCCTAATTGAACTGTGAGACACCTACTGTTAACCTCTTGTCACGATGAGAGTTGATCATTTGTTCCTATTTTTAGCATTCTGTCTTAGCCAGTTTTGGATCCATGACAATATTTTGCCACTCATCCCATTACTACTCAATTTCTTTAGTCACCTCTAGTGAGGGGCTCTGTTTAAGGTCTTTTGAAAGTCTAAATGAATTACGTCAACTGGTTCTTCTATATCTAATACTTTATTGATATCAATAAAGCGAGGCATGATTTTCCTTGCAGAAATTGTGCCGGTTAGACCCTATTATATTATGAACTTCTAAGGGTTTTTTAGTTATTTAATTTTTAACTATCATTTCAACTAGTGCAAGATTTAGTTGTGATTAATTTCCTGGATTACTATCTAGAGCATTTTTTAAATATACATACACCATTTGCTATCCTGCAATCCTCTGATGTGCTAGCTGATTTAGTTAGAGGTTGCATATCTTTACTAGCAGCTCAGCCACTTCAATTTTAAGTCCTTTCAGTATTCCTGGATATATACCACCTGGACCTGGTGACTTATTGCTTTTTATTCACTTTCTTCTGTTGCCTCAATCCCTGCTAGTACCTGCTCTTTATTACTGGAAAAGTAAAGGTCCAGGCTAGGTATCTTCCCAATATCCTCAGTAGTGAAGAAATCCTGTAGCTTCTCAGTATTGTTCTTTTCTTCCTTCATTGTTCCCTTTACCCCTGGTGATCTAGCAGACCCACATATTCTGTCATTGGCTTCCCACTTCTGATATACTTAAAGAATCTCTTGTTGTTTATTTTTATGCTTTTATATCCTTGTATCTAGTTGTTTTGTCTCAAAAATAAACAGTAAACAGAGAGAGAAGAAACAAATAATAATACTTATACCACACTCTTACACAGCACTTACTCCAGGAGATCTCAAAGCCCTTCACAAAGGAGGTCAGCATCATTATCCTCATTTTACAGATGGGAAACTGAGGCACAGACAGATGAAGTGATTTGCCCAAGATTACTCAGCAGGCCAATGGAAAGTGCTGGGAACAGAACCTAAGTCTCCTGAGTTCACTAGGCCACACTGCCTCAAAAACAGATGACTATAGAAAAAACAGACTAATTAAGCTGCTCTTCCCTCCCACTTCATCCCACACAGGGGACCATATATACCTATAAATATACGTTACTCAACATTTATATATTGTGCTGTTTTATAGGAGACATTTGAAGGAGAAAGAAAGAGGGGTAGTGGGAGTGAGCAAGATCACATCACATAAAAAGATCATCATTCATACCTGGCCTGGTTGTAATTCTTTGTGTCGCTTCTGGATAAACTGAAGTATTTGGGAAAATAAAAGCTGCACCCCCTGCAAGAAAAAGTGGAGACAAAACTCATAAGGACTATTTTTTCCACAGTCAGTGCTGTCAGTGGTAACTGTATTACAGTCGGTCAATGTATTTGAATGAAGCATATTAATAAATGTTTTATCACCCAGCAGTGAGGTTTATAGCGCTTGATTCTAGTCTCATTTACATCAGTGTAAATCCATTCAAATTGGTGGAGATACCTCAGTGTAAACCAAGGTAAGTAAGAAGAGAATTAAGTTCATATTTTTTAAATTTAGAAAAACTGGCCTCAGATTTCAGCAGGTTTCACAGCTGTTGTGAAGTTCAATTTATGTTGCCTTATCTTTATTTAGTGTGTACATCTCCCTAACCTGTGGATATTATCAGCAGATAAACTAGGTCCTGGTCCAAAGTCCATGGAAGTCAGTAGGAATCTTTTCATTTACTTCCATGGGCTTTGGATCAGTCTCCCAGAGAATTAATTCTTGGAGTATAGTGAAACATTATAAAAATAACCAGTTTGATGCAGAAAATGATGTCTGACTATTTCAGGAATTTAAATAGCTCTAACCATGTTAACAGATTTATAGTTATCATGGTTGGAAATTTGAAAGAAATCTAAGGGGATTATGTGACTTTTAAAAGTTGGACACTAATCCCCTCAGGCTTGAAGTTCCCATCCCAGATTTTTATACAAACAGAACCAAACAGAACAAATATTATTATTATTTCTTTTTTTTTTACATACTGTATGATATTGCTGACAAAATGTCATCTATGTAGCTGTAGTGTATCAATAATCCCAGTGAAGTAAATGCAGATTATTTTGTTTTGGGCAGAGAAACTAAAAAATCTCAACATCATTGCAATTACAGAGAAAAAAGTAACAGGGACTCACTGAGAAACTACTGGATAACTGTGCAGGGAAGTTCATTGCTAAATTAGGATTGTGACTGACAGAGATGGAAAAGACCTTCAAGTCCATCTACTTTTAAAATGAAATATTTAAGGGCTGTTCCAAAGTCCATTAAAGTGAATGTAGAGTTCTGTCTGACTTGAATGGACTTTGGATCAATCCTCTATCTATCCTAGACAGAGGAGATATGGGATATGAAACATTTGATCTTAGCAAAGAGCATTTAATGTTTGAGTAACTATGCTGTAATTTTGCAAGGAAACAGTGCTAATTATTACAGTGAAGGAGAAAAATTGCAGAATATTTCACATTCTTTTTTATATTAGCTTTTCCATTTCTTAAATAGTTGTTATTTCTGGTCACTGTAGGTAACTAATACCGTCAGGCATGATAACGTGATATTCAAAACTTGTATTTAATCAAATTATAATACATAGCATTCCATGTCACCCTCTATTACGCAACTGCTAGAACAAAACAAAACTTCCACTGATTTCTTTTTATAAATATTTGAGTGAAATTTTGTAACATCATATAATTTTGTGGAAGAAATAAACTTTTAAGGAGTGTTTCATATTCATTTCCTACTTGTCCAGGGTGGTTCATAGAAGAGTGAATAGTAACTTTTAAAAAAAAATTTAAATAAGATCAAACTTTGCTGAGACTTAGTGAGAAGTCACATATTATAGACAATGCATGTGATGGAGAGTTATGTGCGTATTTATAAAGCATTGTACAGAGAGAGGAATCAGCACTTAGTAGTACGTCAGCACAGAACAAGACTCAGAGAGACAGCATGAAAACCTGGGGACAGGAAGCAGTCCATAAAATACATTCTCTCCCCACCCCGCAACTTTAAAAAGGCCCAAGCATAGCAGTAGTAGGGGATAATGGCCTAGCATGATAAAAAGGGATTTGGGGTTTTAAAAAATTCCACACATCTTTTACATTTTGTGAGGTTATAAAAACCGTTTTAAATTAGTGGGTTTCATTTGATTGTTGGTACAGTCTAAATTAAAAAGATTAAAACTGGAAATACTCCATCAACAAAATAGTCTGTATTGTCTTCTAAAATGGGGAAAAGTAAAATCCCTGCTTATCCAGGTCTTTCTGTGATAAAATAGTATTTAAATAGGTGATCCAGTATACTGCATGGGTCCAGAATGTAGTATACTGAATGGGAGAAATAAACCAGACTTAGGCACCAATACTGCAAGCTGATCTGTGCAGGTGGACTCCTGGACTGTGCAGTGCTCCATTGACTTTAGTGGGGCTCCATGCAGGCAAAAGGATCCACCTGTGTGGATCTGACAGGATAGGATCAGAGCCTTAGACACTAAGTGCAGTTTGTTGCATGTGGGTGGACCCTTGCAGCTGCATGGGTACAAGAGTTTGCACACAGGGATCCAATTGCAGAATCTGGTCCTAAATGTTCTTGCCTCTGTTCAGTGTGTGTGTGTGTGTGTGTGGAAAACTCCCATAACTGCTAATATGAATCTTACACAAATATCAAGGGAGAATACACTGTCTCCCTGGTGATTTACCATTTCCATTTTTTAGCATGCAACTCAAACAGGAATCCTGTGCTTTTAGAAGATGACCTATAGGAATGGGAGCGGTGCCAGCATTACCTGTGTTTCTAGCATGCATTAACCGTGGAGAGTTTTGTAAGGCCTTATCAACATCATCTGAAGTCAAATGTGGAAGAGGAGCTACAAAACAAAACAAAAAGCAACACCAAAATGAAAAAAAATTGAGAATTATCTTCTAAAAACATTTTCCCCCTTATAGGATTGTTTTAAAGCAAGTATAGTAACAATCAGTTTAGTTCTGCTGTTTGTGGGGGAGGTGTGTGTGTTAAAGCTTAAACTAGGGTATTCATTTAAATAATATTATTAATACATAATATTTCGGTCTGATTGTCGATATGTGTGTGTGTGTAAAAGACTGCACCTCACTGGTGTTGCAATGTTTGTTTGTTTTTAAAACCATATTCACTAATTTTAATGTTTTAAATTATGCAAATTATGCAAAGACTACAGCCTTCAAATAATTAATTCACTATTCCCTTCTTCCCCCTTAGAGTGTTAGCCATCAGCTACAAATCCTTTGGTTTCAGATTTAGGAGATTCTGTTCTCTTCTTCATGAATGTACATAACTCCTATTAATTTCAATGAGAGTTACACGCACCTATGCAGAGTAGAACAGACCATTTATGTTCATAGAATCATGCCTGGAATTTTTTTTATAAATCAATGTTTTTACTCTCATTTAGGGTTCTCATACCTAAAATGGAAAGATGAGTACGTGACCAGAAAAAACATCATAACCAAAAGTCCCTTTGATTTTCTTCCTACAGTATTGTGGATGAATGGGCTGGGTTCAAATTAATTTTTGCCTAATATGGACATTTGGAGATATTCTTAAGATAATTTCTGAAAGTAGTCACAATGAGCCTGATCTAAGGCCCACTCCAGTCAATAGGAGTCTTTCCATCAACTTGAATAAGCTTTGGTTCAGGCCCTACATAATATTCTCAGAAGCAGTAACATTTGAGGTAGGGAGATTTGAAATCCCAAATTGAAAAGGCACTACAACTGGAAATCCTGTTGATAGATTTATTCTAACTATCATAAAGAAGGGAAATTGTCTTACTCTCTCTGAGGTAGTGTAGGTGTGAGAGGAGGATATCTGCATTATAGCTTGGGGTGAGTCTCTGGAAGTCATCTTTGGTCATTTTACACAGTTCCTTCCCATCAATGTTCTGGAACAACAAGATGTCAACGTCTGGAAGTCCATATTCCTTCACGGCCCATTCCAACCACTGACGTACATGGTCAGTACTCCATAATGTAGGATCTGAATGGTTTCACAAAGCATAAAATTAGAATCATAGAATCATAGAAGATTAGGGTTGGAAGAGACCTCAGGAGGTCATCTAGTTCAATGCTCTGCTCAAAGCAGCACCAACTCCAACTAAATCATCCCAGCCAGGGCTTTGTCAAGTCAGGCCTTAAAAACCTCTAAGGATGGAGATTCCACCACCTCCATAGATAACTCATTGCAGTGCTTCACCACCCTCCTAATGAAATACTGTTTCCTAATATCCAACCTAGACATCCCCCATTGCAACTTGAGACCATTGCTCCTTATTCTGTCATCTGCCACCACTGAGAACAGCCTAGCTCCATCGTCTTTGGAATCCCCCTTCAGGTAGTTGAAGGCTGCTATCAAATCCCCCCTCATTCTTCTCTTCTGCAGACTAAATAAGCCCAGTTCCCTCAGCTTCTCCTCGTAAGTCATATGCCCCAGCCCTCTAATCATTTTCCTTGCCCTCTGCTGGACTCTCTCCAATTTGTTCACATCCTTTCTATAGTGGGGCCCCCAAAACTGGACGAAATACTCCAGATATGGCTTCACCAGTGCCAAATAGAGGGGAATAATCACTTCCCACAATCTGCTGGCAATGCTCCTACTAATGCAACCCAATATGCCATTAGCCTTCTTGGCAACAAGAGCACACTGTTGACTCATATCCAGCTTCTCGCCCACTGTAATCCCCAGGTCCTTTTCTGCAGAACTGATGCTAAGAAAGTTGGTCCCTAGCTTGTAGCAGTACATGATTCTTCCATTCTAAATGCAGGACTCTGCACTTGTCCTTGTTGAACCTCATCAGATTTCTTTTTGCCCAATCCTACAATTTGTCTAGGTCACTGTGGACCCTATCCCTATCCTCCAGCATATCTACCTCTCCCCCGCAGCTTTAGTGTCACCCGTGAACTGGCTGAGGATGCAATTCATCCCATCATCCAGATAATTAATGAAGATGTTGAAAAAAACCGGCCTCAGGACCGACCCCTGGGGCATGCTGCCATTTTTTATACTGGGACCAATATTAAATTAACAAAGTACATTATTGTCATACCGGACAATGATAATCCATGATGCACTAACTCCAGTGTAGTAATACAAAAAATGAATGTGGCCTATTAGGGGGAAAGAAGACCTGAGAAATGGCTGTCCAGAGTACAGTGATGAGCTGGGACTGCTGTTTATTATTTATTACATATTCATTTTACTGTTAACTTGTCCTCCCACATCTCTGACCTCCACCTGTTATGTCTCATCATTATCCTACACTATTGTTCACATACTAATGTCAATTCCTGTCCATATGAAGAGTACCACTGGGTACAGGTGTTTGCATTCACAGCACCTATTGCAGGACAGAAGCCAGTAACTATCATATTCAAAGGTTTCTGGTGAAGTTCATGTTCTTTACTCAAGCAAAATGCTCAGTGAATTCAAGACCAGTTTTTTCTAAGTGAAGACTAAGTAAAGACTTCAAGGTTTTGCCTGTTATTTAATAAGTTAGCATAGGTTCAGGTAGATAGAGCATTCTTCATTTCCTAACCTTAAAAGTACAAAGTGAAGAGGAGAAAACGTGCACTCACTGGTTGCTCAACCTTTACTTTAATGATCTAGAGCCTGAGCTTTTTGCCAAAATGTATCAATTTTCAGCACATATAATATATTGTGACATGCAGGATAAGAGTGCTCTTGAAATCATCAAATTTTTTCATGACAGAGATCTGAGTAATGTCTTCCCGAATATTTTAATTGCATTGAGACTGTATTTGAATGTACCCATTGCCAGCTGTGAAGCAGAGTAATTGTTTTCTAAGCTTTGTCTGAATAAAAAGTTGTCTTTGGTTTGCTGTGGTGAAACAAAGCTTAATGCTCTTGCAATCACGTCAGCTGAATGGGATTTACTACATTTACTGTCATTTGAGGATTCAAAAGTGAATTTGAATCGCATAAAGATGCCAGTTTAAACCTACAACATTTCATTTGACTCTTAAAGTTTTATATTTTTTGTTTATCCAGGCAGTATGTAACCTGTTCGTTTTCTTCAATTTTCTTTTCAAGTTTATTTAGTAATATACATGACTTGTTTATTGCTATAAGCTGGGTATGCTTTTATCTTCATTAACACAGGGTTCAGGAAAAGGGGGCTTCTGAAAAACATTACCCCTGTGCCTGCAATCTCATTAATCTGGCCCTGTCCCAGAATGTTGTGATGTACTCCTGCATGCTAATAACCAGATCCTGCCTTGCACTAGTTTTTGTTAATTATATCAGATCCTGACAAAACTTGCTGTGGGAGAAAAATGAACTGGTCCAAATTTTTGCCCATTCCTCTCCTCCCCCCCACCCCACCACACACTTTTTTTTTTTTTAAGAGCTGAGCAAAATTTGTGGACTAAAGTTTTTTCACTAAAAACTGCAAATTCATGTTTACTGAAACATTTTACAAATTTGTATTGAATTCACCAAATTGTTTCAGTTGAAAAAAAACCTCAAAAAATAAAATTCCCAAAAGAGTCAAAATGTTGAAACACTTTGACTTTTTGATTTGAGAAACTTATCCTTTTGAATGTTACTTCAAATTAGATCTACATAATTTAAAAAAAAATAAAAATCAACATAAAGAAAAAAACATGTTGCTTTGGGGTGAACAAAATATTTAGTATGAACCAGAATTAAATTCTTTTGACTTTTTTGATTCCCCCAAAATTTTCTAAAACTTTTGGTTTGGGTTGACATGAAAGGATTTTTTTCCTCCAATTTTTCAGTTCATCCACTGAACAAAAAATCAGTTATTCACAGAGTTCTAATCCCTAACTCCAACTCTACCATCACTTTTCCCTCTGAATTCCCTTTTTCCACTACCATCCCAAACAGTCCTATGAATTTAGCCCTTGACCACTCTTCCCTTTATTTCTTTGTATAATAATAATGTCTAGAGGCCTCTACCAATATCTGGCTCCATCAAACCATGCATTTTATGTACAGATAGTAAGAGACCGCTCTTGTCTTGAAGATCTTATATTTTAAACAGATAAAAGATCATATAAGATACATCATTCCCAAAGATCGGGAACTGAGAAGAAAGAGATTATGTGACTTGCCCAAGGTCACACAGGAATCTCATGGCAGAGATGGGAATTGCACTTTGACCTTCTGCATGCCTGTGCAGTAAGTGTCTTAACCTCAAAATCTCCCTTCCTATCCTAATCAGTATTAACCCATTCTGCTCCCCAAAGCCATTCTTAAAGCTCTACAGTGCTCATCAAAGTCTTTCAGACTATATGCAGCTGCTCACTTCAATTTCCATGCACCCTGGGCTTCCCATTTAGTTATGCTATACCGATTTTAAGCCTTTGAAGGTCTGAGTCCTTAGCTCTCAGGAACTTTAGAGATCCCTCCTATATTTTGAAGCACACAAGAGAGAGAATGATCAGATTACTGGGACGTGTGTGGCAGCTCACAGCCTAGTGGGCATGATGCTAGTCTGAGGGACCTTGGTGATCTTCATGGATAGGGGGTCTGGTTCCTGAGGAAGGAAAGGATCCTGGGTGATGGGGGGAGCTAGAACTAGTGTTCTTTATGAGAGCATCAGTGGTTGCCCAGTCCTGACTGAGATAACACAAGAAGTCCATCAGTTAAATTCAGTTTAAATTGAAGTGAACAACCAAACCTTCGGTGGTTCGCCAACCATTTTATTATATGTACAGATTTTTTAAATGCTTCTTATTTTTAGTGATGAATCTGAATAGGAGTTCTGAACTCTGTCATTAGCTTAACTGCAAGTTATAAATCCTGTGTTCTGATTTTCCTAAGCATTGCCACATCATCATGTACATTGCACTTATGGGAGAGAAATAAAAACACCTAGATGTGTGACAGATGTGCTTCACCCAGGTTTTTTTTTTGTATAATTTACAAAATAACTAGTTGTAGCTATGATCATCTTGCTCCCTAGCTCACAGTTAGATTCATCTGAAAATATATCTCAAGGGAGATGCTAAAAGGAAAGACATCTGTATCACTTTTACAAGCCTACAGTAATTAAAAGCTCGGAAAAGTCAAGAGCTAACACTGAGAGAAGTGTTCACTTTGCAAAGTTACATATGAATGCTATCATGTGCAGTGCTGCTTGTTTCCAATTTTGCAGAAGACTTTATCACTGAATCTCTTTGCTACAGTTCAGAAAAAGCCTTGTCCAAATACATGTGAGCATTGTGCAATGTGTGTGTGTGTGTGTGTATATGTATGTGTATGTTGCTTGACAAATAACCGATGTAATTACAGCTTGCAAAATTAGCCACAGCTAGTACTCTTGCAGAGCCTAGCAACTGAATAACTGTAAAAACATTATGCAATGTGGCAGCAGCAGGAATGTTTCATACAAAGTCATTTCTGCAGATCAATAACTAATAGCAAATTATACTCTTCTGTCTACATGATTTGGATATCCTGTGTATATATTTATATTGTAACATGATTGTCTGTTGTTTTGAGTTTGGGCGTGTGCATGCTGATCATTCTACAATATGAAGCATATTCCCAGCACCTGAGGTACCCAAAGAAGACAGGGCACAAAGTAGTGAATGTCCCCTTGTCCAACTACCTTCTGAATTCCATAATAAAGGTTCCTACCAGCTACTGAATGTATCAGCCTGCACCATTGTCTTACAGGAAGTTGTCAGTTTGCTTATTAAAATTTATTACACTGTTCAAACACAGAGAATAATCTAGACAAATGGATTATTATACATTGCTTAATTTCACAAACTGAGCCTCTTTTTACTGTGCTTAGGAGCAGACTGCGTCTGTCACTTGCAGTGGGTGAAATTGTGCAAGGAACATTTCTTCCTCTTGTGTACTCTGCACAAGAGTAGGTGACAGTTGTAGCCTCTATGGTTAGGGGAGAGAAAGGGGCTGCTAGGGAAAACACCCCGGGCAGGAGGCATCTGAAACCTCCAAAATGTGGGCAGCATTGGCTGATGAGGTTGCTTTATTTTTATATTTCTCAACTCATTCTTCGTAACAATTCTGGGAGTTTAGTAGTCTTTCTTTCTAATCTCTCTTACCAGACTGTCTTTGTCTTTTACATGTTGCATATCTAGTTTAATAAAAAAAAATGGGTAATCTTTCAATCTTATCAGGTGAACAGATTTCCTAGTAATACCAATAACAGATTCTGTTACTTAAAAGGGGGCGGGGGGTTCTTTTAAAGCTTCTAACCTGCTGGAACAATCACTCTTCGTTCATTAGTTGTCATGTTTGGTGGTGGAACATGTTTCTCTTCCATATAGCTTCCATAGTTCATCCCGACATTGTCTGAGCCACTGACCATCTTCCCTCCTTTTGCAACACTGCAGTCATCAGGGGAATTCCTAGAAAAACAATCAGAATTTGCCTACATTGTTATACCACCGCCACTAATATTTTTGTTAGCATTCAAATTGTATATGAGAGAGAGAGAGAGAGACTTTATTGTAAGTGTTGAGCAATTATCTGGGAAGCTTGGCAGCTAGTACCAAAAGACCCTGCTTCTGGTTCCTTAATTGATTTATCTCTGAAAATATGATTGACTTAAATGGAACTACATCCGTTTACACTAGCTGAGAATCTGGCCCTATATTTGCAAACATACTATAGCCAGTAATTAATTTATTTTAAGAGGTGGGGCCTGAGGATTTAGACTTGACTGTCACAGGCAGCGACCCTGCTTTTCTCTCTAAATATGAGATATAGAGAAAATGGCAAAATACACAGATATACTTAAAGCCAGAGTTATTACTTAGCTTTGGAGAACTTTCTACATCCATTGTTGCCATTGTTTCACTAGGTATGTGCTCAGTTCCATTAGATGCATATCACGTAGTGCAGTGCATACACTTTCATGTATGCCCATATAAAAGGGGCTTTTGCCAAAGCCATGATTCAAAATACCACATGCATGACTAGGAAAGACTTTCAGCTCCTGCCTAACAGTCTCCATGGTACTGTAGTCAAGCAGTGGACGTCTGCAGAGGATCTGCAACCAGACACCTTTTTACTTTTGGCTTTGCTTTCTGAATAGAGCCTTTAGAGTTTAACATTCCATAGGGGGTTCCTTAATGGCCTTTTAATGGCATCACAATTTTCTTTCTGCCAGACACAGGCATATTTGACCCTTAATTTAATGTCTTCAATGTGTTTCATCATATAGACAAATATTGCTTCAAAAAATCAAAAGAAAGAACATAACCACAGAGGAATATCTTTAAATGTAAAGAGGGTGGGGCTTTTTAAAGTTATACAGCACTAATATCTTAAGCATTCATTTAATTCTGCTATTGCAATAATGCATCTGTACTGTGGATGTGTGTAATAGGCAGCAGGTCATGTTGATTAGAGAGACATTTTGTCTACAAGAAAATTACTCTCTTAAAAGATGTTCTTTTCCTGGACATTTTAACCCCATAAATATAGTTGCACCTCAGTCCTGGCTCCTCTCAAACCCGATCAGTTTACACTCCACAGAACCTGCAGTGGCTTCCATGTATTAAATCATGGAGGTCCATTTCAGGGTAGGGCAAAATGGTCCTGCAATATGGTCCATGTGTTTTGGCATGATCACTTCAATCTGCCCAATTCAGATTATTTATGCTCCTGGTACAAGCAATGTGCGTGGGTGTCGCTGCAGAAGACCACACATGACCAGATTCTGCACATTTTTTTTCACACTTGTACTTTGCACTTGTTTGAGGACAAAAGTGGGAAGAGGACCCACAATTTTGGCCCAGAGTCTATACACCATATGTAGAAGGATGAGTTAAATGGGATAGTTCCTAAAGATTACCTTAACATGTATAGCTATATGAAAGTATTCTTTTCAATTAAGGATTCATTTTAAAAATGCTAATATTTTTACTGTTCAAATATCAAATAATATCTAAATAAAAGCCCAACTACAGGTCCCAGTTCAGCAAGTTAGTTAAGCACATGCCTAACTTTTAGCTCAGGGGTTCTCGAACCAGGAGTCATGACCTCTCAGGGGGTTGCAAGGTGGTTACATGGGGATCGCGAGCTATCATTTCTGTGGTGTTGACAGCCCAGAGCCCTCATTAAATTAAATTAAATTACCCTTCCTCATTTTTAATGTAGAAGGAGGGGTGTCATACTGAGAGGTTTGCTAGGTGAAAGTGTCACCAGTACAAAAATTTTGAAAACCACTGGGCTTATAAATAGTCCCATTGAAGGCAATGTTAGGCATGTGCTTACATTTCTTGCTGAACTGGGGCCAATATCACCAAATTGTTTCAGTGAGTATGAAAAAAAGTTTTGTGCTGAACTCATTTAATACTTGGTGGACTTCTTGTTTTGCCATTACTGTGCTGTGGCTATGACGTTACAATATACAGTCTAGAGCATATACTTCAGCAAGAGAGAAACTTCTTGAAATAAGGCTTTTGCTTTTGCCACTTCTGTTCCATTCAGTTTGGAGTTCTTCTAGGCTGATCCTGGACAGGAAATTAGGCCATAAAAACACAGATTAGGCATTCAACACACTTCTTAAAGGGACTTTTGTGGCAGATATTTTACCCTAAGTCTACATTTCACAACCAAACTACCAATATAGGTTATCTATATGCACTTTATAATAATCTCATATGTGCATTTGAATAATACCGAGCAATTATATAGCATTTTTCACCATAAATTAGACAGCATTTAACGAAGAATGATTTACACATGAGGAGAGGAGATGGAAAGAAGTTATGGCCCAAATTTTCAAAGTGTCCACAAGTTATTGGTGTGTCTATTTTTATTTTATATTAAATTGCATTTGTGCAGTACTTGAATACAGCACTTGATTTTCCACGGTGCTGAGTTCCCACATATCCAGTTGAGATCAACTGCTATTGTGGGTTCTTGCATCTCTGAAAATCAGGTCCCCACATACGTCTCAGATTGTGGCTTCCCATAACAAGGCACACTTTGGCAAAGTTTGGCTAAAGTGACTTGCCCAAGGTTACATACTACCAGGAAAACCCCTGCAGTTCCAGTCCCATTTTGTATCCATTGGAACATATTGTCTTCCAGATCCCAGAATGTGATTTCAGTAGATCTTGGGTGAATTCTGTAGCTGTTTTTTATTTAATAGATACTCCTTCAGTAACAGTGCAATAATCTGAGCCTTAGAGAGAGGACTTTGCTTTAGTTGAACTTGCTATTTTTTGATAGATGCACATGCCATGCAGTACCAAGAATTAACCCAGCAATACCAATCTAATTGCTAATTCCATGTCATGCAGACGAATTAAATAGGACAAAGGACCAATCTTGAGATACTCTCCTCTGTTTTTGGATTCCATGACCCTCAACCACCAGGAGTGAGAACTGGCTGACCATCTGAATTTCCCCAAATCAGGGGAAAGAATCAAATTTATATTTACCACATATTGTTTGTCTATGGCACACACAAAACATAAGCCAGCAGCATTCTGGGTACCAGAGTAGGAGATCAGAGACCTCAGCTCTAGCCCCACCACTGCTCTGATGGCATTAGGAGGTGCATTTGCTCCACATTCTAGACAAAAAGAGTCAAGTAACATTCAGGTGTCTAATTATGCTTTAGACAGCTCCCACTGCCCCCTCTCCCTCTTCCCCTCCCCGGGGCTTTAACATCATGGTCAAGATGCATAATATGTGGTAAATATAACTTTGATTCTTTCCCCTGATTTGGGGAAATTCAAATATATATTTTACATTTCCCTCTTGATTTCCTTATTACAGGTATGTAGGTATCCTCCTTGATTTCTAAAACCATCTTGTTTTGATATACGTATTAGGTAGAGAGGCTCAAAACAAGATGGTTTTAGAAATCAAGGAGGATACCTACATACCTGTAATAAGGAAATCAAGAGGGAAATGTAAAACATCCTGCACAACATATTCTGTGTGCAAACTGCCTGGTGTGAGGCTGCTGCAACCATTATGCCAGACTACAAGCCTGAATAAACAGCCCTGTGAGTGGATGTAGGAGTTTCACAGCAGCTTCTCACCCTGGCCTCAGGTTGGGTGCTGGTAGATTTTACCACTGCCCAGATGCAGTCAGAATACTTACACATTTTTAAGAGAGTAAATTTCTCCCCGATGCACACCTCAAAACATAAATTGAATTAACTACTTCAGCCTGTTGTACCTAATTTCTACTACACAGAGGTAAACAGACAAAAAAAAATTCTCCCAGACATAGTTACATGTTGTGAGGAAGTTTCTTAGAAAATCTCTTTGTGGCTGAAATGTTGGCTTTTTCTGTTTACCTTTAACAAATAGAAATGGCACCTGTGCATAAATGAGATTGCACACTTAACTCCATTTATAGTTAGAGACACAGGCCAAATTCTGCCCTTAGTCATCGGTGCAACCCTATGGAAGTCAATGGCATTACATGGATGTCAGTGAGGGCAGTTTGGCCTGTTCATTGATTTTTTTGTATGATGAGATTATTTTCAATGGTTTTGTGAAACAGACTACTAGCCACATCCTCTGGTCTAATTTGCAAAATTACTTAATTTTCTTTTTCTATAAAAAGAACGTAAGGGATTTAAAAGGATTGTTGTATCTGTAAAATACATCAGTTTTAGCCTGCACCATTTCCACAGGCAATCATGCATTAAAAAACTACTGTAAACACTAAACAATAAATGATGTGAAAGATCCAGTAGTAGCAAAAGGCTTTTGGCAGATTGACAGGACTGCTAGGGTGGTTCTCTGATCTGACTATAAACAGAGCAGATGGGGGAAAGGATCACAACTTAAGTTAGCATATTTCATTAAAATCCAGAAGCAGACGGTCAAGAGTTTGGTTCCTTACTCTACTGGATTAATGACTGAAGCCCCCATTCAGAAAAGCATTTAAACCCAGGCTTAACTTCCAGCAAGTACCAACAAAGCTAGAGAGACTACCCAAGTCCTTAAAGTTAAGCATATGCTTTATTGCTTTACTGAACCGGACCTAATTCAGCAAATGAAACTGACTTTCATAATATGAAGAGTAGAACTGAAAACAGAAGCAGGGCAGCCACCAGAAAAAAAATATTTTTACTACACAGAACAACAAGAGAGGTATTGTCTTTAAAAAGGTTTTTTTAGGACATTTCGTGAGTCTGCTTTATTTCTGAATCATCAGGGGACAGAGGGCAGTGGAAAAGTTGCCTTCGGAAAGTGTGCCCAAGTACAAAGGGTGCAGCTTTGCAGTGATTCATTCTGAACTGCAGGCTTGAACTGAAACCTGAGATGTTTTTCTTCACAGCTGCACGTTATTTTTACCCTTTTGTAAATACACTTTGTTACACCTGGAATTTACAAAAGCCTCAAAAAGGCTACAATAGTTACTAACCGAGAACAGTTTAGCAGAACTCTTAGTGTTTTGTCAGGTACTGAGCTAATTCGATTCTAAGAGCTGCTAAATGTTTGTTGAGCAAAATATTTCTCTGTCGGCTTTTGGAACTGAGAATGTTCCTTTTATTTACGAACATTTAAAATCAAGATGATTTTATAGGGGAGATTTAGAGCTGAATCCTGCTCTCATTGAAATCAGTGGGAGTTTTGCCATTCATAGATTCTGATGGAAGCAGGATTGAGTTCATAAATAAATATATGAAATACAATTTTTTTTCTTCATTATTCAAGGAAATATTTATTAGTGATGTAAAATACCTATGGTATATTGTGTGTAAACACAAAAGATGACAAATGAAATATAATGTAGTAATTTTGATTATAACCCATCTCTTTGTAGCATTTGGATGATTTGAAAAAAAAACTCTCTTTCATTTACCAGAGGGGAAAAAATAAAACCAGCTGTGTTATGGAAATATCTGTACAGTGCTTGGTTTGGTTAATTTAATAACAGCCTGGATTATTCCCTCCCCTGGCTATTTGCACGGGAGGGGGTCTCATGAGAGGAGAATTCTGAGAATCTCCTTGTAGAGCTTCCCTTCAGAACATCCCACCATGGTGCTGGGAAGCAGGATGGGTTTCTCTCCCCTAGATTCTATGGCATGAACCATGGTTCCATCGCAATGTTTACAGATCTCCAGGCTGCATTACTCGCTCTGCTCTGAGTTTATCCTTCCATCTCCAAAACCAGGCTCACCCAATTCCTGCTGCAGGCTCATATAGTCCACACTCCTTCTTTGTGCTGTCCCAACACCTGAGAGCCTTCCACGTGCCTCCTTTCCCACAGAAGGCAGGGGCCTGCCATGCAAAGAAGTATCCTTCAGAAAGGCAGGGCCAATAAATGTCAATTATATTAGACCAAAATTACACCATTTGAAGATCAAACTATATTTAGGTTGTTCCAGGCTATACTCAGTTTATTCCTCTCTCTCTGCACAAACATAAATTCTACTGAGTAGAGGTGCTCAACATTTTTTCAGACAAAAGCGTTTTCTTTGAAAATGGCCTTTTTACAAAACAGTTTTTCCCTACCAGCATTGACTTTTTTGACACTTTTCAAAATTTTCCACTACATTTTTAATCAATATTTTTCATTGCAACAGTTACGTAAACTACATGGCCAGTTATGTGCCTAAATCACATGTTTGCATTACTGTGGAAATGTCCACGTCAGCTGCAAATTGCTTTAGCAGATGAATATGAAAAAGACTGCTGGGTACCAACACTGCCTGGGACACCAGGAGCATTCAGGGAACCAAAGCCATCCCCAAACTGCCATAATCTTGCAGAAAGAGTCAAGAAACAGCTAGAAACTTTGCAGACCCTAAAGGCTGACTTTATTGGCATGAACTGCAATTCCTTTGCATGTGAACTGAGACTATGAAACCAGATTTCAGTAATGATATCGGAACATCAAACTAGTTGACAGAGTTCAATTAATGCTATCTATGTTCTTTCCCATGTAAAGCATCACTGAAGTTATGGCTAATTTGTGTTATAGGTGCATAGGCAGGCAAATACTGTGGTTCTTATTCAATTCTTACTCGAGCAAATTCCCACTGATGTTTACTGGGTATGTAGATGCATTGAGAGAACACACTCCTATTTTTGCATAGCCTCTTTCTTATGAAAGCTTCATGACATTCTTTACACATGATTACAATATAACGCAGACATGAAAATACCAAAAAATGCACGTAGGTTATAAATATGTCATACCAAGCACTCTGTTCTCACTGAAGTTGATGGGGTTTATGCCACTGAATTTAATGAGAACAGGTTTGCGCCTTGTATAAAAATGTCTTAAAATATTTTCCCTCCTCCATAGCTTACTAAACTATTTCCCAGGACACATCCTTCATGGTAGTTCCACTGCTGGCACTTTTCAGTGCCCATGGAAAAGAACACCATTACTGGACTCATTCACTATTTATCATTAGCTTAGTATTATTCCTCTAGGAAGACAACTCCTGGCTCTGCACACTCTATGGCCAATTCCCTTTGCAGGTGAGCATTTCATACAACTATGCTTGTACACTTTGACTCACTGTGTATTTGTTTTTTTCTAACCAGGATAAGTTTACCCATTTTTGGAGAGTATCTCAAATACGAACATGGAACCAGGGTGTTGTTATAACTGGGTCAAATCAAAACCTTCTATTATTTCACATAGCAAAAGGATAAAGCAAACTCCATGTACCAACACATACAACCTCATTGAAATTCTGCAAGCAAAAGGAAAGATGCTAATTTACCAAGATGTATATGCAGCAGCCATACATTTTCAATCAAACAACTTTTTGCTAATTGAAACAATCTCCCCTCCCCCACTCCTGCCTTTTTCTGGCTATGTCACAATCCACAGCTGCTTCAAGCCTTAAGGCCATCACAGCAAATTAAGGCAGTCAGCATCTAGCTCACTAGAGGCCAGGCAAGCTATAAATATTACCAGCCCTGCTCTTTGTGTTCACAGTGCAGGGAAACAGCTGGTTTAAGTTTGACTGCACGTTGTCATTTCTCCATTAGTACAAACACTTCAATATTTCTTATGTGTGAGGTTGGAGTGAAGAAAGGGAAAGGAGAGGGGGGCACTAACAGCCAAAGCTAAGAAACGATGTTCTGTATATACATAATTTACAATTAGATTACTGCCAGGGAGAATTCTGAAGTCTGATACAGTGGTAGTCAAGCCAAAGCCACAATAACTTCCCAGTTGGCCTATACCTTTCAGGACCCATTTTCTCTTGTTTTTCTTTTATTATTTTTATAGAAACTCTATTATAATGGTAATGGATTACATTTCTCAAATTGTATTTCATTTCAAGAGCTTATAAGCCTGTTGTGTTTGCGGTTTCACAAAATACTAGTGTGTTGGAAGTCGGGGCCCTTCCCAAACCACATATTCCTTCTTTTGTGGGCAGAGATCATATAGAAAGCTAGCAAGCTAGCAAAGTACAGAATGCCATGCATACATAGAAATGACATCTTGTATGAAAACCACAATCCCCAGTGTCTGTGGAATGTCTGCTGATTTTTGTGATTAGCATACATGTGCTGTGAAATTGATGTGCACAAACATATTAAGTTAAAAAGATTAACCCATTTTCTTTATCTTAGTAAACAAATTCATAACTGAGTTAGACACCAAAAGCCATGGACTTAACACAGACACTGGTTTTATGGCTCATTACAAGAACTTGTAACACACCACGCTCCCTCCTACCCTTAACTGACCACTTCAAATCCTTTATGCATAACAGTCTAACCCCAAATTGCCCACTTCATTTCAAGTGATTGCTTCCAGCATGTGTTGCCCCTTCTGCTTAACAATCTCTCTCAATTTGTATTTACCTCAGACACTCTGCTTCCTTCCCCTCACCTGAAGATGAGGCCTGTGTAGCTTGAAAGCTTGTAACATCCACCAACAGAAGTTGGTCCAATAAAAGTTATCGCCTCAACTGGGGGAGGGATAGTTCAGTGGTTTAAGCATTGGCTTGCTAAACCCAGAGCTGTGAATCCAATCCTTGAGGAGGCCATTTAGAGATCTGGGGCAAAAATCTGCCTGGAGATTGGTCCTGCTTTGAGCAGGGGGTTGGACTAGATGACCTCCAGAGGTTCCTTCCAACCCTGATATTCTACCCTATCTGTCTCATATCCTTTGACCAACACTGCACACATAAAATTCTTTCTTTTGTCTTTAAAGTACTATTATCTATTTCTCATTAAACATAGCAGATACTACTTATATTTTCAGCAAAGAGTCCTGTGGCACCTTATAGACTAACCCGATGAAGTGGGTATTCACCCACAAAAGCTCATGCTTCAATACGTCTGTTAGTCTATAAGGTCCCACAGGACTCTTTGCTGCTTTTACAGATCCAGACTAACACGGCTACTCCTCTGATACTTATATTTTATAGATTAAACTGTAAATGTTCAACACCACACTGTATTGGTATGAGCCAGCAGAGTTTTACACACTTTAATGTCCTACAGTTCTCTACTGGCAAAAAACTGACCCTGTGCTGAGGGCTACCACAAGGCCTACACATCACTTAAGATTTCAAAATAGGGCATAAGTGGGATTTAAATGCCACGTAGGCCTTGTGCTGCACCTCTGCCCATGGGTGCATATGACCTTATAGGAATGATCATGAAGGGGTTTACAGAGTTTTAGTTCAATATTTTCAGGAGACTGAGGTTAAGGTCATAAATCTAAATGTAGGCCCCCATTTTTGAAAATCTTGGTCTAAATTTTCAAAAGTGAAAAATGCAGTCATATTTAGCTATTCTTCTAAATTTTTATGATTTCAGTAACAATTGTCAATCTGAGATGCATCTGTTTCAGTTTAAAGTAAACCAATCCTATTTGATTGGAGAGTCAAGTGATTTCTTCACAGTTCACACCTGCCAGACCAGAACCACATCAACCCTGCTAAGAAGACAGTGTGGTAACATAATTAGCTTCTGAGCAGCATCAACCAGCCAAAACCACACCAAAAACCCTACTCTAAAGTTGAGCTGGATAGACCATTTTTTCCCATCCCTGGCGGTATGTTTGTGCCGAAACCACAGCCAAATCAGAAACAATGATAAACTGGTGCTTTTCAGAGCAATGAACTGCTTCACAAAGCAGACAAACACAAAGCTCAGTGTGAAGAAGATACTGAAGTTTCAGTTTTCTCTGTCTGGCCCACAGCCACCAACACCAACCACCCAGTCAGTGGGAATAAAGGTATCTGAGTAGGATATCCAAGACCAAATTCCTTTCCCAGGATTGCAGCTCCCTTATGGAGCCTGCTCAAATAAAGACTATTAGATAAGTCATCCCATTAGATAATTCTCTCTGTTTTGTTGTGAAGTGAAATAGGACCTGATCAGCCTGTTGAAGTCAGTTGAAAGACTCCCATTGACTTCAGTTGGCTTTGGATTAGGTTCATAGTTTAGTCTGTGCCAAGGTTTTAACCAGAATACTAGTACTGAGTGCCAGCAATAAACTACCAATGATGGAAAGGACGGCGTCAAACACCAGCTGAATGGCTACACTTCAGTTATGGAAAAAACATGCCCCTGAAAAATGAATGGTATTAAAATGATTTCTGCCAGGTGGACTTTTTGTTGTTAATATTTAAGATGGATAAAAAGTACCTACACAATAAAATTAGATCTACCTCCCAGTCGTCATCCCAGTTATTCTCTTTCTATCCTTTTTGTATGTAAAGTATCAAACAGACAGCTGTTATTTAGAAGATCTTAAAACAAGGTTCTATGGATGATAAGAATGTGAGGCAAAATTGGGGACTCAGATTAGAACAAGTCTTCCATTGTACAGTATGTGTTCAGACTTGCCAGGATGTTTGAGGCAAATATATATATATGTGTAAGGATTCCCAAAAGAGACAACCAAAAAGATGACATTTTCAGTTTATAAAAATGAATTTTCAGTTTCAAGTGTTTTCCAAGCAACTCTCGAGCACAATTGGTGACATCGGAAAAATAATACTTTGCAAATGATCTAGACCTTAATGCCAAATAATTACTTCTGGCATTTGTTTAAAGCAACTAAATCAGCAAAGCTAACTCTGGAAAACTTCTGTTGTGATTTCACTAAAGCTAATTTTCATAATGCTTTTTAGGAAATTGTTACATTTCATAATAGGTGGAATTCATCCCAGCCCTAAGGGTCACAAAAACCCCTATACACCATCTAGGCCCCATTTTAAAAAGACAGGCTATTTATCAGGAACTTTAAATCCTTTAAGTAAGAATATAAAGAGGCCACTGAAGAATCAGAGGATTGAAATGGTATACAGGGCCTTGTACACAGAGCCATCAACCTGTGTAGGCATTTGAACCACAGTAAATTTCATCTTCTGTATAGTTTTGTGGCCTGTATACATTAATTTTAATGGAAATCTGCAAACATAATTTTATTATTTATAATTATAATAGATAACATAATAAACATAAAAATAATTAGCACTATAACAAATGCAATCTCCTGATTTGTACAGTAATACTCCATTAACATACTGAATCATTTGCAACTGATGATGGAAATAGAATGCCAGTGCACAGTATTGTTACTCTGGAAAATTCGGGCAAAAGGTTGACTGTATAATAGCATCAAAGGTACTCTTTTATTGGTGTCACTGGCAGAAATGTAATGGCTTGATTGATAATGGACTTGAAGGAAGTGTGAATTTGATACAGTGTATTATGATATAAATTGTATGTGCAACAGTATCAAGCTAAATTACAGCTTTAATTCCAAATTTCCTTGCTTTACTTGGTTTAAGGTAAGCCTTAGGGCTACATTTTCTAGTGTTGTGCACTGGGATTTAGTCTTACAAATACTGTTATTGTTAAAGGAAACTGCATATCTAACTCCCTGTGCAACGCACTGCAAATAACTCCTTAATGTTACTTTAATGTAGTTTCTTTGGTATTTAACAGTAATAGTTTTGGAAGCCAAATTTTTCCAATATAATCCACAAGTGTCCTTATAACAGGGACTATTTTGTATTGAGGCTGAATGCAGTATAAGTACAGCAAAGTTGCTGAAGCATTATCAGGGAAAGAAGAGTTAAAGTGGAGTATATTTCTTTTTAGAAAGCGTACTTTGTTCGTGTGTTGTTAGAGTGTCTGTACACTCTTACCATTTTATATCCTCATCCAAACTATAGATTATATGGTCAGGACGCAGTATAATGCCATGACAAGGAACTTTTCAATTACTGTCCTGCTACATACAGAACAATATGCAACTAACCACATTTTCTGTGCTCCTTTGTAGCATCTTGCACTCTTTTTTGCATGCTCTACCTCTCACGCTATACAGACCCAGAGATACAATTATTAGAGGATATTCTGAAGATCCCAGATGACCCAATTAAGAAACATAATTCATAAATAAAGGAGCACATTATATACACATACAATCTTATTCTCACATACACTACAGCCCCTTCACACTGATCTGGTAAAGAGGCCTTAAAGTGGGTGTAACTAGACCAGTGTAAAGGGCTTCCATGTAAATGAGAAACAGGACCATACACTCCATCTACTATGTGCATTTATTTTTTGTGTTTATTTGGATTACTTTTAAGAACTGGATTATTAAAATAAGGAAACAAACCTCTGGGTTGCAAATCAATGTGGAGAGAAAAGACATCCGCAAAAGAGTAAGGCCTGGTCTACACTACGTGTTTAAACAGATTTTAGCAGTGTTAAACCGATTTAACGTTGTACCCGTCCACACTATGAGGCCCTTTATATCGATATAAAGGGCTCTTTAAATCGGTTTCTGTACTCCTCCCCGACGAGAGGAGTAGCGCTAAAATCTGTATTACCATATTGGATTAGGGTTAGTGTGGCTGCAAATCGACGGTATTGGCCTCCGGGCGGTATCCCACAGCGCACCACTGTGACTGCTCTGGACAGCAATCTCAGCTCGGATGCAGTGGCCAGGTAAACAGGAAAATCCCCGCGAAATTTTGATTTTCATTTCCTGTTTGCCCAGCGTGGCGCTCTGATCAGCATGGGTGGCAATGCAGTCCCAAATCCAAAAAGAGCTCCAGCATGGACCATACGGGAGATAGTGAATCTGATTGCTGTATGGGGAGACAAATCTGTTCTGTCAAAGCTCCATTACAGAAGACGAAATGACAAAGCGTTTGAAAAAAAAATCTACAGGCTACACAGTGCTGCATGACAAGTGTAACGGGAAGCCAGAGACTCAAATGGATGCTCATGGAGGGAGGGAGCAGGTACTGAGGACTCCAGCTATCCCACAGTCCCCAGCAGTCTCCGAACAGTATTTGCATTCTTGGCTGAGCTCCCAATGCCTGTAGGTTCAAACACATTGTCCGGCGTGGTTCAGGGAATAGCTCGTCAATTTACCCCCCCCCCATGTGAAAGAAAAGGGAAAGAAATCATTTCTTGACTTCTTTCAATGTCACCCTATGTCTACTGAATGCTGGTGGTAGACGCGATGCTGTAGCAGTGAAGAGCAGTATCCGCTCCTCTCCCCTCCCTGGTGGCAGATGGTACAATGAGACTGATATCTGTTGTCACCATCAGCCCATGAGTGCTCCTGGCTTGCCTCAGGTGAGGTTGACCGGGGGCGCCTGGGTTAAAATAGGAATGATTCCTGGTCATTCCCAGTAGATGGGACCGAACGGCTGGTAACCGTCCTCATCATAGCAATAGCCCCCTCCCTTTCCTGTGTAAAGAAAAAATTCTGTACTGCCTAGACTATCATAGCAGCGGCATGCTGGGCTCCTCTCCTCTGCACTGCTTAATGTCCTGCCTGGACTATCATAGCAGCTGGAGGCTGCCTCCTCCTCATTTTATCTCACTAACAAGTCACTGTTTCTTATTCCTGCATCCTTTATAACTTCATGACACAAATGGGGGGGACACTGCCATGGTAGCTCAGGAAGGTCGGGGGAGAAGGGAAGCAATGGGTGGGGTTGTTGAAGGGGCACCCCCCCCGTGAATGGCATGTAGCTCATCATTTCTGTGGGATCTGACATGGAGCAGCTGTGCTCTCTGATACACTGGTTCTCTAGTACAGTTGCCCCATCTTCTAGGCAGGACTGACTCTATTTTTAGAAACCATAAAGGAGGGATTGACTCGGGGAGTCATTCCCAGTTTTGCTTTTGCGCCCCCGGCTGATCTCAGCCAGGGGCACCCATGATAGCAGTGGACAGTACAGAAAGACAGATAACCGTCATCTCATTGCCAATTTACACTGGCAGCAGACGGTACAAAACGACTGGTAACCATCTCTGCTATCATGCAAAAGCAAATGAATGCTGCTGTGTAGCGCTGGAGTATCGTCTCTGTCTGCGGCATCCAGTACACATATGGTGACTGTAAAAAAAAAAAAAAGCTGAATGGGCTCCATGGTTGCCGTGCTATGGCGTCTGCCAGGGCAATCCAGGGAAAAAGGGCGCGAAATGATTGTCTGCCGTTGCTTTCCCGGAGGAAGGAATGAGTGACGACATTTACCCAGAACCACCCGCCACAATGATTTTTGCGCCATCAGCCACTGGGCTCTCAACCCAGAATTCTAAGGGGTGGGGGAGACTGCGGGAACTATGGGATAGCTACGGAATAGCTACCCACAGTGCAACGCTCCGGAAATCGATGCTAGCCTCGGACCATGGATGCACACCACCAAATTAATGTGCTTAGTGTGGCCATGTGCACTTGCCTTTATACAATCTGTTTTATAAAACCAGTTTATGTAAAATCGGAATAATCCCGTAGTGTAGACGTACCCTAAGCCCTGGTCCACACTACAGACTTATGTCGATATAACTACATTGCTCAGTGGTGTGGAAAATCCACACCTCTGAGGGACATATCTATACCAACCTACCCAATGGTCTAGACAGCACTATATTGACAGCAAGCCTTCTCTCGCTGATACAGCTACTGCCTCGCGGGTAGGTAGTGTCTTTGCTAGGTACAGCTGTTCTGCTGCAGTGCTGTAAGTGTAGATAAGCTCTAAGGCATGAAGAGATATACTAGATTGCAAAGCAGATGTCCAGTCAGTATCATGCAGCTCAGTATCAGACTACCACTGAACTAAACATGAGGCAAACTGCATACAGGCTGTCAGGAAAGCTGTGGAACATTGTGCCCTAACACATGGATCAGCAGCAAGTGTCAGGGGCCCAGGTACATGCCAGTATGTAGCACATCATTTCCAGATTTGTACCAGACCACACACATATACTCACTGCATATGGCCACTATATTCCTTTCAAGCTGCTGTAACCTACTTGTCTCTCTAGGGCGTGGGCCGAGGGATGTGCTGGCCGCTGCTTCCAGCAGCTCCTATTGGCCTGGAGCAGCGAATCACGGCCACTGGGAGCAGCAATTGGCCGGACTTGCGACGCGGCAGATAAACAAACTGGCCTGGCCCACCAGGGGCTTTCCCTGCACAAGCAGCATCCCAGGTTTGGGAAACACTGCTCTAGGGACATAGTCTGCATTCATGAGCATGATATCTGAACACCTTGCTAGTCTGCACAGGTGAGGTGGGTATTCCTCTGAACAGGATTCTCCTGTGATGTAATGCCTGTTGGCTGTTACGCTACTTTGCCAGGGGCACATTTCACTGTTTATCACAGTAGTGCTAAGGGGCCTCAATCAGGGATCAAGCTCCCATTGTGCTAGGTGCTGTACAAATGCATAACAAAAACATGCAACTACTCACAATCTAAGGAAAGGAGTCATGATTTTCAGAGGTGCTGCTTTGTACTATCTGTTAGAGAATCCCTTTCGCAGTTATGCAGTGATGTGACAAACCAACATGAAGCTGGTTTTCTCTTGCACTAGACCTTTTTGGGTTCTAGCTGTAGTAACTTTTGGGGCCATTTACTGCATTGCATGGAACCAAAAAAAGCACGTGTCCCTTTATCCTTTTGAAAATTCTTACCTGTGCTATAAGAAGAAATTCAAGTACAGTAGTGCCTTATATTACAACTTAGATTGAGCTGCATTTTCCACTCATTTTAAAGAATATTTGGTACTGCTTCAAATTCAAGTTTTTAAAAAAACCGATAGTATATTCACTGCTGTAGAAGAGTTAAGTACAGATCTGTTTTTGCATGTACCTATTAGGCTCAATAAAATAATAGCTTTCCCTAGAAAAAGTTTGTATTATTTTTAATTACTTTAGTAAAGTTACAAAAAATTGTGTTAAATACGCAGTTGCATATGCATGAAAAATGTTGTGCTTGTGTTAAGCTATTTTTCAATATACCCTCTTGTCTCAGAAACTGTAGAGCACAGGTAGTTAATAGGTGGACCGCGGGTCAAATCTGAAGGGCCAGATGCTTTTGAATGGATCCCAAAATCTTTTTATTTACTTAATATTATCATTATTGTTGCTATTTTTTTATTATTTTCTCTGGAGTCTGGATGTTGACTATACCATGACGAAGAAATTTTGACCTTGACAAAAAATAATTGACAACCCCTGTTGCAGAGGTTTATACATTCTCCTAGCTGTCTATAGTAAGTGCAGTGTCATTTGTCAGTTTTGTTTTGCTCTGTCAATGTGGCACATTGATGAGAACAAAATTAATAAGTTGAACCTTACTTCAAACATAGTGTCTTCACTTATTTTAAAATCAGTGTATTAAGAATTATGTTCCTTCCATTTAGATATAGAATCAGAATTCGCTATGGTAACTACTTTAGAAGATCTTTGTTCTTGTCACATGTTTTTTAAAACTGTAACAGTGACTTGCATTATCTTCTAAGACAGCATGACCTGGAATACAATTTTATGTGTGAGATCACACTGGTTCATAACTGGAGAAGAATGGTAACCATTTGGTATCTTCAATTACTCTATTAGGTGATACTGTCAAGATAAAAAATCACGGGCTCAAACCTTGCCAGCTTTGCAGTTAGTTTGCACCACACTGTCAGGACAACCAGCCCTGTGGGCATTTCCCTAGTGTAGGGTGGTCCTCCAGTGGTGCAGAGCTCATATAATGGCTCCTATGCCACTTCCACAGCCTCTGGCCAGCGAAGTGCATAGGGATAGGGAAAAGGTGTGTGACTAGGTGCTTTGGTGACTCCTGGGTCGCATAATACCCCCTCTTGTGGCAAATGACAATTGACATGATTTCAATCAGCCTGAAGGTCAGCCTAAATTATACCATGGGACCAGCCCAGTTCACATCTGGCTCAGTATCACAGCATGGAAAGAAGGCTTTAAGCCACATTTGGCAGCCCTTCCTGAACCACGCTGTGCATTTTTTGGTTGCAACCAGGGATTTGCCCTCATATATTTAAACAAAATTTGTACCTGTGTTACTAACAGAGATGGCTCCAAGCTATATTATTCAGACTGGTGTGGCTCTCAAGCATCCCAAAATCTGGGGGAATTCTAATGTAGAATTTTGGTTCAGCCCATCATAGAAATGGGACTAACTGCAAAATTCAGATGGACTCACAGATTGCTTATAAATGTGGGAGCATTTGAAGCTAAGATTTTGCACCCCTAGTTATTAATAATACCACAGACAATTACAACAAATCTAAATAATGCTATTTATTTACCTATCTCACAGAACTAGAAGGGACCCTGAAAAGTCATTGAGTCCACCCCCTGCCTTCACTAGCAGGACCAACTACTGATTTTGCCCCAGATCCCTAAGTGGCCCCCTCAAGAATTGAACTCTCAACCCTGAGTTTAGCAGGCTAATGCTCAAACCACTGAGATATCCCCCCACCCATTTCACTAAGCTTGTCCAGAGAAACTGTAACCACCAATTTTCATATAGATTCTACGAAACAAAAGGGGAATATTTAAATGTAATATTTGGGAGGAGGAAAAATTGCTTTTTTTTAATTGATGAAAACATTTACATTCTTATGTATGAATAAACCTTTTTAATACACAAAACTAGAAATTTGTCTCTAAATGATTGGACTTACAAGAAGACTACATATAGTGACCACAGTTAATTGTTAATTTCTGTTACACAATTTTTTGACAATTTGGTGGAAATTCATAGAATGTTATCTCCAGTTTTGAAAATGTATTTTATTACATTAATGATACACAATTTACTGTACAGAATTCCTCTCTGAGTATCCACGGCAGCTGGACTGCTTTATCATACCTATACCACTGATATTTGGCAGTGCAGCAAATATGACCAGAAGCATAGTACATGTGATCTTTTATTTTTTTGAGGGGGGAGGGTTTGTTTTTTATTTTAGATTTTGGTTTTTGTTTTGAATAATTTGAGTGTAGGAGATCAGATTAATGTGTGAATAAATGCAGGTTTTTTACAAGGTGATGGGAATTTGTACCTTCTATTTATACACAGGTAGCAATTTTGCATGAAAACGCGAACTGTTTCTAGAGTGAAGCACTTTAAACATGAGGCCTCAGGTCACTCCATGCAGTCTCATGGGAGTAAAGTTGAACAGATCATTCTGCTTGTCATTATAAGGACTTGCTTTTTGCATTGTCCTGTTACATTTCTGGCAGAGACAGCAGCTCAAACACCTAGCTATTCGTTACCACCATTTTCTCATAACAAGATCAGGTCCAGATCACAAACCCAAGAAAACTCTTCCAGGGCCCCTTTTGGCTCAATGTAACCTTTTAAAAATAACACAAAGGCATGTTTAGCTAACACGATTAAAATAAGATACTCCTGTAATAATTTTACCACAAAAATATACTGGTTGAGTCATTTATCAATACAGAAGGATAAAACTATTCACTGGAAATAATTAGCCTGTTTTCAAATGTGGCTGCCAAAATAGTCTTTCAAAGTCCAATCAGCCAATCATAACTTTTAATTTAACTACAGTAACTTTAATTGGATGAAGATAACAACAGGTGGCTTTTGGGTGGGATACCTACTCCTTTTTCTAAGTTCACAAACTTTTTGCACAGAAGTAGCTTTGTGAATAATATTCAGTTTCCCAAAATCTCATGATGAAACATTATGTGAAACACATGGGCAAAGCACTCTCCAATTTAGTACAGCTCTATTTATCAGACAATTACAATTCTTAAAGGTATATTCTCCCACTAAATCCTCTTTAGCTTCTGAAAAAACACTTAGTAAATACATTGTATCAGATAGGTTTGCTACATCTACCGTCACAATATTATGAATTAAACTCAAGTCAGAGTAAAACAGCAAAAACTACACAAGCCTCAAATTATTGTGATGTCTTTCCCCCTAAATCCTATTTTGACATGGACAGATACTTCCACATTGTGTTGGTAAGTAGAGGAGCTCTGATACTAAAGTGGTAAGGACCATATAAGTACCTTGATAGGTAAGATACAGATAGTAGTAAAGCATCATTGCTAGTAATTTTAAACTCTAGTCTCATTACCTTGACCCATTAATCTGATTTGGGTTACATTCCATCTTGATGGTGACTCTAGCTGGTGGTTGTGATAACCAGTCTTGCTGGGGGACACGCGGACTCATCTTTGATGTCTGCCCATATTCACTGGAAGAGGAGGCAGTCATCTCTGTCTTAGTAAGGTGTTGTGTTCCGTAGGCACACTCAAACAAGGACTGGTCTTCACTTACTACTGATAAAGCTTCCTGAAAACCAAAGCAGAGAAATCAACATGACACTGTGTCAGAGAAGTCATACAGATACTACAAAATCCCTTAAGACAATGAAATAGGTCTCAAAAGTCTTGTGGGATATATACATTAATTGTTTGCATGCTTATTATTATTTATTTGTATTACGGTAGCAGCTATAGGCTAGGGCCCTATTGTGCTAAGCACTGTACAAACCTATAACCAAAAGGCAGTAACTGCCCAGAGAACTTACCTGTTAGATGTTTCCAATCAGGAACTAAAATGCACCATGTTCAAGCTTTATTAACAGTTCAGAAAAAATAACGGAAAGCTAATGACTAAATAGAACACTGCAGAAGTAGCAGTGAACTTAAATCTTTCACTTCCAAGGCTTGAACTTAGAGGCCAGATTCTCAGCTGGCGTAAACTGACATACCCTGCACTGACTTCAACAACTTTATACCAAATTATGATCTGGTCCTTGAAACTTCTACTCTCGGAATCTTGGTGTCTTCGTATCCTGGAATTCTCATATACCATGAATGGACTGGATGGTTTAGGGTACGTGTAATGGAATACTGAGCATTTATCTGTCCAATAGGTCATCAGATCACCTTTGCCCCAGATTAAGTGTCCAAAAGTCATTATTGTCTGCTCTGTTTGGAGGTCTTTCTGAAATGAGTAAATGGTCTCTATTCAGTTGCTATAATGAATTTTTGACATCAGAAAAGCTATCATCACAATTGACAATTTTTTTGGTCTCAGTAGAGTGGCCAAGGATTGGAGATGCCTGGAGAATATACTACATTCTTGCCCTCAAGGTGCTTTCTAGGTCATGATTCAGGCACTGTGATGGAATGAGTGTGGTGGGGAAGCATGCTCTGCCACTGTGCTTTTCAGTAGACAAACAGAGAAGTTCAGTTTCCTGAGTTGTTTAACTAGCATCTTTAAGCAACACTGAATTAACCAAACCTTTAACCCATTTAAAATAAAGAAATTAAAAAGCCATATTTGGAGAAAGGAACAATGAGTACCATGCATTAATTCCCCTATAAGATGAATAAGGTTTGGTTTTGCTGACTCTCTGGGAGTTTCTCTTCCTTCTTGCCTATAGAATTTGAACCAATTTCTTTCCAAGATAATACAGTGACGAGGAGAAGATATATAGCTGGTTCCAACCTCTGTTTCAGGGATCCTGCTCTTCCTATGAGCAGAAACAAAATGCAAGCCAGCCTAGCACTTGTTGCTGGCTGCAGAATAGGTGCTAACCAGCTGGTGGGCTGGACACCACCCCTAAACCACAAACCACACCCACTTGAGGATGTGGCATGTTGACCACCTCATTAGCCATCTCTCCCTCTCAGAACGCTTCCTCAAGCAGTGTGTATAGATCCTACTTTGCTGCATGTGTGGAAGAGGTTCTCTACAGTCTCTTCTCCACTGCGGTGACAGCATGGTTACTGCACCTTTATGGACTGCAACATTCTGGGTGGCAGAGTTCAAAAGATTTGTCATTTTGAAGGCAGCTGCAGCTCTAGTTAGTTGGAGACTGAACCCGGCAATGAAGCAGTGCTGTATGTAGCTTATAAGCTTATCTCTTACTATGCCATTGCAGCTAATGCTGTTACTTCATTTCTTCTTGTTGTTATTATGAACTAATTAAAGTCACTGTAGCTTGGTTAGAATTGGCTGACAAGATTTTGGGAGATATAATAGCAACTTTGTGCACCCATGCAGCCCAGGGCAGGTTTGCACCCTTTAGTGCCAAATTCTGCTCTGGCTGATACAGAACTGAAGGGCGCAGGTATTGCCCAGTGGGTCCTTTGCCCAAGGGATCAATGGTAGACTAGCTTAGGATTCCAGGAAGAGATCCAAGGTACCAAATGGACGTGATTGGGTGGCTGAGCAACACACAACCCCAGCTGACAGCAGCATATGAGCTATCAAGCTAGCAGTTCCCGTCCAATGGGAGTGCGGAGCCAGTGTTCGGGGTAGAAGCAGCGTGCAGAACCCCATGCCTCCCCCAACTAGGAGCTGGATCTGCTGGCCACTTCCAGGGCACAGTGCAGATCCTGGACATGTAGGGACTGGCCTGCCTTAGGTCTGCAGCACCGCCAACTGGACTTTTAATGGCCCAGTCGGTGGTACTGACTGGAGCCTCCAGGGTCACTTTTCGAACAGGTGTTCCAGATGAAAACCAGACACCTGGTGTCATAAACAGATGGTTAAGGGTTAATGCCTCTTTTACCTGTAAAGGGTTAAAAAGTTCACCTAGCCTAGCTAACACCTGACCAGAGGAACCAATGGGGGAACAAGATGTTTCAAAAGGAAGGAGGGAAGTTTTTCCTTTGTTTAGAGTTTAAGTTTCAGCCAGAGAGAAAAAGATCAAGGAACCAGCCTCTTATCAGAGTAGTAAGTTTTAGAAAGGAATAAATAGGTTTATGTTTATTTCTTTGTAACCTGTCTTATGCAATTAGAGGTAGAATCAAATTGGGTATTTGCATATTTTTTGTGTAACTAAATTTGTGCTCAGAGAAACATCCTTTGTGTTTTGAATCTGTTTTCTGTGAGAGTAGCTGGTATGCTAATCTCTCCCAGAGGGTTTTCTTTTACCTTTCTTTTCTTTAATTAAAAGTCTTTTTCTTAATACCTGATTGATTTTTCCTTGTTTTTAGATCCAAGGGGATTGGATCTGGACTCATCAGGGATTGGTGGGGGAAAGGAAGGGGGATGGTTAATTTCTCCTTGTTTTAATATCCAAGGGGTTTGGATCTGTGTTCACCAGGGAATTGGTGAAGTCCCTCAAAACTACCCAGGGAAAAAAGTAGTACTTGGCGGATGGTGGCACCAATACCAGATCTAAGCTGGTAATTAAGCTTAGAAGTGTCCATGCAGATCCTCATATCTGTACCCTAAAGTTCAGAGTGGGGAAGGAACCTTGACACCTGGTCATCTTAATTTCTGCTGGGAAAGTCTGTGGAGGGCTCCAGCCTACATACTGTTCCTAGAGTGTGGGTTATCTGCTGGGGCCTTCTGCCCTCAAAGCCTGGCTCCACAGAGGTTGGGCCTGAGGGAGGGCTGAGGGAAAAAGGTTGTGATGTCCCTTAATGCTGATGCTGAGTCAGTTACTAAATTAGCTAGGGATCCTTAAATCCAAGTTTTTCTATTTTCATATAACAAGATTTAAAGTAACAAAGTTACTTGGGGGAAAAAATATTTTGTTTTACAAAGTTCTGGGTAATTTTCCATGAAAATACACACACCCCTGACCACGTACCCGCAGCACTGAACGGACTGACATCCAGTGTCTGAGACTCTTTTCTACCCGTTTCTTTCGCCTCTGCTCCACTGAGCAGTCAGTACAGGGACTAAATAAGAATAACACATTATGTAATGTTAACTTTGGCAATACTGATTGCCATAAATATGTATAAGAAAGTGTGAATTATACAAGAGAAAGCAGAAGCAAAATTGCAAATATGGCAAGCCAGGATGTTATTATATATTGCTTACAGATTAAGCTGTCTTCAGAAGTGGCATCAAAATGCCACTCATTGATTTTATTTACTTAATCTCCCACCCACAATTGAATAAAAAACATGATTTATTCAGCATTAAAACAAAACCTGGCTTAAAATAACATAAATGAAGACAATTTTGGGCTAACTATAGAAAACAAATGGAGATTGTAAGAGATGAGATTTACTAAATTTGCATATATTGGGATAAATAAGTGTAAAACAATAGTATCTGCCTCACATCTTAATTACATTTTAATATGTTATCAATGCACAATCTAACACATTATATCATACAAAGGGAAAAAAAGTACATATATTTTAACTTTGTGTGCAGGTTATACTGACCACCAGAAAGACTATGCCAATTAGTTAGGATTACAGTGGATAATTGAGAGACTGTGACAGAAAAACCAAACCCAGGAGACTGAGTCTAGCTTCATATGTCAAGAAAATATTCAATTATAGATGATTTCCAAGGAAAACACGCACAACTCACTATAGGAATTCCTCATCTAATTTAGTAGTCTATACCCTATTTTGTGATTTAGCAGCCATTACGTTTGTATAGGGCTATGGAGGCAATGTTGGAATATCTGTGCATCTGTCATCTTCTGAGACTGGTTGCTGGGTTAACTGATGTGGAGGGCTTTCAGGCAGAGTGAACTCTCCGTTACAACTATTCAACCTTTACTGGCTCCCTTGATGTTTTCCTATTGAGCCCTGGGTGACACCGCATGTCTCCTCTCTCCATTGGGAAGGATGTAGGGACACAGGGTGGACAACAGAGTCAGTCTTATTTCATCTCTGAGCCAGAATAAGTTGCAGTGGTTGACAAAGCATTTCCGTGAGTCTGTGGAGTCAACATATGTAAAAGCATGACCTAAACCAGACTGTCCTTACTTCCTCCATGACTCATCATCCTTCTCCAGCACATCAGTGGGGCCAGGATTTCACCCCAGAGGTCGATGGGAATTTTGCCATTGACTTCAGTGGGGCTTGGATTTCATCTCTGGAAATATGCAATATGCTTAACTGCCATTCCACAACTCCTCCCGTCATGCAATCATACTCTCTGCCATCTGCTTCTTTTCAAAGTACAGTGGCTGCAATTGAAATTTCATGATGTGTCAACAGCTACCACACAATTATATCTGAGACTACCACAGCTTTTCCCTGTACTTTAAGTAGAAGATACCTGTGGTACATGTGTGGGCACTGTGTGGTGAGAATTGGCAAATACTGATTTTTTAATGGCTTTTGTTGTAAGCTTAAAGCCTATGGTGGTTTGAGCAATTAATGGCCAATCCTAGATACTGCAAAGATGAAGCAATACCTAACAATTTAACGATGGATCACAATAATAAGAGAGACAGTCTCATATTAAAGACAAATATTTGTACTGTAGGAAAATACAAAAATTATATTAAGAAATATGGAAATTGTCTCTTGATTACATAAAATCTTCTGATTCAATAAGCAATATGGTATATAAAAACAGATGGTAAATAGCCTTCAACGCTTCCTCCTACACTTCTGCCCATACTATCTATCCTTGATTTCTCTCTATTGACTAAGACGGTGATTCTGAATTTTTATGTTTTCTCCATTTGTAACAAGCTCTATATAAATGACCAAATGATAGTCATTAAAACATTATTCACTAATTCCTTCATCAATTGTCAAAGAAGTTATTTGGGAACAGACTTTTTATTACTTAATCAGGTCTAAACTGGAATGAGTAAAAATGACTTTCATATGCCATTTACCTCAATCATGAAGGCCAGGAAAGGAACAGTCTAACTGCAATTTCTCATATTTAATATATTTGACATAACACACTTTGTCATTATTTTGCAAATACAAATGTAAAGTAAAAAACTTTAATAATTTTTTACATTTAAAATTTTAAAGAGTAATGTAAATAATTTCACTGTAGACTAGACTGTATAATCTTGCTTATATTGGTAAGCACTTACTCACACAAGTAGCCCTATTGCAGTCAGATGTATGTGCTCATCAATGTGAATAATAGTTGCATGATCTAGTCTTACATGTATTAATACTGTAATCGATCAACAAAATGTAATTTTGCATATGAATGTCAGTTATATTTCTATTAAATATTTGCATTGCTCCTTTTCATGCTAATTTTTTTTTCATACCCAACCAGTTTAGTAGCTTCAAGTAGGTCAGTGGGATAAAGCAAAGTAAATATTAATATATTAGTAAACAGACCCATTAATAGACTTCCTTTAAACTTGCCAAGTTTTGTACCCTTATGGGAACAGCTACAGTAATGGATGGATCATCTTCCTGGATTTCATGACACCTCAGAAGTTAAAGCTTTCAATTCCAGTAACTAGTGGTTGACATGACACGGCATGAAGAGACACATGCTACCATGGCAGACAGGAAAGATTATTCACATATGTGCATGAAATATAATGCTTTGATAAATTATGAAAAATAAAATTCATATTAGACAAATATTTTCAATTTTTTGGGCATAAATTTCTTTGAGAGTATCACCAGCCCAAAAGAAAATACATTTTTCACAGAGAGTTTTTTTCCCCTCCTACTCCACGATACTTGGCTTCTTGCTTTTCCCTTGGACTTTTTGTTCCAGTGATAAAAGCACTAAAAGTTTTTTCGTATTTGTATTTGGGTTTGGTTTATACTTTGCTGATAAGTGAAAAAGAAAGAATAACAGACTGACAAACAACTATAACAATAGATACAGTAATGGCTTTAAAATAGGATAAAATAATTAGGACAAATGTTTATTTAATCAAATGCATGATTACTTGGCCTGGAAAATAGAATATTCAGGACAAATGACTGAGATGCTCTACATTATGAAGGGTATATACAACCTGATCAATTCCTTCTTTTACTCCAATCTCAAACATTGAGGACACAGTGAAAGAATTTAGAACCAAGAGAAGAATATACTTCTTAATGTAGTATACCATTAACCAGTGTAATCTACTAATGCAGGAGATTACTGAAAAATATACTGTAGCAGGATGTTAAATGAATTTTGATAATGTTATGAAATAATGGTATTATCTTTATTCCAGGTACAGAACATACACCTCTTTGTTTGAGACTCATTTATGCAGTCTGCTCCCATATCATCATATGATAGACTGTTCAACATTCCAATAACATACTAAGGGCCCAGTCCAGCTCCTATTGAAGTCAGCTGTAAACTTTCCATTCACTTTGATAGGAGTTGGATCAGACATAAGAAAAGGAATTCTTAATATTTAGTTTCACTCTTTCCTCCCATTTTTTCAAAATATGGCCATGATTCGGACCCTCTTTATTACAGGTAGAACAGATATCCTAGATCTTTTTTATTCCCTTTAACTATCTGAAATCTGTAACGAGATGATTTCCCAGTCTCCTTATGTCCCAGAAGAAATGTATTAAATCGTTTGAGCCTTTTCTTGCAAAACAGACCTCCAGTACCACAAATGAATATGTTGCCCTCCACTGTACTTTCTCAATAACCTGGTTATCATTTCTTAAAAGTATATCTGCAAAATGTAAATAATATTCCAAGTGCAGCCTTTTTTAGCCCCTTAAATAAAGGAACTTAGTTCTTTTGTTTTTAAATGTATTGACTTAAATACATAAACTTTTCATGGCCCTATTTTCATGATATTCCTCATCATCGCTATCAGTTCCTTTTCCCCTCATCCAACTTGAATCTATATTATAATGCTTATTTACCTGGATATTCTCAGATGCATAAGCTTATATTTCCCAATGTTGGAAATCATTTCCCTTGCTTATCTAAACACTACAGTTGGAAAATGGACTTTCTGTTTTGCAGGAAATTCTGACATTTAAAAAAAATTTTTGTTCTGAATCGGAACAAAAATAGTTGCAATATTAATTTTTTTCACAAAATGGAAATTCCGGAAAAGTGACAGAGATCTAAATTATTTGTTCCAATAATGTCAAAATGTTTTATTTTGACAATGTCAAAGTATTATGAGACAATAGAAAATATTATATATACAGAATATCAAACAGAATATACGAATATAGTATAGTATTAAAATTAGTTTTTTAATATAATGTACCATTCTAAGCTAAATGAATCAAAATAATAAAATCAATATGAAACATTTCATCTATCAAAACTAAATATTTTGTCACTATTAACATGAAAAAGTTGAAATGATTTGATTTGACATTTTCCCAATAAAAATGTCACTATTGACATGATCTGGAGAAATGGAAAACTGGTCTGTCAAAAATGTCTTGACCAGCTCTGCTAAATACTTCCTGTTGTTCCACTCTTCAATGTACTAATGTTCTTGCTTATATTTTACAACAACATCTGAAGATTTGGACAATTGTTTCTATAGCTCCATTTTTCATGTACTAATGAACACGCTAAGTAGGCTTTGTCCCTGCACTTCACCTTATGAAACCCCATGTTTGCATCTTCTCTCCATTCCCCCATCCATCTGTCTATCTAGTAGAATTTATAGCTGGTTTAGGTACAATAGTGATAAATGATGTATATGAATTCAAAAACATACAGATGTATGTGAAGAGTTATGGGATGTATGTGAAGAGTTAGTTCTTCTTGCTTGAATGTTTAAAAGGATCTAAAAAGGAACCTTCCAAACCTTTCCAAAAGAATCTTCATGTTCAAGAGTAGGGCTGCCCGGGTGTGGGGGGAGAAGTGGGGCAATTTGCCCCAGGCCCCACAGGGGCCCCCACGAGAGTTTTTTGGGGCCCCTGGAACAGGGTCCTTCACTCGCACTGGGGGCTCCGGAAAACTCGTGGGGCCCGGGCTTCCGGAGCTTCTTCCGCTCCGGGTCTTCAGCAGCAATTCGGCGGCAGGTGGTCCTTCCGCTCCGGGACCCGCTGTCAAAGTGTCCCGAAGACCAGTGGCAGGGGGTCCTTCCAACCCGGGACCCGCCGCCCAGGTGCTGTGTCTTCGGTGGCAATTTGGCGACAGGGGCCCCTCGCTGCCAAAGACCTCAGGCCCCCTGAATCCTCTGGGCAGCCTTGTTCAAGAGCCAGACAGCAATAAGAGATTTCCAGCCAGCCAATCTCTATCTTCCCAATGCTTAGTGAAAACATTTTTAAATGTTGGGGCAGACACTCAGCTACTGTAAATTGGTATTACTCCACTGATTTCAAAGGAGTTACATCCATTTAACCTGAATGTCTGGCCCATAATGAGTAAAATATCAGTTTTCTGAATCAAAAGTCATTGCATGAAACTGTGGTCATAAAAATGAGTCAAATAAAGATCAGACCATGCTAGGATAAGAGCACACAGTACAGACTAATGTAACCATTTCAGGTGATTTTTAGCAAAGTTTTCAGAAATTCATCACTCCATCTTGCTACTTTTATTGTGTTCATTTACGTACGTTCTTTTTTAAAAAGTTTATTCCACAGCTTTAGGAAGTAGCTCTCTGGGTAGTAAAGCTTCATCTCAAACAGGCTAAAGAATGTCATTTCTACATTGCAACAGATTTCATAGGTGGGGCCAGTGGCCAGACAGTCAATGATAGCTCACAGAACATTGGGCAATCCTTCAGGCTGACAACTCCACACTATTCAGGTCTGAAACATGCAACACAGGGCGCTGGAGTAGGGCCCTGTGTGGGACTATATTTTTAATCTCACTTCTGTCCCGCCCTGCAATACCCACTCCCACTCACTACTGCATTGTTTCTTGCATTTTTATCCCGCTCCCACCCACAAAAATCTTAGATCCTGCAAGATTCCCCCCATGCTGCTTTAAAACAAAACAAAAGAGGTTGGTTAATATATATATAAATTTTACCACTGAAAGAATAAAACAAATCTTGCTTAAACTACGTAAAAATTCCTGTTATAATAGACATCAAATCTCTTTCTAGCCCTTACTTAAATTTAAGCATTAAAACCTTTATTTAAAAAAAAAAAAAGAAAAATTGCTTTACATTGCTGAAATTATATTTATGACAAACTGATGAGAGATTTAATGTTTTCCCGCAATTTCCCACAGTCTGTTTTTTTGCCCACCCAATCCTGCCCACAGCAGAATACATTTTACCTGATCCCTCTATTATGGCAGTGGGGCCTGTGGGACCCGCAGGATCCTAGTCCCACTGCAGGGCTCTACACATGCTGAGGTTAAACTGTTGAAGGAGTTTCAGCCCAAACTTGCAGCCTAGTTTATAGCCAAATCTTTGAGCCTTGAATTCATTGTATCAGGCAATAGTAAGTGAAACGAAAGTGTAATGATTAATGCTGAAACCTTGCTACAGCTTATTAGACCATGCCATTCTTATAACTCTATTCTGACCATCCTCAAAAGAAGCATCATCAATAGATACACAATAGGCTGTAAGGAATATGTTGGAAAAAGTTACAACCTAAAATGCAGCCACCTGCTTCAGGAGTTGCAGCACACATCTGGAATGTGTTTTACCCATACATCTCTGAGACATGGATTCATTAGATCAGACTGAAATCTGCCGATTATATTCATGAGAGAGTTCAGGAACAACAAAAAGCCTTGGCTAGTACAAGATAAATGTCATCCTCACCTCCACCCATGAGAATCTTATTACCAGTTCAGTTAACATCCTCTATCCATCTGAAAAGGGCACTTGGGACGTCAACGGTAATCCAAGTAAAGACCTGGTGCTGCCATTTATCTAATATCTTGACCTCTTGCTGGGAAAAATACAAAGGATATTTTGAAAGCAAGGGAGAGACACTGCTACAGTCCCACTTGTAAATAATAATAATGATAATAATAAAATCTAATCCTAAATCAAAACAAGTTTATAAAATTGAAGGCCAGATTTATCGAAGAGAAAAAGCCCTGGGCAGCTGAGGTCTGATCCTGCAGCCCTAATTACGTGAGTCATTCTTTTGACTTCACTGAAACTAAGATTCTGGATAAGGGCTGAAAGACTAAACCGAGAGGTTTTATATTTTGTATTGTAATGAAAATATTTTTTCTAATTACTAGAAATGCACAAAGCTTCAGTATAAATTATCAGGGAATTTTACTGTATAGCATATCATTTCCAGAACATCAGCAAGCCCCATTTTTGCCAAGGAGACTGCTACACATGCTTTTGTCTTAACATTTTGTCCATGAGATAAGATTTATAGCATCAGGCATTCATCTATAGATCTCAAAGTTCTTTACAAAGGAAGACAAATATCATTGATACCCATTTCAGAGGTGGGGAAACTGAGGTATAGTGACCAAGAATCTGGGACTAGATGCTAGGTCTTTCTGATTCCTAGCTTAGTTCCCTCTATTGGGCCATTCTGTCTCCAGTGCATAGAAATAACAATATAACATCCAGAAGATTTGTGGACAAATCATCTCCATAGATCAGAAAGTCTAAATGATTGCCTGACTTAAAGACCTCCCATTTCATAGTGCAGTGTTCCACAAACCACCTAAGAATAATTTTATGTAACATTTAAATTTTTAAAAACTAAGGTCCCAGACAAGAATTAAATGATGGAAACAGAAAAACCATTTCACTTATGCCATGCTCATCATACAACATAAACACTGTCTCATAAAAACAGTGTACAGCGTTGTTATGTTTTCTTATAAGGTCATACAACAGTCTTGTTCAGCTACAAAGATTAAAGCCCCAGTCCTGCAACAGGTTTAGGATGGGTAAACACTTGTACAGCACAATTGATCTCTTAGCATGATTTCAATAGGGTACCCAAGGGAACAGGGTTCTGCTTACACCGAGCAAGTGGCAGGATCATAGCACAAGGCATTTCATTAGGTCTCTGATAGGGAGCTGACCTCAGAATTCACAAGATCAGGGAACAGGCATCCCATGATAAAACAAGACATTCTTCCAGCTATGCACAGGTGGATCTAGCACCTTTATTTCTTCCACACAAACAGCAAGGTCTATTGGTCAATCCTTAATGGCTCAGATAGCTCTAACCTTCATGTATTAGTTGGCCACTTTGCTATTCAAACAAGTGGCACACTGCGGCTTGTGACTGGCTCAAGCTTGCAGTAGTTCCATCATTATCTTAACTACATAAAATCTCTAAAGAGGGCAAAGGTTTCTGGCCTTGTGCACTGATGTCTATGAGCACAAACATATTTCCTATACAAAAAAAAATTGATGATTATTGAGCTATTCTGGCCAAATATCAATGACATGAAAATGACTGAGTATTCAGATGTTGTCTGCTCATCCAATTACATGATATTTCCAGAATAAGAACTAAAAAGTATAGAATACAGCAGAGAAATTAGGGGCAGGTCTTATCTTATTACCATGGATTATAATAGTTATAAAGATACTAAACAGAAAAATTAAAGATAAACACCTCAGATACTGAACAGAAAAATTAGAGTGAGATTTTCAAAGGCAAAATGAGAATTAGATGCACAACTTCTATGACTTCCAATGTGTGTTAGGCACCTAACAAGTTTTTGTGCCTTTGAAAATCTGTCCTTTATGGAACAGAAAGCCTAAAATCAATGTAGTTACACTGGTTTAAATCTGGAACAACACAATGATCAATCAGGCCCAGAATATTTATCACTAAACAATCAGGTCCAGACAAACTCAAGTGCCAAAAAATACAATTGTATTCTTCAGTAGTCCCATTGTATATTGTATATGTAACATTAAAGAATATCACACTTTGAATGTTTATTTTAGGACTTCCATACTGTAAAACACTGTAACACTGAGGCATGTAGGGCTATTTCTTTAAGTGATTTAAATGGATTCCTATATTCCTTTTCATTCTGATATTATTCTCAGCTATGAACTTTGAAAGCCATCAAACTATTTTACTCTTCAGTTTTGTTGATAACTTTAGGGACTCAAAAAAAGCTAAAGAACTGAGAGTACTTGGATCAAAAACTCCTTTTAATCTGTCGGACCAGTGCCAGCACGCTGCTTGTCCTGCACTACTCCAGCATTGGACCTTATCAATCTGAAAGAGCCTTCTACTTTGTTAAAAGTGCAAACATCTGTTTTTGTCTCAGTCTTCTTTCAAGCAAAGATTTGTTTGGCGAAATGGGTGGCAGGTTTGTAAAGTGGGCCACAGCCCAAAAGGAAATGAGCTGAGGCTGCATGCCACTCTTGCTAAGAACTTTCCTTGCTATTAGATCAAAATGACACTGTAAAATTTAGTCTCGCAGCCAAAATAGCTGCCCCACCCTATACACAGACAGCATTCTAGTCTTACAGTTCTATTCTTTTGGTGTGTCTATACTGCATCCTTGAAATAACAGGTAGCCTCAACAACCTAAATACCATGTCTTAAAGAATTGTTTTATCAAAGCTACTCATCTCAATATGGAATTACAGTTTGTATGTGAATGCAGTTTGAGTCGTTGTGGTTTTGGATTTGCAATTTATTTACCCCGGAAATCTCAAAACAAAGACATCATGTGATTTCTTCTATCTTATTTAAGATTCCAATGAAGCTGATTAAGTGAGGAGGGGTTCCAGAGACATGCTCAAAGTTACATAAGATTGCAAACATTAACAACTCTTCTTCCCACCACTTAACCATAACCTACGACCACTTATTATACCCACAATGGATGGGATTCACAAAGGGACTTAGGGGCTGCAATGCTGAGCATCATAGTGCCTACTTGTAGGTAACTAGAAAATCACAGGAACAACACTGTGATCCACAAAGGCTGAGTTAGGTGCGTATAGGGTCCCTATACACTGAATGGGGAGAGGTAGGCACCTTAGAATGTGATCTACAAAAGCCAGTATGCTAGGTGGGGGCTGCCTAAGGTAGCCAATGGTAGATGTCAATGAGAGGAGTGTGAGCTAAGCCCTGCCCCTCTCTCAGAGATAGGTTTCTAAGTGTGGGCTGCAGGGAGGCACCTAGCTCTGCTTAGTGATCCACAAATGGAAACCAGCTTGGAGTCGGAAAGATTAGGTGCCTCAGCAGTTTCTTGTAGGAATGGGTTAGATGTCTGCCTCACTCTGCACAAAATGGCCAGAAGAGGAGTAGGTGGTGCCTACCTTATAACTTTTAGCCAATGACTATTCAGGTATTTATCCAAAGTGAAACAATCATTAGGCCACAGAGAGAGAGAAAGACTCTGTCATTCAGTAGATGGGAGAGAGAGATGGGAGACCTTGGGAGCCAATCCTTGCTGCAATCACTCTTTCATTATTTATGGAACAGCTTCAACAAGAGAGATGGAGCAAGCCCTAGAACAGATCATCTCATAGCTTAGTGGTTAAAGCACCTGCCTCAGAGAAGGAAGACCCATGTTCAAGTCATTTATCCCCTTCTGGCAGAGAGGGGAAGAATTGAACCTGGGTCTCTCCCATGCCTAGGGAGTGAGGTGGGCACTTCCCTCTGTAGTCAAATTTTGAATTGGACCGGATCTGGTAGGGAGCCTCTGAGCACGCCTACTGGATTGGAGATCCTTAGGCAGCTGTCTATTTTCCCCAGTTCATGACCATTCTGGGCATTAGGTAGGAGATGTGTGACCAGATACCTAGAGGGAGAGAGCAGTGCACTTACCTGGGGCAGAAACACAGATGCCAAGGGAAATTTTACCCTGAAAAATTAGGCACCAAGTGAATTTAGGCACCTGCAAGGTTTGGTGAGAGTTTTGTGGATTGCAGTAGAGCTACCACTGGGACACACCATCCTAGACCAGCAATGGGGAAATCACACACAACACTTGCAAAGGGAGGTATAGTAATGGCCCTGAAGTATTCTCTAAAACCAGAATGAATTTTTTAAGTGGGCCCCCTGTATATGTGCACTATGACTTCCTGTCATGACAGCTTTTACAGTGTATAGCCTAACATACCTTTCTACAATAGTTTGTAATCAATATCTCAATTTGTACTTAAGTACATTTTAATTTTTTCTTTTGCTCTGATCAAATGAATATCAAGTTCAATGCTATAACAGTAAGGCCCTGATTCAGCCACAAACACAGTTAAGTCCCAATAGGACTTCAGCACATGCATCAAGCTAAGCAAATGCTTAATAGTTTTGTTGAATAGGTATAGATTTATGCATGTGTTTAACTTTAAGAAGTGCTTTGTTGAATCAGGTCTTTGGTTCAGTGCAAACAATTTTTTATTAAATGTAGCCAGAGTACAATTAGAGAGTTATCTAAAGGATACAACTGGGTCAGATCAAGTATTACATACACCTCTACCCCAATATAACACTGTCCTCGGGAGCCAAAAAATCTTACCGTGTTATAGGTGAAACCGTGTTATATCAAACTTGCTTGATCCGCTGGAGTGTGCAGCCCCGCCCCTCTGGAGTGCTGCTTTACCATGTTATATTGGAATTCATGCTATATCGGGTAGCAATATATCGGAGTAGAGGTGTATATGACTAATTAAAGAGATCTGACTTATAATATATCACAGTATACATGTAAAAGAAAGAAAACATATGTGCAGATGATCACTGCACCAAAAATGGATATGAATAAACCTCAGCAAGCTGTGCAGATTTGTATCCATAGCAGATTTAGACAAGCATAGATTAGTTGAGCTTCTGATGCTTGATATAGTCAGTTCAATTAGAAGAATCGTCTGCACTTCTGCTTCAGGACGTCTTACCATTGCAACATCACTAACCTCTATAGTCAACAGAAAGGACTATGTACTGCTTTAGACTGACATCAGCGATTTAGTTGTGGAATGAGGGCAATACATAGCCCAGAGCATTTAGATATTTATATTAGAGTAGGAAACAGTAAAGGTGCTTCCCCCTCCCCCACCACACACAACTCAGGGCCCAATGAAGACATTAGAAATGTAGTAAAACTAGATACTATTAGTCATTTGAATGTGAAATGAAGCAGTATTCATACAAAGCTTAAGATACTTCAAAAGAAAATACTCTGATTTGTTTATCTTCCACTTGTTTTTATAAATGCCACAGAAAATATTGTATGTTATACATTAAAACATACATCTGGGAGGAATGCAATCAGTTGCTCTTTTATTGTTTCCCCAAACAAACCCATTTCCTACAAGCTGTTCTCATATCTTTTGTGCCATATCCAACTTCCCAGAAAAACAGCAGGAAAACAAAGTGTGAACTCAAAACAACCCATTTCCACAGAACAATGCATTATACCAAGATGAGAGGGGGAAAATAAAACAAAAACAAAGCAAAACAAAAACCCTGCTGTCCCACCAAGGGACTTGAAGAAAAAAGGAAGGAGGAACTTTAAAAGTCACAAAGAGGAAGAGTTGTGCAACTGCAAATATGCAGTAAGCATATTGCCAACTATTTCAAAGGATTTGAGGTTTCAAAATCATCCAGAAGCTTAACTGATTTTCACCTTGGGTTTTACGGTTCCAGGAACACCTTTATATGTTCAAGAGCCAGAAACAGTTGTATCATTTTATACAATGTACAAGTCATGATTTCAATTGTTTCAGTAATGAATGTAAACAAATGCAGTTTATGCTTCCAGCAAAAATAAAAGTTCATAACACAAAGTGCGGCAAACAACACACTTCACTCGGTAAGAAGAAGAATGCAGAAAAAAATATTAATTTAATTTATTTCCTGGATGAACTGTGCAATCTTTGAAGTTAATGAGACTCGTTTAAACCAGGAAAACTCAAGCACTGAGCTCCTGCAGGTATTGTGCACACAGTTCATGGAGACACGTCTGGTAAAAGCCAGTGACAAATATCAGTGTTGTTTCTAACTCCTGTTTCCATATCTGGGTTGTCTAGGACACAAAAACAGAAAATAAGGAACAGAACTAAGTGCCAAAGTATTTTAGGTGCCCTACCCAAAACAGTGTTGCAAGTCAGAAGACACCATTTTTAGAACAAAGTTGGTAATCAGTGCCGCACTAGGCACAAGCAGACTAAGCAATTGCTTAGGGCCCCGAGCAGCTCAAGGGGGCCCCCTATTCACTTTTTAGTATGTGCTGTGCGGGGCAGGCCACAAAAATATTCCTGCTTAGGGACCCCAATGAGCTAATACTGCCTCTGTTGGCAACTGTAATACATTTTCCGCATTAATGAATTGGTACCATCTGAGAAATGACTTGAAGTTGAGCCCATTCTGTTCTTCCAGTTCAGAAATGTGGTTGATAATTGATTTCTATAGATAAAAGGTGAAATACAGATTTTTCTAATCATTTGCAATGAAAACCTATTGTCTAAAATAATACCATGAATTAATGCTAGCTTGTTATGAATGTGAAATATGTACTCTGTTAGGAAGGTGATACAAGCATATAGGGCCACATTCACCCAGGATATATGTTGACTTCCCACTGTGGACTTTCTAACAGCCTGGTGTTGTATCAAGAAAGAGGCGCTCTCCTTCTCTTATTATTAATCATTATTATTACAGTAATGTCTAGAGACCAACCAAGAATGTGGACACGTTGTGGTAGGCACTGTACAAACACAGTAGCAAACAGTCCCTGGCCCCAAAAGCTTACAATTGAAATAAACAAGGCAGGCACAGGGTAGGGGAAGGAGTCTAACAACAAGCAGAGAGAACAATGTGATGGCAACAAATGAGCTGATTCAGTTCAAACTAGATGGAAGGATAAACAAATGTAGATCTGGGATTAGGGTTTTTGACTTCTCGAGGGCTAATTTTAAGAGTTAAGGAAATTAGTTAGGGAAGTGGATTGGACGGAGGAATTTGTGGATTTGAATGCGGAGGAGGCCTGGAATTACTTTAAGTCGCAGCTGTGGAGACTGTCGGAAGCCTGCATCCCGAGAAAGGGGAAAAAAACCATGGGCAGGAGTCGTAGGCCAAACTGGATGAGCAAACAACTCAGAGAGGGGATTAGACAAAAGCAGACAGCTTACAGGGAGTGGAAGAAAGGCAGGATCAGCAAGGAAAGCTACCTTGGTGAGGTCAGAACGTGTAGGGATAAAGTGAGGAAGGCTAAAAGCCGCATTGAACTGGACCTTGCAAAGGGAATCAAAACCAATAGTAAAAGGTTCTACAGCCACATAAATAAGAAGAAAACAAAGAAAGAAGAAGTGGGGCCGCTATACACTGAGGATGGAATGGAGATCAAGGATAACCTAGGCATGGCCCAACATCTAAACAAGTACTTTGCTTCAGTTTTTAATAAGACTAGTGAACCTTGGGATGATGGAGGGATGATAAACGGGAATGTGGATATGGAAGTGGATATTACCGCAACTGAGGTAGAGGCCGTACTTGAACAGCTCGATGGGACGAAGTCGGAGGGCCCGGACAATCTCCATCCGAGGATATTAAAGGAACTGGCGCGTGAAATTGCGAGCCCGTTAGCGAAAATTTTTAAGCAGTCAGTAAACTCGGGGGTTGTGCCGTATGATTGGAGGATTGCTAATGTAGTTCCTATTTTTAAGAAAGGGAATAAAAGTGATCCGGGTAATTATAGGCCTGTTAGCTTGACGTCTGTAGTATGCAAGGTCTTGGAAAAAATTTTAAGGGAGAAAGTAGTCAAGGACATAGAGGTCAATGGTAATTGGGATGAATTGCAACACGGATTTACTAAAGGTAGATCGTGCCAAACCAATCTGATCTCCTTCTTTGAGAAGGTGACGGATTACTTAGATAAAGGAAATGCGGTAGATATAATTTACCTAGATTTCAGTAAGGCGTTCGACACGGTTCCGCACGGGGAACTGTTAGTCAAATTGCAAAAGATGGGAATGAATACGAAAGTTGTTAGTTGGATAAGGAACTGGTTAAAGGGGAGACTCCAGAGGGTCGTATTGAAAGGTGAATTGTCAGGCTGGAAGGAGGTCACTAGTGGAGTCCCTCAAGGATCGGTTTTGGGACCGATCTTATTTAACCTTTTTATTACTGACCTTGGCACAAAGAGCGGGAATGTGCTAATAAAGTTTGCGGATGACACGAAGCTGGGGGGTATTGCTAACACGGAGAAGGACAGGGATACTATTCAGGAAGATCTGAACCACCTTGTTAACTGGAGTAATAGGAACAGGATGAAATACAATAGTGAAAAGTGCAAGGTTATGCATTTAGGAACTAATAATAAGAATTTTGGATATACGTTGGGGGCGCATCAGTTGGAAGCGACGGAGGAGGAGAAGGACCTTGGGGTGCTGGTTGATAGCAGGATGACTATGAGTCGCCAATGTGATACGGCTGTTAAAAAAGCAAATGCGATTTTGGGATGCATCAGGCGGGGTATTTCCTGCAAGGATAAGGAGGTGTTAGTACCGTTATACAAGGCGTTGGTGAGACCCCATCTGGAATACTGTGTGCAGTTCTGGTGTCCCATGTACAAGAAGGATGAATTCAAACTGGAACAGGTTCAGAGACGGGCTACAAGGATGATCCAAGGAATGGAAAAACTGCCTTATGAAAGGAGACTCAAAGAGCTTGGCTTCTTTAGCCTGGCCAAAAGAAGGCTGCGGGGGGATATGCTTGCTCTATATAAATATATCAGGGGGGTTAACGTTAGGGAGGGAGAGGAATTATTTAAGTTTAGTACTAATGTAGGCACGAGGACGAATGGGTATAAACTGGATATTAGGAAGTTTAGACTTGAAATTAGACGAAGGTTTCTAACCATTAGGGGAGTGAAGTTCTGGAACAGCCTTCCGAGGGAAGTAGTCGGGGCAAAAGACTTTCCTGGCTTTAAGACAAAGCTTGATAAGTATATGGAGGGGATGTTATGATAGGATTGTTAATTTGGGCAATTGATCTTGGATTACCACCAGATAGGTCTGCTCAATGATCTGCGGGGAGATGTTGGATGACATGGGAACTGAGTTACTGCAGAGAATTCCTTCTTGGGCACTGGCTGGTGAGTCTTGCCCACATGCTCAGGGTTTAGCTGATCGCCATATTTGGGGTCGGGAAGGAATTTTCCTCCAGGGCGGATTGGCAGGGGCCCTGGAGGTTTTTCGCCTTCCCCTGCAGCGTGGGGCACGGGTCGCTTGCTGGTGGTTTCTCTGCAGCTTGAGGTCTTCAAACCAGTTTTGAAGATTTCAATAACTCGATCCTGGGATAGGGGTTGTTATAAAATTGGATGGGTGGGGTTCTGTGGCCTGCCTTGTGCAGGAGGTCAGACTAGATGATCAGATTGGTCCCTTCTGACCTATTAGTCTATGAGTCTATGAGTCTAAATGGCACATTAGTTTTAATTTTTGTATTTTTAAGTGGATTTAGTTTGAAGGGGATCAGTTAACTGGAAAGACAAAGGAAGGAAAAGGGGACATTGAGGGGAAAAGGGTGATGGAGACAAGGCATAGGAGAAGAGGGTAAGATGGGAAGGCATGGAGAGAAGCTGAGGTGAAGAGACATGGGTACGTCTACACTGGAATAAAAGACCTGCTGCATGACCATGGCTGGCCAGGGTCAGTTGACTCAGGCTCGCAGGGCTCAGGCTGTGGGACTAAAAATTTCTGTGTAGATGTTTGGGCTCAGGCTGGAGCCTGAGCTCTGAGACCCTCCCCCATTCCAGGATCCCAGAGTCCAGGTTCCAGCCTGAGCCCAAATTTCTACCCCACAATTAAACAACCCTGTAGCTGAGCACCACGAGCCCGAGTCAGCTGACACAGGCCAGCCTTGAGTGTTTAATTGGGAAAGAATTGGAGCAAACAGTAAATCAGCACAAGACAGAAAGGGTCATCTCAAAACTGCAGAAAGTTATCTGAATCTGAATATCTGGATCTCCCTGCTTTGGCTGCTTCTGCAGCTGCTCCTATTGAATGGAGCCACTGGCTTGTTCTTCTCCGCATTTGCCCCCCAAGGCCACATGGCAGAGCAAAGGGGAGGTACCTCTTCCTTTCTGGGCAGCCTGCAGCTGACCAACACCACCTTAAAAATGGCTGATGCTATTTGGCAGGAAGGTGTCTGCTGAGAGCCAGGGCCGGTGCAAGGATGTTTTGCGCCCTAGGCGAAACTTCCACCTTGCGCCCTCCCCCGTCCCCAAGCCCCGCCCTGAGCCCCCCACCCATGGCAGCTCCCCCCCTCCACCCTGAGGCGCCCCCGTGTGGCAGCTCCCCACCCCGCCCTGATGCATCCCTCCCACCCCAGCTCACCCCTGCTCCGCCTCCACCCCAAGCACACCATCGCTGCTTCACTTCTCCTGCCTCCTCCCTGAGCACCCCGTCGCTGCTTCACTTCTCCCACCTCCCAGGCTTGTGGCGCCAATCAGCTTAGGCGCCACAAGCCTGGGAGGTGGGAGAAGCGAACCAGCCGCGGTGTGCCCAGGGAGGAGGTGGGGCAGGGGTGAGCTGGGGCGGGGAGTTCCCCTGCATGCTGCCCCCTCCTTACTTGCTGCAGGCGGCCCTCCCTGCGCTCCCCTGCCCCAGCTCTCTCTGCCTAAATGCCGGCAGCAACTGGGGTGGCGGAAGATCCAGCTGCTGCGGTCACTGCCGAAGAAAATGCCGCTCCCCAAATCCTAGCGCCCTAGGCAACCGCCTAGGTCACCTAAATGGTTGCACCAGCCCTGGTTAGATCAGCTGGGGGATGCATTAATTCAATATATGCCACTGGCAGTCACTCCTTATAGCACTCTTCCTATGGAATCGCCCCACTGAGATTAAAGCTCCCCTCCCCTAGCAGAAATTGCAAAGAAATGCAGGTGGCAGTATCCTGGCCTGCACATCCTGGAGTGAATTTCCCATGCAGCACATCTATAAAGGTTAAGATGTTTCTACACTTCACCTGAAAGAATCCCCATCTTTTAGTGTAACTGCTGACTTGACTTCTTAGAAGTAATGAACCAACCAACACTGCAAGCAAACCAAAGGCTATTAGTCAGTGGAAGCTGGAGTGTTTTTGTTTGTTTGAACCACATTTCTTTCCCATGAAAGCCTGAAGGTTGAAATTTGACAGTGTGAAGTTTTAACAGACGTTTTCACCATATAGTAAACACTTCATCTAGAACAGGACAGCGGTATCTGTGGGTGTTTAACAAGTCTGCAATCAAGCCACCACTTGTATATACCTAAATATGAATTTAGGTGCCTAGCATTAGGTACTCAAGTTTGAACTAAGCATCAGGCATAGGCCTCAGTTCATTAGGGCCATATACATAGCACATTTGGTGATAAGTAACTACTGGTGATTTCAAACAATATTTGTAACCAAGGCAAAAGGGGTTCAGATATACATGTTTAAATATAAAGGATTACAGGCCAATCCTGCTCCTATTAAAGGCAAAACTCACACTGACATTGGACCATCCGGGTGTCTTTTAAATATCTGAAGCCTTTGACTCAAACACATCTCCTGTGGGACTGTAAAAAAGAGTATTGCCTTCAAAACAAGCTATTTTGTAAGACAGAGGCAATCAGATCTGATCCTTCAATGAGACAACTGATCACTCTGGGTTCACAAGGATCATTTTGCTTCCTCACATAGAAAACTGCACCACTGACCATGTACATTATAGACCTGTCACATTTCTCTGAAGCATCAGGCAAAGGTCACTATTAAAGGCAAGACACTGAACTTGGAGTGCAACTTTTGTTAGTTGTCACTGGAATAAAGAATTTGCCTCAGCTACATGGTGCTGTAGCTCCCTCTAATTACGTTAAACATTTTGGTCTCAAGGATGTCTTCATATGCCACTTACTTAATTTCTGCCATGCCTTGCTGTGTTTGTGCTTTCTTTTACAAACCATTTCATGTACTACATGCTAGCATAAAACTTACATTCACAAATACATACACTATAAAATTAATAATTTGAAAATCAAGTCCTGGGTTCTGTGTTTCGCCAGCTTCTATTCAAAGCATTACTAACACCAAATGCTCTGATTAGGTGTTAGCGCTGAAATCAACTCTTGCAAAGAAAACCGTATTGCTGATCTCGAAACTTGGCAGTTAAAGGCAAAATGGAAGATGTTTTAACACTTACTCTTGTGAATATTTGTACTGACATTAATGGGACTATTCTCATAAATAATTATTAATAATCTTCTATATTTGTGTGCTTCCCAAAACACTTAAACAATAAATTAAACTAAATTAGAGAAGTTAATACTTATACTGACTTCAGTGGAAGCTGTGTATGTTCAGCACTGCTGAAAATCAGGCAGTAGATGTCTCAGGTTGAGCACTCAAAATTAGTGAACACTTGGAAATTCAAACCTTGGTGACCTGCCCATGGTCAAACAGTGAAACTGTGGTAAAACTGTGAATATATTCTAGGAATCCTGACATCTAGTCCTGTGCTCTAACTACTAAACCTGTATTTAGAGAACCAATTTTGACTCGTGAATTAAAACAAACAAACACACTATCTGCCTCTATTGCATTACTCAACCTATTAATTAAAATACAAAATATTCCATATTCCTGCCCAAATTAATTACTAACAATTATAAAAATTCATCTCTAAACAAAAATATACAAAGTCTAATAGACAACTAATAAGTAGCAGGTTAAAGAGTTAAAATATTGAAAGATGTTTGATCTACTCTTCTTTTGGTATTACCATTGCTCGGGTGGGTGGGGGGAGGGGAGAGAGGGAAGGAAAAGGGACCTAGCTTAGTAAGCAAACTCCCCTAAAAAAATATGTCATCTAGATCCTAATCCTAGATGTAGGGTAAAGCTAGGTAAACAGTGTTATTGTGAGTGTGTCTGGGGCAGTAGGGGATGGTTAGAGGGATTGATTGTATAAATAAGACCAGTATAGTCCTCCAGAGGCAGGTATTAAGAAGCCCAGAGAAGCTAAAGGGAGATGGAGATTGCAGAGCCAAAGAGCAGCTAAGGAAAGAGGTGAATTGAGAGAGAATTTGAGTAATTTGGGTGAGATGGGAGGCAGAGATGGCAAAATCAAGTCCTAGAAGTGATCAGGGTGATCTGGAGAAGCCTCAGAAGATGATTAGAATGCAGGCTGAAATCTTTGAGACTGGGAAGTCCCTGTAGGAAACAGGATATTAGAAAGACCTTGAGAGTGAAGAAAGGAGATCAGAGGGGACTATAGAAATCAGAGAGAGTTAAGGTAATATATAAGTGGATTTTGGTGCATTGGAGATATTCAGAGCAAGCCGGGGAGAGGAAAAAGAAGTTATATGAGAGAGTCTATTTGTTATTATTGCAAAAAACTCAGCATGCAAACAGAAACCTTGCAAACCATAACCACCTTCCTCTGCTACTCCCTAAAGTTCCTTGGTGAGGTATATAAGTTTACAGGCTTCTACATTAAAGTTCCCTTGGGCTCCAAAAAAGTGATGGAATTGGTATTTGGTATTTTTAGAGTAGTGTTGAATAACAGACTAGAATAGACTTTATATGGTTTTAATCTCCATACTGCACTACTAGAGAAGATAAAGCATGAAAAAAATACAAGTAATTTGTGAAATAATGTTTTCTTCTGCTCTTCAGACAGACCAGGAAATCTTTACTAAGCCAGTACTATTGAGAAATGTCCTTGTTATGATATGTGAATCTCTGTTCTACTGGCACTTTTATTCAATGATCAGTCTAGTACAAAAATTGGAATTGAAATGGTGTGTGCAGAGCACAGAGCATGCATTAAAATCCATGAAATCAGGACTCATTCTGTGTATTTTGCTGAAGTTTAAAAAATCTGTCAGAAACCACATCCAGAGAATAACAACACGTAACTGATCCTCATACAGATACATTTAGCATACACCAGGTTTAAGTTCTATATTGTTAAGACGACTCTGAAAATGTGAATGTGAGATATTAGACCAGATTGTGCATGGCTGTTCCACAACTTGGTAAGGGTGGGTGCAAAAAATCCTCATTGCCTTCCTAGGCAGCATCTGGGCACAACTGCAGGCCCCATGCTCCCAGGGATACAAACACTACTTCCTCTGTTCATCTGCTGGGGCTCAAGACACCCCAAAGGGGCAGGGTGGCACTGGAAGGCAGCAGGGCCATAGCTCCAATCCTCACATACAGGCCAGTGGATCAAGGGGGAGTGGCAGCATACATACTCCTGCACGCTAGTGAGCTCCCCTAGGGCTGTGATGGCTCTATCCCACTCTCAGTGCAGCACTATGATTATGCAAATAACACTCACTTTATGAGCCAAATCTTAAAATGGAGATTCAAGGTCTACCCAGCTGCACACACAAATACAATCACAAATTGCTAGTTAGTGCCTGACCATTGGTTTGCTAATGGACTTGCCTGATTTTCACTGATAATCATGAATCACAGGCATAAGTTTGTGTGGCTCTTATTTGCTTTGTATCTGTATATATATCTCCTCACTATATGTTCCATTTTATGCATCTGAAGATGTGGTGCTGTAGCCCACGATAGCTTTTGCTCAAATAAATGTGTTAGTCTCTAAGGTGCCACAAGTACTCCTGTTCTTTTTGTGTATACAGACTAACACGGCTGCTATTCTGAAACCTCTCACTTGCTTGTGGATATACACCTTTTGAAAAATTGACCGTCTATTTTCTCTGTGTCTGTTAATATATAGGGCTAGATTCTCATACACACTATTGCCCCATTACACCAGTCTGGCAGCATAAATACGCCTTAGAGTGGGTGAGACTGTAATTTACTCTCACTTCAGTGTACATGAGAATTCAGGCTTCAGGCTCTAGTGTCTTCTTTGCCTTTTTAGATGTCTGCTCTGTGCTAGGGTGATAATTTCAGGTAATTTTTCTGCAAAAACTTCCAAATCCTTTCCCCCTTCAACATGGGGATGATTCATTCCTTCTTCCAAAAATTCCCTTGCTAGGTTCTTTGCTCCCAGAATAACTGCTCTGTATTTAACACCATTGTATTGCATTTATCAGTGATCGCTCCAGTCACCTGAGCAATCTTTTGCAAATCTTTTTTAAACAAGTTATGTTGTTCCTCTTTCTGCTCGGTCTTGAGTTCTAGTGTCATCTGCAAACTTGGACATTTCATTTGCAATATGATCCAAAACCCATTTTCTATACCCAACTCTATTCTACAATATACGTCTTAAGAGGCTAATTCCTAGGATCCCTGACGTCCAACTTGGTACGTTTCCACATATGGCTATTTTTGGACTCCTGCTATAGACACTGCAGTGTTGCCAACTCTCACGATTTTATATCTCACAATATTTGGTGTTTTTCTTAAAGCCTAAGTTTCTAGAGTCAGCTGAATACATGAGAATCTCAGCTTTGACTTCAAAACAGCCCCTGAAAGCAAAGGTACTTTGAATGGAACTGAGTATGGTATATACTCCAAAAAGTTTACTCATAGTACGTGATGAGTGCTCTCAAAAAAGTAAAGTGAATCTGGAGATTATCACGATGTATATAATTCAGATAGCTTGGAAAGGATCTAGGCACCATTATGAAGCCTGGGGACTGAAAAATTAAATGTCTGTGACTTGAATATAATTTTATAGATGGTACTATATTTAAAAAGGTATTTAACATCTAGAAACACATATTCAGAAGGGAAGAGTCGATACCTGCCCAATCTGCAGCATACTTGCCAGTTCCTCAGGTTCAGAATTTATAGCCTACTGCTTATCCCTGCTTCAATCCTGATCAAAATCAGGCCACTTATAAAGGTGCCTAAATATGTTCTTAAGAAACTAACTTCAGGCTCCTATTTTTGAAAATATTGGCCACTGTTTTTAAATATATCCTAGTAACCTTGAATTCTCAGGCAAACAACTCTTACAATACAGTTAGAGGTGGAGAGATTTACCAGCCACTTTTCTTCCCTTAATAGAACCAGAGATGGCCCCAACCTGTAAAATATGGACCTGGATCTAATCTTCTGCAGAGTTAAACTCAGGCCCATATTTAATTTCAGCCTTGTAGTTATAAAAAGTAAATGCTTGAAATCCTAGAGATTCTAAATTAAGAGTAAATTTGTGAAAAAAATCCCAAATGTTTGAAACTCTGGAAATACAGGGGTAAGATTCCACAAATAAACTTAAATCCATATCAATACCACAGAAACCTATACAACCACACTTTGTACCTTTTATCAATTTCTGTATGAGCCAAATGCTCCCACTTTAATAGCCTGTGCTTTGCCTAATCATTGCAGCTGGTTAAAACCAATAATCAAACCTTCTTTGAATGAAAAATGGCTTTTCAACAAAATGGAAATTTTTGTGGAGAAAATTCTGATTTTGTTTAACTTTTTTAAGGGAAAAGAACATTTCTGACAAGCTCTAATAATACCATGTGAACTATAACCTCACTGCACAGGGGCCCTACCTTCCAGGAATGAGCCATTTAGAGTACATCATCTTGCTTCTTACCTACCAGACACAGGGCAGGTCTACACTCGGAGTGCTACACTGGCACAGCTGCGCTGCTGTAGAGTATCTGGTGAAGATGCTCTATTCTGACAGAAGAGTGCTGTCCCGTTGGCACAGTTACTCCACCTCTGCAAGCGGCAGAAGCTATGTTGGCAAGAGAGCATGTCCCACTGACATAGTGTGGATGTGGACAGCGCTTAGGTCGCTGTAACTTGTGTCGCTTAGGGAGGTGTCTTTTTTACCACCCTGAGTGACATAAATTAGATTGATTTAAGTGATAGTGTAGACCTGCTCACAGATCAATGACCAAATCCTCCCACTCTCATATTCCCACTCCAGATTGGAGACAATACTATTTTCATATCTCACCACGTACATATGATCTGCAACCACCTGTACTAGCTAACATTCCACTACCTTTTTCATACACATTACAGATACCACTGCACTTAAAAGTGTACAAGTAGTGTTTTGTCTTGTTAGTTCAATAAAAATATTTAGGGATCAAAACATCTTTAAATTCCATAAGCTTTAATACAGCAAATCATGGAAGCATGTGGTTAACTTTAGGCATCAAGAGGACCACTAACATGCTTTAAATTAAGCATGTGCGTAAGTGTTTTGCTGGATCAGAACTATAATGCCCACGCACTCACAAGTTTTCCTCCTTAGACCCTCCTCAGAGCTCTCTTTCTAGCTGTATCTACAGCCTTGAATGACACAGAGCACTATGAGCCTGATTCAAAGCCCATTGTAGTCAGTGGAAAGACTCAGCACCTTAAATGGACACGGATTTTGCTGATCAGAAGCCAGGACAGGAAGCTCTGAGGAAACATAAGAACTACCCTGTTTGTTGGTTTTAATATTTGTTTTTTGTTTTGGAATTTACTGATTGTAAATCTGCAAGGAAGAAACTCGGTAACCAGAGACTTTGCCAAGTTGTGTTATTTTGGTTATATCAGAACTCCTGAAATAAACCCAAACTCCAGAGAGAGTTCTGCGTTTAGACCTGTGCCTCCTGTGAACTCACTCAGTCTGTCTAGCTGCTCAGAACCTCAGAGTTTCCCACATCATTACAATGCTGGGTAAAATGGAGATTTGGTTACGTGTCCAAGGCCACATTATGAGCCTGATTCTCCTCGCACATCCATTTTATACCACTGTAGCCCCTTTCACGTCAATGGATTTAATTCTAATTTACCTCAGCATAAGGGAGTGGAAAATCTGATTCAGTGAGTTCAGTTGGCAGAGTCAGAAATAGATTCCCAACATTTCTGATTTTGAGTTCCGTACTCTCACCACCGCGCCACACTGCCTCTTGCTAAAACAAATATTGATTGAACCACTCAAGCTTCTCATTTCTTTTCTTAACAAAAAGGGTCTGATTAAGCTTATTTTGAAGTAATCTTTATAGAGTACAGTAGCACACCACAAATAGTACACATCTCAGAAATCTCAAATTTTCATTTGAAATGTCAACAAAGAAATACAGTTTGGGAACTTAAAAAAAATCATACATTTAGAAAAGGCCTGACATTCAAAAAGGGGCCTCTGGATGAATCAGCTTGCATTTGTGTTCATTAAGAGCATCAATTCAAATACTCTTGATTGTTTCAGTTGTTTATGAATCTCGACCTTTGTAAGGCACGAAAATGTGCTGTCTCCTAAAGATGTTCCCTGCCGATATGACACACATTTTGTATTGTTTTACTGCACACAAGCATTAATATCCCAGAGGTAATCCACCCTTCTTTTAACGGCCGATGACAGGTCCAATGGCTGAGCAAAAATCAGTTGAAGGAAAAGGAAGTCTTGTCGGAAATGAGATTAATCTTGTAACGAGTGTTCAGCCCTGATAACCCATCTGTGCAGAGAACTGCTTTAACTGGAGAGCAATTAACCTTCACCTGACAAGCTCTGTCCAACCGTTATAAACAGCATTAAAGGCACAGGATCCCCTTTTCTTCCTTTCTTTTTTTTCTGTGTAGACTAAATAATCAGATTTTTCATTCCATGAAAACTATATGTGCAACAGTGCACTGATGCTAAATCTCAAGAAAAATTATGAAATGGCAGTGGGCTTTTGCATATGCTGTGAACTGTATCTTTGGCCTTTGCCTTAGTGGCTGATCTGGTTAGCAAAAAGAAATCATTCTGACCACTTCCAGTAGCTATTGTACCAAGGGAATATCCTACATATAAGTTATCAGCGAAGTTGGTGTGAGTACGTCAAAGATTAATGACAACAACAAAAATCTTTGCAAGTTGACAAGAATTAGCTCAGTCTGCTTATGTTAAATCCCTTTTAGTTTAACAATCCTGGCAGGACAGATTGGGTCATTATACCACCAGTGTGCTCCTCAAGGCTCACGTTTAGGAACAATCTAGTTTTTTCCCCTGTGGACGGGTGGAGTTTAGGTATGCTCCAGAAGTTAGCAGGTTTGAGGTTAATGTAACTGTGAAGACTGCTCAGTACACAACTGCCTTCTTCTGCCAGATAATACCAACAGATTGGTTGGAGCACAAGTTATGTTTGAAAGCGTCTATAAGTCTAACTCTAAGAGCTGCAGTTAAAATGCCATGGTCTTTTAACTAGTAATATCAGTTTAAATAACTGTCCTTCTGAAAATGATATCCATCATTGTGGTAGCAGTTTAGGGGTAACAGAACTTGGGTCTATTTTTCAAAGGCAAGGCCACAATGTGTATGATATAGAACAAGCTCAGTGGCATAGCAGTGCTCAATCCTGTTGGCAAAGGCTAAAATACTGATCTCAGTTATACTGGCAGTAAACTGGAGTGATTCCTTGGAAGTCAAGGAGTTACTGGCTGAACAATTACCAGAATCTGGTCTAAAGACAGGAAGCAGGTTCTAAATCCCAAGGCCCTGAACAACTGGTGTGAAATTCTTGGCCTGTTGAAATCTATGGCCAAATTCCCATTGACTTCAATATGGCTTGGATAGCATTCCAGGTTTCTAAAAGATTTGTCCTTTCTATTCATGTATCTGAAACTACTTGCCTAAATATTACTATTGCCATTTGAGTTTTTATGCCTTTGTTTCTCTTTCCCTTGATCCATGTTTCTCTTTTCCATACCTAAAGTCCAGACTTGCACGTCAGTCATTGCCTAATTTGTCTGCCCAATAAGGCAAAATTTCCATTTCAGTTAATTCAAATGACTGTACCTTGCATAGTAGACTACAAGCGCCATCTTTGACTCAGTAGTCTATCTGGACCATGCCCTAAACTACATATTGGACGCGCCTGTGTTAGTTCTGGTGAGAAGTGTTAACTGAGTGGCAGAAGCACATAAATAGGGAAGGCAGAGAGTATCCCTGCCAAGTCTCCTCAGTTCCTCATTCACTCTACCTGGCCTGCCACCAAACCACCCGGCCCAATACAGGGAGGAGCCTTTGGTTAATACAGAACCCATGAGAAAAGATATTCACATAAGAAATGAATACATAGAATGGTAGACATCAAGGAAGAAAAAGACTCCTCTAGTTCATCTTGCCACCAATGAAAGATTGTTCCCTACGGTATACTTTCATAACTTTGTCCATATGTTTTTAAAGATTCAAGATCTCTAACTCATGAGGCTATGAAACAGAATAAAACCCAATCTTCGTGTTACTACTACTACAGCACATGGGGTATGAGGAAGGGGGGGTCTTAAAGAATCCCAAAGTACTTTACAAACATAACGTAATATACAGGGCCACCAATGTGATAAGACAGAATTTGTAGCTGAATGCAGTAACGGCCTATCTCTGGTCTTTATGTAAACAAATCTGGTGCACTGTGGTTTAAATTGAAACAGTGATAGCTAGAGAATTCCCATTATATTGAACACTTAGTGGTTAGTTCCTTTTAATGAATTAGATATTAGCAGATAGGAAGTTCCTATTGAAAGCATTTCCTGTATTGGTACTCCCTGATTTGGCAAGTTATCAGGGTAGGAAATGAACACAGGAAGTATCTGTCTACAGACCTTTTATCATCAAGGTAATTGCTGTGGCAGCATTTTAGTGTTTATCAAAGTAATAAACATATAGTCTAAAAAAAGATGTTTTTCAGCTCTAAAGAACAAGGCTTTAAAAAAATCTTATGTGATATCACTGTATTTAATCATAAACTTCAAAATAGCGCTCAAATGCCATCATCTGTTCCCTCTCAACAAAACTGCAAATGGTGATCAAGGTGAGAAATTTCCTTTTTCTAGTGGGAGTGCACTAATGACTAGAGAATCAGAGGACTTTTGGGTTCTCTTCACAGCTCTGGGGCTGACTCTCTCTCTGACGGTTGTAAAGTCCTTTATGGCCACATTTTTAGGTAATACCATTTTAAATAATCATTCTCCTTCCTTGGAATTTACTCACTCCAAATACTTGTAATTTATCATCTCTCTCTTCTTAATCAAGCTATGTACATTCTGCTTTTAATAAACCATTTTTTTAGCTGGTCTAAATTAGCATAGTTCCATCAAAACCAATGGAGCTACACCAATTTACATCAGTCAAAGGTCACTGTTCCCATCAATGGAGGTATGCCCTGGATGAACTTGACCCATTATATCTACTGCATTCTCCCAGCCGCTGATTTTCAAACTCTGTTTAGAAAACAATTTAATTGTCTGGCACAATGCATTATTTACACCAGTGGTTCTCAAACTTTTGTACTGGTGTCCCCTTTCACATACCAAGCCTCTGAGTGCGACCCGCCTTAAAAATGAAAAACACTTTAAAATATATTTAACACCATTATAAATGCTGGAGGTAAAGCAGGGTTTGGGGTGTTGGCTGACAGCTCGTGACCCCCTATGTAATAACCTCATGACCCTCTCAGGGGTGCTGTCCCACAGTTTGAGAACCCCGGCTTTACACACTGCTTACTGCCCAGGGTTCTTGTAATCTTTAGATGTTTAATGATGTTGTTCTTATGTTAATATTTGTTCCATTATTTTACTAGTGTAAAATAGGATGATCATTTCCACAGTGTCTTTCACCTCTAGGTCACTAGTTCAAACTAAGCACAGGAGAGCAGATTGAAAATCATTACCAATATCTATATCATGATCTAAGTGAAATAAGTTATTGTTCTCGTTTCTGTTCCTAATGGGATTGGTATCCACATAACAAAAACTGTCAGCACTGTTCTCAATGGAGCCATGCATGCTTGGGGAGAGAGAAAACATGGAAAGCAGCATGAAGAGTCTGCCCCTTGTGTGATGGGAACTTCCTCTTACTATTGATTTCCAAGACAAATCTCACCAAATATCCTGCAACCTCTATTCCCCTAAACACCCTGATGGGTATTACTATGAGACTGTACAACTCCCTTAATTGCTAAAAAATAAAGTGGGGATGAGACATTATCCAGTCTGAAAACAGCTTATTCATAATGCTGCCGACTATGTCCTGGCCCCATACACACATATCCCACACTTAGGCAGGGCTGTCCTTAGGCATAGGCAACATAGGCAGCTGCGTAGGGCACCTGAAAATTTGGGGCACCGCTGGGTCTTAGTGTCCACCCTCTTGTTTTCCTATCCCTGTTCTGACCCTTCCTGCAGGCTCCCACAGATGGCTGCTGAAGCCTGGTGAGTCTTCCTTGGGAGGGAATCTAGTAGTTAAAAGTGAAAAAACCTCCAGCCTGCCAGACCTATTAGCACAACACTGAAACTGTTAAAGAGACATTCAAGGGGTAATAAAGCCATTTAACAGGCGTTTGGTATATACAAGGTATATACTGACAGGTTTCAGAGTGGTAGTCCTGTTAGTCTGTATCAGCAAAAACAAGGACGAGTCCTTGTGTCACCTCAAAGACTAACAAATTATTTGGGCATAAGCTTCTGTGGACTAGAACCCATTTCATCAGATGTCCACGAAAGCTTATGCCCAAATAAATTTTTATACTGTCAGTTTCTGACTTTACTGACAAAAACAGTTGTGCATTAATGTAATATTTACACAGAACATGTCAGTCTACAGGACCTTAGTTTAAAATTTGCTTTAAAAATATTTCATTAGTGAGCTGGTGAAGATTATAAAATCACATTTCTAAAAAATGCTTGCATAGAGTTTTAGATGCACAATCATCTTTAGCCTTAAATGTGTGGATCTTCAGACATACAGTTTTTTAAATAAATCCTTCAAAAGACGTCCCTTATCTAAAATACACATTTTAATTACTATAGTTAAAAAAAAAAGTGCTTCCAAGTCTTCCTGTGTCCTTTCTGTCCATCCCTTCACCACCTCTCCCCCCACTCCCCACTGAAGAGAGCCCTTAAAGGGACAACAGTCCTTCCCTTCCAGATAGCTGGACAGTTTCCCTTTCTTTACTTCTGACTATCCGACAAACTAGTTTTAAAAGAACCCTCCAGCAAAATCAGTACCTTAGTAAGACAAAATCCTTGTTATACCTAAAATCTTTGGAAACATATTTTTTTTAAGTTGGTGAAATTTCATAACCATGTCCCTTGTTATGGAGATCACACAAAGTAAATTACTGTTCCCTTTTTCTAAAAGCAATGAACATTGTTATGAACACACTAAACCTCTCTGATTAATTTAAAAGAATGTCTTTGTTTCAGTGAGTTAAATATGTAGTAATCTGGAACGCTGGCTTAAGATTTGAGTACATTTAAAATATAAATTCAGTTTAGAAATACTGATTAAGAAAATGTAAAACAGAGAAGAGCTGCATCATATATTCCATTATATGTAATGTTGTATTCAGCAGGACAGCTGACTCACCCTTACTATGAAGTTTTTGCAAATAAATCTCTGACAAACTTCAGGGCATATCAAAAAACCTGTGACTGACATTTTTCATTCCCAAATTTTAGTGCTTTTAATTAGGTACTTTCTTCATGTCCATTCTGCATGAGGGAGAGGGCATGGAAGTCTCTGCATGAGGCAGGTCAGGCATCTCATTATCCTTTGCTGTCAAGTCCCTCCTCCCCCTCCCCCACCAGGCTGTGAGCTTGGGCTGCCATCCGGCATAGGGGCACCAGTTTAATAATACTGCGTAGGGCCCCATAAATCCTAAGGACGGCCCTGCACTTACGTATAAGATTCAGTAACTGCACATGTAAACTCTTGGGGCAAGTCTCATGGCCACTTCTCTGTTCTGTACAGTGATGAGCACATGCAGAGATCAACAAATAATTTAGAAATAAATAACAGTAAAATAAGCAGAGTATATGACAATTTGCTCAGTCCATTAGCATGCACCTTTTCAATGCTGACAGTAGAAATAACTGCAGGTATCACTCACCCTATTCTATCATCATCCAGCAAAGGAAGCTACTTTTTAATTAGCTGATTACTGGGCTGATTCAAAGGCTATTAGAAAAACTCCCACCGACTTCAGTAGGCTTTGGATGAGACCCAATGTGCCCCACTATTTAATTTTATCTTGCGAAAAATGATAAGTGACATAAGCCAATTTTTTTCCCATTTAACTGATTTTCGAAAGAAACCTGCTATGCTGCTTTAGAAAGCTAAGTGATATGGAGTAATCATTTTTAAATGAATGGTATCATATATTCTTATTGGATTATGAATTGCCACTTCAAAAATAAACATTTTTGTTTTGCCTTAACATTTCTTTAAAATGCCTCTGCATTTCTCACCAGGAGATCTCCAGTGTGTTCAGAATGTTTAATTCTACCAACATTACCGCTTCAAAGGCCTGTTGAAGTCTCATGGAACTTTTTCAAAAACATGCTGTTTAGAGATAGCTTAGCTTCTGTTAAAAGCAAACCAAACAAAAAATCCATTAGGTATTTTTCATCTCTTCTTCTTTACTTAAAGAGTCATTTATATGGAAACTGTATCTTTGGATCAAAGTCAGGCTTGATGCAGGCAGGCATAAATCAAGTGGAGATACAACAGGGCTGAATTTGGTCCCTTTTTTGTTTGTTTGTTTATTTTACAAGATTTAATCTACTTCTACTTGATGTCATAACTTTATGTTTGTGGCACTATAATTGTTTGGTTCTGGAAATAATTGTGGGCCTGATCCTGCAGTCCTCATTTGAACGAAACTCCAATTTAAATCAATGACAGTTTATTCTGAATTAAGGAGTACAGTATCAGGCCAAAAAGCTTTAAGGCCCTGATTCAGCAAAGCATTTAGCTGTGTGCTTAACTTTATGCAGATGAATTGTCCCATGGAAGTCAATGGGGCTATTACTTGCTTATAGTCAAGCACATGCTTGAGTGCTTTGTTGGACTGAATCCAAATGAGGAACAAGTAACAAGGACCGATGAACTTTTAATATTTTGTTTTCATGCAACTAACAGAAATACATAATACTGCACAAATGATGCTTGCGGTAAAGTAATCACACCCATCTCTAAGAAGAATATTTCTCAAAGCTTTCCATAAGATGTCAGCAGAGTTTGAAACTGCCTTCAATTTTGCTTGGTTTCAAAAATATTTGAAATAAGTATTTTGCTTTTCAAAGGAGGGGAGGGGGACAACAGTGCTATACAGAGTAGCTTAGAGTGGAACACTAAGATTTCTGATGAAAGGTTCTTGTACAGTATATATTGATTTAATCAGTACACCAGTGGTCCATGGAGACCTACAGAATTTGTAACACCAGCCCTGGCAACCTCAAGTATTCCAAATTCCTGTATCAAACATGTAGACGCTTTATCTCACAAACAATCGCTTTGAAGTCAACCACAGAAAGGAAACAAGTCATAAAAAGGAGAGTGCATATATATTTAGAGGTAGATTAGGTTAAGAGAACTGTCCACATGTGTAATTGATAAGCCATTACAAAATGTCGATTATTAATTACTCAATAGCTTTTTCTTATTAAAAATAACTGTAACTGCACTGGCAGGCAAGGAGAACAAAATAAGTGGGGGTTGCTGTAGGATGTGGAATTAAAAATTCCAGTTGAAAATAGACATTTTTGCATTTGACATTCCTTCCATCACCGAAAGGTGATAGAAAAAAAAAAGAAATTCAAGAGAAGTATGTTAATATCAACCACAAGGGGAGATTGGATTATTTTTTCATGTCATTCTGAGAAAGAAAAATAGAAGCCTACAATCAATGATACTGTATTTATTTTCTAACCCTCATTTTCTGTACATAGTGTTCTGCATACACTGTACACGTCTTCAGGTTACAATCTGCACTGGAAGAAAACATTGCTTCTTAGTATTTGATATCCCAATTGTCAGGAGGACTTCTGCCTGAAGGAACATTTTATCCTTCAGATGCCAAAAAAGATTTAGCCATTTATATGAATAATGAGTTAGATGGGTAACATAAACAAACAAATTAGATATATAACCCCTCATACTTCGGGTTTAAACAACTACTAAATTATGGGGTTTAGGAAGAAACTTTCTCTGAAGGCAGATTATTCTACATTTTTCCATCATAGGGTTTCTTGCACTTTCCTCTAAAGCAGCTGATGTTGACCACTGGTGGAGACAACATACTGAACTCTATGGACAACTGGTTTGATTCTGTACGGTTATTCCTAAAGTATATATGGAATAATTTATTCAAAAGTTCAGGATTGCTAGCAAAAAAGCTTATGAATCTATTGAGTTTTGCCAATTAGTTTGACAGCTCATTTCAGGACATTCTGCTTTCCATATAATTGAGGGACAGTTATTATGAGATAGTAGAGAGTTAGAATTCATGAGCGCATCCGCTTATTAGCTTATTTACAAGATCACAGAGATATCACATTCGAGACAGAGACCCCTGATCCTGGAAACACTCATGTACATAGTTAACTTTAAATATACCAACTAGTCCCAATAAAGTCAATTGGACTACTCCTCCTGTGCTTAAAGTTAAGAGTGTTAAGTGTTTGCAGGATTGGGCCCTTAGGCATTTTAAAGAACAGTGAATCAATGAATTATACCGACAGTCCATCTCTCTGCATATAAATCAATAAAAAAAATTCTACTCAGTTATAAATAAAAACAAAAATATTCTGAGCCAAACTCTCACCTTTAATGAATGTGTAAGGCTCCCATAGAAGTGACTAAAAGCCACATGCATAGATCCAATTTGGACTATTTAGAAGGCTTTCAGTCTTTGGTCCAGATCCTCCACTGGAGTAAATCAATGTAGTCCATCAACGGAGGTACACTGATTTACACCAGCTGAGGAGCTAGTTTGCTATTCTGAAATGGCAAAACAGTGAGAAATTACACAGTTACTTTTTACATTTTAAGCCTATAGACAGAAATGTTTATTTCTGATCACTCTCTCAGTCAAATACTTGCTTCATTTACTCTATCTAGAACAGGAATTGAACATTTTGGGACTGGAAATGATCTTCATGTTAAATATACTTGCTTAGTTTAGAGTGTAAAACTTTTATAATTTCGCCCCAGTTAATTTACATTGTGGATGGACATAAATGAAATCTTCGCATCAAAACTAAGGACTTTCCAGCAAAGTAGGGCCACAGTCTTTCAGGCCTTAATCAGGCAAAACTCCACTGTAGGATTTGGCCCAAAATGAGGTGGCAAAATCTAATTATTATTTCACTTAAGAGAACTTTGCTATCTCTACTGAAGCTTCAATTTAAGGAACTGCCGTGTAAAATGCAGCTAGTTGTTCTTATCACTGTCCTGGAAGGCAGTAATATAACAACAACATAATGGTGTTATAATAGTTGTTGTTATAATAGTGGTGTATATAGTTGTCAATATAACATTGACCTGACTATAAATATACTAAAGAAAAATATAGAAATATATAAAACCAAAAAACCTTATACTTCATCTAGGCATATTGTGCCTTCAATTTTTAAGCAAAATTTCCCACTCACATTAGGAGGATCGTCTTGCTCAAAAGAAATGTCAGCTCACCATTACTAAATTAATACACAGCACTTTCTCTTAGCAGCAAACATGTTGACTCTAGGAACCTCAAAATTTCCATAAAGAGCCTGATCCTGTAAAGTGCTGAATGTCTCCTGCCAGGTGCTGAGTGCCCGTAAATTGCCACTGAAATCAATAGGAGCCAGCTGTTGCAGGGTGTACTCAGCATATGACATGTATTGGCCCACAAAGCAAAGTAGATTCATATTTTGATCTCTGTAGGTAGACTCTTGAAAGCATCCCTCATTACAAAAGGATAAGAACAGACTGCTTTACAAATATATACAAACATACACACACATGCACACAATTCAAATAATCCTCAGGCAAGATTTTCATATTACAAAATTTTTAACAAAAAGAGCAATCAAACACCTGACGAATTCAAACAACAACGCAGAAGTTATTCAGGAATCAAACATCAGCATCAATTATTTAGTGGCCTACCATTGCTGCTGTCCTATATCATTTACTATATCTCCATCATAATTGGAAAAGTATAAAAATACGTAATACCTCAAAGTGATTAAATATCTCAGTCCTGTATCTGAAAAAAAAATAACTCACTGATGCAGAGTCCTTATTGTATGTGTAGTTTTGTACTTCACATAAAACTGGTTTCATTATCACCAGGCATTCAGTTACAGTTAGCTTTCTTCTGCAATTAATCATAGCTATTGCTATATCTGTAACTGCTATCTATTGCAACATAATACAGCAAAAATTAGATAGATTTATTCAGCTATCTGAGCAAAGAAACCTACAAAACTCAGCAAAGCAGACTTTTAAACAGCTGTTAAAATAATGCTTACTCATAAAAGTTAGTTATGAATCAATGACAGATTTTTATTGTCCAAAAAATAAAGACAAAAAGCACACACCAAGCAGACTGCCACCACCATTAAAACAACATTTAAGAAAAATCCTGAATATTAGTATAGAGTTTCCACAAAAATAAATCTGTAACATCTGCATTACTCAAAACAAGAGCTGATGTCTCTTCATTTCCATTTGCAAATGTTTGTGTCCCTGTCAATAGGGGAAGCATTTAAAAGTATCCAAAGGTTCAGCAGTCTGAGGAACCCTTTTTCTTCTCTTTCAGTGAATAACCTATCCCCTTACGGCAATCCAGATACACATCCAAGTTGTCAGAAATGATACCTACAAGAAAATTCGAAGCTCTCATAAAAGGGCTTTGCATATGCAATCCACAGCACTGAACAGTGAATTTAAAAAACCCAATTTTTTTTCCGAGTTAGAAGTTTTTAAGCCTTGCGGATGGTTGGAGTAGGAAAAAGGAAATTTACTAGGCAGTACAAAGGAAATCTTGTTGTCCTCTATTGTGGCAGTGGGGGTGTTGCCCAGTTGTAACTTATCTGTGTTGATAAAGGAAACCAAAGAACATATTATTGAAAAAACGTCCAATAAAAATGTACCCCCTTCTTACCTTAATAGTGCTTGCCATAATGTGATTAAGATTATTGATCGCTAATATTTGTTAATAATAATTATTGCTTCGCTCTGACCAGAAAGAAGTTTTGATGAGGTTGTTTAGAGCGGATGAGATTGTGCTAACTCTGGGAAATGAAGTCAGCCAATGGCAGGAAGAGGTTTCTATTGGTCCTGGCTACTGCAGCTCGAAGAAACAGGATATTTGGGAGTGAAGAGATAAGAGGTCCTAAAAACAATGTTGTTTTTCTTGATGATATGTGGCTACCAGATTTTTTTTTTAAACAAAAAAAAAAGTCAATTGCCTATGACAGCTTAGGCAGGTGTGATCTGATGTGCAGTAAGTGTGACATGCCACTCTGAAGCAGGATGCAGATGTCAGATGAAATGGGCCAAATTTGACAGGGTTTCATATAGGCTATCCCCTGGGGATTTACTGATTCAGGGCCAAAGTCAGACTTGGTGTACAACTCTATTGACATCAGAGAAGTCTAATCTATTTACACCATGTCTGAATATGTGCATTAATCTCAGGCCTAGTTACCTGAGGTATTGACAGTTTATATCTTGTCTGATCTATTATACTGTTATTTTTAGCTATAAAGCAAATGAACTGGAGCCCGTAATTTATTCCCCCTCTCAACTGAGTGTGTACATGATGCTGCTTTGTTATTAATTATTATTCTTTATGTTATCATAATGCATAGGAGCCCCACACATGGCCCAGAACCCCTTTGTGCTAGGTGCTGTACAAACATGGAAAAAAAGACAATCCCTGCCCCCAAAGGGCTGAGAGCTGAACTGCTGGCAATATTATTTTATTTTTTTAATGGTTTTGGGAAGGATGAAAAGGTTATACAGTATGGACAAAATTAAAAACCATGCACACAAGCACTCAAATTCAGTGTTCCCAGCTCTTGTGTTTTTATTTTATGTCTCAAAACGTTTGATGTTTTTGTTAAAGCCCCAGCTCCTGGAGGCAAGAGATGACGTGAAAATCTCTGCTTTCATAAAATAAAAAATGAAACAACAAACAGCAACAACAAAAAAACCAACAAAAAATAAGCTTCTAGCCTCCATGACTCATAAAGGCTCAAAAACCAGAAGGAAAAACAATAAGCATCCAACACAGATTACTTTTAAAACTCGTGATTTTTTTAAGCCAATCTCATGGTGTTTTGGAGTCCTGACTCATGCTTTCTGAATGCTTGGGATGACAATATTGAAGTATGGAAATGTGGTGGGTTTTTTAAAATAAAAGCTGAAATTGTTTTGGGGACTATCGTTTTGCCTGTTTCCCCTTTGTTAATGACATTGGGGGCTGTAGTGTAACTATGAAACAGATTTCACCTTTCACACAAGGGAAAATATGCTCTGCCCCAATGCTGCAGGCATTGTAGCAGATGCAGGGCAAGCAGCAGAACCGGTGTGCAAGGAGGAACAGGATTCCCAAGGATATGGCAAGGAGTCTCTACTAACTATGTGCTATGGAACACAGCTCTGTAGGGTTGACTGCATGTGTTACAGGGGCAGGCTGGTGGCTCTGTGACCACGCTAATCCACAGTCATTACCCTTGTGGAAGGTGAGCAAAGAGGCCATGTGAGCTACTGCAGCCTCACAGCCACTCCATGGGCTGGGGACAGGATTGCTCCTCCCCTGGACATCTCAGACCTTTCGAGTGCAGAGCCTGGTTACCCAGGCTGAGTGGTGGGAGCAGAATTTACCCCATAAGGCACACTTTAAAGGATGAATAGATTTCCCAAACAGCTATTTTAAGTCTGTACCAAAAATGTGATGAACAAGAAACATTCCCACTGTCAAGATGTTAGCTAAGAGTGGTGTCAATCTCGCAATGGGCAATCAGCATTGCAGGATGAGGGCCCCACAAGATAATAATAACTGTACACAGTCTTTTTGCCATCTGAGCATATAGTGCCTCACATAATGGGGCACGGAGCTCTGTTTGGGGCCTCTAGGTGCTAGCCCAACTAACAAATAAATAATAATAATAATAAAGTGGTAGCAGGAAAGTAGATTGGAAGCTTCTTGGTGGGTGCACACAAATATCAGACAGTAGAAAACCAAATAGCCAGTGCCTACGAGCCCACCCTCTCACACTGCCCCACTACCCTCCCATTTATGAAACAAAGGGAAAATAAAGCTTCACTGTGTAACTCAGGGGTCGGCACCTTTCAGAAGTGCTATGCTGAGTCTTCATTTATTCACTCTAATGTAAGATTTCATGTGCCAGTAATACATTTTAATGTTTTTAGAAGGTCTCTCTCTATAAGTCTATAATATATAACTAAACTATTGGTGTATGTAAAGTAAATAAGGCTTTTAAAATGTTTAAGACGCTTCATTTAAAATTAAAATAAAATGCAGAGCCCCTCGGACCAGTGGCTAGGACCCAGGCAGTGTGAGTGCCACTGAAAATCAGCTTGCGTTCTGCCTTCGGCACGCATGCCATAGGTCGCCTACCTCTAGTGTAACTGATGACTATTTGCTTAGTACTGCCCCCTTTGGCATTTAGTCGACATTTTTCACAACACAGTGCCCCACTAGAGAAGCAAAAAAAATAGGGGCCAATTCATGGTGCAGGATTTATTCGAGGCCACTCTGTGGGAAGATGGCATGTGTTCATGGGAGTAGGAGGGAGTGTTGTCAGGGTGGCCCTGTACCCCAAATAATGCCTGAGGAGCCTCCGGGCTGCCCTAACAAGAGTTCAAGGCTGAACAAGCCTTCATTACCCTCCCTCCCTGATTTGGGCTCCGCACCAGCACAGGGATAAGTTCTGCCCATAGCTTTAGTTATGATTCCATCTTTCACTCTAAGGGATTCACACAGAGCCCCATATTCCTTCCAGTATTTCCTATCTGGCTTTGATTACTCATTCACAGACTTCTCCTCTGCTAGACATTACATTTTGCTTCAAAGCGACCTGCAAGAAAACTGCAGCTGTAGACAGGTGATACCAAGAGGCTGGTAGAGGTGACAAAAAGAATGAGGGGATGATTTAATGTTAGTGCAGCATGTCTACTTGTAACATCAGAACAGTTCAGAGTTAGTATTGTGATAAGATAATTTACTGTCCGCCTATGGTAATTTTTATATACTCCAATTGTACTGCATGGTATCTTTTCACAATCTATGTCAATTTAATTTAATTATTGCGCCTATGCACAGTAGGTAAATTGTGGTTACTTTATTGTGCTTATGCAGAGTAGGTAATTGTGGTTACTTTCCCATTTTCTTTATGAACAGTAAGAAAAGAAAGCAATTTACAGTAATCGTACTCCAGGAGGATGTTGATTTCCTCCCTTTTCATCTCCAAACAATGAGCAAGACATCCAAAAGATTAGAACCTTTTTGTCGAAATTTTCAAAGCATTGTACAATGCTTACGCTGGGTGACTTCCACTCTAATTAACTTCATAACTTAGTTTATGTTTGTGCTCAAAAATATTATGTAGCTTGAAATATCAGTTCCAGCTCTCCAACATGCACAGAGTCTGAAGAAGTTCCCATACAACCATTTAAAAGCATGCGTCAGTAATAATCCCTCTCCAGCCTATACTCTTCATTCACCCAAACCTCCTGTTGACTTCAGTTGATTTCAGTGCACAATAGACGAGAGATTACTATCTACCTTACAAGCTAATAAGAACAGGAAGAGCCCTGAGCCTATGCAGAGCCCTTGACTTCATTAGGGCTCCCCACTAGTACAGGGATCTGTCTGCGTGGATTTGGTTGCAGGGCTGGGCACTGGTATTGAACAGGCAGGAAAATATTGGCCTATCAAATCACAGCCCATATAAAACAAAAACAATATAAATTTTTTATTAATTTATATCTTTTCTTAAATTGTTATGATTAAATAGAAAGAATGTTAGTTATGTTACATTATATATTATTTATCATTTTCAATAATGGTTCAAAGATTTAAAAAATTGCAGCTTTTGTCAATGAATAAAATAAAGACAAAAAAACGTGCTAGATGGGGAAAGACTGCTAGGATCAGCAAACATTCCCACTTCAGATTTCTCTCTTAACCCTGTCTCCCTGGCTTGTCTCAGTGTTTTTCTTTTGAAATTTTCATTCACATTGAAACCTGCAGCTATAAACCCCAGTGCAGCAAAGCACATAAGCATGTGCTTAACTTTAAGCACGTCTAAGACCCTTGACCTCAATGGAATACGTAAATGCTTTCCTGAATAGGGACAGACATAAGCATTTGCTTAAATGCTTAGCTGAGTCAGGATCACAGGGAGTGAGCAGTGCTGTGGTCTTTTCTAAACTTAAACTTCTTGTTTATTAGAGGAGACTCAGAGACCTGACTTGACAAAGGCTCTAACCTTGCAAGTTACTCCAGCCACTGGTACAGCTAGTGGAGCTTTACACAGACCCAAGGATCTAACCATGCAAAGTTATGTGCAAGACTGAGACCAAAATGGGAAAAGAAATTTCCAAAAGAGAAAAATGTTTCTTATCCTCCATGCCTCATAACATGGACTGCACATATTTTTAAAACACATCCAATTAGCTGAATAAAGTGTACAGTTAAAACATTCCTAAACTAGAGTTGCCAACCCTCCAGGATTGTCCTGAAGTCTCCAGGAATTAAAGATTAGTCTTTAATTAAAGAGTATGTGGTGTGATGAAAACTCCAGGGATACGTGCAACCATAATTGCCAACCCTATCCTAAGCGGACTGGTTTTCATACTATAGGTAGGATTGTTTCAGATCCTGGATTCTATAAGTCATGAATATGAGAGTGTTACAATGTGGGAAATATATATTTTAACATGAGATGACACATATGTTTTAAATAGATCTGCAATTTGTCTTGTTAAGGCTGCTGTCAGGGAATTTAACCAGGAATGTTGTCCTGGGCCCAGCTTGACTAGGAGGCCTGATATGAGCTCTTTTTGCCCTCTTCAGGGAGGCAGTAATACCACAGCACACTTTCCCCACACACTCACTGTTCAGCTGTTTAGCAGGCAGTGGGAGTGATGCCCCCATAGATAGCACTGTTTTTATGGCGCTGTTAACTTCTGGATACACCTTTACATATCAGTTTTGCATTTCCACTTTTAGGTGTCTCCAAACTCCACCGTCAACCTAACCTCTGCCCCCCAGCTTATTAGATCCCACTCTTACAAAACATCTTGTCCCAGCCCCTGTAAGTCCTGGCTGTGGCCTTGTGTTTTATGAAATGTATTAGACCAGTAGTTCTCAAACTTCTGTACTGGTGAGGCTTTTTACATAGCAAGCCTCTGAGTGTGACCCTCTGCCCCTTATAAACTAAAAACACTTTTTTATATATATAACATCATTATGAATGCTGGATGCAAAGCAGGGTTTCGGGTGGAGGCTGACAGCTCGTGATCCCCCATGTAATAACCTTGTGCCTCCATATAATAACCTCATGACTCCCTGAAGTTGTCCCAACCCCCAGTTTGAGAAGCCCAGTATTAGACTATAAATTCAAGTGATTCCCTATTTCATAACAATATTCATTAAGATAGAAGATATTCCTTAATGTATGTCCTTTGGGTAATATGAAATGCTACATAAAATTTTCAAGCTGCATGATGCTACTTATGGCCTGATATCATGCTTTTTACGCAGGCAAAATTTCCATTGACTTCCTTGCCTATGTAAATAATACAGCATCAGCTTCTTGAACATTAATACTAGATCTGGTTGGAAAAATTTCTGTGGAATAGTTTTCCATCAGAAAATGCAATTATGTTGAAATAGAAATGCTTTGTGAAATCATGTCAATACCATCAAAGTTTTGTTATGGAGAAAAAAGGGAGGGGAGGAAGGTCTGTCAATGTCAAAAACTTCCTGTTTGACATTTTCAGAATGCATTTTTTCAAAAACAAACAAAAACTTTTTGTGTAGAAAGTTTTGGAAATTTGTGATATATAAAAAAAAGTCAAACTGGAGATGAAATATATTTAGATTGTCAATACAAAATATTTTAATTGATCCAAAATCAATTGTTTTCAGAAATTTCTTTCATGGAGAATTTTGAAATGTTGGGTTTCATTCCAAATCAAAACTAAAACAAAATTTTGAAATCTCAAAAACCTCCACAAAATGGAATTCCCAGTCTTGACTCAGCTCTAATTAATATCTTTTGAGAATGATAGGCATCTACTCTGTGAATGATGCTTATCTAAGAATTCAGTCAGATAGCTGAGATATATTTCATCATGAAAAATATAGATAGAATATATGTAATGATTCTGTAGTTTGGTGTGTCAAAGGACCAAAGTTTACACAAGGTGATAAATGATTTGCATGAATGCTGATTGATGTAAGGTGGGGTTTTAAGTGCTCACAAATCTCCATACTGGAGTCAAATATCAGCACTGAGTAAAGAATCCCCTATCAGCTAATTTAAGGATTTCTTTATATATAATTAATCGTGGTTTAAAAAGTTAATCGTGATTAATTGCACTGTTAAACAACAGAATACTAATTGAAATTTATTAATTATTTTGGATGTTTTTCTAAATTTTCAAATGTATTGATTTCTATTACAACACAGAATACAGTGTACAGTGTTCACTTTATATTATTTTTATTACAAATATTTGCACTATAAAAATGATAAACAAAAGAAACAGTATTTTTCAATTCACCTCATACAAGTACTGTAGTGCAATCTTTTTATTGTGAAAGTGTAACTTATAAATATAGATTTTTTTTTTTACATAACTGCACTCAAAAACAAAACAATGTCAAACTTTTGAGTGGACTTGTAGGCTCTAAAGTTTTACACTGTTTTATTTTTGAATGCAGTTTTTTTTATATATAATTCTACATTTGTAAATTCAACTTTCATGATAAAGTGATTGAACTATAGCAGTGCTTCTCAAAATTGGTCTGCTGGTTGTGCAGAGAAAGCCCCTGGCAGTCCAAGCCAGTTTGTTTACCTGCCAGGTCAGCAGATTCGGCCGATTGTGGCTCCCGCTGGCTGTGACACATCCCTTGGCCTGCACTGCTTCCCTCAGCCCCTGTTGGCCTGGAGCGGCGAACTGCGGCCAGTGGGAGCAGCGATCGGCCGAACCTGCCAACGTGGCAGGTAAACAAACCAGCCCGGACCACCAGGGGCTTTCCCTGCACAAGTGCTGGCCTGACTTTGAGAAGCACTGCACTACAGTACTTGTATAGGTGAACTGAACAATAATATTTATTTTGTTTTGTACAGTGCAAATATTTGTAATAAAAAATAAATATAAAGTGAGCACTGTTCACTTTGTATTCTGTATAGCAATTGAAATCAATATATTTGAAAATGTAGAAAATATCCAAAAAATTTTAAATAAATGGTATTCTATTATTGTTTAACAGTGCGATTAATCACATGATTTTTTTTTAACTGCATGATTAATCATGATTAATTTTTTTAATCACTTGACAGCCCTCATATAAATAAAAGTCAGTCTTGATATGGGTAGTTTCAAAGCATCAACAGTAGCAAAGTCTTTTCTACCAGTCAATCTATTGCACCTGGGCATAATGCTAAGTAACTTAGGGTTACTTCAAATTTTGGTTTGAATTGCTAGTTAAATGAAAGGACATTCCAAAGTTTAAATTTTGTAAAAACAAAATTTTATAAAATCTGACTAGCAGAAATGATTTCATAATTTTTTTTAAAAAGTAATTTAAACAGTTGTTATAAAACATATAATCATTCCTGTGCAGTGTTTGAAATCAAGTCTATCACAAAGGTCCTGAAATGACACCACTGAAGTTATCAGGACATTCATCATTGACTTCAGCTGGCAATGGATAAGGATCCAAGAAATTAAGGCCCCAGTCATGCAATTTACTGAATGCTGATTAATGATATGCCTGAGCAGAGCCTCAGTGACTTCACTGAACAAGGCCGCCCAGAGGATTCAGGGGGCCTGGGGCAAAGCGGGGGAGCTGTGGCGCTTGTACTCATCCAGTGGCAGTCTGGGTCTTCGGCGGCATTTCGGCAGCGGGGGGCTCTTCAGTCACTCTGGGTCTTCAGCAGCACTGAAGCGCCCTCCGCCACCGAAATGCTGCTGAAGACCCAGACCGCCACAGGGCCAGGGCTCATGGGACTCCTGCAGGGCCCAGGGCAAATTGCCCCACTTGCCCCTCCCTCTGGGCAGCCCTGTCACTGAAGCTCTGTAAGGGCAAAGTAGTCCCCCCCATGTTGTCAATTGTCTTAAAGTTAACCTCTATAAACAAAAGTGACTGACCTCATCGATTTTCATTGTCAGAAATACTAAAAGTAAACAAAATATATAAATAGTGGTAGGCAAATTACATTCTTAAAATTCTTTCCTTTTCAATATTTTAAGGTGTTGTTAGTATCGTAAGTAAATTCATTTATTTGCTTACAGCATGTTTTTTAAAGTTGGCAGTATGCCTTTAAATATAAATATTTTCAAGTAATGTTCTCTCAAAACACTTATGAATAACTTGGCTCTGTCCAAAAAGGAGAATAACTCAGTTGGTGAAGACTGAAACCTATTGGAATATATCAAGCGAAATTATCTGTATGCAAAAAGCAAAGCATTTTCCCACCAAAAGTAACGGGTATTATATGTAAGAAATATATTTGAAGTAGCACCAAACTGCTACAAAATAAGTAGAAAGGAATAAAAACAGTTTTCATAGCATTATTTTTTAGATGTAGATTTTCATAAACAGAAGAATTTTTTTGATCCAATGCATGACACATCTGGTCATTCCATCACAGCAACATGCAATAGTGCCGCTTACTCAAATAATATTTTGTAAGTTTTTGTTATTTAAAAAAGCACAGTATTCTGATTAAACATAGCTCTGAGCTTTTCATACAGTTTGGCCAAGCTAAACCTACACAGTATGTGAGGGAAAAATGTATTCTTATCAGGTTTTCACCAAACTCTCCATCAGGACTTCCTTTCTCTAACTCACTGTTTTCCATTGACTCAAAAAAATAAATCCAGTAAATCTGTTCACAGGAGATTAAATTCATCCCCTCACACAAATAAAACTCACATAAATGGGCTTTAAGCAGGGAATTAAGTGGGGGTGCATCAGAAAATAATCCACTTTCACAAACCAGGGCCAAACTGCAGGGCAAGCCTTCCATGCCTGCTCTTTCAATCTATAGTCTAAAATGGTAGCTGCTGCCCCTCCATACCCCCCACGGAGGTGCTTCCAGCCACTGGATCCATGCAACTTCCGATCCAAAGTAGCTCTATGCCCATGTTTTCCATAAAAAGCTTCACATTTCTAATTTACTGCATTATCAGATTTTGAATAGCAGAGAGAGAGAAAGAACTCGTCAATCTCCTTTTGACATCTCCTCAAACACAGAGATTTTGTTTTTAATAGCAAATGATATATCCTTATAAAAAGGAACATGCAGTGTGGAACTGGGACAGCATGCAATGCATGCCTTAAGTAGTGTGCACTACTTGTTTGTTTCGATTAGATTACTCTGAACTGAATGTGAGCTAGATACGGAGTTCTGGCTAGTGCTTTTCTTTGTTATAGTAATTGTCACTAGATGGTGCTCAGTGCCTCTCTAAAAGAAATGCTTTGGTTTGTCTCATTAGCCTACTTGCATTGTTTGCTACACAATTATAGGAAGTCTCTCTACCTAACATCAAGGATTACACAAAAGAGACTGTTCTACCAGAAGCAGATTTCTTCCCCACAAAGAATCATATTCAGGCTCCTTGTTTTTGCCTTCAATGGTAGTCACAAATTTGCTCCTTTCTGTCCTTGCCTCCTCTCTTGCCCCCTCTAAACTGTCTTCACTCATCCCAGCTTGCTTAGCTGACTGCTCCCTTCACATCCTTCTCCTACGCCCATATACCTTCATTCATGCTAACCACATACAAGGAACTGCCATCCTCACCTTATCTGCTATACCTCTGCCCTCTCCTCCTTTGAATCCTTTCTTAAAATCCACTCTTTCAAGGAGGCTTCTCAGTCATAGTTTAATATCAATATATATAAAAAATGCTAATATGAGAACCGCACCTTGTCTTACTGTCTTCATCCTTACACTCACACACTCTCAACCTGCTTACAGGCCAGCGCTCTCTCACTCATGAAAAATAACACAGGCGTTGGAGTCCTGAGTATATCCCCAGCTCTGAGTACCTTAGCTACTTGTACAGCACCTGTTATGGTTGTAGCTGAGCACCTCACAATATTTTAGATATTTATCTCCACTGTGCTCCTGTGATATAGGGAATTTCTATTATCTCAGTTTTACGGATGGAGAACTGAAGCACAGAGGGACTAAGCGACTTGCCCAAGGTCAGAGGAGAGGAGAATTGAAAAGGGACTCCCAAGTCCCAAGCTATCAATGTAATAATTGGACCGTATTTCCCTCTCAGCTTTGCCACAGATGTCCTTTGTGATCCGGCATAGGGCATTAAGGGTATGTCTACACTGCATTGTAAACACATGTCTCTGGGTCCTGGACTTGTGGACTCAGTGTTTCTAAGCCTGCACTTGAGTATCTACACTGCATTGTAAACCTAGGTTTACAATTGCTGGACCTGGGGTCTCACAGATGCGCTAATGCATCCATCCTGCACTATGCAGACTTCTGTAATGGGTGCATCCACACTGCAAAGTGACAGGGCTTGGACTGAGTTACAGGGGGACTTGGGCTCCAAGGAGGGTCCTAGGACCCAGTTCCTGAGTGCTTGCTGACCTGAGTCAGACTGATTTAAATGTGGACAGAAGGAGGGGCCTGGGCTCTAACCTGAGTCAGATCCCTGGCTTATCACTGTAGACATATCCTTCGCCTTCCTCTGATTCCTCTTCTGCCTCAATTTCCCCATCTGTAAAATGATGACAATTATACCTCCCTATTTCAAAGGAGTGCTGTGAGAATTAATATTTATTAAATGCTTTTAGATACTTGGTTAAAAGACACTATAGAAGTGAAAGCTATTAGTATTATGTTAAATGTTAATTTAATGCTGTTATATGTGACAATCATACCACAACTCAAAAAAGCTAATTTTGCGCAGGAAGAAAAAATAATAGTGAGGTCAAAGGTAATGATTTTTGTCATTTTTTCACAAATATTTTTTAAAATTATTAAGTTGGATTTTTTTTAACTCAAATATATAACAGTTTGAATATTTTAATATTGAGCACTGCCCTTCAGGTCTTTTCATCCCTAGATAATAAGACATTTCACACAGATAATATGTCTGGCATATTGGATTTCGATACCATATTAGTGAAGCTGTTTCAAGATATTCATCAAGAATAGAACCCATTAAACTGTCTCACATATTACTTTGGCTTTTATGGCACACTTTTAGAACTGCAGGACTCTTTTTTTTCCTCTCCAATCAGGAAATCCTAGAAATGCTTACAACTGCTTTAAATGACCTTTCACCTCTGGGCTTTTGCCTAATCTGTAAATTTGAATACAAGGTACGGCTGTACTTTTTAAAAATAGCTAGCTCAGTTCCTTAAAGGATCAGACATGCATCTAAAATTGTGAGTGTGTACATATTGTGCTTCTTTGTTAGTGACTGCGAACAAGAAACAGATGTGAAATATCTGTGTTTGGAACCTAGTCACCCTCAGAGACTGGGGCTAATCCAAATCATTCTTCATAACTCAAAACTGCCACCCTTTGACCACCTAGATTTCTTTCTTTCTTTCTTTCTTTCTTTCTTTCTTTCTTTCTTTCTATTCAAATGCTAAGGGTCTTGCACAATGAGCATTTACATCCATTGCTGTTAACTATGTATCCAGAGATGGTCCAATTTAAACCAAAGGTAGGTGGAGTCTTCAGGGGCATGAAAAAAAATATTCCAACCTCAGATCAGCCTGTTTCAACTCATACAACTATCTTCAAAGAGAGACAAACTTTTCAGAGGTGAGAAAGAGACAGAGAAACAACAGAAGCTATAGGTGCAAATAGACAGTGTTGGTCTTCACTTTTATGTCATGCATGTGGCTATATTATATGCTTAGATAAAACTTGTACACTCTTTCCTGACTTAAAAAGCACATCTTTGGTGGCCTTCAGTGGTTGTGTATGAGACTTGAAGCTAAAAAAGGGTGATGGGATGACACATATACTATACTCCCTTAAAAGTGCACATTTTTCTGGTCGAAACCATAATGTACAAATTTTAGCTCCATGGGGAGCCATTCATGTCCCTGTATTTCCAAACACTAAACACATGTTGCATAGGGTAAAAGTAGAACCTCTTCACGTATCTCATAACCGCAAAATGAGTGCATTCCGATTAGGAACATATTTACTGACTGTCCAAACTACAGTGATACAATTAACTGGAGTTTTTTAAAGCATGGAAACAGGAAGAAAGGATAGCCACTGCACAATTCTGTTGTGGCAATGTGATGAACAAAATGTAAATTGAAAGTTTGCACCCAGCCAGTAAATGTGACAGTAGCTTATTTCTTCTAGGAAAGATGCCTCAGGCCAGACTTGTGTGGCCCACAAAGAAAAATGTTCATGATTTTCTAAAATTCTCTAATCTGGTTTCTCTGCTACTGCTGCCTAGCATGTTCTGCTATCCCTCCCACTGCAAGAGATTAACACCTCCTGTGCCACCATGTACTTGTGACCAACCAATCAATACTAACGAACACAGCTCAATTTTTGAGCATCATGTATTGAGCTAAACTATAACAATTCATGATCTATCCATAGAGCAAAGCAAAATAAATTGGTCCAGTCACAAACAAAAAGTTTGTGGAAATTGCAATTTGCTTATGGATACTTCAGGACCAGGAATAAGTTATGTGCTGCAAATTATTCACTAAACTCTTTGGCAATGAAAGCACTGATTCTACTCTTAAGTAAAATCCCATGTGTTGTAGCTTTATAATATATGTGTATGGAAGCCCATGTCTGCCTTGTTCACATAGCATAAGTGCTTTTGTTTGGTGATTGTGGTAGTTCACTGTATTTGGTATTGCCCAAACAGTTTACGAAGACACTTTATACTATCAAAATGGAACATCCCAGGGAACTTGCATAAGTTTGTAATAACATGACATCGTGGGTGTGTGAGATATAATGATAAATACTGAGTGTTTCCAGCATCCAAGAAATATCACTTGAAAAAGTTGTTCTTGACCTGATACGTGTATGATCATTTTACTAAAACCTCAGTGTATTTGTAAATGCATTTTAAAAAATAGAAACAGGAACATGATGTGAATATTTTAGGAAAGTCATGGTGAAATGAAATGCTTTGGTTACCAAAAACAGAATATCTGATCATAATGACTACATGATTCTGCAATGAAATGAGTAAAAAGATGGATAGAATTCTTGATAACTTGAATGGAAGCAGTTGAAGAATATAGGAGGTTTATCTGGTTTAAGAAACCAATGCACCCAGCTACCTGCCATGATAATTATAATACATGGATCTTAGAAAACAAAGAAGACGAGGTGACATCCTGGCCCTGTAGAAATCAGTGGCAATACTCCTATTAACACCAATGAGCCCAAAATTTCAGGGTATATCTACACTGCAATTAGACAATCAGAGCTCATCTATTCCAGCTGACTTGAGCTTGCAGCGCTCAGGCTGTGAGGCTGTTTAATTGCAGTGTAGATGTCTGGGCTTGGGCTGGAGCCCGGGGTCTAGGACCATGTGAGGGTCCCAGAGCTCTGGCTGCAGCGCAACGCCAGAAATCTACACTGCAATTAAACAGCCTCATAGCCTAAACTCCATGAGCCCATGTCTGCTTGCACAGGCCAGCCGCAGGTTTTTAATTGCAGTGTAGACATAACCTCAGAGTCCTTGTCATGAAAATATTATTATTTAGGTTGGACAAGTATGTGCATTGTATGTGCATATATGCATATACACACACGGTATGAATAAATATATATACTGCATATGTGTGCAAATATGTATGCATACTTTCAGCTGACATGTAAATAGCAATATAACAATATTGCAGCTTTTTAGGAAATAATCCCAATATACTGGAAGTTATGCCTCATAAAGACTATCAAATCAAGTGCAAAATTAAGTCTGAAGGGATCAAGACAAATGGGGTACAAAGATAAATTTGTTCAGCAGAAACTAAAATGCAGACTTTGTGTAAAACATTACAACAGAAAACCACATAGGATACACACATTGCTAATTTTTCAATCTATTCTTGTGAATTCCACAAGTCTCATTTCCAGGGTCAACGTGGAAACTGAAGTGCTGCCAGATACCTCCACTGTAATAAAATATCCTTACAAGTCACAAAACGTGTAATAACCTGGCGAAGATGAGCAGAAATGGATAAATCCAGGAGTCAGTAATCAATAAGAGTTTAATGCATGATCTGAGGCCAAAGAATACATCCCTAAATCCTTCTTCCAATATGAATAGGTCATCAGACATGCTAAAACACGTCTGCCCAATTACCTCCTAGCCCAGAATTTTCCAACAATCAGAACTAAGAAAGAGATGCATCATATTTAGCTGAGATAAAATGGAGCTGAAGTTGAATTTTATATTCTATATCTATTATTCACTCAAAACGGCATATACACTAACAGGTTCAGTATTTTGGGTCTAACTCTGCAAAGTCTGATAACCCTCAACTAATGGCACTCAGCACCTTGAGGGTTCTAGTCCATAATTGCCAGGTTCTCACAAAACTCTACACACCAAAAGTTTCAAACACCATTTTTCTTCTTTGCTTGGGGCTTGCTCCTGCTTCCTCTGATGTCAATAGTAAGTCTTCTATTGACTTTAACAGGTGCAGAATTAGGCCCTTTTCCACTAAAATGTTAGATTTTCATTACTCCATAAAAGAAAGAAATTGCATTTTTAATAATCTTTATGCAAAGTATTACTTCACATCTCCAAAAACAATGAAGGCACACAATGCCAGTAAAGAACATGCAGCATTCTGTTCTGTACGTTGTATACTCATTCACGCCTTTACATTTTTAGGCAGGGAATCTGCTATTCATTTGGTATGTTTTTCCCCCTTATACAGCCCCATGTATACTTATTGCTTTCTGATGGAGAGGCAGTGGCTTCCATTTACACTTACTACCAGCTTCCATTTTATAGTCCTATTTTAGTCTAGAAACTTACTCTTGATAATTTTGTTTGGCTTGTGAACTTCAAAACTTGCTATGAGCAAGAAGGAGAGACACATTAGTCAAATCACTGTCAATTTTAATAACCTGACACCCAAAAAATGGTTTGGCCAGTGTTCTTCAATCTTAGTGGGAAAATGTTCCTTAGAGTTCAAAGTAACCAAGATTTATTGTTTCTTTACCTATTAATATTTCATTGCTTCTAAGTTCTTAAGTTAGTAAATGACATGACAGGTAACTGCATTGTTGTCACTTAGAAACATTAACTGTATTTTTTTAAAACTTTATTTTGGGGGGTTTGGAAATACTACAGTTTTAGGCTTGAATCCAGCAGAGACTTACACATGTGCTTAATTGTATACAATGTATTTTTGACACTACAATTCCACTGATTCAATGGGACTGCTCACAGTGTACAAAGGTAAGCATATGAATATGACTTTGCATATTAATAAGGCCTTAGTTATTTAAAACAAGTTAGTGCCAAATTTTCACCCAAACCACAACTGGGCTTCTATTCATGCAACCACAAATTGGAGGTGCAAATAATTGAAGACACTGTTTGGAACTCCCAGTTTAGGTCATCTAAATACTTGATTTATAAGTGCCATCATGTACTTAGATTTCCAGGTGATCAAAACTGCTGGTGCAAAACTGGCAGTGAGCGTCTGAAAATCTGGACCTTCCCTGGCTGATTTGGAAAGCAGTGATTTATTGTTCCAAAGTTAGAAAGATAAAGACAACACACAAGAGAAACTTTAAAACAGTCTCCGTATCATCTTTTTTTAAATTATAATCAGAGTAGAAAGAGTTAATTTTCCTAAATTTGCTATACATTTCTCCACAATTAAGGCATCATTTATTTGTATCTGACGTTAGTGACTGGGTTTGTTGAAAAATACAAGAGCCCCTTTCAAATTCAGCCCTGTATAGATATGGTAGTGCTATCTTTCTAACCTGAGTTGACCTACTAGTAATAGTCTCAGTATCTTACAAAATAATGACACCGAACATTCATTTTCTTAGTAGTGACTGGAAATGTATTATGTATTTCAATTCCATTGCACCAATCTCAAATGTTTGCAAGTCAGACAATTTATAAACAAAAATACCCAACATGAAAGCATCCAGATGTTAAAACAACTGAAGAAAAATCCCAGCTCAACCCCACACACCCAATTCAAACTCAGATATCAATGGTCTTTCACACATATTGAGCTGAAAGACCAACTATCTACAAATAATCAGTATTCAAAGAACATACAGTAATGTAACAGCTGTAGGCAGCTAGGCAATTTTCTGTCTCTTAAAGATACTTAGTAATGCTATGTCAGTTTATTCAGTCTCTCCTCTGGATCTTCAAAACCTAAGATCAAAATCAGTCATTGAGAAGATAGCCTTCTGATTCAATATGCTAATACTCGAGCCCAGTTATTTGTCCAAGGGCAAAGCTATGGGCACCATCTTGCAAACTCTTCCCACATGGATAGTGTTTATCAGACCTTAGTAGAGCTGCTTTAATGAGTAGAGGCTCTTTTGTGGGAAGAATTTGCAGGATCAAGCTGCATATTTGTACAGGTTTTAGTTGTATGACAGCTGAAGGCAGAACAATTTCAATCAACCAGTTCTCTGTCATTTATCTTATGGCAAAGTTGGGGGAGAGCTGATATTCTTCATTTCTTTATAGGAAAAAAAGCTGTCAAGTGATTTGAAATTATTAAGTAGTGCATATAGCTAGCCCATGTAATACCATTATCCTCTGCCCCCATAGCTCTCACCCGGCCACAGCCGAAATGTGGGATGCAATGAGGTGCACAACAAAGTTATTCTGGGAGGAAAGTTAAAATGATACAGTGGTCCTTCCTTGAATTTTTCTGTAATCTCAGCTTCATCATGATCCTTTGTTTATCGTATAAATGATTTTGAACACTAGAAGTGGAGCATAAGGAACTTTAGAACTGAAATGAGTGACATATCTTGGAATGAAAAATATTTGAGAGGTATGTGTACATCTTTCCCTGTGTCCTTCCTATTGGTTTCTTACACTCCATTGGAGACCTCTCCTGCTTCCAAAGAAGTCACTGCCAATAGAGTTAGGAGAGGCCTTTCTTGTTTCTTGTTTCAAATTAGGCCCTGATTCAGGAAAATACCCCAGTTCAGGAAGGCACATGCTTAAGTGTTTTCCTGGATCAAGGCCTTAGATTGTAAACTCTTCAGAGCGTAACCCTTCTGCCTATCTGAGTTGGCAGCAACAAGGGCCAGGTTCAGTATCTAGGGGTTCCGTTTCAATAATACAATGCAAAACCGGCTCGAGTTCCCACCCAGTGACCTGGGACAATTAGATACACCTCCCCCCCGGTGCCTCTAAGAGGCAATACTTCACCTCTCGCAAGTACACAACCTGAGTATAGCAAAATCCTTTTAATAAAGGAGGGAAACAACGCGGCATTATGTTGGGGAAACACCACAAATAGGATTCATAAGACAAACCTTGAGCAAAAGACACCCCCCCCAAGTAATTTTGGCAGTGTCCTTTTCTCCTTGGGGTCTTAAGTCCAGGAACCCAAAAAATCACCCAGAAGTCCAACACCCCAAAAGTCTCTGTCCCTGGTCAGTGCAGTCCGAGAGTTTTAAAGTTTATCTGCAGAGTTTTACCTCCCAGCCGGGGGGAGAGGGGGACAGCGGTGTTAAGGGGCACCTTACATGGTCCGAGGCCGACTGCCCCACCTCTCCATGGAATTCTGCTGCAGCCTTCACTGCGAGCCACTCCACCAGCTGCCCCACTCTACCAGCCATTCCGCAAACTGCTCCACTCCACCAGCTGTCCTACGAGCCGTTCCAGTCATCCTGCAGACTGCTCTGCCAGCTATTCAGCAACAGATCTTCAGGCCCCTCCACAGCACTCAGTGATTTCAGCTTGTAGTAAGGGAGCCTCACTACTGGTGCACCAGTAACCCAAAGTGAATTCAGCTCAGCAGCCTGTAACTAGACTCCTAATGGAATTAAAATTAGCACTGATATTCCAAGTAGAGAGAGGAAGTAGTGCAATTGGTATTTCAGGCCCTCAAAAGGGACCCATGCCATCAGGTACAAATACCTTCTCTCAACCTCTCTCAATACACTGGGTTTTGGAACCCATGTCCCTTGTCTAGCGAGTGCTACTTAGTTGATGGCGAGTCCCTCTGTCATAAAACAGTTTCATTGTCCTTGATTCACATAATCAGGGTAACAACACTTTGTTCTTCCTGCCCCAATAACAGAGAAACTGGGGATCCCACAGCAGCCAAAGTGACCATTTTGGGCTGCTGAGGGATCATGCTAGGCAGGGTGGGTGTGCCTATGCAAACAAGATCAGCCTCTGAAGTTCTTTTCCATAACATGCCACAATTCACCACCAGATGTCAGGGTAGAGCTCATCCTGACTTTGCTTACAAGAGCAAGGACCACATTGTCTTATGTCTGTACAGTGCCTAGCACAATGGGGCCAAATTGTTTCTGGGGGCCTTTGGGTGCTACTGCAATACATCTATAAATAACAGTAATAATACTAGGCAGAGTATTTCTCTAGAAAGCATATTTGAGCAGGCTTCATTCAAGTCAATCATTTGCAGATCACAGCTGTTTTTCTATCAATATCAAAAGCATAATCCATTCTAGACAATGCAAAGTTTGCCAGTTCTCTCCATGACAAAAGAATTTGGAATGCAATATTTCACTTAGAACCACATAACAGCAGTGTCAAAAATCTTGCTAAATGGTTCTAATCAACTGCCAAGAAGTGGGGTTTCCAGCTTGAACTTCTGTTAGAAAAATAAATTTAAAAATGCAAGAGTAAAGTATATATGCTGTAGTGAGGGGTGAAAGTGAGCCGGTACGAGCCAGTACTGCGTACTAGTAAGAACCCACACTGGCTCATACCCAGCCCACATTTTGCCTCCCCTGTCGGCAGCCCTGGGAATGGGGGGGAGAGAGGCAGCAACATTAAAGTGCTTTAATATTGCTGCCCCTTCCCTCCATTGGCGGCCCTGCTGGTAGGGTCTGTACCGGCAGGGCCGCCGAAAGGGGAGGCAAAGGAGGCAAAAGGGGCAGGGACATTAAAGCACTGCACTTTAAGAATGGTCCTTTGTCGCAGCAGTGCTTTAATGGTTGCTGTGCCCCCCCCCCCATTGGTAGGGTCCGTACCAGCGGGACCGCCGACCAGGGCGGGGGTGGTTTGCAGCAACCATTAAAGCACTGCTACAGCAAAGGACCCTACAGTGCTTTAACGTCCCTGCCCCTTCTGCCCCCCCGGCTGCCAGCAGGCTGAGGGGGGAGGGAGGAGCTGCTCTGGGGAGGGAAGAGAAGAGAGCAGCAGCGTCCGGAGTCTTGGGCCCTTTAAATCAACACGGGAGCCCCGTATGGCACCGGCCAGGCAGCCTGGAATGCTGATCCTCCTAGCCCCACCCCTTCTGCAAGAGGTCCTGCCCCTTCTGGGGCCAGAGTTGCCCCGGCCTCGTACCAGTAAGTGTCCTCAGTTACTTTCATCCCTGGCTGTAGTACCTTTTATTCTGAAAACAGCTGGCTACCTTAGAAATAATTAGCCTGCCTATGAAAAAAATGTAAAAGACAGCAAATAAAACTCCACTCCAATTAACTGATTATTAATTAAAGGTGCATGCGCTAAAGCACTCTGTAATTGATAGCTGCATATGTATATGCAACTATCTTGTTTCGGGCAGTGATCTCATCAGTTAACTAGAGTCAAAACTGGTCAGTACATGGATAGAAAATCTCCAAAGAAAATCCAGAATGTAGCAGGAAAAATATTAGTGATTCAGTAGGTGGCACATATCCTTCTGAGTTAGATATATAGTAGAACCACAGAGTTAGAAACACCAGAGTTATGAACTTACTGCTCAACCACACACCTCATTTGGAACCAGAAGTACACAATCAGGCAGCAGCAGAGGCAAAAACAACAACAACAACAAATACAGTACAGTACTGTGTTAAACGAAAAAATAAAGGGAAAGCCACATTTTTTTCTTCATTGTAAAGTTTCAAAGCTGTATTCAGTAAGTGTGCATTGTAAACTTTTGAAAGAACAACCATAATGTTTTGTTCAGAGTTATAAATAACCTCCATTCCCAATCTGTTTGTAACTCTGAGGTTATACTGTATTTGCTTGAGTTTATATAGTGTTAGCGAGCAAATGTTTGCTGAAGTAGCTATCTTCAAAAGAGATCAGTTTGAGTTATTCTTTGCTGCGTATGTAAATTTCCCTTTTGTTTTCAACAGGACAAGATATTATTCATATCTTGCTCTAAACTCCAAGGTAGTGTTGCTGTGCATGGCTGAACTGTTGCTACTTTTGACACCATATATTTCTGTATGTCAGTGGCAAGTCAAACCTACATTTGTATTTGATGCAATGTGGGAAAGACTACCTTAATGTGGTTGTGACGGGTTCCTTCTGGGGTGCCACCTGGAACTGGAATGCCACTGAGCCTCCCAGCAGTGCAAGTAGAAATCACATTTTTGCCGGTATGCTGCACTCATGGGAGGGACACAAAGGAGAGGGGGCCCATGACCTCCCCATGTGACTCCTCCCTGCCCTGCCCCCAGCTTGTGGCCTCCGCACTCTTCCCGTCTCCTCCCCATGATCTACATCCATCCCACATTACCGGGGTGGGGAGGCTCTATTCTCCTCCCGCTACGCCAGAGACTTCTGCTGTACAGACCCCAGGCAGGAGGACTCAGGAGACGCAGCTGCGTGGAAGGGCTGGGAGCAATGCTGGAGGAGGCACAGCAGCCATGCCGAAGGAGCTGCATGTTGTGCTCCTTTTGCCGCTGTGGTTTCCAGGAGATCCCTGAACCGCCAGGCTATCCCAGGAACTCCAGCAGCAAAAGAAGCAGAACGTGTGGCCCACTGACTCAGGGGAACCCCTGGGCTGCCAGCGGCGGCGTGCTGACCCAGGGGAATCCCTGGGCTGCCGGTGGCAGCTCAGACTCCCTCTTCCTCCCAGGACAGCAGCCGTTCAAACACTTAAAATAAAATTGGAGGGTGCCGCTTTTTGGTGCCCCCAAATCCTGGTGCCCTAGGAAACCGCCTAGTCTGCCTAATGGTAGCACCGGCCCTGGAGGTACACACATGCTCTCTAACTACCAACTTCCAAGCCTGGGACCCCAGAGCAGTACCATCGTGCCATGGTCAAATCTGGCCAGTATATGGGTTTAATATCCGGTCCACCTCTCCCTCAATGTGAAGAGAAAAATGCACACTTGTGGTAACCAAGCAAACATTTTCCCCAAGCACTCCAGTCAAAGCTCACTGGTTTAGATTAAACCAAAACCAAGTTTATTAACTACAAAAGATAGATTTTAAGTGATTATAAGTGATAGCAAACAGATCAAAGCAGATTACCTAGGAAATAAACAAAAATTGCAAACTAAGCTTAATATATTAAATACATTGGATATGAATTAGCAGATTCTCACCCTAAGAGATGATACAAGCAGGCTGCAGATTCTTAAGGGGCAAGCTGCACTTGCTTTACAGCTTGGAATTCCCAGATGTTTCATTCACAGGCTAGAAATCCCTTTAGCCTGGGTCCAGCACTTCCCCCAGTTCAGTCTTTGCTCCTCAGGTGTTTCCAAGAGTCTTCTTGTGTGGAGAGTGAAGAGCCACAGATGAAGTCACTCCCTGCCTTATACAGCTTTTTCAAATGGCGGGAACCCTTTGTTCCAAAGCTTGGTTCCCAGACCAGTATGTGGAAAAATACTGACATCCCAAGATGCAGTCCAGGATCATGTGGCCTGGTCACACATCCTTGTAGAGTTGTAGCAGCCACTACGTACAGGTTGTTTGGAGTGTTCTCAGGAAGGCTTCCCAAGTGGGAGATAAGCTTCTCCTAAGGCGTATTGTTTTTCCTGATGGCTCAAAGCATCTTGTCTAGTGAGCGTTACCCAGGTGTAACATTTGAAATACAGATACATAGTCCATATTCATAACTTCAGATACAAAAATGATACATGCATACAAATAGGATAATCATATTCAGAAAATCATAATTTTTCAATGACCTCACATGACTTATCTTGTACAAAATGCATCATAATTATGCCATAATCCTATCATTATAATATCACTGTGAAGAATATGGGGTGCAGTGTCACAGTGGTATTTCTGTGTTTTCAGAGGGTTACATGTTGTGTTCCCTGCCCTAAAGGGGACTGAGTGTAGGACATGGAGGTGTCTGTGGCATTTCTTGGTTTTCTAATTTTTGTGTTTTGTTGTATACATTTCCTGCTTCTTAGAGATTTCAGTTTATCTGACAGCTTCCATGTTCTGGAAAGGTAACATGGTGCTACTAAGCAACATCAAATCTGTGTTCATGATTTTTGGTATAGCATTAGGAAATGAAAAATACCCATGTTTCTAAGTTGAAAACTGTTGGAATGATAACACTTGAGCATAGGCAGAGGCAAATCAAGTAGGCTGAAACTGAGGAAAAGTAGTGGTTAGTTTAGAACCTTGAGTAGTGTTCTTTTAGCAGACTAACCATCTCTGAACAGAGACTGAAGTGGACCATCTATAAGGACAAGACAATTTCCAAGACAATGCACTCAGGCTCCGATTCAGGAAAGCATTGCTATTCAGGAAATATACGCTTAAATTTAAGCACATGTTTAAGTCCCATTCAAGTCAGTGAGAATTAAGCACAAGCTTAAAATGAAGGATATGCTTAAATGATTTCCTGAACCCAGGCTTCAGAGAGTACGAATGGAAGCTGGGAAGTAGGCTGATAATGATAAGCTTAGAAACAAGTGAAAAAAATTCAAACTAGGATTAAAGGAGGATGATAAAAGACATTAGGAATGTTCCTAGAAAATCCATAAAAAAAACCCATGATTGCAGCTACAATAAGTAGAAATGGAAGAAACCCCTGAAGAAAACCTTGGAGAACGAGATTAGAGAGAGAAGTGGTTGATTTGCTCTCCCAGAAAAGCACAAACTAATGAAAAGGAACAGAGAGCAACAAAACAGAACATAAATAAATGGTGCTGCCCCAAGATGATTCACAGGAGAAATTAGTACAAACTCTATTAATCTACTTTTTTGATGTTGTGAAATGATCTGGCAGAAATCTTCGCAAGTCACTTAAGTTGGAGAAGAACCACTGAGCACAGAGAAAGATGTACTGATGTTTGTGGGCCATATCCCAAGAGGTGCTGAGGGTTTGCACTGTCCATCAATTCTACTGAAGTCAGTGGGCATTACAAGTCTTCAGCATCTCTCAGGATCTGGCCCACTAAGAGTTAAAACTAGATGCCTCAATAAAGCAAACAAAAAAAGATGCAGCTTCATAAAAGCAAGGCAATCCTTATCAACAAGAACATTTTGTTGCAAAATACCCAGATCTGACTCAAGTTTGGATATCCTCCAACAATGCTTAGAACAGCAAACCAATCATTTGAAGACACACAACTCTGAGGAAAACCAGCTTTGTCAAGTTGAAACCTTAACATAGCTGTTGACCAATGGTGCAAACTTAGCCAGCCAGGATGCCAAAGAATCATTATATAAAGAAACCTAGAAAGCAGGTTCATTAGAAAATTGTGTGTGGATACAAATCAATCTTCTGATCTACATCAGACAACTTTTACATCTTGGATAAATCCTCTTTCCATTAATAAAATGGTTCTGATAGTTGTTGGTGCTACTGGAAAGATGAATATCTAGTTAAAGAATAATACTACCTCTTAAAAAAACATTGACTATTGAAGGCATCAAAGGCAGTGTATCCAATACAATAGCTCCCTGTTCATCTTGCTAGCCATGTGTATGTATTGATGATAGAAATGGGCCTGAGCAATACAATTCAGCTCAGGATTCAGATTTTGAATTCCACAAAGTGTGGGATATTTAGGTCTGGGAGGGAGTTGGTTTTGCCCATTGCCCAGATAAGGGCTGGCCATGATTCTGTACTCAACCCCATTCCCTACAAATTTCAATTGTGTCTGAAGGATCCAAGGTTTCAGTCTGTGCCCATCTCTCTCATAGATGTGAAAGGCAATGTATCACCAAACACAAATGCAAGGCAAAGGAAGAAACATAAACCAAAAATACTGCGTAAAATTGTCTTAGATTTATTGACAATGGGCCTTATCATGCCCTCTCACAGGAAACCCCATGGGCAAAGCTCCAGAGATAGCATGTTATCAGCTGGGGGCAGGAATGTGTGTGTGCATGTGGGGTGCACGAGGGGTGGGGATTTGTTCCCATGAACAATGCAAGTAGAATGGTTCAGTTCTCCAACCCTGAAGAATACTGAGTTTCAAAATACTGTATGTCTGCAGAGGGCTGGAGCATTTGCATGATATTTTCACAGAAGCCCTTCCATGGGATCAGAGGGAGGGGGAATGATACAACATTCTGAATAGGGAACAGCTACTACTCTGTACAGTGCCTAGCACAATATTTACCTATTCTTGGTAGGCCACTAGGCACCACTGAAATGAACATGATGATGATGATTAACAATACTACCATCCATAGTGGCAGGCTCTCTATTAGTGTGTTTCATCCTCTCTGTGTCTGAGAAAAGATGCTATGATATACCTCAAACTGCTGATATGCATTAAACATCAAAAAATCATTATAGTGTTTTCGTGATTTGCTTGGGACTGAGAAACTTTAATTCAGTTACAGTACAGCATAATGCAACATGTGATAAAATATTAATATTTCATCCACTTCTATTGTATTTCCTCAAATGATCTTATCACAAATGCTTTAAACTGTTTTTGTGGCTCCAAAATCATTGAAAGCATATAGAGAAAAGTAAATGGTTATGTGGCTATTTTAAACGGAGATTGAATTTTAAGAGGTACAAAACAAAATATCATTTTCTTTTCTAAAATTAGTTCTGTTGCCTTGATAAGCACATAAAGTCGGATCTTTGGCCCTGATCAACTGTTTTATGCTCTAGCATTTCCACAAAGCAGCCAAAAAGCTGCTGTAAAGGGGTAACTGAGGATTCCCTTTGATGTAGAGGAAACTTCAGCTGGCACAGAACCAGCATCTGTTGATCCACAGCCAGCCCAGGGGTTCTTATGGGATCACTGCAGCTTGTGTAAGTTAGAGTATCCCATAGGCTGTTCTAAGTTACTCCTGCCACCATTTGGGAACCAACCAGCCCAGGATCAGGTGAGCAGGATGGCAACTTATAGACACTTTCCCCCCTCCTTCAGCTATGCTGAGCAGTTAGTATTGAGCCAATAGGGTTTAGTACAATTCCTCTGGCTCTGTACCAGCAGCAAACTAAAACAGTAACTCCTCACTTAATGTTGTAGCTATATTCCTGAAAAATGCGACTTTAAGCAAAACAATGTTAAGTGAATCCAATTTCCCCATAAGAATTAATGTAAATGAGGGGGTTAGGTTCCAGGGAATTTTTTTTCACCAGACACACACACACACACACACACAGAGTATAAGTTTTAAACAAACCGTTTAATACTGGTACACAGTGATGATGATTGTGAAGCTTGGTTGAGGTGGAGGAGTCAGAGGGTGGGATATTTTCCAGGGAATGCCTTACTGCTAAATGATGAACAAGCAATTGGCTGAGCCCTCAAGGGTTAACTCTCACACTCTACAAGGCAGTAGGAATGGAGGGAGGGGAGACAGCATCAGAGACAGAGAGAGACACTGTGCGTGAGAGAGATGGATGCGCATTTCCCCTTTAAGTACACTGCCTGGTTAATTAGATCAGCTTGCTGAGACCGCAGCTGCTGCCAGCAAGCTCCCTCCAGCCTGAGCCCTGTCATGTGTCCCCCGTGCTCTTTAGAAGATGGGGTAAGCGGGGTGCAGGAGCACGGGGGAGAGGGACACCCTGACATTAGCCCCCTTCTTCCTCCCCCCTCTGCCCCCCCACGCACAGCAAGCAGGAGTCTCGGGGAGCGGCTCCAAGGCAGAAGGCAGGAGCAGCTCATGGCAGTGGGGGGAAGGACAGCTGCAATTGCTAGCCTGCTGCGCAGCTGCTGCACAGGGAACTTAGGGGAGCTGGGAGCTGATGGGGGGTGCCGGTACACCCTGGTTCCAAGCCCCCACCAGCTAGCTGCAAGAGGCTGCTCTTCCTGCAAGCAGTGGACAAAGCAGGTGGCTGCCAAATGACATTAGAAGGGAGCAGTGTGCAACTTTAAATGAGCATGTTCTCTAATTGATCAGCAATGTAACAACAAAATGTTACACTGGACGACTTCAAGTGGGGAGTTACTGTAATGGGCTCTGTTGTGCAAGTTGCTGAAAGGAGCTGAGCACCTTGACTCTCACTGACATGAATGGGTGCTGAGGGTGCTCAGCATATTGAGAATTCTGGAGCTTGCCATGTCTCCGACTTATGCTGCCATGGGATGATACCATTGTGCAAAGATGTTCAGATGAGACAAGGTGCTGTTGGTATGTAAACTGACATGGGTGTTAAGAAAAAACAGAAGAGATCATGTTCTCTCTACTTACACACAAGGGAGAGAATGTCCCAGATTTGTCAACTAGAAAAGGACACAACTGGTTAAGGGGGAAAAAGCATTTTCAGGTTGATAAAAGTATGACAAAGAATTGACACAATAAAGGTCAGTTTGTCAAAAGTGCTCAGCATCCACCACAAGAACCAGATTTTAAATGAGCTCAGCCTGCATCTAGGCACCTAAATGAATTGTCCAGATGTTCACGAGCATTCAGTACCAAACAGCTGGGGTTTTTGTTTTGTTTTTTTTGTGAGCAATGGGAGCTTCTGGATAGTGAGCTCTTTGGAAACCTAGGACCAAAAAACTATATAAGGTTCTGATCTGTGTGAAGGGGATTACATTAAATAAAAAGTGCATTCTTGTGCTGGCTCATGTCCGCATTTGTTTTATTTTAAAGAGCTGCTCCATAGATACCTCAGGATGCTTCTTGCAGTGACCAAAGTGCTAGATTTTGAAATTTTTACAATAAGACACATTGTAATACAAAGGGGTACATTTTAAAACTTTCTCCGTTTAGGTCAAACCCCAAAAGAGGTCACCAAAATGATCAAAAGGTACTTTTTTGTGGGACTCCCAAATGTACATACCATCAAAATCTAGTGCACAGGAATAATCTGAAATGAATCTTTTTAAAAAGGTTTTGAAGATGCTTGCCAGTAGAACACTGTGCCTCACAGCTATAATATCAGAAAAAGCCATTCAAGTTAAATTAATATATTTGGCCAGACAGCTATATTAAAATTCTTCTTGTTTTTTCTGTAATAATGGTAACCTGTGGTATGACTAGCCCTCTTCAAAAATCTGTATTATTTTTGCCTTTCTTTTGCCTGGGGTGCATCATATGGTTTTGATTTCAATGAGCTGCATTGGGCTACCTCATTAAAACAAACACTTATGCAAAACAAAAGGCTGCATATCATGACATAGTGTATGTAAGCCAGCTTTGAAGACTGCAGCGTTTCAAAGTGTGTTTGAAAAGGAGAACGTCCATCTACCCAGCTCCACTTGTATTTAACATTTGTGGATAATGTCAGAAACATTCAGTGTTTCATTAGATCCTACAGCATGGGCAAATGTTAAAAATAATACAGACTGCAAATGAACAAGAATGCTAGTAGAAAGGGGGCAGGAAAGTGGTAGGAGAGCATTTCGCTCTCTTTCTCTCTCTCTCTCTCATACACACACACACACACACTTGTGTAACAGGCGATTGGTTTCTATATCCCCAAGAAAATGTAGTATCTTTTGCCTGCACTGCTGGACAGCTCCATTTTTTCTACAATTGAACATAACACAAGGAAAGCCCTTCCCACATACAAAATTTCAAGGAGTCACCATGTCCCCATACCCCTCAAAACAGAACATCTTTGGAATGGTCCCCTCTGCACTCTCATCCCAAACAGCATGGCCTTCTGCATCTTTGTCATGAAGGCCTTCTTTATACAATGAAACACTGCTTATAGAGCAGGGTTTTTTTTCATGAAACTGAGGGTTCTGCGCCATATGAACTGTAGTCAATGCAATGGTGTAGGGAAAGCAGCATATATTAAGAGCAGTAATTTTTTACTTAGTGAGAGCTGTTTTAGGATAGATCTCCTTATAGTGTCTGTGAGATGAGGTGTTGTTTTTTTTTAAGGCTTTTTATAGTGCTTTGTCTAAAGCCATGCCACCTCAGGCTCGAACCCTATCAGATCTCATAAGACAAGCATGGTGTGGTTTGGTAAATGTATCAATGGGAATTTTAAAAGGAATACACAGAATCTGTAAGAGGCGCACGCTTTTTTTTCTGAGTCAATTTGAACCAATGTGCCACCAAGGTACTGAGGGAACTGTTGTGGTAGATGCTGGGACTCAGATTTTGAAAGATGCCTAGGGGATTTGGATGCCCAGTCTCCATTAAATTTTAATGAGCACTGGGCATCCAAATCTCTTTGGGCCAGAGTGAGATGTCCTTGTATTTATTATTATTTGTCTTGTGGTAGCACCAAGAAGCCCTAGTCATGGACCAGGACCCCATTGTGCTAGATGCGGTACTAACACAGAACAAAAAAACAGCACCCCTGACCTACAGAGCTCTGATTAATATCTTGTAGGCACAAATTGTTGAAATGTGTGACTTTTCTGTATGTACATTTTTGGTGGCTTGTTTATAAACTGTAGTGCTAAGGTTGATATTTTTCATCTAAAGCCCTCAAACTGTTTACAAGGCAAATTACATCATTGCTACTAAAGGCTTAACAGTGTTTACATCAGCTGGATTTTGAAAGATCATCAAGATGTAATAGAATCTCAGTGGTTATCACAGTTGTTTAATGTATTCCTGATTTGATGCAATTTCATTATGTGTCAGAATACTTAGATTTATGCAGGCAATGATACAAATATTTGCATATTTTAAAGAATGTTAATTGTAGGGTATTTCTAACAGACAGCCATTTTTGATCACTTTGAAATGAAGTTCATGACTCTGCAAGCAAATTAAGTAACTACTACTGGACAAAACTCAGTAGGACTTGTCAATTCCTTTAAAGCATGCTACTATTAGAGACACCAGTGGTAAATCAATAATAGTACAGAATTACCTAGGAAGCCTGTGTGTTAGGCCCTTTATTAGAAAGAACTATTGTTGAGCAACATGCCCCAGTAATTTTAAAATTAGTTACATTTTTATTTTAAGTCATTGACATAAGAGTATAAATAGCTTAGTGTAGTGGTTCTCAACCAAGGGTACATGTAGTGGTATGCAGATGTCTTCCAGATTCCAGAATCATCTAGATTACTATTTCTCAACCTGGGCATCATGACCCCCAGGGGGTCGTGGAACAGGTTAAGAGGATTGCAAGTGCAGGGCTAGCATTAGGGGGTGGCAAGCACGACAACTGCATTGGGCCCATGCCACGAATCAAAGGTGCCCCACAAATCTAAGTTACATGCTTCAGCCTCAGGAGGCAGGGCTCAGGCGTCAAACTCCTGAAAGAGATACAGTCATCTGGAAAGGTTGAGAATCACTGGCTAAATGCATTTGGAATCTGGGGGTGCAAAGGAGTGTTTCAAAGTCTAGCCCAGTGTATGTCCTCCTACCCTCACAGAAGCCCTCATTCTTGGAAGTTCTGTCCCAAAAGAGGATTAATTTTGAAAATGATAGGGAATTGAGTAATGCCACATTTGTTTCTGGATGAAGTGTTTATACAATTTCAGTCACCTATTCAAGAAACAACAATACCATGTGATTACAGGGACCAGTCATATAGCTTGGTTACTGAGTTGTAATTATCATAATGAATAGTTTATGAGCAATCCATAGACAGAAATTTGCTCACACAAAAATCTGAACAATTTCAGAGAGCAAACACATAAAAAATTGCTGTATGTTCGTGGACTATTCACAAACACGAGGGGAAAAATAAATTTACTGAATACATTGTTTGTCTCAACATGTTTGCCCAGAGCTAGCCTAAGCCCTCTCTCACCTGTTTCACATGTTATCATCCTCTGGTTTAGTCTTGCTATCTCTTAATTTTAATTTAACAGTCCTTATTAAGGCAGATTTTCAGTGTTCTTCTTACACTTAGAAGAGCATACTTAGTCTCTCTATTCAAATTCAGCAATCTGAGTGCACAAAATACAAACTATATCTTTAAAAACAACTAAACATTTTGAATGATAGGTCTTGTTAAAACACAATGAAAGCAATTTAAGTAATGCAATTCACCATCTGTAAAGCAATAGTCATTTAGGGTGAAATCCCGGCCCCACTGAAGTCAGTGGGCATTTGCACGAATAGCTAGGGTGAAATCCTGGCTCCAGTGAAGCCAATGGCAAAATTTCCACTGACTTCAATGGACCCAGGATTTCATCCTAGCTATTCATGCAAATGCTATTCCTTAACCAGGGTGACCATATTTCCCAAAGAGAAAATAAGACATCCCCAGCCGCTCACCCAAGGCCCCTCCCGCATTCTGTTGCTGGCTGGATCCCCCCTCACAGCGAGGTTGTTGCCTGGTCGCTCGAACCCTGTGGGGGGGGGGGGAAGGGAGGGAAATGATGGAACCCTGCTCCCCCTCCAGCCCTGCCTCCCCCTGCCAGGGGCTAGCATCTCCACTCACCCCCTCCACACTGCAACACACTTTTTTGACCAAAGTGGGCATTTGTCCCATTTGCTCTTACTCAGTGAGAGCGAAAGGGACAAATGCCTCCTTTTGGAAAAAAAATCATGAGGGCTGGGACAGGACTTAAAAAAGGGACGGTACTGGCCAAAATGGGACGTATGGTCACCTTATCCTTAACTAATAAGGAAGGATTTCAAATTATAATATTGGGAGGAGGTATTCAAAAGTGCCTAAGAGAGTAAGGCAGTGATCGATCCATTGCATCTAAATTAACCACTGAGCGCTTTCCTGTTGACTCCGGTACTCCACCAGAATGAGAAGCGCAAGCGGAGTCAACAGGAGAGCGTCAACTGTGACGACACTTAATCACTTAGACCTTGATCCTGCAACATACTCCATGCTGCATTCATACCAAGCAGCCCCTGTGTAGGCATAGAGCTCTGTTTGTGCTGAGTTCATTGCAGGTTCAGGGCCTTAGTCAATCAACTTGCTGGATTACTTCCAAAACACATTGGCATACCCACCAACTATCGAAAAGCATAATTACGTAATCCAATTCACTTGTGAACAGCCAAAAGGAATTAAAGTAGGTCTCATGTGACTATTTTTTTACTATAAATTTTATTAATAATTTATTTTTTTAAAATCATAATTATTTCCTCCTCTGGGTTTCCTAGTGCATTCTGTCTATCCCGTCTCAGGACAGAACTCTTTTGCAGGGCAGGGAACTCTGTATTTTGTGCAGGTGTCATCCCTGCCACTCTGGGTCACTACAGTCCTGGTGGAGCTTCCTCATCTCCCCACCATGTGGCTTGGAGGAAAATTGCAGAGAGCTGCCAGCCAAAGACTAGTAGGACCAGAAGTAGTCTAAGTCGGGACCTCTGGATTGCTGGACATTCCAGTCAAATGGAAGAAGTTCCATTTGTAGAAAGTTCTTTGACTTTCTCTGGCCAGTGATGATTGGCTATTTGCACCAACCCTTCCTACCTCCTCACTCTTTCCAATTAGCTGATCTCTTCTGAAGTCAACACACCAATAAATCAATCAATCACGCAACTAAATGTGACCCTTGCCATCATCACACTGCTTACTCTGCCTGTGTGTTCTATCCCTTCCCCCACCATGACTGACTTGTCTATTTAAACTATACTTTCTCATTCCTTGTACTCCCCTATCCATCTGACCATACTCATCTGTTATCTCTTGTCTCAGACATATACAGACGCCCCCCCGGGTTACACAAACCTGATTTACACGAATCCACACTTACGGAAAAAGTTCTATAAGCTAGAAATAGGAGGATGGTGCGGATGTTTTTTTGTGGTTATTTTGTGTGTGTGTAATTGTCGGGTATACATTTCCGACTTATGCAAAATTCGAGTTATGCAAGACGTTTCAGAACGGAATGCTTGCATAAGTCGGGGAAAGTCTGTATTGTAAGCTCTTTGGGGCAGGGATTGTCTTTTTTTCTATGTTTGTATAGGGCCTAACACAATGGGGTCCTGGTCCATACCTGAGGCTACTGGCCACTACAATAGAAATAATAAATTATAAAAGTGTGTGTATTATGCAGCACTGAACACATTATCAGAACTTAATAATAGTAATAATAATAATAATAATCTTATGCTCAACATCTCCTAAGAATTCATCATCTTTGATTAGCTTCATTAAACAATGAGATAATCAGTTCCCACATTTCTAGAAATATTTCTTATAAAGTTTTATTTTGTTTATAAATGTAACTATATAGGAATATGAGGTCAACCTTTAAATACTTCCACATCGATACAACCTAAAACAATGAAACCCCCGCAATACTTCAGTGCCCAACCTTCAGTCACCACTTGAAGATCATTACTATTGGCCCCTAGAATGAAACTGATATGTAATTATTAGGGCTGTTGATTAATCACAGTTAACTCACGTGATTAACTCAAAAAAATTAACTGCGATTAAAAAATTAATCGTGATAAATCAGATTGCTGAACATTAGAATACCAACTGAAATTTATTAAATATTTTGTTTTTCTACTTTTTCAAATATATCTATTTCAATTACAACATAGAATACAAAGTTTACAGTGCTCACTTCATATTATTTTTATTACAAATATTTGCGCTATAAAAATCATAAAAGAAATAGTATTTTTCTATTCACATCATACAAGTACTGTAGTGCAATCTCTTTATCATGAAAGCTGAACTTACAAATGTAGAATTATGTACAAAAACCCCTGCATTAAAAAACAAATGTAAAACTTTAGAGCCTACAAGTCCACTCAGTCCTACTCACTATGAGAAATACGTTTGTTTCCATTTATGAGAGATAATGCTGCCCACATCTTCATTACAATGTCACCTGAAAGTGAGAACAGGCATTTGCATGGCACTGTTATAGCTGGTGTCACAAAATATTTACATGCCAGATGCGCTAAAGATTCATAGGCCTCTTCATGCTTTGACCACTGTTCCAGAGGACATGCTTCCATCCCGATGATGCTTGCTAAAAAAGTAATATGTTAATTAAATTAAATACTGAACTCCTTGAGGAATAATTGTATGTCTATTGCTCTGTTTTACTTGCATTCTGCCATATATTTCATGTTATAGCAGACTTGGATGATGACCCAGCACATGTTGTTTGTTTTAAGAACACTTTCACTGCAAATTTGACAAAACGTAAAGAAGAAACCAATGTGAAATTTCTAAAGATAGCTACAGCACTCAACCCAAGATTTAAGAATCTGAAGTGCCTTCCAAATTCTGAGAGGAACGAGGTGTGGAGCATGCTTTCAGAAGTCTTAAAAGAGCAACACTGATGCAGAAACTACAGAACCCGAACCACCAAAAAAGAAAATCAACCTTCTGCTGGTGGCATCTGACTCATGATGATAAAATGAACATGCGTCGGTCTACACTTCTTTGGATGATTATCAGCATGGATGCATGTCCCCTAGAATGGTGGTTGAAACATGAAGGGACATATGAATCTTTAGTGCATCTGGCATGTAAATATCTTGTGACACTAGCTATAATAGTGCAATGCACATGCTTGTTCTCACTTTCAGATGACATTGTAAACAAAAAGTAGGCAGCATTATCTTCTGCAAATGTAAATAAACTTGTTTGTCTGAGCAAATGGCTGAACAAGAATTAGGACTGATTGGACTTGTAGGCTCTAAAGTTTTACATTTTTTTTTAATGCAGGGGGTTTTGTACATAATTCTACATTTGTAAGTTCAACTTTCATGATAAAGAGATTGCACTACAGTACTTGTATTAGGTCAACTGAAAAATACTATTTACTTTGTTTTTCACAGTGCAAAAATTTGTAATAAAAATAAAGTGAGCACTGTACACTTTGTATTCTGTGTTGTCATTTAAATCAATATATTTGAAAATGTAGAAAACATCCAAAATATTTAAATAAAGGGATTCCATTATTGTTTAACAGCACGATTAATCGTGCGATTAATCGCAATTAATCCTCTTAACTGCATGATTAATCACGATTAATTTTTTAATCGCCTGACAGCCCTAGTAATTATTGATTCTGTCATCACTTTGAAGTCCCTACACATACTAAACAGAGACTTTCTAGTGCTCATTTCGCTGAGGTATTTCAGAAAACAATCCTATGAAAACTTTGCCTGTGGACAGAGGTCTCTATATCAGCCTGGATGTGTAATGGGTTTACACCTACACATATGTGACACAGATCCTTAACATCAATGTTCAAGTAGATTTTTTTTCTTTTTTGCAAACTATTTGCTTGTCATAAATGAAATAATGTCTTAAGTTCTACCACATGCAGAGTGAGATAGATAGAGGAAATTCTACCGCCAGCCAAGTAAGTCACACTTTTGGCTCTAGAATAATTTTCCTGGGTCTATAAAGCCAAAAACTCAAATACTAGCAGTCCTACTGCTATAGGCAGGAATTCCAAGATTGAATTCTTATTAAAATAAAGTCATTTAAGCTTACTCAAAACACACACACACACACACACACACACACACACACACATACACTAGATTGTAATGCTTACACTAACTGTAAAGCATACAATAGTGAGAATGCATACTATATGAACATAAGTCAAGAGAGGAACAGAGTGACACATTCATCAAGATCACTAGCAATATACAGTAAAGCATCTGAAAGCATGAACTCACTCTCCAGTTTCTTGCGTGGTGGAGGGGCAGTGTTTATATGCACCTATCCTATTCAACACAATTCCCCTCACTGTGTGATGGTCCTCATTCTTGAAGTCTCTCACAATAAAAGCCTTCAGAAGAGGACAGCTAGCTCCAGTGGAAAGTTCCTGGATTATAGGAACTCAGAGACTAAAAATATGTTTTGGAGAGCTTTCTGTCATATATTTTACTAGATCATAAGACTTTGCATACTTTTTAGAATAAAAACATCATTGCTGAAAAGGAACTGTTGATTCATTTCCTCAAAATACAATTTTCCTTAGCATAGAGCACAAAGTTTGTAGCATCTATGCAGACCAGACCAAATCGTTCAGTCCTTAACTCAGGCAAATATCCCATTTATTTTAATGGGAGTTTTGATGAAGTGAGAAGTGAGTTAGAACTGCAGAACTGACCCAGTATTTGCAGATATTTGAACGGATCACAAACAAAAACAAAATAGCTCTCTGGCAAACCAACAATCCAACACTATCTTGGATGCCTAAAATATGAAATCACAAATTTCTTTCATATCTTAAAACAGAGACAAAGCCAAAAACTATCAAAGTGACTATCATGGCAGTTTTTGAAATCTATTCATAGAACGTATACAATCTTTAGTGCATTTATCCTCACAACACCCAGGCAAGTTAGGGAGCATTGATATCCCCATTTTACAGATGGGACTGAGGCACAGAGAGACTAAGGGCTTGTCTACGTTACCCACAGGATTGACGGACAGCAATTGATCCAGTGGGGGTCAATGCGATAAACTGACCGCCGAGCACTCTCCTGTCGACTCTGGTACTCCACTGGACCAAGAGGCGCAGGCGGAGTCAATGGGGGAGCGTCAGCTGTTAACTCATTGCAGTGAAGACACCGTGGTGACTACATTGACTTCAGCTATGTTATTTACATAGTTGAAGTAGCATAACTTGGATTGCTCCTCCCCAGTGGAGACCAGTGACTTGCCCAAGGACACACAGGAAGCCAGTGACAGTGCAACAAACTGAATCCATGTCTCCCAACTCCCACGCTAGTGCCCTAGCCACTAGACCATACATCCAGTCTTCTCATTATCAAACATCTTTTACTTAAAATCAACATAAAGAGGTCACCATGGTTATGCCCCCTTCCTAGCTTCTGCAGTCTACTCTCTGGGCTGGGGTGCCCTTCCATGTGTCCACTTGGTGAAAGCAAGGATATGTCTATTTTGTTTTCTGTCATCCTAAAACGAACTAATGTGGACTCTGAATGTGGCCTTTTTTTTTTTTTTTTTGGCAATGTGGTATAAAAGTGGGAAGCATTATTAAGGACAGACAGTGGCAGAGGTGAGAATAGGAGTCAGGACGTTCTGAACTGTGTGCTCATTCCTAGATTTTGGGGCCATTTTCTTCTGGCAGCTGCTGCATAATTCATAAGTGTGAATTTGAATGGAAGTGGCTTCTGAAGTTCTTGAAAACCTTTATAGAGCGAAAAAAATACTTAGGGGCAGCTCATCAACTGGTGTATATTAGTGTAATACCACAGAAGTCAATGACGCTAAATGCCAGTTTACACCAGTTGAGAATCTGGCCCTTAATCGGAAACGTCATCAAAAATGTTAAAATCTGTATAATTGTTCCAATTTAGCAGAAGTTTTGCAGTTTAAATTATGGTTGAACACTTGCCATGTTAGATCATGTTAGAACTGGCTCCATTTCAGTGATGAGTGAAGTGATTCCTATAAAAATAGTTTGTAAAGCAATCTGGGATTCCTTCAGGATAAAAACTACACTATAAATGTAAGTTATTTACCATATATTGCAAATAGCAAAGAATGCCTCCTTGTCCGCAAAAATTTCACATCTGTAGGAGGCATATGAATACTAGTTAGCAATGATACCATCAATGTAAATAATGAGGTTGTGAATTTGAATCCCTTTAAGAGAAACTTGGTTCTTTCTTTTTTTCAAAGAACTGATTCACATGTATTTACTTAACAGGCTCAGCCAAGCACTGACAGAGCACTAAAGCAGAATATTCTATACTCTTAAAATTACAGGATGGTTATATATGCTTTCTAAAATTGCTTGTAAACCTATAAGTACTAGTGAAATGAAAATTACTACATAAAATAGAGTTCTGTACCTTTTAAAAGTATCATGTCCCATGAGACCAAAAGCTACATTTTTCACATTCCCCAGGAATCATGAAAACACAGCCGCCATCTTGAATTTTGTAAACCTAAAGAGCTAATTCCTGTGGCTTGGAAAGCATCACTGTGTATTAGAACCACAGATTTTATTGTTCAAAACACATTTTAAAACTGTAAAACTTGCCATTGTGATTACTCAGATGGACCTAATCCAAGATAGTAGCTGTAAATATATTTGGTGAGATTTTTCACTATCTATTTTATTGTTATGGCTGAGGGTAGCAAGTGTCTATTCCTTTTCAATATAGAAGCCCCTTAAAGAGTGAATATCTCTCTCCACTAGAGAAGCAGTCAGCCTATACGTATACAAGTCATTTAGCGTCAAGTTCAGGAAAAAAGTATTTGCAAAGAACAAAGGGAGACTGAGCTAAAGAGGGCTTCATAACTAAAGACCTTACCTAAGGGACATCGTGAACAGATAGAACTAATCAGAGATAAGATTTCGCACTGTAGAAAGTGAAAATCTTCACTCTAAATCAAGAAACAGGTGCCTCTTAGAAGGATGGTGACACTGAGTGAGCAGTTATAGCCATATAGCTTCACTGATTCAAACCAAATAGAATACCATGGATGATCTGATTCAAATCACTTAGGTTGATCAGATGTAATCAAAAGCAGAATTTGGGATGGTCTGCATAAACTAATTGTAATGGAGACTGTTTGAAAGAAAAGTGTGGTATTGGTATTATGTAGGTTTCTTAAGAAAAGATATGATATTGGAGCACAGGTTAGCTTGGGAGACTAGAAATGGGACATATAGCCTTCCACAAAGTTATTTTAAATCCAGCTCAGTTCAGTATTGAACAAAAGTTGTTACCAGCAGATGGCTGGCTATTCAGTGGCTTATACAACATGCATGTGACAGTCTTGGATCAGTTCCCAATGAGCAGGTATCTAGATCTCAGAAACCGCCACTGTAATTATACCCACTGTTGGCAAACATAGTATAGATAAAGAGATAGAATTACCCTTTCACCTCTGCCAATGTTTGTTTCAGGTCAGGAGTGAAGCATACTGGCAGAGCCACTAGAGTTGGCCTGAAAAATGGAAATCCCTTTCTGTAAAACAAGTTCACGTTGGGGGCTGGGGCTGGGGAGAATTGTCCCAACCCAGGACAAAATGTCAAAATACATTTTTTAATTTTTTTTTATAGGAAGAGTTTTCAAGAAAAAAATCTATTTGGGAGAACAGAAGCAGAATTTTTCAGTTTCCCCACTGTCCACTAGAAATTGACAAGAGCCTTCCAGCTCAGATGCCAGGGAGGCGGAGAACTAGCATGTTCAGCCTTCTCACCTACCCCCAGCTCTGCAGCTGGAGATGCTGAGTACCTAGGCTCTCCGCCTCTCTAGGCCCAGGGCTAGGGAGAAGGCTGAGAGTTAGAGAGTTAAGGAGTCAAAGCACTCAGCCTTGGCAGCCCTTGGGAAAAACTTGCCAGTTTCACCAGGCAGAAGATGAAATTGACAAGAACCTTCCAGGCAGGCAGCAGGGGAGCCATTATTTCAATGCTCCCAAAGGAAAATCAAAATTTTTCTGAAAAACTGAAATTTAAAAAATTTTAAGTTTCAGTTTTACAAAAAGGGCATATTTGTTGGGAAATCATTCTGATGAACCAATTTTGACCCACTCCAACAGCAATTTTAGGAAGCTTGCACTGCCAATGACTGCTCTGTATTTGTTCTGTGGATAAATAGAGAACTTTAGTGTCCGATACTGTCAGTCTGATGTCTTTCCTGAGCACTGAATTCAGACACAAAGACATGCTATCCAAGTGGAAACTTCATACTGAAGAAAAAAAATCCTGTGGGAGCCACAAGTAAACCTCAAAGCTCGTTTTAAAAGACATTCTTTAAGATCACATGAAAACCTGGCCAAAGAGGTTACAACAAAAAAAAACCAAAACAACAACAAAAAAAAACTCTGAAAGAAAAATTGAGGTTATAAGTTAAGTTGATTATGGATGAAATTCAGACTTGGGTTACTAATATGTCACTGAACAGCAACTATTCAGTACTTTTGTTTTATATCCCACTTCTCTATTCCTGAATCCATAGAAGTAAAATAGGTCATTTTTACAGGGCTAAGAGACAGCAAATGCAATCACTGATAATCAGAATTCTCCTCTGCATCAAACTGAGTCCAACATATTTTCATATTTAAAAAACAACACTATACAAGTATGATTCTCTGTAGCAGTAGCTGGTTCCATACCCATCCCACTCAACAAACGCATTAACAACCAGATAAACACAACAGACAATGATAGTGGCATCAACAGCAAGTATGGCATTATTATGATGATTATTAATCAAGTGCAACTGCAGTGTGTGGGTGAGTGACTGAGTGCACTGGTCAAGGTAGATCCACAGGGCACCCCTCTTTTTCGCTTCCCTGGAGCTCCAGTCAGAAATGTAACATTGCATATAGCTGCATTACATTTTGAAGCTTCCCTTCTCTGCCACCTACACACACTACAGCTGGACTCCCCATTGAAGTGGCAGCATGGTTCCACAGAAGCCCTTAAGAAAGTCTTCTATTGAGAAGAATATGCACTCATGGGGGGAGGTTAAAGTTCTGTCATGAATTCAAAGCTGGTTTAACAGAGTAGGAGGCCAACTTTGAATATGGAAGGAGGTTAAGAGTGGTGTGCCCAAAGATCTGTATCAGAATCCATGTTTAATATATTTCTTGAAATCCCAGTAACGTGTATGCATGGCTCAAATTGTTTTATGCAATGTGAGTTACTTTACACTTAACTACCTTCAATTTCATCTGTCCCCATGCTGCCCTATCATCTGACTTTGTGAAGATTTGACCTTTGGAATTTCCTCACTGTTCATTTAATTTTGACTAACCTGAATAACTTTGCATCATCTGCACATTTTGCTATCTCACTGCTCACTTACTTTTCCAGATAATTAGTAAATATATTAAACAATACCAGTCTTAGGGCTAGTCTACACTGGCAATGCTAAAGCACTGCTGCTGCAGCGCTTTAACGTGGCTTATGTGGTCGCAGCACAGCAAAAACCCACCTCCACAAGAGGCGTGGCTCCCAGCACTGGTGCACTGTTTACACTGGCACTTTACAGTGCTGAAACTTGCTGCACTTGGGGGGGTGGGGGAGGGGCTGGAGGAAGAGGGTCAGTTTCACACTCCTGAGTGAGAAAGTTACAGCACTCTGTTCCTGCTCTCTAGTCCTCTGGATCAGTGGTTCTCAAACTATTGTACTAGTGACCCCTTTCACACAGCAAGCCTCTGAGTGCCCCCCCCCCACTTATAAATTAAAAATAAATTATATATTTAACACCATTACAAATGCTGGTGGCAAAATGGGGTATGGAGTAGAGGCTGATCGCTCGCAACCCCTCATGTAATAACCTCACGACCCCCTGAGGGGTTCTGACACCCAGTTTGAGAACACATGCATCTGAGGAAGTGGGTATTCACCCATGAAAGCTCATGCTCCAATACGTCTGTTAGTCTATAAGGTGCCACAGGACTCTTTGTCGCTTTATACATTGTTAAAATCATAGGCCAATATCCTTTTCCTCCTCCTTGCCCTGCCGAGGGGGAACCAGCCAACTGCAGCAACACTCTCTGACCCAGCTCTGAAGCCCTAATCCTAGCATGACCAGAAGGCAAAATCCGGCAGAAGGGAGTCCACCCCGCACTCAACTCGGAGCAGCAGCCCCGGCAGCTCCTGTTCTATAGGGTTGTGCACGGGGTCGCAACCCCACTCAGGTTTGGCCTGGCTGCCTGAAAGCGTGGCTGGGTCAAACTGAAGCAGTACTATGAATCCATGCACTAGGAGCCAGGAGTTGGACCCAGCCTTTTAGGACAGGAGCCGCAGAAGTTACCACTGCATGGTGATTTCTTAAAAATCATGGACACAAAGATAAGTCACAGACAAAGAGAAAAATCACAGTATCCGTATCATTTTCCCCACTGTGACAAACCTGCAGCCCTAATGATCACAAATGGCTTTATTTTGCCTTAAAATCTATGAAATAACTGTGATGACTTTCAGAATTAACCTTTATTTTGCATCTCTTGGTTTAAATAAAGATAACAGCAGCCAGCATGCAACCAAAGTTTCAGGTCCAAATACATGTGTAGCCTCCTTAAAGCACTTCTTGCCTTCTCCCCCACCCTGCCCCCTTCATTTTATTAGCACTTTCAATGGAATCCATGTGGAAAAAGCAGTGCAGGATGGACAATTCATATGTGTGCCATGCTTTGCACACAATAAACCTGCTGCTGTGCTGCTGCTCCTGGAATTTTTAAAGGAATGACAGTATTGTAGACAGTATTGTATATCTTCCGCCAGAGGCTGGCAAAATCTTCCCTAATTCTAGACACCTGCAAAATTTGTAAAACGGAGGGGTCGGGGTAGCGGTGAATGTATGTGAAGGAAGCTACTATTCATATACAAACAGGAAGAGCCAGTTCAATATAACTCAAACTAGAAAAAGGCATTCAAAAAAGGCATTGGAATAACAAAAGGGCATCAATGGACAGATGGGGGCACAAGCAATAGGCACAGGAGACTACATTGCTGGGAATAAACAATGTGAAATTTTCAACGAGACTCCAAGCCACATGAAACTTGGGGTTAATTGCAAATAGGTTCTCCTTATCAATGAAGAGGGGTCGAGTTTTAGGTACTGCGAAGGGGAATTATGGTTTGATACTAAATCTAAGCAAAATTCAGTGACTTAAGCACTGAATCAGGCAAAACTGTGGTTTTGGCTGAGTACCCTTTTCGATGGTTTTGATAAGCACTAGAGTGGTACAAATGTAAAATTAGATAATCCTTGAGAATCCCTCCTGAGAATGCAACAGCCTCAGACAGATGATTGGAGTCTGTTGGCAAGTCTGACAGCGTCATAGGAATTTTCTAAAATTAAAGAGACCTTTCAGATACTTCTCAACACAGTTTTCCCAGTGATGGAATAGGATTAGCACCTGGATGAAGAGCAGCTGGTGAAACCAAATCCAGGTCTGAGAGATATGATGGGCAGAGGAAAATATCTTAACATAAGAACATAAGATTGGCCATACTAGGTCAAACCAATGGTCCATCTAGCCTAGTATCCTGTCCTCTGACAATGGCCAGTGCCAGTTGCTTTAGAGGGAATGAACAGAACAGGGAGATTTTGAGTGATCCCGTGTCATCTAGTCCCAGCTTGTGGCAGTCTGAGATTTAGGGACACCCCAAAGCATGGAGTTGAGTCCATGCTCATCTTGGCTAATAGCCACTGATGGACCTGTCTTCCGTGAACTTATCTAGTTCTGTTTTGAACCCAGTTATACTTTTGGCCTTCACAACATCCCCTGGCAATGAGTTCCACAGGTTGGCTGTGTGTTGTGAAGAAGTACCTCTTTTTATCTGCTTTAAATCTGTTGCCTACTGATTTCATTGGGCAACCCCAGGTTCATGTGTTATGTAAAATGGTAAATAACACTTCCCTATTCACTTTTTCCACACCATTCATGATTTTATATAGACCTCTATCATATCCCCACTTAGTGGTCTCTTTTCTAAGCTGAACAGTCGATCTTTTAAATGTCTCCTCATACAGAAGCTGTTCCAAATCCCTAATAATTTTTGTTGCTCTCTTCTGTATCTTTTCCAATTCCAATATATCTTTTTTTGAGATGGGGAGACCGGATGGCCCCAAGTACTTGTAGTCCAGCTTCATGGATGTACAGATGGATTACAGGTTTGGGTGGACAGCCAAACCTTAAACTCTACCTTAAGGTTAGGGATTGGCTGACAGTGTCGGTTGGCATGACACTTCTAAGCTGTCTTCACCTCTTCAACAATGGCTCGAAAAAAGCAAGAGCAGGGAATGCAAGCAGGCTGAAGTAGACACTGGAACAAGGGCAAGCACAGCTGAGCTGTGGGCATACAATAAATTGATCTGCACTGATCGTGGCCACTCGGTCAGTTCCAAGGCAGTGTAGCTGGACTAATTGATTGCCCAGTAGTGAAGCCAGTCAGGGAGCAGGCCAGCAGCTGGCCATAACTGGTCTGGTCCCTGACAGCATCCTACTTACCTCTACAGGTCATATGTTTCTATGACAACTCTCAGAATGCTCAGCAAAATATCTACATCTGGAATTTTGGTTCTCATTGAAATCACAAGACTTCTCATAACTCCTGTTAAACCGACAACCTAACTGAAAAAATGATACATGGACAATCTATGTCATTTTTGTTTGCTTATTGCAGCCATAGTTCTTTTTGTGTATTTTCTGATTGCCTTTCCACAGTAAATTGTAACCAACATTGATATAAAGTAGCTCTGGTACCCACTGTCTGACATTTTACCAAAATATGCTCTATGAAAGTTTTCCTGTACCTGGGGGGGTCTCGCTTTCTCTAACAACAGGAAGTACAGCAGCCTTGGCTTATCAAGGACCAGTGAACGTGAGGATAGTAACATTTGAATGTCAGAATCAATTTATGTCAATTGATTCTGGGGCCTCACAGAAGATTTACAGTCAAGATGAGCAACCATACAATTTATCTCATTAAAGTAATGTTGATTCACAGATGCTCTGCCTCTCTTTTGTGATTATCATTTCAAGCCAGTAGTGCATGACATTTTCTCTGTTACTAAACCTTCTGAAGTCAGAATCCAACAAAGAGCTCCATGCAGGTGGGCTCTGTCCCTCACCCCATGAGTCCCACTGAAAGCAATGAGGCTCTGCATCCCAGTGCCCATGTGGAGCTCACTGTGGAAGTAGGGCCACAGAAACCAAGCATAACAGAAAGAACGCCAAGACTTGTCTGCTTGTAGCAAGCGGCATGGTCTCCCCCTCTCCCACGATTGACAGGAAGAGAACCATGACTGCCCCCTGATGGGCAGAACTGGGACACACAGGGTTGCTGGAAGCAGAGGGACAGGACAGGAACTGGAACTATAAAAGGCAGGCCCTCCAGCTCAGTTGGGGCAAGGAGCAGGACCCCTCATCCCACCCACCCATCCCTGTTGCTGGAGCCCAGACCTGACAGAGGCCACTATACTGCCAGAGACCTGGAGGAGCTTCTGGAGCTGCCAGACACTAGGGACATTGAGGAGCTGTTGGGGCTGCCGCTAGCCGTATACCCCAGCAAGGCGAACGACACATAGGAAGGAGCCCAGGGAAACCAATTAGGGTTTGGTTGTGTTACTGACTGTAAGCCAGCCAGTGCATTGTGGCCGGATTTCCCCGCTGACCCAGTGGCAGACCACTCCACCACTATTAGGGCCCTGGGCTGGGACGCAGTGGAGTGGGCGGGCCTATGTCCTCCTACCACCCCACCATCAGGGGTGGTAGCCTCTCCACCTTTAGGCCAGGAGGACTGCATTGGTCTGACGCCTGCCTAAGCTAGGATGCCAGATTGTTTCGCTGACTCTCCCATCAGAGAGCTCATCTCCCCTAGACTGCTTGGTTGTTAGGCCTAACCGTAGGCCAGAACCTTTACCTGACTGCTGCCCTCCCCAACTGAGGGCCTTGGACAGATAGACTCACTACTGCTCTGCCTGACAGCAGGCCAGACCCCTTCAGCTGATTATGGCCCCATCATAATTGAAGATGCTAGACCTAGAGACGTGCCGCAACCCTCCCTGACTGCAGGCCAGACCCATTAACTGTGAGTTGCCCTGCTCTGGCAGTGTCGGGGCTACCAGATCCAATTGCTGCCTGGCCTGGACTGAAGGCCAGCACTGATTAACTGTTGACTAATTTCCCCCTCAACAGAGTGGCTCTAGGAGCATTACAGCGAGGGGGTGTGGTCTCCCCTCTTGATTGATTGGGAAAGAACCATGACCACTCTACACTTCTATAATAATTATCTGTGTGTATGCAACACATATTATACTTAGTAACTCAAAGCTCTTGCTTTCAAATTACAAATGCCATCAGTAATTTAGTTTTCCATATAATGGAGGGAGGAGAAGTAAATTTTATTTATTTATTTATGTAAGCTTAAATTATGTTGATTTATTTTGATTGTCACTTCAAATATATTTCTGGATTAATAACTGACATATCTGAATGAAAAAAGAGGTCATGTTGGGTTAGGAATTGGTGGAGGGAGACCAGAAGAGATCCCAATCAGTTTTGAAGATGTACTTTGTCAACTCTGGACCCAATTGGCAAAATAACACAAGTTATTCTTCAGTTTATTAGAGCTGATCTGAAACATTTTAATAAAAGTGTATGTCATTGTTTATCCTGAGGCATGCCAGTGTTAAAGCTGATAGGTAAGTTTAAGCTAAAGCTTAAGTTAAATGAATTTGTACTTGGAAGATGCACAGAAAGATACATAAATAACAACAACAATAAGCACTATGTCTAGAATTAGTAATAAAATTAAAAAACCCAAAGCATTCTTCAAAACTACACTATTGTATTTTTAAAAGTCTGGTAACCTTAATTTCATCATTGAAATTTGATTTCTTTTTAAATATTTTTCCCTCACAGTCCTTGCCATAGGATACATCCCAACATCTGGATAACAGAATCCATGCTGACAGACTAATGCACATGTGGAAGAGTGTGCCTGCTACTTCGCTGCTCCTCAGAACAGACATACTGTCTCTGTCTCTGACTGTCTGTGTCCCCTCTTTATTAAAAAAAAATAAGACTGCACATGTCTCTGGTCTGAATGTGACCAGCCTGCAATATTGCATTCTTTCTACATGGAATGTCTGGTTTAGGTGATACCAAGTGATCCCTACCCTAGATTTGGATGTTTGATGGATTATTAACTAGCACATCTGGCTCTCTCCATAGGAGGGTGAGTTCTGCACAGCCGCAGGAATTTCTTTCATACACCATTTTTATTAGCTTTTCAAAAGAATAGGGATTACCACTGGAAAGGAAGACATCAAGGGCATTTGCTGAGATATTGGTCCCCTACCTGTTTACCTCATAAAAAGAAATCTGTCTTTCTTTCTTAAGAATTAATATTTTTCACTTTTTATACCAGCCCTTATTGTTTCCTCATATTTGACAGGTCCATTTCATTGAGAAATGGCTCATGATTTGTGATCTTATGACAGCTGTAAGTAAAACGTGTTTTCAGAAAACCCGGAAGACAAAGGAATCTAGAGATGGGGCAATCTTAAAGTACTCATCTCAGATACTGTTCTTCCCATGTAAACCAGACTTCCACAGACTTCATACCCACAGACATCACAAGATAAAAAATGAGGTAGATTCAGTGGAAAGAGAGGAACGAAATAGTAGCTCAAGAAAGCACATTTGTTTACTTAGAGTTAGTCTACACAGTTTAGTTACACTGGTATAAGATAAAATGTTAAAGTGCTATAATTATATTGGTGTAACTCCCCGTGTGGATGATCTTATGCAGGTACAAGATGACCTTTTTCAATGACCTTAGTTAATGTCATTTTGGAAGTGGCTTAAAATAAGCTGAAAATAGTCACTTATATACCGGAATAAGAGTATTCACATGGGGGACTTATACCAATGTAACTATAGCACTTTAACTATACTTATATAATTAATCTTGGAGTTAAATGTTTAATTTTATAATTGCTTCTGTTGTGTGCATTTGTTATTTTGTATCTTATTATCCTGTAATAAGTTAAAGTATATTTTCTTCTGTCTGAGTTAATGATGTCTGTTGAGAAGTATCATGTTCTGTTAATGGATTGGCTAGAACACTGCAAGAATACAGTTAAGGGAGAGAATTTTAAAAGTGCAACTGGTTTTCTGATGCTGTAAATGCAAATCAGGCAGTTTCCTGCCAAAAGTTCACTTCTCTGTTTAGTTTTTCTAATGAAATGAATTTAATTGCTCTGCTCTTGAAGCCTGATATAATCTTTTCCTTGACTTTGACTGAGTTTGGATCAGCCTCTTAGAGTATGTCTGCACAGAAGCTGGGAGGTGCACACACACGTAGCTGGGGCTGAAGTGCTAAAGAGAGCAATGTGGCTGCATTTCATTGTATGCCAGCTGCCCAAGTACATACCCAGAGAGTTGGGTGGAATTGCACTGGGGAGGCTAGTCCAAGCTGCTGCATGTGCTGCTGCAGCCACATTGCTGTTTTTAGTGCACTAGTCTGAGCAAAGCTAGCGTATCTATCTACCCATGCTGGAAATTACACCTCTCAGCTGCTATATAGATATAAGCAGTCTTGTTGACTTCAGTGTGCAGTCATGTGCCTGAGCAAAGAGTATTTGTGTGAGCAAGGGTTTAGAGGATCAGGCCTCATGGTAGAAGAGTTATGTGAGATCTGGGAATGGTTACCTTCAGGGACCAAATGGTCTTTCCTATCCCTAAATGTTCCCTGTTGATGAGGAGCAGTAAGACATGTATGCATGCAGATGTGAGTTGTGTTTATTGACTCCTGATTAAAACAAATACAGTACAACATATTCTTTATAAACAGGATCCCTAGTATTAAAGGTTTTATACTGTTAGAACACAGCGGTAGCTCTGTTGGATATAGGAATTCTGAAGTTATGTAGAATTCTTAGAGGCTATTATTCGCATCTGTTACCTTTACCAGATTTTTGGTTCCTGGAAAACTTATACCCAGGACAAGGGTATGGTGAAACAAAAACTGTGATGGTTCATCATGGAATAACCTTAATGAACCATATTTATTTCATTTAGTAATAGCATTTCACTTAAAATAATATTTTACTGAATTTGAAATAGCAGATTTCAATGTCTCTCAAAACCCTACTGTTATGAGAGCGGGTGCTAATGACCGCCATTAAATCGGTCTTTAATCCAAAGACAATCACACACCTTGTTAAAGTTAAAGCATGTGCCAAGCACTCTTTCAGACTCAATGAGAAAAAGAATTGAGCCCCTTTTATGTAGTAAAGACAGCTGGAAACAATGGAGGGACTGCTCAAGGCACATGGAAGGTCAGAGCTAAACTGGATGGGCTGAGGGGGTTGCTAGGTTGCAAATACAGGGACTAAGGCTTAGATTCACTGTAGACACCTATGTCCAACTTTTAGATGCCACAGATATTCTCAAAAACACTGCTGAGCTTCTGCTAACCCTGTAGATGCCTAAATTTCTGCCAGTAGCCATGTGCAAACCTGAAGAAGTCCTGAAGCCAGCCCACAGCTATTAAGCTGCTTGGAACTGTAATGCAGTGGCATTTCAGACTAGACATTCCTCTGCCTATGTTGCCCACAAGTCCCGATCCAGCCTTAATTGTTTGATTTGCTAACTTTTGATTGCTTGACTTAGTGACCTCAATTTTTTTAATCATTTTTTGTGTGTAATTTCTTACATTTTTAGAAAAGCAAATTAAAAAAAAACAATAGAATTTCTATCATGTGGAACCATACTGACATCCACATGGGTCATCAGCAGGGCTGGAACCTTTAGATTCACAGCAAAACCCTGCCATGTGAGCTAGCACTGTAACTGAAAACAGTAGCAGGTTGTCATCCTCTGTGTGGCCGCGAATTAGAAGAGGATGAGACATATAGTTTGTCAGGAATGATGAGACTCAGGAATCTGAGGTTGCATTCCAGGTTCTGGAAGGAAGTGTTCTCTAGTGGATGCAGTCCCCTCTGCCTCTGTTCACCTCACTCCTGACCCCTTCTGCTTCCAGGGAGTAAAGAACATAATCCTATATCATTAATGCAGCAGCTTTCCTCCCACTCCCCTGCAGTCTGTCTCTGTCCCAGTCTTCTCTCTTCTTCCCCCACTGTGGTCCATTCTCCCCACAGCTTAGCCATCCCAGTCAGACTCCATCCTCTTTGGTTTCAAAACCATAGTCCTCTACAATATGAACGGAAGGAGAACCTCCATCAGTTGTAATAACATTTGAAAGTATCTGATTCCATCCAACACAGGACAGTGGAAAACATACATGCTAGCCAGTGCATTAAAAATGCATTAAGTACTTTGCAGCATGCCCCTTCCTGCTTATGAAAGAGATAATTGTTGTTTAAAAGTGGTTGTATTAAAGGAGGTAGCCGTGCTATTTGTCCCCAGAACAATAGAGATTAAAGTCTCTAGACCAGCTTCTATCAAAATAACATGCTTCCCTTTGAACATGTCATTAGCACTGTTTTCCATCTGGCTGTTGGCAAAGATCTTGAATTTGCTCAGAAATGCTGAAAGTTCATCAATTACAGCACACAGAAGCCATTATTTCTCGTTTCTTTTACTAATATGATGTTTTCTTGGGGATAGGGGGGCGGTGAGGCTGGTGAGAAAAAGAAAGAAAGAAAGAAAGAAAGAGTTTGACCGCTGTAATCTCTATGGCAACAATTATGTCTCAGTCCTGAATGCAAAATGATGTAAAGCGTAACCTCATCTTTGAGAGTAAGGAGGAACCAGTATCCAGATACATGTAAGAATGTCAAAATAACCATTGTAACTCACCTTTGTTGACAGGTGAGTTACATGTAAGTAACTAACATGTAAGATAACTCCATCTGAGGCATTAGGAGGTACAGTGGAGGGATAATGTACCAGACTTTACCACCAGCAGATTGGGGAGTCACATGAATGAACCAAATTATGGAGCTCTGTCAATACTGCACTTCACCCACATTCACTGCTAAACCTAGTCCTCGCCAATATCTCTTCCTTTCATGAGCACTCAAAATAAACCATCAATATCATTCAGAACATTCAAAGAAAAAATTCAGTTTAGGAAAAATAAAGGCACAACAACTGTGATCTGGCTGGCAGCATTGGGAAGAGGGTTAGGAGATTTAAAACAGACTCATTACACCACTTGTAAAAGTAGAAAAGTAGAAAAAGTGTTGCCAGCATAAACATTAATGTTTGCATATAAGGCCTGGTCTACACTACGTGTTTAAACCGAATTTAGCAGCATTAAACCGATTTAACCCTGCACCCGTCCACACAACGAGGCCCTTTATATCGATATAAAGGGCTCTTTAAACTGATTTCTGTACTCCTCCCCAACAAGAGGAGTAGCGCTGAAATCGGTATTGCCATTTCGGATTAGGGTTAGTGTGGCCGTAAATCGATGGTATTGGCCTCCGGGCGGTATCCCACAGTGCACCATTGTGACCGCTCTGGAAAGCAATCTGAACTCGGATGCACTGGCCAATTAGACAGGAAAAGCCCCGTGAACTTTTGAACTGCATTTCCTGTTTGCCAGCATGGAGCTCTGATCAGCACAGGTGGCGATGCAGTCCCAAATCCAAAAAGAGCTCCAGCATGGACCGTAGGGGAGATACTGGATCTGATCGCTGTATGGGGAGACAAATCTGTTCTATCACAGCTCCGTTACAGAAGACGAAATGACATAGCATTTGAAAAAAATCTCCAGGCTATGATACAGAGTCCACAGCACAGTGCTGCGTGACAAGTGTAACGGAAAGCCAAAGAATCAAATGGACGCTCATGGGGGGAAGGAGGGGGTACTGTGGACTCCAGCTATCCCACAGTCCCCACAGTCTCAGAAAAGTATTTGCATTCTTGACTGAGCTCCCAATGCCTGTAGGGTCAAACACATTGTCCGGGGTGGTTCACGGTATATCTCGTCAATATACCTCCCCTTCCCTCCCCCCCCCCCCGTGAAAGAAAAGGGAAAAAAATCATTTCTTAACTTTTTTGAATGTCACCCTATGTCTACCGCATACTGCTGGTAGACGGGGTGCTGCGGCACTGAACAGCAGCATCCTCTCCCCTCCCCTCCCCTCCCCGGTGGCAGACAGTACAGTACAAAAGGACTGATAGCTGTCCTCGTCATCATCCTGTGAGTGCTCCTGGCTGGCCTCAGGTGAGGTTGGCCAGGGGCGCCTGGGTAAAAATAGGAATGACTCCCGGTTATTCCCGGCAGATGGTACAGAACGGCTGGTAACTGTCCTCATCATAGCAATGGGGGGCTGAGCTCCATCAGCCCCCCCTTTCATGTCTAAAGAAAAGTTTCTGTACTGCCTGGACTATCATAGCAGCAGGATGCTGGGCTCCTCTTCCCCCCACCATTTAATGTCCTGCCTGGACTGTCATAGCAGCTGGAGGCTGCCTCCCCCTCATTTTATCTCACTAAAAACTCAGTGTTTCTTATTCCTGCATTCTTTATTACTTCATCACACAAATGGGAGGATACTGCCACAGTAGCCCAGGAGGGTTGGGGGAGAAGGGAAGCAACGGGTGGGGTTGTTGCAGGGGCACACCCTAGAATGGCATGCAGCTCATCATTTCTGCAGGATCCAACACGGAGCGGCTGTGCTTTCTGGTTCTCTGATGCACTGGCTCTCTAGTACACTTGCCCCATATTCTAGGCAGGACTGACTCTATTTTTAGATAAAACATAAAGGAGGGAATGACCCGGGGAGTCATTCCCATTTTTGTCTTTGCACCCCCAGCCGACATTAGTGAGGCCAGCCAGGAGCACCCATGACAGCAGCAGACGGTACAGAACGACTGATAATCGTCATCTCATCGCCAATTTACCATGGCACAGCAAACGGTACAGAACGACTGGTAACCGTCTCTGCTACCTTGCAAAGGCAAATGAATGCTGCTGTGTAGCACTGCAGTACCGCCTCTGTCAGCGGTATCCAGTACACATACGGTGACAATGACAAAAGACAAAACAGGCTCCACGGTTGCCATGCTATGGCATCTGCCAGGGCAATCCAGGGAAAAAGGGCGTGAAATGATTGTCTGCCATTGCTTTCAGGGAGGAAGGAATGAGTGACAACATTTACCCAGAATCACCCGCGACACCGTTTTTGCACCATCATGCATTGGGATCTCAACCCAGAATTCCAATGGGCGGGGAGACTGCGGGAACTATGGGATAGCTACGAGATAGCTACCCACAGCGCAACGCTCCAGAAATCGACGCTGGCCTCGGTACACGGACGCACACTGCCAAATTATTGTGCTTTGTGTGGCCACGTGCACTCGACTTTATACAATCTGTTTTACAAAACTGGTTTATGTAAAATCGGAATAATCCTGTAGTGTAGACATACCCTAAGGCAGAGTGTAAACTCTCACACAGAAGACCTTTCCAGATGTGATGCCCATTACTTTATCAATAATCCTTACATTCGGGATTAATGTATTCACATTTGGCAGAAGAAATTATTTCATATTATTTTGAGGTGAAGGAGTAAAATATTGCCTCTGATAACTGTACACTGCAAGTCACTAGTACCCTTCATGGATCTCCTATTCAACATAGCTTAAGTCCTCCCACCAGGTTTCAAAGTCTGGAGATATTTTCCAAAAGTTCCAATTTCCTCTGAAAAGCTCTCTTTGCTTTGATTATAATATTAGATACAGCTTTCAAATGTATATCTCCAATGCCACAGATTCAGTGTGCCAGTCTCTTCTTGGTTATACCTACAAAACCAATGAGGTTGACAGGTGTATGCCCGCAGAATGTGGCCCATGGTTTAAAATGTTTCTTGACAAGTCTCCTCAAAAAGTGCCACAATTGACCTAGGAGATAAAGCATCCCCTCTGTCTTCAACTTCTCAAATATTCTCTCAAAACTTCTCACACAGTACAATCAACAAATGTCTCTACTACTCTGTAACTTTTCAGATGTCAGTGAATCCTGCATCTGTTAATGACTACTCTGAAGATCACAGCTCAAAAGTCCCCAGAGCAAAACATCAAAAATAAACATTCCCCCCCCCCACAAGAGATTTATGCCTCTCTTCTTGTTTTGTCATCCACCAAAAAGAAAATTTTGAACCACGTAGACATATGTGGGCCAGATCCTCAGTTGATGTAAATCAACCTTGCTCTGACTTCAGTGGATCTTCACCCATTTACACAAGCTGGGGATCTAGCTCAATAAATAGTGTAATTCCATTATTACATATCCATAACTTCTGTCCTCAGAAAACCAAGTGACTGATCCAAATTAGAGGATACTGCAGGATAGAAAGAAAGGACTTAATATCTTTCTTGAAATATGACTCCAGAAATTCCCCCACAGCCATGAAACATGCTGAATGGATCACATCCAGGCCTCCAGAAAAACACTAGACATTTGCAGGCCAGGTTGCTGAAAACAGAATTTGGCTCTTAAAAAAAATACAGCTTTTATTTTAACTATTAGTGTTTTATAGGTATGTTCCTTTAAAAACAAGCCCTGCTCATCTTAGGTAGCATTTGCACAATGTGTTGCTATGACTACTGTTACAAGTACTTGTTTTTAATTAACAGTAGAGCAAAAAAGTCAAGTAAAAACCTATGTAAATGGCAATTAGTCTTGCCCTTGCAAAGAGAAGTTAAGCTCTGACCTTTCTGAAAACATCCATAACCTCTCTTTTGGATATGAATAGATATACTGTTAAGTTTAAAATCTTTTTTTTAAAAGCAGCAAAGAATCCTGTGGCACCTTATAGACTAACAAAAAAAAAACCTTACTTGGCTCCTTGTTTAGCTTCTCCACCCTTAAATGCTAAACAGTGAGATACCCACTTATCACGAAGGAAAAGAAGAACACCAGAAGCCTTTGCTCTGCTTCTCTGAGAAAAAGAGCATTCCATGTTTTTCCATATTCCATGTTTTCACTGCGTACCCTCCATAAAAGCTAATACTAATGCTGTCTTTTCTTGATTTGACCCTTAATACATATGGCACAAAGGAACTTTTGGTTAAGTTTGAACCCTTCTGTGTCAGGCCTGAGCACTGGCAATCCAGCTCAATAGTTAGAACCAGGCCAAGGGAGCTGGAAACTAGAGCCAAGAGTCAGAACCCCAGTCAGGAACCAGAGGCAAGGGTCAGAGCTAGACTCAGGATCAGCGTAGGAACAAAGGCTGGAGCAGGACTAGAGCAAGGCAGAAGCTAATGCAGGACAGGAGCAACCACAATCACAGCTGTAGGCCAAAGCATTAAGCAACCAGCAACTGCTGAGCTTAAAAGCAGGCCTGCTGGTTCCCTTTGGCAAATGCAGGTGGTCTGGCCAATCAGGCTGTCCTACTACAACTCAGCTGCAATCATAGTCTGCCTGGAGGCTGTGCTGGCTAGTCCTCAGACTCAGCTGAAGGTGCCCAAACCTGATATTCTGTTAATACCAAAACACATCTTGATTATGTGGTACCATGGATAAAATAATCTTTTATATCATGTTTTGCATCTAATTCCTTACAGCTCCAACTTAAAACAATACCCCTCTTCCAGGAATAAAGGAAACCTGTTCTATTTCAAACAGTACTGGATGTCATCATCTTTTCAGCACAAAATCCTCCTACAGCAAAACTATTCTGGAAAAGTCAGGGCACTCAAGCTTTGTCATAAACACTTGGTCCTGGTACTACAAGACTTTCAACAAATCAAAAACTTTACAAATGACTGTCCAACATGAATTTCTTTATATTAATTGAAGCTTTTTGAGAATTTCTTGATCTTATTTTAAATCAAATAAACATCTTTACTGTTTATAGTTACCTAGTACACCAATCTCATGTGACTAACCACTACTTATTCGCCAGTAATAACTCTGTCTAAATGACAAACTAATGTCCCAATCCTGCAAACAGTTATGTACATGATTAACTTTACCCATATGAGTAGGGCCCTACCAAATTCACGTCGATTTTGGTCAATTTCATCATCACAGGGTTTTTTAAAAATTGTAAATTTCATTATTTCAGCTATTTAAATCTGAAATTTCACCATGTTGTAATTGTAGGGGTCCTGACCCAAAAGGAGTTGGGGGCATGTTGCAAGGTTATTGTGTGGGGGGTTTGCGATACTGCTACCTTTATTTCTGTGCTGCTGCTGGCGGCGGCGCTGCCTTCAGAGATGGGCAACTGGAGAGCGGTGGCTGCTGGCTGGGAGCCCAGCTCTGAAGGCAGAGCCGCTGCCAGCGCCAGCACCAGCACAGAAGTAAGGATGGCATGGTATGGTATTGCCACCCTTACTTCTGCACGACTTCTGGCAGTACACTGCCTTCAGAGCTGGGTGCCCAGCAAACAGCTGCTTCTCTTCAGCCACCCAACTCTGAAGGCAGCGCAGAAGTGAGGGTGGTGAAACCACGATCCCCCCTAAAATAACCTTGCAACCCCCATTTAGCTCCCTTTTAGGTGAGGACCCCCAATTTGAGAAACACTGGTCTCCCCTGTGAAATCTGTATAGTATAAGGTAAAACCACACAAAAGACCAGATTTCATGATCCATGACATGTTTTTCATGGCAATTAATTTTGTAGGGCCCTACTGTAATGGGACCACTCAGATAAACAGAGCTTAAGCACATCTGTAAGTGTTTGCAGGATCAGGACCAAAATTTCCAAGCCATTCATCCTCTTTGCATACTCCAAGCTAGAACTGAATACTTTCATGGTACATTGTCCACATAAATTATCCTTCTCTTTTCATTCCTGCCAAACAATTTTGAATGAAAACACAAAACTGTGGTTTGAGGCAACTGCATTTTGAGAACGAAGAGGAAAATAATGAACAATGAAAATTATAAATGCTTCAATCAGGCTGCATAATTTTAAAGCTTAACGTTCATCAGAGATGGGCTTAAACTATACATTCAGATTTAAAAGACTCCAAAAGTTTGATGGTATATGGGTTTTGGGATCAGGCACTCCTCAGTTCTCATTGTAAAGCGCAGTAATCACAGCATTATAGAATTGTAGCACTGGAAGGGACCTCAAGAAGTCATCTAGTCCAGTCACCTGCACTCACGGCAGGACTAAGTATTACCTAGACCATACCTGATAGGTGTTTTTCTAACCTGCTCTTAAAAATCTCCAGTGGAGATTACACAACCTCCCTAGGCAATTTATTCCAGTGCTTAACCACCCTAACAGTGAGGACATTTTTCCTAATGTTCAGCCTAAACCACTCTTGCTGCAATTTAAGCCCATTGCTTCTTGTCCTATCCTCAGAGGTTTAGGAGAACAATTTTTATCCCTCCTCCTTGTAACAACCTTTTATGTACTTGAAAACTGTTATCATGTCCCCTCTCAGTCTTCTCTTTTCCAGACTAAACAAACAAAAAAATTGTAATCTTCCCTCATACGTCATGTTTTCCAGAGCTTCAGTCATCTTTGTTGTCCTCCTCTGTACTTTCTCCAACTTGTCCATGTCTTTCCTAAATGTGTCGCCCAGAACTGGACCACAATACTCCAGTTGGGATTGTATCAGCGCGGAGCAGACTGGAAGAATTACTTCTCATGTCTTGCTTACAATACTCCTGCTAATATCCCAGAATGAGGTTTGCTTTTTTGGAACAGTGCTACACTGTTGACTCATCCATGATCCACTATGACCCCCAGATCCCTTTTCCACAATACTTCTTCCTAAGCATTCATTTCCCATTTTGTAGGTGTGCAACTAATTGTTCCTTTCTCAGTAGAGTACTTTGCATTTTTCCTTACTAAATTTCATCCTATTTACTTCAGACTATTTCTCCAGTTTTCCAGAGCATTTGAATGTAAATCCTATCCTCCAAAGCACTAGCAAACCCCTCCCAGCTTGATATCATCTGCAAACTTTGTGAGTGTACTCTGTATGCCATTATCTAAATCAGTGGTTTTTAAACTGCAGGTCGCGACTCAGTATGGGTCACAGAATATAATGCACTGGATCGCAGTGGCTCTGCTCAGCGCCACTGACCGGGCCACTAAAAGTCCCATCAGCAGTGCTGCCTGGCTAAGGCAGGCTAGTCCCTACCTGTTCTGACACCGCGTGCGCCCTGGAAGTGGCCAGCAGCAGGTCCAGCTCCTAGGCAGGCGGGAGGGGGGCATGAAGCTCCATGCACTACCCCACCCTAAGCACCAGCTCCACCAATTGGTTCCCAGCCAATGGGAACTGGGGGCTGGTGCCTACAGGCGAGAGCCACGTGGAACCACTTGTGTGCCTCCACTTCGGAGCCAGACCTGCTGCTGGCCGCTTCCAGGACGCGGCGTGGTCTGCAGTGCCAGGACAGGCAGGAAGCCTGCCTTAAGCAGCCCCCCTGCTGCACCGCTGACCAGGAGCTGTGGCAAACAGACTCCATTTCTTACTCCTATAACTATATAGTTTGCTTGCTTAGCAGTGCTAGGTTGATAGAATAACATAAGCCTTCTGTGTCTATAGTAAGTGTTTTTCGAGCACAGTTGGATATAGACACGTCTCAGGCCTGGTTCAAATTTAGTTTATAAAAAGCCTATAACTGTTACTGGAAGATGTAGGACCTATGCTTGTGTGTTTTCTATACACGTAGGAAAAAATGGTTGATTGCAATTGCCAGTCTGTCAGAAGCATTCATTATTAGACTTCCCACAAAAGTCACACACAAACACACACATACACACACACGCACCTCCCATCCCTTTGAATTCAAATCCCAGTGTGAAAAAAACTACTTCTGATGCCATTTTTGGCAAAATATATGAAATTCAGTTCTTTTTGGTGTTATGTTTGGCTCTGAAAATACCAACACTCTGCAAAAATATATTTGATGCCTTAAAAACATCTGAATTGTTACCATTTTCATATCAGATTATTATGCACATCAATATTTTACTGCTCATATTCCTTAAAAACATCTGAATACAAGAAGACTGTGAAAAGTGTTTTCTTCCCACAACCATGTACTTTTGTTCTAACTCACAGCTCAATAAAAACAAATTTCAGAAATGCAGTTATTCTATATTGTGCCCACTGACTGGTATTTTTCAGTTGACTGAGTAGGAACTCCACAGAAGGCAAAAAAGCGAACAGAACTATAAGACTACAACCAAGCAAACAGAATAATTGAATCAAATACTGTAAAACCCAATGTTAAGATACAAATAAAATCCAGAAGATTTAATACTCAGAACTGGATATCAAAAGAAACATTATATTTCATTTAAAATCTGCTCAGCACCAAACGCACAGTCAATCTATTTCTCTTACTAGTGCAATTTTATTTATCAAGTGATATCTTTAGGCTGCTGGAGCAATGATAACCTAAACAACTGAGTCTTGAAGTATTGGATGTAAATAAATATCGGTAGGCTTTTGACACTGGTGTGGATACATTTCTTTACTGGACAATCACAGTTCCAGCTGTGTTCTTTAGGAGGTAAATCTGTCATTTCCGAAGCAGTTATGAACTCTTCCAAATAAGGCCTTTACAATGATCTATAGGCAGAAATACAGTATTCAACATTAGCTTGTTGGGCTCAAGTGGTACAGTACTGCATATGTTCTATTTCCAGAACTGTAGCGTTCTTAATAATATAGCAGTTGGCTACATTTGTAAGTCTACTTAGATAAATATTATCTGTTCCATGATAGAAGGGCAAGAAAATGCTTTGGGCTCTATTATGATGTACACAGTGAAGCTCAAAAAATATTACCATTTTCAAGGATGTAGAAAAGCAGTGTTTGCATTTTGGACTACATTCTAGTCCCATGAGTTAGTGGCCAAACTCCCACTGATTTATATACAACTAAGAATTCTACTCTCTTTTTTTTTTAATGGGTTTTTGGTTGCTTTGTTTTCTATGTTACATGCAGTTTCCTGCTGCCATAAAGTCAGTGGAAATGTTGCCATTTACTTCAATGGAACAGGATCTGTGCTGTGTGAGCTTTGTATTTTCCAGGTGGATTCACTTATTGAGCATCATGAATTTTAAGCAAAAAAAACATAGCTCTATAATCCACAGAGACTTATCCTCAAAATTTGATGTGATAGGACCAACTGAAGTCTATTTCAGTCTTTGGAACAAGTGCCAAAAAAAGAGTTAATATTGTGAATATTGACAACGTACAACTATAAGAGAATGCAAAAGCCAATATGGTAAATTAATATAATTTAGAGCCATTCAGAAGGCAAGTAATATGAATATACAATCCTTAACATTATTATTTTCTGAACATTTAAAGACTTACAGTCAACAGAAAACTTACCTTGATATGAGCTGCTGGATCTGGGACAGTCTGAATCATGTCCTTTAAGAGGCCAATGTGTTTAACAGTTCAAACCCCAAGGCAGCTGCACAGACAAGAAAACAAAATCATGTAAGAGTCTATATGCTTATATTTATTTTCAAGAAGACTCTATTTTCTTTTCTGGAGAAGTAAGTTTTTTTCCCCTATAGCAAATACAACTGATGCTGTAAGAAAGATATTATTGGTTCTATAGCCTCCATTAAGGTTTATTTATTAAAGGAGAAAGCATGTAGGGGTTGAAACCTGTGTTCCTTATTCAGGAAAATTCTCCTTTAAACTTAATAGGGCAATTCTCCCTGAATAAGAACTGAATACCAGTGCTCTAATTGTATAGCCCTGGTATTCTTAATATAGGGCAGAGTTGCTCTAGAATTTCTTCTTCCCCTGTTAGATGCAACATAATTGGGTAGATCCTCAGCTGATGTAAATAAGCATCGCTTCCATGGAGCTGGTGCCCATCTACAAGAGCTAGGGCTCTGCCCCATCATCTAGTTCAATAGCATTTTAAAACACAGAACTTTTGAAATTCCCAATATAAGATTGATAGTACAGTATTATTTAGATAATATTTTTATTTTTTAAGTAATGTCTCATCTAAAATAACATATTGCTCAATAATAGGAACATTAGCTATGTGCTAAAGAACCATGGTTTGTAGTAAGAACACAAATGCAAAAACATAACAATTTTAGTTCATTTAAAGCAAAAGATACCCATTTTTTCTTTGTTTTCCCTTAAAAGCCTAGAAAATCCCCATTTTCCATGCAGAGTGATTCCTTTAGATTCTTGAACTCCTTTTGTCTTTTAAAGTGACAGAGATGTATTAATTCATACTGTTCTTTACAGTTAAGATCATTTGAGACTCAAACTTCTATTTACCTGTCACGGCCAAAGGCTAATACCTTGACTCACTGTGTTGCACCTTAATGGACCATTGTGGAATAAGGTAGTACTCAGTGTGATTAAAGGTATCGAATTTGGCCATTAGTGAATTTTCCTTTTACTACTCAAAGGGCCCAACCTTCCCCCACCTGAGTCAATCAGAATGGGCTAGTAAACTTTAAGACCCAATTTGGAAAGCCCAATGCAAGCAAAATTCCAGTTAGGTGCACCATTGGTGCAGTTCCCCCAGCTAGCCATGAAAGTCATATGGGTTGTTGGAAGTGATTGTGTTCTTGGAGATTTCTCTCCCACGTGATTTGAAGTGTTGGTACATTTCATGCAAAACAGATGTGCAATTTTTAATTTTTTTAAAAAGTAACTATTGAACAAATGAACCTAACTCCTTTTTCAACTGCAACCCCCTTCTCAAACATCAGCAGCATTATCCAATGTGTTTTATGGGATAAAAAATTGAAGATCTCAAAATGTCATATATTAAAATATTAGAGTTGTATAAATTGTGAGATTTTATTTCACTCCCTCTATCATCATGGTCATCATTTTTACAGCCACTGGAAAAATGTGAAAAATTATCAAAGAAAATTTAGAGTTTTGCTGCACCAGTGATTATATCTATTTTGAAATGTTTCATTCAGGTTTTAAGAAGATAGCTAGACTCAGTCAGGTATTGTGACTGAATTGCTAACCAAGATAAGACCTGAATACATTTGTGACCCTCTCCCTGCCAGAAGAGCAACACCCACATAAGTCAATAGGATGTTTAGGAGTTCTGCACCTTGCAGGACTAAAATCATAGTGAGGGAGGCTAATGGGAGATAAAGAGAAACATGGACAGGGAGTATCCATGATAAACAGCTGAACACGCCAATTCAGGAACCAAACAAGAATGCCACTTCATGGGTCTGATCAGGGAGGATCTGCAGTGTGTGAATTTTGCAGGTTTGGGTGCAGAAAGCGTGGTTAAGGGTTTTGCCCAGCTTGCCCGTCTCCTTTAACATATATGCAGAAAAAGCTGCCACAATTTAGCCCATAAAATAAGATTTGGAGGCAATTTTTCAGAGGTATTTAGATACCTAAATATAAGATAGGTGCTTCATGGGACTTTCAAAAGTACCTAGGTATCTAACTCCAATTGAATTAAATAGGAATTAATCACTTAGGCCCTTTGTAAATCCCATTAGACTCCTATCTGCATATTTAGACACCTAAATATCTTGAAAAATCTGGCCCCTGATGAAGAATTTAAATACATCCGTTCACTAATCACCAGTTATTAACATATGTGGGCTTCACTCTGCATGGGAAAACTATGACAGGCCTCAGTTTAGTACTTTTGGAACAGGATCACCAGACTTCTTAGGGAATATCTACATCGCAATTAAAAACCTGCAGCCAGCCTGTGCCAGCCGACTCAGCCTCATGGGGCTCAGAGCAACAGGCTGTTCAATTGCGGTTTAGATGTTGGAGTTAGGTTAGAGACTGGGCTCGAGGAACCTGAGAGATGGGAGGGTGCCAGAGCTCGGACTGCAGCCTGAGCCGGAACGTCTAAATTGCAACTAAATAGCCTCTTTGCCTGAGCCCTGCGAGCCCGAGTCATGTAGCACCAGGGCTGGCTCTGGCTTTTTTGCCACCCCAAGCAAAAAAAAAAAAACAAAAAACCTGCGGGCGGCTGGAGCAGCAAAGCAAAATAAAACCTGCAGGGCAGACGGAGCCAGGATGCATACTTTTGGCTAGTGGGACTCTCTGTGCTGCAGACGTGCCCCGAGCAGTGGAGTGTGCACCCTGGCTAGCAGGGGGGAGGGGGAGAGAGTGGGAGGGGAGAGAGAGAAGGGAGTTGGAGGGGAGGGAAGGATGCGGGCTGCCAGGCTTGCTGCAGACCTGGCACCGGCTGGGGCAGATGGAGCGTGTGGCCAGCTCCCAGCAGGGCGCTCCCCTCCTCCGTGCCACCACTCCCTACAGGGTGGCCAGAGTGGTGAACAAAAAGAAAAAAGAAAAAAAAGGGCGGCCATGCCGCCCTAGGATTGGCCGGAATGCTGCCCCTTAGAATCTGCCGCCACAAGCACGAGCTTGCTTGGCTGATGCCTGGAACCGGCCCTGGCTAGCACAGGGCAGTTGTGGGTGTCTAACTGCAGTGTATGTAGACATAGCATCAGATCTTAAATTTGCCTGGCGCGAACAGCCAGGAACAGTAGTTCAGGCAAAACTGACTGGATTATGCTGGTACTCTTTCAGTCTACATCTAGACACCAGAACAGAGAATTCTTTACAAAGAGAGGGTGGGAGAAATTTATAAATCCAACTGGAAATCAAAGAAAATGTTTGTTCAGTCTGAATTTGAAACATGGATAGGTTATGGCAATTTTATATATTTCCTATTAAGGCACTCATCTGTAGCTGTGCTCCCACATGGAGGTTGCTGTTTCAACAGCATTTGTCACAGTTCAGGGCCACTGCACCTGAATTCCCCACTTGTGGTCCACCAAAGGCACCCACTCTAGGGCTATGTCTATACTATAGACCTTACAGCGGCACAGCTGTACCAATGCAGGTATGCTGCTGTAAGGTCTCTTGAGTAGCTGCTCTGTGCCTGCAGGAGAGAGCTCTCCCACCAGCACAATTAAACTATCTCCCAATGAGTGGCTGTAACTATGTCAGGAGGAGACAGTCTCCTGCCGACTTAGCACTGTTCACACTGGCACTTTTGTCAGTGAAACATTTGTCAGTCGCGGATGTGTGTGTGTTTTTTCACACATCTGACAGACAAGAGTTTTACTGACAAAAGTGCTAGTTTAGACATAACCTAGGTACCTGGATCTTCAACCATCACCTCTTTTGGGCAGAGAGACCCATGTCTCTCTCCCTCCTAACCAGGGGGTTTCCAGGCTGCACACTTCCCAGACAACACTGTAATATTCCCAGCAAGACTGACTGCCTAAAAGACCACAGACTTCACTTTGCTTTCTCTCCAGACTCTATGCTCAGCATATTGCCTGCTGTGATAGGGCGTGTCCCTCACACTCAAATTAACCCTAATGGTTAACCTAACCATGGGCCAATGGACTTCTTAGGCTGAAAACTGGGGAATATTTATGGAGATAGGAGAGCTCTAAGTAAGAGAAAGTCACCTGTGTAGGAACAGGTGGGGCTTCTATAAAAACAGGAAGCTGATAGGAGAAAAGAGACTGCAGTCACTCTCCCTGGGACAAGGGAGAGAAAGGGATTTGGACTCAAGAGGAAGGGTTTGTCTATCAGATCCAGGAGATAGGGGGTTGGCTAAAAGGGTAGAGAGTAAGAGCCTGGGACAGGACCGATAGGAAGGAGAGCAGAGGCGTGGCATAAAGGTTTCTGCTTGTACACACATTGGGTACTGGAGGCAGGATTTCTGGTCTGGAACCCAGAGTAGAGGGAAAGTCTAGGTTCCCCTAACAGCCACTGAATCAGAGGTACAATCTGGGCAGTGAACTTGAAGACTGTATAGGTCCACTTTTTCTGGGTACTAATGGAGTGGCTCAGTCAGGGCAGTTAAGGACCATCTGGGATGGTGTGGAAGGCCTTGATAGTACCTTGGAAGGGGAGGACTATTTGTGACTTGGCTGGAGGGCTAGGTCATGAAGATGAGATGTGGCAGCTCCTGAGGAGCAAGAGAGGGGCCACAAAGTGAGACAGCAGGCTGAGGAACTGCAAGAAGAGGGTGTTGGGCTGGCCAAGCTAACCCCCAGACATGGCCAGCCGGAAGTGTTCCGATAGTAAGTAGAGACTCCCAGGACACCCTCAGTTACGTTACCATGCAGCACTAAGCAAACATTTTCACCTTAAGAAGAAATGTATTACGGAGAAAACATATTAAAAACAAGAAAACACATATGCTAAAAAGCTTGCCAGAGGTCACCTCAACTCCACCTTGGGCTGTGGTAGGTGTCTGTCCTTCAAAACTCTCCAGTGGACCGCAAAGATATTTAAACTTAATTCAATAAGTTCTCACAAGGGCATGGCAGGAAATAGCCATATCTTTCACAACAGAGTCTTAATTCTGACCTGGATAACCATTTACAGCTTCATCGGGCCAGAAACAGTGCCCTTCTAGATCCCATACTACAGAAAGCACAACTTTGTATTCCTATCTTAGCAAATCATTGCCTAAAAAACCTTCATTATATTTCTTGGGTTTTTCCCCCCGAAAATAAAACCATTATTTAAATCATTTCACTTCACCTTTACTGGTCGGATATAGATGTTTCAGACATCTGGTACTAACTTTCTGAACCAGACAGTATTTTTGTCATAATACCCCCAACCCCCGAGCTTCATGCATGTCATGTTTTGTGCGTCACAATCTGTCAAAGGGTCTGCCCTTAGTTGTATATTTTGAACTGTAATATTTGCTAAGCATGCCTCTAGCTTAAAAGCCTGATCCCGAATGGTGCTGAGCACCCCCAGAGGTTGCTCAGCACCTTGCAGTAACAAGCTATAAAGGCTGGATTCAGGAAAGCATCTCCATCTAGGAAAGCACATAAACATGTGCCTAACTTTAAGCATGTATTTAAGTCCCAAGTTAATGGGACTTAAGGACATACTTGAAATTAAATATGTCCTTAAGTGTTTTCCTGAATCAGCGCCTAAATGGTGAGCCAGAGCATATTTTAGTGTTTACAGAGCAATTCTTACATTAACCGTACTTCAGCAAAATTGTTATAGTTCCAGGTGTCCCTAGTTTACACAAAGTTTCACTCACTTTGTTTTACAAGCACATATACAGAACATAACAAAGTAGCATTGTTCATTAGATACTAAATTAAGGAGGACAATTTCCACAGTTGTGTTCAGGTCTATTTGAACGCCAATAAGAAAATAAAATAAAATGATGGCACAGGATGCAATCAACCAAATCTGGATATGCATTTTTACTGTCATACTCTCTACCAATAATATGTAAATTCCATATTTGAAGACCGATATAAACTATAGAGTCTACTACCCTTTCCATTTATACTTGCAACTCCAACTGGAATATCTTAAAGCTGTAGGCATACATCAAAGAGCCTTGGAAATATGAACGGATGTGATTAAATTGTTTTTCTCTTTAGAGTCATATCAAAAGGATCAGACTAATGTACACAATGATAAACTCTTAGTTATTTGGCAAAGTCTTCCCCGTACTCTAGAGGGTCTACTCACCTGTTGTTACATTAGTAGTGTTTCCCCTGTGCAATCTTTCCCTTCATAATGAGAGCATAAATTATTTTTTTCACAGATTGGCACATTATGCTTATCTAGATGCAGGTTCTACGTATTCCACTAAAACACAGTAAGACAGTATGTCCTGCCATTCAGTTTAACAGATGAACTCAGATTTAGGTCCAAATTCCACTCTGAGCTACATATACTGAAACTCAGAGCCGAATTTGTCCGTTAGTATAATTTAGAGTTATATTCTGTCAGTGCTATTTTTGTCAACTCAAAGCATGTAGTTATACCAGGGGTGGAATTTGGCCCACAATATCAATCTGAGAAATGTATAATATGCAAACTCCAGCTTGTTGCATTTATATCATCATAACCGTAATGGAATCCTCTGTGTATGAAAACTGACCTGCTAAATTTCATGGGCCAGATGCTCAGCTGGTGTAAACTGGTATAGCTCCACTGAAGGCAATGATCATATTAAAGGAACATCCCAAACAGCCAGTTATAGAGAGAAGGATGGTGGAATTTTATTCAACAGCCCCCTTCCAGCTGGTAATTACACTTTGGGAACAGCCTCTTATCACCCCTTTAAAAGGACATAGCCTAACAGCAGTACAAACGTACAGTTCATAAATATGTAAGTATGAGATTATATGAAAAGCTATGAATGGTAGACAGCAGTGGAAATTTTACTTAAGCACACACGTGTGTAATGTAGCGAATAATATGATGTGGTATTGTACAGAGGTTTTATTAGCATGAGGGCTTTGGGATCATTACTATTATTCATGGGGTGAATCCAGGAGTCAGTTATACAAATCATCCCAAATGAGTGCCAGAGTAAAGCCCTTTAAACCCTACCACACCATCATGTAGCCTGCACATGTCATATATTTTACAGAAAACTATTTAAGATGTTTGAGCATTTTTAAAAGGTGGAGCTGTATTCACTCCCTAGGTTCTATCCAGTCCCTGTCCAATGGAACCCAGGCTAATCTCACTCTATCTGGGCACCTAGAGCTAGCTGGCAGGGTGTACGCAGGGGTCCTTAACGCGGTGCCCACGGGTACCATGGCGCCCGTGGGGCATCTAAATGCGCCCGCACCCTGGCCGGCGGTCAAGCATCCGTCAAAATGCCGCTGAAATTCGGCTGGCAACGCCTCTGGATGACGGTCTTGCTGCCACGTGGTGTCATCCAGAGGCGGTCGCCGCCCGAAATGCCGCCAAATTTCAGTGGCATTTTGGCAGATGCTCAACCGCTGCCACGGTCTTTCGTCTGCCAGGCGCCAGACCGAAAAGGTTGGGGACCACTGGGGTACAGCAAGACCAGGTTAGAGTACCTAGGACAGGTGATGATTCAGCACATTCCCTGGACAGCCTGTATCAGACCCAGTGGCTGTGTAACTGGAGCATATGGCTACTGCCAGAAATTAAAGCTGCTCTCCCCTGGTAAGTGTATGCCCTAGGTGACACAGTTGTTCTGCTGGTCGCAGGGGGTGCAATTTTCATTTCACTATTGCACTCAGAGGTGAATTAAGTCCTTTATTGGTACTCTTACAGTTCAGGGGTGAAGTCAATGAGATTTTTGCCATTCACTTCATTGGGGCCAGGATTTCACCCAGCCTTAGTTACCATGTGGGAGGCTCTGAAGGAGAAGAAAATGATATAATACATTTTGGAATCCATGAAAGAAAGAAATACTTGTTCTGTACAGAGAAATGTTCCAGAGCCAGAACAATTGTTATGGATTCCAGTGAGCAAATGAGAATCTTCTCTTTCCACATAGGCTTGTGAGAAACTGCTTCAGAGCTGAAAAGTGACTATTGTGCACCTCGAAGGAATATTTTGCAAGAGGTAAATTCCTCACATGACACAATTCATGACAATAATAGTATCTGCAGTGGCGGATTTAGAGTAGTGGGGCCCTGTGCTCAGCTTCATTTTTGGGGCCCCTCCTTGGGCACCCAGCCAAGAAAAAGAACATCCTGCTCCCCTGCCCCGTTGTTCATTCTTTTTTTCTTCATCCTCCTCCTATAAGTAATAGGAAGCAAATGAAAATAAAGTGAGGTACCTTGATTGTTTTTGTAGTCTAACTTATTTTTCACAGACCACTTGAAAATTGCTGAAGGTCTCGGCGGACCGCTTAATGATCTTTCCAAACATGTTCATACTGTTAGCTAACTATTGTAAAGCGCTTTGGATAAGAGCGCTTTATAAAAAAAATGTAAACAATTGTTGGGGTGTGGGATCTGGCCAGGACTTGGGGTGAAGAAGGGGCTCAGGGCTGGAGGTGCAGGGTCTGGGAGGAAGTTAGGGTGCAGGAACAGGCTGGGATGCAGGGTCTGGCCAGGAGCTAGGATGCAGGAGGGGTTCAGGGCTGGGTCAGAGTGTGGAGTGCTTACCTGGGGCAGCTCCCATTTGGTGTGAGCGGTGCAGGTGGGGATGTGTGTGTGTGTGTGTGTGTGTGTGTGTGTGTGTGTGTGTGTGTGTGTGTGTGTGTGTGTGTGTGCAGAAGTCAGGGTGGGCTGGGGGCTGGGAGTGTGGTGGGGTGCAGGAGCCAGGGAGGGCAGGGGCTGGGTTGGGGGGGGGCAGAGGGTATTGGGGGGTTGCAGGAGTCAGATAGGGCAGGTGGCTGGGGGTGAGAAGGTGCAGGAGTCATGGCTGGGGGTGTATGAGAGGGTGCAGTAGTCAGGGAGGGCAGGGAGCTGTGGGCGGCGTGCAGGAGCAGATTGCGGGTTGGGGTGCAGGGTCTGACCAGAAGTTAGGATGCAGAAGGGGGCTCAGGATTGGGGCAGGAGGTTGGGTGTGGAGCGCTTACCTGGGGCAGCTCCCATTTGGTGCGACGGGTGCTGGTAAGAATGGGGGGGGTGCAGGAACTCCCATTTGGTGCTCAGGGTGGGGTAGGGATGTTGGGGGGGTGCGAAGTCAGAGCAGGGGGCGGGGGGTGTGGGCTAGGGTCGTGGAGATGCTCCCAGCCCCATCTCAGCCCTCTGCTGAGCAGCTCATGGCGGGGGGGGATGTGTAGGGAGAGTGCGGGGGCCTGCCTTTGCTCCACCTTGCCCCGATTCCACCCTCTTCCCCAAGGCCCCGCCCCCTCTCCCTAGTGTGCTGTGGCCCTGTTTTTCCCCTCCCTCCCGGAGCGACCTGAGCACTGGCAAACTGCTGTTTGGTGGCAAGGGCAGTGCGGGGAGAATGGGGGAGGGGTTGGAATGCTGCATCTGAGGGAGGAGGCAGAGAAGAGGTGGGGGAGGAGGAGCCTGGCTGCCAGTGGGGGCGGAGCCTGCAGCAGGAGCCCCAGGAGCTAGCAGGACCAAGCTTCTGGCCCCACAGCTGCCTGGCCCTGGGTTCCCCTGTTGTTGGGGGGCCCCATGCCAGGGCAACCTGTGTTATATGGTAAAGCTGCCTCTGAGTATCTGCTTGAGAAAATCCCAGAACTGGAATCGTAGTACTGTTTATGAATCAGAATTTATAAATCAGGGATAGTATGGGCAGACTCAGCCAATGTGCTGCCTATAACCATCCCTGCTCTTCTAGGCCAGAACAGAAGAGCAGATCTCCACACTGAGTTGTATAACACTGGCTGAGGATTTTCTGTTTATTTTGTGGTTGAGTTAAAACCATTTTAATTGTTGTTTCTTTTGTCATAATCCATGCACTCTAGAAACCCACAAGAATAAACCTTGCAGAGGTAATATGTTGGATGAAATATTTTCATTGCAGAGGCAGCTGCTTCATCCATAACAGTGCTTTTCAACCTGTGGTCCATGGACCCCTGGAGTTCCGTAGACTATGTCTAAGATTTCCAAGGAGATCCATACCTCCATTTGAAATTTTTAGGAGTCCAAAAATGAAAAAAAGGTTGAAACCGCTGATTGACACTATCAGTGTACACTATTTGAGCGGGATTTCATCACTCTAAATGAAGGGAGTAAAACAACAATATAAAACCAGAGGACCAAATTCAGAAGTGATACATAAATCAGAACACCTTACAATCCCCCAGAGTCAGTTAGATCTCCTTACACCCACTCAAACACCCTATGAGGGAATACAAATTGATACACTATACACCTTCCTCAGCTTCTTAGAATTGTAAGTTACACCAATATATACTGATTTACAGCAGTAGTGGTGGAAGTCAGACAGGGATGAGAAGGAGTGTCTACTACCACCTAACAAAACACCTGTGAATTTTGTCCAGAAATGTTAGTAAATTCCATTTTTGAAAATATATTAAATAAATTGTAAATTCTTTGGCAGCTGAATTTAAATAAAGTGTTTTTCTTTTTTTAAATTAAATTTGTGCTTCTAGTAGAACTGGTTGACAATTTTCCCTTAACGTTTTTTTAATGGAAAATGGCTTTTTGACAAAATAGAAATTTTCATATACATGCAAAAACTCATTTTCAACAGAAAACAAAAAACAATGTTTTGACAAAAACCTGAAAAGCTTCAAAAAGAGCATTTTCAGCAAAAAATACTTTAAATATTTTTTTTAATTCTTTTCTTTTTGGGCTGTAACATGTCAGCGTGTTGGCATGAGGAAGATGGTAACTGAGAATCGAGACATATGTGATCATGCTTCTGACATCTTTCACAAGCTAATGGCCTGATTTTGTAGGCTCTTGGATGACCCTATCCATGCTGAACTCAATACTATCAATGAATGCTTGCCCTTAACATCTGTATGTGCGAACAGATGCTATCACCCTTGTGTCTCTACCCCTGCAGCAGCCATTAAGCAGTATTTAATCCATCTAGGAGATGGTGCATCCTTTTCATATGATATAAAGCTAAGCTGCATACATTTTGAAGAAAAAAAAATCAATATTGTTGGTAGGTAATAAACCTCCCCTTTTTACCAAACAGTGTCCCTTGCTTGGAGATCCACAGGGACCAATGGAGCAGTAGACAGAAGCTTTGGAAAACCCTCTTTAGAACATGGAATTGTGTTGAGAAGTCACATTTCCACAATGTAACACAGATAAATCATTTTTGCTGCTGCTTAATTTAAGTTTTAACCCTCAGATCTCATGGCAAAATACAGCCCTAAATTAGCTATTCCACAGTAGGACCAGCCAAAAATGTTTTCATTATTATTATTATTATTTCCCAATACAATACGCTTTTGACCAATAACATTTTTTATTTTTTGGAAAAATACCATGTCTTTATTCAAACCTATAACTTGGATTATGTATCAATGTGGAATGCAGTGCAGCTATTCCTGAACATTCCAACTATGTATAAAAGAGTTTGGAATTCCCCAAACAGTATCTCTTCACTCCAGGCCATTTACAAATGTGGTTAAAATGAATGAAGTAATATCTTCAGAAAGGAAGGAGACTTTTGAGTCACGTCTGACACATTTAACTACGATGACTGCTTTCCATAGTTCAAGGTTTTGACTGTCTATTTCAATACAGTGTAGAAGTGTTTGATAATGATTAGTCCCTGATGCTTATCCTGTTACAGGATACTTATACACATGCATGAAATACCTTGGGGAAAGTAAAGAATGTATCCACGACCTTGTGGATTCCAAGTGGTAAACCACAGAGTTCACCAAAAAAGCTGCTGGATCGAATAAAACTCTTGCTTGGTCTGTTTTATTGCCATTCTGTTTCACTCCAGATCAGTTGTCATATTTCTATATCTACATTTTCAGGCCATCTCCTAACCTGAAGGTGCAGAGCCATAAACTTCACAAAAACAAAACATACCACACTGGAGTGACCACCACGTAATTTCTGCCTGAAGGTTACAATTATGCACACAAGCACTCTACAGAAATACAACTTTCCAAAGAAAAATAGGGCCTCGCCTGAAAGTAAGGTGACGTCAGGACAGGAATATCTCTCCAAATGGTGGTTCTTTCCAATTTATGCTTAGCTCACTGTTAAAGACAAAGCCCTTTTCAAAAGCTTTAACCCATGCAATACTTATTCTCAGCTGATACACATTCATACATGCAATAAAAGGGAAAGAATACTGAGAGATTATTCCAGACTGAATTCACAAACTAGGAAAATGGAATATCTTTTGTTGAAAGGTAAAGTCAAATAAGAGTATTTTGAAAGCATGATTATGAAATCCTTCTCAATAAACAATGGGTAACCAAACAGATATTCTCTAGATGCATACCATGTATCTGTTTCCTGCAAGCTTCTATGGGCTGAACTCCATTTGAGTTTAAATAGTTCTACACACAGATGTCTTGCATAATCAGTCCCGAATCTTGCGGTCTGAAACCAAAAAGTCTATGACCTTCAGGCGGCTCTCCCCCACTAATCGGGGCTACTAGGATTGTAAAGGAGAATTATTATTATTTCTCAGCTTTTCTATATTTTTAAGCAAGTCTCTAGTACTTTTCATTGCAAAAACAACTTTGAAAACTGTAATCAGATTTCTGGTTGGAAATCTATTATGGATTTTTTCTGAAGATCACGTTTCCATCAGAGCTAAATTAGGGTCCAGGCACACCAGGGTGAGAGCTCCTTTCATGAGGACCCTGGATCGGTTTCGAATCAGATAACTATATCACTGTTTTATATATACTCACTGAAAGTGCGGATAAAAATTGAATTGGCTTTGCTTTACACAACATTGTGATCCAAATATTAACATTTTCATTCATATGTAAGCACTTGCCAAAGGCTAATGCTATCTAAATAAGAAACAAGAAACAATATTTTAAATATCTAAATAAAACTGGATGAATCAACTCAACTTTTCTGTGAATATTGATGATTAAATAATTGAATTTGCATCATCAGGGATGGTAGAAACCACACATTTTAAACTAATATTAGAAAACAAATTAGATAAATATAGATAGATTGAACCTCAACTTAAGTAATTACATAACAAACTAATTTTAAGAATTAGTCACCCAATTCTGCAACATGCAACACCATGTGACTATGTATCCAATCAAAATTATACAGCACCACTTAGATTTGAGTACTTGTAATGAAGATTCCACAAAACTATGAACACAACAAACATTACTCACAGAAATTTAGTGAATAATTTGAATAGCAAATTCAAAGTCCTTGTAAGCTGTCTGCAGACAATTCATGAACCAAAGCAGAGGCTGATTTATTGAGTAAATTGTCTCCGCAAATTATTCACCATCCTCTGCCAAACATGGCGAAGTTTCTGTCATTTTATAGGTTAGCATGAGAATATAATGATTAAAATTAGTTTATGTTAGAAATAGGAGTGCAAGCTCTATAGCAGCTTAGCTTAGATATATAGAGCAGGAAATAAAATATAGTAACATTTGCTCTATTTCTTATATTTCTCTCCACTGTCATATTCAGAAATACCTATTGTTCAGCAATAGAATTTACCAGAGGAAAATCTGTGTATTATGAAATGAAGGGTTTTGTGACAGGAGTATGTCTCTGTGAAGTGAAAAGCAACCCCCTACTCACAAATTTTCTATGAGCACTATTGTTTTGTTGTTTTCTCTTACACTTGTGACCATATTCACTCTTGCAGGTTTAGGGTGGTGCAAACTGCACCTGTCTGCCACAGCCTGGCCATCAAACCCCAGGGGATTCACCCAAAGGAACACTGTCAATTAAATCATACCTTGTCCTCCTTGGGGGAGTCTGAACAAGGAAAACACTTAAAGTTCCTTCAGGACCTTCACAGGGGGAAAGTGCTGTGGAGATGTGCTCAAGTGGCACATTCCCTGGACTGTCAAGCCAGATCACCTCTCCCACTACCATTCCCATTTTTGTGCTGGGGTAGCTCAATGGACCTTTGGGGCAACGAGGAAGCTTTAACTACTTTGCACTACTCTAGACTTCCCCTGGCAGGTTTTCTACCAATGGAGTCTGTGACAGGTTTGGTCATAGAGACCCCCTTGGGACTGTCACCTGATGTGCTGAAACTACCTATGACCCTGTTTTCCACTGCCAGCTTGGGACTCCAAAACCCTTTCTTGTTGAGCCAGACACACTAGTCTGCTGCAAAACAGACCCAGTCTGGTCCCCAAAGCTGCAGACTTTAACCAAAAACTGCTTAGCAAGTTACCTATCTCCAGCACCCAGACACCCAGTTCCCAATGGGATCCAAATCCCAATTAAATCCATTTACTCTGTATAAAGCTTATATGTGGTAAACTCATAAATTGTCCGCCTCTATAAAACTGATGGAGAGATATGCACAGCTGTGCTCCCCCAAGTATTAATCACTTACTCTGGGTTTACTAATAAACAAAAGTGATTTATTAAGTATAAAAAGTAGGATTTAAGTGGTTTCAAGTAATAATAGGCAGAAGAAAGTAAGTTAACAAGCAAAATAATACAAAACACGCAAGTCTAAGCCTAATACATTTAAGAAACTGATTACAGGTAAATCTTACCCTCAGAGATGTTCCAATAAGCTTCTTTCACAGACTAGACTCCTTCTTAGTCTGGGCCCAATCCTTTCCCCGGTACAGTCCTTGTTAGTTCCAGCTCAGGTGGTAGCTAAGGGATTTCTCATGACTGGTCTCCTTTTGTCCTGCTCCACCCCCTTTATAGCTTTAGCACATGGCGGGAATTCTTTGTCTCTCTCTGGTTCCCACACCCCTCCTTCTAAATGGAAACGCACCAGGTTTAAGATGGATTCCAGATCATGTGACATATTCACATGTTCTGTGAGACTTCATTACCCACTGCCTGGAACACACCCTATACAGAAGGCTTACAAGTAAACAGAGCCATTCACAACCAATTGTCCTAGATAGTGGAGCCATCAAGATTTCAAGCCACCATTAATGGGCCCACATTTTGCATAGTTACAATAGAGCATCAGAGTAATACTTCATATTTCTAGCTTCAGATACAAGAATGAACATTTATACAAATAGGGTGAACACACTCAGTAGATATAAGCCTTGTAATGATACCTTACAAGAGATCTTTGACATAAAGCATATTCCAGTTACATTATATTCACACTCATTAGCATATTTCCATAAAAAATATGGAGTGCAATGTCAGATGGTCCTCCTGGGCCTGAAGTTACAGCAGATGAAATACTAGGCTTGCTATAACACATATTTTTCTGAAACAGTTAACTCAAAAGCAGAATATTTCAGTGTACATTTTATTGCATGTCCTGATTGAAGCATATTCTCCATATAATACAGAATCTGTGGCAGATTCTCCATATGGACACAAACACTCTTTTCTTTTATTTATGGACTCAAAATCCTTCAGGGAGTGTGTGACAAATCCAAATGATGGCACTGCATGCTGAATTTTTGCATCTTGAGTACTGACATATAAGTACTGAAGAGAAATAAACTCATATATAATCAAAACACTCCCTACTGAATATGCATCTAAGAAGGCACATGTATGTTTTTCCAACATAGGTTTGGATTAAGTGACACTCATCAGGCCTGATCATTCCCATCCTATAGCCCTGTATGGAGAGTCCCCTCCCATACAAAATGGTACTGAGCGGAGCTGATTCTGCATCACTATCCCCTACTGGGGCATACACCACAGGCTGGGGTGCACAACAGGAAGTGAATAACAAATAAGTCGGCTGAAGAGGGATACAAATTACCCCATCTGGCAATGTGGAGATTCCCTGGAAGATTTTTATGTTTGTAGCCCCATTGAAGGAGTGGAGAGACTGCTGCCAGGCACAGCAGGGTTAAAGAAAACCTCTGTACTCAGTTAGCACCACTTCCATTATACCTGCTGCCAATGCCAGGCCTAGAGGAGGGAAAAAGAAGGGAGCCTGGCTGAGTCAAGGGGCTGACTGGCGAAGCGACAGGAGCTCTCTGTATGCCTTGCCTGAAGGCACGACCAGTAAGCTGCCTGCTAATGCAGCCACTGGAGGCAAGTAAATCTTTCCCTGCCAAGGGGAACCTACAGATAAGTCCAACTGTGGGCAACTGGACTAGTGGGGCCATGCCCAACTAACTCAAAAAAGTCTCACATAGGGAGCAGCCAGGAGAACAGGCCCTGACCCCCATCACCCCCACAGCTGGGAGAAAAAGTCCATCTCCCAGTGTTTAGGGGTTGAATGACACAGGATCCTGGGCCAGGACCTGAGGGAGAAGAAGGGGGTCAGGTCCCCGTACAGGTCCCCTAACCATGATCTAGCCATTAAGCTGCCTGGCCACTGAAGGACCCTATTGCACCCATACTTGGGGATTCTGGAGGCATCCGAGACCAGGAGTTTGCTAGGAGGCCAGAGCCAACAGAGGGGGACCTAATCAATGAGGGAGCAATCTCTCCTAAAACCCCAATAGAATGAGATTTTCCCTCCATACTCCCTTCCCACAATAGAGTGGATGATCCAACCTCCTAAAAAAGGTTCACAATACATCGGTCCAGAAGTTAGTAAATATAGGAACTGATGGAATATGGGACTAGCACTTCTAATTTTGGTGAAATCACATCCCACTTTGTTGTTTTTCAGACATTGATATGCATCCTTAAATGTTTGGGGTTATACTGTCACCAATATCAGCCTGTCTGCTGTGACTGGCAATGTTTATTTTTTAATTTCAAATTTATTAATATAAAACAATTAAATACATAGTGATGCCTCTCTAAAACATTTATCAAATAAAAATGATATTTTTATTTTTTATTGCTGTTTTTATGCAGAACAAATATATGACAGAAAACACAGTCCATCAGTAGATTTGAAAGTCTTCTGATCCATTTTCCCTTTATGTTTTTCATCCTTGTTATTTGTCTTTGGCATAAACCCCTTATTTCTATTGGTTTAATTTCTGTTTTTAACTTACGGCACCTCCATTTCAAATGTATGATTTTTTTTAAAAAACCACAGCTGTATAAACATCAGACATTTAGAGAGGAAAGTGATTTTCAATAAGTGTTGACTTTTATTGCAAAAGCTCTGGAAAAGTAGGTATCAGAAAGACTGGCATTTGCATTGCATTTAAATCCAGGCTTATTAATAAAATCTGAATACATTATAAAATAGAAATATGGTTACCTTTAGCTAAACAAGTATGTTGGAAGGGATACAGTCATCTTTAATAATACTTTGATCTGTGGCCTTCACAGCTTTGTTTCATTTTATTCAAATGCATTTAAGAATGTCTATAAATAGCTAACTGACTGCATATATAATTTAGGACTTATTTTTTTCAGCATCTGGATTCTGCAGCAGTTAGTGGATGGACACTGGACCCCTATCACTTGTGAAGCTGTAAATTCTAATAAGCTTAGAATAATGATTTTTGTGTGTATAAAGTCTTCCTAGCAGTGATGAAAACCATGTCATAAAATTTACAAACACATTATTCACTTTCTACCCAGAAAAGGAGCAGGTTGGGTTCGAAATGTACAGGAATTCTTTTCAAGTTAGTATGAAACTCATTAGCCTAATACTAAATAGTTTACGTCTTTATTCCTCAAAAGTAGTGTCAATGATTTCTCTAATATTCTATTTAGAAACAAAATACAAGAATAATGTACTCAGAGTACTGAGTCTGCTCACCCGTTAGGAGAAAAGTAAAGAAAAAACAAGTGGAATTTCTGTAGGTTGGCATTTAGATTACATAGAATTGTTAAAAGAAGCACTAAAACAAAATTCTAAGGATTATTGTTTAAACTAAGATGATAAAGGAATTCAGAGGTAAGGCATTTTCACTCACCCTGGCATGCATGGGTGATACAATTTACATATGCCCCAACCCTGCAAAGACTTACACACATGCTTAAATTTGCCCACTGAGTGAAGTTTCATAGAAGTGAATGGGTCTACCTACAGTGTGTAAAGCATGTGCATAAGCTTTTGCAAAACCAGAGTTATAGTTATCCCTCTGGGACTCAGAGGTTGGGTGGTTTTCATTCACGGGCAGGACTCAGTGGGATAAATTAAGTCTATCTGTCCAGGATTTCAGCTTACCTTTCTAATAGTAAGAAGTTTGTAGAACTGGTCAGGAATTTCCAACCAAGCTTTTTTCATAAGAAAATACCAATTCACTGCAGCCTAAACTGTTCACAGGAAGGATCCATTTCAACAAGTTTCCCAATAATTTTTTTTTAAAGTTTCACAATTATCCAAACATCCCATTTCAACATTTTTGAATGCTAAGTTTGTTTTCCAGTTCAAAATAACTTTTTATTTAAAAAAAAAATGAGTGAATGTATACATAAACCAGTTAAAAAATAAAAAGGTCAAAATTGAAACGAACATTTCAAAATTATTAAAACAAACATTCAATTGAGCGAACATGAAAATATTTCTGATCATCAGTTTGTGAAAAACTTCCAATATTTTGACTTTTCAAATTATATTTGATTTGGGAAACAAATTTGAACTCTCCAAAACTTTTACAAGATGGGAAAACTGTTTTCCACACAGCTCTGGAAGTTTGGAGGAGGAGGTTGGATGACCGAAAGGTTTGTTAACAAGCAGAGTGTCCTTTTATATTAATTGCTAATTGGCTGTTTTTATTGCCTAAGACATGCAGATGGGCATCAACATACATTTCTAAATAAAAAAGACAAATTTCATCGTCTTATTACACTATTGCAGTGCCTTTTATCCGGCTAGATTTCCAAACACACTTGATCAACAGAGGGCTCAGCCTGTGTCACATTAAAGTGCATGGCAAAATTACCATTGACTTCAATAGTGCAGTATAGGGACCTAACTTCCTATACAGGAATCACTTCACCCACTTCTGAATACAATCCTCTCTGGAAAGAACAACAGCTATTTAACCGGCCATACTAACCTTAGAAAACAGTTTAGGCTAGGAAGTGAGGGAAGATTGCTAACTGAAACTAAACTGGAAATTTTAGAGAGAGTAATTATCCAAATGCAATTTTAGCTAGGAGATCAAGATAAAGCCCTTATCACTTGTGAAAATGCATGCAATCTTTAATAACCACAAAAGGGCAAGACCAGTTTTATACCTTATCAGAAATTTGGCCCTTGCACAAGCACCGGACATTATACCCGTACAAACACCAAGGAAAAAAGCAACAACTCCTATTTTAGGCACTTATATGACTAAGTGTTGAGGTACATAATACATTAAGGATTATGAGATACTCAAATATCATGATGTTTAAGTACCTCATAATCCTTAATGTACTTGTTTTGCAAATAGCCCTGGGAAGTAGGGAGCAGAAGTGGGAACAGAGACACGAGAGCTAAGGATAAGCTTACATTACTCACCAGATCGGCAAGTAGTGATCCATCTATCGGGGATAGATGTATCATGTCTCAACTAGATGCGATACATCAATCTCCAAACACACTCCCCATTGACTTCGGAACTCCATCAGGGCGAGAGGTGACAGCGGAGTCGACGGGGGAGTGGTGGCTGTCGATCTCACGCTGCGAGGACATGAAGTAAGTCAATCTAAAATACGTCAACTTCAGCTACGCTATTCTCGTAGCTGAAGTTGCATATCTTAGATCGATACTTCCACCCCACCCCCAGTGTAGATCAGGCCAAAGTGACTTGAAGAAGATCACATAGGAAGTCTGTGGCTGAGCAAAGAAGATAATATAGGTCTCCTTAATCTGAGGCTAGCAGGCTCTTTCCTCTATGGAACTTCTGAGCAGGAACTCATGGAGTTGCCACCACTTGGTCTCTTGAAGTGTGGGTATCTATTAGTGGCTGTACAAGAGAAGAAGGAGGCCTTAAAACTATGCAGCACCCAAGGATTAACACACAAACTTTTTCAGTCCTCTCTAATGGGATGTCTGTGCAAACAGACAGCACCCACTCTCTCTCCAATCCACATTGCATGAAACTGCAACAACTTCCATGCACATTTTTGCTAGGAAATCTACCAGTCTGCTAGGAGGACATACTGCATGGGGTGACTGTTCTCAACTCTATCCTCCACTACTCTCATCCCTGCCTTACCTCAGTGATAGTCTTCACATGGAGGAGCATCTATTTGTTCAGGAAAAGAGGAATCATAGGAATGCAGAACTGAAAGGGAGGATCTTCTAGTCCAACCTCTCATGCTGAGGCAGCACCAAATACACCTAGACCATCTTTGACAGGTATTCGTCTAACCTTTCCTTAAAATCTTTTAAGGATGAGGATTCCACAGCCTCCCTTGGTAACCTATTCCAGGCTTAACTACCTTACAGTTAGAGAGTTTTTGCAGAAGATTAAGTTAATGACCGTATATACTCATTCATAAGCCAAATATTTTTGGTAAAAATGTGACACATCAAAGAACATGGGTCAGCTTATAAACGGGTCTACACCAAAATTTGATGATTTTAAACTCTATGGAATTGTTGAATTGAATATCTAATACATTGTCGTTTTGTTTACCTAGAGCGTCTGCAGTCTTGGAGCCCCTCAGCTTTCTGTGGCCGCGGCTGGCCGTTCCCACGCCACTTCCCGCAGCTCCCATTGGCTGGGAACGGCAAACTGCAGCCACAGGGAGTTGAGGGGCTCCATGCCTGTGAACGCTCCAAGTAAACAAAATGTCCAGGCTCGCTAGAGGTTTACCCTAACGGGCCAGGAGCCAAAGTTTGCCAATCCCTGAAATATAGGGTTGGCTTATGAACGGGTCATACAGTTTTTGCTATTTTTACCTATCCATTTTGGGGGGTCGGCTTATAAACAAATAGGTTAATGAATGACTTTATACTTATTTCTTGTCCTACCTTCAGTAAACATAGAGAACAATTGATCATCATCCTTTTTGTAACATATATGAAGACTTATCAGGTCCCCCTCAGTCTATTTTTCTCAGGACTAAACATACTTAGTTTTTTAAACTTTTCCTCATAGATAAGGTTTTCTAAACCTTTTATCACTTCTGTTGCTCTCCTTTAGACTCATAGATAAATAGATTTTAAGGCCAGAAGGGACAATTATGATCATCTAGTCCAGTGGTGGGCAACCTACGGCCCACAAGCCGCATGTGGCCCGGCAGGGTAATCCTCTGGCATGGCCGTGACGCAGTTTTTACCATTGACCGTCCACAGGCACAGCTCCCTGTGGCCCGCGCCAATTCCCACACCTCCCATTGAGCAGAAAGGGCAAACCGCAGCCACCCGTGAGCTGCGGGTGGCCGTGCCTGCAGATGGTCAGTGGAAACAACTGTCTCATGACCAGCCAGTGGATTACCCTGATGGGCTGCATGCGGCCCATCGGCCGCAGGGTGCCCACCACTGATCTAGTCTGACCTCCTGTATACACTGGCCACAGACTTTTCCCAAAATAATTCGTAGAGCATAGCTTTTTTGAAAAACATCTAATCATGACTGAAAAATTGTCAGTGATGGAGAATCCATCACTAATGGTTCATTACTCTCACTGTTAAACATGTACACCCTTGTTTACAATCTTAATTTGTCTACCTTCAACATCCAGCTCTTAGAATGTGTTATATCTTTCTCACCTCGTTTGAAGAGCCCATTACTAAATATTGTTCCCTATGTAGGTTCTAATAGACTGTAATCAAGTCAACCCTTAACCTTCTCTTTGTTAAACTAAACAGAGTGAGCTCGAGTCCATCATTATAAAGCATGTTTTTCTCATTCTTTAATCATTCTCATGGCTCTTCTCTGAACCCTTTCCAATTTTCCAAATCCTTCTTGAATGGTGGCACAAGAACTGGGCGCAGTATTCAGCAGCAGCTGCATCAATAGCCAAATACAGAGGCAAAATAACCCCTCTACTCCTACTCAAGATTCCTTCTTTATGCATCCCAGAATCACTTTAGCTCTTTTAGCCATAGTGTCACACTGAGAGCTCACGTTCAGCTGATTACTCACCACGAACTCCAAATCTTTTTCAGAGTCACTGCTTCCCAGGATAGAACCACATTCTACATAATGGACTACGTTCTTTGTTTCTAGATATATATTCATGCATTTAGCTGTATCAAAACGCATACTGGTTGCTTCACCCAGCTTACAAAATGATCTAGATGGCTCTGAATCAGGGACCTGTTCTCTTAATTATTCACCACTCCCCCAATTTTGGTGTCATTTGCAAAATGTATTAGTGATGATTTTATATTTCTTCTTGGTCATTGATAAAAATGTTAAATAGCATAGGGCCAAAAAACAATCTCTGTGGGACTCCACTGATACAGACCCACTCAAGCGATGATTCCCCAGTTACAGTTACATTTTGAGACCTATCAGTTAGCCAGTTTTTAATCCATTTAATGTGTTGTCATGTTAACTTTATATTGGACTATTTTTTTCATCAACGTGTTGTTCTATACCAGGTCAATGCCTTACAGAAGTCTAAGTATACTACATCATCCCTATTACCTCTATCAACCACATTTGTAAGCTAATCACAAAAATATCAAGCTAGTTTGACAGTATCTATTTCTATAAACCCATGTTCATTTGCATTAGTTATATTACCCTCCTTCAGTTCTTTATTGATTCCCATATCAGTCACTCCATTATCTTGCCCAGGATTCATTGTCAGGCTGGCAGGCCTATAATTACCTGGCTCGTTCCATTTACCTTTTTTAAAAATTGGTACATTAGCTTTCTTCCAGTCCAGTAGGTCCTCAGCCAGCTCTTTTTTGGACTGTCTCCAATTTGTCCACTTCTTTTTAACTGGACACAGTACTCCAGCTGAGGCCTTATCAGTGCTGAGTAGAGCAGAACAATTACCTCCTGTGCCAAATATACAACACAGCATATTACCCCATTTTTCATAACTCCATCATGTTGCTAGGCTTATATTCATTTTGTGAGCCATTATAATCCCCACGTCCCTTCCATCAGTATACTGCCTAGCCAGTTATTCCCCAATTTGTATTTCTGAATTTGATTTTTCCTTCATAAGTGTAGTACTTTGCACTTTTCTTAACTGAGTTTAATCTTGTTGAGGTCAGACTAATTCTCCAATTTATTAAAATGTATCATTTTGAATTCTAATCCTGTCCTCCAAAGTGCTTGCAACTCCTATCACTTGGTGTCATCTACAAATTTTATAAGCATATTCCTGTGGCAAATGGCCAGCGCTATTATTGTGAGTCCTGTACTTTCTCTTCATGGGTCAGGGCGGCAACCTCTTGCCCCTATTCTTGGGCATCAGGGCTCTGATAGTGCCCTGGTGGGAGAGAGAAGGGAAGGACCCGGCCCATCCTCTACTCTGGGTCCCAGCTCCTTCATCTTCACGGGCTTTCTGCCCTCTACCCTCTTGGCAGGGTTTCTCTCAGTCCTCTATGTCCGCGGAGTCCCTCTGCTCTGCTTGAGCAGGGTTTCCCTTCCCCTGGTACTGGATCTTCTGGTTAACAATAGTGCTCCTCCAAACTACAGTCAGCTCTCCTTCCCTCTCTGACTGAAACAGGGAGGTTTATTAGGTCTTTGGCAGGGCCTTAATTGGCTCCAGGTGCTCTAATTAATCCGTAGTAACTTCTCCTCAGTCCCCAGGGAATAAGTCTCTGATCATCCTGTGGCTTATGTATCTCCCATCTATCAGTCTCCTGCTGCACTCTGGCCCTGCTGTATCGCACTCATCACTCTATTATCCAAGTCATTAATGAAAATATTGAATAGTATGGGACCTGGGACAGATCCCTGTGGGTCCCCACTGGATATGTCCACCCAGATTGACAGTAAATCATGGATAACTATCTTTCAGTGCAGTTTTTCAACTAGTTGTGCACCCCCTTTAATAGTAATTCATCTAGACCACATTTTCCTAGTTTCTTATCAGAATGTGACGTGGGACTGTGTCAAAAGTCTTATTAAAATCAAGATATATCACATCTACTGCTTCCCCTGAACCCAGCCAATAACGCTGTCAAAGAGGAAATTAGTGGTTTGGCATGACTTGTTCGTGACAAATCCATGCTGGCTATTTCTTAATAATCCTTTTACCCTCTATGTTCTTATAATTGATCATTTAATGATTTCCTCCAGTATCTTTCCAGGTATCAAAGATAGGCTGACTGGTCTATAATTCCCTGGCTCCTCTTTGTTCTCCTTCTTAAAGATAGGTACTATGTTCTGCCCTTCTACAGTCCTTTGGGATGTCACCCATCCTCAATGAGTTTCTCAAAGATTATCACTAATTGTTCCAACATCACATCAGCCAGTTCCTTAAGTACCCTAGGTTGAATTTCAGCTGGCCCTGCTGACTTAAATACATCTAACTTATCTAAATATTTTAAACTGTTTTTTTCCCCTTGCTAATACGAATTGTGTTAATCATCTGGTCACAACTAAGTCACAACATCCCCTCTGAGTCGTGGACCTATACTTTCTTTCATCTCTTTCTTGTTCCTAATGTATTTATAGAACCTCTTCTTACTGCTTTTTATATCCCTTGCTATGTGTAATTCATGTCACGCCTTAGCCTTTCCAATTTTGTCCCTATGTGCTTTTTCAGTTCTTTTGTACTCATCCTTAGAAATCTGTCCATATCTCTACTTTTTGTAAGATTTCTTTTTGATTTTCAGGCCATTAATCATGAAACAAAGTTTCCTCTTCTTCCATTCCTGCAAGTTTTGGCCCCTTTTCATTTTCCTGCACCTTTGCTCATCCTTGCATTGTACAGACGGGTCTGGCTGTTACTTCTCATTGCACTGACCTGACATCAACATTATTCAGTACAGCTAAAAGTATACATTTTAAGTACTCCAGTATGTGTATCTTGAGAGAGAGAGAAAGAATATTAAACCTTTACAGAAACATTATTGATTTAAAAGGTAGTCAAGTTCAAACTGAATTAAAGGTAGTTTCAGGTATAGCACTTGCTGCTGTGAACCCCTGACAATTTTTGTGGTTTTAGAATCAGATTTTCCCATAATTAAAATGTTTTTGTTTGTTGCTGTGTGAAATACCCACAAAAACAACAGGATAAACTGACTGATTACTTGGGGTAACAGTGAAAGGGACTGCACACAAAGTGGTGTCAAATGCACAAAGTAAACAAACTGGAAACATATGTTTCCTCTAATCTGTGTCATTTATAATCATATATATTACTTGTAACGATAGTAAGTGGTTTTAAAAAATCATACAGAAGTGAAATTTTAAGTTGATATATCCTGTTAGAGAAGATACTTCAGGCTTCAAAATGTAAGTTGATAGTACTCCTGTAGTTAATTCTGGCTTCAAAATGTAAGTTGATAGTACTCCTGTAGTTAATTCTAAGTTACAATCCAGTACCAAAGAAAAATTGACTTTTTTCTATTCAATATACTGTTACAGCAAGACTCCGCTCTCAGTTACACTAGAAAAAATCTGGAATAACACCACTGAAGTCAATCCATCTTTGAATGAACACTTTGAGATTCCTGAAAGAAAGAAAGAAAGAAAGAAAGATAATGTCCTGAGCTTAGAAGAACCAAAGAGTAAAGACTGCTATGAACAACTGTGAATATTTCTTAATATCGTTAACCCAAGGCACTGCAGGGATGACCATTCAAGGAATAATTAAAATGGATAATTAAATAAATTAGTCCCACCAAACTAGATTCCCAGTTTAAACTCAGAGAAGAGGCAAGACTAGAGAACTGCAGAAACAGGGTAATGTGTATGTCTACTCTGCAATAAAACATGCATAGCTGACCCGTATCTACTGATTTAGGCTGGTAGGGCTCAGGCTGCTGGGCAATAAAATTGTGGTGTAGACATTTGGGCTTTGGCTGGAGCCTGAGCTCTTGGACCCTCTCCCTGCCACAGAGGGCCAGTAGGGCCAAACTTGAATGGGTAGGGGGGCAGCCAGTACTGCTCCTCCACACTACTGCCAATGGTATGCACCCAGTGTAACATGTATACCTCCATGGGCACCACTGGACAGTACGTAAGGACAAAGATAATTCAGATGTTTCTTTTTGACCAATTCAGACATTGCAAGGAAATCTCTTGAGCAGCTAAATGGCTCAACCACAAATGTAGACTGTAAGGAGCTAAGGGCTTATGGTTAATGGGAAGACTCCCACTGCCTTCAGTGGGCTTTGGGCAGGCTCTAAACTAACAAGAAAAGAAGCATTTGCACTTGAAGGGCACTTGAGAAAGGTACCGATCATTCAACCAAATGCCAAAACCAAAACAGAAGAAATCAAAATACAATAGTTTTACAAAAGTGTGTATTTGTTGGCATATTTAACAAAGACTCAATTAAATCAGTAGGATGTATTTACTTTGCAGTATGCAGAAGTCATATGTGTTTCCTAAGGATTAATTGTGCATAAGATCTAATGAAATCACTGTGACTAGAATATGGCCTGAGAATGCCAAGTAATTTCATAATGATTTGGAGTTTCCGCTAGATCGTGCCACAAGGCCACAGTCTCTATAAAATTAAAATCTGTCCATATTAGAATCATCAGTCACTGCATCTTCTCTTCTCCTTGTTGTACAAAGGCCAGAGTAGGAGAGTGCTCATGGTTTTCAGAAGAGTTCAGTGTGCTGTTTTAAAAACTTCACCACACAAATGCACATATTAAAAAGCAGATGCTGATGACTTCATGACAAGGAGAGAGTTTATCATCATCATCTTTTATGGTGAAAATGAACCATTTTGTCAGAATACTCTCCCCCTCCCATCAGGTACATTCTGGAAAGCTGGTAAAATCTGAGAGAGAGAAAGAATCCCTAACTGCTACTCTGAGAGTGAACAGGGCAAAGGAGTTGTCAATGATTAAGGGACAATTAGTCCCAATTAGGCCTATTTCACAGAGGTAAAAAGAGAACATTTTAAATCTGAATGGAATTATGTCCCCAAACTTTATGTTATGTTATGTTATGTCCCCAAAACTTTAGTGGGAACCCCAATGACAGGATACAAACAACAAAGTGTAGCAGCATTTTATAGTATTTAATAGCTTAGAGGGCATACTGCGAGTGCACAATTGTTACAGTATGTACTGCATCCATCTACAGAAAATCCCTAATGGCTTCATTTGGATCAGTGCAGTTAAATAGGGGAAAAAACCTGGAATTTAAAACGACAATGGTTAGATCTCCAGTTAGTGTAAATCAGCATAGCTCTGGCATCTGCCCAATAATTCAAGGATTTTCAGTCTCTGTTCTAATATCTTCTTTATTGAGAATTTTGTCACACAATATTAAATGAAATGCCATTAAGGAAATATAAACGTCTAACCACAAACTTTGCTTTTCTCCCACTGATGCCAGTTCAGCCAGTAACTTGAGGACTGGTCTGTACACAAATTTGTACCAAAATAATTAAATCCATTTTAATTCACACCTTTTGTTACTTCAGAGCAAGTCTGTATGAGGACACTCTCATTTCACAATAAAGGTGTCCAATGTCAATTTAACTTCCATTTGGTTTACATGGAGGTAAACATCAGAAGCTGGGACTGGAGGACAGGGGATGGATCACTCAATAATTGTCCTGTTCTGTTCATTCCCTCTGAAGCATCTCCCACTGGCTTCTGTAGGAGGACAGGACACTGGGCTAGATGGACCATTGGTCTGACCCAGCATGGCTGTTCTTATGTTCTTAGAACAAAAAGATAATATCTACCCCCAAAAAATTGCAATCAGTGTGAGTCTTTCTATTGAGTTCAATGAGGGTTGGCATAGCGCCAGAGTAACCCACTTAAGGAAACTCACCAAAGTACAAACATAGTCCCAACATCTGGAATCAAAACCAAACAGAAGCTGAAACATAAATACAGAATTTTACATCTTGAGCAAGTCACATGGACAATTGAAGAAAGTTGCTTAAGAAAAAAAAACAACATTCATGGTGCTGAAGAAAGCACTCAGCTCTATAGAAAAAAGTTTGCAAAATAAGACTTTCCTGCATTTAAGGATGAAAACATATGCATTCTGGTAAAAGAAGAAATGACCAAAATTGTGTCTCTCTCTCTCAAAAAAAAAAAATTCAGCTTCACTCAAATCTTAGTGAGGTTAGGAAAGTTCAGTACTGTTTATTTAAATATATGTGCTTCTCTGCATTTCCTGATTTTGAAACCAGACTTGTTGAAAACTTCATGGGAAAAATTCATCTTAGGGCATTTCTGGCCTTCATTTTCTCAACTGAAAAATGTTCAGACATGTGCTGGATGAGCATGCTTATCTAAATAACCTTTGAATATTTTAAGGTTTGAGCATTATCACTAACAGACCACCCATATGTATCACATTTCCTCAGAGAAATGCAGATGCTCAGACCTATTGGACCTGATTCTCTATTGCCCTTCACTTCATATAGTCATGTTACTGTGCAGTTGGTGTAAAATCCTACCATTCTCATCAAGTAATGTCTGGTAGTGTCTTGAACTGGGTGACTACATGAGATGAAGGGAAACAGAGAATCAGGCCCAAGGTTTTCAAGTGCCCAACATGAAGTCTCAATTTCGATTTTTGAATCTCTCACTTCACAACCATGTGGATCACTCTGATCAGTTATTTCCCTATATTTAACAACTCTTAATATATCTTGCCTGGTAGCAATCACTCCTGTATTCAGAATATCAGACCTCAGAACTCTTTCCATGTAACTGCTACACACAAAGACAAGATGGCACTAGTAACCCTGAGGAATTAATCCTCAAGAGGAGTCCAATCTCCTACTTTCTTTCTATGCTATTCAACAACAAAGGTAAGGAAAGATCTTGCAAGATCTGGGTGTTTGAAGGGCCCTGAAAAATATATCTCTACAGAACACAGCAGTTAAGAAAATCTAATTCCCAATTTGTGACCTTCTGAGAATGAAACAGAGAGAAGATAGAACGCACGGGCTACATTTCTATTGGATTCACAACTGCATTAGAGAAGCATACAAAGCAGAGAATATTCTTATTTATTTATTCAAATATTTTAAAATACACCACATAGGCACCCATAGGCTCTGAATGTCTATCGCATAAATTAGAAGTTCACAACATAAACAAACTAAAGCACTGTCCATAAGAATAACCATCTCATCCCACACCCTCTTCACCAACCTTTACATATAGTGGGGAAAAGATGATTTTTGCAACATGCCCAAGGGATTAACAAATCTCGGCTCTGACAGCCAACGATGGGACCCAAGACCCCTCCCAGAGAACACCCCGGCACCAGCTCCTTCTCATTTCCATTGAGGCAGCCCCAGCACCTTGGCTGATCTCAAGTGCGGCAGTACATCACAAGGAGAGAGATGAGATCCTTTCCGTAACTGCCTCAAATTATCTAGGGCTTTATAGGTTAAAATCAACACCTTAAATCCACCCCAAAGCTTTTATTAGAAACCAACACAGGTCAGAGCACTGGTCTAATGTGGTCCAAGTGTGTTCACAGGTACAAATAAAAGTTAGCTGATGACAGGGTTAACCATTTTGTTATTGTTAGTTTTGGTAATCTTTGGAAGAACTATTTGTGGCAGGAGTTTAGTGTGCAGGTCTCCTTCTCCACTAACCTATCAGAGTTCAATCAGCAGATGGAAAGTGACCACAAGTAGAGAATATGATGAGAAGAGAAATTGCTAGGAAAGAAACAAACTTTTTCTTTGGAGAAAATACTGGTTTTCTTAGGAACACAGGAAATGACAAGGATAAAAGAGGAGCAGGTGACACATTCATGTCTGTTCCTATTACCAGTACCACTCAGTCGCATTGTGAAACAATTTGTAGCATACAAAGTGTTCTAGTTTCAACCTCTCCAGCATTACATGGTGCATGAAGTTTCAGTACAGGGTAACAACAGTACAATGTGCTCTTCACTACCAATGTGTTGTACGGTTATAGACAATGTGGGTCACCCATTTAAACCCTCTCTTCTCTTGGAAAACAGCTTTTACACTGTGAGAGGCACTTATAGAGTGATCACTGTAGAGAGCAATGTAGAGAGCTCTAAGAACAGCTTTGTACACCCTTCACAAGGCCCTACGTTTGTTCTGCCTAAAGGGATGCAAACTCTTGTTTTAGATTGAAAATGGGGTGCATCTCCAACCACATCCACAACTACTGAAAGAGAAATATATACACACAAAGTTGCCTTAAATTTGCCCAACATCTGAATAGTTAACTTTATTAATTCAATGCACCGTCCCTGCATTTTCTACACAGACCTTTGCATTGTTTCAATCTATTCAGATGCATTATTATTTTTCATCATCCTTGTGTAACCTCTCACAGAGAACAAATAAGTCAAACCATGTTGTTTCATTTTAATGAAAACACTCCCTTTTACTCTCATTTACCATTTAACCAATGTACCTCAAGTAGAGCTGTCGATTATTCGCAGTTAGCTCACACGATCAACTCAAAAAAATGAATCACAATAAAAAAATGAATTGTGATTAATCGCCCTGATAGACAATAGAATACTAATTGAAATTTATTATATTTTTGATGTTTTCTACATTTTCAAATATATCAATTTCAATTACAACATAGAATACAAAGTGTACAATGTTCACTTTATATTATTTTTATTACAAATATTTGCATTGTAAAAGTGATAAACAAAAGAAATTGTATTTTTCAATTCACCTCATACAAATACTGTAGTGCAATCTCTTTATCATGAAAGTGCACTCAAAAACAAAACAATGTAAAACTTTAGAGCCTATAAGTCCACTCAGTCCTACTTCTTGTGCAGCCAATCACTAAGAGAAACAAGTTTGTTTACACTTATGAGAGATAATGTGGTCCACTTCTTAGTTACAATGTCACCTGAAAGTGAGAACAGGCATTCATGTGGCACTGTTGTACCTGGCATTGCAAAATAATTACACGCCAGATCCGCTAAAGATTCACAGGCCTCTTCATGCTCTGGCCATCATTCCAGAGGACATGCTTCCATGCTGATGACATTCGTTAAAAAAATAATGCACTAATTAAATTTGTGACTGAACTCTTTGGGGGGAGAATTGTATGTTTCCTGCTCTGTTTTACCCGCATTCTGCTATACATTTCATGTTATAGCAGTCTTGGATGATGAACCAGGACATGTTGTTCATTTTAAGAACACTTTCACTGCAAATTTGACAAAATGTAAAGAAGATACCAATGTGAAATTTCTAAAGATAACTACAGCACTCGACCCAAGATTTAAGAATCTGAAGTGCCTTCCAAAATCTAAGAGGGATGAGGTGTAGAGCATGCTTTTAGAAGTCTTGAAAGAGCAACACTATGATGTGGAAACTACAGAACCAAAACCACCAAAAAAGAAAATCAACCTTCTGCTGGTGGCATCTGACTCAGATGATGAAAATGAACATGCATCGGTCATGAATCGTTATCGAGCAGAACCCATCATCAGCATGGACACGTCCTCTGGAATGGTGGTTGAAGCATGAAGGGACATATGAATCCTTAGCACATCTGGCATGTAAATATCTTGCAACGCCAGCTACGACAGTGCCAGGCAAACACCTGTTCTCACTTTAGGTGACATTGTAAACAAGAAGCATGAACATTATTTTCTGCAAATGTAAACAAACTTGTTCGTCTGAGTGATTGGCTGAACAAGAAGTAGGATTGATTGGACTTGTAGACTATAAAGTTTTACATTGTTTTATTTTTGAATGCAGGGTTTTTTTTTGTACATAAGTCTACATTTTTAAGTTCAACTTTCATGATAAAGAGATTGCACTACAATACTTGTATTAGGTGAATTCAAAAATAATATTTATTTTGTTTTTACAGTGCAAATATTTTTAATCAAATATAAATATAAAGTGAGCACTGTACACTTTGTATTCTGCATTGTAATTTAAATCAATATATTTGAAAAAGTAGAAAACATCCCAAAATATTTAAATAAATGGTATTCTATTATTGTTTAACAGCATGATTAATCACATGATTAATCACAATTAATTTTTTTATCACACAATTAATCACAATTAATTTTTTTAATCAGTTGACATACCTAATCCCAAGACAATGTTCCTGGGGGGATAATGATAGTTTGCAATCCTTTTCTTTTTTTTAAAAGAACACACGGAAACATTTATTGTGATACAATGAAGAGCAATGAGTAGGGGATTCTCCCAAATCAACTTCCATAATCAAGAAGACAAGTGAAATCTGTACACAATTGCATTATAATAATGATGGGATTACAGGACAAAACAATCAAAGGCAAAAAATTAAAACAACTGTCTTCCTTCTGAGATTGTTTAGTTCAAGCAAGCAACTATCTGTAACTTTCTAATTTTTCCCCTAATATATAAACCTCTACCTCGATATAACGCGGTCCTTGGGAGACAAAAAATCTCACCGTATTATAGGTGAAACTGTGTTATATCAAACTTGCTTTGCCCCCACCCTGTTCCTTGTTCCCTGACCGCTCCCTCCAGAGACCTCCGTTCCTAATCACCCCCAGGACCCAACCCAACCCCCCTGCTCCCTGTTCCCTGACTGCTCCGACCCCTATCCACCCCCACAACAGGCACTCACCTGCAGCAGTGGGAAGCGGAGCAGCCCAGCCCCAGCCTGCTCCACTCCGCCACCTCCCAGCCGCGGCGCTCCGCTTCCTGCCCCTGGTGAGTGCGGGGAGGTTGGGGAAAGGATGCCCCCCATCGCATTCACCTGTGTCAGGAAGTGGAGCGACGCGGCCCCAGCCGTGTTGCTGGGGAAGGTCCTGCACTCACCTGCGGTGGGAAGCGGAGCGCCACGGCTGGGAGCTGGCGGAGTGGAGCTGGCTGGGGCTGGGCTGCTCTGCTTCCTGCCGCAGGTGAATGCAGGGAGGTTGGGGAAAGGATGCCCCCATACTCACCTGCAGCGGGAAGCGGAGCACTGCAGCTGGGAGCTGGTAGAGTGGAGTGGGCTGAGGCCGGGCTGCTCCGCTTCTGCTGCTGCTGGTGAGTGCGCGGGGAGTTCCCTTCCCCCAAGCCCGCTCCCCTGAGCGACACAGCTGGGGACGGGGCAAGGGAAGCAGAGCGGGCTGCTCCCAGGCCCCCGCTAATCCCACAGGCCACTCTGGGACTGCGGGGCCCCCAAAAGTGCCCTTCCACAGCTCCTGCCCTCCAGACCCGGGGGGGGAGCCCCTGACCGCCCCCAAGATCCTCTGCCCCTTATTGAACCCCTCGGCCCAGCCTGGGCTGGCACCCTTAGCACGCTGCTCAGAGCAGCATGTCGGAGCTTTACCGTCTTGTATGCGATCCCGAGTTATATCAGGTCGTGTTATATTGGGGCAGCAGTGTAAATGTTCTAAAAATTGACCTAGCTAAGATTTTCAGAAGTGACTTGTGATTTTGGAGGCCCCAACTTGAGTCATATTAAAGGGGCATGATTATTACAAGGCTCTAGGGACCCACCTTCCCAAAACTAGGTCTCAAGTTGGACACCCAAAAATTGAAGCACCCAAAGTCGTTAGTCACTTTTGAAAATCTTGGTTTGGATGCATTAGTTGGAGGTAATTTTCCTTTAAGTATCATAAACTAACATCGGCACACTAGTTCATACAAGTCTCTATCTATATTTGTATGCAGATAAAAGTATTTTTCTTGCACTTTATATAATACAAAATCTGAAACAAAATTATTTAGCAGCAAAGGTCTTAAGGCTGACATTGCTGGCTGGTTATCCAAACCAGTGGATAAAATATCTTGAGCAACCTGAAGAACTGACAGAATATGGGTCACCAGGTGGTCCAAATTTCTTTTTCCATACCATGCTATACATTTGTCCCAAGTGGTTGTGTAGATCCATGATACAGAACATTTTCTGGAGACCAATAAGATGTCAATGATCTCAATGGATTAACCATTTCTTTTTATTCTGCTCCTTTCAGCAACCATGCTACTATGTACAGGCTTCCTGGATCTTTGTGGCTGTTTGGAACCTGAGAGAGAAGGTCAGCTGTGATGGCAATAGAGGAAGAGGGTGAGTTGGTGGATGTGTGATCTCCTGAAGTGAAGGTTGGCAATGACAGCTTCTAAATCTTGAAAAGTACCCATGCAGTTGAGAGGTCAAATGGAAGCACCTTGAGCTGATAATGTGAGTGACCATGAGCAGCCCTTAGGCATCTATGTCTCACTGACTGGAAAGGATAGCTATATCGCTGAGATCCATTAAGATGAGTAAATCCCCTTGGTAGCTACTCACCAGCATGGTGCCATTGTGGAAGGCACTGGGGTCCAGCACACTTCTGATTTCTCTATATCTCTTCTGTCTGATTTTAAAAAATGATGAAATAAACTCCAAGCAGCTTCCCCTGTGGCGGAAACCTGTTATATCATTTCTAAGGAAAGTAGGTGCTAGAGGATGTTTTTACATCCTCGCCATTTTCTGCAGGTCCTCTGTAGTCCTTGACTGAATGAACTTTTCCTGCTTAATCAAATTCCTGCTCTTTATTAATCTAAATATCCATTTGTTTTTGGTGAAGTTCTTCTGATTTGTAAGGAAATTTAATAGATGCCCTACAGTCACACAGGTGTCCTCAGCCTCTCCAAGATTGTCAGGCTGAGGGTTTGTTGTTAACAGGAGAAAAATTGTCCAGGCTTCTGGTAGAATTTTCCTCCCCTGAACTCTTGTTCCCACAACTCCCTCTGTTTTGGAGCTTGAGCTCTTCCATTGGCCGTGGTGTCGCCACATGAGAGAAAAGAAATGTGACTTCCACTGAACTATTTGAATCCCTTTTGTCATCCCTTAAAAAGGAAGACAGAAATTTCTTCTTTTTTCAAAGGGCTCTACCAACATCTTGTCTAAAGATTCTGCCACACAGATGGCTCTCCTGCCAACCCAAGCCTTAGAATTAGTGGGCCAGTAGGGAGCATGGCTGGAGAATCTCTGGTGATCCTCAGCCTAGGTCATTGCCCAATTGGGGTCATGCCAGCTACTGTTTTTTACAGCAGAACTGAGGCTGTTTTAAACTATGTTAGAGATTGATTAATGAAGGACTGGCTCCAAGTTCAGAGAGCTACAAATAGCTCTTTATTTACAGCTCCCCCACCCCTCAACTGCTCCCAGTACTTATTGGGCACAGTTGAGGATGGAACCAATTTTTTTTGTCCATGATGGAGCTGATCCTGCAGGGAATACACACTCCTAACAAGCTGCTAGTGCCTTGCACTCCGATTGACGTCAGTGAGAGACCACAGTGCTCAGCATTTAATTGTACTGGAGGCACGCAGCTTCATCTCCCCACATCCCAGAATCAGGCTCTTATAGTATCTGCACCAATTAAATCAATAGGAGTTTTGTCAGTGACTTTGCTGGGAGTAGGATTGGGTCCTGAATCAGCAAAATAAATGAATGCATACAACTCATACAAACTTGTAGTTCATAAAGTAAAGCAGCCTTGATGGTGCCAACTAATTCTAACTGCTCTCTGCCAAGGTTTCACTCTGGTTATGAATACACAGTTTATCCTAGGGAGCAGTATACATCATCTTTGGTAATGTTGTTACTCCTCTTTAGATTCACACGGCTCAGAATGAATCAGAACCTAAAGGAGATATTTGTGACCTCTAAAAACCAATCAATATATTTACACTTCCAGTATCTTGGCTCTTTCTGGGCTGAAAAGACTACAAGACCCAACATATAATTGTATAAATAAATGAATACGTAAGATTTACTAATGTGAGCTCTTCTGACTCATGGAAGTCTGGAAAAATCCCCGCTAGTCTATTAATAATAAAGCATCAGTAATACTCAAAATTATAAACTCCTGCACTTGCTATCTCTTAAGGTACCAGAGAGACATTTTTGCTTGTAACAATAGCATAACCAAGACCCTATAGGCTCTGCAGCAAGCTTAACTTGAATTCTGCAGCAAGGCAGCTTGATTCTTTCACATTCCAATGCAGGAAACTGGACACTCTGCAACAGCTTTAATTTAAATTTAAAAAGTGAGATATTTATTGAGGTAAATATGAAAGTGCCCAATATAATGATGAGCAGCTGATAAATAGTTAACAATGTTGACATTCACATTGACAGCATTAGGTTTCAGAATTAACTCCCCCAGACGGATGGGGCACGCCATGCTTCTCAGAACTCGTGTTTTATGTTATCTGCAGACTTGAGCAGACATATCTGCATTGGTGTACACTCAGTTCACATTTTAAAGGTTATCTTTGCAACTATAATGTTTAGAGACTTTGGGCTAGATCAGTGGTTCTCAAACTTTTATACTGGTGACCCCTTTCACATAGCAAGCCTCTGAGTGCGACCGCCCCTCATAAATGGAAAACATTTTTTAATATATCTAACACCATTATAAATACCGGATGCAAAGTGGGGTTTGGGGTGCAAGCTGACAGTTCATGACCCTCCCCCCATATAATAACCTCATGAACCCTGAGGGGTCCTGATTCCCAGTTTGAGAACCCTTGGGCTAGATTCACAAAGAGACTTAAGTACCTAGAAAATCACTGGCATTCAGAAAGCCTGAGTTAAGCGCTCAGGCTTCCAATACAATGAATGGAAGGAGACAGGCACCTAAGAATGGAATTCACAAAAGCCTAACACACTAGGCAGCTTCCCACCCAAGGTTCTCATTGTGAGAAGCCAAGAAAAGGGGTGTGTTCTAAACCCCTCTCATCTCAACCCTTATGTGTGCTTTGGATTCTTAGCTATGCACCCTCTCTTAGAATTCGGTGCCTAAGGTGGTTCTTGCAAGAAGAAAAGGAGGAGGACCATCTTCATCATAACTTTTAGCTCAGCTGTTAGAGAACTTATCCAGGATGTGGGAGATCCTCCCCCTGCCCCAGTTCAAGTCCCCCCTCCACCTGATGAGGAAAAGGGATCTGAACAGGGATCTGTTACGTCTCAGGTGACTGCCTTAACCACTGGTCTCCGGCATGTTCTCATATAGGTCTCCCTCAACCTCTCCTGTGGAAGCTGTTCCACTGTGGATAAATAGTTAAAGCCTCACTGGAGCTAGAGGAGTGGAACCTCAGTCACACATATGCTGGGTGAGTGTTTTAACTCAGTCTCGTGCGCGTATTGGCTCTCTCCTTCTCCTCATGAGGCAGAGGGGTGACTTGAAGTGGGTTTCTCCCACACCCTGGGTTAGTACTCTACCTACTGGGCTAAAAGTTGTGAGGGAGGTTGTTCTCCCCACCCCCATTTCACATGGAGGTAGGTATGCTAAGAGCATGCCTACAGGATCAGGGCCACAAAGATGAAGAGCGCCTACCTTACCCCAGTTTGTGAATTGCCCTGGGATCTAGGCATCCTGATGTCTAAAGTGAGGCAGCAATGCACATGTCAGAGAAAGAAGCATAGGTGCCTAGGGAACTTGTACTGCAAAAACTTAAGGGTTGAGGCAGTTTAGGTGCTCTACAGGATTCAACAGCAGCTGAGCAGGGGTTCTATCAATACCAGTGGCACCTAAATCTGGGTATTTAGATGCCTGAAGTGGCAGTTATGTGCGTAGGTCCCTTTGTGAACATAACTCTTTAAGCCTAACGTTTTGATCATGAAGCACAATTTTATGGCAGGGACTGGATTCTGGTGCAAATTAGATGGCCAAGAAACTGCAGAGTACACAGGGCTCTGAACATACACAAGTGTTATTAGTTACTCCCACATATTGTGCACAGTTTTAGGTAAAGAGATAACTTCATTATAGAAAAAGCATCTGTTTTTCTCCATTTCCCCTATTCTCTGTCTACAAGTCTGTCTGTCTTCATTTATGAGCTCTTGGGGAAGGGACCGTTCCTTTCTGTCTGGCTAGAAAACATCTATTACATTGTGAATCTTACAATAAGCACCTAAATAATACTACATGGAAATTTCAGGTATCATTTCCTAAATTATCAAAGAGACACTATCATGGCTGGTAGGCCCTAATTTTGACCACCCTTTCTTTTTTTGCTTTGTTAGCACAGCCTATTTTATTCTTTATATGTGTTTTACTTTTTAAAAAATGCTTCAGTGATCATTCGGTAAGTGAAAAACTCCCCACTCACGAACAGCTCTATAATAATAAACAAAATGTGTGCATGCATGAAGATAATTTTAGTAATGAAACACACTTTAATTTATATATATATTGCTCTTTATACAATTCAGTAAAACAACTCTGCACTTATGGGGATTGCACTTAGTGCATCTACAGTCCATCACAGCAACCCTTTCTTTTCTAAACTACAAGACCTTTTGTGTAATCGTGCAATAGCTGCAAACGAGTAGCTGTCACAAGCAGTTCTACATAAAGTGCATTAAAGTAATCCAGCCTAGAGGTCAAAAAGGCAGTGATCATGACGGTTAGGTCTGTGAGTCTGATCCTGTATGTGAGCAAATTGCCTCACAAAAGTAGTCCTTTTGCTTTCAGTGTGACTATTTACATGAGCAAAGATACACAAATGTACAAGTGTTAACAAGACTTGGCCCTATGTTGCGAATTAAACATTACCATTTCCTGTTACTCTATTCTGGAGATGAAAAAAAGTCATTCCTGACTCATCACTAAAACTTGGATTTCCATGTTCAGCTCATGGTTCAAAACCATCTCAGCACTGCAATAAACCCTGTCAACCTGGTTGGGGCAGTAGATAGAACCACATTCGAATATGCAAGATCCTGCAAGGATGCGAGATGCAGTGAGGTGTCCTTACGTTTTCCCAAGAACTTTAGAACTTGGAGGAACTAGTTCTAGCCAAAATACCACAGATATATTTAAATCTATTAGGAAAAGAAGAAGTTAATATTCTTAGTATTTGGAACCAATCTTTTCCTGAACTCGACACAGGGAGAACCTTGCATTCGCATGGAGTCCCAGTAAAGAAAGTGCTCCATGAAAATGCAGAGGTCCACTTGCCCAGAATTCACTACAGGCTCAAAACCTGAAACCAAAAGGGCCAGATTCTGACCTCCTTACTCACATTGCATAGCACTTTACTTTACAAACGGGCCTATGTCAGTGGTCCCCAACCTTTCCTGGGGGGCGAGAGCCGGACAACTAGCTGCCGAGGACTGTGGCCGCTGGAAAAGTGGTCGCCATGAAACAACAACGTCAAGAGGCGTTGCCACCGAAATGCTGCCATGAAAGACTGTCATCATGAGGTGCTGCCATCGAAATTCAGTGGGATTTAGACAGTAGCACTTCCTGACGCTGCCACTTCTCGGCAGGATTTCAGTGGCTGCTTGTCTGGCGGCCAGTAGGCGGGCGCACACAGATGCCCCTGCGGGCACTGCGTTGGGGACCCCTGGTCTATGTTATATTATTTGTATTACTATACCACCTAGTTGCAGGGCCAGCGCTTCCATTTAGGTGACCTAGGCGGTTGCCTAGGGCACTAGGATTTGGGGGGGGCGGCATTTTGCCACCCTCGGCGGCAATTTTGCGGCGGGGGGGTCCTTCCATGCTCCAGGTCTTCGGGGGCAATTCTGCAGCAGGTCCTTCACCCGCTCTGGGACCCGCCACCAAAGTGCCCCGAAGACCGGGAGCCGCGGAAGGACCCCCCTCCCCGCCGCAGAATTGCCGCCAACGACCGGGAGCACGGAAGGACTCCCGCCTAGGGCGCCAAAAACCCTGGTGCCGCTCCTGCCTAGTTGTGGACCAGGACCCCAATGTGCTAGGTGCTATAGAGAACACAGAACAAAAATACAGTCTCTTCCCTGAAGAAATCAATGAGACCGTTTGTGGAGTAAAGTGCTGTTCAGCATGAGAAAGGTTAGCAGAATGTGTCACTAAGAAAATAAACACAGTAGGGGGGGAGATATATTTGGATTTGGGCAAACAGAAAAAGAACTACCGTAGTTAATTTTCAGATGGTTTTCATCTTACATTTTAGGAATGGTGAAAATGTGTTTGCCTTATCAGTACAGTCTTTTACAAGAGCTATCTAAGAACTAATTATGAAATATTATTTTAGCTGTGCCTGTCAGGTTACCGTTTCTCTCAGTCCACATTTTAATAACCTTTTCTCCTACAAACAATTTCTACAGAAGAATAAATTACAGATGTCTAAGTTGCACCCTTACAAAAAGTTTTAGCAACTAAAAGGTAAAAGAAAGCCAAAGAGAATTATAATCAAATTCCACATATTAAAAAAGATCTCCACATGTGGCCTAGAAAGAAACAGCCAATTCACTACAATTGTCTGCTTAACAGGTTGAGCCTCTATCCAACTGGTAGCAATCAGGCAAGACACTGGAGAGGGCAGGAAATCTAAAATTAGGTTTTACTACCTATAATGGAGGATTTATGGGATAATTTAATTGGCAGTCTTGGGACTGAAACCCAAGGTGGGGGAACAAAAACATCTTTCTGGACACACTCTATGAACTTTCCTGTGGTGGGCTGAAAAATGTAGGCACAGGGGACTTAGTTTAAAGATGCAATATCCCTTTCCTAATGCTTAGTATGAAGGGAGGTAAGGAAGGAAAGCATTGATACACACTGATTTTTCTTCTTTTTTAGGAAAAACATTCTATTAATTGTTTCTTGTAGTGAAACAGATCTTCAGCTACGCACAGGATAATAAATGGCCCCAGAGTTAACAGAAGGCTGTAATTCACTCCAATGCACTTCTGACATCATAAACCACAAGAGCACTGCACTAACAGTTTACGGACTGAAGCAGATTGAACTCAGCCTTGTATTCATTCACTCGGAGACAGCTATTGTTATTTATAACATCTGCCAGGCCATTTTTATTTTTTTCCGGTGACATTTACATATCTTTTAAAGTTAACTCATAATGCAACAGTAAAAAACCGGTGGTAATTTTTTCCTGTGACATCACTCAAAGGGTTAATATTTTGTTCTGTGTGGAATGAAAGGGCGTTATGAACCTCTGGTAATAGAACCCCTTTTCTCAGTCATCACAAGTGTTCCACTGATGTCTATGTACGTTACTGATTTATTGTCCGTAGCATTTTTCATTTAATATATGGACTAAATACTGACTTGGATGGTTCAGTGACAGGGAGTATGGGCACTGATCAGTGCATCTATTGCAGAAAGACTCCTGAAGGACAGGGATTTGCCTGTAGCAAGACATGGATATATTCTTTTGAGCGTACCTACGTGATGCCAGCTGTTGCTTTCTGTTTACATCATCATGGCTCAATCCTACCAGGTGAAGAGCAATCCTGTTAGATGCTGAGCACCTGCAAGTCCCACTGACTTCATGGAGAGTATGTTAAGCTCCTCAGAGGATTGACCCCTAAATACATTAAATGTCTGGGGTAGTGTGTGAGAGAACGAGTAACGTGTCAGATGCTAGTCACATTAAAAAATGCACTACAGGAAGGCCCTCAGATATTACAGTGATGACATGGTATAAGAACTTATACAGAATATAACAGAAGGGAGAGTAAACAAATCAACATGGGGAAGCCATACAGGGACTAGTTCATTATCTGGGCATGACTTCTAGTTCCTTTGAATGCCATGGAGGGAGGAAAAGCTTCTTACCCCCAATTTCCTTTTTTCCTCTGTATACCAACTCAACAGAAGTCAGGATTTAATTCTTAGTACTGAAACTCAAAGACTCGGAGGCAGATTCTCAGCTGGTATGAATTGTCATAGCTCCTCAATGCATGTGAGTCAAATACCTAACTATGATTATTTTGCTAAAGTAACTTTCATAGAAGTGTTAATATATACACATCTACATTTTTACCTATCCTTAACATTTTTTTTAAAAGTATACTCTCTATTTGCATATATTTGCATAAATTCAGTCCCAAACCATTAGTAGCATATAACTACCAATTTTAAAGTTATGCTATAACAAAACCTCAGTGTGGTGAGAGAATTGTATGCCTTTAGGAAGAAGCTAGAGTATTTGGTAAGTACCACAGTACAAAGAAACTAAACCATACCTTTCTATACCATACCCAAATATTGTTCCTATTCTGTTTTCTGGTGATGAATTCTAAGATGATAGAGCAGTGCGATTAGCATTTTTACCTCTAACCAGGGCCGGCTCCAGGCCCCAGCACACCAAGCGCATGCTTGTGCAGCATGCCACGGGGGGCGCTCTGCCGGTCGCCGGGAGGGCAGTAGACGGCTCTGGTGGCCCTCCCGCAGGCGTGCCTGCGGAGGGTCCGCTGGTCCCGGGGGACTGGCGAGTGGCAGAGCGCCCCCTGCGGCGTGCCGCCATGCTTGGGGCGGCAAAATGGCTAGAGCCGGCCCTGCCTCTAACTTACTATCTGAAGTGTCAAAAGCAAATGCAGAAAGTCAAGTCAATTTCAACAACTCTGTACTGATGTTCTTAGAAGAACACATAATCACATTTTAAGATCTGTACACTGGAGAGTCGTGGATACAAAAATGTATTCCCATTTCTTCTGCAAAAAGGTTTGCTCTGACTTACTGGAATAACCTGATAAATTCAGAACGATCTCCATGGTTAAGTGTAGGCAATTGCTCCTCTTTCAAAAGTTTTCTTAAACGTGGGGTGTCACAGAGTACCAGTCTGTCGCCTCCACTTGACTATGGGTCCATTAAGAGGGTTACTAAGGAAGCATAAGGTGCAGTATTTTCAGTATGCTGATGGTACCCAAATGTATGGCCGTATCTCACTCAACTTGAATGATACAGTTCAGCACCTCAGCCAGGGCCTCGCTGACATTGGGGCATGGGTGAGAGTGAACAAGCTGAAGCACAATCTAGACAAGACTGAAGTGATGATCGTGGGTTAAAGGAAAGAGCCTGAGGAGATACTGGAGGTAATATCAGTCCCTTTGATTGATGGAGTATGTCTGATGTTCATTACCAGTGTGGTAACCAACTTTGGGATGATTTTTAACCCCTCCCCCCCCCCCCAGCTGCTGCTTGATGGTCATGTAACAACAGTAACCCCCTCAGCTTTCTATCATCTGCCTCTGGCTAGGAAGTTACAGCTTTTCCTTTCGGCTGCAGATCTAACCACTGGTATTAATGGCTGTGTCACTTCACAATTAAACTACTGTATTGCACATTATATGGGCTATGCCGTAAAACCATTCAGAGACTGAAGCCAGTACAGCAACAGCTCACTCACAGAGTGGGGCATCTTGCTGGGATCATATGATGCCAGTTCTCTAGCTGCACTGACCAATAACTGATCTCCAGAAGTGAAATCCTGGTTCCATTAAAGTCAGTGGCAAAACTCCCATTGATTTCAATGGGCCAGCATTTCATCCCAGGTGGAGTTCAAGTTGTTGGTTATGTCCTATATAACCCTAAATGACCTGGGGACTGGATTACTTGAGAGGTCATGTCTCACAATGTCATTATGCCACAGTTGTGGTCAGCAGAACCACCCAAGCTGGACCCCTTCATTATACAAGAGGTAGCAAGGCATTTGCAGAGTGGCCCCCAGGACTCTAGAATTTGTTCCCACACCCTTGATCCAGAATAGCCCAAATGTGGTGACCCTCCAAGAGTGGGGCAAAGAACATCTATTTGATAAGGTTTTTGAAGAGCAATGAAGGGGTAGAAAGAAGCTGCTTCTGTTCTTTTTTTCTTTTCTTTTTTTTGGGGAAGGGGGAAAGGGTTCCTGCCTGAATGATTGTTCTATTAGAGCTGGTTGGAAAAACTGCAACAAAACTGTTTTTTTTTTCCTGTCAGAATTCACCAATTTGTTGAAATCCAAGTGTTCCATGGAGAGTCCTGATTCTGATAAAGTTCCTCCTAATCAGAATGAATCCAAATAGCAAAATATCAAAATCCTCTGTGATACAGAATTACCTTTCTTTGACAACTCTAGTTTTAATGTACTGGGGTTACGTTATAATTGTCATTAAGAGACAGAGTGCTGAGAGCCTTTGTATAGGCATCTTCAACAATTATTTAAATCAAAATAAATTATATACATTTAATACAAATCTAGGAAATTATTAGCTAACATTAGTATCCATACAACTCCCACATGGTTTAGCATCACACCCACATATAATACGTACCCACAGTGACAGCCTACATACCACCTCAACTTATTCCCTTCCTATACAAACTGACACCCACCCTTAGTCACATAAAGTCAAATGCATGTAAGTAGCTTATGTTGGAGATTTAGTTTAGAGCTGCATGAATCTAAACTTTGAACTGTCATAATAACCCAGCTACTTGCTAGCTAGAGAGAGCCAAATAAATGTCAGACTCAAATTATAAGTTTTGAAAAGGAGTTATTTTCAATTGCTAACTCCTAAACTACAGAACAGATTTAGGCCCAAGTCCTGCAAACACTTACATACACATATCTAAGCGTTTGCAGGAACAGAGTTTCACTTATGACTTTCCTGAAAATTCAGTCTTTACGCAAAGAGTAAATGTTATAAATTTGGTGTTGATACAGATTTGTTATATATTAAACTAAGATTTAATCCCCAATCCTGCGAATAATCTCCACACAGGCAGACTTCTGTGCTTATGCAAAACTTATTGTAGGATCCAGGCATAAAACTGCAAACCTCAAGACAACCTCAATTGTGGAGCTACCACTGATGCCTTCATCATTTATCTGCATATATGCAGATAGACTGAAGGTCCATAGAAGATTTTTCCTTTTCACAAACACCCCAAAATGTACTTTCCCCCACTCTGCCCCTTCTTCTGAGGCCCTGCCCCCCACTCCGCCCCCTTTCCCGAGGCTCCCACTCATCCACCAGTCGCTGCTCTTCACCCTCCCCCAAGCACCTTCCACCAGCCACCAAACAGCTGATCAGCAGCACTGCCAAACAGCTGTGGTTGGTGGGTGCCGAGCACCCACTATTTTTTTTTCCTGTAGGTGCTAGAGCCCCGGGGCATCCACGGAGTCAGCACCCATGGTTTTAGCAGTTTTACACTTTCTTATTTTTTAGGCCCAATCCTACTCCTATTGAAGTGAATGACAAAAGGCCTCTTGACTTCAATGGAAACATAATTAGGCTTTTTTAGGCCACTCCTGAAATCCTTTACTGTATGAAACTCCCACTGAATTAAACAGGAACTCAATGCATGGAGAGCTTATGAGACTTAAGTATTATATAATTGTAACATTATTTAAAGGTAATGTTGGACTTTTTATAATATTTCAATTTTCCATTTCAATAGCTCATTCATTGGTGCAATTTTATATTTTAATTTTTCTTCCATAAAATAAATTTTTCCTGGTTAACTTTTTCCCTCTTTGGGGATAACTTGATTATATCACAGTAAAGAAGAAAAGCTTTGTGCCTTAAACATGGACTCCTTATTGCCTAATTTTAAAATATGTGAAAAGTTATACACCATGTCAGCGTCAGGGTGTGGTACATTATTCTCTGTCATGAAAAAGCAGCCTCCATCTGTGAGTGAATAAGTTGCCTTTTCATGGAAATACTTCAGAGAGCATTTCCATAAAAATCTGCCCTGGCACAGTTCTGTTTCTTTTGCCTTTTACCCAAAAGTGTTTCTTCTTTGATTTTTGTTTTGAATAAGGCACAATGGTCATTTTAAGGGGAAAAAAAACCCAAACTTTCCACTTTTGCATAAGAGAAAACACCATAGTCAATGTAATGCAGCTGCATGAAAACATCAATAGCTCTGTATGCGTATTTAGAATCAAGGCTAGTCTGAGGAAACATTACTACTAACATCTGCCTTTATTAAAAACAATCATTGCCCCAAATACTGCAGTAGCCCACTGATGTATGCTGAAGTGTTATGGACCATTCCTGCAGAACCCTGTTTTCTTTTTTTATTATATGTGTACAGCCCCCCAAAACCCTCTCTTTTTCCCTCCAAAGCACATGGGTCCTAAAGCTACTGCTAAAATAGACTTCAGAGTAGTAAATGGAAGTACTTTCTGTGGGTCTGATCCAACTCCCATTGAAATCAATTTAATCCAACTCGCACTGAAGTAAATGAGAGTCTTTTCATTAACTTTGATGAGAGTTAGATCAGGCCCCAGTTTGACTAGCACATTTGGGGGCGAGGAGTGGCAGGGAGCAAGGATTGTTCCTCCAGGCACACACACAGGATCTGATCCTACATAATTGTCATTGATATCACTGGAAGCAAGATTACGCTCCTCATTACTGGAATTCTGATATATTCTGTCTGCATTTTGATGAATTTACTCAAATGTGAATACTAAATTATTACCTAAATTCATGAGTTTCAGATTTTCAGGAGTGTTTGCCCTTCACAGAGGCCGAAAAAGGACAGTATGGGGTCAGCTTAATGAAGTTGGTTTTATTCTTTGGGAACCAAAATGGCAAACCTCTAATCGCTATTTTTTCTCATTATCAATTATGAGTTTAATGATTTTTATTTGAGTAACAATTCAAAACCATGTATTCTTTAATGTTCAATTATTACACTGTCTGGTTGTAGTGTCTTTCCTTAGGAATGCCATTGTGTAATGTCACATGGAAGAAGCATTTCTGAGATCTTGCAATAATTTACATCCCAATGAAAAACATTAGGGGCTCTTTATTACAAAGGCCAAAATTTTAATAACTTGCATAAAAATTAGGGCACTCCAACTCTCCAGTCTAACCTAAAATAACTGATCAATGGGAAAGATGTGGTTTAGTAGCCTAAGCTCAGGACTGGCAGCCATGAACTCCTGAATTCTAATTCCAGCTCTAGTACTGAACTCTCCTCTGTGGTCTTATGCAAGTTACTTAACTAGTTCTTTGTCTCAGTTAATGTTTATAACATACTTTGGAGATATTTGCCCTGATCCTCAGTTTTGGCCTAGGAGTTCATTGCATTGGATTGCTGAGGAAGATTTGGCATAGAAAGGTAGTTTTAAGCCATGTTTGCACCTCCATGATCCTAGAGCCACCTAAGAATCCTCAAGATGCTGGCTAAGCTGACTTTAGAGCAGCACAAATTTGTCATACTGTAAGAGTAGAACAGGCTTGTTAAGGACTATTATTACTGCTACTCATAAATATGGCTACTCACTGCAGTAAAGGAAACACACAGCATATGTGCTGAATGGCAGTGAGCAAGTCCAAAGGAGGATGGAGAAAAATCATTAAAGATCTGTCATGAAAGAGCAAGTTACATTCATGCAAGGACAGCAGACATTTTGAAAAATATCAAGTGCACATGTGGAAGCTACAGAAGGATTGCTGCCATCTCTGTGACTTACAACGATGCAACAGATACTTCCTATGGAAATTGATCCTGGCAGGACAATGATGGTCATATATTTTAAGGGGTAGGATGCAGAGTTATTCTTGACCTCCCACTCCAGATGTTTTCCCCTTCATAACAGGCATGAATGTTTTCTTGTTGCATCCATTTTTTGAACAATCTAACATGTGGCCTGCATGACTAACTTTATTTTTATTTGAGATTTTCTTTCAAGATATTCTTTCAAGATAATGGGGTCATAACTGGATCTTAATTTAAACAGAGGGCATTTTTGTAGGGACTTGGTAGATCAATGTCTAATGTTTAATGATTTTCTGCACCACTGGTTTCCCCCTAATTGTGAAGGAAATGGGTTTGCCTTAGTCCATTTCCCCAAAGCATTCATTATTGCCAACAGCACAGGATGTAGGAATAGCATCCTTTAGACCATCACATGCCTCAGAAGCATCAACATGAACAAACTGTGTTGAGATAATGCCTGAGCCACCTCTGTGAGCCTAAATGGGTTTATATGAGCATTGCACACTGATACAGGCTAACTTTTGCTTCCTGAATAATATAGAGTAGGGAGGGACACTTTAATTAAACAGCAAGGACAGGTGACTCTTTAAAGCAACAAAATGTTTAGCAACTATGTGAGCCTCATTCCAGGCTTTGCGAGGAACTCAGCAATTGGTTGGTCTTGGGGAACTGAAAGCGTAGAGTTAACCCTGCTGCAGAATGCCCTGTGTTGAGTCACCCAGTTCCGTTATGTGCTCAAAAGGAGATCATTCCTGCTTACATTTGAAATCTGTAGTCAAGAATGCAGTCTATATTATAAAGCAGATTCAGTGCTTTTTATTTGTATGTCATACATTTGTTTAAGTGAATTTAGAGCTCATGAAAGAAATGTATTGACGGCACTGGACACTGAAATCCTCGATCCAAAGAACAGCAGCTGCAGTCTAACTTTCCCTACATTATGCTCTTCAACTCTATTCTGAAGGGGACCCAACAGGTCTGAGAGAAGAATTCTACCTTCATGTCCATTCTTTCTTTAGACTCTCTGCTAAGATTGCCAACACAGGTGTCAATTAACAAGAACTGTGGAGGGAATTTTTGTCCCAAGTACATGATTTTTATCCCCTTTCTTCTTCACCATGAAAATCACTCATCCCACTTAAAGGGAAGGAGAAATGGAGCTGATGTGCTAGAACAATGCAAACCTGTGTGCTTTCTGTTAATTTTGTCATATCTTAAATGCCTTTCACATTTTAAAGGGACAAAACAAGCAGTATTCTGCAGTGGAAGTGCTACTGGGCCTCATGACAGAAGACATGGGAAGGGGATGTTAGAAGTCCGTGACAGCACAGCTCTCCTGAATCTTTGTGGAAAGGGACTGGAAAGCGACAGGGACAGTAGGAGGCACAGAGCCTGTATGCATGTAATCCTGTACCTCTAGGAAAAGAACCCATACAGAGGCTGGAAACACTGCTCGTCTGTTCTGGGGAAATTCCTTCTAATTCTTCTGTACAAAAGACAGGATTTGCTTCCTGTGTGAAGATAAGTGTGGAGGTTCACCACCCCACCCCCCACAAAATTCTGCAGATCTTGAGGGATCTGCAAGATTTCATGGCTGAAGACTCTGTCACTTCCAATGGAAGAATCAGGGTGAAATCCTGGCCCCTTCAGGTCAGTGGGGATATACCCTTCACTTCCATGGGATCAGGTCTTCATCCACAGAGAACACATGCCAAGTTTCCAAACCCTTCATCCTAGGTTATTTTGAACTAGGGAAGCATAGGGACCCTTTGGTATATTTTTTATTTAAAACCAACTGAAAATGTTGAATATGGACAGAACCTGTAACAGAGTGGCTTACCTCTGGGCTGGAGAGCCTAGAGCTAAGCCAGCCCTGATTACAGGATGAGCCAAACCTGGGTTGGACAGGTGATTCCCCATATATAAAAAGCGGGATGTTACAGTAAAATGTTGGGGAAAGAGTTTAGATAATTTCAGGGAGCAAGAAGGCCCCCGAGTGACAAGGAAAAAGTTGGAGTGAGTGGGAGAAAGCTCTCCAGGCAGGTAGGCTTGGGAGAGACTGCAAAGGCCAGCTGAGTTGAAAACTAAGAATTTCTGCTTTTATTATTTTGGGTTAATCAGAAAAGAGGCACTGAACTGGGCTTAAGACCTAGAGGACAGGAGTGTACCAAAGGTCTTAACAAAGTGGGCCAAGAGGGGATTTGTTTGAATGATGTGTGGACAGTGAGTTCTTAAAGGGCCCTGAGGAGGGAGGAAAACAGAGGGAGGGTGCTGTAGAATGACCTCTAGCTCTGAGAGGGTGTGGATAGTGCCAACTCTGTTACAGAACATTTAAACACTTTTTCTGTCTTTTGATAGGACTACTGCTCTGAGAGTGGATAACATGACTGACAAGTCCACATTTGAGGTTGAAGTGAAATATATGAATGGGTTTGAATTGTCACAAGCCAGTCAGGATTCTTAGGCTCCCAACTTGCGTCTTTTAAAACAGACTATTGCTCAGAAATTTACTATTGTGTATATAGGAGTAAGCGGCCTTTTGTGAATTCATTTCTCTTTAACCAGGTTGCTGATTATACGGGGGCCAGATCCAACTTCCACTGAAATCAATGGAAAGTCTCATTTGGGACAGATCCTCAGTTGGTGTTAATCAGCATAGCTCCATTGACTTCAGTGGGTGCTGGCTTAGACCTTAAATGCACAGAAGCAGTGAACGTTTTAGTCTCACTTGAATATCAGCTTTACCACTTAGGGTTTTGATTGCCAGTGATTACATCATTTTCTCAAAGACCACAAATACTGGTGGCTTACATCACTGTGGTTCCAGACTCATTTTTAGCTTAGACCACTCACTTTGCACATTCTAAGTGTAACCTGCAGTGAATGATTACAAGAGTCTTAATATATGTCTCACAAATTTAATTGCAAAGCCTATATTAGAACTTTTATTGGGAATCCAGGATGTTTGAAAATTATGATTCATTTTACCATTAACATACACATTTAAGCGAAAGGGGAATCACACTTTCCCCCCCTCCAAATGTTGAAATGATCCAAACAGGACTCCCCTTCCCAGTGAGTTCAAACAGCTTCTTTCAATATTTCTCTTACGTACAATATGGTCTGATGCCACATATTCATTACAAATATCACACACAATTTGTCCAGTTTTGAAGCGGACACTGAAATACAGCAAAGCAACCCTCTCTCACTCACATTTCAGCTTTCCACGAGAAGTGCCAGAGCAAGTATGTTATTTTAGTAAGAGTTTAAAGGGCACTTATGGGCAGAAAACTGTGTAAAAATGGCACCTTTTTACTCAACAGATCTGTTCCCTGTGAGTATTCTGAGTCATGTCTGCTTACTTCAGTGACTGAAATAGATTTTTCACTACTTTTCAGTCCTCTTTAGTCCTGCAGAACAACCACAGCAATGAGACACTTAGAGGGATTCTAATCTGGCTAACACCTCATCAAGAAATTTGTTCACTAAATTCTAGCTGCAGAATCTTTACCACTGGCATTGTTGCAAAAGCCAGAAGGAATAGTGCTCAGCGTACAGATTAAGTTTGCAAGGCTGGCAGTTAAACCCTTTTCCCCAGTAAACTGCCATGGAACGCACTGAAAGCCAACAAACCATGGAACATCCCTACCCCCCGCTATGCTAGCTCTTACAGAGTTACTTTTCAAAATATGACCGCAACTTCAGAGGTAAGCTGCACCTAGTTGCTCAGCTAACACTTTGAGGAGTCACATGATAAGATACCACTCACTGAGTAAAAACAACTCTATGCAGAGGGCCAGCACAAAGCTTATGTGCTGCTTTAGCCCTGCTTTGAGAGTGCAAGTGGGGCTTGAGAGATTTAAGTGGCGCAGAGGCCTTCTGCTGGATAAAATTCACTCAATGTTTAAAATGTCAAACACACTTGAACACTTCTTTAAAAAAAATACAAATTGACATTTCTAAGCTATCTTGGTTCTGTCATCAGCAGAATGGAATCTCAGTAACAGTACAGTATATGTCTGTCTTGTTTCAGAACTAACTTAATATTGAAACATTTTATGGACAAAACATTTACATTTCACATTTTTGACTGAATTTAAAATACATATCACACCAGAAAGCATAAAATAGCTTTTCCTTTTCTTGGTGAAAGTACTATACAGTAAGAGTGGATTTAGCATCTGTTTGACTGGCAAACTTTATTGCTGTTTTGGTAATATATATGCATTTTTAAACAATGATCAGCTCCCAAGATATTGCATTTGTGTATCTGTAGAAACAAGACTATTAAATGCTATTAAAAACATAATGTGCTAACTTTAAAGCAGTTTTATTATTAATTTTAAAATACGAATTTAGCATTCTGTTCAGTTGATCTCTTTATAGTCAAATGATTTTTGTTCAATCTCTCTGAAATCAGCTGCTAGTATTCTGAGGTCTGATCCAAAACCTATTTAAGTCACTTGGAGTCTTTCCATTGACTTCACTGGGCTTTGGATCAGACCCTAAGGGTGCAATTCTCATTTCAATAAAACTCCTATTGAGTCAGTGAGGGATTTACCTGAATAAGGATCAAAATCTTAAATTCTGATGTAGCAAATCACTTCAGCATATACTTAAATTGAAGCACATGCCCAAGTGCTGTGCTGAATTGGGGCCTTAGTGATATTTACTTAGATGCATCCAACGAAGTGGATATTCACCCCGAAAGCTCATGCTCCAATACATATGTTAGTCTATAAGGTGCCACAGGATTCTTTGCTGCTTTTACTTAGATCTGTTCCTTATAGTTTCAGAATGTTGACATATATATTGGTGGCAGATGATTTAGCTTGTGTTGTTTGCAAGAGATGCCGAGTATAGTGTGGATTGTTGGCTGTAAAAATGCTAGATAACTCGTAAATGGAAAGAAAGTTATTGAACCATATTCTCTGAATTTCACCCTAGGCAAGCCTAATGAAATCAGTATGTGCATTGGGTGTAAATCAGGGTAGAATTGGGCCCTTGATTTTTTACATCAACTGTTTCTGTTAAAATCTACTTTTGATGCCATTGGAACAAATGTATTCTAAGAAAACCTATAAACTTTTGAACAGTCAACTACATTCAGTGCAGCAATTGTGACAGTAAAAGTTTCTTTTGAAAACGTATGGCTTAATTTTATTATACCTATTTTACATGAGGTTCTGCAAAAAAAAAAAATCGGATTATTTCTAAAGCAGACTTTGAAGTCCAGTCCCACTATATGTTATAAAGAAATATATCACGTTACTTTTGAAGTAACACCATAAATCCTCAGTAGCTAATTTCTGTATTCTATAGAGAATAGTCCATTTCATAAACTGAATTTTAAATCAAAATTTAAATCTATTAGGGAGTTTATCCAGAACTGACAACACTTCCCTAGAAAACTGAAATTATTCAGAAGCAAAGGTTTCTAAGCTATCATAATTTCTTTCCTTACACAGACCATTTTAATTTTCTAAATAATACTGGTAAGTATAAAACTGTGTTGTACAGTGCTGAGCTTTTAAATTGAGCTTAACTTTTCTAAGTGATTCACTGTACAGTTCAAGAAACTTATGAAACTTTCATGAATAAATTTAATTGTGTTAAGATAATCATTAATTGACTGAATACACTGAAACTGCTCAATGAAAGAAAATAGTTTTAAAAAAAGTTTGATCACAACACGTCCTGCATACTAAACATATCGACTTTTAATCAGCAAAAACAAATTAGCTAACACACAGCACTACGGCTAATCACAACACTTTCCTAGCTAAATTTTGTAATCTGCATGATTCATAATTTAGAAGATACGAATATGTATAGAACGTAACACAACAGGGCCCTGATCCGCACACCGGACTCTCAGCACTACCACATAATATAAACATGAAATAAATATTCAATCTGGCAATTGTCACAGACTTAATAGTGCAGGCAAACAGGCTGGACATAGCTGTTATAGAAAAGACAGGCAAGACTATATTAATTGACATTGCCATGCCAGCAGACAGAAACAGGAAGAGAAGATAGCGAAGTATGGAGAACTCTGCCACGAAGCAGAATGTTTATGGAAAACTAGAACAAAGACGACCCCAGCGATTACTGGAGCACTTGAAGAGATCCCTAAGGGGCAGCTCAAGAACATGTTAGGAGTGCAAGACATCATGATCCGTGACTTCCAGAAAACAGCAGTGCTCTTGGGCACTATGAGAATTTTAAGGGAACTCAAAGGAGACTGAATGTATTTGAGCGCCTAAAATGCTGGATTTCTGTAGAATTTAACAAAACTCCAGATTGCCCACCCTTACAGAATCAGTTTTTGGCAGGGTTGATTGGTGACTCATGGTGGTAGCTTTCCCCTTTTTATGCTTAAAGATCTTGTACGTTCTGAAGACTGTTTGTTGTTTGTTTGTTTTTTAAATCCCCATGATATAATACTGAGGCATAACAACAACAACGTTTTCCTAATTACACAAAGCCTTAGAACAAATGGCAGTTATGGCCAATTAATGGTGTTTGGTGCATAACTTGAAGTAAAAGACATTTGTACAAGGGATCTATGCTGGGGCATGACAGGGAATGGAATCTTACTCCTCGCCAGTCTGGTCGGGACTGTTATTACCTGCGGGATGTGAGGGTACCAGAGCCTGAGTTTGGAAGACTGCGGAGCAAATGGAACAGCTCCACAGCCTGAGCCCAAGTCAGCTGGCATGGGCCACATGCAGGTTTTTCTTTGCTGGGTAGACATGCCAAGATGCTGCTGCTCTTACAGCCCAGCCCATTTGCTGTAGTAGTGGCCATAACCTACTATGTCCCCTTGCTGTAAATGAGGTTGTGGTATTATTGTCTTACCCACTGGCCATTCTCTGCTTCCACATTGCTGTCCCACCCACAAACTCCTGTGCCCTGTTCTCAAGTAGAGGTTACCTATAAAGCCATTGCAAAGCCCTCTGAACAGCCTCTCCAGTTCCAGGCTCCTTGTGAAGTGATAATACATCTGCACTCCATTTTGAACCTTCTGAAGAATCTGCTTTTTACTCCAAAATTTTCAGAATTGGGTTCCTAAAATCAGTTTTAATCCATATTTAGCATCTCTGGAAGCCAAGCCCCTTATCTGAGAGCCTAAACATGAATTTAGCTGCCTAACTTTAGCCACCTGTGGTTGAAAATTCTGGATTAAATGCAAGATCCTGAAAAAGGCCCCAAAATGCAGTGGAAAGCAGTGAAAGGAAATCATGCTTATCTTTAGGCCTAGCCCTTTTTTAAAAGGTAACCATTTTAATTATTTTAACAATACTATACAATGTCAGAACATATGAGTAATCTACTGATTGCTATATTAAAGGCACAAATACAAGCACATCACCAGTTGACGGACAGGTTAAGAAATTGGAAGTTATGACACTGAAAGAATACTTTAACAGCCACCCAAACGCCATGATGATGGGCTCCTGATGGATTAGATCATCTGTTTTAAAACATCCTTAACTCAAAAATAAAGTCCCAGTCCTGAAACCACATACACACACAAGTAACCTCACACATGACTAGTCACATGGAGTTCACTGGGGCTACTCCTGCGTGTAGTAAGTAGTTGCAAGCTTGTGGCCTTAGTTTAAAACTACTCTCCATCAAGGCATACTTATGATTCTTTGTGTATTGTACCTCAAGATAAAATGAAAACATATGGTTATTGTCTTCTGTTTGATAATGCAGCATATAAATATTAATTTTCTTATATAACAAAAATAACTAGTGATTTTGTTCTTTTTGTCTTGGAGAAAGTTTTTCTTATTCGAATGAAGTTGTGCCAAGAAGGGATTACATATGATGCAAGCAGCATGCAAGAACAATCTATTTCTTCTAACAAATTTCTAAATTAAAAAGGACTACCAGAGTGTGGCTGCAATGCAACTTTGAGAAAAAAATCTTTAGGACACAGTCTCCTACTCTATGCAGGCAAAACAGTTGTTGAAGTTAGTGGCAGTTTTGCCTGCATTAGATGTATGGGAATCAGACCTTTAGTGAATCTATTCATGTTTATACTACATCAAATATTACTTTAGTTCTCCAGTCAACATAAAAAATGTCTAACTCAGATATTTTATTTTTCATACACACATCCATGTTAATCAGTAGTATGCATGCATCTTCTGTATCTAAAAAAGTGTATACCCTTTAGTTTTCATTGTTAAATCACTGTTTCCTATACTCAATCAAGTCCAACAGATTATACACACACCACTATCTATAAATAGAGGAGGTTAAAATGCAGGTTAAATATAACAGATACGTCCATAGCTCCATATTTAGACATACCCTTTAATTTTTTTCTATTGCCTATTTTTTACTTACATTTAAATTTAGCAAAGTAATTTTAGACTGCCAGCTTTCTACCTACACTAGTCTTACTATGCTACCAAGTAAGCATATTAAATTTTGCCCTCCTACTTCATCATCTTGCAGAATGCCAAATTAAATGTGACCCCGTAGAGCTCAAACCCGAATTCTACATTGGGACAAAATTCTGAGATGTTTGACGTCAGTGGGAGCTTTACCTGAGTAAGAAGTGCAGGACCAAGACCATAAGAGGGGGAAAAAATACTCTGTTGGTTGTGAAAGTGAATAGTTGCAGGCTCTAATGAAAACCAGAGTAAGGCATTACCGCATGAAAGGTATTTTTTTTCAACTCATGGGTCAACATTATACTGAAAGCATCTTGCTAAAATGTATTTTATGACCAAATCTCTTTAAAATTAACAGATGGGAAAGTTGCAAATACAAAATATAGACTAAAAGAGCAACTTCATGTTAGAAAAATGCACTGTGCAGCATTAGATATGCAGAGCTTGATCTTGCACCAGTGACCTCAATGGAAGCTGTATCAGGCTCGCAGGACCCTTTCTTGCAAATACTCCCTGTAAGCAACTTCTATCTGGAGTAGGTCTCATTGACTTCCACATAACTATTTGCATGATTAAAGGAAGTAAGGCGTAACCTTACATTTGTCCATTTGCCTTTTCCAGAAAAATGTATTTACCGTGAAAATAACCAGTTCCATAGTAATTAAAACATTTCTAAAAGATGTTTTCAATTAAAAGGTCCTTTTCAGTCTCACTACATTAAAAGGCTCTGCTAACCCATTCTGTTAAGTTCTCCTGTATTTAAGAATTGCGCACACACATAAAAGGAGGGGAAAGAAATGTAACATTTTGGTATGCCCAGATACCATCATGACTGCAAAAGATTTTGGAGTTCTTTAGCCCTGAGTGCATATAACTAGGAATGGGATGAAACAGTGCTTTGCTGATTACCTGGACACGACTGACAGTGCATCATTAATAAACTACTTTGGTGAAAAAGAACCAATCAAATTAGCCTTACGTGTAGGTAGAGGAGAGTTGGCATTTTGTGTGGAGTGAAATAGAAAGGGATTTGCCTCATCAGTGGTTAGTTATTTTGCTCATGCAATGTTGTTGGATCACAGGTTGTTATCCACGGATTTTATATTTGTTTACACATGTGCACAGTGCCTGCACAAAATAAGTTTTCCATATAACAGCAGATAGCAAAGTCACATCAGTGCTTCGTGTCCTAATACCAATATGACAAAGAAAATATTTTCAAAGCAACCATGATTTTAGCTATGGAAATTAAATTGTCATTTCAGATAAAAAAAATTTAACCTGATAATATATAAATAACAAATTTGCAACAACAAAGTCCATTTTGAAATTTGTGACAACCTGCATTTTGCTCTCATGGCTTATTTCACTTAAATCCCTCTATGGCATTAAAGTCTTGTCTTGTTTGAGAGTATAACAAGAATTCAAAGCAAACTTCATTAAAAGTATTTCAAAGAAGAGAAATAAAAGGGATGAGAAGACACTACTACAAAAGTATAAGCAGAAAGATGTGTCTAATATATAAGACACATAGTTAAACTTTATGTTTGGGGACTAAAGACTGCACATCATATAATCAAAACTGAGTAACATTTTAGCAGCACCAAACTCCTAAGGTAAAAACACACTAAACACTTCTAGAACTTACACTGACAGATCATTTATAAAATTCTTGTAACATGTAACTCTATCCAGTACTATATGATTTGTTTAACCTTGGGGAATAAATTGGGAGAAGGTGGGGGTGGATGCTATTCAAAACAAAATCCTGAAATGCTTTTTGAGTTGAGGATTTTTTTCCTGCAAAGATTTGCACAAATTTGTAACAAGTTAGCCAGTGTTTGCATGCGTGTGTTTATGAAACAGTAATATAAGGCCCGAATTATAACTTAATTTACAATATCCCTATATTTTTTAAAAGTCTTCTTTTAAGAAATGGATAAGATATTCAACACCAAAATATCTTTGTATCACATCACTTTGATTGTGTATTGGTTTGATTTGTCTTTTCTTATTTATTTAATTAAGAAGCTGTCAAACACTTAATTTAAAGTCCCCAGTTAACCAGAATGTATGTATCAGGTATGAGTTCAACAGTACCTAAGCTAATATCATTAAAGTTTTGATTTCTTGTTTTAGCCAGAAGCAGCCTGTTCAGTGTGCTCCATTTGCTTGAGTGAAACTATGCAAGTGGATAAAGGGTTAAAACTAAGGAATGTGACAGTTCTCCATGTGCAGTCCATAGACCTAAGTATCCCACTTTCCCTAGTGAACTCAAAATTACATGGACAGAATGTAAACTACAAACTATTACTCCAAAACTAATATTTTGTTAATACAGAGTAGGATTAGAATTTTGACTAAAAAGTAAAAGTTTACTTGCTGTTCTGTAGATTCATAGTAAATACAGTCATGAACGGAAGTTTATGCTAATTTTAACTTGTAGTTTTAGTTTTGTAACTCTGATTATTTACATTCAAAATACTGCTAGAAAGTCATCTGATCACTAAATATATTTATATCTGTGCACTTAATCTAAAATGTACCACAACCAATTCTGAATCTCACTAGATAATCTCAGTTTAATTTAAGGTTTAGGAAAATACATTTAAAGCATCATTTAACTTTTCCAAGAGCTGTACAATTTAAAAGGTACCACTGATACCAGTTAATTGAATCATGGATTGTAGGACAGAAAAATACTGGTGCTGCTATTATGAAAAGGAACAAATATGGAGAAATCATAGGGAAATAGCCACAAACCCAGCAGCCAGGCAGAAAATAAAGTGTATGAAGAAATTAAAACTGAAGACAGTTTAAAAGGATAAGTGTGGGGACAGTGGACATAAAGACATACTTTTCCTGCCACCATCCAGTATATCTAATGATCAAACCAAAAATAATAAGCACTTATATTCAAAACATACAAGTGCTGTGGAAAGATGTGGGATTACTGCGAAATATCAGTAACAACAAGCAACTCTGAAGGCACAAAACTTCTCTTGCAACTATTCCACGTATAATCAATCCAAGGTGATGATGGCGCATATTTCACAGCTCTATGCTCTGCGCTATACACACATGCATGGGCTGTGGAGAAAGAAGGATGTCTCTCAGCCATTCACCCAAAACCAAGGCAGCACCTTCATCCAGCCCTTATTGCCGGGCAACACCACCGAGCACACGTCCCATGTTCGGTTGCCCTACGGAAGGCTCCACATATTTTACCAATAAGCCGGGAATCTATCCCCACGAGCTTACTGGTGGCAGCACGTTTGCAGAGGATCCTTAACCTCTTCTGGGCTCTCTCTCCCCAGACACACACACCTGGGGCAGTAACGTTACCCACATTACACACACCCAGCGCAGAGGCAGGAAACTTGCCCCGCGGAGCCTGGCACCCTGCTCGCAACCAGCCCAGCCTCCTGGAGCAGCACCTTGCCGCCCGCCTGCGCCCACCGCCGCGAGCGCCCGCCGAACCCTGCGCGGGGCTGGGCTGACCCAAGGCAGGCGGCGGCCAGGCTGAGCCGCCGCTTGTCCCAGCGGAAGTGCAGGCAGGGAGTGCGCCTGGCTGCCGGCGCTCCGGGCCCTGCGCCGCCCCGGGGGGCATCGCCAGCCCCTCAGGTGCCCGCCCGGCGCTCCCCGGGGGGCAGGGGAACTGCGCCCTGTCAAACTTTCCCTGCCTGCCTGCCTCCCTCCCCACCCCAGTCCCAGCTGCTGGGGGGGCAGCCGAGGCCACGTCCTGTGTACACCCCCCCTGCCCCGAAGCGGCCCGAGCGGGCAGGAGAAGGGACTTACCGGGAGAGGCCGGGCACGGGGCGAGTCCGGGGCTGCGGGTGAAGCCAGTGGCCGCCGCCGCCACCAGTGAGTGAGTGAGTGAGTGAGTGCACGGGGGAGCCGCGGGCTGCACTGACTCACTTCACTCGGAATGGGCTCGGCCCAGAGCGCGGGCCCCGGGCTCGGCGAGCCTCTCTCCTGCTCCAATCATGGAGCAGGGCAACTGCCCAGGCTCTCCCCAGCTCCCTCCGTGCGGGGGGACCAGTCCCGCCGCGACCAGCCCGGGGCGCTCCGAGCACGCGGCCCCGGGTGGGCACGGACCCAGCAGATGGGCAGGGGGCGGGGGTGAGAGAGACCTGATGGGCTAGAAGGAGCGGGCTCGCGGGGTCCGCTGCAGCCTGGGAGCCGGGTGCTCAGAAGGGGCGGGGGAGAAATGAAACCTGAAAACTGACCAGAGTGGGCTGGGGGAGAGAACACAGGCGTCCGGGGTGTTTCCCCCCGGAACAGCGAACTTTACAAGGCATGGCTGGCTGCAAAGACCGCCCGGAGATACAAGACTGCGCCCCGATCCGAGGGAAAGCCGACGTTAAAGTGTAAAAACCAGATACCTCCGTGCAATGAAAGACAAGTAAGGGGTGGGATCCACGGCAACTGTTTAAGCCGGTCATAATATTGTTCCACTCCTGAGGAGACAGGAGAGGAGCGTGAAGGCACTGGGGCGGGGGGTGTTAAAGTTGAGGAAGTGAAGGGAACGCAGACACAGCTATGGTAAGGACAGTTCATCAATTCTAAAACCCCGAGAAGAACACATCAGCAATGGAAAGGATGAAAAAAAACGGGCAAGAAGACAAGGGAGTGAAGTGAGATCCATCAAACCACGTGAGGGTCTCCTCAGTGTCATTTAGATTGTAAGCTGCCCTCCACCAGCCCCAGCACCACCACACACCTACCCCCACTCCCAACAAAACAAAAAAGAATTTTAAAATTAAAAAGGGTCCTTACCGAGGTGTCTTTTCTCCCTTATCTCCGTGTTGAAACTGCATTTTCCCTACTTTCTCTTGCGCAATGTTCCTTCTGTTCATTTCACGCTGCTCTCACTCATGTTCTGAAAGACACTTCTCCTGCACTTTCCCAGCTAGGAACCCCAGCTAACAGTCGCAATCGGAGAGCAAAGCATATAAAGAAGAAAATCGAGTACTCCTTTAATGATCATAACAATAATCATAATTAAAAGTGTCTCGGTTTTTAAAGCAGGGCTACATAATGTATTAATTGCTTACTGTTAACGTGCAGTTTTATTGAGCATAGCACACAGAAGTCTGATTGTGAGTGAGGAGTGTTTTCAATGAAAGTGGAGTTATTTTAGCTGCAGACATGTTTACATTTCTGTGGTTTAGTCTATAACTTTCTCTTTTTCTTGATTCAGAATTCTGCTCCATGAAGCAAAGCCCTTAGCTCCCAGACATTCCAAAAAGTCTGCCAAAATAATGGGGGGGAACCCACACAGAGAGACCCCCAAGTCTGGGTCAGGCTCAGGGCTTCATATGGGCAGAGCTAGTATACCCCCTCCGGACTCTCTCCAGTTAAAAAGCCTTCAGGGCTCCATTTCCTGTTTTTAAGGAAAAAATAAAGTGGGTCTATTACTGATTTTAGACACTACCTAGACCAGACCTTATAGGTTCTGAGGACCTTTAACTCTGTAGGTGCCAAACGGTACTTGGCAATGCAGGAATCTAGATGTCTCACAAGTGTCCTTCCCACTAAGACTAGTCATATAAGTGAGATCAGTTTCAGCACATCATAGATTTTTGACTTATTGACAAAACAGTAAGCACAGGATATTTAGGTCTCAAAGGACAGCTTTCAATGTGTCCACATCAGGTTAATAGTGAGTAAGGAAATACAGATAAAAGTTAAACAAAAGGTGGGACAGGACAGGACACATCTATCCCAGACCTGAATCACTTTAATCAATTTATGGAGATAAGATAATGCATCTTTGTGGGTAGCTTGAATGCAAAATAAAATGTTGGATTAGGCCTATCTGTCAGTAAGAAGTGTTATTTAATTGGCCCGTCCTTTCTCTTAAACACTGTTAGTGCTACAGATAGTTAAGTGTCAATTGAGTGGCTTTATTGAGTTATAACAGGAACACATGGGGCTTTGGGGCATTACGTTCACTGTTTTCAAGAAAAGCAAAAAATAGCAACTGGTTAAAATTTAGGACCACACACTGGTGAATAAAGGAATAGAGGAAGGTACATCCCCCCACAAAACCACAGAGTCCAGTTTTCCGCTTTAGATGATTGAGTATATTATCTAGATAGAGACAAACCAATCAGAATACACTAACTCTGTATTGAAAGGTTGCATCTCAAGTGAGCCAGAAAACAGAAGAAAGAAAGATGATGCTTCCATCATGATCAAGGTGGAGTACGCAAACACAAACCTGGTTTGGCAGCTATCAATAATCTGGTTCTTTTAAGTCCCCCACCCTCACTTCCCTGGAACACCCAGCCCTGTACTAAGAATAATCTGACTCCATAGCTCCATTCAGAAGGCTATGCCATTGATTGTGTTAGCTGCTTAGTCTGTGGTCCATTGTTTCTGGTTTGGTCCATTAGGTAGTGGTGCAGATCTATGAATGAGACAGAAAAAGAATATGCAGAGCTACTCTGCTCACTTTAAGGCAAATGGTCAATTACCCCTACTCTTTGTCTCCCCAGTCCTACCAAAGTCTTTTTGTTTTAAACTCCCGCCCCTGCCCTTTTTTCTTTTTTACATAACATTGACTCATGTATATCTGGACCTTTCAGGTTTGAAGGAGCCACAAAGTGTAATAATTTCCTAATACTTCAAAAAAGAAAAGAAAATCCACTTCCCCCCAAGATGTTTTATATTAATTTAAGTATTTGTTGCTGGATAATATCAGGCTCTTTCTCAATGAAATGTCCTGCGTGGGCTCTCACACCTGCTAAATATAATCCTCTCTTTCTTTTGATATTCTGTAAAGGGCCTTTAAAGGATCACATCCTCCAATCTGGAGATTTAATTGCTTCATCTAGGTTTTTTAAAAGCCTTGTAAATTTCTGAATTTGGTCTATTTCAAAGCTGAAAGGGAGGCTGGATGAGGGTGCCAAGGCTGCAATTCAAAACAATAGTCAATGTTCAATGTTTAATATAACATCAATACTGTTATGAGTAATAAAAGCTCCCTTTTATCATCTTGTATGTTCAGTTCTTTGGGCAGACACTCCTTAAACTGATTTTATGATTTACCAGTGAGTTAAATATGAAAATAGTAGCCCATTTCGATATGGTAAATGCACACCAGGGAGGAAGTCACAGATCTTGTTTTATAGAAGGTAATGGAGTGAGATTACCCATACTAATATACTTAAATCTTCACAGAACATATATCTAGCATGAAGAGGGCCCAAAAGAATCCTTCTTCGACACAGAAAGTAGCACAATATATTAAGGTAGTTATAGATTTTATAGTTACTTTGTATGGGTGGCTACTGTGTAATGAAAGAATACTAAGATTCAGTCATTAGATTGACAAAATAAACACGATTATTTGCCTTTATGATTGATAAACGGACTAAAATGTCCAATAGTTGATGCTCTTTATTCCCAAAGAATGGTGGCTAGGCTGGGATACAGACAATTTCATGCAAACTGATAGTCTAGAACTTTTGCAGCATGTGTCAGATGCAGTTCTTCTGTACACACAGCAGTTCTTAATAACACATAGTGACCACAAACTGCTTTATAAAATTGCATAATGCATAATTTCTATCAACTTGCATAACACACAGAATAAGATGATATTGAACATATTGTGCATCTGTCACTGTGTTTTAGTGACAAAGTTTCTATAAAAATGGACCAGGGTATATATGCGTGTCTACCAGGATCACTAACATATTTTCAGTTTTAACTTGGATATTCATTAGTAAAATTACATTTGAGTAATTTACTGCAATCTGCAAATATGTCTGAGTTTTTTCTGAATCATTTTTTAAATGGAAATATCCAATAGTAGTGTAATTACTACTTTAATGTGAAGATTGATTGGCTTGTAAAAAGATTATGGAGATTTTTGTCTACATTTAAAAACTGGTTTTCATTGTCATTCCATGGTGCAGGCAGACATATTAGCTGAGGTTTTAAAAAACAGACTACTGAAATATTTTGTTGGTCTTCACAAAATCTTATTTGCATAGCCTACAATCTTTAGCCATTGAAGCTACTGCGAACTCATTAGAACAAGCTTCCATCCCTAGACTACTTTCACAGAATTAACCACACTTCCTTCTTCTATGGGAATTTAGGGTATAAAAGAAAACAGAAATGGGCCCTGCTAAGTTAAAGATTGCTGGCACCTCCATGATTGTTCCAATTTCCCTTTTCTCTAACCTGGTGGGAGATGGTCCTACTCTTAATTGGATCAGAGTTCATATGGCCAAACACTGGTTAATTTACTGTCATTTAGACTTTAAGGCCAGAAGGGACCATCATGATCATCTAGTCTGACCACTTGTACTTTGCAGGCCATAGAACCTCACCCACCTACTCCTAACCTCTGGCTGAGTTACTGAAGTCCTCAAGTCATGATTTAAATACTTCAAGTTACAGAGAATCCACCATATACACTAGTTTAAACCTGCAAGTGACCCATGCCCCTTGCTGCAGAGGAAGGCAAAAAAGACCCCAGGATCTCTGCCAATCTGACCTAGGGAGAAATTCCTTCCTGACCCCAAATAGGGTGATCAGTTGAACCCTGAGTACATGGGCAAGACCCACCAGCCAGACACCTGGGAAAAAATTCTCTGTACTAACTCAGAGCCCTCCCCATCTAGTGTCCCATCATCAGTCATTGGGATATCTGCTACTAGCAGTCACAACTCAGCTACATGCATAACATGGGCCAAAGACCCTCACCCAGTAATTTCAGAATCAAGCCCATAACTTCTGTTTAACTATACATTGATGGCTTACGAGTTTTATAGAATTGCTGCTTATTTAAGAATTAGCAGCACGGGATTGGATGGGGATGTCAAGGTTCCAAGACTACTTCCAGTTATGTCACCATCTCATTGAATGGATTTGGGCAAATCACTTAACCTCTCTGTGCATGAGTTTATCCTTCTGTAAAATCTGTATATTTATTGTCTTTACAGAGATGATGTGTCTAATTTATTATATAGATTCTCAAATGAAAGGAAGATCTATACAAGTTAAAAGTTATTTATGAGGATGAGGATGCGTACAATATTACGATATAAATAAAAATATGCATTAGAAGCTTTCCTGTCAGAATATGAACCAATGTATAAAAGGTAAACATTCATCTACAGATGAAACTCAAATATACATGGGGGAGAAAATCACCTTTTCCACTATATAGAAGACAAAAACAACTTCAGTGGTTACCTTCCACATTAAAATCAAAAGGGTTAACATTTTCCCTATAAAACCTAACAACTAACATCAAGCGCTTTTGTGATAAAAAGGTGACACATCTATCAATATCACCTCTCATAGGTATGGATGGCATTCATTAGAAAAGGTTTTCTCTTGTAAAAATGACATTTAAAGCAAGACAGATAGGAGGATATTTTCATATAGCCCTCTCTCTACATACAGCCAGATAACTCTTTTAAATGTATCAGAAAAGATGACTATTGGAATGTTCTTAGATTCCCTTAAGTCACAGTTTGGACATTTTGACAATCTCTCTGACTCTTTTTGACAGGTCCCTAAGAACACTGGGATTATGTTTTACAGAAGGATGACTTTTAATGGTAAAGATATGTATTCCTGTGTGTTAAGAGTACTAATGAATAGTAAAAGAAAATACTTCATTAGAAGAAAAATAAAAGCTCATCTGATTAACCGTGTAGCAGACAAAACTCAACATCAACCTACTATGCAGCCCTTATGTCCCATTTAAAAAAAATCAAGCAATTTTCATATAATCATGTAAGAAGAAGAAGCTCGTTCAAGCTGCTGGCTAGGTTTAACTAACAGGAATTATTCGGTAAAGGCCTGGTTCAATGTTCATTGAACTCAACTAGAAAGACTCCATTAACTTCAACAGGCTTTGGATCAGGCCCCAAACTAGTGGTGGATGAAACTCAGAAGCTTCAGAGGTTTGATTTGGAAAATAATCTGGAAGTTGGGATGCTTCCCTGAACATTTTCTAAACTATCTAAATCTCCTGAATCAGAAATTTGAGCTACAACTGCCATGTAAACCAGTAGTTCTTAACCTCTCCAGACTACTGCACCCCTTTCAGGAGTCTGGTTTGTCTTGCATACCCCAAGTTTCACCTCACTTAAAAACTACAAAATCAGACATAAAAATACAAAAGTGTCACAGCACACTATTGCTGAAAATTGCTTACTTTCTCCTTTTTACCATATAAGTATCAAATAAATCACGACCCCTGGGTGAAAAACACTGATATAACATATACAGAAGTATAAACAAGTCATTGTCTGTATGAACTTTTAGTTTGTACTGATTTTGCTAGTGCTTATTATGTAGCCTGTTGTAAAACTAGGCAAATATCTAGATTAGAGGTTGGCAACCTTTCAGAAGCAGTGTGCCGAGTCTTCATTTAGTCACTCTGATTTAAGGTTTCACGTGCCAGTAATACATTTTAACGTTTACAGAAGGTCTCTTTCTATAAGTCTATAATATATAACTAAACTATTGGTGTATGTAAAGTAAATAAGGTTTCAAAATGTTTAAGAAGCTTCATTTAAAATTAAATTAAAATGCAGAGCACCCAGACCGGTGGCCAGGACCCGAGCAGTCTGAGTACCACTGAAAATCAGCTCACGTGCCGCTTTTGGCACACTTGCGATAGGTTGCCTACCCCTGATCTAGATGATTTGATGTACTCCCTGGAAGACCTCTGCATACCCTCAGGGGTATGCGAACCCCTGGTTGAGAACCACTGATGTAAACAACATTTCTTGTGGTATTTTGGCACTTCTGCTTCCTGGCCTACCTACAGCTAGGAAGAGTAGATTCCTGCAAACAAGAATAATGAACACAACAACTCAGCAAACTTTTTTTAGTTATTGGAAAAACTCGGTTGTTCTTCATTTTGAGTCAGAGGGTAATTGCTCATGTAATTTCTTATTTTATACAAAACATTTCCCTCACTCCCAATTTCAAACCAACATTTTGTCTGCATAACTTCCTGGATTAAAGGAATAACTAATAGTCCAATGAATTATCGCAGAAACACTGATCACTGGCTGCATCTTCTCAAGAACTATGAAGTTCTTCAACCATAAGGTCAAAGTTAAAAAAATTAGAGCCAAATGATTAATACACTTTCAGAAACATTTGAAAATTCAGCCCATAAAGACTCAGATCACGATTTTTAAATTGTGACTTTATTTAATAAATAAGTTCAGAATTTGAACTTGCATTTAAATATAAAAGGTCCTAACTTGTCCTCATCTGAGGAAAATAAGGGAAATTCTGACTTCTTAAAAATTTCTGTTTGTAAAGTGTTTGATAAAGAACAATTAATCGTAAGTACGATAAGGTTACTTGTTTATTTTTTACACATATACTTTATTCTTTTTCCATTGCCTTTGATTATGTGGTATATTATGACCTTTGAAGAGACGATGGTTTAATAAAAACTAAATTAAACAAAGACTCAATATGACTTGCATATACTTTTTCTATAATTTAAATAAAGGCACTATCTGGATCTTTTCTCTTCTTTAAATTAAGCTACTCTATTTTCTGTATTTCTCATGTTCCACTGGTACTGGCTAAATTCTGCCTTCAAATCTATGGACTTTGTTCCTATAAGGGCATAAATGTGATGATGCAATTCTATACACGACTCTGCCTGGCAGATCTGTGAATAACTGGCAGCGAATGGAGTTTCAGTAGCCAGGCTTCTAGCACATATGATCAGTGTTTTACCTGTTCTTATGTCTATGTACAGATCTGTATTTACATAGCTTTGTTCTACCATGTGCCACATTTGCCTTGTTAATCCAGCACAGATTTACAAGTAATCTCTTTACTGAATTTATCACAAACCAGAATAATAACTGAGATTATTATTAGAGAAGGAATAAACAATCTTAGCCTGAAACAGGAAATACCATGTGTGTGTGGATGAGTATTATATATAGCCAGACATACTTTCTATATCAAATTTGTGACTATAGTGGTCACAAATTACATACAGGAGCAGTGCCAGGGTTTTTGGCACCCTAGACGGGGGTCCTTCCGCACTCTTGGTCGTTGGCGGCAATTCTGCGGTGCGGGTGGTCCTTCTGCGCTCCCGGTCTTCGGGGCACTTCGGCGGCAGGTCCTGGAGCGAGTGAAGGACCCGCCGCAGAATTGCCGACGACGACCCAGAGTGCGGAAGGACCCCCCGCTGCCGAATTGCCACCAAGGGCGGCAAAATGCCGCCCTCTCAAATCCTGGTGCCCTAGGCGACCGCCTAGGTCGCCTAAATGGAAGCGCTGGCCCTGGTTACATATATCCTGAATTTATATACAGAAGTTACATGATTACTTTTTCCTGCTTTGGTGGCAGCATTTGGGGGACATGTCATGAATTTAAGTGAAGTAACACCACAAAGGAGGTTTTCCAATGGCATTCCACCTATGCATACCTCACTATCCAACCAATGTCACATTCCCTTTACTTCACTGAGTCATGCCATAATAAATTGCAGTTTTCATTAGTATAATCAATGTATATTCTGTTGCATTCTTTTCACACATGGTTTCTGAACTAATGAACATGAAGAATGTGTTTAATTTGTAGTAGTAATTTGTACTGGATTATGCTTGGATTAGCTATTAAATGAAGACTATACTATCAATCACAGATGAAAAAAATTACATTTTGGAGTAGCATAAGTCACTTGTTGTCTTATAGTTTCAAAGTATCCCAAATCTACATGATATCCCTGAGTACTGGTTTTACATTTGGATCGCTGAATTAACTGGAAAATATTTAAAGTCACTTGTATGCAGACAGCTCCCCACTGATTCTGAATTTGAGCAGGCTCACATGCATCGTTTATTCAAAAAGTACATTCAATACATTTCACTCATGACATGTGCTTCCAATACTCTTTTTTCAGATAAATATATATGAACAGATGACCAAAACCTTCCTCATTTAGTCTAATCACACAGATAGGACATCATAACCTGCCATAATATGACCCATGGAGGATGAAAGTATCACAGGGCAACTACAATTTTGTATGCAGCCGGATAAGAAACTCTTACATTTTTGTACATTCTATTTTTGGTGCTCTGCATGTGTGGGATAGAGCTCAGAATCAGGCCCTTACTGATTTATCATATATTACAAGGAATGTAATAGCAATGAACAATATTACAAGATACAAGCCAGAATGCAGGTATTACCAAGTGAGATTCTATGGTCTGTGCTATGCAGGTCAAACTAGAGACTAGATTATCAGAATGGTTTCTGGGCCACAAAGTCTATGAAATCTGTACAATGTGGGATAGATCTCTGTATAAAACTCCACTAGCAATGTCTGCCTAGACACATTGGTCCAAATTCTGCATTGACTTACAGCCTATGCAATCCCCATTTTAGTTAGTTGGGCTGCATGAGTTGTAACTCAGTGCAGAATAGGGTCCTTAAGAGAACACTGGAATGGCCCTTGTATATCTATATCTAGTCATGCTGATATGGTGATTGAAATTAAAATGGAAAATTGAATGGGGATAGGTAATGGTCAACAATAAACCCAATGTGTTTTCAATTTATCAGCATAATGTAGTTAATAGGGCACCTGGCTAAAATTCAGGAGCTATGAGTTCTATTCCCCTTCACTCATTGTGTAGCTGCTTTGGGCCTGGCCCTTCATTTTTTTGTATCTTAGTTTCCCCATTTGTTCAAATAGGGGTAACATTACTTATTCAAGCACGTTGAAATCGGTGGATGAAAAGCATTAAATATGATAACTTTAGGATGAGATTTGAGGATTATTGTTTAACAAATCTTGATTTTACTGCAAAAATTGATTTAAAATACTTTAATTATGATAGAATTTCTGTGAAATGTCTGGTTCACTTTCTTTTACTGTTTGCAATTGCATAGAAATCTTCATTTAGAAATCACATTTTTGGGTTAACTTCCTTGTAGGTTTGTGAGAAAATATACTTAAGAGCAAGCACAATGCCTCAATATTTCAATAGTTTCAGTTTTGCTATGAATTAAAAAAAAGAGACTTTATTTTTTGGAAAAGAAAGTTTGCTACAGTATGTGAATTTTTAATTTAAAAATGGGACACTTTTCAAGCAAGCATGGGCATTTTTGAGCAAACACAATACACTTCCATTCAGAAATGAGTGAAAATAAGCCTACTTTTCAAGCCAATTGCCAGTCACCTAAAAAATATGAAAAAGGCACATTTTCACTGGAAAAACAACCATTCCATTGCGACCTCAAATAAAGCATAATTTAATGCATTGCAAAATTGCATAAAAGGAACAGATGAACATTTTTTCAAAAGAAATCCCATGAAACAAAAAAAATGTGAATTTTCTAGACTAAAAGACAGAGCAACTGTACTTTGAGGAATTTTTGGAAGGCATATTTAATCCAGCATACATAATCTGCAGCAATTTTTCAGAACAAATGGTTCAGAAATGTAGTTCAAAGAAAGAAAACCTAGTTTATTGCCTATCTTACACAAATGCATCCTTCCATGGAACTGAATCACTTCTTTGGACTTTTTATCAATATTGACAGAGTTGAAATAAAATGAACTGTCGTCAGATAAAAAGTTGATAACAGAATATGCCATTTATAACTACATAAGACCATATACAGTTCCTTGAAATTATCTGTGAAATCATTTTAACTTTATTTTCTTTTTAGTAAAGAACTCTCAATTGAAGATATAATGTAAAATTTCTCAGGATTAAGACAATGCACTTAAGCTGCAAGGTTCTCTTAGAGAGTTTGTTCTAGTATAAATCTGCTATCCTGTAACTCTCTGATTATAAACACTCTCTACAGGATATGCACCTGGTTCTGACCTGGCGTATATTATTTCACTCTCCCAAAAAACTTTATAAAGAGAATATACCACATTTCAACAGCAATATAAATAATGCTGCAGTTTGGGAACTCTTGTGCTGCACTAATTTTTTTTCTTTCTTTTTCATCTGAACTGAACCACACCTCTCTAAAAATACTCACTTTCTTAATGAAAACCATATTTTTAAGCATTTTTTTGTGTGCATGACCTGCTGACATGCCTGCACAATCTTTAATGTCAGTTTCAGATGACACGTGTCTTATGAAAGTCTGGGACACAGCTCTCGTCTGGGCCTGAGAAATCTGTCCCACATCTTTATGAGAAAGAGGGACAAAAACTTCTGTTTTTGGCATTTTATATTGGAGTCTGTTTTAAGCTAGGAGGGAAAAAAATAGCAACGTAGAGTCTAGACAGAAGAGATTGGGTTGAAATCTGGAAGCTATTCAGTGAGGCTACAGCACATGGCAGCTTGACTGCAGCAAGGGATCACATTACACTGCCTAATTACACATGAAAAATGTACACATCACTTTTCTTAAATGCTTGGAAAAATAGATGTTCAGATGGCAATTGTGAACTGTAGTAACTGAGCCAGTTGTACATAGTTGGAACATTTCACAAATGGCATTTCAAAAGCCTGTGTGCTTTTTTACAATGTGATTTTTTTTGTATGTTCATAAAATAAATTCTAGAAAAGGTAGGCCAAATTTAGCAGATGGTTGCATTGTAAAGGAAATATTTAAAAATACAACATGTGAGACAGAAGAATAAGAGCCTGATCCTGATCCCTTTTAATTCAATAGCAAACGTAAATAGACTTCCATGGGTCAAGGGTTGAACCCTAGGGTCCCCATCTAGCACATATTTATTCATGTTCTGAACTGCACTTACATAGCCCCCAAAACATTTCCTCACTCGGTGTTAGCAAATCACATTTTAGATCTTCAGTGGAACTACTCATGTGAATAAAGTTAAGCACATGCCTAAATGTTGGTATCATGTCCTGAGATTGTGTGTATATAATTTGTCTACGAAATGTCTAAAAAAGGAGAATCAGAGGAGCATGAACACACGCAGCCACCCACCCACCTCTCCACCCATTGACTTTAATAAATTAGATTTTTTTCCTTAGGAATTTATTGTCTATTATGAACTCATCAGTTTCAATGATACACCACAATAATTTAGAAATATGTTATCATAATATAATGCATCATTTTGTTCGGTCTGAATGGTTCCTGTTCCTCTCTAGTATAAATATAAACATTTAAGAAGACTACTTTCAGGAAAAAAGTGCCATTCTTCTAGATATTTTCAGAGATTAACTATTTAAATTCTTCATCAATAACAAAACAAAAAATATTAGATTTGCAGGAGAAAATGTTTAAGGTTATATCTTTCTGTGCATACTTCAGTCTTTTCTAGAAGAATCCACTGCAACAGAAAATGAAGATAAAGGCCCATTAGATCCATTAGGGCCCATTTCTGCAACTTTTGCACTAAATGATTTACTCTTGCAAATAAGCATTTGAACAACATGACTTAGGGTTTTTATGGGTTTTGGTTCAGATCCATTTCGAGGGAATAGCTTCCTGAATGATGTCTCTATAGTATCCTTTTTTTCTAAAAATCATTCTTATTTAAAATGCTTCAATCAATTTACTATTTAAAAGTAAGAAAGGCAGACTGGCAAGGAAAAACTCAGCTGAGAGGCTCTTCAAGCTGTGCAAGGAACTCCAATTGAACTGCTGCTCTGAGTAAGCACTGAAGAGAAAATAGACACCCAAAACTACTACAATATCAATGCTCCCAGTTTGACTATGTGTAGCGGGTTGGTTACCCACTCCTGCCCTGAGGGGTTTAAAAAGCAGCCTGGGAGGGCATGAAAGCTGCAGCTCTAAAAGCTGGGCTGATTGGGGAAGCGGACGCAGCTGGGCCACACCCTAATCAGGCCACAGCTGGCCTCTATAAAGGCGGTGAGCCAGGAGCTCAAACAGTTCCCCTCTGCCTGTAGAGAGAGAAGTACCTGGCTGCAGGGAGCTAGAGGGAGAGTACCTGAGTGGAGCAGGGCTGGGGAAAGGCAAAGGAGCTGGGGATCTCCAGCCTGGAAAGCCCCACGCTACAGCCTAGTAGAAGGCAACAGGTACTGGGGGTTGCAGAGGGCAGCCCAAGGGGTAGGCAAAGGCAGCGGGTCCAAACCCCTTTGCCAATGATGAGTGGCTGATGCTGCAGTCTGCTCCAGTGAATGGGGGTTAGATGGAGACTGGGAAGTAGCCAAAACTGAGGGAAGGTGGGGATAGTGGATTGGAGGTTCCCCAAGGAAGGGAGATCCAGATTGGTGGAGTACTGCCAGGGGGCAGCACCCCAGTTAAAAGAGCAGCTGGCGTCCAGGAGGGACACGGGACCAGCGGACAGGTGGATCACCGGCCTGCAGAGGGTGCTCCTGGCTGGAAAAAGCTAATTCCCAGGAGTCACCAGCAGGAGGTGCCACGGGGGTGAGTCTGCATGTCTACACTATGCCATCTGAGTAGCTACTAATACTTCATTTCTGGCGCCAATGGGCAGTCAGACCTTGGCCGAACTACTAATCCATCCTAGACCAAGACAAAAGAACATCACATAGTTCCTTTCATTCCAGTTGTTACTATTATTACTGGAGATGGAGTCAAAATGAAATAACTAACCAACCCATCCAGCAGAAAAGTCCGTTTGAAATGAATGACAGTTTATGGAAATCAGAAGAAGAGGCTTCCTGGCTTATTTGGACAAACCTTGCAATTCTGACTTCTCTTACTGAAGCTTTGTTTTGTCACTCTGGTTATACTACCACAATACCCAGCAGTGCCTTGTTAATCTTTCTTCTTTTATGGCATTGCTGAGGAAAAGGTGCACAACTGTTTAAATAGATCACTTTTGTTGGAATCCTAAAACACTAGCAAAATTCCAGGAGGAGACATATCTGTTAAACTGTAGTTAAGTAGATGTTTACACTCCGATAACTAATGTACAAGTACATATGTGAACCCAAAACTGTTATAGTCATCACAGTGGCAACTTTAATACCTGCTCTGGCATTTATCATACTGGATCTGCTGGGAGGTCAGAAGAGGGGGAAGGCAGAGTACCATCTCAGGAGGTCTGCAAAATCCTGTGCTCCATGGAGTCTCGGTGTCACACTGTAGTGAGAGTTAGGTGATAGACTCGTAGTGGAAGCAAGAGGTGATGTCCTTAGATCTACCGCTACATTAATTCACAAACCATTTCCCTCTCATGGACCAGATGGGCATGAACCCTGGGGAGTAGTGCTTCTCCAGAACTCTCTGGCACATAGACCAGTAAAAGGGATCTGCACTGAGCTAAGAATATGGCCTTGTATCAGCATTAGAAAGACACTTGTCCTATACACCATTGTGTCACTGTAATCTATGAGAGCACTTGCTGCTCTGACAATTCTCACTGCTTAAGCCCCCAATCCTCCAAAGACTCAAACTCACATGTAATTTATTAGATTGACAGCAGATTATACAATTAATTAGCTATTTATGATGAATTTTAAATGAGATTAATGAAACATTTTCTCTTCTGCTGATATTCTTAAAAAGGCCAGTGGCAGAGGAGGAGGAGGAGGAATGATCACAGGAAACAAATCACTTCCTGCGGTCATTTCTTTGACCACTGCTCTGCTATTTTTAACAAATCTTATTAAAAATTACAATCCTGTCTTTTTTTGGAATCTATTTTACTGAACAAGTACAAAATAAGTTGAGGCAGGAAAAAATGCACCATTTGGAGCAGATCATTGTAACTCATTTAGCAAAACAAGCCACATGGGAATGAAATGGCTTTCTGGAACACTTCTTGTGGTCATTTCTCTCTCCATGTGGAAGAGAGGAATATTTTAAGTAAGACAGCTGCATTACTTCATACAATAGTAAATTATTCTAAGCATTTTTACTCAACAGAAAATACAACAGCTCTGATGTTGTTCTACTATTTGTTAATCTCTGGCTCAATATCCAGCTTTAACATTCATTTCACAATGTGTTTGTGCATAGGAGTTATATAGTTAGCAAAGAAGGGGTTGAGCAAAATTTCAGATTTGGATTTGAATTTTGATCATTCCATCATTTGCTTCACTGGTTTTGCTTTAGCCTATTAGAGAACTACATGCCGAATGCAAAATTTCAACTGGGATCCAGGTTCAGATTCTGACCCCTTATCTACCACAGACCGGGATCTTACATGAAGAAAGAGTGAAAGCTTGATGAAAGACTGTGGCACAACAAGAGCTGCAAGCATAAAAACATAGGGGGAATGGATGGTTTAAAGGACTGATAAATGGATATGAAGATTTTTATCTCTAAGACCTCAGTATAAATTTGGTCCAGGCTACTAGTGGATTGATTTGTCACCACATGATGGCTTCTTTTATTTGTTTTGGTAGTCTATATAGGATAAGTAGGCAATAGCACTTCAGTTTCTAGTGCATACTTATTCTTACTGCTAAAACATCACCATAATTAACACTTACTGAATTCCTTATTACTAGTACCTGAATATGGTTGAATAAATGTAAACAACTGAAGTTCTTGTCAAGCTCTTCTGTGATTCCTTCAAGTTGAATCAGTGTGGGGAAGCTTTCCCTACTGCTTGCTGCCCATGCTGCTCCTCTTCTGTGGATAAATATATGGCTTCACAGAGTTGCCAATCTGGCATTTTTCATGAACACTAGATTCACAAAAAAAATCTATAATATAAAATAGAAACATCATTTGTGGATGAGAATTTATAAAGTGTGTTAATAATGCAATTCTGATAAAAGGCATCTTGGTGAAGGAAGAGACAACTATAGCTTATTATAACCATTAGCTTCAACTGGGAGCAGAATTGGCCTTAAACGGGAATAATTGCGTATATGTAGGGGATATTTTTCAGCTTTGATAAGATACTTAAATATATTAATTACTTACCCCACTGTAAATTACAGCATACATCAGGTACTAGTTATTTACTGGAAATTTGATCATCTGAAAAATATTTTGTTCAAGGGATCTCTCTCTCCCAATCTCTTATACCTCACCCATCGCCATCATACCTGAACATCTTTTGACTATAAAATGAGGTGACTAACAATTGTCAAGAAAAGTTACTTCTTCATTCCTCTCCTTTGGAAAAATTTGCATAGGGTGTTTTTTATTTGTTATGATTTGTTGTTTTAAAGTGCATTGCTCTATGCTTTTGATAGGTGGAAGTGAGATTGAAGAAGTGCACTTTCCACTTGAATCAGAAAGTAGCCAGATTTGTGGTCACCCTTATGTCATGAAGGGCTGAAGTTACATCTACTCTTTGGTAAAAGACCTATGGCATGGCTGTGGCTGGACTGGAGCAGCTGACTCAGGTCACGGGGCACAAGCTGTGAGGCTATAAAATTGCAGTGTAGATGGTCAGATTCAGGCTGGAGTCCAGGCTCTGAAACCCCATTAGTGCAACTGTAAAGCCCCACAGCCTGAGCCCCATAAGACCTGTGCCCTGAGACTCAGTGCTATGGATTTTTTAATCACAGTGTAGACATACCCTTAGTTCTACACTCTTGGATGGGCTGCCAAGAATGTCCTGTCCCATATATAAATGAGCTTTACCCCTTACAATGAGCAATTCCTTTGTACCAAGGAGCAGAATTGTTAGGAGTAGTCAAAGTCCCAGAGCTTTGGATGATCATCCTGGGCCTAGATATCTTAGTACTTTCAAGACAAGGACTGAAATCTCCAACTTGATGTGACATTCTATAAAGAGCCAGGACTTTTTCAGATTCTAAGACCTGCCTATGAGTTATTAATTCACACAACTCTTATGATTTTATTGAAAAGCACATATTTGATGGGGTTATTTTAAGTTTCTCATGTGCTCATAATTACTGATACCCAATATTTGTACTCATTTCAAAGTAGTAAAATATTTTCCATTATTTTCAAATGGGACTGAAGCCGCAGACTTCCCTCAGTCAAAATGGCTATTATGCCCCTATAGTTAGCTTTTGAAATGCTGCTTCCCCTTGCAAAGACAGCTACTACCTGCTATTGTTTCCAATGGCATTGAAGCCAGGCTGTCTTCAGAGAAGATGGCTGCTCCCAGTGGTCCTGGGCTGAGAATGGACAGGAAATTGTCAAGAGATATGGAAGGTGAGGGGGCAGGATGCAACCTAGGTGTGGGGCTATGATAGTGAAATCTTGGGGGATGATGTGGGTGGAGAGTGGGTGTGGCAGAGAAAATGAGGGATAGGATATTTTAAGGGGAAAACAGGGCTTGAATTTGTAGGGGGGGTGAGAGAAGCAGGGAAGTAGTGGTGTGCTCCCAAACCAAGAGCCACCTACTTGAGATGCTGAAGTGAGATGCCACTTACAGCAGATTGTGCAAATATTCCAAATACAATTGTGCATGTTCTGCTGAATTACTCAAGCCTGGCTCCACCAATAATTATTCTTTTAAAAATCTCATGATTTTCAAACCAATTTCATGATTTATGGAGGTCTGACTCGTGATTTTTGAATGTTTGCTTTTGGCAATACTGTCTTAACCAGAAATGTGCTTTAGGGCCCTTGGTGCAGGTAAAACTCCCTTTGCAGTCAGTGTAGTTTTGGTGCTGTCATAAATAGATAGTCAAGGGTTAATGTCTCTTTAACCTGTAAAGGGTTAACAAGCAGGGAACCAAAAACACCTGACCAGAGGACCAATCAGGAAACAAGATACTTTCAAATCTCGGTGGAGTGAAGCCTTTGTTTGTGTTTTTTGGGTTTTGCTTTGTTCTCTCTGGGTCCTGAAAGGGACTAGACGTGCAACCAGATTTCTTGCCAATCTCCCTGCTACAGTCTCTTATATATTCAGAATAGTGAGTATTAAGTAGAAAGGCGGTTATAGTCTTTTGATTGTTTTCTGTATTTGCAAATGTGTAGTTTGCTGGGAGTATTTTAAATTGTATTTTGCTGGGGGGGGGGGCTTCTCTCTAGTGTCTATAAGCTGAAAGACCTTGTAACTTTTACCATCTAAATTACAGAGACAACTTTAACTTTTTTCTTTTTTATTAAGAGTTTTTCTCTTTAAGACCTGTTTGATTTTTTTCCCCTTGTTGAGGCTCAAGGGAATTGAGTCTGTATTTACCAGAGTGCCCCAAAACACTATACTTTTGGGTGGTGGCAGCGTATCAGATCTAAGCAGGTAATTAAGCTTAGAGGAATTCATGCTGGTACCCCAACTTTTGGACTCTAAGGTTCAGATTGGGGAATTATACCATGACATACTGTCTTAACGAGAAATGTGCTTTAGGGCCCTTGGTGCAGGTAAAACTCCCTTTGCAATCAGTGTAGTTTTGGTGCCTGCGCTACAATTGCAAGGGGAGGCTCTTAAATTACAAAGGAATCATGGCATCCACCACTGTGAGATGAAATGCAGCAGATATTTAAGGGCACAAACCTGTTTGGTTCTGAGTGCCCCCAGCTACCACTGAAGTCAATGGAAGATGAGAGCATTCAGCATTTTAGAGGAGGTGCTTGGTACCTCACAGACAGTGGTGACTCCAGGCACCAGCGCTCCAAGCGCATGCCTGAGGTGGCAAACCGCAGGGGGGCACCCTGCCGGTCCCTGCGAGGGTGGCAGTCAGGCAGCCTTTGGCAACTTGCCTGCGGGAGGTCCGCCGGTCCTGCAGATTCGGCGGCAATTTGGCGACAGGAACGCCGAAGCCACAGGACCAGTGGACTTCCCGCAGGCAAGCTGCTGAATCCACAGGATCGGAGACCTCCCGCAGGCAAGCCGCCGAAGGCTGCCTCACTGCCGTGCTTGGGGTGGCAGAAAAGCTAAAGCTGCCCCTGCTCACAGATGGAGTCTTAACAGTACACAGCAATGAGAAACAGACAAGATGAGGCAGATCTTATTTAGCTGAAACTGAAGGGGGTGGGTGGGGGAAGTTGTACATCAGTGAAAAAGAGAATGACACAAATTGATATTTAGCTAGGACACCAAAGCTAAACCTCTGAAACTTGAATGCCATGGGAGCTTTACCGAACACAAGCAGTCAGGCCCTCTGGTTTCCATCTCATCCATATGATGGTACCTTCTCCAGCAGCACAATGTCCCCTATCGCAATATTGGGATATTATAAGAACATAAGAATGGCCATATTGGGTTAGACCAATGGTCCATCTAGCCCAGTATCCTGTCTTCTGACAGTGGCGAGCGCCAGATGCTTCAGAGGGAATGAACATAATAGGGCAGCTCCTGTCGTCCAGTCTCAGCTTCTGGCAGTCAGGTACCAACTGAAAAGAAAGAGTGCAATCAACTGAATTGCCAGAAACAACTTTATACGGTATCTAGATGTTGCCAGGATTCGCTGTGGCTGGAGTCAGACCTTTGTTTAATTTGTCAGTCCTGACCAAACTGCACTACAAGTTGGCATGGCTGCTGAGCGAACAGTGTCTTTCCCAGTCACCTTTTCCAGCAGTCTGAAGTAAAATAAAACGAATATCCCCAGAAGAAATATGCACATTCCTCCCTTCGTGAGCATATCGTATTTTGTTCTTGTATTTGTCCCTTCCTGGAAACAGATGCTCTCTGCTTAAAGCAAAAGGAATGCACCAGCATTGTGACATGAAGAAAACTGGAAATGCTTTTTGAACATGACATTCATATTAAAGATGTATAAGTTCAGTTTCTTTCTAATAACTTTGCTCCTTTTTCCTTCCCAAAATTGTCATAATTCAGAATAAGGGAAAGGAGCTTCTCAGATTTACTCAGGTTTTTTAGGATTCCAACTACTTGGAGTTTTTAAAAAGTGCAGTTTTAAATTACTGTTTTTCCAAAATATTGCATAAAGGAACCATTATGACTGTTCAAATAGTCCTTTTGACAGCAGGCAATCTGTTTTAAAGGCTCACACAGCATTTCTCCAAACAAGTCTTTGTATGAAAATGAAACACCCCCGGGCATGATGAAACACCAGTTAGCACCTTTATAAAATCTATGTCTCAAATTAACTACACTACAACTCTGGTAGATCACAGCGTTACACACCTTGTACAAGTATGGAGCAGATTTCTGTTAATTCATCTCAGAGGGTATAATCGCAATGTTCCTCTCATCCTGATAGACCTCCAACCCTAGGCACCTCAGTGATATACCCCTTCACAATACTTTTATGGAAAAATTCTGTTCCACATGGCTGCTCTCATTTACACCGTTCTGCCCTTCCTATGTGCTTAGAATTCCACCTTTGTATATACAGGGAGAGTAAAATACCAGCTTTGAAATCCACTGTATGGATCCGAATAAAATACTGTCCTAATTTTGCACTGTCCTTTTAGATTTCAAGATGTCATTGCATGTTTGGAAAGAGACAGGTTTGTAAAATAGACTGAAATGCAGACTCCTCCCACCTGTGGCCATTTTCCACCTACTAGAATCAGTAAACCATACAGTGAAACACTGTAAAGATTAGGTTTGAGAACCTAACACTCAACAACAGCCTACCGTTCAGATTAGAACATTATCCAGCTTTGTTCTAAAGTACTTGTGTCACCCCTATTACCATTGTATCTAAGCAACTAAATATCTAACATTTTTCCTCACGACACCTCTGTGAGGGAGGGAAGTATTATTAGCCCAATTTCACAAATGGGGAATCGAGGCACAGAGCTACTAAGGCTACATCTACATTTGAGCTGGGAGGTGTGATTCCCAGTTCACATAGATGTACTGGCACTAGCTCTGCTTGAGCTAGCACTTAAAAATAGCACTTTGGCCACAGCATAGTCGCCTCAGCTACAGTCTTGCCCAACCTCTTGGATACATACTTCTACAACAAGGCCAAGCTGCTGCAGACACACTACTATTTCTAAGCACCAGCTTAAGCAAAACTAGTATGAGTACCTCTATATGAGCTGGGAATCATACCTCTCAGCTCAAATGTAGATGTATCCTAAGTGACGTGCCTAAGATCGTACAGGAAGCCTGTGGTAGAACAGTGCTAACATCCTAATCACTAGACCATCCCTCCCATCAAGGAGCAAACTGCTTTCCTCACCTGTCCCATACTTTTACCTCTAAAGACCTTGATAATCTTCTTGAATTCTTAGCTCAAACAGTGTAGTTCTTGTCATTAGTAAATAAAACAATAGCAGATAGACGATTTAGCTGAGACATTGTTATCCCTATTCATATTTTTTAATAGTTGAGATTTTTGTTTTTTGTGGGGATGGAGACCATCCCGTACAGTACAGTACATGTACACACACACATACACTCATGCATAGAAATATTTACTGTAGGATATATTTTTAGGCAATTTTTCAAATGGCAGATTTCCTCCAGTGTATGGCACTTGCCATGTCATCATTAACTATACAGAAAATATTAGTTTAGAGCTGGCCCACCCAATCGCAAAAGGAAAGCATTCCACCCAAGTTCAAGAGGGGATCAGGATCTCTCGTTGTGTGGGCCAGTGGAGACTAAGCACATTACATACATACTTGGCCATCACCACCAGAAAAGGCCAAAGGCTTCTCCTGCCCTGTGAGTCTTGCAGGATTGATTCTGGAGCTGAATAGTTTTCAGCTGCACAGGATGCTGTTTGGCTGCAATGAAAGATGAAAAAAAGATGTAGGAGTCAATCACTGGGAAGGAGAGCTTGGATTTAAAGAGGATTAATATGACAGCCAAGGATATGAAGGGTGGTGGAAAACCCAGGAGGTCCCACTGCTCCCATCTAGTACATGTCTGCCAAGTTATACAGATTTGCAGTGTGACACATGTCTTCCATTTTGGATCACATGGCCACACAAATAACTCATTTGTTCACGTGGCTTTCTGCAAACTGCTTCTCCCTTCTCTGTGAAGGGCCAGCACCACATGCTGTGTTTTACTGCATGGCCTCTTTCTTCCTTTTTTGCTTAAAATGTTTATTGATTTTAAGAATAAAAACAACACACAGAACTTACAGAGGCTACTGAGGTAATTTCTCAAGCACATGACCCCTCTCCCTTTAACCATTCTCTTTCCTTCTGGTTCACAGGTCATGTATCTGTTCTCAGATGGAAGTGCAGCAGGAGAGGTAGCCAGAGTGGGTCTTTGGTTCTGATTCAGGACAGCCCTTAAGCACATGCTTAACGGTAAATATGGGCTTAAGTCAATAGGGAGGGGCTTAAGCATGTGCATGCTGCCGAGTCAGAGCCTTAGAGAATTGACTGACAAGTCACTTATACTGAAGTACAAGTTCTATTTTTTTAAATAGGGGAATTGAGGGATGGAGAAGTGAGGAAGGTATGGAAGTTTGAGGATATCAATATATCTTCTAAGACAGGAAATAGTTGGAATAGATCAGAGATATCTGTAATGGTAAACAAAGTGCCACCCCCTCAACCCCAGTAACTCTTTGAAGAATCTGTTCTCTACTCCCTGAAGTTGTTCTTCAGATAACACCTCAAATATAACTGACTCAGTTTAAACAAAAGTGTTTATTGGGTAGGGAAGGGAGGAATATTTATGTTTCCCTCTGCTGCAGACGTGTTTGTTTCTTTCAGCCATTGCTATCAGTTTACATAGGTTTATACTGGTTTATGTTTTCAAGATTATCTTTCCAATGCTGTTATGGACTAGAAACTTACCATTAAAACGAAAGCTGAGATTCTGCTCTACTTTCCCTAGACCTCCCAGATCCAGGAGGCCCACAGCCACAGGTTTGACAAAGCTTGCAGGCCAGCCTTGCAAATGGACCAAATAGTACAAAGATTTAAAATAAGAAACCTACTAACGTATCAGTGTTACTATTTAGCATTCATCACAATAATTTCTCCATCCTGAGGATAAGCTCAGACACTTTCTTCTAATCTGTCCAAAAAGAATAAAAGGCACCATAAGTGGTGGCAGCAGAGTCCAGAAGACCCTGGTGGAAGCAGGATATCATTCCTCAATTGCAGCAAAGAGTACAGTGCTGGCTAGCACAGCAAAGCCCCAAACTCTAGACTCAAGTCACAACATTACACTCATTAAAACGATGGAAACTGGTATGACAATGTAAGATCTTGTCAAATACTCTGCTCTGCATAGGTAACAATAATTCTGGCATTTTCTAACTTTCCAGTGCTTGACTTTGCAACCTTCATAATGTTCTTTTAATGTAGAGAGTGTGTGTGTGTGTGTGTGTGTGTGTGTGTGTGTGTGTGTGTGTGTGTGTGTGTGTGTGTGTGTGTGTGTAAAAAAGAAAAAGTAATATTATATACATTACACACACATGACACTAATGTGTGATATGCCATCTGTATCTTTTACGCTGATATAAAACATTGACCCCTCACCTCTGGCAATTAGTATAAAGAAAAAAAATCCAAGCAACTTTGCCCCTTATATGTTTTTGGTGAGATACATTCAGGTCAGCAGACTTGAATTAAATTATTCAGCCTTCTCTCAAACCTCAGGCTAGAAGGAATACATTGTAAAGGAATGCTTAAATAGCATTTTCTTAAATGGTAATTAGTCGTGCTTTAGTGTACCTGAAAATGTACACATCCTTTTAGAAACTGTAAACATATATGGCATTTAGCAGTTCACATAAATGGCTTTATCAGATATAATTGTTTCCATCTTTGCTATGTCAGTCATGCCAAAAGACAGGCACTGTTTGCTGTCTTTTTACATTACTCTCCCATCCCCACCCCTCAAAAAGCATATTTTTTTTTTTGCTATAGTTTGGGGAAAACAGACATATCACAATTATTTCTATCCCCTGTTTAGTTATCTCTTGATTTCAGGGGTGTATGTGCATGTTTTTAATATTAATTGACATTTCTACAAAACTTACAAAAGATTTCATGAATTACTAAACAATAGTTTCATTTCTTCTCCCGTGGGTGAGCCTCACTATATGCTGAACACATTTATCAGATCTTCAGTTCCTCAGGCCCTGTCTACCTGCCAAAACCATCAGTTACACTTTTCATTTTCAATTTTTATTTTTTACTGTTAAATGTCTGCTACTATAGGACACTTTAAAAGTAGTACATTAAAGGCAAGCGCTGAAGCATGGGTAGACTATCAAGATCCATATAAACAGCAGATATGTTATAAAGTCCTTTTAAAAGTACAATGCTGCACTGCCACCAAGTTCACTCAGATTCACAGGGCCAAATCCAGGCCAGTCATTTAAATGGATCCATGGGTGAAAATTAATGCTACACAAACAGGCTGAAGACCCCAATCCAGCTCTCACTAAAGCCAATGGAACAATTGCCATTAGCAGTAATGAGAGCTAGACTGGACCCTTATTGTATTCCTATATTTTGACTGGCATTAGGGTGGATGTGTTGCCAGTCAAAATATAGGAATACAATAAGGGTCCACCACTCCAGGCCAGCTCTACCCTCCTACCATAGGCCTTCAGGCAGTTCCTAGCCTGAGCCAGACTTATCATCCCACATAGGAACAGCCTGTCTACTCTCCTTCCAAGCTTGCCCCACCTGCTGGGATTTCTTCCTTTTAAGTCCAGCATACACATGCAGGTGTAGCAGGTCTAATTGAACAGGGCTTCCCAGGCCTCCTGACCCTCAAAGGACACCAGAACTCAAGGCAGCAAACATCTACTCTGCCTTTCCTCTTCCAACTGCAGGTTTCTTGCAAGCACTTCTGCACACACAACAGCTAGAATTTATCTTCTTATATTCAAAAGCAAAATAATTTTATCATTTCTCTACACTTTAGGCATGTTCTTTCCATCTTTTCTTTTATCCCAGTTTAGGGATCACTAATGACAGGTTGGGGACAGGGTGTTTTGTTGTCCTCCTGAGGTTTGTTGAATTTAAAAAAAAAAATCAATGTGTAAAAACAACAACAAAGATAAGGAATTACAGTGATTTTTTCTTAACTTGAACATTTTGGATCCAATCCAACAATATCTGCAATCCTCCACACCATAGAAGCTGCAGATGCTGCCTCCACCATACCCTGTCTAAAAGAAAATTCAGCCCACCGTACACAGTTGAAAAGTAGAGAGTCTTTGCAGATCTACTAGTTATGTGGTGGAGAGGTAGGGGATTGATGATGGAATAACTCATATGAATTACTCTCCAACTCCCATGCACCTCTGAACCACTATTCTGGGCTGTCCGAGCTCCCTGTGCTGGGGCTGTTGAATGTCAGTGAAACAGAAGAATCCTTCCCACATTGTAGGTGGTAGAGACATGTTCTGAGCATACTCTGTGCACAACAAAAACCTTATTGCCAAGGTCTGACTCCAACCCTCAGAAGAAGTCATTCAGAGAAGTTCACGGAATCCTCAATCAGTCTTCCATTGCTGCCACAAAAGAAGAATTATCCTTGGAACACGTTCAACTAATTCAACAAAGTGGAAGCTAGCAACAATATTGTATGACATCCCTTGACCTTTTTTAATGCTACTTAATATTTTTATTATTTTATGTCATGTATCATTCAATGTGCATACAATCTTGAAAAATTAGTTTATCTGGAAACTGAAGGACTTCTGCCACTTCCAAACATTCAAACATTCTTACACGTTCAAAAATGTTTTTTTTTTCCCTAGGTTCTGTTAAACGGTCAACATGCTTTTTCTTTATTTCCTCTTCCATTATTGATAAGAAATTCCTTTTCAGTCATCTTTTTTCATCTTCCTTCATTACAATGTATGTGCTATTTTCAAGGTATGAATTGTTGTGATGTCACCACTGCAAACTGATATTAACTGATTATATGCATGTTTTTTTAAAAATTTTGTTAAATTAAAGTTCTGATTTTTTTCTCACTTAAATTTCTTTCTGAGAATTTCTCTTCTTGATTTATGCCTGATGTGGGGAAAGATACCTTTTCTTCAAAACCCCTACTGATGCCTTTTAAGTAGTAATTACAAGACCTGCTACACACAGAACTGTGACTAGCATGATTGTATTTGAATTCTAACATTGCACAGTTGTCAAGATTTCTTAAGTACTTAAATCAGTCTAGCTCTGCTGATTAGGGAATATGCATTCACAATCTGGGGGGTCACAACCAACCTCCTTGTCTATATAGTTAAATGGGAATGAAATTGTTCAGGGGTCCCAAAACTTTTCGGTTGTAACAAGGTCATGGTCATGGGGCATGGTATGGGAAAGGCTGAGAACCAGTAGCCTAGAGCAGCAGTTCTCAAACTGTGGGTCGTGACCCCGTTTTAATGGGGTCACCAGGGCTGGCATTAGACTTGCCAAAACCCAAGCTCCATTGGCTAGGTTTGAAGCCCGGGGACTTCAGCCCTGGGTGGTGGGGCTCAGGTTACATGGCCCCTGTGTGGGGCTGAAGACCTTGTGCTTGGGCTTTGCTCCACAGGCTCAGGCTTTGCCCCTCGCCTCTTGGGTCATGTAGTATTTCTTGTTGTCAGAAGGAGGTTCACAGTGCAATGAAGTTTGAGAACCCCTGGCCTAGAGCATTCCCATTGCTCTCAGTTATCTATAGAGAATTCCATTACATAGGCTCTTCCAATAACTTCTTTGGAGGTTTTGATAAAGTGTTGAAACCAGACAATCTGATTAATGTCAATGGGCACTGAGGGTGCTCAACATTGCTCTGGAGCAGACCTTCAGGGTGCAGGTATCTACCTGAGAAGAACATTTGGGGAACATCTACCCTTGGAGCTGGCGGTGTGATTCCCAGCTCATGCAGACATACTCTCACTAACTCTCATTTAGTTAGCATGCTACAAATAGCTTCCCTAAGTACAAACCCACCTGGATCCTGTGGGTACATACTCAGGGTGGCTAGGCCATGCCACCACTCACTGCTGCCTGTGCCCCAACTACACTACTATTTTTAGGGCATTAGCTCAATAATAGCTTGTGAGACTGCGTCTACATGAGCCGAGAATCACACCCCAAGCTCCAAGTGTAGAAGTAGCTTTGGAGGGCGGAGTTGGAAACAGAAAGGTATTTTGAGCAGTCATTTATGGAAATAAGAAGACATTGAGAACCAAGACATGGCCCTTTGCATATTCTCCTAGCTTGCAAAGCAGACTAGGCCTATAAGTGACCCAAGTTCTGGACAAGTGGAGTGGAGAGAGGATTCTATTCTGCAGTGAAATGAGCTTGTCTCTCCACTACGTAGCTGGGGAAGGAGGCAGGTTAAATGAGCAAGACAGATTAGAACATGGTAAGCTTCCAGACTCTACCTCAGTAACAAAGAAGTCTAAGTATTCCTCCAATGTGCATTAAGATTTTTGCAGAATATATGTAGTATGTTTAAACAAATAGTCTCTTATTTGCTGCATGTTTTTCTCTGCTCCTACCTTTAAATAAATACTTGAAAAAAATCTAATCTGCATTGACTGGGAGTGTTGCATTAGAGAAAATCCTGAATGTTCCCATTCTTGAAGAGTGCAATATAATTAACAGAAGGAAGTAATAAGGAAAAAGGGAACTGACTGCTTAGTAGCCGGCCAGAGAGAGGAAACAGAGTACCAATCACACAGAAATTGTCCTGGCACACACCAGTAGGAGGCTGGGCTCCAGTGAGAGCAAGAATCAGAACGTGGGGCAAAGTCAGTGAACTCTGCAGCCACAAGTATTGGATTGTGATATCTCTAACAACCAAGTCTAGGAGAAGGAAAACTAGAAAACAGAAAGCTTTTGTGCATACTTACAAACATAGTGAGACACCCTGTCAGCCATGCAGCAAAAGAGCTACAAGAAATACTTATGACAGTTAAAGAGGATTTGTGAAGTTATTTTATTGGTGAACATTTGTCTGAGTGCAGATAATAGTGTGTTAGGCCCAGCTTTTGCTCACATGGGCAGCCAGGTTGCCTACTAGAGAATTCTTTGCAGTTAAGAAGTGGGAAGGACAGGAGTTAAAGAAGTAAAACTTGTCATTGTCTGCTAACAGCAGAGGGAGACCTCCCTCCTCCATCATGAAGACACAGGGTACATCTACATTTGAGCTGGAAGGTGTGATTCCCAACTCATGTAGACATACCTGTGCTATCTCTGCTTGATCTAGCATCTAAAAATAGCAGTGTGTCCATGGTGGCACAGCTGGTCACTTGGGCTAGTTGCCCCACATACAATCCTACCCGACCAGCTGGCTACATAGTCGGGCAGCTAGCCCAAGCCACCACCTGTGCCATTGTGGACACATGGCTATTTTTAGGCGTTAGTTCAAGCACAGTTAGCGCGAGTACATCTGTGCAAGCTGAGAATCACACTTACCAGTTCAAACAGAGCCACACTTTCAGACAGGGGAATCTGAAGCAGGAGAGGGAGGCATAGGTGCTGGAACAATTTTTATAGTGGGGGTGCTGAGAGCTGTTGAACAAAACTGCAAACCCTGTATATTATGGAAACCACTTCAAGCCAGCTCCCCTAGTTCAGCACCTATGGAAGGAGGAGCTGGTGACTGGCTGAGGGGTTTCTGGGGCTTCAAGCCATTCCTAACAATGGGTGAAGCAGTACAGATGGAGGAAGACTTGTAACAGCCAGAAGTTCCCTCTGTGGAGCCTCAATCTCCCCTATAGACACAAGGGAAGTGAATGGCCCACCTCACCCTCCAGCCCTGCTTCACGGCAGCGAGGAGGAAGCCCCAGTAGAGCGGAATACTGGGGGTGTGAACCACGGGCTCACTCTCAGGTGGTTCTCTGCGCACACATAGTAGGGCCAAAGCACCTGTGCTACACAGGGTGCCCTCCATGCCCTCAGATGGGGTTAGGATATTTTCTTACTCTGGCATTCTCCTGAAACCTGTGCCTGCCTGGGGAAGCATGGCACTTTGTTAGAAACATGAAACTGATTCATTCCTCCCTCATTGCAGCAGAGACATATTGGAACAGCTTGTGGGAGGGGTAAGAGATAGGCAATTGACATCCTTACTTATCTACTTTTCCATTTAAAATTAATAGTTTTTAGCAGCAATGATCCTTTTTTTTTTGTATTTTGAGAGACATGGCACACATTTAAGATATTATAATTCAATATTTAATTAGAAAAGACTTGCCAATGAACGAAGCATGTTAGTGGACATCAGACATTCAAGAGTAACAAACATGAATACTTTTTGTTCAAACTATGAACAATAGATTATTGTAAGAAAAGTGGGACAGATTCATCAATAGAAAAGAGCCGAAGTGACCATCATCTCATCTTCTGAAAACAGAGTCACAACATGAGAAGAATCACAAATAAACTACAGATAAATACTGTTTTCATTCCTTTGAGGTACCTGAATAGAGCTAAGAGCAGAAGGGAAGAGACGACATGGGTGTGCAAAGTAGATTCACTGTGTCTGTTTGGAGAGGAGTATCCCAGTGTTATATTCCTGCAGGAACGCATATGCCCACTTTTTGCATCTGTGGAGATGCAAATAAAAAGCAACATAGATTGTATCCTTAGTATTCTCTGTGCAGTTTACCATATCCATAGGAAAGTTAGTACAGTGCAGAGCACACAATTTTCAAGAGAGAGATTGGCTCCCACATAGGCACCTAAATAAAGTGGCCAGATTGTCAAAAGTGCTCAGCACCCAGAAGCTCCCACTAAGAACAATGCAAGCCACTAGATCCCAAGCATTTTTAAAGGTTTGGCCACTTCAATTAAGCCTTGTTTAGACTAAGAAAAAAAATCATGTTAGTTATGTCTGAGGGCTTGTTTATATAGAAAGCTAGCGTGTGGCAAGTCAGGCAGTGTTAATTGACAGCACACTAGTCTCTGCTGTGCATTAACTGGCCATGTGGACCCTGCCTATATGCACTAAGAGTTCCACAGTGTGCTTTGACATACTCCATTTCAAACAGCAGTACATCAAGGCACACTACAGAACTTTTGGGGCACTGTAGCAGGGTCCACACAGTGATGTAGTGAGCTGCAGATTTACACCCTGGCTTGCCACACACTAACTCTCCATGTAGACAAGCCCTGCACTGGTCTCATTTGAAACTAGTGTAGATGTAGTTTAATGCCTCCATATCCACGCTAGCTGGTTGGGGGTCAGTGCTATTGGGGAAGTCTACATAACAGCAGAGGTCATTTGAAAATCCGGCTAACAGTGTTTCTCCAGAATTATTCACACTCTATAGTGGATTAGCATCGCTAGTCCCAAGTGTTCAAAAGTCACAAGTCAGACCTCAAAAATCATGAGATTGGCCTAAAAGTCACACCATTTTCACAAATGCTCACCTTCGTAGGCAGGCTGTGTCTTTGACAGAGCTGGGCACACTGGAGATACCCGCTTGGGTGGGGGTGGAGGCAGGGGGAGATCTCAACCAGGAACAGCTGGGGCAGTGCTCCATGTGCTCTCTCCGCTACCCCTCCCTCTTGCTGTGTGTGCGGTGGTGTGAGGGGGGCCAGACCCTGTCCCATCTATTGATGCTGCCATGAGGCTCTGAGGGTGCTGGAAGACTGGTTCCTGTCTGGAAGCACTGGAGGGGGTGGGATGTTGCAACTGTTTGTTGCTTAGGTGAGGTAGCCATTGTGGGCTCTCTGTCCCATCCTATCCTCCTTTAATCTAGTTGTTGGATCTCCTGTGATGTCAGAGGCTGGGCCTTCCATATGGCAAAACTGGCAGGCTGCTGCGTGGTTTTTTTTTGCACCTTGCATCCAGCAGGTCAAAGTTACAATCATTGCTAATTTAGCAGGTTCCAATGGGTGGCTAGAAGTGTCCAGTGGATGTCCCTGTAAACCAGTGGGCTGCCTAGGCCTTGGGCCAGAGTACAGCAATGCATGGTGTGGGGGTTTGCCTTGATGTCTCACTCACTTTGTGCCCCCCTTCCTTAGTGTCCCTACCTCCTGCTTGCAAGGGGTGGGACTCTGCCTTCCAGTCAAAGTATTTTGGCAGACCTAAGGGTATAGAAGGAGCATGACCTTCAAATACATGCTGAGGTTCATGGAACCATTTGTGTCAGTTTAGGTCCTACCAGGTAGGTTGGGGTAATTACCGTAGTTAGGTAATAGATTCAAATTAAGTTGAGGCCTCTGCATTTAACCATACTATGGTGTTAGACAGACAAGTAAATTGAACAAGTTGGCAATGCTGGTTCATGGTCCCAAAAAACTCCACTATACTATAAGTCAGGTAAAGCATACCCACTTCCAAAGCACTTTAAATACATAAGGCACGCCCATAAGAACATAAGAATGGCCATACTGGGTCAGACCAAATGTCCAGCTAGCCTACCATCCTGTCTTCCGACAGTGGCCAATCCCAACAAGCAAGCAAGCTCCCTTTATTAATAAAGATTTCCAAGTTCACACAGTTAGGGAGACTTTGTTCAAACCAATGGAGTGAGCTAAAGGGAAATAATTAGAAAACGTGAGAGCTCCCTGATTAGTCTGAGGAAATATCCAAATATCTAAACAGCTATTTAGACAAGCTCTGAGAATGCTCCTTTGATGCTCATGACACTCTTTGAAGTCTTTTGAGAACCTTGTGGGATAGAGACAGAAAGGGAAAACATTGAAAACAAAATATATCCAGCACAAAGCAACTTGTGAACAAGGAGAAGCTACATTTTTTCTTAAGGATACTTACTTCACTTTATGGCTCTGAAAAAAATATGACTGGTAAGGCCACTGGTTTATTTCTGAGTAGAAAAACGGCATAGTATGAAATTTAACTAACCATTTAGCTGACATTGCTAGTAGTCCCTGAAATCAGGCAGCTTAGTCATATTCCCCTGAAGTCTGCCAGAAACCTTTGCCTTTCTGACATGAAGTCCTTGGTTTGTCGACCCAACACACAAGCATGAGCACCCACCCACCTACCTAGCCCCAACTCTGTACCTCACTGTTATCTGACCAAATCACATCTAGAGGCGAAAGGGTAATTCCATATCCATGTTAAATCAATACTGCATTCTCTACTAAATATGCCATCACATATTCCAATTAATGCCAAATGAAGTGTTGGTTTCTGTGATGTGGATATCTATCCAGTGGGAGCTGCACTGAGACTGGCAGTGCATCATGGTCCAGCAGATTTGGCTCAGTCTGATGCTCTGAGACTTCAGTCCTTTCCCCATGTCTGCCATTTTATCTATGTTATTATCTGCAAGTCACTACACTTCTCTGGGCCTCAGCTTCCCAAACTGTAAACTGAAGATAATGCATTGTAAAGGGTTCTGCAAATCTTGGATAGCTATAGATGAACAGCACTACATAAGAGTCACCTATTATTATTTCACAATGGCCACTAAAATCCTATCAAATGGTAAGCACTAGACTATCACATAATACATAGTTAGTTAAACAACTGCAAACAAAGAGTAACTATTGATATCAGATTGGAGAGAATCTCAAGTGGGGTCCCCCAGGGATCCATTCTGGTTCTGGTGTTGTTTAACATCTTTATTATTGACCTGGAGGTAGGTACAGAGAGCATACTGACCAAGTTTGCAGATGACACAAAGCTAGAGGGGTTTGCCAGTAATTTGGAGGATAGAGCTAAAATTCAGAGGGATCTTGATAAATAGGAGAACTGGGCTGTAGACAACAAAATGAAATTCAAAAAAAACCAATGTAAGGTGATACACTTAAAGAAAAACCAAATATACAAATACAGAATGGGGGATAACTGGATTGGCAGCCGCACTGCTGAGAAGGATCTGGGAGTTGTGGTGGATCACAATCTCAACATGGATAAGTTTTGCGATGCTGTTGCAAAAAAAGAAATACAATTTTAGGTTGCATTAACAGAGGCATAGCATGAAAGTCATGGGAGCTGACAGTGTTGGTTAAGTCTCAGCTGGAGTACTGTGCCCAATTTTGGTAACCAATGTATAGAAAGGATGCAGAGAAACTGGAAAGGATCCAGAGGTGAGCGACAAAGATGATCAAAGGGATGAAATGCAAGCCATGTGAGCAAAGGCTGAAGGAACTGGGTATGTTTAGTTTGGAAAAAAGGAGATTAAGGGGGGATATGATAGAGGTCTTCAAATACTTGAAAGTCTACCATAAAAAACATGGAGAAAAGTCGTTCCCTCTTGCCACAGAGGAGAAGACAAAAAGCAACAGGTTCAAATTACAGCATAGCAGATTCAGCTTAAATCTCAGGAAAAACTTCCTAACTGTAAGAACAGTAGGACAATGGAACCAAATGCCTAGGGAGGCTGTGAAATCTCCTTCACTGGAGGTTTTCAAAAGGAAGCTGGATAGCCATCTGTAATGGATGGTTTAGATACAACAAATCCTGCATCTTGGCAGGGGGTTAGGTGATCCTTGCAGTCCCTTCTAACTCTATGATTCTATTCAATACTAATTCAATGACTGATTTAGATAAAAGGCTCAATTAGCAATCCACCATGGATTTGATCTCTTGTAGGTAAGCTACTGTCATAAACAGATAGTTAAGGGTTAATGTCTCTCTTACCTGTAAAGGGTTAACAAACAGGGACCCCAAACACCTGACCAGAGAACCAATCAGAAGACAAGATACTTTCAAATCTCATGGGAGGGAAGCCTTTGTTTTGTGGGTTTTGGGTTTGGCTTTGTTCTCTCTGGGTCCTGGACGGGACTACAGGTGCAACCAGGTTTCTGCCACTTCCATCCATTTGGCTCCAATCTCCTCTGCCTCGATTACCGTTTTGGGCTTTCCATCTAGGATGTACCTTTCTATTTCCTCAGGAACACCATCTAAGAACTGCTCCATTTGTATCAGGAGGTGCAGCTCGTCCAGATTGTTAACCTTTGTTCCTGATATCCAGGCTTCAAAATTCTTTGCAATGTGGTAGGCTTGTTGGGGGAATGACACATCTGGTTTCCATTTTTGGGCTCTGAACCGCTGACGGGCATGTTCAGGTGTTATCCCCATTCTGTATCTGGCCTTGGTTTGAAAAAGTTTATAATCGTTCATTTTCTCCTTAGGCATTTCAGCCACCATCTCTGCTAAGGGTCCACTGAGCAGTGGCCTCAATTCTACCATGTACTGGTCTTCAGAGATGCTGTACCCAAGGCAGGCTCTTTCAAAATTTTCTAAGAAGGCCTCAGTTTCATCACCTGCCTTGTAGGTGGGAAATTTCTTGTGCTGCGGAACCATTATTGGCGAAGGGTTGTTAGGATTGGCTGGGTTCTGTTGCTTAGCCTTTTCTAATTCCAGGGCCTGCCGGTGGGTTTCCCTCAGGAGTTCCAACTCTCTCCTGTGGGTAGCCTCTTTTTTTCTTTCCCTTAGCTCCATCTCTTTTTGTTTTATTTCTAGTTGTATTTTTTTTTCCATATTTCGTTTGTGCTCTGCGTCTTTGATTTGTTTCTCTGTCTTCATTTTTGCCTTGGAAGTCATGGTTCCTGTTTTCTTGTGTTGGGGTGCCCTCTGCTGGTTTACTGTCTGAATTACTGTTCCTCTGCTGCCTGCTCTGTTGCTAAGCAACAGAGTGTTTCTAACAAGCCTCCCCGAATAAAACTAGAACAAAAGGAAAACTTTCATTTGCATGTGTGTTCTGCTGGTGTAATTGACTCACAGCTGGAGTTCTATTGTATAACAAAAGACCCCTGTTAAACTTAATGGCCCTTGCCTGAGGCCATTTCTATGCACAGCCAGATGGAGCAAGGGAAAAAAAAATTCTCTGGCTGTAGGTTTAAAAAAAAACAAACCCTTCTCTCTGCTTACAAGCAGCTAACAGAGAAAAGAAAATTAATAATTTTACTGGCTTTTGGATTCTACTCTTTCCCACTGCTGCCACCATGTCAAGTATAATTCCTAATTCTGGACCTTAGCGTCCAAAATATGGGTACTAGCAGGAAATAAGCCATTTCCTCCCCCCTCCCTTCTTCCTCCCAGCTCCTTCCCGCCCTGGAAACACTAGGAGATCGCCTGATTCAACTTTTTGAATCACCACACCTAGAGGAGTGTTACCTTCCCCCTCACCCAGAGGCAATACAAGCTGCATGAATATAACACAAAGAGAAAATTTATCCTTCCCTTCTCCCCACCAATTCCCTTGAACCTTAACTAGGAGAAAAAAAAATTAAACAGGTCTTAAAAGCAAAACTTTTAAAAAGAAAGAAAGAAAAAGTAAAAGGTTTATCTCTGCACTTTAGATGGTAAAAAGTTACAGGGTCTTTCAACTATAAACAATAGAAAGAATCTTTCTCCAGCAGAAACACAATTTAAGCTACTTCCAGCAAGTACACATATGTAAATGAAAAAAAAACCAAATTAAAAGACTATGACTGCCTTTTCTTACTCACAATTCTGAATAGATAAGAGACTGTAGCAGGGAGGTGTTTGGGGTCCCTGTTTGTTAACCCTTTACAGGTAAGAGAGACATTAACCCTTAACTATCTGTTTATGACAGCTACAAGGATTTATGAAGCTAAAAGTCTGAGTTCCCAGTGAAGTCCTCTAGTCCTTCTCCTGAGGACGGGTTGAAAAGGTGAAGTCTATTACAAACCTAGTCTTATTTGCTGTTGTCACTTTTTATACTCCTCCACAGCTATTGGCACAGTACCAGCTAAGAGAAAGAGAGAGGACTATTCTGTCTACAATGGCATCTGCTCCTAACTACTGTCCAGTGCCAGACCATTCTGGGGAAAAAAATCAGTTTCTAATTACTCATTCATAGCTGAGGTTTAATGGATTGCACTGGTTTGCTGCACTTTCACTAAAATTGTCATCTTGGGTTTTATGCATTCTTTGGAGAAGTGGAGTCAAAAAAATTTAATGCCATTTCACTTCTAGTGTGGAATGGCAGATCTGAATTTTACCAAATGGAATATTTAAGGGTGCCCAACTTTAGTGCATTAGATTCATTGCACAGTTTTGCCCTCTGTCAGACCTGTTTAATAGAACGGGACAAATTTAAGGACGGAGGGTACCTCAAGAAGTCATCCAGTCCAGCCCCCTGCACAGAAGCAGGACCAAATACATCTAGACCATCCCTGATAGGTGTTAAAGAAAAAGTCAGAGAAACACTTACAATAACAGGGATTTCACACCCTTCCTCGGAAGTCTATTCCAATGCTTAATTAACTTTATAGTTGGAAAGTTTTTCCTGGTATCTAACCTAAATCTCCCTTGCAGAAGTCCATTACTTCTTATCTTATCCTCAGTGGACATGGAGGACAGTTGATCACCATCCTCTTTATAATAGGCCTTAACATATTTGAGACTTATCAGGTCCCCACTCAGTTTTCTTTTCTCAGGACTAAACATACCCAGTTTTTTGTTTTTTTAAACCCTTGATCTATGAGGAAAGGTTACTTTATATATTTATTTATGCTATCCTCTGGAATCTCTCAAGTTTGTCCACATATTTCTTAAAGCGTGGCACCCAGAACTGGACACAGTATTCCTCACCGGTGCTAAGTAGAGTGGGACAATTACCTCTTGTGTCTTACATATGACACTCCTGTTAATAACGCACAAAATGACGTTAGCCTTTTTCACAACTCCATCATATTGTTGGCTCATATTCAGATTGTGGTCCTCTATAACCCCTAGATCCTTCTCAGCACTGACAACTGCCTAGCTGTTTTTTCCATTTTGTAGCAGCACATTTGATTTTTCCTTCATATGTGAAGTATTTTGCACTTGTTTTTATTGAACTTCATCTTGTTGATTTCAGACCAATTTTCCAAGATCATTTTGAATTTTAGTCCTATCCTCTAAAGTACTTGCAACCTCTCCCAGCTTGGCATCATCCACAAATGTAGTATGCACACTCTCTGCTCCATTAATGAAAACAGTGACTATTACAAGATGCAGGACAAATCCCTGCAGAACCCCACTAGATACCTCCTCCCAGTGTAACAGTGAATTTTCGATAATTACTTTTTGAGTATGGTCTTTCAACTCACTTGATAGTAATTTCATCTAGATCACATTTCCCTAGTTTGTCTATAAAGATTTTTAAAAAATTATTTCTGGATTTACAAGAAAAATTGAGCCTTCATCCAGTTATTCGTATGTTACATGATCAATTAAAAAAAGATACTCAAAAAAATCCTTACCTTCCAGCCTCTCTTATCCTCTTAACTGTCTTTCTAATGGTTTTTTGTGGATACCAAAACAAATAATATTTTGTAGTGAATAATTGAATGAACATAGCTTTCTACTAACACATTATCTACCAGTACATCATTTTCCTTGCATTTACTTTTCAAATTTAAATTCTCTGCATTGATCATGGAGGGTTATCAAAGAATATTCAGTATTTGCTGCTCAACAAACAGTGTCTCAGTTTAACTGGTAATTCACATGGGGTTGTTGCAGTTCCCTGATTACAGCAGTAATTCTGGCACAAACATTCACATTTGTGCATGCAAAATTCAGTTTCCACGAATGATGCACATTTTGGGGAGGCACAAACAGTACTTTTCATTATGTCTGTTCAGTAGCTAACACATTGTGGGAATCATTAGAAACACTACTAATAATGCTCATGCATGCAACTTTGGAAGTCACTTTCCATGAATTTGTGCCAATGAAACTCACTCAACATGATCAAAGGAAGTATACGTGAAAAGGGGCACAAATATAGCGAAAATGCATTCATTTAAAAACCTCAAATATCTTAGGACAATGTGTGCAATATTCATCAAGCCCAAATGTTAAAAAGCCAAGAAAAAAAAACCCGCACAAAGCATCAATGTTTTGCAGCCAATTGATTCACTTTACCATGAAAGTGGTTCATATGATTATAACACAAGATTAGCATGGGAGCAGGAACAAAATTCTCCTCTAAAAAGAATGTAAGAATATATCACAATACTGTAAGGCTACCTAGTAATGAAAGCCTGAAAGTTATCACACAGCAACACCCTGAGACAGTTCTCAGAGTGTTTTGGGGGCTTCAATAATCATCATGACTGGCACTTTATAGATTCGTGTTAGCTAGGTAGAAGCAATTTATGGGCCAGACTGTGATACTCTTACATACATTGAATAGTACTTTACATCATGTGAATTCCCATTAGTTGATCAGGCTACATTACTTAATGTAATGGTGCCACAGTTTGGTCTGGTACTATGTTATCATTCAGATAATTTAGGAAACTAGAGCATAGTTTTGCGACAAAGGTAGATAAGATTTTAGAGAACTGTCTTGGGGAGAAGGAAAGATATGCTCCTCTAATTCTTTGATATAGCCTTGTTGGTTCTACTCTGCATAGGATTTGCATCCAAAGTGATCCTATGTTTTATTTTCAAAACAGGAGATCAAATGTATTATTATTCTTAAGAATGACTAACGTCATATAATTAGAAAGGCCATATTCGCCTTATCAGACAGCTACATACGAGAGTCGTCTTCAGATTACAAGACATTATAGAGGGATACAATATGTCAAAGCCTATTTTGGCCTATACAGGGGTCTCTAAATCTCTCCTGAAACTCGTTGACTGAAAGTGACACCGAGTAACAGATTGTATCACTCTCCCGTGCACTCCCTTTTTTCTTCATCCACTCCTCCTCTTTGATGATTGATATACTTTTTACTACTTTTATTTTCTACATAGCATTAAGTACCAAATATGCGTCAGAGTATCTGTGTCAGCTCTTTTTATGGAGCAGGAGGACTTGATCACAACTATGCATTTCTTTGTGACATTATGATTTATGGCACTGTTTTTAAAGCAATAAACTTTTTATTTTTAATTACCCAGCAGAAGCATTTTAGTCCAAATTGTGTCTCATCCTCTCCTCATCTTTATGTGCTTCCCTTCAAACCAGTTCCAGATGGCATAGCCATGGATGAAACTTTCGTAACTAAATGGAGCTACCTTCCCTCGATTGTCTGGGTTGAATTTCTCTATGGAGAACAGGTTCCTTAGTTGCACCTCCCATCTATTGATCACCTGATGAAATTGCTTTCGTAGTGCATATTCCAATTCCGGTGAGTTACTTCTATTCCTCAGTACCCAAAGGGCTCTTCCTCACATGCATCTCTCTTCTTCACATTTGGCTTCAGCTCCCTCGCTCCTATTGCTCTCCCCAACTCTGCATGGTCTCTGATTCTCATTCTTTAGGTCTCACCCATTTGCTGTCTTTTGCTCTCCCATTTTGGGTGTCTTTCATCTGCTGACTCTTCCATCTTCCCATTCTGTGTTATCCAGACTTTCAGCCTCCCCCCTTATTCAATATTCTCTCCTTATTCTTTTCTATTCTATGATGTCTTGTCTAGTATATGCCTTTAAAGTAGCACAGACTTGCCATGTGTCATAAGAAAACTATTTGGATTAGATGATCACATGACAAATTCATGGTTGTGTTTGTTTGTCCTCCGCTATCTCCCATGATATGGTTTTCCTGACATTCCATACTCTGTTTCTTTAAGAGCTACACTTCTCCACCCAATACCAGTGTCTAATATTCATGTTGTCTTTTTTGTAGAGAAAATTGGAATAGACTTAAACTGATGAATAATTAAGACATCTTTATATTATTAGAAATGTTGATTTTAGATTAAGGGTGAAGTCTCTTTTCACAGCAGAGAACTTTCACAGCTATGAACGATCTACCCTTGGGGTAGAAGATATAGAGAGAGATTAAATAATTCCTGTTACTTTGCTTATAGGATTCTGCTTCTGCTGATCAAATTCTTTAAAGTGAAATATTGATATTTCTCTAAAAAGTTAAGATCAAGCAAAATGTATCCAGTCTAAGTACTATTTTCAGGTAAACCTTCACATTCACTTTATGTTTGACATGGAAGTTCGTTAGAAAATTCAAGCATTTAATCCTAGTGTTCTGATTGTGTCCAGCTGTCCTTATATCTAAAATCTGTCTGGTACAACCAAACATTTTATTATGCTTAAAGGGCTAGATTAATGTCTGGCATAATGCCGTCAAAGTCGATGGTGCTTTGGCCTAAACCGAGAGTCATTGCCCATGTGGTAAGCACAACTGATCACAGGCAAAAAGCTAAGAATACCACACGTGGAAACAAAAGCGAAAGTCAAAATCCAAAAGTGGAAGATTCTCATCTGATCATGTTCCTAGCACTGCTAATGATTAGAAATGGGACTGAATCAAAACCTTGGCTCCAAAACTTTCTACACTTCTGGAGATTTAGAGACCAAACCATCAGCTGGACTCAAATTTGGGATCCATAATGAACTGGATCTGGGGTTTTGGTACAGATGTCCCCTCTACCATCTAGATTTTGAAATCGAGATCAAAGTTTCATGATGCAAGCCCATCATGATTCATAGAGAATTTGAATATCGGTAGATTTACAATAGATGAAGGTGTAATCACTGTATATGGTTAAATAAACATATTCAGTAGGGCAGACTAAAGTGCTTTCTAAAGTGGAATAAGGATTTCCATCAGATACTACCACCGAGTGCAGAGAATGAGACTGACTACTGGATATGCAATCATTTACAAGAGATCAGAGTGAAATTAGAGCTAATCACTCATTCAGATGAGATGGGTGGTCTTATTACAAACTACGTAGAAGAGTTCTCCAAGTTTGCTTTTATTTAGCTTTAACTGTGACTGAAAAAACCTTTGCATCTCACTAAGTTGGTTTAGAGGCAAGAAGATAGTAGGGCAACATTTTTCATTAGTTTAATGCTCAGTTCCAAGGAAGATAGGTTCAAAGTGGCTAGCACAATAGCCTCAGACTCAAGAGATCTGCTCTACTGCTTGTTGTATGATCTTGGGCAAGGGACTTAGGTGTCTAAACAGCTTTGTTGTTCTGGGCCTAACTCCTAATGATTTCAGTTGAAGTTAAGAGCCTAAATATCTTTGAGGATCTGGGCTTTAGTCTTTTTATGCCTCAATTCCCCATAAAAGGGGGCCAAAACAACTTCTCTGCCTCATAGAGTGTTTTGAGGTGCTCACCTACCATGGTAATGGGAGCCATAGAATTGGCTTGGGAATCAAACTTTTGAAATCATTATGCTGCTGCAGAATGAAGATGCAACCAATCAATTTGGAAACAAAGAAAGAAGAATTATTTTAAGGGTGGGACTGTCAAAAGGTGTGCAGGAGTGGACTAATTCTGCTCTCACTGAAGCCAGTTGTAAAATTCCCATTGTCAGTGGCACCAGATTTAGGCCCATTCTGAGCATCTTTGAAAACCCCACTTGAAAAATAAAGGGATGAATACAAGCAAAAAGAAGAAAAAATTGATGTTAAGGACTTGAGTGACACTAAATCTGTAATCAACCCAGAGTCATATTTGGCATTAGAGATTAAAAACTGATCACAATATTTCAGATGTGTTAGATACAGATGTAAGGAGGCAGAAGTTATCAGTTCCTTTCATTACTTCTTTTGCTCCTTTTAGACATAATGGGATCTACCTCTCCTGTTATTTATACTGTTTTTACACCTGATCAAGTCCACAGACTTCAGTGCAGATACTCCTGATTTGTACCAATGTAGGAGTGGTACCTGCCCAATTCTCTCGCTTTTTAGGGGTATGGGTTTTTATTTCCTTTCTCGCAACATCATCTGGAATTTGTAGCTCTTTCTAGGATAGTACTGGGTCTTGCGTTTTTCTTTTAACTTGAGCTACACCAAGAAACCATCTTCCCTGGTCCCGTGCACAATACAGCTTCACTCTCCTTCAAATCTCATTGCTCCCAGTAAGCTTTCAAACACTGGTCTCCACTCCTGCCATTGGATACACGCTGTCATGGCCTCCCACGCTGTCCCCCAGGACCTCACTTAAGGGCTGAAGGGACAGTGACAGAATTAATGCCTCCCCATGGTGTTAATTGACAGATTTTCTGTGTAGTTTGAGTCTGATATGTATTCCCTCTTCAGCACTGACCCTCACCCCCTAACCCCAAATGGATTTCTGTGAATTCTGGACTAGGGGGTCAGGGCAGCATTGGGGAGACAGCCAAGTTTTCTCCTATATTCTTCTGACTGGGCCCAGTCAGGCCCTGGGAAAATATTACTGTAATGAATAACTGAATGACATTTAGCAACATAAAGCCTTCTGAAAAACTAGCAAAAGGTCACTATGCATTTTCTTCTCAAGGAAACCATGTGAGCCACGTTTATACAAAGTAATGTTTGCACAGAAGAGGGAAATGCTGGAGGAGGGATCTTCACTGTGCTTGTAGCATATAGAAGCAAAACATTTTCTCTTACACGAAGGCAAACATGTCAAATTTACTGACATCACAAGGGAGCTTCCCTCCCTTAAGCTGCTACTTCTCCTAACCCACATTACTTTAAGGGAGATAAAGCTTGCTAAAATAATATTGAATGAAAAACAAAACTGACTGTACCTCTAACAGTTGGAACGGAGTTTTAGTCCATTCTTCATCTCTTTCATGTGCTGTGTTGAAACCCAAGTACAAAAGGAGGCCAGCAACGTTGAATATTCTATCGTGAGGTAATTCAGTCACTAGCTCTAATCTTAAGAATACAATGATAGCAATGTGCTTTCTGTTTCCATTGGATGTGAAATATTGCAGGCCAGTAGACTCTCAAATGCATTTAAAACTGAAATGCCTGGCACCAGAGAGTTGTTTACTAAAATCTCCCTCTCTGAAAATGTTCAACTCAAATGTCCTATAGAACAGTTAATAACTCATGGCATCTGCAGAGCATAGTGGCTCAAAGGAAATATATTAAAGAATAACTGTGTTATAAGTTTACTCATGTGATATATTCACTACTGTGGTCCTTGGTGGATGTCCTATTTGTGCCCTCATTTGATACAGACAAAAAGCAGAAGATTTAGGCAGCAGCAAGTGGAATATAACAGCCTTTCTAAACTTTAGGGGAAACAATGCCAGGTGCCCAACCTTTCAACAAACCAGGATGCGGATTCCCTGGCGTGATTTGCCCCCATATGTCACTGGAGCAATGTGTAGGAAGAAGGCTGGCTAAGATGGGTTGCAGGGAATAGACTGTCCCAGTCAGTGTATAGCTGTTACAGAAGTTCCAAATTGACTCCTCTGCCAGGCCCTTGTACACTAGGGAATGCGGTCTGAGACAGTGGTAGGAGGCAGTACAGATGACTTAAGATCACCTTTGCACCTCCTGGATCCTGGACTGGACCAAGGGATGGCACAGCCCCTAGTTCATACAGCAACCTGCCAATGGGATGCTTTGCAAGCTAAAAACAAGTTACTAGGAAGCAGGTAATGGAAAATCACTGGGATCCAGCACAGAGCATGAATCTTGAGTCCATCACTTAGGAAAAGAGAAAGTGGCTTTGGGGCAACCAGACAAATACCAGTGACAAAAGCTTTAAGTACCAGCACAGCTACGCACTCCAGTTCTATACACCATGCACATAAAGTAGTAATACAAAGCATTATACAAAGTAACAAATATAAAGTCACCCATAAAAATGTTAAATTGAATTAACAACATGATAATACATATAGCCTTGTTTCTTAGAAAATGTATCCTCAAACAGACCTTTACAGATGACAGCTTAAGAGGTCTTTTGGTAAAAAAGGTAGGTATTCATGCTGCAGATTTGATCCTGTAGTCTTTGCTCATCCACATATCCCAGAAGATTTGAAAAGTTCTCTCTAGTATTTACAGCCATAGTGTGATGGAATTGTGCTAAAGAATAAAAACCAGAAAGTGAAATTGACTATAAACAAAATTGACTCATCTATTTTCATTTTCCAAGGTTCCTGAAGCATGAAAAGACAGCACACAACACAGTGAAAACTAAAATAGATTTCTAAAATTCTTTGAATTTGAACGTCTAAAATATTATTCATAATTTATGTAGGAAAGTTTATAATATATGCATGTACACACATACACCCATCCCAAAAAAATGATTGTTATAACAGAGTATTTTCCCTGTAAAAATATTCAAATAGATTTATATTCACAATTTTGAAAAATGCGAGATTATTCTTTGTACCCCATTTTGGAGTTATGCATTACACTACTATGCCAGTGTTGGCAATTATAGCTGATGCCTTGGAAATGTTTCTCTTATCAACTAAAAACAAAAGGAAGAGAAGTCAGCAACCTCACACACAGCTTGTCATTTCCTTTTATTAGTGCCCAATGTGCATTAAAAAAAATGCTGAAAACAGTTCCTATCTCAACCAGCCGGTGGCACTATAAGTACTTACTGTGGTAAGGACGTTATAATGAAAAGTGAATGTATCCACTGCAATATAATTTTACAACATTTAATCTTCTATCTTTATTTATGAGTCCTTCATAAATGGTTTAATTTGCATGAATTGGCCATATTGAGCCCAAACTGTTCGGCTAAAGAGTATCCTGTTCATAAGAAGTAGGCTAAGATTGTCTTGTGGAGTTTAAAAAAAAATGTATCTGTTTAAAAATTTAAAAAAATCATTTGTAAACCATTCTCTATCAAAGAAATAAATCCTGGTGTGCTACCAAATGATCTCTCTTACTATGACAGTAAGATAAGTGTTTTATATAAAAATAAATCAAAGAGACAAAATTCAGGGAATTAATCTCAGAAGTGCTCCTTGAGCAGATAAAGCAGTAGGATATACAGGATAGCAATTTGGCATATTATAGAACATGATCCATTTAAGAAATGTATACCATATAACAAATATGTATCCTCTATAGTAAGGTAAGGAAAGATACATGCTGTAAGGAAAGTAGATATAATAGTAGCAGTCTGTGCATAAAGATGAAAGGTGAAATCCTGGTTCCATTGACATCAGAACTCCCATTGACTTCACTGAGGCCACAATTTCACTCACAGAGTATGCAGCAAAATATAAGGGCTTGAATCTCCTCTCATAGCAGTATCAGAGGGGTAGCCGTGTTAGTCTGGATCTGTAAAAGCAGCAAAGAATCCTGTGGCACCTTATAGACTAACAGACATTTTGGAGCATGAGCTTTCGTGGGTGAATACCCATGACATGCATCTGACGAAGTGGGTATTCACCCATGAAAGCTCATGCTCCAAAACGTCTGTTAGTCTATAAGGTGCCACAGGATTCTCATAGCAATGTGACTCCATTGGCTTCAGCAGAATTATTCCTGATTTACAGCAAAGTGACTGGAGAATCAGGAATACAACATGGCTGGAAGTAAACTGGATGTCATGCATACATACAGTAGGAAAGGAAATTAAACAGGCAACAGATTGGACATAATGATTAACCCAGTGCTGTTGCTGAAGACAAATTCAGCAACATTTTCCCTCTTTTCAAATCTTATTTAACAATCATTTCTCCAGAGCCTCTTTTCTTTTCTCGTTATTTTTGCAGTGATAAGCTTTTTCAAGAGGTATTTATTCCTCTTTCACATTAGTTTCATAAGTGTACTTTTTATTTAAGACGATACCTTCTTGAAACTGAAAAGGTTTTTTTTCAGGATGACTTGTGATATTAACATTAAATACTTAACTGTTATATAGCGCTTTTCATCAGGGGATCTCAATGTGCTCTACAAACGAGGTCAATACCATTATCCCTATTTTACAGAGGGGAAGAGGCAGAGAGGCATAATGAATTTTAGCATTCATCCTGCAAACACTTATGGTTTTAATTTAATGGGACTGCTCCAGTACCTGAGATAGCACACATGCATAAGTGTTTGCAGGATCAGGACCTTATACACACTTGGTATAACTGCAATTGCTTCCTTTTCTTATTGCTCAAATATCCTAGAAAAAAATCTGGACTGAAGACAAAAGTATTTCTTTCAAATGGGGTTTCCTCAGAGGAAAAAAAAATGAAAGCATGAGCTAGGAAAATCATTTGTTTCTCATTTGCAAAATACTCTGGATAAAAATGAAATGTTTCTTACCAAAGGCTGGTAAAACAGACAGTTTTCACTTTTTAGTAACAGAAGTGTGTGTGTGTGGGTGGTTGGTTGGTTACAAAGGGTTTTTCATGGCATGAGACTCCTGTTGCTGAGGGATATGGCTAAAATCAGTGCTGTTCCTTGAAAATGTAAAGATAGCATGCTCACAGAGAACGCATTATTGTTCACTGTAGTGCAATAAGGAAGACAGCTTAAATGAGCTGCAGAAAACAAACGGCTACACACTCAAAGCAAAATGATATTTTATGACACTGAGTCATAATACTCAGGAAAGTAACCTGAGTGTCCTGACTCTTGTTCCTACTCTTCTTACTTTTTTAAAAAATCCACAATAAGAAATGTGAAATAAAAGTGGCATGTAGGATACAAGAGAGAACCAGCTCCCAGTGAAATTGAGAAGGGATCCCCACCTCCCTCCAGTCAGACCTGCAGGTCCAATACTAATAAGAATTGTGTCCACTGTTGGTGTCATGGAAAATACTACTTCCCTACTCTTACAAACAATCACTGCCATCTCAGAGGAGATAGTCCCTAACAATGGTAGAAATCCTGGGCATAAAACTTGAGTCTAGTCATGTTTATATGAGAGTTTTGCCATTGATTTTATTGGGGCCAGGAGTAGGTCCTATGTTTTCCACATTTCTCCATAGTACACAGGGCCAGCTCCAGCACCAGAGCAGCAAGCAGGTGCTCGGGTGGCCTAAGGAAAGGGCGTGGCATGTCTGGCTCTTCGGCGGCGGGTCTCTCAGTCCCTCTCAGAGGGAAGGACCTGCCGCTGAATTGCCACCGCAGAATGAAGCGGCGGCTGTAGAGCTGCCGCCAAAGAGCTGCCAATCGCGATCGCAGCTTTTTTTTTTCCCCGCCGATTGGGGTGGCAAAAACACTGAAGCCAGCCCTGACAGTAGGTAATTCAGAGAATGGATGCAAACAGACAAAATGGAGCTCAAAAGTTCACGTAAGTGCATCAAGTTGAAGGGGCTATTAATTTTAGATCAAAGACATTTTTAAAGAGTTTTTTCCTGTTTTTCCCAAGAACGCACAGAAAGCCAGACATTTCCTAGAGCAAATATTCAGGGTGACAAACAATTTGCTTGCGGGGGAAGGAAAAATGCAGTAGTATCTTCTTGATTTGTTTCTTGAAAGGTTTGGGAAAAAAGTTTACTTCTAGTTTCCCACTGAAAACCAGAGAAAGGAGAAGTTCTGAAATAGCACAGTAAAAGCTATATTTGTAAGAATATCAGCTGAGTTTTGCAGACACCAAAAGTCTGGATAATTCCAATATGTTTCAGTTGCCTGATTCTTGTGTCTTGCTCCTTGGGTTGTTATTTATACCTGTGCACAGTGAGTTCATGCTACCAGATCAGCACTTTACAGATAATAGCACTTTACACACACAAATTTCATACAGCTCTAAGAGTCTGACCCAATGAAGTCAATGGAAAGACTTCCATTGGCCTTCAGTGGACTTTGGATCAGGATCTAAATAATTATATTTTCTGCAAAGCAGTAGAGAATTAGGCCAAACATATACATTGCACTCCATCCTATGAAAACCACTGATGATCTCAACAAATGTTGAGACCCTCATGTAGCTGAAATTTATCATGAAAGGATTTTAATCCAACATGACATGACACCTTTTAATTCTGAGCAGGTTTCTTCATTTATGGTATTAATTTCTCAACATTTTTCCTTTACCAGGCCCTGCCCCAGCTCTGCAATTCTCCTTTCCTTCCATAATTATTCAAACAGACAGAGAAGTCCATCAGGAAGGAGCACACATAGGCCTATTCGCTAATATTTTGCCTAGGATCACTCCCTACCAAAATTAAAGAATGCTTTTCCTTAGTCATCCCTATCTCCCCACATGTATGCAATCTCCAGAGGCATCCTCATGCCCCACTGAAGTCAAAAGCCAAACTCTCATTGACTGAAGTGGGAGCAGGACTGGGCCCCAGGTTAGGTGTGCTTTTCATCCCAGGAATATGATGCGGAGTTTCATAAGGCAGCACTTCCAGGAATAGCACCAAATCTCCACCCGGCGTTTGTAGATCCTGTTGGACTCATTTCCCCCTTCTAATCTCTTCCCTTTTTTTAAGAAGCAGAGAGAATTTCTTTTTCTTGCTTTAGTCATTTTCCTTCCCCTTGTCTCTACATTTGTGCATATCCTCTTTTATGCATCAACAGTGATGCATCTTGGAATAACAGATCCGGTATAACTCGGTTTTTAAATGTTTTAATGCTGTTTCCCTCTTGTTTACAGTTTTTAACCTGGCAGATGGAGCTCCCTTCTCACCCAGTATCCTTTACCCAATCATGAAAGGCTGAATAAAGTAATGTCTCTTTAGGCCCCAGCCTTGGGTCCTATTTTTGTTTTGGTGAGTAACCTATACAAAGGAGTCCCACTTATTCACACACACACGGCAGGGACAGAAAATAGAGTTCTCCATGCAAAGAAATTTACAGAGACAGGCCTGTAGCATGAAGCATGTCTGCAGATTAACCCTGTCTGGGGCTGTATGCAAACATATGCCTGTCTCCGAGGGACCATCTACCTCCTGGAATTTATACAACACATGGGTCCCACAAGTCAACCTGCAAAAACAGGCTGAACTTTCAGAAAGACCCCCAAGATAACCAGGAAACCCTAACATTGTATTAAATAAGCATAGCAACTGAACACACCCTACATTATACATAACCTGGGTCTCATAATAAAGGGGCCAGTGAGTTTCAAACTATAAAAAAGTCATTACAAGAAAAGCTACAAGAAGCTTCTACCCCATAACAAAGTCACTAAGTATGTTTTATTGGCAAATTGCATTTTTTCCCAACAGTGTAATTCCACAAATTCAATAGGAGTGGGGTCAGTTTTAGTAGTCAGCTATATAACCAACAGAGACAAAACCCTAGACCTACCTTTCTTCAAACAAATTTAAAAGTTTATTAGAGAATATTTAAATAAAGATGATAGAAAGAGTTTGAAGCGTCAGTTATTGGTCATTGGGGGTAACATACAGAGTATAGGGGGACGCTGGTATTTGGAAATTGGTTAGCACATAATATATACAGTCTGTAAGGTCTCCAATGCAGGGTGTACGGTGGGTGGGATCAAGAAGCAGTAAGGAAGCAGTGAGGGTACATCGCTCATACAGTGGGTTACACGCAGTCATGGGTATAAGTAAGCAAGCCGGGTAATGGGGACAGGATGACCCTCGCATGGTGGAATCCAGTTCGGTGGGTTTAGGGCACAGGGGATATGGTTCAGTAGGGGGGGTTTATAGGCCTCCTCCCCCCCGTGGGTGCACGAAGCCACACCGGCTCACTTCATGAACACAGGAACTCCGCAAGCCATGGTTGAAAAGCAGGATAATTCCCACAGCCACAAGCAAAGAGTAAGCCATTAATGGAATGATGTCAGATTGGAGGGAGGTCTCAAGTGGAATCTGTTCTGGGTCCGGTGTTGTTTAACATCTTTATTAAAGAGCTGGATGTAGGTAGAGAGAGCATATTGATCACATTTGCAGATGACACAAAGCTAGAGAGGGTTGCTAACATTGGTGCTGACTGCATGGGTGCTCTAGGGCTGGAGCACCCACAGGGAAAAATTGGTGGGTGCTTAGCACCCACCGGCAGCTCCCCGCCCCACCTCTCCACCCCAGCTCACCTCTGCCTCTTCCCCTGGATGCACCACCTGCCTGATTTTTCCCCCTGGCTCTCAGTGCTTGTGCCGCGAAACAGCTGATTCGCACAGCAAGCGCTGGGAGGGAGGGAGAGGAGGGAGAACATGGCATGCTCAGGGAAGAGGCAGGGCCGGGGATTTGGAGAAGGGGTCCAATAGGGGAAGGGAGAGGGCGGAGTTGAGGTGGGGCCAGGGAGGGGAGCGAGCACCCACCGGTGCCAGGGAAAGTTGGCACCTATCGTTGCCAATGGTTTGGAGGATAGAGCTAAAATTCAGAGACATCTTGATAAATTGGAGAACTGGCTATAGACAACAAGATGAAATTCAACAAAGACAAATGTAAGATGCTACATTTCAGGAAGAAAAACCAAATACACGCATACAGAATGGGGGATAACTGGCTTGGCAGCAGCACTGCTGAAAAGGATCTGGGAGTTGTGGAGGATCACAATCTCAACATGAGTCAGCACTGCAATGCTGTTGCAAAGAAAAGCAAATGCAGTTTTCAGTTGCATTAACAGAGGGAAAGCATGCAAGTCATGGGACATGATAATAGCACTCTCCTTGTGCTGGTTAAGTCTCAGCTGGAGTACTGTGTCCAATTTTGGTCACCAATGTATAGAAAGGATGTGGAGAAAGTGGAAAGGATCCAGAGGTGGACCACAAAGGGATGGAATACAAGCCATATGAGCAAAGGTTGAAGGAACTGGGTATGTTTATTTTGGAAAAGAGGAGATTAAGGAGAGACAATGATAGCTGTCTTCAAATACTTGAAAAGCTGCCATAAAAAAAGATGGAGAAAAGTTGTTCTCCTTTGCCACAGAGGGCATGACAAGAGGCAATGGATTCAAACTACTGCATAGAAGATTTAGATTATATCTCAGGGAAAAACTTCCTAGCTGTAAGAGCAAGAGGACAATGGAAGTGACTGCCTAAAAAGGCTGTGGAAGCTCTTTCTCTGAGGATTTCAAAAGGAGGCTGGATAGCCATCTGTCATGGATGGTTTAGACACAACAAATCCTGCAGCTTGGCAGGGGGTTAGATTAGCTGACCCTTGTGGTCCCTTCTAATCCTATGATTCTATGAATTCCCTATTATTATCATCATCAACATGCACAAAAGATCACTCAGTTTCTAGAGCTACCTCAAAACACAGCAGTATACATCACCTCAAAGGCACCTATACAGCACCACAAAGGATCACAAACTATATACATCCCTTGTATATAATATACATCCCATGCACCCTAAAGAATCAAAATCTAAATCCAAATGAAAATAAAATCCACTTTTATGTAATATCACCTCCAGATCTCAACAGAACTAAATCATTTCTATACCAATGGCAAGAACAACCCCTGCCAAAACCAACAATACTCAAAACTCTAGGTTAAAACCTAAAGCTGCAATGTGAGAATTACTGGGAAGTAAAGACCAACCATCTAGATTATGAGAGATTGTCACTCAGAACTAGCACCCTAACAGACGGCTTCATTACCATGAAATGTACAAAACCATGGCAGACTCTTACCAAATACCAAGTCAGTGTCCATAAATTAAAAGACAGAAATGAGATGACAAAGCACAGTATGACCCCAAAGAGAAACAACTAATGTGACAGAAGAGACTGAAATAGAGATGATTTCTATTTCCATGCTGAAAATAAGGAGCAAAAGAAAAATATTTTTCAAAAATTATAACAAATAAGAGATTTTCCATTAAAAGGTTTAGAGAAAAAACCCTACAGAACCCCAGAAGGGGAAGACAGCAGATAGTGTAGTGTTATATCTAGTAATCTCATTCCAAATTGGGAATGGACAATGACAAATTGACACTGGATAAAATCTCAAAATACACTGAGAGAGGATTCTTGATATACTGTATCTACTTCTGTTTGCAGTGTTGTTGCAGCTGCGTTGGTCCCAGGATATTAGAGGAACAAGCTGGGTGAGGTAACATCTGTACTGAACCAACATTGGTTAGTGCATGAGATTAGCTTTCGAGCTACACAGAGCTCAGGTCTGAAGAAGAACTCTGTGTAGCTCAAAAGCTTGTCTTTTTCGCCAACAGAAGATAGCCCAATAAATGATAGTACCTCACATATCTGGTCCTGATTCTGAGAGTTACCCAAAGCTTTGGCCCTTTCACACTTGGGCAACACCTATATAAACTTGTCATGTCAATAAAGTACTATTGAACTGAATACCCTAAAGTGCTGACAAAGGGGTCTGTAAGGCCTGAGGCTGAACACTCACGCTGGTAGGGTAGAACAAGTACTACATCAGAATTTCAAAGGCCAAATGGCTTTTTGATCTTCCTGGGGGATTCCTTCTTCATTCAAGATACAGGCCACTGATTTGAAAGTAGTGCTGATAAACAAGACTAGCCTTTTTATTAGAGAGAGACACACACTCTCTCTCTTCTGCCTGCAAGGAGGGCACAGGTAGGAGACTTCTAAAGCACTGGGCTGCTTACAATCTCTTTTGAAGGGGCAATCAGCCCTTGAACATTGGAAAAAGTAGTATGTAACTTCATCTTTCTATATTTAAAATGCAGGGGCCCAGTTGAAAAACTCCTCCTGTCTTGAAGGAAAGCCTAGAAAAAAGGACTTATTGGGAAATATTGATGACCCAGCGAGAGGTAGTCAGGTAGGAATTTGAAGACATTTTTTGTCGCAAAACTAATACAATTCTGACATTCTTGTGGTATTGTGAGGAAACCTAGCTCCAGGGCTAAAGTTTTGAAGGATTAAGGAATAATGAGAGTCAGCTATGGAGAATAATTGGAATAAGAAATATACTGAGAACATTTTTATTCTGCAGTTCTCAGCCTACCTTTTATCAGGTATCATACACCCATGAAAAATAAACTCTCTTCATTTATAATCTTTTCAAGGTAGGGGCAGCACCTTCCATAATAAATAGTTTCTTCATTAATCCAGGTATTCAGGGTCAGTGTGAGACCCTCATATACAAAACCAATCAGATGTGACTTGTGTAAGTAACTTTTTTAAAGGCATAAAAGCAAAGATTTCTAATTATATGTTTACTTTTAGTATATTATTCAGCCAATAGATGTTTGTAAGCTACAGGTGGCAAACCTGGTAAACTAGAGACCTAGATCTGGAACTCAGGTTGTGTGGAAACCTGTTTGTCTGTATTAGTTTTCTTTAATGAACACCTATTTAAGAGTAAATGAAATTGCTTATATCATCACGGGCCCCACATGGCCTCATCTGCCCTCTGTAGTCCGTGACAGCCCATCTGCTTGCTCTCACTTCCAACTCCTCACCACTGTAAAGAGGGTAATGGCTGGAACATTTTCTGTTTTAATCCCATGTACTCCCAAGGGCAAACTGTGTGAGCCCCCATGTTTCCAGCTAAAGAGGGACAAGATGGAGAGAATTATTGTGGAATGAAAAGAGGAGTGCTCCCTGCCCCGCAAAGACTGATTTTCAAAGCTGGTTATGTGTGGGTAGCAGGGGCCGGGCTTTTTTATGGAGTCTAGCAGTATTGAAAAATGTAAGTACAAACCTTCTATACTTTTGTAACCTACATAGCAAAACATCATGTTCAAATTGACTGAGAAACATGCTTACCAGATGTTACTCAGTGGCTAATCAGAGTCACTCAGTTACTAATAGGGCTTTCTATATGTAAGTCCCTTTGGTTTAGGGTAACTCAGTTTTCTCCTGTGATGAACACTGAGGATATCATCATCATCATCATCAGTATTTATGGTAGTATTCCAAACTTTATTTTGCCTTTTTTTAAAAAAAGTAGCATTCTGCTGCATCGAAGATTCCCTCAGATCTAAACTAGAGATTTAAAACCAGAGTTTGCTAGTGCATAATAGCTGAATTAACAGTGTTTAACATGCCTGTACTTGTACCTTACATTTGAAGGGTTTGGTTTTTGTTTTTTTTTAAATGTATTTTAATAGGGTTTTCTTGATTCTGCACTTCCTGAAAGGGGAAGATGACACTGTTAACCAACAGAAAATCTAGAGGACATCACAGTTGTCCATTTAGTTAGGTTACAGGAGACGGTAGAGCAGAGAAATAGCACATTTTTCAACAAGCTATAAGATGGGTGATAGAGGGTGCTGGACATCATTCAGAGGACCTGTTATGACTTTATGCCTGTCTCAGTCTCATGGGACAAAATACTAGCAGTACCCGTTAGGATGATGTCTGTGATGTACGGTGTGTGTGCAGTGCCTCCCTTGCTGCTGGGAGGGGGCTGAGTCTCTTCTGTTCAGTCATACATGGAAAAATTTAGAAGACTCAGACACCTTAACTCCTGTCTGACAGCTTCAAAACAGTCAAGAAAGACTTCCCCCACCTCCTCCATCACCCAGCGATCACCATTACCCCAGAAAGGTGCTAACTGTATAGTGGAGTGACAGTTTTAAAACCTGTTCTCTCTCCACAGGGAGAAAAAGAAATGCAGGATGCACAGAGGACTACCCAGAAGAGTGGGAGGGAAAGGCTAGGAAGGACTTATTTGTATGTGCTTCCTACGCTCAGCAACTCGATCCCACCCCACTAGCAGTGGGTGGGGAGAGCTCCACCTCCCTGCCACACCAAAACCTGTCCTATTGAAGCTCCTTTGGAGACAAAGGCAATGTAAGCACTGCACTTATTATGCATTACCGCAGGCCAGCATTTGGCTCATTGTGGATAAGAGTTCTCCACCCACACTTACATTTTTTTGAAATATATCTAGCTATCCTTTAGTTCTTAGATATTTTTCCAATGGAACACATGACTACTCCTTTTTTCTCCCCTCATTGCATCCCCATTTGTATGTTTACCTCCAATCAACCTTGACACTGTCTCAGTAACATTGCTCCACTTAATCTTCTAGTCTCAGTTTTGTCTGTGTAAGTAAATGCAGAGGCTGGGTCCTCAGCTGGTACAAATGGCATAGCTCCATTGATCATGAACTTTTAAAAATTGCCTCTATTTACCACGTATCAGCAAATCAGCTAACAGGATCTGTTTGCAACCAAAAATGTTTTCATACTCCAAAGCCAACACAGATACAGATTTTTCACTTCTATAGCTGAATTAAACCAATTATTTCCAAGTTATCAGGTAGTGTATATTGGTCAAGGTACAGTAGCAACAATATTCTTACAATACCACCATCAATACCTAAACTTTTGAATGTAGCTATTGTTAGTTTCAAGGGTAGTCTTAAGAAGGTGCTGAAGTGATTCAGCTGTTAGACAAACAAGCTAAGAGTATAAATAAAACCTTCAGGAATGTAATCTCAACCTTCCTATAGTCTTGAAAACATTGAAGGGCAAAATAATTTGCTTTACAAGTTTTCAGTGGAAATGCTTTCACTGGATTTCACTATACCAACACCTAAAGATATTCCTTCCTCATAAAGAACATAATATAAAGCATCAGAAAATGAATATGGTTTCTGCATGGTTACTTTATTATATCCATTATGAAAGCAAGGGACAAATGTTTAAAAATGGTCTGTGACAGAAAATACACAGTGTGTGGCCATGTTTGCACGTAGAACTGCAACTGACTATGCAAGTTATAGTTATACAAAAAATGAACAATTAATATGAGCCTATGCATTAGCACTTGAATACCAATTTGCTCATATAACTGCTTGATTTTTCAGATGCAAGTGTGCACAAGTTTATGCTCATGTTTTGTGCATTCACGGATCCCTTTCTTTTGAAAGTTTGGCTCTAAGCTTCATTGGTTGGAAGATCCCATGGTAAGATAACAGTAACCTTCTTGATGTTCTGATAAGAAATATCAGCGAGGGGGGGAGGGAGGGGAAGGGCTTGTGCTTCAAGTGTGTTACACATGCCCTAAAATGGAAGTTTCTGACACTATGAAGTGTACACACGTGTATAAGTTCACTTATTCTCTGGGATGTAAATAGCACTTTGACTCTTTCTGAGAGCTTGCATATGCCTTATGGCCCTGACCCTGCAACCCAATTCAGGCAGGTGGACACAATTGCACCCACATGGACTCCCACCGAAGTCAGTGTGGGTCTGCACTGGTACAGGGACTGCCCATTGCAGGCTGCAGGATCAGGGCCATTTGAATGGAAATATTCAACCAAAATGAAACAGGAGATGTCAAATGCAAGCTAAAAAAATCACACTGTCAATAAACAGTTTTTCAGTTTGGTAAAAGCTTGAATTAATTCAAACAACAAAGGCCCTGATTCAACAAAGCACTTGTGCTTTATTAAATGGGGAAGGATTTAAGCAAGCGCTTGGGGCCAGATTTTTAAAGGTATTTGGGTGCCCAACTCCCACTGATTTCAATGTGGCCAGAATTTCACCCCAAACATCTATTTGGTTTTGTGTACAGCCAACATGTGTCTATTAAGTTTGAAGTCGGAGCATTTATTATCCCATAAACCATGTGCTGATAAGTTATCCTTTGCCCTTCCCTGTTCTTAGTTGAAAGACTAACTTTCTTTTACTACACAGTAAAAACAAACCTACCATATCAGGTTCATTTTCTTTTATATGGTGCCATCAGAGTGTTTGTTCTTCTTTATCACTGTGATCAATATTTATCCATGTGGGTGGAAACCGTTCTCTCTGTGCGCCAAGCTGTTATTGTGTTAAACTTTAACGTCACCATCAGGGTAGTAAATAGTAACTAAGTCATGCATCACCAGTAATGTTTTGTTTAATTAAATAATTTACTGAGTTAGACACAACTATAATTTTTTTTTTTTTAGATGGGAACCCAAGGGCAATCAGTTTTAGTCGTGATGAAAGTCCCACTTTTAAGGATTTCAATCATGGCTGGTTGATTCACATCCTATTCTTTCTGTAACCTGTCATCTTTTACCCCCTTGTTTGTCTCATCTACTTGTTATGTCTTGTCATGTAGCCGTTGAGCACTTTGGTCCAGGGACTGTCATTTTCCATATGTTTGTACAGTGCTCAGAACAATAAGACTCGAGCCTTGTTGAGGCTCTGCCACAATATAAAATGTTAAAACAATGACGACGCAGCTGCAGCTTCAGAAATACTGGGCAGGATTGTTGTTTTAGATTGGCTGTACACCAGAGTGACTCCATTAACTTCATAGAGTTAGTCATGGTATGCAAAGGTATGCGAGTGATCAGATTGTGGCCTGTTGCCTCTATATTTACAAAGTTTCCCTTTATTCAACTGTGTAAGCTCCTTGGGGCAGGGACTGTCTTTTTGTTCTGTGTTTGTACAGCACCTAGGACATTGGGGTCTTGTCCCGTGTCTAGGGCTCCTAGGCATTACAGGAATACAAATAATAAACCACATTTCCCTGATCTAGTATAGAGAAGAGATACTATGTGATCAATTTCATTAAAACTTATTTCCAGGTACACTATCTGTTGCAAAGAACATCCATTTTGAAACATTGAGCCAGCATCAAAGGGTTAATTACAATGTTTTTGTTAGGGTTCTTTGTTTCTGAATTGTATTAATTATTTATCTACTTTTAAAATGTTAACAAAAGTTCTAGTAATAATTAGCTACTGATGGGCAAACCAGAAAAGGCTCAGCATTCAGATGTAACTCAGATAAACACCCAAAAGTTCAGATGCTTATTTGACCCTTGCCCAAACTGCCCGCACCTCTTCAATCTGCAGAACAAGGCTGGAAACCTCAGGAGCTTCCATATGGGAGTTTCAATACTCCTGGTCATGCCAGAAATACCACAAGCGACTTTTCTTGATGTTTCTGCACTTCTGTTTCTGGTCCTACATGGAACCAAGAAATACGGAGGTGTGTGAAAAAGGGAAATAATGGGTGGGAGTGTTGACGAAGTTATCTCCCTCAAGAGACAGCTTTCTTGGGGGTCAGCCAAAGATTGTGGAATGAATTCCCTGCCCAAAAACTATGGACCTCACTGCTTTTTGCTTCTAGGGAAAGTGCATTTCTTTGACCTTGCCTTCTGTAACAAACAGAGCAACATATATAGCTTAAAAATAAATTCCAAAACAAAAACACTAAACTGCTTACCCTGCTCCTGTTGGGGAAGAGATGAGAATACATGTGGGAATGTAGCAGGGTGGTCACCCCGCTCCTGCCCTGAGGGGGTTAAAGTAGCCCTGGAAAGGGCTGTGGTGGAGAAATGCCAGGCTGATTGGGGGAAGCAGCCACAGGTGGGGCCACGCCCCAATCAGGCCACAGCTGGCCCTTTAAGAGAGCTGAGGGCCAGAGAGACACTCTCTCTAGCTCCCTAAAGAGAGAAGGACCTTGCTGCCTGGGAAGCTAAGGAGGGTACCTAGGGTGGAGCAGTGCTGGGGAAGGGCAGAGGGAGCTGGGGAGCTTCAGCCTAGCAAAACCCCAGGCTGCAGGCCGAGTTAAGGGCCCACAAAAGGGTACTAGGGCTGCAGAGGGGCAGCCCAGGAATAGGCAGAGGCAGCTGGGCCAACCCCCCTTGCCAATGATGAGTGGTTAACAGACTGCAGTCTGCCCCAGGGAGCAGGGGCTAAATGGAGACTGGCAGTAGCCATTGAGGCAAGGTGGGGATAGGGGCTTGGGGGTTCCCCTGGGAGGGAAGACCCAGAGAGAGGGGCTACTGCGGTGGGCAGAACCCCTGGGAAAAGGGCACCAGGGTCTGGAAAGGACCCGGGGCCAGTGGCAGGCGAGCCACTGGTCTGCAGAGGGTGCTCTGGGCTGGAAAGAGCTAATTCCCAAGACGACCAGCAGGAAGTGCCACGCGAATGAGTCATCGCCTCGCCACAGGGACAGATGATAGTCACTCAGGGTATGTCTACAGTGCAATAAAATTCCTGCAGCACCAAGTCTCTGAGCCTAGGTCAACTGACTTGGGCTCACAAGGCTCAGGCTGCATGGCTAAAAGGAGCCATGTAGTCACTGGGGCTTGGGCTGGAGCCTGGGATCTGAGACCAAGCCTCTGCACAGCACCCGAAAGCCTGGGCTCCAGCCCGAGAATAGATATCAACACTGCAGTTTTATAGCCCCACAGCATGTCAGCTGACCCAGGCCAGCTGCAGGTGTTTTATTGCAATGTAGATATACCCTCACTTAATGCACTACTGGAAGGTGCTCAGATATTATGGTGATGAGCATGGTAAAAGAACATATACAGAAAAGAATCAAATCTGAACTTCTGACCTCAAAAAGGGTTCAGTTCAAGTTTGCTTTAGGGTGAACAGACAGCAAGTATGAAAAATTGGGACATGGGGTGGGGTGTAATAGGCGCCTATATAACATTAAGTCCCAAATATCGGGACTGTCCCTATAAAATTGGGACATCTGGTCACCCTAATTTGCTTTACCATTTGGCCTAATATAGTCTGGGAACTCCATGCGTGCAAAGCCAACTAACCTCCTGAGCATTACCACGCTTTATAACCCAGTGCAACAATACCTTTTCCACAGTATCACATTCTTGCATGACGATGGCCCCACCCATTTATTTTTCCACACAACATTGGTTTAATATGGATCAGTAGCATTCAGGGATGCCCAATTCCAAATGGCAATTGCTACCTGCTTGTCCAGGAGTATGTGGCACTACATGTTGGTATGCTGCCACTGTAGCTCCAGGGCCAGAGCAACAAATATCTCTAGAAAGGTTTTCTTCCACATCCTGAAATTCTCTCACCACTGCTGGTCATCCCAGGTCTGCAGAATAACTCTTTCCCACCAATCTGCACAGGTTTTCCAAGCCCAGAAACAGCACTGCACACTGTAAAGTTGCTCCTGGAGGCGGTCCTCTACTATCAGTTGTTCAGTATTTTCCTCACCCAGTCTTGGTTCCACTGCTGCTGAAGACCCTCCTGCTGCTGGAGAAGCTGCTGCTACCATATCATCTGCTCTGTGGTGCAGCAGGTGATGTCCCCTGCAGAATTCATCCAGCTTTGAGTGCTGAAACACACCCCAAGCAGCTTCTGCATATTCAAGGTTGTGAGCATAGTGGTGAAGAGCATTGTTGAGTCCCCAGTGACTGACAGAAATTCAAAAATGGCATTGGCCTGCCCATAAAGAAAGTACAGGGGCAGAGACAGAAGAATCATTGGAATTTTTAAAAAATAAATTATCCTGGCTTCCGCTATGCATCCCACATTGTACAGCATGAAAATCCCAGAATGCCATTGCTCAGCTGCAAAGCAGAGGAGCAAGGGATACCTTCTGAGAACATCACATCCTCAAAGTTCATAGCAAACCACTGCCAGGTATACATTATGATATGCATTGACGGAAAATGCTCCATCCCGTGTGCATACTATTACTGCAGCTTGCATACTGTGTGTTACCTGACAGCAAAGGGCTACAGATTAAACCTCTCATGTAGACAAGCCCTTAGAGTTGCAGGTACTGACCTATGGGTTGGGGACTCTTCCATTTCAATTTTGCAGAAGTGAGGCGGGGGAAAAAAGCAAGTGCTGTTTTCCTGAGGACCAGGACACCCAGACACTTTGACACACAGATTAGGTTTGTGTTGCCAACTCTTGTGATTATCATGTCTTGCAATATTAAAGCTCCAGCTGCTAGAATCAAGACATGTCATGAGAATCTGCTTTCATTTTTTAAGTATCTTTCTAGCTCTCACCTTCAGAGTGTCTTCTCATGTTCAGGAACAGTGTTGCAGGGATTTCTTTTTCAGTTTAGTGCCCTCTTTAGCTGTTCCAATTCCACAATAATTTCTTGTTTCCCATTTAATAAAGTCGGGCTTGCTCTACAGGACTGCAAATCCCCATTCCCTAAAAGACAAGAACAAAAATCTCCTGCCTGTGTTCTGGCAATCAAATAAAAAGGTTTGGTTGATGGCAGAATTATTTCTGGATTGGTTCCGCAAGTATTTCATTCCGGAGGTCAAGCGGTACCTCAAAGAGAAAGGATTTGACTTTAAGTGTTGCTGATCATAGACAATGCTCCTGGCCACCCCGTGGCACTCTGGTTTGCCCATGTAAGCAGAGTCAGGATGAGCTCTACCCTGATATCTGGTGGTGAATTATGGCAAGCGTGGAAAAGAATTTCCGGGGCTGATCGTGTTTGCATAGGCACACACATCCTGCTTGGCATAGCCCACGGCAGCCTGGGATGGTTGCTTTGGCATCTGTGGGATCCCCGGTTTCTTTGTCATTGGGGCAGGAGGAGTGGAGTGTTGTCACCCTGATTGTGTGGATGAGGAACTGTGAAACCGCTTTGTGACAGGGAGTCTCATCATCAATTGAGTGGCACTCACAAGACAAGGGAGTGAGCTCCTTGTGTGAGCCAGAAACACCAATTGCACCTCCTCCTTTCTCCACTGTTGAATATCAGAGCTGATTTTTGATTCCCTTAAGAATCTAAGTTACAGGTTACCGAGCTGAACTCACTTTGGGCTAATGGTGCACCAGCACTGGGGCTCCCCTACTATGAGCTGAAATCACTAAGAGCTGAAATCACTAAAGAGCTGTGCTAACTAGTGAGGGATCCTGAAGCTATATTGTAGAGCAGAGCAGCTGGCGGAGTGGAGCAGTTTGTGAGACAGTTGGAGTGCCCAAGGAGCGAGCGGAGCTGAGCAGAGCAGTTTGCGGGGATGGCTGGAGCCGATCACAGGACAGCTGGTGGAGCAGAGCAGCTGGCAGAGTGGAGCGGAGTGGAGCTGAGCACTTCGTGGGGAAGACGGAAGCAGAATCCCACAGAGAGGCAGGGCAGTCGGCCCCACACCACGTAAGGTGCTGCTTTCTACCCAGACTGGCAGGGGGGGAAACCCCTGCAGATAGACTCTTGAACTTTGGGGCTGCACTGACCCGGGACAGAGACTTTTGGGTTGTGGGACTTTTGGGACTGTGGGTGATTTTGGGGTTGCTGGACTCAAGAGCCCAGGGAAAAGGACACAGCCTAGTTAAGGTGTTTTCTCAATTTAATGCTATGTTGTTTATCTCATGTTATTAAACATTTTCTGCTACACCGAGACTCTGTGCTTGCGAGAGGGGAAATATTGCCTCTTTGAGGCACCCCGGGATGTGTGTATAAGATTTTCCCAGGTCACTGGGTGGGGGCTCGAGCTGGTTTGCATTAAGTTGTAGGGAAGAGACCCCTATGTATTGAACCCAGCCCTTGCTGCTATCAATTCAGCCTGGCAGAAGGGTTACACACATAATGACGTTGAAGTTGTCTTTCTCCCCCCCAATACCACCTACATCCTCCAACCTCTCGACCAAGGCGCTGCTTCAAGGCCACGTACACAAGGCTTACGTTCTTATGGATACATAACGCTGTGGATTCTGACCCCAATCTTAATGTGATGGAGTGTTGGAAGTCCTTTAACATTGCTGATTGCATCACTTATATTAAACAGGCAATGAATGCAATCAAGCCTGAAACAGTCAATGCATGTTGGCGAAACCTATAGAAAGAATGTGTGAATGATTTTAAGGGTTTCCCGACTATTGACAAAGAAGTGAAACGCATTGTTCAGGTGGACAGGCAAGTGGGTGGTGATGGCTTCGACATCCTTGAGGAACAAACTGAAGAATTAATTGAGAGCCATAGAGAAACATTGACTAACGAAGAGGTAGAGGAACTGATAAAATCGTCTACAGAAGACGAGGGTGATGATGACAAACAGGAAGAGCCAGCAAGTTGGAATCTTCATAAATTTGCTGAAGTGTTCCAAGCAGTGAAACACTTAAATAGTTTAATTTCTGAATATGATCCCTCTATGGAATGAAGCCTCAAAATCACATGTAGTGTTACAGACAATTAGAGACCGTATCAAGAAATGTTTGAGCAGCTCAAGAGATAACAGCGACAGTTGCAGATCACCATGTTTATCAAGGAAAAACAACCAGCAGCAGATGAGCCTATGCAATTAACTTCTCAAGCTGAACCAGAGCCAACCACTTCATCTACGACTCACTCTCTGTTACCCAAGCTCTCCGTCACCTCCATCTTCTGGATTGACATCAAGCCCTGACAACCCCCTGTAATTAAAAATACAGTACTGTAAAATTATATTTTGCATATGTACTCTTTATTATATACTGTACATTACTGTATACATTATACATATTACTGTACAGGGCTGTATACACAAAACCATGTACAGTATACTGTACTTTATGGGCAATTTAGGGGATTTTCAAGGGTAATTTTGACTATACACAATTTTCACCTTACGTGCTGACTTTAGAACCTAACCCCCGCATAAGATGTGACTCCATTGTATCTGGAACTTGGTTTTGGCATTTTTACTCTTAACACCCATGCACTCCCCACTTCGTCTGGGGAGAAACAAGGGGAACCCAGGCCCACCCTCTTCTTTGGGTTCCAGCACAAACACCCTGTTTTAGATGGATAAGGATTGTTCCTCCCATCCCTTTCCCACTTCCCTGAGCTGCTCCTACCTTTACCCCACTTGTTGACATCTTGGCCAGGTCTCTTGTCTCTTCTATCCCAGTGGTTCCTCTTGTCTCTTCTATTACCTGTGGTTCCTCACAGCTTCTTCTTAGCCAGCTATGATGATGCTTTCCCAAAGACCACTCCCAGCCCTTCCCTGTGGCAACTGGACTGGACTGCGAGCATTCCCTCTGCCTGTCACCAGGGCTGGCTTTAGGAACTGCGAGGCCCGATTTGAATACGCAGCAGCGGTCTGGGTCTTCGGCGGCACTTCAACAGTGGGGGGGGGGGTCCTTCCCTCACTCTGGGTCTTCCGCAGACCCCCCGCCGCTGAAGTGCCACCGAAGACCCAGACTGCCGCCAGGTGAGTAAAAAAATTAAAAAATTAAAAAGGCGCATAAGGCGTGGGGCCCTTTTAGGCAGGGGCAGGAGGCCCTCTTAAGCGCAGGGCCTGATTCCGGGGAACTTGTGGAAATCGGCCTAAAGCCGGCCCTGCCTGTCACCTTACCTCCCTCCTTACCAATACCTCCCTCCTCCAAACAGGTACTCCCCCACAGCCCTCTCTCTGGGGATGGAGTTAGTATCTCAGGTCTCTTGCCTTGGAATAGTCAGCTGCAAGGCTTTTGCCATCTTCCTTCAGCTGAACCCCCTCTCTAATTAGCCTTCCAATCTGGAGGGCTCAGCTGGCCAGCGTTCTCCCTTCAGTGTCTGCCCTTGCTGTGAGAGAGAAGGCAATATTTATGCTGGCTATTTTCTCCCAGTTCATCCCCTGATTAGTTAGGGAAGAGAGGATTGTTGCCCTGCCCACTGTGCCAGGCTCCTGGTCGCAGGTCTTTAAAAGAAACACTGTCCATCTTTCTTTCAACCACCGATTATTCCTGGAACCACTTCATCTCTATCCCTATCCCTCCTTAGGTCCTTTATTGGGCCTTTCAAAATCTTTAAAGGGCCATGCCAGGCAACAGAATGAGATGAACACTAGGCACTACTGCCCTTAAGGGTAGTCCACCCCATCACATAAGCCTCCATGGTTACTTTGCCTTCTCAAGCTTCTCTCTGAAAGTACACCCTAAAGGCTCAGAAGCCAAATAAAAATAAAACAAAATACACTAAAAAAAATCCCACACAACTCATGATTTAAGTTAATCTCATGTTTTTGAGGCCTGACTTGTGATTTTTGAATGTTTAAATTTGGCAATACAGATTAACTGTGTTGTTTTCCTTACCTATCTATCCATTTATTATAATGGTGAATTGATCTGTTTTCTTCTTTTCCAGAACACATGGCTATTTTTGTTCAGATGAATTATTACAAAGTGCAGAGTATTATTTTGTGGCCAGGCTGTGCCTCATTTTTAAAACAGAATTCCCCACTGAAATCAAACACCATTTTTTTAAGGACTATGGTTGGTATGATATGACTCCTTTCATTACTTTTAAAATATTGAGCAAAAGTGTAAAAGTTCATACAGATGCCTGTCCATTTTTAATAAAGAACAGAAAACACCAAAGCAGCCCACCACTGTGGCATTTAATTTCAGAAAGGGGAACTACACAAAAATGAGGAAGTTAGTGAAACAGAAATTAAAAGGTACCATGCCAAAAGTGAAATCCCTGCAAGCTGCATGGAAACTTTTTAAAGACGCCATAAGAGAGGCTCAATTTATATGTATACCCCAAATTAAAAACATAGGAAGAGGACCAAAAAAGTGTCACTTTGGTTAAACAACAAAGTAAGAGAAGCAGTTAGAGGTAAAAAGGCATCTTTTAAAAAGTGGAAGTTAAATCTTATTGAGGAAAACAGAAAGGAGCATAAATTCTGGCAAGTGAAGGGTAAAAAGAATTAGGAAGGCCAAAAAGAATTTGAAGAACAGCTAGCCAAAGACTCAGCAAAAATTTGTTTAAGTATATCAGAAGCAGCAAGCTTGCTAAACAACCGGTAGGGCCACTGGATGATTGAAATGCTAAAGGAGCATTCAAGGAAGATTAGGCTATTGTGGAGAAACTAAATGAATTCTTTGCATCAGTCTTCACGGCTGAGGATATGAGAGAGATTCCCAAACCTGAGCCATTCTTTTTAGGTGACAAATCTGAGGAACTGTCCCAGACTGAGGTGTCATTAGAGGAGTTTTGGAACAAATCGATAAATTAAACAGTAATAAGTCACCAGGACCAGATAGTATTCATTCAAGAGATCTGAAGGAACTAAAACATGAAATTGCAGAACTACTAACTGTGGTATGGAACCTATCATTTAAATTAGCTTCTGTACCAGATGACTAGAGGATAGCTAATGTGATGCCAATTTTTTAAAAAAGGTTCCAGAAGTGATCCAGGCAATTACAGGCTGGTAAGCCTAACTTCAGTACCAGGGAAACTGGTTGAAACTATAGCAAAGAAAAGAATTATCAGACACATAGATGAACTCGATTTGTTGGGGAAGAGTCAACACAGTTTTTGTAAAGGGAAACCATGCCCCACCAATCTACTAGAACTCTTTGAAGGTGTCAACAAGCATGTGGACAAGGGGGATCCAGTGGATATAGTGTATTTAGATTTTCAGAAAGCCTCTGACAATGTCCCTCACCAAAGGCTCTGAAGCAAAGTAAGCTGCCATGGTATATGAGGGAAGGTCCTCTCGTGGATCAGTAACTGGTTAAAAGATAGGAAACAAAAGAGAGGAATAAATGGTCAGTTTTCAGAATGGAGAGAGGTAAATAGTTGTATCCTCCAGGTGTCTGTGCTGGAACCAGTACCATTCAACATATTCATAAATGATCTGGGAAAAGGGGTAAACAGTGAGGTTGCAAAATTTGCAGATGATACAAAACTACTTAAAATAGTTAAATCCAAAGCAGATTGTGAAGAGTTACAAAGGGATCTCCTAAAATTTGGGTGACTGGGCAACAAAATGGCAGATGAAATTCAATGTTAATAAATGCAAAGTAAAGCACATTGGAAAACATAATCCCAGGTACACATATAAAATGATGAGATCTAAATTAGCTGTTACCACTCAAGAAAGCGATCTTGGAGTCATTATGGACAGTTCTCTGAAAACATCCACTCAATGCGCAGTGGTAGTCAAAATAGCTAATAGAATAGATGGACTTTTGATCTGACCCAGTGTGGCCGTTCTTATGTTAAATTAGTACAGGACAAATCACAGTATGATTTCAGATTTGCACATGCAACTCCCACTGAAGTTTTGAGTCACATATATCCAAGGGCAGTATGGTTTTACTCTGAAACTTAAAATTTTTCAGCCAGTGCAATCCCAATGGAGTAACAAGGCTGCTGTGGTGTAAACCAATGCAGAGTTTGTACCTGAGTATTTATCAGATATTATTCTTGATATGCACAGTTTCTTTTGGAGTAGAAAAGCATTACAACTGTATAATTAAATTATGTGTAGCACAATGAAAACCAGGAGGGTAAGGCTAGAAAGATTAATCTCATTAAGAAATTTTTAGGTAGTGAAGAGGAAATACAATTAGGCAAAACATATTAAACACACCTACACAGAGAGATAAACATCTCCCTAATGCATTAAACTGCCTGCATGCATCTGAAATGGGCAGACTTCACTTCCTTAATCCAATAAAATTAGAAAACTACACTAAATAAATTCCCCCAGAGAAATATTACATCTCAAAACATATTGAAAGAAATATATTCTGAAGCTGAAAGGAAATCAGCAAATTATTTATTGTGGTTTTATAATAGCCTTAGTTTATGATTTTAGATAGTAAGACACACACTAGAAGGTTGATTACTGTCTGTACTGGAAGATGTGGAAAATAAAAAAAACTGCATAATAATTACACCCTTCCGTTTATTATGGAAAATTAAAAAGGCGTTGAGTATAACTGGAAATAAGACACTTAGCCCAACCTAAAATAACCCTATAGGTGTGCAAGCGAGAGAGAGAGAATTACAGCACACTGGTTAGTAATGAGTTCCTGGATCTCAACACCCCAAGAGATCTGAAGTGGATTGCATTACAGAACACGACTGAAGGCAAGTATGGCAGCATTCCACATGAGAGCAACAGCAGTTGGGATGCGAAGCTAAATTTTCTTACAGCCAATTAGGGCTAGTGTAGGGACAGTACTGTTGAGAGAAAAAAATAGCAACAATATTATAAAAGGTCAATGTGTTAAAATGAATGGAACCTGTGTATGCACAACACTACTGCACTTTTACTCAGGACAGTGAAACGTGTTTGGGATCTTATCATGACCCAGCAGTCTACATGTAGCAGGCATCCTCTACGTGTGGGTCACACTCCTTCCAGGCAGAAGAGAGGAGTAGTCAGCTGTCTGTGTGCCAGAGTCTCTGCCTTGCCCCACATCAAATACTCTGTGGAGCTCTAAATAGTGGGGAGTGGTTGAGGTTAGGTGAGCAGAATGAGCATTATTTCACCAATACCACTGTGAATATCCTCCAAGATTCCTTTCCAAGAATCTTAATGATGGGGATCCCCTTTTCAAGGGGTACCCAGTGTTGATGACAGCTAGAGAAGCACTGACTGCCTGGTTCCATTGGAGCTAAACTGTCAATGAAGGGGACAAGCTTGCAGGGATTGGCAGAAATAGATACAGAGATACAGGGGCTTCATGTAAATAGGCCCACCTCAGGCTCCACAGAGTTTGGGGGTCAGCCTCATGGCTGGATCCACAGGATGGGAACAAACTTTGTCCCCTTCTACAATAGAACAATTCAAAAGTAATGTGTGAGGAAAACTTCACAGAAATGTCCTCCCTTTTAGTTCCTTCTAGATTTTCATGCAAGATGGAGCACTCAGTCCACTTATTAATTCAAGCTTATGAGCATTGATATTTAAGGATTTTAGAAACTGTCATAGTAGCTCAATCAAGTATTTTCAAGACTATCATTTTATATTTATATATAAAGTGTTTTATAACATATATGTTGTTACTTAGGAAAATAATAAAGAAAACATGCCCTTGACATTAAAATACCTGGCTTCCAAATAACCTTATAGAAAATACCATGATGTTAAAAAAACAGAGTTCAAAGCCTCCTGTTAGATTAAAACCCCAGCAAATGTGATCACATTGCTAGAATGTTGTAAAGCAGTGGTTCTCAAACTTTTGTACTGGTGACCTCATCCACATAGCAAGCCTCTCAGTGCAACTTCCCCCCTTATAAATTAAAAACACTTTTTATATTGTGGCAGGCCTGGCACCGCAGTGCCCCTCTGTGGCAGGGGTAGGATGGGATGTCAGCGCCTCACCACTCTCGAGTTCTTGTGCTCGCCTCTCTACGGGCGGCCGGTTACGGCCTCTTGGCCTTCTTCCCTACTATAACCCCGTCTAGCAGGGTGGTGCAGACTAGCAGCCGGAGTCCATTCAATTCCACTCACGAGCGGGGTAGCACAGTCTACCGGCCAGAGTCCATACAATTCCCTCCTCACAATTTGGGGGGAAGATGGTAGGGGGACTCGGGCCCACCCTCTCCACCAGGTCCTGACCCGGGGCCCTGGCAGTGGCAAGCCACTAGCTCGGCAGGGATCCGCCCGCAACACGCCAAGCATCTACGCTGCTCTAAGGCCATTTGCCTCTAAATTTCCCTTGGGTCACTTCCTACCATGAATGCCAGGTCATGTGCTGTGGGAGGTCCTCCAGTCTGTTCTCCTCCTGTGATGTCCTCTTTTGGGGTCTCAGGGAGTGTCCCAGCTTAGCTGGCTCCTGGATCCTGGCACACAGGCTCTCATTCCTCAGGAGCTAGCAGCATGCCTCCTTCTCCTCCGGTGGTCCACCCCAACTGAGGTGTTCTACAAGCTTTTATACCTGTTCTTCAGTTGGAGCATGCCCAGCAGAGCTTCCGGGGCATGGCTTCCTCTGCTAGGAAAGAAGGGTTAACCCCTGTGGTACCAGTGCAGGGCCACTCTGCCCTGTCACATACATATTTAACACCATTATAAATGCTAGAGGCAAAGCGGGGTTTGGGGTGGAGGCTGACAGCTTGCAACCCCCCATGTAATAACCTCACAACCCCATGAGGGATCCCAACCCCCAGTTTGAGAACAGTACCAAGTGTAGCAACGTACTGCAGAACCTGCCTCAGAATTTTATGTGGAAAACAAAAAACTTCCCATTCAGTATGCTACCATATCAATTTATAACACAGAAATGGTCCCACACAGTTTCTTAAACTATTTATTCACTTGTGTTTCTCTCCCTGCCTCCTGGCAGGTTTTTCTCACGGCTGGATGGCTTATGAATTCACTTACATAGTTCAGTTTAGTACTAAATTTGTGCATGCTTTTTGTCTTTCTGCCCAAAGGATTACATGACACCAAGCTTTGGTGGTTTCATTCAAGTTGGTAGTGGACACTGATTCTCTTTTAATGAGAAACATTAGTAGCATCCTTCAGTGGAAATATGTGCTGCTGGAGGGTCTTTCTGGAAAAGGGAAGGGTTTGAGGGGGAAGGGCAGGCTCAGAGTCAGTCTGCCCTGGCAGTGGAGAAGGGGGGCACTTGGTCCCTGCGGCAGCAGTTGCTGCAGGGAAGCAGCATCAGGGACAGAAAGACGGAGAAGCTCTGCTCCAGGGCCTGGGAAAGGAGAGCGGGGGGCAGGGGCAGCAAGTCGGGGTCACGGGACACTCAGGGGGAGCACAGGGGGGGCTGGGGGAGCACCCTGGCCCCAAATTTTGGTGGGGCTGGGCCCCGGCTCTGAATATTGCTGGTGCCAGAGCACCATGTGGGGATGGAACTTGCCGCCTATGTTTGTTGGACCAGGCCCTAAACGAGCAAGACCACTTTAAAGTTTGTTTTGCTAGAAAGTTCCTCAAGATGGTCAGGCATCAGGAAAACCCCCCCAATAAAATACATGCTAGATCAGTCCAGGTGAAACCAGTAGAATGTGCTGTCCATCATTATTCATGTAAAGAACTGGGTACAACAAAGGTTAAAGATAGGGCGGGCACAGCTCCATCTTCTCTGATAAGAGAATTTCCCATTCACTCCCTCTCAGAGGCTAGGGGAGCTCATTTTCCTTAGAGCACCATTTCTGCCTGGCTTTTCACTGGCTGGTGAAAGGAGTTTGCATCATGCCAGAGAGAGAAAGTCTGCAGTGGAAGTAGCAGGAAGAGCGCTCCCCGACTGGAGAATTTAGGGGATTCCAAACATTCCCACAAGAACCTGGAGTAGCACCAGCACCTGATGGGAGGAAGAGAATGATCCAAGCTGGGAGTCCCAGTGTTGCCAATGCCTGTGATATATGTCCTCCAGCCCCACCCACACATATCCCTAACTCACCCACTCTCTGCTACCTCCTCCCATCCATGGAGAGCTGAGCCCCCAAGGGCAGAAGTGTGGGAACATTTGCTCTGCCTGAAGTATATGCAGAGCAGAGAGCACGATGTTAATGAGAGGAAGCAGCGCAGATCTCATTGTGTGGGAGCAGCCTGAGGATAGTTCTCAAACTACAGGAGCAGCTATAATGCCTCCAACTGTATTTCCAATGAGCTGCCACATCCAACAGGAAACCCATATACAGATGACTGGCAGAGCCTCAATATTACTGTTCAGTACAACACCAAGTTACCCAGGAGCTTTGGTGGAAGTGCCAACATAATATGAGGTTTTCATTTCAGGAGGTCATCTAGGACAGTGGCTGTCAAACTTTCCAGACTATTGTACCCCTTTCAAAATTCTGATTTCTCTTGTGTACCCACCAAGTTTCACCTCACTTAAAAACTACTTGCTTACAAAATCAGGCATAAAACTACAGAAGTGTCATAGCACACGATTACCGAAAAATTGCTCACTTTCTCCTTTTTACCATATAATTATACAATACCTCAATTGGAATATAAATATTGTACTTACATTTCAGTGTACAGTATATACAGCAGTATAAACAAGTCATTTTCTGTATGAAATTTTAGTTTGTACTGACTTCACTTGTGCTTTTTATGTAGCCTGTTGTAAAACTAGGCAAATAGCTAGATGAGTTGATATACCCCCTGAAAGACGTATGCATACCCCAGGGGAACGTGTGCCCCTGATTGAGAACCACTAATTTAGGATACTTCCTTTTTTTCTTTTTCCATCGGCCCAAAAATGTGCAACACCAGCCCTGCTTCACACCATGGATGTGGCTTTCCCTGTAACCTGCAAAGCTGTTTCTCCACTATGAGAAGGGACACAAGACACTTCCTCCCCTCAGAACAGAGCACTCTGCCTCCAGAGCATACCCATCCTGCCTAGCGAAGGACCAAACTCAGTACACAAAGCTAGGTTTCCCACTAAGCTGGCCTGGCATTTTCCATTTTTATGGTTCTCATAAGTATATGTTCTTAAAGGTAGCAGTGATTATTTATATCATCATGTATTTAAAGAATAACTTACTTTTTCCTAACAGAAATACCACGTCACCTCAGACCAAAGGCAGCAGGATCATATGCTCAAAGAGATTACAAGGGAGTACAAGACAGGTTATATATGGTCCAAAGGCTTTAATAAAATTTTCAAGAGTGCCTAATGATTTAGGAAACTAAGTCCCATCCAAAGTCAATGGAACTTAGGTTCCTAAGTCACTTAGGTGCTTTAGAAAATTTTACCCCTAGAGCCTAATTTTGTTCTCACTGAAGTCTGTGAAAATCAGTGGCTAAACGCCCTAGGAGAGCAGAATTCAATGTGAGAGAAATCAAGGCAGACAAATCTAAACAAAGAGATTAGGTCATCTAGCCCTGTAAAAGTCTGTTTCTTTACAAAATTAAGAAACTGAGACCAATGTTTTACTTCATATAATTGAATTCCTCCTTTTTTTCCTGTAAGGACAAAGGAATATTAATCAATTTTATTAGCAGTTTTACTGAAATGCTAATTATCATTAGGTAAGTGGAAACAGCCATTGTTTAAAAGGAAAGATGTGTTTGTTTGTAACTCATGGCATCTCTTCCTCTAGCTTTTGCAAAGATTGGTTAGGTAATGGTGTGAATTGTTTAGGCAAGATCATACCAGACATATGTACATACAATCTTTAGAAGGACGCTCTGTTCCCTATTCCCAGGTACACAAAATACATGATGCATACTTAAAGCCTGCTATAACCTGTTAATGGAGTGTGGAAACAACCTTGGGGGATAAGGCACACTTTATTACATAATTTACATTTTGGCCAAGAAAAAACATTGATCTTATTAAGCCGGTTTTAATAAAGTCAAGATTTATTTGATTTTATGATAGCATCTTCTGTCCAGTTGCTGTTTTAGCATGCCAAGTTCTGTATCACATTACCCAGTTACCATAAAACAAATGGTTGTTGGTAGACTTCTTATTTTCAATTTTAATTTTTGAGACAGAGTGGGAGGTGGCTTATGTTGGGGCTACTTCTTTGTACTCCCCACCCCGCCAATTCTAATTATGAAGGGGAATTCCAATACAGCCGTTAACAAATGATTAGAATGAGTGTAGATCAGAAAGAAATGTTCAGGGCTTGTCTTTGCTACTGTAGCGAGGGGCGTGGTTTCCCTCCCTGATGGACAGGGAGAGAACCGTGACCACCCCCTGGTGGGCAGAACTGGGATACCCGCGGCCACCCTGCTGGAAGCAGAGGGGCAGGACAGGAACCGGAAATATAAAAGACAGGCCCTCCAGCTCAATTGGGGGAGAGCTGCCAGAGGAGCAAGATGTCTCCCTCCCGCTGCTGAAGCCCAGATCTGACGGAGGCCACTATAGTGTCAGAGATTGGGAGGGACTGCTAGAACTGCCAGACACTGGGGACATCAAGGAGCTGTTGGAGGTGCCACTAGCCATTTACCCTGGTGAGATTAACGACAAGCCCAGAACCCTGGTACCCCCTGACTGGGAGTGTAGGAAAGAGCCCAGGAAAGCCAAAGCGGAGTCAGCTATGTTACTGACTGACAGACAGACAGCGTGTTGCGGACGGATTTCCCTGCTGACTTAGCAGTGGACCACTCTGCCATGGTTAGGGCCCTGGGTTGGGATGCATTGGAGTAGGGTGGGCCTGCATCCCCCTACTCCTGCCACCCAACCCCTGCGGGTGGCAGCCTGCCCACTTTTAGGCCAGGAGGCCTGCGTTGGTCTGGCACCTGCCCAAGCTAGGATGCCAGATGGTTTTGCCAGGTCTCCCACCAGGGAGCTAATCTCCCCCAGACTGCTGTGTGGCTCTACCTGAGGGCAGGCCAGAGCCCTTACCTGATTGCTGCATCACCCTAACTGAGGGCCCCGGGGCAGCTAGACTCACTGCTGCTCTGCCTGACTGCAAGCCACAGCCATTAACTGATTATGGTCCTGCCCTGATTGAGGGCTCAGGCTTATAGACTTACTGCTACCCTGCCTAACTGCGGGCTAGATCCATTAACTGTGTGCTGCTCTGCTCTGGCTGAGGGCTGGGGCTCACAGACCCAATTGCTGCCTGGCCTGGACTACAGGTTTGGACCTATTAACTGTTGGCTAATTCCCCCGAACGGTGTCAATCTAGGAGCGCTGCAATGAGGAAGTGTGGTCTCCCATCCTGACAGGCAAGGAGAGAACCACAACCACCTTGCAGCTACAAAGTTATAACTCAAGTCTCATCCCTACAAAAAGAACCCTTAATTGCCAGTCCCAGTACTTGCAAATATTACCAAAAAAAAAAAAATTTTTTAAGCCCATAACTTGAGCATGCTAGTGATTTTAACTCTCATGTTGACTGGCCCATCAAGAGGTATAAGCTAAAACTCAGTACAACTCATCAGCTGCTAATGTGACCACTCTCGTGTGGACATAGGCTAGTTCCACTCAAGTGCCACTAGTCCCCCAGTGCCTTCCCACAATCCCCTTCATGTGCCCGGAAAGGATAGACAAATTCTCCCACAATTCATTGGGAAATAATTCAGAATGGCTCCACTTACTGCAGCATAAAGAACTCTGTGATATGCCCCCAGATGTTTTATCACCACACATGAGTGAGTGCAGCAGCAGCGTGGAGACAGCTACACAAGTTTTATTTCGTAGTGTGGCTATTCTCAAGGTAGGCTAACTCAAGAGAAGTCATGCCAGTGTAGATAGCTCAAGTTAATTCTGCAGTGAAGACATACCCTTAGTGCAACAGTAGGCTGAAAAACATGACCCTCAGGCCATCCCATTGGTCTGGGTAACAATACTAGAAGATTGTATTTTTGTTCTAGAGGGTTTTGTGGCATCTAATCATCAGCACCCGAGTGCATTCTGCTCCCACTCTGAAAAGTAGTGAGTTTTATTATGTTTTAATGTTTTCTGTAGCAACTAACTTTGGAGCAAGTGTTAGACAGGAAATGGTGAATGAACAGCACAGAAAACCTTGATAGTGCACTGAATATTTTCTCCATTACACCATGACTAAAATAATATATTTAGGCATCCTCTAAGTGACATCATGCTTTTCAATCTATTTTACTGTACTCAGTCATACTGTTTGTTATTTACTGAATTTATTTAGTTATTATGGAGTGAGGTTGTGTCTTAAAATACTGACAGAAAAACCTCCACACACATTTCTTATCTTATGCTAAATACGTACAGTGTAGAGTATCAGGATTATAGTGTATTAAAAGGGGGAATCTACCGCATGGCCCTTCTGCTAACATGGTCAAGTAAAGAATCTAAGGCTCAATTTCCCCTTCCTGTCCAAAAATAAGATCATGAGGGAAGGAAGAAAAATTCTGAGGGGAACCTCACACAGTTTACCTCAGACTGTTTTGTGGAGGGTGGTGACTTGTCCCTCCTGGAATGAGAACAGGGTTAGCAGCGAGGAGGCCTTGTGCCTCAACACCAGTTCCAGAACCTCCTGCTTTCCTCTCTGACTCTGTGCCAAGGACTCCTATCTGTCAGTGGCTCAGGATTAAAAGAAGATGTCCTGCCACCCCCTGAACTCCATCCTGCAGTGACCTTCTGTGGCTCTGCATACAGAGGACCCACAAAAGGCCTGTGGAATATTGAGTTTGAAGCACTGGCAGCTAGAAAAGCCATCTTTTACCTGTAAAATGAACCAACTGATATGGACATCATCACTAAGACTGAGCTGATGATGACAACGACAAAGAGAGAAAAGCTCATTATATTGTTACAGGCACTTTTTCAAAGTAGGACTGCACTCTAAACTTTTAGAAGACAGAGGGTGCAATTTTATTACCTATCATGAAACAAAACCAATTTTTGTTTAAAAGCTGGGGTATACTGGTAAAACACATTCCATAGAGACCAGACAACCCAAATCCTCAGTGAAGCTAAATGTAAGTAAAGCTAAGATTACAGAAACATACCACACAGCAGAGGTCAACAACAACAAAAAAACACATAAAGATGAAACATTACCACAGAGGGAGGTACAATAACACACGCTCGGGGTAGTGCTTATGTCATAGATCGCAAGAATATCATATAAGTATATTACATATGGAAAGTTACTAAGAAAGATGGCAATTCCATCTTTACTTGGAGAAACTCTGAACTACAGTAGAGTCAAACAAAAACAAACAACAACAAAACTTAAAGGAGACAGAGCTGGACTGTCCATTATGAGAGCTATTCTGTATCTAACCCATACAAAGTTCAGTGTAAAGCCATATTTGCTTGTAATTACAGGATCTAATTCCAATCTCACTTATACCAGTTAAATAAGCAGTAACTCCATGGAAGTCAATGGAGTTACTTTGGTGTAGAATAGTTGTAAATGAAATAAACTCTGTGAACCTGAATCTGTTTAACTGTCATAAGAAGAACCTTTCAAATTTTGCAATGCCGAAGTGGACATTGCTCCTGTTAATCATCTTCAGAACAGTACACTAGTATACTACTGCTGTTACAACAACAGCTTTTTCAGCTGCATCCCACTTCACAAGCTGTCTCTTGTGATGCTGTACTGGGGTCCACTAATAAAGCATACTGAACATTTTTCAGTGTTTTTTCAGTGGAAAATGGCTTTTGTTTCATTGAATTGGCTGTTTCCTGACAACATTTGTGAGGAAGGGGAATCCTTCATATAAAAAAATTAAAGTTTTGAAGTTTTTTGGTTTTCTAAAAAAAACAAAAAACTACCCGACACTTAACCAGCCCTGTAGCTCAAGCCCTGTGAGCCCAAGTCAGCTGAAACAGGCCAGCCACAGTATTTAATTACAGTGTAGACATACTCTGAGGGACACTCACAAGAGCCACTCTCCAAGTTTGACAGCAAGCCACTGATAACAACTCTTGAATACAGTCTTTCAACCAGTGGTGCACCCACTTTATTAGTAATTTATTCTAGACCACATTTCCCTAGTTTGCTTATGAAAATGTCATGTGGGACTGTGTCAAAAGCCTTATTAAAATCAAGATATATGAAGTTTACTGCTTCACCCCTATCCACCAGGCCAAAAATCCAGTCAAAGAAAGAAACTTGGTTGGTTGGACATGATTTATCCTTCATAAATCCACGCTGGCTATTCCTTATAACCCTATTATCCTCAAGAGGCTTACAAACTGATTTTTAAAAATAATTTGTTCCAGTAACTTTCCAGGTTTCAAAGTTAGGCTGACTGGTCTATAAGTCCCTGGCTCCTCTTTGTTCCCTTTTTAAAGATAGGTACTATGTTTGCCATTATCTAGACTTCTGGGATCTCAATGAGTTCTCGAAGATCATTGCTAACGGTTTCCAGATTGCTTCAGCTAGTTCCTTAAGTACCGTAGGGTGCCTTTCATCAAGTCCTGCCACTTGAATACATCCAGCTTGACTACATATTAGTTAACCTGTTTTTCTCTGTTTTGGCTTTGTGTTCTTTTCCCATTGTTGTTAATCTTAATTGTGGTAAGTATTTTATCATATTTCACCTTTTTAATAAAGATTGAAGCAAAATAGATATTAAATATCTCAGCCTTCTTGATGTCATCAGTTATTAGCTCTCCTTCCACACTAAGTAAAGGACCTACACTTTCCTTTGTCTATCTCTTGCTCCTGATGTATTTCAAGAACCTCTCCTTCTTGTCTTTTATATCCCTAGCTAGATGTAACCTATTTTGTGCTGTGGCCTTTCTGATTTTGTCCCTACATGCTTGTGCAGTTATTTTGTACTCCTCCTTAGCAATTCATCCATGTTTCCATTTTTTGTAGAATTTCTTTTTCATTTTCAGATCATTAAACAGCTCCTAATGGAGCCATATCAGTCACTTACTATACTTCCCATCTTTCCCTTGCATCAGAATAGTTTGCAGTTGTGTCTTTAATATTGTGTCCTGGACAAACTGCTAGCTCTCCTTGTTATAACCTTAGTCCCAGATTTGGACCTTAGCGTCCAAAATATGGGGTTAGCATGAAAACCTCCAAGCTTAATTACCAGCTTGGACCTGGTACTTGCTGCCACCACCCAAAAAATTAGAGTGTTTTGGGGCACTCTTGTCCCCCTGAAAAACCTTCCCTGGGGACCCCAAGACCCAAATCCCTTGAGTCTCACAACAAAGGGAAATAATCCTTTTTCCCTCCCCCCCCTCTAGGTGCTCCTGGAGAGATACACAGACACAAGCTCTGTGAAACTACACAGAGTGACTCCCCCTCTCTGTTCCCAATCCTGGAAACAAAAAGAACTTTCCTATTCCCCCAGAGGGAATGCAAAATCAGGCTAGCAAATCCAACCCACACACAGATCTCCCCTGATTTCTTCCTCCCACCAATTCCCTGGTGAGTACAGATTCAATTTCCCTGAAGTAAAGAAAAACTCCAACAGGTCTTAAAAGAAAGCTTTATAAAAAAAGAAAGAAAAATACATACAAATGTTCTCTCTGTATTAAGGTGACACAACACGGGATCGATTGCTTAAAAGAATATTGAATAAACAGCCTTATTCAAAAAGAATACAAATCAAAGCACTCCAGCACTTATATTCATGCAAATACCAAAGAAAAGAAACCATATAACTTACTATCTGATCTCTTTGTCCTTACACTTAGAAACAGAAGATTAGAAAGCAGAACTACTTCTCCAAAGCTCAGAGAAAGCAGGCAGCCAGAAAACAAAGACCTCAGACACAAACTTCCCTCCACCCAAAGTTGAAAAAATCTGGTTTCCTGATTGGTCCTCTGGTCAGGTGCTTCAGGTGAAAGAGACATTAACCCTTAGCTATCTGTTTATGACACTCCTGAACTCCTTTATCCCTTAGAATCTACTAATTTTCTGAGTTTGTTAAAGTCCAGGGCCGCCCGGGGGGGCAGGGAAGGGGGGCAATTTGTCCCAGGTCCCGGGCTCCGCAGGGGCCCCCAAGAGAACGGCTGAGGCTCCTGCCTCAGCCCAACCTGACCTCGTCTCCGCCCCTCTCCTGGAGCCTCAGCACATCCAGGGCTGCCCCTGAACAACTTCATCCTGACTCCGGCGGGGCCTGAGCTTCGCCCCACTCAGAACCGCATGCTAAGGGGGCAGGGCTGCGAGCTCCAGGCTGAGTGGAGGAAACTTACAGCCCTGCCCCTTTACTCCGGGACTCTAAGCGGGGAGGAGCTGACAGCCCCGCCCCCTTACCACACAGTTCTGAGCGGGGCGGAGCTCAAGCCCCACGGGAGCCATGCTGTACCGCTGTTCAGGGACGGCCCTGGATGCAACGCACTGAGGCTCCGGCTGGGGGTGGAGCCGGGGGTAAGAAGCTGGGGTCGGGGGGGTTTGCTAAGGGGCAGGGAGTATCAGGGACAGTCAGGGCACAGGGAGGGGGCAGAGGTTGGCGGGGGCAGAGGACAGGGAATGGGGGGTTGGATTGTGGGTGTTCTGGGGGTCTGTCAGGACTCAGCGGGGGGGTGGATAGGGATTGGGGCAGTCAGTCAGAGGACAGGGAATGGGGGGGTTGGAGTGTGGGCATTCCAGGGGTCTGTTAGGATTCAGTGGGTGGGGGAGTGGATAGGGGTTGGGGCAGTCAAGGGACAGGGAGCAGGGGTGGGGTCCCGGGGTGGTGGTGGTGGTGGTGTCTCTGGGGGATGGTGAGGGGACAAGGAGCAGGATGGATTGGGGATTCTGAGGGGGGCAATCGGGGGGCAGGAAGTGGGTGGGGGTCGGAGAGGGGGCAGGGCCAGACTGTTTGGGAGGCACAGCCTTCCCTACTGTGAAGCTCATTCAGCAGTTTGAGGCTTCCAGAAGAGCCAAGCTGTTAGCTTTTCCATTAGGGCTGCCATCCCTTTCACTTCTCAAATGCCAAGTTACAGTCTGTTTAATTGCAGTGCCACAGGAAGATTCATGTCAGGGGAGGGTAGCTTCATTTAAAATTAGCCACTGGGGGAGGGATCACATGAGAAGAGCAATATCCTTCCCATCCCTACAAAGGGAGACCCCCCTCCCCTACATTCCCTGAGGCTCCAGAGGGGTTAATTCAGTGGTTCTCAAACTTTTGTCCTGGTGACCCCTTTCACATAGCAAACCTCTGAGTGTGACCCCCCCCCTTTATAAATTGAAAACACTTTTTTATATATTTAACCCTATAATAAATGCTGGAGGCAAAGCGGGGTTTGAGGTGGAGGCTGACAGCTCGCGACCCCCAGTAATAACCTCGTGACTCCCTGAGGGGTCCTGACCCCCAGTTTGAGAATCCCGGGGTTAATTTAATTTTAGCACCCTGTGTCCATTCACATGCATGTGCTATTTTGAGCATTTCAGTTTTCACAACATAGGCTCATCCCAGGTTCTGGACCAAGCTCAAATGCTCAGTTCATGGAGTATATACATAAGCTTTACTAAAGACAAACCCACAGTAACTGTCTCCAGTTTGTGAGGGACCCCATGGAGCCAGTCTCTAGGAAACAGATAAATGCATGGAGGTTAAGTCCATTAATGGCTATTAGCCAGGATGAGGAAGGAATGGTGTCCCTAGCCTCTGTTTGTCAGAGGGTGGAGATGGATGGCAGGAGAGAGATCACTTGATCATTACCTGTTAGGTTCACTCCCTCTGGGGCACTTGGCATTGGCCATTGTTGGTAGACAGGATACTGGGGTGGATGGACCTTTGGTTTGACCCAGTATGGCTGTTCTTATGTTCTAACCTAAATGATCCCAAAGTTATGGAGACAGATATGAGTCAAGGAAGCCAGCAGAGTATCAGAAACCTGGAAAAATCTCTGACTGGATGGGCTCAGGCATTTGGTCACAAGCTGAGGTGGTTCAAAAGTTTTGGATTTTTTTTAAGCAGATTTTTTTTATTGTTTCTTTAAACAATCAAACACAGCAAGCATCAAATATTTGGCCACACACTTCTGAAACCCCAAACCATATTCAGGTTTTGGCAGACTAATTTCAGCTTTTCAATTAAAAAAAAACACAACAAATTTTGAAGGAAAGCAGACATTGTCTGTGATTTTTTTCTGCTTTTTAAAAATCCCTAGTTTTCAAACCAAAAAAAGTTTTGATGGAAAATATTTGTCCAACCCTTTTAATGAGCTTTAGTGCCTTTTAGCACTAGCTGATGCTGAGAACCAGTGATACCTTGTAAAGAAATTTTCTCAAAACTAAGTTTGTGCTGAGATACGGAAGGTTTATTTTTCCCAGGGCCGCCCGTGAGGAGGAGCAAGTGGGGCAATTTGCTCTGGGTCCCACAGGGGTCCTCACGAGAATATAGTATTACAATTTTTTTTATGGAAGGGGCCCCTGAAATTGCTTTGCCCCAGGCTCCCTGAATCCTCTGGGCGGCCCTGTTAAAGTCCACTGTCCTTATTCTGCTCCTCACTCCTTTCTTGCCTTAGAAACATGAAAGCTATCATTTCGTGATCGCTTTCACACAAATTGCCTTCCGCCTTTAGATTTGCAACCATTACCACCAGGTCTTGTGTTTTGGCTATATCTGCTATTTATTTTAGAAATGCCTCATTCACTTTCTCTTCCTGATTTGGTCTGTAGTAGACCCCTGCTCTGATGTCATCCCTAGTTATCTCTCCTTCTGTCTTTACCCACAGACTTTCAACTGGTCTGCCTCTCACCTCCTTCTGGATCTCAGAACAAGTGTATATATCTTGATATATAGTGCAATGCCTCTTCCCTTTTTCCGTGCCTCTGCTTCCTGAATAAACCATATCCCTCTGTACCAATATTCCACTCGTGAGCTACATCCCACCAAGTATCCATGATGCCAATTAAGTCATAATGTATCTTATGTACTAATTCTTGCAGTTCTTCCTGTTTATTCCCCCTACTTTTTGCATTTGTATATAGACATTTGAGGCTGAGCAGATTCTTCCACTGATTTCCCTCTTGTTTCTCCTATGACCCTATTGTAGTTTTCTGTGTTCCCCCTACTCCACCACATCTAGCGCCCTGCTAACATGAGTTTTCTTATGCTTATCTGTGGGCTTTCGTCATCTGCCCCTTTTGAATCAAGTTTAAAGCCCTCCTCGCTGTGCTGGTGAGTTGTTGCACAATGCTCTTCCCCTTCTTAGTCAGGCAGACCCCATCACTTCTCAGCAGTTCTCCTTCCCAGAACAGCACCCCCTGGTTGAGAAAGCTCTATCCATTATTGTCCATGTGCAGTTTTTATACAAGAAAGCTACAGACAGACAAAGTCTGGAGACACTCCGTATATTTCTGCTGGTTTATACAAAGGAAACTATGGAGAAATGGAGCTGCTGTCCCCAGCATAGCCTGTGTGGTATATTATTATATTTTAGCTTCATCTTACCACCAATGAAACAAAAATCAGTGGGAATTTTTCGGTTGACTTTAATGGGAGTAGTATCTGGCTGTTTACTGCAGACTTACAGAACAAAACAAAGATAACCACACAAACAGTCATTCTTGCTTTTTTCTCTGCTCCTCTTCCCATGCCAATGTATAACCAGAGGCAGTTTTCATACTTGTTTCTCAACCTGAAATGAGCGGTAGGAGGTTAAGCAAGTGAGCCTGGAAAGGCTTTATGACCAGCTTTCAAACCTCTGGCAAACAGAGCATTTCAGTGCTAACGTCAGCCAAATGGTTCTGCGCACTCTGATCTGATATTTGCAGTATGCTGCTCTGCCAGATGACATTTTAGGCCTTGGATGGTTTCACTCTGTTTGCTAGATTTAGTTTCAAGTTTATATGTAAACAACTACTACATGAGATGCCAACAAACTTTGACTCAATCTTTCATCATAAAATAATTCTGTACTCCTACACAAATCCTACAAATGCTTCTGACTCGCTAACAAAGTATCATTAAAGACCTGGCTTTTATGTGGCGTGCTTAGGATCAAGCTATGGTCAGCAGAGAACTTTTCTGGGGGTGTTTTGGTATACAAATAATAAAGCAAGGACCTTAGACAATATTTTGTAGATTAATGTCATGCTAACTGGTGCCTTTCACAGTGGATGTAATAAATTAGCACCCTTACAGTTGTGTATGGTGCCTCTGTTGTGGTTTTTGTGGGGAGGACATATGCCAGTTTCCATTCTTCCCATTTGAATCCCTCAGATTAATTCCTCTAAGTGAACAAACAGAGCCAGGAAGTTGTGCTTGTAAATGTGACTGGTACAAAGTATAATTATGACTAAGGTGTAATTGATCTAAAAATGAAACTTTGGCTTAAAACAATAGGAGATTTCATACAGGGAATAACTTGCAAATAGATCATACTGAAAGCTGAAATCAATTTACTGCTAATATGTTTCATAATTCTTGTTGCATAATTAGCAGGGCCGGCTCCAGCTTTTCTGCCACCCCAAACGGGGGCGGTGGAAAAGCAGCAGCACTTCGGTGGCAGCTCAATTGCGCTGCTTCTTCTGCAGCAGTTCGGCAGTGGATCCTCCCTCTCTTCCTCTTCAGCAGCAGCTCAAAGAGGAAGAGAGGGAATGAGGGACCTGCCGCCGAATTCCCAGATGTGCTGCCCCAATACCGGATGATTTGCTGCCCCTTGCTGGTGCCTGGAGCTGGCTCTGATCTTTAGAAAGGAAGGATGACATTGTTGCATTAGACTGGAACTCTGAGATCTGGATTAATTTCCCAGCTCTACCACTGACTGGACAAGTTTCTTAGTTTCTCTGTCTCAGCTTCCCATATTAAGAAACAAAACCAGTATAATATTTTCTCTCACACTCTTTGTATCTCATGTCTACTTGTATTGTAAGCTCTTCTGGACAGGAACTTTCTATTACCAGGTATTTGTACAATACCAAGCACAATGATCTCAGTTCGGGCCTGTAGGTGACAATGTACTCCAAATAAGTAATCTTCTGGTATGGAAATTGTATGGCGGGCCATGAATGCTCACGAAATTGGAGGTTGGAGTAAAGGAGTGGGTGAGGGCTCTGGCTAGGGGTGCAGGCTCTGTGGTGGGGCCAGAAATGAGGAGTTCAGGTTGCTCGGGTGGGCTGGGGCAGGGGGTTGAGGTACAAGAGGGTGAGGGCTCTGGCTGGGGGTGCAGACTCTGGGACTGGGCTGGGGATGAGGGGTTTGGGGTGCAGGATGGTGCTCCAGGCTGGGACCGAGGGGTTCGAAGGGCGGGAAAGGGATCAGGACTGGAGCAGAGGGTTGGAGAGTGGGAGGAGGTCAGGGGTGCAGGCTCTGGGTGGTGTTTACTTCAAGCAGCTCCTGGAAACAGCAGCATGGCTCCTCTCTGGCTCCTACGCAGAGACATGGCCTGGGCCAAGCAGCTCTGCGTGCTGCCCCATCCCCACAGTTCCCAGAAGCAACGGCATGTCCCCACTCCAGCTCCGAAGCAGAAGTGCCGTGCCAGCCAGTCAGCTCTGTGCACTGCCCCATCCGCAGGTGCTGCCCCTACAGCTCCCATTGGCTATGGTTCCCAGTCAATGGGAGCTGCAGGGGCGGCGCTTGGGGTGGGGGCAGAGTGCAGAGCCCCCTGACTGCCCCTACTCATAGGAGCTGGAGGGGGAACATGCCACTGATTCCAGGAGCCACACGGAGCCACGGCATATGCGGAGTGGGGCAAGCCCCCAGTGCTGCTCTCTGGCTGGCGTGCCGGAGCGGGCAAGCCCCAGACCCCGTTCCCCAGTGAGAGCTTGAGGGCTGTATTAAAATGTCTGACAGGCCAGACGTGGCTCGTGGGCCGTAGTTTGTCCACCCCTTGTGTAGACACTACCTATGCCAATGGGTGGGATTCTCCCATCAGCACAGGCAATCCATCTCCCCAAGAGCTGGGTCAACAGAAGAGTTTTTTCCATCCATATAGCACTGTCTACAGGGGGACTTAGGTTGCTTTAACTATGCTGTGCAGGGATATGGATTCTCCCATATCCCTAAGTGAGATAGTAGTGTCGACACAATTTTATAGTGTAGACCATGCCTAAGCATGGAGGATTCCTTCCTCCCTGACACACAACCAGGAACAGGATTTGCCCCTTGGTGTTTTAGTTTTACATCCCTCATACCATTTAGAACTGAAAGTTTGTGTCAGAAAATTGTGACCAGCTCTACTATCAACCCAAGAAATCCAACACCCCTTGAATTTCATTACCACAAAGAGAAATTGGAATCACAACCCAGGAAATGCTTAAAGGTGACATGCCCGGGGGGTGGGGGAGAAATGGGTTGCCCTTCTTTTGGGATGTAGGAAGACCATTTGAATTACTTGAAATAGACATTTGTGTTGAGGGAAGAGGTTATTCTGTTTTGTTTGCGGGTTGCTAAAAACATCTTAGAAATAATCAGGAATATAAAATCTTGGGTTTTTTTCTCTTCATTTTGTTGGAGGTCTTCTTTGAGAACCCAGAAAAGTGGATTGGAACTCTCAACCCTAGTTAAGGGGGTTGGGTTCTGAACCTTTCAATTTGTGTGCCTTAGCGCTTGCCTACACTTAAAATACTACAGGGCTACAGCTGTGGGGCTGTGAGTGTAGGCACTACAGTGGGTTCTCCCATTGCTGAAATACGTCCACCTCCCCAAGAGGCAGTAGCTAGGCTGATGGAAGAATTCTTCTGTCAACCTAGCACTGTCTACACTGGGGGTTAGGTTGACTTAACTATGCCTCTCAGGGATGTGAATTTTTACATCCCTGAGAAACATAACTAGGCTGATGTAACTTTTCAGGGTAGACCAGCCATTTAAACAGAGGCATTTTCTTCAATCTGTTCTTAAGATATTTCTTTGTGGTTTTGTTAAAACATTCTGAATAAAAGTCATTTTACTTTCACTAAAGTTTCATTTATTATCTGATTTCATAAACTATTAGTTCTCCAGTCATCCAGATCTTTCAAACATGGTAGACAAGACTTGAATTTCCAACATAAAGAACAATAAGCAAGGTGGGGAGGGGATTTTTTTTAAAGCCATCTTCAATCACAAACAAGCAGAAAATAGCACAAACATTCCCCCACCCCTTTGCAGGGCACTTTTAAGCAAACAACAATAATCAAAGGTTATCACAATGCAAAACCACAATCTTTGCCTACCTCTATCATAACTGTTAGGGATCTAAATATTATACTGAAGAACAACTGAAATTGTAGAACTAGGCAGCTTCCAGCCAAGGAAGCCAAATGGGTAACATTGTCCAGCTATTTAAGTCTTACAATAATCATGTCTCATTTATACAGCACCTTTCTTTCTGAAGTATTCCAAAGTCCTTTACAAAGTATATAGATAGCAGAATCACATCATCTGCCATTGAAATGCAGCAAACTCTGGGTTGAAAGTAAACTTGACAGAAATTTAAACCCTTTAGGTTATAAAGTAAACAAGAATAGCATATCAAATTGAAACTGTGGAGGAGACTTAGGCAGAATGTAATTATCCAAATTGGAATTTGGCAAGACAGATTAACAGCCCAACTCTGCCAATAAATAAACGCCATAGTATAATTATTAATTATGGGTGGTGAGGATCTCCATTTTATGTCTGAGCCTGAAGACTGAAATCCTCCATTGACACTGAGTTGGAATAGGGGTTCAGTAATGATTCAGAGACAGTGCCACCTACTGAATCACCAAAAAGACTTCCTGCAGCACCCAACATTCTCCATGATGGAATGTCATCCAGTCCTGTTCAACTTGTGAGATCGGATAAAGTCACAACTTGAAGTGGTTTGTCTAGAAGCTAGAGAATGGGGCTTCATGCAAATGGCAACATCCATCACCTATACTAATGAATGAGAAATATGCATTTTGCCATACACACAAAAACTGACAGCACTAATATTTTAATTCCACTTACATGAAACTAATTAAGAACAGATGTTTTCTCTGTGGGTTTGAAGTTGTCTTCATTTTGGAAAAGGATATATTAAAGTCTCTATACCACAGACAGCTTAGAAGAGCAGGATGATGCTTCCCTTTGCACACAATATTGATACAGGGCCTTCAAAAAGCAGGAGAAGTTAAACTCTCAAATAATTTCCAGTAGATTATTTTACGATTAAAATAAGTTTATAGAGTAAGTTTCAAATTCAGGGTTTCTTGTTTTTTGTTTTTTTTTTAAATATGTAACTTTAGCATCCTCGTGGCCAAGATGGAGTCAGCTCTGCAGGCAGCTCTGGCCAAGAGAAGGCATGCGCAGGAATACAGCAAGAGAAATCCCTTCCATCCCAGGGGCACCTATTCCAAACCCCCCAGAGTGAATACACACACCCACAGGAAAAGTACAATGGATATAACAAAGGGAGATATTTATTTACAGAGGGATGAGAGAAGAAAAACAATAAGGGGAAATATAGGGGGAGCAGTAAAACAGGGCTGCATCCAAGTCAAGGCCCCACGGGCCCAGTGGTAGCACAGTTTGGAAGGGCAGACACTGAGCAATGTGTCTGCACATGGAGTTCAGGAGTCCTGAGCAAAGTTCCAGTCCAGTGGTGAGTCTTGGGGGCTCCCGGTTGTCTTCGGCACCCGTGAACTTTCCCCAACAAACCCCTCTGGTGCCCTCTTCTGCCGCTCTCTGCAAAGCCACACAGAGCAACCACCTCCCCTCTTAACTAGCTAGCAGCCTACCCCCTTGTTCCCAGTGCAGAGTCACAAGCCCCAGTACTCACAGTCCCATGCAGCTCTGGGCAGCCGTGATACTGGGTTCAGCTCCAGCCTGTCCTTCTCGGGTAATTCCTCCCTGGCACCATGCTCCTCCTGGCTCCTGTCCTGGGCTGTCCCTGATCAGTCGCCCTGCCCTTCCCAAGCTTCAGGCAGGTTTTCTCTGCTTCCTTTGAAAGGGGCTGCAGGCTGCTGCCTCTCTCTCCCTCTCCCAGCTCCAGAGCGCCCCCAGGAGTTTCCCTCCTTTTTTCTAACTCTCCCCCTCCCCGCTAGGAAAAAGATTTAAAGGGGCCATGCTCTCTAAACCCCAAAGGGGTTACAAATAATCTTTCACTGAAAAATGTCAGATACAGTTTATACTGAGTCATACATCTATACCAGTATTTTGGCTCTCTGCTTTGTCTTTCCCCAAAATACAACCCCTATGACACTTTGGTCACAAAACGATGACTGCAATTTTGTCCCTCTTAACCAGGTGAAACAGGGTGGGCCCAGGTTCCCTTGTCCACAGCCACTGACTCTCTCCACCGGGCAACACAGCCACTGAATCCAGCCATTAGACAAGACATCAACTGGCTCTGACTATTGAGCAACATAGCTCCTGAATCCTACTCCTAGGCAAAGCGGCCATTGATTCTCGTCACTGGGTGACACAGTTGCTGAATCCCACTACTAGGCAAAGCGGCCACTGACACCACTGGGTTGCACAGTCCAGAGTACCACCACTAGGCAGTTCTGCCAGCCTTGGACTCAAAACTCCCTTTGACAAGTAGATATATATCATTGTATGGGAACTACATACCCATTGTGTTCATGCCACTATTGGGGTTAAGACAATGGGCATGTTTTTATATCCACTACCCCTTCAGATTGCTTCAAAAAACATAAAGTGGCAGTAAAACCTGGCTTAACCAGATACATGGAAAATCCCCTGGCATAGAAGGAATCCCTTTGTGGCACAGAGCTAGCATAACAGACTTGTGTCACCCTTCTTGAAGCCCTATAATACAAAGCGTCACATGAGAAATGAGGCATGGCTGAGTACCTCTGCATTCTGGCTATTCCCAGACACCAAAACTGTCTCTTGAAGCCAGGGACCTACTTATGGGCTATATACCCCTAGTTGTCATTTGCTATCCCACACTAGAACTCACACAGGGTATTAAACTATTACAAGCTATATTTGAAGGGGACCACATCTTGAAATAAATCTTTCTTGCACCCTCCCCCCTTGTGGGCTTCAAACAACCCCCTAATTTCATCAGAAACAATTTCCCCACAGACAAGGACACACCAACTCAAAACAGCACCAGACCCTGCCAGAACAACAAAGGCAAAAACTGCAGACATATCGCCATTGCTATGGTGATAAATACCACCCACAACACACCTTTCAAGATTTATGGGGCCTACACAGGCCTATCACAACATGTGGAGCATACTGTGCATTAAGTGCCCCAGTAACAACTATGTGGGTGAAACCAGACAAGCACCACACTCTTGAATGACCTCGTGCAAAAAAGTGATAAAAGAAAAACAAAGAACACCGTATTATCCATGGCAAACACCTTTTCACAAAAGCGATCACTCCACTTTTGATTCTTTGGTATTCATCCTCAGTTGAAACCTACACAACATCATCTTCAGAAGGGCAAGCCTAGGAATTTAAATTCATAACGCTGCTAGACACTAAAATCCATGGACTTAAAACAGGGACACTGGTTTCCTATAATCTGTAATACATACCTGCCTGCTAACCCTTAATGGCCCTTTTCAAAGCCGTTTTGCATAACAATCCAACCCTTATCGCCCACTCCATCTCAAGTGACCTCCTACAATGTTGCCTCTTTTGCTTAACTATCTGTCTCAACTTGTATTTAGCTCAGACATTCTGATTTCTTTCCCCAGACCTGAAGAACTCTATAAATCAAAAGCTTGTATCTTCCACCAATGGAAGTTGGCCCAATAAACAATATTACCTTAGCTACCTTCCGTCTCTCTCCCTCTCTCTCAATCTCAAATTATATATATATATATATATATATATATAGTTAATACTGATTGTGTCTCACTGAGGCCATGTCTACATCTAAAATTTTGCAGCGCTGGTTGTTACAGCTGTATTAGTACAGCTGTATAGGGCCAGCGCTGCAGAGTGGCCACACTTACAGCAACCAGCGCTGCAAGTGGTGTTAGATGTGGCCACACTGCAGCGCTGTTGGGCGGCTTCAAGGGGGGTTCCGGGACCGAGAGAGCAAACCGGGAAAGGAAACCAGCTTCGCCGCGGTTTGCTCTCTCGGTCCCGGAGCCAGCCAGCAAACCGCGGGGAAGGAGACCTGCTTGCTCGGGGTTCCGGGACCGAGAGAGCAAACCGGGAACGCCGCGGTTTGCTCTCTCGGTCCCGGAGCCAGCCAGCAAACCGCGGGGAAGGAGACCTGCTTGCTCGGGGTTCCGGGACCGAGAGAGCAAACCGGGAACGCCGCGGTTTGCTCTCTCGGTCCCGGAGCCAGCCAGCAAACCGCGGGGAAGGAGACCTGCTTGCTCGGGGTTCCGGGACCGAGAGAGCAAACCGGGAACACCGCGGTTTGCTCTCTCGGTCCCGGAGCCAGCCAGCAAACCGCGGGGAAGGAGACCTGCTTGCTCGGGGTTCCGGGACCGAGAGAGCAAACCGGGAAAGGAAACCAGCTTCGCCGCGGTTTGCTCTCTCGGTCCCGGAGCCAGCCAGCAAACCGCGGGGAAGGAGACCTGCTTGCTCGGGGTTCCGGGACCGAGAGAGCAAACCGGGAACGCCGCGGTTTGCTCTCTCGGTCCCGGAGCCAGCCAGCAAACCGCGGGGAAGGAGACCTGCTTGCTCGGGGTTCCGGGACCGAGAGAGCAAACCGGGAACGCCGCGGTTTGCTCTCTCGGTCCCGGAGCCAGCCAGCAAACCGCGGGGAAGGAGACCTGCTTGCTCGGGGTTCCGGGACCGAGAGAGCAAACCGGGAACGCCGCGGTTTGCTCTCTCGGTCCCGGAGCCAGCCAGCAAACCGCGGGGAAGGAGACCTGCTTGCTCGGGGTTCCGGGACCGAGAGAGCAAACCGGGAACGCCGCGGTTTGCTCTCTCGGTCCCGGAGCCACCCAGCAAACCGCAGGGAAGGAGACCTGCTTGCTCGGGGTTCCGGGACCGAGAGAGCAAACCGGGAACGCCGCGGTTTGCTCTCTCGGTCCCGGAGCCAGCCAGCAAACCGCAGGGAAGGAGACCTGCTTGCTCGGGGTTCCGGGACCGAGAGAGCAAACCGGGAACGCCGCGGTTTGCTCTCTCGGTCCCGGAGCCAGCCAGCAAACCGCGGGGAAGGAGACCTGCTTGCTCGGGGTTCCGGGACCGAGAGAGCAAACCGGGAAAGGAAACCAGCTTCGCCGCGGTTTGCTCTCTCGGTCCCGGAACCCCGAGCAAGCAGGTCTCCTTCCCCGCGGTTTGCTGGCTGGCTCCGGGACCGAGAGAGCAAACCGCGGCGTTCCCGGTTTGCTCTCTCGGTCCCGGAACCCCGAGCAAGCAGGTCTCCTTCCCTGCGGTTTGCTGGGTGGCTCCGGGACCGAGAGAGCAAACCGCGGCGTTCCCGGTTTGCTCTCTCGGTCCCGGAACCCCGAGCAAGCAGGTCTCCTTCCCCGCGGTTTGCTGGCTGGCTCCGGGACCGAGAGAGCAAACCGCGGCGTTCCCGGTTTGCTCTCTCGGTCCCGGAACCCCGAGCAAGCAGGTCTCCTTCCCCGCGGTTTGCTGGCTGGCTCCGGGACCGAGAGAGCAAACCGCGGCGTTCCCGGTTTGCTCTCTCGGTCCCGGAACCCCGAGCAAGCAGGTCTCCTTCCCCGCGGTTTGCTGGCTGGCTCCGGGACCGAGAGAGCAAACCGCGGCGTTCCCGGTTTGCTCTCTCGGTCCCGGAACCCCGAGCAAGCAGGTCTCCTTCCCCGCGGTTTGCTGGCTGGCTCCGGGACCGAGAGAGCAAACCGGGAAAGGAAACCAGCTTGATTACCAGAGGCTTCCTCCTTCCACGGAGGTCAAGAAAAGCGCTGGTGAGTGTCTACATTGCATTACCAGCGCTGGATCACCAGCGCTGGATCCTCTACACCCGAGACAAAACGGGAGTACGGCCAGCGCTGCAAACAGGGAGTTGCAGCGCTGGTGATGCCCTGCAGATGTGGACACTCTCAAAGTTGCAGCGCTGTAACTCCCTCACCAGCGCTGCAACTTTCTGATGTAGACAAGCCCTTATTCAACAAGACAAAACATAAAGTAGAAACAATTCCATTTCTAGAAGTATTTAGTTAATTAAAAGCTTGCAGAATAAAAAAAAATGCTCATACTAAAAGCATCGGAACCTGTACACCATGACAAATTTATCTGGCTCATTACAGTTGCTGTCTTTCTGCATATATAATGTAGAATAATTAGAACTATATTTTCAAATGCAACCTCTAAATTAGGGCCTGCAGTTTTACCTACACAATTACATGCGTTTGCAAATGAAGACTGGGGAGATGAGATATTATTATTTGCGTGCAAGATTTTGTATGAAAAGATTATGTGCAGATTTTGAAGCGTGGTTGAGACCACTTCAAAAAGTTTAAGACACGTGGGGAGTAGGAACCATAAATGTCAGCTTTGTGGATCTGAGCTGTTTCCTAATCTCTCGCCATCCCAGTAAATCATTTATGAGTTGGGGCAGCTATTTTATAAAATCAGATAACACCCCCTTATAAAATATACCAATCACAATAGACTACTGTACTCCTAACTTTCTCTATACTGTACTCCTAACTTTCTCTGTATTATTATACACAATAATAACTTTATGGTATAATGCCTTACACACTGTGGATCATTAAATCATAAGAGACCACATACACCTTATGTACGGTATGAAAGGCATTTTATGGTGAAGCAACTAAGGGTAAAATTGTTGAGGGCGGTTCAGAGGTGCATGGCTTCCTGGGGAGAAATTGCGCCTCAGAGACAATCTCTGAGCAACCCTATGTGCAGAGGGACATCATACTTTAGGATGTACATTACCTTTTCTGCCAAAGCTTTGCGAGTCTACGGGAAACAATGTGATTCCTTGGCCAGCACAGTTTCTACCATCTCCTACTGTACAGATGCCAGACACAAAGAGCACCCTCCGTTGAATCCAACAGAAAGGGGACGTGGTATTACCCAAAATGGCCAAATCTCCCTTCCGTGCTGGAGAGGAAACATCCATGTTCCATGCATCTTTGCATTGATCTTTACTGTAGAGATTGTGGGGGGAGATCCCCACACCTGAGTCATTCTATTTAGGTGACAAATCTGAGGAACTGTCCAGACTGAGGTGTCATTAGGGGAGGTTTTGGAACACAATGATAAATTAAACAGTAATACATCACCAAGGCCAGTTCTGAAGGAACTCAAACGTGAAATTGCAGAACTACTAACTGTTGTATGTAACCCATCACTTGAATCAGGCTCTATATTAGACAACTGCAGGGTAACTAATGTAATGCTGACTTTTAACAAGGGCTTCAGAGGCAATCCTGGCAATTACAGGCCGGTAAGCCTGTCATAAACAGATAGTTAAGGGTTAATGTCTCTTTTACCTGTAAAGGGTTAAGAAGCTCAGTAAACCTGGCTGACACCTGACCAGAGGACCAATAGAGGGACAAGATACTTTCAAATCTTGGTGGAGGGAAGTCTTTGTTTGTGCTTTTTGTTTGCTCGTTGTTCGCTCTTGGGACTAAGAGGGAACCAGACGTACATCCAGGCTCTCCAAATCTTTCTGAATCAGTCTCTCATGTTTCAAACTTGTAAGTAATTAGCCAGGCAAGATGTGTTAGTCTTATGTTTGTTTTCTCAACTTGTAAATGTTTCTTTTTGCTGGAAGGATTTTTACCTCTCTTTGATCTCTTTGTACCTAAGGCTAAGGGGGTTCCTCTGATCTATAGGAATCTGATTACCCTGTAAAGTATTTTCCATCCTGATTTTACAGAGATACTTTTTACCTTTTCTTTCTTCAATTAAAAGCTTTCTTTTTAAGAACCTGATTGATTTTTCCTTGTTTTAAGATCCAAGGGGATTGGATCTGGACTCACCGGGGATTGGTGGGGGAAAGGAGGGGGGATGGTTAATTTCTCTTTGTTTTAAAATCCAAGGGGTTTGGATCTGTGTTCACCAGGGAATTGGTGAAGTCCTCAAGGCAATCCAGGGAGGGGAAGGTTTTGGGGGGACAGAAAGTGTCCCAGACACTGAAATTCTGGGTGGTGGCAGTGTTACCAGATCTAAGCAGAATAATTAAGCTTAGACGTGTCCATGCAGGTCCTCACATTTGTACCCATAAGTTCAGAGTGGGGAAAGAAACCTTGACATGGTAAGCTGCGGTTTGGGATTTTTTAGGAACCAAAAGCCAGTAGGATTTTTTTTTCTCTCCTTTCTAGCTGCTTGGAAAGCAGCCTGAGGGCAGAAGTGTTAAGTTTTTAACAAGGGTCTTTGTTAAGAGGAGGCTTCAAGCTGTGAGCAAGCAGCCAGCAAAAGGGAATTTACAAGCTGAATTGTTTTCTTTCTTTCTACCTCTCGGGTATAGCTAGTTAGAAAATCTCTGTTAACGAAGCAGCCCTGAGCTGAGTGCATCCCAGTCAGTGAGCTGCAGAGGGGGTGGCCAGCACAAGAAAGCAGGAAAATGAGTACCAAGGAAGCAGTTAAACAGGAACTGGCTAGGCTGGATGCAGAAGAGAAAGCCAAAGAGGCTGACCACAGGAGAGCTATGGAGATAAAACAAAAAGAGATGGAGATGAGAGAAAAAGAGAGATGAGAGAAAGAGAAGAGAGAACCAAAGAGGCTGATCAGAGGAGAGCTATGGAGATGAAACAAAAGGAGATGGAGATCCAGAGGGAGGCCCACCAGCAGGCCCTGGAATTAGCAAAGGCTAAGCCGGATGTACCAGCCAACCCTAACAACCCTTCTCCAGGTACTGTTTCCCATCCCAGAAAATTCCCCACCTACAAGGCAGGTGATGATACTGAGGCCTTCTTAGAAAATTTTGAAAGGGTCTGCCATGGGTACAACATCTCTGCAGACCAGTACATGGTAGAGCTGAGGCCACAGCTCAGTGGACCCTTAGCAGAGGTGGAGGCTGAAATGCCTAAGGAACACATGAATGATTATGATCTCTTTCAAACCAAGGCCAGAATCAGAATGGGGCTAACACCTGAGCATGCCCGTCGGCGGTTCAGAGCCCTAAGGTGGAAACCAGATGTGTCATTTACCCAACATGCCTATCACATTGGAAAGAATTGGGATGCCTGGATATCAGGAGCAAATGCTAAATCTCTGGATGAGCTGTTCTTCCTAATGCAAATGGAGCAGTTCTTAGAGGGTGTTCCTGAGGAAATAGAAAGGTACATCCTAAATGGGAAGCCCAAAACTGTAACCGAGGCGGGGGAGATTGGAGCCAGATAGGTGGAAGTGGCAGAAGAGAAAAAAACTACTAGCAAGGGGAGCGAATATCAGAGGGGGCAAACCGAAAATAAACCCTATCACTGGGGACAACCCAAGACCCCACCTACAACCCAAGGAAAGCCCCAGACTCCCTATTCTCCCACCTCACCAGTCTCCAGCAACCCACCTCAGCCCAGTGACCAGTCAGCTGGGGGATGTTTTAAATGTAATGAACTGGGACATATAAAGGCCAATTGCCCCAAGAACCCCAACCGAGTACAGTTCATTACACCACCATCACACCACAGATCCCCAGGCCCAGATGCCTCTCAAATACCCTTGGAGTGAAGGGAAACCTTGAGAGTGGGTGGAAAGAAGGTTATCGCGTGGAGAGACATGGGAGCACAAGTGTCAGCTATCCACCAATCCTTAGTGGATCCCAAATTCATCAACCCAGAGGCCCAAGTGAAAATTCACCCATTCATGTCAAAATCTTTAAACTTGCCTACAGCTGAATTGCCTGTCCAGTACAAGGGCTGATCAGGAATGTGGACTTTTGCAGTCTATGACAATTATCCCGTCCCCATGCTACTGGGGGAAGACTTGGCCAACCAGGTCAAGCTGGCCAAGAGGGTGGGGATGGTCACACGCAGCCAAGCCAGGCAAGCTTCCACACACATCCCTGTTCCTAAGTCGTCCAAAAGGGCCCCATCTGTGTTACCAGAGACCCAGACAGAGGTGGTGGAACCAGATCCCCTACCAACGACTGCAACAGCCATAGTGCATCCAGTCTCAGAATCGTTGCCAGCACTCATGCCAGCACTTGCAAACCCATCTACAACTCCAACGCCAGAGGGCACCAGTGGGCCTGAACTGGTAGAAGCAGCAGACAACCCTACCCAAGAGGCTCAGCCAGAGCCTGAAATATCACATAGTGCACCAGTGGAAAGCAGTTCACAATCAATGAAAACAACCCCCTCACCTACCTCGCTTCCAGAGGGACCAAGCCAAAGTCCACAGTCTAAGGAGGAACTGATGTCTCCAGCCTCAAGGGAACTGTTCCAGGCTGAGCAGGAAGCAGATGACAGCCTTCAGAAAGTTTGGGTGGCGGCCCGGAGCACCCCACCACCTCTCAGCTCTTCTAACCAATCCCGGTTTGTTGTAGAACAAGGACTTTTATACAAGGAGACTCTTTCTGGTGGACACCAGGAAGACTGGCGTCTTCAAAAACAGTTGGTAGTTCCAACTAAGTACCGGGTAAAGCTCTTGAGCTTAGCTCATGATCATCCCAGTGGCCATTCTGAGGTGAATAGAACCAAGGACCGGTTGGGGAAGTCTTTCCACTGGGAGGGAATGGGCAAGGACGTTGCTAATTATGTCCGGTCTTGTGAGGTGTGCCAACGAGTGGGGAAGCCCTAAGACCAGGTAAAAGCCCATCTCCAGCCACTTCCCATAATTGAGGTCCCATTTCAGCGCGTAGCTGTGGATATTCTGGGTCCTTTCCCAAAAAAGACCCCCAGGGGAAAGCAGTACATACTGACTTTCATGGATTTTGCTACCCGATGGCTGGAAGCAGTAGCTCTAAGCAACACCAGGGCTAAAACTGTGTGCCAGGCCTTAGCAGACATTTTTGCCAGGGTAGGTTGGCCCTCCGACATCCTTACAGATTCGGGAACTAATTTCCTGGCAGGGACCATGAAAAATCTGTGGGAAGCTCATGGGGTGAATTACTTGGTTGCTACCCCTTACCACCATCAAACCAATGGCCTGGTGGAGAGGTTTAATGGAACTTTGGGGGCCATGATACGTAAATTTGTAAATGAACACTCCAATTATTGGGATCTAGTGTTGCAGCAGTTGCTTTTTGCCCACAGGGCTGTACCACATCCCAGTTTAGGGTTTTCACCATTTGAACTTGTGTATGGTCACGAGGTTAAGGGGCCATTACAGTTGGTGAAGCAGCAATGGGAGGGGTTTACGCCTTCTCCAGGAACCAACATTCTAGACTTTGTAAGCAACCTACAAAGCACCCTCCGACACTCTTTAGCCCTTGCTAAAGAAAACCTAAAGGATGCTCAGGAAGAGCAAAAGGCCTGGTATGATAAACATACCAGAGAGCGTTCCTTCAAAGTAGGGGACCAGGTTATGGTCTTGAAGGTGCAACAGGCCCATAAGATGGAAGCATCATGGGAAGGGCCATTCACAGTCCAAGAGCGCCTGGGAGCTGTTAACTATCTCATAGCATTCCCCACCTCAACCCTAAAGCCTAAAGTGTACCATGTTAATTCTCTGAAGCCCTTTTATTCCAGAGACTTAAAGGTTTGTCAGTTTACAGCCCAGGGAGGAGATGACGTAGGTGTCTGCTACGAAGGAAAAAGTGATGGTGGCATGGAAAAGGTGAACCTCTCCACAACCCTGGAACGTCTGCAGTGGCAACAGATCAAGGAGCTGTGCACTAGCTTCACCCCAATGTTCTCAGCCACCCCAGGACGGACCGAACGGGCATACCACTCCATTGACACAGGTAATGCTCACCCAATTAGAACCCCACCCTACAGAGTGTCTCCTCATGCCCAAGCTGCTACAGAATGGGAGATCCAAAGCATGCTACAGATGGGTATAATCCGCCCCTCTAACTAACCGCCAGTGGTTCTAGTTTCCAAACCAGATGGGGAAATACGCTTTTGCGTGGACTATCGTAAGCTAAATGCTGTAAGTCGTCCTGACAACTATCCAATGCCACGCACTGATGAGCTATTGGAGAAATTGGGACGTGCCCAGTTCATCTCTACATTAGACTTAACCAAGGGGTACTGGCAAGTACCGTTAGATGAACCCGCCAAAGAAAGGTCAGCCTTCATCACTCATGAAGGGGTGTATGAATCTAATGTGCTTCCTTTCAGGCTGCAAAATGCACCCGCCACCTTCCAAAGACTTGTAGATGGTCTTCTCCTAGCGGGATTGGGAGAATCTGCCGTTGCCTACCTTGATGATGTGGCCATTTTTTCTGATTCATGGGCAGAACACCTGGAACACTTGGAAAAAGTCTTTGAGCACATCAGGCAGGCAGGACTAACTGTTAAGGCTAAGAAGTGTCAAATAGGCCAAAACAGAATGACTTACCTTAGATACCAGGTGGGTTAAGGAACGATAACTCCCCTACAGGCCAAGGTGGATGCTATCCAAAAGTGGCCTGTCCCAAGGTCAAAGAAACAGGTCTAATCCTTCTTAGGCTTGGCCAGATATTACAGGCGATTTGTACCACACTCCAGCCAAATCGCTGCCCCACTAACAGACCTGATCAAAAAGATCCAGCCAAACGCAGTTAAGTGGACTGATGAGTGTCAGAAGGCCTTTACCCAGCTTAAGGCAACACTCATGTCTGACCCTGCGCTAAAGGCCCCAGACTTTGACAAACCATTCCTAGTAACCACAGATGCATCTGAGCGTGGTGTAGGAGCAGTTTTAATGCAGGAAGGACCGGATTAAAACTTCCATCCTGTCATGTTTCTCAGCAAGAAACCGTCTGAGAGGGAAAGCCACTGGTCAATTAGTGAAAAAAAATGCTACGCCATTGTGTATGCCCTGGAAAAGCTACGCCCATACGTTTGGGGACAGTGTTTCCAGCTACAAACCGACCATGCTGCGCTAAAGTGGCTTCATACTGCCAAGGGAAACAATAAAAAACTGCTTCGATGGAGTTTAGCTCTCCAAGATTTTTATTTTGAAATTCAACACATTTCAGGAGTTTCTAATAAAGTAGCTGATGCACTCTCCTGTGAAAGTTTCCCAGAATCAACTGGTTAAAAATTGTCCTTGAAATGTGAAAAAAATCTTGTAGTTTTACATAATTAGTAGTATATGTAAAGGTGCATGTGTTTTATTGATCTGTTTATTCTAGGAAGAAATCACTGCCAGTGTGGTTCCACACTGTCTGAGATTTGGGGGGAGTGTCATAAACAGATAGTTAAGGGTTAATGTCTCTTTTACCTGTAAAGGGTTAAGAAGCTCAGTAAACCTGGCTGACACCTGACCAGAGGACCAATAGGGGGACAAAATACTTTGAAATCTTGGTGGAGGGAAGTCTTTGTTTGTGCTTTTTGTTTGCTCGTTGTTCGCTCTTGGGACTAAGAGGGACCAGACGTACATCCAGGCTCGCCAAATCTTTCTGAATCAAGTCTCTCATGTTTCAAACTTGTAATAATTAGCCAGGCAACGCGTGTTAGTCTTATGTTTGTTTTCTCAACTTGTAAACGTTTCTTTTTGCTGGAAGGATTTTTACCTCTGTTTGCTCTAACTTTGAACCTAAGGCTAGGGGGGGTCCCTCTGGTCTATAGGAATCTGATTACCCTGTAAAGTATTTTCCATCCTGATTTTACAGAGATACTTTTTACCTTTTCTTTCTTTAATTAAAAGCTTTCTTTTTAAGAACCTGATTGATTTTTCCTTGTTTTAAGATCCAAGGGGATTGGATCTGGACTCACCAGGGACTGGTGGGGGAAAGGAGGGGAGATGGTTAAATTCTCCCTGTTTTAAGATCCAAGGGGATTGGATCTGGACTCACCGGGGATTGGTGGGGGGAAAGAAGGAGGATGGTTAATTTCTCTTTGTTTTAAGATCCAAGAGGTTTGAATCCGTGTTCACCAGGGAATTGGTGAAGTCCCTCAAGCCAATGCAGGGAGGGGAAGGTTTTGGGGGGACAGAAAGTGCCTCAGACACTGAAATTCTGGGTGGTGGCAGTGTTACCAGATCTAAGCTAATAATTAAGTTTAGAAGTGTCCATGCAGGTCCCCACATATGTACCCATAAGTTCAGAGTGGGGAAAGAAACCTTGACAAAGCCTAACTTAATTTCTCGGCAAATTGGTTGAAACTATAGTAAAGAACAGACTTATCAGAAAACAGATGAATATGATATGTTGGGGAAGAGTCAACACAGCTTTTGTAAAGGGAAATCATGCTTCACCATTCTATTAGAATTTTTGAGCGGGTCAACAAGCATGTGGACAAGGGTAATCCAGTGGATATAGGGTACTTGAACATTCAGGAAGACTTTGACAAGTCTTTGCACACCAAAGCCTCTTAAGCAAAGTAAGTAGTCATGGAATAAGAGGGAAGGTCCTCTCATGGATCAGTAACTGGTTAAAAAACAGGAGACAAAGGGTAGGAATAAATGGTCAGCTTTCATAATGGAAAGAGGTAAATAGCAGGGTCTCCTAAGGTTCTGTACTGGCACCTCTGCTGTTGAACATATTTATAAATGATCTGGAAAGGGGAGTGAATGATGAGGTGACAAAGTTTGGAGACAATACAAAATTACTCAAGAGAGTTAAATCCAAAGCTGATTTTGAAGGGCTATAGAGGGATTTGACTAGGCAACAAAATGGCAGATGAAATCCAATGTTGATAAAATGCAAAGTAATTCCACTGGAAAACATACTCCTAACTATACATACACAATTAAGGGATCTAAATTAGCTGTTACCTCTCAAGAAAGATCTTGGACTCATTATGGTTAATTGTCTGAAAACATTGCTATACGTGCAGCAGCACTCAAAGAAAGCTCACAGAATGTTAGCAAACTGTAGGAAAGGGATAGATAATATGACAGAAAATATCATAATACTACTATAAAAATCCCTGGTATGCCCACACCTAGAATAGTGCATGCAGGTCTGGTTTCCCCATCTCAAATTAGATGTATTAGAATTGGAAAAGATGCAGAGAAGGGCAATAAAATGATTGGGGTATGGAACAGTTTCAGTACAAGGAGAGATTAAAAAGACTGGGACTGTTCAGCATTGTAAAGAGACAACAAAGGGATACTATGATAGAGGTCTGTAAAATCATGACTGGTGTGGAGAATGTGAATAAGGAAGTGTTATTTACCTCCTTCACATAACACAAGAAACTGGGGTCACTCAATTAAAGTAATAGGCAGCAGGTTTAAAACAAACACAATGAAGTAATTCTTCACACAATGCACAGTCCACATGTAGAACTCATTGCTGGGGATGTTGTGAAGGCCAAAAATGTAACTAGGCGGGAAAAAAAAAAAGAAAGAATTAGCTATGTTCATGGAGGATAGGTCTATCAATGGCTATTAGCTGAGATGGTCAGGAATACAACCCATGCTCTGGGTGTCCCTAAACCTCCAGCTGCCAGAAGCTGGGACTGGACAACAAGGGATGGATCAAAATTCCCCTGTTCTGTTTATTCCTTCTGAAGCATCTGGCACTGGCCACTGTTAGAGGACAGATAGCTAGCTGGACCATTGGTCTGACCCAAAATGGTCATTCTTAAACATGACTTTCTTGGGGACTATTTAGTCCACAGGATTTTATCTGAGAGCAGGTCTACACTTAAAACACTGCAGTGGTGTAACTGCACTGGCGCAGCTGCGCCACTTTCACACTTCAGTGAAGACACTACCTATGCCAATGGGAGGTCTTCCACGCACGGAGGTACTCCACCTCTGCAAGAGATGGTTGCTATGTTGACGTGAGAAACTCTCCTGTCAACACAGTGCTCTCTGCACCAGGAGTTTATTTGGTTTAACTGCATCACTCAGAGGTGTGGATTTTTTACACTGCTGAGCAATGTAGTTATACTGACCTAATTTCCTAGTCTAGATCTGGCCTGAGTAAGGATTGATAAAATGGTGCCAAAAGTAAGTAAAGACTACAGAATTTAGTCACTAAATATACAGGGCCTCATCCTCAGTTAGTGTAAATTGGCAGATCTTGTGGAGGATGAGCTGAGGATCTGACCCAATAATGTGATAATAATGCAAATATATAGTTGACTTTAGTCACTGTTTCTTAATCTTAATTTTCTTTTCAAACTATTTGTGTGAACATTTTAATTCTGGAATATGAGGTAATTTTATTCCATCCCTTGTTTTTCAGTTTGAGAAACACAATTCCCTCTAGACTGGTTAGCCAGGTTTGTTTGCACCGTTCTACTTGCAAATCTGCATAACAATACTATGGTACAAGGAATTTTCAGCTTGTCTGGAAACAGATTTGAAAGCAGGGGATCAATCTCATTTATAAACACCATAGAAACCTGTTAATGTGTTGATACCACATATGGGGCAAAATCATCTGAAGCACATTTAAATTTTGGAGCATTGCATAAGGCCCTGTGAAAGACAATATAACACTACCTCAGAGCCCATGAGGACTTGTGTTGCACACAGACAGTGGCATTTGAGCTCAGATTCAGACCAGGAATATTCGTGTATAGCATCAGTACAGAGCCTCGGTCTAGTTTTGAACCAAGTTTAGTGTGAATTTATCAGAGTCTTTGCCTAAGGAAATACTTGCCTGCAAGCCTGAATTTTCCTTTTTCACAACTAAAAATAAATAAATAAAGGGGCAAGGGAAAAAAAAAACTTGAAAGAACAAATCCTTCATAACAAACACTGAGCACCAGTGACAATGAAAAGAGTTTTTGAAAGTGTAACTCCCAGAAGAAGAGTCCCACAATTAGTAAAAAGGCTGAAGAGTCTTCCTCCCCCACCTTGTGTACAGCTTCTGTAAAGGCCTGGTAAAATTGCAAACCCTGTGATCAGAGGTGCGCAAAGGTTGCTTGAGCCACACTTTTCATGGAATCCCAGTATGAGGCTGGGAGGAGCAGAGCCGACCAGAGGGATGGGGCAAGTGGGGCAATTTGCCCTGGGCCCCACAGGGGCCCCCACGAGAGTTTTTCGGGGGCCCATGAGCAGAGTTCTTCACTCGCTGCGAGGGCCTCGGAAAACTCTCATGGGACCTGGGCCCCCAGAGCTTCTTCCACTCCGGGTTGTTGGCGACGGGTCCTGGAGCGGAAGGACCCATCACCACTGAATTACCGCCGAAGCAGGGGCCCCCACCGCTGAGGACCCCAGGTCCCCTGAATCCTCTGGGCGGCCCTTGGGAGCAGGCATGCCTCTACCTCTCTTTTGCATTGATAAATAGAGCCAGCAGGCCATTCAAGGAAGAGCAAGAGGTACCCCGCAAAGGGGTGTTGTGTAGGAGGCACATTCTCTGTGTGCCCTAGGAAGCTCTGGGAAGCCACATTCGTCCTCAAGGCAGAATGCTTCCCCATGCTCTCTCTGGGGCTGTTCAACGAGGCATCATCGCCAACACAAGGCTGTGCCTGTATGTCACAATCTAGACCTTAAATGGTAAGTGTTATCAGCAATGGCCATTTTTGTAAGCAATAAAGTGACCACATTAAATAGGAAGGAAGTTAGACAATGATTCCCTTGCTTAGGTACAAGTTGACAACATCAAAAGGATTAGTAATTAGAAAGATGGTAATGCTGACTTCCCTTGAGACATTATTTCCTCTTTTTCAACAGCTTACTTTGTGTTGTTATAAAGTATCGTTTTGCCAGACTCTAAAAATATTTCTGAGCTGGTTAAAAAAATCCTGCTAGTCATCTCCCTGTTGGTTTATTCAGTTGAGAAACAAAGCCCCCCTTTCAACAAATCACTTAGACACATGCTCAAAATTAAGTATTGAAGTCAGTAGGATTTAAGCATGGTGCTTAAGTGCTTTGCTGAATTGGGTTTTAATGCAAAACATAGAAGAGAATAGTCCAAATTCTAGGAACTGTGTAAACAAGAGTAGAATTTCACATGAGCTCATTAACACTTTTGGAAATACAAAATCCCAGATCTTGCAATAAATAAGTTAACTAGCATGCCTTTTGTGTAAAGGTCTCTACGTCCAAGAAAAAAGAAGGTTTTATAATGGACCTTTTCAAGTCTCTAAAAGTGGAGTGTTTTACAGTAATGAGTTAGTGACACATATGGCAGAGTGACTGTGGAACCTATCCACAGCTCCCTATTACACAGGCAATAAATGCCACTGAAGGTAAAGGATGCTAGTCCAACTAAGGAGGCTGTAGATCCAGGGGCGGCTCTAGCTTTTTTGCCACCCCAAGCACGATAGTCAGGCAGCTGCCGGTCCTGTGGATTTGGCGGCGTACCTGCGGGAGGTCTGCTGGTTCCGCAGCTTCAGCCTATCAGCCGACGAATTGCCGATGAATCCGCGGGACCAGCGGACCCTCCGCAGGCAAGTCGCCGAAGGCTACCTGACTGCCACCCTCGCAGGGACCGGCAGGGCGCCCCCCGCGGCTTGCCGCCCCAGGCATGCACTTGGAGAGCTGGTGCCTGAAGCCGCCGCTGTGTAGATAAAGAACAAAAGGTTCAAATTTGGGAGATTCTTTTAAACCTGTGCAATATGCTAGACCCTTCTACTGTTCTCTCTCTCTCCTTAAGTTCTAGCTCCAGTGCTAGTTTGTAAACTCATGGTGACAAAGAGGTGCATTCCCAGAGTGTGGGTGTTAGATTCCATCACAGCTTCCTTGAAAGTTTTAGGAAGCTTGTTAAGCCTATAGAGAGGGATAAAGAACATGAGATATCTTGCCATGTTGTATCTTGCACACAGATCTAAGGTAAGCACTAACCAGAGTATAGTAGCTGTGAGTAAAATAAAAGCTGTAGAGAGCTAGCAGATAAATTAAGGATTATAAACCAAAGTTATGGAAACTAAAAGTGGGATGTGTCTTGCTAGGTATGGGGATTCTTGCTGGTACATTGAATTCTTATTTATGTATTCTGAACAATTCAAACTCCTTATACAGAGGGGTCAACACTGGAACCATTTATCTGCCACTTATCCCCTTCCCTGAATGTTAGAGGTTTGAATAAAAAGGGGTTCAGATATGCACCACCTCAGTTAATTGATCTTTACAAAATGAAATACCAAACTGATATTTTGTCCAGCTCTATCTAGAAAATTAGTGATTTATTCTTCCATATTTTTGAGAAGATACATTACAGCCAATCTGACTAATTACTTTAATTATTCAAGTCCCTATTTTAAATGCAAGTCTTTCAGCATACTGTTTGTGGCTTTAATTAATCTTAATTATGCACATGTCACATTTCAGATATATAATTTTCATGAATGATAGATGAATGAGTAAGGATAGGAATTCAGATCACTAAATACAAGTTCAGATTTTAATTTCAATTAAATAAGTGTGCACCCCAAATTTAAAGTAGCATAATAGTCATTTCTATAAATAATAGTATGTAGAGAAGGAGGAGTTGATGACTGATAGTGGAGAACCAGTGATTAGGAATGACTACAACATTGTTTACTGTTTCCTAGAAATGACCACTTCACCCAACTGCTTCAGTGCACGTTGCTAAATATTTGTCTTATCGCTATAGCTCCTCTTTGGAAGTATCTTTAAAAGGATACTTCTGGGTATGGCAACAGAATGTTGGCCAACAGCAAAACAACACCCACTAATAGCATTTTGCAGAAGTGATCTCTACTATTCACTCACCAAAAGGCACATTCGATATATTTTGACATCAAAACAGTTAAATAAAAATAATAGTAATAAAAACACACCACACCACACCACACCACATGTTATTTACCCAGCTCAGTAAACTGGATTTTATTTTGGCTGAAAAGCCACTGAACTGATTTAGATAAAGTGGCCTCAAATTTTGTTCTTTTTTTTTTTTTTGTCATGTGAACTAGTGCTACAGTGTGGTCTAATCCTTCAACTGGGTATTTCTTGCCCATCTTGACTACTGCAACTTTTTTTCCTGGCCTTCCTGATACCCACCTTGCCCCATTCAGATCCATTCAAAACACTGTTGCTAAAATCATCTTCCTAGCTTGTCACTTTGTCCCTCTCTACAAAACTAACCATCACATCAAACACAGACTTTTGCTCCTTACCAGGACCTGGCCTTCTACAGTTTAGTTCTTCCCTGCCTATCTGCTCAACCCCAGTTCTGCTCCATCTATACTGCCCAAATTCTCACAGATACCTAGGCATCTAACTCTTACTAATTTCAGTGGGAGTCAAGTGCCTGAATGCCTTTTAGGATTTGGGTCAAGCATCTTTGTGCCTTCTTTCTTATTCAAATCAGTGATCATAGCAAGCTAATTCCCTAACCGCTGTCAAGTTTTTGTAGGTGTCCTGGCAGAGAAGAGTTTTAGCAAGGGACTTAAAGGAGGACAATGATAATGGTGAGATGAATGACCTGTCAACATTCATTAATCCCTCCTCTTTGTAGTATATAATTCCTGGTTTGAAAAGAGCAAGTTAGGCACACAGCATATCCAATCAACCTGGTGTTCCATTGCCGTTACCAGCATCAGCCCTTCCCAATCACTCCCTTGTCTACTACACCTTCCTGTCCCATCTTCTCAAACTAAATTGAGAAAATCTTTAGAGCAAGGACTGACTCTTACTCCATTTATATAGCGTCCAACACCCTTATTGGGAACCTGGAAACTCATGTAATATAAATCATCGTCATCCATCCAACCACCAGATGAATCATAGAATCATAGAACTGGAAGGGACCTCGAGAGATCATCTAGTCCAGTCCCCTGCACTCATGGCAGGAGTAAGTATTATCTAGACCATCCCTGACAGGTGTTTGTTCAATCTGCTCTTAAAAATCCCCAATGATGGAGATTCCACAACCTCTCTAGGCAATTTATTCCAGTGCTTAACCACTCTGACAATTAGGAAGTTTTTCCTAATGTCCAACCTAAACCGCCCTTGCTGCAATTTAAGCCCATTGCTTCTTGTCCTAACCTCAGAGGTTAAGAAGAACAATTTTTCTCCCTCCTCCTTGTAACAACCTTTTATGTACTTGAAAACCATTATCATGTCCCCTTCAGTCTCCTCTCTTCTCCAGACTAAACAAACCCAATTTTTTCAATCTTCCCTCATAGGTCATGTTTTCTAGACCTTAATCATTTTTGTAGCTCTTCTCTGGACTTTCTCCAATTTGTCTACATCTTTCCTGAAATTAAGACAGTAGTAAGCCACATCATACAATGTGATCGCTACTGTTTATAAGACAGGGTTAGGGATGAGATCTGTTAAAGATTTGCCCTGTGAATTTAGTGTTGGTGAAAGTTGCCAGATTTCAAGTTCTCTAGGCTGTGTTTATTTTAGGGTTTTATATTTATAAAAGTAAATCTGTGCCCATCCAATGCTCAGAATTTACAAAATACTGACATAAAGTCAAACAGGACCACTTTCTGATAAATTCTCCCAATTAAAAAACAAACCACAAATAAACAACAAAACTCCCTAAAACATGCTCAATCCCCTCCCAGAGAAAGTCTAGGAAATAGATCAAATTTGCAGTGAACACTCAAGTCCCACTGAAGTGGGGAGAGGAGCGGGTTCTATAGGGCAGGACTCTCAGTGAAAACATTACCACCAGTCCCCTTCTGTTTAAACCTATAACAAAGTCCCCTAATCATTCACAGATCAATTATGGTACAATAAGGGGTAATGCAAGTGATAAATAATATGCATTTAAAACAAAGATAACAGATCTGACCTCTCTCTAGAGATAGATGAGTGGCCAGTCTCCATGCTCTTTCAGCCCTGACTTTCCTGCCAAGACTTGACTGACACGGGTACCAACTGTGGTGGCCAGTTGCAAATAGATGCCAGTGTGAAATCACCAACGCATTTTACATTAGCCAGTGAATAGCCTACAAATGGTAATAAATTCCAGAAACTTCAAATCCAAACCAGATTAATGAAGGTATGTTCTGCATCCTATTATCAACTCTGAGTCATCCAGTTCCACCACGGTCAGGACATTATATGTGTAAGTGATTCATTATTCTGCTCATCCAAGCAATATTGCTCCCTGTAAGTTATGCAAAACAGACAGAAACAAAAAACCTTCCCCTCATCTCTCAAAAAACATTATCCAGAAACTTTGCTGAGTCAGTCTAAGTAGTCTTAATACACTGATTAGCTCTACGTGTGTGTGCATGACATGCGAAGGGGATAGGAAGAGAGGAAGGAAAAATCCTTAGAATACTCAAAATGCCAAAAGGAGTCAAGTGAATGGTCAGTTAAGCCCTCTTTGCCTCTGTCTCAGTAGTTGAACTCTCCATGGGAGCATGAAAGCAAACAGGATGCAGAGGCACGAAGAAAATCAGGGAAGCTTTTCTAGTCAAAATGTGTGCCGTTGGAGGCAGCTGTATTTATGATTTATAACGCATTTTAACACCAGTCTTTTCTCACTGTAGTGTATTCGGTAACTGCACAAAAGCCAATCCTCTCACTGTCTAGCGCTGATCGTTATCTCCTCTGCGTGGGTGTCCAACAAGTTCCTTTTAGAACACACCTTTGAAGCAACTATGTTTAGTTAGAAGGTCTCTGTTTTGGCATGTCTGTCAATGGCAGAAATTGAAAGGTCTGCCAGTAGAAGGGGTGGCCTCAGTGGGAGTTCCAAGGAGACTGGGAGGGGCAGCAGATGCTGTGAATGTGAGATAGATAGCTACCAAGAGTTTTGCTATTTGAGCACGTCCACCAGGTCATTGGATTGATGGCCCCTACAGTCTCACAGGAGCTGGTGGTCTCACACTGAAATGGTGGCCCCTGCATGCAATTGGCATTGATTTCCAGAATTACTGGAACTGACAAAGAGTGTAAGCTTCTGCAAGGGCATAGAAGGGATTTAAAGAAGGCAAGATCAAAATCTCCATATTTTGAATTTTGTATTTGATGGAACAGAAAACAAGACAGGGTTTGTGTCATAAACAGATAGCTAAGGGTTAATGTCTCTTTCACCTGGAAAGGAGTAACCTGAAACACCTGACCAGAGGACCAATCAGGAAACAAGACTTTTTCAAATCTGGGTGGAGGGAAGTTTCGGGTGTGAGTTCCTTGTTCTTTGTCTTGTGTCTGTCCCTCTCGGCTATGGGAAGGATTTTTCTGTCTCCTGCTTTCTAATCTTCTGTTTCCAAGTTGTGAGTACAAAGATCATGAAACAATAGGGCTTATAGTTTTTTTTCTTTTGTATTTACATGTGTATAGTTGCTGGAATGTGTTAAATTGTATTCTTTTTGGATAAGGCTGTTTATTCATTTTTTTCTTTTAAGCAAATGACCCTGTATTTGTCACCTTAATACAGAGAGACCATTTTTATGTCCTTTTCTTTCTTTTTTATATAAAGCTTTCTTTTTAAGACCTGTTGGAGTTTTTCTTTAGTGGGGACTCCAGGGAATTGAGTCTGCACCTCACCAGGGAATTGGTGGGAGGAAGAAGTCAGGGGGGAAAATCTCTTTGTGTTAGATTTATTAACCTGACTTTGCATACCCTCTGGGTGAAGGAGGAAGAGGAGAGATTAGCCCTCTCTCGGTACTTGTGTTTTCCAGGACTGGAAATAGGGAGGGTGGAGTCCCTCTGTTTAGATTCACGGAGCTTGCTTCTGTATATCTCTCCAGGAACTCAGGGAGGGAACACTTGGAGGGGGGAAGGGAAATGGTTTATTCCCTTTTGTTGTGAGACTCAAGGAATTTGGGTCTTTGGGGTCCCCAGGGAAGGTTTTGGGGGGACCAGAGTACCCCAAAACACTCTAATTTTTTGGGTGGTGGCAGCTTTACCAGGTCCAAGCTGGTAACTAAGCTTGGAGGTTTTCATGCTAACACCCATATTTTGGACGCTAAGGTCCAAATCTGGTAAAAATGTTATGACAGTTTGTTCTTCTCAGACCACAGATCAGCTCAGAACAGCTGGATTCTCCCTTGTATACTTGGCAAGTCTGAAAGTGATACAAGTTTCCATAATAAAGCCTGTGGAAGTCAGTGGAGTTGCTCTCACTTTTCTCTTCTCTGAACTTGGCTCAAGAGATTTTTCCATGTATGTTAAAGCATAATATTTCCAAAGCACAGATTCCATATGAGTCAAATTAGAGATATAAAGTGTATACTGATTGCTAAAGTAACACAGATCATTAGTGAAAAGGAATGATTAATTTAGAAGTTACAGCAGAATACATAAGAAATAATAATTAAAAACATTTTTGTACTCATCCCAGCTTTTCTATAAATCTGTCAGATTAATAAGTTAGGTTATATTGGAACAATAAAAAACTATGGTAACAGTAGTGAATTAACAAAGTTATTTTCACAGGAATCCAAAGTTTTCAGACACTGGGTGAAAGCACGCATGCACTAAATTGCAATTGTTGCTTATTCACAAAGGGCCAGATTGCGACCCCTTTCCCCACAGCAGTGAGCAGTTTCTTATAGTACAAGTCCCAATGAAGTCAATGGGACTGCTTGGTTGAGTAATTGCTCACCAGTGCAAGGAGTAAGAAGGCCAAAGTCTGGGCCAAAAGGTGAAGTTCATCCATGAGGTGGCCGCCTCAGGTGCCAGACTGTGGGGGAGAAAGGGGTACCACTAGGACCCAAAGTGTAGAAAATTGTGTCTTCTGCTGGTGCATATGTATTCTTTCTGCTCTAGATGCACAGAGATGGTGGAGTGCTGTGCTGGAGGAAGAAGGGCACAGGAGACAAAACAGGCAGGCAGGAGAAAAGGTGAGAGGGAATAACAGAAAGCAGCAGGACCTGCAGGGAGAAAGAGAAGCAGGAGTTTCTTACGTACCTCTCTAGCACCCCCAGGAGCCTGGACTGATTAACACCAGCTTCTCAGGGAGCTTCCTGTTTCCTGCTGTTTCCTGGAACCCACTTGAGGAGAACACGCAGTCAACTGAAGTAGTAGGAGCCAGTTAGGCCCTTAAGACACTGATATCTTCCCTCACTCAGGCCCTGCTACCAGCCTGCTTATTTGTCCCCTTCAACTGAGTGTTGAGAGCCACTATAGTTGGCACAGAGAAGTCATGCATGAATGAAGAAAACGCCCCTCTGGGGCAGCATTCAGAAAATGGAAGAAAGCAAAGGAAGCTTTTCTATCTAAGCAGGAAGGAGCTCTCCTGAGATACATAGACACAAATGTTCACAGTGAGCCTTCTGGCCCCAGTGAGGATGAGAGTGGTGAGGAGATGCCTGATCTTCCAGTTAGTCAGAGTGCAGGTGAGCTGGCAGCTACTGCAACATCCATATCTCCATCTCAAATGGATGTAACCATGCACATACCTGAAGAAAAGTGTAGATCGGAGAAGAGTGTGGTGGAGGCACAAGAAACAGCTGCTGCTGAGTTTAGTTCCTTAAGTCTAGATAATCCAGGACTGTGGACCCACTTGAGCAGTAGCCAAAGGGACTTCCTTGTACTGCATGGGCCACAGCTGGTGAAAACTTAATGTTCCCCAAATACAATGAAAATAGAAGTTTCCATCCAACACATTATTGGCATGAAATCCCCAATGGTGACAAAGTGGAGAGGCCATGGCTTATGTACTCAAAAATCCAGAATGCTGCATACTGTTTTTGTTGCAAACTCTTCCAGTCTAATGTTCCAGCCACATTAGGTTCCACAGGAACAAAGGACTGGAAAAATCTGGCTAGATATCTGGCATGCCATGAGAAGGCAGCAAGTCACCAGAGAGCATTCCATATGTGGAAAGAGCTTGAGATAAGATTATGGTTAAAGGCCACTATAGATCATCAGCATCAAGAGAAGATTGTATCAGTCTCTCTACGGGCAAAACATTCTGAAAAGACTCATTGCCATCGTGAGAATACTTTCTACCCAAAACTTAGCATTGCACGGCACTTCATCTCAGCTGTATGTGCCAAATAATGGAAACTTCCTTGAAATTGTGGAGCTGATGGCTGAGTTTGATGCTGTACTCCAGGACCATCTCAGAGTCACCACCTAAGAAATGTACACACACCACTACCTTGAAAAAACAATTGAAAATGAGATCATACAGTTACTGATAACAAAAGTAAAACAGAAGATTGTGGCAGATGTGAAGTTAGCAAGATATTACTCTGTTATTCTGCCATACGGAACAAATGACTTGAATGGTGCATTTTGTAACAACAACAGAACCCAGTGGAAATGTCCCTGCAATGGTGACTGTCAGAGAGCATTTTCTAGAATTTATTGACATTGATGATACTACAGGAGCTGGTATGACAAATGTGCTTCTTAAAAAGCTGGAAGATACAGGAATTGCAATAGCTGACATAAGAGGTCAGGGATATGATAATGATGCCAACATGAGAGGAAAGAACAGAGGAGTGCAGACACGGATCCAAGCATTAAATCCTCGAGCTTTTTTTGTCCTATGGAGTTCTCATTCATTGAACTTGGTGGTCAGTGATGCAGCATCAGCTTCTTGTGAGACTGCTGATTTTTTTAATGTAATTCAAAGCATCTCTGTATTTTTCTCTGCATTGACTCATCAATGGCAAATTTTGAAGCAACATCTGGGAACATCCTCTCTGGCACTGAAACCACTGAGTGCCACATGATGGGAAAGTCGAGTGGAGGCAATAAAGCCTATCAAACACCAAATTGGGAAGATAGATGATGTCATAGTTGCCATTATGGAGGATAATGCTATGACAGGAACTGTTCGTGGGAGAACAGTGGCAGAGAGAAATGGAATCACCGGAAACATATATAACATCACATTTCTGTGTGGCTTAATGTTGTGGCTTGATGTACTGTTTGAAATAAATGTTGTCAACAAGAGACTCCAAAGTGTTGACATTGATCTATCTGGAGCAATGGAGCAACTGGACAAAGTAAAGTCATACCTACAGTCTTACCGGTCAGATAAGGCATTTCAAAATGTTCTGAAGAGTGCACAGAAGTTGGCAGAGGAACTTCACACTGAAGATATTACCCATTCAAGAATACAAGAGTCACCGAAGAAGAAGACATTTTGATTATGAGGCACAGGGTAATTGCATAAGAGACCCCAAACAACAATTCAAAGTTGAATTCTTTAACCAGGTGGTAAATTGTGCAATACAGTCAGTTGAAGAATGTTTCATGCAGCTCAAGGAACACAGCAGTATATTTGGGATTTTGTATGATATTACAAAACTCCTCACTATACCCGAAGAAGATCTACACCAGCAATGCAGGGCACTAGAGACAGCGTTGGCACATGATGATACACACAATACTGATGCGAGTGATTTAGGTGATGAACTGAAAGCCCTTTCAAGATACATGCAGGATCAACTCCAAAAGCTGTTCTGGAATATATGTGCACAAATAAGATGACCACCCTCTTTCCAAATGCTTTTGTTGCTCTAACATTTCCTCTAACAGTTGCCAGTAGAGAAAGCAGCTTCTCCAAGCTGAAGTTAATAAAAACACATCTACGCTCCACAATGACACAGGAGAGGCTGGTTGTCCTTGTGACACAGGAGAGGCTGGTCAGCCTTGCAACAATCTCAATAGAGCATGAGCTGGCCCAGACTGTGGACCTTCAGGAAGCAGTTCAAATCTTTGCAACCAAGAAGGCACAAAAAGCACCAGTTTGATTATTCAAACAGATAAAAATGCCAGTGTTTACTATGCAGACAAGAAAAGTTGCATTTGCTGTTCAGGCATTTGAAAGTTAGGCATTACTCAAAATTCTTGAACAAAGCATTTTAAGTCGTTAATTCTCCTTTGTTGGGGTAGGTGGCAGAGCAGTACCATGAGAGGAGTAGAACAAGAAGAAGGCAGAATTGAGACCATTCAAAGTTGTGGCCCAAGCAAGGGAGTATGGGGGCATCATTTGAGCTCCTCACCTCAGATGCCAAAATGTTGTGGGCCAGGCCTGTTCGTCCTGGAGAGTCAACACACTGCCCCCCATAGATGCTACACTGACTCTGCCTGCTGAGCAGCTGCACAGGGGCTGTATCGCAAAAAGAATCTTTACTTGCCAGCCTAAACCCGGTGGGAATTTTTAGACAAAATGTATTTTTCACTACAAAATACTGATTTGTTGAAAACTGTTCACAGGCAGGAGTTGGTTTGGACCGATTTCAAATTTTTTTTGAAACCAGGTTAAAAAATTGTCAAAATATCTCACTTTGAAATGAAAAAGCTGTTTTAGTCAAAATGACTTTTCATTTCAACATTTATAGTTTTAAAATGTAGTGTTTTTTAAATGATTGAAATCAAAATGAAGTGTTTCAGTTGACATGATGCAATTCTCCTCCCTCCCCCCCAGATTTTCAGCTAACAAATTTTTTTGAAATTTTAACGTTTCATCCTGATTCAGGATAGGAATTTTTCATACAACAAACAAACAAACAAAAACCTCTGAGAATTCTTGCAGGACAGGAAAACCATTTCCCATCCAGCTCTATGCCAGCCTTGCATAGGCTGGAGCAGGAGGCCACATTGTGGGTAGGCCAGGGAACTGATCAGTGGGAAGGGTTGCGGATCAGTGTTTACAAAGATCCAGTGGCCCTAGTACTTGATGCAACAAAACACTGGACTGTGAATGGTATTCAAGCCATAAACTGGAAGATTAGCCATGTAGGAGGTGTTGCCAGCATTGGGCTGTATGGCAGTCCTACACATTGGCTTTAGGTTGGGTATGATGGTGGATTTCACCTTCTCCACAGACCTACGATCCACCCAAAAGAAGCCCAAGTATTTAGGCTCTACATACATGGAATGAATTTCACTCAAGTAGGTCAATGGCTGGATCAAGTGACACTGGCAGTTTTTGCTTCATAAATGATACTCAAACTATTCTGTGACCTGGCTTACCAAGTTTATTGTCTACAAATGTTTTAAAAAGCCATCATCTCTATTTTTCTACTTCATTTGCTGTTTGCACATAGATATTATTCAATGAATCTTAAATGATATGCCTTGAGCAATGTTTTGTCTGCCCGAATTCCGATAAGCACAGGACAGGCTGACTAATACAAGCATGTAACACCTAGAGAATGTGAGTGATTCATTGTTAGTTACTGATAAGAGATGTGGTTATTGCACCTGCCCTATTTAAAAATGTATTGGAAAAACAGAATGATCACTGCTTATAGTTTTATAAAAATGGCTTTGTCTTGTCAGTGTACTGGAATACATATGGGTGTAGATATTAAAGTTTCTCTGGTATAAAAATGACTAATTTGACATTATAACTTTCGGGATGCAGAAGCAAAACAAAAGGTAGAAGATGCCACTTAGACAAAATACATGCCTTATTGAAGAGACGTCTGTTAGCAAAAGGTAGACAATTTTCCAAGTACAGTATATCCATCTACATATCAGGCCTGCTACTATCTTTAGCTTGCCAAGTATTTCTGTGAGATTTAGCTCAAATTCTTTAGATAGCAGGACCTAAATTGTTCTCTATGTAGGAAATATCTCATGTAGGAAACTGGAAATTTAAAATAGAACTGAAGTGGTGTGCAGACCTTGTGCTAACCCTCTGCACAGTGAATTTCAGCCAATATGTGGCTTACACCCTGGCAGCCCTAGCTTATCTGAGTTCAGAGAGCCCATAGAGCAGACTGCCTCTACATGCATTTGTGTGCAGGTCAAAATAGTCAAACAACTTCGCCCACAATGCTGGTACTGGGAGCCACGTGTCTTTTGGGTGCCTATGGGTAGCACCGGCCAGAATTTGAGCTCTAATGTGAAGCATGGTGTGTGAATATAATAAATATTTATTTTTCCTTAACTACAGTAGGGAGGAGATTCTCCATTGCTTTTGGGTTGCACATTAAAGCATAGGGAAAAGCAGACGGTCACTCAATTGTCACATTTTCTTACTTGTAATGGAACGAGAAACTGGATGCGATACCATGTTCACTTTTTTCCCTTGAGTCCCCACGCGTCACCCCCAGTATCCTGTAACTTGGTACATTAAGCACATTGTCTCTGTGTAGCGGGAAATGTAAGAGGTATGAAGAAGGATTTGTTTTAGAATGCACATGATGAGAATAGACAGAAAAGTTAAAAGTTGCTAAAAAAAATCAACCAAACCTTTACCATTATTAGGCTAATCCACTTAAAGGTTGCAGTATGTCAGTAGTTAAAGGATGTAGGTAAGACAGAGCTTCTGAAATGGCATCCAGTAACAAAAACTCTCACTTGCCCAGAACATTGTAGCTTTCAGAACAAGAAGCAAGCGTGGTATCAGGGGCTTTTTGATTTTGTATTTTAGAATGTCTTCCTAAATATATCCGGGGCAAAAGTAGCCATCCTGTCAAAGTACCAACTGCAATTACTGTAACTTTAAAAAATGGTGAAAATCCAAATATAGAAAAAGTGTATAGATTAAACCATGAACAGTATTTACTGGTGAAGGAATCATTCAACTGTGCACATCCATAGAAACCTAATTAAGTTTTGTGATGAGATCACATTAGTTATAAAAGTCTGGGACAACAGCATGGTAAGTCTGTACAGAGGAAAGGCAAACTTATAACAGCAAGGTAAGCTTATAAAAGAAATGAGCAGTATGTGAAATGCAAACAACAAAAGATATAAAACCTTTCAGTTGTTGAACCTTCAAAAGGCCCCATTTCTTGGAAAACAAGAGATCCAAAACCCAGTGAATGTTCTCTTCAGTTTCTGGACAAATTTGGCCTTAAAAATATTAACATATGCTTTTTATTTTATGCCTCCAACAGCACCAAATGAAGTAAGTGTACTCTAAATGGTTTGGGCAATCTCTTAAGCAATAGCGAGGCTGAGTACTATAATGACTAAGCTTTTACTTTAATATGAAGAGTAAAAACTTAGTTTTTCAAATTGTATAATACATAATAAAATTTATGTTACGCATCTCCATCAGTCCAACTGCAAAAGTTATGCAAGTCATGCTCAGATCATTTTCACCAATTCAAAAGCCACATGAGCACAAAAATCTTTGAGTTTTTGTAAGTATAAATGACTGAGTTGTAAGGTTTATTTAATGATCACCAATTTTATCCAACACAAATAGAATATATGGTGTTGATTCTTTTGTTCAAACTTGCCTAAAGAACTTTGGCATAGTATTTGCCTTTGCAGTAAGTGTCAATGCCAGTCTGCATGTATTAAGCGCAATGCTACACGTGAAGAAATTACAGTACTTTATGACTCACTGAGATCTCTTTCCAGATGTTACCTTGATCAAATTTTGTTCTCCAAATAATTTAAAGTTTCTTCTTCAGAAGGAATGGAATGCACATTGGCTTGAAAGGTAGATTCTGGGAGGGTCACTTGTCTTACTTCTACTCTAACTCTATACAACCAATCATTTTCTGGGTATGAATTGAGTAAACATTATGGCCTAAATTAATCTCTGCTGTAACTTTATTTAGATCATGGAGTTGATGAATTTGGCCCTTTGTTTTGTTTAAATTATAATAGAATTTAGTTTGGATGCTAATGTTTTCAAACTGAGAAAAACAAGCATTTAGCTTTTGGAGATGTTATTTCCCCAAACCCTTATGCTATGACCTTATATGGGGTGTCCTCTGTAGTTTTTCTGGAAGTTATCTTGAAGGTCCACACACATATGGACTTTTTAATCCAAGATGATTCATTTTAGAACAGTACTTAATACAAATGATCCATTGAGCAAGACTGTTGCAGGTGCTGCGTGGGTATGCAAAAGGGAGACAGTACAGGTCTACCATTGATATTGTGTCCCTGAGCAAGGACTGCTATCATTTGCAGCCTTGAGTGCACAGACTATTCCAAGACAGTGCAGCCAGCACTGTTAGGCTCTTCAGTGGGAGGACAGGGTGTGGTGAGAGTGAGGCCATGCCTGTCCTCAGGCTCCCCTTCCCTCCCCCATGCACCCCACTGGGGAAGGTGAGACCACACTACATCCTTTAAAAATATGGCAGGCTTCGACCCCAGCTTGTTCTCCAGAGTTCCAGGAGGAATTTTGGGGCATTCAGCTGTAATTCATCTGGGTGTCCATTGTTATGAAGCCCCTCCTCATACCTTCCTTCTCACACCTCCCGTGTTGTTTAAACCATGAATTCTTTGGGTCCTATTTTTCTCTGTCTTGACATCAGTGGGAGTTCTGTGCACAGAACAGGAGTCGAACATGCACTTCAAGACCAGAGAAATCAGAAGAAAATTGAATATACCCTTCTCCTTTTGAGACCTGCAGTTAGATGTAAAGTAGCCAGAGCCAAATTGGTAAGATTAGCCCAAAACATGCCCCCAGATAAGCATCCACCCCTTTCAGTGATATCAATGGGAGACATATAACCAAGAGAAAAATTTTACCCATTAAATGTCCCATATTTAAATACTTTGACATTTCAGCAAGTTCTTTCACTTGGAATCACAAAGTCAGAAGGACATTCTTTAGAGCATTTAGAAGACATTATAACAGGGAAAGGCAAGGAGCAAGCCAGAACCATCCCCAAAATCTGAGGACTCACTTCCATACTCGCTAGAAAGCCACCATATGATGAAAGCGTACTGACAAAAGTATTCTGTGGAAGAATTACTGGAAACTCCCCATGCAACACGAGCTTCTAGAAATTCTGACCCTAACACTTCTTTTCTCTTATACTGTCTGGCTGTCACACCTTCCTAGTCACTTGGCAACATTGTGAGAACTCAGCTGCAAAGAAGGTGCCAGTCTCCCACAGTGATTCACAAAGAAGATTCTCAATGGAGATTTCACAATGGCACTGACGTTGTGATTACTCATTGACTTATGCTGCACCATTCACATGTGTCACTATGTTTTATAGTAAGTTAAAACAAATACAAATGCAGTACAGGTAGAATCACAAGTTAGTTGGGGGGAGGGGAGAGAAATAGGCAGAACCTGTGGGTATGTCTACACTATGGGATTATATCGATTTTACAAAACTGTTTTTTTAAAACAGATTGTATAAAGTCAAGTGCACGCGGCCACACTAAGCACATTAATTTGGCGGTGTGCGTCCATGTAACGAGGCTGGCGTCGATTTCCAGAGCATTGAACTGTGGGTAGCTATCCCATCGCTATCCCATAGTTCCCGCAGTCTCCCCTGCCCTTGGAATTCTGGGTGGAGATGCCAGTCCCTGATGGGGCAAAAAACATTGTCGCGGGTGGTTCTGGGTACAGCCTCACCCCTCCCTCCATGAAAGCAGCAGACAACCATTTCGTGCCTTTTTTCTTGCGTGAACTGTGTAAACACCATAGCACAGCAAGCATGGACCCTGCTAAGCTCAAAACAGCAATCATGGATGTTGTAAACACCTTGTGCATTATCGTGCAGTCTATGCCGAACCAGGACCTGCAAATCCAGGCGAGGAGGCGGCGGCTATGGCAGAGCAGTGACAAGAGTGATGAGGACATGGATACAGAATTCTCTCAAACTGCGGGCCCCTGTGCTTTGGAGACCTGATGTTAATGGGGCAGGTTCTAGCCATTGAACGTCGATTTTGGGCCTGGGAAACAAGCACAGACTGGTGGGACCGCATAGTTTTGCAGGTTTGGAACGATTCCCAGTGGCTGCGAAATTTTTGCATACGTAAGGGCACTTTCATGGAACTTTGCGACTTGCTTTCCCCTGACCTGAAATGCCAGAATACCAAGATGAGAGCAGCCCTCACAGCTGAGAAGCGAGTGGCAATAGCCCTCTGGAAGCTTGCAACACCAGACAGCTACCGATCAGTCGGGAATCAATTTGAAGTGGGAAAATCTACTGTGGGGGCTGCTGTGATGCAAGTAGCCAAAGCAATCATTAAGTTGCTGCTACGAAAGGTTGTGACTCTGGGAAATGTGCAGGTCATAGCGGATGGCTTTGCTGCAATGGGATTCCCTAACTGTGGTAAGGCGATAGATGGAACCCATATCCCTATCTTGGCACCGGAGCACCACGGCACCCAGCATAAACCGCAAGGGGTACTTTTCAATGGTGCTGCAAGCACTGGTAGATCACAAGGGATGTTTCACCAACATCCATGTGGGATGGCCAGGAAGGGTTCATGACGCTTGCGTCTTCAGGAACACTATTCTGTTTAAATGGCTGCAGCAAGGGAATTACTTCCCAGACCAGAAAATAACAGTTGGGGATGTTGAAATGAGGGTAGTTATCCTGGGGGACCCAGCCTACCCCTTGATGCCATGGCTCATACACAGGCAACCTGGACAGTAGTCAGGAGTTGTTCAACTACAGGCTGAGCAAGGGCAGAATGGTGGTAGAATGTGCATTTGGCCGTTTAAAGGCGCGCTGGCACACATTATTGACTCAATCAGACCTCAGCCAAACCAATGTCCCCTTTGTTATTGCTGCTTGCTGTGTGCTCCACAATCTCTGTGAGAGTAAGAGGGAGACCTTTATGGCGGGGTGGGAGGCTGAGCAAATCACCTGGCTGCTGATTACACGCAGTCAGACACTAGGGGGATTAGAAGAGCACACCAGGAAGCAGTGCGCATCAGATAAGCTTTGAAAACGAGTTTCATCGTGGGCCAGGGTACGGTGTGACTGCTGTGTTTGGTTCCCCTTGATGAACCCCCCCACACCTTGATTGACTCATTCCCTGTAAACAACCCACCCTCCCCCTTAGATTACAGCTTGCTTAAGGAAATAAAGTCACTATCGTTTAAAAATCATTATTCTTTATTAATTCATTATAAAAAGAGGGAGAGAACTGACAAGGTAGCCCAGGTGTGGTTTGGGAGGAGGATAGGAGGGAAGGAAAAGGCCACTAAAAAAATTTCAAAGTGATGACAGCCTCTTGGTTGGGCTGTCCACGGGGGTGGAGTGGGCGGGTGCACGGAGCCTCCCCCCCACGCGTTCTTACATGTCTGGGTGAGGAGGAATATGGTGAGGGTGGTTACACAGGGGCTGCAGCAGCACTCTGTGATCCTGCTGCTGTTCCTGAAGATCCACCAGACGCGGAGCATGTCAGTTTGATCACGCAGCAGCCCCAGAGTTGTATCCCGCCACCGGTGATCTTCCTGCCTACACCTCTGATCTTCCTGCCGCCATCTCTCATCTCGAGCGTCCCTCTTGTCCTCACGTTCACTGGCATCTTTCCTGTAATTTGATATCATGTCCTTCCACTCATTCAGATGAGCTCTTTCATTACGGGTCACTTCCGTGATTTCCGAGAACATTTTGTCTCGTGTCTTTTTTTTCCGCCACCTTATCTGAGATAGCCTTCGGGATGGAGTAGGGAGGCTTGAAAAATTTGCAGCTGCATGAGGGTGGGAAAAAAAGGGAGAGAAATATTTAAAAAGATACATTTTACAGAACAATGCTTATACTCTTTCACGGTGAACAACACTATTCACCTTACATAACACATGTGATTTGACTACATGGTCGCATTTTGCATCTTAATATTGAGTGCCTGAGGCTCTGGTGTTAGAGATCTCACAGACGCAGGTCTGGGCAGCAGAATTCAGCTTGCAGGCAGTCATGGTAAGCCATTGTCTTCTGCAGCCTTCATACATCCAGCGCCCTCCTTTACCAAATAGCAAGAAAAGCCCGTTCAGTGCTGCTTCCTTCCTGTTAACTTGCAGCAGCAGAAACCACCCCCCATCCAATTATCTGGGATGATCGCTTTACCCCTCCTCCCACCTCGTGGCTGGTATCATGGAAGATCACTGCTAAACATCCCCTTCCTCCCCCCACCGCGTGGCTGGTAGGAGGGAAGATCCCTGCTACCCAATCGCGAAAAAGCTCAGCGCCAATCACCCGCCCCCCTACCCCCTGCTTGGCTACCTGCAAGGAAGGATTTCTTTTAAGCAACAGGCAAACAGCCCAGTAAGAATGGCCATCTCTGTCCCCTTAATTAAATTCTGGAATTTCAACCAGGTTACCATGAACGATATCACTCTCCTGAGGATAACACAGCGAGATAAAGAACGGATGTTGCTTCAATGCCAGCAAACACCAGGACCATACGCAGCAAGGCTTTGTCATGCAATGATACCAGATTACTTGCTACATGCATGGCATGGTCAAGTGTCCTACCATGGAGGATGGAATAAGGCTGCCCTGCCCAGAAACCTTCTGCAAGGCTTTTGGAGTACCTCCAGGAGAGTTTCATGGAGATGTCCCTGGAGGATTTCCACTCCATCCCCAGACATGTTAACAGACTTTTCCAGTAACTGTACTGGCTGCAAATGCATCCCAAGTCCTCAGGGCACATTAATCATTAAGAGACGCTTGCTTTTAAACCATGTTTTATATTTACAAAGGTACACTCACCAGAGGTCCCTTCCATGGCTTCATTGTCTGGGATAGTGGCTTGGGAGGGCTGGGAGGGTAATTCCGTCAGGGTGAGAAAAAGCTCCTGGCTGTTGGGGAGAACAGAGTGCTGTGTGCTCTCTGCAAGTTCGTCCTCCTTTTCCTCCTCATCTTCCCCGTCCACAGAATCCCCAGCCATGACTGAGGTTACCACCCCACCTCAGAATCCACGGATGGGGGTAGGGTAGTGGTGGTGGACCCCCTGAGAATTGCATGCAGCTCAGCATAGAAGCGGCATGTTTTCGGCCCTGCCCCGGACCTTCCGTTTGCTTCTTTGGTTTTCTGGTAGGCTTGTCTGAGCTCCTTAACTTTCACATGGCACTGTACTGAGTCCCTGGTGTGGCCTCTCCGCATCATGGCCTTGGAAATTTTTTCAAATGTTTTTTCATTTCGTCTTTTGGAACGGAGTTCTGTTAGCACGGAATCCTCTCCCCATACAGCGATCAGATCCATTACCTCCTGTGTGGTTCATGCTGGAGCTCTTTTTTGATTCTCAGGAGACTGCACTGTTACCTGTGCTGATGAGCTCTGCGTGGTCACCTGTGCTGGTGAGCTCTCCATGCTGGTCAAACAGGAAATGAAATTCAAAAGTTCGCGGGGCTTTTCCTGTCTACCTGGCCAGTGCAGCCAAGTTCAGATGGCTTTCCAGAGCGGTCACAATGGTGCACGGTGGGATACCACCTGAAGGCCAATACCATCGAATTGCGGCCACACTAACCCTAATCCGACATGGCAATACTGATTTCAGCGCTACTCCTTTTGTCAGGGAGGAGTACAGAAATCGGTTTTAAGAGCCCTTTATATCGATATAAAGGGCTTCGTTGTGTGGACGGGTGCAGGGTTAAATCGGTTTAATTCTGTTAAATTCGGTATAAATGCGTAGTGTAAACCAGGACTAAGATAAGACATAGAGATGTATTACTACCAAGTGTTTTTAATCAATATAAAACAAGTTCTGATGTAAATTTGATTGTTTCAGTTTAAAATAGCGTAACATTATCTATTTTGCAGCTAAAATACTGATGTATGCATTAGTTTTCATAGAATTATTTAAAAGATTTTATTTTTGCATAGGATCCCAGCACAAAAACAATCAACAAAATATAAGTAACTTCCAATCTGTCATCTTATCCTTTCTGAGAGTTGCTTCCCCTCTATTAATGGTGGCATAATTGTTCTTGTCAGTCTTATAATTAAAATTGCTATCCAGCTGACATACAGTTTATAATTGTTTCCCTTGCGAGTTTAGCAGATGCCACCTTATTAGATCAGGACTTTCTTGTATTAAGAAATATCATCATAATCAAGCCATTTTTGTGTCTCTCTCAAAAGTGTGCTGTCATAATTTACCTGATTTGTGCACATTTGACAGAAGGAATCGGGTACCAACCCCTATCTAGAGGCTGGAGAAAAAGCTATAGGAAAGAGGAAAGTATTAAATTAAAGAATCTAATTTTGAGGAAACTGGTCTACAAACCATAGAGTACAGACCTCCAGAACCACAAATTGCAGAGGAGCCACTATTTAAGGGCAGCAAATGGGGGATTATAAAGTTTCACCACCAGCACTAAAACAAACTGCAATTGTTAATGCCAAAAATCCTGATTCTGAGATATGAAATCAATGTTCAGATGGTAGTTTGAATTCCAGTACAGAAATCTGAACATAAAAGTAACAGCTATCGAGTTATACTATGAATGAAAGCAAGAGTTAAACTGGAATGTGAGTTACATTAATATTCTTCTGAAGCAGGGCTATAGTACTTTTCATCTGCAGATATCAATGTGCTTTATAAGGGGTTACAAAGAATCATAATTATGTACAAATTACAAATCAGGAGACTCAGAGAGGTTAAGTAGCTTGCCCAAAGATACACAATGGTAGAGTAATCAGTGGCATACACAGCCTATGTTTCTTGACTTCCAGTCCACTGCCTTATCCGATGGACCACTCTACCTCCTCTTGGGGAGGTCAATTTTCACAAAGAGTGAGAAACAAATGTTTTTAATGAAAATTGTGCAAAAAATTGACACTTTAAGGCCCTTGCTTTCTCCTGGGGAAGTATCTCACTTTCCGGAGCAAGCAGATTTTTCAAGGCTTGAAGAGTACTCACGTGTCATGACTCTGGTATCTGCTTCTGATTCAAATTCACAAAATTGAACAGGTACCAGTTTTAAGTATATACCTGATAATGATTTTTAACTTGCTTTTAAATGTTGTGATCTGAAACTATTGCAGAAGATATTATGTACAGAACTGTTGTTGAAAGGAATAGAAAAAGTGACATTGTTGACTTATAAGAACAAATTCTGTAAGAAAAAAACATACTTTTATTTAAAGGCTTCACTCTCATAAGTCTTTGGTGGTATAAGGGTGTTAATTAAAACCAATGGTAAAATATTCAAAGGTGAATTCTCTTCACCATGGTCTCAGAGTCTCTCTGTCTCTTTGATTTGACTAAGGCAGTCTTGAGTTTTTTCTGCTTTTCCCGTAATAAAAATTATGATTTCTGAAACCACCAAAGCACACATTCCCAAATGTAAGTCTCTGCGCAAATAATGGTTAACTGAAAAGGTGTTTGAGCTGGCAGGAAAAGACAGAGTGAAAGAGACTTGCTTGGAGACAGAAGAACGCAGGACAGACTATGAGAAACTGAGCAGACAGATTCACAGGCTACGTGAAAAAAATTTAATGGTGCATGGATGACTAGAAATTGGACAGAAGATTGGACAAAGGGAATTTTTCTGCCCATACCAAAGGGAAAGGAAGAGAAGGGAAACATAACAGAGTGCAGTAACTATCGTATCCATTTCCTGGTATCTCACTACATAATCCAGGATCACATGAAACAAAGGATAGAAGCAGAACTAATACCACAACCTAATTTCAAGGATGGCCAAGGCACATGACCAAATCATGACGGTCAATCACTGAAAATGAAGGGAGTATGATCGCCCATTGATCACATGCTTCATACACTGCTCAGAAGCATACAATGCCACCCATAATGACCATCTGTGGAGGATACTTGCAGATATGGGGATTTCAAAGCAACTCACTGAACTCATTGCAAGTCTCTACCACCACCACCAGACCATAGTGCAAATAACAGCAGGTGACAGGGAGTGGTTTTCCACTGTGCGGGGGTGTGAGACAAGGATGTATTTCGTTCCCAGGCTTCTAACTTATGCTGAGAATTTATTATGAGATAAGCCTTGGAACGTTTAACAAAGTGGAAGGAGCTGAGATCTCCATTGGCAGATACCTCTTAACCAACAACAGATATGCTGATGACACACTCTTTGCTACAACCACAGATGCAATGCAACAAAAACTGGAGTCTGTAAAAACAGTTATTGAGAAATATTCCTGAATGTGATGAAAACAAAATACATGTGTGTGACTTGACTAACAAAAACAGGACGCATTGTGGAAGTCACAATTAACAGACAAATTGTAGAGGCAGTAGATGAATTTAATTATCTGGGATCATATATATCCAAGCAGGAAGGTTCTTCTGATTTCTTTAGAACTGCCTAAGATTGGAATGGCCTCTCTTAAGAAAGTGTGGAAAAACCACGGCACCTTGAAATGCATAACGAGGTGGCTGATGCGAAGCCTAATTTTTTTGATAGCAATTTATGAATGTGAATTGTGGGAAGTTAATGCTGCTGGCAAGAAGGAAACTGAAGCTTTTGAAAGGCGGCACTGGCAAAGACTTTCTTATCTCCTGGACAGAAAAAAGGACGAATGCCTCTGTTAGAAATATTATTGGAGAGAAGAAGACTCTGACATTGGAAAACCACAGACACGAGCTTATGCACTTTGGTCACAGGTGTAGAGATAGAAATAAACTTGAGAAAGTTACTGTGGAAGGAATGGTGGGTCATCACAATAGGGAACGACAAGCAAGTAGATGGATGGCATGTGGCATGCCACTGGAAGATCAGCTGCTGAGTACTTAAAGTTAGTGATGGATCGTGAAGGCTTTAGAAAATTCTGCTACAATGTCACTGATACTCAGACTTGAATAAATGGATTTACTTACTTGTGCAGACACCTAGGCCTGTTTCCCTTAACCAGTAGGATAGTTCTGCACCTGTATTAGTAAATAGGATTCTGCATAAACTACTGCTCCCTTTGAGAGAGAGGGCAGCAAGACAAGGCAGTTGAGATTTTATATTGACAGGAAATGCCTAGGGCACTTAATTTTGTTAACCAGGAGACCCTATTAAGATTTAGTTTTGTTTACATAAAGTCTTAGTTTACTCTGCATCCCTTGAAACAGTTAGTCAGAAATAGACTATATTGAAGTTCAGCTCAGAAAAGATGAGAGACATAGGCTTTAAAATATCCGCTTAGGTCCCCGGAGAACTTGAAAAAGCCAGCTTGTGCTGTCCCCTAACACAACAAAAAGTCACGTGACCAATGAAAATTTCATCAGTTTTATCAAAATATTTTTTACAGGATACAGAAAGAAGAGTTAGTGTCTCAGACAAAGCAATATAATCAAATACATAACGCTGGTCTCTTGCAAACTATCTTAAACCTAAAAGGTCCATGAATGTTATCATCGTGACTCTAGAAATAAATGAAGGAGGAGAAAGATCAAGACTCAGAATAAATACACTGCAGTCCTGCAGGTAAAGAGGTGTCCAGGTTTTCTTCACAACAAAAAACACACTGTACAGTCAGCTCTAAGGTTTTGTTGCTGGAGGCAACCCAGAAGATTGAACTCTCACTTGTATTCCCCCAGTTCCCTGTTGCTTACACTAAAAAGAAGAGCCAATAAATATTTAACTGTCCCAAGATATTGTCTGTCCTTTCTATGTGGTAGAGCAGGATTTCACACCTGTCCCAGAACCCTGGTAACATACCTAAAAGATTTTGTAGCCTCCCAACTAAATGAATAAGATGAAATGTCTTGGTTTTGTATCTAAAACTCTTTCAATGGTATGGGAGCTGACTACTTGGAAATCATCTCTGTGCGTGATTCTACAGCAACTAAAAGAACAGGAGTACTTGTGGCACCTTAGAGACTAACAAATGTATTTGGGCATAAGCTTTCTCTGTGTATATCTATCTTCCTAGTGTATTTTCCACTGCATGCATCCGATGAAGTGGGCTTTAGCCTACAAAAGCTTATGCCCAAACAAATGTGTTAGTTTCTAAGGTGCCACAAGTACTCCTCGTTCTTTTTGCTGATACAGACTAATAGGGCTACCACTCTGAAACCTTCCTAAATCAACTGTGAGCTGCTATCAAGCTGATAGCAAGATGTGTTTCAATGAAAGGTACTCAGTTCTCGAAGATTCATATATTTTAAGGGCAGAAAGGGCCATTATGACCATGATCTTTTGCCATAACATTTCATCCAGAAATTCCTGCATCAATCCCATAATTTAGCATTTGGCACGGACACTTCCCCATCAAAAATACTGAACAGGCATGGAGTGCTTGGAACAAATTACTACATTTGTGCTTTTTCATCCTTAGAAGTATCTACAGTGATAAATAGAAAATACCCAACAAAGCTATTTACATAGGTTACAGTGGCCCTGGGGAAACCCAGTATCAGTTTAATGTGATATATCCTCTACCATGACACTCAATACTGTCCAGGCTGGAAGGCAGACTTGGAGAATTATTTTCATGTTGCTCTGTGCCCAGGAGCCTGACACACCTCATTTTACAGCAGTGTGGATACATCATTTGGTTCAGTTAAAAACTAAATATTTTATATGCTTGTGACGTTCTTAACTTCACAGATTCCAAGGCCAGGAGGGACCAGAATGATCACTTAGCCCAGTGGTTTTCAACCCCTGGGGGTCCGCAAACTATGTGTAAGGGGTCCGCAAAAGGCTGTCGTAGCCACAGAACAGCTGTTACATTCCTCGGGTCCACGGGCCACGTCTAATATTTTCAAAAGGGTCCGCTCCTCCATTCACAATTTTTAGGGATACACAAATGAAAAAAAGGTTGAAAACAACACTTAATTTGTGTCAGGGCTGAACCCTGGCACCTTTAGGCTTGGAAATTCATAGCCCTGCACCTTTGGGCTTGCTGCACCAGTTATGATTATTTAAAAAAAAATTGTTTGAGTCCCAGCACCTAAGTGTGTTCTTTCATTACAAGTTAAGCACTGGTTGAAAAGCACTGATCCAGTCTGACCGCCTGTATACCAGGGGCCACAGAATGTCCCCCGAATAATGCCTAGAGCAGAGCTTTTAGAAAAACATCCACCCTGGGTTGCAAACAAAATCATCGGTGATGAAGAATTCCCCAGGGCTCCCGGAGAGACTCACGCCCATCTCCCTCAGAGGATGCAGGTATTTCTTCCTCCTCGCTCTTCTTTTGTGACGGGAACTCCTCAAAGGCAGGCTGGCCCCCTCCCTCCAGGGAAGAAAATAACAGACAGAGGAGAGAGGCGGGGCCCGTAAAGCCCCAGCCCAGGCTCTCTTCGCACCGCGGCGGGGGAGGGGCGGCGGCTGTTTGCTTGGCAGCCCAGACAGGCTCGAAAGGACAACAACCGCGATAAGAGAAGGAAGCGGCTCTTCCGCCTCCTCCTGTAAGGCGGGGAGGCTGGGCCCGCAGGCAGGCGAGCTCCGCCCCCTTCTCCTGCCCGCTGAAGAGGCAGCGAAAGGCTCGGGGGAGCGCACAGAGCGGAGCGCGGCACTTGGAGACGGCGGCACTGGCGGGCACAGGCAGCGCCCACGCACCGCACCGCACCGCACCGCACCGCACCCCGCCTGCGACCGCGCGCCTCTGGCTCGGGCCAGCCCTCTGCTCTGCTCTGCTCTGCTCTGCTCGGCGCGGGGGCGGGAGGCTTGGCCGCGCAAGGGCGGTTTCGGCTCCAGACAAGGCAGCGGCGTTTGGAGGAGGGAGCAGCAGCAGCAGCAGCAGCAGCAGCGAGCGCTGGGTTCGGACCGCTTCCCTGCGGGACCTCGGCTCTGGGCGGCCCAGGTAAGGCGCGGGGGAGGCTGGTTGCGTTGAAGGGGGCGCTTGGCAGCCGTGTGGATCCGCTGTGCCTCGTCTCACGCTGCGTCTGCACCGATGGGGTGTGGGACAGCTGGTAGCGAGAGCCGAACAGCCCCAGCTTCTGCAGCCGCCCGTGGAGTTACCGCCAGACCGCAGCGGGCGCGGGATCTGCCCCGGGGCAGCTGCGCCCAAACTTCGCGGGAGGGAGGCAGGAAGAAGCTGCCTCGCGCTCCGGCGCGGGCAGGGCCCTGTGCGCGGAACCACCCTTCCTCGCCTCTCGGTGCACCCCTCGCTAGCCCTGCTGCTCCCCCGCCTCGGGTTTGGAGCGAGAAACAAGCCCGAAAGGGGATCGCTATATTTTATACTGGCGACTGAGATGTCACAGGTTAAGTAGAGGCGAGAGTCGATTTGGAGGCAAGCGGAGAGAGCAAATCGAAATTGGTTTTTGGAAGATTTCCCCCCTTACAGGGAGGTTCTTCCTAGCCTTGCCGATATGAGCAATATTTAGCAGTTCTTTTAGCCAGGCTGGTCTTACACTGAATTGTGAGTTCTTGGAATCTATAGCTGGGTTATGATGAGCTCCTTTATTCCACTAGTGTGGTAGGAAGAAGGTAGCACATACTTAAAAATTGTTTTATAAATTTTCTGATACTCTGGACGTTTGAGCAGTAGGTTAAACATTGGAACTCAGGGAAGTCCTTTGGATGTGACTGAATGTTGAGGGCAAAGAGTTGGTAGGCAGATACCTCAGATATTTTGGTTTAGCTTAAGTTTTAAAGGTTGTGTCCTTGTTTGGTTTTGTTTGCTTTTTTTTTTTTAAAGGTCTAGTTGCATGATTTCTACACCTTACTTTTTTATGGGCAAGTGTGTCAACTGTGTGACAAGTCATCTGTCTTGTATTTAAGGCAGCATCACTACTAACTGGAATCAATTTCTAAGTTTAACTATTAAAGAGCTTTCTTGGGTGTGTGGTTTTTGTTTTTTTTAAAGCCCATTATAAAAACACTTGAAGTCTGATAGAGTTGTGCTTGGGAAGAACTGGTGGATCTACCCTGTGAAGACTAGCTGCTTAGTTAGGTCTCAAATATTAACACTGATTCAGTTTTTCTTTTGAATGGGTACAGGCTTACTCTAGGTAAAGGAAGTATCAGCTTATGGCTGAAAGAAGCTGACCATCATTCAGAAGTATTAGTTAATTGCTTGATCCTGTTGAGTCTGTTCAGGTTCACCCACTCTGTCAACACCTGTGCATGGCTGAAAGGTGTTCTGCTGGTTAGGCTCATTGTAGCCAATAAGAATCAGTTGTCAGTGTTTAGTGGAGGAGTGGGTAGTGAGGCCTAATCACACTGAGCTATTGTGCCTTTTTAAGAACTTGAAACAACAACATTCACCATCCCAATAAAATACTCTAAGTCTCTCTATTGCAAAGATCTGTATTGCACACTCACTCCGCCCAGTTTATTTTCCAGCATACTAGTGAGTTCCTTATCACCAAACTGGAAACCTTTGCATCATTGGTAGATTGCCCAAACTGGTAACACTATGAATAATCCTTTCATTTGTCATACAAGTTGTACTTGAAGAATTTGATCAAAGAAAAAATATATTGATGAAGATTTTGGCACATAATTGTGTGGTACAGAGTCTCTTTCCAGCTGCCTTCAAAACATTAAAATACTGACAAGTGAAAGTGACTGTGTATGCTTGAAATAGCAAGCGAGCAGACTGGCATAGAGAAGTAGTGACTAGTTTAATATACTGGAAGAAATGTCTGTGATACTATTTTTTTTTAATAAAATACTACTTGTGAACACTTACTGAGACAAATTAAAAAAAAAAAAAAGACAGGTAAAATCTGGGCCCTCTTGAAGTCATTGGCAAGATTACAATTGACTGCAATGGGACCAGGATTTCACCTGAAGTCTTCAGACTAATCACAATAAACAATGGGCCCAAAATTAAGATTATTGAAAACATATGCAAAAGCATTTCTGCATCATAAATTGCAGGTATACTAGAAGTTCTGGCTCATAGCTAGATATTATTAAAATATAAGGAGGTAGTAACTTAGAGACTAACGAAGTGGGTATTCACCCACGAAAGCTCATGCTCCAAAACGTCTGTTAGTCTATAAGGGTGCCGCAGGATTCTTTGCTGCTTTTAGAGACTAAAAAAAGCTTTAGAAATTTTTTATACTCTGAAAAGGAGCAACAACAGGATTAGCAGGATACGCTGTTAATTTAAAATTGTAATATCTTCAGGGAAGGGATCGGGGACACTTGAGTGAATTTATGACCTGAACTGTGCAGAGGTCACTATTCGTTACCAACACTTTCATAACAGAGATGGGATATTTTGTTCTCATTTCCACAAAATCGCACCAATTAGCATTTTCCATATTTAGGTGGAGTCTACCTGACTGTATTGTGCCTCAAATGCAGTTGTTTTCTATTTTCAGTTGAGTTTTGTATGTGGAAGAACAGTTGACACTAAAGCCAAAATGAGCATTTAAGTTTAAATATTTAGGATTTTAAGTGATCAGACAAAGGAGAAGAGAGAGAGAGAGAGAGGCTGGTTTCATTGGTTTGTTTATATAGATACTTTGGATGTGTATCATTTCAGCAAGCTGTATTTGTTTTGCTTAGTTTCTTTTGAGTACTTCATTTTTTTTTTTAACACATGTATATAGAAGTAACTAAGGGGGGCAGAAAGAATTTAGTTTTTCTAATAACTACAGCTTTGCTGTGGGAATGGTGGGGCTGACCTTTTCCTGATATGGCATTTATGGACTAATACTAGTTCCTATACACTTTCTGTGAGGGTGGAGAAGCCAGCATTGTGCTAAGACAAAGTGAAAAGAAAAGTTTTTTTTTAAATGAAGTGTCTCAGTGGAGTCTGATAAAGCATTTATGTTCGGTATGGTTTGTCCTTATAAGCCAGAGCAAGGTCCATAAGCCTATGTTCCTGCCTTCTGTTTGGGCCTCCCTTGCTAAGTGAGCTACTATGAATATGTCACTATTTTGTCAAACATAGATTTAGAACTAGTCATAAAATCACACCCAATTCTGTTCCTTGTATTATAGGCCACAGAATAGTATTTTTACGCCACTGCAGACAAGTCTGTTATCAGTCCCGTTATATTACAAACCCTCTTAAGATGTTGAGTTTATAACTGTAGTAAGATATTTTAGGCAGAAACTTGGCAGACGGTTGATACCCAAACAAATATTTTTACCAAACTTGGTTACATTTTAAGTTATGAGTGTGCAAAATGGTAGTGTAACACTTCGGGGATATTTTCTTTAATAAATACTCAGATCAGTCTTGGAATAGACTCTGTTGTGATTTCCATAAAAGGGGAGAGAATGTAAAATGGGTAATAGTTAGAACATCTACCATCCAGACACAGTCAGCTTTTTCAGAGATTCGTCTTGCTGCATGTTCCTTCTGATGTGTCCAAAGTACCAAACTCTATAGTGTTGTGAAATTACATTTGCTCATAATGGGTTGTTGGTTTATTTTGCTTAGTCTCCAAATACTCTTTAACTGATTGTCAAAGAGTAAATAACTGAAACTTGTATCCATCTATCAGAAGCTACATTTTCTCAGGCTAATAATTCACATTATAAACAACCTGTATTCAGTACTTGATTGTATGTACTCTGGTTGTCCCGAAATTCATATGTCTAAGATTTAGTTCCAAAATATTTTGAGTGCAAACAAAGAGGACTCCTAAATCTTACACGCAGCCCCAAATCCTTAGTTGGAAAGGGAAAGTTGTAAGTCCTTTATGGGTGGTTAGTAAAAATCCAGTAAACTAAGTCAAAATTCAAACAGTGAAAACATGAACACTTAAAGCAGTGGGACCAAAACTTGAAGATACCTATGGATAAGAAATAAATACTTGGCAAGCAGAGAATTTCTATAGGCTTGTAAACTTAAATTCAGCAAACTTAGGCATTAGGAAGTCTTTCATCTTGTATATGTGAGAAGGATCAAGCTCTTAGTATACATGTCTCACACCATTTTAACATTAATGATTTTGATGGAGTTCATCCCAATTCAAATGTGTAAATCAGGCCCAGTGTTGAGGACATAATACTCAAGATGAAAGCTTTCATATTATTGCCTTGTCAGAGGATTCTCTGAATGAAGCATTTTGTTGTATTACAAGTTTATGGTCTACAATAGAGTAGATAAGGTGCTGCTTTTAATGGACTCTTACCTTCTGCAAGAATAAGTTTTTCATACATTCTGTGTTCATTTCAGATGAGTGACATTGGAATCAAGAACATGGATCAGGTAGCTCCAGTATCTAACATCTACAGAGGAATGCTCAAGGTGAGTGTTTTCCCTGGAGAGATACTAAAAACAAGTGGCCTAATCTCCCACTCCATGCACACATTTCTCATGTTAGTGAGAGACATACATATGCATGCTGATGAGAGACTACGCTAATTACATTTGGGTTCCTTTTTGTTGACCCTTACTTCTATAAGATAAGGAGCAAGCACTTTATACCTAGCCATTTAAAGCACCCTGTTTAAACAGAAAAATATACATTTGCCAAACCCATCCTAAAGATTGTAAAGCAAGATGAAAAGTCAGATTCTGATTTCCAATCCATTGAATTCAGTCAGAATTGTGTAAGTATGGGCAGCAGAATTGGGCCCTAGATGTGGTCTTTCTATATTTAACTTCATGCAAGGCTGTCAATGTATTTTAATAGGACTGATGTATATAAAAGCATTAGTCTAATATCAGGAAAATTAAGTTCTCTGTGGTTATGTGCAAATCTACCAAATGAAAATCTAGAGTAAAAGGCATGAAAGCTATTCAGTCTTATTTGTAAGAAACAGTTGTTGCTTTGAAAAATACTTACAGATCAAGGACGGGTTAGAAAAAAACAGAATTTAAAATTTCATTTTTGTAACTGTCTGCAAGGGCATTCATGTAACTAATTATTTTTTTGTAATTTATTCATGAAAGGTCTTTAGCCAGCATTGGTCACTTGTATTGTGGTGATCAAGGCAAATTGAATAAAGACCTGTTAAACTAGAAAGATATGAGAAATGCCAGTGTTTCAGAGACGGTATCACAGTCTCATTTGAAGTCAATTGCAAATGTTTTGGTTTTTTTCTTCAACTTGCTTATAAAATTTGTTTTGCTAACCAACCATATTTTCATTTAATAGAGCATAATAGGAAGCTTTGTGAAATTTGTGAATTGAGTGCTCTCCCATGCAGGAGTTATGCCAGGCACAAAGGAAATTGGAGATAGATTAAAATTTGTCGCAATCTTATGTCAACCTTTAAGACTCTCTATTCCACCACTGCATAGCTGTTTCCAGTTCTTTTGGATTTGCTTCAAGTTTTGCACTGTATTACTAAATTTATACATAACTGCCATGAAACCACATAGTGCTTGCTTGCCTCTCTTTTTTTTTTTTTTTTTTACAATGAGTAAGGCGAGCAGAATTTATCCCATATGGGGTTTTATTACCTGTTCAGAGCAATGTTCAACATTAACTAATACATTCCTCATTTCTGAAATGAGACCAGGGTACAGTATGCTTTCTACTCATTCATATACTACTGCTTTTTTCCAGTGAGTCATTGTAAGGGTCATTTTATTTACACAAAATACAGGAGTTTCCAGATTATGTTGAAAGAACTTGGCCTTTCCTCTAGATACAAATGGTGAATCAGAGCTATTATCTATTAACATTTAAAGCATTTTAGTAGTAGACCAGCTTTCACAGGTAACAAATGTTTCAAGTCTCTTTACTCTGACTTTTCTTATTGTTCATGTACATATGATAGCAAATTTAATTAGTATGAACATTATTACTTTGCTGGTCAGCTCAGTATACTTTTGGAAGACTTCTAGATTTTTCTTCATGTCAGCCTCTTCCTTCTGTGGATGATGGGCTGCTGTGAATTACACACTGAATTGTATAGCAACTTTTTATAAAAAACAGTCTCAATACTACTTTCAAACCAAAGTGTCTTTCTTGAATTTCTGCCCTGCCAGTTTACAAAAAAAAAATAGCACCATACACCAAAATAGAGAAGCTGTAAACTCCAGAAAGGAACCATGGTTGATTCAGGGAAAGACGAGGTACTTAATATGCTATTCTGCAAAAACAATTTAAGTTAGTACAGTCAATTGAGAGCAGATCTGTGTTATGCTGAGGTGCATTAGCTTATTCTCAACAGAAATTTGTACCTTGACTTTTAAGTGGATGCCTAAGCAAATGGGAACTATCAACAGATATTATATGTGTTTCCTTAGTCTCTGGCTCCCCTCTACTGCAGATGCTCTCATATGGGTATCCCTGCTGTGTTCTGTAGCTTTCCAAATACTGTGCCCACAGGTTTGGGTTGTGGTGGTTTTGGGGTTTTTTTTTGTTTTTTTTTTTTTGTTTTTAAATCTCATCAATGGGAATTTCTAGTGATAGTCTCTACCTGTTGCTACAAATCTTTTTCATGACTAGTTGGCATGTTAATTATAAACTTATTCAGCTCACTTTTGTAGAAAAAGCTTGTAACTCTTAGACATATTTACTAAGAAGGGGTGCATGTGGCCTGGGAGATTCAGTAATAACTTTCCATTTACACAGCACCTCTCAACTAGAGCACTTCAGATTTTGAATGATAGACAAGATTTTCAACAAATATTTATGATCTTTAATAAAAGTGACTATTAGCTCATCAGAAATCACTCTCCTTTTTCCCTCAAACATTCCATTATAGCCAGTCCTACTTATTCTTCATTTGTTTAAACTAGCAAAGGCTCATTAGAGACTGCTGAGGATTAACAAGGTGCTTTTTGTGAAATGCAGTAGTTGGTACAAATCAGGTAACGTAAACCATAAAATAAACCCAAGAAAAGACTCTACTTCATAAATCATGTAAAACAGTCTTACAACCTTAAGTAATGTGGTTCAGATTAAATATTTCCAAAAATGTAAGTAAACCTACTTGCATCTTCACATTGGCAATTATTTTGTTATAATTCACTAGTCCTTCTAGTATAATTAGCGCTTAAAAGAAGTCATTATCATTAGGAGGCTATTAAAAGGCTAAAAATGATACTAATCTCTCTTTACAATTTAGCAATCAGTTTAAAATTTAGATGCACACCTGTTAGAATTATACTTCAGTTACAGAAAAGGTTAAAATAGCTGCTAGTTGTGCCTACTGTAACTAAAGTTTGCAGTTTTCATTGTATCTCCTCAAGTTTAAAATAGTCTGGTATCTTTGAATTAAAGATGCAGCTGTCACTGTAAAGCAGCCTACTTTTCGAACACAGTCTTGCAGAACGCTGCCTCCAGTCAATAACCGATCATCTGGGAATTTGATCCTCTCACCTCTATGGAGGTAGAAGCATAAAAGCCTAATTGGAGTGATTGAACTTCTAACAATTTAATACAGGCAGCATTGTCTTTGAAAAGATTAAACAGCTCTTTGGCATCTTAGTGTATCAGAGCTGCACAGTCAAAAATCAGAAGGCCAGATCCTCATCTTATGTAAACCAGCTTAGCTCCAGTGAAGTCAGTGATCTATTCTGATTTACACTATCTGTGGGTCTGGCCCAGAAGGACAGGAAATATAAACATTAGTTAAATATAGCATTAGCTTATTTTCTATAATGTGTAGCTTAGTATTCCACTGTTCATGTTGCTAAAAAGGTTAGCATAGGACATACAGAATGTGCCACACAGGAAAGTTACAACTGCTGTTGGAACCTTAATTTTATTTTAACTATACAATCCTTAACATTACATTATTAATGATTAGATGATATGTACATTATCTCCAGATATGAACTTAACCCATCTTTGCAGTTGCTGTTATCAGTGCTCTAGCAGAATACTTACACTGAATATTCTTTTTCTTAAACTGTTTTGCAGCATCAACCAGCATTTGACGTCTTTGATGTCACAAGCTCTTTGTTTGCAGGATATTTTCCCTCATTAAATGAAGATCAAACCCTTCAAGAAGTACCAACAGGGTTTGATTCAATTTCTTATGGTAAATATGTTTTGTTTGTGTTTTAGTTTGATCAGCCACATCAGTCAAAATAGAAAGTGCTGGGTTCTCTAACTAGGTTTCTGTCACTGTTACCTACAATGTGCAACAATAAGTCTTTAATAATAGAGAAGACTTTTGTTAATATTAGTTTAAGGCTTCAGTCCTGCAGACATTTACATACATTCTTAAGTTTATTCACATGAGTAGTTCTGTTGCTAGCTTACAACTTCCCATACTGGAAACCTACACTGAAGTAGGGTATGGTCTGTAGGAGGCCAGTTAGGCATACTGGAGCAGAATTAAAGAGGTCTTTGGATATGTGTATCTGTTAAGAGTAACATTACTAATAATCTTTATCTCCCTTTACTTGTTCATTTCTATAACTCAAGTTGGTGTATTTTTAAAATGGGTCGAGACAGAATATTAGAACTCTATTTATTTAGTCCTGCTGAACTTGTATAAATGTAGAACTCTGCAAGGTCCTTGGGGCCCCTTTTCCCTCAGGTTTATTTTGCAGCTTTAGAAACTTTGCATAAGTAGTACATTGAAATCCTTGTAGCAGGACTGGACTCACTGAAAGTTCTCCATTTGCCCTCACCTCAGATCTCTCTGACTGGCTTATTCCCAAGCTACTCAGATACAGTGGTGATAGGTGTTTCACCCAAGTTTTTATTCAGCCTTGCAGTGAGCGCCACGTGTGTGCAGAGGTTCACCTGCTTGCTCATGTGGAGCTCATTGCAGGCCATAGATAGCTAGATTAGCTTTGTAGCTTTATGCATAGTCCTAAAGCCTGACAGTTTATCACACACGTATGCACACTGTCCCTGTGACACTAACATTATTAGATGTAGCAATTATTAATAACATGAGTGCAACCTAACTTTGTCAGCCACCATCTGTGCACTTGTTTTCAAAGATCTGTGGAAAGTTGAAAGTTTGAAGAGGTAGTGACAAGCTAGTTCCAAGCTAGAGGGAACCTGAGGAAATGTTAGACACCAGTCAAAAAAAAGTTAACTGGATTTGATATTCTAATGACACATAATGCAAAAACAATTTTACCAATCTTCTTCAAACTTTTCTTGAAAATGCTCTTTATTTCCAGAAGAGGTCTGGACATTTTCATGCCAAATCTTTCTAATAAAGAAGATAGGATGGGGGGCTAAATTATTCCTTTGAATGGAAGTGGTTGCAGCATTAACTAAGGAGTTGATTATCTAGATTATGAATTTATAACAATTTATGGCTGCATAAAATTCAGTACTATGATCATCAGCCAGTTACATAAATTTGGCATTGGGAACTAGCTTGTGACCAAAAACATTTTACAGTCTAACCGTTGAATAAGGCATGACAACACCACAAATTCAATTGACTGATCAATGCATGAGTGGGTCTGACATTCAATCTAGTGCAGTGGTAGATGTACCCACAAGCCTGCTCATCGCTACTGCCCTGCCCGTTACGTAGTTCTCGAGCTCGGTGCAGGGGATCTGGAGTTGACAAGAGATCACTTGGCTCTCAAATTTATAGAGGAGGAAAAGAAGACGAAGCAGTCTTATTATTTTCTAATAAAGATAATTGACTCTACATAACACATCCATATTTCGTACTACCAGAGTCAATCTGAGTCTGCATCGTTAGCTGCAACAAAATCTTAAATGCTGGCATAGAACTAATCTATTGCATACAGATAAGGCTTGCCATATTTGGTCCCATTTTATAGCTGGAAGCCTCTTCTGCTTGTTCTTTAAGTAACATAATGGATTTTCCATTGTCGGTCTGGTTCATTAGCCTAAATGCTAATGTTTCTCTTTCCCCCCCCCCCCCCTTCTTCATTCTTTTAGAGTCAAACAGCTGTGAATTGCCCCTCTTAACCCCATGCAGTAAGGCTGTGATGAGTCAGGCCTTAAAAGCTACTTTCAGTGGCTTTGCAAAGGAACAGTGTCGTCTGGGTATCCCGAATAGTAAGTGCTTTCTTTTTATAGCCTTTCTAGTGCAAAAATTATGCTGATCAGTTAGATGGCAACATAAGAGAAGAGAAAGTAAACTGAGTTCATCCACTGATTAAAAGAACAGAGAAGGAAAAATTAGAGCATCGATTTAAAATTAAGAATAAATCGTTGATATTTGAGCTTCAGAACTAGACATCCTAGATGATTTTTTAAACATGAGCCCTCACTCTCAATATCCTTTTAACTAAACTTATTAGGTCCTTATGAATGTAAATATTAAGAGTTGTCTCTAAATGTAATGTTCTTTTTCTTCTCTTCTCCCACTCCCCATTTGCAGATCCTTGGCTGTGGACTGAACAGCAGGTTTGCCAGTGGCTTTTCTGGGCTACCAGGGAGTTTAGTTTGGCAAATGTGAACTTTCATCAGTTTGTCATGAATGGCCAAGACTTGTGCAACCTGGGCAAGGAACGTTTCTTGGAGCTAGCTCCTGATTATGTAGGCGACATTCTGTGGGAACACCTGGAACAGATGATAAAAGGTAACTAGATAGCCAAAAAGGACTCCTGCTCTGTGATTCTAGCAAAGCAACCCTGTAAAACACAACTGTGATGTATTTCACCAAGTTGTGGTTCTGTAATTGCCTAAAAAACTCAGAATTTTAAAATGTTTAAACTTTATCAAAGGTATCTTTAAAAAACTTATTTTCTGGAGAGCATAAAAGCAATCATCAGTTGTCACTAGTTTGTCAATCACTGCCAGACTGTGCAGTTGTCTCAGCAGCAGTTTTGTAGAGAATGGTCATTCTAATAGAAGGGATTAGGATATATAGGGATGCAATATATAATTCAAATATGGAAAACAAAAATGTAACCAAAAGTCAGATTAGGTGAATTCATGTTACTAGTGACTTTTTTACCAGTGTTTTGGAATAGGTCAGTGAATGAATGTAGGAGTGACAGAGACTTGAGGGTGCTTTCATTGAGACAAAAGAGGGATGAGGACAAATTTTGTCGAGAGGCTTCACATGGATGCAGGGATCTGCCCACCTATATCATCTGACACGATGAGCGCTAAAATAACTATTGGAAAAATAAGGGAAAATGTTTTTTTCTTTTCCCATTGTTACCATAAGCTACCTTTCATTTAAATATTTGTCAAACAACCAACTTTGGAAGTTGTGTTTCTTTTGTCTAGCGGGATTTTGGTGGTTTTGCTTTGTCTCTTCACTGTTCTAGTCCTGCGTGTAAAACACTTACCTAATGCCTGGATCTTACAAACTTTTAAGTACACATATAATTCCCTTGACGTGCATGAAGTTAAGCAATTGCTGACGTGTTTGCGGGATCAGGGCCTTATTGCAGATTTTTAGACAGAATAAATATTATAATTCCATTGGCGTGACACTTTTCCCTACTAGCAGTTTTATTTCTTTGAAAGTTTGATGTTAGGTGACTAACTTCATGTAACTGTCAGAAATACCTCCTGTTGCTTTGAAGTTCCCCGTAATGTCCTGGTCAGATGTGTAAAAAGAATATTTTTGTTCTATTTTCAGACAGTCAAGAGAAGAGACAGGACCAATATGTTGAAAACTCTCATCTTACCTCAGTCCCACACTGGGTCAATAACAACTCATTAAGTAGGTATCCTGATTTGGTTGGTGTTTAAAATCACTTCTTTGGCTTTATGCTGCATGTGATATTACACACTGTAATTCTGCAAGTTGGTTTGAACACTGAAAATAATCAGACTAGATATTTTCTTGAGGCAAATCCTTGGAGTCAGTGAAACCAGGAGGAAAGAAGACTATGTGAACTACTGTGGTTAATCAAAAGTCTTGATTTGTGCAGAAAATTTATGAAATTGCAAATTTTGTTTTTGGTACATGAATTGCCAAAAATCAGGTGTTTAGTACAAACTGGCCATTACAACTACCAGGCTAAATCTAAAAACAGCACTGATGGGATCGAGCAGGAGTCATATTTTGGTCCTTTTTGGCAGAAGGAAGATGGATGCCATATGGAGTCTCGGAGGGCAGATGGGAGGGAGATCACAGACCAGTGGCCCTCTCCTGACATCTTTCTCTCCCCCCCCCACACCCCCCAAAATACTGCTTATATGTATGAGGTTGTATTTTCAGCACATGTCTCTTAACTGATTAGCAGATTAGCAAGAGAGGAATCCTGCTATGGACCACCTAGCCCCCTCCCCATGTGTTCTGTCATTCTGGGAAACCACAGAGAGCTATGTGCACAACTGGCAATCTGTGAATCATACACCAGATACAGGTTGTGTGATACAGAACCTGGTTCAAACCCTAATGCAGTCAATAGGAGTCCTTCCACTGACTTAGACACACAGCCTATCATTCCTACCCAGTCAGGTTTTCCGCTAAAAAATACTTTTTAGTGGCATAACTGTATGCCTGTGGTGCAGTAGAAGGGTTGACTTGTTTTTGTTCTGCTTACATGAGGGTATTACATTTATGAGAAGGACTGTAGTGAATAACTAATCCATTCATTTTTTTTCTCCCTCTCCTTCCCACTTTAGGTTTTAATACAGAACAGGCCTCTTATGGTATGCAAATGCATAGCTATCCCAAAGCCAGCCTCCTGAGTGACTTATGTCAGACTTCTGCCGGACCAAATCTCCTCGGCCCAGATCAAGACTTTTCCATGTTCCCCAAAGCTCAGTTAGAGACAGTCAATGTGAACTACTGCTCCATGACCCACGACTTCACAAACAATCTGAACTTGCTGATAGATAACTCTGGTAAGATTTACCTTATCCATTTGCTAATTATTAGTTCAAGGCTCTATGCTCTGTGCACTCTTTTCTTAACATGGTTTATACATACAAAATAAAGTGAATAACAACCATTATTTAACTTTTTTAGGTAAGCCCAGAGAGCATGAATCCAGTGACAGTGGCACAGAAAGTTATGAAAGCACAGATTCTCAACTTCAGTCCTGGAACAGCCAATCATCTTTAGTGGATGTACAGCGTGTGCCCTCTTACGAAAGTTTTGAAGATGATTGTAGCCAGTCTCTCTGTCTGAACAAACCTACAATGTCTTTCAAAGATTACATTCAAGAAAGAAGTGATCCTGTAGAGCAAGGGAAACCAGTTATACCAGCAGCAATTCTAGCAGGCTTTACAGGCAAGTGATGTCACACAATATATCTCTTGTTCTCATGTTTCTGATCCCTTGTGTGAGTATGTCCATTTTTGATGAAGTGAGGTTGAGAGGTACTCTTCCTTACTCATTGTTCATGAATGACTTCTTCACTAATAATACAATGTTCTGGTGTAAAAACCAGGCTATTAAAACCTGGAATGCATTCTATTTTTGGTAGCGCTCCTCAGTCTAAAAAAGAATGAAACACAGACAAAACCAAGGAGTTCACCAGCACTGACTCACCCACTAAGCACTCATCCCTAGAGTGCTTACTCAGGCAAAATGCTCATTGCTGGAAGCTTCGTCAGGGCAAGGACTTTAGGGTTAGGACTGTAAGGCTTTAAATATAACTTCTAGCAGAAAGGAATGAAGTGAGGGGAGAAGCAGAGCTTGGTTCAAATAACTACTTTGGCCACTATTTTAATTCAAAGTTCATTATAATATATCCTTCAGCAGATTGCTGTTTAAAGAAACAGTTGTCGTTCTTTGCCTCAGCTAAACATCTTAAAATTATATCAGATAAATCTTAGGATTATGGTATGGGTCTTACTATATCCCTTAGTTATGGTTAATAATATTGCTGCTCTTGGTTTTTACAGGCAGTGGACCTATACAACTGTGGCAATTCCTTCTGGAGTTACTAACAGACAAATCCTGTCAGTCATTTATTAGCTGGACTGGAGATGGCTGGGAGTTCAAACTTGCTGACCCAGATGAGGTATGTGGCTAATTGTGATTGAATAAAAAGCTAGGGCCTGATCCTACATCCTCCATCAGTGAAAGGCACCCCTTAAGGCAAAGTGTTTACAAGATCAGGAGTCTCTGCCTCCTGTAAATGCTTTACTGTACTGTCTGGGTGACTTCAAGAGCATCAGTCAAGTACCTAGGTGTATGTAAAAGTTTAGTGTATTATAGCCTTACTTTGCATGCTGCCTTTTATGTTTATGTTTAACTTACAGCATTGCTTAACTGTTTAAAGAAAGTAACTTAATTGATAAAACCTCTGGGAATTGAGAGAAACATGGCAGATGCACAGAGTACTGAGGCCTTCAAAAGTCTGTTTTCAGACATGCATCAAAAGACTGCTGTAATAACTTGGAAATTAAAACTAGTCATTAACAGAATAAACTCCACCCCTCTAATTGATGGAATCACTTTCTGATGTAGTTAACGGGCCTGATCCAAGGACTACAGAAGTCAATGAAAAGACTCCCATTGCCTTCAGTGAGCTTTGGATATGGCCTTAAGTGACTTCACATAATTCAACTTTCACTTTACACTCCTCTCTCACATGGGAGGTGGTTGTTCTTTGAGAAAGTGCAAGAGAAGAGGTTAAGGTGAATTCTTCTAACAGCTTGGCAAGGTGCCTCATGCACCCATCCACTGTGTATTGGTGTCATGTTCATAGACCCTAGGTCTTAATCCTTTTAATCAAAGTCTGGCCAATAACTCAATCAGAGATGGTTTGAAATTAAATTAATGGAGATATCCTACCTCCTAGAACTGGAAGGGACCTTGAAAGGTCATCGAGTCCAGCCCCCTGCCTTCACTAATAGGACCAAGTATTGATTGTGCCCCAGATCCCTAAGTGGCCCCCTCAAGGATTGAACGCACAACCCTGGGTTTAGCAGGCCAATGCTCAAACCACTTGAAGGCTTCAGCTTTTACTCACCCAAGTATCCTCACTGATTTGATGGCATTTGAACCATCAAAATGACTTGGTAAATGGAAAAATTAAACTTATTTAGCAACCATCAGCTAACTAAGATAGTATGCTTTAATTAGTTTTTGCCTTTCTTCCCCCCCCACCCCTTTGGGGCTGAAGGTGGCACGACGGTGGGGAAGGAGGAAAAACAAGCCAAAAATGAACTATGAGAAACTAAGCCGAGGCCTGCGCTATTATTATGACAAGAACATCATCCACAAGACATCAGGGAAACGCTATGTGTACCGGTTTGTATGTGACCTACAGAACCTGCTGGGGTACACGGCAGAGGAACTTCATGCCATGCTGGGAGTGCAGCTAGACACAGAAGATTGAGCACTGTAATATCGTGCAAAACTGGCAAAGATTGCAAGATTTTGAACTGTGACTAGGACCTATCTGCAGTTGGTCTTGACTGTTCAGATTGGTGCAACCGTTAAGAAATAAGGACCTTGAACTGGTTTTGTAATCGAGGAAAGCTGAAGGAAGAAGTGGCCTTATTTCATCAGACGCAATGGCTTCAAGTATTGCTGCACCAAGTTCTTTGGAGCAGTGTGGCGGATGGCATAGTGCCTAGCTCTAACTTGAAGATATGAAAATGCTCTCGGGTTAAATGTTTTGGCTTTTTACACTGCCATATGATTATGGGTTGGTTTTAATACCAAAGGTTGGAGAGTGACCAGTAATACATCAAGAATTCTAGCTCAAAACTTAACAACCACGTTGCTTACATGATGATATGCATTTTTTAAAAAAACTACATAACCTTTATTTTAAAGCAGAGAGCGACACAAATTTGTATTGTAAATTTTATTACACAACATGTTAGGTACAGAAACATTTTGTTTTATGTTTCAAAACTAGGTGTAGCAATTATTTTTTCCTTTCAAGGGAGAGTGGAAAAAATCACATCATTTCAAGTCAGTTTGTATATATTTATATGCTGCTTCCTGAAGTTCTTTATTGTTCCTATTTAACAGATATTGTATAATGTAATTTAAACTAATTGTATGTGCATTTGAAATAGGAAGAATGTAAACATTTTGTTTCATGTTTGAATAGGACATGTTGCAGTTTGAGGAAGTCTGTAAAATGCCTAGTAGATTATACTGTAGGCCTGCAATATGAAAGTTTAGATGGAAGGTATTGGTTGAATATTTTGCCATAACTGTAGCTGGCAAACTTTTGTTCATTTTGGCATTTTTACAAGAAACTAATGTAGTCTGGAGCATAAAGGGCCTGTTTCTCCTAACTGAAAATGAAAACATTAACATGGATAAACAGTGCATGTTTTTTCACTTCTATGCATGTCCTGTTAAAAACAATTTTTTTTATATAGAAGCTTTTTTTCTGGTTTATCCCTGCTGATTAAAATATGAATTCTATTTTTGGAAATGTGGCTTCTTTTTCAGAGATCAAGAGGGATTTATGTAGCAGCTATTTTTTACTGCAAAAACAGATTCACTGGAAAAATGTAATTTGTAAGAGCTTTATTTTTTATCTGAGCTTGATGTACATTGAAGTGCGTTTGTACAGTGTGAAGGAGGAAAAAATACAAATCTTTATTAAAACATCTTAAACGGAAAAAAATGCGTAATTTAATTTCTGTTAATTCCTAAATATTTTGATTAGCTCTCTTACAGTCCTTTGTGGAAATACATTCTGAAGTCACAGACCTGATTCTCTTCTCAGACCAGTGTAAACTGCAAGTAAGTCCACTGAAAAGAGTTGAGGTACCTCAGTGTATAGCTCTTGTGGAAAGAGAATCAGGCACTAACTTTGTAGTGATGTTTAGCTCTGTGCAGAACACATTGCACAAGGCTCTATGCCCTTCCTCAAACAGCCTTGTGCTGACACTCTCTTTCCCCCCCTTACTGCTAGAGAGTACAGTACATACGTCTGATTCAAGTTACAAAACTTCTCCAGACAGAGGATGAACATAATATTTTCAAGAGTTTTTTTAACTCAAGCTGGCATTGATAATTTGGATTAAGATAAAGTATGCAGTTATGGATACACTTATTCCAGAATAACTCCATGCTCTGTAAAAAATCCACTACAACCTATCCCCAAACTGGTACATGTGTTCCAGGTACATAACTCCCACTCATGTTGAAAAACATTCCCAACACGGCCTGGTATGGAATAAGAGCCACCTTGCAAATACCATGAGTCATTTGTTTTCTTCCCCTCCCCAATAAGATGATAGGCCATAACATGCCAGTCATTCTTACGCTTGCCTTTCTCTAAAGGAGAAAAAATGGAGGAAACAATATCAAGTGCTTTTAAAAGAGAAATTTTCCTTGTTCTAGTAGGTACAAAAATGAGCCAAATTCTGCGCTCATTGCACTGGATTCAACCTGCTGTAAAAGCAGAACGGGTAGTTTTATAAAAATGCTCTTTAAAACACAGTAGAAAAGCTCTCAGACTTGTTCTTCTAAATGTCTTGGATGAGCTGGTCAGAATCTCACCTGTCAATGGCCATATGATGCACCATGAACTTTGAGGTCTAGATCGTGCACAGGGACTGCCCTTCTTTCTAGCCTTTCCATGACAAGGAAAAGAGGGGAAACACAGTACTCACCACCACTATTGCAGGCCCACAGATGGGGGTCTGCTGAATTTAGGCTGCAGATTGTAGCTGTCCTATCAGCTAACGAAGGAATGTATAGCTTGAACAGAAATCCAGTTTCTAGGGGCAAGGTCAATGGAAAGGCACCCAAAATTTTCAGTGATATTTAAGTCATGCCATTAGAGAATATAATGTATTACATTGTAGATCTAGAAATAACTTGCTTCTAGCCTGGGTTTCTTGAGGGTGGGGGGCAGGAGGCATCAACGTATTTCCTTTACAGCCATGTCATTGTCTAGTCATATTTTTCTCTTTCTGTACTACTCTCCTGCTTTCGATTATAGGGTGTTTCAGCTCTAATTTCACTTTCAATATATATTTCCTAAATACAGCTCTAACAGGTTATTGTTCATAGGATAAGTTTTGTGTTTAAATGCTCAAATTCAACAAACTTACATCAGTAGGAACAAGATCTAAGCTACCCGCATTAACATGCCTCTTGTATGACTTGAACCCTGAGTGCTGTTCTCATGGGATGGACTCCACTTGAGTAGGGAAGGAAATAGACTTCTGGGATGGAGATTAGCACAACTGATTAAAAGAGTTTTAAACTAGGCTCTCTAGGAAGATGCTCATGTGATCTGCACACCTGATTTCAACACGGAGAGGGAGGAAAATCAAGTAAGAAAGGAACAGCAGGTGATTAAGAGAAAGCAGCAAGCCTACAAGGAATGGAAGATGAGAGAGTGTGACAAAGTGGGACTGTTCTTAATGTTTCCTCTGAATACTGTGTGGGTGCCTCAGTTTCTGGCCAACACTCTGTCTCCTGGCACCTAATAGCCTGGGCCCTTCCCACCTGCAAGGGGATGCTAAAGGTATGGAAGACCAGAGAGGTCAGGTGACCTCTTGGCCCGGGAAAGGAACTCAGCAGAGAAGGCTGGAGGGGGTTTCAGTTTGGACCTGGCTGGGGACAGGAAGTGAGGGCAGACAGGGTTGTCTGGCTCACTGGGCCCCAAAATGGACCTGGCTGAGGGGTCCCGCTCTCTGCACCTACAAGCTCTGTTTTAGACTGGGTTCCTGTCATCTAATAAACCTCTGGTTTACTGGCTGGCTAAGAGTCATGTCTGACTGTGAAAAAGGGGTGCGTGCAGGACCCTCCGGCTTCCCCAGGACCCCACCTGGGCAGACTTGCTGTGAGAAGTGCATGGAGGCATATATGCTGAATGCTCCAAGGTCAGACCCAGGAAGGTGAAGCCATGTGAGCTTCTTGCCCTGAAGACAGTCTGCTCCAAGGGAGAGGAGGCTCCCCAAAGTCCTGACTGGCTTTGTGGGGAGCAGTTCCAGAGCATCGCCCAGGGACTCTGTGACAGAGGGATCAGCAAGGAAAGCAACCTCTTGTCAGAAAGTGTTGGGATAAAGTGGGAACTGCCAAAAGCCAAGCAGAGTTGGACCTTGCAAAGGGAATTAAAACCAATAGTAAAATGTTCTATATAGCCATACAAATAAGAAGAAAGCTAAGAAAGAAGTGGGACTGTTAAACACAGATGATGGGGTGAAAATTAAAGATTAACTAGGCATGGCCCAACACCTAAACAAATGCTTTGCCTCAGTTTTTATTGAGGCTAATGAAGAGCTTAGGGGCAATGGCAGGGTGGCAAATGAGAATGAGAATATGGAGGCAGAAATTACCACATCACAGGTGAAAGTCAAACTCAAACAGTTTAGCTGTACTAAATCAGGGGGCCCAGGTAATCTTCATCCAAGAATATTAAAGGAAAAGTGCAAGCCCAATAGCAAGGATTTTTAATGCATCTGTAAACTCAGGGTCATACTTTATGAATGGAGAATTGCTAATATAGTTCCTATTTTTAAAAAAGGAGAAAAAAGTGATCCAGGAAACTACAGGCCTGTTAGTTTGACCTCAATCATGTGCAAGTTCTTGGAACAAATTTTGAAAGATAAACTAGTTAAGGACATAAAAGTGAATGGTAATTGGGTAAAATACAAGATGGTTTTACAAAAGGTATATTGTTCCAGACCAACCTGATCTTCTTTGAGAAGATAACTGATATTTTAGACAAAGGAATGCAGTAGATCTAATTTTCCTGGATTTCAGGAAGGCATTTGATACAGTTCCACTTGGAAAATTATTAATTAAATTTGAAAAGATGGGGATTAATATGAGAACTAAAAGGTGGATAAGAAACTGGTTAAAGGGGCAACTACAATGGGTCATATTGAAAAGTGAACTGTCAGGCTAGAGGGAGGTTACTAGTGGAGTTCATCAGAGATCAGGCTTAGGACCAATCATATTTAACATTTTTATCACTGATCCTGGCACAAAAAGTGGGAGTGCGCTAATAAAATTTGCAGATGATACAAAGTTGGGAGATACTGCCAATATGGAGGAGGACTGGAGATATGACTGCTCCCTATAAATACATCAGCAGGATAACTACAAGGGAGGGAGAGAAGTTATTCAAGTTAAGCACCAATGTGGACACAAGAACCAATGGCTATAAACTGGCTATCAACAAGTTCAGGCTTAAAATTAGGCAAAGTTTCTAACTATCAGAGGGGTGATATTCTGGAACAGCTTTTCAAGGGGAGAAATGGGGGCACAAATTTAACTGGTTTCAAGACTGAGCTTGTTAAAATTTATGGAGGGGATGGTATGATGGGATTGACTATAATGCTATGTAGCTGATCTGCAGCTGCTAACCACAAATAGCTCCAGCATCTGGTGATGGGACATTAGTGAGGGAGGGCTCTGAGATGCTATAGAGAATTCCTTCCCAGGTGTCTCGCTGGTGGATCTTGCCCACATGCTCAGAGTCTAACTGATCACCATATCTGGGGTCAGGAAGGAATCTTCCCACCAGGTCTGACTGGCAGAGACCCTGGGTTTTTTTTAATCTTCCTCTGCAGCAGGGGGCATTTGCAGGTTTAAACTAGTGTAAATGCTGGATTCTCTGTAAGTTGATGTCTTTATATCATGATGTAAGGATTCAGTAACTCAGCCAGAGGTTAGGAAACTATTACAGGAATGGGTGAGGTTCTGTGGCCTGCAGATTAGATGATCATTCTGACCTTGAAGTCTATGAGAACCCAACCATTTGCATTGTCATATTAGAGGATGTGACATAGATTGCATATATTATATAGGGTTATGGTATGCAAAGACAATTTTTAAAAAGGGTCTTCTATGTGACTGAAGAACAAACCATGTAGAAAACTTCTCTTTTCCCACAGCCAAAGAAATGACTGCTAAGTTCTAATAAATTCTCCCCATTCCTAAAGGTCTGACCCAATTGTCCTTCCAGATATGAAGACCTGAATGCAGATCCTTCCAAAGCCTGTCATCTCTGTTCCAGAGACAGCCAGGCTGTCATAAAGTAGTACACTGAGTTCCTTCCTCACGTTGAATATGCTGCCTTGATCTATGAAGTGCCACCTTATTAATGAGTGAGGTGTTGCAGGGCCCTGTCCAGTCTTCCTTATTCAGGCAAAACTCCCATTGACTTCACTGAGTAAGAAGCCAAAGTGGCTGCTATTATTCTATTTCTATCTCTGTCACAGTCTTCCTGTGACCTTGAGTAAGGCACTTCAACTCTGTGCCTCAGCTCCCCATCTGTAAAATGGAGATGATAAAGCTTCCTTTGTCCATCTGGGGCTGTCCCTTAGTGTCTGTACAATGCTTTCCACAATAGGGCCCTGAACTCAGGTATGGCTTCCAGCTATTAACCTCATACAAATAATAATAGTTCAACACCTTTCAAAAGTATTTAGTGTCTATGAGACTAGTAACAGCAAAGTCTTTCTCCATCTAACATTAAGGGCCCATTTAAATTTTAAAAAGACACATTTTGCACTGATATTCCAAAGACATACGACTAAATTCTGCAGTGACTGAGATCAATGGGGTTGCACAGTGTCTACGTGCAGAATTTGGCACTTAATATTTAATAACTTGTAAGATGCTCCAATACCGTGATCCAATATAAATGTCTACCAGTAGATAGACTCTGCAATATTAATTTTGCTAAGGAAGTACACTGGAGTAAAAAAAGAAAATGAAGAAAAGAACCTGTAATTGTGCTATGATTAGGGTTTAAACTATCATGACATTTCACATGCAGTTTTAATATAGGAAGGGGAAAGATTGATTTTTTTTGCTATAACAGGACTGGCTGCATTCTCACAGCTACAATTTACACAGATCTTTGTTCATTATGAAATCAGCAGCTACTTTTTTGCTGCCCTCACAAAGTAGTATGCAAATATCAGAGTTACAGAATTGCCAAATCTGACACATTTCAGCTTAACTTGCTTTTATAACTTCTTCTCTCTTTCTCAGCATGTAGCTTTTCATCAGTTCAGGCATATGTGTTCACAGCATTGTGACTGTTCTCTTGCTTCATATGCTAGATATGTGACTGATGTCAATGCTAAAAGGAAAGTGTATGGGGGGGGAGAGAATATGTCCTTAAAAGTGAGAGGAATTCACATTACAGGCCAATGTGTATGTTCCTTCATGAAGGAGTCCTATATTTCATATCTAATGTGTGTCATGTGACAGTCATTAACCATGTAACGTATACATTTATTAAAAGTAAGCAAACTATATAAACCCTCTGTCTCAGAAAAATTTGCCCCACTCAAATTGAGATTTTCTAATGGTAGGTCTCATATAGAATAGAAATGTTTTGAACATTTTCTGTGTTTGGGGATGAAGGAACAAAGCTATGCCATTTTCTGTTCTCCTGCCTCTCTCCTTCTTGGCATTTATTCTCTGACATAAATAATAAGGCTAGTTCCTTGTGTATTATGAAATCACAAAAAAAAAGTTTTCATTCTCTGGAAGAAAAAGTCTGTTTCATATGTTTCGTGGGTAGACAGTAAAATGGCCCAATCCTAGTAGTAAATGGTTTATAAATTGTGACATATAAATCAGAGGCCAGATGCATTCTAATGTAACGCCCTGGGAGTCAGCATTTTAAAACCTAGTTTTTCATTCCAAGCTTTTATTATACTGTGGATCACAAAGAGGACAGATTTGTTCACTCCAGTAAGGACCAGATACCTTGGAAGTCAATAGAACAGTGCCCATTTATGTCAGCTGAGGATCTGGCCCCTGCTGCGTTACTAATTAATGTGAATTTTAGCTAACAAAGGTTAATATCTATGAATTTACAGTGAACATGCAAATGTACAAATCAATAGCAAACAGAATCACTGTTGTGACAGATGATCCCAGGATGATGCCCTGCCAAAGATAAAGCCGGCTATCTGAACAATTAGGGAACAAATCCCCCTCCTAAAAACTGATTTCATGTTGAAGATAGTCACATCTCAGTGGTTCAGGAGCCAAATTAGTGAACAACACTGCCCAAAAGAGTCACAGTAGTGTGAATTATTGTTTTATTTGCTATTTTTATATATATATTATTCTCACAGCAAAATGACTGGCCAAGTATTCCACAATTGGTTAATAACATAGCAAAAGCATCCTGATTGGTTAATAACTTAGTGTGTTTATCAGGTGCTGCAGGAGACACATTAAAGAGCCACTTGCAGATCCCAAGCCTCAGTCTGAGTGTCACTGATTTAATGTAAGGTCACAGATGAATCAGGCAAAATGTGATTCTCTCATTTAACTTAAGGGTTTTCACCATGGAACAGGATGACTTTGGCAAAGTGAAGGGAATGATGCACTTGTAGGGTAGAGGAGGAAGAGGTATGAATCCAACAGAGAAACCACTTCTGCATTAATAACACAATCCCTATTCACCCATGTCATTTGCTGAGAGCCCACATCCCTTGCTGAAATAAGGATCAGCCCCTAGATCTCCAGCTTTATGTTACTGCCACTTAGCAGGCTGGTCTAACTTGGACAATCTTTACATAAGGATTAACTGTTTTTGAATAATTCCCTGTTCCCCTAGGATCCTAGACACAACACTCCTTGTCTTCTGCATCAGGAAAGTAGGTATGGTGGGTTCCTTAAACAAACACGTGCATTGTTGCCAATGCAGGCAAAATTCTACTCCTCTTAAAGGCACTTTGTCAGGATTGGAAGGTTCAAAATACAGCCTAGCTTTTCCATATACAGTATATCAACTCATAAAGTTCATAGGTTTCCCCCGCCCTCATTTTATTAGGCATGTAATCAATTAAAATATACATAAACATCTAACCAGACAAAACTTACTGAACATTGAGGGAGCTACTCAGCTATGAGTAAGTCCATATACATGTCTTCATACATTTATAATCATAGAATCACAGCTGGGAAAGACTCTGAGTCCACACCATCACCAATACCAATGCTACTAATGCAGGATTGTTCCAATTCATTGCCCAGTCCAGTTTCCAATTCATTGCCCAGTCCAGTTTCCAATTCATTGCCCAGTCCAGTTTTAAGTGAGTCAAGTAATAGACCTCCTCTCATTTCTTTTGAAAGATTATCTCACAGTTAAATAGACCTTGCTGATCAGAAACTTGTCCTCATTTTCAACTTAATTTTATTTAAATTTCATACCACTACTCCTAAATTATAACCCTGGGACTACACTGAACAACTCATTATGGCTATTTCATTCTACTGATGTTTGCTGCCTTTACCCTAGTTTCAGTAACATTGTTCTATAAAAACAGTTCAAGAAGACACTTTTGAACAGTAACCACTGGTGCACTGAATTCTGACCCATCATATAATCCTGAACTAGGTCAGCTGCGTGTATTGACTCATCCACGAAAGCCACCCCATGGCACAGAGGTCCATATACAGTACATTTTCCTTCCTTAAACTTGTGAGTCTTTCCATCATAAAAGCAGCTCAGATGTTTTGCAGAAACTGGAGTGCTGGTGTGGCTTCTCCCCCCAGCTCTTTTGTTGTTTTTTTTAAAAAGCAATCAAAGTGCAGCCATTAACAAATAACTCAATAGAGCCATCATCACTAGCAGTTCTTGCCACCTCAGCCAGGTCAGGCCAAAGAGTTATATTTTTATTATATTAATTTTTCTCCAGCAAATATTAAAATGGTCTCACATATTTTAAACAACCCACCAGCTGTCCAGCAGCCTCTGAGCAACCCTTCAAATAAAACAGTAAGCACATGAGGTTAAGAAGGCAAAATAATTTTATAGAAGTCGCTGTCAGAGGAAGAGGCAATTACTGAAAAAAACAAGCATGAGAAATCAAATGAATCCAAGATTTATTAATATTCTAATGTTGCATCTCCACAGTATCTTCACTCACTTGTACAGGGCAGGAGCTTGTCCTAAGCCCACTTCTGGCTGCTTTTATCTAGGTTTGTGAATGATTTACACAGAACCCACCTGAAATCAGTTTTGATTGAGATTCTAATTCTTTCGCAAACTTCAAGTTTATCAAATACAGGCTCTTTTAACTTCCCTAACTGTGCCCTTCAGTTAATCAAGCTTAAATGGGACTCAGATGACAAACCAGTAACTAGTAATATTAACTGTCTGCACACTGTTTAGCTACTGACACCAGTTCAGTTACATGGACACAGAAAATGATTTCCTCCTAAGATCCAAAATGTCCTTTGACCTGTATCCCAAGAGGATGAAATGACACCAAACCAGAAGTTGATAATGATAGCAGGTTTTCTGGTTTCATGTTTATCAGACTGTGTAAAGACACTATGCCCTGCTGAGCAAGTTACCTCACAAAGCCTGTGCCTTGGCATCATCTCAGCGAGCTAGTGATGCTGAACCAGAGGTCTCTCAGAGGCCCAAACCTTGATGTGAGCTTTGCAAACTAATGGTATTGCATATGTAACCTCAGAGAGTCTCTGCCAAGATATAGCCCCAGTCAGCTAAAAGAGCTGACCTAGTGAGCTCATGAAAGTCTGGCCCTACACATAAAAGCAGTAAGCTAGAGATGGTACACCAGTAACTTCACAGAGGCATGGGTCTTGACATGAGCCCAAAAAGCAGATGTGCAGAGCCAGTGAGCTTAGAGACCCCTCACAAAGCCAAGGCAAGGCGCACAGGTCTTTAACTCAGCAAGCTAAAGCTGCTGAGCTAGGGACCTAAGAGAGCCCTAAGCCTGGTCATCAGCCCAGCAAGTAGAAATGATGAAAAGGGGTTAAAATAAGGGGCAGCATGTGTGAGTGGAACTTCTCCTCAGCTGCTAAAGCCAGAGGGACAGTTTCCCCTCCACTCCCTCCCCTGGCTTGGGGAAAGCATATCTTTGCTCTACTCCATCCCTAAGCAACTGCTGTCATTATAGTTTTCTTTTCTTTCCTCCTTTAATAGCTTCTCCCTCAGCCCTAGTGCTTCCTGCCCCTTTCTCCTTCCTGCAGTAGGAAGGAAGTGAATTACCTTTAAATAAGTATTTTTCCATCTCATGTTTCTATACTGTCCACCCAACCTGGATACGCAAATCCCTGGTATATTTCCGCTCACAGTGAACTAGTTAACACCACTGTCATTCAAATATTCTTCATTAGGCTTCAGAACAAATGCCCCTTGGGGATGAAGAGAAGCTGTTTACACTTCTTTTAGAGCTAATCTTTCAAGCTCTCTCCACAGATTCCATATGAGAGCATTTCAATGGGCCACATTTGTATTGGCATAGCCACAGACCCACCAGACCCGCTCCTACTCCACTCACGCTGGAATGCAGTGATCTCCCCTCCCTGGTGGGGGCTCGAGGACATGAAAAGGGTACAGTCTCCCTGTGCAATATCTACCAAAGCTGCCTCCTTTCCCACAAAGCAGAACAGCGCTGATTTGTCTGTGGACAATTATCCTTGGCTGTAGAGGAGGGTTCAGCATTTGCCCCATGAGAAAACAGAAGATTATGGTAAAAAAGAGAATGAGAAGTGCAGAGGTAGCATGAAGCTACCTTTGCTTCACCCTGCTCTGTCTCTGTCCCAGGCAAAGACCTGGAGGAATCAACACCTAGCTCTAGATGGAGATGGCCTCTGTGGCTGTAGAAGTGAGGACTTCATTTGCTCTCAGAGCAGCTACAGATCTAAGCATCAGGCTGCTCTCAACTGCAAAGCAAAGAAAAACCTTCCACTTGGCAAAGCTAGCTAAAAATAAAAGTAGGAACTAGAAACTGAGCCCTCTGATTAAGTCACTGAACATAGAGTTTTCCACTGGTAAAGTTATGAAATATTTATTGAAGTGTAAGGCTAGTGTGCTAAGGTTGTGGTAAAAACTCTCTATTCTAAACATGACAGCTTTACTATTAAAAACAGGCAGAGGTTGCAACACAACACTTACAATAAGAGAGTTGAAGGTTACATCATATTGTTGTAAAAGTCCCTACTATTTGATCTCTTAAAGGGTTGCTTGCCAGGAGTCAGTGCCGAGTTGTTGAGCAATCCAGCGTTTCAGCATCAAATAAATAAATAAATAAATAAATAATCTTGCTGTTGATTTATCAGGATGACAAAAAGCATAAAAGTTAATGACAGTAGTTTAAGCTTCTGAATAAATCAACCTGGGAACCTCCAGAGCCTCTAGCTGTGAGATGTCATGGTGGATAATCAGCTGTACTGTGGTTAAAAGAGTAAATGCAATACTTGGATGTATAAACAAGGGAATCTCAAGTCAGAGTAGCGAGATTATTTTGCCTCAGTATTTGGTTCTGGTGCAACTGCTACTGGAATACAGTGTCCAGTTCTGGTGTCCACAATTCAAGAGGAATGTTGAAAAACTGGAGAAGGTTCAAAGAAGAGCCATAAGAATTATTTAAAGAATTGGAAAACAGGCCTTATAGCAATTGACCTCCTGGAGGTCACTCTATGTTTTGTATCAAAGACAAGGTTAAGGGGTGATTGATCACACAGTCTATAAACACTTACATGGGGAACCAGAATTTGATGATAAAGGACTCTTCAGTCTAGCAGACAAAGGTATAACAAGATCCAGTGGCTGGAAATTGGAGCTGAACAGTGGGGTGACACTAGAAATGAGGAGCAAAATTTTGATAGGGTAATTAACCACTGGAACAATTTACCAAGGGCTGTGGTGGATTATCCATCACTGGCAATTTTAAATCAGAGATGGATGTTTCCTTACAAGAAGTGCTCTAGTCCAAGCAGGAACTAATTCAAAGAAGTTCTATGGCCTATGTTATGCACGAGGTCCAACTAGATGATCACAGTGGTCCCTATTGGCCTTATAATCCAGGGATCAACAACCTTTGGCACGCGACCCATCTGCCTGGCTGTGTCTGCAGGTTCGTCCAATCATGGCTCCCACTGGCCGCGGTTCACTGCTCCAGGAAACTGGGGGCTGCGGGAAGCGGCGCAGGCTGAGAGATGTGCTGGCCACAGATTCCTGCCGCACCCATTGCCCTGGAGTGGTGAACCACAGCCAGTGGGAGCCACGATTGGCTGAACCTGTGGACGTGGCAGGTAAACAAACCAGCCCGGCCCGCCACGGGGCTTACTCTGTTGAGCTGTGTGCCAAAGGTTGCTGATCCCTGTTATAATTGATTAATTTATTGCAGCAGCTGGAACCTCCTCCAGCCTTGTGCAGGCATTGTGATTGTCTCCTAATGTTATCATTTGCCTGGAATGCTAAGGTGCTGCCAGCTATGGTATCACAGTACAGTCTTACAACTAGAATTTGTATTTGGGGAGAAGTGTTAAGAATGGATATTGGGCAAAGTTAAAGGTCTCCAGGGACCACTACTTCCTCAGGCTTCATGAATTCTCCTACTTGTTTTGCACACTGGATTTCTTTCTTTTGAATACATAGTCATAAAAAATATATGTATAAAGAAATAAAGTGTTTGAACTATTTTACTGCCCTTGAACATAGATTAAATACAAACTCCAAATACAGAGCCTATGCAAGGGCTCGTTTTCTAGATGGAATTTTTCCTCTCAACTTCAAATCGTCTCATTGGTTACTATAGTACAAGAACAACTTTCTGTGGTGGTTTGAAGCAGACATCCAAAGTACTGCCCTAACCCGCAAGCAGAAGTTCAGTATTGCTGAAGATCATTTGCCACATGATCAAATAGACATCAGCATCAACTCCTGTAGGCCTCATTTTTTTCCATAGTTTAAAAGTTATGCAATTTCAGAGCGAGAGGCCAATTTCATTTGTTTGGGTGATTCTGCCATTTCTCTCTTTTAGACATTTGATTTTTAAGTTGGGCCTCAAGCCAGCCTCACTCCTAGCAGGTGCCGGTGTAAGCCCATAAATAACCACGCCTACAGTTTTGTGTTTTGTGTCTACATCTTTGGACTTTTAAATCAGATCATAAGATGTCGTCTAAAAGTTGCAGACAGTAGTACCTCAATGCAGGCACAATTATTTGTGAGAAATGTGCCCATAATAATACAGGCCATCAGCAAAAATCAGATCCTAAGTCAGTGGGGAGACAAAATTCAGAACTTTGTACTGATACAATCACAATAAATACATAGCTTCTATGCACATAGTAAGGCTTCAGTCCTGCAAACACACAAATTACTCAGGTACATACATGTTTACAGAATCAGGGTCTAAGTTAATACAAGGCACGAGTGGGTGTGACAAACAAGTGAAGGTAGTGGAGGAGGGAGAAAGAAGGTAGCAGTGAAAGACTAGCTAGGTGCCCAATTTACAGGTTTGAGTGTGGTTTTTTAAAGGTATGAATAAGAGATATGTAATTAAGTGTCTAACTGAATGCAACTGACGGGGCAAGTCATTGCACCCTCCATTTTGAGCCTGTATTTAATTGTGGGTGAAAAAATGCACTTACAATATCAAGAGGCCAGATGAAGTCACCAGCCATGTCACACATGTAAGTGCTTTTTATTTCAGTCTGATACTAGTTTTCTAAACTTTGGAAACCAAAGTCCACAGCTGAATTTATGGCACTGTTTGGATCAGAACAGTTTGTATCATGAAGTTTGGATTACTTATATCAAAGGGACTGGAATAGCAGAAGGGTACAGGATTCTATTCACCACACAAAGCTAGACTCTGCATGTGTGTGAATTTCACCTTCTTTGCACTGGGCATGGATAGCCAATACAGTTTATCATCTGCAGCATGCTACCAACCATGGCTGGCTCTAACTTTTTTGCCGCCCCAAGCGAAAAAAAAAGCCGCTCCACTGAACCAATCCCCCTCCTCCCCCGCAAGTGCCACCCCGCCAAGACAAAACCAACAACAATAAAAACCCAGCCAAACCAAAATCAACACCCTTCCCCCCCCCGGAGCACTGCCCTGCTGAACCAAAAAGAAAATCAACACCCTCCCCCGGAGCACCACGCAGCCGAATCAAAAACAAAATCAAACCCCTCCTCCCCTGGAGCACTGCCCCGTCGAACCAAAAAGAAAATCAACCCCTCCCAGAGCCAAAAAAAAACCCCAAAACCCAAGTGCTGCCCCTCTGAACCAAGATTGGCCACCCCTTATATGGTGCCGCCCAAGCACGTGCTTGATCAGCTGGTGCCTGGAGCCGGCCCTGCTGCCAGCTAGTGATTCCACACCCAGAAAAATCCTTAATGTTAAAGGGAATAAAGACTAATTGTGGACTGTCATTATGCAAATTAGGAATTTCAGGGCAGCATCACAAGCTGTGATGGTAGCAAAGTCACATTCCCACAACACAAAATTAAGAGGACAAAAAAGTAATAGTTGTGGATTTTCGGTTCAGTACAATATCATAAATCAAATTGATTACTAAGCCACATACCCTTACCACAAAGTAAAGAAAACACAATGTTTGTGTGCAGAGTTGCTGTGTCAGAGCTTAGTCATATAAAGTAAGTACCAAAATGTGATGGGTAGGACTGTGCTTTCCATTTCGTGCAAATATGAACATATCAGAATTGAATGTTTTATATAAGTACTGATGAAAACAAATACTGGGGTCAACTGCAACCTTATGAGTCAAGAAATATGAGACCAAAACATTTAACCCTGAAAATGATACAAAGCTTAAACATTTAAGGATAGAACTGGAAATGGAATGGTGAAAAAAAAAGTTACCTTCCAAGGACGTTTAAGCCAACTTGAAAACTAAGCATGCCAGGAACAGGAAGCAAACAGCATTTCAACATCACTCCAGTCTAAATGATTTTCAGATAATATAATCCTCCTCCATTATTCACTGGAGCCACAAGGCACAAGTCATCCACAGTCTAGTATTTGGGGTTTTTTCACGTTCATCTAGATGGTGCCTGTCAGGCCATGTTGCACCATCTACCACACAAATGCCATTCCAGAGAAGAAGGGTGGATCCCTGAAAATACTAGTATTGAAACTGAATGAAACACCAGTGGGAAAACGGCCTTGTGAGCAAAGATCATGCATGGCCAAGGGGCTGAGAAAGTATTGAACTAAGGAGGAGTTGGGGGAAAGTTAAAGCCTGGTGTCTCTACCTCTAGGGACCTCCTCTTATTTCACAAGGAGGGAAAAACCTTTTTACCTCTCTTCCATCCCCTCCCTGCTCCATGTGATGAAAAGACAGAGAAAATCCTGCAAGAGGACCCATACATTTCCTGTGGCCAGAGACCAAGTAAGGATGATAGGGCCTAGATGCAGCAGTTTAAGGAACACAAAGGAGACCTGCAGGAAGAATAGTAGCCCCATTTAAAATCTTTCCGATTTGAAATTTGTCCAAAGGCAAAGCAAGAATTTAATGCCTCGCTTCATGTGGCATATATGAATATTAAAGTGGCTTTTGATTCTGTCAACAGGTCAGCACTTCAGTTCCTACTGAAAGGATTTAGCACTACAGATGTTCTGGCAAATCTGGAGCATGATCTTCAACACGAGTACCTCTGTGAGAGTGTGCATTGGTTCACAGCTTTTGCCACATTTCTACACAACCTCAGATGTTTGGCAGGGATGCACTCTCACTCCAGTACTATTCTGTTGAGATGTTGATTGGATATGAGGTCTTGCAGCTCCACATGTTGGAATCTAGGTTAGTCAAGAAGTGTTTACTGACCAAGCCTATGCAGATAACACTGCCTTCTTGCTTGTGGGGAAGTCAGAGAATTTCAGCTTCACCCTGCAAGGTCTCCAAGTTGCTACTTGCTAGAGAGCAAGGGGCTCACTGCTATCAACTGGCCTGACCAATTCAGTGTACCCCAACTCACTATGTTTATAATCGGTATCTAAAAAGTATCATGTAATATGTCATTGGAAAACTAATAATCCACTAATCATTAATACTCTTGTGTGATGTATGTATGTAGTGTGTATCAAGATTTATGGACATGCTGGAATGCTAAAGTGTGTTTAAAACCAGGCATCCCAAAGGAAGTTGGTAAATAGGGCTGCACTAGACAAAGAAATGTGTTTTCCTCACCTGGGAGTTACTACCAAAGTACTTTGAAAGACAATGAGAATGTACATATCACATAAGCAGACCCATCAGGCTAACAAGGAGTGGAGACAAACCTCACATTAACAAGCAGGATAGAAGATAGTATGGCATCTACATGCCAACAAAAGGCAGAAGCTTGGTCTTGGTTTTACTTTTCAAAGAACACATTGCAAGGGTTTACTGGTCTATAAAGACAAGGGGCAAAGCCTCAAGTGATAAGCAATTGAATCAATTGATTGTATACAATATCATGCTATTGTACAACTGTATAGAGTGAGGTCTTTTCTGAAAGCTAATGACACACTGTTGATTAAAGTCACTGTGAAATGTATGTATTAACACTATATGAGGAAATACAGATACTTAATGATATTGTGTTTTGAAGTCTGTGGCCAGAGAGAAACTGGTTCTCTTGCAGATAGGAGACAAGGCAGATATCTACCTGTCTCCTATGTAAATTAAGCACGGTGGAATCAAAACAATGGAAACCCAATTTACATACAGGGGGATGGGAAGCCCACAGGAAGTGAAGAGTAGCATGAGGTCATCCTGCCTCTTGAAACAAATTCATTGAACTTTGGAAGATATAAGCAAAGACAGAAGCCATCTTTGGCATCCATCATGGACTGATGCAAGAAGCCAGCATTCTTGCAAGCTGAGAAAGATGGTTCCTTCAACTAAAGGGGAGGTTGAAGTCTCTGGGAATGGAATAGAGGTGAGAAAAACCATCTTAAACCCTGTACCTTGCTAGATTAAATGTTAGACGTTTAGATGCGTATTTTCACTGTTTGCTTGTAACTCTTTCTAACTTTATTCCTTTTACTTAGCATCATTTAACCTATGTCCTATTGTTAATAAATTTGTTTTATTTTTACAATAAACCAACTTTGTGCTATGTTTAAATGGAAGTATGTATTTACCCCAGTTAAGATGTGATTTGTTATTAGGTCTTTAGAGGAGCAAATGAATCTTATTATTTCTCTGAATTGTCCAGGAAAGGGCTGGATATTACAGAGCACATAATTTTGGAAAAATTCAGAGCTGAGAGCGTGCTGGGGTCACCCTGCAAGTAGTAACCAAGGCTGATAGAGACCAGGGACTGTGGCTGGTGTATTACTGGTACGCGACTGGGGCCAGAGTTGCTGGACCAAGTTTGCAGTTACACACAGGCACACAGGGTGTGACCTGCATGTTTGTTACTGACTGTGAGTGTCCCAGGAGTTATAGTAGCAAAGCACTGTGAGGCACCCAGGGTTACAGGGTAAGTGGTGACACAACCCCTCACTGGTCTGGATTGCCCTCCCAATTCATTCACAGTGCGTAGCAACCAAGACAATGCCGATGATACTGCCTTGCTTGAGGAGAAGTCAGAATTTCAGCTGTGTCCCACCTTGTCTCCAAGGTGCTGCCTGCACTAGGCGGTTGAATATCTCATAGCAGAATAGCGAGGTTCAGAACCTCAGAGCTGGGCCACCAGAACCCCTGATGCGGGTGGGGTCAAGTACCATGGAGTGCATTGACACATTCACCTACCTAAGCTGTAAGCAGAACTCAAATGGTCATAGCAACCCAGACATTCTCCCACTAGCTGGTCTTGCTGTCTCCTGCATGACGTTGCAGGAGACATTGCGTCCATGTCTTACTTATGGACGCAAAAACATCTTTGCACTGAGGCAAAGTTCAGGATCTATCAAACTTGTGTACTACCTGTATTGCTATATGGGTCAGAAACTTGGACCCTCTTACAGGCTTACTTGGGGCAGCTAGAGGCATTCCATATGCACTGTCAATGCCAAACCTTGAGCATAAAGTGGTTTGACTTTGTGCAAATTGTCACAATCTCACAAAGATCTGGTCTTCCCTCAGTCACTCCTCATACTAAAAAACATCACTGCATGCTCTCCAGTCCGGTCATTGGGATGGACAAAAACACCCCAGAAAAACATTCTATCAAACTCTCCATTGATTCACAAAGGAGAGCACAGCCCAGTCCTATTTGGGCCACTTGTAGGGCCACTACAGAGATCTGCGGATTCGCAGGATTGAGCCAGATCTGGGAACTTCACTACGTGATGCCTGATGTGACTCCACCTACTATGGTCATTTTGGCTGGCACCATGGTCCTTAGTACACTATGCATGTTTAATGATGTGGGCTAATGGGAAAAGGAGAATCAAGCACTGGTGTTAATGTTTCTGAGTTGTGAAGGATCTCTTTTCTCAATAGTCATCCATCTATGTCCTCATACTGACTCCTGAGAGTTAACAAGTGTAAGGCATTCTTCTGTTAGACTGCCTTTAGGGGAAGCTAGATCATGATTCACCACATAGGTAGCCAGCTCAGGTAGAAGGCAAGATGACCAACACAAATTCAATAAGGGAGCAGGCTCAAGTCATATAAATGCCATGAATACTTTGTCATTAAAACAGAGGATTACAGACATTCAAAACTACCTGAGATGCTGTTTCCTGAGGGTCCCTACCATCAGCACCCTGCTTTGTGTCACATCGGGTTGAGAGAGTTCACTCCAACTGAACCAGCTATTGTCTCCTGAAAGACCCCTTCCTCTGGTCTCAGGGCTCTGCTTGGGCACAGTGGAGAACCAAGCCCAAACTGGTTAAGATAGTCCAAAAGAAAACTCTTGAGTAACTCAGTAAAGCAAAACCATTGGCAAATGTCAAATTGCAGGCCAAAATAATTAAACAATCGAAGCCAATACTTTTCCTTTCTTCTGTGTGCAAAGCTACATGAATAGACATTATTAAAAGTCATCTTCATAGGGCACAAAATGGTTATACAGTGACACACCAACTTACCTAGTTCTCTCAAACACTGCCTCTTCCTGCATGGTTTTATAGAGTCATGAATCGAAGACTTTTTGTCAGTTGGTTGGTTTATAAATCCAAGCTGTTTACAATAAAAAAGGCCTTTAAATTGGTAAAATAAAAACCTTACCTAAAGTGCAGTATATGCAATATGATTTCCATTGTGGTATTGGGCTACACTATATTTCACACACCCAAGCAAAACCAAGGGAAAATATTTTAAATGCAAAATCTTAAACAACAACCTCACACATCATATGACAGTTTATAAGGGCATTACTTGGTCCTCAGTGAAGAAAGGGTAACTCCAGGTCATCATCTCCCTTCCCTGGCACAGGTGCCCAGGAGAAGAGCTATAAAAGTGGCTGCTTGGAAGCCAGGACATAGGGTGCCTTCAGAAAGACTAGGTGCTACACTCAGGAGCTATAGGACTGGGTTAAACTTCAAGCCAGAGAGTTCTGTTCTACTTTCTGTTAACTTGTATGGCTTGTTTCACTTTCTTGTGACCGTTATTAAACCTTATGGAAAATACCATGTTTTCTCTCACTAAAACATTCCACTAGCTTGTCATGAACCAATTCAGTAAAACCATTAAACTCCAACAGCATCGCTCCAGCCATAGAATTCTTTTGGCTCCAGACAATGCAGTGAGCAGTCTAAAGTGAGAGTTCACAACCTTTATTCTATGGATCATTGCATTCACTTGCTCCTAGAAAGTGTGTGTGTGTAATCCACACCAAACGCCTCAGCACTAGAAGCATCTAGAACCTGTCTCACCATTTGGTAATATGAGTTTTATGTGGTGGTGGAACACTGCTGTGACAGAGGGGGTGAGAAAAGCCCATAGTTCCCTTTCATTTAGAATCCTTTTGCCCTAATTCACCATATATGTCAGGAATATGAGCTATCGGGGAAAATAATTGCTGTGGGGAAGTATGTTGGCAAGGAAGCGAATGAGCCAACTATTCACCATGCAAAATTCCTCTTTACGGAGTTAGGGGAAGGTTGCACTAGGACTCGCCTTACAAAACATAAAAGAAAGAAGTTATTCTTCTGCAATATGAGTGGTTGGTCCAAGGCAAGTGATACCAAATGAAATGGTGACCATGAAGCGATCATTCATAACAAATAACCAACCTATACCTTTCATACGTAGTTTCTGTACTCTGAGTGTTGTATGAAATTTCTAGATGGAAGTTCAAAGAATGCTATCAAACTGTGATTTGATTTTGTGCTTTGAAAAAATCCATACAACACAGATCTGCAGACAATTATGCAAAGCACTGTAAGACTGCTGACTGCAACAAAAGATGATTTGGGGAAATTAGCTTAGATTCTCCAGGTATGACACAGCTGAAGATATATCTAGCTGGCCTGGTTGTCTCAAGATTCTGCAGTTTGTTGCTATTTTGGACAACCAGATTTCAGCGAAACTTGAGTCTTTCACTCCATTTGGCGGTAATATCAAACAAGCGATGCAACTTCTTTTAATACGCAATGGGTGAGAGGACTGTTTATAGTAACCACAGTTGTATTCCTCACTCCCTATGTACTGGTATTAATGGCACAGCCTACCATGCACACTGCCAAAGCTAAACTGTTTTAATCATTAACTACATTTAGCCGTGACACTTCATTTGGGGCTGACAATTGGCATACAAGGTCTCAAGATAACTTGAGGGGGAATTTGTTTTTACTTTTTTTATATGTTAGAGAACTTTTGTTCAGCTACTTAGGAGTTAAAAGTGTAGAAAAACAGTTCATGCCTAGCATTCTTATCAGAAGAAGAATTGGTAATGCCAGATACAGGAGGGACCAATCCTTCAAGCTCAACAGCTTCAATACCAAAGAAGGCAAGATACAAAGCTCCAGATATTCTAAATCTTACTGTGCTGTCAAAGCTGACTCATATACCGTGCTTCTCATTGATGAACTGATCGAGTGAACAGGAAAAGCTAAGTATAACTCAACCCTGAATCTAAGCTAGGGTTACTGGCACACTGTCTTTGCCTTTTACAGGACATGAGTCCTATGCAGTAGTCTATTTGGCTGACATAGTCATTCACAGTACTACCTCAAGCATCTTGAACAACTGGAGAAGGTACCTTAAGAGCGACACATAGCAGGGTTAAGAGCACACCCAGCAACATGTGTATAGGACCAGGAAGAGGTAAAATACCTGGAATATTTGCTAGGAAGAGGCCTTGTGAAACTTTAGTGGAAAAAGTATAAACTAGCCTAGAAAGTCTGCCACCATGAACCAAGAAATGCATAAGATATTTTGTTGAGTAAATTGAGCAATATAGGTTAGTTCTACAATTTTGATCAGCAGCATTCTTGGCTGAATTAATAGACAGACCAAATTAAATAAAGAGTGCTGAATGAAGGAGTATGACTGGCTCTTCCAGGCACTAAAAAGGCAAATATGTGAACCTCCAGTACGACAACGACCACAGCAGAGCTGGATGGAGAAAGGAACTTCCCATTTGTGAAGAAATTTGCTATTTTGAAATGTGGTTTCATTTTGACGAGGAACAAAAAAGAAATGTTTCAAAGTTTTTCACAAAAGTGAATGGACCCCAGTGCTGCTCCAGAACCACAGACCTTGGAAATCTTGGGGTCCCCAGTAGCCTGGCTGGCAGGCAGGCTACCAAGGAGCCAAGCTAGGAGCTGGCAGAAAACCAGAGAGGATTCTATCAGAAACCTGCTTGGGTTCCGTCAGAACTTAAAATGGAACCATCTTCACTAAATATTTTGCTTTTTCCAGATTGGCAAATTCCTATGAAACAAGGTTTCACCAGAATGTTTCCCACCAGCTCCAGCACAGATGCTGCAGCCAGATTTGTGGTTCAGTTGGATGCCTCTTTGGCCTGAGAGCAACATTACCACAGGAAAAGGAAGAAATAAAATACTACGTGGCCTATGGGAGCAAAAAGCTTTTTCCAAGAGAAACCAGATATGTTACTCTTTCAAAATGGTAGTAGGGCAAGCTACCATTGGAGAAGAAACAACAAGTGTTTAATAACAAGCTAAACTTGTTTCCTCCTGCTTCTGGTTTATTAGGCTTTCAAACTGAAGCTCTGTGAGAAGGATAGTCTAGCGCGTCCCCTTACCCCAATGCTAGAAGACTAGGGTTACGCAGTTTCAGTGAGGAGCAGGGGATGGAAAGACAGAAGCAGGTCCTGAAAAGTTAAAGGGTGAGCTCATGTCATGGTGCAGAGCAGGCTAGCTGTGCAACTGAGGTGTAGGGGCAAATCTACCTGAAGCTAACGTAGCATTTTCAGTGCCAGACTGGAGGGAAAGGGAAGGACTGGGATTTTCCTCCTCCTAAGATGAGATGGGGTGTTGTGACACTCCACTGTGGTCATGCCACGGCAGGGGATGGAGGAGGCAACAGAAGCCCCATCACTGCTGGTAACTTGGTGAATCAATGCTTCGTTCTTGGTGTTTGTGTTCAACAATGTTATCATCACTGTTCTAGACCATACAGCCCAGTAGATAAATAGTTTTAACAGCCACCAATAACCTGTTATTGTTTGCAGAGCATTTCCACCAACAACTGTTTTTGATCTAATGGGATCACTGTGGCAAAAGCAAGCCCAATCCAGTATGAGCATTAAATTGCCTTTGATAGTTCGCCCTGTCTTTAACTTGCTTGAAACTGCAAAGAACACAGAGGTGCTGGAACAAGCCTTTGCAAGTGAAACCTGTTTTGGAGCATATACGGCATGTTTCTTCCCCTCCAAGAATGAAAACAGGAACAATCCAAGTCAAAGTTCCCTGGAGATTAAAAACAACTGCACAAGAGCTGCAATAAATAGTGTGTGAATAAGGAGAAGCACTTCATCATTGCCAGAACAGCGGTTTAGCTAAGTGCCACTAAATTGTTAAAACCTGACCAAACTTGTTCCAAGCTGTTTATACCACCCAAAGGTTCTTTTAAGTCTGCAAGAGGGGGGTGGAAAAGCCCTGCACGGAAGCTACACATAACCCCAATCTTCTCCAGTACAGCTTGATTAGCACTCACAGGGCTGTCTCCCCAGGTGCACTGGAGAAGGCTTTCCACTCACCTCCCTGTACTTCAATCCTGAGGATAGCTTATTTAGTCTCTAGCTGTAAATTGTGCTGGATTTTAATGGTTCCTTAAGGGTGGTTATGGTGACTGTGATTGCTGGATTGCAGTTATGCCTCCCTCCCGTCCCTGGAATGTCCCCTGTATCAGGGGAAAGGCCCAGAAGGGGATGGCACAGAATTGGCTAAATCAACTTCACACGACCCAGGGATTCCCCCACCCTGGGGAAAATCCTCAGCTGCCAAGATAGGGCAGTTTTAAACAGGGGCGGCTCCAGGCACCAGCACGCCAAGCGCGTGCCTGGGGCAGCAAACCATGGGGGGCGCTCTGCCGGTCACGAAGAGGACGGCAGGCAGGTTGCCTTCGGCAGCATGCCTGCGGAAGGTCCGCTGGTCCTGCGGCTTCGGAGGATCTCCCGCGGGCATGCCGCCGAATCTGTGGGACCGGAGACCTCCTGCAGGCAAGCCGCCAAAGGCAGCCTGCCTGCCTTGCTTGGGGCGGCAAAATACCTAGAGCCGCCCCTGGTTTTAAGTCAGCTTTGTGCTACCAAAGGAACTGAGCAGGGACAGACCCCCGGCCCAGAATTTCCTCAGTGTGATCGTCTCAGTCGTTAATGCTCCCAATATCACGACCACTAAGTGAAGGTGCTAATATGGAAAATGCATACCTCGCAATTAATAGTCTTTAACAATAAGCACAACCGACACAAGCTTTGGCCTTTGCCTCATCTCTTTATTACAGCTGACAGGCTTTGTGAGAGAAATTCAATGCTACTGAAATCAAAACACCCACTGGGCTATCGGTTTTCTGGAGGCTTCGGGCAGCATGGTCTTTTACTACAATTGAACTGCTTTTTCACAATACCGCTTTTACTTTCAAACTAAGCAAAATGAATTGGTTAATCCTGTTTTTATTTTAAAAGCACATTACTGTACAATCCCTCCATCACAAGATCTGCTGCCTTTTGTTGACTTTGTCAGAGAACTCTCATAACCTTCTTCTTTAGTATAGCCTCATGCTACAGCCTCGCTAAGTCTATCCAGACAGCTAATCTCACTCTGTCTGGACTCCTCCTTGTTGCCCTACACAGAGTGTGAGTGACATATTAACATGGAATAAATGATGGAGTCTTCCACATGCAGCTATTGCTGGAAACGCCCCTATTAGAAAATAATGTAGTAAGCAATAAGGAGAGTACATGTTTGCAGCGCTGCTCAAAGGTGCAATGATGTAAGCAAAGAACATACAAGATAGCATCAGAAGCCAAAACATTTGATAAGGCAGCAATAGTTATAGCAGCGGCTGCTAGCAGATGCATATAGTACAGTTAAGGTGTGTCAGCTTTTACAATACAAACTCACTATTTGCTGGGTTTTTACAAATGCAGCTTAAAAATCATCCCCAGGCTGAAACTTAGAAGATAAGGTCTTGAACCAAGACTAAATTCAGGAGAAAGGACAGCTTTGTGCTTAAAGCCCCAGACCAAGTTAGGAAACCTAAGATCTATTGCTGGCCCTACCACACATTTCTTGATTTAAAGGAGGGGAGGTTTTTGTGGCCTGATGTGCTGCGACCTTTGCTTATTACACTAATCATAATGGTCTTAGATGGTGAGCTCTTTGGGACATGAAGTGTCTTTTCATTTTGTGTGTGTGTGTGTGTGTGTGTACATACAGTGCCCAGCACAATGGGATCTCTGATTGAGGCCACAATTAGGCACTACCCTCATATAAATAATGAATAGCAATAGCAGCAATAGTTCAGGAAGGTGTAGAGAGCAGCAAGGGAAGCGGTACAAAGTCTGCTGGAGGGGAAGGGGATGCTGATGAGATTGGAGTATTAATCCTGTCCTAGGGTATGGACATTTGCTGCTTAATACTTATTTTATACCCAAACATTAGCAGTAATCATAACAATGTGGGCCTTCTCGGGTGTTTATTTAGGGGCTGAAGAATGTTTTCAGAATCCTCAGAATAGTTTCAGGAAAAGATCAAAAAGATATGGATAGGGTTGGCGCCAAAATTAAACTGCTTTCTTAAAGAGAGAGAGAGAGAGAGAGAGAGAGAGAGAGAGAGAGAGAGAGAGAGAAGAGTCATGCTGGTTTAGTGCTAATTTCTTTCCTCTTGGCTGGGCTGACTCCCATGTGGGTGCAGCTCTTGGCAGGTCGCCCAGCAGCGTAGGTGTTATTCTCAGAACTAAAGTTCAGGGCTGCCAGATGAGCCATATCACCTACATAGGGAACTTTGTCCTTTAAGCCTACAAATGATTTGCTTCACTGGGACAAGCACAAATGTTCTCTGTGAGCCCTTATAAAACAAAAACAGAAAGGCTTTGTCTTGATAGCAGGTGAAGTTTATTTTATTCAGACCTGTTCACTGCCAGAGATGCAAATGTCGAAAACATGAGTGTACACCTGTACAAGATAGGGTTATGTGACACTTACAAACAGGTTAAAGCAGGCCAAAGGGGAAAGTGTGAGCTCACTGCAGACTGTCATTTGGAACAGCTTATAGGGGTTTTGATCATTAGCATTCTGGCAGACAATCATTCTGTAAAAGTAGTGGGACCTGGCCACGGCCCTCCCTGTGTTTGTTCTGCTCTATGCTGTTCACTGTTGTAGCGGCTGTAGATTACAAGTTCTTTGGAACCAGGACTTGGATGTTTGTTCATCACATTTTACACCACTTTGTACATCTATGAGACTATATAACTAGGCAATAAAAATAGTAATGTGTCATTCCACAATCATATTGCATCATGTTGTGGCATCACCATTTGAGGCATATCTAAGGAAGATATGCACTACCACAGCTGTCGGGAAGAAAATTGAGCCACACTCCTTCAGATTAAGCAGAAGTAAGTAGGAAGTACACAACATGCACCATTTATGGAGAGGAAGAAGGTGGAGCTCTGCCTACTGTAACTTCAGTTTACCTGTCTGGATTTTACAAGCTCACAGGGACTGAGTCATTTCATTCAGTTATCTACCATGATTCATTACTAGCAAGGCCTAGGCAGGATCTCGCTTCTCTTTACATGTTTGCAATGGAAAGTGCAGTATATTTTCAGCTGAACTGAAACCTGGCCTCCCTGTGTTTTGAGGGTGCAAGTGGCACAGGCAAAATTTGGGCCAACGTATCTGCAGTCACAAAATTAACTTTTACAATAGTCACCACAATTTGGAAGGCACTGGAAAAAGGTGGTGCTCGGATCTAATAGAAGTTGATTTAGGCTTCACCCTTACAGTAAAGTTTTACCATTCCCCTCTCCACTTTATAGGCACTGTTGGCTTAAAATATGGTTTGTAGCCACACAGCACACTGCTAATAATTTGTTAACTGGTGAATCTTACTTCTCCTTGTGCTGTCCCTGCTGTGTTATTCAGTGATCACTCTAGGCCCAAGATACTTGAAAAAGATATTTATTCACTGAGTGACCCAGTTCCAAATTGTCTCTGAATGACAAATCATGGGCTTCCGCAGCACCCCTGCCACAGCCTTCCTGTCTGGGAAGCTATAGCCCTTAAAGGTAGTTCTCAATACCACAGCTGCTAGCTGCAGCCATGCTAAACGGCTTGGTCCCTGGTCAGGCACAAAAATATTTTGATATGTCACTGGTCCCCCCAACCTTCCCATTTTATCTGGAAAAGCCAGTCATCCTTCTTCCCATAGCTCTGAGAGTTTAGACATCCCACAATGCACTTTCACACAAGATAAGCATTCCAATATTATGTGCCTGGCCTCTGGGGACATCTCCGCCCTGTATGTAAACAATCCCACAGGGCTTTTCTAGATGCATCATCCATAAGATAGATGAAGGGTGGTTTAAAACTCCCAGCACTTTCTTTTGCTGGATATGCATTTGTGATGCCCAGCCTCCTATCTAAGAAAGAAGCCATAGTGATAAATCTCCAATTGGTTCAAAGCACAGCAGCCCATCTACTCAGCAATGAACATGGCCCCTCTGTGCTCCACTCACTGTCCTGGCTCCCCATTTCACGCAGAGTACAATTTAAGATTACTATGCTGATATCCGAAGCCTTCCATGGCTCTCTGAGATAACTCCTTTCTGCTCCAATGGAGTGTAGCTGTCATAGAAAGTGATGCTGTGGAGGGAAACTGATGACTGACATGGAGAGGTTTATGAATGTGGCAGGAGGCAGAACTTTCCGGAGAACTGGACATACACTATGGAACTTGCCACCATATGAGATTAAAAGTACCATGGACCTCACCACTTTCAGAACTAAAGGAAAAATTCATTGTTTCACTTAATTTTCCTTGAATTTCTTCACGTATCCCCTCACACAAACATATCCATGCACATAAACAAACTTTTAAAAAACCCTGTAAACTAATCCAGCTATTTCTTCTAAAGGCTGGAAGGACAAAAGAGAGAAGCTATTGTTGTTACTTCTGCTTTTAAATACTTGGGAGGTGTATCTCCTACCCATAATCCCAAGTGACGGGGGGGGGAGGGCGGGCGTGTGAATACCTAAAGTCTTTAGCCCAAGTTGCTCCTGGCAGGTACTATTTAACAGCTGCTCAGAATGCACTCATGAAACCATGGTAAGAGAGCTAGGTGCAAAACCATGGCTGTGACAATAGAGAAGTTGTGTGCACACAAAGTTGTGTAAATTATTATGCTGACTGTGTCTCTACAAAACAACAGTATTGTGGTTGTAACTGCAGCATCCGTGGGTCTATAAACTCCAGCACAGAGTGAATCCCTAGGCTGGCAGAAAGCCTGTTATTTTTGAGGGATGCTTTGAAGTAGCCTAGGGCTTGGGAACTTTTGGACTTGTGACTAAAGAGGCATGCTTGTTATTTCACTCCTTTAATTTATTTGGAAACATTTTCTAATAAAACCTTAAAGGAAAAATAGTTTCTGTTTGAGGCTAATTGTATTTGGAATCTGAGGAGCAGCTCACAAGAGTTATTCCAAAGTTTAAATATTGTAGCATTACAATATGTTGTGCAATAGAAGCTGTTAATATAAAGGAAGTTGATTCTCTATGAATGCAGCAGTTGTGTATTCATTCATGGTCTATCACTATTTCTTCTGGCTAGTTCTTCCCTCCTCTTTCTTCTCTCATGTTGGCAAGGAGAGCCTGTAGCCAACATTTTAAAACATGGTTGCCTAAAGTTAGGCACCACTTTTTAGCATTTGATTTTCAGGAATGTTGAGAACCCAGCAGCTGCCGCTGAAGCCAATGGAAGCTGCTAGGTGTTGGGCATTTTGGCAAAATCAAGTCACTTCTTTAAGCTCCTAAAATAAGGATTTAGGAGCCTGACTTTAGGTTCCCAATGATTAGCTTTGGCCCTGATTTTCAGAAGTGCTCAGAAGCGACCATAAAAGTCAGTGAAAATGAGGCCCACTTTTTAGGTGTCTAATTGTGGTCCTGGGAGCCTAACTTTAGGCATCCATTTTTGAAAATGTTGGCCTACTGTATGAAGGAGTCTACCCATGTCTTTCATTTATCACACAAACAACAATGTTTAACAGTATGGTTTTGCTTTGCTGTATGTGCATTGGTGTAGCAGGGTGGTTACCCCGCTCCTGCCCTGAAGGGCTTAAAACAGCCCTGGGAGTGGACTATGGCAGGAGAAAGGCGGGGCTGATTGGAAAGCAGCTACAGCTGTGGCTGGCTTAATGAAGGCACAGCTGGCCCTTTAAGAGGGCTGGGGCCAGAAGTCAAGACACACTCTCTCTAGCTACATGGAAAGAGGAGGATGAGGACGAGGACCACGACCACCACCACGACCTGGTTGCCTGGGAAGCTGAGCAGGGTAACTAGACTGGAGCAGGGCTGGGGGAAGGCCAGAGGAGCTAGAGAGCTCCAGCCTGGAAACCCCCCAGGCTTCAGGCCTGGGGTAAGGCCAGTTAGGTACTGGGTCTGCAGGGGGCAGCCCATGGGTAGGCAGAAGCAGCAGGTCCAAACCCCTCTTGCCTATGATGAGTGGCTTTTACACTGCAGTCTGCCCCAGTGAGAGGAGGCTAGATGGTAACTGGCAGTAGCCCATGACTGAAGCAAAGTGGAGATAGAGGATTGGGGGTTCCCCAGAGAGGGGAAACCCATAGAAACTGGTGGTGGTATTGCCAGGGGGAAGTCCCAAGGTAAAGGGGCACTGGGGTCCAGAAGGGACACGGGGGGCCAGCAGCAGTGGGACACTGGCTGACAGAGGGTGTTCTGGAGGCTGGAAATGCTAATTCCCTGAGATGACCAGCAGAAGGCACTGCAGTGAGTCACGCACTGTCACAGTCAGTAATATAAAATCCTCATCCCACCATTCATTTTGAGCACTCTTCATGGCTGGAGGCATTTCTCTCCTTCTTGTTTTTGATCTCCCCAAGACTGTTATTCCTGCAGCAGCAAAGTTATCTGTCCTTTAAGGCTAGCATTTGGTAATCCACAATATCCATGATTCATAATGAAATTGGCTTCAGTCCTAAGGAGTTTAATGGTTGCTTCAAGCCAGCACAACTAGCAGCTTTGGCATGAAGGAGTTGCAACCCCTCCTTGAAGTGATCATGTCTGAAGTACTAGACAAACTGGATAGCTGGGGAAAACCATTTAAAAAAAAATGCCTACTACAGTGCTGTATAAATTAGCATGTGCTTTCATCTGAACCTACACATTAAAATGAGCAGTTGGTAGTTCAGCAATTGCACGGGCTGTAAAATTAATCCTACAGTTAGTCTTGAGTCTAAGTTCAGTGCTGTATCCGTTCTTCCCCAAAGTTTGGAGGGTGAGGACAAAGAGTTGCTGTTTCACCCAATTTAGCAATCGTTCTGTGTTGTGAAGTTCAAAGCCAGGTCTGGATCTGAACTTCCTCAAATTTCAGGGGAAAAGTGGTCAAATCAGTGTGTCACTTTGGGCTCTTCTCCAATTACCGTTATAGAAAAGCCATTCATTACATTTTCTTTCTCATTAAACATAGCGTTTAATGAGAGAGAACTGTAGCGTTTTTAGTTTTCTCTCTCATAATTAAGAAAAACGTAGTATAATACCATCATGCTCTTTGTCAATGGGAACTGAATATAGAAGCGTGAGGTTCTACATTGTGAGCTAAAGGCCATCACTGCCAAGGAACATTGAAGTCAGTTATGTCCCACATGAGTGCAAGGATCGATCTCTGCAAAGTCCCCAGTTCTGCAAAGAGCTCAGTCCCCTAATCCAATGGTGGATTATGCCCTCTGCAGCTCCAGCGCAGATAACACACACTGAACAGTACGTTACAGAAGAACACCTTCATTATAACAAGATAAAAATGCTAGCCTAGATTCTTAACTTAAGTGTCTGTAGGAACGGGAACTTGGTAACTAATTTTTTGATTAAAGATAAACACAATTGTTGACAGTACGTTACATACAATTACATCAACTAAATGTATAGTAAAAGAATGTTAAGTAGACCTGGTCAGAAAAATTTAGATGGAACCTTTTTCCATTGGACAATGCTCATCCATCAAAATGCTTCCTTTAAATCCTATTGATTTTTGATACAAATCCTTTTTGGAGAAAAACCTGGGGGAAAATAGTTCTAATAATATCTAAAGGTCCTGTTTCAACATTTTCAGAACAAAATATTTTGATTTTTTCAATCTAGAAAAGACTTATCATTTTAAATTCTGTTTATAATATAATACAATATAAAAAGTAAAACCCCAAACATGTTAATAAATTAAAAATGAAAGTTTCAGAATTTTCCTTCAGAGAGAACTTTGACATCGTTGAGTTTTTGGTTTGATTCAGAACAAAGCCAAATTTCAAAATCTCAAACCTTTGCAAAATATAATTTCTGTCCTGTGAACAGCTCTAATATTATGGTTGCAGAGTCAAGGACTCCAAAGTTAGAAAATGTCAGGATAAATGTTGCCCATGCAAACTTAATTCAGCTCCTTGTGCATAAACATTATGATACAGTCTTTAACTACATGACCAGATATCATTTTTCCCACAGGACTCCTGCCTGCCTTGTTCAGTGTACAGGATAGACCATGCTCAATGAATGAGCAGCTAGTATTTCTTTTTATTCTCTCCCTTCAGCGTGTGTTCCTAAGCCTTATTTCCTGCTCACCATCCAAAGCTTGCACTGAATACACAATTACTGATTTCCTGAGATGCTCTCGTTGCAGTATTTTAGACAGAGAACCTCAAAGGTATTTAAGCTCCCAACTTCAAGTGAAATAGATGTAAGTTAGGAGGCTAAATACTATTGAGGATTTGGACTAAGTTCTTTATGAACATTGTGAAGATTAATGCCCCTGGGAGGTGAGGTTTGTATTATCCTCCTAATGTTCCACATAGGGAACTCAGGGAGAGAGACCAAGGCAAAATTGGCCAAAATGTTAGCTAGTGTTGGATGCCCTATGTTAGAAACCATGGACTGATTTTTCTGAATACTCATCATTTTGCAGCACTTTATATTCAGAGCAGAGCTCCTGCTGATCTCAGTTGGAGCTATGGGTTCTCAGTGCTTCTGCAAATCAGACCTCAGGTTATCTCAAGCTGGGTAGTCAGAAAATAAGGAACACACAAACAGTGACCACCTGTGGAAAGTATGCTTTAAGTGACTGTTTCCATATCACACATGAACTCTGTGGCAGAGGCAGGGATAGAATCCAGTTCTCAAGGTCAGTATTCCAACATTCTTAACCACAATACTGTTACCCTTTTTTAGCCTGAATGATTATTTTCCATTATGAAGAGAAATCTATAATAATCAAGTATTTCTTTGATGCAATCCTGTTTATTTACAGAGGATGTACTAAGTCCTGTTTCTGTGAACACAGCAGAATCAAACAAGAGGAGACAATTTCTTTGCTCACAGGGTCAAACCTCTTTCCAGTCAGCACCCTTCTACCATATAATACCCAGCAGCTGTGTTTGCATTCAGATCCCTGCAAAACCACTACACCCACATAGCTCAGCTTCTGATCAGCCTTGCATATGGTCTGTGTTTTGGGTGGTGGTTTCTATTGTTTCAGCTATCTTACTCCCAAAAGGAGCTTAGTTGCTGCTTACATTTATTCTGAATGAAGGGCAACTGTCATGCTCTGTAGCTTGTCAGATTTCACCCAATCTCCACCACAACGCTATCCTTTCTCTTCCTGCCTCTTTCACCACACAACTCCCAACTTGTTGAAACAGAGCTCCTAAAGAAAATGCCCTCCTCTATTACACACAGTGACTCGTTCCTAGAGTACCATCCATCCTCTGCACTGAATGGGACTGAGTCCTGTGGAAAAAATAGCATTTGATCATGTAATTAAAGACTGTATCAAAGCATATGCACAAAGAGGCTGAAATGAGATTGTACAGCAGCCTTGACCCTGATATTTCCCAACAGCTGGGTGCTTGACTTTACAAGGTTTTTTTAACTTTGCTTGGGATGTAATGTATCTGTATTACTTAAGTAAAAAATTTCTGCCAAAGTGTTTCTACTTCTGCATGCAAAGCTTAGACTGGTGTTTGATTTAGGAAGCACAATCCCTTCATTAATTAAGCAACCCCAGCCTACACTGGGCCACATGCATCTATTTAAATTCATCTGTCACTCAAGGAACACCCTGTTGAACTGTATAGAATCATAGATTATTGGCAGTGGAAGGGACCTCAGGAGATCATCTAGTCCAACCCCCTTCTCAAGGCAGGACCAATCCCCAAATGGTCCCCTCAAGGATTGAGCTCACAACCCTGTGTTTAGCAGGCCAATACTCAAACCACTGTGCTATCCCTCACCCTTGTAACATAACATGATACTTTTATATTATTCTCACTGAAGCTGGTGGGTGTAACTACTGAGTGTCATTCAGGATAAATGTAAGTAACAATCAAGTTCCTTTATGGAACCAGATAGCTAAAATAAACACTTACAGTGGTATTAGCCTCAGATCACTGCACTGTAGCATTTTACTACATCACCAACATAACAGCAGCTAAAATCAGAACCTGTCCCTAACACAGAACAACGAATCCATAACCTGTTAGGATTCCTTACTGCCGTTTAAAAGTGACTTTCAAAGGGTTGGTTGGAAAACAGTTCTTCTTTGTAAGATGCCAATAGAATGAAAATATCTTTAGCTGATATTAAATATGTAGTTTCTATGTTTCGAAAGAATCTGAAACATTCACTTTCTCTGATGCAGCAGAATCTGAACCAGATTCTTCTACGAGTAACATCACAAGCAACAGTGTTCAAAGAGCCATTCTTTCCTAAACCTCTATTGGCATTCCCAATTTTCTCAAGTCTTCTCTTTGGTTTGAAATATTTACACTAATCTCAGCCCCCAAGTGAAAATTTCTTTGAAGGTTTTGACCAAAATCAGTCAAACCATTATTAGTTATCTAAAGGTGGGAGGAGGAAGCGTCCCTTATATGGGGGCATGGGAAGGGGAGAGCAAAATGGATTTATGAACTTAGCTAACTCAATCATGAAATCAAGTTACATAGAAATAGAAAAGACCAGTCAGAAGGACTAAACAGAGGGAGAAGGATGAGCAGAAAATGGTTCAAAATATCAGTGTACCATAGTCTAACATTTTGCACTTTTGTTTACATTTTTCAGACTTTTCTTAGAGAGCAATGTATAGGTCCAAAATAATGAGATACCAGGTCTTATGGTATTTCTTCTCCTGAATTGTGCAAGTCCATATCTGAAGTTAAAATGATCCCTAAATATCTGACATTAAAAATACCCTTGAAAATTGTAAGCAAATCCTACAGAAATTTACTCAAATACTGCTATTTTTGGAATTATTCAACTTCCTGTAAAGCAGCCCTAGCTTGATCTGTGCCAGCAGCATGAATTGTTTTTTGCAAGCTCATGTGTAGACAGCAGTAAATTCTAAGGCTAGTTTCAAATTTTCACCACGAAACCACATAAAAAGGAGAGGGTCCGGTTATACTGAATCACAGAGAAATGCTAAGCACCTCAACAGCCACCTACAGTTCCCTCTTCTTTTGTGAACTTCATTGGATAACTCTAGTCCATGGGTCAGCAACCTTTCAGAAGTGGTGTGCCAAGTCTTCGTTTATTCACTCTAATTTAAGGCTTCACGTGCCGGTAACACATTTTAATGTTTTTAGAAGGTCTCTTTCTATAAGTTTATACTATATAACTAAACTATTGTTGTATGGAAAGTAAATAAAGTTTTTGAAATGTTTAAGAAGCTTCATTTAAAATCAAATTAAAATGTAGAGCCCCCGAGACTGGTGGGCAGGACCAAGCAATGTGAGTGCCACTGAAAATCAGCTCGCATGCCACCTTCGGCACCTGTGCCATAGGTTGCCTACCCCTGCTCTAGTCACAAATAAGAATTCCCCAGAGCACTGGGTATTCCGAATGCAGAAGGGGTGATGAGGAGATTACACAGTTATAATCTTCAATAATATATGGGCGTTCTGTTCAATTCACTGTTCTATGGTATTTGTTCTATCACTTACTCCTCCAAAAGGGGATTTTTTTTCCTGTTCACTTGTATTCAACTGGATGCTTTAGCTTCCAAACAAACCGCGGAATCCTTTGTGCCAGCAGCAGTTGTGCTTTACAAGCAGTACTGTAAGCAGTCAGTTCAAAGGATTCTGGGGCTCCAGTGAGATCCAAAGGTATAACTGAGCCAAAATAGGGACTCGTTTTTTAAAGGAAGGGGAAACGGTGGATTGAACTGTGGTGCTGGGGAACATCTGTACAAGAACGACTTCTTGATGAATAACCATGCCAGTGTGAATGTTTTTATGGCCAAGGCCCTTGAGTTGTAGTACCTGCTCAGCCTATACATAACTCTTTGTACCTAACAGTAATGCTATCATTAAGGCCATGTCAGTGTTAGTCAGGACACGCTGTATTTTTTTCTTTAATTTTCATTCTCCGTTTGTGAGGGCTCACTAGCCCTCCTGCCAAAGTTTTTGTTTTGAATCTCAAGATTTAATCAAGGCAAAAACTCAAAGTGAAACTTGTCACTCCTTAGACAAGCTTTGCATTGATTCCACCCAAAAGCAGAGCTCAGCCCGTATTTACTGAAAGGCTGGCAAACCTGGACTGAGTTTTGGGTGACATTAACCAGAATCAGATGAATTTTCAATTAAAAAAAACAACAACAACTTTGGCTGAGCTTTCCCTTCCCAGGGATGCACCCCTGAAGGGAGTCAGTCTGAGAGAAGAGAGAGTACGTACCTAGCTTTTATACAGCAATTTTCATCAGCAGATCTCAAAGCATTTCACAGTCTTGACTGTATTTATCCACATAACACCCCTGTGAGGTATTATAATCAATTTGCCACTCTGTGTTTCTGTTCTCCATTTGTAAATTTGACTTGCCCCAGGAAATTCGAGGCAGAGCAGGGAATTAAACCTAGGTCGTAAGTCCTAGGTTACTACCCTAACCACTGGACTGTCCTTCCTCTCCTGATGAGGTCCTCATTGTGAAGGAGGGTTTGCCATTACTTTCTGTGTGTGACTCATTACTAGAGTGTTAGCAGGAAACTGTATAAAGAGGATAGATTCTTCAGTGGAGATGCAGGGGACCTCTGTTCTCAGACTGGCTTGTGGCAAAGACTGGTATTGTTGATAAACTGAGTAATGTATTTTGCTCTTTGCTCATTTTTGTTTTGGTCCTTCCTCCCAGGTTTTGGGGTGAGGAGGGAGTATGCAGAAATAAGTTAACCTTATTCTTTCCCAGTCTGTCTGGAGCACCTGTGTTATTCCTTACATGACAATCCAGCCACTCAGGGTCTTTGACAAACGGACACCATGGAAAAAGTCATACAAAGGGAGACTTACTTTTTGCAGGTGGTCTCCATTGTTCTCTCACCATCCCATGGACCTCCCACCATCACCTGCCTTCTCCTAACCTTGACTGGCCTTCTTCCCATCCCTAGCCCGCCCACTCCCCTATTTGTATATCTCTACCCTGCAGAGAGCCTGCCAGGAGGCCCTGGGAAGGAGATAGTGCTGGGGAGGGGCTGCCTTTTCCCTAGATCTTGCTCCCCTCCTCTACTTACACAGGGCAGGGGAGATACACTGGCAGACAGCTACCTCTGTGTGTGGATCTCCCTGAGGTAGGGGCTGCCTCTTCCCTAGATCTTGCTCCCCTCCTCTACTTACACAGGGCAGGGGAGATACACTGGCAGACAGCTACCTCTGTGTGTGGATCTCCCTGAGGTAGGGGCTGCCTCTTCCCTAGATCTTGCTCCCCTCCTCTACTTACACAGGGCAGGGGAGATACACTGGCAGACAGCTCCCTCTGTGTGTGGATCTCCCTGAGGTAATCAGGGCCTTTACCTTTAGAAGATTCCATATTTCAATTATAATGATTTTCTGTGGGTAGAAATTTAGTCAACTGCATAAACTCTCAGCTCAGAAGATTTTAAAAGCCTCTCTAGCTATTTATAAGGTAGGCAAATCTGAGAAACTGACTTAAGACGAACAAGGCCAAGTCAATGGCCTTGGCACTGATAGGCCAGCAGGGAATGGAGCCTGCTACAACCCTGAGTTCGACATTCACTACTGCATCTTTCAGAAACCTTACACGCCTCACTCACATTATTTCTAAGGCTAGGCAAGGCTGAGAATGCTGGTGCACCAAAACATGTAGTGAGGTAAAATTTTTATTTATGAGCATACACAGTATTGTTCATTTTGACTCCATTCAAAACACTGGGGGATAGTAAACAGAGTTTGAAAAATGTTTTCAAATTTCTGAGAACAATGGAGACTATATTTAAAAAGAGAATATTTTAAAAGGACCCCACAGAGTCCACAGTGGGGGACTGTCTCATGCTGCCTTTACTGCATTTTTTTCTTCCAATCAGTGTTGCCAGCTCTTATGATTTTAGTGTGGTATTTAGCACTTTTCTTAAGGCCCCAGGTTGAAGAATTGTTTGATTACTGGGAAATCCCAGCTTTCATTTTTAAAAAGTAAGTTTCCAGCCCTCATGGTTGCAGAGAAAAGCTTGACAATGTGACCTGAGTGCATCCAAAAGGCTCTGAAATTGGAAAAGAAATAAAAAAAACTTGGCATATATTCTTCTTTAAAAAATCTTATTTTTAAGCCAATCTCATGATTTTCTGGGCCCAGTTTATGATTTTTGGATGTCTAGGGCTGCCAGTAACATTTCCACCAAAACCATCATGAATATAAGTCTTTTGTTATCATCAAGCTTTGCTAAAGCAGTAGCTTTTGGGGATGCTAAACAGAGACCAGAGCCACATTGTATTACTTGGTGGTAGAGTACTAGTACAAAGAAAATCCCTTGCAAGGAAATCCCTTGAAAATCACCTGCAATGAGCTAACTATCTAGGATTTAGACAATATGCAACAGCTGCCTAACCCAAAGCCCATTGAGGTCTATGGGAGCTGAACAGACAAATAGGGTGGGAGGAGGATGGTGGGATGGCAAGGTAAAATGGAGGGAGAGATGTGATTGCACTGACAAATAGTCACATGTGGTCCCAGCCTAACCAATGAGGTTTGATACCATTTTAGAAATGGGGTGGGGATGGTGACTGGAGTTTGTCCAGTGTAATTACCCACCATAGACTATTCTTCCTCCCCATTCCTGGAACACGGTATACTAATCTACATCTTTAAAGGAAAAGATTTACGTTCCTTATGTCGTCAGCATATTACTTTCCTTTCATGCCAAAGCCCACAAATCCTTCCTGGTCTGTATATATCTAAGCATTACTAAAATAGAAACTACTTTTCCAGTTACACTCCTCTCTCCCCTGTAACAAAAAGAAACACAAGCCTTTTTAAAAGGTTGGGTGCATGTTTGCTTTTCACTCATTATGAGTGCCTTACTCCTTCATGTCTGACGCTCATGAGTAAGCTTGTCACTGTAATACATGGAAATAAAGTGTGCAACACCCCTCAAAGATATGCATCCTTCCTCTCTAACCACATGGTTTCATGTGTGCCTGAGCACAGAGATATCATTAGTCACCATCGAGCTTAGTGGTCATCTACCATGCTTATTCTGAACTGTTTGCACCTTGCTCTGTCACCACCCCCACAAAACATCTACCTCTTGCAGTCTGACATGCTCCTTCACTGAAACCATCATTTCCCTCACATTGTCCATGAAGTGAAGCACCTCGTCCCTGGATCCATTACCAGACTCTTCATTGGATGAGGGTAATTAACCACTGGAACAATTTACCAAAGGTCATGGTAGATTCTATTACTGGCATTTTTAAATCAAGGTTGGATGCTCTAGGAATTATTTGGAGAAAGTTCTATGGCCTGTGTTACAGAGGAGGTCAGACAAGATGATCACAATGGTCCCTTCTGGCCTTGGAATCTATGAATTTCCACTATAGCTGATCAGAAAATTATTTATTTTTCTTCACATTTTTTCAGGTTTTAATAAAACCAAAACCATTCTCCATTTTCAGCCATCGAAAACTGAGAGGCTCTGGTTTTTGGCAACAAACTCTGTTTCGGGGGGTGGGGGGAGGATTTTTTTTTAAACACAAAGTGGATTTTTTTCCCATGAAAAATTCCATTTGAGTAACAAGCCATTTTAGGTCAATAAAATGCTTCAATAGAGATTGTTCAACTGGCTGTAGTTTCCACTGTATTTTCACCAGTCTGGACAGTTCACTTCACTCCCTAATCACTCTCCCATGCCTACCCTTTCAGTCGACTCACATTCTGGAGAGAGAAGTTTCCACTAGCTTCAGTACTACCTTACTGACCAATTTCAGTCTCATTTCCTGCTCTCACTCCTTTTCTTAATAAACTAAAGCATTATTAATTTTATCCAAATACCGTAAAGGATTACAAGAAACAAAAGGCATGCTTACATCGTTCACTTATTTTAGCAAGTTCTGATAACCAAGTATATGTTTGTATTTGAGACCCAGTTTGGTTACTTACAGAGTATTTGCATTGTCTCTGTTCAGCACCAATACAGTCAAAGGGATGTGAATGTTCCAGTTGCTCCTTTTAATCGGCTCTGATAGAGGATTTAACACTGTCCACTCATTCCCCCTCTATTATGGAATATAATGTCCTTACCCACAGGAAAGAGCGGAGGGATCTTTTCATTCAGGGATGTCTCCCTGCTAACTTTAAACTTGATGTCAGTTCTATCTCACTTGATTTGCTCTCCGATCCTACTAGAGTCCCTTGACTATACAATAGTTTCCTGCTGCTGAAATAGAACAAAGACTGATGTCCTGTTTCTGAGTGAAAAATTTCTTTTTGTGCCATCTCTCTGATTTCCCTAATACTATCCTCAAAGATGATCCACAAATTGGAAATTCAATTTTTCTTCAGAAGTAGGTGCTGAATCCCTATTATAACCAATCTAAAGCAGTGGTCATCATTAAAAATAAATATTTGTCTACAGTCACCACATCATGGTATTGGAGGTACTGCAGCATAGCTCTACTTTTTAGAACAGGAAGTAATTGTCACTCAGATACCGTACATTTGTCTTTACCTCTCAGCTGAATTGTACTAATCAAGAAGCAGCTCTGTGTAACTCAAAAGCTCGTCTCTCTCACCAACAGAAGTTGGTCAAATCAAAGATATTACCTCACCCACCTCATCTCTCCAACCTGTTCTTTTGGCATTTTAGAATCCTGTGGCACCTTATAGACTAACAGACGTTTTGAAGCATGAGCTTTCGTGGGTGAATACCCACTTTGTCAGATGCATGTAGTGGAAATTTCCAGGGGCAGGTATATATATGCAAGCAAGAAGCAAGCTAGAGATAACAAGGTTAATTCAATCAGGGAGGAGGAGGCCTTGTTCTAGCAGTTGAGGTGTGAAAACCAAGGGAGGAGAAACTGGTTTTGTAGTTGGCAAGCCATTCACAGTCTTTGTTTAATCCCGAGCTGATGGTGTCAAATTTGCAGATGAACTGAAGCTCAGCAGTTTCTCTTTGAAGTCTGGTCCTGAAGCTTTTTTGCTGCAGTATGGCCACCTTAAGATCTGCTTTTGCGTGGCCAGGGAGGTTGAAGTGTTCTCCTACAAGTTTTTGTATATTGCCATTCCTAATATCGGATTTGTGTCCATTTATCCTTTTCCGTAGAGACTGTCCAGTTTGGCCGATGTACATAGCAGAGGGGCATTGCTGGCATATGATGGTGTATATTACATTGGTGGACATGCAGGTGAATGAACCGGTGATGGTGTGGCTGATCTGGTTAGGTCCTGTGATGGTGTCACTGGTGTAGATATGTGAGCAGAGTTGGCATCGAGGTTTGTTGCATGGATTGGTTCCTGAGCTAGAGTTACTATGGTGCGGTGTGTAATTACTGGTGAGAATGCGCTTCAGGTTGGCAGGCTGTCTGTGGGTGAGGTCTGGCCTGCCACCCAAGGCCTGTGAAAGTGTGGGATCATTGTCCAGGATGAGTTGTAGATCCCTGATGATGCATTGGAGGGGTTTTAGCTGGAGACTGTATGTGATGGCCAGTGGAGTCCTATCCTATCCCACAACTGGATATCCTATCCTATCCTATCCCACAACTATTTCAAATTTGATGACAATATATATCTCCAGATCAGTGACACCACTATGGGCACCCGCATGGCCCACAATATGCCAATATTTTTATGGCCGACCTGGAACAACGCTTCCTCAGCTCTCATCCACTCACGCCCCTTCTCTACCTATGCTACATTGATGACATCTTCATCATCTGGACCCATGGGAAGGAGGATCTGGAAAAATTCCATCACAATTTCAACAGCTTCCACCCACCATCAACCTCAGCCTGGACCAATCTACACGGGAGGTCCACTTCCTAGACACCATGGTGCAAATAAGTGATGGTCACATTAACACCACCCTATACCGAAAACCTACCGACTGCTATGCCTACCTTCATGCCTCCAGCTTCCATCCCGGGCGCACCACATGATCCATTGTCTACAGCCAAGCACTTAGGTACAACCGCATCTGCTCTAACCCCTCAGACAGAGACCAACACCTACAAAATCTCCACCAAGCATTCTCAAAACCACAATACTCGCACGAGGAAATAAGGAAACAGATCAACAGAGCCAGACATGTACCCAGAAGCATCCTACTGCAAGACAAACCCAAGAAAGAAACCAACAGGACTCCCAGCTAAAACGTCTCCAGTGCATCATCAGGGATCTACAACCCATCCTGGACAATGATCCCACACTTTCACAGGCCTTGGGTGGCAGGCTAGTTCTCGCCCACAGACAACCTGTCAACCTGAAGCGCATTCTCACCAGTAACTGCACACCACACCATAGTAACTCTAGCTCAGGAACCAATCCATGCAACAAACCTCGATGCCAACTCTGCTCACATATCTACACCAGTGACACCATCACAGGACCTAACCAGATCAGCCACACCATCACCGGTTCATTCACCTGCACATCCACCAATGTAATATACGCCATCATATGCCAGCAATGCCCTCTGCTATGTACATCGGCCAAACTGGACAGTCTCTACGGAAAAGGATAAATGGACACAAATCCAATATTAGGAATGGCAATATACAAAAACTTGTAGGAGAACACTTCAACCTCCCTGGCCACACAAAAGCAGATCTTAAGGTGGCCATACTGCAGCAAAAAAGCTTCAGGACCAGACTTCAAAGAGAAACTGCTGAGCTTCAGTTTATCTGCAAATTTGACACCATCAGCTCGGGATTAAACAAAGACTGTGAATGGCTTGCCAACTACAAAACCAGTTTCTCTTCCCTTGGTTTTCACACCTCAACTGCTAGAACAGGGCCTCATTCTCCCTGATTGAACTAACCTCATTATCTGTAGCTTGCTTCTTGCTTGCATATATATACCTGCCCCTGGAAATTTCCACTACATGCATCCGACGAAGTGGGTATTCACCCACAAAAGCTCATGCTTCAAAACGTCTTAGTCTATAAGGTGCCACAGGATTCTTTGCTGCTTTTACAGATCCAGACTAACACGGCTACCCCTCTGATACTTGGCATTTTAGCCACTCTTTTTAATTACTTGCACAGTTTCATAAACGTCAAATCTCCATGACTTATTTCCAAAGCTACAAATCAGTTATACTCTCCTCATCAATTATAAACTCCCTTCCTAGCTGCCACTATCGAGAGTAAGACTAATGGCAGTCTAGCTATTAACTGGATCAGACCTTTTCATTCTGAAGGTCCCTCTAGATCAGGCTTGTGGGGGATATTCAACTGTTTCTTCAGAAAACTTAATTTCCATTTTCTTATTTGCAGATCATATTTTACTCAGTCCTTAACTTTCTTTCCGAGGCCAGAAATCTTGGAGTCATCCCCAAATCCTGCACTCTTTCTCCCCCCGCCCCATAATTCTGCAATCTGCCTGTCACTAGTACAAGGTCAGTACCCTTATGCAGCCTCATTGTTATGTTCTCTTCAGGAAATCCTTACTCCAGTCTTAATCACATCACACCTGGACTATTGTGATTCCCTTCTTCTACTATCTCCCTAAGCCCCTATTTGCTACAGAGCAGGAGACCTAAAGTGCTATAACCAGACTGCTCTCTGAGCCAGAAAGTTGAAATGTATCTGCCATCCATCTCTACCTTCATTCCCTTGTCAAGTCCAGCTGCAATTGTACTGAATAAAACACATCATGCCAGGAAGAACACCTGCCAGTTACACACATCTCTACAGATACAGTCACTTTGGCTCTCTGATGACCAGCCTGGGTGGATAATTGACACAAAATGACTTTTAATGGGTTGAGTAGAGGTACCAAGTCGTAATTAGAAATTAATAAATACATCCTGGCAGACAGCTGGAGTGAAGTCTTCTGATACTCAGTGGCAGTAAAGCTCTGACTCAAACCATTCATTATCCTAGAAAAGTCTTAAGGAGCTATAATAAGTACCCTCTCAATGCCATGTGCCATGCATTTCTCGTTACTGCTAGTGTGTAGCATGACTAATCCACCAGGTGCCCCGCCTGTAACACTGATCTCTATACCTAACTGTTAATTGTGTATTGGCATGGACAACACAGCAACACATGGACATTTCACAGACTGAAAAAATCCACAGCAATATTTGCACATATGTAGGTACAGTGAGCATAATGTTATGACAGCTGCTTCAATGAGATTGGATATGTCCAATGCCAGATTACACTTAGCATGTGAGTGGATAGTAAAGAAGAAGGAAAGAACAAGGAACCTTTGCCCACCCCTACACTCATCAACTCCCTGCACTCTCCAGAGCACAGGAGCAGTCCCCACGATAGAGCCCCCCAGGCCTTAAAAGAGGAGCAAGTGTTGCACTCCCTGAGACATTGTACCTCTGTGAGGCACAAATCCTTCTAGAGCTCCCTGCTCCTCCCATCCCAGAGCACAGCATCTCTCTGCACTTCCCCCACTGCAGGCAAGTGCCTAAAAGGCACAATCCAGGCCACCATATTTTACAATACTGGTGGTGGGAATTGGCATAGAATTTTTTTTTCCCCTCTGGAGTGCTAAAAGCTGGACAGGTACTTAAGGGTGAGTGAATACAGGGGAGAAGGGGATTGTTGATTCTAGTCTGAGAGTTGTAAGCAAACGGAAAGCATGGAAAGGTTGTAATACTCCATATATCTATAGGTATGAATACAAACCCAAAACCAAGTTCTGGTTTAAAGTGCAAAAAGCACTATGTTACCAATAAGGTTTTGGAACACCAAAATCCAGCACTGGGTTGCTCCATCTCCAGATTAAGTATTTTTGACTTATGAAAGAAATGGATTGCCAAATGGGAGAACATTCACCTACACAGTCTCACTGAAAAGACTGACAAGTCCCTTATTTCTAACCTCCTGGGGCCTGACCTGCAGCTCTTACTCCTAAGAGCAATCCCAATGAACCACTTAACTACTAGGGTGATTAAGGCAAACCCAGATCTGGTTTCAGTCACTGAAAACAGGAAGAGCACACTGCCAACAATATTACAATCTTTCAATCACTCTGGTTTGGAAACCTACACAAAACAGCTATGATTCAACACTTTATCGCTGTATTTTTATTAAGAACTGTTCTTCATTTCACATAGGGGAAAAACAGTTGGAAAGGATCAGGGCCAGCTCCAGGCACTAGCTGAGCAAGCTCATACTTGGGGCGGCTGATTCTAGGGGGCGGCATTCTGCCCAATCCTAGGGCAGCACGGCTGCTTGTTTGTTTGTTGCTCTGGCTGCCCTGTAGGAGGCGGCAGCACGGAGGAGGGGAGCGCCCTGCAGCAAACTGGGCAGGGCAGCCTGCATCCTTCCCTCCCCGCCGACCGGAGCAGAGCGGAGGCCTCTCGGCAGGGGGTGCAACGGTTGGGGCTGCAGGACAAGTGCCCCACTGAAGCGCTGTCCGCCCTCCTTCTCTCTCCCCCCGCTTCCTCCCCCACAATTAGACCGGGCATGCACTCTGCAGCACAGGGAGTCCCCCTGCCTCTAGCTGCCCTGTAGGGCTTTTTGTTTTGTTTTTTCCCCCGCTTTGCCAGCTGCAAATTGTTTCTCCCCTTGCCCCCCAGCTTTGCGGCTCCAGCTGCACCGTTTTTGTTTTGTCCCACCCCCACCCCGCTTTGCCGCTCCAGCCCCAAAGTGTTTTTGTTTTTGTTTTGTTCCCTGCTTTGCTGCTCCAGCCGCGCCCCCCCCCCCCGCCCTTTTTTTTCTTTTCTTTTTGCTTGGAGCGGCAAAAAAGCCAGAGCCGGCCCTGGAAAGGATCTACTACAGCAGTCAACCTTACTATTATTGTAGACAATATGAATGCCGCTAACTGCAAGCATTCAAACCATGACTTGTGCTCCCCAGAATCACAAGACTGACTTTAAAATTATGAGGTTTTAAAAATAATAAATGTTGGGTTTTTTTTATTTGCCTTCTGGTTTTTGAGCCTTTGAGATTTGCATTAGCAAGTTTTTCCCCTACAACCACAAAGGCTAGAAATGTACTTTACATGAGAATCTCAGCTTTCTTTTTTCTTTCTGATCAGCAGACTCCAGGAGCTGAGGACTTATGGAAAAGCGTCAAATACTGAGAGACTTGCAATAAAATCATGAGTTTATTTGATGGCTGCCATTCTAAGGCCCTCCGGAACTAAAGGCATGAGCAGCTACAATCTGAGCTAAAACTCTTTAACTAGGACTGTAAAAGACACATCCTCTGTGGATCAGGCACAGTGGGGGAGATGTAACATACACTTGCCAGTGGGTTAAACAGGTAACAATGAAATACAGTCTCTCTCTGGCTTTTGGGAATTACTAAGGGCCTGAGCCAAAGCTCAGTGAAGTCAATGAAAAGACTTATTGACTTCAATGGATGAGGCTTCTAGCACGGACCTCCTTTCTGGCCCTCTACAACAATATAATCAGATCATAAATGTAAGGAATTGGGGAGCAGCCAGCTGGTGCCTTTGAGTGTTTGAAAATGTAATCATCAGTGCACAGAGATTATGACTTCAACAGAGCTGTGCTGATTTACACCAGCAGAGGACCTGACCCAAGCTGTTTAAAGGCTTTTCTCTTGTAGGGCTTTTATTACAGGCTAGTAGAACCTGATGTTAATTTTATTTTAAAGCTACAATATATATACACACTGATGACTTTCATAATTTTATCTCCACTGCAGCAACCTTAAAACATTCAAAAGACCCTTCTGTAAACTCAGAAACTGAAATATAGAATTATATAATGGAGTTAGCACTGGTTTCCTGGACTCTTATACTGCAGAGATGGAACAGCCACTATGAGTGAACATTTTTAATATGATATTACAGAACTTAAACTGTAAACTCTGTGGGGCAAGGTTTGACTTTTTGTTCTGTGTTTGCACAGTGCCTGTCCCATGACTGGGGCTCTCACGTGCTACTGCAACATAAATATGGCCCCCATCTGTGGCCACTTTTTGACACTGTGTAGCTTTATTTCTGTGCTGAGCATAGCACCTTTCCAAGATCATTCTCATCACAGACATAGCTATAACCCTACAATGCACAGCTGTGTGTCTACAATTAAGTAGTGCCCAGCAAAATGAAGGTCACAATGTTATTCACTTTTTAATACACTAAGGTGAACTGTGGCATCATCATACAGTTTACATTCCCATATTCACTTCTGAACAGAGCCATCAATATTACCTATGAACTTCTAGGTAAAGGATGTACAGCATATGGTGCTATGTTCTAGAAACGATGTCTGCAAAATATCCAATATACTGGACTGTCCACATAAAACTTACTCAGTTTACTAACATTAAAGGCCACATCCTGCTATTGATAACTTACCCTCTCTTTTTCAGGTGTATACATTTCCTAATTAAGGGATAATCAGTGGGAGTTGCACTATATGAATGAATAATCCCATTCAAAGGTGGTGTCATCTTCACTAAGGGTGGCAGCTCAGAGTTACGATGATGTCATCCATGTTGGATTATTCACATGTTTACCAAGTAGGATTATTCACAAATTTAATTGCAATTACTTTGAAAGTTCCCTTGATACGCTTGAAAAAAAATACATATATAAACACACACTATATAAATACTGTGAATAATCTAATATCTTTTGCTTCTTTCACATTCTTGCCCTGATTTCCCCATCTTCATCAGTCCATCACCCAAACCTATGTTCTCTTGAATTTTCACTTTTAGTTTAAAACACCCCAATATGCTGGCACATCCAAGCCTTGTTCAGCCTGGGGAAAAATGGCTATAAAACTTCTTTATGATCCCCTTATCCTGGGGCCATTTGGGGGCAAGTCTGTTCCCAGATGTAAATAAAAGTAGCTTCAAAGCTGCTTTGACCAGCTGTCCTTAGCTGGCCTGTTTTTAAAAAGTTTGCAGAACATTTTATAATTTCATAAAACATTTTATCCTTGTTACTATTTTTTCCCCAAGGGAAATTAAATTAAAACATGTTTTCTAGCTACACCAAAATACGTGCTTTGTGTTTGAAATAATTCCCCTTCCCCCAGCTTTTCCACCTATGGAGGAATTAAAATAATACATACATAGAGTATCGCTGACAAAGGCAAAGGCAGCTGAAACCCAAAGTTCTGTTTCAAGTTCTGTTTGAAATCTAGAACCCGCAGAGCAGCTGGTAAGGCTTATCGCGCTTGCGCGAGAACAAACAGCAGCGTAGCTCTGGTAGCGGCAGCAGACGCATGGCTGAGCTGTGCCAAGTATGTACCTACTGGTTACAGGAGGGTTTGTGCTCAGCATGACTCAACCATGCGTTGCCATTACTCGTGCTACCATGGCTACACTGCTATTTGTTAGCGAGATGAACACTAGCGTGTCTATGTGTGCATGAGCAGGGGAATCATACCCCTAGCTTTGTAGTGCACATGTAGCCTAAATTTAGCAAAATAAGTTTTCCCTCCCTACATTGAGACCCAGATTACAAAGGTACTTAGGAACTTAACTCCCATTGATTTCCTATTTGAAACTCAAATACCTTTGTGAATCTGGGAGTAAGGGCCTGTTTGTGGATTTACAGTTTCAGCCAAAGCCTATTGAAGGTTTTCCATTGAGTCCAGTGGGTTTTAGATCCTAAAGTATCTCATAACGGAAGAGGCAGAAACTGACTCAAAAGCAATTCACATTAACAGGAGTAATAGCTGCAAATCTCTTGTTCCATCACTGTAGAATAGGATCAGCCATGTTTGATAACATTTTTATACACCTTAGGCCAAATTCTAAAGTCAGTAGAGTTAGTCCAGATTTACACCAGTGAAAGTGAGCAGAATTTGGTGCATTAACTACGTTAAAAAAATCCACAAATATACTAACATTCCAGAATGTTATTTTGAATGACAATCTTTGTAAATAATATCTGAGCATATTTTGTTACATAGATTAGGGGCTGTGTTTTGTTTTTATTTTAGAAATTTTTGTTGAAGTTAAAAGTTCTGATCCAGCTTCTGGATTGTGATCCAGTAGAGGTTTCAGAAGAGTCTGTTGCTATTCATTAAATGTTTTCATTTACTATTTGAGGATACAATCCTGCAAATCCTCACTGATTGACTTCAGTGGGGCTACTCACATGAATAAGGCCTCACATGGGTAAGGGTTTGCAAGATCAAGCCCTAATGTCGCAGAACAATATTCAACAATTGCTAACAGTAGGGCAAATTTAAAATGAACACACTAATAGCCACACCACAGGTAACATCTCCTGCTTATGATGATCTTAGAAATCATAAAGATTTGGCTTTGGGAATAAAGACTCAGATTCCCAACAGGTGTTAATAGTTTTCCATCAAGAATCCAATATCCTATTCAATTGTTAGCCACATGTCCAGATTTGTGTGGAGGTGGAGGGTGGGGAGGCATATTTTTTGAGTGGGGGGTACATGGTGGTTGTTTTTACCAAAGTAAAGCCATGAACACATTCCAGTCCTTTATCCTTTATAAAGAGTGGAGAAATTTAGTCACAATACATCCATCACTTCCAATTCTTGCAACAGCATAAATAGATCAACCAAAAAAAGGCTTAATGAAAAACTTTATTTGGAAAAAAATTATCAAATAAAACAATTTTCCATATGTTTACCATAAAAAATAACCTAGATTCCACCTTGGGGTATATAAAAATACAGACTACAGATTGTATATGTTGGCATTCATGGAAAATGCCTTTGTAAACATACCCTATTAAAATTTAACTGCAGCTTTTATCATTTACTCAAGTAACGTATGAAAGGACTAGAACACATTTATCACAGAAGTAGTCATTTTATCATGGCTTAGTAATAGCAGTGATGTATTGCGCAATATGAAGTGCATGCCTAGTTTACAGTACATTACTGACGAGTACTATCCATACACATCTGTAAAATCTCCTTTAAAGTGTATCCAGAAACATTAACTCAGAGAAAAAAAATAACAGAAGCAATAGACTTAAGTTATGTGGGTTGACTCCAAATGATTAGCCAAAAATGGGACACCTTAGCAGTACTGTGGAGGAGAAATCTCAGATTTGTTTTTGTGCTTGGTTAGTGAGATTAAATTAAAATCACACGAAGAGCTCTAAACAGCTCCTACTTGAAATTTAGAGTCACATTTTGGCGATAGATTTTATGGTATCAATATAACTGTTATAAGGGATGTATACCAATCTGCTGTCAGATCTGTGTCCTTCCCATCCTGTTCTGATTTCAACGAGCCAGAGAAATTCTTAAGGTTTCAAATCTTCATAAAAAGTATCTCACTGGTTGTCAGACTGTGGCACATATACCACCCCCAGTCAATGCAAGCTGTTCTGGTGGCTGCAATTTAAGGTCTTCTGAGAACAGACAATGAAAGGATTTGAGTGCCGGTAATGGCAATTAAAAAGTTGCAGAACCACTGTATTAATTCTAAACTTTGATAAACAATAACACATCTATTAGAAATAGTTATACTGAACCATCACAAATACTACATATAACTGATGTACTCGCCCATCTAGGTCAAACAGATGTCTGTACATTGCTATGAAGATAGAAAGCACCATATAAATGCTGATTATTATTATTACATCTCAGTTTTTACGTACTCTAGGACACTAGTTTAGGTTTAGTAAATAGGCAAACTATGTAACAGTGCATCTAATTGTATACAATGATTTAGAATTATAACATCTGAAGTTACTGTGCAACATTATCTCTCTACATATAAGTTACTCATTTTAGTAATAAAGTTTAAAGCATTTTGTAGCACAGGTAGTGTGTGTTTTCCCTCCTCCAGCTTTTCTTTATTTAAAAATTATTTTCTGTTTCACTGAGATGGGTTCCTATGACTTTTTAAAACTGGTAGTATGTGGTATCTGAAATATAGGGCAGTAATTCTGAGTAAAGACAATGCATGCTTGTCTATTCTTTCCAGTAATAAAACTTTTATTATGACCAAGGAGGAAGAAACAAGGGGAAAGTTAAGATGATTGACAGATGGACAGTACAATGCCCCTCTCTGAGCAGATGGGTAAAGAGGGTTCCTTAGTGCAAACACAGCTGTTTGGGGGTTTGTTTTTCATGCAAGTTTGCATGCAGCACTAAACGTTACAGTCCATCTCATGAGACTTGAGTAGATCATTTTTTGATTGTTATTGCAAAAGAAATATCCACAATGCAGTATAGTGTTTGGATGGGTAGCAAAGTAGATACTGGCAATGGGTGGATTAGCTAATTATCCCTCTGTTTACACAGAGGAAAGTGTGTTTTGATGTAGGATTAAAACAACATTTTTTCTTCCACATGTACCAAACAAACATGCAAACAATATCCCCCCAGCTATTCATCATACATTCTGTTTACAGTGGTTTAACTACCCAGTCTTACGTAAGAAAACTGTTCCTTGCTCCAAGCTGAAAAATAAAAAATAATATCATTTGTATACTACATATTACTGTGCTCCAAAATAGCCTTTTTTCCAGACACATTTAAAAGATGGAAAAAGGTTTTCACTTTTATGTCAGATTATTCTCAAGGCACTTCATATATAAACAATGACACTGTCCAGCATGAAATGCTAATGGAAAACATCCAAGTACTGAAGGTAAAATGGCATTTTCTCAAACTCCAGAATTAGAAAAGGTCTCCTCCAACAAGCAGAAATATTAGTGAATTGCATCCAGTTCTACCCTGAAATGCCAAGTTCAAAGGAGCTGTGTACACATGTCCAAAGACTGTACTTGGACCTTAACATCTGCTTGATTTTATTAGTAATATTTATAGCTGTTGCTATGTTACCTGTGATCTGTTGGGTCTCTAACTAAACTGGGTTAAATTGAGTCTGTACTTGAATGGGAACTTCTAGGTGCTACAGGAAGTGGTTTTGGTGATCTAGTCCATAGCACTTTCCTCTGAGTTTATAATGAACCAATGCCCCAGCATTACATTAAGGGTCATTCTACTGCCATCTTGCTGGTGAGATGTAACATCAAGGTTCTGATAATTTAGCACCATGAAAGACCTGATGGTACTTCTCATTAGAGAGGTGCTAATTCTGATCTCCTTTCCAAATTCTAACTTGTACAGTTACATTCTGTCCCCTTTGCACTTTCAATAGTGCATGTCTTCACCAGCTGTATTAAAACACTGTGTCATGTTGCTGTGCAATGTTAAATAATTGCAAAACTCCTGGTCACTTCAATCAGAACAGAATCAGGCCCTTTTTAAAAACTGTAAAGCATTTGGGGATCCTTCAGCATGAGAGGTGCTATGCATGCAGAAGAATAAATTGTGTATTTCTATAAAGATGTGATAACTGTATGTAATAACTGATAGTTCAATGTGATGCCTAAAAGCCTGATCCTACTCCCATAGTTAACCATGGGAGTTTTGCCATTGAGTTAGTTGCAAATAGTATTCAAGCTCCAGATCAGTCAGGAATCTGTAACTGATGGATGAATGAATGAATAATTTAACTATACACTCACATAGGCTAGAGATAAAGGATGATCTGAACTGGGATCAAGAGACCTAGTTTCAGTTCCCAGCTCTGCCATGGACTCCCTTGGGCATGTCATTTAATCTAGCTGTGCCTCAGTTCCCTATCTGTAAAACGGGGGAAAGCGAAGTATTGCTATTCTACCCTTTGTTTGGCTTGACTGTGTAGACTGTAAAAGTTGCATGACAGGGACTCTCTCATTCTGTGTATGTATAGAGCCTAGCACAATGAGCCCCGCATTTTGGCTGGAACTTCTAGGCACTAACGTAATGCAAATAATAAATAATATTTACAGAGACAGACATCACTAGTACAGCCCATAGATCACAGAGGTTTAGTAATGACATCAATAGATCATCAAGAATCAATCTGATTGCTGTCAGAGTCTCTTTGGGAACCATCCTGTTGTGGCACATCACGACGACCTAGAAGTTGTCATATTTAGTCATACCATCAGAACACCAATCATTTCAACAAGACTTAAAGTGCTACAGACAATAACCACTAAATTATGGTAAGCAAAACAAGAAAAACCATAATGAGGAGCAAGAACATTAACTACACTGTTTAATAGCTCTGTGGGTGACCACAATTAATCCGTCAAGTTTACTGGAAATAACTTGTCCAATCACATGTCCATATTACAGATTGGATTACTCTGATGAGACACGTGCCAAAATATCACAAAAAATAACTCAAGCAGAGTATTCACTTTGTTCAATGGATATAGTTAACTGGCACTATCCTGAACCTTGGCAAAATATATGAGGCTGGATCTTCAACTGGTGTGAATTGGCAAGCTCCACTGACTGCAAATGGAGTTACATTCCAGATTCTTAGCTCATGTAAATGGGTGTTACGTTTTACCACTCTCTTTGGGACAGCAACTCAGCTGGTATTAATAGACTAAAGTCAATGGAGCTGCACCAGTTTACACAAATGAGGATCTGGCCCTTTGTTTCATTATTGTTTAGACTTTTGTTCATGCTCCAGTCAAATAACTTTACCTGCTATATTCTTTGTAGATACAGATCTCTCAGAATTTCCAGATAATAGTCTGGATTAATCAAAGCAGTGATGTGTAGATTTTTTGCTTTTTCATCTTTACAGAGGTCCTCCACAGAGGGGGTGGCCAGCTTTGAAACTGTCAGGATTCCTGATACTTTTTCTCAATTGACTTCCACATAAAGACCTTCAGGGCTAATGTCCTACCAAGTACTGGGAATTGGACAGCATGAAAATTACCTGTCTCTGTACTCTGGCAGCTTTGTTCCAATCATCTAATTTAGTTTTGGGTATGCAGCTTTCAAATCCCAGGTCAGGAAAGTATGGAGTTAGTTAATCTCTAGATACAGAATTGTATCATTCTGAATAATTTATAGATTCTAGGGCTGGAAGGACCTCGAGAGGCCATTGAGTCCAGTCCCCTGCCCTCATGGCAGGATCAAATACTGTCTAGACCATCCCTGATAGACATTTATCTAACCTACTCTTAAATATCTCCAGAGATGGAGATTCCACAACCTCCTTAGGCAGTTTATTCCCGTGTTTAACCACCCTGACAGTTAGGAACTTTTCCTAATGTCCAACCTAAACCTCCCTTGCTGCAGTTTAAGCCCATTGCTTCTTGTTCTATCCTTAGAGGCTAAGATGAACAAGTTTTCTCCCTCCTCCTTATGTCACCTTTTTAGATACCTGGAAACTGCTATCATGCCCCGCTCCCCAGCCTTCTCTTTTCTAAACTAAATGAACCCAATTCTTTCAGCCTTCCTTCATAAGTCATGTTCTCTAGACCTTTAATCATTCTTGTTGCTGTTCTCTGGACTCTCTCCAATTTCTCCACATCTTTCTTGAAATGCGGTGCCCAGAACTGGACACAATACTCCAGTTGAGGCCTAACCAGTGCAGAGTAGAGTGGAAGAATGACTTCTCGTGTCTTGCTCACTACACACCCGTTAACACATCCCAGAATCATGTTTGCTTTTTTTGCAACAGCATCACACTGCTGACTCATATTTAGCTTGTGGTCCACTATAACCCTTAGATCCCTTTCTGCCATACTCCTTCCTAGACAGTCTCTTCCCATTCTGTCTGTGTGAAACTGATTGTTCCTTCTTAAGGGGAGCACTTTGCATTTGTCTTTATTAAACTTCATCCTGTTTACCTCAGACCATTTCTCCAATTTGTTCAGATCATTTTGAATTATGACCCTGTCCTCCAAAGCAGTTGCAATCCCTCCCAGTTTGGTATCATCTGCAAACTTAATAAGCGTACTTTCTATGCCAATATCTAAGTCGTTGATGAAGATATTGAACAGAGCCTGTCCCAAAATAGACCCCTCCTGAACCCTACTTGTTATACCTTTCCAGCAGGATTGGGAACCATTAATAACTACCCTCTGAGTATGGTTCTCCAGCCAGTTATGCACCCACCTGATAGTAGCCCCATCTAAGTTGTATTTGCCTAGTTTATCGTTAAGAATATCGTGCAAGACTGTATAAAATGCCTTACTAAAGTCTAGGTATACCACAACCACTGCTTCTCCCTTATCCCCAAGACTTGTTATCCTATCAAAGAAAGCTGTCAGATTGGTTTGACATGATTTGTTCTTTACAAATCCATGCTGGCTATTCCCTATCACCTTACCACCTTCCAAGTGTTTGCAGATGATTTCTTTTAATTACTTGCTCCATTATCTTCCCTGGCACAGAAGTTAAACTAACTGGTCTGTAGTTTCCTGGGTTGTTTTTATTTCCCTTTTTATAGATGGGCACTATACTTGCCCTTTTCCAGGCTTCTGGAATTTCTCCTGTCTCCCATGATTCTCCAAAGATAATAGCTAGAGGCTCAGATTCCTCCTCTATTCGCTCCTTGAGTATTCTAAGATGCATTTCATCAGGCCCTGGTGACTTGCAGGCATCTAACTTTTCTATGTGATTTTTAACTTGTACTTTTTAAATTTTATCTTCCAAACCTACCCCCTTCCCATTAGCATTCACTATGTTAGGCATTCCTTCAGACTTCTCGGTGAAGACCAAAACAAAAGAGTCATTGAGCATCTCTGCCATTTCCAAGTGTCCTGTTACTGTTTCTCCCTCCTCACTGAGCAGTGGGCCTACCCTGTCCTTGGTCTTCCTCTTGCTTCTAACGCATTGATAAAAAGTCTTCGTGTTTCCCTTTATTCCTGTAGCTAGTTTGAGCTCATTTTTGTGACTTTGCCTTTCTAATCCTGCTCCTGTGTTGCTTGCTTATATTCATTCTTTGTAATCTGTCCTAGTTTCATTTTTTATATGTATCCTACCTGATTAATAACAGTGACAGCAGAGTCCTGAATGCTCAGCTCACTTTGTAATCATATACTTGGCCATACATATTCCCAAATTTTAATAAATTTTACTGTTTGCTAATTAGCACTGTTTTTCTTAAATTCTGTACCTTAAATTGTCTCAGAAGTATTTGGAAAGATTTGATCTTTAGCCTTTGGTTTTCTAGAAGGTGATGATTAAGTTTCTAAATTCTTCTACCCATTTCTGCTCTATATACACCTGATGATAATCTTAAAATAAAAAATATTTTCACAGTTTGGGAGAAGGAAGATTAATTTCCAGGGAATTTAATATGAACAGGAAAGTGAGGAACTGATAGTTTTGGCTAGAACCAAGTATTTTGCCAGATTCCTTACCATTCAACCATCGCACCTCACATGGCCTGTTGTAGTGCAGGCACTGTCAATTCTAATAGCATAGTGACTTAATGCTGTAAATAGAGGACCACTAGGGACTAAGATGAAACGACTAAATTCATTTTCCCATATAACCCTGTCATGGTATAACCCCCACTCTGAACCTTTGCGTCCAAAAGAGGGGGTACCAGCATGAATCCCCCTAAGCTTAATTACGAGCTTAGATTTTGTAGTGCTGCCACCAACCAGGACTTGCAGTGCCTGGTACACTCTGGTCCCCCCAAAACCTTCTCAGAGGACCCCAAGACCCAGACCCCCCGGATCTTACACAAGGAAAGTAAACCCTTTCCCTCACCGTTGCCTCTCCCAGGCTTTCCCTCCCTGGGTTACCCTGGAAGATCACTGTGATTCAAACTCCTTGAATCTTAAAACAGAGAGGAATGCACCTTTCCCCCTCCCTTCTCTCTCCCTGTCTCCCACCAATTCCCTGGTAAGTACAGACTCAATTCCCTTGAGCCTCAACAAGGGGAAAAATCAATCAGGTCTTAAAAAAGAAAAGCTTTTAATAAAAGAAAGAAAAAAGTAAAAGTTGTCTCTGTAATTAAGATGGTAAAGGTTACAGGGTCTTTCAGCTTATAGACACTAGAGAGAAGCCTTCCCCCCAGCACGAATACAAATTAAAATCCTTCCAGCAAAATACACATTTGCAAATAAAGAAAACAATCAAAAAGACTAAACCGCCTTTCTACTGGTACTTACTATTTAAACAGAAAATTAGAGAGCCTGTAGGTACGTCTGGTTACTCTCAGAACCCAGAGAGAACAACAGACAAACAAACAACACAAAACAAAGACTTCCCTCTACCAAGATTTGAAAGTATCTTGTCTTCTGATTGGTCCTCTGGTCAGGTGGTCCAGGTTCACTGCTTGTAACCCTTTACAGGTAAAAGAGACATTAACCCTTAACTATCTGTTTATGACAAACCCAAATTACATTCAATCTCCAGAGATGAAAGTCTAGCACATAACTTGATATGCCATCCCCATCTAAAAATAGTGACCTACTCTGATAATTTGGCCAATAATTAAAACTAGTCTGGAATTGTTTGACAAAATGCCAATTTGAAAGAAAAATTTTTTATGGAAACATCAGTTTTGACTAAACTGTTTCAGGTCAAGAGAAAGAGATCCCCACCCCAGAACAGCCAATAGCCCAGTGGTCAGGCAGTACAGAGCCTTGAATTGGACAAGCGCCCTAACCACCAGGTTATAAAATAGGTCTCTTTCTTTCTCAGTTGCTTCTGTTGGAGCTGTTCCACTTTATAATAAATAATAAAATATTCATTGGGCCAGTGTGAGACTGACATTATAGCAGGGTGGTTAGACACTTACCTGGCATGTGGGAGACTCAGGGTACATCTACACTGCAATTAAAAACCTGCAGATGGCCCCTGCCAGCTGACTCAGGCTCAGAGCGGTTGGGCTAAGGGGCTGTTTAAATGCAGTGTAGACATTCGGGCTTGGGCTGGAGCCCAGGCTCTAGGACCAAAGGAGGTGGGAGGGTCCCAGAGCTCAGTCTGCAGCCCAAGACTGAATGTCTACACTGCAATTAAACAGCCCCCCCCGCCTGGCCCCCTCACCCAAGTTATCTGGCACAGGCCAGCCATAGGTGTCTAACTGCAGAGTAGACATATCCTTAGAGACAAGTTGCTGACCTGAATCAGGCAGGCAAAGAACAGTTTGTGAACCTGGATCTCCCACATCCCAGCTGAATGCTCGAACCACTGGAATACTGGCTATTTTAGGAGGGATAGGTCTCTCTCATTTCTGTGAAAAATTTTCAAAAGCTTTGATGCAAAATGAAAACAGATGTTAAAACCTCAAAATGTTTGACAAAATGGAATTCTTGTTTTCTTACTAGCCCTAGTAATGATTCAACTAGCCCTAGTAATGATTCAACAGATTATAGTTAGAAATTTTTCCTAATGTGTAAAGATAATTAAGGGCTAGAACAGGCTTCCAAGAGAGGTTGTGGAATACCCATCACTGGAGGTTTTTTAAAACAGGCTAAAACCTGTCAGGGATGTTCTAGGTACACCTAGAACTGCCTCAGTGAGGGAACTGGGCCTGATGACCTCATGAGTCCCCTCCAGCCCTACATTTCTAAGATTCTACACCAAAGACCCAGCTATGGAAGTGATTGTACGACTCTTGGGTTACAAGAGACTGCTAGCATTGAGGAAATGACATCTTGATTCTCCTGTAGAAAGAAATTAGGGCCTAATCCAAAATTCAATGAAATCAATGGGAAAAAATCCCACTAATTTCAATGGGTTGTGGACCAGGCTCTTAGTATGCACCATGCTGGTACTATAGAAATACTCCTAATAGAGTCTGGTAAACCATTGGTCCAGATCCTCATTTTATGTAATTTGGAAGACAAAATTAGGAGACCTACATCCCACTTTTGTAGGAAAATTTACAAAGGAGTTCAAAGTCAGTCACTTTGTGTTGTTGCACATACCTGGATCGGAACAGAGCTTATTGTGTTAGACCTCACAGTGAGTATGGATGCCATACTTGTGCATATTTTTTCACAGCTATTGCGTTGAGGCAGATGTGATTGCCTAGAACACTACACACTTAATGAGGTGGTGTTTCTCACCTAACCTATGCTGGCTGTGTAGGGGAGCATATGTACTTCCTGTGGATATCTTAGACTCCTTCCTACTTCCCCAAAGCCTCCATTTTGACACTATGCAGAAGGAGCTGTAGATGCTGGGTGCAATTTTTAAAGCAGCCTAAAGGAGTTAGATGCTGAACTCCCATTGAAAGACAACATTGAAAAATCCCAACGGTTGCCTGCTGCTGCCTGACCAGCACACATTGCCTTATGGAAGCTTAGAGAGACCCACGTGAGTGAGATAATCTCTTTTATTGGACCAGCTTCTGTTGGTGAAAGAGACAACCTTTCGAGCTTACACAGAGCTCTTCCTCTGGTCTGGGAAAGATACTCAGACTGTCACAGTTAACGGAACCTTGACATTTAGCTACATATTTATCTGTCTGAGCAGTTCACAGTCCCATTTTACCATAAATTAGGCTATTTAATTCCAATAGCTCCTATTTAATAATGGCCTTAAACATTTGTCTTTACTTCTCAGCTGAATTGTGCTAATGAAGAAGCATCTCTGTGTAGCTCAAAAGCTCGTCTCTCTCACCAACAGAAGTTGATGAAATCAAAGCTATTACCTCACCCACCTCATCTCTCCAACCTGTTCTTTTGGTATTTTAGCCACTCTTTTTAATTATCTGCATAGTTTCATAAACTTCAAATCTCCATGATTTATTTCCAAAGCTACAAACCAGTTGTACTCCCCTCATCAATTATAAACTCTCTTCCTAGCTGCCGCTATTGAGAGTAAGACTAATATGTTACTCATAATTCAAGTAAATGTTTCCATATTTCATGACAAAAGGAAACATTCTGAATTCTTTTCATCTCCCCTCCTGGGCTAAATCGTCACACAGTTCATTTCCAGACATTCATCATTCGACACCAGGGGTAGGACTTTAGTAACAAAAGAAGATCTGAGAAGAAAGGCCTCTAGAGCATTAACTTGCTGAGCTCCAACCCAGCTAAAGTTCTTCATGTGGAACAGAAGCAAAGCAGCCCTGCACTGTACCTGCAGGACTTGAAAGCTTTAACCTCAATGGCTTTAAAATGGGACCTTACAAACACATGCTAGCATGTTTTGCTTAATTAAAAAGAGCCATTTTCTACAGAGGAATGGCTTTATTTCAAAGTGCTGTATATTAAAGATCAAATGTACCACATGTTAAAAAGAGCTAAGTGAATAATTTGTAGCAAATAATTTGTTTAAAGAATTCTGCCTTTCTGCCTGTTCGAGAATTTCTACAAAATGCTATTTTCTTGAATTATTTGGCAAATAATTTCAGGAAATAAGTCTTAGTTTGTAAACCATTCATGAGCAATTGGTGAATATTTGAAATGTGTGTTGGTTAGCTTTGAGTGGACAAACAGGGGACATGGTTTTTGTTCTGTTCACTGACTGGAAGAGTACAATTCTTAGGGTATGTCTACACTGCATTGTAAACCTGGGTCTCCGGGACTCAGCATTCCCAAGCCCACGCTTGAGCTTCCATGCTGCATTGTAAATCTGGGTTTACAATTTGTGCTAATGCATCCATACTGCACTACACAGACCTGCCACTTGGGTCTGTGGTTTGAGCTACATCCATACTGCAGAATGACAGGGTTTGGACCCAAGTAACAGTGGGATTCAGCAGGGTTCTAAAACCTGGGTCCTGAGTGCTTGCTGACCCAAGTCAGATTGATTTGTGCGTGGATGGAAGTGTAGCTTAGGCTAAAATCTGAGTCAGATCCTAGATTTACTGTGCAGTGTAGACATACCCTGTAAGCCCCTAATTCAGGAAAGCATCCCCTTTCAGAACAGCACTTAAGCATGTGCTTACCCTTAAGCACATGTTCAGGGCCCATGGAAATTAATTATGCTTAAAGTTAAGGATATTCTCAAGTGCTTTCCTTAATAGGAATGGTGTTAACTCTGTTCCTGAATTGGGGCCATAATGAGGTTTTCAGTGTGAATACTCACATTTACAAATTTGTAATTCATTGTTTCTATATATATTCCTACAGCCCCAGGGTCCTTTTGAGCTCCTCAACACTATTGGATGCTGAAATAGCCCTGCCAGCAAAAGAAACCTACTACAATCTGCAGCTGGCTGAAAGGTTGCACCCTTTCCTATGGGACACAGATCTGGCTACAGTGATCCATCTATTTGTGACCTCCAAACTTGATTACTGCAACTAATATCTAGGAATCTAGCCATGTGCCCTGAAAGAGTTCCAGTGAATACACAGAAGTCCATCTGCTTACCATTGCTGTTCACCAGGAAAACATAATTCTGCTGGCTCTGCTTTCTGTCCTGGCACCCCAGATTCCTAGATTCCAAGGCCAGAGGGGACTAGTGTAATCTCCTGTATAACAAGGCTGTAGAACTTCCCCAAGTAACTCCCAGAGCAGATCTTTTAGAAAAACATCCAATCTTGATTTTAAAATGGTCAATGATGGAGAATCCACCAGAGCCCTTGGTAAATTGTTCCAATGGTTACATTCACTGTTAAAAAATTGTCTTTTTTTCCAGTCTGAACGTAGACTCTGGTTAAAGGTCTCTCTGTCCATGGAATTGACCCATGTAACCTAAAATATTCCCTCCTCTGCTGTGACCATGACTTCTGTGATAGAAGTGTTCCATTGGATCCATCCACTGTCTGCCAGATGGAGAGTCTCATGAGTGCAGGAGATGGAATTTCCACAGAAGCCAGACTGAGGTTAGAGAACACTTTCTCACAAGAGACAAGACAGACCATGGTCCTTGCCATATTCCGAATAAGTTGTTATCTCACAAACACACACACAAAAACTAACAAAACCAAAAAACCATAAATCAACCAAGCTATTTCATATATTGTTTATTTTTTTCTAACCTGTAAATATACTTAAATATTTTTCCTCTGAACAAGTTTTATAGTTCCGTAAACCCCCATAAAACAATCAGAAAATGCACAATGAATGAGTCATATTCTAATAGCAATAAGCCACTTCAGGGTGTGCATTAGTAGGTTACTGATTCACTTATCAACCTTCTTATTTGTGTCTTATAATGCACCTGAGGCATGCATCAATCGCCTAATAATGCACACCCTGGAGTGGCTTATTGCTGTGGTAAGAGAGGAAGTCAAGAAAAACATCTCAAATTATAATTGCAGGGACTACTTGGGTGAGTAAAAGGTTGTAATTTTGCTAGGTCAAGCAGGCTAACACCCTTACCCCTGCCAAAAGTGCCATGATAGCTAAGCCCACATGTTTATAACAGGAGTCATTTACATATCTAAATGCCTGTTTGTATGCCCAAATGCCAATTTTTATATCTCTCACACACACACCCCTTGTGTGCTGACCTCTGACACTTTATTTCCCCCACTAAACCATGGTTCATAATGACCATGACCTAGATCCTACAATTGGATCTGTGAAAACAGACACTTGCTCTGCTGACTCTAGTAAGGCTCTCTGTGGGTGCAAAGGTCTGCCTGCCTGGGTCTGATTGCAGGATTGGGGCCCATAAGAGAGGGTTCTGACTTCAGTTTTACTTCTCATCCAACAGAAGGTATCTCCACTAGTACGATGCCCCTTTGCAACAGGTTGATTCTGTGGTGATCAGAGAGAAGACTATCACCAGCACTTGTGCAGCATCTAGCTCTTTCTTGAGGGTCTCCTTCCCACCAGCAAGGCCCAATCACACTTCGCTTATGACTCAGGACTGTATCTCTCTCCATTATGTATGTCTGTTCATTTTAAAATATTGGAAAACAAGAATGTCTTACAAGCAGGGCTGTATGGAGCTACAAATTAGGGTCTCTCCACATTTCCAGTATACTAGCTGTTTATCAGGGCTTATATCTCAAACAATGCTTTGCCAGGGCTGAAATGAGACACAAAGTCTCCAGCTAGGGAAACACATTTTCTCCCTTTTTATTAAAAATAAAAAAATAAAATACACACTTTTTGACAGTATTTAAAAAATATCAGAAGGCAAAACTTGAATGATACTGAATAAAATGAACTTTTCTTTGTTAAAAGACTGGCATGGTGATGTTTTACTCTCCGCTGTTGTTGACAACTAAACAAACAAAAAGGATTCAGCAGGGATACCACATTTTTTTTAAATGGGCACTGACTTTGGGTGTCTCCACTTCTGGATACCCAGCTTCAGACATGTTGGTCCTGATTAGCAGAACTGCTGAATGCCCTTCACTCCATGGAAGCTGCTGATGCTCAACCCCTTTGGGAAAAACAGGCCTTAAATGTTTCAAGTTGGGCACCCAAAAACTAAACCAGTAAAAAATGGGTCACTTCTGAAAATTTAGCCCTAAATTGGCACTTAATTCTGAATCACTCCAGCTTCTTGGATAAAGATTTCATAGACATTTTTAAAGAGCATTAAAAGAAAAATCCTGCTGTATTGGTCTCCTAAGTATGTAATAGGTATTTTAACAGCCCAACTGTATACTGAATCAGTTTAGATTCATAGTACAAGCTTCAGAACCTTCCACGAAAACTGTTTTGTTGGCAGGGAAGTGTCTTTAGGAGCCACTGGAAACTGGACTAAACGTGCCTGTGGTGGAAGGCCCATGTAAGAGCCCCAGAACATGGAAGCCCAGCGGTGTGGAGGTTAGGTGAGGGGAGGGTGAAGAAAAGAGCAGCACTGGATTCACCTTTATTTTGTTTTTAAAAGAAAAACATGACAGACAAGACATCAGGACACTTAAAAGCTTCCATTCTTCTCTCCAAATTACAAGCTGTAAAGAGCAACAGGGATAATTACCTAAATTTTAATGTGGGACAGTTCTTTCACCTCTAAAAAATTTGGCTCACTGCCCATTTCCTGGTAGAAGCGTGTCCAAAGTAAGCCCGTCCTATTAATTTATTACTGGTCATCTTTTTTGTAGGCAGACCCTGATGGTTAACCCATTAGAAGGGCTGGACTGGTTCCAACTCTTACCGGGCGAGTCCCTCATGAGTAGGCCTGGCATGAGGGATGATGAAATTGGAAAGGTCTAACAAATCAGCACAGGTTTCCCAAATGGCAGGAGTCAGATCCAGGTGTGATGTGAACCATTTAGCTAGCTGCTCATTCAGATTTCAACTGTCACATCTGAAAATTGAGGTCAGTGATGATATTTAGTTAAAAAATCTAAAGTTTTGCAAAGTGTACATGAGTTGGCAAGTCAGTATTTGTGCTTCCAGGTGTTTTGCTCAGCTTACTCATTGTGAGAGGACAGTCATGCTTTTCCATTCTACTTTGTGATCAGTAAAACTCTAAGCAGAGATATATTGACTTGGGGCTAGCTCCACATAGAGATTTAGGCACTGCAACACCTCACTTCTAAGTGCCTTGTCACCAGGGCTGGCTCTAGCAATTTCGCCGCCCCAAGCATGGCGGCATGCCGCAGGGGGCGCTCTGCCGCTTGCCCGTCCCACGGCTCCGGTGGACCTCCCGCAGGCTTCCCTGCGGGGGGTCCGGTGGTCCTGCGGCTCCGGTGGACCTCCGGCAGGCGTGCCTACGGAAGCTCCACTGGAGCCGCGGGACCAGCGGACCCTCCACAGGCACACCTGCGGGAGGTCCACCGGAGCCGCCTGCCGCCCTCCCAGCAACCAGCAGAGCGCCCCCCGCAGCATGCCGCTCTAAGCATGCGCTTGGCGCGCTGTGGCCTGGAGCCAGGCCTGCTTGTCACCCAGTGGAATCTATAATACTGGGGAGAGATAGGATCCAGAGAAGCCAGCTAGCTGAGCAGGGAGCCACCTGAGCTAGCCAGTAGGAAATGCCAAGGAGAGGGGAGTCCCATAAGCACCACCCTACAGAGGTCGTTAGGGACCTAAGTCTGGGCTGAAGGGCAACATCGATCTCCACTCAGAATTCACAGCCCTGAACCCTCTCTTAGAACTAGCTACCTAAGCCCTTTCAAGGACTTCCAGAGGAGGATGTACCCTTTAGCACACTTTGAGCTACCCCATTTTGAAACAGAAGTAGATTAAAATACACTAGGGGATTTTTAGTGCATGGTCCTAAGGTCCATGGACACGTAGTGTGCAATGGGCTAGCATAGGATAGATTCATATGATAGCTTGCCACAAATTAAGTGTTCATCTAGACAAGTCCACCATATAAAGAGAGTAAAAGACAAACACGGTCCTTGGAAAATAGTTACCGTACCAACAAATACCTCCCAGAACACAACATTTAAAAAAAAAAAGTAGGAACCAATAGTATTTGGAGACATAGTTAAGATCTCACCTACACTATCACATTGAATTGTTTCCTTCAACACATTGGGGGACACATATGTTTGCACTTGTCAAGTAAGTGGGACCCAAGGTATTTTATGTTTTCTTTTGTGAGGGATAGTGCTAATCAGGTTGGTTTTAGCCCTGTTCTGTGACATAGTTGAGTTTCCAGCAACACTACCCAATGGAACCATGCTTGAAAATGGGGGGAGGGCTGGGCCTGCCCGGGGCAATCATGTTGTAACCAATTTCTTCCATCTCCCACCCCTGAAAGATTTGTAGCAATCCACACAGGTCCTCAAGATGCTTTTCTCTCTATTCCGCAGTTACAATTTGTTGTGTAACCCATGTGATCACCTATGTCCTATATAAAACTGGACGAACACTGACCATCATGAATTAAACCCTATGGGCCAGATGCTGGTGTGAGGCAGTATAGCTTCACTGACTTCCACGCAACTTTGCCAATTTATGCCAGCTAAGAATCTGGCCTCTTGAGACAACTCCAACCCTAATTTAAATGGCAGCAACTCCATGTGCTCCAGGGAGCTACATGAGGGTAGAGTTTGACCCTGTAACTTTGTCGTTTATTTTGTATGTTAGATAGTCACATGAAGTCACTTTAAAATGCTATTTTGTAATCACCAAAACATTGGCAGTTTTTATATAGAAGCATTACTGATCAATTGCTTCACTGCAGAAGAACAGTTGAAATTTAGTTTATGAAATGTTTTATTGCACCCTGAAGTGCTGAAAATACCATGTAAACGGATTAGCCATGAGAAGAGTGGCAATTTATATCTCTATCCCCTTTCATTGCATGCTAAATACATCTGAGCAGACTTGTACCATTTTTTGACATGAACAAATGGTATGCATGACAGTACATCCTGTCTGTTATATCTACAACATTCATCATCCTTTACTGACCTCTCAAGAGAGGAGATTGAGCCTAATAAGTCCTAGGTGATATTTTTAAATTGCATCAAATTCAGTTTTGCTTTCCTTTACTCTTTTGTTAGTAGAGTCTAAAATCTATGCCCAAGGAATGACAGGCTGACATTCTGCATATTCCAGTAGTCAGGAATATACTTTGGAAACCACATGAAACATTGGAGAGGACTTTAACCAGGCTATTTTTATTATTTATATTAGGGTAGCACCCAGCTGAAACTAAGACCCCATAGTGCTAGGTGCTGTAAATATAAATGCTAAGAAAAAGCCCCTGCCTCGAGTTTACAATCTAAAGGGACAAAGGAAGCATTATTTTCCCTATTTCATGAAAGTACAATATGTCTAGACTGCAATCACTTGGCGTGACTGCAGCTCAAGCCACCATAGCCAAGCGAGCTTGGATCCCAGAATAATGAAGCTGTTGAAGTACAAATTTGCTACACCAGTAATTACTCAGGGTTCTGGGTGGGTTTGTTCAACCTAAGGTGAAGCTGCTGCAGCTTCACTCCTATGGGACCAAAGCCAGCTAGATTAAAGATAGCTTGTCCTCTTGAGCTCCAGTCACATCCAGTGATGACAGTCTAGACACATCCTTAGCGAGACTGCCCAAGGTCACATAGAAAGTCTGTAGTAAAGCCAGGAATTGACCCCAAATCTCCTGAGTCCCAGTCCAGTACCGTAACCACATAACCACCACCTCTCTACAGGAGCTGTGCTACTTATAAGAATTAAGGCATGTCTTAAATAAAATAGCAAGACAGCACTTTTCCATTATGTAGCCCTGTCACTATGGATCCCTTAATGGGGGACGGGGGGGGAACTTTGTTGTAACTGTGCTAAAGTCTGCTTTGTTAGGGTTTTAATGTGGCTCCCATGCTTGCATCTACTACCTCTTGACATATAACAACCTTCTCTTCATTTTAATTACACCAGACAGGAAATTGAGGGCACCATTGAAGTCAATGGGAGTTTTGCTGTTGACTTCAGTGAGAGCTGACTGTAGCCTTTGCAGACAGGTATGTTACGTTTTTTCCTCAAGTTATGGGGTTTTAATCACACCATCCCTTTCACTGTAGTTTTCCAGCTGTTTCACAGGGAAGCTCAGACTTCTCTGGATAGGAAGGGGCACCAGCTCAGCAAGATTAAGATGTAGCCATACTGAAGAATTAATTCCTCTTGTTTACATGGATGACAGCATTTGAGCCAGACTACGCACCATACAATTAAACTCCAAATTTGTTAATCCTAGCCCCTTCTTATGACTGTATGAGCTTGGAGTCTCCCCAGTTACATTTTTGGATGTTCTTATCCCATACAATACATTTTATTAAGTTTTCTATGAATAAGTACTTCCTCAGCGGAATCATTGGGAGCATAATGTGAAAGTGCTAGAGTTTAACTCAGGGGCTACTGCCATTTTAACTATAGGAGTCCAAGCCCATTCTGAAGGTGCGTGTTTATTCTAGTGTGTGTGTGGGGGGGGGAATGGATTTCCAAACAAGACACCTACCGGTAGGTCCGTACCGGATTGCTGTGGTGATGGAAGGGAGCTCTTCCCCACCCTCTATTGGGAGCTTAGGCCTGGGACCCTGAAAACAAAAGTAAGCACCCAGTCTTAGCCTCATGCTCTCTCTGCTCCCTTGCCCAGACCACTTTTTCAGCTCTTCTCAGAATACTTTTCTCAGTTTTGTTGCTTCCATCTTGGCCTAGAAAGTTTGCACAGTCAGCATTAGGGCTTGTCAGGAATAGGGATGCATTGGACCAGAAGTCTGTTACACTCGTTACACCCCACCCCGCCCAAGCACCAAATATTAATTTTATTCTGTTTAGAAGCATTACTGATAATGGAAATAGGCATTTCCAGGAAGACTGGCCATTTCAGGCCTCATGATCAGAGGGGAATCCCAACACACTCAGAATGGTACCTCTCACTAACTTATAATATCATTTCCTTCACCAGTCTCACCCTCATACATTGATATTTTCCCCAAAAAAGCACCTTCCCTCCACCCAAAGAATGAACTTGGATTCCACTGATTTAGATCAATCCAAGACACACAACATTTTAATCCCTTCCCTTTATGATCAGAGCAATGGATTTTACAGGTGACTTCAAATTCAAAGTCTAGATAATAATAAACACTGCCACCTCTCACTGCTTGTAGACAGCACTGTTTTAACCCCTTCAGGTCACCTGGCAGGTTGGTTTTTTCTTTGTACGTGTTAACTATCCATCTAATGGTGATGATGTCAAATGTGATCAAAAATGAATTGATACTGAAGAGTATGCTCCACCTTTCACAGAACATCAAGAAACAGGCAACACATGGTACAGAGAAGGCTTCCCTATTATTATTACTAAGTTTAGATGGTCAAAAAAATCTTCTGGAAACCTGATGCTTCCCTCACCGTGTGAAAAATGCAGGTTTGCAAATACAAACATTTTGCAAATTTACATCAATTTAACTAAATTGTTTATGTTGAAATAAAACAGAACAAAAATCAGAAAAGGTTAAAACATTTTGCTGAGTCATTTTCAAAATGAATTATTTTTATTTTTCTATTAAAAACTGTCCTGAAATTTGCTTCAATTTTGTTTTAAAAAAATTAAAATCACTAAAAACACTGACATTCAAAACAAAATGTCTTGTTTTGAGTCAAACAGAACATTTCTTTAGCCTCAAATTAGTTCTCTTTCCATTTCTCAGTTTACCAAAACATTTGAAAAAAATCATTTTCAGGTTGATTCAAAGTGATTTTTTTCCCAGTTTTTCAGAACTGTCAGTCAACTAAAATTACCCTTTATTTGCACAGCTCTTTGTAAGTGACCTGCACAGCAAGAAACAGGAACTGTCAGTTCTTGATGACCAACAAATGCTTCATCTTGGAGAAAGAAACAGCTCACTCAAGAGGCCATGTCTACATCTAAAATTTTGCAGCGCTGGTTGTTACAGCTGTATTAGTACAGCTGTATAGGGGCAGCGCTACAGAGTGGCCACACTTACAGCAACCAGCGCTGCAAGTGGTGTTAGATGTGGCCACACTGCAGCGCTGTTGGGCGGCTTCAAGGGGGGTTCGGGGAACGCGAGAGCAAACCGGGAAAGGAGACCAGCTTCGCCGCGGTTTGCTCTCGCATTCCCCGAACCCCCCTGCAAACCGCAGGGAAGGAGACCTGCTTGCTCGGGGGTTCGGGGAACGAGAGAGCAAACCGGGAAAGGAGACCAGCTTCGCCGCGGTTTGCTCTCGCGTTCCCGGAACCACCCAGCAAACCTCAGGGAAGGAGACCTGCTTGCTCGGGGTTCGGGGAACGCGAGAGCAAGCCGGGGAAGGAGACCAGCTTGATTACCAGAGGCTTCCTCAGGTATGCTGGGATACCTGCTTATTCCAAGGAGGTCAAGAAAAGCGCTGGTAAGTGTCTATACTTGATTACCAGCGCTGGATCACCAGCGCTGGATCCTCTACACCCGAGACAAAACGGGAGTACGGCCAGCGCTGCAAACAGGGAGTTGCAGCGCTGGTGGTGCCCTGCAGATGTGTACACCTCCTAAGTTGCAGTGCTGTAACTCCCTCACCAGCGCTGCAACTTTGTGATGTAGACAAGCCCTTAGGAGACTACTTAGAAGTACTCCATGGAACAATCTGAGAATCAATGGATGAGAGGAGAGGAAATTAAGATATGAGTAAACTTTGAAAAGTCAACATAAGGCAAAGAATGGTGCTAGCAGTTTACTAAATAATTGTAAAATGACTTACATACTCTGAACAGACAATGAGTGCCTTTCCCCTCAAAGGACGTCAGGACTTAAAACAATAGATATACAGGAACTACTGAAATGCAGGCACCTATAAGGTGGGAAATGGCAGTTGTTTAACAGAAGACAGAAACACTACACAACAGATTCAAATTAGGAGTGAGGAAGAATGCTGTATCCAGTTAAAGCTGAAGGGAAATGTTGGTAGGTAGAAGGTAATTAATTACTTACCTCAGAGGTGCTCAGACTGAGGCAACAAGTCTAGGCCTTCACACAAGGTCTGTAAGCTACACCTGATAAACCACTAGCCTCAGAGTGGCCTCTGCCTTGACACCAGACCAGGAAGCTAGATGTGCTGAGTAGGACAAATTCAGAGACCTCTACCAAGACATCAGTGTAGCCAGTTAGAGGAGCTGAGTTAATGGAGACACTACAAGTCTCTGTGGGGTATCAGCCCAGCAAACTACAGATGATGAGCCAGTGACCTCATAATAGCCTGCAAGCCAGAAGTGATGTGAGCTCACAAAGGCCTGTGCCTTGGTATCTCAGCAAGCTAGAGGTGCTGATGTAATGACTCGCAGCGGCCTGTATCTTGACAGGAGCCCAGCCAGGAAGGTCACAGAAGCCTCTGCTTTGACAACAGCTCAGCAAATGCTGTGTTTAAAACTTATCAGTCCATTTAACACTGCCATTTGGTGCTCTGCGACTGACCACTCTTCAAAGCCCATCAGTGAAAACACGACAGGTAGAGTTGTCCTTGTTGTATTGTGTCAAACAAACATTGCACTAACTCTTGTTCAATTACATATTTCAAAAAGTGTTTGGCAGTAAAAAAGAACAAAAGGAGAGCAGAGGTGGAGGAAATAAGGAGCTACAGAAATATAGGGTGAGGGAAGGGAAACAAGTGATTTAGTATTTACATCTATACAGCATCTTTCACTTAAGGGGAATGAAAATTTAAGTGAGTTGCTCATGGGCAGCAGTGCCAGGAAGGCAAGCCAGGAGCCCTGGCTTCTTGTTCCCTGCGCTAAACACTAGACTAAACTGTTTTCCCTGAAGGCACAGAAGCAGGCTGGGGGTGGAGTAATGAAACAATAAGAAATCAAACCACCAGAGAGCAAGAAGAAAGTAAACAGAAAAAAAAGTGAACAGAACACAAGAAATAGGAATAAAGGATGTAATGAATAAATTGTCTGGAAGAGAAAGAAAATGAAGTCTAGACTCTAGAGGAATTTAAGGCCTGATCCAAAGACCACTGAAGTCAGTGGAACAACTCCCCTTGTCTTCCCTAGGCTTTGAATCAAGCAGGCCCCTTGCAGGAGGCATATGGAAGCCTGGAGAAAAACAGATGGAAGAAAGAACAGCAAACAATCAAAAGAACACTAAGATGAGAGGTAGTAAACAGAAGCTAGAAACACAACATAATTTTTAAAATGTTGATTTTATTTAACATTAATATCATAAAAGAATAGCAAGCTATAAAACATCTGGTGGAAGCTTTTTCCATAAATCAATCCTTATTACAAAGCAACAACAACAAACCAGGTTATTTCCCCAATGTAATAATGTTTTATATAATTACAATATGGAATCTCCAGAGAGTGTAGTCACTCTAACATCTGCACGAAGAGCAGCTAGACTAAATTGTAATATAACTATGGTAATTGTGCCTAGAACAACAAATACCTTTATAAAAACAGATATGAAACACTTTTAAACAGTTTACACCATAGTGCCTGACAGATTTAAAAAAAAAACAAAAAACCCACACCTGTATCTATAAGTGTCAATCAATGCTGAAGATCTTAGGTGGAGGACACAATTAGACTTAACTCAAATTATTATTTTTTATTTGGTTAAAACTGTGTGTATGTCTTCATGTAATTATGTAGAGTGGATTTTATTTAGTGAAATGCGTCCCTACACTTTGTTCTTTAAAAAATAAAAATCAATACCAGCAGCCAAGAATTCTTGGGTAACTGTATAATGACAAAGCAGTGTCTATGTACAATGCAAAGGGGGAGAAATAGTAACAAAACATAATGCATGGTTTCAAATGTCTAAAAGGCTTGTCTGAGCACAGAGTTGGGAAACAGGAACCAATGGGTTCTAATCTCATCTCTGAGAATGACTCACTGTGACTTTAGGCAGATCACAGTTTTAATTATGTAAGTCCTCCAATACTGAAGGCATTTGCTTTAAGGAACTGTGTAAGGATTCTATATATTTATTTTGATTTTAGGACAATATAAAACCAAGCCTGTCCTTCTGTAGGCACCCTTGCCATTAATTAAAATATTTTCTTCTCCTTTTCCTCCTCCACCAAAAACAACACATTTCTCCCTCAAAGCAATCAAAGTCTCCTACCTGTCACATCTGCTCCTAAGATCCATGCCACCAACTGCCTCAGCTCCCTCCGCCCACCAAAGCCTGCTCAAACAGGTGGGACTTGCAGCATGCCCAGAACATCAACAGACTCACAAGGCTTTGGATGCAGAGGGAGAGTGAATTGCAAAGATGAGGGGCCATCACACAGAATTCCCCACCAGCAGCTCATGCATTTATATAGTGAAGTGGCTAAAGCTCATATGCTTCTGCACTACTCAGAGCAGTAAGGCACCAGAAGAGGGGTGCTCTCAGGTAGGAAGGTCCCAGGCCAGTTAGGACTTTACAGTTAAAAATCAACACCTTAAATTCTTCCTGAAAATAAATGAATGGCAATTGCAGATCCTGGACGCTGGTGTCCGGTGCTCAGACAGATACTCTGCTTCATAAGAAAGCTACTGTGTTCTGCTCTATCTTCACTCACAGACTGGATTTCAGGTAAGCACACTGCAGTAATCCAGTCTAGAGGTGATAAAGGCATAGATCATGGTAGCTAGGTCCACATCCCAAGAAAAAGGTCACACTCTCCTGGCTAGGTACAAATGGCAAAATGTTGTCTTGGTCATTGTTGTCATCCGAAAGCATCTGAGAATCTAACCAAACCCCCACACTGACCATTGTTTACTGTCAAAGTTTCAAAACATCCTCTTTCAAACGAGTTAACATAACCACCGCCAACTCTTCCAGTTGTTTCGCCCACACTCTATAATCACAGTTTTCTTTAGGAATGGGCCTCAGCCAATTCACTCTCATTTATTTCCTAACCTAGCATGGACACTAGGAAAAATGCACAGCCTCATTCAAGCTGGACTTGACAGAGATATAAAGCTGGGTGTCATCAACATACCATGAATCTTTCAATCCAGAGATCTGTATATAATTCCCCTCACTGGCCCACATACATATTGAATAAGTGGGGTTACAGAGTTGTGGTACCCTCCAGAGGGCTCCCCAGGCAGAGGGACAATTGCCCCAGGCTGCACTCTGGAATCTGTCAGCAAGAAAGCAACAAAGCCACCAAAATGCATCCCCCTCTGCTCTAGCATTTTATACAGACATGCTCAATAATCTGCACTTAGGTGCTAGCCAACCAGCAGACAAAACGTGACTTGTAAAGCTGTCATTTTTTATGAAAATTATAGGGTGCTAGTTTTCCATAAGAATTTAAAAAGCAATTTATTGGGTGAATCCCTGTCCCTCATTGAAACTAATGGCAAAACCCACATTGACTTCAACAGTGTCTGTATTTCATACAGTGTGCCTCTTACATATGACAATACGCTGAGTCACAGTGGGATGTGGGAGCTGATGTGTAATGTCACCAACCTTACTCGTGCAATTCAATGCATCATAAACCAAGCTGATGCAATATTTCTAAAAATGCAACTATGAATTTATGTAAAGAACTATCTTTTATTCCCAGAAACAAAGAGTATTATTTAAAATGGTGAATTATTGTTAAGAGATTACATGCCACAAGTTTTATGAGACCAAGTTCCTCAGAATGTTGTAAACAGCCAAATTTTTCTGTTTTATCTGTGTGAAAAAATTGGATTGATTATTGAGAAAGAAAGCAGGCCACTCATCTTATTGCCAGGATGTGTACTGACTACAAATATTATGTGCTCTGTCTCCAGGAAATACACAGAGGGCCAAGCAACAATAGGCCATGGATTCCTGGGATGAGATTAGCCACTGAAAGGCAGCAAGAGAAATACCACAGCACTATTTTCTTGAAACCAGAGCTCATCATCAATACAAAATCTATGACAGAGCAAAGTTATATCGAAGTCTTGACCATTGATATGAACGTCTCCATAACATCTGTTTATAAGTCCCAGGGGAACAGTTGCCTTTATGAGCCCAGGAAATGTAGATCACTACAAAGCAAGTGTGATCATTGGTGACTAATAGCCACAGCATCACATGGGGTTACTGCAAAAATTATGAGAATGGAGACTTATCAAGATGTGGGCCGAGGCACACCACCTAAGCCTGATCCATGACTCAGAACTACTCCTGATAGAGGGGAAGTTATCATCTAGATCTCACCTTTGTTGACAACAGCATAGAAGTTATGTGCAAAAACAATGTGTTGGAACCCATCCTGCACACACAACACAGATCAATCACAATCAATGCCATAGCAGCCATAACTCCAAATTTGGTACCAATGTGTAGATGCTTCAATTTCAAGAAAGCGAATTGGAGAGGCTTCTCCGAAGACCTTGCTAAAAACTAACTTACATTGATTCAACTCTGGAGAACTATGATCTCTTCGTCATTTAAGTGCTGAAAATGAGGAGCCAAACTCATCCCTGATGCAACTCCCTGTTTCACTCCCTTTGCTTCCAAAGGATCCCTTTATAGAATGAGGACTTGATTCACCCTTTGGGCTCAGAGTATTTCACTGTCTCAGGGGGGCCAGCTCTCCTTTCAGGAGCGCATGTGTGTGGGAGAACATGGGGGAGTTCACCTCTGGAAATGAGATGGATGAATGTATCCCACCCTTCCCTGGAGGTTCCACCGGCAGACAATTGCTTTACATTCTCCTCCAGGATCCATGAGAACTTCTCTGGCACAGGTTATTCAAAGTATGTGTAGAATCTGTGCATGGCCTGGGAATCCTTGCCATCCATGACCACTTTGGGGACCACAGCCTTTGGCTCCCAGTCCCTAAAACCAGCAGACTTAGGACAGATTGTAGTACTGTATCCCCACTTCAGGGGGATTTCTGCCAGCAGATTCCAGGCAATGAATCTGGTGTGTATAAGGGATCTCTTCACCCACCTCTGAGGTGGAACACAGCCTGTATTGAAGGTTATTGTAAATTACGTTGTATTCACCCAGATGGTCTTTATGGCCTCTTACTCAAACACATGTACTATTTGAGCTCACATTAATACAGAGAGGATTATAAGTCTCTTCAGGTGTGCACATAATTTAAGTAGCTGGTTTTAATTATTTTTTCCAAAATACCAAAGTCCTCTGATCCACCTTGGGGCTCAATACTGGCCGTTCCAATTTTAAAAAACAGAGTCTTTTTTAAGCCTCATTGGAAGGCAAAAACATCTGTACCACTGGCCAGAAGGGAGAGTGCTTACTGCACTCATAATGTAAAACATCCAAAATGAACTGTGTATAAAATGAAAAGGAGAAGAATTTGGGAGCTGGATAGTGCAGGAGGCTGGAAATGAAGATGCACCAATGGGAACTGTGATTGTGGGGCTCTAGAAAGTCCTTCCCAGCCATCAGAGAGCATAAGAGCATGCCCTCAGACAATCTCCCCCACTTTTTTTTTTAAATAATCTTGTCCATCTGCCACTCATCCATGGCTTTCACCATACCTCTCTTCCGCATCTAGGAGCTGTCCTCCTCCTCGTTCCTTCCCCTATTGCCTCCTCCATTTCCCCTTCATGGTTACCCTCACCCCTCTACAGTTTCCACCAGCTCTACCTACTCCTCTTCCCCTCTCCACCTTGGTCTCCCTCCACTTCCTCCCACCAGAACAAATCTAGGTGGCACATCCACATTCTCCTACTCACCTCCGGTAACACTTGCCCCAACCCTGCCCCTCCCTCCATGCCCGCCCTCTCCACCTCCCACACATCCATCTCCAACTAAACTCCACTATTCTCATTCCCAGTCTCATGCTCACCACCTCCCTTTCTTGTGAACACTCACTCCCTCTCTACAAAGATCACAGCCATGCACCACCTCTTCCTCTCTCTCAGCCTCCAGCTCCTGCCTCTCTCAGAGACCTGGATCCCTTCATCTGCCACTGCCTCTGCAACTGCCCTCTCTTAGGGAGGCCTCTCCTTCTCTCACACTCCCTGCCCTGGATCAGACCACGGTTAGAGTGTTGGGCTTCTTTTCTCCCACTTCTCACCTCTCTCTTCTCCCCCTTCCCTCTCTCCTTATTCTTTTGAGCAGCACCTGGCCTTTCCATGACTTCCAGCCCAGCAGCGATGATGACTTTTCATCTGCTCTCAGACCCTCTCCTCCCTGCCCACTCTTCCTTTTCTTCTGTTGATATAGTTGTTGATTCTCTCTCTGTTTCTGTCTCCTCCTCCAAACTTGAGTCTTTTACCCCTCTCTCCCATCACAAGGTCAGCCCTGCCAACCCCCAACCCTGGCTCATCCCCAACATCCACCTCCTACACTCCTTCTTTTGTGCTACAGAGGATTTCTGGAGGAAATCCCATGGCCATGCTGACTTCCTCCACTACAAGTTTGTTCTCTCCTTTTTAGTTCGGACATCTTTCTGCCTAAACCATTCTACTTCTCCAACTTAACTGAACCTCTTGCCCACAATCCCAGCTGCTTTTTCACCATCTTTGAGTCAGTCCTCAAATTCAGTCCTCTACCTGTCTCCACTCCTCTCTCCGCAGAGAATCGTGCTAATTTCTTTCAACAGAAAACTGACAATATACAACACAGCCTTCCCTCTTCCTCCTCCTCTCTCCTCTAACCTCTCCCTATCAAAGATATATGTGTTTTTGCCTACTTTCCTCTTCTAACTCCTCTAGTTGCCCCCATAGTCTCATCCCATCCCAACTCTTGATCTCCTTTACACTCACTCTTATCCCTTCCCTTACTCTTCACTGTAACCTGTCATTCACAGTCCTCTGGCTTTTTCTCTTCACAATACAAGCATGCTTCAGTTTCTTCCATATTGAAAAGCTCACCCTTGAACCCACTTGCCCACTCCAGCTCTCTACCTGTCCTTTCACATCTAGGTGGTCCCTCTAAGTCATGTATAAAATAGGTTAGTGAGATAGTATAGAGAAGCCTGCACTGCCAGGGCTTCTTCATTGGAGAAAGGACCTTCAATGCTCCTTTTCATCTCTGAACATATTGTCTACAGTAGAGATCTAGAGTTCCTCTCCTCCTAGTCCATCTTAGACTCTCTCCAATCCTGCTTCTGCCCCTTGCACTCCACTGAAACTGCTCTCACTAAAGCCACTAATGACCTCTTTCTAACCAACGTTCAGAACCAGTAGTCCATCGTGACCCACCAGCCATCTTCAACACAGTCAGCCATGCTCTTCTACTTGAAAACTTGTCATCTCTTGGCTTCCATGGCTCTGTCCTATCTTGATTTTCCTCCTACCTCTCTAATCGCTCCTTCGATGTGTCCTTCAGAGAATCCTCTTCATCCTCCCTCCAACTTTCTGTGGGGATTCCCCAAGGCCCTGTTCTTGGTCCCTGTAGCGGGTTGATTACCCGCTCCTGCCCTTTGGGGCTTCTCACTACCCAGGAGAGGGCTGTGGCTGGGGCAAGAAGAGCTTAAAAGCTGCAGCTTTAAAAACTGCACAGATTGGGGAAGCAGCTGCAACTAGGCCACACCTTAATCAGGCCATAGCTGCCCTGTATAAAAAGGCCAGGGAAACCAGGAGCAAAAACTTTCTCTCTGCCTTTAGAGGGAGAAGGGTCTACTGCTATGGAGTGTACCCAGGTGCCCAAGGTGAAGCAGGGCTGGGGGAAGGCAAGAGGAGCTGGGGAGCTCTGGCTTAGAAACTCCCCAGGCTGCAGACCTAGGGGAAGGCCACCTGGGTACTGGGGCTCCAAAGGGGCAGTCCTGGGGTAGGCAAAGGCAGTAGATCCAAACTCCTTTGCCGATGATGAGTGGCTGATGCTGCAGTCTACCCCAGTGAATGGGGGCTAGATGGAGACTGGGCAGTAGCCAAAACTGAGACAAAGTGGGGATAGTCGGTTGGGGGTTCCCCAGGGAGAGGAGACCCAGATTGGTGGGAAACTGCCAGGGGGCAGCACCCCTAGTTAAAAGTGCACCGGGGTCCAGGGAGGGACACAGAGGGCCAACGGCAAGCGGATCACTGGCCTGCAGAGGGTGCTCCTGGGTCAAAGAGCTAATTCCCAAGGACAACCGGCAGGAGAAGCCACAGGGGTGAGTCCGTGCTGTGCTACAGTCCCCCTTTCTTCTCCCTCTACAACCATTTGCAAAGACAATTGCAACTACCTTCTTGGTGCTGATGACTCTCAGATCTGCCTCTCTATTTCAAATCGTCTTCTTCTGTCCATACTAAAATCTTGGCCAGACATCCATGTGGATGTGTCAGAGGGACAGGTCATCAGCTCAACATAGCTAAAACACTGTTCTCAATCTGCCCTACAAACCCTCTGTGCTATCTCCTTTCTTGATCACTGTGGACAACACCAACATCCTGCCTGCAACCTGGGCATCATCTTCAGTTCAGACCTCTCACTACATCCTCATAGCCAGGCTCTCTCTAAATCTTGCACATTCTTTCTTCATAACATTTTGGAGATGTAGCCTTCCTTATCCATCCATACAGCTTGTCCACGCTGTCATCTTCTCACACCTCAAATTGCTGAATCATCATTTTCTCTGGGTTCATAAGTGTCATTTTGCCCCATTCATACCCATGCAGAATGCTACGGCAAACATTTTCCTTGCCCATCATTTTGACCATGTACTCCCTCTCTTTGGATCCCTCTATTGGTTTCCCCTTCCCTACCATATCAAATACAAGCTGCTGTCTTCACTTTAAAGGCCCTTTGCTGTCAAGATGTTGACTTCTGCCTCCACTTGCCCAATGATGCCAGCCTGCATTGGTTAAATTTTCATGTTATGTTCGCCTGTAAACATTGGCAAAGCTACCTCACTATCCTCCTTCCTCAATGCTCTCATTTTCCAGAAAGCCTACAAAGATCTTGGAAAGGGTTAGGAAAATGGCATGCAGATATCAGTGTCCATCATGCTTACCAATATTGTCTCATTGTTTCTCATGCTCCCGCATTTGTCTGTCTACCTGTTGTCTCTTGTCTTATACTTAGATTGCAAGATCTCTACGGCATGAATAGTCTTGCTCTGTGATGGTATAGTGCCTAGCACAATGGCATCCTGGTGCCACAACTAGGGCTTCTAGGCACTACGGTAATACAAATACATAATAAATCATAATGATGATTAATGTAGGTAAGTAATGGTCTATGAGGTCAGTACTGACCTACTGTGTTGTTAGTGAACTTATTAGGCTCGCAGCCAGCATTTTAATCTAGGCAGGGAGTGACCAAAAGTGGTTTCCGTCGGACAGCTGTTTGGTGGTCTATGTGTAATGAACTGGTGGCATCTGTTCAGTTCTCAGTAGACAAATAAGTATCACCAAAACCCACCCCCACAATTGGCTCTAGCTCACCTTCAGCAGAAAGGCCAGTTGCTGAAGGTGCCTGGAAAATGAGCTACCCTCTCACTTCACTTTGGAGTGGTCCCTCAAAATCTAGGATAAAATAAGTTGGTGGGATAGTATAGGAAAGCCTGCACTGTCACTGACTGCTCACTGGCTCAACAGAGGCTTTCAGTTCTCAGTGCTATTAAATATGGAACTTTCAAGCACAAAATTCACACTTAACAAAAGAAAAGTTTGACACCAATCACATTCCTAGTTTCAGCCCAGAACAATTTACATTGGCAATTTATAAACCTGTGAAAATACTGCTATTTAGCTAGCATCCAACTCTCGGTTGAGTTATATAAGCCTCGTGGCACCTCTAGGTCTGAATAGTACAATATGGACAAATAAAGAAATATAGGCTATAGTAAGAGAGAGAACGACTTATTACACAAGGAGACGACTCTGAATCAAACAAGCTTATAGTAGTAGCAGCAATGGTGATGGACAAGCTTCCCAGAAGGGAATTCTGCATATTTGTGTTTACATATTGATTGTTTTAATCATCTTTCAGTTCCAGCAATCGCAGACTATAAAAATGATACATCTTTGTGGTTTGGCACCCATTGAGAGCTTCGGCTCAGGCACCACTGTTAATTGCCAACATCTGCAAATTATTATGTGTTGTTTTTTTTTAAAAAAAAGCCTCAGGCTGCAATACCTACGTCACTAGCTGGTTGCACCTATTGCTGAGTAACAGGGTGGAATTTGGAAGCTGGTGCTTAGCCAATGCAGGTCACTGGGTTTACTAATAAACACATTTTTTATAATATTTCTTCTCATTGCTACTGTGCTGTACAACAAATTGTAGCTAAATAAAACTAGAGAAAACACCTTGCCATTTCATGTTAAGGATTAATATTATTCTAAAAAGATTGTTATCGCTTCAGAATATATTGGTGAATGAAGAGCATCCAGATAATTTAAAAAATAAAACTTTTTGTGATAAATGTACAGAGCCATAGACAATTAGTACAGAGATGATACTATTGGATCTGTTCAAGAAGGAACACACTCCATACAGGTAGTTTTGTAATCATATGCAGGAGCAATACAGAACAGTTTGTCAAAGCACAGTGTTCTCTTTCTTGCTGAAACGCTTGGCAATAATCTGTATGTAGCAAGTCTGCCACAAGGGCTTACCACATCCTTGCATAAGTTAGGCAGATCTCATGACTGACACACAATAGAGCAGATGTTTTACAAGGGAACCATCCTTACCCAACATCTGTCTGGTAAACGAGCGAGAAAACATCATGAACAATTAAGCCACAGCTGCTAGGCAACTGAGACTACTAGCTGGAAATGCATCACATGACATTAAGTCATAGGAGAAAACAGGTCAAAGCCTAGTGGCCCTAGAATACTCTCTTTCTTGCTTCTAAAAGGCAAAAGCTGGCAGTTAAGCTGGCTGTGAGCTTCATCACAACCCATGGCACTAATTTGTACCCACTATTTGCCAGTCAACTTACAATTTAAGCAGCACAAGTTTCATTGAAAGGGCTCCTGCATGAGTGTCAGTAACCAATAGTTACACAGAAGTAAAGGTCATTGATGTACTTCATCTGTGTGTGGATTTGCCATGGAAAACAGGCTCTCATATGAAATGTATTAGAGCTATGGAATTCTGAGTATTAGACACCATTCATTTTTATTTTCCAACTACACCTCTACCTCAATATAACGCTGTACTCAAGAGCCAAAAAATCTAACTGTGTTATACGTGAAACCGCATTATATCGAACTTGCTTTGATCCGCCGGAGTGAGCAGCCCTGCCCGGAGCACTGTTTTACCGCATTATATCAGAATTCATGTTATATTGGGTCACATTATATCGGGGTAGAGGTGTATATTAAAAAGGCAGTGAGACAATATTTATTCTGTGTGACTTTGCTGTGGACGAAGGTAGATAAGGCTGAAACACATTATTCATTCTCAACACACTGCCATGTTCAAGAAAATCATTATCACTTAACGCAAGACTGATTGTTAAATGCATTTGTATCAAGCTGTACAAGATAAATTGCCTTACATTTGTTGTATAGCCAGTACAGGACCAGCTATGAGAAAACAGACATAGAAGCCCAGATTTTCAGGCCAGCCTCAACCCAACCTTCCTCTTTGTACCCTGTATACAATTTACACACACATCAGTTTATTGAAATACAGGAAGGCAGCTGGCAGAGAGACACAGACACAAACATTCCCAAAATCATGGAAGTCTGTGAATTAGAGATAACTTAATCCTAGAAGGAGTAAGCTAAACAGGCAGTTAAGAAGATGAACAATGCCAACTAGCAGTAATGCCCCTATACATTTAAGCTTGCCATTTATAAGTACAATTAGCCATAACCTAAAGTTTCTCATTCTTGGACTCTGTGGTCTCCATTGACAAAGAGCTAAGACATCAATCTGAAGCAGGGAAATTGTTCAGTGTGTTACTGAAAGGCCTGGTCTATACTACGCATTTAAGCCGATTTTAGCAGCGTTAAACCGATTTAATGCTGTACCCGTCCACACTACGAGGCCCTTTATATCGAAATAAAGGGCTCTTTAAATCGGTTTCTGTATTCCTCCCCGACGAGAGGAGTAGCACTAAAATCGGTATTACCATATCAGATTAGGGTTAGTGTGGCCACAAATGGACAGTATTGGCCTCCGGTATCCCATAGTGCACCACTGTGACCGGTCTGGACAGCAGTCTGAATTCGGATGCAGAGGCCAGGTAAACAGGAAAAGCCTCGCGAAATTTTGATTTTCATTTCCTGTTTGCCCAGCGTGGAGCTCTGATCAGCACGGGTGGCGATGCAGTCCCAAATCCAAAAAGAGCTCCAGCATGGACCATACAGGAGATACTGGATCTGATTGCTGTATGGGGAGACAAATCTGTTCTATCAGAGCTCCTTTACAGAAGACAAAATGCCAAAGCATTTGAAAAAAATATACAGGCTACACAGTGCTGCGTGACAACGGAAAGCCAAAGAATCAAATGGACGCTCATGGAGGGAGGGAGGGGGTACTGAGGACTCCAGCTACCCCACAGTCCACAGCACTCTCCAAAAATATTTATATTCTTGGCTGAGCTCCCAATGCCTGTAGGTTCAAAAAAATTGTCCGGTGTGGTTCAGGGTATAGCTCGTAAATTTACTTCCTCCCCCACCACGTGAAAGAAAAGGGAAAGAAATCGTTTCTTGACTTCTTTCAATGTCACCCTATGTCTACTGAATGCTGCTGGTAGACGCGATGCTGCAGCAGTGAAGAGCAGTATCCGCTCCCCACCCCTCCCCGGTGGCAGATGGTGCAGTAGGACTGCTAGCTGTCCTTGTCATCAGCCTGTGAGTGCTCCTGGCTGGCCTCAGGTGAGGCTGGCCGGGGGGCGCCTGGGTAAAAATAGGAAAGATTCCCGGTCATTCCCAGTAGATGGGACAGAACGGCTGGTAACCGTCCTCATCATAGCAACTGGGGGCTGAGCTCCATCAGCCCCCTCCCTTTCCTGTGTAAAGAAAAGATTCTGTACTGCCTGGACTATCATAGCAGCGGGATGCTGGGCTCCTCTCCCCTGCACCGCTTAATGTCCTGCCTGGACTGTCATAGCAGCAGGATGCTGGGTTCCTCTCCCCCGCACCACTTAATATCCTGCCTGGACTGTCATAGCAGCGGCATGCTGGGCTCCTCTCCCCTGCACCGCTTAATGGTCTGCCTGGCCTGTCATAGCAGTGGGAGGCTGCCTCCCCCTCATTTTATCTCACTAAAAAGTCATTGTTTCTTATTCTTGCATTCTTTATAACTTCATGACACAAATGGGGGGGACACTGCCACAGTAGCCCAGGAAGGTTGGGGAGGAGGGAAGCAACAGGTGGGGTTGTTGCAGGGGCAACCCCCGTGAATGGCATGCAGCTCGTCATTTCTGCAGGATCTGACATGGAGCAGCTGTGCTCTCTGATACACTGGTTCTCTAGTACATTTGCCCCATATTCTAGGCACGACTGACTATTTTTAGATACCATAAAGGAGGGATTGACTCAGGGAGTCATTCCCATTTTTGCCTTCACGCCCCCTGCCGACCTCAGCCAGGGACACCCATGATAGCAGCAGACGGTACAGAACAACAGATAACCATCATCTCATTGCCAATTTACACCGGCAGGAGATAGTACAGAATGACTAATAACCGTCTCGGCTATCATGCAAAAGCAAGTTAATGCTGCTGTGTAGCGCTGCAGTATCGCCTCTGTCGGCGGCATCAGGTAGACATACGGTGACAGTAAAAAAAAAAGCTCCATGGTTGCCGTGCTATGGCGTCTCCCAGGGCAATCCAGGGGAAAAAGGGTGTGAAATGATTGTCTGCCGTTGCTTTCCTAGAGGAAGGAATGAGTGACGACATTTACCCAGAACCACCCGCGACAATGATTTTTGCCCCATCAGCCACTGGCTCTCAACCCAGAATTCGAAGGGGCGGGGGAGACTTCAGGAACTATGGGATAGTTACGGAATAGCTACCCACAGTGCAACGCTCCGGAAATCGATGCTAGCCTCGGACCATGGACACACACCACCGAATTAATGTGCTTAGTGTGGCCGTGTGCACTCGACTTTATACAATCTGTTTTACAAAACTGGTTTATGTAAAATCGGAATAATCCCGTAGTGTAGACGTACCCGAAGTCTTTCAAATAAAATATATCACTCTTGCCTGCTGTGGCATGGAAGGGGGGTGATCTTTCATTTCTCTATTAATTCCGTTAATCCCTGATGAGTAAGAACAGGGCTTGGGCAAGACAACAGATGACAAACTGAAGTAAATGTGGGAAAAGTGATAAAAAATGACTTCATAGTCAGAGTTTATTGGCCATAATCATGTGTCAGTGTTCTTTTTTCATCAGTCTGTAAGCAGGATTTCACTACAGGTGGGGCAACAATGTGACCATTCTAGCCTTGTTTATTTTACAAAGGAATGACTACTAGCTGGAAACAGACAACTAAAAGAACCTTGTACACAGAAGGAAGAGGTCAAAGGTTAATTATACCCCCTAAAGGAGTATGAGCAATGAAATTTGTGCCTGAACACCTAGATAGTTTAAGAAAAGCTGCCTAGAGAAGTTTAAACATAAAATATCATTTTGTCCGCTACTCAGGGTGTCCTTCTTAGAAACAGATGACATCATCTTCCTTACATAAAGGATGCAGTCTTTTTGGGTGGCAGTCTTTCACCTCAGCCCTCAGGATAAAAGTTGAAAGGACTTGTGAAATCCCACTTGCCCTGCTGCCACAACTTGCTTTTTTTGGGAAAAACTCAAATGCTCACCAAAAGTTGGACAAGCTAGAAACAATTATTGGAGAGAGAGAGAGAGAGAGAGAGAGACAGACAGACAGACAGACAGACAGACAAAACTATGCACCTACATGGAAAGGTTCCCTATTCTGTATCAGGTGCAGTAATAATTGACATGTATATTACAAACAGGCCAGGCCTGCAAAATATTTGCTACCAATTTCCCTTCATGAAAATTCAGAATAAATTACTGACTCCTGGTGACCCTCTTTTCCTCTCCCCCTACTCCTATTCCAAAGATAAAGTAACTGGCTCATGAACGATCCACACAATTTCAGGTTTGAAAACTAAATAGGATAACGATGTGTCTTTGAAAACTGGAATGGTCCTGTTTTCAGGGCCTGTCCCTGTTGGTCTTACCAGGAAAAGAGTTTATTTTGGCTTTTGCCAATCTCACCTTACTGGCCACCTGAAAGAGCCAGAGGCAAGCAGACTTGACCAAACTGATACCTTGCTGGGTGAGCATGCACGTCCTAGGGTTGCCAGACATCCAGTTTTCGACTGGAACACCTGGTCAAAAAGAGACCCTGGTGGCTGTGGTCAGCACCACTGACTGGGCCATCAAAAGTCCAGTTGACAGCCCAGCAGGCTCAGGCTGGCTCTCTGCCCGCCCAGGCTACACATAGCTCCCTGGAAGCGGCTGGCACGTCTGGCCCTTATGCGCAGGGGCGATCAGGGAAGCTCTGTGTGCTGCATCCACCCCTAGCACTGGCTCCACAGCTCTCATTGGCCAGGAACCACAGCCAATGGGAGCTATGGAGGTGCTGCCTGTGCGCGCAGGCAGCACACGCACCATAAAGAACCACTTGGCCACCCCTGCTCCCAGGGGCCAGGCATGCTGGCTATTTCTGGGAGCAGCATGGAGCCAGGGCAGGCAGAGAGCCTGCCTTATCCCTGCTGTGCCTTCAACCAGGAATCGCGTGAGGTAAGCAATGCCCAGCTGGAGCGCAACCCCCCACCTGCACCCTACCCCTTGCCCTGGTCAGAACCCCCTCCTGCACCCAAACTCCCACCCAGAGCCTGCACTCCAACATCCTGCTCCAGCCCTGCGCCTCCTCCAGCACCCCAAACCTCTTCATCCCCAGCCCCACCTCGGAGTCCACATCCCCAGCCGGAGCCTGAATCGCCTCCCGCACCTCAACCTTCTGTCCTAGCCCTAAGCCTGCTCCCTCACTGCAAACTCCTTGGCCAAAGCCCAGAGCCAACTCGTTCTCCCAAAACCGCTCATCCCCAGCCACACCCTAGATCCTGCCCCCCCAGCTGGAGCCCTCACCCCCCTCCTGCACCTCAACCTCCTGCCCCAGCCCAGGGGAAGTTGTAGGACTGATAAATGTAATTGTTTTCAATTGTTCACTTTATTAATGTAACTTCTGTTCACCATTCACTACACTTGCCTATACTGTAACTTCTGTTCCATATTGTAATTCAAACCCCATTTTAAAACACTCACTCCATTTTGTAAAAGCTTCCTCCATCCTTCATTTTTGCAAACCCTGCTGTAATCTTATTAGTTTAGTTTAGATGTGTGAATGAGGTATGTATGAATGATGGAATCAACCTCCAGCCCCAGCCTGTCCTGATGAGATAAAGTTCAAATACCAACAGCTGAAGACCTAGACAACAGCCCTAAACAAAGTAAGAAGCATCCACCCTAAAAAGAAAAGGACAACAGAACAACAGAAGGAAGATCAAAGCCAGGTTCAAGGCTGAAAGTCACGCCTGTAATTGATGGGTGATCAATCTAAACCCAGTGGCAACATGACACAGCAAGACCTATAGACTTTGAATCCAAACTAAAAGCCTATAAAAAAGAAGGGTGAGATGAGAGACTTTGGGTAACATTCTGCTGCCAACATGGAAGGACATCAGTGCCTGCCCAACAGAGATCCAGCTTGTCCTTGTGCCTGGCTTTCCTGGCCAGTCAGCCGCCACAAGCTACGAACCCAAGCTACAAAATCAAGCTATGAACTTAAGCTATCTTCAGGACTGGTAACTATGCAGCAGCTGCAGAACAGCTGATGAATGTGGGTGTGTGTGTGTGAATGTGTATATGTGTGTGTGTATAGGTATTAGGTATAATGTGAATGTGTGTGTGTGTATGTATAGGTATTAGGTATAATGTGTGTGTATAAGAATTAAGATATTAGTTATTAGTCATAAATTGTTATCATACTAAATGTGGCATCTTTGCCTTGTCCCCTTTAATAAGATCCTGCTAGTTTTTACTGGTCTAATATAATTGGTATAACAAAGTGAGAGAGGGTAGGGGCGAGCAAGTGACAGAGGGAAGGGGGCTGGAGTGAGTGTGGGGAGGGGCCTCAGAGAAAGGGTGGGGCAGGACCAGGACCTCAGGGAAGGGGCAGGGTGTTCAGTTTTGTGCAATTAGAAAGTGGGAAACCGTGGCATGCACTTCAGATCTGTCATACACTAATGTTGCTAACTTACCCCCTATAAAACTTGCAGTAAGGAATCCCTCTCTCTCACAGAGTCATATCTGCGGGCCTGATTCACCTCTAATGTAGACTGGTATAAATCAGGAGTACATCCATTGAAGTCTGGTATAAGATTGATGTCAGTGAGTGGAGACTCAGGCCCTAAGACTTTGAGCACAAGCAGTTCAGCTGACCTGCTACAATATGCGGGCAGCTACTGACCCAGATAAAGAGGAAACACCCAGGCCTCTGCACTCCTCCTCTGTAACATTGCCAATGGCTGAGCAGTAACCTCAGCAGATCTGTTTTTTCCTATCAGCCCAGAACGCTAGAGGCATTCAGTGAGTGAGCTCACAATGCCCGTGCCTTAGCATCATCTCAGCAAACTAAAGGTGCTGAGCCAGAGCACTCACAGTGGCCTGTATTTGGATAACACCCCATGACGCTAGAGGTGCTGAATCAGTGACATGGCAGAGCCCTGTCCCTGGGCAACACACCACCAAGCTAGAGGTGCTGTTCAGGGATCCACGTGAGGAGCACGTGTAAGCACAGTTCACTCTCCCCAGCTAATAGCAGGAGGCGAGTTCCTTCTCCTCTCCCTCTTCTGAACTTGGGGAAGTGGATGGATTTCTGATGGTTTCAGACTTTCCACCCAAAAAGACAACTCAGAGGATAACGCTCTTCAGCTTTTTAAGTAGGGTATCACATAATTCAACTGTCCGCCCTCCTGATCAGTGTGTCTATGAAGCCTTTAGGATGAGTGTGCAGCTTGAACATAGCGAGGGAGACAGGCAGCAGGTAATCTGTATAGGAAGCTCAAGGTGAAGACAGGTACATAGATAAAAGGACAGACAGATTTAAATGTATGTGCACACAGATAGCTAGGGAATGTACATACACGTTCAGTAGAGAATCCTGACTCTTAAAAAAAACAATAAAAAAATTAGCTCAGAACAGCTTATCACATTTTTGCCCTTCTTCTAGAGACGCCCTATCCCATCCTTTCAATTGGACACAAGTTTACTACTTCCCTTATTATCGATTTCAATAAAATGTGACACATAATAGTTGTGCAGTCCTCGTTCCCAGATCATACTGTATTTTTCTCCTCTTCACTAATGTCATACTATAACAGACTAGCTAGTCAGGAAAAATGCCTTAAATGTGTGATCACATTGTCCTGTAACCTAACATCTTCTTTGGATGACTATTACTTCTGTCTAACTGGTCACAGGTACCATAATTAAAATGTAAAATACACAAGATTAAAAAGCTCTGAAAAATTCTCTGTGGGATTCATTCCATTTCACCCTTCTCTTTTATCTTCCACTGAAGACTCCTGAGTGCAAGAAAAAGGGCATCTTTAAAAAGGGCTCTTCACTTTTTTGGTTTCTCTTCTCTTCCTCCATCACTCTTGCTGACCCACAACTCTTGATTCCAATTCAACCACACTCACGCAGTCACATTATGAATTGCAGATAAAGCTGCAGCAGACCTATTGTGAGTGAGGCTGACTTATTTGTTATGAACTCTGGTGACATGGCAGTTCTTTGGTTTTCTTGGACCTTCTGCGTGAATTTAATGACTGAATGAAGCTTGCGTGATTGGAGGGACTGAATTGCAACTGAGGAAAAGTTCAGATGGGATTGTATTTCTCTCTGAACGAGGCCTGTCTTGACCATGTGGAGCTAAATCAGAAGATTACAGGTTTGAGTTCCACAGACTTGAGCTTTGTGATGTGACAACCTTTGTGCTTTGAAGTCACCCTAGCACTGTCCCCTCATGCAGAAGAGTCCATGTTCTAGGCTCCTCATCTCAGTATTAACCACGCATTGAATGCTCACTCCTGCCATTTATTCTCCATCCCTGACAGAAGGGCTCTTGGACTGGCAGTGCAATACAATGTTTACAGGGTCACAACAGGTTACAATGATGTTTGCAGCTAAAATAATAGACTCAGACTTTAAGGCCAGAAGGGACCATCATGATCATCTAGTCTGACCACTTGCACATTGGAGGCCACAGAATCTCACCCACCCACTCCTGTTAATAGACCCCTAACCTCTGGCTCAGTTACTAAAGGGGGCAAATCTTGATTTAAAAGACATTAAGTTACAGAGAATCTACCAGTTACTCTAGTTCAAACAAGCAATTGATCTGTGCCCCATGTTGCAGAGGAAGGCAAAAAACCAAAAACCTGTGTCTCTGCCATTCTGACCTGGGAAAAAATTCCTTCCAAACCCCAAATATGGCAATCAGTTAAACCCGAAGCATGCAGGCAAGATCCACCAGCCAGACACCTGTAGGAACGCAGAGTCCTCCCCATCTAGTGTCCCATCATGACTAGTTTTTCCTTCGCTTTTTGAATTTCTAGTTAGCAAATAGTTAAATCTCAGGCAAGCAGTTTCCAAACAATCTAGTTTATCCAATATCTGTCACCTCACTTTAGGAGTTTAGTAGGACTGGATCATTTCCAAACAGGAAGTTTTCTCCATAAATGGGTTAAGAGGAGGGTGGGGTTGAGACAGGTCACTGCTGAATGCAAAAACAGATGTCACCTACACAGCAATTATAATAACTGAGCATTGTCACTGGCAGTCTACAACAGGAGAATTGCGTTGCAATAAAGATTTAACCAGCATTTGGAATTGGGACCAGGTCACTCACTTCCAGCATGTAGCTGTTGCCTAGATACTGTGGTGAATGGCATTCTGCACAACAGATAGACGAAGAGACTGGATAGCTCACGCTTAAACCCTTTTGTAAAAAAAAATCATCAATACTTGGGTAATAAGGGCAATTTTTCCCCCACTTAAATCCTTTCAGCCTCACACTGATGCCTAAGGACCTGCACCGCTTCAAAGCCAGAGCAGAATCTGGCCCATTGAGTGCCCACAAGAATGTTTTTTACCATGTAAAAACTATGAAGGTCAGATCCTCTGGTTCCATACATCCACTGCGTGACATCCTGGACGTATTCTGGCCAAAAGCCATCTTAACCTGCCCAAGGAGGATCACCACAGTGCAAGGGAAATCCTTTAGTGAGTAGCATAGACTGGACTAAGAGGCTCTTATGCCCCTCAATCTCTCTGCCACAAGCATAGCAGTGGAAAGGGAACATAACCAGAAGAAAATGGACCGGGCCAGGATGCCTTGAGCTATGCTGATCCTCAGGTATAAGTTTGGATCCTTGTGGCCATCACAGCCAGGCATAAGTTACAGCAGCCCTCATACTGCTCCTTACACAGGGCAAGAGGACTGGCATGCACACAGCAGCAACAGGACCAGGGGAGTGGAAAGAGGGGCTTTAAAAACACACATCCTAGTTTGTACTCTGTGTAGTTTACCTGCACTCCAGGAACTGGCCTTCTATCTGTGCTTACTTGCACATGCAAAGTTAACAGTCTAGGTAGATATTTGCATGCAGGTTACCTAAGCAGCACATATCTTGTGGGAACTGTGTGCACAGCTGTAAGCAAGTGTACAGCTGTGCACTTTTTCTGCACACAAGTGAGCCTTTGTTTTCAGAAATGTGGCCCTTCATGGTCTCTGCAATTTGATATTGCTATGCAATACGCATGCACACCAGTAGTAAGGCAAATGAAAAAAGCAGTCACAGGAATCTAAAAACATTTATTTCTAATCTTGGACAATGTAGAGAGAGAATGAGTCTGTAGCTCAGATTCAATTTGGTGAGTTTGGATATCCATCCACTCAGATAGATTAAATGCATAAAGTGTCCACTGCCATATGGCATCAGCACTCTTAGCATTGTCTAGCCCCTTTCACATTCCTTACTGCTGTCTCGGCCGGCTGCCTCCTCTCTTCAACCCCAGCACTGGTTCTCAACCTACCTCTCCCACCTCAAAGAGTCCTTCCACTGATCCAACCTGCTGACTGGCTGTCTCCCTCCACCCCATCATTAGTACCAGACTTCTTTCACCCAATCCCTCCACGCCATACAGCAACTTCCACCCTGCAGCCCTTTCCCTGCCCCAGAGATCCCAACGCTACCTGGCCCCCTTCCACACCTGCTTTCCATACCAGTGGTGTGTCAATATTGGTGTCTGTCACTAACACATGGCCACACTTCGTTACTTGATGAATCCCACACCAGAATTTCATCAGATCCAGAATATCAAGTTATGGGTAAGTTAACACGACTGACGGGTTGCAAATTGGAGAATGACAGATCACTCATTTGGATTTCCTTAACCAGAACAGGCCTGATTCTCTCTACTCCATTTCAGCCTGACAGCAACGTAACACCAAAGTTGACGGGTACAGGCAGTGCAATGGAGCAAATCTGCAGTGGGTGTCAATTGGCACAGCTCCCTGGAGGTCAGTGAAGCCACTGAAGTCAAAGGAGCTATGGGGACTTACACCAGCTGAGGTGTAAGTACAAACGCTGACAGATGGTCAGTGAGCACCACAACAGCCCAGTCAGCCCAGCGCTCACTGGCCACTCTGCCAGACAAGCCTTTGGGGGGCAGGAAGGAGTGTCCCCTAAAAGCAGTGGCGACTGGAGACATTATGGCTACAAAGGCCAGGCACACGTTTAATGCCTGCAAATGTGCTGCAGGAAGCATGACTGCGGGTTGCCCTTTTTATAACCTCTTCCCTCCACCCCAAGTAAAGCTTGGTCGCTCACAAGCTTGGTGCTCTTTGCACATGAGAGAGTGGCAGCAACCATGACAATGCCACCCAGCCAGGCAAGCCCACTCTGGAGCACTGGATACTTTCAGTATCCATAGCAGTCAGAGAGTACTGGTAGCTTTATTATGGCTGTCTTGTGTGTTGGACAATTACAGTTTGATCTTTAAAAGCACCTTCCCTCCTGGCACAACTTGGTCTTATGATTAAGCAAACAGACAGGTGCAAGCCAGACATCAAGTACAACAACATGCCATCTCTGACAGAGACAGCCCTATGAATGTGCCAAGCGCCTGGCTCAGTGGCTCTCAAACCTTTGTCCTGGTGACCCCATTCATACAGCAAGTCTCTGAGTGCGACCCCCCCTTATAAATTAAAAACACTTTTTAAAATATATTTAACACTATAATAAATGCTGGAGGTGAAGCAGGTTTGGGGTGGAGGCTGACAGCTAGTGACCCCCCCGCATGTAATAACCTTGCGATCCTCTTAGGGGTCATGACCCCCCCTTTAAAAACCCCTGGTCTAGCTGCACAGGGCCTTCCCCTTATGAGGCCCCTCTTTGTTAGCTTTCCTTCTCAACAGCTCTCCTGCCTCCACGTTGGGGTAGGAGGTGAACTTGGGGCCTCTATTCTCTCGAGCTCCTGGGATATTCAGAGTATATCCAGAATCGGGAGAGTCAGGCTGGGAAACTACTGTAAATATATTAGAAAGCACCACTGCTTGCTGGTGCGTTGTGATGCAGTTAGCCTGTCAGAGGCTGCACTCCAGCTCCCCAGTGTCAGCGTGCAGTGAAGAGGAGCTGTGCCACGTTTCTCCCCAACTAGCACAAAGAGCAGTTACATCCTGGGTCTCCCGGTGCTGGGGCAGGGTGAATATGAGTATAAGTAGGTACAGGGGACAGAGTGCGGGACTTCTTTGAGGAAGATCAGTGCTGGGGTTCAAATATGTGGACACTGTCATCTCAAACTTCTTTACTATTGCAATTTTCTCCTGCAGCTTACCTCAAATGTCTTTTTACTTTTACATTATGTGATTCCATTTTAACTGCTGCAGATTTTCCCAGAAACAACTATTAGTACAGAATGACTGCCAGTTTATCACAGGTAGAATCATAGAAGATTAGGGTTGGAAGAGACCTCAGGAGGTCATCGAGTCCAATCCCCTGCTCAAAGCAGGATCAACCCCAACTAAATCACCCCAGCCAGGGCTTTGTCAAGCCGGGCCTTTAAAACCTCTAAGAAAGGAGATTCCACCACCTCCCTAGGTATCCCAGTCCAGTGCTTCACCACCCTCCTAGTGAAATAATGTTTCCTAATATCCAACCTAGATCTCCCCCACGGCAACTTAGACCATTGCTCCTTGTTCTGTAATCTGCCACCGCTGAGAACAGCCAAGCTCCATCCTCTTTGGAACCCTGCTTCAAGTAGTTGAAGGCTGCTATCAAATTCCCCCTCACTGTTCTCTTCTGCAGACTAAATAAGCCCAGTTCCCTCGGCCTTGCCTCATAAGTCATGTGCTCCAGCCTGCTAATCATTTTTGTTGCCCTCTGCTGGACTCTCTCCTATTTGTCCACATCCTTTCTGTAGGGGGGCTCCCAAAACTGGATGCAATACTCCAGATGTGGCCTCACCAGTGCTGAATAGAGGTGAATAATCACTTCCCACAGTCTGTTGGCAATGCTCCTCCTAATGCAGCCCAGTATGTCATTAGCCTTCTTGGCAACAAGGACACACTGCTGACTCATATCCAGCTTTTCATCCACTATAATCCCCAGATCCTCTTCCGCTGAACTGCTGCTTAGCCAGTCGGTCCCCAGCCTGTAGCAGGACATGGGATTCTTCCATCCTAACTTCAGGACTACGCACTTGTCCTTATTGAATTTCATCAGATTTCTTTTGGCCCAATCCTCCAATTTGTCTAGGTCCCTTTGGACCCTTCCCTACCCTCCAGTGTATCTATCTATCCCCACTACAGCTTAGTGTCATCTGCGAACTTGCTGAGGGTGTAATCAATCTCATCAATCCAGATCATTAATGAAGATGTTGAACAAAACCGGCCCCAGGAACAACACCTGGAGCACTCTGCTTCCTACCAGCTGCCAACTAGACATCAAACCATTGATCACTACCCGTTGAGCCCAACGATCTAGCCAGCTTTCTATCCACCTTATAATCCATTCATTCAATCCATACTTTTTTAACTTGCTGTCAAGAATACTGTGGGAGACCATATCAAAAGCTTTGCTAAAGTCAAGGTATTCACCACTTTCCCCATAACCACGGAGTCAGTTATCTCATCATAGAAGTTAAAACAGGCATGATTTGCCCTTGGTGAATCCATGTTGACTGTTCCTGATCACCACCTTATCTTCCAAATGCTTCAAAATGGATTCCTTGAGGACTTGCTCCATGATTTTTCTGGGGATTGAGGTGAAGCTGACTGGTCTGTAGTTTCCCAGATTCTCCTTCTTCCATTTTTAAAGATGGGCACTATATTTGCCTTTTCTCAATTATCCAGGACCCCCCTACAATCGCCATGAGTTTTCAAAGATAATGGCCAATGGCTCAGCAATCACATCAGCCAACTCCCTCAGCACCTTCCGATGCACTGCATCCGTCCCCATGGAGTTGTGCACGTTCAGCTTTTCTGAATAGTCCTGAACCTGTTCTTTCACCACTGAAGGCTGCTCACCTCCTCCACATACTGTGCTGCCCAGTGCAGCAGTCTGGGAGCTGACCTAGTCTGAGAAGACCGAGGCCAAAAAAAAAGCATTGATTACATCAGCTTTTTCCCACATCATCCGTCACAAGGTTGCCTTCCCCATTCAATAAGGGTCCCACACTTTCCCTGACCTTCATCTTGTTGCTAACATACCTGTAGAAACCCTTTTTATTACCCTTCACATCCCTTGCTAGCTGCAACTCCAATTGTGCTTTGGCCTTCCTCATTACACCCCTGCATACTATAGAAATATTTTTAAACTCCTCCCTGGTCATCTGTCCAAGTTTCCATTTCTTGTAAACTTCCTTTTTGTATTTAAACTCATCGAAGATTTCTCTGTTAAGCCAAGCTGGTCGCTTGCCATATTTATTATTCTTTCTGCACATCAGAATGGTTTGTTCCTGCACCCTCAATAAGGCTTCTTTAAAATACAGACAGCTCTCCTGGACTCCTTTACACCTCATATTAGCCTCCCAGGGGATCCTGCCCATCATTTCCCTGAGGGAATCAAAAGTCTGCTTTTCTGAAGTCCAAGGTCTGTATTCTGCTGCTCTCCTTTCTTCCTTTTCTCTGAATCCTGAATTCTACCATCTCATGATCCCTGCTTCCCAGGTTGCCACCCACTTCTACTTCCCCTACCAATTCTTCTCTGTTTGTGAACAGCAGGTCAAGAGGAGCACGGCCCCTAATTGGTTCCTCCAGCACCTGCATCAGGAAGCTGTCCCCAACACTCTCCAAAAACTTCTCGGATTGTCTGTGCACTGCTGTATTGCTCTCCCAGCAGATGTCAGGGTGATTCAAGTCCCCCATGAGAACCAGGGCCTATGATCTGGAAACGTCTATTAGTTGTCCAAAGAAAGCTTCATCTACCTCATCCTCCTGGTCTGCTGGTCTACAGCAGACACCTACCACAACATCACCCTTGTTGCTCTTGCCACTAAATTTAACCCAAAGACTCTCAACAGGCTTTCCTCTAGTTTTATACTGGAGCTCTGAGCAATCATACTGCTCTCTTACATAGAGCGCCACATCTCCAGCTTTTCTCTCCAGCCTGTCCTTCCCGAACAGTTTATACCCATCCATGACAGTGCTCCATTCACATGAGCTACCCCACTAAGTCTCTGTGATTCCGATCACATCTTGCCAGCTACTGAGCAGGACCCATTGACTTCCAGCCTTCTACACACCACACATGGAGAAGATATATAAAACAGTAAAATCAATTCTTAAGAAATAAGGTGATTAATTTTTATTTTCTTACATTGTACAGTTCAGTGTTCAAAGCTATAAATGTCTATGGATGAAGGCACTGGCTTTATAAACATCACTGTATCTTCCTTTCTTGTTTCTATTTCAGGCATAAATAGTTACTGAAGGCAAATCACAGCTCTGTGTAGGTGTGTCAGAAATGATTCAGCAGAGAAACATGCATGGCTGAAGACACAGCATCCCTACGGAAACAGAAGAAATGTTATACTCTGTCTATCCAATTTATGGAAATCTCTCCTTTGATGTTTACGTGACGGTGTAACACAATCCAGTTAGTTGCTGTAACAAGTTTACCTCAATCACTTGCCTAACGTTAATCATGTACACTCAGTGTGTGTGTATACATATGCATGCGCACACACACACACACACCATATAGATGATAATCATGCACATATATATGCACACTCAATATTGGGGCAGATGCTAGGCTGGTGTCAATTTTCACAGATCCATCAACAGAGCTATGACAAATTACTCCAGTGGAGGGTCTACCCCACTACACACACACAGTAGAAATTCTGAACATACAGTTCTTAACTCTTCACAGACCATCAGCAGTTGAAAGTGATGATTTGTGGATTTCAGGCTTAGAAGATCTATGTCTGCAATATCACAAAATACTAACGATGTCCATATGGGCATTACACAAGCAAATCAATGTATGATTTTTGGTGGATTTGACAGGCTTTTACGATTAACTGAATAAAAACAGACCACATTCAGATTGCATATATTCACTCTTTTGCCACAGAGCTCTGACAACATAAAATAAAATTTGAGTCAGTGTAGCATAATATAATGCACATTTTTCAAATATGTTAAAACCCTATTTTCAGTAGAATCTTATATAGCCAAATGCTTATTATCCCCCCTCCCGCAAAAAAAAAAAAAAAAGAAAAAGAAAACCCCATTATCTAAATCTGGGTAATGATGACCTTCAAATGGCATCATTTACATTAAAAAGTATCCTGTAAATTCAAAACTCCATTTATACAAATAAATTACGAGTCTCCCATTCTATTCAGATAAACGTGGTTTTACTTTATTGCTCAACATGTTTATGGCATTTAATGAATACTAGCCTTTATTTATAAAATATTATGTACTGGAATGACATCCAAAGATTTAATAGCCATTTTAATTCCTGTTGTTGACTTCATAAGGAGCAATCTAGAAGAAACACTGGATTTTTACAGGGCAATGATCCAATGTGCTGAGTATACTGCACCAAAGTATTCCTATTGTTTATTTCTCTATTTTTGGTTCTCTTGACTCTTGCTTATGCAAAGACTTCAGGGAAAATATTACTACATTATTCTTGAGTGAGCATGGGCTTTTGTGAAAGGGCACTGTATAAGAAACACATGCTTTTAGTTCAAACCTCATTAAGAAATACGCAACATAGACATTGTCAATTTTGGAACAGGGTTTTGCAAAAGAAAGGAAACATTTCTACTTTTCCCCATTACCAGAATGAAATCCAGCAGGTCCAGATATGAAAAGATTCAAAGCCCTTCAGACTAGAGATTTGGCAGAAACTTACTGTTTGACATTATCTTAAAAGGTAGTAAATGCAGTTTCTAGCATGTCTAACCTATCCTGCTAGCAGTTGTATTATGAAGCCTCTCAAATGTCTTAGACATATAATGGAAAAATTGTTTTTAGTTTTATTGGTCCTCCAGAAAAAAAGTGTAGATGGTACATAATGTGATGTCTCTTATTTGGAGTAGAAGATCTATTTGTTTATTATAGGTATTTATTTGTGCATATCAAGGAGAGAATAAATACTCTTAGACAGTTACTAAAGATAAAACAGAGCTGTAAAAAGTCAAATTTGTATACAATCACTACTAAATGGTTCGTCCAGCTGCAAATTTTGGATTAGGTCTGACCATCCCCAAGATTTGAGGGATGTTTGAATCTGGGCATTTGATTTGGACCCATCTCCAACATTTACATCTTTTGGTAAATGCACATAACACATTGGAGCCTGGATGTGTGGAGCATGAGGACGCTGCAACTGGGACATGCTTCCCAGATCAGATAGACAGATATAGGCTTGGTCTACACTATGCGTTTAAACCGATTTTAGCAGCATTAAATCGATTTAACGCTGTACCAGACCACACTACGAGGCCCTTTATATCGATATAAAGGGCTCTTTAAATCGGTTCTGTACTCTTCCCCGACGAGAGGAGTAGTGCTAAAATCGGTATTACCATATCGGATTAGGGTTAGTGTGGCCACAAATTGATGGTATTGGCCTCCGGGTGGTATCCCATAGTGCACCACTGTGACCGCTCTGGACAGCAATCTGAACTCGGATGCAGTGGCCAGGTAAACAGGAAAAGCCCAGCGAAATTTTGATTTTCATTTCCTGTTTGCCCAGCGTGGAGCTATGATCAGCACGGGTGGCAATGCAGTCCCAAATCCAAAAAGAGCTCCAGCATGGACCGTATGGGAGATACGGGATCTGATCACTGTATGGGGAAACAAATCTGTTCTATCAAAGCTCCGTTACAGAAGACGAAATGACAAAGCGTTTGAAAAAAAAATCTACAGGCTACACAGTGCTGCGTGACAAGCGTAACGGGAAGCCAGAGACTCAAATGGACGCTCATGGAGGGAGGAAGGGGGTACTGAGGACTCCAGCTATCCCACAGTCCCCAGCAGGCTCTGAAAAGTATTTGCATTCTTGGCTGAGCTCCCAATGCCTGTAGGTTCAAACACATTGTCCGGTGTGGTTCAGGGAATAGCTCGTCAATTTACTCCCCCACCCCCAGTGAAAGAAAAGGGAAAGAAATAGTTTCTTGACTTCTTTCAATGTCACCCTATGTCTACTGAATGCTGCTGGTAGACGTGATGCTGGGGCAGTGAAGAGCCGTATCCACTCCTCTCCCCTCCCCGGTGGCAGACGGTGCAGTAGGACTGGTAACCGTTCTTGTTATCAACCCGTGAGTGGCTCCTGGCTGGCTTCAGGTGAGGCTGACCGGGGGCGCCTGCATGAAAATAGGAATGATTCTCGGTCATTCCTAGTAGATGGTACAGAACGGCTGGTAACCGTCCTCATCATAGCAACTGGGGGCTGAGCTCCATCAGCCCCCTCCCTTTCCTGTGTAAAGAAAAGATTCTGTACTGCCTGGACTATCATAGCAGCGGGATGCTGGGCTCCTCTCCCCCGCACCGCTTAATGTCCTGCCTGGACTGTCATAGCACCGGGAGGCTGCCTCCCCCTCATTTTATCTCACTAACAAGTCATTGTTTCTTATTCCTGCATTCTTTATAACTTCATGACACAAATGGGGGGGACACTGCCACAGTAGCCCAGGAAGGTTGGGGAGGAGGGAAGCAATGGGTGGGGTTGTTGCAGGGGCAACCCCCGTGAATGGCATGCAGCTCGTCATTTCTGCGGGAGCTGACATGGAGCAGCTGTGCTCTCTGATTCACTGGTTCTCTAGTACACTTGCCCCATATTCTAGGCAGGATTGACTATTTTTAGAAGCCATAAAGGAGGGATAGACTCGGGGAGTCATTCCAGTTTTGCCTTTGCGCCCCCAGCCGACCTCAGCCAGGGACACCCATGATAGCAGCAGACAGTACAGAAGGACAGATAACCGTCATCTCATTGCCAATTTACACCGGCAGCAGACGGTACAGAACGACTGGTAACCGTCTCTGCTATCATGCAAAAGCAAATGGATGCTGCTGTGTAGCGCTGGAGTATTGCCTCTGTCCGCGGCATCCAGTACACATACGGTGACTGTAAAAAAAAAAAGCTGAACGGGCTCCATGGGGGTTTTCACCTTCCTCTGCAACATGGGGCACAGGTTAATTGCTTGTTTGAACTAGAGTAAATGGTGGATTCTCTGTAACTTGAAGTCTTTAAATCAAGATTTGCCCCCTTCAGTAACTCAGCCAGAGGCTAAGGGTCTACTACAGGTGCGAGTGGGTGAGGTTCTGTGGCCTGCCATGTTCAGGAGGTCAGACTAGATGATCATGATGGTTCCTTCTAGCCTGAAAGTTTAGGAGTCTAAAAATAGCCGGGTAGCTGGGGGTAAAATGGGTGGCAGCTTGCGCTAGCCACCTGAATACGTACCCAGGGATCCAGGCAGATTTGTACTCAGGCAGCTGGCCCCCGCTGCTCCCTGTGCTACCCCTCCCTATCTACACTGCTACTTTTAGTGTGCCAGCTCAAACAGAGCTAGCATGTGTCTGTCGACCTGTGCTGGGAAGCACACTGCAAGCTGCAGTGTAGACATACCCAGAGAGTCATTTCAAATCAAAACAAAATGGACAAGTTACATAAAGAAGTACAACAAAGGGAAACAGTTAGATAAACTGTCACTTAAAAAACAAAACAAAACACAACACAACATTTAGGAAACAAAACAAGGAATATTTGTAGGCAACCTTGTTGGGAGTCCCAGCAGAGAGGCCAAATGCTGAATGGGCCGTGGAGACTGAACTGCCATTAACGGCCATCTGAGGCCAAAGCTCAGGCAAACTGATGATTTTACTAGACCACACAATCACACTTAATGTTCTGGAAGAGCCATCACTTAACTGCTTCAAGATTCAGCAAGTGAGTATAACCCATCTACACTCAGCCCTTCCCCTTATTTAAAATTCCAGATTAATAAGCACCTCCACAGAAAGGGGGGAATTTTACTATGACTCACATGGCAATTATTTTTGTTTATAAGACACACCTACTAATTTTATACTGGGTACAGGCACACATCGTGAATCATAGGCATGTGACAAACCTGGACACAATGAATGTAGCACATAGCGAATCTTGAACAATTAACAATAGATTTCTTTGCAATTTTCATTTCCATCCCTGGGTATGTGATTAAAAACTGTTACTTGAAACTCAAAGAGGACACTGGAAAGGTTTACAATAGTTCCCTTTTTAAAGAAGAGGAATATTTTGAAGCTACTGAATACTTAGGATTCAGGCACTGCCCTCAATCAATGCATGCATACGCTTATGAAATCAACAGGAGTTTGACAGCAGATGAAAGCATACAAGGGCCTTGCACTGTAAAATAAACAAACAAACAAACAAACCTGTAAAAGCAAGTTTCACCTGACATTTTGTATCATGTTTTTCACCCAGTACGATCTCAGAGCACACGTCAAGCTGCTTCAAAAGTACACAAATATGCACAAGAATCCCTGAAAATGCAGTCACGTATGATGTGAAATATAATAGAGCTGATTCTCACTCACTCGTTCTCACTCACCACTCTGGCAGCGTAAAGGTGCCTTAAAGTGTGTGAGAATGCTTACACTAACTGTAGGAGGTAGATAATCAGAAAGTTGAAAGCAGAAAGCTAACAGGAATTTGGCCAGGACATCAGGGTGAATACTAACAATATTGCCAACTCCCTCACTCAACAATCATGAGATTTTTATTATTTTAAAAATAATAAAATAAAGTGTTTCTTTGCCTTCTGGATGCACCTGGCCACAACACTGAACTTTTCTTTGAAACCATGAGATCTAGAAATTTACTTTTTCTTTTTAATGAAAGCCAAGATTCCCCCATAATCACTTGACTCTAGGAGCTGGGACTACAAGGAACACATCAAATATCATGAGACTTACAATAGAATTGTGAGAGCTGGCAACACTTGTTCCCTTGCCAGAAATAGCACAGTAATGCAATTGGCCTCTTCTTTTTCCTCCAAATGATGGGCAGTCCCCATAGCAATGCCTCTCTCTGCTACGACACTGGTTCAGCATTGCCTCAAAGGGAACAGTGCCACCTGCTGAATCACTCACCAGCACTTCTTGCAGCACCCTGAATTTTCCTTGAAGGTACTTCTTGGAGGTGTTCACCAGGCCTTTCCCTGCTTAGCCTATGAAAGCTGGCAAGATCACAGCCCACAGTAATATAGTTACACACAAATTACGATTATCGTAGTACCTAAAGACAGACGGAGAATGAGGTTTCATTGTGTAAGGCATTGTACAGACACAGTAGTAGATGGTCCCTGCTCTTAAGAGCTGACAAGCTAAATAGATGAGACAGACACAGGAGGGTACCAGGCTCTAACGTACAAGCAGAGAGAACAATGTGATGTTAGGGCCACGTCTATTTAATTTTTGGGGTGAGATTTTGTTGAGAAGGAATGGAAGAGGCAACACTGAAGGGATGAGGAGAGGAGGACAGAGCAGAGGATGAAAAGGAGGGAGCAGAAATGGGAAGCATAGAGGGCAGATGGAGTAATGTTGAGGTGAAGAAACGATCGGGGGTTGGAGCAAACAGCCAATCAGCACAGGGGAGAGAAAATCCAGAGTCAGAACTCGGATGTCATTTGTACCTAGGGTCCTTGCTGAGGCTGCCCCTCTGTCTGCTCCCATCAGCTCCAGTATCTTTGGTCCGTTGTGTTGGCTCCTCCCTAGAATTTCTTTCTTCCAAGTCCACATGGCTCAGGGGAGGGGGCGCCACATGCGTCCTAGTGCCCCTGAAGGGGAGGAAGGTCATTCCTGCACATTCCTAGGCTCTGCACATTTCTGCACACTTCTAGGGAGTGCATAGGAGGGGGGAGTGGTAGTCCCAGCTTGGCCCCATCTAATGAAATTGTTCTCCTCAATAAGGGAATTGCTTTTACAAACAGTGAATGAGTAATATTTAAAAGGAAGAAAATAAAGGGGATAATGTATGGTTAAGTACAATGGAACCTGTCACCTCTCAGAGGCAACACCTCATCTCAAGCAACGTAAAACAGTTTATTTGTTGCTTTATCTCCATTAAATGTCCACTTGTTGGCCACCGAGTGGCCTGAGGAGAGGTTCATTTCAAGTAGATTTCACTGCTATTTGGAATTCATCAGCATGGGGCAGGCAGTGCTGTGTTCCTCCCACAGGGAACAGAAACAGCGGCAGTTGGGTCTAGTACAGCCAGTCAATATTTTTCAAATAAAAAGGTTTTTTCATCAAAAAGAGGTATCTTTTCTTCAGACAGTTTTTCTTTTCGACAAAAAAGTCAATATTGTCAAACAATTGTGGAAAATGTCATGTTCTTTTAAAAAGTATATATTTTTTTAAATCCAGGTTTTCAGAAGAAAGAATAAATTCCAATAACCATTTTGATAACACTTTTGATCAAATTAAGAATATCTATTATATATATGAAAAACTGGTCAGTTCTGAACACTCCAGAACACAAAAATATTGAAATTTTCCCATGAAAATAATTCTTCCACCCACTCTAATGACCAGCCATTCTGGTTTATGGGGCAAGAAAGAAAGAAGCTACCAAAACTGGATCTGCCTAATTCTGTGGGTTGAGGGAGGGCTAGAGAAAGAAGGTATTGCTGCCTGATATTCTTTTCATGGTCCCCGCACTATCCTGCTTCTCTGGGGCTAGAAAGGAGAAAGAATAAGCAGTGGCTGCCTGATTTTCCTAACTCCAAATTCACCACCAGTCAATTTTCTTCTCAAATCTTTTGTAAAAAGATATCTACATTTTGTTGACGCACTGAATTAGGTTTAATTATAGGGTTCACGGTATTTTATAACTGGTATTTTAAAGAGAAATATTTTAATTTGGCTTTCTTTTAGAGTTGGTTTGTTGGTACAGAAAAGGGCCCACTGAATGAGAGGCATGTATATTTCTATTGGAGCAAAGAACATCCCTGTCGAAAATGCCTCCTTAACACACTTGAAAACAAACATCCGATCACCAGCCATTCAACCCTCTCGATTCTCCAGCATCATAACAGGAGCAGGTGACAACACAGTTAATGACATACAGGCAGACTCAGAACAACATGAAATGCATATTGACTGGCTGTGATTCATTTTACAGGCTGGTTGGAACCTGATTGGTTCACCAGGTTTTGGAGGCATGAGGACAGCCAGAGCAACAGGTCAGGGCTCAACCAGCCACGCTCCTCTTGTTTTTATAAAAACAGTGACACATACCACACATTAATTTGGTAATGACAGGCACCTGACCGTGACACAATGCATCCACACACCTCAGCCAGTGTTAGTCAATTTATCCTCCCACCAGTTGATTGTCCAAATGCCAGATTAAAATGTTAACCTTTTAAAGAGCTAAATACTGAACTGGATTCTGAGCTCTGAGTGACTCCAAATGCAGAGCCCCTGGATGTTTGAGGGGGAGACCGGGAAGGACATAATATTCTAACAAATATCAGAAGAGTGTAAACACACAGGAGTGAGAGCAATTAGTTATGGATGTAGAAGGTGTAAAATTAAGAGCAGTAGGATGACATTAAGAAAAGGAAAATTTAGATGAATGTAGTGGGGTGGTCCCCCGCTACTGCCTAGAAGGGATTAAGAAAGCCCTGGAGAGGGCTGGGGCAGGGGGGAGGGGAAGCTGGGCTGACTGGGGAAACAGCCTCAGCTATGGCCATGCCCCAAGTGGACCCAGCTGGCCCTGTAAAGGCCAGGGAAGCCAGGAGCAGAGAGAGAAGGGTCTGGCTGCAGGGAGCTTAACCAAGTACCTAGTGTGGAGCAGGGCTGAGGAAAGGCCAAGGGAGCTGGGGAGCTCCAGCCTAAGAAAGCTGCAGGCCTAGGGTAAGGCCAATGGGGCACTTGGGTTGCAGGAGGCAGCAGGTCCAGACCTGCCTTGCCTGTGATGAGTGGCTCATACACTGCAGTCTGCCTCAGTGAAGGGGGGCTAAGTGGTGACTGGCAGTAGCCAAGGATGAGGTGGGGATAGGGGGTGGGAATTCCCCTGGGAGGGGAGACCCTGAGATTGAGGGTTACTGCCAGGGGGCAGCACCCCACGGAAAGGGGCACTGGGGTCTTGGGAGGGACATGGGGCCAGTGGTAAGGTGGATCACTGGCCTGCAGAGGGCTGGAGAGCTAATTCCCAAGATGACCAGCAGGAGGCACCGCAGGGGTGAGCCCACATCAGTTACAATGAACATCAGGAAAAGCGTTCTGAAAGGGAGCTTGAATTAACAGTAGAATAGTCTCCTAGGAGAAACAGTGGAAGCCCCCATACTTGGGATATTTAACATTAGACAGGACAGATGTACAGTAGGAACTCAGTGGCAGGAATATAGAGTGTATGAGTCTTTTCCATCTCTCATTTCTAGGAGGCAGGTTCTCAGCAAATCAGCAGAACTCCACTTGTTTATCAATTGATATACACCAGCTGAGGATCTGCCCTATGATTTGCTATATTCCCACTGCCTGAGGGGGGCAAAATACTATGTTCAGCTGTGCCAAATCAGAATGGCAGGAGACAGATTTTTTTTTTTAATTCCATGCCAGGCTGAGTATATAAATAAATAAATAAATAAATAAATAAATAAATAAAGGGGACACCGGCTCCTCAACAGACATTCAGCTACCTCTGCATGTAGATATATATTGTCAAAACATTTCTTATAAGGCATTTCCTACTGGTATGCCTTTTATTCTGAGATACCCTTCCTTTCTCCTTCCCCTGGGCTCTTATCTCCTTGCACATGTTCTGCCTCACAAGAAATAACCATAACAAACTGTGATTTATAGCCAACTTGGAAAATGTGATGACGTCCAGGGTTCCATTTGAATTCCTTTATGCTTGCAAAGTTTAGACACTGTCCTAAAAGCTGCCAAAGCATTCTTAGCAGGAAGTCAGCAGAAAAGGAAAGATAAAGGTACTGCTGGGGCTTGGATACATTCCTTGCCATGTGTTTTGTTTTCTTCCCTTTCATGCTTTAATATTCAACTAAAAAAGAATCTTCCCTAACTTAAGCTTCCCGTTCTTCCCCTCCACTTCCCCCTAAACAAAAAACAAAACCAAGCAGTCTCAAAAATGTTTTCTTAACCAAAGCTAGGCCAGGGGTAGGGCAGTGTTCAGGGAGCACCAGGGGTGATGATTCAATATGGAATTTTTAAATGGCCATTTAAGGAAAACTTGTACATGATTTGGAACTATCAAGCTGCACACACGGTTAGGTTATACCACCATGTGATACTGCTACCGTTAATCTCATGCTCAATCCCCCTCACCTTTTCCTCCTACTTGCTGCTCTGCTGACTCGTAACATTATGTCTTGAATTAGATTGTAGGGTCTTTGGGGTAGGGCCAAACTAGTTGGGAATTTTTTTTGTCAAGTCCTTATTTCAGCCAAACCAAAACTGTAAAACAGTATGATTTGACAAATTTCCCTGAGTGGAACAGGTCAAGAAAAACATTGATATTTTCAAAACAAAATGTTCAAATGGTCCAGTCCAAAATGACTTTTTGTTTCAAAATGTAAACTAGATTGATTGGGGGGAAAAAAGTAAAGTTGAAACTGGAATGAAACATTTCAGTTTAGAAATTGCAAAATGTTTTGATTGACCAGAAACCAAAAGGGTTTTCAGTTGGTGACTATTTTTGAGATTTCAGCCTTTTGTCCCAACTCATGATGGAAAAACATTTTTAACTCTCTGAGCTATTCCCAGGATGGGAAAACTATTTCCTGACCAGCTCTAGAAGGTCCACCAATGTACTTATACTGCACAGTGGGGCCCCACTCCTGGCTGTAGTTATAAAATACTTGAGACACAAGGTGGGTGAGATCATATCTTTTAGTGGAACAACTTCTGTTGGTGAAAGAGAGATGCTTTCGAGCTATGCAGAGCTCTTCTTCAGGATCTCATCTATTTCACCAACAGAAGTAGGCCCAAAAACAGATATTACCTCACCCACCTTGTCTCTCGAATATCCTGGGATCAACATAGCTACACCACCAGTGCCAGGGGTGAAAGTAACTAAAAGGACTTACTGTGATGCCGGAGTCCTGAGTGGGGGCGTCGCCTCAACTGGAGGAGTCGTTTAAAGGCCCTGGGGCTCCAGCTGTGGCTGGGAGCCCCAGGGCCTTTAAATCACCCCAGAACTACCAGCGCAGAGGTGGCTGGGAGCCCTGGGGCTCAGGGGTGAAATAAAGGGCACTGGGGCTCTGGCCGCCGCGGAGTGCTGCCCAAGCCCCGCTGCTGGAGCTCTGGCAGCACCGCTTTAAAGGGCCCAGGGCTTCCCACAATGGCTGGAGCCCTGGGCCCTTTAAATCACCGCCGGGGAAGCTGGTCCAGTCCAGCACGGCATACCAGCTCTTGCCAGTATGCCATACCGGACCATACCAACTTACTTTCACCTCTGACCACTGCAAAATAAAATATTTATCTAAGAATCATCTTGGGCCTGATAGCCCAGTACAGTGAGGCTGCTTTCCACTTCACCACTTACCTAAATTGGCCCAGAAGCTGGTATAAATAGACCAGAAAGAACCTCCCAAGCAAGACAGTGATCTTCCATTGGGCACAGAGACGATATATGAGGCACTTACGCCACATCCCCTTCCTTATTACAGGCTTGGCAAGCAAAAAGGGAGGAAAGAGGATGTGGCCAGAATGTCCCTGTGCATCACAGGGGCATAGAACTGGAATGGATGTCCTGGGTCACGTAGTCCCTCCCCTGTTATCAGAGACAACCCCATCATATAATCCCCTCGTAAACGTATCGTGTTCTTTCTTAAAGCTAATTAAGTTGTTTGTGCCCCCCCTACTTAAATTGAGATGCTGTTCTAGAACCTCATCCCTCTGATGGTTAAAAACCTTTTCATTTCCAGATTCGATTTATGGCCAGTTTATATCCAATATATTTTATTCTTGTGCCAACATTTTCCTTTGACTTCATTAGCTCTTCTCTCTCCATGGTAGTTACATCGCTGCTGTAATTAGAGAGCACAATCATACCCCTCTCAACCTTCCTTTTGCGAGGCTAACCAAGCCATGCTCATTTAGACTCCTCTTTTAGACCCCCGGCCTATAACTTGCACCGTGCTGAGTTCAGCCGTAGCCATGGATCTGGACCATTGAGAATAACAAAGTCAGCCACCAGTGAAGGGAAAGTTTTAAAATGTCTTAAATTTGCTCTTTTTCCCATTGCCAGCTGAATAAAACTTGCAAAACTTGCCTCTGGTTACCACTAAAGTTGTCTTTCCTTTTCACACCTACATTTGGTGGCACAAATAATTTCTGTCACTCTCTTGTGCCCTAGTATGTGTGGCCTCATTTTTGTTCCTGCCATGATTTCTGGATGCAATCTAGGCCATTTAGATACTCAAATACCTTACTGAGAAACCCAAGTGACAGTAAACTTACCTTCAATTATCTAAGCTCACAATTGTGTGGGTACAAAAAGGGAGGCTCAGTGAAGATCTGGCTGATAATTTGGCCTACAGAAACTAATGCACTCAGGCTGCTAACTTACACTTACACTTCTACATATTGTGCAACACATGTTGATATGTTCCTCTCACTTACATAACAATCCTTCTGGCCCCACACAGCCATTAAGTATTGTAGGTTACTTGTAGAGCAGGGTCAGTACTGCCAAAAAAGAGATGATGAGCATCTATTCAAACAAACAGCCCTAATTTGCCACAACCCTTTAATTAATTTTCCACAAACTGTTGCATGAGCACATTTGTCTTCACAAACCCATCTGCAGAAACAGAAAGCATTGCAAATGCCCACCACAAATATGTATTTGTACAAATATCATGGGTAGAAGCGTTCATGTAGCCATCAAGGTTTGTTGCAGGTGTGATACATCACACCATAGGAACCATGAACACTCAGACAATAGTCATGCTGAAGAGTGGAACTGAGCAAATACTTGATCTTTTAGGTCAGTGGCTGAAATGATTCCCCCCCCCCCCCCCGCCCAAAAAAAAATGGTTAATTTCAAACTGAAGCTACTTTTGTTGTTGTTTTTCTCACCAAAACAAAACTGGGAAAAAAATTGTTCAGATCACATGAAATGATATTTTCAAATGAAACAGTTTATTTCCAAATGAAATGTCAAAATGATTCGTGTAGAAAATGTCAAAAATGAACTATTTTGACTTTGACAAAAGAATTCTACATTTTTTATTCAAGCAAAATTAGTTGCCAAATTCAACCCAAATTCAAGAATAATTTCAGTCACCTCAAAACTGCAACTTACTAGTTCATTGAAAAAGTTTCACCCAGATATTTTGAATAATGAGTCAGCAACCCATATGCTGAAATGTATTCACAGATACATTCCGCTAACAAATAAATTGGTCAGAATTTAAACCTGCTCCTGGATAATTTGTGAACAGGAAAGGGGTTAAATATGTCACAAATTACTGGCTAAAAATAGATTCCCTCAGCTTTAGTCATTTGCATTTGTCTCTCTGCTGCTAATAATATTGGCACAAAAGACAGCAGGAGCTTTTGTTTATTCTTCCTGCTTTTAGTCCTCCAGATGTTCAAGTCAAGCTCATTTTCTTTAAAGCTTTATTTACATATTTGATGAAATCTCAGCAGAATGTCTAAACTGACTAAAGTTACTGTCGAACTGTAAGATGAGCATCTAGGTCCTGAGAGTTCTAAATTTGTCCAGCATATCTTTCCAGCCATGATGTACATAAATAACTCATTCTATTCAGTAATGTTATGCCAAAGAAGAGGCTCCCACAAAAATGTCCTCCCTCTCCTAACCAGCGGTAACCACCACCTACCAGGATACAACTGCTTGCAGAGGAGGAACTAAATCATTTGTTTTCCTAGTTAAACAGTGCTTCAAATCAGAACCACCAGGGAAAGGAGCACCACTTAGCAAACAAGCTTATATTAAATGGACTTGCTGGAAATGCTTGTACTTGATTTCTGAAAAAAACAGATCGAGTATATACCACAAATAGCACATGGTTCAATTTGTGTCATTGGAATTGGGGCTGGGGTTTGAGACTTGCAGGGAGAAGCAGAGTTTTATCCTTCCATGTGATTTGTGTTTAAATACTTTATTCTTTGTGCAATCCAGTCTATTCCAGAGATGAAAATGAGCCCTTCAAATACATTGTCAGAGCCCCAGGGATAAGACAGCTCTGGGAGAGGGGGGATGATTTAACGATTCCCAGAGAGTGGGTGATCTCCATAAGAAACAGAGATTTCACTCTAACATTTTCTATGACAGTAAGCACCAGCACAATGCAATCCTGTTAGGTTAACCTTTAGATACTAGCAAATAAGTGGAAATTGCATCAGCTGTGGACTTCTTCCCAACAGGAGAGAGTCACGGCCTTTTCTGTGGGTGAGACAAGGGAATGGAGAGTAGACTTTTACAGATTGCAGGTGGACTGGATAGCAGAAAAAGGACCACAGAGAACTGGCACCCTGTATCAAAGACTTAATAGGTTATTACTGTACAGTGCTTAACCCTGCTTGATAGACAAATGTGTCATCACCACATTGTGCTTTTGAATGGCTCTCAACAGCCACTAGTTACCATCTCTTCTTCTATAGTTCCCTTAAATAGAAATACATGAGTTCCCAGCTGTACGGTACAATAATCATACCCCAGTGGCAGGGCTGGAATAATTCTCCTGTGGGCCCAGGGCTATTAGATTTTGTGTAGCCCCTGTATACAAGTCTTTCTCCTGGGAGGGAGTTTGATGCAGGAGGGGACTGGGGCAGAGGACTGGAGTGCAGGAGAGGGTGCAGGGTCTGGGAGGAAGTTTGGGTGCACGAGGGAGATTCTGATCTGGGGCAGGGGTGAGGTGGAGGAGGAGGTGCGAAGTGCATGTTCCAGCCAGGAGGTGTTTACCACAGGTAGCTTCCAACCGGTGGCACAGCAGGGCTCAGGCTGCGTGCTTGCCATAACCCCATGCTGCTCCTGGAAGTGGCCCCTGGGGAGAGGGGGCAGTGGGTCTCCGTGCACTGCTCACACCTGCAAGCGCCACCCTCATAGTTCCCATTGACTGGTTCCTGTGCTAACAGCCAGCTGCTTCTGGGAGCGGCATTGGGCAACGGCATGCAGGCAGCCTGCCTGAGTGCCCCTTTTAACGGCCCAGAGATCGCTGCCCATGATTTATTTTTGCAGAACCCCGGGCTGCAGCCCCTAAAGCCCCTACCTTAATCCAGCCCAGCCCGGTCCTGCCTAATAGAACTGTGGGGAAAATTAACTGTGCATTTCAAGCCTGTTAGGAACATGTTGACCAGATTTCCAGTGAAAGTTACCCTTTCCCTCACTGGAAACAAAGTCCATAAGGAAATTATTCTTTATTAGTAGTAGGACAATAGAGCCTAGAGGCCTGAACCAACAGAGGCAATGCTGAAGCCTACCTCCCCCAGGCCCACAGAGTTAATGATTGCTGGTCCGCCATTACCTTTGCTAGCCAAGTGCTTTCTACCTGCCCACTGAGCCACATTTCTGTAGCATCATGCAGGCTAATGGAGTCCTCCATTGTTGTCCCATGTTTTCCTACAGGTTGTTGTCCACTTAGCGTGGTTAATAAACAGGGTGTCAATATAGGCTGCAATTCAAACAGCTGAATCTTACATGGTGTTTACCGGGCTTGTGAAATGGAAATAATATTTCATATGTCTGTTCTTCAGATTGTAAGCCCTTTGGAGCAGTGACCGCCTGTGGATACATGCCTGTGCAATGCCAAGCACAGTGACCCCTTGAGCGCCATGGGATTGTATCATACAGTTCATGGTTCATGTGAGCACTACACTATCATTTCTTAACCAGGCACTTCCATGACATTCTCCCACTGGATGAGGAGCCACGCCCAATTTACATCTAATAGCCCTGCACTAACTAATGAGGACTTTGTGACTGTAGGAACGGTCTGCTTATCTGTGTGCTCTCTTTTTGTTTTAGTCATTTATTAATTATTATTATTATTATTATTATTAGATTTGTTCCCTGCACTTCATTTTCAGCCTGTTACACAAAAATGTCATAGGCTGAGGATTGCCCCAGATGGTTTTTACACTGGTCCACAGTTTATCCTGCTGGAGCTTGGCCTGTTTCTCAGTTCTCGAATGCTACCATAGCACTCCACCAGGGCAGCAACAGAGCAGCTGAATGGTTTAAAAGGATTTTGTCTCAGGGGTCTCAGTGCTGCTGTGTGAACTCTACTTCAGCACTCCAGGGTACTTTCTGAGTCAATGCCTGGCACCTTGGCAATATTGCAAATGACTGGCCAGAAGCTTACTTTAGCACTGACTCAATTAGCAGTCTCAGAGCTAGGATGGGGTAGGCAGCTCCTTATGTAAGCTACATGTCCATCACCAGCAAGAGTTTGTCCCAAGGTATGCTGACACTCAGCCCCATCTTAGACCCTTTAAATCCAAGGCCATGGGGCCCTTGTCAGAGCCCCAGTCTGGGGCTTGTGTTGTCCACAGCTTTTCAGACTGGAAAAAGTGTGAAAACCTTATGATGTTCTGTCTGTTTCTAATCATTTTCAATTGAATCTCATCAAAATGTTTCTGCAATGTCAGATTACATTGTGTCTGGTGAGTCACACGGATATGCCTGCTAGCTGCTACGCTGAGTGGGGACAGAGGGACTAGCTACCCTTAGAACTTTGTATTTATGGGGCCTGATTCTCTCCTGCCTTTCACCTCACATCATTAACACCTGTGCAAAGCAGCTGTAAAATGTTACCTTTCTGATGTGGGAGCATCTACAACAACTACGCAGAGGTGCAAGAACCTACACAAGGTGCAGAGTAGAGAAGAATCAGCTTTGTGACTGATAAAGGTGCAGCCTCCTGCAATTTGTTTGAATATATATGTCAGATATTCATTCTGAAATTCCAGTGACGTGTATGAGGGGGCTAGATCCAACTCCTATTGAAGTCAGTGTGAGCTGACCTCAATGGGAGCTAAATGAGGTATGAGTTGCTTATATTGCTATATTTCTATTGAAACACGCATGTATTTGGACCTTAACAGGTACTTAAAATACAGCCCTTAAAATACTTAAATGCAGCCCTTGGTGTTAAGAATAATTTTCACTGGATCTCACTGAAACTTTCATAGCACCATATCTAAAAATGAAGAACAGTCCTCAAGGGAAAGGTCTTTTCTCAAAAAGAAAATATCAAATTACACTAATTTACCAGCTACTATATAAAGTGATTCTCACTTCTTAAAATACCAGAGCACATGCCTAATTAGAGGATATACCACACATCAATAATTACTCCAGATAACGAGACAGAGAAAGGGAGAACAGAGAATTTCACACACAGACATGGCTTGATTTCTCTGGAAAGTTTACTACATTTTTCCACTTACATGCTAGTGTGATGTAAACGTTACTATATGTAGCCCTAAGGCAATATAAAAAGTTTCTTTTTTTTTTTAAAATAGATTTACAGTTAACTTACTCTACCAAGAACATTTCCCATAAAGTGCTTTGAAGGTTGTTACTATAATACAGCAAACTTAAAGAAGCTAAAATAGAGTGTTTACTTCCTGCTTCTCCCAAAAGAAACTATTGATAACCACACACTTCATTTACATAAGCAACTTTTCCTGCCTCTTCTCAACAAATTTCCTCAGTGCTTTGAGGCTTTTGGAAGTATGTTCGGCTTATATCTTTGTAAACGCGACTAGACCAAATATTCTTCTCTTATGCAATTCACTTTTCCTTTTCTTCTACCTATGGCATATGGAACACACTTGGGGAGATATTCATCCCTGGGCAGAGGGCCTCAAAAGGCCTACGTCCTACTTAATTGCTTCAAATTGGGCTTGTGTGGGACTGAAGTGAAACTTAATGGTGCACAGACTTTGTTTTGGCCCTTTGCCTGGTGGTGAATATAACCCTTTGAGAGTATATACAAAGAAAGCACCCTGAGGTTTTGTCTACACTAGGAAAACATTTGCCAGTGTACCTAGCGCAGACCCAGTTTATACCAGCAAAGACTTCTTTGGGGGAAGGTTGTGGCTGGGATCTACTAAGCTGGGCTGATTGGGAAGTGGCTGCAGCTGGGCCATGCCCCAATCAGGCCACAGCTGGCCTGTATAAGAGGCCAGGTGAAGCAGAAGCAAACAGTCTCCCTCTGCCTGTAGAGGGAGAAGGGCCTGGCTGTAGGGAGCTAAGGATAGAGTATCTGAGTGAAGGAGGGCTGGGGATGAGCTGGGGAGCTCCAGCCTGGAAAACCCCAGGCTGTGACCTAGCAGAAGGCCAAGAGATACTGGGGGTTGCAGAGGGCAGCCCAGGGGTAGGCCAAGGCAGCAGGTCCAAACCCAACCTTGCCAGTGATGAGCAGGCTGATGACTGGCAGTAGCCATATACTGAGGCAAGATGGGGATAGTGGGTGGGGGTTTCCTGGGGAGGGGAGACCCTGAGAAAAAGGGGTTACTATCAAAGGGGGTAGCACTCCAGATAAAGGGGTGGGTCCAGGAAGGGGCACAGGGGCCAGAGGACAGGCGGATTAGTGGCCTGCAGAGGGTGCGCTGGATGCTGGAAAAGAGCTAATTCCCAAAACAGACCAGCAGGAGGCACTGCAGGGGTGAGTCCGCTCCTCCACATGCCAGTAAAAACACATTTTTTTTTTCCTGACATGACTGCATCTACAGTCAGGATTTTGCTAGCTTAGCTTTGATGGTTACATGTATGATATTTTCTCTCACACACAACTTTTAAGTGTAGATCAGTTCTTAGTAATCCTAATTTTTGCTATGTGGCAAATATATTTACATCTTTATCTAACCCAAAAGGCAAACAAAGCTTCCACTTAGTCAACCTTCCTCAAAGTTAAAAGGAGGCCCATCAATGCCAATATATTCAGCCTCCAGAACTGACCTAGCCTGAAAGTTGCCCCATATGGCAGTTACTAACCTAAAGATGCTAGTTGCATGTATGCATATATGAGAGCGCTCTGGGGGGGGGAATATTAAGCCCATCTTTGCGTCAGCACAAAACAAAATAAGAGCAAATGAACATCTGAATTACTATGCTATTCAATGAAAGAAAATTGATGCACATGTTGTGATAAAAGATAACACAATGTACATTGATTTAGTTCCAATGAGATGCACAAGTTTGTTCTTTGTCTTTGGATTTCATGCCGCGCAGCAAAGGCTTGCTTTAAAAAAGAAAAAAAAAACACAACTGGAATTCTTAAAAGGTAGATCTGATGAGATCCATCAGTTGCTAGAATGTGTGCAGTAAATGAGAAAACAGCCATGTCACTGCTTGGGATGCTGTCTACTACAGCAGGGGAAATACAGAATCCTGAGGTCAGATATGGCAAGTAAGAAGGAAATAATTTGCAACTATTGATTTAAAATATAGACATTACAAATACAAAAATATTCTGCTGATCATCTGTAATCAATTTTTCTGCTTTTCCAAATTTTTCCATTCTGCATTAAAGTGAGATCTATGGGGCCACATCTTGAAACTGCATTATAAACTGTCTTTTACCTGAGAGGTTTACTTTTTCACAGGCAAGATACTGAGTTACATAGTTTGCATGGGCTACCACTTGTGTATGCTACTACTAAAAAAAACAAACACACACACACAAAAAACAGGAAAGAGACTTCCTGACATTTTTAAAGATAAAAAGACTAACAAATTTTATTTTTGTTTTTTAAAAAAACCCACAATAATACACCACCCAAGCAGAAACCAGCTAATACCTTCTTTATACCTCAAAGCAGCATAAAAAAGAGCACAGATCCAGTTTTTCCTTCCCCACTCCCCCCATGAAGACCACGTTCTGAAGATTTGGCTGCCAAAGGCCAAATCTTTATACTTTACCATAAAAATTGAACTATACTGAAAGATCCTTTTAAAAAACAGTTTGAAATAAGAGCTAGGAGTGGCAAGCACTTCTAATCCCATTATCATACATTGTTGCTATCTATCATTTTCCTTAACGCCAGATAAATAAATGCCATTTTGAGGCCAACAGTGTTCCCTTCACTCCCCCATCCCCACCCAGTGGAATGCCTGCAATACATGGAGAACAAATATTTAATAATTGGATCATGCTACACCTTTCTCTGATAGATTGAAGAGCCAATGGCTGGAAGTTGAAGCTAGAAACAAGTAGACTGGAAATAAGGCAATTTTTTTTTTTTTTTTACAGTGACAGTAATTAACCATTAGAACAATTTACCAAGGGTCATGGTGGATTCTCCATCACCAACCATTCTTAAACCAAGACTGGATGTTTTTCTAAAAGATCTGCACTAGGAATTATTTTGGGGAAGTTCTACAGCCTGTGTTGTACAGAAGGTCAGAGTACATGAACACGATAATCCCTTCTGGCCTTGGAATCTATTAACCCATCTGGTTTTAAGATTATTCCCTCCTCCCTCCCCTGAGTCACCAAAAACTGATATTCCTGAGGTGCTAGGATTACCTGTGAGGGATTCTTTTCCCACAGCATTCTTTTTCTGTCCTTGTGACATCGATCAGATGAAACCATGGTCTGCTATGAGGACATTACATGACATTCTAAAGCATTACATCATTCCTTCACTGAGTTTTGGACAATGTTTCTGTTACATAATAATGTTTAAAAAAAATCTTTGAATCATTTCACTTTATCTGCAAGGATTTCCTGCTCTAGCCGTACGACTTTCATGATTAATTTCCCATTAATTTCTAAGAGTGCTCAGACACCCCAGTTTACAGGAATTGACCCCTATGTTCTACTGAACTCACCTCTGCGCACTCTTTCCTGCCCTGTTACTGAAGTAAGGCACAGAAGCTGTACTTGGCCTGATGTACTGTCTACCTGTCTGTCTCTTTTTCCTTTTTTTACGCTGCCTTACTACAGGACTTCACATTGCACCCCTGACCTCCTTTTGGCAGCCCTGCAAAATCAAAGCGGTAAGGCAAGGCCAGAAGGTGAGTGGTGCATTGGTCTCAGCAAAGGGGCACTTTCCAGGCTAAACTTCAACAATAAGTTAAGCAGGGGAGGGTTACGTGTGTCTCTCCATCAAGTCATCTCATTCACATACTGCATGCCGATTATAGACACACCCTCTCTGCATCCCTACCCCTTCTAAACTATCCCCTCTTCCAGCCACCTCTGATCAATGTGTTCCCTCCTCCCCCATCTCAGGGACAATTTCCCACACCTCAAGTTTGTTAGCCTAATTTGATATTCAAATCATAGTATTCAAAAGCCAAAGTCTTTGAATGGTAATGTCAATGAGTTCTCGAAGCCCTACATATGTACTTACTAGCACACCTCACCTCAGGTCCCATGGAAACAGTTCCTACAGTATCTGAATGAATCCTCCTATGTGAGTTTATAGCAGGGAACAACAGTCAAACATTTTAAAACTCTCTTCTCCATTCAGAATATAGTCTCATTCCACATCTCACATATATATCATGTCATGTCTAGGCACAGTCCCAAGGCACAAAGCTTGGATCCAAATTCAGATCCAAACTTCCCCAAGGGTTTTAGTCTGAATCCATTTCTTGTTGTGTCCCACCTCAGAGACTACATGAAGTCCACTAGGGACTTGGCTATTGGTATTGATTTTACATGGAAGGCATTCAAATACTACGTCGATGGGCAGCAGAGAGAGAGAGAGAGAGAGCGCAAGCGCGAGCGCACGCATACATATGCATCTGTTTTCAGGTATGAGAGAAGTAGTGTATCTGGCAGCGTCCTATATCTGGATGCTTCAGAGCAAGGCAGATATGACCTCCTTAAAAAACATGCATGGATAATTCTGAAATACATTATATGGTCAGCTAGGGGGCTTTCTTCCTGGCCCCAGTTTACAGCTATGCATCCTCTGGCAGTGCATAAAGACTGTACTCCAAATACTGTTTAAATATGAATATACATAGATCAGCAAATACCAGTTATTCCACCTATTTTGTTCCTTTGCATTGCTCACTACTGCATCTTGGAAATGCCACCTTGAATTTCACTGCAATAACATTCGGATGGGGCATGGACATGGGAGGAGATGCTCTTCTAGTATGATACTTCAGCCAACCACTGTCTTATGTGAAAAGAACAAAGCAGAGTACAGAAAAAAACAAGCAAACAACCCCTTCCCATTCTATAGAAAGGTTTTCACACTCTGTCCTACATTGCATATGTCTTACCTATCTCTATAGTTCCAAATCAACACTTAAATATGAGCATAAAGTGTAAGCGCTTTGATAGGATGATTTAGCTTAATGGGCCGAAATCAGGGAGTCCAGATAATCTTCATCCAAGAATATTAAGGGAACTGGCACATGAAATTGCAAGCCCATTAGCAAGAATTTTTAATGAATCTGTAAACTCAGCGGTTGTACTGTATGACTAGAGAATTGCTAACATAGTTCCTATCTTTAAGAAGGGGGAAAAAATGTGATCTGGGCAACTACAGGCCTGTCAGTTTGACATCTGTAGTATGCAAGGTCTTAGAAAAAAATTTGAAGGAAAAAGTAGTCAAGGACAGTGAGGTCAACGGTAATTGGGACAAAATACAACGTGGTTTTACAAAAGGTAGATCATGCCAAACCAACCTGATCTCCTTCTTTGAGAAGGTAACAGATTTTTTAGACAAAGGAAATGCAGTGGAACTAATTTACCTTAATTTCAGTAAGGCATTTGATATGGTTCCACATGGGGAATTATTAGCTAAATTGGAAAAGATGGGGATCAATATGAAAATTGAAAGGTGGATAAGGAACTGGTTAAAGGGGAGACTACAATGGATCATACTGAAAGGTGAATTGTCAGGCTGGAGGGAGGTTACTAGTGGAGTTCCTCAGGGATCGGTTTTGGGACCGATCTTAATCTTTTTATTACTGACCTTGGCACAAAAAGTAGGAATGTGCTAATAAAGTTTGCAGATGACACAAAGCTGGGAGGTACTGCCAACACAAAGGAGGACAGGAATATCATACAGGAAGATCTAGATGACCTTGTAAACTGAATAGTAATAGTAATAGGATGAAATTTAATAGTGAAAAGTGCAGGATCATGCATTTAGGGATTAATAACAAGAACTATTGTTATAAGCTGGAGAGGCATCAGTTGGAAGTAACAAAGGAGGAGAAGGATCTCGGAGTATTGGTTGATCACAGGATGACTATGAGCCGCCAATGTGATATGGCCGTGAAAAAAGCTAACGCGGTCTTGGGATGCATCAAGCTAGGTATTTCCAGCAGAGATAAGGAGGTGTTAGTACCATTATACAAGGCACTGGTGAGACCTCATCTAGAATACTGTGTGCAGTTCTGGTCTCCCATATTTAAGAAGGATGAATTCAAACTGGAACAGGCACAGAGAAGGGCTACTAGGATGATCCAAGGAATGGAAAACCTGTCTTATGAAAGGAGGCTCAAAGAGCTTGGCTTGTTTAGCCTAACCAAAAGAAGGTTGAGGGGAGATATGATTGCTCTCTATAAATATATCAGAGGAATAAGTACCAGGGAGGGAGAGGAAATTATTTAAGCTCAGTACCAATGTGGACACAAGAACAAATTGATATAAACTGGCTATCAGGAAGTTTAGACTTGAAATTAGACAAAGGTTTCTAACCACCAGAGGAGTGAAGTTCTGGAACAGCCTTCCAAGGTGAGTAGTGGGGGCAAAAGACATATCTGGCTTCAAGACTAAGCTTGAAAAGTTTATGGGGGGGGGGGAAATGGTGTAATGGGATAACCTAATTTTGGCAATTAATTCTTCTTTGACTACTAGCGGTAAATATACCCAATGGCTTGTGATGGGATGTTAGATGGGGTGGAATCTGAGTTACTACAGAGAATTATTTCCTGAGTGTCTGGCTGGTGAGTCTTGCCCACATGCACAAGGTTTAGCTGATCACCATATTTGGGGTTGGGAAGGAATTTTCCTCCAGGGAAGATTGGCAGAAGCCCTAGGGGGGTTTTGCCTTCCTCTGCAGCGTGGGCACGGGTCACTTGCTGGAAGGTTCTCTGCACCCTGAAGTCTTTAAACCATGATTTGAGGACTTCAGTGGCTCAGACACAGGATTGGGTGGGTGAGATTCTCTGGCCTGCATTGTGCAGGTCACACTAGATGATCATAATGGTCCCTTCTGACCTTAAAGTCTATAATTCTATGACTTTTTTGCAATCAATGAGACTACTCTTGGCTTAAAGTAATTCACATGCTTGAGTATGACACACAATTGGGGCCTATGTTTGCAGAGCTACATGTCCTAACTGTGCCTTTAAAATAATGTATGTGTGATACTGGGCAGGCTGACTGACAGAAGACTGGTCTGCAGCAGAATGTGTTAGTACACAAATATTGATTTCTCTTATATCTGATTGACACACCACCTCTTCACATCCTCTGTCGGTTGAGATCATTGTTGTACAAGTTCAAACAAAAAAACAAACAAACCTAGAAAGCTTTCAAAAATTGTTCGGATTCAAATCAGTGAAAACAATTAATATACCAATGTTGTCACTGGTGTTTCACTTTGAAATGAACCAAAACCATCTAAATCACAAAGCCAGGTCTAGAATAGAAAAGTTGTAATGATCATTAAAATACTGCGGGGGAGGACGGAAAGGGGGAAATTCTCAAGTGACAACCTTCTTTAGAACATCTAAGAATAAAACAAAAAGTCAAAAAAAAAAGCGTAGCATTGTTTCATCTCATACAAACACCCACTCAAATGGAAACAAGTAGCCATCATAACAATGTCTCACTACACACTCACTATGACCACTTCAGCTGATATGTTGCTGCCAAACAGGTATGCAAAAGTAGTTTACAAGATTGCACAACCTGAACTGAGCAAGTAGCTATAAATCTCAGAGAAGCAGCTAGGGGGATTTTTAATGTCAAATTTGCATACAGGTCAAAAGAATCATCTCTAACTTGTCTCTAATTTTGAAATCTCATTAGTATCTCCACTGATTCATTTGTTCTGTTACTTATTTAGAAAGTAACAAGCTGCATGCTGAAACTCTGCCTCCAAACATTATAAGCACAGAGAAGTACTGTTTTGATTAACAGCATTATAAATATTTTCCAGCAAGAAGAAAACTTTCACAACATGACATCCTGCAAGATGATCACAGCAGAATACGTATTATATTAATCACATGTTCCTGTGATGGCTTTGTGGCTTAGCGGGTTAGTAACTGGATAGAGAGCTTTTCAGCTACTAAGTCACTGGTTCAAACTCAACCCAGATGATTATTTACAGATATGAGTTGATGATCTCCATCTAGTTTCTGGCAGAAAAAAAAATCACCAACAGTTTCTTGTTCTTTTGTGGTCAGTTACAATAAGCTCTTTGAAGAGGGACTGTCTGTTAGTTCTCTTTGTACCGCACCCAGTACCATGCAGTCCTGGCACATGCTTGGAGCTCCAATGCAAACAGTTATAATAATGATACTAAAAGTATGGATATGGAAATTAATTCTTATTCTAATAGGTTTGAGTCTCAGCCCATACTTTAAAGGTTTCAGGAAGTTATGAGCAACTGAAAAGAGGGACTTAGCTTGGAACCAGTTAGCTCTGTCATGTAAGTACACAAACATGGAGACATTTCTATAACGACATTAGCCGAGTTCTGCAAGGTAATCTGTTTATTTGGCTGAAACTACATGTTGATTGAATAAAACTTCTAATTTTGATAAAAGAAGTTAGTTCAGATTCTGTAACCTCTGTATAACCCTCAGACATCTGTAGGACATAAGAGACCTCATTGTCAAAAAGTCAGACATGCCACTGTATTCCTAACTTCTACCTGCAAATATTGCCATTGTACTTGCAAATCTAGTACAGGTGTGCATATATCACAAGTTAGACACACAATTGCTACTGGCATGCAGAACTGCAGCAACTGCACAGTTTTGCGCATACAATTGGGCACATAGGGAGCCGATCAGATTAAATTAATCATCAGCATGTGTCATATGTTCCCTTCCACTCCCAAGCCACAAAGGTGGCGAGTCTGTTACAGGCTCAGGCTACAGACTGTGTCTTTCACTCAGGCTATAGACTCTCAGGCTTTCAGATCTGGAAACTCTGGCCCTGTCCAAAATGGCAACCACAACAGATGCAGCACGTTCTAGTGTCCTTTGCTGGACAGTACAGCTAATCACCACATAGGGAAGGCAGAACAATGGCCCAGCCTCATTATCAGTGACGAACACTCAAGGGGGTACTAGTGGGAAAGAATCCTCATGGTCAAACAAATGCAAAGACTGCAGTTGTGTCCAGACTGTACAGGGGAAGCCTGGCAAATGTGGGCATGGGAAATCTGCCAAGAATAAGGAAAATTATTATACACATGGACAGACACAAACATCCCAACCTCAGGAAAATGGGCAATTATTGATAGAAATGTAGGATGAGAAGCGACCTTGAGTCATCAAGTCCAACCCCCTGAGATGGGGCAGGATCAAGTAAACCTAGACCATCCCTGACCAGTGTTTGCCCAACATTTTCTTAAAAACCTCCAACGACGGGGATTCCTCAGCCTCCCGTGGAAGCCTACTCCAGAATTTAATGATGTTTATAGTTAGAAAGTTTTTCCTAATATCTAACCTAACTCTCCCTTGCAGCAGATTAAGCCCATTACTGCTTGTCCTACCTTCAGTGGACACAGAACAATTGATCACAGTCCTCTTTATAACAGCCCTTTATATACCTGAAGAGTTGTCAGGTCCCCCCTCAGTCTTCTCAAGACTAAACATATCCAGTTTGTTTAGCCTTTCCGCCTAGGTTAGATTTTCTAGACCTAGCATTTTTGTTGCTCTCCTCTGGACTTTCTCCAATTTGTCCCCATCTTTTCTGAAGCGTAGCACCCAGAATTGGCCATAGTTCTCCAGCTGAGGCCTCATCAGTGCCGAGTAGAGCAAGACAATTACCTCTCATGTCTTACATACGATACTCCTGTTAATGCCCCCAAAAATGATGATAGCCTTTTTTTTACAACTGCATCACATCAATAACCCCACTATAACCCCGCAAGGTCTTTTTCAGCACTACTATCACCTAGCCAGTTATTCGGGAAAAAGGAAGAGATTTCAGATATGACAGATCAACAGGTAGCAGTGGGATTTGTCCCAGTGAATGATCTAAGACAATACATTCACTGTTGCGTCGTTAAGAACTTTAAAGATTGCTTTGCTTGTTCCCCATAGGTTCTCCTTCCAGTCACCACTTCTTTTTAGACCTTCAGTTTGTTTGCATTGGTTGTCATGGAGAGAGAGCATTACAAAGATTTACTGGAGAAAAGTCATTTCAGCAACCAAGACACCAAAGATAAACAGAGCCCAGTAGGAAAATTAACTTGCAATTCAAAGAGAGAGAGACCGATTGCTATAGGATTTCTGAATTAATTTATCTGTGCACAATGTATTTACAACATCACGGTAACCCCACTCCTTATAAATTGTTTGCTGTTTTAAATTAAATGTTATGGTTAGACAGATTGCAAATACATATTATTAACAAATTAATAATGCACTCAGTATAATGAGTGACATTTACCTAATCAAGTAGCTGTTGCCACTAAATTACACTGAGCAGGAGAAGAATGTGACTACGTGAGAAGGCTGGATGCATACATTGGAAAAGAAAATGTGGGCCAATTCCTGGTTTTAGCTCTTCTGAAAGCAGAATTTGTCTCAGCATGTTTAACATGGAAGCCAGGCGAGGAGAACTTTTCCACAATGAGTTCAGAGAAAGAGGCTCTAAAGAATGCCTGGCTGCTGGGCCTGGTTTTGGAAAGGAGCTACTGAGCCTGGTGAACTGTAGAATCTGGGAAATGGGGGTTTTGATTTGTGTTAACACTGAACTGTTATTTCAACACACCAGAACCCCAAGGAGGGGATGACTCAAAAGACGAATCTACATGCTACTACTGGGGACCCCAGGAGAGGGAAACTGAAGCAGCAGCAAGACACGATACTGGCTTAGGCTAGGCCCTGCCATGACAACCACTAGAGAATTACCCTGGTGTAAAGCTGGTGGGAGGGACTACTGCAGTCTCTCCCAGCCCCAGGCTGAGAAGGAGCAAAGGGGTGTGACACAGCAGTGCTTCTCTGCACCAGTCTTCCTTCCGCTGGTGTAAGCTGGAACAGCCCCTGACTGTTCCAACTCTCACCAGGCTGATGCAGACCAACCCTCAGAATCAGGGAGCTGTAACCCACACCCTCCCCACTCTCCTGTGTGGACAGAGGCTGAGGCCCAATGTGTCTGGGATACCTTCCTGCCCCAGTTATTAAAAAATGACTTTGGCAATGTTCTAGGTAGTCTGGCTTTCTATTATATCTTGTAAATTAATATTATTTTGTTGTTTAAATCAAGGAACACTCTCTCCCACATGAATTTTCCTTTTTCACAATAGCAGTAGAAAGCTGGACTTCCCAAATCCAATTCTTCCAACTACGTAGTTTTGGATTTCCCATAAACCAGAATGAGAATAGGATGTTTGACACCTTTTGGCTGTTAAAATAACAAAAATGCAGTGGCTTACATGGTGATAGGGTCCCATTCCACTGAAACCAATGGTAATTTGTCCTTCAACTCCAGTGGCAGTTGGATTGAGCCTTCAAAGTGCATCAGAAGTGTCTGGGAAGTGCTGTTTGTTTTCCATAATACTATCCTGTCTTACTGTGGAAAAGTTCTGATGTGTCAGATATTTGCTCTCTTTTTTAACCTTCCCTTTTGAGCAGTGGTTCCCAAACTTGTTCCTCTGCTTGTTCAGGGAAAGCCCCTGGTGGGCCGGGCCAGTTTGTGTACCTGCCGTATGATCGCAGCTCCCAGTGCCTGCGATTCACTGCTCCGGGCCAATGGCATCTGCTGGAAGTGGCAGCCAGTACATCCCTCATCCCGTGCCGCTTCCCTGGGAGCCGCGATCAGCCGGACCTGCGGACGCGGCAGGTAAACAAACTGGGCAGGCCCACCAGGGGCTTTCCCTACACAAGCAGCGGCACAAGTTTGGGAACCACTGCTTTTGAGTCATTCATTTTCAATAGTTTAAAAAAAATAATCAACATTACATTTTCCTAAAGATACCATATGGAAAACCACATTTCTCCATTTCAAAAGTGACATTCTGAAAGTGAGCAATAGTTCTCATAGTACTATAAGGCATAACAGGAACTTCCTACTTTTTTCAGTTATGAAAACATACTAATTATGGGTGCCCACTGAGCAAAATGCTGGGATTTCCTCATTTTTTAAGCTTGAAAACCATAGGATCAGAGTTTGAAGTCAGAATCGGGCTTTGATTCACTACTCAGAAGTTTTACACAGCTATAAGTCCATTGCCATCAGTGGATTTACTCCTGATTTATAACTGAGTGAGATCCAAATTAGGCCTGGAAGGAATCTCAACACTTCAGTCCTGGGAACCTGTTCTACAGGCTTCAGTAGCAGCTCCTAACATGAATAAAGAGAAACTAAATTACCTGATTGTGAGATGGGGAATCAGATGTACTGAATTCATACTGACTGCACTACGCATGCTCAGAAAGAACTGACAGTCTCAGAGTCTAGGGGCAGGGCATTCAGAGGTAAACTGGTCACACTTTCATAGTTTACGACACCTAAAAGGGTAACAAATGGTTCTTGCATGTGCCTGATAAGAGCATTGACAGTTATTTGCAGGCTCTTGACAGTCACTTTGTCACTCTAACTCTATTTGTAGCCCGTTTGTGGATATAGGTTAGGGAGACCAGATAGCAAGTGTGAAAAACCAGGATGAGGGTAGGGGGTAATAGGAGCCTATATAAGAAAAAGACCCAAAAATCAGGACTGTCTCCATAAAATCAGGACATCTGGTCATCCTAATATAGGTTAACTTTCTGCGATCTCTCCTTCTGCACTGCATCATCAGCACTTGGTGCCTAAATACTAGGGTTATGAGTACATTACAGATGCAATAGATAACACAAATTAGCTTTATGTTTGTCTGTCACATGGCGCCTTTGGTTAGCAGGGTCACACTTTTATAGATTATAGACTTCATAAACCCTCCTAATAAATACATTGTGGAAGTCTATTTGTTCATGAGTTTAAAAATTCTTCTTGGCAATAAACCTGTCTTGTTAGACTCAGTACTGTCCAAACTCCATAATTCCCTTTTCTTCAGTGTTCGGATAAATTTTCTTGGCACATTAATGAAATACCTAACATTTCTGTTGGACTTTGGGTATTCAGAAGTACTGTAGAGCAATGCTAGGGAAACAGGATTTTTCTGTTCATTGGTAATTTTAAAATCATTTCAAGTAAAACCAAAAATGAACATTTTAAGTGAATCAAAGAGTCAAAAAAATCATTTTAGGTCAAATTAAGTGTCTCATTTCCATTTTGAATAATTTAAAGTAGTTCTGAATTTTTTAAAAAAAATTAAAGAAAATGTTGACGTGAAAAGTAATTTCAAACCAAAAATAAAAATCAAAACATTTCAAAAATGTCAAAATGAAACATTTTGATTTTTCTAAATTTTGTGTTTGTTTATTCAATATTCAGTGAAATTGACATGAATTCACAAAATGTTTCAGTGTCACCAAATCTTCATTTTTTGCTGAAAAAACTTTTGGCTGAAAAACATCACCCAGCTCTACTGTACAGACAGACATTCACTAAATTCTCCCCAAACTTCTAATAGGTAAGTGAGTAAACAATATTCCAATTTTTCTGATGGGAAAACGGATACCAAAAGTTAAGTGACATATTTAAGGCCACTAAGTGCTTCAGTAGCAGAACTGAGATTAGCACTCAGGGCCTTCCAACTCCCACCCCTTTGTTCATTCAGCTGCTTTTCAAATCAGTGGGTATGAGGTAGCCCAAGAAAGCCTTTTTTTTTTTTTTTAATCATGCAGGAAGAATGAGATGCAGATGAGATTGTATTTTGCAGTGCTATTTTACTGCCCATATAAACCTTGATTCCTATTTAGGCCTCATTGAAAGAATCTGATCTATTTGTGAGTAAACACAATAAGAACCCCACCAGGAGAGTCCCAACTGCTGCACTTATGTTTAATAATGAACTATATCATCAATAACTTATAAGGCCAGCTCCTAAGCTGCTGTAAATTGATGTATCTCCATTGACTCCAACGGCGTGTGATATACACCAGCTGACAATGTGGCCGTCAAAGACAAACAACTGTATAAGTAGTAGTTTTAGCCTGTCTAATTGCATGGGAGTGGTAGGAATGAGGACAATCTAATCCCCATTTGTCTGAGTCAACCTTTATGCAAGCTGGCAAAAAGTAGGGCTCCATTTCCAGTCAACTTCATCATACTGATAGATTGTGCAATCAATCCTACTGCAGCAGGTGAGTACGGAATATTTGAGGCAGGTAAAATATGCCTAAGAGCCATGAAAAAAAGTTTCATGCAGAGTGCAACACAAATTTTTCTAGCTCTCTTGAGCTCTGAACACCAAGCAGTTTGGAAAGTCTGAACAGACCACGGTTTGAGAGGCTTCTGGTTTTATCTTTGTGTGAGCTTTGACTCATCAGTATGCGGAGCTCATTTTCAATTCAGAAACTTAGACGTAAACCCAAGAGACACATTTTTCTTTATAGAGTCAAACAAGAAATAACCAGGCCTTTTCCTCTCCCCCTCCATATTCAAGAGAAAACAAACCTGCCTACAGGTCAGATGCAAATCCAGGACAAGTTGCTGCAGCACATGTGAAAAGATGCCAAAGCTACAGAAATGAATCCAAGTAATGCAAGGCTTTTAAGGAACACGGCAAGAATTTTGGCGTTTCAACACATAGCGGTTAGTGCTGCTCTGCCAGCTACACATTTACCGGCACTAGGTTTATTGCATCAGGAGCTGAAGTGTGTTCTTTAGGGTGCTGATTCAAACTGTTACTTTGTGTAGTAATGTGCAGATTACAAAAGTGCTCACATTCTTGTCCCCAAAGTGTTTAAAACCTAATTCACTCTAATCCAACAAAGTAGATGAAAGCTCTGCACTTTCTCATTCCTGAGAAGACCTGGACAAAATGTTTGGACCAACACTTTATTCAACAAAATATGCAGTGTCTGTCAACCTGAAACTAGTCACAAATTTAACACAAATAGTTTTGGCCATTTTCAAATAGCCAGAGGAGGAGGAGGAGATGATAATGGTGCAGCTTTCTCCTCTTCCTCTCCCCCCATTACCTTTAGCCCAGTAGGAGGGCACTAACCAGGGATATAGAAGACCCAGGTTAAACTTCTTGCTCTGGAACAGATCTTTCGATTTCACCAAAAATTCACAACAGTTTCAGATTCAGTTCCACCCAAATCAAAAAGTCTTTCCAATTTTTCAGAACTGCAACAAAAAAAGAAAAACACACACACACACACACACACAAAACCACCACCACAAAAAAGTCCAACAACAAATAACCCCACCAAACAATTATTCACCTAGCTCTAGCGCAGAGACATTGTGGGGAAAAGATCAGCCTGGGAATGGGGCCTAGGTCAGAAGTGACTAAAAGTCTTCTTCACTAGATAATTGTTCGGTGGCTTTTGTTAAATGGGCAGATGGTCTCATCCAGTTCCAAGTAGGCAACTATCCACTCCATAAGTGGGGCTATGTGGCCATCCGAGCAGACAGGTAGAGGACTGAATGGGCACAGAAAAACTGTTCTTGTCTCCCTGGAGATACTCTCTCCAGGTCAGGTTTGACCTACATTAGCATTACAGAATGGGGAAACTTGTACTGCTGTGCAGCGATTAAAGCGAGTGAATGGATATGGGGTTCTATTCCTGACTCTGCTGTTGATTCGCTGCATGACCACAAGCAAGTCACTTACACTAGCTGGGCCCGAGAGTCGTTCCCTCATTTCTGAGACAGAGATCACCACCACCACTTTCATAAAGTGCTTTGAGAGTCTCAGGAAAAGGAGCTATAAGCGTACTGCCTGTTCTTTGCCAGTTGCGGGGATAAATAGTGGGCTTTGGTCTCCGGGGTGTGAATCCAGCACCTACTACAAGGATTATATTCAATCAGTGAAATGGAGGGAGGGGGAAGAGAAACAGAGCAGTGGCAGAGGAAAAAGAGAATGATTCTCTCTACAAAAGAAAACTAGGAAAGTTACAGAATACAATGCGGCTGCACCAAGGTCTGAAGACACTGACAAGGAAGAAAGGAAAATTTACAGTAAAAAGTATGAGGGAGAAACTATAAAGGGTAAGTTTATCTTGGTAGTAAAGAACTATAGGGGTAAAGGGCCAGATTGTGGTTGGTCCCTGTAGGCTGTGCTGGGAGAGAGGGAGTAACAAGTACAACCCCTCAGCCACCCCATCCTCTCAACACACCTAGGGCATAGTTGCCTGAACACAAGCATCACTTTTGAATGGCAGATCTAAATACCCTAGGAGAGAAGGGGAGGGGAGGGAGAAAGCAGGACTGCAGCCCACCCACATACACATCCGCCAGCTGAGCTCCAGCAGCAGAGGGGACCCTCTCTGAGAGTGATGCTTTGGCTACACTCTCCAGGAGAAGCATTGTGCATAGTTGCTCCTGGAACTCTCCCTGGAGCAATGAGCTCCGCATTACCTCCAAAGCAGGGCTGTGGCTTACTGCTACCATTTAGCTCGGAAGGAAAGTGAAAAATAAAATATTAATCAAGGGATTTTTTTAAAATAGTTTTTAAAACTAGATATATATTGTGCGGGTAAAAGGACTATGAAGGAAAGTGTAGGACCCTGATGAAGGAGGTAAGAGTTCAGATAGCAGAAGTTTGGGGAACAACTGAAATATTCAACAATTGTTGCAGTCTTCAGCACACAGAGGAAGCAGCGGGAGACCTGGTGAGATAAATGCTAGAGTGGATCTGGGAATAGTAGGAATCTGAATTAAATAAGATACAAGTGAAAAAATACTTTGCTGATTTTAATGTTTGTAAATCAGCAGAGTCATATGACAGGTTATTAAGGAACTGGATGAGAAGTATCACAACCATTTGTCATCAGTTACCTTTGAGAAGAGCAGGTGAGGTAACAGAGTTGGAGAAGAGTAAATGTAATATAAGCCCAGAGACCAGAGGGGAGAAAAAGTATGATATGAGAAATCGCAGACCAATTATCCTGAAATGAATACTAGCTAAATAGTAAGAGAAGCATTTTGAAGAAAATAAACCATATGTTCAGCACCCTGGTGCCTATCTTTACCTGATCCCTTACTTCTCTAGTCTCCACCCCCACCCCTATCAGCCCTTTTGCCTTCACATTAATTTTAAGATTCTGGTTCTCATTCTAAATCTTTCCATGCTACTAGCCCACCCCATCTGTGATCCCTAATAATTGAAGATGAACATATATTTCACAACAAATTTAGCCAATGATACCATCTGAATCTGTTAATGAAATATTCAACAGCACATCAGATTTCAAACACGCTTTCATTATTCGAAAGTTACACTTTTTTTGTTTGCCAACTTTTGTGCTGGGTTGTTCATAAACCATTCTGTATGAGTATTTTTATTTAGTATTTCAGTTGTGTTAGTCACGATTAGTCACATAAGTCACATGGTATTTTTTCTATTTCCTGATTGGATAAAAGTGCAAGCAATTTGGGTGCAAATATTCACATGTCAAATACATTCTTGTTTCTCCAAATACATGTGCCTGCAACTTTGAAATACTCTTTCCATGAATGTTCATGCCAGTAAAAGGTGAGAGTACTGATGTTCATGGGGAGCAAACGCAAAAGGGATGCAAGCATGGTTAAGCAAATTCACTGAAACCTTTGTGCAAATACTCATGGATTTTTTTTCCAGTATTTACCAAGCTCTAGCATCATCATCCCTTATCTTTCTACTTCTTGCTCTGAAACCAGTTTTCTTCCAACATTTTCTTTCCCAAGCTGCTTCTTTCTACGTTGGTTTCTTTTTCTTTCCCCCCATTGCCCATAAACAGCTTCCACTTTCAATTCATTCCTCTAACTTATTTTTTCCTGACAATCCTTTAGCCAAACTTTCTTTGTTCCTTACCCTACTCTTACATATAGCTTAATCTTTTCCTTAGAATGTTTGTTCGAGATTGAAAACAAATAAGAAAAAATAAAGACCAAACTTTTTATTGTAACATTTTAAAATAATATCTATAAAAGATGTTGAACAAATCCTATTTCTAAAATGTAACACCAACAATACATAAAAGAGAGCAGGGGTTATTAAAAAGCAAAATCATGTCAACACAACAGCTTTTTTAATTGTAATCTAGCACGTTTATTAGACAGGTGAGTATAATAGATATACAGTAACATACCTAGACTTCTATAAGGAATTCAACATGGTTGTACATGAATTCCTCAAATTGAAATTAAAATAAGATTGAGAGAGAGAGAGAGAACACACTACCTGAAAACAAAAAGCGTAATTGTTAAATGGTACTACAGTAAGTAGATCTGTAGAGAGGTATTGAGCAGAGTCAGTGGTGGGTCCAAAATTATTTAATCTCTTATCTATAGGAAAAAATGAGGGAGCACATTGAGAAAATCTGCCCATTATGCAAGGTAGGAAGAGTAGCTAGCAACATCCTGTAGCAGGCAGACTTAAAATACACCAAAATATCGAAAAATTGGAGAAATGAGCAGAAAGTCCTGTGTCAGGACTTGGTTTACTTGACTTGTCTTATTTAGACTAAACATTTTCTCCTCTGAAATGCATCTTATGTAGGTTTGTTAGTTTGCAGGTAAATTCACACTATATAAATATTTACTAACAGAAAAAAACAAACTAAAATGCAGTTTAGTCCAGATGAAATTTGATCCAAATCAATGCCGAGATAGTTCACACTAATGAAAGAATCCAGAGTGTATATGTATTAAATGGGGGCAGGAGTGGGGGAATGCTGGTCAGAAACATCACCTTAAGAGAGGTATAGATACAATAGTGGGCAATAAATGGAACACAGACATTTATTATACTGCTTCACAACACAAAATGTGACCCTAGAATGCATAAACACAAGCATATGTACTGAGAAGCGGGTTTTTTTTTATCCCATTATGCAACATTGGTGTGCTGCAGCTGAAGTACAGCCTTCAGTTTTGACACCCTACTATAAAAACGTCAAGACGTTGAAGACAATCCAGAAAAGAAATGATAAAATACAACATGAGAAGTTAGCAAAACAATACTTGTACCGCCGGGAAAAAGAGACCTAAGGAAAAAAGGAGGCCACATTATGCAGTCCTCAAATCAAGCAAAATCCCCATAGGCAAAGGGGTTTGCTCAGTTAAGGAACAGAGAAGTTGGTTCAGTGTCAGTGTGGAGACCAGAAGTACTAATGGTTTAAACTGAAGAGAGGAAACCTTTAGGATAAGTGCCATGCCAAAGCTCTTTATAAACAGTGAAGTCAATTAGACAAGGGAAGAAGCTGCTAAGAGAGGCTGTGGAATCAGCATCACTGGAGATATTTAGTTGTGATGGGCAAACCCCCAAAAGTTCAGTTCAGATAAGCCATTAAGACCAAATGCTTATCCAAATCTCTTCACAGTCAGATCTCATTTCTCTCTCTCTACTTTTCTACCTTCAACCTTTCTTTCTTCCTCCCTCCTTTCATTCCTAGTCCCACAGCACCCTTCTACTTTCTTTCAACCATTCAAGTTTCTTAAACAAGTCCTTATACCCACTCCTGTCTCCTGCAGGTCCCCTTCCTTTGTTTATATTCCTCTGGGTATTTTCAGGCTTCAATCAGCTGTTCTCTTCCAATCACTAGCACTCCTGAGTTTCCCTGGTTCACAGACATCTCCAACATGCATTCCTTACTCTTCTCCCCACCTGGGAAGCCCTGAAATGTATAAGATTTAAAGACAGCCATGGACCTTGCAGAATTTAAGACATGCTGAGACTCCAAAGACAAATTTCAGGTCAAGTAGAAAGCCTTTCGGGATTGAGGATAAGAGGTGTACTTATCAGATTATTTTCAACTCTAAAAATAGATTCAGGTACATACAGGCTAGTACTCTGTTAGCTATTAGGTTACAGCACCTGCACCTACCTAGCTTGTGTTGTAAACTCGCTGTATCTTTAAGAGTTCAGTCTTTCCAGAATTAACCTGGGGAAGAGGTCTTCAATACTCTGTTAGCAAAATTCTCTGAGCCAAAGCAAATTCCTCAAGTAAAGCATCTACTCTCCACCAATTGAGAAGCAGAGATTTGCCCCAGATACTATTTTTTTCTAGGGTAGCAGAGATTGCTGGGGGCCAACACACCCTTTTAAAACGTTACTGTTAAGCTTTACATCCTGACAAAGAAAGTGACTCAAGTTGTAAAGCTCATCACATTCTCCTATTAAATAGTGAGAAATGTCCTAGATACCTACCTCCTTTTCACTATAGCCCTTTGTGGTATTGGAAGTTATGAAAACAAACACTGCTCATATTTTCATTGGTTCTGAACTTTTCATTGTGGAGTAATTTTTCTTTTTACAAGATTTAAACACAACAAAATACTGTTCATTTAGGGCATAGATTCTAAATCTCAAATAAAGTTGGAGAAACATAAACATTGGACAATCTTTGGAAACCTTTTATTAAGGCAACGTTATATTAAATGTTGTTAACATACTACAAAGTAAATTACTTATTCAGGATCAGTTGAATATTCAAAGAACCTGGCTAAAGATTCTGGCTTGCTGGCTGAGGAGCCCTCCTTCTCTGAGGACAGTCAAAAGGGTGGCCAAATTCCTAAATATCTATTGTCTTTTTTGTGCTTTTCTTGTGTACAGAATTGGCATGAAATCTTTTCTGTTACAAGAACATTCCATATTTTACTATACCACAATTTCATAGGCAGAAGTGACATTTTCCCCAGTAATGTACAATAAAGAGTCTAGCTGCTAACAATAAAAAATAAATTAGTCATTCTGCTTAAAACATAGATCTTTTACTGGAGCATTGAGTAAGCAGATCAGGAGATCTCTAGACATCTAGCATTTTGTCATATGATGAATTTGTTTAACACTTTCCTCCTAAAACCATCCAATTCTTGGACACAACCACCACATGTGCAAGTATGTTCCCCTCTCCTCTCAACTCCTCTATCAGAGCATCTCCCTAGTAGCAAATATATGATGGATCTTAACTGGCGTCAAATGCCATCTGTATAATAATATTTTTAAAAAAATATTTATGAGCTACACAAATTGAAGATGGACTTCCCCCTTCCTATAACCAGACCCACTCATTCAGATCTTTTTTCTCCCCAAATCTCTCCCCCATCATTTCTCCTGGATTGTGTTCTTGCCAACATCTTTTTTCAATTAAAGTTTTTAATCATATATAATCTTAGAAATTAAACCTTTTGTTCCAACTGGCTCTTGGGTCAGGACAATAATTTTTATGAGTGTTCTACATGACAATACCATAGGCTTACATAACTTTATATGAGTTCGTTATTAAATGTGTTTTTAATTTATTGTTCTTGTTTACTGTTCTCTGTAGAGATGCCTGGTTTGGAATCAGCTGTATGATTAGCTAGTTGAATGAAAGAATATATCCAGCTAGGTCATATATTTGCCTTTGTGCAGTTCACTCTTAAATTGCCAAAGACGGATTTTCCATTGTATCTACCTCTATATGTGTGGTCATAGATCTAGCAGTCTCTGGACAGACAGGGAGTAAGAAAGACAAAAATGAATACGGTCTTAACTTCAGCATTAATCTCCCCTCTTTTTGAATATCCAGCTATTTTTCTAAAACCAGACAAGTACTGATAAATCCAGAATAGTTTACATAATACTCAAAGAGTGTAAAATCACCATCTTCCACCACAATGACTTTTTCTTTTCAAAATTAAAATAGATGCCATTTAAAAATAATTTAAAAGAAGAACAAAACCACAACAAATCTTCAGGTCTGATCACCCTCCTTGTTGCACTGGTTTAACAGTGCAGTCAATGGAGTTATACTGGTGGAAAGCCTGTAACAGAGTGAAGAATCAGGTCCTTTATTTCAAAGAAAAAAGGGGGTGAGGAGGACTTTACAAGTTATATATGTTAATATAAAGGGAATGTCTGCTTTGCTAATGAAAGGTGTTAGCTGTAGAACAAATGCCCTTCAGATAAAATATATGATGAACTGCCAAGTCTTCCCGGAATGACCCACCCTGGTTTTGTATTGTCAGAATACTGACTGGCAAGTGAGAGCATGCATCACAGAGTCCTTTTCATTCATGTGAGACACTGTTGAGGTATCTTTATGAGCCAAGAAGTACTCTGGTAGCCCTACTGAAGCAGAAAATAGAACTACTCATGCACAAGTTAAAAAACTTCATTGTGAAATAGCTCAAGTTGCCACACACCTAACATAACTGACAACCAAAAAAGTAAGGAAAAGAAAGTTAAACTAACAGTCCATTTCTTCGACTACTTCATTCACAGGCGTGCACCTTACTACTACCACAGCAAGTGAACACCACTCACCAGAAGCTTGACTCTGCCCCCTACCCAGGAATGCTAGCCTACAACCCTCACATTTTGCAATATATGTCACTTTACAGAGAGCCCTGTCTGTTAGACCAGAGTAAAATAAAAGGTAGCAAAGTATTCACAGGACAACAGCATGCCTCACTTTCTTGGCAAGTATAAGAAACTTTTTCATAATTTTTCAGCTCTGAGGACCATGCTAAATGAATTATATGTAAACACTGGGTGAAATTTCACTCCTCTCACTCTAAAAAAAACAAAAACAAAAAATGTTGTCAATTTTGACCAGCCCTAATTAAATGTACATATTCTGAGTTTCTAGTATTTAGGGGCTTGAGTGGAGGGTGTCTGAATTATATTTTATTAATGTTTGAAGACAACATTTTTATCTGTACTGAAATCATGTTTGTGAATCTAATACCATCTATATTTACAGCAAAATTTCTCTCTCACACCTCCCACCAATATTCAGATGTAAGCTAAGAAGAGTGTATACACACACACACACTTGGATTTAACTAAATCAGTTTAAAATAATACTGTTAAATTGGTGTGACTTCCATGTTTAAAGAAGGCCTTGCATTAATGCATTCAGTTATCTCAAAGATGACATACTATGATGTCTCCCACCAAAAGTTTAACTTCTCATCCACAGGTGTGTCTGTGGTGACCACATCTATTTAGTACCAGTGGCACCTGTCATAGACAATCTCATCAACTAATTTTATAGAGATAAGATTTAAACAAGCTTCTGCTATCAACAGCAGCAAAGATCCACAAGATTCTGTCTCTCTCTCTTACAGATGGATAAACTGCTTAGTCAATAAAAAGAAAAATCCAGTTAATAGTTCTTAGCAGAACTGTTAGGTAGTTGTGGATTTAACAGCTTGCAGGATCAGCTAGTACTGTACTTAAAAGAGAGACCACAAAAAGCCTCATTTTCATAATCCAATAAGTTTACCTCCCCCAAGAAATCATTCTGACACCCCGTATGATGATGTCTCCCAGGTCTACAACGGACCATAGTCCTCAATGTTATGACATTATACATTATCACAGTCTTTAATGGCACTGAAGATCCTCTAGCCACAAACACCATTACATCTGAGGCTACGTCTACACTACAGGATAAATTTGAATTAGCTTAAACTGATTTTATAAAACAGATATTATAAAGTTGATTGTGCACGTCCACACTAGTCACATTAATTCGGTGGTGTGCGTCCATGGTCCGAGGCTAGCGTCAATTTCTGGAGCGCTGCACTGTGGGTACCTACTGTAAATATTGAGGCCAATAACGTCGATTTGCGTCCACACTAACCCTAATCCGATATAGTAATAACGATTTTAGCGTTCCTCCTCTCGTTTTGTAGGAGTACAGAAATCGATTTAAAGAGCCCTTTAAATCGATATAAAGAGCAGTGTAGTATGGACAGGTGCAGCGTTAAATCGATTTAACGCTGTTAAAATCAGTTTAACAGCGTAGTGTAGACCAGGCCACAGTCTCTCCAGCCCCTCACAGCAGGGAATGCCCTACACCAGCAGACTAGATTCAGGTGGGGGAGCCTTTAAAAGCTGCTTTGCAGTTGCGTGCCAACTACTGCCAGGCTCCTTCCCTCACTTTCACAAAACTTAAAAGGGAGAAGAGCCAGAGACTCTATTGAATCCACTAGGGCCTTCGGACAGATCCTCAACAGGTGTGTAGGCACCTAACCCCATTGAAACCAACCTACTTTATGTGAAAAGTGCTCAGATAGTAGTGATGGGCAGCAGTACAAATCCCTAGGACACACACTGTATAAGCACAACATGCCTCTCTGGTGTAAGGAGTTCCACGCTGCTAGCACAAGTGATGTCTCTGAAATAAAAGCTACAAATATAAATCCATCAGCAATTCTGGGGGAGATTTTAAAGGCTCAAAGGGCAGCTAGGCACCCAGCTCCCATTGGCTTTCAACTCTATTCCTTACCGAACTGTAACATATTTGGTATATTTCAGGTATATACTGGCAGCTTGCAATGTACTAGCATGTTAATTCTTTGCTCTGATGGAAAAAGTTTGATTCAGGGTTCATAATAGAATGTATTCAAAATCAACACATCCAAGGAAGCAAGAAAGATATACAATGTGCTGCTTATGAAAATCATTTTATTGGGAAAAGCGTTAAAGGCATCTTTAAATTGCTCCTTCCTGGCAAGGTGCAAACAATTTGCTTCCATCCACTACATTTCAGGTCAGGCTACTGTACTTTTTAAATTTCTTTTTTTTATTTAAATGGTGTCTCACACTTTGTTTTGAATTCTATGTGCACCCTATAAGTGGCTGTCTGGATCTTTTTCCAACTTGGCTTCTGCAGCAAAGCTTGGAACATACAGTATTTAACTTCATGAGAGTGCAATTATTAAAGGACCACTGCCACACACTGGCAAACTCTGAAATATGTTTCTTGAAGACTTACTAACCTCTATTTCTTTACCCCTCTTTACTGCTTACCAAAAGTATTTGTGTGGAAACAAATGTCTCTGTATTCAAAGCGGATTTCTCTTTCTGCCTGATTCATTCAGTGATGTTGTATTATCCCCTTTGTGACATCAGCATTCGTCATCACAAAAACAGCTGTACAGTCAGGCAGAAAGAAGGCTGGTTATGTAAAGCCAAACCTAAAATGGTTATACCATGAATATCTTTGTAAAAAGTCAGCAGTGAGTGGAAAAATAATACAGAACAACTGAATTTAATGGAATTTTGATGTTATAAAGCTCCACTCGTGTGCAGCTGGTGGTTCTTCAATGACTCATTAGCTTCTGAAAAAGTTCCCTTGCCATTTTATGAGGACAGTAACAGTGCAAGGATAGTTAGCTACAGAAAGCTCCTCAAGGAGCTTCACTTTGTCTCAGTGGTACCCTTTCTAATTATGTGATTAGACATGTCTTGAAGAAATAGCTACCTTTGTTAGTATGTCATTTGACTAACTCCAGCTTGTATTTACACCACATGGACATCAGAGAGGAAAGCCCTCTGTGTTCTCTGTCATCAGTGACACTCCAGCATAACATTTCTCATCTAAAGAGCAAGGTCTCATCTCAGTCATTCTGCTCTCCTACTAGAGTCTGAATGACCATTGATATCAAGGTTCAAGACATAGATGTGAAAGGTAAATTTTGGTATCAGTTTTAACAGCTTTTGGGCAAATTTTTACACTCATGGTTTATATAATTTGTTTTACTTGATTACAGGACCTAAGGGTCCTACTTCAATGGCATTACTTTGCTTTTCTATCTTTTCATGCTACCTACTAGCTCCCCCACACATTTTTTTTTAAGCATAAATACTCATTAGCCTTTGTCCTGATTACACACTTCCCCAGAGCAATCTTTTGGGTTTCCTACATGCTGCAGTAAGGGCCTGATCCAAAGCCAATTGATGTCAATGGGGAGGCTAGTGACCTGGATCAGGTTTTAACTACGCTTGCTTGGCACCTACTTTTGAACAGTAGTAGATTATTTTTTTAAGTAACCAAGAATTATTTCATTCTCAGATCTGTTTGAGGCAGACACCATTCTTTATCATGTTTGGGTCCTGTTTAGGTCAGAAGTCAAAAAAGCTTCAACTCCAGCTGTATCTTATTGTGAAACACCAACCCTATAAGTGGGAGTGAGGGGTTAAATGCTGATGAAAAAGCACTTCCCCAAATCCTCTAAAATTTGCCACTGCTTCCACAGTTTTAGTTAATTGTATAATTAGCATCTCTTCTACTACCACCAGGCAGTTAAGAATGTTAGTAACAGATGACAAAATGGTGCAAAAGTCAGAATTTTTAAATGAATTAATTTAAACTGTTCATGACCACTTTGTCTTCACTTTCTGCAAATATAGTAAACTGGTTTACTGACAGGAATGTTCACCAAGACAGCTAATTACAAGCAGGAAATGAAAAATACTTGTGGAAAATATTTTTTTATAAATTTATAGTCAGGAGTGCTGGCATCAGAAACCTGCTTGTGAGAGTTGTGCTCATCCAATCAGGTAAAAGAATCAGATCATATATCCTGGATACCATAGCAAAACAGCTTAACTCTTTGAAATTCAAACATCCACACTGAAGTGCTTCCAAATAAGCTACAGCCCAAACTTTATATGGTGCATAATTCTGAACAAATAAATTAGAGAAAAACAGTGATCTGTTTGAGGACAATTTACAAATAATTCATTTGGTTCCACCTCATCTCAACTACATTCTCTGCAGTAGGGTTGGAACAAAACTATAATTGTGCCCGAGAGGGCTCATAAAACCTGCAAATGCTGCTGCTACAGAAGTACCTGAACACATTTGGGTTTTTTCAGCATATTCCTTCCACTCTGCATCCAGTTCCCTAGTTTTATGTTTGGCGCAATATGGTCTTTTCTGACTAACCCTCTTAAGGCTTGCTTGTTCTTGTTCCTGGTTCATATGCAAACCCATGAAATAACGTCCACAAAGTCAGAGTCCACCTGTTCACAAAAGATGGCACTTTCAAAGCAAAAGGAAATCGCTGCCCACTTCTGGTTGTTCTTGGAGACTGAAAAATGCTTTCTTTATTAACACTGCAGTTATATCTCAACATTTATCATCCCTGAATATTATCTGAAGTCATAGTATTTGAGGCCTTTAGTCACTGTGACTTTCTCCTGGGTAACTCATTCACCTAAAGAAGAAATGCAACATATTTGGAAACTTGCAAATCTAGGCTCAGACGACGGATTCTTTGGCACCTGGCACTTTATGGAGACATTCCACCTGTGCAAAGTGGGTCCAAAGTGCTACCAAATCAGAACGATTGACTTCTACATGCACTGTGTGCAGGTGAGAAGGAAGGATGGTGCAAGCACTAGGGGAAAAGCCTAGGACTTGGGAGGCAAGGGTGCAATTTCCTACTCAATGGCCAGTTTCCTGGGTGACTTTGGGCAAGTCGTAGTCTTGGTGCCTCAATTCCTGGTCTGTCTAAGGGGAATAACAGCACTACCTTACCCAAGAAGGTGTTGTGAGGAGAACTACACTTAGGATTGTGAGGTGCTCAGATACTATGGTGATGAGGGCCTATGGGTGTAAGTTGCTACATGAGTTGCAAGACAGTGGAAAACTAGGACCTCAAAAATATTGTGTTTTGCATCCGTGCTTATTTTCAAAGCTGCTGTTAAAGAGGATCCTGTAGTACCTGGCAAATTACAAGCTTGCATTTTTATTCAAGGAGTCAGAACACCAAAGATCCACTCCTCAATGGAGACCCTCTCATGAGCTTGTATCTCGCTGGGTGTGTTGGTAGGTCTCCCTGGGATCAAGCCAGGACATGGTCTATCACGGATGGAGAAGTGCCTGCCAAAGCTAGAGAGAGCAGAGTTTTCATTATTAATCTCTAAAGCCTTGTGATGGAGTGTTCCTGTCAGCGGAGAACCTGGTGCTTATGCCATCATTCTGAGCTTTCCCTTCATTTGTGTTTTTCACCTAATATTTACAACAGCTTGCCCCCCACAGTTCTTCCCTGAACACAGCCCATCAGGTCACTGCCCATGCTCTCTTTGGGCAGGACTTTAAGGCCAGGGCTCCACTAGAAACACATGGATAGTACAGGGTCAGTTAGAGCTGCGTCTTCCTTCAACATTTCTCCACTGGCAAAAGCCTATTGTATGTGCAATTATACTGGCATAGAAGTTCTTTTGGCAGTACAGTTTTTCACTTGCCAGAATGGTATAAGCTATAGCCCCAGAAGCACTTTTTTGCCAGTTTAAGCTGCATACATGAGGATGGGGTTGGTGATGTAGCTACAGTAGTGAAACTTAAATATAGACAGGGCCTAAGAACTGCAGCTCCCACTATGAGTTGGTAGAAGTCAATGGAATTTGTGCTCTTAAATCATGTAAGCATTTTTTAAAGTCCCTCCTAGCAATACTCTGAATCCAAGCAGCAGATTCTTTCCTCCTCTGATTCTGGCCATCACAAACCTTGATCCAGCCTGCCTTTCAATACCTTGCTCCATCTACAAGCTGACTCCGCCAACCAAAGGAGCATTCTGTATTTCTTTCCCAATCATCCATAGAGATTCTAAAAATGAATACTAAGTCATCCTTGCAAGCATCCCAAAACCTGCACAGCAGTCTGCCTCTTTCTAGACCATTCATGAGCTTCAGAGTACAGCACACTCTTAGGGATCCTGTAATCTGGCATTCACTCGACATGTCCAAGCCACCTGAGTCTCTTCTTACTAATCAACATTCCCAGGAATCACATACTAACATTATTTAAACCCTTCAACATTCGTCACCCTCTCTTGCCATCTTATTCAGACTTTCACACAAGCATCGACTATGACAGCTGTTTATGTCTTTTGATATGGTTTGATGCAAGTTGTGATTTTTATCCACTCGTTTCTATATGGCTCAGAAACATGAACATCCCATAAATACAGATTTTCACTTTAGTTGACAATTTATTATTGTTCCAGGCTCTGTCTTGCAAAAGAGACAAGTTCCTGGGTGCTTTATTGACTGTACTTGTTAGCTCAGCATCAAGATCTACATTGCTGATAACAGAGCCAAGGTAGAAATATTGGTCCACAACATCCAGACAAATACTCTAAGGGGATATCTGGAACTGGTTCTGAAGAGACTTGGTGCATGATAACAGTCTTCAAGCTTACTGCTAGCCTAAAGATTTTTCATGAATCAGAACTGGCTAATACGTTGTAGGGCCAGTGGTGGATTTAGAGTTAGTGGGGCCCTGTGCTCAGCTTCATTTTTGGGGCCCCCCATCGGGACCCAGCCAAGAAAAAAGAACATTCTCTCTAACCTCCTCCCTGCCCCCGTTTTTCATTCTTTTTTTCCTTCATCTCCCTCCTATATTATAAATTATAAGGAGCAAATGAAAATGAAGTGAGGTACCTTGATTGTTTTTGTAGTCTAACAGACCACTTGAAAATTGCTGAGGGTCTCCGCAGACCACTTAATGATTTTTCCAAATATTGTTTGTACTGTTAACTAACTATTGTAAAGTGCTTTGGATAAGAGAGCTTTATAAAAGAAAAAAAATAGGGTGCAGGGTCTGGCCAGGAGTTAGGATGTGGGAGGAGGCTCAGGGATGGGGTGTGGTGTCGGAGAGAGTTAGGGTGCAGAAGCGGGCTGGGGGTTGGGGTGCAGGGTCTGGCCAGGAGTTAGAGTGAGGGAGGGGGCTCAGGGCTGGGGAAGGAGGTTGAGGTGTGGAGCACTTACCTGGGGCAGCTTCTGTTTGGGGCAAGGGGTGCAGGTAGGGATGGGTAGGTGCAGGAGTGAGGGCAGGGGGATGGAGGTTGGAGGTGTAGGGGGGCCACTTCAGTCCCCTGCCCTAAGCGGCTCGGGGCAGTGGCGGCAGTGCGCCGGTGGGCTTCGGGCTGGGGCAGTCCCAGTCGCGGCCATTGAGTTACCTTACCTGGCTGACTGGTGGACACATCTCTACCCTGCCGCTGCTCCTGTTCACTGCCAAAGGGAACTGTGGCAGCAGCAGCGAGTGAGAGCTGAGATCCACTAGCCGGCTACTCCCTTCCCTTGGCTTTTTCCCAGGGGCCGCCAGCAGCAGTGCATGCCAGGGACTGCACCTGCACTGCCCAGCATCCAGAGGAGCAGGGCAGGCACAGGCAGACGCACCACCATGGGGAGCACACCCACCTCCCCTACAGTGTGACCCCAGCCGGCCCCTCACCTGGCTGCCAGCACTAGAGAGCAGCAGGAGCCACGGGAGACAGCAGGAGCCTGGCTCACCGGCTGGGAAAATGCACCACACCCTAGCCCTCCAGAATGGCTCTTAAATGGCTCCCTCCCTGCTCTTCCCCCACAGCTTCTGCCCCCCGCAGCAGTCCCCCTGCAGGGAGTGCTAGTCCCCCTGTAGTTGGGGGCCCCGTGCCAGGGCACTGTGTGTTTCTGCCTCTGTGTAAGGCATCAAGACGGTGAGCCACAAGGGCCACATCGTCTGCAAACAGATCCCTTATGATGATTTCCTTCACCTTTGTCTTAGCTCTGAACCTTGCAATGTGAAGCAAACCTCCATGATGTCTAGTGATAAGATAGAGACCCGCTCTAACATCACAGAACACATGTTGAAACAAGGATAAGAAATCTTAAACAATGTAGGAGCCAGTACACAACTCTGTTTCACTCCATTGTTGATGTTAAACAAGTCAGACTTTTGGTTCTCACACATTACAGTTGCGTTCATACTGTTGTGTAAAGATTTCACGGGGTTTTAGCAATTTGGGTGGACAACCAAGCTTCTTCAGAACAATGTAAAGCCCTGACCAACTGTGTCAAAGCTTTTGTTAAATCTATAAAAGCCACATACAGTGAAATGTTTCCCTCTGCACTTTTATTGCAATTTTCTTACAGAAAGGACCATAGCTATAGTGGACCTTCCCAAGCAGAAGCCACACTGGCTCTCAGGATAGATTCTCCCAGCTAAAAAGTTTGAAGTCTAGATAAAATACGGGTTAATATTCCCCCCAAACACACACACACACACACACACACACACACACACACACACACACACACACACACACACACACACACACACACACACACACACGAGTTAAGAAGAACTTGCTCTCTCTGTGGTTATTACAATCACTTCTGTCTCCATTGTTTTTAGAGTGTTGGATGAAATGAGCATCCTTCAAATATTGTGCAACAGTTTCTTTGTTCCAACAGAATAGCAATACCTCGTGCAATCTTTGCATATTTGCAGAGTTCAGCAGATAAAACAGTCAGATCCTGAATCTTTGTTGTTGGGAAACTTTTTGATGCTTTGTTCAAGTTCTTCTAGTGTAGGTTTGGCATTCAGGGGAGTCAAACTTCAAACCCTGCCAATTCGTCTAACATACTTGGTCTACTACAGATTCTCTTGAGAATATCATTCCATAGTGCTCAATCCACTTCTCCAGTTGCTTCCCTTTATCAGTTATGATATTGCCATCTAGATCTTTCAGTAGAGTTGTCTTGTTGTTTATGAGCCCAGTGGCCTTTCTAATGCCCTTGCACAACCTTCTATTGTCACCTGCATCAGCTGCCCACTGGATGCTGTCAGATACCCAGCCAAAACTTCTTCACCACACCTCCTGGAAGCTATTTGAACAACCTTACAAGCTTCTCTTAGTTTATTGAGGGAATCAGTAGTAGGTGATCAGGGCAGATCTTTTCCTCTCAATGAGTGTCAGCAGTATGTCCAAGTGGTCTATGAGCCATCAATATTTTTTCTTAGTACTCTTTTTTTTTAAACACACACACACACACACACACACACACACACACACACACACACACACACACACACACACACACACACACACACACCTCTTGATTGCCACATTGTAGATACTTGTCTTCAAGACTTCCCATGCATCTGAAGCAGTTTCATTCATTTCAGCTGTTTTTTGCTACTTCATTAAAAAGCCGTTTCTTGACAGGATCATTGCTTTGGCACAACTTGGATCTCCTTTGCTGCCAAATGAAATTTCAAGCTGACCAAAAAAAGAGTGGCCTGTGTCACGGTCTGCACTTTGGAAGGATCATGTATTCAAGAAATCTTTCAAATATGTATGTCTTGTCAGTACCGAGTCCAGCTGATGCCAGTGCTTGGACCTCAGATGTCTCCACGATAGTCTTCTGATGTTATCAGTAAAGAATGTGTTGGTCACCAATAAGCCTTGCCTGGAACAGAGCTCAAGAACTCTCTGACCCTTGCCAGGGCAGATCTCAGCATTGGATCCAACTCTGGCACTGAAGTCTCCAAGTACTGGGATGGGTTCCTTCTGTGGAATCTGGACGATCAGTTATTCCAGCTGTTGGTAAAAACTATCCTTCTCCTCATCGCTAGCCTGCAGAGTCGGAACATAGACACTGACAAGGTTGATGAATCCCTTCTGTAGACTAAGTGTCATGATATGTACAGACACTGTAATTGGCGCTTCATACGATGACATAAGTTCATTTCTAATAGCAAAACCTGTATCGTACTCTCCCCTTACGCCTTCAGGTTTGCCATGTCTGTAAATAGTGTAGTCTGTCCAGGGCCGGCTCCAGGGTTTTTGCTGCCCCAAGTGGCAGGGGAGGGGAAAAGCTGCGATCGCGATCGGCAGCAGCTCCACTGCGCCGCTTTCTTCTTTGGCAGCAATTCAGTGGCAGGTCCTTCCCTCCGAGAGGGACTGAGGGACCTGCTGCCAAATTGCTGCTGAAGACCCGGACATGCCATCCCTTCCCCTTGGTCGTCCCAAGCACATGCTTGCTGAGCTGGTGCCTGGAGCCAGCCCTGAGTCTGTCCCCCATACAAACCTGTGTCTGAGAGCTGAGTTTCTGAAAGAGCTACAATCTCAATTCTGAAACGTGCAAGCTCGTTACTCAACACAGCCATTTTTCTCAAATCCGAATTCAGATCAAAGTTGTATCCAGGGGTACAAATATTCCAGCAAGCAATTTGGTTTATAAAAAACAGTTGATCCAGGATGTAAACAATGACGCAGGGCTCGTTTGACCCACCTTTCTAGAGCCACCCTCACATGAGGTAAGCAGGCCATCCCTAAACAGGGCTGCTTGGAAATCTTGGTACCTGCCCCAGGGCCCTTATGCCTCTCACGGATTCCTGCGACCATCTTGCCAAGACCTTCAGCACACAGACCTAGGCAAAGGTATGGAGAAGCGGAGGCTGCCGTAGACCTGTCCTTCCCCCACCCCCTGTTAGGCCACTGAGCCAGAATCCAAAGGCCAGAGCAAGTCTGAATGTTCAGTGGCACAGAGGTTGTAGCTTCTGCCAGAGAGCAACTTAGCTATGTAGGTGTGATATAATTAGGCCTCTTAAATAAGCTTTCAGAGCTTCCTAGGAAGTAATGGATGTGTGCATGCATGCGCACGAGCACACTTCATTTATTTCAGAGTGCCATTTAATCTTCTATGCCAATTTATTGATAAAGTATTTATCATCATGTAGCATCTGGTTGATAAAGGTCCAATTTCCTCTATTAGCACAGACTGAATTCATAATACAACTGCAGTCCAGGTCCTAATGAATGATGCTCATAACCATCCATTGCTAAAGCCAGTGAAATATTCATTCAAGAAAGGTACTGCATACTTGCTGATCCCTTTGATTTCACTAAGAGCTACAGCGGCTCAGCACCTCTGTAAAATCAAGCTAAAAGTGTATTTGTTCTATAACCAGTTCATTGTCTTAAGCATTTTCTTCATGATGAAGAAAACAGTAATATACTTGGGAAGCCTTGGGGGGTTGATTATCTAGATGACACTACTGGCAGAGAATTCTTCAGATACTTAAATGTTAAATAATTGGAGCATTAATGTATCTGATGAAATCTTTAGACTTTGTCACAAATCAAAATCTGGTTCAAGATTATTTAAAGAATTTCAGTTTTCTTCTTTTAGAACATCCATAAATTTGTGAACCCTATTAATTCCAGAATAGTTTTTCCAAAGCAGAATCTAATAAAGCATGTTCATGTAACGACCCTCAACCCAGGTCATCAGCAGGATATGAACCTCAGAGCTTTAGCACTGAAGCACAGACCTTTACTAGTTCAGATGAAGGAGTTACTCCCTTAACAGCCAGCTAATAGGCAGTTATCTCCCTGTAGTGGCAGGTTCATGTAGAAGATATGACATATACTTTCGAAGCATATTACATGATTAATTCGTATTTGAATATTACATTCTAGGTTAGTTTTCTTGATACTATATTTAATGATAAATACTCCATAGTTTGACAAGACACCTCAATTTGAGAAAATCATAATTTCAAAAACAACTGATGTTCTTATAACTTGACTCATTTCATTCATCATATTGAGACTAAAAAAGAAAAGCCAAATCTGAAGACCATAGCTGTATTGTTCCTTATTGTATGTAAGACTGTGTAAGAAATCATTCCACAAATTGCACTATTACAGTGAATTGCTTGACAAATTTATAGTAATAGCAAGACACTAAGATAAAGCATAAGTGGACAAATTTAGCATTTGCTTTCCAGCTCCATTCTGTGTACTTCATTCCTTAATGTTACATTCATACTATTTTTACATACTTTTTATTTAAACAAGGAAATGCTAACTGAAGGACCAATGGAGTTTTTAAGTTTTATGATCTGGATCTGTTTGGCTTACTGCCATCAACCTGGAATTCAGCTGCCCTCATTTGTGGATGAAAATTTAATTCCAAAGTTAAAAGTACTTCAGAGTCCCATTCCATCTCTCTAACTTCAGAGATCTATCAATTTGGTTTTTTTAAACAAGATGAGCAAGTTCTACTCAGATTGCACAAAATGATTAAATGCCGACATTTCAAATGACTATTTTATTTAAAACTTGGCTTACTCCTTAGCTTTCAGTGAGATATAAAAAACAAGTGGATTGAACAAAATCACCCCAACCAGTATTGAATCTGCCAAAGCAAAATTTCTCACTGGAATATGGGTGGGTAAGGGGTTTTTTTGGGCTCATGCACCTGCCAAAGCAAACATTTTCTTCACACAATGCCATTTTAGCCCACAGAACTCACACTACAAGATGCTCTTGAGGCCAAGAGCTTAGCAAGATTCAATAAAAGGGTTACATAGTTAGATGGATAAGATCATCCCCAGTTACAATATTAAAATTTTAGAAAGCTTTAGAAGGGACACAAATGGTAAAGCTTCAGCTCATAAGCCAGCCTCTAATTCTTAAGGGTGAGGAGAAAACTTCCCCAGGGGCAGGCTATTCCATAGCTGCCTAAAGCAGGATTCCTCTTTCTGAATCATCTGGTACTGGCCAGTCACACTGGTCTGACCCAATGTGGCAATTCCTATTGTGTGCCAATGTAGCAACAAACACAGCTGAACTATCGGTCTTCAGTCTTTCAACAAACAAGTTGACTCTGGGCCAAGACGAAGGTCAAAAAAATTAAAAAAAAATAAAATAAAAAGCTACGAAGAGAATTGGTTTCAGAAAAAGCTCTGAGCAACAGAAAAGGGGGCATTTCAGTGGAACTTTGCCTCACCTGCTGTATGTGTTACCTGTGACCAATAAAATAGTGATAAAATGTTTTCCTAGCTGGAAGAAATGCAAGACGTAAACAAGCTTCAGCTGAAATAATCTTCCTTGCCTGTCTTGGCTGGCAGCATCATATCCCTCTACCAGCTTCATCTCACCTTCCACCGTGAGTTTAAGCAGCTCAGCCTTCCGCTCAGCATTACCCCTGCCTAGGCCTCTGCCTTCATTTAATTCCTTTCTATTATGAGGTTTCTTGCTTCATCCTTGGAAGTGTCGAACTGGCCACTGTTAGAGTAGAATGCTGGAATAAAGGGACCACTGGTCTGACCTGGCAGTTCCTATTGCAATATCTTCCCCTGTGGTAGTTAGGCAATGAATCGTGCTCAGCTCTTCCGCTGTGCACGTCTCATTTCCATTTTCCCATCATGCTGTCTTCTACATTCACGTCCTTATTTAATACCCACTTCTTCTACAAAGCTAACAAACACTAATCCCTACCTGTTATTAAAATACAAAAAAAAACACCACAAGGCCTTACATTAGCACCATTCTCTGAGTTTCCCAGTGCATGTGTGTGTCTGATCTTTGCCTACCCATTTAGGATTGCAAGTTCCTTGGAGCAGGGACCATTTTCCCCCTTATTTGTACAACAAACACAGCATCATCACTTAATGAAATAAAAGCAAGAAAACGTATTTGCTTAAACAGTTTCATCCTCTCATTTTGCATGATGCGTTCTTCACCCTGTCCATCTAACTGCTGTAAGAACAGATACCCACATAGTTGGTCTCAGCTCAGATTACTTTGCCATATACTGACTCTCTCTTCTAATCTCATCAAAAAAGGGTCTATCTTGTCCCTGGCCTATACTTCTTAATTTCTCTCATTTACTTCTGCAAAGCATTTTGCAGTTCCATTTGTGTGAAAGTCATTATGCAAAGTAAAGTTGTATTGCATATAGTTTTCCCCTCCCCCAAGCATTACAATTTCATTGAGAACAATGGGAGTCCTGTGCATGCAGGAAGGGTAGATACTGGAGCTGAAATCCAGATCCAAATGCATAATTGTCCCCAAGACTCCCCAGATCCTTGGGGGGGGTGAGAGGGGGAGAGAGACATTTACACATGACGGTTCCCTTCTGGGCTTTATTTCCTTAGTAACTTTTAATTTCTGTGTGCTATAAAGTAGCTATAGATTCCTAGATAGGCAACAATTCCTCTTTCCATCTCAAAATGTTGTTATACAATATCCTGATGGTCCTTCTGTTTTTACTAGAGAGTATATAATTCACAATTCATCTAGGAATAGATCACTTGGCTTTACTTCTCAGTCTGAATTCTATAGCAGCCCTCCAATGCAAATAGAGATACAGATAATGTCCTGAGAGTATTTGAGACCATAAGTATGCATAAATCAAAATAAGGAAAGAGTCGTAAGTGTATTAACCCACCAGCAGTATTTGCACATTATATAGGTTTAATATGGCTGTTGCTTATATCTGGAAGTTTTCAATAGAAAAGGTTACTGCATACTGCTACAAGTCTAACCTTTGCAATTCAAATTAAAAAAATGGTGGAATTTAGAGAGGTTTGGCAGATTGGAAAAAAAACCATTTAAAGTTTTGACTTGTTCCCTGGTATGAGAACTTGGCATTTTGAAGACACAAAAGAATCCTGGAATAGAACTGAGGGTTTAAAGAAAGCACAGCTAAGAGTTTGAAGATTTAAAATGCTGTGAATGGGAAATCAGTTTCCAAAAGGAGCTATACACTTTTTTTTTTTTTTAAGTCATGTAAACTTATTTTCTGATTATAAAGTCCTGAACTGAAAAGCCATGGTTCCTGGTTGGAAAATCATCAATTAATGCCTTTTAATGTTCTCCCTCATTACTAGCTGTAGCAACACTGCAAGAGTTTACGAAGTAGTTGAACTCCCACAGCTATGTGCCGGCGGTGCTTCAACATGCTTAGCTGCAGTCCACAGGCTACATGGAAACCAGACTGGAACCACTCCAGTCCCACAGGGCTTGCCTTCCAGAGGGTCTGCAATTAATTAAGACCAAAGGGGAGCTCTGAATAACCCTTTTGTGGAGCAAAATACACACAGTCAAAACCCAGCTGACAAACACAACAAAACTGACTTCATGGTTTCTTATGAGAAAACCATTACATGGTTTGAGAAATGAAGAAACACTTTGTTCAAGTCACTAATGTGAATGCAACATATTCAGATTACAAAGCAGTACTACCCGGTTATAAATATCATATTGCTTTATCCCTGGGTAACCAGGTGTATAAAAGCCAGTAATAACACATTAGGTTTCAAGTTAGCATACAGTACCTACTATTACATTTTCACAGAGTTCACTTATTCTTTTTTGTAAGGGCTCAGATATAGCAAATCTTTCCAATTCAGCAGGCACCAAGGAAAGTTTCATCACCTGATACAGTGCTATGGTGTGTTTTGAGTTCTTTGCTCATGTTATTCTGTTACATAAATGAGTATTTTTAAATGAATACAAAAGTTTAACACAGGAATGTGTCCCCTTTGCACTGATGAGATGCCCTCTCTCCCACATAGAGTCAGAAGAGCATGTTGAAGGGAAAAATAAATCAATCACAGGTTGGTTAAACATTCCAGCATTAAGAAACAGAAAATGTGCCACATTTGGGGTTTAAGAAGAATGAAATTTAAAAATCTTCCCTAAAGCTAGAAAATTCTGGAGAAGAATCTCAGTTCTAACCCTAAGTGAAATTCTATGGCCTGTATTACGCAGGAAATCAAACTACATGGTCCTAGTGGTCTCTTCTGACCTTAAAGTCTTGAATCTATAATATTCTTAACTATGACACAGCATTTTAGATTGTTTCTCAGTCAGAGCCTGCAAGAGGGTCAGATGAATGTAAGCCTGTCTGTCATGCACAGACCATTCCTGTTGACATAGGACTCTGAAAAGGCTGATTTGTGAGTTACTACAGTGCTCATGAAAGTGATACTGTTAATGCTGGCTGGAGCAAGCAGGATGCAAGCAGCACATAATGGCCTGGTCCAAAGTCCATGAAAGTCAAGGAAAGGCTCAGGAATCTCAGTGGGTTTGGGTCAGTTACTGTGCAACCTCTCTCTTAGAGCCTGATCCAAAGCCCACTGAAGTCAGCAAGAGTTGTTTGGATCAGGCCCTGAGTTCTGTCAACATGCCCTAAACCATTCTGCAGCTCCCTTGAGATGAAACAATTAACTCATTGTCACTTGTGACCTAATGGAGGATTTGAACGGAGGACTCCATAGGGGAAAGACTGCCACCGATAAGAAATGTCACTGGCCCAATCTAAGCAGCCTACATTAGTACCATTGCTAACGTCCAACATGCAGGAAATAAAAAAAACTGTATTATATGAATGCATAAACAGCACAGTAATTTTCCATGCATGTGTGTCAGTTCTCAAACCAAATAAATTCCAGCGAACATACCGTACCTTCTTTGGGATCCCAAAACAACTGTACCTTATTTTCCTTCGTATTTTGACAGCAGCTATGAAGGACTTTTCCAAATTCAGCTCCATCCTACTAGAAATCTGCGTGTCAGGCATGTTAAATCTTTTACAAATTCTACCAAATAACTGCCTCACTTCCAGAACAAATAATAATAAATTATTATTATTATTATTATTATTATTATTATTTATTTTAAAAAAACACCACACCACACACACACACATTCTTGCAGCCTAAAGGAAAACTAAAGCCTTGTCTCACAATTGCTATCTCTCTGCTACTCTGAGATCTAGCTTGGCAGGGAGATGATAGTGCAAATTCAATATCAGGTTCTGTGGGCTGCATCCAAAATAACCAGCCATAGCTTAACAAATATTGTATAAACCACCTGGGAAAGTTTGCACTTGTCTTCACTTTCAACAACACTTCCATGGTCCATCACCACCCTACCCATCTCTCATTCGGTATCGAGCTGTCAGTGCTCACCTCCAGTCAGCCTGAGATGCCAGCCTTCACTGCCGACTTGTTAGATTTTTCAAGCAAGTACCTTCATGCTTTCTCGCATGCTGCCGTTCACACTTGGGAGGCACTCTCCATAAACATCCACAAAGCTACCTTATTATTCCCCTGTAAACCCCCCCCTTAAAAGTTTCTCCTTACCCATGACAAAATGTAACTCTGCTGCCAGCTGTTGTCAGCAGCTAAAAAGCAGGCTTTAATTTTCAAGGGGGTCCTGCTAAAGACTAACATAGGCTCAAGCCTTCACCTAGAAACCTGGGAAACAATAGATGGCACCCTGGATGGGCAATACCTGCCCACTCACAAGCACCGAGTCAGGAGGTTTAAAACAGAAGTTGACTGGAGGGGAGGGGGCAGATCGGACAAACAGAACAAACTTGGAAAAGTCAGCAACCAACAAATGAATGATATTAGGTAAGAGTCTCACCCTATGGAAGTGTCTTAATTAAACTATAGTCCCAACCTCAGTCCTACTGATACTTGAGTGACTAATGCATTCTAACCACTAATCATAGTTGAATGTTCTGGAGTCCAAGGATTCCGGCAGGTCAAGTGGCGCCTGGGGACTCTGCTGTCTGATCCAGCTAGAGTGACTTCAGCTTTAATTGCTGGGTAGGGAGGCCCACAACAAAATCCCTGCCATAGGTGCAGGAATTAGAGGTGTGTGTGGGGGAGGTGCTGCAGCACCTCCTGGCTTGAAGTGGTTCCCATTATATACAGGGTTTAAAATTTGGTTCAATGGCCCTCAGCACCCCCACTGTACAAAATTGTTCCAGCACCCCTGATCCCTGTTGCTGTCTCCACAGCTTCAGTCCAAGCCAACTCAGCTCCTCACTGTCCACAGTTTTATAGCTGGCTCGGCTGGGCTCAGCTATTCAGAGGGGGATTGGTGATATTCAGGACCCTTAAGTGAATCTTTACCACTGGAATGACACTCCCAGCACCAGCAGTCTTCTTCCCCCTAATCCCCAACCCGCCCTTCTCTATTTTTAATTCTGTCCAGGCTCCCTTACCCAACTGGGACGGACTGCAATCTCAGTCAGCGTGACCCCAAGCACATTCGGTGTTCCTTTCTTGTCCCTTCATTTCATTTCCCCCAAACTCAAAACTTAACTGTATTTTAACCAAGATGCCCTACAGCATCACAGAACAAATGCATGTGAGGCTTGGCCTATTCAGGTTGTCTATACTAGAAGCACTACAGCTGTGCCACTGTAGTGTTTCCCAGGGGATCTTCTGACACTGTAGTAAATCCACCCCCTTAGGAGATGGTAGCTAGGTCTCTGGAAGAATTCTTCCATCAACCTAGTGCTATCTGCACTGGGGCTTAGGTGAGCTTAACAATGTCTCAGGGGTGTGAATTTTTCATACCCCTGAATGATGTAGCTGGGTTGACTTGACTTTCCAGTATAGGCCAGCCCCTTGCTCTGCAACCAATGCCATCGGAGAGCACTGTCCCCCATGGAGTGCTCAGGCAGCTCTGGGCTGCTCTTTTCCCATTTCACCAATGGATGTCAACGGTAAGGTCTACTCCCTAGGGCTTCAGGCCATAGGATCCACACAAATCTTAGTAATGGTTGCTGGTGAGCTGCATACTGTGCTGACCAATTGTCTCATTGTTTCTTTGTACTCTCTGCATGTATCCTTGGGAGAGGGGCTATCCTTTTGTTCTGTGACTGCACAGCACCTAGCACAATGGAGTCCTGTTTCATAACTAGGGCTCCTAGGTGCTATAATAATAATGATGATGATGATGGACTAGTTAACCTCCAAGAAGAAAGGTAAGGCCTAACTCTTCACAATGCCCTGCCCACCTTACGAAACCACAACAATCTCCATCGATCAGTGTACTGAAAAGACAGTACATTCTTAGTGTCCCACATTGTCAGTTTATACAATGTGACCAGATGCTCAGAAATCATAGTGATGAGCCAAGAGTAAGTGTCTGAGAAGGATTTGTTATTTTTCTTCCCAAATGTACATTTGGGGCAAGGTCTGGCTTAGCGTCAGTCTGGTACAGTACTGAGTTCCCTGTTGATGCTTTACGAATACCACTACTGATAATTACACTACAACAAGTATTGCCAAGTCACTAGGACTAGTTTTCTGGAAAATATTTTGCACATGTAAATACATGGGGCAAAATCCTCACTGGCAAGACCTTAATTTCAATGATTACTCCTCCATTCCACGGGTGACTGCTATCTGACCTATGCAACATTGCTCACTAATTCGGAAAGTCAAAAGCAAGTATGTCAAATTCTTCATTTCTTTACCACTTTTTCCCCTCACGTTGTCCAAGTGCATTGCATCAGTCTCCATTATCAGGATGGCTTCTTCCTAGTTGCTGGATACAAGTATGTGGAAAGCATCTTAAAGTGGGCATCTCCTCCTCATCACAGTAATGGTAATGAAGAAATGTGAGCAAGCCTCTGGTCATTGAGAAGCCATGACTAAAAGGTTAACCAGAGCAGAAGTCCAAGCACCTCATAGCAGAAAATTGTTAGGAACCTCTCATATTTGAGGATTTCAAACACTTTACTCAGTACAATCAGCATCTCCTCCAGAGTTCATGTTCGCACCTTTCTCCAATGTCCTCTGCTTTTACACAGAATTTCTACGGCATCGCCCTAAACTGGTGTCACAGTGAATGCTTTTTACTAGATAGCTCCATCTGACTTTTGACCTTCATACGTTTACAGGCATGCATACTAAACATCAGTGTAATTAATCTCACATTTCAGGTTGTGCAGCAATCATTGTTGGGATCAGGAAGTTTTTGCCTCCCACCCGTCAGCACTGTACTAGTTGCACTTCAGCGGGAGCGGGGGTGGTCCTTCAGTGCCGTGGAAGATCCAGAGCAAGCGAAGGACCCCCCCACCGCCGAAGTGCCACCAAAGACCCAGATCGCCACCGGGTATTCAAATCGGGCCCTGCAGTTCCTAAAGCCAGCCCTGTTTGCAAGGTCAGAGCTGGTCTTTACAAAGCTCACAACCACAGGCCTCTCTTATTTTGGAATACTTGAAAACGTCAAAGTTAATTACATCTTTCATTATTAAGAAATTAGATCCTAACACGGCTCCTTGCGAAGAGATCATTGAAAATGTAAAGTGATCAGTTGCTAGGTTTGAAAAAGTTTGTCACTGATTTTCCTAAGGAACAGGATTATTCATTGTCTCTACCCACCTAGTCTGTGTGTCACTCCAAACCTGTGGCCACAGCTTTCCCAAGTTTTAGAAGATTCCCCCCCCAAAAAAAAAAAAATACAAAAACAAAGAACAACACTATTCTCAGCTGTGAACAGGGAGATGGTGGTGTCATACAGCCACTATTCCCTCTTCTCTTGAGTATGCCACCTTGCCTCAGTGTCCCTTCTTCAGTTCCCTGCTCAAGGAAAATCTTAACACCAATACTAAACTTTAAACACAAGCAGTTACCTCTCCTATGTTTTGTTAAACAATAAAGGGATTCAACACTTGTGCCTGGGCACCTCTTCCTCAAGGTTTCACAGTCCTTTTAGTTCAGGTTTTTGCCCCATTTCTCTCTACCTTCAGCCACAGGATCTTCAGACACTTGTGGGGAGAGACTTGAACAAACTGCATTCCCTAGCATCTCACCCTGATTGAGCAATGAGCTGCCTTAGATAACCCCCTTTACTCCCCATCTGATCCTGCCCTAACTGGCCTGGCTCTTAGTCACATGATTAGTCACAACCTCCCCCTATCCCAGAACAATATCCTCCATCAGTCCCTCTGGATTATATACCCTACAATTCCCACCGCTAAAAGGTAGATGCCTCATAACTAGAGCTCAAAAATGTTAGTTTGAGAATTTTAGATCCATTTTAGGACCTCTTTCATTTTCACTCATTTTTGTAAAAGGACATATCCCTGCTGCACTACCTGTGAGCAAGTGGCACTGCCACACTGCTCCCAATAATAAACACATGGTCTTTAAAGCCCCAATGTTCTCCACCACCACCCCAACCCCCTCAGGATGTGACTTTATTGCTAAATCAAACATGAATCTCATTCAATGATTTCTCCCTAAACCTCGCTGCTTGTAGCATTTCTCGCAGGTATCCCATGCCTCTGCCCCTAACTCCACCCAGGCAGAGGCACATAACCTCTCATATGCTAGTGGATAAAAACTTACTCCGCATTTCTATGCGGTCATACAACTCTTGCTTGCAGGGTGAGTCAATAGGAGAAGCAGGATCACAAAATCTGCCACACTTATGTGCTCATAACTTTAAAGAAAAAAGTTACGGAACTGATCTTCTTCCAACTTGGCTGCAGATCTCAGTGAGCTTTGCAAAGTAAGCCAAGAGTGATATTTTTGCCTTTGGAGTCTCAACAATACACGTGCAAAGTTTCCTGACTGAATATTTCCTCCCCTCCCCCATATATAACGCAAGAACAACTGACCTGATTTTGCTCATGTTTTCCAGAACACTTATCCTTTGACCTGACACACAAGCAAGGAAAATTTCAGCCCAAAATGAACTAGAATGACAGAGTTATGAGCAACTGGAGGAAAAGGAAGATTAGGATGGAAGATAGATCTTATCCTTAATGATAACATGCACTAGCAACACTTTCTGTAACTCAGACTTTTACTTATCAGATTCTTTACAGCAACTTCAGCCAGCCGGCCTTCTTCAGGAAGATGAAAATATCAGTCTGCTTAAAAAGCATAATTGTGTTTTCACATGAAATAGTATGCTGCTTACTGCAGCTCCTTGTCTCCATAGACCACATAAATGAAACTAAGAAGAGAAAAAGTGAGAAATTTTGTAAGTGGAATGGCAGGGGGAAGCCACCTGACCCTCCTCTGATGTTCTGATGCAATACTTTCCTGTTAGGCAGTTAGAGAGGGCAGCACTGGTCAGAGACCTTTGGAAAAAGAATGGGGTTACGCTCAGATGAGCGATTATACACACATTCATTAATGAAGGCTAAACCAATACAAGAATGGACTAGTACCTAAATAATTTTGTTGGAGAAAAGTGGGGCATATATTGGCCTAAAACTTTCAAAAAGCACTAGTGATTTTGAGTGCCCAATCTCAGACACTATAAGGGGGCCCATTTTCAGGGGTGAGTGCTCAACACTCTCTGATAAATCAGGGTCTTTTAAAGATGTCTCAAATTGGGCACCCAAAATCACTTGCAAACTTGGTATGGTACACAGGCAAAGTTTTACTAAACAGGTTCTCCCAACTGAGTTCTGCATGGTGCTTCCCCCAACTATTTTTAAAAATTAAACAGCACACTCACCCACACATCACTCTGTCCAAACTATGCTGAGCCACTTAATGCCTGTGATGAATAAATGTTGTTTGCATCTCTCTAAAATGTAATGGTCTATTATAGAGATTTCAAAGTGATTACAACTTTGTGAAAGAATGTTTCCAACAAGACATTTATTGGAATTCTAGTTAAAGGGAATTTTCATGGTTTATGGAGTATAGAAAGAAAGCAGTCATGTCTCTTTAAACAAAAGCTCTAGCATTTTGTTAACGTACGCTAAGGTCCACTCCTGAACTCACATGCAAAGCAGAAGTAAGATGGTTTTGTTCATTTGAAAACAAGCTACAACACAGTAGCATTAAGGAAAGAAATCCTCAGCCCCAACTTCCATTAAAAGAGAGGAGGAAGTAATGGACGGGGCCAACTGCTTCTGCTATGGGCAGTGAAACTTTGCACCATACAAGGATCCATTGCTCATGCTCCCATTCAAAGATGACATTGGCTGCCCCTCTGCATAGACTCGATCAATGGGTGTCACTTCCACAGAGTACAAAAGTGTAGACATTTCCCCTTACAGAGTTTTCCACAGTTTAGTCCCCTTGTCATACATAAACAAAGATCATGCTACTTTGGGTCTTTGCATATCATTCCAGAGAACTTTAGGATTTGTCCTTAAGATGCCTAGTGAATATTTAGTTAAGAATATATATATAAATTAAAAGGCTTCTAGAAAAAAAAATCTGCCACCATTTCAGTATTCCCATTCCGTGTGTAGGGCTTTTACCCAGTCTTAGCACAGGCTGCCACTTGAACAATATTACCTGAGAGAAAACCACTCAAATCATATATCACAGTACAACTGAAAGAATTAGCTTGGAAAATTTCAGATTCCCCATGCTTTCCAATAGCAAAACTGCCACAGAAATTAGATGGGCAGCAGGGCTTGAAACTCAGAAAACCTCGGTTCTAATCCTGGCTTTGGCACTAATCACAGGCAAGTCACTTCATCACTCTGTGGTCTCCTTCCCCTCTCTTTGTCCATTTAGATTATAAGCTCATCAGGACAAAGATCACATAAGAATGGCCATATTGGGTCAAACCAAAGGTCTATCTAGCCCAGTATCCTGTCTACCGACAGTAGTCAAAGCCAGGTGCCCCAGAGGGAGTGAACCTAACAGGCAATGATCAAGTGATCTCTCTCCTGCCATCCATCTCCACTCTCTTACGAATAGAGGCTAGGGACATCATTCTTTACCCATCCTGGCTAATAGCCATTAACGGACTTAACCTCCATGAATTTATCCAGTTCTTGCTTAACACTGTTATAGTCCTAGCCTTCACAACCTCCTCAGGTAAGGAGTTCCACAAGTTGACTGTGCGCTGTGTGAAGAAGAACTTCCTTTTATTTGTTTTAAACCTGCTGCCCATTAATTTCATTTGGTGACCCCTAGTTCTTGTATTATGAGAATAAGTAAATAATTTTTCCTTATCTTCTCCACATCACTCATGATTTTATATACCTCTATCATATCCCCCCTTAGTCTCCTCTTTTCCAAGCTGAAAAGTCTTAGCCTCTTTAATCTCTCCTCTTATGGGACCCTCTCCAAACCTCTCATTTTAGTTGCCTTTCTCTGAATCTTTTCTAGTACTAGTATATCTTTTTTGAGATGAGGAGACCACATCTGTATGTCGTATTCAAGATGTGGGTGTACCATGGATTTATAGAAGGGCAATAATATATTTTCCTTCTTGTTCTCTATCCCCTTTTTAATGACTCCTGACATTCTGTTTGCTTTTTTAACCGTCTCTGCACACTGCACAGACATCTTCAGAGAATTATCCACGATGACGTCAAGATCTTTTTCCTGATTCGTTGTAGCTAAATTAGCCCCCATCATATAGTATATATAGTTGAGGTTATTTTTCCCCCCATGCGCATTACTTTACATTTATCCACATTAAATTTCATTTGCCATTTTGTTGCCCAATCACTTAGTTTTGTGAGATCTTTTTTAAGTTCTTCACAGTCTGCTTTGGTCTTAACTATCTTGAGCAGTTTAGTATCATCTGCAAACTTTGCCACCTCACTTTTTACCCCTTTCTCCAGATCATTTAGAATAAGTTGAATAGGATTGGTCCTAAGACTGACCCTTGGGGAACATCACTAGTTACCCCTCTCCATTCTGAGAATTTACCATTAATTTCTACCCTTTGTTCCCTGTCTTTTAACCAGTTCTCAGTCCATGAAAGGACCTTCCCTCTTATCCCATGACAACCTAATTTACGTAAGAGCCTTTGGTGAGGGACCTTGTCAAAGGCTTTCTGGAAATCTAAGTACACTATGTCCACCTGATCCCCCTTGTCTACATGTTTTTTGACCCCTTCAAAGAACTCTAATAGATTAGTAAGACATGATTTTCCTTTACAGAAACCATGTTGACTTTTGCCCAACAATTTATGTTCTTCTATGTGTCTGACAATTTTATTTTTTACTATTGTTTCAACTAATTTGCCCGGCACCGACGTTAGACTTACCGGTCTGTAATTGCCAGGATCACCTCTAGACCCCTTTTAAAAAATACTGGCATTACATTAGCTATCTTCCAGTCATTGTGTACAGAAGCCAATTTAAAGGACAGGTTACAAACCATAGTTAGTAGTTCCGTAATTTCACATTTGAGTTCTTTCAGAACTCTTGGGTAAATGCCATCTAGTACTGGTGACTTGTTAATGTTGAGTTTATCAGTTAATTCCAAAACCTCCTCTAGTGACACCTCCATCTGTGACAGTTCCTCAGATTTGTCACCTACAAAAGCTGGCTCAGGTTTGGGAATCTCCCTAACATCCTCAGCCGTGAAGACTGAAGCAAAGAACCCAGTTAGTTTCTCCGCAATGACTTTACTGTCTTTAAGCGCTCCTTTTGTATCTCGATCATTGAGGGTCCCAACTGGTTGTTTAGCAGGCTTCCTGCTTCTGATGTACTTAACAAAATGGTTTTTATTACCTTTTGAGTTTTTGCCTAGCCGTTCTTCAAACTCCTCTTTGGCTTTTCTTATTACATTTTTACACTTAATTTGGCAGTGTTTATGCTCCTTTCTATTTACTTCACTAGGATTTGACTTCCACTTTTTAAAGGAAGTCTTTTTATCTCTCACTGCTTCTTTTACATGGTGGTTAAGCCACAGTGGCTCTTTTTTAGTTCTTTTACTGTGTTTCTTAATTTGGGGTATACATATAAGTCAGGCCTCTATTACGGTGTTTTTAAAAAGTGCCCATGCAGCTTGCAGGGATTTCACTTTAGTCACTGTACCTTTTAATTTTTTTTTTAACTAACCCCTGCATTTTTGCATAGTTTCCCTTTCTGAAATTAAATGCCACGCATTGAGACTCTGAAGCTCTGCCTGCCTACCTGGCCCTGCACATGGAGCTGGGAGCATTTCTGGAGAATGCCACCATAGAGGTCCTGGATTTCAGTCTCTTCCTAACAGCCTAAATTTGGCCTACAGGATGTCTCTCCTACTCTTCCCTATGTCATTGGTACCTAACATGTACCACGACTACCGGCTTCTCTCCAGCACTACACATAAGTCTATCCAGATGCCTCGAGAAATCCACAACCTTCACAACAGACAGGCAAGTCACCATACGGTTCTCTCAGTCATCACAAACTCAGTTACGTTTCTAATGATCGAATGTCCCATTACTAATAGCTGCCTTTTCCTAGTGACTGGAGTTCCCTCCCCCAGAGAGGTAACCTCAGTGCGAGAGGATACCCTAAAACCATCTGGGAGGAGGGTCCCAACTATGGGAAGGTTTCCCTCTGCTCCCGTTGACTGCTCTGCTTCCCTGGGCCTTTCATCCTCCTCAACAGCGCAGGGGCTGTCTGACTGGAGGTGGGACAATTCTACAGTGTCCCGGAAAGCCTCATCAACATACCTCCCTGTCTCCCTTAGCTCCTCCAGTTCCACCACCCTGGCCTCCAAATCCCGTACACAGTCTCTGAGGGCCAGGAGCTCCTTGCACCAAATGCACACATACGCCACCTGCCCATAGGGCAAGTAATCATACATGAAGCACTCAGTGCAATAAACTGGATAGCCCCAAGTCTGCTGCTGGGCTTCTGCCTGCATGATCTCCTAGTTAATGAAAGGGTTTTGTTTAAAATCAAGACATTTTGAATGTAGTTTAGGTTATAGTTTTAAGAAAAACAGCAAGGGGCCCTTGCCTCCTTCCCACTCCCCTTCTAAACTCCCTTGCAAAACTCCCTGTTAGCAGCCCATTCACCTCTTGTGTGTTTGTAAAGTGCCTACTACAATGGCGCGCTGATCTCCATCAGAGGGTTTCTGTTCATTTAAAATAGGCCTGTTTTTATGAGAAAGAAAGGACCACTTGTAAAACTCGATATGTAACAATTTGATAACAGGACAGTATTGTAAGAAATTCATGTGGAATCATTTATTTCCTAGGACATTGCATGTGATTAGAAAATGCAACCTGGGCTCTGGCATAAAAATGAATTCACTACATATCCGCCCTTCTCTGTTAAGCATGCTCAGACATAGTAGAACCACAGCACCAAGGGTTGGATCTTACTGTGCTTCCATATACAAAACTCCCATCCACTTCAACAGGCACAAGGACCAGAAATTATAAAAAGTGAAAGGAGCTTTCCCAGATTAGATTGGCAAGCATAGAACTCTTTCACCTTGCTATTACTCATCACTGGGGCACAGTAACCTGGAGCATGGACTGCAGTGAATGTGCAGCTTACAAGCAAGAAAGAGATGGAGGTTAAAAGCGAAGGAAGTGTCCAACACTGTAGAACAGTGAATAGTAAAAGAGAACTCACAAGCATGCTTATTTTGGCCAGAGTTTTGCATGGGAATTCAACACAGTGTACTGGTGTCTCTTTAATGATAGGCTTTCATGAAACATACATTCAGTTTTGCACATTGCATAACCTGTTCTGTTCCAGTTAAAGTTAAACCCACCTTCAGAGGCAGGCAAATTAAAACATTAATATATAATTCTTTTAAAGCAACTGACCTCACTCATTCTTCCGTCATCTTTTGTTGCGCAATCAAGTGTTGATCAAAGTGTGCTGATGAATGCAGCTCCTTCCAAGAAACAAAGCTTACAGATTCACATCCTATTTCTGAGGCGTCTAGATATCTCATAACCACAGAGACTGGAGTGTTATGTGGTCTGTCTGTAATTGGCTTTCACAAGAAGCATAAGCGTCCTAAGAAAAACAACCAGAAGAGAGATTGTAAACAACACTAAACAATTAATGTACAGTAAGTGAGAATGGTGCCTGCAGTATACATACAACAGTAACTATAGCATTATTATAACAACAGGAAGCAGTGTTGTCTAGTGGTTAGAGCGCAGAACAGGCTTCAGGATACCTGGGTTCTGTTCCTGGCTCTGACACTGGCCTGCTGGGCCTTGAACAAATCACTTCACCCCGACTCAGTTTCCCCATTTGTAAAATGGGGATGACATCACTGACCTCCTTTGAAAAGCAGTTTAGCTCTACTGATGAAAAGCAGCCTATAAAGCTAGGTATAATCATCACCCCTGCAAGGTTTGTATTTTACAGATTAAATCAAATCTGTTTTGGTAATGCCCCTAGAGCACAGAGTTTGAGTCTGGAGGTAAACTCTGTGCAAGTTATCCTTTATGAAAAGAAAAAAGGAATAGAATTTTATTCAATTATAGGATCTAGGACACAAGATGTGAAAAATTGGTTAAGCTACTATCAAAACTTCTCATTTCTTAGTTTCTAAAAGGAAAAATATTTTTCCTATCTATACCACTATATATTTTAATTGACTCCTTCTAGCATCAAAAATCTTTTACTAAACGGAACATAGTATAAAAGAATATAATGCTACTGGTTCAAATCCAGCCCAGATCTTATGACTGGCAGTTGTTACCATCTGAGGATTGGTTGGTGACTTATGTGAAATGAGTTTGGTGGCCTCCATCAAGTTCCCAGCGGATGTGTGTACACATCACAAAAATAATCAACTGTAATTAGCAACATCAGTGGCAAACTGAGCAGAGAAGCCAAGAAAACTGAGCTGCCTACACAACTTCCATGGCCAGAGCTGGTCACTGCAGGTCACAGATAAAGCAGCAAAGACAAATTTGCAGTGCCACTGTCCAATGCTATCTCCATCAGCAGAGCACTGCAGTCTCCAGGGAGGTCAAGCTGGCACCTTTCAGGAGCAGGAAGTTCACAAAAAATATAATGGCAGCCAAGTTAGTCTTTTTATATGATTCAATCATCTGCTAATCCAAAGTCAAATCTGCCTGCTCCAGCTCCAGCAAATACTGGTCATTTCACAGAGCTACTACAGCCCCATAATTAAGATATCCGAGTTACCTCATCTCTCTCAATTCTAGAGCCAAATATTTGAAAACAAGTGAGAGTAAAGTTGTTGTCTGTAAAGATTGCATAAGCCTATCAGTGAAGCCCATGTTTCTACTACCTGAATGCACTACTTACTTGTGCTGTGTGTGAACTGAACCATTGAAGTAAAAAAGGGACTATTGTATGTCAGTTAGCCCATAAGAAAAAAAGTGAAGGATCAGAGGTCATCACAAGAGGAAATCTGGGCTAAGCACTCTAGGCTTCCCCCCTCTCTGCAGGAAGCAGCATGATCCCAGAGTGCCATGAAGTCTTGTTTAACCTTTGACCTTATCAACCAACACTCAACAAGCACTTAGATCTATTCTCTCCCATGTTACCAGAGAAAGAGAGGCAGAGAAGCTGCCTTCTCCATCTTCATGTAACATTTTAAGAGCTAGGTAGTTTTTTCACATTTCTTTGTTTTTCAGCAGGATTCTGTTTAAAAAAGAGACTTCTACGTTTGTACTTCAGATTTTTACCGTGATTCTATTAAAACAGCATCAATAAAATGAATTACACGGACCAAGCCCATAAACTCAAACTTACAAATGCATGGTGAATCTGGTTCATCTACTCAGAAATACATGCTGTTTCTTTTTACAGGGATAAAAAAAATCTCCAAATGATCAAACACATTCATTAAAATTCTGTTATTGTGTAAATTCTCATTCCCTCCAAGAGAATTCTCTGCCAGACATGTATGGAATAATTCACAGGGTTTGATAATCATTACATTTACAGTAAGAAACTTGCTAAAAAAAAAAACGTTGCACCAGGGAGGGACTATGAATAGTGGCAGACTGTTTCATGCCTTCCTTTGCTTTATAGTGATAGGTAAATGCATTTTCTCCCACATACTGTCCTAATATTGTTCTGCAGATGGAAAAGAAACGTTTCCCCTCTTTTTACTTATTACCTATAAAGAAAAAAGACACATCACGCTTGAAAAGATTTCTATTATTGTAGAGATGGTGGGTGAAATCCCAGCCCCTTGACTTTAAAATGGTGCCAGGATTTCACCCAGCATTTCAGAGCTAGAATGTGGCTTTAGGCCATAGCTCGTGCTGTGGAAGGCATGGGTATTGCCCATGCTGCTGTGGGAACTCATGAGCAATTCCAGCGGATTCAGGCAGCTGCCTTTCTAGGATTTTCTGGTAGAGGGAATGCTGGAGAAGCAGCTCTGCACCCTTTCATGGCTATAACCTGCACCCTCCAACCCCAACTATACCAGTACTGCTACAGTGGCCAAGGGCCCTCACCCTGCGTCCTTTGGGTAGGCTAGTACTATTTGCTAACACTAACACTCAGAAGAATTAGAGTAATACTGAATAGCACTGACTCCCCTGTATTCAGCAGTGATTGTGATAGAAATAGAATTAAATGCTTAAGCAGAGGCTCATGAACTAGTTTTCAGGTGTGCTGGGGACTGGGACAAGGGAAGGGGATTAGCAGGAGATGTATATCTAGTCAAGAAGTTTGTTCACCGGTCCTACTGTCTCTGAAGAAGCAGCTTTAGCCTACTCCTGTTGAAATCAGTGGATATTTCCCCACTGACTTCAATAGGAGCAGAATCCAGTCCAGATGATTAAGTGGCTGAGATGGAGAAGTTATTTTCATTGTCCACTAGTCATGCTCATCAGCAAGTTACTTTTGCCCACAGGGGTAGTAAGACTAAATGCAGCAAGTGACAGATACAAACAGAAATATTTGTTTCACACATGGGAGCATTCCTGGGACATCATTCAACCTGGAGGCAGCAGCTAATTTATTGTTACAAATACTCTTGTGAAGAGACTCTAAAGATGCTTTGGTAGCTGTCTGGCTTTTAAAAGCCTTGGAAATAAAAAAGGGTGATTATTGTATTAGAGACTCATTTTCCTAGACATGCATAAGAGAAAATTTACCCTGCTCTTGATACATGGTTTATAGAGAAAGCTTGCTGACTGCAGTTTTCCGTAGTCTGTAATTGGATAATATGAGCAGGTGAATGGGATCCATGGCTAACCTATCTAAATCAATGGTTTGGGGGTCAAAATGGAGGTTATACAAGGCAAGCCAAGAGAGGAGAGCCAGAAAAATAAATAAATATGTATTAGAGAGCAAGAGAGAATTGGTCAAATTCTGCTTGCAGTTACACCAGTAAAAGGTGTAACTGGCAGTAAGAGCTAGCCAAAAGTGAATGTTAAGAATTAAAGAAACAAAAACATACATGATTCAAAAGTCTGGATAACAATAAGTTTGCCACAACGGAGGTTGACCAATATATTCTGGCTAGCATAATATATTATTAATATGTATTATACACACCCTATGTACATTAGTATGCATCAAGCACAAATAGTATGGCAGTTATATAGGCTAAATTGGGCTATACCTTTACTATAACACTGTTCTCTTACGTTAAGTATCCCATAACACCTTACATTAACTGAAGCAAGCATTTGGCATAAGCAAATAGGAAACTTTAAACCACACAAGCAAACCAAGATATATTTGTTCTACGTCTTAGTACAAGCTGGGGAAGGTACCTTCAAGGGCGAGTACCTGGAATGCTAGTATCCAAAACAAAGATAAGGAAGGAAGAGAACAGTGGGTTAGGAAATTGGGACAAAACTGATGTGTTGGATTTTAGTGATGTATAAATAGTCATGTAACTTGCAAAATCATCATGTAAATACCACCACATGAAATGTGCAACTTCAGGAGCACACTTTCTGTGTAAGGCGAGTACAACATCACTGCATGAGATAGCTTTCCAGAGACTGGTATCGTACAGAACTTTTTTCCCTGAACTATATTATTGCCTTATAGCAATAAACCTGACTGACATTGGTTATTTGATCTCTTGAGTATAACGAACCAAAGTGTGGTCAAGCAATTCACTGTACAATTTATCAACAAGGACAATGGTTAAAAATACAGCTCTGCACTTCTTAAGATACTCACAGAATCAAGCCATATGTAACACTGACAATGGTATGAAGTTTAAAATTTGTCAGGATCAAGGCCCTGATCCTGCAACCCCTTACACAAGTCCTTTACTCAAGTGGGTAGTCTCATTGACGCTACACCTTTTCTTCTCAATCACTTTGCATCTCATCACACATCCACTGCCTACACAGCTTGAGATCCCCTCAGGGCAGGGATTTTGTTCTCTCATCGTTATATAGAGTGCATAGAACACTTCATATGGAATCCGAAGACCCATCACAAAGCCTGACTAGAGAGCGGTGAATTGCACATCTCTGCAGGGAACTTGGAAGGAAGCTGCCCCATAACAATGTTGCCTCAAAAGAGAGGACTGGAGAGTGCACGTAGCACTGGAACCCCTGCCCTTTCCACGGTTTGCTTCCATTCATCTCTGCAGAGGTGGCACTCAGGGATGCTGGAACAATTTTTATAGCAGGGGTGTTGAAAGCCATTAAATAAAACTGTAAACCCTCTATATGGTGGAAGCCATGCATTTGGCTGCTATTATTACGTGAAGCCATGGGGTGCTGCCATACTTTCAGCACCCCTATGCATACCCTTCCCATCACTAATTTAACAGAACTATGCTGGTTCTGCTCCTGGGAGGTGGGGCGGGGCAAAGAAGACGGAGCTCTGTCACTAAGTGCTTGATTTACCCCTTCCAGAGTTACATCACTAAAATAATAAGAAATTTTATAAAAGGTTGTACAGTTACATTTATAGCCATGTATAAAGACAAACCACTTCAGAAATCAGCCCATAAAACCAAAAGCAAGGTAGTTTCATCTTTCAAATGCAGCTTTCCACAAACGTGGTGCTAAATAATCCTCAAGAAGCGTCTTCCCTCCCCCAGCATCAGAATACATGCATTGCCTGAGTTTCCCTTGGAAAGCTGGTAGCATGATTTGCAATTTAGCCCTCTGACCAAGCCAAAGAGACCTCACCTTCTGGGGTAAACAGAGTGTGGGGGGGAACCCCCACCCTACAATTCATTCTTGGCACTATCCAGGCTATAGCTTTCACCCTGCAGTGCAGGGCTCCAGTCATTGCTGTTGACCCTCCTCAGGGCAAACAGCTCAATATTCCTTTGCCCCTCAGTACAGGGATCACAAGGATTTCCAAAACCACCTCCGTAGGTGGCACTGTAGGGGTGCCCTCCCTGGTACTCTAAGCTATGTCAGCCCTCCACCCAAAAAGAAATATTACCCTTATAGTTACTGGAGTTCTTGGAGATGTGGGATCTCTATGGGTCTGCACTCTGCATGTACTCCATGTGCCTAGGACCAGAAATTCTTCTGTAGCAGCATCCATTCATCTACACCTGTGACCTTACACCTCCTTGTGCTGCAAACCAAGGGCATTAGTAGTGACACAGACCAACCACCTTTCCAGTTCCTACTCTACCACAAATCACCTGAGGGTCCGAGCAATGTAGCAGGAGGATGAGTCACGTAACATCCACAGGACCACACATCTCAAAGAACCTCCTCAGAATAAGGAAGGAAGGTTACTTACCTTTAAGTGCTGATCCCTATGGGCAGTGGGTTTAATAGGCACCAGGTTTAAAACAAACAAAAGGAAGTATTTCTTCGCACAATGCACAGACAATCTGTGGAACTCCTTGCCAGAAGATGTTGTGAAGGCCAAGCTTAACAGGGTACAAAAAAGAATAGATAAATGCACGGAGGATAGGTCCATCAATGGCTATTAGCCAAGATGAGCAGGGATGGTGTCCCCAGTTTGTTTGCCAGAAGCTAGGACTAGGCGACAGGGGAGGGATCACTTCATGATTACCTGTTCTGTTTATTCCCTCTGGGGCACCTAGCATTGGTCACTGTAGAAAGACAGGATACTGGGCTAGATGAAACTTTGGTCTCACCCAGTAGGGCTATTCTTATGATGTTCTTCTTACAGGTATTATAAGGAGGTGGGTGAGGAAGAGCTCTGTACCACAGTTTGGAGGATTGCTGACCTGAAAGAAGCATCCTTCACTGAGTTTTGAATCAGCAAATAGTGCCTGGTACATGTGTGGATGGAACTCCAGGTTACTGCTATACATCTCAGAATAGGACCTCTTGCAAGAATGCCACTGAGGCCACCTATGTGCTTGTCAAATGAGCCCCGGTGGAGGATGAACTCCAACCCTTTTGTAATAGAGTAGGATGCAACTAGAAATCTATTTTGATAGTCTCTGGAGGATACTGCCTCCCTGCTATGGAGATGAAGGTTTCATCTCCATGTTCCACAGGAGGATGAAAGAGACATGGTGACCCTCTAAAGGCCTGTGTCCTACCCAGCTAGAAAACCAGATTGCTATGTACATCCAGGGAGTGGAACTTCACATCTTCCTTAGTCTTGTGAGCCATTGGGTAAAATACTGATAAGGCGATTGTCTGATTTAAATTTAAAAAATATATATCAGCGAGAATCTTGGAACTGAACTTGGGATGCAGTCTCAGATATACTTTGTCTCTGTGAAAGATGGATCTTCCCTACAGCCCAAGTTTGCCTTACAGCCACAGTACTATCAGTGTTGATATCTTTCCTCATGGCTAAGTGCAGTAGAAAGCAGGAGGCCAAGGGCTTAACTGGTGGTTTCAGTAAGGCAGAGAGCACCAGGTTGAGATCCCAGGCTGGCACCAGCCTTGACATACAAGAGAAGGTTTCTGACTATGCCTTTTAAAGAATTTTACTGCTGTGGCATGGATGAAAATTGAGCCAGTTTTCCACCAGGCAATGGAAAGTATTAGCTGCTAAATGCACTCACAATGAACTGAGAGGCTTGAAATTTTCAACAAGAGGAGATAGTCCAGGATAAAGGGAATTCCAGCCCCCTCTGGATGCTCATAGCATCACAGGGAAAAGTGCTTCCATCTGGCAGCGTAACTCCTCCCTGCAGAGGGCTTCCTGCTATTAGGAATGGCTTGGACCTCCTTCAAGCAGGATTTCACTAAGTCCAATGCCCATCCAAAATCCAGGCTGTCATATGGACGGTGCCAGGTTGGGATACTTGATTATGCCCATTCTGTGACAGTAGGTTTGGAAATATCTAGTAGCGAATGCATGGATGGGAGGCCCTCTGTAGAGCCATCGTGGACCAGAACTGTGTTGGCCATCAAGAAACCATTGATATTACTGTCACCTAATCCATCTTGATCTTGATCAGTAGGAGGGAAGCCATACATCAACGAGTCTGACCATTTCACTAGGAAGGAATCCCCTCTGGAGCAGCATCCACATGTGTTCCAAGAGCAGTGAGCCAGGTGCTTGCTGTTTGCATGAATGACAGAGGAGGTCCCAAGGTGGGCATCCCCACTGATAAATATCTACTGGATCGCTGACAAATGGAGCTCCCATTCATGGTCCTTCTGAAAATGCTTGCTAAGGCTGTTGGCGTGAGAGTTCATTACCCCTGGTATGCACACTGCAAACAGGGTGATCTGATGCTGGATGCACCAATTGCAAAGTTTTAGCACCTCCTTGCAGAGAGGTGCAGACCTTGTGCCCCTCTATTTGTTTAGATAAACAGTGGACATGTTGTGCAACCTGACCTGGACGGGAGTGGATCAGTTGAAAGGCAAGAATTGTTTGCATGTTCTGTGTACTGCTCAAAACTCAAGGAGATGGATGTGAAGCATAAACTGCTGTGGAGTCCAGGAACTCTGAGTTACGTGGGCATTCGGTGCACTACCCAGCCTAGAAGGGATCTGTGACGAGGGTTCTTGTCGGTGCGACGGGTACAACGGGGAACCCCACACACACATTGTCTCTCTTCTCCCATCAGGGGTGAGATGCCCAGATGTCCAGGTAAGTGAGGCAGAAGTGAGACTCTTTTTCCAAAGAGTCCATGTTTAGGATGAAGGCCTTCCTCAGCCAGGCCTGGAAGCTGCTCAAGTTAAGTCTGTTGAAGGGGGTGATCACATGTGTGTACAATACCATGTGGCATAGGAGGGTCAAGCAGGACTGGACTGTCATTTGACGGCTGAGTCTAAGGTGGATGCTGAGTTATTTCATCACTAGGAATCTGTGCTGTGGCAACTAGGCCCTGGCCACCCTTGAGTCCAGGACTGCCCCTATAAATTGTATAGTCACTGGGGGCGGGGGGAAGGGAAGAGGAGTAAAGTGGACTTTCCTGGGTTTACTTGAAGCCTTGAGGAGCGGCAAAGATTGAACAGGATGGTGAATGCTACCTACATGTCTTGATACAATCAACCCGAAAAGGTAACAAACAGTAGCTCTGATGGCACCCGTGTGTTGTTACTATAATCATCACCTTTGTAAAAGGTCTTGGTGTTATGGAAAGGCTAAAGGGTCGCACTCTGTACTGGAAGTGCTCTAAACCCACCATAAAATGCAGGGATGTCCTATGCACCAGGTGGATATCTGTATGAAAATAGGCATCCTTTAAATCAAGAGCTGCAAACCAAACCAGTCATCCACATTCAGGGATGGGATTAGAACTAGGGGTCACCAAATGAAATTAATAGGCAGCAAATTTAAAAAACAAATAAAAGAAAGTATTTTTTCCACACAATGCACATTTTGCCTCCTTAGGGATAATGAAATCTTTCTTTCCAGCCTTCTTGGGGATGGGGTAAGGTCACAGATAATGGGTGTGCAACACATGTCCTGAGCGGCTTCCAAAACAGCCTGGTTAATAGGGAGCAGCTGACTGGAGAACATCCGGGAGCTTATGTAGGCTCTTGAACCTCCTCCAGCAGGATCTAGAGGGTGTCAGACATCCCTCTTAGCAGAGTTGGTACTGGCTGTAATCATCCAGAGGGGTGGGGTAAGCTGGCACCACTGCCTCATCTGTGTCAGTGGATCCAGTCGTACTAGGTGCTCTGGTGGCTCCTAACTTGCTTGTTCCTTTTCAGACCCTCTCCCTATCTACTTCTGCATAGTCCCACCGGCTCCTTGTCATCCACACGCTCTTCTCTGGTCTCATACAAACCCTCCCTTCACCCAGAGAGATCATTAAATAGCCACAGCTCAGGCCAACCGCCCAAGTACAAATTTGCCTGGATACCTTAGTTACATACTTTAGCAGCTAGCTCAAACCCCAGCCTGTGCTACCATAACTACAGTGCTATTTTTTAGCATGCTGGGGCAAGCAGAGCTGGGGCACATGTGTCTACTCAAACTGGGAAGTGTGCTACCAGACACAATGTAATCATATCCTTTGTGGAAAGCGCCACACCAGGTCTTGCCTCAGTACTGGTCTCCCCCACACTGAATATGGAACTTGCCTTATATAGTCAGTGTTGCAGATTCTTGACATTTTATCATGAGTTTCATGATATTTGAGGGGTTTTCTTAAGGTCCCAGTCATGAGAGATCACTTGACACTCCAATTTCTTTTAAATGCATTTCTATGCCTTGTGGTTACAGGAAAAAAAGCTTGAAAATATGATCATGGAAGGCTAAAAAGCCAGAAGGCAAATAAAAAGAACTCATAATGAGTTACTTAATGTAGTTGTTACTGCAATTTATTGGATCATTTATGAGGAATAGGCTTTTCTGTTTTTTAAAAAGAAACATTTAATTATTACTTTTTTCCAGTGCTGTAAGACTCTGATGAAAGGTTGCATATAAATACAAAATATTTGTCTAAACTACCACAATGCAATAACTGTATTATCAGGCACTACACAATTAAGCACAATTCAAAAATAGTGAAAAGTACATTTTAGATCATCCTAACAACAAAAGTCTAAGCAATTTTCTGTCTGTATGTGAGCACTAGCACACAATATGCACAGTAGCAGCATTCTATGAGACAAGAATTGTTTTATTGTGCCAATCGTTACTCCCCATAGAGGGGGCTATAATGTGATTATGTATAGGAAGTTAGAACTATTTTCAGTAAGTGCTTGATGAGAAAAGGCATATGTGGAAAAAATAATAAAGTCTGAATGTTGTGCTGCCTTGGAGATTTCCCCCCCACCCCCCACACACCCCATTCTCTCTGCCCCTACCCAGATGACCAGTAAAAAGCTTGTTCATTATTTAGCCCTGGACAGACATTTCAGTTTAGAAATACCATGATATTGCAGAACAAAGCAATGTATGACTTGTGTCTTGGTGACATACAAAAGATTCAGCCATATAACAATGAACTGAGAATGGAATACTATGTGCCTTCATTTTGATGTTTATCCAGCAACTGAACTAGGAGTACAAAGTAATAACACACCTGAATTGCTGTTTTATTAACATGTGATTTTTTTTTTAAAAGGGCTGTCCAGCATAAAGCTTTCCAGGAAGACATTTCATACAGTGGAATACTGTACCCTCATTCACTGCATTTAGGGTCTTTGATTTGCTGTCCAAATAATATATGTGCAATTTTCATGCTGGTTAAAAGGACTTAAGTGAAAAAAAGGAAGAGAGGAAAAAACCCAAACACACCCCCTGAATGAAACTTTAGGGGACAAGCCAGGACTCTAAAACACGTGCGTGTCTTTGTACGAGTTGAAACCTATTATTGCTGGGTTCTACGGGTTATTCTAGCACCCTATGTTTTCCAAAAATGTCAGACAAGTTTACCACAGCAATTAAGCTGTCTACCATCTGTAAAAGATTTAGCCAAGAGTTTTCTTAAATATATTTCAGGGAGGGGGGAAAAAATTAAATTCTTTCAACATTTTGCCTAGCATTCGAGTCCATATACACTAGGTACTGCAGAGTCTGCTAGTTTTTTTGAGGACAGCTTTCTCCTTCTAGAGATTAGTTGTGCACTATAGTTTTATACAGGGAGTAACACTCTGAATATGAATTATTTCTTAGGAAACACTGCACTTATTCTTAGGAATGGAGAAGTAAAAAACTTTATCAGAAATTCAGCCAAGAAACTGAGATTAACACCCTTCAATCTCCTCCCAAGTGGTGAGTTATTTTCAGAAAAATTAGTCCAAGTCTTAAATTTGCCACATTGTATTTAAAAGCTCCCTACATGTAAATAAGGGCACTCAAACAATAAAGAATACAGTCCAGAATTCTAAAGATCTTTGTGGAAATCTTATGCTTTCTCAGCAAAAGTTTTGACTACCTTATGGCCCAACTAACCTTATCATGGGGAAGGTTGGAGGGTATATTTTACTCCTTCTGCCCATGTTGGCTGCAAGCCTGCTGATTGTTTCCAGTTGCCTGTCTATTGCTGGTGTTATTTTTCACCCTTCTTTATGAAAACTATTTCAAAAGGCACCAAATCAGTAACTTAACTCTCTCTTTTAAATACAGGTCACATAGGACAAATAAATAATCAGCCAACATCCTTTACATACCTCTTTTCCTAAGCATGTGTACATTGATTATGATATGGCACTTCAAGATCTGCTGGCAGTCGAGTTAGAGATTTTTTTTCTAAATAAAAATCATTATCCCCAACATATTGACAACACAATGTTTACTCACCTGTGAAAATTAGTGGCCTGAATTTTCAGAAGTGATTTTGGTAGTCTTAGTGTTTGAGACACTTTAAATGGGTTTGAGTTGTCAGAAAGTGCTGAGCACTCAACCTCTGAAAATCAGATGCCCCCTAAAAGCACCTCAAGTGGGGCATTAGCCCTAACTCAGTATTCTTTTGAAAATTCAGACCCGATTCGCATTTGGGCCTTGTCTTCATGAGGGAAGAGATGAGATTTTCCACTGCCCTGGAAATGTTAAAAGAACAGGAGGGGCTAGCAATGCCCCTCTGCAATGTACATTGGCCAAACTGGACAGTCTCTATGCAAAAGAATAAATGGACACAAATCTGACATCAGGAATCATAACATTCAAAAACCAGTGGGAGAACACTTCAGCCTCTCTAACCATTCAGTGACAGACTTGAAGGTGGCAATTTTGCAACAAAAAAACTTCAAAAACAGACTCCAAAGAGAGACTGCTGAACTTGAATTAATATGCTAATTAGATACAATTAACTCAGGCTTAAACAGAGACTGGGAATGGTTGGGTCATTACACTAATTGAATCTATTTCCCTACATTAAGTTCTCCTCACACCTTCTGTGGGTCACCTCAATTATCACTTTAAAAATTTTTTTCTCCTGCTGATAATAGCTCATCTCAATTGATTAGACTCTTCTTGTTGGTATGCATACTTCCACCTTTTCATGTTCTCTGTATGGATAAATATCTCCTGTCTGTGTGTTCCAGTCTATGCATCCGAAGAAGTCAGCTGTAGCTCACGAAAGCTCATGCTGAAATAAATGTGTTATTCTCTGAGGTGCCACAAGGACTCCTGTTCTTTTTGCGGATACAGACTAACACGGCTGCTACTCTGAAACCTGGAAATGTTAGTGCGTGTAAGGCACAGAAGAGGGGATTTTAGGGTAAATGAGAATCAGAACCGATAGCAACACTTAAATGTTTCACACAGATTTTGAAAAAGTATTTAATTAACATATGTAGGGGCTTTGAGATCTGAGGCCAAAAAGCACTATTTTTATATATAAAATGCACAATATTTCTCTTTCAAATGCATATGCTGAATTTTGGGAGAGTGAGGTGGCGGTACTGAAACAACATATCAACCAAAGTGATTTTGGGGCTATGTTACACATTTCTAAAATAATGCAACATTCCAGGGTTTTTATTTAAACGTTTCTTACTGTGCAATTTTTCTCTGTTTCTTTTATTACATGTCAGCTAAAAAACAATTAGATCTGTCGGACACATTTCTCTCTAATGTATCAGAAATCCAAACAAACTGATGCCCTGATCCTGCAAGCACTTACACATGAGTACTTGTGCACAGAAGCGGTCCCATTGCATTCAATGAGAATACTCGTGTGCATAAAAGTTACACGTCTCCAGAACTGGAGCCTAAATCTCAAGCACTATGAAATAATCCCTGTAGAGCACTTTGAAATCTATTGATTTCAGAGAACTTTGCAGATGCAGGAAAATATCATCATCCTTAATTTACAGATGGGGAACTGAGGCACACCAAGAATTGAAATGATGTGCCTATGGTTATACACCAGGTCAATGGCAGAGCTGGGATTAGAACTCTGGTCTCCTAACTCCCAGGTCAATGCCTTTCTCACTGATGCTTCTTTAGTTATAATATATTAGAACAATCCACATGTTAAAAACGTAGCTATAACAGGGCTTTTCCACTATCCTGCCTAAACTGAAATAGCGCAACTTGAACCCCTGCACTAGTGCAGTGCTCAGTCTCCCTTTACCACATGCAATTTTGTTTCTGATGGGATATTTCATTTCTATTCTCCTATGTTCCTTAGTCTGGGTATGTGACATAACATTATAGGCCATTTACAATACACACTGTTCTCTTCCTATGCCACAGCCATCCCATCAGCCATTCTCTTGGTACACTGTAGGGTGAAGGCCCTATCAGCAATCCTTCTGTCATCAGGCAGACAGATTTTATTTGCCATAATTGGCCCATACACATTGGCAGAGACATGATACTTTTAACCAACTCTGTTTACTAGTGAGACTGAAGCTGCCAAAGTTCTGTCATTCCCAGCACCATCACTCAGAGGTTCTTTGTGAGATTCATTATCACCAACCAATGACTATGAGGCAGCGTCTCTGACTTGTAGGTTGAAGATCACAGCTATGCAATACCATGAATACTATTTTTGAATAGGATACATTTCAATGCAGTTAAGAGTGAAGCATGACTGAAATGTATTTTGAGTTGGGATGTTGAAAGCCACATTGTGAATTAGTCTGCTAAGCCTCTATGTTCTGTGAATACTATATCTGCTGTATTCTATGTCTACATTAGCATGCTGCATTTATTAGTCTGATATATTAATACAAACTGTGACCAAAGAGGCATTAATAGATACTGAAGCCAAAAGAACTATTCCAATTTACACTGGACAAGAATCCACCCCTATGTATTAGTTTCTATAAAAAAGGCACCATTATAGCACTAGAAGGACATTTCTCCCCTAGGTATCCACGCACACACAAAATATTACAATTACTACAGGTTATTTGTGGCAGCATTGTAAATGCATATAGCATTTAACAAACAGAAAGACAGATATTCCCGCCCACAAAGGCTTAACAAGCCACAGGCCCAGTCTTGTTCCCACTGAAGTCAGGCCCAAAACAATACCAGACAAACACAAACTAGAGGCTACCAGTTCAGGGAAGGGATAATGAGCAGAGATTGGGATTTGAAGGAGGAGACAACCCAGGAGAGGACGTGGGATCCTGTACCAAGCACAGGACATGGCAGGAGGAGAAGAGAAGAAGAAAGAAGGCTAATAGAAGCAATAAGGTAAGAGTGTTGGGATCAAGGGAATGGGATGAGGAAGTGAGATCAGGGAAAGAACATGCAGAATTTAAACAGGATGATGGAGAGTTTAATTTGAAGTGGTGGGAGACAGGAGGACAATGAAGCGATTCAAGTGAGGGCAGAAAAGGCATGGAGGGGTGTGATCTGATTACTTTAGACAAGCATTTGGGATAAAGTAGAGGTAGAGGCTGGCAAGGAAGGAGGTGTAATATCTTCTCATAGAAAGTCATGTCCTCCAAGACAGCTCCTCACGACACCAAGAACCATACCTCAGACACAGTAATAGAACATCTTCCCCCTTGCTAAATTCACCTCATGCACACAACAGGAAGTCCTGTCATCCTAGAAGCCCTGCAGGGAAAACAAGTCAACCCCCTGCAATTCTGACCCATTCTTTTGTTGGGTAATCTCTCAAGAGCCCCTTCCTTGAGGAGGGAAAGCTACGTCCTCATTTCCCCTTCCTCACAAATCATTGTATTGCCTGATTGGTACTTCAAACACCATGACCACCACACTTTGTGGATGGTGGGTTTCAGGACTGGAGAGGCTGTGCAGGGAGTGTGCCCCCTGTGCAGAGACCAGCTCTGTGGTGGTTGCCTGCACCACAGCATGCAGGGTGAATATTTGAGCCAAAGGCCAGAAAGATCCCTCCATTGCATGCATACATAGTCTTGTCTGTTCTCTCAGCAGAGTGGGTGTAGTAGGGCCACAGAGGCAAGATCTCTCTCTGCTGCCACTTGAAGGCAAAGAGAAGATTTCCACTCCACTTCACCTGCAGTTTCCCCCATTCCCAGCTGAGATATTCAGGCAAGGAACTAGTGACTGGATTTGCCCTTAGTGATATAAAGCAGGAGGATTCAGACCAATACCTCAGCTGTGATAACCAATGTCCACCCTCCCCCGCACTCCTGATTCACCTGGGCTCTCTCTAACTTGCACTAGAGCCAGACCAGGAGTTGGAGCATGCAGATTCCACCTGGAGTCAGAGCATATGTAGTGAAGAGGACTCAGCCAGCCACACCTCACCAGGACTTGTCATGGAGATTAGCCACTGATACTGTAGGCCAGGGGTCGGCAACCTTTCAGAAGAGCTGTGCCGAGTCTTCATTTATTCACTCTGATTTAAGGTTTCGCATGCCAGTAATACATTTAACTTTTTTTAGAAGGTCTCTTTCTATAAGTTTATAATATATAACTAAACTATTGTTGTATGTAAAGTAAATAAGGTTTTTTAAATGTTTAAGGAGCTTCATTTAAAATTAAATTAAAATGCAGAGCCCCCCAGACTGGTGGCTAGAATCTGGGCAGTGAGAGTGCCACTGAAAATCAGCTTGTGTGCCACCTTTGGCACACATGCCAGAGGTTGCCCATCCCTGCTGTAGGCAAAGTCTGGTCCATAAAGCTCCACCTTCTCCTAAAAGTCCCTCCTTAAAACACATTTCTGCCTAGGAAATCGATCTTCCTTTTTTTTATAGCAATATGGTCTGCTTACTGGGGTCTCACATCCACTCAGAGAGAAAGCAGACATGACAGCACTCATCTGCAGAGAGCAGGGAAACAGTCAGTGGTTATCATGCCCTTTCCACTGGCAAGATCTAGAGAGCCCTGTGAATATCTGCAAATGTGGTCTGCAGCTCATGGATCAGATATGGATACAAATTTTGTATCCACACAGAGCTCTAGGTACCTGGAATGTACAGTCTTCCAGATGCTGATCATACTATACAATGGATGCTTGAACAAAATGGGCCCAATTTGATGCCTTGCTCCTTGTGTAGTCACTTGCACCAAAGTGGGTATAAAATGCAGTTTAGAGATTGTGCATGGGTTGCAAGTAACTACACAAGGTGCAGAGCATCAGAGAGTTCGGTCCAAAGTGCCTTAGTTCCAGATTGCTATATTCCTTTCATAGTGCCATGTATTATTTACCTATTTGTGGAAAAAATCTTTTCTGCAATATTTTTTATTAAGAAGCTGAATCATAGCCTTAAGTATCACTTCTTTCAAGACAGAGGTTTTATTTATGAAAGATTGTACCATCACTACACAGAGGTGTGTTAAGTGGTTGTCAAAATGAAGCTACTCTGAGCATTTTAACATTTGAGAGCAGGAACACAGCGGAGAATGAGAACACATACTTCAGACAGTTAAATCCATAATGGGGTTCTCTTTATTATTGCAGCTGAGTCCAGCATATGAAAGACACTGTGTGGTGTAAAATTACTGATAGTATTGCACTCTTGTTTGGACATTTCACTTCAGACAGCTTGGTGCAGTGCGGAAAATGCACTTTTTATTTTGCTGAACACATCTTCATTGATCTGTCATTGACTAACTCAGAAGAAGGCACAGTTATCAGTGTATACCATTGCTAGTTATAGACTCATAGACTTTAGGGTCAGAAGGGACCAATATGATCATCTAGTCTGACCTCCTGCACAAAGCAGGCCACAGAACCCTACCCATCCACTTCTATAACAAACCCCTAACCTATGTCCGAGTTATTGAAGTCTTCACATTGTGGTTTGAAGACCTCAAGCTGCAGAGAATCCACCAGCAAGTGACCCATGCCCCAAGCTGCAGAGGAAGGCGAAAAACCTCCAGGGCCTCTGCCAATCTGCCCCGGAGGAAAATTCCTTCCCGACCCCAAATATGGCAATCAGCTAACCCTAAGCATGCGGGCAAGACTCACCAGCCAGCACTCAGGAAAGAATTCTCTGCAGTAACTCAGATCCCATCCCATCCAACATCCCATCACAGACCACTGGGCATACTTATCTGCTGATAATCAAAGATCAGTTGCCAAAATTAAGCTATCCCATCATACCATCCCTTCCATAAACTTATCAAGCTTAGTCTTAAAGCCAGTTATGTCTTTTGCCCCCACTACTCCCCTTGGAAGGCTGTTCTAAAACTTCATTCCTCTGGTGGTTAGAAACTTTCATCTAATTTCAAGTCTAAACTTCCTAGGTTCCAGTTTATACCCTTTTGTTCTTGTGTCTACATTGGTACTAATCTTAAATAATTCCTCTCCCTCCCTAATATTAATCCCTCTGATATATTTATAAAGAGCAAGCATATCCCCCCTCAGCCTTCTTTTGGCTAGGCTAAACAAGCCAAGCTCTTTGAGTCTCCTTTCATAAGGCAGGTTTTCCATTCCTCGGATCATCCTAGTAGCCCGTCTCTGAACCAGTTCCAGTTTGAATTCATCCTTCTTAAACATGGGAGACCAGAACTGCACACAATATTCTAGATGAGGTCTCACCAGTGCCTTATATAACAGTACTAACACCTCCTTATCTTTGCTGGAAATACCTCGCCTGATGCCTCCTAAAACTGCATTAGCTTTTTTAACGGCCATATCACATTGGCGACTCATAGTCATCCTGTGATCAACCAATACTCCAAGGTCCTTCTCCTCCTCTGCTGCTTCCAACTGATGTGTCCCCAATGTATATCTAAAATTCTTATTATTAATCCCTAAGTGCATGACCTTGCACTTTTCACTATTAAATTTCATCCTATTACTATTACTCCAGTTTACAAGGTCATCCAGATCTTCCTGTATGACATCCCGGTCCTTCTCTGTGTTAGCAATACCCCCCAGCTTTGTGTCATCTGCAAACTTTATTAGCACATTCCTGCTTTTTGTGCCAAGGTCAGTAATAAAAAGGTTAAATAAGATTGGTCCCAAAACCCATCCTTGAGGAACTCCACTAGTAACCTCCTTCCAGCCTGACAGGTCACCCTTCAGTACGACCCGTTGGAGTCTCCTCTTTAACCAGTTCCTTATCCACCTTTCAATTTTCATACTGATCCCCATCTTTTCCAATTTAACTAATAATTCCCCATGTGGAACCGTATAAAATGCCTTACTGAAATCGAGGTAAATTAGATCTACTGCATTTCCTTTGTCTAAATAATCTGTCACCTTCTCAAAGGAGGAGGAGATCAGGTTGGTTTGGCATGATCTACCTTTAGTAAAACCATGTTGTAACTTGTCCCAATTACCATTGACCTCAATGTCTTAACTACTTTCTCCTTCAAAATTTTTTCCAAGACCTTAGATACTACAGATGTCAAACTAACAGGCCTTTAGTTACTCGGATCACTTTTTTTCCCTTTCTTAAGGATAGGATCTATGTTAGCAATTCTCCAGTCATACGGTACAACCCCTAAGTTTACCGATTCATTAAAAATTCTTGCTAATGGGTTTGCAATTTCATGCGCCAGTTCCTTTGATATTCTTGGATGAAGATTATCTGAGCCCTCCGATTTTGTCCCATTAAGCTGTTCAAGTTTGGCTTCTACCTCAGATGTGGTAATATCCACCTCCATATCCTCATTCCCCTTTGTCATTCTTCCATTATCCCTAAGCTCCTCATTAGCCTTATTAAAGACTGAGGCAAAGTACTTATTTAGGTATTGGGCTATGCCTAGCTTATCCTTAACCTCCATTCCATCCTCAGTGTTTAGCGGTCCCACTTCTTCTTTCTTTGTTTTCTTCTTATTTATATGGCTATAGAACCTTTTACCATTGGTTTTAATTCCCTTTGCAAGGTCCAACTCTACTTGGCTTTTAGCCTTTCTCACTTTATCCCTACATGTCCTGACCTCACTAAGGTAGCTTTCCTTGCTAATCCCACTCTTCTTCCACTCCTTGTAGGCTTTCTGCTTTTTCTTAATCACCTCTCTGAGATGCTTGCTCATCCAGCTTAGTCTACAACTCCTGCCTATGGTTTTTTCCCCCTTTCTTGGGATGCTGGCTTCTGATAGTTTCTGCAGCTGCAACTTAAAGTAATTCCAGGCCTCCTCCGCATTTAGATCCACAAGTTCTTCAGTCCAATCCACTTCCCTAACTAATTTCCTTAATTCTTTAAAGTTAGCCCTTTTGAAGTCAAAAACCCTAGTCCCAGATGTATTTTTGTTTATCCTTCCATCTAGTTTGAACTGAATTAGCTCATGATCACTCGAACCAAGGTTGTCCCCTACAACCATTTCTTCTATGAGGTCCTCACTACTCACCAAAACCAAATCTAAAATGGCATCCCCTCTTGTTGGTTCTTCAACTACTTGGTGAAGAAATCCATCTGCTATCACATCCAGAAAAATCTGAGCCCTATTATTCTTGCTAGCACTTGTCCTCCACTCTATATCTGGGAAGTTAAAGTCTCCCATGATCACACATTTCCCATTAGTGTTTACTTATTTAAAAACAGTCAAGACGTCTCTATCCATATCCAAATCAGATCCTGGTGGTCTGTAGCACACCCCAAACACTATCTCAGGGGAGGCTCTGGTAGCTTTCTTTCCCAGTGTGATTTTTGCCCAGACAGACTCTGTCTTGTCCATTCCATCACTTCTTATTTCTTTACAGTTAACCTCTTCATTGATGTACAATGCTACTCCACCACCTTTGCCTTTATTTCTGTCTTTCCTAAACAGCACATAGCCTTCAATACCTGCACTCTAGTCATGACTGCTATTCCACCATGTTTCTGTTATCCCTATAATATCCGGTTTCACTTCCTGCACCAGTAGCTCTAGTTCCTCCATTTTGTTCCCTAGGCTCCTCGCATTAGTGTACAGACATCTTAATTTTTGCCGTTTGGCTTCACTCACATTCTTTACCCTGTTAGGCACAGACATTCTGCCACCAGCATCACCTGTTAGTCTGGTATCTACACTACCCTTCCTCCTTATGTCAATTCTTCTGTCCATGGCTGTATCCCCTCTTACTTCATTTTCTTCCCTCTCAAGGTTAAATTCCAGTGTGGAGATCACCTGGACATCTCCCAACCATCTCCCTCAAATTCCTAGTTTAAAGCTCTCTTAATCAGTTGGGCGAGCCTCCCTCCTAGAAGTCTATTTCCCTCCTTACTCAGGTGAAGTCCATCCCGAGAGAACAGTCCTCTGTCCATAAATGCTTCCCAATGGCCATACATCCCAAAGCCCTCCTTATAGCACCACTGCCTGAGCCATCTGTTGATCGCCATTATCTTGTCACACCTTTGTTGCCTTTCTCTAGGAACCGGCAGAATCCCACTGAAGATCACCTGAGTTTAAGGTCTGCCTTCCAAGGGGGTGCAGTGAATGCAGTTCTAGGGTCTAGAGACCAATTTTATTCTGATCCTGAGGCACCAAAATCCCTTGGAAACCAAGGACACTTAAAAGAAAGCATTCAATAAGCCTCTGCTCAGCATTCTTTGGTATTTTCCAGTCTCAAAATCCCATGATTGCTGCATGGTCCCTCCTAGAAATTTAATGTACTTCAAAAGTATGCCATCTACCAGAGTGCATTCCATTCTTTGAGTATGTCTGAGCAGAATGTTATCTGCTATTGCGTAGGTCAGCCACTAGAAGAGGAGACAAATATTGTCCTTGAGCAGCTGTGTCCAAGGCAAGGCAGTGGCATACATGCACAAAAGTCTGTATCACAGTCTGAATATTTTGGACCCTATTCTTCTCACCTACACCAGTTCCACACTGGTGCATTTCCATTCACTTCAGTGGATTTGCTCCTCATTTATACCATTGTAAAGTCCCAAATCAGCAAAGCACTTAAGCATGAGCTTAACTTCAAGAACTTTAATAGTCAATGGGGCCTCTATCACAGCATTGATCTGGAGGCTCTATAAGGACAAAGGACTTGATTTTGCTCTTAAAAGGGACACTGTCAAGTTAAAATAAAAATTTTATTTTATTTATATATTACACATCATGTGTGTGTGTGTGTGTGTGTGTGAGAGAGATATCACACACACTTCCATATTACTAAAAAGCTTGACTGGACAGGTTGCCTTATGGAAGTACACTACCACCTAACTAGACCACTAAAGACTGAAATTCCCTTATTGATTCTATGCCTCTCTCCCTCTTCCTTCCCTCCCCCCCCTCCCCCTCAATAATAGTCTATACTATTATGGTCACCACTTTTACAAGACTAGGATACATTTTGTTCAAAGTATGCATTGTGAGATGTAATTTGAAAAGTCATAATCTGCTGAATATCATTGTCCTGTTAAAATATGTATAGCAACACTATATGCAAAGTTATAAGATTCTACTGTAATGATTGATACTGAAATATGTTGTAATTTTCTGTATTAAGGGACAAACTATATTGCCTCTATATAAACCCATGGTACGCCCACATCTTGAATACTGCATGCAGATGTGGTTGCCCCCATCTCAAAAAAAGATATATTTCAATTGGAAAAGGTTCAGAAAATGGCAACAAAAATTATGAGGGGTATGGAATGACTTCCATATCAGGAGAGAATAAGACTTGGATTTTTCAGTTTGGAAAAGAGATGGCTAAGGGGAAACATGATTGAAGTCTATAAAATCATGACTGGTGTGGAGAAAGAAAATAAGGAAGTGTTATTTACTCCTTCTCATAAAACAAAAACTAGGAGTCACAAAATGAAATTAATAGGTAGGTTTAAAACAAGCAAAAGGAAATATTTATTTACACAACAGAGTCAACCTGTGGAACTCTTGGCCTTCACAACATCTTCTGGCAAAGACTATAATCAGGTTCAAAAAAGAATTAGATAAATTCATGGAGGATAGGTCCTTTAGTGGCTATTTCCAGGAGGGGCAGGGATGGTGTCCCTAGCCTCTGTTTGCCAGAAGCTAGGAATGAGCAATAGGGAATGGATTACTTGATTATTACCTGTTCATTCTCTCTGGAGCATCTGGCATTGGCCACTGTCAGAAGACAGGATACTGGGCTAGATGGACCTTTGGTCTGACCCAGCATGGCTGTTCTTATGTTATGTTCTGGGTAACACTCACAAACTGGTTTTTCAGAGACCAAGACACACTAGCATCTCAGACAGGTGTTAAAGGTCCATCAGCTACTTAAGCAGCCATCCTCCAGAATGTGTGTGGGGGGGAAAGGTGTAAATAAGAACTTTACATTTCATCACAGGGACAATTCAAACCTCTCATCCACAGAGTGCATGTCACCATGACTCAGCAAGGATGTTTCTAGCACAAGAAATTGCGTTATAAAAAGAGGGGTGGGGAAGAAACACTTCACCTCTTCTCCCCCATCTCTCTGCTTATGAGATCAATGACTCTCACAGAAGCTGAATTAAGGAGGGGCCCCAGACTGAAAGGAGACCCCACCTGTGAAATTTACAACAGCATATGGTGAGACAAAATCTTTACTTTTCAGTTAAGAGTAATATGCAAGCTAATACCTATTTTCTTTTGTAACCAATTCTGACTTTTATGCATCACCACTTGTAATAACTTAAAATCCATCTTTTTATAGTTAAAAGATATTTATTGTTTTATCTTTATTGTGTTTGGATTAAAGTGTGTGGGAAACTCCATTTGGGATACCCAGGCTGGTGCATATATCATTTTTCTTTGATGAAATTACAGACTTTGTATGAGCTTGCATTGTTCAGTAATGTGCTGGATAGTACAATATGCACATTTTTTCAGGGAACCAGGTTGGGACTAGAGAGCTTATGGGTGTTTCCCTGTATGTAATTCATGAGTGACTGGTCTGAGTGCTCCTGTATTTAACTGGGAGTGAATTGTCATGCTGAAGGCTGCATAAGCAGGCTAGGTGTGGCTGTTCTGAAAGCAAAGCATTGTAAATGGCACCCCAGGCTAGAGAGTTAAGGGGACACAGATTGTACCCTGTAGAAGGTATCTCACCCCCATTGCCCCAAAACCTGGAACTAGGGCAGTACAGCATCCTCCAAAACACATCCCTGGAGTTTTCAGCATGGTCAGTTTGACTAGTCAAGTTCCAGACAATACCTACTCCCCATGCCTCACTGACCCTCTGATCTCATCTTTATACAACTTCCTGTTGTCTTAATCGCTACCTTCTGCAGCTGTTAGTGGCCCTTGATAACACCACTTGGGAACCAAGTGTTGAGTATAGTCATCCAAAACTACAAACTAAAGCCTGGCAGAAGAGGGATCAGAAAGCAACCCAACAAAAATCCAGGCAGCCTCCTAAAGTGCTCAACCACCGAGTCACACAGCCATAGCTTAGCACCCCTTAGATTGGTAAAGCTAAAAGAACGTTGAAACTCTAATTTACTTTTTCCATTTACACTATTGTTTACTATACTTTTCTTCACTGTAGACAGTGAAAACTGACTAATCCATTTCTCTTTTGTTTGGTCAGATTCCAGTAAGTAATTGACCAGTTCTCATGCATTTGAACAGGCCCAGTTGCAGGACTGGGTCCCAAGCAGGGCTGGCTTTAGGAAGTGCAGAGTCTAATTCGAACATTTTCAGCGGGGCCCCAGCAGGGATGACTGAAAAAAAAAACCATGTTAAAAAAAAGCCTTTCATTTCTTAGCAGCCGGTTCGCTGTAAAAAGTTCTGATTTAAGGGATGTGCCACAGTATGTATTTTTCGTACCAATAGGGTTACCATACGTCCGTATTTTTAAAAATTCCTCCCAGATGGCGATTTAAGAACCAAAAAGCTGGACATGTCCGGGAAAATACAGATGTATGTTAACCCTACCTAAAGTTCTTTTTTAAAAAGATGGGCCTGAACTAGAAATGAGTTCTGTTTCACATGTGTGGGTCCCCGCCACTCCCTGGGGTTCTGCTAGAGTGACCACATGTCCCGATTTTATAGGGACAGTCCCGATTTGGGGGTCTTTCTTATATAGGATCCTACTACCCCCCACTCCGTTCCAATTTTTCACACTTGCTGTCTGGTTACCCTAGGGTGTGCACATGTGTGGATCCCAGCTACTCCCTGCCCCTCTCATTGAAGCAGGTGTGCGGGATTACTGCCCTGGGAACTGCAGAGCACTAGTGAACACGGGGCTGGCTGCAGGCAGGGCAGGGGCTGACTGAAGGTAGGGTATGGCTGCAGGCAGGGCGGGAGTGCAGGACTGGCTGCAGACGGGCTGGCTGCAGGCAGGGCAAGGGGTGCGGGACTGGCTGCAGACAGGGGGATGTGGGGTGGGCTGGGCTGGGCTGGGCTAGGCTGGCTGGCTACAGGCAGGGCCTTAGGGGAGTGCAACAAGGGTTGTCAGGCCTGGAGACAGAAGAGTGTGGGACTGGCTGGCTTCAGGCAGGGGTGTGTGCCAGGGGTTGGCTGGAGACAGGGCACGGAATGAGGGGCTGGTGCGGGCAGGACAAGGGGTGTGGGGCTGGTGCGGGCAGGAGTTGGCTGCAGGCAGGGTAGGGGGTGCAGCAGGGCCTGGCTACGGGCAGGGGTGCGGGTATAGCCTACCTTGTATGGTAAGTGCCCCCTCCTCCTCCTCCACCAGGGTAGCAGCAGCAGTCCAGGGCTCGGGGGCTATTTAAAGGGCCTGTGGCTCCCCTGCTTCCATCACTCCAGCCCTTTGAATAGCCACAGGAACCTTGAGGAAGCAGCAGGGCTCCAGGGGCTATTTAAAGGACCGGGGCAGCAGAGGCAGCTGGAGCCCCCAGCTACCCCAAGGCTCTGGGGGTTATGTAAAGGGCCTGGGGCTCCCCTGCTTCTACCACCCCAGCCCTTTAAATAGCTGCGGGTGCCCTGGGGAAGTGGCGGGGCTCCGGGGGCTATTTAAAGGCTGGGGCGGTAGAAGCAAGGGGAGCCCCAGACTTTTTAAATAGCCCCCAAGGCTCCAGCTGTGGGGCTCTGGTGGCAATTTAAAGGGCCTGAGGCCCCAGTCCCTGCTGGGAGCCCCAGGCCCTTTAAATTGCCCCCTGGAGAACCTGGGCCACCCTGGTACAGTGCGGGGCCCTCTTAGGGACCCGATTCGAGGGAATTGGTTGAATTGACCTCAAACCGGCCCTGGTTCCAAGTATTTTTTTTGTTTTTTTAATTAAATCACTATTTTTAAAACCAATGTGCATCCTACATATGTATATTGTAGGAAATTAGCTGTAAATGCTCCCCAGTCACAACAATCACAGCATATAGACACAGTTTTGTGATGCATTTTCTGGGGGTTGTAAAGGGTTAATAATTCAGTAATTCATTGATTTGAAAAGGGAAAATACCCTGTAGAACAGGGATACTAAGATCTCATTTGTTCAGGAGCCAAATTAGTGATCAACATTATCCAAAAGAGTCATGGTAGCGTGACTTCATTGTTTCATTTACTAATGTATTATACACTCGTACATAAGCAGTATAACCAGGGGAAATTATATACACATTAATCTCAACAAAATGACTGACCAAGTATTTTATCAACTACACTGGGCTAGCAACATAGTAAAAGCTTCCAGATTGGTTAATAATTAAAATCGGTGTTTTAATGTTGTGCTGCAAATTGCCACAGGACCACATTAAGAGCCACGTGCGGCTTGCTAGCCTCAGTTGGAGTATCACTGCTGTAGAGCCAGAGGGAACAGACGCAAACGAAATATAACAAGGTCTGTGAATATGGGACCTACACAATTTAGCAATATTTGGTCAAACACAAAACTCCCATTGATATCAATGGAGCAGGACTGGACTCAAGCAGAGGATTTTTGAGACACAGCAGTACTACTTTTAAACATTGGCTTTGTGGTTTACCTGGATGTGCGTCTTTGTAAAATGAACGTTTTGCAGCAACAGTGGGGAATAAAAATATAGAGTTAGTTGGAAGTTATACAAACAGATTTTTTGGTGGAAAATGAGAAGCCATTGAACCCAAAAGGGTCCAGGATGGAATTGCCAGTCAAAGTGAGAGGGGGAAATGCCAGAAAAGTCAATAACCTAGCAGGTGAGGGCACTCACCTTGGATGCAGAAGGCATGGGTTCAAATCCCTGCAAAAACCATTTCCTACCCAACTCTAAGATCTATAAACCAGTGCTAATGCATGCTACTTTCTATCGTTGTAGGCATACACAAATAAACTTAGGTTAGCGTGCGTTTTAAGATACGTTATTTGTCTCTTATTGTAAAGATCGTTTAAGAGTTAGTGAAAAATTCATACTAAATTCCTTTCTTGTTGGAACACAGCCTTTTTGGGGGGAGCGGGAGAAGTGTTTCACAAAAAATATTTTCTCCCCTGTGTCCACCCTCTCCCCCCTCCATGAAATTTTCACACACACACACAAAACATCCCCCACCCACACACAGAAAAATCGTGATTTACCAAAAATCCACATTTCAGTTAAACTATTCAAAAAACTAATATCAGTGAAGATTTTGGTAAAAATAAAAACTATAGTGTAAAATGAAGAATGGGTCCATTTTGAATGCTACAACACAGAAACTTCAAATTGGATTTCTTTTAAAAAATCATTCCCACATTTTTTGGGCAACCCAGCTCATTTTCAAGAAAATTATTATATAAATATAAATGTCTAAAGCTCGACCTACAATAAAGGTGTAAAGAGTCAATTTTAAAGCTTCTTTTAACAGTGCAGTTTTTAATTTGCAGCTCATTCAAATCTATACAGCACAGCACCATCTGATGGTAGTTACAAGCGATCACTTTTGGCTGGAATATTATCCTGCCTAGCTAACAAGTATCATCATGCACATTACACAGTATAAATTAGATATGTACAGTTTACACCGGGCAGGCTGAGCAGCTGTTCAGCCCTTCTATACCTCTAATCAGGGTCAGGTTAAGAAAATCCAAGGCCCTATGCATACCACTATACAGGTCCTTCTGGACATTCCTCTGCCCCCCTGAATCCCATTTGGCATGACCATTGTAGAGGGGCATCCCTCCCAGAGAGCAGTTGCGTAGATCCCCCCCCCATCCCCCTCAGATGTGGCAACAGGGGCTCCCCTCACTGCTTACCCCAGAAACTGGAGTATATTTAGCTGGGTCAATGAGCCAGACCCATTGCATTCTCCTCGTCCAGGGCAGATGGAGGGTCTGGGACTCCCCAGGCAGCTCTTACCACAGCCCGGCTCTGGCTTCTGGCCTGGGCAGGGCTCCTGAATGTATCCTGCTTTTGCCTTTTGAAAAGGTGGTCACCCTACCAACAGAGCATTCTGAAAGTTTGTTGAGTTCATGATTCTGAGGCAAACCAACCTATTTGTTCTAAAATCCATGCAAATAGCTTGATGGTGGTATTAATGGCTCTCTGAAGTACTGGGCATAGCTGCTCTCTGCCTCAGTCTAATGATCTGTGAAATGGGCTTTGTTCTTCTTTTCTATGAAGGTCAGGCTGACTTGTACTAGCACAAGCTGCCAAGTTAAACAGAAGAGGCCCAAAGATCAACCAGAATGGGTTGGTGGAAACTCTCAGTGCTAGCTACTTATAAAGCACTATTGTAAAAAAGTTAGTATGTCAAACTTGCTTAAGATCTGAGGGTTAGACCCAGAGGACTCTACCATACTTCCAACATGTCAGACTAATTGTAATTTACATTTGTATCACTCTGTATTAGAGGTGCTCTGCTTTTCAGGGAAGTTAATTTGATGTGTAATATTTGGCTGACCACAGTTTTCTACATGAAACCTGAGTGGCTCTGTTCTACTGAATGGTGCTTTTGCTTATAGTCAATGGAAAACATGTAAAGAGATCTGTGGCATGTCAGCCTAACATTGTTATATATTGAAAATAGTTTCAGCTTCCTCTCTATAGCATAGTCTGGAAATAAAACATATGGAGTTCGCACGACTGCTGATTGGATTTTGATTGCTCTGAAATGTGGCCAAGTTTCAAGTAGAGAGTGCAGCCTGAAAGGAAATACAGTAGACACTAGACAATTTATTTGTTTCTGAGTGGGGACCTGGCTGACAGGCTGCTTCTAAGATGGCTAACAAGAGCAACATGTTCCCATATGGAAGCCATATGGTGAAATCAGACAATATCTAAAAACATGGCACAATATATATACCATGGCAGCAGGAAAAGCAAAGTCCTGTAAAATTGGTGCCACTCAAAACAGCAAAATGTTGATGGAGAACACTGATAACCAAAATAGTTAACATACCAGCAAGTTTTAGATGAAATGCTTTTCAGAGCCACACAGTGAAAATATAAATATGAGAGGCCCACTTCAAAAAGCAATGGTGAGGCATGGCATTAATAATTATCTAGATTTGCACAGATACCATTAAATTCTAGATTGTAGCTCATCCCAGATAAATCAGGACAGCTGTAAACATTTGGCGTGAAAAAAATGAGTTTCAAAATATATGCATTTATAAAAATCTGTACACACACGTGAAAATGTAAATGAGCACATAAGTACTTTTGGGGGGAGGGGCTTAAGTGACTATGTTAACAGAAGACACTACTGCCTGAGAAAATTCAGAGATTAGCAGAGTTTATGGCCTCACGAGCAGAATCCTTGTAAACAACTGTAAGGAAGGATGAAAGATTCAGCCAAAGTCTAATTTAAATTCCATTGCAATCTCATAGGTCATATTATAAATATTTGCAAAGGCCTCTAAATACATAATTAGTGTTGGGTTTCTAACTGCATGGGATTATCATACAGGCAAACATCACAATATTATGTGTTAGGCTTACCACTGAAGTATGATGCGCTCATTTTACTAAAGGATACTCTGGAGTAGGCAAAACATGTACTAAACAATACTACCCTCTTGTGGTAAAACTGTAACCTAACATTTCAGTAGAATAAACCTTCAGAGTCACTTAGCCCAGGGGTTCTCAAACTGTGGGCTGGGACCCCAAAGTGGGTCATGACCCCATTTTAATGGGGTCGTCAAGGCTGGTGTTAGATTTGCTGAGGCCTGAGATCAAAGCCCGAGCCCCACTGCCTGGGGCCAGAGCCCAGCAGCTTCAGCTCTCAGTGGCAGGGCTCAGGTTACAGGCCCAGCTCCTGGGGCTGAAGCCCTGGGACTTCGGCTTTGGTCCCCCTGCCCAAGGTGGTAGGACTTGGATTTTGCCTCTCTACCCCCCCCCCCCCATCCTGGGGTGATGGGGCTCAAGAGGATGCAGGCTTTGGTCTCCCCCTCCTAGGGGTATATAGTAATTTTTGTTGTCAAAAGGGGGTCATGGTACAATGAAGTTTGAAAACCCCTGACAGCCAATAGCTCACACTATTGGTTCACTAAAACAATCTGCCTTTTAAGAACGCCATAGGTATGTATTCTCTATTTTAAAGCCATAAATATTGTATAATCTTCCCTTCAGAAGAAACTGTCATACAGTGAAGACTCTTCTTTGTTTTTTTTAGCAGTTTAAGGCACACATTTAAAGTAAATAGACAGGAGGACATTTAAAGAAGATGAAAATCCTAACACCAAAAGAAGATTTCAAGATGAAGGAACACTGATCATTTTATCCAGCCAGCAATCTGGAAAAAAAGTCATAGTTACATAACTTTTTGAACAGCTAACAAACACTGAAGTGTTTCAGAAAGTACCTTTAACTGCAATTGGTGTTTCTTAACTGGCCACAGCTTGTCCTAGTCTACACTGATGGAAAAGTTGTGATCCGCTTCATAGCAGTTAATCTGACTCTTCACAGTCATTCTAGGACAGTAATATTTTGTAGCAGAGACCAAGCCTTAGAGAAACAAAACAAAAACAGAGTAGCATTTCCTAGTAAGGATATGATCCCTAGTTTCTCATTACATTTTAAAAGTGTTATATAGTAACTGAATATTTTATGAGCCTAAAGCTGTGCAGAAGACTGAAGTGGCCACTAAAACAGATCTTCATAGTTCTTAGTGGTGGACATTAAGGTAAACGTTTTGGTTGCTGTTTTTTTTGTTTTGTTTTTTACACTACAAGATTAAACTTGTGTGTGTGTGTTTTTGGTAAGCTAAGGTTTGAGAATTATTTCATATGCAGCCATATATTGTTTTGTATATTAAGTTCATGTCTTCTGCAATACATTAACGGCAGCTGGAGATAAAAAAAAATTCCATTATTAAAGATAAAAAGTGAAGTCAAGTATGATTTAGGTACTAAGAGGCTGATCCAGACCCTACTGAAATCAATAGACTATAAATTTACTTTAGTGGACTTTGCAACAGGTGCTCCCTTGGGAAAATACATTTAATTACCATTATAGATGATACATATGAAGTATTGGACTTTACATGGTGGCAACGTTTCTGGAACTGTGTTCGTCAGAAAAAAAACATTTGTTACTCTCACCCCCAGATGTCATTTGCAATGCAGTGAAGATATTGAAACTGTGTTACATAGAACTAGACAGAAGATTGTCTTATTATGCAGCTGGAAAATACAGTGCTTCTGCTAACCCCTGAGCCATTTTTCCTTTGCCATATGTATATAAACCAGCTGCTTAGGTTGAGAAGAGGTAAGCTGCATAAAACTCAATGCAGCATGTGGCCATAATTACAAACACATGAGAGCCCAAAGACCAGATCCAATGTTAGTTAAACATTTTACAGAAGAATTTTAAGAAAGGTTTTTAAAGCAGATTGTCAAAGTGCTCTGGATCTTACCTGACAGGGAAGCCTGAAATGTTGAACAGTGTTTCCTTGATTTGGAAAGGTGATTGTGGAGATGACTTCTTAGCAAGAGCTGAGCCCCAACTGTAAATCATAAGGCGAGTAATCCTTACACACAAGTAATGCCATTGAAGCCAATGCACCTACTTATTTCTGAATGAAAAAGTTTGCAGCTTGGGGCCCATAACCTGCAGGGATAGTTTGCTCTTATTTACATTTCATATTCCATCAAGATCAACAACGGCTGAATTCTACAACATTGTGAACAAGACCCTGGGGAGGACAACTGAGGTGCTTTCTTGACAAACAAAGCACGTGTGGCACATAGTCAACACTGATGGTCTTTAGATGTTGGTTTCTGAACAAAAGTCTCTTCCCAACATGCCATTAAATTCTTCCTTCATGAATCTGGACTTAGCCAAACCTTAGGACTGTTTCTATAATGAAGGCATAATTAATTGAGTTCTGTGACCCTAGGAGTCCCTGCATACCAACTGGCAAAAGGCACAACCAATACACGGTTAAGGTATTTAGTCAAAAAAGGTCTTGTAAGGTGTCATGTAAAAACTGGTGACATACTGATCATGAATATCATTGCGTGAGGTGTACATATGTATGCTGGAAATACATTTGGGGGAGGGATTTGTATGTTAGCAATATGTGGGGGGAGGGATAGTTTAGTGGTTTGAGCATTGGCCTGCTAAACCCAGGGTTATGAGCTCAATCCTTGAGGGGGCCTGTCATGGTATCTTTCCCCAATCTGAACCTTAGAGTCCAAAAGTTGGGGTACCAGCATGAACTCCCCTAAGCTTAATTACCAGCTTAGATCTGATAGCTGCCACCAATCAGGACTTGGAGTGCCTGATACACTCTGGTCCCCCCAAACCCTTCCCTGGGGACCCCCCAGATCCCCTGGATCTTAACACAAGGAAAGTAAACTCTTTCCCTCACCAGTGCCTCTCCTAGGCTTTCCTTCCCTGGGTTACCCTGGAAGATTACTGTGATTCAAACTCCTTGAATCACAACACAGAGAAATCAGGTTTGTTCCCCCTCGCTTCTCTTTTCCTCCCTAGGCTCCTGGAGAGATAGAGAGATTCAAACTCCATGAATCTAAAACAAAGGGATTCCACCCTTCTCCTTCCCTGTTAAGTACAGACTCAATTCCCTTGAGCCTCAACAAGGGGGGAAAAAAATCAGACAGGTCTTAAAAGCAAAACTTTTAATAAAAAGAAAGAAAAAGTAAAAGGTGTCTCTGTAATTTAGATGGTAAAAGTTACAGGGTCTGTCAGCTTATAGAAACTGGAGAAAAAGCCTCCTCCAGCAGAAATACAATTTAAAATACTTCCAGCCAAATACACATTAGAACTCTACCAGCCAGATACACATTTGCAAATAAAGAAAACCAATTAAAAAGACTAAACCGCCTTTCTACTTGCACTTACTACTTGAATAGACAATTAGAGCCTATAGTATGTCCGGTCACTCTCAGATCCCAGAGAGAAAAAAGCAAAACCCAAAAAACCAAACAAAGGCTTCCCTCCACTGAGATTTGAAAGTATCTTGTCTCCTGATTGGTCCCCTGGTCAGGTGTTTTTTAGTTCCTGGTTTGTTAACCCTTTACAGGTAAAAGAGACATTAACCCTTAACTATCTGTTTATGACAGGGCCGTTTAGGGATCTGGGGCAAAATAAGTACTTGGTCCTACTAGTGAAGGCAGGGGGCTGGACTCAATGCCCTTTTAGGGTCCCTTCCAGCTCTATGAATTAATATATGGAGATATACCTATTATTTTTAAAATACATTTTGGAAGTAGTTATAAACAAGCCTGTCCTAGAAAAAGGAATGAGGATACACTTGTCTGTATTGCTTACAAGCAAAGGACAATTAAAGTACATTTGCATCTAAGGTAACCAAAGTGATAAGCCAATCCGAAAAGCAAATTGACCAGAATATGAAGGAGATGGCATAGCATCTGCATATCAGTTGGGGATAAGAACTCTCTGGTGTACACACTTCAAAGGAATACACAGCAAAGGTTTATGGACTATATAAAGAAGGTGAAAGAATCCCTTAGATATCTATCACTCAGGGCAGCAGTTTTCAACCCGGGGTCTGCGGGATCCCGCAGCTGAAACCCAGAGCCCAAGCCCCAGAGCCTCCAGAGCTCAGGGTTTCAGCCCTGTGGCAGGTTTCCCTCACCAAGGGGCTGCCCCCCTTTGCCCTCCCCCAAGCACTGGTTCCCCCTACACACACTGCAGTGCCAGAGTGGGACAGTACTGAGGGCAGCTCTACACACAGCTCCCTCCTCCTTTCCCCTCCCTCAAGGCCTCAAACCCTGGCAAGCTCAGAGGTGGGAAGCCAGAGTCAGGCAGTGCAGGGCAGATGCTGCTCTGGCTAGTGTCATGGAGCAGGCAGCCCGGGCATTCCCCGGGCTGCTGCTGGCGCCCAGGGTTGCAGCTGCTTCTCAACTCACACAGCTGGTAAGAGCCACCCAGGCAGGGTACCCAGCTCTGTGGTCAGCAGAGCCCTCAGGGAGCACATGCCCTAGGGAGCACCCTCCCTGCACTCCGAGTTACCTCTCTCCCCCTCCTGCACACAGCTCCAGTCCTAACTACCCCTGCACACAGCCCCTAGCTACCCCATCTGCACCCTGAGCTACCCACCTGCCTGCACATAGCCCCTAGCTACCCCTTGCCTGCACCCTGAGCAGTTCTCAAACTTTTTGAGCTGAATTCCCACCACACACAACCCAGACAGGCTGGGTGGTCTGCTGGGATGAGCCAGGGGGTGGAGGTGATGCTGCCTTCCTGGACTCCACTGGGCAGAGCTGGCCCAAGCCCCACTGGCCTCTGCCTCCTCCCCAATAGAAGTCAAACTACGCCTATGCCCGAGGGCCCACCTCTGTCCTGCAGCCCCAAGTCCCCCCCCTCCCCTGCTGGGCCCTAGAGTTTTTTATAGAATGTTGAGGGTGGGGGCTCAGGTTGAGAACCCGTGACTTAGAATCAAAGGGTACTGACAACTTTGTCCTCTGTCAACAATGGATTCTGCTACATCACGAGATGAAGGTGCAGAACTTGATGCAAGTAAGAAAGCTGCTTAGACATTGTAACTTGCTAAAGTTAGTTTTAGACACTAGAAAGATTGCTTTGTTTGTAACCATACTGGTCCCATTTTCTCTTGCTTAGTATCACTTAAATCTATGTTCTTTATAGTAAAACTAAGAATAAGTTTATTAATAAACCATCTCAGTGCTGTGTATAAAGGTAAAGAGCCTGTCCTCAGTTGGGCTAACAGGCTAGTGTGTGTGTGTGCTGTCTCCAAAGAGACAGCAGACTTAATAGTTTCTGTGAGTGTTAGAGAAGGGGACTGGACACTGCAGAGACATCTCTGGGGTTCCCTGAATGTTACCTGGAAGGCAAGGTTGAGACTGCAGAGTCTCAAAGAGTTTGCTGTTTAAGCAGACTGGTGTGGCAGGAGCGGTCTCCCAGTTTAAGCTCCAGCAAAGCTCTCTCTTGCTACAGTGGTGAGGTAACAGTGACCTACGGTTCTGGGCTCCCTAAGAAGAGAATCGGTTTCATGACCAGAAACTGTTAAAGAGATGGTAAAGCCCAGATCTCTTTGGGTTTCACGGAACTATTACACCCAGGGTGACAATGGAGTGGGTTAATTGTCATATGATCAAAAAACATAACCATGCTATGAAACATCACTGCTAATACAGCTGTACCCAAAGCTTATTTAGAGACGAAGCGGGTATTCACCCACGGAAGCTCATGCTTCAATACGTCTGTTAATCTATAAGGTGCCACAGGACTCTTTGCTGCTTATTTAGAGAGGTTTTCAATAGGAGAACAATTAGGTGCTTTGCAAAACAGAATTTGTTAGAGATACATGAAGTGCTTAGGGTGGTTGAAACATAAAATCCCCATTACCTGTCTTGACCCAACATACATTATGTATATGCTGCATATCCAAGGGCTCTACACAGTCTAATTCAGACCAAGTGATTTCATGGGATTGCTGTGCACAATAATTCTAGGTACAATCACCACATGAATTTTAAATAACATTTCCTGGCTTAGAAGGTTATTAGACTTGTTCTGGGGTGTTAAAACCACCAGATCCTGACCAATATAGCTGTGACAACGTAGCCCCAAGTGTATGTGCCACGATGTCAGTGGAAGAACGCTTCGGTTGACATAGCTATCGACATTCAGGGAGTGGTGTCCTACATTGATGGAATGGTCCATCCCACTGGTGTAGGCTACATTTATACAACAGGGTTATGCCAGCATAGCTATTGTGATGTAGCTATGCCAGTACAGTCTCTCTATCGGAGACATACCTTAGTCAAGACAGGAATTAGTCCTTGACTCATAAATGAAGAAAAATACAACCATTATAAAGGAAATACACCTGCAAATACACCAAGAAAAAGCTTTGAAATGTAGTTTTCTTGAGCTTTTTTTCTTTCAGAAATATTTTTCAGTGTTCATTTCAGGTTTACCAAGTACCAATGTATTCAAAAGAAGCCTTTTAAAAACACAGAAAAAACAAAAATATAAGAACAGCTCTCTTCCCCCTTAGCTCCAGTTCAACAAAGCACAAGCATATGCTTAACAGAGGCCTATGTACTCAAGAACCCCTAATGGATATTTTGGTGACATTCATGATGATGCAAATGTTTTATCTCAAAGATCAGAATGACTGGTCCTGGCAATATATATCCTGGCAATTTTAAACTAAACTAATGTTTATATGTTAGAAAACAAAAAAGCTTAGTCTACACCAATCACCATTAAAACAAAAACATACTTTTTCCTGTGCTGGATCCCTGTAAGCCAAGTTTCAGTCCAGAGAAATTTTTACTAAAAAAAAGTTAAATACAAACACACGCACACATATATATTATATACAAGGCTTACACGGATGTGTATGTATGTACACACACACACACCTCTCACCTGCAATTAGAGCTAAGTCTTAAGTCCTATCCAAATCAGACATCTTCATGCCCCTTTTTAATTTGCTCTTTGCACATGTATGAATGGATAGGTCTGATTGACTACTTGGAAATAAAATGGAACTACTGTAGTGACCTTTCATTATTACACTGTGTACAAGGATGCTATGAACAAAGTGATTTCTGTATGATCATGGGAAAGTTTCGCATGCACAGGTAATTACAGGGAAGGCATGCCCACCCCATCCTTGCCAGAATTGTGAAAGGCATCTTTGCTGGTGTAAACCACACCTCCTCTCAGTGTAGTGCTCTTTGCCCCTCTGCATGTGCCCAAATCATCACTAGAAGTTGATGAGCCCACTGTAGTAGTGGCTAACAGACCTGGCTGTTTTAGATCAGGCAACAGAAATTCATGCCAGGTAGAATTCTCACTGCAAACAAACTAGCCCATTGTACACTATTAGAGTGGCTAATATCCTCATTATAGTTGAGAACCCACAATGTTTAATGCATATAGTAGCTCATTGCATGTGGGCCTCTCCTATAGAAGGCACAAGCAGCATTGTGATTTAGGTCAAAATTTTCAACACTGGCCACTGATTTTGGGCACTTGAGACATCTTGGCCTCAATTTTAAGAGGTGGTAAGTATCTGCAACTTCCATCAACTTCAACTCAAGCTGCAAGTGTAAAAATCAGGGCAAAGTGGGCACCCAAAACCAGGGTGCTCAAAATCAGTGGCCTGTGTTGAAAACTTGGGCTTGGATGTCCAACTTTTTGCATAATGAAATGTGTTTGTACAATGACTTCCACAATGGGGCCTAAACCATAACTGGGGACCCATAGCCATTACCACAGTACACATGGTAAGACAGCAGGGATGTCAAACATGTGGCCCACAGGCTGGATATGGTTCCAGGACTCAGGGGCAGCTCCAGGCACCAGCGCTCCAAGCGCGTGCCTGTGGCGGCAAGCTGCAGGGGGTGCTCTGCCAGTCGCCACTAGGGCGGTAGGCAGGGTGCCTTCGGTGGACCTCCCACACGCCTGCAGGAGGTCCGCCAAAGCCATGGGATCAGCGGATCCTCAATGCTTGGGGTGGCAAAATGTCTACAGCCACTCCTGCCAGGACTCCCATGACCATTCTCTCCAGTCCACAGCTTGCCTAGTCCACTTCGAAGGGGACCTGCTCTGCAGCTCAAGGGGTTGGAGAGAGCTCACACATGATAAGATTCCATTGTCTGTGCCCAATCACCCTACCACAGCCAACCAGTGGCTTTTTGAGAAACCATCACCATGGCTCAAAGGACATTACTTTCTAGTCCCCTTTCTGCTGTACTCCCTGCTTCTACCAGTGTTGTGCTCACAAAACTGGGTTCCTATTCTCCCACCAACTATGTGGCTACGGCTGAACTCTGCAGCAGCAGACAAAGGAAGGTGACTCCTTTATGGTACCTTCCCCACCCATGCCCACAAAAATGCCCAAAATGGATAGAGGAAAAGGATTCTACAAAACTGGTGGGGGGAAGCAAGGGGGAGGTAAGTGATAGGGAAAAAGGAGGAATTTACCTCAGAAGAGGGAGACAAATGTGAGGGGGGAGAAAAGAGAAAGTGGGTGGTAAGATTTTCCCCAAAAAAGATAAGAAAAAGTGTATGGGGAGTATATTTCCTAACAGAGGGAGGAAGGGAGATAAAATGTATGGGGGCAGGGGGAAGGCAGAGCAGTTCATGATTTTATTGCAAGCCTTGTGATGTTTGGTGATGTTCTGAAAGCCCCCCCCCTCCTAAAGGTCATGATTACGTGAGAATGTAAATTTTCATAAACAAAGGTTCAAATCATCATCATTTAAGGAAAAAGTTTGAAAAGGCAATCCATGTATACCACAACAGCTCAAAAAACCAACAAGGGAAATAAACCCAAGGTGTTTTTTTTTGCAGCTGATTCTGAGGCACTTGAGGTTAGGAAGGTTGCATAAATGCATTTAACACCGTCTTTAATCGTAGCATTTAGCTTTGCTACCTAAAAAGCTACATTCTGCAATCAAATAAGACCGCAAAATTTGCTTCTTGCTAGCAAACTTTTCATTCCTAACTCCCAGACTGAATGAAAGGGTAATTTATTCCTCACTTCAGAAAGAGTTTGACACCCCCAGTCTAGTGCAGCAGGGTCATTTCTTTAATATCAGAGAGGTGACTGGCATAGAAAAAAATATCTGCTAGAAATAACAGCTAAGAAGAATTACTAAAATAAAGAGGCTTTTATCTTTTAAACCCTGAAATACTTCTGCCCAACTACAGTAGTGATTGAAACCTCTCATCCTATTGTGAGCACACCTCTAAAAACCTACCACAACAATGGATACAGATGCCTGTATCCACTTCCTCATACAAAGAATTCTAATTCTTTGAAATAAATATGCTTTGAGTTATTTTCGTAAGGGTCATGTTTAATATAGGTTGCCTAATGTGTAAGACACACCAAAGATATAACATCTGCTACAAATAAATGTACAGAGGATTTCAAGTTCTTTATTTTAAGATTGGGATAGAGCACAGGGGGTCAAATTATTAAAATATGGTTTATATTCAATACTCCTGCATTTTCATACTGTGCATCAGATTTTAAAGTAATTATAGACACTATTAAACAGTCTGGCAACCACATGTCAACACCAGAGACTATCCGGCTGTTTTGCTGTAAATTCCAATATTTAAGGTCACTTTTCAAGACATGCACAGGCACTACTCAACCTCAAAGCTGTGGAAGCAGGCTGCTCTGCAGAGCCATCTTTCAGCAGAAGACTGTGGCTGGAATAGGGCAGAATCAATGTTAAGGCACTTACTCCCCTTTTGGTATTCCTGTGAATGTTATTTTTCTAGGAGCCACAGAAGAACAATAATTAGGAAAGACCATCACAGATTGATCTTACTTAACTAGTAAGATTTTCCTTGAAACACACAGTATATGGACAAAAAGATAAAAGCTGTAAATATAAATACACTGAAGACCTCATTTGATTCAGATTCTTGGTTCAGGAAAGAAAAATTCAGAAGCAAAGCAGTAAACTCAATCACAGCTGAAATAAATTACAGTTAACATTGAAGAAGCAGATTGCCATTTTAATTTATGCTGAGTAGTACCTTAGCATAAGTACCCACCCTCACCTCTAGGGCACCCTTTGAGCCAGGACAGAGGTCTTCATCTTTGGTACCCCACATTGGGGTCTCCCTCAGACCCATATCTTCTTTCAACTCCCTCTCAGAGTGCTCAGTGGCTTGGCCCTCCAACCAGGTTAAATAAAAAGCTTAAATTACCATTTTGGAGTAATCAAAACATTCAAATAAAGTCCAACCAAATCTTCAAATGGATAGCCTCTCTCAAACAGGTCCCTTGATGGCTCTACCTCAGGACCTCCCCTGCAGGAGCCTAGCCTACTCTTGTAGCAATCTTTCTGTGGCCTGTTTGATTAAAACAAGGGAGGGGGTTGTCAGTCTGCCTCTGGCCACCCCCAACTTGTCTCCACACAACTTCACTCTCTCAGTCTACTTATAAGACCTAGCTCCACCTTCTCTGGCCTGGAGCCAATTAGTTCCTCACTCTCTAGGTGCAGAGTACAATTAATAACTAAAAGTCTTTTCCTTGCCTTGCAGGTGATGAGGGTTAAGCCCCATCATACTTACTAATTATTCCTATTTTTAGTAAGGTATTACTTAATATGACTAAGGATTGGCAGACTCTGACCCAAATCAAATAACACAGGAAATACTATACCAATTGTATTATTTGCTTTTACATTTAATCCAATAAACACTTCAATTTTTTTAGTTTACTTAAAGCTACAGAAAATCTCTTGTCTGCTGCACTAGAATGTTGCAGAATTCAGGGGGCTTTGCAGGAGAATTGAGGTCACGCTTGCCACATAGTACATGGTGCCTTGTCACTAACTTACTTTTTTATATAGCACCCAGAACCTCAGACAATTTGAAAGGTGTCAAAGCTAAAAAAAAGAACTTAAGTGATTTGGCCAAGGACACAGAGCAAGTCAATGGCAGAGGCACGTGATGTCAGGAGTTGACAGATCCGAGCCTTCTTCTCAGAGCCGGCTTGAGGCCAATTCAACCAATTCCCTCGAATTGGGCCTCACGCCTAAGAGGACCAGTGCACTGTACCAGGGTGGCCCAGCTTCCCAGGGGGCAATTTAAAGGGCCTGGGGCTCCCAGCAGGGACTGGGGCCTCAGGCCCTTTAAATTGCCACCAGAGCCCCACAGCTGGAGCCTTGGGGGCTATTTAAAAAGTATAGGGCTCCCCTTGCTTCTACCGCCCTGCCCTTTAAATAGCCCCCAGAGCCCCGCCACTTCCCCAGGGCTCCTGCAGCTATTTAAAGGGCTAGGGTGGTAGAAGCAGGGGAGCCCCAGGCCCTTTAAATGACCCCCAGAGCCTTGGGGTAGCTGGGGGCTCCAGCTGCCTCTTCTGCCCTGGTCCTTTAAATAGCCCCTGGAGCCCTGCCACTACCTCAGGGCTCCCACGGCTATTCAAAGGGCTGGGGCAATGGAAGCAGGGGAGCCACAGGACCTTTAAATAGCCCCCGAGCCCTGGGCTGCTGCTGCTACCCTGGTGAAGGTGGAGGAGGCACTTACCATACAGCTGTACCCACACCCCTGCCTGCGGCCAGGCCCTGCCGCACCCCGTGCCCTGCCTGCAGCCAGTCCTGCACCCCCTGCAACCAGTCCCAACCCCCCTGCCAGGCCTGCAGCCAACCCCTGCCACACCCCCCTGCCTGAAGCCAGCCAATCCCACACTTCTCTGTCTCCAGGCCTGACAACCCCTGCCGCACTCCCCTGAGGCCCTGCCTGAAGCCAGCCAGCCCAGCCCAGCCCAGCCCACCCCACATCCCCGTCTGCAGCCAGTCCCGCACCCCCTGCCCTGCCTGCAGCCAGCCCGTCTGCAGCCAGTCCCGCACCCCCTGCCCTGCCTGCAGCCAGCCCCTGTCTGCAGCCAGTCCCGCACCCCCTGCCCTGCCTGCAGCCAGCCCGTCTGAAGCCAGTCCCGCACCCCCTGCCCTGCCTGCAGCCAGACCCTACCTCCATTCAGCCCCTGCCCTGCCTGCAGCCAGCCCCATGTCCACTAGTGCTCTGCAGTTCCCAGGGCAGTAACCCTGCACACCTGCTTCAATGAGAGGGGCAGGGAATAGCTGGGACCCACACATGTGCACACCCTAGGGTAACCAGACAGCAAGTGTGAAAAATTGGAATGGGGTGGGGGGTAATAGATCCTATATGTAACCCTTCTGCCCCTCTGAGTTGGCAGCAACAAGGGCCGGGTTCAGTATCCAGGGGTTCCGTTTCAGTAACACAATGCATAACCGGCTCGAGCCCCCACCCAGTGACCTGGGACACTCACATACCACACCCCCCTGGGCGCCTCTAGGAGGCAATACTTCCCCTCTCGCAAGCACGGAGTCTGAGTGTAGCAAAATCTTTTTAATAAAGGAAGGAATCAATGCGGCATCCCATTGGAGAAACACCACAAACAGGGTTATAACACAAACCATAAACAAAAACCCACCTCCACGTACTTTTGGCACTGTCCTTTTTCCCCTTAGGGTTTTAAGTCCAATCACCCCAAAGTCCAACAACCCAAAAGTCTCTGGTCAATGCCACCCCCGAGTTCGAGAGTTTATCTGTAGAGGTCCCTCCCCCCAGCCTGGGTAGAAAGGGGCACCTTACGTGGTCCAGGGCCAACTGCCCTGCCTCTCCGTGGGTTCTGCTTCCGCCTTCTCCACGAACTGCTCCGCTTTACCAGCCGCTCCACTCTGCTCCTTCAGCCGTCCTCAGAAACTGCTCCGCTCCACCAGCTGCTCTGCTCCATGAGCTGCTCTAGTTCTCCCTGCAAACTGCTCAGCTCCGTTCGCTCTGTGGGCCGCTCCACCCATCCCACAGCTACTCCGCTCTGCCAGCCACTCCGCTGCCACCAGCTGTCCTGTGATCCGCTCCAGCCGTCTCCACAACTGCTCCACTCCACCAGCTGCCCAGTTCCACAGCACAGCTTCAGGCTCCCCCACTAGTTAGCACAGTACTCAGTGCTCTCAGCTCAGTAATTTCAGCTCTTTAGTGATTTCAACTCTCAGTGATCTCAGCTCTTAGTAGGGGAGCCCCAGTGCCAGTGCACCATTAGCCCAAAGTGAGTTCAGCTCAGTAACCTGTATTTAGATTCTTGAGGGAATAAAAAAAAAATCAACTCTGACATTCCACAGTGGAGAGAGGAGGTGGTGGAAACAGTGCTGCTGGCTCCACAAGAAGACTTCCTTGTCCAGTACAAATACCTGTCCCCAGCCTCTCTCAATTCACTAGGTTTTGGAACCCATGTCCCTTGTCTAGCAAGTACCACCCAACTGAGGGTGAGTCATTTGTCACCAAGCAGTCCCACAGCTCGGCAGTCTGGGATAGGGTAGGCGTGCCTATGCAAATACATTCTCTGAAATTCTTTCCACCAGATGTCAGGGTAGAGCTTATCCTGACTCTGCTTACATATATAAGAAAAAGACCCCCAAATTGGGACATCTGGTCACCCTAGCACACCCCCAGAGAGTGGTGGGGACCCACACATGTGAAACAGAGCTCATTTCTGGTTCAGGCTCATCTTTTTAAAAAAGAACTTTAGGTAGGGTTAACATACATCCATATTTTCCCGGACATGTCCAGCTTTTTGGTTCTTAAATTGCCATCCAGGAGGAATTTTTAAAAATACGGACATATGGTAACCCTATTGGTACAAAATATACATACTGTGGCACATCCCTTAAATCAGAACTTTTTACAGGGAACCAGCTGCTAAGAAATGAAAGGCTTTTTTTTACATTTTTTTTTTAGTCATCCCTGCCGGGGCCCCGCACTTCCTAAAGCCAGCCCTGCTCCTTCTCAAGCCACTTCATTACACCATCTCCACACACACACACACACACACACACCCCTTTCTTTGTGTCTGAGGGCAGCATGCTGACTATTGCACCTTTTGGGATCTGCACAGCATATTTTAGAACTTCAGTTTTATACCCTGCAAGTACTGTACAGAATGGTTCCCATTTAATAATGGCTATGGGCTTCAGACACTACAGTTATTCTTTGGACTTAAGTGAGTGCAGATAACTCTATGACAGACTGCATAGGGTAAATATAGTTATACAGGGTACATCTACACTTTTGGCAGTGCGTAGACTACAGGCACTGCATGCCCAGTTACCATGGATATAAATAGCAATGTAGGCGGTAGGGTGACCAGACGGCAAATGTGAAAAATCAGGACAGGGGCTGGAGGGTAATAGGAGCCTATATAAGAAAAAGACCCAAAAATCAGGACTGTCTCTATAAAATCAAGACATTTGGTCACCCTAGTAGGCAGTGAGGCATGTCTTAGACAAGTAGAGTAGAACAGTGGCCTACCAGGGTGGCAGGTAGCATAGGCAGGGAAAGGCTGTGCCTCCCTAAACAGCCCTGTGTGGCCCCATCTGCTTGCAGCTTGGCCCCAGCCCATGCAGGCTGCTCCTCTTCTGGGAAGCCTGCAGGGGCTACGCCACACAGTGCTCCAGGGCTGGGGGGGCACACATCACTTGTCCACCTGGTGCTTTGAGTCAGGGGAGTTGGAGTGCATACCCTCATGCTCTGGGGCAGCGGGGGGGGGAAGGGGGGCACTTGCTGCCTGTCCACCCAGCATTCCTGGGCTGAGTAGAGGGTTAGCAATATTCATTCTGGCATTTCCCAACTTGTGAGTCATTGATTTTGCAACCTTTTCCGCCTCATTAATCCTTAGTTTTGTGTTTTCTAATTTTTATGATTTATTGACCAGAGCCACCTTTAACTAAACATTTTTTGTTTGTGAATTTTCTATTTTTAACTGAATTTTTTATATATGTGCCATTTCAGTAGCACACACATTCATTGTCTTCAGTGTTCATTTTGTTGCTGTTAGCTTTGTGAAACTTTTTTTATTAATGGAACTCCACTTTTCCTGCAATGCTAAATGATATTTTTATTTGTATGCAACAGAGAACTGACTAGGAACTCAGAGCTACAGTTTCCCAATTTTTGTAAAAGGCAAATATTCAGAAAATCATAGCCCCCACTTTGTAAGAAGCAGGTACAAAATTGCAGCTCCCTTTCCTGTGTATTGTTTGCCTTATTTTCACGTAACTCTTTTCAGGAAGGTAAACATTTGCCCTCTGAAAGGAAACAGTGCAACTTACCGCAGTTCAAATCCAGTCCTTTTGCTTTCATTATAGCTCCCTCCTGTGACCCCCGCTTGTAATGTTGTGTTAGTAAGGTAAATCAGTTATCAAACACAGCTGTTGCCACGTTTCCAGGACAACCAGTGCAATTGTGACTCTCCCCTGGTATGCAAATGAACCAGAACGTACATGGGAGTGAGGGGCGAGGAGAGGGAAACAGGCCTTTCCAAAGTTGTGGTTTCCCAAATGTCCTAAAAACCCAAGCACTTTCAAACACCAAACACACTGGAGATCACTGTTAACGGGAGACTATAATTCTTAAAATTAGAGCATTATATAGCCCACATCTGGCTAATGAAAATATTTCTAAAGACAGTGTTCTTATTTCTGTACATTTAAGGGCCCAATCACTTCAGGTAGTTGCATGCTAAAATGAACATGAGCACATTAGAAAGGAAAATGAGTGAGAGTCAAAGATCACTGCAAAAGGAAAAAAGATTGCATTTTCTTACGTGGCTTTTTAGTCTGCTGTTATTCTCAGAACAGTGAAACAGTTGAATGAGTGCTTGGCAAGACACAGTGAAGACTATTCACAGACAAATAGCCGTGGTAAACACAAACACACACACAAACTCAGGAAACTCACTCCTGCTGTTTTTTTCAAGAGAACCTGCTATTCCCTACAGTGACAATTACCCAAGAGATACCTGTTCAATCAGTATAGTGGTGTGTGTTTCTTTTAATCTGCAGGAGGGGTTGTTAGGAAAAAATAGGGATTTATCTTTTTTAAAATGCTTACATACATCTAGAAAGTATAAGAGGTGTAATATACGTTAATGAATAAATAAAATGTACTTGCTACGCTATCATGAAATACAACTAAAAAAGCCAACCAAATATATGATTTGGTTTAAATTAAAAAAATTTAAAAGGAGATTCTGCTATATTTCAGTAATTATCAAAGTAAATATTCTTTGCATAAATTCTCACACAGCTGATGCCAAAGGAGAAGAAAATATGGGAAAAAAGTATTAGAGAGGGTGTTGAGCAGTCTTTTGGGCTGAATCCATGTCCCCTATGCACCTCTCTTCACACACGCTACTGCAAAGCCATATCATATTTGCTGCCTCCTGCTGCTTAATACAGACTGTGCAAACACACTGCTGAGAGAAATAGCCAAATCTGGCGCTATTTGAATTTAAATTGTATGTTCAAGTGTTTTAGAGCAGCTCTTCATAAACCACAAAGAAAAGAATTGCCTGTATCTATTGCCCTAGAAGGATTACAGTGGCACATCATGGTCCTGTAGAGTATGCTCCTTACCCTACTATGTGACCAGCTCTGAGTTCTTCCCACTGTCCTCTCTTCTCCTCCATATTGGCTGCCTTTCCCCGTGACAACCTCGCAACAGCAGCATAGGTCCCTGGGTCAGCAAACTTTATTGTTGCTATTTCTTTGCAGGACTGGTCATTCACCTCCACCTTGGTCAGAAGGGAGCAGCACAATTGCTCACTGGGGTCAGCAGCTATTGTGAGACTATTCTGCCCGCCCCTCCGTTCTTTGTATTAAAAGTAATACAATTTTAAAGTCTATGAGGCTGTGATGAAATAACCCAATTTTGTCAACAATATGAGAATGAAATAGTCCTTCCCTTGAAATGGTCTAGGAGATAGTCAGACCAGAGTGATTTCAATATCTGAAATATCCTAATCAGCCTCAAATGCAAGATGGACAATAGGACTGTGGAAGCTTGCTGCAACCCCTTGGCTAAAACCCAAGTAGCTATGCATGTTCCTTTTAGCAACTGTTTAGGTAGGAATCTGTTTTTAGAAATGTACATTTAAAGGCCCATGCAATATAGCTTTTTTTTTAAAAACACCAACACTGTATTCTATATTGTCATATACAAAAATTATGTTACAAAGACTATGTTTAAACATTTATTTAGGTTGCAAAGTCAAGCAATTGAAAGTTAGGAAATGCCAGAATGTAGGTTGCCCGTGCAACCTCATTTGGCCTCCATGTACACGTACATCACAACAGTCTAATTACATGGCATTTTTTCCCTCAGGACCTCTTCCTCATTCAGTATCTAGTATAGGCAATGTTCTGGATCTGAAACTGCTGTTCACAACATTTTTAACCTCATCATTCAATTATTGCATTAGTTTTACTACACACTATCCAAAACTTGCAATACAGGCAGGAAAAGAGAAGCATTTAGTTCCTCAGTCATTTCTAGGATATTCATCATCATAGTAACTAAGTGCTTCCCTATAAGAGACCATTATTATACATATGGCAAAATTAAGGTAAAAAGACTTGCCTGAGCAAGACACAGTGAAACAATGGCAGCGCCACGACTGGGATTCATTCCTGCTGATACTACCTTACTACAAAGGGACTGATCACCCATGGCTCCTAGCAACTTAGGTTGCAGTTGTAAGTACTCAGCACTTCAGCTCATCAGGCCTAGGTATCTTTTATGTTTCAACCAGAAAACAAGGAATTCAGAGTTAGTGGCCACATGCCAAAATTGTCTCTTACATAAGTTGCTTAGCATCGCAATGGAAGACTGTGACAGAAGTAGGGTTAGCAATGAGTTCGCCTATGTGGGATTCACCTGCCTTAACCATAAGACCATCATCTCATTTCCTGCAGTCTCCTACCTTGCTTGCTAACACATCTTCCAACTTCTAGAGCAAATGAAGCTGGGATCCTACAAACAAATTCCTTAACTACATAATTCTGATTCATTCCTTGGGCACTCTCCATCCTGTTCTTAATGAGGCAGGGGTCCTATGGAAAAAAATACTATCCAATTATGTAATTTCAAGACTATCCTCATGCATATGCACAAGGGGACTGAATTAAGATTGCATGGGTCATTCCTTACTTTTGAGCACTTGACTTTGCAACCTTAATAAATGTTTTTAAGCAGTTTTTGATGTGTAATATCCCTTTTTTTTTTTTTTAAGGAAAAAGGTAAATATCTGTAATTGTAATAACCCCTCATCATGTATCACTGATAACTGTTTGAACTCTTGATCGTTCAGCTGTACAGGGCAATTCGAGCTACAGGACTAACTAAATCAGTTGGGAGCATGACAAGGCTGGAGTGTGGGAAAGGTAGAATGGCCTGCTGGAGTCATGCATGGTGATCAGGGAGAGCTTGCACTCAAGAGAGCGGATAGACATGGTGGATCCAACATGTAGCTGTTGAAAGAACCCTAGGCTGGCTCTTTTTCTCTTCCCCTTCTCTTCCCTACCCCAGGAGATTCAGGGAACAACCTTATCCATGTGATGTCCTGGTGGAAGTGGAGAGAGGTGCAGGGGCCACGTACTGGGTCTGAGGGGTGGAGTTAGTGGAAGGAGCCCAGCCCAGCTGTTTGTTCCAGGGAGGCCCAGTGCAGCATGAGCTACTATGACAGAGGTCAGCAACCTTTCAGAAGTGGTGTGCCGAGTCTTCATTTATTCACTTTGATTTAAGGTTTCATGTGCCAGTAATACATCTTAACATTTTTAGAAGGTCTCTTTCTATAAGTCTATACTATATAACTAAACTATTGTGGTATGTAAAATAAATAAGGTTTTTAAAGTGTTTAAGAAGCTTCATTTAAAATTAAATTAAAATGCAGAGCCCCCCGAACCAGAGGCCAGGACCCGAGCAGTGTGAGTGTCACTGAAAATCAGCTCATGTGCTGCCTTTGGCACAAATGCCATAGGTTGCCTACCCCTGTACTATGGCAACTGTTTTGGTTGGACCATCAGCCCAGTCTTAGATTAGAATGTATTATTTTGGTATGATGAAGCAAAGAAGGAGAAACCAAACTTGAAAGAATTTCATGGGACAAAAAAACCTCTGGAACCAGACAAGTACCTTTCTCCCTGCAGAATTTCAAAGGCCTACTGCAAGCAACGTAGGGAGATGTTATAGCTTCTCAAAAAAGATTGCAAGCATCTTATAACAATGTGTTGGGCAACTTACATCCAGGAGCGGCTTCTAGGTCCTCTATAAGACGACTTGTAAAAAGAAAGCTCTTTCAAGTTGAGGCAGGTGTTTGGGATGGGTGGGAATTTTATATGGGGAAGAGACTTTAAGTTGCTGCCTCTGGAATCCATGTTGAAAAAGACTAAAGGATTTTTTAAAAAGCAAATCACTATTCTGTTTTTTCATACGAGAGATGCTGGATATTTTGGATTCACAGAACAAGAGCTGATGCCAATTGAAGCGAATGGAAAGAGTCTTATCAACATCAGTTGGCACTGGATCAGACCCATATATTTTCAGGCCATTAGATTTAATCTGATCTTCTGCATAGTCAAAACCACACAATTTCACTCAGTAATTCGTTCAGTGAGACTAATCTGAACTAGAGCAAATCTTTTATAAAACATTCAGTCCTGATTTGAAGATTTCAAGTTATGAAGACCCAATCACATCCCGATAAGTTACTCCTTGTTAGAAATACAGTATACACTTGATTCTCCAGTTCTAATTTTTCTAGCTTTGATTGCTAGACTTTGGATTTATCAGAGGTTTTTTGTTTTGTTTTGTTTTGAAGAAAACCTTCATAGTAAATACATAAATTTTCCTTTTTGCTTAGTATAAGTTGGGAGTAAGTTCAGCTGTATTTGAGGAACTATTTTCAACAGCTGCAAACTGCAGTGGTAACAAGACAAACACTAGAAATATACTTTCTATTTCTGTAAAATGGTGGTTTTCAACCTGTGGTCTGCAGGTCCCTGGGAGTCCACACACTATGTCTAACAGCAATCTTTTGCAGACTTCTTACCATAGTACAGTGGTTTTCAACCGGGGATCCGCAGACTGTCTAAAATTTTCAAATGGGCGTGCACCTCCATTTGACATTTTTAGGGGTCTGCAGATGAAAAAAGGTTGAAAACCACTGCTGTAAAAGTTTACAAGTATTGTTATTTATTCAAGTTTTTCCTCTGTAATCTTCAATTTACAATAAACAAATATTCACATTTGAAATGTATAAGCAAGCAACTGGGGTAGCCAATGAACAATCCTTTCATGGCAAAAATATTTTCATCTCAGATCAGACCTACAAAGCAACCGTAGAAACAGGTTTTCTTCAAACTAAGTAAAATCTGGTTTAGAAGTAAAAAGAAAAAAGTTCTCCTTGCTTGTATGTTTCAAAATATACCACTTATATAGTGGTGGACACTTGTTTTCCTGAGCTCTAAACTCTTACTATATTAACAGTACTTTAAATGAAAGTACCCAATGATGAGAGGCTTTACACTAATAAAATTTGCTGAAGACTTGGTCTCACCTGCATCAATTATCACACTATAAGCCAAATATAGCAGGGGCAGTTGAGATTCTAGCACAATATAAAAGGAGTCAGAAATTTCAGAACCAGGCAAAATAATGCAGTTAAGACACCCAACTATACTGTTACAAATATTCCAGTGAGCTTTCACAAAAAAAAAATAATCAAACTGACTATGCTGAGAACGATCTAAGCCACAGTAGATTCAAAGTAATCTTTCTTTCCTGTAAAATGACCCAAATACATTTTAAAGTATTCATTGTAGTAACAGCACTCTGATGCAGTTGGCTACAACAGAATATTAACTCTTCATGCCACATTTGCAATTATGATCTTGAATACATTGTCAGGGACAATATACAGTTAATATACTGCAACTTTATGCCAATTCCGATATTTAATTTTAAAAACAGTCAGAACATTATAAACCATAGGGTCTTAAAATATTAACTTCTAAAATCATTTTAACTTTAAATACTGAACATTTAAACTATTTGCTTCTCTTTGAAAATTTCCTATTCAGCATAAAGGTGACTGTTGTTCTTACTACTCCTTTGTCAACTCATTTAAAGTGGTTGAAGCAAATTTTTATTGTATGGATGTAGACAGACTTTTAATATTAAAGTCAATTTTGATTATTATTTCTTATTTGTATTAGTGCAGTACCCAAGAGTCGTGGACCACGTCATGCTAGGTGCTGTTAAGATTAAAATCTTATTGGAACAGTTTTGGCCTGCAAAATTTCTGACTACCATAAAGTATAATTTCTCTTTATGTAAGAGAAAGCCGGCTAAAATATTGAGGCAAGTTCCAAAGTGAAGTAAAAATGGAGTCACGTATTTCACCTGCTTCCAAATAGCTGACAAGCAGAAGGGGTGGGAACACGGAATTACGTGTAAAAATACAATTCAGGATTCCATCATTTGCATTAGTAAGTTTCCAATATGTCTTTACCATGATATTTTTAACATATAAATATTTTGTATATAAAATTTGAAAACTTCTGAGTATCTTTATTCAGATCACCCACATAGATTTTTAAGACAACTCAAAATAAATGTAACAAAGTATGACATCATTAGATATTAAACCTACTTTTCTGTTTTGAATATAGCATGTGTATATTTAAAACAAGTCATTCAATCCACTTAAGGGAAAAATGTGCATCTTCTTTGAGTTAATAAACTGTTAAAAATATACTCCCATCTAATGAAGGAAGAAAATTTGACATGTGTTAAGTCACTCTAGGCATTGAAAAAAGTGCAAATAAAGAGTACCTCAAAATATAAAAAAAACTATTAGGATTTATTCCACTTTTAAAGAAGCAGCTAGAATTCCAAAATATCTTCAAATAAGCAATTGGAGTTGACAAAGCACACATCAGACTTGAATGTACTGGTTGGTGATAAGTGTCCACTTTATCTTTATGTATAGATGTTATTATGAATTTCATTGGTTGTCACTAATTTCTTCAGTATCTCTGCACTTTTGGACATATCCTAGTAAAATAAAGAAAGAGTCATCACTAATAGGTTGTACAACACTTCAATCATACTCTTTCCTACCCACTCAGAAAACTTTATTACAGTGAACAGCAATATGACTAAAACATTAACAGTAACTCCTCGCTTGACATTGTAGTTATATTCCTGAAAAATGCTACTTTAAGCGAAACGATGTTAAGCGAATCCAATTTCCCCATAAGAATTAATGTAAACGGGGTGAGGTGGTGTGTGTGTTAGGTTCCAGGGAAATTGTTTTCACCAGACAAAAGAGTGTGTGTGTATACGTATATACACACATTATATATATACATACACACACACACACACACACACACACACAGAGTATAAGTTTTAAACAAACAGTTTAATATTGTACCCAGCAACAATGATTATGAAGCTTGGTTGAGGTGGTGAAGGCAGAGGGTGGAAGAGGGTAGGATATTTCCCAGGATGCCTTACTGCTAAATGATGAATGAGCACTCGGCTGTGCCCTCAAGGGTTAACACAGTGTTGTTAATGTAACCTCACACTCTACAAGGCTGCACAAATGGAGGGAGGCGAGACAGCATGGCAGAGACAGACACACACTATTTGCATGAGAGAGAGACGTGCATTGCCCCTTTAAGTATGCTGACCCTACTCTAAGTACATTGCCTTTTTAAGTAGATCAGCAAGTTGAGAAAGCAATTGCTGCCAGCAAGCTCCCTCCAGTCCTGAGCCCTGTTGTGTTCCCACACCCTGCTCTGTAAAGGGGGTTGGGGGATGGGAAGAGGAGAGGGGACACCCTGACATTAGCACTCTTCTTCCCCTCCTCCCACCTCACACAGCAAGCAGGAGGCTCCCAGAAGCAGCTCCAAGGCAGAGGGCAGGAGCAGCACATGGCAGTGGGGGGAGGGTTGGCTGAACTGCCTGGCAATTCACAGTCTGCTGGGCGGCTGCCACACAGGGAACTTAAGGGGAGGAGGAAGCAGATGGGGGGCTGCCAGTCCACCCGGGTTCTAAGCACCCACCAGCTACCTGCAATGGGCTGCTCTTCCTGCAAGCAGTGGACAAAGCAGGTGGCTGCCAAATAACGTTATAAGGGAGCATTGCAAAACTTTAAACAAACATGTTCTCTCACTGATCAGCAACGTAACAACGTTAACTGGATGACTTTAAGTGAGGAGTTAGTCAATAAGTAAGAGTCAGGTGTTATGAAAGAAAGTATCTAGAGAACTAGTGAAAGCTCCAAAGGAGTGTCCAGTTTAATCACACACTAGGACTCGTTGACCTGTAGTCTCTTGCTCAAATAGTTACACCCATAAAAGGGAGGGGGAAGAGGCTGTATTTTTATTTCCCCTCAACAAAGTTTATTATCATCAATTAGAAGCCTTGCTGGATCCTAAAATTCATAGGTGGTGTCTGAAAGCTGGAATTTGCATCTCAGTCACAGCTGAAAACAGCTTATTTCAAAGATTCTCCTACCAATCACTTTTTCCATTTAAACTCAAGTTCAACTGGCAAAAACAGAGCGAGAACTTTACAGAAGTCATTCTGTAAACATGTTCATTCAAAACATTTTAAAAAAAGGAAAATATTCAACTTTTTGCTTGCTGATGGAGACAGTGTGGCCTAGTGGATTCAACACTGGACTAGGACTCAGAAGACCTGACAGTCATGGGGACTTTGGCTCCTGAATCCCTTTTGAAAAAATGAGATTTTGGCTCCTAAATCCAGTAGGTGTTGCAATACTGAGCATACCAAGGCCAAAAATATCTTTAAAAATCTGGACCTTTATGATTAATATGTCCCTGAAGTCTGTACTCTTTCAGCTTTAATAGAAGTTGATACAACTAAAAAAATTAACATTTTCAAAATAGTGTTTAAATGAGATCTAGAATGGCTCTCATCTGATACACAGCTAATAGAATAGCACCATTTTGACTATGGATGCACAGTGGTAAGATATTAGCTCACGGACCAGTAAGCAGCATGAGTAGCTTAGAGGCTTTTAATAAGATCGATAGGAAGTTCTACTTACAATAGTCACTTGAAGTTATTCATTTAAATACCAGATTATAATAAATTCAAAAATGAAATGATTCTTGTGAATCTAGAGCTTCTCACACACTGTTGCTAAGAGGCTAATCACAGATGGAAGCAGTTTAAGGCATTTAAGTGTTCCAATTTGTAAGGTTCATATTCAGGATGGTCTGTTAATCCAAGCTTGTCTCTCTCAAATACTATACATCTAAGTCTTAATAGTCTACAACCTCAGACACTCCGATATTAAAAGAGACAGAACTTTCCACTAATCTTTAAAATTAAGCTTTACCTTGACTAAACTCTTTAGATTCTTAGAAGAAAGCACAGGCTTGAATGCTTCAATTGTAACAGTGTCCAGTTTGATGACATCCGTGTAACACTGATACAGCACTGCAGGAATCTGCCATACTTGACAATAACTCAGAACTATATATAACCAAAAAGAAAAGACTGTTACATCAATGTAATCTAATCCACACTGCATAACATCTCTTTCAATTTAAGTAATATATCATTTTGCTATGGGGTTGCATTTCTGACCATCTTGGCTAATAGCCATTGAGGGACCATCCTCCAAGAACACATCTAATTATTTTTTAACTCAGTTATACTTTTGGCTTTCACAACTTTCCCTGGCAAAGGGTTCCAGAGGATGGCTCTGTGTTGTGCCAAGAAGTACTTCCTTATGCCTACTAATTTCATTGGGTGACTCCTGGTTCAAGATATACTGTACGATGTAATGTTACGCAATTGGAGGATAAACTTAAAATTAGGATCATCAGTTAAACGTTATGCTGTTCAAAATTAACATTCATCAATAAATGTCAACAGTTAGCACAGGACACAAGCATAACTTTGCAATGTAGCAAAAAAATAAATGAATGAATGCAAGAATATAAATGAAGTTGCGTAATACCAGCAGCAGGGAGACCCTGTACAATATTTGGCTGCTCCAGCAGTGGACAACAGGTGGTCTCTTTGAAGTCTTTTGTCTTTAAAGCTTTCAGAAAAGGAGAAGGAAGCGTTAAAGTGGATTCAGGGGTTTTATAATCAGTTAGAGGACATGTTGAAAGAATGGTTACTTGCAGATCCTCCTCCCGCATACAGCCAAAAACCTGAAATGAAAACATGAATTCCACCATAAGTGAGGTTTATGCTAATACAGGAATGGAGTCCAATTACAGAAGACTGGGTTCATTTTAGTTCAGATGGCAAAAAGTAGGAGGGGAGGGGTTGGATGGGGCGACAGGGGGCAGTCAGGGAGCAGGGGTCCCGGGGTGGGGGCCGTCAGGAATGAGAGAAGGGGTTGGATGGGGCAGCAGGGGGCAGTCAGAGGTGGGGGTTCCAGGGGCTGTCAAGGGACAGGGAGAAGGGGTGGGTGGATGGGGTAGGGGTCCTGGGGGGGCAATCAGGAAGGAGGGAGGGTTAGATGGGGTGGTGTAGGGGGCAGTTAGGGAGAAGGGGAGTGGAGGGGGCAGCAGGTCTGGGTGTGGTCAGGGACAGACAGCAGGAGAGATGGATGGGGCAGGGGTTCCAGGGCTGGGCCATGCCTGGCTGTTTGGGGAGACACAGCCTCCCCTAACCAGCCCTCCACACAATTTGTGAAACCCGATGCGGCCCTCAGGCCAAAAAGTTTGCCCACATCTGTGCTATGTCATCATCTGAGACTGCTATAACATGAAATATATGTAGAATGCGGATTAAAAAAAAAAAAAAAGAGCAGGAGACATACAATTCTCCCCCCAAGAAGTAGAGTCACAAATTTAATTGACACATTATTTTTGTAATGAGCATCATCAGCATGAGAGCATGTCCTCTGGAATGGTGTCTGAAGCATAAAGGGGCATACCAATGTTTAGCATATCTGACATGTAAATACCTTGCAACAACGGCTACAGAAGTGCCATGTGAATGCCTGTTCTCATTTTCAGGTCACACTGTAAATAAGAAACAGGCACCAGTATCTCCAGTTAATGTACACAAACTTGTTTGTCTTAGCGATTGGCAGAATAAGAAGTAGGACTAAGTGGACTTGTAGGCTCTAAAGTTTTACACAGTTGTGTTTTTGAGTGCAGTTATATAACCAAAAAAATCTGCATTTGCAAGTTACACTTTCATGATAAAGAGATTGCAGTTCAGTACTTGTATGAACTGAAAAATAATTTATCATTTTTGCAGTGCATATATTTGTAATAAAAATATAAAGTGAGCACTGTGCACTTTGTATTCGGTGTTGTAATTGAAATCAATATTGAAAATGTAGAAAAACATCCAAAATATTTAATAAATTTCAATTAGCATTCTTTTGTTATAAGTGTGATTAAACACAATACATTTTTTAAATTGCAATTAATATTTTTGAGTTAATCACGAGAGTTAACTGCGACTGACAGCCCTAATAGGAATACATTTTTGGATCCCTGACTCTTCCATGTACAGCCTTCAGATGTCACTACTTTCTACTCTAAGATCAATACACACTTACTAAAAATGGCTTCATTTTCTACATGGTCTTGTCATTTTTACAACTGATAAGTTAGTAAAAATGTACAGATATCCCTCCTACCACCTTCTTAGGATTCATCACCATGAAGAAGACAAGGAACAATATGGGAAATATGCTACAGAAGTTCTCTTATTTATGTATATGGTAGCCGGACAATAAATTACTCCTAAAGGTAGGCAACTAATCCCCTACATTAATGTTTTGTTACCCTATAACTTGAAAACAAAAAGACTTGCTTCTGATGATTTATGCTTTCTCTGGGAGAGATTATGTAGTCATTGAAGAACCAGCAAAATTATGACATCACAAGAGATTGAAGGCAGAGCAATGGCAGCGGGGGGGGGGGGGGGGGGGGGGGAAGAGCAGCAGAGGAAGAGAAGAGGGATTTTTAGTCAAACTGCTAACCAAAAAAGAAAGCTGAAGTTTCTATTAACATCTATTACTGCAATGCCTAATGGAATAGAACACTTGTTACAGATTAGCATCTCTGCCCCATCGATTGTCACACAAGAGCTCAGAACAAGCTTCCTAGAACCCCAAACCAGAAAAGACAAGACATGACATTGGTTGATTTGCTTAGCTGAGAAATATCATCAGTCTACAGTCCTTAATTTTTATATATATCTGCAAAGAGATTTTTAAAATTGAATTGTGCCTATTATATATATATATAAAAAATTTAAAAAATACAATTCAATTTTAAAATCTCTTTGCAGATCTATAAAGCACATTTTATTTTCCTTTCTGCCTCATTGAGACTGCTACAAACTTTTTACACAATTTGCATAATATTAACAACTCTTATGATTTTACCTAAGCCTCGCAACATCTGTTGTGTTTGTTAATACTTCAGCTCCTGAAGTCAAGTGATTATGTGAATCTGAGCTTTCATTTTAAAAAAAGTTCACAACCCATGAGGTTGCAGGAAAAAAAGATCATGAAAAATATGACCTGAGTGTACACTACACTTCAAAAACTAGAAGGCAAACAAAAATAACCCAATATTTAAGAATTTCATGATTTTGAAGTTGATTACATAATAGTTCCAGACTGGACTCATGCCTTTTGAGTGACTGGGGTTGACAATATTGTGAACTGTTCCAGCAGCAGCCTCTCTGTATGGCAGAATTATAGTGATGGAACAAAAGAGGCAGGAACTGAGCATTTCTCCCTCAAAGAAATCAGAACACACACTCCTCAGTGAGGACTTTGTCCATGCCAAGTTTCAAACTAGTTATTTTTGGCAGCCGTAGCCCTGTACAAGTGCTGTTATACTTTTCTTTCCTAAACAAAACAACCACACCACAAACACTCAATTTTTTCCCCCATATTTCCATAACTCAAAAGTGGTTAGAATAATTCACCTCTGTTGAAATCAACAATGGAAAATTTAATCCTGAAAGGCAAATGTTTCTGAAAATGAGTATGAGAAAACAGAGGCTCTCTTCTGGAAACTGATTTAGAAAGTTTAACTACAGCAGACGCAACCAGTACCAGCCACGATGGGATTAGACAGAACTTCTTGGTACAAAATTCAAACAACATTTAGTTTTCTGAGTCGGAGGCAGGGGAGGAAGAAAGTGATACAGAAAATAACTGAGCATTCTAAGCAGAAATGTTTTGTTTTTCTTATAAGAGGTTCCACCCCCCACCCCGAAAAAATCTTTGCTTAACTCCTGTTAATCTCAATTTTACCTTTTCAAGCCATTGATATTGCTGATCTTCAGCCACATAGCAATTGCACTGGCACAACAATACCTAAAAAGACAGACTTGTAAACAAGTGATTCAAACAACTCAGTTACAGTCCCTTTCTGTCTCATATTAAAAAGATATTGACTCTACATGAACATATTGATTACACTCATACTATATACTACTACCATTTCAATGAGGATTTTCCATCTGCAACTGATATGAAGCATTCCATCTTGCCATGAATCTTCCTTGTACTGCACATAAAGGGCCAGATATTCATCAGGTGTAAGTCAATGTAGCTTTATTACACCAGTTTATGCTAACTGAGGATATGACCCAAAATGTTCACAGAGAACCCCTATTAGTACTAGACTTTGAGGGTGGAAGTTAACACCTAGAAGTAACCTTGAATTCCATAATTTAATATAGCTACATGGCAGAGTTGAGTACCCTAAACTTCCTGAAATGCAGCTCATGTCTCAGCAACCTCATCAAGTGAGCTGACAAATCACATTTTTTGATGTGGTAAGCTAAGAATACTGCAACCTTACTGGTTTTCTTTTCTGAAAAGGATTCTCTTACTGATTTCATGTTGAGAAAAAGAGATAAGGGGAGAGAATCATTTCTAAATGCAAACATATATGCCACTTACTGTTGGATCAGATATTAATTTGTAGAACAAACAGAAAGCATCTGTTGGAAGAACACTTGTTGTATTTGATGTTCTGCACCACTCGTTCCACAATTTGACAGAGCCAGCTGCTTCCCAGCATCCAGAATTCAGAACAAATGAGGACAGGAAAGCTGTGAACAACATCAGTATTAGTTTATATAGTAATATCAGATAGATGAGACATTCCCATTAAAACAAAAGTCACGTAAAACCTCTTGAACTGGATGACTACAGTTTGTTTGTGGTTGGGGTTTTCTGGGAAGAACTCATTATCAATTACATTAAGTTAGTGGTTGCAACAAAACCACAAACTCTAGTACCCTTTCACCTGGAAAGACCAAGAATTAAAGTAATCAAATATTAATGTCATTTAAAAAAAAATCTCAGTTAATATTAATCAAATATATGTTTTGTATATTCTAAATACTTTGTGTCACATGAACTATTTTGTTTTTCTCATTAGATACTATAAAATAAACATAAAAATGTTAACCCTTATTTGTCACTGACACAACAGACACTGTCCACTGTGCAGAGAGAACCATCTCCCTTCAAAATCAGTATCAAATCTACTGCATTCAGTAACTGGTTGAAACTACAAGATATGTTCAGAATCTTTTCCCTTTCAGACTCATCTCTCATGACTAGACACTCAAACAGAACACGCTAGTATGCACCTATTTCCACCACCCCAGGGAATGAGTGCTACATTCATCTCAAAAACACATCTCCCACACGGCAATATAAGCCTCCATCACAGTGACCATGATGCAATTTTCAATTCTGAAACAAATCAAACCCAAGTAGTGTAAATAGCAGGAGTGTACTATTCAAATACTACTTGCACTTTTGCCTTAATGAGTGAAGCAGCTTTTCTTATCTTGTTAATCCACATAATCATGGCTTTGGCACTAGCTTCTTCCTCAGCACCAAAACTCAGAGCAAGGCTCTGCTTCCTTTTGCCAAAAGTGAATTCACAATTTACAGTAAGTGATCAAAAGGGCTTGAAGAATTTATCAGACCCCACCTAGCCAGAGGCTAAGCATACTGATCAGAAACCAGTATTAAGAGAAAAGAAGGGAGGCCCCTCAAGTAAAATCCAAGGGCAAATCCCTGATAAAGTCAGATTTCATTCCTAGTTGATAGGAAAGGAAGGTGCTAGAATTCCTATCCTACTCTGCTCAATGCTCCACTCTCTGAGGCTTTGTTTAGACTAGTATTTAAAGAGGTTTCAGACCACATCAGCTAGTTCAAACTAGTACATGCCTTCAAAAATTCTAGTTAAGACCAGGCAAGCTGGACATTAGCACATGCTAAGAAGGTCAAGCTAAAGCCATGGGGGAAGCAAAAAGCCTAGGATTTAGCTTGACCAGCTTACCAAGTGCTAAAGTACAATTTAACTAGTTAAGACAAGGCCTAGAATGTGAGAGTTGGATTATGGTAGCTAGTTCAAACTCACACTGCATCTTTAAACCCTGGTCAAGACTAGATTTAAATAGGGTTCGGAAATTTGAAGTGCCAGTCCACCCTTGGGCTGCTGGAAGGAGCTTTTCCTCTTTCCTACCAGTGGGGACTCACACTGCAAGAGAGAGGTGTCTTAATTATTATTCTCTCATCCCAGTTTCCTGGCTGTTGTAAGGCAGGACAAGCAGATATACAGTAACTCCTCGCTTAACGTTGTAGTTATGTTCCTGAAAAATGCTACTTTAAGCGAAACAATATTAAGCGAATCCAATTTTCCCATAAGAATTAGTGTAAATAGGGGCCTGGTCTACATTACGCGTTTAAACCGATTTTAGCAGCGATAAACCGATTTAACAATTTACCCGTCCACACTACGAGGCCATTTATATTGATATAAAGGGCTCTTTAAATCAGTTTCTGTACTCCTCCCCAAAGAGAGGAGTAGCGCTAAAAACGGTATTACCATATCAGATTAGGGTTAGTGTGGCTGCAAATCGACGGTATTGGCCTCTGGGTGGTATCCCACAGTGCACCACTGTGACCGCTCTGGACAGCAATGTGAACTCGGATGCAGTGGCCAGGTAAACAGGAAAAGCCCCGCAAACTTTTGAATTTCATTTCCTGTTTGCCCAGCATGGAGCTCTGATCAGCACAGGTGGCGATGCAGTCCCAAATCCAAAAAGAGCTCCAGCATGGACCGTATGGGAGATTCTGGATCTGATCGCTGTATGGGGAGACAAATCTGTTCTATCAGAGCTCCGTTACAGAAGACGAAATGCCAAAGCGTTTGAAAAAAATCTCCAGGCTACACAGTGCTGCGTGACAAGCATAACGGAAAGCCAAAGAATCAAATGGACGCTCATGGAGGGAGGGAGGGATGGTGGGTGGGTACTGGTACTGAGGACTCCAGCTATCCCACAGTCCACAGCAGTCTCCAAAAAATATTTACATTCTTGGCTGTGCTCCCAATGCCTGTAGGTTCAAACACATTGTCCGGCGTGGTTCAGGGTATAGCTCGTCAATTTACTCCCTCTTCCCTTCCCCCCCATGAAAGAAAAGGGAAAGAAATCGTTTCTTGACTTCTTTCAGTGTCACCCTATGTCTACTGAATACTGCTGGGAGACATGATGCTGTGGCAGTGAAGAGCAGTATCCACTCCTCTCCCCTCCTCGGTGGCAGATGGTGCAGTAGGACTGCTAGCCATCCTTGTCATCAGCCTGTGAGTGCTCCTGGCTGGCCTCAGGTGAGGCTGGCCGGGGGGCGCCTGGGTAAAAATAGGAATGATTCCCAGTCATTCCCAGTAGATGGTACAGAACGGCTGTTAACCGTCCTCATCATAGCAACTGGGGCTGAGCTCCATCAGCCCCCTCCCTTTCCTGTGTAAAGAAAAGATTCTGTACTGCTTGGACTATCATAGCAGCGGGATGCTGGGCTCCTCTCCTCCACACCGCTTAATATCCTGCCTGGACTGTCATAGCAGCGGGATGCTGGGCTCCTCTCCCCCACACCGCTTAACGTTCTGCCTGGACTGTCATAGCAGCGGGAGGCTGCCTCCCCATTTTATCTCACTAACAAGTCACTGTTTCTTATTCCTGCATTCTTTATAACGTCATGACACAAATGGGGGGGGGCACTGCCACGGTAGCCCAGGAAGGTTGGGGAGGAGGGAAGCAACGGGTGGGCTTGTTACAGGGGCACCCCCCCAGGAATGGCATGCAGCTTGTCATTTCTGCGGGAGCTGACATAGAGCAGCTGTGCTCTCTGATACACTGGTTCTCTAGTACACTTGCCCCATATTCTAGGCAGGACTGACTATTTTTAGATACCATAAAGGAGGGATTGACTCAGGGAGTCATTCCCATTTTTGCCTTTGCGCCCCCAGCCGACCTCAGCCAGGGGCACCCATGAGAGCAGCAGACAGTACAGAACAAGAGATAACCGTCATCTCATTGCCAATTTACAATGGCAGCGGACGGTACAGAACGACTGATAACCATCTCTGCTATCATGCAAAAGCAAGTTAATGCTGCTGTGCAGCGCTGCAGTATCGCCTCTGTCAGCGGCATTAGGTAGACATACGGTGACAGTAAAAAAAAAAAAAAGCTGAACGGGCTCCATGGTTGCCGTGCTATGGCGTCTGCCAGGGCAATCCAGGGAAAAAGGGCGTGAAATGATTGTCTGCCATTGCCTTCCCAGAGGAAGGAATGAGTGTCGACATTTACCCAGAACCACCCGCCACAATGATTTTTGCCCCATCAGGCACTGGGATCTCAACCCAAAATTCCAAGGGGCGGGGGAGACTGCAGGAACTATGGGATAGCTACAGAATAGCTACCCACAGTGCAACGCTCTGGAAATCAACGCTAGCCTCCGACCATGGACGCACACCCCCGAATTAATGTGCTCAGTGTGGCTGCGTGCACTCGACTTTATACAATCTGTTTTACAAAACTGGTTTATGTAAAATCGGAATAATCCCATAGTGTAGACTTAAATTCCAGGGAAATATTTTTCACCAGACAAAAGACATATACACCTCCACCCCAATATAATGCGGTCTGATATAATGTGAATTCAGATATAATGCGGTAAAGCATCACTCCGGGGGACAGGGCTGCTTTACCTTGTTATATCTGAATTCGTGTTACTGCAAGTGGCTCCTCTGCACCCTCTCCCCCCCCAGTTACTGGCTGCCTCCCTGAGGCCCCCCTGCCCCAGGTCACCTCCGCTCTGCTTCCTCCCACGAGTGCGCCGCAGTTCTGCTTCTCCCCCCTCCCTCCCAGGCTTGCCACACCAATCAGTTGTTTTGCGCGGCAAGCCTGGGAGGGAGGAGAAGCAGAGATGAGTGGCATGCTCGTGGGAGGAGGCGGACTGGAGGTGAGCTGGGGCAGAGAGTGGTTCCCCTGCGCCCCCACCTTACTTGCTGCAGCCCCCCTGCCCTAGCTCACTTCTGCCTCCACCTCCTCCGCTTCTCCTCCCTCCCAGGCTTGCTTGGTCAAAGAACTGATTGGCATGACAAGCTGGGGCGGGGAGTGGGGGAAGAGTGGTAAAAGTGGTTCCTCTCCCTACCCCATTGTAATGATGTCTCACCTATAACATGGTGAGATTTTTTGTCTCCCAAAGACCGTGTTACATTTGGGTAGAGATGTATATATACACACACAGTATAAGTTTTTAACAAACAATAATACTGTACACAGCAATGATGATTGTGAAGCTTGGTTGAGGTTGAGGAGTCACAGGGTGGAATATTTTCCAGGGAATGCCTGACTGCTAAATGATGAACTAGCACTTGGCTGAGCCCTCAAGGTTAACACAGTGTTGTTAACGTAGCCTCACACTCTACAAGGCAGCAGGAATGAAGGGAGGAGACACAGCATGGCAGAGAGAGACACAGAAACACACCCACCTTGTGTGTGCACGCGCGCGAGAGATGTGCATCGCCCTTTAATTACACTGACCTCACTCTAAGTACATTGCCTTTTTAATTAGATCAGCAAGTTGAGATAGCTGCTGCTGCCAGCAAACTCCCTCCAGTCCTGAGCCCTGTCCTGTTGACCCCTCGATCATCCCGCTCTGTGGAGATGGGGGGCAGGAGGACACCCTGACATTAGCACCCCACCCCACCATACACACAGCAAGCAGGAGGCTCCCAGAAGTAGCTCCAAGGCACAGGGCAGGAGCAGCACAGAGCAGTGGGGGAGGGAACAGCTGAACTGTCTGGCAATTCATAGTCTGCTGGGCAGCTGCCACACAAGGAACTTAGGGGAGCTGATAGGGTCGCTGCCAGTCCACCCTGGTTCCAAGCCCCCACTAGCTAGCTCCAATGGGCTCCTCTTTCTGCAAGCAGTGGACAAAGGAGGCAGCTGCCAAACAACAGCTTTAATTGATCAGCAATGAAACGTTAACCAGGATGACGTTAAGTGAGAACTTACTGTATCTCTGCTACCCTATGTGTCCCAAAACAGATTATTTGCATTCCACTGTAAAAAGCTTCAGTGCCCGCCTTTGCTCCTACTCTTAGCTTCTGAGTGGCAGACTGAAAGTGACATGAGCGATGAAGTCTTCTTTATGGGATCATTTGCATTTTTCAAGAAGCATCAGATAACCATATGGGATAGATACTTTTTAAAAAACATATTTTTAAATGCTACCTCCTGCAGGTATCAAAAGAAATAAAGTAATGACACTTTCAGTATGGCAAAGCAATGTACAACTTCAGAATTATTGGTGCTGTCTAAAAATGCATCATTACCTCAACTTACATTTGGAAAGTTCTCTTCACCAACATCAGGTCTAAAAGTTTATCCCCTGAATGAAAAACGGAAGTAATTAAAATCCCTCCAGAGCATAGTCAGAATGCCTCCTATAGGAGCACTGCAATTCTCTACCCATTTTGCCAGGAACCCAGATTGCTGCTATCCTTTGCATAAAAGGGAGTTTAACAGTCATGGTGAGAACCAAAGCAAAATCAAACATGGCTTCAAGTAGAAAAGCACCGTCTTAGCACGCACACCTTCCCCATGTTCCTACTTGCTACTGCTCAGTATTCAAAAGTTACAGTGGGAGCAGGGCAAAACAATTGTATAGAGTTTCTAAAGCTTTTTTCTCAGTCTAGACTACTTACCTACAGAATTATGTCCTATCGCCAATATAAACTTAGAGCAAGGAAACTGCTCATCTGTAAAGCTTCCAGTAGATGCACTTAACTTTGAACTCCAAAGGATGTGGACCTCCCTAGCATAAAGAAAAAGAAATAAATAGGTTAAATGCAAACAAAACAAACAATGGATAAGAACACAGGTTGTGCAATAAGGTTAGATCCATTTACCTCTCTCTATGATCTGGAAAGACAATACAAAAATTGTTTTTGTGAGAATCATCCTACGTTACACAAATGAAGGAACACAAGCCAAAACAGGGAAAAAACAGGTTAAAGAATATTTAGATAAGTTATATGTATTCAAACCAGAAGAACCTGATTAAATTCACCCTTGGGCATTTAAGTAACTAGCTGGAGTAATCTCAATACCATTTGCGATTATCCTTGAGAACTCATGGAGGACAGGTGAGCTCCCAACAAACGGAGAAAAGCAAACAAAGAACTGAGTTTTTAAAAAGGGAACAAAGGACTTGGGGAATTACAGACCTAACTTCAACACCTGGAAAAATACGGGAACAAATTATTAACTGATCAAATGGTAAGCATCTAGGGGATAACAGGGTTCTAAGTAATTGCCAACATAGATTTCTCTAGAACAAATCATGTCAAGCCAACCTAGTTTCTTTCTTGGACAGGGTTTCTAGCCTAGTAGATATGATATATTTTAATTTCAGTAGGGCTTTTGACACAGTATCACATGACATTCTAATAAGCAAACTGGGGAAATGTCATCTAGAAGAACTTACTATGACGTAGGTACAAGATTACGGTCTTTCAACCAGTTTAAGAGTAGTAATAAATGGCATGCAGTCAAACTGGAGAGATGTATATAGTGGAGTCCCACAGGGCTCTGTCCTGAGTCCAGTACTATTCAATATTTTCATTAATGACTTGGATAATAGAGAGTATGCTTATAAAAATCTGCAAATGTCACCTGAATGGGAGGTCTGCAAGTACTTTGGAGGACAAGAATAGAATTCAAAACAACCATGACAAATTGGAGAACTGCTCTGAAATCAACAAAATTCAACAAAGATGAGTGCAAACAAAGTACTAAGCTTAGGAAGGAAGAAATCAAAAGCACATCTACAAAATTAGGAATAATTGGCTAGGCAGTAGTATTGCTGAAAAGAATCTTGGGGTTACGGTTGACTCATTCAATTTGTGGTCCACTACATGATGCAGTTATGAAAAAGGCTATCATTCTGGGGTGTATTAACAGATATGACAGATATATAACACAGGAAGTCTTGACCCACTTTATTTGGCACTGGTGAGTCCTCAGCTGAAGTTGCATGTGCGGTTCTGAGCATAAGAAAATGAGGACAAACTGGAGAGAGTCCAGAGTAAAATCATGAAAATGATGAAGTGCAGAAAACTAAAAGGTTAAAAAAAACTAGGCATGTTTTATTCTTGAGCAAAGGAGATTGAGGGGGCTTAGCAGGGGAGAGACTTCATAGTCTTCAGGTACCTTAAGGGCTGTTACAAAGCCCACATGTGCAGCTGGTGGGGTGGGTGATCCAAGTAATTTATCTTAATCCGCAGCAAGGGAGATTTAGGTTCCATATTAAGAAAAAAATCCAGCTATAAGGCTAGTTAAGCAGTGGAAAACTCTTAGGGATATTGTGGAATACCCAGCCTGGTCCAACCTGTTCATAAACCCCCTGAACAGCTGTCAGCGATGGGCCAGGTATACCCAGTCCTGCCTCACCACAGGGGACTGGATTAGTGACCGCTTGAGGTCCCTTCCAGCCCGACATTGCTCTGACTCCTCCCCGACACCCAGAGAGACAAGAGGAAGGGAAATAAGCTCAGCCCAGCAGCTGAACTGCGCACCGGCCACTCCGCACCCGCCCCGACACGAGAGGGCGGCCCTGGGATCGCCGCCCCGCGAGATTTTATAAAGACAACGGGCCCGATCCCGCGTGTTCACCACAAACAGCGTCCAGGCGCCGCATCGCTCGGGCAGCAGCGCCGCGCCCCCCCCCGGGCGGGACCATCCGCGGCTGACACCGCCGGGCTCTCGAGCTCGCGCCCTGCGGCCTCCCGCCCGCTCCAGCGGGGGCTGGCAGGGGAGGGGGGGGCGCGGTCCGGCTCCTCCCCCAGGCTCGCGCCCCCCCGCGCGCTGACCCCCCCCCCACCTTTTCTTCTCCAGCTCCCTGCGGATCTCGCGGTCCTCGGGCGTCTCCTCGCGCTCCCCCGCCACCTCCTCCTCCTCGTCCACCCCCGCCCGGGACGGCGCCGCCACCACCTCCCCGAAGAACGTCGCCATCGGGCCGCCCAACCCCCACCGGCAACAAGGGCCTCGCGGAACAGCCCCTCCCGACAGCTCAGTCGCGCTGGCCACGCCCCCTCCCACAGCTGCGCAGGCGCCAAAGAACGTCAGCCTCGCTAGAGCGTGGGGCGGAGCCGTTCTAGCCCAATGGCCGCGTGGGAGGGAGGGGCGGCCGGGAAGGGCGCCGCTCTAGCGCTACTGGGCACAGCGAGCTGCGGAGCCGCTCTAGCCGCACACACCATAGAGCAGGGGCGGGCGAACCACAGAGCGTGGCCGCATCCGGCCCTTGAGCTCCCGCCGGGGGCAGGGTCCGGGGCCTGCCACGCTCCGCACCTGCTCTGGCTTTCTGCAGCTGCCGGCAGCAGCGGCACGTCCCCTCTCCGGCTCCGAAGCGTAGGGGCAGCCAAGGGGTTCAGTGCACTGCCCCCGCCGCTCCCATTGGCTGGGAACCACGGCTGATGGGAGCTGCAGGGGCCGCGCTCCGCGTAGGAGCCGGAGAGGGGACAGGCTGCTGCTTCTGGGAATTGCTTGAGGTAAGCGCCGCATGGCGCCTGCACCTCTGACCCCCTCCCATGCTCCAGACCCCTACCCCAGCTCTGATCCCCCTCCCGCCCGCCAAACCCCTCAGTCTCAGCCCAGAGCACCCTCCTGCACCCCAAATCCCTCGTCCCCAGCCAGAACCCTTCCCTTCTGCCCTCACGTGGGGCCCCCTTCCACTCTGAACTCCTCATTTCTTGCCCCACCACAGAGCCTACACCGCCAGCCGGAGCCCCCACCCAATCTCCTGCATCCCAATTCTCCAATTTCATGAGCATTCATGGCCTGCCATACAATTTCCGTACCCAGATGTAGCCCTTGGGTCAAAAATATTTCCCACCCCTGTCATAGAGCAGCTGCTTAATGCGAGCTCTGCCCTGCTGAAACAGAGTGGCAGTGCATGTGCCAGCCAGGGTGGGAAGGGGGAACATCACCAGCCTGTGGAACTGCTGTCTGACCCCAACATTGCCAGGCCAGCACGTGCCAGCTTGGGGGCAGCCTCAGAGCATAACATTTATTCACCTTCCACCCCACCCCCTCTCACAGGCCCCCCGTGGGCAGGCAGGGACCACCCCACACAGCAGCGCTCCACATGAAAAACAGATAAAGGGGACAACTCAGCACTGAAGCACATTCTACTGGCACCTCACAGCCAGCAGAGGCTCAGTCTACACTGAAGCGGTTGCTCAGGGCTATGGACAAGCCTACAATGGAGCGCTTCTCCCACGGGCATAGCTACCACTGCTCCGGCCTGCAGCGTAACTGCTTGATGAGAGATGCTCTCCCATCAGTGCAGGTAGCAGCTACAGCTGCAGGGCTGAATGGGACCAGATAGCAAGTGTGAAAAATAGGGTTTGGGGGAAGGGGGTAATAGGTGTCTATATAAGACAAATCCCCAACTATCTGTACTGTCCTTATAAAAGCAGGACATCTGGTTACCCTACCAGCACTCTATGTATAGACAAGCCCTGAGAGCAGGGACTGTGGGCTAAGGTCGCTGTAAGCTGTGTGGCCATGCAGCAGCCAATTTAGCACCATGCAGGTGCTTAGGGAACCTGGCCAGCTGGGACCTGCTACAACCAGGGGAGTTGCACAGATCCTAGGGCTGCCTTAGGGAGTCCTCGCTCTAGTCGTAGAACACCCTCTGCACTGTAAATGCCCCAGCCCAGAGCCCACACACTCAGCTGCAGCCCTCACCCCCTCCACCCAGCCCAAGCACAGAGCCCCACAGCCTATCTGCCCCCATCCTGAACCCACCCCCTACCCCATTAATTTTGTTATGTGCACCACTATGAAAGTCATAGGTCTCACACCACCTCCATATTGATGTACATAAAATTAATTCCACACATGTGGAATTAATTTTGAGGGAACACTGACTGGGGGTCTGGGCCTTAGCCCAGGCAGGCTCTTGGCTAATGGAATAGTTTTTCACTTGAAGAAAATTTGGTCACCTTACTTAAAGGCAGCAGCATCTATGAGTAGTTTCAACCTGGGAAAGATGTGTTTCTTTAAAAAGGGAAGGGACAGTAGCATTGCTTTTGCTTTGTATATATTTATTTAAGAAAAAGGCAAAAAAACTCCTGCCTTAGAACAACTTAACGTTTGAGTGGCTGACTGAAACTAAACAGGACACCAGAATTAGGAGGGCTTGTGCAACTTTGATATGGCCCACTTGTGACCATGCAGTATTACTGAGACAAGGTGAGTGAGATAATACTTGTACTAGACCAACTGCGGACGGTGAGAGACACTTTACAAGCCTAGGGCTGGTCTACACTACAGGGGAAAATCGATCTTAGATACGCAACTTCAGCTACGTGAATAACGTAGCTGAAGTCGAAGTATTTAAGATCGAACTACTCACCGTCCTCACGGTGCGGGATCGATGTCCGCGGCTACCCCAGTTGATTCCGCAACTCCGTTCAGGTTCGTGGAGTTACGGAATCGATATAAGCGCGTTCGGGGATCGATATATCGCATCTAGATGAGATGCGATATATCGATCCCCAAGCAATTGATTGCTACCCGCCAATATGGCGGGTAGTGAAGACGTACCCTTACACACAACTCTTCTTCCAGTAAGCCCTCTGAAAGCTGGAAAGCTTGTCTTTTTCACCAACAGTAGTTTATCCAATAAAAGATGATACCTTGTTTCTCTAATATCCTGGGACCAACATGGGTACACCACCACTGCATATGCAGTATAAGAGTCTTGGTTAAAGTCATCTAGAGCAGTGATAAAGCCCAGTAAAGACCAGCTCTCTTAGGATCCTACTCCACTGCCTTAAATAAGGTATCTTTCTTTCCTCATGCAGCCCTCTGCCTCATTCACTATGACTCTTATCCACTCAATGAGATAACATTATTTATCCTACTTAAACCTATCACACAGACTTCATAAAATATATATACTTTGTTCTGAATTAAGACTGCACACACAATTTGAACTTTGCAACTTTAGTGGTGTTTTAGTTGAGCTTTTTGTATGCAAGATCTTTGGGTGGTAGTTTTATTTAAAACCATCATTAGAGACATGTTGACTCTACCTCTTTCCCCCTCACTGAACAAAACAAACTTTGAACTTTAAGATCTACACCACAGTCCTCTACCCCTTCAATTAAAGGATTAAAAGTAAACAAACTGTTAGCCTCAGACGGATGTGTTTAAAGGTTTAGCAAAAATGGTTCCACCATTGCTTCCAGGAATGAGAGAGAAAACATAGATAAGTGGAAAGCATAACACATTATTCCTTTCCCATGTATGCTAAGAGCAAGCATGGATAATTTCAGTCAAATTTGGCAAAAATAAGTGACTGAAAATAGGTGTAAGTATTGACATTATCATCACCTACCTATCAAAGCATTTTCTCTTCTGGAGTATAGGTGGACCAAAAAAGTTAATTAAAATTAAAATGATAGTTTTAAATGAGAAGATGAAATAGGTTGTTTCCTGTGAAGCCCTTGAGGAGGAGGTTCAGATGAGTACTATATTTAGAAATGGGTACAGATAATTTCAGAAACATCTGTCCCTAACTATAATCACGACCAACACCGTTATGAACACCCTGTGAATGGTGGACAGGCCAAAAGATAAAATTTTGTATTGGTATAGATGATTTCTACAGGTAAACTAAAGAAGTTGCTGATGAATGGATCTGATTGGAATATGCAGATGAGCTTCTGCCACATTCCCCACCTAAGTACATCTCTTGGAGACAGTGCAGCAATAGTGGCAACTAGTCTCCATCTTGAATTTCATTTTCTTTAAAAGTCAACTTGAACAGCATCTTGAAATCCGAGATGAATTAGACTCCTTCTGACCTTTTTCGTATATGAAGATGGAGAGTCTTGAACATCTTTGACACTGAGGGACATAGACTGTTCCCATCTCCAGTAGCTATAGAATCTTTCTGGATAGTCCTGGATGTCTCTTGAGGTCGAGGCTATGAAAAAAGGATGCAGATGAGCCTGGAGCTCCAGAATATCAAGTGTGCATTATTTCCAGTGCTCACCTTTGTGAAGTTCAATGGATCCAGCTGCTTGAGAAGTTATTCTTCAATTGGAATTGGAGAAGGGAGAATATCCTCTGCACTAGGTCTACTTTTGTACAGATGGAACTGTACTTATTTTGATAGTCTGAGCTGGAGAGAGGGATTGGTCTCATTTTGAGGTGTAGGTTTCTCCTAGGAGTTCAAGACCCAGATTTACTAGCTATGTAGTGAGTCTCATGTTTAGCATCTTTGTTGTAGGATGGAACAAAAGGCACTTCTGCTCCTGAATGAAGGCTTGTAGTGCATTTCTGGATCTCTCCAGAGTAGGGAATGAACTCTTGGAGTTATCTGTGTTGTCAGCACCACCTCATCAATCTTCTCTGCAAACTAGATTTGTCCTAAGAATTGTGAGGTACAAATATTTGCTTTGAATAAATTATCTGCTGTCCATATCTTAGACAGGATTTAGCATCTGGCTCCTGTGTTGGCTGCCAGTTTCATGGAATCCATGGATCTGTCTGCTCAATTAAGTAGCCTGAGATATTTCTTTAATATAAACTTGAATTCACCTTAGTTATGGGTAGCTACGCTTTTTAGGTCATTGCACCAGGACATTGTGTCCCTGGTGAAGCAGATGGTTGTGAGAGGCTCTGAGTGAATACTGCTGAAAAAGCTTCAGAGATCCTTTTAAGTGTGGCTTTTATCTTCTTGTCTGCAGGGTGTTTTCAGGGAAGAAATCATTTATCAGGAATTACCATTTCTTGTGCCAGAGATCCACCTGCACCATCAACCACAGAAAGAGGAAAGAGTATCTTTGCATTCTAGGAACCAGTAGAATTACTCACTTTGCCAATTGAAGTTCTTCCCATTGTTGTTTCTTCCACTTCCCAAATTACCTCCTTGAAGGAAGATTGTAGGTCAGGGGTAGGCAACCTATGGCACGCGTGCCAAACACAGCATGCAAGCTGATTTTCACTGGCACTCACATTGCCCGGGTCCTGGCCACCGGTCCGGGGGGCTCTGCATTTTAATTTAATTTTAAAGGAAGTTTCTTAAACGTTTTAAAAAACGTGTTTACTTTATATACAACAATAGTTTAGTTATATATTATAGACTTATATAAAGAGACGTTCTAAAACCATTAATGTATTACTGGCACATGAAACCTTAAAATTAGACTGAATAAATGAAGACTCGGCACAGCACTTCTGAAAGGTTGCCAACCCGTTGTAGGGGAATGACAACCTGTGTCTGTTTTGAATAGGATGTATTTACTCTTAGATTTAGCTTGTTCAGATTTCTCTGACTGCTCCACCAATCTTTATAGCAGTTACCACCTTCTTCCTCATGTTTTCAAAGCTGCCTGGAGAAGGGAGGAAAGTTACTTACCCTTCATAAATGGAGTTCTTAGAGCTGTGTGGTCCCTATCTGTATTCAACACTCCTTGTGCCTAAGACCAGAGAATTCTTGCAAGTAGTGTCTGTTTGTCCACACCTGAATCCTCTCTCCCCTACTACTCTGCACCAAAAAGTATAAGGGGGCAGTAGGGACTGAGGCCTCTCCAGTTCCTCACCTCTTACTGTGTTATCAAATGATCTAACAGAGTAGGGAAGGAGAGTGGGTAATGGAATACAGTTGAGGGCCACACATGTCAAAGAACTCTTCCCTTTGAGTGCTGGCCTCTCTGTATTTCACTGTGCGTGACTGATAAAGCAGTACTCAGAGGAGAATAAGGAGGGTGGTGGTAAAGCTGTTCACACAACCACTGTCCCAAAGGATGCATCGGCATAGACTTGGACTATGGCAAAATGTCTTGTAAATATGTCTTGCTGCTAGTTACCTCTTGCAGTGATCCTACCAGAGCTGCCTTCACTCTTATAAAAAGTGAGCCCATACACCATGTGAGGTAGGGAAGTGTGCCAGTTGATAAAGTAGGTTACAGCCAAAGATCTATTTGGAGAGCCTCTGGGAGGAAACAGCTTGTCTTCAGGCTTGTTCTGCTATGGCAAACAAACCTAGCTGACTTTCTGATCAGTTTTGTTCTCTGTAGGTAAAATGCCAGAGCTAGTCTTACGTTGAGGAATGAAGTTGCTTCACTGGAGGCGCAAGGCTTCAAGAACAACACAGGTAGGTAGATAATCTGGTTTATGTGAAAATTTCAAAACTACATTGGCATGAATTCGCATATAGTCATAAGCAAGATCTTGTCTTTATACCATGAGGAGGGTCTGCCATTAGGTTCCCCAGTTTACCTACCCATCTTGATGAGGTAATGGACATGAGGAATACAGCTTCATAGATAAGTGAAGTATCAAAGAGGTAGCCAGGGATTCAAAAGGTAAGTGTTAAAGTACTAAAATTATAGTGCCATTAAGAGGTTGGTCTTATTATCAGTTGGAAAGTTCTAATTAAGACCTTTAAGAACCTGGAGGTGAGTAAATATAGAGTAACCATCTCCTGGAGGGTGACGCTCATTGATTGCTTCCAGGTGAGCCCATACCAAGTTAAGGAAGAAACCCATCTTGAGAATAAGGAGGTAATCCAAAATATCAGGAGAGACAGTGGTGCTGGGCCTATACAGAGATATGCTTCCACTTGGCAAGGTAACATTTTCTGGTTGAGACCCATCTGCAATTAGTAAGAATGGCTTGCACAGTTTTGGAACAGGAATGTTCTTGGTCTGATGCCCATCCAAAAACTAAGTCATGAAGTGAACAGCTTCCGGGCAGGGATGTCTGACCTTGCTGTTCTCGAGTCAAGAGGTCCAGGAAGGGATGAATGCTGATTAGTGGCTGGGCTGACGTATGCAGGAGACCTTGTTTATCAGAGGAGAACAGATCCCAGGTAGGGGTTCCCTGCTGAGCAAAGATGTTCACCATTGAGCTGTGTAACCCTACTTGTGGCTGTTGGCAAAGTACCTGCTGAGTCTGTCTGCCAGCAAATTCTGGGTTCTTGGGGGAGTACACACTGGTGCCATAAACTGACCACTTCTATACACAGAGGAATGGATCTTGCTCCTCCCTGTTTATGCAGCCTGTAGTTGTCATATTGTCTAACAGTGCAAGAATGTGATGAGACTAGATTACTGGTAAGAATGCCTTGTATGCTTCTCGGACCAGCTCTGAGTTCTGGGAGATTTACATGCATTCTAGTTTCCTGAGGTGTCCAAGTGCCCTGTGCTGTGTGACCATCCATGTGAGCGAGCCCCTTAACTTAACATGGAGATGTCTGTGATTGTCCACCGGGTGCGGGAGAATAGGGAAGAAATGCCTATGCACACTGGTGTGGGATCTTTCCACCAAGTTAGAGAGGCCCTTTTCTTAGTGGGGATTGTCACTACAGCATTTCTGCTATTTGTGCTCAGCATATATTGGTCAAAGCCAAGCCTTCAGGCAGCAGAGGTAGAGTTTGGTGAACAGTGTTATGTAAGTACATGACTCCATGTGACCCAGGAGGGTAAGGCAAATCTAAGCCAATGTCTACCTGATTCATCAGGTTGCCTAGGGATTGGAAACTGTTGCTAGAGACACAAGCCCTTGCTCTGAGTCTAAGGTCAGACTAAGCTCTTAAGAAAGCTATAGTTTGGGTCTGAGCAAACTTGCATGTTTACAGAGATCTCCATGGATGTGGAACAGCCCTGGCTGAGTTGTGATGCTACTATAGAAAACACTTCCATAAAAACCCTGGATGTAGTTACTAGACTGAATGGGAATACTCTCTATTGACAGTGGTTAGGATCTAACACAAAACTGAAGAATCTTCTGTGGGAAGGGTGAAAATCCACATGAAAGTATGCATCTTTCATATCGAGAGCTGTGAACCACATTTTTTTCTAGGGACAGCATTATCAATGCCAGCGTAACCATGCAGAGTTTTAGCTTGTGATTAAAAAAACTGAGTTGCTGCAAATCGAGCATGGGTCTCCACTCTCCTCTTAGCAGAACTTTTAAAACTACTAACAATACTAACTACATATAAAACTTTGAAATATTTAGTGGAAAACGTTGAAAAGGATCAGTTCCAGACACTGGAGATTCCCACTCAGGCCATACGGCTGTAAGGAGGAACTGGAGAGGTGTTGGTCTGCACTGCTCCTTATACCTTTGCATGGAACACGAGGACAGAGGGGGCCCAGGCATGGACCAACAGATGCTACTTGCAAGAATTCTCAGGTCTCATGCATGTGGAGCGCATGCATACCCACAATACAATACACATAAGGACCAACACTCAAAGAAGAACTATGAATTACCATTCAATTATATTGAAATATGAGCACAGGGGCACCAAACCCATTCTCCCCCACCCAAACAGGCTGAACAGAAAATAGGAGTCCCTGCCAAGAAAATGGACAGGTTAGCTGATAGTGAGAATTCCTCTTCTAAAAAGATACAGAAAAGCACCCCAGATCCTCATTGTCCTCCACAAGCTCCAACTCTTCTCAGGTCCTAAGGCTGCGGAACATAACTAAACTAGAAAAGCAAGAGAGGATTTTAAGGCCATTAGAGCATATAATCTGACCTCTTGTATAACGCAGATTATAGAATTTCACCCAGTAGTCCTGTAATGAACCTAAAAAACAGTTACCTTTTCCATAACTGGTATTGTTCGAGATGTGTTGCTCATGTCTATTCCATAATAGGTGTGCGTGCTTGCCATGTGCACTGATGCCGGAAGCTTTTCCCCTATCAGTACCTGTAGGGGAGCGCCCTAGCAACCCCTGGAGTGGAGCCTCCATGATGTGGTATGAGGGGCACTGCGCGCTCCCCGCACCCTCAGTTCATTCTTGCCAGACAACTCCAACAGAGGGGAAGAAGGGTGGAATGTGGAATAGACATGAGCAACACATCTTGAAGAACATCAGTTACAGAAAAGATAACTTTTCTTCTTTGAGTGATTGCTCATGTGTATTCCACAATAAGTGATTCCAAGCTATCTGTTGGAGGTGGGAAGGAGTTCATAAACTCTCGGGATGGAGAATGGACCTGCCAAACCTGGCATCCTCCCTGGTCAGAGACAATTGCATAATGCAAGGTGAACATGTGAACTGAAGACCACGTGGCAGCCCTACAAATGTCCTGAATGGGGACATGAGCCAAAAGGGCAGCTGACGAGGCCTGCACCCTCGTTGAGTGCACTCTCAATTGGTGGCAGAGGGATTCCCACCAGGTCATAACAAATATGGATGCACGAGGTGATCCAGTTGGAGAGCCACTGAGTGGAGATAGGCCAACCTTTCATGTGCTCGAACAAGGCGATAAACAGTTGTGAGGACTTTCTGAATGGCTTAGTCTACACCAGGTAAAAAGCCAGAGCCTGTCTCACTTCCAGCATGTCGAGGTGGTGCTCCTCACTGGACGCATGAGGCTTGGGGCAGAGGACCAGCAGAAAAATGTCCTGACCCATATGATAGGCAGTGATTACCTTCAGGAGGAATGAAGTGTGTGGGTGGAGCTGGGTCTTATCTTTATGAAACACTGTGTACAGGGGCTTGGATTTCAGGGCCCTGAGTTCCGAGACCTGCCTAGCCGATGTGATCGCAACCAGGAAGGCCACCTTCCACGAGAGGTGTGACCAGGAGCATATGGCTAGCAGCATAAATGGGGGCCCCATGAGACGGACCACCACCAGGTTTAGGTCCCACTGCGGGACTGGGGACCAAGCATACGGGAAGAGACAATCCAACCTCTTAAGGAATCGGCCAGTCGTAGCATGGGAGAATACTGTTTGGCCCTGCACCGGCGGATGGAAGGCTGATATAGCCGCCAGGTGCATCTTGACTGACGAGGGCACCAGGCCCAGGGCTCTAAAGTGAAGGAGGTAGTCCAGAATAAACTGGATTGGGGTGGCCACCAGGGAAACGCCCCACTCATCCGCCCATCTGGAAAACCAAGACCACTTTGCCAAGTAGGCTCAGCGCATGGAGGGCTGCCTGCTTTCTAGGAGGCTGCTCTGAACCTCTTCTGAGCATGTCCTTTTCTCCCTACTTAACCATTGAGCAGCCACACCATGAGGTGGAGTGCTGCTAGGTTGGGGTGATGGAGGCAGCCCTGGTCCTGGGAGAGTGGGTCCAGGTGGGATGGCAACCGCCAAGCCCATGAGGGTCCCATCAGAAAGCCTTGTCCGTCTTTATCTTTTCCACGACCTTGCTGATCAGAGGGAACTGGGGAAAGGCACAGAGAAACTGGCTTGACCAAGATAGGAGAAAGGCATCGGAGATAGCGCCCCATCCCAGTCCCCCCTGGAGCAGAACTGGAGACAGCGATGGTTCTGCCAAGTAGCAAACAGGTCCACCTGGGGAGTTTCCCACACTTGGAAAAGTCTGTGCACCACCTCTGGGTGGAGAGACCACTCATGCTGAGAGGAGAAGTCCCTGCTCAAGTGATCCACCCACATGTTCCAGGTGCCCAGCAGATGGAAGGCCTGCAGGCAGATGTCGTGGGTTACACAACAGTCCCACAGCCTGAGGGGCTTTGCGGCAGAGGATCAGGCCCCGCCTTGCCTGTTGATGTTGCCACCGAGGCTGTGTTGTCTGTGAGGACCTGGAGGGCTGTGACCACCCAGCCCTCCAGGTGCGAGTGGAAGGCCAGGCATGCCAGCCGTACCGCCCTGAGCTCCTTGACATTTATGTAGAGGTTCAGATCCTGAGCCAACCACAGATCTTGGGTCTGAACGTTTCCCACATGGGCCCCCATCCCAGGTCTGACACATCAGACACCAGTTCCAGCGACGGGGCCCTGCCCCTGAATGGGTCCCCTTGGAGCATGTTTCTCGGGGAGGACCACCACTGTAGGGAGGTGATCACTGGCTCAGGCACTGTGAGGACTTTGTCCATCCTGTCCCTGGCCTGGGAGAACTCCAAGGCCAACCAGAGCTGGAGGGGCCTCATCCTGAGTCTGGCCTCATCCTGCACACTGACGTGTGACCCAAGAGCTAGAGGCACACTCTGGCTGTTGTCACCAGAAACTTTGTAACCGTGTTGATGAGCCCCTTCAGGGTCTCGAACCTGTCCAATGGGAGGGAGGCTCTGGCCGACGAGGCGTCCAGGACCGCCTTGATAAACTCTATGCGTTGGATTGGGACTAATGTGGACTTGTTTACCAACAGGCCCAAAGTGGTGCACGTGGACAGAAGGAGCTGTGCCCTCCTTCACCAGCGATTTGAACTCCTCCCTGTTGCATTCCTGGATGGAGTCCTCGAATTTAGGCACAGACTGAACTCATACCAGACCAGGAGACCCATAACTGGGAGCTTGAGAATGAATATATATTTTCCAAATGAGTCCAGCCTCCTTGAATCTTTATTTTTTGGTGTATGGGCTGGTTGGCCCCTGTGGTTGACCGACTCAACCACCAGGGAGTTAGGAGCAGGGTGGGTGTATAAGTATTCATGCCCCTTGGCAGGTACAAAATACTTGCATTCCACTCTCAGAGAAGGGGGCCAATAAGGCTGGGGTTTTCCACCGGGCATTTGAAATTTTCACCAACCCTTTGTGGAGAGGCAAGGCCACCCTGCCTGGTGCCGAGGAGGACAGTACATTAAACAGTGAGTCCGAGGGCTCCTCCATCTCCTCTGCTTGGAGGTGGAGGCTTGATGCCACCATTTTTAAGAGCTCACCTCTTGCGAGATGGAGGGAGGAGGAGCTGAAATCGCCTCATCCGGGGAGGCCGACGTGACACTTGGTGTGTCCACCAGCACCAGAGGGTCCACCATCTAGTCGGTCTCCAGGCACGGTGTCAAGAATGTACGTTTCACCAACTCCTTCCTCAGAGGTCTGGAGAAAGAGGCTGATGGTCTTTCTGAGGCCCTGTCCACCGAGCAAGCCCCCACTGGGTGCCATGGAGCCCACTAGTACCACTAGGCCCGGTGCCACTGCACCTGCTGTGGCACCAGCAGAGTTGGCTGTTCGGCCTAGCTGGCCTGGCCCATCAATGGATGACTACGAAGGGAGGCCGGGCTGACATATGACATACTAGAGTAGTGAGGAGTAGGAGAGAGGTGACTTTACTTCTGTCTACGGCACTGGTAAAACCAATATTGAAATATTGCCTAGTTCTGATGACCACATTTTAAAAATAATGTTGTAAAAATCTGAGATGTCTCTGGACCGGGACCGATGCCAACCATGGGACTGTGATCCCAACGTGGAGGACCAGTATCGTCGGTAACAGCTACTCCGCAATTGGCTCCAGCGGGCGGACCCACAATGGCGAGACGCCGGCGATCGACACTCGGGGCTGTGGAGTCAGTGCCGTGGTGGGGTCCTGGATTGGACAACGAACGGGAACGATGTCAACATTAATGCCATGACCGGCTGCGATAGCCTCTCTGAGATGAGGACCTTTGGCACTGTCTGCCTTGGTCCTGTCGGTGTTTGCTCCTGGAGGCGGAGCGGTGCCAGGAGTCTCGGTCAGATGAAACCCAACCAGACAGCCTGGTGGGTGTTGAGGGCGATCCATGTGGACTTTGCCCTGAGCGGCAAACGGCATTGGGAACGTTCCCTCCACCAAGACGGGTACCAAGCCGGGGGCGACCGTGGAGATCCCAGTATCGGCTTGCCTCTGGAGCACGGGGCCGACATCGGCAGTGCTCCCATTACTGGCATGGACATAACATCGCAGGCTGTCTGCGGGGTCTCCAGTGTGGAGGGCATCCGGACATCAGGGGAGACCTGCTTCCAATGGTCTGGGCTACTCTGCTTGACTTAAGTCGGAGGCCTAGAGGCTGATGAGGATTGAGGACTGCCCAACATGGGTCTAGCCTCTGTCTCGGGTTTACTCTGGTGCCATGGCAAAGAAGGCCTCTTCTTAGCCTTCTTGGCATCCCCTGTGGACGGGGAAGGTGCTGACTAGTCAGTGGCACTGAAGGGTCACTGCACACTGACACTGCAGTGCCCGGTGCTGACTCGGAGCTGTACACTGGAGCCAGGGTCAGTGCCAACTCCATCAGAATAGCCCGGAGCCTGATGTCCCTTTCTCTGTTGGTCCGAGGCTTAAACGACTTGTAAATCTTGCAGTGATCGCTGAGATGGGTTCCCCCAAACAGCGTAGGCAGTCCACGTGCGGATCACTCACTGGCATAGATCGGCTACAAGTGTTGCACAACTTAAAACCCGAGGCATGGGGCATACCCCAGCCTGGGCGCGCTAGCTAAACTAAACTACCTACCTACAGGTACCATACACTGGACGAACAAGCAGTTTTGGGGACAAGCTACAGCAAAGCTGGAGTAGAGCAGTTCTGAAGCACCTTCACTGGTGGCAAGGAGGAACTGAGGGTGGGGAGAGCATGCAGAACCCTATACCGTGCCATGGAGGTACCAGTCCAGGAGTCGCTAGGGGGCTCCCCTATAGGTACTGCTAGAGGAAAAACTTCCGACACCAGTGCATGCGGTGAGCGCACACACCTATTGTGAGCAATCACTTGAAGAATAACCTGTTTGCCTAAAGCATATCTTCCAGAAGCCATCCAAGTCTTGATCTGAAGACTTCGAGATGAGTATCTACCACTTTCCTTCATAGTTTGTTCCGATAGTTAATCACCCTCACATTTAAAGGTTGTGATTTCTAATTTGAATGGATCTGAAACTTCCAGCCATTGGTCCTCACGTCTTTCCCTGCTAAAGAGCCCTTTAGTAACCGCTATTTTCTTCCCATGAAAATAATTATACTCTATAGCCTTTTGATCTTTTTGATACGCTAAGCCAATTAAACTTAAGTCTCACTGTAAAGCTTTTTTTGGGGGGGGGGAGCGGGGAGGGAGGATTCTTTTCTGCACCATCTCAAACTTTTCAACATTATTTTTAAAATGTGGCCATCAGAACTAGACAATATTTCAATATTGGTTTTACCAGTGCCATAGACAGAAGTAGTCACCTCTCTCCTACTCCTCACTACTCTATTTATACACCCAAGAATTTCATTAGCCCAGGGGAAGGCAAACTTTTTGGCCCGAGGGCCACAATCGGGTATAGAAATTGTATGGCAGACTGTGAATGCTCACAAAATTGGGGTTGGGGTGCAGGACTGGGTGAGGGCTCCAGAGAGGGGCCAGAAATGAGTTCAGGATGTGGGAGGAGACTCCAGGTTGCGACAGGGGGATGAGGGCTCTAGCTGGAGGTACGGGCTCTGGGGTGGGGCTGAGGAGTTTGCAGTGTAGGAGGGTGCTCTGGGATCAAGGCATTTGAAAGGCGGGAGGGGGGAATCAGGGCTGGGGCAGGGAGGTGGACTCAAGGGTGCAAGCTCTGGGCAGCGCTTATGCTTCAGGTGGCTCCCGGAAGCAGCAGCATGTCTCCTCTCCAGCTCCTACGCAGAGGCATGGCCAGGCAGCTCTGCTGTATGCTGCCCCATCCACAGGCACCGCCCCTGCATCTCCCATTGGCCATGGTTCCTGGTCAGTGGGAGTTGTGGGGGTGGCAGCAGCATGCAGAGTGGAGCCCCCTGGCTTCCCCTACACATAAGACCCAGAGGGGGCCATGCTGCTACTTCCAGGAACTGTGCGGAGTGGCCCCAACCCTACTCCCCGAGTAGGGCAAGCCCCAGACCCTGCTCCCCAACGGGAGCTTGAAGACAAGATTAAAATAGCTAGCCCGTCGTAGTTTGCCCACTCCTTCATTAGCCCGTTTTGCTACATCATCATATTCAGAGCTCATATTGAGTTGCCTGTCCACTATGACCCCCTACTCTAGATTCTTTTTAGTCATTGCTGTCCAGCATACAGTCCGTTTCTGTAAGTATGACCTGCATTTTTGTTCCTAGCTATATGACCTTATATTTGATTGTATTAAAATATATTGTTTTAATGGGCCCAGATTACCAAGCAGTCCAGATCACTTTATGACTGCCCCATCATAATCATTTACAACTCTAATCTGTGTCATCCACAAGTTTTAATCAGCAATGATTTTATATTTACTTCTCAATCACTAATCAAAATACTGAACAGATCCCTGAGGAACCATCCTAGTAACACTCCCATTCAAGAATTACTTTTTAAGGTCTGTGAATTAGAGAGTTTTCAATCCATTTAACATGTGCATTTATACTGTACAGTGCTATTTTTAATCAGAATGTTGTGTACTAACTCAAAAGCCTTAGAAAACAAAGTATTTTACTTCTGTGCATTTATCTTTACCAACCAAATTCATAATCATCAAAAATTGAAATCTTTTTTATAATATAAACATACATAAAACTGTTGATTGACATTAACTGTATTCTTATCCTTTCATTATTTACTGAATCCCTGTCAGCTTTTCTGTTTTGGCTGTGATTGATGTCAGCACCGCTTGCCTGTAATTACGTGGGCCATCCTGCTTGCCCTTTTTAAATATTGGCACATTAGCACTCTGCTAGTCTTCTAGATTTTGCCCAGTATTCCAGGTTTTAATAAAAATTAACATCCTTAAGCAAGAGATCTCAGTCAACTCTTTTAGCACTTTTGGATGCAAGTTATTTGGGCATGCTGATTTTGAAATGTTAAACTTCTAGGGATAAACATCCCTCCCCAGTAACAAATGCAGGGGTGGATCCTTGTAAAAGCTCAGATACACTTATTTTATATTTTAAAGGAGTCAGAGAGCAGGCCAGAATTCTTGCCACCTGACAATTACGTACCTAAACCTACAGCTTTTCCATTCTGAAATGGATTAAAACCAGGAGGAGGGGAAAATGTGGCGATTTACATCTAAAAACCCTACTAAGTGAGAATGGCCAGCTTGTTGAGTCTCGTGTCTTTTCAGAGACGTTACTGAAGAAGTCTCAGCAGGCGGGGGGAGTAAGATGTCCTAGCTTGCCCTCCAGACTGACAAATTTAAGATCCTTGGTAATGAGCAGCTGTATATAAGAACTCCTCTTCTGCTGCTTCTCCTCTTAGCACTTCTTGGGTTTTTGGCTTGCTCTTCCATAATAAGAGGGACCAAACAGGAAGACGCTGTTCCTCTTGGGGGAACACAACCCTGACAAATTTTGTTTTCCCTAAGGAACAGGAGAGGGGATGGACAATATTTTGCTTACTGCTGCCCCAAAATAAGCTTTAGAAACTAGTATTTTAAAAAATAAAATAGGATTGTTGAACAGCCACTTGGTCTCCAGAGGCAGGGCCAAGCCCTATGGACAAGTCTTAATTGTTTCCTGTGCTTGAAGAAAGAGGCACCACCCCAATGTCTCAGATTGGGGGTCCAGAAAAAGCAATATTTATTTTCTCTGTTGATATACATGTTTCTTTCATCACTATTTTAATATTAAAGTATACAAGTAGCAACCGAATAACCAGATTGATGTTCCCCCTCAACGTCTGGATGTTCAATCTTGCAGTTGATCTTGTTTTATCCAATGAATAATGCAGAACAAAGATGCAGTCTAGTGCCTCTTCTTTCACAAGGAACCTGCCAGCCCAGAGAAATATTCCACGGGGTGGGTGGAAGTAGCCTATTGTGGAGTACAATGTGTTGCTGCTCTGGGCAGGGGCAACATCAAATCTGCAAATTTATCACTTAATGCTTGCTACTGACAACAGGGTATGCTCTAATTAGATTTGGAGGCAGAGGTGGGGTGGAAGCTGAGCACTTCCCCTATAACACACACTATGGCCCAAAGGAGGGTGTAGCACATGGGCTGGTATTAGCTGGGTTCACCTCCAAGCACATTCCTACACACTGTGGACAAATTCTGTTGCTTGCCCAAGCAGCACTTCCAACATTTTCTTCTGCCCAGAACTTGACACAGAACAGGATGGACTGCTGTTCCTCCCTCCCCCTCCACACTTTCCAAGCCCAGAGTTGTGCACTGAGCAATGCTCTTGCAATTGCTGAATTACATCAATAAAGCCTTCAACAGTGCAGGGAGTTGCTTTCTGAGAATGGAGTTACAATTTAAAATTAGTTAAAAATAGGCTTGTAGTTCACCTACAAATGATGTTTGTGAACGAATAATTGTTTGCTTTTGGGAAAAAGGGATGGAAGATTGCTAAATAAGAATCAGCAGAAATAATTCCATTTACCTTTTAAATGTTTATCTTCCTGTTGTAACCAGAAACCTCCTCTATCTGCCTATACACAGTAAACTGAAATAGCACCCAGGAGCATATAACAACAGAATAAAATATTGTTTTCTCCCAGTGATTAGGGTGTGTATAAGAGGATGATTGTCAAATATTGTTGATGCTACACACTTACAATGCAAGTTGACTTATGACTGTACTTTAGAAAAGCCAAATTTTCCCCCTCATGCACAGAATGAGAGCCCTTTGAATGCATCAATGGGCAGAGTTTGTCCCCAACCTTTTAGGCTTGTTTTATGAACTTATAATTATATTTGTATACTTCCTTTGAAAGTACTGTATTTGAACTTACACCAAGGTTGAAGATAAAAATCCTAACAGCCCTACTTAATCTATACTTCAATTAGATGACAAATTCTGAGGCTCCCTTATATCCTCAAGTGTTTACTCCAGTACTCGAAATTATTACACTTCACAAACCACTAATTACCAGCCCAATCAACCAGCCACTGAATAATGCAGCCAATTAATTTTCAGATAAAGCAAACATTTATCCCTTTTGACAAGGACATTTGTAAACTACTAGATACAAAAACACTTAAAATAGCGACCAATCTCAATAGACAATCCGGTTCATACTTTGGCATCTCTGCTCTGCATAAGAAATCAGAGACAAAGAAAGATGAACAATTTAAACCCATAAACTTCTCCAAAAATATACTGAATTAAGAGCTATATTCAAATCAGAAAAGGAACAAAATATTAGAGCACAAATGGTATAAACTAGATTTCCATTAGGCTTAATGTAGACTAGCTGTGCCTGTTCCTGATCCTGTGGGAGCACCTAGCAAAGGATGGCTCCTCTCCCTTACAACTAGCCAAGGAAACTCAGGAAATGTGGGAGGGGAGGGGTAGGGAAGGGAAGAAAAGTTGAAACCAACCACCAGTTACAGCTCTGGCTTCAGTAATGATGCAGACTGAAGCAGTCTGGGGACTGCTCCAACTTTTGCCAACTTACTGTGGTTCTCAAGGGATGATCTGCCATCTAAAATAGCTGGAGTCTTAATGTTCCAGCCACTTTCTTACCCCTCAAACCAGGTGGTTAGTTACAGAACGTGGAGAGAGATGTAGGATCCATCTGTGCCATATGCCCATGGGGGACAACCCCCCCAGTGAGTGGATATATGGATGGCTTCCACTACCTTTATGCCACCAGAACAGTGCAAAGAGCAGAAACATGGTAGAGAACTGATTGTAGTCCCTAGACTTTAAGAATAAAAAATACTATTTCAGTAAGTCCCAAAGGTTCGACAACACTGATCTATGGCAGCACAGTGAAGGGTTAAATGTTGATAGCAAAACATATAGATTTGAACTAACTGAATGAATTTTGGGTATGAAGGGACACCACTGGAAATAAAACTGTCATTAAGAAAAGTCTTTATGCTATCAGCAGATTCATGAACATCTTTGTTCCTGAGATTCTTACTGCACTGCCACATATCAAGTCAATGAGAAAGATTTAAATACCACTCCCCGAACACTTTGTAAATTGCATCAGAAACTGATGCAGAATTACACATTTTAGTTTGAAAAAACATACATTAAATCTCATTAACAATTGTCCAACTCCCATCCCTCGTACGTTATAAGTTCTAATTATTTTTGTTCTCAACAATGGCAGCTTAAACATCAGCATGTAGGTGCTGTAGGATGGCAATCAGAATTTAGTGTGGTTTATCAACGTATCAACAATCTAACAATGAGGCACTTAAGTTAAAAAAAGTTTAAATGTGAAGGAGCAGGTGGGCAACCATAGCAAAAACATCTGAAATAATATTCGGAGCCTCAAACTTTTCACCCATTTAAAAGATAAACAAGTTTTAAATACACAAGTTTTAAAAAATACACAGCATGTTTCTTTTCATAGATAGATAGATAGATAGATCTATAAAAAACACACACAAACCCTTAGGCCCAATCGTTCACCTGCATTTTGTGGTCTCAAATTTACGGCATGGAAGCCGCCGATTAAAACTGATAGTATCACCTGTCAGCAAAACCCTATTTTTCCCCAATACCATTTTTAAAAAATTGTTAAATGCATCTCTTCCATTACTAGTTCTTTCAGGTTGTGTATTTTCAATAGTGGTAGCACTGTACATTTTAAAAGCTGTACTAATTCAAGTTATTAATGTAATAATCATTTATTACTTCTGATGTTTGTAATGTCATCATTCACCACTATTTTCATAATGTACAGTAATATTTGCAAGTTTGTTACTGTTATATGAGATTTCATACAACATTAAAAGGTGTTTAAATCAGCTGTTTTTGAACGCACTTATATTGTAAGGCCCAGGTAGTAGCACACTGCAGCACCCATAATATTCAACATACTGCTATTAACCTGTTGCCATGTATTTAACTTTTTTTAAACTCTTGCTATATGTAGTAAAATACCAGTAAAGACAAAATTTTGCCCCTATAATGAGGCACATTTTGGCATCTGTGCTAAATGCTGCTGCATGGGCAGGCAAGTGCAAGTCAAAATATGAAAAGGAGAGTCATGATCTGACATTAGTAACTTTTTCATAGAAAAATATAAATATATTCCCTGAAATGTAGGACATAGAAAAGCCAGCATTCATCATGAATCCTAGCACTATTACCATAAAAAAAGCAAACTGGCTTTTCCTCTTAAGGTTATGTTCCACAATCTATGTAATCTAGACCTCTATCATCATCACCACCACCATCATCATCATATCTCACAGTCCTTCTACCCCCATTTCTAGTTCTTATTTTAGAACGTCGATTTGCTCTTTTATATTTGGTGTAGTCCACATCATCAGAGTCATTTTCTTGATTAAGTTTAGGGCGTTTTGTTCGCTGGGGCCTTCTGGATGGCTTAGATACATTTGAATTTGAAATTTTACCTTTTCTAATTACTTTAGTTTTTCTTTTTCTTTTCCTCATTTTTGTTTTTGCTGCATTCCTATAGCTACTGTTAATAGAATCAGTTTCAGATTCTACATTGGAAGAGCAATTTAAACTGGCACCAGGTCCAGATTTTCCAATCTTTGCAGTCCCAGAAGGATCAGTCTGCTGACACAAAGAACTTCTTCCATCTTCCTGCACTCCTGTTTCAGACTCTGTCTCCTTTACGGCACTCAAGAATTTTGCTTTTCTGAAAGATGTCTCAACCTTTTGACTTGCCACCTCCTTTGGTTTTTTACCTTTGCACTTGCCTGATTCAGAACCTGCCTCCCCCTCAGAGTTGCTCACTGCATGATGTTTGTGTACAAAAGGTGACTGGTCAGAAGTTTTCTTACTGCTCCCATCCTCTGACTTACGGCTTTTGGAGTCCTCCTCTGAAAAGTCTAGTGGGGAATTTTTCATTTTAAGAGACGCAGCACGGAGAGTTCTGTGTGGCTGCTTGTGGTTATTAATATGCCTGTTTTGTGTCATCTTTGTCTCTTTCTCAGATTCAGATTTTCCCCTTTCAGACTCTCTAATATATTTTCTTCTAGAAGCAGCTGAATTAGGCTGAGAGTATGTTTTCCTGTTAGTATGTTGCTCTTTTACTTTTTCATTTTCAGACTTGAAAGTGGCATCTACCTTAGAGATGTCCCTTAGCCTTTTCTTTGATGCAGCAGACACAGTCCGGTGAGGCAGTTTTCTGTTCTTTTTTTCAATGCACACACTTTCTGAGCTGGAGAGCTCTTCCTTTACATCATTCATCTTAATTTTATTAGCAGCCAAAGTAGCACTTCTGCATGGAATTTTTTTTCCAGTAACAGTTTTGGCATTTAATGTCTCACTAGAAAACGTTGTATATTTTTTGTAGTTATTCATATATGTCCTGCTCCTGAGCACTTTTGTATTTTGTCCAGTCTCCTCAGAGGTTGATTCTAAAAAATAAAGATTTAAAAAGTTCCTTTAAATAACTTACATTTCTATTAAAATCATATAGTTTACTTGGTACAAGCTTTACTACTAATGCTGAAATACAGCGAAATCAAAGAACAGGTTATGCACTTCTCAGCTATGTGCAGTTTACTTCAGGTAATTATTTAAAATAAGATCAACAATGGACATCTTTTTAACTTTCAACATTGTGCTTCTGTTTTGAGATAGAGGACAGGAAGCAACATTCTTTGCTCACAATGACAGTCAATCAAAAAATCACTACTTACCTTCAAGAAGGGGAATGATTTCCAGATTCTAAATACCTATGTGTAGTGTTAAAACTATCATTCTATTGCAAAGAAGTCTCTAAAAGAAATTACACACATTTATAAACCTGTAATAAATTTTTTTCTGCTAATGCAGAGACAGCCATTCAGAAAGCAAAGTACAAATTAAATTATATTACCAGAAGAATTTTGATAGTTTATGCAGTTGATAAATGAAGTAAAAATTTCTTCAAACCAGACCCGGACTGTAGAACTCACTCCCACAAGAGAAATGATCATAGGCCTTAACATTTTCAGAACTGAACGCATAACTCATTTCTTCAGAATAACTCTCCCTTAAATTCTTAACACACACACGGTCTTATAAACATGTAATTAGGGCCCTACCAAATTCACAGCCATGAAAAACACATTATGGACCATTAAATCTGGTCTTGTGTGCTTTTACCCTATACAATACAGATTTCACAGGGGAGACCAGCATTTCTCAAATTGGGAGTCCTGACCCAAAAGAGAGTTGCAGAGGGGTTGCAAGGTTATTGTAGGGAGGGTCACGGTATTGCCACCCTTACTTCTGTGCTGCCTTCAGAGTTAGGTGTCCGGAGAGTGCCAGCTGTCAGCCGGGCACCCAGCTCTGAAGACAGTGCCCCAGCAGCAGCACAGAAGGAAGGGTGGCACTGCCATACCATGCCACCCTTACTTTTGCACTGCTGCCTTCAGCACCGGGTTGCTGGAGAGTGGCAGCTTCTGGCTGAGGGCCCAGCTCCACAGGCAGCAGTGTAGAAGTAAGGGTGGCAATACTATACCATGCCATCCTTACTTTTGTGCTGCTGCTGGTGGTGGCTCTCTCCAGCTGCCCAGCTCTGAAGGTAGGGCTACTGCCAACAGCAGCACAGAATTAAGCATAGCAGTACTGTAACCTTCCCTACAATAACCTTGCTATACCCCCCCTCCCAACTCCTTTTTGGGTCAGGACCCCTGCAATGACAATACTGTGAAATTTCAGATTTAAATAGCTGAAATCATGAAATTTACAATCTTTAAAATTTTGAAATTGACCAAAATGGACCATGAATTTGGTAGGGCCCTACTCAATGCTATTTATTCTACAGGCTTTGAAGCAAGAAAGAAAAAATATTTCTCTATTTTCATACATGACAGGTACTCAGATACTACAGTGAAAGGGAACAGAAAGGACAAAAACCAAAAAAATCTTCCTTTTGACACACAAAACAGGCAGGGATAGGGGTGGAATGTGAAAAAATTGACAACAGAAAGTAAAAAACTAGTAAAGAAATGATACGAACTTAATTATGCTTAAAGTACTTGATAGTATCTAATGTTCTCTGACATGTCATGATGTGTCTGGTTTTAAAACCTAGTTTGATTTCTTTAGATATTAAAAGAATAATATATCCAGGAAATAGGTGGGGACTGTGCTGCACTGGTGGATTCCATGGTAGGATGGGATCACTGTTTATATTCATTTGATTTAATGAAATTCCATAAAACTGTATTAAGACTGTATATTTTATTACTGTAATTACAATACCACCTACAATCCAGAGATTGTAAACAGAAAAACTTTCAGAAAAAAAGCTTTTTAGGTTATCTGTATATTCCAAAGCACCAAATAAGGACAAACCCCTTTTTACCCTTCTCAGATTGTCAGAAATGTTCATTAATGCATTTGATATTGCTCTGTGGATTAATCTTTTTTAAAAAGTAAATATTTCTAATTTAGCCTTTGACCAGAAAGCATGTTATTACTAGAGCCCTGCAAATCCACGGATATTCGCTTTGCATCTGTGGAGATCCATATCCACAGACCATTTTTGCAGATCGTGGATCAGATGCAGATACAACTTTTGTATCTAGAGCTCTGCAAATCTGCAGATATCCACTATATTCGCAGACCATTTTTGTAGATTGGATATGGATACAAATTTTGTATCCATGCAGGGCTCTAGTGATTAGGTGCTTCATGCCTACCTTAATATTCTCTCTCACTCAGAATATCATAGAATATTCATAGTCTGGTGAACATACATTCTCAGTGTTTGTGTTCAAAACAACTTTATAAAAAATGATGAAAATTATATACAATAGCAAGGTTGACACTATAAATTTTGGTTTACTGTTTTTTCAAAATAATGTATTGGCAAATTTTCAATGTTCTGAAAAAATGAAATTTGAAAAAACACAAATGCATGGAAAGCACTACAGAAGTGCTAGGTGGTGATATTTTATTAATCTTAATCCACTTAATCAGAACATCTGCTGGACAATCTGTTGTCTTCATTAAGAACTCTTGAGTAACAGCATATACTATTTTTTATTAGTAAAGCCACTGCTGTAAGAGGAACTGCATAATCTGTTTGTGGACAAGCCCATTCAGGAGTTGAATGGGACGCATTGTCTACAATGAGACAGGGACTAAGATTGCTGTCTGCCTAGTGCCAGGAGCTGCACTGGTGGCAATATGTAGTGGCATGGAAAGAGTCGATATAACATAGCTGAACAGAAACTACTGAAGTTTTCACACACTTCATGTATCACAACCATAACAGGACTGAAAGCTATTTCAAAAGACACCCCAAAAATTGTGGATTTGGCAGAATTATCCTTAAGTATTGTTATTTAGTATTACTAGGCTTAATTAGTTCCGTGGGAGATGTCCCAATTAAATGTAAATTCCTCAAAAAAAGTCTCCCTTCACACAAAACCAATCAAAGGAGTAGATACATTAAACCTTGTGCAGTTGTTAGAATTACCATACATGGTGGTGCAGCCAGAACAAACAGAAATGCTTGCTATTGGAAGCATTGACCTAATAGTGCAAAGTGTAGTATCATTTGTGATGCTATGATTTTGGCTGTGCAGGCAGGTACTTTGAAGAACCAGAGAACAGAGTTTGCCTGAATCACCAATTTCATCCTGATAACTTGAAGTTCCCAAGAAAGAGTTAACTCTCTTCCAGTCTACAGCAGGACAGGTAGAGACTATAAAAATGTTGACACCTCTCCTCCACCCCATCACTGATCTGTGCACTCTAACAGTGATAAACTTGAAAACGTCCTTAATTCTCTGGTTTTGGAAAATTTGGAGCAAAGTGACTGAACAAAATCGCTGCAGCGCTTTGAAATGAATCATCATAAAACCTCATTCTACAGTGTCCAGTTACAGCTGGGTGAAATTTTTTTGGTAAACTGTAAAGTCAATGAAAAATGTTTTTTTCAGGGCACCTAAAATATGTGAATTTGGGTCAAATTAGGTTAAGTTTCAGCAGAAAAGAATGTAGCTTGTTCAGGGTGGAGCTGCAGACTAATTTAAACTATCACAATTATGACAGCCTTACATTTGTCATATTGGCTGCCTATTGAGGACCAGAATGGTTTAAAGCAGACACCCATCAACTTAAAAAAAATTACATTACTGTCTGAGTAATAACCCAAATTACTATAAATTAAAAATGGGAAATTTTATTTTCTCAAATTTTTCGTTTTAATTTGTGTATTTACAATAAAGTATTGTCGACGTTTAGTTTCACTTTTTCCCCTGCAAAGAAGAATAGTTTCTCCTGTATGTGTGGGATTTTCTACACAGCAATAGAGGAGATAAAAACATTTTAAAGACAGGAAAATTATAAAAGCACAGAAAAGACGGTTACTCACCTTTGTAACTGTTGTTCTTCGAGATGTGTTGCTCACATCCATTCCAGTTAGGTGTGCGCGCCGCGCGTGCACGTTCGTCGGAAACTTTTTTACCCTAGCAACTCCAGTGGGCCGGCAGGTCGCCCCCTAGAGTGGCGCCGCCATGGCGCTCTATATATACCCCTGCCGGCCCGCCCGCTCCTCAGTTCCTTCTTGCCGGCTACTCCGACAGTGGGGAAGGAGGGCGGGTGTGGAATGGATGTGAGCAACACATCTCGAAGAACAACAGTTACAAAGGTGAGTAACCGTCTTTTCTTCTTCGAGTGATTGCTCACATCCATTCCAGTTAGGTGACTCCCAAGCCATACCTAGGCGGTGGGGTCGGAGTGAGAAGTCGCGGCCCGGAGCACCGCAGTTCCGAAGGCCGCATCCTCCCTCGACTGCTGGACCAGGGCGTAGTGGGAAGCAAAGGTGTGGACCGATGACCAGGTCGCTGCCCGACAGATTTCCTGGATGGGCACACGGGCAAGGAAAGCCAGCGACGACGCCTGCGCCCTGGTAGAATGCGCAGTCACACGGCCCGTAGGGACATGGGCCAAGTCATAACAGGTCCTGATACAGGACGTAACCCAAGAGGATATCCTCTGGGAGGAGATAGGAAGACCTTTCATACGATCTGCTACCGCCACGAAAAGCTGGGGGGATTTTCGGAAGGGCTTAGTCCTGTCTATGTAGAACGCGAGAGCCCTACGGACATCCAGCGAGTGGAGCTGCTGCTCCCTGCCTGAGGAGTGAGGTTTTGGGAAAAAAACCGGAAGGAAAATCTCTTGGTTGACATGGAAGGCTGAGACCACCTTGGGCAGAAAAGCAGGGTGTGGTCTCAGCTGCACCTTGTCCTTGTGGAAGACCGTATATGGGGGGTCTACCACAAGAGCTCGGAGCTCCGACACCCGTCTAGCTGAGGTGACAGCCACTAGAAAGGCAGTTTTCCAAGAGAGGTAGAGCAGGGAGCAAGTAGCTAACGGCTCAAAGGGGGGCCCCATGAGTCGGGACAACACCAGGTTAAGATCCCAGGTGGGAGCAGGGGGACGGACGTTAGGGAATAAACGTTCCAGCCCTTTAAGGAATCTCGACACCGTCGGGTGAGAAAAAACGGAGCGACCGTCCGCACCCGGGTGAAAGGTGGAGATAGCAGCTAGGTGGACTCGCAACGACGATAAGGCCAGACCTTGCCCTTTGAGGGACAAAACGTAGTCTAATATTTCGGAAACCGAAACTTCCATAGGGCGGAGATTTCTCTCTACGCACCAACAGGAGAAGCGCTTCCATTTCGCTGAATACGTGGCTCTTGTGGACGGTTTCCTGCTGCTCAAGAGCACCTCTCTCACAGGCGTAGAGCAACGCAGCTCTGAGCCAGTCAGCCACGCAGGAGCCACGCCGCTAGGTGCAGCGACTGCAGGTCTGGGTGACAAAGGGTCCCGTGGTCCTGGGTAATCAGGTCCGGATGAAGGGGCAGGGGAACTGGGTCGGCTATGGCCAAGTCCAGCAGCATGGTGTACCAGTGCTGCCTGGGCCACGCCGGGGCTACCATGATCACGAGCGCCCTGTCCCTGCGCACCTTCAGGAGGACCTTGTGGACTAGAGGGAACGGGGGAAATGCATAGAACAGGTGGGTCGACCACCGGATGAGGAAGGCGTCCCCTATCGACCCCGGTTCCCTGCCCTGAAAGGAGCAGAACGCTGGGCACTTCCTGTTCCCCTTGGACGCAAAGAGGTCCACCCGGGGATAACCCCACCTCCGGAAAATGGAGAGAGCGACATCCGGGCGAAGGGACCACTCGTGCGACAGGAAGGATCTGCTCAGTCGATCTGCCAGAGTGTTCCGTACTCCAGGGAGGAAGGAAGCCCTGAGGTGAACGGAGTGGGCTACGCAAAAGTCCCAGAGACGTATCGCCTCGTGGCACAGGGAGGAGGACCTGGTGCCGCCCTGCTTGTTGATATAGTACATCGTTGTCGTGTTGTCTGTAAACACGGCGACACAACGACCCTGAAGCTGATGACAAAACGCTTGACAAGCAAGGCGGACCGCTCTCAACTCCCGTATGTTGATGTGGAGCCCCACCTCCTCCTGGGACCACAGGCCCTGTGTCCGCAGGGTCCCCAGGTGGGCCCCCCAGCCCAGATCTGAGGCATCCGTTGTCAGGGACACCGATGGCTGAGAGGGGTGAAAGGGAAGACCCGCACATAACACGGACTGGTCCAACCACCAGCCGAGAGAGTCCAAGACCTTCTGGGGGATTGTGACTAACATGTCTAAAGGTTGCCTTTGCGGCCTGTAACGGCTGATAAGCCACAGCTGGAGAGGCCTCATGTGGAGCCGAGCGTAGCCGGTCACAAAAGTGCACGCTGCCATGTGGCCTAACAGGGTTAGACATGTCCTTACTGACGTCAACGGGGCTGACCGCAAACGCTGAACGATCGCCGCCATGGTCTGGAACCGTTGCAGAGGCAGCGAGGCCCTGCCCATCGTGGCGTCCAAGACCGCCCCGATAAATTCCACCTTTTGCGTGGGCCTCAGAGTGGATTTGTCTGTGTTTATCAAGAGGCCCAGACTTGCAAATACGGCGGTGATCAGGCGGACATGGCTGCTGACCTGCTGCTCCGACGTGCCCCGAATCAACCAGTCGTCCAGATAAGGGAACACGTGGACACGGTTGCGTCGAAGATGCGCCACGACAACTGCCATGCATTTTGTAAACACCCTTGGGGCCGTGGACAGGCCGAAAGGGAGGACTGCAAACTGATAATGAAGAGCCCCCACAACGAAGCGGAGAAAGCGTCTGTGGCGCGGCCAAATGGCAATATGAAAATACGCGTCCTGCATGTCGAGGGCGGCGTACCAGTCTCCCGGATCCAGGGATGGAATAATGGTCCCCAGGGATACCATGCGGAACTTCAACTTCACGAGGTATTTGTTGAGTTCCCGCAGGTCTAGGATAGGCCTGAGGCCCCCCTTGGCCTTGGGGATCAGAAAGTAGCGGGAATAAAACCCCTTGCCTTTCTCGTTTTCCGGAACCGCCTCTATGGCTCCTTTGCTGAGGAGCGTCTGCACCTCCTGTCGAAGGAATTGCTCGTGAGAGGGGTCCCTGAAGAGGGACGAGGAAGGAGGGCGGGAAGGAGGAAACGAAACAAACTGCAGGCGGTATCCCGTCTGCACCAGGTTTAAGACCCAGCGGTCCGATGTTATTTGGGACCACGCCGGGAGGAAAAACGAAAGGCGGTTTGAAAACGGGGGGAAAGGATCCATAGGGGAAACTGCTACAGCGCCCTCGGGCGCACCTTCAAAATGAAGGCTTAGGACCAGGCGGGGGTTTCGAGGAGCCTTGGTTCTGCCCCCCTTGGTTCCCAGACTGCCTGCGCCTGCCGTTCCTGCCGCGGCGCCTGTAAGGGTCCTGCCGCTGGCGGAACTGGGAAAACGGCCTACGGTACGGCTGCTGCTGTGGCCTAAAGGGTCTACGCTGCGTCACGGGGGTGTGCATCCCGAGGGACCGCGCAATGACCCGGTTGTCCTTCAGACTCTTGAGTCTGGGGTCTGTCTTTTCCGAAAACAGGCCCTGGCCTTCGAAAGGAAGGTCCTGTATCGTGTGCTGGAGCTCTGGCGGAAGGCCGGAAACCTGCAGCCAGGAGATGCGACGCATCGTAACTCCCGACGCGAGGGTACGGGCAGCCGAGTCCGCAGCGTCCAAGGATGCTTGTAAGGCCGTGCGCGCGACCTTTTTGCCCTTGTCCAGGATGGCCGAAAACTCCTGGCGAGCATCCTGTGGCAGCAGCTCTTTAAATTTGTCCACTGCCACCCAGGAGTTAAAAGCGTACCTGCTCAGCAGGGCCTGCTGATTAGAGACCCTGAGCTGCAGGGCCCCAGCCGAATATACCTTACGGCCAAGGAGGTCCATCCGCCTGGCCTCTCTGGATTTGGGGGCCGGAGCCTCCTGGCCGTGACGCTCCCTATCGTTCACCGACTGCACCACCAGTGAACCGGGAGTCGGGTGAACGTGTAAGTATTCATACCCCTTGGAAGGGGCCATGTACTTTCTCTCGACTCCTTTCGCTGTCGGAGGGATGGAGGCCGGGGACTGCCAGATAGTATTGGCATTGGCCTGAATGGTCCGTACAAAGGGCAGGGCGACCCTGGTGGGAGCATCCGAAGAGAGGATGGTAACAATCGGGTCCTCTATCTCCGAGACCTCCTCTGCCTGCAGACTCAGGTTTTGGGCCAAGCGCCTGAGGAGGTCCTGGTGCGCCCTGAGATCCAGCGGGGGGGGACTGTTGGAGGAGGTACCCGCCACCGCCTCATCCGGGGAGGAGGATGAGGAGACCCCAGGCACGATAGTGTCCAACTGAGGGTCTTCCTCAGCCCTCGCCTCTACCTCCGGAGCCACAGCGGAGTCCTGCTGTTTGGACCCTTCCTCCGCCTCCGGGGAGGGAGGGGGGCGAGACAAGGAGGCTTCAGGGGCCCTACGCTCCGCATTCGCCGGTGTGGGAGGGAGCTGCTGGGGGCCCTGGGCCTGATGGTATGCCCAGGGTGTCCAGAATCCCCACTGTGGTGGGCCTTGGTCTTCCAGCGGCGGATCCCCGAAGAGCGCCGCCTGCCGGTCGGTGCCGAGCGCATACGCACTGTCCGCCTGTGAAGATACGGACGGCTGTCTCGAGGGCCACGGCGGGGCCGACCCCGGATGGTACGGGCCGGCGCGGGTCGGCACGGAGGATCGTCTCGGTGCCGGGGACCGGTGCCGGGAGTCGTATCGGTGCCGGGATCGGGACCGGGACCGGGATCTGTCACGGTGCCGGGATCCTGATCGGTACCGGGTGTCGCTTCGGTAGCGGGACCTGCCACCGGCTCGGTGCCGGGAGGTCGACCGGGACCTACCACCGGCTCGGCGCCGGGAGGTCGATCGAGACCGGGACCTGCCACCAGCTCGGTGCCGGGAGGTCGACCGGTGCGGCGAGTAGCGATGGGACCTGCTCCTGGAGTCGCGGTGCCGGTGACGCCGACTGGAGCTTGACCGCGACCGTCTGGAGGTCGACCGTTGCCGCGAGTGCGACCGGTGCCGCTGGGGGGAGCGGTGCCGGGACTGCGAGCGGCGTCGGGATCTGGAGCGCCCAAGACGTCGGGACTTAGATGGCGAAGGACTGTCTCTGGGCGGCGCCGACATCATGGGCTTGCCCCTGGACACGACCCGCACCGGAGGTACCGGGGGTGGCAGCCGAGTGGGCTCCGTCAGGGCAATAAGGTCCCGAGCCGAGGCGAAGGTCTCCGGTGTTGATGGGACCACTATCTCAACCCCAGATCTCATGGGGGAGCTCGGCGGCACCGGACTCAACGGACCCGCCGGGCCCGGAGTCAACGGTGCTGACGGTGCCGGCGGTGCCGCGGCCGATGTCGAGGCCGGGCGCTCAAGCCGGGTCTGCCTGGCCGGAGTAGCAGACTTCGACGGCCTAGGCTGTGATTCCGGTGCCGGAGAAGGTCGGTGCCGAGGAGTCTTCTCGGTGCCGGAGCGATCCGGTGCCGGTGCCGAGACCACGGTCCGCGAAGTCGACGGGTCAAGTGCCGCCTCCATTAGGAGAGTTCGGAGCCTCTGATCTCTCTCCTTTTTTGTCCTCGGCTTGAAAGCCTTACAGATGCGGCACCTGTCAGACCTGTGCGATTCCCCGAGGCACTTCAGGCACGCTTCGTGGGGATCGCTGGTGGGCATGGGCTTCTTGCAGGCCGCACACTGCTTGAAGCCCGGCGAAACAGGCATGAGCCTGGCGCCGGGTGCCGGGAAGGGCTAAGCCCCCGGCCAAGAACTATTTAACAACTATTGACTAAACTACTTACTTAACAACACTAATTAACAACTATATAGAACTAGAGATAAGCGATTGAAAACTAGGAGAGCTAGGGACGTGGAGGACAGCTATGCCGCGCTCCACAGTTCCAACGACCGACACGGCGGTAAGAAGGAACTGAGGAGCGGGCGGGCCGGCAGGGGTATATATAGAGCGCCATGGCGGCGCCACTCTAGGGGGCGACCTGCCGGCCCACTGGAGTTGCTAGGGTAAAAAAGTTTCCGACGAACGTGCACGCACGGCGCGCACACCTAACTGGAATGGATGTGAGCAATCACTCGAAGAAGAAATAGCAGTTGTCATGGGCAGATGTGGTGCCTAAGGATATCTGCAACTCACATTTGAAATTTACTAGTCAGTGTCTCTTTAAATCGGCTCTACTGGGTTTTGAAGGCCTTAAAGATGCTAGCTCTGAATACATTTTGATCCCACATCTTGAACTTTGTACTATGAGGCACGTGGTTTTACATACTACTCACAACACAGATCTTATCACATCCAAGATCAGCAGCTGATTATGCTTCAGCTGTGGTAAACCCCATGCAGCACAGAATTCTTTCCATCCCTTCTCATTTTATTAAGAACACCTTTGCTTTTCTAGAAGTTTCAGACCATTCATATTGCTCAACACATATCTTGTCTTTCAGTCTTTCCTGTAAAATTAGATGCCCCTGCTTCTATTTTAAGAGGGCAGTATTTTAATGCTTAAAGAGACACCAACTTACAAAAAAACCAACACTGTCAGCAATTTTACTGCACTTCAATGCTTTGGCTGCTGTATCTGGGGAATGAGGTGTGATGAGTACTATATAAAATATAATTATTCCACAAGAAGTATGGCCGCTAGACATCAAGAAAAAGCTAGACATCAAGAAGCTCTACGGATAAACTCTCTCTCAGATTAAAATCCTTCATAATTTAATATACTAATTAGTTGCATCCCTCAGGCTTGACAGTTAACACATGTGGCCCTCACTGCTGGAAAGGTTTTGCACCATTGATCCATTATTAGAAAAACTGTGTTTATCATTGCCAGTTTGATCTAGCTGTTAAAAACTGATTATTGCCTTGTAAAGAAAAAAATATTAAAAATAAACCGACACATTTTAACTCAGGAATTGTATATTTTTTTTGGAAGGATTAGCACTCTTTCATTAAGAGAGGAGACAATGATTCATATTTGAATTTTTGCTCTATTTAAGATATCAGAAAGTGGAAGACAAATCAACATTTTGAATCCAAGAACATAAAAGTACAATACATTGAGAGCTACAATTTAACCAGAGTGTGATGGAAAAAAAGGGATATAAACCAGAATTTCTTCAAGCTGCAGAAGATGACAGATATGTTAAAACATCCATCTTTCATACTGGCTGATCTATTCTGGCACTTTTCACATTTGTCATGGTTAACAACAGTCCCCACAAAAGTTTAAGAAAAAAAATCTTTAATTGATCACCTTTAAACAGATAGTATTTTGCAGCTATTTTTTTTCTTTTAAAAGGAAATACATCAAGTCCTATGTCAGGAAAATTTTACTTGGTGTTTATATCACTTCTCTTTCCTTCCTACCACAAAATATATACATTCAAATCGGATGTAATATTTTATATAAAAATTAGAGATTCCCTTTTACAATATTAAAAAAAACTCTTCAAAGACTTTGAAAAATAATTTTTCATGTCTCCAAAACTGGTAAGTTATATGCTGGATTCAAATATTTTCTACTTACAAAACAAGTTTCAGATAAGAGCCATTTAATACCAAAAAATTACCAAAGGGTGCTAAAAAAAAAAAGCCAATACTTTAAGAGTATTAACTGAATGGAAATAAGTATCTATGGCAATGCAGCTACATATAAAGTTTAATGGACAATCAAGAGCTCAGTGACTGTTTTGTTGCTGATCATCTACTGTACCCACCATTCTTATACATTTCATTGATCTAAGAAATCACTGTGTGTATTTGGCAGCAATTAAGTGTTTAAATCTTAGTAGGTCAAAAAATTTCTTGTGGGAAATTGCCAAGATAGCAGAATTAGTCACAAAACACCTTAAATGACTTTCTTCCTGAGATTCTCACCCCATGTAAACATATACCCATGTCACAAAAATGTATCAAAACTATCTGCCTAACAAGGCATACAATACACATTTTAAAGTGCAACAGAATCAGTTATATGGCAATCGAGAAAAATGTATGTCAGCTTGACAAAATTTTGGCAACATTTTGACAATTCTGTGTTAGAAACACAGTGATGACCCAACTCCATACCCCCCCCCCATATCTGGTAGTTCGAATAAATTATTTTGGTTGAAATTAATAACTGGAAAAGGGTAACTATAACATGAAGATTTTAACTTATTATAATGCAGTTGTTAAGGCAGGTCATCTTTCCTCAGCTGTCAAGTTAGAGGTGGAAAATAACCCAGGGCCTGATTTTTAACAGTGGTGTATACAGACAGTAACCCTCCAAGCCCAATCCCAGGCAAGTTGGGCAGAGTAGTTTAATGTATCTTTTGTGCTTTCATTCTTAATCATGTTTGGTGTCACGCCAAAAAAAAGTTTTTGGAAGCTGAATGAAGTAGTGCATGGCATGTTACTTTAAATTCAATAATTTTGTGACTAGAAAAAAGGGGAAGAGTACTGCAGGAATAAGACAACAGATAATTTATGCAAAGGTACAATATAGTCTAACAAAATATGAATATAAAATATTACATTCTTTCTTGTCCTTTATTCAGTTTAATATCTGGTGAATTATTGACCATTGCTAGCTACAGTATTATTTCATCCAGGATCTTAGAGTTACTATAAAGACATGCCTCAATTCCCCCTTCCCGCACTCCTATTCAACCTACTGATTGCTACATGAAGTTGAAAATATATGTAGGGTGCTAACCACGAGTAAAGCTACATATGTTCTGGCTTCAAAAAGGGCAGACCTCTCCAGGAAAAAGACTGGTACTTCTGCAGTATAGTTTAACAAAGCACTCTGCAAAAAGGAGATGAAAGAGAGAGGGATGATATTGTATTTTTTAGAAAAATATGTATATAAGTTTCATTCACTACAACTCCATATGCTAGATTCAATCCACTTTACTGGGGATTACAAGTCATGAGAATTCTCAAAGGCCTAGAACTAGTTGTAGTCCCTATGAGAATGGTATAGATACCTCCTATTACAATATAACCAAGAGTAAGTAAAAAAATAATACTCGCCCAATTGCTTCTGTTGCAATATTTATGGGAATTCTCTAAAGTAATGCTAGGGCACTTGGGATGTTCTTTCTGATAGTTACTTTTTGCAATCTTTTTTTTTTGGGAGGTTGCAGGGAGGGAAGGGGATATAAGGTAGTTAGAGCAGTTTTTGGGACTAGTGTGTATCTCCTTGACATCTCTGGAATACAGTAGTCACAAAAAGAGAATATGCAGACTGTAAAGAGTCTTTAAAGTTGGCTAAACTATGAAAGAAGAACCAATCTCCTAAAAGAGGAAGTTGTAGCTAGATACTCTAAATATGGCCCAGTGAATCCCAAAGTCCTTCTGATGAGCCGAGTTGTCAAAGAAAATTCCCAAACTGGAATTACATCTCAGTTGGCACATGGAAGTGCATATGAAAGAAAGAATGAGAAATGAAGAATAAACCCTTCAGAATAGGTTGAAACTGCAGAAGCAAAATTAGTTTTATGAGCATTTCTCTGAGACCATAACTTTGGACTACTCATTATTAACTGTCTGCCAATGAGAGGCTGCATAAAAGAAAAGTCACTCTTACGGTCCATCACAGAGATTAACACTGTGGTTATACACATGAAAAACCAGAATATCCCATGAAATTTGGAGAAACAGAGATATAGGGGACATCACTGTAACTGTTGGACACAAAGCTTTATCATCTTAAAAAATTAAACCAGTAGTAAGAAAAATGAGTGCATGCAGATACCAAATAAATACCAGAATATTGCTATCCTGGACACACAATGTTTTTCCCTTTTGAAAAAAGGTGCAAAACACTGTCATCAAAACAAAAATTAAAATAAATAATTTTGCAGATTCCAATTTACCTCATGGAAGCAACACCATATTAAAAAACAACACCTTTCAGTCAAATAATAAAAAAAAAAATTAAATTTAAATTAATGGCTCTTATGTATTCAACTGCATTAATAAAGCAAATCTGGAAAAATAAAAATAGTTATCTACTTTGTAAAGTAACTGTTACTTTACTCATGATGTCAAGATCAACAGGACTAATAATACTGATCATGTAACAGTAACCCAGTTTTATAAAGTCTTTAGAACAAGGAACAGGTGCTAGAACAGTCCACTTAAGAGATTTTGAAATCTCCAAAACTGTATGACATTGGTGCTGTGAGAGAAAATTGCCTATTAAAGTAATGCTCAATATTGTGCTAGCAACATATAGGCTAATGTTCAACAGGTTTTGAAAACTGTTACTCTGAGCAGTAACATTCCAGTCCAGACTGAAATACTGCCCCAAAATGAAACATTTTGGTATCAGCTGCTACATACTGCTACATGGGCCAGCAAATGCAAGCTGAAATACGACAAGGACAGTCACAGAATTATGTTTTCCACAGAAAAATATAAATGTTTTCCCTGAATCTCATGACAAAGAACATCATTCATCATGAATTCTAATGATATTACCGCAAAAGTGGAATAGATTTCCCTCCGTTATGTTCTGTAATCTCTCAGTTCGAACACACTGTCTAGACCTCTAGATCGTGATACCTTACAGTCTTTCTACCCTGTTTTCTAGTCCTGATTTTAGAGCGTTGAGGAGCTCTTGTATATTATGTGTAGTCCAAATCCTCCCAGTCATTATCATCCATATTAATCCTACGTCGCTTCCTCTGTCTAGACAATATTATAGATTTAGATGCATTAGCTTTAAAATTTTTACCTTTTCTAATGACTTTTGTTTTTCCTTTCCTTTTCCTTTTTTTTGTGTTTGTGGCATTGCTATAGTTACTGCTATTGGAATCAGTATCAAATCCTAAATTAGAAGAGCAATTGAAACTGGCATCAGGTCCAGATTTTGAGCTCCCTGCAGATCGAGAAGGTCCCATTCTCTCTGACACAGACCGTCTTCCATTCTCCCTCACTTCGGTTTCAGACTCTGCTCTGTTCTTCAAATCACTTAAGGCTTTTGCTTTCTTTAAAAGAGTTGCAGACTTCTGACTGGTCATCTTAATTCTTCTACCATTCCACCTGTCTGACAATGAATCTGCCTCATCCTCAGAGTTGCTCACGGCATGCTGTGTGTGTGCAGAAGTTGACTGGTCAGACACCTTTTGACTGCTCCCATCCTCTGACTTATGGCTTTTGGAGTCCTCCTCTGAGAAGTCTACTGTGGGATTTTTAATTTTAGGAGATGCAGCACAGACTGTCCTGTGTGGTTGTTTATGGCCATTGCTTTGCCTATTTTTTGGTGCCATTTTTGCACCTATTTCAGAATCTGAACTTTTATCTTCAGATTCACTAATATATTTTCTTCTAGCAGATGAACCAGCCTGCGAAAGCATTTTCCGCTTAATATACTGTTCTTTTAGTTCTTTTTCACTTTCAGACTTTAAACCTGTGTCATCTTCAAAGCCATCCAATAACAATTTCCTGGCTGCAGCAGAGGCACTGCGGTGGGGCAGTTTTCTGTTCTTGCTTCCAATGCCAACACTTTCTGAGCTGGAGAGCTCTTCCTCCACATCACTCATTAGTCTTAATTTACTGGCAGCCACAGTAGCACTTCTGCGTGGAATTCTTCTGCGACCATCATCTTTGTCATTCACTATTTTGTAAGCCCCCTTTGAATATTCTGAGTCACTCCCATATAACCTTTTCCTGGTAGCTCTTCCGCTATGTCCGTTCTCTTGAGAGAAAAACCCTGTAATATAAAAAATAAAAATGATTTAAATATTTGTTAAATTAAAAAAAATATAAGTGATAGATTTATGACAAATATTTTAAAACAGAACAATTTATATTATAGTACTAACAATGTACAAGCCCAAATAGTACTGGAGAACAGCTCACATGTATTTAATAAGGTGAAAAAAAATCTGTATTTTTATTTTATAATAGCAAGGGCAATTCAAACATATTACACATTATATTCAGTACAGCACAATTAGGGTTTTGGCCAACTATATTATCATTCCACCTATGATTTTTATGATTTCTGAATTACATGCCCCGAGAAGTCCATCTCCTCATCCCCATTTTAAGAATGCACCTGCAAGAAAAAATATTTGTTTTGTTGCAGTTTGGTTGATCTGTTCTTGGCACAAGACCAGATATGGGATAAGGCCATTCAAAGATGGTTTTCAAACACCTTTGCATTCCCCCAAACCTTGGGCCATCAAGGGTCTAAGTGAGTCCCTCGTGCATGGGCACAACTCCAGGCTGCTGCTCTTATTTCCGGCTCTCCATGGCTCCAAATGCCAGTCCAATAGCCAGGAATCGCTGGAGCATATCCTGGATATGTACCTTTCCCTCTGACAAACTGTGCTGTGGCAAAATAGGTGATGCTACAACAGTTTTAGGTCACCTGGATATGTGCTGAGATAAGGGTAATCCTTTTACTAACTTTGTTAAGCTGGTTGTATACTTGCTTTGACCCAGAGTGATGCAAAACCATCAGAGTGGATCAGAGCCCTAAAAAATTACCATATCGTCTGTGGCAACAGAAAGCTGTGGGTGACCACTGTATTAAGTCTGTTAAATAAAAGCCCCAAAATTAAAACAAAGGAATTAAGAAATGAATCTAAAAAGTAGAAAAAAATTCCATACTACTAGTATTCTGGAACTCCAAAAACTTGTTTTATTTAAATAAAAAAAATCCACAAAATGCCTAATTCAGATTTGTCGAGGAAGATGTAATGCTAAAGGGATACTATATCTGGTCAACTTCAGCCCAAACTTTGTTTTGCAAATATATGCTTTTACCAAACCTATAAGCAAAGGAAATATTTCCGTGTTTTAAAAAAACCCAGACGATTAAGTTGTTTTTGTAGCAATAATTATTTTACATTTACGAAAGATACTGTATGATTAGTTAGGAAGTGCTAGCTGACATCAGGGTCTGACTAAATTTTATAGAAAATGTGTTAAAGCAATATTAAGGCTGCCTATGAAGAACTCAGTCAGGACACTCCAAAATAAAGGTTAACTTTTTTCACAGGGCCCCCATCTTCCTTCAGTGAGCAGGTACAGTCTGCAGTGGACCAGGCAGGGATTCAACATTTATTTATAAAACTTACTTGTTAGAAACAAAAAGTAATAGTGTACACAATATAAAATGCTGACTGTCAACAAAAAAGATTCTCTATGCAAATACATTTAATTTAATTTAAAAATACAAGTTTTTAATATGTTTTTCTCAAACGAGTACACATCTCTGCCTCACTTGCTGCTGTACAGATATCCAACCTGCATATTGAGAGCTAAATATTATTTTATTCAAATTCATTTATACATATATTAATGTAAATTCAGATTAGAGTTAATTGATTTCAGCTGATTTATTCCTAATTTACACCACTGTAACTGCAAACACAATTTGAGCTAGAATACAGGAACCTGAAGGAAATCTATGGAAATAATAGTAAGTGATCATCAGGGATCCTAGTTAGTTTTCCCCATGATAAAAAAACAAAATTGTCCAATAAAAAACCAAAAATCTGTTTTTCAATGAGTAAAATGAAACGCTGAACTTTTTCCCTAACCACAATATACAGTGGAACCCCATTTATCTGTTCGAATTGGGGATGGGGCCAGATCAGATAATCTAAAATTTGGATAACCCAGAGACTGGGCAAAAAGCTTCAGCTGCGAGCCCCACTGCCTGGGGCTGACAACCAACAGCACCAGTTCGGTTAAGATGGAGAGCGGACAATGGAGGCTCACATAAATGGAGTTCTACATACATATGTTTTTATTTTTTCACAAAATGTAAAAACTAAAGATTCTCCGTAAAAACGGAAATTTCATGTTTTTCCTGTGGCAAAAGGATTTCTAAAATCCCTGGTGATCATAAAATTTAAATTATTTTTCTGAGGCAAATATACAAAATATCCACACGCAACCTTAAAACGTGACATATCTTGACTTGAGTGCTTCACTCTGCAATCTTTAAATTCTCTTATGTTTTCTTTAGGAAATATGCTAGAAAAAGGAAATAATTCAAATATGACTTTCATTATATGACTAGATACACAGCTTAGCCAGACTGCACAAAAATGCCTAACGTGAGAGCTAGTCTACAGAGTTTATACACCAAGTTGAACTGATGTAACTCCCTACTGTGAACACACTCATACTGATGTAAATGTGTTTTGCTTACAACTATAAATTTAGTTAAATTGAGGCAGAAGTTGTGTGTAGACAAGCCCTGATTTACAGTTTGCAAGAACTTTTGAACATCTCACTGAATGAAGCAGGGCTTCTCTGGAAACCACAGAAACCTTATTAAATATCCAAGATGACATAGGGGGCACCATATTACTTATTTCTCTTCAAAATGTTATGTGAATGCATTAACAACCCTTTTACTTTATATTTCCAGGAGTTATTTTTAAAAAGTATTGTTATTAAAAATGTATAATGCCTGCACATTTAAAAAAAAAAGTGATAATCTGAGCTAATCAGAACTTACTTACTTTAAAGTACACCTCCAACAGAAGACCCATGAGTAACATTGTGAAAAGCATCTAACTGAGAAAGTTTTTAGGTCAGTGAGGTGTTTTTGAAAATGTTACCCTATATCAGTGTTTCTCATTTTATCAGTCCATGGACTGGTGCGGATCCGTGAGATTTCCCTGACAGAGTTTAGGAGGCAGCAAACTGGTCCCTGGGATCAACAAGGGTGTGAAACACTGCCCTATAGCCATGCACAATTTCATAAGAAACGAAAATGGGCTTTCAGAAAGAAAACACTCAAGTAACCGTAACAGTGGCTGTGTGCTATATATACACTCCAGCTACAGCTGCTATGATAACATTCAAGAACATAATCTAGAATATACATATTTATTGATTCTTGAATGCACATGTTATCAAAGGCAATATCTCAGTCACCCATAACACTCCATATTCTACTAGTGAACTGTCCCCAGTGAAACCATTTGTAAACTTACTGGATGAAACTCAGACTTAAATATGTTCCACAAATGAAACATTTTGTCATCTGTGCTAAATATTGCAATGTGGACAGAAAATACAAGTTAAAAATGAACACTATAATAGTATATTTGCATTAATAGTTTCATATAAATATACTTCCAGAATAGTAAGACAAAACACTCAGCATTCCTCAAGAGATCTAGTGTCACGAGGAAGGGAAATAATTTTCCTCTGAAAAATTACATTGATCACTGCCCAATTTTAACAGCATACACCTTAATACTTCTATCTTTGTGGCACTTAACAATATTCCTACACAAGCTTCCTTCAGAATGTCAAGGAACTCATTTTGTGTAGTCCAAATCTTCCTAATAACCACCAATCCTACATTTTAATTTAGTCAACATCAGATTTAGATACATTAAGTTTTTAAACGTACCTTTTTTAGTGACTTCCCTTTTCCTCCTTTTTGTGTTTATGGCATCACTATAATGACTATTATTGGTATCAGTTTCAGATGCTAAATTAGAAGAGCAATTGAAACTAGCATCAAGTCCAGATTTTGAGCTCCCTGCAGTCCCAGAAGTTTCCATGCTCTCTGACACAGAGCTTCTTCCATTCTCCTTCACTTCTGTTTCAGACTCTGCTGTGTCCTCTAAGTCACTCAAGACTTTTGCTTTTTTGAAAGGAGCTGCAGACTTTTGTCTTGTCACCTTCTTGATTTTTCTACCATTCCACCTGCCTGACTCAGAATCTTCGTCATCCTCAGCGTTGCTCACTGCATGCTGTTTATGTGTAGAAGTTGACTGGCTGGACACTTTCTGACTGCTCCCATTCTCTGACTTATGACTTATGGAGTTGTCCTCTGAAAATTCTACTGTGGAATTTTTAATTTTAGGAGATGCAGCACAGACTGTCCTCGGTGGTGGTTTTTTGCTATTGCTTTGCCTATTTTTTTGTGCCATTCTTGTATTAGTTTCAGAATCTGAACTTCCATCTTCAGATTCACTAATATATTTTCTTCTAGCAGCAGACGAACCAGGTTGAGAAAGTTTTTTCTTCCTCGCATACTGTTCTTTTAGTTCTTTTTCACTTTCAGATTTTAAACCTGTCTCATCATCATCATCAGAGCCGTCCAGTAACAGTTTTCTGGCTGCAGCAGAAGCATTGCGGTGGGGCAGTTTTCTGTTCTTGCTTGCAATGCCAACACTTTCTGAACTGGAGATCTCTTCTTCCACATCACTCATCAGCCTTAATTTATTAGCAGCCACAGTAGCACTTCTGCGTGGAATTTTCCTGTGCCTACCAGTTTTGTTACTCAACAATTCACAAGCCACTGCTGAAGTATTTTCAGAGTCACTTCTATATAGCCTTTTCCTGGCAGTTTTTCTGATATTTCCATTCTCCTGAGAAACTGATCCTGTAAAATAAAAGAACTGCTGTCAATTTTAAATATAAGGACACCCATTTCTGTTAAATTTAATTTCCTGTAAAGTCAAATAAGTTCAACTCATAGGCACAAACTGAATTGAAGTACAAATGTAGTAGTAGCTGCAACTTACATGGAACATTTTATTTAACTAGAAAATAAAGGTAACACTCTCATTTTTCATAAATCTAGAAGATGAGCGTTCACTGTGACTTGAAGCTTGCTTTAATTGTATTTAAACTGTCATTACTAGTATCAATTGTATTTATTTTTTATAATTAAAAACAAGGGAGTTGCAAACCCTTCATCCTCACTGTTTGACTATCTCTTTGCCTTACTAGTAACTTCCTTCAGTATGGATTCCTTCAGTGCTAATGTTAATCATTTCACCAAAGGAGACTGTATGATTCTGAGAGAAGTCTTACTTTTACAGCAACAGTATCGGTACAAGTGCCATGTCACTATGCTAGCCTCAGTCACCTATTCAAGAGATGTTAATATACAGTTTTAACTTTTCCAAGTGTTATTAACATGAACTTAATTGCACCACATATATTTACCACTGGCCATGCATTTTCTTATGTTATTGGCCATTCACAGAAAATGCTGATTGAATCTTACCCATTTGCTTTCTTTGAGCTGCTCTATTTCTGGTTACCCTAAAGCTGCTGTTCTTTGCTCCGGATATACCATTGTGTAATACTGGGGATGCAAGAGCCATACAGCTTTCTTTACTTTCCTCTGAGCTACTTGAAGAAGAGGAGGAAGATCCTGATGAGGAGGCAGAGGAAGAAGCTGAAGAGCCTTCTATTTCACTTTCTGGTTAAAAAAAAAAAAGAATTTAGAATTCTAAGTAGGAACACAGCAAGTTAAAGACCTTGAAAATTAGTTAGTAGGTATAATTTGCTGTTTTACACTTTTCAGAATGTTTCTTACACATATCGCTTTCATATAATTAGTTTCACAGTGTATTGTTTATAGACAATGACAGGAAGGCATACATTATAGGTGGCACTGGTAGTACCACCTATACCGATAGCTGCCTTACATTTTCCGTTTTAAGACTGTTTTCAGTTGCTCATAACTTTGCCAAACTTTAAGTATGTGGGCTGAATTTTTTCATGCTGCATTGTCTGGTGGCATTTTCTCTTTCTTTAAGGTTCAGCTAAAAATGTTCAGCTATTTTCAAGGAAGGCTTTGCAATGTTAATAAAATTGTGGTGGCTTCTTCTTTCAAAGTTTAGCACCCTTATGCTTTGGAATAAGAATGTGATATGAGACGGGGTGGTCTTCATGCGTTTGTTGCATAGGCAACATTAATTCTGGCACTTCCTTTCATCTGAGTGCGTAACTTTGAAATCTTAATATTCTTTAAGCATAGTGCTGTGTGTGCGCAATAAACACGCGCGCAATGTTAAATATAAGTCATATTTATGTGTTAAATCAGAGGTAGGCAACCTATGGCACATATGCCGAAGGCGGCACGCAAGCTGATTTTCAGTGGCACTCACACGGCCCGGGTCCTGGCCACTGGTCCAGGGGGCTCTGCATTTTAATTTAATTTTAAATGAAGCTTTTAAAACATTTTTAAAACCTTGTTTACTTTACATACAACAATAGTTTAGTTATATATTAGACTTACAGAAAGAGACCTTCTAAAAACGTTAAAATGTATTACTGGCACGCGAAACCTTAAATTAGAGTGAATAAATGAAGACTCTGCACAGCACTTCTGAAAGATTGCCAACCCGTGTTATATAATGTGCTAACATGGCAAGTTCAAAGTGTTCATCACAAGCACTGTTCGCTAAGACTGCTGTTTGAGACTTCAAGGTTCCATTTTCACACTTAGCAGAAGATTTTTAAAGCAGCAAATGAGGATAGCTAACAGGACCATTTTTCTCCCTCACACCCCTCAACAAGCCATTTAGCTCTGTGATGACTCCTCACGTGAAACTGAATACAGGCTGAGTACTCAGTACACAAAGACTATCCAATAGGATTGAAAGATAGTGTACAAGTCTGCTTCTTTGGTTATAAATATATTTTTACTCATAAGTTTCCCCTTCTGCAGGCTTTTCACTAGTAAAAGCTGAAACTAAAGAAACTTATTGGGTTCCATACAACTTTAACACAGACGAATTCTATACTTAACATGCAAACAGCTGAAAACAAGATGTTCTTACAAAACATTCATAGTTATCAGAGACAAGATTTTCCTACAGAAGGCATTTTAAAAGGTTTGTATTTTTAGGAGTTATTTAGCTAGAATTTATGGGAATTATGGTTACTTTGCCTACAAAGGCAAAAAAAAATTAGCCAACATTTTATAGCTAAAGTTTAATATATAAGCAAACACAGCTTTTAAAACAGATTTTATTTCTCACCTGATGATAATGCAGTATGATTTGTTAAGGGCGTAGTTCTAGCTTTTCCATTTCTTTCACGTGATGATATGCAAGCAGAATCAGAAGATTCGCCAGAAGAACTGTGGGAATAGGTGCTAGCATTTATTTTATGGCTTGTAACACATCCTGCTCTGCTAGAGGTAGGTTGGGTAGAAGAATCTTCCTGCTCAGATTCAATTTTTGCTTGAGATTTTAAGGGTTTCTGCTTCACATTTCTAGCCATAAAAAGGAAATAGAAATAACTAATATTTGATGTAAGAGAGCAGAATATTTGGAAACGTGGATAAAAGGCAATAATTCCCATTGGGAAAAAAACTGTATTCAGTACCATTTCCAACTTGGTGAAAAGCGATTAAATTTGTGAATTAAAATATTAAATTTTATGATGTCTGCAGTTGTGGGACATTCACAACTCGGTAGTCGATGCTAAGTGCTCTTGGTAAAAGTGTAATTTACATACAGTGACAATATCTAATGATATCTAATCCATTTCCTGACAAACTACACATATTTACATAAATCTGTGGCTAATAGTGTCCCCCCCCCCGCCCCATTTTCCAAGTTGCAACAGCAGCCTTTGGATTTCTGATGTACCCTAGAATCCTCACTTATCAGTTGCAATAGGCATTTAAAAGGGCCATGTGTACCAATTATATCCTATGATAAACAGAGTCCCAAAGACACCAGCTAAGAGGTGCAACCTGGGAGAAAGATCCTGCTCTCTGAAATAAAATGTGAGTACACAGAAATATGAATACACAAAGTCTATAGTTTTCCACTGTAACGCAAATCTAGCCTGTATGAGTGCTGCACACAAGCCTGGGGTTCAGTTTGATTACTGGAGGAAAAGAGTGCTCTTCTGGTAGAGAAGTGGAAGAGAGAAGGGGCACTTGTTCGACACCAGAAATATTTCTTCTAATAAAGAAAATTAAAACATTAAAAAAGCCTGAATGGGAAATTTGTTACCTGATAAAGCCCTGAATTAACATATGTACTAGTCCTTTAAATCTTGAGTTCTTCAGTGTTTAGAATAAGGCATCCTTACACGCTTCGGCCACATATGCCACTAAGGTATCTTTGCAGGTATAGCTATACCGGAATAGTATACTGGCAAAGAGCTCCTACCACCAAAACTGTGCTTCTACTAGAATATTATTCTACCACACCTAAGCAAAAAACAGATTACATGGGTAAAAGTGCAATTTTGCCAGTATAACTGTGTGTACTACTAGGGGCTTCCTGATAGCACAACTATGTTGGTCAAGAATCACACCTCTTCAACTCCCTGGCCAACACAACTGTGCTGGCAGAAATCTTTAGTGTGTACTTGGCCTCAGCCAGAGAGGATTTTACACCTCTTGCACCTGTTCTACTTGTCTCAGAGACTTGCACATGAAACTATATCTCTTGGTTTATGGAACATTTCTTCCGTAGCTACCTTCTAGCAGACTTTTACCTGGGAGCATACTAAGTGTTCCTCCCCACCCTCTTTCATGGGTAAAGACATGGGGCAAGAATTAGATTGAAAAATCCACCACATATAGGAAAATCATCCAGAGATTTCTGGGGAGCCTGGCAGGAGGCCATTTTGTTTGCTCACATTAGAAAATACCCACCACTTTAGGATACTAAATGGTAACTTGGTTCCTTTGGTTCACAGACTCACTCAAATAAGATTTTTCTAATTATTAAGCCACAAATTCATAGAGCCAGAGATTCTTTTTGAGGGACAAGAAGCGCATGCTGTGGTCAAGATGTGTCTTGTAATTTGCAGAGACCTATCTGAAGCACTCCTTGAATTCTGCTGAAGAGGAAATGCTGTCTCAATAATCCTTTGAAACACTAATCCTTGGCTCAGTGAAGATCTGTGTGCTGGGAACAAGTCATACACAATTCCTCTTCAGATATGAATGAGACTGATGTTTCAGATAAAGCATTGCCCATTCTTCAATGTGTTTCTTTATTTCAGCCATACTTGCCTGCTATTTGGTGCAGGGAAGGGAGCAGATTGAGAATGTGAGGAATAGTCCCGTAACAAATCCTAATAAGCTCAGCACACCTGCCACTGCCCCACATATGCTCTACAGTTAAGATCTGAAAACCTAAGGTGGCTCACTACTTGCCAGAAACAGTAGGGAAATAAAGAGCTGTATTTGGCCAAGGTAGGTTGACCTTGCTTCTGTTGCCAGCAGCAGAATGGCTGGGTGCAACAGAAAGACATATCCAAGCAAACATGTTGCTAGGCAATGAGAGACTTTGCTTCTGGATAGTAAGCACAGGAGGGAAAATCAGATTTAAAAGGACTGGTGGAGAAGCAGCTGAAAATGATTTATAGGTGATAAATCCAGACTAATTACATTTGCATCAAATTACTACCACCACCAGGTTTGACCTTCATGGACTTCTTGCCACACCACCACATACACACAAAGTGTGGAAGAAAACATGGAGTTAATCATGTTGCATTAGTGATGTTGAAGTTTCTTTTCTTGGAAATTTTGGGTAAACCTCACCGTGAGCTACCAGCACCACATTATAATACATGTGCAATATAACTTCCTATTACATATACTTGGTTATAACAATTTATCCTTATTATGGCTAGCAACTTTTACTACCTTGTAATAGGTTATCATTTAAACCTTCCATCTTTCATATAATTTCAGTTAAAAGTTGGTTGTCTGGCTAAAACCAAAGAGATTAAAAATGGTTCTACTCCATATGCTCATAACTGTTTTGTAATCAATTTATTTTGCACTACACAAAGGACCTTCTTTGCAAGTCTTCACTGCTGAAAAAAAATTACACTAAATATTTCACTATAATTAACTATTTAACTAATAAATTAATCCTAGGAGATCATGCTGACATCTTACAAAACTGAATGCAACATGCATAATTTTTTACAATAGTGAAAATTCCCCAAATGCATTCATCTTTCTAAATCTATTTACCTGAGTGTTTTGTTAGGGTGCTGTACCATGCTATGACTTTGCAACCTCCTATTACATCTCTGGCTTCTTCTCAGTCTTTCATTGTGTTTTTGGCCAGTTTTAAAGTCTGAAACGATTCTTCTCATTTTTTCCTCAAATAGCGCTGATAATCTCAAAGTCATACTATAAATCTAAATAAAGAGATGTTAACTTTAAATTACAAAGTATCTTACGATACTTGTAAATTGAATGTTTTACAAAAAAGAATTTACTGAAGTGACCATCTGGAGAAAGTGACAAAATGACTCAGCATCTAGTCTTTGTCCAAACCCACCAGAAGGGTAGATTGCTCTGTTGCATTACTAACTAGCTACTGATAAAAGGCCCAACACTAAATGAAGCCTAGCCCAGCCTGACTACTATGAAAACATAGTGTACAAAAAGGTACCTTTGATCTTTTACTTGGAGTGTAAGATTTTGCATTGCTAAATATTAGTCTTATATCTTTGCATAGTTCCATTGGGTTGTCATAATTTCCAGCTTCCAGTGTCTCCTTCACTGTACCAAAGTCCATTGGAGTGTCTATAATATGTCTGTAGTCCTAGATAAAAGATATGGAGCAAAAAAGTTTCAGTAGCTTAAAAGGGCATACAGAAAATAAAGCAGAAGAATGTTGATGTGCTATTTTATTATTTCTATTAGCACAATAAGGACAGCTGAATAGTCTTAAGTCTTGAGCTGCAACCTCAGCAATTTAAACGCCCCAACCCCAGCAAAAGAGACTCAAGCTTTTAGGTTCAGATGACTTTGGTTCAGCCTCTGTTGCTGCTATCCCAACTGCTGGTACACACTACACCAGCTTTCATTTTTAAAAGTTTCCATCTTTTATGGTAGCAGAGAAACCTTGAAAATATAAACAAAGAGCACCTAATGCAGTGATGTCTGAGTCCACAGAGCTTAATAGCTTTGAGTGGGTAAACTGTCCCTATTCTTCTCAATGCAAGTTAGCTTAGATGCCCAATAATTATAACATTACATGTCAACATTAACTATTTCACCAACGATCAAAGCAGAGGGAAGATCATTGCATACATCTTTCACACTATTTATTCCAAGGGACTGTGTAAATTGGCAGATTTGAGTGTATGGGACAAGCTGAAGAGATACCTCTACTTACTTTCTCCAATTAAGAAGGGACTGAGCAGGGCCCAGCATGGCATTTGAGCCCCACCAAGGAGTCCAACAGAGCCCATGGGTGCATTTGACCCTCAATAAGGGAGAACCAAACTCAAGGACTGGAATCCAGACAACACAATTTATTGGAGTATTATCTCATTTTGTCATCTTAACTGGGCAGAGCTTGGAAGAGTAACACTACTTTCTTCTGAACCTTTGAGTATGACTGAACATTTATGTTACTTTAGCATGCAAAGACCCCAACCACGATTGGAGCCCAACTGCACAGAGTACTGAATAAACAGACAGTCCTTGCTACAGATATCTTACAATCTAAAATACATTAGAACAAAAACTATTAGGAAGATATAATATACAAGTAAATTAACAAGATGACTAGTGGAACACTTTGGTTCTTACAGGTTGTGTGATGTGTTTTTAATAGGGTCAGAGGAAGTATTAGGAAGAAATGAAGATTACTTACCTGTAACCTGAGTTTTTCGAGATGACTCCACATATTCCCACTTATGGGTACTCCGCTACCTCTTGGTTGAATCCTCTTCTAGCAGTAACAGATATAGGAATCTCATATCCCACCTCAGCCCCTCAGTATCCCAATGTATTCAGGGTGAGACTATAAAGGGGGCAAAGTACTCTTCCAACTTTAGGTCCTTCCACAGCTAAACCAGAGACATAATTACAAGGCCTCTGACAGAAAGGAGGAGGGTGGGAAGTGTGCATATGCAGACACATCTTGAAAAACTCTGGTTACAGGCAAGTAATATTCATTTCTTCTGTGAGTGGCTCTGCACATCCCTACTCATGGGAGAGGCTGGCAAAGAGTGCTGAGACTAACCTGGAGGTGGGGGACTTAATTGAATAAAAACAGAAGCACCACTTTCCCAACCCCAGAGCACATTGCTTGGTGAAAGAGCACTGAAGTTCAGGTTGCAGCTTGCAAATCAGTCTGAGACATCTGCTTCAGACAAGCAAAGAAAGCAGCCACAGCTCTAGTGGAATGTGGTTGAATCGAAGCAGCTACAGGAATTTTTGCTAGGGTTCAACACCCAGCAATACATTGCTTAATCCACCAGGAAATAGTCTGGAAAGAAACCACATGCCCATGTAGTTCCTGGCATATGAAACAATCCAGACATTTTATAAAAGCTCTTAGTTCTGTTCAAATAATAGGCAAATGCCCTTATGGCAGCCAATGTATGGAACACAGATCTTCTTTCACTAGAATGTAGTTTAGAGGGGAAAAAAAATGGTAAATTAACAGACTGATTAATGTGGAAGTCAAACACCAAATAATAAAATGAACATTTAGCCAATGGGGTGAAATGAGATTTCACCAACATGGTCAAAACCAAACTGAGGTCTAAGGAAAGGACAAGGTTTCTAACAGGATGCACATTAGATACACCTTTATAAAATTTTTAATTGAAGCAAGAACAAACAGGCATCTACCATCAACTAAAGCATGATACGTAGAGATGGCTGCCAAATGGACCTTTAACGATGAGTTACACTAGACAACTCTTAAGTACATTAAATAGTCCAGCCAATATTGAGAACCAGACCTCCTCTTCATCCATGCCTGAAATCTAGACCACTTTAGGTAGTAACAGTTTCTAAAGGACCATTATCTAGAGTTAACTAGTATGAACAGGTGAACATGACTGCTCAAGAGCAGACAAAGTACGACCATACACACTCAAGTGAAGGGACTGCAGGTCTGGGTTAAAAATCCTGCCCCCGACCCCTGGGACATGAGGTCTGGAGACAGAGAAAGGTATATGAAGACTCTACTGGGCAGTTGAAGGAGATCAGTAAACCACTGCTGATGTGGCCAAGAGTGGGCAATGAGTATTATCTTGTCTTATCCTAACACCTATCACCTTCTGTATGAAGGGAAAAAAATACCCCGCTCCCAGAACAACAGGAAAGCATCTGACACACAGACTGTTCCTACCCACTCTAGAATAGGGTTCTTTGGAACCTAGTTGCAAATAGGTTTACAGTTGGGTTGACCCCATCTGGAAAATATGGTCAACCACGTAATCTTTCAGGGACCTCATGTGCATCTGACAGCAGTCTCTGTTGAGACTATCCACAACTATGTTGCTTTCCCCAGCCAAATGTAGTGCCACAGGATACAGTTCATGGCAGCTACACCAATCCGACAGATTTATCACCTCTGCAAACAATGGGGCAGTATGATCATCCACTGCTTGTTAATATAACAACATGTCTGCAAAGTATCTGCACAACCTTTCCTGGCAGCTGATGGAGGAATGCTCTTAGAGCCAGATGAACTGTTCTTAGTTCCAGTATACTGATGTGCAGTGTTCTTTCCTGAGAAGACCAATGTCCTCAAACTGTTTAATGATTCAAGTATACCCCTCAAACATTGGGTGAGGCATCTGAAATGACTGTCCAAGATGGACCCGAAGAACTGAACTGCACACTTCAGAGCATGTTTGTCCTGCTTGCCCAACAGTCCAGAGAGACTATGATGTTCTGAAGTACAGTGATCATCAGCTAAAGGCTGTCTCAACTTTGACTGTAAGCCTGGGACCTGCCTCAGAGGTCTCATTTTTAAATTGGCAAACAAAGTCACATAGGTAGTGGCTGCCATAAAACCATGAGACTCAGGAAGAATCTCACCCTCTATGTGGGGCAACTTCAAATTCTTAACAGATACTACCTCATTTTGAGAGACCTGTCATCAGGTAGAAAAACTCATTACCCCTGAGTCCAATATGGGACCTATGAAAAGGATCCTTTGTGTAGGACAAAGGATTGACTTTCGGATGCTGAAAAGACTGAGGACTTGTCACATAGTTACCATGACCACACACAATGACTTTTGATAGCCAATCATTCATATAAGGGCAAACAAATATACCCTGCTTCCTCAGATACACCACCACCACCAGAGCGGCGCTTTGAAAATACCCTGGGTGCTGCAGAAAGGCCAAACAGAAGCATCCTGTACTGGGATTGGCGCCCAGCTACCACAAATCAAAGGTACTTTTGAGGTTTCTGAAACTGCAATATGAAAATTAGTGTCCTTTAGATTGAGAGTTGGGAATCAATCCAGGACTGACAGCAAGTGATTACTGAAGACAGGGTCAGCGTATGGAAATGAAAGTTCCATATGTGTTTGTTCAATTCCATCAAATCTAATATCAATCAGAACCCTCCCCATCCTTCTTTAGTACCCAAAAATATCAGGAGTAAAAACCATGATCCTTCAGGTAAGCAAGAATCTCCTTGACTGCTCCTAAAAAAGCAACTTCTCCACTTCTGTGAGAACTGCCTCATGAGAGGGGTCCCTGAAGAGGGACAGACTAGAGAGTTTGATGAAAGCAGCATTTTTTAATTGAATGCCATAGCCTTTTCTCATGATCTCTAAAACTCACTAGTTTGATGTTGTCTGCCTCCATTTGTGGATGAAATGGGGTAGCGCCTGTCTCCAAAGGAGGATGGAGAAAAAAGGTAGTTGGCTGGTCCTAGACTCTCTGACATCATGCCAAAACTGAGGGTTGGTGCTCCAGAATAAGGGGGCTGACAAGGAAGTGGCTATTTGGGTTTGGAACCTTGTTTGAAAGGTCTCTTTCTGTAACCGTTCTATGAGGCTTGTTGCTGGTAACTTGAGTCTCTGACTGGATGAAAAGTAGGTTGCTGAAGGCTGGGGGCATTGCTGCCTCTGTTATTGAAAGAAGGGCCAGGCCTCCTTTCAATGGGTGGGATTAATCCCTGAGACTGTGCTGTCAAACCTGCATCCCTCAGTATTTCTAGTAAATTGCCAGTCTTTATACTGAAAAGACTTTCCCCTTCAAAAGGGAAATCGTCCAAGCTTACTTCTGGTGTCCATAATTATATAAGAGGATCAAAGCCATGCATGCATCCTGATAGTCACAGCAGACCCAATTCTCTGGCAGCAGTCTGAGGCACTGAAGGAAACTCTGAGGGAATACCTGGCTACATTCTGACCCTACAATAAGATGGCATTAGCCAACCTTCTCCTGTCTTCAGTTACAGCCTGGAGAAGACAACATTCTCCCACAGAAAGAACTGGTCACAAGACATAACTGCCTGATAATTCACCATCCTAATACCAAGGGATGAGGAGAACACCTTTCTCCCCAATGAATCAATCTTCTTTCCCCTCTGTCACTCAAGGTGAAGTGTAGTTGTTCCAACCTTGCCTTGTTGCTGGCAGCAACTATTACCAGCAAGTTGTGCACAGGGTGGGTATGAAAATACAAGAACCTGTCAGAGGGCATCTGGTACAATTTGTCCACCTTCTTTAAGATAGACAGACAAGAGGTGGGATTGGACCACAGATTTGGCCGACTACAAAAACCCAGCCAGGATGGGGAGTGATATCTGACTCTTGGCAGAAGTACCGAGGATATAAAATACCAGATATGAAGTCTCTTCCACTGGTACCGCAGGGAGATTCAGAGTGGACAACATGCAATTCACCAAGTCCTAGAATTGGCATGTCCTCAGAAGGACAGGAGAATTAAGTTACTCCCACGTTCATCCAGTGACAAGTCAGACTTGAAGTCAGTTTCTAAATGCTTCTGTTGAAAGAAAAGGGTTTTCTCTTCATCATTGTTGTCCTCAGCAAGGGCATCAGGTATTACTGTCTGCAGTGTCAACAGATCCAGGAAAATCAGATCACAGGATCTCTGGCCTTTCAGATTCCTTGCAGATGAAACGTCGCCGCCAAATCCACAAGAAGAGTAACTAAAGAGGTCTTGGCGTGGTCATCAGTAAGACCCTGGGCCCTGTTACCCAGGGTTTTCAGAACCCAAAGCAGTGGTAACTTAAACTGTTTCACTTCAGGGGCTGTCAGGAATAAATCAATGCAAACACAGCAATTCTATCTGATAAAAGTTTAATACAAGTAAGCGTGTACTTATCTAAAACTACATACATATAAGCGCACACAGACATAAGCAATATGTTTAGAACAATCCAAATAATTACCTAAAATCTGAGATGCTATAATTTTCAGCAAGTCAGCAATGGCCCGTTGCTTCCCCATCAGGGAGTTTGGTATCAGAAAAGAGTTTAGTTTCAGAGAATTGCCCCCAAGTACACTCTATTATATAGTTTTTTTTACTAGACTAACTTACAAAACACACCGATCATAGTTACCCCCTACTGAGTCATCACCTCTTCTTACTTTAATATTAGGAATGTTTAAAGTAGTTTATTGGTCATAATAAAGTTCTATATCTAAGGTGCACAAATTCAAGATTCTCATCCACTTATTTTCTTCAGTCTCAATCTGTTGACTTTTTCTTCCCCTCCTTCCATTCTGATTAGTAAAAACTGCAAGACTCTGGTTGTGTTTGACCTTGCCTCCAGAAGCCCTGCTTGTTCAAATTAACCCTTAACTATGTGCTGTTCTATTTTATTAATTCATGACCACAATTAGCTTGATCAAAATCTGGTGTACACACACCTCTCAAATCTAGGGCAATAGCTCCAAGACTGCCAGTCTCCCTAACCACTGGGGGCCGGAAGGATGCCAACAGGAGACGGACCTAAGGATAGTCCAAACCTCAATACAGATCTCTATATTCTTCCTTTATCCTCCTCATGGAGAAGGTTCGGGTCTAGATCTGAGAAAGAACGTACCACGGATAGTAACAGATCTGGAGGGAGGAATGAGAATCCAGTCCTTTTTGGTAGACTTTGACGGAGACCTTAGAAGAGGGATCAGAAGATGATCCAAGAGAGGAACAACAATGGGATTTGTTTTCTTCCCAACTGGAGACAAAGATGATAATCCTGGAACTGAGGATACACACTTCCTTTTATGAGCTGTGCACTTCACACCTGGATCCAGGACATATATCAAACCTGAAAGGCAGACTTAGGTCGTTATAGTGACAGAACTTTCCAGAACTGAGAAAGTAGCCAGAACCGAAAGAGAAATTGAGTCAGAGAACAACAGTGGATCTGAAGATACACATGGGTGTGTCTCTTTTCTTACTGAAACTAGAGGTGGAACAGGACCCTGCTTTGGAACTGTGGCAGCCTTATCAGAATCAGACATGATGCATAGTTCTGATGCACAGGAACTGGCACTGCTAGAGTTGGCCATCTTGCTTCTATGCTGCTTCTTCCTCGGTGTCCCAAAATCTGAAACTCAAGGCAATGATGACCCTCATTCAGAGACAACAGGTACATACATCTTCCAGGATCTGGAAGAGGCAGCTGAACTGTTCCTGGTCCTGCTGCCACAGGGATTAGATCAAAGTCCAGCTGCTCTGAGGCACAACGTATGGAACGAACAAGCGCAGCCAAACTGTTCCTTAACCTTTCCTACAGAACTGAGGTGGTGGGATCTGATCAGACAGCCCTCAGTTCGAACATTATCACCTTGGGGGTTTGACTGGTGGAGCCACAGGAACTGATCCCAGTCCCAGCAGGAGCTGCAGCTTCTTGGAACCCTGTAGTAGAGTGGAACAGAGTGAGGCCACCAGGGTCAAGGCTGGCTCTTTAGACCTTTGAACCGACGTCAGAACAGATTCAGAGAGTTTAGCCTCAAGGGCTTCCTTAAGTAGTAGTAGTTTTAGGCTAGTCTTCCTGTCTTTGTGAGCACTGGGAAGAAGTGGGGTGAAAGTCTGGCATCCATGAAGAGGTTTAAGAAAGTAGTATTTAAAGTTAACAATCCAATGAAGTTAACGTACGCAAAAAAGTTCACACTTCTCAATCATCGTTTCATGATGTCTGCGAAAATCACTGCACTGGTTTACATTTGAAAGGTTTTCTTTGCAACCATAGGGGTTAGGAATTGACTATTTTTCAAATGAAAGCTCAGATTCTATAGAATATTAATGTCCTATGGTCCACAAATAAAAAAACAGGTCAGATTCAATTCATGGCTAAGCATTTGACAGTCCTGCCCATGAATCTCAAGTAAATTGTACATTTTTTTTAAAAAAAACCATTCATTAGAAGTAACTAATTTCAAGCAACACAAAATGATATACTAGTATGAGATAAGCAGTTCCAATTTCAGTAACAAACAAAATGACCTAGGAATTAAGAATACAGACAACGTGAATCTTTTCATAGATGTTTTCTTATCATAGGACATAGATACCTCGGCACATGGCAAGGCTAATTTGAGTCAACAGTTCTGGACTAGCTCCAAGAGCTCGCATCTATGAAGCAAACTTCATGAATGACAGTCATATTATGGTACAACTTCTGTACCAAAAGAGAGAAATAAGACAAACATTAAGTCACTTAAGATTTATGAAGGATAACTTACAGGATATTGATCCAAATCAACAGGTTGTCTAAAAGGCTCAGAATCTTCACACTGGAAAATTAAATTCACCAGTTCCATACATTGTTTCTTCCAGGTATTTTCATCATAGTTAATTTTCACGTTGTTTCGTCTCTTCATAACCCGTCTCTTAAAAAAAAATTATTGCCAGAAAAAAAACGAAGTTACAAAAATAATTCCAATTAGAATTTTAAACACACATTGCAGAAACTGCTGGATAAACTTCAAGAGTATCTTAGAAAAGAAAGAAAATTACTAGCAAAAACATACAAAAAGCATTCGACTTTTTGCATTTTTTGTAATTTCTTCTCTTCAATTTTTGATAACTGTTGAGTAAGAATTTTCCCCCCTTCAACCTAGCTTTTCTTATTGGCTGGCCTACAGGATCAAACTCAGTATTATATTTAAGTGCAACAGGGATGCAAAGGTGCTTTCTTTCTTGATCTCTGAAAATTCCTTTAGGAAAACTATTCCCAGTGATCAAAGGGGTTAAACTCACATCTTGTGTTTTTTCTAGCTGTTTTCTTGCTGAAAACACTGTCCTGTGTCCCTTAAGTATAAAACTTAAAGAAAAGACCTAAGACTTTGTTTCTTGAATAATTCCAACCGTTTACACTTTATGTTCATATACTCAGACTTCAAGGCTAAGATTTTGTCACAGATATTTTTGGTAAAAGTCATGGACAGGTCACCTGCAATAAAAAAAAAATTCATGGAAGCTGTGACCTGTCCATGACTTTTACTAAAAATATCTGATAAAATGGGTATCAGCAGGCACCACACCTCCTGCAGGGCAGCTGGGGCTCTGGGGGCCATCAGAGGCAGCAGGGATACCCCGCAGCTCCCCACTGCTACAGGCTGAAATCACAGAGATCACCAGAAAAGACGTTTACTCACCTTTGTAACTGTTGTTCTTCGAGATGTGTTGCTCATATCCATTCCAATTAGGTGTGCATGCACCGCGTGCACGTTCGCCAGAAGATTTTTACCCTAGCAACACTCGGTGAGTTGGCTGGGTCGCCCCCTAGAGTGGCGCCGGATATATACCCCTGCCAACCCAACAGCCCTTCAGTTACTTCTTGCTGGCTACTCGGACAGAGGGGAAGGAGGGCGGGTTTGGAATGGATATGAGCAACACATCTCGAAGAACAACAGTTACAAAGGTGAGTAACCGTCTTTTCTTCTTCGAGTGCTTGCTCATATCGATTCCAATTAGGTGACTCCCAAGCCTTACCTAGGGGGTGGGGTCGGACTGCGATGTCACAGAATGTAGAACTGCTGATCCAAATGCCGCATCATCTCTGGACTGTTGAACCAGAGCGTAATGTGAAGCAAAGATGTGGACCGAGGGCCAAGTAGCTGCTCAACATTTCTCCTGGATGCTCCAGGAAGGCGGCAAATGAAGCCTGAGCCCTGGTAGAATGTGCGGTGAGGTGGCTCAAGGGAACATGAGCCAACTCATAATAAGTACAGATGCACGCCATCACCCAAGATGAGATCCTCTGGGAGGAGACAGGTAGGCCCTTCATTCAGTCTGCTACCGCGATGAAGAGTTGGGGCGTTTTACGAAAGGGTTTTGTCCGCTAGATATAAAATGCGAGCGCTCTATGGATGTCTAGGGAGTTCAATTGTTCCCGTTGTGACGAGTGTGGCTTCAGGAAGAAGACTGGAATGAAGATATCCTGGTTGATATGAAAGGCCGATACCACTTTATGGAGGAAAGCCGGGTGTGGTCGCAACTGCACCTTGTCCCTGTGAACACAGTATACGGTGGGTCCACTGTGAGAGCCCTAAGCTCAGAGACTCGTCTGGCCAGCGTAATGGCTACGAGGAAAGCTGTCTTCCACAACAGGTATAGTAGCGAGCAGGTTGCTAACGGCTCGAAAGGGGCAGACATAAGTCTAGTTAGAACCAAGTTGTGGACCCAGGTTGGGGCCGGGCAGCATACTTGGGGGTATAGGCGGTCCAAGCCCTTGAGGAACCTAGAAACCATAGGGTGTGAGAACACGGAGCGGCCACTTTTCCCTGGGTGGAAGGTAGAGATGGCTGCCAAGTGCACCCTCAATAATGATATTGCTAGGCCCTGTTGTTTGAGAGACCAGAAGTAGTCCAAGATGGTGGGGATCGAGATCTCAGTGGGAGTAACATTATGCGCTTCGCACCAGCAGGAGCAACGCTTCCACTTGGCCAGATACATTGACCAAGTGGAAGGTTTCCTGCTACCCAGGAGTACTTGTTGTACTGAGGCAGAGCAATGTAACTCGGACTGGCTTAACCACGCAGCAGCCATGCTGTGAGGTGAAGGGACTGCAGATCTGGGTGGTGAAGTCTGCCATGGTCCTGAGTTATGAAGTCTGGGTGAAGAGGCAGGGTAATTGGGTTGGTTAGCGACAGGGCAAGCAGCATTGTGTACCATTGCTCCCTGGGCCACGCTGGAGCGATCATGATCAAGTGAGCTCTGTCCCTGCGGAGCTTTTCAGGACCCTGTGAACCAGCGGGAACGGTGGAAAGGCGTAAAGCAGTTGCCTCATCCACAGCATCAGGAAAGCATCCAAGATCGAGCCTGGGGAGAGGCCTTGGAAGGAGCAGAACATCTGGCATTTCTTGTTCTCGCGGGAAGCGAAGAGGTCTACACAGGGAAAGCCCCACTTCTGGAAAACAGAATGAATAACGTCCGGATGAATCGACCACTCGTGAGACAGGAGGGATCTGCTGAGTCGATCCGCCAGAGTGTTCCGAACCTCTGGGAGAAAAGACGCTACCAGGTCTATCAAGTGGACTATACAGAAGTCCCAGAGCTGGATGGCTTCCTGACAAAGGGGGGGGGGCATGTCCCTCCCTGCTTGTTTATGTAACACATGTCCGTTGTGTTGTCTGTGAACACTGAGACACAACGGCCTTGCAAATGCTTTTGAAACGCCTGGCACGCAAGGCGGACTGCTCTCAGCTCTCGGACATTTATGTGCAAGGCCAGCTGCTGAGATGACCAAAGGCTTTAAGTGTGAAGATGGCCGAGGTGAGCACCCAGCCGAGAGATGACGTGTCCGTTGTCAGGGACCTAGAAGGCTGAGGCGGGTGGAACGGCATCCCTGCACACACCAGGGAGGGCGTCAACCACCAGTTGAGAGAGCCTAGGATGCTCGGGGGAAACGTGACTATCAAGTCTATGGTGTCTCTGCCTGGGTGGTATACCGAGGTGAGCCAAGATTGGAGGGCACGGAGGCGTAGCCTGGCATGTTTGGTCACGAACATGCAGGCAGCCATGTGACCCAGGAGACCGAGACAAATGTGAGCCGAAGTTGTCGGGAAGCTCTGTAGGCCTCGGATAATTGTTACCATCACCTGAAACCGAGGCTGTGGTAAGCAAGCTCTGGCGAGACTGGAGTCCAGGATGGCCCCAATGAAGTCTGTCCTCTATGTGGGAACCAGAGTGGATTTCGCTGCATTGATTATCAGGTCTAGACTCATGAATAGGTCCTTGAGGATGTCCACATGATGGGTGACTTGTGCCTCGGAGGTCCCTCAAATGAGCCAATCATCGACATACGGAAAAATGTGTATCTGATATTGATGGAGGGAGGCGGCGACTACAGCCATGCACTCTGTGAATACTCTTGGGGCTGTAGAGAGGCCGAACGGAAGGAGCGTAAACTGGAAATGTTGATGGTTGGCTACAAACTGGAGGTACCGTCTGTGTGGAGGATAATGGCGATGTGAAAATACACGTCCTTCATATCGAGGGCAGCATACCAGACTCCAGGATCCAAGGATGGGATGATGGTCCCTAGGGATACCATGCGGAACTTCAACTTTATCATGAACTTGTTGAGTTCTTGCAGGTACCTCCCTTCGCCTTGGGGATTAGGAAACAGCAGGAGTAGAACCTCTTGCCCCTTTCGTCCTTTGGTACCTCCTCTATGGCTCCCATGGCAAGGAGCGTCCGCACCTCTTGTAAGAGGAGTTGCTCGTGAGAGGAGTCCCTGAAGAGGGATGAGGATGGGGGGTGGAAAGGGCGGGGGGGCGAAATAAACTGGAGATGGTATCCAAGTTCCACTGTATGTAGGACCCAACGATCCAAAGTTAGCTGGGACCATGTAGGGAGGAAAAAGGAGAGGCAGTTGTAAAAGGGAGGGAAAGGATCCTGGAAAGTAAACTGGTACGCTGTCCTCGGGTGCACCTTCAAAAGTTTGGCTTTGGCCTTGCAGGTGGCTTGGAGGGATCCTGATTTTGGCCCCCTTGGGGTCCCGACTGCCATCTATGACCGGCTCGACCACGCCTTCTGCCAAAGTTCTGCCTCTGTCCAGGCGGAGGGTAAGGGCGGTGAGGCTGGTGGCGGAAAGGCCGGCGCTGAGTCACCAGCATGTGCATGCCGAGAGAGTGCATAATGACCCTGTTGTCCTTCAGACTTTGCAGCCTAGGATCAGTCTTTTCAGAAAAGAGGCCTCGACCGTCAAAGGGCAAGTCCTGTATGGTATGCTGTAGTTCTGGCGGGAGGCCTGACACTTGAAGCCACGAAATGCATCTCATGGCAACTCCCGAGGCCAGAGTCCTGGCTGCGGAGTCTGCTGTATCCAGCGAGGCCTGGAGGGAAGTCCTCGCCAATTTCTTCTTCTCCTCCAAGAGGGCAGCAAACTCTTGATGGGAGTCTTGAGGGACTAACTCTGAACTTGCCCACCACCGCCCAGGTGTTGTAGTTGTAGTGGCTAAGCAGGGCTTGCTGGTTTGTCACCCGGAGTTGGAGGGCCCCTGCAGAGTATACCTTACTGCCCAGTAAGTCCATGCGCCTAGCCTCCTTCAATTTTGGAGCCGGAGCTTGCTGGCCATAGCGTTCCCTCTCATTGACAGACTGTACGACAAGGGAGCAGGGAGGAGGATGGACGTACAGGTACTCGTACCCCTTAGAGGGCACCATGTACTTGCGCTCAACTCCCCTGGCAGCGGGTGGAATAGAGGCTGGAGACTGCCAGATGGTATCAGCATTGGCCTGGATCGTCCAGATGAATGGTAAGGCAACTCTTGTGGGGGCGTCAGCTGACAGAATATCCACCACTGGGTCCTCTATCTCTGGTACCTCTTCTACCTGGAGATTCATATTGAGTGCCACATGTCTCAGGAGGTCCTGATGGGCCCTCAGGTCAATTGGAGGAGGGCCCGTGGAGGATGTCCTCGCCACCACCTCATCAGGAGAGGAGGAAGAGGAGAGGCCAGGGACAAGCGGGTCCTGTGTGGACTCTTGCTCTTGGATGACCTCTGGCTCCATTGGGATCTGGGAGTCTGGTGGCTGAACAGGCGCTTCCTCCGTACCAGTAGGAGGGGGGCGGCTGATAGTCGCCTCAGGCACCCGATGCTCCAATGGAGCTGAGTGAGATGGGACTGGAGGTACACCTTGGGCCTGGTGATACGCCCAAAGTGTCCAGAATGACCACTGATGGGGGCCTTGATCTTGGGCCTGGGTCTCCTGGAAGATTCTGGTGGGCACATCAGATTAACGGTCCTGTGCATAGGAACTGTCCACATGAGAGGACACCGATGCGTGTCGGGATCGCCAAGGAGGGGCTGAAAACCCCTGGGAAGAGTCTCCCTCTATGATTGATCTCGCTCTGTGCGGCACTGGGGATTGGGACCAGGAGCCATACTGGTACCGGGAATGAGATCGGGACCTACGACCGGAGCAGTGCCGGGAGGTTGACCGGGATCTCGAAGCTCGGCGTCTGGAGTGGCTGCAAGAGAGTCATGGTGCCTGCAGCGGTGCCGGGAGCTGGATCGGTGCCGAAAGTACCAGTCCAGCGAATGGGACGCTGATCAGTGCTGCGAGTGTGACTAGTACCAAAAAGAGGATCGGTGCCGGGACCGCGATTGGCGTCGGGACCGGGATCAGCAATGGGACCGAGAACGCCAGCGGGATCGTGAGCGGTGCCGCTCTGCGGTGCTGACAGAGGGTGGTCTCATCAAGGCCGGCTTGCCTACAGATTGTATGACCCGCACTGGCGGTGCCGGGGGTTGAGGCAGGGCAGACTCTGTCATCGTGATCAGCTTCCTCGCTGTGGAAAATGTCTCCAGCATGGAGGGAATAGTGAGCTCAACCATGGCTCTCGCCGGGGAGCTTTCAGGTACCGGACTCGATGGCCCTTGCGGGACCAGAATTGACGGTGCCAACATTGTCGGTGCCACAGCACGTGTAGATGCCAGGCAGTCCAATCTAGCTGGGTGCTCTGGCTGTGGTGCAGGTGGCATGGAAGCAGTGGAAGTCTTATGTCTCTTCACCCGCAGGGAGAGAGAACGGTGCCGAGCAGACACCGCTGCCGGCGATGGTCGGTGCCAAGAGGCCTTAGCAGTACCGGTGCGATCCAGTGCCGAAGAAGTGCTTCTGCCAGTGGATTGTCCAGCGCTTGGTGCTGAGGTTGGAGGAGTAAGAGCTGCCTCCATCAGGAGCTGTTTGAGACGAAAGTCTCGCTCCTTTTTCGTCCTTGGCTTTGAAGGCCTTGCAGATCTGGCACTTATCGGCGAGGTGGGATTCCCTGAGGCACTTAAGGCAGGAGTCGTGGGGATCTCCTGTTGCCATCAGCTTGTGACAGGCCGAGCATGGTTTGAAACCTGGTGAACCAGGCATGGGCCCCAGCACTGGGTGCGGGGAAGGGGCTAATCCCTGAACCCTGTTAACTATATACACTAACAATGTTATAAAAATGAATAAGAATTAACTGCAACTATAGAAATTTCAACTATATACACAAGAATAACGAGAGAACTATGAGTAGCTAGGGAAGTAGAGATCAGCTAAGCCGCGCTCCACTGTTCCAACGACCAACATGGGCGGTAAGAAGGAACTGAAGGGCCGTTGGGTCTGCAGGGGTATACATCCGGCGCCATGGCGGCTCCACTCTAGGTAGCGACCTAGCCGACCCACTGAGTGTTGCTAGAGTAAAAAATCTTCCGATGAACGTGCATGCGGCGCGTGCACACCTAACTGGAATCGATATGAGCAAGCACTTGAAGTAGTCAAGGATTCAGAGACTTCCGTGACCAAATTGTAGCTTTAACCCTGATCATCTAATCTAACCTCCTGTACACTGCAGCCCACAGAGCCTCACCTAACCACTCCTATAATAGGCACTTAACGTCTGGCTGAGTTACTGAAGGTCTCAAATCTTGATTTAAAGACTTCAAGTTACTGAAAATCCACCATTTACTCTAGTTCAAACCAGCAAGCAACCTGTATCCCATGCTGCAAAGGAAGGTGAAAAACCCGCAAGGTCTCCGCAAATCTGATCTGAGGGAAAATTCCTTCCTGACCCCAAACATGTTCACTGGTTACACCCTGAACATGTGAGTGAGACCCACCAGCCAGACACCTGGGAAAGAATTCTCTGTAGTAACAGAGCCATCTTCATCTTGTGTCCCATCTCCAGCTGTTGGAGATATCTGCTAGTAGCAGTTGCAGATGGACCATATAACATTTAGGCAACCTCATCATACCATCTCCTCCATGAACTTATCAAACTTGGTCTTCAAACAAGTTAGGTTTTTTACCCCCTAGTACTGCCTTGGAAGGCTATTGCAGAACTTCACTCCTCCGATGGTTGGAAATATTCGCCTAATTTCAAACCTAAACTTGTTGATGGCCAGTTCATAGCCATTTGTTCTTGTGCCAGCACTGGCCCTTATGTTAAATAACTCCTCTTCCTTTCTGGTGTTTATCCCTCTGATGTATTTAGAGAGAGCAATCATTTCTCCTCTTAGCATTCATTTTGTTAGCCTCAACAAGCCAAACTCCTTAAGTTTCCTGGTGCTCCTTTCCTTTTATCCTAGCACCCCTTCTCTGCACCTATTCCAGTTTGAATTCATCCTTCTTAAACATGGGAACCCAGAATTGCATATAAGACAGTTACTCACCTTTGTAACTGTTGTTCTTCGAGATGTGTTGCTCACATCCATTCCAGTTTGCGTGCACGCTCGTCGGAAACTTTTTTACCCTAGCAACTCCAGTGGGCCGGCAGGTCGCCCCCTAGAGTGGCGCCGCCATGGCGCTCGATATATACCCCTGCCGACCCACCCGCTCCTCAGTTCCTTCTTGCCGGCTACTCCGACAGTGGGGAAGGAGGGCGGGTGTGGAATGGATGTGAGCAACACATCTCGAAGAACAACAGTTACAAAGGTGAGTAACCGTCTTTTCTTCTTCGAGTGATTGCTCACATCCATTCCAGTTAGGTGAATCCCAAGCCATACCTAGGCGGTGGGGTTGGAGTGAGAAGTCGCGGCATGGAGCACTGCAGATCCGAAGGCCGCATCCTCTCTTGACTGCTGGACCAAGGCGTAGTGGGAAGCAAAGGTGTGGACCGATGACCAGGTCGCTGCCCGACAGATTTCCTGGATGGGCACACGGGCGAGGAAAGCCAGCGACGACGCCTGCGCCCTGGTAGAATGCGCAGTCACACGGCCCGTAGGGACGTGGGCCAAGTCATAGCAGGTCCTGATACAGGACGTTACCCATGAGGATAACCTCTGCGAGGAGATAGGAAGCCCCTTCATGCGGTCCGCTACTGCCACGAAAAGCTGGGGGGATTTGCGGAACGGTGTGGTCCTCTCCACGTAGAACGCGAGAGCCCTACGGACATCAAGCGAGTGGAGCTGTCGCTCCCTGCCTGAAGAGTGAGGTTTCGGGAGAGGATGGTGACGATAGGGTCCTCGATCTCAGAGACCTCCTCGGCTTGCAGGCTCAGATTCTGAGCTACTCGCCTAAGGAGGTCTTGGTGCGCCCTGAGATCCAGCGGAGAAGGGCTACTGGAGGAGGTGCCAGCCACCGCTTCGTCGGGGGAGGAGGATGAGGAGACCCCAGGCAAGAAAGTGTCCAGTGGGGGGTCCCCCTCAGCCCTCGCCTCTGTCTCAGGAGCAAGAGCAGGGTCTTGCTGCTTCGATCCTTCCTCTCCATCCGGGGAGGGAGGGGGGCGAGACAACGAAGCCTCTGGCACCCTGTGCTCCGCCGTTGCAGGCCTAGCAGGAATCTGTTGGGGGCCCTGGGCTTGATGGTATGCCCAGGGGGTCCAAAACCCCCACTGCTGCGGACCTTGGTCCTGTTGCGGAGGGTCCTGAAACAATGCCGCCTGCCTGTCGGTGCCCAGCGCATACACGCTGTCCGCTTGAGACGACACCGACGGCTGCCTAGAAGGCCATGGCGGGGCCGACCCCGGCTGATAAAGGTCTGCGCGGTTCGGCACCGAAGATGTTCTCGGTGCCGGGGATCGGTACCGGGAGTCATAGCAGCGCCGGGATCGGGACCGGGTTCTGTCTCGGTGCCGGGATCTGGATCGGTACCGGCCGCTGCTTTGGTGCCGGGATCGGGACTGGGACCTGCCACCGACGCGGTGCTGGGAGGTCGACCGGGACCGGGACCTGCCACCAGCTCGGTGCCGGGAGGTTGACCAGCGCGGTGAGTGACGGCGAGACTGGCTCCTCGAGTCACGGTGCCGGTATTGACGGCTGGAGTCAGACCGCGACCGTCTGGAGGTCGATCGGTGCCGCGAGTGCGACCGGTACCGCCGAGGGGAGCGGTGCCGGGACTGCGAGCGGCGGCGGGATCTCGAGCGACCGTGGCGTCGGGACCTGGATCGCGAGCGCGAGTCCCGAGACGGTGCCGTCATCATGGGTTTGCCCCTAGATGCTACCCGCACCGGAGGTACCGGGGGTGGTGGCTGAGTAGACTCAGTTAGGGCGATAAGGTCCCATGCCAAGGCGAAGGTCTCTGGAGTGGATGGGACCAATAGCTCAACCCCAGATCTTATGGGGGAGCTTGGCGGCACCGGACTCGACGGACCCACTGGGCCCGGAGTCGACGGTGCCGGTAGCGCCGTGGCCGATGTCGATGCTGGGCGCTCCATTCGGGTCTGCCTGGCTGGAGTAGCAGACGTTGACGGTCTCGCCTCTACACCCGGTGCCGGGGAAGGTCGGTGCCGGGGAGTCTTCCCGGTGCCGGTGCGATCCGGTGCCGGCGCCGAGATCACGGCCTGTGAAGCTGCCGGGTCAAGTGCCGCCTCCATTAGGAAAGTCCTGAGTCTCTGGTCTCTCTCCTTCTTTGTCCTGGGCTTAAAAGCCTTGCAAATGCGGCACTTGTCTGACCTGTGCGATTCCCCCAGGCACTTCAGACACTCGTCGTGGGGGTCGCTGGTTGGCATAGGCTTTTTACAGGCCGCACACTGCTTAAAACCCGGCGAACCAGGCATGAGCCCAGTGCCGGGAAGGGCTACAGCCCAGACCGGCGAACAACTATATACAATACAATACTATTTACACTACAACTAATTAACTAACTATACTTAACGACCTAACTAACAACTGTAATAATAACGGTAGTTAACAAGGAGAGCTAGGGACGTGGAGGACAGCTATGCCGCGCTCCACAGTTCCAACGACCGACACGCCGGTAAGAAGGAACTGAGGAGCGGGTGGATCGGCAGGGGTATATATCGAGCGCCATGGCGGCGCCACTCTAGGGGGCGACCTGCCGGCCCACTGGAGTTGCTAGGGTAAAAAAGTTTCTGACGAGTGTGCACGCACGGCGCGCACACCTAACTGGAATGGATGTGAGCAATCACTCGAAGAAGAACAATCACTTTACTGAAATCCAGTTAGAGTACATCTATTGCATTTCCTTTGTCTACAAAACCAGTTATCACAAAAAAAGAAATCAGTTTGATCTGGCAGGATCTACCTTTCGCAATACCATGTTTATTTTAAGCCAATTGTTTATCACTGTGCCTTTAACTACTTGCTCTTTCAAAACTTGTTTTCAGACCCTGCATATAATTAGGGTCAAACTAAGGGGCCTATAGTTTCCTGGATCACTTTATTCCCTTCTTAAATTAGGTATTATATTTTCAATTCTTCAGTTATTGAAGTCTGGTTTTATTGAAATCTGTTTTAATATCAGTTTTATCCATTGCATGTTCTGTATTATGACTTAATTACAGGAATAAGTAAAAAACCTTAAGAAATCTTTAAAAACTTGTATCTGATATTTGCAGTTATCACCAGGAAAGTAAGGAAAGACATTAATTACAAAAGGTAGCACACTCCACTAGGTTCTGCTACTTCACTACGGTTTTTGCTGACCACCTTTTTGTACCGGTAGGATTTCAATATTTATGGTAAGGACAGGACAACTTACTTTTACTCTTCTGTAAGAAGTTCTTGGAAGACATTTATCATCATCCTACAAAACAGACCACACACCACTTCAAAAATAATTCACAAGATAAAATAGGTAACAACTATTCAGACAAAGAAGCTGCCATTATAATTTATACTAAAATGAAAATAGTAAACATAGTACACCTCTACACTGATAATAACGCTGTCCTCAGGAGCCAAAAAAAAATCTTACCGCATTATAGGTGAAACCACGTTATACAGAACTTGCTCTGATCCAGAGTGTACAGCCTCGCCCTCTTCCCCCCCGAGCACTGCTTTACTGCATTATATCCAAATTCGTGTTATAACGGGTCACGTTATATCAGGGTAGAGGTGTATCTATTGTGATGGACATTATAGAAAACTGTCCAGTTATGCTAGGAGTTCCAACAGTTTCTGACAAGCAAAGAGGGAAACATCAAAGGAGATACCGCAGCCTTTAAGGCGGCCTCAAATTAGGAGTGACTTATTTAGGACCCTAAACACAAATCAGTACTCAACATTCCTGGCTCCAGCATCTTGTCCTAGACTCATGACTTTAAGGTCAGAAGAGACCATTATGATCTAGTCTTGACCTCCTGCACAATGCAGGCCACAGAATCTCACCCACCCACTCCTGTAACAAATCCCTAACCTATGTCTGAGTTACTGAAGTCCTCAATCATGGTTTGAAGACCTCAAGCTGCAGAGAATCCTCCAGCAAGTGACCCAGGCCCCATGCTGCAGAGGAAGGCGAAAAACCTCCAGGGCCCTGCCAATGGATGGATGATATTGGAATCCTTGATGCAAAGGCACCCAGAGTTAGGGTTTTCATTGATGCATCAGAGGGATGCTTGCACTCTCGGTACCTCTTATCAGATGCTTTTTATATAAAAAGGATACCTTACGACAAACCAGGGCTCAATACCACCAACTTTAAACACGAAAGGGCATGAGACTCTCAGTGTGTAGCAGATGAAAAAATCTTACAGCTTTTCAAGTTTTGCCTGTCTAGCTCAGAAGTTAAGACAACCAGGCATGAAAAGCCCACCAAAAGTAACTTTGGAGAAACACCGTTTTTCATGGTTTAAGTAATAAGTCATTTATGGACTGAATTTCAGAGTTTCCCTGGACTTAGTCCTTAGTGTGTTTCAGCATTTTGCTCAGGGAATTAAAAAAATGCTTGAAATGTTTTTTGGTAAAAGTAGTGTGCTATTTTTTATTAGGTGGCACTCCACCGAAAGCTGGCACTCCAAATGTACACATTCACTGTATGTATTGCTATCGACAGCTCATCACATTAAAATAAATGCATTAGACTACTATTCTCAAATACTGAAATGAATTTGTTAGTTTCATATTGCATAATCAAATGCAGTAATCAATAATCATTTTCTCTTTTTTAAATAAAGAAAGCAATTCAGAGCAGAAGTATGAATGTAATTATGTCAAATAGTAATGGCTCTCATCACATCTATAATTCTGTGTCCTGAACTCTTGGCACTATAATTTTTTAATTATACCATTTTTAAAAAAATTGGGATAAAAATGAAAGATACCCAGAGTTACATATAATTCAATGAATATTGTCTTCAGATGTAGTTATATATCCATATACTGCACATTTAATAACCGGTATGGAGTAACTAAGTCACACACATTTGGGGGAGGAGAACTATACTGCACTTGACAACAATGATTTATCTGTAAAATGTAAATAAATAATATTGCACATGGAGTGTACATGTAAATATCCACAACTCAACAATTATTGAAATACAGTTATGAAATATGGTATATCTACCTATACCAGATCCAAACATCCTCAAACTTTGGGGAAGTTCAAATAATAGACTGAGCCATTATATATATAGAAATTATGAATAAAATATGTATATGTAGTAGGTATATTTCTATAACCAGACATTTGTAATTGTGGCATGTTATATAAGTTTAAAAATATATTTTTTAATTAGTTTTGCTGCAGCTAGTAACTAGATTGACAGTACTTTATCACTGCTAATAAGCTCTTATTTGAATATTTGTTTAAACTAAAAACAGCAGCAACAACAACAAGAGTTTATTACCAGATCAGCAGCATCAAGAGAGTCCTGCTCATCTTCTGTTGTATTACTAAGCTCAAATATGTTTGTACACACCGGATTACTGTAAAATAGAATTAAAAGCTTTACTACATGAATAATGGAAAAACATGGTTACCACTTTCTAGACTTTAACACACATATGAATGCTGGAAAATAGTAATTTTCCAAGAGAATTTAAGGCTTGAAAAGGCATGCTTAAAGAACGTATTGTAAGCTCAGTAAACATGGCATTGGCAACATAATTTAATTAAAAGCTCCTTTTACCAATTTCAAATGATTTCTGCAGAATCGGACAGCTAATTCATATATTATAATATGCATTAATCTCAGCTTCTTAACTTTAGATTTATAACAACTTAGAATGTCTGGCTAGAAGTTTTTCCACTGAAAAGCAGGTGGCAGTGGTTGAGAAGGGAAGGGATATAAAATGTTCCGAATTCTCTATTTAGGAAAGAATTTAGTAAATGTTTAACAATTTCTCTCAGGTCAACTAAAGCATTTTAAGATTAAGGCCTTGTCATCAGTAGGACAAATGGTAACTTGCTTTGCTTGGAACATCTCCATGCTAGATGGTTTACAAGAACTAGTTTGTTGATAAGCCTTTGGATGAGGTCTTTAATTCTGGTCTAGATAAAACAGGAGGGCCTACAGGTTTTCTATAGTGTGAAAAATAATATAAAATCTGAAATGCACCAGATCAGGCAGACTGATTAAAAGAGCAGAGAATACTTGTGTGTGTGACAGACAGTAGTAAGGGTATGTCTACAGTACGGGATTATTCCAATTTTACAAAAACTGATTTTTGGAAACAGATTGTATAAAGTCGAGTGCACGTGGCCACACTAAGCACATTAATTTGGAGGTGTGCGTCCATGTACCGAGGCTAGCATCAACTTCTGGAGCATTGCACTGTGGCAAGCTATCCCATAGTTCCCGCAGTCTCCCCCGCCTATTGGAATTCTGGGTTGAGATCCCAATGCCTGATGGGGCCAAAAATTTGTTGTGGGGCATTATGGGTAAATGTCATCAGTCAATCCTCCCTCCGTGAAAGCAACAGCAGACAATCATTTCACACACTTTTCCCTGGATTGCCCAGGCAGACGTCATAGCATGGCAATCATGGAGCCCGTTCAGCCTTTTTTCACGGTCACTGTATGTCTACTGGATGATGCTGACAGATGCGGTACTGCAGTGCTACACAACAGCATCCCCTTGCCTTTGCAAGTTAGCAAAGACAGTTACCAGCCCTACTGTACCATCTGCTGCTGTCATGGGTGCTCCTGGCCAGCCTCGGTGAGGTCGGTCAGGGGCACCTGGACAAAAACGAGAATGACTCCCCAAGTCATCCTCTTCTTTAAGTTTTGTCTAATGGAGAGTCAGTCCTGCCTAGAATATCAGGCAAGCCTACTAAAGAACCAGAGAAGCAAATGGCCACTTTGGGTCAGAGCCCCAGACATCCCACAGAAACGATGAGTTGCATGCCATTCTAGGCATTGCCCCTGCAACAACCCCACCCATTGCTTCCCTCCTCCCCTACCCCTCTTGGGCTACCGTGGTAGTTATCCCCCCATTTGTGTGATGAAGTAATAAAGAATGCATGAATAAGAAACTGACTTTATTGGCTCTGCAAGCAGAGATCAAAGGGGGGAAGAGGAGGGCGGCTGGCTTACAGCGAAGTAGAGTGAACCACCATTCTGCACTTGCTCAGCCTATAGCCGAAAATGGGAATCTGTGACAACCACTAGGATAGAAACTCAGGCAGGACTGAACCTCCATTTGTGTGTGGGCCTTTGGTTGACACTGGTAAAATACAGAATGTCTCAGGATATGTATGTTGGGAGACAGTTCTAAACGGCAGCTTAATTTTTTTATTTGTAGCAAAATGTAGAGGTCTAAGTATCTGACTGTGAGCCCTGGTGGCAAGGGGTAGGCGTGACCACGCGGTGCTGCTGACTGGGAGAGCAGCCTGAGGCAGAAGCCTCCAGCTGGCATGATATTCCAGTCAGGAGTGAATCTCTATTAGACAAAACTTAAAGAAGAGAATGACCGGGAGTCATTCCCATTTTTGCCTAGGCACCCCTGGCCGACCTCACCGAGGCCAGCCGGGAGCACTCATGGGACGATGACGACAGATACCAGTCCTACTGTACCGTCTGCTGTCCACAAGGCAAGGCAAGGCAAGGGGACACTGCTGTGTAGTGCTGCAGCACCGCGTCTGCCAACAGCAACCAGTAGACATATGGTGACATTGAATAAAGGTGAAACAATTTTTTCCCCTTTGCTTTCATGGGGAGGGGGAGGGCACTGCCTGACAACATATACCCTGAACCACCCACGACAATGTTTTTGACCCTTCAGGCTTTGGGAGCTCAACCAAGAATTCAAATGGTTTTCAGAGACAGCGGGAACTGTGGGACAGCTACAGTCATCAGTCGCCCCTCCCTCCGTGAGCGTCCATTTCATTCTTTTGCTTTCTGGTATGCTTGTCTCAGCCCCTTAAGTTTCACGCAGCACTGTGTTGAGTCCATGTTGTGGCCTCTGTCCACCATGGCCTTGGAGATTTTTTCAAATGTTTTGGCATTTTATCTTTTGGAATAGAGTTCTGATAGAACAGATTCATCTCCCTATATAGAGATCAGATTCAGAATCTCCGGTATGGTCCATGCTGGAGCTCTTCTTTGATTCTGGGACTGCATGGTCACCTGTGCTGATCAGTGCTCCACGCTGGGCAAACAGGAAATTAAATTCAAATGTTTGAGGGGCTTTTCCTGTCTACCTGGCCAGTGCATCCGAGTTCGGATTGCTGTCCAGGGAGGTCACAATGGTGCACTGTGGGACACTGTCGAATTGTGGCCACACTAACCCTAATTTGAAATGGCAATATCGGTTTCAGTGCTACTCCTCTCGTCGGGGAGGAGTACAGAAATATATTTTAAGAGCCTTTTATATCAAAGTAAAAGGCTTCGTTGTGTGGATGGGTGCAGGGTTAATTCGATTTAACGCTGCTAAATTCGACATAAACTCGTAGTGTCAACCAGGCCTAAAGCTGACTTACCTCTAAATGGCTAACAAAACTATATTCAGGGTAGATGGTGTATGGGGATGAGCAGAAACCTCTGCTTGCAGCTAAAAGTTTTCTCATGAACAAGTTCTATAGAAAGATCTCTCTCAAATCCTGAATAATAAATGCTGATTAAATTGGAGTGCTAAAAATGTCCCTTTGCTAGACAAATCAAGATGCTTCAAAGTTAGTTTGATAAATAGTTTAGGAAATATTTAGAACTTGAAAGTTTTTAAAGGTTTCAGCTATTCTTCATTGCAAAAAAAAAAAAAAAATACAGAGTCAGCAAAAATTGAGAGAAATTCAAGAGCTATCTCCAACCCAGGTAAATGAAATATGTATACAATTATATTCAGACTGAAATATGACTTACTCAATGAACTTTAACAGCTGTTTAGTGATCTTCTTAGCAGATCGAGCAATAGCACTCTGAGGTTCATTGAAGGTGCTGGCATTACTTTCAATACACCTGACTTCCCACACCAGTGCAGAGATCCTCCTTTAAAATTATAAAACAAATTAACATTATTTAATACTAAAAAGGAGTATAGAAAAAAAATAGTTCAGTAAATATCTGTCCCTATTAGGTCTATTATACTAAACTGGCAATCCTTTAGTATCAAACCCCAGCTTAATCTCATTTAAAACAATTCATATGGAAAACAGCAAAAAGTATTCAGGGTTAGCCAGAGAAGTCTCAGCTGTAGGGCGAAGGGGAGGGAGACCTCAATATTGATGCAAAAATGATATTAATAAAGTATTTTAAGTAGTTACCAATTTGTTTGTACCTCTACTGAATATTAAGGTATAGTTACAAGAATGTTACATCCAGGATGATTGAAAAAATAATATATATGTTTGGCTAATTATGTTACAAAATGTTGAAGCTAATCCAAGGAATTCCAGAGGGTTTCTGCTTTGATCTCCCAAGGATAAGCAAACATTAAGTAAACAAACCATGTAAATACTTTTAGGAAGACACCTGATTATGAACAGACTGTATGGTTGCGTTATCAGACAAATAAATCCAGAGGTAAAGTGGGCATAATTCCATCTCTCCCCCCCCCCACACTTTTCAAAGAAAAATCTGATTTTATACCCTCACAAAAAATTCTAGAAATATCCTTATTGAAATTGATTACTTTTGTCTTCATTCTTCAGACTTGGACAAAATTTATGGGGGGAAACGTTTTACACAAGACACTGCTTACTTCCAACTCGTGTTTCCACTTAAAGTTCAAAACAGTTATTGTTTCTCAAATGCTTAAGATGGTACAAGCTTCTTTTAATGTATTTTTCCAACTATTTGGTATCAAAATGCATGTCTTCATATAACAACTGCCTGATATCATTGCAGTATGAGTAGTGAGATGTTTTATATACAAATATAGCAAGGACATTTGATATTAGACTAATTACTAATGCAAGATGCTATTTAAGCATAGAATATTTAGATTAATGGGGAATTAATTTATTACTAACAGTGGATAAGCAAACTCTCCCCCAAAGCAAGAGACAAGAAAATCATTGTTAGAAAAATTGCCATGTAAAGTCAACAACTTAGGCTAAAGACTTTCTAGGAGTTATATAACTTTAAAAAACTGTTCTGAGAATGAAAAACTCATTAAAAACAAGACTATTTGACAACAGAATTTCATTTCCTATCAAACTAATAAAAGGAAAAAACCCTCAGAAAATGGACTGAATAAAAAGAAAGTTAAAACGAACTAAGAATTTTCTGGCTCTTTCCTGCCACAAGAAGAACAAAGGCAATAAAGAAATGTTGCATATTCATTAAGACGACTGCATATTCAGGAGCTCAAACTACCACCCAAACCAAAGCCGAAGGCATGAAGCCATTGAAAGAGAACAACCAACCTGAATCTAAGCAAGCATGAATGTTTTCTTATAATTTCACAAAAGAAAGAAAAAAGGTATCAGATTCTAAATTGAGAACTCTCATCCCGATATTCTGCTTAAACAGCAAACACTCTATAACTCATCCTGTCCACCTCTACACGAAAGAAGAAAAAGAGAGAAGGCTCAAGAAAAAACCAACCCCAGGAAACAACCCCGACTTCAACATGGATTGGTGAGAGGAAGTTAAAGCCACCACCAAGGGATTAGATTTAAAACTCCTGTAATGATTTGCTGGAATACTGAAATGCTGTTGTAATTTAAAATACTAACAGTTTCTCCTGTTAATCAAGTGATTAGACTATGCATTCATGAGAAGAGACAGGGGCTAAACATTTGTACACAGAGAAAAGAGGGATTCAATTAGATTTTAGATTCTTAATATTGCTTAACTGGCCTGTCACAAGACAGCTCTTTAAATGGCTTCTTCTAAGTAACTGATTTAAATATTTTCTTGGGCTTCATAAAATGTTTTTAAGATTGCTTACTTTATCAACTACAAATTGGCTGGTTATTTATTAATAACCAAAAGGTCCACATTCCCTGATACAAAATTCTTTTGCCCATCTGTAAACATTCTTCGTTATCTAAGGATATACTAAAGAATGGATTCACAATAATTTGGGAAACAAGATACTTTGGTCTTAACTTACCAAAGAGGAAAGCACACTTCACAGGTGTTCACTATCAGGGAATAATCTCTGTCAAAAGCTCTCCATAGAGAGATACAGAAGAGATTGTAATAGAAATAACCACTTTATTATTTGTGTTCAGTCATTTGTGCTGTTTTCCTTTCCTTTCCTTAATAATGAAATAGCCCCGGTTAATAACTGATTACTTTGCTTGGGCTTAAATGTTTGCTTGCTATCCTCTAAGCAATGTAGAAGATTCCCTGTGAGTCATAGTGGAAGTTACACTCAGTAGTTGGCCGTAAGACTCTAAACTAAATGTTTTTAGTAATTTTGAAAACAAAATTACGTGGCATCCAACAATTTATAAGTACCCCTTTCTACATCAATCTTTTTTTCCCTCCCACCCTTCAATTTTGAGATCCATGTTAATGCTAAAAGCAACAGAGTCTGATGACACGCATCTGACGAAGTGGGTATTCACCCACAAAAGCTTATGCTCCAATACGTCTGTTAGTCTATGAGGTGCCACAGGACTCTGTCGCTTTTTACAGATCCAGACTAACACAACTATCCCTCTGATACATGTTAATGATAGGTAAGCATTTAGGATTTAGCATGTTCCTGGCCTAAGTGCATATTTTTCTGAGCACTCTCCTGACATACTGAAATACTTTCATATTTCTCCACAACTATCAGACTACACAATCATATATTGCATGGAACACTTTCATGAGTCAGTTTTGAAGAAAAATATACAAATCAAGATAAAACTACATTAAAACTAGTTAATTTGTATATGAAGTTTGTGTCTACCAGGCTCCCATGAGTTAGTCCTCAAAACCAACTACTTCTGGAGTAATACCCACAATGGCAGGCTTTTTTCCAGCAATCCAAAATATTGATGGCTCAGAATAAGCATTCTGGAAACCCCAGGTTCTGAAATCTCACTTGCATAGACACTACTGCATTTGGCTGAGTTCCTTTGGAGGTTCATAAGCTTTCAAGCCCAAATATTATTTTAAAACTTAATGAGACCTATCTGAAGAGGATAAAAACCCTGTTACTTAATTGGTGCTGTATATTGTATCACATTCTATTTTCAGCCATACAGACCTGATGCCTCTTTTGATATCAGAGTACTGAGAATGCAGCATACAGAAAGCTTATGTATTTTGTTATCTTAGTCACCTCTAAAGAAAGGAGGAGCACTATTCCAAGAGGCAAAAAAAAAAAAGGCAAAATATGACCTCTTTCCACATTGTCCTAAGACATAACCATCTCCAACTGGGTAATTCCCCACCTGCCAGTTAAGTTCAATTTTTGACTTTCCCCAATCTTTCATATTTCTATCCTCCTCGTCATCACAGCCTGAGAGGAAGGATTATTGAGTAAAGGTCCTCTGCAAGTCTGAAGAAACTGAGGACCCAAGTTATAAGCAAATGAAGATGATGTGCTGCATGGCCAAGTACAGGGCTTAATTTTATCACTTACTATTTCAAATCCTTATAGCTAATTATGAACTAAATTATGACAATTGGCAAATATATATTTACCACTTTATCCGTAAATCTCAAAGCACTTCACAAAAGGTGAGTTTTATCCCCATTTTACAGATGAGGAAACTAAAATGCAGAGATAATAGGGGCCTGATTTTCAGGAGTGTTGGGCACGTACAACTCCCATTAAAGTCAATGGATACTGCAGGCATTCAGCATCTCTGAAAACCAGGCCCCACGTATTATAACTAAAGCACTCTTAACATTGTCAAACATACCTATGCGACTTAGATACCTAAGCCCCATTTTCAGAAGGATTTCAGAAGACATGAGACTCAGGCTCCTAAGTCACTTAAATGCCCAAGTCCCATTTTCAGAAATTTACCTCAAATCTATGACAAGCATGGCACTTCAGAAATTCAGTTTACGTTACTTGACTGCTAGTCTTAAAAAACAGACATGCAGTTTTCATGTTCATTTATTCCAAAATATGTCAACTAATTTTGTTTATAATTTCAACCAATGTTTATAACTGATATCACTAGAAGAAAAAACAAGGAACTAGTATATTTTTTAATATATTATAGTACTAATCACTTTTTAGATAACTATAAAATATTAGTAGCGTTGCATTCATATAGTGCTATTCATTTTCACAGTGTTTACAAACAGAACATTTTCCCTTTTTGGTGCATTCTCCAAAAAATGTTTAGATCTTTGTAGATCACTTAACTTGATAGAAACTTGGTGGAAACTTAGTGAAGGTAATGAAGTTTTCCTCCTTTCTACTGCTAAGGTAGACTAACCTGTAAAACCGGTTGATTAGTCTCATCCGAATAGTGCAAAGATCCGTTGGATAAGCTATCACTGTACAGTACTTTGGATATGTACTCAGATCAACTGGACCAGCAAAAGCTGCTGAAATGTCTGTCAAAAATAATAATATTTCAGTTAGTTGAGCTAACAAATTCAAAGCCTGTATACATGCGGATTTTCATACAAGCATTCATACTGTTATAGTATAACCACTGTTAACAAAACAGGTTATGTATAAACCTATGAACCTGAATACAGATTTGTGATAAAGGTTGCAAACATAACTACAGTACTTTATCATAAATCTTTAAAAAAGGATCAGCACTATGTCTCAGATACCGAATTACAAATGTTTACTGTTATGAGAACAATGAACTTTCTAATTTTCTGTGTTCTCACCAAGATTCAGAAGCTGATCAATGCCACTGATAATCCGTTCACATACTTCATCTCGCGATCTTTTCCCCCATTCTCCCTCTTGTGGTTTGTATAGTAGCTTCTCCATTTCTTCATAAGTTACAGAAACACTAGCTCCTAATTCCTCAGGTTGATCAACTATAGTTTTATAGTAAATGGGGAAGGTGAGAGAGGAAAGAACAGAAACAAAAGAATAAATGACAATTTAATAAGCTATATGCTTGCCAAGTTTGACACTGTAAATTCTTGCCTAATCTCATAAAATGGGGGGTTTGATGTTTAGGAATACAAAATATCTTTAACCTTTCTTTGTTGCAGATGAGTTTTTGGAATACTTTGCCATCTAATGTAGGAATGGCCAATTTTGTTTTTAATGCACAAAATTGTATTTAAGTAGCTGTTAACACTGTTTGCATTTACAGACTGTCTGTTTAAATTTAGGCCTGATGTCCACTAGTAAAAGATGTAAGTATTTTTGATTACACTACACCTTACACCGCTGATAGTCCTAGTGCAGCTATACTATTTTTCTTTGCACAGCAAGGCTAACTGAGCGTATAAAGAACTCACAATATGCAGGGTAATACCATGTGTTCCATGGGATAACAGAAATAATAGCAGTTCCTTTGAATTTTGTTGTATTCTACAATGAAACCGGTTTTAAGTGACCACTCAAAGGACAAGTACCAACTCTGCTTGCACTGCAGAAGAGATCAAAAAAGCTAAGTAAATGTTAGCATGCCTAAAGACTAGCATGAAAAATACTGAGTATTATGCTATATATCTCAATGGTATATCACCTGAAATACTGTACCTAGTTCCTATCTTTAAAGGCATTCTGGGGTTTGGGTTTTTTTTTTTCCTTCTTGTTAGTAGCTTCTCTCACTCGTTGATCACTAATTGGTTAATGCCCCCCACCAGTGGAAATGGGGGATGGCTCAATGTTGCTGCTGGAGGCTCCAGGACTGAGCCCAGCCCTCCAGCTCAGGCCACTGGAAAAGTTCATCCAAAGTTGCAGAAATTCTTCACGCAACCAATTATTAGCATCAAGACAAACCTACTATATTAACCTTCGTGCAATTGTCTCTTATTCTCCCTTTAGAGAGAAAAAATTAAATGTTACAAATTATATTCTGCTTTTCATCAGACTAATAGAGTAGGATGAATGAGGAGAGAAGTTACTAGCAGAAAATTATTATATTTCACATTCTGCAGCACAGTTTCTTTCCTCATTCATCACTAAGGTGAAATAGCATGCACTGAATAACATAAGAGGGGGAAAGAAAGCAGCAGAGTTTTAAGTAGAACAACAGGTAGAAATGGAAGCTTGCCCACAAATAAAGCCACAGCTTTGTCATTTAAAGAATTATTTGGGAATCAACCCAGAAGCACCTTCCTACCAAAGGATGCCTCTAAAGAAGAATGGAAATCTACTTTGCAAATCTTTATACATCTCAAACAATTCCCCCTCCCCCTCCCCACAATGCCTTTAAGGATCTTGTAAAGAAAACCTTGATTCCTTCTCAGACTCAGACTCTAGGACTGGAAGGGACCTCGAGAGGTCATCGAGTCCAGTCCCCTGCCCTCATGGCAGGACCAAATACTGTCTAGACCATCCCTAATGGACATTTATCTAACCTACTCTTAAATATCTCCAGAGATGGAGATTCCACAACTTCCCTAGGCAATCTATTCCAGTGTTTAACTACCCTGTTAGGAACTTTTTCCTAATGTCCAACCTAAATCTCCCTTGCTGCAGTTTAAGCCCATTGCGTCTTGTTTTATCATTGGAGGCTAAGGTGAACAAGTTTTCTCCCTCCTCCTGATGACATCCTTTCAGATACCTGAAAACTGCTATCATGGCCCCTCTCAGTCTTCTCTTTTCCAAACTAAACAAACCCAATTCTCTCAGCCTTCCTCCATAGGTCATGTTCTCAAGACCTTTAATCATTCTCGTTGCTCTTCTCTGGACCCTCTCCAATTTCTCCACATCTTTCTTGAAATGCGGTGCCCAGAACTGGACACAATACTCCAGTTGAGGCCTAACCAGCGCAGAGTAAAGCGGAAGAATGACTTCTCGTGTCTTGTTTACAACACATCTGTTAATGCATCCCAGAATCACGTTTGCTTTTTTTGCAACAGTATCACACTGTTGACTCATATTAAGCTTGTGGTCCACTATGACCCCTAGATCTCTTTCTGCCATACTCCTTCCTAGACAGTCTCTTCCCATTCTGTGTGTGTGAAACTGATTGTTCCTTCCTACGTGGAGCACTTTGCATTTATCTTTATTGAACTTCATCCTGTTTACCTCAGACCATTTCTCCAATTTGTCCAGATCATTTTGAATTTTGACCCTGTCCTCCAAAGCAGTTGCAATCCCTCCCAGTCTGGTATCGTCCGCAAACTTAATAAGCGTACTTTCTATGCCAACATCTAAATCGTTGATGAAGATATTGAAAAGAGCTGGTCCCAACATATATCTGGATAGTTTAAGTCCCCCATCACCACCAAATCTTGGGCTTTGGATGATTTTGTTAGTTGTTTGAAAAAAGCCTCATCCATTCTCCATAAAGTTTCCAGATGTTTAGCATGCCATGCAGGATTTTAATCTTGTCCATAGCAACTTTCTGAGGTAATGGCAACTAGAAAGATCAGCCACAAGCTTGTTTAATTTATCACTCCAATTAAACTTGACCCCAATGAGACTCAGGTGGACAGCCTACTGTGATTGCCTAAAAATACCACCAGGCTCATACCTGATTTGCTATGGTGCTTGGTCATAGGACTCCAATTAGCCAATGTGGAGAAATTTTAATGTAGCGGACACACTGCTACTTTGTATTACAACAGCATCCAGAGACCAGGACCCCATCATGCTGGGCACTGTACAAATACAGTAACTCCACACTTACTGTCCTCTCTCTTAATGTTGCTTCAATGTTACGTCCCTGCTCCATTATAGAACATACTTTTTTAAAATTATGCAATGCTCCCCTATAACGTCATTTGGCCTCCTGCTTTGTCCATGGCTGGCAGCCCCCCATCAGTTCCCCTACACCCCCTCCCCACCCTCCTGAACACCACAAACCAGCTGATTGCCACGGGCAGGAGAGGGAGCAGGGAGGCTGCATGCCGCGTCCTCGGCTCCTCCCCTCAGCGTCCTGAATGCCGCAAACCAGCTGATTGCCCCGGCAAAGTCAGTGCCCGCGCTTGCAAGAACAGCAAAAGGAGCAGTTGGACAATCCACCCTCTTCCACTCTTTGACTCCACCACTTCAACCAAGCTTCATACTCAGCAATGATAATTGTAGTATTAAATTGTTTCTTTAAAATTGTTTAAAAAAGACTTATACCTGTATGAAACTGCTTGTTTAAAATGTATATAATGCCTTTTGGCTGGCAAAAAAAATCCCCTGGAATCAACCCCCCATTTACATTAACTGTTACGGGGAAATTGGATTCGCTTAACATCATTTCGCATAAAGTCGCATTTTTCAGGAACGTAACTACGACGTTCAGTGAGGAGCTACTGCATAGGAAAAAATCTGTCCCAGACCAGAAAATAACTTACTATTTCCTCTCTCACAGAAACATAATTTTACTAGACCAGTGAGTAAAGTTTCTTGACCGAGTTCTGTCTGGACACCAAAATGCATCAATAAGGTTAATGAAGAACTGAACTACACTTCTCTTCCAGTGCCCAGACTCTTAACTGTAGGTGGTCCAGGTTCAGATGAAGGAGTTCCTGTTTGCAGAGGACTGGTCTTTTCACCCAGTGCAACTGAGATTCCCTGAATTTCCACTGAGTCCAACAATCATGCTTCAATCACAAGACGACCTCTAACGAGAAGTAGGACAGTGGTCCCCAACCTTTGGGGACTGTGGCGGCGGTGGAGCATCCGCCAAAATGCCACCGAATTTCTGCAGCATTTCTGCAGCAACACCTCTCGATGACGTTGCTTGTCAGCGGCAAGCAGCATCATCGAGAGGCATCGCTGCTGAAATGCCGCAGAAATTCGGTGGCATTTCGGCAGATGCTCAACCGCCGTCCAGGATGCGGGCGCATTTAGATGCCCCAACCGGCACCACATTGGGGACCCCTGAAGTAGGAGGAAGCTTCCCCTGTGACCACCATAATTGCCCACTATGGGATTTCTTGAACCTTCTTCTGACACAGCTGGTACTAGCTACTGTCAGACAGGATACTGCACTTAGTAGACCACAGGTCCAATCCCATATGGCCAATGGTTTATATTTTTATTAGATAGAGCTGGGTATGTGAACTAAAATGTTAGGTACTCTGAGAGCTGGAACTTTGTTCCCCAACCTAGGAAGCTTGCTTCCATACTGAGCACGCAAGGGTGTAGAGTGGAATTTGGCTTGACTTTCAAAATGTCTGTATTTAGTTGCCGAGAAAGGGACATTTGGATGTGATCAGAATGCATCTAATTTTGAACTGCACCAGGTGCATGCTTCATGATCTCATAAGGAATTTCTGAAGGCTCATTTTAAGAAATTCCACTCAGGGCACAACACTGATGCATGACACCAGCAATCCAAAGCCATTAGAGATAAATGGCTACTCATGACCACTACCAAACCTGTCTTGACTGCTGGATGAACATATTCTTTACACTGGGTCCAAAATGTGCTTGATTTAGAACAACTGGTGAGTGTAAACCCTTTCCCACAGCTGGCTACTCATGAATGGATCTGTTGCCCTGGATAAGGCATTAATTAGTGTCTGTACACTCATGGACAACATGGGCAACTTGCAATCTAAGTCATTCTGTGACCACTACCAGCCATCTCTTAAGACTGAGTGTTGTGAACAGGCAGGGCACATACAGACTCTTCAAAGTCTGTATATGGTTGTCTCACATGAGAATCACCACTTAGATTTAGCCCCGTGATTGTAGGGCAACTCTGCTATTACCTGAGGGGGATGTATCCCAGCAGCAGATCCAGGTGGCTGAAACCGCAATGCTGTCAAATACCCAATCCAGAGGAGGATAAGACGACATATTATATGTCGCTAATGCATGAAAATGTATAGAAATTGAAGTTATAAAACAAAGCAATTGGGAGAAACTGAATCACCAACTTGTTCTGCTGCCAGAGACAAAATATCTGCTGTTCTGTAAGGTGTTTAGTTCTAGAGCCTCCAGAAAAAATGGACTACCTCTGAATACCAGAGGTGGAGGACATAAACCTATTATTGATGAACAAATGAAGACAGAAGCTGTTCTGCAAAAAATACAGGTCATGGACAGGGGACCAATTAGAAGCATATAAAATTAACCACAGAAAAGCTTTTGCAAACATACAGATTACTTAGTTTACAGAAGAGTATACAAAATAATGAACAGTATAGAGAATGTAAATCAAGTGCTCATTACAGAGCAAACATGCGGAACTTATCACAAGATATCACTGAGACCAAGAATTTAGCCAACTTCAAAAAAGGATTAGTCAGACACATGGCTGATGAGCACATCCACAACTACACTAGATAGGAATAAAAAAGTTTCAGTGAGCTTGGAAAGGAGGCCATTTCCTAACTCAGGTGATTGGGAAGAAAATTCCCCTTGGGCTGATTATTACATGATTGTCTTCTTCAAGGTTTCATGAACTTTCCTTCTGAAGCATCTAATACTTACAAATGACAGTGACAAGATGCTGGATTAGATGGACCACTGGTCTGATGACAATTAAAACTGATTTTCATTCTAGTAGTAACCTTAGATACACCTTAGTCATTTATTATAAGGTTTTGCTGACTGTACAGAGTGCATATTTCATTATATTTGATTATAAACCTGAGTTGTGTGGTTATGATTAATGCAGGAATCTTGGCACAAGCCAAGAAGATTAGAATTTTTAAAACAGCCTTAATTAGTTCAACACATCTACAAGAAAGCAGGAAGAAAACTGATGCAAAGCAATTAACCACTGGAACAATTTACCATGGGTTATGGTGGATTTTCCACTACTCATCATTTTAAATCAAAATTGGATGTTTTTCTAAAGGATATGCTCTAGGAACTATTTTGGGGAAGTTCTATGGCCTATGTTATGGAGATGGTCAGACTAGATCATCACAATTCTCCTTTCTGGTCATGGAATCTATGAATTACAACAAAAGTTACAAAGGCTCCTTTGCAGAAAATTGAGAACAGCCACAGGATTCTATGCTTGATGACTGGTTCCACTTGTCTCCCTATTTGTTTTTAAAATAGAATATACATTTTGACCTATAGGAGTACTTAAAAGTTTTGTGATCTACATACTTCAGCCATTTCCCTTCTCTACAAGTGATTCTGCGGAATGGGGTAAGAGGAATTTACGGAAAAAGACGTGCTAGTTTTGGACAATTCCAATATCCAGATTCAGAGATTTCAAAGTGAAAAAAATTTCCTCCTTCCACTTTCATCCTCTCAAAGCCAGTTTTCATGGAAACTATCAGATCTCTAACTGTAATAGAATACCTATGCCATTATATCAATTCCACCCTTAAGATCATATGAAAAATGATAGTGTCCTACAATAATAAAATAAGACTATACTCAGGTACTTTTGTAACAGGGACCATATAAGAAAATATCAAGACTAGTATTACCACTTGCATGAAACAAATTATTTTGGAGATAGGCAAGAGGATGAGAGGCTTTTAATTCATTTTCACATACCATGATCAGGAATTGGCTCCATGTCCCATGGGCTAAGCTTTTCAATTTCACCATTGTCCCATCTGTTTAAACAACAAGCAAATTAACAAAACAATTAAATTATGCTCAAGTATAAGTGTTTCCCTGCAAAAAATGTAAGGAATTTTTCCTTTGATTTTAAGCATAATTAAATTTGCAGTATAAATATATAGGAAGGAGGGAGCAAGCCAAGCCCTCTTAGAGGCAAATCTACTGCAAACATAGTTGGTTTAAAAGCTTTAAATTACAACAGCATTCCTACTCCAGGTAATGCTTAACTGATCTCCTACTACATCAATGGGAAGACAAAGAAAATGTCTCTCTAAGTTACGAACCAAGAACATTTCAAACAAAGTAAGTCAAATGTACACCCCATTCTGAAGCTTACGTCTGAAAATTTCACAAGGTATTTACAGTAAATAGAAGCAAGCACCCAGGAAATATTGGAAGGTTTGAAGGAAAATTTACAACAGTTTTGCCGAATAGTTAAAATTCTGAATCAGCAAAGCCAACAGCAATCAGTTTAGCTACTTTTAGAACATTTTTTGGCACTATAAATTCACACAGCACTTTACAAACAGATCATGTATGCTCTGCTACAAAAAGAGTTTACACTTGAAATAAGACAACAAACAAGATCAAGGTACTAGTACACAAAAAAGGACAGTGCAAATATTACTGTCAATGGAGGAGGATTGTTTTAAGAAATGGAATTAGAGGGATTTGGAGGAAGGTAGACCAAGAAATGGGGTGTTTGGTGGAGCACAAAGACTGTTGCGATCATGGGGAGCAGCAGGCTAATAGCACAAAGTAAACGGAAAAGAAGAAACAAAAGTGATAGGATTGGAGGCAAACAAGGTGAAGGCGGAAGCAATAGTTAGTCTGGTTCACATCGAACAGTATATTCACTTAATAAATGAATATTAGAGATTGATTTAAATTCCTGTAGATTGTATAGATTTTTTTATGCCTTGATTAGCAATGTAATAGCTAACAATGTTGATATTTAAATTACCATAGTTGGGTGCTGTAACCAACACCCATTTAGCTGAACAGGGCAATCTACACTTCTCAGAATTATTTTAAGCTGTCTGCAGACTCAAGCAGACATCAGTATTCAGTTTGCACTCCGTTTGCTGTTTGAAGGTTTACTTTGCAACCATAGAAGTTATAGACTTCTTAGAGCTTGCTTACTCAGTTTTTGTACCAATTATATTGGTTTAGAAACCCCTACTATGGATGCAACTATACCAATAAGTACATTTATCAGTATAACTTATTTCAGTATAAGCTCTTTATATATCAGGGTTATATTGGTTTAAAAACCAATGCCAATAAAACAATACGGTGAAATTGGTATGAAAACTATTTAGACCAGCCTTTGGGAAAAGCACTGACTACTTATAGAACTTTCACCTGTTTTACACCTATGTGAATAATATGGAACTAGTGAAATTTATGAATACTGTATGCTGGTTTGGTTATTGGGAATGCTGTTAATTTTATGAATTTTTTTTTAAAACTCAGAATTGTCTGGATCCAGGCATGAATGGGAAGAATGGCTCAACACAACTACCTATCAATGATCACTTATAATTTAAGGGATAATGCCAAAGCTACTAGCTTTGGTGACTGACTGTCCAGTCTACAAAATTGGATTTTACCAAGAATGACTGAGGCCCCGCAAACACAAGGGAACAAAACTCAACAAGTGTTAAAAACATCTTGGGGTGGGGGAATATCAGACAGATGCAGGAGCCATTTGGGGCAGTCTGGAGAAGCCATGCCTGTGCCGAGGTCTGCATCATGGAATAGTAGGACTTCAGGCAAGATAGACATGCACGTAGATTGTTTTAATATCCTTTTTTCTCTAAAGCTTTGCTCTGACTGCTAAAGAAATGAGACTTATTTTAATAAGGTTGTCTGGTCACAAGCTCCTGAAGGGAAGAATATCAGATTCTCAAACCCAGCAAAACCTGTAGTTAATGACCTTTCATACAAAGGGTACTGTAACTGGCTCCTGGGAAAACTGAAAATTCCACCCCAAACACAGGTAAAGATACAAGGCTTAACACCTGAGGGGGTCATACTCAGAGATCAAAAATGGACAGAGGTGCAGCTCACCCTATAACTAATGTTTTTTTAACTGATGTAGTTAAATGGATATAAAGTTAAGTTGGTATAAACCAGATGTAAACAGATTTTAAAAAAAGTGTCTACACATAGGAGTTTGCGTCAGTTTAAAACTGTCTTTTAAATCTATTTAAACTGAAGCAACTTTCTTAGCGTCCCAGATTCCAAATACAAGACCCCACATCCAAAAAACCACTACTGACTTGCCAAGCTACCATGAGCTGGTTCAATTCATCCCATGGTGGTCTACAGAGGACAAGTATAGTCATACAGCAATTTCAGCCACTTTGATATTGCTGCATTTCTCCCCTGCTATTAGCCTTTTGCAAATAAGTGGTATTTCAAATGAAGAACTGGGGGTCAGGGGAAAGCAGGGTTTCAAAGGCTCAAAGAAATATAGGTAACAGCAGATTTATGGAGCCGATGGAGATTGTGGACCCTGCATTCTGTACTCTGGCATCTTGAATGGATTGAAGGGTACACTAACCACATGTCTAATTATAGTGCTGCTGTGAGGCCCCACTAATTATTTGTGCATTATTCATCTGTCGATACTACTGGCTACCAATCTGGTGTTTAGTCAAAAGCAAAAAAGTAGCTTGTGGGCAGAGCTGGGGACAGAACCACCATTTCGCCTGACATTTTGACCCATTATAACAGTGATTTAGCTGCATATACCTTATTGATAGCAGAAATAACAGGAAGTTTAGAGGAGCTGAAATAGTATGCAAAGATGATTAAATAAAAGGACAGCACAGGACTGCTGACAAAGCAGGAAATTTCCATTATGGATAGAAGCACAGGTTGCTTTTGAGTAGAAGAGGTGACAAAAGATTTTTGCATGCATGCAGCTGGGTAAAGCAAAGCTGCCTAAACCTTACCCTGTTGTAAGATAGCACATATATTACAGATTTAACACGGTTGTAGTATGGAGGGGGATGATAGAAATAAAGGCTGACAGCTGTCTTCTCACATGTTGCAAATGTCACTGAATGAGAGACCAAAAAGCAGCTCCATACACTAGTCCTTCTCAAGAACAAAAACTATTGCAGTGATAAAGGAGGTTGACTAGCACATGACAAACATATTTTGGATTTTAAGCTACAAGGGAATAGATAATAAAATTAAATACTTGAGGTATACTTTGCTTCCAAAAATATTTTTACTTCTGTATCTGCCACTCAGTGAGTTTGCACACTACATACCATTTTACATATTAAAATTAAGTTTAAGAATATATGAGCATATCTTAGTCAATTTTGTTCTGGAGCCAATATTTGAATATTAATACATATAAAGCTGGCAAGAGCTGTACAGAACAAATACAGAAACTAAACCTACAAATATTAAAATCCAAAATAATTCATTTCCATTGTGTTAGTTTGGACTACTGAAGCTGTGTGTGGTTTTTTTTGTTTGTTTTTTTTTAAAAGATATCTTCCTTAGCTATTCCACGGAGAAGATTCAATAAAAGACAGTTACTCACCTTTGTAACAATTCTTCTTCGAGATGTGTTGCTCATATCCATTCCAATTAGGTGTGTGCGCGCCGTGTGCACGTCCGTCGGAAGATTTTTACCCTAGCAACACTCGGTGGGTCAGCTGGGCGCCCCCTGGCATGGCACCGCTATAGCACTGAATATATACCCCTGCCTACCCGTTGGCTCCTCAGTTCCTTCTTGCCGGCTACTCCGACAGTGGGGAAGGAGGGCGGGTTTTGGAATGGATATGAGCAACACATCTCGAAGAACAGTTACAAAGGTGAGTAACTGTCTTTTCTTCTTTGAGTGCTTGCTCATATCCATTCCAGTTAGGTGAATCCCAAGCCTTACCAAGACAGTGGGGTCGGAGTGAGATACTGCAGTGTGTAGAACCGCAGAGCCGAAGGCTGCGTCCTCTCTGGATTGTTGCACCAGGGCACAATGGGAAGAGAAGGTATGTACTGAAGACCACGTAGCTGCTGGACATATCTCCTGGATGGGTACTCGAGCTAGGAAGGCGGCCGATGAGGCCTGAGCCCTGGTAGAATGACCAGTAATACGTCCCGGAGAGACATGAGCTAGATCATAGCAAGTACGGATGCACGCCGTTACCCATGATGAAATTCTCCGAGAAGAGACAGGTAGGCCATTCATCCAATCTGCCACTGCCACAAAAAGTTAGGGTGTTTTGCGGAAGGGTCTCGTTCGGTCAATGTAGAAGGCAAGTGCCCTATGGACGTTGAGGGAATGCAACTGCTGTTCTCTACGAGATGTATGCGGTTTGAGAAAGAAGACCGGGAGGAATATGTCCTGGTTGAGATGAAAGGCCGAGACTACTTTAGGGAGGAACGCCGGATGTGGACGTAACTGCACCTTGTCTTTGTGGAACACCATGTATGGTGGGTCCACCATCAGAGCCCGAAGCTCAGAGACTCTCCTAGCCGATGTGATGGCCACAAGGAAGGCTGTTTTCCATGACAAATACAGGAGCGAGCAAGTCGCCAATGGCTCGAATGGAGGAGTCATAAGTCTCGTCAGGACCAAGCTGAGGTCCCAGGAAGGGGCAGGGTGTCGTACTAGGGGGTATAGACACTCCAAACCTTTGAGGAACCTCGAGACCATAGGGTGGGAGAAGACGGAGTAAGTACCTTCTCCGGGGTTGAAAGCAGAAATAGCCGCCAAACGCACTTGCAATGATGAGATAGCGAGGCCTTGCTGTTTAAGATACCAGAGGTAGTCCAATATAGTGGGAATGGGAACCTCCGTGGGTGTTACATTTAGTGTTTGACACCAGCAAGAAAATCGCTTCCACTTGGCCAAGTACGTAGACTGGGTGGAAGGTTTTCTGCTACCCAGGAGTACTTCTTGCACTGGGGCAGAGCAACGTAACTCCGACTGGGTTAACCATGCAGGAGTCACGCTGTGAGATGGAGGGATTGTAGGTCTGGGTGGTGAAGCCTGCCGTGGTCCTGCGTTATAAGATCCTGATGCAGGGGCAGAGGGATCATGTTGGCTATCGAGTGGTCCAGCAACGTGGTGTACCAGTGCTGTCGGGGCCACGCAGGGGCCATCAGGATCAGGCGATCCCTGTCCCTGTGGAACTTTAAGAGAACCCTGTGCACCAGTGGGAAGGGTGGAAAGGCGTACAGCAGCTGGTTCTTCCATGAGATTAGGAAGGCGTCCAATATCGAGCCCAGGGTGAGACCTTGGAAGGAGCAGAACTTCTGGCACTTCCTGTTGTCGCGGAAAGCGAAGAGGTCTATGTGGGGAAAGCCCCACTTCTGGAAGATGGAACGTAGAATGTCAGGGCGAAGCGACCACTCGTGAGACCGAAAATATTTGCTGAGATGGTCTGCCAGGGTGTTCCGGACTCCCGGAAGGAACGATGCTACAAGGTCTATCAATTGGGCTATGCAAAATTCCCACAATTGGATTGCCTCCTGACAAAGGGGGGAGGATCGAGTCCCTCCCTGCTTGTTTGTTTATGTAGTGTATGGCCGTTGTGTTGTCGGTAAGCACTGAAACACAACGACCTTGCAGATGTTGTAGAAACGTCTGGCATGCCAGGTGGACTGCTCTCAGCTCCCGGACGTTTATGTGCAACGCTAGCTCTTGAGATGACGAGAGGCCTTGCATGTGACGATGGTCTAGATGAGCCCCCCAGCCAAGAGACGATACGCCCATCGTTAGGGACACCAACGGCTGCCTCAGATGGAATGGCAGTCCTGCACAAACCAGGGAGGGTGTTAGCCACCATTTGAGGAAATCTAAGATGCTCTGAGGAATGGTGACCACCATGTCTATGGTATCTCTGCCTGGATGGTACACTGAGGCGAGCCAGGTTTGAAGGGGATGCATGCATAGTTTTGCGTGCTTGGTTACAAAGGTACATGCGGCCATGTGACTGAGGAGGCCCAGACAGATGCGAGCCAAGGTCGTCGGAAAGGTTTGGAGGCTTTTTATAACAGGACTAGTGCCTGAAACCGGGGCAGTAGCAGGCAGGCTTTTGCGAGTTTGGTGTCTAGAATGGCCCCAATGAATTCTATTCTTTGAGTGGGCATGAGAGCAGACTTCTCTAGATTGATCATCAGGCCCAGTGTCTCGAATAGGTCCATGATGATGGCTATGTGTCAGGTGACCTGTGCCTCGGAGGTCCGTCGAATAAGCCAGTCGTCTAGGTAAGGAAAAACATGTATTCGCTGACGACGGAGGAAGGCAGCCACTACCACCATGCACTTTGTAAAGATGCGAGGGGCCGCAGAGAGGCCAAACAGAAGGACCACAAATTGGAAATGTTGGTGATGCACCGTAAACCGTAGGTACTGTCTGTGCAGGGGATAAACAGTGATATGGAAATATGCGTCCTTCATGTCGAGAGCAGCGTATCAGTCCCCGGGATCCAAGGAAGGGATAATGGTCCCCAGGGATACCATGCAGAACTTCAACTTTTTTTTTAAAACATGTTGAGTCCTTGCAGGTCCAGGATGGGTCAAAGACCTCCTTTTGCTTTGGGGATTAGGAAATATCTGGAGTAAAATCCCCTGCCCCTCAATTCCTCCAGTACCTCCTCTATAGCTCCGATCAAGAGGAGTGTGAGAACCTCTTGCCAGAGGAATTGCTAGTGAGAAGGGTCCCTGAAGAGGGATGAGGAGGGGGGTGAGAGGGAGGGGGCAAAATAAATTGGAGGTGGTATCCAAATTCCACCATACGTAGGACCCAACGATCCCATTAATTGGGACCACGCAGGGAGGAAGGAGGAAAGATGGTTGGAAAACTGAAGGGGATCCTGGAGAAGGACTGGTGCTCTGCTCTCGGGCGCACCTTCAAAAGTTCACTTTCGGGCCCGTAGCTGGTTTGGCGGGACCGGTATTGTGTCCGCCTTGGGACCCAGATTGTCATCTGCGGTTCCCGCAACCGCTCCTTCTGCCAAAGTCTTGTCACGGTCTGGGCGGGGAGTAAGGGTGCTGAGGTTGGCTATGGAAGGACCTCCATTGGGTTTGTGGGGTGTGCATCCCAAGGGAACGCATGATCACCCGATTGCCCTTAAGACTCTGTAGCCTAGGGTCCATTTTCTGAGAGAAAAGGCCCTGGCCTTCAAACGGCAGGTCCTGGATGGTGTGTTGCAGTTCAGGAGGTAGACCTGACACTTGCAGCCACGAGATCCTCCTCACCGTAATTCCCGAGGCCACGGTTCTGGCTGCCGAATCTGCAGTGTCGAGGGTGGCCTGCAGGGACGTCCGCGCCACTCTCTTTCCTTCATCGAGAAGGGCTTGGAATTCCTGGCGGGACTCTGGTGGGACCAGCTCAGTGAACTTACCCATCGACTGCCAGGTGTTATAATTACATCTACTGAGCAGGGCCTGTTGGTTCGCCACCCTGAGTTGGAGGCCCCCTGCAGAGTAGACTTTACGTCCCAACAGGTCCATCCGCCTAGCCGCCTGCGATTTTGGGGCGGGGGCTTGCTGGCCATGGCGTTCTTGCTCATTGATGGATTGAACCACCAGGGAGCATGGAGAAGGGTGGGTATATAGGTATTCATACCCTTTGGAGGGTACCATATACTTTCTTTCCACCTCTCTGGCCGTAGGAGGGACAGACACCAGCGATTGCCAGATTGTGTCCGCTTTGGCTTGGATGGCGCATATAAAAGGCAAAGCTACGCGGGTTGGGGCATCCGCCGACAGTATGTCTATCATCGGGTCTTCAACCTCTGGGACCTCCTCCACCTGGAGATTGATATTTAAGGCAACTCGCCTCAAAAGGTCCTGGTGAGCTCGGAGGTCGATTGGGGGCAGGCCCGAGGAGGATGTACCGGCCACTGCCTCGTCGGGTGAAGAGGACAACGACAGACTCGGTACCAGTGGTTCCTATAGGGACTCTTGGTCCGGAGGTACGTCAGGGTCCGGGAGGACCTGAGGGTCCGGTGCCTGAGGAGAGTGATCTGTACCCGCTGGAGAGGGGGCGGCTAATAGTGGCCTCCAGTACACGATGTTCCAATGGGGCGGAACATGATGGTACCGTGGGTTCGCCTTGGGCCTCATATGCCCAAGGCGTCCAAAAGGACCACTGATAAGGATCTTGGTCTGGACCTTGAGCCTCATGGAGAACCCGGCTATGCGTCTGAATCGGGAGAGGCGGCACTATCAGCGTGCGATGATTCAGACGCGTGCCTCGATGGCCATGGCGGAGCGGAGGCCGTTTGAGGATAAGCCCTGTCTCTAGGGTACCGTATTTCGTGCCGCACCGGAGAGCGGTACCGGGATCCGTACCAGTACCGAGAGCGTGATCGGGACCTGCGACCAGCACGGTGCAGGGAGGTCAGCCGGGATCTTGATGCCCTATGATGAGAGCAGCTGCGGTCCGAACGGTGCCGGGAGCTGGACCAGTGCCTGGAGTATCGGTCCGGTGAGCGGGACCTCGAGTGGTGCCGCGAGTGCGACCGGTACCAAGGAGATCAGTACCGGGACTGCGAGCAGCGCCTGGATCTGGAGCGATGAGGAGATCGAGAATACTGGTGGGACCTCGATCTTGAGTGCTGTCTGCCTGAGGTGCCGATGGAAGGTGGTCTTACCATGGCAGGCTTGCCTGTCAATTGAATAACCCGCACTGGCAGTGCCAGGGGTTGAGGCAGGGCGGGCTCCGTTAACGCAATAAATTCCCTCGCCGTAGCAAATGTCTCTGGCGTAGTGGGAACGAGAAGCTCTACCGAAGCATGTGCCGGGGAGCTGTCATGCACCGGACTTGACGGCTCTTGCACGGCCGGAATCAACGGTGCGGAGATTGTCGGTGCCGAGGCAGTTAGTGGTGCTGTGCGGCTCGGCTTAGATTCCTGCTCAGACTGCGGTGCAGATAGTGGGGCTGCAGGAGCTTTAAGCTTCTTGGCACGCAGGGAGAGGGAGCAGTGCCGGGCCAGTTTCTGGGCCGGTGACAGCTGGTGCCGAGCTGTCTTCGCGGTGCCAGCACTCTCCGGTACCGATGAGGCACTTATCCCCAGCGCGGACTGTCCGGCAGCTGGTGCCGAAGGTGAAGGAGTGAGGGCTGCCTCCATTAGGAGCTGCTTAAGGTGAAAGTCCCGCTCCTTCTTCGTCCGCGGCTTGAACGATTTGCAGATCCGGCACTTGTCTGCAAGGTGGGATTCCCCCAAGCACTTGAGGCAGGAGTCGTGGGGGTCTCCTATGGGCATCGGCCGGCGGCAGGCCGAGCACGGCTTGAAACCCGGTGAGCCAGGCATGGGCCTGAGCATCGGGAGAGGGAAAGGGCTAATCCCCGACCCTCCGAACTATATACACTAACTACATTTACAAAAATCTATTAACTGGAACTACAGAGAATAAACTATATACACAATAAGTATTAGAACGAGCGAAAAGCTAGGGAGGTGGAGATCAGCTAAGCTGCGCTCCACTGTTCCAACGACCGACACGGGCGGTAAGAAGGAACTGAGGAGCGGACGGGTCGGCAGGGGTATATATTCGGTGCCATAGCGGCGCCACGCCAGGGGGCGCCCAGCCAACCCACCGAGTGTTGCTAGGGTAAAAATCTTCTGATGGACGTGCACATGGCGCGCACACACCTAATTGGAATGGATATGAGCAAGCACTCGAAGAAGAACCCATAATTTGTAAGTTATTACTGAAAATAGGAGGTTCCTCTCTTTCACAAATATAGAATACAATTTGTGTTGAGCAAGTTACTATTCATGAAAAAGTTACTGCATTTTGGCAATACATTCACATAGTGCTTAAAAGACGTTTGCTAACAGACTTTTATGTTTTCAACCAACAATATTTTGTGGATCTTACACCTACAGCCCACTAATATAAGCCAGGATTTATACTGTGTAAATAAACATTTTAAAGGCCTCTGTACTTACTTAACACTGTAACACTGAAAGTGACTATCTGGATACTGTGGCTGATATGGCTCTTGACCCAACACTGTTCCAAACCACCAAGCATCATCAATAATGGATCGGAATCTATCAGCTGTAAGAGAAAGAACCATTTCCCCACTCAGATACATATTCTGGTAACCAAAAGTTTTTAATTATGCTTTTTTGTGAGGATGGAATTACCGGGGAGAAAACTAATGAATAGGCTCAGACTCAATGTCAGAAGGGACCATCATGATCATCTAGTTTGACCTCCAATAGTATATTATGGTTTAAAAGTATAAATATCTACTTTAAAAAACAGACACTAGATAAAGGAAAAATAACCGACTACACAAAGTAGTGTACATTATCATTCACAGTAAGCTCTAAAATCCAAACATATAGTAGTATGCAAATAACAAGATGTTAAATATATGTTTCAGTGTAGAAGGCATGCACCATTAAAGGTGCTGAGTATTCTACTATATATAAAAAAACCTGTATGACTTCAATCACAATGAGGCAAATGCCTGAAAAAACAGATAAGCCTTAACACTATGAACTGAAGGCCAGACCCTTGCTCTACAATACCAAAGAGTTTAGGACGCAATAAACTCCATTTCATAGTCCAGGTCTCTCCATCAATGTCTAACTCCAGCATTCAGATGTTCAAATCTCTAGAAACTGTTTGCAAAAGGGTCTCAGCTGACCTCAAGTGCAACAGTGGAGCATTTGATGATGGAGAGCTGTTGGAAATCTATGATAGTCAGGACACAAGCCACACAGAACCTTTTAAATCAATGTCAACACAATGAATTGTACATAACGTTCTCAGAAGCTAGCCACAATGGAAAATGTTTGTATTCTAAAACTATATTGCCAGACACTTGAAAGGTGAAGACTTACAAGCTTGCCAATTCCTTTGTCGTGCTTCATCATAAAACTGACGCAATACAAGAAAGTCAATGACATCTGGCATATCATGGTATCTAGATAAAAAATAAAATTAGCTTTCATTTGTGTGTCATATTATATATTATGCTACGTTGCGTAGAGGAAAAAACTAAGGAATGGCTCTTTAAAAAAAATTATTCTCTAGCATATGCTTTCAGCAGAGAAACACATACTTGAGAGAAAATGATTTGTCTGAAAGTTTTCCAGTGGCATGGTCTATAAAAGCAAGCTTCAGGCAACACAGTGTAGGAGGACCAACTTCATATCGTATCCCAACAATTTTTACCAGTTCTTGATCCTATAACAAACAAAAATGAAAGCAATAAATTCCATTAAGTTTCAGCCCTATCCTAGAGGCACAATCTTTAGTTTAGTTTTCTTATATAAAATATCTGAATAGTTTTACCACTCAAAAAGCCAATAGTGTTAAATACTGTATATGAGATTTTATTGGGAGACAACCAAATCCTTACATAGAGTCTGTACCCTTTTTAAAACAAAACAAGATTTATGTTTTTATTTCAGTGAAGTCCAGGCCTCCCATGGGCAATTTTGAAGGTTTCTTTGATGACTGAAGAAAGTTTTCTTCCTCCTTTACGTTGGTAGGAAAACATTAAAGGGAAGTTACAAAGCTAAATCCTCACTAGTTATATTTATACAAAATTTAAAATGCTAATGTAAACTGTTAAACACACATCATCAGTACTGAACATGTAACAACCTCAATATATTCTTACCCTAAGGACCATTTTTCTCCATGGCTCCTTGTGGGGATTTAGTTCATAAATATTATTTTTTCTGACTGCTTCAATATAAGCTTCATGACCCTGTCGAAAATATATTACCTGTAAAAATAAAAATCCACCGAATAATTATTTACTTGAAACACTAAAGTACATGTTTTTCTGTATTTAGTGCCAGTTGCTATGTTAACTTTTAGTTAATCTAAAATTTTATAGCACTTTTTGAGCAAAGTCTCTCACCTCATCTCCCATTTGGGGAACAAAAGGAGATTTTCGAAGTGCTGTGTCAGTTATCCAAACAGGAGGATGGTAGTCATATAACACGTCTTCGTTTACTGGTTGCGTGGGAGTACTATTCTGCACATTCTGACAAACAGGATAGTTATACATTATAAATTATGTTCTTAGTGTAGTGTCATGAAAACTTGTTATCCAAGAATTTCTTCTAAAGTCTACACAAAGCTAATACCATGAAACAATAATAAATTAAGCTCTATACAAAACCTTAAAACCAAAAATCTCCTAAAGCCCACATTTTGATACTCAAGTCTGGTATTCTGGTTCTCCCTATATTTGCAGTTCTTCCATTGTCATCATTAAGTTTGTCAACCATAAAGTATTTTACTCCCAATAAACTTGTAGGGCACAGTTCTTTCAGAGCTGCATGGTAGTTCTTAATGTGACTGTCAAAAAGACTTCTCTAATTTTTTAAACTGCTGTTCCGTTGTGCACTGTCTGGCAACTACATATTAATTATGTATATATGTCATTTTATTAAACAAAAAACCTTCAGACTATTTAAATATGTACCAAGTGTAGCTTAAAGCAAAGAAATTCCAATTTATTATATATCTGCCACTTCAAAACTAATATTCAGAATCAAAGGTGATTATATAATCTTTGAGAAAAAACAGACTTACATATAGATCACCATACATTTTATACTGTATGATGACATATTCGAAAGGCACGCTCTGGCCCTGGCTATAAGGAGTTGCAAAATCACCTGAAGCGCTTAAAGATTCCAGTTCTCCACATTATTACAGAATGCTATTTTCTACCACTTTAGAATTTACCAAGGAATTCAGGTTAAAATTCCCACCCTGTGCAGAGGGCAAGCACAAGGCCTATAAACCATTTAATATTTGTGCTGTTTTGAATACTTAAGTTATTTAAATGAATGATTATTTACACCCGTTTGGTGACAGGGCTGAGGTTCTAACCAGTTATTTTCTTTAATTTATTAAAAAAGTTCTTATCCCATATCAAGTATGGTGAACCATGTGATGTTTGACTAGGAGAATGACACTTCACTTTGGATGCAGAATTTGCCCTGGTTATTCTAGGACTGTTGAATTACTATAGTGCATTCTATGTGAGGCATACCTTGAAAAGATTCAGAAAGTGAAGCTGGTGCAGAATGCAATCACCTGTCTATTAAGCAGTACAGCATGCGGACAGAACATTACATCAGTCTATTCTGCCTTTACTGCCTGCGAATAACTTTCAACAGAGTTTGAAGTGTTGGTTTTAAACAAAGCTTTCAATGGTTTGGGAACTGGTTACCAAGGAAGACACATCTGCTCTCTAACGTAATATTATTACAACTGTAATCAGTGGAGATGTCAGAGTTAGAGCCCCTTCAATGTAAAATAAAGACATTTTGAAGAACAACCAAATTCCAGGGTCACAATTCTCAAGCCCAGATTTCTGGCCTTCTAGGCATCCGAATTTTCAAATAGGCACTGAAAAACAGTGGCAGGCTTATAAGTGGATCAGCTGGATATGGAAAGGTTTGTGTTGAGGATATTAAAATGGCAGTTCAATTAATTTGTTTTTTGATGTTTTTGTATCAAAAACGGATTTAAAATTCAGAAAAGCACCAAAAGTATTCTAAAATCTAAACAAATAAAACCCTTAAATATGTGCATTCCTTGCTTTTGTATTCAAAGCTGCTATAAAAGTGGTAGAGGGTAAGAAAAAACATCTGTTTAGACCCCATAATGGTGCGGAGGCTTTAGTTACCTGTTGTAAAGCAAAGTCCATAAAATTTAATTAGACAATGTAATGTTGTTGGGAGGCAAAAAGTCTTGAAAAGGTGAAGGAGCCCAAGTTAACTTTAAGACAACCACAGTTAATAATATCACAAACACCTCTGCCTAATACGGAGGTAATGTATACAAACTCCATAAAGTCCAGGTACAAGAGATTTAAAACAAAAAGAGATATCGATGAAGAATTAAGTGAACAGAAGGAATGAACAGTATAATACCTCTTCCTGCTTTTTTGGTTTGGGTTTTTTCCTTCTTTTTCTTCTTCTCTTTGGAGGAAAAGATTTCTCTGCTGATACTTCATCTTCTGAAGTACTACAATATCTGATAGCTTTGCGTCGAGATGTTCGTACAGGAGGCTTGAGATTTATCCCTGCATCAGCTATCCAGTCAGAATATCTACTTGAAGAGTCACTGTTCATGGGGAAAATAATGGAAACAAATGGAATTTAGATATTCAAACAGCTGACAACTAGTTAAGAATGTTAAATTAATTCTAACAATATTTGTAGATGTAAAGTTCCCATTCCCTGTCCAAATCTTCAGTGGTTTTGGAGGTTGTCAGGAGGAGTAGAGGAAGATTTAATTGCTGTGATACATTTCAAAAGAATTTCTAATTCCTTCACTTTGGCTAGCATTTTAACTTATGGCACTAATTCTTCACTCACTAGCATGCAACTATGATATTTTTGTCCTTATAGAAATTCTGTACAACATTTAATGTGTTCCTGCACTGTATTTCAGAAGCAGGATTCCAATAAATAGGAACATCCTACCTATTCACAGGCAACAGAAGATACATACTTTCAGATATCTTATTTCATTGAGGGTTTAAAAAACAAAACAATTTCCTTTTCTAAAAAACATGCTAACCATAGTTTCTTATTGTTAGACAGGATTCCAACAAAAACAGCTGTAACTTGGCATGGACAGTCATCCCTGAGGATGAGAACAGTTTTGAAAAAATTGCGTTTGATTTAACAAAGTTTGAGAATTAGAATAGGCCACACTAAATATATGCAAATTTTTATTTAGCTTATAGGCACAGACTTTAAGACATGCAGTGCACATTGTGTGCAGCTAACTAAATGCATACTTTTGAAGACAAGTCTGCTGATACCAAATATTAATCATTGTTAAATTATGGATTTCACCATGGCTTAGAAATCAGGCCAATTTAGAAGATGTTTGGATTAGTAGTTTTAATAGTAAAAAGAAACAGTTACTTACTAACTAACAACTAACTGTTGTACTAACTAACAACTAACTGTTGTACTCCAAAATATGATGCAGCCGTGTATTCCAAGAAGGTCCACATGCACATTGGAGCCAGAGACTTTTGCCTAGCAATACTCGTAGGACGTGTGGTGCTCATGCCTCAGGCCTGTAGCCCCTTCCTTGGCTTACCCATTACCAAGAACGGGATTTACACCAAAAGCCCAGGAAAAGACACCAAGGCAGAGGGGATGGAGGGTGGGTTGTGGAATTCAAGTCTTCCTCAAATCTTGAAGAACCACAGTCACAGAAAGTAACTGTTTCTTCTTCTTCGAGTAGATGCAGAAATGTATTCCAAGTAGGTGACTTCAAGTAGTACCTCCATCCAGAAGCACGGCTCAAGTCTACTTGAGCAAGGATCACAGGACCACTCTTCCAACATTATTGTCTGCTCTGGAAGAAGTGGTAATCACATAATGGTCCATAAATGTATGCATGGACAACCACATGGCTGCCCTACAAATGTTCAATATGGACGTGTCATTTGGGAATGCCACTGACATTGCCCATCTCTGATCAAATGTCCCTGAATCAGCTGAGGAGGCATAGCTGATGCTATTTCATATGCTGTCTTAATGTAAGACATTAGCCATCTAGAGACTGTCTCCTCAGAGACAGCTTGTCCTTTCATGCAGTCCGTACGTACAAACAGGCAAAGTGAAGCCCGAAATTGTTCAGTCCTGTTCAGATGGAAGGATAGACAGCATCTAACGTCAAGGATATGGAGGCGTTGCTACTTCGTGGAAGAATGCAGATTAGGAAAAAATACAGGCAAATACATCGCTTGGTTCAAATGAAACAAACCACCTTGGATACAAACTTTGGGAGTGGCTGAAGCGTAACCATGTCCCTGAAGAACTGCATGTAAGGAGGCCCAGACATCAGGGCCTGTAACTAACACGCCCTTCTGACAGAGGTAATGGCTATCGAGAAAGCAGTTTTTTGACACAGAACAGGCAGAAGACAGGAAGCAAGGGGCTCGAATGGAGACCCCATTAGAGCCGTTAAAACAGTGTTCAGGTCCCACAAAGGGTTCGGCTCTCGGACTGGAGGATGCAAGTGGAGAAGCCCTTTCAGAGATCGTGTCACCTTGCACTGGAGAAAACCAATTTTCCTTGGATAGGTGGACAAAACACTGATATTGCTGCTAAGTGCATTCGCAAACCTGGTCTACACTATGCATTTAAACTGAATTTAGCAGCATTAAATCAATTTAACCCTGCACCCGTCCACACAACAAGGCCCTTTATATCGAAATAAAGAGCTCTTTAAACCGGTTTCTGTACTCCTCCCCGATGAGAGGAGTAGTGCTGAAATCGGTATTGCCATGTCGGATTAGGGTCACTATGGCCACAAATCGACAGTATTGGCCTCCGGGCAGTATCCCACAGTGCACTATTGTGAACGCTCTAGAAAGCAATCTGAACTTGGATACACTGGCCAGGTAGACAGGAAAAGCCCGGCAAACTTTTGAATTTCATTTCCTATTTGCCCAGCGTGGAGCTCTGATCAGCACGGATGGCGATGCAGTCCCAAATCCAAAAAGAGCTCCAGCATGGCCATACGGGAGATACTGGATCTGATCGCTGTATGGGGAGACAAATCTATTCTATCAGAGCTCCGTTACAGAAGATGAAATGACAAAGCATTTGAAAAAATCTCCAGGCTATGATACAGAGTCCACAGCACAGTGCTGTGTGACAAGCGTAACGGAAAGCCAAAGAATCAAATAGACACTCATGGAGGGAGGGAGCGGGGACTGAGGACTCGAGCTATCCCACAGTCCCCGCAGTCTCGGAAAAGCATTTGCATTCTTGGCTGAGCTCCCAATGCTGAAGGGTCAAAAACATTGTCGGCAGTAGTACAGAGAATATGTAATCAATTTACCCCCCTCCCTCCCTCCCTCAAATAAAAGGGAAAATCGTTTCTCGCCACTTTTCAATGTCACCGTATGTCTACTGGATGCTGCTGGTAGACAGGTTGCTGCAGCGCTAAACAGCAGCATCCTCTCCCCTCCCCTCCTCTCCCTGGTGGCAGACGGTACAGTACAAAATGACTGATAGCCGTCCTCGTCATCATCTCATGAGTGCTCCTGGCTGGCCTCAGTGAGGTCGGCTGGGGTGCTGGGTAAAAATGGGAATGAATCCCTGTCATTCCTGGCAGACGGTACAAAATGCTGGGTAACCGTCTTCATCATAGCAGCTGGAGCCTGAGCTTCATCAGTGCCCCCCTCCCCCTCCTTTTGTGTCTAAAGAAAAGATTCTGTACTCCCGGGACTATCAGAGCAGCGGGAGGCTGCCTCCCCCTCATTTTATCTCACTAAAAAGTCAGTGTTTCTTATTCCTGCATTCTTTGTTACTTCATCACACACATGGGGGGAACACTGCCACGGTAGCCCAGGAGGGGTGCGGGAGGAGGGAAGCAACAGGTGGGGTTGTTGCAGAGACACCCCCTAGAATGACATGCAGCTCATCATTTCTGCGGGACCTCTGGGGCTTTGACCTGGAGCGGCTGTGCTCTCTGGTTCTCTAGTAGACTTGCCCTATATTCTAGGCAGGACTGACTATTTTTAGACAAAACAAAGAAAGGAATGACCCGGGGAGTCATTCCCATTTTTGTCCATGTGCCGCCGGCTGACCTCAGCGAAGCCAGCCAGGAGCATCCATGACAGCAGCAGGCGGTACAAAATGCTTGATAACCATCATCTCAACGCCAATTTACAATGGCAGACAGTGCAATAGGGGATGGTAACCATCTCCGCTACCTTGCAAATGCAAATGAATGCTGCTGTGTAGCACTGCAGTACCGCCTCTGTCAGCAGCATCCAGTACACATACGGTGACAGTGACAAAAGGCAAAACAGGCTCCATGGTTGCCATGCTAAGGCGTCTGCCAGGGCAATCCAGAGAAAAAGGGCACGAAATGATTGTCTGCCGTTGCTTTCACAGGGGAAGGATTGAGTGACATTTACTCAGAATCACCCACGACACTGTTTTTGCACCATCATGCATTCGGATCTCAACAGGCGGGGGTGACTGCGGGGACTATGGGATAGCTATGGGATAGCTACTCACAGTGCAACACTCCAGAAATTGACGCTAGCCTTGGTACACAGACTCACACCGCCGAATTATTGTGCTTTGTGTGGCCGCGTGCACTCGACTTTATACAATCTGTTTTACAAAACAGGTTTATGTAAAATCGGAATAATCCTGTACTGTAGACATACCCTCAGAGAATTGAGTGCTATGCCCAATTCTTGATGATGTAACAGGTACTCTAAGATGTCCTGGATGGAAGCCTCTGCTGGACAGGTCCCCATGGGCCAAAGATGACATGGAAAACCTCTTCCATTTTGCCAAGTAGGGTGTTCTAGTAGAAAGCTTCCTATTATTAAGTAGGACCTGTTGGACGGACTCCCAGCAATACTCATCTTCCTTATTCAGCCATCCCATAAAGGTGCAATGAGCAGATCACTGAATGCAGGGTAGATGTAGTCCTTTCTGAGGAGGTTGGGAAGAAGAGGAAGCAGCATGGGAGGCTGAACAGACAGAGTGAGGAGATCTGAGAACCAGTGCTGCTTCAGTCATGCCAGGGCAATGAGGATGCGTCTAGCTCAAGTCACCTTCAGCTTGATGACGACCTGGGGAAGGACTGGGATAGGAGGGGATGCATACAGCAGAGTCGACTTCCAGCTGCAGTGCAAGGCATCAGAGAGAGAGCACACAAGATGAGTCCCTCCTGAAAGCAGAATAGGCAACACTTTCTGTTTTCCCTCGTCAAAGAGGTCAATTGTGGGAACGCCCCACATTGTGATCATCAGCCAAAAGACTTCGGTCTTTAAGGACCACTCATGGTTGGGAAAAAAATCCCTGGTGAGATGATCAGCAAGACGGTTCTTGACCCCTGGTATGGGAACAGTTATCTGGGTGATGTCTCTTCAATACAGAACTGCCACATGTTGATCACCTCCAGGCAGAATGATCTGGAGTGAGCGCCCTCTTATCTGTTCATATAATACATACTAAATGCCTGATCTGGTCCTGGAAGGCATAACACGCATTGTGGACGGCCCGAAGCTCAACATACTGATATGGAGTAAGGCCTTCTGTTCTGATCACAGATCCTGCAACTGCAGCAAGTCCAGATGTGCTCCCCAACCCAGAAGGAACGTGACGGTAACCAATAACTTGATCAGAAAAGGCTGAGCGAAGGTGACTTCTTGACCATAATACATGGAGAGTCCCACCAGAGCAAGGACTGCAGGACTGACGAAGGAAGGCGAACCAACCTGCCTAGAGAATGTGGGGCAGGGCAGTAAACCATCCTGAGCCACATCTGGCAAGATAGACTACGTGCAGACATGTGGCCCAACAGGCAGGCTCAGGCACATGCAGACTGTGGTGGATGGTTATGATTGCAAACTGAGACACAGCTAGTGAATCGTCTGAAAGCAGTTGGTCAACAGGAATGCCCTTGGCCTCATGGAATCTAACAGGGCCCCAGTGAACTATTTGCTGAGTGGAAGTGGAGGTCAACTTCATGGTGTTTAGATTGAGACCCAAATGGTCGAGTAAGCATAGCGTGGTGTCGGCGTGGGCGAAAACCTACTCTCTGGAGCTACCTTCAGCAGCCAGTCATCAACATAGGGGAAGATACGGATTCTCTTCCTCCTGAGGTACACCATGACCACTGCCATTCATTTGGTGAAAACCCAGGGGACAGAAGAGAGCCCAGGCAGGAGAACTGTGTACTGAAAGTGGCAGTCTCCTACCTTTAAGCGAAGAGACTTCCTGTAACTCGGCAGAATGACCACATGAAAGTAGGCATCTGCAAAGTCCACAACAGTGAACCACTCATTCTGAGACACAACAGGGAGGACAGCTGATAGAGTGACCACACAGAACTTCATGTGCATGATTAATTTGCTGAGTTCACGGAGGTCAAGGACAGGCCTCATCCCATCCTTGGATTTCAGTATCAGGAAATACTGGGAGTAAAACTCACAACTGTAGCATTCTCACAGAACCTCCTCCACCACTCCCAATGCTACCAGAGAGCTGACCTGCTTGAAGAGCAGCATCTCATGATAGGGACCCTTAAAGAAGGATGGAGAGGGGGTGTGGGTGTGGAGACAAACTGGTTGGCATAACCTGATCTGACAGTGTGTAGGACACAGTGGTCAGACATTATCAAGACCCAGGCATTGTAAAAGCGGGACAGCCTGTCCCCAAAGGAACGAGTGGATGACAAGGGAAAAACAACAACTGGAACAGGGTTCTAGACCAACAAGTCAAAATGTGTGCTTCCCAGATATCAAAAGGAAGGTGTGCAGAGAGGCCAGGCCCCAAGCTCGAGAGCTTCCTCTTGTGAGACTTACTCGTCGTCCTGGGGTAGACTCAATGTCTTGGCGGGAAGGGTGCTGTGGCCTGTATGGCTGCTGTTGCTGTGCCCCGTAATGGTGTCTCTGCGTGGATGGCATACACACCCCCAGCTACCTTAGGGTAGCCCATGAAGCCTTAAAGGAATGCAAGGTTTCATCAGTCGTGTCCAAAAACAAGACCTTATAAATTGAACGGCAAGTCCTCAATAGCTTGCTGTACATGCAGCGCAATTCCTGAGTTCTAGAGCCAGGAAATCCTCCTCTTAGTAATTTTCCAAGGCCATCACCCTGACAAAGTGTCCATCACATGAAGGGCAGATTGCAATGACTTTTTACCACTAAGCAGCCCTCAACAACAAAACAATCGAAATGCATCCTGGGAAGCCTGAAGCAACTGCTCCTTAAATTTGGCCATAGCTGAGCAATTGGGGAAGTCATATTTGGCGAGCAGGACTTGCTGGCTTACGATCCTCATCTGCAGTGATGATGAGAAGTATATATTCCTGCCTAAAAGATCTAGGCACTTTGAGTTTCTGTCCTTGGAGGACGACCTGAATCTGCTCTGCTGAGCCCTGTCATTCACGGCTGTGACCATCAGGGAGTTCAGGGCCAGATGAGAATAAAACCCTTTTTATCTCTGTACCGGCACAAAATAGCTCTTCTCCAACCACCTGGCCATGAGTGATATCAAGGCGTGCCTCATTAATAGGAAGGGCCACTCTCCCAGGGACAGAGGATTGGAGAATGTCCACGAGTTTATGGGTATTCTCCTGGAGAAACTCCACATGAATACCCAGCGACAAGGCCACCTGACGTAACAGGTCCTGGTATGGAACCATCTGTGTTGTTGACGGCGTTGGTGCCAAGGACGGACTCAGTACCGAAGACCCTTGTACCCTTGTCTCTGGTACTATGTCCATACCAAGCCCCAGAATGAGTGCTTTGTGGTTCAGTGCTGAGACTTCAGCGGCACACTCCAGCTGAAGGGCTATCATGGACACCAGCCTTGAAGTCTTGAACCAGCAGCAAGGATAGGACGAAAGGGCAAAGTAGGTCTGCCTCAGTCTGGTATGTCAACACCACTGACACTGTCAGTACCAGCATTGTTCTCATTGTACTAGCCTCAACAGATGCCTGGAACCAAAGTTGGTGGTATGAGGTGTCTGCCCTTCCCTCCACTCTACCAATGAGGCGTCAGAAGCTTCAGTACTGGGTCAGGCCTCATGGATTGCTCAACCAGGTGCAAGTTAACCAGGTGCAGTTAAGGCAAACGTCCTGTGCCACGTAAGTCCTCTTTTTGAATGATCTGCAGATCAAACAGTGCTCCTTAAAATGAGTTTCACCAAGGTAGGGCAAGCACCATGTGTGGGGATCACTGTTAGGAATCTCCACTCTCCACAAATGGCAATGCTTGAACTCAGGTGAGGGCATCACTGGGGAGGACTGCCACTAACAGTATGCTATATACTAATTATGAGGTTGTGAAGCGAGACCCACACAGAGCTCCGACTTCAGCTGACCAGTGGTGAGAAGGAAACAGTGGTCAGGACAGCACTACCTCATATAGCCAAGGGATGGGCTACAAACATGAGTGCAGTCACTTTACTTGGAATACGTGGCTGCATCTACTCAAAGAACAATGCTGGAAAACTCTGGGATCACTAAGTCTTCTGCACTGGCACAGAAACATGTACACAGCTTAAAACAGATATTAACCAAATCACGCCTATAAATTCTTAAAGGACACAGTTATTACATTAAAAGGTGAAACTTGCCTGTGCTTTCCCTTGTCTATTAGCCCTACTACTGGGGACATCTTCCAACTTTTTCCTTTACAAGCCTATGAAATTAAATGTAAAAGGACTCACTATTCACAGATCCTTAATATGCACTGAAGACTCACATCAGGAAATAAAGGAAATTCACAGATCCTTAATATGCACTGAAGACTCACATCAGGAAATAAAAATTCTGCATTTCTCACATTAAAACAATATATGTCACCACACATTCTTACATTCACAAACTGTATTTGAGAAAGTGTGGTATCAGACTACTTAACTTTTGTATTTGCTGATTTCTGAGTCCTTAATTTATCTTATGCACTTCTTATGATAAATTGGAGAGCTGGCCTCAATTCAACAAGATGAAATTTAATGAAGACAAATGCAAAGTACTTCACTTAGGAAGGATAAAATCCAATGCACAACTACAAAATGGGGAATAACTGACTTGGTGGTAGTAGTCCTGAAAAGGATCTGGGGGCTACAGTGAATCACAAACTGAATACGAATCAATGTGATGCAGTTTTGAAAAAGGTTAATATTCTAAGGTATATTAACAAGCATGCTGTATGTAAGTCAAGGGAGGTAATTGTCCCACTCTATTTGGCATTGGTCAGGTCTCAGCTGGAGTACAGTGTCCAGTTTTGGGTGCCATACTTTTGGAAAGATGTGAACAAACTGGAGAGAGTCCAAAGGAAAGCAACAAAAATTATAAGAAGTTTAGAAAACCTGAGCTATGAGGAAAGGTTAAAAACTGGCCATGTTTAGTTTTGAGAAAAGACGACAGGGGGGTGGGACCTGATAACAGTCTTTAAATATTTAATAACTGTTATATAGAGGACTGATCAATTGTTCTCTATAACCGCTGAAGTTAGGACAAATAGTAGTAATGGGCTTAATCTACAGCAAGGGAGATTAGGTTAGATATTAGGAACAATTTTCTAACTATAAGGGTCGTTAAGCCCTGGAATAGGTTTCCAAGGGAGGCTGTGGAATCTCCTAACACTGGAGGTTTTAAAAGAACAGATTAGACAAACATGTGTCAGGGATGGTTGAAATTTACTTGGTACTGCCTCAGTGCAGAGGGCTGGACTCGACTTCTTAAGGTCCCTTCCAGGCCTACATTTCTATGAATGATGATAAAAGTCACTGTGATAATTCGAACATCAACTTTTTAACTTTAACGTTGCCTTAACAAGATATTTGTATTTAGCATACACAAAATGTGGTTTCACTTTTTAAAAAACAACCATTTCAGTAAGAGTAAAGAAGTGAATATTGGCGAGGTTTCTTGTTTTACACACACACACACACACACACACACACACACACACACACACACACACACACACACACACACACGTCCCTTGACTGAGCATCTTCCTTGATTGCTGGTAAAAAGCCCCTAATCCCAGGGTGTTTTCAGAAAATGGATTTCTTCAAGTAACCTAATCATGCTAGAACTTTACATGGGAGATTTTAATCTACATTTGTGTAGACATTGAAAAACAAAACTTGACAACAGTCAGGAGAGACTTATGTGAGAAAGTGGAAATTTTTTTTTTTTTTACCTAGAACTGTTACTGTTGCTTTTCTTGTCACTTTTCCATTCTTCCTCCTCATCAGAGGAACCTGAGCCTTCACTTTCTTCTGCTTCCTGGATTTAAAAAAAAAAAAAAAAAAGTTTAGCTGACTATCAATCCTAAATTTTTTTTTTTTGCAGTGCATATTGTAAGTTCTATATTGTTTTAAACACTAAGATAGCATCCATAAGGGGATGGGAAGATATCAAGTTAAAAAGAGATCTCCTTACTATGTTAAAAAATAACAAATTATTAAAAATAGTGAAGTAAAATTCTTTAATTTCTATTTGAGCTGACTTCCTCAATACTAATACAAACTAGCACTGTACATTAAATTATTCAGCATGATTAGACTGTACAGAAACACATGGGCCATAAAAACTGTTCCAGTGGTTTCCAAGGCTACAACAGCCCCCTTCCCAGTGGTAGCCTCACTTTTTTGCCTATGAATTCCTTAGCACTCTTTGATTGCACACGCTTTGCAAGATTGCAAATTATATTTCAAAATGAGTATTAATATATCTTACACTGACTTCATGAGGACATCAAGAGTCTATGACAGAACCTGGCTCACTTAGCATGCAAAAGAAGAATTTAAAGTGATAGAGGAAGGGGATCCACAAATGGAAAAATACCATGCCCCTCCTCCCCATAAAAACAAACTGTAAATTTGTTTTCCTTAAATATTTCATACAGGATGGGCATGGTGATTTTGTAGATTTTCAGCATATTGACTGGCCTTGTATTCAATTTTTTTTTTAAAGTAAAACAATGTATATTTAAATACAAAATGGATTACACAGTATGTGAAATATCCCCCAATATACTGCAGAAGTTTTAATATTTCCTGCAATTTCTGCCCAGGTGAATTTCAGATTCCTAGGAGCAATAGCACATTGTGAATTTAAGGACTGCTTTTTTAAATAGACCTAGTAACTTGGTATCAGCATGAGCTGATCATGACTCAGGTTGTATCCTACAGCATACTACACAAAACACACGTTAAAAGAAAATAATTAAGGTTGCAGAGTCAAGCACTCAAGGTTAAGAAATGACAGAATTAAGGTTGCCTGTGCATTCAACTGCCTTAACCCTGATACTGTCCTTTACTCCTGCAACTCCCTGCCTCATTCACTATACATTGTTTGACTTTCAACAGATGAAGCAGGGTTCCTACAGTCTCTTCATACACAACCCTGATTCAACCCCATAGCATAGCTACCAGTCTCTCCCCCTGGCTTCAACTACCATATTTCCCAGCCCCAGTTCTTCAATCCCCACCTTTGGCTCTTGTTCCCTCTGCATTTGAGGGGCAACACGGTGCGGCACAAGAGTGTCTCACTGCTTTTTGTTCCTATGCCCAACACCACCGCAGCCAGGAGCAGCACTTATAGGGAAACTCCTGCTCAACCCCTGCCCAACACAGACAGAATCTTTGGAGAATTTAGCTGCCAAATTCCAAGTCACTACTGAGCATATGCAAACATACTTGTTTTCGAAGAATTATAAACTTGGATACATTTTGGCAGTTTTCCCAAAGAACAACAAAAGACATCTGAAACCAGGGGGTAGCCAATTCCAAATCCCTACTACAAAGCATAAAGGCATTAGAGTGTCTCAATGAAACAATTGAGGATTTTTTTGTTTTGTTTTTTAACAATAGGAAAAAATATGTTGTTTTGCAAATCTCGTTCTTGGAAATGGGTAAGCTATTTTTGCTGAAACTTTCAGAAGTGTTCAACCTGAGGCAGATGACTGGCATGGAAAATAATAGCCCAACAGAGTTTGGCACAGTATTTATAAACAACTGAAAGCAAGGTTTTATAACAGAAGTGTTGGGCAATCTAGAGCACTCATAATATCTGTTGACAGTTAACATATTATAGAAATATTTGTTCTTGTAAAACAGGGATGCATGCACTTTCTGCAACAGAAATCTGACATTTTATGAAACTTTCATGATACTTTCCACTAACTCCAGTTACTAAATTGAAGAATTTGGAAAAGCACTCACCTGGTTTATAAAGCCAAAACAGTCATCCCTTTCCTCATCAGATGAATCAAGTTGTTCTGTGTTATTCCGTGTTCGATAACTTGGATATTTACGCCTATGTAGTCTACGCTTGGATTGTATCAGTGAAGCTTCAGAGTCACTCTAATTTATGCAGAAGTAAAAAGTAAGGTGTTACAGAGAAAGATACAATGCTGAATTAATGCAATTCAATTTCTGCATAAATACATAAGTTAAATATAGCTTTGCAATATGAAAGAAAATTTTATAGACTTGTAACAAATATTGTGAACATACACGAACGTGAAGAGTATCTATTCTTGAAGAGCTGAGGTCTAACAAGCTATTCAGAGTTCCCACTTTTTGTTTAAATGTGGTACATCTTAAGGTAGAGTCAAAATCCTAATGTCATAAGTTTTAAAAAAAGTTTTAAACAGTAATTATAGTTGTGTAGTGAAATTGATTATTTACATAAACAGGACTCCTAGTTTATTCTGTAGTTTATCTGCTGCGGAATTGAGGGCCAATTTATGAAATTAAAGAAAAAATAATGTCATATGAGAAGATACAATCAATGCAACTATAAAGAAAGGTAAGCCAAAAACAAGGAGTTGTTTTAAATATAAAAATAAACTGTTATTTTGACAATATAGATCAAAACAAGAAATCGTTCTTCTGAATTGGTGAGAAAGGCTGGCCACTTTCAAGGTTCAATTTTTTAAAAAGTTATTATAAATTGATAGTGGTTATTTTACAACCTAATAGAACTTGCTGCAAATCCACCATTTCATTTACCATTAGTAGCATACCAATTTGAAATCTACTCAATTAAAAAAAAAAAAAGGTTAACGGTAACTAGATATTTTACCTGTCACCAAATCGCCCTGCTAATTTTGGCTTACAGTTTTACAATCATGTTTTCCTATTTAAACCATTCTGTCTTGTTTGGGCCTTTCCAACGAACAACAGAAAAGGAAAAACTGACTGACTGACTGACTATCTAGGAATAACCCTGAAACTGATTGCACACAAAATGCCGTCAAATCCACAAAGTAATCTGCAAAAGAAAAGTGATACTAGACTACTATTCTGATTAATTTCTATGAACTCTGAAGATATCATCCTGGAGGATTCTCACTATTTTTACACTCATTAGTACTGTATGTGACTGGGAAAACTGCCCTATCTATACAGTCTTGAATCCTTTAATACAATAAATAGCAACATCAAGTCCAATCCAGGCCCGCTCTTGACTGTCAGACAAGCTGCCAACCAAGTTCCAGTCAGTGGATGGAGGAAGGTCAAACTCCCAGAAAAAACACACACCAATTCAAGGGAGTCACCATAAAATAAAAAATTTACCAGAAAAATGGGGCATTGGGGTCTGGGAGAATCCTGTAAGATGGTATCTCCAGAGACGCGTAGGTACTTTTTCAACTTGCGGCTCTCTCATGCAGATGTTAAGAGCTCATCATTCACTGTTTCTGTTTCATACCTTTTCTGAGAACTGGAATGTCTTCCTTTTCCTCTCGGTTGCATAGAGCTCTCTCTCTTCCTCTCCTTTTGCAATCCGGTACTCCTCTTGTTTTCTACAAGAGATTTTTGAAACTTGTCAAAATAAAAGTAAAAATCACAATTATGAAAGCAAATTGAGTAGTTACAGGTTTGTCTTCTTTAAAATACTTTATATTCTGACACTGGACCTAGCAAAATTGACAGTTTAAATGTCCAAATTTTATTCTCTCTTGGAATGGTTATAACATGATGGAGAAATTCTATTGTTTCTTCATATTTAAGGCTTTTATATAGCTATCAATTCATAAAGAAAAAACTCTCCTCACACATTGATAAGAAGGATTTGCAAGAAGATTTTTCTCCCAAATTCACCACTATCCCTTGTAGGATGAAATTACTTTCCCCTTCCCTCTCCCTCCCCCCATTTTCAATCTATGGTCCCATCAATAGAAGTAGGCTCAAACATACGGATAGATCACCTCCATTACACATCTTTTTGGTCCCATCTACACTACTTGAATCACGCTAACAGGCACCATGTAGTGATAGGCACCAAGAACATATTTTCTGTTTGCAAAGGAACAGGTTTCTAGATTTTTCTTTTGAACATGCTGGCCAAGTAATCTTAGCTGATACCATTTAACACTAGAGGGTTTGCTTCTCTTCCCTCACGTCCAGACTAGGGTATTAAAATCGATTTTAGATACGCAACTTCAGCTACGTGAATAACGTAGCTGAAGTCGAATTTCTAAAATAGAGGTACTCACCCGTCCAGATGGCGCAGCATCGATGTCCGCGGCTCTCCATGTCGATTCCGGAACTCCGCTCGGGTAGATGGAGTTCCGGAATCGATGTAAGCGCGCTCAGGGATCGATACATCGCGTCCAGACTAGACGCGATATATCGATCCCCGAGCAATCGATTTTAACCCGCCAATGCCGCGGGTTAGTCTGGCCGTGGGTTTCCTCTCTACAATCACCAGGCTTTGCAAGCAGGTGATGACAACAATAGGAGTTCCCACTTTCCCTTTTTCAGACACTTGGCTCTGAGGCTAGGATGAAGGAAAAAGGCTTTTTATAGCCCCTCTGGCTACAAGTGCTGCTGTTTCTTATCCTCAGCAATAAATGCACCTTCTCTTCCTCTTAGGCATTTAATGCTCCTGTACGAAAACAGCAGCCAGCTGTCTTCAAGAACCTTCTGTTGCCTCCTGTTCAGGCAGTGCTCCTCCTGTGTTGCTGATGGATAGCAACTCAAACCAGCAGAGGAGTCGATCAGGAGCCTCCCAAAGATTTTTTTGAATCTTTCCAAGTTACTGAATGTAACCCTATAACCCTCACTTTTCTGGAAAATGAGGCGCATTCAGTGAACCTAACTACTCTTTCAATTCTTTTGGAACATACTTCATTGTTTGCAGTAAACCCTCTTACATGCTCAAGTTATTTTCCAACTAGTTAGTTCTCCCTTCACCCTTATTTCACATACATTTTCCAACTTAGTTTTGAATGCAACTGAAATTAATATTTAGTAATTTCAATTTGCACTAGAGTATTTTTTAGCGTAGGCCTAATAGCAGTGAATAAAGAAGAACATTAAGGTGTTAAACGTATGGGGTAATATTGATAGCAACCTCATTTAAAAAAAATGTCCTTCATATGAGCCAGCTAGATTTTCACACACCTGAATAAATGCAGTGGTATTTCTGGTACAACTACTCTTCGTTTCCAAGCTTGAAGGTCTCGCTCTGTGGCAATTTGACTTCGTGGAGCATTCTGATGCATTTGACGTACACCTTCCACTTGCCCACTGCGACGCAGACCAATATTGGGGGGGGACTGGATGTCTAAACTTGGCCTTCTAAAACCTTAAAAAAAAAAAATAGATAAAAGAGTAAAAAATCTTCTGCCACCGGACAGCTTTGGTGTCTAGTTTGCCCCAATTGTTTGACTGTAAATTAGAAATTAAACATTCTCCAACGAAAGAAAGCTCACAGGAAACATGTTGAAGAATCGAAACTTTGTGAATGGATTGCCTTCTCTGGTGATAAATATATCTGGGATTTCAAGCTGTTTTAAAAATCTTTATATTACTTCCACTGCTACTTTCAAACCCTAATGAAAGGCAGCACAATATGAAAGATGTTTTGAGTTTTTCCTGCTGATTTTGCAACAACAGCTAGCTAGCTAACTAAATACCATGTCACTTATATAGTCATAGGTACATACACATTGAACAGACCTATGTTCATTTTAAATCCACTTGAAGTCCACAAGGTAAAGAAACCATTACTCAATGAAAAGACAATTTTGCAAACTTTAGAAAAATACAAGTAAAAAATGAGTTTCAAGAACTCTTGAAATATTACAGTATTCTACATATATCCTTAAATATTTAGCTGCCTGCAATCAAAATCAACGCTTTTTGTATGTTTAAGGTTGTATGTACCAAAAGCTGGAGATTCAGTCTTTTCAGATACATTTACAGAAGTATCTGGAGGTGTTTTAGCCCAAAAGGCACAGCAAAAATCCCAGTTTTAGACTAGAACCCATGTGGACTATTTCATACTCAAAAGTAGCACAAAAAACTCTTCAGATGAAGTGATTTCCCCCTCCCCACACCTAAACCCCTCCCCACACCTAAACAAATATTTACCAGTAGTTACTGACCTCTGCTAGGCGTTCCTTCCCTATTCTGTAGTCCATTTGGAACAACTTCTTGATCTGATCCAGTTCTTTGGTCTTGCTGTAGCTGTAATTGTCTTATCATGCCATCAAGAATGTTGGGTTCCAGATTTTGTTCATCCTGGTCAACAGTTTGCTGGCCTATCACTTGCTCAACAACCTCTCCATCACCTGGCAAATTTAATACAAACCACAAGCAAACTGGTTAACTGCCATAGACCTAAAGTTGGCTGTGCTGATCACCTTCACAGTACAGCTTAAAAATTAAGCTCTTCTAAAACTGAGTACTTGAGGATAATTCTGAAGCATAACGTGGATAGTCATCCACAAGTTATTTATATTACTTAATATTTTAAAAAGGACACATTTACCAAACCTAAAATGAACAGAAATAATTCATGAGTTTTAAAAAACATATATGCCCTGCAACAGCGGCAACCCAAATATGGCATCAGAAAATGAAATTAACCAAAAAACCTCCATAAAAACGTGAAACAGACTATTTTCCACTGTTTACTCTTTGCATTTATTAGTCTGGAGCAACAACATAAAAGCAAATTAGATTAAGAAACTGTCAATTTTAAGATGTTACCCATACCACAGGCAAAGATTTTTTTGTTATTGTTTGTAATATTGTCTCTTAATGTGTCTTAATTGTAATGTGTCTCAAACTTCTTTACTGATTCTTGCATACCCATGCTATGGTTGCATACAGCCAGGAAACCAGTTATAAACTAAAATACACTAGACAGATGAAATATTTTGTTCCAAAGAACTCACACCTTTTCAATTTGAGCTAAACCACCACCTTCATTACCTGTCAGTGTATTAGTGATTATAGCTTCTTTGTAAACCAGCAACTAGAAGCTGAAACTATAGCAAATACTCTTGATCAGACAATATTACATCCAATAGACATTTGTGTTACACGACAATATATTACAGTTGCATTAAAACCCAACTACATAAATCTCAAGTAAAATATATAAATAACTTCGAGGTAAATGTAGAACATTAATCTTTTCCTATTCAAAAGAATGTAATGATTCCAAAGTCCAATCAGACACAGACAGATCCCGAAGTTGAAATTACTGTTCTTACTTGTTGCTATATATCCCAGTTGAGGAATCAAATGTTCGTCTGCACAGTTCTCTCTTCCTGGTACTAATCTCTGGTATTTTGTTGGATGAGGGTTTCCATCCACATCTACTAAGAACGGAGGTGGCATGAGATGAGGAGCCTGTTGTGTCTGCTCATCTAGGACATAATTGTTAGCGTCTCGAATCAATGGTCGGTAGTCAGTGTGGAAGAACATCTGATCAGGAATCTGGAATGAAGCTTGCATATTATCAACTTGAAAAAAAGGTATGTTAAAGAACTTGTATGCAGAAGAAATTTATACTAAGTTTACCTCCTACTGCGACAATGGATATAGAAACAACAGAGTCAGGTGGCACCTTAAAAACTAATAGATTTATTTGGGCATAAGCTTTCATGGGTAAAAAACACACTTCACTTCCTTTTTTCTTCCACTTCTTTTCACCTACGAAAGCTTATGCCCAAATAAATCTGTTAGTCTTTAAGGTGCCACCATATTCCTTGTTTTTGTGGATACAGACTACCACGGCAACCCCCTGATAACTGGTATAAAGTAGGGATTGCAACCTTTAGCACGTGGCTCACCAGGGCAAGCCACCTGACAGGCCAGGCTGGTTTGTTTACCTGCCGCATCCGCAGGTTTGGCCGATTGCGGCTCCCACTGGCCGCGCTTCACTGCTCCAGGCCTATGAAGTGGCAGAAAGCGGCAGCTAGCACATCCCTCGGCCCACACTGCTTCCCGCAGCCCCCATTGGCCTCCGACAGCAAACCGCGGCCAGTGGGAATTGCGATCGGCCGAATGTGCACATGCGGCAGGTAAACAAACCAGCCCGGCCCACCAGGGGGCTTACCTTGGCGAGCCGCGTGCCAAAGGTTGCCAATCCCTGGTACAGAGACCAAGTTCTCAAAAGGAAAAACACCACACAAAGATCCTATGTCATCCTAGATTTGTGTTGCTCTGACGACATCATATCCCTCATAAAAGAAAGGAATATTGATACGCAAGCAGTTAAAAGTATTCAGTATGTTGATCTTTGAGAGGATAATACATTGAAAGTTCTGCAATCTTATATTAAATAAAATCGCTGCTCTACCCTGAAAAGTAACTATAAAACAGCAAATTTCCATTTTTTAATTTAACATTTAGCAAACATTTGCTTTGTTTCCATCTAAACATATGGTTCTTCAACTGCTGACCAACAAATTTGCTATGGGATCTCAAAGTCAGGCAAGGTTCTTTCTTCATCAAGAATTAGCAGCAGAAACAAAGATTCTGCAATCAAAATTAAGCCTTCAGTTACATCCAAGTAACTGCACTGAAGTAAAATAGGAGTGCAAAAAAGTGTCAAAGAGCTAACAGTCCAAACTTTTATTACTGATGGTGATAAGCAAGAAGAAATGAACCACTTTTCCCTTTTTGATCCCAAGTTGAATAGGTAGGAGAGTTAGGAAAAAAAACCCTCAAATGATAAATTTGGAACAAGAGTAGTAATTTTTTTTTTTTAAACAGAATGTTTGTTTTACTATAGACTGGCACTTCAGACATTCTTCTAAGAGAAAAATAACTGCTTATTAAGCAAAGCAAAAAAAAGCAAACCAGAAGTCAAGATAGTAAATACATATATCCAAGTTTGCAGTATATTTTTCACATGAATTCATTTATTTCTCTAGTCATCATCACAAATGGTAACTGAAACCTGAACTTACCTTTTCATAAGGCTTGTTACACCCAAAACCAAATATCAACAGATGCCCATGAGAATCTGTACAGGCAAAATGTTGTCCATCTGATGAAAACTTGCAGTCAAAAACAGCGCCATGTCCTTGTCCTTCAATCTAGATTGAAGAAATGAAACTCAAGGTAGGCTGTGTCATATTTTTTGAAACAAGCAATATTGTACAGCCTTATCCAAACTTCAATTATCAGAGACTCCCTGTTATTTAAAAACAAGGTCATGTTTCTCCTACTATATGTTACAATGAATTTTTTTTTTGTGACATTCAGTTTATTTAACATTCCTCATTACATGATAATTAGGACTCCGATCTTGGAACTGGATCTGCATCGAAAGACCCTTAACACCTGTAGAGTCTCTCTGAAATCAGCTCCACTTTGCAAAGCAGCAGTATTCACCCATGCAGATGTGATTACAAGCTTGGGCCCCATCAAGTAACGTACCACCAAATACGGCTGAGAGGGGAATATGAGAAATTTAGAGATTTATCCTAGGTCTCTACCATATGTAACCTATTCTCAGTATAAATAAAGAGGAACATAAAATTATATTTAGACTGCAAAATCAAGAATGTATAGTCAGCTATTTCATTTCCTAGATAGGTCCAAATTTTAAGAGAGACTTATTTAAGGTTGTGGATCTACTGTAATTTGAACTACAATAGCTAAAAACATGCTTTTTACAAAGCTTTATATTTTTTAACAAAGACACTAATATCATATGCTACTTTTTAAAGCACCTCACTGCTATAGCACTTTACAAATATATCCTCAAGACAAAATGCAAGATACAAAGCCAATCCCTTATTGTCTACATCTAGAAAGGAACAAAAAAAGTGTGAACAGTGGTTATACTAGCACAACTTGGGGAAAAAATAAGTTATTTAAAAGTGGAGAAGGATGGGCTAAGACACCTGTCAAGAATAAAGTGAGCTCCATATAGTTTGGCGAACCATAAAAAAAAGGAACCGTCACTTGCTGACTTAAATGACAGTAGCATTCTTAAAGACACAGCTAACAATGTAATTACTTGTCAGAATGAGCCTTGAGGTGCTGGCCTAAATATGACAAGGGACTACACAGGGTAAGGGCTTTCAAGACCAACAGGGCCAAATTAAAGTCAAACCACCATTTTAGAAGCCCCAAAAGTGAGAAGAGTGGGGGAGAGAAGATGCTCTGATCACAATTGCTCAAACATGTTGCATATCCTAAAAAAGGCAGAGGAATATATAATAATTTGATCTTACCATGTTAAAATAATGCTTAGTTTTGTTGCCCTTTGTAATATCCCATATAAAGATATTGCCATCATGGCCTGCAGATAACATAATCCTTGAATCAAAAGGGTGAGTCTCCAACACAAATACTTCATCCGTATGTCCCTATTTTAATATGGAAAAATAGGCATACAAAAATCACAAGTTTACAATTAATATGTTAGAGAGTTCTGAATTCATGCATCTTAAACTTTTAAGACCCTCAGACCCTCCAGACTGCCTTCAGAAATCTGAGAACTTTTGGTGGTCCAAAATTCAAGCAATTGTGGAAGTGACAAACACTGTAGATGGGTGCAGTAGTCAAGGAACCTTGTGACAGAGAAAGACTGTTTTTGAACCATACGACTGGCTGGATTCAAACAAAGATGGCCACATACATACTTAATTTAAAAAAAAATGGGATTTGATATTTACTGGAGAAAAGTCTCAAGCTTTTCCCTGTTTCACAGGGAAGTTAGGCTCAATATTATTGTTTTGCACACACTGGGATTTTTTTTTTTTTTTGTGTGGAATAGAAGCTGTTGGGTTTTGGGTTTTTTTTTTTAAAATAAGCACTATTCATGCATTATATTCAGATACAAGCTTCCAAGACAAATCAAATTTAATGACCAATTCAACATGCAAATGCCACTTTAATACTAACGAGAGAGAAAGGCTGCATATTTTAAAAAGCAGGTAAGATCATTACATACCACCATATCATGAAGTAATTGCCCAGTATAAGAATTCCAAACTTTCAGCAGATGATTATTCACAGCAGTAACAACAAAATTATCATTTTGATTCCAAGCTATCATTGTTACTTTTGGCTTCATAAATCTGTCTTCTTCTGAATGAGAGTCACTATTTAAAAAAAACAGAGCCAGTGTAAGTATAACTTTTAAAATAAGTGTTCATTTCAATATCTAAACAAATATTGAACTCTGTTGTGATGTTAAAAATCAGATATACTGAACTAAGGATTAAAATCTAGTAGCGACTTGTCCACTATTTTGATATTTCTGCAGTAACTTGACCATGGAATGTGCTGATATCTTAAACTTTAAATCTGAGTTCTCTTGCTTTGGTAGGTTTTACTTTAAATCACAAAATTGCGTGCAAAACAAGTGTTTTTTAAATTTAATGGAAATATACCACTGACATGTTTTAGGCTCAAAATGTTAGTAAACCCACTGAAGAACGGATACTTAAAAAAAAAATCCTCCCAACAGTCCAATGATGTTCAGATATCTTATTTCACCCTTTGTTTTAATTAGGTAAGCTTCATGAGAATTGGATGTCTGTGTAAGTTGTCACACAGTACAGTTCAATACGAAATTTATTAGAATACTGAAGTAAAGAATCAGAATGAACTATAAGGATACGAGAAACCAAGGACCTGGGACTCTCAATCTGCTCTGAACTCTGACTCTAAATTACTCTTGCTTCTCTTTTAAAGAAAAAGGCTGTTGAACCCACTTTGTGTGTCTTAATTCACAGTCCCTACATGTGCATGTCAAAAAGATTTTTTGAAAACAAGAGACATAAAATAAAACAAATTCAGTTCACTGAATGTTGGCCTCTGAAGAAGGGATGGGAAAGCACTGGTAAAGTTTAGTATATTTCATAGGGTGCACAAAATTACCTCCATCTTTTAGATGGAGCCCATATGAAACTGACTTCCTCAAAATTAGGAGCACATTTAGATTTTTGGAATTTTCATTTTGAAACTCTGGGAGCAGTTTGTGATGCCACAATATGTGGGTGAAAACTAAAGAACACTTTTGGAAAAAAAATAAAATTGCTATGCTAATTAAAGCAAAACAAGTTATGATAAAGTTACAATTTATAGTAGGAACAGGGCTTCTGGATTGCTAGAAAGGAATCAGATGCAGCAGGCTTCAGTAAAGAATGGGCATTTTTCTTCTGAAGAAGAAAATGGATATTATATGGAAGAGGAACTTCTTTAATACACTGATCAAAAAACAACACACATACTTACTTACATTAAAAGGTGCAGAATTTAGATTAGATTCCAAGCAGATATAGTGAATCTTTCAGAGTACCCCGACTCCCCATAAACACACATAAACAGAAGACACTCAGCCTACCCTGGTAACCGATCAGCCATATCTAACAAGATGCTCCTCCATTCTGTTTGCTGGAAATGCCAGATATGGGCTGTTCCATCTCTGCTGCCACTTATAAACCTTGAAATAATTGTAAAAGATTTTATCTAGTACACAAAAGTATAGTCACAGTATTTCTACTTAAAAATACACCCATCTAGAGTTCTGGGGGCATAAACACAAGGTTAAATGAAACCCACAAAATGGAATAACGACCAAAACAAGTTATCTTTCCAATCCAAGCTTAGACTCTCCAACAACCCAAACTCAGACTTCTTTCCCAGAGAAAGCCTAAGAAAAGGATGAGCTTTCTATGTGAGCTCCAGGTCAACAAATCTGAGAACTGGCAGAACAACAGGAAAACAAGTTCTGAGTTAAGGACTCTTCATGAAAAACCTATCTCCAGTCCTTCCTTGTTAAATCAAAACATTTAGCTCAAATGCTGTGGCATCAGACAGAGAAAGGCAGCCTGAGATATCCAGGATGCAATTCATGTAGGGCTTTACAGATCAAAAATAATATTTTAAAATTGCACTGGGAAAGGCACTGCAACAAAGGGTAGATTTATGCCTGAGCTCCATCCATATCCTGCATGAGAAGCACAAGTAAGCAAGAAAGCGGCCATACTTTCTACGATTATAATTTCTGGATTGCATAAAATAGTAGCCTCATGTAGATATCACTGGGTTACTGCAACATGAAAATGCCAAAGACAAGGATTACTGTAGAAAAAGCCATATTTATACGGAAAAACTGCAATCTCCAGGCTAGGTGTAAATTACAAAAGCATTCTTAGTCACTGTTGTCTAGGTCTCCAGTAAAAAACAAAAAAGTTTGCAATTCATGGTTCCAATATGCCACTTATCAATATGCCACTCAGTTACTGTCTTAGATCTTTTCTGCATTTAAAGTAATAAGATCATACACATTCATTTTATTATAATATAATAATAGCACTTTGGTTCCATTAAAAACACCCCTACATTTTTGTAAAATCCTTTTTCTATAAAACCATACTTAAAGAAAAAAGTTAAAATGATTTCATACAATTTTATTAAAGACATTGCTGTTTCCAGACTCTGCTTTAATTTCCTGATCAAAAACACATTGCAAAATTAGGGTGGTTTGCTGAAGCCACTAACAAAACAAAAAAGCTGAGCAGACAGCAGTGCAATGTCATAGCAATACTTGGCATACTTCACCAAATAAGTCCATTTCTTAGGGTATGTCTACACTACGGGATTATTCCGATTTTACATAAACCAGTTTTGTAAAACAGATTGTATAAAGTCGAGTGCACACGGTGACACAAAGCACAATAATTCGGCGGTGTGCGTCCGTGTACCAAGGCTAGCGTCAATTTCTGGAGCGTTGCACTGTGGGTAGCTATCCTGTAGCTAACCCATAGTTCCCGCAGTCTCCTCCGCCCATTGGAATTCTGGGTTGAGATCCCAATGCATGATGGTGCAAAAACAGTGTCACGGGTGATTCTGGGTAAATGTCGTCACTCATTCCTTCCTCCATGAAAGCAATGGCAGACAATCATTTCACGCCCTTTTTCCCTGGAATGCCCTGGCAGACGCCATAGCATGGCAACAGTGGAGCCCATTTTGCCTTTTGTCACTGTCACCGTATGTGTACTGGATGCCGCTAACAGAGGCGGTACTGCAGCGCTACACAGCAGCATTTATTTGTCTTTGCAAGACAGCAGAGACAGTTACCAGTCGTTCTGTACCATCTGCTGTGCCATTGTAAATTGGCGATGAGATGACGGCTATCAGCCGTTTTGTACCATCTGCTACTGTCATGGGTGCTCCTGGTTGAGGTCGACCGAGGGCGCAAAAACAAAAATGGGAATGACTCCCCGGGTCATTCCCTCCATTATGTTGTATCTAAAAATAGAGTCAGTCCTGCCTAGAATATGGGGCAAGTGTGCTAGAGAACCAGTGTACTAGAGAGAGCACAGCCGCTTTGTGTCAGACCCCGCAGAAATGATGAGCTGCATGTCATTCTAGGGGGTGCCCCGGCAACCACCCCATCCGTTGCTTCCCTGCTCCCCCAACCCTCCTGGGCTACCGTTGCAGTGTCCCTCCCATTTGTGTAATGAAGTAATAAAGAATGCAGGAATAAGAAACACTGACTTTTAGTGAGATAAAATGAGGGGGAGGCAGCCTCCAGCTGCTATGATAGTCCAGGTAGGACATTAAACGGTGCGGGGGAGAGGAGCCCAGCATCCCGCTGCTATGATAGTCCAGGCAGTACAGAATCTTTTCTTTAGACATGAGAAGTGGGGGGCTGATGGAGCTCAGGCCCCAGTTGCTATGATGAAGACAGTTACCAGCCGTTCTGTACCATCTACCGGGAACGACCGAGAGTCACTCCTATTTTTACCCAGGTGCCCCCGGCCGACCTCACCTGAGGCCAGCCAGGAGCACTCACAGGATGATGACAAGAACGGCTATCAGTCCTTTTGTACGGTACCGTCTGCCACCGGGGAAGGGAGAGGAGAGGATGTTGCTGTTCACTGCTGCTGCACCGTGTCTACCAGCAGCATGCAGTAGACATAGGGTGACATATAAAAAAAATCAAGAAACTATTTTTTCCCCTTTTCTTTCACGGGGGGGAGGGAGGGGCTAAATTGACAAACTATACCCTGAACCACCCCGGACAATGCATTTGACCCTACAGGCATTGGGAGCTCAGCCAAGAATGCAAATTATTTTTGGAGACTGCGGGGACTGTGGGATAGCTCGAGTCCTCGGTACCCCCTCCCTCCCTCCTTGACCATCCATTTGATTCTTTGGCTTTTCACTACGCTTGTCACACAGCACTGTGCTGTGGACTCTGTATCATAGCCTGGAGATTTTTTTCAAATGCTTTGACATTTTGCCTTCTGTAACAGAGCTCTAATAGAACAGATTTGTCTCCTTTGGATTTGGAACTGCATCGCCACCCGTGCTGAACAGAGCTCCAAGCTGTGCAAACAGGAAATGAAATTCAAAACTTTGCGGGGCTTTTCTTGTCTACCTGGCCAGTGCATCCGAGTTCAGACTGCTGTCCAGAGCGACCACAATGGTGCACTGTGGGATACCATCGATTTGCGGCCACACTTACCCTAATCCGATATGGTAATACCGATTTCAGCGCTACTCCTCTCGTCGGGGAGGAGTACAGAAACCAGTTTAAAGAGCCCTTTATATCGATATAAAGGGCATCGTTTTGTGGATGGGTACAGCATTAAATAGGTTTAACGCTGCTAAAATCGGTTTAAATGCATAGTGTAGACCAGGCCTGAGATTGTAAGTTCCTTAGTGCAGGAACTGAGTCTATCTTTGTCTCTGTAGAGCACAAAGTATAATGGGGTCCAAATACTTGGTTGGCCCTGTGGGCATTATGATAAAATTAAACAGTTTCTTCTTACTACTTCCTTCCCCTGAAGCCTTAGATCCAATTAGGGGGCTTCTAGCGGATGTGATGCAGAGGTGTAGCGTTCCTAGCATCTGAAACGGAAAAGGGGTGGCAAAAAGGTACTGCTGGAGCTGATAAGCAGGCTAAATGGAGAGTATGCCATGCAAGACTGGATTATGCATAGGGAAACTGATGCTCAGATGAGGGAAAGAGAAGGTGCCTGTGATATAACTTGACACTAGCACGATACAGCACATCTCTAGGTGTGGGAAGAGAAGCCGGTACTGGAAGGTTTGTGTAGCAAGGAGGTTGGGAGGGGGAGGGGGTGGAAGATCCTGGCAATGTCGAAGAATGAGCAATCTTCTGTAAGGATCCCCAGTAGCAGGAGCTAGCAAATCAAAGTGTTCTCCCTTCCCCTGTTACATCAAACCCAATATTCAGGATCTCTCTCCAACAAGCTACCAAAGAGCCAGTTAAACAAAATAAGACACTACACACAAAAAAGGGGAAAAAAGCAGCTTTACAGACATCTTAAAATGTGACTGAAAGGATATACCAACCTGGACAATCCAGACAGCGTCCTTTGCTTAAATATATGCACTGCTGCTTTGTAAGATTTATGGGTGTGGTTTTTAAAACTGCTCAGCATGAGTTAACTCTGCTCCCATTTAAGACAGCGAAAATTTTACCATTGTCTTAAATGGCAGAAGCAGAGTTAGGCCAATGTTTGCTGCTTTGAAAAGCCAACCATTAATTCTTATTAGATATATGACAACACTTTCCCATATAATAATAATAATGTTAAAAAAATCAGTTTATCCAAATAGAAGATATGTTAAAAGGGGGGAGGGATAGCTCAGTGGTTTGAGTATTGGCCTGGTAAACCCAGGGTTGTGAGTTCAATCCTTGAGGGGGCCATTTGGGGAACTGGGGTAAAAATCTGTGGATTAGTCCTGCTTTGAGCAGGGGGTTGGACTAGATGACCTCCTGAGGTCCCTTCCAACCCCAATATTCTATGATTCTATGAAAAGCACAGAGCTGAAATTAAAGTGAACGCTGCACTCCAGAGAAATATAGGTCATCCTTCAAATTACAGCTATATCAGATTTTCTTAGCTGAGCTCTCCATGAGCGTGACAATAGGTATTTAATGCCAAAACATTTAAAGGACATATTTACATGTTGAGTATTGCAACATACCTATCACCACCGTTCGAAAACTGAATGCTGTCAACTTTGTCCTGCAAAAGAAAGAAGTTTTAAAGAGAGAAAAGTTAGAAGTTAAATTATTTTTAATGGAGAACTTAATTTCTTTTAGGAAATGTACGTAGCCTTCTTTACAAAAGAAGTTAACATACAGGATCAGAAACAAGTATTAGCCCGAATGTGATCTCTTCTGCAACACACTGCAGAAAACTGTCCCATCGCAGAAAATAAACAGGTTTCAGAGTGGTAGGCGTGTTAGTCTGTATCAGCAAAAACGAGGAGCCCTTGTGGCACCTTAGAGACTAACAAATATATTTGGGCATATGCTTGCGTGGGCTAAAACCGGATGAACCCATTCTTACATTTAAAACTTCGAACAGCTTCAGTCATTTAAAAAATTAACCTGCCAGAAAAAAAAAAAATGTTCTCTTCTCCTTGGACTAAATATAGAATTCTCTCCACGAACCACATGCGCCCATGGCCCAGGACATGCACTACCCTGTCCTGCACAAGTGATAAGTTTAAGGTATGCTAAAAAGCAACTTATGAGCTCTGGAAATGGGATTTTCACACCAAGTGAGTACACCACTTTCCAACCAGACACAATTCTTGTTTCTAACCTTGAAAATTACCATGGTATCTGTCTTTAAAACTGACATGCAGAGGTGTTTTAAACACATTTGATAGTTTTGTATCTTTCAGAGTCCTGTACAGCTGGACTCATGGTGCTAAAGACGCCTTACTTCATAGGCGAATGATGCATAAAAAAAATTAAAAACTCAAACCCTATTTTATAAAGCATGCGGTACGCATTATATATCACACCTTCATGTATTAAGATTTATTGGCACAGAAGTAATGTAACCATTCCCAACTCATACTGCTAAAACCATGGTCCTATGGAATTACATATTACCTGCCCCTCCACTCCCACCTTCATTCTCTCTGCATATACATCTCTCTCTCTAAAAAAATGGTATAATACACAAATTAAGTAAGCAAGCATGCTTGCTGGTCTACATTCCTCTAATGCTTCTGCACCCATAATAGAGGGTAGATATCTTGTTCCTACAGGAGATAAGCAATAAACAGGGGAAGAACACTAAATGAAGTTACCAAATAAGGCAGCAATAACACTTACAAGAACCAAAGGAGAGAAGCTAAGTTTTTATGTTGCGGAGGAAGACCCAAGATCACAATGTCTATAAACACAGGGGACCAAATTCTCAAAACACTAAGGCCTCCTTTTATAGTTCTGCAAGTGTAAAGTAAGGATAAATGTAATTTATTCTTGCTTTAAGGCTCCTTTACACTTCCAGAGCAGGATAAATGTGAATCAGGTTCCAGAGAACATCTATAAAGGAAGGACTTTTATTTTATTTTTTAAAGCAGGGACCATGCTAGAAAATACTTAGGCTAGCCATTAAGGAAGTTATTAACAGTAAGAGCAATTGAAGAGAAAATTGGGCACCATCACTGTAGATACTCAGTAGGTTACATAAGCCATTAGGGGAACCAGTGTTGGGAGCAGTCCTATCAAATACAGGGAGTCAGACTATTGCAACTCAAGTGGCCTTTAGTGGTCCTAATACTTAAGTTGTAAGAAGAAATATTTATTGAAAATACCCACTAACTGTATTTCTGATCTAAAATATTAACTGAATTTCAAGTTATACCATACAGTATTGCAAGCTTAAATCCGTAAGTGATAAATACAATCATTTTAGCACGTATACCCTATTATGTATTAAGTGTGTACTTTCATTCGTGATGCATTATGTCTTGCATGTTTAACATTAAAACCTGATACAAATTCTAATGTAAAACATGCAAGATGCATGTACTTCCATTTGCGGTGCAGTAATAAATTACACTTCTACAGTGGTATAAATGCAAAGGAGGCTTAAAACAAGAACATTTACCTTACTTTACACCTGCAGAACTGTATAAGGAGGCCTTAGTGTATGAAACATACTTAAAATAAAACACTTAAAATATCATTGTGATATGCTCCCTCAATTCATTAAACCCATATAAGTGTTTCAAGTTACTGTCACTTAGATTTTCAGACCAGTATACAAAATTTTAATCCAGTAAACTTTTAAAACCACATCTAGAATGCTGCTAGAAGCCCCACCACAGTTCTTTAAGTATTTTAAATAGGTGACCTGTAGATTTAACAATCTTACTTACAGCATGGCTTTCCAGTTCAGCTATTTTTTCAGGTGTTTCAGAGCCAAAAAAATACATCCTGATAACATGATCTGTACTGCCTGTTGCTAGAAACGTACCACCTGAAAATTCAAACAATAATTAAAAAGCTGACGTGGATAAGAATTTTCATTTGTTACAATATCAGGTAGAACATGATAGATAAAAATTTTGACAGGTGTCAAATTTCTTGTTCTTTTCCCACTATACAAATGTGGGGTGAAACTTCATTTTTCTTAACAAATCCTTTTTTAGCCATAAATAATAAAAAAGTAAAATCATTAAATTTTAGTATGAAAAATTAAAGGGAAGTGTAATAGTGAGAACTTTCTAAAACAAGGTTGCAGCTAAAATTATCGACTGTTTTTACAGTAGAAAGACTTCTCCATAGTTCAAAAGAGTGTTATATTGGCTATTCTTCACCGGAAATACCCACATTGTAAATGAAAAGAAGGGTCAAGATGAGAGATTTTATAGCCGGGAAAGAGTAAAAAAAAAAGGGGGGGTGGAGGGGGCAGGATACATTTTTCATTCTCGGGCTTTTGTTTATAAAGGATTCATCCAACCACTGGGAACTGAAAGAAACATGGTCAAAACACATAAGATATTAAGACATGTGCAAAGTGAATGCAAAGCCAGTAAGTTCACATTACACATTCTAAATATACTATTGCCCCCTTGTAAGAATTCTGGTGAATTTCAGGGCCTTACAATTGGTCAGTTTTGGTTACTGGAGAAAAACTGATAGGAAGTCACACTGTGTATTTTAATTACATTACGTACATGTGTCCTGCTTCTCTTAATACAGATGAATCCAACTCCAGAAACCCCAGCTCAGTCACCACCTGGAACAGCTACCTTCAGTGTTGTCCCACCAGGTTTCCAACTGTCCTCTTAACGGCTACAGAACCTTCCCCCTCCTGTATGAGCTATCATCCTCCAATCACAAGCCAGAAAAGCAGCAGCAGATTTGTCACAAACCTTTTGCCAACCTACTGTTTTTGTGCTGAATCTTCAGAGCATTATTGAATGCACAGAGCATATATACAGATACCCACTAATAATGCAAGAGATCATATAGTTCTCTAGGCTGGAGGTATCAATAGGGCGTATCAGTCACGTTCTAGAATGTCATGTAAGAGCCCAACCTTGTATTTACAGCTACACTCTTATTGCCCAACTAGAAAGAGTGCTCCAGAAGTAGCTGATGTGTTCAGCACAGGAAAGGGCAAAGTAACTTGCAAGGTTCAGTTGTAATAAGTTCTTTGTTAAGAAAGTCTTGTCCATTCTTTCCAAGATGCCAAACGTTATCCATCTGCTGGCCTGATCGGCTGTCCCAGAAGAGGCACTACCTGCCTGCAGCCTGCATCCAAGGTGTTATGAAAAGGTTGCAAGGTTCATCTGTGTCTGCTCATCCATGTGGACACTTATGATACTGCCAGGTATAACCCTAATCAGATCAGCAACGACTGCAGGGATCTTGGAGCAAGTATGAAGGAGTCAGGGGTGCAGATTTAGTTTAGATATTGGACTAGATGACCTCCTGAGGTCCCTTCCAACCCTGATAATCTATGAGTCTAAAAACCTAACTGTAAGAGTTGTTAAACCCTGGAATAGGATTCTGCAAGAGATTGTACAATCCCTGTCACTGGAGATTTTTAAAAACAAGTTGGACAAACATCTGTCAGGGTTGGTCAAGATATGCCTTGGGGCAGGGGGCTGAACTAGATAACCTCTAGGTCCATTCTAGCCCTACATTTCTATGATTCTATAAAACAAGGTTTTGTACAAAGAACAGGATAAAGTTACATGGATCCTTACATCCAATTCTGGAGTGTAAGGAGAGGAATAATAAGATTTATTACAAGTGTAGGATGGTTGAAATTGACAGAATGTTTCTGTAGATTAGTGGAAAAAATGAAAAAATGGCCAATATCAACGTGCACACAACTTACCAACGCTAAAAGAAGAACAAAGCATCTGAACTCCAGGCCTGGATTTCTCTGTAAACTTCACTGGCCGATTACTTTAAAAGAAAAAAGTTGCTGAAAAATCAGGACATGCAATGTAAAGATTAAAGGTTAACACAATCTTCCAAAATCTGAGTCCACATTGCCACAAACACATGCACAATCACCAATGTCAAGGATCTAAAGTGATGTACGTTTTCTTCGTGAGAAGTTGGAATTACAGTAAGCTCAGTTTCCACCCAAGACAAATTATTGTGTGTTTGATTTTTCTTTTCTTTTCTTTTTTTTGGGGGGGGGAGGGGAGAAGAGGAGCTGTTGATTACTCGCAGTTAACATGCGATTAACTCAAAAAAATTAATCGCAATTAATCATAGTTTTAATTGCACTCTTAAACAATAGAACACCAATAGAAATTTGAGTATTTTGGATGTTTTTCTACATTTTCATATAGTATTCTGTGCTGTAACTCAAATCAAAGTGTATATTGTTTATAATAAATATTTGCACTGTAAAAATCAAAAAATAGTATTTTTCAGTTGACCTCATACTAGTACTGTAGTGCAATCTCTATCGTGAAAGTACAACTTACAAGTATAGGGATTTTTTTTGTTATATAACTGCACTCAAAAACAAAACAATGTAAAACTTCAGTGTACAAGTTCACTCTGTTCTACTTCTTCTTCAGCTAATCGCTAAGACAAACAAGTTTGTTTACATTTAGGGGAGATAATGCTGCCCACAATGTCACCAGAAAGTGAGAACAGGTATTTGCATGGCACTTTTGTAGCCGGCATTGCAAGGTATTTACGTGCCAGATATATTAAACATTCATAGGCCCTTTCATGCTTCGGACACCATTCCAAAGAACATGCTTCCATGCTGATGATGCTCATTAAAAAAATAACATGTTAATTAAAATTTGTGACTGAACTCCTTGGGTGAGAATTCTATGTCCCATGTTCTATTTTATCTGCATTCCACCACATATTTCATGTTATAGCAGACTCAGATGGATGACCCAGCCCATGCTATTGATTTTAAGAAGACTTTCATGGCACATTTGACAAAAACGCAAAGAAGGTACCAATGTGAGATTTCTAAAGATAGCTACAGCACTCAACCCAAGGTTTAAGAATCTGAAGTGCCTTCCAAAATCTGAGAGGGACGAGGTGTGGAGCATGGTTTCAGAAGTCTTTAAAGAGCAACACTCCGATGCAGAAACTACAGAACCCAAACCACCAAAAAAGAAAATCAACCTTCTGCTGGTGGCATCTGACTCAGATAATGAAAATGAACGTGCGTCAGTCTGCACTGCTTTGGATTGTTATCAAGCAGAACGCATCATCAGCATGCACACATATCCTCTGGAATGGTAGTTGAAGCATAAAGGGACACATGAATCTTTAGCACATCTCTCATGTAAACATCTTGTGACACCTGCTACAAATAGTGCCATGAGAACACCTGTTCTCACTGTCAGGTCACATTGTAAACAAGAAGCAGGCAGTATTATCTTCTGCAAACTTGTTTGTCTGGGTGAGTGGCTGAACAAGAAGTAGGACTGAGTGGACCTGCAGGCTCTAAAATTTTACGTTTTATTTTTGATGGTAGTTTTTTTTCATACATAATTCTACATTTGTAAGTTCAACTTTCATAATAAAGAGATTGGACTATAGTACTTGCACGAGGTGAACTGAAAAATACTATTTCTTTTGTTTTTATATACGGAAAATACTTGTAAAAAAAAAATAAATACACACACCTCTACCTCGATGTAACGCTGTCCTCGGGAGCCAAAATAATCTTACCATGTTATAGCTGAAACCGCGTTATATCAAACTTGCTTTCATCAACTGGAGTGAGCAGCCCTCCCACCCCGCAGCACTGCTTTACCGCGTTATATCCAAATTTCTGTTTTATTGGGTCGTGTTATATCGAGGTAGAGGTTTATAGTGAGCACTGTACTCTTTGTATTCTGTGTTGTAATTTAAATCAATATATTTGAAAATGTAGAAAACATCCAAAAATATTTAAATAAATGTTATTCTACGGCTGTTAAATCATGCAATTAATTCTTTTTTAATCACTTGACAGTCCTATTTTTTTTTTTTTTTTTTTAGATCTATTCATGAATTTATGAATACACACCCTGAAAGGGCAGAGGTAATATGGAGTTCCCCCCACTTTGCGTTTTCTCTCCTTTGCAAATCTGATTTACACATTCCATGACATGTCCAATAAGTGCTATGCTGGAGACACCAGCACCACATACGGTGCTTGGCCTACAGGGGTAAGGTATTTCCCAGGATTCTGCAGTTTCATGTAATTTTATGAGGTGTACAACAGGTTTAAAAATCAAAGTTTTGCAAAGATATGCAACTGTTGAGTAAAACGCTTGGTTTCATGCTCTGTGATGATGCAGTGTCACCAGCTAAGCATGTATTGTAATCACTCATGGAACAGGTACTGATAAATATGGATCTGGGAGAGATAAAAAGGTAAGATTTAAAAAAGTCAGTTATATGCCCAACTTTGTTAATTAAGGAAAAAAATCCTGCAACGGAAATGCTGTTCTACTCCAAAAATTAACTGTACAAATGGCATTGTATGTTTCCATGTTAATTACCTTAATGACTTCCAGAACACCGTTCTTGTTTACAAACCCCCCTCATATTATAAGGCAAGAATTGTGTTTTATATTTGTACATCACTCAGCACAATGGGGGCCAAATCCTGATTGGGAACTTTGGATACAATAATATTAAATGTAAAGTGCTTTGAGATCTGCAGTTGAAATGCACTATAGAAGTAAATATTACTTGTATTTATTTTTTAAAAACTTATTTTTAAACTACTAGCCCTATAAACTAAAACTGGGAACAGAGCGTGAACCTGAGACTTTTCTGTGTCACATATCAGTAAAATGCTCTTTGGGCCAAATTGTGACTTAGTAACACCTTTGCAACTACACTGACTTCACTGGCACAGGCATAAATGACTTCTTTTCACAATCTGAATTACAGGCTTTTTTGATCAAGTACTGGAAGTTTCCACATTAGACATACTGGAACAGTTGAACAAATCTGAGGATTCTGTATTAGGTATTATGAACACTTCCATTGAATAATGTTAAATATATTCTGATCATGTATTTCTGCTTAGTACTAGGAATAGTCTAATTACTAATTTAGTAAACAAATTTCATACCAAAACTGTAAATTGTGTCAGTTATGAATTGAACATGGTAACAGCATCTTTTAAATATATTTGTACACACAAGTTTCATGGAATGAACAAAAGTAGGGGGTCACAGAACAACAGGATTGTCAAACTGAAAGACAGCAAAAATACCTTTACTATATGGGTCTAATATACTAAGATTTTCAATTTTACTTTTCCCATAGTGTTTCTGATGTCGTTAAGAATCTAGTGAATTGGTCTGTTCATTCCTCTGGACAATGAATTGAGCACAATTCTGTAATGAATGCAGTGTGTAATGGCACTTAAAAAAATATTCTATAGGCTGCTGCATGGGATATTTTAAGCTTTTCTATGTGTAAACATCAAAAGATTATTTATATTCAACAAGTCAATTTACACTCCCTAAAATAACTGCCATCTTATAATCAAGAAAGAGAAAATATCTGAAGAGCTAAACAGCAACCCACTTACATACCTGAATTTCATGGAATCTGCATCCCATTGCCAAAAGCAAACTGTTCCATCTGCACCAGTAGAGACCATGTAGCGCATGGAGCCTTTGACCATTGGACTAAACTAAAGTTAAAGCCATACACAAGAAATGTTAAGCTAAAAACTTGCAATTTTTTTTTAATGACAATGTTTCCTGTTTGAAATTCCATAAGAAAATAGGTTAACTTTTTACAAGTTCATATAATTTTGTAATTATTCTAGATTCTAATGAATTGCAACAGTTGAAATTCAATTGCTGACACATACAACAAAGTTATAGGTCCTGAAATAGAAGGTTTTCATCTTAAATTTCCTTTCTAAGTTGGGTTTCTCTTGTGTATTCCAGCCATAACTATATTTAAAAGAAAAAACAGGAAAGTGCAAGAGATGTTTTACTAATTTTAAAAATCTCAATTGACTATCGCAGTTCACTGAAAATGTCAGTGAATCTTTCTAGGTAGCAAACACAGCATTCTAAAGACAATGGAGGAAATCTGCACTAAGCAGGTACTTGTTATACATTCTGTTTTAACCAGGTCATACACTTAAACTAGCATTATCTAACCATTTACAGGTAACTTGTTCTGTACATGTAATTTCACATGCTGATGCTTTTCTTTAAGGATACTGATTCAAACGTACGCAGGTGACTACTTCTTTAAGAAGAGCTACACAGGAGATGTGAAAAGCAACATACAGAGTGGTTAACTTTTTCAACTCTTCCCAACACCAAAAACCTTATGCAATTTTGTAAAAGTAGTATTAAAGTCACAAAGTTTAGCTACAGCCAACAAGAAAATTCAACACAACTGTCTCAGGTACAAATACTCAACAAATCCACCAGCCTACTCGCATTCTGCATTTTAAAAGTCATGTATAATGCGTGCTGAGACAAAGCAATGCTTACAAGCACCACAGACTGTGCAGGAATGAAAAGGAACCTCAACTCCAGAGTGCTGGAGGGAAATAGAATTGGGTGAAAGAGCTTATCTTCTATTGATTTCTGTAAGACAAGGGTGTGGTAAAGATGCCAGCCTTCCGCTCCCCTCCCTCAAACCAGCCTGCACTGGTGGCAAGTTGTATAAATTTTCTAATAAATAATCTGCTGTATGATTTGTTAAAAGTGGAGTTTAAGGTCTTAAAATATGCAAAGTTTGAAAGACTATGATTAAAACACAGTACTCACATTAAAGTACATTATATATTGAAAGTAGAGTAGATTACCTACTACACACACAACAGAACATACAGAATAATACACTTATGATTGTTTCTTCCCAAAATACGAGTCCTATGTTTGCGTGTTTTAAGATAAAGTCAGAAACTGTGGACTGCTGTTTCTCAAGCGTGGGGTGTTTTTCTTAACACATTATCAAATCAATTTAATTCTGAAATATAAAGTTTTGGAATATTTTATGGTGTAAGTTTAAAATAAATTGATATTAAATCTGAGAAATAGTTCTTTGAAAGAAATATCCCTTGCAATATTCACAACATCCTAACATGCAAGTGGGATGTGAAACTGATTAGTCTATTTTTACTCTAAACTGAGAGAAATGGAAACAATTTAAGTGACAAGAGGACAGTATTTTAAAGCCTTGATTTTAATAATTTATGTTGACATAAAACAGTTGAAGTAGTGTGTTTTCGTGCATATGAGTTTTATTTTTGTTTTGTATCATTCAGTATTAATGTATTTTCTCAAATAAAATATGTAAATTTTACCCTAATATTGTCCTTTTATTAAAAAAGAACCAAAACTATTCTTTCATTAACTTCAGTGGGAGAAGGGGTTATGTCAGAAAACCACAATAACTTTCATTAGGTCCCCCGCCTCCAATGGATTTAGAAGCCAAACTTTAGGCACCTATAGTTTTGAAAATTCTGACCTTAGTACCGGTAAAAAATGTCAATACCATACATACACTTTGAAAGAAAATTCAGTCATGTCAAAATCACAAAGTTTAAAATAACCTGCCACATTTACCTGCCACTCTACTGCTGCTCCCCCTCCAACCTATCAGAACATCAATTTGCTGTAAAATGTTTACTGGATGAATTAGGAGTTATTTGTCTCAAAGTAATTTGTCTCAAAATACAAAAGTAGTAACTAATTTTCATTGTCAGAGGGTATTAACATAACAGAGCCATTAAGTCCAGGCTCTCATCACACGGACAGCAGAATTTCCCTAGACTTTGGCCACCAGCTGAGAGAGTCAGGTACTTGTCCTCCTATAAGCTAGCTAATCTTAGTGCTTCCTCTGACTAGTCTAACTGCTATTACTGAATTAATTTCTCTTTAGCTTTCCTGACTCAACACAAAAACATCCCTGGTCATGTCTACACTAAAGGCATTACAGCAGCACTGCTACACCACTGAAACTATTACCTACCAGCTCTGTGTTCTTGGGGAACCAGGGTGCAGCACCTAGCCTGTCTGACTCATGAAAGACCTTCCCCCCACCCACCCTCTGCTTGAACCAAAGCCAATCAGAAGAAAGATTTATAAAAAGCAATGAAAAGGCAGTGGGGGAGACACCTAAAAGCCTCTGGACAAGGGTGACAGCATTAAGGAAACTCCCCTAGCCTCATCTGCATCAAAGATGGGACAGGGAGGCATCGCCATTAGCATACAGAATAGAGAACAGAGATTCCAAGGCAAGAACCACACTGAACCATGGGACCAGAAAAGCACTGCATCATAGGGGATCTCTGCTCCAGATGTTAATGAACCCACACCTGCACATACCCAGCTCAGCAATTATCAGACCAATTCTAGAAATAAATCCTTTACTGGTATCCAAAATACAGAAGCTGCCTGCCTAATTGCATTGGGAGCTCCCTGGAAAGAACACCGCCCACTGCAGGAATGATCAGCTCCTATTGTCTAGCCTGAACAAAACAAAACTTTGGTATACATCTTTACCTCCATATAATGCTGTCCTCGGGAGCCAAAAAAAAAAAATCTTATAATGCGGTTTCACCCATAACGTTATATCAAACTTGCTTTGATCCGCTGGAGAACGCAGACCCATCCGCCCCGGAGCGCTGCTTTACCGCGTTACATCTAAATTTGTGTTATATCGGGGTAGAGATGTATTCCTATGAGCCATCAGTTTACCCATAAACAAATCTAGTGTTCTCCCTTGAACCACTGTTCTTTCTCTACAAAAACTCCTACCCATACTCAAGTGTTTTAATGCCTGGATCCAAAATCTGCATCAGTTCCACTGGGACTTCATCTTCTGCTGACTGATCGTGCTGGGGGCTCTGCCTGTCTCCAGCACTCCGATCCCTCAGCTACCACCACCACCTGGGAACCCCAATAGATTCAAGCTTCATAGAGTGATGAGACCTCATCTCTCTTGATATAGCCTTCTGACCCTGACTTGCGAGATCAGTTATAGTTTTCTAAACCTTTTATAATTAAATTTAAGTTAGATTTAATATTAATGTTTTGGTTTTTTGGCTCCCCTATAATTATTACCTGGCAATAAATAACTTTCATGGTTAAGCTGGTTGCTTCTCTCTCCCCCCTTCTCGCGGGCTTTTTTTTGGCTTCCTCATTTCCTCTGCAGCAATGCTCCTCATACCTAAAATCAAGATGCCTGCAGTGCAAAACAATCTTGTGGGGTTTGCTCATTGGGTGGGTTACTACCAGAACAATTATAATCTGAAAGTGGGGATACCGAATGAAAATGGGACATATGAGTCTGCTGAGTCCAGGGGCATATAAGGGTGGCAGATTGAAAGTGCTGCTCGATCCAGCTTGTTCAGGTATGCTCTATTCTGGTGCAGGGCCCATGGCATTTGAGGGTGACAGCTTGAAGGTGCTGTTCAACCCAGCCTGCTGAATCCAAGGGCCTATGAGGGCGACAGCCTGGAAATGCTGCTCGACCCAGCCTACTGAGTCCAGTGACATAAAATGAGTTAGCTTGGAAGTGCTGATTAATCCAGTCCTCTCAGATCTGGTCTACATTACGAGTTTATCTCAAATTTAGCAGCGTTAAACCGAATTAACCTTGCACCCGTCTACACAACGAAGCCCTTTACTTCGATATAAAGGGCTCTTAATATCGATATCTGTACTCCACCCCGACGAGGGGAGTAACGCTGAAATCAGTATTGCCATTTCAAATTAGGGTTAGTGTAACTGCAATTCGATGGTATTGGCCTCCAGGAGCTATCCCACAGTGCACCATTGTGACCACTCTGGACAGCAATCTGAACTCGGATGCACTGGCCAGGTAGACAGGAAAAGCCCTGCAAACTTTTGAATTTCATTTCCTGTTTGCCCAGCGTGGAGTTGATCAGCATAGGTGACCATGCAGTCCCAGAATCAAAAAAGAGCTCCAGCATGGACCGTACGGGAGATACTGAATCCGATCTCTGTATGGGGAGATGAATCTGTTCTATCAGAGCTCAGTTCCAAAAGACAAAATGCCAAAACATTTAAAAAAATCTCCAAGGCTATGATGGGCAGAGGCCACAACAGGGACTCGACACAGTGCTGAAACTTAAGGAGCTGAGACAAGTGTACCAGAAAGCCAAAGAATGAAATAGATGCTCACGGAGGGCAGGGCGACTGACAACTGTAGCTATCCCACAGTTCCCACACTCTCCGAAAACCATTTGAATTCTTGGCTGAGCTCCCAAAGCCTGAAGGGTCAAAAATATTGTTGCAGGTGGTTCAGGGTATATGTCGTCGCCGCCCCACTCCCTCTGTGAAAGCAAAGGGAACAAAATCATTTCTCGCTTTTTCAATGTCATCGTATGTCTACTGGATGCTGCTGGCAGATTCAATACTGCAGCACTACACAGCCACATTCCCTTCCCTTCCTTTGCCTTGCAGATGGCAGACGGTACAGTAGGACTGATATCCGTTATCGTCGTCCCGTGAGTGCTCCTGGCTGGCCTCGGTGAGGTTGGCCGGGAGCGCCTGGGCAAAAATTGGAATGGCTCCAGGTCAGTCTCTTCTTTAAGCTTTGTCTAATGGAGATTCACTCCTGCCTGGAATATCATAGCAGCTGGAGGCTGCCCTCCCCTCCCCGCTTTGATCTCTGCTTGCAGACACAATAAAGTCAGTGTTGTTTCTTATTCCTGCATTCTTTATTACTTCATGACACAAATGGGGGGATCACTGCCACGGTAGCCCAGGAGGGGTGGGGGAGGAGGGAAGCAATGGGTGGGGTTGTTGTAGGGGCATCCCCTAGAACGGCAAGCAGCTCATCATTTCTGTGGGATGTCTGGGGCTCTGCCGCAGAGGGGCCAGTTGCCTCTCTGGTTCTTTAGTAGGCTTGCCTGATATTCTAGGCACGACTGACTCTCCATTAGACAAAACTTGAAGAGGAGAATGACCTGGGGAGTCATTCCCATTTTTGTCCATGCGCCCCCAACTGACCTCACCGAGGCCGGCCAGGAGCGCCCATGACAGCAGCGATGGTAGAGTATGACTGGTAACTGTCATTGTCAACTTGCAAAGCAGCAGACTGTACAGTAGAGCTAGTAACCATTTTTGCTAACTTGCAAAAGGCAAGGGGATGCTGCTGTGTAGCACTACAGTACTGCATCAGCCAGCAGCATCCAGTAGACATATGGTGACAGTGAAAAAAGGCTGAACGGGCTCTATGGTTGCCGTGCTATGGCATCTGCCTGGGCAATCCAGGGAAAAGGGCGCGAAATGATTGTCTGATGTTGCTTTCACAGAGGGAGGATTGACTGATGACATTTACACAAAATCACCCGTGACACTGTTTCTGCCCATCATGCATTGGGATCTCAACCCAGAATTCCAATGGGGGAGGAGACTGCGGGAACCATGGGATAGCTACCCACAGTGCAACACTCTGGAAATCAACGCTAGCCTCGGTACATGGACGCACACCGCCGAATTAATGTGCTTAGTGTGGCTGCGTGCACTCAACTTTATACAATCTTTTTCCAAAAACTGGTTTCTGTAAAAAAACTGAATAATCCCATAGTGTAGACATACACAAACATTAAAAGAGTGTGTCTGAGGGTGTGTTCGTTCATCTGATTCTAGGGCTGGAACAACCCAGCCCTGGGGAACATTGGTCCTGCAGGATAGCTCCACTGGGAGGGAACTTGCAGAAGGGAGAAGTAGAGCTCCGTATGAGAACATAAGTGACAAAAGCAGAACATTGATAGAATTACAGAAACCCCCCTGTCCCAAGAAGAGTAACCCTAATAAATGAGCATACCCCAAAGTAACGGGTAAATCTGGTAATACTATGCCACTCTAACCCTGTAGCATAGACACAGACTATAGTTATGGAATGGGTTTTTCCTGTCACTGTAATAACTTCAACTTCCAAAGCAGCATTAGCTAGGTCAATGTAAGAACTTTTTTTGTTGACCTAGCTATGTCTACCCCAGGGATTAGGTTGGCACAGCTATGGTGCTCAGGTATAGATTTTTCCACACCCCTGAATGCCCTAGCTTTGTTGGGCTAAGTTTTGATGATAGATCAGGCCTATATTTTTTGTCCAATTTATTTCAGATTTTGTTTATAGGTTTAGTCAGCCTAGAGCCTTCGAGTTTGCTTTTTTTATAAATGGAATTTTGTGATTTGAGAGCTACATGGGGTTGCGACTGGCTTCCTCTCTTAACAACCCCTGGACTTGCTAAAAGTTAAGTGTTTAATGTCTAAACTTCTTTGATTTTTAACATGTCTTGCACTTCAATTTGCTGGAACACTTACGAAAATATTTATATGTACTTTCCTCAAGTCAAGACCTTCACAATATTTAAGCACTGCATGAGTTTGTTTTTTTTAAAAAAACACTACTATCAGCCAAAATTCTAGCTAGTTAGAAGTATAGGGTGTATCAATTAGGCTGAGGAAAGAACAGCAAAATAAATTTGACTTCTGAATGTTGTTTTTTACCATATTGCTGTTTGCTTCTATTTGGTCAACACTTTTCACTTATATACATTTGTCAAAATAAGATACCAGATATTTATCCAATACTACAATTCTTACTAACAGTGAAATAAAACCAGAAGATCAAACAAAACACATTATCTTCTGTTTTACACTAAAACTGTCAATGTTTTTTATAATGAATTTAGAGGCATAAAAAACTAAACATCATTATGGTATTAGTATGTTTTAATGCTTGTGTGCTATTAGATGTTGATAACACAAAGCTATAAGACGAAGGATAGACATGCCCATTAATTAGAAATATACCTGTAAAGATGTAATGGATCCCGTGTGTCCCTGGAGCACAGCAACTGGTGCACAAGTTCTCAGACACCATACCCTGATCATTTTATCACAGCTTCCAGCTGCAATCATAGTGTTTTCATAATTCACAGCCATATCAGAAATCTCGGCTGAATGACCTCGTAGTGTGGCGAGCAACCGGCCATTGTGAGTTGACCAAATTTTCACCAAGCAATCATCTGAACCCTAAGAAAAAAGGGTTACAGAACCTGGCATAAGTTCAAGTTTATACATACTCAAGATACTATCTGCTTCAGTTTTGTCTTTAAAGATGATGAAATCCATTCTGAGTCTGGAAAATTAAGATTTTCTATTAAACCCAGCTTATGCTATTGGTGTTTATGGAATCTAAAATTTAGTCATATTGCATAGTGGCTCAAGTCACTAAAAGGTGTAGGCACTTTGTCATCCTTTGGAATCCACAGCCCTGAATTAGGTACTCAGTCTAATTATATAAAAAACAAGGGGAGAATTAAGCACTTAAGAATGGAATCCACAAAAACCAGCACATGGTGGAGAACATCTTAAGTTAGCCAATAGGAAATACCAAGAAGGATGTGAATTACACTCCATCCCTTTCATCGAATTAGGCATCTATCTCTGCTTGGGATTCTTGATAATGTGTTAAGAAAAACACCCCAAGCTTAGGTGTTTTTTTCAAGAAACAACCATGGGAAAGGGGAGGGAGGAGGAAGCAGCCTCCAACTTTTAGCCCAGTGCACTCACCTTGAGTGTGGAAGACTCAATTTCCCCCTCTGCCTAAAGTGGAGTAGGGACTTGAACTTGGATTTCCCACCTCTCAGGTGAGAGCCCTAGCCACTGGACTATAGAATATTTCGGTGTGGGTCTCAATCTCTTCTGTTAAGGCTATTCCACTCTGCCTAAACAATTAAATATTCACTGAGCCAAACAGAGAAAAATGAGTACATCAGACTGCCGCTAGAACACGGGGTTTTAGATCCACGTGCGGTTCTGCGTTAACATGGGGACCGCGTTACCATGGATTCCAATGAAGGTAATTAAATTTGGGATCCATGTGTGGTCCCCCGCTATAACCATATTCACACTATAAAGACACGCATTCTAGGGAGGGTCTGATGTATAATCCGAGAACTATGGCACTCACCTGAGAGGTAGGAAATCCAAGTTCAAATTTCTTTGCCACATCAGGTATAGGAGAGAAACAAGCAAGGAACTCCCACATGCAAGGGAGTGCTCTAGCCACTGGAATAAAGATAAGAGAGGCTGCCTCCCTCTCCCCCCACGCCATCATTCCCTCTCAGCATCAACAGAGTACTCGGGCATGCTCCGAAAACAACAACTGGATCAAGCCTCACAAGTGCGGCAACACCCAGCCTGAAGACCCTGCTGGGGCTTAGATATGAGAGAAGCACCTGGAGTGTGTGCATACTCATTGGCAGAAACGTAGGCATTTAGGGGACACTGCTGGTGGGAACTCAGAGACACTGGAGAATTTTAGACACCAGCTGAGCAGAGGTTTTGAGGATCTCAGTGGTGCCTAAATTCAACATTTAGGCATCTAACTTCTCTTTTAGCTGATTAAATCCTTCTGTTAATCTAGCCCTAGGTGGAAAAAAGTTAGTTTCAGCCTGTCTGATAAAACAAAAGTGATCCCTTGTTATTTTGGCTTACTCTGAAGTTCACAGTACCTAGATCAAACACAAGCAGAAGACATTTGAAATGACATCAAACTAATCTGTCTTTTTGTTAATTTTCTCTCCATTACCAAATTCACAATATAATGGCAGTTAAACAAAAGCTCTATACCATAAAAACCAGCCACCTCCTCCACTATTCACAAACACGCAACACCCAAAACACAGAAATGTATCAGAGAAAAAAGCATGTATGTAGATATCAGTACCTAATAAGCAATAACGGCTAAGAGTTCAAAAATGCTCCCCTCCATACACATGCCCAACAGTTCACCCAAATGAAGTGCAGGAGCTAATTAGCTTTATTTCTAAACTTTAAATTTTGAGGTCTGAATATTTCAGGCATAAATACTGAGCATTTAAAAGCCACTTTCCAACATCCAATTAGAAATAGTTCTAGAAGACCCAGCATTCACAGCATCAACTCACAGTAAATATTCTGTGTCCAGTCCTATCAAATGCAACACAGTAGACTGCAGAGAGATGGCCAAGAATCCGCCTATGCATCCTTATGTGCTGATACATACTTCCTGGAAATGATGTTCTGTATGTTGCACACCCAGTTAATTGTTTTGCACGATTTACTTCCACTAAAACAGAAATACAACTAGATTAAAGAATGCAAGCACAAAAAAAAAAGTCGTCCTGTGAAAAGTCATGTTTAAAACTTATTTCCTGAGGGCTCAGATGATGATTTAAAAAACAGGTCTCCTGTAGATAGCCACTCTGTCTTGCTTCCATAACCAATAGTTTACTGGATTTAGTAAAGTGACTCTCTAGCTTGTGTACAGAACTCCAAAGTTTATTCTGAGTTTATGGGTTTATGTTACAAAGAAGTGGGGCAGCTTTTTAATTTATTCTAGCCTCAAATAAAGTAGAGGGGGTTTTTTTTGGTGGTTTTTTTTTTTTTTTTCTTTTTACACAAAGACAGCATCTTCTACCTCACATTTTGCCATGTACTTTCATAAACAATAGAGTCCTTTTTACCTAACACTCCCTTGACTTGCAGATACCATAAGTATCTCTATTTGCTTGTTAGTACACTGGGTTTTTTAAAGCAGAAAGACTCTCTTTTAGAATCTAACATCTTACTCCTGCAATGAATTCTATATGGGTGGACCCCTATGCTCATGCAGAGCCCCACTGAAGTAAAATGAAATTCTACAGGTAAACTTTTAGAGCTGGTTCTTAAATGCAATTTCCATTACTATTTATATGAAGAGAAGCACAGAGAATATAAGTGTCAAGAAATATGTATCCCACTGAAGTTAGAATTGATTTTATCATCTACGTACCAAGGTTTGGTGAAGGACCATAGTTTACAGGAATTTCAGGAGGTCTTCCTCTACGAAGAGCAGCTAAAGCAGAGCCCTTCCAAACAGTGTTCCTGCAATCTTTGACATCAATGTTAGTTGCATAGGAAGTTACCCATAAGAGCACAATTCCGAAAGTGAAATAAATGCTACTGTTCTGAAATTCATTAGAAAGTTTAGCAAAAACAGTACTGAATAAGCCTGCCAAAGGGCCTTGTACCGCATTATTAAATTTAATAAGAGCTGAAGGAGCTCAGAACCTCTCAACCTAAAACTTTCCAACAACAGTCTGAAAGCCTATTTTTAAGACAGGTTACAATACTGTCCTGGCAAGGGAGGTCTGATAGTGACACACACAGTCACTTGCTCCAAAGGCTCAGAGGACTTTAATTATTTGTGAAGTACCAACATACTCATTTCTTCACAAAATACAGATGCTACATTTATACAGTAAATGATTTACTAACTGAGCTATTATTTGCATTATTGATGTTGTGATAAAGCAACAAAATAACTCTGGCTATTCGAAGTCAACATATAAAGTTTTTTTGCAAAATAGATTTTTAGCAACATCAATCTTCATGGCAGTTTACAGATAAAAAAAATAAGATCACATATGTCTAGGCTATTCTTGAAAAGCATTATGGGTCCCTTTTTCAAAAAAAATGAAAGCACTTAAAGATTTATTTAAAACAAGAAGTTCCCCCTCAAAGAACTGCACTCTGTCCATCCAATATCACCATAAGAAACACTTTTTTACATGTTATATGTAAGTTGCTTTCCAACATTGTCACCTTTTAGGCTGAAATTGTATAGGACTGTTTTCTGTCCAAAGGTGGCTTTTATTTAATTATTTTTTAATTTGTGCCAAGGGGTCAGCTGTTTGACTACAGGAAGAGAGGAGACTTTCCCCAATATTAAAAGTTATTAATTTTAACAGGTCGAGTGCTGAAATGGCAGCAAGTCTGATTCACAACAAATGCAAAGTCACTGCCTCATTGACTGTGGAGCTAGTGACGTGCAGAAGAGAGGTAACTGGGAAACGCAGTGGCATCCACTAAAATAGTTCCACACCATAAAATGTTTTTTCAGTTAAAAAAAAAATACAACCCCCACAGAATTTCTCTCACATACAAATACACTAGAAAAACCTGAAGATCTTACAGATTACTTAATCATCAGCCTAGCATTACTGTCAACTATCCACGATCAGAAATGAGGCCCCTGACTTCACATGTATTACTAAAATGTGAATGGGAAGACACCGCTGGACTGGTTTTGGCACAATTGGTGGTGTTATATATAGCGAGCCATTTCTATCAAACACAAAGTGCAGGAGCTCTCCTACTCCAAAAAATGGATCACTACCACATTATCCCTCGAGACCCACAAGCAGAGTCAAAAAGGGACTGGCATTTGTGTACAGAGTGCCTTGATACACTGCAAAGCCCCATCATGATCTAATGCAGATACTCAAAGAGGTATCTCCACAAACTGAGATTGGAATGGACCTCAGCTGAAGTTAGGAACCTCTTGACGGTATACAAAGGCACAAGAAACCAGGGCATTTCCAAAAGGCTCCAAGGGAGAATATTACTCCAATTAAAAACTACTCTAAGAAGGGTTTGGGTTGGGTTTTATAATATTTTGTCCTCAACTATTGCTTAAGTGGCTTTTAGGCATTCTCTTCTCCCACTTTGTTCTCACAGGTCACCATGTTTACCAATGACCCCATCAACAACTGAAGTGGGATTAAAGACAGATAGAGCACTGGGGACAGTAGTCTTGCGCCAATCTGATAGGTAGCAAAAGGTAGTGTTTTTTAAAACATGTTGTCATGACTGAGAAGATGGTTTCTTTGCCTCTTCCATAACACCCACAAATTTTCAAATCAATGAATCTGTTCAGTTATAGACAGCTTGATTAGTTCTGGCTACCTCCACTGGACGGCAGATACATGTCCCTCCTCTTTGAAAGAGAGACTGTCATGACTTTCTGTAAGAAAAGTAAATTGCCAGTTTCTCTGAAAGAAACAATTGTGCAACCATTGCTCAAAAATTAAACATTCATCACCTGACAGTCACAATCTAGCAATAATCACCAAGTGTTTATTTTCACATTTTTTGAGATGGAGAGGCTGTTTTAAGTGAAGTTTCACACATACCTCCATGCATAGCACACCTCAAGATTAAATTGTTGCAACAACAAAAGCATGGATCAAATTAGCAAAGTGTGGGTCAAAGAAACTGTCAACTCCTGGTCAAGTGCAAATGAAAAAAGCTGTCCTGGTCATTGATAGCAGCTGGGAATCCAACAGTATTCAAAACATTCATAACAAACAGCAGGTACATACCCAGAGTAAAGGCACTCATACAAATCACTGACTTATCTTCCAGTTGCTTCCCCATATTCTACTAACATCACTTCCACTTTATCTGGATTGAACATCAGCAAGTTAGCCCTCAGCTGTGCCCCTATTCAAGCACTGGGCAACATATTTGGAAAGTACTAGGTGGACAAGGTGAGAGGCATCTGCATTCTCTCTCTATTGGATTATGGGTGAAGTCTGTCTGTTGTCTTTGACCTGTAAAACCCTAGCTGACTTGGGCCCTTTCTATTCAAGCCCATCCCTTTCTCAAAGATATTCCCTATGACTGTGGTCAGAGGAGGTGCTCAAACAAGAACATTCTTAGTCTAAATTAAACAAATGGAGCTGCTAAGAGAGTACTCTCTATCAGGGGTCTGAATTTTGCAATTCATTGTCCCCATTCTTAGTCCAAAATAGCTGAAATCTGTTGATCTTCAGAGCAGCAGGAGTGAGCTGACTGCAGATTATTTGTGTGCCGATAGCTAATATTTGCAGCCAGGGTTGTTTCAGTTTCCCCTCATAGTCTTGGAAAATTTGCAGGGTTTACTTTTGTTTGCTTTTAATACACAGTAATATCACTCAGACCACTGGAGAGGCTTCCCGCCCCCCAACTGTATTGCAAAAATTTAAGTAATTAAAAATAAAACAATACCTTTTGCTGTACGTAGCAATGACTGCCTCCCTGCACCAAGTAAGGAATTCACTCTTGAAATGCTGGGTGGAATCTCTTTATCCAGTATAGGGCCAATACGCTTGCAAATTTGCAACAAATGATCTGGAGCCACATGTTTGTTGGATAAGACCTGATAAGAATTTAAGTTTAAAACAAATACATGGCATATCTAGACTAGATGATTCTATGTATGTCAGTATTTACATTAACATTTAGAAGCGCCTAAATATTTATATTATATAATTCATAGAGCAGAATTAGCTATATAAACTCTGATCTTTACAGTAGTGAATTTTAAAACTTTTATAATTTTAAAATTACCCAGGAATGGGAAAGCTGTTGTAGAGAGACCCACTATACATCCGCATCTTACTATGGAAAATACAGGACTTCACACAAATGGCTCAGACGGGAGCACCCTCTCATATTCAGCATTTTCCACAAAAAATGTTTTACCACAGTTAAGAGTAAAGCTTTAGCACAAGTAACATCACCACTTTGCTCCAGGTGCACACAAATTTCAGTGTTTCAATTCTACATGATATAATCATGTCTTATGCTCACTTTTTTTTGTCTGATTCAACCAACACTCCACAAAAAATACTGAGGCTCCTTGACTCGTTTTTTGTCTACTGTATGACCGAAAAAATTATGTTACGGTCAAACGTAAGAGACAAATTAATATAATTGGCAACATTGACTAAGAGTTGTATAAACTAGAAAGTTGTAGTCCACTGACATCACTTAAGGCTTAAGTCATCTACCTAGCTCCTCTGGAAAGAGCACTGGATTCTTCAAGGAAACTACGAAATGCAGCAAACAATCCTACTCTCACTGAACTCAATGGCAAATCTTCCAAAGCTTCCACTGACATCTTAGGGGAATAAGATCACGTCCTTTACCCAATCACAAAGGATTTTCAGATATACTTAATTTAGAATCCAAGTATACACAAGCACAGCATCTTGCAACTAAAATATGCACATTTCTCATATTTTCATTTTTTCAAAGTTCACTGCAAAAAACATATATACAACTTCATGACTGACAAACTCCTTGAGTAAGAGTCACATATTTAAAGTTAGGGTTTCCACAGACTCCACAAATTGGCCAAATTTTTGTTTATAAGTATGAATTAGTGTTCCCATAAGACAAAAATATCAGAATCTCAATAAGTCAACCTTAACTTGAGGTGCAGCAGCCCCATAAAAGTAAAAATCAGACCCCCACACACTACTGCTGTACACTCGTTTGGCAAATACTTGTCTTAATCTGCATACGTTTCATACGTACATGGGAGATGAGTTATAGTTGTGAGAACCAAAACCAGTGCCTTGACTTCTGTATATTTAAAAAGGCCAAACAACTTAAATTACACCAAAATTACCTTAAAGCAGGGATCGGCAACTTCTGGCACACGGCCCGCCAGGATAAGCCTCCTGGCAGGCCAGGCCAGTTTGTTTACCTGCCGCCTCCGCAGGTTCAGCTGATCGCAGCTCCCACTGGTCATGGTTCACCGCTCCAGGCCAATAGTGGAGCCAGGGGACGGTGGCCAGCACATTCCTTGGCCTGTGCTGATTCCCACAGCCCCCACTTCCCTGGAGTGGCAAACTGCAGCCAGTGGGAGCCGCAATCAGCCGAACCTGCAGACGCAGCAGGTAAACAAACCAGCCCAGCCTGCCAGGGTTCTTACCCTGGTGGGCCACATGCCAAAGGTTGCCCATCCCTGCCTAAAAGTTAAGTTTTCAATCTATATCTATATGTATGGACAAATAGAAAATTTTCTGTAATTTAAAAATAAAAATGATTATTTACATTGAAATTTTAAGAAACCCCCAGCAGTGTTTAAAACCCAAATACTGCAGCACTAAGAATCTGAAAATATAACTCACTTAATGTTAAGGTGACTTAACTGACAAAGTATTAAGCAGAATTTAAACAGGACAACTAGATGGGATTTTTACTATTATTAGTAAGTCAGTGACATTAAATGAGCTTAAAAAATCCAGTACTGTAAGTAGTGTCATTTTAAAATTCTAAACACATAACATTTATACTGGTTTTGGCCTGAAGAGAAAATGTGATTAATCATACACTGAAATAGTTATGCATTACTTTCAGTATCTGAAAACTTGAGATATGAATTTAGTGAAAGAGTCAGTGTTATTACACACTGAAACATATCTGAACGTATAATACAGTAATTGTTACTAAGACTGATTGCTAAATAATATTTGGTAGATCAATAAGTATACTTAAATCTTTTCATCATTTATTGAAGAATGTTTGCCATATCCTCTAAAGAGATACAGGAGTACTGACCAAGATGCTTCAAAGTAGAAAGCTTAAATTTTCCCCTTCAAGTATATTTATGAAATACAGTTTATAAAAAGAGATACTACCTTTGTGTAATTTATACCCAATATAAGTCTTGTTAAAGAAAGTTCTTAAAAGCCTACTAAAAGATTTTTTTTTAAATGGTTGGTTTTGAGTTTTCTTGACAGCAGTTATTTAAGCTCAGGCTCAGATTCTGTAATGAGTACTTGGTCTGAGATGGAATACACCCAAATGCTCAACATTGCAGGTTTGGGGCCTTAAATGTTTGCCAGCTGTCCCTGAAACCCAAACCTAAAAGAATGAAACTGATTAGCCTATTTTTACACTTAGACAATTAAAAGTATCTAAACAGCATAAATGGCAAAGTAAAAAAAATGTTAAAAAGCAGAAATTTTGATAACCTAAACCATTAACAGTACAGATAGGGATTTTTTTGTTGTTGTAGGGGAGGAGGGAGACACACACAAAGGCTCCAATCCTAGGAAGTCACATGCACAGACAGATGCATGAAGCCCCAAAGTCAATGAGACTCAGCACAGGAACATGCTAGCACCACAACTGCAGAAGAATCGGGGTCTACGTAACATCCTTCACAAGAAAACCTTCTGTGCTTACCTAAAATTTAGGCTAGATCTTGGAAAGTAATCCTATTGACTTCATGCATATAAAGTGAGCAGGACTGGTCCTTCAGTGTACTGATTTAAAGCAGTACTACATACATTTGCTCAAATAACAGAACTGTCAAATTCAAAATTACATTTGTGGCTACCTTTTTGTTTTTAACCTATAACTACATTTTTCACATTTTTTTAAGTGTGTGTAGTCAATTTCACTCTTTCCCCGTACCTTCAGTCTCATACCACTTTACTTTGTCAAAGTATGGAAAAAACAGAATTAGATTGTAAAACTCCAAAGATTAGCAGAGGAATTCAGAGGCTGGTTTATTACTTGGAACTAACTATTCCAAGCATTTTTTAAAAGTAATATAAATAAAGTGAGCTATAGACTTCCTATTGATGCTGTCCTCCTATTAGTTTTTGTATCCACATAGCCACACATCATCATATAGTATTTTAGAAACAGTAAGATAGAACACCGGGAACAGTTACATCTCTACTCTGAAATTGTTGTAAATACATTTAGTGCAATTAATTTGGCACAAGTTGTGCAGCCGTGAGCCAAAGGGCATCTTTCGGAACATTTTGATTAATAAGAACACACTATGGCCAGTAAATCTGAAAGACACCATTACAAATCCCCACCCGCAATTTCTGTACCAGTGATTTTGTTTCTTAATCTGTTGAAAGCAGCAGATGTAGGAAAACAAATTAAAAATAAATACCATCCAATCAAAAGCTGCTTAACAAGTCTCCTAGTGAAACACAGAAATGAAACCTCTCAACAGATTGGCTCTACCCCATAGGTAGGCAGGCACAAGGGCAAATGACACAACCCCAAGCCCCGCCTATTCTACATAACAATATCCTCCAATTAAAAACACCCCTAAGCCCTTATGTTTTTGTTTGTTAGCTGAAGGTAAAGTAGTCAAACACCCCTTCTAAAAATCAGCCTTTTATCTCCTCCCAGACCTAGGGTGAAATACAAAAATAATTAAATATAACAGCTGTTATTTTATTAAATGGAGGGTCTAATATTAACATTATTATTCTAATTCAATGTTGTTGTTTTTTTAAATCTCACCAAATCTTCATAACTTCTATAATGCTCATTTCCTTCCCAATCCAACCTTTTAGGAAGCAACTAAATTGAAAAAGAAACAAAAATGAGTGATTAAAAGGGGAAGGGTGGGGAGATCAAATTCAAAACAATGCGGGGTTGTTGTTTTTTTGTTTTTGTTTTTTTGTTTTTTTAAGATGAATGACTTAGAGGAAAAAGGTAAGAGGATAGGAGGGGGGAAAGGCAGCAGAGAGAGTTTCACACACAGACCTGGTGCTGCTCCAGCTCCTGCACCAGCACCTGCAGGGGAAGGAAGAAACAGATGCACACGAGTTAGGGAGGGGGAACCAAACCTCGCCGTCTCTTCAGCCGCCGCCGCAGCTGCACAAGGCTCGGGGCCAGGCACCGGAGCCCTTGGCGGAGGTGCGGCGCGGCGTACTACCGGGCTCTACTCACCTCCGCCGCTCTGCGGCAGGGCCCGGTGGTCAGGAAGCGGGCGACGAGGAAGTAGAGCTCTGCAAGAGAGACGGGGGAGAGCGATGAACGCGGGCCGGGGGAGCCCCTCCGCGAATGTAATTCATAATCATGACCGGGAAGATGGCGGCGGCGGGGAGCAGCAGGAACCGGCGGCGCCTGACCGGCTCCCTCACGCGCTCCGCTGTTACCTGATTCAATGAGCGGCAGGGAGCCGCCGCCGGAGGAAGGGACCGAGGGCTCGGCCATGTCGGGGGCGGCCCCACTGCTACTGTCCAGGCAGGACACGGGCTCAGGCAGCGTTTGGCGCGGGCAGGGCCCTGCTCGGCATAGTCCTATCAGCGCCTCCCCCACCGCGAGCGAGTCTCCCCCCTCCTCGCTCTAGCTCAGCCTCGGCCTGGCCGCCATTGCCGCGGAGCGAGCCGTCGCAGTGCCCTGACTGCCGTCTCCGCCGGGGGCGGGTGAAAAAAATAGTCCCTAGCCGGGAAGACTCGGGGCGGCGGTGAGGGGAGTGTTTGTATCCGTCTCTGAACCCTTCTGGGGTAAAAAGCAGCCCGCGGCCTGCCGGTGCTGTAACTAGTGGGGGGAGGCGGAGATCGCCGCTGGGGGTGGGGGGGAGCGAGATCCGGCCGCGGAGGGGGATGTAGGGAGCAAGGTCTTGACGAGACATTGACAGTGCGTCTGCACGTTGGTGAAGGGGCGGGGCCTGGGAAGATGCGCATGGGCCGCCCGGCGCTGGCCTGGGGAAGCTGCTGCGCTGCACCGGGGCCAGAGTGGGCTGGTGATGGCGGGCCTGGGCCGGCGGTGCCTGCTGGTCTCGGGAGGCTCTGCTGGGAGGGCAGCGCCCGCTAGTGCAGCGCGGACCGGCCGGGCTCCCCCGCGCGGGGAAGAGCGAGCGGTGGCGACCCGAGCCGGGGCAACGCGCGTCTCCTCCCCGAGGGCTCTGCTGCCCCCTGCGCCCGAGCGAGCGACAACGGCACCTCCCCTCGCCCCGTGTTAAACCAGGCTCCTCGTTGTGGGTCCCCTGAGCGCTCCCACCCGCGGGACCAAGCCCCCTCCCCGGAACCAGGGCAGGAGCCGCTGGGTCTTTTTCTGACCTGCCCATCGTTGCTCCCAGACTGCTTCTCGCTTGAAGGTTCCCAGAACTCAAGATGGGCCAAGCACTTCCCTGGGCTGGGTTCCCAGCCAAGAGCCCAAAGGGTTTCTAACTACCCATGTCATTTTGCCTTGCAAACATGTTCAAGTCACTGTCCATTTTTGTGCTGGTTTTCTCAACAGTATGCCTTTAAAAAGAACAGGAGTGCTTGTGACACCTTAGAGACTAACAAATTTATTTGGGCATAAGCTTTCTGGACTACAGCTCACTTCATCTGATGCATAGAATGGAACATACCGTACAAAGACAGATATCTTAAGAGTTGGTATGGCAACTTCCACCTTTTCATGTTCTCTGTATATGTATATATATATCTTTGTACTATATGTATCTCCATTCTTTGTATCTGATGAAGTGGGCTGTAGCCCACGAAAGCTTATGCTCAAATAAATTTGTTAGCCTCTAAGGTGCCACAAGGACTCCTGTTCTTTTTGCAGATACAGACTAACACGGCTGCTACTCTGAAACCTGTCACTATGCATTTAGCTTCATATGGAATTTACAAATAAGGTTTGGATCTGGAAAGCCTGAGATATTTTAAGGCCTATGCAAGGGATATGAGCTTTGCTATGCTGCCTGAGTTAGAGTTACCAACAACACACAATTCCCCATAAGTATCCAAAAAAATTTTTGTATTTCCATCAGGCTGCTTGCACTCACCCTCCATCACAGTGTACTTTAGTCCAGATCATAAAAGGTATTTAGATACCTAACTCCCACCGAAGGGGTGGAGCCGGGGGCTAGCCTCCCCAAAGGGGAGAGCCACCCACTGTCCATGTTGAAATCCATTGTCTTTGTTGTGTTTTTTTCTCCTACCGTTCCTTACAGTCATGAACGCCATCATTTCATGATCACTTTCATCTAACTTGTCTTCCACTTTCAAATGCTCGACCTGATTTGTCAAAATCAAATCTAGAACAGCTTTTCCCCAAGTTACTATCTCCACCTTCTGAAATAAAAAAAATCATCTCCAATGCATGCCAAAAATGTGTTGGATTATTTGTGCCCTGCTGTATTATTTTCCCAACAGATGTCTGGGTAGTTCAAGTCTCCCATCACCACCAAGTCCTGTGCTTTGGATAATTATGTTAGTTTAAAACACCTCATCCACCCCTGCCTTTCCTTCCTGAGCAAGCTGTACCCCTTTCTATACCCAGTCATGTATTATCTCACCAAGTCTCTGTGATGCCAACTGTATCATAGTTGTGTTTATTCACTAGCATTTCTAGTTCTTCCTGTTTATTCCCCGTACTTCTATTAATAAACATCATCCACATTAGTTGAACCCCTCAGAAATTCTAATAGATTGGTGGGGCATGATTTCCCTTTACAAAAACTGTGTTTAGTCTTCTCCAACAGTGTGCTATCTATCTGTCCTGATAATTCTGTTCTTTACTGAGTTTCAGTCAATTTACCTGGAACTGAAGTTAGGCGCACGGGCCTGTAATTGCCAAGATCACCTCTGGAGCCTTTTTTAAAACTCAGCATTATGGTAGCTATCCACCACTCATCCTGTACAGAAGCTGATTGAGGTGCTAGGTTACATACTAATTAGTAGTTCTGCAATTTAATATTTGAGTTCCTTCAGAACTCGAGTGAATATTATCTGCTGTTTTTTTGGCTTCTCTTGCCAGGATAGCACACTAAATTCCATTCTTCTTACTGCTTCCAGTATCGGCTGCTGATAAACCATAGTTTTCCTTATCTGCGCACATTATTCCAGGCATCCAGTATTAACAAATTCTTTTCCATGAAATTTGTTGTGTGCTCCCACCCTCAAGCCATTTGTAATCACATCTAACAGTTCACCTACTACCTGCTTTTGATTGGGTGCTTTGGAGCTTGGCCTTAGGCAGCTGGTCATTACTTGAAAAGTTGATTCTCAATAACAGAAATGGAAGTATCATAGCCATAAAAAAATTCTGCAATTCTCAATTCTATCTTTTATTTTAGTACTGGGATTGTTTTTGTTACAAACATATCCATTTGTGATTGACAGTGATACTTCCTCCTCCTTGGCTTTAGCCAACCTGGATCTGGCTTTCTTTTGATAGACTTTTGTAACCGATGGCATGCCTGTATTCACACCCTACATACTACTGCAATATTTGTACAAAATATGCCCTGTGGGGTATATGAAAGCTAACAACATGGTCATTAACATCATGGTAAAATTCATGTGTTAATATATGTGAAATTATGAATTTCCTGTGCATGACATTACTAGAACATGTTTAAAACAAAAGCAGCCTAGTCTAAGTATAGGTGATAAACAGGTCTGTCCTAGACAAAAGAATGGGTTTACTTAAATCTACATTAGCTGTAAACATAGCTAAACCAGCAGGGATTATCTTGAGCCTGAACTGCAAGAGAATGAACATGACTCCTGCACCCCACAGAGACACAGGAGACTGAATGCCCAGAAGCCTTCCTGACTTGTAAGGCAAAGAAATCCATTTGGAAATACAAGGAACAGAGACTCTGTACTGATCCTTCGTCTTAATGAGTCTTGAGCACTAACAATGGTTCTTCAAGATGTGTCCCCCTATGGGTGTTCCACTGTAGGTGACTCCCAAGCAGTGCCCACCACTGGAGCTAGGATTTTGGTTAAGTCCAGTATGGATGATAGTACTGTAGCATTGAATTTGGCATCTGCAGCCAAATCCCCCAGGATGGCAGTATTCTGTAATACTGGGTGCAGATGCCCAGGTAGCTGCTTGGCAGAGTTCTGATAATAGGATACCTTCGAGAAGGTGACAGGAAGAGACTGGCCTCAGAATGCATGCGCATTGAAGATGTGGGTGTTACATTACACAAGTGGTAACAGAGTTTAATGTAGCCTGCGACCCACTTAGGGAGTCTTTGAGCTGAAATCATTATAACTTTTGACTTGTCTGCAATGGAGAGTAAGAGTCTCAGAGATTTTCTGAAAGCTCTTGTTCTGTCCAAATAGAAGGCCCAGGCTCTCCTCACATTGAGCATATGGGGGATTCCCTATGATCCTTATGAGGTTTGGGATAAAAGGCTGAAAGTTGAATAAGCTGATTCATGTGAAATGCAGAAATCACCTTGGGAGTGAACTTCAGGTGTGATTCTGTCAGGGAAGAACACAGTGAAAGGGGAGTGCACCATCAGAGCCGCTATCTCCCCTATCCTTCTTGCAGAGGTGATGGTGATCAGGAGTGCCATCTTCACTGAAAGGTGAGTTAATGAACAAGTGACCACAAGTGTCAACCCTTTTAGCACTAGGTTGAGATCTCATTGAGGAGTGGGAAGTCTGGGTTGTGGGAAGAGGTTCATTATACCTTTGAGAAAAAATAGTTACTAACTTTCCATAACTGTTATTCTTTGAGATGTGTTGCTCATGTCCACTCCATGCTGTTTGTGCGTGCCACGTACACAGTTGTCAGAGATTTTTCCCTTAGTAGTAGCTGTAGGGCCATCCCTAATGCCCCCTAAAGCCCTGTTATCACCCCATGACAAGAGGTGGCACCACACACCCAACTGAGTTACCTAAGTGCTTTACCTAAGCCACTCAAGGATGAACTGTATACAACAGCCTGAGAGGCCTGCCCAGCAGGGAGACTCAGCTCCCAGACTGCACCCCGAGAGTGACAACCTGTCACATAGGCAATCTGACTTGTCCTGTCAGTTCAGCACAGTGCATGCTCTGCATACCAGATTTAGATGGCTTCGGTGCCATTGATACCAATGATACGGACAGAGCCAGAAATGGTTTTCTGCTTGACCAGGACTTGCTGTGGGGACACATGGACCTTTTCTTAGACGCCTTACATGAGTGGCTCACAGGCATCTCCCTAGACACATCTCCCTTAGAAGTAGAGGATGTAGATACACCTACACTGGAGCACCCATAGGGACACTACTCAAAGAAGAATCAACTTATCTGAGTCCTGGCCACACTGGCCAGTAAAACCTAGAAAGGAGACTGTGGGTGAGAAAAAAACATCTCAATGTAGTAAGATAACTTTTGTTTAAGTTTTAGATGCATTTTCACTTTTATTTGCTTGTAACCTATTCTACCTTCACTCCCTTCTATTTAGTATCACATAATCCATGTTCTTCTATTACTAAACTTGTTTTACCTCTATTATAAACCCATTCAGTGCTGTGTGAAGAGAAAGGGTGTAACTTTAGGGCTACAAGAGATTAAAAAAATTAATTGTGATTAATCGTGCTGCTAAACAGTAATAGAATACCATTTATTTAAATATTTTTGATGTTTTCTACATTTTCAGATATACTGATTTCAATTACAACACAGAATAGTGTATAGTGCTCTTTATTTTTTATTACAAATATTTGCACTGTAAAAAACAAAATAGTATTTTTCAATTCACCTAATACAAGTACTGTAGTGCAATCTCTTTATGACAGTTGAACTTACAAATGTAGAATTATGTACAAAAAAGCTGCATTAAAAAATAAAACCATGTAAAACTTTAGAGCCTACAAGTCCAATCAGTCCTACTCTTGTTCAGCCAATCGCTCAAATAAATTTGTTAACATTTGCAGAAGATAATGCTGCCCACTTCTAGTTTATACTGTCACCTGAAAGGGGGAACAGGCGTTCTCATGGCACTGTTCTAGCCAGCGTCGCAAGATATTTATGTGCCAGATACACTAAAAATTCATATGTCCCTTCAAGCTTCACCACCATTCCAGAGGACAGGCATCCATGCTGATGACAGGTTCTGCTCAATAAGATCCAAAGCAGTGCGGACAGATGCATGTTCATTTTCATCATCTGAGTCATATGCCACCAGCAGAAGGTTGATTTTCTTTTTTGGTGGCTTGGGTTCTGTAGTTTCCACAGATTGTTACTCTTCTAAGACTTCTGAAAGCATGCTCCACAGCTCATCCCTTTCAGATTTTGGAAGGCACTTCAGATTCTTAAACTTTGGGTTGAGTGCTGTATATCTTTAGAAATCTCACATTGGTACCTTCTTTGCATGTGCTGGGTCATTGTCCAAAATTGCTATAATATGAAATATGGCAGAATGTGGGTAAAACAGAGCAGGAGATATACAATTCTCCCCTAAGGAGTTCAGTCACAAATTTAATTAACCCTTTAAAAAAAAAACGTAATGAGCATGGAAGCATGTCCTCTGGAACAGTGGTTGAAGCATGAAGAGGCATATGAATCTTTAGCACATCTGGCACGTAAATATCTTGTAACACCATCTACAACAGTGCCACGTGAATGCCTAATCTCTCTTCCAGGTGACACTGTAATTAAGAAGTGGGTAGTATTATCTCTTATAAATGTAAACAAACTTGTTTTGTTAGCTGAACAAGAAGTAGAACTGAGTGGACTTGTAGGCTCTAAAAGTTTTACATTGTTTTGCTCAAGTGCAGTTATGTAACAAAAAAAAAATCTACATTTGTAAGTTGCACTTTCATGATAAAGGGATTGCATTACAGTACTTGTGAACTGAAAAATACTATTTATCAGTTTTACAGTGCAAATATTTATAATAAAAAATATAAAGTGAGCACTGTACGCTTTGTTCTGTGTTGTAATTGAAATAGATATATTTGAAAATGTAGAAAAACATCCAAAATATTTAATTTAAATTGTTATTCTATTGTTTAGCAGTGCAATTAAATCACATTTTTTGAGTTAATCGTGTGATTGACAGCCCTAGTGTATTTACACGTTAATAAGCTGTGATGTACTAACAGAACAGCAAACTTGTTATCTTCTGTGAATGCAGTGAAACGGGTTGTGCACAGAATTGAAACATCTCTTAAGAGCTTAGGGACTGGAATTCACTAATTGTTACCTGGTAGACAAAGTTTGGGCCAGGAATGCCTCGTGGATTTTGCTGAGTAAGGAAGACAAGCTGGCATGGCAAGGGGCTGATGCAGTCATTCACCAGCAAAACTCACTCTTACTGAGGGAGAGGTAACACAATGGTATCTCCAGAAGCATACTATAACTTGGCAATAGCAATATAGCATTATCTGTATCTTCATCCTCAGAGTCCAATTCTCATACTTGCATACATTCAGCTAGTCAGTGGTTCTGGTGTCTGTTCTTTCCAGTGGATTTTGTAAAATGTTTCCTCAGCCTCCTTTCCTACTCACTTTTTCTTTGCAATTTCTGCATCTAAGACTCTTTGCTAACTTTATGAACTTTTTCAAAATAGTCATGAATTAGGTCATGTAGTCCTCCACCTTGGCTCATGCCACAAGGACTCCTTGTTCATTTTGACCTAAGTCACTCTACCCGGAGCGGATGAGCCATTACACAAAGTAAAACTATTTCCCCATGCTTATCTTCCCCCCTCCCCCAAGTTCCTTGTATCTCCTTGTCAAGTGCTGGAAATGGGCCATTTTCATTACCACTACAGTTATTTTTCTCTCCTGCTGACACAGCTCACCTTAACTGATCACTCTTGTTAGCGTGCGTATGGTAACACCCATTGTTTCATGTTCCCTGTGTGTATACTATATATATTTATTTCTGTATTTTCCACTACATGCATCCAATGAAGTGAGCTGTAGCCCACGAAAGCTTATGCTACAATAAATTTGTTAGTCTCTAAGGTTCCACAAGTACTCCTATTCTTTCTACTCGCTCAGTTCAGTTGCACTCCAGCCAGCCAGATCAAGAGGTAGTGTAATGGACTAGACAGTTTTTTTGAGGTAAATTGCCAAACTAACAAACTTCTGAATCTGAGAATTCCTCTTCTGGGCTTGCTAAACATGTAATTTTCATAGCTAAACAAAGAATAGGAATTCCCAGATTCCAAAGTTTTAGTTTCTACTTGAGATAGCCTAGACAATAGCATACAGCTTTAAGTTGCAGCTCTTTTGTTTTCAGTTCCAATAATTAAAATTAAGCAGATTATATTACTGCAAATCTATTGCCAAATTGCTAAATATTTCAGTATTTTTCATTAGTACTAATAATTTTATTTTTCCCAGATTAAGACAGTATTTACTAGTGCCCAATTCTAAACTAGTTTTCCCAAGTAAATTGCCAACACTGCCCATCTTTGATGCTTTAGAGCAGTGGTTCCCAAACTGGGGTTTGTGAACCCCTGGGGGTTCGCAAAAATGTTACAGTGGGTACTTGGGAAAAAACTCCCTAATAGCAGACAGAGCTGTCCCTAGGGACTCCAGATAGCATGGGGCCAGCAGTCCAGAGCCCTTGGACTTCCAAGAGCTAAGCAGATGAAGCAAGCATATCTATCATACTGAGATTTAAACATCAAGACTCCTTACAAGAAAGGGAAAGGGAGGTGAATATTTTTTGCTGTTTTTAAAATTAAATAGGCAGCTAGTATTGTTTTTAAAATTATTATGAAGAACAAGTTTAAGCTTTGTTGTAACATGCATTGTTGCCTGGACTGCTCAAGACCTGCATGCTTGTGTATGAGGAACTCTTTGAGTTGGCTTCTTAAATACCTTCATGCTGTTTCACATCTGATACTCCTTGATGAAACATAGGAGCCTCGTCTTATAACAGGCTTATTCAAAGTGATACAAGCTACCAAAGTGAGATCTTGGAAGAGTTGCTGTTTTCATAATGTAATAAAAATACTATAACGATAAAATAGTGTGCAATAAGCTTGTCATAAAAAAGTATATTTCCAAGATCACTGCTTTTATAATTTATATTCAGGTAAAGGAGAAAAATCCCTGGAAATACATCTCTACCTCGATATAACAAACTTGCTTTGATCCACTGGAGTGCACAGTCCCCCCACCCCGCCCACCCCCGGAGCACTGAGTTACTGCGTTATATCCAAATTCGTGCTATATCGGGTCACGTTATATCGAGGTAGAGGCATATTCATTTTTAGGAGGGGTTCATGAGACTTGACATTTTAGTGAAAGGGATTCACAGTTTGTTAAAAGTTTGGGAACCACTGCTTTAGAGGAAAGAAAACAAAAATAAAAAAGGCAAAAACCAGAATACATCAAGGGAAGGAGTGGGGGGAATTTCCTTTTGACCCCCTGCAGGTGACTGATCGAAGCCCTGAAGATGAGATTAAGAACATAAAACATTAACTGGAAGGGATCCCAGGGGCTACTGCGCCCAGAGTCTCACCAGCGCAGGCAACGCCATCATACAATCCCCCTCAATTTTAATTATGATTTATCAACATTCCAATTGGTCTACTCAGGTAAGACTGCAACTGGACACTTGGCAATAAAAACAAAACAAAACCCTCTCTAGCCCCATCTCTAGGAATAACATTGTCTATTCAGAGTGAATGTTAAAGTATCTACCAGTACATGTTTCTCTGTTTTTCAAAGAAAAACAAAATCCAATAAACAGACTTCTGTATGAGTTACATGTGTCACTGCAGTCAACCCAGGGGCTACAAAAGCAACGTCCTTTTATGGCCAAGATTTTAATTGGCTCTTGTTTGGTAATCAGTACATAGACACACCATGAACAATTTGTACAATTTTTTTATTCTTGTGTATTTTTCATCTCTTTAAAAACCATTATTTCAATTACTTTTCATCTTAACCTGTGTTGACAAACTGTCCTTTACAGGACATGATGTACCAGTATCTTGAATACTGTCATATGAAGTTAGATCTGCTATACAAAAAGTTCCACCGGGTGTACTCAGGGCTTGTCTACACTTCCAGCACTGCAGCAGCACAGCTTTGCACAGTTGGAGTTGTGCTGCTGTAACGCTTAGAGAAGATGCTATGCCGACAGGAAAGCTCCTCCCACTGGTGAAGGTACTCTGCCTCCCTGAAGGGCAGTAGCTATGTTGATGGGAGAAGCCCTTCCATTGACATAGCTCTGTCTACACTGTGAGTTTGGTTGGTATAAATGTGTCACTGAGGGGGGTGGGTTTTCCAAACCCTTGAGCAACGTAGTTATACTGACATAAGTTTGTAGTGTAGACCAGAGCTCAGTAACATCACACTCACCACACACCCAATAAAGGTTTCCAATTTTTCACAGCACAGTTACAAAGTTACTGAAAAAAATAAAACTACTACTACTAAAAATAACTGTCACAGATAATACACAACTCTGAAAGGGAGATCCAACACCAAGGAGCAGGTTCATTACAGAAGTAACTTTATAGATACAGTGGATGTAAGTAAAATGTTAAGACATTTTCAACTTATGATTCCAAAGTTTGATCTGTGTCATGCCTCATTTAACAGGATAAAAAACTGTCCCTCACAGCCTATGGAACGTTCAGTGTAATCAGGATTTCAAAGCCTCTCCCTAATCTAACATTCCATTAATTTCTGGCTACACAGAAAATAGACAACCAGTAGATGATTTCACCTCTTTAAAAAAGCATTTACACGTATTTAATTATGTAAAAAAAATGGGATGTGGTGGGAGTCCCTCCTTTTTAAAAGCGTGTTTTCTAGAACTACTAAAAAACTTGCATTTACAAAATAGTTGATAAAAATATTCCTCTGAATTGTACAAAGAAAGTAGGTACTGGGTCCACTAATAAAAGACTTGGTAGAGATATTACTGAGACTTGGCTTCTTTCTCTCTTGCTGCATCAGACCCTGGAGCCTGAAAAAGGGGAGAGGACAGAGAACATTTAGTATAACAGTTTTCCAAAAATCTCAATGTCTTAGTTCACACACAAGATCTAACAGTAAAAAGAATATGGTAGCTTCAAAAAGATTTAAACAAATCAGGTATATTTTAGAGCAAAAATCATCAAACGTTTAGGACAAATGATTACTTAAGTCTTCACACATTTTGATTCATGATCTTAACCAATCAGTCCCCTTTGATAACATTCTACAACACAAAACAACTTAAAGTGAAATGTAACTGGCTCAAATTTTAGGAAGTCTACTTCTTATATTAGAAATGTAAAAGATTAACCAGTAAGAATTAGTTTTACCGGTTAACCTGCCTTAAACATTAATCCCGGAGCAGGGCCAGCTGGCCCAGAGCAGCACCAAAGCAGGCCCAACCACGCTGGCTGGAGGGGCCCTAGTCCCAACTGCGCTTGCAGGATCAGTCCCAGACATTTAAACAACATTTTTCGTTTAAATGGTTAATTTTAAAACGGTATTAATGATTCTAGAATGCATATGCGGTAGGGATGTAAAGTCACTCCAGCTCAAGACAGACTTAAAAGTGAAGGGATTTAAAAAAAAAAAAAAAAAAAAAAAAAAGGGAGCCTATTTCATTAACTGCTGCCCTTAAAGGTCAAAATACTTTAAGGGTATGTCTACATCTACAATTTTGCAGCGCTGGTTGTTACAGCTGTATTAGTACAGCTGTATAGGGCCAGCGCTGCAGAGTGGCCACACTTACAGCAACCAGCGCTGCAAGTGGTGTTAGATGTGGCCACACTGCAGCGCTGTTGGGCGGCTTCAAGGGGGGTTTGGGGAACGCGAGAGCAAACCGCAGGGAAGGAGACCTGCTTGCACGGGGGTTCGGGGAACGCGAGAGCCAACCGGGGAAGGAGACCTGCTTCCCCGCGGTTTGCTCTCGCGTTCCCCGAACCCCCCTGCAAACCGCAGGGAAGGAGACCTGCTTGATTACCAGAGAGGCTTCCTCAGGTATGCTGCGATACCTGCTTATTCCATGGAGGTCAAGAAAAGCGCTGGTAAGTGTCTACACTTGATTACCAGCGCTGGATCACCAGCGCTGGATCCTCTACACCCGAGACAAAACGGGAGTACGGCCAGCGCTGCAAACAGGGAGTTGCAGCGCTGGTGATGCCCTGCAGATGTGTACACCTCCTAAGTTGCAGCGCTGTAACCCCCTGACCAGCGCTGCAACTTTGTGATGTAGACAAGCCCTAAGATTTAATGAGTACTCTCTCACTAGGAAGCTTAGATCCTGCGGAACAGCACATCTTTAGAGAAGCAAATATTTGAATTCTATACTGCAGTATTTGTATTGTTACTTTAACTATCTCAAGATTCCTAATATGTTTTAAGACAAAGTGATCATGTCACAGTATTCTTGACTTCAGAAGTCCATCTCTGCAGAAATTTAAGTATCTAGACAGAGTAATAGTGGCAGACGTACCCTGTGTCTAGACCAGTCGTCTCCAACCTTTTTACGCCCAAGATCAATTTTTGAATTTAAAGGCAACCCAGGATCTACCCCATCCCGAGGCCCCACCCTGCTCACTCCACCCCTCCCCCATTGCTCTCTCTGCCCCACCCTCATTTTCACAGGGCTGGGGCAAGGGGTATGGGCTCTGGGCTGGGGGATGACCGGTCAATCGCAATCGATCAACTGGTGACCACTGGTCTAGGTCACACCAGTATTTTGTCCCTTAACTTCAAAACAACAAATTCATACAAGTTTAAGCTTAATAATGGCCATATGGGGTCAGATCAATGGTTCATCTAGCCCAGTATCCTGTCTTCCGACAGTACCCAATGCCAAGTGCTTCACAGGGAATAAACAGAACAGGTAATCCGTTCCCAAAATGGCCTTTCCCAGTGTCTGGCAAACAAAGTCTAAAGAGCATGGTTTTGCATCCCTGCCCATCCTGGCTAATAGCCATTGATGAACCTATCCTCCATGAATGTATCCAGTTCTTTTTTGAAAAGATACATATACTTTATCTATCTAGATAAATTCATTGCATTTTTACTGCATAAATGTTATCTTTAAAATAGGACTGTCAAGTGATTAAAAACATAAACAATAGAATACCATTCATTTAAATATTTTTGACATTTTCAAATATATTGTTTTCAATTACAAAACAATACAAAGTGAACAGTGCTCACTTTATATTTATTTTTTATTACAAATATTTGCACTGTAAAAACAAAAATTTTTTTCAATTCACTGAATACAAGTACTGTAGTGCAATCTCTTTATCATGAAAGTTGAACTCTCTATGTCCATTTACAGTCCTCGGTCTAAGTTTCGTAACTTAGATCGATTTAGAGCTGGTCTACAAGACAGCGGTAAAACTGACAGGCAAGCACTATCTACTGAGGGTAAAGGAGACGCAGGCTCTGCTGTGGATTCCGTCCCAGACCAAAGGTAGTAGAGAAGAAAATGGGGGCAGTTGAACCACACAGCGCACGCGCTCTCTCTCTCGCTCTCTCTCTCTCTAGATATATATCTATGTCCCGCTCACAGCGTGATGGGGAGAGGTACACATGTGCAGTCTAATGGGCACTGCTGATGAAGATCTCCGATCCCAGGCACAGGAGGCGCTGCCACATCTATAGTGGAATACCCATAGGGACGACATCACTTGAACAACAACTGTTGCATTCAACAAATGGGATTTCTGACCTTTGTTTGGCCATTTTCAGATATTAATCAATGTGCATGCTCAGTTTTAATAAGCATCAGTTAGGAGTGTAACTGCAATTACCAAGTTATTTAGAAAGTAAGTATTGAGCCTACTGACACTAAGTCAGATTAACATCACACTGAAATGAATGGAGCAGTTGACATTGCAGATAGTCTCAAAAAAAGCTCTAAAAAGTCTTTTGAATTTGCATCCGTTATCTTTCTGGAATATTTCTCTGAAACCATGAAGACTAGAAACTATCAGAGATTTTCAGATCAGTCAGAGGACAAAGCTACTGAGGCTGGTTGAAAATTTACTGTCAGCTATTTTGGGTTTTAACGTAATGGAATTTTTTGTGAGATGTTTCTTGCTTTCTGCAGAAAACATTGGTTTTTGCTGAAAGATGTTGGTCAAGAACTAGTTGTAGGACTTAATGGGTTGTAGTTTGCGCCTTATGTACTCACTCTCTTCCATGGGCTGGGATCCCCAGATACAAATATTCCATAATGCACCAATATCCTCTCTGGGTGAGGGCTGTGTGCAACATGAAGTTCCATCATGCATTATGGGAGATGTTTGGGGATCACTGCCCAAAGAGAAGGGGGACATGAGAAGCAAACTACAACTGCCATGAGACTATTACCACATTTGGCTGAAATCTTTTCATTTTGAGTTTTTACTGAAAGCTATATTCCATGGAAATTGAGTTATGAAAAATGTCTCTTATTTTTCCAGAGGAAAAGATTCCAATGAATTTTCACACCAAGTTCTGGTAGCTACATATCGTCTATTAAAGTTAATAAAAGATGCATGGCTAAATCCCCTAGGCTGCTATGAAAATCTCAGTAACATGCATTTATATCTTAGATTTTGCAGAAACTGAATCTGATGTTGGATAGATGTTTAGATTAACTAGTGCATTACATTATATTAACTCTTCATAATCAAGAGCTAATCTTTTGTCTAGGTTAAGACTAAAGCTACTACTATACCTCTAACTAACGTCTGTTAGTCTATAAGGTGCCACAGGATTCTTTGCTGCTTTTACAGATCCAGACTAACACGGCTACCCTCTGATACTATACCTCTGCACTGTTAAAGTCTCCATTTTCTGCAGGCAAGTTATCCTTAGTTTCTTCTTGATTAGTCCCCTCAATCTGTTTTCCTTTTGGTCCTTTTTTCCCCTTTGATTGAGCTTTCCTGTCCTCAGATTTACCCTACAATAAAATGAATGTAAGAATTTAGATAACCTTTTAAAACAAAATTATTAATTCTCAATATTACCAAAAAAAAATAATCAATCCATATGCTCCATAACCAATGAAGGAGGTTTCCATATTTTTTATATCTAGAGAGAGAGAGAATTCTCTCCATTCCAGAAATAAGATAGAGTCAAACTGGGATCAGAAACTAAAGCACTTATAAAGAAGGTTAGTAGTGGTTTCTCAGGGTATGGCTACACTCGAAACTTCAAAGCGCTGCTAAGTGTGAGTGTAGTCGCAGCGCCAGCGCTGGGAGAGAGCTCTCCCAGCGCTGCACGTACTCCACCTCCTCATGGGGTTTAGCCTGCAGCGCTCCCAGCACTGCAGCACTGTTTACACTGGCGCTTTACAGCGCTGTATCTTGCAGCTCTCAGGGGGGTGTTGTTTTTTTTTTTCCACACTCCTGAGCAAGAAAGTTGCAGCGCTGTAAAGCGCCAGTGTAGCCAAGGCCTCAGACCCCATAACTACTTCCACACAACCACTACACAATTGAACAACAGATTAAGACTTATTGTTTTTAGACAAGAGCACTAAGGAGTTCAGTGTTAATAATGCCGTATTAGTAAGAAAAGAGGCAAAGGAGAGGATGCAATGCCTTCACTTATCTAAAGGATACAATGTTTATCTAGGACACTACTATACTTCAACACTTTGCACGGCCATTTATTTGTAGAACAGTATTATGCAATAAGAACAGGATTTATCAGGCAATTATTATATACACAAATACTATAAGTAAACTGCAGCAGATGGGTTTCTGAAGAGAATGGCCATTGGAATGAACATATTTACTGGAGAATATTAGCAAAATCTAAGACACATATTTAGCCATTCTTCATAGCTTTCCTACTTTTTCATTTAAAACATTCAATATTATATAAATTTAATCTAAAAGGCTTCTATACACCAAGTCTTCATACATCTCTACTTCAAAAATAGAGATCAAGAGACTAGAAAAAATCATTGTTTTAATTTGAAGATTTATTTATGATGTATAATGGGTAAAATTGTGGCTGATAACCCAAATAGACTGTCTCAGTTCATTTGCATACTGCAAGCCTACTGGTTAGGACTGTCACATATAGTTGTGTACTTCCTTCACAAGTACATTTACAGAAAATATTTCAGAACATTAAATTATTTCATGGCTGTAACCTAAGGACTTTATTTTACACAGCCAAAATTTAATTCACTAGAAAATGGGATATTTTCCCTACTTCACATATATGTCTATGTCAGGGATTGGCAACCTCTGGCACGCAGCCTGCCCTGGTCCATGTATTTACATAGAGCAGTGTTTCCCAAACTGTTCCACAGAACATTGGTGTTGCGTGAAAGACTCTTGCACTTGATTTTTGTACTATTTTATATGTGCTTTCCATTAAAAGTATTGAATTGTTAGTTCAAGTTATTTTAAATTTGTATTTTTGCTTTGTTTTATAAAACAAAATATATTTGACCAAAAATAACAATTTTTACTTGAAAACTAAACGACTACAAAATAATATTATAAGTGTTCCGTAATAGGCTAAAAAGTGTTCTATGGCCAAAAAAGTTTGGGAAATGCTGATATAGAGTATCTTCACCAGATGAACTATAGGAATGCAGATGCATCAGTACAGCTGTGCCAATACACATGCAGACATGCCCTGAATTAACATTGAACTCAATACAAGTTCAAAAACCGTTTTACAAGGTTAAACCATGAATTTCTACACAGTCTTTTAAAATGCAAGTACATACACACTTTCCCTTTCAGGTAGCAATAAAAACATGAAATATTCTTATATGCAGTAGCCCCCTGATATCAAAATAACCATCAGCACTACTAAAATACTCATACCTCTTAAGTATGTACAAGAGATCCTAAGTACCATTAGCTGCTTAATAAAAGGAAAAGGTCTAAGCGAGGTGGAGTAGAACCATACTACATATATTCTTTGGAAATTCTCTCAAGATAGATAACTTGATAAAAATAGTTGTTTAGTGCACCTTGATACCTGGGTGCTCCCTGGAAGCCAGGTAAGTTAAGAGCAACATCTAAACGAAATCTGTCCTAGATCCAGCTGTATGATCAAACCAACAGCGCAATGTCCATGTCAGACTTGCTCGACACACCAATCTGTGCCATTCACAAGTGTGTCTCACTCACCTTTGCTGTCGCCGCCGCCGCCTTTTTCGGCTTAGGCTCGACTTTGGCGGGAGCAGGTTTCTGGAAAGAGAGGCAGGTTTAGTGCTCGCCCCTCACAGCGCCTAGGAAGGGGCAGCCGGGGGATGTCTATACTTACAGCTGACAGGCGTGCAGACCGCCTCTTGGGCTAGAGAGAGAGACAGAGACAGCGTGAGAGTCAGGTCCCTGCCCCGAGTCCCTCCCAGGGGAGCCCGCGCAGGAAGCCGGGCACTTACCTCCTCCTGCGCCTCCCCGTCAGCCGCGCTCACCTGCGAACAAACACGCACAGGAGAGTGAACGAACAAACACGTGCGCACGCGCGAAACCCAGGTTTCCTCCCCAGGGGCGGTCACGGCTGAGTGACGTCACCAACCACGCCCCTTCCCGCCACCGCGTTCGGATTTCGAACCCCGAGTGCGTTTAACGGTTACAGAAAATTCGAGTGACGCAGCTGCTGCTACTCGCGAGAAGGGCCCCGCGGTCGCTCAGCGCCGAGCTAGGCTGGCGGGTCCGGCCGATGCCCCGGGCGCCATTTGGCCCAAAGCCTCCCGGAGCGAGCGTCAGCCGAGCCCGGGGAGTTTGCGGGCGGCGGCGCGAGAAGCCCGGGGTGAGCCCCGGGCCGCAGCGTCCGGTCGGCGCCTCGGCGCGGTGCTATGGGGAGCGGTTCCACCCCGCACCTTTCTCCTCGGCATGGCGAGCGGTGGCTCCGACCAGCAACAAGCTGGTGCAGCTGTGGTCGCTGCTACTCCCCGCGTTCACTCGCGCCCAGCGAGCGGCTGCTGCCTGCGCGTGAATGAATCTCAGTCTCGCTGCGCAGTGGTCGGAGCCCGCCCTTCCCCCATCCCTACGGCGCCGCAACAGGATCCAGCCGGATTGGGGGCGCGCCCCATTCACTGGCGGCTGCGCGCGCCCATTGGGCCGAGCCTCCCGCGGGGCTGCCTTCGAATCACAACAAGCCCTTGGGGCGGGCCTGTCACTCATGTCAGGACGTGGGGCGTGGCCCATCACTCCGGCGGGGGAGGGGGATGAGCTCCCACCTGATTGGTCAAGGTCCCTCACACTGCCACGCCTTCCGTGCTGGAGCCTGGATGGGGCGCGTGAGAGGGATGCGCATGCGCAGTGCAGGAGTCCAGCTGGTTAATGGCCGCGTGCGGGTTGTTACAGTAGTTCGGTGGCGGCTGCGGGGTGGCCGGGTAATGGCAGAGAGCGGCGCGTGGCTGCTCGTGCTGAGCTCCGTGTTTCTGTGCAACCTTCTCAAAATCCTCCTGCCCTTCTGCTCCTCCATCGTAAGTGACGTCAGCGCTCCGGGCTCCCCCCTCAGCCCCCGCGCGGGACAGTGGGGTGGCTCGGACCCCAGAGACCCTGTCGCGGAGGCCCCGGGGCGCAGCCCGATGTTTTCCTCTTTCAGGGACCGTAGCCCCCCCGCTCCCCGCGTGGCTGCCGTGCGCGTCTCCTCGGGAGCCTGGGGCGGCCGGGCTGGGGCACGAGCGCAGGGAGCCTGGGCGGGCGCGAAGCTGAGCCGCGGGCTCCTGAGAGAAAGGGCCCGGGCCCTTGGCGCTGTCTGGCAAAGGCCCGGCCTGCGCCGCTGCGCGCGCCGAGCTCGGCCCGATCGAGGCCGTCCTGATTCAAGGCTGTAAAGTGGTTGGTGCCACCCCGGGTTTTCTGCGCCCTGGCCTTGGACGACTGCTGCCACTGCCGGCTCTGCGCTGGGAAATTGTACCTGGCTCCTTGAGGCCAAGGGCCCTGCTCCTGTGGTATGTGCTCGTTAAAGGCTTCTGCAGAAAAAGCCACTCGCCGCAGCTCCAGCTGGCGTAAGGACTTTATCAATTGTCAGTAATCCCAACGGAAAGCTCCTTTAGAGTTCCCGAAAAACTGACACTCCCTCCCCCCCCTCGACCATTCCCTGATGGCTCTCAGGGCTTGTCTACATCAGAAAGTTGCAGCGCTGGTGAGGGAGTTACAGTGCTGCAACTTAGGAGGTGTACACATCTGCAGGGCACCACCAGCGCTGCAACTCCCTGTTTGCAGCGCTGGCCGTACTCCCGTTTTGTCTCGGGTATAGAGGATCCAGCGCTGGTGATCCAGCGCTGGTAATCAAGTATAGACACTTACCAGCGCTTTTCTTGACCTCCGTGGAATAAGCAGGTATCCCAGCATACCTGAGGAAGCCTCTGGTAATCAAGCTGGTCTCCTTCCCCGGCTTGCTCTCGCGTTCCCCGAGCAAGCAGGTCTCCTTCCCTGCGGTTTGCAGGGTGGTTCGGGGAACGCGAGAGCAAACCGCGGCGAAGCTGGTCTCCTTTCCCGGTTTGCTCTCGCGTTCCCCGAACCCCCCTTGAAGCCGCCCAACAGCGCTGCAGTGTGGCCACATCTAACACCACTTGCAGCGCTGGTTGCTGTAAGTGTGGCCACTCTGCAGCGCTGGCCCTATACAGCTGTACTAATACAGCTGTAACAACCACCGCTGCAAAATTTTAGATGTAGACATGGCCTTAGTGGGGATGGGTCAGTGGTTGGAGCATTGGCCTGTTAAGCCCAGGGTTGTGAGTTCGAGCCTTGTGGGGACCATCTAAGGAACTGGGGTAAAAATCTGGGGATTGGTCCTGCTTCAAGTAGGGGGTTGCACTATGACCTTCCAAGGTCCAGTCCAACCTTGATATTCTATGATTAGTGACCAAAAGGGTCTTTCTACCCCTGTCCTGATTTTTCACACTTGCTATCTGGTCACCCTGTATATCACTGGCTCGTGTCCAGCCACAGATTGTACTCCTCCTACATAATACTGAACCTGTTATACTCTTGGGGGAATTCTGTGCACGTGTAGAATTCATTTCCCCCGCAGAATTTTTTTTCTCTGCAAAAAATACATTCTACTGGGGAGGTGCTGGAGGTACACCTTTCGCCCACCAGGGTTGCCATGGCACCAAACTAGAGGGCAGTTGGTTCAGCAAGCCTGGCTCTGCCAATTGGGCCAGATGAGGGGGCCTGGGATATGGGGACAAACAAAGGTGGGGGAGGGGAGATTGGAGTGCTTGGGGGAAGGGTCACATAGATGGGTTCAGAAGCGCTAGTGGGGGGACATATGGATGGCTGAATGGGGGGGTGCAGGGACACATAGAGACTGGGGCAGATGTGCCTGACTGAATGGGAAAGGCTACAGGTCAGCCAGGGTCTGTATGGGGGAGGCTCCCCAGCTCCCTAAAAATCTCCCCCCAAAACCCACAACTGTTCTATACTTCTCTCATCCACACTCACCAACCCTCCTCACTGCCAGGCTCCTTCGCAGCAATTACTTCCCTCTCAGCTCCTCCATTATCCCTGACTGCCCGAAACCTTTGCACCGCTTCCAAGAAGTGCGGGAAATATGGTTCCATATTGTAGTTTAAATAAATTACTACTCAGAATTCTGTATTCATTTGCCTAGTAAGGAATTTATTTGTCAAAAAACATTTCTTGAATCTTTTTTTTTTTTTTGCTCTTTATTGTTATAGACATACTTGCTGACAGGCATTTTGAAATAAATTACCAAAATAATTGGAACTGGTGTGATTATATTGTGTTTTAATTAATTTGCCTAGTAAAGAATCTATTTGTCAAAAAAAATTTCTTGAATTTTTTTTGTTGTCTGTATTCAGTCATTCCCCCGTCAAGCCCCATCCCCATTATTTTTAGTAAAAGTCACAGACAAATCACGAGCTTCCATTAGTTTTATTGCTCACAACCTATCTGTGACTTACTAAAAATAACAGTGAGAAAGTCTTTACCTTAAATATTAACAACATCCCTTTTGAAGTAGCTATTCAGCATTATCATGTTACTGAAGGTCATAACAGTTCTATTTTATTGACAATGGTTCAGAAATGCTTAGAAACTCTATAGCAGTGGTCACCAAGTGGTCGATCGCAATCAATTGGTAGACCCCGGAGACTTTCCCAGTGAATTGCAATCTCTGGCTGCTGAAAGTCTGGTGGTATAGCAGGGCTGCTGCTAAGGCAGGCTCCTTGCCTGCTCCAGCCCCATGCCACTTGGAAGTGGCGAGCATAGCCCCGGGGAAGGGGTGGGGCCAGGGGTCTCTGTGCATTGCTGCTGCCTGAAGCACTGCCTCTGCAGCTCCCATTGGCCAGGAATGGTGGCCAATGAGACCTCCAGGGGCGGTGCCTGTAGAGGGGCAGCGCATGGAGCCATGTGGCCCCCTCCTCTCCCCAGGAGCCGCAGGGTCACGTTGGCCCCTTCCGGGGAGTGGCATGGGGCTGGGGTAGGCAGGGAGCCTGCCTTAGCTCCGCTACGTCACCAACCAAGGTAAGTGCTGCCCAGCGGGAGCCCACACCCCAGCCCGGAGCCACCTGAAGTCAGCACCCTGTACCCTCTTCTGTACCCCAACACTCTGCCTCAGCCTGGAGCCCCCCCCTGCACCCAAACTCCCTCCCAGAGCTCGCACTCGTCCCCTCCTGCACGCCAACCCCCTTCTCCAGGCTCAGCCCAGAGCCCCCTCCCACACTCTGAACCCCTCGGCCCCAGTCCAGAGCCCGCACCCCCTCCCAACCCCCTGCCTCAGCCTGGTGAAAGTGAGTGAGGGGTGGAGAGGACAGGGGGATGGACTGAGTGGGATGAGGTAGGTGCTGGTTTGCACTTAAATTCAAAACGTAATCTTGTGTGTAAAAAGGTTGGCGACCACTGCTTCAAATTGTGGATTCTCTGTTTATTTTTCTTTGCGCAAGTGATACACTGTTAAATCTTTCCCCTCCCAGCCCATTCTTACAGTATATCTCAGAATAATTAAGAAATGGAACACTTAAAGAGGTATACTAAAATTATTTTAGAAAAATCAGTGAACTATGTAAGTAAAAAACTCAGAAGACCAATGTCGTCATTACTAGTTGCTACTCTGTTTTCTTTTTCTTGTCTGAGTGACCCACCCCCTGAAGTGTTAGGCTTTTTGTTCTCACCTGTTTTGGGATGCTACTCCATGCCTATCAACCACTTGTTACTGAAGGTTGACCTGGTTTTGGACACTTGTGTTTTCTCCTTTTAGGAACCTGTGACCAGGGATATTGACTTACAGATGTCTTAAAACAAAATATTTTTATTTAGTAGTTTGGAAAAAAAAGTAAAAAGTTTAAAATAAAGAACCTGTATGTATTTGTCTTATGTAGAGTATTACTATCCCAGAAATTGTAACTGCAGCACTGTTAGCTTCTTTATATACCCCACGAGGATTCATGCTGGTCCTCTCTGACGCTCCTTTAGCCTGTGCACTTTTATCAACTATATCCCTTTTCTCTCCCTTTTCCTCCTGGGTTCTTTATAAAAGTCAGTAAACGCAAGTTAATGCTTATTGGAGGGAAAAATTCAACTACTCATAGAATCTTGTGAGGTGGAAGTTAATTATATCAGCTCAGGAAAGTGATGTAGGCTTTATAGTAGCCAGCTCAATGCACCTCTTGCATGTGTTTATTAAAAAAACAAAAACAAAAAAAACACCAAAACCCTAACAAGATGTTAAGATGCACAGGGGATGGAATGGCAAATAAATTGGAAAATATATAAATCAGTGGTGCACCTCAATTGGAGCACTGCAGTACTGATCACCCCATCTTAAAAACAATATTGCAGAAATAGAGGGAATTTAGAGAAAAAAATTATTAGAGGCATGGAAAAACATGTGAAGAGAGTTTGAAGAGATGGGGGATTGCTTAGCTTAGAAATAGACAAATCAGAGGGGAGATGATACCAGTTTATAAAATAATGATCGGTATACAGAAAGATTTGGAGTGTATATTCTTCCTGTCTCATAATACCAGACAAGGGCACAGTAAATGAAATTAAAAGTTGGCAAATTAAAACAGGTAAAAAGGGATATATTTTTTCACACAATATGTAATTAAAGGATGAAACTCATTGTCACAAGAAGTTGCTGAGACCAAGAATGTAGCAAGCTTCAAAGAAGGACCTAGCCATTTATATGGCTAGCAAGGATATCAGAATTATAATACTTAAAAGGTAACAACAATTTTGGAAGAGATATTAAATGTCATGCTTCAGTGATTAAGTCAGTCTCTCACTACTAGAGAATAGGAAGAGCTGTGAAATTATGTCGGTGTAACTGTCGCCCAGGAGTGTGAAAAATCCACAGCCCTGAATGAAGCAGTTAAACCGACGTAGCCCACAGTGTAGACAATGCTAGGTTGGCGGGAGAATTCTCCCATCAACCTAGCTATTGCCTTTTGGGGAGGTGGATTATCTACGGCAGGGGTTCTCAAACTCAAGGTCGGGACCCTTCAGGAGGTCTCAAGGTTATTATATGGGGGTTCGCGAGCTGTCAGCCTCCACCCCAAACTCTGCTTTGCCTCCAGCATTTATAATGATGTTAAATATATAAACAAGTGTTTTTAATTTATAAAGCGGGGAGTCACACTCAGAGGCTTGCTATATGAAAGGGGTCACCAGTACAAAAGTTTGAGAACCACTCATCTGTGCCAACAGAAGAACTCTGCCAAATAATGTAGGTAGCTGCAGCATTTTAAGTGTAGACAAGCCCTTAGTGACTGGCCCTGAACACTCAAACTCCATTTCACAGCTTAACAAAGAATCAGAATTTGTTGACATTGAGGCTATGCTGCAGTCTATTTATTTAATCAAGATTTTTCTGAGGGGTGGAAGTAAAGATAGATTGATTTGTTCTGTGAGGTTGTTGAGTCCTTCAGTTGATATTGTACATGTATTCTTGGTATAATTTTTAAATTGTACAAGTATATAGAAAGTATGGTATTTGCTCTTTATATATTTAAGAAAATAAATATATACTAAATTCTGTCTAAATAGCTGATTGTGTTCCTTTTTTTTTTTTTTTTTTTAGATATCCAGATTGCTACAGAAGGATGCAGAGCAGGAGTCCCAGATGAGAGCTGACATTCACAACATGAAGCAAGAACTCTCAACCATTAGTATGATGGATGAGTTTGCTAGATATGCCCGACTGGAAAGAAAGATTAACAAAATGACCGACAAACTTAAAACTCATGGTAGAGTGCAATATTTGCCACTTGTTCAGTTTACCTAAAAACACATCTTTTTCCAAGTAGGTTTTTATTTTGACTGTATTTGACCTTATTTGTAGAGCCTTTCACTTTTTTCTTTATCCCTATCCAGTGTTGTCTCTGCCTTTTTTTTTTTTTTAAGTTTGAGGGTTTTATTAATATTGTTTTTATTTCTGTTTTACATAATACTAAGGGGGTGGGAATATAAGTACCTTTCAGAGAAATTCACAAGGAAACTGAGGCAGAAGGCAAGTTTTCATTTTCTGTCTGAAGAAACACTCCAGTTAGTACTAGAATTTCTGAGTTCAAGTCAAAATAGCAGCATGTCTTTAAGACATGAAAGTGAGCCACTAACGCTTTGTTTTCATTGCAAAAAGGTGTTTGCTTTTTCGACAGCAGGATAATTAATGCATATTAGCAATCCCTTTGTAAAGTCCTAATGGAGACAAGGCATTGACTGGGGATTTTACCACAGGCTAATTAGACAAGGTCAGTGCTATCCCTCCTGCCTGTGGTTGACTTCACCTAATTTACCTCTTGGTAAAACTACAGTGCATTGTCTCTACAAAGGTGTTTAATAAAGCTTTTGGCCGCTGGGCCACCATGTTTAAAGATATATATTTTTGGTGGATTCCTTTATATTGCTCTGAAGCACCACAGCGGTTGAAACTCATATTGAAAAAAGAGCCTTTCTTGTCAGATGTAACTATTTGAACTAGTCACACTAAAATGATTTTTCATTCTGAATGAGATTCATTCAGCTGGGCAAGAAAGTATTCTTGACAACATTCCCATGAGCCCGAATGGTTAAAAAAAAAAAAGGCAGTGATAGAGTGCCTAATGCGATAATCTGTGTCCGCTAAAGAGATTGCTCTACTCCTGTGGAATAGAGAGTACTCTCATTTGTGTTTAGTCCAACATAAGTTTTCATAGGTCAGCAGCCATAGAGATTCCTTCTGGTTAGGTTCTTTGTCTAGTAAACCACCATTTCAAACATTCCCCAGAGTAGCTTTGAGTAAGGAAGTAGGTAGCATCTTACTCGCAGAGGGATACTCTGTAGCATACACTGATATTTTGGATGATGAAAAGAATGCTTATGTTTTCCAATAATAAATTGCCAGTGACGGCACATAAATAGGAGTCTAATCTTTGAGCAGAATATTTTCATTTGGAAAATGAAATATTAATTCACCAGTTTGAGGTAAGCACATTTACTATTATATAAATAATACAGATGGAAATATTTCTTTTCTTTTCACAGTCAAAGCACGAACTGCTCAATTAGCCAAAATAAAGTGGGTGATAAATATTGTATTCTACATTCTACAAGTAAGTGAACACTTTGTTATGATGGAATACAGATTATTAAAACAAATACTTACAATGATATTTTACAATTCTGCAGCTATTGGCTAATACTTATGCTGTGTCTACACTACGAACCTAACAGCGGCACAGCTGTACCACTGCAGCTCTCCCACAAGTGCAGCCTCTCTATGCCGGTGGGAGAGAGCTCTCCCACCAGGCTAATTAACCACCCCCAATGAGCAACAGTGGTTATGTTGGTGGAAGACACTCTCCTGCCGACATAGCACTGTCCACACCAGGGCTTTTGTTGATGAAACTTATGTTGGTCAGGGGTGGAGGTTTTTTTTCACACCTGACCAACAAAAGTGCTAATGTAGAAAAAGCCATAGACGTCCATCTGACATTCTGACTATATGTAGCATGGCAAACCCTCTCATCAGTAAAACACTTACTTCCAGGGATGGAGGATATTGTTGATGGGGGGTGGTATTCATGAGGAGAGAGGATTTTTGAGTTTGATTTAATGTCTGGTCTGCTGTTTTCTGGTTTCTTGCCTTCTCCTTTACGTCATTGCTCTGTTGTTTATGTCAGAGGCAACTGGTGCCCAGGATGATAGGTGCTATCTATTTTTGTAAGCTGAGCTGGTAGCCCTGCCTGTTGTTAAGGTTGCTTTACCTTTACAGTTATAAGACCCTGTTTTCAGTTGCTTATAACTTTGCCAGACTTCAGCTGTTTGGACTGAAATTTTCCTTGAAAGATACTTTATACTCATTGCTTGAATAGTTCAGATTTCATGCCAATTCATTGTTTATTCTCTCTGCTAAGACTGTCAATAAAGGCAACCATTAGAATCCATTGTGAGTTTTTTTTCTTTTTCCTTCTTGATGTGGACACCAGTCTAGTTCATAGCAAATTATGACCATCAATTCAGTTTATGCTGATTGGAAAAAAAAATCCATCAGATTGTAATAGTATTTGATCACTGTTTATCTGGGCTAAAATTGACCCTGCACCTACAGGTAAAAACACCAATTTTCTGTGAGCCATCCAGTCCCCCAAGAGACTGTATTTTGATGCTGATATTTTAGTATTGTGTGTATAGTTAAGATGATGTAAGTAGCATCCAGATTGTAACAACTTCTTGTAGTTTTATGGGCACAATCTTACAAATGTAAATTTAGCCGCACTTCATAATTATTCATATTTTAATTTACTGCCACAAAATAGAAATTTGACCATACTTTTTATGTGTTATTTTCCTGGCTAATGAGAATTTCCATTCCAGGCTGCTTTGATGATCTCACTAATTTGGAAATATTATTCTGAGCCAGTTACTGTGCTTCCAAGCAAATGGCTAGCCCCAATGGAGCGTTTAGTAGCCTTTCCTACTGGAGTTGCAGGTAAGATTGTGTATAAGTAGTATACATTTGTCTTCTCTCCAAGTGTATGTGGATTCCAGTAGTATAACGAGAAAGAGCACATGAAGGATAAAAATGCTTTCCTTACCTATCTTTTTCCAATAACAAAGAGAATTTTAAACTATAGTCTTTACTGATCAGGCTTCTGGGCCCTGCTGCAATTTTATTAAATAACATTAAAAAAGAAGGCTTCTTTCACCTTATGGGAAATTTGAAAAAAGTGATCAGACAAGGAACAGCCTGCTCTCAGCTTCCTTTGTTGAAAGAAACATGATTAGGCTGCATGGGGGCCTATACACAGAAATACATTGTAGTGTTTCCCTTCTTAGTTTTAATTTTTTTACTGAAGTAAGTTTAAGCAATTCCTGAAGCCTTCCTGGATGTCTGGTCTCATATTTACATTTGGGATATTCCTTTCTGGGCCCTTGGCCATTAGCAGAATCCTGCATTTGCTTCTGAGAGAAACTGCATGTTTCTTCTTTATTATGTTAAAAGTAAAAAGATGTTGAAAGGAATTTATGTAGGGAAAATAAATTAAGAGATCAATTTTATACTAACAAAAGCCAAAACCTCACATTAGATCAGAGTAATCATGTACAAGTCATATATAAAGTGATTTTTTAAATGAATTTAGAAAAGTAATGCTCGAGGGCCCACTCCCACTTCCATTGAAGTCAATGAGAGCTTTACATTGACTTCGAAAGATCTGGTGTTTAGTGAGAGACCTTGGCAAGGTGTTGTTAAACAGACAGTTTACAAAGTGTCAAGTCTAAACTTTTGCCTACCTTAAAAATACTGTAACTTTCCACATTGTCTTCCCAATCCTTGAAAATCTATCATTTTGAAAACAAGAGCTTCAACAGAAGGGTAAAACAAATGGAACTTTTCTCCAGCACTACCTAACAGTAAATTCAAGATTCAGGGTTTCTCTGAGGTCTCAGATCCATGTTTCTGAATGGAGACCCTGACTACTGTATACTGACAAACTGAGCAGACAAGCAGACTGCAAGGACAATGTAACGTACGTGTGTGTATAATATACACACACTCACAAGCTAAAACACAGGTGACAGGTTTTATTTTAAGCCTTGTATGCGCCAATGGTGTCCTCTTCAAAGGATTCTAAATTATGTTGCTATCTTTTTAACACTTTAAAAGCTTTCTTGAGCAAGGTCCCTATTCAGCATGATAACTTGCCGAGATGGGACTGTGTTTCTATGGTGCTGGGAAGCATTAGTCCTTGAAAGGCATTTACTTAAACAATACATAAAGCTTTGAACAGTTCTGTTCAATTATCTGTCTCTCATCCTCTTCTTTTGTCTTAGTTGATAATTGTGAGGGAAGGCTATTGGTCTTGAAAATGCTTCTAAAGTATGCTGCTGCCAGTACAGAGACATTTAAAACCATTGAAAAGAATAGTTTCTCCACCTCTATCCCAAGGAAATAAGTTTCATTTTTTAAATGTGATACTGAATTGACATAGCATAAAAATGCAGAAACTTACAAGAAGAGATCTAAACCACATGATGAACTAAAAGCTCGTCCAGAATTTTTCCCTCTGTGTTTTTTTTATTTTGCTTTGCCAGCCTAAAGTGAATTTTGGGATGTGCTTGGTCAGTGTCAAGCAGCTTTTATGGGATGCCAAGAAAATCCAGCTTTTGGTTAAAAGTTACTGTTCTATTTTCTAAGAATTTGACACTTTTTTTTTTTTTAAACTTGTGTGCAGTTGTACATTCACTTTGGAAACAACAGTTCTTCGAGTGCTTGCTCATTACGATTCCAATTAGGTGTGCGCGCGCTGCGTGCACGTTCGCCGGAAGATTTTTACCCTAGCAACACTCGGTGGGTCGGCTGGGCGCCCCCTGGAGTGGCGCCGCTATGGCGTCGGATATATACCCCTGCCAACCCAACCACCCCTCAGTTCCTTCTTACCGCCCGTGTTGGTCGTTGGAACAGTGGAGAGTGGTTTTACTGACCTCCACCTCCCTAGCTACTCTAGGTATTTTTGAGTTTATAGTTCAAAGTTATATAGAGATCCACACGACTCCTCTCTTAAGTGCCTCGGGGAATCTCACCTGGCAGGTAAGTGTCGCACTTGCAAGGCTTTTAAGCCGAGAACAAAAAAGGAGCGGGACTTTTGGCTAGAACAGCTCCTCATGGAGGCGGCTCTTACCCCTCTGCCTTTGGCACCGAGCGCTGGTCAATCTGTGGGCAGAAGCGCCTCCTCGGCACCGGACCGCGCCGGTACTGCCAAGGCCTCTCGGCACCGGCCGTTGCCGGCACCAAAGTCGACTCGGCACCGCTCCCTCTCCCCGAGGTCGAGAAAGCCTAAGACTCCTGCTGCTTCCGTGCCACCTGCACCGCAGCCAGAGAGCTCGTCTAAATCGTATCACGCAGCACCGATGATATCGGCACCGTCGATTCCGGTCCCACAAGCGTCGTCGAGTCCAGGGCCTGTCAGCTCCCCGGTGCGAGCCGTGGTTGAGCTTACTATTCCATCCATGCCGGAGACATTCTCAACGGCAAGGGATCTGATTGCCATGACAGAGTCGACACTGCCTCAACCTCTGGCATCGCTGGTGCGGGTAATACAGTCTGTCGGCAAACCTGCCTTGATAAGGCCATCCTCTGTCAGCACAGCAGAGTGGCAGCATTCACGATCACGGTCCTGCAGATATTCCACGTCCCGTCAGTACTCCCGCTCCCGACGCCGCTCGCAGTCCCAGCACCGTTCTCCTCCTCGGTACCAGTTGCACTCGCGGCACTGTTCAGTATCCCTTTCGCTGGCCCACTACTCTCGGCACCGTTCCAGCTCCCAGCACTGCTCCAGGCACTGTGACTCCCGTAGCCGCTCCCGACGTCGAGCCTCAAGATCTCGGTCGACCTCCTGGCACCACTGCAGTCACAGGTCCCGATCTCGTTCCCGGTACCGGTATGCCTCCCGGTACCAGTGCCAAGTAGAGCAAGGTCCGCTAGAGACAGAGACTCTGCCCAGGGCTTTTCAGCCCCTCCATGGCCATCCAGACACGCATCAGTGTCGTCCCACGCGGACAGCTCTTATGCACAGGACCGCGATTCCGATGTGCCCACCAGAGTCTTCCAAGAGACTCAGACCCAGGACCAAGGCCCCCATCAGTGGTCTTCCTGGACACCTTGGGCGTACCACCAGGCCTAAGGCGTACCAGTAGTTCCGTCCTGCTCTGTCCTATCAGAGCACCGAGTGCCAGAGGCGACAGTTAGCCGTCCTCCTCCGACTGCTACGGAGGAAGCCCCAGTTCACCCACCAGACTCCCAGGTTCCACTGGAGCAGGAGGTCGCCCAAGAGCAAGAGGCCACACAGGACCCGCTCGTCCCTCGCATCTCCTCTTCCTCTTCTCCAGAGGAGGCGGTGGCAGGAACATCCTCCTCGGACCCTCCTCCAGATTGACCTGAGAGCCCATCAGGACCTCCTGAGGAGGGTAGCACTCAATATGAACCTCCAGGTGGAGGAGGTCCTGGAGATAGAGGACCTGGTAGTGAACATTCTGTCAGCAGATGCTCCCACCAGGGTGGCCCTACCGTTTATTCGGACCATCCAGGCCAATTCCGATACTCTATGGCAGTCTACAGCCTCCATCCCTCCTGTGGCCAGGGGAATTGAGCGTAAATACATGGTGCCCTCTAAAGGGTACGAGTACTTGTATGTCCATCCTCCTCCCTGCTCACTAGTCGTCCAGTCTGTTAATGAGAGAGAACACCATGGCCAGCAGGCACCAGCCCCGAAATTGAAGGAGGCTAGGCGAATGGACTTACTCGGCCGCAAAGCTCCGGGTGGCAAATCAACAAGCCCTGCTTAGCCACTATAATAACAACACCTGGGTAGTGGTGGGTAAGTCTACGGAGCTACTCCCTCAAGACTTCCGCCAAGAGTTTGCTGCCCTCTTAGAGGAAAGGGAAAAAGGTGGCCAGAATTTCCATTCAGGCCTCGTTGGATGCAGCCGACTCAGCAGCCAGGACTCTGGCCTCGGGTGTTGCCATGAGATGAATCTCATGGCTTCAGGTTTCAAGCCTCCCACTGGAGCTGCAGTATAGCATTCAGGACTTGCCATTTGATGGTAGAGGTCTCTTCTCAGAAAAGACTGACCCCCGGCTGCAAAGCCTGAAGGACAATAGGGTCATAATGCGCTCTCTCGGCATGCATACGCCGGTGACCCAACGTATGCCTTTCTGTCCCCAGCCTCACCTCCCCATACTCTACGCCTAGACAAAGAAGGACTTTGGCAGGCGGCGCGGCCGAGGTGGGGTCCTGATTGTCATCTACAACCAAGGGGGCCAAAATCAAGGTCCCACGAAACCACCAGCCGGACCAAAGACAAACTTTTGAAGGTGCGCCCGAGAGCGGCGTACCAGTTACGGGCCAGGATCCTTCTCCTCCCTTCTCCAACTGTCTCTCCTATTTCCTCCTGGCGTGGTCCCAGTTAACTTCAGATCGCTGGGTCCTAAGCACGGTGGAGTATGGGTACCCCGTCCTCCCACCCTCCAACCCCGTCCCTCTTCAGGGACCCATCTCATGAGCAATTCCTCTTGCAAGAGGTGCGGATGCTCCTCACCATGGGAGCTATAGAGGAGGTACCAAAGGACAAAAGGGGCAAGGGGTTTTGCTCCCGTTATTTCCTAATCCCCAAGTCGAAGGGAGGTTTCAGACCTATCCTAGACCTGTGAGGACTCAACCAGTTTATGACAAAGTTGAAGTTCTGCATGGTATCCCTGGGGACCATTATCCCATCCATGGATCCTGGAGACTGGTATGCCGCTCTCGATATGAAAGACGCGTACTTTCACATCGCGATTTTTCCTCTACACAGGAGGTACCTCCGCTTCGTAGCCAACCGTCAGTACTTCCAGTTTACGGTCCTGCCGTTTGGCCTTTCTACAGCCCCAAGGGTATTTACAAAGTGTATGGCTGTAGTTGCCGCCTATCTCCGCCGACATCGGATACACGTTTTTCCATATCTGGACGATTGGCTCATCCGACGGGCCTCTGAGACACAAGTCACTCAGCATGTGGGCATCATCAAGGGCCTATTCACATGTCTAGGCCTGATGATCAATATAGAAGAATCCACTCTGGTTCCCACGCAGAGGTTAGACTTCATTGGAGCTATCCTGGACTCCAATTTAGCCAGGGCCTGCTTACCGCAGCCGCGGTTTCAGGCGATGGCAACAATCATACGAGGTCTACAGAATTTCCCGATGACCTCAGCTCGCACTTGTCTCGGACTCCTGGGTCACATGGCAACCTGCACGTTCGTAACCAAATATGCCAGACGCTGCCTCCGTGCTCTCCAAGCTTGGCTCAGCTCGGTATACCGCCCGGGCAGGGACCCAATAAACACGGTAGTCACCATTCCTGAGCACCCAAGTCCCCCTAGACTGGTGGCTAACTCCCTCCCTGGTGTGTACAGGGCTGCCATTCTATCCGCCCCGGGCCTCAATGTCCCTGATGACGGACGCATCATCGGCTGGGGTGCTCACCTCGGACACCTTCGTACTCAAGGCCTCTGGTCATCTCAGGAGCTGGCATTATACATAAATGTCCGAGAACTGAGAGCAGTCTGCCTGGCGTGCCGGGCATTCCAGCAACATTTACGAGGCCGTTGTTTCTCAGTGTTTACAGACAACACAACGGTCATGTACTACATAAACAAGTAGGGAGGGACACGATCCTCCCCCCTTTGTCAGGAGGCCATCCAACTCTGGGACTTTTGCATAACCCACTCGATAGACCTGGTAGCGTCCGTTCTCCCAGGGGTTCGGAACACTCTGGCAGATTGACTCAGCAGGTCCTTCCTGTCTCACGAGTGGTCGATCCGCCCAGACGTTATTCATTCTGTTTTCCAGAAGTGGGGATTTCCCCACATAGACCTGTTCGCTTCCCGTGCGAACAGGAAATGCCAGATGTTCTGCTCCTTCCAAGGTCTCTGCCCGGGATCAATCTCGGATGCTTTCCTGATGCCGTGGAAGAGCCAGCTGCTTTATGCCTTCCCACCGTTCCCGCTGGTTCACAAGGTCCTGCTAAAACTCCGCAGGGACAGAGCGCACCTAATCATGATTGCTCCAGCATGGTCCAGGCAGCACTGGTACACCACATTGCTCGACCTGTCGATAGCCAACCCAATTACCCTGTCACTCCACCCAGACCTCCTAACTCAGGACCATGGCAGGCTTTGCCACCTGGACCTGCAGACTCTTCACCTCACGGCGTGGCTGCTGCGTGGCTCAACCAGTCAGAGTTACGTTGCTGTGCATGAGTACAGCAAGTTCTCCTGGGTAGCAGGAAACCTTCCACCTAGTCAATGTATCTGGCCAAGTGGAAGCGTTTCTCCTGCTGGTGCGAAACGCATAATCTTACTCCCACTGAGGTCTCGATTCCCTCTATTTTGGACTATCTCTGGTCTCTCAAACAGCAGGGCCTAGCAGTATCGTCACTGAGGGTACACTTGGCAGCTATCTCTACCTTCCACCCAGGGGAAGATGGCCGTTCCGTGTTCTCACACCCTATAGTTTCTAGGTTCCTCAAAGGCTTGGAGCGCTTATACCCCCAAGTATACTGCCCAGCCCCGACCTGGGACCTCAACCTGGTTTTGACCAGGCTTATGTCTCCCCCATTTGAGCCATTAGCAACTTGCTCGCTACTCTACCTGTCTTGGAAGACAGCTTTCCTCGTAGCCATTACATTGGCCAGACGAGTCTCCGAGCTTAGGGCTCTTAAAGTGGATCCGCCGTACACTGTGTTCCACAGGGACACGGTGCAGTTGCGACCACACCCGGCATTCCTCCCTAAGGTGGTTTTGGCCTTTCATGTTAACCAGGACATCTTTCTCCCGGTCTTCTTCCCGAAGCCACACTCAATGCGACGGGAGCAACAATTGCACTCCCTGGACCTCCGTAGAGTGCCTGCATTTTATATTGAGCAGACAAAACCCTTTCATAAAAAGCCCCAACTCTTTCTCACGGTAGCAGACCGAATGAAAGGTCTAGAGGATCTCATCTTGGGTGACGGCATGCATCTGCACTTGTTATGATTTGGCTCATATTTCCCCAAGCCACATCACCGTGCATTCTACCAGGGCTCAGGCTTCATCTGCCGCCTTCCTGGCTCGTGTACCTATCAAGGAGATATGTCGCACAGCTACCTGGTCTTTGGTCCACACCTTTGCTTCACATTATGCTCTGGTTCAACAGTCCAGAGATGATTCAGCCTTTGGCTCAGCAGTTTTGCATTTTGCAACATCTCACTCCAACCCCACCGCCTAGGTAAGGCTTGGGAATCACCTAATTGGAATCAATATGAGCAAGCACTCGAAGAAGAAAAGATGGTTACTCACCTTTGTAACTGTTGTTCTTGAAGATGTGTTGCTCGTGTCCATTCCAAACCCGCCTTTCTTTCCCACTGTCGGAGTAGCCAGCAAGAAGGAACTGAGGGGCGGTTGGGTCGGCAGGGGTATATATCTGACGCCTCCAGGGGGCGCCCTGGCAACCCACCGAGTGTTGCTAGGGTAAAAATCTTCTGGCGAACATGCACGCGGTGCGCGCGCACACCTAATTGGAATGGATATGAGCAACACATCTCGAAGAACAACAGTTACAAAGTTGTGAGTAACCGTCTTTTCTCTTTAGTTTTGAAATACTTAATTTTTAAGAAGTATTATTATATATCCCTTTTTGTTTTATATACCACTTTATTGTTGCTGAACTTCCTGGTGTACTTCAGTCTGGAAACACTTTATTCTGCCAAACTTAACTACTATGTGTCAGCACTGTTGGTTTTCGTGGGAAGGCCATTTAAAACAGTAGCACAAGAGTATCTGGAGGGAGGGTCCAGTAGGGACAGAGTTAATAGTTTTTTCCTGGGTATGCATATTTAAAACATCGCTTTAAAAAAATAGAGCATTTTCAGGAAACATTCTTTTTACCCACCTTTAATTTTTTTTTAAATTTAAAAGGAAGGTTCTACTGTGGTGCTCCATTTCTACTTCATCTTTGTCTTCAACAGCAAAGTTACATATCTCTAATCACAGAACAGATATGTTTAGAAGCTGCAGGATATGTATGCCACACACTGGTATATACTGTAGCTCTAATTCAGTACCATCTCCCTGACTTTCAGATTCTCTCAGTATTAGGTATAAATACTTTATCCCTTTGATTTCTTAAAATTTTCATTTTTGAAACTTCCTGAGTTACTTACCAGAGTTAGAGATGTGTGTTTGAGAGTTATTGATACAATGATATACGATGCTCTTCTCTCTCCTCAGGTGGTGTTGGAATTACATGCTGGCTTGTGGTCTGCAACAAAGTTGTAGCCATTATGCTTCACCCTTTCAGCTGAGAAGGAATCCCAGAATTCTGAACTACATTTCCGTTATTATAGTTAGAAAGTGGAGTCCTGAAGTCTTTTACGAGAGACAAAATACAGAGCTTGCTCTAAGTACTTCATTCCTGGTGTATAAAGGGGGAAAAGCCCTTTCTATCTAAGTAAGCAAGTGTTGTATACAGTGTAATAATTAAGCATGAATTAATTTTCATCTTTTATTATTTCAATTGAATATTTATCAATAAGGTTTATTGGTCATACCTTCTTCCCTTGATTTATCCCTCAAGTTCTTAGTCAGCAACTTTTAAAGATAACATTACTTTTGATAAAGTGTCATTTTTATTGTTGATGACTAGTATATACACTGGTTAACTGCAGAAACAAGAATTTGTCACTACAATTTCACTGAGAATCAGCTGCAATGCTGGATTAACTAGCTTTTTAAGGTGAATTACAGAGTGGGTGGAGATTCTTTTGGGACTTCACTATTTCTTTTGGGAGAAGTATGGAGACTGATTCATATAATTTTCTTTTGGTGGCGCAAGGAGGTAGATTTACTGCTTGTTTATTTTAGAATGTGATTTCCTGACTTTACCTTGCAGACTTCAGCATTTGTGGGCTGTCTTAGAAGATGCACCGCTGATTTAATTGAAATCTAAAGTTGTCTCCTGGCCCTCTCTCAACTGCCAAATATATGGTGGCTGGCTACTTATTCCTGTCTGCTCCCAAATGGCAATGGAGACCCACTTGCTTGAACGTACTATATCTCCTCTCCCAAATGGCTCTTCCTAGCCTCGGACCTGATTCTCCCTCTCAAAATACTTGTCTTCCCCCTATCTCTCAAGGTGTACTGTGCTGGGAAGGAACGATGTGGCCAGCCTCTTCCTGTTGAGGAGGAGAAGCAGGAAATGTTTAAACTTCAGAAGGAAGAGCAATCACTAACATTTCAAAATATGAGTAACATCATCTTCCAGGATAGCCCAAGATAGTCTGCAAGGTAAAAAAGTAAGTCAGGGACTCAGATTTCTAAAGTAATAGAAAATCTTGAAGAAAATGATAATTAGCAGAGGAAAAACTTTCCATTTTGAAGTGAATCCTCTTTTCCCCAGTGCTAAGTTACAGTATACAGGCTGAATGCATATGGTCCTGCAGGGTCAGGGCCTCCGTACTAGCCTGCCAAACAGTGATAAAGTGTTTTGCAACTGCTGGGTTACACTGTCTGCTGCTCATGTCATTCCTTTCCTGAAAGGCCAATCATCAGTGGATTTGCAGAGTCCCTGATCCACAGGCCCTGCATGCCTCTACCCTGGCATGGAAAAATCTCATGTGGAAAGGGGCACATAAGAAGCCTGTGTAAGTTCCAGGAACCCTGGCTCACCTGCTTGCCCTGTGCAAGGGACCTGCATCTGTTCCACTACATTCAGCTCCCTTCATAGCCCTAGTGGGGGTGTGCCCGATTCTCATCCCACCCCCAAATGAACACTTCATTTACGAATGAATTCTTAAGGTCATGATATCTGTTCTGTGTGTGCATATAAAATGTTTTTCTTTGTATGTGAATTTTTAATTTGTTTTTTATGTTGATTATGTTGAGCCAGTATTAATATTTATGCATAAAGTATGCAGCACCAAGAAAACAAATACAGGGATTGAGAACCGGTGTGCATGGTTTCTTTATTCATTAAATGTTGTTCTTGCCATGTTCATTTTAATTAAAACTTTTGAAAAGATTGAGCATTTTATTGGTAGATAATTGGTAGTTCCTACCTAAGGAGATAAACAAGGAAACAGTGCATTACATACACAAACTTTGAGGCACTAAAAGTAGATTATTTTAACCATGCTATTAACACAGGTCCCCTGGATGCATCTGATGATGCTCAGAAGTCTTGCATTTCATTTGTTTTGAAGTGAAAGAGCAGCAAGACCAGTAGGAGCAGCATCTTTTTCCAAAATAAAAGCTACTTTAGCAGTAGATTTGTGTTGTCTATTTTGGTTACACTTACGAGGCCAGATCTTGCTCTATTGACACAAGTAATCCTATTGATTTCTTTAATCAAACTCCTTGTGAGAGCAAGAGCAATGAAGTTTTGGCTCTGAGAACTGTGAACAAAGTTGTTGGTTTAAGTATTTTTTGAATGTGACTGCTCCATATGCTGGGTATGGCTATAATCACATGAGAAATATTGATATTTCATAGATATTCTTTCCCCGTGCATTTTTCATCACACTACCAACCATCTTTGAAGTTTTTCATTGCAAAGTTTAAGCAAAGTATTTTATCTTTAGGAAAAAAGCTATCAAGTACCAAGAAAATTACTCTTATTTGAACACATGCAGGGTATCTTAACCCTGAAAAGTGATTACAGGATAGTTAATGTTCATGCTACTGTTTTTAAATGTCCTTGACACTTTTTTGAAAATTAAATCAAAGACAGATTTTTTTTTTCCTTTCTGACCCTTGCTACATATCTGAAATATCCTACTTTAACTGACTGTACAGATTTTAAAAAAACAGTAAACAAAGGCAAGGCTATTTGAGAAGTGGACATCCGCTACTTTTCCAAAACAACACATTCAGTGGGCAAAATAGTGCAGACTTCATCACCTGAGTCCAGTGGTTGGGATAGGGTGCTTTGAAGAATTCTAACTTTCAGTGGGAATGAATGAAGCTTCAGAGCTTTCTGGAACTGGTGAAAATATAATTTTGTTTGAATTTTGGAAGATATTTCAGGACTGAATTTTAACTTTTATTGTATCAGGGCAAAATAATGACTATAAAAACAAATCAATCACCTCAACCATCTGAAAAATCTCACATGGAATTCCAGAGTGAAGCAAAAGATCTTGCATTTTACCCTAAAGGCTGCCTGTCATGCTTGAGCATTGATGGATGATATGGATGATTGAATTCCAGAGCTGAAGACCTTTCACCAATAAAGGTCTGCTATCTGTCCCCAGCATTTCATCTTTAAACTCACAGCAATTTGAATTAATGTATTCTTTTATTCTGACACAAGATCACTGAAATCCTTCAGCTTTTAGTCATGCCACTATTGGATAAAAACATAGCTTATGTATGATTACTTTTATAGTGTTAAAAAAAGCACTTTATATGGGCCCTGATCCACTAAAGTACTTAAGTACTTGCATAATTTTAAGCAGGAATAGTCATAATGAAGTCACTGGGACTACTTGTGCTTAAAGTTATGAAACTGCTTAAGTGGTTTGCTAGACTTAGGGGCTCAGATTTAAAAGCTACACAAATACTTAAAATAAGTGTGAAATCCTTGCCCCACTGACTTCATAGGGGCAGAATTTTGCCCCATAAATCCAATAAGTATTTCAATCCTATTTGTCTTTTCACTGTTCTGTAGAACAAGCTCTTCTTTAATGTGTTACTCTTCCAGACAACTTCAACTGCTTTCCAACATTGACAGCCTGTCACTGCAGCTAGGATAAACATGGTTTTAATATTCTTTATTTTGGTACATTCTAATATGCTCAAGAGTGTTCAACCAATTGAGTAGCGTGCATAAGCATTGGGACACGGCACTTGTAGAGAAATACTCTCTTGTAACTGAGTATTCCATTTCAGTTTTATTGCTGCAGAATGGTTCAGGTAAAAATTCAAATAAGATTTAAATGAAATCTTACAAATAATGAAGGCAAAAAACCAAAACTAGTAGGCAACACACTGCTTTTCAACAAATGTTAAACATATTGCATATTTCAAGATTAAAGATAAACAATTTAACTTGTACATCAATTGAATATTAAAACTGTTTTATGTCTGAGGAAGAAGTTGTTAGTTTAGACTTCCCTAGTGTAAATTTAGAATCTCCACATTGCAGACCAGTGTCAGTGTTTGAAATCTCACTTGTGTAATTATGTAACCTTTCATTGTCCACAGTTGTTTGTTCTTTATCAAGCTCTTTAGTGTTAGGGGTTGAGTGGTTGTTTAAGACATAGCTTGGTCCAAAGAGTTCTTCCATAAGAGAGTTTTTCTCTCAGTTAGCGTTGTACGAACATAGCTTCCATCCTCTGCATCTTTCTGCCTTGTTTTGGTAACTTTACCAAATGATGGCTTGTATATGCCAAATGAATTTCTTGCCTTCAATTCAGCTATCTCACTCTGGTGTCCACCTGCTTGTCTGTTCTTGCGGAGGCTGCCTGTGTTGGATGCTGGACCAGATGCAGGAAGCCCCTGATGCAAGTTTTCAGTGGCTTCTGTGAATGTATACTGTTTTTTTAGTCTAGTGGGTGTTCTGTTATTCTGAGTTGGAGTTACACTTTTATCATCTGCTGCTCCTTTGTCACTTAGTTGTTTACTTTTTCTCTCCTCCCTTTCATTCTCTTCTGCTACAACTTTTTCCTGATTATTCTTCCTTATTGGGACACCATTTGTAGGTCGAATTTGTCCTGCTTTCATCAGTTTCTCTAGTTCTTCTTTCAGTAAGTCAGCTTTCCTTTCTTGCACTTCTCTCTTTTTCTTCTTTCTTTCCATAAATTCAAAGTGAGTTTTTTCTTCCATGAGCTGTATTTCATCACTTAAAAATTCTACAATGCAATATTTTTTATTTAGCAATGTTCTTAATTTAGGGATTGTTTAAGAGCATTAGATAAGGTAAAATGTCTTTGCACATGTACATCTATATACCTTCATTCTTGTTTATATTTCACCAGCTCTATGAGATTACTAAGAAGATACTATTCACTGATGAGTATGCCAGAAGACTTGTTCTAGATCAGAGGTCGGCAACCTCTGGCACACAGCTTGCCAGGGTAAGCACCCTGGCGGGCCGGGCCAGTTTGTTTACCTGCCGTGTTGGCAGGTTCGGCCAATCATGGCTCCCACTCGCTGCGGTTCACTGCTCCAGGCCAGTGTGGGCGGCGGGAAGCTGCAGCCAGCACATCCCTCGCCCATGCTGCTTCCCACAGCCCCCATTGCCCTGGGATGGTGAACCGCGGCCACTGGGAGCTGCGATTGGCCGAACCTGCCTACACAGCAGGTAAACAACTGGCCTGGCCTGCCAGGGTGCTTACCCTGGCGAGCTGTGTCCCAGAGGTTGCCAACCCCTGATCTAGATAGTAGAGCACCCTGCCGCTAAATCGACCCTAGAGATTGCATCTAGGCTTTTACTACATATTTTTCCAGATGTTTAACTTTATTCAGTGTACAAATGTGCTAATTTTATTCATGATAATTTTTAATACTCCATGATTTCGTAAAGGGTAAACAGAGAAAAGTGATACTTCTATACAAAAAAAGTCCAATTACCAGCCCTGCAAACAAATTCAACATGTGATCTAAACGCAAATTGTGTTCTTTTTGTCTTCAGCATCGTCACCCATTATAAAGAAGAATTCTGGAACTTAAGTGACAATTTTGTTGATGTTGAATAAGGAGGACTAGATTCTACTTTTTCATTTCCTAGCTGTATTGGCTCTGTAGTGTCGGTGTTAGTAGGGGTTTTTTTGGAGGGGGGGTAGTATACACAAATACAGCAGCCATGGTTTATATAGCAAGTTGCTATACAATTTTAAAAAATAGGGATGGTCTCACTGCCTTGGAGAGAACGACACACTACCAAACAATAAAATGAGCTAAAACCCAACCTTAAAGAAAAAGAAGATTACAAGGGGAAGTGAAAATAGTCACAGATTAACTGAAATAAACAGAAAGGGCTTATACCAAGGACTGAAAACCATCAAAGAGTGATTTTGGCTCAGTAAAAATCACCACCACCACTCTTGCAGGGTGGGTTCCCCTTGTTCATGAAGCTACAACAGATATGCCTCCTCAGGGATAACAGCATTAACAGTGTCAACAGAGGGCCAAGTAGCTTTGGTGCACCTTTGGGGTATGACAAAGCAAAAGGAAGTTTTGAGAGGAGATGGGCTCTGATATCAATCCTTGTCAGGACAACTGGGGAGACAAGGTAGATTGAGACAAACTCTAGACAAGGTTCCAGTAGCAGCATAAATTGCCTGTCTCAAACCTCACCTGAAACCACCCTTCTGAAGGCAAGATGAAAGGGATCAGCAGCCTATTGTTCAGGATCAAGTTGATTAGCATAAATTGTCAATAAAACCACCATAGTCCATTATCTGCTCAAACAACGCATCTGATATCTGCATACTGTCACCAAGAATGCTATTAGAAGGCCAGGAGCACAGACGTATATAAACCACCTCTAAATTACTTACATACCGGTAAGTGCTAGAGCACCACTAAGGTAGACTTCAGTGGCTTGTATTAACACTGTTTTTGAACTTGTTCGTTGTGTGTCAGATACAGGCTAGTAGCCATCATGGCAGGGTGTAATACCAGTGTACAGAAGCTCATTCATTCTGTTTGCATAAGATCAAATAAGGTTATGACAAATTAAAAATATACCTCTACATGTTCTATTAAAAGTTTCTTGCTTTGATGGTTTTGTGATTGGTTCAATTTCTATCTTATGTTTTGTATCTTCATAGGGTTCTACTTTTCCATTTCTGTCTTCAGTTGTTTTTTTCTCCTACAATTCACAGTTTAAAATAAACAAAGATAATGGTAAAAAAACCAAACAAACTTCACTTACATTAGTGAATGATCAATTAAATTATTTTTTTGTGACTCAAGTTGCTCATTTTTGGTATTTTCTGTTCTATTTAGATTATCATACATTTATTTCATATAGTAACATTTGTCCTAACAAAAGTATCCTTAAATGTTTAAAATACCACTATATTTTAAAAAAAATGGTGCATGCAATATATCTTCAGAACACACTGAAATTAAGGATATTCAGGAAAAAAATTCTTGAAAATTATGGAATAAAGTATGATATATGAGCAATCACATTAGAAACTTTGAGGTTAAATGGGATCCAGATGTTTCATACCTCTAGGCACAGAGCTGCACTCTTGACTATTCCTTGTTTTTGATGATGTGAAACCTGTGCTGATTTAAAATTCTGCTTATTTACTTGTACTGATTTGCTTAAACTAACACCTGTAGAAAGAAGAGCAAGTATTAACAGGAAGCACAAGAGTTTCTAAAACAATACAATATTTGGAAACAGGTAATACCTATACAACCAATATTGGTATGGAAATCTATTATTTTAAACATCTCCAGCTCCAGGTATGTATTTCTTTACTCCCATAATGCAATTTTATAAAGAAACATAAGGCAGAAGAGATCTGTAATAGCATCTATCAAAATCCACACAGATAAAACAGGCACCACTGGCATTCCCCAAAACACTATTCAGCTGCTGGCTAACCTCCGTAAGTGCCTACGTTTCCACCAGAGGAGTCCCATAGGGACCTAAGCTTCTGCCAGCAGGCACACACAAAGCCACTTTAGTCCTTATGTTCCCTAGCTCATGTCTAAGACCTGCCAAGTTTCACAAACTAGGTTTTCCATGGCCTTTCACCAGACAGGTAGGCATGCTCAGAGCATGCCTAACTTACACAAAAGACAATGGTTGTAGTGTCCATTTTCCCTCATAGCCAATAGCCCAGTGGTTAGTGCACTCACATGCAATGTGGAAGACTGAGGATCAAGTCCCCACTCTTCCTGATTTAAAGCAGGGACTTGAAGCCCCATCTTGCAGGTGGGTATCCTTTGGCTCAATGAATACTTAATTATTATTCAAAGTGGAACAGCTTCAACAGGAGAAACTGAAAGAGCCCAGTGGTTAGGGCACTTATATGGGAGACCTGAGTTCAAGTCCAGCAAAGGAGAGACTGGGACCTGGGTCTTCTATGGCCTGGGTGAACATTCTAGCCTCTGGGTCATTGCCTATAACTGCCTCATGCTACTTCCTGTTTTTCATGAGAGAAAACTGAACTGACTTAGATGCCTAACTCTGAATCCCAAGTGGGGGAAGGCACCTAACTTCCTTTCAGAGATGAGGCCTAAGTCCCACTCCTCTCCTTGTCCTTTCCTTCTGATTAGCTTATAGTGGTTTCCCTGCCCAGCATACTGGCTTCTGTGAATTTCTTTTTTTAAAAACTAACTTTCCCTCCATGCCTAGACGACACTAGATGACAGGGTGCAACACCCATACACCTTTTGAGAATCTAGCCCCAAGTGAGGGGTACAAAAACATAGCAGAAAGAGAAAAAAAAAAAAAGGTGTCATTATGAGGGCTTAATTTATTGAACACAAAGTTGTCAGCGTTTCCTTTTCCTGATCACAGCATTTCTGCTGTTAATAACTCAGAGTAGCAAATAAATTGGTTAAAGAAGTAATGGAAGGATGCAGCATGGGTATTTCTACATCTAGCACATTTGGTTTGAAAACAGAGCATTGGCTGCAGCACATAGACGCTGACTCCTTGGATGCTCCGGGGCTGGAGCACCCACAGGGAAAAATTGGTGGGTACTCTTCACTCATCAGCAGCTTCCCACTCTGCCCCAGCTCACATCCGCCTCTTGCCTTAAGCATGCCATGTGCCCACTTTTTCCCCCTGGCTCCCAGTGCTTGTGCCACGAAACAGCTGTTTTGCAGTGGCAAGCGCTGGGAGGAGGGAGACCGCAGCATGCTCGGGGAAGAGGCGGGGCCGGGGTGGGAATTTGAGGAGTCCAATATAGGCCGGGAGGAGGCGGAGTTGGGGAGGGACTTTCAGGAGGGGATTGGAAGGGGGGCAGGGGTGGAGTCAGGGCAGGGCCGGGGGAGTACGAGCACCCACCGGCACTGGGAAAAGTTGGCACCTATGCTGCAGCATGATTTCCTGGTGTTGGCTTTGTTTTGTCTTCCTTGAACTGTTGCTGGGTGGTAGCTAGGAAAGATCTTCATAGCTAGCATTTTGGAAATTATTTCTTAAGGAGTTTGGACCAGCGCGATTGACAGTTAACGGTGGCAATGGTCCAATAGATCAGTGGTTCTCAACCAAGGATACACATACCCCTGAGGGTACACAAAGATCTTCCAGGAGTACATCAACTCATCTAGATAGTCACCTAGTTTTACAACAGGCTACATAAAAAGCACTAGCAAAGTCAGTACAAACTAAAATTTCATACAATGGTTTGTTTATACTGCTGTATATACTATACACTGAAACATAAGTACAATATTTATATTCCAATTGATTTATTGTATAATTATGTGGTAAAAAGGAGAAAGTAAGCAATTTTGAGTAATAGTGTGCTGTGACACTTGTATTTTTATGTCTGATTTTGTAAGCAAGTAGTTAAGTGAGGTGAAACTTGGGGTACGCAAGACAAACCAGACTCCTGAAAGGGGTACGGTAGTCTGGAAAGATTGAGAGCCATTGCTACAGAGAACCTTCCTTTTCTTTCTGAATCTTTGGTGAGTGCTACTGAGTTGTTTGAGCATTTCTTAGATTCAGCACTAGGGGGAGCTAGAGATTTAGATGTGCCTTACCTTAGTACTTATTAGTAAACAGTAATATCTTTAGTTCTTTTTTTCTGTATATTTGATTCATTTATATATATTAACTATTCTTTAGAATCTTTATCTTCAGCAAGGAGTATGTCTGTCTGAATTCTAAGGCCTAGAAAACTGGTTTTGACCAATAAGTAATCCTATTCAGAAATTCATTCATTATGCTGTATTTAATCACTCTAAGGCACCTTCATGTTCTTGGAAAACCATCTCCTTATATATATATATAATGCTGACATAAGCATATCTAAACTAGGAAAACTAAGAGATTATTGTTATAGCAGTCAGATGTTTTCTGTTGGGGAAATCAATATGGAATAATGATTATGGAGTAAGAAAGACCCACTGAGAGATTTTAACTTGAAGAATTGTTAGTCCTCTCAGCTGTTAATAATCATGCCTTCTCATATGAGTCAGGTAAACTGAGACTCTATAGACATGACATCACAATATATGTTTCTGGGAGAATATTCTTGGGAACTAGGTTTCCTTTGTCTGAAACCCTATATAATGACAGTGATATGAAAACTTGGGTTGAGGAAACGAAAACTATATGTCCCTTCCAGATGCAGGACAGACACATATCCAGCTCTTAGTCTGACAACAAAGGGTAGTAATGTATCTATTTACTTCTGTATTGTGTATAGTGCTTTACTAATCTCTGACTGATAATCTTAGATAAAATAATTTCAATTGAGCCTGTTTTTTCAACAAACTCAAGTCATTAACTCAGACACACAACATCTGTGAGGCCCAATCTGTTCTCTTTCAAGTGAAAAAATTGTTGAGGAGGTTCTAATGAAGAAACTGTCAATTTACTTAGTTTCCTGGGATTAAGGACGAAAAGGCTGCACTATGTATGCATTTGCACATACAGAGATCTCATCCTAAGCCTACTGTCTGCTCTTCATAGAGTTTGTCATAATGGGGAATAGAAGACATGGAAGAGGTACCCTACATCTGTTTCATTCTTGATCCACAAGGGAAGAAAAATATCATTAGTCTTTTTTCACAAATGAAAAAATAGAAAATGGCCATTTTGCAGGGGAGCATATCTTTTTTCTTAACATATCATGGGCAAGTGCCACTGACAGCCTGGCCCGCAGGTGACTGAAGGACTGGCTAGAACAACACCAATGACATGTTGTGATCGGTGCTCTCTCTGTGAAGGCTGATGGACTGATCGATCAAGATGATCATGGGAAAACCAGTTCAGGCTGTGGACAGAAGACAAGTTACTTGGTGGCATTGCCAGTTTTGGGTTCTAAATCATCAGTCCTAACTGGTAGGCTCAGAACCAAACCCATTTGGTGGAGGTACCAACCTTCAGACCTTTGTCAGAACTTTTCCCCCAGACTTCTACCTACCTGAGAGCTTCCTCATCTCATGCAAGCAGAAAAAGAACTCAAATAATTGTAACACTATAGAACAACAGTACAACAACAAAAGAAGAGTAAGACTTAGTGTAAAGCTTTATTATTGCTGAGCAGCTGTGGGGAGCCCCGGACTTTCTACCTGCCCTGGATGGGGGCCAGAATGCCTGAGAACAGCCCCCAGCTCATGTCCCTGCTTCCCAGGGCATACCACTGCCAGTGGGACTCATGGGTGCGGAATCCAGTCCAGCCGCCTGCCCCCTCCCCCGGGCCTACAGATGTGCTCTGCAGGGAGAGGAGGCCCTGGCCCAGTTGGGAGGCGGCAAGGAGCCCCAGAAAGGTCACAGGCAGCAAGGAGCTGGGCAGGGAAGGCTCCTCCAGTGCAGCTCCCACTGCTACTGACTCGGCCTCAATGGCCACTGCAGTCCACCCAGGCCTGCTCAGTGCCTGCACCTGGCTCCAGCTGCCAATCTGCTCCCCACTCACTATTGGGTCCCTCCTGCTGTGAGGCTGCCCCTGCACTGCTGCCTGGGCTTTGTGCCTGAGGCAGCAGCCACATGTGGCACTGCTCTTCCTGTTGCCTCTGGCCTGAGGCTTGCAGCTGGGGAAGGCAATCATCCCCCAAAGTACACCCATGCCACACAACTCCATGCCTGCTCAAGGCTTCTACGCACATGTTAAAAAGTGGGAGGGTGTGGCCCTGTTCTGGCACCCCTGGGCTCCCAGGGCTTGGGGATTCCAAATGTTCTTTGTGCCCAGTAAATCTTAATTCACCTCTGTCCTTGCTGCTCCCTGGTCAGGGGATGTTAAAAACAGACGGTGTGGACAGCTCTATGTCAGCGGGAGATGCTCTCCTGCCAAGATAGCTACTGCTGCTCATTGGGGGTGATTTAATGGTGCTGGCGGGAGAGTACTCTCCCAGCATCACAGAGTGGCTACAGAGATCTTACAGCAGCACCGCTGCAGCAGTTTGTCTGTGCCACTGTAAAGTCCGTAGTGTAGATGTAGCAAAAGAGAAAGTTAAGGGGTGACTTGATAACAGCCTACAGGAATATATATTTAGTAATGGATTCTTCAATCTAGCATAGAAAGGTATAACATAATCCAATGAAGCTAGACAAATTCAGACAGGAAATAAGGCATACATTTTTAACAGAGTAATTAATCACTGGAACAATTTACCAAGGATTGTTGTGGATTCGCTATTATTGTCAACTTTTAAATCAAAAGTTGGATGTTTTTCTAAAATCTTTGCTCTAGGACTTATCTTGGGGAAGTTCTGTGGCCTATGTTATACAGGAGGTCAGTCTAGATGATCACAATAGTCCTTTCTGGCCCTGGAATCTATGAAGTTAACCAAAGAAAAACAGAGTCCTCCTTCTTCTCTCAGACAACCTGTCACTGTGACCATCACTCTTGTAAATACTATTTAGAAGCAAGCCCTAGTCTGGGATCTCCCACCCTCAAAATGCAAGTCTAAGGTCTGGTCTACACATAAAAAACAGGTCAACCTAACTGCGATGATCAGGCCTATGAAGAATTTCATGCCCTGAATCCCATATTTAGGTCAACCTAACCCCTGGTATAGACACAGCTAAGTTGATGAAAGGATTCTTCCATCAACCTGGCTACTGCCAAGGCCTTGTCTATATTACAGGGAAAAGTAGATCTAAACCATGCAATTTGAGTTATGTGAATAGTGTAACTCAGGTCAACATATCTTAGATCTACTTACCGCAGGGTCCACACTATGCAATGTCAATGGGTCCCCTTACTATTCTAGATCCAGTGGAGTACAGGAGTCAACGAGAGAACGATCTGCAGTCGATTTAGCGGGTCTTCACTAGACCCACTAAATCGACAGTCGATGCATTGATCACAGCACATCGATCCCCTGGTAAGTGTAGACATGCCTGAGAGGTGGATTACCTACATTGACGAGAAATCCCTTCCACCAATATAGGAAGCACCTATTCTACAGTGCTACAGCGGCCCTGTGCTGACTGTAGTGTAGGCATACCCTTAGAAGCTTCAGCTGGGAAAGGGCCATGGGAAGTTATGCATCTTTGAGATTAATGTATAACAGAATCTCCAGGACTTAAGGGCTAGGAAAATAACCTCTGAAGTTGCCACTTGAATGTCCTTAATTTATTTTAAATTTTTTCATCCAGTTTCTGTTTGGATCTTCTGTTTTTATTATTAATTATTATTATTATTATTTACATGGTAGTGTAAGTAAACACCAAGAAATGTTTCCTGCTTTGTGACTGGAAACCAGCCCTCCTAGAAAAGGATTCCTCCCTATTTGAAATGTCAGTTGGGGGAAATGATAGAATCATTCAGGAAACTATTCATTAAATGAATATTGAAAAAAAATTAAAACAACATCTGTATATTTGCAGTGAGTTCATACAGTATCATGCATATCTTATAATACCTATGCTATAGTTTAAGCACAACAGCAAAAATCCAGTACTTTCTGTTCTCCAAAAACATTCTAACTCGTGGAATGGAAGCATCACATAACAAGGGCTATCAGACAAACAACATAAACACATAATAACTCATGGATGCATTCATAAGATATTGAACATTTAACACATATACAAAAGACACTGTTTGATATGACAATTAGATCGGGGTAGAAAGTGTTAAACAAAACTGCAATAACCATCCTTGTTTATTGCACATGATGACTGGCAGACAGAGAGGTGACAAGAGATATAATTCAGTGATTAGATATCTTGACAGCAGGGCCACCCGGGGAGGGGCAAGTGGGGCAATTTGCCCTGGGCCCCCACAAGGGTTTTTCGGGGCCCCTGGAGCGGGATCCTTCACTCGCTCCGGGCCCCGGAGCTCTTTCGCTTTGGGTCTTAGGCGGCAATTTGGTGGCGGGGGATCCTTCCGCCTCGGAACGCACCGCCAAAGTGCCGGGTCTTTGGCGGCAATTCAGCGGCGGGAAGGCCCCCTGAATCCTCTGGGCAGCCCTGCTTGATAGGCCGATAAGCATGTAATGCATTTCTTCCATAGCCACGTGAAACATCTCTACAAATTGAGAATAGAAATGAGTGAGGCTTGAGCTGGATGAAGTGTAGCGTGAGGTACAGAGTCTTACCTTATTAAAACTGAGGAGAGGGAAGCCTGTGATTGGATTGGATGCAGCAGCCTAGAAATATCTTACTCCTGTCCTCATAGCAGAATATTTGGCAGTATTTACTGAATAAATCTGCAACACACCTCTTGCAAACCTTGTCCAAACCTTTATTCATCTTATGAAGCAAATATAAGAGTAAAAGCTTCCAACTGAAATTTTTCTTCACAGAAACAATTTCTGCTGAAGTGTAACTGCTGTAAAAAGCTACGTGAAAAAAGGCACCGAAGGCCTGTCACATCACAGAGAGGACTTCTCACCAAAATTCTCTGGATGTTGTTGGCTCCGTTTGATTCAGATTGGCTGACTCAGCAGAAACCCAATTAGATTTAGGGGGTAATCTGAATCCCAGAGATCTGATTGTCTAAAACCGCTAACTTGTAAAGATTGGATCAGAAATGCTGGTATTTTATCTTAGTTTTTGAGTTATCTTGGTTACACAAAAGTCCTGTGGCACCTTATAGACTAACAGTGAATACCCACTTCGTCAGACACATGCGTCTGACGAAGTGGGTATTCACCCATGAAAGCTTATGCTCCAATATGTTGTTAGTCTATAAGGTGCCATAGGACTTTTTGTCACTTTTTACAGATCCAGACTAATATGGCTATCTCTCTGATACGTGGCTACACACATGCCATCAAAAATAGTGTCTATATCATTTTAAAACTGCCTATCTGATTTTTAAGAAATGGGTACATCCAGGGCCGGCTCCAGACCACAGTGCGCCAAGCGCATGCTTGGGGCGGCACGCCATGGGGGGTGCTCTGCCGGTTGCTGAGAGGGCGGCAGGCAGCTTTGGTAGACCTGCCGCAGGCGTTTCTGTGAACAGTCTGCTGGTCCCGCGGCTCCGGTGGACCTCCTGCAGACACGCCTGTGGCAGCTCCACCGGAGCCGCAGGACCATCGGATTCTCCGCAGGAACGCCTGCAGGAGGTCCACCGGAGCCACCGGGACCGGCGAGTGGCAGAGCACCCCTGCGGCGTGCCGCCGTGCTTGGGGCGGCAAAATTGCTAGAGCTGGCCCTGGGCAAGGCAAATTTGCTACTAGACTAATCAAATGCTAAATTTCAGGCCAGAATAATTTTTGCAGACAAATTATAAATTTAAATACTTAACAGATTTTATAAATAAAACCCTGACATAACCTTAACTATAGTGATGTTAAAGGGCACAGCTATGTTCAAACATGCTACGCAATATGATACAGTAATATGAAATACTGTTTGAATGCTAATAATGTAATGATGCAGAGATTATGTACTTAAGGCAGAAACACTGCTTATGTCTCATCATTATTACACTTTATTTTCCAAAACTTTTGTAACTATTAACAGACAAAGTGTCATATACTGTACAGTCTATGTAAATGTCACTAAATAAAGGTAAAAATTGGCCCAAAGTTCATTTACATAAATGGAGTTAAATATTCAGAAATGGGCTACTTAGTTGCATCCATATGAGCAAAGAAAAGTAATTGTGTGTCTAAATGAGTAACTGCATGCGCAAGAACCCATTTTACCTATTTACAGGTGCAATTTAGGTCCCTGTTTTAGACAATTGATCCCACTATGTCCCAATTATAAAGCAATACAGTTTCAACACTAAAATATATAAAAATGAAAAATATTACAGATATACAGTACCTTTTTTGTGAGGTACTAGATCAGCTTTGTCCTGTAGACTTTTAAGCATCCGATTTGCATAGATATTTTTTATACCAACTTCTCGTTCCTTTTCCTAAAAAAAGATCCACACTATAAACTCCATGATTACCTTTTACCAACTCCAGTGCCTCATCTTAAAAAAATGTTAATGAGTGTAATAATGTTCCTGAAAATAGAGAACAAGTAGCTGTGGCCTGAGACAAACATTCTGCAGGCAGACACCTTATAAAAGGTTTAACACATTGCTGTACCAATATACTTTGGTCCTAACTCAAATGTGAAAAGCCTCACCTTCCAGTCCAAAGCCTTTCTTGGACAGAAACTGCCAACCATGGTAAATTGTGTCAATGGGAGTGAGCCTGTGATGTTCATAAATGGGAACTAGCAATCTTATTTTCTTCAGTGATCTAACTCTGAATTTGAATTCTGATCTCTTTTAAGCCTTAACACACACCTACATTCTTTCATATCCATTTTTAATAACATTACATTCAAGAGATGCAGATGTGACAGGTTGGGTCACAGAGACCACCCCTGAGACTGCCACGTGATGTGCTTAGACTACCTCTGAGCCCATTTTCTCTGCCAGTTTGGGCCTCTAGAACCCTGTCTTGTTCAGCCAGATACACTAATCTGCTGCAACACAGACTCAGGGTCTGACCCATGCCCCCAAAGCTTCAGACTTAACTGAAAATGGCTTAGCAAGTGCTCCTGTCTCTAGCACCTAGACACCCAGCTCCCAATGGGCTCCAAACCCCAAATGAATCCGTTTTACTCTGTATAAAGCTTATACAGGGTAAACTCATAAATTGTCCGCCCTCTGTAACACTGATAGAGAGATATGCACAGCTGTTTGCTCTCCCAGGTATTACTTACTTACTCTGGGTTAATTAATCAGCAAAAAGTGATTTTATTAAGTATAAAAAATAGGATTTAAGCGGTTCCAAGTAATAACATACAGAACAAAATAAGTTACCAAGCAAAATAAAACACGCAACTCTAAGCCTAATACATTAAGAAACTGATTACAGATGAAATCTCACCCCCAGAGATGTTCCAATAAGCTTCTTTCACAGACTGGACTTCTTTCTAGTCTGGGTCCAGCAATCACTCTCACCCCCATAGTTACTGCCTTTGTTCCACTTTCTTTCGGGCATCTCTTGGGGGTGGAGAGGCCATCTCACAAGCCAGCTGAAGACAAAATGGAGAGGCATCCAGTGCCTTTTATATTCTCTCTCTTGTGGGTGGAAACCCCTTTGTTCTTCTGTGCAAAGTCATAGCAACAAGATGGAGTTTGTAACCACCTGGGCAAGGCACATGTCCATGAATGATTCATCTTTTTGCAGGCTGATGCCATTGTTTACATATTAGTTTGAATGTTCCCAGGAAAGCTCAGATGTGGATTGGCATCTTCCAAAGTCCATTGTCAGTTCAGTGTTTCTTGATTGGGCGCTTACTGAGAATAGTCCTTTCTCAAGAAGCTGACCAAATGCTTCACTGAGGCTACTTAGAATCAAACACATTGAGATACAAGTACGTAGCCAATATTCATAACTTCAAATACAAAAATGATACACATATACAGACAGCATAATCATAACCAGCAAACTACAACCTTTCCATAGACACCCCACTTGACCTCCTCTGTACAGTACCTGGTGCAACCATAGGGCCCTGGTTGCAACAATGATCTATACGGTCACAGTTCATGTCAATAACATCACAGAGACCTCTCTAATAAATGTTTATTTTTCATTCTTCTTCTTCACTGTCCATATTTAGAATAAGTATTCTGTATTTAAAGCTAAAATTGGCTTATACTGCACAGTCTACAAGTAATCTGTTCAGAAGTATGGAGCAAAAATTTTGTTTCCACAGTTTGTTTTATTTATACCATGCCTTCTTTGTCCATATTTTATAAACTATTATTCAGCAGAGTGGGAAGGATGAGAAGCATGACAGCTGTCTGATTGACAAACACATTTTTCAGATTGAAACATATCTTAACATTCCTTAAATATGTAAGAAAAACTTCAACTTCATTCTTACTTTGCATCCATTCTTATTGGACAGTTTGACGAACAGTAAAATGCATATAAAATGCAGGTGAACTTTTCAATATCTAAGTTACTGGCTGTACAAAGTACATGAGAATAAACAGTACAGTAACTCCTCACTTAGAGTTGTCCCGGTTAACATTGTTACCTTGCTGATCTATTAGAGAACATGCTCGTTTAAAATTGTGCACTGCTCCCTTATAATGTTGTTTGGCAGCTGCCTGCTTTGTCCACTGCTTGCACGAAGAGCAGCCCATTGCAGGTAGCTGGTGGGGGCTTGAAACCAGGGTGGACCAGCAGCCCCTTATCAGCTCCCTGCTCCCCTAAGTTCCCTGTGTGGCAGCCGCCTAGCAGGCTATCAATTGCTGGCAGTCCAGCTGTCCCTCCCCACACTGCCATGTGCTGCTCCTGCCCTCTGCCTTGGAGCTGCTCCTGGGGCCTCCTGCTTGCTATGCAGGAGGGGTCGGGGAAGACAGGGGGCTAATGTCAGGGTGTCCCCCTCCCCCCTGCTCCTGCCCCTCGCTTACCCCTTTTCCATGTAGAGCAGGGTGGGGACATGACAGAGCTCAGGACGGAGGGAACTTTTGGGCTGCAGCTGCTGTCTCAACTTCCTGATCTACTTAAAAAGGCAATATACTTAGAGTGGTGTCAGCGTACTTGAAGGGGCAACGCGCATCTCTCTCTCACACACAGGATGTGTGTCTCTGTCTCTGTCTGCCATGCTGTCTCCCCTCCCTCAATTTATGCTGCCTTGTACAGTGTGAGGCTACATTAACAATGTGTTAACCCTTGAGGGCTCAGCCTAGTAGTGTAGCTAGGGTGGGAGCGGAGCAATGGCTGCTCCTGCACTGAGCACAAGTGGTGCCTTTTTAATTTTACTCATCCAGGAGTGGGAGAAAAAAAGGCACCACCTGCTGCGGTGTTTTTACTGACGGGGCAGCACGCCGGGTCTTTGGCAGCACTTTGGCGGTGGGACCTTCACTCGTTCCGGGTGTCTTTGGCAGCACTGAAGCTTCATCACCAAAGTGCCGCCGAAGACCTGTGGAGCGAGTGAAGGCCCCACTGCCAAGGTGCCGCCAAAGACCTGGAGCACTGCCCGGTCAGTAAATGCGCTGCAATGGGTGGTGCCTTTTTTTCCTGCTTCCCCTCTTCCCTCCACCTGGCTATGTCACTGGCTCAGCCGAATGCTAGTTCATCATTTAGCAGCATTCCCTGGGAAATATCCCACCCTCTTCCACTTTTAACTTCACCACCTCAGCCAAGTTTCACAATCATCATTGTATTAAATTGTTTAAAACTTATACTGTGTGTGTATATATATATATATATTATATAGGTTTTTGTCTGGTGAAAAAAATTTCCCTGGAACCTAACCCCACCCCATTTACATTATTTCTTATGGGGAAATTGGATTCGCTTAACATCATTTCACTTAAAGTCGCATTTTTCAGGAACATAACTACAACATTAAGCGAGGTGTTACTGTATTTCAGCACAGAAGTCAGGTTGATTGGCATGCCCAATTGCTGTTTGTGCTAAAGATCCAAGTTTTGTTCACCTAAAAACTTAAATACAGAAAATTGGGCATCGAAAATAGAGGCACAGAAAACAGTACCCATAATTTTAGAGGACTTCTTCAATGAACAATTAAATGGAAATATTTCAGATAAGTGTTACGGTAGTAATAGAAACTTAGTGCAAACAATCTGCATTTCAAAATAGCTTTTCATTAAAGTGACACTGTGAGGTTTAAAGCTCATGGTCCTGCAATTGTTCCTCCTCCCCAGATCTGCACATGGAGGGGACCAACTTGTGAGGAGGGGTGATCAATTCTTTGGGTCCATGGGTACCCCGTGAGCCTGTAATTCACCTGGGAATAGGACAGACATTGTATCCCACTCCTGTTCTGCTAAGTCCTCCCCCAGGATTCCTTAGGGGCTGCTGCAGCTAGGGGGAGTCCCTTGTTGCAGTCATATTGCCAAAGAACAAGAGAGGAGGAGGCCTGTTGGTGCAAAGCTGTATGGCTGCACAGTGCTTCTGTGCAGATAGTCCTGGCCTCTCATTGGTCCCCAGGGACAAAGGCGCTGACTCCGTGGATTCTCTGGGGCTGGAGCACCCACTGGAAAAAAACAGTGGGTGCTCAGCACCCACCGGCAGTCCCGCGGATCAGCTCCTTCTCCTCCCCCACAGCACCTCCCAGCCGCCAGTGGCCCTGCCGATCAGCTCTTCCCCCTTCCTCCCAGCACCTCCTGCCTGTCGCGATCAGCTGTCCAGTGACATTCAGGAAGTGCTGTAGATGAGGGAGAAGAGTGGGGGCAGGAGGTGGCAGGGGGAGGGGGCAGAACGGGGATGGGCAGAGGTGAGGCGGGGTGGGGTGGGGTGGGGGTGGGAAGAGGCAGGGCAGGGGCACGGTCTTTGGTGGAGTGGGGCAGGGCCTGGGGCAGAGAAGTGGTCCAGCACCTCCTGGGAAATCCCAAAGTCAGCATCTCTGCCTAGAGATATGCCAACACTGAAGCAGACTGCACAGCCTATTCCACTTCTAACTGAATGATGCGGGGGAAGGAATCCCACAATGGTTATTTTAGAGACTGGATCCCTCCTAGGGGTGTGGTTTCCACAGAAGTGGATAAACTGCATCACATTGTTGGCTCATACTTAGTTTGTGATCCACTATAACATCCAGATCCTTTCCTGCATGCCTAACTAGTTACTTCCCATTTTGTAGTTGTGCATTTCATTTTTCTTTCCTAAGTGCAGTACTTTGCATTTGTTTGTATTGAATTTCATTTTGCTGAATTCAGACCAATTCTCCAATTTGACAAGATTGTTTTGAATTCTAATCCTGTCCTCCAAAATGCTTGCAACCCCTCCCAGCTTGGTGTCTGTGACATTACACTCCATATTCTTTATGGAAATATGCTTATGATATGGATATGACATCACTGAGATGTACTTTATGCAAGATGGGTCTTGTAAGGTATCATTGGAAAAGTTATGATTTACTGAATGTGATTATCCAATTTGTATGCCCGTATCATTTCTGTATCTGAAGTAGGAATATTGACCATGTATCTGTGTTTCAAATGGGCTACTTTGGGTGTAACCCCTAACTAGCCCTTCAGTTACAACTAGGAGAAAGCCAGACAGTGCTAATGACCCATTAGCTAAGACAATGGACTGTAAAAGAGCTTAGTCTTCCTTTGGACGTTCGAGACAGCCTACGAGCAATGGCTGCCACAGCCATGCAGAGGCATGGGACCGAGTATCCTAGTTCTGGATATCCCACCTCCCCTTTTGGAATGCCAGTGTTTTTCCACTGGAAGACAAAGGGTTCCTGCCTTATACAAGAGGGGAGTGACATCATTGTGGTTCTTCTCTGCCTCCCCACCCAAAGAGACACTGAAAAACACCTGGAACCAAGAACTGAACTGAGGGGAGAAGGGTAGATCCCAAGCTGGAAGGGTGTCTAGCTTGTGAGTAATAATACCTGAGGTCTCAAGCTGGAGACCAGTGCAGCTGCCTTTCAAGACTTTCTATATCTAGGGTGAGAAATTACTATTTAGTGAAACCACCTTAGCTTATGTGTTTTGTTTGCTTAATAATCTGCTTCATTCTGTTTGCTATCTCTTTAACCACTTAAAATTCACCTTTTGTAGTTAATAAACTTATTTCTTGTTTATAATATAACCTCATTTGTGCAATTCATAATTGAGGTGTGGGGGGGTAAGAGGTTGTGCATACCTTCCTCCACATTGAGGGAGGAGGCGGATTTCATAATATACCTTTGGGTCTGCACTTCAAGAGAGGTGGACACCTGAATGCTGGGGCAAGTCCCTTAAGGTGAGTCTTCCCAGAGCTGATCTCAGTGTCTGTGTTGTTCTGCAGTTGGGTGTGGCCCTGCCTGTGCGTGTGCTGGAGAAGACTTAAGAGCCTGGCTCAGCAAGACAGGTAAAAGGGCGCCCAGGATGGCAAAACAGATGGGCTCAGTGGTATCTCAGCACATTACGTGGCATCCTAAGGGGGGCAACCCGTCACAGTGTCATCTGCAAATTTTATAAGCATACTCTCCACTCCATTATCCAAGTCATTAATGAAAATGTTGAATAGGACTAGGCCTAGGACTGACCCCTGTGGAACCCTGATACAGCTGTAGCATAACATGCTGATCCAGATTCATCAAATGGTAACAGGCAGATATTGTTAATTTCTACTAGTTATTGATCTACTTCAGAGATGTAATTATAATTTAATTTATTTTACTTTTTGATATTTTTGCAGTGTATACATTTTGCATTACATATTCCTTAGTTATCTTATTTAAGAATATAATGAAGGTAACAGGAACATATAACGTAAGACATGTGGCACTTTTATAAAAAAAAGAAACCTATTTTAAACCTTGGGTACCTTAATTTTTTGTTGTAGAGACTTAATTTCCATTTGCAAGTTCTTTGTGATTGTCCGAGCTGCTACAGTCTTCCTATTCTCAGCTGCCAATTGACGACTAAAGATGCTACTGTTCAACTTCAGCTGTTTTTCTAAGCCCTAGAAACATTATATATTTAACCATGTGGTATATTCTCTGGAACTGCTGAAGAATTTCAATTCACACCAGATTTAAAAAATAAGCAGAGTAACATAATGAAAAATGAAACTTCTAATAATCATATTCTACTGTAAATAAAATCTGAAATTAGAAGTTTGTAATAAAACAAAAATGCAGTGTCTCCATTTACATCTAAAATTAATAAAAGCTGGTTTCAAAACAAAGTTTACCCAAAAAAATCAATATCTAAGTATTCAAAAATTAAAAATAAGTCAATATACTAAACTCCTGATGTGTTATCCAATACAGTCTTTTTTGGGGGGATCATCAGGACCTGACTCTCATTTACATTAAAGCCCCTTTACACCACTCTGGCAGTATAAATGAGAATCAGGTCGGGTATCATTTAGATAAGCTGTAATTGCAATGCACTGTGTCGGTATCAAAGTTATAAGCTAAGCACCCAATCCTGCAAAGTCTCCATGAGCAAGACTTTCTACAGACTCTCAGTGGGGGTTTTACAAATAAACAGCTTTCAGAATGGTAGCTGAGTTCAGTTATTCTTTTAATAGAGTAGAAATGAATTTTTGGAGAGTAACTTCACTGTTATAAGATTTTATTAAAAATCAGAGATGGAGGCTTTCCCCATAAAGACAATGAGAGTCAAGAAGTAGAGACATTAAAGGCATGGAATCTTCTTTATTTTCTCTCATCCTATGCCTATATTACACTCTCTCGGGGACATTATTTTTTAACAGTTCTGTAAGCCATTACTTTTTTACTAAAATATTTGTGTTTGATACAGTTATGAATTCAAGTTTGAATGGTCTACATCTAAGTTGGAAGGAGTAAAAGTAAGGATATGCATGAAGTACTTCAGGCACCTAAACTCCAGAGTTAGGCTCCTAAATCCCCATCTGGGGCAGCACTGCAATCCACTAAACTTCTGCTTGGCTGCTGCCTAACTCTGTAGGCACCTAAACTCACTTGGTGCTTAACTTTCCACTGTAAAAGTTCCCTAGGCACCTAAGTTTTAGACTCTGGGATATGCCCACCACTGCCCCACTCTGGGAGTCCAGATGGCTCCCTCCCACCTAAGTCCAGAGTGATTAATGAACCGGGGGAAGATAGGCATTGGGCTGCCTAAATGGGGCTTGATCCAGTAGGTGCCTTCCCTTCCAGATTGGGTCCGATTCAAAATCCAGCTGGAAGAGGAAGGAGTGGTGTCCACCTTATAACTTTTAGTCCAGTGGTTAGAACACTCACCTGGGATGTGGGAAATACAGGTTCAATTCCCCACTCTCTGACAGAGGGTGAGAACAGACTTGATCAGGGGAATCTCCTATTTCTTAGGAGGGTTCTCTAACCACTGAACTACAGGATATTCTTATGTGGGGCTTCCTCAATCTCTCCTGCTGAAGCTGTTCCTTTGTGAATAAATAGTGGAGTGAATGGAGGAGGGGTTACTGGACTTCAGGTCTCCCATGTGAGTGCTCTAACCACCAGCCTACAAAGTCATGGAATCATAGATTAGGGTTGGAAGAGACCTCAGGAGGTCATCTAGTCCAATCCCCTGCTCAAAGCAGGACCAACACCAACTAAATAATCCCAGCCAGGGCTTTGTCAAACCAGGCCTTAAAAACTTCTAAAGATGGAGATTCTACCACTACCCTAGGTAACCCATTCCAGTGCTTCACCACCCTCTTAGTGAAATAATGTTTCCTAATGTCCAAACTAGACCTCCCACACTGAAACTTGAGACCATTGCTTCTTGTTCTGTCATCTGCCACCACTGAGAACAGCTTAGCTCCATCCTCTTTGGAACCCCCTTGCTATCAAATCCCCCCTCACTCTTCTCTTCTGCAGACTAAATAACCCCAGTTCCCTCAGCTTCTCCTAACAAGTCATGTGCCCCAGCATCCTAATCATTTTCGTTGCCCTCCACTGAACTCTCTCCAATCTGTTCACATCCCTTCTGTAGTGAGGGGACCAAAACTGGACACAATACTCCAGGTGTGGCCTCACCAGTGCTGCATAGAGGGGAATAATCACTTCCCTCGATCTGCTGGCAATGCTCCTACTAATGCAGCCCAATATGCCGTTGGTCTTCTTGGCAACAAGGACACACTGCTGACTCATATCCAGCTTCTCGTCCACTGTAACCCGCAGGTCCTTTTCTGCAGAAATGCTGCTTAGCCAGTTGGTCCCCAGCCTGTAGCAGTGCATGGGATTTTTCCCTTCCTAAGTGCAGGATTCTGCACTTGTCCTCATTGAACCTCATCAGATTTCTTTTGGCCCAATCCTCCAATTTGTCTAGATCACTCTGGACCCTATTCCTACCCTCCAGTGTATCTACCTCTCCCACCAGCTTAGTTTCATCTGTGAACTTGCTGAGGCTGCAATTCATCCCATTATCCAGATCATTAATAAAGATGTTAAATAAAACTGGCCCGAGGACCGACCCCTGGGGCACTCTGCTTGATATCGGCTGCCAACTAGACATCAAACTGTTGATCACTACCTGTTGAGCCCGACGATCTAGCCAGCTTTCTATCTACCTTATAGTCCATTCATCCAATCCATACTTCTTTAACATGCTGGCAAGAACACTGTGGAAGACTGTATCAAAAGCTTTGCTGAAGTCAAGATATATCACATCCACTGCTTTCCCCATATCCACAGAGCCAGTTATCTCATCAAAGAAGGCTATCAGGTTGGTCAGACATGACTTGCCCTTGGTGAGTCCATGTTGACTGTTCCTGATCACCTGAACTCTTCCAAGTGCTTCAAAATGGATTCTTTGACAACCTACTCCATGATTTTGCCGAGGACTGAAGTGAGGCTGACCGATCTGTAGTTCAGCAGGTTCTCTTTCTTTCCATTTTTAAAATATGGGTACTATATTTGCCTTTTTCCAGTCATCTGGGACCTCCCTCAATCACCATGAATTTTCAAAGATAATGGCCAATGGCTCTGCAATCACATCAGCCAACTCCCTCAGCACCCTTGGACGCATTAGATCTGGCCCCATGGACTTGTGCATGTCCAGCTTTTCAAAATAGTCCTTAACCTGTTCTTTCACCAATGAGGGCTGCTCACTTCCTCCCCATACTGTGTTTCCCACTGCAGCAGTCTGGGAGCTGACCTTGTCTGTGAAGACTGAGGCAAAAAGAGCATTGAGTATTTCAGCTTTTTCCAAATCATCTGTCACTAGGTTGCCTCCCTCATTCAGTAAGGGTCCCACACTTTCCCTGACCTTCGTCTTGTTGCTAACATACCTGTAGAAACCCTTCTTGTTACCCTTTACATCCCTTGCTAGCTGCAACTCCATTCATGCCTTGACCTTCCTGATTACACCCCTGCATGCTCTAGCAATATTTTTATACTCCCCCCAGTCATCTGTCCAAATTTCCACTTCTTATAAGCTTCCTTTTTGAGTTTAAGCTCACCAAAGATTTCACTGTTAAGCCAAGCTGGTCGCATGCCATATTTGCTATTCTTTCTGCACATTGGGATGGTTTGTTCCTGTGCTCTCAATAAGGCTTCTTTAAAGTACAGCCAGCTCCATTGGACTCCTTTTTCCCTCATATTAGCTTCCCAGGGGATCCTGCCAATCAGTTCCCTAAGGAACAGTGAGTCAGAGTCATTCTCACTCACTCACTCTCTCTCTGACCCAATGACTGCTCCAGTGTGTGGTGTGTGTGTGCGTGTGTATGTTAGGGCACCCATATGGGAGACTCCAGGTCCATTCACTTGTTCATTATTTAATCCACAGTGGAACAGCTTCAAAGGAAAGATTGAGGGAGCCCCACATCAGTATATCCCACGACTCAGTAGTTAATAGCATAAGGTGAGTGTTTTAAGCACAGAGCTAAAGTCACATGGTGGGTACCACCACCACCTTCTACTTCTCCGGTGGCCATTTTGTGTGGTGTGAAGCAGGTGCACAACTCATTCCTTCAAGAAGGGCCTAGGTCACCTGACATTAGGTGGCTGGTTCCCATTTGTGGATCACTAAACAGACGTAGGCGCCTTCCTGAAGCCCAGATTTAGGTGCCTACATCAGAGAGAGATTGGGGCACAGCAAACACTCCTCTCATCAGCATCTCCCATTGGCTAGCTTAGATGGTTCCTTGCCTAGTGTGTTGGCTTTCTAAGTTGCCTATCTCTCCCCATTCATTGTATAGGAGCCTAGGCACCAAATTCAGGCTTTGTGAATCACAGTGTTTTTTCTGTGATTTTCTAGGTGCCTAAAAGTTGGCATTGTGATGCTTCCTGTTTCAATCCTGAAGTCCCTGGGAACACTGCAAAGGCAGTATGCCCAACCCTTGGGGGTAAGGAAAGAACATTCTCCATAGCTCTCTAGAAGCCTCCTACAAGAGCAGTATTAATGAGCTTCAGAAAGAACAATATACAACCAGGGGCGGCTCTAGGCATTTTGCCGCCCCAAGCATGGCAAGCAGTGCCTGCGAGAAGTCCTCCGAAGCCATGGGACCAGCGGACCCTCCGCAGGCAAGCCACCGAAGGTAGCCTGCCTGCCGTTCTCGCAGCGCCAGCAGAGTGCCCCCTATAGCTTGCCGCCCCAAGCACGCTCTTGGCATGCTAGGGCCTGGAGCCGCCCCTGTATACAACCCTCTCCATTGGAGACAGGTTGCTGTAGCGCAGAGGGGTAGAGGCATCAAAGGTGGGCAGATGGGATCATGTTAGCTCTGAGGTAGGTTTTAGGGGATCGCCACACCCAGAAATAAGGAGGAAATAGTGTTATGAATTTATGAGGAAATTGTTCTTGTATTCTTCCCAATGGCTACTCTCCCAATTCTCATTTTACTGAATATATTATTATTTCTTTGTGCTTCTCCTCCCTCCATTTCCTTCTGGAAGAATATTGCATCCTAACAAGAGTGCTGTCTATTCAAATGTTGGCAACAGTTGTTTTTATTAGTTTTGGTCAAATACCCTTAGATATCACAATGGTGGTCACAATATAAATTAATTAAATATTAACTCTGCCAAAAAAACCCTTTGAAATAAATATTAGCACTCATATTGTACATTTCATACAAGAATTTCAAAGTACTTTAGATATATTCATTAATAAAGCCTCACATCACCCTCCTTTAACACTGTCCATCCTTTTAACAGATGGATAAGCTAAGGCTCAAATAAATTCAGTCTTTTGCCCAAGGTCACATATCAAACCAGTGGCAGAGCTAAGACTAGGATTCCTGACTCATGTTTAATTCACTAGTCAACAGCTGCAATATGTTTGACTATACTTGTACTAAGGAGTGAAGGGGAGATTGGAGACAGCTCTCCAGTAGTATGTCATATTTTTAAAGGTAATAGGGCAACAGTTTGACTAATCTTTATTTCCAGATTTAATCCACTGATACATTTTTGCAAGATTTTATTCAAGTTATGGGTAATTTATTCGTAATATCACTACATTTTGGAAAGCTTTGGATTAAAACAAATGGATCTGAATTTCTGTATTGTTAGCTTGCACTATAAATATTCATTTTATATGCATTGATTAATAATCTTGCATTATTCTTTCACAAAAATATTTCCTATTATAGTTCTAAAAATACAAGGACATGCTCCTTATTACCTGTATTCTCTTATCATTTGCTTCCATTTTTTCTGTAAGGATTGATAATCTATGAGTAAGTTCCTCTCTCTCTGCAAGATTCGTGTCTTCTGAAAGTTTCTGCAACACTTGCAAGTCATCTTTAGTCTTTAACAGCTCTGATTCAACTTCTCTGAGCTTCCTGGATGTATTTCGCTCCTGTTCCTGAGACTTCCTAAGGAGTCCCCTTAGAGTTCTTACCTCACTATAATGTTTTGCTATAAGATCAGGCAAGTTATTCTCCGCATTTTCATATTTACCTATTGCTTTCAAGTGCCGATACTGAAGCTGTTTCAGAAGCTGGTTTTCTAAGTTTGAAGCTTCTAGTTTATGCTGGAGGTCAGACAGTTCATTTTTCAGCTCTTTAATTTTGTGAAGTCTTGCAGATAATATACGTTGAGCCGTAGCATCTTTTTTCTGGGAAACCATATTATTCTGAGTACTTAAAAATGAAATATTCTGGAATTGCATCTTCTTAGGTGGCAACTTCTTGCCTCCTGCATTCAGACCAAAACAAACTAATAGTGACTTACATATCATTTAATGGTATAGAAAGCAAAATCAGTACATATCTTTATGCATAACTAGTTATCCTAGGCTACTTAAAGGCAGTATGTATGGCAGTGTCCAAAATCTGTACTAAAATTTCACTGTTCAAATATTTTGTGCTGATACATCTATAGCATGGATTTTTCCTGGCAGTATTTGGCCACAACTATAGCCAGGTCCATATGAGGGCCAAAGGTTCCCTCACTTCCTCATTCTATTGATCACTATCTTCCCCCAGAAACCATCTTCACTCTAGATAGCCTTAGTGCTAATATTTCAGCAACAGCTTTCTCTGAGACAAATGAGGCTCTCTGAGGCTGGTAGGATGTGCTTGCAGAACAGTCTCCCCAATGCCACCTGAAACAAAGTTTGTCTCTCAGTAATTCATTGAAGTCAATGTGTGCTTTGTCAGAGGATTGGGTTGTATGAACCTGATCCAATTCCCTATGGAAAGACTTTAGTGGAGTTGGATAAGGCCTTAGATTAGGAAAATTCAATTCACGATGAAGAAGGAAGAAAACAATAATTTACTGCAAAAATTCAGAAAACAAAGTGATTGTAATAGTACACACCCTACCAAATCTGCATTTAGGAATTTTATACACAACTGTATCAGTTTCAAACCATCTTTTGATTTGAACTAAATAAAAAATAGCTTATAAGCACAAATGTAGTGTTGTTTAAATTATCAGGCATTTAGAATATACAGTTTTCCATTTTATATGCCATATTTGATAAATATTCTTGACAGCCTGAAATTCTAAGGGTACCATTGCTAAGCATCAATGTCCCTTTCTGAAGTATAACTGAACTTTTAAAGGGTTGGGACTGTAAGTCTGACGGTTTTCCTTGCTTTTATGCATAAATTCAATTTCATAGCATCTCTAAGGCATTCCAGGAAGTACATTCCTAGAGAATTAGTATTATAATTGATATAGCACCCAAAATCTCCTTGCCATTTTAAAGATAAAATGTGTATTCAGAGTCCCTGCCTTAAAGAGCTGGTAATCTAGAGCCAGGTCCCTTTTTTAAAGAATATCAGGGTTGGAAGGGACCTCAGGAGGTCATCTAGTCCAACCTGCTGCTTGAAGCAGATTTTTGCCCCAGATCCCTAAATGGCCCCCTTAAGGATTGAGCTCACAATACTATATTTAGCAGCCCAATGCTCAAACCACTGAGCTATCTCTCCCCTGAGAGTGCTGGCTATGAACTATTTACAAGAGCAGGCTCTAAGTAGAAAACAGATTCATAGATTCCAAGGCCAGAAGGGAAGATTGTGATCTTCTAGTCTGACCTCCTGTGTAACACAGGCCACATAACTTCCCCAAAAATAATTCCTAGAACATAGTTTTTAGAAAAGTATTCAGTCTTGAGTCTAAAATTACCAGTGGTGGAAAATCCACCAAAACCCTGGGTAAATTATTCCAATGATTAATTATCCTCACTGTTAAAAAATACACCTTGTTTCCAGCCTGAATTTGTCTAGCTTTAACTTCCAGATACTGGATTATGTTACAGATGAAGGCTGGGGATGGGATTAAGCAAACAAGTGATTACACAGTGAAGTTAGCTGGTGTTTTGTTAATTCCATGATTTTTGACTATAGAGTTTTCTAGTTTTAATTATTTTCTGCAGCCTGTCTTATTAACAATTCTTTGAGGAAAAGACTAGGTTTTACAGGCCTTTTGGAAGAAGTATCTCAAAAGGAGGGGCTTGAAGGCGAAGCGGGTAGAGACATGATGGATGAGGTCATGGAGTTGGGAATTCCAGTTGTGTATGGGGCTGCATGGAAGAAGGCCCAAAGAGTATGTCTACATTGCAATAAAAGACCATGGCTGACCCATGTCAGCTGACTCAGGATCACAGGGTTAGGCCTGTGGGGCTATAAAATTGCAATGTAGATGTTCAGGCTCAGGCTGGACAAGTTTTTGGGACCCTGCAAGGGTCTTGGACAGGGGTGAGAGTTGGCACCTGAGTTTTACAGTCACTTTGTGCACTTGAATGGTGAGAATTAAGGAAATTCATTTCTAGACATGAAAGTAAAAATGTGGGCTTGATGGGGGATATTTTCTTTATTGTTAGTGTTTTGTATAATATGGCTAATTCAATATTATATTGGCTGACAAATGAGACTGAAATAGACCTAAAGCAAAAATTTATTTTAATTTTATTTGACATATTAAGACAAAAACTATCAAGAAGTGGGGATAGTACCAATCTTCATGTGCATATTATTTGGCTATTGTCAAAAATCTAATTTATTAGTGGGGAAACAAGAACAATTTTCTTTTTACCTTTTGGCTGACCATTTTTCTTATTTTTCTTCTTCTGTAGTTTCTTCAATTTGGTTCCTGACAGTTCTAAATAATTGCTATTGCCAACTGATTCAGAATAGTCAGTGAGAAAATCATCAGAATAGTTAACATGAGAACTTTCACTTTCACATTCTCTACTGCACCTACTATAATCATTAATTCTGCTACTTCTGGTGCTCTTACTGGTCCTAGGAGATTCATTACTGCCTCTGCTTCTTGTGTAGATTTCTGACTTACTATCTTCTGGCACTATAATACGGAGGAAACAGTCATCTAGGGCCATCATTGTGTTGCTAGTAGAGGACATCGTAAATGGGTTCCATCACCTATCAGGAGTGGAATGCTTGTCAGTTTATAGATATAAACATGAAAAAACATATTTATTTGCCTCATCAAATGTATATTTTCTCCTTAAGTCTAATAGAAACAGACAATTGTGTGGATGAAATAAGGCAATAATTTAGGACTCATCTTCACTGCAAAAATTAGTTCAAGTTAGAGTTGCCAACTTTGTAATATTTAAAAAGTGGACACTCCAGCAGGAGTGCCAGAACCTCCTCTTCCTCACCCCTGCCCCACACCTTCCCCCGAAGACCTGTCCCTGCCCCACCCCTTCCCCTCAGGTTTCATCCTTGCCCCACCTCTTCCCTGAGGTCCTGCTCCTTCCCTGTTCCTTCCCCCAGAGGCCCCACCCCCATTTGCACCTCTTTTCCCTTCCCCCTGTCATTCGCTGCTCTTCCCGTCTCTCCTATCCTTGGGAGGTACTTGCCTGTGGAGCCAGGGCTGGGAGCTGCAGCCGCCCAATGCACGTAGGCTGCAACCTGGCTAAATAGGGGCTGCTGTGGGTGATGACTCGGTGCCTCCCCACCTCCCTCACCCACAATAACCGGACTTTAGGTGTCCAGTCAGTAGATCTGACCGGATACTGTCAGGTCCCCTTTTCAATCATACTTTCTGTTCGAAAACCAGGCACCTGGCCACCGTAGTTCAAGTAGGTACTCAGATTAATGCACTGGAGCTAGCCTAGCTCAAGAGTGACCACACTTCAAAACAAATGCCATCCGTCAGCCTCAAGGCGTAGGGGAACATGACGGGGCCATCAGTGAAAGAGCCTACCCTGAGTTATGGGTTATATGGTAGGAGCTCTGTAACCCCCACACTGGAAACAATTAAATTGCTGATGGGCAGGTAGCACCTCGCCCCTGTATTTATAATTTAACAAAAGTGTGGCCTGCTATTTAAAATCTATCAATTTGTCTGTCTTCATTTCACAATTGTGTCCAACTCAACACTGGAGTTACAGACTGATTTGTTTAGCAGCACAGAGTGACTGGATTAGCTATTGCTGAGTTGTAACCCTACTACATTACTAGTTGGAGCATTAGAAGCACTGGAGCTTCAACTCCCCAGGGCATGGCTATACTGTATCTGGGAGTGAGCCTTCTAGCTCGGGTCCACATACTCATGCTAGCAGGGCTCACCTAGCATTCTAAAAATATCTTTGTAGATATTGCAGCTCGGCTGGAGTTTGGCCTCTGAAGCCTGGCAGGGGGCTTGAGAGCTCGAGCTCCAGACAGAGCCACAATGTCAAAGCAATGTCTACACAGCTATTTCCATAGTGCTAACACAAGCCCTGCAAGCATGAGTCTGTGGAGCCAAGCTAGAAGGCTCACTCCCAGATGCAGTGTAGACATGCCTGGACAGGCCAGCTAGCTCAAGCTTAAAACACCATTTACTTCCAGCTAGACATTTTTGTGTGTGGATGAGCTGAGTTAGGGATAATGCTCAAGTTATAAGTCAGGGCTAACTGTGTTGTGCAGACAAACCCTTAGATTCTAGAGAGAGAATATTATACATAATCTTTGTTATTTAAGAGCTTAACACAGTGTAGGCATATGTTCTCAGGAGTCTGAGAAGAGGGACACAATTTAGTGTACCGGTCAGGGAGTTCATATTAAATTGTGAGGATAAAAAGAAATAATAAACTCTTTTATTCAGAAAATAACATCAAACTAAGACATTTCCAGATTTATGAGTACTTGACTTAGGTACATTTTCATATGCTTTTGGCATATATCTAAGGAGGCTCAATTGCATTTGAAAATGTGTCCTTTCCCCTCTTGTTTTCAAGCAAAATGAACTGTGAATTTTGGTGAGTTTTTCAGAAAATAGGGCAATTTTCATATTAATAACAAGATAGAAAACACACTTCTAGTTATTATTCACATGAGATAGGGACAGCAAATCAGAGAGTGTATAATTGCTTATTCACTGCATTTTACTTATTGGAGCTACTAGGAGCTAGGGTGACCAGATGTCCTGATTTTATAGGGACAGTCCCGATCTGTGGAGCTTTTTCTTACATAGGCACCTATTACCCCCAACCCCCTGTCCTGATTTTTCACACTTGCTGTCTGGTTAACCTTACTAGGAGCTAGCACAACAGATTAAGTTACACTCTCAGCAGAGCCATTTTTAAATTGTGATTCTTCAAAGGACTGCTTCCTGCGTGGGTTCACTCTGCCTCTTAACATCATATGAAACCTGTCAGGGGAATTCACCTCATGCGGGGACCTCTCCTCTCTCCCCACAGGGGATACCCTAACACATGGGATATTCTAGGAGGAGTGGCAGTGGCAGTACTTTGCCCCAGTGATTCTGTGCCACTGCAGTGATCCATAAGGGATCAGAAATCATGTTTTAGCCTAGGTATTAGGCGAGGATCTACATTCAAACATGGTTTACAAACTCTGTTTCAACCATCATTTGGCCCCAGGCATCCAGAAGCAGCAGAAACGGGGGTGGAGTGGGGGGGAGAGACATGAATTATGGTTTGAATACAGTCAAAAGAAAGAACAGGAAAGCACAGCCTGGGTGAGGAGAGTGTTACTATATGGTTCAGTGGTTCCCCCAATCAGCCAGTCCAAGGCCCAGGGCACCCCCAGGCCAGCTCAGTCTGAAGAACAAATGGGCGCAGGGCAGGAATGGGATGGAGCTAGAACCTGGGACACCACAGGCCCTGCAAGGGATGGAGATGCTGCCAGGATCGGAAGGGCAGCCTGCTTGAGGGTCCCCTGGAGCTCCCCCCCCCCTCCCCCGGCACCGGTAGGACCCCTCCCCGCACTGCCCCGCACGGGGCGGGGCTCTCATCCCCTCTTACCTGGCTCTCTCCGTTGTCCTAGCGGGAGAAGCTGTTTTCGGTTCTTTGTTGCTATGGGAACGGGGCACTCTGGCGCTGTGCATCCTGGGGCTTGTAGTTCAGTGTTCGGGGCGGAGAGGGGTGGGTTGTTCCTCCGGCCACCTTCCCCTTCCTATTTCTGCTCGAACCCTCCCACGCTCTCTCCTCTTCCCCCTTCCCGACTTCTGACTTCATTAGTTTTCGGAAATAAATGCTCTCTGCTGTGTTTGCATTGCTGCCCCCTACAGCAGTTCCCAGAGCCCCCAATCTCCATCCACAGACAGGGGCTGAAAGGGGGAGCCCACCCCGGATCTATTTTACAGTGAACAGCAGCAGTGATCGCTCCTATTGCTCGCTCCATCAGATCCATGTAATAACCCGCAATGTCTGATGCCTTAGAAACACACCAGGCTCTCTTCTCGCTACAATCCCAGCAGTGCTATTAGGCTGTAGGGAGCCTATGACTGAAAGTGAAACGCCTCTTTGAAACATACACAGCAAAATCCTCCTCACAGGTTAGCCCCCAAAAGAAGGGAGGTGGTAACACACTCAGCCCTATTCACAAGCTCCAGAGAAAGGAGGGACTGAAATAAAATTAACTGAGCATTTTAGGATAAAAAAAAACTAATGAAAATATAATTCTAAACATTAAAACAATTTTCTTCAAACCCGGGAGTAAAAAGAATTGTGCTCCACAGCAGAAACCTGACATTTTAAATCAATAGAAATTTGGGCCAGATCCTGTTCAGTAGGAGTTTCAGGTACAGAGTGGCTACATACAGGATCTTGCTCTTTGACAGCTGAGTAATAAAAAGGAGTAATGCACTGTTCATCATTTTTGTTACTTTTGTACTGCAAGGTACTAAATGGCTTAATGGCCCCATCCTGCAAGTACTGATGTGTTTAATAATTATTAGTGGCACAGCTATTCATGATAGTTGGCACTATGACGTGTAGAAAATGATTACAGGATCAGACCCTTCATCTGTAATTCTGCAAAACATTTTGAGACCTGTAAAAGATGCTATACAAATCAATCAACAAAAATAATAGTTCAAAACTGGCTAAAATTTTTATTTTGTGATTTTTTAAAATTAATTTTCATAAAGAAACCACACAAATACAAAAAGGTAATTGACTCACAGCTTGTATGTGTTATCAGATATTGCACATTTTGCAGGCTATCCAATAGAATTATTCCACTACAAGGCTTGTCAGAACTACACGACCAGACAATATAAAATCAGACAATATTACAAAGACATGAAATGGTGTGGGTGGGGGGGAGGGGTAACAATAATAAAAAAAAAGGCATACACAAATAGACAAGAAAAGGAAAGAGAGGAGAGGGAGTGGGGCAGGATGGAGGGAAAAAACAGAGAGGTCCAATGCAATGGAAGTCTGGCATTATTTGAGCTATCTAAGCATTCTTTATCCAAATTTATCAAAAAACATGGTCCAAGTTTCTTTGAATTCATATAATTGCTCTCTGCTAAAATAATTTGTGTTGAATTTAGTAAAAAAGTCTCCAGGGTAAATGCTTATATGCCAAGTTTTAGCACAAAGCACCATTTTCTGGCCACAGTTTCTTTTTCTTTCTCTTTTTTTAAGAAAAATTGTCTGCAAAGGTTTTTTACTACCTGTCTTCACTACTTGCAAGACTGCCTCTTGTCTCCTTATTGGAGAAGCAGGTGACAGAGATTATGAAATAGTGAACTTGGTAAAGTGTCCATTCTGTTGTTTTTTTCAATAAATTTCTTCTGAATCCCATTTACATAAAGATGGAAATAATTTTTCACACAACAGAGCAATGTATCTTTAAAATTATATAATGGTCCAAATAGGTAGTAAGTCACTTGGCAAGTGCAATTCTTACTGCTTACTATGAGTATAACTCTATTGGAGTCAATCATAGTTAGCATTATGTTCCGTGTTAAGAATTTGCAGGATTGGAGCCCTGAAGCCTTGAATCTTAAAGTTAAACATTTAAAAATGTTTTGCAAAACTGAGGCCTAAATTCTTGAGCCATAGTTCGCCTCTGGCATTAGGAGTCTCAATTCCATTGAAATCAATGGAGTTGAGACTATTTACACGAGTGATGAATTTGGCCCTTCCAATTAAAAAATTACGTGATAGTATTGCACACTCCTAAAATAACATTCATTCTGAAAGATCCCCAAAAGCTAAACAATATGTGTATACAGCAGCCACTGACAGACAGCTGTCCATGGGAAGGAAAGCAGCAGTCACATGGAAAACCAGTGCCTTCTACTATTCAGAGAAGAAAATATTTTCACAAGGAAACCTGGCCCCACTCTTGCAAAAAGTGCCATGGGCTCTTCACTGGCCACATAGAGTACAGAAAAACTTGTTTTTTAGGGTCTCAGGCATGGGGTTATCCACCTGCCTTCCCGTATCTCACCCACCCCAAAATTAATCCACAATGGCCTAACATATATTGCAAAGAGAAAACAGAGCCATAAAGTTTCCCAAAGCTTCAGAATGTTTGGAACTGTGGCTTTAGTTCAGGCTGATCTCAGAATTGTTGTTTCCAGATTGTTTTGATTTTAAAAGTAGAGATTGTGGCTGTTACGCTGCATATAAGCTTCAAACTGAGGCTCCTTTTTTTAGTCAGAGAGTGGGTGTGAGCTCCTAAATACAGGGGATTATTATAAAAATGCTGACATCCCTTTAAACTTTGTCCTGCAGCTTTGCAAACTCTTCCAACACTCTTTCCCCACCCCACCAGCATTTTCCTTGCCCTGTCTGATTGGTGCACTGCTCTCCTTTGCCTTTTACGGACTGTCACCCGGTCAATTCTAAAGTGAAAAGGCTAGGGGCAGGTGCAAGTCCCTCTGCTAGATACTTTTGCCAACCAATCCTCTCCCAGCTTCTAGGCTCCCAAAATACCTAAAAGAGCCAATAAAGTTAAGGAAGCCCAGGATACCAGTGGGTGGGAGAGGCTAAAACTAGTTAGATTTATGTGGAAGGGAGATTCATTTGGGAAGGGATCCTGGCTGCCCTGGGAGCTGCTGCATGTCAGGCTCACTCTCAGGGCTCTGGTGACTTGTAGATAACAGGATTGTTCTGGTGGTTCTCTTCTATAACAGTCAAAATGGTGATCAAAGTCTTTGTAGCCACATCCTCTGGGTCTACAGCGGTAGGTTACTCATGTAATGTATGTTTCTCCCCTACCCTCTCTTCACCAGGATCAGTTTTTTTGTGAATTAACTGGTGTCTAAGTATGGGATGTGTATGTACTAGTTACCAGGTGAGCCTGGGTCTGAATGTGAGGGAAACAGTGAGATGTCTCTAACAGGTAATTCTTGCAAGTGCCTCCACACATGGAGAATTATAGTTAATAAATATGGGTTGTGTGTATTAAATTCTAATTGCAATTCATATATTGATGTCTAAATATAGTTTCAATTAATAGACTGAAATCTTTGCAAATAATATATACAATAAGTGTATACAAAATAGGCTATTCTGTTGCCCATTGCCCTAAAAATATTGAGCTAGGCTGTTTGCAGTAGAAAATTTATATATATATATATATATATATATAAACTTTTGATAAATATTTTGTGACTCTGCTAGGGTTTAATGCTGTTGCATAGTGGATATTGTTTCCAGGAAAAATCCAGAACCAAAGTGAGAAGAGTAAAATTATGCAGAGTAAACATGTTCCCAGTTATCCTCTGTCCCCACACCCGTTTATTTTATTTTATTTTTGCCTCTTAAAAGGCTATACTGGGGGTTTCAATTTTGAACCTTGCTAATGTAGTTGTCAGCACAATATGTTGGCTTAAGTGAAGGGCATGTGAAGAGAAGAGAGAGCTGGAAATCCAGGGGAGGTGGGAACTGGGAAAGGACTATTTCCTTTTATATCCAGTTCCCAGAGGAGCTCAGATTGCAGCCTTGCTTTAGCAATCGCTCAATCACGGTGACACAGTAAACAAACTGGCTGGTGCATGCACATAACTGTAACTGCATCTCTACAGTTACACCGACACCTTTCCTTAAGAAACTTCCAGAGAAGAAGAGAGTTGAAAAGTACTGAAAAAGCCACTCTTCTCTGGAAGAGTCTGTCTCTGGCAACTAAGTAGAGCCCCACTAATACTTAAAGTGCATCATAACAAAGAAATTACAAAGCTCTTACTAACCTTGCTTAACACAGAGCTTTTCAGCTTGAAACACTTTTATTGTAGACTTTTTTTAGACCCATTTTAACAACTCTATTTTTTTATGAAAAAAATACGATGTAAGGGATGAGAACAGCAATAAGGAACATACTGTTGGGTTGCTAATCTGTAGTCAAGCACAGATTATTTAAATGGATATATAAATTACCATCTACCTTGCACAGATTTACTCTTTTCTTACATTTGATCTTTGAAGGAGAATCATACCTGGCTATCTTTGTTCCCAATCAGCTGTCCTTAATGAAAGGCTGCAAGCATGATTGAAGTCACTCTCTACAGATTTTTAAGCTTGAGCCTCTGGACTAAGACCCCAATTCCCAAAAACACTTAGGCACATGCTTAAATCATTGCCGTCAATGAGACTATTCATGCTTAAAACTGCACGTTTCAGTGCTTTCCTGAATCAGAGCTATATTCACCTAGCTGGCAGCTGTAGCAGAATCCTTTCTTCTGTGGATAAGGCACTGAAATGAAAGGGATACATAACATGCCCTGAGCAGTGGATTACATATACTTACCATCCAGATGCACCAGTTTAAGCATTGCTAAGGAAGGTGATCGATGCCAGATGGACTTTATAAATGTTGCATTTATTGATCCCAATCTTCAGTCGTTAGCAGTATATGAATATTATGCTAGTGAAATGCCAACACAGTTTGGTTGACATTTGTTTGTTTGTTTGTGTGTTAGTTGAACCATTTTTACACACTTTTCTACAAGCACAACTTTAATTCTGCATTTCCTGGATTTTTAATCGTAGACAGGTGCGTTGTGTGCACATGTTTTTTTTTAACACCACCGTTCTCAAATGGTAATATATACTCAGACTATGATATGAGCATGCAACTTTAACTACTCCTTAACAAAATGTTTTGCTTGAGGGATTTTGTAAGAAGTCATATTGTTCTTATTGTAGTATTACTATAGAACAAGAGGGATGTAAAGTGCCCTTTTAATAAACTTTATATATATATATATATATATATATATATATATATATATATATAAGCATGAAACTCATCTCCTACAGAGGGATAGCACAAGGCACACACGTTACTTAAATCCCACTTAAGAATGGTACAAAATAAGGCTTGTCCTTCTGTGAATTTTATCAGTTCAGAATTTAAATTGTACTGGTATTACTGATGCAGCCTCCAGTTTGGCTATTTACTATTACTTCAAATGTTTATTGTTTTGAAACAGAATAAAAACATGATTGGCCCAAATGCAACTGGTGTAAGTCTGCATAACTCAATTGTTGTATGCATTGCATGTTGTTGTAGCTGTGTTGGTCCCGCGATATTAGAGAGACAAGTTGGGTGAGGTAATATCTTTTATTGGACTAACTTCTGTTGGTGAGAGAGACAAGCTTTCCAGCTGGACAGAGTTGAGCTCTTCCTCAGGTCTGGGAAAGATATCACAGCTTAAAACAAGGCTGAACAGATATGTGCAAACTACTTAGCTAACCTATTCTAAAGGACAAATCAAGGTGAAGTGGTGGTAACGGGTGCTAACTGCTTATGCTAAATACTTATGTTCACTCTTGTATTTAGCTGTGATATTTATCTTTCCCAAACCTGAGAGAGAGCTCTATGTAGCTCAAAAGTTTGTCACACCAACAGAAACTGATCCAATAAAAGATTTTACCGTGTCATCTGCCTTTTCCGTCTAGCTCAGTTGTTTTAAAAGTTATACTCATATGGATTTGTATTTGCAATACATTATTGATTTACTAAAATATTTTCCCAAAGTGATGCCATAGACCAGATCCTCAGCTGGTGAAAATTAAATTGATTGGATAGATTTTTCCCTTACCAAATCTTTACATATTTTAAATAACTTCTTTTATTATAGATTTCCTAATAAGAGCATTTAGTTTATGCAGAGCTATTCATTAAGAAAAATTGGAGATCAAGACTTAATTTTAGCATACAGATTTACCAGATGGTTGGCTTAAAGTCATAACAATTGAAGTCATTTCCTAACTATCTCTTAAAGTATTAAGATAATATATCAGCTTCCAGGATTTCTAAAGAAATACACTGCTGTATAATAAATCAGAAGAGGTATCATTCTTTAGGAGAGAGAATACCATAGCTCCTCCAATATTCCTTACTGCTGTTCATGGTTATGACACCTCAGAAATCTTTTTATGTCACTTTATAAACCCTTGTTATATCTGACCTTTTTATGTGCTCACCTGCCTTCTAAGAATCAATTTGTAATTATAAAAGGAGATGAATCAATGCACCTGGAAGTGCACCTTGTGTCTGCCACCATGCAGAGTGTTTGCAGGATTGGGCCCATATCTTGCATATTCTCAGTAAGTCCAATCATTTCCCTTCATAATAAGAGTGGCAGGGGGTGGGATTCCTCTCTCCAGATCTCCCTCATCCCACACAAAAAGGGGTTTGCCTCTGTGACCGGAATCCCCAGTGGGGGCCATCTGAGGTCACTCAATTAGGGTGAACTGCAAAGAATGGGGCTGACAATCCCCAAAGCTGGTGGATATTTCAATACTTAGATTTACCCAGCCAGCACAAAACAGTTTCCGTAATACCTCACTGGTTACCCAGAAACCAACAACACAGTTCCCTCAAATTAACCCAGCCTCAAGCCTCCATCCAGGTACCCAAGTCAAATATGATGAAGATTTCTGAAAATCTTATTTCATCATAGAAAAGAAAAGGTTCTACCAATTTCAAAGGATCGGACACATTACCTCCCAAATTAATGAATATTCCAGATCTTACTCAAATACCTGCTTACAATTTGTATTAACTAAACCAAAATTTATAAAAAAGAGAGAGTATAGTTAAAAGATCAATATATACACAGACATAAGCTCAGTTCTTGAGGTTCAGATACATAGAAGAGATGGTGAGCTTTGTAGTTGCAAAGAGTTTTGTCTATAGGTTATACTCCAATATTCAGGGTGTCTGCAGCTGAACTGGGACCTCATTTTTGCAACTCAAACCTCCTCTGATGAAGCTTAAGCAGATCTGAGATGTCAGGATTGGGACCCAATGGTTTTTTATACAGTTTTGCTTGACCACACAGTCCTGGGTAAACAATAGGTTTTTGATGTAACCTGTTTCCTAAGTGCTACCAGTAATTAGTTACACAAATCCATTCGGCAGTCTATTACAAACTTCAAAGAGACGTATAGGCAATGACATTATTTCACCCAAGATTAATCTAAATGTTAATGTTTCCTTTTGATCTCTGAATTAATAGTTATAGTGACAGACAGGAACTATCTGTTTACATAGCTAGCATCTAAGATACTCACAGTTAATATCACTGCTTAATTCTTTAACAATACAGGTTTGCATTTCAAAGTTCTAGCTTATCTAGTCTTGAGTGACCTTAATTGCCATTTCTAATAAGTCTCTCTACTGGGCCACTCTGGGTTAGTTAGCCTGCAAGATACTTAACCCTTTCCGGCCATGTGTGGCACTCTTGCAACGAATCTTATAGAATGTACCAGTGGTCACAATAATGATTTGCATGATTATATTTTAATTAGATAACATCACAGCCACCTGTTTGTGTAGCATTGTAAGGCTTATGTGGGTGTGACACTGTGTCTATAGACACTGTGTTACTTACTTTGGTAGTTGGCTGTCTTGTCAATTTCACAGCAGGAACCCTCTAATTGACAAGAAAGTCAGGCAGCTAGAGCCCAGCTTCCCTCCTCCCCTGCCCCTACTGCCCTGGAAATCTGGGTGGCTGGACCTTGCTCCCAGCTGGGAGTCCGGGAAGAAGCCCGAGGGGGTTCCCCTGCCTGGCTGGGTTGGGACCATTGACTGTCTTGTCAATTTCATGGCTGAGTTGTGAAATTGACAAGGCTGCCCAGCTCCTGGCTGGATGGGGGAGCCTGCTTTCATAAAATGTATTTTGTAAAATGTAAACAACATATTCAGGTTTTAAATTCTTGCTGACCCTGATAAAAATTGTGTGTTAATGTTTGGATTGGATAGTGTATATAGCCATCCAGTGTGTTGTTGTGAAGAAGGGGAGAGGAAAGAGAGGTCATTTAGCAGGCACCTAGCCAGCTGAGGGCAAGTGAAGGCCTGTGTATTTGAAGTATTGAGCCCTTAGACTTCAATTTTACAAAAACTCATCCGTTCAGCAGGATTGTGACTGAATACAGAATAACTGTATTCTTTTACTTTGAAATACATGCCAGAGCACTAGTATCTGGGAGGAATGGGGGTGGGTGAATTTGGCCATGTGTAGACTTGAACTCCTATTGCAAACAGAGAAACAGGATAGCACCTCTTACTATGCTGAGCCACAACAGAAGCAGCAATATAATAAACATAAATAATTCTGTCAGCTCATCAAGAACAGATTGTTTTTATAGTGTTAGATCAGAGAACTGCATCAACTTTATTTGCCAGCTTTAATGCTGCTCTAAACTTGCTGACCAGATACCCTCTGCTGCTACTGGACACTTATGGACAGTTGGTCAGTGGGTAAACTTCGGATGTCAAGGAAATAGGTGAAAATATTCTGCTCCACAACGGAAGAAACTACCACTAGTGGCTGGGATGCAGAAGCACCACTCATTCAAATGTGGGCCAGCTGCCCACCTGTGAGAGGAGCTGGACCAAAACAGTGATGCTGCGACCCCTTGCACCAGTGGTAGGTCAGAGTGCACAGAATAGGGAGCCATGCCCAGCTAGCCCCATGAACTAGAAGTCACTTCAACTGGGGCAGGTGGTCTGGGGGGTCAAAGTGAGACAGTCCTATGAAACCTATGACTGTTGGGAGCTATGTGTGAGATCTGATCCTGCGGGCCCCACCTCAGGTTCCCCTTCAGATTGATCTATACAGAACTTTCATGGAGCCCACCTCTGGCACAAAGAGAATGCGCCCTGTATGGCTGATTTATCTGTACCATCCACTCACCCACACAAGGGTGAGGGAGATTTCAGTAATGTACATGAGCACCTTGTATGGGCCCTCCACAAGGACATAAATTTCACCATTTGAGTGCATAGAAGAGCAGTGTCTGAACAGAGCATGAGCATGATGATTTCATCATATCCCCCTTAATGTATTTTTCTTCTTTCCACCCCACATCCCCATCTCCCACTTTCTAACTCACCAAGCCCCCATCTCACACCCCTTCCCCCTCAGGCACCTCCTGAATGGAGAGGAGGACACCAGGGACCCAACAGTTGAACAACTCACAGTCCAATCCCCTCCAAGGGACTGGTGGAAAGGAGCTGTTGTTCCATCAATGATTATCCATTCCCTGTCCCTACTGAAATGCAAGAGTGGGAAAGAGGTGGAGTCAGGCTTGCACTGGTGATGGAGGGGGATTGTTTACCTTAATCTGTACAGATGACAGCAAGAAGGCCATGCTATGTGTGAGCAGCATTTATTATTATTATTTATTACTGTATTTTGGCATTTACTACTGGCACTCAAAATAATAGGTGCAGTAGGGTTGCAAAATATCATCTCAGGACTCAAATAATTTCACAGTCACTGCTTAAGAAGCCTCTCCACAGAGATAAGTGTTATCACTAAAGCCCTCCTTCATTTGTGGCACCTTATAGACTAACAGATGTTTTGGAGCATGAGCTTTCATGGGTGAATACCCACTTCGTCAATGCATCATGCATCTGACGAAGTGGATATTCACCCACGAAAGCTCATGCTCCAAAACGTCTGTTAGTCTATAAGGTGCCACAGGACCCTTTGCTGCTTTTACAGATCCAGACTAACACGGCTACCCCTCTGATCCTTCATTTGTGATTGTCATAAACAGATAGTTAAGGGTTAATGCCTCTTTTACCTATAAAGGGTTAAGAAGTTCACCTCGCCTAGCTGGCACCTGACCAGAGGAACCAATGGAGGAGCAAGATATTTCAAAAGGAAGGAGGGAAGTTTTCCTTTGTTTAGATTTTCAGTTTCAGCTGGAGTGAAAAAGATCAAGGAACCAGTCTCTTATCAGAGTAGTAAGTTTTAGAAAGGGATAAATACGTTTGTTTATTTTCTTTGTAACTTGTCTTGGTACCATTAAGGGAATTATCAAATTGGGTATTTGGGTATTTTTTGTGTGTAACTAAATTTGTGCCCAGGGGAACATCCTCTGTGTTTTGAATCTGTTGTCTGTGAGAGTAGCTGGTATGGTAATCTCTCCCAGAGGGTTTTCTTTTACCTTTTTCTTTTCTTTAATTAAAAGCCTTTTTCTTAATACCTGATTGATTTTCCTTGTTTTTAGATCCAAGGGGGTTGGATCTGGATCCACTAGGAGTTGGTGGGAGAAAGGAAGGGGGATGGTTAATTTCTCCTTGTTTTAAGATCCAAAGGGTTTGGATCTGAGTTCACCAGGGAATTGGTGAAGTCCCTCAAGACTACCCAGGGAAAAAAGTAGTACTTAGGGGTGGTGGCAGGGATACCAGATCTAAGCTTGTAATTAAGCTTAGAAGTGTCCATGCAGGTCCCCACGTCTGTACCCTAAAGTTCAGAGTGGGGAAGGAACCTTGACAGTGATATTGCAGAAATTGGGGATCCTGCAATATTCGTCTTCCTCTGCAATTTTGATTTTAATTAGCCTACTTTGTACAGTCACAATTTTGCATACATTTTGAGTATGCGATTAGTACTGCACTAACATTCAATGCCTGTAAAACGTAAAAGGCTAAAGTGACTGGACTCAGTTTCTACAGCAGTTACGTTAAGACATTTAGTCTTTTGAATTTTACATTGTACCAGTCACTTTAAAAAAAATGAATGTAATATAGTTGCAGCAAAATGTCTGGTTATCAAAAAAATTAGCAGGCATAATGTAATACTTAAGGGTTTATATCACTCCAGAATATTTTTTTAAACAAATAGGTCGACTCTGGCTTTTCCAAATTGCTGCTATTAATTAAAGTCCATTATTACGTTTCTGTGATTCTTCCATGTCTTGTCCTCAATTCACCCACAATTATTTGAAGATCATCCTGGGATTCAAGTAGGGCCTTAGTGATTTTATAGCTGAGGCACAGAGCTGCTAAAGGTTACATGGGCAGGGATTGTTATTTTATCTAGGTACCCAATGCCTAGGACAATGGGGGCCTTGATTGTGGTGGCTAATGTTACTGCAATGCAAACAATAGATAGTAGATCTGGGGCAGAGATGAGAACAGAACTCCTATTTCCATATTTTGTTCACCAGTACAGTATAAGATGTTCTGATACTTTATATGCTTTCAGTCCCATGTATTGATACTAAAACAGAGGCCAAGGTTTTTATTCAAAACTGTTTTGAACACATTTACAATAGACTTTTATTGATGCTGCCTCTGACCTGAGATAACATTAATGTGAGTCACCCCTTTTACAACTATCTGTAAATAAATAACACATAATACAGTATTGACAGCCCCAGGCATTCAAAAATCATGAGTCAGACCCTGCCCCTGCCCTCAACTAAGTACAACACTGGCTTAAGAATCACCAGAGATTAAAAAGTGATAAACATTGAGGTCTTTCCCCCCTCTCTGATTTCCTTTTTTAAATGTCTCTGTATTTGTTTTATACTCTGTCCTAATATTGTTTGAGCTGAATGTTCTATCCCACTATACCTATGTGACTCTGAAATTAGACAAACCTTGCTTACCCATGTCTAATACTTAAAGCCATAAACTAGGCAATGCTGGGTTGCAGTTCAACTGTCGTTCCTCCTCCCTCAGCTCTTGGAGCACTAGGTGATGTTGTGCCCTGTGTACCATATATGCTTAAATTCCTGTGCACAATGAGATGGGCTAATGCTGGAATTAGAGCTGTTAACACTGTGTTTACTGGCTTTTGTAGCATTAGGTATAAGCATTAGTATTGTTTGAATGTCTATTTTGTGTATGATTTATACAGATGTTCTCTTATTAATTTCTTCTGATGAGATGCCCTTGTGAGTGCCCAAGGCAACCCGTCCTGTCATCAGAGAGTTTCCTTAAAAGAACTGTGCAGTTAAATGGCCTTTTAAAAAATGTTTCCCTTTTGAAAACAGAACCAAACAACTTCTTAGACCTGGTCTACACTACACGGTTAGGTTGACACAAGGCAGCTTTTATTAATCTAACTGTGGATGTGTCTACATTTAAATTTTGCTCCCATCGACATAACTGTCCCACTAGGCTGACGTAATAACTCCACCTCCCTGAGCAGCATAGAGGCAAGGTCAATGCAGTTAGGTCAATGCCGTGTCAGTGTAGACATTGTGTTACTTATGTTGGTTGTTACTGGCTTCCGGGAGTTGTTCCACAATGCCCCACCCTGACTGGTCTGGTTACTGTTGTGAACTCTGCTGCCCAGGGGCCAGGTGGAAAGGCAGCCACTGCTCCCCTTTAAAGCCCTGCAAATTTTTGAAATTCCTTTTCCCAGTTGTCTGGCTTAGCAAACACACCTAGCAACTCTCCATTGTTGTGTGCAACTGCCCAGCTGACCATGCTGGCTCCATGCTGCAGATGCACTCCTGCCTGGAGTACCCAATGGGTGTTAAATCTCCTGGTTCTGTGGTGAGAAGAGGTTGTGCAAGCAGAGCTCTAATCCAGCTGTAGAAATGTCAACATGTATGAGCAGATAGGGCAGAGGATGCAGGAAAAGGGCTTCAACAGGGACAAACAGCAGTGGTGTGTGAAAGCCAAGGAGCTGTGGTAGGCCTACCAGAAGGCCAGCCAGGCCAACAATTGATCTGGTGAGGAGCCGCAGACCTGTCGCTTTTACAAAGAGCTGCATGCCATCCTCGGCAGAGAACCCACTCCCACCCCTAAGAGCCCTGTGGATACTTCAGAGGAACCTGAGTCACAGGCCCCCACTGTGGACAGCGAGGAGGAGGAGGGAGAGTGTGGACGAGCCTGATGCAAGGGAGGGAACCCCTGGTAAGCGACTGTTTGCTTTGAAATTGCAGGGATGGAAACCCCAAAGTAGCAGGACATATCTGTTGATTTGCTGTTTTGTACTTGTGCTAGGAGAGGTAGTGAAACAGCCAGGAGAGGTAAGTTGATCTCTGCTTTTCATTCCCCTCTAGTTAGGCAGAGGGGCCACATGGAGCAGTTTCTTTGTGTGTCCCACGAATCCTCTGTAGAGCTCTTGATGTAACTCTCATGGAGGTATTTTGCAATCCTCTGCTGAAGGTTTCTAGGGAGGGCTGCCTTATTTCTGCTGCTGTGGTAGTATACTTTCCCATGCCACTCAGCCATTACTTCATCCGGCACCATTACAGTACACAGGCTAGCAGCGGATGGGCCTGGGTGGCACTGGGACGCCAACACCAGCTGTGCTCTCTCTGTCTCTGTTACCCTCATGAGTGAGAGATCCGCTAAAATTGCCACTGCCTGTGGAAAACGGTGTGAGTATTCAGTTCCATTGCCCTATACACATAGACTCATGCCTGTGAGCTATCCCCAACTATCCTTCATTTCCCCAACCTCTCCGCCCGACCTCCTGCTCCCCAGGCTCACCGTGGCTCATGGTGTGACTGGCGTTGTTCTGTATCAATCCCAAGAAGAAGTGAGAATGTAGTGCTTACAACTTGTGTGGCTTGAGGGGAGTGAGTTCAGTAGCCTAAGTTTCAATTTCTGTTGTGAATACACTGATAATGGTACATCTGTGTGTTGTATCTTCAGCTGCTGGTATTGTGGCCTTGAGGGTCTCTTCCTCCACACTTGTGGAATATCTGAACCAGATAAGGAGGAGAAAGAAGAGGACTTGGAATGATATGGTCCAGGAGATAAAATAATAAAATAAAAAAATATAATTGGAGATATACCAATCTGCTAGATCTAGAAGGGACCTTGAAAGGTCATCAAGTCCAGTCCCCTGCCTTCACTAGCAGGACCAAGTACTGATTTTTGCTCCAAATCCCTAAGTGGTCCCCTCAAGGATTGAACTCACAACCCTGGGTTTAGCAGGCTAATGCTCAAACCACTGAGCTATCACTCCCCCCAAGCCTGTGCTGCATTAGATAATGAGCCCAGGGCCTTGATGATGACCCTTGCAGACAGCATGGAGAAGGAAAGAGTAGAAAGGAGAAAAGTCTGGGAGCTCAAGAAGAATAAGGAGAGGGAGGTGCATCAGATATAATGGGGCTTCTGAGGCAGCAAAAAGAGATGCTGTAGACTCTGGTAGATGTGGAGGTCCAAGAATCCCATGCTCACCTCCTTCTCCAGCCCATAGACAACTCAATATCGGGACCTCCTGACACCCCCCCACCCCAACATTCCACATGGTGTCAGTGCCGTGCACTAGCTCTACCACTTCAACCTGGGGGACATTAAAGACAATCACAGTTCCACACACACTGATCTTTGAAAGACACGGCTGTTGTGTGTGTACCTGAAATGGAAATGACTGTTCTTCCCCTTCATAAGTTCTGTTCACTTAATTTATTAAGTTCTAAATGTGTTTTTTTTTTATTTTCCTGATTACACTGCTCTACAGCCAAAATGCTTCTGAAATAAATGTAGTTCAACTTTACTAATTCTGGGTCACTGAGAATGAAAATGATGCTTAAAATTGTTGACTGGCTCTAGTTTTCAAGATCTGCTGTTGGGTCAATATATACGACCCTTGACTTGGGAATGGCGGAGGATAAATGAGTTATAAAGGGAAGGGATCTCAGTTTAAACCAGAAATGACTAAAATACATCTTTGAGTGGATCTATGAATAAATCTATGATTGGGTTTGGACAGTACTTGCTTTTTAGGCAAAACAATGAATGATGCAATCTGAAGCTGGTATTGCATCATACATGATATGAATTGCACCATGTTATTCCTAAAAGTCATGGATGATGCAATCATAACGAAGCTTACATCACTCTGCTGAACAAATTGTCCTATATCAACTCTAGAAATCATACAGTGTCGTGCTCTCTTATTTGTCAGTGTTTGATTTTGCAAAGGGACACATTTCTGTTTAGCCAAAGTGAGCAGAGATGCCTTGTACATGTGTGAACAGTGCAGATAACTTCTGCTATGTTTGCAGTGAAGTGACTTTTGCATCACAAAAGCGCAGTCTAACCACTATGGTTAAGAAAACCTATCATCTTTCTTTTGGCTGCAAAATTGGAGATCAGGACAAGAGGTGGGCCCCACACATATGCTGCAACACTTGTGCAACAAATCTTGGCCAGTGGTTGAACAGGAAAAGGAAATCTATGCCTTTTGCAGTGCCAATGAGTCGGAGAGAGCCAACAGATCATACCAGCAATTGTTACTTCTGCATGGTGCCTCCAGTTGGGAAAGGTGCGTCAAAGAAGAAAAAGTGGACTGTGCATTATCCAAACATTCCATCAGCTATATGCCCAGTACCCCACGGAGAAGGACTGCCAGTTCCTGATGCACCAGAATCATTCTCATTTGAGTTAGATGAGGAAGAGGATGAAACTTCTGGTCCTGAACCATCAATGTCACAGGACCCACATTTTCTCCCATCCTTCTCCTCTGAATCACACCTTATAACACAAGGTGAACTGAATGACCTTGTCAGGGATTTGGAACTACCCAAGAGTAAGGCAGAGCTGTTGGGCTCCAGACTACAGCAGTGGAATCTCCTGGCAGGCTATCAGGGCAAATGGAGCCCATCAATGCTTGCAGACTATTGCTGGACAGTGACAAGAGATGCTCCATTTAATGAATACAAGAGACAAGTCAAGAAGCGCCAAGTAGACACTGAATAGGACTAAACTATGTACAGAATAGTTTTTTGCCTTTTGTTTCATAATAAATTTTATTTATATAACCCTTTTGCTGATTTTTAAAGTGTTCCATAAACAGGACAGGTGAAATATTATCATGTAAAGCAACCATAAACACATGAAAAGACCTAAGTTTACAATTTGTGATTAAAACTCTACTATCTACACAATATACATAGACATAAAATGTAAAAACTTAAATATCTTCGAAACAGTAGCCAATCAGTTGTTTTAATTGTCATATTTGAATTCAGCACATCAAAATATGTAATAAATATCACATTTTATCCCTGAAGCAGACGACTTCTCAAAAATTGTAGACCAATGTTACGGAATAAAATTCTATCTTTTTGGAACATAATTAATTTTTATTAGTTCGCAACGTATGCTGGCAGGTGCTGAGGGGGCCTGATACCCACCAATTCCTGCTATTTCATTTTGTCACAGATCCCATAACATTATTCACAGACAATATTAATAGGTACGTTGGCAATGCTGTATTCCTACACACACAGCACTCACTGCAAGGTTCATATCAGGCTGCAAAAGAGCAAGGCCAGGTAGAGCACACTACAGCAAGACACACTACTGTGGATCACTGTTAAAATGTCGTTCAAGGCCTCACTGAACCATACAGCTCTGTGTTGAACTCTTCTTATAGCCCTTGTATCTGGCTGTTCATATTCACCAGACAGCAGTTCTGCCACCCTGGCAGAAACTTCCCCCCCTGTTGCTTCACAGATATTATGCAGGTCACAGCAGGAAGCTATAACCATTGGGATATTTTTTTCTGCTGAGGGCCAATCTCGTAAGTAGACAACGCCAGCGACTGTTCAAATGACCAAAGGCGAATTCAACTGTCTGCACTTGCAGAGCTTGTAATTGAAACATTCCTTGGTGCTGTTGAGATGACAGGTGTATGGCTTCATGAGCCAGGGGAGTAAGGGCTAGGCTAGGTCTCGGAGGATCACCATTGGTATTCTAACATTCTTTCCCAGCCAGCAGATTACCATTGGGAAAGTCCCTGCTTGCAGCTTTCTGAACAGTCCTGTGTTCTTAAAGATGCGTATGTCATGCACCTTCCCTGACCAGCCCACACTGATGTTGGTAAAACATCCCTGGTGATCCACCAGCGCTTGTATTACCATAGAAAAGTAACTCTTTCTGTTGTACTCTGTGGCAAGGTGGTCTGGTGCTAAAATAGAGATAAGCGTGCCATTTATTGCCCCACCGCAGTTTAAGAACCCCATTGCTGCAAAACCCTTCATTATGTCTGGCACACTGCCCAGAGTCACAGTCCTGTATAGCAGCAGGTGATTAATGGCCCTGTACACTTACATCACAATAGCCCCTGCAGTGGATTTCCCAACTCCAAATTGATTTCTGACTGATCAGCAGTAATCTGGCATTGCAAGTTTCCATAGTGCAATCGCCATCCACTTCTCAATTATAAATATAGTTCTCATTTTGGCGTCCCTGTGCTGGAGGGCTCAGGCATAGATGAATCATGGGGCGGGTACGGGGGGTCAAGTTCCCCCCCTGTTTCTGCTTGGCCTGCCAGGAGTGAGGGAGAGAGGCTCTGTCCTTGTGCTGTGCCTACTCTTCAGCACACTAGGCCTCTGTCCTGGCAGCGAAGCTAAGGTGGGGAGCAGAGGGGGTGGGACCAATCACTTTTCACACCGGCCACTCTGGGTTCCTGTTCTGTGCAGCACGGAGGCTGCCTGCCAGATCCTGGCTGGGGAGGTGGTGGCCGTTCCCCTCCGCCCGGGCCTGACTGCCGGGGACAGGGACTGAGTGAGCTGGAGTCCCCTCTTCCACCTGGCACAATTCCAGCTCCCTCAGCCTCTCTCCTCAGCAGTTGGGCCCCCAGGGGTGGGGGAGTGGCCTGCTGCCGCCTCTCCAGCCAGGTGGTCTCTCGGGCAGCCGCTGTGCTGCACAGAACAGTGACTTGGAGCTGCCAGCTTCAGCCGGACAGCCAGGGACAGGGGTTGAACATGCCACGAGGGGGCTAGGGGGGGAAGAAGGACAAAGCCCTCCCTCCTCCACCGGTAACTCTGGTGGGGTGGGGCGGTCGCTGGGCTGAGGAGACACGTGGGGTGGTCATGTGTCATCTCCTTTAGATTGTGCCCCCCCCCTGTGTTGGAAGGCATGAGTCGTTTGGTGAGTTTGGCACACTGATCCAGGAATATGGCCGTGTGCATCCAAAAGTTCTGCAGCCTCTGCTCATCATCCCAAACCTGCATGACAGTGAGATCCCATGAGGCAGTGCTAGGGCCCAGAACTGGCACTCCAATGTCTACATTTGATCTGTGAATGCCTTCAACAGCCTTTAATTGTTTTTTTTCTGTGTCCCATAGCAATCTAACCTCCAAGGAATTGTCATGTTATCCATGACATCTCTTACAGCTCTGCAAATACTGCAAGATCAGATGGTCTGTGGTCACTACGCTCATCACAATAATGCAGAGCTGTGCAGGATCCATGCTTCTGCCAGAGATGATGGACAGCAAGGAGAGATGAGAGAGTTGGGATTTTGAAAAGAGTCATGAAATATTATGAGATGCAGACAAAATTATGGGATGGAGCACATTGCACTATGGGAAGTTGAACCCATGCTCCCAATCACTCCTGCATGACTCTTTTTGGCCCCAGGAAGCATTGCAAAAACTTCCCAAAACATGCTGCGCTGGATTGTGATGAGTTGCATAGTAGGATAGCTACCTATGGTCAGAGGTGAAAGTAAGCTGGTACGGCTTACCGGCAAGAGCCAGTACGCCGTTCCGGACTGCACCGACTTCTGCAGCAGGGATTTACTCCTTGTGGCTGCGGGTAGCCCAGAGCCCTTTAAATCCCACCAGCAGCTCGGCACCTGGGCTGGGGCCGGGATTTAAAGGGCTTGGATCTCCCCGCTGCTGCAGGGAGCCCAGATCCCTTTAAATCCCCCCCCGGCAGCTCCAGCGGCTGGGTTGGGGCTGGGATTCAAAGGGCTCGGAGCTCCGGGAAGCTCCGAGCTCTTTGAATCCCGGCCCCAGCCCAGTGACCGGAGCTGTGGGGGGGATTTAAAGGGCTCAGGGCTCCGAGGCAGCTGGAGCCCTGAGCCCTTTAATTTGCCTGGGAGCCCCGGGTTGATTTAAAGGCCCTGGGGCTCCCAGCCACAGCCTGTGTCCCAGGGCCTTTAAATCTTGAGAGGCCACGCCTCTTCCGGTTGAGGCCATGCCCCCTCAGGACTCCGGCAGTACCGGTAAGTCCTATAAGTTGCTTTCACCCCTGCCTATGGTGCACTGTACTCTGCATTGATACAAGCGCTCCTGGTCAGGATGCACACTGCCAACACAAGGAGCATAGTGTGGACACTCACAAGAGATGTAGTAACTGTGGTGGCTCTTTGCCTGTATAACTTAAGTCAACATTATTTTGGAGTGTACACATGGCCCTAGACTGATCAATTGCATATTCACTTGCATGTTTTAAACATGTGGTATTAGTGTTTCCATCCCAAGTTGTCTGTTTTAGCTCTTTTTGCAAAGCTAAGTTTTTGTCCCAGAATTCTACATGTTGTCATTTTATTTCTGTCTTTGTAGAAGTAAGCACAGAGCGGTTTTCATTATTAGTTTTAACAATAACGCTAATGAAAATGAGTCCTTTAATAAAATGTTCTGACCATCTTCTTCTTTTCCAACTTTTCAGGCTGATTAGATTATAGACACAGAGTAGTAGATTAATTTGCCGCCTTATTTCTTGTCTCATTGCTAAAATCTGAGTGACATAGGTGTCATTGTGGGTTTCAATATTCAAATGTTTCACTTCTGCAAATCAGCTTTCAAATCATCTTATGAGTCACAAGCAAAAATTACCTTGGTGGGATCATTCTAGTAACCATTTTGATATGTCATTAAATTACCACATGGTTTAGCATAAGTGACAGTAAGACAGACCCAGGTCTGGAACACTGTTGTTGCTGGTCACAGATTAGGTGCATGTGATTTGCAGAACTCTGTGAGGAAGCATGCATGGTGCTTAAGCTCAAACTCATGCCATTAGTCCCTTAATAGTGCAGGTCTTTCACCAAATGAACAGAAAATAATCAACATCAGAATTATAGCTGCAAACTAACGGCATATGCTGCAGGATTGGTTTCTGGGTTCCAATTGCTCAGAACATTAGAATCAAAATGTACAAGTGACATGTTTAAATTTTATCTGATACACAAACAGAAGTTATGTCCTAACATTGTGTATACAATGCTTCTTGATGTTCCTGTAAAACTGCAAAGTGCAGATTGAGTGGGAAAACTTTCCAATACAGGAATTAAGGAAACATTTTTCATCAAGTATCCTCATTTGTACCTGTGGCCTAGGTGTTAAGGGGCAGGCCCAAAAGAAAAGATTCTTGGCAGAATAAAATTTCATAAGTAAAGACTAGCTTAAATGTAGCTGTTCTATATTGGATGAAGCATCCAGTTTGATATAGCTGTATTGGTTTTTAGCTTACATGAAAATAACAATTCTTCTTTTTTCCTCCCCTCTTCTAACTAGATTAAGAAGAAACAGCAAGAAGTAGTGGGCTTCTTAGAGGCCAACAAGATTGACTTTAAGCAAATGGACATAGCTGGTGATGAGGACAACAGGAAATGGATGAGAGAGAACGTACCAGGTGAAAAGAAACCACAAAATGGAATCCCCCTCCCTCCACAGATCTTCAATGAGGAGCAGTACTGTGGGGTGAGAAGTTATTTGACATTTTTGTAACTTTGCAGACATTCTTCCTTCAGGACATTTCACAAGTGCCCTAAATTCTACCGCTCTTCAAATTATCTGAGATTCTCTTTTGAGTTAATAGATTTAGGAGATGTTTCTTAAGTCCTGAAGAGAAAATAGAGGGCCTGATTGTCCCCTTTCACAGAGACACCTACAAGGAGGGAAAACTTATTAGGAAAACTCTGCTTGGTAATCTGCATGGAGTTTCCTAACTATCCTCTGCAGAGACAGTGGCTTGTGGGTTCAGTGAAGTGCATGGAGTGTCAGCCTGCCTCTCTTACAGAGCTCCCTGGAAATCATGTGTTCCCTCCCACTTCACCACAGCCCCTGATATAGCATAGCTTATTCATGAGCTGTTCTTCTATTGCTTCCCTGCCCACACTCTACTTCTGCCCTATCTTGAGAGGGCTAATGGATGCTGAACGAGTGATACTGCAACTTCCACTGGATAGTCAGGAGGCAAGGTCCTATAGAGCAACTGTCCCTTTTTCCAGCCTTGGTGTCCAGCTCTGCATCCTTTCGGTTAGCTGAGTTTTCTTGTTGCATAATTAGATTGAACTCCCTTATATATTATTCTAGACAGAGCCCTACATCTTTTCCCTGTTTTATTGTTCAGTATTAAATTCATCTTGTAATGCCAGGTTCATCATCAGACATTTTTCCAGAACATGAAGGTCACATCTGGAAACAATAACAGCAGAGGTGTCACATGCGGAATAGAAAACAATAAAACCCAAGGGCGCGTAGCCAGATATGGAGGGACAGAGGTTGCTGAGCCTGCAAAACCGCAAGAGCTGCTGCCCAAAAGTGAATCTTTAATTTGTCCAGTCAACCAGGCCCATAGGTCCTTTAGTTCTGTGCCCATACTGATTTCAGTCAGCTTCTTCATAGCACCATTTAGTCACCATTAGAGCTTGGTTAGCTACTTACAGCACATAGGTCATCCCTTTGACCCTTGTTTGAGCATTATCCATGAACAGATTTTGATTTTATTTATTACAGACTTGCTCATCATTTAAAATTGTTAAACAAAATAGTCAGGAAATCTATTCCTCATTCATGTCATGACTGGTCTGACGTGGGACCGTGACTTAGTTACATGGGCCCAGATCCTCAAGGGTATTTAGGCACCTAATTCCCATTGAAATGCCTGGGCGTTGGGTGCCTAAAAACCTTTGAAGATCTGGGCCCAGCTGTTATCCTGTCTGCTCCCTGACTTGATGACAAGCATTCTTAAACAGGAGAAAAAGGTGTTCAGAACCTGAGATAGATAGATGGTTCCGACACAAAAAGGCATTTCCTCAAGTATCCAAGAGAACTTCACTGTCTAGGAACATTCTTGCAGCTTAAGATGTTACTTGTAAAAATGTCGTGAGACATGAATGAAAAGGGATGTGAACATTATCAAAGTGAATCTGTGGTTTTCATCCAAATAAGTGCTCATAAATACTTTTTTTCCCCCCGCATATTAACCCAGATCTAGGAACCATTCTGTTATCGCTCAAACCCCAATGAGATTAAATAGAAACCACAGCTCACATAAGGCTAGATTTTCAAAGCTCAGAGCCTGATTTTTCAAGTGGTCGGCACTCACCAGGTAGAGTTTCAAGAGAGCTCAACTCCCGTTTAGGCACCTAGATAAGGGCCGGATTTTCAAAAGAAAATCTGGTCTCCAGTGTTTGATGTGTATCTTCTGCCATTGTAAAATCACACTGACAGGGATGCTCTGTTATGGGTGGAGGACACTAACAACTAATTCCTGTGCCTTTGACTTGGTCCTGACCAATGTAAAACAGCAATACATATGCCAACAAACTTAAACAAAGTCTTTGTTTAAGTTTGTTAGGATGGCCGGCTTTAGGCTGATTTGCCCAATTCCCAGGAATTGGGCCCTGCGCCTTAGACACTTTTTTTTTTTTTTTAAACTTAGCCAGGGTCCCTGGCTGCGATCTGCTCAGGGGTCTTCCGTGGTCCCGCTCCCTTGAGCGAAGCGCAGGCGGGAGCGCGGCCAGCCCCGTGGCCCTGGCTGGAGCCCCGGCTGGAGCGCAGCAAGCCCCGTGGCCCCACTCTCCTGGCTGGAGTCCCGGCCAGAGCGCGGCAAGTCCCGCTTTCCCGGCTGGAGCTCTGGCCAGAGTGCGGCAAGCCTCGTGGCCCTGCTTTCCCAGCTGGAGCTCCGGGCCTTTAAATAGCCTCCAGAGCCCTGGGGTAGTGAGGGGCTCTGGGGGCTATTTAAAGGGTCAGGGCTCCAGCTGCCTGCCTCTGCCACCCCAGTCCTTTAAATAGCCGCCAGAGCCCCGCTACCCCCATGCATTCCCCAGGGCTCCTGAGGCTATTTAAAAGGTCCAGAGTGGGGTAGAAGCTGGGAAGCCCCGGACCCTTTAAATAGCCCCAAAAGCCCTGGGATAGCAGGGAGCTTGGGGGCTATTTAAAGGGCTGGGGCTCCAGCTGCTTCTGCTGCACCCCCTGCCCTGCCCACACCAGCCCCGCTCCCCCTGCCTGCAGCCAGCTCTGCACCCCGTGCCCACAGCCAGTCCTTGTCAAACCCCCTGCCGTGTCTCCAGTCAACCCCTGCCACACACCCCTGTGGCTCTGCCCAAAGCCAGCCAGCCCCACACACACTGCTGCCCGCACCAGCCCTGCACACCCTGCCCTGTCTCCAGCCAACCCCTGCTGCACCCCCCTGCCTGAAGCCAGCCAGTCTCACACTCCTCTGTCTGCAGCCCTGCCAACCCCTGCTGCATCCCCCCGCGGCCCTGCCTGAAGCCAGCCTGCCCCACACACCCCCTATCTCCAACCAGCCTCACACCCCTTGCCCTGCCTGCAGCCAGACCCTACCTCCAGCCAGCCCCATGTCCACTTGTGCCCTGCAGTTCCCAGGCAGTAACCCTGCACACCTGCTTCAATGAGGGGGGCAGGGAGCAGCTGGAACCCACACATGTGAAATGGCAGTCATTAATAACCAATCAACAGCATATATGATGCAATGTACATAATATATAATTTTATTATTTATATAGTTATGGAAGGTAAATAACACAAGAAGGAAATGAAAGGCTTTTTTTTCCACCTTTTTTTTTAAGTCATCCCTGCCAGGGCCCCGCCGAAAATGTTTGAATTGGGCCCTGCACTTCCTAAAGCCGGCCCTGTTTGTTAGCATATGTATTGTGCTGTTAAGCATGAATGCCCTACCTGCGTTTTCCCGGCTGCAGCAGTGGGGAAAGGAACAGAGCACAGCCCCACCCCTCCAGCCATGTCTTCCGACGGGGCTACACAGCTCCATGGGGGCCCTCTGGCAGCCCCTAGTCTTTTCAGTACCCCTTACCAACTAGAAATCTCTTGCAGGTATGGGGTACCACTGTACTTGCACTCCTGATCGCCAGCTAGGCTATCCAGCCCTCCTAGGGACCCACCAATCACTCTGGGTAGTGGCAGAGGTCCCCACACCTGGAGGTCCCACCCACACTGGAGCACTTCCAGGCTGCAAAAGACATCATGTCTTTGCTGGTGCCACCAATGCCGCATCAAGACGTAGTTGTCTCTAGAGGGAAGCCAGCACTGGGGTCTGTGTAATGGTCTCCATCTGTGTGGCATTGCTCCCTGGCATGACAGCAGTCAGTGTTGAAGCATCAGTCTCCAGGGACGTGCTTCTGACCTGCCCACGCTGACCAGAGTTCAGGGCACTATTCGCTAGATTCTTGGTACTAGTGCCCCGAGGCATGGCATCACTCATCCTATGTTCAGTGCAGATCCGTAGCATGCCACCAGTCTCTGGAATCATGACACCATTTGACAGAGCGGAGGCATTGCTCCTTGGGGGAATGAAGTCCACCGGAACCACAATGCCGATCTCCGGGACTATGAGACTGGTTCCCGGAGCCGAGATGCAGATCACTGGACTCATGGCACCGCTCTCTGGGGTCCCAGAGCTCTAGGTGTCAATCACTGGTGTACCATCACCAATCTGTCGAACTCCACCACTGGTCCTTGGACAGATGGCACCAGGACCCGGAACCGCAGTACCTGTCCCTCAGCTGCAGTGGCCAGGATAGCAGGCATGGAGGTATAATGGATGCAGCATTGGCACTGCAGTGGTCTCTATGGCAGGAACTTTCCTCCTCGGGTTTGGAAGCTAAGGAGATAGTGGGTCCCTCGGGCCAGCCACACCCAACCAGATTTTGGGGGGCTCCTCCAGGGCCACCTACTGGAGCATGGCTGCAGGGCCAATGGCCTGTCCAGTGGCACTTTTGGAACCCATGGGGGTTCCCCAGGCATGGGAGACTCAAGATGCAGCACTCAGTGTCAGGGGCATCAGAAAGGAAGTTGGTGACAGTCTTCTGCTCTCCCCTGGAATCAGAAGAGGGGTCTGAGCAAGAGGCCCAGGAGCATCCTCTGGCTTCAGTGGAGACCACCCATGTGGGGGATGCTGAGCCAGTCCCTCTCCCCGCCCTCACCTCCTCGTAATCCTCACCCAACGAGGCAGTGGCGGGACTGTCCCATACAGTGTCATAGGACGATGCCAAGGCACACCAGGAACTGCTAAAGAGGGTGGCAGCAGACCTAGGATTGGAAACAGAGGAGTTGGCGGAACCCTCTGACACCTTATTTGACATTCTGGCCATGGTAGCCCCATCTCAGATGGCGCTCCTGGTACACAAAGGGGCAGTAAAGCTGGTAAAAGCCCTATGGCAGACCCCCTCCTCTCTTCCACCCATTTCCAAGTGGGTAGAGACGAAGTGTTTTGTCCCTGTGAAAGGATTTGAATATATGTATTCCCACGCGTCCCTGAACTCTTTAGTGGTCCCTGCAGCCAATGAGATGGACAGGCAGAGGAAACCCAGCTCAGCTCCCAAGAACAAGAATGGCAAGAGGCTGGATGTATTTGGCAGAAAAATGTATTCATCCGCCAGCCTCCAGTTATGAGTGGCAAACCATCAGGCCTTACTCGGGAGGTATGATGTCAGTTTGTGGCAGTCTGTGGCCAAGTTTGCGGATTCGCTGCTGGAGGACTCCAGACAAGAGTTCCTGGCCATTTTAGATGAAGGGAGAAAGATGACTAGGGATTCCCTTCAGGTGCCTCCGATGTGGCAGACTCAGCTGCCAGGTCCATCGCACTGGCCCTGTCAATGACGTGAGCATCGTGGCTGATATCTTCCAGGCTATCGATGGAGACGTGACAATCAATCCAGGACCTCCCCTTCCATGGCATAGCCCTGTTTGCAGAACAAACAGACAGAAGATTACATGGATTTAAGGACTCTAATGCTACTCTATGTTCCCTGGGTCTCTATACACCGACCTCCACTAGGAAGAGGTTCAGACCACAGCAACCTCAAAGACCGGAGCCCTACCACAGGAAGGGCAAGGGCTATAAGTGCTGTCAAGGCCAACAACCAGCCCCTTCTTCCCACTTGGGCTCCTCCCGCTACCCACCTGGTAACAAGCAGGTATTTTGAGGGTGCGTCCAAGGGCAACCTCCCAGTCGGCAGCCAGGATCCTGCACCCCTCTTGTTTTCAAATCACTGTTTTCCTTTCCTCGCCACTTGGGCCACTATAACATCGGACCAGTAGGTCCTCAGCACTGTGGCAGTGGGGTATACCTGACAATTTATTTCTACTCCTCCCACCCCTCTTCCTCATCCCTCTTCAGGGACCCTTCTCACAATCAGTTTCTCGCCAAAGAGGTGCAAGCTTGCCTGCAAGTTGGGGCCATAGAATAAGTCCCCTTATACCTAAGAGGGAAAAGTTTTACTCGGTATTTTCTCATTCTGAAGGCCAAGGCGGGTCTGCACCCCATATTGGATCTACAAGGTCCCAACAATTATCTCCAGAAGTTGAAATTCGGCATAGTCTCCCCTGGTCTCCATTACCCCCTCTGGATCCTGGAGACTGGTATACCGCCCTCAACTTGAAGGATGTATATTTCCATATTGCCATTTTCCAAGGGCACAGAAGGTTCAAATTGTGAAGTGGTTACTTTTCTTATATAAATATTAAGGGTGTAGGAGGGGAGATAACAGACCCTGTTTATCTTAACATAGGCGAATGCAAGGTATCCCGTCATATACCTTTTCCCCCAACTTCTTGGTGACCAGTGTCACGATAAAGATTTTTGAGATTCCTTCAAGAGAAGTTACGTAATGACTGTATACCATTAAAGAACAACTGCCTTATAAAGCGAGGCAGACCAGCTGCAGCACCTGTAAATTATAAATGTGCAGTATTTGACTCTGTGTGTGAAGTTATATCGGGAAAAAATAATTTGCATGTTACTACAAAATTATATTTATACAACATCCTTTGTGAGAGCGTCTCAGAGTGCTGTGCAGTGTTCTTTTTTTTTTAAAAAGGCAGTTACAATAACCATTTTTAAAAGCTAAATTAAATTAGTATTGAAATTAGCCTTACAAGAGTTCTAATGTGAGCAGGACTCAAGTTTCATACCAAAGGAGCATAAAACAGCAGGCTTGTTACAGTACCTAATTTTAGTATTTGCTTGGAGGCCTGGAAGTGCTATTTGGATTAATAATGGATGGAAATACATATAAATGCAATATGCTAAATCCTTCCTCCTGTCCCTGAGGATGTAGCAGAAATAGCACTTTTCCGCTGGATGTGTAGGTATCAGACCCTGGAGCAGTACTTATATGAAGGGAGTGGGAAGAGACATGCAGGTTGAAGATATGGACAGTGGTTCATGAACTAGCCCACAAATACTTATATGGGATACAGTGACTTGTGGTCAATATTCCTGGCCATACCCCCACAGTCGCAGCTACATATCAGTTGTGTCCTATCCATTCATGTTCGGATTATGGGTTCCATTGGACATACTTATGGCTGAAAGCGCAGCCCCATTACTCTGTGCACCAGGATTGTTAATGTTTGTTGCTTATTCTTTAGGTTGTGTGTCTTGATTCTTCTCTTAGTCTTCAGCCATTTTGTTTCTATCAGTCTCCTTTTTGCCAGTTTTTTTTTCTTTCTTCCTTCCCTTAGCATCCTTTTTCCTCTAGACTGGAGTCTCTTATTTTTCACTTCTATCCATTTCTCCTCCCTGGGACTTTGGCTGCCTCTTTCTCTCTCTTGCCTTCCCCACAGGTTGCCTTATATCTCTCACGTGTGTGGCTGTGAGTGCATATACACACAGAAAAGGCTTGACCTAGGAAGGGTGAAGATGCAGGACTGAAGGGAGTGAATCTGGGTGAAGGATTTCTTTCCTGTCACAAAGGGCAGGAGATATTAAGTGCAGATATGGAGGCTCAATTTTTGAAGTGGAAGAGACTATTAAACACAATGAGCAGTAGAGTGCAGCTATAGCTCCATTACTTTCCTCTCGTGCTGGTCTGTAAAACAGTTTAAATTTCATGGCTGACCATTTATTGGTGCCGTCCGTATTATAGTTACTGTAAAGTGGGTGTTCCTTACAACTGCTTTGGTGAAAATAAACTATTCAGGGTGCGATGTTGCACTCCATACGCTTTATGGAAATATGCTTATGAATATGACATGACTGGAATATGCTTTACTCTAAATACCCCTTGTATAGTGTCATTAGAGAGCTTGTAATCTACTAAGTGTGTTCATCCTATTTGTTTGCATGTTTTATTTCTATATATGAAGTTAGGAGAATATGATATAAACTTGTATCACTGATGTAAACATAATAAGTGGAGATCATTAAGGGTACTCTAGAAACAGACAGTTAGAATATCAGGGTTGGAAGAGATCTCAAGGGGTCATCTAGTCCAAGCCCCTGCTCATAGCAGGACCAACACCAACTCAATCATCCCAGCCAGGGCTCTATCAAGCCTGACCATAAAAACCCCTAAGGAAGAAGAGTCCAGCACCTCCCTAGGTAACCCATTCCAGTGCTTCACCACTCTCCTAGTGAAAAAGTTTTTCCTATTGTCCAACCTAAACCTCCCCCACTGCAACTTGATTACTCCTTGTTCTGTCATCTGGTACTACTGAGAACAGTCTAGATCCAGCCTCTTTGGAAAGTCAGCTCAGTTTCATGGGAGGAGTCAAGGGGGAGAGGGTTCTGGCAGCCAGGGGTTCCTCACCTCCCTAGCAGGCAGCTCCCCTCAGCCTGGGGAGGATGTGTGTCTTGGGACTAACTGGGTTCTTGGCTTCCCAGCTCCAGGACTGCCCAGGGAGGCTGAGCAAGAAGGCTGCCCTGAGAGCAGCAGCTGCCCAGCAGCTGATAGGTAAGAAAAGAGCTGGAGCTCTATTTCCTATTATCCCTCCCTACCCCATGAGCCCAGGGCCCAGTGCCATATGCACTTGTAAATGTCCTTAGTTACTTGAAAGACTTCCTGTGTACCTGTGGACCAGCCCAGGAGGAATGGAGACTAGGGGTCTTACAGTGACATGTGACCATGTCTCCTGATAACGAAATCCATCTTAAATCTGATACTTTTCCATTTAGAAAGAGGGGTGGGGACCTAGAAAGACAAAAGATTCCCGCCTTGTGCCAAAGTTATAAAAGGGGGTGGAGAAAGACAAATTGGAGGCCAGTCATGAGAAAACCCCTGCTTATCACGTGAGATGTCTGCTGGAACTAACAAGGACTGTACCAGGGGAAAGGATTGGGCCCAGACTAGGAAGGAGTATAGTCTGTGAAAGAAGCTTATTGGAACATCTCTGAGTGTGAGATATTACCTGTAATCAGTTTCTTAATGTATTAGGCTTAGACTTGTGTGTTTTTGCTTTATTTTGCTTAGTGACTTACTTTGTTCTGTCTGTTATTACATGAAACCACTTAAATCCTACTTTTTATACTTAATAAAATCCCTTTTGTTTATTAATAAACCCAGAGTAAGTGATTAATACCTGGGGGAGCAAACAGCTGTGCATATCTCTATCAGTGTCATAGAGGGCGGACAATTTATAGGTTTACCCTATATAAGCTTTATACAGAGTAAAACAAATTTATTTAGGATTTCAATCTCATTGGGAGCTGGGTGTTTGGGTGCTGGAGTCAGGTACCAGCTGAGCTGTTTTCAGTTTTGTCTGCAGCAGGCTAGCATGTCTGGCGCAACAAGATAGGGTTCTGGAAGTCCCAAGCTCGCAGGGAAAATGGACTCAGAGGTAATTTCAGCACATCAGGTGATGGTCACTAGTGGGTCTCTGTGACCGAATCTGTCACACAGACGATACAGGTGAGAGAAGTGGGAGAGGTTTTTTGACAGGCTCCAATGGAAGACTCACACATTATAACTGGATGTATTTTCAATGCCTGGAGCTAGCATTAGTTTTTAGTTTTCATTATAAACCATCTACGTTGACAATTGTATTCTTTACTTAATCTCTTACTTAAGTTGCCTCTTCTATTGGTGTCTACACAGAGGTCTTCATCACTTTCTAAGTACACTGAGTACTTCGTGTTGTTTTCCTGCATTTGCTTTTACCTGCAAAGAAAATTTCTAAGGAAGAAGTTGAAAATAAACTTCCTGTTCATTATGTAATCTGGATCTCTAGAGTAGACTGATCACTTGCTCCTTATTTTAAAGGAGTGGCCCATATTTTGAAGTAAATCCCTTATTTTTGTACCTAATGGCTGGCATAGCTGATACTCAGTATATGATGCATTTTTGTCTTGCATTTCAGCAGTAATCATGCAAAGGATTGTATATAGTGTGATAAAAAATGTATAAGTTTTTATGTATGAGTTTATGGGGTAATGTTTGTTTAAAAATAAGCTTTGACTATATTTTTCATACAGTTGTCCTTCATTTACTGAAATGTAGATGGTAACTCTACCATGGGTATGGTAGAGTATGCATTTACAAGATTACATATGTGCAAAGTATTATCAGCTACCAGGAATACATTGAAATTGCTGTGTTTCTTACTATATGTCTTGGGTGCTGTTTTTATATAACTCCGGTGGTTTGGTCTTGGTGTGATCCTAGGGCTGGTTATCTATTGGAGATACCATGTATGTACAAGTAAATTACTGGGCCGCTTACAGTTTAACAACTTTATCCAAAGGGTGTGTTTATTTAATATCAAGCACATCTTATGATCCATCCATGTTGTAACCCTTGTCCTTCCTTCCCCCTTAATTTGTTTCTCTTCCATTGCTATGTTGTGACTAATTTAAGGCCAGATTCTGCCTAGTCCTTACGAAGATGCAGAAGTGTATTCATTTTGCCAGGTAGCTTTAAACACTTTGATCTAAATATGCTTCTTTCTATGTCTCAGATTCTGCAAATCCTTAGTCATTAGAGTAGTGATTTGGGGGCAATGTATGGAAGGATTTGTAGGATCTGTTCTCTTTTGCATATGCTTCTTACCAATTCCTTGTTCTTTGTTAAATTCCTTTTCTAGGACTTCGAATCCTTCTTCTCTGCCAAGGAAGAAAACATTATTTATTCATTCCTGGGTCTGGCACCTCCTCCAGGTACAAAGGTATGAATTTCTGTTCTTTGCTGAGGTCCATTCATTTTAATTTAGTAAAAGATGGAGGTAGGCCCTAACTCAGTATGTAAAATAATGGACAGTGACAAGTGCTGCAGTAAGAAGTTAGTTTGCTGGCACAGGGCTGCTGCAAAGTCTTTTAAGGAAAAAAAAACAAAAACAAAAACAAAAACGGTGCAGGCTTTCCAATAGAAAATCTTCCAGCCCTCTTTCTTTCACCATGGATTTGTTACAACCTCTTCTGCTACTTTAAAAAAAGCACACATATTTTGCTATATTCAACTTTGAAACAATACAGCAATCCCTAATTAAATTATATGTAAAAGCCACACAAACCCCATTGCACAGGGCCCTGAGTGAACAGGCTTTATATGGGAGAACTATGCAGGGCTAGGGTACAGAATCCATTCCCCTATCTGGGTGGATAGCCCCTATCAGGAAATGGGAGACTTTGACTTTGTTTAATCTGACAGACGGAGTTGTAGATATTGGGTCCTTACAACCATAGGCCCTTTAACTAGGCCCGTGGTGTGCCACAAACCACTCTTCTGCACTGTCCCTCGTAAAGCTGAAATCCCAGCTCTGTTGTGCTGGACGTGCTGATTTCCCCTGCACATGGTTTCACAGCTGATCACCCCTTGTCTGTTGAATTACAGCTGCTCCATGGTGCTGGAGGGGGCATTCCACCCCCCTCACTAATGTGCAGATTGTGTTGATCAAGTGGCATTTGTGCACAACACTGATTCATAATTAACTTTTGTTATAATAGGTCGACTCCACCCATAGTCGGGATAGGGATAACAAGGAAATTTCCAAATTTGACCAGAACAGTGGTTATCTAGTCCAATATCCCATTTCTGACATCTTATGCTTCAGAGGAAGCTGCAAGAAACTTTGCAATGGACAATTGTGGAATTAACCTGTACACAGGGAAAATTTATTCTAATCTCATCAGTTTGTGGTTGTCTTTTGACGTGAAGTGTGAGTGTTTATATTCTTCTATTTTTTAATCCTAGCTAATGTAATTGTGGATATTCCCCGTATTCATATAAATCACTGTTTTTTATGAATCCTTTTTTTTTCTCTTGTGGGGTCCTTGTACATTTCTTCACAATCTTCTCCAGTTTTGTCTAACTTACAGAAGATACAACATTATGTAAGTTTTCCCACTTCACTGTTCACCCATTTCCTAGGTCTTAGAGGACTGGTCTTAGTACAGATCCCGGAGTCTCCTCCACTGTTAACCTTTGCTCTGTTATGCATAGTAGCCATGTATTCCTCTTCTATTTTTCTTTCTCTTAGCCAGTTTCTAAAACATGGCAATGCTTTATCTTTCACATCACAATTCTGTTGTTTGTTAATAGCCTTTTGTGAGGGACTTCATCAAAGACTTTTGGAAAGTCCATATGCACTATCTCTACTAGTTCTCCTCCATTCACTATATTTTGTTGATATGCTGATATATTCTAGCATAATAGAGAGACATGCTATTTTTTCCTTTACAGAAGCTGTTCTGGCTTGTCTAATATGTCACGTTCATCTACGGGGCTTATAACACTATCTTTGATTATGCTCAAATGTGATCAGATCTAAATATTGCCATCTTTCTCATGGCAGACATGGATATAATGAATCAAGAGAGTAGGTGAGACATAGTCTGAGCACAAGACTGGTAGTAATACACTCTTTTGTTCTAACATGGCCTAGTGGCTAAAACACTGAAGTAGAATTCAAAAGACCGGGATTCTAGTCCTTGTTCTGCTTGGTGACCCATGTCACCTTTTTGTGCCTCTTTCCATGTCTGTTAATATGGAGATAATGATACTTATCTCCTTTGTGAAGAGCTTTGAGAGCTACAAATGAAAAGTTATGTAAGTCACATACATAAAACAAAGGCATTACTACTGTTAATTTTGTCTTTGCTGCTGGCTCCCTGGGCGACCTTGGGACAATCCTTTAAACTTTCTGCTTCAGTTTCCCACCTTTGTCCCAGGAATATCAACACTTATTTGTCTATCTCTGAGGAGTCTTGTGAGAAATAATGTAGTGAATGTCCACTTAGGGGATTAAAGAAGCTCCATGTGCTACATATCATCATCATCATCATCTAAATGTTGTGAATCAATAGGAATAAGAAAATTGTATTTCTCCTGTTTTCTCACTTCATACACCATCCATTCCTTCATGCATTGCTCAGCTAGGTACCTACCTGGAACTGGAAGGGACCTTGAAAGGTCATCGTGTCCAGTCCCCTGCCTTTTTTCTGTGGAAAAAAGTACTTTATTTTTCCCCTTCAAGAGTTCACCCATTCCTAGCCTACGTCCAAGGCTATTAAAATGTCCAGTCAGTGACAGCATCACAAAAGTTGAAAACAATATGCTTAGGACATGTTGCCAGAAAAACAACCTTTTGGGGCTATTAGTAATAAGCAAGAATGGTTTCTACTGATTTAACTGCTGTATCAAGGTGTTAGCCTTTCAGATCTGGAGATGGAGTTGCCGACAGAACAAGGAGTAATGGTCTCAAGTTGCAATGGGGGAGGTTTAGGTTGGATATTAGGAAAAACGTTTTCACTAGGAGGGTGGTGAAGCACTGGAATGGGTTACCTAGGGAGGTGGTGGAATCTCCTTCCTTAGAGGTTTTTAAGGTCAGGCTTGACAAAGCCCTGGCTAGGATGATTTAGTTGGGAATTGGTCCTGGTTTGAGCAGGAGTTTGGACTAGATGACCTCCAGAGGTCCCTTCCAACCCTGATGTTCTATGATTCTATGATTTTAGGAATGCCTAACAGCACTTTAAAAAAAATGAAAACATGGAACTATCTTTACATCTAGCACCGTTTAAAATCTGCATCTGAATCTGAGAGAGATCTACAGATCAGGACAAACACCTACTTTTAGCGTTTATTGCAGAGTATTTCTCAGCATCTTCATTGGAGGCCAGAGTGGTTATAGTTTGTCATATAAATGACCTCATTGTGCTGCTGCTGCTTTTCTTTCACCTGGCTGTCAATTCAACCCTTGTGTGAAATGTAATAGTAGTATGGTGAAATCGATGGCCAGTGGCATGAATTTGGAGTCGCCTGGTGAATTTAGAAGGGTGATGGTAGTAATTGTAGTTCTTTAAACAATATTTCCCAGTAAATCTCTTCTTGTCTCTGGAACTTACTAGTACACAGAGATTATTTTTTAAAATCATGACATGGAAAATTTATAAAGCCAACAAGTCAGTTAGTGTGCTGCTCCCTCACAGTATCTCTCCTCACTGAGGCTTTAGGATGATAAGCATGAAGCTGGTATGCTATGCTGCTTTTCATGCTGACCAGTGTTGTCTGACGAGCCCTGCCTGTCTGTGGTATCCACCAGTTTTCTCTCATTTTACACTTAGATTGTAAGCTTCTTGGGGCAGGGACAGTCTTTTTGTTCTGTGTTTGTACAGCGCCTAGCACTGTGGGGCCCTGCTCCATGACTGGGCTCCCCAGGTGCTATTACAATACAAAGAATTAATAATAATATTGATTATGTGTTTTTACAGCACTTGTAGGCCCTTATCCAGTAAAGCACTTAAATGTGTGCTTACCTTTAAGTGCACGAGAGTTCTGCTGAACTCAACAAGATCACACTTGTGCTTACCATTAAGTATTTGCATAGGTCTTTGCAGGTCAGGGCAAAGCACTTGATGTTTTTTAATAAGTGCTGAGCATATTATCATTTCCAATGAGTTTGTTAGCCCTAAACTTACATGACTGTGCAAAGAGCCAAATTACTTATTGATTTACAGCAGGAATAATTCAATCTGCCATTACATCTCTAGTCTTCCAAAACCGTTATTACATCTCCTATGGTATCATTTAACATGGATGAGTAATACAATTTTATACCCCTCTGGAGAGAAGGAGTTTGTGTGTTTATAAGCTCTTTAATCTATTTATGTGCGCTGAAGGAACACCTGATCTTGAACCTGGTCTATTTTAATCCTAACTTCCAAACAAAAAAAGAGTGTATCATTTCAGGTCTGAATGCAGGAGGTGGCTTACCTTTAGGACCTGATCCAAAGGTCAATACAAGTCAGTGGCAGATTTTCCACTAACTTCAATGGGCTTTTGATCAGACCCCCAATGTAGATGGTGGGGCTTAGGCACATGAATCTGAGCCATGCCCAATAAAAGTTGTAACTCTAGTGATTTAGGCTCACATACCTCGGTCTCTGGTATCACCTGGGTGGTGAGGTAAGGCTGGAGAGAGATCTTCCTGATGCCCCTACCCCTTTCATACTTGTATGGAATGTGAGACTGAATGGCTATGTAAGGAGTCTGGCTGAATTTGGAGAAGGTGGGAGTGGCATTTCTGTTTACAACATTCTTTATCAGTCTTTGTTAATGTGCATGGAAAGATAATCATGCAGTGCTGAGCAAGCTTAAAAACAACCAACCTCTCCTCAAGCCCCCCAAACCTAGATGAGTTCTTACAAAATAATTAGATGAGATAAAGTGAAGAAAAAGGAGCCATCAATCAGAAAAGCACTCACAATGTAATGCCTAATTGGTAGATTAATCTGTAGTGGGTACAGATTAGCTGACAGCTTTTTACAGATTTATCCCCCAGTATGTTCCTGGTTTTGAAAATATTTCTATTTCTTGCATATCCAAGCTACTATTTTTATAAAGGGAACCCATTTTTCAAAGAAGTCAAGAGATTGTTTCTGGGGAAGTTTATTTAGAGACAAATTTAAAACCACAGTTCTGTGTGTTCAGAAGTATAGTGTGACTGAACCCTTGATCTTTTTCTGAAATGTTACAGGAGAGACATCCTGTTAATGAGAAGACTGCTACTTAAATTAAATTAAGTTAGGAAGCAGTGTATTGTACCATCATGGCTTTGGAGCAGTTAGCCAGGTTTGAATGCTGGCAGTGGGTAATTTGTTGTGGGGAGGTAATGGGTTATCCTTGTCTACTGTTATTTAGCAAAAATAGATTATAGCTTACATCTCCCAGAACTGCAGAAAGCAGATAGTGCCCTGCTAGACTATTTCTTTCTGCAGTTGTTCTAGGAATTCAATGGAGTGATGTTGATTTACAACAGATGAGAATCTGGACATATATGTGTTATTCATCTTTAAATCCTTTTTGTTTTTGCTGTGCTGATTTTGAGGTTTAGTCCCATATATACTTTAGTAAATGGAGAATTCTCCTGTTAAAGCATCTCTGAATGTGAAATTAAAAAAGAGAAAATGTGCATTCTTACGGTAGCTGTATAATTTACTGATAGATGTGTTTTATTGACAAGAAAAAGACTCATCAGTTTGCAGGGATGTTGCTTAATTTTAAATTAACAAAAATTATTTGGGGTGCTTTTAAGTGATAGTTTCATGACTAGGTTCCAAATAGCATTATTTCAGTATGACTTTCTATATTCATCATTCGTATGTTTTTGAGTCAGTTTCTTTCACACATCATACGAAGTTAAATTCTGCCCTTAGCAGTAGATGTGCACATCTCAGTGAACCTGTGTGTGTATGTATTTGGTGGTAAAATATTACTAGCAATCTAATTCTCCTAACCACTCCTTTAAGTTTGTATTTTGGGTAAGTGTCCTGTTAGCCTAGGATAGTTTGTATGGTGGCATATTTTTATGGATATTTTATCCTCATTTCTTGTGTATGTTTTAAATATTTATAAAAACCCATTAATGCCAATGAGGATAGGGGCATAAGAAATCTAAAGGCATAAAGTTTTTTTTTTAAAAAAGTCTATGCTCAATTAGAGCAATGTCTTTAGAGCATAGTCCCTACAAGTTAGAGCATAGTCAATTAGAGCATAGTCCCTACAAAAAAGTATCTCTAACGAAAACTGTCATTCACATAAGCAAAATAATAAATGCAATATTCTGCAAGAGAATTTCAACAAATTTATAAAACCTCTCGTAATAGTAGAATTATTTTTTTAAGGTTAAGAGCACTATTTTCATTCTAGAATTCTTTTGGTAGTTTGCATGGCCAAAAGCCAGAAGTGTAAAGGGCACAGTAAGCCAACAAATAGCTCTTGGAATGCCCTTTTAATAATAATACTATCAGTATAAAGAGGTACTGAGTCAGTTGCCAAAATGTGTCAAGCTGGTAGACATCTTTAAAAAAAAATTTTCTTAGCACCTGCTTGCTCTTTCTCCAACTTTGTTCTGTAGATTTATTCAGGTTCTCACACATTGTTCATTGTCTCTGATTCAGGAGGTGAAAACTGCTGAAGAGACATCAAACCTTCCAAACGGTGAAGTTTCGGGTGAAGAGCACAAAGTTGTGGAAGTAATAACTGAGTATTTTGTTCACCCTCAGAAGTCCACTTTCACCCATTCCAATCATTCAGCATGTTCTATTCCCCCTGAGTCCCAGTCCAACAAAACCTTTAAGCAACATGCTTAACTTTCAGAATTTGAATAGTTCTATTGAATCACAAGGATTGTGGTCCTTTCGCCTAACAGCAGAGCTAGAGATGAGGCTTTTTAAAAAAAGGAAGAGACAAATAAATCCTTCGGGCCTATTCACATACTTAAAAAAGGAACTCCTTTTGTCTTAAAGGGAGTGCTTACACTGATGCACCCACGATTTGTGCATGGATGAATGTGATCTTGCACATCACATAAACTTGCAGCAGCACTAAAAATGAAGAACTCTATATTAGCTGCTTGTTCATTTCCCTGGAAAGAAATAAGTCAGAGAACCCAATGTCTGAATAAGTGAGGGCAACTGTATGGTGGTTAGTTGGTGGATTTGAACAGTGAGTTTCTGAGACAGCATATAAGCAATTAGTTTTGTATCTCTATTGTCTTTCTTTCCCCCTCTGTAAGTGCCTCATGTTCTCTCTGCTGTGCTTTTCCTTTGTTGTCAGGAGACTGAAAAGTCTGAAGTAACTGAAGAAAATGAGGCACATACAGAAGACAACGTAGATGCAGTCGCTAATTCTATTGAACTGCCATCAGAAGAGCAACAGGTAATTTTCTCTTTTCTTCTCTGGGAGTTTAATCCACATCTGGGCTAAATTCATTAAATTCAGACATCTCCATATAAATCTTTAAATTCCTCAGCATGAATCTCAGGATGGTGCTGGCTATATGTTAATCTAAAAACGGCCATAACTGGCGTTTGTGTGCATTCTTCTTCAAGTTCACAAAAATCATGGGAAACGTATGTAAATTTGGATGAGCTTTGCTCTGGGCCTTGACTAACAATAGCTTATAAACATGCACGTTTTTAAAGCTCATCTGGAACTAAACACTAGTATGAGGAATAATCAGGAAACTAGAAGCTCAATCACTGTCTATACTAGAGAGAAAAGTTGTTGCCATCAATGGTTCAGGCACCGGAGGTGCTTTAAAACCCTGTTATCCCCATACAAAAGTGCTCCTAAAGTTGCACAAGCATTGCCAGTACCACTACGAGTGCATTGCCTTGGAGCGAGCCTTATTGATTCTTAGACTTTAAGGTCAGAAGGGACCATCATGATCATTAAGTCTGACCTCTTGCACATTGCAGGCCACTCCTCTTGTAATATAAATTACTCACTCCTGTAATAGACCCCTAACCTCTGGCTGAGTAATGAAGTTCCCAAATCATGGTTTAAAGACTTCAGGTTACAGAGAATTCACCATTTACACTAGTTTAAACCTGCAAGTGACCCATGCCCCATGCTCCAGAGGAAGACAAAAAACCCCCAGCGACTCAGCCAATCTGACCTGGGGGAAAATTCCTTCCTGACCCCAAATATGGTGATCAGTTAGACACTGAGCATGTGGACACCAACCAGCCAGACACCTGGGAAAGAATTCTCTGTAGTAATTCAGTGTCCCATCATCAACCACTTTGGATTTTTGCCACTGCCAGTCATCGATAGGCCATATGCCATCATAGGCAGGCCTATCATACCATTTTGGAAACCATTGGAAACCAGGAAAATATTTCAAATCACTTAGAGGAGAGGAAGGTGATCAGGAACAGTCAACATGGGTTCACCAAGGGCAAGTCATGCCTGACCAACATGATTGCTTACTATGATGAGATAACTGGCTCTGTGGACATGGGGAAAGCAGTGGACATGATATATCTTAACTTTAGTAAAGCTTTTGATACAGTCTACCATAGTATTCTTGAAAGTTAAAAAAGTATGGATTGGATGAATGGACTATGAGGTGGATAGAAAGCCGGCTAGATTGTTGGGCTCAATGGGTAGTGATCAACGGCTCAATGTCTAATTGGCAGCCAATATCAAGCGGAGTGCCCCAGGAGTCGGTCCTGGGACCTGTGTTGTTCAACATCTTTATTAATGATGTGGATGATGGGATGGCTTGCACCCTCAGCAAGTTCGCAGATGACACTAAACTGGAGGGAGACATAGATATGCTGGAGGCCAGGGATAGGGTCCAGAGTAACCTAGACAAATTGGAGGATTGGGCCAAAAGAAATCTGATGAGGTTCAACAAGGACAACTGCAGACTCCTGCACTTAGAATGGAAGAATCCCATGCATTGCTACAGGCTGGGGACCGACGGGCTAAGCAGCAGTTCTGCAGAAAAGGACCTGGGGATCACAGTGGATGAAAAGCTGGATATGAGTCAGCGGTGTGCCCTTGTTGCCAAGAAGGCTAACGGCATATTGGGCTGCATTAGTAGGAGCATTGCCAACAGATCAAAGGAAGTGATTATTCCCCTCTATTCGGCACTGGTGAGGCCACTCCTGGAGTATTGTGTCCCGTTTTGGCCCTCTCACTACAGAAAGGATGTGGACAGATTGGAAAGAGTCCAGTGGAGGGCAAGGAAAATGATCAGGGGGTTGGGGCACATGACTTACGAGGAGAGGCTAAGGGAGTTGTGTTTGTTTAGTCTGCAGAAGAAAAGAGTGATAGCAGCTTTCAACTACCTGAAGGGGGGTTCCAAAGAGGATGCTGCTCATCTGTTTTCAGTGGTGGCAGATAACAGATCAAGGAGCAATGGTCTCAAGTTTCAGTGTGGGAGGTCTAAATTGGATATTAGGAAACACTATTTCACTAAGAGGGTGGTGAAGTACTGGAATGGGTTACCTAGGGAGGTGGTGGAATCTCCATCTTTAGAAGTTTTTAAGGCCTGGCTAAACAAAGCCCTGGCTGGGATAATTTAGTTGGGGTTAGTCCAGCTTTGAGTAGTGGATTGGACTAGATGACCTTCTGAGGTTTCTTCCAACCATAATCTTCTATGATTCCTTCCATATACTTATCAAGCTCAGTCTTGAAGCCAGATATGTCTTTTGTCCCCACTACTCCCCTTGGAAGTCTGTTCCATAACTTCACACCTCTGATCGTTAGAAACCTTCACCTAATTTCAAGCCTAAACTTGTTTATGGCCAGTTTATCTCTGTCATAACATTTTTTCCCAGATCTGGACCTTAGCGTCCAAAATATGGATGTTAGCATGAAAACCTCCAAACTTAGTTACCAGCTTGGACCTGGTATTGCTGCCACCAGCTAGGAATTATACAGTGCCTAGCTCACTATGGTCTCCCCAAAACCTTCTCTGGAGGACCCCCAGACTCAGATGCCTTGAGTCTTACAACAAAGGGAAATAACCCCCTCCCCTTGTTTCCTTGTTACTTCCTCCCAGGCTCCCCTCCCTGGACGACCCTAGGAGATTCCCTGCTTCCAGTCCTGGAAACACAAGTACCAAGAGATCTAATCTCTCTTCCCTCTCCCCCAGAGGGTATGCAAAGTCAGGCTTAGTAAATCTAACATGAAGAGATTTTCCCCCTGACTTCTTCCTCCCACGAATTCCCTGGTGAGCTGCAGACGCAGTTCCCTGGAGTCCCCCCTAAAGAAAAACTCCAACAGGTCTTAAAAAGAAAGCTTTATATTAAAAAAGAAAGAAAAAAGACATTAAATATAGTCTTTGTATTAAAGTGACAATATACAGGGTCAATTGCTTAAAGGAAAAAAATGAATAAACAGCCATATTAAAAAAGAATACAGTTTAAAACATTCCAGCAACTACACACATGTAAATACAAAAGAAAACAATATAAACCTATTGTCTTACTATCCTTGTACTTACAACTTGGAAACAGAAGATTAGAAAGCCAGGAGATAGAAAAATCACTCTCAGAGCCGAGAAAAGAACAGACCAAGAACAAAGGACTCACACCCAAAACTTCCCTCCACCCAGATTTGAAAAAGTCTTGTTTCCTGATTGGTCCTTTGGTCAGGTGTTTGGTTCCCTGTGTTAACCCTTTACAGGTAAAAGAACATTAACCCTTAGCTATCTGTTTATGACAATCTCCATATGTTCTTGTGTCTACACTGGCGCTTAACTTAAATAGCTCTTCTCCCTCCTTGGTATTTATCCCTTTGATATATTTATAGAGAGCAGTCATATCTCCCCTCAGCCTTCTTTTGGTTAGGCTAAACAAGCCAAGTTCTTTGAGTACCCTCTGATAAGGTAGGTTTTCCACTTCTCGGATCATCCTAGTAGCCCTTCTCTGCACTTGTTCCAGTTTGAATTAACCTTTCTTAATCATGCAGACCATTGCACATAGTATTCCAGATGAGGTTTCACCAGTGCCTTGTATAATGGTATTAACACTTCCCTATCTCTACTGGAAAAATCTCACCTGATGAATCCTAGGACTGCATTAGCCTTTTTCATGACTGCATCCAACTGATGGCTCATAGTCATTCTGTGTTCAACCAATTACCCAGGTCTTTCTCCTCCTCTGTTGCTTTCAACTGATAAGTCCCCATCTTATAGCAAAAATTACATAAGAACATAAGAATGGCCCTACTGGGTCAGACCAAAGGTCCATCTAGCCCAGTATCCAGTCTTCCGACAGTGGCCAGTGCCAGGTGCCCCAGAGGAAATGAACAGAACAAGTGATAATCAAGTGATCCATCCCCTGTTGCTCATTCCCAGCTTCTGGCAAACAGAGGTTAGGGACACCTAATTCTTGTTGTTATTCCCTAAGTGCATAGCATGATCTTGCACTTTACACTATTAAATTTCATCCTATTTCTATTACTCCAGTTTACAAGGTCATCTAGATCTTCTTGTATGATATTCTGGTCTTCTTCTGTATTGGCAATACCTCCCAACTTTATGTCATCTGCAAATTTTATTAGCACACTCCCACTTTTTGTGCCAGGATCAGTGATAAAAGTGTTAAATAAGATTGGTCCCAAGTCTGATCTCTGGGGAACTCCACTAATAATCTCCCACTCTTCACTTTTTCTAAATCATTAAGGATCAGATGCACCTCCATGCATAAGGGTCAGGCACCCATTAAAGTTTCATTTAAACCCTCAAAATAGGGCTTTAGTGGGGCTTAGGTGGTGCCTAGTCCTTGTGCCAGCTCTCAGCATAGGGCTGAATTTCATCCTTAAGTTGCATCTGTTCATTTTCCAAGCTTTGCTCACTTTCCGCCTGCACATGGTGGCCATTTAATACCTCTTTCCTCAAACCTTGGGGGAAGCCCTGGGTGAGGCTGGAGAACATCCCTTGGCTGGATTGGGTTACTTGCTGTTCAGGCTGGCATTCTAGTCTAATGTTTTTCAAATGAGAACAGAATGCTGGAACAAGTTGTTGAAGTCTTAAAATGTATCAAGCAGCTGTGTATGAGAGGTTTTGTAATGACATAATGCAATGCCATTTCTATACAACTAACAACTTGCTAGTCTTCATTTCTTACAGGATAGGTTTGAGTCCCAGGTGGAAAACATTGTCCTTTGGCCAGTATAACAGCCGGATGTGTGTGGGGGGGCATAATTTGTTTAAAGTGATCTTTTTAAGGTTATGGTGTAACCTGATTTTTCTTATGAGTTCTCTCATAGAGCAGAGTTCACCCACCAGACTCCAGCAATGTTCAAATGAGTGCAAAATAAAGGAAAATATCTCCCCAAACAACTATCAGACAGTACTCCAAATCCCATTAAACTCAGGAACTTCTGCTAGCTCTAGCAGGTCATCATTTCTATTTCTGCTATATTCTTTGTAAGAGCAGGTAACCAAAACTGAAGAAAGGAAGGGTGGTGTAGCAGTTAGGGTTCCAGCCCAGGATTCAGGAGATCTAGTTTAAATTTCCTGCCCTGCCATGGACTTCCTATACAAAACTGGACAAATTACTTAGACTCTGTATGATTCCCTATCTGTAAAGAGAGGACAATAGCATTTCCCTACATTACAGGGATGGCATGTGGATAAACATGTTAAAGATTGTCAGATACTCAGGCACTATGGTAATGAAGGCTATATAAGTACATAAGACAGGCAGATGTCAGTCTTTAAGGTGAGTTTCAGTTTTATTCTCTATTCTACAGCCTAACCCATTTTGTTTGCATATTTGACCATATCTGGTCATTGCGTCGAGGTTTTCACTGAGCTGTCCATGCCCAGGTTTTTTCCTAATTGGTTACAGTTAATTTAGAAGCCATCCGTGTGTCTCGTGTTCTGAAAGGCTGACCTTTCCATCAGTGCCCACTGTAATTTGCAACCATGTGGTTGCATCTTCTGAACGATAGTCAGGTCCCCATTGGAGTTTCAATTTACCATGTTGACCAACTCCTGCTCATTCAAACCAAAAGAAGACAGTTACAGCGCTGTAGTTTTATTTTTCATGCCTAAATCAACACAAAGTTTCGAACCTTGTATTGACATTTTGGCTCTATTCACTACTTTGTTTCATACAATTTAAAAAGGAAAGCTCAGTGCAGAGTATAATCCAGCCTGTTTAATTGTGCTGCTGATTATGTCATAGAAAAATTCGAATGGAATCCTGGCTAGTTAAAGAGATCTTGATCTGTGCCAAGAAACATATGACAGCTGATACAATAAGCTGTGGCTCTGTCTCAATTAAGGAGTTGTATGGAAGAGCCCAGATCCTGGAAGGCCTTTAAACAACAAAAGTTACAACAGCAGAATCAGGAACTAGCCGCAAATGGTGGTAAATGTAGGGCCTGACAGCTCTTTCCACCCAATCCCTGCTGGGAGCTGCTCCAGGATACTGGCCTCAAAAGCTCCACTCCTAAGGAGCCAAATTTTTGGTGGCCACGAAGTGTGGCTGGTGGCTAAAATGCTTAATTAATTAATAAGCTTTATTAAGTTAGCTTAATTAATTAAGCTAATTAATTAATTAAATTAGCTTTAGGAAAAACAATTAAATATGCACACATTCACATCCAAAGAATTGTAATGTATATTTTTAGGTTTTTTAGACTTAATAACAAAAATAATGCTGCCTTCCTCTTGCCCCCCTCCCATCCAGGGTGCTGGGGCTTGCTGTGAATATTTGTATATTTGTTAATATCAGAGCACACTTAGTAGGTACCTCAGAGGCTATGAAAAGTGACAAGTGATATTAATATAACATGCAGGTATCACTTTTCACAGATAGCTGGTAAGTCTGCTGTGACAAGTGACACTTACATGTTTGTTAATATCACTTTTCTCAGCAAGCCCAAGGACCCATTAAGCTCCAGACTGGGGGTTTGGGGAGTGACAGAGGGGCAGGCAGCAAGGGTCAGAAGTGATGATGGGATGGGTGTGGGGCCAGGGGAGGCAGCAGGGGTGGAGGCATTGTGGGGAATGGATGTGAGGCCAGGAAGGCAGCAGGGTCCAGGGGTGGGGGGAGGGGATGGATATAAGGCTGTGAGAGGCAGCAGGGGCCAGGGGAGATGAGGGTGGGTGATGAACCCCACTGTCGCGTGGCCAGAGCCAGGGCCTGGTGCCTGCTGCCATGCGGCCAGGTCTGGGGCTCAGTGCCCGCAGCCAGAACCCAGAGCTGGAGAAAGGAACTGCATGGCTGGAGCCAGGGCTTGGAGCCTACTGCTGCACAGATGGAGTTGTGGGTCAGCGTGGAGGGCCAGTGCCTGCCGCTGCACGGCCAGAGCCTGGACCTGGGTGCTGGAGCCCAGGGTTGTGTGGCTGGAGCCAGGAGCCAGCGCCTGCCATTGTGTGGCTTTAGCCAGCACTGCCAAAACCTGGAAAGATGCGAGCTGTTTGTAAGCCTTCTTGGATTGTTCTCAACAACACTGGCCAAAGAAATCCTTCTTAAGGATAGACTGGAAATACTTCCAAAGATGCAGTATGAAATTCCATTTGGATGGGCATTTTCCACTTCAGTTAATCTAAGGGGAAGATCATTTTAGTGCTTTATAAAGTTTGGTTTTGCAGGAATGGTTCTTTAATGCAATTATGTTAAACTGGCACCTTCTTACCCACGCCCACGTGTGTATTTAGTTACAACCCTTAACTTTTCTGGCTCAAGCAATTTTTTTATAGAATTGCAGAGTCAACATAGTTCTGGGTTATATTCTGCCTCACATATCATCATCAGAACTTCTAACTGAAGTCTAGTTGCTCAATCTTTAATTGTTAGTTATGCACAACCCTGAAAGAACCCACCTTAATTTTTCACAATGTGGGTGGACTTTGTGGCAATTAGTAATACTTCTTACTTGCAAAGGGAGCAGATTTGATCCAGAAATCACTGAAGGACAATAAATGCAAAATATTACAATGCCATTTTAGTAACTTTCAGAGTAGAGCTGCCTTTCAAAAGCTTCACTTGCTACGCAGAGGAAGACAGAGCAAACAGGGGGTTTGTCTACTCTACACTGTCATTAAAAAATCCACGGAACTGAGTTTCAGGCTGGCTGACTTGGGCTCACAGGACTATAAAATTGCAATGTAGACATTTGGGGTTGGGCTGGAACCCACGCTTAGAGGCCTTCCTTCCTCATGTGGTCTTGGAGCCCAGGCTCCAGCCTGAGACTGAATGTTTACACTGCAATTTTATAGCCCTCCAGCACGAGTCCTGTGAGTTCAAGTCAGCTAACCCATGCCAATGGTGCCCATGCCATGGGTCTTTTATTACACTGTAGACGTACTCATAGGCTGTTTCCTCTGTGGTATGGAAATGGCAAGTTTCAGGTAATGGCTTCTTTGGCTGGCTGATGTTCCTTAGTCAGAAAGGTTTTTTTTTCTTTTTTTTTTTTTCACTTCTGAAATTCATTCTATATCTCAAAAAGCAAAGAACATGTTGGAAATGGAAACACGGGCTTATTATTTGGCTCTGAATGACTTCAGGCTTTGCAGTAGCTTAGGTCATGGAGCATGCATGTTGATTTTCTCATTGCTGTAGAATAAGGTCTCATCTAAAACGTCAGATGCTTATCATATTTGAATACATGTATATTCAAAATCTAATCTCCAGCATCTATTTACAGTTTAGATGTATCCTTTCCCACAACTGTTCTGTGAAAGGCGTTTTTATACCCCAAAGCTTGCCTCTTAATACTGTAAGGCTAGAGCACTGCATGTATGGGTTTGTTTTTTTTAAAAAAAACCTGCATGAAATGTATCTGTGCTATTTTTGTTTTTTACACTAATGAATGTGACATCTGCTAGATACATTATCTAGATACAGTTGCAAATTTAGGGATCTGTATTTCAAGACTGCTCATTTTTCTTTCAACTCTCCTGTGATCACTTTTGTACCCTCGTTCTACAAACAAGGAAGAAGAAGAAGAAGAACAGGAGGAAGAGGAAGAATCTTAGTACTTTTTTATGGCTTTTTTTTTTCTCCAAAGGGTTTTTCAGGTAATTATGAAGTCAGCTTGCTTTAGTTTTTAAACAAGTGTAAGGAAACATCATAGACTTGAAAATCCTGATTCTGCCTAAAAGTTCACCTAATATTATTACAAGTATCACCTCAGGTGATTAGAATTGAGATTACAGACAAAATTTTCCTGTTTGTTTACTTTGTACATTTGACAGCATTTTGCTTATAGTCAATTTACTATTCCCACCCCCATATAGTCAGTCAGTTTTCCCTGTTGTTTGTGAGTCTTTTAGACAACCGAAGGTCAGAGAAATATATATATTTAAATATGAAAAGTGATTTGTAAAATCAAAAGAACATCAGGAAGCCTCAAAGACAGGCGTACTGTGTGAAACTACTTTTTAACTACTTTTTGACTAGATTTTAAGAGGACAGTGCCCCTTTAACTTTAGTAGATGGCTGGTTTTTATATTTATTTTTGCAATAGGAGGAAGGTGGGAATCCAGGCATCAGCCCTTATACATAAACCCTCTCCTTATCCCTAAAGAAAATACAGAAAGGGTGTGGGGGTTTCCATACTCAGTATTTCAGGGACCAATTAGGGTGACCAGATGAGAGGGAGAAAATATCGGGACACATGGGGGGAAGGGTCCGCCGGCAGAGCAAAAAAAATAAAAAAAAGGCTGAGTGGAGCAGAAAGAGGGGAAAAAGGGGGAAAAAAAAAGGTGAATGCTGCTGACAGAGCAGCAATAAATAAAATAAAAATGGCGCGTGCTGCCAGCGGAATGAAATAAATTGCATCCCAACCAAAGATCAGTCGGGATACGGGACAAACACCTAAATATCGTGACAGTCCCAATTTTATCGGGATGTCTGGTCACCCTAGGACCAATACTTATCCTTTTCACCCCTTGTTATGGCCTCAACCATGTATAGATGTCGTCAGAGGGGACCAGTCTCCTAACTAGAAAGCTGAGATGTTCAGTTCCACCAAGGACTGCCATTATCAGTGCTCTGATTTGGCTGGTAACAGGCAGAAGACAGAGAACTGAACCCTCTTTTTTGGCCAAGTGGATGTATTTAAAGTGTGCTTTTATCACTAGTCCCTAGAGTCATACATCCTTTTTTTTTTTTTAATACTTAAAGCCGTACACTGTGCTCCGGATAATTTTTTTCAGTTGATTTGATTCTTCCCAGATTTTTTTTGCCCACACTGATATTTTGCCAATGGATCAAAATCATAGTGATCTGATAGACTTGCATCACCTTCTATAACTAAAGAGTTGTTTTACAGTAGCTGCATTCCAAGGTGCTATTCACAGTACATTGAACTTTCCTTCCTTCCTGCACAACTGGAATATTTACATGGTTTGTAAAAATGCTAATCGGTACTATACAAAGCACTTTTTAATATAAAAAGTAAAATTGTCCATGATAATAACAATGATAATAATAATTAATAAATAAATTAATAATTAATAAGTTCCCATTTTGAACATTGACATCTGGAAATGTAAAGGTTAAGATTCTCTGTGATAACCCACCAAGTGCACATGGAGCTCAATTTTTCCCTTAGAAATGGCCACGCATCTCCTACTGGAGTTATACATGCATTTCTGAATGCATATGCAACCCCAGGACAGAGCCCATTCTGTATTAAGATATAGACACAGCAGTATAAACTAATAAATCATCATACTTCATATATCTGATGTGGGTGAGTTCACTCCATTCTTCATCACTGCAACTCCATTGACTTTGAAGGGTTATTCCTGACTTACACTTGCCAGGTGAGAGGAGATAGGACCTCTTAATGCTTCCGTGACCTGATGGCTGAGTGTTTAATATTGTTAATTTAGTGTTACATCAAAGTATGTTTTTGTATTTAATTCCCCAGGTTTTCTTTGTTTTTCCTTCTTAAAGAAGAAAGGGTGGTTAAGAGCCAGATCAGCTCCCAACTGGGAAAACACTTGTTTAGGGAATGGGAAATTGAGCGTTTCTAGCAGATTGTTCCCTAGTGGGACAGGTTCTCTCCTTCTTTTCAGTACAGGCAGAAGCTGATCCAAAGCCCCTTGAAGTTAATGGAATTCCCAGTGACTTCAGTATCTGGGCTTCCACCCACAGAACTCAGCAGATCCCTGGATGCCAGGGTGGAGACCTAGTGTCTCAGCACAGCTTTGTGAGGGATGAGGGGCCAGACTTCCCACCTTTCACTCTACCCCCATCCCAGCACTGGGTTCCTCCACTGCTTGGGAATTAATGTGCCCTAATGTTGTACAGTGCTTTGTATGTGAAGTTCTATGATAGTGCTAATTTTATTTATATATTTGCTTTTTCCTCTTCAGGAAGCACAAGTCTGTGCAGCACCAGAGAAAATAAAACCACCTCTTCCCTGCAAACAACCCACCATTGCCTTTCACACCAACACATGTATAGACATCAATATATCCCCAAAACACAAGACACCACTCTGCCCTATATTATATATATATTTGGTATTCTGGTCTTTGTTAAAGTGGGTCATCTTAATTCTGGCTGACAAGATCTCAGACTTAGCTTTATATGTTCTAACAGTACTGTCTATGTCTAATTTTAGATTGTAAGCTCCTTGGGGCAGGGACCGTGTCTTCCTCCATGTTTGTACTCTGCCAAGTACACTATTGGCACTCAGTAAATAACCACAGTTGTGCATCAAAACTGTATTAGGAGGTAAAGAACTTCAGCACTGAAAACTCCAAAGAAGATCCCTGTGTACAAGCTTTGTGTTGCTTTTTTCTGAACTGGCCTTTAAAATAAATATGATTTCCACTGTACAGTAGTTTAAATAAACACGTTTTAGGTCAGGTCTTCTGTTTGTCCACAGAGGCGTTAATTTAACCATAGTACATGTCACAGTTACAGGGCAAACTGCATCTTAGTTCCGTTAGTCCCTCTTGTGTGACAGGTGTGGCTTCGTACACTTCACCCTGCCCCACTGTTTCCCCAATGATGTTAATGCAACAGGCCAACTGCATTTAGCACCTGTCAGCCCTTTCGCTATGGGTACCTGTGACCAGATTGTTGATTAAAATGACTCAGACAGTGCCTCAGAACAAAGCACTATTTATTCCTTCCGCCAAAGGTACAAAACACGTAGAGCAAAGGGTAAAACTAATAAAAGCACTGTATGCCTGGGCCTGGTACATCTGCATCTTTCCTTGCCAGCTTTTGTTAGTGCCCCTCAGACCAGCTAACCCCCCATCTCTGGCTGGGAGAAAAAGACTGTCCTGATCACATCAGCCTTTTCCTCTCTGTATGTTGCCTTGCCAGACTGTCAGCTTTTGTTGCTATCTTGGGGCACCCCCCGCACTCACTCAATCCCCAGCCTTTTCTAGCCCCCAGCATCCTCTAATGGCTTAGCACTCCCTTTGGCTTCTCTTTGGAAGTTTCCTTTGGAGTCTGGACCTTGACTATACCTTGACCAAGAAATTTGGATCTTGACAAAAAATAGTTGACTACCCAGGCTGTAGGAGAATACAAGCCAAAAGAATTAAAACTAGAAGTGGAAAAGAATGTGACAGATGTCCTGGGTCTGTGCGGCTTTCAGCCTTTTCTGGGACCTTTTCAGTCTCTCCCCTGCAGCTCCTCCGGTGCTATTTGGGGTGCTCCCTGACAGAAGCTCATTTTGGCTGAAGTTTGGGGCTGGGGGTGTGCACTGAGAAGTCTGGAGTGCAGAGGGCACTCAGGCAGTGCCAGGGACTCTGGCAGCGGCAGGGCAGGCAGGCACTCACCTTGGCCTTGAAGATGCATGGCAGGTTGAGGAAGCAATGTGGTCAGGGTGGCTGCAGCAGCATGGTGTCCCTGCCCTCCCATCCCTGGTGCCCAGAGCAGCCACAACCCAGCTCCCTGTCTCAGCTGCTCCTTTTATATAACTGGAAGTGGCTCTTGACCTGGAGGGGAAACAGCCCTCACCCTGATCTGAATAATGTGACTCCACCCAGCCACCCCTTCCCCATCCAGCCTGGATCCAGCCTCCACCTCCAGATACCCCCTTTCTTCCCAGCTGGGCTGGAAGAGGAGCAGGGCCAAGATGCCCCATATCATACCCTTCCCATGTATAGAGGAAATATTCAGGGGCAGAAACATAGGTCAGCCCCCATAATATTTCCATTGCAGAGGGCAGTAGCCTCCCCTCACCACTGCTTTTCAGAAAGAAGCAGCTTGTAGGTCTTGGTTCCTTCTGTAGAGTCACTTTCTCTTTCCCATTATCCACACCTATCCTAATCTATCCCAAAGGCCTGATTGGGTCATGAACCCATTTTCCTTACCAAGGAAGGCAAGGTATGTGTGTCACAAGAGGGGCTGAGACCCATTTCCTCTTAAAGGGCCAGCCACCCTATGACAGCCATATTATAAAAGTCTGTATAAGACATGGCAAAGCTACTTTTTACCCGAAGAGCCAGAAAACCTGACAGGCAAATATTGACCGTGCATTTATATCTCAGTGGAAAACCTCCCCCACAACAATGCTCTCAATTGACTATAAAGGAAGAAAAGAAAAACAAGCCCATTTCTTTGGCTCCTGTGGCCTGATACTTTACTGCCCTGCACCTTATGTAGTCATTTACACCAATGCAAAGTGAGCGCTAAATAGGTGTAAAATGGTAACAAATCAGAATAGTAATGATTTACATCTACTTCATAGGGGGGTAAAAACTATTCAAGGTCCAGTGCTATGTGAATTCTTCCCTTCAAGTTGTTTTTGATTACCTATCAGCCTTGAAGAATTCAGACCTTTCACAGAGTTCTGTTAGAGTTCATTCATTGTCAGTGAGTGGAGAATTCTGGGCCAGTAGTGTTTTATACGCTGCACTTAGGACTGGCTGAAAAATTTCCATTAAGACTGTTTTTTGGAAACATTTTTGCAGAAAATTTTAATTTTTTTGTCGAAAACCAAAAGTCCAAATCCCATTCGAAATGCTGCTGCTGCTTCACGGGAGTTGTAGTTCAGAGGCCACATGTTCCCATTCTCCTCTATGGACCCAGCTGGAATTCATCTCTCATGATGCACTGTAGCCATGGAAGCGCCATGGTATGCCACCTCCCTGCATCAAGAGGAAAGACCGAGATGTCTCATGACAGATTTAATCTGAGTGGGAACACCAGGACATAGGGAAGAGTGGTAGCATGCATTACCATGGTGGCATTTCGGAACTGACATATTTTCATTCTTAAATTTTTGTTTTGTCAAAAATGCAAAATATTCCATGTAAAATTTCAATGAAAATGACTTTCTGATTTCATCAACATTTTCCATTGTGGATAGCCCCCTCCTTCCTATTTTCTGACTGGCTCCATCCACATTGCATTCAGTTTTGCACAGGCATAAATGACTGCAATCAGTGGTTACCCTTCATACATCAGTGGCATCATTCTGGCAAATTATAACAATGTGAGTTCCAATTTCAGTGCATATTTTATCCCTCAGGGTAAATTCCATACTTCAGCAGGATATCAGTCCCAACCCATGTCCCTTGATCAGAGTCTCTGCCACAATAAAATCTCATACCAAATTAAGGGTTTCAGTGTCTATGCTGGGTTGCCAACAACGCACTACATCCAGCATTCAGCCGTTTGCCATCCTACTTACCCCAAAGTAGGGAGTTCATTTCTGAGATCTCTCCTGAGAGGCTTCCTCCCTGGTGAGATGAGGTTTAAGATGAAAGACTATGGTGGATAAAGAAAATGTATCCCTCTGTCCACATCCCCAGTTTTTACCTAAGATGTCCTCAGACTTTCATCTCAATCAGGTCATTCTTCTTATAGAAAACTGTGTAGGGGGTATCAGTCATTAAAGGCCCAGCTCATTGATTCACTGAGTGGAGATGATAGCCACCTGTAGCTTGTTCATGCTGAAGAATGTGTCCCGAATCCTGAATTAGCAGGCTGGGAAAAGTCGGTAGCTGTAGGGCTAGACTAGATGTGAGGTATATCAGGTAGGGGTACCAAATTTGTCTTGGCCAAGTTGGTCAAGTTGGTTTCCGGCTTGGTTTTGTTTAGGACCCTGAGTAGCAGCAGCACTGGAGGACAGGTGTAGATGGGACTGAGGAAGGCATCTTTCAGAGATTGATGGCTTAGACTGCCTCTCAAATAGAACTTTTGGCACATTCTGTGGAGCAAAGGGGTATGATACCCAGATCCTGGGGAGAGGGGGCACAATGAGATTGCTTAAGTAGGGCAAACTGCAAAGAATGGGGGAGAAAATTCCCCACACTGTTTTTATTCTAATACTTGGATTCAGCAGCCCAGCAATAAAATAGCTTCCACCTAGAAACCAAAAACATAGTTCCCTTAAAGCAACCCAGCCTTGGGCTTCCTTCCAGACAGACAAGCCAAATGTGATGAGGATTACTGAATATCTTATTCATTATATAAAAAGTTCTACCAATCCCAAGGGATTGGACACATTACCTCCCAGGTCAATGAATATTTCAGATCTTACCCAAATACACACTTACAGCCAATTCTTATTAAATAAATACGATTTATTAAAAAAGAAAAGAGAGGGAGAGTATTAAGGGATCACTATACATACAGGTAAAAACAGAGTTCTTAGGTCAGATTCATAGTAGAGATGGTGAGCTTTAGCACTGCAAACAGTTCTTTTAGAATTAGTCCATGGGTTGCAGTCCAATGTCCAACACCAGGCTGATCCAAAATGAAACTGGATACCTCAGTCTTTTGGCTTACACTTCCCCTGATGAAGCTTAAGCAGATTTGAGATGAAAGGATCAGGTCCCAAGAGTTTTTAGAGAGATTTTTTGCAGGCTATGCTAGCTTCTTCATAGTGGATGTTCCTTGGGTGAAGAGTAGTGTCTTTGAAGTAGAATTAACTATTTCCCATGTACACGTAAGTAAGTATCTGCATTCCTCTGCATAAGGTAATTATCCATTACTCAGTTCATAGACAGTTTGCTACAAACTTCAGAGAAATATAGACAATGACATTATTGGACCCAAGGTTTATCTAAATGTTAATATTTCCTTTTAATCTCTGAATTAACAGAATACAGTGATAGACAGGAACCATCTGTTTACATGATAAACATCTAACAAGATATAAGTAAACACATACTATTAGTATTACCTTTAATTCTCTAACAGTACAGTGTTAAATTGCAATATAATTTTGATTGTAACCATTTTATTTTAAATTTTCCTGTACCATTATGCCATGACTTCATATACACCAAGTATGCATGAGTAGCTTGGTTACCATGGTTACTGCATTGACATACTTGAAGTGGTTCTCACAGTCCAAGAGGCCTCAGTCCTGGGATTTTAATCAGTGCACGAAAGGCTTTTCTATATTCAAGTGGGCACAGAAAGGAAGCTGATTGCAATATTAGCGTGGGCACACCTTGAGCCTGAAGACCTGAGGGGAAAATGTGAGTCTTGACATACTTAATTACTCTCAAACTCTGGGGATTTACATTAGCAAAAAGTAGTTCATATAACAAAAGAGTTTATTTTAATATCTGACTATATCTGAAGGTTCCTGTTAGATGTAGTTATGAATCAAAATGTTTGTCTACTTACTTTGCTGAATTGGCTCTGAGGCGGCTGCTATATAAATGAAGCAACAATAATTTGTTGTGCATATGTTATGAAGTATTTTCTTAACATTTCTTAGTTGAGAAATATGTTTCCAAAACAAAAATTAAATTGCCTTATTTTTCTAAACTGGAACTCCATTTACTGAGCTCCATTTGAAAGCTAAAAGCAGGTGCTTACATGCTCAAAACCAAGAGAATTACAAGGGGGAGGGATTCTTTTTAATACAGTATTTTGTTCTATTGTGCTAACAGCAACACACTTATCTACCTCAGAGCTCCAGTGTGGTGTGGGAGGAAGGGTGGGAATGCATAGGGAGCCTTCCCGCATTTGCTTGACCTGTACAAAGGCCTGTCACAACTGCAGTTTGGGGGAGCAAAGAGGCTGCTTCCTCTATATGGAGAGGCACAGAATCCCAAGGGCTTCCCTTAAGAACTCCACTCTCCATAGCTGACCACTGAAAACAGTATAAATTAAAGTTAACTTAAGGCTGGTAAAAAGTTGTCAATAACTTATAAATAGAGCTGGTCAAAAATTGTCAGTCAAAATGTTTGTTTGGACAGAAACTGCCTTTTTTATACAATATTTTTTTCATTAAATGTCCATTTTTTTGTCCAAAACCCGAGTTTTCATTAAATGAACAACCAGAAATAAAATAATAATAATAATAATAATCAGCTGACCCACTCTCTCATGGTACCAGTATCTTAGGCATTATATTACTTAGCCTCCTAGAAAATTTTTATACAGAAACTAATTTAATAGAAATGATGGCTTCTGGTCAACTAGGAAACAAAAAATTATAACTAATATCTTAATCTTTGCAGACAACTTTCCTAAAAAAGAAATGTCCATATATAACATGGTGGGAAAAGGATTTGAATACATGAATTACCCCAGAGGAATTGGCTTTGATCTGGAAAAGAGGACTCATTGGTATGATAAAAGAAAATGATTTAATGCATATATGGTAGACAGGACCAATTGTTAAAGAGTATTGGGATGTGACTCATAACCAAATGCTGCACACTGTTACCTAGCTATTGTCAATTGATCCTTTGTTAATCCTCCTGGGGTTTCCTAGGGTATGTCTACACCGCAAAGAAAAACCCACAGCTGGACAGTGCTAGCTGACTTGGGAGCTGAGGAGCTGTTTCACTGCTGTGTAGACTTCCAGACTTGGGTTAGACTCTGCAGAGTCCTAAATCTGGGCTCCAGCCTGAGCCTGGAAGTCTACACAGAAATGAAACAGCCTCACAGCTGGAGCCCCGCAAGCCTAAATTGGCTGGCATGGGCAAGACATGGATTTTTCTTTGTTGTGTAGCTATACCCCTACTGTAAATGGTCACACTCAAAGTAATGAACAGGTATTCTCTTTGCTAGTAATAGCCCAATATTAGATAATTTTTTTTAAAAGGGGGGTGGCTGTTATAAGAAAAGTAACATATCAATTATGGACACCCAAAAATAGACAAGGGACAAAGAGATACTTAGATATTTGCTTACCATTTATTCAATATGCAAAGTACAGTCACCTGTGAAAATGGCATACCTAAATCATTTGATAAATATAGTTTGATAAATATGAATAAAGTTATTAGCTTCTCTCAGTTTAATGAAGTCACCAGAAACAACATGTCCTGAGTGGTTACAGAGGCTTACTCTGTAATACAGTAACACCCTGCTAAATAGAGAGATTTCAGAATTATATTACTGCATAATGTTTCTCTAAACAAAAAGACCAACTCAGGGTATGCCTACATCTACAATTTTGCAGCGCTGGTTGTTACAGCTGTATTAGTACAGCTGTATAGGGCCAGCGCTGCAGAGTGGCCACACTTACAGCAACCAGCGCTGCAAGTGGTGTTAGATGTGGCCACACTGCAGGTCTCCTTCCCCGGTTTGCTCCAGTGTTCCCCGAACCCCCCCGCAAGCAGATCTCCTTCCCCGCGGTTTGCTCTCGCGTTCCCCGAACCCCCTCCGTGCAAGCAGGTCTCCTTCCCCGCGGTGTGCTCTCATGTTCCCCGAACCCCCTCCGTGCAAGCAGGTCTCCTTCCCCGCGGTTTGCTCTCGCGTTCCCCGAACCCCCCTGCAAACCGCGGGGAAGGAGACCTGCTTGAACGGGGGTTCGGGGAACGCGAGAGCACACCGCGGGGAAGGAGACCTGCTTGGGGGGGGATTCGGAGAACACCGGAGCAAACCGTGGGGAAGGAGACCTGCTTGATTACCAGAGAGGTATCCTCAGGTATGCTGGGATACCTGCTTGTTCCACGGAAGTCAAGAAAAATGCTGGTAAGTGTCTACACTTGATTACCAGTGCTGGATCACCAGCGCTGGATCCTCTACACCCGAGACAAAACGGGAGTACGGCCAGCGCTGCAAACAGGGAGTTGCAGCGCTGGTGATGCCCTGCAGATGTGTACACCTCCTAAGTTGCAGCGCTGTAACCCTCTCACCAGCGCTGCAACTTTGTGATGTAGACAAGCCCTCAGTGTTGTAATGTTCAATGTTTTAGTTCTGATGTTTACTTGGCAATGGATTGGAAACCTGTTAAAGCTTCCCAAAAATAGCTATATAAAATATATGTATCTTTATCAGTTGTCACCTAAAACAGAACATATAACTTTTGGGGTTTTAGCTTTTTCAGCTAAACCAATTTTTTATTTTAATTGAATTGAATTTTATTTTTATTTTTTAAATGAAAAAGATTTCATTTTTGTTAAACTTTTTTGGCAGGAAAAAAGATTCGCAACCTATTTATGAATCTGATTAATTCTCTAAGCTGTCTATGCCTGATTTTGATTTCAGTTATGTCTGTGTGACTTAATTAGCATTAAGGTGCTATTTTAATTTATACTGGTGAGATAAGGCCATCTCTCATAAATTTAGAAACACATACTGGGACATGCATTAGTGTGCTATTGGTTGCTCTCTTGAGTGGCTGAAGGCACTCTGGCTTCAGCCTTGAGTCTCCCAACCTACCTGAGGCCTGTAACAATGCTAATGTATACTTTGTGGCTTATAACTACTGTATATTACTACACCTGCCTGGTCAATGAACCTTAATTTGTCTGTGAACATTCTATAGGTAGAATTTTCCCAAGTTGCAGAGAGAGTTCCATTCAATTAAGGAAGGGCAGGCAATTACAAATTGCATACTATTATTCACACCAGAAGTGCTATTTTGTGGTTTCCTCTCTCTCTCTCTCTCTGTTCATCTCTCTCTTAATGATGATGATACTTTTTGTAAACTTAGCACCTATAAATAAGAAAAGCCATACTGGGTCAGAGCAAAGGTCCATCTAGCCCAGTATCCTGTCTTCCAACAGTGGCCAGTGCCAGGTGCCCAGAGGGAATGAACAGAACAGGAAATCATCAAGTGATCCATCCCCTACTGCCCACGGCCAACTTCTGGCAAATACTCATCTCTGGCTTCCACATGAGCCTATGTCCTGCTGTGACAGGTTTGGCAATTTCCAGCAATACACTTGAAAGACCTTATTGCATTAAGCTTATGTATTATTTTGGGCTAGGATCATATGTAACCTCTCTATGGTGACAGATGTAAGACCTGGGAGTTAAAAAGCCTGTACTGAAAATGTGCCAGAGAAGTATGGACTTTGGGGACAATGAGCATTAAGTGGATTTCCTGCGGAATCCCTTGGGAGAAGTTAATGCAAATTCCCCAACTCCAGTTATGCAAAAACCCAGCCTTTTGAAGCTGTGTCTTGAGGAGAGGGTCATTGTCTGCCAATTACCTGTTACAGAAGGCCAAGATCAAAGGCCCCAGCGGTATAAAGAAATGACTTCTGTTCTATTCTTGGATCTCAGGGTTTGTCTACACTGACAATTAACAGTGCTGCCACTTTCTCACTCAGGGGTGTGAAAAAGCAAGTTGCAATGCTGTAAAGCGCCAGTGTAAACAATGCCCCAGCTATGCCCCTCATTGAGGTGGTTAGCTCTCCCAGTGCTGAGCCGCAACCACATTAAAGCACTGCTGTGGCAGAGCTTTAGTGTTGCCAGTGCAGACTAGCCCTCAGATGGATATGAACTTGTAACCACAGGAAAAACCAAGCTGTGGGTTTTGAAGGATTAAAACCTACCAGTGCCCTAGACTGGAGTTGGGGGGGGGGCGTGATCTTTAGTGAGCTTTTTAGCATGCATTTAGGAACTTTTATTGTTTTTATATGTTTTCTTTGTAATGCTTTTACCTGAAGACTAAATGTGGTTGCTTAGAAGTAGCTGTGTGGTAACTTATAGCTCTGGGAAATACGCTGGTTATAAAGCAAAACACAGGTGCTGGCCTGTTCAGGCAGACTGGCTTGCTGATGCTATCACAGTGTATAGCAAGGAGCTATGCAGACTTCAAATCCCCGGTCAGGAGGGAGTGATGGCTGAGAGCCAGAAGCCTAAAGATGGTGCTATTGGTGGACCGTGGAGGGGGAATACAGCTGTAGCGTCCCTTGAACTGTGACATACGCAACTAGATGGGTGATACAGTTCTCAGAATTGGATCTTTCAGGGGACACTGTCACCATAAGCACTTATTTATACTTGCCTCATTATTAGAGGCTACCAGATGGTGCAGCTTTAGCAGTACGGTTTTCCTATTATCAGTGGATAAGATACTGCAAAGTCTAACAGTATTTAATCCTGGGAAAAATAATGACCTGCATTATCAAAATTTGAATGCTGATTTAAAGGGATTACCGAATAAAATCTAAAAGGTGCGAGTGCTTTCATGTGAAACTCTCTGTAGAATATCGTAGAGTCGCTGTACATTCTAGAGGAGTTCATTCATCCCTTCAATGGGAGTTGAGGGCACTCATTGCTTCACAGGAGATCTTAACACTTGACAGAGACAGGCCTTTTATAAGAACATAAGAATGGCCGTACTGGATCAGACCAAAGGTCCATCCAGCCCAGTATCCTGTCTGCCAACAGTGGCCAATACCAGGTGCTCCAGAGAAAGTGAACCTAACAGATAATGATCAAGTGATCTCTCTCCTGCCATCCATCTCCACTCTCTGACAAACAGAGGCTAGGGACACCATTCCTTACCCATCCTGGCTAGTAGCCATTAACGGACTTAACCTCCATGAATTTATCCAGTTCTCTTTTAAACGCTGTGTAGTCCTAGGCTTCACAACCTCCTCAGGCAAGGAGTTCCACAAGTTGACTGTGTGCTGTGTGAAGAAGAACTTCCTTTTATTTGTTTTAAAGCTGCTTCCCATTAATTTCATTTGGTGGCCCCTAGTTCTTGTATTATGGGAAAAAGTAAATAACTTTTCCTTATTTACTTTCTCCACATCACTCATGATTTTATATACCTCTGTCATATCCCCCTACTCTCCTCTTTTCCAAGCTGAAAAGTCCTAGCCTCTTTAATTTCTTCTCATATGGGACCCTCTCCAAACCCCTAATCATTCTAGTTGCCTTTCTCTGAACCTTTTCGAATGCCAGCATATCTTGTTTGAGATGAGGAGACCACATCTGTACGCAGTATTCAAGATGTAGGCGTACCATGGATTTATAGAAGAGCAATAAGATACTCTCCGTCTTATTCTTTATCCCCTTTTTAATGATTCCTAACATCCTGTTTGCTTTTTTGACCGCACCTGCACACTGCGTAGACATCTTCAGAGAACTATCCACCATGACTCCAAGGTCTTTTTCCTGATTTGTCATAGCTAAATTAGCCCTCATCATATTGTATGTATAGTTGGGGTTATTTTTTTCCAATGTGCATTATTTTACATTTATCTACATTAAATTTCATTTGCCATTTTGTTGCCCAATCACTTAGTTTTGTGAGATCTTTTTGAAGTTATTCATAGTCTGCTTTGGTCTTAACTATCTTGAGCAGTTTAGTATCATCTGTAAACTTTGCCACTTCACTTTTTACCCCTTTCTCCAGATCATTTATGAATAAGTTGAATAGGATTGGTCCTAGGGCTGACCCTTGGGGAACACCACTAGTTACCCCTCTCCATTCTGAGAATTTACCATTTATTCCTGCTCTTTGTTCCCTGTGTTTTAACCAGTTCTCAATCCATGAAAGGACCTTCCCTGTTATCCCATGACAACTTAGTTTACGTAAGAGCCTTTGGTGAGGGACCTTGTAAAAGGCTTTCTGGAAATCTAAGTATACTATATCCACTGGATCCCCCTTTTCCACATGTTTGTTGACCCCTTCAAAGAACTCTAATAGATTAGTAAGACACGATTTCCCTTTACAGAAACCATGTTGACTTTTGCCCAACAATTTATGTTCTTCTATGTGTCTAACAATTTTATTCTTTACTATTGTTTCAACTAATTTGCCTGGTACTGACATTAGACTTACCTGTCTGTAATTGCCAGGATCACCTCTAGAGCCCTTTTAAAATATTGGCGTTACATTAATTATCTTTCAGCCATTGGGTTCAGAAGCCAATTTAAACGACAGGTTACAAACCATAGTTAATAGTTCCGCAACTTCAAATTTGAGTTCTTTCAGAACTCTTGGGTGAATGCCATCTGGTCCCAGTGACTTGTTACTGTTAGGTTTATCAATTAATTCCAAAATCTCCTCAAGTGACACTTCAATCTGTGACAATTCCTCAGATTTGTCACCTACAAAAACTGGCTCAGGTTTGGAAATCTCCCTAACATCCTCAGCCGTGAAGACTGAAGCAAATAATCCATTTAGTTTCTCCACAATGACTTTGTCATCTTTAAATGCTCCTTTTGTATCTCGATTGTTCAGGAGCCCCACTGGTTGTTTAGCAGGCTTCCTGCTTCTGATGTACTTAAATATATTTTGTTATTACCTTTTGAGTTTTTGGCTAGCCGTTCTTCAAACTCCTCTTTGGCTTTTCTTATTACATTTATACACTTAATTTGGCAGTATTTATGCTCCTTTCTATTTACTTAGCTAGGATTTGACTTCCACTTTTTAAAAGATGCCTTTTTATCTCTCACTGCTTCTTTTACATGGTTGTTAAGCCACGGTGGCTCTTTTTTAGTTCTTTTACTGTGTTTTTTAATTTGGGGTATACATTTAAGTTGGGCCTCTCTTATGGTGTCTTTGAAAAGTGTCCATGCAGCTTGCAGGGATTTCACTTTAGTCACTGTACCTTTTAATTTCTATTTAACTAACCTCTGCATTTTTTCATAGTTCCCCTTTCTTAAATTAAATGCCACAGTGTTGGACTGTGGAGATGTTCTTCCCACCACAGCGATGTTAAATGTTATTATCTTATGGCCACTATTTCCAAGCGGTCCTGTTGTAGTTACCTCTTGGACCAGCTCCTGTGCGCCACTCAGGACTAAATCAAGAGTTGCCCCTCCCGTTGTGAGTTCCCGTACCAGCTGTTCCAAGAAGCAGTCATTTAAAGTATCGAGAAATTTTGTCTCTGCATTTCATCCTGAGGTGACATGTTCCCAGTCAATAGGCGATAATTGCAATCCCCCACTGTTACTGAGTTCTTAATTTTGAAAGCCTCTCTAATGTCCCTTAGTATTTCATCGTCACTATCACTGTCCTGGGCAGGTGGTTGATAATAGATCCCTCATGTTATATTCTTATTAGAGCATGAAATTAATATCCACAGAGATTCGATGGAACATGTGGATTCACTTAAGATTTTTACTTCATTTGATTCTACATTTTCTTTCACATATAGTGCCACTCCCCCTTCCACACGACCTGTTCTGTCCTTCAGATGTATTTTGTACCCCTGAATGATTGTGTCCCTTTGATTGTCCTCAGTCCACGAGGTTTCTGTGATGCCTATTATATCAACATCCTCCTTTATCATGAGGCACTCTAGTTCACCCATCTGATTATTTAGACTTTTAGCATTTATGTACAAGCACTTTAAAAAATTGTCACTGTTTGTCTGCCCTCTTCTGATGTGTCCGATTCTTTTTTATGTGAATGTTTCTCATCTGATCTAGCCCTTACATTATCCTCTTCCATCCTCTCCTCCTGACTAAAACTTAGAGAATCTCTATCAATAGACTCTCCTCTAAGAGATGTCTCTGTCCAATCCACATGCTCCTCTGCAGTAGTTGGCTTTCCCACATCTCCTAGTTTAAAAACTGCTCTGCAACCTTTTTAATGTTTAGTGCCAGCAGTCTGGTTCCACTTTAGTTTAGGTGGAGCGCATCTCTCCTGTATATGCTCCCCCTATCCGAAAAGTTTCCCCAGTTCCTAATGAATCTACCCCCCCCCATACCATCATCTCATCCATGCATAGAGACTCTGAAGCTCTGCCTGCCTACTTGGTCCTATGCGTAGAACTGGGAGAATTTCTGAGAATGCCACCATAGAGGTCCTGAATTTCAGTTTCTTCCCTAGCAGCCTACATTTGGCCTCCGGGACGTCTCTCCTACCCTTCCCTATGTCATTGGTACCTACATGTACCACGACCACCAGCTCCTCCCCAGCACTATACATAAGTCTGTCTAGATGCCTCAAGAGATCTGCAATCTTCACACCAGGCAGGCAAGTCACCATATGGTTTTCCTGGTCATCACAAACCCAGCTATCTATGTTTCTAATGATCAAATCTCCCATTATTAACACCTGACTTTTCCTAGTGACTGGAGTTCCTTCCCCCGGAGAGGTAACCTCAGTGCGAGAGGCAACCCCAGCACCATCTGGAAGGAGGGTCCCAACTATGGGAAGATTTCCCTCTGCTCCCGTTGACTGCTCTGCTTCCCTGGGCCTTTCATCCTCCTCAACAGCGCAGGGGCTGTCTAACTGGACGTGGGACAATTCTACAGTGTCCCGGAAAGCCTCATCTACATACCTCTCTGCCTCCCTTAGCGCCTCCAGTTCCGCCACCCTGGCCTCCAAAGCCTGTACGCGGTCTCTGAGGGCCAGGAACTCCTTGTACTGAATGCACACATACGCCACCTGCCCACAGAGCAGGTAATCATACATGCTGCACTCAGTGCAATAAGCTGGATAGCCCCCACTCTGCTGCTGGGCTTCTGCCTGCATGGTCTCCTGCAGCTGCCTAAGTTAATGAAAGGGTTGTGTTTAAATCAATAAGTTTTGAATATATTTCAAAACTAACTATGACTAAGGCCTTGACCCTGCTGAGACTTATGCATATGCCTCATTCTGAGTGTGGGAGTAGTCCTATTGAACTTAATGCCCTCATTGAGTTCCATTACATGCTTAAAGTTAACCACATACATGCAGTTTTTCAGGGCCTAAGGGCCACATAGGCAGCTCATGAACTGTACAAGCTGCAGGCAGGCAGCGAGCAGTCTGGAGGCAGTTCACATCAGCCCTAGAACACCAAATGCTCCACTTACAATAATGAATTGGTCCAGATGACCATCTGAACATGGTGGGCCCCATTGCCATGGGCTATAGCGACCAAAAGGCTGGGCTTGCAAATTGCTGTGGTGGGGACTGTCAACAAAAACATTTGATTTTCTTTAGGGAATCAGCACTTAAACCTTGTTCTGTCAACTGCACTTTGAGGGTTAACTTTGCCAAAAAAAGAAGTGTGGGGTTGGGTCCTAGAAACTCACTTTAACTTTTTATTTTGTATGCAAGGCACTCTAGGAAATGATTCAAGGGCAGTTGAGCAAATTTCTCCTGTGTAGGAGAAACTGTGGATTGGTGGGAATTTTGTGTGAACTTTTTTGGAACAGATACCGGGGTGGTGGTGGTGGTGGTGGTGGTAAGGGGAAGACATTTATGGAAGAAATACATATAGAGGAAGGCCAGATACTGCAACTCTCACCCTTATTCTGTGGAAGGAATGTAGAATTTATCCCCAGAGAATTGAGTTAGAAAGGAAATGAACTCTTTTGTGTGAATGAATCAAGTACCCCAGGCATGGCCTTGATCCTGCAATGTGTAGCATGTAGGGGGACTGCTGCACCCACACAGAGCCCCAGTACAGTTCCACTCAGGTCCACTCATTCACTTGTGTGCTGTACCTTACAGGAATGAGGCCTGCGCCCTCATTCAGGAAAGCCCTTAAATATGTGCATAACTTCAAGGATTTAAGGCTCTCTTTGAGAGGATTGCTGCCTAAACTACATTTTCTTTCCTAAAACATATTCTGCAGAAATCTAGACAATACTAAATCAGTAATTATTTGTGGATACATCATTGACAAGGTAGAAGCATATGCAAAGTTAAAAACAGAATAAAATACCCCATATACAATAGTAGAAAAAAGCCCATCACGGGAAAAAATTCATATCTATGTACATAGCTCTAGCATGTAGGGCCCCAACTCAGGACAGCATGTCAGCACAAGCTTAAATCCATTTCTGTTCAGGACAGAACTTACGCACATGCTTAATTGAGCATGTGTTTCAGAGCTCTCCTGAGTAGGACTGCTTTCCTGAATCAGGGCCTGAAATAATAGAATGGAAATAATAAATTGCCAAAGAAATAAAAACAATTATCAAGCAAGGAATGTATAGGAGGAAAAGAAGGGGAAACAGAGATTAGGAAAGGGTGTGGGCCAAGTTATGTCAGTGATAATCTTATGGGAGCATTGGTATGTGCCCCATTACCCCCTTTCACTGTGTTGTGATTTGTCAGTAACTTGGGGAATGCTTCAAGACTGCCTCTTTGGCAGTGGATGATTTCTTTCCTGCTGTGAGACTCAAGGCAATGTCACGTTCCATTATGAGAGTAGAGCCAGGGCTTTCTCCGTGCTCCTCAACAAAGGGCTAATTCTGTTAGAACACAATTTTCTTAGATCTGCTAGGATATATCTTCATGATTGTGATTTAAGGTGTATGTACCAGTATTTTTTCACCCTCCTCCAAGTATGAAATAAGAACATTTGCTTTCCTTTTCCTGCCAATCACATTGCAGTGGTATTGTTAGTCTGTTACCTACCAGAGAGAGGGAATGAGGCAGCAGAAGGGAGAGAAACACTCCCCTACACAGAGATCAGGGTTCCATTGCTGCATTTATATTTTCTCCCACTCCCACTTCTAAAGGAGATTATAATTTCTCATCTTGTTTGGGATCATTTGCATCAGGATCACTCACCAGTGAAGACGTAAAAGACCTAATCTGCTTCTTGTGACAGAGATTTTAGCCCACTGCAGCTTTCATACAATCTGGCTATAAAAGCAGAGGGTGCTGTGCAGAACATGAGGTAAGGGTATCTGGATTCTTTTTATTTCATATGCATCCACATTATTTGGTCCCCTAAGAAACTGCAATAGTAGACAACTTTTGGAAGGGAGGGTAACTAACTCTAGCATATGGAACTCTTCTGTCAGGGAATGAAATAAATTGACACAGGTCTGATCTTGCTCCTGCTTAAGTCAGTGAAAACTTGCTTCAATGAGAGCAGGACAGGACCGAAATTCAGCTTGCCTTGGTCCAGTGTTTTATTTGTGTCAGGGCTTGCTGGGGCTGAGCTGAGGCACTTCTAGTCTTGGCTGTTCATGGCCCCGGCACCTCTGGAATTGCCATGTCAGTTATGAAAGTAAAAAAACTGCTTGAGCCCCTGCATCTAATTGCCTGAGCCCCAGGAGCTCTTTCATTACAAATCAAGCACTGCTTTGCTCCCATAAGTCATACTCCACAGATCAGTGGGTTTGCGAGAATGAACAAAGCATGCAGCATGTGGTCCTGACACAGCGCAGAATATCTGCAGCTGTTCAAGTATTTTTAAAAATTGTTACATTCACTGTTTTAAAAGTATTTATAATTCTGTATAAAATTAAGCAAGAAGATATACATAGTATTTAACATTCAGCGTGATAACCATATATTGATTGAGAATTCCTAAACTGTTGATAAATAAATAATCTAACTGATAAAAGTGCGTATGTCTTGCTCTTGAAAGATGCCACAGTGGTCTTGGAAATTGTCCTACCTACCCACAGAAGAGGCAATGGCAATGTAGGTTCCCTCACTTCTTCCTCAGTTTGCCTGAAACCTCACCTGGAGGTTATGCTTTCAAATGTTAAGGTATTTCCCCTCCCCCCTGCTTCTAGGCAAACAATTAAGAAAACAATCACAGGGCCTCATGCACATAAGCAGTCCCCTCGAAGTTGATGGGGCTATTTACATTAGTGAGCACCACAAGGATGATCTTTCAGATTCATGCCCTGTGAGTGTATTTGTTAATGTTTGCCTGGCACCACTTAGCCATAATGAATAGTTGGAAGTGTTCCCTCCAGGTTGAGGTTTGGCACATGAATAGAGGTGTGAAGGAAGCCTGCATTGCCACTGCCTGTGCCATGCTAGTTCTATGGATAAACTGGACAACTTTAAAAAGCACCAAACTCCCCTTCTCACACATCTATACAATAGTTAAAAGACACAGTTAAAAAAATTATACACTAGAAACCAACACCCCTCAAAATACTGAAAAACAAACTAGCCAAGAATTGGCATGGAGTGAAAGGGCAGAGAATGGTAGGGGTGTTGGGTTGAGGTATCTTACATGGGCGTTGAAAGTGGCTAACATGGATAAAGAAACCTTCCAGAAGAGGTTTCGATTTAAAAACAATGTACGTGATTGAAAACTCATTGGGTTGTTCTTAAATCTTACTGATAGTTTCAGAAATCTGATAGCAATATCTGTAACATGTATATCGCTAATATGTTCTCTTTTGTTCAAATATTTGCAGCTCTATCAGTTCTGTGTATCCCAGCCACTCCCAGTCTTTATTCAGGCCTAATTTGATGGTGTCAAGTTTGCAGATTAATTCCAGTTCTGCAGTTTCTCGTTGAAATCTGTTTTTGAACTTCTTTTGTTCAAGAATTGCCACTTTTAAGTCTGTTAAACTTTGTGTTATTGTTGAGAACAGATACATGTATATTTTAGTATGAAGATGCCGTAACTTTTTTAAATTAACATAGCAAGAAAAATAGTAATGATGGGGTTGATTTTAATTTGATTGGTTTAGATCAGTGGCTCTCAGCCAGGGATACGTGTACCATTAGGGGTATGCAGAGGTCTTCCAGGGGGTATATCAGCTTATCTAGATATTTGCCTAGTTTTACAATAGGCTACAGAAAAAGCCTACTGAAGTCAGTACAAACTAAAATTACATACAGACAATGACTTGTTTATACCGCTGTATATACTATATCAGCATTTCTCAATTTGGGGGGTTGAAATTTATTTTATAATCATATGGTAAAAATGAGCAAGTAACCAATTTTTCAGTAGTAGTGTGCTGTGGCACTTTTGTATTTTTATGTCTGATTTTGTAAACAGGTAGCCTTTAAGTGAGGTGGAACTTGGGGTACACAAGACAAATCCACATCTTGAAAGGGGTATAATAGTCTGGAAAGGCTGAGAACTACTGGTTTAGATAATCATGCTATCTCTGATTCATCCTTCCTGAACAGGATAAATTTAGTTTCTGAAAGGACAACGTTATTTCCATTTTTTTAAATAAATATACATCTTGATTGTGTGTAACTTTCAAGAGAAAATATTTCTGAACTGTGACTTTTTTTTTTATGACTTAAATATTACATGGTAGTATTATTAGTATAGAGCACACTTACAAAGTTTGTGGACAATACCAAGTTGGCTGGGAGGGGTTGCCAGGGCTTTGAAGGATAGGATTAAAATTCAAAATGATCTGGACAAACTGGAGAAATGGTCTGAAGTATGGGATAGGATGAAATTCACTAAGGACAAAAGCAAAGTACTCCGCTTTGGAAGGAACAGTCAGTTACACACATACAAAATGGGAAATGACTGCCTAGGAAGGAGTACTGCGGAAAGGGATCTGGGGGTCATAGTGGATCACAAGCTAAATATGAGTCAACAATGTAACGCTGTTGCAAAAAAAGCAAACATCATTCTGGGATGTATTAGCAGGAATGTTGTAAGCAAGACACAAGAAGTAATTCTTCTGCTCTACTCCACACTGATTAGGCCTCAGCTGGAGTATTGTGTCCAGTTCTGGGAGCCACATTTCAGGAAAGATGTGGACAAATTGGAGAAAGCCCAGAGAAGAGCAACAAAAATTGTTAAAGGTCTAGAAAACATGACCTATAAGGGAAGATTGAAAAAATTGGGTTTGTTTAGTCTGGAGAAGAGAAGACCGAGAGGGGGCATGATAACAGTTTTCAAGTACATAAACAGTTGTTACAAGGAGGAGGAAGAAAAATTCATCTTAACCTCTGAGGATAGGACAAGAAGCAATGGGCTAAAATTGCAGCATGGGAGGTTTAGGTTGGACATTAGGAAAAGCTTCGTAACTGTCAGAGTGGTTAAGCACTGGAATAAATTGCCTAGGGAGGTTGTGGAATCTCCATCATTGGGGATTTTTAAGAGCAGGTTGGACAAACACTGGTCAGGGATGGTCTAGATAATACTTAGTCATACCTTATGTGCAGGGGACTGGACTAGATGACCTCTGGAGGTCCCTGCCAGTTCTGTGACTCTATGATTTTCCCCCAAGTGTCAATATTTTAAAAAAAAATTATTAAGTACATTTTGATCTTATTTCTTCCTATGTGTAAACATCTATTTTCTCAGTGATGTAGCAATAATTACTACTCATGGGATATCTTCCAAAATGTAAACACGTGAAAAGAAAAAGAAAATTTATTAATGGAGGCAATCTTCCTTTGGCCAGGAAGCTGGACCAGAGAAATTCTGTTGGGTCATGTGGCCATTCTAAAACCTGCTTTATAACATTACTGTAAGATCCAACTTACATGGATCAGCCTTGTAGAGGGAGAGCACAGCCATTGTTATGTAATTGCAACTTTGTTTTAAATAGTGGGTTTTTATATATTTAAAGCGATATAAAAATTTATGACACAGTTTTATCCTTTGTTTGAAAAACAAAACTGCAACTGGGAAAAGTACTTGCAGTATGATAGCCAATCTGTGCAACACGAAACAAAGTAAACACCAGAAGAAACAAGGCTTTTGGTTTGTTCTTACTCAGAAATAAAGTCCTCCCTTCTCCTCCCCCCATAACAGTCTTACACTGGTCCCTATTCCTGGGGTTCTGTCCCTTTGTCATTCTGTCAGGGGCCTTCAGGATTTGAAAGCAAGATGAATTGATACTGTTTAGATTTAGATTTAACTGTGTTGGTTTTGTACTTGTTGCATGCCAGTTTCTGTAATAAAGTGCCTAATTACCGGACCCTATAGAATTTAATTGAAGGCCAGATCCTGTGATCCATGCTCATGATGGTAGCAGTACTTCACTCTGCAAGCAGTCCCAGTGATTGCAATGAGACTGCTGATAGCAGAAGGTGCTATTCAGTATGAATAAAAGTAGCAGAATCTGGCCCTAAATAAGTAGTTTGTTTTGTTTTCTTAATCTTTAAAAAATGAGAAGGAAATGGAATAAATATTTTTCCTATGTGGACTTTTTAGCCATTTCATTTCTCAATATTAAAAATAAACTTTGGCCCATAGATAGTACTTTTCATCAAAAAATCTCAAAGCATTTTACAGATAGTGAAATTAATACACAGGATGGTTATGTGAATTACCCAGTGTCACAGAACAGCCAGTGGCAAAGCCAAGAATAGAACCCAGCTCTTCTGACTCACTAAAATGATTTTTGTATCTAACTAGGTGCAGACAAAAAATAACTCACAAAAAGCATAAAATGTCATTGTTTGCTACTGTCAGGGCCTGATCCTTCAAAGAGTTACCTGTGTGTAACTTTACACACGAGTAGTTCCATTGACTTCAAAGGGACTACTTATGTAAGTGTTTAATTTAACCCTATGTAGCTAGAAAAAGAGAATTTTACTAACTTGACTCAAGTCCTTATTGTGTCTTTCTGTATATACTCTATTCCCTGGTCATACCTATGTTCATAGGTGCTGACTTCCTCTGTTCCCGAGGGCTACTCGCTCTGCCCCAGGTCCCGCCCCCACTCCACCCCTCCCCCCAAGTCTCCACCCCCACCCTGCCTCTTCCCCTCCCTGCCCTGCCTCTTCCTTCCCCTGCTCTTCTTCATCCCCCCAGTGCCTCCTGCACGCTGCTGCACAACTGATCCGTGGTGTGGGAAGGAGGGAGAGGAACTGATCAGTAGGGCCACTGGCAAGTGAGAGATGCTGGGGGCAGGGGGAAGGTACTGGTCCACGGGGCTGCTGGTGGGTGCTGAGCACTTAATATTTTTTTTCATGGTTACTCCAGCCCCAGAGCGCCCATGGAGTTGGGGCCTATGCCTATGTTTACCTATGTGCTTGGACCCTGCAAGTTTAACAGCAAATTAATTAGTCTTTGTATAAAGCTAATCACGTTAACTTTAGTCCTCTGGGGTATGGCAAGTAAAGAAACAACTCGGAAGCTTGTTTTGAATTGGAAACACTCCAGAACATTACAACAATACACTAAATGCGGATCCTATCTGCCATATACTTAGTTATGGAAATCCAATGCAGTTGACTGTCTGCACACAGGTCAGTTAAAAAGAGAGAGAGCTGTTCCACTATATACAATGTGAAATGTGTTAAGTTTATGGCACATAGTGATGCAATCTCAGACGATAGGCTAATGAGAACAGGGATATTGCTAACATCCTACTCACTAAAAGACAGTAAGCACAAACCTCAAAAGGGATGAGTGCTGTTTTAAGCGTAATATTACATGTCATAAAGAATTTAATGCAGCTATTACCATAAGAGACAGTGCAGTACTGTCATCTTTAAGCTATAAAAACCACCAAGTTCTTGGGAATGTGACATTAGTATGGGAGTCTTTGCAGAACCCAGGTTCTTGAATACCTACTCAACAGTATGTCCTAAACTCTGCTATATTACATATGTCTGTTTAATATAGTTATTTTCAGCTGTTATAATGAAGTGCTCTAGAATTTTGAAAGACACGACAATTTCAAGTGTGAATATGAAGAATACACTAGGGACCTTATCCAAAGCCAATTGAAGTAAATGGAAAAACACCTATTGACTTCAGTGGGTTTTGGGTTAGGCAGTAGGAATACAGAAATTGCCATGCCAGATTAGATGAGGATCTGTCTAGTACAGTATCCTGTCTCCAGGACCAGATGCTTCAGAGGAAATTGCAAGAACCTGACAATACGTTGTTATGGAATCATTTGTCAATAGGGAAAGATTTTTCCTAGCTCCTACTAGTTAGAAGTTGGTTTATACCAGGGGTCGGCAACCTTTCAGAAGTGCTGTGCCGAGTCTTCATTCATTCACTCTAATTTAAGGTTTCATGTGCCAGTAATACATTTTAACGTTCTTAGAAGGCCTCTTTCTATAAGTCTATAATATATAACTAAACTATTGTTGTATGTAAAGTAAATAAGGTTTTTAAGATGTTTAAAGCTTTATTTAAAATTTAATAAAATGCAGAGCCCCCTCCCCCGACCAGTGGCTAGGACCCAGGCAGTGTGAGTGCCACTGAAAATCAGCTCGCCTGCCGCCTTCGGCACCCGTGCCATAGATTGCCTACCCCTGGTTTATACTATGAGGCCCTTCCAAACTCTTGATTGTTAAAATATCTTCTCTGATGTATTTCTGGATTATTTGTTATCCACACAAGCATCTAATTCATGTTATGCCTGGGGGAATTCTGCAGAATTCACAATGAAGAATTCTGCAGAAATTCTATGCCTAAATAAACACACAGTTATGAACCACGTATTGACATTTTGGCTCCAGTCAATATATAGCGGATAGAGGAGAACTGGTAGCTCTTGGCCCTAATGAAAATTTTTTGAGATTTGCCATTTAAAAAAAAACAAAAGTAGACAGACACTTCCTGTAGTAAATAGTAACCCTATTTAAATTCAGATCCTCAGCTAGTGTAAACTGGGGTAGCTCTATGGACTTCAACAGAGCAACACTGATCTACATCAAATGAGGACCTGCCCTTCTGTTTATGTTTAACAACAGACTTCTACTTTTTGTATCATAAGACTTTTGAGTCTCTTGTTAGTTTTTTATCTTTTACTCCAGAGAGGGGGAAATAAGTTCCCCAAAGCACGCAAAGATGATGTAGCTGGCTCATTAGGCCATGTTCTGATCTCAGTAACATTGGTGCCAATCTAAAGTAACTCAACTGACTTCAGTGACATTACTCCAGATTTGCATCAGAATAACTGAGCAGAATATTTTTTTTAATTGACATTTTTAGTCTCCTTTTCTCACAAGGACTCCAGACTGTAACTCCTTTCCCTATGGCTGGAATAGTTTCCCTGATCCTGTATGCCAGGCAACCTTACACCTCTGGTACAGTATAAATAAATGTAATAATGAATAGGGCCTAAAGGAAGAGCTTCCAAGTCAGATGACAGTCTTCAATTTTCCCTCTGGTTTAACAGAAAACCTTTTTTGGAGGGTCAGTTCCTTTAAACATATAAATAGAACATTGTAAAACAATATTTAACAGGAAACAATGCCTAGGGTGTTATATGTGGGTGTGCTATGGTGTCACAGCCCCCTCGTAGAACTACACGAGGCTGTTGCGTTTGGGTCCTAACATGTTAGACTTGTGTGTTATTACATTTCTCGTGGTCTGGGTAAGCAGCAGATTCCCTCTGTTCATTTGTAAGCAGGAAGGATGGTCTTGTGGTTAAGGCATTGGATGCAAACTCAGCAAAGGGGGATTCTCCTTCTGGCTCTCCAACAGTTTTTGTGTGTTAATTTGGGTAAACCACAATTTTATAAAGTGCCTGAAAATATTATGTGCCCACAGCTTTAGATATGCAGGCCCCACACCTGCAACTGCATCTGTGTGGGCAGACCCCTGCACCTTCATGGAGTCCCACTGAGTTAGACTGACTCCAGAGAGGTGCCTGGATCCATTTGCAGGGAGCAACTTTCAGGATAACGACCTTAATCTCTCTCTGAGCCTCAGTTCCCTGTCTGTATAATCGGGCTAACGATACTTAAAGGATTGTTGTGAGGATAAATCTATTAATGTTTGCTACTACAATGATGAGAAGCATAGAGAAAAACCATCTTATACCCCAAACTGAAATAATTATCACAAATCATTCTTGCCTTGCTTCTGGTATTACCAAGGGAATAAAATAAAAACAGGTAAGAGTCCAAGGGCTCTGGGTCGGTGAGCAGCAAATGCTTCCAGCAAAACTAAATAAGCTTACTGAATTTGTCTGGGTAAGAAAATTTAGGGAGGGGAGAGGAACTGCAGCTATATGAATGAAAGAACATTGCAAAACCAAAATATTATTCGAGTGAAAATTCATTCAATTCATTTTTTTTTGTTTGGTTTCTAAGAATCACATGCACACACCTCTGGGTGCATGCACACAATTTTTTCCCTCAAAAGAATAAATAACATTCAACTTCTTAAAATTAGCATGCTGGAATTTGAATTGTATGATTAGGCAAGTAAAAATGGTAAGCATTAATTGGACCTAAAACAATTAAAAACAGACAATGCTTTGCTCCAGTAAATGCACCTTTTTAAATGAGATTCCAATCCTGTTACTAAAAGCATATAGGTAGCCTGCTGTGCCAAAGCAGAAACCTTTTAACTCAGGCTGCATGTGATCATTTGCAGGAATGGGAACTTAAAGGCCAAAAAAACTTGATAAAGATTAAATGGACCTAGTGGTTACCATGCTTACATTCAGAACCATTCTTTCACTAAGGGCCAGACTGTGATCTCATTATTCACATTAGTGAGCAGTTACTCAACAGAGACAGGGTTTCAATGGGCCTGTTTCTGTCAACAGTGTAACGCAAGGGACTAGGGATTCAAGAGGCGTAGGTTCATGTCTCAGCTCTACCGCTGGACTTCTGGCTGACCTCAGACCAGTCACTTAATCCCTCTGTGCCTCAGTTTCTCCATCTGTAAAACAGGGTTCCTGATACAGATCTCCTCTGTAAAGAGCTTGAAGATCTACAAATGTAGTGTGTTAAGGGCTAGGCATTCTTATTAGCATGGGTAAGGAATTCACAATATGACCCTAAGAGTGATGCATTATAACCAGAAATTGAACAGAGTGAAATTTTCATAAGGCCAGATTCTGGCCCTCACTCATGTTGTGTAATACCTTACTCCCTGAGTGGTTGCACTGAAATTAACCAGTGCTCACAGAGGAAGCTACTAATGAGAGTGAGTAAGGATGTCAGATTCTGGCCATTAGTGAATAATTTGACAAATTTAGCTTTTTTTTCTATTCATGAATTATCTGAGATCAGAACATGAGTCTAAGAATTTATGAAGCAGTCAAAACTGAGATCTACAAAACAAACTGCATTCCATGTTTTTCGCTTCAGTTAAGAGTGTAAAATTTCTAACTGGAGCATATGGGAAAAATTACTTCGCTGCAAAATTATTCAAATAGCTGATGTGAATCAGTAAATTCACCTTTCAGCTTAGACTGGTCATGGAACATTTCAGCCTAAAAGCAGAAAGTTTGAGAAAGTGAATGGAAAGCAATTGAAAAAGAAGGGTTACAATGGCAATTGAAATTCAGCCTTAATTATATAGTCAGCTCTACTTGTGCCTTTATATAAACATTGTGATTACTAGTTCCGAAGAAAAGTTACAATTATGAAAGTGTTGGATGAAGCACCAAATAATATGTTTTACCGTTATATTGGTCTGATATGCGCTCAGTTACCCTGGAGCATAGGAAGAGTAACTCCAATGACGTTATGCTGGTTTTACCCTGATTGAACTCCTTTAACGTCTATGGCAATGGATTAAGCTAAAATTTGATAAGAATCAGGTCCTGTGTGTTTTGCCTTATAGAACAATGTATATATGAGTTTCTGAACATGTTTTAAATTGTCTCAGTAGCAAATCATTTTTGGTCTTTGCCTCTTCAGTAATTTGGATATATCAAGAGCTTGTGTTTGCAAAGTTTTCGAGACCTGAACTGCTAGAATTTTGAGTCTCCTGCATGTTCTCTTACTGTGAATAAAGATTTTTTTCTTGTATTGTGCTAGTATTTCCTGTGGCTCCATTGACAAATTCAGATTATTCTTCTTTTCAGCAAGTAATAAGTTGCTCATTTGCTTACTCCCATGCCTCTCAAGGGAATGAGAGAGGTGGTTTTGTGTATTTTATTATTACTGTAACCCTTCTGCCCCTCTGAGTTGGCAGCAACAAGGGCCGGGTTCAGTATCCAGGGGTTCTGTTTCAATAACCCAATTCCAAACCAGCTCGAGCCCCCACCCAGTGACCTGGGAAAATCTTACACACACCCCTAGGCGCCTCAAAGAGGCAATGCTTCCCGTCTCGCAAGCACAGAGTCTTGGTGTAGCAGAAAAGATTTAATACATGAGATAAACAACAAACACTAAATTGGGAAAAACACCTCTACTAGAGTTCATAGACCAAACCGTGAGCCAAGACCCACCCCAGGAAATTGAGCTGTGTCCTCTTTCCTGGGCTCTTGAGTCCAGCAACCCCCAAATCACCCACAGTCCCAAAAGTCTCTGTCCTGGGTCAGTGCAGCCCCAAAGTTCGAGAGTCTATCTGCAGAGGTCTCCCCCCCCCAGCCTGGGTAGAAAGGGGCACCTTACGTGGTCCGGGGCCAACTGCCCTGCCTCTCCGTGGGTTCTGCTCCCGCCTTCTCCACGAACTGCTGCGCTTTACCAGCCGCTCCACTCTGCTCCTCCAGCCATTCTCAGAAACTGCTCTGCTCCGCCAGCTGCTCTGCTCCAGTTGTCCCTGCAAACTGCTCAGCTCTGCGGGCCGCTCCACCCATCTCACAGCCACCCCGCTCTGCCAGCCGCTCCGCTGCCACCAGCTGTCCCGTGATCCACTCCAGCCATCCCCACAAACTGCTCTACTCCACCAACAGCTCTGTTCCACAGTATAGCTTTGGGTTCCCCACTAGTTAGCACTGTACTCAGTGCTCTCAGCTCAGTGATTTTAGCTTTTTAGTGATTTTCAGCTCTTAGTGATTCCAGCTCATAGTAGGTGAGCCCCAGTGCTAGTGCACTATTAGCCCAAAGTGATTTCAGCTCAGTAACCTGTATCTGGATTCTTAAGGAAATAAAAAATCAACTCTGACATTCCACAGTGGAGAGAGGAGGGGGTGCAACTGGTGCTTCTAGCTCCACAAGGAGACTGCACCACCAGACACAGACACCTGTCCCCAACCTCTCTCTCAATTCTCTGGGTTTTGGAACCCATGTCCCATGTCTAGCCAGTACCACCCAACTGAGGGTGAGCAATTTGTCACCCAGCAATCCCACAGCTTGGGAGTCTGGGATAGGGTGGGCGTACCTATGCAAATACACTCTCTGAAATTCTTTCCACCAGATGTCAGTGTAGAGGTTATCCTGACTCTGCTTACATTACTATTAACACTTTACAAATATTTGTATAACACTCAAAAGTGTGCTAGGAGCCTTACAAACATATTAAAAACACATATTCCTGAACAGAAGCGCTTACAATCTAAAGACAATTAACAGGCAAATGAAGGGAAGAAGGCATGTTGCATATTTTTATAGATATGTCTGAAAAGTGGATTTGTATCTAATAACAATGGAGTTGAGGTCAACAATGTATAGTTCACTGCAGGCCTCAGACTGGAGATGAACTATAATAAAGTAATAGCCAAATCTTGCTTGCCTTATGCATGTGAGAAGTTTCCTTGAAATTAATGGGACCATTCATTTGAGTAAAGTGAGTTGGATTTGGTTCCAAGAACAGGTATTCAGAACTTTACGGACACTTATGTTAGTGACCAGATATTTTCATGGTATTCCAAGAACCTGAATTGGAGTAAAAGAAGGACATTGAAGTGGTTTTGGACATTCTACACAGAACAATCCTAGTCAGAGGATTAAGCTCCCAAGGAACCCACGGCTCTGAAGTATGTAAATTTGCCTTTGATGTATGCCACCATGTATGTCTTTAATTCCTTGCATGGACAGAAGCCCAACACTTAATTTTAGAAGATCAAGCTAATTTCCCTATCAAGAGTACATAGGGAAAAAGAGAAAGAGCTGTCTCTGTAATACCATTTTTTTTCCTCTTCCCCACATCCTAGGAAAGAATCTCTTGGTGGCTCTGCAGGGATCCAGAGCTGAAAATAACTGCTGGAGAATGGCACTATCTAAGGTCATAAGAAGAAATAACTCTATATACTCTTCTCTCTGCCCTCTTTTCCCTTCATTCTAAAACTCACAGCTGTTCTAAAATTTTATTTTGTGACACACACATTATACCTATGCAAATAATTCAATTATAATTGTCTCTCAAAGTTAAACTATGAATGTAGAAGTGTTTTATTTTGTCATCACTAAGACTTTGTGGCTCTCCTGGCTTGTTCTATCTATTAAGTTTTGTACTGAGTGGATAAGAGTGATTAGGAGATCACCAAAGAATATTCTTCTGTTACAAGCATGAATTATTCTGTTTAACTTTTTTTTATTACGTCTTTCCTCCAGAAAGAGGAGTAAAATGCAAAGTCCTCCTTTTTTGTGTTTTAATAATTTGAACCAACACAGAACTGTACAAAAGAGAAAAACACAATTCAATTTATCTGCTATTCCTTTTGAAAAATGGCCACCAAGACCTCAACTCTGTTCCCTAGAGACCTCAGGAAGGGAGGAAAGCAAAGGAGCGACTTCTGAATCGATATGCAGCTCCCATTATAAATGGCAGGGTGGAGAGAAGGAGAGGTTAGTGGTCTAGTTTAGCCTTCTAAGTGGCCCATGCTTGCGAACTTGGGGCATGGTCACCTGCCAAAAAAATGAATGGAGAAATAAGGTATAAAAGCTATGACTAGACTACTATCCTGTCCCATCAGGGTTGTGGTAAATTCCCGCTTGCTTCCCACAATCGATGTTGTAGAGTTCTCTCTTTAGGGATGCATTCTTGGAGAACTAGCTGGTGGAAGAGTTCCTGGCAATGTAGTTCTGATAGTCATATTCCTATGTCATGTTGGAGGCAAAGAGCTTGTGATGGGTCTGGTTTATCTGCATGGATGCCCTTGACATGAGTGGGTCTTCCTGTGTTGATCTTGTTGGGGGACAGGCTAAACTCTGCTGAGTCTCACAGAAGGGAGAACACCCTTAAATTCCCAAGCAATAGCACAGAGCTTGGTATACAAAGGAGCAAGATTATTTTCTAATGTACCATTTGTTTTTGTTTCTTTCAGATGGCTTTGAAGAGATTCAAAATGATTTTGTTTTTAATTGTAGTATTGGCCCCTGGCTGTTTGTATTTATTCAAGTCAAATTTGATTGCAATCGGTATATTCTGTCAAAAGAAGGTTGAGGCCACATCACTGACTTTTATAACAGAAAGCAGAAACTTTTTGCAGTTGCCAGATATAGACTGCAGTAAGACTCCTACGTTTCTGGTGCTCCTTGTGACATCATCACATGGCCAGAATAAAGCTAGGATGGCTATCCGTCAAACATGGGGGAAACACAGACTAGTTGCTGGCAACCGCATCGTGACGTATTTTCTTCTGGGAACCACCATGAACCAAAATGATCAAACTGGTATTATTGCTGAAAGTCAGAAATACAGAGACATTATCCAGAAGGATTTTATAGACACATATTACAATTTGACTTTAAAGACAATGATGGGAATTGAATGGGTTCACAAATTTTGTCATCAATCCAGGTTTGTGATGAAAACTGACTCAGATATGTTTGTCAATATCTTTTACCTGACTGAACTTCTTTTAAGAAAAAACAGAAGCACTGGATTCTTCACAGGCTTTTTAAAGATGAATGAGCTCCCTATAAGAAAGATAAATAGTAAATGGTATGTGAGTAAAGATGAATATCCAGGAAGCACGTATCCTCCATTTTGTTCGGGGACTGGTTATGTTTTCTCCACTGATGTTGCTAGTCAGATTTATAATATTTCAGAAAGTGTCCCTTTTATTAAACTGGAGGATGTTTTCATAGGACTGTGTCTTGCTAAACTAAAAATCAATCTGGAGGAACTTCATTCAGAACAGACATTCTTCTCAGACAGGGTTGAGTTCTCTCTTTGTCTCTTCAAGAAAATTGTGACATGCCATTATGTGCAACCTTATGAGCTGCTGATCTACTGGAATGCACTGGAGAGGTCAATGGATGAAAAATGCCCAGATGTTTGAAATAGCTGAGCTAACGAAGTGACAAAAAATAGCTACAGGACCAGCCTTTAGTAGGGTTACCACCTAGCCAGTATTTGACTGGCCTGGCCATTTTTTTATGCATTTGCCAGTTTTCAGAAAAATAATTTAATCTGCCTTTTTTTTACATGGGTCTAAAGATTTGCATTATTATCACCACATTACACTGGGATATCTAACGTTAAAAGTTTCTGTGTCCAGCTAAAGATGCTGCAGTGTTCCCACTTCCGCAGCTTAAGTAAGAAAATGATGTTATCAATCTTTTCTATATATCTCATCTCTCTAGATACTATAAGTGGCTATTGGGGGCAGGATTTGCAGAATTGTCTTCTGGGGTGGGAGTGGTGCTGGGTTTTTTGCATGTCAAAGAGGGTAACCCTAGCCTTTAGTCAGGCAAAACTTGGCCACTGAAGTTAGGCTGGGGACTTGTACAGTCAAAGAGACACTGATAAATATTTTAATCTCTTGCCCATCTGCAAATTTGCTGTTATTTATTTGCAAAGACTGGATTTTCTTTCTGAGCACAAGCCAACAAAACTGCTTTGTCTCAGTACGAACACTTACAGTAATGTCAACAGAAGGCTGGGAATACTTACATATCATTTGCTTCTCTCTATCATTTTCTCTGTTTCTCTAACATTAAAAGTTTACAGTCCAAAGTCCATTCCCTGACACATTATAACACGGTTAGGCCACACTCCTGTAATGAGCTCTGTGTGAGTAGAGACGTGCACCTGCATAAAATCTTTTACACTGCTGAAGTTGATGGGGCTTTGCACAGGTGTACAGATCTACCTATTCAGAGCCTGTTGCAGGAGCAGGGTCTTAAGTGCCATAGGTTAACTTCTGAGCCTTTAAGATCACAGCATTAGTTTTCTATTATACATTTTACATTTAAAATCATGCATACAGGGCTTAATCGAGAGACCAAGAGAAAGAAAAAATCAACAGTGCTGACAGAATATTGGAGTTGGTAAATAATGTATTTCAACATTCCATATTCCCCCTTCAGTACAAGGTGTATTTTTGAATTCAGAGGAATTAGTAAATACTGCAAAATTCTAAACTCAAACATCACATTTCCCTTTATGCTGGGATTGTCAAAGGGGCTGAAGGGAATGAGGTGCCGTCATCATGTTAATGGAGTTTGGGCACTGACTCCATTAGTCTCTTTTAAAAACCCCAGCCTCAATTGTTATACTTTATACAATTGAGTAATTATACTCAGGCCATATATGTAAATGCTGAATGAACAAAAGGGCTATTTGTATATAGTATATTTCATGTAACAAAATGTGATTGTTTTAAATATGAGCCTATTCTCCCCTTGAATTTGCACATGCAACTTTTTTAAGGCTGATAAGAAAAGTAGAACAGTTTTTACATTATCTGCATAGAACATATAAATTTCAAATTAACAAAATGTAATGTCTGGTACTATTTTAATAAAAGATTATTACAGCTTTTGTGTGTCCAGTTGTCTTCTACTTGCGAGTGCAACTAATGCTTTGAAATTCATTTTTCTAAAAGGGTTATTTTTTTTTAAAAACAAAGAGTCATGTCTTTCCTTCTCTAAAATACCTTGGGGCAGAGGTCCTCTAATACAGGAGTTCTCAAACCTTTTCTTTCTGAACCTCTCCTCCCCCAATGTGCTATAAAAACTCCATGGCCCACCTATGCCACAATGAGTGGTTCTCTACATATAAAAGCCAAGGCCAGTGAGTCTAACACTGGTCCTGCTTGATGGACCCCTGAAACCTGCTTGTGGCAGCCGAGGGTCACGGACCCCTGGTTAAGAACCACTGCTCTAATAGGAGGTAAGTTTCTTTTCCAATGCAAGCATATAATTCTCATGGCCACGAACAGGATAATTTTATTTCCAGAGTAGACAGTATATGATACTGCCATTGTAGCTACCACCGCAATATGCTTCTTTGTGGTACAAAACATTTGGGTAAAAAATGACACTGTTTGCAGAAAGCGTCATGGCAATGTGAAGGTAAACTATTTTTCTAGATGACTTCTATGACTTATCAATAAAAGTATTGTTAAATGTCCAAGGAAAGGCTGTGAGGACTAGACCTAGGCCAAGACTGGAATCTTAGAATCAGATGCCTTGGAACTTCAAAGGACAGAAGAGGATGTTCCATTTCCATCTTAGGCTCCCTCTAAATACAGATCAACACAGTGTCTGAGCGAGGCCTGATTGTTAATATATTTATTCTCACAACACCCTGGTGAGGTGCTGCTATCCTCATTTTACTGGTGGGGAACTGAGGCAGAGAGGTCAGAGGCTAAATCCACAAAGGGACTTAGCTGCTGCTACACCCTGCCACCTAGAGGAATCCTCAGCCCTGAGTTAGGCACCGAGGCTCCCTACACAATGCAGGAGAGAGTCAGGCACCTAACAAAGTGATTCACAGAAGCCACCAAGCTGAGTGGGGAGCTGCCTAAGTTAGCCACTGGGAGCCCTTCAAAGGCAGTTAGACACCTATTGCCATTTGGCATTCATAGCTGTGAAGCCTGTCCTGGAGTTGGGAGCGTAAGCCAGGTCAGCCCCCTTCTCATGAGAGAGCGAGATGCACACACAAACCTTCATAGCTGAAACTCCCCTGGCCTAATGATTAGGTACTCACCTGGGATGTGAGAGACACCTTCTCAGGACAGTCATTATTCCTCTTTATTAGGTTAATGCTGTTCTCTGAGAAAAAGAGCCTAAATCAGTCTTCCACACTGCTGAGCAGACTCAAAACTCTGAGGTACTTAGACGGCCCCTGGGTATATCACTATCTTTTGGAATGTATTTATCCCATCTGGTTCACTGTGAGGAAGTATGGCTATTCCCATTTCATAGAGGGCAAACTGGGGCACACAGAGACGGGACTTGCCCAAGGCCGCATAGGAAGTCTGTGGCAGAGCAGGGTATTAAATCTAGGTTTCCTGAAGCCCAGGCTAGTGGCCTAGCCAATGGATAATCCTTCTGCTTAAAGAGCCAGAACCAATATCATGTGCATTATGTAACTACTCAAAACCAACCAAGCCAGCCTGAGATTCAAAAGATCAATGTTTAAAACAGCAGTTCCAGGGTCAGCCTCATTACAAAACAACCAACTTCTCACAATTTTTCACTGAAGAATTTAATTGGACAAGTTCAGATCTTCATAAAATCTGGCTGTCACATTTTTTCACAAATTCAAAACCAGGCAAGTTTTGTCAAATAAGAACAACTGAAACCCCCCCTTTCATAGGAATATTTAAGCAGGCTCCTTTTGATACTGACACAGAGTGTCACCAAGTGAATCATCTATGTTCTTTGTTGCATCTGAGTTCTGACCTAGCCTGATCCTGTTTAATTTGTGACTTTGGTCAGGGATCGCAACCCAAGATTACAGACATCAGCTTCCTACTCTGTTGTCCCAAAAAGCACCTAGAGACCAGATCCATCCTAATCTTTACAAAACACTAGCGAGGAGCTGTAAAGCCTGGAATGTCATAAATTAGTTATGTGGTGTGATCTACACCTTTGGGTTGTAAAACTTCCAAGCAGCAGAGTTCTCTTCATGTTTAATTTAATTGCCATCACAGGAAAAGCTGTATAAGTAAATGTTTGACTCTCACCTGGAAGGGACCTGCAGCTTTTACATGTGGTTTGTTAGTAAAGTTTCAATAAGAGAATAAAAAAAATAAAGACTCCGGCTTTCATGCACGAATAGGAGGCATTCATCTGGCTCACTGGTAATGCAGCTTTCTTCTGTAGTAGGAAGAGGAGAAGGGGCCAGTGATGCCCCGGCACTGTTTATTGCTGCCCTAAATTGGTGTATCCTTGCTACATTGGTCCCTATTAGTTTTTGCAAGGGCTCAAGATAGCCAAGGGAGAGGAAAGCCTTGGCCAGGGCCTTCCTCACCCCCCCAATATGCCTACACTTCATCAGTGACAGATGAATTTTTCCCCAGAACAGGTGTAATTGAGAAGGATCTCCTTCTGCAATGTTGGTTAAGAGAGTTAGGGACGCATTCACCGATGTTTTAAAAATGCTCACTAGATCAGGAGTGATGCCTGTGGGTTTTCAATTTTTAAAAGCAATTCTCTCAGCTTCCTGGGATTCTTATTTTTTACAAAAAGCAAACCGCTGAATATTGAAATAAACAAACTTACCATATTCCCCCATCAGAGGAGTGCAAGACTCAACACTGATTCTAGGTGCTTCTGCTTGACCTTAACCAAAATATCAGTTGAGTATCAGCAACATCCTGTCCAAGGGGACTATGTCATCCTCTTGCAGGTTGATCTGATTCAGTCATAAAATCCTTGGCATGAACACAGTGTCTTTCAGACATGGATTTCAAAGCAAAAGTGCTGTCCATTTCTAACTTATGATCCTACCATTGACTGATTGGACCCCACATTGGAACAAAAAGAGATCAGTTATGAGGCTGCTTTTCATGAAAATTGCACGAAGGTAGATTGAAACACACATTTTCAGACACACTGTCTGATCATATGACAACATCATGCTCTCCAATCAGTGCACTGTGGGTCATTCACAATTAATTCCAATAAGAATCTTCAGTTTTCAAAAGGTACAGGTACTTATAGCTTTCATAATTGGCAACCATGCAAAAGAACTGGCCATTTAGAGAGAGTATGACTTCATATCTTATCGCATCAGCTTTCTTGTGGATGTAATATCTGCTTTCCACTTGAGTCCTTTGAAGAAATAGTGAGTAAATGGGAAGCCCAAAAGGACGTCCGAGGACCCAACCTTAGGAAAAACAAGTTATGGTTCATGATGTTTACACGGTCATAGCAGACTGCAATACGCTGACAGCTACAAAATCTCCCTAGAAGACATTGACTGATATCCAGACTATCAACTGGGAAACTTGACAGTGCTGAGATAAATATTTTTATTTAGATAAAACTTTTTAAATTTAAAGCTAAAGAGTACATTGCTCAGGGAAATCAGTGCATCGAAAGTGCACTAAAAATGTCCTTCTTTGATTTACATGTCTTCTACACCCAACAAAATTACATCCTCTTTGAATCTATGACAGATATTATTCTTTATTTACAGTTGGATGACTCACCGATGAACTAATCTTTTCCATAGCCCCTGAATTATGACCTGTGTTCCAGTCCCTGCTCTGAATCAGGCAGAGTGGGGTTCTGAGCCCTGGTCTCCTGCATGAGTGCACTGACTATAGGGGAGGGGGAGAACACCATTGCCTCCTCCTCAGCTGTGTTTTATGCAGAACCCAATCTGGTAGGAGTGCTGCTAGGCAGTCTCTGGCATGTCTACTGCATTGGTCTCACAGGTAAGATAGGCACAGGTTGTGACATTGCACTCCATATGATTTTATAAAAATATGCTAATAACTGTGAATATAATGTAACTGGAATATGCTTCATGCAAAAGGTGTCTTGTAAGGTATCATTACAAAGCCTATAATCTACTGAGTGTGTTCATCTTATTTGCGTAAATGTATCATTCTTGTTTCTAAAACTAGAAATATGAAATATAACTCTGAGGACCTATTGTAATTATGCAAAGTGTGGGCCACTAATGGTTGTTTAGAATCTTGATGGCTTCCATCAACTCGGACAATTGGCGGTAAATGGATCTGCTTACTTGCAAGCCTTCCTGTGAGTCAGTCCAGGAAGAATGAAGGCTTGGGGTCTCACAGGACATGTGACCATGTCACCTGGTACTGGAATCCATCTTAAACCAGGTGCTTTTCCATTTAGAAGGAGGGGTGGGGACCCAGAGAAACAAAAGATTCCTGCCTTGTGCCAAAACTATATAAGGGAGTGGAACAGAACAAAGGAGGCTGCAGTCATGAGAAATCCCCTAGTTCTCACCTGAGCTGAAACAAGGACTTTGCCAGGAGAAAAGATTGGGCCCAGACTAGAAAGGAGTTTAGTCTGTGAAAGAAGCTTGTTGGAACATCTCTGAGGGTGAGATTTATCTGTAATTAGTTTCTTAACGTGTTAGGCTTAGATGTCTATGTTTTTGTTTTATTTTGCTTGGTAACTTACTTTGTTCTGTCTGTTATTACTTGGAACCACTTAAATCCTACTTTTTATATTTAATAAAATCACTTTTGCTTATTATTGAACTCAGAGTTAGTGACTAATACCTGGGGGAGCAAACAGCTGTGCATATCTCTCTATCAGTGTTACAGAGGGTGGACAATTTATGAGTTTACCTTGTATAAGCTTTATACAGAGTAAAACAGATTTATTTGGGGTTTGGATTCCATTTGGAGCTTGGTGTCTGGGTGCTAGAGACAGGAGCACTTCTTAAGCTGTTTTCAGTTAAGTCTGCAGCTTTTGGGGGACATGGTTCATGCCTGGGTCTGTGTTTGCAGCAGGCTAGGTTGTCTGGCTCAACGAGACAGAGTTACTGAAGTCCCAAGCTGGCAGAAAAAATGGGATCAGAGGTAGTCTCAGTTCCAGTCCCTGCTCTGAATCAGGCAGAGTTGGGGGCCTAAGCTCCAGTATCCTCCATGAGTGCTCCAGCCACTGGCTATGGGGCAGGGGGACACCATTACCTTCTCCTCAGCTGTGTTTTATGCAGGATCCAATCTGGTAGGAGTGCTGCTAGGTAGTCTCCAGGCATGCCTACTGCATTGGTCTCACAGGTAAGATAAGTACGGGTATGACTAGTTTATGAATTTCACTGGGGCTTAAGTGTGAAATAGGTGTCATCCTGCTCAGTGATGTCAAGATTTGGTGGCTGTGTGCATGCCTAGATGCAGATAATTAAGTGCCTAGGGAACTTTACCAGTGGAAACATAGGTGTGCAAGGGCTCTAGAGGCCTATGGAGTTAGGCTACAGCTGGGCAGGTAGTCTGTGAATGCCAGAGGTGCTAAATGTTGGACTTGGACCCTTGAAGTGGCAGCAGGGTGCTTAAGCCCCCCTTGGAAATCTAGCCCCATGTGTGTCAATTTGGGCACTGTAGTGAGGAGGTGTGGCCTCTGGAGATGGACGGACTGACAGCTGTGAGTCGCCCCATAGTGGCCAGAGCCAGGACACCCAGGCCAGCCCAGCTGGAAGCAGAGGGGCAGGACACAAACCAGACATATAAAACGCCAGCCCTCCAGCTCAGTTAGAGAGGAGCTGCTGGAGGAGGAGGAAGTCTTTCACCTGCTGCTGGAGTTCGGACTTGACAGCAACCACTGCAGTTCCCAAGAACTGGAGGGATTGCCAGAGCTGCCGGTCACCAGAGACTTTAAGGAGTTGCTGGTGCTGCCGTTCAACATTTACTGCAGCGAGACAGATGATGACCCAGGGACCCAGTACCCCCTTCAAACAGGAGTGTAGGAAGTAGCCCAGGGGAGCCGAATATAGTTTGGCTGTGTTGCTAACTGACAGCAGGCTCCCTCTCTCTGGCAATGTCGCTGAGCAAGCCTTAGTAATGGCCATCAGTATCATCCCCAACCTAACTTCTCAGGTCAGATTTATGTACAGTTTGTTCCTGGATCCACATCATAGGTGTTTACTAAATTCTTTTCACAGTGCTTGTTAATGATTAATAAAGGAATATGCACATTGATTTTGGAATCTAACCTTATCTTATCACAACTACATTGTCACTGCAAAGCACAGCCATGAAAAGCAGTGAACAGAAACTACACTGAAACAGTTTCTTTAAGATCGTCCAGCAGAATGGCAAAGAGAAATCAACAGTTTTGAGAGTCATTCAGTGTGTGTGTATGTGTATGAGGAGTTATGTGCATCCAGGTGCCACTGATAGTAGATTTTTGTTCATGTGAGAATATTTGAGAATTTATCCAAGACTTTTAAAAGACAATCTTCACAGTGAAGGTAAGAAAACATCATTTGTACTTATTAGTTTAAAATGGATTCATGATTTTATAATGGACTTTTATAAATAAATCAAATAATTTAATCAGAATCAATCTAAATTGGAGTTAGTTAATTTTAAAAATATTTCCTGGGGTTAGAAATGGCATTTGAAAAAGACTTTCAGTTTTCCAACTGTGTTACCAGTTAAGTGCTAAACATTCTGGCATAAGGAATTGGGTCAGAAATACAGCTTTAAAAAAACACTAACACTAGGAACAGTGAGTGTGGTAATATATTGTTCTTGTATTCATATTTCAGCTGTAACTTAGGCCCTGAACCTGCAATGAGCACTGCTTGGGTGTGTCGTCATGTCCACAGAAGTTAGTAACACCACTTAATGCACTACCGGAAGGCACTCAAATACTATGGTGGTGAGTGCGGCACAACAACCTTTATAGAAAAAAACAGAACACACAGAGCCCCACTTACTTCACCTCCCATATAGAGTTCAGTGCAGGATCAGAGCCTTAGCATTCATTGTGTCACCTTTCTTTACATGTCTTCAGTCTTTATTCATGGACTAAAGTAGCTAAAGTTGGCATATCTTAGGTAGATTAGGTGAGGACGGCGGTGAGTTGACCACTGCCACTCCCCTGTCGACTCCGTTTCCACCTCTTGCTGGGTGGAGTTCCGGAGTTGACGGCAGAGCGATCAGGGGGTAGTGTAGACGTACCCTAAGAAGCTCCTAGGAACCAAAAGCTGATCTTTTGTTACATCAGTTGCTAGTATGGAGCTTGAGCTAAGCCTTAAATTCCATGTTTATTTTCAATTCATACTCATTTGTATGTGTCAGCCTTGATTCTCCATTGCTCTGCACCATGTGGGGTCATTTACCTCAGTACACGATAGGTACAAAGTCGGTCTAAAATGCTGCCAGATTGGAATGGGCACATTTTACACCCAGTCAGTACTGGTGTAAATGACTACACACATTTCACAGCAATAGAGACTCAGGCCCCACATGAACGTAGGGGGCCAGATCCTGCTCCTATTTATTTAAAAGTGTTCATCTTTGTCATTGTGTTTAATAGGTGCAGGAGCAGGTCCAGGATCTGCCAGTACAAGAGATTTAAAGCAAAATTTAGTCTTAACGACTATGCAATATTAAGTTTATAAGAGTAGCTGGTTGATATCTTTCCAGCTAATTGGTATGCTGGTTGAAAATGCTATTTTATCAAAATTGAGACTTTCTGTGGGAATGTATTAATTTCATCAACATTTCATATAGAAAAAAAATAAATGAAGCATTTGAATAATGGCAAAACATTCTGTTCAACCTTATCAGAACAGAACATCTTGATTTTTAATATTAAAATGATTTTTTCATTTCAATATTTTATATTCTATTATAAATAGCAATAGAATAGATTTTTTTTTATAAAAGTCAAAACTGGAATGAAACACTGATATTATTGAAACAAAATATTTTGATTGACCAGAAATGAGTTTTCATTTTTGAAAATTTAATTAATTGGGTAATTATAATTTAGTTTCTATTCCAATTCAGAAGAAAAACAAAATCTGAAATCATGGGATTTTCTCTAGTTGCACGGGTACAACAGAAAGTGCAGGTTAATAACTTTGGATTTGCTTCCCGGCCTGGAGATTTATCTCTACTAATACTGGAGCTAATTACATGCAAACATTTTCAGATTTTGTGTGGTGAGAATAAATGCTGCAGATGAAAGAGAAAAGTTCCATTTTATTAGGAACTGGATCCAGTCTTTTTCAGCTGCTTAATCACCACACAAAATGTGAGAACGAGCATGTATCTAAAGTAAACTGAAATGCTTTCAGAATATATATATATATATATATATATATATATATAAAACAAATCAAAAACACACACTAGCCTTTAAATTACAATTAAATGAACTGAAAAGGCATTTCTGTTTGTTTATTTCACCTGCCAGGACCTGATTTCAGGGTTCTAACTTTTTTGCAAGAAGTAACCACAGCACAAACTATTCCAGTCTGGGAGGGAGCCACATAGATTCTGCACGTTCCTTTAAGGGTCTTCTTCCTAGGAAGTGCTACAGATTCATCTGAGGCAGAAATTTGCCTTTTCCACACAGCTATAATCACTAAATCACTACTGGTTGTTAATACAGAGACTTAGCTACAGGATCTTACTGTAACATAGCAAGGTACTGGATTTGTTCAAGAGAAATAAAATGGTCATGCCAGCTTTTTTCTCCATGTAGTATTGCTTTTAAAAGTGAAGAAAAATAAAACATTTTTATAGGGAACCCACAATGTCACTGTTGCGCTATTAATTTGTACAGGTTCCAGAGTAAGGATCTGGATGTCACAAAGCAAGGTCTATTTAAAGGTAAGAGAAGTTTGTTAGAGGAAATAAAAGTTGTGGCCACAGAACAGTGTCCTTTCATCTTCTTCCTGAATGCATGAGTTTAATTCCATAAAGTGTGCAAAATGTGCAAGCCACGACAGGCAATCTAGGTCCCTCCGACATACTCCTTATAAATGTTAGGGTTACAATAAAACAAACTACAACTATTAGGAAACTGGAATTGCGCAGTGTCTCTGCTTGGAGCTGGGATGTGATTCCCAGCTTGAGTAGACATACTTGCACTAGATTTCATTGAGCTAGTGCACTAAAAAATAGTAGTGTAGCCATGGTAGCATGGGCAACAGCAAGTAGTGGCATGGGCTAGCTGCCCTGAGTACGTACTCACGGGATCTGGAGGGGTTTATGCTCAGGTGGCTAGCCTATGCCACTGCAGCTACACTACTATTTTTAGTAGGTTAGCTTGATGGGAGCTGGCATAAGTATGTCTCTGTGAGACACAGACTCACATGTAGATGTGACCTGGGAAATGCAGTGCTAAAGTGATACTTTCGCACAGGACTATCCATCCAACCTTAACTCTGCCCTCTTTGGGACGCCAGCAGAAGTTTGCTTTTGGGAGTGGGGGTATTTGTCTTTTCTGCCCTGAGTAAAGTGCAGAAAAATAATGTTAGGACATACCCTAATGTACCGATAGCCTCTTTGTCACTGCACAAATGGAAACCAGGAAATGCAGCTCAATGTGTCCTGTTGTCTCTGTCAATCAGCAGCTAGTAGTCTCAGGATCAATGGCACCTCACAGAGCACACTGAAAGTCTTGTTGAACTGTGTGAATATAAGTTCTGAATAGGAGCTGTGTTGGGCACAGAGAAAATAGCAATTTTTTGTAGGGGTAAGTAAAATACCGTGATGTATTTCCAGTTCCTCTTGGTTCTTTGCAGGGATAGAGATAGGGTTGTTTAACCGCCTTGTGTGCCAAGTGTTATTTTATCTGCACAAATGCAAATATCACCCATATTGTGGCTCTGTCACAGCTGGGAATATAAGAAAGGTAGATGATATTGTAACTGCAGGGAAACAAAACTTTTAGTATATAACTGACAGGTGAATGGGATTTGTGTGCAGCTGTATTGTGCGCTAATAAGACTAATATCAGTGCTTTTGAAAATCATGTTTTAACCATGATTCATTGTAGTTTGCTTGGTCAGTAATTCTCTGGAAACATAACCAATATGGGTTCATTATGGGTAGGCTAGAAAGCATCAGATTTTTATTTGGTAAATGTCAATAAATGTTGATTTCACTGGATACACATAAACCAAAGAAAAAAATCCATTGGTAATCATCAACATTTACTAATAGGCAAAGTAAGAAAAATGCTGCTTGCGAACGTATTAGAGTTTGGTTTAAGGATCTTTACTTTGTATATTTTGACAGCTGATACTGAACATCTGTATAGTCACGGTTATAAAACGTTAACTTTTTGAATCTCAACCTCTACTGTCACTAAAAAGTTATTGTCTGCCCCTCCCTGTTGTGTTACTCCCCACATAGTCTCCCACAATTATGAAAATTTTAATAGATAAAAATAAAAATAAATGCTTAAAACCTATAACTATGTGCAACTGTGAAAATTTAAATGTATACAAATAAAAAATGATTAAAAATAAACATTGATATTAGCCATCAAAACAAATCCAAGCCCAAAACTCAAATTCTGCCAAGCCTTGTTGTAAAGAAATAAAATGGGCTTGAAACCAGTGTGGATTCTAGCAGAGGACACACAGGGGCACAAAGCCCACACAGAAGGGGTTTCAAAGGAGCACTATTCCCACAAAACCCACTATGCTGGGGATCCCAGAGCCAGAATAGCTTTAAAAGTGTGTGGTGCTGGCCAGGGCGGAAATGTACTGAGGGAGCCTGGAGCTGTACTGATTAAACACATCCCAGGAGTAGCCTCAGGCATGAATCAAACCCCATTCAATTACTTTAGAGAGGACAGTTACATGAGTGACCATAGAGTTCTTTAGTCTGCCAGAACACTAACAGCAGCAGGGGCGATGTCCTCCGAGTACACATTTGATTGCAGACAACTCAGAATTATTTCTCTCAGCTGCCCATGATCCATTTTCATTATATTAAAGTGTCTCCCTGACACCTTTAATCTTCTCAACATGTGTGTAGTACAGGACACAAAGGGACAAATGTTTAAATGCTAGAGCATTATAAAACCAGCAGCAACACATTACTGATTTTCTCAACAGTTCTATGTTGTGTAGCTTCCTTATAACTGTCCAGTGACAACTGCATGCCTTTTTGTCCTAGGTTTCAGGAGAAAATGCTCCAATGGATAGCCTTCAGAAATTTATCCCAGTCACTTTTATCCTATTTGCCTTGCTAACAGGTAGGACACTTCTAATTCTTGAAATGACTCAGAATGGATGCCATTTATAAACTAATTTCAAAGCACTGTAAATATCTATTACAGGAAGAATCAAATGTATGTTTCAAATAGTGAATGAATTTATTAAATCTGCTTAGAAGGGATTGCTTTCCCTTTCAAGCCTGAAAATACATCATGAATTTGGCTGGACCACAGTATGAAGGTGTTAGAAAGGGATACAGTAGGGAGGAGGGAAGAGGAAGAAGGCATAATGGAGTCAGGGAAGCAGATGCAAGAAAGATTGTGGCAGAGGGAAGGCAGACTCCCACCTCCTCCTGCCTCTGCACTGCCTGGGGAAATGACACATCAGGCAGCAGAATTTCAGTAGGGAGCACAGGGGGAGATGTATCTGTGTGGGGAAGTTATGAGGCTCCAGGCCTTGCCATCAGCAGGTGAAGCAGCACTAATAGCTGAAGGGAGAAGAAGAATTGTCCAAGCTGGGAATCTCCTAGCTACCTCTACTGGATTATTTTCTACGGGACGATATGTCTCCCTGCTGGTTCTCCCTAGGGGACTGAGAGGGAAAGAGGCAGACCTTGCTACTTCAACCTCTCCCGCCCCTCCAGGGGAAATGGGAAACCCTTTCCCGCTCCTTGACTGAATCTAGAAGAAAGAGAATGGCCCTGTCAGGTCCCTTTGCCCTCTGAGCTTTCCATAGTGGGGTATGTGTCAGTGGGGAGAAGATAAGGCGTACACGGGTTGTTCCCATGGCACCACATTTACATGCTCACACTCACTTTGTTTGCAGCTGCTTGGGGACATAGACACCTTTCACACATTTATTAACTTATCATCTATTTATTCCCTTATCTCTATGTCCTGTCTCTCACACAAGACACTACGGTGTCATTTCACCACGTCACCCTCTGTGATGACATAGAGCCACCAGAACTGTGGAGCACTTCCCTTCCACTCTGATCTGCTTTAACCTCTGGTTACCTCTCTCAGTTATCTCACAGAGACTTGAGCTTCCACAGCAGCCCAGCCAGCTAGGAGTGGTGGGCTAGCATGACGAGGCTTACAAAGTGAAAACCAGGAACAGCTACACAGCAGCAGGAAGGAGGTAGGGGAGAAAATAAGGCACTTTCCCCTACTAGGTGACCAGTTGATAAAATACAAAAAACGTCCCCACCTCACTAAAACTGATGCCTTCCCCGTGCCAGGATCTTCCTCCCATCTGATGCTTTGATTCCTTTATTTTTACCCCCACAGCTTCAGTCCTCCCAACTCCTGGGCCCTGGACCTTCCCACTCCCTCCTACTGCCCCTGCTCACTCATTCACCATGACGGGTCCAGGCCCAGAACAGGTGAGTTTGGCTCCTCCTCATTTGTCATCATCACACACAGCTTCCAGCCTGGGGCAGCAGAGCAACATGCTCCTTTTCCTCTCTCAGCTTTCTCCCTCCCTCTCTCTTCTTTCAACACCACCTCAAGCAGTCACATCCAATCAGCTGGCTCCAGCTCTCGTTCCCTCTCCTTTCCTCCACATCCAATAAATAAGCTCTGCCCAGATAAAGCAATGAATCCCCACAAGTCAATTATCCTGGAAAGCAACTAATGCTGCCCTCCTTACCCAAATCAATTTATGCTGCCCCACTACCTTTCTGCAGTCCCCTGTGCTATGGGTGGCCCATCTCTGCTTCTCTCCTGGGTTTGCAGAAACCCTCAGCCCCCAGCCAATCCTCCTTCTGCATCTGGTCCTTTTTCTTCTGTTTCTCCCTCCTCTATTCTTAAAGAAGCAGTGGCTCAGAGCCTGCTCTTCTCCCTCTCCTCTGAAAAAAGCCATGTCTCCATCTACTCAGTGTCTCATTTTGCTTCCTATCCTGAAAAAGCACTAGCAGTGACTGAGCCACCCCTCTCAGATCCCTTCCTCCCCTCTCTCACCTTTACACAAGATACAGCACTAGGAATGCTCCCTGTGTCCACACCTGATGTCTCGGTGTTCTAATGAAGGTGGAACAAATCTGCAGTGCTAACAGAATGATGGGACTATCCCTTCAAAGTGGGACAAGCTTAGTAAAGCAGGACATCTGGTGACCCTAGCTGAGTCAGTAATTCACAAAGGCCTGTAACTGGGCATCATCCCACTAAACTGGTGATGCTGACCCAGTGACCTCAGAAAAATATGTTCCTTCATATCAGCCCAGCAGGTAAGAGATGCTCAATCAACATCTGCCTTTAAATCATTCCAGAAAGCTAGAGATGAGTCAGTAATGTCAAAGTGGCATAGCCCTTGACACCAGCATAGCAAGCTAGAGATGTTGAGCCAGAGGCCTCAAGCCTTGAAATCCTAGCCAGTTACAAGGGATGAATTAGTGAGCTCAGAAAAGTCTGTATCTTGGCATCCTCCCAGCAAGCTGTAAGTGCTGAGCCAGTGACATCACAGAGACCTGTCTCATACCAGCCAACCAGCAACTAGTGGGGCTGCGCCAGTGAGGCCACAAATGCTTTTGACATCAATCCAGAAAGCAAGGGTTGCTGAGCAAGAAATAAATTAAAGAGGAGAGTGTGTGTGTGCGTGTAAGTGAGAGAGAGAGAGAGACAATGTATGTACAGAAGGCGGGGTGTGGGGAGAGAGTATAGCTCTCCCTCCTCTGCTAAAAAGAGGGAGCATTCCCCTTCCTTTCCATCTTTTACCTCTTATATGGCAGATGAAAAGAAGACTCAGCATGTGGGAAAATCTGCAGTGAGTGATAAAAAGAAAAAGGACGTGGCTCTCTGGGAATGCTTTAAAAAGACCATAACAGGGATAGAAAAAATGATTAATGAGGAGAACTTGAGAGTAAACACATTTTTCCCACGTGATCCCTTGCTGTAACGTGTTCTGATGTGTTATTTATCAAGGACAAGGAGTGTAGTCGGTGGTGGAGGGAGCAGAAGGAGAAATGGGAACTTTCTTCTCAATCCTTTCCAGATGCCAAAGCACCTGTTTGAAAATCTGATACCCCTCTATGAGAGGAAGAGCAGGTGAGGACAGGAAAATGGTAGTAGGAAGGGATGGTTTTCGGACAAGTGTCTCATTAACTTGTGCACCATTTGCCACTGGCACTGAGTAACTGTAAACAAAAAAAGCATTTATTTCTGAAGGAACCATAATACCTGTTCCAGTAAGTTTGTGTGACAGAATGGGGAATAACCACTCATAGAACAATTGATACGCACTATGAACACCTTTGGATTGCCTTTGGAAAAAGTTGGATGGTTGAAACACAGAACTGCACCCTTAGGCTTAAGTGAAATATTCTTGTTATGAACTTTCATCAGGATTGATCCTTTAACAAACATCGACTGATATGCCCAAGGCAATGCAAAGCTTTACTAACCCACACCTTGTCACGCAAAAGCAAATGAATAATATGATTTCATAGAGCATTGTGCATGGTTTAGAATTTTCTCCAGTGGAGAGTAATAAAGTGGGGCTAGTTGTCAGGGCAAGAATTTTCATCAGTGTATGGGAGAAGCTAGGTGCTGAACTTGCGTTAATAAGAATTAAACATATAACTCCCTGAAAAAAGCAATGAGAATTTAGTTTGAGGTCTGAGTTTTTCCCAATGAACAACGTCAGATATTTTTCACACAGCAAGGTGATGAAATTGGTATTGAAGTGTATTTGCTGAATTAGGGAACACTGTACATTACAGAGGAATGCTAATCCTGTGGTTAAAGCATTAGTCTTAGACTCGGAAGAGCTGGGCTTAGTTCCTGGTTCTTCCACGGATGTCCTTTGTTCCCAATCGGAAAAATAGGGGTAAGAATACCTCCTTTTCTATTTAGGTTGCAGAGTTCATGACAGGGCTGTTTCTTATGACATTTCTACATTGCCTGGCACAATGGAAGCGCATATTGATTTAGGTCTATGTCCTCCTGTAAAATAAATAATAAAAGGTAAAAAAACAAAGAGCTGAACTTTCTCTTTGAAACAACAGGTAAATGACAGAATTTTTTTTGGCAGAAGATACAAGAGAAGGCATTTCAGTGTCTAACGAGTCCTTAGACTCAGGAGCCCAGGGGTAAGGAAATGATTCCCCTAAGCAATACAATGTGGGTGAGCAGGCAGTGGTACCATCTACATGAGGAGTGGGCAAAATTTTTGGCCCCAGGGCCACATCTGGGTATGGAAATTGTCTGATGGGCCATGAATGCTCATGAAACTGGGGGTTGGAGTGTGGGAAGGAGTGAGGGCTTTGGCTGGGGGTGCGAGTTCTGGGGTGGGACTGGGGATGAGGGGTTCAGAGGGCGGGAGGGGGATCAGGGTTGGGGTAGGGGGTTGGGGCACCGGAGGGTAAGGCGTGCAAGCTCTGGGCAGTGCTTACCTCAAGCAGCTCACGGAAGCAGTGGCATGTCCTCCCTCCGACTCCTATGTGGAAGCACAGCCAGGCGACTCTGTGCACTGCCCTGCCCACAGGTGCTGCCCCTGCAGCTTCCATTGGCTGTAGTTGCTGGTCAATGGGAGATGCGGGGGCAATGTGCAGAGCACCCTGGCTGCCTCTAGGCATAAGAGGCAAAGGGGGGACATGCTGCTGCTTCCGGGAGCTGCACAGAGCATGGCATGTGAGGAGTGGGGCAAGCCCCTGACACCGCTGCCTGGCTGGAGCTTGAGTGCCAGGTTAAAATGTGTGAAGGGCCGGATGCTGCCCCCAGGCCATAGTTTGCTCACCCTTGATCTACACTCTGTCTTGGGATTTTCTGTCAAGGAAGGGCACCTTTAAGTTATTGTGGGGATAGGTTAAATTAACACTTCCCCCAGTGGATGTGACCACATCTCTCTGAGTAACACTAGACACTTTCTGAGCTGTGCTGATGTCTTATGGGCTCCCAGTGGAGGGGCAGTTGTGACCATTTCCCATTTTCACTTTTGTGGCATCCTCCCTCCTTAGTGGACTTTCCACCTGTAGGGACCTGAAGCAGGTTCTCTGGATTAAAACAGGAAGCATTCTATTGACTTCAGTAGGCACTGAATCAGGCCTTGTGTGCGTAAGAAAGCGTAGATCCTGGGCTTTGTCTGGTTCATGGACTGTTAAAATGTAATCATGTTAGTTAAAGGGAGAAATAAATCATGCTTACTTCCTCTTACTGCCCTGCTTGGCTGAGTAAGACAAGGGCACAATCTTGCCATAGACCAGAGAATCAGGAGATGAATTTTTAGTCTATGATTCAGTGGCACTCATAAATATGATCTCATAACCATGGATGAGGTACAGAAACCCAGGTGATTTATTCACAGGGATGGTAAACCATTAACTTCTTTAATAACACAAAATGTTTACTGAATGAAGACTGATTTTATGAATCTTCCTAGGCAGCAAAAAGACAGTGTCTATAAATGTCAAAGCTGAAGCTTTGAGGAGACAGTAGAGAACAGATACTCTGTGCATGCTGAAGTTAAGCGACTAATGTGGAATCTAAAAGGTGTGATAGCATGGGGAACATTATGAATACATTTATTTCCATTTTATTTTTTTGATTTCCAAAATGTAATACTTTTGTAAGTGATGCACAAAATACTGTACAAGAAGATTATAAAATCATACATAAAAACCACAGTTCCCCATGCTTATCTTCCAGTTTTTTTAATGGCATGGCTCTGTATTTGCTTGTTTAACTCAGTCTCGTGGAATGGGTTATAAAATGTACACTTTTGGATGCTTTTATTTTGTAAGGATCAGTCTTTTTGTTATTAAACCAGCTCGCAACAGAAATGTTCCAGGTTGGTCACTGATAAAGGCAGGTACAGTCGAAATGTCTGAGTGAGAATAGGATTTGGCACCAAGAATACCTGAGTTCTAATGCCAGTTCTGGCATCAACTCTTTCTTTGACCTGGATATGTCACTTAGGGCTAGAGGCACAAAAGGATTTAGACATCTAACTCCAGGAAAGCATATCTGGCTGTGAATCTCAGGCAGAGGGAGGCAGCTTCCTCTAGCCCAGATTTTGGCACCTAAATTCCTTTGAGGGGTGGGGCTTAGGATTCACCTCTCTTCTTGGCATTTACTGTTGGTTGCATAGGTGCCAACTCCGTGCGTACTCCAGCTCCCCACTCACCTCCCAGTGCCTCCCACCCACCTGCTGCCCCACTGATTTGTGCCTCCCGCTCTCTTCCAGTGCCTACTGCTCACTGTGATAAGCTGTTCTGCGGCATGCTGGCGGCTCTGGGAGAGAGGGAGAGGAGTGGGGATGGGGCATGCTGAGAGAGGGGGTGGAACTGGGCAGGAAAGAGGCGCAGTGGGGGTGGGGGCTTGGGGAAATGGATGGGATGAGGGCAGAACAGGGGCCAGAAGAAGCGGGATGGGGCTGGGGGAAGAAGACAGGTGGGGTCAGGACCGGGGTTTGAGCACCACCCCTGGACCCAGAGGAAGCCGTCATCTATGATTGATTGCCTTAGGTGGCTCCCTGTTCAGCTTTCTGGCTTTTGTGGATCCCATTCTTAGGCACCTAACTGTTGCCATACATTGAATAGGGAGCCTATGTGCCCATTCAGCCAGATAAGACTACAAAACAAAATACTTTCCAGTGTGCGGTAAATTAAGATTGGCGGGAATACTGATTATTTTAAGATCGAAAGGAATAGAAAGTCATATCAGTTCTGTGAAATATTTCATGTCCAAACACGTGCACAATGGACATTAAAAAATCATATACATTAGATTAGTATTCAACACTCCATTGCTCCAGCACGTATAATTGACATGGATCTCTACTTTTGCCATTCTGAATGGAGTCCAGTGAGTTCTAAAATGTACTTCTTGTTGTATAAGCTCCAGCTGTAGGTGAGGGTTGAAGAGCTGAAGTTTCTGTTAAATCTGAATGAGCCTGTAATTGTACAGTACTTAAGCCAGAGGCACTGTAACCTAGGAATGTGCTGAATAAAGCTGTGCTGAGTTTGGATCCATGGGATATTATTCTGTAAACTATTTCTCCAGTTTATCCAACAAGCTGATTTTCCAGGTGCCCTTTTCAAATTTTAATGGCCCTGCCCCCCCTACCCCTGCTATTTCTTCTATAACAAGGGAGTAAGGTCACTGGCTAAGAAATAAATTACAGGTGTACAGGGATCTATTTGCATTAATGGGAATTGTGTTGCTAAATCCCTATGCACTGTGTTGAAAACCCATTGGGTTTTTTTGGACTGTTATATAACTCAGGGTTCAGGAAAAATCCCGTTTCTGTAGTGAATTCTAAAAATGGTTGTGTACAGTTTGAACCTCATGATAACTATTAAAGTCAGTTGCAATCAATCATCTAAAGTTCACACAAAGCCTTGAAAATTTAACACTCAGAATTCAATATATCAAAGTTGTATAGCCTCACGGGACAGAGACAAGTTCTGTCACGTATGTTTGTGAGGTCACAATCACAAGAAAAACCCTGGGTCAGAATGTTTGGTGGCTCAGAGAATTGTTAAGGATACAGAGTTTTTTTCACTTAAGTCAGTGGTTCACATCTGGCAATGGTCAATAATGACCAGAAGTCATGATAATCTGATGACTGTTGCTGTAAACGGAGCATGTAAAACTGGTTAGGGATTTCAGTCTGATTCTTAGCTACTGTACCGACATCACAGAACTGCTGTTTTAGTGATGTCATCAGCAGTTATTGTTAGGATGCCCTCAGTTAATAAAACATGTTACATGTTAACATACAATTGTGTTTCAGGACTTGAAACAGCTGTAAGTTTAAAGCACTCCAGTTCACTTTTAAGATAATGATGCATGCTAGGGATAGCTGCAACTATACAAGGAAAAATGGGCTATTTCTGTTGAAAGGACAGTGCTTTATAATGTATTTTTTGATTTTGATAACTAACAGTAGAAGTGAAGTTTGCATTTGATTGGCTATTCTGTCGCTCATAAACAGAGATATTTAGGAGATTGCAATGCAGTGGAAAGGCACAATGTTTTTAATGGAAACCTGTGAAGGCAGCAAATCTCTATAAGAGTCTTCCATGAACATAAAAGCAAATCTGTCTGTACAGAATCTTTTCTTTGGATGACTATTTCTATTGTCCTCCTCCTGGAGGGTTGAAGGAAAAATGTATTTTTTCCCTCTTAAGGAAATAACAGTTTAAGAATTTGAGGTATAATGTAACTTTTCAAATGATAAATAAGTTAAAATTAACTGAAATCTTGTGCATAGGAACATTTTAACATATATTTAATTCCCTACCCATTAGTCTTTTTAACTGAAAGTTGTCCTCCAACAGAAGCCTTAACTCTGCTCTGTTGTGACACCATGAAAAGAAAAAAAAATCGAATGTGTCTTTAAAAATCAATTTAATCTTATCTGGGATCACAAACACTTAAAATGACTCAGTCATAATCTCATTGTTTTTGCATGTTGTCACTACAGAGTAGGGTTCAGATTGTTGGTGTTGTCAGATGCTACCGGTGTGGTGCTCTGCTCTGTTCAACGTTGATATCACTCGGCTGCGTACGTGTGTTCCCTCTGTGTGCTCTTCGAAGATAGCTGACACAGCAGACCCGAAAGGAACCCCCAATGACCACAGACTCTAGTAAAGTACGAAGGCATGTCAGCCAGGTTTATTGTTGAAGAGAAACACAGTCTCCAGCTCCCCGGAAAACGTAGTCCAAGGTGCTGGTAAGGTGCAGCTAGCCAGTACATATGTGCTCCCTGACAATGGACTCAGCTCAGTCAGTGGTTGGACTTTCCACTGCCCCTTTGGCTGGACAAAAGACACTGCTCCAGGGATGCATTCTTATACACAGGTACAAACAAGTTACACATCACTCCTGACGTATTGAGTTGCAACCCCTCTACACAGCAAGGTACAACCTCTCTACGTAGTAAGGTGCCGCCTCTCACCTTGTACATGTTGGTTCGAACAAAACAACGCTATCCATCATATTACCCTTTTGCCCCTGTCATTGGGATGGGTTAGCCTGTTCCTTGTTATCTGTGGAATGTTCCAGTATAGAGTGTTCTGGTACCGTGTTTATGCTTCAATACACTATGTGAATATATGTTTATGCAACATCAGCCCTTTTCTTGCCAGCTTCTGTGAGCAGAGCCTGCCTCTGGCTCACAGCTTAACTTTGCTTTATGTTAGCAAAGTCTTGAGCATTACTTTAGTTCAGGCCTCAGGCCTCAAACCAGGCCTCTGATACCAAGGTTTATATCTCAGGGCCTCCTCTTACTACAGTTGGGTGCCCTAACTGCATTTCCATATGGTAAGTTGTTTAGGTTTCTTTTAAGTTTAACTCTTAATTGTGTATTTCCTGGGTTTATAACACTTGGTTTGGAGATAATACAATATCCTTGCAATGTATTCAACCTTAAAACTATTGATATAAAGTCAAGCTTCCTTATCCTTAACTCCATGTTAACATAGATTTTTTTACTGGGAATTATTAAATGATAATGGGGATTTTAAGCTTTCTCCAAAACATCTGGTATCACTTATTGTTAGAGATATGTTGCCAATTAGAGGACTCAGTGGTCTTTTCTCATATGTTCTTCAGATGTCAAATACACAAAATATTCACGTGAAAAAGTGCTGTTACTCAGAGCCAAGTATTTTTGTTTTGTAGTCTTATCTGCTGAATAGTCAAGGTAAGCCAAAGGCACCTCATTGACATTAGTGCTGGTATATTTACAATCTTGTTTTTTTCTTTCCAGGTTTTGGCTTTGGTTATTCTATTATAAATGGGCCAGCTAATGCAACAGTCCTAGCTGGTTCAGAGGCTCGGTTTAACTGTACTGTGTCACAAGGATGGCAAATTATCATTTGGCTTTTAAACGGGAATGCTGTTCTCACGACAACTCACCTTGGAGGAGCAGTTGTAACAATAGATCGCTTCACTCAGCAAAATTATACCAGTGGTGAGACTTTTACCTCAGAGCTGATCATCCACAATGTCCAACAGAACGATTCTGGTAAAATAGAATGCAGCATCCAACTTGGTATCCCCAACAGTTATGCCTTTCTTTCTGTGCAAGGTGTGTATGCCTTTTCATTTTTGTCCCAGAATTTTTATTAAATTGTACTTAACAGAAATCCTGTGGCACAATGCCAAAATTACCAATCTGTATGTGTACCGACTTTCAATGAATGCCCTATGTCTGTTATATTTCTCATCTTGAAAGATGGATCAGTAATTTCATGTACAGATTGGCATTCCAAGGTAGACTGAGGCTGCCACTGCAAAAGACTTCAGTTGTGCTCACTTTTTCCTGTAGCAGCTCTTACTCTGTTTTGGGTTGTGTGAAAGTGCCAGAAGCCTGTATCAGTGCTGCCAGCCACTAGTCAAAAACAATCTTTTTTGGCCAGAGTCTTTATGGATTTTTTTCCCTCATTTTTGTACATAAATTTTCTTTTGCATTTAAAGTAGAGCTCCTTCCTACTGTCTGACCTAGGAATAGTCAGCCTCCACCCAGTTCGTGTTGGGGTTTAACATAGTGCAAAAATTTAGCCTGTGAGTTACGAGGTGATATCCTTCATGTGACTGCTGCTGTACACTACAGCATCCAGGATACAGTATACCTTTCATGTATATCAGACATCCTCTCTGTAGGCTTCCTCAAGCATCATTATTAAGAAAATGCATCCAATAAAATGGAATCTTCTTTCCATCTACTATTCATTTGTCCAAAAAAGAAGAAGCCTGATGCCCAGAGCGTCATTTTTTCTATAAACTTTCCTTGATAAACCTGAAGAACATCTCTAAGAGGCAACAGAGAAATAAAATCGTGATGACACATGGTCCTTTAGCTGGTGCAGGAGATATTTCAGTATGGCCAAAGAGTGACACTTCCAAAGCTTTCATTGAACAGATGGTGGAAAACTAAGTCTAGTTGTGAAGCCAAAATGGACTATAACATGGCCAAGAAGCTGCAATGGCTTCACATTTATTTCATGTAAACAGCATCTCTATGTTTTAGGTCTTCTATTTTAATTTCATTTTTTTAACTTGCAAATTTCAAAATATGATTGATTTTTGGTAGCAAAAGATGATTTAAAACTGGGAATAAGACACCATTGCAGTTAAATATTCTGAAGGAACAAATCATCTTTTCCCCCCACAGTTAATGGATCTTTGTTCATCAAAGATCACAACTCAACAGTAAGAAAGAATGAAACAATTGAAATTGTTTGTGAAGCCTTAGGATGGGCTCCAGCTCCAAACATGACCTGGATGATAAACAACTCTTTTGTAGATAAGTCCAGGTATGTTACTAACTACAGTCAAGGATCTAATGATCTTCACAATGAAGTGAGCATCTTAACTTTGACTCTGATGGCCAATGAGACGCTGACTTGTTTAGCTTATATAGAGGCACTTCCTAAGCCCCAGAATGCAACTGTAACTCTTATTGTGCAGGATTCTCTTGCAGGTAAGTGAACATTCTCTATACTATGCCTTTTTGTTTTGTTTTGAAAATCTTTTATTCCAGTTTAAGCAACATGACATCTATATATGTAACAGAATCAAACTCCAGTAAACAGTACAAACGTCACATAATGTTAAATTCACTCCTGTCACGAGCATCATTAAATTCTCTTTATTTGGAGCAGCACAAGGGAAGCAGAACTCTCCCTAATGCTAATTAAGGGCTTCATTGCATACAAAATTGGATTTTCTGCCTTTTGCATGATCTCACCCCATGAATTTAGGCATTGAAAAAAATTGATTCAGGGCATGAAATAACAATAGATTTCTGTCAGTAACATAAACATCTTTTGCTATGTCTTGTTTGTGCAGGACTAAATCCTAATGTGAAATCCTGGCTCTACTGAACTCTGAAAGTTTTGCCATTGACTTCAACACAAGTAGGATCTCACCCCTACACACAACCCAAAGTAAACACTTGTGCACAACAGAATGGACCCCATAAGGTTACACAGCAGGCATGAAGCTGTTCTGCCATTGCAGTTACAGCCTAGGAACCACACTGTGCTTGGTACCCACCGCGCTTCCTCCTGCAGGGTGCTGGCTGTGCCATCAGCCATGGATGACTGTAGAACAGTGGCATTCCAGCTGCATGCACTTTCCCAAGCTTCACTCGAACTCAGGAATTGCCATGCTCGATCAGACCAGTGGACCAACTCGTCCAGTGTCATGTCCCAGATAGTGGCCAGCACCCAAACATATTGCTAAATTCCTGGCCTCACCAGCAACCTGTGGCAATTAATCCCATAGTTTAATATGATCCCAATGCCAGGGGAATCACCAACCAGCTGGATAAGCTGAGCTTCCATCTGCATTGTGCTGCCTGAGTAGCACAAAGCCAGCGGAGCTGGGGGACAGGATCTGGTCCATAAGTGTATATCAGCAAACCTGTTTTTGAGGTAGTGATGGATGGTTTTCTGTTCCAAGTGCTAGCACAATAAGAACAAACAGGACTAGATCCTCAACTGGGGCTAAGCAGCACTTGGTGAAACAGGGGAGGAGGCATGAAAATGCCCTTTTTGGCCCCTCAATCTTGGGAATTACCTGGCCATTTGTCTCCAGTGCTGTAAAGCAGAGGAGTTTCAAGGCTGCTGGAATTAACACCAGCTGCTCATGGTCTCTAGGGGCTGTTACAAAAGGTGAGATTACTGGGGCACAAGGACACTTTTTTTCACCCTTCCTATGGTGGGAGCTGGAGGGGTGGTCTAGAAGCCCTTATGGTGACTCTGTGCCACCCAGAGTTTCCCCTAGGCAGAGGAGGTCCTTAAATCCATGTTTCTTTTAGTGATTGGGTGAGCGTGGAAAAAAGGAGCTGAGTTATTGACATCAAACTGACAGCTCTTTGACTGAGTTGGCACCCCTTGGAGTGTTACATGATACGTGAACCATTCCATGTTCTGAAATGGGTGGCACTGGCATGATGTATACCCAATGATGGGTGTGGTATAAAAACATCGATATATAGATAGACAGACAGACTGGCTGGGCCTTTTACTTTAAGTGTGAGCCATTGTCAGCAAGTTTCTCAGGACCATCTACTTTGTAAAGCAATTGAAAAAGGCCATTTTACTAGTTTTAATAAGACTTCCTCTAAGTTTAATTGCTTCTAATTACTGACTAAACAAAAGAGATCTGTCCTGAGGACTTAATAAAATGATTAAATTCCCCAGCCTACTCATTCTAGAGCTATTGAGGCATCCACCCACAGTTTCCATAGTTACATGCTGTACATTAGAAGAGGAAAAAAACAGATGTCACAGACACAATTAGTACATAATTAGCGATCATATAGGACCATCATGCATTCCTCTTTGGGAAAATGATTATGCAGTAGCAGATACTTAAGATTTCTCAGCATAGGCATAATTTGACATCTATATTTGGAGGGGTGGCTCCAGTCAAGCCAATGGGACCGCGCATGGGGGTGAGGGCGGGCAAACTCTGTGTCTGCCCACAGGGGCACCATTTCGGATTTGGGGAGATCCGCAACTTTTACCACGATTCCAGGGGCTGCTTAGGCAACTGAAAACTCTAATGTTTTTGCAGATAATTTAGAAATATCTGACAGGAGCACTGTATCGAATTCCTATATCAAGAAAGAAAAATAAATAAATATTAGACCCATTCAGCTCTAATACTAACATGTTCTGACATCTTGTGGCAAGTCGCTTATGGGACACTGGTCAGGTTTAAAATTGTAATGTATATTCCTACTCAGATACCTTTACTAAAGTCAGAAGAAATCATCGTGATAATGTAGTCTGATCTCCTGCACATTGCAGGCCACAGAACCTCACTCACCTACTCCTGTAATAGACCCCTCTAACCTCTGGCTGAGTTACTGAAGTCCTCAAATCATGGTTTAAAGACTTCCAGTTACAGAGAATTCACCATTTACACTAGTTTATTCATAATTGAACGCGATATTCCAGATGAGGTCATTTGATCCTTTATTTAACTTATTACATCTGAAAGGAGAGATGGCCAAAGTAAGGCTTGCTAGCTGAATTTCCTAGTGTTTTATTTAATGGCCGAGGGAAGGCATCATGTAATGTTACATTGGGCCTGGCCTACAGGGACTTAACTAATCTGTCAGTTAGGCTATGTCCACACTAGGGGCCTTACAGTGGCACAGCTGTACCGATGCAGCTGTGGTGCTGTAAGATCTCTTGTGTAGCCACTCTATGCTGATGGCAGAGAGCTCTTCTGCTGACACAATTAAACCATCCCTAACAAGCGGTGGTGGCTATGCTGACAGGAGAAGCTCTCCCATCGACATAGTGCTGTGCTCAGTGTGGTGTTTTTTTCACACCCCCGAATGACATAAGTTTTGCCAATCTAAGTCGTAGTCAAGTATCAGGGGATAGCCGTGTTAGTCTGTATCCACAAAAACAACGAGTCTGGTGGCATCTTAAAGAATAACAGTTTTATTTGGGCATAAGCTTTTATGGATAAAATCCTCACTTCATCAGATCTGAAGAAGGGGTTTTTTTTACCCATGAAAGCTTATGCCCAAATAAATCTGTTAGGCTTTAAGGTGCTACCAAACTCCTTGTTGTATAAGTGGTAGTGTAAACATTAGAGAGACTAAGGTGAGGGCTTCCTCACGCATAATTTAGCAAAATACTATAAAAGCAGCAAAGAATCCTGTGGCACCTTATAGACTAACTAACTATAGCTCTCCTGGGGCTGCAGTCCCTGGGACAAGCAGAAAGATCAAACAGGGAAGAGATTAATTTAACTGCCAAACTGAGAAAAGCAGATAATAACGATGACAGCAGTTGAGATGGGGAGTGGCATGGAAACGAAAAGTTTGAAGTCTGTGGCTGTTTATTTTTCAGACTGATTTATATGGAAGTGTTAAAACATACCGGCTGCAGCTGCTCCAGTTCCTTATAGGCACATTCATGTTCTCCATAACATACTGAACTATGAGGGACAATGTGGTACAATGCCATCTTGCAGACACCGCAGGTAGCTTGTAGGAAGTAAGCTAGGCTAGCCACATTCAGAGGGTATGTCTTCACAGTAGCTGGGAGGGAAGTCTAATTTGCAGCACGGGTAGACAAACACCTAAAAATAGCAATGGGGCCTGGGCAAGACAGGCAGTGGCTTGGGCTAGCCGCTTGAGTACGTATCCAAGGGATCAGGCGGGATTGTACTTGGGTGGCTAGCCCAAGCAGCTGCGTGTGCCACTGTTGCCACACTGCTATTTTTAGTGTACTAGCATGAGCAGAGCTAGTGCATGTACATCTACCCCCACTGGGATTTGTGCCACTGCTGGGTAGACATACCCATAGAGTTCTCTGAGCCAGACACTGGATGCAGTCTCATGCATTACATTGTTGACATAACAGCTTTTTACTGAAACCTAAGACTCCCTGCTTCTTCAAGAATACTACAGTCAGTCTGTTCTCATCCATGTTATAAAAAGAAAATTTGCTGTGTTTTACACACAACAATCTTGTTTCCCCCTCCGCTAGATTATACAGAAGATCTCTTGTAATGGATTCTAGTGATAAACAGTAGGAAGTACCATTCCTGCTAGTTCCCTTTCAATCCTGAAAGATGGCTGTGCTCCACTGCAGTGAAAATTCCACACAAATCTCATCTCAAACAGAAGATTCGAGAATAAAAAAAAAATTAAGGAAGATGATTCCTTAAGCAATACACTTTTTTAGGTTTATTGAAATATCTGAAATTATCCTGGGCACTTTGCTTGCAAGACTTGTTTCAAGCATGTAAAGTTTCCTGACATCAATGTGCAGGCTTTTTGTAGCCCTTAATCTCAACAGAGTGACAGTGCATGGGACTGGTTAAAGTATGCACGCTGAAGGAGTTCCCACAGTATGGAAATAAGTTAGAGCTAATGTGAAAGATGCTATTAGAGAATATGCTGACAGGAGACTTATTCGACTTATAGTAACCTAAGGTTATAGAGTATGGATAAAGTAAGGGAAAGAATTAAGGACACTTTTAGAACTCCAAGTATATGATTATTATGCAGTGCAGGTTTCTTGTGCTTAGCTTTTCCTATCAATTAATATGGAATTTCTAATGATAATTAGAGTCCTCTGCTTTTAAATCAACATAGTTCTTGGGAATCACAAGTGTTAAAAACACTCCTCCTGAACAGAGTGATCATTTTGAGTGACAAGTACATTGGAGAAGAGCTGGTACACAGCACAGGAGCAGTGCCATTGGCACCTTCCTGCTTCTACATTCCAATGCTGGCAAGTCTTAGTGATCCATCTATGTCAATGCTCAAGGGCAGGCACTGAACGAAAACCTTCCCTTGCTCCCTCTTTCTGCTCTGTGCTGCCTGAAAAGCCGACTATTCCTGAATTCGACCTGAGCAGCCATCTTACTTTGGCAAATGAATAGGCCATGAAGGCTCAAAGGCTGGTTAAATGAAAATCACAAGAACAAATGAAGCTGATGTAAGAACTATTCCTCAAATCTTAGCATCCCAGTTTCTATATTTACCAAGAAATGTGAAACTAGTAAGAGGGTAGTGTTTGCCAAAGTATAACATTGCAGCTAATAAACAGAAATTTTAGGCTATCACATATGGAGATCCGTTTATAGGACTCATTAAAAAAATATTGACTAACACACCTCTATTTATCTATATACTGCTTGTATCTAACCTTGATATGACTTAGCACAACAAATTATTTTCTGCATGTATCTTATCACAAATCTGTATTAAAGTTAACTGAGAAAGCTATTACAAGAAGCTAAATATAAAAACAAGATCTTAAAATAAGAGTACTCACAATAACTGATATTTGGTAGCAATAACTTACTAAAAACATAATTAAACATACAGGAAAGATTAACATTTATTTCATATTTTAACTACCTTAAAATCTCCACAACATTTTGTACGGAACAATATAAAATAAAATAAAATAAAATGCAGATTTATGCTGTAGATTTATTTCTTCTGTGCAAAAAAAATTACAAAACACTTCACAATTGATTTATACATATTAACTATGAGGCTGCAGATTATAATATACTGGTAACCTCAGAAGTGATGGCAAGGCAGAACAAAAGCTATACAAGGACAATCTTAGGAAGAATGATTGAAGATAGAGACATGGAAAATTAAGGGCTTGATTCTGCTTCCCTGAATGTAAAATGGGAGTTTGCCACTTATTTAAATGGAAGCAGGATCTGGATGGTTAGTTTTCTCAGGGAGTGCGTTAAGAGCCCTAGACCAGAAAGAGGGATGAAATTTATTGTGATGAGATTTGAAGGAGGACAGGATTCAGAAAGATGCATAGAGAAGGAAGCTGTTCCAGAGGTTGAGCGCACAATGGGAGAAGGATTGGTTGCTCAAAAAAACTGGGATGAAGGGGGGGAAAAATTTGCTGTTTGAGGTGTGTAAGGAATGAAGTGAACAGAAAGTATTGGGGGGAATTAGGTATGTTGTGTTTGGCCGGAGGAGGAGGATGGATGCGTTCATACACAGGATTTCCATTACTCTCAATGGAATTAATGTTCACACACATAAGGGCAAAATATCCTTTTAGGAGAGAGAATTAATAATGACCATTGAAATGGAGACAATACATTCTTGAAGAGCTCTAGATGGATAAGGATATGTATTAAAGTTGGAATCCAGGAACATTTTGGGTAGTAGTTTATAATTAGATCCAGGAGCAGCCCCTCAATGCTTAATTTGGTTAATTTGCATGATCAATTTATGTGCTGATAGTTCATAAGGATTAGAGAAGAGACTAATAATTTGTGAACCATTCAATCTTTGGAGTGTTCAGAATTCAAATTCAAGTCCAAATTTTGCGGCTGGGGCTATTATGCTGTAATGGGCCAATCCAAAACTCCAGAACATCGGCAAACTTTGGTGAGTCTGAACCTGTATCCAAAGTTTGCCGTTCAGGTCCATCTTCAATTAGGAACACTAAAAAGGACATGAGACACACAAATCCAGTGCAACCGAGGCAGTATTATCAAGTCTGTACAAACCTTGTGCTTTTGGGTTGGATTTGCAAGTTTGTTTTAATACAGCTACCAGGGCTATATTTTGGACTGCTTTTGGAGCCGGCCTTAGCTTTTGGGCTGGGGCTGCTCACGCAGTTAGGAAGATCAAAGATTGGTTCAGTTAGTAAAGAGCACCACAGATATTGGATAAGCCTGATGGACAGGGCCATATTACCATCAGAAGACATGTCTATTGCAGGGGCGGGCAAACTTTTTGGCCTGAGGGCCACACTGGATTTTGGAAATTGTATGGATGGCCGGTTAGGGGAGGGGATAGTGTCCCATCCCCCACCCCCTATCCACCCCCCGGGTCACCTGCCCAATCCAACCCTCCCTGTTCCCTGGCAGCCCTCCCCAGGACCTCTGCCCCATCCCTCCCCCCCTGCTCCCCTGTCCTCTGATTGCCCCTGGAACCCCTGCCCCTGACTTCCCCCTGCTGCCCCATCCAACCCCTCCTCTCATTCCTGATGGCCCCTTGGGACCTCTGCCCCATCCAACCACCCCTTCTCCCAGTTCCCTGACTGCCCTAGAAACCCCTGCCCCAACCGACCCCTGCCGACCCATCGAACCCCCCTTCTCATTCCTGACTGCCCCCCGGGACCTCTGCCCCATCCAGCCCCCCTGTTCCCCACCTTCTGACCACCCTGATCCCTATCCACACCCTCACCCCCTGACCACCACCCCCCAAACTCCCCTGCCCTCTATCCAACCCCACTGCTCCCTGCCCCCTTACCGCACTGCCCGGAGCACCAGTGGCTGGCAGTGCTGCAGCTGTGCCACCTGGCTGGAGCCAGCCACAAAGCACCGGGGCAGGCCCTGGCTCTGCAGCTACGCTGCCCCCGGAGCTCACAGCCCCGCCAGCCAGAGCATTGCGCCAGCGGTGAAGGGAGCTGAGGCTGAAGGGGAGAGGGAACAGCAGGGATAGGGACTGGGGGCTAGCCTACCGGGGCAGGAGCTCAGGGGCTGGGCAGGAAGGTCACATAGACCAGATGTGGCCCGCGGGCCGTAGTTTGCCCACCTCTGGTCTATTGTATGTTGACAACTAGTTAAAGGGTAAAAGCTATCATTTTAATGTTGATTATTTCGATGGATATATGGTGAGCACCTTTTGTTTATGGCAACCAGAAATAGGGATACATTGAATGATTTTGAAACCACCGGATTTAGCATTATAGGTTAAAAAAAATTCGAATCATAGTTATGTGAAAACATGTAAATACATATTGTACATCACTATGCAATCTTATATGTTATAGTCTAGGAGGCAGGAATGTGTCAAGGTTAGCAATCTCAAACTCAATAGATGTGTTGTTAACATGCTTGTCCTTTACAGTGGACAACAGAGGTTTTTTTGAATTATGCACAATGAATGCGATCTAATACCTGTTGAAGCCAATGGAAAGACTCCCATTTGCTTTCAGTAGGGTTTAGATTGGGCTCAGAATGTCTACAAAAAACATTTAAATGGGAAGAATGAAGAAAATTAGCAGCCTGGATTTGTCAGAAATATAACTAGCAGATAAAGTAGAATAATTGTAACAAAGAATTATTGTGATCAAGGTATTTTGTGGTGCTGGGTATCATCAATATAGGGTAAAGTCATTTTGAACACAAATGAAAACACAATCCATCTCTTGTTTTAAATAATCAACCAGTAATTTAATAATGCTTCCAGAAAGTTGGTCATGCGCTTCAGAAAAAGAAAGGTCACAGCTCTGCTAGTGTAATGCTTCTTCATTTCATTTAATAGAAAATGGTAACCAAGAAGACAGCACGCGGACACGGACTATTATACTTGCAGTTACACTGTCAATTGGTTTTCTTCTTCTGATCATTATTATTTTTATCATAATATACTGCTGCCTAAAAAACAAAGGTAAATGGATTTTTGCTACTGGCTCTGCATTTTTTAAACCTTAAATTAGATTTAATCTATTATTGTTTCAGTTAAAGCACAGTGCACAGTTTGGTAAGGATTGTTCAGGGCAGAGAGGTGATTCTGTTAACCAGTGGCTTGTAGATACTACAAACAGTTGCCTGCTGAGTTCTTCTGATATAACTTGTTTCCAGTAGCATTGGTGGCTCGTTAGTATTTCCGTCAGTAGTAAAAAGGAAGGGTAAGATTTTCAAAAGTGGCTAAATGACTTGGAATACAAATCTCATTGAAAGTCAGCGTACATCTACACCTAGATTTGTACAGCTATACAATGTACACCAGCTACAAATGCATTCAGTAAATTCTTTCCTAGCATTAATTTTCCATGTAAGTAAGTGCACCAGGCTGTTCTGTGACTGCAGACAGGAGGGGAGGAGAGCTATGAGACAATTTCTGTATTAAAATACAGTCTGAACTGTGAGAAAGTGGGAGAATCTCAGTAGCAAGCCTTATTTTATTTTGCTGTATTTTAAAAAAATTTCTTCCTTTCTTTCAGAGTCCACCTATCAAAAGGAGTTGAGGTAAGTTGAATACCATGGATTTCCCCCTCTGCTATGCTCCTTGTATATTTCTACGGCACCATAAAAGAGCCATTAGAGCCCCAGATCTGTCCAGGAGAGAACTGTGCAAGGCAGCTTTACACTGCCCTATAAGGCCCCTATTGCAAGCCTAGGCATAAGGGGTGTGCCAGAAGAGGTGGGGGAGGACCACATCCTATAGCACTGTGGGAATTCTGAGCAGTGCTGTCACCCACAGGCTCCCCTTCTAAATTATTCTGGGGCCTCACTGGCTCCCCTCAGCAGCCTAGAACCCTAAGGAAGCAAAAGTGGCTCAAAGCCACCAGCATCACCCTCCCCCACCCTGGGATGCAAGTTTTACGCTGAGCCTCTTAGGCTACACTGCAAGCTACGGGTGTGATTTCCTGCTTGTGTACACATACTCGCTCTAGCGAGTATAAATAGCAGCATACCAGGGTTGCACGGGCAGCAGCAGCCGCTTAGCTGTCTTGAGTACAAACCTGCCCGATCCCCATGGGTATGTACTCGGCACGGCTAAGCCATACCTCGGTGCTGCTGTGGCTACACTATTATTTATACTCGTGCCGGTTCTCATCAAGTTAGTGTGAGCTATACGGGACTTATACCCCTTGTTTGCAGGACAGACATAGCCTTAGAGGTACAGCCCAAAATCTTATTCCACTTTTAGTTTTCTCCCCAAAATGATTATACAATCAAGTCTACATTATTGGATGTTATAACAGATACTGTGAATCACTACCTTTGAAAAAAATAACCCCCCATCAGAAAATTGCCCATTACACTCATTGGAGCGAACTAGCAACACCATATTACTGAAAACTGTAACTGATGTTCCCATAAAACTTTTGAAAATGATCAAAATGATTTAGTAATTGAGTTCCAGATTCAGCAATATAACTAAGCATGTGCTTAACTTATAAGCATGTGAGCAGACCCAATAAAGCCAATGAGAATATTCAGGTAGCCAAAAATTAAGCATATGCTCAAGTTCTTTACTGAATGTGGGTTTAGATTTGATCCTATACTTCTAGATATTCCTATTTTGCACCAGACTTCCTCCAGCCTCACACTTAGCATTTGCAACAAATTCCACAGGAGGTCACTGTGCACCAGAATAGCTCTCTCTTCCAAGTTTCAGTCAAGATTACAGTAGATTTACAACTTGCACAGAGTATAATCCGACTAGAATTTCTGTGGTACAGAAGAAAGGTTGAAACTGAGACAGATTGATGCAAATTAAATGAGACAGTTTGGCAGACAAATTAGATGATGTCCCCTGCTTTTTTAAGGATCATTAGTTATACTATATAAAAAGCTGCCAGTGATAACTGTCAACTCTTCCTACTTAGTATCAGACATGTCTGAATACAAAGCAAACAAATTGTTTTTGCATTACTGCATTAGGTTGAAACACCTTAAAATGTAGGATCCTGTTAATCAGTATTAAGATCCTATTTGTCAGAACTAACGTGAACAGAAAAACTTTCAGTGGGGGTACTTTGTGTTATACTTTTTAATTTTTTAGGTGACCACTGTGAATCCAACTATAGTTATTATATGCTTCTGGGACAGTTAATCCTACTTTGTTTTCTGTCTCCTAGCTATTTTTGATTAATGAAAATACCTTCCCTCTCACCCCATGATACTTAACTTCTTTAGTAACGTCTTGTGTGAAACCTTGTCAACAGCCGCTTGATAATCTATCAACACAGGTACAACAACACTACATAAATACATTTTGTCATTTGGTTCTCCTTTATCCACTATGTTATTGACCCATTAAAAGAATTCAAAGAGATTAGTGAAACAAGGTTTTCCTGTGAAGAAACCATGCTGAGTAGTCCCTATCATATCATGATCTTCCAGGTGTTTTGTTATTCTGTTTGTAATTATTGTTTCAACCAATTTATCAGGTACAGATGTATAAACTGGTTGGACTAAATCAACAAAGCATCTGAGGCCAAATTCAGGTCTAAGTCAATTTGTATTTTTGATTCAAATAAAACTGCTGCAAAAGTATCTGTCATTATGGATCCTGTTCTGAGTACTGACCAGATTCACTATATAGATTAATCCTGCTAGGGCTGGACCTATTGGTATATCTACATTGCAGTTTGACACTGGCCTGTGCCAGCTTACACGGGCACACAGGGTTTGGTCGAAGGGGCTATTTAATCATTGGGTAGATATTTGGGCTCAGGCTGCAGCTAGGGCTCTGGGATCCTCCCATATCACAAGGTCGTAGAGCCCAAGCACCAACCTGATCTTGAATGTCTACCCTGCAATTCAAAGCCCCTTAGCCTGAGCCCCACGAGCCCAAGACACCTGGCATGGGTCAGCCATGGATTTTTAATTGCAGTGTAGACATACCATATGATTCTCTGAAGAGGTAATCTACACAACAGATGAAGTCAGTAGTTCAGGGAGAGTACATGCTAAAACACAATGTTTGAATCTCTTGTCCTCATCCAGGTTGCCCACACCCTCTGGTCTCTGTTCACGGAGGACCCACACAGTGTTTTTTCCACAGGTTTTGAAGGAGTGCAAGGCAGGGCATAACAGTTATGTCTGGTTGCTTCTTTCCTGCATACACATATTATTAAAATAAAAAGGAGCTTGAACTGGGCCCATGGTAAATTAAGTTGTAGCTTCAGGCAATGCTACATGCCTTTTAGTCCCTAGTCTAATACAAGAAGTCCTGTTGATTTCAGTGGGACTACTCACATGATTAAAGTTAATCACATGCTTCAGTACTTTGCTGGCTCAGGGCCTTAGGGTTTAGACTGAATTTAGGAACTCAGCAAAGCAAAGACTTTAAGTACATGGGCAACTTTACTCATGTGAATGGTCCAATGAAGACAAAGGTGCTACTCATCTGTTTAAAGTTATATGAGCGTGTTTGTAGCACTGGTGCATTTGTTTTCTCATTATGTCTATAAATGAGTGATCGCTGTCCCCAAATACTGCATTGGAACGACTCTGGTTTCATATAGGGTTTTAAAAAACTCATTGAAGTCTACTCATCTGATCCTAACATATATTTATTTAGATCTATAGAAGCAGTGAAAATGCCCCTGTCGGACAGTCTAGGCACCTTGTACATTATGTTAAAAGTACAGAAATAAATGCAGCAATTTCCCCACATAATGGGAACAAAGAAAAAAATCCCACTCCAGCTACAAATCCCAGCCCTTCTTCTGCATACCCCTGCCCTTAGCTGGTTTGTTTCTCCCCAGAAGCCTGGGTAAAGAGATGGGCCTTGCAGCTTGCCCTGGAGGACCCCAGACTTGGGGCTATTTGGAATAAATGACGAGTAAAATCCCTTGTAGCGCAACAGAGTGATAAATAGAGATGTATTATCTGTATACCACTGGCTACAAATGTAGGTCTCCACCCTGCAAATGTTTACATATGTGCTTAACGGAGGAGTAGCCCTATTGACTTCAGTGGGATGACACACCTGCTTGAGGTTAAGCATGTGTGTAAATGTTTGCAGGATCAGGGCCATAGGTCAGATTGTGACGGAGCTTTACATGGTGTGTTTGGGAGGGTGCACACAAGAAGCCTCCTGTTGCCTTGCACAGCTTGCAAAAAGACCTGTCAGTTATACCCCCTCCATTTAACTCCAGGTGTGCATCTCACCCCAAAGGGGAGCGTGGAGGGGGGGAGGTAGAGGGAGAGCCATAGGCTGGCCTCCCCACCAAACTGGCCCACTGAACCACAGGAAGCTGCTTGCACCCTCCTGTATGGTGTGGGGAGGCAGAGAGAGCAGACTGCATAGTTCCCCTGTGCACAGGGGTACTCCTCTATTGCTCCCAATGCAGGTCTGTGGTTAAATCACACAATCGAGGTCAGAGTATGGGGTTGTGCTTTAGTTTTTACAGAAACTTTGAAATGGGTCACAGATTTGAAGTCTTAAGATGTTAATCATCTTAATTTCCCAAATGTTATTAAGTAGCTGATCAGAACTTTTCAAGCAAATCCTAGTTAGGATTTATACAAGACCGTGCATGCAGTAGGTAAATTCTTTCAAGGATTATACATTATTTTTCTTTACTTTTTTGGAAGTTGGATACATCTGCAAGTCCTTTGACCCAGATCTTCAAAGGTATTTAGGTATCTACCATGAAAATCAATGAGAGTTAGGTGCTGAAATACCTTTGAGAATTTGTGCCTCTCTCTCTGTTGGATACTGCCTAAGAATGCTTATAGAATGTAGGTTTTAATGATTGGAATTTTTATTTCCAGAAAAGTTTCAACTAAGAAAACCAATGATGGTAGTGTGAAGACCAGGAGAAGCAGTGGTAATGACAATTCTGGATACAGTCCCGAGGACCCAGTGTACACAAAACAAATGCCAAGTGAGTCAAACATGTCAGTGATAATGAAGCAAGCGTAATAGAGTTGGCTTACCTATTTCCAAGAAATGTGCATTTTTTACTCTGTGCTACTTAAATAAAGTCTTAGAATACACAATAAATTATGGAAAACACAATGTGTGCCTGACCCTATTCAGGAAAGTTCAGATCTCTCAGAATGCTAGGGTGTTTGGAGGCTTCCAAACACAGTTGTAGTTGTAGGGGTGGACCTTTGCCCAAAAATCTAAGTGAACATGTGAACTGAGCATTTGTGAAGTTGTAAAAACTTTGGTTATTAAAAAAAAACCTTCCATGTGCCTTTTCATTTCCAAATTCCTGCGAGGGCCAAAGATGGAGGTACCAGAATCCCACAAGAAAGACTGTTCTTGCAGTGATTTACAGTTTGACTGAAAGCAGAAAATGCAAGAAACATCACAACAAAGCCTGTGGGCATGAGATTTCCAGTCCAGTTTTGCAGATATTCCAATAGTTTAGCTAACTCTTGGAACGTTGGATGCTTTTCTGAATACAATCGCACCTATGATTGTTTTAAGGCTCGTCCATCACTATTATTTTGCTACCCATATTACTTAATAATAATTGCAGTTGGTTCTACCATATTTTTTTAGTTAATTCAAGCAATAAATGTTGTATTGTTCATTCATGCAGGGTGACCCACAAAAGTACTACTCTAGGAATGATATCTCTGGGTAACATTTCAATATTCTCATAGTTTTTCAGGCATGGGTGGGTATTTCTTTGGTTTATTATCTTATACAATAGCACAGAGATATTCTTAGAGGATGATATATTTTTGGATGATATACTTATGGAATGGTGAACCCCACTGACATGGTCAGCTTCCCACCACAGTACATTCTGTTATTATGTAGCAGAACTCTTAATAAGAGCTGGGCAATTGTTTTTTTTGGGTGAGGGCTGAGGAGAGAGGGAATAGTAAATTACCCCACAAATACATTTTTGGGAACACTAACAACATTCAAGAATTCAGGACAAATTTGGTGACTAGTTCAGCCAAAAAAGGCTGATTTTTTTTTGAAATGTTGAAATATTTAGTTTTGACATTTTCAAAATGAACTATTTTGATGTTTTGTTCCAAAGGCACATATTCTTGAAAAAAATGCCATTTCAAACTGACATTTGAACTGTTTAGTTCAACCCAAATCATTTTTTTGCAGTGAGAAATATCAAAATACAGTTTCAGTTCTAAAATAACTGACTTTTCCTCTTGTGTTTTTGGTTTGGCCACAGAACCAAAAAAACTAATTATTCACTCAGCTCTAGTCTTAACTGTATAGACTATATAATCCTGGGAGTGGGGGAGGTTAAAAACCCAACAACCACGTTTTAATGTGGTGGTTTTTATAATGTTTGCATTCACCAATGGTGACCACAGACTTGTGGCTAGGGACTTGGTAGACCACTGACTGCTATACCACGTCTGGAAGATGTAGATGGAGGTACAAAAGTTGGAAAGAGTCCAATTCATTGAACAGCTTATGTTTCCCCACAGAAATGCAAGGAAAAACAATTGTCCTTTGCAATCCTTTTCTCCATGTTGCTGAATATATGTATGAAAATGTACTAGAGTTAAGATTTTAGCAATAAACGACTAATGTAATACAAATTCCAGCTCCCAGACAGGCCTGTTCTTGAACATATATAAACAAATAAATGTAAATCTCAACCAAATCCTCAAATCCTTGCTTGCCACTTATTTATAATCAGATTCTTTTTCTGTATCAGACATTAAAGGATGTAAAATGATTGCACACAGCATATAATCCAACTATGCACACTTTTTCCTAAAAAACAATTAAATATAAAGAAGTGCATCTACTATGAAGATTGCAGGGTACACAGAAGCAATATTTTGCTATTTCATAAAGTATATACTTAGACAAGCTTAGATAAACTTCAGCAAGAAGATTCAACAGTCTCAGATCAGTGGTTCTCAAAGCCAGTCTGCTGCTTGTTCAGGAAAAGCCCCTGGCGGGCCGGGCCAGTTTGTTTATCTGCCGCATACGCAGGTTCAGCTGATCATAGCTCCCACTGCTGCAGTTTGCCACTCCAGGCCAATGGGGGCTGCAGGAAGCAGCGTGGGCCAAGTTATGTACTGGCCGCCACTTTCCGCAGCCCCCATTGGCTTGGAGTGGTGAACTGCGGGGGCTTTCCCTGAACAAGCAGTGGACTGGCTTTGAGAACCACTGTCCTAGATGAGCTCCTTGAAAATTCATTAGGCAGAAGTAATTCTGCAAAACACCCCAGTAACAAATCAGATTTTATTTTTATACCGGAATGATTTATGGTTCATGCCATGTTGGACAGTGAATAACAATGATCTTACATATTCTTCTGTTACAGGAATCGCCCCTCTTCCCCCAATGGCTTCCAACTTTTCGCCCAGAAGAAGATTTAGAAGTCAGTTCCTCATCAGAGGTAATTGGCAAATAACCCACTGAGATCTTAACATTTTCATATAGCCAATATGTACTATATTTAGATCATGGATTTCTACAGGACTCTGAAATTTAAAAGCCAAGTAGGGCTCCATTCTGGCCTTCAACTTTATCTCCTTTTAGCTTCTATGAAGTGCCTGCTTTTCAGGACATACACTGGATGCTAATGCTAGTTTCTAAGATTTGCATCTAAAACTAAAAATCTAAAATTTGGTTAAAAAGATTTTTGTTTTTTATTATAATGACATTACACCTTCTTATCAGCCTGGGATATAACTACGCAAGATCGAGGCTCCTTATCATATGCTCTTTTCTAGTCCCAACCACCCAGTCCCATTAGATTATGGAGTTTTTTGCCCTGCTTTCAGTGTGCAACTTTTCCCTGCTTTTGTGTGCAATAGTTGGCTAGTGTTCTGTAGCTCATAAGATGCTGCAATTCAGTAGCACTGTATGTACATAGGGCCTGATCCAAACCACCCTGAACTCACTGGGTGAGTTTCCATTCATTTCAGCAGCGTTTGGATCAGGCCCTTATGTTGTAAAATGTTTTGAGATGACGTGGTGATATAGGTATAAAGTACACTAAGGGGCATGCCCTTGGAACATGCTTTAATGCGATGGCTATTTTACCGGAACTTCTCTCAGGAAACTTTCCTCTTTAATTTCAGTGGAAGTAGGGAGAAGTGGATGGACCATTATCAAAGTGCCATTGGTTAGAAAAGAAATGTGAGCATACTCTGTGGCATAAAAGATGGCAGTGTATCATTCACAAGACTATCTTCTCACACATTTAGCTGAGCTGGCTTCTCTAACCTCAGTAATTCATGATCAGGATTATATGGAAGTTCATTTCCTCTATGATTTTTGTTCTTCTCAGCATGTAAGTCTCTTGGTCTATTTGATTTGGAGCTGAGAACAATAGCTGTTACAAGAAAGCACCAGGATGACACTGACTGACAGACTCAGGTGAATGTAGGAACAACAAAGTGACATGAAGAATGGTGTAGCTCAATTCCATAATCTCCCCTGTATAGTACAGAATAAAGTTATAGGTTACCACAAAGTAGCAATGTGGCAAGACTGCAGTCCCTTGACCACTACAGAGACTTAAAAAGCTAACTTCTATATACAGGTGTCTCCCTGGCCTCTCTTGTGTTACTCTCTCCTGAGAAGGCTTTGACAACTTGACCAACCACCCTGTTCCATCTAAAGTTCTTTTGTAGACAGATCCTAGCAAGCTGGTCTGCAAAACTCATGATGCAGTGTTTTTGTCAGAGTGCTAACTCGATAATTTCACAAATGCCCCTAGCGTTTCCTTGTTCACTTTGGCATATTGATATTGCGGGATTTAGTAAGTACTTAGCCATACAACAAAATATTTCTGGTTTATGTATTTATTTTTCTAAAAAAACTCAGAAAAGACCTTTTATGCCTGCATCTTCCTCCTCTCCAAGGGTGAAATCCTGGCCCTACTGAAGTGAAAGGGAGTTTTGTCCATTTTGTCAGTCCTTTGCTATTCTAGATTTTCAGGCTTATCTGATTTGGCATCTGAAACTACTGTTGCTGCTAGAAGTTACAAGTACACTAGTACAGTGAAGCACATATTTGCTCACAAGGATAGGCCATTACACTGTGAGTTCTTTGTGGACTATTTTAGGACATTTTGCTATTGCATGAAGCTATGCACAATGAAAAGAATAGGTGTATTTATGTGTTTAAGTGCCCAGTACTAGGTACCTAATATGTATTTAAAATAGGCACAAATGATGTTACATGCTCAGAATGAGGTGATGAAGCCTTGCATTGCTGACTACAGTCTAAGGGTGAGATTGTGACTTTAGACACACACAGCATCACTTCCTTTGCTATCTTGTATGGTTACTTGATACTGGTTCCACTGCACATGCTTTAAAATGCTGCACATATGCAAGTGTTTTTTTCTGTGGTGTTACAAAACAACTGAAATGAAATATGACCAAATAATGGTTTCCATGTAGATTCATGCAGATTACTATTTACTGTTACTTTTAATTGAAGTTGAATGAATAGTTGTAGTACAAGACTCATTTTCAAATAAAACTTGCTCAAGAAAAGTTAGCTTTCAGTACAGCTAGCTAGTTTATTATTTAAACTCTCCCACTTTTGTATTAATTGAAGCTATTCCATTTGCAGCAGATACTGACTCACACATTGCTTGCTTGGCCTTTGCCATGTACTGTAAATTGGGATCAGTGGTGCAGATATATAGAGCATGTGTGATTTGCACAGCTTTTATAAGCCAGCTAGCCAGGCCTGATTCTCTTGATTTGAAATCAGAATTTTCCTTCTTCTAGCTGGATTGCTGAACCCCACCTACCCAGGCTCACACATTAAAAAACAAAACCTCTGGGCATTCTCACGAAGACTATGTTGAAAATCAACATAAATATCCTAAGCAGCCCTGAACTGTCTGAGAAGGGGCATTACTAGGTACAGCTCTAAGCCTTGCAATACCATCAAACTTGGAGGCCTCATAATGTTGTGCTTCCACCAGTCTTAAAGGACCAAGAGGCTGGTTGTCTGAGGATGTGTCAACACTGCAAAAAAAGACCTGTGATAGTGAGTCTCAGAGCCCAGGTGGTCTGACTCAGGCTCACAGGGCATGTGCGATGGGGCTAAAAAATAGTAGTGTAGACCTTTGGACTCAGGCTGGAACCTGGGCTCTGAGACCTGCCCCCCACAACGGTTTTCAGAGCCTGTTCTCCAGCCTGAGCTTCTACACTGCCACTTTTAGTTCCAGAGCGTAAGCTTCACGAGATCAAGACACTTGACCTGGGCTCTGAGACTCACAGTTGCGGCTCTTTTTGTTGCAGTGTTGATATAACCTAAGATGAAACAGTTCTCTATCCAGTGTAATAGTAGAAGATGGGGATTGCGACTCCTGCATAATCACAGTAACAACACAGATTTGCATTTTCCCTGCATGATTTTTTGCTGGGCCACCTGATAACATTTTCTTTGTTTTCAGATTTCATGTCACTAGTACAGATACTAACATTCTCACGAATTTTACAAGTCCTTTGACTCACCATGTTTGGCATCTAAAATGAAAGATACAACTTAAAGCATGTATGTGCCACACAAGTGAATGTAGGACCTTGTGCCCATTCAATATGGCTGAAGCATGAAGAAGCAGAGTTCAGTATTTTTACTCTTGTTTGTTCCCTTCTCTACTCCTCCTTGCTTAAGTGTAGCTTCAAGCTCTAACAGCTGGTAACACACTTAGGAAATGCTGGTCTGCTCCACATTAATTTATTCTGTAAATTTGTAAAAGAGCTTTAGTATGCCCACTAACACTTCACCAGTATTCTCTCAGGAAAGAGTCAGTGATGCGGCATTCAGTTCCTATGTACTCTCGTTTCTCTTCAGATTGTATAAATCTTTCATCTTTACTAAAGATTTCTGTGGACAGGAACATATACCAGTCTCCGTACCAGTCCCATATGGTTTAGTGGTCAGGATTCCTGGTTTTCACCCAGGTTCAATTCCTGCTGTGAGAACAATGCTTTGGGGGGAGGGATAGCTCAGTGGTTTGCACATTGGCCTGCTTAACACAGGGCTGTGAGCTCACTCCTTGAGGGATCAATTTAGGGATCTGGGGCAAAAATCTGTCTGGGGATTGGTCCTGCTTTGAGCAGGGGATTGGACTAGATGACCTTCTGAGGTCCCTTCCAACCCTAATATTCTATGAAAATTTATGAGTTTATACAACACACTGAAATCTTGTTTATTTTGAATGAGATGTTTCAACATATAGAAAGCTGAGAACTATCTTCTGATGATATCTGGTATTAATTCACTGAAGAGTGAGCCTAGATCTTTCTCTATATTATGCAATTTAGAAACTTCTCAGGATAACTACTTAAAATAATCAAAAATCTTTCTGGGTAGCCATTCTATTTCAGATGGACTGCTAGCTAACAAAAATATCACTAATGCAAAGGTGTGAGATATGTTCAAAGCAATTGAAGATGCAACATCAAAATCATCACTAGCTCTTTTAATTGTTGCAACATTATCATGAACAGTTTGACAGTTGTCTTTCATTATCTCCCATTTTCTCACCATTGTCTGATAAGCTTTTGAATTTTTGGAACCCTGGATAGTCTCGCAATATAAAGATGAAGCATTTCTCTTAAACTAGCTGTCAGTCCAGTGTGCTGGCAGACCCTGGAAGGGCTGTGTTGCCTGTCTCTGATTTCTCACATCAGAGAGGAAGACAGGGCAAAGTTAAGGTGGTTTACATCTACATCAGTAACTGCAGGCACGTTCTTTTACAGAGGTCAAGAATTACTCTGAGGGTGAAAACTTTTTGTAATAGTTGTCAAGGTTCCTTCCCCACTCTGAACTTTAGGGACAAATGTGGGGACCTGCATGGACACTTCTAAGCTTAATTACTAGCTTAGATCTGGTAACTCTGCCACCATCCAGAAATTTCAGTGTCTGGATCACTTCTTGTCCCCCCACACCCCCGAAAACCTTCCCCTCCCTGGGCAGCCTTGAGAGGCTTCACCAATTCCCTGGTGAATACAGATCCAAACCCCTTGGATCTTAAAACAAGGAGAAATTAACCATCCCTCCTTCTTTCCCCCTACCAATCCCTGGTGAGTCCAGATCCAATCCCCTTGGATTATAAAAGAAGGAAAAATCAATCAGATCTTAATAAGAAAGCTTTTAATTAAAGAAAGAAAAGTAAAAAAAATCATTTCTGTAAAATCAGGATGGAAAATACTTTACAGGGTAATCAGATTTATATAGCCCAGAGGAACCCTCTCTAGCCTTAGGTTCAAAGTTACAGCAAACAGAGGTAAAATTCTCTTAGCAAAAATGGACATTTACAAGTTGAGAAAACAAAAATAAAATTAATCTGCCTTGCCTGGCTGTTACTTACATTTTTGAAACATGAGAGACTGGTTTAGAAAGATTTGGAGAGCCTGGATTGACATCTAGTCCCTCTTAGTCCCAAGAGTGAACAACCCCCAAAACAAGGAGCACAAACAAAGATTTCCCTCCACTAAGATTTGAAAGTATCTTGTCCCCCTATTGGTCCTCTGGTCAGGTGTCAGCCAGGTTTACTGAGCTTCTTAACCCTTTATAGGTAAAAGAGACATTAACCCTTAACTATCTGTTTATGACACCCACCCCAAATCTCAGACAGTGTGGAACCACACTGGCGATGATTTCTTCCTAGAACTTTAGAATAAACAGATTAATAAAACACATGCACTTTTACATATACTACTAATTATGTACAACTACAAGATTTTTCACATTTTAAGGACAATTTTTAACCAGTTGATTCTGGGAAACTTTTATGGGAGAGTGCATCAGCTACTTTGTTAGAAGCTCTTGAAATGTGTTGAATTTTGAAATTAAAATCTTGGAGAGCTAAACTCCACCGAAGAAGTTTTTTATTGTTTCCCTTGGCAGTATGAAGCCACTTTAGCGCAGCATGGTCAGTTTGTAGCTAGAAACGCTGTCCCCAAACGTATGGGCGTAGCTTTTCCAGGGCATACACAATGGTGTAGCATTCTTTTTCACTGATTGACCAGTGGCTTTCCCTCCCAGACAGTTTCTTGCTGAGAAAACACATCAGGAGAAATCTGACTAGGCCCATTCCTGCATTAAAACTGCTCTACACCACGCTCAGATGCATCTGTGGTTACTAGGAATGGTTGTCAAAGTCTGGGGCCCTTAGCACAGGGTCAGACATGACTGTTGCCTTAAGCTGGTTAAAGGCCTTCTGACACTCATCAGTCACTTTAACTGCACTTGGCTGTTCCTTTGGTCAGGTCGGTTAGTGGGGCAGTGATTTGGCGTAGTGTGGACAACATCGCCTGTAATACCCGGCCAAGCTAAAGAAGGATTGGACCTGTTTCTTTGACTTTGGGACAGGCCACTTTTGGATAGCATCCACTTTGGCCGTAGGGGGTTTATCGTTCCTTGACCCACCTGGTCCAAGGTAAGTCACTCTGTTTGGCCTATTTGACACTTTTTGAGCCTTAACAGTTAGTCCTGCCTGCCTGATGCGCTCAAAGACTTTTCCAAGTGTTTGGGTTCTGCCCATGAATCAGAAATGGTCACATCATCAAGGTAGGCACTGCAGATTTCCCAGTCCTGCTAGGAGACCATCTACAAGTCTTTGGAAGGTGGCGGGTGCATTTTGCAGCCCGAAAGGAAGCACATTAAATTCATACACCCCTGCATGGGTGATGAAGGCTGACCTTTCCTTGGCGGGTTCATCTAGCAGTACTTGCCAGTACCCCTTGATTAAGTCTAATGTAGAGATGAACTGGGCACGTCCTAATTTCTCCAATAGCTCATCGGTGCGTGGCATTGGATAGTTGTCGGGATGAGTTACAGCATTTAGCTTACGGTAGTCCACGCAAAAACGTATTTCCCCATCTGGTTTGGGAACTAGAACCACTGGAGATGCCCATGCACTGTTAGAGGGGCGGATTATACCCATCTGTAGCATGTTTTGGATCTCCCGTTCTATAGCAGCTTGGGCATGAGGAGACACCCGGTAGGGTGGGGTTCTAATTGGGTGAGCATTACCTGTATCAATGGAGTGGTATGCCTTTTCGGTCCATCCTGGGGTGGCTGAGAACATCGGGGCGAAGCTAGTACACAGCTCCTTGATCTGTTGCCACTGCAGACATTCCAGGGTTGTGGAGAGGTTCACCTCTTCCACGCCACCGTCACTTTTTCCTTCATAGTAGACACCTTTAGGCGACTCAGCATCATCTCCTCCCTGGGCTGTAAACTGACAAACCTTTAAGTCTCTGGAATAAAAGGGCTTTAGAGAATTAACATGGTACACTTAGGATTTAGGGTTGAGGTGGGGAATGCTATGAGATAGTTAACAGCTCCCAGGCGCTCTTGGACTGTGAATGGCCCTTCCCATGACGCTTCCATCTTATGGGCCTGTTGCGCCTTCAAGACCATAACCTGGTCCCCTACTTTGAAGGAACACTTTCTGGTATGTTTATCATACCAGGCCTTTTGCTCTTCCTGAGCATCCTTTAGGTTTTCTTTAGCAAGAGCTAAAGAGTGTCGGAGGGTGCTTTGTAGGTTGCTTACAAAGTCTAGAAAGTTAATTCCCGGAGAAGGCGTAAACCCCTCCCATTGCTGCTTCACCAACTGTAATGGTCCCTTAATCTCATGGCCATATACAAGTTTGAATGGTGAAAACCCCAAACTGGGATGTGGTACAGCCCTGTAGGCAAAAAGCAACTACTGCAACACTAGGTCCCAATCACTGGAATGTTCATTTACGAATTTACGTATCATGGCCCCCAAAGTTCCATTAAACCTCTCCACCAGGCCATTGGTTTGATGGTGGTAAGGGGTGGCAACCAAGTGATTCACCCCATGAGCTTCCCACAGATTTTTCATGGTCTCTGCCAGGAAATTAGTTCCTGAATCTGTAAGGATGTCCGATGGCCAACCTACCCTGGCAAAAATGTCTGCTAAGGCCTGGCACACAGTTTTAGCCCTGGTGTTGCTTAGAGCTACTGCTTCCGGCCATTGGATAGCAAAATCCATGAAAGTCAGTATGTACTGCTTTCCCCTGGAGGTCTTTTTTGGGAAAGGACCCAGAATATCCACAGCTACTCGCTGAAATGGGACCTCAGTTATGGGGAGTGGCTGGAGAGGGGCTATGACCTGGTCTTGGAGCTTCCCCACCCGTTGGCACACCTCACAAGACCGGACATAATTAGCAACGTCCTTGCCCATTCCCTCCCAGTGGAAGGACTTCCTCAAACGGTCTTTGGTTCTATTCACCCCAGAATGGCCACTGGGATGATCATGAGCTAAGATCAAGAGCTTTCCCCGGTACTTAGTTGGAACTACCAACTGTCTTTGAGGATGCCAGTCTTCCTGGTGTCCACCAGAAAGAGTCTCCTTGTATAAAAGTCCTTGTTCTACAGCAAACCGGGATCGGTTAGAAGAGCTGAGAGGCAGTTGGGTGCTCTGTGCCGCCACCCAAGCTTTCTGAAGGCTGTCATCAGCTTCCTGCTCAGACTGGAACTGGTCCCTTGAGGCTGGAGACATCAGTTCCTCCTTAGACTGTGGACTTGGGCTTGGTCCCTCTGGAAGTGATGTAGGTGATGGGGTTGTTTTCGTTGATGGTGAACCGCTTTCCGCTGGTGCACTATGTGATATTTCAGGCTCTGGCTGAGCCTATAGGGTAGGGTTGTCTGCTGCTTCTGCCAGTTCAGGCCCACTGGTGCCCTCTGGCGCTGGAGTTGTACAGGGTTTGCAAGTGCTGGAGTCAGTGCTGGCAACGGTTCTAGTGCTGGTTGCTTTTCCAGTTCCAGTTCTGGGACTGGATGCACTATGGCTGTTGCAGTCGTTGGCAGGGGATCCGGTTCCACCACCTCTGTCTAAGGTCTCTGGTAACACAGACGGGGACCTTGTGGCACGGCTCAGGAACAGGGATGGGGTGTGGAAGCTTGTTTGGCCGGCTTGCGTGTGACCATTCCCACCCTCTGGCCAGCTTCACATGGCTGGCCAAGTCATTCCCTCAGTAGCATGGGGATGGGATAATTGTCAGAGACTGCAAATGTCCACATTCCTGACCAGCCCTTGTACTGGACAGGCAACTCAGCTGTAGCAAGTTTACAGATTTGACATGAATGGGTGTAAGTTGTCAATTGTGGCCTCTGGGTTGATGAATTTGGGGTCCACTAAGGATTGCTGGATAGCTGACACTTGTGCCCCGTGTCCCCTCCACGCGATAACCTTCTTTCCGCCACCTATCAAGTTTCTCTTCGCTCCGAGGGTATTGAGAGGCATCTGTGTCTGGGGATCTTTGGTGTGATTGTGGTGTAATGAACTGTAACTCGGTTGGGGTTCTTGGGGCAGTGGGCCTTTATATGTCCCAGTTCATTACATTTAAAACATGGCCCAGCTGACTGGTCACTAGGTCGTGGTGGTTGCTGGAGACTGGTGAGGTGGACAATAGGGTGTCTGGGGCTTTCCTTGGGTTGTAGGTGGGGTCTTGGGTAGCCCCCGGTGATAGGGTTTATTTTCGGTTTGCCCCCTCTGATATTCGCTACCCTTGCTAGTAGTTTTTTCTTTTTTGCCACTTTCACCCATCTGGCTCCAATCTCCCTGCCTCGGTTAGAGTTTTGGGCTTCCCATCTAGGATGTACCTTTCTGTTTCCTCAGGAACACCCTCTAAGAACTGCTCCATTGCATTAGGAAGGACAGCTCTTCCAGAGATTTAGCGCTTGCTCCTGATATCCAGGCATTCCCAATTCTTTCCAATGTGGTAGGCGTGTCCGGGTAAATGACACATCTGGTTTCCACGTTAGGGCTCTAAACCGCCAACGGGCATGCTCAGGTGTTAGCCCCATTCTGATTCTGGCCTTGGTTTGAAAAAGATTATAATCGTTCATGTGTTCCTTAGGCATTTCAGCCGCCACCTCTGCTAAGGGTCCACTGAACTGTGGCCTCAGCTCTGTCATGTACTGTCTGTAGGGATGCTGTACCCATGGCAGGCCCTTTCAAAATTTTCTAAGAAGGCATCACCTGCCTTGTAGGTGGGGGAATTTTCTGGGATGGGAAACAGTACCTGGAGAAGGGTTGTTAGGGTTGGCTGGTACATCCGGCTTAGTCCTTGCTAATTCCAGGGCCTGCTGGTGGGCCTCCCTCTGGATTTCCATAGCCCTCCGGTGTTCAGCCTCTTTGGCTTTCTCTTTTTTTTCTTTCATCTCCATCTCTTTTTCTTTCATCTCCATAACTCTTTTGTGGGCAAGCTCTTCTCTGGCTATTTCTAATTGTTTTAGTTTCATTTGTCTCTTATGTTCATTGTCCTTTCTCTGTTGCTTCTAGCCTAGCCAGCTCTAGTTGTTAGTTGCTCCACTAGTATTCATTTTCCTGCTTCCTTGTACTGGCCACACTCAGCTCAGGGCTGCTTGGTTAACAGAGACTTCTAACTAGCTATACCCAAGAGGTAGAAAGAAAGAAAACAATTCAGCTTGTAAATTCCTTTTGCTGGCTGTTTGCTCACAGCTTGAAGCCTCCTCTTAACAAAGACCCTTGTTAAAAACTTAACACCTCTGCCTTCAGGCTGCTTTCCAAGCAGCTAGAAAGGAGAAAAAAAATCCTACTGGCTTTTGGTTCCTAAAAATCCCATGGCTACCACCATGTCAAGGTTCCTTCCCCACTCTGAACTTTAGGGTCCAAAGGTTTACCTCTACATCAGTAACTGCAGGCACATTCTTTTACAGAGGTCAAGAATTACTCTGAGGGTGAAAACTTTTTGTAATGGTATTTTACATATGGTGAGAGAATGTTTAGCAATCTAACCAACGTCTTGGTCTTCCACAGTAGAATATGGTTTCACATGATGTACAAGTTTCCCAACAGGACACTTTGTGCATCTTTACAAACTCCAGAAATTCCACTTTCCACTGTCTCTTCTGAGCATGGTGGTCATGGCTAGATTCCCAATCTGAACACAACAGATTGCCCCGTTAGCCCTTTGGCTTCTCAGTACACCTCTGTGTGTCTAACTTATATAGGTTGATTACAACAGTTTTAATATTTTGTAAGGAAGCCTTTCCAGAAGAGACGGTGGTTTTGCAATTTGTGGACTCAATCTATGACATTATTCTCAAACATGGTGAAAGATTCCCCCCCCCCCCAAAACCTGCTTTCTTATAGTCTTCCCTTACAGATTCAGAAACAAGGCTTCTTGCCAAAAGATTGTTCACATTTGAACACTGACTGATCAATTACTGCAGGTACCAATATGTCACACATGTTAAACACTGGGCTGCTCATTCAAGATATTAAATGCCTTGTCAACCAGGAAAAATATCAGGTGGCCAGCAATATAACTGCATTTGTTCTTGGTGGGTGATTACTGTTCAACCAAACAGCATGTTCAGTAGCCCTCTACACTCCTGCCACTGCAATCCCTGGCACAGGCATCTATGATTCTTGCTTGTCTCTCTCTGTCCAGGTTCAGCAGACACTACCGGTGGCTTTTCTTCTTCCTTACCCTATTGCTCTTCTGGGTATTTTAATAGAAATGAAAAAAGGGGAGGGAGAGGAATTATGTGAAGAATTGTTTCCACATTCCAGGAGGATATGGGAGTGAAGACCCCAGCACCCGGCTCACAGTCCCTGGATGATAAAGGAGGATGAGTAAACATCTGGGCTTTTGGCAATCCTTCCATGAAGGACAGGTGAGGGGAGTGAAGAACCTAGCTTCCAGCTCTTCCTCCCTGGAGGAAAATGAAGAGGAAATGAACACATTTTCTCCCCCTCATTGAAGGAAAGAGAATGGGAAGTGAAGACCCAAGTACTTGTCTCTCCATCCCTGGATGATGGAGGGAGGGATTGAGATCTCTGTGCTTGGCTTCCGTGACACCACGAGGAATCAGCAGAAAGAAGAACAGAAGCAGCAGTGGCAGCAGGAGATGGGCAGGGTTTGATGACAGGGCTTCATTTTCTAATGGTATTCATGCCTGGAGAGATCAACTCTAATGCAAACACAGTCACTGAGAATGAATAGAATCTGAATCCAAATATTAGCATTTTTCCTAGTCAAAACTGTATGTGTGCTCTAATAGTATTGTGAGTACTATTATGTTCATAATGTACTCACTGCAGTGCAAATAAAGTAGTGTGCAGCCATCATAAATATCATACCCATAGTACTGACATTTTAGGAGGACTGAGAGGAGGTCTTGCACATTCAGGCACTATAGGGCCACAAATAGGATTGCTCTGACCTTTATGTTTGTCTTCAACTCCTTGTGGATTCACATGTACTGATCTAGCCACAAACAAGTTGGCTATCATCATATGATGATTCAACGCGCATTCTGATCATAACCTGCTTCCTTTTCTCATACAGATCTCAACACATGTAAAGTGGCAGTCAACTCAGGTCCCCAGATCATCGCATTCTCTTCCGTATCACACTTGCATTTCACCTGTGCATCGCCTTAATCACCATAGGCAGCAACCTAAGTCACAAAACTACAAGAGGCAGCAAATAAGGACCCCTCACTTAAGGATCATTTACCCCAGGCCCCTGCAATCCAGAAGCCAGCATCCACATACCAAGACCCTGTACCATCGCAGACACCAGCACCCACACACTAGGGCCCGGCATCCCAGAACTCAGCAACAAAAGGGTCAGCATCTACAAACAAACAAACAACCACTCAGAAGTCAGCACCCGCAACCCAGGATCCACCAGCCCCAGGGTCAGCAAATCAAGAACCAGCACCCTCCTGTCAGGACCAAACAATCTGGGGGTCAGCAACCCCAGTCAAGGACTCAGAAATCCACAGGCCAGAACCCCCCAACTAGTGACTCAGAAACCAAAGGAGCCTCATCTGTAATCCAGGAATCATCAGTCCAGGGGCCAGCAGCAGCAACTCAAGACTGAACAAACCTGAAGCCCTCACCTGAACCTTAGATCCATCAATCTAGGAGCTGCCCCTGTGATCTTTCATACCATCAAGTGCAGCGGCATTGTTTTTGTTTTTACAGACCTTCTACCTTTTGTTTTGCTCCTTCTTCCAGATCTGGAAATTGTTGGTTTTGTCTCCCCTTTCCTCCATTATAATCAGGAAGGTTGGGTTCTTCTTCTTTTTCATTTCCTCTATTATGAGTTCCAGGTTTGTGTCTTATTTCCCTTCTTTAAATAAATCCTTCTGTTAGCATATTGTAACATTCTGTACTGATTGATTTAAACATTTCTTCTGTACAGTACATTCCCCAGCCGGCATGAAAATTAGATGCAAAGCGTTAGGCATCTAGGGCCTAATCTAGCACACAATGCAGCCAGTAGAAAAACTCCTATTGACTTCAATGGGCTTTGGATCAGGCTACTGATTAGGATCTTAAACCATGTTGACATCAGATTTGGCATTTACTTTTCAATGCTTAACAAGGTGCTATTTTAAATTACTGGATGGGATTTGGCACCAAAGATTTTGTTTACATAGAAATCCTTGCTCCCTACCCCTTGGAGTAAAGCACTCAGGAACATACAGTGTCTCTTTATATAAACTGGCAACATAGAACAACACAGACAACAGCTGTCATAAATTAATCTAATCAGAATAGAAACTAATGTAAAATGTTCATAGACTATGGACACTGGTTCTTTTGCACAGTAACTGCACTGATCAATTCATACCATAAGCAAAGATTTGGCAAATCATCCTAGGGAAAACTAATGCTGTAGCATTATCAGTTTAAAAATAATATAAATATTGAGCTAAGGAGAAAATTACCAGCAAGCAGAAGATGAGGCCAAGGCATCTGTCCAGAGGTACTGGAAAGTCTCCACTGTGAATATATTAGCTAAGGAAAGGCCACAGGAAGATGAGAGTTGCAGAATTCTGTTTAATTGCATATTTTGTTACTGTCAGTGATGATAATGAAGTGTGCTTCTTGTTCCCAGTCACAGGAGTAAGCTATGGACCAAATTTATGCTTTGGGACTAAGATACTCTCAATGCATTTAGCTTTGGTCCTCAGGGTTGTTTCACTTTCTTTGAAGCACTGATTTCAGTCCTACATGGCATGATGCAAAGTCCACGCAACTGAAGTGCTTACATTGACATCAGTGCACATGGGTCAGGACCACAGGTCTTTTTTACCCCAGTAAGGGCTATAAGGGCCAATTGTAAAGGTGCTGAGCACCCTCGGTAAGGTACAGAGCTCCTTCAATTCCCCTTTATTTCAACAGACATTGAAAGCACTCAGAACCTTGCAGGACTGGGTGCTCTAGTAAGCAAGCCCCATAACTGGCCGACTTAATATACCATAAATGTCTCTGATAGACAAGATGATCATTTTGTAAAATCATCTGTATATGTAGAGTGGACCAAATCCATCCTCAGCATAAGTCAATTACCTTCAGTAGAGCTACAGCAGGCTTGGATTTGGCATAATATCTGCAGTCCTCATTTTTAAATCTAACATGAGTCATAGTTCCAATAATAGGGAGGGATCTGGTTTTCATTCTAATTACTACAAATGACGGCATATAAATTAGAAATATTAGTTAGTTGCGGTTATGGTTTTATGATGGAATGAGGCTGGGGTAATGGCCACACTTGTTGCATTAAATATAAACCACACAGGGACTCTGTGGTTTGTTTGAGAAGAAAAACTGCACTATCAAAACTGAATTAAAAGGCCAATGAAACAGAAATACAAGCCATGACAGCAAGTAACTTCACATTTAAGGGTGAAATGTACCATTGAGTATGTCCTGTTATGATGTTCATTGGCCAGTGAATCTTTATTAATAGGACAAGAAATGGACATGACACATTTGAAGAAAAGGCAGTTCCAGTTAATAGACACAATGATGATCATTTTTCCCAGATGCCCAGGCCGGGGAGCAAGATTATATGACCTTGTTTTAGGTATGTGCAGGAGTGACTTAGGGTGAGCAGGAGAGTATGGCTGACGGTGTTACACAACTGAGGGTATGGAGGCAGTCTGTTCTGTGACATGATTTTTATCATAGTGGATGTTGTGATATGGTGCATTTGAATTGCTTGTTTGCTGATTTATCCATTGAAATAAATAACTAAAATAAAATTTGGAATTAAAAGAAACAAATGTGGGTAAGTAACCTTGAAACCTAAAACAAACAGAAGATGTACCCTGATCTACCAGCTGGCTTACACTCAGTCCCACCTCTGGAATGCACCTGATTGGAAGAGCTTCCAAAAAGGTCCCCCAGTCAGCCTCTTTAAAGACACACCACGCATTCAAGCACACAGACTCCTTTCACTGTAAGCCAAGCCATAACAAAGGCCTGAACCTGCTGGTTAAACCCCCACTGATTGCAGGGAGAGTTTTGCTTGAGTAGGGACTGGGCCTCTAAGCTGTGTGCTGCCCAGTAGCTCCAGCTGTGAGTACAGTAGAGTGTGTCAAGCAAACGGACATGCTTGGAAACATGCCTACTATATTAATTTCAGCAATTTGTTCTAATGCCGTTGGAGGTGGAGCTTTGGCTGGGTAACATAGGCAGAGCCTTCAGCTCATCTCACATTTGCATAGCATCTGCATCTGAGGAGCTGCCATCTGTCAAATCCATTTGAAGTTCAAACCTCTGTTTCATAATAGCAGATGTGTGCACATCATTCATCTACTTGATATCATATAGGAATTAAAATGACTACACTGTGCTTGTACTAGCTGAAATCTTTCTTTCACTGATTAAAGAAACACAGTTAAAGAATTCAACCCTGAAGTGAGCTTCTGCATGCACCAGTTTTATCCTTAGCTTCATGCATGGACTACTACTTCCTTTTGTGTGGTTGAAGAGCTGTAATAGACAGAAAGATTGATTTGGTATCCAGTTCCTCCCAACCAAGCCAATGTGATAAGAAAGGCTTTATACTTTTAATAACCTTGAGGGCAGTTGATAAATCAGCATGTGTGGTTTTATGCTTTTTACTGACAATCATCAATGGATAAAGAATTTCATGCTATGACTGCAGAGAGATTTAAAGCTATGAAGAAGGAATTCTACCATTTTGCTTCATATTTGACAGAGGGGATCATTGTGACCATCTAAGAACATTGATAATACAGCATCAGATACTTCAATAAATGAATCAAGCCTCACTGTTGCTACTGCTTCTCTCCCCTGCACGTTAGACATAATTGACGATGAAACCATTAATCATCATGAAGTCCAAGAGGGATCCTGTGAAGACTGGAAACACATATGTACTGAATTATTCCAAAGAAGAAAAAGCTTTGAATCAAACCAAGCTGAGGGCATGGCATCCATAACACAATGATTGAAATCAAGATGTTACTATTGTGCTCCTAAGTTTCTGAATTTCATGTATGAAACCGTACAATGCATCTGATCTTTTAAAATCTTCATTAGGGAATGCTAAATTGCCAGGGGCTAGATAGTACAGCCACAGACTGAGTAGAGCCTCATGGCTGTAGGGGAATCTCACAGACACTGGGCCTAATTCACTGCACTGTGTGTAGGCATTTACATCAGTGCAGTGTGAATGTAAAACTCAGCCGGAGCAGGGTGATAGCCTTTTACACGCACTTTTCATTCACTTGAAACTGGTGTAAATGTATACACAAGATGCAGGGCAATACTGAAGCAGGCCCATTGTGCTTTTAGGGGCATAATCCCTTTCTATAGTGCCTGCAGTGGGAGTGCACATACTGCCCCAGCCTTTTCTGGGTGGAGAAGGGGGAACTGCAATTGTCCATACCTTTGGATGGGATTTCCAAGGCAACAGAAGACTCCTCTTCCCCTTCCCTATCTACGAGCCCTAGTACCAGGGCAATCTGGCCATAACATTATTCAAGACTGCCTCTGTCAGTTCACCCTTATTAAAATAGCCACCACCACCAGCAAAAACTGACTCTAGTATGGCATTGTCTAATGATGTGGAAAAATTACCACACATTGTGTTTGGATCAGAACAGCCTGAGGCTCTTTTATTACAAGCATGCAGGGAGACACAGCCAGCCTAGCTGGTCTGTTTAACAAAGGAACACAGAAGCTTATATAGCTTAAAACCATATTAGTCAAACACACTTTTCATTCATAATATCCTTTTAAACAGAAAAACAGCTCCTTATTAGGAATACAAAAGCAACAAGCTTTCCTGTTTATTATCAGGTTGTACTTTTGCTGTTAAGGCTTCTAGTGATTACAGTTACATTTCGCAAGACTGGCATTTTTCATTCTCTCTCTCCTGCTCCTTGTGCACAGTTATTTAATCAAAGTTATTTGGTCAAAGTTGGGCCTACTCAATTTTCCCTTACACTAATAATGGTCCCAAACCCAGTATCTTACAATAATACTACAGTAATGTTTGGTGCAATTGACTTTTTAATAAAGTCAAACACAGTGAAATATTTTGATGCAACAAAACTACGGAAATGTCATGGGTCTACACTTTGCTAAACATCAGATTTAAAAAAATTCCATATGTTGGGAAAGTTCAGAGCCAGTTTTGAACTATGCAATTCTGTCTCTACATGACACTTCATGGTTATTACGTGCAACAAACAAACAAACTGAACCTTCCTACTATAAGTTTAATCTTTTCAATATGATTTATATTAGATGGGCAGTCCAGAATATCTGAGAAGCAGGTGGCTGCGTTCTGCAAACATAACATTTGCCTTCCGATTTTTTCAGCTACATCTGCACCATTTCTTTTATAAATCTGTAAATTTTTCTGCAGGTAGCGATCCTGTACTTTTATTTAAGTGACTTGTCTCAGATGGTCTGACATAATGACCATACCTGTAACTGAAGTATCAAGAAATGCCCAGTATTATTTGGCCATAACCTGAACAATTGCTATCAGCTATTCTTCTCATAGGTACCAGAGACCAAAGGAAAGATCCCCTGTACTCTGGCAATTACAAGTGAGCCATGACTCTGCTGGGGGAGACAGGCAAAGTCCTCAGATTGTTGCTAAATTGCAAGAGGCTAAGATCAGCAGGGATCAGCAGAAAGGTCCCTGAAAGGGTCTCTTGAGCAGAGATGGGCCACCCAGTCACTTCTGAAAGCACTACTCACTCTCCATTGAAATAAATAGTTAATAAACGTGGGTAAATTTGGCAACTAACATATGTTTCAGTAATGCAGAAGAAAAAAGAAACAGACTCGTGTTTGAAACAGAAGACAGCTGTCTTATGACATGTTCCTGGAATAATTGTATTTATCCTGTGGGTTTTTTTGAGGTGCTGGGAGCCATTAAATCCAAAGCTATATACAGGAGCAATACTGTCCACATTTGTTATCTAACATTTCCTTCTATGACCTATTAAATAATTCATATGTACCAGATGCATTATTTAAGATGTTAAATACAGGCAGAATACCAAAAGAACATAGATTTCATGCACTTACACTTTAGACTCAAGCAAACTATAGCTATTCAGTAGCTGAGATTCAGTTTCCTCATCTTGGATATGATCCAAAGCCCCACTGAAGTGAATGGAGAGATTCCCATTGACTTCAGTGGACTTATGGTCAGACCTATTATGAGTCAATCACACTAGGGACCATACTGGCACACAGATTATTGTCCAGGGTTTGGGGAGCTGAAAGCCAACTTTTTTTTGTTCCACCTGTCCTGATTTGCACTGTATGCTCCTCAGCCATAGTTGAGGACCTGGGTCATTGGCTATAATTCCCTGATAATTTATAATTGTGAAACTACATTTGTAAAGTTGCACAATTATAATTTTGCAGTAATTTCTTGTCTTTGGAGCTCCTTAATATGTAACTATTTTTCTTAAATCTCTGTATTTTTTTGAGGTTTAACAATCTGAAGTACATATGTCTTGGTTGCAGTAGCTGAGGATTTTGAGTCTTATTCTACCTCGTCTTTTCTCTTTCATATGATATTTGCACAGACTCATGTAATTAAGAATGGAAGTCTGTTATGCTAACCACAAATCTTCTAGGGGAGGATTTCCAAAAGCGCTCAGCATAGACCTAACTGGCTCCGCTGTGATCAATTGTAAAATTCCCATTGCCTACGATGGGAGCAGAGGTAGGCCAATGCCTTTTGAAAATCCCACCCTAAATCAACACTGCAAAGTCAGGTGACCTACCTCTAAAATATTGCTTCCCTTTGGTTGACATGTTTAATATTTTTAATTTTAGTATTAAGAGAGCAATGCCAGAAGTCCTACTTTTATTTCAGCTTGTTGAATAGCTTCAGTAAAAAAGATAAGAGAAGAGGTATTTCAACCATTTTTTGCTGAAAGAGGTACAGATTACAAGGGTGTACTAGCAGCTCTCAGACTGCAAATGATTAATTAACAAATGCCAGAATTGTCAGTTCTACAATCAGTGTGTCACATGTGAAACTTAGAATCATAGATTATTAGGGTTGGAAGGGACCTCAGGAGATCATCTAGTCCAGCTCCCTGCTCAAAGCAGAACCAATCCCCAAATGGCCCCCTTAAGGATTGAACTCACAATATTGCATTTAGCAAACCAATGCTCAAACCATTGATCTATCCCTTCCCCAATAAGTGTAGTCTTTCTTCCGGATGCTGTTTTACTTTATACTTGGGTTTTGAGTACTTGGGACACTGCATGGATTTCATTCTGATATAATCTAATACATAATTGTTTGTTAATTATCCATAGGTACCTTATAAGGTGCAGCAGAACAGAGAATCACCTCGAAGACCTACTGATTATCCAGTCAACCCAACGAAAATCAGAAACGTGACACTTGTATAGGAGTTACTGCCCTTTGAGGTTCCTGTATCACTGAAATTTACACCTTTGGATGACTTCCTGCAACTCATAAAGATCACCATAATTTCACTTATATTTGAAAACAGGACCACAGATGTATCTATTTTTTATATAATGAACAATTTCTACCAAGAAGAAATAACAATCTTGACTTTAACATACACATTTTCAACAAAATTCTATATACAAATGATGGACCTGATCCTGTAATAGGATTCAGGCAGGTGCACCTTGCAGAGCTCCACTGACTCTCAGGGGGCTTCCCAATGGCAAGGGGCCACGTAGTGGAGTCCCATGGAAGTCAGTAAGGCTCCACGTGAGCACAAAGGTTTGCTCACCCAGATCCAACTGAAAGATCAGAGATTATATAAACTGGAGATTTATTAGTCCGGAACAGCAAAATCTATTGCTGGGTAGTATAATGTTGCTTTTATATTATTTAATTTATACTTTCTGATCATCCCAAGCTCCATCATCAACAAACGTTTCCATTTCTTATTTCCTAATATAAGCCAAGATTTCCAATAGGGCTGGTTGAGGATTTTCAATCAAAATTTTTTTTTGCAAAAAGTGTCCATTTTCTAAAGAAAACTTCAACTTTGTCAAAAAAAGCAAACACATAAAAGCAAAAAAATTATCAGTTTTTGATTGAAAAACAGCTGAAAAATGTTGATTCAGAATTCATGTAGCAATGCCTTAGGAGAGCTGAAGTTTGGATGTGTCATTTCCCTGTTCTTCTCTACAAGCTGAGTTCTCTAGCCAGACACCTCTCTTGGCTTATTCTGGCCAGATTGTCTCATGATGCATCACAGTGGCTCATCAAGGTGGGAGACTGTGGTGCATCATGGGAGATGTAGTCTGACCAGGGAGCTTGGCCTATAAGGAAAAAGGGGGGCATGATGGACCTGAACTACAACTCACATGAGGCATAAAGTGGCATGATCAAGGACAAAGTTTTGGTTTTCAGCCAAAAATTATGGGATGAAACTTTTTCAATTTTCAGCTGAAAATTTTCACTATATGATTTTTCACCAAAAAGCTAAAATTTTCCATGGAAAAAAATCCATTTTCTAACCTGCTCTAGCTGGCCTATACTCATAACTTTCTAAGTTATCCTGTAATTCATATATTGATATTTCATAAGGATCAGTACATTTGAATGTTGGAAAGAAGTGAACGCACCAGAAAAAAAACCCATTTTCTCACCTGCTGTAGCTGGCATATACTCATAACTTTCTAAGTTATCCTGTAATTTATATTGATATTTCATAAGGATCAGTACTTTTGAATGTTGGAAAGAAGTGATCTCACCAGAATTATCTCTACAATGCTATTCTATGCAACAAAGAGAATAAATCCAGATCCTGAATTGTGGGAAAATTTTGTTTTGCACTCTGAGCATTTTCAATTTAATTAAATTGTGACTACTGAATCCAGATTCTGCATTATTAGTATCATTTTACAGTTAGTCAGATCAAATGCTGAGGACAATTCATATTTTGACACATCCAGTTATCTACAAAGGTATTTCAAATTCTGGAATACTCCCCCACCTTTTTTCTGTCTTGTCTATTTAGGATGAGATTTTTCAAATGAACTCTCATTGACCTCAATGGGACCCAAAACATTGACATTATACAGAGATAACATAAATAATTTATATCTAAGAGTCTATGTGTCCTTCCTTTGTATTAACAATGAATTGAGAAAAATCAATATCGTATTGGTATTAGTATTAGTATATCTGATAACCCTTAATATTAGCGTAGGCTAAAGTAAATCTGTAACAAATCTAAAGATAAAATCAATTTACAACAAAATGTAGGGCCCAAATCTATGAGAGTTCTTCTAGGGGGAATTCCCATTTAATTCCATGATCAGGCCTAAAGTTACACAAATATTCAAACTAAACTGTATCACAGAATAGAAAAATATACTTTGGTAAGGCTTACAGTACAAGTGAATGAGTAACAAGCTTTCCTGCATCATTGTATTGTGGTACAAATATGAAAATTGTACTGAGAAGAAATTTTATTTAACATTTAGAGCTGGTTGAAACATTTCTAACAGAACAGAAAATGCTGATTTGATGAAAAATTATCAGACATTTTGTTTTGATAAGGTAGGAGAACCTCATTTCAACTGTATTGTTTAGACTTTTATGTTACCTTAATATAATATATACATTAAAAACACTCAAAAGGCACTTTGATATGGTCACTTTGATATTTCTGAAACAAAAATGTTCAGAATTTTCAGTTCATGGGAAATTTTGATTTTTTTGTTCCAGTGATAGGAAATTTTGAAATGTCAGAAGTTCCCATGGAACAGAAATTATGACATTAGATCAGTTCAGGTTCTCCACTAAAAATGTTGATATGACAAAATTGAAATGTTTCATGCAAAAGTAGCAGCATGGTAGACAGTTTTAATGGGCAATTATCACAATGTTTCATTTCAATAAGGTCAAAATGTTTAATCTTTATCATTTTGAATATTATATTATTATGTAACGTAAAAGCTGAAAAGAAACATTTTGAGGTTGAAAAAAAATATTTTTGGAATGTTTTCATTTTGTTCAAAATTCCAAGATTTTGACTTTTCACCCTAGACTGGGACAAAACCAAATTTCCAGATTTCATGCAGGATGGAAATTACATTTTTTGGTCAACTCTAGGTCAAGTCTATCTTGGTCCCAATACATAAGAAAGAAGGCATCCTTGAATGCAGAAACTATTGAGGTATAAATTAACTGTCTCATGTGATGAAGATACTGGAATACATCTTGGATTCTAGGATTAGGAGAATGGTGGAACCCCCTTCTTGAACAAGAACAGTTCAGCTTTAGGAAAGGACAAGGAACCACTGATGCCACATTTGTAATTGGGCAAGTGATAGAGAAATGGTTAGAGTACCAAAAGGATAAAAGTTTGTGAGCATTTATAGGCCTAGAAAAGGCTTATGATAAAGCTGACAGAAAGAGGCTCACATCAGTGCTGAGGAAATATGGAATGTGTGACTATTTAATAACTATGGTGAATGCCCTGTACAGATCACCTAAAACAGCGATCCAAACATGTTTTGGAATAACAAGCCCCTTTGAAGTAAAAGTTGAACTGCATCAGGGGTTGGCCCTCAGTCCACTACTGTTTATCATATTGATAGACCAAGTCACAATGGAAACAAAATGAGAAGCTGCTATATGCAGATGACATAGCAGTAAGGGCATCCTCAAAAGAAGACCTAGAGGAAATAATAAATCAGTGGTATGACCATCTAAACAGCCATGGGATGAAAATGAACATGACTTAGATTGAGGTCATGTGAGTCAGTAGAGGTGCCACAGAGAAACTGGATATAGAGATTAATGGAGTACGATTAAAACAGACTGATCAGTTCAAGCACTTTGGTGCCTGGGTTACAGAAGACGGAGATCTTGAGCGTGAGATACAGTCCAGACTGGGGAGTTGGAAGACTGTGGAATAATATCTCAGGTGTTGTGTATGAGAAGTATGTGCTACTAAAACTGAAATTCCAACTATATAGAACAATGGTGTGGCTCGCAATGCTGTATGGTGCAGAAGCATGGAGAATAAAGAGACAGCAGCTGCAACACCAGACAGATGCGATGTCTTCACTCAATAAAGAGAGTTACACAAAGGAAGAGATTATAAAATGAAAGTCAAAGTCCATGATGTGGCTGACAAAATCCAGGAAGCTTGACTTCACTAGTTTGAACATACACAAAGGATGAATGAAGACGACCTGGTGAAGCTGGCATGGCAGAAGAGGGTGGTAGGAAAGAGACTCAGAGAAAAGTTGAGGAAGTGATGGATAGACTGCATCAAAGAAGATGGTAAGCAGGTGGACCTTAGTGCTGCCTCAGACAGACAAAGATTGTGGATATTTGCAGGATGACTCGGCTCCAGATGACAGGATAAAGGGAAGGAGAAGGTCATCTTTAGTACTATTGTTTAAAAATGCTTTTAATTCATTTACAGTTTTTAAAAAACACTTCTGCTGTGATCTACAGTGTGGGATAGCAGGGAATGGCTGAAGTATAAATGTTTTTTATATCATAATGTAAGGACTTTCAAACTGTATTTTTACCTTTTCTCCTACTAATCTATAATCTAATGTAGTAATCAAAAAGTGCACTGCTAAGCACAATAGTGAAGAACATGTGGATTCTATTGTTCTACTACAAGATATAAGATTAAGAATATTTTCACAATTATATGTTGCCTTTCATCCAAGGAAGTTCAAGTTTTTACTTGATGTATGGTACATGGTATTTTGGGGAAGTTCTGTGGCCTGGGCCACATAGGAGGTCAGACTAGATAATTGCAAGGGTCCCTTTTGACCTTAGAATCTATTAATCTATATAGGACCAACTGGTCTGTTGTGTCGTTTCTTCTGGGCACATCAGAGAGGAGGTGCTGTTAGAGAGCCAATTATGGCTCCCTCATTCTTTGCCTCGCTCTTATCACAGGTGCAGGTTAACTCAGCCTGAGGCCCTGTTCTAAACTGCAGCAGCTGACTATGGGAGCCCTGTGGACCATTTGCCAGGAGGGGACAGAACACAGTGTACTCCAATCACTCCCCTCACTACCTCAACATGCACTAAAGTCTACAGGAAGAAGGGAACAAGAATCAGCCCATGCCTGCCAAGTGCTCCCGCAGCAGCAGAGTTACAAGAGCATCTCCATTTGTAGCACATGAGTGATACAAAGGAATCTTGTCATTTATTTCATTGAGCTCCAGTCCTAAAAACACAGCCATCCTCAGAAGCAGATTCTGTAGTTTTCTTTTCATTCTGTAGTTATCATAACCTTAGTCCCAGATTTGGACCTTAGCGTCCAAAATATGGGGGTTAGCATGAAAACCTCCAAGCTTAGTTACCAGCTTGGACCTGGTACTTGCTGCCACCACCCAAAAAATTAGAGTGTTTTGGGGCACTCTGGTCCCCCTGAAAACCTTCCCTGGGGACCCCAAGACCCAAATCCCTTGAGTCTCACAACAAAGGGAAATAATTCTTTTCCCTTCCCCCCTCCAGGTGCTCCTGGAGAGATACACAGACACAAGCTCTGTGAATCCAAACAGAGTGACTCCCCCTCTCCGTTCCCAGTCCTGGAAACAAAAAGCACTTTCCTATTCCCCCAGAGGGAATGCAAAATCAGGCTAGCAAATGCAACACACACACAGATCTCCCCTGATTTCTTCCTCCCACCAATTCCCTGGTGAGTACAGACTCAATTTCCCTGAAGTAAAGAAAAACTCCAACAGGTCTTAAAAGAAAGCTTTATATAAAAAGAAAGAAAAAATACATACAAATGGTCTCTCTGTATTAAGGTGACAAAATACAGGGTCGATTGCTTAAAAGAATATTGAATAAACAGCCTTATTCAAAAAGAATACAAATCAAAGCACTCCAGCACTTATATTCATGCAAATACCAAAGAAAAGAAACCATATAACTTACTATCTGATCTCTTTGTCCTTACACTTAGAAACAGAAGACTAGAAAGTAGAAACTACTTCTCCAAAGCTCAGAGAAAGCAGGCAGACAGAAAACAAAGACTCAGACACACAATTCCCTCCACCCAAAGTTGAAAAAATCCAGTTTCCTGATTGGTCCTCTGGTCATGTGCTTCAGGTGAAAGAGACATTAACCCTTAGCTATCTGTTTATGACAGTAGTAGATGGCAGGACACAGCAATATGAATTATGCCTACATAACATGATGTTTACATGGTATTGTAAATGTCACAGACTAAAAAAATTGACTTTTTTCAGAACTATGCAGTGCAACCACAAAATGTATGTGCTGACAGACTGCATCTGTTTGCTTTGCTGTCAGAAACTGTAGTTCAATCATGCAGCTACAGTAGGTTTTTATATAGCATTAGCATAAGGTTCATTACTGCCAACAATATCTTTTAAAAGTATTTACTGGTAAAATGAAAATTCTCAAGGACATTGGCTAGGGTTGCCAACTTGGTAAAACCACTCCATGTTTCATTATTAAGTGTTGTGATTTGAATTCTTTACACGTAGGCCTGGAAAGAAGTATTTCATGGACATACAGTATTTCATTCCAGAGTAAGGTTTCTTAAGGTTGTCTCCTTCCATTTTGTATTTCACAGGGTATTAGGAATAAGCTACTTGAACCCACCTAGTCATAGCTATTTAAAAATAGCCTTGACTTCTTGCACTGGTCTCTCTTTACAACAAGAAAGCATCTCACATTTGAGTGGGTTGGATAGAAGTAACGGATGCAAACTCTCAGCATTGCCCACAAAAGGAATTCACTTTATTGACTAAATATTTATTTCCCCCCTAATAAGATAGCATAGAGCTTTCAGTTATACAGTGTGTATGGCAGCGCTTTGAAGTGTGAGTGTGGTCAGAGCGCCAGCTGCATGTAAACCACATCCCTTATGGGTGTAGCTTGCAGCGCTGATTACACTGAGGCTTTACAGCTCTGTATCTTGCAGCACTCAGGGGAGTGTTTTTTCACACGCCTGAGCGCGAAAGTTGCAGCACTGTAAAGTGCCAGTGTAGCCATGGCCTATTATACTCTCAAACATTTATGAAATGGGGTGTATGGTACTTGGTTATCAAACAGAATTCAGCTAGTGAAAGTCTTTTTTTAATACATACGTTGTCTTTGTAAAAGTTGCATCTGATGAAGAGCTTCAGGATATTGAGGCTACAGTTGAATTGTAGGAGAGTTGAAAGGGTGAGATGGTGCTTTACCATAGCACTTAGTTGCCAAGGCAGCAAATGTCTGAGTGAAAGCCATAGGAAAAATAACACCTGAACATAATGTACTGAGCAATCTCAGTAATTTAAACATAACACAGAGTTCGCTGAATGCATTTTGCCTTAGAAGCCTTAAAAGTGTATGACGCTGTATGTTGCATTATGTAAACTTAATGTGAGAAGAATGTATAATCTCATACTCATTTCAGGATATAGCAAAGGGCCAGATCCTGCTCCTTTTGTTCCTTTGACTTCAGTGGAAGTTTAGAGTGAGTAAGAGCAGCAGGATATAGCTCAAAGGCTGGTATAGGTCTAGTCAAAACAGGTAGTTTTTCAAAGGCACATACATAAGAGTCATTTGTACCTTTGAAAATCTACCTCACTGAGTAAAACTGATCATACTGAAAAATAATTTAAATAGATATAAGCTGGTTGAATTTACAGCTGTTATAAGATTGGGCCAAAATAGACTGCATCCAGGATTGACATTTTTTAATGCTTTCAAACATATAAAGATTATTTACATTTATTATTCACAACAATATCACAGGAAGTGGAGGTTCTGAAAGAAGGGGATGGAGGAGGAAAGAAGTAACTGAAATACAAAATTTCGTTGCATTTAATTCAGACATGATAGATTCAGCTGAAGGTTGAGGAGATTCCACAGAATGATTTTTTTTTTTCATGAACATGAACCCAGATTTTGGGCTTGTTTCAAAGCTCATTGACGTCAATGAATTTCTTTCAATTTGCTTCAGTGGACTTTGGATCTGGCTCTTTCTGAGTAACTACTAGACTCGTATAACTGGAATTTGCTTCATAAAACAGCAACTGGTGAATGGGTGCACAGATTTTTCAAGCCCTAAGGAAGATAATTAAAAGGTCAGTTTTTGTAACAGATTTAAAGCTTGCTTTTGGAAATCCCATAAACTAATTATCTGGATACATCTTTTTAAGTTTCCCCTATGGGGGAACAAAGAGCTCCTATCAGCATATGGAAATTAAATTAATTTAGGCTTTTTCATGCTATTTAAGCACACCCTCAAACCTATTGGAGCTGCATAACCTTAGTGCAATTCTGCCTAAGAAAGAATTCCTAGAGCTCTCCAGAACACAGTGGTAGCACAGGCCTGATGCTATACTCTTCTGGGTTGCAACAAGCCTCCTCTACTGCACTGGGGCAGCTCTACTGGGTCAATACAGAAGGGGTAGAAGAATCATGTAGGGTGACCAGATGGGATGAAGAAAATATCAGGACACATGTGGGGGGGCATAGGGAGTCCTGCCAGTGGAGAAAAAAAAAGCGGAGTCCTGCTGGCACAGCAAAAAGTGGGGAGTCTCGGAGTCCCGCCAGCAGAGAGAAAAAAACAACAACAAAAAAGTGGAGTCCTGGAGTCCTGCCGGCAAAGACAGGTAAAAAAGAAAGAAAGAAAAAAAAACAGAGTCCCACCGGCAGAGAGAGAGAGAGCAAAAAAAAAAAGGAAAGAAATAAAGAAGGAAAAGCAGAATCCCGCTGGCAGAGCAAAAAAAAAAAAGTACGGAGTCCTGGACTCCCGCCGGCAGAGGGAAAAAAAAAAATGGAGTCCCGGAGTCCTGTCGGCTGGGGGGGGGGTTGGGAGCGGGGCGCGGGGGAAACAGAGTTCCACCAGTGGAACAAAACAAAACAAAAAAAACCAGGAGTGTGAAATATCGGGACAAATTGCGTCCCGACCAAACATCAATTGGGACGCGGGAGAAATGCCTAAAAATCAGGACAGTCCCAATTTTATCGGGACTCTGGTCATCATAGAATCATGGCCCCACTAGTTCCCATCCTACTATAGTGTGCTTCCAAGGGCTGCTTGCAGGAAGCAGTCTCTGCTCCAGGAAGGACAGGAACTGCAATTAGGCCCTTCTGCTGAGCAGGCTCCTTGAGCCTTTCTCTGAATTATGCATCCATAAACATGTGGGTCATTGTAAAAAATGCCCCTTCGAGAGCAGTGTTCCCTTATCCCTTGTTTCCTGATGCTTCTCCTCTTTTCCTCCATCCTTGGTCTATTGTCACTTCTCATTATGTTATCTGTCGGAGTATAAGCATTCAGAGCAAGTTTCTGGTCTTCCTACTGGGCTGCAAAGTGCTGCACACAGCAATGTGGAGCTGCAGAAATAATAAGCATAAGTAGTGAAATCTATATCACTTGACCCTCATTGACCAAACTGCTGACAAGTTTTGCCCTGCATTGCAGAGGCTGTTAATTTATCACAATGAACTCAATCAGAAATAATTAATGAAGAACTTCTAATGGGTATTGATAGGTTGTCCACCAAACTCAGCTTTTTTTCCACCCTCTTATACCACTAGACTCAGCAACTTCATAATTAATAAACTTTAGACTCCTTAAATTCATCAGTTAATCCCTTTCCATGGGGTGGGGGAAGATAGAATTAACAGCAGATGCATTCTGAGGTCGTTAGGGGTGCTCTAGAACAGAAACTGTAAGAAGATCCCAGGAGCTACAATTACCAATGTTACATTACTGAGATAGGCACCTGCTTGTGTTTGTTAATTTTACAACTGGATAAGAATTGCTTAACAGACATCAAACATATTTTTCCACTCTTGTTTTACACAATGAATGGTTATTATAACGTAGCTAGACTAACTGCATCTGAAAGGTAAAACACTGAAACTTCCATCCTCATAGTTCTCTTGCTCTGCAGCACTCTTCTCACACGCTAGTGGGTTACTGTCCGTGATGATCCAAAGCAATGGCTAAAGTGGCTATAATTAAAGCAATTTATATGAAAGGTCCTAAAGTGCAGTTACTGTATTTTCCCCTTCTGTGCATATATGGCAGCATAAGCTGCAGTCCAGAGTAGAGAGTCAGCTGGAGCTGCAGAGCTCAGAGGTAATAGTTCATTGAACTCAGCTTGCTCCTCTAGCTCTGTTTTCTGCTTTGCAAACACAGTTCTCAAATAATTGCTAGCACTGGGATATGATTTTTTTCCTGTCAAGGAGCAAGCGAACTTTATGATGGTTTAAAGATCTGACTGAAAGGTCAATTGGCATAATCAACAATTTAAATAATAAATCTATTATCATTCTTTCAGTTTCATTACCCAGCTCTTTACATGCTGCAGCTGTGCTCCCCTGTCTACATGGCTATTTTTAGTACTGTAGTGTCCTGCTGCATCCCCCCGCCTGAGCCTTTCACTACTGAATGTAGCGACACAATGGAGTATGGATGCAGCTTGCTTTTTGCCACAGCGTGGAGCTGCATATACCTTACATGCCACCACCAGTGTAGACAAGGTCTATGTGTAGCAAGGATCAGGCTCCTTCCTGGCTCTTTTCTCCTCAGAAATCTTTTGGAATCTAGTGACCATTCTCACCCTTCCCAAAGATTTCAGAAATGGAGCCACCAGGAGGTAGCTAGAAGAATGAGGAGACACCAGAAGTGTCCCAGGTCTTTCAGGGAGGTGGCGGTGATGACCGCTGATAGGGTGAGAAAGTTGAGGGAAGTTGGCTGAGGTGAAGATATCTGCAAATTTTCCTAATTGTGTGAAATTCCTAGCCATAAGGTTCACAAAGTATAGAAGAACCCCAAACAAAGGCTCAGTTCAAGTAAGTTCAGATTCACCATACATTTTTTGCACAGCTCTATTCCATAGTAGTTAGTAGCCACTCCCGTACATTACGGTTCAGATTGTACCTGGACCTGTACAGGGGACACTACACAGGACTTGTGTCCACAGCCAGGGCCCTGCCTCATCTGTACTGGCCATCAGAGCTTGCCAGATGAAGAAGGAGTGCTGCCTGCTCTCCAAGAGTGGTATAGCAGCTGCACTTCTCCCGAACACCTCAAAGCTTAAGAGACATTGTAACTTGTTGAGATACAATGTCTCTCAGAGGTCCCACTGGCTACCAGGGGTTTGTCTCCACTTACTGAGGGATCGATGCTCGGCAATTGATCCACAGAGGGTCGATATAGTACAGGGGTTCTTGTAAAGACCTGCTAAATAGACCACTGATCACTCTCCCATTGACTCCGGTACTCCACTGGAACGAGAAGCATAAGATAAATTGATGGGAGAGTTTCTCCCGCTGACCCAGTGCAGTGTAGTCACCGCAAAAGGTCGACCTAAGCTATGTCAACTCCAACTACGTTATTCAGGTAGCTGGAGTTACGTAACTTAGGGTGACTGTGCCCTGTTGTGTAAAACTGCCCTGTAGAGAAAGGCTGGTATAGCCTGCTAGCTGGGCTTATCTCAGTCTGATTCTATACATGAGTGTGTGCGTGTAGGCCAACCCCAACATGAGGAAATTCCGTAATTCCTGAGACTAATAAGAAGCTGGCAGCTCAATAATGTCTGCTAGACCTGCTGAGATGCTACAATGGATTTCTGCAAAAAATAGCACGCCTGTTTCGGATGCAGGCTGAAAGAGGGAGATATATTTACCTTAACTTTTACAGACAGAAAAGTATATGAGTTTGGTTTGAGATTTGGGAAATTTCTTACTTTTAGTATAATTAGTAACAGTAGTAATTGTTTATATTATGATAGCAACCCAAGGCCTGAACCTATTGTGCTGGGCCATGTGCAAACACAGAAAGGAGAAAATCCCTGTGCTGGAAGGCTTGCAATTTAATAACACCAACATATGAAGGACAGAGAAAGGGGATACACTCACCTCAAGTCAACAGAAAGGTGTGGTCATATCCCTAATTGCATGCCATATGACAATGCTTTTATAAATTAATAGATTGGGTAAATACTAATAAAATACAATATACCCTGTCTCTAGACAAGAATCATTGGTGTGATGCTCTCTGCAATCTAATTTGAAAGGCTGGACTAAGATACCTTTTGTGGTCTAATCAGAAGTCAAGGCTCCACTCTGCAGCCATTTCTTGGGGCAATGTAACAACCCACCTGTAAAACACAACACAAAAGGGATAAATTAATGCTCGTTAGCAATTCCTATTTTATTCATAGTGATATGCTCTAAAAGAGCAACCAGCAAATTACTGGCCTTACATGAATCAAGTGTATGTTATCCAACACTCATCCTGTATATCAGGTGAAATCATCTGTGTACTATTTCATAACACCATTAAAGTTTTAGCTTCTGAAACTTTAAATACAAAGAGATGGTAAGCTAAATATTTAAGAGAGGCTAGGATTAAATTCCTCTGACCTTCAGGAACTCTTCCTAGTAATTTATAATAGATTAGTTTACTTACTACTTGAAAAAGAAAAACACATACAAATCAGGGTTAATTAGTTTTACATTAGAGAATAAAACTATTTGTTAACCAACCTTGATCCATATTTCGTTAACCTGCAAAGTTTGTTCTAAAAGAGAGTTTCTACTTTACTCCGAGCTAAATTTACCTGACTTCTTATGATTATTTCTATGAATGTTGTATTTTTGGTTCAACCAGATCACAGTGTCATATATCACATAAGGCTTTATGGTACAAATTACATATCCAATGACTCTGGATTTAAGGGATAGGATTTTCAGAGGGAATTACTGCTGGCATTCTCTGTTCCCATTACAGTCCGTGGGAGACTAAGAACATAAGAATGGCCATCCTGGGTCAGAACAAGGATCCATCTAACCCAGTATCCTGCCTTCCGACAGCAGCCAATGCCAGGTATCCCAGAGGACATGAATGGAACAGGCAATCACCAAGTGATCAATTCCCTGCTGCCCACTCCCACCCTCTGGCAAACATAGGCTAGGGACACCGTCCCTGCCCATCTTGATAAATAGCCATTGATGGATCTATCTCCCATGAATTTATCAAATTCTTTTTTGAATTCTGTTATAGTCTTGGCCTTCAGAACATCCTCTGGCAAAGAGTTCCATAGGTTAACTGTGCATTGTGTGAACAAATACTTTCTTTTGTTTGTTTTAAATCTGCTGCCTATTAATTTCATTTGGTGACCCCTAGTCCTTGTGGTATGAAAAGGAGTAAATAACACTTCCTTATTTACTTTCTTCACACCAGTCATGATTTTATAGATCTCTATCATATTTCCCCTTACTCATCTCTTTTCCAAGCTGAAAAGTCCCAGTTTTATTAATCTCTTCTCATATGGAAGCTATTCCATACCCTTTTTGTTGCCTTTTCTGTACCTTTTCCAATTCCAATATATCTTTTTTGAGATGGGGCAGACACTTCTGCACGCAGTACTCAAGATTTGGGCATATCAGAGATTTATAAAGAGACAACATATTTTCTGGCTTATTCTCTATCTCTTTCTTAATGATTCCCAACATCTTGTTCGCTTTTTTGATTGCCGCTGCACATTGAGTGGATGTTTTCAGAGAACTATCCACAATGACTCCAAGATCGCTTTTTTGAGTGGTAACAGCTAATTCAGACCCCATCATTTTATATGTATACTTGAGATTATGTTTTCCAATGTGCATTACTTTGCATTTATCAACATTGAATTTCATCTGCCAATTTGTTGCCCGGACACCCAGTTTTATGAGATCCCTTTGTAACTCTTTGCAGTGTGCCTGTGTCTTAATTATGTTTAGTAATTTTGTATCATCTGCAAATTTTGCCACCTTACTGTTTACCCCTTTTTCCACATCATTTATGAATATGTTGAATAGGACTGATCCCAGTACAGATCCCTGGGGGACACCACAATTTACCTCTTTCCATTCTAAAAACTGACCATTCATTCCTACCCTTTGTTTCTTATCTTTTAACCAGTTACCAATACATGAGAGGACCTTCCTTCTTATCCCATGACAGCTTACTTTGCTTAAGAGCCTTTTGGGGCGGTTGGAAGCCGCGGCCAACACATCCCTCACATGCGCCACTTTCCGCCACCCCCATTGGCCTGGGACGGTAAACCACAGCCAGTGGAAGCCACAGTTGGCCGAACCTGCCAATGTGAAAGATAAACAAACTGGCCCAGCCCATCAGGGTGCTTATCCTGGTGAGCCACGTGACAGAGGTTGCCAACCCCTGTTCTAGTAGATTGGTGAGGCATGATTTCTCTTTACAAAAACCATGTTGACTCTTCCCCAGAAAATTATTTTCATCGATGTGTTTGATAATTCAGACTCCTACTGTCTTGAATGGGAACAAATAAGCCAACTCTTAGTGCCTTGGAAAACCCTTCCCAGAATATACAAAATACTGTAGATGGTTTCATTGCAATGATTCAAAATAGCGAACTATGTCTCTGTCATATACACATATATAATTCACGGTTTGAGTTAATGTAACACTGACAGATTCCGGTCGTTGGCAGGTAGTATTGAACCTGTGGCCTCTGGAGCTTAGTGTATGAACCAAAAGCCATATGGCTGTTAGCTAAGGCTCTACAGCAGATTCATTAATTGCTCTCTAAGTGGTCTCAGCGTGACTAGATGGGACAGAACACCACACCCAGGAGGTGTGTGGGTTACATTCATCTGTTACAAGTATTATTTTCTTAATATCTTTAAAAAAGTACTAATGGGTAACAGGGAGAGGATATTCTAGCACAGGCTGTGGGAAATCTGGGTCTAAGGTAACGTTGTGGACTCTTAAACCACCATATCATCATTAAATGAAAGGAAATACCCAAACTAGACAGCGTTATTGCTGTTATAAATCATTGTAACATAATGCTTGAAGCAAACAAAAGAATTTTTTTCCCCCTGTGTGGCAAGTGAGGTGGATGTGAAAAACCAGGAATTTCCATTAGTCAGATGGGGGTTCCTTTAGTCAGAAGGGTTGCTTTAATTTTTTGATCTGCTTTCTAATTTAAAAAAATGTGCCAGTAATTATACAAATCACACTCACCAACAGGAGCTGTTCTGCTGGTACTATATCATTTCAGGCCTTGTTTCCTTTGTGCTAGTAAATACACCACTTTCCTGTTGACCACCCTCTCCTGGCCCCCTAGTCTCTCTTTCCCCACCATTCCTCCTTGTGAAGAGAGATATTATATTACAAATATGGGAGTGGCCATGCTAATAAGATAATGTAATGCTAGTGTGTCTATGGCTGTGATGGGCCTCTGAGTACGTCTGCTATGGAATAGCTAATTCTAGAAGCCTGAGCAGACCCAGACTAATTCATTTTAAACTGATTGGTGCAGATTATAAAAGCGCTGTCTGTGCTTCTTTTCAAGCAGCTTGATTTCTCAATGGCTACACTTTAGAGAGGCTAAAATAAAAAAGCATAGTAGTTTCCAGGCTTTCCAGTCCCAAGCATTCATATCATGAGTCAGGCCTCAGAAAGTCAGAAGATTTAAAAATTAAATAAATAAATAAATAGATATCATGTTCTTTTTATTTTCTTTCTGGTGTCTGAGCCTTTATGGTGCACCCAGGTCATGTTTTCAAGCTTTTCTCCACAACCACAGGGGTAAGAAACTTCCTTGACGATCCTCTGTCTTCCTGCAATGTGCTGATTCATCCCCAGGCACAGGGGTCCCATGGGAAAATAGTATACGATCATGTAATTAAAGACTATTATAATGCATACACACAAGGGGGTGGGCATTAAGGTTGGCCAGGAAATTCTGGGATTTCCTAACTTTTGAGCGTTTGGCTTTGCAAACTTAACATTCTTTTAATGTAGTTTTTTGGTATGTAATTATTATTTATACAGCACCAAATATACTAGATACTTCTCAGGACAAATAGAATGGCAAGGTTCTTGTGCCTTGCCTTTCTATTTTTGTCCTGTGAACAGCTTCAGACAAAACGAAGGAGCTCTACAGCATGGGCAGCAGCAGCTCTTCTGAAGCCACTGCCCATCTGAGGAGAAAGAGCAAGCAGAACAGTAATCAGACCAAGACTTCACTTTATTGAGATCAGGAGGAAGAATGATAATAGCCACAGCCACCACATTAAGGAGACTAGACTGTCCAGGGGAATGCAACTACTGTGCCACCATAATAATGCAGCATCCCCTCCCCATGTTCCTGACCAAATCAGCTTGTCTGGGATTGGGAGAAAAAGGATTCTGACCCTTTCCCTCTGTGGAGAGGTGAACACTGGCAGCTCGATAGTGTACTTCAACACCCTGACTGCTGAGGCTCTTCTTGGTGACCATCCTTTGCACAGGTTATATGTGAAAGGGAAAGAGACACATTTACACCTTGTTCCTCTCTTGTGCACTGACAATCATGATGATCTTGTCCTAAATGTCTTCTTATTCAAAAACGCACTTTCATGAGCAGTTAAACGGTGAAGGTTCTCAGGTGAGGCTGAGGAGAAATCCTTCATTTCTACATGTTGTTGACAACCTGATGCTTTTTTTTTTTTTAAATCCAGAGTAGAAAGAAACAAACACTGAACATGAAGACTTTGTCCTTAACTTTCCCAGTACCAGTAAAATGAAGTAGGGAAAGGGGTATACTTTTAACTTCATCCTCTTCCCAAACTTCAAAGAATAACTGCCGAGCATCTTTTCAAAAACATTAATTCCTTTGCCTGAACAGAGATTGAATATTCTAAACTGATAATTAATATGCTTTTTACATTTTAATTAAGAAGTTAACTGCCACAGGTAAGTGCCAGGTAATATTTGAATGCTGGGTATTTTCAAATACTCTCTTCTGCCATAAGCAACCAGTCAAGAGTGGAGACAAGGAAGCATTATTTATGTTTCTAAAGGTTTAGGGGACTTATAATGACTGAAGCTGGACATTGCTGAGGGACACACAGGTTATCAGAGAGCAGACCATCTACTTGTTACCTGCATCACTATTTCTAGGCTGACCTAGAAACAGAGTTTTATATTTTGGGGTTTTTTAGGAAGGAGAGATGATTCATATTATACAATAAGCTCTATCCCACACGTCTCCTGATGTAAGACTGTCAATTTTTACAAATTGCATCTGATTCTTTTGTGACATTGACAGATGTGGGACTCTGCTGTAACCATTGACTCATTTCCCGTGCATGGGCCCAGAGGTTAGACTGCAACTTAAGGTCCCAAGTGATTAGAGCTTATTTTATATTTTAAGCCATTCACACCTTTGAAATTTGGTTTATTTTTATATTTTTCATGTTTTAATTGGATAAGCTACCGGGTAAGTCTGGATGACCAGTCTCAAATAATACAGTGATTGGAGAAATGTGTGTTAAACCCCTCACTATTAAGGAATTAATTAAAGCCTATAATTATAGCATGCACAGAGTAATTAAGCAGAGCTCCAAATTCCATTCTATACACATTCCCTTTTCTGAGACACATACCTTCTTCAAACAAAAGCCTTCCTGTCTGAAGTTCCCATGTTTGGTTTCAGCGCCAAAGTGATTTTTTTTTTTAAAGAAAGTTTGAACAAAATTGGTTCAGCTGCTCTTGAGTTTATTTAGCAAGAAAGCATGAAAACGCAAAGAAGAATGTTTTCTCCATATGTGCCAATCTGAAATTTTGTGCTGAGCTTGGATATCTCTTCTGTCTTGTTTTTCAGTTGCCATTAAAATACAGTTCTACGCTGAAAAGTGACTATAAAAAACAGCACGTGGAGTTTGATAGCTATTGTATCTCATTGATTTCATGTTAAAATGCACTCAGTTACTAGCCATGCAAATTCCACCTAGGTTCTGAAACTCAAACAAGATTCCAGCCAACTTACATATCATCACTAGTTACAAAAGTGCTGTAGACCAATGAGCCCTTTAGTTGCACATGTGTAACATGTTGTCTTCCAATTAGCCCCTACTCACATGTGCATAATATAATTGTCTTCACACTGTTGCATATGTGAAAGTCATTGGAAGTTAGTGAACTCTACTATTGATGATGGACAAAATGGAACAGAATACAGCTCACTCTCTCTTAGCTGTGTTGTGCTTACAGGCAGTGGTGGATTAACAAATTTGGTGCCCCTAGGCCCTCAAAAAATTGCGGCCCTTCAGCTCACTTCTGCTCCCCTGCTGTAAGCCTGGGAGGGAGAGGGGAGAAGGGGACTTGTGGCATGCTCAGGGGATGGCAGCAGTGGAGTGGAGGTGAGCTGAGGCAGGGAGCAGTTCCCTGCCCCCCCACCCCCAAGAGTCACTCCCTGCACCCACCGGCCCCAGCTTACCTTTGCTCTGCCTCCTCCGATCGTGCCACTACTCGCTTGGCCCTCCCTCCCAGCACTTTCGCATGGCAAACCTGGGAGGGAGAGGGGAGAAAGGGAGTTGCAGTATGCTCGGGGGATGGCAGCAGTGGAGCAGAGGTGAGCTGGGGCGGGGAGCGGTTTCTGCCCCCCCCGGTTACTCCCCATGCCCGTGGGCCCCAGCTCACCTCTGCTCTGCCTTCTCCAAGTGTGACGCTACTCGCTTCTTCCTCCCTCCCAGCACTTTCGCACTGCAAGCCTGGGAGGGAAGTGGAAGGAGGGAAGCACGGCGTGATTGGGGGAGGAAGCGGCCTGGGGATTTGGGGAAGGGGCGGAACTGGAGAGGAGTCATGAGCAAATTTGCTGCCCCTGCAAATTTGCCACCCTAGGCCTAGGCCGCTGCTTACAGGATTAATGGAAATAAAAAGCAGTAAGGCCCAGAACCACAAAAATACTTAGGCAACTAAGTCACAGTTTTAGGCTCCACTGTGATCCACAAAACTCCCTCTGTACCCTGTAGGTGGCCACATTCCCTCACTGCCTACATTTCTGCCTTTGAGCTTGTGCTCTGCTGCCACACTTCAGGCATCTGGGTGCCTGCCTCAGGCATGAGCCACAAACCGGGGGAGATAGCTGTTTGGGTTGGCTGCCTAACTGGCATGTGGGGCCTATCTGGTAGGAAGCCTCTGACCAAGCCTACTGGATTGAGTTCCATTCAAAATCTGACAGGAGAAGGATGTGGCGGTGATGGCTAACTTATAATATTTAACCCAGTGGGTAGAGCGCACTGGAAAAATACTTAGAGAGTCATTGGACCAGAAAGAGGGTGAGAATGACTTGTGTAGCCTGGTGGTTAGGGCACATATGTGAGAGACCCAGTGTCTAGTCCCCTGCTCTTATGACTTTTTAATTACTTATCCACAGTGGAAAAGTTTCAGCAGGACAGCTTGTGGGAGTCCCACATCAGAATATCCCATAGCTCAGTGGTTAGAGCACTTTCCTGAGAGCTGTAGGAGACTCCTCTTCAAATCCTTTCTCCCTCTCAGTCAGAGGGGGGAAATTGACCCTAGGTCTCCCACATCCCATATGTATGTTCTAACCATTGGGTGATAAAAGTTATAGGATGGGCACCACCACTAACCGCTTTGTGTGCAATGAGGCAGATGCCTAAGTCATTCTTCCAAGAAACACACAGAAAAGCTGGGTATGTGCAGGAAGTATAAGATTGTAATGAATACATACATATACAAATATGGGACAGCACAGACACTCTTCTTCTCAGGAATACTGATTTATAAACTGGTTTGCTGTCTCCTCGATCCTTTTCTTACAGATTATACGTTTTTGAATTTTTTCATTTGTCACTAGGTGAAATAGTTGCATCTTACATTTAAAAGAAACATTTCATACTCACTATGTTTTTATTCTCATCACATATTTTCCCCTTATCAATGATCCTGAACTATGAACATTCCATTTAGTTGGAACGACCCAACCTGGAGTTTGAATCTGCTTTTCAGTTTGTACCACTAGGTGGCCCTTTGTGCTCTCGGATGCATGCTGAGGAGTTCAGCAGGTGAATGCATCTTATTGGTTTACTAGCAGCATGATGCCACTGAGCAGCCCTTTTTAAGAGAAAAGCCAGGAACAGTAGAAAGAGCTTTTATACAGTCTCCCTGTTGTGAAGAAGTGGAAATCTGTGAGCTGTCATTTCAAAACAAACATGAGTGAGGTGAGTGGATAAACCTATTATCTGGAGAGAGAGATGTAAGTATCTGAAGCAGGAATAACACCAGTAATGGGGAAATACAGCTTAAGAAAAATCAGATGAGTTTTTTTAAAGTCAATTTAAATCAACTATGGAATGAAAAATTTGAGAAATGAAGACATTCATAACTGAGTAAATTAATGAATACATATAGTTAACAGGATTATATAATGCTTTGTTTGAATGTGTAAAGCACCCAGAGTGAAATATTATACTTACTCTTATAAATAAGATTGTTTGGAAATGACCAGGTAGTTCTTATTTTTTTACTTAATTAAAAACAGAATGAGATCACACTGTACCTCTTAGCATAGCCTGCAGACATATGAAACATCTGATCGCTAGTTGTGAAATATGAAATACATCAGTTTCTAACAAAGATTATTATTAATTCTTGTTATCTATTACTAAGTATAGCTCTATAGGTGTGCATGGTACTTTGGAGATATTAAATAAGACAAGCTTTATCATCTTTTAAGGTTTTATTTTATGTTTTTGTTCAATGTAGAAGAAGTGAGCTGAGAGGTCAGTGGTGTAAAAGTTAAATATTAAAGTATAAACCTCATTTGAAAAATGCCTTGTTTGTAGTTTGCCAGTGATATGAACTGGGTAGTTATTGTCCTGGGAAAGATTACATCTACGCTTGTCCTTATAACCATCAAAGGAAAAATGCAAATAACATCAAGCATGAAAGGACCTTTGTGTATTTCGAAAAAGAAAGCTGAAAATTCAGACACTACACTTACTCTATTTGCAGTAAAAGAGTTTGGCAGTGACAAGCCAATATTTTTATTTTTAAAAGTGTATTCATTCCAAATATCGGGCAGGTTCAGCTAGTAGAACCTGATTTCTATAGTTCAGCTCTTTACCTCATCCCAAATCAATTGAGCTAGTAGTAATTATGTCTTACTTAGCACTTATTTTTGGAGGTTTCTTTTCTATCCCTGTCTTTTTTGACAGATGGATGTTCCTTTCTTGGCAGTCAGGGTAAAATTAACAACCACACAAAATATGTTTCTGCTTATGGCTATTTCTGTGTTTTCTACCACATCTTAAATGACTGACTTGTGATATAAACACAATGAGGAGACATAAGGAGAGATGTAGAATGGTGGTCTTTGCAAAAGGGTCATACGGCAGGCATATTTCCATTTCCATTATGCATACCTGAACAGGCTAAGAAATGGGAAATCCTCATCATGTGTTCCTGCTATGTGTAATGTACATAGAATACTGAGATAAGGCACCCGTAACTTCGCAGCTTTTCATCTGCTGATTGGATGTCTACATTGAATAAACTGGATACAGTTCATATTGTAGCTTTTATATACAAAGTATCCATTTGTCACATACATTAACAGAAATACTTTTTCTGCTGTGGCATCACTATTCTGGTAAAATGTTAACTTTTCCTAACATAAATCAATGACAGGTTGATTATTATTGTCTATATCTGTGTCATGCCAATGCAGTTTTGTATTACATTGCCATTTCACCAGCTGTTCATACAGTAGTTCATAGTTCAATAGTTTACATTAGGTTCCCCTCTTTGACGTAACCTCTTTTTTCTCTGATCAAGGAGCTAAGAGTTCTCATGAGCATCAAAGTCATCACATCTATACAACAACTGGGATCCCATATTTTTATTAATGTACTTACCTGTCCCACACAAAATAGCACTTCTAGTAAGTCCCCATCACAGAGGATACTGCTTTCCTTCCCAGTACATTTCTCAAGCCCCTGCCAAGTGTCTATTTAACAGTTTTTAACTCTTATAATTGATGCTTCGAAGGACAGAGCTGCTGTCATTGTCATACAGAAGATGATGGAGCACTTATTTCACAAACTGCACTAGGGAAGAATGCCTTCAATTATTCTTTAGTTGATTATTTCCCTCTCAGGACAGAAAAACAAATGGAGCAACCCAGGTTATCTTAACCAGAAGGGCTCTGGTTAAAAGAACTGAGGCAAAAAGCAAGATTGTCAGAAGACAATCACTTTAATTGTCTGAGTGTGCAGTGTTTAGACTCCTGAAGTGGTTCCTGATGGAGTTTGTCTCAAACATAGTAACTGGAAATGTTTAAGATACATATTTGCATCAGATCGTTTTGTTATCCACCATGAAAGCAGAGGATAATATGAATGAAAAGCCAGACTCAAATATGGCTATCAAATATCCATAAGTGGGAGAGGGAAAGCAGGTAGGATGTTGAGGATGGTCCAGTGATTGTATTTTTTATGCTAATCATTATCACACTGTTAGTGGAGCTTAGAATGCAGACTTAGAGATGTACGAACATAAGAACATAAGAACGGCCGTACTGGGTCAGACCAAAGGTCCATCCAGCCCAGTGTTCTGTCTCCTGACAGTGGGCAATGCCAGGTGCACCAGAAGGAGTGAACTGAACAGGTAATGATCAAATGATATTTCTCCTGCCATCAATCTCCCCTTAAGTGAACAAAAATGATACCCTTCAAACCCTGTTTGCTGCATCTTGTTTTATTTTTTCATATTACTGCTGCACAAAAGTCATCAGTTTTGTTTCCCCTTTCTGGCCACATCATTACAAATCAACTCCGGAAAAAAGCTGAGGAGCATAAAATAGTCGTCAATGTGATCATGCCATTTTAAAATTTCTCTACATTTAACTTGGTTTTGGGGGGGGAAGAGAGAGAAGTTTTAAAGAAAAAAGCAACAAGGCTTTACTGTGGAATATTGACAACTGCAAATTTGTTTATGACACTAAGGGGTAGATCCACAAAAGGATTTAGGCACCTAACTGCCACTTTAGGTTCCTAAATCAAAATTTAGATCCTCAACATTCCTGCGCAGCTGCTGCCTAAATTTCCACCACTGAGCATGCACATAGTGACCTATGTACAGATGCCCGATACCTAGCTTATGCCTAAGAACCAATGGGATTCACAAACTAGGCCTTCCCCCACCTATCTTGCTTGCTCACAAGTCACCTTAGGCCAGGTATGTCTACTCTGCAATTAGACACCCTCAGATGGCCTGTGCCAGCTAACTCAGGCTTGTGGGGTTCAGGCTAAGGTGCTGTTTAATTGTTGTATAGACATTCAGGCGCAGGCTGGATCCCAGGCTCTAGTACCCTGCAAGGTGTGAGGTTCCCAGAATTTAGGCTGCAGCCTGAGCCCAAACATCTACACTGCAATTAAACAGCCCCTTAGCCCAAGCCAGTGTAGTGTAGACATACCCTGTGAGTACACCTACTGGACTGGTCCCCACAAGAAACACAGGAAGCAGTGGTTGTGCCCCCGTTAATACTCATTGGTCATGACATTCACTCAGGATGTGTGAGACTGGGGTTCATAATTTCTACTCTGCCTGATGGGAAGCGGGGATTTGAATGGAGGTCTTCCACCTTCTATAGCAATGATGGGCAAACTTTTTGCCATGAGGGCCACATCTGGGTATGGAAATTGTATGGCGGGCCAGGAATGGTCACAAAATTGGGGGTTGGGGTGCAGGAGGGGGTGAGGTTTCCAACTGGGGGTGTGGGCTCTGGAGTGGGGCTGGGGATGAGGGTTTGGGGGTGCAGGAGGGTACACCAGGCTGGGAACTAGGGGTTTGGAAGTCAGGAGGGGGATCAGGGCTGGGGCAGGTTGTTGGGGTGCGGGAGGTGGTCTGGGGTGCAGGCTCCAGGCAGCGCTTACCTCAAGCAACTCCCAGAAGCAGCAGCATGTCCCTCATCCAGCTTCTATGTGGAGGCACAGCCAGGCAACTCTGCATGCTGCCCCATCCACAGGTGCCACCCCTGTAGGGCAGGGCAGGAGCTTGAGGGCCAGATTAAAACATCTGGAGGTCCAGATGCAGCCCCCGGGCCATAGTTCGCCCACCACTGCCCTATAGGGAGAGTCCTAACCACTAAGATCCAGGGCAGAGTCCTCTCAGTCTTGGTTCTTGAAGCTGCTCCACTCTGCATGGAAATACTTAACCAACAAAGTGGGTATTCACCCACGAAAGCTCATGCTCCAATATGTCTGTTAGTCTATAAGGTACCACAGGACTCTTTGCTGCTTTTACAGATCCAGACTAACTCCTCTGATACTTAACTATAGAGTGGAGCAGAGACTGGAACTGGACTCCCCCATATCCTAGGGGAATGTCTTAACCACTGGGATATGGAAGCACTTATGCTTGCTCTCCCTGGCCCAATGAATATTTAAGTATCATCCAAAGTGGGATTGAGCTTGCCATAGGGCACTGTTTAGGGCATTCCTGTGGGATACCTGGTTCAAGTCCTTGCTCCATAGCAGGCAGAGTTGGGATTTAAACCCATCTTCCACAGCGTGGGTGTGTGCTCAAACCACTGGCACATACAGGGGGTTTCCGTGCTGCCACCTGCCTCCTCAGGTGTTTTTTGTGTGTAAAAGGTCTGACCTGGCGTAAGCACCTAACTCCAGGAGCAGGTTCATGGCTGTGAATCCTGAGCAGCAATAGGCACCACTGAGCGGTGGGGCTTAGGCCACACACCATTCATTCACATTTTTTATTGGTTAGCTTAGGCAGCCACCTGCTCAGTGTGGAGGCTTTTGTGCATTTCATCCAGAGGCGCCTAACTCTCCCCATACTTTGTATTGGGAGCCTGGACATCTAATTTGAGGCTTAGGATTCCACCAGGCAGCACAGACCCCGCCCCCCACAACTTCCCAGTGCCCATACAATCCCCCCCACTGCCCAGCATCCCCACCCACTCTGCACAAAGCCCACCCACAATCCCCCACAGAGGTCCATTTTCCCAAGCCTTGTCCCCCGGTCACACTCACTGGCCTCACTGGGAGATGATGGTGTCAGCTGGGCTGAGCAAGGAGCCCTCCATCTGCCCCTCAGCCAGCCCCACTCTCTGTCAGGACCCACGAGCAGCAAAATTTGAATTTGTAGGGCTCCTAGAATACCAGCGCCCTTAGGCATATGCCTAGAGTGCCTAATGGGAAATCTGGTCCTGGAGGTGGGATTTTTCAAAAGTACCTAAGCAGGATAGGTGTCTAAGCCGCACTGATTTCCATGGGAGTTCAGCACCTAACCTGCTTAGGCACTTTTGAGAATCCCACTGGGCACCGACCTATTTACATCTTTAGGCACCTAAACACCTTTGTAAATCTGTCCCCAAATACTTGTTCAATAAGGGCCTGATTGTTGGCTCAATGGGAGCTTGTCAGTTGTCTCCAGTGGGTTTTGGTCGGGCCCTAAAGTTTTAGTCTGAGTTCCTTAGAGTTTTCCAGCTTTTTACTGTTAAATAGAGCTGGTCAAATAATGACAAAAAATTGTGAATAAATGATTCACAGAAAAATGCCAAAATACGTGAGATAAATTATTCACACTGAAGAGTTGTGAACAGCTCTGCCTTTAAACTCAAATCTGGCATAAATCTGACACACATCAGTGGAATCATAGCATCTCATCACAGACATTTAATTATGTGACACTTCACGGGCACTGTCTGGTCATGCCGACATTTTCTTATGGCATGAGGGTTCACTGGAGACAGTTCATCACATGGTTTTTACAACAGTCACGGACACATTTGTCTCCAGTATTAAATGTGAGGCTGTTGTTAGGACTCTGAGATCCAGACCTAGGCATGAGCAGAAGTCTCCCATTAAAGGTCATGCAAGATGTTGCAGCCCCCCAAAACATGAGGACTGTCATTCAGCCCTGCTGCTGTTTCTGTGATGAAGCATTAGCTGAAGTAAGTGTGGCAGCTTGGAAACCGCTTTAGCAAGGGATTTGTCTTGATGATGTTTTAAAAAGACATATAAAGGACCGGACTGAGGCTGGCCCTGTCCAGGTACAGAAGGTGAGAGAGCTAGAGTACAAGGAGCCTTCCTTCTCTTATATGCTTGCAACAGCATGGTTAGAGCTGGGTGAAATTTTTCAGCCAAAATGGTTTTGGTGAAAAATGCAGATTTGGTGACACAAAGGGTGTTGTGAATTTGTGTCTATTTTGCCAAATTGTTTTGGTCAACGTCCCCCTTCTCTCCGTCACAACACCACCACCACCACCACCACCACACACACAAACTCCAGAAAAAAACAAACATTTCATTTTGACATTTTCTAAACAAAATGTTTTGATTTTTTTTGTTCAGAACAACTTTTTGTTTTAAAAAGTCCCTTAATTTTATTTAAAAAATATTAAAAGCTTACAGGTGGTTAAAATCAAAACAAGATGTTAAAATTTTGCTGAAAGAAAACATTTAGTTTGACCCAAAATTATTTTTTTTCCAGTTAGAGCCAAAATGATCCCCTCCTCCAATTTTATATAATTGCTAGCAAACTAAAAAAATCCATTATTTTCCCAGATCGAAGCATAATCCAGGCATGGAATACAAACACTAGAGTGGAAACTAACCTCCCTGAAGGAACTGAAAGGACAGGGCCGTGATATCTTAACCCCTCCACAATGCCTAGCAAAACTGGGTGTGCATGGGGAAAGGGAATATATGCTGCATCCTTCCCTTTTAATGATTGAACTTGTACTGTGTGAAGATCCGGGAGGAAATCTGACTGAGCAGCTAAAATTCTCTGGGGCCTGCTTTCTGCAATTTATTCTTTATACCCTCCCCCCTCAACATCTGCCTCAGAGCAGCAAATTGTCTGTAGCCAAAATCAGGAGAAAATAAATATTTATGCAAACTACAGAGGTAATATAGGGCAGAATTCTGCAGCTGGAATAGATTGGGGATGCGGGGAAGGAAAGCACAACAGTTTTTAATTTTAACTTACACCCATTTATTAGCTGGGTGGCAAACTGCAACTCAAAAGGGGAGGGAAAAGGGAGAACAGTATGTGTTAGACCTGTCAGTTTGCCTACTTTCTTCTTCAGCGTGGCATCAGAACATGATCAGGTATCTCTTAAAATATCCCTTAAAAGTTAGAAAATTGGAAGTCAAGTTCTGCTTAAGTTTGAGAGACTGGTGACCATGTAGTTTAAAAAGAAAAGCATGAGTCTTCCTACCAGGTGTGTAATTACTGCACATTTCAACACCATATACATGTATTATTACTGAATACATATAATTAATTAGAGATTTATTACTAGGTTTCATATCTTTCCATTTGCTTGTGACAGAGTAACTACAAACTAGTGCAAGTCTAAAGGGGAAAAAAACACCCAGATAGATTCCTTCCATGCCTGAGTCTGATGAGCGTTAGTAGGTTATAATGTTGGCAATGGATTAACTGTCATGAAGACACATTATTTTGTAGTCATGTTTCTGGAAAAGAAGCATTCCATTTAGTAAAAGAATTATGAGGTTTTGCAATTTTATTTTTGTTCTGCATTGGCGTGAAATGGAGCCCTTTTGAAACAAGAGTGAGCAACTAAGCACACAATAGCCCAGTGATTAGGACCCTCACCTGGTATATAGGAAACCCAACTTCAAGCCCCTACTTTGAATCAGGCAGAGCTGGGGCTCTCACCACTCAGGTGAGTCCCCTCCCCCATACTATCTTAGTATCTCTCACTTTCCTGTCAAAACCAGAAATTCAATCCTGGACCTGAAAAACCTCCTAGATGACAACTTTGGTGACATTGATCTGTTTCTGCAAACAGTTTCAGTTTTGACCAACTGGCATTTTCTGATGGAAAAACATCTTATAAAAAAATCCCAATCAGCTCTATTTAAAAAAGCAATTCTTTTTCTCCCAGTTTCTAAATCTTGGGCTTGATCCAGATCTCACTGAAACCTATGGCAAAAAGCCCACTGACTTCAATGGGAACAGGTCAGTCTTTTTATCATAGGGAAAAGTCACCAGCCATTTGCTTACTGATTTGAATAAAATGTATTTGGTTTCTGTGCCACCATTTGCTTGACTTTCTTGTTCCGCTATTATGATGGCCAGGAAAATATCGGTCTCCTTCAGAAGAACAAGTGGACTTTTCCTATGGTCTATAACTGTGAACTCTAAAGCAGCAGTTCTCAACTGGGAGTCTGTATCCCCCTGGGGGGTTTGTGAGCAGGTTTCAGGGGGTCTGTCAAGCAGAGCTAGTGTTAGATTCCCTGGGGCCACGGGCACAAAGCCAAAGCCAGAGCCTCACCACTGAAGCCCAAGTGCCAAGCTGCAGTGGGGCTGAGGCCTGGGTCCCACTGCAGCAAGGCTGAATCTGTGGGGAAGGCCATAAAACTGTTGTTGTGGCACAGATGGGCCAGGGAGTTTTTATAGTGTGTTAGGGGAGCCTCAGAAAGAAAAAAGTTAAGAACCCCTGCTCTGAAGAAGAACCTGTAATACCACTAGAACCAGAGTGGGTGGCAAAAGATAGAGCAATGATTGGCAACCTTTGGCCCTCCAGGGCCTGTTTGTTTACATGCTGTGTCCCCAGGTTTGGCCGATCACGGCTTCCACTGGCTGCGGTTTGCCACTCCAGGCCAATTGGGGTTGTGGAAAGCGGCGGCCAACACATCCCTCGGGGTGCAGCCCCTACTGGCCTGGAACGGCGAACCGCAGCCAGTGGGAGCTGCGATCGGCCAAACCTGTGGACGTGGCAGGTAAACAAATCAGCCTGGCCCGCCAGGGTGCTTACCTTGGCGGGCTGCGGGTCAAAGGCTGCTGATCCCTGAGATAGAGAATAGACCCAGGTCCACAACACAGAAAGGGGAAGGGGAGCATTTTCCTTCCAGACAAGAAAACTAAGAGAAAGAAGCATCCAACTGTGTATGTATGTGTGAGACTGTCTTTTTCTTTCTACTATCTTTGTTGCTACAGAGCTGTCACATCATTCTGAGCCCCCATAAACCAATATCTTTATACTGGCTACACTGTCCAGGATGCTCTAATGAAGATGGATAATCTGCAGCCCCTTATCTGACAGTATTCTACTGATCTTTCTCTTCACTTCCCTTGACAATAAAATTAAAAAAAACATGCTAGTTAAGTTAAAACTCAAACAACATGTATCCAGACATTTGCTTGAAACAGATGTTGAACCTTACCTAAAATTGAGATCAGTGTTGCCGACTCCCACTTCCAATGCAAAATGATTTTCTATTCTGATTTCTCTTTATCACAGAGATGGAAAAGACCTATTAGATCATGTAGGCCATCTTCCTGCTGAGGCAGGAAAATGGATGGCAGCATCTATGGAAAAGGCTCAAAGCTATGTAGCCACTGAACAGTTACAACTGCAAATGTTTTCTCTAATGGCAGGATCTTGGATCACAACTCTTCTACACACTTGATGTCTGAATGCTTCATAGACAACACTCGAAACTGGTTATCGTATCTCCTCATAGTTCTGGTTTGGGCAAGCTATATGTATGGGCCAGATCCCCAGCTGGCGTAATATGATACAGCCAATTTACACTAGCTGAGGATCTGGGATATTTATTTCTTTTAATATTTGTCTCAAAAGTTAATTCTGCTAATCACAGGAATTAGAGATAGAAAAACAAAATAAGTCAGCCAGTTCATGCCCCTGCTGGTACAGAATTGCCCCCTACAGTTTAATTCCAGTGCTTTTTCCAGTCTCGTTTTAAATGTCTCAAGTAATGGGTCTTTTGCTACACCTCATGGAAAAAGTGTTCTACAATTTAATAGACCTCTAGACCCCCCCCTCAAGGGTTAAATCCTGCTTCGTGTTTCAGGCCTGGAATATTCTGGAAGCAGAGTTTAACAAAGGAGTCTTACTGGTTGAAACTCTCCCACACTACAAACTTCATGCATTTGTGCGCATGTAAGAGTGGCCTTATTTTCTCATTGTTTGTTAGTCAAATAAAATCTTTAGTAAATTGAAAAGCCAGGACTGGCTTATTGGATTTCAAGGACATAACAGAGAGGAGGGAGCTGGAAGGAAAGCTGGAAAAGTTATACACAATAGAAACAAACTTGAAGGTAAGAGGGAGGAATGAGACACTGAGACATACAGTCAAGGAGAGAAAAGGAAGAGCAAATACATTGGATACCAGGGCCGGCCCACAACATTTTGGCACGTAAGGTGAGGAGTGCAAACGATGCTCCCATGCCCCCTTGCTTGGGCCAAAACTTTGAAAAGTCTCAATTCTGCCTTCCTCCAGCACAGCTCTCCACCATCTCTGTGCATCTAGAGCAGAGAGAATACATATGCACCAGCAGCAGACACAAATTTCTACACTCTGGGTCCTAGTGGCTCCCCCACACAGTCTGGCACCTGAGGTAGCTGCCTCAGTTCACCTCATGGTAAGGCCAGCCCTGTTGGATACATAGCACGATTTGAAATGCATATGCAGGAGTGCACATCCTGCACTTAATCTAGGGCAGCCAAATGCAAGCCAATGTCCCTCCAGTTCAATACTTGGCTGTTTATTACTACTCTTCCTTTAGTTCATCCAATCAGCTTTGCAATCCAGGTGACAGTACTAATCACCAAGCCAGTTTGAATTATCCTCTTCAGTAAGATTGTATGAGGCACTCTATCATCATTTCACTGAGTCTGATGGTTGAACATTTTTTTTGTTTCATGTAAAAGTTCAAACATGTTTGAATCTTGGATGTGGGCTTTTTGACCAGATCCTCAGCTGATATAGTCTGGAGTAGATGCACAGAAGACAACGGTACAATGTCAGCTTGCATCAGCTGAGGAGCTGGGCTTAAAGATTCAAAATTACAAAAACAATGTATATTGAAAATAATATGCATTCTGGTAGTATCCTTTGGGGGTTTTCCTTGTAGGCTTCTTCCCCTCCCTCCAGCTGTCTACAAAATTTTAGAAATAGATGGAATATAGAAGTGGATCTAAGCAACAAGAAATAATGAACTTTCATCATACTTGGCCACTGTGCTTTCCTTGTGAAACTCTGAAGGGTACTTTTTTTTTGCATATTCAATGCAACAATGAACTTATTAAATATCTACATTTATTTTTAAGGAGAAACATAATAGGACTGTTTTTTGTCTGCCTTTCACCATCAGCAGTCATTTTTCACCTGTGCAGCGTAGGTATAAAATATCATGATAATTTGATAGCATTTTAAATCCACTTTGCACAGGTGCAAATGATTACACTAGATACAAGGCAGCAGAGAATGAGGCCCGGTGAGTTTTGGGACCCAGAGGCACACAGATAATGTAAGGTTGAATGCCTGGTACTAGTTTCTTGGCTTTTCTTCAGCTTTGTGTCTATGAATGAGAAAGAGTCGAGTAAGTGAAAATGCTTGACACTACTTCCTGGCAGTCACTGTAATCTTACATATCACCCTGTCTATTTTCTTTCCAGTGCAGCAGGGTCACTTCCAAAAGCTTGGCTTCAGTTTAGGCTCACAGAGCCAAGCCAGACAACAGGGTTTTGCTTTGACTTGCACATAACTTCAAGCTCTCCAAAGTCTTACTAGCTCAATTTCAATATGTTTGAACAATAAAGGGCAGATTCTCTGTCCACTTATATCTGATTTGTGCCACTCCAGTGTCTCTAAATAAATGTAAAGCCACCCAAGCGGCCAGTTGAAGATTCTCCTTGCATAGGGGAATCATCCAGTGGCATAGAGACAGCAATAACAGCTCTGCATCATCTCTCCATGCAGCTGCCAGCATAAGGATCATGGCCAAGGACAAGGGGTCTGGATGCAGTGCACTCACCCTCAATCCCCAGCTTGTGGAATTGCCCCTGTGAAGTCACTGCAGCTGGCATAATCTAGACAAGCCCTGAGGCTGCTCCAAGTTGCTCCTTGTGACTGAACTGGCAGCCTGGACATCAAGTGGCAAAGGTGAAATATAGCCACTTTTGCTGCTTCTCCTGGAGCTGTACTGGATATTGAATAACTTGTCCTGTAGTTTTTGTCCTATGAAAACAGGAAGACGCATTGTATGAGGATCTGAAACTTTCTTCAAATATCATCTGTTCAGATTTTGATTGGTCAGTTACTAGTTGCTAATACAATATATACCAAAAGTTATTGAAATGTACAGTAATGCCTTTTTGTTTTATTTCTGTCTCTGTTGAAATATGTAGGGAGTCCAGGGAGAAAGAGAAGACAAATGTGTTTTCAGTGTACAATTGAAAAAAACACTTTCATTCTTCAGGCACGTGAAGGAGATAAGTCTGTCTTAATAATGTTAGGATCAATATGTTCAGATACGGCACAATTTGTTGGTGCAAACTTCTGCCATTAATAACTGTGCTGTCCCTTGAAGACAGCCTTAAACTAAATTACAGCTGGGTTTGTTTCCTAGCAAATTAAATTATTCTGGATTTCATGGGGGTTTGGAAAATGAAAGATGAAGCAAACATTTGTTACAGAAACCCACCAGTATTCATTTGGACTAGGCATGAGCAAAAAGCCTGATACTTATACTTGGATTCGGATACTATTCCAATTTGGGGGGCCTAATAGTTGGTAATATCAGAACCTATCATCTGACTCCAAATATCAGCTTCTGCATGCCATCCTCCAACAGCCCTAGGTCCCTGATACACTCCCCACTGGACATTACAGTCAATCCCATCAAAAGCTGAACAGTCTTGTCTCCAGGCGTTTAACAGAGCTGAGGTATTTTCCTATTAGAGAACCTTCCCTCTAAATGATCTTTCAACTGAAAATATAGTTTCTGCAAAATCAAAAATTTCTACAGAATTTTTTATGTTTTCCCTTGGGAAAACCAAAGCAATTGGTTTGACGTGAATCAAAATATGTTGGCTTGTTGACCTGACATGGGCGATGTAGTCTGGTCAGGGAGTCCAGCCCATAGAGAAGAATGGGCTATCAGACATCTAAATGACAATGCCCTGAATCAATGTAGCACCCATAGGGAGATGCAGTTTAATGTTTAGCTGACTCAAAATGAAATCTTTTGGTTCCATTCAACAGACTGAAACTAAATATTTTGATTTTGGAGTATCACAAGGTTTAGTTTCAATCAAAAGTGCCAAATGGAATGCTTTGCTATTTCTGAATCAAAAATTTTCAGACCCTGTCGTTCTCCATAAAGTTTCAATATTTCAACATTTTGTCCTGTTTCAAACTTCAAAATATCAGAATTTCTTACCGGACTGAAATTCCGATTTCCCCCTCAGCTCTGCTTCCTATGTTTAGAAGCAGGTGCCTGGTCTTATTCACATCACTGTGAAGCAGCAGTGGTGAGTGTCCGCTGTGCTGTACAGAGTTTTGATCTTTAGAAAATTACAAAAAGGAAGGAAAGCTGATTGGTTTCATATTACACGTTTGGCATTTCCTGGTAGTCAGAAGCAGAGAGACTTAGTGTACTCAGCTTTTTCCTCAGCTCCTTCGGCAAAATTACTCAGTCCCCCCTCAAAGAAAACTCTCACTGCAGTCAGTGAGTGTATCCCTGAGTGATGACTGAATAAAAAGTGAGTGTTAGGTTATGTCCCTGAGATCCAGCAATGGAAAGGCCCTCATCAGACAGATACCAACCCTTCTTTATGTTTGGTTGGGCTTCAGCAGCCCATATGACACTTTCCTACTGCCTCCTGGGACCCTACAGAGAGGGCTTTCCCTGGGAGGAGAAAGTGTGAAGGAATGAGTCAAGATGTGTTCAGATATGACAAGGCAGAGGGCATCTCATCTCCCCACCAACTCCACCGATATTATTCAGAAAAATGAATACAGCCAAATCAACCCTCTCCTCCAAACAGAGGTCTCTAGGAGCATTTTGGTGCACAATCCTGACTTCTTAGAATGCTGTTTAAGGGAAACTCCTTGTGGAGTTATCAGCCTCTCTCCAGGGAAGACAGAAACCTCTGGACCTGAATCCAGACTTCTGGATCTGGCCCAATCTATATACATTTTGCAGGTCAGGAGATACGTATTGATGGTCTTAAATCTAAGATAAGAAATAGTAGTAAGAGGAAGAGACCCTTTTGCTTAAGAAGTTTGCCATTTTTTTATTTCTGTCAACCAGATATATCAATTAAAAAGATTTAGAGTATTTCTCTTAGGCTACCTTGACATCTTTTTTCAACTATAATTAGGTACAGGCTGTATTACTGTAGACTGGAGGGGAGGTAATTTTTTTTTTTTGGCAAGCAGAGTGGTGAGGCTTGTTCTTTGGCCAACTGAACAATGTTTGCCCTTTGCTAAACAAAATTTAATATGTTGCTTAAAGGAATTTCACATTAGCACACCAAAGGCTTGGTCCTACTTCTCTTACTCTTGCAAGTAATCCTATTAAAGTCACTACAACTGCGTGCCTGAGTAAAGGTTACTACATAAATACGTCTTGCAGGATCAAACCCTCAGCCTCCACCAGAATAATGAAGGATATCTTCTTAAGGCCTGCACAGTAATTAACAGGATTTATGGAAATACAGCACATTCTTGCAGCTGCTTTCAAAATTAACTGCAAAGATTCCATTAATTCCTGCCCCCTCAGAAAAATATGTGATTACAATGTCTTCGGAGAAATATCTGCTTAATAATGTTTTAATTCAAAATATGCCAATAAACCAAATATTAGACAGGCTACAGTTTGTGCTAATTATGTCGATTACATTTGTTGTTGGTGTAAATATTCTTTGTTGAGAAAATTACACTGAATTTGAATACAAAATTAGCGGTTTCTCACTGTGCTGGTTTATAAATTCCAGGATTGCAATGGTAAAAGAGAATGAGAAAGAAAGCTTTTTCCCTCTGTACCTTTACAAGACTTAAAACATGATTATTATATTTCTCTTACCCTGAATAAAGCTGTTCTATACTTTATACAATTCGTGGAATTCTATGGCAAATCTTTGCAATTGTAAACTCTTAACAGACATAAGAATGGCCATACTGGGTCAGACCAAAGGTCCATCTAGCCCAGTATCTTGTCTTCTGGCAGTGGCCAATGCCAGGTGCCCCAGAGGGTATAAACAGAACAGGTAATCATCAAGTGATCCATCCCCGCCACCCATTCCCAGCTTTTGGCAAACAGAGGCTAGGGACACCTCCATCCCTGACCATCCAGGCTAATAGCCATTGTTGGACCTATCCCTCATGAATGTATTTAGTTCTTTTTTGAATCCTGTTATACTCTTGGCCTTCACAATATCCTCTGCCAAAGAGTTCCACAGGTTGACTGCTCATCCCATCTGAGATTTCCAAAAATAGCTATTACTAATTACACCATTGTAAAAATAAATTAAGAAGGGCATATTTTCATTGGAAATATGACCTAAACTGGTAATTAAAAAAAGCTACATCTGCCAGTTAATCAGTTAAGTATAGGGCCCATATTGGCTTCATGCAGGGCCGGCCCACAACATTTTGGCACCTGAGGCGGGGAGCTCAAATGACGCCCCCATGTCCCATCGCTTGGGCCAAAATTTTGAAAGATCTCAATTCTGCCTTCTTCCTGTTCTACTCCTCTCATGGTACTGCTCTGCTACCTACCAATGCCCCTCTGCCATGTACATTGGCCAAACCAGACAATCTCTATTCAAAAGAATTAATGGACACAAGTCTGACATCAGGAATCATAACACTCAAAAACCAGTAGGAGAACACTTTAACCACAGGTGGCAATTTTTCAACAGAAAAGCTTCAAAAACAGACTCCAACAAGAAACTGCTGAGCTGGAATTGATATGCAAACTAGATACAATCACCTTAGGTTTGAATAGGGACTGGGAATGGCTGAGCCATTACAAACATTGAATCTATCTCCCCTTGTAAGTATTCTCACACTTCTTATCAAACTGTCTGTACTGAGCTATCTTGATTATCACTTCAAAAATGTTTTTTCTTTACTTAATTGGCCTCTCAGAGTTGGTAAGACAGCTCCCACCTTTTCATGCTTTCTGTATGTGTATATATATCTCCTCAATATATGTTCCATTCTATGCATCCGAAGAAGTGGGCTGTAGCCCACAAAAGCTTATGCTCAAATAAATTTGTTAGTCTCTAAGGTGCCACAAGTACTTCTGTTCTTTTTGCGGATACAGACTAACACGGTTGCTACTCTGAAACCTATCCCAATAAAGGAGAACTAACAACTTAAAATGCCTTGTTCAAAAATTTTAAGTAACATCATACAACATTCCAAATATACTGCTGTGTTCTTTGAGCTGCATGAAACATTCTTCAACTGACTGTATTGCACAATCTAACACCTGGTTAAAGAATTCAACTTTGAATTGTTGTTTGGGGTCTCTTATGGGATTATTCCATGTCTCGTAATCAAAATGTCTTCTTCTTCAGTGACACTTGTATTCTTGAATGGGTGAGAAAATAGCTTCAAACTGGAACCGGTACAGAGAAGGGCTACTAGGATGATCCGAGGAATGGAAAACCTGTCTTATGAAAGGAGACTTAAAGAGCTTGGCTTGTTTTGCCTAACCAAAAGAAGGCTGAGGGGAGATATAATTGCTCTCTATAAATATATCACAGGGATAAATACCAGGGAGGGAGAGGAATTATTTAAACTCAGTACCAATGTGGACACAAGAATAAATGGATATAATAAACTGGCCATCAGGAAGTTTAGACTTGAAATTAGATAAAGGTTTCTAACCATCAGAGGAGTGAAGTTCTGGAAGAGACTTCCAAGATGAGCAGTGGAGGCAAAAGATATATCTGACTTCAAGACTAAGCTTGATAAGTTTATGGAGGGGATGATATGATGGAATAGCCTAATTTTGGCAATTAATTGATCTTTGACTATTAGTGGTAAATATGCCCAATGGCCTGTGATGGGGTGGGATCCGAGTTACTACAGATATTCTTTCCTGGGTGTCTGGCTGGTGAGTCTTGCCCACATGCTCAGGGTTTAGCTGATCACCATATTTGGGGTCAGGAAGGAATTTTCCTCCAGGGCAGATTGCCAGAGGTCCTGGGTTTTTTTTTGCCTTCCTCTGCAGCGTGGAGCACGAGTCACTTGCTGGAGGATTCTCTGCACCCTGAAGTCTTTAAACCATGATTTCAGGAATTCAATAGCTCAGACATAGGTTAGGAGTTTGATACAGGGTGGGCAGGTGAGATTCTGTGGCCTGCATTGTGCAGAAGGTCAGACTAGATGATCATAATAGTCCCTTTTGACCTTAAAGTCTATGATTCTATGATTCAGTGTGAAGTTCCTCTGCCAACTTCTGCGCACTGTTCAGAACGTTCTGAAATCCCTCATCTGACTAGTAAGACTGTAGGTATGACTTTGCTTTGTCCAGTTGTTCCATTGCTCCAGATATATCAAGGTCAACACCTTGGAGTCTCTTGCTTGCATTTATTTCAAACAATATGTCAAGCCACAACACTAAGCCACAAGGAAATCTGAAACTTTGTATATATTACTGGTGATTCCATTTCCCTCTGCCACTGTTCTCCCATGAACAGTTCCTGTCATAGCATTATCCTCCACAATGGAAACTATGGCATCATCTATCTTCCCAATTTGGTGTTTGATAGGCTTTATCGCCTCCACTTGACTTTCCCATCATGTGGGACTCAGTGGTTTCAGTGTCAGAGAGGATGTTCCCAGATGTTGCTTCAAAATTTGCCATTGATGAGTTGATGCAGAGAAAAATACAGACATGCTTTGAATTACATCAGGGGTTCTCAAACTGGGGGTAGGGACCCCTCAGGGGGGTCACAAGGTTATTATGTGGGAGGTCATGAGCTGTCAGCCTCCACCCCAAAACCCGCTTTGCCTCCATCATTTATAATTGTGTTAAATATATAAAAACATGATTTTAATTTATGGGGGGGTCGCATTCAGAGGCCTCCTATGCGAAAGGGGTTACCGGTACAAAAGTTTGAGAACCACTGAATTACATTAAAAAATTCAGCAGCCTCACTAGAAGCTGATGGTTTATCACTGGCCACCAAATTCAATGAATGAGAACTGCATGGGACAAAAAAATCTCAAGGGTTTAACTCTCCACTCCTCTGTTCTTTCCTCCCATGTTGGCACCATTATCATAGCCCTGACCTCTCATGTCAGCTATCGCAATTTCTGTATCTTCCAGCTTTTTAAAAAGCACATTTGTCATACCAGCTCCTGTAGTATCATCAATGTCAATAAATTCTAGAAAATACCCTCTGACAGTCACCATTGCAGGGACATTTCCACTAGGTTCTGTTGTTGTTACAAAGCGCACCATTAAAGTCATTTGTTCCATATGGCTGATGTCAGGTGTGCAGTCCAGGATAACAGAGTAATATCTTGCTTACTTCAAATCTGCCACAATCTTCTGTTTGACTTTTGTTGCCAGTAAATGTATGATCTCATTTTTAATTGTTTTTCCAAGGTAGTGTTGTATGTACATTTCTTGGGTGGTGACTCTTCTTAGATGCTCCTGGAGTACAGCATCAAACTCAGCCACCAACTCCACAATTTTAAGGAAGTTTCCATTGTTTGGCACATACAGCTGAGATGAAGTGCCACACAATGCTAGGTTTTGGGTAGCAAGCATTCTCACAATGGCAATAAGCCTTTTCAGAACATTTTGCCAATAAAGAGATTCTGATGCAATCTTCTTTTGATGCTGATCATGTATGGTAGCCTTTAATCTTAGTCTCATCTCAAGCTCTCCACCTATAGAATGCTCTTTGGTGATTTGCTGCCTTCTCATAGCATGCCAGATTTTTAGCCAGATTTTTCCAGTCCTTTGTTCCTGTAGAACCCAAAGTGGCTGGAACATTAGACTGGAAGAGTTTGCAACAAAAACAGTATGCAGCATTCTTTGAGTACATAAGCCATGGCCTCTCCACTTTGTCACCATTGGGGATTTCACACCAGTAATGTGTTGAATGGAAACTTCTGTTTTCATTGGAGAACATGAAGTTTGGGGAACATGAAGTTTTTCATTTGCTGTGGCCCATGCAGTACAAGGAAGTCCCTATGGCTACTGCTCAAGTGGCTCCACAGTCCTGGATTATCTAGACTTAAAGAACTAAACTCAGCAGCAGCTGTTTCTTGCCCCTCCACCATATTCTTCTCTGATCTACACTTTTCTTCAGGAATGTGCATGTTTACATCCATTTGAGATGGAGATATGGATGCTGCAGTAGCTGTCAGGTCACCTGCACTCTGACTAACTGGAAGATCAGGCATCTCCTCGCCACTCAGTTCCTCACTGGGGCCAGAACATTTGTGTCTATGTATCTCAGGCGAGCTCCTTCCTGCTTAGATAGAAAAGCTTTTGCCTTCTTCCGTGTTCTGAATGCTGCCCCAGAGGGGCGTTTTCTTCTTTCACTCATGACTGCAGTTCTGTGCCAGCTCTAGTGGCTCTCAACACTCAATTGAAGGGGACAAATAAGCAGGCTGGTAGCAGGGCCTGAGTGATGGAAGATATCAGTGTCTTAAGGGCCTAACTGGCTCCTAGTACTTCAGTTGACTGCCTGTTCTCCTCAAGTGGGTTCAGGGAAGTAGCAGGAAACAGGAAGCCCCTGAGAAGCTGGTGTTAATCAGTCCAGGCTCCTGGGGATGCTAGAGAGTTTCGTAAGAAGCTCCTCCTCCTCTTTCTCCCTGCAGCTCCTCTTGCTTTCTGTTATTCCCTCTCACCTTTTCTCCTGCCTGCCTGTTTTGTCTCTTGTGCCCTCCTTCCTCCAGCACAGCACTGCACCATCTCTGTGCATCTAGAGCAGAAAGAATACATGTGCACCAGCAGCAGACACAATTTTCTACACTCTGGATCCTAGTGGCCCCCCCCCCCCCCACCGTCTGGCATCTGAGGCGGCTGCCTCAGTTCGTCTCATGGTAAGGCCAGCCCTGACTTCATGGGAGTTTTGCTTGTTTGTAGACTAAAGTATTCAGCCTATGGATGTTGGGTGGTCTATTTTTCCAATGAGGTTTAAGTGGCCTTATTCCCCACTCCAATCCACCCTTTATAGACCTGTGCACTAGTGCAAAAAAGGTGTAAGAAGCTACTCTCTGGTTTGGTAATGTTTTAGACCCACTTTGCACTCATTTTACATAGGTGTAAGTGAATTTGTAAGGTGCAGAATCAGGAGAAGAAGCAGGTCCACTGTATCTAGAAGGCAGGTCTGCTCCATGTCTCCTGGTCAGTTCTGCTGGTTATTGAAAATATTACATCTGTCACTGAAATCTCATCATGTACGTATAGGGTTGGTGGTTATAGAAGTGCATAAAATCATTACCACTAGCGATGCAATTTTTCAGCCATTGCAGTTTGGGTCAGGTCACTCCATTGTAGCCCACCTGCAGCACTTTCACTCATAAAGCTAATGGGAGACTCCCAATCAAAATGACTTTCCCAGCAAAAATCAGTACAATTAAGAGGTGGTTAAATAGCATACTACATTACCATGTAGCTACTGAGAGGAACTGCCAAAATGTCCACAGAAAATTTTTAGTTTGACAGGTAGATGCTGTTATTGAGGGCCAGATTCTGGCATGCTATTTTACACTGCTCTAATAGCACAAAACAGCCAGAAAATTGGCTCCACTGGTATTTGTGAATTCCCAGTGTGTCAGGGGATAGTGAAAAACTGGCATACATAGGGGCCATAGCCAGGAAAAAGGAGATCTTGGAGAAGTAATCAGCCGGGTATAAGTTAGAACAGCCTTTGTGCCTCTCCATCTTATGTCAGAGACTGGAATCATTTCTGGTAAGTCCCAGAATCTAAGAGCTACGAAGGTGGCATAAACTGACATATGCCCCCTCCCCCTGAGTTGTGCTGAATACAGCTCAGACACATCTGTCTACCCAAGTAACTGTATATTCAAGTATTTTTTTACTATAGCTTATGTTTACTGTAAGGTGCTCAGGCACCATTGCCTATGTTTTTTTACATTCATATGTAAGACAGAAATAATTGGGTAGCTTGACTCACCCTGTATTTATATCCAGTGTTGGCTGGGTGTTCTGCATTTGATGAAATTATCCCCAAAAGACTGATGGGGAATGACAATTTTGTCTCATTTATATTCAGCACCATTTCCCTAGTATGGAAATAAGCAGAGAAACGTGAAGAGGAGGTAAAAGTAGAGCAACAAGCAGAAGAAAGATTTCTTAATGATATTAGAGATTTTCTAAAGGATCCCTGACCTCTAGCTAATCCTAAAATAGTAACATAATACATGTTCTGCAGTTGAGCAATGCCACCCATACAGATAAGCTGATTTGGCATGGAAGGTTTTGATTTTGTATATGCCAGCGGGCCACATGGCAGCCAGGTTTTGGGGAGGCAACACCAATTTTTTTTTCAGCAAGGAGTTTTCAGAGGAGAAGGGAGAGAAAGTACATATGTGTGTGTTATCAGCTACCAGCCAGTACTTGCTCTCTGTCTTCCAGTTCTGCCTTATCCTCTCTAGTACATGGTCAAGAAGCAGGTGTATTAAAATAAATTCTAGCTTCATCTTTTAAAAGTCAGGTGCTCCTTACTGTCTTCGTTAAGCAGAAGGTCCTTCTGTCTGTAGCTGGGGCATCAGCATCAGTGTTCCCCTTCTTAAAAGATTTTTTTTGAGGGGGGAAGATAGTGAACATCATTATGACTTTCTAATAATCCTTGGAGAAGATAAAGATCTGGTAAGTAAAAGACAAAAATTAACAAACTTTCTAGCTACATATGGAAGTACTGACTGCTACAATTACAGGTAAACTTCTGAACATATGCTAGCATGGCCAAACATAGTAAACAAGAACCTTTCATTAAGGAAAAATTTAATCTTCCAACTTTCATACACAAATGTACTTGTCACCCTAAATTTTCCAGGATGTATATGCCAGCTCCAACTCATAGTTGCTTGGCTTTACCGCTCCTTAGTTGTATATTGGTCTTTCTGTTTTTCCTGTCTGTGGGCTGTTTGAGTCCAATAGCTACTATTCCAACAAGGTACTTGTGTTCTCTGGACTTATAGGCCATGGGTGAAATTGTGACCCCTCTGAAATCAATGGCAAAACTCCCATTGAGTTAAATAGAGTCATTTTTAAATGGCACTTGAAAGGATTTTGATCTAAGATGCATTATTTTCTCCAGTGTCAGCTGCCTATTTTTAAATGCAATTTAAAACCAAATGCAACTGTAGTCAATAGAAAACTTTCATCTGGTTTCAGAAAAATGTAGAGTATTTGAAAACTTTCCAGAATCAGGGAGTACAGGGGTGTGTGTGTGCATAGATTATATATGTAACAGAGAAGGAGGTCATGTTGAAGATCTGGATCCTGCTATTGGTGCTCAGGGTAGTCACATCTGGGTTTTTATTTCAGACTTCTCTCATATACTTTACCATCTAATTCTCTCTTATACTTTATCATGAATACTTTGTGCAATTTAAAGACAATGTGATAGAATATAGGGCATTTTGAGTACAAGATTTAAAAAAAATTATATTAAATTTATACTGTAGCATATGGTAGCAATAGTCATGTGCTAAATTGCATCTATCATGTACTTTGACCTCACCTGCCCAATTCCTAATTTACCTTCACCAGGGCTTATTCTAACATTCCAAACTTCTGAGCAGCTTCAAAAAGTCACCAATGTTTAAAAATCAGCTTGCAAGAGAAGTACTTTATTTGCCACTCAAATGTAAAAATTTTCCTCCAAAATTAGATTTTTCTGAGGTGCTGGACAATAAATACTTAGTCCTGGACAGACAAGGGGAAAGTTTAAGGTCTGGTATCTCATGACCATTCAGTAGTAGAAATGGGAAATCCCAAGCTTTCCTTGCTTGGAAGCCATGGAAGATCCACAGATATTAGACATTAAAGGAGTAACATTTTTATGTATGGAAAAGCTATTTTTATACAATTTGTAGAAGTTTTAAAAAATGCATGAGTTATATATTGTCTCTTCCTCTCAGGTCTGTGCAGTTGGACACACAGTAACCAAGGCAACTGGTTTTACAGGCAGAGAGATGAAGAATAGTAAATAGACATAAGACATTTGTGCAATAGTTTTTCTGTAAAATTTGAGGTTGATACAGAATATATAATGGTGTGGTATAAAGGCTTTACAGGTACCAATTTGGCATGACCCATATAACTCTCTCATGGCTTTGAATAATGACATTCCAAATTCATGAAGCTATTGCCTTTATGCCACATCACATCAGCATGCATTCTCCCACTCTCAGTTCTGCTAACTCAGGTTAAGATAGCAGTGAAGACATGGCAACTCGGCTTTTAAATGAGTGTGGAGCTCAGCTGAGCAGTTAAGAGCTGGGTTGCTGTGTACTCATAAATATTTTAACCTAAGTTAGCTAACAAGGGTTAGCTAACATGATTTAGCTTTTTTGTTGTTGTTGTTTTTTGCAGTGAAGGCATAGCCTATATTATATGTGTATAACTTCTTTGCTGTTAGTGAAGTTTGTAATCTAGCAGTGAAATGGGGCTTAGATGAGACCTATATGGTGCATAAACTTTGTTCTGCCTCTGTGCACGTGGACAAATTTCATCCCATCTACTTATAACATTCTTATAACATATTTCCTCTTTATTAAGTGCCAATGAAATATGACTGTTTTTTGTCAGTGCAAGCAAATCTACTCCCATTGCTTCTGATTTTATTTTTGAAAACAAGAACAGTTTCCTTTCTCTTCCTACCCTTAAAAAATCACAGCAGTTCACACACATCCAAAAAATGTTTTAAAAATGGTGAAATTCCAACAATTCTATTTTTAATGTTAACAAATTTTGACCAGTTCTATACTTGGTCAAAAACACAAACATTTTCAACCAAAAATTTGTTTGCAGGGTTTCTCATCAAAAATAGAATTTTGAACAAATAAAATCACCAAAAACTCAAAATTTGGAAGATGTTGACATGGAGGATCAATGAGTGGCCAGTTGTATACTATAAATGTCTGTATCCCACTTCTACTTGACCTGTTCTTTACCCACTGAACACCCCATGGAACACCTCCTATCCTTCACTTCTGCCTGTCTTCCCTTCCCTTTTTTCCCCGCTGGCAGCTCTTTCTTTGAAGCTGCATGCCCTCTTCCTTTGTCTAATTGCATAACAGTATACCTGTCTATGTGTCAAATAATCAGTTAAACAAACCAAAAAACCCAACAAGCTCACACATGGGGTCCGATTTTACAATTTGTGTGCCTCAGCTAGTGTCCCCAGTTTTGCAGTTAAGTACCCAAATACATAGTTTAGGTGCCTAGGTACCAAATGGAGTACCCAAAAGGCCATCATGGAAGCAAGGCTTAAAAGCTGGATTTCTCTTGTAACTCACTGTAAAGTTATAGAAATATAGGGCTGAAAGGGTCCTTAAGAGGTTTTCTAGTCAAGCCTTCTGTACTGATGCAGGACCAGTAAACCTACACCATCCCTGAAATGTTTTTGTTCATCCTGTTCTTAAAATCCTCCTGCAATGGTGGATTCCACAGCCTTCCTTGGAAGCCTTTTCCACAGCTTAACTACCCTTATAATTAGAAAGTTTTCCTAATAGCTAACCTACATTTCCTTTGCTGCAGAATAAGCCCATTACTTCTTGTTCTGCATCCAGTAGCCTTGGAGAATAATTGATCACAGTCTTCTTTATAACAGCCTTTAACATGTTTGAAAACTGTTAGCAGGTCCCAGTCAGTTTTTTTAACCTTTCCTCATAGGTGAGGTTTTTTCTAAACCTATTATAGTTTTTATTGCTCTCCTCTGGACTCTCTCCAATATCACATCTTTCTTAAAGTGTGGCACCCCAAACTGGACAGTCTATTCCAGCTGAGGCCTCACCAGTTCTGAAAACAGGGGGACAATTATCTACTGAGTCTTATATATGATATTCTTTTTAATACATCCCAGAATGATATTAGCCTTTTTTGCAACTGTATCACAATGTTGACTCTCATTAATTTGTGATCCATTACACCCCCCAGATCCTTTTCAGCAGTATTACTGCCTAGTCAGTTATTCCCCATTTTGTATTTGTGCTTTTGATTTTTCCTTCTTAAGTACAATACTTTTCACTTGTTTTTGTTTAATTTCATTTTGTGGATTTTAGACCAATTCTCCAGTTTGTCAAGGTTGTTGAACTCGAATCCTGTCCTCCAAAGTGCTTTCAACACCTTGATGTCATCAATACATTTTATAAGCATACTTACCACTCCATTATTCAAGTTATTAGTGAAAATATTCAATAGTATGGGACCCAGGATTGACCCTTCTGGATCCCCACTAGATACAGCCTCCCAGTTTGGCAGTAAACCATTGATAACTACTCTTTGAATCTGGCCTTTCAACTCATTGTGGACCCCCCTGGCTGTGACTTCACCTAGATCATGTTTCTCTAATTTGCTTATGAGACTGTGATGTAGGACTATGCCAAAAGTCTTACTAAAATCAAGATATATCACACCTACTGCTTCCCCCCAATTCACTAGACCAGTAAATGTATTTCTCCCCTCATTTCTTTACTTTTATAAATACAGAAGAGATCAGAAAGTAATACATTTAATTTGTTAAATATATATTCAACTCAAATAAAAGGAAATAATTAAAAAACAAAATATTAAAATATGAAACAAAAAACAAAATATTAAAAAAATAGTTTTCAGGCTGAGACTTTCATCAGCGAAATTTTAGCTTAAAGGAAATTTCTATGGCTCAGTGATTGAAAAAAGCCTTTCTACCCCAAATGTTTATTAACACCTGACCACAATCCCTAACCATAGCAATGCTGATTGGTACAGTATAATAGCAATGGTCAGTAAAATACAAGATAGGGAAAGAATCTGAGATCAGAGGCAAAATTGAAGCCTTGAAGTTTTTGGGGGCTGAAGAATAAATTGAAAAGGTTCATGTTATAATTTTAATCTAAGTCTCAAAAAACTGCACTGCTGCCTGAAAATTCACTTCTGACCCTATTTTCTACATATAGGGGATTAAATTAGCACTGTTTTAAATACCACATTAACTAGATATTTTGTGTATTGCACTGAGAATTCTGTAGAAAAATATCAGGGGCAGAAAAGTAAACCCGTTCCTTTCTTATAATATTTGGCATATTCTGTAGTCCTTTTCCCTCCTCTTCAGACAAATGAGTAGTGACTTTGATTTTGGAGGAACATTTAATGATGTGTCTTTGATATTCTGCAGAACCACTGCATTAAAAATTCATATGGCCCCAAGCATTCATAAACTATGTTTCCTCCTACGCATGCTAGCAACAAAACTATTTATCCTGTTTTACTATATAATCATTGTGGTTTTGCACTTATATTCATTGTATGTTGAATATCTTATGTAATGCCTCTATCCTCTGATGATATCTGGTGTTTTCCTTAGAAAATCCTGGGGAAATTTCAGAAGGAATAAATAGCAAAACTGGCCAAAAGTGACACGTTGAATAGAAGACTGCTTTTGTCTCTTAAAATATGGCATATAGTTCAGGGTTTGTCTAGATATGAAAAGACAGTGTTGTGATCTGCAGCATAATTTGTGATTCATTTAGTTTGTTGATTTTATTGATTCTGCTGCGTGCAGGGAGAATTTATGCTATTTCTCTCCCAGGGCTATGTTCTACTAATTTGTGACAATATCTACACTAACTACTTGCAGCTGTGTGTTCTTCCATACTTTGATCATATTATTAAAAAGCTATCCCTTGTGTTGCACACCATGATGGCATCATTGAAGAGTATAGAAGAACACAAAGACTCCAAGAGTTAATAATGCCAGCACAGTACAATTATTTTTGAAAAAATAGGACTGTTGACTGGACTAGATTAAGGCCGAATACTTTGCAGGGGGATTGATGGCAGTGCATACTGCTTGTTTACAAGAGTTTCATTGCCCCTGTTAAGGTAAGATTGATTTTTCCCTTTCCTCCTGAATCCATTGCCATTCCATTGCTGGAAGACAATACACTTCCTTCAGATCAAAGCATGCATATGGCATGGAAGGCAAAGCTATCAAATGCATTTTGAAATGACTTTCACCATGATCACTGGACTCTCATGGTCTCTGCTATTTTTGACTGAATTTAAACCGGAGGGAAATGATCTGTCTCCATAGGGGATTAAACCAGGTGGGAAAAGGGAGTTCTCCCTCCAAACATAGGTCCTTATTCTTCACTCCCTTGGACCTTGTGTGGAGATTTGCCTTTTTGCACAGATGGTGTAAAATGCACCCATCTGATTTTGTAGCATTTCAAATCCACTTTGCACTGGGGTGAATGACTTCACAAATATGAACCAGTCAAGAGAACCAAGCTCTAACAGTGATTCAAGTGGAAGTCTGCAAACCCAGGGAATTCATATTATAACATCCCTTTTATTTCTCTCTCAGAGACAAGGTACTGGAGCAACAAATGGAAAAGACAAGACATCTGGTGAGAAAGGTAAGACTAGATTTTATTTCATTTTGGAGAATATCAAGACAAGTTGTTTTCTTGTATCAAAATGTTTCATTTACAATATTGACATACATCAGCCTTTTCCTTTGCATCAGTTTGAAAACTTGTGATTGCTGTCTTCACATTTATGTTTTTAGCATTTCAGTGTGCGCACAAAAGCCCTGATTTTGAACTTACAGTACTGTCAAACAGGAGTAACTCTACTGAAGTCAATGGGTTATATGGGTACAAACTAGTACAAGTGAAAACAGAATCAAGTACCAAATATATTTGCCATCATGGACAAGGAGAGTAGACTCAGGGCTGGCCTTGTCATGAGAAGAATTGAGGCGGCTGCCTCAGGTGCCAGACTGTGAGTGTGAGGGGGGCGCCACTAGGACCCAGAGTGTAGAAAATTGTGTCTGCTGCTGGTGCATATGTATGCTCTCTGCTCTAGATGCACAGAGATGGCAGAGTGCTGTGCTGGAGGAAGGAGGGCACAAGAGACAAAACAGGCAGGCAGGAGAAAAGGTGAGAGGGAATAACAGAAAGCAACAGGAGCTGCAGGGAGAGAGAGAGGAAGAGCCTCTTATGTACCACTCTAGAACCCCCAGGAACCTGGACTGATTAACACCAGCTTCTCAGGGAGCTTCCTGTTTCCTGCTACTTTCCTGAACCCACTTGAGGAGAACAGGCAGTCAACTGAAGTACTAGGAGCCAGTTAGGCCCTTAAGACACTGATATCTTCCATCACTCAGGCCCTGCTACCAGCTTGCTTATTTGTCCCCTTCAACTGAGTGTTGAGAGCCATTATAGCTGGCACAGAACAGCAGTCATGAGTGAAAGAAGAAAACGCCCCTCTGGGGCAGCATTCAGAACACGGAAGAAGGCAAAAGCTTTTCTATCTAAGTAGGAAGGAGCTCGCCTGAGATACATAGACACAAATGTTCACAGTGAGCCTTCCGGCCCCAGTGAGGAACTGAGTGGCGAGGAGATGCCTGATCTTCCAGTTAGTCAGAGTGCAGGTGACCTGTCAGCTACTGCAGCATCCATATCTCCATCTCAAATGGAAGTAAACATGCACATACCTGAAGAAAAGTGTAGATCAGAGAAGAATGTGGTGGAGGGGCAAGAAACAGCTGCTGCTGAGTTTAGTTCTTTAAGTCTAGATAATCCAGGACTGTGGAGCCACTTGAGCAATAGCCAAAGGGACTTCCTTGTACTGCATGGGCCACAGCAAGTAAAAAACTTCATGTTCCCCAAACTTCATGTTCCCCAATGAAAACAGAAGTTTCCATCCAACACATTACTAGTCTGAAATCCCCAATGATGACAGAGTTGAGAGGCCATAGTTTATGTATTCAAAAACCCAGATTGCTACATACTGTTTTTGTTGCAAACTCTTCCAGTCTAATGTTCCAGCCACTTTGGGTTCTACAGGAACAAATGACTGGAAAAATCTGGCTAGAAATCTGGCATGCCATGAAAAGGCAGCAAATCACCAGAGAGCATTCTATAGGTGGAAAGAGCTTGAGATGAGACTGAGATTAAAGGCTACCATACATGATCAGCATCAAAAGAAGATTGCATCAGAATCTCTTTATTGGCAAAATGTTCTGAAAAGGCTTATTGCCATTGTGAGAATGCTTGCTACCCAAAACCTAGCACTGTGTGGCACTTCATCTCAGCTGTATGTGCCAAACAATGGAAACTTCCTTAAAACTGTGGAGCTGATGGCTGAGTTTGATGCTGTACTCCAGGAGCATCTAAGAAGAGTCACCACCCAAGAAATGTACACACACCACTGCCTTGGAAAAACAATTGAAAATGAGATCATACAATTACTGGCAACAAAAGTCAAACAGAAGATTGTGACAGATCTGAAGTCATCAAAGTTCTATTCTGGACTGCACACCTGACATCAGCCATATGGAACAAATGACTTTAATGGTGCCTTTTGTAACAACAACAGAACTAGTGAAAGTGTCCTTGCAATGGTGACTGTCAGAGAGCATTTTCTAGAATTTATTGACATTGATGATACTACAGGAGCTGGTATGACAAATGTGCTTCTTAAAAAGCTGGAAGATATGGGAGTTACGATAGCTGACATGAGAGGTCAGGGCTACGATAATGGTGCCAACGTGAGAGGAAAGAACAGAGAAGTGAGACATTGATCCAAGAGTTAAATCCTTGAGGAGGCGATAAAGCCTATCAAACACCAAATTGGGAAGATAGATGATGCCATAGTTGCCATTATGGAGGATAATGCTATGACAGGAACTGTTCATGGGCGAACAGTGGCAGAGGAAAATGGAATCACCAGAAATATATACATAACTTCAAATTTTTGTGTGGCTTAGTGTTGTGGCTTGACATACTGTTTGAAATAAATGTAAGCAAGAGACTCCTAGGTGTTGACCTTGATATATCTGGAGCAATGGAACAACTGGACAAAGCAAAGTCATATCTACAGTCTTACCAGTCAGATAAGGGATTTCAAAATGTTCTGAAGAGTGCACAGAAGTTGGCAGAGGAACTTCACACTGAATCTATTTTCCCACCCATTCCAGAATACAAGAGTCACTGAAGAAGAAGAAGACATTTTGATTACAAGGCACAGGATAATCCCACAAGAGACCCCAAACAACAATTTAAAGTTGAATTCTTTAACCAGATGTGTAGCAGGATAGTCACCCCACTCTGGCCCGGAAGGGGTTAAACCAGCCCAGGGAAGGGGCTGAGGCTGCGAGATGGCTGCTGCTAGGGTAAGCAGCAAGCCTGCGCTGGAAGGGAAAACAGCCACAGCTGGGGCCATGTCCCAATCAGGGCCCAGCTGGCCCTTATAAGAGGGCAGTGGGCCAGGAGCTCAGACAGAGTCTCTCTCTAGTTGCTGAGAGAGGAGGGCCTGGCTGCTGGGAGCTGAGCAGGGTACCTAAGTGGAGCAGGGATGGGGAAAGGCTAGAGAAGCTTGAGACCTCAAGCCTGGAAACTCTCCAGGCTGCAGGCCTTGATAAAGGCCAGAAAGGTACTGGGGTTGCAGAGGGGCAGCCCAGGGTAGGCAAAGGCAGCAGGTCCAAACCCTCCTTGCTGATAATGAGTGGCAATTATACTGCAGTCCACCTCAGTGAGTGGGGGCTTGATGGTGACTGGCAGTAGCCAAAGACTGAGGCGAGGTGGGGATAGGGAGTTGGGGGTTCCCCTGGGAAGGGAGACCCAGAGAGCTGAAGGGGTACTGCCAGAGGGCAGCATCCAAGGAAAAGGAGCACCGGGGTCTGGAAGGGACACGGGGCCAGCAACAGGTGAGACTCGGGCCTGCATAAGGTGCTGTAAAGGCTGGAGAGCCAATTCTCTGGATGACCAGCAGGAGGCGCCGCAGGTTGAGTCGTTACCCTGTTACAAGGTGCTAGATTGTGCAATACAGTCAGCTGAAGAACGTTTCATGCAGCTCAAGGAACACAGCAGTATATTTGGGATGTTGTATGATATTCCAAAACTCCTCACTATACCTGAAGAAGCCCTATATCAGCAATGCAGGACACTAGAGACAGTGTTGACATATGATGACATGCGCGATATTGATGCGAGTGATTTAGGTGATGAACTGAATGCCCTTGCAAGATACATTTCAGCAGGATCAACTCCAAAGGCTGTTCTGGAATATATGTGCACAAATAAGATGACCACCCTCTTTCCAAATGCTTTTGTTGTTCAGTGCCTACTTCTAACACTTGCTGTAACAGCTGTCAGTGGAGAACGCAGCTTTTCCAAGCTGAAATTAATAAAAACACATCTACGCTCCACAATGACACAGGAGAGGCTGGTTGGACTTGCAACCATCTCAATAGAGCATGAGCTGGCCCAGACTGTGGACCTTCAACAGGAAGCAGTTCAAATCTTTGCAACCAAGAAGGCACAGAAAGCACCACTTTGATTATTCAAACAGATAAAAACGTCAGTGTTTACTATGCAGACAAGGAAAGTTACATTTGCTGTTCAGGCATTTGAAAGTTAAGTGTTACTTAAAATTATTGAACAAGGCATTTTAAGTTATTAGTTCTCCTTTATTAGGGCACGTAGCAGAGCAGTACCATGAGAGGAGTAGAACAGGAAGAAGGCAGAATTGAGATCTTTCATAGTTTTGACCCAAGCGAGGAGAATGGGGGCGTCATTTGAGCTCCCTGCCTCAGGTGCCAAAATGTTGTGGGCCGGCCCTGATTAGAGGTGATTCAATATTATGGACTGGGTCATCAGTGTCTGCTATATGACTGAGCAGGGTGCGTAAAGACAAACCAACTGTCCCAGGACTGCTCATGTTAACAATAGTCTCTCTGTGCTTTTATTCTGGGGAGCAGGTAATTGCAGGTTCTCATGCCCTTCTGTGGAGCTGGACACTGAAAAGGAAGCAGGAAGGTATAGGTTTGTGCCATTTGAATGCTGCTGTACAAGAGCTGACTCACTGCTGGCTTGCCCCCTTGTGTCAGGGCATGGCATTGTAAGCTTTCCTCACCTGTCACTCTCTGCCAACAGCCGTTCCAGCCCTGTGGCAGTCTCCTTTTTCTTGTGACTCAGTTATCCAGGCAAATTATTTATAGTCCCACCTCTCCCAGGGTAACAGAGTCCAAGAAACAAAAGTCTAATGTTTTTACATCAGGTCTTTAGGCCCTGTCTAGTCTTATATCCTGTTGTCTCAGGGCTTTCAAAAATGCTTATCCCCTTGTATCAAGGGGCTCCATGCCACCTTCCTGTGTGACTGGCAGGTGAGCCTAGGCCCCCTCTTTCCTCCAACCCAGAGACTCAATAGTGAGCAGGCAAGGTCTATTCAGACCCACCCCCTGATATCTGTATGGGCTTCTTCCGGGGCAGATTTAAGGGTCAGAGCATGATCAGCAAACATACAGCATGCAGCCTAATGATTATGTGACATCATGTCACATGACCTGAAGATGAGCTGTGTGTAGTTTTGAAAGCTTGTCTCTCTCGCCAACAGAAGTTGGTCTAATAAAAGATATTACCTCACCCACCTTGCCACGTCACTTTAGGCTTTTTTAAACATAAACAGTTTTTTAAAAAATCCAAACAGGCCCCTCCTGTTCCTGCCCAGTTGAGCCTGCTTCTAATTAGTGGCCTTCTTGTAGCCTATGTCTCTCCCCTACTGTTTAATTAGGCCTACCTGGCCTGATTCACCCTCTCAGAGCCACTGTGGGGAATATATGCCATTAGAATCTCCTTCACTCTTCAGAAGCCTGTTCAATTTCATCTTCTGCATCAATGCTGTCAACTTCTTCAAGGGTCTAAAATGCATCATCAAGTTCCTCTTCTCTTTGAAAAACTGCTCTCTTGAGCAAGAATTTGAAGATAAAAATTATTTTTAGATTTAAGCATTAGTTTTTCCCATTGACAGGAAGAGTTTGCAAAATATGTATTTCCTGCAAAGTTGAAAAGACAGCCTTCTGGTCCAAACTGGTCGTATCTTTATCACCATGCATCAAAACTAGGTTAAAATGATGCAGTGGGCAATAGAAGTATATTGCATATACTTTGTCTCCCTTTCCTGAAAGAAACTTTCTCATTTTTGTTTGGAATCCTACACAAGCTCCATTTCATTGTACAGGCCCCATCATAACCCTGTCCAGACAGATATTTGGAGAGAAATACATACTTCTAGAATAAAACATTACTTAACTAGTCACACAAGGATCCAGTGCCTGTCTTATTGCTCCAAAGCTTACAAAATGCTCTTTTATATCTATTTTTTCCCTTCAATATAATCAATACTGACAAAGTGAAGCTAAATGGACATTTGATCAACATAGCTAATATCCAGGGTTCCACCTACAATGGCAGTGAAAAACAGCTGATTTGCAGCTATTAAGTATGTGCCTCCTGGCTTCTGTCGTTAAAAGACTTACATTCATCAGTAATTGTTGTGCTCAAGTATTTGATTATCTTGGTGTCACTAATATGTTGGGGGGAAAATTGTATTACATCTGGCAAGTAGTTTATTGATGCTCAAGTAAATACTACAATTATTACTCTCTAGCACTTCACTGTGGCTGTGGAAGGGGAGACCTAAAATAGCTAAAGCTTTGATTGTGTCAAGCAATATTTTAGTACATACCATTTCCTGATGTTTTCATGTGCTTCCTTATCAAAAGATATATTGATACTATGACCCTTCATGAGCTGTAGAGCCGCCACAAGTGACTGAGTATGCTGCCTGCTCCTCCATAAACAGACATCTTCCAACAGCTAGAACCTGTTATCCAAGTTGATTTTTGAGTTTCTGTATCCTCGAACACACAACACCGTGACAGTATGCAGAATCTGAAAGATATGAGTATGCTAGTCACTTGATATGCAAATCTTCATGCAGTGCATTTTACATTGTGTAAAATGAAAAGGAAAATGATGGGTTGTAGGGAAAGAAATTAAACTGTTCATTTGGCATATCACTGTTAGTGGGCTGTCAAGGACCAGTCCATATCAGCATACACAGTTGCTCAGTTGAAATAAGTGAATCTTGAAAGTGACTTTTATCAGATGGGAACTTCAAACATGTTTCATCAGGAAGATTGCTTTGACTTGATCACCTACGGGTCTTTGGGTTTCTGTTTTAAGATCATCTGTGGGATCTTTGGCTTAGTTGGTTTGTGGCTTATCTTCAGGGTCTTCAGCTGTGCTGGTTTCAAGCAAAGTTTCTCTGGAAATATCATTGGCTACCAGTACAGGTAAAATTTCAGTGGTACTGCACTAATAGTTTTCCTGACTTATTTGTGACACAACAACAGATTCATGCTTGCTGAACTGAGATGCAGTTCTTGACTTTCTACTTCAGACTGAAGGGGTTGATCAGGAAGTTTGCAATGTAATAGTTTAGAGGATCTCTGGAGGCAGTTTGCAACAACAAAATATCTTTTTCTTTTCATTTTCTAAAACCAGACTTGTATTTGTGTGTGTTTTTCATTTCCAGATATCTTCCACTATGAGAATAACTATGTTGGAAGTATAGGCCTAAATAAAGTGTCTTTTTGTGCTGCTTAATTTAGGCTTCAGTTGAGGAGGTAATCCTAAAAAATGTTGATTTTTCTCTACAGACTCTCCCCGGGGCCTTTTCTTTCAGCCTGCCAGTCTCTCCATTCTCTAGTGCTACAAACGGGATTGCAGAATTCTGTCTCTCTCTCCTTGCAGTCCCCTTCTACTCTGGGCTTCCTCTCTTTATAGTAACCACCCAGCTCCTTGCCCAGCTAAGACTCCTGTTTAATTGGGCCTGGTCCCTACTCTAGCTGCACTAATTGAATATCCAGCTCTCCTTACCCCTTTCAGTGCCAATAAGAGATTTACATCCCATCACAAGCACAAAGCTGCTATAAATAGAGGTGGTTGGGAAATGTTTTTCTTTTTATCCTATGGAAAACTTGACTTTTCATAAAACAAAACAAAAACAAAACAAAAAACCACCAACCAAACAACCCCCTGAAAGTTTATGGCTGAAAACTCAATTTTCCGCAGAAAGCAAAAATTTTGCTTATTCAAAAACCCCATTATCCATCTATTAACACTTTTGAAGAACATTTTTTAACCAACCCTTGCTTTAACACAGCTGAAAAATGGGGCAACTGTCAGCTTATGGACAATTCATGAACAGGAAAAGGACCAAACTTACCAAATAAATTGTCCATTTCAAATTCTTTGCCCAAGACTAATCACAAGAGAAACTGTCCCGGCAGCTCCGTGTAAGCTCAAAAGCTTGTCTCTTTCACCAACAGAAGTTGTCCAATAAAAGATATTCCTCACCCACTTTTGAACTAACTGAAGGAAGGAAGGATTGAAAAAAAGGCATGAACAAGCCTGTTCTCACAAGATTTCAAGCTCATTTACCCCAAGAGCTGAGAGATTTGGATTGTTCAGATAAGGTTTGGATATGCCTATCAATTTTGTTATTCTAAAGTGAACCTCTGTACCTCTTGAGATTAACTCATCCTGAGATGTTATTTCTGTTTTACTTTCCTATTAAGGATAGATGACTTTCCCATCAGTGTTGTTTGTATAAAGTTATAGTGAAATGAAATCAGTACACTAGGTTTGAAATATTCTAAAACTATACAGTGAACAAAAATGAAAGAAGAAAGAGAAATACATATTTTGCTAGACTTTTTTAACACGTTGACTCATTAGGTACAGATTTTGTTTCATTGCACAAGTTTACACACAAAGCAAAGTCATTCATGTCCTCAAGTTAACTAAAAAGATGTCAGAGAAAATATTTTCATTATTGGTAAGGTTATTGGAGAGGTCTTTTTCTTCGCTGTTGCTGCACATTGTGAACTGAGATTGTTTTCCTTGTGTTTCATCATGAATAAAACTGTCCAATCTCCTAAATTAATACAGACTCAGAGACTCAAATCCTGCTGTCCTTTGATCTCAACAGGAATTTTGTCTGAATAAGGACTGCAGGGTTTGTTCAAAAGTAAATTAGATCTTTAGTTAAACGAGTCTTTTTTATGTATGGTGTTGACTATCTATTATGTACAATGTAAGCAGATTCGGTGTCAGTAACATTTTTTGTTTAATGTAATGATAACAAAGAGTGTCCTGCCTATAAAACAAAGTTCAGGGGCTCCCCGGGAGATGGGTGAAAGTCCTTTGTGTCATCTCAACCTCACACACTTGCATGAGGGTCACGGACAATCTGATTGCCTGTTTGGAATTCAATTTTAAACAAAAATGAGGCAGCAAATGTATGAAAATGAAAGTTGGACCCACAACTTTAGATCTTGCTCCATAAACTGTGTATTGTAGGTACTCCTAGTTAATTAAGCAAATGTGAATTATTCCTTTGGAAGCTGTGCATATATTGTATACATACCTACACATGCTATACAGCCTCCTTTAATATATTTTGGCTGGAAGTCTGGAAAATGTCAACACCCTAAGCATGTTTCCATTGCTGCTGTGTCACCCATTATCTCTGCTGATGCTCTCTCCAGGGTCAAGATGATGCTTTCCATTTTAAAGGCAGAAAGCCCTTCTCTTTATTGAAGGCTGCCCAGCTGTAGAGTCATGCTAAGAAAACAGCACATTAAAACTAGTCATTGCCAATGTTCTCTCTAATTTTTCCCATGCATGTGCAGAATTAATTTTATGTGCACTAATATGGAGGTGATGTGTGGTGGGTTTGGGGCCAAGGGGTTCAGAGTTTGGGAGGGGGCTCAGGGCTGGGGCAGAGGGTTGGTGGTTGGGTGCAGGAGGGGGTGAGGGCTCTGGTTGGGGGATGAGGGATAAGGGGTTTGGGGGCTCAGGGCAAGGGCAGAGAGTTGGTCTTAGGGTGCAGGAGGGGGTGAGGTCTCTGGCTGGGGGTGCAGGTTCTGTGGTGGGACCAGAGATGAGGGGTTCAGGAAGTGGGAGGTGGCTCAGGACTAGCACAGAGCGTTAGGGTGCGGGGGTGGTGGTGGTGAGGGCTCTGGTTGGGGGTGCAGGCTGCCCTGGGGCTGGGGCCAGAGAACTCCCCCCAGCCCTCTCTCTGCTGGCAGCAGCTCCGGGGCAGAGGTGCTTCTTCCTAGAGGCAGGAGCTCTGGGGACAGGGGACAGGCCCGTAGCAACCCAACATGTCCCAACTTGCTTCCCTCTTCACCCATCCCCTTACTTCTCTCCTCTCCAGGCCCATGTGCTGTGTGCCTGTATAGCCTGCTGTGCAACTGCACAGCTTAGAGGGAACTTGGGTCATTTCCCTTCTTCCTTCACCAGCCAATGATCTAACTGTTAAGAGGACCAGGAAGAGCTACTGGAGACTAGCACTGGGTGAATCATAGAAATAATTACTTTCAAGCATTCTGATGAATTAGAAGTAGAATTTTGATTCATCATGTTCAGATCCCTGTTTGCAGACACTGGTGTGGATGAAGTTTTGTTCTTGGAATGTTTGTGAGAAATGAATTTTGGGACCATAGCAGAAGAAGACTGGGGAAGACGCTTAAGGAAATTGAGGCTTAGGTGATCTTCAGTGGGATTCTGCCAGTTCATAGAGAAGGGCAACAAAGGTGTAACAAGATTATGGTGGTTAACAGATGGCTCAGGCAGTAGTGCTATAAGGAGGGCTTTGGGATGTACGGCCATTGGGAAGCATTTACGGACAGAAGACTGTTCTCTTGGGATGAACTTCACCTGAGTAAGGAGGGAAATAGACTTCTAGGATGGAGGCTCGCCGGACTGATTAAGAGAGCTTTAAACTAGGAATTTGGGGGAGATGGTTGGGAGATGTCCAGTAGATCTCCACGCCGGAATTTAACCTTGAGAGGGAAGTAAACAAAGTACGAGGGGATACAGCCGTGGACAGAAGAATTGATACAAGGAGGAAGGGTAGTGTAGATAGCAGACTAACAGGTGATGCTGGTGGTAGAATGTCTCTGCCTAACAGGGTAAAGAATGTCAGTGAAGCCAAAAGGCAAAAATTAAGATGTCTGTACACTAATGCGAGGAGCCTAGGGAACAAAATGGAGGAACTAGAGCTACTGGTGCAGGAAGTGAAACCGGATATTATAGGGATAACAGAAACATGGTGGAATAGTAGTCATGACTGGAGTACGGGTATTGAAGGCTATGTGCTGTTTAGGAAAGACTGAAATAAAGGCAAAGGTGGTGGAGTAGCATTGTACATCAATGAGGAGGTTAACTGTAAAGAAATAAGAAGTGATGGAATGGACAAGACAGAGTCTGTCTGGGCAAAAATCACACTGGGAAAGAAAGCTACCAGAGCCTCCCCTGAGATAGTGCTTGGGGTGTGCTACAGACCGCCGGGATCTGATTTGGATACAGATAGAGACCTCTTTAATGTTTTTAACGAAGTAAACACTAATGGGAAGTGTGTGATCATGGGAGACTTTAACTTCCCAGATATAGACTGGAGGACAAGTGCTAGTAAGAATAATAGGGCTCAGATTTTTCTGGATGTGATAGCAGATGGATTTCTTCACCAAGTAGTTGAAGAACCAACAAGAGGGGGTGCCATTTTAGATTTGGTTTTGGTGAGTAGTGAGGACCTCATAGAAGAAATGGTTGTAGGGGACAACCTTGGTTCGAGTGATCATGAGCTAATTCAGTTCAAACTAGATGGAAGGATAAACAAAAATAGATCTGGGACTAGGATTTTTGACTTCAAAAGGGCTAACTTTAAAGAATTAAGGAAATTAGTTAGGGAAGTGGACTGGACTGAAGAATTTGTGGATCTAAATGCGGAGGAGGCCTGGAATTACTTTAAGTTGCAGCTGCAGAAACTATCAGAAGCCTGCATCCCAAGAAAGGGGAAAAAAACCATAGGCAGGAGTTGTAGACCAAGCTGGATGAGCAAGCATCTCAGAGAGGTGATTAAGAAAAAGCAGAAAGCCTACAAGGAGTGGAAGAAGGGTGGGATTAGCAAGGAAAGCTACCTTAGTGAGGTCAGAACATGTAGGGATAAAGTGAGAAAGGCTAAAAGCTAAGTAGAGTTGGACCTTGCAAAGGGAATAAAAACCAATAGTAAAAGGTTCTATAGCCATATAGATAAGAAAACAAAGAAAGAAGAAGTGGGACCGCTAAACACTGAGGATGGAAAGGAGGTTAAGGATAACGTAGGCATGGCCCAATATCTAAATAAGTACTTTGCATCAGTCTTTAATAAGGCTAAAGAGGAGCTTAGGGATAATGGAAGGATGACAAATGGGAATGAGGATATGGAGGTGGATATTACCACATCTGAGGTAGAAGCCAAACTTGAACAGCTTAATGGGACAAAATCGGAGGGTGCAGACAATCTTCATCCAAGAATATTAAAGGAACTGGCGCATGAAATTGCAAGCCCATTAACGAGAATTTTTAATGAATCGGTAAACTCAGGGGTTGTATCGTACGACTGGAGAATTGCTAACGTAGTTCCTATCTTTAAGAAAGGGGAAAAAAAAGTGATCCGAGTAACTATAGGCCTTTTATTTTGACATCTGTAGTATGTAAGGTCTTGGAAAAAATGTTGAAGGAGAAAGTAGTTAAGGACATTGAGGTCAATGGTAATTGGGACAAATTACAACATGGTTTTACTAAGGATAGATCGTGCCAAACCAACCTGATCTACTTCTTTGAGACGGTGACAGATTATTTAGACAAAGGAAATGCAGTAGACCTAATTTACCTCGATTTCAGTAAGGCATTTGACACGGTTCCACATGGGGAATTATTAGTTAAATTGGAAAAGATGGGGATCAATATGAAAATTGAAAGGTGGATAAGGAACTGGTTAAAGGGGAGACTCCACCGGGTCGTACTGAAAGATGAACTGTCAGGCTGGAAGGAGGTTACTAGTGGAGTTCCTCAAGGATCGGTTTTGGGACCAATCTTATTTAACCTTTTTATTACTGACCTTGGCACAAAAAGCGGGAATGTGCTAATAAAGTTTGCAGATGACACAAAGCTGGGGGGTATTGCTAACACAGAGAAGGACCGGGATATCATACAGGAAGATCTGGATGACTTTGTAAACTACAGTAATAGTAATAGGATGAAATTTAATAGTGAAAAGTGCAAGGTCATGCACTTAGGGATTAATAATAAGAATTTTAGATATACATCGGGGACGCATCAGTTGGAAGCAACAGAGGAGGAGAAGGACCTTGGAGTATTGGTTGATCGCAGGATGACTATGAGCCACGAATGTGATATGGTTGTTAAAAAAGCTAATGCGGTTTTAGGATGCATCAGGCGAGGTATTTCCAGCAAAGATAGGGAGGTTTTAGTACCGTTATATAAGGCACTGGTGAGACCTCACCTGGAATACTGTGTGCAGTTCTGGTTTCCCATGTTTAAGAAGGATGAATTCAAACTGGAACAGGTTCAGAGACGGGCTACTAGGATGATTCGAGGAATGGAAAACCTGTCATATGAAAGGAGACTCAAAGAGCTTGGCTTGTTTAGTCTAGCCAAAAGAAGGCTGAGGGGGGGATATGCTTCCTCTTTATAAATATATCAGAGGGATTAATATTAGGGAGGGAGAGGAATTATTTAAGCTTAGTAGACACAAGAACAAATGGGTATAAACTGGACACTAGGAAGTTTAGACTTGAAATTAGACGAAGGTTTCTAACTATTAGAGGAGTGAAGTTCTGGAACAGCCTTCCAAGGGGAGTAGTGGGGGCAAAAGACATATCTGGCTTTAAGACTAAGCTTGATAAGTTTATGGAAGGGATGGTATGATGGGATAGCTTAATTTTGGCAATTGGTCTTTGATTATCAGCAGATAAGTATGCCCAGTGGTCTGTGATGGGATGTTGGATGGGATGGGATCTGAGTTACTGCAGAGAATTCTTTCCTGAGTGCTGGCTGGTGAGTCTTGCCCATATGCTCAGGGTTTAGCTGATTGCCATATTTGGGGTAGAGAAGGAATTTTCCTCCAGGGCAGATTGGCAGAGGCCCTGGAGGTTTTTCGCCTTCCTCTGCAGCGTGGGGCATAGGTCACTTGCTGGTGGATTCTCTGCAGCTTGAGGTCTTCAAACCACAATCTGAAGACTTCAATAACTCGGACATAGGTTAGGGGTTTGTTATAGAAGTGGATGGGTGGGGTTCTGTGGCCTGCTTTGTGCAGGAGGTCAGACTAGATGACCATATTGATCCCTTCTGACCATAAAGTCTATGAGTCTATGAGTATACAACAATATGCATGTTGTTGCTGTTCTATTTGCTGATGTGTCATATGCTTAGAAAGATTTATGTGAAACAGGTATGCCTCTTTGTGGCGAGGTCTGTGAATTAGCTCGTGCCCCATCTGATGCCCCCTTCTGTTGGTTACGCTCACTGAGTCTGTGACCCTTCTCTCTCTCTGTGACATGGGGTGCACTCTCTTTGTTACTTGGCCTTCTGGTCAGGTCACTATATAGTTGCACTCCCCCTCCTTCTGGGATAACAAAGGTCCCACCAGACAAGCTGTCCATATGCCATGTCAGGCAGTCTTCTGTTCCAAATCCAAATCCTGTACCATTGCCCAGGGACCCTGTAACTGGCAGCCAAGATCTACCCAATCCCACTCCTTCCTGCTATTTCCCTGGGCTTCCTCCACTTAACTTCTATAGATTGACCCTTCTTTCAGACCTAGAAACCCAGGGTTTATTTTCCACCCTGGGTGTTCTCCTCACCACCTCTCTGTTCCCAGAGAGTGACTGCAGACTCCCTCCCTGCAACCCATTTTTGCTCTAAACTCCCTGACTTTATACTAACCAGTCTACTCTTGCCTTGCTGGGCTTCATGATCAGTGAAGCCTGCCTCTCCCTCCATAGGCAGCCAGGTTTCATAAGTGCCTCTCAGGCCCAGATTAACCCCTTCACCCCCCATCACAGTTTCCAATAAAGAAAGGGCATTTTGTGGGACAAATAAGCCCATTTCTTTGCTCTGCTTTCCTTTCATTTTCTTATTCTTCATACTTTACATACTGATTGCAGTGGCATGGTGATGGGACAAGATTTAATTTGGTTCCAGTTGCTCTTTTTGAAGGTTAATTTATTTGATTAGCAAACACCTTTTTTGAGTTCTGCGCAAGTTTGATTTTCTTAGTGGTATTTTTATTGGACCCACAGGTACTAAGTGTGATGTCCAGTCCCTTTAAATGTTTGAGCACTATCCCCCTCCCCAGTGGAAAGCCTCATTTTCCTGTTGTTTTCAGTCTTGCTGCCAGAAAGGTACCATGACAGCAGAAAGCTTTGTTTCTATCAGCTCCCTCTGTCCATCCATTTCCTTCTCTATGGGTAGAAATACAATACCAAGTCTGGAGGTATTTCAAGCCCATCTGGTCTTTCATTGTCTTTTACAGTAACTACCAACAATAACTAAAGTAACTACCAACTGTTGATAAGCAAAACTAATGGGACAGTTGCAGGCCTATTAACTTCATTTTGTACAAACGTATAACACACATACAACACATCACTCCAGCACTGGAACAACAGACTTTGCTTCTATGTTCAATCACAAGGCGCTCATTTTTCAATTAATGGAAACTGTGCAAAACTTTCCAACAGCCATAAGAACCATTGTATTTTCTCTCTCTCTCCTTGAAGACATGAATGGCATTGCTCTCAGCACAACTCATACAATGAAATGAAATCTGTGTTAAAGACTCATCATTTTGAATTCCTCAGCTGAGACTTCTCACGTTCCAATCTCCCAGTGGGAAGACTCCTTTATCATTTGAGAAATGTAGTCACAGCCCCAAATTCACTCATCTGGGACTGCTTTGTGGTGACCCTATTGCTTGTTGGTTCTTGAAAAAGAGCAACAGCAGAAAGTGGGCTTCAGAAAAGGCAGTAGATCCCCTCCCAGCACCTAACACTGGCGTGAGCTGTGTAGATTTGGGGAGGGATGCAGTGGAGCAGTGCGGACTAGTTCCAAGAACTATTTTGCCAGTGCAGGGTAGGATGGCTTGTAGCAGAGGGAGATCATGTGCACAAATCATATTCCTAACAAATTAGGGACCTGACTAGACCCCTATGGAATCATGGTGCACTAGCTGGACTTCTCTTCTGCTGCTCTCTTTAGTACTCTATCACGCTGCTCTGTGAGTCCAGCAGGGAAGGGTGTGGAGAAAAAGGTCTCTTCTCCCAGGCTACCTGTGCAAAACAGGACAGAATTTCTCTGCAGAACATTTCAAGATGGCAATTCTCTGTGTAACACACAACACCATGTCCTCCTCTTGTGCATGTGCAGCAGTTAACACAGTGGGCCACTGAATCCTACTGAAATAGAAATATTAAATAATAATACCACTCAGCTGGAGCTCAGTGGCAAAAGTCACATTGACCTCAGTGGCTGCAGAATTAGATCATTAAAGATATTTATCTTGCCTGACAATTTTAAGTAGCTGTGGCTTGGCTTAGTGTCCTTCTACAGGTTATGATCAAGTCACGCTGAAGACTGAAATTTTACCATTGTGATACCATCATGGACTGATCCAAAGCCCATGGAAAGACTCACATTGACTTCAGTGGTCTCTAGACAAGGCCCGAGTAGCCTTCTTGGCCAATATTTACAATAGTGCTATTAAAAAGCTACAGTATTTCAGCTTGTTATCCAAGAGTGGGGAAGAATAACATTTTTATTAGGAAAATGGCACAATAAATTAATGTTCTTAGGAGACAAGGTTGCTTGTGCTACATACACAGAAAAGTGAAAAAAAAACATTCTCTGTTTTACTGATATTTTGTCATTAGTAATCTTTCCAAATAGCCTATTAAACCCTATAGGCACTTAAATAAAAATGGTTGGGTTTGCAAAGGCGCGGAAAGCAGATGCAACTCCCTACAGATTTCAGAGAGAGTTGGCAGTACTCAACATTTCTGCAAACCAGGCCACATTAGTTTAGATGTTGAAATATGAGTGTAAGGATCTAAAAATATATTCACTTATTTTTGAAATTTTTTCCCTAAATTTATATCTGGCTTCATTGCAGGACTTGAACTAGCATATCATCTTAAACACAGCTACCTGTGAAGTCACCATGTTTGATGTCCTCATTATTCAGCACAGCTGCCACTCTTTGAACAAGGTCCCCAGTCTGTCCATAGAAAGCGATGATAAATTGAAGACACCAGCAAGAAAGCAATGTTTAACTGGACTGTGGCACTGCTTTCCAAGGCACAAGTCAGATTAAGCTTTGGTTTACACCAGCTTCAGTTGTTGTAAACTCATGCATAGAGCCCTGGCAGTAGGAAGGTTCAAAGCAGCCCGAACTACCAGCCTTGACTGGAAGATGTACAGAGGGCCAAGCACAGTCAAGACAGAGGGAGGCACTGGCTAAGAAGGGAGCATTGCCACCGTTGGCAGGGGATTTACTGATTCATGGTATTCCTTCAGCAGTCTCTACTAGCAGAGCTGCTACGGCACCCCTGCCATAACTTAAAGCTGCTCCCCCATGGTGGAAAACAGAAACGCTATCACCACTTGCCCTCTCATGGTATAAATCTCACCTGGGCACATGGAGCCAGTCTAGTGCAGGGAGGTGTAATTTACATTTTGTTTACCAATGTTGGTGAATTTGGCAAAGCGTGTTTTTAAGTGTCTTTTCTATTCTAGTGGAAAATAGTAGTCAAAGAAGTACTACTTATTTCCTATCCATTCCAGGTGCATGGCCTCCTTGTGCTTACTAGTCTTGTGATGTCACAAAGAGGTTTTCCATAGCTTAGCACTTGTCATCGCTCACCTCATTTCACATCATCCTACATTCTTCTAACATAAATTACAAGCTGTCACCATACAAACAACTCTTTACAACCTAGCACATTCTGCAGGGGAATAATTGCATCAGAACCAGTGGGCTCTGTCTTTAAATTTGGAAACATCCTTTTTTGCTATTAATAGAGCCCCTACTTATCTTCTGAAAGCGCATGAGGTACACAATTATTATTTTTGTATGGTTGTAAATTACTTTCTCCATATGTCAACTCTACCATCAAACATTATGAATAACTACAATTACAAACTGTATGTAAAAGCAGCAAAGAATCCTGTGGCACCTTATAGACTAACAGACATTTTGGAGCATGAGCTTTCGTGGGTGAATACTCACTTCGTCAGATGCAAATTGTATGTATTTTCATGTGACTATTGTGACAGCTTTCTGGGGCTGCTGAGTCAAGAGAAAAGCAGGACAGTTTTCGTTAACTCTTTTGGCAGGTAGAGTAGACCCATCCTGCAGGGCTAGGGTGATCATTTAACAAAAGCCATTCTTCTTTCCAACGTCCTGTTCCTTTCTCAAATACTCATTTGATGTATGGTATCTGCTTCAGTGTGTGTCCATAGAGATGCTCCTGGAACTGTGGTCTGGACCTCATAGTCCTCAAGGTTTACGATATGCCATGGCCACAACTGAACTTTTGCTTAAAGAAGTCAGGCTGTGGGCTATTTTGCATTCCATCACTTCTGTTTCAGTCTTTATCTATATTTCTTCTTTCACATTTGAAACAACACAATCTGAACTCCTTGAAATATGAATGCTTATATGCCATATTTTACAACACATGCAAAGAAGTCATCATGCTGTGCTTCTCATCATTGTGTGAATTATTAATAGGCATGGAGATATCCATCATAACTCTCCAACCAGCTATTCCCATGCACTGTAGTCAGCACTCCATTCTGTAATGGCTTTGTCCAAACAAGGACTTAGGGAGTACTTGCACAACGTAGGAGAGCTTGAGAACGAGGGACAACTACAGAATTGCTGTGTCCAATACACACTCAACGTTTATTATTTCTGGGTGCAGTCCTGCAAGTAACCTTGTTATTTGTGGAAAATGAACTCAAAAGGGAAGGGAACACCTCTGAAGCTAATTTGCTTACATATTGAAATTGAATATTCATGGAATATGTTTTGTAGTATTTGCTTAGTGTGATGGGGCAAGGCCAGATGGCTACAGTAAAGTACTGAGGAACAGGTATGTTAGCCCCAGGCTAAACAAATCCCTAGTACTGTAGTAACCAAATGGCAGTTGCTCCAGATTAATCAAGGCACCTGGGGCCAATTAAGATCTTTCTAGAAGGCAGTGGAGATAGCTACTTTGATTAGAACACCTGCAGCCAATCAAGGCAGGCTAATCAGGGCACCTGGGTTTAAAAAGGAGCTCACTCCAGTCAGGCAGGGAGGAGCCAGAGGAGAGGAAGCACATGTGAGGAGCTGGGAGCCAGAGGCACAAGGAGCTGAGACTGAGAGGGTGTGCTGCTGGAGGATTGAGGAGTTACATTGCTCTACAGCCAAAATGCTTCTGAAATAAATGCAGTCCAACTTTACTAATTCTGGGTCACTGAGAATGAAAATGATGCTTAAAATTGTTGATTGGCTCTAGTTTTCAAGCTATGCTATTGGGTCAGTATATACAACCCTTGACTTGGGAATGGTGGAGGATAAGTGAGTTATAAAGGGAAGGGATCTCAATTTAAACCAGAAATGACTAAAATACATCTTTGACTGGATCTATGAATAAATCTATGACTGGGTTTGGACAGTACTTGCTTTTTAGGCAAAACAATGAATGATGCAATCTGAAACTGGTATTGCATCATACATGATATGAATTGCATCATGTTCTTCCTAGAAGTCATGGATGATGCAATCATAACGAAGCTTACATCACTCTGCTGAACAAATTGCCCTATATCAGCTCTAGAAATCATACAGTGTCGTGCTCTCTTATTTGTCAGTGTTTGATTTTGCAAATGGACACATTTCTGTTTAGCCAAAGTGAGCAGAGAAGCCTCGTACTTGTGTGAACAGTGCAGATAACTTCTGCTATGTTTGTGGTGAAGTGACTTTTGCATCACAAAAGCGCAGTCTAACCACTATGGTTAAGAAAGCCTACCACCTTTATTTTGGCTGCAAAATGGGAGATCAGGACAAGAGGTGGGCCCCACATATATGCTGCAACACTTGTGCAACAAATCTTGGCCAGTGGTTGAACAGGAAAAGGAAATCTATGTCTTTTGCAGTGCCAATGATTTGGAGAGAGTCAACAGATCGTACCAGCAATTGTTACTTCTGCATGGTGCCTCCAGCTGGGAAAGGTGTGTCAAAGAAGAAAAAGTGGACTGTGCATTATCCAAACATTCCATCAGCTATACGCCCAGTACCCCATGGAGAAGGACTGCTGGTTCCTGATGCACCAGAATCATTCTCACTTGAGTCAGATGAGGAAGAGGAAGAGGATGAAACTTCTGGTCCTGAACCATCAATGTCACAGGACCCACATTTTCCTCCATCCTCCTCCTCTGAACCACACCTCATAACACAAGGTGAACTGAATGACCTTGTCAGGGATTTGGAACTACCCAAGAGTAAGGCAGAGCTGTTGGGCTCCAGACTACAGCAGTGGAATCTCCTGGCAGGTGATGTTAGGGTTTCCATGTTCTGTGACCGTCAAAAGGATCTTGTCCCATTCTTCTTCATGGAAGGTGATCTTGTAGCCTGCAACAACATCGATGGTATGATGGCAGCCCTCAACATCGTTCACGATCCAGATGAGTGGAGACTGTTCATTGCTTCATCGAAGACGAATCTTAAAGCTGTTTTGCTGCATAATCACAATGTTTTGCCATCAATTCCAGTTGGTCATGCAGTCCATATGAAGGAAACCTATGACAGCATGAAACAACTTTTGAGGTGCATAAACTATGACCAACATCAGTGGCAGCTTTGTGGCGATTTGAAGGTTGTTGCTCTCTTGCTTGGTCTGCAGACTGGATACACAAAGTACTGCTGTTTTCTCTGTGAATGGGATAGTCGTGCAAGAGATTCCCACTACATCAAGAAAGATTGGCCACTCCGACAGTCATTGGAGCCTGGGAGGAAAAGTGTTCAGCATCCACCACTTGTTGAATCAAGGAAGATTTTGTTACCACCGTTACACATCAAGCTGGGCCTGATGAAGAACTTTGTCAAGGTCATTGACAAAACACAAGCAGCTTTCAAGTACCTCTGTGGAAAATGTCCAAGGTTAAGTGAAGCTAAGATAAAGGAAGGTGTCTTTGTTGGTCCTCAGATTCATGAACTTCTTTGAGATGATGCATTTGACCATGCACTGCGTGGCAAGGAAAAGACGGTGTGGAAAGCCTACCAGTTAGTGGCAATAAATTTTCTCGGAAACAACAAGGCAGACAACTACAGGTTGTTGGTGGAAAACCTCCTCAAGGCATACAAAAGCCTTGGTTGCAACATGTCACTAAAGAAACATTTTTTGCACTCTCATCTAGATTTTTTTCCACTGAACTGCGGAGCAGTGAGCGACGAGCAAGGCGAGCGATTTCACCAGGACATTGCAACAATGGAGAAACGCTATCAGGGCAAATGGAGCCCATCAATGCTTGCAGACTATTGCTGGACAGTGACAAGAGATGCTCCATTTAATGAATACAAAAGACAAGCCAAGAAGCGCCGAGTAGACACTGAATAGGACTAAACTATGTACATAATAGTTTTTTGCCTTTTGTTTCATAATAAATTTTATTTATATAACCCTTTTGCTGATTTTTAAAGTGTTATATAAACAGGACAGGTGAAATATTATCATGTAAAGCAACCATAAACACATGAAAAGACCTAGGTTTACAATTTATGATTAAAACTCTACTATCTATACCATATACATAGACATAAAATGTAAAAATTTAAATATCTTAGAAAGATTGGCCAATTAGTTATTTTAATTGTCATATTTGAATTCATCACATCAAAATACATAATAAATATCACATTTTATCTCTGAAGCAGATGACTTCTCAAAAATTGTAGACCAGTGTTATCAGACAATCAAGCATTATCAGACAGCAGGAGGAAGGTCCTATGGTGAGGATAAAGAAGGTGTTTGGAGGAGGCCATGAGGAAGTAGCCCAGGGAGTTGTAGCTGCCATGCAGCTGTTACAGGAGGCTCTATAGACAGCTGCAATCCACAGGGCCCTGGGCTGGAACCCGGAGTAGAGGGCGGGCCCGGGTTTCCCCGAAACCTCGCAACTCCTGATCAGACACAGGAGGAGTTGACCCAGACTGTGGGTTCCAGCGGAGGGGAAGATCACTGAGGTGAGCAAAATCCGCCAATAAGTGCAGGACCCTCCAAGGTAGAGGAGGAACTTTGTCACATTAGCTATAGATGTCATATCCTTTTGTCACAAGGGAGATTCATGACTGAGCTATCACACTGCATTGTATACTACAGCATTGTTTATTCTGACCTTCTCTCTCATGCTGCTCACGTGAAAAAAGGTCTGGAAGGCATTTGCTGAATCAGTGAAAACATTCTTTCCAGACTGAGGCTATCTCTGGCATTTTACCCTATGGCACCAGTTACAAGTTAGGTAAGGTGGCAGTGTCTGAAGCTAATTAATATTGAGCTTCCTGGGTTTTAGGTAAAGTTGCAGGGGGAAGTGACCATGCAGTACACATGTCCTCAGCTGTTTTCATCGTTGTATTTTACTAGTGTCCTCTCCTTAGAAGTGGTGTTTTCCAGAATGTGATGTCCAAATCAGTAACACATATCTTCCTCCTCCTTTCCACTTCTGATCCACAGATTCCAGCAGTCAAACTCTGCACCACCTTATACCCTTTAAAGCCCAGCTGATGTCAATCGGGATGCATGACGTGTCAGTCAGCACAGATTTTGGCCTTGTGTCCAAGCCCCACCTCTTAAAGTTGCAAAAATACCCTCTCAAGAACATCCATCGGCACATGGACATCAATTACAATTATATAACACCTTAACTAAGTGTGCATAAAAAAGTATCTAAATCCCTGCCATAGTTAACTTAACCATACATTACGTATATAATTCCTAACAATCATACGCTGAGAGTACAGGTGGGCCCTGCACCATGCTCTAATGGTCCACAAACTCAGTCTCTTTCAGACCAATGTGGGAAGCAAATTCCAAAGTTGAGGGCCCTATACTGAGCCACCAGCCATTCATATCTAGGGACCATAGAAACAACACTCCAGATGACTTATCTGCTGAGACAGCATTTAGGAGGAAAGCCAGTCATGCAGGTAACCAGGTGCTAAAAACCAAACAGGTCTTTATAGATTTATGTCCTCTCCCTGACTGTTACTCCTTTAGTCATCTGATCTGATCACCAAACTAGATGTTCAGTATCTCCCACTGTCTTCCTCCTTCCTATCTCCTCCCTCAGCCAGCATATCTTAGATATAGCCAGTCTTGTCCTTTATATTAGCGCTCTTAGGCTGTTCTCACATCTTCCATGTGTGACGGAGTTACAAATGAATTGCATTTCCTCTCCTAGGTGAGTTTCTACTTCTGAGGTGCAAGGCTAGGTACAGTTTCTGATCAGAGGAGCACTGTGTGCTTAGTTACCTAGAGGGAGAAATCAGCAGTCAAGAATCTTCTCCAAAACTTTCAAACCAAAAACAATTGCTTATATATGGTTTATTTAGTGTTAACCCAACTTTTGCTGTGTGCATTAAATACAGTCCACACCTTCTGAAATTACACACACATACACAAAACGATGATGTGTTTTTTTTGGAGACGACTGTCTGAGGGAATATTAAGAAAAATATGAAAAAATCTATGATTTAAAAAATTGATATAGCATCTGGCAGAGAAGATATTGCTCTTGTTTCTTTCTTCTTTGACATGTTTAGTGTCATTTTGCTTTTTATTGCTACATTGCAGCTGAATATTTCATCAAATAATAAAGAGAACTCTGAATTCCACGTTTTCTTAACCAGTACCTTATTAAAAGTTGCATCAAGTAAATCAGCACAAAAGTGACTGTATAGTCTGGTCAGTGTTCTCTCTCTGCACAGGAAGTTTTCAGTTTTTGTATCATTTATCATGGATTGCAGTGACTCCATCAAATAAATATACCCCCTAATACAAAGAATACAGCACTGTATATAAAGTGTGTGTGTGTTTATCTGATGTGACTTTTAATGACACTGTTTAAAAAAAACCCAAACCCAACACATTGGAACAGAAAGATTCCTTTTTCATCTGATGAAATGTTCCCAGACAAGCACACCAAACTCAGAAGTCCCCAAGGGAATAAAAAACACACAAGAACTATTTCAACTCCCCAAACCCTATTTGAAATTTTAAACCTTTTAAAATAAATTTCTATCATTTTTCCTTTAAAGGCCCCCTCAGCAGAAAGCCAGCTAGCTGGAAATATGGGACAGAAAAAAATCCTCACATCTGCTGCTCCTGCAGCAAATCTGTGTAGGTACTTATATGGCCCTCAACATCATAGTGTCTGAGTGCCTTCCAAGTGTTTAAAAATAGAGATAACAATAACTGTCTCTGTCTCTCTCTTTTTTCCAGACTGCAGGAGCAATAGCTTGATTAGTTTATACAGATTTTTGTGTTTGTTTCCTTATGCTTGTGTGTATGGTTGTATTTGGAAGAGATCTAAAATGGAGCACAGAGGAGCAGATAAGTCCACATTTTCAAAAAAATTAGTCACACTTTTGGGAGCTCAATACCAAAGGCATGCATGCAAGTTGGAGATTTGAATGCATACATACCTATGTGAATGTGACTCTGTAAATGCTTACTGGCCATTGTATGCCTGCAAGTCAGGCACACGCAAAAGTTCAAGTCCGTTTCTGAAAAATGAGGGTCAGAGGGAGCACTTTTCATGGGAAATCCGGGCTCAGGTCCCTGCACCATTGTTACGGAGTGAGAAAATCAGAACTGCAGTGGCTCTACAGCGCACAGGTGGGAGGCAACCTATAGAAAGATAAAAGATAGCTTCATTAATTATTATTACTTATGACTGTACTGTGAAAGTGTCTAGTGCAACTGAGCCTCATTGTGCTAGATAGTGTACCTACCTACACAGAGTAAAAGAGTCTCTGCAACCCCTTTCCCCAAATAGAGAAGACAGGCAAAGGATAGGTGGAGAAACAGAGGTCAAGTCACTTGCCCAAAGTCACACAGCAGGTCAGCATAGAGCCAAGAAAAGAATCCAGGTCACCCGACTTCCAGTTGAGTGCCTTAGCCATTAGACCTCACTGCTTCTCAAGTACTGTCTTTTCTCACACACCCTTGTATTTCAGAAATTAGAGCAGAAAGTGCCTCTCTCTCAATCTCTCCTCTGTCACACTCTGGTTTTGCATTGTGCTCTTTGCCTCAGCTTTCCCCACTAATTCATGGTGACTGAATCTGTTCTGGGTAAGAGTCTGTCTTGGTTCTTTTGTACTTTTAATTATGTCAGTCACTTAGGCCCAGATTGTAAAGGTATTTGGGCATTGTTAGTCACACCACTGCAGTGCCTAACTGACTTAGGAACCTAAGTCCCATTGCCTTTCAGTAAGACTTAGACACGTAAGCGCCTAAATCATGTTGAAAATGAGACTTAGACTGCTGAATAAGTTGGGCATTGCAATATTAAAAATCTGGGTCTTAGAGCCCAGAATGGGAATTTTTTTATAGCAGTTATACATTGAAATAAAGGAAACTTTGGACGTCATCAGTTTTTTGCTGCTTAGCTCACTCAGAAATGTGTTTAAGTGCCTGTCAAATATTAGTGAGTAAGGGCGTAACTGAAATTATGCCCTTGACAAGTACCATATTTCTTTTTGAAGTCAGCTTATAATTATCATTGTGCTGCTTCACCACATACCAGAAGCAATGAGACCGCTTCCTGTGATTGGCACATACCTGACACCTACTGACTTGCTCCTTTCAAATGACAGAGATAACATTTAAAAACTTTGCTACCACACACACTGTTGAGATTCTGTCTTGCTGCTGACATGGGAGTATGAGCCAACTTCATCCATAGTACAAACCCAGTGAAGTCAATGGCATTCCATTAGAGATGAATTTGGCCCAGTATCTTTAGGGACTCTATGGGAGTTTATATGCAGAATCAGGGGCAGATTCATAGCTGGTGTAAATCAACCTAGTTCCATTGAAGTCAATGGAGTTAAAAGAAAGAAAAGTCTGATAAAAGTGGAGTAGCCCAGCAATTTACTTTCTAATGTAGTGGAAGTGAAAAATGAGGAAGGAAAGAAATCAGTACACAACACTAGTTACCAGTACATTCTAAAACAGTAACATCACTTTTATTTTGACTACCTGAACTAATTCATAGAACTACTCTTTCCCCACAGAAGACTTGTTTTTGGAAATGAAAAATGCCTCCCCATTTTTATAGTTCTTCTGTTAATAATTTGATAATCTATTAATCATCTTCCAAAGGTTTTTATGATTCTAATATATTACATATTGCTGGCATAATGCATTTAGCCTGATGCTCTACAATCACTATGTAATTTGGTATAATTGGAAGTCCCTGCTCAAGAGAGTGCCGGCATTTCAAATGGCATAAGTGTGACAGGTTAGAATTGAAATTAAGGCTATTTCCAGTTGGACTGGTGTCCTGGACAGAGAAAAGATTTAGTGTTCCGATCCACTGTAAGTTGGGTCCCATCTTCTATTATTCCCTCTTGACTCAGTGACCCTCCAGCTACTTACCTGTGGGTTTTTTTAATTTTCTCTCTCCTCCTCTCAGTCATTGAGTAATCATGTTTAGTTCCAGATCTACCCCCAAATCCTTCCCAGTGTTTATCATCTTGCTTTAGAGGAGGTACTGGAGTAACTAGCACAAAAGATACTAAGTTTGCATATGAGTCCAAAGCCAATAGTTGCACTCAGCTAAGTGGAAAACTGCATATTTCCAGCTACTGACTTAAGTTCAGAGGGCAGCTCAGCTTGTGTTTAGCACCCCTTTTTGTTAATCCCAAATTGCGCTACATGGGAAACAGAGAAGCCTTAGTGAGGCTGCTACAGCCCTTGCCCTGGTGCAGGTGGGCAAAGCCTTGGCTGCATCACCCCCCTCACCACGCTGGCAAGCACAGCTACTCAGAGTCACTAGCTGCCTTCTGGTCTGATCCAGGGGCAGGGCAACCATGGATTGTCCTTTGCTCAGTGCTCATGGCAAAACCATGACTGAGTCCATTACAATGCATGCGAATCCTTGTATACAAAAGTAGAAAAAGGCGAACTAAAGGGCTGTGACTTAAGCTATAATGTAGGAGAACAGAAGGCTGCCAAAAGGAGTAGGCTGGAAGGTGCTGGGAGTATGTGTGTGTGGTTGAAGGAGAATGGGCAAGCACATGCTGGAAGACATCATGCCAAGGGATTGCTGCCAGTGGTTGGCGGATTCACAGGCTTAGAGAGCCAGCCGGCTGGTCAGGGTGAGCTTGAGCCCCATGTATTGCTGCAGCTGAAGGACTGAAGTGGGACAGAGAAGGTAGTTAGAAGATGGCATCACCATGGCAGTGAGAAGAGTGGCTTTCCTCAATGGATGTGGCACCTTACACAGTGGCCTACCCATAATATTGCCTCTCACATGCAGTGGGAAGTTTGTACAGGAAAAATTTGTTCCCATACTATGTTGGTCTCTGTCCAATATATTTATTTCTTTGTTTTCATAAGCACTAAATAACCCACCATCACCACCCCAGTACTATTATTATTGTTGTTGTTAATTTAACAAAGTAAGCTTACTATTTCTGGCCCTGATCCTGCACATACACAATGCACACGAATAACTTTCCACATGCGAATAATTCCACTGAACTCAATGGGTCCACTTGTGTGTAAACGTTTGCAGGACTGGGGCCGGTGCTCAACACGATGCAATACAAAAAGGTTCTGAGTCTATTAGCTTTTGTACATTATTTCCAATTTTATTTCACTTGTGTCAGAGTTTAGAGCAATGGGGTTGGAGTAGGAAGGACTGTAGAAACAACATGGTTTTGAAGTAGAATTTTCAAAAGAGAAGGAAACTTGACTACCTACAGAGTCAGGGAGGACACTGCAGGTGTAAGAGGCACCATGAGAGAGGGAACAGAGCTGCTTGTGTGAGGAGATAGCTGGCATACTAAAGTGTGGAACTGGCAGATCCGAACTTCCAGCAATTGTGTGCAATGATACTAATATTATTTAATAGTAATAATTAACAATAAATTAGATTCTTGAGTTCTGTTTCTGCACTTTGAATTCCATCAGTGTTATATTTGTCTTAATAATCCATATGGTCCCATAGATTACTGATCCGCTCTGCATATGGAAACTGTTAATTCTTGATTAGTTATTAGTGAAACAACTGATACTTCTCAGTAGACACTTGAGAAAACCTTTTATTAGTAACACAGTAAATATGGGGCAATATAAATAAATAGCCATGTTTGAATTTCAAGCATATTAAAAGCTGGGCTAGTATCCAGGGACACAATGTGTTTATACATGATTTTGGAATTTATTCCTTATCTATTCTAGTCAGTCCAAAAGCAATTAAGGTTCTAATCTAAATTAAAGATCTCAAATTGCTATTCATGGTAGAGTGTTAGCCTTTATAATCACAAATGGACAATTTCTTCCAAATAGTTTCTACTTTCACAAATCTCTCCCTAGCCCTCATATTTGAGACTGTACTGGAACAAGTGCATCTCTTTCTCACACAAAATCTAAGTCAGAGACTCTTTCACCAGCACATCTTCAGTTATACTGTACATTAATGGTGCGTTAACTTCCTAAGCATCATGACCTTTGTCTTTTGTAGTTTAAAGCTCAGGCTAGCTTTGCTTTGTTACAATAGTTCTTGATGGGATTTCTCTGAGTAAAGATCATCATTGCTCCTGTACAGTAACTCCTCACTTAATGTTGTAGTTATGTTCCTAAAACATGTGACTTTAAGTGAAATGATGTTAAGTGAATCCAATTTCCCTATAAGAATTAAAGTAAATGGTGGGGGGGTAGGTTCCAGGGCAGCTTCCCCTACTCTGCAAGCACCAGGGGCAGAGGGCTTGACCCTCAGCCCGCCCTCTCCATCCCTTCCCCCAAGCCCTCACCCTTGACCTGCCTCTTCTCCCCCCCGTCCTCCTTCCCCTTTACTTCCCATGCTGCGTCCTTGCTCCTACCCCTCCTTCTCTTCCTTTCTAAATGTCGTAAGCTAGCTGATTGCCGCATTCAGGAGGCAGGGGAGGGAGAGGGATCCTGCGCGCTGAGTCCTTGCTCCTCCCCTCTCCCTCATACCTCCAAAACACTGCAAGCCAGCTGATTGCCTCTGGCGGGGGGGGAGGGGGATGCCCGCCAAGTCCTCGCGCCTTCCCCCTGCCCAGGGCAATCAGCTGGCTTGCAGCGTTCGGGAGGCAGGGGAGGGAGGGGAAGCCTCACTCCTCCCCCCTCCTCCTGCCTCCAAAATGCGCAAGCCAGGCAGGAGATGGGGAGAGGAGGGGAAAGGTGCTGATCTGCAGGGGTCTGCCAGCAGGCGGGAGATGCTTCGGGGGGGGGGGGGGTATAAGGAGGCTGCCAGCTGTGGAGAAAGCAGCCAAACAACGTAAGAGTGGAGCATTACACAATTTTAAATGAGTATGTTCCCTCATTGATCAGCAACATAACAATGGAATAACATTAAGCCCGATGATTTTAAGTGAAGAGTCACTGTACTTAGGAAATATTTTCTACAAAGAAGCTGTGATTCACTGTATATTCAAACCATATTAATTCATTATAATCTTATCTTGGTAGGCACAAAATAATTTCATTTTTATAAGAGTAATTGTACGCTGATATTTTACTTGCAAGTTTTTTCACACTGTGCTGTAATTTACACATATCAGTATTTCATTTAGTTGTTATAAATATTTACATGGCACTGTAGTATCTGCATATGCTGTGTGTGGCTTGGTTAAAAGCAAAAACCATTCTTCTATGTATAATATGAGAAGCTACTACTCCTTGACCCAGCTCAGCAACAAAATTTTCAATTGGAAGACACTGCCACTAGTCCAAACAACAGAGGAAATGGAACTAGTACTTATCAATAAGCCCAGAGAAAGGGGTGTGGCTTATAATGCTTTGTGAAGGTGATCAGGTGGAACTTGGGGAATCTCTGACAGTGACAAATACAAGGCGGCTGTAAGCCACCTTTGCTATCTTTTGATCCTGGGCTAATTTCTATTGGATGGACTCCCAATACAAATCTGAACAGTCAGAAAAATAAGCTAACTTACTCTGGCTGCTTATGTCCCCAAGGTTCCATTGTAGCAGCCAAGAATGGCCAGATCCCAATGTCCTGGCCGCACCTGTTTTCCTTGAACACACCCCTGGTGCCTGTGACAGGCAGAGAGTGTGGAGTAGGAGCTGCAGGAGGAATCACATGTGACTGGGGAAGCCCACTTTAGGGCTACCTCAGCTGGAACATACTGGAAGGCCAGGGCTTCTGCCTCCAGTTTCCTTCAGCTTTTTTTTTTTTTTTTTTAACCATTAGCTTAAACATTCCATATAAGCACAGGATATGTGGCAGGTCAGAAATCGGGAGATGATCTCTGAGCTAGGTGGAGTCCAGGTCATTCTGGGTTTTGAGGTAGCCAGGATCAGCCAAAAGACTACTTACTAGTAGCTACTGCACAACACTGGAGTCATATACATTCACCAGGCTACTCTGCTTAGAAAGCAGGCAGGTATTTTTTGCGAGCTGAAATTTCTGGGATACTTTTGCAGTTAGTCTACCAGTAACAAAAGCACGGAGGGCCATAGCTGCCTCAGAGAGGAAAGGTGAGTCTCCTGCCCCGCAGAAGATGGAAACAGGTGTTTCTGGCCTCAGTGTGACCCTAAGAGCATTCTAGTGGCAGAGGCCAAGAAGGCGCTCACTGACACCAGATATCAGAGTAGTAGCCCTGTTAGTCTGTATCCGCAAAAATAACAGGAGTACTTGTGGCACTTTGGGGACTAACAAATTTATTGTAGCATAAGCTTTTGTGAGCTACATCAGGTAGTGAGTTTCAGCTGGCAAGACCAATTCAGTGTGTACCTGGGCTGCTTCTGGGGCTCTACTACCTAATCCAGCTGGGGTGATTTCAGCTTTAATTGGTGGGTAGGGAGTCCTGAATCAGAGTCCCTTTGAGTGGGCTGCCGCTTTCTCTGTGGCTTCAACCTAAGTTGTCTAGTTCTGCCACTGCTCCACATCATCTATCCCCTCAAAGATACTGCCACTGCTCTGAGCCACCTATCACTTAGAAACTACTGTCAGTGCCACTGTGCACTGGACATCACCTCGGAGCTGCCACCAGTCTGCAGCAGTGGTGCCAGAGTTTCTGGCACCCTAGGCAGAATTTGGGGACGGCATTTTGTGCTCTCCCCACGGGGCGTGCGGGAGCTTCCGGTTCCACTCCCATTGTGCCGCCGAAGGACCCTCCGCCAAAATGCCACAGGTGACAGCAGCAATCATTGAGTTGCTCTATTGCCTGCCGCTGTTTTCTGCGGCACGTCTGCAGAACGTCCTTCTTCGGCGGCGCGACGGGAGCGGAACTGGAAGCTCCCGTAAGCCCTGTGGAGAGCTCACAAAATGCCGCCCCCCGAATCCTGGCACTCTAGGCGACCACCTAGGGTCGCCTAATGGAAGCACCGGCCCTGCCAGTTTGCAGTGTCCACTGTTTAACAATCCCAGCCGAGTTCTCAGATTGGGATCAGCGGTGTCTAAGACCATTAATAAAGTGCTTAGCAGCTGGGAGGCAGCTTCAGCAGAAACCAAGAACATTTTCTCTTTTTCATGCTCCCTTATTCAGTGTGGCTTTATCCTCCTCTGGTGGTGATCCAAGTAGAGGATGACAACCTACTATTGCTTTCAGTCACTCTGTGACCTTAAATGACAGAGGTCAGGGTGGTGGAGCCAAATGTTCCAACTTTACTTATGATCTGGATGGATGTCAAAATGGTTCCACATGATAGAATTTCTGTTTGATTTAAAAAAAAACCCCTAGGAAATAGCTCACGTGTGCACATACACACAAATTTTGTTAAAAGAATATTAAGGTTGTCATGTAAAAAGTTAGGAAAAGCCAGAATTAAGGTTGCCCATGCAACCCTAATTCAGCCCCCTTATGTATATGCATCATGATACAGTCTTTAATTAAATGATCACATACTATTTTTTCCACAGTTCCCATGCCTCATTCAGCTCAGGGGATGAATCAGGGTCATACAATGGGGGTGGCTGCCTTATTTGTTATATAAGTTGGAAGGGTTTTAGTGAATGAGGTAGGGCACTGCAGGATGAGAAAAAGGGTCTCATTGGTAAGATAGTTGTCTGTTGCCCTAGAGATCTGGAATTTACTCTCTTACTCTGCCACAGAGATCCTGTGTGGTGCCAAGTAGTCACTAAGTATCTGTTCCTCATTTTCTGAAGGCCTGACTAGAAATCCTGGGGTCTGGCTTGCAGAAGCTCTTAGTACTCACAACTGCAACTGAAGTTAATAGGAGCTGTGCTTTGCACGTATATAAGGCTAAGAGTCTCAGATTGGGCACCCAAAATTAGCAGACACTTTTGACTGTGCCTTAGCTCCCTATCTGTAAAATGGGGATAATACCATCCCCTCACCTTACCCAACTTTTGTGAAGATTAATTAAACACTCATTAATTAAACACACTATAATGATGAGTGCCACAGAAAAGCCCAGGATGAAATTAATACTTCTGTCTTCAGAGCAGGGTTTGAATTGTGTGCAGTAAATAAGGCCTGGAGCCACACATTGAACAATGAAGATAAAACAAAATATTAAACCTTGTTTATTAACTGAGCACCATCCAGCCTGTCCACTGTAGGAGGGAGAGGTTCTGGGAAGAATAGTTTATGATCATGTGTTTAAAGATAACCATAATGCACATGCACAAGACAGCTGAATTAAGGTTGCCCAGGCATCCTTAATACTGGTATTTCTTAACTTCTGAGTACTTAACTTTGTCACCTTAATAGTCTTAACTTTTGTTTTGATGTATTCACTCACCATACACGCACACAAACACCACTTAGTTGAGGGGAAAGCCTTTATTTCTTGGATTCAATTAGGCTCCTACTGAGTTTAATATATTTCTAATTGTGATTGCAAATTCTTTGTTAAATCAATGCCCACTCTTCCCTAATAAAATAGATTTTAAATTGCAGTTTTGAAAAAAAGGCACCAAGTCAAAACTAAGTGAAAACAAATAGACAAAAACTCGCAACCACCACAATCTTCTTTGTTTTCCTATCCCCTTCACACTGGAAACATTTCCATTTTCCTAATTGCAAAGGTTTTAATTGAAAAATAGACCATTTTTTTCACCTTTTGAATATCACAGAAATATTGTGAATCCACAAGAATCTAAAATAGTGGACCTTTTTTTTTTTCTAAGAAATACCTTTCTGGGCATTACCAGTCTAGTACTTCATAGCATTTCTCTGCCTGAAGGTTATTTTTTTGAGGTTCAAGCAAAATCCATCCTCCTTTTTTGAGATGTGGAACAATACATTTTTCCATTATAAACTAATAAAAGCCATAAGGCCACTTCTGGTCATGCTCAGTGGGCATTTGCTAAACTTTCAGCAAAGCTTAACAAAGTCCTTCCACCTTTGTGACATCACTGCATATTCTCCTTTCTGGTGCCTGGAGAAGGCGTAAGGGTTGCAGGTAAAAGCTAACCAGGGACAGACTCCATAAAGCAGGTGATCATGGTATCACCCTTAAAGTTCTGTTACTACAGTTTATTTGCCTGTATATAGTGTAAGGGTAGATTGTGTCTTGAAGGTAGACTCTACACTGGGGCAGTTTGGAATCTCTCCATCCAAAGGGGAACATCAGGAAGGCATTGTATTTTGAACAATCACAATCCTTCCCTAAGTCCCTGGGGCACCATACTTTCTTCTAAAAAACCTCAAGTTCAAAATAAGATGCTGGTTCAATGTCCCCTATGTAAAAGAAAAGTTGAAATTCTATTTTTCATTAGATGGAAAAAAGAAATGATTGAAGAAAGTTCTGTCTAGTGTCTTTGGTGCCTGACCTTGCTCATTAGTCTCTCTTGCTTAAAAAAAAGGCTCAGAAAATTTCATTACCCTATACCATCAACCCTCACTCTATACAGACACAAAAGGCCAGAGAGAGAAATCCCACAGAGCTCTAGTATTGACTTGTAAGAATTCCAGGCATCTGCCAGCAGTGTAGTAACTCTCTATCAGTAATGAACAAACATCTGAGAAGGACACTGTGCCCTTTTTGATTCATGTTCTAGTCTTTTAGAGAATCTATTAATTGTCATTGTTTTCCCCCTGCACTTAACCATAAATTGTCCTGTGTGCCAACAGGTATTCTCTGCTACCTCTATGGGAGGAAATTTACCTTTTGCCCTGGTGGATTCTTTTTAAAGCATGTTCCTCAAGATCCCAGTTGGAAATGCATGTATTAGAGCTCAGACTGGGCAGAAATACATTTTAATCTTCTTAAGAACTCCTAATGTTTGTGTTTTATCTGGAGGAGTAACACTTCTCACATTCTTTCTCGTGGCCACTAATAATCCTTTATTTTGTGTGAATTTCGAGTGTCAAAAATGTGTCATGTGCCATTTGTGTAAGTTTCCCAATAGTTAACACTGAATCAATGAATTGCCTATTCTGGGCTTTTAAAAACTAAGATAAATATTTATACCATTTTCACGTGAAACTTTTATAGCGAATATCAAGCAATGTTCCATGCATAACTCAGTGCACAGCAGGGAGGATGGCTGAGTCCCAGTAGGGAGGGGGACAAGATTCCCTACTTGGACAGCAGTGCTTGGAGGTACTCACTCTGCCTTTGGACATGGGCAATATGGGGACTTATCTAAAGGCCACGTGAGGCTCTTGATTCAATAGGCATTGAATCAGGCCCATGGTGAGAAGCATCCTTTGCTGTACCTTTAAAAAGGCAGAGGCGCCAACTTTGAGTTCTCGGGGGGTGCTCGACCACCATCCTGCCCAGATCCCGCCCTCCCTCTACCCCTTCCTCCAAGCTCCCACCCCCCCTCTTCCCACACCCCCTTCCCCACTTCTTCTTGTCCCCGCTCCTTCTCCTCTCCCACAGTGCCTCCTGCACATTGCTGAACAGCTGATCACCGGCAAGCAGGAGGCACTGGAGGAAGGGGGAGGAGCTGATTGGTGGGGCTACTGAGCACCCACTATCTTTTTTCCACGGGTGCTCCAGCCCCAGAGCACCCATGGAGTTGGCGCCTATGTAGAAAGGGCTAGCCAGCATCCCCCTGCCCAGCATGTCCATTCTAGTGAGCAAATAGGCTGTGCTGTGGTCCTACTAGACACACCCACTCAATCCCCTCTGTCTTGCTGTCTTCAGACCTGCAGCCAGTCATGGCTGCCTTTCTCATATGTGTGCTAGGCATAAGAAAATTCCCCCAGAGTCCTCTCCACCCTACAGCACATGAGCATAAGAGAAGCCATAATTTGGCCTAATGTTAGCATAATAGTACAGCAGTTTTTGTGTTCACCACAGGCAGTCAATTCCACGATTGTTTCCACAACAAGTGTCACTTGGGTCCTTGTTTACATGAAGTATTTTCTCTTAATCACTGTGCCATTAACTTTAATCCCCTATTACAGAAGCATGAGAAACATTGCCAAGTTAACTTCAAAATTGTCAGCATAACTTTTGTTCATGAAAATACTTAACCTATATCCTATCAGCAGGTTTAACATTTCATATCCTTGATCTAAATTGAAAGGAGAATAAAAGGCGCTGATGTTTTTGACTGCTCAACTGCAAAAAAGGCAGCAAAACATGCTGACCAATCAGTACGTGTGAAAGAACTTGGTAAAAAGTCACCTCCCCTAATCGACCCCCTTACTGTCAATATGCTGAGCTATCCTTTCACCACAAGCATTAGGTTTGAAGAACATGGTTGGGATAACGTGAGGAAGAATGAACTACCTTTGTCTCTTTTAAATCTGTCCCTTTCTGGGGCAAGTAAGGGGTTTGAGATTTTAATGCAGTAAATATAGAATCTTTTGTGAGTATTAAATTATAATTTTTAACGTGAAGGATAGTCAGATTAAACAGAATAAACATTTCCTCTGCACGTAATTTTGTCCTTAACTTCCGTGGAGTCCACTTACGATACTATCTAGCTATGTGCTTCCTTCTCATCTTCTTTTAGTACTACATTGAGAAAGGGGCCGAGATAAAGCGGATTCATCTGTTTAAATAATGGGCAAGACAAAAGAAAAACACAAGAAATTATCTAGCACTTTCCCAAGATACAGGCAGAAGTTGTTTTGCTCTAGGGAAAAAGACTCTAAGGGGGACCAGTTTCCAAGGGAGTTAAAGGAACTAATAACTGGTACCGTCCATTTAGTGAATGCCATTTTTACTGTAGGAGATTTAAATAAACTTCTTAAAAGGGATCAGTTTATATGCTCATTCAAGGAGTACCCCTTGTTCATTTCAAATCAACCGATGTGTATTATTCCACAGTCTTTGCCCAGGCTGCGACCAAATCACCTTGGTGCTGATTTGGCATTCTTTGGGCAAAATGGGAGCCTGGGATACAGTGACACTGATTTTACTAGTAATCATCATCACATCGCTGCCAATCCAATCGACTCCATATTTCCTGGGTTCAGTTGGCGGGACATGGTGGGCTGCAGGGGGAAATGGCCAGACCTTCTTCTGCTAGTTTCTCTCCAGAAAAATAATTTCTGGAGCACTGGCTCCTCTAGGTTGGTGCTGTGCCATGACAACTTCGTGACATCAGCAACATGCTGCAGTGCTTGAGGTCACTGACATCAAATTTTAGTGTTTAGATTTAAAATCAGCAATGGTAATTTGTGATGTCTTATATTTCCCCCCTCACTTTTATTCTTAATCTGCCCAATAAAAGAAATACTCTTATATAATCTTATTTGGGAGCCATTCCTTGATATCATATCATAAAATGTAGAGGTTATGAAATCACTCTCTGCAACAATTACTTTGTTATAAATGACAAATCCCAGAGGAGTTGTGCCTTGCACTATCTGCTGATGGACTGTACAATTAATTACATTACAATCAACATACAGTGATAGCCTTTACTAAGAGAAAAATATACCACTGTGACTGTTACAAGCTCTAATATATCACAATTGCTTAGTTTAACTTTTTTTGTAACTTAACTTCTCATTAGCTACTAATAGAATTATCCTGGTGTACAATGGTCTCCTGAAACTGTCCTCATTTGGTAGTTTGAATATGGAGCAGCATAACATTTTGTTCTTCTCTTTCCTGAAATTTGTTATTTAAAGATTCCCCCTTTGACTCTATGCTGGAGTTTTTCTGAGTCCTCATCTTCCTGATTGACAAGTTTTCTCCTGTAACCCGTGTCATCTTCCTTGTCTCTTCTTACTTTTGCAGTGTATGTCACCTTTTCTGCTGCTTTTGTATGGTGCTTCATACTCACTTCCATTTCTTTGCGTTTATTCACTACACTATCTTGTGAAAGCCAAAGCAAAAGAGGCATTCTTGGAGAAATGTGGAAGTCATAAAATGAAGGAAGCTGTATCAGAGTTGAGGATGAATACTTCTTTTGTGGTGTTGTTCATCAAGGCCTTGGGTGCCACTGATCATTGCAATTAATAATTTATTTGAAATCATTTTAATTAAATTTGTTAGATGTCCAGGGTTGCACAATCTTCCAAAGGACTCGATATTCTACTTATGAGTAAGGACTAAGGTCTTACTTTTAAACGTTACATTCTGAAAGTATAAGTGCACTTCATAAAATTGTAAGCTCTTTGGGGCAGAGACTTATTCTGTGTTTGCATAGCACCTAATGGATTGGGGTCCCAGTTCATGACTAATGCTCCTAGACACTACCACTATAGAAATAATATATTAATCAGTTAAAGAATATGTTCCGTTTCACAATAGATACACAGTGAAGTTAGATAACATAAAATACTCTTGCTGGAATGTTGCAACATAACCCTATTTTATTTCTTAGAATTCACAACAATAGCACACAAGAACCCCAAACTAAGAAAAACAAAGCAGACTGCTCCCTAAGACAGAGGAACAACTCAATTCACCTTACTCTCTGTACCATGATCAATGGAACTGGAGTCAGAAAGCCCATGTTCCGTGGAGGGACTGCTATTGATCAGATACCAGGAAGGAACACAGGGAGTTAGGCTGGAAGCCACTCAGGCATATGGACAGAGCAGAGCACAAATGTTCATGAGGTTCCACTTGTTCAACTTGCGGATGTTAGCCTCACTGTAGGTAAAGGGAGAAATGATACAGAAGCTGAACAAGATCATGACAGAAGACTATAAACTTTTCTACAGTAATATGGGGAAAAGAGCATAAAACAGCCTAGAAAAAAATGCAACAAACAGTTAAGGTGAATATATTGGATGTTTGCTCATAGCAGAGAGCCTGAAAGCAGATCCCAACAAGATCAAAGCAGTGAGAGACATGCCAGCTCCAGTGGATGTTTATGGTCGCTCCAGTCTGTAGACCGGGGTGACCATAAACAACCACATTACAAATGAAGTCATTCCACTTTGTGCCCAATATATGACATTGACATTTTGTGTGGAAAGTCTCCAGCCTTGCCCAGTGTGAGCGGCATAGTGTGCACTATGGACGCTAGTGGGGGGCTGGGTGTCGATAATTTGTTTTTAGTGTTTATGTAAAAATATTTGTAATATTAGGAAACATGAATCTTGATCAATGGAACTGAAGCCAGAGAGCCAATGTTCCCTGGAGGGACTTCTTGATGGGACGCCAGGAAAACTGGAACCTGGGGAGTTAGGCTGGAAGACACTCAGCAACATGTACAGACCAGTGCTCTTGTTCAACTTAATCTCCATTCAGCCTCACTTTTTGCTAATGAAACATTGTAGGCTGGCTTTCTGCAGGCAGACTGTTGCTTGGCCCAGACTGCATACATCCCTACAGACCCCTTTAGCATGCATAAAGGATCATGAAACCTCTTGCATTTAAAGCGATAACTTGTAATTTTTGTGCAGTTTGCAATACACCTGAGTAGGGTGAGAGGGAGGTTCACGTCACACATTACTGAAATGCAGCCAGTTCTATGGTAGAACAGTGTAGCTGTTCATTTATACACAGCAATACTGTACAACAGCTTCGGCAGAAAGTATAATACAGGGAATTTAATAAGGCAGCAGGAAAATTCCTAGTTTAAACTTGTCCAGTACATTGGGCTAATGCTCATATTCCTGTTAAGAGTCTCACAGGACCTTGAGCTGATTAAAAGTGGTCAGGAGAACCTTGATTTTTCATGTCATAAGTATAACACCTTCAACAGCATAGTACCTGCTGGTCAGGAATTGGTTCAGTAGTGATTCAGAAGTAAGAGGGAGTGCTGTCACATGACTATCAACACCACTTCCTGGGGGAGGGATAGCTCAGTGATTTGTGCATTGGCCTGCTAAACCCAGGATGGTGAGTTCAATATTTGAGGGGGTTGCTTAGGGATCTGGGGCAAAAATCAGTAGTTGGTCCTGCTAGTGAAGGCAGGGGGCTGGACTCAATGACCTTTCAAGGTTCCTTCCAGTTCTAGGAGATGGGTATATCTCCAATTATTATTATATCCTGTGGCACCCTGAGTTTTCCCTGTGTGCTAGCCACTTGAGGACTGATCAGGCACAACCTTAGCTAATAAGATCTGATGAGATTACAAGCTTGAGGTGGTCATTACAATTGGCATGTTCTATCTGGTCATCATTGCATGAAGTAGAATCCCTGTATTGGTATTTTATTTATATAACTTTACACCAACAATCGCTCCAAGGTCCTAGCTAGCACAATCTCATATTTTTAAGCCTTTTAAGAAGTCTGTAATTGGTGTATTAATATAATTATTGCTGAAGAAAGAAATGACTTAAAATATTAATGTTTCAGTACAAACAATATTTGTCACCATGTTAATTGTTGAAGAAAATCATCTTTAGCAGGCTAGATATTAGTTTAAAATAGAATTTTGTAAATTTATCTTTATGACTGTTTCTTTCTGTCATTATATTTTATCCGATCATACATAATTTTCAGCTATTACATTTATCTTGTGTCTAACATTTTTAGAACTGGAAAAATATTAATCAGACACTTCAAAGGCCTCATGCTGAAAAAAACATTTTAAACTCATAAAAGAACCACCATCTTTGCCCTACATCAAAACTAATTTTTCACATTTGAGATAAAAACACTGCATTACCAAAGTAAAAGTCAATCTGAGGGAAAAAGGGATTCTGGCTGACTAATAAAGTCATCTTTATACCAAACGATAATTTACAGTTTTAACAGAAAGATATTAATTCCTTTTCCCTCTTGTTTCTAGGGGTATTAAAGAGTTGCTTTCTGCTGGTCAGATAAATAGCTGTAGATTTAACCTCATCACTAGTCACAACCTTTATTTCTCTTCACACTGGGTGTGCAGTCATACTAGAGATGCAGGTTCTGGGGTTTGCTGTTCAGAGTTAGGTGGTGATTACTGTGGGGACGTTATACCATCCAGGCACCTGTTTCCTTCAAAATAACCAACTACAGCAAAAAAAATAAAATAAAACAAAACCCAATTTCATACTCTCAAACAGAATGGGTTGCCTTTGAGATTTGAAAGTGGTACTTGAAAATGTAAAATTATTAATACCATAAGGTAAGGAAATCAGAACCAATATATTGACGTGCAGAGAAAACTCCATCTCACCAAGTAGAATATTACAACAAAATTATATCCGTGTATACACTACCCTGTAGAATTTTAAATGCATACATAGGAAAGCTCTTCTTTAACTCCTGAATCAGTTGGTAGGGATGTCCATCTTTTAAAATAATGAAATTATTGTGTTGATGCTCATCTTTAGAATTAGATTCTCATATGCCATTGTACAGGGGTTGGGGGATAGGGCTTCATTCCTCCTCCTCACCTCCAAATCCATGTACTGACCTCTCACAACTGCAGGGATGTGGAGGCACAGCACCCCAGCTGTGTCCTCAAACTTGGTAAGGAGTAGATAGGGCCACGCTGTTCTGACACAGGCAATAATTTCACAAAGGCCTATGCCTTGGCATTATACCAGCAAGCTAAGCAAGAGCTGAGCCAGAATGACACTCTGGTCTTTCACATAAGTCCATCAAGTTGGAGAAGATCAGCCAGGAATCTCACAGAGGGCTGTCTCCTTACATCAGCCCAGCAAGCTGTAGCTGAGCCATGGAGCTCACAGAACGTTGTGTCTTGGCATCGGATCAGCCAACCAGAGGTCTAGGCCTAGATATCAACTCAGGAAGCTAAAAGAGCTGGTCAGACATGCCAAACCCGTGAAAAAAATGCAGAAATTGGGCTTGTTTTTGGCTTAATTGGCCTGTGAGTTGCTTGTTGGCTAGTGTTTGGCTTGTAGCTTGTTGCTTCTTTTTTTTTATCAGTTTCCAGCCAGCAGGGTCAAGGGCTGGGAGAGAGTCGGGTTGCACAGCAGGCCCACCACAGTCCCAGACTGCACACCTGCTGGATCTAGTCACAATGAGTGTTGGGGTTCTTAGGGATTGGCTTGTTTTGGACTTGTTTTGAAATGGGATTAGCTTGATTTTTTGCTTATTGTGAAAGTCGAGGTGCTTATTTACCATGTGAAAGGTGGCAACTGTGGAGCTGACCCATAGAACTTATAAAAGATAAGGCCAGCCCAATAAGGTGGAGATAGTAAGGCAGTAACCACACAAAAACCTGGTCTCTGACCGAGCAAACAAGCAAGATTGGTGGGAACCAGTAGTTTCACAGATATTTTCCTTGACTCACTAAAGCTACTGAGCTGGTGACTTCATAAAGGCTTGAGCCTTGACATCAGCCCACCAAAATAGAAGTATAGAAGGAGAGTCCTCTCAGAAATGAGTGGCCTGAGATTACCCCCAACAAGCTAGAGTTGCTGAGCCAGTGAGATTACAGAAGCTCATGCTTTGATATCAATCAAGTTCAGAGGAGCCTAACATCACCGAGAACAGCAAGGTAGAATTGCTGAGTCAGTGAGCTCCACGGTATCTTTTAGTGAGTGATGCTGAGCAGCGGTTAAGGAAAAGGGGGAGCATATTGGAACATAGCTTGACTCTGCTAACACCAGAAACAGTGTTCTCTCTGGGCATGGAAGAGCTCAGCTCCTGAAGTTTCCCTCCTAAGAACATAAGAACGGCCGTACCGGGTCAGACCAAGGGTCCATCTAGCCTAATATCTGCCTACCGACAGTGGCCAATGCGAGGTGCCCCAGAGGGAGTGAACCTAACAGGCAATGATCAAATGATCTCTCTCCTGCCATCCATCTCCATCCTCTGATGAACAGAGGCAAGGGACACTATTCCTTATCCATCCTGGCTAATAGCCATTCATGGAGTTAACCACCATGAATTTATCCAGTTCTCTTTTAAATGCTGTTTTAGTCCTAGTCTTCACAACCTCCTCAGGTAAGGAGTTCCACAAGCTGACTGTGCACTGAGTGAAGAAGAACTTCCTTTTACTTGTTTTAAACCTGCTGCCTATTAATTTCATTTGGTGACCCCTAATTCTTGTATTATGTGAATAAGTAAATAACTTTTTCTTATCCACTTTCTCCACATCACTCATGATTTTATATACCTCTATCATATCCCCCTTTAGTCTCCTCTTTTCCAAGCTGAAGAGGCCTAGCCTCTTTAATCTTTCCTCATATGGGACCCTCTCCAACCCCCTAATCATTTTAGTTGCCCTTTTCTGAACCTTTTCTAGTGCCAGTATATCTTTTTTGAGGTGAGGAGACCACATCTGTACACAGTATTCGACATGTGGGCGTACCATGGATTTATATAAGGGCAATAATATATTTTCAGTCTTATTCTCTATCCCCTTTTTAATGATTCCTAACATCCTGTTTGCTTTTTTGACCGCCTCTGCACACTGTGTGGACATCTTCAGAGAACTGTGCACGATGACTCCAAGATCTTTTTCTTGGCTTGTTGTAGCTAAATTAGCCCCAATCATATTGTATGTGTAGTTGGAGTTATTTTTTCCAATGTGCATTACTTTACATTTATCCACATTAAATTTCATTTGCCATTTTGTTGCCCAATCACTCCTGCCTGTTCACTGTCTGGTAAAATGAGGACATATCAGGTAGGAGTATCTGCAGTCCTGCATCAGAAGAGCAGGTGGTGCTGTCCCTGGCTGGGGACTTTATAGGGCTCTAACCCTTCCTGCCAGTGGGTGGATCAGCACCAGCATCTGATGGGAGAAAAACTGTCTGAACTGAGACCCCTATCTGCCTCCTTTCTTCAGTTGCAAGATCTGTCCTTCTGCTATCAGAGGGGTAGCTGTGTTAGTTTGGATCTGTAAAAGCAGCAAAGAGTCCTGTGGCACCTTATAGACTAACAAAGGTATTGGAGCATGAGCTTTTGTGGGTGAATACCCACTTCGTTGGATGCATCCTTCATCAGATGTCTTGCTGGCTCCCTCTCCCATCCAGGGGGACAGAGAAGGAAAGAAGCTGTCTGACACCTCCAGCTCCCCCCTCTATTCCAGGGACAGATGGAAACTCTGTCTCTGGCTTCCCTCCTTTAACCTGAATCCAGGGGAAACAGAATGGTCTTGTCAGTTCTCTCTGCTCTCCTGGCCCTATATAATGGAGAGGGTCTTTGGGAAGACCATGATTTGCGTATTGTGCTGCTCCATACTCTGCGCACAAATCCACACTCTCTGGCAGGGTATGAGCCTTCATGGGAACTGCTGTGGAGTTTGGTCAAATATTCTCTTGTCCTATCACACAAGATGATGCACCATCACTTTACCACATGGATGAAACATCCGTGGGATCAGAAATGAGGAGTTCCCCACTTCAGTTTTGGTCTCCTTTAACCAGGACCTGTACTGGCTGGCTTAACAGGCTGGGGTCAGGGAAGCATAAAGAATGGTGCAGCCTGTGTAGTCCTCTGAGCACTGGGCCACTTGAAGAGGTATTGACCCTACTGGAGGTAAAGTGCCTATGTGCTAGCTTTCTGTGGGGGTGATGACATTCTTCCCCATCTCTTAGTTGCATCAGTTGCTAAGTAATCCAATTTAATCCTTGAAAACAATGTATTAGTTGGGGTATATTCTACCCACGTTTCTGTAACTCCTGTTGATCCTTACTGGGACAAGGAGAGAGTGTGGTACTTAAGGTCTGAAGTGTCATTACTATTTATAGTTTTCAGCCCATGCTCCAGTACAGTTTCATACCGAATGTTGTTAGAGGAAAAGAAAAACAAACTTTGCTTCATTTATGGCAACATGAAGCTATTCTGAGAGCAAAGAGTGAACTGAAACTCTTAAGCTTAACTCTCTAATTTTCTAACAGTGTTTGAAAAGTGTATTTCCCTATATCCCCTTGCTTTAATGCCTCATAGGGCTGTTTTGTATTCATGGCTTGGGAGGAAAATCTAATGTTTTTCCATATTCCTGTGCTGTCATCATTCATTTTGGTACAGACTTGAAAAGTAAAGAAAGAAGTTAGCCAAAGGCATTTGTGAGTAATTACACTTGCACCACATTTCTCAGGAGTTAGCTGGGAAGCCTCAGTGTGCACAAGGATTGTTTGCCTCTTTACAGGAAGAGTCTGATAAAGTTTCATTATCCATCTGGTATTGGTTATTGATTATAACTTTCTGCAGCACAAAAGGTGGTTAACATTCTAGTTCTGGAAATGGAATAGATAGTTCTGTAATACTCACTTATAGAATTAGAGATTTATTGGACACTGCAAGTTCCAGTACCAACTCCAGCACACACAGGCAGGAAGACTGAACTTGCTAATCACCCCAGCTCACAACAACAACAACGTAATATACAAGACAACAGCTTAATGCTAAGATAAGGCTATAGCACCATCTACTGATGGAGGTGCTGTCTAAAGTGCCCAGTACTGTTCATATAGTATTTCAGCTGGCAGATATTTCACTATGTGAAGTCATTTGGAGGGGTGTTATAAATGGGAGACTCAGCTTAACTTGCCCATATAGAATAAAAAAAGTGAGGATGAAGGATAATCTTTGGACAGAGGAGGGGAATCTTGTTGTTTGTGTATCGGTACCAGCATTTGAGCATGTTAGTAGTGGACAAGTCTTAATAACCTGGGAGTCTGTGGTTTGTGAATGTTATGTTGCATTTTAGATTGGACATAATGCTCCATGGAGAGTCTAATGTTGCTGACAGCCATAGAACACCCTTAGAATGTGTCTTCACGGGCGGAATGGTATGATCTGAACCCAAGTTAGCCAACTTACAGTAAAATCCTACAAAAGACAGTGCAGTATGTAGTTTTCACAGAAGGTTGCCAGTCATGTTTAAGATTTTACTTTGAGTTAGTTCAGCTGAGTTAGCCAGCTCAAGTTAAGAACACACCCTTTTCCCCCCTTGTGAAAACAAGACCACCTGTGTCCATCTGACTCATTCTACATAGGGACATAACAAATCCAGTGTCTGACAGTGGCTAACTGATGCTTCAGAGGGATCTTCTAGAAACCCCACAATGGGTAATTATGGAATAACCTGCCTATTGGGAAAATTTCTCCTTAAGCTTCTTCAGTTAGTGGTTGGTTAATTCCCAGAATCGTGAGGGTTTATAACCATTTTAAAACAAAACATAGATGTTATCATAGACGTATCATGCCAGAGCACTATGTGACGCCACTGTTCTTGTAAGTAACAGATTAGGTACCTGACTTCACGTGGTTCCCAAGTAGACATAGGTACCTAACTGAGCCTAGATACAGGTGCCTAACTTCCCAAGATGGGCAGGGCTTCAGACACAGCCTCCTTGTCAGCCCCTGCTCTTGGCTAGCTCAGGCAGGCTTTTGTGGATCCTGTTTTCAAGTGCTTATCTCTGCACATGCATTGTATAGAGATCATAGGCATGTAACCCAGGCTTTGTAGGTGCCACTAAGGGGCTAGGAGCTTAAAAGTTAGGGTGAACATTGCAACACTTAAGTTCCTTTGTGCAGAGGCACTGAGTCCCTGAGCACATTGGAGCTTGTGCACCCACAGAAAAAAATAGTGGGTGTTCAGCACCTACCAGACACAGCTGTTTGGAGGCTCAGGAAGGACTGGAGAGGGCAGAGAGTGGCAGGCAGGTTGGGGCCTTGTGGGAGAGGTTGGGGCTGGGGTGGGAAGAGGCAGAGTGAGGGTGGAGCCTTGAGGTGGGGCATCCCTGGGGAACAATAAAAGTCAGCGCCTATGCTTTGTGGGTCTGGACCCTGGCATTGAAACTCATATTTCTGTAATGGGGAGCAAGTAAGGCTTAGGGTATGTCCACATTACGATAAAAAAACCTGTGGCATGACTGTGGGTGGCCCAGTTCAGTTGATTCAAGCTCAGGCTGTGAGTCTAGCAGTGCAGATGTTTGGGCTTGGGCTGGAGTCTGGGCTCTGAGACTCTGTGAGGAGGGAGGATCTCAGAGCCCGGGCTCCAGCCAAAGCCCAAACGTCTACACTGCAACTTTATAATCCCACAGCCCAAGCTTGAGCCAGCTGACGTGGGCTCTGAGACTCAGCACCATGTGGTTTTTTAATCGCCATGCAGGCATACCTTTAGAGGTTATGAGAGCTGGGCTCTGTTCCTGGTTCTCCTACTGACACATTGTGTGAGTCTGTGCAAATACCTGCCTCAGCTTCCTCATGTATAACATGGAAATTATGTTTCTGTATCTCATAGGATCAATGAATGAATGTTTGTAAAGAGCTTTGAGTCTCTTGGATGGAAGGGTTTTAGAAGTGCAAAGTAATACTAGAAGGATTAAGTTTTCCACCAAGTAGCCTTAATTTAATTAACCTTTTGATTGCACTATGGAACCAAAATTATTGTATGATCTCAAACAGGTCATCGTGATGTTGGAGCAGCCAAACTTGAGCAATGCTGTGAGCAGGTGCTCCAAGTCATAAAACCACTCACTGAAGTTTGGCTTACCTGCCCCACTCATGATGGAAAGTTGGGTGGGCTAAACCTGAGTGGTACTGTGACCCTGCATGCCAGGTTACAATATATAGAGTAGGACACCAGTTCTAGCCCCACAGGAGAAAACGAGCTGCTACTGCACGGTGAATCATGGACACGCACGAAAGTCATGAGCAAATGGAAAAACACTATCTATGACTTTTTTTCACACCATGACAAGCTTACAGCCTTAAAAATGATATAAAATGTCAAGCCTCCAGGGGATCTCTAAATTGCACGGGCCCCTGTGCACTTGCACCCTCTACTCCTCTGCCAGTGCTCCCAGGCCACATCCTACCTCCCAGTCCCTCATGCTGCCTCCCCACAGCCTGTGTTTAACACAGCCTCTCCTTTGGTTCCCAGGTTTCCCCTTAGGTCCTCTCAGCTCCTTCTTTCCCTGTCAGAACACCAACCCCGCGGGACTGCCTCTCAATTCGTTGCCCCATTTCCAGGACCACCTCAAGGATTAATTCCATCCCTGTGGGCTTCTCCAATCTGCCTTTCCCAGACTCTTTCCAGAGACAGGAAACTGCCTACGTCCTCTCTCCTGGACCTTCTCTGTAGCTTTCACTTGCTTCCTTTACAAAGGAGACTCAGGTTCTCCCCAGCTGGGTCTAATAACAAATCAAGCCCATTATAATCTCCAGATGCAGCACAGTGGACTGAGCTCTGACTCTTATTAATTCTTTGTTCACCTGTGTGGGGTAGAGGCCCCATCACAGATGGGGTAACAAGAAAAGGTAGATAAAGAGCTCTTAAAATTTAAATAATTTATTTCAGAATTTGTTTTATAAATCTGTTACAATTTTCTTAATAAAAAAGAAAAAATGTCAACATGTTTGTTTATTAATAGCAATCATTATTTATAGAAGACCTTATTGTGTCATCCTTACTCATGAGGAAGATTATCTTGCTTTGAGTAGTTCCACTGAAATCAGTACGATTGTTTGGGATTAAGGTTCTGCTCAGTATTAGAATCACTGAGTTGGAGTCCATAGTGTCTAAACTGTGGTAGGCACTTCAGTAAACAGTTGAAAAGACATGCAGTATTTCCACCCTCCAAGTATTCAAAAATTATGAATTAGGTACCCCTTAACGATAAGATTTTTAATACTATCATGAGATTTCAAGAATAGTATATTTGACATTCTTTTTATTTGCTCTAGGACAGGGATCGGCAACCTTTGGCATGCAGCTCACCAGGGTAAGCCCCCTGGCAGGCTGGGCCAGTTTGTTTACCTGCTGTGTTCGCAGGTTCAGGTGATCGCGGCTCCCACTGGCCACGGTTCACTGCTCCAGGCCAATGGGGGCAGTGGGAAGCAGGCGGCCAGCACATCCCTCAGCCTGCACTGCTTCCTGTAGCCCCCATTGGCCTGGAGCAGTGAACCATGGCCAGTGGGAGCCGCAATCGACCGAACCTGCGGACACAGCAGGTAAACAAACTGGCTCGACCCACCAGGGTGCTTACCTTGGTGAGCTGCGTGCCAAAGGTTGCCGATCCCTGGTCTAGGACTTTTGCACCTTTAGGATTCATATTTTAAGCTTCTCTCTGCTAATGTGAGGGCTAGCTACTTCCTTATTCTTTTTCAATTAAAGCTGAATTTCTAGTGTAGTCCCATGACTCCAGGATGTAGGGCTTTAAGAAACACCTCAAATATTGTAAAACTTATTATAAAATTACAAAATATAGAAACACCAGAAATGGTCTCTGCCCTGAATATACTGTAGATTACAATTTGAGGCAAGACAAGGCAAGTTGTTCTGAATGAGTGGACCCCTGGATCTGCACAGAGCCCTACTAACGCCATTGGGGCTCCATGCAGGCATAGACATTTGTTGGCATGCAGTTCATTGTAGGACTGGGTGTTAAGTTTGGCCATAACATTTTATAAGTAAAGCACAGTGAAAATTTTTGGATGAAGTTTTTTTTTTGTCACCTCCCAAGAATGCAGGTTGAAACTCTGTGCACGTTCATGTTGAATTCGTCATATTGTTTCAGTCAGAACTCCCATTTCCTGCGAAACAAAAATTCCAAAGAAGTCAAAATGTTTCCTTTTGACATATTCCAAAGAAAACATTTTGACTTTTCAACTCACAATGACTTTTCATTTCAAATTTTATGCCAGTTTTATTACAAATACTTTTAAAGGTTAAAATAACCTTGAAAACAAAACAAAACTTTTTTTGGTTCAAACATCAAATAAATAGATCTTATGTATAAAGAGAACTCTGCTATAATTAGAGCACCAATGAGAGCATTGGAGTTTCTGTGACCAGAATCTTAGCTCAGCTGCTGGGACTCAAAATTCTGTCACAGTTGCCTTCTGGTTCTCGAATAGCCTTTATGGCTTCATAGACAGACTATGTGAGAGAAACAGGGAGGGAGTGACTTCCATCTCATGGTGCAGTTGGGTATAATATTCTCAAATTAATATTAATTTGTTTTTCATTTTCTCGGGACAGATGGACAGAAGAAAGTTCAAGAGGACTTTGACATAGACATGGACGCACCAGAGACAGAACGGGCTGCAGTGGCTATACAGTCTCAGTTCAGAAAATTTCAGAAGAAAAAGGCAGGATCCCAGTCTTAGTAGCTACCTTGTAGTTTAAAGTGGTAGTTCTGAGGTGACCTGTCAGGAAATTAATAAATAAAATGAAGATGCATGTACAGAATATTTAAAACCCTATTGGCAGGTATATAACAATGAGCTTGTGAGTGACTTCATTCTTGTGATTATCTCCAATCTCTTTTCTTCTGTAACTCACCATTTTACTTGATGTTGTAATAAAAAGTTGGGATGAAGTAATTAAAATGTCTTCTCTCATCTGTCTTTATATTAATCCAGCAAGCACAGTGTTACAAAAAAATCCAGCTCAGATACCTATTTTCCTCTTCACTTACAGCTTGGAGACATAATGTAGCACTGTATATTATGAGATTTTGCTGAGGGAAGATATAACATGTCTAAGCCCTGCTTACCTCATTTAGAGAATTCCAGCTGCCAGTCAAATGTGACAATAAAATGATATTTCCTGTAATGAGGTGAAAGTAAAAATCACAGACAGGAGGTGGTATGGAGGAGGCAGATGAGCCATTTATTTTCCTCTCACAATTCGGACAATAAAATGGTTCAGGGGAGGAAATCACAACCCACAGTGGGTCCCAAGATCAAAAACAGAGAACATAATACATCCCCATTTGGATCCTACTGGTCAGAATTACACAGTTTATGCCAGATGTCAACAGTTCTAGAAATAACCCTCCCCCTCCACCTCCCACCAACATACACAGTCAGAGATTTGATGTAGAGGGAGATTTTCCCCTCTAAACTTGCTTTCCTGATTATAACTGTTCATTACCTATCCAAACAATGAATGTATTTTTCCTGACCCTCTATATTTTCCCATGGTTTGCTAAGTAAACCACAACATATGCTTTGCCTCCTGCTACAGTTTTCTCTTTCTCTAGATACTTTATGTGATCATCCTTCCACCTCCCCACTCCCCAGTCGCTGAAGTATGTTAGCTTTTCATTAATACATTTAGCTCATAGCACCCTTGTAAGGTAGGGAAGCACTACTTTTCTGACAAAGTAAGTAAGAGCCAGGAATAAATTAAGATTTTCTGAATCCTAGTTCAGTGCCTCAACCACAAGATCATATTTTGTCTCTGGCTTTGATGCCTTTCTGTTGCTTATCTCCTTTAGAAATTTCACAAAACATTTGCCAATATGAGCCTAGTAATCTCAGGATATGGAATGTAGAGAACGCAGACTTCCCATTTTTCTTTCAAAAGGTACACCACATTATATAATAAGAGCCTCAGGATGACAATTTTAAAATTGTAATGGGTTTTGGGTTGTGGTAATACCATTTTGTTTAGGTCAATAAGTCTTTATAAAATAAAATAATAAAGGATTGCATTAAGTTTGTGAGCTATGTCATGTGAAATAGCATAAACTTTGTAATAGTTCTTTAAAAGCTCTGGGCAAAGCAATAGGCTTTTATTCTTTATCTGCCACCCCTTGGAGTAATTTAACTCACATGGTTAAATCATATGGTTGGAGCAGAATGAAAACCATTTCATTGTTGAAACACAGCAACTAGGGCTATTGGTAAATGGATTACTGGCCTTTCAGCAACAGGACTATTTTTCAGCTTCAAGATCAGAGTGCAACTCACAAATAAAGTCTGCCACACAATGGAACAATCAAGAAGGCATGAGAGAATGACATTTGGATTAATCGCTACAGACTTTAATGCAGACAATCCTTTTATAGCAGAGTATTTTTATACCACAGCTTCATTGCGGACTCCCAATCCATGTGGGCAACATTCTAACACCTTACTCTTGCTTTTCATTGGTTCTTTGCTCATGTTCAAGTCAGAACAGTTTTAAACAAGGCTTTCCTTGTCACAAATCTGTACCCTCATTAAGCAAATATGGCTGCTGTTGAGCTGTGGGAGGGGTTTGCAGACATAAGCATACTTTTCTGAAGCACATGACCTATATTCAGCCAATAACTTGCCCTATACTTGGGACTATGCTTATAATTTTTTTTTGTATCTCATTTTTACTTCCAAAGACCAAGCTGGCACTCTAATTCACTTGCGCTGGGAGTTTTCTAGCTGAGAATAGCTAATATCTCAATTATGTTTATGTTGCTGCTGAAATACCCAGGTCCCAACAGGTAATTTGAAAGATTGTTCCACAACAGATACTCTGAGAAAATAGAAGGATATCAGCCCCAAAAAAGTACCTATCACAAATGGGTCAAAGATAATGTAATAGTAGACAGTGGGTTGAGTGGATCTAGACCCTTGCCGTGTGTGGGATTTTAACTGTGAATTCAATGGATAAAACCTCCAGACAATCACGAGGTGGAAAATGATGAAGATACCATCTTTCCCTAAGCAGCTCCAGAGACTGCAGCACTAATGATTCCTGTGAGATGGCCCCACTAAATGGTTAATCCTCAAACTCATCAGTGAATAATCAGCAATGTCATGGAGACAGGGATCAAACGCTTAAGTCATTTTTAAAAAAAACCCAGCAGCTTATTTTTTATAATTATAGCTGTGTACATGCCTGGTTACTGTAGTTAGGACAAAGTACAAACGTTTTATTGTTAGCCTATACTTCAGTGGGGAAGGCTTGTGGAATAGTCAGCTTCTCATTCCATGACTGTTTACTTCAGATCAGAATTTAGGCAGATCCTGGGTAAATCCAGACTACCCGCCGTATCGGCCGATAGCGATCGATCCCTGAACGCGCTCCCTGTCAACTCTGGGACTCCACTGGAGCAAGCGGCAGTAGTGGAGTAGACGGGGGAGCCACAGACGCCAATCCTCCGCCATGAAGGCGGGAGGTAAGTCGGAATAAGATACTTCGACTTCAGCTACGGTATTCCTGTCGCTGAAGTTGCGTATCTTACATTGACACCCCCCCCAGTGTAGAACAGGCCCCTGTGTGGTAATACAACCTGTCTTCCTATGTCTGTGAGCTAGACAGCCAGGGAACTGCAGTGTCTGCGTGAGCCCAGCAGCCTCAATAAAGGAACTTCCTTCTGTTTACTACGCCTCGCCTGTCTCTTCCCTATTATGAGGGATCTGGCAAGTCCTCTAGATTTGCAAAGTGCTCTTCACATTATTAATTTTCTTCCTGGATTGCTTGCACATGTTGTCCATTCTCAGGCCAACAGTACATTTTCTTCTGCCTTATGGCACCCTAGTGAGCTGCCACCCCTGGGTGCCTCACTTGCATTATGACCAATGGTTTTTCTGATCCAGTTATCTACCTGTTATCCCACAAAGTAGCCTGCAGCCCATGTGTGGTTGTGGTAGTTTTCCTGAATATCCTGTCCAGGCCCCAGTTCTGGCATCCAAGTAAGACATATACAGGTGTCTTGTTTGTGCTTATTTCACTCCATGTGCTAATAATTAATAATGACATGTTGTTCTGGATGCAGCAGTAAAAAATATGCCTGTCTCCCTTTGTATTTGTACATCTTATATAATGCAGATCACCACAAGCCTTGCTAGACTATGCAAATTGCACCTTTTTTTGACATTCACCTTCTTGGGTATAAAGTGACCCATCTAGAACCAGCCAGGGAATCAAGCCCAGTGAACGTAAAGGTGCAATGTTAAGAGAATGAGTAACTGGAAAGATAGTTTCAACTATATATACACAGTGCATAGGCAGTAATAAATACTCTTTTGGATTGCTTGCAGAGCAGACTTTTCATCAGATCTGATTAGTGAAATGTATTTCAGCAGCTACTGTATAATCTAATTCAGCCAGAAATACATCAGTTTGCAGCACATTTGAAATTGATCCAAAATATCTTGGCTGAATATAGCAGTGTAAATATGTCAGGAAAGATATTTAGAGAAGTATGAATTGGGGAGGAGGGTGGCAGACAGCAGAGGAGGTTTGCTGAATAAAAAGAAAATAAATGTAGTAAATAAGGGGTGTGGGTGAAAGTTCACAGAATCATTTGAACGGAAACGCTAATTTGTTAAAAACTACTCTTACCCTTTTTGTGGGGGTCTGCAAAACAAGTTTTTCTTCTTTTGTCTCCAAAAATACCCAACTGCTGTCTACTATGATGACACCATTATGCTTTGGGCTGGCTTGAGGATTTGGGAAGATTAGTTAGATGATTCGCTGGGATACAACCAAATGCAGCTGATTCATTTTAAATAAAATTTTGTGTGTGTTAAGAGGGAATCTTCAGATCTCCCAGTTTCCTGTTACAGAAGTGTTGCCCATGTGCTAGGATCCATGTGTAGTTGGCAATATTTGATAAAAGCTTTTTCCCTTCGGGGTAAATTGTTCAAGCAAATAAGGGAACTGGAGGCTCCTACTGCCAGAGGGATTGGGTGCATTTCAGTGAATTTTAGCACATACAGCACTTTACAGACATTTGGGGCCTGGTCCAAAACCTGCTGAGGTCGGTGGAAAGACTCCCATTGAATCCAGTGGGCTTTGGATCAGGTCCTATCTCATTAATCAGCACAAAATTCCTGTGAGGTAATAACAATAAGTAAGAATTGTTATCCTCATTTTACAGGAGGCAAACTAAGGCAGAGAGATTAAATGACTTGATTAAGACCACAGTGGGACTCTTTGTCAGAGCAGGGATTGAAATGCTAGAGTCCCCTGGTCTCAGTACCACGTTTAGTCCTTTAAATAAAGTTGTCTCTTCTGGCCAGAGGTTACAGGCAGGGGCAGTGGGACAGTTTTTATCAGCTTTAAGATCTGTTATTGCCAGAGTGGGTGACACTGAGCTGGGATCCTCTCAAATGTTGCAAAACCTTTAGCCATGGCTGTTACAGACACAAAGTTGATTACTAGGAAGCTGTAAGAGGGTTCGTTAATTACTTATGGTTCTAATGGATACGTGTACACTTGATATTTTAGTCATATTTTAACACACATTAATTCACCTGATTGTAAATTCTAGCGTAGAAACTCTACAGATGTTGGATCCAGGACAGGTGTGTGTGTTCTGTGTACACAAGACAATATAATCATGTTTGTTAATTAATGTGTGTTAAAAATTCAGATGGAGACATACCCAAGGTAAAATCAGTTTAGTATTTTGGCGTCATGATTGGGTTGCATTAGTTTATATCAGGGGTCCCCAATGCAATGCCCGCGGGCACCATGGTGTCCAAGGGGGCATCTAAATTTGCCCTGGCCGGCAGTGGAGAACCCGCCAAAATGCCACCGAATTTCTGCGGCATTTCGGCGGTGATGCCTCTCGATGATGCTGCTTGCTGCTAACAAGCGGTATCATCAAGAGGTGTCGCCCTTGAATTTCTGAGGCATTTTGGCGGCGACGCCTCTCGATGACGCTGCTTGTTGCCTACAAGTGACATCATCAAGAGGCGTCGCCGCTGAAATCGGGCGGCATTTCGGCGGGTGCTTCACCGCTGCCACGGTCCTTCATCTGGCGCCCGCCAGACAAAAAGGTTGGGGACCACTGGTTTATATCTTCACAGTGAAAAGGTCTCAAAACTCATCTAAAAAGAAAGCCAAGATTAACTGTGACATTTCTAGTGCTCACAGTCCAACTCTGAGTTGGTTACTTAGTCCATCTCCTATAATGTGGCACTGCTGTTTTTGTTACCCTTAAACTGTCCTTGACAGATGGGCTCCTACCGTTCAATAGCTCTAGTCCTGGTGAATATAAAACACTTCTTTGGCAGCTTGTTCCATTCTGAACTTTTCTTAAAGCTATGGAGATTTCTTTGTAGTTTACCTAAATCTTCCTTGTGCCATTTATACTCATTTGCTGTAGACGAAATATGCCCAGTTCCCTTAACCTTCCTTACAGGTCTCATATTCCAAAACTTTTATAATTTTTGTTGCTATCCTGTGAACTCTGCCAGTTTAGCTACGCACTTGAAACTAAATGCTGCCATCCAGCTGAAACATAACCAATGCCAAGCACAGCCAAATAATTCCCTTGATTGTTCCATAAGCGATACTCCCCTTACCACAGATCTATATGGTTTCTGGCATTTTCATGACAGTGTCACTTTGTTGGTTCATATTCACTATTATTTCCATTAAGTCCCAGAGCTTCTCTGTGTTCCCACTGTCTAGTCTATATTTTCCCATTCTCTACACAGTTGTCTTCATTTTTAAAAGAATGTATTGGCTGTTAAGTACCTCTTCTATCTTTCTAACTCACGTACAACTTTGTAATGCTGTAACAGTTCAGGAATCCAGGAAAATACCCTTTACCCACAACTCTTTACTCTGTAAACTGGGAGGGAATTTTAATTAGATCACACTTTTATGTGTGTTTTCTAGTACTTAATTATTTCAGCCAGGTGCAGAAACACCAATGAACTTTTCTGAACTTAAGAAAAGGTTTGGATCACTTCTTTTATTCAAAGGAGTTGGCTGGTCTCTCCTTGCAATAATGAATTACTTGGTGAGAAAAGTCTGAATATGCTTATCTAAAAATAACCCATAAAATAAGCCTGAGGACTGCTACCCGCTTTCAGTGTGGTATGCTGTCGTACAGGGGCCAGACTGTGACGCTATTATTTACAATGAATAGTAGTTTACACCATAAATACCCTTACCGAAGTCAATAGGCCTATTTGTAAAGTAAGATACTATTTCACCTGATTAAGGGTATTGTGACCGGGTCCCCCTAGAAAATATATAAAATAGGTACATTTAGTTTAGAGTTGAGGCAAAATGATATTGCTCTTTTTCTTTAATCACCAACATTTCAGTAGGGATTCAAGTCTAGTTCACTTAAAATGCTTTACTATATGAATATTAATAGTGATAATAAAATATTGATAATAAAACAACAAAGCCAAAATCTTAAATTATGGTAGCACTTCCAAAGGCAGAAAAAAATATTGTTCCAACCCCCAAAGTGTACAGACTGGTGTTGAACAAATGCATTTTTATTGAAACTAGGATTATTATTTTTTTTAGTGCAATATATTTTTCAGACAATCAACTGTAGTTTATCTTCACTTTCTTTGGGCCAGTTTCTGATCGAGCCACAAGCATAACAGGGAGTGGGACACACACACACACACATACACACAACATGCCCATGTTAATATCCCTCCATCCCTGCTTCCAGCAGTAGCAAGGGGAAGAGAGTCTACATACTCAAAATTTTTCCTATCCTATGCAGGTAGGCAAGGAGTGGTCAGAGTGCATCATAGAAATAGGCAGAGTCTTGAATCTTCTGCACAACATATTAGGCAGCATAACTGAGCTGATAGTCCAACAGCAAGTCATTGTCCCACACCAAATGCAAGACAGAGGACAGAGAAGGAATTCCGTGTTACATGCTTATTAAAATGGCCCTTATTAAAGATAGGTCAGAGATGCAAAATTTGGAATTTTTCAATCTTAAATTTCCCAAAGTTGTAGTTGTGTGTTTTTAGAGGCAGGGTTTTGATTCAGCCCATTAATGGTGACCGGAACCAGTAAGAACACTGGGATCTGGTTTCAAACTTCCCCACAATTTAGAGAGTTCAGTTTGCGGATTCAGTTTGAGGACATTTATTTCTAAAGTCTGATTTATACTAAGCTCAAATTCTCCTCTTAGACCTGCACAATAAATCATGATGCCAATATTCTGCTTTCTCTTCATGTGTGGGACTCCCATGGCAAGGTGGGCAGGATATTAGAGTCAAAATCTGTTGGAAGAAATTTGTTTTGAATATTTTAGATTCACTAATTGTTTAGATTTCTCTTAACAATGGAGGCCCCACATCTAGTTTCCAATGTAACGTTTGAAGTCTATTTATGTATTTGTATTTATAGATACAAGAAGGCACCTCTCCAGTGCTCTAGGTGCCCTTGACACCAAGTTAAAAATACGTAATTAAATAAAACCAGCAGCCAATATACCACCATAGAACTCATACCCACACAACACTCCTGTCTCGACAAACAGGGCCTCCAAAGCCCATGGAAATGGATAAACCTTGCAGCATGCACAGGTCAGGCTGTTTTGGACTGATGATTAGTGAGGAGACACTATGCTCTTCAGTTGATTAATTTCCACAGAATAAACTCTACCACCAGCCTGTTGCTTTAAATCAAGGGGAAACACAATTAGAGCATCTCTGTTGGTCATAACTGTGGTGGCATGACATAAGGAGAGAGGTGGTGGCTCAGGCAGGCTTTAGATCTCATGAAAAACTACTGAAGCTGAACAACTAATTCAGGGTTAGAAGAGGAAAGTTGGAAAAAGTTTCTAGCTCATATGTTTTGGGATGCATAAAAAGAAACCTTATAAAAAGTATTAATTGTAAAGAGTTTGACCTAATTTTTTTTATTTTTGGATACCTCAATTTTTGGTTGCCCATCCTGACACATCTTGAGGGGACATGATTTTCAGAGGGTAGGTGCTCACCGCTGTCTGAAAAATCAGGTCCCTTTACGGTATCTCAAGTTGGGCACTCAGAAAATTAAGAAACCCAAGACTGCCACTCACTTTGGAAAGTTTTGGCCAGAATCCAGACAAAAATCTTGCCACCATGTAGAAGGGAATAGTTCTGCTAAACTAAGGAAGCTCCTTTGTTTTCTCATGATTCCAAAATAACACATCCTGAACAAAGAGCTCCACTGTGTTGACTGGCTGAGTCAGTGCCTGCTTATTAGTAAGAACCCTTCACAAGCAAAATGACAGAAACCAACAGAGTACATCTAATCCAGTGTGCTAAAAATGCTGTAGATTATCTACAGTAGGTCATAAAACAGCAAAAGATAGGAAGGAAAAGCTGTTAGTACTAAATATGTCATTTAGTTATATAAGATAAGACTGCTCTATAATCACAGACTGGATGACAAGAATAAAGACATTGAATCAGCTACGCCTCCAGCACACGAAGATAAGATAAGGGAAATGGAATTAGGTATCGGGGTACAGCTTTGCTCATTGTTAATTTTAACATACATGCATTATGTTATCAAGTGCCAGTAAGGAATGGGATGGCTCAGGCAATTGGTAATAGGATACGAAAACTGTCACCCATTGCTTCTTGGTTCAGATTTGCCCATAGACCTGGACATATATAATTGGAGTTATTCTTTATAGGCTCTGTTTATTCTTTCTGGGAGATCTCAGAGGGCAGTTCCAAGTATTTGCTTATCTACCCTCAAGGGCTGTTTTGTAAGGGACCCTGCAAGGTCACAGTCTAAGTTGGATGTGAGAGACTGCTAGATGAGAAAGTGTAGCATTTTGGGCTACAGTACTATTACGATGTGCCAGAGCCTCAGCTGGTATAAATCAGTGTAATTGCAGTAATTGATGGATACCAATTTACACTAGCATGCCCCCTAAGTCAGGGACTGCAAGTGGGGCGCACAGCATTGAGTCATTATAGCAATTGAATGTTGCTCAATGAACCTCCTTATGCCAAGGGTATTCCACAGGGACTATTACTGTTGGCCGCTCATGCCACTAAAGTGATGTATAAGAGCTGGATCATGATGGAGGATCTGGCTCAGCACATCTTCACACAGGATAAGTGGTTCAGCCATATTCTCAAGGGTCTTTCATTCCTCATACGTTCTTAGGGTTAAGATCAGTTGCCTAAAGCTTGGTAAAGAAGCAGCCCAGCGAGCATAGGTTTGTCCAGCTGCCAGGGTAGTAAGCTACAACCTACACTCATTGCAATTTCCAACAGCATGAACATGTTAAAAGAAACATAGAGCTATCCTGTTTCTACATGGGACCTTTGTGTTCGAGAAAGTATCTCTTCTTCCCAGCTCAATATGGTTTGGAAGTACTTTGGTCACCTTAAAAGTATACTAGTTTTGCCTTTGGAAAAGTCACATTAATTAGAGCATTACCTAAGTATTGCCTGGATAGTTATCTAAAACAAAACCAGGCAGTATTGTTTATAGGCAATACCTAGGCAACACAGAAAGTCCTGAGGTACTGTAAAATTTTAAAGTTCTGTAAAGCAATTGGCACATTTTTAAGGATCACAGCTTTATAACATACATTTTGTTTTAGAATAAAAAATAAAAACCTCAATATTTGATCGCTCATCTCCTCTTGTTAGGTCCCTAGGATTTTCCTGAGATATGGTACGTACCAGACTCTGGAGAATGATCTAGCATCCTCTACAGCTAGACTAAAAGTGGATTTAGATAAATCATATATGGGAAAATTAAAATAATTATTTACAAAGAAACGCAATATTAGTAGAATTTTTCTGTCACAATATCTACTTACTCACTGATGTCCCATATTTACAGTAAATAACTCAATACTATCAATCATTTTAAAAAGATGAATGGAAATACATAGAATATAATTTGGTCATAGGTAAATACAATACTATTTTCCACTCAGCATTAATGCACATATCCATGGATATTAGCAGGGGTGTCAAGCAATTAAAAAAATTAATCGTGATTAATCATGTGATTAAAAAAATTGATCACGATTAATCACACTATTAAACCATAATAGAATAACATTTATATAAATATTTTTGGATGTTTTCCATATTTTCAAATACAGGATATGAATTTCAATTACAACACAGAATACAAAGTGCACAGTGCTCACTTTATATTTATATTTTATTATAAATATTTGCACTGTAAAAATAAAATAAATAGTATTTTTCAATTCATTTAATACAAGTATTGTAATGCAATCTCTTTATCTTGAAAGTTGAACTTACAAATGTAGAATTATGTACTAAAAATAACTGCACTCAAAAATAAAACAATGTAAAACTTTAGAGCCTACAAGTCCACTCAATCCTACTTGTTCAGCCTATCGCTCAGAGAAACAAGTTTGTTTACATGCTGCCCACTTCTTGTTTACAATGTCACCTGAAAGTGAGAACAGACATTCACATGGCACTTTTGTAGCCAGCGTTGCAAGATATTCATGTGCTTGATGCGCTAAAGATTCATACATATGTCCCTTCCTGCTTCAACCACCATTCCAGAGGACATGCATTCATGCTGATGATGGGTTCTGCTCAATAACAATCCAAAGCACTACAGAAGCATGTTCCTTTTAATCATTTGAGCAGATGTCACCAGCAGAAGGTTGATATTCTTTTTGGGGTTCTGTAGTTCTGGCATTGGAGCATTGCTCTTTTAAGACTTCTGAAAGCATGATCCACACTCCATCCCTCTCAGAATTTGGAAGGCACTTCAGCTTCTTAAATCTTGGGTTGAGTGCTGTAGCTATCTTTAGACATCTCACATTAGTACCTTCTTTGCATTTTGTCAAATCTGCAGTGAAAGTATTCTTAAAATGAACAACATGAGCTGGGTTATCATCCGAGACTACTATAGCATGAAATATATGGCAGAATGCGGGTAAAACATAGAGCAGGAGACATACAATTCTCCCCCAAGGAGTTGAGTCACAAATTTACTTAACTTTTTTTTTTTAAAGAGCATCATCAGCATGGAAGCATGTCCTCTGGAATGGTGGCCAAAGCATGAAGGGGCATATGAATGTTTAGCATATCTGGCAAGTAAACACCTTGCAATGCTGGCTACAAAAGTGCCATGCAAACAACTGTTCTCCCTTTCAGGTGACTTTGTAAATAAGAAGCTGGCAGCATTATCTCCATTATTATTACCATAAATGTAAACAAACTTGTTTCTTTTAGCGATTGGCTGCACAAGAAGTAGGACTGAGTGGACTTGTAGGTTCTAAAGTTTTACGTTGTTTTGCTTTTGAGTGCAGTTATGTAACAAAAAAACCCCAAACAAAATCTACATTTGTAAGTTGTGCTTTCATGATAAAGAGATTGCACTACAATACTTGTATGAGGTGAATTGAAAAATACTATTTCTTTTACGATTTTTACAGTGCAAATATTTGTAACAAAAATAATACCAAGTGAGCACAGGACACTTTGTATTCTGTGTTGTAATAGAAATCAATATTGTGGCCTTGCACTCTATATGATTTTATGAAAATATGCTAGTGTAACTGGAATATGCTTCATGCAAAAGGTCTCTTGTAAGGTATCATTACAAAGCCTATAATCTACTGAGTGTGATAATCTTATTTGTATAAATGTACCACTCTAGTATCTGAAACTAGAAATATGAAATATAACTCTGAGGGCCTATTATACTTATACAAAGCGTGGTTTGGAATCTTGATGACTCCCATTAATCAGGACAATTGGCTGTAGATGGCTTTGTTTTACCTGTAAGTCTTCCTGTATACCTGTGTGCTGGCAAGTGGGTAATGAAATCTTACAGTGATATATGATCATGTCACCTTGTCAAGGTTCCTTCCCCACTCTGAATTTTAGGGTACAAATGTGGGGACCTGCATGGACACTTCTAAGCTTAATTACTAGCTTAGATCTGGTAACTCTGCCACCATCCAGAAATTTCAGTGTCTGGATCACTTCTTGTCCCCCACAAAACCTTCCCCTCCATGGGCAGCCTTGAGAGGCTTCACCAATTCCCTGATGAACACAGATCCAGATCCCTTGGATCTTAAAACAAGGAGAAATTAACCATCCCCCCTCCTTTCCCCCCACCAATCCCTGGTGAGTCCAGATCCAATCCCCTTGGATCTTAAAAAAAGGAAAAATCAATCAGTTTCTTAAAAAGAAAGCTTCTAATTAAAGAAAGAAAAGTAAAAATCATCTCTGTAAAATCAGGATGGAAAATACTTTACAGGGTAATCAGATTCATATAGCCCAGAGGAACCCCCTCTAGCCTTAGATTCAAAGTTACAGGAAGCAGAGGTAAAATCCTCTCAGCAAAAATGGAACATTTACAAGTTGAGAAAACAAAAATAAAACTAATCTGCCTTGCCTGGCTGTTACTTACAATTTTGAAACATGAGAGACTGATTCAGAAAGATTTGGAGAGTCTGGATTGATATCTGGTCCCTCTTAGTCTCAAGAGTGAACAACTCCCAAAACAAAGAGCACAAACAAAGACCAAATCCTTCCACCAAGATTTGAAAGTATCTTATCCCCTTATTGGTCCTCTGGTCAGGTGTCAGCCAGGTTTACTGAGCTTCTTAACCCTTTACAGGTAAAAGAGGCATAAACCCTTAACTATCTGTTTATGACAGTCTTACAGTGATATGTCATCATGTTACCTGAATTGGAATCCATCTTTAACCTGGTGCTTTTCCATTGAGGGAGGGAGACCCAGAGGGACAAAGGATTCCCGCCTTATGCAAAAGATATATAAGTGGGTGGAACAGAGAAAAGTGGGGCCATCATGAGGAATCCTCTAGCTACCACCTGAGCTGGAACAAGGCCTGTTCCAAGGGAAAGGACTGTGCCCAGACTAGGAAGGCATCCAGTCTGTGAAAGAAATGTATTGAAATGTCTCTGAGGGTGAGATCTTATCTACATTCAGTTTCTTACTGTGTTAGACATAGACTTGCATGTTTTATTTTATTTTGCTTGATAATTCACTGTGTTCGGTCTGTCACTTCTTGGAACCACTTAAATCCTACTTTCTGTATTTAATAAAATCACATTTTACTTATTAATTAACCCAGAGTATGTATTAATACATGGGGAGGGCTAGGGGGAACAGCTGTGCATCTCTATCAGTGTTATAGAGGGCGAACAATTTATGCGTTTACCCTGTCTAAGCTTTATACAGGGTAAAACAGATTTATTTGGGGTATGGAACCCGCTGGGAGTTGGGCATCTGATTGTTAAAGACAGGAACACTTCTGTAAGTTGCTTTCAGTTAATCCTACAGCTGTTAGGGGATGTGATTCAGACCCTGGGTCTGGGTTTGCGGCAGACTAGTGGGTCTGGCTCAAGCTAGGCAGGGCATTGAAGTCTTAAGCTGCCAGGGCAGGAAAGCAGGGGCAGAAGTAGCCTTGGCACATCAGTTGGCAGCTCCAAGGGGGTTTCTGTGATCCAACCTGTCACAAATATATTTGAAAATGTAGAAAAACATCAAAAATATTTAATAAAAATGTCAATGAGTATTCTATTGTTTGACAGTGTGATTAAAACAGCGATCAATCATAATTAATTTTTTAAATCATGATTAATTTTTTTGTGTTCATTGTGTGAATTAACTGTGATTAATCAACACCCCTAATATTAGTACAGGCTGTGTTGAAAGAGAAGACATTGTCTGGAGATTGGAAGACTCCTAGAATGGAAAACTACTACTTAAGACTTCCATAACACACATAAAAAAGATTGATGCTTAGTCTGTCCATTTCTGTTCATTTTCAATAGTGCTATACTGAAGAGTGTAAGGGAAAGTCATGCATTATACATTCATAGTCTATACACTTACACAGAAGAGTAGTAGTAAATGGTCTTTTTATAGTCAGAGAAAGGCACTTCTCTATTACCATATGTTTTTCTTAGCATTAGCTATCTACCTAAAATGGCTCAATTCATACATATATGAATGAGCCACGCAGTGAGGTTATAATTCTGCAAGCCTTGTAGTAAGTACAACTGATTTAAAGGAGCAATTGACAATAGTGTTCACAGTTCATATCTGTGAAGGTTTCAATATTAACAAGAAGAAGAGAAAGAAAGAAAGAAAGAAATATGGAAAATGTCCAGTGACTGGGTAGGAGGGAAATTCTCCAATGACCAGCCAGTTACAGCTGTACCTCCAGTATACATGCCATAAATGAGCCATTGGTGCAATCGGACAGAGAGAACAGGACACTCGAGAATACTGTTGGGTGAAATGTAGTGATGTTTCCTTTGTGTATGGACTTGGAGCTTACCCTTATTTGTGTTGAGTAGTATTTCACTCCACAGGTAGTCCAACTGACTGATACAAAAGGCTATAGGTATAGGTACTGGTAATTCAAGTAAGGATGGCACAATCGCTCACTAAGTACTACTCTCAGACTCTTGTTTGCAGTGCAAATACTTGCATTTACAAGTTCAAAATTCATATTCTGTATATATCCTCTAATAGTCTTGTAAAATTCACACTACCCACAAACATTCTTGCCAGTAAACTCGGCCATTAAAATGCTCAAAATAATGGTCAGGCAGCTGGTGTGATGAAACTGCCTATCATAGCTGACTTAACTTGCCTCATTGTTTCCATGTCCTCCCCTATCTGTCTGTTGTCTCTCACACGTAGATTGTTGTTCCTTAGGGCAGGGATGTCTTTACTCTGTGTTTGTAGAGTGCCTAACACAGTGGGGTCCTGGCCAATGACTGGGGTGTCGAGGAACTACCACAAAGCAAACAACAACCAAGAACAATCAGGTTCACAAAACAGCCAAAGGGGAAGTTCCTGTTTTATTCAAACAAATATTTATGGGAAATGTTTGAGGAATTTACCCAACTCTGCTTACCATGCACACCCCTGTACAGCAGCAGCAGAATGAAGAATGCTTCATAGAATCATAGAATATCAGGGTTAGAAGGGACCTCAGTCGTTTAGTCCAACCCCCTGCTCAAAGCAGGACCAATCCCCAACTAAATCATACCAGCCAGGGCTTTGTCAAGCCTGACCTTAAGAACTTCTAAGGATGGAAATTCCACCCCTTCCATAGGTAACCCATTCATTTCACTCCAGCTCTCATTTAAAAAACAACTTGTGTTATAGACTCATGGCCTGTAAAATTTAATTTAAAATAACCTTTACATTGCAGAAGTGCAATAACACATGTGCCAAGAAAGACATTATAATGGTGGCAATAAAGCCCTCAGATAATAATACGAACCTCAGGGAGACACTTAACAATAGTGGCACTAACAGGCACAGCCAGAATCAGCTGGACTTCACACTTTTTCCTAGCAACCAAAACTTCCTCACTTTTGTTCTTTTCTCCTTCCTTCTGCTAAGACACTATCAGACAAATGATTCTACTGCTGATACACTGCAGAGAAAGTTTGATTTATATTCTGCTGTTGCTGGTGTGAACGTTTTTATTTTAGGTAATAGGAAGGTTCTGTTGAATATCAGCTTTAAAGGTTACCCTTGTGTGCATGCCTTATACCACATTCCCCTCTGTGGATCCATTATCATGTACTGCTATCAGTGACAATATTCTTTAGATGAGATGAGAAGTCAAGGTTAGTTAGTTTTTCTTGCTTGCCTCTTCTCTGAGCTATGCTGACCCGATGATTTTCACCTAGTAACTGCTCTTTCTTGGCAGGTAGGGATACTTGCATGATTGACTCCACCAGACCTTATCGTAACTGTTACATTCCATTTTTATAGTTAGCCCCTGGAAGAGTATTCATTATTCTGGATTTGTTTTTCCTTCCTGTCTTAGTCTAATTAACACAAAAGAAAGCCTAGTCATACACATGTAATATTGGACAGCAATTCGTTTTGGTTTTGTCCTGAATTAAGTGCAAAAATATATTGACCTTGGTTACAGAGGATAAGGTTCTCAAAATCCTCTAAGGGATGTGGGAGCACAAGTTTCATTGAACGTTTGTGGGATTTGTATTCTAAAGCCTCATAGAGTATGTCTACACTGCAATTAAAAACCTGCAGCTGATCTGTGCAATTGACCTGGGCTCACAGGGCTTAGAGTGTGGAGCTCTTTCACGGCTGTGTAGGCATCCCAGCTCAGGCTGCAGCCTCAGTGAGCTCTGGGACCTGTCCACCTCACAAGGTCTTAGAGCCTGTGTTCCAGCCCAAGCCCAGAAGTCTACACTGCAATTAAAAACCTCCCAGCCCAAGCCCCATGAACCCAAGTCAGTGGCACAGGCCAGCCGTGAGTTTGTAATTGCAGTGTAGGCATACCCATTGGCACTTCTGAAAATCTCTCCCAGAATTATGACTGTACTAGATCTTATTGTAACGAATCAGTGATGAACAAAGTTTCTGCCAGCTAGTGAAGTTTGTCAGCCCCTTTCATCATAGTGTGGTATTGTTAAAGAATTCTCATCAATAACATGATAAACCACATAGATTAAACACCAGCTTCCAATTAGTAACCACCAGTTTACACTGTCACAATTTTAGTGATATCTAATTGTTTTTACACCGAAAAATTAAAAACCAACATTCCATCTTATTTTTGTTGTTGTGAGAGCTGCATATGTTAACAATTGAGTAAAACTTTGTATCTGTAAATGGGGACATTTGAAAAATACCAATTAACATTAATGGGCAGATTTTTTTCCTGGAGCCATTGTATGAGCAAGTGCTCATGGTTAAAGTAGGTGATGAAATGAATGAGCAAGATGAGCTTCAGGGAGGATTGCCACAAGACAGTACATCACATTTATGCTCTACATTGGCTTTTGATCCAATTCCAGGTCCAGTTCAAGAACCACAGCCCAACTCCTGAAAAGTATTTAGACACCTCCCATTGGGAGTTAGGTGCCTAAATACCTTTCAGGAGCTGGGCCTTGTTCCTTATCTTTAAAGCCTTCAGGTGTGTGATAGGGTGCTCAGAGGACTGGCCAGCCTAGTGGTTAGAGCACCTGATGTCCAGCCTCTTGCCTCTCTGTCAGGGTGGTAGAGATGCCTGTTCCTGACTCTAAGCAGGAATTTTCAGCTCTCCACCTGCATCTGAGTCTTGGCTCTTAGGAGTGTGCTAAGGGGACCTGGACCTGGACCTGCTGTAGGATTGCCAACTTTCTGATTGCAGAAAACCAAACACTCCAGCCCTGCCTCCTGCCCTGGACCTTCCTGAGGCCCAGCCCCTGCCATGCCCCTTCTCTGAGGCCTTGCCCCCGGTCACTCCATTCCCCCCTCCCTCAGTCTCTCGCTATCCTCCACCCTTGCTCATTTTCACCAGGCTGGACAGGGGGTTGGGGTGTGGAAGGGAGTTAGGGCTCTGGGGTGGAGCTATGTGGGGGCTCTAGGCTGGAGCAGGGGGTTGGGGTTCAGGGGTTGAGGCCTCCAGCTGGGGTTGCTGGGCTGGCTCTGGGGTGGGGCTGAGGGGTTTGGAGAGTGGAAGGGGGTGCAGGCTCTGGGAGGGAGTTTGGGTGTGGGAGGGGGTCAGGGCTAGGCCAGCGGGTTGGGGTGCAGGAGGGGGCACAAGGTGTGGGATCCAGGAGGGAGTTTGGGTGTGGGAGAGGGCTCAGGGCTAGGGTTGGGATGCAGGAGGGGTTTGAGCTCTGGGCGGTGCGCACCTTAGGCAGCTCATGGAATTGGGCAGATGTGTACTGCTCAGGTACAACGACCTATGTGCGCTCTTATCAATATCTAATACCTGCATGCACACAAACGTTACAACGTGCAGTCAGAAGACCCATTTGCACCAGTATATGCCTCAGGTAAAAATTCTAACACTGCCACATGAGCAGGTGTTAAAATCATTCATGGATGCATATGTAACCCTTAAAAGAGGATCCCTAAAGTAGGCTGTTTAAGCTGTATAGATGATTTCTAAATCCAAGGTTCAGGGTGGGAAATGGTAGATCTGCAAATGAAGCAGCCATTTTGTGTGTGTGGCCTAGAGAAGAATTGGGAGCAGGAAAGGAAAATCACTTTCACTAGAAAGTAGGACTGTCAAGCGATTAAAATAATTACTCTCGATTAATCACACAATTAAAAAAGTTATTCGTGATTATTTGCTCTGTTACACAATAATAGAATACCATTTATTTAAATATTTTTGGATGTTTTCTACATTTTCAAATATATTGATTTCAATTAGAATACAAAGTGTACTGTGCTCACTTTATATTTATTTTTTATTACAAATATTTGCACTGTAAAAAAGAAACAAAAGAAATCGTTTTTTTCAATTCACCTAGTACAAGAACTGTAGTACAACCGCTTTATCATAAAAATTGAACAATGTCACCCCAAAGTGAGAACAGGCATTTGCATGGCACTTTTGTAGCCAGCGTTGCAAGATATTTATGTGCCAGATGTGCTAAAGATTCATATGTACCTTCATGCTTTGCTCACCATTCCAGAGGCCATGATTCCATGTTGATGACGAGTTCTGCTCGAAAATGATCGAAAGCAGTGTGGACTGACCTATGTTCATTTTCATCATCTGTGTCAGATGCCACCAAGAAGGCTGATTTTCTTTTTTGGTGATTCAGGTTCTGTAGTTTCCATATAAGCCTGTTGCTCTTTTAAGACTTCTGAAAGCATGCTCTACACCTCATCCCTTTCAGATTTCGGAAGGCACTTCAGATTCTTAAATCTTGGGTAAAGTGCTGTAGCTATGTTTAGAAATTTCACATTGGTACCTTCTTTACATTTTGTCAAATCTGGAGTGAAAGTGTTCTTAAAACAAACAACATGTGTTGGGCAGTCATCCAAGATTGCCATAACACAAAATATATGGCAGAATGCAGGTAAAACAGGAGGAGACATACAATTCTCCTCCAAGGAGTTTAGTCACAAATTCAGTTAATGCATTATTTTTTTAACAAGCATCATTGGCCTAGAGGCATGTCCTCTGGAATGGTGGCCAAAGCGTGAAGGGAGATATGAATGTTTAACATATCTGGCACATAAATACCTAGAAATGCTGTGGTGCCATTAGAATACCCATTCTCATTTTCAGGTGACATTGTAATTAAGAAGAGGGCAGCATTATTTTCCGTAAATGTAAACAAACTTGTTTGTCTTAGTGATTGGCTGAACAAGAAGTAGGACTGAGTGGACTTGCAGGCTCTGAAGTTTTACATTGTTTTGTTTTTGAGTGCAGTTATGTAGCAAACTACATTAATTAATTCCAGTTCTGCAGCTTCATGTTGGAGTCTGGTTTTGACGTTTTTTGTTGAAGAATTTCCACTTTTAGGTCTGTTATTGAGTGACCAGAGAGACTGAAGTGTTCTCCTACTGGTTTTTTAACTTTATGATTCCTGATGTCAGATTTGTGTCCATTTATTCTTTTTCACAGAGACTGTCCGGTTTGGCCAATGTACATGGCAGAAGGGCATTGCTGGCATATGATGGCATATTTCACACGGGTAGATGTGCAGGTGAACAAGTCCCAGATGGTGTGGCTGATGTGGTTAGGTCCTATGATGTTGTCCCTTGAATAGATATGCGGACAGAGTTGGCACTGGAATTTGCAGCAGGGTTTGGTTCCTGGGTTAGTGTTTTTGTTGTGTGGTGTGTAGTTGCTGGTGAGTATTTGCTTCAGGTTGGGGAGGTGTCTGTAGGCAAGGACTGGCCTGTCTCCCAAGGTCTGTGAAAGTGAGGGATCATCCTTCAGGATAGGTTGTAGACCCGTGATGATCCGCTGGAGAAGTTTTAGTTGGGGGCTGTAGGTGATGGCTAGTGGTGTTCTGTTACTTTCTTTGTTGGGCCTGTCTTGTAGTAGATGACTTCTTGGTACCCTTCTGGCTCTGTCAATCTGTTTCTTCACTTAACCAGGTAGGCATTGCAGTTTTAAGAGCTTGTGTAGGTGTTTGTCTCTGTCTGAGGGATTGGGGCAAATGCGGTTGTTTCTTAGAGCTTGGCTGTAGACAATGAATCATGTGATGTAGTCTGGATGAAAGCTGGAGGCATGTAGGTAAGTATAGCAGTCAGTAGGTTTCTGGAATAGGGTGGTGTTTATGTGACCATAGCTTAACAGATGTAAAAGTGGCAATTCTTCAACAAAAAAACTTCAAAAACAGACTCCAATGTGAAGCTGCAGAACTGGAATTAATTTGCAAACCGGACACCATCAAATTAGGCCTGAATAAAGACTGGGAGTGGTTGGGTCATTACAAAACCTAAACTTAATTTCCCCAATACTAATTTCTCCTTACTGTTACTCACACCTTCTTGTTAACTGTCTGTAATGGGCCACTCTCTTATCACTTCAAAAGTTATTTTTCCTCCCTTGGTATCCTGCTGTTAATTGATTTATCTCATTAGACTGACCTCACACTTGGTAAAGCAACTCCCATCCTTTCATGTATTTATACCTGCTCTTGTATTTTTCACTTCATACATCTGATGAAGTGGTTTCTAGTCCACAAAAGCTTATGCCCAAATAAATTTGTTAGTTTCTAAGGTGCTGCAAGGACTTCTAGTTGTTTTTGATGATACAGACTAACACGGCTACCACTCTGAAACCTGTGAAGTCACTGACTCAGCAACCATGCTTAAAGTATCTCCAAACAGGAGGGGTGAGCTGACTAATTGTGGTGAATGCATGTTGTCCTGGAGGAATGACATCACCTACTAAAGTTATATTTCAACGTTAGGTGAGAGGGGATATGCTATTGACAAGGGAATGGGGACAAGGGAATAAACATATCTGAATGGAGTCCAGAGGTGCTGGAACTAGGGGTGCTGTTGCATCCCCTGGCTTGAAGTGGTTTCCATCATATACAGGGTTTACAGTTTAGTTCAATGGCTCTCAGCACTCCACTATAAAAATTGTTCCAGCCCTCATGATGGAGTCCGTGTCCCCCAGCAGGTCCAGAGAGTGTGGGGCTAGGCAGAAGAACAGCCCTTGTTTTCTCAACCACCCTTTCCACACAACCCTGCTAGGGAGAGCCAGTAGGATAAAGGGATCCCAGAGGGCTATTCTGTTTCTCTTGGATTCTGGCTAAGGGGAAACCAGTGGCATGCTCTCCCTTCACAGACAATTGTGTGTCAGAGATTGTGGGCTCTGCCTCTTTCCACCTCTGTCTTCTTAGGGGGAGAGGAAGCCTGCAGGGGGAATAAATCTTTCTGTAAAATAAAAGCAGCTAGGAAACCACCAGCTTGGACAATTTTTTTTCTCCCATCAGGAGTGATTGTGGTCTACTGACTGGCAGGAAGGCCTGGGACTCTATAAACACCTCTGTCTGCTGCTTCTGCCATAGATTCTCCTGCCAGATGCAAACTTATTTCACCAGTCAGTGAATAATCAAGAGAGAAATTTAGCTCCCTCAAACAAAACCAGGAAAATAATCTCTCTCTGTACTTTCAGTAGGGTGCAGGAAGGAAGCTGCTTTTCCTCTGACTTAAGCCCTTACATGTTTGCGAGGTGCTCAGATGCTGTGTTGATTGGGGTGGATAGTAACCTAGTTAGGTAACTCATTTCGCAGATATATCATTTTACTCGTTTTTACTCAAGATCCTTGCAGGTTTTGTATTCACTTAAACTATTAAATGTCCACCCTTAAAGGGTTTAAAGGCAGTTCCACAATTTGAGCTTCAAGAAAGTTAAAGTTTTTTTGAACAAACTTGCTCTCATTCTGTACAAGTACATCTTAGGACCCCATTTTATTCTACAAGAAAAGTTTCTATCATTGCCCTTGTTAGCTGTTCATGGCTATTTGATAGTAACTCAGTACTGTCAGTTTCCTCTGAGTTGTCTGGTTGTTCCTTTTTGTTCTTTTTCTGTCTAAAGTCATAGCAGGAATCACTGGACAAAGTCATGCTCCAACGGACCATTACTAAAAAAATTACTTTCATTTAATGCCTGCTAGTCTTCCATAGGAGCTGCTGGGTGCTCAGTACTTTTAACAATCTAGCCAGCCACCTCTAGAGGTGCCTAAATATGGACTTAGGCCCAGATCCTCAAAGTCAAACAGAGTCAGATGCCTAAATTCCTTTGAGGATCTGGGTCTTAGGAACCTAATTTTAGGTAGTTTAAAAAAAATCTCAGTTATGATTTACCTATGTACTCAAAGGTATTTAAAAGTATCTATTTCTCTAGCAAGAGGGGAAAAGGTAGAATGTTATCAAAGAACAAAATGCACCTTTTGTAAGCAAGTTTTCATGAGAAATCCTAATAGAGATATGATGTGTCTCTTGTGAGATTTAGGTGTGTTGCTATGACTTCCAGATAACTTTTCTAATATTATCTGTAGTTATCTTGAAGGTTCCTGAACTGACAGCCCTGGAGATTGAAGTTCTGTGTACATGTACAGTATACATACAACATAGAAAGCAGCGATGGAAGCTTCTGCATGTTGTCCCACAATGGACAAGTTCTAGGGCATACTGTTCCACCATAACCTACGAGAGTGATTTAGTAGTACCGTGTCCATGTTCCTTCAAATTTTGGATTCTTTACAAAGCCATTTAATGATGACATTTTAGGTAACATGAACACTTATTCTCTTGGGATATGACTGAGATGACCAACCTATTTCCCATGAGCCAGTGAACAGCTAGCCAATGGAAACTTTGAGACACTACTAATCTGGGCTATTTTTGAACCCATGACCTTGAAGTGAAAGGTGCAATATCAGAATTTTCTGAGTCACCCATCCCTTCAACATCATCATCTTATTATAGCCTTCTGGGCCAAGCTTCTTACATCAAATCTCCTTTAGTGATGCCTGTGACGGGTTGCTCCCTTTTAAGATGCCTCCTGATGTGCTGGGATACCACTGAGCCTGCCTGTTCTGCCAGCCTGGGCACCCTTTTTACCTGTCTTCCTGAGTCTGGCTCTTAAGCCTCCTCCAGCGCACACGCAGGCAGGGCCACACCCTGCTGCAGAACAACACAGACGCTGAGATCAGCTCTGAGAAGGCTCAGTTTAAGGGACTTGCCCCAGCACGCAGATGTCCATCTCCCTTGGAGTGCAGATCCAAAGGTATATTGTCTTGCACTGTATAGAAAAATCTGTACAGCGCAAGCTCATAAATATTTGCCCTCTTCCTCAATGTGAAGAGAGAGATGCATGACTTCTTTCCCCCTCCCCCTGTTAGAAATTAAATAAACCGGGTTTAATAATAAACAAAATAAATGGATTAACTATAAAAAGTAGATTTTAAGTGGTTAAAGAGATAGCAAACAGAACAAAGCAGATTACTAAGCAAATAAAACAAAACATGCAAACTTGTTTCACTAAAGAAATTGGTTATTTCTCACCCTATATATTGTTGCAGGCAGATTACAGAAAGTCTTGAAAGGCAGCTGCACTGGTCTCCAGCTTGAGACTTCAGGTATTATTACTCACAAGATGGACCCCCTTCCAGCTTGGCTCAACTCTTCTCTCCTCAGTTCAGTTCTTGGTTCCAGGTGTTTTTCAGTGTCTCTTTGTGTGGGGAGGCAGAGGAAAACCATGATGATGTCACTCCCCTGCCTTATATACCTTTTGTGTAAGGTGGGAACCCTTTGTCTACCAGTGGAAAAACACTGGCATTCCAACAGGGGAGGTGGGGTCCAGTAGCAGGTGACTTGGACCCATGTCTTTGCAGGGCTGTATTACTCGCAGGCTGTCAGGAGCATCCACAGGAAGATTAAGCTCTTTCCCAGTCCATTGTCTCTGCTAATGGGCCATCAGCCTTGTCTGGCTTTTTCATTGTTGTACCTGAAGGGCTGGTTGGGGGTGTGTGGTGGGCCTGGCAATGTACTGCCTCTTTGGGGCAGGGGGGGAATGGGGCATCCGAACCTTGCCACTCCCAAGTTGATGTGCTTGCCTCTTTGTGGGTAGCCCGAAGTGGCCTAATAGCCTCCATTCATGCAATCACCCCTTGGTCAGGGTAGTGTGCCCTAATGGCATAAGTTCATATAAATTGCTCTCAGCATCAGAGCAGTGCGGCCCAATGGCCAGAGTCTATACAATCCCCTCACAAGCAGGGTAGTGTAGCCTAGTCGCCAGAGTCCAGGTAACTCATCCCAAATCTCTGGGCAGTATGGCCCAATGGCTAAAGTCCATATGATTCCTGTGCCAGGGGATAGGGCCCAGGTAGTAGCAAGTTCCCCTTGCCACTGGCTTGATGGGGATCTGCCCAAAATACACTGAGCCTCTATGAAACTTTAATGCCATTTTCCTCTAAAGTTCCTCTGGGTCACTTCCTACCATAACCTCCGGGTCCTCCATTTCGGGGGGTCCTCTGATCTGTTTCCCTTCTGTGATGAACTCCATCTGGGCATCAGGGCATGTCCCGGCTTGGCTGGCCTTCAGATCCTGGAACACAGGCTTTCCCTCTTCAGAAACTGGTGACATGCCCCCTTCCCCTCCAGTGGTCAGCCCAGACTAAGCAACTTTTATACCTGTTCTCTAGCTGGAGCATGCCCAGCAGAGCCCCAGGGGCATGGCTTCCTCTGCTAGGAAGGAAGGGTTAACCCCTGCAGTACCAGTGTGGGGCCTCTCTGCCTCGTCACAGGGTGTCACCCAAAGTAACACATTTGAAATACAGATAAATGGTCAATATTCCTAACTTCAGATACAGGAATGATACAGGCATACAAATTGGATAATCACATTCAGTAAATCATAACCTTTCCAATGATATCTCACATGAGCCATCTTGCATTGTCTATCTCAGTTATGCCATATCCATATCGTAAGCGTATTTCCATAAAGAATATGGAGTGTAATGTCAAAATGCCCTTCTTTGTTTTACTTCACACACTTAATCTTCTCTTAGGAGGAGAAGATGCTTTGTGACCATGGTTAAGATTTGCAGCACTCCATTAGCTGAGAGCAAGCCATGGCTTCTGACAAAAAATGGCATGCTGGCCCCTAATGTTCTGCCACCATTCTGGCGGCACACAGTAAACTTTTGTCCAAATGAATTTGCACAATTCAAGTTTGTTTATTGCCCAAGCTAGCTAAAGGCCATGAAATGCTAATATTAGTGCTGAAAGCACGTTACTGCTTCTGTAAATTATTTTAGCCAACTTTTTTTCATGGCATTTGAGTAAGCTAAACTGCCAGTTGATCTGAATTTCTTGGGTAGTTCAACATAAAAAAAACATGCTGGAGATAGATTTGTATTCACAGGCATCTAATTAGGGAAACATCATAACAGTCAATGCGAATGCCTCCCAAGGAGCTGCATCTGTTCACCATGCATCAATTGCATATTAAGATTGCTGACTCCATTTCCGAAGCCATTAAAGCTATACAACCATCTAAATTGCACTGACAGCCTGCCTATGTCAAAAAACAAGGCTTCCTTCTTCTTTCTTCAGCCCTTTGTGTGTTAATTATTTTCCTCAGTGAAATAATTAATGAAATAGAAAGCAAAATCTGCAGTCCAGCACTGGTATGTCATTGGGAGCTTAGCAGTGGTGGGAAAAATGGATTGTGTTTACAGGTTTTTTCCCCTCAAAAAGAAAAAAAACTAGTTCAGTATGCTTCAAAAATTTAAGTAAAAATGTCAGTTTCAATGATAAACTACAATGGGGCCAATTATTATTATGTGCATTGCAGAGGAGTCTAGAAGTCCCAGTCAGGATTGGGACCCCATTGTGCTGGGCCCTGTACCAACACAGAGTAATAGGACACTCCATGACCTGAAGAGCTTACAATCCTAGGCCCCCCATCCCTGCAAGAAGCTCCTCACAGGTGGCCCCCTTCTCCTCTGTAAATCCCCAGTGAAGTCAAAGGAGCACTGCATGAGTTCTGGAGATTGCCATGCAGAACAACTTGGAGGATTAAGGTCTTAGAATTTAGTTTCAGGGTGGGAGGGGAAGAGGGGAAGGTAGTGTACCTAGTGAATCAAATTGTCCCTCAGTTACACCAGTGCGACCCTGCCGACTTCATGGCACATCTCCATTTTTTTGTTCATTGACTTCAACAAGGTCACTTGGAGATAAGAAGACCCGCTGACAGCAATTCCAGGCCCCAGGCCAGAACAGTCATTGGGCGCCCTTCCGGCATGGGCAGAGCTTCCACCTGCTCACCCGGCTAGAAGCCTAGAAGCCCTGCGGCAAACCTGGGTGATTTAAAAGGGCCCAGGGCAATTGCTCTCTTTGCCTCCGCTTGTTGACGGGCCTGGAGATGAGTGAGGACAGTATTTGGTTCATTGGATATGCCATGATCCCACAGGCAACAGCATTCTTCTTGCTGCATGACATCCTTCAGCCTTTATGGGAGTTATGCATGTGCACTTGAGGGGAAAATTGATCCTGTGTGCCATCAGCACAATCCACATTCTTTCCCCATTCCCTAATTAAATAGTGCACTGTGTGCTTCCTTCCCTCTCTCTTCCTTTCTGCATGTTACTACTGTAGAGACTAAACTTCTTCTAAGTGATAAAGAATTTCTCTTCTCCCTGTACAAGGAATCACTTTTTACAGACAAGGATCCATTTCAATGAAATTTAGGCACCTAAATACCTAATTTATACCTAAATACCAATGTAATTTAAGCAACTAAATTTGAGGACGTGGGCCAAAGCTACTAGGCTCTTCACTAGCAGGAAGGTGGAAGTACATTAAAAATCAGAGGGGAAAAAAAGTCTCAGTATATACAATTATTGTTGCAGTCAAAAATCTATAGACTTGGATCCATGAGCCAGAGTTTTTGTCTGCTGAATTATCAGACTTGTTCTCCATGCTATTGGAGTGCAGCACTTCTACCAGTTTCTCAGTAAGATAGTAAGAACATCTTGTAGAAATTTGGCTAATATACTGGTGTTAGCATTTTTTATGGGTTTAATATTAAGGCTATGTCTACACTACATGCTAGGAATGCGATTTCCCTGCTTGCGTACACATCCTTGTCCTAGCTTTCATTGAGCTACATGCGTATAAGTAGAGTGTATCCACGGTAGCATGGGGAGCAGCAGCAGGTGCAAGGCTGAGTCATGCCGTGTATGTACCCATAGCTTTCAGGCAGGATGCTGCGGCTACACTGCTATTTATACTTGTGCTAGCCTAGCGCTCAGTGAGCTACCAAAGTATCTGCACATGAGCAGGGGAACCATACCCCTAGCTCGCACTGTAGACTATGTTTCTTGCATGGGGTTTTGTGGCTTTTATTTAAAGTTTTTTAAGCACTTTGAGATTGTCAGATGAAAAGCGATGTAGAATAGCAGTAGAATTATTCCTGCACCTTTACAAGCGATACAAAAAACCTTAAGAATCTATACATACACTCTCTAATCATAAAAATAAACTTGTTGACCAGTGATTTAGCCTGGATAAAAAGTAACAGCTCCATTAAACTCAAAAGAACAAGCAATTTTATTCAGGTTCATTTAGAGATTTGATGATACATTTGAAAAGTCTGGTAATTTTGAAAAATCAAATAGAAAATTAGACTGAGCTAGCAGCTCTGTTCAGTTACTGTTCTTTTAGTAAACAGACGTAGCCTTTTCAAAAAGGCCTTGCCTAAAACAGCCTTAGAAAACTGTTTTGCAGGAAGTCCTAGTTCAAAAATCACCACAGTTCTGTTTGTAGAACAAATGAGGCTTTAATGGCCTGCATTCGCATTGGAATATTCATGATAATGTGCACTTTTTTCATTTAGGAAATAATTGTGTACTAATGAGGCATACTGATTAATTCCAAATGCAGTTGTTATAGGAAACTAATTTACTCTGATTCTTGACAAGACAGAAAATTACCATGTCCATTAGGGAAATTAAAAAAAACAAAAAACATATGTTTTCCTTTACCTACTCAAACCTTAAATATACCCAGCATATTTTCTACAATTAAAGTGCATTCTAAAGAGTAAGGAGGCACATTCGGTCAAGTATTAAAAGCTCAGATGTAAGGTCACAATTATGTTGATGTTTATAAAAAGCCAGAAAAGTCCGCTTCAAAGCTACGTACTCAAATATATGTCATATACTGGTAGAGAAGAAGAAAAGGGAAAATACAGCAACGAAGAATTTAAGGAGGCATTTGATCTCTTTCTCAGGGCAGGTCTACACTACAGCCTAAGTAGACATAACTTACGCCACTCAGAGGTGTGAAAAAGTCCCCGAACACCCCCATGAGTGACGCAAGTTTTGTGCTGGCCACACCAGCATTAGGTAATCGGGGGACTCTCTCCAGCCAGCAAAGCTTCTGCTTCTCGCCGAGGTGGAGTAATTATGCTGCAGGAAAAGCTCTCCCGTTGGCATAGTGCGTCTTCACCAGATGTGGTACAGCAGTGCAGCGGCACCACTACAGCTACACCAATGTAGCACTATAGTGTGGACTTGCCCTCAGGTTCTGATCCTCTTCCTCACCTGGTGTAAATTGTCATAGCTCCATTCCACAGCTATACAGATGTAGAGAGATATACTCATTCATATGTGTAAACACACACAGGCACACTAAACCTCCCTTCCTACTATACCTCTAGTCCCTGCCAAAAGAAAGTTATGATAAGACAATGGAGATTTATACAATGAGCTAGATTCATAGAGGAACTAAGGCAGCTAATTCCTACTTTAGAAGGCAGTTGAGCAGAGGGTTTTGAGGATCTCAATAGCACCCAAACGGGGAGACTTAAACAGGAGAGACTGAGAGAACCCTACATCAGAATATCCCGTAGCCCAGTGGTTAGTGCATATATTTGAAAAGTGGGAAACTCCTGTTCATTTCCCATCTCCTCATTAAGTGGAGGGGAGCTAGGAACCAGAACCTCCCACATTCTGTTGCCTAACTACTGAGGTAAAGGTTAAAAGGTAGACTTCTACCTGGCTGTTTTGCGTGGAGCTAGGCATGCTTTGAGAATGCCTGCTAGATCAGACCCTGCAAGTGAGGTCAGAGGCAGAGTACGGTTTTGTGAGGTCCTGGGCCAGAGCAAGAGGGGGGTCCATCCCTACACCTTCTGACTGCAGTCCCTGTCCAGTGGTCTGCTGGGGAGCTGGAATTACAGAGCTCAGTTAAATACAGCCTATCTCTGTGGTACCCATCCACAACCATCTTCCAAGCTGCTTCTCTAAAACCTGCGTTGAGGCTTGGCCACGCCAGGAAACAGAATGCTTACTTTAGCATGTGAATTTCTTTGGGTGATCTCTCAATGATTCCCAGTCAAACCCAAAATGAACAGTGACACACAGCATCTGGAGAAGTTTAGTAAAACATTTTCATCTGTGCTTTTGATGAGAGGTTCTTGAGCTTGGAATAAAATGTGAACAAAATCCTGTGGGTTCAAAAATGGAGTGTGACCCCAAAACTGGAGAATTTCAAGTGATTTCAGTTTTTGTAAAGCAAAATATAAATAAAATAAAATTACAGAAGAAATGAAAATGAGTTAATTGTTCAAAACAAATCAATTTGTTATTAACTGGAAATTATTTAAAAGGAAACTTGATTTAAAGTGAAAGAATTAAAAAATATAGTATGCTTGTATTTATGCTTTTTGTTTACTTTTTGCATTTCGCTCTACTTGAACAAAGAAAATCAATTATGCCAGTTCACTTTAATTTGTAGTCATTTTCACTTTCAGCATCTCAATGCTGAAATATTTGGGTTGTAAAAATTACAGGGGAACTTTAAAAAAAATAATTCCACTGGAATTTACAAAAAAAATCATAGAAAACTTTTTGTTTTACAATAGCTAATTTTGGGGTCAAATATAAACCGACAGTGTTGCCTTACGTATTTCCCATATCTTCTATAACTGTGAAGCTAAATACAATGGACAATTCTGTAAAGGATATTTGTTTTGCATTTTTTGTGTGTAAACAGTCTCATTGTACTATATTTACAGATGTTCTTTTCCCAACAACTTGTGTCATAGTTGCTTCTTGTTTTCTTTATCCATATATAATATAATATAATATAATATAATATAATATAATATAATATAATATAATATAATATAATATAATATAGACAAAACAAACAAACAAGTAAAGAAAAAAAACCCTAAAAGTATAGCTGCACTATGGCTCCTTTTAAGCAAAGTATTTAAGCATGTGCCTTACTTCAAGCATATGATTAAGTCCCACTGATATTAATGTGTGAAATCCTAGCCTTATTGAAGTCAGTGGGAGCTTTGCCATTCACTTAAATGGAGCCAGGATTTCATAGAATGGGTCTTAAGCACACACTTAAATACATCCATAGATAGGGATAGACTTAAGTACACATTACTTGCTTTGCTGAACTGGGACCTGTTGTTGCAAGACCAAAGAAATGTAGCTGGCAAAATAAGGGAGTTAAGAGAAATGGAATACCTGTGATAGGTTAACAGATGAACTGTTGGAGGAAAGTGTGTAGGAAATGTGTAGCCTCTAAGGTGCCACAAGTACTCTGTTCTTTTTGCAGATACAGACTAACACAACTGCTACTTTGAAACCTGTTGGAGGAAAGGTGGATCCTGTGGAATGAACAGATGAAAAAAATTATAACATTTCTAGTAATGGTACACTTATTTATTGTAACCTTAACTGCCTTTGCTCTGCCACATTCCATTATAAACTTGTATAGGTGAAAACCTTTCTTTAATCACTAATAGAAAATTACTTGTCCTGTCAACAATTCTGTTTACTTTTAATGAAACAAGTAGTAAACAATGAATTAGTGCCATATCTGATCTAAAGGTGATTCACCTTGTATTCCAGCTTCATCATGTGTTTCCCAAATCTAAAACTATCTGACACCTAACTCATAGCCCCTGGTTTGTTGCAGCATGTCACAACACGTTTTTCTTTAAGTATTTTGAAATGTTTAAAATTAAATAGTTTTTCTCTTATTTTTTCAGTAACTTCATCTTATTATTTTCCTTCTCCAGAGGTCATTTTGATTCATATTAAATTCCCTCCGGCAGATATTTCTGCTGCAAAACTAACATTTAGAGTTGGGGGACCCCTTTGGAATGTCTATATTCAAGGTCAGATCACAGTGATGTTAAATGAACACCTTTCAATAATTCATTGTAGGCTTACTTTTACCAGGCTCTTACAAAAAAGAAATTCAGTTCATGGGCTTCAGTTTTGCAGAGCTGAGGAATTGCTGTCCAGTTGCTCCACCAACTGCTGTACGTAAGGGGACACCCTTCCATCAAAAACCAAACCAAAACCAAATATCAAAACCCAGCCAAACAAAAAAAACAGGTGCTTTGTCATCAGTCAAGTACAGAAGGCGATAGATTGAAAGGAGAATTTATAAAATACCTTCCAGAAAGAAAGGGTGAAGGTTTTTTTAAATCATTGTTGGGCTGATTGGTAGGTTAAAATACATCTTTTCTTTTCTATAATCTCATTCCACAATTAGAAATAGATTTCAAGGCTGAATGTATTCACTGAATGAATGAGATATACTGTATTGTACATTAGTATTGGGAGATGAAATGTGAATATTACCTAGTGATCCTGTGGGGGAATCTCACATTCAGTGCTGCATTTAAGATTTGCCCACTTTGGCACATAATTAAGAGGGTATTGATCCAAACCTGACTGAAGCCAAAGGCAGTCTTCCATGGACTAGAATGGATGCTAGATTGGGCTCATATGCAATAACAAATTACATGATATACCAGTGTGAACGCTTAAAAAAAATTAAGACTGTATAGGCTTACATACACAGTATTATATTATAAATATATGGACCCAGATCTAAGATTCCCTGCCTATTATAAATATAAATACACACACATACAGAGTCAAATTCTCAGCTGGTGTAAATTAGCATAATGGCATTAATTTCAAATAAGTGATGCTGCTTTACACTAGGTAAGCTTCAGGTCTCTTGTACGTCTGTCTATCTAGTTAGGTGTTTATAAGGTTGTCCCTCATCGTGGTATCAGAACATCTTCAACAAGAAGTAAACACAAAATTTTCTATCTCTAGAGCCTGCGCAGTGAAAGGGGAGGCCTGTGGATACTAGCTTCTCCTCTTCAACAATCCTGGCCCAAATTATGGTTATGAATAAGGAAGGGGAAAACATGGACGTTTCATCCAACATGGCAGTAGAGCAATTCATTAAACTTTTTTCTTAGTGTACCATTTCCTGTAATTGTCAAATGGCAAAAAAAAAAAAAAAAATCTTCAAGACCTCACCTCTTATTTTTGTATTTCTGCTGATCTTCTATATGTTAAGCACAAGCTAGTAAATATGTTTACAACTATACAGATGCAGCGTAGGCTGACTGGGGTCAAATTCAGCTTTCAGCAGCATTTTTGAGCAGTCCTACTGAGCTCTCAGAGGTACAGAAGAAGAGATAAAAGAAAGGACTTAAGTGAACAGTTAATTGGATGACACTTTGGCTTCAATTTATAAGCTCCAACAAAGCAGAGAACTGTAAACATCATGGTAGTTTGTAACCTTTAAAATATATGCATGCTAAAAAAGGAGAGTACCCATGCACCGTCCCTCCTCCTTTCCTTTATATTTCAGAATGATTTCATTAAAGGGTAGTGCAGTCTCAGTACTTCTTACATGGTATCTTACCTTGCCAGATCACCCTTTCTGGTGAGAAAGTCAAGTGCTTTGAAGAGCACTAGCATTCTACATTTGCCGGAAGACACAGATTAAAAGAGTCTGTTCCTCAGTATTTGGATGTGAGTTAGGGTTCAGTCCTGCCACCATTTACCCACGAGTTAACTTTACTCTCAAAGAGTTCCATTGAACTAAATGGGGACAAGTTATGTGAATAAACTTACTCATTTGCATAAGTGGTTGTAGAATTGGGCCCTTAATTATCAAGAATCTGACATCTGGTTGGTAATTGGACTATTTTTATACACCTCTACCCTGCTATAAACTGACCCAATATAACATGGGTTCACATATAGTGCGGTAGCAATGGGGCTCTGGTGGTGCTTTAAAGGGTCTGGGGCTCCGGCTGCTGCGGAGCCCAGGGCCCTTTAAATCACCACTGGTGCCCTGCCACCGCTACCCCAGGAATGCAGCAGCAGGGCTCGGACAGCAATTTAAAGGGCCCGGGCTCCCCGCAGTGGCCAGATCCCGGAGCTCTTTAAATCACCGCCGGAGCCCTGCTGCTGCTACCCCGGGGCTGCAGCAGCAGGGCTTGGGCAGCACTTTAAGGAGTCCGGGGCTCTGGTTGCTGCGGGGAGCCACAGGACCTTTAAATCACAGTTAGAGCCCTGCCGCTGCTACTCCGGGGCTGTGGCAGGGGCGCTCCACCGGTGATTTAAAAGGTCTGGCACTCCCCACAGCTGGAACCCTGGGCTCTTTAAATCACCACTGCAGCCCTGCCACCACTACCCCGATATAACGGTGTTTCACCTATAACGCGGTAGGGATTTTTGGCTTCCCACGACCATGTTATATCGGGGTAGAGGTGTAACTAGTCAAGTACCAGGATTTTGTCTGCATATATCCAGGAAGTTTCCATGTCTTCCCCTTTTCAACTATGGTTTAAAAGCTTAGACAGGTTTCTGAGTACTAAAATTCCTAGGAATTGGTGACCAGTCCTTACGCTTTGTAAAAATATTGCAGCATTTCCATGTGCTTGGAAACAATGTTTTGAAAACAAGACATATAAAAGAATCCCAGAATAACATACAGAATTCCTAATTCAAAAAGTCCCTGGGAGTCAGTATAATAAAAACGATAACACAGAATGGAAGCATCATTTTTTATAAATGTCAGCCCTTTATTAAGTATGTAGAGAACACTTTAAATGTATATCAACCAGCAAGCCTTGCAAGCTTCTCTGCATATTAATGTGACCTTTTGTTAATAGTAGTTTTATTATCTTTGTATTTTTATATGTATTGCCCCAGTGGCCACTTTCTAGGGCTCTGGGATACTTTGACATGTGATTCAAAACAGAATATATTCAAGACAGAATATATTTTGGCTTGGAACCAGGAATATGCTATTGGTTGAATGAATCACCTATAAAAGTTATTTCAAAACATAACTATTGGCTGACACCTATTCAGTATTTTTGTAATATTATATTTACTATATTATATCCATAAAACTAGGTTGCAAAGTCAAGCACTCAACAGTTAGGAAATGCCAGAATTAAGGTTGCCTGCGTAACCTTAATTGAGCCTCATTGTGCATATGAATTATGATACAGACTTTAATTACATGTTCAGCTAATATTTTTGCCGAAAAACCGAAAAACAAAAAACCAGTATTAAATATTTAATTTTATCCTCCACTTTCAATGTGTAGCCCCAGGCCTTATTTAATACCTACCACCCAAATCCTGCACTGAATATAAAGTGATTAATTTTCTCCTGAGTGTTTTTATGGTGTTCTCACTTCAGTACCCGAGTGCTGCCCAAACATTACTTAATTTATCTCCACAACATCTCAGGGAGATTAGGTGGTATTATTATTCCCATTCTACATCAGGGGAATGGAAGACTAGGGAGATTGGGCCCAAATTGTCAAAAATGTTCCGATAGGGCCTGATTTTTCTTAGTATTTAGTATTAGCCGATTTCAGTTGCAGCTGTGAATGCACAGCATTTCTGCAAAGCTGGCACCAGATGTCTCAAATTGGGCACTCAGAAAATGAAGGACACCCAGTGGCCACCTACGCACATTTTGGTTTAAGGCCTAGATCCACAAAAGCATTTAGGTGCCTAACTCCTATTGAAGTCAATGGGAGGTAAGTGCCTAACTCCTCTTAAGGATGTGGGCTGGAGTGGGATTTGCCTAGTCTTGCCCCGGAACTCTGTGACAGTGGTAGGCATAGCGTCCCCTTCCCAGGGTGGCATTCAACTGCCTTAACCATGAGCCCAGACTTTCCCTTCCTACAGTCTACTGGCTCATCCATTACGCATTTTCCAACTTCTGCAACAAATGAGGTGGGTACTAGAGAAAAGCCTCAGAGGAAACAAAATAACAACTTTCCTAAGACCTGTCATCCTCTGGCTCTCTAGTGCTAGGAATGGCAGCTTTATCCACTTGGGAGGGGAGATTCCCCTCTTTGCAGTGGGACATGGCACTTGGACCTAGGCCTGTGACATCTGAGCTTACAATTGTGCCACTTTACAGCAACTGAGGGCTTTCCACTTACCGCATCTCACAGAGCAAAACTAACGTTTGACAATGCAGCTGTTCCTAAATGTTTAAACTTTGATTAAAGCTATAAAAAGGACGCTACCGAGCATCAGTTTGGCTCTGTAATACAGACATGTAAATGTGTAGCAACGTCAACATTCATATCAACTGTGGCAAATTTCAGTACACTGTGCAGTTTAGGCTTTTGAGCTGAAACTTTTTCAGCACTTGTGAACCCAGGAGACCATTTACGCTACTTCTTGCTGGCCTAAGCCAGCCGTACTTTGCTCATCATAAAACCCCACTGAAGTCCTAGGGTTCTACAGGTTATAAAGCAGGACACAATTTGCGTCTGTAGTATTATCATTATTATTTTACTGTGACTACAACGGCCTGTCACATAATTTGATCACTAATTAATTCTATTGTAGGTGTTAATTTTTCTGCTCTCCAGGCACCAATTAATTTGGATTGTGTTTTAACTGGTATTTTGATCACTTTAATTTGTTCAAGTAGGAGTCAGCAAAAAATGCATGAAAAGTTGGCTGGGTTCTTTCAGACTGAAGGCATCATCTAAAATAAACATACTGAAAATTGAGTGCTGGTTGAGCTCTGAGAGGAGCTAAGCAGTGTCACAGGTCACTGAGCATGGTGACATAGGTTTCTAGTCCTTCACCAAGCAAGTTACTTATTTTCTTGTCCTACACTTCCTCTTCCTGTCTCTTTTTCTCCATGGCTTGAAATTAAGAAGAGCTGCCCCTCTGAGAATTGCTACCCACTCAAGGTTAATTTGCAGCTCTTCACTCAGAGTTTTGGATCGGTGCATAGGCACGTGTGTTATTGCAGCATGCATGGAAAAGTTACCCTGTATTTTGATAGAAAGAGCTAAGTAGAGGAGTTAGTAAGTTGGGCCTCATTTTCCTTGTGTGGCCCAGGTTAAGCTCAGACAGTTAGTCCCCTTGAGCCCACGCCAAACCCATGTTCTGGAAAGCTGTCTATTCAATTCAGGGTATCTCATGGTGATGGTGTACACTCCTGTATTCATACGGTACACACTATTGTAATAATCTTTGTACCCATTACGCCTTGTGAGGTATCATTTAAAAATTCATAACTTGCCAATCAGTAATATTCTGATAAAATATGTGTGGCAACATCGTATGTGAAGTTATGATGAGGTTATTAACACATATTCCAAACTCCACAGCCCTGCTCAGAAACAAGTTGGCAAACGGGTCTGTCCTAAACAAAGGAATGTATGCTTGCCTTAATTTGCATTTAAGCAGTAAAGAGAGTCAGCAAGCAAGAAGGGGAAAAAAAAGAAGCTCAAACAGGTGAAAAAAAATCCATCCTTCCACAGAGACTCTTTGTCTCCCAGTTCTCAGCTATAAATGCTTTCGGGTGACAAACACCCCAAGACACTCCCTGCCCATCACAGGCTCTGCACCTGAGAAGACAAAAGGAAACAGCCTTTGGACTTTTGAGGGTGGGGAGGTGGAGGGGAAGAACCTGACTCAAAGTGTTTGGTCAATAATCTTGCTGGTAGTATGTGGGGAGATTTTTTTTCTTGAATCTAATATAGTTTGTTAAGTTAAGGTACTAGAAAGCCTTTTATTTTTCTTGTAACCATTTCTGACTTTTGTGCTTCATTACTTATACTCACTTAAAATCACTCTCTTTGTAGTTAATAAACTTGTTTTATTGGTTCAATCTAATCCAGTGTGTTCAAGTTAAAGTGTCTGGGTAACTTCATTTATCATGATAAACTGGTGTATATTAAAGGAAAAACAAACTTACTAATTCTGGACTAGCTGGGAGAAGGCTGGACAGTGCAGGACGTAGTTTCCTGGAGGAAAGTCCGAGATTGGGCATGTGTTTGGGTCATCCTACAGTATAATTAAAGTCTGATGACAGCCATGGTGTCACTGGCAGGGTGCAGTTACACATACACATCTGGGAGTGACCTGCACGGCAGTGGCTGGTTGTGAGCAGTCCAGGTTGGAGGCTACAGCAGCAAGGCATTGTAAAGGGCACCCCCAGTCACAGGGCAGGGGTGACACAGCCCTCACTGGTCTGAATTCTACCTTGGTATGTCACAGTACCATCTATTTTCTAGCACGCTGCATATTGCTAGTGTGTTTAGAGGTTGCACATGGGGATTTGCTATGCTCAGTTTTCCATGGATTCTGAGATCAATGGCAGGTCCAAATACATAAGTGCTAGTTGATCATGCCATTGGTTGAGAACATCAGTCACTAATTTTCAGGGCAAAATTTCAAGTCCTCTCAGCTAGTGCCCATCATACTGCTAGTTGAGTGTTATTTGAAAGTTCTAGCTCAGCCCCTTGTGCACTGTTTCCATATGGGCTATACCCAATAATTTTATCAAGACTGCTTAGAACCAGTCCTAGTCTGGCTGTTCCATTTTAAACCTCACACCATGAGGCATAGGTATTAATGTGGTAGTAATTGCTTTGTTATACACTGAACATGTTCCCTGTTAGCCTATTAGTTTTGTAATAACACTGCTTGCATATGCTTTAAGGGGCAAGACCCTGGCCTTTTTCCCACATCTGCCCAGGGCCCCTGAGAGGGGAATTGTAGTTCTGCTGTATGAGGTGGGGAGAACACGTGGTGGTGAACTCAGCTTCATAGCACTGTCTGTGTGCAGAAGGTGGGTCAGAGGCTCTGCGCTATGTTAAGTCACATCCCTTTGAAGAAGATATTTTAGGACCACAAGGACTTGTGTAGCTTTAGGACAGATGTAGCAGCTACCCAGGGCTGGGGAGAGGTGTCTATTCCTCTAACCCCTTCACATCTTCCCTGCACTCAGTCCGCGATTCCAGCTGTGCACTGGACTGAGCATCCTATTCTCTATAAGTTCTTATAACACATTCCTTTAGAAAACTGCCCATAAATGCTCTGATTCATGGCCTGGGGGGCAAAGGGTTTGAAAGCTCAATTCAGTACTGTGATCAATTCAGAATAAGAACCAAAATGACCAAAATAAGGGGAGACACTGTCCGCTAAAAAGGAAAACATTTGCTAAAGGAGTTGGCCTTAAATTAGTAATAACTGTATATACACCCACAGAAGAACATTTCAAAGTGATGTGATTGCAAGTGGTTGATGAGGTTTCACAAAGCTAAGCAACTTTCCCTCCTCCGTTCCATTAAGAAAAATGTACAGTGATAGTAACAAGAATGTGATAGATTTCACATTGATCTTTACGTTTTCTGTGCAGGAGAATGTCTATTCGTGTCTGTTATAACCACAAATAAACAAACCAATCATAATATTGATGACAGCTGGATCCGCAGTACAAGACTGACTTGAAACTCCTGGAAATCCCATTCTGCTGTTCAGTAGATAGATGAGAGTATGCTCCACCCTCATTGTTATCTTTCAGAATGTGCACTTTCTTCAGCGTACCTGGCTGTATCAGTGGCGATGCATTGCCACTCAAACTCCAGCCAAATTCAAAACACGTCCTGTGTGTCATACGCTGTGTAAGTAGGTGAGCACACCAGCCGAGTGTTATATGTAATCTTGCTGGAGTGGCTACACTCCATGTACTAAACTGAAACTCAAGCAGTTTTTGGGAGTGCACTTTCAGTGAGGTGTGTAAGGAATTAAAGGCCAACACTTTCAGATTTAGGGGTCTAACGATAGACACCTAAACAAATGGCCCAATTTTCAGAGGTGCCAAGCACACAACTCCATGCCTATGAAAACCAGGCCACATATTTTGGTGCCCTTATATGGGTTTAGATTGCTAACTTTAGACATCTATGCCTAAAATATTGGTGTATGTTACATGGAAAATCATGACATAATGACACTGAAATATACTCCATTTCTCCTTTTCCCCAGTGTACCAAACTAATTTTAAAATAGCTATTCTAGCTACACTCTTCTCCAGTTGTTACACAACCTTCCTCTCTTTTATTAAAAATAACACAATTCTTGACAGCATTATGAGATTTGACTCTTGATCTTCTTCTCACTGAAGTCAATGTCAAAACTCTCACTGATTTCAACAATACAGAACGGAGCCCATGCTATTACTTTTCAAAGCCACTTTACCTTGCATCACTCTGCTTATAAATACTGAAAAAGGTTCACCTTCAAGGACAGACTTAATTAGAGCTGGTGAGAGCTGTTTGCCAACAAGTCAAAGCCTAATGAACAAGCCCCTCTAGGCTGGCTTGGAATAGTTTACCAAACCACCTTGCAGTCACCCATTTCCCTATGTTCAGAATAAAAGACAAGTGAGGCTGTTACTTTTTGGTTTTGTTTTTTAAATAATAGCTATTAGATTATTTTAATAGAGAATGGAATCCCCAAACAACATGAGCAGCTTTCAGTTCTTTGTATATGTTGGCTCAGGTGGGAATCTGTATTCTGCCACCAACTTTAATTATGCCTTCCTTTAGCCCCTGACTTATGGGACCTGTAAGATAACGTGCTCTGTTGGCAACAATGGTGGTGTGTGCTTGGCAATTTTCAAGTTCAAGTTGATTCAGGCTGCAGTTAATGTACGCTCCCTCACAAAAGCATATAATTACACTATTACTGAAGCTAGGGTAATTATAGAGAGGTGAAGAAACTGCGGTGGTGTGCAACCTTATAGCTCCATCATGCTTTTCTTTTTTTGACTTTGTGAACAAAAGTATCTTCAAACTAGGCCCCTGGAACAGCATTACTTACATCAAACAATCTCGGTGAACTTTTAGGAACCAATTTGTCTTGGTGAACCTAATGAAACGAAGGAGACATTAAAACACATATTATCAATTTGTCTATGTAGAGACATTGACAGGTCCCACAGTGTTGGACTTCGAATGGGACTAAAGTCTTATGAACCGAAATCCTTAACAATATAATCCCATTTAACCTATCTGATACAACAGGGTCATTTTAACAGAAATGCCAAAACTAATTGAGCACATGCCACTTTTTTCTTTATGGTTTCCAGAAAAATAATTCAGCATGTGGAACACTGCAATAATCCTGTGTACAACAGCAGCATCTTTTCTAGGTCACAAAGAAGTGAAGGCCAACAGATTCAAACCCAAGTGCTTAAAGTGACAAAGAATGTCCCAGTGGTTAGTGTGTTAATCAGGAGTTGGGAGACCCGAATTTAGTTCTCTGCTAGGCTACTACCTCCTGGTGTAACATTCATAGGAATGTAGGGCTGGAAGGGACCTATAGGGGGCTTCTAGTCCATCTCCCTGTGCTGAGGCAGGACTAAGGATACCTACACCATCCCTGACAGATGTTCGTCTAACCTGATATGAAAAACCTCATATGATGGGGATTCTACAGTTTCCTTTGGAAGCCTATTCCAGTACTTAGCTCTTCTTACCATTAGAAATCTAATATCTAACCTAAATCTCCATTGCCCATTAAGCCCATTACATCTTGTCCTACTTGCAGTGGCCATGGAGAACAATTGATCACCATCCTCTTCATAACAGCCCTTAACATATTTGAAGACTGCTATCAGGTCCCTGCTCAGTCTTCTTTTCTCAATGTTAAATATGCCTATTTTTTAAATCTTTCTTCACAGGTCAGGTTTTATAAACCTTTATAATTTTTTTTGTTCTCCTCTGCACTCTCTGCAAATTATCTACATCTTTCCTAAGGTGTTGCACCCAAAACTGGACATCCTATGCCAACAGAGGCCTCACTGAAGCTGAGTAGAGTGGAACAATTACCTCCTGTGTTTTACATACGATACTTCTGTTAATACACCCCAAAATTATATTAGCTTTTTTGCAACTGAATCACTTTACTGGCTCATATTAAATTTGTGATCCACTATAACCCCCAGATCATTTTCAGCAGTATTACTACCTAGCCAGTTGTCCCCTGCTTTATAGCTGTGCATTTGATTTTTTGCCTTCCTAAGTGTATTACTTTGCACTTATCTTTACTGAATTTCACCTTCTTGATTTTGGACCAATTCTCCTATTTTTCAAGGTAATTTTGGATTCTAATCTTGCCATCCAAAGTGCTTGCAACCCTCCCAGCTTGGTGTCATCTACACATTTTGTAAGCACACTCTCCATTTCAAGTCATTAAAGAAAATTGTGAATAGTACTGGCCTCAGGACAGACCCTCTGCAGAATCCCACTAGATACATCTGCCCAGTTTGACAGCACACTACTGATAACACTCTTCATATGGTCTTTCAACCAGTTACAGTAAGTTCATCTAGACCACATTTTGCTAGTTTGCTTTGACATTGGGCAAGTCACTTAGTTTCTGTGTGCCTCAATTCCCAAGCTGTAAAATGGAGATAAAAGTACTGCCCTACCTCACAGGGGTATTGTAAGATTAAATACAATAAAGAGTGTGAGGCACTCAGATGCTAAGAACATGGATGCTGCAGATAAATAGAAAATGTTAGGCTCTTAAATTAACATCTAGCCACCAAGATAAAAGTGGTCATATTTTCATAGAAGACAACAGGAGCTAGATATGCCCAACACTTTTGAACACCAAGCCTCATTTATTTAGGTGCCTAACTATGAGTTTAGAAGCCTAAACTTTAAACATCTAGATGTGTAAATTTTGACGTAAGACTGTGTGGCTAAATGTACATTGTTCACTTCATGCAACGTGAACCACTTTTACTATGAACAATTAACAAAGAATAAATACATATTAAATGTGTGTTTTTACTTGGGAGTTCAAGGTTACAGTATTTTTTTTTTTTTTTTTGGTCAGGCAAATCGGGGCAACTTTTCTTATCCAATCAGGACATAGAGATGCCTAAAACAATGTTGTTGCTCTCCCTCCCAACTCAACACCTTGAAACAATGAAACTCTCTCTAATTATCCAAGAGAGGAAGAAATTCATTTCAGGCTTTAAATGATTTTCTGTAAAAGGCCAATACCACCATAGGATGAGAAGCACTTTACAATTAGTCTGTGGAGTTGCAGTCATTTACTCAAAAACTGAATTTAGCCCGTCGTGTTCTTGGAAACATCCCACACAATCACACTCTCACATGTCCATATGCACAGACTCAGTCCTGCAAAGTGCTGAGGATGCTCCGCTCCCACTGAAGGTTGAAATGTGCACAGCACCTTGCAGGATCAAGCCACACACAATATACCTACGGCTTTTCTTGTGTCATAGCCTGTTTGGTGGCTGAAATGCAAACGTGAAAAATGTTTGTTTCAGCCAAGTGAAACATTTTGTTTGACCCAAAAGTATCATAATTCTTTGTGCTTTTGTTTTATTTTTAATTCATGTTGTTTGTCGGTGCTTTTGCTCCTTTGGCTTTTTTTTTTTTTTTTTGGTGTCTTTTCCTATATTGGGATAAATTTCTATACAATATCACTTTGAATTAAAAAAAAAATCTAACCATTTTGTTCAGAACAGGGATCGGCAACCTTTGGCATGTGGCCTGCCAGGGTAAGCCGGACCAGTTTGTTTACCTGCTGTGTCCCCAGATTCAGCCGACTGCAGCTCCCACTGGCCATGGTTCACTGCTCCAGGCCAATGGGGGTTGCGGGAAGTGGTGAACAGCACATCCCGCGGCCAGCGCCGCTTCCAGCAGACCCCATTGGTCTGGAGTGGTGAACCGCGGCCAGTGGGAGCTGGGATTGGCTGAACCTGCGGACATGGCAGTTAAACAAACTGGCCCAGCCCTTACCCTGGTGGGCCATTTGCTGATCCATAGTTTAGAAAATGACAGAACAAAATGGTTCATTTTTTTTCATTTTTTTGCCTGAAACTGTTCACCAAATTTGACCGAAAGGTGCGTTTTTGGTGACTAAGCTATTTATCTAAAAACTTTTGCCCAGCTCTAGTCACAAATTGCCACACAAAAGATACCATTTCTGTAGACTCACCCGGACATTCACAGAGACCTCTGAACACTCCAAGAATCAGCCTGTTATGACATTGCCCAGTAATTGCATGAAATCCACTATTGATACAGTTCATAAATATGGAACCTTTGAAACCTAAGTTAGCTTTTTAAAGTATGCTGCATGGAAATGCTGATAGAAGGAAATATAACCTATTGGATATAATTGTCAGCCTTAAACCAAAGCAGGTGTAAAATGTTCCCCTCACTGCATTATGCTGTGACCTAATATGTTCACTGGACCTGCATATTTCCTGGTGAAAGACTTGTCTCTTTTGGGAGAAACTGAGATCTCCCCTGGGAAGCTCAGGCATGATCAAACAAAATTAATAGTGAAAGGCTTTTTTTCCTTTCTGGAATGTTCCAGAGTCAGCAGCAAGAGACCATTAAACCATTGCCATGACCTAAATGGAAATAACCTGGCAAAGACTTACAAAATTAATAGGCTGCATGTTTGATTTTATTTCTCCAAAGAGGATCTTCCCTCCATCCTCCTTCCCTGCAAAATATTTGAAAAAGAACTCAATTTTTAAATATAAAAGAATGTACTAGATTCTCATGTGGTGTAAATTGTGTTGCTCCTTTGACTTCAATGTATCTTTCAGATAGCTGAAGCTCCCTCTATACCTCAGGGGAGCATGGTAATGACAAAGTTTGAATCGACTGCTGCACAAGACACCAAATTATAGTTAGAAAGAAGATGTGAGAAATCTGGAAGGTTGTTTGGTCTGTGACTTTTCGCGGCAAGTCAGCATAAAGCGCTTCAGCACAGATGTTCTCATCATTATGATATGTTGGAGGAATTGGTTGGATTCAGCACATTCATACTCACCTGTGTGTTGTTTGCATTGTCTCTATAAAAATAAAAAACACACATTCATCCTGGTGAAAGATGTTGGCTTGATAACCCTGGAAACCAGAATTCTTTGAGGGGGTTAACAAGCATGTGGACAAGGGGGACCCAGTGGATATAGTGTACTTAGATTTTCAGAAAGCCTTTGACAAGGTCCCTCACCAAAGACTCTAAAGGAAAGTAAGCTGTCATGGGATAACAGGGAAGATCCTCTCATGGACTGGTAACTGGTGAAAACATGGGAAACAAAGGGTAGGAATAAATTAATAACTGATCTGAAAAAGGGGTAAAGAGTGAAGTGGCAAAATTTGCAGCTGATACAAAACTACTCAAGATAGTTAAGTCTAAAACAGACTGCGAAGAGTTACAAAGGGATCTCACAAAACGGGGTGACCGGGCAACAAAATGGCTGATGAAATTCAATGTTGATAAATGCAAAGTAAAGCACATTGGAAAACATAATCCCAGCTATACATACAAAATGATGGGGTCTCAATTAGCTGTTACCATTTAAGAAAGAAGTCTTGGAGTCAAACAACTCAATGTGCAGCAGCAGTCAAAAAAGTGAACAGAACGCTGTGAATCATTAAGAAAGGGAGAGATAATAAATAATCATATTGCCTTTCTATAAATCCATATGCCCACATCTTGAATACTGCTTGCAGATGTGGTCCCCCCGTCTCAAAAAAGATATATTGGAATTGGAAACAGTTCAGAAAAGGGCAACAAAAATGATTAGGGGTATGGAACAGCTTCCATATGAGGTGAGATTAATAAGACTGGGACTTTACAGCTTGGAAAAGAGATGACTAAGGGGAAATATGATAGAGGTCTGTAAAATTATGACTGGTGTGGAGAAATTAAATAAGGAAGTGTTATTTACTCCTTTTCATAACACAAGAACTAGGGGGCACCAAATGCAATTAATATGTAGCAGGTTTAAAACAGGCAAAAGGAAGTATTTTTTCACACAACACACAGTCAGAGGATGTTGTGGAACTCTTTGCCAGAGGATGTTGTGAAGGCCAAGACTACAACGTGATTCAAAAAAGAACTAAATAAGTTCATGGTGGATAGGTCCACCAATGGCTATTAGGATGGGCCAGGGTGGTGTCCCTAGTCTCTGTTTGCCAGAAGCTGGGAATGGGTGATGGGATGGATCACTTGATCATTGCTTGTTCATTCCCTCTGAGATACCTGGCATTGGCATTGGCATCACTTGTTCATTCCCTCTGAGATACCTGGCATTGGCCACTGTCGGAAGACAGGATACTGGGCTAGATGGACCTTTGGTCTGACCCAGTTTGGCCATTCTTATGTTCTTATATATTCTGCGTTAATCCAAAATCATTTAAAGCATGGTCAACTGTTGTACAAATTTCCACACAGACCTCCACATCCTTGACTCTCAATCTCCAAGTCCATGGAATCTTTGGCTTTTCTGCAGAGACTGCCAGTTAGTGTAAACGAAGATGGCCCTTTAAAAGACACAGAATAAGACATGGTCCCTGCAACAAGGAGCCCACAATTTACCACAAACAAAACAAGAGACAAAATGTAAGTAAAAAAGGGTGTGATGAGATAATATCTAGATACACAGATCTGTCGTATATCTCAATTTATGTCTCTGACGTCCCCTTGTTGATGTCTAGCCTTCAGCTGAAGCTCAGCAGGGTTAAAACAGAGCTCTTAATCCTCCCCTGAAAACTCTCCCTGCTACCTTGTTTTTTGAGCACTATGGCCAACACCACCATCCTGCCTGTCACTCAGGCCTGTAACATGGGTGTCATCTTCAATTTGTAGCTCTCTCTAACTCCTCACATCCAAGCTATGTCTAAACTGTGCAGCTTCTTTCTGTGTACCATCTCTGAGATGTGGTGTCTCCTATCCATCCATGTTGCTTGAATACTCAGCCAGGCTCTCACTATCACACATCTTGCTTATTGTATCATCCTTTAATCTGGCCTTGGTAAATATACTAAGGCTATGCCACCCTCATATCCATTCCAAAAACTGCTGCAAAGATCCTTTTCCTCACCTGACACCGACCAGGTCATCCTTCTCTCTCCATCTTCTGTATCCCATCAAACACAAGCTGTTTGTCTTCACTTTCATGGCCCTTCATTGCCTATCTGCTTTTTACCTATCATCTCTCAATCACTATTGAAATGTCAGCTCCCACTTCCGGTCAGCTTGTGAAGTCAGCTTCCGTGGCTCACTTGTTACATTTCCAAACAAGCACCTTTGTGCTTTCTTCTGTGCCGTCCCTCGTGCTTGGGAGCACTCCCTGTAAACAGCTGCAAAGCTAATTCCTTAGCCTCCTTCAGAACCATCCTTAAAACTCTCCTTTGCCATGAAGCCTACAAAAAACTTGACAACAGCTAGGTTGCCGGTGTGCTGAGACCACAGCCTACTGTGCAGATCAATATCATCTCATTGTTTTCCTTGTACTCCCCCGCTGGTCTGTCTGTACCTAGCTGTTATATCTTGTCTTATAATCTTTGGGTGCAGGGACTGTCTTTTGTTATGTGTCTGTACAGCACCGAGCACAATGGGGCCCTTAGATGCTACAATAATACAAATAATAACAATCCATTGCGTACGTCTATGGCCTCCGTTTCTGTAGTATCTGAGCATCTCACCCTCTAATGTATTTTATCTTTGCAACACTCCTGCGAGATAGGTAAGTACTATTATCCCCATATTTCAGCTAGGGAACAGAGACAACGTGACTTGCCCAAGGTCACACAGGTAGGCTGTAGCAAAGCAGAGGTTGGAATTCAGGTCTTCAGCTAGTGCCCTAACCACTGGACCACCTTTCTTCCTCTCAGTGGATCAATGAAAAGGACAGAGAATGGGTGGTTGGTAGACAGAAAATAGATTATTCCAAGCATGGCTAGGAGTGGATCATTGGAGGAGGCATGAGGTAGACAAATAGGAGTTGCAACGGAATCACCATCTCCTGCAGAAAAATCTGTGCAAAGAGGCTTGGGGGCAGGTGGCAGTGGAGGAAGACTCCTCAATGAGGTTGTCCTTATTTAGTTTCCTACAGTTTGTTTTATCTGGTGGATGGGGTTTCACCTCTATCCCACTCCCAATGCTGTAGAACATATAGTAGGCTTTATCCCCCCAGAAGCTGTCAATCTCCACACTAAGTGTGGGGAATCCAACGGAGGGCCTATGTCTACACAGAGCTCAGGGATTGCCTGCCCCATTACTTAGGCCCTGGGTCTCTAGCGCCAAGATCCACTATTTAGGCTTAGCTCCCACACAACTACTTCTACAACTCTCCCCGCCTCATTATAAATGTTTTGCAATAAGGAGTGGGCTCCATACAAGAGTTCATGCAGACTCAGGTTACATTAGCTTTTAATAGAGTTACCACAGGTTGCAGTGTGTGTCCTCCTGGCCATCTCTCCCTATGTAGATATATAAAGGGCATATGTTGGAGATAGTTGACACGCCAATGCCACTGTAGGAAAGGGGAAACCTCCACGCAGCCTGGATCCTCTTTACCTGGATCCTGGGTCCTCCCATAGCTTGTTATTTTTGTGAAACCTATAAGAATGTTAGACATTTTTCTACATGATCTACACTTAGTTTAATTGGGGTGGCTGCTCCATTTCTATTTTGTGGGGTTAAAATAATAAAAGCTACAATAGAGATTTTGCCCTCAACCCTGGGCACTGTCAACTATTCACAGTTACTGCATGCACCACAAGAAAGCAATTTCAATCCGGCATTTCTAAGTCTGTTGCAATAATTTTGAGCCCAGGTTCCTTCCCTGGGTCATTCACATGTTCTCTTAATAATAAAGGAAAAAGTGCATAAGGATCACAGAGCAGAAAGGACCCAGTTTTGTGCAGTGCTGAGTACTCTGTTTCTGATCCAGCAAAGCACTGCAGTGCGTACTGGGATTTTTCATTTGATTTTCAGAAGATGAAAATGTTGATTATTAAAAACCCAAACAAAATGGCAATTTCTATTTGAACCAAAATGAAAAAAATTCAAGTGACAAGTTTACACTAAAAATGTTTTCATTTTTCATAGGCAACTTCTAAGTGAAATTTCATGTGAAAAATTGAAAAAAAAAATTTAGTCAGCAGGGCCAGCTCCAGTGTTTTTGCCACCCCAAGCGGCGAAAAAAAAAAAATTAAAGCCTTGATTGGTGGCAGCTCTACCGCTGCCACTTCGTTCTTCGGAGGCAATTCGGTAGTAGGTCCTTCTGTCCAAGAGGGATTGAGGAAGTCAGGGATTCGGTGACTTCCATGACCTCTGTGACATAAACATGGCCTAGTTGTCACCCTCTATTTCTCTGTTAGCCTACCAGCTGAAAAGGCCTTTGGTCATCTTCATTTTGTCCCTTCTGCAGTACCAACCACATCATTAGTGCTTAGGCCCTGACATAATGAAGCATGTAAGCACATGTCTGAGTCCCATTGACTTCAATAGCATGTGATCAAATACTATGCTCAGGGGCTTTACAAATAAATAATAAAATAATAAGACATACAGTATGCTACCCCATTGTTATGGAGATTCCATCAAAGAGAGAAAGACTAGAACACAGAAATAGGAGCTTAAAGATTACTAAGGTTATTTTTTTGGTTGTGTTAAACCCACAAACTGTATTGGTTTAATACTTTCTATTTTCTGCAAAATAAACAATATTTCATGTAAGCAAAAGATGCAATGAAGATCCATGAGTGGGGAAGTCCTTGGTAAAAAGAGGTTTTTGTCTTCCTAAAAAGAAAAGACAGGTTGATAGAAAGCACATTTCTTATATTTGCTTAGGAAGTAATGCGTACAAAGAATTTTCTGGATGGCTGGAAAGACCCACCTTGTCCTGTCATAGGGTGAAGCTTGACTATTCAGTCCTGAAGCAGACAACATAACAGTGAAGCCAATGGAAATGATACCTACATAAAGGACTAAAAATTTACCCTTGGAGCAAAGTAACACCAAAACACTTCTTGTTACATTTTCAAAATGCTAATGAAGGGCCTGATTGAAAGTCAATAGAAAGACTCCCATAGACTTAAATGGGTTTTGGATCAGGTCTAAAGAGCACACAGAAGGTCCAATGCTGGTTTTGTTCCAAGCACCTCATTCCTTTGCAACAGTCTTGCCCTTTACCCCATTAGCAAGGGATCTCTGTCTGAGCAAACCCCAATGAATTTTAAAGGCATGTGCCTGCTCTCCTTACATAGGCCAAACTCCATTCTAAATCAAAGATTCATAGAATCTAAGGCCAGAAGGGATTCTAAGGCACAGGCCATAGGACTTCCCTGAATTCATTCTTGTTTGAACTAGGTCATCTCTTTTATAAAAACATTCAAACATCAAAGTCAATGAAGGTTTTGCCTGTGTAAAGTATACAGGGAGAAGTGCTGAAATAGTTACTGGACATAAAGAAAATGAAACACAGCAGAAAGCAATGCAAGAAAAGATCACAAATAAAGGCAGAAGACCCTTTTATTTCGCATAGACAAAATGCAAAGAGTGTCTCATTAAATTATTTTAAAAAAAAGAAAAGAAAAACCAAAAGCAAATTGATCCCCCCTACACTCCACTGATAGCATTCATCCTAATTAACAACAAAACAAAAAGATGGATCAAGGACCCATTTTCTAATTTAAAAAAAAGTGTGCGAACATGACAAAAGACTTCTTGATTTCCCAGATCAATCTCCTTGTTAAAGTCACAAATAGGGTGATTTGTTTTCCTTCTTTTTAATCTTGTGTGATGGAACTTCCAGTTAAAATGTTTTATTTAGTCCCCATGCACTTTGTAGAAAATCAGTAAAAACACAAAAGCTTGTGAAGATCAGAAAACTGGACTTCTTTTACCCAAAAATTCAGATGTCCAGTCAGATGAAGCTCACGCTCAGACAGAAAAAAAGCAGGAGAGTCTTTGCACTGTCTGTAGTTTGCATTTTTTTCAAATATTTTGGCAATCTTCTTTAATTATAAATATTGGAATTCAATAAAAAAGGTAGCTTTGATTGTTTTTTTTTAATTGTAAGTATTTACAGCCACTGTCCAGCCATGCTCTCTTTGTTATACCAGGGTGTAAGATTTTGCGTAGGGATTGTTTCCTTTCAAGTGGCCCCGGGAGTCCAGCAGGGATTCTTGGGAGCTGCTCATTTTAGCTGCCTGTCCTAGCTCAGCCCCTTCTCGCTGAGGTAATGTTGCCACGGCACCAGGTTGCCATGACTGTACTTCTCTCGTGGAGGATGTTTCCATAGGTATCGGCTCCAGAACTGTGGGACGCTTCAAGGTTCGGCTTTTCTGAGGTTCCAAGCAGGCTTGGCCCAAACCCAGGTCTCTGCTAGTGCCTGAAACTCCTCGGTTCAACAAAAAGTCCATTCTAAGATACGGTGGCAAATGCATGAGGTCACCTGTGAAGAAAAATATGAAAAGACACCTCTTAGTTGTCTTCATGCAATTCAGCAAAACTGCCTATTTGGCTGATATAGACTCAAGCATTTAGGCAGCCATTTAATCTGATTTCAAAACAAGGTTTCCCTGACCCAGTCAGAATGTTCATAACTCAAAGGCAACGAAGCTGGTCAAAATGTATTTTATTTTGTATGAAAAAAAAACTGAAGGACTTTGCACAGCCTGTATGTCTTATGACCTCCATCTCTGGTCCCCAACACCATCTGAGTGGTAGAGAAGTTCTATCATCCCTGTTGTACAGATGGGGAACTGAGGCACAGAGACTAAATCTGTGGTAGAATAGGGTATTGAATCTGGATCTCCAGATTACCAAGGTTAGTGGCCAACACACTGCAGCATGCATCTTCCTTTCCTTATAGTAGCCATTTAACTACACACACATTCACTTATTAGCGTACACATTAAAAAAGCAACACAGGGATACAAAATACAACACATGAACAATTAACACCGTTCAGTTAACATTACTATGAACCCTCACTTTTTCCATCTCCTGACTTTTGAGCATTTATAGTTGTAGCCAATAATGCTACACAGACGGGGCTAGAGGATTTATGATTGCACACTTCCTCCCATCATTTTTTGCAGGCAAGGTGCTTCGTACAGAGCTAGGGAACCCACTCCCACTGTTGAATTGGAATAGCCTCTTTGGAGCTGCTCTGTGGTCACTGTGCACCACGTGGGGAAAAGATGTAGGGTATCCTTATTCTTATGCATGCATCTGCCCATCTGCTAGCCCTGCTACACAAACCAGTTTAATTTAATCTAATATTGTCTTATTCTTTCATTGACTCACTTGCAAAAATTCAAGGAGACCAGAAAAAAGAAGCAAATTTAAAGCATGTCTCCTTCCAAAAAGCTTTGATATTGAAGATGTATCCATGGGTGATGATGGTGGGAAATACCTTCAGATCTGGGTGCTTAGTATAGCACAATAATGACAATTAATCTTTTTTAGGTCTCCATTCCCATCCACAGTCACATAACTGAAGATCTCTACACTGTACCTCACTAGGTTCCAGAGTCTGGGCTCCAGCCCAAGCCCTAATGTCTACACTGTAATTAAACAGCTTCCTAGCCCAAGCCCCATGAGCCTGAATCAGCTGGTGCGGGTCAGCCACAGGTATCTAACTGCTGTGCAGACATACCCTAAAAGGGGATGAAAATTCTCAGAAGCTTATAGCTTTCTATTACAAAGCAACAGCAACTGCTTCCAGCATCCCATGATTTAGATAAATTGGAGAACAGCATTTTCACATGTCAAAGTACTCCTGTAAATGGATAGAATTCCCTTCAGGGTTATATGTAAAATTACACCCGTATTTATAAAATGAATGCATGCCAAATGTTTTAAGTAAAAGTCCTTTCTAGCACAAATAATAGTACATACACCTGAACTGCTGGAAATGGCAGAAATGCAGGCTGGTCTATATCAGTATCATAAACAGCAGAGGACTTCTAGATACCATGTTGCAGAGAGAGTTTGATGAGGACACAGTGGCAAAATGAGAACACATGCATGGAATTAAGCAACAGGCTGCAACTTTTATTAAACTTTAACACAAGGGAGGGGCGCTACCTGCCAATCATCCTTGCTCTCCTATCTCAGACATTTGGTTCTCCTATCTCAGACAAGGGTTAACAAGATTAGTGAGCATGGCTGTCACCTGACCAGAGGACCAATCAGAGGACAGGATACTTTCAAATCTTGAGGGAGGGAAGTTTTTTGTGTGCTGTTAGTGTTGGTTGTTGTTCTCTCTGGGTTCTGAGAGTGACCAGACGTGCAACCAGGTTTCTCTCCAATCTCTCTGATACAGTCTCTTATATGTCCAGAATAGTAAGTACTAGGTAGATAAAGCGAGTTAGGCTTATGTTTGTTTTCTTTATTTGCAAATGTGTATTTGGCTGGGAGGAGTTCAAATGTGTATTTGGCTGGAAGGAGTTCAAATTTGTATTTTGCTGAAAGGATTTTAATTTGTACTTGTATACTTAGGCTGGGAGGGTATTCCCAGTGTCTAGAGCTGAAAGACCCTGTAACATATTCCATCTTAAATTTACAAAGATATTTTTTACTGTTTTTTCTTTCTTTAATTAAAAGCTTTTCTTGTTTAAAAACCTGATTGTTTTTTTCATTCTGGTGAGACCCCAGGGGACTGGGTCTGGATTCACCAGGGAATTGGTGGGGAAAAAGGAGGGAAGGGGGAGAGAAAGGTTAATTTTCTCTCTATGTTAGGATTACTTTCTCTCTCAGGGTGAGTCTGAGAGGGGGAGAGAGAAGGAGGGGGGAAGGTGAATTTTCCTCTCTGTTTTTAGATTCAAGGAATTTGAATCACAGTGATCTTCCAGGATAACCCAGGGAGGGCAAGCCTGGGGAGAGGCAACGGGGGGAAAGGGTTTACTTTCGTTGTGTTAAGATCCAGAGGGACTGGGTCTTGGGGGTCCCCGGGCAAGGTTTTGGGGGGACCAGAGTGTACCAGGCACTGGAATTCCTGGTTGGTGGCAGCGCTACAAGTACTAAGCTGGTAATTGAGCTTAGAGGAATTCATGCTGGTACCCCATCTTTTGGACACTAAGGTTCAGAGTGGGGAATTATACCATGACAACAGTACACAGTATTTAACCCCCACATAGTAGGATGTAGTGCACATCTCAGGATTCAGCTGACATACTGCAGCATCATTTATACAAGAACAGGAAAAACAGTGTGTGCCAGTAATTATATGGTTACCACTTAGAAGATGAAAGGCAAATTGTCAAGGGCCTAATAATTACTACTTTACACTTCTCTGATACCTCATTCCAGAGTAGTTTACATATACACGAGTCACTTTAACTACTGCACTACTGCAGTCACCACAAGGGTGAAGTGCATCAGTACACAGCTACACTGCTCAGCTGGTAAGGACAGGAAGTGAACACCAGTGTATGCAACTGAAATGAGAGAAAGAATTATGGTAGATAGTATGTAATTACCTATACAGGCCTGTGGGATTCACACGTTTATGCTTGCAAATATTTTGAGGTTAGGTTATTAGCCATCAGGACCTGGGTTTTATGTTGCATCTGAACAATGATACACTCAGCAGCACAGAGCCCTTTAACACCATGTTGGAACATTGGTTCCATATGCTTCAGGGAACAAGCGCCACCTACTGTACTGAATCACCAAAACAATTTTTGCAAAAACAGGTTTTTCCCTGGAGATCACTCTCATCATAGCAATGATTTTAGTGCACTTAACTCCTACTACCCACAGTGGAAGATGATACAGCTGTACCACTTCATTAAGAATAGCATGGAACTGGTCATGCCTTAAATATGCCATATAAACCGGCCACTTATACCCATTGCAGCTTGCACTATATGTTCCACAATATACTTTATGTAACAGTAACAAACTCAGAGTGAAAGCCAGATCTTGGATTATTGGCAGGCCCTACTCTCATATTAAGTTTGCATTTCAATCACTTATCACTTTGCTGCTTCCTGAGACTAGTGGATTAAACATGGATTGTAAAAAAGAAAAGTGTTTAACTTCATATAGCTGAAGTTTTACTTTCAAGATGCTGGATAAAAAACTATATATATATATATATATATATATACACACACACAAATTTGAGAGCTTTCTGTACTATATGAAAGAAAAAGGTTTCCCTGAATCCACTTCTTCTTAGAGAGTCTTTAATCTTTACAAACAATATGCAGTAATTTTTATAGTAATTTGCATATGAAGGGGTGCACAATTTTAACAGGATTGTATTAATACATCACAAACTAAGAAGTGCACTAGATACAACCTAGATGGCGCTACTATAAGGTGGGTGCATAACTGGTGAAAAATTGTTCCTACAGAGTAGTTATAAGAGGTTCACAGTCATGATGGAAGGGCATAACGAGCGGGGTCGCACAGGGATTGGTTCTGGGTCTGGTTCTGTTCAATATCTTCATCAATGATTTAAATAATGGCATAGAGAGTACACTCATAAAGTTTGCAGATGATACCAAGTGGGAAGGGGTTGCAAGTGCTTTGGAGGACAGGATTATGATTCAAAATGATCTGGAAAAACTGGAGAAAAGGTCTGAAGTAAATAGGATGAAATACAATATGGACAAATGCAAGGTACTCCACTTAGGAAGGAACAATCAGTTGCACACATACATAATGAGAAATGACTGCCTAGGAAGGAGTACTATGGAAAGGGATCTGGGGGTCATAGTGGATCACAAGCTAAGTATGAGTTAACAGTGTAACACTCTTGCAAAAAAAGGAAACATCATTCTGGGATGTATTAGCAGGAGAATTGTAGGCAAGACATGAAAAGTAATTCTTTCACTCTTCTCTGTGCTGATTCGGCCTCAACTGGAGTATTGCATCCAGTTCTGAGTGCCACATTTCAGGAAAGATGTGGACAAATTGGAGAAAGTCCAGAGAAGAGCAACAAAAATGATTAAAGGTCTAGAAAACATGACCTATGAGGGAAGATTGAAAAAACTGGGTGTGTTTAGTCTGGAGAGCAGAAGACTGAGAGGGGATGTGATAACAGTTTTCAAGTACATAAAAGGTTGTTACAAAGAGGAGGGAGAAAAATCGTTTTTCTTAACCTCTGAGGACAGGACAAGAAGCAATGGGCTTAAATTGCAGCAAGGGCTGTTTAAGTTGGACATTAGGAAAATCTTCCTAACTGTCAGAGTGGTTAAGTACTGGAATAAATTGCCTAGGGAGGTGGTGGAATCTCCATCATTGGGGATTTTTAAGAGCAGGTTGGACAAACACCTGTCAGGGATGATCTAGATAATACTTAATCCTGCCACGAGTGCAGGGGACTGGAATAGATGACCTCTCGAGGTCACTTCCACTAACTTCCACTAACACAGTGTGTCATCTTATCTTGGATTTACCCTGAACACTAGCTATTTTGTGTGATGTGCACATTTTCATATTGTAATGAAGCAGTAGTTTTTGTAACAAGAAAGAAGCATCATTTCCTGCAACTTCTAAGATAAACAGATGATTAAAAGTGTTGAAAAAGAAAACTTTCAAGAATCTAACATCTCGCTTACCCCCCTTGCTAGGACTGGAGCCATATCATGGCATGAAAAAAAGTCTTTGATTTGTTAGAACTAATATTTCTGACTGAAAAACAGTCTTTGAGATATGACCACAGGGGTCCACTTTAGCTTCCTAGATCAAGGGTGAGGGTATTTTAAGAAGATTAAAAAGGATGGGAGAGCCATGGCTACAGAAGTAACATGGCAGGATTTCATTTCTCATATTTCAGGATACATTGGTATACTTGTTTTTCGGTTTGTTCCTACTCTGCCAAAGTTGAATTCAGTTGAATGTCAAAATTTTCAGGCAAAGCATTATGAGATTTTGGTTCATTGCCTTTGATGCTCTAATTACCTCTTTTCAGTGCTGTGTGTGCCTTATTAGCAAAGAAAGCAAACTTTTCAACTGCGTAAGCACTGCAAATGAATACATTTAATAATTTATGCATTTAGGCTTAATTAGTACAAAAGCCATTCAGAATCTACAGCTTTCTGATGGGTTTAAAAATAAGAGATATACCATCTGTGGAAAAATGGAGCATGTACATCAATTCTAATCATCCATTCAAATATGAGCCCAGCAATTTAATTGAGCATTGACTTTGTCCTTTCTTCTTAGTGGCCAAACCTCTACAGCAGTTGAAACAGTTCACACAGTTCATGTTATGAAGTGATATCTTCTAGAAAATTAAAATAACCAAAAACTGTGACTTCCCTACATGCATTTATCATTTACAATATCTTTTTCCCAGAAAAGGGATGTTTCCTAAGGCTGTGACTGCACTGCAAATAGGTGTGTTTTTACACTGAGAAAGCAAATGATGGAAAATCCTAGCTGAGATGAATAATTGTTAACTTCATGCAGCTAAGGGAGGTCAGATCTAGGCTGGGGAGCATAGGGCTGACCTTGACTGGCTACAATGAGATAAAAACTACTTATGCTTTTCCTCCACTAGGATTTTACAGTGAGATAGCTATTTTGATCCAAACCAAACCAAACCACCAATTAACTCAAACCCAAACCAAGCCCACATCTTTTTACCTGTGAAGACATAGCCTAAGTATCCTTCAAACTTCAGAAAGTTTCGCCACCTTTTTTTTAAACTCTTCCACACAAGCCAAGGATCTGAGTCATGCTCATTACAGGAGTCTTGTAGGCTTTGCCAAATCAAAACCAATTTTCACCTGAATGCTCCAAAGTATTTCTCCTCAATGATGACCATTTTCCTGACAAATTTCAACCTTCTATTCCCACCTCTTGAGGTGTGAAATGGGTTCAAACAAAGGGGGCAAGATTTTGAATAATCAAAAAGGCTTTTCATTCTCAAGTATGGCTGAACAGTTTTCACTCAAACATTGAAAAAAAATTCAGCTTGGCTGATCGCAGGCTAGGAAACATCAGTCTGGAAGAGACATTTCAGAAAGTTACAAGTGGCTGAAAATTGGATGTCAGGAAATTCTTAGGTAGCCTTAAATAGGACTGTTGTCTCAATCTAGCTGTAATACTTCTTACAATTGTTGCTGTCAGTATTTTGAAATGAGATCTTGCGCCCACATTGTCCGTTTTATGCTGCATTGAACCAAAAGAGTTGTCTGTGTTGCACTACAATAATTTCCATAGCAACAGGCTATGAAGTTATAATAATCACAAGGAATAAGTGAAGCTATGAGAAAGAAAAAACCTCTATTCAAAACACAAACCTCTTAGGATTAGATGATGCTCATGTTTTACTCAACTGAGAAGGGCAGTAAGAAGGATCAGCCTTGTGCCTCCTTGCTTGGCCTACACAGATCTTGGGTTTGAGTCTGACGGAGAGCACATCTCTTGCTTTGTGAATGCTAGCCCCAGAGAGAAACTCTGCTCTGCTTCTTCCCCTTCTTACTCACTGGCAGAGTAACTGGCCAGCCATCAGGGGGAAATAAGCTCTATCCTTTCAAGAGCTAAAGTTACTTATTCTCTTTCACAGGAAAAGGGGATCACCTGTTTCTGGCAAATAGAAATTACGTCACCCTTTACTAAGCACTGAATCTCAGGTATGTCTACATTGCAGCTGGGAGGTGTGATACCCTGCACAGACACACATGACGTCTAAAAAATGCAGTGTGTCCGCAGTTGCACAGGTTAGCTGCCAAGTACAATCCCATCTGACTCCTTAAGTACATAGTTGGGCAGCTAGCCTGAGACACCACCTGTGTCACCATGGTCACACTGCTATTTTTAGCATGCAAGCCTGAGCAGAGCTAGTGTGAATCTGTCTACCTGTGCTGGGAATTACACCTCCCAGCTGCTGCGTGGACTTACCCACAGGCTCAATTTAGCCGTTAAAGAAAAAGAAAAGGTAAAAGATGAGAAAAATATTCACCCAATATTTTTAAAATGCTCACTTTTTTCAAGATTGCTCCAGTGTGCAAGTCCCTCTAAGTGAAAAACAGGGAATCAACACAGCTAGGGTGTTTTTAATTAATATACTAATGTGGAAAACTCAACAGAGGGCAAAGTGATCAAACAGGACTCCACTGTGTGTTGAAGACTAGTTGAAAGGGAACTGAAATTTTCCCATGCAAATTAGTGACTGCTCAACTGAACAGCTCTCAGCCAAATGGAGCCCTCCAGTAACAATGAGCTATGGAAACCTACGTTCTTTTGGACACTTCAGAGCACATTGGATAACCTCTAGGCCCTCTAAGAAAACAGGCAGGGTGACTGAACAACAGATGAAACAATCTTTCAACTTTAATAGGAAACTTTCCAGAACACATGCTTTGTAGCAGCCTCAGAGCTCTCTCTGGTTGCTGAATCCCCTAGATTAGCCTAAGCCAGAAGAGGAAGTGTAACCGCATGCTTTATACCACAGCATTTGACTTTCTCCAGGGGAGGGAAAGAGAACCAGTGGGGAGGAGATATGGATCTTAGTTGGATGGTCTGTGCAGAGAGCCAGGCAGGGTAAGTCAATTAGAAAGAGCCAGAAACTTCCAGAACAGATTGTGGTAGTTAGTAGGCAAGCTCAATAACTGTTCTGAGGCTGTATAGGAAATTTTCATTGAGGGCCACTTACCTGGCAGGTTATACCCTAGTAGCCCTCTGGGAGTAGAGCCAATCAGAGCCTTATAGACTCAGTGACTGATTGGCACAGGAGCAAGAAATGTGACTGCGGTGAGGCCTGGGTCCCAATCCCTGTACTACTTTGGATACATTTCTGTTGCACCAGCAACTGTGAGAACCAATCAGCTATTAACCCAAGGGCTGGAATGCCACTAGCTGTGGAGATCCCCAGGCTGTTTGTTTGCTGACAGGGCTCTGAAGTGCTTGAAAGGACTGAGGTGCTGCCAATCTCCTCCAGCTCTGAAGACTACAGGTGACACACGCTATATACTATGGTCACACTATAAAGACTGAGAAATCATCTCCAAGAGGAGATCAGTGGGGATGTATCTTGATGTGTGTGCTGAAGTATAGCAAGTGTTATGACAAAACCTTATATTTGAATCTTTGTAACAGAAACAAAGAGGGATAACACTTAGTCCTGTCAGGAGTGCAGGGGACTGGATAGATGACCTCTCAAGGTCCCTTTCAGTCTTATGATTCTATGAGTCTATGAAAAGTCTGTGTAAGGAACACCAATAGCTTTACTGTGTAATAGCTTTTGTTTAAAAGTTATTCATAGTATTCCTAATACCATTTACAATGTTTGAAACTATTAAAGATGTGTTTTGTGTGCATTAAATATTTGTGTACGGTATGCTCTCTTTGAAATTGACTGGGACCTATTAACATCTATTTACTAAGGCTTTACCTGCAGCACCCCTGAGGTTTAACTTGATGTATTGCTTTTCAAAAAGTCCTGAAAAGACAAAATGCTGGCCTGTGCTCCAGCAGACAGTCAAGCTCAGGGGCAGGAAGAAGGAGAGTGTATACATATAAAAGCTATTGCTTGAGTTATCCGCTGCCTCCCCTATTACAGAAGGACTGGGCCTAGCCTATTCACTCCTTTTTCTACCCCACACACTAACATAGAGCTATCATAGAACTATTATCTAGCCTGAGCTGGAAAGTGTTCGTCAAAGAAGGAGTGGCTCTATTATTGACTAGCCATGTAGCCAGGAGAAAAAAGGAAGTGGAAGTGTAACTCGTTCTCTGATTGGCCAGGAACCTAGCTGTGAAAGCACTGACTAGTTCTCAGCTTGGCTTGAATGCCTTCAACTAGAGCTCAAACGCCTATGAAAACACCTCAAAGGGCTCAACTTTTGGCATATTTAAATGAGTTAAAGGGTTAATTTTGAATGGGATCCAATAGGGATACTCAATTTTTGATGCATTTTAGTAGTTTACTAACTTGCAGCTAGGTAACTGTCAGCTTCTCTTTTTCATATGGGTAACCACCATGACAGTAGAGCCCATGCCATTCCATATTTAGAGTTTCTCACAGAGATGGAGATAGGGGTTTTAACAGTTCACAGATGGCACTAAAAAAACAAAAACAACCCCAACCCAAGATGAAAACATGGACCTATGCCTGTAAGCACATAGTGTAAAAGAAATAAAATCTCCATGCTACACTCTTCTAGTGAGACACTCATTTGGAGATATCCAGAACTTCCCTGTAATAGTTACTATATCTTGACTGGATATTTAAAACTCCTTTCGTTCCCTTCATGGCTGCATTTTATACTCAGGAAAGGAATTATTTTTATGAAATCTTTGTAGAGCTCTATATCTGCGCACACCTATATACTTAACTGCTTCTTGCAAGCTGCTGATGTTTGCGTGTTCACAACAGCTTCCCCCCCCCTAATTTTTTGAATAATTAGCAGTTAAGTTTCACACAATGAAACAAACCCACCTGCTGTTGATTCCATTCATCATTGTTCAGCTACTCGTTGTTTATAATCATAATACAAATATCCACCGGGGGATGAGTAATGCTATAGTTTAGTGGCCAGAACCTCAGTTTGTGTAAACTGGCATAGCTGTATTGATTTCAGTGAGACTAAACTGATTTACACTTGGTGAGGACCTGGCCCTCAGTGATCAAAAATGAAAATTCCATCTCACATGGAACATTTTAAAAGAATGTAACTTACTAAAATACTTAGGCTTAAGCCTTCTAATTCCTAAAACAGGTTCTTAATCAATGAGTGTCTTAAACAAAACCACTACCACTATAATTGAACTGAGAACATACTGTGACAGACCCAGACCAGTGGGGTACAGAAGTCTGGTCCTACTGGTATCCAGGAGGTGGGTGGGCTTCGCCTGCCCACTTCTAAAAGACCTCCCCCCAGCCTAAGGGGAGGATCCACAGGTCTGTGATACCAAATAATTCTGTGGGACAACTAATGAAAAAACAGGATTGGGAGTGAGGTCATAGGGCTAAATGAAGAGAACCTGATAGGGACACTGAGCAGAGAACCCTGGACAACACCCACTGCTCCTCAAAGGCGTCAAGGAAGCCAGTGGATGCCACCCAGAGGAACTCTGCCCGGATGCGTGAACGGACAGAGGAGCAGAAATAGGCCCCACAGTCGCAGGAAATCCCATTGGCCAACCTCCTCTCCCTGGTTTTATAGATGGCTAGTTTGGCCAGGGCCAAGAGGAGGTTGATAAGGAGATCCTGCGACTTTGTGGGGCCACAGATGGGAAGTGCGTAGATAAAAAGGTGAGGGGAAAAGTGCAACCAAAAATGCAATAAGATATTCAAGAGGAGCCGGAAAAGGGGTTGCAATCTGGCGCACTCTAAATAAATGTGCGCCAGGGTCTCTTTCACACCACAAAAAGGGCAGGTGTTGGGGACAGGGGTGAACTGCGCCAAGTACACGCCCATGCTCACAGCCCCGTGAAGGAGCCGCCAGCTGACATCCCTGGCAGGCCTCGGGACCAGAGCAGAGTATAAACTGGCCCACCGGGGATTCTCACCCTCGAGAGGTGGCAGGAGGTCCCGCCAGTTGGTATCGGGGCGGGACGCAAGGGTGAGGTAGTGGAGAGTGTGGAGCACGAGCATGTACAGAACAGGAGTCTGGCCCTATTGGCATCCAGGAGGTGGGCGGGCAAAGCCCGCCCGCTTCTAAAGGACCTCCCCCCAGCCTAAGGGGAGGATCCACAGGTCTGTGACACCAAATGATTTCGTGGGACAACTAATGAAAAAACAGGATAGGGAGTGAGGTCATAGGGCTAAACAAAGGGAACCTAATGGGGACACCAAGCAGAGAACCCGGACAACGCCCACTGCTCCTCGAAGGCGTCAAGGGAGCCAGTGGATGCTGCCCAGAGGAACTCTGCCCGGATGCGTGAACGGACGGAGGAGCAGAAATAGGCTCCACAGTCGCAGGTAATCCCATCGGCCAGCCTCCTCTCCCTGGTTTTATAGATGGCTAGTTTGGCCAGGGCCAAGAGGAGGTTGATAAGGAGATCCTGCAACTTTGTGGGGCCACGGATGGGAAGTGCGTAGATAAAAAGGTGAGGGGAAAAGTACAACCAAAAATGCAATAAGATATTCAAGAGGAGCCAGAAAAGGGGTTGCAATCTGGCACACTCTAAATAAATGTGCGCCAGGGTCTCTTTCACATCACAAAAAGGGCAGGTGTTGGGGACAGGAGTGAACCGCGCCAAGTACACGCCCGTGCTCACGGCCCTGTGAAGGAGCTGCCAGCTGACATCCCGAGCAGGCCTCGGGACCAGTGCAGAGTATAAGTTGGCCCACCGGGGCTTCTCTCCCTCGAGAGGTGGCAGGAGGTCCTGCCAGTTGGTATCGGGGTGGGACGCAAGGGTGAGGTAGTGGAGAGTGTGGAGCACGAGTGTGTACAGAACAGGAGTCTGGTAGAGGGCAAATATACTGGTCACTGGCTGAGTAGTTTTCTGTTCCCTGAGTGACCAGAGCAGGGGCTGCACTAGAGTAATCAGGAACCTGCTAGAACCAATTAAGGCAGACAGGCTGATTAGAACACCTGCAGCCAATCAAGGCAGGCTAATCAGGGCACCTGGGTTTAAAAAGGAGCTCACTCCAGTCAGGGAGGGAGGAGCTAGAGGAGAGGAAGTGCGTGTGAGGAGCTGGGAGCAAGAGGCACAAGGAGCTGAGAGTGAGAGGCTGTGCTACTGGAGGACTAAGGAGTACAAGCATTATCAGACACCAGGCGGAAAGTCCTGTGGTGAGGATAAAGAAGGTGTTTGGAGGAGGCCATGGGGAAGTAGCCCAGGGAGTGGTAGCTCTCATGCAGCTGTTACAGGAGGCACTATAGAGAGCTGCAATCCACACGGCCCTGGGCTGGAACCCGGAGTAGAGGGCGGGCCTGGGTTTCCCCCAAACCTCCCAACTCCTGATCAGACACAGGAGGAGTTGATCCAAACTGTGGGGAAGATCACTGAGGTGAGCAAATCTGCCAATAAGTGCAGGACCCACCAAGGTAGAGGAGGAACTTTGTCACAATACATTTGTATTAAACCAATGAAACATACTTAAACAGTGCACCTATTAATTGGATACTAGGAGGCATAGACATTTCTAGTTTGAAGCCTCTAATAAAAGAGTAAAAGAAGTACTTTTCTTCTCCTTACTATTGCAAGCAGAAGTGGGACTGACTTACAGCACTAGACTTAAAAAACTTGTCAGTTGCCTCATATTTAAGTAAGCCTTTGTATTTAGACAATCTTAGCACAACATCTTCAGTATACAAGGTATTTGCTACAGTAGAAAGTACAAGGGAACACTGCAAAATCTTTGCAGTAATTTTAGTTATGTGTATCAGGCAAAAGTGGTACATCTTTAAGGGCTGCCACTGTGCTGCTGGCACTGGCACTAAGAATGAATTAACTCCAGATATCATAATGGCAGGGCCAGTGCAAGGATGTTTCACGCCCTAGGCGAAACTTCCACCTTGCACCCTCCCCATCCGCCCTGAGGTGTCCCCCCCGTGGCAGCTCCCCAACCCATACCCCCCACCCTGAGGCACCCCCCCCACCCCAGCTCACTCCTGCTCTGTGCACAAGCACAAGCACCAATCAGCGTAGGTGCCACAAGCCTGGGAGGTGGAAGAAGTGAAGCAGCCACGGTGTTCTCAGGGAGGAGGAAGGGCAGGGTGAGCTGGGGCGGGGAGTTCCCCTACGTGCCACCCCCCTCACACTTGCTGCAGGCGGCCCTTCCCGCGCTCGCCTGCCCCAGCTCCCTCCGCCTAAATGCTGGCGGCGACTGGGGCAGCCGATGATCTGGATGCCACGGTCGCTGCCAAAGAAAATGGTGCCCCCCAAATCCTAGTGCCCTAGGCGACTGCCTAGGTCGCCTAAATGGTTGCACTGGCCCTGCATAATGGAAGTACTGAATCCTTTGGATCCCATAGCTGGTAGGTGGGAGTCCAGGTTTTGACAAAACCAGGACAGCTGCAGATCTGAGGCTTTTCTAGTTCAATACGAATGCAGCAGCAAGACTTTAAAAACGACCTCTCTGGGTAAATCAACATCTTTGGCTCATCAGCCAAGCTGTTTCATGTTTTTAAGGGCACTTAGAAACAATGATCTCCCGTCCATGAGGCGACAGAGAAAACGTACTAAAGTAATCACTCAGTTATGCATGGTTAGTAACACTAGTGTTTAACACTAGGTTGCGGCTGACTGGATGAACTGAATGAAAATTCTTTAAATATGCACCATCTCATAGAGTTGCCACTTTCAAGAACCTGGCACACCTCACAGTATATTCCTGGGATATTTTAGGATATTCAACTGGCAAATATAATCTGATTCAAAGCCCAATATGGTCAATGAGAGTTATTCTATTGATTTCAATAGGCTTTGGATCAGGCCCTGCTGTTGAAATCCATGGTTAAATCTGACATAAATCTTGTCTACATACAAAATACAAGTTGACATAGTCACATTGCTCAGGAGTGTGAAAAATCCACAGCCCCTGAGCAACACAGCTATGGCACCCCAACCCGTAATGTAGATGCAGCTAGGTTGATGGAAGAATGCTTTCATTAACCTAGCTACTATTGCTTGGGGAGGTAGGGTTCCTACACCAACAGAAAAACTCATTCCTTCAGTGTAGGCTGAGTCTACATTATGTGATTATGTCAGTGTAGACATGGCCCTAGAAACCCTATGAAAAGAGGCTCAAAGTTAGGCTGTAGTTTCAATCTCTACTAATAACAATAGTAGGAAGATTTGGAAGCAGCAAAAACTCAGAATCAAAGGCTGTTGCTGATATATAACATCCCTGAAGTGATGCTCAGAGCACAGTTAGTGTAACTGGGTCTTGTTATGCCCTCCAGTGGAAGTTATTTGAGTGGTGCTGACAGGGCGCATTGTGTAATTCTTGCTAATTTATCAACTGGGGCCAGAAATCCAGATTTTCTTACTTAAATTAAGAACTTTCTAGCTGCTGACACCAAAGGTTGAACAACATAAAAATATGTATATATTAGAAGTTACCATCCAAAGAAGCCTTCACATTGAGAAAAAATGCAGTTATGATAAGGCTAGGCTGTTAAATTGATTACCTGCACATACAATGACACTTGTTACCTTGCACATTATGGTCTAACAAAAGCATGATCATATTCTTGCAGGTAATCACAAACTAACACTTCCAGCTGCCAACATTTTAGATATGTTGTAAATCTAAAATTGTAATAAGGTCCCCTGACATAATGGAAAGAAACAGAACCTCAGGTATGGGCTAGTTGTAATAGGGACACCTGTAAGTCACCACAGCATCTCATGGCACAGCTGGATCATTTATTGTTTCTATGGAAACAATTGTTTCTGGTTACTCTGGGATTGCCTTGACATGGCATATAAAAATCACACAGCATCTCACAAAACCAGCAAGATGAAATGTTTCACTCATTATTCATTAAAAGGATGCTTCTTAGGTCAATGTAGGTTCAAAATTAAGGTTTTGTGAAACCAAAGTTTTAAAAAATATCAGATGAATAGAATTGTTTTCACAAACTATTGTTTTCATTAAAATAAAACCAATATTTTTTATTTGGATTTGAACATTCCCTTGTAGTAGTGTTTGCAATCTAAACATTTCAGCAATGGGCTAGAGAATTGCCTGAAAACAAACTATAAATTTAACCCCTGCTTTAAGTGCAAAACTCTGCCTTCACTATGGAGTTGCATCCATTACCTCCATGGTATAAAAGACACTGGGCTGTTTAATTTTATTTTCAGCTGAGAGAAATACAAAGAAAGTAAACAATCCGAATTAGTGATGAAAAGTAAAGATTTTTATAAATCTTTCATTTTTAATCATTTAAGTTGTTGCTAATAAAGAAGGACATTTGTGTTCTTTTATACATATGCACGATATAGAAATACATGGGATTTTTTTTAACCTGACAGAAAGTGAAAGAGAAAACAAACTACACTGTAAACTAAAGCAGTCTAAAATAAGTACTTGTGAAAAACCAGTTATAAACTTTCAAATGAGAAGAATGAAAATGAAGCACCAATTGAGAACAAGATGAAAACAGGTCACAGTTCTGCCGTTTGACACTGTTACTGGAATCTGTGAGGAATTGGGCTCTCATTCTGTTTTCTTCTAACAAAAGAGTGGGATAAAATTACTTTCCATGAACTTTACTGATTCATATATAGTAACTGCAGAAGCAAACTCCAACTCCTCTATCCCATTGAACTGAATATAATGTTCAGGTCTATTATACTCTGTTTAAACTGAAATGTTCACACTAAAGCTGGCTGGAAAACAGGATTGGATCAAAAGAACTGCAAGATTTAAGCATTAAAATCACTTCAGTATAGATTCCGGTTTGACACAAAACCTGTACAGTCACTGATCTAACACTGTTCTAGTTCAATATTAATGCAGCAGCCAGGTTATACAAATTGTAAAAATGAACCTCACTCTGTAAACCAATTAAGGAAATAACACACGCCAGTGATTTAAACTCTGTAATGAGTCTCTATTAAATGCAGAATTAAGTGGTTTGCAGAACATTAGCTTGTCCAGGCTCAAAGATGGCTAAACCCCTGATATCCCAAGAAAGAAAAGCTGAGAGAAGATGCTGAAAATTTCTCTTTTCATCACTGATGTGCCGCCCCTGTGACAACATGCAGACGGCATGGATCTGAATTTTGAAGAGGTCCTCCTGGTTTATCAACAGCACAATAAAACATAAATAATTATCCCAAGCATAGAGAAAAACATAATAAAATAAGATTTTAGATGCCATTCCTGCAAGGCTGATCCAAGAGAGTAACTTCAGAATCAGGAGATGTGTAAGGGTTCTGTCATACAGTACACATTAGGGGACTTGCTAATGAAGATAAAAAAAAAATAGTAAAAATCTATGCACAAACATTCCACCTGCTCCATTGTTTTCCTGCCTGCTTTGATTAGCCTTATCCACCCACTTTTCTCAGCCCTTGTCCCGGGTCCATGTAACTCTTTTATAGAGTCAAGTTGATGATTTGAATCAGTCCTGGAACTGCTTCCAGCAAACAAAACCTTGACTGAAAATATTTTCTATTGAATGTTAAGTCACATGATGCAAATATTCAACTGAAAAAGCATCCCCCTCCATCTGGTCACCCATCTCAAAAAGAATATAGTAGAACTGGAAAAGTTACAGAAAAGGGCAACAAAAGTGGTTAGGGGCATGGATCAGCTTCCTTATGAAGAAAGATTAAAAAGACTGAGACTGTTCAGTTTAGAAAAGAGAAAACTAAGGGGGGATAGGATAGAGGTCTATAAAATCATGACTGGTGTGGAGAAAGTGAATAGGGAAGTGTTATTTATCCCTCCACATAACACATGAACCAGTGGTCAGCCAATAAAATTAATAGGCAGCAGGTTTAATAAAAACATAAGGACGTACTTCTTCATGCAACACACAGTCAACCTGTGGAACTCATTGCGAGGGGATGTTATGAAAGCCAAAAGTATAACTGAGTTCAAAAAGGAATTAGATAAGTTCATGGAGGATAGGTCCATCAATGGCTATTGGCCAAAATGGTCAGGGATGCAATCCCATGCTCCAGGTGTCCCTAAACCTCTGACTGCCTGAAGCTGGCACTGGACAACAAGAGACAACACTAGATAGTTGTCCTGTTCTGTTCATTCCCTCTGAAGCATTTGGCACCAGTCACTGTTGGAAGACAGGATACTAGGCGAGACTGACCATTGATCTGACACAGTATGGACATTCTTATATCATCCATTTCACTCTTTTTAGTCAGAATCCTGGGACAGCTGCTGAAAGTCCTCCTGCAACATTTGTGCAGGTTGAGGAACATAGAATTAGTATTGCAAATCCAAGGATATTAAATAAGCACTGTAAAGAACTAGGTAATGCTCCCTAGGATATCTCTAGCAGCTACTGAATGTTGATGGTAACTGGAGAGGGAATCCAGATCCCTTCACCAAATAGAAAGGATGGACCTGATTCTCCATTGCCTTACACCTCATGCAGTCATTCAGATTTCTGCAAATTCTCTCACTTAATTAGGCTATCAGGTATAAGGAAATGGAGAATTTGGCCCAATTTTTGACGAAAAATGGAGTGACCATATAAGTGCAAATTTTTCACAGAGTTCAAAAAAGCAGGAATAAACCCAATGCTACTCCACTCAGTTTAATTAACTCTATAGACTTGTCGCTATAAAGGGTAATCTCAAATCACACAACCTGCAACCACATGATTTATCAAACAGCATACAGGTTTCAGTTTAGATGTGAACTTAAACCAAAACTCCAGATTCAAACACACTGAATCTTTAAGGAAATTCAGTTTTAGTTCTGGAAACAGACTTTGCGACTTGGACTCACCTCTAGTTTCAACCAGTGCAGAAATACAAGAGAGAGAGAAAAAGGGACATAAAATATTCATTTTCTCAGGTCAATGCTATTCTTGAGTCAAGCCTCACAGCCATTAATAAATCTCCAACGGCTGAGTTCATATCAGGTTCAGGTACTGCTGCCAGCCACTTTTCAGCAGAAATTGAGTTTCAAAATAGATTTCCTCTCCATGTTGCACTCTAATCTTTGCCAGGTAGAAAACTGAACCCCCAGCTTCAGCATCATTGAATTCATCACATACTAGTTCACATCTCTTTTGCCTGAGCTGCAGGGCTAATGTTTGAAAAGAAAGAATGAACCCTTTGAACTTTATTACTGCATACTTCATTTTTTCCCCTCATTGCACCGAGTAGCTTATTTTTATCCATACTGAACAAATCTGGAAAATAAGATTTGTGCCCAGGCCACTCTCTTAACTTTCACCTCCTGCTTGGGATCATAAAGCAGCACTCCACATGCAGCATCTAATCTTCAACAGCTGCTTGAGGGGCTTTATGAGCAATTATTTCATACAAGTGTAAGCAGAGTCAGGATGAGCTCTACCCTGACATCTGGTGGAAAGAATTTCAGAGAGTGTATTTGCAAAGGCACGCCTACCCCATCCCAGGCTGCCGAGCTGTGGGACTGCTTTGTGACAGAAATAACTCAATCTCAGTTGGGTGGTACTTGCTAGACAAGGGACATGGGTTCCAAAACCCTGTGAATTTAGAGAGGCTGGGGGCAGGTATTTGTGCCTGGTAGTGCAGTCTCCTTGTGGAGCCAGAAGCACCAGTTCCACACCCTCCTCTCTCCACTGTGGAATGTCAGAGTTGATTTTTTTATTCCCTCAAGAATCTAGATACAGGTTACTGAGCTGAACTCACTTTGGGCTAATGGTGCACTAGCACTGGGGCTCCCCTACTAAGAGCTGAGATCACTAAGAGTTGAAATCACTAAAGAGCTGAAATTACTGAGCTGAGAGCACTGAGTACTGTGCTAACTAGTGGGGGAGCCTGAAGCTATACTGTGGAACAGAGCAGTTGGCGGAGTGGAGCAGTTTATGGGGATGGCTGGAGCGGATCACGGGACAGCTGGTGGAGCGGAGCGGCTGGCAGAGCGGAGTAGCTGTGGGACAGTTGGAGCGGCCCACAGAGCGAGCAGAGCCGAGCAGTTTGCAGGGAGAACTGGAGCAGCTCATGGAACAGAGCAGCTGGTGGAGTGGAGCAGTTTGTTAGGACGGCTGGAGGAGCAGAGTGGAGCGGCTGGTAAAGCGGAGCAGTTCATGGAGAAGGCGGAAGCAGAACCCACGGAGAGGCAGGGCAGTTGGCCCCGGACCACGTAAGGTGCCCCTTTCTACCCAGGCTGCGGGGAGGGACCTCTACAGATAAACTCTCAAACTCTGGGGTGGCATTGACCAGAGACTTTTGGGTTGTTGGACTTTGGGGTGATTGGACTTAAAACCCTAAGGGGAAAAAGGACATTGCCAAACGTACTTGGAGGTGGGTTTTTGTTTATGGTTTGTGTTACAACCCTGTTTGTGGTGTTTCTCCAATGGGATGCCGCATTGATTCCTTCCTTTATTAAAAAGATTTTGCTACACTCAGACTCCATGCTTCCGAGAGGGGAAGTATTGCCTCCTAGAGGCACCCAGGGGGTGTGGTATGTAAGTGTCCTAGGTCACTGGGTGGGGGCTCGAGCCGATTATGCATTGTGTTACTGAAATGGAACCCCTGGATACTGAACCCGGCCCTTGTTGCTGCCAACTCAGAGAGGCAGAAGGGTTACACAAGTGACTGCATTCTGCATCTCATGGGCTTGTCTTCACTTAGAAATTTTGCTGCTTTAACTATGCTGCTATACTTAATGTGGCAAAACCCACTGGTGTAGATGCAGTTATAGTGGTATAGCTTACTGTGGTTTGGTAAGTGGAATAAGATATACTGATATAAGATGCAGTTATACTAGTATAACTGCATCTTCACTGGGGCTTTTATTGGCAAAGTTATGTTTCCAAAAGAATCATATCCCTAACTAACATCGTTATGCCAGAGTAGACCAGACCTCAGTCTTCTGGTAGGCACGTCTAGCACTGAATAAATTAGAAACTAAAGACCTTATAAAAGTTGTTATTGATAAAGGGCATATAAGAGAATTCTTGGACAATGTAAGCGTATTTAAATCAGAGGATCTGGATAACATGCATACTAAAAGCTATATTGAGAGTAGTTCTTCACATGGCTACACAAAGGATAGAGGACAGCCAGGATTCCATCCCTCAGACAGCCTTCACACTGGGTGCTGTGGGGACTGCTGGGGCTTTATGCCTGACATAATCCTCACGGAGCAAGTTACCAAGGAGGGGTGGGGAGTAGGCAGAGCCATAATTCCTCCCCCCACAAGTGACACTAAATCTATTTCATTTTATTATGACTTCTGTTGATGAGGCTATTACAAGATTTAAAATGATAATAACAGAAATGTATTTTTAATAAACTCCATGACTGGTATGTTTATTGAAGTTAGAATAATTGTTGTGATAACTCAATTTTGTGTTAATATTTTCAAAGCAGAAAATAGCAACATTATGAGAAAACTTCAGTTATGTCAAGGGGTTTGCTACTCACTACTGTGACACCTCCCTGTGGCCGCACCTGGGGATTATCTCTCAACCAGTCTGATGCACCCTCCTTCAGTTCTTACTCCCCCCTCTCTTGAATCAACTGCTCCCTTTTCGGCCAGGTCACTATTGTTTTCCCCTTCCAGGGTATCCAAGTTCCACTGGACGATCTGTCTCAGGCAGTCTTCTGTTCCACTGGCCGGACTATGCCAGTCCCCCAGGGGCTGGTAGGGGAACCCAGGCCAGCCTTCTGCTCTGGGTTCCCACCTAGGGATCCTATGTCTAGCAACCATGGTCTAAGCAATCCTAAACCCTGCCACTTTTTCTCTGGGCTCTTTCCTTTCTCTGTCTTCTGGCCCATGCCTGAGTTACCACTGGAACCTCCGCCATTCACTGCGGCTACTTTACCCTCTCTTCATCTCTTGCCAAAGTCTGTTTTCTCAGGCAGGATCCCAGACTTTATTCCCCCCTAGGATTCCTCCTTGTCTCTTGCCAACTCCCCTCCTCTCTTGGGCGTGACAGTAGAGTTCCTCCCTACCACCACCAACTTCTCTTTGTAAACCCAGTTCAGCTCCTCCCCGAGCTGGGCTTCATCAGCCATTAGTCCCAATCAGCCCTGATTCTCCTCCAGGTGCAGACTGTCGCAGGGTAATTGGCCCTTTTTACCTGATCAGGCCTTGTGTGAGGTAAACATCCCCTCATAAACTACTACAATTATCTTTTCTTATCTTCCATTTAAAAAAAACATTGAGAGGGCAGTGAAAGGCAAGAACGGGGCATGTCTATTTCAAATTAATAGATTCTAAGGCCAGAAGAGACCATCGTGATCATCTAGTCTGACCTCCTGTATAGAACATCCAGGCCACAGAACTTCCCCAAAATAATTTCCAGAGCATATGTTTTAGAAAAACATCTGATCATGATTTAAAAATTGACAGTGAGGCAGAAGTTACCAGAGCCCTTAATAAATTGTTTCAGTGGTTTATTAAAAACGTATGCCTTACTTCCAGCCTGAATTTGTTTAGCTTCAACTTCCCACACCAATTTTTTCAAAGCAGGTACTAACACATTTATCAGTTTCCCAGGTAGACCACAGGCATTAGCAGTGGAAATTGTCTAACACTGATGTGCTAATGTGCCTCAATCATGACCCAAAGGACTAGGGCCTGTGCTGAAACGATAGTTCAGTCTCCATAACTGGTTCAATCACAGTTGAGACTACTAGATAGTGGCAACAGGGGTGCAATCTGTGATGTGAGCACCTCTCCACTAAGAACCACACTAAACCCATCAGCTCTTCTCCCCTAGATGACTGGATTACCATGAAATGTTAATTGATTGAGGCACCTACTAGCCTGAGCTATTCTGACATTGTTGATCAAGACGTAAAAAATCTCTATATTTTCAATTTCCAATTGCTTTCATTTGATTTATCCATTGTTCTCTTGAAGTTGGGTGAACTCCCAGACTTCCAGGAGCTTTGAAGTTGAGGATGATATTAAGTTCAACACTAACAATATCTTGGCACCATTTTTCACATATTACATGCTATTAACACTATGAAGATGATGGACATTGGGGGTCTGTGACACAGTAGCCATTGGTGGTTCACTACTTTGTGTCATCAACTTTTGTCAGGTTTGACATCTAACCCACCTAATACCCTGTTGTCATGATGTATACCCAAACAGGTAGCATGTAATATAACATTGAAAAACTAATAACTCACTGATCATTAATATTCTTGTGTGATGTATTTATGAGGTGTGTACAAAGAATTATGGATTCATGCTAGAATTATGTTCTTAAAATGTGTTTGACAAGCAGTGCGTAAGCCCAGTCTGCTCTAGACAATGGAATATGTATTTGCTTGTTGTCAAGCAGAGACAATGAAGGCACTTTTACATAAAAGATAAAGCCATCAACATAGCAAACGGAGGAGACTGCCTCTTTCAGGAGTCTGAACCTCAGATGATAAGCAACTGACCAACTGATCAGACACAATATTACTGCATTATAAAAGCGCATAATGTAAGGTCTTTTATGAACGCTAATGACACACTGATAATTAATATCATGGTAAAATCTATGTATTAGCACTAGATGAGGAATTATGAATACTCACTGATATTATGCTTTAAAGTCTCTGATCAAACAAAGGGAGGAAAAGGTTTCTTCCAGACAGGAGATAAGGCAGCTATTTACCTGTCTCCAATGAAATTACGCAAGGCATGATCAAAAACAAAGATAGCCCCATTGGAAGTCCATAGGAAGGGAAGAACAGTATGAGGTCATCCTGAGTCTGGGGACAAAACAGTGAGTTTGAGAAGATAAAAGGTGAAAGACTAAGCCATCTTGTTCTCCATCCCTGGACAGATACAAAAGGCCAGAGCTCATGCAAGCTGAGAAAGATGGGAGCTGGAGTCTCTTGGAACTGAATATAGGTGTTTAGGCAAAGACCTTTCATCTAGGGAAACAAGGGGAATGATCAACTTGTACTTCTGTGAAAGGTGCTGACTAAGAGAAACTCAGCCATGGGTGGAAGGAAAAAGATTGGTGAAAAATCTACCAACGTTGTAACTTGTCAAGTTAGGTCTTAGCCACTAGAAAGCATATTTTATTTTTATTTGCTTGTAACCATTTTGTCTTTATCTCTTTGTTGCAGGGTGGTCACCTGCTCCTGCCTTAAAAGGCTTAAAACAGCCTGCGGAGAGGGCTGTGGCAGAAAAGGAAAAGCGGGGCTGATTGGGGGAAGCAGCCTCAGCTGGGGGCCATGCCCCAATCAGGCCATGGGTGGCTTAATGGGGGCCCAGGTGGCCCTTATAAGAGGGCTGAGGCCAGAAGCTAGAGCAGGACTCTCCCTCTAGCTCTTGATGGAGAAGGCCTCGCTGTCTGGGAGCTGAGCAGGGTACCTAGACTGAAGCAGGGTAGGGGGAAGGCTGGAGGAGCTGGGGAGCTCCAGCCTGGAAACCCCCCAGGCTGCTGGCCTTGTTAAAGGCCAAGAACAGGTATTGAGGTTGCAGAGGGGCAGCCCAGGGGTAGGCAGAGGCAGCAGGTCCAACCCCCCACTTGCCGTTGATGAGTGGCACTTACACTGCAGTCTGCCCCAGGGAACGGGGGCTAGGTGATGACTGGCAGTGGCCATAGTCTGAGGTGAGGTGGGGATAGGGGGTAGGGGTTCCCTGAGGAGGGGAGACTCAGATCTCTGGGGGTACTGCCAGGGGGCAGCACCCTGGCCTGAAAGGGCCACCGGGGTCCAGGAGGGACTCAGGCCCAGCGGCAAATGGGACAACGGCCTACAGAGGGTGCTCCGGAGGCTGGAAGACCTAATTCCCTGGACGACCAGCAGGAGGCGCTGCAGGGGTGAGTCCTGCCTTGCGATGCCCTTGTACTTGAACTCACTTAAAATTGATCTCTTTTTGTTAAAAAACTTGTTTTGCTTTTAATCTAAACCAACCCAGTGAAACTGCTCTGCTCAGCTGTGTTTGAACTGAAGTGTTTGCTAAGTCCAGTTAAAGTAAAAAATCGTGCTTTTGTCTCTTTGAAGAAGCAACAAACCTCATTAATTCTCCTAGTGTTCCAAGAGAGGGCTGAGACTTCAGTGAAGGTGGTTTGGGGGAAATTCTTGACTGGGGGTATGTTGGGGTCCACTTGAGTAACAGTATCTAAGTTTACTGGAGACAAGAATATGACTGAGGTATAACAAACAGGCTGCTGGAGTCAGACTTGTTGAACCAGGGCTGCTTAACACACAGACACTCAGTGCATACTTGTATGTTGGCTGGGAGTGTCCAGACAGGGAACTACAGCAGCAGAACATTTTAAGAAACTCAGGGTTACAGGAAAAGCAGTGACACAACCTCTCACTGGTTTGGGTTGCACCCCAAAACATGACAGGCCTCCTCGTTATGAAGGGCCCATTTTGCACACAGAGTTTAAAATGTTATCATACTGTCTCTCATATCCCCTTGTTCTTCTAACTTTCATTCTAGCACATGATGACATCACCGTGGCATACTGTGCAGTATAACCATCACCAATACAAGATGACCTAGACTCAGAGAGCCAGTTACATTTTGTACACTGAGTCAGCGAGGTTTGCAAAATCTGTAGGCTGCTCTTTGCCTGCAGAATTGTAAAAACTCAAGGTACCAAGAGGCAATTATTAACAAGAAGATTCTATTAATACCACTCTTGGCCCATCGAGGAGGTGGATCAGAAAACATGCTCTTGCATTCTGAAATTTAGGGACAAGGAGGTACAGTGCAGCAATTTTATTTTAATCAATGGTCTAAAATGTCCAACTGACCATTATTTAGAGGTAAAAGAAAAAACACTTCGTTAATGTTGACATAAAAGCAAAAGCAGCAAATAATCTGAAGTCTCTCCAAAAAACTGTGGGTTTGGAAAGATTAGCAAAAATGCTTTTAGAATTCCGCCTTTAGAACTCTGAAGTGAGAATTCATAAATTATTTTAGTTCTCTGTTCCATCTTCTGCAGCTGTGATTTCTAAAAATATATATATATATATTTAGAAAGCACAACTACTGGAATATTTAGTAATGCAACCCCTCCAATGGTACCTTATAAATATGTTTTGGGGAATATGTTCAACTGATATAAGTGAAAATGATGGAATGCTTGTGATGTGATGGAGAGAGAGACATATTGTAGCAGAATATGCTTAACAGTCTGCACTGTTTAGGAATAATTTAGCTGACTATTTAAATGATTTTCCAGTGATGCTGCATTTCTCTAATTTAGTATGAAATTATTCTTGTTTTCAGCTTTGTCAGTTTGTTTTATTAGCTCCTATCATTTTCTTTTTCTTTTAAATGACTCTTATTGCAGTTTAATTGACTAAATGTTAAATTCATGATTTTATAGTTTCATGTACCTGATTCTCCTCATTGTATAGACTAAACATTATGAATAACATAGAAGCAGAAATCCAGGTAAACTAGAAGCCAATTCTAAATATGCTACTTGCAGGTAAGCCTGAGCATCAGAAAACAGAGGATCAGAAACACAGTTGGCTGAGTATCAGAGGGGTAGCCGTATTAGTCTGGAACTGTAAAAAGCGACAAAGAGTCCTGTGGCACCTTATAGACTAAGACATACTGGAGCATAAGCTTTCATGGGTGAATACCCACTTTGCCAAACACATGCTCCAATACATCTGTTAGTCTATAAGGTGCCATGGGACTCTTTGTTGCTTTTTACAGTTCCAGACTAACACGGCTACCGCTCTGATACTCAGCCAACAGTGTTTCTGATCCTCTGTTTTCTGATGCTCAGGCTTACCTGCAAGTGGCATATTTAGAATTGGCTTCTAGTTTACCTGGATTTCTGTTTCTATGTTATTCATAATGTTTAGTCTATACAATGAGGAGAGTCAGGTACATAAAACTATAAAATCATGAATTTAACATTTAGTCAATTAAACTGCATTGAGTCATTTAAAAGAAAAAGAAAATGATAGGAGCTAATAAAACAAACTGACAAAGCTGAAAACAAGAATAATTTCATACTAAATTAGAGAAATGCAGCATCACTGGAAAATCATTTAAATAGTCAGCTAAATTATTCTTAAACAGTGCAGACTGTTAAGCATATTCTGCTACAATATGTCTCTCTCTCCATCACATCACAAGCATTCCATCATTTTCACTTATATCAGTTGAACATATTCCACAAAGCATATTTACAGTTGACTGAGAGAGAGAAAAAGTCAGTCTTTAATTTCATCCCAAAGGACTGAAAGGTTTACAGTGGATTGGAATAAGTAGAGGTCTTCTATCACATATTACTAATTACACAATTAGAGTTGCATTTAAAGTGTAGAGGTTCTGGAAAGGCAGTCCTAATTCCCAGCTCTAGTGTAACAGATCACATTTTAAGCCTGCCGAGATGTGTGATGAGCCATCCAAATTGAATTCCAATGTAAAATGCCAACCTGGCATGGTTATTTGCAGCTGTCATTTATAGGGATAAGTAAATATTCAAATATTTGGATTGAGATGACACTTTCTGAATGAAGCTGAGCTGAAGGGGAATAAGGGATGATCCTATTATTCAGATCCCTGAATACAGACCTCATCAAAACTGAAAATGGGCTACCCTGCCTTTCTCTCTCCCTTCTTTCAAATAGGCCCCCAAACTCTCCACTGCTCACCATTAGCCATCTTCAGTGGCTCAGCCTAATGGCTGAAATTATACTTGTTGGAGGCGTCAGCCACTCTGACTGAAGGGCTTAATCCTGCAAGCTGCTGAGCACTACTGTGAGATGCTATGTTCCCACAAATCAATGGAATTAATAAGAATAGAGGGTGCTCAGCATCACACAGGAGCATTCAGCAGTTTGCAGGATTGAGCCCTAAGGTTTCAGAGTTTTGTCTACATTAATGAGAGCAACAGACTGAGGAATGGTTAGCTAAGTACCTGAGTGGTCTGAATGTCAGCCCAAAATATCCTCAGATCTTTGACTCACTGACTTTGGCTAATATTTGTGCTATACAGCAAGTTATTTTATGCACCTATCTCTCTATCCATTACCTTGCTCTAATGAAAAGAAGCTCTTACCATCAGGTGGTTTAGCCTCAGTATTTCCAGTCTTTGAAAATATCCAGTTGTTACAGTCTGGTGTGGAATGTCTTGTAAATTCAAAATACATTTTATTTTTAATCCAAAACTCTCTTGGGATTATTTTTGAACAATAGCTATTATTTATGCAGACATAAATTGGCAACAGGACAGCTACAGAAGTTTGATTGAAAGGTGAAATCATAAATTAGGAAGAAGGAGGCATAGGTTACAGAAAATGATGTAATACAAGAGACAGGGGAAAAGAAAAATATAATGGAAACAGACAAGTAGATGTGATCTTGAAAAAGAATGACATTAAATAAGAACCAGAATCAAAGAGCATTGTCAAGGTATGCACCTTCAATTGTTTCCATAGAGCAAATCTAAACATTTTAACATTTTTATTTCATTATGCTACCAGATGCACAATGTTGTCTTTAAGTAATTATATTTTAATTATTATTAACTTCCTCATCATTTCTAAAAAATTAAATGATTGAAAATAATGCCCCTTGAGTCACCCATCAACAGTGTGGACACTGGGAATATTAATCTATCTTCTAGCATTCAAGAATCAACTTCCTTATGATTCCATATGTTGTCTAAATCTTTTAAATTATAAAGTATCACTGAAAGCTCATGTTCAGAAACATTTATATAAATTAGCCATAATTAAGGCTCAGAGGCTGTCAAGGAAGTCATGGATTCCGTGACTTTCCAGGATGTTCTATGACTTCTACAGTGGCCGGTATGTCTGGCCCTGGGGTCACTCAAGATGCTTGGGCAGCCCCTGGGCCACATTCCCCCCCCAGCACCAGCGGGGGTCTTTGGCTGCTGAGTCTCCCTCACACCTCCCAGCACCAATGGGGGTCCCAGGCCATGCACCGCCCCCCCCCCCCACAGCACCTGCAGCACCCCTAAGCCACCCTCTGCCACATAGCACTCAAGATTTAATCAGGGGTATATAGTAAAAGTCATGGACAGGTCACGGGGCTGTGAAGTTTTGTTTACTGCCTGTGACCTGTCCATGACTTTTACTAAAAATACCCGTGACTAAAATATAGCCTTAGCCACAATCATGTTGGGCCACTGGAACTTGCATCACTATTCCAAGTTATTAAATCTAATTACCATGTCATATGATAGATTGCTGCTCCTTAATGCAAAAGGAAATTAAAATTTAGCAAGAAAATGGGTGTGAATTCAAATCAATTTAGCTGATGGCCTCAGGGCTGACTACAAATCTTTAATTCACTGGAGGGGAACTGCTGAGATCTTAAACCATGAAGCTTTCCAATTCAAGAGTGGGAACTGAATTTTAGCACTGGCTGCCCTCAGGGAGCATGTACATTATTTAGAATACATCAGAACATTTAACAATATTAAATAAACATAAATAATTTATTTGGAAAAATGAAAGGAGTTTACTCTCCTATTTGCCTGAGGAATTTATAGAACATGTCTGACTGATTGGAAGGGGCAGATTGTAGTTTTCCTTCAACTGAGAAATGTGGATATTTCCCCTAAGCAAAGTAAGAAAAAAATTACCTTTAATTCTTGTTTTATGTAGATTCACATATCCCAAGTGATCACCACTCTTGGGGTCTGTGTTTCCAGTGTGTAATCAGGTGGGAATCAGTCATTTTCTCCACTAAAGTATTTCCTCTACCCATGTCGTCTTCATCCTTTTGAATGGCTTGGTAATTCCCTTCTTATTTTATTACAACTTAATTTCTTCTTTTTCTGAGTCCTTTCAAATTATTCTTGTATACTTCTCCCACAAGCCTCTCCTGGCTTCCCACCATGCTACTTCCTGCTCCTAGAACAATCTGTTCAACACTATTTGTTATGCTTGTTTCCTCTCTTCCCCCAAATCCCCTTTGTTCAATTAGTAGTATTAATTATTTGTGTTAGGATAGCACCCACAATGTATGAGTTGCTTTCTAAACATACAGGGAGCCCTGACACCAACCCAGCCTAATGAACAAGCTTAGTAAAAATGAAATTACAAATAAAATAAATAACCTCACAATGTTTTACTGTGTAAATCCTTCTTCACTTACATCATCTCTCCCTGTGTCATGTCATGATTGTCTAATCTAGACCGTAAACTCTTCAGAGAAGGGATTGTGACATATTTGCCTGCAGAATACCATGCATACCTATGCATTGTATAAATAAATATACATTATTAGGGTGTCACTAAAGATATAATTTGTTGCCTTCCAGGAGCTGGACTAAAATCAATAGGTACCCATCAGGTATTATTAGTCACTAACAACTTGGGATGGACTTAAGTTAATGACCTATCAGTGGAAGGCTCCATATCCCATTGTCAGTCAGGGGTGCTGGAACAATTTGTATAGAGAGGATGCTGAGAGCCATTGAGCCAAACTGTAAACCCTGTATATGTTGGAAACCGCTTCAAGCCAGGGGGTGCTGCAGCACTCCTAGTTCCAGCACTTATGTTGTCAGTCCCCTGAGGTAGCCTGTTCCCTTGATATTAACATTTTTTTGTTTTTTTCCAGTTTCAGATAGTTGTTGTGCTCTCCCCTTGATGTCTGTGCTTACGGAATTATAACACCTCAACACCGTCCTTGTTGATATCTATCTACAACCAACTTCAATGACATTTTGCGGCATTCCTTTGAGATCAGTGAAAGGGTATTACTATGCCATTGTTTTTAATTTGTCTGTATACAGGAGGATAAACTTACACTGAATATAACATAAGTTATGATAAAAAGTGATTCTTTACTCTGCGAATACTTACCTTAAATATGAAGAAATATGAATTTCTTCCTTTATTTTGATATATCCTGTTCCATCTATCATGTTATGCATGCAGTGAAATACTCACCCAAAGTACCAAAAAGTTAGCTCTGTACGCTTACCTGGCCGATGTGCCTTTGGAACTGCCATGTTCATCACGCGCCCTCCGTCCTGAGGTTTGGGGGGTGAAGCAGTAAATCTGCAGATCCCCGATTCTGATGGTGTGCTTGAGGTCAGACTGTCTGTGTATTCATTAGTCCCTGCCGTTAGCTGTTCCGATGATGTGTCTGATATAAAGCATTCTGTAATTGTGAACTTGGCATGTCTTAGCTGCTCTTCCATCTTAGCATGTTCATATGCTCTTGCTAGCTCTTCGTACGTAGAGGAGGCACTTTCTGTGGAAACCATGCTGCTTCTTGCTCGATCTAAACATCCAAAAAAAATAAACAATGTGGTCATTTCAGAACCTATATCATTAATATTAAAAGGTTTTTAATAGAGTGTAGTTTTCCTGACTATGACTTGGATGAAATCTACTTCATCATGAATATTGATCTTTCACACTTAAAATGAGGTCTCATTGCCTTACCAGCAGCATATGAATCAGAATTGACTTGTTTGCTTAGAAGCAGAAAAAAACGTTTATTCAGTAAGAAAAATGTGATTACTTTTCCCTCCGCCCCTGCAAATTTCTCTTTTGAAAAGTAAGTTTTTAGTGCTTTACACGTCAAAAGAAAAACAGAAGGCCACTGTTTATCCGCAAAACAGACACAGCACTGCCAAGGACAGTTTCAATACAGTATCCTGTTAATGTGCCTCCGTGATGTTTCAGAGGGCTCACCTCAAGTGGTGAAAGGAAAACTCTTTCTGTATTCATTCACTCCTTGGCCCTTCTGTTGAGAATGCCAATAAAGGTACAATAGAATGGTAATGATTCTGAGACAGACATCTGTTTTCTGGGAACCGGACTGAAACCACCAACTCATCTCACATAGAGCAAATGGCTGCATCAGAAGGTAACAAATCTGAAACCAGAGCTTGAAAGCAGCTCAAAATTGGTAGACTTTGTTCATTTCATTTATTGATTCTTAGGCCAGCACAACATTAAAAAGTTAGGTTGATCCAGTTACATTACTCAGGGGTGTGAAAAATCCACACCCTGGTGCAATGGAGTTAAACTGACCTAATCCTCAGAGTCGACAGCAGTAGATTGATGGAAGAATTCTTCCATTCACGGCCTCTCAAGGAGGTGGATTAACTAGACTGACGGGAAAACCCATCCTGTTGCTGTAGTATGTATCTACACTGAACCACTGCAGCTGTGCTAATGCGGTGTTTCTAGTGAAGACATCGCTTTAGACATGTAGCATGGCTACGTTTGGTTGTACAACTCAATACACAATTGTTTAATCTTTTTAAATAACAGATTTATCACTCTGACCCCATTCCTTTCCTAGAAATCAAAACCATAGCATATATATTGTTTTGTCATCCCCGTGTTGTGTACCCTTTCCATGACCCAAGTTTACTTTTGATTTTAAAAAACTATTTTAATTCTAATATAAAAACCCTGCACATCTTAAAGGGCAGGGATAGAGTTGGAAGGTGTCTAGTAATTAACAACTTTTTGTTCAAATACTATAGGTTATGAAGCAGGCTTGTAAAATCATTGTTAAAGTTTGCATGTCCTTTTCCATGATGACTGGATGATGATGAGAAAACCAAGGATATTTTACTTGTCCGTCAAATAAAATGACCCTCGATGAGAGGAATCCTGCTGTGCTGGGATATGTGACAATATGCTTGCGACGCATGTGGGAATTTTCTGTAACACTTTCATGAACTATCCATATGACTCTGTACCTATCATCTCAGTATTGCTACTCAATGAGTGACAAAAGGGTTAAAATGTTACTCCAGGGGCAGGGCAGGACACCTGAGGTGTCTGACTCACACAGCTGCCTGGGTGGAGACCAGAATAATTAGCAATGGAGGTCCTGGAAGAGACAATGGAAACTCTTATGACTAAAGGTTAACACTTATCTGCAGAGGCAGCTGAACATGTGAACACAGCCAGGCTGTGTCCTGAGAACAAAGGCAAGAGGTGTCAGATATCCGTGATAAGAACTGGCAACACAGAAACATAGCAGCTCTCACAGAAGACTGAAGGAGAAAGAGACAGAGCCAAGGTGAATTCTAGAACAGCTTAGCTGGATGCAGCCCTAGCATTGGCCATTCTGAACTGTCTCTTTATCTTTGCTTCTCTATGCTAACCTAAGGACTTCCCAATGCTGTATTTTAGTTGATTAATAAATCCTACTCTGTTTTGATAAGGCTACATAAAGTCACATCAGACTGATGTACTTCAGCAAATATCTCCCAAAGGGGTAAAAATCTCTGAACAGTTGGACTCTCTGCTTCAGTTGGACTCACTGAGAAAAACTCACAGTGAGGAACAGGTGTTCTGGAGCCTGGGAGGCTCAGTGCTAGAGGCACTGAGGCCATGTGGCCTATCTTACGCAAGAATTTGACTCCTTGGGGGGTCTGACACACTTAAGGGGTGCCCTCTGGAGATGGTCTACAGGTTGGGGCATAGCAAATCCAGGATCTTGCCCACAATCTAGCATGCCCATAATAAGGCTTTCACCATCCTTCCAGATAAAGAAGTCTGGATGAAACTGGAGGCATGTCTGATGGGCAACATGAAGTATTCTCTCTTTAACCAAGATGGTCATACTGCCTTCTTTGACTCTCCTACTTCCTGACAGGCCAAGAGAGTCGCCTGGATTTCCATGCAGCTTCGCACAGCAATATTCATGAGACATTAGGGCAGCCCACCACTGTGCTTTTTTAGATTTTAATTGTACATCATTAGGGCTCAGCCTTCCCTTTGAAGAAAAAAAAATATTCTACTGATTTAGATATGCATGAATCTTTTACAGCAAAGTAAATGTACCTTGATTCTTAATTGAATAAGACTTACAAGTCTTTTTATTTTCATGTATCTATCCACAGTCATGTAAATTTCACATAATTTGATTTAACGATGCATCTTACAATGACAAAAGCACAGCCCATAGGAAATTCCTGATATTAACGTTGGATAGCATATGTAAGCAGAGGGTAGATTTTAAAAGATATTTAAAAGGAGGATGTCCATTCTTAAAAGATAACAGCTTAATCCTACAAACGTTATTGGGCACAGTGCTTACTACTGTGAGTAACCTAGTGGAAGTCAATGGGCGATATGTAGTGCTCAGCACTTCTGAAAATCAAGCTGCATATTTAGGTCCCTAAATATGGATTTAAAAGACTATCTTTAGGAATATATTTTTGAAAATCTTGGACCAAACATTTTTAGATCAAGGCAAGGCTGATGTTTGCTTTTTTTTACTCAGAGAATAACTGGATTTTTCTTTTTAACCCTCATTTCTATTTAGTGAAAAGCTATTTGTGTATACTGCTTTGGACGGTTTTCTCTTCTAGGGCCTGACTGTTCTGAGACTTTCCTGTGTAACCACTCTAAACCCCGAGGTGAAAGCAAGCTGGTACGGTATGGTATGGTGTACCAGTAAGAAAGTGGCTGCTGGTACACAAGCAACCAGACCAGCAGGGCCCCTGACAGTGGGGGGCAAAAGGGCAGCTGCTCCGGGGCCCAGCTATTTAAAAGGGCCTGGGGCTCCCAGGTGCTGCCATGGCTACCTCAGGGCTCCTATGGCGATTTAAAGGGCCCGGGGCTTCCAGCCACACCTGCTGCTACTGTTACTATGCCAGCGGGTAGAATCCTGGGCCCTTTAAATCGCCGCTGAAGCCCCGGGCAGCACAGGCCGGGCAGCACTGAAGAGCTGGCTGGGGGAGTCTGGCCCCAACCCTGTCCCTCCCACCTGAGGCCCCGCCCCTTCTGGAGACCCAGAGTTGCCACCTCCACCTTGCTTAGGATCCTGGCCACCCTGCATACTGGTAAGTCTATTAATTTACTTTCACCCCTGTCTAAACCCCAAAGGATTACAAGCAGTTGCTTGTGGCCAGCTTTGAGCTAGCCAGGGAATCACCTCCTCTGTCAGTGATATGCCTCAAAACAAACATTTTCCATTTTTTTTTTGAAACCTATCTTTGGAGTTGCTGTGTGAGTATTTACCTGATCACACGATGTAACCCATTTAAGGCTGTACATTTTTTCATCTCTTGTTCAGTATAGAGGAAAAAAAAAATCAGCTTCACTTTTCAATTTCACAACTGCATTTTAACTGGGACACAACAAGGCTAGTATTAAGATTGAGTGAAGAATTGCATCTTCAAGTTCTCCCTTCTCATTAGTTATAGATATAGCTGTTCCCAAAGAAAATAAGGGCTTTGTCCAATGCCCATTTATGTTACTGAGCACTGGATTGGGCCTGAAAGCTGGACATTCCCCTAGTGAGCAAATTACACCACTGGACACAACTTACCTTATAGTAGCTCAAACCTTAAAACCATTCCAGTTTTGACTCCATTTTCTTGGCGCTAATACTGCCACTTCCTGGCTGGTGCCATTTCATGAAGCAAATTCTCATACCTCTCCCTTAGAGCTCAGGAAGTACATAGTTTCAGTGACCAGAAAAATGACCCACAGAACCATCAAAAAGATTTTGGAGTACATTTTCGGCATAGGAAGTCATGTACACAATGCCTGTTATCATAAATGGTAGTATAATCCAGAAGCAGTTGCAGTTAGAAGGTATGTTTTTAAAATGCTTTAAAAAGAAAATAAAACTCTTAATCCCAGCAGCAAATATGGTAAATCTTATGCAATGAATACTACTCCAGTTATACTAGTCCTGTCTTTAGAGGGGAATTCTGCAAATAACATTATACCTGTATCCTGTGAGGGGCTGACACTGTAGCTGTCACTCTCCTTGTCTACTGATCCTGCAGCTCTGGGGGTTGGCAGCCTCCAATCTGTGGTGAGGGTGTGGGCTGATATAGTGGGATGGGGTCTGTTGAGAGTCCATTGACTAGCGTACCTGTTGCGAGCTGTTGGCCCAGTTTTTGCATTCCTTCTTGTAGTAGGATCTGTGATTGACAAACAGAGAATCTTTGCCATTATATTCTTAATTAGTCAATGAAAAATCACCAGCAGAATAACTGAAATGAAGTGGTGACTGAGATGTTAAAAACAAAAACTGACAAAAAGGAGTTAAGGATGAAAATGTGTTTCAGTGAAGTGCAGTGACTACATCTCCAAATTAGGACATTTTCTTTACAGAAATTCTACATGTTTATACAATCACAAATGTTAAACAGTTTGGGATCCAAACAGTTCCCTACTGCCATGTAACTCTACTTGACTCATTATCACTTCATGTGAATCATAATAACTCCCTCTGACCCCAAATTTATAAAATATAAATGAAAAGATTATAAATGGCTAAGAGATTATATTATCACATTTCTTACTCTAGGGATCTTGCTTAATGTTAACATACAACAGTATTACTCACAATCAAAACCCTATGAGTGTATTATTTATTTATTAGTTTACATTTGAGCTAGTATGTTATTGATCATGCATGCTAAAGGGCTGCTACCAGGTGCTGAATACATAGCAAATCTCAAAATCTTCCATGGAGGGAAAGCTTGGTGGTTTGAGCAGTGGCCTGTCAAACCCAGGGTTGTGAGCTCAATCCTTGAGGGGGCCACTTAGGGATCTGGGGCAAAATCAGTACTTGGCCCTACTAGTGAAAGCAGAGGGCTGGACTCCATGACTTCTTTTTTTTTTGGGGAGGGAGGGATAGCTCAGTGGTTTGAACATTAGCCTGCTAAACCAAGGGTTGTGAGTTCAATCCTTAAGGGGGACATTTAGGGACCTGGTGTAAAAATCTGTCTGGGGATTGGTCCTGCCTTGAGCAGGGGGTTGGACTAGATGACTTCCTGAGGTCCTTTCTAAGTTCTGATGGTGAATTTATTCATAAAGATTCTTACAGTGTCTGAAAAAAATAAAATCACCCCATTTCTTCCTTAGAATTTTTTTTTATCAACTATTTATGTAGGGCCTAAAATATTTTATGCTTTGCTGCTCCAGAGACAATCCATCCATCCTTCCAAGGGAGTACAAGTAAGCTAACTGCCAAAATCGACTGCTTAGGCTTTGTTGACCTGATCAGTAGCGCTGATACAAAAACAAGGCTTGTTTTTCATAATATGTAGGGCCCTACCCAATTCACATTCCATTTTCCTAAATTTCATGGTCATAGCATTTAAAAAATCTTGAATTTAATGATTTCGGATATTTAACTCTTAAATTTCACAGTGTTGTAACAAAATATAATCATGTAAAGCCCTTAAGACTCAGTGTTCCTCCAACTGGGGGTTCTGACCCACAAGGGGATTGCAAACTGTTGTAGTGGGGGTCATGGTATTGCTACTCTACCTTCTGCACTGTTTTCAGAGCTGGGCGGCTGGAGAGGTGCAACAGCTGGCTGGGTGCCCAACTCTGAAGGCAGCACTGACGCCATCAGCAGCACAGAAGTAAGGGTGTACTTTTGTATACGTTTACCTTATAGTATAGAGTAAAAGTACACAAAAGACCAGAGTTCATGGGGGACACCAGATTTAATGGTCTGTGATGCGATTTTCACAGGCATGAATTTGGTAGGGCCTTAATCATAAGCCAAAGGGAAAAGAAAAATCTTTAACTGGCAAATAGAAAGTGACTAAACCAGGGATCGGCAACCTTTGGCACGCGGATCGCCAGGGTAAGGCCCCTGACGGGCCGGGCCAATTTGTTTACCTGCCGCATCCGCAGGTTTGGCCGATCGCGGCTCCCACTGGCTGTGATTCGCCGCTCCAGGCCAATGGGGGCTGCAGGAAGCCACAGCCAGCACATCTCTTGGCCCTCTCCACTTCCCGCAGCCCCTATTGGCCTGGGACGGCAAACCGCAGCCAGTGGGAGCTGTGATCGGCCAAATCTGCGGACATGGCAGGTAAATAAACTAGCCCAGCCTGCCAGGGTGCTTACCTTGGTGAGCTGTGTGCCAAAGGTTGCCAATCCCTGGACTAAACCATCAGGGAAAGATTTTTCTTTTGAAGCTTCTATGGTGAGTAAAAGAATTAAACAGTGCTCTTTGACATTCAAATGGCAACGCTGTTCTATCACTTAGGAGTGGGAGATTTGAACAAGAATGGGTTTAAGGATAAACCATCACTAGATACTGACTTGGACATTGTTTCTGAATAAACTTTCCCTATGAAGCATTTAGAGCCTGTTACTTCAAAGGTGCAGGTTATTTATAAATACAAATTGGCCATGCCTGTTTGACCTTCTGTTCAGATCCTCCTCCAAAGCAAAACAAAAATATAAACTCAATGCCATTGATAAACACTGTATCACGCCTGCTCTTTAGAACAAGGACAATAGTTAGATGGCTAGTATCTAGTTATGAAAAGATAGCAGCTTATTGTTGGAAATTACTAAGAGACTAGATTGAAAATTTACAACTTACCCTGAGCAAGGCATGGTGCATAGCTGCGCCACCTCAGAAGCAAACTGAAGGGGGCAGTAAAGGCAGATTCTGGAAGCTGTGAAATTACTACACCATTAGCATTTCTTCCTCCTCTGTGACAGCTGAGGTCTGCTGGATGGAGGGACAGAGCCTTGCCTCTGATCATTCCCCATTCCTGTCTCTCCACTGTTGCTGCTCTCCCCTAGTACCATGAATTGTGATATCAGCATTTGGATGGTCAGGAGTGAGGAGCAAGGTGGTTCCTTGTGCCTCCTTATTCTCCTGTGTGGCTTTGTAAGGGTAACTCACATCCTCTGCAGACGTGAAATCCAAGAGGCAAGTGGGTGTACGTGGAAGATGCCATCCACAAATTCTCTGTGTCTAACAGCTGCACTCTGCAATTAGACACTCATGGCGGGCCTGTGCCAGTTGACTCAGGCTTGGGGGCTCAGGCTAAGGGGCTGTTTAATTGCAGTGTAGATGTTCAGGCTTGGGCTGCAACACAGTTCTTTGCCATTTAGCAGTGTTCGCAGAGCTGGGACATAAGTAGCTATTCCTTGACTGGCATTTGGTAGCTATACTGTTTAGAAGATCTCAGCTAGCCCAGAATATCACTAATAAATTAACAATTGTCTATGTTTTCAGAACCTTTCATCCTGAAGGATCTCAAAGCCCTTTACAACTGACTGTGAAGTATATACACAGTGCACCACTGAAACACAATCATATGTAGCAGGAGAGGGCAACCACCAACAGTACACAACATATAGCACAGCACTGGGCAGAGGACAAATTATGGCCAAGAATATTGGAAGTGCTCTTGCAAAGAAAAATGCCAGTGGATCTTTGAAATCCATGCAAGTCATGTAGGATCCTCAGTTTTTTGAGGTATCAGAGTCACCCCGAAGACATGACCTAAATCTCCTGAATCTTATTTGAGTCCATTTCCCAGACTTAGTCTTAGAATATGTTGAAACATGCATGAACTTTAAGGACCAAAGGTGAAATCATGGCCTTATTGAAGTCTGTGTAAGTTTTGCCATTGACTTCAATGGGGCCAAGATTTCACTCCAGACTGTGACTGTCCAAGTGCAGGTGAGCAGCATGGGTGAAGAGTGCACGAAGCTTTCCTCCTTCTGTGCAACTCTGCAGGTGCCAGCTATAATCCTAGACCTTATGTTCCCTGAATGCAAGGAACAGAAGAGTCTAATCACCAGACTTCCGAAAGGAGACAGAACAAATGGAATGAAGGCCCTAGCAGAGCCCAGTTGGATTGTGGACACTGCAACAGTTGTACCCAATTTTTGTCTTCTGAATAAAAGTTTAGATTTTGAACAACAATTGCGTTACAACTTAAAAAAGGATGATTCAACAGACTTTTTGCAATCACATATATGGATTCTGATGGACGGATGGTCTCTGCATTGAGGGGGATTGGCAATCTCAGACTCCTAGCTTGTTTGGAGAATTGTTACTTTAACAAATCTGTTTAAATACGAGTTTTATTTCTGGGCCACGGCACAAACAATTGGGCTGTTCTTCCCTTGCAGCAGAGAAGGCTGAAAATTGCATATCCCTGAGCCCCTCAAATTCATTTAAACGAGTCTGTTAAACTTGGGAAACACTACTCAAAATTCTAAGACTGGCCCTGCGCACAGCAGGGGTGCTGAAACAATTTGCATGTTGGGGGTGCAGCCATTGAACCAAACTGTAAACCCTGTATACGATGGAAATCACTTCAAGCCTGGGGGTGTGGCAGCATCCCCAGCATCCCTAGTTCCAGCACCTATGGTGCACAGTGTTACTTTCAAATATTCAAGGAATATTAAAATGCACAATAAATATATTTTACAGGTTTCCCATCACACTTGCTGGGATGCATGTGAACCAGACTACTGGGCTTGATTAAAAGTCCATTTTAAGTAACAGCATTTCCATGGACTTCAATGGGCTCTGATTTGGAGGAGATAAGGGATGGAAAGTGTAAGTATCCTGGGGTGTTGTCTAGCCTCTTATTATACCTAGGAAAGACAAGTACTTTTGGAGTGCAGGATCTTGCAGCATTAAAGATAGTTAGATTTTAAAATGATGCAGGGTTCTATTATATTGTTCATTCTCATAATCTTGATTCTTCAATATAATACATATCAATGACAGTATCTGATCTTTGTATTTCTATACATCCTAGGAATTATTTATATACTTCAGGTATGCCATATTACTATCTAATAAGTATTCCTTAGATTTAATGAAACTTTTTCAATTATACCAATATGGAACACATTTATAACTGAGTTTAGGAAGAATGTAGTGCAATAGTACCTTTATTCATTTTGTTTAAATCATTGTAAGATGATCTCAGCATGGATATAGCTGGGAAAATGGATTTAATATAGTAACTAGAAATGTAAATGTTCAAAAATGCAGTAATCAGAAAATGTATTTTTCATATCCTAGAACATTAGGAACAATCACAGTTAATTGAGAAATGAAATAAAGATTGATTGCTGAGAAATAAATATCTATTAGCTATGAAAATCCACTAGAAACATTTGCTCAATAGAGTCTAGATGCTAAAATAAAGCATAAATTTCCTTTGAGGAATATTCAGGTCTGAATTACCTTAAATTACAGCTACATTTTAACATGCAAAAGAAAATTTTGCTGTATTAACTTTAACATGTACCACTTTTACAGTGGATCCAATTGTAAAAGAGACTATTTTCTGCTGCACAAAATAGTTTCTACACTACATTCGAAATAAAGGAAATACCACGATAATATAAATAGTGTGGTAATGATATCTGCTATAGGTAATATAGTCTCTTTTATACTCACTTGTTCCTGGTCGGGCATCAGAAACATCAACCAATGGTCCAGTAGCTTGTGAGACAGACTGGTAATGTACTGTGTGAGTAACTGTCAATGACTTCTGTTTAGATGTCTCTCCAAAATCAGCATCAGTTAATAACACTGTTGATCTGTCATCTATAAGCAACAGAAAATGAATATTAAAATAATAACTAAAGAAATGAGTATTGCCTGCGGGCCTTCATTTGTGATATGATGACTTTAAGGGACACAGATAGGCTTTTTGTGTATCCTAAAATTTAGAAACTTTTAGAAAATTAAGTACTTGGACTTTTTCCATTTTGTAAACACTGGTCCCCCTCAGCTCTTCATGTTTGTCATTAACATAAGTGATTGTATCTGTGATGTCAAAAGGAGATTGTTAGCTCACTTGTGCTCTCTCTTCTGGCTAGCTTCGCCTCTGCAGCACCAGAACAAAAAACATTGCCGCCTTAGGGCCTTCATCCAGTAAAGTGCTTATGAACTTGCTTTAGCATTTGAACACTCTTGTGGAAGTTGGCGGGACAAATCTTGTGCTCACAGTTATGCACATGCATAAATGCTTTTGTGGTCTGGAGTCCACGGGCCAAATCTTGCCTCTTCCTTATGTTGCAAAGTTCCTGCAGCAGAACTGACTTCATGAACAGCTGCATGGAGGCTTCTTCCTATCTGCACAACAGGATTGGTAGAGTGGGGTACGGGAGAGAGTTAGACCCCAGGCCGAGTAGGGGAGAAAGAAACACTTGTGAATCCACTACTGCATGGATTCTCTTCAAAGAAACAGCAGAGGCCACTGTGGAGGATTCCTTCTGACTTTCCATACAGAATTTCCACCCCTCCCTGCACCAAGCCAGCCTACAGGGGGGAGCAGTTGGTCCTGTGGCAGTTAGTAGCTTTTTTCTTTACAATTGTTTTCACAGTGCTGTTTTTTTTTTTAAAAAGAAGCTATATAGAATGCAGAGTATGTTGCCCACTCAATCATACAAGATTTAATAAGAAGTCCCTTCCTGCCCCCACTATAATCAATGGTAAATCTTCCATTTACTTCACCTTGCAGAACAACTACATTTGTATGCTTAGTGTTATCCAGGTTTAGTCTTCACGTTTTATTTTTACATTATTACAGTCTTTTTCATCTATTCTTAATAGCGATGAAAACCATGGGAAATTCCTGCTATCATATCATGTACAGCTTTTTAATGCGTTTCTAAAGGGACTGCCAGCAATGTACCCATCAGCTGTGGCAGATCCATTGCTTCTAACATTTGTTTCTTGTTTTTTGGGTTTTTTTTCCAACTGACAAGAGAACATTAATGTGAACAATTCTGCACAGTAACATAACTGGCATTTTTTGCCCAAAAAAGGGCCCTAAATAGAATGAATGTTATGAAACCAAATTATGCAGTCCCTGGCAAAAGAGGAGCTCTTACTCCGGTCATGAATAAAACCTGCCAAAGCCTATGTGAAACCTTGTCAAAGTGCTGGCTTGCTATTACTGCTTTGTGCACCACAGTCTATTACTGTGGCACCGATCACATTGCTGTAGTTAAGGAGCTAATGGCATTTCCATTATAGACCCCTATTGCCCAACTACTAGGATGCAAGAGTGAAATCTCTGTCATAAAAGATTGCAGCACAGAAATGAACTTTGGAAACATAAAGCTGGAAACAAAAATGTCCAAGTTGCAGGTGATGTGTGGATCTCATCTTCAAAGCAACCTTATAAATCATGAAACACAGAAAGGGCTGAATCCTTTGGTCCAGCCAAATCAAGCTAGCCTGGCCCAGGATGTGATGGGACAAAGTTAGCTCATTCTTCCCCAATCCTGGGACTGAGTAGGAGCCTCAGAGCTAAGCTCCCCTCTGACCACATCCTAAATGTAACCACTGCATATGCTCTATATCACTGGAGGATTCCTCAGAACAAGTGGAATCCTCCGCTGACCACTTAATCACAGAATATCAGGGTTGGAAGGGACCTCAGGAGGTCATCTAGTCCAACCCCCTGCTCAAAGCAGGACCAATCCCCAGACAGACTTTTGCTTCAGATCCCTAAATAGCCCCCTTAAGGGTTGGACTCCCAACCCTGGATTTAACAGGCCAATGCTCAAACCACTGAACTATCTCTCCCCTGGAACTTAAGCCAGCTTCAAGTTTCTTTAGACTACTTTTTGTCCAAAATGGTAAAAATCTGGCAGGATCAGCTCCCTCTGTGAGAGCCCTGCCATTTTGTAAAGCAAGACACTCATTAAATCAGTTGTTTTTGCGAGCTTTCAGCCATTTTGCACTGAACTCTTAGGGAAATTGCTGTTTTTGTGAGATTTCAGATGTATCCCAGGCATAACATAAGTTATTTATGGCTTTTGACCTGAAACCAGAATGACAGTGGTGAGTCTGAATCCAGGAGATTTGGTATCCAACCTTCTGAAATGTAAAAGATTTCACCTTCAGGGTCCCAGTTTTAATGTATCTCAGTTTTTTTCTTATTTATTCAGTGTAGCAATATATAGAATAACTTTTGCTATAGCTAGGCAGCTATATAATTAGGTAGTTTTATGTAGATTTGAGTGGGAAACAATTTTCTAGCCCTGCAAAAACTTTTAGAGATTTTTAAATTTTTTCTTGTCCCAAATTTGAGGCAAAAATTTGAAATCTCAAAATATAAGAATGGCCATGCTGGGTCAGATCAAAGGACAATTTAGCCCAATATCCTGTCTTCCGACAGTGGCCAACGCCAGGTGCCCCAGAGGGAATGAACAGAACAGGCAATCATCAAGTGATTCATCCTCTGTCACCCACTCCCAGCTTCTGGCAAACAGAGGCTAGGGACACCATCCCTGCCCATCCTGGCTAATAGCCATTGATGGGCCTATCCTCCATGAAGTACTTCTTTTCATTTCACAAGCAGATAGTCTGAAAAAAATTTCAGATTGGGTCAATCAAAACATTTTATTTCAGTAATTTTGAAATGTTTTGTTTTAATTTCAACCTTTTAAAAATAACCTTTTTTATAATAAATTAAAATTTCAAAACAAAAAATCATTTTAAAATGGAAAATTAAAGTTTTCATGTTGAAAATGTCAAAATGGAACACTTCACTTTTTGCTGCCCTACTCTACTTTAAATTTTCTAGGGTTCCTTAAAGCTCAAAATGATTCATATGTAGAAAAGGCTTCAATTCACTTTTTATTCATGACAAATTATCTTGCAAATTAGGACCCTAGCCCTTTTTATGTGTAAAGGATGCAATGCAAAGTCCACCAAAAACATTTATTATATAAAGCAACATTAACATTTTACCAATGGTCTCCATTGTGTCCCTCTCTTCAATCAGAAGCTGAGCTCTGGGAATATCTATGTGCATCCTCAGCGTCTGCTGCTGCTTGTTAAGTGTATCTGAGGTCCTGGTGTTCTTACTAAGCACAAAAGACAGACAAACATGAAAACGCCCCCCATATGAAAAGATACTTAAATATTTCCTTTTAAAAAATCCGTTCAACTGAAGCTAATATAATTACCATACTCACCAAAATTCTCATACATTTTATTTTCTTTCTTTGTACTTTGAAGCAAATAAGTGGTATTAATTCAAAGTTTGTGGTAGGGAGATGAGAAAAAATAGGTGGGGGCAAGGGACTGAGTCTGCCATTATTCAGTGGCTTATCTATCAAAAGCCCTTATTAAATCTTTTCGATGCAGCTGTTCAATATTGAAACTGATGGGAACAGTTATAAAACTGCCATTTTTTTGCATTTCTAAGATTTGACTAATGAACCCTTCAGCTGACCAAACAGGTCAGTGGGAAGATGGTGTCTTATATAAATTTCTCATATTAATTAATTTTCAGTGATGATTTAAATCCGGAACATCATAAGAATTGGTAAGTTAAGAAATCAAAAATTCATTTGAAATTCCATTAATAATCATTAATTATATAAGGAAAAATGAAGACTTTAGTTCTGTTGACATTGCAGTAGTAAGAAATTATAAACCTTGTTAGCATTAATGGATTAACTCTTTTCATTGGATGTGGTATTTTAGAACAGGACTATAAAACAATTATTGTATCATCACACAAGCTATAACAATTTTGAAGTCTGTGTACCAGAAAATTACTCTGAGAATGAGCCATCTGCTAATAAGTAAATGAAAATGGGTAATAAAACTGAGCAGCATAATCATATGCAATTCAGAAATTGGAGTAAAATCCTCCATATTACACTAAAATCCAAGGATCTGTTCACCCCTTTCCATGGAAATGCTAAAGGGAAGGAAGGAACTCTCCATACGGGCCCCCTTATTTTTCCTGAATCATTTTGTAAGAGAAATTTCCTCCCCTCATAAAATGGGCAGCAGTTATGCCTCTAAACCCAACAGATCCAATGGGATCCACCAGAACTGAGCTAGGACATATCTGACAGAATCTATTTTTCTAGTCTTTTCCCCTGTCTATCTTAGGAATTATGGCTCCTATCAATGGTATGTAATGTGTTTATTCTCACAACAACCCTGTGAGGTTCATAGACTCTTCCTAGATTCTAAGATCTGAAGGGACCATTGTGATCATCTAGTCTGACCTCTTGTATGGCTATAGAACCTCCCCAAAATAATTCCTAGAGCAGATCTTTTAGAAAAACACCCAATCTTGATTTTAAAATTGTCAGTGATGGAGAATCCACCATGACCTCACCCCCAAGAAGCCTTCTTCAAAAAAGTCTCTCTCTCGCTCTATCAAAATTCTATCCTGGAGATGAGAAACCCTCTTATTAAAACTGATTTGTCTCCATGAATAGACTTTTTTTTCAAAGAATTGGCATTTTCCAACCCCCAAAAAATGTTGAAAAATTCCCAACCCACTCTAGTGACTGGGTCTTCAACGTTAGAAAATCCAGGCTATTAACATCAAGGGATTATAACAGGAATCGGCAAACTTTGGCACGTGGCCCATCAGGGAAATCTGCTGGTTTACCAGGACTGTCTGTTTACCTGCAGCATTAGGAAGTTCAGCCAACTGCAGCTCCCACTGGCCATGATTCACCGTTCCAGGCCAATGGAACCGCCTGGAACCGCCATTGGCCTGGAATGGTGAACCGCGGCCAGTGGGAGCTGCGATCAGCCAAATCTGCAGATGTTGCAGGTAAACAAACTGTCCCGGCCTGCCAGCGGCTTTCCCTGATGGGCTGTGTGCCAAAGGTGGCCAATCTTTGCATTATAATCTCATAGATAAGGATTCCAGAGACTACTTCCCAAATAGGAAAAATATAATTTACTTACATTTTACTTAGTCTGAAATGATTAAAAAAAAAAGAGACTCTACTGATCATAAGCCTTAAATTTGTCTCAAATTTGCTAATTAGCTCCCTAGACATTGTGATGGCGTGTATATAACATACCTCATTTATTGACTATGGATAAATATTTTTGTTTGTTTTTTCAGCAAGTGAAATGCACGATATGTTAAAGTTTGTTCAAAACTGATTAAAGAGGTGAACATCATTTTGAATAATCGATCTAGACATTAACCCCCCACTCAATTGAATGATTAAAAAAAATGTTCATTCACAACAGGGTTGAATCTTACACATCCATTTATCCACAAAGGGATTACATATGGCACCTGTGTAAAACTAAGATCATTTTGGATGCCTGGCCAACAGTCATGACTCTTCATTCATTTTGGGGGCTGAGGTCAGCAAGTAGGTTAATGCAAAAGAGGTATGGAAAAAGATTCCTTTGTAAATGTGAAGGCTGGGTTAGAGATTTCAGAGGCAACGTATGTCTTATTCTGTGCTCAAAATTAGAAACATGAGCCAGTTCCATATGCTAATCAGTGATGAACAGTTAAGAGGAATTTATCTGGAACTTGCTGCCAAAGGAAACATCACCAAGCTGAACTCAAACACTAGTAACTGTTACTAATTTGAGGTGCAAGGGGCAAATCATACAACTTTCATTAAACCGTTAATAAGTGGGGCTTGCGTAGCTTCCCCAGGGATCTGACTTAAATACCCCAAACCAAGGCATTCAACACAGACTAAAGTGCCAACCTTAACCCTTTTTATTCTTAAATGCACTCACAGGGGCACAAATATCCCAAAGGGAGATTTCTAGACTTTCTAGATTTGTATATGATACTAGGTTTGGGTATAATATAAAGAAATCTTATTCATAATGTACCAAGAAATTTAACAAATGTGACTCTGTGGGTTATTGGGGTTTTGCCTCCTTTGCTTAAAAAAGGCCTAAATTTTCAAAAGTTAACAAGTCATTTGGGGAGCCTCAGCTTTTGGTTACCCAATCTGAGGTAACCCTTAAAGGGGCCTGATTTTTCAGAATGTGCTGTGCACGCGCCCTCTGAAAAGCAGGCTGTCAGAAAGTGTCGCAAGTTGAGCACCTTTTGACACTGTCCTAAATCACTTTTGAAACTGTCCTACATCACATATTTTTTCAAGATGCCTATTTTGATAATTGTTTGCAGTTATTTATATCTTTAAAAGATATATATGTAGTAGATGTTTTTAAATCAAGCAACCAGGTTTTTAATGGGATTAGGGAAGGAATGACTATCAGTACTCACAAAAATTAAAGGCTGGCAGAAATCATTGCAGATAAGTAACATGATAGCTGTACTAAAACATTTTGCCAATGCAACTTGATCTGATCTGCTATGTTAGTACTGGGTCTCTTTTGAGCAGAGGCTTGCCAAATATGCTGAACTACGTGGGTTTTTTGTGAGATGGAGAAACACCAAAGAACGACTCTATTGAAATCATTTTTACTTGTCACTTACCGTTAGCGAGGGCTCCAATCCTGCAAACATGCACATATGTAATTGAACCCACAAAAGCAGTACTACTGAAGTCAGTGGGACTTTACAGATATGTAAGTGTTTGCAGGATGGGAGTCTATATTTGAATCTAGGTTAACTGATTAACCCTATGTATCACCAACACACCAGACAGAGATAGTCTAATAACTAAGGTGTGCCGTACATTCAAATGAAATCTAAAACCTCAGAGATGGGGGATTTTGAATTTTTGAAAATGGTCCAAACTGGCAGATCATCAGATATCCTGGAGGTTTTTATTTTCTTAAAAATAAGTACCATTTTCAGTTAATATGAACCAAAATGGTCCTATTTTCAGAAACCCACAATGGTTTCAAAGTTCAACATTTTTTTCCAGACAAACCAATAAACACTGAAAATATGAAATTTCCATATTCGCAGGCTATTGTTGCAAGAACAGTCATTTTGTTGTCATTTCACAAAAGAATTATAGTTCTGGATAGTGAAATGACTCAGAACAAAACAGCAAAATAATAAATAAACTGTCCCCACTTTCACAAAGTTCTACTTATAATCAGCTAGCAATGATATATGTGTGTGTGTGTGTGTGTGTGTGTGTGTGTGTGTGTGTATTGTATTTTAAAATATGTGCTTCCCAGGATTTATTGCCTTCAATAAGATGATCTCTGAAGAGCAATTCCTTTTATGCATATTATGAAAACACTTCAGTGAACAGGCAAAATGTCCAAAGGGACCTAAACCTGTTCTGTAATTTAATCCACTAATACAGGGGTTCTCAAACCTTTTTATATTGTGGTTCACATCTTAATAGAGATATTGCCTCACAGATCACCTTTTTTGCCATTTATGATTGCACTTATTACCTCTCTTTTCACTGACTGAATAAAATCCCTGCAGCAAGTTCAGCAACTGCTTAAATGCACATCTAATATTAGGAAAGTGTTCAATGCATCTTCAGTCTCTTTTAACATGATGTTATAGGGGGAAACAAGGAGGTGAATCAGCACCATGTGTGTGACCAGATTTCTGTGGAACTCTGCTCGTCTCTGGACCATTAGAAATCACTGGTGCGTTTGGCACATAGATACAAAGAATTCAGGAATGGAAGGTTTAATAATTAAGTTGTTCCAAGGAATAATTTTCAATATAATCCCCTGAACCAGAAACATTATTAAATTTGGAATTACTAAACATTATTCTTACCTCATAAGCATTTCAGCCAAACTCTTTGCATCTAGAAGAAAAAAGGGCAAATATTAATACCTGATAAGTCGCTAGTTAACACTTTAATTTTTGTGCTACAATGAAAGTTTTTTGGTAGATGGATTATTAAGGAGTGGAAGATTCAGACCAGCTATTTATTAGAGATTATTCTCTTTCCTCAGATCAGCCATCAAGACATAATAGACTCTAAAACTCCTTATTTTTGTTAAAACTGTATATGACTATCATATATCTTTCTGATACACAGAGTATGTATAATTCTCCAGTGGCAGTGAAAATGCTCAGAAACATATTAAAGGCTTTATTGCAAACTGTTCATCTTGACTTTGAAGAAAACTAAATTTAGAACAGAATAGAATTTAACTTGAAAAAGCTAAAGAAATTCAGTAAAAGAGAGAGAGAATATAAAAACGAAAACAGCCCTAATAAAAGCATTAGCACTATCCCTTCTTCGACACAATTAGCTTAAAAGAAATTGAGATAAGTTAAAGTAGTTCACAAAGTTTCAGGTACTTCTGAATAGGAGCAGGTCATGACATAAATGAGCAATCCCCTACCTGGGCACCACCAAACCAAATCTGATTGCCTGGAGAATTGGCCAAGGAAGATCACAAAAGGGTGAGTTTGTTTGGTCACTATCAGGTATCCACACCATTCCACTAGATATTATGCAGAACTACCCCTTTGCGTTCAGAGGGAGCCCTACATACAAATCAGTAGGTAGCAGCTTATTTCAATAAGAGTCAGTCATTCAAAACTATCCCAGTGGGTGGACCCTTATTCTCTCACAGAGTCCCACTGACTTCAATATGGCTCCAACCAGGAGTAAAGGTCCATGTGGGTGCATGTTTGTGTGTTTCAAGCCACTAGTTTTTAATTTTTATTTTAAAACTTTCCACTGTAATCCCCTAAGAACTAAGTCTCACACTGAGACTCTACCACCTTGAAGTTTCTTTTGCCATAATGGTTCGCTGTATCCTCAGCCTGACTTTTTTGAGGGACTACATCTCCCAGACAGCAGTTGGGAACTGGAAGCAAGGACAAAGCAGTTCCCATGGGAGACCAGGCAAATGAAGGAGGGCTGTTCAGACAGATAGGAAAATGGGGTGCGTTGGGTCTTGTTCCTCCCAGGAGTCCCAATCCTATCTGACATCCAGTATTCAGAAACCATTCCACCTGCCTCTCACAAAAGTCCATGGTGGCTCTTTGAAATTAGCTAGATCCCCAGTTAATATACATCTCAGAAAGAGGAAGTTTTTATGTTATTTATTATGAATATTTATTTACACGTTTTCCAATTTCCAATTTCTAAGATTATGGTTTTTTTCCTCCTAGAGATCCAAACTCAATTTGCCTCTGTAGCCTCCCTCACTTCCCCTCCTCCTGCTCCTTTTATCTGTTTATTCATTTGCTACGGATTATCTAAATTTTAGATTGTAAACTATCTGGGGCTGGGACTGACTTCATGTTATTTGTTTGTACGTGTCTCCTACAATGGAGTGCTGATCACTGCTTGGAACTGCATAAATACCCTTTGCTGTTTATGTGTTCAGGTGCTCCTTGAGGAGGGAAAATTATAGGCATGAGTCCCATCAATGGCCCCAGTGCAAAGCCAGCAGTTATTTCAGGAACAATTGTAATGCCCACCACCTCTGAGTACATCAGACTCCTGATCGCTTCACAAACCTGTGTCATGACAATCCCCACAGCTGATTTGCCAGCTCCAGACTGGCTAGCCAGGGACCTGTAGCAGACTGGGATAGCCAGCTTCCAGATGGCTATAGCAACCTGCACATGGACTCATGTATGACCTCCTCTACATGGGTATCCTGGCACCTGATAGTTGGGGTAAACTGAACACCAGCCTCCAGAAACATCTGCTTCTTCATGCAAAAGTTCTGGAGCCACTGCAGGTCATCCCAGGTCCGCATGATGATGTGATCTCACCAGTCTGTGTTTATGGCCCTGCTCCAGAAGCACCAATCTACATATGAGGAGTCTACAGCTAAGGCATGAACAGCATCAGCTAGGCTGTAACTGGCATGTGAGTGTTTCTCTCTGAGAGATGTCTTCTGCAGGCCAAAAACTGACATTGAAATGTTCACCGGCATCTCGCATATGCTCTGCCTGATTCCTGAAATAGGACTGACAGCATATGGTGGAGAAGTTCTTCCACTAGGTTATGATCCATGCTGATGGCTCTGGCTCTTGGGGGTGTGCAGATACATAATGGCTCAGCTGGATATGTTGATAGGCAAAAACCACTCAAAACACTTCCAGCCTACTCCAGCTGGACAGACAGACAAATTCTCCCACAACCCACTATGAACCAAGCCTGAAGTAGTGCTAGGAACTCTGGGATATCATGGTATATGCCTACAGAAGCTGAAGTTCTGACTCAGATCTGAGCAGGGAAGTATGGATACACTAGCATGGTTGTGAAGCCCAGGTTTCAAATGCAATGTGGAGCTCAAGTGCAGGCTTGGAAACACTGAATCTGCAGGTACAGGTCCCACAGACCCAAGCTTACAATGCTGTGTAGACATTCTCATAGGTACTACTGCAACTACTATTAAAATAAAGCCCTTTCTGGGTATCATTATCAACAGAGAGAACAGATAAAAGGGAACCCTTTGAAGGCTGGTTGACTCAAAGTCTCTCTTTCAATGTTGCCTTTTCTATTTGTTTGTAAAATGAATGTAATTATTTTTGTGGCGTTTTTAACAAAACAAAGACTGATGTGCATCCCCCCACATCCAAAACTTGAAGTAATTTAAAAACTGGTGAGTCCAGCAATCACAAGCAATCCCAGAACAACAAAGCAGTGTGCAGCTGCAACAAAGGGAAAGAAATGTGATAAGAAAACAAATTTCAAGTTTCAAGCTTTTAAGGAGTTGTTCTGTCAAATATTGGTCATGTGGAACCCTTAATTTACCTTTTCCTCCCTTGGCTCCTTGTTTGCAAATCTATCAGCATGTCCAGGATATTGGCAGAATTTCTCTTTATCTTCTCCCTGCCTCTGCTGAAATCTTTTACATTCCTTAATCACCTCTGGTGTCTACTGCATGTGTTGCAAGTTCTTCGTACATGGTCTTTTAAATGTCACATCTGTAAACTTCCAAAGATGTAGGATACAATGGGCAAGCCATTCACATGTTCCAGGAGGCAGGAGCATATCACCACTAGCTTAATGCCTCACACTTAATGGAGTCTTATTCAACTTTGACTATAATGCAAAATGGGCTCTCTTTGCTTTTAAAATCCTACAGGGATTTGCAATACCCTACATCTTGACACCAGCCACCTTATCCATCTACGCTGGGTTTTATACCTCACTCTGACTGAAGTATCTGAATGTTTGTTCTCCCCTTCTGCTCATTCCATTCTTTCAGTTTTAACCTTCTTTTTCCCTATGCAATGCAAGATCAGATAGTGGGAAATGGAGAGGAGAGGGTTTTTTTTCACTTGAAATGCCCCATCTCATTTGAATCACTGTGCCACTGAGCCTCTCTCTCTCTCTCTTACATCAATGGGTTTTGCTGTTAACAGTTGATTGACAATTTATACAAATGGTGCTACATAATAACAAGAACAATATTTTTAAAATTATAAACCAAACTAAGGGCCTGCTTCTGCTTCCAGCTGGAGTTGATGGTGGTTTTACGGACTTGGCAAGGTCTTTATGTAGAAAAGACAAGGGAAAAGGAAGCCTATATTGCCTAGAAAATGCAGCCACTGATGCAAAGTAAGTTCTGATTTCTTACAGCTCTCAACTGTGTTTCTTGGTGCTGACAAGTTACAGCAATATTTGGGATAATGGAGAGACCAGATCCAAATATTATCCACAACTCAGACTTAACAACATTGCTGTGATACATAAAAACTCTCCTCTACCCTGCAGGAAGCTTTAAATCAGCAACTTATAGTTCCTACAGTGAGACTACAGATAGCTGGAATGCTAGTTGAAACCAAGAAAAAAATTTTTAATTAAATGTTTGCTCCTTTTTTTCATTGCAGCCTGTCCAATTGGCTCTAGAAAGCAAATACACTGTGAATCACCCAGTGCCACTTGTCTGGAATAAATGCAATGCAGCATCAATATGCCCACATGTGTATCCTTTCCCCTTGGTTTCAAGCAACTTCTTTCCAGATATTCTCAGCTGCTGCTCAGCTATATTGTGCTCCTCACTGTATCTGAAAAAAAAAATGGAGTGAGTTTATGTTGTCATCACCACAGATATGTGGTAGGGTATCCATATGCTGATTTAGCTGGCCTTAGAACATTTGTGTAAGGGAGCATCTCCTCACAATTTCACCCAGACTGCCAGAAGGAAACCTGCAGCACTATGCAATGGTACATACAGCACTGAATGAGAAAATGCTGCAGTTTAACTGCAGCACCAATATTTAGCACAGCAATTGCCCAAGTTGGTCCATTGCCTCAGACAATAGCAGCAACATAATACATAAGGGCTATATGTGCCTTCCATGCTCTGCACAAAGCTTACACGTGCATGGCAGTGACTTACTGAATGAAAACTAACGTATCGAGACAACATGAAGGGTGACTCAAAGTCTGTGAATACTTTACGCATTTGGTAAAAAAACACCTGTGCCAATTGTAATAAGACAACAATATGTTCAAAACATTAACTGAAGCAGAAATTCACACTCATTGGCATGCTAACAGTACAATGGGGGGGAGGGATAGCTCACGGGTTTGAGCATTGGCCTACTAAACCCAGGGTTGGGAGTTCAATCCCTGAGGGGGCCATTAAGGGAACTGGGGTAAAAATCTGGGGATTGGTCCTGCTTGGAGCAGGGGGTTGGACTAGATGACCTCCTGAGGTCCCTTCCAACCCTAATAGTCTATGATTCTATGCTAGAAAGGCTTCTGGTGCATGACTACATCAGGATGTGAAAAATGGGAAAATCCAGGCTCTGCGCTCACTGGGATCTCATTAGTTATATTTCTTAACCCATTTGGGTTGACTGGGGAAATCAGAGCTGTACTGCAGTTTTAAATTGGGCTTTGCCACGTATCAGGTATCATTCTGTGCAGGTATCTCTTGCTTGGGTTAAAGTGAGCTGAAATTCAAAGCAAAGGAGATACTGTTTTGGTAACAGTGGGGGCTAGGTTAATAGCAGAAAAAGAGTGAAAGTCCGCAGTTTCCTTGGTTCTACTATATATTGAGTTACTGAATCACTATATGACCTCAGGCATCACTTGACCTCCTTGTGCCTCAGCCAATACAGCTGAAAAATTGGGTCAAAAACTGGTTAAAAACCAAGTAGTGTCTCTGTACAGAGAGTTCTTGAATGAATAAATAAATTATACATCATGCAACACTGGAGGAAGACAATTTTTAGCGGTCTCCACATTTTAAACCAATCATTAAAATGCTTTAGAACGAAGAGAATACTGGGTAGGTTGCTTAATTTGCCTGGGTAGAACTGAAGCCATAACCCCATTCTAGATCATAACCGTAACCAAATATAGATCATGGAAAGAATGCTCTTACAAAAAATGCACTGCAAGTGACATCAATCTATGAAAAAGATGTTGGGGCAATGGTGGATAATCAGGTGAGCATGAACTCCCATTGTGGCACTGTGGCCAAAAGAGCTAATGAGACCCTGTGATGCACAAAGAGGGGAATCTCAAGTAGGAGTAGAGGGGTTATTTTACCTTTGTAATGAGACCCTGTGATGCACAAAGAGGGGAATCTCAAGTAGGAGTAGAGGGGTTATTTTACCTTTGCATTTGGCCCTGGTGCTACTGCTGCTGGAATAACGTGAACAGTTCTGGTAGAGGTTGATACGTTGGACAGAGTTCAGAGAAGATGCACAAGAATGGTTAAACCATTAGAAAACATGCCTTATAGTGTCAGACTCAAAGAGCTCAATCTGTGTAACTGAACAAAGAGAAAGTTAAGGGGTAGATTGATTATAGTCTATAAGTAGCTACATGGAGAACTAATATTATGAATGAGTTCTTCAATCTACCAGAAAAAGGTACATCATTATCCAATGGCTGAAACTGGATGCTAGACTAGAAATTTTTGACAATGAGGATAATTTAATGTTACAACAGTTTACCAAGGTTTGTGGTGGATTCTCCATTCCTGGCTATTTTAAAATTAAGACTGGATGTTTTTCTAAAAGACCTGCTCTAGGAATCATTTTGAGGATTTTCTATGTCCTGTGTTATACAGGAGGTCAGACACTAAATGATCACAGTGGTCCCTTCTCCCTCAGTTGTGTATCTTCATGAAGATACATACACCATGCAATAATGTTCACACTTCCTAAAAAATATTTTAAAAGCCTTTATTCAGAGAAAACAATTTCAGAATTATATTAAATGTAAATGTAAATAATGTCAGTGAAAAGTGAGTCAGTGATGGCTTTAGGATTATAATGATTCAATAAATATTTCTGTTCTGTAACTGGATAAAAGCCCGATGATGTCTTCATATCATATGATGAAATACTTTCCATAGTGACAGGAACTCAGGAAGATGTTAAACAGCATCTACTAAAGTTAGATATTTTTAAATCAGCTGTTCCAGACTACTTGGATCCAACAGTTTTAAGAGAGCTGGCCAATGAGCTCTCTGGACCATTAATGTTGATTTTTAATAAGTCTTGGAACACTAGGAAAGTTTCGGATGACAGATAAAAGCTAATGCTCTGCAAAAATTTTAAAAGGGTACCTGGGACAAACCAAGTAAATATAGGCCTGGGCAAAATAATGAAATGGCTGATACTGGACTTAATTAGTAAGGAATTGAAGAAGGATAATATAATTAATGGCAATCAACGTGGGTTTATGGAAAACAGAGCCTGTCAAACTAACTTGAAATCTTTCATTGATGAGATTATAAATTGGGCTGATAATGGTAATGGTGTTGATGTAATACACTTAGACTTCTATATGGCATTTGATGTGGTACCACACAACATTTTGAATAAGAAACTAGAATGAGACAAAAAACAGTGTAGCACACATTAAATGGATTTAAAACTGCCTTACTGATAGTACTCAAACTTTAGCTGTAAGAAATATTTTGACATTTGTTTTGATCCTGAAATGGGATGAAAAGTCAAAATATCAACTTCTATTCAGGAATGAAAAGTTTAGATTCAGATATGTCAAAACAGGGGTGTTTCTAGTGGGGTCCTGCAAGGACCAGCTCTTGGCCCTATACTATTTAATAATTTTTATCAATGACATTAAAGAAAACATAAATTTTTTCCTGATAAAGTCTGCAGAAGACACAAAAATTGAGGAAGTGGTAAATAATGAAAAGGACAGGTCACTGATACCAACTGGATCAGTTGGTAAGCTGGAGGCAAGCAAACAATATATTTTTCAATACAATGAAATGTAAGATCAGACATCTAGGAACAAAGACTGCAGGTTCTATTTATAGGATGGGGGACTCTATCCTGGGAAGCAGTGACTCTGAAAAAGATTTGGGGCTCATGTTGGATAATTAGAATAACATGAGCTCCCAGTGTGATGCTGTGGCCAAACAGGCTGATGCAATCTTTGGTTGTATGAACAGAGGAATATTTAGTAAGAGTGAAGCAGTTATATTACTTTAAGGACTGGCTTTTTGAAAGGTGGTCCGGGGCTTCGGTGGCACTTCAGCCACGGGAGGGTCTGCTCCAGGTCTTCCACGGCACCAAAGGACCCCCCACTGCCGAAATGCAACTGAAGACCCCTGGAGCAAACCCCCAGCTGTCGAAATGCTGCCAAAGCCCCGGACTGCCGCTGGGTAAGTAATAAATAAATAAATAAATAAATAAATAAATAAAAAGGCACCTAAGGCGCGGGGCCCTAGCATGGGGCCCTCTTAGGTACAGGGCCCGATTCGGGGGAATTGGGCGAATCGGCCTAAAGCTGGCCATGATTACTTCTATATTTGGCACTGGTGTGACTACTACTGGAATACTGTGTCCTGTTCTGATGTCCCCTATTGAAAAAGGATGTTGTAAAACTGGAAAGTGTTCAGAGAAGAACCACAAATAATTTTTCTCGGAGTTGGATTAATTTAATAAATTAGAAGAACTTTAGAGTGAGTTTCACACTCTGTACAGTTTGACAGAATGGGGTCTTGAATGTCTTGATAGTGCATTACATGGGCATGTGTAAAGTCCCCATGTAATGTTCCAAAGCAGGTTTTCATGAGAATAGGTTGTCAGGATGCTGAGTATTGTTTTGCAGCATTCTGTGTGCATGGAAAACATGCCTTATATCAAAAGACTCAAGGAGCTCTATCTATCTAGTTTATGAAAGAGAAAGTTAAGGGGTGAGTTGATCAGAGTCTACCTTCACGTGGAATAGAAACTTGATAATAGAGGGCTCTTCAATGTAGCAGACAAAGATACCATGAGATCCAGTGGCTGGAGGTTGAAGCTAGACAAATTCAGACAAATTCAGGAAAAAGGTGCACATTTTTCATGAGGATAATTTACTATTGGAACAATTTACGAAGGGCTGTGGTGGATTCTCCATCACTGGCAATTTTAAAATCAATGTTTAGAAGTCTTTCTAAAATATAGGCTCTAGTTATGCTTTAACAGGAATTAATGCAGGGAAGTTCTATGGCGTGTGTTATTCAGCATGTCAGAGTAGATGATCACAATGGTTCCTTCTGGTTTTATAATCTATGAATCTATGAAAACTCAAATTAATTATCAGGGTATAATTACTCTGGATGTGCATAATAATAATGCTTTTCACCCAATGATCGCAAAGCACTTTACATCATTAAAGGACTGAGTCTCACAATATCTCTGAGAAGTAGGTAAGTATCACTATCCCCATTTTTATGATGAGGAAAATTGAGGCGCAGAGAGACAAAGCGTGACATGACTAAAGTCACACGGGAAACCTACTGAAGAGCAAGAAACAGAATCCAGGTCACCTGACTCCCTGTACTGTGCTTTAAATACAAGATCATTCCTCCTCTGTGACCTATGCATCTGACAGTTCTAATGGCCCTGCATCAACTCACACGCAGGTGTCACTACAGCAAGGCAAGAAGCAACCTGAAGTAGAGGAGGATGGATACTAATATTGGGAGGAAGATGAACAGGGATTTCCACATGTTATCTTGCAAAATCTATGGTTGGCCCTAGTTTTAGTCATCAAGATCACATGTTGTGTGAAATATCTATGACTAATTTTCTTTCATGCAGTACTTGGAAATAAACTCATTTTAAGGATTACAAATATTTTTGTTATTATGTAGTGCAGGCTCTGAAAGGCTTTTAACAAAATAATTTCAGTAAGCCTTGATGTCTATTCTCCACGCTTCACAAACACAGCCAAGTCATGAAGCACACAGGGCAGGGTGCAGATATGGTACTCTGCCCCCATTGCAATTAGTGGTGATGGAGTGATAAGTGCATTCATCAGAAGAAACAATGAAATTGCATTAATTCATAGCTAGAATACCTATGTCAAGTGCAGACACTTATGTATGAATACGGTAATGATTAGAGAAAGGGACAGCTCAACAACAAAGAAAACGAGATATAATAGGAGAGCAGAGTTAAATAGACAGTATAAAACTTTTTCCATTTGAAGCGAACAATGAAGTATGCTATTATTAAACTTCTCCTGCTATAATATAGTACATTATACAATATAATTAATGTCCATCTCAATAAGCAATATGCAATCACATCTTTTGCAAATATATATGAGCAAGTTAGAGAATTTATGGGCATGTTTTTCTAGCTCATTGATATCTGGTTACTGCATCAGAATTATCCTAGATGCAGGCTTATGTTTTCTTGAAAAGTGGATTTCCCTCTCTGCCAAAGAACAACCAATATGATCTTTCAAAGAAATTGGAACTAAGGGTTGCTGAAATTCTTTAAAAAATAAAGAAATTAATGGATACATGATTTTTTCCCCTCAGATAAAATAATCACTTTGCTTCTGACGAAGTGTGTATTCACCCATGAAAGCTCATGCTCCAAAATGTCTGTTAGTCTATAAGGTGCCACAGGATTCTTTGCTGCTTTTACAGATCCAGACTAATACGGCTACCCTCTGTTACTTGACACTTTGCTTATGGAGATGAGAGACTTATTTTTCAAAAAGTTATTTCTTTACAATATTCATTTCCGTAAAAAAAGATTTTTTTAAAGACAAATCACCTGTATTACTATAATTACTAACTTAATATCACAGGAAAATGACACTTTATGTAGAAAAATATCTTTGGTACACCATATAAAGTCTCGCAAGCTTTTCTCTTCACAGCCCCATTTATATATTCACGCTAGGTGACTAGGAGTATGTGGAATAAATGCCAGATGTCTTCTCTTACCTCTGAGTCTCTTCAGTCTCTGCTCCCTCCTCCTCCTTCGCACAATCAGCAGAAGCACAAAAAGCAGCAAGACCCCCACCAAGATACAGGAAATGGTCACCAGCATCTTTAGCCCTTCGTTGGTCGCCAGACCTTCCTCACTTTGGACAACTGATTTAATGAGTGGAGGGATTGTACCTGGAAACAGTGTCATGACATTAGATGCCTATTAATGAAGAGAAAAGGTTGAGTTTTCATAGAAACTGTACTGTATCTTCCAAGGGCATACAAGCCATTAAGAGGGTTTTGTCATGTTCAACATAGTATTACCTTCACACATGACATATTTAACCATTACAAAGAAACTGCAGATCTAAAGTCTAACCTATTTGTTTCATTCTTTACTATGGGAAATTAGTATTTGTGTAACAGATTTACATCATTTATCAGGTATTCCTTTAAAAAGGAACTTACATCCACTGCTATGTACACCAAATGGGCCCTTTAAACAGAAACTTTCTTGTATCAGGTGTCTAAGTGGGCAGCACTGCATTGATCTTGAGTTCAGATAACCTACCTGCTGCTAATTCTGAAGCTGATAAAGACTTTCTGAGATTTAGCTCATGAAAGAAATAGGACAACAAGGATATGAGGAAATCATGAGATTTTAAAAGTGGAGTAGGGGAAGTAGTTTATATAGCACAGCCATTATAAGAGTCAGGCAACTTGGTCTTTTCATTTTGGGATGCATTTGCATTTTCAGCATCATTACTTGACATATGGTCTGTAATACTTCACCCTTCGTTTTCTTTTCAGGGATATAAGCAGCATGCAGCACTTTCTAAAGAAAACTGTTTAATCATAAGAAGGTTCTCATTCACTTCCTGATTGCTAGTAACCTGCTGTATGCATCCACAAATGGGGCTATAAAATGTAGATTTGTGTGGAACATGAGTAGAAATATGTAAGTATTGTGAACTCTGATGACTGCAGATGGATGCTATTTAATTTTAACCAGCTACTGAAGCGTAAAACTGGCTATCTGCTTGCTGAATGGATAGGAGGTTAGGATTTAAAAACAGATACATTCTCTTTTACATCTTAACTGCTGTATTGCGTCATATGGCTGTCTCTCATTAAGTAGCATACAAAATCATAGAAGTATTATGATGTGATGCAATGTAAGTGCCATAATTACAGATCAAATGTAAAGATCTACACCCTTTTTGAGCTACTTGTTTTGAACATAATAAGCACAGTGATACCCTGAAGGACTTTGGGTAAGCACAGGATGTGCCAATATCCAAGGTTATCTCAGATACTTCAGCACATTTATTTTCATACAGTAGCATTTTTCATACACATTGTGTAGGGTTTTTTCCCCTTTGCTGAGCTACAGTGTTCACGTTATACCAGAAATAATGTGGTTTAATAGGAAACCAAGAATAATAACAGCTTTATAGAGTAAAACATGAAAACACATTTACACAGAACTAACAGAAATGGTTAGCTAAAGGAACGATGGAGAGAATGATCAGCTAAAGATATGGAAAGAGCTGCAAACTAATGAAGGGCAAACTAATCTCTGCAAAGTAATCATCCCAAATTCTCCCACATACTAATGACTAAAATTTGCCTTCACTTACAGTTACACATACCCTTTGGCTAAGGAGAGAGTTAGGCTCAGTAGTATCTAAAAACATGTCTTTCAAGATGCTATATTTTGACTTAAGTGGTATTAAAATAGTGTCCTAACTTTCAATTAAAACCTCAGTTTTTAGGTAAATACATTAAATGTTCTATAGCTATTCTAAATAAAGTGCAAACCTGGTACATTATAGATGAGCACTGCTAGTTTAATACAATATGTACCACAAGTTTAATAGAACTATATATGCTTCACACAATCAGTGGATGATGTTTAGTGTGTGAAATTAGTGCTGAGCGAAAACCAAAATTTCCATCTCATGGCAATTTCTGATATTTCAACATTTTTTTTCATCCCAAATTGCCATTAAAAGTTAAAATATCAAAACCTTTCACAGAACAAAAAATTATAAATAATTTCAGCTTGCAAATGTTTTGTTTTGGATCAGTTCAACATTCATCTGCATCTGCCTGAGCTGCTGTGGTGCCTCATAGGAGCTGTACTTTGGGTGCCTCATGAGCCCATTTATCCCTATGGGCCAGCCTCCCCAGTCAGCCTACATATCCCATGATACACTCTGGACCTTGTACTCCAGAATGTCTTATTCACTGCATTCTAGCTATTTTTGGCTGTTGGATGGGCCTTTGTGGGCCTAGTCAACTAGTGTAGTTCAGAGCTGCTACTGAACTGTTCTAATTTATTCCAGGATTAGAACTGAACCAGCCTTAGAATTAGAGATCCAAAACTGGCTCCTTTGTAGTCCCCCATGCCATCCCCGCTCCTATACTCAGTGGATACTTACAGCTAAGTATCCAAACCTAAGTATTTTGGTTTGAATGTAATTGAAACGCAAGCAAAAATAGAAGGGACACAAAATTCTGCAAACTGAAATCACTGGGAAAGGTTAGCTGATGTGTGGGAACTGAAATCAAAGAATTTCACAGAGCTCTAGTATGAATGCTCTAGCCTTTCAGACTAACTGGCTGTACACAGAGCTTTACGTTTTAGGGCATTTAACCTAACACTTATTAGCTGTTCCAAACTGAATGCAAACCAAACAACTGAAAAGATGTGCAATTAAGAACTTTCTGCTAACTTTCTGAAGGTTTTACCCAAATTCTACTATCGCTAACAAGCACTCGTCTGTAGCACTTTACATTTTAAAACCCCAATACAATAATCCCTAAAACAACTTACAGTACATAAATTCAGAAGTATTATTATTTCCTTTCTACTGGTAGGGAAATTGAAATAAAGACCAGTTAAATGACTTGTCCTAGGTTACACAATGAGTCCAAAAGGTCAGGATCAGCACTCATGAATGGAACTGGTTAGAAATTTCACATCTGAATGATTTTCTAATAGAAAATTCACCTTCTGCAAAATCAAAATTTTCCTCAGGAATATTTAAATTTTGCCAGAATATTTTGAGTTTCCATTGGAAAATTGCCTCCAGCTCTGTGGCTCCCCCCTATCTTGGCAGCCCACCAGAGAGCAGTTAGGGAGCAAGAGGACAGAGGGAGTACATTTCATTTTGGCAACACTGAAAAACATCCCTGCTGCAGGAATGTTTTGGTGTTTCTACAACAAATTATTTCAGAATTTCATGGTTTTTGTCTCAATCTGGGATGAAAAAAATCCTTTCATATAAATAAAATTCTGTTTCCCATTCTGCTCTACAAACTCCTCTGATTCCCAGTTATGTGCTCATTTTTCTAGATCAAACTCTCTTTCTCTAAGGCTGACTGTAGCCACTTTGGCTGTAGAGCTTCACTACCAAAGCACTGTTATCAAACGGGATAATCAGTGTCAGAAATGTCTGCTGCTCTTTGTGAGATTTTCAGGTTGACCAGAGGCAGTACCCCATTGAAATAGAAATACTTTTACAGTTTTATTGTCTTCTTATTGCAAATTCCATATCGTAGCACACAAAGTTAAATGGCACTTAGATAACATTATGTGAAATGAAATTATTTACCGTCTACTGACCAAAAAGCATGTGAGCTGCCTTTTGGAAACAGTTTTTCATAAGAATTTAGTGGCTAACTGCTCTAGTTCTTTTATTATACACTCTGGTCTGTGCCTTTCACGACATCCCAACCTAACGTGCAGCTTAAAACAGCAGATCCAGCCATGCAGTAATTATTGTGCTTGGCTTTTTTAAATGTCAGGAAAAGGCAGAAAAACTGTGTGTGAAAGGATCGGGAAGGAGCAGACAGAAGGGCCTAGGTAAAACACTAAAGAAGTCAGCTGATGGTACTTGAGTTATAGCCAGCACTGATTGTATAACACAGTAAGGAAACCTCCTGCACCAAAATAACTTACTGCACTCAAAAAGGACTAGTTTTAACTATTAGTCCTGCACTCTGAGTTGTTCAGACTCAGACTTAGTGGGTTTGGAGTTCTGTCACAAAGAAGCTCCAGGGAATGACACTGCAGCCAATCACACTCTTTCTGGTGATGGTTACAGGCACTAGTCATAAAAAAAAGATCAAAATGACTCTTGGATGGAAGAGAAACATTAGATATTACACAAAAACTGCATCTAAACCGGTGGTTCTCAACTTATTTATCATTGTGGGCCATATATGTGACCCACAATATGTTACCTGGGCCACAGAGGCTGGGTGACAGGGCAGTGGCAGCCCGGACCCTGACCCCAGATCCCCACTGTGCCTGGGCCATCCCTTCCTCTTTGCCTGATCCCGGACCCCCAGAGCTTGTGGGACTGGGCGGCTGCCCCACCCCGACCCCGGACCCCTGGAGCTTGTGGGGCTGGGCGGCTGCTCCACCGCAACCACAGAGCTTGCGGGGCCAGGCGGCTGCCTCACCCTGGACCTCTGGAGCTTGCGGGGCCTGGGTGGCCGCGGGTTGAGAACCACTGAGCTAAACCAAATACATTAAATGAATGCACTTACTGCCATCATAGTTGAGTGTGGCAAATTTGGCCTGTTTCTCTGCACAGCCTGCACTGTTGCACACTCTCATTTGCAGTTCATACCAAGTTGATTCCTGGAGGTCATATAGTATGTAGGACTTAGAAAGTGATGTCCGCTGAGCAGTTGTCCATACTGTGGTCCGAAATGGCCGGTACTCCAGGGTAAAGGAGGTGATTGGACAACCACCATCATTCCAGCCAATAAGGTTCAATCGTACTCGAGTGGTGTTAATACTGGCAAAGAGTTCTTGTTCTTTGGAAAACTGTGGCTCTAAGAGAAATTATATTTTATGTGAAATACTTAAAATAAATAAAAATAAATAAGGAATAATTGACAGGACAGTCCTGCCTTTTTCATAAATCATTCTCAAATTTTTCTCCCTGTTTTAAAATGTTTTTTTTTTCAGAGACCCAGATTTTTAAACCCAGAAATAGTGTGCATGCACTTCTGTGTGGACTGGACTTGCACAAGTCAGTTTGAACTTCTGCACAAGTCAGTTTGAAAATCTACAACCAACATTTCAGAATGTTATTCGCTGCTGCCCAAACAAAAACCAAATATATAGAAAACTAAGTGAAAGTGTCATAGAAAGGCAGGTAAACTTGGAAAAAAATTCTACATTAGTGAATTGCCCTTTAGGGCTATATTCTTCCTTTGAAGTAGAACTGATCAAAAAATTTCAGGCATAAATTTTGAGGTATAAGGGGTTTTGTCAAAATCAAAAGATTTTGTGGTAAAATGTTAATTTTGATATAATTTTCTGTTTTTGTGATGGGAAAACTCAAAGCAAAAGCATCAAAATATTGACATTTTGAAATGAAACACTGTTTTGTTCAAAAATGTCCAAATGTTTTGTTTTGAAGTTTCTGAATCTAAACTTTTCATTCCTGAAAACCAGCTGATATTTTGACTTTTCATCCCATTTCAAGATCAAAACAAATGTCAAAAATACTAGAATTTCCCATGCTACAGAAATTCTGTTTTCTGAATAGATCTACTTTGAAGCATATGGGCAAGTCCCATTAATAGTAGAGGGAACAGACTGTATATCTTTAAATTAACAAAAAAGGACAAAAAAGGACAGCTATGCTAAAAACTTCAGATTCAGAGGTAAAATTTACCAAATCATTTTGGGACCAGTTAAATTAAGAAAGAGAAGCAGCTAAGGTGCACATAAGGGCTTGTACACCTAACCTAGTCTGTCATGATAAAGACGTAGCTGAAAATGTTTTCAAAGAGACAAGGTAGCTGAGGTAATGTACCCCTTCTGCTTAACAATCTATCCCAACTTGTATTTAGTTCAAAAAATCTTTCCCTTTCCCAGATCTTGAAAGCTTGTACCTTCCACCAACAGAAATGCTGCCGAATTTCTGCGGCATTTCGCAGCAATGCCTCTTGATGACGTCTCTTGTCGGCGGCAAGTGGCGCCATCGAGAGGCATCGCTGCTGAATTTCTGTGGCGTTTCGGTGGCAACGCCACCTCTCAATGACGCCACTTGCCACTGACAAGTGACATCATTGAGAGGCATCGCCGCCGAAATGCCGCAGAAATTCAGCAGCATTTCGGCAGATGCTCCACCACCGGCCAGGATGTGGGCGTATTTAGATGCCCCCATGGGTGCCATGGCGCCCGCAGGCACTGCGTTGGGGACCCCTGATTCATCTTGTTTCTCTCATGCCCAGGGACCAACATGGTTACAACAACAATGCAAACAATGTTTTCAAAAGCAATAACAAAATCCTCAAAGCAACTAAAATTGGAACATCTGTGCTTCTCTTTCTAACCATAACAACAGAATTACTTCTATAGCAGGATGGGAGAGCTCACACTCATTAACTGTCTGAGTAAACAGGACAGCAATTCAGTACCTTTTCCTAGTGTTTTGGCCTCTATGATCTCACTGATGCGTCCTGGTCCCACTCCATTCTGAGCAGTTAGTGTGAACTTGTACCAGGTACCACATTTCAAGGTCTCTAAACGGTAGGACCGTTCACTAGGGCTAATGGGAAAACTACCCCACTGCTCACTATTATCTTCAGAGTACTGCAGTATGTAACCTGCAAGAAAAGCAAAGACAATGATAAACCAGCTACCTAACTTCTTTAGAAGATACAAATCACAAATTCTGCTGAATATGACAAGATATTATGAGGATTTTATACATTAAGAAACCCTTTAGCACAGAAAGATATTGAACTCTCTTCTTACTGGATTAGTTCCAATAGATTCTGTGTAATATAAATATACATATGACTTGCATATGTGACTTTTGCGACCTCCGTGACAGACACGGAGCCCTAATCATTATTATATGCCAAGCCTCTAAAGAGATGATAATTTAGTAAGTTATAGTTAACCTGAATTCTATTACCTCGGATAGAACTACCACCATTGTCTCCAGGTATCCAGGAAAGAGTGATAGAAGAAGATGTGGTTTTGGACACAGTAAGTCTTGGCTGGTCTGGTGGCACTGGATGGGAAGGAGTTAAAAATAGAAAATAGATTTAAATGATTATGCATAGCTTTAAACATTCTAACAGTCATTTATCAAATAACTGTTTTGTGTGGCAAAAATGCAAATTATTTCTGTCAAAGTGTCTGTATAGTTGACACCCTCAGTTAGAAGTGAGCAGACAAGCTCTCATTTTTTATATTTAAATTTCTATACAATTTTATCTTTCATTTTTCCCCATTTTTTCTCTGAACATCTGTATTTCTCAGCTCTGCTGTCCTGCAGGATCTCCTTCCAACTGACCAGGAATACACGTGGCCTCTCATAATTAACTTTCTATTAATTTTCATGCCTGTTTTAAGTGCAATGGCTGCAAGTTTAGCTGATGGAAATTGAGGCTGGTTTGCAAATAAATGGCACACACAGGGATGCGTTTGCACCAAATAGTGGTAATCGCATATGCAAAAGTGAGTACATACACATTTTTTGTTCAGCTCCATGTGTTGAAAATTTAGCTGTGTGCATAAAATGGCATAGGAATGGAGTATCTCTGCCATGAGGAAATCCAGATTCCTCTTTGCAAAAGCTGCCACAGCATCTCCAGATGTTTCTCTTCCACTCACGATGCCCATCCACATGGAAGAGATGCAGCACTACCAACAAGAGGTGGGTGAACCTGGAAAAGTTTTGGTTCTGTTGCTGTGCACAGAGTCTATCAGACCCAAGAGTTTGCCTGGGCATACAGGATGGATTCCCAGAGCAAAGTGCATCTGGGGCTGATTGTGGGTAAGTGACCATCCCTCCTTCTTTTTCACTGTGACAAAATATCATGATTCCATCAAGTGAGGTCATCTTGCAATATTCTGGTTCATTTTGGTAGATTCATACATGGCTTTGATTTCCAATTGAACTATTTATCTAGTCTTATTATGCTAACTGAGAATTCCTGAATGGGGGGACTAAAAATGCAGGGCATGCTGTGGACTCCTTGAAGATGAGCATTTGCCAAGCTAATGCTGTTTGTTAAAAAATTAACAAGTAGTGATAAGTGAAATTCCAAAGAGTTGATTCAGTTTGGACCAGAGGCTTAGGGTTTGAATATTTATCTAAACTTTATCTGAATCACTTGGATTCACAATTCTGAACTAGAAATTTGATAAGAAAAAGCTCTTGTATGATTTCTGGGATTGCCTGGTTACAGTTAGGCCAGAAATATGGCAAGGAAAATTTGTGGGGTATTTAGTCACTTCTTGTCCCCTTCTGCTCCTAGTTTGAATCAACGTAGAGGTCCAAGATTATTATAAATTAATATTTTTTTAAAAGTTATGTACACTTTATAATCACAACATAGGTTCAGTTCAAGTCGAGGTTTTGTCTGAAAGTTTGGATTTGTTCTCTTTCTACCCAATCAGGCTTATCCATCCTTACTTTCAGGTACTGATGACTGGATAAAAATCTTTCTGACATTTGCCCTTTTCTGAGGGAATCCTTGTCCCTATCATTTACACATCTACATGTTCCTCCTAAGAATTCTATGATGTAGTCCATATTGTAAGAAAGACCTCTGAAATCTCTAGGATTGGAAACTAGACCTGATCAGGAACTTTTTTATGATTTTTTTTCATTAAAAAATGCCAATACATCAAAACCAAAACTGTCTGAGAAACAGGTAAGTTTAATGAATCTCCTGGAGTGAAATTTTTTTGGAAAATTTTTTTGAAACTGTCAAAATCTTTTGTTTCAATGTTTTCAAAATGAAAAATTCAGTTTGTCCAGTTTGAAATGACTTTTTGTTTAGAAACCTAAGCCAATTAGAGTGAAAAAGAGGCATGAAGGAAAAAATGCCAAAATCAAACATTTTGAAATGATCAGAATGAAATGTTTCACTTATCCTGAACTGAATTTATTATTAATTATTATTATTATTATTTTGGTTTGTGAAAATTTAGTCCTGATTCAGAATAAGAAAATATTTTCACACTCTTGAAAATATTCCCAGGATTGGAAAACTGTTTCTCACTCAGCTCTGTCAGAGACATCCTGCCCAAAAATGCTTGGAGGGAGCAGAATCTTAATATAGATATCATCTCTTTTTTCACCATAGATAGAAGTGAGAAAGAAACTGGAGGCTGAAGCATATGAAATAGAACACGATGGGTGAAATCCAGACTCCACTGAAAACAATGGCAAAACTCGACTTCAGTGAAGCCAGAATTTCATCCTATAGATCAGATTCACTAGCATGCTTCAGCTACTAAGCGCTATTCGAGTGACACAAAGCAGTTGTAAATACAGCTGGATTTATGGACTCTTTGTGCTCCCCAGAGCAAAACAGCTGGAGTAATTTCCTGCTGAAATTCCCATTCAAGTCACAGGACAGCAATTTGATCAGTGCTGATCTGAAGCAAGACCACCAATTTCACCTCGTTTATAGGGGGCTGATCTTAGTTACTTAACTGCTACGTACAGTGTGAGTGCTGGAGAAAAAATAAACTCTATACTCCAGGGAAGATTAGTTACATCAGATGTACTGTATCATTTCTCCCTTATTCCTTTTGCTTTGGTACTTTCCACTGAGAGTTACTGAACATATTACACCCTAAAAGATTGAACATTACATTTTTCATCACAGTTCCCACCTTCTCCACCTAAGATCCCACATATTAGATGTCAATCTCCCTTTATTCCAAGGAATTAATAGTGATTTGCTTTTAGTTATTGCAGTTTAATAACTTTGAGAATATACAATTATGAAAGTATGTATTAGACTACAAGAAACAAGGCTTCAACTTAACATTATTTCTGTCCCATTTCCCTATTGTGATCATGTTTCAGACACTACAAAAAAGCATGCCTGCTTCTTTGTTGGATTTTAGGTGAGTTAATGCACTCACTGACATTTGTTTCAGGCTTAATAGATAGGGATACATAGAAATACCTACACTGCCATAGAGACCACCTCTCTTTTTGTGTTCTAAATTGCTGGACTACTTGAGCTGACAATTTTTAGGACCATATATCTGGGGACTGGGAACAGAGTGTTTTCCAAAGAGCGTTCCATGTGCTCAATTCAGTAATATATTTCCCATGTCTGATAAGTTTTGATAGTTAAGGCACATTGCAAGGGTTATTTGCTCAAGCTTTGCACTGAGGGGGAAAGAGGAGGAGAGTCTTGTGAGTTGAGGGATCTTTGTGTGTGTGCGCACATGAACATTGTGTGCTTTTGTTGACAATAGTGTTACACATATTTTCACATTGTTTGTGCACCTAGCAATACCATGTTGGGTGACTGTATACATTTAAAAAATATTATAGCAGGTACCTGGTAATACCTGCTAACTAAGATTATAGTAGGGGAAAATATTAATACCCCCTCTTATAGTCACCATAGCTTTCTGTACATTTCTCCTTTCATGTTGAAGTTTTCCATACTAGGTCTCAGTCCAGGAAAATTTGATTTGGACATTTTAAACAAAATATCTTCAGCTACTGTTAAATTTTGCAACTTTAAAATGATATATTTATATATACATAACAACAGTAAGAGCATAAGATGTTATTTTCCTTATGTAGAACTCAAAATCAATTGAAAGTGAACACTTTGGACCTGATTCTGCAAATGCTTATCCGCATGCTTAACTTTAAGTGCATGAACAGTCCCACTGAAGTCAATGACTTTATCATATTAATTTTCAGCTTGCAAAATGTATACCAAAAAATATACAGGATGATAAACTGCGAAGCAGCCAAGTCATCATTATTAGGAGAACCTTTCTTATGAGTTCTCATGTCTCATTTTTGATTATTTAAATTTGCAAAAATATTGTTTATACATAGACATGCAAACACACGCGCACAAACACACTTAAATATACATTACACACACTCTTACACATTAACTAACAGCCATGATAAGACCGTCAAAACAATTATGTAAAAGGTCCAACTGGCTTACCTTGTACCTGCAAATTCAAAATAATTTCTTCAGAACCCCAGTTGTTACTGGCCACACAGCTGTAATATCCAGAATCCTCTGCTTTCACAGTACGGATAACAAAGCTGCCATTGCTAAAGATGCTTCTTCGCCCATCAATCATCACTAGACTGGGTGTCCCGTTACTACCTCACAGGAAACAAAATGCATACATTAAAGAAGTTACAATCGGATTAAAACAAACAAAAGAAAGAACAGGACCCTCTTTAATTAAAGCAGCACTGGAAGCATGCTGCTGGAAAATGCCAATGGTCAGTATTTGGATAAGTGGGAATCTTGGCTATGATTTGAATAATAAAGGAGAGGACTTCCTCCTTAATTATCAACCCCTTCAAAAAGTACAACCAACTCGGGGTATAATGTAACTCAAAGTTGTACAATGCATCATAATCACTGGTATGGGACATGGATTTCTCTCTCATAGCTTCCAAGTATCACTTCTGATCCAATATTTGGATCAAATTATTGTCCATACAGTTACAGTATGACTATCCAATGCATGACCAGTATGTTTAGAAAAGAGCAAAATGTGTGTTATGTACTATACTCATGAATGTTTTCTTTTTAGAAAATTACTACAATTAGCATTTACCATGGATTTTGATTCACATTAGCAACACAATGATCACTGACACTACAGTTATATTCCCCAAGCCTGATATATAAATACCAATTAAAACTATATTTAAAGTATTTAATATTTATCTCTCTTCCCCCCCACATTTTCAGTACCTTCTAACCCTTAAAGTCAACAAGTTTTAGTCAGTTGGACATTCTGAACTTTCCTTCTGAAGCTGTAATCAGCCTCTACACAGTGAAGCAAGGGTATATTCCTCCTGACACACTCATGCAGTGCAGGACTGGCGCTAGGGGTTTAAGCGCCCTAGGCGCACGGCAATTTCGCCACCCTGCGCGCTGGTCCCGCGGCTCCAGTGCTCCACGGCTCTGGTGGAGCTGCTGCAGTCATGTCTGCGGGCGGTCCACCGGACCCGCGCGAGCAGCCGACCATCCGCAGGCATGACTGCGGCAGCTCCACCGGAGCCGCAGACCAGCGGACCCTCCGCAGGCACCACTGCGGCAGCTCCACCGGAGCAGCCTGCTGCCCCCTCCCACAAAACGGCGTCCACCAATTATTCTGGCGCCCTAGGCAATTGCCTAGGCTGCCTAAATGGTAGCCCCGGCCCTGATGCAGTGTCATTCCCAATCTCGCTCATGATTTTAAGCTAAAGTGCCTTATTCAAGCTACACATATAGTTGCTGGTTACCTATCCTTCATCCATTTGACTGTAGGAGATGGGTCCCCAACGGCCTTGCAAGGAAGGACAATATCCTTCATCCAAGGGGTCGTTACTGTGCCACTGAATGTCAGAATTCTGGCTGGAGCTGAACAATAAGAAGAGAAAGACTGAAACAGAGGAGCTCTTTTTCATATATTCTTTAGAGTAAAAACGCACAAATGCAAAATTAATTATTTTTACCCACATTATCAGCTATTTATTTGAACACAAATAATGTATTTTTAATATCTGGAGGAAAGAAGACTGGGGATGGAAGAGCCTTGAAGTAGAATAAATCCCAAAAGCTTTTAATCCTTGAGCTCTCTTTCCTTTCCTAGTACTCTATGAAAACTTAATCTTTTGTATATTTATTGGTGGGAGCTAAGATGAAATGTTATATCAAAGGCATTCCCCTCTTTGAATTATCTTCTAGTCCACATTTTCTGGTAGTCTTATCTACAACATGTCAGAATCTTAAAGACTCTAGTTACTGAAGAATAGCATATCAGCATCCTATGAAATCTCCTAGTTTCATTTTGACAAGCAAACACAAAATCTTATTCACCTCAGTGAAGTGAAAGTTGAAAACATTCTGAATTGATCAATAGTTGTTCTGATAATCTCTTTTATGACTAATCTATGTCTTCAATGGCCCAGATATTTCAAAAGTCAACATTGTTTTATTCCCTGCTCTTGCTATAAAACGAGACTCATTTTTTACAAGTGTCAAACCACCTTAGGCTTTGTCTGTATGGTCCTATGCCCCACTGCATAGTCTTTCTAAGGTAATCCTGTGATCAGAGCTTGTCCAAATACCTGCCTACTTCTGTGCAAGTGGCAGGGGTGGAAAGGTTCTTCGTTCTCATTTTCTAGCAGTTCATGGAATACAATAGGCTCTTTTGAAGCAGTCTTGTCCATTATCTATGTTTCCATCCAAAGTAATGTTAATGTAAAAAAGGAAATTATTACCCCAGATAAAACATTGTCATCTTGAACTCCAGTGGGTACCATCACTATCCACAGCCTGGTGAGAGTTAGCAGTTTAGGCTAGATACCTACTGTACCAGAGTGGGATTGTTGGTGGAACTGCCAGGGTTCATAACCTGATGTGTGATTTTCAGTTAGGTCTGTATTTTCTGGCTGAGACTGGCTCAATGGGGAAAAAGAGTGCCAGTGATTAAATACTATAGTGATGCATGCTATAAAAATGCCTACAATAGACAAACAGATAGATTTTGACAATTAGGTCAGTCTATGGATGGTTCATCTCCTCTAATGATATGAGCATTACATCAAAATTGTCCATAGCTGTGAACTCTCTGTCAATAATTCACTTCAGATATAGAGTGGAGGGGAAAATGTGGCTTTTTGTGCCCCTGACCCTGGAGCCAGTCCCTGGTGCAACTTAGAACAGCCCTTTGTCTTATCTAAGGGTATGGCTACACTTGAAATTTCAGAGCGCTGCCGCGGCAGTGCTTTGAAGTGTGAGTGTGGTCGGAGTGCCAGCGCTGGTAGAGAGCTCTCCCAGCGCTGCACGTAAACCACATCCCTTACGGGTGTAGCTTGCAGCGCTGGGAGCCGTGCTCCCAGCGCTGCAGCGCTGATTACACTGAGGCTTTACAGCGCTGTATCTTGCAGCGCTCAGGGAGGTGTTTTTTCACACCCCTGAGCGCGAAAGTTGCAGCGCTGTAAAGTGCCAGTGTAGCCATGGCTTAAGTTGCTTCAGGTTGCAATGGTACACACGGGCCATTTTGGCAACTAGAAATCGTCAGAGAAGAACAGATCAAGGGAAATGTGATCACACACACGCTAAAGTCAGCAAGGTATCCCATCTGAAAACATTCATGTGGATGTGTAAGATGGGTCCTCAAATGCATGGCCCACAGATAATTTTAGCAATACAAGACAAAATTTTAAAGGCGCCTTCTAAATTCGGTCTTGCACCAGTTTGGGTCTACAAAACTGTTGTTTGTGTACTCAGAACGAGCTGTCTGCTTTGAAAATGAGACCTTTATGTTGTATGGGATGAATTTTAAAAATAAGAAAAGTGTGGTTGTCAGGATCAAGGAAATATTTTATAAATTGGCTCACAGAGGAAACTTCATTTCATTCCACTTTAGCACACGCTTGCTTAAGCCATGAATTTTAAATGTCTATGGCTACAACAGCAGGATGTTCAACACAAGTCAGTTGTGTGTTCTCTTCAGCATGCTATGACAAGCCCAGACTAAAACATTGTATCTGGGGAAGATTAATTTTCTTCTGAATTGGAAAAGCTCAGATTGGTATTTTGAGCTGTGGGAACTTGGAAAATAGATTTGTCATTTTTAATAGATTCCTTTTGTGCTACATAACACAAAGCTGTTTTGTTTTTCGATATGAAATTTGCTAACTTTAGGAGGGATAGTCTCACTACAATTACTAGGGAGTTAGGCAAATAAATCGGAGGGTGCAGAGGGGATAGGAGTCTAACTTGAATCCACAAAAGCTAATAAATTCAAAGTTAAGATGGCAACTCCATCTTTAACACATACTGTACCTAAGGATTTCAGCAAAATGTTACTGTAGTATTTTTGTTCCATAATACATAGGCCCTGTGGGGTCATGTTTTAGCTTTCACATAATGAATTTCCCAGGTATGACCCTTAATGTAATTATTATTCATTTTTAGTCCTTAAATCTGCATCTAAAAGCACCATGCTGAAATTGGATGCAACTACATTTCATAGTGCATTTTTAATACTGATATTCTTCAAGTGTGCATGTTGATCAGAACTGACAGTTAATGATCCATTTTGTGCTAATTAGACAAACATGAAAATGAGAGTCAGCATCAAATGTAACTGAGATGTTTCATCTCAGTGGGTTCTTATCCTCTGCAAATAATATTTAACGTAAAATCATATATAGAACGGGTCTTGAAGAGTGAAAGAAAATTACTTCTGTGGGCTGTAGTGGGACAGCTGGGATTCATGAAGAGAAAATGAAGACATATATAATGTATCGGTAATCATTTTGGATTGTGATGCCTAGATTCTCTTATGTGTGGTAGAAGCCTGAGCTTATTAGGACATTTGCTCTGGTAAAAAAATTAATTAAAATATATACCAAAAATCAGTTCTAACGATTGAGACGAACAGATGAAATGAAGCCTAGGTAGTAGGACTACAGTATATTGCTGATAGAAAAAGAGCCAGACTGAAAATGCCCATCACTTGCTGATGCTAAACAGCAACCAACAAATACCTGCTTACTCTACATGAGCAGGTACTTCTGAAACAACCATCCCATCAAGGATAATGAAGCACTGTCTTGAGTAAATGATATCACCAGAATAGCATGAAGGAAGTCAGTTCTCACTTGTGATGTTGCAGTTTGTTTTCTGAAGTGCCATTTTCAGGTGCATATGCTTTGGGAAAGACTAACACTAGCATGACAAGACCACACAGTAGGAAAAGGTAACTGGATAGTTAAAAACAAGCTAATTAAAACAAACAAAACCCAGAAGTCTACCCACAGATTGACCACCTAGGGTGAAATCCTGCTTCCACTGAAGTCAATGCCAAACTCTCACTGATTTCAATGGAGCCAAGATTTTACCACTGGAGTGTTTTTTTAAGTTAGTCATTCTGTCTAAGGCTATGTCTACACTACAGGATAATTTCGAATTAACATCAACAGGTTTTATAAAACAGACATTATAAAGTCAATTGCAAGTGGCCACAGTAGGCACATTAATTCGGCGGTGTGCGTCCATGGTCCGAGGCTAGCATTGATTTCTGGAGCGTTGCACCATGGGTAGCCATTCCATAGCTATCACAAAGTTCCCGCAGTCTCCCCTGCCCCTTGGAATTCTGGGTTGAGATCCCAGTGCCTGATGGGGCAAAAATCATTGTCGCGGGTGGTTCTGGGTACAGCTTCACCCCTCCCTTCCTGAAAGCAGCAAACAACCATTTCACGCCTTTTTTCCTGGGTGAACTGAGCAAACACCAAAGCACAGCAAGCATGGACCCTGCTCAGATCAATAGCGCAATCGTGGACATTGTAAACACCTCGCACATTCTCGCGCAGTCTATGGTGAACCATGAACTGCAAAGGCAGGCAAGGAGGAGGCAGCTATGGCAGCGGGGCAACGAGAGTGATGAGGACATGGACACTGAATTCTCCCTAACCGCGGGCCCCTACGCTTTGGAGCTCCTGCTGGTAATGGGGGAGGTTCTACCCATTGAATGCCGATTTTGGGCCAGGGAAACAAGCACAGACTGGTGGGACAGCATAATTTTGCAGGTGTGGGACGATTCGCAGTGGCTGCGAAACTTTCGCATGCGTAAGATCACTTTCTTTGAACTTTGTGACTTGCTTTCCCCTGACCTGAAACGCCATAATACCAAGATGAGAGCAGCCCTCACAGTGGAGAAGCGAGTGGCAATAGCCCTCTGGAAGCTTGCAACGCCAGACAGCTACCGGTCAGTTGGGAATCAATTTGGAGTGGGAAAATCTACTGTGGGGGCTGCTGTGCTGCAAGTAGCCAAAGCAATCATTAAGCTGCTGCTACGAAAGGTTGTGACTCTGGGAAACATGCAGGTCACAGTGGATGGCTTTGCTGCAATGGGATTCCCTAACTGTGGGGGGCGATAGATTGAACTCATATTCCTATCTTGGCACCGGAGCACCAGGGCACCCAGTACATAAACCGCAAGGGGTACTTTTCAATGGTGCTGCAAGCACTGGTGGATCACAAGGGATGTTTCACCAACATCCACGTGGGATGGCCAGGAAGGGTTCATGACGCTCGCGTCTTCAGAGGCACTGCTCTGTTTAAATGGCTGCAGCAAGGGACTTACTTCCCGGACCAGAAAATAACAGTTGGGGATGTTGAAATGCCTGTCGTTATCCTGGGTGATCCAGCCTACCCCTTGATGCCATGGCTCATGAAGCCATACACAGGCAGCCTGGACAGTGGTCAGGAGCTGTTCAACTACAGGCTGAGCAAGTGCAGGATGGTGGTAGAATGTGCATTTGGCCGTTTAAAGGCGTGCTGGTGCACATTACTCACTCACTCAGACCTCAGCCAAACCAATGTCCCCTTTGTTATTGCTGCTTGCTGTGTGCTCCAGAATCTCTGTGAAAGTAAGGGGGAGACTTTTATGATGGGGTGGGAGGCTGAGGCAAATCGCCTGGCCGCTGATTATGCGCAGCCAGACACCAGGGCTATTAGAAGAGCACACCAGGAAGCGGTGTGCATCAGAGAAGCCTTGAAAACGAGTTTCACCACGGGCCAGGGTACGGTGTGACTGCTGTGTTTGTTTCCCCTTCATGAACCTCCCCCCTTTATTGACTCCTTCCCTGTAAGCAACCCACCCTCCCCCTTCGATTACAGCTTGCTTAAGGAAATAAAGTCACTATCGTTTAAAAAGCATGTATTCTTTATTAAAAGTCATTCCCTGTAAGCAACCCACCCTCCCCCTTCGATTACAGCTTGCTTAAGGAAATAAAGTCACTATCGTTTAAAAAGTATGTCATTATAAAAAGAGGAAGAGAATTAACAAGGTATCCCGGGTGTGGTTTGGGAGGAGGATAGGAGGGAAGGAAAAGGCCATTAAGCACATTTCAATGTAATGACAGCCTTTTGGTTGGACTGTCCACGGGGGTGGAGTGGGCGGGTTCAAAAAGCCTTCCCCCACGCGTTCTTACACGTCTGGGTGAGGAAGATACAGAACATGGTGAGTACTGAGGGTGGTTAAACATGGGCTGCCGCGGCACTCTATGACCCCGCTGCTCTTCCTGAAGATCCACCAGACGTCGGAAGATATCAGTTTGATCACACAGCAGCTCCAGCGTTGCATCCCACCACCCCTGATCTTCCTGCCTACACCTCTGATCTTCCTGCCGCCACCTCTCATCTTGAGCGTCTCTCCTATCCTCACATTCGTCCCTCCTATCCTCACATTCACTGGCATCTTTCCTGTACTTTGCTACCACGTCCTTCCACTCCCTCAGATGAGCTCTTTCATTGCGGGTTACTCCCATGATTTCAGAGAACATTTCATCTCGCGTCCTCTTCTTCCTCCGCCTTATCTGAGCTAGCCTTCGGGATGGAGTAGGGAGGCTTGAAAAATGTGCAGTTGCATGAGGGAGGGTAAATAGGGAGAGAAAGATTTAAAAAGATACATTTAACAGAACAATGGTTATACTCTTTCACAGTGAACAACACTATTCACCTTACATAGCACATGTGATTTCACTACAAGGTCGCATTTGGAAACTTTTAATATTGAGTGCCTGCGGCTCTGGTGTTACAGATCTCACAGACGAAGGTCCAAGCATCAAAATTCAACTTGCATGCGGTCATGGTAAGCCACAGCTTCTCCAGCCTTCATATATACAGTGCCCTGCTTCTTTCCTGTTAACAAGCAGCAGCAGATGCCAACCCCTCCCCTCCCCAATCCAATTCTCTAGGATTGCTTTACCCCTCCCCCCACTGCATGGCTGGTATCATGGAAGATCATTGCTAATCACCCCCCTTTCTCCGCCCCCACCGCGTGGCTGGTAGCTGAGAAGATTCCTGCTGGCCAAACGCTAAAAAGCTCAGCGCCATTACCCCACCCCTCCCCCCGCTTTGCTACGTGCAAGGAAGGCTTTCTTTTAAGCAACAGCCCAGTAGGAAAATGGCCATCTCTCTGTCCCCTTAATTAAATTTCTTAATTTCAACCAGGTTATCATGAACAATATCACTCTGCTGAGAATAACAGAGCGAGATAAAGAACGGATGTTTCTTGAATGCCAGCAATCACCGGGACCATACGCAGCTAGGCTTTGTCATGCAATGATACCCGATTACTTGCTACATGCATGGCGTGGTAAAGTGTCCTGCCATGGTGGACGGCACAAGGCTGCCTTGCCCAGAAACCTTCTGCAAAGGCTTTTGGAGTACCTCCAGGAGCGCTTCATGGAGATGTCCCTGGAGGATTTCTGCTCCATCCCCAGACATGTTAACAAACTTTTGCAGTTACTTTACTGGCTGTGAATGCATCCCAAGCCCTCATGGCAAATCAATCATTAAAAAATGCTTGCTTTTAAACCATGCTTTATATTTACAAAGGTACACTCACCAGAGGTCGCTTCCATGGCTTCACTGTCTGGGCTAGTGGCTTGGGAGGGCTGGGAGGGTAATTCCATCTGGGTCACGAAAAGCTCCTGGCTGTTGGGGCTAACGGAGTGCTGCGTGCTCACTGCAAGGTTGTCCTCCTCTTCCTCCTCCTCCTCCTCATCGTCCCCCTCCACTGAATCCTTAGCCAGGGTTGAGATTATAACCCCCACCTTGGAATCCACGGACAAGGGGGGGGTAGTGGTGGCGCAGCCCTCTAAAATTGCATGCAGCTCAGCATAGAAGCGGCATGTTTTTGGCCCTGACCCGGATCTTCTGTTTGCTGCTTTGGTTTTCTGGTAGCCTTGTCTGAGCTCCTTAATTTTCACTCTGCACTGCACTGAGTCCCTGGGTGTGGCCTTTTCCCATCATAGCCTTGGAAATTTTTTCAAATATTTTTTCATTTAGTCTTTTGGAACGCAGTTCTGTTAGCACTGAATCCTCTCCCCATATAGCGATAAAATCCAGTACCTCTCGTGCGGTCCATGCTGGTGCTCTTTTTCTATTCTCAGGAGACTGCATTGTTACCTGTGTTGATGAGCTCTGCGTGGTCACCTGTGCTGATGAGAGCTCCACGCTGGCCAAACAGGAAATGCAATTCAAAAGTTCGCGGGGCTTTTCCTGTATACCTGGCCAGTGCATCAGAGTTCAGATACCTGGCCAGAGTGGTCAGTGGTGCACTGTGGGATACCGTCCGGAGGCCAATAACTTCGATTTGCGGCCACACTAACCCTAAACCGATATGTTAATATCGATTTTAGCGTTACTCCTCTCGTTGGGGAGGAATACAGAAATCGATTTAAAGAGCCCTCTAAATTGATATAAAGTGCATTGTAGTGTGGACGGGTACAGTGTTAAATCGATTTAACGCTGTTAAAATCGGTTTAACTGCGTAGTGTGGACCAGGCCTAAGAAAATAGCAGTTAATGTAGTCACTGTAATTTATCTACAAAACAGACCCAAAGATACCTTGAAGTATCAGTAAAAGCTGCAATCCACTTGTGAGCAGAGATGGAAGGAAACTAGAATTCCTCCTGTTCCACTGAAAATTCCAAATTGTCAACAAAAAATAATCATTCCAAAAAAGACCAAAAAATGAAATTTGCAAATTTTCCCATGGAACAGATATTCATTTCAGAAGTGTCAAGAGAATATTTCATTTTGATATTTTCAAAATGGTTCTGAGACTACTTAAGCTCTCTTATACTGACTGAAAATTTCTGTTAATTTTTACTACTGTTTAGGACTACTGCAAGATCCCTGACTTGAAGAAAAAATGTGTTCATAGAGCAGAATTCCAGTAAAAGGCCTCACCAGGTTCCTACCAACCTTCTTTTGTAGTTTTCTTACTTTCTGAAGGTAACTTCAAAAGTTAATTACTCCCTAGGTTACAAATCAGATTCATAGATTCATAGATTCCAGGACTGGAAGGGACCTTGAGAGGTCATCGAGTACAGTTCCCTGCCCTCATGGCAGGACCAAATACTGTCTAGACCATCCCTGATAGACATTTATCTAATGTACTCTTAAATATCTCCAGAGATGGAGATTTCACAACCTCCCTAGGCAATTTATTCCAGTGTTTAACCACCCTGATAGTTAGGAACTTTTTCCTAATGTCCAGCCTAAACCTCCCTTGCTGCAGTTTAAGCCCATTGCTTCTTGTTCTATCCTTAGAGGCTAAGGTGAACAAGTTTTCTCCCTCCTCCCTATGACACCCTTTTAGATACCTGAAAACTGCTATCATGTCCAAGACCGGCGCTAGGGGTTTGAGCGCCCTAAGCAGACGGCAATTTCGCCGCCCCGCACGCTGGTCCCGGGGCTCCGCTGGAGCTGCCACAGTGGTGCCTGCGGAGGGTCCGGTGCTCCGTGGCTCCGGTGGAGCTGACGCAGTCATGCCTGCGGGAGGTCCACCGGAGCCGCGCGAGCAGCCAACCGTCCGCAGACACGACTGCGGCAGCTCCACTGGAGCCGCGGAGCACCGGACACTCCGCAGGCACCACTGTGGCAGCTCCATCGGAGCCGCCTGCCGCCCCCTCCGGCAAAACGGCGCCCACTATTTATTCTGGTGCCCTAGGCGATTGCCTAGGCTGCCTAAATGGTAGCGCCGGCCCTGATCATGTCCCCTCTCAGCCTTCTCTTTTCCAAACTAAACAAACCCAATTCTTTCAGGCTTCCTTCATAGGTCATGTTCTCAAGACCTTTAATCACTCTTGCTGCTCTTCTCTGGACCCTCTCCAATTTCTCCACATCTTTCTTGAAATGCGGTGCCCAGAACTGGACACAATACTCCAGTTGAGGCCTAACCAGTGCAGAGTAGAGCGGAAGAATGACTTCTTGTGTCTTGCTCACAACACACCTGTTAACGCATCCCAGAATCATGTTTGCTTTTTTTGCCACAGCATCACAGTGCTGACTTATATTTAGCTTGTGGTCCACTATAATCCCTAAATCCCTTTCTGCCGTACTCCTTCCTAGACAGTCTCTTCCCATTCTGTATATGTGAAACTGATTGTTCCTTCCTAAGTGGAGCATTTTGCATTTGTCTTTATTAAACTTCATCCTGTTTACCTCAGACCATTTCTCCAATTTGTCCAGATCATTTTGTATTATGACCCTACCCTCCAAAGCAGTTGCAATCCCTCCCAGTTTGGTATCATCTGCAAACTTAATAACCGTACCTTCTATGCCAACATCTAAGTCATGGATGAAGATATTGAACACAGCCAGTCCCAAAACGGACCCCTGCGGAACCCCACTTGTCATACCTTTCCAGCAGGATTGGGAACCATTAATAACTACTCTCTGAGTACGGTTATCCAGCCAGTTACACACCTACCTTATAGTAGCCCCATCTAAGTTGTATTTGCCTAGTTTATTGATAAGAATATCATGCAAGACCGTATCAAATGCCTTACTAAAGTCTAGGTATACCACATCCACCGCTTCTCCCTTATCCACAAGATGTAAGGTCCCTGCAGACATTGCAGTTGTGGTTATGACAGGAAATGGTTTTCAACATTTTGTGTGTTCTACATCATTAGGGTGCGCAGAAGTAACATAACTTCACAGGAACACAAACCACTTGCAAACTCACAGAATGCAGCTCACAGGACATTAGGGTGACCAGATCACAACACTAAAATATCGGGACACATTGGGGTGCTGTCAGCCCTGCCCACAGTCCACCCCCTCTCCTCCCAGGTTCCACCCCCACTCTACCCCAGGCCTGCCACCTCCCCACTTGCCTTCCCCCCACCGTGCCTTTCCTCATCCAGTAGGCCCCTTGCTGGCTTGCTGTGTCCTTCCTCAGTCCCCCACCCACCACTCACCTCTTCACTCCTGCCCGCTGCTCACTCGCTTGCCTCTTCACCCCTCACCTGCCACTCACCCCTACGGTGCCGACTTCCCCTCTGCCACGTGGGTGCTCACCCACACCCTGCCTCTTCCCATCCAAGCATCCACACTCGCTCCACCCCCATCCACTCCCTTCTCCCAAGTCCCCACTGCTGCCCTGCCTCTTGTCCACCTCCTCCCCTGAGTGCGCCACGTCCCCGGTCCTCCTCCCTCCTCCTGGAAAGCGCTAAGTGCCACCAAACAGCTTTTCAGTGGTGGGAGGCGCTGGGGGGTGGAGGGAGGAGCGGGGACATGGCAAGCTGAGGGGAAGGGGAGGGGAGGAGGGGGATCTTGGCTGCAATTTTTCCCTGTGGGTGCTCCCTGCCGCTTGCCTCCTTATCTGAATATCAGGACAAATGGAGTCCTGATTGTACATTGATCGGGACGCGGGACAAAGGGTTAAATATCAGGACATCTGGTCACCCTAGAGGACATGTTCATAGTATAAAAGAAGATGATGCTACTTTTCTTGTAATTTATAAATTTTAAATTATAAAACGGCTCACTTCATCTGTATCACAAAATAGAGCCCTGCACAGGTACAAAATTTGTATCTGCATCTGATCCGCAATCTGCAAAAATGATCCACAGATCTGAAGTGGATATCTGCCGATTTGCAGTGATCTACCACAAAATACACCACAACAGCTGGTCAAACAGAAGTCTCCACACCAAACTAAAGATCTATTATACCATGTGATTGTATTGGTCACTCTATTATAGCAGAGACTTGACCAATGACAGTGGCTAATGAAAACAGATGGCTGCCCATCACCATCACAGATGGCTAAGAGAGATACTACACATTTCACAGAAGGACAAAATAACAAATGCAAGAGAAGGGAACTCACAGAGCAGGACATGTTAACAAATATCATTACAGAAAGAAGGATCAAATGGTTGGGACATATACACCATACAGAAGATGGGAGAGGTGCTAAGCAAGCACTGAACTGAGTACTAGAAGGAGGAAAGAGAAAGCGAAGAAGGCCAAGGAAGAACTGGCAGAAGACAGTGACAGAGGATACTGAATGTGCTGGTATCACCTGGGAAGTACCACCATAATTAGCATCATAAGCAGTGGAGAAACTGGACTGCCTGATGTGTCAATGGCACAGGAGGAACTAAGGTCTAAGGTAAGACGCACTACTTTCCATACACTAGATACTGTTTTAATGTTATTTGCTTGTAAAGTAGATAATAAAGCAGCTTGGAAATCCGTAACACAAACATTTCTGCATAATTTAACTTCTAATAATCTTCTGAGATTATTCTAACAAAAATACAAACAAACTAACCTAGAAACAAACAAAATTCCCAAATTCCTTAGAAAACTATGACTAGCTTAGAAATTATAGCAGGCATATATGAGTATAAAATACTTTGACCCTCACAAGTGAACTGAGAGAGCTTGTTTTGCCCAACGTATCAACAGCTTATTTGCAAGTCTCACATTATTTTACAGTGTTGTCAAAACACCCTGCATTTCTGCAAACTGCCTACTAGCCTTATATTAGAGGATATGACATTGTATTAGTGTGACTTCTGCTTTCATAGATTGTAATTTCACCAATCCTGACCTGGCATAAAACACCTTTGGGCTCCTCCTTTCTCCCCCAAAGGAGCTTCTCTCACGTTCACGTTTTCTGTCCCATGTCATTGTTCCTGGAGGGAACAGAACTGCAGGCACTGAAGATAAGTCAGGCCTGCTGAAGTAATCACAGCTAATCATAGGGGACTACAGCCCAGCACCTGGTCTGAGACTGGGAGGCATGTGTGATTCCACCCTGAGAGAGATGTGATAGCTTGAGGCCCGAGACCTGGCAGGGGTGCACTCACCCCTCCAGTATGTCCATCGTGAGGGCACTACTCCCCAACCCCTTGCAGTTCTGCCATCCTTATACACTGTTGTTTTCAGCTTTACTAGCTCAATTAAAGCTAAGACAGGTATGCCTCTGACTGCCACACAGACAGACCATTCGGTAAACTTAGAACTGAAACTTAAAAATAAACAAACCACAACACCAATGACAATTAAGGTATGTTAGTAACTGGTGGTCTTAAAAGACAAACAGAAAGACTATTTTATAAAGGGCAGTCTCCATACCTTTAGCCAATGGTTCCACGGTGATAATTTCACTGCTGTTGCCTCTTCCTGCAGCAGTGACAGCCACCACCCAGACACTGTACTGTCGATTCCGACTCAAGTTGGGGATTCTGTAGGAAAATGAGTCAGGAGAGGCTTCAAACTCGCTGATTACCTGTGATGGGAGAGACAAATGTTTCCAAACTAAAATAAACAATATCTAAAGAAAGATTGTTGAGTGGAGTAGCTCAAGTCTTTTACCTCTGGATGTCTGGAGTGAATGATGGTAATTGCTCCAAATAGACTGCACATGGTACTTAACAGGATAGGGCTACATTTTGAAATCAATTTATTCAGTGAATTTAGCCCTATTTTCTTTTTGCAAATTGTCTGTTCATAGATCAAGATTTTTATGACTTTGTTTCTTTTAATTGGGTTGATGAATAGTTTTAATTAACATATTTGACAATGGTACTCCATGAATACTTCTTATCAACACATTGCCCAGTGGGTTGTAGTAAAATCATCCTGAGAGAATATTCATTTGTCTGATTAGATTCACTAGACACGCTTTGTGATGGGTCACTCACATCTTAAGGCCTGGTTCCTATACTTTGATTGAAGGACTTAACCCAGTTTCTTACTCCGATGTGATGATCTAAACTTTATAAATTACTTCCATTCGACGTAAATTTTGTTTAGTCACAAAATGAATTTTGTTTTCGATTTTAAAGATTCTCAGCTATGGATCAGGACGATAACAGGTATATTGCGGGCAGTGGACAGTCAGTCTTCCCCAATTTGCCACATCAATATGCTTCAACTGTGTGCTGGAGAGATACTAACAAGATGCCAGCTAGTGCCAGTTGTGGTGAGATAGCTCACAGTGTATCCAAAATAACCTATGTAATTAAAGAAGCATGGGGATTTAAGGATGGCCAGGGATTTTGTATGTAAGTACACACCGTACAATGAGGCTTTATTCTTCTGAGGGTTTGATCTGGGAAGGAAATTTTGACTTAGGCCTGAACAGTAAATGCAACTGCAATAATACAATAGACAGTGCTGAGTATCAGGAGCGAGCTGTGATATTACTGCCTGACACCACACTATTATCAACTTACTTTCTCCTGCTAGTTCAGCTAGAAAGGAGTTGCAGTAAAAATATTGAAGCCAGTAGTTAGCAATTACGTACAGTTAGAACATCCAGTTTTATTTCTAACACAGGTTCTGTGCATCTTGAATATAAAAACAGCCAGGATAACCAATCAGTTCAAAGGAATAAAACAGAATATTTTTTATATGCAACATTACACTTGGATCTCATTAGCTAATGCCAGGCTACTAGAGTATTAATGATGCAAATAACAATTGTGTTGAGATTTTTTTTATTACAAATAAATATTCATATAATTCAAGGTTCATTAAAACAGACAGGTTGGGTGCATGAATGCCCTTTGATATATAAATATCTCAAGGTGGTAAAGGCCAATTCCAAGTAACTCATATTTCAAAGGAGACTTTGACCTGAAAGTGTTCACATAAATTGTCCTTCAAAAGGAAATTCAGAATAAATGGGCTGTTTCTCAGGTGTCAATTAACACCTCTGTAGTCTGAACTGTCAGGAAGTCTCAGCAAATTGGTGGGGCAATGCATACTCCTCTACCTTGAGATGGCATCTTCTATACTGGGAAAAATGGATCATGCTAGAACATTTCAGGTTTCAGAGTAACAGCCGTGTTAGTCTGTATCTGCAAAAAGAACAGGAGTGCTTGTGGCACCTTAGAGACTAACACATTTATTTGAGCATAAGCTTTCGTGGGCTACAGATGTGGTCATCTGATAAAGTGGGCTGTAGCCCACGAAAGCTTATGCTCAAATAAATTTGTTAGTCGCTAAGGTGCCACAAGTACTCCTGTTAGAACATTTGTTAACTAACAACATGTTAAACTCCATTTTGCCTTTAGGGTGGACAAGGAATGCTTTGTTAAAAAATGTGTTGTCTGATCACTACCTCCATTGCCACTGGGACATTTACTGCCATTCCATTGGTGGAAGAATCACAACACTGGTGTCTCCAATTCCTTTTAAGCTCCCTCATGTTTGGCTCCTTTCCGAGTGCCACAGAGACTGGACAGCATTAGCAATTGTATCTACTTCAATTAATTATTCACTCTTTCACTGAATCAATTTATTAATTGAATTTGGCGTAACTAACAAATATATCTGTATGCAACTAGTACCTTTTTAGCAAGATTATTTAGCAAACCATTTCAGTTTCTAATTGGTTAACAGAATTCTCGCATTTCAACATCTAACATTAACTACCAAACACTTGGGGACATTCCAGTGAGAAGGAATTGATTTTACTTCTAGCTTTTTTTCTTTAATTTCAGCTAGACTAATATGTCAGAAACTTACATTCCATATGGGGGGAAAGGGAGCTTTATGAGAATGAAGATTAAATAACTAAAAAAAAGTTGTAATAAAACATTTTAAAGGAAATGTCTCCTTGTCATATATTAGGCTTTGCATGTCCCATTATGAATGCCCTATGCTAAAAGGAATGCTAAACTTGCTCAAGGGTTTGTTTCTACTGACTACTCTTCAGGGAATTCTGCACCAAAAAATTAAAAATTCTGTGCACAATATTTTAAAATTCTGCAAATTTTATTTGTCAAAATAACACTCTAGAATAAATGTTGGTAATTTATTTAATAATACCTGTCAGCAAGTATGTCTGTAACAATACAGACAACAAAAGAGATTCATGATTTTTTTTTGACAAATAAATTCTTTACTAAGCATATTAATATAGAACTCTGAGTAATAATTCACTTAAACTACAATACATAAATGCATTTCCTGCACTCCTCACAAGCAGTACAAAAGCTTGGTAGAGTCAGAGGCAACAGAGTAGCTGAGGGAGAGGGAAGTAATTGCTGGGAAGAAGCCTGAGAATGAATCTGGAGTGTTGGGTGTGGGTGGGAGAACTATGGAATAGCAGGATGGATTCTTAGGGAGTTGGGGAGGCTCCCACATGACCCCAGCCCCTCCCATTCAGTCAAGAACATTTGCCCCTGTCCTTATGTGTTCCTGCATCCCCTTCCCGTCTCCATGTGTCCCTGCACCCACAGCCACCCCTGCACCTGTCCCCATGTGGCCCTTCACCCCCTCACCCATTCCCATGTGTTCCTGCATCCCTGCTCAACCACTCCGCCCATCTCCATGTGTCTCTGCACCCCCTTCCCCCATGTGTCCGTGCATCCCTACTCAGACACCCCGTCAGCCTCATGTGACCCAGCTTCTCCTCCCCCATCCCCATGTGGCGTTGCATCCCCACTCCCAGTCAGCCTCTGCCCCAGTCTGTCTCCACCAACTAGCCTTTCTGAACACGAGTCTATGTGATCCCCCAGCAGCCCCATGTGCCTCACTCTATCTGTCCTCCACCATATCCTGGGCCTTCTAACCTGGCCCAGTGGGCAGGGTGCTGTGAGGAAAACAGCCAGCTGCTACTGCTGGTGAGCCAGCAGCTCTGTTTTGGCACCACAGCAGCCTCTGGTGGGAAAAAGTGTAACTGCAGCACCTCTCCAGCAGAATATATTTTTGGGGGAGAAAAGCGAGACACATGAAGTCTGCATGTGCATAGTGGCACAAAATTCCTCCCAGAATAACTGACTGAGCTGGTGCAGTGGCTTCTTCAGCTCCCCTCTGTTGGGTTTATTGTTTACTGTTTCAGTTCACTGCCTATGAAGCACAGCATGGAGCATGACCATAGAAAACCAGCAGGGTCTGTGCAGCATGAAATAGAAGCTATGTGACACATTCTCCCTTCTGTGCATTCTCTCTTCTAATTATCCATGTATACCATCTACCTGGTGGAATTCAGGCAACAGAAAGAGAATCAGAGGAACAGCCATTTTAGGTAGCATACTTTCCCTCCCACGTAGCCTCAAAAATATTACAAAATAGATTAGTTAATGCTGTTAGAGACAGCCTTAACTATCCCTTCCAAACTCTGTGACTTCATCAGAGGAACTTCAAGGTGCAGGTAACTAGATGGTGTCAGCTGGATACAAAACGGCAGCCAGGCCACCTGTTTTGCCATGGCTGGGGCAAACCTATGGAACCTGCAGAAGAAGAATGCCTCTATGCAGCAGTCCAGGTATCCACAGAGTTAGGATTAAGGCCAGGATTTCCTGTGGATACACAGCCAATGGGACAAGAGCAAGCGGCTTCCCCTGTCTGCACTGAATCTCAGCGAGTTCTGCACTGAGGACAATTGCTGCATTGGAAATCTCTCTAAGAGACCCTGCTAAGATACCAAGTGTTCCTCTCCTTTCACATTTTCCTATGGGATCACAGAGATCCAGGTTAGGACTAGGATGAATTGAAAGAGCTATTTGAAGACTGCTGAGAGAAGAATACAAACTGGGACTCACTTAGACTTATGCTCTGGCTTGTGAAGAAACAGCAAAGTCAGTTCCGCTAACACCCCCAGCATGAGCATAAAAAGCATCAAATTAAAATGTAAAAGAAATGACAGCATTACTAGAAAGTGTGATTCTATTCTGAAATGTGACCTTCTTATTCAATAGACGTGTTCCCTGGGGGTATTCAGAATCGCAGCTCCTTAGATTAGTGACTAAAATAAGATGTTACTCCTTTTTACTCCTGTCATGGTATAATTCCCCAATCTGAACCTTAGAGTCCAAAAATGGGGTACCAGCATGAATTCCTCTAAACTTAATTACCAGCTTAGATCTGATAAGCTGCCACCACCCAAAAAATTATAGTGTTTTGGGGCACTTTGGTCCCCCCCAAAACCTTCCCTGGGGACCCCAAGACCCAAATTCCTTGAGTCTTACAACAAAGGGGAATAAATCATTTCCCCCCCTTCTCCTTTCTTCCTCCCAGATCTTTCCTGCCCTGGGTACACTAGGAGATCACCGTGATTCAACTCCTTGCATCACAACAGAGAGAAATCAGGTTTGTTTCCCCCCTTCTCTCTCCTTCTCAGGCTTTCCCTCCCTGGGCTATCCTAGAGAGATAGACAGATTCAAGCTCCGTGAATCTAAAACAAAGGGATTCCTACCCCCCTCCCTTCTCTCTCCCTGTCCCTCACCAATTCCCTGGTAAGTACAGACTCAATTCCCTTGAGCCTCAACAAGGGGAAAAAATTAAACAGGTCTTAAAAAGCAAAACTTTTAATAAAAAGAAAGAAAAAAAGTAAAAGTTGTCTCTGTAATTTAGATGGTAAAAGTTACAGGGTCTTTCAGCTTATAGACACTAGAGAGAAGCCTCCCCCCAGCAAAAATGCAATTTAAAATACTTCCAGCAAAATACACATTTGCAAATACAGAAAACAATCAAAAGACTATAACCACCTTTCCTACTTAATACTCACTATTCTGAATATATAAGAGACTGTAGCAGGGAGATTGGCAAGAAACCTGGTTGCACGTCTAGTCCCTTTCAGGACCCAGAGAGAACAAAGCCAAACCCAAAAAACACAAACAAAGGCTTCCCTCCACCGAGATTTGAAAGTATCTTGTTTCCTGATTGGTCCTCTGGTCAGGTGTTTTTGATTCCCTGTTTGTTAACCCTTTACAGGTAAAAGAGACATTAACCCTTAACTATCTGTTTATGACAACTCCTCTTAACACTGCAGAGTCAACACAGCTAATACTAAACTTGATTCTATGCCTTCTTGTACATCACCATCAACAGAACCAGCTTAGTCCTTAGATGCATCCTTTGCAAACCTACTGAAGACAATGGAGTTGCACAGGTGGTGCTGAAGAAATAAATTAGCCAGAAGAACCTTTATTACTAGTGGTGATGAGTAAAACAAAACCCAGTTTGAATCTTCCATCCTGTAGTGTAATCTATTCCTCAGTAATCCATTTCATGATTACTCCAATTGGGCTGGGATTTAGGCAGACACTGAGTGGGGCAGCACAAGCTGTGTATCTCAGTTGGCAAAGCAGAGAGCAAGGGAGTTACAGAACATATATGTGTCCAATAGCCTTCATAAGTAATCGCCTAGCTGTTTACTACAGCCAAGTCCTGTCTCTCATTGCTACACGTCACTGGTAGAGTTTGTAAGGCTGTCAGTTAGAAATAAACATGGTTTTTCTTGTAAACCAAAGATGTTTAAGCTTGGAGACTTAGAGAGAAAATAATTACAGAACTCCAGCAATGCTATTTGTAATGAGCCACACTTTAAAGAAGAATGACTCTTTAATTTACAGACGTAAAAAACCTGTATGTGAAATCCTGACCCTAATGAAGACAATGTGAGTTTTGCATTGACTTTAAAAGGTTCAAGATTTCACCCTGTTATTTTGGAGCTAAAGGTTGTGAGTTCTATCACTGATATATGTTTAAGAGGGTGTGAGGAATCCATATGTGTTGAAATGATCAGATACTCAGTATTTTCTATTAAAATTCATCAGCTGCCGGATCCAAAGCTGGGTAATGAGACAAGTCCATCATTTTATGAAAAAGAAGGACAGGTATTATTTTTAGCAGGGCTTTAAAAGAAGATGTGTTTAAAATGATAGTGTATAGCATATCAGTGCCATTTGTGCATATCAGTGAATCTGTTATTTCAAATCTATTTTAGAGATACGCACTATGGCTAAAAATGTTAAACAAAAAATTAAAGCTGACCGATTAAAACAATGAATCTACAATTATTTGTGCTGGTAATAAAGCTGTAAAATAGTTATAAAATAAGACTATGGTGTATGAATAGGTAAATATTTTTAAAATAGCTGAAAAAAATAAAATAAGTCTATGTGTGTTTTATAAAAATAAGTATTAAATAAACAATTACTCTCATGCTGTATAAAGTGCCATGTAATCAAACTGACAGATACGTCCTGTAATGCATGAACCTAAGTGTGGATTAGAGACAAAAAGCTCAGCTCCCCTCCAGAAACCTTGACTCCAGCCATGCCTCCCTCCTGAGTGCACCTGTTATCCATGACTCTGTCTTTTTAATATTCACCAATTTTCCATTTCCTCTTTTAAAAAACTGATCATACTCTTAATCTACAAGGCCTGTAGAACTGTAATGACCATATCCCCACTTTGTTCATAACTGGTTTTGCATTATATTGTGTAGTTTTTGCTCATGTCTTCAAAACTGAGGAGGGATAGAGATGAATGCAAAGACATCTTCATCAGGGTTGGAATGCAGGCAGCACCAGCTGTGTTCCTAAATCTGCAGCTAGAGAGCTAGAACAGGGATGTATTTGTTCATCACAGGTCATCTGCCATACAGTGCTATTTATCCTCATGACATTTATACAAATAAAGGAATAAATTACAAGCAGTGTAATAACCAACCTTCCTGCATTTTCTGCGTGCATATGTTCTGCACAACAAAATAATCGCTCAAAGTGAGTAATGATGGGCAAGTCAGAGAAAAAAGTCACTTCAGTAAGAGGAAGATGAGGAAGACTGATTATAATCTTTTCCTCCCATTTTATTCTATGGATCTCCTGTGAATGGTGAGTAGGGATCTCTCTCTTCTTTGACTGCACAATCACAGGAGCCAGCAGACAGAGCATGTACAATGGTGCATGCAAAAGTCACAGCATGCAGGGATTATACCACCAGGAGATATCCATATATTATGTTTGACACTAGGACAAACAATGTTATGTAAAACAATGTAATACATCTTTCCTATTGGTGTACAAATCAAACCTGAATCAGATACTGACTACCTTATGAAGTAAGTTCAAGATGTAGTGTCTAAAACAGTGGTGGACAAATTTGGTTCAGGCAAAACAAAAGTCGAACAATCCTTAACCTTTCTCAATTCCCCAAATCAAATAATATTTTAGGGTCCAATTTGTCTGGTTCCCTGGACAAATATAATCTTACTTCTTCTTTCCCCACAACTTCTTTAGGTCCCTCTATCTTCCCCTCTTACTTTTACTGAAGTATTGACAGACCTAGCCGAATCTGTGCTAGGCCCACTGCTCTTCTACTTGAACTTGTGGAGGAGGGGGCGGATTTATTTATTTATAAATGCCATTTTTCCCCATATCTCTTGAACTAGGCATTTTTCAGAGTTTCAGTGCCACCAGTAAACACTTTGAAAACTAGTTTCAGTAAGATGAAGAGTGTGAAGCACTTAGTCAAAGGCAACGCATTTAAGGATCACAATTCTTCCATAATCTGCTGAAGTATTATGATTTCGTATGGCATTGCATAAGGTGTATCAAATCACGCAGTCTCTAGGGAACCCAGTAATAGCTGTGCACAACAAAGATAGCTGTTCAAAAGAAAGCGATGATAAGAGTTTACATAACCATACTTTCCTAACCAAAAAAAAAAAAAATCCCCCGCAGTGTGTTTTTCTATTACACACACACTTTTACAAAAATAGACCAAATGAACTTGAAAAGTAATTTAGAAGTCACTCTAGTCTACTGTTCAACTATTAAGATTTGTCATGTAATTAAACCTTCCCTAATTACAAAAAGTGCATATTATTTCTTTGTCTACCATGGAAATATTTATGCAATGAGAAAAAAAAATAACAATTTTATAGCTGAGATGTAACCTTCTGAGAAAAATGGCATGTATAATGGCAACAAAGATATCTCCTTAATTAGGCAGAGGAAAAGGCACCACTGAAATGCTTCAGACATTCAAGGTCATCAGCAGAGGTGGCACACCTTCCATTTCAATCCTCATTAGGTACAATAGGGCAAACTAATTCTGCTTTTAGACTTCCCTTAGCAGGAAATCAGAGTGTTGTCTTACTCCACATCTTAATATGGGTGGAATAGAAGACAAGAGCTAACTGTCTTCCATTTAGTATCCTTTCAGTATGCTGTTTTACTTAAATCGCTCCTTCTTCCGCATCTCTAACCATCCCATAGACGGAATAGCCGATTCATTTTCAGTTAAATTACCCACTTCATGGAAGCAGCAGAATAACCTGCTTTAATGATTTTCCTTTCTAAATGTACTACCTCATGTGATGAGCTGAGAGCTTTTGTAACTGGCTATGCAATCTAGGTTTTAATACAGTATGTTTCTGATAGATGTCATCATACACTGTTGAACTACATATATAGTCCGCATTTTCCATAAGGTCACGAGTTCTTAGTCTTTTGCTCTGCTTTCCCATCACATCTGAAGTCCTGCTACTCTTCCCCTCTGTCTTTCCCGCAATGAAATCTTGCTCCTTATTCCTCAGCCCACTTTGAGCATGAGACACGTGTCTTTGGTCTGTCTCCCTTTTCCTATCCTGACATTGCTATTTCCCCCACGCAGGGAGGCTCCTGTCACTTGCTATTGTGATGCAGTTTTCCAGGCTCTTTCTCCTTCTCAGTTTTTATTTAATCTAAATTGGTTCATTCATCTCTTATATAAATGGAAATCTGTTTTTGCAAGCAATTAAGGTTAGCAGTCAGCTTTAAAATGTAGATGCATTTTTGTATTTTTCTCTGTTTTGCACAATGAAAAAATATTCTTTCAGAATGAAAAGAAAAGAGAGTGTAGTTCACAATGTTGTGTGGTGTAGGGGTCCTCCCCTGGAATCTTGGACTGAAATTGGGATTTCAATGATAGTTCCTTTTCTGTTTTCACTTGTGAATCAAATTCTTCTGTTTGAAATATTCCAGCCACATGCTGCCCTTTGGAATCAAGCTGTTTCAAGCTGAAAATTTCAGTTTCCCTTTGCCTAAAGTCAGCAGAACTTCTAACAGAGTCTGCCCTTGCAAATTGAATCTGGCTGTGAGAAGTGCTGGCAAATCAGCACTTCAGAAACCTACAGGGTCATTTGATGGATGCATTGCGTAGAAGTGTGCACAATATGGCCAGCAATAATTGTTCATTTTTTTGTTAATTCAGAGTGGTTTATTGTGGCTTTGATATACCCAATGGACTCCCAAGAATTGTTTTTACTGGAAAGAACATTAACTATATTTAGGCATGGCAGAATTTGATTTTTAATTTTTTTTATAATTATAATAGATATCATCAATGTTTATTTTGAAGCTCTTTTTCCCAGTTTTTGTCCATTTCAATTTTCACAGTTGCAGGAAATTATGGGGAGGTCAGACAATAATGATTTAATGATAGTACACTTTGAGATTCAAAAAGTTCAAGCTTTATAACCATTAACACACAAATGGTCAACATGACATGTGAACAAATGCTCCTTGTGCCCTGGTTCTGGTCTCAGCTCCCTCCTTGACACACACACAAGAGGAAATTCAGTTCCATCCAGTTTGCTTACCTTTAAAAGTCTTGCTCCTCCTGGGGAGATTTGTAGAAGTTCCCCCCGCCGCCCCTCTGCAGGAGCTGGTTAAAGGAAATGGGGAACATCCATCCTGCTTTCTGGCCTCCCTCCCCACCAAGAACAGCCAGGATCCCAGCAGCAAGAGAAGGTGCATCCCAGCTTTGCCTTTTAGTGATCAAAGGAGGAAAGTTCAGCCACTAGGAGAGAGCACTGGGAGCTGGCGGGCGGACAAAGTTTGCAGAAGTTCCCCAGATGGGGAGATCACACAAGATGGCGACAACGTGTTTTAGAGGCCATTTTCAGGAGCTGAGACTAGAGCTAGGAAGAAGGACTCCAGCTCACGAGAAGGGCTCATCAGGGGCGTTAGAGAGAAGGCTCCAGCATTAGCAGAAGAAAGGTCTTGTACTGGGGGGAGTCATGCAGAGGGCATCCTGCATAGCAGGGCTATGGAGAAATGGAGACCATGAGCAGGGGCCCATTATGGGGCACAAGGAGAATCGGAGAACTGTGATGCCTTTTAGGCAGTCACCCATCTCTTCTTAGTGCCACCTCCCAGTCTGTGTGCAGGTCTAACCATTCTGGGGAGTGGGTGAACTCTTGGGCAGCAATGCCATTGTGAGTGGTCCCCTGACTCCTGGTAATCCTGGAGCTAAAGTTGTCTTGGCTGAAAATGATCTGGGTTTGGGGGCAGGAGGACAGGGTGATTGGGTACAAGGAATGTTTCTGCTTCATCAGGCACTGGTTCTGATTCACTCGATTTCAAATGCAGCAGCAGTGGCCGGGATAAGTGGCCACAAAGCCTCTCTCTGGAGCAAGAAGGCAGCCCAAACCCATGAGTAGGGGTGTGTGTGTCAAGGCTGGGGACAGGCATCAGGCTGGGGAGGAGCTGTGCCACCCTTCTGGCAAAGGCAGGAAGGGGAAGAGAGGCCACCCCCTGCAATGAGGATCTCTGAAAAGTGAAAAATAATGCAAATGATGAGCCTCCAAAGGGAGATGAGCCTTTTTTTCCCTGATGATTCAGGCAAATTATTTTGGGGAGGCTTAGCCTCCTCAAGCCTCTTATACATGCCACCCATTATAAAAATAGAGTAATTAAAGAGATGTAGTCAAAGTTGGTCACCTTCATCTCTCATCTATTTTCTTTTTCCTGGTATCTTTTTGCAAACACTGTATCATTCTGTTAATGTGGTGGATTCTCTGCAACCTTACAGGGAGCAGTTCAAGTAAGGGGGTGAAGTGCAGAGCACTGACCCTCTCCCTTTACTGAAAGCAGAAAGAAGGTTCTCCCCTTCACGATTTCTACTGAGCTTGGAAGACATCGACTCCCCTAAAGCTCTACCTTCTCCTACCACCTCTTCACTGACTGATGGAAGTAGGACAAATGAAGAAGACCCCTCAGTGGCAGCAGCAACGGATGTACCTGACTGTGTGGGGGGGAGGGGTATGGGATTCCCAGTCTTCTTGCCACTAGGTGGAGCTGTACAAGCACCTGACAGGAGAAGAAGAATTGGCAAAGCTGGAGGTCACCTATTCTTCTTCTTTCTTCTCCTGTAAGATCTCTCCCCCTGCTGATTCCCCTCCCTGCCAAGTGGGGAAGAGAGGAAAATAGGCAGAGCTTGGTGCTTTCAGCTCATCCTCCAAGAAAAAAGGGAGCTTCTCACACAAGTTTCCCCAGCCCAGCCAAAATAGAGGTGGCTGGGAGCATAAGGATTATCCCATTACATAGTTGCACCCTCTATGAGTGCATACATGCACTCACATATGCGCACGCACCCACCATTTTTGTTTAGCTGGCTATGGACATGATTGAGGATAAGGACTCCTGCCAAATACATTTACTCCTTTGTCCTCAGACCAAGTCCCCCCACAGAAGATGATACCGGGCCACTTTGTTACATGACCTCCAAATTCATGATGGCAAAACACCACCACCAAAACTGATGAGCGCCTCCTTCTATTTTCATCTACTTTACGAATGCCTACAAGTTAACGAATGGGACTGGGAGGGGGGAGAATTTAGGAATGAGTGCAAAATTATATTATGGTTGCTGGGAGTAAGTGAGGGAAATATCTGGCTCTTGTTTAGGACACTGCTTTCAACTGTGTAATGTCCAAGAAGTCCCCATAATAAATCAGTAAGCGTTTTTTTTTTTTCGAATGAAAAATGTAATAATTGGGGCTTTTAAATCAGAGCTCTGCCAGCTCCTGGGTACTATAGCAGCAGCATGCAATATGAAAGCATTGTTCTATTTACAATCTCTCTCTCTCTCTCAGTTTAGGTTTCAATAGACGATGGTAAAATCCTTATCTGAGGATGTTTTTATGACAAACCAACCAAGACAAAATGTCTTGGGTTTTTTGTTTAACAAAAAAATATCAGGCTGAGGTCCTAAAATGAGTCTTGTGGTCTTGTCTTATCCAGAGTGGATGCCTAAATTGTGGTTTACAGATGCTGACAATTTGGTGTGATTGGCCATCACTGTTCAAGATAGAGTGCTCTGTACTGAATAGGAGGTGCTGTTGTGAAAGTCATAATTATTTGAATCAGCAGAGTTTTATGGAGGAGTTTACACAGTCTGCCCTTATGATTTTTTTAATTTATAATATATGCAAATGGCAAAAGGGTCCATATCCATAGGCTCTAGGAACCTTGACATTACATCACAAAATTGCAGCAGTACAATGCAACATAGTCCAACACCAGCAGTGGCTCTAGTCAGTCCTAGCAGAACACTCACATTTACTCCACAAAATGTTTGTGTAGCATAAACCACGAGAGAAGCGTTTCGAGCCTAATAACGAGGTGTTAGCAAAACATGGATGTTAATACAATCTGTGAGCCATAAAAAAAAAAAGGATTTGCCCAAGAAAGAATATAATCAGAGAGAACCTTCAAAACAAATACCAGTTACTGGATGTATTGTATGATGCTTAATCTCCCTGTGATATATACCCAAGTACAACAATGTTTCCAGCAAAGAAGCTGAAGGAGGAAATGTGTGAGAAGTAAAAACAAAAAGAAGCAGCAGCACCACCTGGTGTTTTTTCTAAACCATAGACACAGTTACTTAGTAATTAACCTATTTGAAGCATCACGATCATGACCTAAAAAATACAGGCAACGTCTGGTTCAGTAAAACCTAAACAACCTTCTTTGAGCAACACCTACTCCCTTAGTAGTCAGTTCTGTACAACCAATAGCTAGTTTAACACCATCAACACCATACCATATCATCAAGATATTATGGGTTTCAATACAGCGATTTTTGAAATAATGGCATTAGGGATAAAAATGTCAAAAAATGCATAGAAGCCTAAGTCCCATTTCTAAAGGGCCAGATTTTCAAAAGTATTTAGGTGCCTGAACATGCAAACAGGCACCTAGTGGGGTTTCAGAAGCATCTAGGCAGGTTAGGAGCCTATTTCCCATTGATTTCAATGGAAGGTAGATGCATAATCTCATAGGTGCTTTTGAAAATTGCAAAAGGGTCCTGCCTGCATCTTTAGGTACCTAAATACCTTTGAAAATTAGTCCTTAGGTTCCTAACTCACTTTTGAAAATGAGAATTGGGCACTTTTGAATATTTTCCCGTAGGCCTCATTTTAATTCAGGAACAACATTTTTATTGCATCATAAAGTAAGGATATGTTCAGTTAAAGGTACCACAGTTGATGAATACTCTCATTTAACACTCCCATACCCTTCTGCCACATAGAGAAATAAATATAAAATGCAATAAATAAAACCGTATTGATAAATATATTACATTTGTATCAGAGAGACAACCATTGATGTTTATAAAGAATAGATGTTCCCCCAGATTTTAAAATAGCTGGATTCCTTCCTAACTCAGGGAGAGAGAAAGGCATGAGATAGCTAGCCAATGTTCAATTCAGTTATCCCTTGTCACATTTTCAGCAAATAATAATGTGCATATATAGGATGGGCAAATGCTTCTGGCACAAATACACATATTCACAAGCAAATATGCTCATTCACACATCATTACACTCATTCACAAATGAATGCCCAAGCCAGCACTGTAGGAACACAGACACAAATGCAAGTTGGAGTTAGCAAATATGTTCATAAATAAATGTTTCCACAATTTATCCAGCTGTAATTGTGTCACAGATAGCTGGCAGTTGGTCTTGTGAGAATCAACTAAAAAGCTTCAGAACCTGTGCCTTTAAAATCATTCAACCTTGGAATCCTATGATTTGAAATGATTTGTAAATTAGTTTGCTGTATTAAGCTTTAAGTACTGTCAACAAGAATATATGTGAAAAAAAAAACGTTTCAGAGAAAGGAAAAAATGGGAGAAAATTCAATAAATGTGTTAGGCACTAAACATTTGGAAATGTATATGGCTAGATTAATAATGAACTTCAAAGTTGTTTTGTAGAACTTACTGTGGGATAGGGGTGTGAGCAGAAGACTGTGTACTTTCGGATGACACCATTTAACTTAAATGGGGGGAGCCAGGACACAAATACTGTGGATGGTGATGCTGCAGCTGCTTTAACTCCAGCAGGAGGACCTGGAACTGAAAGAGCAACATATATAGTTATCAAAGTGGACGAACGCAATCGAAAAAGGTTGACCTGTACAGTACAGCATATCTAACAAGAAAACAGCTCAGAGGTCTTAATGTACTCAAGAGATGGATAGAAAGGGGAAGAAATCCTACCAAGAGTCGATTGCATCCAGTGAAGTATTTGTTATAATTAATATTTTATATATCATTCCCCCTGCCCGCAAATTATTGAATCTTTGCAGAGACTACATATGTGAAATTATGTACTCTACATATTTATAATATAAATGTGCATGTATTTACACACATCTATATGCACACAATTATTTATTTACAGTAGATCACAAACTAAGCATCACAAACTATGTGAAAAAACTAATTAAGGCTGCACAGTTAAAACAGTCAAGTCAGGAAATGCCATATTTAATTTTCCATGTACAACATTAACCCTGCCTCCCTGTGTATTTGCATTATGAGAAAGAATTGAATTATATGCACTCATATTTCTTAAGCATACAATATATTGTATATTTTTTCTACAACTTCAGATATATAGGCATAGCCTCTTCCTATTTTGTACAATCTGTGTATGTGAGAACATCCACAAAATATTAAACTTATATGAAAAGTACGCAATAAACTGTACTTATTACAACATGTTATAAGGTCTATTTAGTGTGAGAGTTGGTTGGATTTTTTTTTTTGACAGAATAGTTTTCCACTGAAAAATGCAAGTCAGTAAAATATCTAAATGTTTTGTGGAAATGAGTCCATTTCAACAAAATTTTCTATGGGAAAAATTCAGAATATTTCATATTGATAATGTCAAAACATTTTGTTTAGATAGCGTTGAACATTTTCATTATCATTATCATTTCAATTTAGAATACATTAAATATTATTTTAATTATAGATACTCCTGTAACATAAAAATTAATACAAGATTTTCAACACTATCAAAAAGAAATGTTTTGATAGTATCAAAACAAACCATTTTGATGGTTCCAAATACACTTTTTTCTGAATTTTTGAATGGGGAATTTCAGCTTATTGTTCTGATTCTGTAGTTCTTTTTAATGTAATTTCCTGTGGAATGAAAATTTCAGTTGCTGATCTCATAGACTCATAGACTCATAGGTCAGAAGGGACCAATCTGATCATCTAGTCTGACCTCCTGCACAAGGCAGGCCACAGAACCCCACCCATCCAATTTTATAACAACCCCTATCCCAGGACCGATTTATTGAAATCCTCAAAATTGGTTTGAAGACCTCAAGTTGCAGAGAAACCACCAGCAAGCGACCCGTGCCCCACGCTGCAGGGGAAGGCGAAAAACCTCCAGGGCCCCTGCCAATCCGCCCTGGAGGAAAATTCCTTCCCGACCCCAAATATGGCAATCAGCTAAACCCTGAGCATGTGGGCAAGAGTCACCAGCCAGCACCCAAGAAGGAATTCTCTGCAGTAACTCAGTTCCCATTCCATCCAACATCTCCCCGCAGACCATTGAGCAGACCTATCTGGTGGTAATCCAAGATCAATTGCCCAAATTAACAATCCTATCATAACATCCCCTCCATATACTTATCAAGCTTTGTCTTAAAGCCAGGAAAGTCTTTTGCCCCCACTACTTCTCTCGGAAGGCTGTTCCAGAACTTCACTCCCCTAATGGTTAGAAACCTTCGTCTAATTTCAAGTCTAAACTTCCTAATATCCAGTTTATACCCATTAGTCCTCGTGCCTACATTAGTACTAAACTTAAATAATTCCTCTCCCTCCCTAACGTTAACTCCCCTGATATATTTATATAGAGCAAGCATATCCCCCCGCAGCCTTCTTTTGGCTAGGCTAAACAAGCCAAGCTCTTTGAGTCTCCTTTCATAAGGCAGTTTTTCCATTCCTCGGATCATCCTTGTAGCCCGTCTCTGAACCTGTTCCAGTTTGAATTCATCCTTCTTGAACATGGGACACCAGAACTGCACACAGTATTCCAGATGGGGTCTCACCAACGCCTTGTATAACGGTACTAACACCTCCTTATCCTTGCAGGAAATACCCCGCCTGATGCATCCCAAAATCGCATTTGAGAATCATAAAAAAAATTGCTACTAAATACATACCATCTTAGGGCCTGGTTCTGCAAGCTGATCTGCATAGACCAGAGGTGAGCAAACTACGGCGGCCTGTGGAACCCTCCTGCCCAGCCCCTGAGCTCCTGGCCTGGGAGGCTAGCCCCCAGCCCCTCCCCTGCTGTTCCCCCTACCCGCAACCTCAGCTCACTGCACAGCCGGCGCAATGTTCTGGGCAGTGGGGCTGTGAGATCTTGCCAGCAGCACAAATGCAGATCCGCAGCCTGACCCGGTGCTCTGCGCGGTGGATGGCTGGCTCCAGCCAGGCGGAACGGTTGTCTGTCCTGGTGCTCTGGATGGTGCAGCTGTAGCACTGCCAACCACAGGTGCTCCAGTCAGCACAGTAAGGGGTGGGGAACAGGGGTGGTGGATAGAGGGCAGGGGAGTTTGGGGTGGTAGTCAGGGGGTGGGGATGTGGATAGGGGTTGGGACAGTCAGAGGGTGGGAACAGAGGGTTGAATGGGAGCAGGGGTCCTGGTGGGACAGTCAGGAAGGCGAGGGGGGTTGGATGGGGTGGCAGGGGGCAGTCAAGCCGGGGCAGGGATTCCGGGGGTGGTCAGGGAGAAGGGATAGTTGGATGGGACAGAGGTCCCCGCGGGGTGGGGGAGGGGACAGTCAGGAATGAGAGGAGGGGTTGGATGGGGCAGTGGGGGGCAGTCAGGGTGGAGGGTCCAGGGGCGGTCATGGGACAGGGAGGGGTAGATGGGGCAGAGGTCCCGAGGGGGCCATCAGGGGACCGAGAATGGGGGGGTTGGATGGGGCAGGAGTTCTGGGGAGGTGTCAGGGGGCAAGAAGCAATGGGGGTCAGATAGGGGGCAGGGGCCGGGCCACGCCTGGCTGTTTGGGGAGGCACAGCATCCCCTAACCTGCCGTCTGTACAATTTTGGAAACCCGATGTGGCCCTCAGGCCAAAAAGTTTGCCCACCCTTGGCATAGATAGAACTTTATCCCTGTCTAGATCCTCACTGAAATTAATAGGCACCACATAGGTGGTAAGGTCTGCTCGCAAGCAGAAGCTAGTGAGATTGGGGCCTATGTTTGCAGCTAAAATTAGTTTCATAGTTAAATGCCTCAGCCTTTGAAATGCATGTAAGGAAAACTTCAGTTTCTACATGTGCATAGATAAATCAGCTTTGTTATACACTGCCACTCAGCTGCATCTAATCTTTTTCTAAACAATGTAAGAAAGCTGATTGGTAAGTACCACTAACTACAATTTTGCCTAAGATGCAGCCATTCAAAATACTATGGAAGCTTCCTGTAATCCCACATTTTGTATTTATACCGTATTGAGAATGTTACTAAGGGTCCAAATGAGGAGCTCATCATTATATTCACATCAAAACCCCCCACCCTCCCACCAATCCTTGTTCTGAAAGGCTAATTCATTTAGCAGAGTCTATCCAATCCACAATAAATATTGATGTTTGACAGCATTCGGCTCAATATTTATAACCAGCTCATTAGAAATGCTATTTGTTACTGCTGCTGAAGAATGAAACCTGGCTCTCCTGGGAAATTACTTAGCCCAGTGGGAGATTCCTTTATCTTTAGTAATGTCTCCTGAAAAATCACTGCAACTAGATAAGTGAGTTTAAAATAATTTATTGCCAAATTAGTGTTTGATCCATGGGGAGAGGTTCTGACGGGAGTGGCTCTTATCTGTCAACTGCTGAAGGATTAATTCAAAATTGATCTAGAGTTTTCCAGACACATGAAAAGCTTTAATTTTCACTGGATTCCTATATGTTCTCCTATAAGGTGTAGATATTGACAAATTTAATTGCTAATAATTTTTCATTTTAGATATTCATTCGGAAAACCCTGAAGGATATTGCTGTGACATGTAAATCCAAGTTTGTTTTTAACTGAACGATGCAATTCAATAATCTTCTCTCTCTAGATATATATACAAACATACATACACACATATCCGGCTTCTGCATTCAGGAAAACTACATGAGGCTGTGAAAGTGTTCTATGCTGGAACACAGAGTGGGTTTATATAATAAAATAACTGGGATGCTTATTAAATGTGATCCCTGAATATTCTGAAGAACCTATGTTTGGTGGTGATATGTGCTGCTGACTTTATTATTGAGAGACATGCTCACAGTCCTACAATGGTGGCCACAGTCACCCATTGCCACTCTTTTCTATGGAACTAAAAGTACAGTTGGGCAGGAAATATTAGCGTTTTTCCTTCTAGAGTTTTTCAGATTTTGAATGTTTTTCTGTCCCAAAACAGAATGAAAAATTGAAATCACAAAAAATGTTGAGAGTTGATAATCTAGAAAAAATACAGACAAAAATACAATCAAAACATTTCATTTTGAAAATGTCAGAACAGGACTTTGACAATTTCAATTCTTTTTTTTTTTTTCAAAAATGTGTAGGCAGAGAGATTGAAACTAACCCCTTCTTATTAAAAGTTTAGATCTCAAGTAACTGATATTTTCCCATGAAAACGTATTTTGTTGGAAAATTCCTGACTGACTGTACCTAATAGCTTCTGGTTATGATAGGACAGATAATCCCACGTTTCTCAAAATTGGCTAATGGCTGTAGCAATTTTAAGAGGATGAATTCAAAGGTGATCTTTTGGTTACAGCCTGAGATTTCCATCATTCTCACAAGCTTTTTGCGTCCTCTAATGCCTTACAATGACAAGCTAGACATGGCATGTACTATGGACTGTTTTTCAGTGACTGCCAGGGGTGAGCCAGAATAAAGGTGAGCTGGGAGGAAAGAAAGATTCAACACCAAAACACTGAACCCCACTTAAAGCTGTCCTTGTGGTCAGACATTAGACCCCAAGCTCAATCCCTGGACAATAGGAGCTTAAAAACAGCATAGAGATAGCATGTTTCCTGCCATGTAGGAAAGGGAGCACTTTGTGTTGTCCCTGTGGCTGCGTGAAAATGTGTTGAAAAGTTGAAAATTATACTGAGAGGACTAAGATTTAGGGAATAGAATTTACTGATGGCAGAGCGTGGGGATCCAGAGTGGCTCCAGGAGCTCTCTCACAGCAGGTGTGTAGCTGACTATTTTTCTTCACAGTACCAGACTCCCGGGAGGCAAAAGTGCCATGAATGGTACATTTGAAGGCTCTATCACCCCTGTGAGAGCAAAGCATTGCTCTGTACAAAGGATTTTGTCTCTGCAGTATACAGAGCCAAGCCACTAACAATTATGTCTGGCACCCAACTTTTTTGGGTGGAAAAAAAGGGCACTGCTGCCTAAACTTGTATTTCCTCTAGACAAGATGAGCAGAATGTTTTAAAACAAAAAAGAGAGCATTTGAAAAGCAAGACAGAAAGACACATGTATCCTTCTGGATCATCTGAGTCCCAAAAGCTGCATATGGCAGCTATGCAATAATACAAAATCAGGCATAGAATATTAAGGCTGCCACAATGCCAAATTGGGCAGTATGTACCCACATCTAAGTATCCCTTTTTAAGAGAGTCTTGAATGAGTTAATAGCCCAGATTCTCAGCTTGTGCAAATTGGTGTCATTCCATTGAAATCAATGGAGCTATGCTGATTTATACTAGCAGAGGATCTGGCTCAATGGGTCTATCTAATAAAGAATAGAGATTCATTGTTTTAATTAAGGTTTTAGAATGTAACATTTCCAATAAAGAAATATGAAGGAAATAATTCAATCCCCATGCCATCAAATATAGCTTGTGAAAATGCAGTTTAAACCCAAGGAGAGAGAGAATTAGAAAATCTATTTTAATTTTTAATGATCAGTAAAATAAATCCATGGGTGAAGAAAATACTTGGCTTATGAGTGGCTCCATTGAGAGTGAAAAGGGTAGGGTAAAATGCAATGAATTCTTAAAATAGGAAGTTTCTGTTCCACTTCTCATGGTGCCACAAGGATCTCTGAGAGGAACAGTTATTTTTTTCTGAAGGCTCCTGGGGAGAAAAGCTATACAAAAACATTAATGATGCCACCATAAAAGGAAGCCTCATTTCATGTTCTCAGCTGGAACCTCTCTCATTTCCTAAGCTCAATAGCAGCAATGTCTGACCTCTGGTGTCTAAAATCAGTATTGATTATTATAAGAAATCCAAATCCAAACTCATTTTCTCTAGCCTGATTTCCTTATCACTTGGGTTACTGTTTACATTTGCTACTTGGGAAGAAAATATTTTGTCAATTTCAGGGCTGCTAAAGATATTCTAGATTTATGGACATGTATATCAGAGCTGGGAACCCATATTTAAGCGATGAATGGCCACAATGTGCCTTTATCAATAATAATGGGACATACCAGGCCATTGATTTAAGGAAAACTTCCTACTGATGTAAAAACAAAAAAATCCTGACATGATATAACCCAATAATGATAATAATAAAGAACTAGGAGGCTTGATGGTAAGGTAAAGACACTCAAGAATAAGTTTATTACTGAAGATTGGGATACTCTGTCCTCAATTTAAGTAGAGATGAGCGATCACAAGTGGAAGATATGACCTCTCCAGATCTGAACTCTCCCAAAGATGTCATATTTACCACCAGAGTTTGTAGAAAGAGCAGTCAGCAGCATCATTCAGATGCTAACTTCCTCAAAGTTCAGGGGTGTTTGGCTCCAAGGCTTCAATTTAGACCATTTCTAGTTTTAACTCTCTCACTGTCCTAGCAAATACATGAACCAGAATTAAAATAACTGCAGTGAAGCTGGTGCAAGATATGAAATAGTGACATTACCTATATACACATCTACATATGTTAAATGAGATTCCCTGTTGAAGAATTAAACAATAGGGCCATTGAGCTGACTCTTGCAATATCTGAAAAAGTTGGGCTTACTGATTTAGGGACAGATACTGCTTAATGCCTCTGTGGTTTTTCAGGGAGGAGGAGGGTTAAAGGACTCCCCCTTTTGAACCAGATACAATCACTGCCTCTGTGCTTTTCAGAATGTGGAGACTGCTCACTCTATGCATCCCGGGGAGCAAGGCACCCAAAAGGAGACAGGGAGAAGAAAGAGACATGACCCTGCCCCTCCATCATAAGACTGGCCAGTACACATCTGTTAGTATGCTCTACTCTCCCTGAAGGAACATAGCAGCAGGTGCTCTTCCTCTGTGGTCTGAGAGGAATTCTGCCTCCCTGAGACAGAATTCTTCCTGAGCTCCCCTGGAGCAGTATGCCCCACTCTTGACATGGGGGCTGATCCCTCAGTGCTAGGTCACTAGAATGGAATATTTACTCAAGCATTGCCACATTGGCTCTCCTGTCACCTCAAATGCAAAAGTCCTTTGAGAACATATTACAGTATTTTACAATTTTAAAATTATTTTTAGACATTTCTTGAAGCGAGAGACACATCTATAGCAACTTCAAGCCCATGGCATTTTGGAGAGCCACAACAAGAAGGTTGGTGGTGATTGGATGTCTAACATGGTGAATGTCAGTGAAATAAGGTAGGGTCAGAGGCTAAAATAGGGAAAGAATAAGTTAAAAATTACTTAGACAAGTTAGATGTCTTCAAGGCACCAGGGCCTGATGAAATACATCCTTGAATACTCAAGGAGCTGACTGAGGAGATATCCGAACCATTGCCAATTATCTTTGAAAAGTCATGGAAGATGGGAGAGATTCCAGAAGATTGGAAAAGGGCAAATATCGTGCCAATCTATAAAAAGGGAAATAAGGACAACCGGGGGAATTACAGACCAGTCATCTTAATTTCTGTACCGGGAAGGATAATGGAGCAAATAATTAAGCAATCAATTTGCAAACATCTAGAAAATAATAAGGTGATAAGTAACAGTCAGCATGGATTTGTCAAGAACAAAAGGTGTCAAACCAAATTGACAGCTTTCTTTGAGAGGGTAACAAGCCTTGTGGATGGGGGGGGTGGGGGGAGTGGTAGACATGGTATATCTTGACTTGAGTAAAGCTTTTGATACTGCCTCACATGACCTTCTCATTAACAAACTAGGGAAATACAAACTAGAGAGCTACTATAAGGTGGGTGCAAAACTGAGTGGAAAACTGTTGCCAGAGAGTAGTTATCAGTGGTTCACAGTCATGCTGAAAGGGCATAGCGAGTGGAGACCCACAGGGATCAGTTCTGGGTCTGGTTCTGTTCAATATCTTCATCAATGATTAGATATTGGCATAGAGAGTACACTTATAAAGTTCATAGATGATACCAAGCTGGGAGGGGTTGCAAGTGCTTTGGAGGATAGGATTAAAATTCAAAATGATCTGGACAAACTGGAGAAATGGTCTGGAGTAAATAGGATGGAATTCAATAACGACAAATGCAAAGTACCGCACTTAGGGAGGAACAATCAGTTGCACACACACAAAATGGGAAATGAATGCCTAGGAAGGAGTACTTCGGAAAGGGGTCTGGGGGTCATAGCAGACCACAAGCTAAACATGAGCCAACAGTGTAACACTGTTGCAAAAAAAAAAAAAAAAGAACGTCATTCTGGGATGTATTAGCAGGAGTGTTGTAAGCAAGACACAGGAAGCAATTCTTCTGCTCTAATCCACACTGATTAGGCCTCAACTGGAGTATTGTGTCCAGTTCTGGGCACCACATTTCAGGAAAGATGTGGACAAATTAGAAAAAGTCCAGAGAAGAGCAACAAAAATGATTAAAGGTCTAGAAAACATGACCTATGAAGGAAGATTGAAAAAATGGAGTTTGTTTAGTCTGGAGAGGAGAAGACTGAGAGGGGACATGATAACAGTTTTCAAGTACATAAAAGGTTGTTACAAGGAGGAGGGAGAAAAATTGTTTTTCTTAACCTCTGAGGAGAGGACAAGAAGCAATGGGTTAAAATTGCAGCAAGGGAGGTTTAGGTTGGACATTAGGAAAAACTTCCTAACTGTCAGGGTGGTTAAGCACTGGAATAAATTGCCTAGGGAGGTTGTGGAATCTCCATCATTGCAGATTTGTAAGAGCAGGTTAGACAGACACCTGTCAGGAATGGTTGAGACAGGGGTGAAAGTAACTTACAGGACTTACCGGTACTGCCGGAATCCTGAGGGGTAGGTCTCATCTGGAAGAGGCGTGGCCTCTCAAGATTTAAAGGCCCTGGGGAACCAGCTGTGGCTGGGAGACCCAGAGCCTCTAAATCAACCAGGGTCTCCCAGCTGCAGAGGTGGCTGGGAGTCCCCCAGGGCTCAGGGGCAAATTAAAGGATCCAGGGCTCTGGCCGCCAGGGGGGACCCTGAGCTTTACGGGGCTGTGGCAGGGATTTAAAGGGCCCTGCCGCTGAGGGAAGCCCGGAGCCCTTTAAATCCTGGCCCCAGACTGGCCACCAGAGCCGTGGCCAGGATTCAAAGGGCTCTGGGCTGCCCGCAGCCGTGGGGAGCTTTGAGCCCTTTAAATCCCAGCCCAGGCCTGGCTGCCGGAGCCACGTCCAGGATTCAAAGGGCTCTGGGCTGCCCGCAGCCACGGGGAGCTCTGAGCCCTTTAAATCCTGGCCCCAGCCCGACTGCAAGAGCCACGGCTGGGATTTAAAGGGCTCTGGGCTGCCCGCAGCTGCGGGCAGCCCAGAGCCCTTTCAATCCCTGCTATAAAAGTTGGTACAGTGCAGCATGGCGTACTGGCTCTTGCCGGTATGCCGTACCGGACCGTACCAGCTTACTTTCACCTCTGGGTCTAGATAATACTTAGTCCTGCCATGAGCGCTGGGGACTGGACTAAATGACCTCTCGAGGTCCCTTCCAGTCCTATGATTCTATGATTCTACGTGGTCTGAAAGCCCAAACCTATAGTCTTACAGAATGATTTGAAAGGATTTCACTGTCTTTTGGGGTGTGGCTAAGACATACAAAGTGGGAAGCAGCATCTCAAGGAAGTTTCAGACAGAGTAATTGCTGCTGATGAACTAAAGGAGTTTCCTGTGTTGTAGCTGTGTTGATCCTAGAATATCAGAGAGACAAGGAGGATGAAGTAATGTCTCTCATGAAAACAAGTTAGTCCAATAAAAGATAAGCTCTTGAAAAATAAAAGGTAAAAGATATTCCCTCACCCACCTTGTCTCTCTAAAGGAGTTAAAACATATCTGTTTCTACTGAGCTCTGGAAGTAGAACTACATTTATGAATCATAAGACGTGCTCCTTCTTTTGCAGTTAATCCATCTTTGTTCAAAGTAATAAAAGGAACTATGTAAATATTGAAAATAAAAACAAATCTGGGAACAAAGAGCCTGAGTAAAGCTGAGTGAATGATGGAAAGAAATACACATTAAGGGCATGTCTCATAGGGTCGCTCTGCCTGGAGTGCCCTCTAGCAGCAGGCTGTAACGGAACAGGCACAACTGCCTCAGTTTACCTTCTCAGGCAGCCCAAAACCTCCATAACAGTCTCTTCCCTAACAATGTCTCTCCTTGGGACCAGTTTATTACAAAAACATAGTTTAAACAGCACATAACAACAGTCCCCAAACAGTCCATTTATCACCCAAGTGCAGATAGTCCCTCAAAGCCCCAAGACATCTAGTTCCTCAACACCTCACATATCAAACTCCAGTGTCTGCCATCACTCCTGGGCTCTTCTTCAGATCACTTCCATCCTTTAACCAAGTCAGCTACCCTAGACCGTCCAGCTGGGATATAATCCACTCTTCCCAGAAGGAACACCCTTCCCCCAGCCACTCTGATGGAGGGCACCACTGCTCCTTCTGTTCAGTTAACTTTTCATATCCCACATAAGCCAGCAAATAGGCCTTTCCATTGCTCACCTGGCTCCAGCTCTCCACCACAGAGATATCAGCAGATAAACCCTACACTGCTCCCTTACCTTCAGCCCGTAGCTTTGGCTCTCTGACTTAGAAGTCAGTGGGTAACACCCTCTCTTGTTCTCTGGCCTCCAGCCCTAGCTCACTGGTTTACGAAGACCAGCCTGCAAATCCAACTTGCTGCTCTCCTGCTTTCAGCCTTCCCCCGAAATGCCCTCTTAAGGCTCACTTAGGAGGCAGCCAATGTGTCACAGGTACATAGCCTCTTCCTTCTTAAAAGACTAGTGTCATCCTGCAATAGCCTGATCCTCATTTGCTGTGAGGCCCCTTGACACCACTCCATCAGTGTAAAGTGACATTAAAATGGGGGTAAATTTCAGAACCAAGACCTTAATATTTGGTTTGATTAACTCAATGGAATTCTTCAATGAATGAAAGTCAGTAGGAGTGGGACACTCACTCCCTTACGCACTTCTGTAAATCCCCTTCCCATATGAATTTTACTAATATTTATGCATTATCTATAAATTGGATGAATAATAAAGAAAAAACCCATTGACTACTTTATTTGAAAAAATATCACAAATGTCACCGAAGAAATTATTGAACTAATACTATTCATTAGCTCTGTGTCTCACATTCCTATCTCTGCCAAAACATCCTTGACCTTTGGAGAACAGATTTTCAAGGGTATTAAGGTGCTCAAAGATGCAGCTAGGTGCCTAGTGGGATTTTCAAAAGTGCCTAATTAGGTTAGGCTCCTACCTTCTATTGATTTAGAAAGTCTATCTCAAGGATAATTCAAAAACAGGAACATGTCAAAGTTGTTAAATAAACTATTGTTACATTTTTAAAAAATACAAACACACTTAAAATTAATGACATTCTTAGATGCTTTCCTGAACTGGGGCATCAATCCTTAACTTGGCCATAAAAGAAATGAATAAATGGAAATGCCCAATTTTTTTTACACTGTGCACACAGCACTGAACATGTACTCACAACTCAAGACCTATGTATGCAAATCCCAGTTTGAGCATGCACGCTGGGTGTTGTTCACACACATTGCTTTGAAAATCTGGGCCAAAACAAGCAGTGTCATGTGGCAAGCTGGCTATGGAGAAGTTCATAGTTCTTACCATCCTCTTTAGTGCGGGTGAAAATTTGTTCACTCCTGACTCCATCTCCAGCTCGTGTGAATGCCAACACCTGGATGCTGTAGTTGGTATATTTTTCCAGGCCATCAAGCTCTAGTGAGGGCTGTGTAGTAGTGACATTTTTAATCTCTCCCAGCTCTAGGAAACAAAAAGTGAACCAAGTTATTGGCAATGCTATTCTTCTTTTAATATGTCTATATTTGTATGAAAATAAAAGGGAATTTTCTGATTAAAGACTATGTACTCATAGGGGAAGGGATAGCTCAGTGGTTTGAGCATTAGCCTGCTAAACCCAAGGTTGTGAGCTCAACCCTTGAAGGGGCCACTTAGGGATATGGGGCAAAATCAGTACTTGGTCCTGCTTGTGAGGGCAGGGGGCTGGACTCAATGACCCTTCAACATCCCATCCAGTTCTAGGAGATACATTTATCTCCATTAATTTAAATGAAAGAGAAAGAATATTTTGTGATTATTAAAGAGATACCTTAAATGTTCACCCTGATCATTATTATACAATAGATCAGATGGAAAAAATGACATTTGAAATTTGTATGTCAGTTCCTTTTCACATGATTAACAGCAAACTTGTTTTTAACTTTTTAATTTATTTAGCCTTTTTTAAAATTGAAATTAAGCAAAAATATCAAAACCACTGTCAAAATGGTTATTGAAATTTTGGACTTACTGAGAAACCGCTTTTCAGTAAATAAAATATTTCTATAATGGTACTTACAATACTTACAATTTAAAAATTAATAATAATGATAGAATATTTTCCCCTCAAAATAAAAACATTAGAAAAAGTCAACAATTTCTACAACAGTTTTCATGTCTGAAAAAAGGCCATTTTTTGTAAAGTTAAACAAACCGCTTTTTGTTTGAAAAAATTTGCCCAGCTCTACTTTAAAGTGCACTATGGTCAGAAGCATTAGTTAACGATAAATTTAAATGTGGTAAAACCAAATTCACTCGCACGGAGAGATGGGGTTCATCACATAAACCTTAACATATTAAGCTGGAAAACATGATTCATGTGCAAAAATACTTTAAAAGAACAACTAGAACAGAAAATATATCTAACAAGATAAGGAGATTCAAAGTTAAAATTTCAGATCCAATAGCTGCGTTTTGCGGGGTATAGTAGGCTATACTGTTTTGTAGCTTTCCAGCAGTATAAGGCCTAATCCAAAGCCTACTGAAGTCAATGAAAAAATATTACTTTGTCTTGAATCAGGACTGCACATTTTCTCATCTTTATTTTTCATTCACCAAAGAGTAGTCACTGTCGCTCAAAAGATTTCTGACTTGAGCATTATCACCAGTAATAGTGAGCCTCTGTGTTACATTCTGCCCTCATTTACACCTGTGCAACCTCATGTCTGAACACGTTTAACTAGTATAGGATAGAATTTGGCAAGACAACTGGAATTTAATTATGGTACATAAGAACCAGCCATACCAGGTCAGACTAAAGGTCCATCTAGCCTAGTATCCTGTATACCAACAGCAGCCATGCCAGGTGTCCCAGAGGGAGTGAACCTAACAGGCAATGATTGAGTGATCTCTCTCCTGCCATCCATCTCCATCCTCTGGCAAACAGAGACTACAGACACTGCTCCTTACCCATCCTGGCTAATAGCCATTAATGGACTTAACCACCATGAATTTATACAGTAATATGTGGAGATATACCTATGTCATTGGTCCTTCACCAGCAGGACCAAGTACTGATTTTGCTCCAGATCCCTAAGTAGCCACCTTAAGGAATGAACTCATAACCTGGGGTTTAGCAGGCCAATGCTCAAACCACTGAGCTATCTCTCCCCCTGGTAACTAACCTATTGATGGATACACACACCAGAATATAATCCAGCTCATTCTGCCAGAGCTGAGACAGCTCTGCACTGCTAGCCAGAGTTAAAAAAAAAGAGTTAAAATGTATTGTTCACTAAAGTCCACAAAAAGGAAACAAATATTGAGGTGATATTATGATAAGATGCCGAATGTGGTAAATGCATGCACACTTGATCATCTCCCATAGGATCTATGTTAACTTTCCAAACATCTGAGCAGTTCAAATACATGTTGGGGGGGAGAAAATAAAAAGCTGCCCCAAACCTGTTTCCTTCCTTCACCCTAATTGTGGAGGCAAAAGCACATTGTCAGCATATAACTAAAAAAAAATAAATACTGGGAGCAGATCTATCGAGGAGGATGGTGTTATGTTTACAGTGTCATTATTTAGTGTACACACACACTTTACTATGTAATTTTTGTTTCAAATCACATGGAGATGAAAAGTGCTACTGTCAGATAAACTGCAACTTGTTTATTTACCAAAATGGTTGAAATACTTCAAGCCATTTACTAATGACAAAACAGAAATCCCCTGCATTGTGGGCCTCAAAAGCCAATCACTGAAGACAAGTCCATAATACAAAATGATTTCAGAGGTAATTCTGTTGACTTTAAGAAAAAGAAATGCCAGGTAGGTTTCTTTTCCCACCTCTGAAAACAAGAAACCTTTGAGTATTTAAAAATATATATTTTTAGAAACAGTTGTGGCATTTAAACAAGGATTCCTGTGTTTAATTTTGTTCTTCCTGGATGAATAATCAGATAGCAGGTATTTTGATAATGCTGCTAAAACTAGCACAGTAATCTTTAAAGGAAAGGCAATAGCTTCATCTCTGAGGAGGTAAAGAGGAACTGATGATACTCCCACACTTGCCAAAATTCTCTTTTGAACATGTGTGTGTTCATAAATAGTTTTGTAACAATCTGTCAACTACTCAAAGCTCTGTGCAAAATAATTCAGACAGAGATGTATGATGTTCTGTGTAAAATGATGATGAAAGAAAATGTAAAGTTTTCCAATATGCTTTTCATACTGGAGGACAAAATGATATTAACCACTATGAATTTCCTGTTATCCTGTCATTGCTATTGGCACATACCTGATGGATTGGTTAAAGCTGCTTACCTCCATCCAAGAGATTTGCCCAATAAATAACTCTGAATCCCTGGAGAATCCCATTCAGGGCTTCTTTGGCAAGTGTAGACCAGGAAATGGAGATAGTTTCTGGTGATGTAGCAGTGGCTTGGACATTCCCTGGAGGGCAACTGGGTACTGGAATGAGACATTCACCAATTTTAGCTCTAGCTAACTTCTGTGCACAAGTAAAACTGTACTCTTAAGAGATTACAGTCACCAATGTGAAACTGAATGTTTAAAATGCACATATATATTTTCTTCACAATTCACTGGAGACACGAATTTAATAACAATCATACCCACTTCTTGGAAGAGTCCCTTTCTACTACAATTTCAATTTTCATTACTTAAGCAAAATCCATTATATTAAGCTGAGTTTCCACTTTGCTACCGATGGAACTGCTTGGTTACTGCCATGTTTGTTTTTGAAAATACAGTTCACTCCCCAGAAATGTCTTTGGACCCTCACTGACTTGCTCTTCATTAGGATTTGCCCTTGCTAATAAAAGGAAAAGAAATTCTAGAGCTGACTGAAATATACAGAAAAATTGATTTTTTGAATATCTTTGAGATTTTTTCTCAATCAAAATTTACAGTTTTTTGAAAAAAATTCACAAAAATTTAGAACATTTTCAAATTTTCAATCAGCTTTAACAAATTTATATTTAATAATTTCTGTTTCAAATGCAATACTTGTTAATCTATCATTCTGCTTTCTTGATTTACCTTATCCCCAATTCCCATAATGACCTCACAGTGATATTACAAAAATGTTGCCAAGAAAGAACTCATATGTGCCAGATATAGCAGAAAAACTTTACACCTGTTGCAGTGGAAAAATATGCATGTTTAAGTGAATTGTCTTCCAGCATGCTGTACTCTGTCTAGTTCTAACAGGATTTGCAGTAAATGTAAAACACCAGTGTTCTCTGAAGCATATGCCTCAAAATCCATAACACTCAAGAATGTACAAATGTGTTACTCTGTTCAACATACATAAGGTCAGATTCTTGGTGGGTGTAAACTGGCATTGACTTGAGTGGATTTATGCCAATTTAAACTGCAGAAAATCTGGCTTTTGATATCTTCCTTGGTTGCTTGTTTTAGAATTTACTTTTATACTGTTTTAAAGTATTAAACTCCTCTCTATAGCATATGGAATAACTCTTTTTTTCCACTAGAGGACTCTCTATCATTATTTGAGAAGTGCTCTTCTGTGTAGTTTAGAAAAGTAATTCTGAATTGCTTTTCTCAGTGGACAGCCTGAAATATACAGAACATGCCAGTGACTTTGCTTTTATTGGTTTGGACATTCTTGGAAAAACTCATGTCTCATTTTAGGCTGGAAAATTATGTTACTGCATAAGCAGAGCTCTGGGTTTCACAGCAGACTTATCTGAAAAAAATAGTTACTTCAGTTTTAGTATTTTTACTTTAGGAGATATCAAACAACACTATGATCCTATGTTGAGAGCATGAAATTGGCAAATGAGTCAATATCAAAACAAGGGTGTTTCTAAAGAAGGCTATGTTCTCAATCAAGTTCTCTCACAACTGCACGTTATTAAATCAGAACAGTCATATTTCTTAAACTGAACTATATTGCATAGCTAGCAATTTGAAATTTGTACACAACATGCAGGCTGATTTGTTCCCTCCCACCTGTCTATAATATTACTATTGTTTCCCAGTGTAACCATTCTCTTATCTACTATATAATGAACACTAATCAGGCAGTAGATACAATTAGGTCAACATATCCATCAGTGAGAATAAAAGGCCTGATAAAGAAATCATAAAATGTGTGCAATGGTATATATGATATTTGCTTGCCTAGGACCTACCATCCTCTAGGGTAGTGGTGATGATTTCCTGAGAAGAAGGTCCTATTCCAGCCCGGTTACATGCCTGTACTACCATGCCATACTGGGTGAATTTTTTCAGGTTATCCAGGGTATAAACTTCACTATCTCCAGTGGTGTCAATACTGATGATGTTGAACTGGAAATTGCCCCCTGCACTGTACTCCCGGTAGCCTATCTGGTATCCACGAATAATTCCATTTTGCAAGTGCTTCTTTGGAGCCTGAACGAGATAGGAAATATTATATGTTAAGAATATATGTGGAAATGCAAATAAATTCTGTTCCTCAAGCACCTTGAACTGCACAGAAAGTCAACATTTTCTTTAAATGAACACCACTCTATTTTTAGGTCATAAATTGAGGGAGTCACTGTTCATAAGGCAACAACACTTTCCTATGTTAAACAAATTTCGGGCCAAGTTGTTTATTTTCCAGGATATAATCACCAATGAGTTAAAAAGAATTCCAGACTATTTTACTAAAATAGCTAATGGTGAAATATTTTTGAAGCCTAATTTAGATTTGGAAGTTTTGTCTGGATAAATCAAGACGTTGAGGCAGCCACATCTGTTGCGGGTGCATAGATGACCTCTGAAGGCAGTAGTGAATCAGAATGTAGGAATTTCTACACTGAATGGCTATTGAAACAAGTGTTTGGTATTCAGTGTTAAAAAACGTGCCCAGGAAATGTATTGTACACTATAGTTCTGAGTCACCATACAAGATTCCTGCACTTTGACTGACAGATCTTTCCATTTCAGTAGACTGTAGCATTAAATATAGTAGAAAATAAAATAAGCATTGTTAACATGGTGAGAAAGTCTATTAGGAACAGAAATGTTTGTTATGTTTCCACTTACATAGATGCTGAAATTTGTTCAACTACTTTTTATTTAATTTTGTAAAAATGTTCCCATATAATGCTTTGGGTGCATATAAAATTATTGTAAAATTTACAACTACCACTTAGGGTCCATGTACAAAAACTAATACACACACACACACACACACACACACACACACACACACACACACACACACACACACACACACACACACACACATCCCAGCAGACTACCCAAACAAGCTCTTCCACTACCATCAGCACGCCATACTGAAGTCTATAATCAGATTTCCTAGAGTAATAGGATTTTATTTTCAGATGCCTTGTTTATTTTCCACTGCATTTGGTTTCCAAAAAAAGGAGACAAAGCTTCAGGCAGGAATCTTTTCTTAGGACAAGAATATACTTCAATTCCCCAGTAACAACAGATTTTCTAAGAGAGTGGTTGCCTCCTCTTTTACTGTTTCAATGTGGACCTTTAGCTAATAAGAAGTAGTAAAGACAAATATACATAGCCTAATCACTAAGCCCTCACACATCAAATCCTCACTGATTTCAGCAGAAGTATGCAAAAGAGATGCAGAATCAGGGCTAGTTCATGCATGAGACCTCAGGTGGGAGTAGAACCATGCTTTCTGATATATAATAGACCAGTTATTTTTCTTGGTTTCCTGAATAACTCTGTTCTGTTGGGTGGCAGAAGACATTTCTTTAAAAAGTCACATCTTATAAAAAATGCATTAGCTGACAGTGTGGCATCATAGTCTCAATACTTCTATGGTTTTTTGCTCTTTAAATGACTGTAAAACTTCATATTTTACCATGGGGGAGGATGGGGGGGAAGCTGGTTGGAATTTAAAAAATCTGGATTTCTTCATGGGAATGCAGAACATTTGTCCCAGTTAAGTAGGAAATATCACAATTATATTTTAGTGGTTAAGAAAGTAAAAGGCAAATAGTTGTCTTGATGGAAGCACTCCACACTCCATTTCATAACCATTGCATAAAATGTGCACCCATCTTTGTGAATGGACAGTGTAGTTTTGTTGAGTAGAAAAAAAATCCAAAAACAAAACTATAAACAAAAACAAAAAATCCACCAGAGCATAGACAGCAGAAGTATTAGAATACTCAGTTAACTGGTCATTCATTCACTTTCTTGCTTATATGTCCTTTTCTTATAATTTGTTGAAATTGAAAATTTGTTGAAAATTTTCTGTCAAAACTGGTTTTAGATGGAAAACTAATTTTTTTGTGAAAACAGTCTCAATGGAAAATTTTGATTTTTTTGTTGTTGTTAAAAAGCTGAATGTCTGAAAACCAAAATGTTAAAATAGGGTGCAGATGTGGCAGTAGAGGCAGGGGCTTAGATGCTGTGAGTATGATCCTGTTTGAAATGCTGGGCATGCACATGGGGTGGCTAGTCTTGCCTGCTGCTCCTGCCACCACAGCTACAGTCTATTTTCAGTGTGCTAGCTTGATTAGCGCTAGCTTGGGTCTGTCTCCTCAAGCTAGAATTTACACTTGCAGGTCGAAGTGCAGACATACCCGATTAGCCATTCTGGAACGAGTGTCTCTTTATGACCAGAAACTGTACCCTGTACTTCAGAAAGTTTTGCTGAACCCAATATATTGTTGCACCAAGTTTCAGCTGGGACAAATCAGTATTTTCTGACCAAAATTAAAAAAAAAATGTTGTGGAAAAATTCCTGACCAGCTTGTGCATAAATATGGATTTTGGAGCATTACTCTACGTGAGCAGGTTTGAAAATGTTAGCTGTAATGTTTTCCTGCTGTACTTTTTATATAGCACGAACCAGGGGTCACCCAATAAAATTACTTGGCAGCAGACATAAGGAAGTGCTTCTCACAACATACAGTCAACCTGTGGAAATCGTTGCCTGGGGATGATATGAAGGGCAAATGTATAGTTCGGTTCCAAAAAGAACTAGATAAGTTAATGGAGGACAGATCCATCAATGGGTATTAGCCAAGATGATCAGGGACACAACCCTATGCTCTGAGTATCCATAGCCTCTGACTGCCAGAAGCTGAGACTGGACAACAAGGGATGGATCGCTCCACAATTGCCCTGTTCTGTTCGTTCCCTCTGCAGCATCTGGCATTAGCCACTGTCAGAAGACAGGATACTGGGCTAGATGGACCATTGGTCTGACACAGTGTGGCCATTCTTATGTTCTTATCTTAGCTTATGCAAAGCAATAAGGATGTAGTCTGTTTGAATCCAAGAGGTTGTGTACATGTCACTTGTATAGCAAAGTGATGATTCCACCCCTAAATGGGGCGATAGAGACTAAGGCCCAGAGTTTCCCTGTCAGAAAAGAAGTCTCTCAGTAAGGATCATGATGGGTGAACAGTAGTCCTAAAGGAAGGGCACAGGCATAGCAGTAGCCTGAGCTTAACCAGTGAGGGAGATTCTTGGTCAAAAAAGAAAAAGAAAAAGAAAAAGAAAGAAGTAGTCATCTTTTTTCAAACACCATGGTGAAACCTAGCATTGTTTAGATGAGCCAACAGATCATCTGTGGACACTTTATATTCTAGAACAGGGGTTGGCAACCTATGGCACATGTGCCAAAGACAGCACGCGAGCTGATTTTCAGTGGCACTCACATTGCCCGGGTCCTAGAAACCAGTCCAGGGGGCTTTGCATTTTAGTTTAATTTTAAATGAAGCTTCTTAAACATTTTAAAACCCTTATTTACTTTACATACAACAATAGTTTAATTGTATATTATAGACTTATAGAGAGAGACCTTCTAAACACGTTAAAATGTATTACTGGCACGCAAAAACTTAAATTAGAGTGAATAAATGAAGACTCGGCACAGCTCTTCTGAAAGGTTGCCGACCCCTGTTCTAGAACAACTCTAAATACCACTGAAACAAAGTGACTGGTTTCCTGCCAGACACCTGGGGAACTGAGAGCAAGGGAGACTGATGCAACTGTAACCAAAATACAACTTCTTAACGCTCCATACTGAACCGAAAATAATTTTAATTAAGTGAATATCATGCCTCTTATGGTGCCTCTCTAGAGCAGAAGAGTGAAGGTTGTGGTTCATGGTCTGTGATGTATGATAGCTGCAGTAGAGCTAAGGTATGTGTTTATGGATAGAAGAATAGAGGGTCTGTATTGATATGTGGCTTAAATGACCATTTACTTGCTTTTGTGGTTTATGTCAGGTAGGTTGAGTGTGTAGCAACTTTAACTGTTGCACTATTATTATTAATATTTTTATTTATTTGTATATGAGTTATAATAAATTATCTTACTGCTACATTATAATGTATGTCATTTGTTCTTTCAGTATAATGTGCTCTTGCATGTTCATTTTATTATAAAGTGTACAGTGCCATCACTTGAAAAGTGTTGTAGTTTCACAGAGCAAATTAGGCTTGGCCATGATTCTGAATGACCTCTGTACAAGAAAGGGACCAAGAAAAGCTCCAGTTGCACTCATGTAGATGCAATTACTTTCCTGACAGCACACACAGACTAAGTAGTTAAATGTCTAAATGGATACAATTGCAGGCACAGCTAATTGTGCCCACATTTAATTACGAGTGCAAAAGTGTACCTATGATGATGGAGGCAATTTTTGAAAATTTAGGCCAGGAAGTTTCATTTCAGCTGTAAATATTTGCATTGATGTGAGTTCATAATACTAAAGAGGAGATTTTCAAAAGACATCAATGGGCAATGAGGTGCATAACTCCCACAGAACGTCAATGGTGCCTAACTCCCATTTGTGCTTTTGGAAATCTCCTCCAAAATCAGCCTTTAAGTATTTCTTCATATAAGGCCAGAGTCAGTATACAGCATACATTATTTCAGAAGATGACTGTGTGCTCTCCTGCTAATGGTAAAATATATTGAAGTATGGCACTTCATGTATCCTCTTTAGCTTTCTCTACTGGCATGTTATGGAGCTTCATTTTGCCTGCTATATGATGCTATTCTTTATAGCCACAAACCGTTGCTACCTGTGAAAACCACAGCAACAAAAAGTATAACTGTATGACATGAAGGTGATGCAAACATTATCACTGTATATCTGACAGCTAAAAAAGGACTAGCAAAGAATTTTTTCCTGATTGAACAAGTCAAGGCAAAATCACTTCCTTACACATCGCAGGAATTTTAAATAGGATGCAATTTGCTGCATTTTATAATTTTATCATCTCCTCTCCCAATCTGAATAATTATATTTTGCTATTAGATTTATATACTAAATGCAATGCTTTGCAGATGACACATGCACTACAAAGAACAACGCATACCTCAGCAGCAACGGAGAATCATCCCCAAAAACCAAGACCACCGAGGAAAAACTGAGTTTTGTGCAAAGCACCTTTAATATTATTTGTACTTTTATGTCACCCTCATGTTTGTGGGGTGAAGAAGAATAAATTTAGGATTGATGATAGGGAAACCTGTATTTGCACTTCAGTGAACAGCCCCTGGAGACAGTTTTTTCAATATATCTATTTTTAACTACTACTAACCTACTCCAGAATCCCTAGCATGTGAGGTTTGTCTGCATTAGCTGGACAATTCATTAGATATAGTCTGTCTGTCTGCACAGACGCTTCCTTTATATGCAGGATAATCTTGTTCCATCATAACTGTCTGAAATGAGAGCATGCTGGTATGATAAATTGCCAGTATTCTACAATTATTACCACGACACTCCAAAAGTTCTGTTACAAGGCAAAGTTCACATCCCATTACATAAGTTACAGTAACCATGTAGAATTTCTACACACGTTTATGGCCATTATGCTGTAACTTTATTTTAACAGTTTACCCTGAATATGGTATGGAAATTGCCACTCTTATTAAGATTATACATAGTGACTATGCATCTTTATTCTACTCATCAGGATGTACAGTTTGGTATAATGTCTTTATAAACCTACTGTTTTCACTGTCAATCAACATATGTAAAAACTTTTCAGTTATCAGGACACTGAATAAAACCAAACCAAGTCACAAGCATTAGAGTACGTAAGTTACAATAGAGATTTTTTCAAAATTATATTGGAAAAATAGATAATCTGATAATTTTGACTAAACTATGTATGAACACATGGACTCTACTTTTGATCAAATTGAGACATAGCACTGAAGAGGGTCTCCATGCTTCTATTCAAAACAAAATACTTCTGATCCACAGTTATTATAATATTCACCCTAACAACAGTTCTCTGAACATACATAAATACTGCTACAGTCTCTGTTTCCTGCTATGGTTACTTACTTTCCAAGTGACCCGAATGCTTTGTGAAGATACAGGCTCAAGCTGAACTTCCTGAGGTGGGCCATCAGGAGCTGGTGAGAGAGACAGAAATGGAGACACATCCATCATAAGGCAGGTTCTTATAATGTGGCAGAAATAAACAAAATATAGTGTTGATGCCAACACTGTGACATAGAACAGAGGCTCTGGGTTGGTATGAAACCATTTAACAGCATATGAAGCATTGAAGGTATCGCTTTACTCAAACAAAACCGAAAGGCTAAGGAGTCTCCACTAGCTGGTTGCATGGCATTTGTGACAATTAAATGTTTTTATTTCAAGATTTAGCAAGTTTGCAAATAAAACAGGAATGAGTCGCATGTGACTTTCCTTCAAAAGCCTTGTTTAGTGACATGCTCATGATGCTTTTCTTTCCCTTTGAAATCTTCTCTACTGATGTGCTGAATGTGCTTTAAGCTGCTGTGAATGTGCTCGCACTGAAAAGACAGCAGCACCCATTCAGAATCAGGGAACACAACAACTCTTCAACCAGCTTTGATCATTTCAACATGTAGCTTCTGATTAAGCTCGTTCTGTTAACTAAAGACTGAGCAAGTTCAGTACAAAATTATTATTTTATAAAGTAAAAACTGCACAAATAGTTTTTCTGTGTCTACATATATCAGTGTGGAAGCCATATAAAGAATATCCTGCCTGATTACATGAACCCGGGATAGTTTCTGCTGGCTCAGTCAGAGGGAGCCTCTCTTATTATTTATATACTGCCAACAGTATGTGTGGTGCTTCACAAACAAGTTGGAAGACAAAGTTCTGGTCCTAAGAAACTTCTATCTAAATTAGATGGTTACAATGCAATGAACGGTGATTGGAGGCAGTTAGTGTTGCAGTGGGGATTTGTAAAAGAAAGGTAAAACCAAGCCGTTTTAATGGAAGGATGTGAAGAAAGAGACGGAGATACAGGGCCGGCTCTAGCCATTTCGCCACCCCAAGCACGGCGGCACACCACGGGGAGTGCTCTGCCGCTCGCCGGTCCCGCGGCTCTGGTGGACCTCCCGCAGGCGTGCCAGCGGACCCTCCGCAGGCACGCCTGCGGGAGGGCCACCAGAGCAGCCTGCAGCCCTCCCGGCAACTGGCAGAGTGTCCCCCGCGGCATGCTGCCCCAAGCATGTGCTTGGCGTGCTGGGGCCTAGAGCCGGCCCTGCGGAGATATCTCAGAGCTCTAGTAGAAGATTTCTATATATATGAGGTGGCATGAATAAAAAATAAGAAATCACAAATTTAATAATATGAGAAAGGGAGCAAAAGAGACCAGGTTGTGAGAGGGAGAGCAGGAGGAAATGGATGTTGCAATGAAAGCAGTCTGAGGGGTAAACAGCAGCAAATGACTGCAGTGAAAGGAGTCCATTGGGCTTACATGGGTGAAATTCATGCCTGTACAGAGACCTAGCACAAGGCTTATGCTCCACTGAAGTCATGTACCAGTCCTATTTTGTGGGATTTTGTTGCCTTGTGCAGTGGGTGGAAGGTGAAGTGGAACCATTGCCTATAGCTCATGTGGGACCTTAGTTTGAGGGCATGTCTACACTGCAATCAGACACTTGTGGCTGGCCCATGCCAGCTAACTCAGGTTCGTGGGGCTCAGGCTAAGGGGCTGTTTAACTGTGGTGTAGATGTTTGAGCTGGGCTGGAGCCTGGGCTCTAGGACCCTCCCACCACGCAGAGTGCTAGAGCCTATGATCCAGACTGAGCTGAATGCTTACACAGCAATTAAACAGTCCCTTAGCCTGAGCCCCATGAGTCTAAGTCAGCTGGAATGGGTCAACCGCAGGTTTTAGTTGCTGTGTAGATGTACCCTAAGTTTCCTATGCAGTAACACACAGTAATGAAAACAGGGTAAGCACAACAGCAAGAGTGGGGTCTGTGCTAGTTCTTTAAGTCAACTCTAGACTCTGACCACCAGTTTACAGACACTAATGTCATCACTCCAGATATATTATTTTGTAGTAGATATGTGCAAAAAAATTTGGCTTATGAAACGAGCTGGTAAAATCCTGGCTTTTCTTAGGCATCACAGTATGGCAACCATAAATCTCCTTTATGCCCACAGTTTATTTCATTCCTCCATGTGCAGAAACATATTCTTTGTCTCTGATGTGGAAGTTATTACTGTGACATGTTTACATAGGCTAAACCTTTGCTTGTCTGGTATGAAGAATTCAGACTCACCACAGGAAGCTCGTGCAAGTAGGAAGGAAATCAGAGAGAAACACTGTAGCAAACATTAGCTAGTGATTGTGCCTTATTTTTTGTAAAGATTCTGGATTGCTTTGCTATGCTTGGGATAACACATCCTGGACCCAGTTCTGCTCTCACACTGGTTTCATACTAGTACTCCTGATTTACATCAATGTAAGTGAGAGCAGACTCAGGACCTTGCCTGGGGGACTGTGAAGGAGATAGTTGCAGCTGAATGGGTTGTGATAAAGAATGTGGTGAGTCCATGACAGAGTGAATGGTTGTACACTGGGTCACTGGGGAGCCGGATGGGGGATGAGATAGGTGTGAGGGCAAGAATAGGGAGACGGGTCCTGTGTCTTGGCAGCGGGTTAGATTAGCTGACCCTGGTGGTCTCTTCTCACCCTATGGTTCTATGATTCTAATGGTCATGACAGATGGTGTTATGGGCTGTGGGGTGCAGTAGATGGTATAGTGGAGTTAGAGGTGAGGGGCACTGTGACAGAGAGTGTAGAGGAAGGTGAATGGTGGAGGCAGACTATGGGTGAGTTTGTGATGGAGAAGCCATGACAGAGGATATGGTGGGAGGGAGCAAGCTGTGACAGAGGGTATAGCGGAGCGTGTTTGTCTGAGGGCATTGGGATAGGGGAGAGGATGGTGACACAGGGCATAGAGAGGAGAGGGGGAGTGTACTGTGACAAAGTGTGTGATAAGGAGGCTGTGACAGAGGTTGTGGTGGAGTGAAATTAATGTCTGCCAATTTCACTGTACACATTCACCACAACTTACATGATTATGAAGAGTTGCTAGGAATCGAATTACTACCCTGAAGGCAATGAGGTGAATTTCCAGTATGGTTTCCAGGAATTAATTAGGTGATTTTTTGCAAACACTCCATCCAAAATGTGCAAGGTTATGTTAACCTCTTAGGGCAGGGGTGGGCAACCTGTGTCCTGTGGGCCACACAAGGCCCGTCAGGGTAATCCGCTGGCGGGCTGTTAGACAGTTTGTTTGCATTGACCTTCTGCAGGCACAGCCGCCCACAGCTCCTAGTGGCTACGATTTGCCATTCCTGGCCAATGGGAGGTGCGGGAAGCGATACAGGCCACAGGGTTGTGCTGGCCCCCGCTTCCTGCAAGTCCAGTTGGTCAGGAACAGTGAACCATGGCCACTGGCAGCTGTGGGCGGCCGTGCCTGTGGATGGTCAATTGTCTTACGGCCCAGCAGCAAATTACCCTGACAGGTCGCAGGGGTCCATCACTGCCTTAGGGTATGTCTACAGTGGAATGAAAAACCGGCAGCTGGGCCATGCCAACTGACTTTGGCTTGCAGTGCTCAGGCTGTGGAGCTGTTTCATTGCAGTGTAGACTTCCAGATTTAGGCTGAAGCCTGAGCTCTAGGACCCAGTGAGATGGGAGGGTCCCAGGCAGCCCAAGCCTGGAACGTCTACATCACAATTAAGCAGTCCCACAGTCCAAGCCCCGTGAGCCATGGATTTTTAATTGCACTATGTCTGCACTGCAGCTGAGAGCGAACCTCCCAGCCCAGGCAGACAGACTCACGCCTGTGGGGCACAAGCTAGCATGTTAAACTAGCAGTATGGACATTGCAGCTTGGGTAGCTGTTCAGGCTCTGAAGCCAGTCCAACCAGGGGCAGCTCCAGGCACCAGTGCAGCAAGCACATGCCTGGGGTGGCAAGCTGCAGGGGGCGGCGTGCCGGTCGCTGTGAGGGCGGCATTCAGACAGCCTTCGGCAGCAAGCTTGTGGGAGGTCTGCCGGTCCTGCAGCTTCGACGGCAATTCGGCGGCGGGTACACCAAAGGCGCGGGACCAGCAGATTATCCGCAGAACTGCCGCCGAATCTGAGTGACCAGCGGACCTCCCACAGAAATGCCGCTGAAGGCCGCCTGACTGTGGTACTTGGGGTGGAAAAAACATAAAGCCGCCCCTGAGTCCAGCACCTCTGGTTCTGAGCTTGAGTAGCTAGCCCACATCTCTGCCAGAACCAGAATATCCACACCGCTATTTTAGCATGCCAACTTGAGCCATGCTAGTGGAAGTCTGTCTACCTGGGTTGTTCCTAACTGCAGTGTAGTGATAGCCTTATACACAAACACTAAACCCACTGAGCCTTTGATAACTATTCGCATGTGGGAGCCAACTTTCCTGCAACCTTCCTTGCTCTAACATGCCTTACATTTCTCTAGGGCCTCCCATCTAAGCATCTCTAAAAGATTTACAGACATGATAGATTTAAGCCTAACAACATCACTGTGAGGCAGGTAAATGTTTTATACCCATTGTACAGATGATGAGACTGAGGCACAGAGAAGATAAATGAGCATCTTAAGGTCACTCAGAGTCTGTGACAAAGCCAGAAAGAGAACCCCGATATCTCAGCTTGCACTGTTAAACTTTAACAATACACAGAAACAAAGAAAAACAAGCCTTCTGCTTTCCTGTCAAACACTGAAGGAAATGAGCTCTCCCAGTCTATTTTTCAAAGCAATAGCTATTAAAGGTTAGGTGGTAAAGCTCCAATAGCCCTGAAATCAGCTCCAGATTAGTGGAAGGACAGAGAATATTGCTTGACTCTCCTCCTGCTGAAGGCATCCTTTTCAGTTTACTTTCTAATAAATAATGCTGGCAGCCTGGAGTCACACTAGTGTAGGATATGTAATCTGCACCTTTGCAGTAAAGGGGTTTGGATTTTTAAATTTTTAATGTTGTTTTTCTCAGGCCTTCATTTTGATCTCTTCCCTTAGGTGTCTCCGTCCTGCTCAGCACCCTGTTCTAATTTAACCCTCCTGATGTAAGAGCAGCAAACAGTAAACAATGACAAATGACTGCACTTATGCATACTGTGCGACTGATCAAACCAAAACCAAGACAACAAATGCTGTTGCCTTGCCTAGACCTGACCTTCCCTCTGCTGATTGCTCCTTGAATAAATCAATGACTTCTGACTGCGGTTCCACATAACTGACCTTTCACTCTGACTGGACAGCTCCCTAATGAGAGCAGTGAAAGGCCCAGTAATCCTGAAACTAGGTCTGGAGACACTGGATAAAATGTGACATCCAGGTTTCAGCCTAATGGGGAAGCTAGTTTTTAATGGGAGGTCAGTTGCTGATGCTGTCATATTAATTATCAGACAAAAGAAAGTCAGTAAGTAAGGAACACTCCAAGTTTATTAACAGCACATACTACTAACTTATGTGAGTATATGAGAAACAATTTCTTTAGGAGATTTTGGGAAGGGGAGAGTGGGAGGTGGAGGTATTCCGGATGGGTAACCTCTTTCTCTAAAGATTTCATATTTCACCTTGCAAACAGGAAAAACATTTTTGCATTCAACATGTAGTTTAAAAGCAAACAAATTACTCGTCCTTTCCTTGATGTATAGTAAAGAAATCTGCCCCACCACTAAGAATCATATAAAATTAAAACCCATAATGCAGAGTTCTGTTCATTCTCTCTTCCTTTTCTAACACAGACATTATTTGTGGGTGCAATATATGTGCTGAAAAAGGGCATTAAGGGGAAAAAATGAATGCAGCTCATGTTGTCTCCTGTTTGCTTCCATTTGTACAGTAAGCCCTTGTGCTCTTATTCTTTGTTACAAATCCTTGAGAACTGAGAATCTGATCTCATGGCAAGGGGTAAATTTTCACTGCAGTGATTTGGTCTTCTATTAATATTAATAAGATTTGCACAGCCAAATTCTCATATGTGGGCTGAAAACCATGCCACTGAGTGTCTAGAACCCAGATCATCATGTAGCTTTAGAATGCGGTGGGCCTTTATCTGCCATAATCTGCCCCCAACCACTTACATTGTTATTTTACCTCTCAACTGTACGGCCAGAAGGGACCATGGTGATCATAGGCTGACCTCCTGTCAAACACAAGGTCCTATGTCTTCCCGAAAATAACTCCTAGCATATATCATTTTTTGGGGGGAAAAAAACCCAGGCAGGGAGGTATTAGCATGTTAGCATAGAAAAAAATATGTGTGATGCAGGTATGCTTTTCAAACAAGAAATGGCAGATTCTAGTATGGCCTAGAGTTTTCAAAGGAACATAAGGAATATAGGAATTTCAGTGGTGTTTGTATGTTGAATTTTCTTAGGCTCCTTTGGGAATCCCAGCTGTGATGTCTATTCATTTAATTGCAATATGTAACTTTGATGGGAGATATTTGCAGATATTCAGCATTATGACGTATAATTCAAGGAAGAAAACGATAGGGCATTGGCCTCAGAAAGAGGGAGGCATCAGAGGAAAGGAAAGCAATAAAGGATAACTTCTTTCACTTCAGCAAGTAAGGTACATAGAGACTTGAATGCAAAGAAGCCACTGCATACTGCAATGACAGGCTCAAAAGGGGCTATCCCGGGCATTAAGGGGAAGGTGTTGGCAGGGTACTCTTGCCAGAACAGAGAGACAGCGGCGCTGGTATGACTGTTCTGTGAAAAGTCAGTCACTTGTCCTCCTAGCTGGAGAGGAAGTGCTGCAAATGGCCAATGCCATCTGTGGTGGAGGACTGCATGAAAATTAAATTCAAGGAAACAATATTAATAAATTAATGCAAACTAACTTTAATTGACATTAAAGGGGTGGAGAATAGCTCAATAACAACATTATTCATGTAGATCAACATTTTCAATCTTGGGAATCTTAAGTTAGACACCTAAATCCATATTTGGGTCCTCAAATAGGGATTTAAATGCATAGCTTCTAGTCCCCAAGGTTGAAAATTTGGGGCGTAATGTCTTCTTTGACCACTAGATGCCACTGAACAGTTTTAATGACAGGTCTGCACAATGACGTTTCTGAAGTCATGCTTTCTTGGAATATTTTAGCATCCTCTGTGAGATAGTTGTAGTGTAGTTGGCATTTCAAACAGAAATTTCTAGTAAGGAAGAAAATTTGAGCTCAGCTAAGATTTAGAGCAGCGGTTCTCAAAGGGGGGGCTGCAACCCTCTAGCGGTCCATGAGACCTTTCAGGGGTCTGCAGGGCCCCCCGGCTGAAACCCACTGCACCGAGCCCTGGCACAACCCTCCTCCTCCCAATCCACCCCCCAAAAAAACAAAGCCAGCAGCTATGCAGCGTGGAGCTGAAGCCGGCAGCGACGTGGGGCAGATGCTGGGAGCCCTGGTGCCCCTGGTCTGAAGCTGGGAGTGGCATGGGACTGAAGCCAGAAGCCCCTCCCCCCCACTGAAGCCGGGAGCCGTGGTGGAGCCCTGGTGCCCCCACCCCCATCTGAAGCCAGCAGCACTGTGGGGCTGAAGCCAGGAGCCCCAGTGCTGCACTCACCAGGGGGCTGAAGTTGGGAGCAGCACAGGGATGAAGCCCTCCCTGCAGGAAGAAGCCCTGAGCCTGTGGGCAGAATTGGGGAGGCACAAGGGTGTTGCTACCCCAAAATGCAGTGCCTTACACAGAGTGGGGCCATCCTGGGGGCCAGGGGCATCTCTAGGTATTTTGCCACCCCAAGCACAGCAGGCAGGCTGCCTTCGGCGGCTTACCTGCGGAAGGTCTGCGGTCCCATGGATTTGATGGCACACCTGCGGGAGGTCCACCGAAGCCGTGGGACCAGCGGACCCTCCACAGACATGCCGCCAAAGGCAACCTGCCTGCCGCCCTCGCGGCGACTGGCAGAGCACCCCCTGTGGCTTGCCGCCCCAGGCATGTGCTTGGCGTGCTGGTGCCTGGAGCCGCCCCTGCTGGGGGTAGCCCTAGCTACCCCTCTCCCTGCACCCTGAGTGGTTTTCAAACTTCTTGAATTGAATCCCCGCTTTGAGTTATATTTTTTGGTTGCATCCCTCGTGGGTGGCCTGCTGAGGTGAGTCAGGGAGTGGAGGTGGCAGTCCCTCCCTGGATCGCATTGTGTGGAGCTGGCCCTTGCCTACCACTAAATATAAGTCAAACTACGCCTACACCCAAGGCCCCCTCTCCCTGCTCCCCTCCCCCCTAGCCTGGAGCCCTGAGTCCCCCCTTGCCCTCGCTGGGCCCAGGAGTTTTTATAGCATGTTGAGGGGGGCCTCAGAGAGAAAAAGGTTGAGAACTCCTGATTTAAACAATACAAAGCCAGAATGTACCTGCTTCATCCGTAGTGATAGTGAGCTCATTGCTTGCTTCGCTCTTGCCAATGCGGTTTTTGGCATACATGCGGATGTTGTAGGTGGAGGAAGGGTGGAGGTCAATGATAGTGGCCTGGTTCAGCTGAGGAGAGACGTCTTTGGTTCGCTGAACAGAATCCCAGGAGTCTATTTAATAAATGGGGGGGGGAGAGAAAAAACTAAAGACAATTTTGCATTCATTTTGTTATTTCAAATATTTAAGTAACTCAACCTTATAAGAGAAGACCTCCTGTTTTCAGCATCAGCACTGGAAAAAGTTTGCTAATACAACCTAAATGGCATATGACGTTTTTCTTCAGTACTCCTTCTCACTGATCAAAGCTCTTAAAGAAAGAATTCTCAACCTGGAGTGCAGGAACAGGTCCAAAGGGGAACCCACTTTTATATAGTGGAAATGAGAATGAGAGGGGTTCTCTCCCTTCTTTTTTTTTTTTTTTTTTTGTGACGTGGGAAAAAGATGAGATCCGCTGTCCTAAAGGAATTCCATTCAGTGCTCCTCAGAGGGACGGTTGGTTACTGTGACAAGGAGCCTTGAAAGGAAGTTGTTCAACAGGAATGAAAAGGGGGACAGGAAAGATTCTTAAAGATGCAAAGGATAATTTATAAAGATGAAAATGTTTTATACTTTAAATTCTTAAGGGCTCACTCGTGCATGCTTATTCAATGAACTATGCAGATAATTAAGCATGAGCTTAAGTGGGATTGGGGCCAGAGTATTTGGCACCTTTCAGTATCGACTACTAAGCCATTGAGATGTTTTCAGGTTAATGATGCAGATCCACATTCAATGAGATTTAACATCGGTGCAGTCATTAATCCCATGAGTTGTTTGTATGTGCCTGAAAAAGGAGGAATTTTATCCAGATTAAATCAAAATTTAAGGAAATCTGGGGTTATCCACATTTAGCATAAATTATTCACTAAACTTGCTTGACACATGGTAATAGAAAGGACAGAATTTAGTTGCATATAGTAACCACTCGGCCTCAACGTAACATTAAATCAGCCCAAATAAAACAACGGGACTGATCTGTTTTAAATCATCTTGACATCTCTTATGTGTTGTCAGCTGTCATTTCTTTCTCACTGTATTGCATATTCCTCCTTTAACCTCTGTAGTATCCTATGGGATTTAGCTGGGAGCTATACAGTGGTGTTGTTTAGTGAGGGTTACTGCAGGAAGCATCATGAAAAGCTCACCAGACAGAAAAGTCTTGGGTAAAAATAGGAAAGCATAGCAGGAAACAATATACTATGTCCAGTTTTTGAGGCAGTGTGTAATTCTTTCTCTCTGTGTGTCTCTATGGCGTCCCTTAGAGATGTGCAAATTGTTTACATACTAAATAATTTTGTTAGTTGCAGAACAATTTCATTCTTCATCTGTCTGTCTGTATTTTAAAATGCCCAAACATTTAGCTATCAACTGATGCTCTTTTAAAAACTCCTAAAAATGTAAGTATCAATTGATGCAGTGCTAATCAACTGCATCTGAATTCATCTACTACTCATCACTGCTGCCTTTGCAGTGGTGCTCCCAGGATGCCTAAAGGCCTTCTCTGGACATAGCCTTGATAACATTTGCTTGGAATACTCTTTCTACACTTTATGGATATTTTTAAATGGTGCTCTTGAGCAAAAACTGACACTGTCCTGAAGTGTCTTGGAAGACTGTTAACATTTGAATTAATGACACCATCACCCTTCAAAATGCTGCAATTTGGGGATTGCCATACCAGAATACACCAATTGTTCATTTAGTCCAGTATTCTATATATGAGACTAGTTGATGCCTAATACTTCAGAAAAAAGAATTCAGCCACCATACTATATGAAATGCGGAATCATTCAGTGATGAACAAACCTCAAAATGTTTGAAGTTCATAAAAACATCCAGAAATGGGAGACTCTCTACTAGGTGTTCAACTGGCAAAACATACTCCTGTCACTGGAGGGCCATTGTCACTGGAGGGCAAGATGGAAGCATAGCTGGAAAGCATGCATTCTGGGTCTCTTTCGCTGTCATATGGTCCTTCGGGGACTATTGCCAGCTGATACATTTAAGAGCAGCCACTGGGCTATACTAATCTGCTCTAGGACTGGGCAAAGAATCAGGGAGCGGCAACTGGCTCCCTGATGATCCCACCACTCAGATGTACCCCACAGATTCTCTGGGCAGCAGAGAATCCGGCGTGTAATATTTAGCAATGGTTGTTGTTGTTAGAATAGTGCATAGGGACCTCAGCCAAGATATGTGCCCCATTGTGCTTAGCGCTGTAGAAACATAGAGAAAGACAGTCTCTGTCCCAGTTTATATCATGTCAACTGTTCTGGACTAAAAAGATCCATTTTGTATGGAGGATTAAGTAAACTTCCTTTGTGATAGATGATAATTTTGATCTGAATATTTTACAAAATTGATTAAGATTTTTGAAAAGACCTCCTTCAATGTTAGAGGGTTTTTTTTTAACTATTAAGTTACTCAAAACAGAGTATCCAGCCTGGAAAAACCCCTAGGTTCTTTGTAGACTAAATAATGACGTACCAAGGTAAGGGAGGAGATGGAAAATCAGAATCTTCAAGACTTCTAGATATATTTTATTCCAGAATGATAGAGTGTAGGTAATACATGGATTTTAGAGTATATTTTTATATGAATTTCTGAGGGAAAAATAAGAAAAGCTTGAGACACATAGTGAAGAAAGAAATTGTTTAATTTCTCTCCGATGTTGTTGTCAGCTGACGCAACAAAAAATAAATGGTGATTTAAATTCTGCTGCTAAATGATAGAAATAAAATGATTGTTCCTGTGTAGGCAGTACAATAATCATCCACTGGGGTACCGTGATTGATTTATGGCTCTTTTGTTTTCCTGCTACCATTCTAAAGCATTTTAAAATCGATGTATTTAATAGGGTTTTAACTTAGAAATAATATACAGAACAGGTAAGAACCATACATAAATGAAGCAAAATGAAAACATAAAATTTCAGTTCATTTTCCCCCCTCAAAAAGAGATTTTTTTTTAAATTAGGCAATTCTCAGTGCTATATAAAATGAACATAGACAGAAAGGGTTTATGAAAATCCATAGCTCTGTGTTGTATTTTTCACTAATTCCTAAGATAATGATTGAACCATAAAGGTCCATTTACAGAATCTAGCTAGGCTAAATATGTTTTATATTGTACTTAACTTCTGATTTTGGGGAAAGATTGTATATATAATACTTTAGCCAACCTTGTGAATTTCTATTTTGTGTGTGAGATGCCATCTAGTGATAATATTTAAAACTGCACACATTTGTGGCACACTTTGCTAAAAGATGTATGATTTCTTGAAGCCATTCTTATCAGGCTGCAGATAAAGACCTTGATTCTTCAGGCTGCAGATAAAGACCTTGATTCTGCAAATCCATGTATAGCATGAAGCAAGGAATGCAGAGATGTTGTTGTGCTTAAATGCAAGTGTGAGCTGAGTCTATGTATGGGCATGAGGAAGGCTAAGCACTAGGCATAATCCTCCTTTTGTGCACCTTGCTCCCTAACTTTCAAGGATGCAGTGTCAAAAATAGGCAGGATATGGACAAATAATGGACATGTTTGAGAAGACATATGCTCAAGCATGATGAGACACCTGGTCTTCTACCCCTTGTCCCTTCTCTGGCTAGAAGGCTGGAGTAATCTGGTGACCAGACAGCAGTAATTTCACTGCAAAGTCAGGTTCCTGGGCCATAGATGGATTAAGATACAGATAGGCACTATCAGCCCAAACCTGGAATCTTAGTTTCTGAAGCCATGTGATAATATCAAAATCCCAACTTTTATTTTAAAAAAAGTTTCTGGCCCACCTGGTTGTAAAGAAAAGCTTGAAAATTGGACATATAAAGGATGCAAAAAATGTCTACCTAAGTCTGAAGGGAAACTGAGACAACAGCTCAGAGAGGGATGAATTACCCCATTCATCTCAATGAGATGTTAATTCCAACACCAACTCCTCTGGAGAGCCCTGCAACCCCTCCCCACCCTTTGTCCTGGAGGACCGTGTGTGTGGAAGGAGGATAAGAGCAGGGCCGGCTCTAGGCATTTTGCCTCCCCAAGCATGGCAGGCAGGCTGCCTTCAGCGGCTTGCCTGCGGGACGTCTGCCAAAGCTGCGGGACCAGCGGACCCTCTGCAGGCTTGCCACCCCAAGTACGCACTTGGCGTGCTTGGGCCTGAAGCCGCCCCTGGATAAGAGTCCCACTGATCCAACAGTGACACTCCAGTTGTTGGAATAAGTATGGGAAGCCCCCCTTGTTGCCATCAGTGAAGAGAAGGTATGGGCCCTGCTTCCATTCCTGCTGGAGAGATGGGAACCTCATTATGCCTATAAAACCATGAATGTTGTGGAGAAAGTGAATAGCAAAGCGTTATTTACCCCTTCACATAAGACAAAAACCATTGGGGGTCACTCAGTGAAATTAATAGGCAGCGGGTTTAACACAAATATAAGGAAGTACTTCTTCACACAAAACACGGTCAACCTGTGGAACTCATTGCCGAGGATGTTGCAAAGGCCAAAAGCATAACTGGGTTTAAAAAAGGATTAGACCAGTTCATGGAAGATAGGTCCATCAGTGCCTATTAGCCAAGATGATCAGGGATGCAACCCTATGCTCTCTATGTCCCTAAACCTTTGACTGCCAGAAGCTGGGACTGGATGGCAGAGGGGGAGTCACTCAATATTTGTCCTATTCTGTTCATTTCCTCAGAAGCATCTGGCACCTGCCACTGTCAAAAACCAAGATACTAGGCTAGATGGATCACTGGTCTGATCCAGTATAGCCATTCTTATGTCCTTTCTGTGACAGGAGAGGGGCCCACTGCCATTTAAAATGAGGAAGGGGCCGTGGTACATGGGTGGGGCCCATAAGAGGTCCCATGTTATGATGCGTCTAAACCAGAGATTGCCTTTATATGGTCCTAGGTTGCCCTGTGCTCCCCAGACTTGCTCATCACACTTTACCTTATAACACAACACTCAGCACCTGCATTGTACAGGATCAAGCCAACAGTAAAAACACCATGGTGAGAGTGAAAAGGGCTAATGACAATGTTATGCAACGTGATTGGACAATAATTTCAAAAATAGATTATTAAACACCACATGCCATTTTAATCTGCAGAATGCTTCTTTCCCATGCTGCTCCTGAATGGGCCCCTCATATCCTCCTCTGCCTTTGCTACAGTTCATTCACTCATGTAAAAGGCCTTTGACTCATGATCTCATGGAAGTCATGGAAACTGAATATTCTTATCTTCTGTGATTTCACATGTTTAACTACTTATCAGTACTCTTAAATTTGCAGGAGCTTCAGAGCTACAAATGCTTCTTACTTGGGCAGTGGATAGGTTTAGGTGATGGAAGATGAGCTCAGGATCTTTGTCAAAAGTTTGTGGCCATTTCTGTCATTCTAGAACTGGCAGTAAATCTGGTTGCTTTCTGAGAATAATTACAAGTGGGTTTACTCAAGAGTTAGAATGAAGGTTTCACTGGAGGGTGTTAAGGTGGGTTTGGTATCAGAGAAAGAGAAAGGGAGATGACATTGGGTCACTATTTAGGAACGGTTGTGAGAGACTTGCTGGTTGGATTGGGGGTTTGCTGGACCTATGACTTTAGCTTTTTTTCCCCAGTGACTTGTCCATGAAATTTTTAAATATTCACCTAAGACTTACTGCAGGTAGAGCTTTGTTCATTAACTGATATTTCTAGACTGACACACATTTTAAGACTTGTGAATAAGACATTCAGGTATAATATAATCAGAAAAAACAATTGTACACATGTTCATGCTGGGTGTAATGTGTATGGCCATAAAGCCATAGCTCAGAGAGTAGTGTCCTGAGGTCTTTTCATGAATTCTCACTTTAAGCAGAAGTTCCAGAATAGATGGGAAAAGCATCACCTCTTCTGGTTTCTAGTCAACACTCTGACCGCTATACAATCACTATGACCCAGGTACCTAAGTAGTCAGTTGGCATATCCATCAGTAACCTGCAGTGTTATTTCTTAAGTATCTAATTCTCTTAAACATAACTATGCTGGTTATTTTCACTTGTATTCTTGGTAGGGTATTACAGATGCTTATCATATGCTGGATGTTTTGCCTAAATTATTTTCTAGGCTGTTATTTCCTTCTTTTATCTGTGTACACCAAGCAGTGGGTTTAATATTAGTTCAAGGATCTTATCTTCCTACGATCGCTGTCTCTCTTAACATCTGAAAAAATGCAGCGATAACCCCTCTTGATTCTCTTTTTCTTCAGCATTGCTTTCTGCAGCCATTCTGCATAAGTTAACTTTATCAGTGCTTTTGTATTTTTTGTTGCCTTTCTATCTTCTTGATGATTTTTCTATAGAATTATGACCAAAAACTGGGCACAGTAGTTCAGTGCAAATGATCACTATACAGATTTTAAAGTTTTGTCTTATACACCAGTTCCTCCAGACCATTCCTTTTTCTTTCCAGACTCAAACTTTTATTATTATAATGTGCCCTAGTCACATAATCACTTTTTAAACTATTATGCTATCCTTGCTACTGGTTTATCATGTGGTATTGTTCAGATGCAGTTTTGAAATCCACGTACATTATGTTCACTACTTCACCCTCGTATGCACTCTGTATTATCACCTGAAAAGATTCTACCAGATCTACCAGAGAAGCAGGGGCGGCTCCAGGCACCAGCATGCCAAGTGCGCGCCTGGGACAGTAAGCCACGGGGGACGCTCTGCTGGTCGCCACCAGGGCAGCAGGCAGGTTGCCTTCGGCGGCATGCCTGCGGAGGGTCCGCTGGTCCTGCAGCTTCGGCAGACCTCCTGCAGGCTGCCGCCGAATCTGTGGGACCGGGGACCTCCCGCAGGCAAGCTGCCGAAGGCAGCCTGCCTGCCGTGCTTAGGGTGGCAAAATACCTAGAGCCGCCCCTGCAGAGAAGATGTAGACCCTGATTCTGAGCTGCATTCTTGCCCCTTTACATCACTCCTCCAGCCTAGCAGGAGAGGAAAGCAGTTGGATGACTCCAGGCAGGAAGTCTCCAGGTGCAGGGGATTCCCTGAGCAGTGTAGGGGTAGGCTCAGAGTTGGAGGAGGGTGCGTCAGGGAGGGATGGCATTCTAAACTCCACTTCTTTTGGCTTGGTGGAGTGGATTACAGGTGGATAGGGAAAGCCAGACCCGGAAACCTGGAAGTGCACACAAAGCTTAAAATCATATCACCTGCTAAACTGCACATCCTGGGCTGTGCTTCCAGGGATGCTAGACTGAGAATCCCACTTCCTAATCTAGCAATAGTAATATCATATGCTATTTTTGCATATCAAAGACCATGCACAGGTAGGATTGCTACCTCTGTGTTACACAAATGAGGATGTCCAGGATCATCCTGAACCCATAAAACTGAACAGCTGGTAGTGTGTACTGAGCACCCTTACAGACTTCCTGGGACAACCACCTCAAAAAAAGAAACAATTCAGGGAAACTGTACAGTGGCAACTCTATGCACAGGAAAAATACAATACAGACTAATCAAATGCAAAATATTAAAGACATACAGTGGAATATCATTTGTACAATTACTTATCAGTTTCAAAAAGTTAAAAATATAATATTATACAAATACTCTCTCATAATTAATTTCATCAGCAATATGTTTGCACTGATAACCATATATATTCAAAATGCATCAGTTAGACTATGTCCATAGATAATCTCCGTAGACAGAGTACAACAAACACCAGGATGAGAAGCAACACAAAATAAACAAACAAATTCAATATCCCTTTTAAATATCTTTTAAAGCTTACTTATCAATAAGGTGAATCTTATTCATCTATAATTTTCTGCTTCCTTCCTAGTCCTTTCTTGGGCTGTGATATACGAGAGTATTTAAACATAGGCTTAAATTTTAAGCATAACCTTAACTTGTATGACTTCAATGGAATGTGAACATGCGCTTAAAGACAAACCTCTGTTTAAATTTTTTCCCGATTAGGGATGATTTCCTGAACCAGGAGTTATGTTTATTTTCTTCCAGTTCTTCAAGTTCTCACTGTTCTCCAATGACTCTTTCAGCTTTGCTCTATAATCCTTTATCTTTTTTGCATTTTCTATTCCTATACAGGGTATTTTCCTTCTCTCCCCCTCCACCCCAACAATTTGAAAGACTTTATTTGTGAGTGTGTAATGTCTTACAAAGTTGTATACAAAATGTTTGTGAAACATATGGACTCACATCTTTCACCTACATGTTTGTAACACTAAATTAACCACAGTAGCATAACACACAGCAACAACATATTATATGTGAAAAAGCATAAATGAAAGTGATGTCATGACCTTACCGGTAACGCTTTGTGCCAACTGTCCAAATACAGTTGAAACTCAAGCCAACATGCACCTTTTAAGTTACAGAGCAAATGAAGTTCAGCCCAGAGGCAGAGCTATGATATTTAATCCAAAGTTCATATATTTAACAGTTTAAAATGTCACTCTGTCTCTGTATTTTCCCTTTAAGAATATGAATTAGCACACCTGTAGTGATACAGGCACGTGGGTCAGCTTTACTTATGAGCTGCATGTTGATATGGCTGAATGCTGACCTAGCAAAAATATATCTGCTTACGTTGTACTGCAGATATGTTCTACTAGCCCGCCCCTTGCAGCATTTCAGAGGTTACTGCAAACTCAGTTTGGTGGCTCAGCAAACTACTACACAGCTTGCTTTGTCTATCCTAGCACACTACTAAGACTGCAGTTTGGCTCCTAACCCTGCTGTTCAGGTGAAACGTCACACAACCCTAAGTACAACAGAAGAGAATTTCTGTAGCTCAGCACTCCAGATAAAAGGTCACTGTTCAGAGAAATCACCCCCCTGGGAAAAATGGGCATTGGGGGAAAAAAACAGGAGGTAAAGGTAATAATAGTGGCCTAATACCATTCAGCATCCATTGTGGAAGTCACAAACTGGAATGGCTAAGGCTGCATCAGGAAATCTGTGGCTATCCCAATAAAAAAAGGGAAGAGCAACAATCCAAATATAAACAAAATGGTCCTAATACAAGAAATCAAAAAGAGTGAAATGGCAAGCCCACTGTAGAACAATAAACAGACTGTGGAGGAAGAATTTCCATCAAGATGTTTTGATTTATGATTCCTTGTTTACAGTACAAACAAAATAATGAAGGAATGAAAACAAGTTATGAGAAATGCAAATGAAGACTATCTCTTACCAGACTTGTTCTTGCATTCAATATCGTAGCCTGTGATCGGGCTATTTCCATCAAATCCCATGGTCCATCTGAGGGCAATGCTGCGTGCTCTCACCTCTCGGATTTCTATTTCAGGAGGATCTGGTGGCTCTGAGTTAACAAACAGACTCTGCTTTAGTCAAAAGAACGCTGGTACTAAGCATAAGCTATAAGAATGGGCATGGCTCTAGGGTGGTCTGCTAACAGGATGATCTCATGCCATTTTCTCTGCTCCCTCATTAATATATATATACTCATTTAACCACCCATTGGAGAACATTCTGTGGAGAAAGGAAAAGTCACTTTTCAAAATAAGAGTGACTGAATTTGTCTTGGATTACTAACTAATGATAGACCTGCACAGATGCAACATATTGTAATATTGCTTAAATTCTGCTCCCATTTGCAGTATTCATGCCAGGGAGGTTCTGGCTATAATTGTCACCCTGCATTGATACTTCTACATTTTGAATGTATGTGATGGTATATACATAAAGACAGTACTTTTAGGGCTAAACTATCGGGGGAATAAGAATCCCAACCCTTTGAATATAAATACATAAAAGAAGGGTTCAAAACCAAGGGTCTGATTCTCATTTACACGAAGCCCACTTCATGCTGTTACACAATGTGGCACATATATATATTTATATATAGCTTATGCCCACTTTAAGATCTCTTTTCATTGCCAGAGCAGTATAAAGGACCCTTAGGACAAATGAGAATCTGGCTCCCAGTTTCCTCCTAATTTCTTGACAGGGCTGGTTCAGATATTCTGTGGAACCTGTAGTCACAGGGAACCAAGGATTGGGAGAAAGATTTGTTGCAAGTATTAGAAATGTTATGCTCCAAGGCATAAAAGCACATGAGCTAGTGTCATGTGGCAAACCAGCAGTGGCCAGTGGCTGAGTTCTGCCTCTGCTCTGCATCTAAAATACCATCACCTTAAACCACTTCACAAGCTGCTGCTGTCTGCGACTGAGCTCCCCACAGGAGGGAGAACCCAGCCCCAAGCGATACAGGCTACCGGAGTCTGAGTTGCACAAATATATTAAAATGTATTTTGACTGATTAAACTTGAAATATTTTGTTTCTAAATATATAGTGAGTTTAACATTTCTCCTGAAAAAACATCACATCAAATCGCTTTTGCTTTGTTTCACCTGAGTTTAAACCATTTTCTTGATTTAAAAAAAAACAACAAAACCTCAAGTATACCATCCCTACAGTATATGTGCTGGATGGATTTTTATGTCTGACAAGTAGATTGTCAACTAGTGAATATAAGAAATACTCCCTTTACTCATTTGTACATGTCTACAAAGACTCTGGAATTTAAGCTACACTGTGATTGATTCTATGTTGCTAGGAAACATGACTTTAAGATTCTGATGCAACTTCTAATTTCTCTGACAATTAGAAATATGTTTAATTAGGGACTAGCACCTCCCCCCCAAAACAGATTTCTGAGCATGGCATACACTTACTGTACTACAATAGTTGTGTTTTTTTCCTTATGTTGTCCTCTTCCTACCTTGCACAGTGAGCTGAATTATTCCACGGTCCTCCCCATAAGAATTGATAGCGTGGCAGGAAAAGAAGCCAGAATCTTCACGCACCGTTGGCAAAATCTAGAGGAGGATTGAAAAGAAGCCATTGATTCAACAATATGTACAGAAAGCAAATAAATGTAAGCATCTTTCAGATGCAGGGTGGGAAAATGATACAAACTGTTTCTCTTTGCAGTAGTGCACAGATATTGTATGTGTGTGTGTACATGGAATATACAAACACTCATGTAACTATGCAGAATAAATATTAATGGCATGAGTGTAGGTCCAAAAAGCTGGTATCTATCAAGACTAGAGGCAAGAGCTAAATCTATTAGAAAGCTGGGCGTCTCCCCTTTCCAGTGGTAGAACCCCTTTTTAGCTCTGTTGGTTACATGAGGTCAGATCTTTAATTTTTCACTGATTGAGGGCTCAATACTCCCTATTCTGCACCTAAGATCACTTTAATATTTTACTTTGGAAGCAGGAAAGAAACTTTTCTTTGGCAGGTTGGTTTTTTAAAATGGAGAATGGCAGATGTTTGAAGCAACTTAGTATCTGGAAGTAATCTTAGTGGAGATGGATTTGTGGGCAGAGTGCAGGTGAGGTGGTCAAAAATGCATAATAAATGCAATTTAATGTACGATGTCACAAATTATTGCAGGAAACTCTGGATATAAGCACCATAATAATATCTATCTATCTATGTACATATTTTATAGGTGGACCTGGTAGAGCCAACTATTATTAAGCTTGCCTAAAATTTCCCATTATAAGACCCTGTTGCTTATAACTTTGCCAGACTTTAGCAATTTGGGCTGAGATATTTTTTATAACAGGTATCTGCCTCCGGCTATTGTGTTTTTTTTTTTAATTTCAGTCACAATGGTCAAACCCCATGCTTTGGAACAGGGACCTGAAATTTGGCAGGGGGTTGACTGTGTCAAGGATGTGCCTTTTTTTCTGTCCCCTTGAAAATCCACCCAATTGTAGTCAAGTTATAAGACTTTGAAAAATCCCAGTTTGTAAATGCACAATAGAGAGCTCTGACTTCAGCAGCTAAAATCTCCACAGACTGACTCCTAACTGAGCATGTTCAAACTTCTGCCAGCTCGAAGTGCTGACTACACTGCTCATGCATCGTCCCCTCAAAGATCCTACATGTGACAGGACTGCACATGAGCCGTCCACACAAATTTACTGAACATGCTGCATCCTCTCTCTTCTCCTAGAGCTGACCAGGTTCTGCATGAGCCATACCCACAGAGTGGCTGAGCGTGCACCTTCCAGCCCAGGGCTACATCACAGAAGCTGGAGTTTCCCTGTAATGACTGCTCCCAGCTGCTCCAGGCCAGGATGGGGCCAAGCAAAGGAACTGAGAGAAAGGAACCTGTCTCTCCTGTGCTCTCAATAACTCTCCTGCTGGTGATCCAGGCAGTGTGGAGAAGGCAACTGTCTGATTCTAACATAGAGAGGGCAGGGAACTGTGGGAAGTGAAAGGATGGTCTCATGGTTAAAGCAGCTGAATGCTGCCCTGGAGAACTGGACTCTATCCCTGCCATTGTCCCAGAGTTCTTAACTGATACTTGGCAAATCACTTAAACCAGACTTTTCACAGATGGTCAAGAATTGTGTTTTTCTCATTTCCTGGGTGCCTAATTTGAGACCCTTGGATCTGATTTGCAGAAGTTCTGAACACTCATAGCTGCAACTGAAATCAATGAGAGCTGTGCTTTTAACATCTAAAGTGCTATATAATGCTACATACTCTGAAAAATCAAGTTGTAGGTGTCTTAAAATGGACACCCAAAATTAGTGGAAACATTCGATCTGTGCCTCAGTTCCCCATCTGTAAAATGGGGATAATACCTCCACTTCACCTCACCAGACAGTCTGTAAAGATAAATTAATTAATGTTTGAGAAGTCTTCAGATAATATAATTATGAATGCCATAGAGAATCCTATGAGAAAATGAATATTTTTATATTCAGAACAGGGTTTGTATAGTGTGCAGTAAATAGGGCCTGGGGCCCACACAGAACAATTAAAATAAAATATATATCTATATATTCAATAACTGTTCATTAAGTGAGCACTGTCCATCCCATGTGCTGAATAAGGCAGGGTTTCCTGTGGAAAAAACATTATGTGATCATGTAATTAAAGACTATGAGGGGGACAAATTAAAGTTGCATAGGCAACTTTAAGTCTGATATTTCTTAACTTCTGAGAGCTTGACTTTGCAACCTTAATAATATTATTGTAACTTTTTTGTACATTTATATCTATAGCTATGTCTCTCTCTCTCTCTCTCTCTATATATATATATAGACAGTATATATCACTACCATATTATTTCATGAACAATTTGCTAACCAAGAAAGGGATTAATGCCCCAATCTTACACACAGAAGTGCTATCATGTGCACCCAGATGGAATCACACTAAAGTCATCAAGATGATTGTGGGTGCTGGGACTCATGTTCATGTATCTATTTGCATAATAGATTTATTTGTATGTAATAAATACTATTCATCACATACGTACATGCACACACATACTTAGGACCTTATCTTCTCTCACTGAAGTCAATGACAAAACTCACATCGACTTCAACAAAAGTAGAACAGGAGCTTTACTGGATAGTCTCCAAGACATCTTTCAGCTAATGAAGAAAGAGCTATATTTTACTGTGAGAGTATACCCTGGCATCTCACAGAGCTAGAGTTATTTCCTTGAGTTAAAAAAACAAAACAATAAGAGATATTTTATATCATAGTATAACTGAAAAGCAGTACTGGAAATCAACAAGAATTTTGCCAAATTATGGAGAAAGTTTTGCATTGCATTCCTTGGAAGGTTTTTTTGAAAATCTCTGGGATTTTTTTTTTAATATATTACTAAATATACCGGCAAAAATATGTTTTTACTAAATATACATGTGTGTTAGTAACTTATGTTTCCTGATGAGTTTTAAATAAAACTGTTTAATTCACCTGATCTTGTCTTTTCTTAATCCTTCCCATCTGCTGAATATATTTTCTTCCGAAAAATTTTTCTTCCCAAAGACCTCACACTTCCTTTTATTCCTCCCTTTTCAGTTGTTGTCAATCCCTCCTCCACTACATCTTTCCAGCCATCCCCAGACAGAAGACAGTAGCAGCTCAACAGAGAAGATGCAGAAAAATGAAGTGTTGCTTAGCCCTGCTTCCCAGAGAGAAGTGGGGGGAAAACAGCCTTGTTGGTGCCCTTCCCATGTAGAGGAAGGGGATAAGGGGAGATACCAGTGCTTCCAGGGATCTAGAGCCTGGAGGGATTCCTGGTGACAAATCGCACTGGAAATGATACTTACAAGTAAAAGAAGATCAAAGAAAAGTGCTCCAATTGCTAGATTAGGCATGGCATTCCATCTAAATCTTTAAATACATGGTACACCTCTACCCCGATATAACATGGCTCGATATAATGCGGGTTCGCATACAAGTCGGTAAAGCTCTGACACACTGCTCTGAGCAGTGTGTTAAGGGTGCTGGGCCAAGCCGGGGCCGAGGGATTCGATAAGGGGCAGAGGGTCTCGGGGGTGGTCAAGGGCTCGGCCCCACACGGTCTGGGGGGCCAGAGCTGTGAGAGGGCACTTTTGGGGGTCCTGCAGTCCCAGAATTGCCCGGGGGATTAGCAGGGGGCCGGGAGCAGCCCGCTCTGCTTCCCTCGCCCTGGCCCCAGCAGTGTCACTCGGAGGAGGGGGTTTGGGGGTAGGGATCCCGCCCCACTCTCACCAGCAGCGGCAGAAGTGGAGCAGCCTGGCCCCAGCCCACTCCACTCCACCAGCTCCCAGACACCGCGCTCCGCTTCCCGCTGCAGGTGAGTACGGGGGGGCGTCCTTTCCCCAACCTCCCTACACTCACCAGTGGCAGGAAGCAGAGCAGTCCAGTCCCAGCCAGCTCCACTCTGCCAGCTCCCAGCCATGGCGCTCCACTTCCCATCGCAGGTGAGTGCAGGACCTTTCTCCAGCTGCTCCCCAGCCACATGGCTGGGGCCGGGGCGAGGAAAGCGGAGCGGGCTGGGGCCACGTCGCTCCGCTTCCCACCGCAGGTGAGTGTGGGGGGCATCCTTTCCCCAACCTCTCCACACTCACCGGCGGCAGGAAGCGGAGCGCCGTAGCTGGAAGCTGGCGCAGTGGAGCGGACTGGGGCCGCGCTACTCTGCTTCCCGCCACTGCCGGTGAGTTCCTGTCAGGGGGTGGGGGGAGGGTGGATAGGGGTCAGAGCAGTCAGGGGACAGGAGGGTTGAGTAGGGGGTGGGACCCTCGGGGTGATTGGGCATGGAGGTCTCTGGAGGGGGCAGTCAGGGAACAAGGAATGGGGGTGCAAAGCAAGTTTGATATAACACGGTCTCACCTATAACACACTGAGATTTTTTGTCTCCTGAGGACTGCGTTATATCAGGGTACAGGTGTATTTGGACCAAAAAGTGCAGCAGCATCAGATGTAGCCTGTGTTGATGTCCTTAGTCTTGATGTCAATTTCAACACTAAGACAGGCTGTATTACAAAACCATGTTAGGATTCATCACTTGGTCTCAGCTACTTGGATAGGGTGTTATACATGTACTGGTAATACAGACTCCAGGCCAAATTGTGGCTATGCCAGGCTGGAGGTGGGGAGAGGGCACAAGAAGCCCTTTGACCCTTGCTTAGCAAACTTGTGCAGGAGGCAGCATTATTTGGCTGCAGGCTGCCATAATGGAAGAAGGGGCAAGCTAGCACCATGAGAAATGATACTGTATCCAAAATGCATTTCTTGGCAGAGTGAGGGAAGGATCATGGCACCAGCCCACTAGGATATCTTCACTTGTTTAGCAGGGGCTACCTCTACTCTTGCTCCCACTACTACCCATGCGTCATTAATGCCAGTAAGGTGGTACACCTCCTTCCCATATCCTTTCCAACGGAGCCTCTTCTGGCTTAACTGAGCCCTGTCTATATTTGACAGATAAAGCAAGAGTCATAGCTATGATACCACCAGAGAGCTGTATTTCACATAAGTAACAGCAAAGCTGTGAAATATGAGTTCTTGCCAGCTGGCTGGATGATTTTTGCTACAATATCCAGGATCTGCTGAATATTAACAAACACAGCGCAAGTCCTTCTCATGTCCCTGTGGCACTTTTTCCTTTAACCTCATTTGGCTTAGGATATTGTAATGGACATTTTATCTGATTATTACTTTGACTGCCTGGGTGCCACTCTGAAGCGCAGATAGGAAGAGAGAGAGAGAAGGCACTTGAAAAACACAGGGTCTGATTCTCTTGGTACACTGGTTTTGTGCCAATATGACTCTACTGACTACAGTGGGGTTACTCCTGACTCAAACCAGTATAAGAAGGAGGAGCATCAGACTCAAAGTCATTATTTTTAGATTGGGGGTGGTGGTGACAGCTGTGCCTGGTGTCCTCAGCCATAAAAAATAGAAGCAAGCAATCCTCTAGAATGTATAAACAGGTCATTGGTCACTTTGCTTTAGTACCTGCAGGGTAGAGATGACTTCATCACCCACTTCCTTGGTGGAAACAAGATAGCGGGACATTTCAGGGTTAATGATTCGATCCTCTTTCTCCCAGCGGACTATGATGGGTTTCTCTCCATGTGCTGTGCAGCTCATCTCCTTCTTTTGACCCTGTGTTGCCAAAGTAGTGTTTGGATAGGAAGTGATCATAGCAGGAACTAAAATCAAAAACAAGGCAGCTCATCAGTGAGACAGCTATGGTAACTGAGGTCTGGCCTTGTAGTCTCAGGCTCAGCCACGCTCTTGATGTGTCACTAGCTAGCACAAATACTTAGACAATGGTTTTATTTTTATTTTTATGTAATATAAGAAATATTTTAGCTGAAGATGGTCCCAAGCTAACATCTGAGATCCAAACAATTCTTCCTACACATTAGGGTTCTAGGAATCTAGATTTGAAGCTTGAGTCCATTTTTATCTTTAATAAATTAAAATATTAATAGATTCAGAAAATTACTGTGAGCCATAAGCAGTCAGGTATGTGGCCTGTAAAGATGCAATGGAAGAACTTTATACTCAGTACCATGCTACTATGATGAGATTCAGCAGAAATGACTGAGGAAGACCAGTGGGTCACAAATTTATATTTCTATTTATTTATAAATATATTCTTCATTATTGTCAGCATTACAGTGAAGATCAGAGCCCCATTAAGCTAGGAGCTGTACAAAACCACACGAGATAGATGACTGCACAGAGGAAATTATGATCTATGTATGTAGAGTATATACCGTAATTATCATATGTACCGCACATGTTTATATATAAAGCTGATGCTAAATCTACCCTGATTTTCTCCTACTGTATTGCATAGTCAGTTTAGACATGATTTTCAGCCTACTCACAATAAGGCCTTGACTACACTTGAGAGTTACAGCGCAATAAAGCTGCCCACAGCACTGTAACTCACTCCCTGTCCACACTGGCAAGGCACATACAGCGCTGTATCTCCGTGGTTATAGTGCTACAGGCACTCCACCTCACCGAGAGGAATAACAGCTGCTGCTGAGTGGCTGAGACACTGGTGCTTCAGTGTAAATGGGGAGCAACCTTATTACACAGTGATTGACCTCCGGAAACTCCCCATAATCCTTTTAAGTGAAGGTTCTTTTCCTTGTTTTGTTGTGAATTCCGGGCTCCAGAAGCTGCTTATCAAAAAAACAAACACAGCTACTGTCTGCTGTGAATGAGCAGAGGCAGGCAGGGGGGATCCCTTTGGAAGGCCCACAGCTAATGTTTGCTTGGAGAGAGAGGTGGCGCGTGGGGTGTGGAGGGGGAGGGTAAGTTTCCCCAAGCGGCTGCTTATCTGGTCTGTGAGAAAAAACCAAACAGCTGCTGTTTGCTTTCAGTGAGTGAGAGGGGTGGAGGAGGGAGAGGGGTCGGAACTTGCAAGGCAGGGTGCTGACACAGTGTCCGCACTACAAAAATCCATTCTCTCTTCCCCCACACTCCCTGTCACACTCCACCCCCCCTTTGAAAAGCACATTGCAGCCACTTGAATGCTGAGATAGCTGCCCATGATGCACCACTCTCAATGCCACTGCAAATGTGGCCATGCCAGTGCGTTGGCAGCTGTCAGTGTGGACAGACTACAGCGCTTTCCCTACTCAGCTGTACAAAGACAGGTTTAACTCACAGCGCTGTACAGCTGCAAGTGTAGCCATACCCTAAGAGTCTGCTGCCTTGGCTCTACACGGCTAAGAAGAATAAAAAAAGCTGTAAAATCTTACTTTTCTCACAATCTATGTAAAGAAAATACAATTTTCAAGTTTCGTTTCAAAATCTACATTATGGCATAGATGTAACTATCTGTAATGCTCAGAAGTCTTTACTGCATGTCCTCCCCTCACAGTTCCTTAAAAAGACAGGCTCAGAACTGACAAATCCAAAACTGAACCTCCTCTCAAAATACCATTCAACAAAATCAGACCCTGAAATCTCTGTCTTCTTTTGACACTGGGTGACGCAATAAAGTAAACCACAGCTGAGTGACTCACCAGCAAGCACACAGGGTGCTGGGTTGGTGCAGTGCAGCAACCACAAACTGTCTCTCTGCTCTGCTTGTTCTGGTCTCGTGAGCCAGAAGGTAACTGACATTTAGAAGACTCCTAAATTTCAACAGTAACCTGATCACAAGAAAGCAGCAGCAGAGCCACACAGAGGAACAGTGTGACATCAGCTTTGTATCCAATTGTATATGTAAGTTTCTGAACAACATGCTCTAAGGCAGGCCAGGATGGGCCATGGAGCAATCAGACATGTAGCCGTGGACTCTGGAATGAACTCAGGGCCACTGCCTCTCTTCACCGCACACACTGGCCAAAAAATGAGCACTGCCACAAATGTTGTGATCTGCTGCTGAATATCACACTACACTACAGTCACTCTTGACCATCTATGGCTTTTCTACCCAGCATTTTGGAGCAAGCCACCCAGCCCTGGACTAGCAGGGCTTGTGCTAGAGCAGTGGCTCTCAGACTTTTGTACTGGTGACCCGTTTCACATAGCAAGTCTCTGAGTGTGACCCCCCCTTTATAAATTAAAAAGACTTGTTTATATATTTAACACCATTATAAATGCTGGAGGCAAAGCGGCATTTCGGGTGGAGTTTGACAGCTCGTGACCCTCCATGTAATAACCTCAGGACTCCCTGAGTCCCTTTTTCTTCATTTGACCCTGAGGGGTCCCAACCCCCAGTTTGAGAAGCCCTGTGCTAGAGCTCTAAAAATAGCTGTACAAACAATACTTTAAGTTGTAGCTCAGGCTGGAGCTCAGTCAAGGAGGGGTGCGGGCTTCAGAGCCCAGCTCCAGCATGAGTTGCAATTTCAGAGTGCTCTCTATATAGATATTTTTAGAGTGCCCCTCTAATCCAAGTTGGTTGACTTCAGCTGGGACGCTATCTCCAAAATGCTGTGTAGACACGCACCTAGATTCTGCTCCCTGAGTTGCCACCTGAGGGAGTGGAGAAGTGCTTTATTCACTCACACATCTGGCTCCCCGTTTATATGGAGATCATGGCAGGTGAGAAGAAAGAACCATTCAGCCATTAGAACCCAGCCTGACCCGTGCTGCTGCTGCAGCAGCAGAATGAGACACGTCCGAGGTCCTTCTTTCTGTCTGTCTGATAAGCCAGCCACAAGCCTCTTGCTTCTTCCCAGAAAAGGAGCAAAACCTGCTTCCTTTTCTTCATCTTGGAGTCAGGCAGGCTAAGTGTTCCCTTCTCCTTGGTGCTACCATCATTAAGCTGTTGGCTGAGCAGAGTGAGAAAACAATCCCCATCTGAGGAAATGGACTGAAGTAAGTCTGCTCAAGACAGCCACATCCATCTTTACGCTGACAGGAAGTAAGTTTGCCCACAGATTGTATTTTGGGTACAATCTTGAAGATGTGTCCTCTGACCCTGGGTATCCCGGTAGGCTACCACAGGCACAAGGTATAAAAAATGGGGCCATGTTGTGCCTCACCCTGCTATCCAGTGTTTGTAATAACAGTGGATAAAGGGGTGTGGACATGAGTGTCAATGGATAAGGACAGGCAGATATGAGGAGTGTCACTACTGTAATGATGCTGCCTCTGGCAGGACACAACTGAGAGTATCAGTTCAGGACAAATTGCTTAGAGCAGGGCAGTAACAGCCCAAAGCTGGGTTTCCTTTATTATTAAGGCACACCAAATCAGCCAAACAGAGAGCACTTCGGTCTTACCCCACTGGCTAACCAGAAGTCATACAAGCAATTCCCTTAGACACTCCAGTTTCCCAGTATCACCACCAATGCCACTCATTATGGGGATGAATGCTTATGAAAACCAATACCCCAATAAAAGAAAAAAGGTTCTCCCAATCCCAAAGGACCAAGCCCCAGACCCAGGTCAATATATAAGTCCAATCTTACTCACAAATCACTCTGTTGCCAATGCTTTAGAATCTAAACTCTAAAGGTTTATTCATAAAAAGAAAGAAATATAGATGAGAGTTAGAATTGGTTAAATGGAATTAAGTACATACAGTAATGGCAAAGTTCTTGGTTCAGGCTTGCAGCAGTGATGGAATAAACTGCAGGCTCAAATCAAGTTTCTGGAGTACATCCACAGCTTGGATGGGTCATTCAGTGATTTGTTCAGAGCTTCAGTATATAGCAAAGTTACTCCAGAGGTAAGAAGCAGGATTGACGACAAAATGGAGATGATGCAGCTGCCTTTTATATTCTCTGCCATGTGGAAGGACACCTCTTTGTTCTTACTATGGAAAATTACAGCAACAAGATGGAGTTTGGAGTCACATGGGCAAGTCACATGTCCATGCATGACTCATTTCTTTACAGGCTGATGCCATTGTTTACATGTTAGTTTGAACGTTCCCAGGAAAGCTCAGATGTGGATTGGCGTCTGCCAAAATCCATTGTCAGTTAAGTGTTTCTTGACTGGGCACTTAATCTGCAGATTCCTTTCTCAAGAAGCTGACCAAATGCTTCACTAATGCTACTTAAAATCAAACACATTGAAATACAAGTACATAGCCAATATTCATAACTTTAACTACAAAATGATACACACATACAGATAGCATAATCATAACCAACAAATCATAACCTTTTCATATATCAGAGTGGTAGCCGTGTGAGTCTAGATCTGTAAAAGCAGCAAAGAGTCCTGTGGCACCTTATAGACTAACAGTCTTTTCTTCCAGACTAAGCCATTGCTAGTGAACAGAAGAAGAAACCTTTTTTAAACGAATTACTCTAATTGCTGTTTTGAAATACTAATGTTTGGTGGCATGACCTTTTCACATGTCAGAGCTATTGATGCTTGGATATGACAATATGTCAGGATGCAGCCCTTTCCATTAGAAGGGTTTCTGAACCATAACAAACTGATCTGATAATTAGCAGGGTTGTGGAGCTCTGGGTTAGAATTAAAAATTGGATCTAATTACAGAAAGGATTCTTAGAAAGGTTTTCTCTGGGATATGATGCACTTACTAGGCACCATTATGCAGTCTGATTACCTATGTCTTGTAAAATTGTTTGTATATTAAATCCTGATAAACTTTTTTACAGAGAAGTGTTCCACATTAAAAATTACTTGAAAGAGGAAACAGAGTTGAGAGGAATTCCTGCTTTCATAAAAAGAAGTGGTGGTCTCCATTTCTCTAGGAGTCCCCCGAAATATACTACTGTACTGCTCAGCTGATTTATTTCACAAAAGCGTGACTTTCCAACTATCGAGAAGGCCATACATACAGAGGGTCAGCTTTTGGGGCTACCATAAACCTAGTCCCAGATTTGGACCTTAGCGTCCAAAATATGGGGGTTAGCATGAAAACCTCCAAGCTTAGTTACCAGCTTGGACCTGGTAAAGCTGCCACCACCCAAAAAATTAGAGTGTTTTGGGGCACTCTGGTCCCCCCAAAAACCTTCCCTGGGGACCCCAAGACCCAAATCCCTTGAGTCTCACAACAAAGGGAAATAAACCTTTTCCCTTCCCCCCTCCAGGTGTTCCTGGAGAGATACACAGAAGCAAACTCCGTGAATCTAAACAGAGGGAGTCCACCCTCTCTATTTCCAGTCCTGGAAACACAAGCACTTCCCTCTTCACCCAGAGGGAATGCAAAGTCAGGCCAGTAAATCTAACACACACAGATTTCCCCCAACTTCTTCCTCCCACCAGTTCCCTGGTGAGCTGCAGACTCAATTCCCTGGAGTTCCCCACTAAAGAAAAACTCCAATAGGTCTTAAAAGAAAGCTTTATATAAAAAGAAAGAAAAATACATAAAAATGGTCTCTCTGTATTAAGGTGACAAATACAGGGTCATTTGCTTAAAAGAATATTGAATAAACAGCCTTATTCAAAAAGAATACAATTCAAAGCACTCCAGCAACTATAGACATGTAAATACAAAACAACAAACCATCTTTTACTCACAACTTGGAAACAGAAGATTAGAAAGCAGGAGACAAAAAAAATCACTCCTCATAGCCGAGAGAGTACAGGCAGAAGACCCCAGAACAAAAGACTCACACACAAAAACCCCTCCACCCAAATTTGAAAAAGTCTTGTTTCCTGATTGGTCCTCTGGTCAGGTGTTTCAGATTACTTCTTTCCAGGTGTAAGAGACATTAACCCTTAGCTATCTGTTTATGATACGCCCCCCAAATTGCAGACAGTGGGGAAGCTCACTGGCGGCGATTTCCTCCTAGAACTTTAAAATAAACAGATTAATACAACACATGCACCTTTACATATACCACTAAGTATATAACTAACAGACTTCTACAATTTAAGAACACTTTTTAACTACTGGATTCTGGGAAACTCTCACAGGAGAGTGCATCAGCTATTTTGTTGGAAGCTCCTGAGATGTGCTGAATATTAAAATCAAAATCTTGGAGAGCTAAACTCCAACGAAGAAGTTTCTTGTTGTTCCCCTTGGCAGTATGAAGCCACTTTAGTGCAGCATGGTCAGTTTGTAGCTGGAACCGCCGTCCCCAAACATATGGGCGTAGCTTTTCCAGGGCGTACACAGTGGCATAGCATTCCTTTTCACTGACTGACCAGTGACTTTCCCTCTTAGACAGTTTCTTGCTGAAAAACACGACAGGATGGAAGTTGTGATCTGTTGCTTGCTGCATGAGAACGGCTCCTATACCACGCTCAGATGCATCCGTGGTTACTAGGAATGGCTTGTCAAAATCCGGGGCCCTGAGTACAGGGTCAGACATGAGCATCGCCTTAAGTTGGGTAAAGGCCTTTTGACACTCATCAGTCCACTTAACTGCATTTGGCTGGGTCTTTTTGGTCAGGTCGGTCAGTGGGGCAGCGATTTGGCTGTAGTGTGGTACAAATCGCCTGTAGTACCCGGCCAAGCCTAAGAAGGATTGGACCTGCTTCTTGGACCTTGGGACCGGCCACTTTTGAATAGCATCCACCTTGGCCTGTAGGGGGTTTATGGTTCCTCGACCCACCTGGTGCCCCAGGTAAGTCACTCTGTTTTGGCCTATTTGACACTTTTTGGCCTTAACAGTTAGTCCGGCCTGCCTGATGCGCTCAAAGACCTTTTCCAGGTGTAGTAGGTGTTCGGGCCAGGAGTCTGAAAAAATGGCCACATCATCGAGGTAGGCAACTGCATATTCTCCCAGTCCTGCAAGTAGACCATCTACCAGCCTCTGGAAGGTGGTGGATGCATTTCGAAGGCCAAAAGGAAGGACATTAAATTCATACACCCCCGCATGGGTGACTAATGCTGACCTTTCCTTGGCAGGTTCATTTAGCGGTACTTGCCAGTACCCCTTGGTTAAGTCTATTGTAGAGATGAACTGGGCACCTCCCAACTTCTCCAATAGCTCATCGGTGCGTGGCATTGGATAGTTGTCCGGACAAGTTACCGCATTTAGCTTACGGTAGTCCACGCAAAAGCATATTTCCCCATCTGGTTTGGGTACCAGAACCACAGGAGATGCCCATGCACTGGTAGATGAGTGGATTATACCCATCTGTAGCATGTTCTGGATCTCCTGTTCTATAGCAGCTTGGGCATGAGGAGACACCCGGTAGGGTGGGGTTCTAATTGGGTGAGCATTACCTGTGTCAATGGAGTGGTATGCCCGTTCAGTCCGTCCTGGGTTGGCTGAGAACAATGGGGCGAAGCTAGTGCACAGCTCCTTGATTTGTTGCCGCTGCAGACGTTCCAGGATGGTTGAGAGGTTCACCTCTTCCACGCCACCGTCTTTTTTCCCTTCGTAGTAGACACCATCAGGCCACTCAGCATCATCTCCCTGGACTGTAAACTGACAAACCTGTAAGTCTCTGGAATAGAAAGGCTTGAGAGAATTAACATGGTACACTCTGAGCTTTAGTGAGGAATTGGAAAATGCTATGAGGTAGTTCACAGTTCCCAGGTGCTCTTGGACCGTGAATGGCCCTTCCCATGATGCTTCCATCTTATGGGCCTGTTGCGCCTTCAAGACCATAACCTGGTCTCCTACCTTGAAGGAACGTTCTCTGGCATGTCTGTCATACCAGGCCTTTTGCTCTTCCTGAGCATCCTTTAGGTTCTCTTTAGCAAGGGCTAAGGAGTGTCGGAGGGTGCTTTGTAGGTTGCTTACAAAGTCCAGAATGTTAGTTCCTGGAGAAGGTGTAAACCCCTCCCATTGCTGCTTCACCAACTGTAATGGTCCCTTAACATTGTGACCATACACAAGTTCAAACAGTGAAAACCCTAAACTGGGATGTGGTACAGCCCTGTAGGCAAACAGCAACTGCTGCAACACTAGGTCCCAATTATTGGAGTATTCGTTGACGAATTTACATATCATGGCCCCCAAAGTTCCATTAAACCTTTCCACCAGGCCATTGGTTTGATGTTGGTATGGGGTGGCAACCAAGTGGTTCACCACATGCGTGTTCCACAGTTTTTGCATGGTCCCTGCCAGGAAATTAGATCCTGAATGTGTAAGGATGTCGGAGGGCAAACTGACCCTGGCCAAAATGTCTGTTAGGGCCAGGCACACAGTGTTAGCCCTGGTGTTGCCTAGAGCTACTGCTCCCGGCCATCGGGTAGCAAAGTCCACGAAAGTCAGTATGTACTGCTTTCCTCTGGGTGTCTTTTTTGGGAAAGGGCCCAGAATATCCACAGCTACTCGCTGAAATGGGACCTCAATTATGGGGAGTGGCTGGAGAGGGGCCTTGACCTGGTCTTGAGGCTTTCCCACTCTTTGGCATACCTCACAAGACCGGACATACTTAGCAACGTCCTTGCCCATCCCCTCCCAGTGGAAGGACTTCCCCAACCTGTCCTTGGTTCTGTTCACCCCAGCATGGCCACTGGGATGATCATGGGCTAAGCTTAAGAGCTTCCCCCGGTACTTAGTTGGAACCACCAACTGTTTTTGCGGCTGCCATTCTTCCCGGTGTCCCCCAGAAAGAATCTCCTTGTATAAAAGTCCTTGGTCTATAACAAACCGGGATCGATTAGAAGAGCTGAGAGGTGGTGGGGTGCTCCGTGCCGCCGCCCAAGCTTTCTGAAGGCTGTCATCTGCTTCCTGCTCAGTCTGGAACTGTTCCCTTGAGGCTGGGGTCACCAGTTCTTCCTCAGACTGTGGACTTGGGCTTGGTCCCTCTGGAAGCGATGTAGGTGATGGGGTTGTTTCCGTTGCTGGTGAACCGCTCTCGCTGGTGCACCTGAGGGTATTTCAGGCTCTGGCTGAGCCTTTTGGGTATGGCTGTCTGTTGCTTCTGCCAGTTTTGGCTCGCTGGCGCCTTCTGGCGTTGAGTTTGAAGATGTGGTTGCACTTGCTGGTGCTGGTTGCTGTTCCAGTTCCGGGCCTGGGACTGGAGGTGCTGTGGCTGTTTCAGTGGTTGGCATGGAATCAGGGTCCACTACTTCTGTCTGGGTCTCTGGTAACACAGACGGGGCGTCTGTGGACGGCTCAGGAACAGGAATGGGTTTGGAAGCTTGCCTGGTTTGGCTGCGTGTAACCATTCCCACTCTCTTGGCCCGCTTCACCTGGTTGGCCAAGTCTTCCCCCAGTAGCATGGGGATGGGATAGTTGTCATAAACTGCAAAAGTCCACATTCCTGACCAGCCTTTGTACTGGACAGGCAGTTCAGCTGTAGGCAAGACTACAGCTTGTGACATGAAGGGGTAAATTGTCACTTTGGCCTTTGGGTTGATGAATTTGGGGTCTACAAAGGATTAGTGGATAGCTGACACTTGTGCCCCCGTGCTCTCCACGCAGTAACCTTCTTTCCACCCACTCTCAAATTTTCCCTTTGCTCCAAGGGTATTTGAGAGGCATCTGGGCCTGGGGATCTTTTGGGTGATGGTGGTGTAATGAATTGCACTCGGATGGCGTTCTTTGGGCAGTTGGCCTTGATATGTCCCAGTTCATTACACTTAAAGCATCTTCCATCTGATGGGTCACTGGGTCGAGATGAGTTACTGGAGACTGGTGAGGTGGAAGAATAGTGTGTCTGTGGCTTTTCTTGGGTTGTAGGTGGGGTTTTTGGCTGCCCTCGGTTGTAGGGTTTATGGTCGGCCTGCCCCCTGGGGTATTCGTTCCCCTTGACCGTAGCTTTCTTGCTTTCTGCCACTTCCATCCATCTGGCTCCAATCTCCCCCGCCTCAGCGAGATTTTTGGGTTTTCCATCTTGTATGTACCGTGTTATGTCCTCAGGAACACCATCCAAGAACTGCTCCATTTGTATGAGGAGGTGCAGTTCTTCCAAGGTTTTAACATTGTGTCCTGATATCCAGGCCTCATAATTTTTCCCAACGTAGTAGGCGTGTTTGGGAAATGACACATCTGGTTTCCACTTTTGAGTTCTGAAACGCCGACGGGCATGATCTGGGGTTATCCCCATTCTGTATCTGGCCTTGGTTTGAAAAAGTTTATAGTCGTTCATGTTCTCCTTAGGCATTTCAGCTGCCACCTCTGCTAAAGGTCCACTGAGGTGTGGCCTCAATTCAACCATGTACTGGTCTTCAGGGATGCGGTACCCAAGACAGGCTCTTTCAAAATTTTCCAAGAAGGCCTCGGTGTCATCACCTGCCTTGTAGATGGGAAATTTCCTGTGATGTGGAACCATAATTGGCGAAGGGTTGTTAGGATTGGCTGGCGCATGCAGCCCAGCTTGCACTAAGTCCAGTTCATGTTTTCTCTGTTTTTCCTTCTCTTCATTTTCTTTTTGTTGTTTTTCCATTTCTTTTTGTTGTTTTTCCATGTCTCGGCGGTGGGCCACCTCTTCTTCTAGTTTTCTGTGGTGGGCTGCATTTTTGGCTTCTTGTTCTCTTTTATGGGCTGCCTGTTTGATCTGTTCTTCTCTTTCTTTCATCTCCATTTCTTTTTGTTTTATTTCTAGTTCCTGTTTGTTTTTTTCCATCTCTCGCCTGTGCTCGGCGTCTTTGATTTGTTCTTCGGCTCTCATTTTTGTCTTGTTAGGCATGGTTCCTGTTTTCTTGTGTTGGGGTGCCCTCCGGTGTTTATCTTCTGAACTGCAGGTTTTCTGTTGCCTCCTAGGGTCTGCCTAGCAACAGTGCCTTTTTCCCTTTCTTCCTTTAGCTAATCTTTTTAATATAAAGTAAACCAGAAAAACCACTTTATTTGCATGGGTATAGTGCTGGTATTTGCCTCCTAATGGGAGTGCTATTGTGTGACAAAAGACCCGTAATAGTCTCTTAATGGTTGCTTGCTTAATATGCAAGCCACAACTGCCAGAGAGAGCAGAGAAAAAAAAATTCTCTCTGGTTCCTTTTAAAACCAAACCGTTCCTCTCTGCTTAAAAGCCCCTAGCAGAGAAAAGAAAAATATAATATTCCTACTGGCTTCTGGATTCTATCTTTCATCCCAGCGCTGCACACCATATCATAACCTAGTCCCAGATTTGGACCTTAGCGTCCAAAATATGGGGGTTAGCATGAAAATCTCCAAGCTTAGTTACCAGCTTGGACCTGGTAAAGCTGCCACCACCCAAAAAATTAGAGTGTTTTGGGGCACTCTGGTCCCCCCAAAAACCTTCCCTGGGGACCCCAAGACCCAAATCCCTTGAGTCTCACAACAAAGGGAAATAAACCTTTTCCCTTCCCCCCTCCAGGTGTTCCTGGAGAGATACACAGAAGCAAACTCCGTGAATCTAAACAGAGGGAGCCCACCCTCTCTATTTCCAGTCCTGGAAACACAAGCACTTCCCTCTTCACCCAGAGGGAATGCAAAGTCAGGCCAGTAAATCTAACACACACAGATTTCCCCCAACTTCTTCCTCCCACCAGTTCCCTGGTGAGCTGCAGACTCAATTCCCTGGAGTTCCCCACTAAAGAAAAACTCCAATAGGTCTTAAAAGAAAGCTTTATATAAAAAGAAAGAAAAATACATAAAAATGGTCTCTCTGTATTAAGGTGACAAATACAGGGTCATTTGCTTAAAAGAATATTGAATAAACAGCCTTATTCAAAAAGAATACAATTCAAAGCACTCCAGCAACTATAGACATGTAAATACAAAACAACAAACCATCTTTGTACTCACAACTTGGAAACAGAAGATTAGAAAGCAGGAGACAGAAAAAATCACCCCTCATAGCCGAGAGAGTACAGGCAGAAGACCCTAGAACAAAAGACTCACACACAAAAACCCCTCCACCCAGATTTGAAAAAGTCTTGTTTCCTGATTGGTCCTCTGGTCAGGTGTTTCAGATTACTTCTTTCCAGGTGTAAGAGACATTAACCCTTAGCTATCTGTTTATGACAGGGGCATGCACCCATTTGCATCTAAACTTACAAATCCGTAAATTAGGCATATACAGTTATCCAATTTATGGACACAAAGGTGTGTTTTATATGTGTACCTGGGGGCACTGGCACATTTTGGCCCTGATCCTGCAACTTTGGACAAACAGCTGCACCTATGCATACATGTCATAGGAAATGAAAAGGAGGTCCTTTGAAAGTGTGACTTGCAAGTTCTAGCACCAAGTGCCTGAGCTTGCACCTTTGAATTTAGTCACAGTGGGCATGGGGCTTAGAAGTTCACAAGCATTTTCTGTTTGTTGTAAACTATATTCAGAGGGTATTTCTACAGTAGTGTATGTACTCAATATTCACAAATTTGGTTAATCATGGAAGCTAGCAATGGAAAAAAAGATTAAATAATCTAGTTGATTGATTCCCCAATCAGTATGGGATATAGTCCCCAAATAGAGGTTATAGCATGATTTAGAGCTTAGTAAAAAGGGGGGAAAAAGGACCTGGGGAATTATAGACCAATCAATCTAATGTTGATACCTGGATATTGGAACAGTTTACTAAAATCCAGTTTGTAAGCACCTAGGGAATAGCAGGGTGATAAGTAATAGCCAGCATGGGTCTGTCAAGAAAAAATCACGCCAAGCCATCCTAATTTCCTTCTTTGACAGGGTTACTGGCCTACTGGATAGGAAGGGAAGCAGTAGACGTGATATAGCTTAAGTTTAGTAGCGTTTTTGACACAGTCCCACATAATATTCTCATAAGAAAATTAGAGAAATGTGGTTAAACTGAAATTACTATAAAGTGGGCACATAACTGGTTGAAAAACCATACTCAAAGAGTAGTTATCAAGGATATGCTGTCAGATTGGGAGGACGTATCCACAGAAGTCCTGCAATGGTCTGTCCTGGGTCCATTACTATAATGTATTTTCATTAATGATTTGGATAATGAGGTGGAGATTATGCTTATAAAATTTGGAAGTGATGCCAAACTGGGAGGGATTGCAAGCACTTTGGAGAACAGGATTATAATTCAAAATGACCTTGACAGATTAGAGAATTGGTCTGAAATCAACATGATGAAATTCAATAAAGAAAAGAGCAAAGCAGGAGTGGCTGTAGCATGGATTCAATTGCACCCACCATGAAACCAAGCAGGCCAAACCTGAGTGGCACTGTGAATCTGTGTGCCAGGGCACAACGGCTGGAGCGGGGAGCCCAGCCCAACGCCATGGGACAGGAGCCCCCACGGCAGGGTGAGGTCACTCTCCGGCTGCCCCTCCCTCTGGGCTTTCCCTCCATATCAAAACAGGATTAGGGTTGCGGTGCTGGGGCAGAGGGAACTTTCGTGGGTGATCGGTGTCCCACTTGATTACAGTATAGTGCATCCATTGAACTGAGCAATTACCTCTGCCCTGGTACAAAGTATTACCACTTAGAAGGAAAAATCATAGGCATAAATGCAAAAAAACAGAATAACTGGGTGGGTGGTAGCACTGCTGAAAAGGAACTGGGGTTATAGTGGATCATAACTGAATATGAGCCAACAGTGTGATACAGTCGCAAAAAAGGCTAATATCATTGTGAGGTGTATTAACAGGTGTGTCTTATGTAAGACACAAGAGGTAATTGTCACGCTCTACTTGGCACTGGTGAGGCCTCAGCTGAAGTACTGTGTCCAGTTTTGGGTGCTACACTTTAGGAAAGATGTGGACAAATTGGTCAGAATCTAGATGAGAGCAACAAAAATAATAAACGGTTTAGAAAACCTGACCAATAATGAAAGGTTAAAAAATCTGGGCATGTTTAGCCTTTTAAGAAATGAAGAAGGAGGGGTGAGGCCACTGGGGGGGAGGGGAACGGAGGGCTGAAAACAGTCTTCAATTAAGTTAAAAAGTTCTTATAAAGACGACAGTGATCAATTATTGTCCATGGCCACTGAAAGTAGAACATGAAGTAATCGACTTAATCTGCAATGAGAGAGCTTTAGGTGAGATATAGTAAGAATAGTTAAACTCTGGAACAGGCTTTCAAGGGGGTTTGTGGAATTCTTGTCACTGGTGGTTTTTAAGAATAGGTTAGACAAACACCTATCAGGGATGGTATAGGTTTATTTGGTCTTGCCTCGGTGCCTCTCGAGGTGCCTTCCAGCCCTACAATTTCTATGATTCTGTGTGTCATTGATTTTTTGGTTTGGGGACCAAATCAAAAAATTTGAAAAACCTCCGTGTTTCTAAACTTACTTTGTTTTATTTTCTCACCAAAATGAAAACAAAACAAAACACAAAGTTTGTTTCAGATTGAAAAACACCAAAAATGAAGCAAAACCATGAAACCGTTTTTTTTCAGTTTTTCATTTTGCTTTGTTGTTTTAGGGTGTTTTTTATTTGAAACAAAGAAAAAAGTTTTAATTGTGTTTTGTTTCTGCTTTTTTTAACTTTTTTTTTTAATAAATAGAGCTAAACTTCAAAATGAAAAGTTTCAAAATGAAAAGTCAAAACGTTTAATTTCAAAATGGTCTAAATGAACCATTTTGACTTGTTTGAAAAAAAATCCATTTTTTTCAGCTAAAACTACTCACCAAATTTGACCTCACTTCATTAATATTTTCTCTAGTAGCATAAAACTGATAACAAGTATCTCTCCCTCTACTACAGAGTTGTAGTCCAAGAATTTCCTGGACACAAGTCCAAGAATAATTTAATTTAAATACTTGCTGCTTGAATTTAATTACTCAAGCATTAAATCTCATATGGCCTACACTATGAAAAGGGGGTATTTTAAATGCTTAACTCAAAAGGGTCAGCTTAACAAAAAAAGCTTTTGATATTTTCAGAATTTGAGTGCAGCGGCCTATAATACTAATATATCTATGAGTACTCAAAGTCCAAAACTGATATTTTACATCTGAGGTATACATAAGAGTCTTAAAAATCCATTGGGTGGTTACAAAACACAGATACTGCATCTACCAATTTGCATGCCTGAGTCACAATCTGCTTTTGTGGCAACTATACATTGCCCCATACATTGAGCTAGTGGCAAAGGCAGAATTTAGCACTGTATAGCTGCAAAAAATGTAAAGTTTGGCTCTGAATCTGAATTCCCTGAGCTTCAGGGAAATTTGGTTTTGGGGTTCTTTTTTCTTTTCTCTAGTTTTAACTGTGCCAGCAAACAGCTAACTAACTGATATTTCAATACCAAACCAAACTCCATTCCTATCCTTTTTCCTTTATAAAAAAATTGTGATGATTTGGGAGAGTCTATCTATGTGCCACTTACACATTCTGGTTGATACTGGGGACCTTCTATGTCAGACTGAAAACTATTTTGAATGCAGAGACTGTTTGCCTTCTCTGTTGTCTTTTGCCTCCATATTAAGAGATATCACAGGACATAACAGGAGAAATTCTTGCACCTAGCACATGGCTAACAACAGATGGTCATTAACCTCTGAGACTGAACATTCAAATGGAATACCCTTGGACAAAGAGATGGCTGCCACCCAGTGAACACCAGTTTTTCAAGTCTGAACTTTAGGGGTGAGGTAACTAAGCAATGAATCACCTGATTTTGATCACTTGATGAGGCTGCCAAAAGGGATTGGAGGTTCTAAAAAAGAGGGCCTCTCATTGAATAGTGGATGGTGTGGGCGAAGAATATGTGTGGACGGATACTGACTGGAAGGATCAGACAGAGACATTCTATGATTCAGAGGAGAAACTATGAACTGCAGGAGAGGGATCAACAACACTGCAGAAGATTCTGACCTAAGCCCAAGGAATGTTCCAGGGTGGTGAGGGAACAGAGGCAGGGAAATTATTATAGGATCTGTGTATCTTTTTTTCTTCTGGATTTGTATATCTTTTGTGCTCGCTAATGTAAAGAGTAATTGTGTTTAGAAATCTTTGCAAAGCCTGTGTGTGTTATGTGCTATACCTATCAAGTGTCCTGAAAAAACTGAATGGTAAAACCACAGTGCGCACAAGGATACAGCTCTGGGAGAGGATTTGGTGAAGCTACTGGGGGGTTAGCATGCTCGTCCTGGGGTAGCTGGGCCATCTGGGCCTGTTCTGTTAATCAGTAACAGATACAGGGCCTGTGCCTGGGAAATGTGCCAGAGAGGCCAAAGAAAGAAACAGTGTGACAGTCTACTCAGAGCAAGGGAAGCTTAAGGACAGAGGGGTCTACAGCAGGGGTCGGCAACCTACGACACATGTGCCAAAGGTGGCACGCAAGCTGATTTTTACTGGCGCACTGCTGCCAGCTGCGGTTCCGCTGGGGTTCCGCTGGCCTCACTCAGCCCCCTGCCTGCCTTGATGAAGGGAATCCTAGGCCAGCAGTGGGCTGAGCGGGACCGATGGCCAGGACCTTGGCTAGCAGGAGCTGGCGGCCAGAACTCCAGACCGTCAGCTGGCTGAACCGCTCAGCCTGCCACCGGTCTGGGGTTCCATCCCTGGCCCCGCTCAACCAGCTGTCGGTATAGGGTTCTGGCCACCGACCCCTTGCCAGCTGTGGTCCTGGCCCCGCTCAGCCCACTGCCGGCCTGGATGGAAGGAACCCCAGGCCAGCAGCGGGCTGAGCGGGGCTGGTGGCTGGGACCCCGGCTGGCAGAGCTGGCAGACAGAACCCCTGACCGGCAGCGCAGGTGGCAGATGGAACCCCAGACTGGCCACTCAGCCCACTGCCGGTCTGGGGTTCAGTCTGCCGGCCCTTGCCAGACGAGGTCCCTGCTCCCGGCCTCATTCAGCTCGCTGCCAGTCTGGGGTTCTGTCAGGGGCCCCTGTAAATGTAAAAATTATTTTGACATGTGAAACCTTAAATTACTGAAGACTTGGCACTAGGGTGACCAGATGTCCCAATTTTTGGGTCTTTTTCTTATACAGAATCCTGTTACCCCCACCCCCCCACCCCCACCCCTGGTCTATAGGGACCCAAACACAGCAGTCTGGTGAGTGTCCAGCAGAGGGCGTGTTACCAGGGCTGTGTGTCTGACACAAGTAATTAGATCATAAGAAACAAAATATTCAAGCAAACTTTCTTAGAAAGGACATTAGAAAAAATATATAAGAAGAAATCATTTTATTCTTTACTGACAACTTTATCCCTCCTTAGCCTCTGTTTCTTCTAACACAGTTGTCAGCACTGAGTCTTCATTGCCATAGCAAGGACTCATACAGCTACATATCCTTTCCCTCCAGAGCGGATTTCTTACTCTGCACAATCTATTTGCAATGATCCTAATCCATAAACTCTGCAAGACTCTCCTCTTATTCTTTCCATGTCAAAAGATCTCTGGTATCAAAGCCACATTCCTAAGACTGCATGTTTCTCTTCCCTTCTATCTTTAACCAACTATTGTTAAGTGGTGTAAATAGCCTAATTAAATATCTTGGTTCTTTAATGACAAAGCATCCTGAACAATCTATTTAATAAAATCAATAAAATATATTTCTCAGTAGAATTTACTTCATCCTTTTGGCTTTATTGGCATAAGAAATGTGCCGAAACCAAAACCCAAATCCAAACAACTTCTGACATTAGAAACATTCAGACTGAGATAAATAGACTGTGGAAGAAACTCTCACAGTATGTCATCAAGGTCAAAATTTAGTAAGATTCAAACAAGAACATTTATATGAATAACAAAAAGTCATAGCTGTAGCAGTAAATACTTACTTTTAAAGTGTTTCAGAAGGGATATAAAGCATCATGATCCAGGGCTTAATCATCTCTAGTTATTAGGATTTAGGAGGAGGCTTCCCTGGGGGCCAGATTGCCCCACATCTGCCTACTGCGGGGTTCTTTGCATAGTATCTGTTGCTTTGCTGATCCCTGTTGAAGATAGGATTGTGGACTATATAGACCATAGGTTTGAGCCAGTATGCCAGTTCATATCTTCAAGATCTGAATTTTGCAGTGTGAGACCAGATCTATTGGTATGTATGTAGTGAGGGTTCTGTATTTAAAGCTGGTCTTCTGCCTGGAAGGATGATGGTTTAATTTTTTACATGTCAACCAGTTATATTCCCTTCCCTTAAGTGGACATTGCAGAGAATAACTTCACTGGTAGTGATTGCTAACTTCCCCATCCAAAATCAAGGTGCAGAATTCAGTAGAACAGGTTACTATTAAGAATTGTTGAATTGATTCAGATAAAATAAGAACATGTGCAAAGACCTTACACCTAAATCTCAAACTAAACTGAACCTGGACCTTTACTGAGTTTCAGTAAAGTTTGTTAACTTGCCTTTATTTCCTCTCTTGCACCACTGCATTTATTATTTCATTAGGAACTGAAAATGGATGTATTGATTTACCGTTAGAAAAGCTATTTCTTATTCCACTCCAAGGAGGCTCCAATAAGTTAGGATAAGTTTAAGATAACCATCTGAGCCAAACTTCTCAATCTTTTTAGATTCACCCATCACAAGGCATTAATAAACTGAAGTGAACCTGGCATGAATTCCACTGAAAATCCCTTTATAAGAAATTTGCAACATTGTGAGTTTTTTCATTTTTTCTGTTTTTAGCTGAGTTCAAGCACTTAGATAAAAACATCTACCAAGGAAGAAAAATGTTAAAAATACCCTCTCTCTGAACATATAATGAATAATTACCACTATAGTGAGCCTCCAAGCAGCAAATAGGTGCTATATTCCCCAGGATTCCTAGCAGCTGAAGAAAGAACTGTTGATGGGACGAAAGCACTTGCAGGCTCTCTATAGTAGGGTGAAGGAGCAAATGTGGTTTGCCCAATTCCAACCCATCTTTAAAACTAGGCTGACCAGATGTCCCATTTTTAAAGAGACAGTCCCATATTTAAGCCCTCCTGCAGGTGTTTGACTTTTTATTTAAAACCGGAAAATCGTCATGTATTTTCTGTCTCACTCACATCAGTACTGGTGGGTCCTGCTGCTGGCTGGATCTCTGCTCGCCAGCCACCCAATGAGGGGCCTAGTGGCCGATGATGGGAGTGGGTGTGCAAGGCTGGTGGCGAGGCGTAGATGCAGAATGCAGGGCTGGCCGCTCTCCCTGCTGGTCCATCAGTTCAGCCCCCACTGCATGCTGACTGTTGGCCAGCAGGGTCCTACCCCCCATCCTGTTTCTGGCTGGCACTGGCTGTGTGCTGCAATCTGCGTTGGTCGATGAGTGCGGGCAGGCACCAGGCAGTGGCTGATTATGTGTTGCCTCTGCTGCCCACCCATTGCCCATTTATGTGCTTCCCCTCTTGCTGTCCTCTCCCTGCTTTGCCTCTTCACCTCCCCAGCCCTGTGGCTCCTCCATATCCCCCGCAGCAGTGTGCGTCCCATTCCCAGCACTATGCAGAGAACCGGCCCCTGGTCAAATCACTCAGCTCATCTACAGAATGGCCTTTCTTTCCCCACTGACTCTGGCTGGAAGGCACCGCAGGAAAGCCCAAGACCCTCCGGCCTGGGGCGCTGGCCAGGAGGAGCTGAGCCCTGCATGTGCCAAATCCCCACACAGCACTGACACAGGAAAGCCTCTCTGCCCCTTAGCTAAGCTCTGGAGTGGGGGGAGGAAGCAATTTCCAGCCTGTTCATGCCCTGACCCTGCAAGCTCCACAGCAACGCCCCCAAGCAGGAGCTTAGCATCCTCTTCACCCACCCACCCTGCCCTGAGTTCTGCCCCCAGGGAGTGCAGGGCAGCTCCATCCTCTAGGCAACCTCCTATGCTGAGCTACCTCTCTTGCTGGGTTCAAGTGCTTAAAAGTAAGAGTATGCTTACATGGATTGCTGGATCAGGGCCTATACAACAAGTGAAAATACTCATCTCATCTTAGCCCCCACTTAGTTCACATCATTTGACAACTCCAGAGACGCCCAGGCCTAGAACAGAAATAACATTGCCTGTCATGACTGACAGAGCTGTGTGAGAAAGATAGCAGTGTGGCTGGTTCATATTAATAGAGCCCTGCAAATCTGTGGATATTAACTTTATATCCATGGATTATGTTTGCAGATCGTGGATCGGATGCAGATACAAATTCTGTATCTGTGCAGGGCTCTACGTATTAATACTATATTAATTACTCACTTTTAAGAACACTAAATTCACACTCAGAAATAAATTAGAAAAATCAGCCCTATGATATCTCGCCAATTCTTCTGTAAATAATGCTATTTCTAATGGAAGCAATGGCTTACAGTGGAGCTGAGCAAATAATGGAAAGCATTTTCTATTAGTATTTATTCAAATTTGAAAATGAATTTCAGTGCGACTGCTTTTTGAGATGCTTTCATATTTGCTTGTCATGAATACTGAAAATCAAGCTTTTTTTGGCATAAATACTTGCAAAAAGAAAATTCTAAGCTCAAATATTTGAATAGTTGTTGGAAGGGAATTTTACATTGTATATTTTATTATCATGTTTGGAATTCATCCTGATGAATAGAAGCAATGCAAGGTGACTTATGTAACTAATTAATGTGGTATGAATTTCAAAGTTCAAATAGCAAATATTTTGGCATAAACTGTTAGTGAGGTATTAACACAAGGGGAATACATTACAGATAATTTCAAACTAATAAATGAGAATTTTGCAATCTGCTCATGAACATTGTGGAAACAGAAAATGAGGGAGAGTCTGATAAATTAATTATTCAGTGTGAATTATTCATTCAGCTTTAGTTTAGAGTACTGCACTGAAATGCAGGAGATTTTGCATTGTGTATGAAATTAATTCAGGCCAGCTAGTTAGCTGATTTTTTTAAATAATCAAACCTGGCACACAATAAGGCCTTTCAGCCTTATATTTACATGTTTAATAGCATTTGTTAATTGACAGTTGCCTTGCAACTCATTTAGGTTTCATTAAGTTCTCTCTACTAGCAGGACAGTTGTCTGAAAATAATACTTGTTGAGAAACAGTGTCCTGTTGGATGAAAGATAATAACACAGAGGGGATCTCATCTTCATATTTGTTTATACAGCACCCAGCATTTTAATAGCAGCATATATATAATAAACTACAATTGTAAACACAAATAGAGTTCTTGTCAGTGACCTTGCAATCCCCAGATCAAAACACTTTTTTTATCCAAAACTTTATAATATGTAAAAACTGCAGCGTTAGGGCCTGATTACTGGGTAACCTTAATCCTTATGAATGAAAATATTTCTTCAGCCTAGAATTAATAAGCATTCAGCACATTCTTAAATATCATCTCTGCTGGCTTACTACAGTTATATAATGAAGTTATTTGATAAAAAGTATTACTCAGACATGTGTTTCCAAACTTGAACAGGCCTTATTTAATGCTAAGCTTTAAATAGAATGACAATGTTTCGAACACTAGGCGGCTTCTCCAGAGCCTCATGATATGATTGAATGTGTCCGGGTAAAGGCTGTGAACATTTAGGGTTCATAACTTATTCACTCAGAAGCAGTTTCAGGTCAGATTAAAGGAAAAGGAGTTGATTTATTTTGCATGGCAACTATGAATTTTAACCAAAAGACACATTAATAACAAGATTTTTTTCTCTCAATTCACTACAGGCAAGTCTTTCCCTTTTCCAGAGCTTTTTCTTGCACTCATTTTATGTTCGTACACTGCAGACTGCTGTCTGCAAACAACATACCAGAAACTAACAGTGCTTATATTTTTTCATTCTTTCTCTCATCTGACATAGTTCTGAATTGAATGTGACTTGATTCAGCATTGCCATGTGTGTACAATTCCCATTTTGCTAAGTAAACTTCCTAATAACCAACAGAATGAAAATGGTAAGCTGACAGCTTTGTTCCCTGCAGTGAATTATAGTAAAAGCCTAAGGAAATTTGGGAGAAATTGTGATAGATTATATGAGACTTTGTGAGATAAACATCATCGAAGCTAGACTAATAGCTAAGAAGAAGAAGAACTAATTGGAGATTTATAAACAGTTTATTTTTATTTTAGCATGATTCATGAAGAATTGGAAAAAGACCATCTTCTCCATAGGAAATTAATGAGCATTATTATTACACTACAAAGGATGGATTTCTCAAAAATGTATTGGTATTTGAAATATTCATCCACTAAGAGTAAATTTTCTTGGACTCTTTTTTTTTTTAATCAGCTTTATTAGCTGCTGTGCAAAACTTAAATCTAAGATCAATAGAAATGTTAACATATTTAAAAGTAGTAGTAGATTATTCTGGATGTTTTCCCCTTTGCTTTGATCCTAAGTTAAGTTCAGTGCATGCACTGAAACACCATCAGGTTGTAATGTTAAATAACAATATATCTGTTACCACAATTTTAGACCCATTGAGTTTTCAAATTTTTGTGGCTTACTCTTACAGATTCAGATTATAAATCAGTAAAAGCGAGCAGATGATGTTAGGGTCCATTGGTGAGAGTTCCTATTTACTGTCTGATTAGTTGCCATTCCTGAAATCTTCTGTTTGTGTCCTTTGATAAAATCAGAACTAGGGTCTGAAAGTCCTTGGAAAACACAAGCTTTTAATCAGGAGATATTTTATAACCATGCTGCTCTCAGGGGCTTTTTAGATTTTTGAGCCTTGTGAAGTGACATGTGTAAATGTCCCTCCCAGGGGAAGAGAAGCAGGCACTAATTGAGGCATTGTGGGGGTTAAATGAAGCAGAAACACACTAAGAAGCTCCAGCTACAACAAAAATGAGTGCTGCTGAGCAATGCATGCTGGGACACAAATAGTTTTCATTCACTGCTCGTTCATGCAAGTAAGTATACTTTTAAGCACAGTGACTTGGGTCTATAACCGCACAGATCTGAGCTAAAAAGCCATGAAATACGATCTGCTGATGTATACAAAGAAGAGCTCTGGTAGAAATATTCTAGTATTGTTTTGCTTTTTCAGAATGAATTATAGTTCTAGTGCATAGATTGATAGATAGCATCTGATACCATGGTGATGGCTGAAGCATAAGAACTAGAATAAAATAGAAGTAGGACATATCTATTCATATCTATTTGTGTGTGTGGTACATACACAGAGACAAGGTGGCTGAGGTAATATCTTTTATTGGCCCAATTTCTGTTGGTGAGTGAGACAAGCTTTTGAGCCACACAAAGCTCTTCCTCAGGTCTGGTAAAGGTACTCCCAGCAAAATAAAGATATTACCTCACCTGCCTTGTCTCTCTAATATTCTGAAAACAACATGGCTACAACTACACTGTATGGCACACACAGCAGATAGAGCTCCTCTGCATATAGATAGAAAGATGTGTTTATACACACACACACACTCGATATGCATGGTGTACATACAGACAAGTAAGCACTGAGTCTAATTTAGACAAAAACAAGGAGATTAATGATATCAATAAATATAACTTTCTGAGATGGCAAGAAAGTAGAATTATCCTTAGTTTAAATGAAAACCTCATCAAAGTTCTGAAGACATTGTATTTACATTAACATGCATCTATCTTGCTTCTCCAATCAAAACTTTAATATTGTCCTTTGCTCCAGAGACCATCTGGGGAATTAGGCAGGCAGGTAGGAATCCTGACTGTGTTTGGACCAGCTCTGTTGCTGAGTACACTGCTCTACAGCCAAAATGCTTCTGAAATAAATGTAGTCCAACTTTACTAATTCTGGGTCACTGAGAATGAAAATGATGCTTAAAATTGTTGATTGGCTCTAGTTTTTAAGATATGCTATTGGGTCAGTATATACGACCCTTGACTTGGGAATGGTGGAGGATAAGTGAGTTGTAAAGGGAAGGGATCTCAATTTAAACCAGAAATGACTAAAATACATCTTTGACTGAATCTATGAATAAATCTATGACTGGGTTTGGACAGTACTTGCTTTTTAGGCAAAACAATGAATGATGCAATCTGAAGCTGGTATTGCATCATACATGATATGAATTGCATCATGTTCTTCCTAGAAGTCATGGATGATGCAATCATAATGAAGCTTACATCACTCTGCTGAACAAATTGCCCCATATCAGCTCTAGAAATCATACACTGTGTTGTACTCTCTTATTTGTCAGTGTTTGATTTTGCAAAGGGACACATTTCTGTTTAGCCAAAGTGAGCAGAGATGCCTCTTACTTGTATGAACAGTGCAGATAACTTCTGCTATGTTTGTGGTGAAGTGACTTTTGCATCACAAAAGTGCAGTCTAACCACTATGGTTAAGAAAGCCTATCACCTTTATTTTGGCTGCAAAACTGGAGATCAGGACAAGAGGTGGGCCCCATACATATGCTGCAACACTTGTGCAACAAATCTTGGCCAGTGGTTGAACAGGAAAAGGAAATCTATGCCTTTTGCAGTGCCAATGATTTGGAGAGAGCCAACAGATCACACCAGCAATTGTTACTTCTGCATGGTGCCTCCAGTTGGGAAAGGTGCGTCAAAGAAGAAAAAGTGGACTGTGCATTATCCAAACATTCCATCAGCTATACGCCCAGTACCCCACGGAGAAGGACTGCCGGTTCCTGATGCACCAGAATCCTTCTCACTTGAGTCAGACGAGAAAGAGGAAGAGGATGAAACTTCTGGTCCTGAACCATCAATGTCACAGGACCCACATTTTCTCCCATCCTCCTCCTCTGAACCACACCTCATAACACAAGGTGAACTGAATGACCTTGTCAGGGATTTGGAACTACCCAAGAGTAAGGCAGAGCTGTTGGGCTCCAGACTACAGCAGTGGAATCTCCTGGCAGACTATCAGGGCAAATGGAGCCCATCAATGCTTGCAGACTATTGCTGGACAGTGACAAGAGATGCTCCATTTAATGAATACAAGAGACAAGCCAAGAAGCGCCGAGCAGACACTGAATAGGACTAAACTATGTACATAAGAGTTTTTTGCCTTTTGTTTCATAATAAATTTTATTTAGATAACCCTTTTGCTGATTTTTAAAGTGTTACATGAACAGGACAGGTGAAATATTATCATGTAAAGCAACCATAAACACATGAAAAGACTTAGGTTTACAATTTATTATTAAAACTCTACTATCTACACAATATACACAGACAAAAATGTAAAAACTTAAATATCTTAGAAACAGTAGCTAATCAATTGTTTTAATTGTCATATTTGAATTCAGCTCATCAAAATACATAATAAATATCACATTTTATCTCTGAAGCAGACGATTTCTCAAAAATTGTAGACCAGTGGTATTAGCAACATCCACTGCTTTTTACATGTATTATATAGTGAGGGTACGTATAGTGTACTGTCAAATTTAAGGCCCAGGTCTTTATCTTCAAGGCAGTCAGTGAGTTGGGCCCAAGATACCTAAAAGATCATCTAAAGCTCTAGGATAAGGACTGTGGTTGACAAGTCTGATCCTTAGACACCATTGCAAAGAGTTCTTCTATACAGCTGAGAGAGCTTTCTTGAGGACTAGTCCAAGAACCAATGGCTACAGCATTTCAGCTCCATCTTAAACCTCCTCTCTTTCCATTCTAAGTGCAAGGTGTACTTCCTCAATTCAAACCACAGCATTTACACAATAAAAGTGCTTTAAAATAAAATAAAGTTATTTTAAAAATCCAACTTTGTATGGAATTTTCCTCCTTGTGAGAGGAAGGTAAAAAGATGAACCACATTTGGCACATGTTAATCACCTCCCTTAACGATTTTATGAAAGGTGTTAGATGTAGTGATGGGCGTGCCGTGGTGTAAGAACTAAAGTAGAATAGTAGCAAGACAGCAAGAAGTGCTCAAACACTGTACTGATGACCACTACATAAATATGTGTCAACAGAGATACAAACTCTATGGCCAAATTTTGCTATCGATGATACAGAACTTGGTATTTACAGGTCTAGTTCCTTGCACTGCCATCATTTTTTGGCATACTCACAGCACAAAGAAGCCATAAAGCCAGTGTAGCCAGCCATAAGAGGTTTGCCCTCAGTGCAGTGAACACTTCCAGGGCATCAAGCCAACATACCTTATGACACACACCCTCCTTGAGCCCAGGGGAAAGTGGCATGGCCTCGGCATCCCTACATGCTGCTGCAATTTGGCTGTTGTATAAAGCCCCTGGGGCCAATGGAAGTTGATGTAACTTAAATCAGCTTTATGGCTGCTCTGACTTATTCTAAGGGACTAACCTGTCCAGCCATTTGAGGATCAGGGGAGCACATAGCCCTGTTTGTACTCATCCTCGATTGTACTGTATTCTCCTGGGCCGTAGTTAATGCTTTGGACCGAAAGGATCTGATTTTTTAAAAGCTGTTTTTCATGGAGTCATAAAACTTGGAATAAGGATTTAAAATATCTTGAAAAGAACAGAGGAATCCCCCATCATGCCCATACCTACTGTTTCCATTATTATAAGGCTTTTTGTTTTCAGCATACTCTGAAAAGAAATATGTTTCTACTTCTCTGGAGACCATGTTTATCCCCGGGCTAAGGAAAGGCATAATAAATTCCAGTGCCTCGGGCTGGAGTAAATTATAGCTATCAGTCTCGTGGACAAAACACATGGTAAAAGACTCCAGACCCCTTTTTACCACCACTGACTGGCACATTTCATAAAATCTATGAAAACCTTCATTAATTTGGTTTATAGTTTCCTTTAATGTTTTGCTTTAAATGAATGGAAACACCTCCGCTTCCACAAATATGTCAATGTGCAGTGAAGAAGAATGGCAAAAGGGATATCATAGCTGAATGCAAAGTAAGAGTTAAGTTATGTCACCCAGCATGGTTTAACACAAGCTTTGTAACAGGTACTGAAATAATAAATCAAGCTAAGCCACCTGCTACAGTATTATGTTAAATGAGGACTATATTTTAGCATGACTTTTGATCAAATTGTCTACATTTACCATCTCGCTTGCACCCACAAAATGGCTCTAGCCGTTGTGTGTACAAAACCCATGCCTCAGCACTGGTCTAGGGACAACATCGCAAGATGAGTGGCTGATCCAGTCTAGTCAATTCAAAACCTTGCTCTGGCCAATCTCCTACCACCACTCCTGCACCTAGTCAAACTTCCCCCATGGTACCGGAAGACTGTTGTGCCTAATGGAGCAGATTTGACAGTGTGGTGCAATGGCTGTCATGTATGGTGGTTGTGCTAATGGTGAGGTTCATGTCGGTGGGTGGAAGAGTAGATAGTATGCACTGTTAGGTGCCTTAACTTTTCATTTCCCTGCTTTTCAGGTAGCGTGTTAAATAGGCAAAGTGGGCAGCAACTTTTACTGACAGTCTTTTTGTATATGCATTTCCTCAGTTTTTTAGACTGAGTTAGGATCTCTGATACAGCAACATGAGTCTGCTTTCATGAAACACAGGATTTCCTTGAAAGCACCCAGCTGGCTTAGGCATATACCTGCTAGAAAAACAATGAAAGAGTGTCATGAAAATGTAGTTATTTTTTTCTCTTTACAGTTGTCATCTACATTTTAATAGAATTAATCAAAAAGAAAAAAAAAAAAGAAGCAGCTTAACTCCAGTGCCCCAATCCTGAACTGTTTGGACACTTTCCAAAAGATGCTGAACCACTCAAAAGTGATGCTGTTCACGTTAGCCGGTGTCTCCAAGTGGGTCAGCTCAAAGTGATTCATCGTAACAACAGCTGATGATGACCTAAAAGAATTGGTATGAACATCAGCTCTGTTCATCATTGCAGTTGGACATCACCAACCAAATTGACTAGGCCCGTATAGGGCATGGAAATGGCATTAATGCCAGAATGAAAGTACTCAAGAAAGTTGCAGTACTCAAGTTAATACTACAAGTGCCTTGCCATAACCTTATCAAATAGCCTGTTTCAAAAACAGGAGGTTAGAGTCAGAGCAATAGTTGATAAGACTGTCAAGAAAGGCATTTCTTGGGGGGCAAAGGGTGTCTTTCAATAGGTTGCTTGGGGAAGTTCTGCCATTGCTCACATTGAACTTGTTCAGTCACAGAAAATATTGGTCTCCTGTGTTGTATGTCAAGTGTGTATGGAGTGAATACTTCATTGGTAAAGATTGTCATTATTACCACCTCTTGACTAACACACAAATCTTCTATTTATTCATCAGGAAACAGACATGTTCTGTTTATTAATTCAACAGTTACAACATGGATGGCAGCAATACAAGTTTTCCCCATACCTCCTTGCTAATGCCTCTCAGCTATTACTTGTACAGTCCATCCGCTGCCAAAGTGTTTTTGGGTATCCAAGTTGAATCAGTTCTAACTCTCCCTGTGTAAGGGTACGTCTACACTATGGGATTATTCCGATTTTACATAAACCGGTTTTATAAAACAGATTGTATAAAGTCGAGTGCACGTGGCCACACTAAGCACATTAATTCGGCGGTGTGCGTCCATGGTCCGAGGCTAGAGTCGATTTCCGGAGCATTGCACTGTGGGTAGCTATTCTGTAGCTATCCCATAGTTCCCGCAGTCTCCCCCGCCCCTTGGAATTCTGGGTTGAGAGCCCAGTGCCTGATGGGGCAAAAATCATTGTCGCGGGTGGTTCTGGGTAAATGTCATCACTCATTCCTTCCTCCGGGAAAACAACAGCAGACAATCATTTTGCACCCTTTTTCCCTGGATTGCCCTGGCAGACGCCATAGCACGGCAACCATGGAGCCCGTTGAGCTTTTTTTTTTTACTGTCACCGTATGTGTACTGGATGTCGCTAACCGAGGCGTTACTCAGCGCTACACAGCAGCATTCGTTTGCTTTTGCATGATAGCAGAGATGGTTATCAGTTGTTCTGTACTGTCTGCTGCCATTGTAAATTGGCAGTAAGATGACGGTTATCTGTCATTCTGTACTGTCTGCTGCTATCGTGGGTGACCCTGCCTGAGGTCGGCCGGGGGCGCAAAGGCAAAACTGGGAATGACTCCCTGAGTCAATCCCTCCTTTATGGTTTCTAAAAATAGAGTCTGTCCTGTCTAGAATATGGGGCAAGTGTACTAGAGAACCAGTTTATCAGAGAGCACAGCTGCTCCGTATCAGATCCCGCAGAAATGATGAGCTACATGCCATTCACGGGGGGTGCCCCTGCAACAACCCCACCTGTTGCTTCCCTCTTCCCCCAACCTTCCTGGGCTACCATGGCAGTGTCCCCCCCATTTGTGTCATGAAGTTATAAAGAATGCAGGAATAAGAAACAATGACTTGTTAGTGAGATAAAAGGAGGGGGAGGCAGCCTCCCGGGGCTATGACAGTCCAGGCAGGACATTAAGTGGTGTGGAGGGGAGGAGCCCAGCATCCCGCTGCTATGATAGTCCAGGCAGTACAGAATCTTTTCTTTACACAGGAAAGGGAGGGGGCTGATGGAGCTCAGCCCCAGTTGCTATGATGAGGATGGTTACCAGCCATTCTGTACCATCTACTAGGAATGACCAGCTATCATTCCTATTGTTACCCAGGCGCCCCCAGCCAGCCTTACCTGAGGCCAGCCAGGAGCACTCACGGGCTGATGGTGACGACAGATAGCAGTCATATTGTACCATCTGCCACCAGGGAGGGGGAGAAGCAGATACTGCTCTTCACTGCTGCAGCATTGCATCTACCACCAGCATTCAGTAGACAGGGTGACATTGAAAAAAGTCAAGAAATGATTTATTTCCCTTTTCTTTCACATGGTGGGGGGAGGGAGTAAATTGACGAGCTATACGCTGAACCACACTGGACAATGTGTTTGAACCTACAGGCACTGGGAGCTCAGCCAAGAATGCAAATAGTTTTCGGAGACTGCTGTGGACTGTGGGATAGCTGGAGTCCTCAGTACCCCCTCCCTCCCTCCATGAGCATCCATGTGATTCTTTGGCTTTCTGTTACACTTGTCACGTAGCACTGTGTAGCCTGGAGATTTTTTTCAAACACTTTGGCATTTCGTCTTCTGTTACAGAGCTCTGATAGAAAAGATTTGTCTCCCCATACAGTGATCAGATCCAGTATCTCCTGTACGGTCCATGCTGGAGCTCTTTTTGGATTTGGGACTGCATCGCCACCCGTGCTGATCAGAGCTCCACGCTGGGCAAACAGGAAATGTAATTCAAAAGTTCGCGGGGCTTTTCCTGTTTACCTGGCCACTGCATCCGAGTTCAGATTGCTGTCCAGAGCGGTCACAGTGGTGCATTGTGGGATACTGCCCGGAGGCCAATACCGTCGATTTGAGGCCACACTAACCCTAACCCGATATGGTAATACCGATTTTAGTGCTACTCCTCTCATTGGGGAGCAGTACAGAAACCAATTTAAAGAGCCCTTTATATCGATATAAAGAGCCTCGTAGTGTGGACGGGTTCGGCGTTAAATAGGTTTAATGCTGCTAAAATCAGTTTAAACGCGTAGTGTAGACCAGGCCTAACATGCCAACTGGGGAGCTGACTGTAACAGTTAGCTTTGTTATGTGGAAACCTGTCTACTCAAAAACTGGACTGAGAACACCAAACAACTGTTAGATATTTTCATTCACATTAATCTAGTCAGAGTCAAACTGGTGACCTAGAAGGAGAAGACTACTTATTCCATTATAAATCTCCAGAGCTACCAATTCCCTAGGTGGTCCATATTAATACTCTGACATATGGCGACTGATGTAGCTCATTAGCGTAAATCTACTTAGAATTACAGAAAGCCCCTTATAAAGAATATTTATTATCTGACAAAAGCTGCTTATCTAATATGGACTGAATGATAAGCAGAGCATAGTGTATTTGTTTTAAATCTGCACCCTGCAATAACTAATAACGAATATCTTTCTATGACTAACAAGAAGAAGCACGACCAAATGAAGGCATTTAGAAAAATGTGGCAGAACTGGAGAAAGGAATAAAGCTATGCATCATGCTAGGGAAAAGAGCAGTGAGAGATATTATTTAATTCTATATTGTTCAAATCTTCCTTGCCTTACTCATGCAATGTAAATACTATTTTATACATAAGATTTCTGTAATCCTAGTTAAAGTTGATTGGGAAATTACAAAATTCACTGAAAAATTGTTTGTTGAAATTTTGAATTGATATGAAAAGCCAGACAATATTTTTGTGAAAATTTTCCCTAAAATTCCATTCATTTTTGGACAGCTGCACTTCCTAGAACAGCAGTTCAAACTAATTAAGGCAGGGTTACTCAGGCAGAGGCTCGGGAGCCACAAGAAACCATACATCAAATGAACATTTTTTAGGTTTGCAAAGTCCAGCACTCAAACACAGGGAAATGACAGAAATTAGACTCCCTGGGAAACCTTAATTCAGCCCCCTTGTGCCTATGCAGTATAATACAATCTTTAATGATCACATACTGTTGGTTTCATAGAAACCCTGCCTCATTTAGTTTGCAGGATGGACAGTGCTCAGGCAATGATTCAGGAGTAGGTAGTAAATGAGGCTATTTGCAGGATTCCTGTTGCTTTTACTTAAGAAATTCATGGATATACACTGAATAAGATGAACAAGTGCAGGAAGACAAAGGATGGTTTTGTGGTTAAGACATGTGGAAACCACACAGGATAACTTAGTCCTAGCCTATCTTCTGCCACAGTGTTTCTATATTACATTGGGCAGGTTGTTTAAATCAACATTTTAGCAGGTGGTCACTAACTATGTGTTCCTCATTTTCTAGGTGCCCAGCTTGAAAGCCTGATTTACTGATGTGCAGAGCACTCACAACAGCAACTGAAGTCATCTTAAGAGGCAGTCCTCATTATCTGGGCAGTAAAGAGTTTTCACTGGAAAAAAGTAAAGTAGTAGGTGCTTGTTGCCTTTTAGAAATGGACCCATAACTAGAAGAAACAAAATTTTAACCGTATGTTTGCCAAAGACTCAGTCTGATAAGCAATGCTTTCTCCAGGGCACACCTGGAAATTTCATGAAGATCTGTGGGCTTGGAGCCCAAAATGTACCAATATTAATATTGTATGTTTAATTCAGTTGCTTTGTATGAGTGTGGCATCAGCCAAGAGTCAGATAGTTCAGAGCTTGATCTACATGAACAGCTCATTAGAAAGTTGACCTGTAGAGAGCTGTAAAAAAATAATTTAAAAAATGCAGTCTGATCCACAGCAGGGATGAAAGGAAAAGCCTGCTCAGTTCTGTCAATTCAATACATTTTTAATACTGCTGCTAACAAATAATAACCCTTTGATTCTCTTCCAAAAGTCTGCAAAGTTCCTGGCAGCTCTAGTAACTCACTCAACTCCTATTGTCAGTTCTGCCATCTTCTGTGTTCTAATCTTTCACAAATCTCAGTCCCTTCTACCTGTCTGGAGCTCATGTTCCTTGCCTTGGCTTTGGCCAGAACAAAAGCCTCTAATACCATACACAGTATTTTTCCAAGTCTGTTCTCTTTCTGAGTAGGCTCCTGCTGGGTCCTTTAATTAGGTTGTGTTCCTTGTAGAGACTTGATCTTTGAGGGAAGGAGGTGAAAAAAAGGCCAATGGAAATGTATTGTATGTATCAGGCAGACCTAGCTGGCAACTGCTAAATAACCTAAATAAGCAGGAGTTTTGCAGAAAACATCAACGATTTGGAACTTCAGTTCAGAAAAAAACAAACAAACCCAAAATTTGGATCATTATCTTAATCATATCCAATCATCTGAAAATTAGGCTGGAAATCTTATGAAAATGAGTCACTTGTCAAGAATTCTATTCTATCCTACACAGGTTTTTATACCATGCTCATCAGCATAGTATCTGGGTTCCTAAATTCCTATATTTACTACTTCTGGTAGGGATAGAAATATTGCAAGAACATGCTTTCTTGCTGTTTTGGCACTTCCTCTTGACTCAGCTAGAAACAAGTAGTACAGAGGTATGAACTAGAATATCAGTTTTTTAAATGTTATCCATGTGAATTTCCAAATCTCAAAAGGATTTCTTTGTGTTCAGACTTGGACTTGCTTTCAACAGATTGATTCACCCATCAGTATTTGCTACATAAAAAGGCATTAATTTCATGAGGATGTGTTTATTGAAATCCGAGGTTTGATAAAGGTAAATGGGATGGCAAAGGTCAGATTCTCTCCATTATTACTAGTATCTAAAGACTGAATAAAGCCACTGAAAGGAATAATGAGATGGTCAGGCAGATAAAGCACAGGTCTGTGAGAGAACATCTAGCTCTTATGCAGCGCTTTATCTCATCAGACCTCAAAATGCTTTCCAAAGGAGGACAGTTTCATTATCCGCATCTTATAGATAAGAGTTCTATTCTCAACTCCGTCACAGATTTCCTGTGTGGCCTTTGGAAATCACTTACCTTCTCTCTGACTTACACTATGTCGACACTACAAGACGATGTCAACCTAACTTACATCAGCATACAGCCACCACAGTTATTAAATCTCTTGTGTGTGTGTGTGTGCACACTTGGCTTCTTGTGTTGGTGGTGCACATCCTTATCAGAAGTGCTTGTATTGATTGTACTGTCATTGTGGAGCATGTGGAATGGCTCCTGAAAGCCAGTAACATTCGACGTAAGCAATGCAAAGTCTACACTCACACCACGTCAAGCTAATTACATCTGCCATGACTCTACACCGCTCGAGAATGTGGTGTTACTAAATTGACATATAGAGGAACTTACGTCAGCAAGAGCCAAACTTAAGTGAAGACACTTCCACAGCCAGGTTGATGCAAGGCAGCTTATGTCAACCTAATCCTGTAGTGCAGACTAGGCCTTAGTTTCCCTTCAGTAAAATAGAGATAGCAAGATTTATCTAACACAATGGAATGTTGTTGTGAGGCTTATTTCATTCATATTTGTGAGCTCCTTAAATGTACAAAATATTATATTACTCTCTGGAGTCTGGGGATGTTCACATCTAGGATTTTAGTTTGGCTCTGCATAGAATTAGAAGCTACCAGAGTATTTTGGATTCCATTTCTGGATCCAAAAATTCCACTAAGTTGAAGTCTTCGGACCTAAAACTTTCTCTTGGGACCATCTCTACTCGCAACAAGACTGACATGAGATCTGCCAAATGCATATGATAGTTACCAACAGTGGAGGCTGAGGGGGGTGGGTGGGAGAGAGGGAAAAGACGGTTACTCACCGTTGTAACCGTTGTTCTTCGAGATGTGTTGCTCATATCCATTCCAGGTAGGTGTGCGCGCCGCGCGTGCACATTTGCCGGAAACTTTTTACCCTAGCAACTCCAGTGGGCCGGCAGGTCGCCCCCTAGAGTGGTGCCACTATGGCACCGGATATATACCCCTGCCGGCCCGCCCGCTCCTCAGTTCCTTCTTGCCGGCTACTCCGACAGTGGGGAAGGAGGGCGGGTATGGAATGGATATGAGCAACACATCTCGAAGAACAACAGTTACAACGGTGAGTAACCGTCTTTTTTTCTTCGAGTGATTGCTCATATCCATTCCAGGTAGGTGAATCCCAAGCCTTACCTAGGTGGTGGGGTCGGAGTGAGAAGTCGCGGCCTGGAGCACTGCAGAGCCAAAGGCCGCATCATCTCTGGACTGCTGACCCAGGGCGTAATGGGAAGTGAATGTGTGGACCGATGACCAGGTCACCGCCCTACAAATCTCTTGGATTGGCACGTGGGCAAGGAAAGCCAGCAATGATGCCTGTGCTCTGGTGGAGTGAGCAGTCACATGGCCCGTCGGCACGTGGGCCAGCTCATAACAGGTCCTGATACAGGAGGTAACCCAGGAAGATATCCTCTGCGAGGAAATCAGTAGTCCCTTGACCCGGTCCACTACTGCCACGAATAACTGGGGGGACTTGCGGAATGGTTTGGTCCTGTCCACATAAAATGCCAGCGCTCGACGGACATCTAGCGAGTGGAGCTGTTGCTCCCGGCGGGACGAATGGGGCTTTGGGAAAAAGACTGGGAGGAAGATCTCCTGGTTAATGTGGAAAGCTGAGACCACCTTGGGGAGGAAAGCAGGGTGTGGTCTCAGCTGCATCTTGTCTTTATGGAAGACCGTATACAGGGGATCTACTGTGAGGGCCCGTAGTTCCGACACCCGTCTAGCTGAGGTGATGGCCACTAGGAAGGCGGTCTTCCATGAGAGATAAAGCAGGGAGCAAGTAGCTAACAGCTTGAATGGAGGACCCATGAGCCGAGCTAGGACCAGGTTGAGATCCCATGAAGGGGCAGGGGGGCGGATCTGTGAATAGAGACGCTCCAGTCCCTTCAGGAATCTCGCCACCATAGGGTGGGAGAAGACGGAACATCCGTCCCCTCCAGGATGAAACGCGGAGATAGCCGCTAGGTGGACCCGGAGGGACGACAACGCCAGACCCTGGGCCTTAAGGGACCAGATGTAGTCTAGAATAGTGGTGACGGGAGCCCCATAGGGAGAAGACCTTTCTCCGCACACCAACAGGAGAAACGCTTCCACTTAGCCGAGTAAGTAGCCCTGGTGGAGGGCTTTCTATTGCCCAGGAGAACCTCCCGAACTGGGGTAGAGCAGCGTAACTCGGAGCCCATCAACCACGCAGGAGCCATGCCGTAAGGTGCAGAGATGGAAGGTCTGGGTGACAGAGCCTGCCGTGGCCCTGGGTGATCAGGTCCAGATGTAGGGGCAGGGCAACTGGGTTGGCTACTGAGAGGTCCAGCAACATGGGGTACCAATGTTGTCTGGCCCATGCCGGAGCTATGAGAATCACCTGAGCTCTGTCTCTGCGCACCTTGAGGAGAACCCTGTGTATCAGCGGAACGGGAGGGAACGCGTAAAACAGGTGGGTTGCCCATGGGATCAGGAAGGCATCCGCTATAGACCCGGGCTCCCGACCCTGGAAGGAGCAGAATGCTCGACATTTCCTGTTCTCCGTGGACGCGAAGAGGTCCATCCGGGGACAACCCCACCTCTGGAAGAGTGAGAGGGCGATGTCTGGACGGAGGGACCACTCGTGCGAGCGGAAGGATCTGCTCAGTCGGTCCGCTAAGAGTGTTCTGCACTCCCGGGAGATAGGAGGCGGAAAGGTGAACGGCATGGGCTATGCAAAACTCCCAGAGCCGCATCGCCTCGAGACATAGGGGAGAGGACCTGGTCGCCCTGCTTGTTGATATAAAACATGGTCGTCGTGTTGTCGGTGACATGAGATCTGCCGAATGTACAGGCTGCCATATGGCCCAGGAGGGCCAGACATGTTCGTAGAGAGGTCAGCGGGGCCGCCTGCAAGTGCAGAATGATGGCCGACAGCGACTGGAACCTGGGCAAGGGTAGCAAGGCCCTGGCCAGGGTAGAGTCCAGAATGGCCCCGATGAACTCTATCCACTGCGTGGGGAGCAGAGTAGACTTGTCCACGTTGATCATGAGGTCCAGGGCAGAAAAGAGGCTGCTGATCCTTCGGACGTGGTCGCGGACCTGCAGCTCCAATGTGCCCCGGATCAGCCAGTCGTCGAGATAGGGAAACACGTGAATGCGGCAACGCCGAAGGTGTGCGACGACGACTGCCATGCATTTCATGAACACCCTCGGGGCCGTGGAGAGGCCAAACGGGAGGACCGCAAATTGATAATGTCGGTGGTCGACCACAAAGCGGAGGAAATGCCTGTGCTGGGGGGATATGGAAATATGGAAGTAAGCGTCCTGCATGTCGAGGGCGGCGTACCAGTCTCCGGGATCCAGGGATGGGATGATGGTTCCAAGGGATACCATACGGAACTTCAACTTCACCATATACTTGTTGAGTTCCCGCAGGTCGAGGATGGGCCTGAGGCCCCTCTTGGACTTGGGGATTAGAAAGTAGCGGGAATAAAACCCCTTGTCCTTCTCGCTCTCTGGAACCTCCTCTATGGCTCCCTTGACGAGGAGCGTGTGCACCTCCTGACGGAGGAATTGCTCGTGAGAGGGGTCCCTGAAGAGGGACGAGGATGGTGGGTGGGGGGGGGCGATGAAAACTGCAGGCGATAACCGGCCTGCACCGTACGCAAGACCCAACGATCCGATGTTATTTGGGTCCATGCCGGGAGGAAAAAAGAAAGACGGTTGGAAAACTGCGGGGAAGGATCCGGAGGGGAAACTGGTACTGCGCCCTCGGGCGCACCTTCAAAATGAAGGCTTAGGTCCAGGAGGGGCCTTGGCGGAGCCTTGGTTCTGCCCCGTTTGGCCACCTGACTGTCTGTGTCGGTTGTTCCTGCTGCGGCGCCTAGTGAGGTCCTGCCGCGGACGGAACTGAGGATACGGCCGACGCTGCTGCTGTTGGTTCTGCTGCCTGAATGGCCTGCGCTGTGTCGCAGGCGTATGCATCCCCAGTGACAGTATTATGACCCTATTGTCCTTAAGGTCCTTTAGTCTGGGGTCTGTTTTAGCGGAAAACAGGCCCTTGCCTTCGAAGGAGAGGTCCTGGATAGTATGTTGGAGCTCCGGTGGAAGGCCAGAGACCTGCAGCCAGGAAATTCAGCGCATCGTGAGCCCCGAGGCAAGGGCCCGAGAGGCTGAGTCTGCAGCATCTAAAGAGGCTTGTAGCAATGTCCTCGCTACTTTCTTGCCCTCATCCAGGATGGCGGTAAACTCCTGGCGGGCGTCCTGTGGTAACAGCTCTGCAAATTTCCCCGCCGCTACCCAAGAGTTAAAGGAGTAGCGATTAAGGAGGGCCTGCTGGTTCAAGACCCTGAGCTGTAGCGCCCCTGCTGAATAGACCTTGCGGCCCAGGAGGTCCATCCGTCTCGCCTCCTTCGACTTGGGTGCCGGGGCCTCTTGACCATGGCGCTCCCTGTCGTTCACCGACTGGACCACAAGGGAACAGGGTTTTGGGTGAACGTGCAGGTATTCATAGCCCTTGGAGGGGGCCATGTACTTCCTTTCCACTCCTCGAGTGGTCGGAGGGATGGAGGCCGGTGACTGCCAGATAGTAGTGGCGTTGGCCTGAATAGTTTTGATAAAAGGCAGGGCCACTCTGGTGGGCGCATCGGCGGAGAGGATGCTCACCACCGGGTCCTCGATTTCAGAGACCTCCTCTGCTTGAATGTCCAGGTTTTGTGCCACTCGTCGGAGGAGGTCCTGGTGTGCCCTAAGGTCTAGAGAGTGAGGGCTGGAGGACGAGGTGCCCGCCACTGCCTCATCCGGGGAAGATGACGAGGAAACCCCCTGCAACAGAGCGTCCACAGGGGGTTCTGTCTGGGGCTGCACCTCCGTCACTGGAGGGAGCTCTGGGTCCTGGTGACTGGACCTGTCTTCCGCTTCCGGGGAGGGCAGGGGTCTAGACACCGTTGCCTCTGGTGGCCTGTGCTCCACCGCAGGGCGGGGAGTAATATGTTGTGGACCCTGGGCTTGGCGGTACGCCCATGGGGTCCAAAGCCCCCACTGTTGAGGCCCTCGTTCCTGAGGTGGAGGGTCCTGAAACAGGGCCGAGTGTCTGTCCTGGCCCAATGCATAGGCGCTCTCTGCCTGAGAGGACACAGATGGTTCCCTTGAAGGCCACAGAGGCACTGAGCCAGTTTGATAGGCCTCTCCATATGCTGACGCCGACGCTCTCCTCGGTGCCGAGGATCGGTGCCACGACCCGTATCGGTGCCGGGATCAGGACTGGGAACGGTGTGGCAGTCGGTGCCGGGATCCGGATCGGGATCTGCCTCGAGGTCGGTGCCGAGAGCGGGATCGCGACCTTCGTTCAGCGCGGTGCCGAGATGGCAGTGGGGACCGGGACCTGCCACCGACGCGGTGCCGGGAGGTTGACCAGGATCGGGACCTACCACCGGCTCAGTGCCGGGAGGTCGACCGAGGAGCCGAACGCCGAGGTGAACGGCTCCTAGAGTCTCGGTGCCGGTGGTAAAAGGAGCCAGACCGGGACCGTGCAGATGCTGATCGGTGCCGCGAGTGCAACCAGTACCGCCGTGGAGAACGGTGCCGGGACTGCGAGCGGCGTCCCAAGCGCGAGTGCTCACGTCTCCGGGGCGATCGGTGCAGAGACTCCGGAGACAGCGCTCTCAGCATCGGCTTGCCTCTGGAGATTACCCGTCCCAGGGGTGCCGTGGTCTGAGGCTGCGATGGCTCTGTGAGCGCTATTAAGTCCCGTGCCGAGGCGAAGGTCTCCGGCGTCGATGGGACTAACAGCTCGACCCCTGATCTCACGGGGGAGCTAGGAGGGGCTGGACTCGACGGACCCTCCGGGCCCGGAGTTGACAGCAGCCCTGCAGGTGGTGCCACGGCCAAGGTAGATGCCGGGTGTTTCATTCGGGCCTGCCTCGATGGTTTTGCAGACGTCGATGGATCTGCTCCCGGTGCCGGGGATGGACGGTCCGGGGAGTCTTGCCGATGCCGGCGCGGTCCGGTGCCGAGGTAGAAGCGGCCAGTTGCGGCGCCGGAGTCAGTGTCGCTTCCATAAGGAGAGCGCGAAGTCTTTGATCCCTCTCCTTCTTTGTGCGAGGCTTAAAGGCCTTGCATATACGACACTTCTCACTGATGTGCGATTCCCCCAGGCACTTGAGGCACGCGTCGTGGGGATCGCTAGTCGGCATCGGCTTCTTGCATGCCGCGCACTGCTTGAAGCCCGGCGAACCAGGCATTAGCCTGGTGCCGGGCGCCGGGAAGGACAACGGCCCACCCGCGAACAAGTTAAACGACTATATATAATAAACAACTAACTCATATACTACTTAAAACTATCGATAAAACTATCTACAACGACGATATGAACAGAGTACAGGAGAGCTAGGTACGTGGAGGACAGCAAGCCGCACTCCACAGTTCCAGCAATCGACACGGCGGTAAGAAGGAACTGAGGAGCGGGCGGGCCGGCAGGGGTATATATCCGGTGCCATAGTGGCGCCACTCTAGGGGGCGACCTGCTGGCCCACTGGAGTTGCTAGGGTAAAAAGTTTCCGGCAAACATGCACGCGCAGCGTGCACACCTACCTGGAATGGATATGAGCAATCACTCGAAGAAGAACTGGTATATAATAGTATATAATAAGAAGTAAACATTATTGCTATGCCATCTTATTGTATTAATATTTCCCAGTACTGTAACAGAAAATCCAATAGAACAAAAATATAGAAACCAATTAACTGTAGTCTTATGGTTTAGAAAGAAAACCTAAAAATATAGCACAAAAAAAATAAATAAAAAAACACTGTCAAAATGATTCAGAAACAATTATCTGCCCAGAATCTTCATTCATGCACTCCTGTTTAAAATCTGGACTGCTCTTCAAGCTTGGACTGGTTCAGATAAAGAACCCTCCAACTTCTCCCTCCATCTCCTATTATGGATGTGGCTCCCTGTATCTTTCTCATTAATTTTCACCAAAAAGCCAAGATAAACTCATGGTATGGTAAATGGAATGTGCTTAGACATGGATAGCTCCCGAATTGTCCAGTTGTATTGAAGTCAAAGGAGTTATACTGTGGATAAACTGAGTGATCTGAGCTTTCCTACAAATCAGCTATTAAAAGAATAACTCACTAGTGCACAGGCCAGGAAAACTATTCTCCTGAACTACTCTGCCATGATACTCAGCAGCAGCTACAATATTTCAGTCTTGTCTGAATTCATGACAGAATGTGTGTCATCTATCTCACCATTGTCGAGCCTCTCCCAATGAGCTGGTCTTAGAACTTTTCAGAGCCCATCCAAGAAGACTTTGAGGTACCAATCCATCAGTAAGTAATATATTTATGAGGGGTTGTCGTCTGTGCATGTACAGGCTTAAGACTAACTATTCATTCCTTTATGGGACAATATTAAAGTGCTATTGGATTTTTGTTGACAAGTAACCTTTGCATCAGTGAATTTTCTGGATGCTTACTCAGACTTACTGTGTATTTCCAACTGCCAACCAAGAATGTAGACCCTTCAAGATTAATCTACCTTCACATTCACACTCATTCATTCTTTCTACAGACCAGTATATTTGACACTTGAGTGACCTTCAGATCTAGTTTCCCCTAAAAAAATACAGTAACAGTAAATCTTCAATGGGAGTTTTGCTTGCATGTGACTGGGAATGTGCCATTCATATGAAGGAAAAAGAAAAGCAATACATAGTGTAAACTGGGTAGTTTGATTGAATCATTTGTGCTTTATTTGTATGACATTTAACTTTAATAGAATAGAGTCTTTATTATTCATTGAGGCCCTCAACTAGCAAAGCCCTTAAGCTTGTGAGTAATTCCACTAACTTCAACAAGAAAACCCATGTGCTTAACATTAAGCATATGCTTACAAGCTTTGCTGGATCAGGACCTAAGGATGAAATTAACTATAATTGCAGGGGACTCTGCACTTGTAAGACCCTTAGGACTATTAGAGTGAAATCCTGGCCCCACTGAAGTGAGTGGGAGTTTTGCCATTGATTTCTGTGGGGTCAAAATTAAACCCTTAGCCTTTAATGAAAATGGGTTTATAGTGGAACTGCTTGACAGCCCTTAACTATACCAGTAATCACTCACAACAGCTTATAATAAGTATGTTAAATCAGATTTAACCACAGTATGTTACAAAAAACTCAATTAATATTTAGTAAGCATACGATAATTCACTCTGTACATTTTTAATTCTAAAACAGTTATTGAACGCTACTTATTACCAGGTAGATTCTTGATTCATGATTAATGTTATTCAATCACAATAAAAGCCTTAAACAGTTCATTGTTGCATCATTCTGTGCATTTAAGATGTCTAAAATCTCCATTGTTTTCTCTCTTCACTATTAGTTGTCTAATAAATTCACCAGAAATTCAGCTATGATGGTATTGTTTATCATATATGCAATGGTGACACCTGATAATTTCACAATCATTGCAAGACACCATGTGGTTTTTTTTGACATCTTGTGACAGGCTGTATTATCACACACAATTGTTTTTGTAGGAAACAACTGCAGCATGTGATCCTTGGGACATTGTATAATCTCCTGGCAATGGTGTCATTACATGTGTATACTATAATTAAAGACTGCAAGAGTGATTCATTTGAGTAAAGCTTAGGAATCCATTTTATCTAAACAGAGTAGGAAAACCTAATATATTTTGGGCTCAGATCCTAAAACCTACTCATTTACAACCTGCTGCAGTGATATCGGGCGACCTATTAATTGTGGCACTTTAACCAAGCAGTGTTTATTCCCTGTTATATTATGGGATCTAATGACTGTTCTCATGGACATCAATAAGAGAAACACAAACCTAATGGTTTTACAAACCCTTTGTCACCTTTGCTCTACCAACTGTAGCCTGAAAACAATTAAATTTCAGAATTCTTGACTAACCAAATGAAGCTGAAGTAATTTAGATAGCAAACCTACTACAGTTAATGCAACCTCCTCCACTCACACAAGAGATAAGACAGAAAAATACATTTCTCACATCCTTGTCCATAAGCCACATACAAAGCAAAATTTCTTTAAGAGCTTTAGACAGACCAACTTTCAATATAATCCATAATTATTTCTATGAATTATGCTGTAGTAATGTATACCTCCTTAGCCATGTAAACATATTGTCTACAAACTGTAAGAAGGAGTCATCTGCCAATGCATTTTGATGCTAATGTTGACTAATATTTTGATGCACTTATACCAGTTGTAGTACAGTATTATAGCATCAAGTCATGGCACTTTGGTTGCAAATCCCCATTTAGAGTGTTCTGGGGTGGAAAAAAAACCCCAACCCTAAAACCTTTGGGAGTTCTCGAAATTTGTTTTCAGCACAAAATTTATTTCCTCCTCTCTTAAATTTGGTAAAATTCCAAGTGGTCTTTTTTAAGTTGTTAGAATTTTTTTAAAGTATGTTAGTGCTTGCAGAATATTTTCATATAGATATTTGCACTTGGACACAGTCATTAAAAAATTGTTTGATTTAAGCAAAACTCCAAGCCTGTCATAAATTTAGCCCTCAACAGCAATTTCCTATGATACATTTGAAGAGACTGGAATTAGCTTAGACAAAATTAAAGATATATGAAAATAATCTCTTGACATGCATTTCACATAAGCCTCTAAGGGCTAGTTCATCTCCAATTCTACAAGTGGAGGAAAATCCACATCAGCTACATACTGTTATGAAGGCCTCATGCTCCTCCCCTACTCACTTCTTTCTGGGACCATAGGTAAGCTTCTCTGTTGGAATGAGCGATGGGCAATGGATTATGTTGAAGGTGCGGCTTGAGGCAGGACAGGAAAGGACAGAGAACCAGTCAGGAATAGTAGCAGCATTGTCCCCAGATTTTGAAGCAGAAATCTAATCTGGACTGAATGCTGCTTGAAGCACCATTCATCCCAGCTAGGCTATATGGCTTCTGGGACAGTGTGCTGCCAGGGGCATGGGATGATGGCGCCCAGCAGAACAGCCCAAAGGATCGAGCTCTCCATCTCCTGGCCCTGAAAGTCCAAGACTTCCATTTGGAATCCATAAATGAGAGATTGTACATACCCCTGCCTACTCTATGCCCCTCACTAGAACTCTACAACCTGAGAAGATGACTGCTTGGAAACTATACAAAGTCAATCTCATTATCCTTCCTGCGCACCCTGATATCTATTTTTATATGGGAAGGGAATATTTAATCTCAAAATTGTTACATTGCACCGAGGTGCAGAACACTAGGTACATATATATATATTAAGTCTACATACATTGGCTCCCTGAACACTAAAAGAAACATTGTTGGGTTTATTTCAATTCTTTTACATTTATTTATTTTGGTGTGCACTGCTATATTTCTTTTAAACCAAAGAAAATTAAGCAACAACTAAAATAACAATAATATACTCTGTTGACGCAAAGAAAATTAATTTACAACTAGAGCAACTCAGTTGATGCAAAATTATAGTTGAATATTTAAATGCATGAAGGTCAGGAAATTCAAAATTACGGTTTCTAGAACTGTAACTCAATAGCGTAGTCTGTCACATGGATAAATTTACAGTTTAGACTAATGCAATGCTAAAAATGTCCAAGGGGCCAAGTCATTCTTGCTGGGAGAACTATAATCAAATTTCTTGACTTATACATGTGCTTAACCATAATGTTGTATTGCCATCATTTTTTGCTTTATTTGTATTTTAAAAAATATTTTTGATCATATTAAGGAACAAAGTAAAGTATTGTTTCCTCTCCACAAAGCCTGATTCAGGACAGCACATGCTTAATCTTGAGCATGTGTTTAAGTCTCCTTAACCTCAACATGCTTAAGTGCTGTCTTAAAGAGAGATGCTTTTGTGAATCAGGGCCTAACATTCAAATATCCACACTGAATTAATTTGATGTTTTATTTATAGTATTTTAAATAATTATTCATTACCTCGTAGTCTAATATAACACTGTCTGTACAGCATACTTGCCCCAAAAAATCTTATAAGTCCAAGCAAACTCTAATGGTGCTGTAACAAGCATTACTGAGAAGTATTTTTATCTAAAACAATTCAATTGTAAGTAGATCACAGACCTTAAAACTGATGGAAGAACAAAACAAAGAGTTGCCACAAAGTCAATATGAGGGATGTAAAAGTTCACAATGAAAATTCAAATTTCTCATCTGGCTCAACAGTTTGAGACACAAGCGCTGCTAAAGCGTTGTTTTTAGCAGATAAGGAGATGTATGCCTTGTCAAAGTTAATGAAAATATATTTCTTATAATTTAATACTACACTCGGTTTAGCTGGAAAACGTTTAATACAGACAACCTAAAAGAAGAACATCACACAAATGACACTTTAGAGCTACTAGTCTTATACTTTCACTGTAAATGTATAGGAAATCTAGGAGATGATATGAAGTGTGGTTTTTTAATGTACTTTTTTTTAAAAAAAGAACTCTCGTTTTAAAAGAATTCTATGGAATACCACACACGTCAGATTTTTAGTAAATATTCAATATTTTGCTAGGCAAACATCACACTGCATACATTCGGTATGCCAGACTCAAATTCCACTCAAGCATTACATTACTTGCATGAGCGCTGTGAAAATCAATCATATATTTCATTGTTGAAACACACAATAAGAAGACTAAATGGATACAAATGCAATATCTTATTCTCATTGGAAGTATAGGAAGTAAAAAAAAGGCAAAACAAAACAAATATAGTATCTTGATGATGACTAATTCTACTTGTCAGATATGTAATAGGTTCTTAAGAAAAAAGATGTAACCCTTCCCCCCTTGATATTATGGGATGCAGAGGTATCTATGAAGAGAAGGACAGAGCCTATGTGTCTTGAATTAAGACTTGAGACAATTTACTAGTTTTTCTATAACATGGTGCTATATAAATGGGGCACGTTCTTCTGTTGATCATCTTGAGGTGGCTTATCTTTCTGGGAGCTTCACCTCCCTTCATCTAAAGGCTTGTCTGTGTGGGGAAGTTATTCCAGTATAAGGTACGGTGTGAATTTAAAGCACTATATTTATGCTGGCATAACTCCATATGTGGACCCGCCTATTACAGTATCAGAGGGCCTTTTTCCAGTTTTGTTTATGTTGCTTTGCAAGTGGTTTAAACTTAACTGAAAAAGCCACTCTAACTCCAGAATAAGAGTGTTCACATGGGGAGTTATACCAGTGTAACTATAGCACTTTAACTATACTGTTATATAGGAAGAACTGGAAAAATATCCCAAGTAGACAAGCTCAAATGAACTGAATGGAATGGTTGGAGAGCAGCATTTATACTTGACAGCATGTGAGTGTGTAGCCATGTAGGGAGCCTGGCTCACCCTCCACCTTGCTACCGTTTCCCTCATGAGTCAAATAACCTTAGGAGCAATGACTAAAGTAGATTGAAACAGGAGGGGGAGCTCTCGCCATACCAACCAGGGCAAATGCAGCTGAGGGAGCTGCTCCTCCAGGGCAAGGGAAGAAAAAGCAAGTATGCTCTTCTGCACAATACTTAAGAGCTTTGTGAGTTCTGCCAGTTTCATGCTCAGGAGCTAAAGCCAAGAAGTGAGAATCCTGCACAACTGGTATCTTTATAGAAATTGTTTTGTTGATAGCAAATATTTTAAAAAACTTGAACTATTACTACATGGAATTTATAAATTAACAAAATTCAAAACCCTTTTTCAAAACAATCGGTCTATAGGTGTGCTGCTTTAAATATGTTTGAGTTTAAGAGGGACTAGATGAGTAAAGCTGTTACTGGTATTTCATACAAATTTTCCTTTTGAAGAATATATATGTTCATAAAAGTAGCAAGGACACATGACAATTGCATTTGCTTGTTACTCCCATGTCTAATGGATTATTTAGCATCCATGAAAAATGCGAGTCAAGCAGAGATGTTTTATGATGAAAAAAAAATCCTGTCTGGAATATTTCAAATCAGATTGGCTGTATGATCAGATACATGTATCACATGGAACCAGTAAAAATCATGAGGGCCAGGACTTTGGCAGTCATGTTCACTATTTAAATACATGCCCATTTGCATTAAAATGCATTAACTTCATTAAGCAATTACTTATATCTTAAATGGAGAGGGACATTAGGTTTGCAAACAGTGAGGGGATTTTCACTGATAACACACAATCATTTATTGGAAATCTACTCTGCTTTATTTCAGCTGGGAAAGTCGCTGTTTTAAAAACTGATTTCCAGCTGAAAATACTGGAGTATGACTTTAAATATTTGGCAGGGAGCCAACCTTTGTCAGCCAGAGGCGTATGAAACAGTGTGATGTGCCTACATCACAAAATGCCTCTTTCTTGCTGTTTGTAGTATAGCTGTAGCCATGGTGGTTCCAGGATATGAGAAGGCAGGTGACGTAATATCTTTTATTGGACCAACTTCTGTTGGTGGAAGAGACAAGCTTTCGAACTACACAGAGCACTTCTTCAGGTCTGGGGAAGGAAATCAGAGTGTCTGAGCTAAATACAATTTGGGATAGAGAGTTAAGCATAAGGGGTAACTGTGATGCTTTGGGGGTTCACCCAGACCACTAAGAGGTTGTGTCACCACCTACCTTACAACTTGGGGTTCTTCTATGCTGTGCAATTTTGGCTCAGATTTCTGACACCAGCAGCCTGCTTTCAGCACAATTGCCTCATTCTGGCTTCTACCAGCTTAGTTATTCCTTGCAGGGTGATGCCAATATTGTTTCCAGCCCCAAGTCTCCCCAAAACAGTCTTCCCTGCAGTGATCAGCTCCTGTCATTATAGTACTAATAAAACATTACGAAAGTCATTATTCCTTTAAAGAGACAGTACACAGCACCAGCCTGTTAGTTTGACTGAGGATTTTACTCTTCAGTTTGAAACACTGCACTGAGATGGTTGTTAATAAACATAATCTTGTTTTATTACACAACAACAACAAACAGATATTTAAGTTGAGGGAATTGAGTTAGACATGGTTTTAAATAAACATATGCTTCTAAGGTGAAAACCTAACTTAAACAACTAGAGTTTTGTTCAGGGTAATTTTCTCACTATAGTTGTTCTTCCAGAATGACTGGCAAGTTCTCAGCCAGGATCCAATACAGAGCTCAAAGCACTTGCTTTCTTTGTCTCTTCAGGTGAACGATACCAAATGACCTTTTCTCTCTGCTTAAATCCTTGAAGTTTTATCTTTGTTTTCAACAGGAAGCCCTCCTGGGGGCTCAGCATGCTGTTTCCACTAGGGAGCTGTTGCCATGTTAAATTTTGCAGTCTCCTCCCCCTGTCATCATAGTAAAGTGGTTGAGGCGCTACATGCTAGTTTGATGGCTTTGTCTCCCTTTTTCGTAAAAGTACTTTCATTGTCTCTCTTCACTCAGTTTATATTGGAGAAGCATTCAAGCATGCAAGACCACATTCCTTTGTCTAGTGTGGGGTGATTTAAGCCCTACCTGCCAAACATATTATAAGTACATATTTCCAGTACATATTTATAATTTTAATATATCACCCATACATACACCACACAATAATATTAATGACCAGCATGTTACCAGTTTGCACATGATATCTTACATGGCAGCTTTTAGATAAGGATAAGGACAACAGTGAGTTGGGGTGCACTGAGTCAGGCCACCTGAGACTTAGTTAAATACCAGAGATCCCCTTGCTATCTGGCACTGGAGTGCTCTTAGGGTCACACTAACACAGTTGTAGGAGGTCACTTGAAATAGCATGGACAATAAGAGTGGGTGAACACTTTTCACAAAATAATCACTCCATATCTGATCTTTCAATACTCACTCTCAAAGGAAACCTGCACAACACCTTCAAAAGGTGAGCCTGGGAACTTAAATTCATAACACTGTTAGACACTAAAAATCATAGACTTAATAGAGATATTGGTTTCATGGCTCATTACAACAATCTGTAACACGTAACGCATATTGGGGAGCCATACTAGTACCCATGGCAGTTCCCAGGGTTTAGACAAAGTGTTTGTTGTTGAATGTAAAATTGTTATGGGTGAGGATGAAATGGATGAGTTTGGCGATGTGTTTGGGATGGATATCTGAGGATTGTCCATTTTCTTGTAAATATTTGAAGCGGGCAGCTATCCTGTCATTGCAAGGGACGCTGGTGTAGAGAGAAGTGACCTGCATGGTGGCAAGGCTGTTGTTAATGTTGTAGAGTTTGTGGAGGAAGTTGGTTCTGTCCTGGAGAAAGCTGGCCCTTTGTATGGTGAATGGTTTTGAAGACGGTATCTATGAATCCTGATATTCCTTCAGGAAGAGTGCCGTGGCCAGATATGTGTAGACACACACACACACACACACACACACACACACACACACACACACACACACACCCCATCCCTCCCGCACAGTGGTCAACTAGTTACATGTTATATTGCCAGTTTAGTTGTTTTACAACCCCGCTTGTAAATTCAAACATTCCCTCTGATTTCAATTCCTGGGAAGGATTGAGTTCCTTTGTTTGTGTATCTTGGGAAGCATGTAGAAGGTCCCTGGGGTAGGCTTTTGAGGGCAGGGAAGGGAAGGATGAGTTTACAAAGTTTCTTTTGGAGTGGTGTGGGAAAGGATTTAATGATATCCTTAAATTCTTGGGTAAATTGTAGTGTGGGGTCTTCTTTGATTTCTTTATAGTTGGTGGTGTTACCTACCATCCCACACTGTAACCCATATGGGGTATCATCAGACTACTACAACCTATACTTGATGGGGACCCCATCCCAAATAAATATTTCCTGAAATCCCTCTTCTAGCTTTCAAACAACCCCCCTATCTCTATAAGTTCATCATCAGAATCAAGCTCTCCACAGACCAGGACACACCAAACCAAAGCAGCACCAGACCCTGCCAGAACAAGAAATGGAAAACCTGTAGACTTATCTCCACTGTTACATCAATCAACACCCCCCATTCCACACCTTTCAAGATCCATGGGTCCTATACATGCCTAAGACAACATGTGGTGTATCTCATCCAATGCATTAAATGCCCCAATAACAACTATGTGAATGAAACCAGACAATTACGACCCTCTCAAATGAACTGACACAGGAAAATGATAAAAGACAAAAAACAAAAGGAATGGTGAACCACAGCCACTGGGAGCTGTGGGCGGTGGTGCAAATGTAAACGAATTGATTTTTCTTAAAAGTTTAGGCCAAGATTTTAAAAGATAGTGCCTAAATTTAGGAGCCTAAATAAATGTCCAGCTCTTCAAAATGTATAATATTAATCAGCTCCCACTGAAATCACTGGGAACTGTTGGTTATTCAGCATTTTTGAAAATCAAGTTGTACAGCATATAGGTGTATAAATACAGACTTAGGAACCAATTTTTCTAAAATTGTAGCCTTGAAGATTATATTTAATGAAAGCCATGCATGGTGTTGGCAAGCTTCTCCCAATCGTCTTAAAAAGTTCTGTCAAAATCTGTGTGTAAGTTCTCGTAAAGGAGACTCTTGAGTAGAAACTGCCACCAGTATCAAAATAGACAGAACTATCTGATGGATGGCCATGCTACACAAAAACTAAATTAGAACTGGGCAAATAGTGGAAAAAATATGCATAGTTATGTTTATGAAATCTGACTCTTAATATCATCTGACCATATTTGTACCCCTTTTTGTTCACTTTTCTGTCCCTTCTCTTAGGTAGGGTACACTCACTCTCTCATACACACACACACATGCACACAAAGTGTTGGTGACGGTGGACACTAATTAAGGAGATCAAAAAGGGAAGGGTAGCTGACTACTTTTTGTCATTGTGTGTTTTAATAGATGATGACACAGTGTGACATTCTGCAAAACTAAACATGGAAAAATTAAGCACAAAAAGTTTTGAGTGTATGGAAACAGGGTGCGACATAGAAACCATTTTACCAGTCTTAACTATACTGTGCAAATTCATTATATAAGTGATACTGCTTCAACTTGTGTGATGGGACATAGCATAGGAAAGACACACAAATACAATAATAGTTATAACAATTATATAATGTTAATCACATGCACACACTTTGCCCACACAGATGGATATATTTAGATTTCCAACTGGCTGTCCACAATGAATGCTGTTTATAAGTAACTTAAATCCCTAAATAATATCTGAAGTTGTAAAAGATCAATTAGCACTATTACCTAATCCAGTGGTTCTCAAAGCCGGTCTACCGCTTGTTCAGGGAAAGCCCCTGGCGGACCAGACCAGTTTATTTACCTGCCACGTCTGCAAGTTTAACCGACCGTGGCTCTCACTGGCGGTGGTTCGCCATCCAGGCCAATGGGGGTGGTGGGAAGCGGCGGCCAGCACATCCCTCGGCCCGTGTCACTTCCTGCCACCCCCATCGGCCTGTAGTGGCGAACCACGGCCAGTGGAAGCTGTGATCGGCTGAACCTGCGAGCGCAGCAGGTAAACAAACTAGCCCGGCCCACCAGGGGCTTTCATAGAACAAGCGGCGGACCAGCTTTGAGAATCACTGACCTAATCTTTTCAAAGCAGAGCGAGTAATGTTTCAGAGGCTCAAATTAATACTGGAACTTTAACAGAAGTCCGTAAGGTAAAGAAAGTATTATCCTGTCATTCAATAATAACAATGCTTTTCTTCAACGAAAGAGTAAAGACTTTGGTGTTTATTCTCATCTTGAAGAATCATGGAGTATTTTATGCACATACATCCCCACACATTAATCTGAAACTACATCTCTGTAGGGACCTTTGCATTTGCCGGATGGAAGCTAAGTGTTAAATAAATGACACTAAGCAAAATTAGTTTTACAAAGTAGTCTATTACTGTTATGACAACATTCTTTTTCCGGTTAAATGAAAATACTCAAATATTCCACCATATGATGGAAAAGAGAAAAAAGTCAATGCAGAACCTGTTAATTATTCTGTGGCCTGGTGGAGAAAGGTACAATTAACTAAGACTGTTCTGTTTTTAAGCGATTGGGACAATACTGTGAGTTCTTTCATTGGCTAATCATGGCTCTTTGTTTGACAAGACTTAACCCTGATTCCCCTAATGAGATTTATTTCAAAATTAAGATGCATTTCTCTAGTTCTTTATGATGGACTATGTACCATAAAGACATTCTTACAACAGTTAAAAGCTAACAGCCATTGTTATAAATGGAAAGCTCCAAAGGCTGTCCTTGCTACCAAAGAAACATGCAGGCAGTAGATTATGGTATATACTGGCATCACACATTGAAAATATCTGAAGAAAGGAAAAAGAAAAAAACTTTAATAGGCATTGAGACACTGATGCTGAGATGAAATCTTTGTTTAAGTATACAATTCAGGTCAAAGAAAAACAGTTTCCCACAGAGCAAATCTATCTAGGCTGCTGAAAACGACTGTACTTTACTAACCATTTGCAAGTGCTTCTTTGTGAATTACTGTACATGATGAACACACTGCAAGAGGCAGTCTGGGAAACAAAATGCCAGAAATTCACTTGTCTGCAGGGATCTTTGACCTAATGTATAGTCCTCCTTTAGTCCTGCATCTTCTGTAACTTCAGTGTGTCTCCAAACTGTATACTTAACCTTTGCTTTTACTGTGATTATTATAGGATACACACATGGTATTTATACTGAATAACCATAGGATTTTCATAAAAAAATATGATCACAGCTACCGTGTAACTCTTGAATAACAGTTTGAAGTACAAAACAAAAGACTACTAAAATGCTGTTCTTTTATCTCTCAAGACAAAATTGCTTCCTTTACAAAAAAATGCTTATACGTATAATGATTGAAGCAGCTGGATGAGAACCTCTTTGGCTAGCAGAGATACTTAATATTGTATTTAAAATCAAATATGCTCTTTGGTTCCAAAGCATAAAATATTTGCATAGGAACTACGCTCTTTACATTTTCTTTTGCCATATGAATATTATGCAGCAAAATATATGTAACTATTGTGGAGTGTATGTGTCACTCAGTACTCAGGGATGGTTTATACTCTCTGCATATATTCTCAAAGGATGCTTTTTTGTTGGAATTCAGTGCCTTTTTCTTGAAAATGACGTTTTTTAGACTTAATAAAAGTCTTGGATAAATAGTCTAGTATAAGATGCTAACTTCTAAAATGCTCTCTAAGTTTTCCAGTGTGTTAAAAAGCTTGCCTGGGGAGGGAGGAAGAATGAGGAGTCTAAAATTAAATTCTTTGTAAGGACCCAGAATGCAAGATAATTTAATTTTTATAACTAATAGAGTGAGAACCTAGTAGAACCTGACAGTCAAGATTAGTAAAAACAGTTTCCATTATAACCCCAGTTTTAAAAAATGCCTAACTTTTTGAAACAAACATTTTGTGCTGAAAATGTCCATGCTTAGCTCATCAGGAACACATGAAACTGTAGGCATGAAAAATCATGAATTCATGTTTTAAGGATCTGTCCACAACTTCTGCTGCATTTGACAATATTCTTCAAATTCTACATTTTCATATGAGAGGTGAGGGGAAGACAGCTCAGGTATGGATTTTTAATCAGTAAGGAGATGGTAGCTGAACATGCGTAAGTGGATGAGGTCACCTAGGGTTAAGATAGAGACGAAGGCAGGAGGAAGGGCTGAGCCTTGTAGAATACCAACAAATATGAGGTGGAGGAAGGAGGAACCTCATAGATTATGGAGGAAGGGCAGAGAGATAGAAGAAGAATTAAGAGAGAACAGACTCACAAATCTGACTGGTAGCATAGGTTGTTGAGGAGGCAACAACCAAGGATACCAAAACCTTCAGAGAGATCAAAGAGGATGAGGAAGGAGTAAAGGTCCTCCAACTTAGGCCTCAATCCTGCAATTCATTGCGTGTGGTTAGACTGCTGTGCTCGCACAATGCCTCACTGAAGTCAACACATCATAGGATTTAGGCCTTAGTCAGGAAGGGATCACTTAGGCCCTGGTAAAAGCAGTTTCAGTAAAGTTCAGGGAGCAGAAGTCAGGTTGAAGGGGTTCAAAGAGGAAAGGAAGCCAGGATATTTTTTGTAGATTGCCCATTCAAGGTTCTTAGAGAGATGGGACATTGCCACACTTCAAGGTGCAGTTCAGATGAATATGGTGTTGTGTCACCTCTTGCCCTGCAACACTAGGTGTTTAACAATGCTTTACTGCTATAGCTCCCAGCCTGGGATTCTCACAGACAGCCTATAAGCATTCAGGGCCCTGAGTGTCTGTGTGCTAAACAGCCCTGGTTCAGCAGCTCTGACTCCAGAAGCCTATCTACAGAGCCACAGCCCCACTCTAGCTTCCATCAGCTTTGGTGACAACCAGCAAGTTGACACCAAAACACTCCCGGTCCCAAATTTGCCCCAAACCGTGTGCCCTGAAGTGTCCTGCCCTCTCCTGGACAGCTCAGAGAAATAATAAGGTTTATTTTGTTTCTGTAAAGAGAAAAAAGCACATCACAATTTATTAACTGGCATAAATACACCCTTCCCTGCAAACACAGCACTGAACTGGTTGATAGTAAAAATAAAACAAATGTATTAACAACATATATATGAGATTAAGTGAGTTTGAGTATAAAGAATGAAGATAGAAAGAGTTACATGTTAAACAAAACAAAATATGCGTTCTAATGGCTAAGATTTAACAAGCTACAGTCTTTGTACAAGGAAGATTTCTTACTAATATTTTTCCTTTCCAGCCATGTCTGACTTTGTCTCACAGTCAAGATCTTCCACATGTCTGTTACAGCTATCCCCCTACTCCATTTTGTTTCTTACAGTTGTCCCCATACTCCATTTTGTTTTTGTTCTCCTCCTGTGGCTGCCCCTCCCTGGCTGTTAAGTTGTTTACCAGGGCCACTGCCCTTCTCAAAGGGAGGGCCCCTTAAGTTGTTTAACAAGAGCCATTGCTTTTCTCAAAGGGATGGCCACTTGTGCTGCATGCTAAGTGGGACCACTGCCCTGTTCAAAGGGTTGGTCCTGTTATCACCTTGTTAAACCTGGGCTTTGTGTAGGGTAGGCAATATGTCCAGAGCTGCAAGACCTAATGTGTTTTTAAGATCCTGGGCATGAGTCATAGGCCTCATGTGCTTTTGAGTCCCGAGGTGTGAACTCACACTTACTGTTCAGGACTCTGCCCAGGCACGTCTCTGTGCTCACCTGCAGTTTTTCCCTGTGTCTCCTCCCCTGTGACAGAGGGAGCCTATCAGGATTACTGGCGGGAAACTGCCTGAGTCTGCCTTTAAAAACAGGCATTTTTAAAACAAACATCAGAAAGGTTCCTGCATTGCTGCCTGGTCTGATCAGTCAGGGGTTCTGGGGGGTCCTTTCTCCACTCTTGTTTTATTTTCGAGCGTACCCCCGTTTTTTAACCCCCACCCACGAAGAACGAATTGCTGCCTGAGAGATCTCCCAATTATCGAGACCATACCAAGCCCTCCTTGCTTCTTCTGATGTTGTTGCTGCTTCTGCCTTTGCTGCTACCTTAGGGACTGGTAAGAATCCCTCTGTGTAACTTTCTATACTTTTATTTTGTTATTTTAGCTGCTGGCTCTGTTTCCCCAGCACACAGACTCAAGCTAAACCTTGGCCTGTGTCTTAAAACCTCTCTTAAACTCCATGGCGCTTTGCCGCTAAAATAAGTTTGTGCCGTCGCTAAGCTCTGCTCCTGTGGGCTTTGCTTCGGGGATCATTGCTTTCAGCCATATCCACTGCTGCAGCCACCATCCCTTGGCTTCCTTGGGGGGCTGCCTTGGGAGCTGTATCCTGGGCACATACTACTCTGCCCTCTATGATCTCCCCATAGCATAAGGTGCACCATAGGCTTTGCTTTTTAGTTTAATAAGTCATAGTTTGCTAAGATTGTAGTGCTTGTAAGTTTCACCTGCCTTGCTGTAGTTGCTGTTTTGTTGCTCCGTATAGTTGCTTGTTATAGTTTGCTTAGAATTGTGATATTTGTTGTTTTGCCTAGTCATTGGTTAAGATAAATTTAAAAAAGCCATTGCCTGGTTGTATTCTGTACCTGTTTTGTTACTTTGTATAAGCTGTTTGTCATTTTATATACATTTGATTAAGTTAGACGATAGATAAGGTTTTTGCTGTTTGAATTCGTCATCCCGCTGTCTCAATCTCTCCCTGAACTTTCCCGTGTCTGTTTTTCCCCTGCTCCAATCTCCCCCTCTGTGTACTTCCCCGTGTCTCCCTGTTGTAACCCCTTGCTGCTTCTCCCCGTGTAACCTTCCAAACCCTTTGCCACTTCTCTCCTTTTTTTTTTGGGTGTCCCTCCAGCCCTTCCTTACACCTCTCTGCTGCCTCTCCCTGTATCCCCTGTGTTTGTGCTCCCGCTTCTCCGCTGCCCCTCCCCTACCAAAGATCGCCATCACACTGCTCCGTTTGTCTTCACCCCGCTGCTCCGCAACTTCCCTGAAGTGCTCTCCACTGCTGCAACCTGTTTCTTCCCTCAGCCGTCTCCCCCATTCTCCACGTGCCTTCCCATCGCTTGCACCCAGATTCCCCTTAAGTGCGCTCCAGCTGCTCTTGTCTCCCGTACATCCAGCCCGCAGGCTCCTGAAGACTGCTCTGGGCTTCACCCTGCAGGGCTTCAGAGTCTCTCGCTGCTTGCAGCTGCACTCTCCTCTCATCAGTTGCCACTGATCATTCACTCCACTCCTTACTCCTGTTTCTTGACTTAGCCTTTAGGTACACTCTTGCAGATTATCTGCTATTACAACCTCACAAATTAAGTCATTAATTTTCTTCTATGCTGTTACATTGCATAATTTCACTTATCACCCATATTGTATCATTGCATTGTGATTCACATCTTACTTGTGGTTATAACACCCCATTGGTCGCCTTCACTTTTCTGATATACTTTGTATTTGCATTGATGCCACTGTGTTACATTATATATATAGCTATTAACCACTTAATGCATTCTATCTGAGATTGTTGACCATTTCATATAGAAGTTACCATTTTATTTTGCATTTCTTTTTGGTACATTTTGCATTCCACACTGTATCTAGAGTTGTTCCTATATAAAGTTGAGTTGCTTATTGACTGTACTGTATCCCATTGTGCTGAACCCCACTTACTGCACCCCACTCTTAGAACTCCCTGCACTGTTCAATAAGAAGAACCCCGCCCCCATCATTGTCTATTGTAAACACCCTATAAACCCCATCCCATCGTATTTCATTGTTAAATTCCCACCACTTCCCTTTTCCTTTAATAAAGAAATTAATTGGCACCCCACCTGTGTGGTAATTGCTCCCCAAGATCCCATATACCTGTGGGCAGAGACACCACAGAAGCACAAAAGGCTGCTTTCCCTTGTCTTCCTAGGTGAAAGATCTCTTTGCCTAAACAAGTTTCTCACCTATATTCAGTTTTAAGATACTTCAACCCCACATTGGCTGAAAGACCCACCTTTCTCAGCTTGCAAGAACTCTGTTCCATTGTGTCTGTCTAGTGATGGATGCCAAAGATGGCTTCTGTCCTTGCATATATCTTCCAAAGTTCAATGAATTTGTTTCAAGAGGACAGATGACCTCATGCTTTTCTTCATTTCCTGTGGGTTTCCCATTTCTTTGTATGTAAATGGGGCTTCCATTGTTTTGATTCCACTATGCCTAATTTATGTAGGAGACAGGTATATAGCGGTGTCATTCTCTCGTCTCTAGAAGAGATTTTGTTTTTCCCTTTGTTTGGACACAGAGTGTAAAGCCTAATATCAAATGAGTATCCACAATTCCTTATATAATGTCAATACATACATTTTACCATGATATTAATCACCAGTATGTCACAGACTTTCATAAAACACCTCACTTGATAAACTTTTTTAATACAGTCATGTGGAAGCAGAGAAAGAACTGACAGGGATTTGTAGGGGATCTTAATGCAAGACAGTCTCTGTTAGCAAGAGTCAGGCTAGCTGTCACCCAATAAAGCGAGATTTGTAGAAGCAACGATTGCGTGAGGTGAGTGGGAAAAAACTGTGTGAGAAGTTGTTGTGACCTTGTGTTGATAATGAGAAATGTAGTCTGGCATCTCTTTAGAAATGAGAAGAACAAGATATCAGGATGACCTAGGTATAAACAAAATGCAGCTGTTGCTTATTATTGTCTGTAACAAAAGGTATAAATTCTTGCTGTAATTGTTTACCTGTGGAGAGACCTGCCTGGGACTGGGGCACCCCTGTGTCTTGGGGCACTCCCTTTCTCTATACAACTATAAAGAGAAAATAAAGTATCTGACTCTGCTGCACCCAATCAAAATGTGAGAACTAAGTTTTTCTCCAACAGTCGTATTGTAATTTGATTTACTGTACCCCTATATTCACCCCTTTTATGAGACTATGATAAATTTTGTACAAAGTATGCCTTGTGAAGTATCTTTTTAAAACTCATAATTTGCTTATCACTACTGCCCTGGTAAAATATGTGTGGCAACATTGCATGTAAAGTTATAGAATTCCTCTGTATGTTATTACAAGACATATTTCAAGTCGGGGGTAGGGAGGGGGCAATCATAAACCAGTTTCCCATGGACAAAAGGCTAGCCAACACCTCCTCCAGTGTCAACAAAATCAAATGGACCATCACCTGATTAAGTGGCTATTCTTTGGCAGGAAAGAGGATGTGGGTGCAAATCTACATCCTGACAAAGAAACAGCTGGGGGTTCCTGTCCACGCATACTTTGTTTCCTGAACCTCAGCTGGAGATAATTCTTGAAGAAGAGAAAGAACTATAAATGGAGGAGGTGCCCCAAATTATCTGTTCCTCCTTTCCTCTCTACCCCTGGAAACCACAACACCTGGAAAACAAAGGAAACAGCTTTGGACTGGAGGAGGTATCCTGACTGAAAGAATTCAGCCAATAAGACTCTAGAACCTGGTCAGAGAGACCTTTGCTTTGAATTTACTCTAACTTGTTAAGTTAGGCAATAGTTGTGATTTACTTTTATTATCTTGTAACCACTTCTGATTTTTATGCTTCATTGCTTGTAATCTTAAAATCTATCTTTCTGTAGTTAATAATCTTGTTTATTGTTTTCTCTAGACCTGTGTGTTTGGACTGAAGTATTTGGGAAGTTCCATTTGAGATAACAGGACTTGTGCCTATCATTTTCTATTAATAAAATGACGAATTTTATATGAGTTTGTATTGTCCAGGAGACTGCTGGGCAGTACATGATGCACATTTCTGGGGGAAAGTCTGGACCTGGGAATTTGCTGGTGTTACTCTGCAGTATAATTCAAGGATGACTGGCTGTAGCATTCTTGCAGTATAATTTACATGCTGGAGGCTGTGTGTGAGCAGACTAGGAATGGTGGTTTTCACAGCAAAACAGTGTAAAAAGTGCCCCAGACTGGAGAACTGAGGGGACACAGTTGTTCATCAGTCCAGGTTGTACTCTCAGTAATGTCACATGTATACAATCAGTTGATTCAATTGCTTGTCACTTGAGGTTCTAACCCCCTGCCTTTTGTAGCTCAGATAAAGTTTCTCTTGCCTGATGGAAGCTGTCTCCGTCCCATTTGTTAGCTTGATGGCTTTGTTTATCTAATATGCAAATAGATCGTCATTGTCTCTGCCTGATGACTGGGCCAGCCAGACAAGCAAATACACATTATTCTGTCTAGGGCAGATCTGTGTGCCACCTCACCCTGACATGCCTGGTTTAGATACACTTTAGTCATAATTTCAGCATATCTTCATAACTCTCAATAAACACTGTGCACATACATCATACAAGAATATTAATGATCAATGAATTATTAATTTTCCAATGATACATTACATGACACCTTTTAGATTCAGGTTACAACCACAGTGAGTTGGGGTACATGGAATTGGTCAGGCCAGCTGAAACTCATTACCTCATACCAGGGAGCCCCTGGCCCTCTGGCACTGGGATTCTCTTAGGGTCACAAAACTTGCATTTTTGCTCTTTATCATTCGAGAATACCAGCTTCTGTCTTGTTGTTGAGTTCTGAAACATACTGTGATCAAAATATACTGAGAAGTGGCCTGATGACCTGTATGGAAGAAAGTGGCTTGATGGCTATGGATAGAAGAAAAGAGGGAGGGCAGATGAAAAATGAGAAAAGTTATGAGCAACATCCATATCTTGGTGCAGCTTGGCCTTGGAGTGTATTTAAGTTGGTATATGCTTACAACTTTATAAATAGGAAGCACCCTCAAGTTAGCACTATAGTAAGTAGAGAGAAGAAAAACTAAAAAGGAGAAATGTTCATTTCTTAAAAACAGGGATGAAGTAATCAACACTTCTGAGGAGGAAAATAGTCACATGTACTGTATATGGCTGGTAAATTGATTAGTATCTCACTATCAGTTTTACCATCTCTTCTTTAGAAGTATGCCACTTATCACTGATTTAAGCATATTCATTTTCTGTTAGCAAATTTAGCCCCAACTCTTGATGAACTGCAAATACAAAAATAAGTGATGATGAATCATGCATGTATTTCCTATAATGGGAATTTATATTCTGCTGGGTGCCAACACACACACACGCCTTCCACATTAGGAAAGTAATTTAAATTTGCTCGATCATCAATGAAAAAAATCTATTAATAATTGCACATGTGATGAAGGATAGGTAGAGCTGTGTGTCATCTGCATATTGCTGGCACTTTAGTCCTTGCATCTGACAAGTTCACCTAGTCACTGAATGTTGAAATGTTGAAATGTTGAAAAGAACCAGAGATAGAACTGATCCTTGTGGGACTGCATAGGGGAGGGATTTATTGGTGGAGATCCAGTTTCCCATCATGATTCTTTGGGTGCATCCCTCCAGGAAGAACTCAAACATTCAGTGCATTACCCTGGACTCCTGACACCTGTCTCAAGCAGGGCTTGAGGATTTACAAAGACCCAAAAAGCCAAGAAAAGGAACTCTCTGGAGTAAGAGACAATAATCTATAACCATATAAGTGATGAAGAGAAAGCACAAGTTGTCATCACTGCAGAGGAGAGACTCTGCCAAGATGAGTGTCTCATGAAAGGTGGATCTGAGCTTTCTGAACTAGACAAAAGCTGTAAGGATTGACTATTGGGTAAGAAGTACCTTATTAGATAGGAAATAACTTGTTAGTAAGTGTAGGCTATTGATTGCATTTTATGTTTTTCTTTTACTTGGAACCTTAATTGCAAACCCTTAATACTTGCTTTTATTTCAATCTCTGTCTCAAGCTCCATAAAACTTCAATTTGGTTTTACTATAAACCTAAGTGCATAGGTGCTGACTCTGTGGGTGCTCCAGGGTTGGAGCACCCGCGGGCTGTGCCGATCAGCTCCTCCTCCTCCCCCCGCAATGCCTCCCACTTGAGGAGGATCAGCTGTTCAGCAGCAGACAGTAGGCAGTGGAAGGGTAGAGGAGAGAAGTGAGTGTGTGGTGTGCTGGGGGGAGGGGGCGTAACAGGGAAGGAAGAGGCGGGACATCGGTGGGAAGAGGCAAGGCGGGAATGCAGCCTGGAGGAAAGGTGTGGAGTGGGAACAGGGCCTGGAGTGGACTGGGGATTGAGCACCCCCCAGGAACTCAGAATGTAAGCAACTCTGCGTAAGTGCCTTGTGCTGAGGAGACTGGTGAACTAGGACTTGCTGCTTTCACGAAGGCAGCAGACAGGCGTACATTATGGGTGTCCAGAACAGAACAGACAGGGCTCTCAAGTGTAACAAAGTGGGATGTGTAAATTGCTAGCCTGAATTGGGAAAGAGCTGGGCTCCTGGAGGCTGGATAGGAGTGCCTGTGTTGCCAACCACCATTGGAGAGGGTCTCCCCTGGTGGGCACAGATCAGGCTCTCTCATGCTGTAAGCAGGTGATAGTGATCCACACCAGATACCTTGGGTAATTCTGAAAAGTGTCACAATGGAATGACAAAATATGATCCGGGTCATTAATGGGGCCAGATAGAAAAAAATACAGAGTTCTCTCCAAATATATTGTAACAGTGCAATAAGCAACTACAAGTAATAGTGAAACTCTGTTAAGCTAGTTGGCATATATTTGCTTAAAAGCCTATTTAGAAAAACATATATTATTCCAGAAATCGACATGCAGGCTTCATGTGATGGTACATCTAAACTGAATAATTTTGTTTTAAATTCTCTCTTTCAAAAAAGAAAAAGAAAACCCAAACAATAAGTGAGGACATTTTCCAATACACTTCTTGTAAGATGGAAGTCTTCCAAGATTAAAGTATGCCTTTTAACCAGCTTCCTTTATATTCCATTATATTCTAATGCCACTGACATTGCATTTCTATGACAAATGAATTAGACTTGAATATCGGGAGAAGAAAGAGAAAAAGAGAAAGAGAGGTGCTCTACATTTCAACCAACCACCTATAATATACACTGGATTAATTTCCCTCTCTCCACAGGAATTGCATTGCTGTGACAGGCGAACTGTTCTCTGAGCAGGGCAAGCTGCCCTTTTAACTAGCTCAGTGGTTCCCAAACTTGTTCCACCGCTTGTGCAGGGAAAGCCCCTAGCGGGCTGGGCCAGTTTGTTTACCTGCTGCGTCCACAGGTCTGGCCGATCGCGGTTCCCACTGGTTGCAGTTCGCTGTTCCAGGCCAATGAGAGATGCTGGAAGTGGCACAGGCTGAGGGACGTACTGGCCGCTGCTTCCAGCAGCTCCCATTGGGCTGGAGCAGTGATCCACGGCCAGTGGGAGCTATGATTGGCAGGACCTGTGGATGCGGCAGGTAAAAAAACCGACCCGGCCCGGCCCGGCCCACCTGGGGGCTTTCCCTGTACAAGCGCCAGAACAAGTTTGGGAACCACTGAACTAGCTCTACTGTATCTGATATTTTAAATATCCATTTTAATTCCACTCCACTCATTCCACTCAACACAAAAAGTTTATAAGATTGATGAAGGTAAATATGAACTGGATAATTTTCTATGTAATAGCCATCACGGAAGTACCAGAATAGCAATAGAAAAATTGAAACATTTTACTATTATTTATTCTGGTCCTGCTCATAATGTGCTAAGTGCTGTCCATATACATATGTAACCCTTCTGCCCCTCTGAGTTGGCAGCAACAAGGGCCGTGTTCAGTATCCAGGGGTTCCGTTTCAATAACACAATGCATAACCGGCTCGAGCCTCCACCCATTGACCTGGGACACTTACATACCACGCCCCCGGGGACCTCCAGGAGGCAATACTTCCCCTCTTGCAAGCACGGAGTCTGAGTGTAGCAAAATCCTTTTAATAAAGGAGGGAAACAATGTGGCATCACATTGGAGAAATACCACAAACAGGATTATAACACAAACCATAAGCAAAAAAAACCCACCTCCAAGTACGTCTGGCAATGTCCTTTCCCCCTTAGGGTCTTAAGTCCAATCACCCCAAAGTCCAACAACCCAAACGTCGCTGGTCAGTGCCACCCCAGAGTTCAAAAGTTTATCTGCAGAGTTTTACCCCCCCCAGCCTGGGTGGGGGAGGGGAAGCCCACAAAGGGTGTTAAGGGGCACGTTACGTGGGCCAGGGCCAACTGCTCCGCCTCTCCATGGAGTTCTGCTGCAGCCTTCACCACGACCAGCTCCAGCTGTGCCGCTCCTCCAGCCGACCCGTGAGTCACTCCAGCTGTCCCTGCAAACCGCTCCACTCCGCTCACTGTTCCATGGGCTGCTCCAACATTCTGCAAACTGCTCCGCTCTACCAGCCACTTAGCGATATGTCTTCAGGCTCCCCCACTAGCTAACATAGCACTCAGTGATCTCAGCTCAGCTCTTTTAGTGATTTCAGCTCTTAGTAGGGGAGCCCTGGTGCTGGTGCACCATTAGCCCAACATGAATTCAGCTTAGCAGTCTCTGGATGGACTCCTAATGGAATCAAAATTAGCTCTACTCTTTAACAGTGGAGAGAGGAGGATGTGCAATTGATGTTCCAGGCCCTCAAAAGGGGCCTATACCATCAGATACACACACCAGTCCCCAACCTCTCTCAATTCACTGGGTTTTGGAACCCATGTCCCTTGTCTAGCAAGTGTCACTTAATTTATATTGAGACATCTTCATAAAGCAGTCTCGTAGTTCCTCATTCACAAAATCGGGTGGCAACACTCTATTTATCGTGCCCCGATAACAAAGAAATTGGGGATCCCAGAGCTATCAAAATAAACATCCCAGGCTGCCTTGGGCTATGCTGGGTGTGCCCATGCAAATACCTGAGATTCCACACTTCCTGAAATTTTTTCCATACTTCCCATAATTCACCACCAGATGTCAGGGTAGAGCCCATCCTGACTCTGCTTACACATAGGAGACACAGATCCCAACCCTGTGATGAGCTCTGTTGGGCAGACCCTTGAGGGCACGCAGTTCCATTGCCTTCAGTAGGTCTGTGTCTGGGTGCTCATTGCAGGATCAGAGCCACTGTCCTGTCTCCAAAAAAAAGTTACAGTTTAATAGGATGAGCAACATACCAAGGGCAGGGAAGAGGGATACAGTGAAAATATCTGTAGTTTTATACACATTTCACCTATCGTGATTATTTATACATTTTTAAATATAAAGAAATAAAATATTGGCTACACTACACCATCTCCTTCAGACTATTCAGTAGTAATTGGCTAGTTTCTTACAGGCCTCATAGCAAAAGTAAGTTTGAAAGAAGGCTTTGAAGCAGGAAATGGTAATGACTTTACTGCATTGATCATCTCTGCAATGATGCCTTAATATTTTACATCCCTTATGCTACCTCTGACAGCAGAACACTTCTGACAATAGAATTACAGTCCCAACTGAATGTTCTCTATGTAAGTATTAAAAAAAATGCACATATACTTCATGTTTAATTTTGTTATGCAAGCACCACAGGGCTTGGAGAGATGACTATCTACAAGAAAAGATAATGAGTGTGATGTCATTTATCCAGATAAAAAGATATTGTAGGTCTATATATACTTATCTATATTTGCCTTAGGGTAAGAATCTCTATGTTTCATCTTCCTGCTAGCAGCACTGCTGGTGCAGCTAGTCTCGTGGGAAAGAAAAAGGCGCTGCGATTTTTTTTTCTCCCGCATAGCCAATTACAACAGGGTTCTTTCTTTAAAAAAGAGAGCAAATTTCCAGTCTCTTCTTTAAAAAATGACGGTAATGTAATGATTTGCATACAAAAGCACTTTAATATTTGTACTGTAGTGCATCTGGCAATTATCTGACGAGATATAGCAGTCGTTTCAGCCATTTGCCACAGGCTTGACATTAGTGAGAAAAGTAAAAAGCATTCAAATCTACAGAAAAAAAGGGATATTCCAGTTTTCTACCAGCTACCTTTAACATACTTCACGTTTAATTTCACCCTGTTGCCACAAGCACTGTGTTGTTATGATGGCTGATCTGCCATGGAATAGCTGTAAAAGAAAATCAACAAAGGGTCGCTTCAGCGACTTTCAGTACAATTTACTGGCATTTGTATCTTGCGGCTGCTGCCGCCTGTCGGGGTAATGACACATGATGGGTGATTAAAGTGCAAGTCCTTAAATCAAAGCTGTGCCGATGGTCTGAAGAGGCAGTGAACAGCACTCAGAGCTTGTTCATTTCTCATAGTGGGAGGATCTCATTAGAATAAAAAGGGGCCTGTTATACTAACAAGAGTGAGTATTTGTGTCTAGGGAACCTTTGCATGTTTTCAAGATTTACCAAAGCTTTTCTCTAGCTTCTCCCAGCCTGCATTCAAAAATAAAAGTACTACAATCCATCAACATTTACTTGAAATTAGAACAGAGGCTCCCAATTGTTTGTTTATACCTACGTATTTCAAGAAAGATACACTCATCCTTTGGCCAGGAGGGTGGCGTAGAAAAAGGCAAGGCAATTGGGTATGGCAAGAAAAAGGCACTTTTTGGGGTGTATGTGCTGCTTTCAGTTCAGCTGAATTAATTTTTTATTATTTTTTGCCTTTACTTACTCCATTGTTCTGATGAGATGTTTAAGTCATTGAACTATGGAGTCTCCCTTTTCCATTGGACAGAATCTCAGCCCTCTCTGCCTAAAGTGGCTGCAACAGATAAGAAATTTTAAACTTTGGCTCAAGATGGCAGAACATAGAAGGAGAAAATAATAAAACATAGAGTGTACAACTGGAGTTTTGTCATGGAAAACACTATTTATTGACCATGGAACTGCAAAATGTGGAATAAGGCCAGATGAAGAAATAGCAGTCAGAATAGTTGGGCTTCTTCACAGTGAACTTGATACCGTGAGACAATTGTTCTTCCTACAATGGATTTTTGAACATGCTACAGATGGTAATTTTTATCTTCCTTTACAGCCACACCATGGGTGATGAGCTGGAGTACTTTGCTGAGGTAAACACACTGCAAGCTCCATTATCATTCACTGGCTTTACTGCAGGAACAAGGGGTCACTGAATAAAATTAATAGGCATTAGGTTAAAAACAAACAAAAGGACGTACTTCTTTACACAACACTCAGTAAACCTGTGGAATTTGTTTCCAAAGGATGTTGTGAAGGCCAAAACTATAACTGGGTTCAAAAAAGAACTAGATAAGTTAATGAAGGATAGGTCCATCAATGGATATTAACCAAGATGTTCAGGGACACAACCCTATGCTCTGAATGTCTCTGACCTCTGACTGCCAGAAGCTGGGACTGGACAATGGGGATGGATCATTTGATAACTGCCCTGTTCTGTTCATTCTTCTGAAGCACTTGGCATTGGCCCCTACTGGAAAACAGAAAACTGAGCTAGATGGACAATGGGTCTGACCAAATATGGCCTTTCTTATGTTATTATGTAGGTATTTTGGTAAGACAAACTCATTTAAGTGTGTCTTTATTCTGCAGGATAAAGGTACACAAAGGAGGACAGGTGTACATTTGTTTTTCACCTATGACTACTGCAATGTCTCAGTGATATGGTAGAGTGTTACCTTTCAACAGTGGAAGATATAGTTTCACAGGACTCAGAGTTCCCTTATATAAGGCTCCATTTGTTCTTTGTGTTTTTGTATTTAATTATCATCATTTATTTGTATTGTAGTAGCACCTAGAGCCCTCAACTGAGATCAGGGCCTCATCATGCCACGTGCTGTACACATAGAGTAAAAGAATACCTTGCTGTGAAGAGCTTACAGTTGAAATGGAGTTACCAGATATAGAGTGGGAGGGGTGTCATAAACAGATAGTTAAGGGTTAATGTCTCTTTTACCTGTAAAGGGTTAAGAAACAGGGAACCAAACACATGACCAGGGGACCAATCAGGAGACAAGATACTTTCAAATCTTGGTGGAGGGAAGCCTTTGTTTGTGTTTTTGGGCTTTGCTTTGTTCTCTCTGGGCTCTGAGAGTGACCACACATACCTACAGGCTCTCTAATCTTCTATTCCAATTTTGTGAGTACAAATGTAGAAAGGCGGTATAGTCTTTTTATTTGTTTTCCTTTATTTGCAATTGTGTAGTTTGCTGGAAGTATTTTAAATTGTATTTGCTGGGGAGGAGGCTTCTTTTTAGTTTCTATAAGCTGACAGACCCTGTAACTTTTTACCATCTAAATTGCAGAGATAGACCTTTTACTTTTTCTTTCTTTTTATTAAAAGTTTTGCTTTTAAGACCTGTCTGATTTTTTCCCCTTGTTGAGGGTCAAGGGAATTGAGTCTGTACTTAATAGGGAAGGAGAAGGGAGGAATCCCTTTGTTTTAGATTAATGGAGCTTGAATCTGGATTGCCTCTGGGGGAAGGTATCATTCCTCTCTGTGTGGTGATTCAAGGAGTTGAATCACGGTGATCTCCTAGTGTACCCAGGGCGGGAAAGAGCTGGGAGGAAGAAAGGAAATGGTTTATTCCCCTTTGTTGTGAGACTCAAGGAATTTGGGGTCCCCAGGGAAGGTTTTGGGGGAGACCAGAGTCTATCAGGCACTCTACTCTAAGTCCTGACTGGTGGCAGCATTACAGGATCTAAGCTGGTAATTAAGCTTAGGGGAATTCATGCTAGTACCCATATTTTGGACGCTAAGATCCAGATTTGGGAATTATACTATGACAAGGGGAAACAGACACAGAGAGGTGAAGTAACTTACCCAAGGTCATACAGCAGGTCAGAGGAAGAGTAGAGACTAGAATCCCAGGCTCCCAACCCAGGGCCCCAGCCACTGGCTGTTTTCTTCTCTGCTCCAAGCTCTTGTCATAGATCTCTAGCAGGGTTTAGCTAAAATATTTGAAGTGGGGTAGCTTAGCATGATAACTATTATCTGCGATTAATACATTCATGCTGGAAGGATGCATGAGTCTGACTCCAGGGTACAGCTTTAGGTTTATGTATTAATCATGTATAATGCAAATAGTTAAGAAGTGTATTTGAGAGGAAAGTGAATGAAGTGATTTTATTGGTAGACAAGACTTGCTGGATGTATTTTGGTGTTCAGACTAAATGTCACCAGTCTCCCTGCTGGCACGCTAATGAGTGATGGATTTAGGAAGGATCAGGGAAATCATGGCTGAATCCGGTTGATGATTTTAATAGGAACATACCACAGATTACTTCCTATGTTTTATACTGAAGCTTGGCTCCCATTAGAAATTCTTACCAAACTGTTTTAACACGTTATACATGCTCTAGTTTGGAATTAAAGTGTGATAGTGTTCAGATGAACCCATCTGTGCAGTTAGTTTTTGAATGGTGCCCATTTTATATAGACATCTCTTCTCCTATGACTCCTGGACAAACTTCAATTAACTTTAGTTCTTCTTTCACCTTCAAAGGCTTCTTATCCCCTGTAGAATTTCCTTAGAATCCCCTAATTCCAACCACCACTGGAAAAAAGTCCATTTCTGGATGCCTTCTTTCAGGGCTCTCTCATTGGTTTTTTTCACATTTTATATATCCTGGCGCATGTGAAGTTTGAAAATTGCATATGATGAGCCCAGAAGATAGTCATACCCAATGGTAATCTTCGGATGGTAAGGAGATGGATTATAATTGTTAGGCATAAACTATGTTTTTACAGTTCTCAGTCTAGCCCTTTGGCTGCTGCTCCAATATCCACTTTGGAGGCTCTTTCTCCTCCTCACCCTTGGAAAGTGGGGAGGGATAGCTCAGTGATTTGAGCATTAGCCTGCTAAACCCAAGGTTATGAGTTTAATCCCTGAGGGGGCCATTTAGGGAACAGGAGTTAAAAAAGAACTGTCTGGGGATTTGTTCTGCTCTAAGCAGGGGGTTGGACTGCATGATCTCCTGAGGTCCCTTCCAACCATGATTTTCCTTGGGGCTCTGTCCTTTGGTACCTTCTCTCTTCCTGGTATGCTTATTCCTTATGCAAGCTTCATCAGTCATGCAGCTTTAGCTATATTGTCTGAGGTAAATCATCTGACAACAAGCACCATTTGGAGCACTAAATAATATAAATACATATCTCGAATTGTCACCAGGTGCTAGCAAGGTTGTTTTTTAGCCTATATCAACTGCATAGTAAGTCTGTTTATTTGAGAAAAAATGAGGAAGAGGCAATAAATCAGTAAAGTACATTAGATCAAATGTTCATTCTAGCCAGTTATAAACTACCAATAAAAACACTTATCTTATGTTAACATCTACTGTAAATAGGGAATAACTTTGCATACTTGATACTAGAAATGATGGAAGAGGACAGAATCCAGACTTTCAGAAAGATGAGATTTATCTCAGTTAATACAGAAGACTGCTCTGAAAGTGTTAAAGTAGACAAAGGAGAAAATGGAGTTGACAGAAACACTCATTAAAAATGGAAAAAAAATAACCTACGGATGAGATTATTATTATTTTTAATTCATGGTTATACTTTCAATGGTTGGCATATGTGTACATATGTCACTAGTCGTTCAAGAGATAGGCCAAAAAGGAGGGGTGGAAGGAACCACTCCTTATGTATCTTTTTCAAAGTGGTTTCAAGAGCTCAATGACTTTAAGTTTGTATTAAGCCACTTATTTCTTTCTCAAGTGACCTGAGATGCTACAGTTTGGTATACAGATTGAAAATCTATATAGTGTGTCAAGGAATACAGAGAGGGGGAAAGGAAGCTGATTTGTCACAAGGAATCTTCAAAGAAAATAAGTAGCAAAATATTTGTGTTAATCTTTTTAAATTTTTGAAAGGATATTCCATTCTAACCCTGTCACCCAGAAATCACTACCTGTAGCATATTTTATCCTCTTCTGCCTTTGAGTAAAAGGAGGCAGTTAGAGTGAACACATGGAGCTGAGCAAACACGTTACGCAGGATCAATTAATGACTAGTACAGTGAATTTCACTGAGGAAATCTGAGGCTTTCATCTTGTAGCAAGCATATCCCTGAGGACTACAGTACAGAGGCCAGCGTGTGACAGAGTGGGAAAGGGAGCAAGAATAATCACAGGGGAAAATGAAACAACATACAAACAACAGAATACATCTGGAGAACACCACATAGATATAGGGTCTCCTTTGGAGTAACAGCAGTTTATTACATTTCAACCATCATAATCCCTATTATAACTGGGGATTCAGCCATATCATAGGCACACAACTGCACTATTCTACTGATGTCACTCCAGAAAACAGATTGCCCTTAATATATGTTTGATTAAAGCTAAGTCTGAATCTCCTTTAAACATACCCCCACATACAAACACTGTATGCTATAGCTGCTTTACTAATCCCACGCTGGGAACAGTATGTGTGTGAGTGTGTATGTGTGAGAGTACATGCATGTGTGTGTTTGCTATCTTAGAGCCAGAGGGGTTTTCATTAGATTCAAACAGTAACTAACTCTCCAGGGAGGCTCCTGCTCTTATCTGATAAGGGATGCTCTTTTATCACACATGAAACTGCATGCAGAGATCAGACAGGCAGTGTGCAGAGCTGCCAGCTAGGGAGAAGCTGCTTTTCTATAGCGTATTACAGAAATGTACTGCTACTGTGGTTGAAAACGGGTTCAAAAAATGGTCAATTACAGAAGCATGGGAAACTGGTGTTAAAACCTGATTTATGAAAACCATTAGTAATTGCTCATATTTTTGGTTTTGGAAATTTTGGATATCACATTACTCTGGTCATTTCTGCAGTGATCAGGAAAAATGGTCCTCTCCTTCGTACCAGTGTGTCACTTTTGACAAAAGATAAACTAGAGCGTGGAAGATGTTTGAGGCTATAACTAGCAGGTGTAATAAGATTCACACTAGTCTTTGCAATCCATTTACAACACTGAATACAACAGTATTCAAAAACTGTATATCCTAGACTACAGATCCAATGAAGAATTAATAATCTGGATTTTCCCTCCCTTTCAGGGAAAAATACCTTTTTACTTTCAAAGATAGCCCCGTGTCAAGACAATTGACATCCAGAACTCTCAAAGCATTCAATCAATCTGTGAAATACAACAGACATGAAAGTGCATGCTGTCCCTGGTGATCTCCAGCAATGCTGTTCTAATAAGTCAACAAGGAATGTTTGAAGGATGGTGTGTGCTTGTGTGTCACTAGTTCCTGTACCTCTCTGTGGTGAGGAAATGTATCAACATTGTGACTTCCTCTGGAATATATCTGTGATACTGACAAACCAGCTCTAGCCAAAACCATAGGCCAATTCACTTGTATGTGGATATCAAAGAAGGGTTGAGTGTTAGTATGTGTTCAAACTAATTCACTCATATGCTAATAGAGATCAAAGGGGGGATGTTGATTGTATTTTTTTGGTCTGTCTATAGCCTGTAGTTTGCTATTACATTACTTCTACATTATGCATACTATGTAATTAAATAATCCTAGATCAAAGGTGTGTTAAATGAAGAGTGTATTCAGGTGTTAGAACTTCATGAAAACTAATGAACTGTTAGGTGTATTGTTCTCATTATCTATTCAAAGGAAGGCCCATGTGGGTACAAAAGCTGTCAGCTAGCATTCTGTGTGAAGAAGATATAAAAGATGGATTTTAGGAAAGATCCTTCAACTCTGGATTGTTTTGGATTCCAAAAGAGTGGAAATACTGAGGGCATGGACAGAGATCCCCAGAATTAAATTGGGTAACCCTGAAAGACTTTTGGAGACTAGCAGATTACCACATCTCTGCTATCCTTTTGGATTTACAAATGTAGACTCAACTGTTAGTGTATTTTACCTATTTTAACCTGTCAATAACTCTCATTTCTTTTTCTTAACTAGTAAACCTTTAGTTATTTTACTAGAGCACTAGGCTGTCAGCGTTGTCTTTGGTGTGAGATTGACAGTATCCATTGACTGGGGTAAGTGACTGACCCTTTGGGATTGGAAATCACCTGACATGATGTGATGTTTGGTATAGCGACTAGTATCACAAAATCCACCTGTCTGGGTGATAAGATAGGCTGGAGAGCCTAAGGGGGCTGTCCCTGACTCCATGGTAAGACTATTCTAGTAATCCAGGAAAACACATTTGTTACTGGTTGGTGAAATCTAATTATAGAACATACCACGAGTTTGGGGTGTCTGCCCTGTTTTCTGACAGCCTGACCTGAGATTGGCACTCTTGGTTGTGAGCCACTCCAGACAGCATGACAATATTATCATCTCTATATTCTCACCTGCGTTTACATTAAAAGAAGTTGTGTATATATTATTATTAAAATGTATTGTTTGTATTATTGTAGCATCTTGGACCCCCAGTCATGGTCCCGTGCCCCATTGTGCTAGGACCTTTACAAATACAGAACAAACACATATGTTAAAAATTATCCCTCCTGCCCACACAGTAAAGAAGATATGTTTAAGCCCTGTAAAGATCTCAGATTAGATAGAAAAGGCTTTGACCAAATCTTTTGCAGAAGTAAATATGTATGTGTTTTCTGAATCAACCAATGACCAATTTAAAATAAATGTAATAACTGCTGCGTACGGTACCTTGAGAATTAGCCCAGGAATTCTTCATCCTTCTTCTCGGCCAACCTTGGGGTTTGCTAGCAGATACTCATAGTGTTTCTCCTTCATTATTCATTCCTTGTCCTTACCCAAAGAATGTTCTTACCACATTCTTCGCTATTGAACCATAAGTAGTGTCAATGCTCTGCCTTTTCATCTGTTTTTAACTCTCCTAAATAAACCTTACCCAGCTATATTGACATTCCAGTTACAAGAATATGCAATTGAATTTCAATATCAAATAAAGAAACCTATTTTATCAGGAACAGGATGGTAACAAACAAACCTTTGTAACTCTGCTTTGGATCAAAAAGAATTGCTTTTAGTTCTTACTTTTAACAGTGAGGTACATGGACTTGCTGACGTCCGCTCCCACATCATTGCTGACCTTGCAGAGGTAGTATCCACTGTCTTCCTCCAGCACATGTTTAATCAACAAGGAGCCATTTGTGAGAAGCTGGATACGGCCATTCAAGGCAATGGGCTGGAACTGGGGGACTCCAGCACCTACAGAAGAACCCAAAAGATTAATCAGAAGGGAAGAGGTGAGGAATGAAGAATTTATTTAAAAGGCAGCACTACAACAGCTATCTATTATTACAGGCTAAATTCAATTAAAATGAAATGTAGCTTTCCGGCATTCTAACCATCTACAGAACAAACTGAATGCCTTTTGCCAAAACTAAAGTCATTCAATGGAAGAAACAATAAAAATGTCTTATCTTATCAATTATAACTGCAGTTATAATTCACTAGAAAGTAGGGGGTGGAGACGGAGGGAAAAAGGAGTAAGAGGGAGAGGAAGATTTGCAGAGAGCTCCTGGGTAAAAAGCCACATTTGTTGTACATTTAGTGGCTGATAAATTATTCAAAATTACAGCTGAACAGCCACAAAGTCTGCATTCCTTATGCATATACCAAATGAATTCCTTATGATCATGAGGGATGTCTATTGTAGTAAACATGGAATGCTCAAGGGACTTTAAGGACCTTGTTCACTAAACTCATGGGTAGCATGTGGACAAGCACATCAGTGAATATTTCCTCCTACAACTGACAGTCTAATCACACATAATCTCTGAGTCACTGTGTTCTGGGACGGCATTCAGATTGATGCAAGAACACATCTAACTGCAGGTGCAGTTTGCCATTAAAGAACTATAGTTGCTGCACAACTCACTCAGAACATGCACTGGTCACTTTTCTATCAACAGTGAAATGAGGCATTGAACCAAACACAACTCTGGTGTAACTTCATTGCAGTCAAGGGAATTCAGCAGGGAGGGAATGCTGAGATGGAGTTGTTGATATTCATCTCCTTAAGAAAATCCTCACTTCTCAAGGTTAGATTTACAGTATTGTATAACACCCTCCCGCATGTGTCCATCAAATTCAGTTTATTTCAGATATATTTATTATTTGCTAAGAGGTATCTCTTTCTAATAGTACATATTCTCATAGGGCCTGCATGAGGCCTACGGTGTACTTAAGTCCCACTCCTTTGATCTATTTTGATTCCATTCACCAGTGCTGTAGTGTTATTCCACAAATTGTGGCACCTGGGGTGGCCCAGTATTGAGATGTGCATGTAAGTTGAGGACAGCTTTGCAGCCCCATGCTGACTTGCGCAGAGCATTCTTTGGCTGGACATCAGGCAAAATAGGGAGTATGATGCTCTTAGATAATTGTTACTTTTTAAATAGTTTTTATGGCTCCTAGATACCACAATGATGTCTGAATTTTATATGCATTAGATTAGATTAGACTGAGTACTGTAATATACTGGGATGAATAATAACTGATACCAAGCATTCTATTATCAGCATCAGTTATGCAAACAGAAGCCAGCTTAATAATCATTTTTGGATTGAAACAACCATCTAAAGGAAAATCTATGATATCTGCAAATATGTAGACATGTAGCCAAACTTCACTCTTTGGCATGAGTAGGAGCAATGAAACCAAATTAAAATGCAATGTACAATTTAAAGGATTTCAATCTGTTAATTTTCTCAGTCAGAGCTGCAAAGAATGTAACAAGGTGTGAACAAAGCTGTTAAACTTTTAAAAACAAAAACAAAACCCAAACTGTGCAAATCCCTCAGGGAGCAGATATGGAAACTGTCATAAGCTGCATAAATGGCTGTGTGACATTTCGCTCTATATTCTTTATGAAAATATGCTTATGAAATGGATATGACACAACTGATATATACTTTATGCAAGATGGCTCATTTGAGATATCATTGGAAAGGTTATGATTTACTGAATGTAATTATCCAATTTGTATGCCTGTATCATTTCTGTATCTGAAGTCAAGAATATTGACTATATATCTGCATTTCAAATGTGTTACTTTGGGTGTCATCCCCAACTAGCCCTTCAGGTACAATAATGAAAAAGGCAGACAGGGCTAATGGCCCAGTAGCAAACACAATGCACTGTAAAAGAGCTCAGTCTTCCTGTGGACGCTCCAGACAGCCTACGAGCAATGGCTGCCACAGCCCTGCACAGACATGGGTCTGAGTCACGTGGTACTGAACCCGACCTGTTGGAATGTCAGTGTTCTTCCACTGGAAGACAAAGGGCTCCTGCCATACACAAAAGCTATATAAGGCAGGGGAGTGACATCATTGTGGTTCTCCTCTGCCTCCACACACAAAGAGACACTGAAAAACACCTGGAAGCAAGAACTGAACTGAAGGAAGAAGGGTTGAACCCAGGCTGGGAGGGCATCCAGTCTGAGAGGAAATACCTGAAGTCTCAAGCTGCAGGCCAGTGTAGCTGCCTTTCAAGACTTTCTATAATCTATCTATAATCTATCTGTGACAAGATTTAGGGTGAGAAATTATATTTGTAACCTGTTTCTTTAGTGAATCAAACTTAGTTTCAAGTATCAGAGGGGTAGCCGTGTTATTCTGGATCTGTAAAGGCAGAAGAGAGTCCTGTGGCACCTTACAGACTAACAGATGTATTGGAGCATGAGCTTTCATGGGAGAACACCCACTTCGTCAGATGCATGCACGAAAGCTCATGCTCCAATATATCTAGTAAACTTAGTTTGCGTGTTTTGTTTTATTTGCTTAGTAATCTGCTTTGTTCTGTTTGCTACCCCTTTAACCACTTAAAATCTGCCTTTTATAGTTAATACAATTTGTTTTGCTTATTATTAAACCTAGTTTCTGTAATTTCTAATGGGAGGGTGGAGTTGTGCATATCTTCCTCCACATTGAGGGAGATGGCGAATATATGAGCTTGCATTGTATAGATTTCTCTACAGAGCAAGACAATATACCTTTGGGTCTGCACTCCAAGGGAGGTGGATACCTGAGTGCTGGGGCAAGTCCCTTAAGCTGAGGCCTTCTAGAGCTGATCTCAGTGTCTGTGTCATTCTGAAGTTGGGTGTGGCCCTGCCTGTGTGTGTGCTGGAGGAGGCTTAAGAGCCTGGTTCAGCAAGACAGGTAAAAAGGCTGCCTTGGCTGGCAGAACAGGTGGGCTTAGCGGTATCTCAGCACATCAGGTGGCATCCTAAGGGGGGTAACCCGCCACAGGCTCAACTTAATAGCTAGTTTAAAATACAGAATTCAGATCTGTCTTATGACTTGGCAGACATGGAGGCTGGTTGGACAGAAATGAATCATCAGTTTGGTTAGGTCCATATGCTTCCTTTCACATGTTAAAAAGGTGGACAGATCTAGAAGGGCCTGGGCCATTACACTTCCTGAAGGTGGGTCCACAAGCAGTGTGTACTCTGCCACTTCTTCTGACAGACAAAGATTTGCTGGAATAACGGAGTCATGCCCCTTAGATCTCAGCCTGTCTGCTCTTCTCCCAGGCTTCCCACACAACAAGGCAGCACAGCATTTGTCTTTGCTGCATTGACATTGACTGAGCCCCATCACAGTCCCCAGTGAAAAACTGCCGAGAGGGATTTACTCTTGCTCATGGCAGCACTACATTTTGGTGCTTTCATGCTGATTTGATAGAGGATTAAGCCACACAGAATAGCTGTTCCCTCAATTCCTTCCCACGTCCCACTGGCCATACCCTACCCAGCTCTATGGAGTAGGGCTTGTATAGAACAATTGTCAAGGAGAAAAGGCAAATAGGGCAAATAGACATAGTTGGTTAACCTCCCATGTGGCCACTTTTCCCTTCCCCTCCTTAGCTGAACACTTTGACTCCTTTCCACCACACAGCCGAGTGAAGCATAATATCCTTCAGTAGCAAACTTATTGTGCATGTTTATGATCTGGAATCCACTGATTCTTGAATCATCATTAAACATCGAGGGTCCTGCTCATGCAAGAGAATAAAGGTCCTATTTCCAATCCCAAATGATTGAGCTGAAGCCATTTTTACATGGGAATGGAGAGACTGGATGATTCAGGGGACAAGTAATAAGATGCAGTATCTGAGTTGCTTGAATTTGGCCCAAGTCTGTACTGAATATGGTTGCTTCCCTATTCCCACTTCAACATTGGTGGTTTCAGTCCAATTCTAATGCTACAAATGCTCTCCGCACAAAATTCAACAAGAATTGCATATGGCAACTAAATGACCTTTTCGCTTTTATACATACTTCTTCTAGAACAGAACAGAACTGAAGTGCATTTAAAGGGAACCTTGCACTACTATTGTCTATGCTTCGACTCTTAAGGTATGTCTACACAGCAAGTGGAGGTGTGATTGCAGCATGTGTAGCTCAGGGAATACTTAATTTTCATTTTGGTGGCTGAACTGAAAAAAAGACTTTCAATTTTGTCCATTTTTTTTTCATTTTTGTTTTCAACTAAATTATTTGACAAATTCAGCCTTAATTCATGAATAGTTTTGGTTCACCAAAAATTGTTCTTTTTTTTGCAAATAAACTATGTAGACGTACCTGAGCTGGCTTTAATCTAGCTAGCATGGGTACCAATAACAGTGTAGCTATGGCAGCATGGGCTTCAGTGTAGGCTAGTCACACGAGTAAGCACCCAGGGTCTCACATGGACTTGTATAGTCCACACTGAAGTCTGGTTGCCACAGCTTCACTACTCCGGTACCTGAGTTAGCTAGATTTAAATTAGCTTGGGTAAGTCTACATGTGCAGCAACCACACACCTGACCACAGATAGACATATGCTTTGATATTGTGTTGATAGATTCCTTGGAAAACCTTAGAGAGATTACATAGATAGTATTTGTATTGTTGATAACTAATTTCCATTGCTATCAATTTAATTTACATTTAGGTAGTTGATTACAATATAACGTTTATATTATCATAGTGCCTAGAAGCCCAAATCAGGATCAGATCTCACAGTGTTAAGTATTCTACAAACACATACAAGGACAAGGGCCCTGTTCAAAGGTTTGACAGTCTAATTTGGGAGGCAGTAGGGGGCATTATCAGAGAAATCACACGGATATATTTTTCAATGGGATTCTCTTATATAACTTTCTGTACATGAATTTGATATCCATCAACATTAATTACTATAAGCAGTGGGCTGAGTAAGCCTAAAAGAAAATGGAATGAGAAAAGACTATGGGGAAAGAGAACGCTATAACAACTCATGAATACAACATTTGGAACATTAAAATTTAACATGTGCAAATTTAAGCTTCTCTAATCCTAAAAGAGCTAACTTTTGGGACTGGCAGTTACATGGAAGATTACCTAGGCAGATGCACTGAACTTGGTAACATTATAGGATAATGTCTGCACAGATATTAGCTGTCATTAATGATTTTTCAACTATATTAGTCACATTAATTTTGTTTCTCTTTTCCTACTTCTTTTTCTTGAATGAACCAACTTTCTTGTGGTTAATGCAAGGGAAATAGTTAAACTTCATGAATTGTGTGTAGTGGCTGTGCAAAGCCCAGGTATCTGTGCACAGATGCTCTTTTGTTGCTATATCCAGAATTCTGTGGGTAATTTGGTGCTCAGGGAAAGTGAGTGAAGGACTAATAGCACTGGTGAGAGACAGGCACAATTTGGGAAAGCATCTACATGTAGCTATGCAAGGGCATCTCACTCCTGACTTGCAAAACATCAGCTATTCCAGGCCAAAGTCCATCCTGAGCAGTGGCCGTCACACATGCATTACTGTGTACTGAGTTTTGTGATGTGACTGAATGTTCCTTAGTGACTAGGATAATACCACCCTGCTTATTATTACTTTGGTTTATTTATTGATTTAGGTCATAAGTCTGCAGAAGTGATAAGGTTGTCAAACATTATCCTATTGTGCACAAATGCCATTCTGCCTTTCCTTTTGCACTAACTTTAGAAACCTTATATTGGCCATGATGCTAACTGGTTTTCAGATTTGTTGATAATCTTAAACTCTACATGGCATCAACAAACTTGATGGTACCTGTGCGCTTTGTTGTTAACGGCCTCCACCCCAGTACTTGTTTTGGATCTTAGTATAAACCTGTCACAGTATACACACTGTGTGCCATTTTAAGACAAGATGGACTGTGTAGCCTAGAGATCTGTACAACATTTTAATTAAATCTTCTGACGAAATCATGATGTAATAACAAAATACAGTGTCAGCATGAAAATATTGTCCATGTCAGCTAGAGCTGTTCTGGAAAAAAAATATATTGGAACTTCAAAAATTCAAACATTTTTGACCACTTCTTATATCAGCTAAAACTTCATTCTGCATGACAAACCTACTTCATCCAAGATTCAGAAAGAGCTATGAATGGAGATCATTACAGGATTTTCACTTAGATGTGTAGAACATCATTAAAATGAAACTACTCTTTTCTGTAACTAAAAAAAACAAACCCTCATGGTACTTACATGCTGTTAGCTGGAATCTAGCTAGCCTGACTTGGCCTCCCTCTTCAGAATACAAATGGAATACAGAATAATTGTCTTTTCCTTATTAGCACAACATGGAAAGTTAAAATAAAAGTACATCAGGAAGTGTTTAAATTAATTCCATATTTTCTTCCATGTACTGGTAAAAACAAAACAGTGCTATTAAACTGAAAATGGCATGTAGTGTTGCCTCAGCTAGTGCCCCCAACAGCACCAAATTTTAGCCAGAAGTCAATTGGTTTTTTTTGTCTACATACAATGTGGTGTGATAAGGTATTCTCTCTTATACTGTGGTAAAGGGTTAACATTAACTAATGTATACAGTACAGTTGCTTTCTGGAATAACATCAGCTTTGACACAAGGTAAGCATTAACAGATAATTGGCTAAAAGACAATCTAGCAGGAAGCACATTTTAATTAAAAAGCTGTCAATTTCATGTGGTTAGCTGGGGTCAAGTGGGGCCAGTTTTAATGCTCTGTTACATAAAAATAAAATGTTAAAGCATTATGTAAAGCGCATATTGAATTACTGGGTTATGCCAATACTATCTGACCTTTCTTCTTTGTAGAAAAGATATGATTGGCTGTGTTATCATAAGAAAAGAAAAAACCAAACCAAGTAGCGCCAATGAACCTTGTTCTGAAGGTCACAGCAATCAAAGCAACATTTACCTACCTCTTGAGACTTTATTCAGGTTTACTTTCAAGAACCTAAAATCACTGTAGACAGTCAAATGCCCACAGAGGAATGTATACACATACATGCAGATGCAACATATGAATTTTAATAGCACTACTTACTCTAAATATCAGGGGAATAAATTGTGATACTCTTAACTCAAATTCAGTATTACTCCATGACTAGTGCTATTGAATTACATGGAGTAAGGTGCTACTAAACTGAAATATGAGTACCAGAATATGGACCCAAATGATTATGAAAGAAGTCATACCTTTTGAGTACTTCCAGACAATGGTGGGTACAGGATAACCCTCTGCAGAACAATTGAGGATTACAGCTTTACCATAAATCCCATCTTGATCACTTGGTTGAACCACAAATCTAGGGGGAACTGAGGAAAAAACAAGGAATCATTGAGAAATAGTGCAGCTGAGAAGATAATTCAGAAAATTACTGGCCAACTCTAGGAATTTTAATGGGAATAAAAATTAGAAATGGGCACAACATTTTACACAAAGCAAAATAAAAAATATAACTTCTCAGTATTCAAATCTAACAGCTAATTTTTTTATTTTTGATTTTTCTTAATTTTAATTTGCACTAATTTAAAGCAGTTTTTGCCACTGAAAATTATATATATATATATATATATATATATATATATATATATATATATATATATATATATATATATATATATATATATATATAGTGCACCATTGTGTGAGAGATTACAGGGCGGGGAAAGGTTGAATGGTAAATTCCACTTGCTATTTCATATGATCAACCTTAGCATCAGGCTCATATGATGACATATCCTCAGACTCAGCACAGGAGTGCTAGCTGTGGAAGACAGAGGTAGAACAGGCGTCTAAGAACAAGCAACAATTAAAAAAAAACTGCTGCCCTTTTGTATCAAAATAATTATGGATGCTGACAGGTTTTAGAAAAAGAGGAAATCAAAGAAAATAAAGAGAAAAACAGACCTAAATATCATTGAACAAAGCAATATGATAACAAATATATTAATACTAACTACCTCTTAGAAAGATCACTGTACTTTAAAATGATGTGGTTCAAACCAGTGCCTATTGTTCTATAAACAAATGTGGAATTTTTTGGCTGATCTCTACTTCTTTGAGGTCATGCTCAAATAAGAGAGAAATAATCTGAGTTATCTGATATTGATATGTATTGTGGAGGTCACTAGATGTGTTGGTTTTGAGGAACTGACCAGAATGTGCCAATAAGTATACACAATGTAGGAGATTAAGTACTTGTGACAATATTGGCACTACGACCTGACCATGAAGTGCCACTACTAGACATACTTGCACAGACAGACTTGCAAAGGTGACAACCATGATTTATGGCTTTCAGAGTTTGGAGTACTCTGCGCTGAAGGTTCTAAAAAAATTAAATAAATAAAAAGAAGGCCTCAGGCATATAGGGTCTAATCTCAAAGTCCATTAAAGTCAATGGGAGTCTTTCCATTGACTTCAATGGGCTTTCAATCAGACTCATAATCATAGAATCGTAGAAATTTAAGACTGGAAGGGACCGCAAGAGGTCATCTAGTCCAATCCCCTGCATTCATGGCAGGACTAAGTACTATTTAGACCATCCCTGACAGATTTTTGTCTAAGCTATTCTTAAAAATCTCCAGTGACAGAGATTCCACAGCCTCCCTAGGTAATTTGTTCCAGTGCTTAACTAATGACCACACACTTGGAAAACAGAAGTGTATAAATTATTTGTATCCTCCACATGTACAAATCTTCTTGTTGTTGTTTTAGTGCCAGACAGAAAACCATATTAGGTGACTGAGCCTGTAAAAGGTGTTTTTATTTAATCTGATATATGGCATGCACCAGAAAAACAGTGCAATGGAAGCAAAGCAGAAACAGCAGAATGACCAGTGCTATACTGTACTGATGACCTAAATTTTCCAGTATAGATGGCTTAGTGGCTTGTGTAAGTAGTACCATCCATTGCAGGATGAGTTAGCACTTGGAGCAATGTTACTGAGGGCAGACAATCATTTTACGAGTTCCTTTTCTAAATTAAATCCTAAAGCTTTATTAAGGACACTGAATAATCTAAATCAGTGTGAAGCTGTTAATTAACCAAATGTGAATAAAGACAATGAGCAGAAAACAAGAAATGTCAGTATGTCTTAAATCGTACTGCAATAAACCTCAGGAGCTAACTGTGACAGAAACAATATCCCCCTTTGCACTGAAAAAGGCAGGTTCTCATTTATTACTTTGAATGGAAAGGGCTACTGTATTTATTGTTCATAATTATTTCAGCTTTTCAGAGGATTGCCATGCTGTCAAGCACAAATCAAGTATCGCATTAATTCACAGGAAAGCTGTTCACCAAAACTGCAACCCTAGCAATCATAATCTTGGATAATAGTCCACATTATTCCATTCATTAACATAGAATATTTACATCAGCATATGAAATCAAATTATTGTAAATCCATTTCATCACTAAACAAATAGAAAAGCAGAAAAGGGGATCTGGGGTACTGATTCTCCAAGGCCTGCTAAAAAACTCCACTACTAGGCAGTAACACAAACATACTTGGGTTTATATGTCTCACAGTCTAGTGACTTCAGCATGTTTCACCTGGAGAATTGTTAACGGGAAGCAAATTATCTTCAGGATTTCCCAGAATCAATAAAGAGGTGACCATCCATAAATTCTTGCATGAAAATAAACTACTAACATTCTGTAAAATAAATACTTTGCCTGATTCAGGAAACATTCTGTAACACATTTTTGGTAAAAAGATATGGTGCATACAAAGGTGACTGCCTGAGGCCCGGAAATAAAAGGCTACAGTTCTGATTAGAGTAGCACATGCCTCATACAAAGATATGTTGGAAAATGGACATATTTATAATAAAGGAGATATAATTTTAAAACTAATGAGACACTTGAATTTCCTCCAGAATTGGATGGAAATGTGTTGCACTCAGCTTGACACTGCTTGATAGAGATGGGATCTGAGTCAGTGGATAATGGGTCAATTCAAGAGCATAGGTATTCAGAGATTAAAATCTTAGTAACATTGTCAAAGGTTGAGAATAAAGATGTGTCCAGTACAGAATCAGTATCTTTACCCTTGGTTTTCCAAGGTGCAAGATACTATGTCACCTAAACATTGTTAATACAATAACAACTGAACATAGTAGTTTAGTAACTATAAATGACACTCTAAGACAATGGTCCCCAACCATTTTGTGACTAGTAGCACATTCACATTTTCAGAAAAGCGTGGCGAGCACCAACAATTTTTCAAGGCTTATTTTGTATATGTATATTAAATAATACAAAAAACCATATTTAATATTACATAATATATGAATCCAGAGAGAAGCGAGAAGCCGGAGAAAAGTCACAAGGACAGAGAACACTGGTGTCCGCAGCTCTGGAGTACTCTGTCCCCAGTAGGCATGGGGCCCCAGATTCTCTTCTCTGCTGGGCACTAGCTGGGCCCCGAACCTTCTGGGGATCAAGAACACCAGCACCTGCAGCCCCAGAGTCCTCTGTCCCCAGCAGGCGCGGGGCCGCGGCTTCTCTCCATCTTAAGCTGCGGCTCTGCACCTGCCAGGGACCAAGAACACTGGCACCTGGGAACTAGGCAGGTCCTGCATCTGCCAGGAACAGAGAACACCGCGCCCACAGCCTGAGTTCTCTGTCCCCAGCAGGTCCCCTGTTGGGCACTAGGTGGGTGCACATAAATGCCCTGGCAGGCACCATGGCGCCCGCAGGCACCACGTTGGGGACCACTGCTCTAAGATAATATGCAACTAGTTAAATATGGGACTTATTTTGTCCTTCAAAAAAGTGGAGGCTACAATGTTACACTACTGATCAATTTTTGTTAAGTGTTTTGAGATTCACAGATATATTTGTAAAAGCAGCAAAGAATCCTGTGACACCTTATAGACTAACAGACGTTTTGGAGCATGAGCTTTCATGGGTGAATACCCACTTCCTCAGATGCATGCCAGATATATTTGTTATCCGTGAACCTCAAAACACGTTACAAAAATGGGTCAGTATCATTACTCCAGTTTTACAGACAGGGTAACTACACCATAGACAGTCCATGTCACACACAGGCTTCATATAAATGGTGCTGACCAATCACAACTTCTGATGAGTTCAGCACCTCTGAAGATGTCAACTATGAGTTAGAACCTAGCTCTCCCGACTCCCAGTCCTATGCCCAACCTACCAGATTTTGGTTTCTCATCATGATGGGACAGGTGGCTTAGTGACATTGGATTCAAGTCTGACTCCCTGGAATCACTTGTTCATGTCCAGACATGGTCTCGCATTCCTCCTTGAGCAGTGGTTTTCAAACTTTTTTTTCTGGCAACAGTTGAAGATAATTGTTGATGCCCATGACCCAGTGAAGCTGGGGATGAGGGGTTTATGGTGTGGGAGCTGGGGCAGAGGGTTGGAGTGCAGAGGTGAGGGCTGTGGGGTGGGACCAGGAATTAGGGGTTCAGGGTGTGGGAGGAGGCTCTGGACTGGGGCAGAGGGTTGGGGTGCAGGGCAGTGAGGGCTCTGGCTGGGGATGCAGGCTCTGGGATGGGGCTGGGGATGAGGGGTTTGGAGTACAAGAAGGGGCTCCAGGTTTGGAGAGGGGGTCAGTGCTGGGTCAGAGGATTGAAGCATGGGGTTGGAGCAGAGGCTTACCTCTGGCAGCTCCTGGTCAGCGGGGCAGCCGGGGTGCAGAGGCAGGCTTTCCACCTGTTCTGGCACTGTGGACTGCGCTGCACTCTGGCAGCGGCCTGCAGCAGGTCCGGCTCCATGCAGCTCTCGCCTGCAGGCACCGCCCCATGCCAGCTCCCATTGGCCAGTTTCTAGTACTGAGTCATGGCCCAAAGTTTGAAAACCACTGTCCTAGAGGGATAAGTTGAGTTTCTTGTACTTTGGGGGTGAATGCCTTTCAGAGAAGGCCTTAAAAACCATGCTCTGGGATGCTCTTTATGGACGCAACAGATTCCACTGTACTTCCATAATGTATTGTTTTGCTCAAATATCCTTAGCCAGAATTTCCCCTCTCAGGAGCTCTATGTTGTACACTAGGTGATTACCACTTTACCACAACAGTTGTGGTTGCTGTTCAGTGGTGCTATGTACAAACATAATTTTCCATACCAGCTCAGGCAAAATGGTCCATCACATCGAGTATCCTTCTTCAGGCTGTAGCCTACCATGAGCATGACGCTTAAGAGGATTTTGAAAAAAAAAACCTGTCAAGATGTACCTGGCCAGCTGTGCGTATAGTGTTGTACATGGGGAGCAGGGCAGAGGAAATCCCAGTCCCACCGTGATCAGCTGATGCCCTGAAGCATGCATGATATGTGATTACTTGTTTTACGAAAAGGAACAATAATTTTGTGAAAAGGTTTATATCCTTCAGGATCAAATGTGTGTATATAATTGATCATTATTAATTTATTGCTACTATTATCGAATTTAGTGCCAGATTGACAACTGTGGAAATTAGAGTCTAATATTTAGCTACAGAACAAATACAGCATGAACAGTGGCATAAAAGCTTTCCCACACAGATCCACAAATACAGAGTGCTTCAACCCTTACAAAGATGAGTAATAAAGGAATTCATTTCTATGCCCATTCAAACTTTGGTCTTTCTGTAAAGACTACCTACAAGAATATCATTTTGTGCCAGTTGGGCTGGTATCTTTATTGCTATTACTAGATTTCCACTGGACACCAGAAATGTTGCTACAAGAAAGCAAAATGACACAGATTTTTGCAGTAGTTCAATGATCTTTCATCTACTTATTTTCTTTTGTCTTCTAGCCAATCCAAAGGACTTTCTTCTTTTATGACTGGAATGGAAAGTAGCCAGGTGATAAAAAGAAAGGACATCTTCAGTTTCTCTTTTTATAATGGGTTTTTTTTTGTTGTTGTTTTTCTCAATCCCTACCCCCTGCAATTTTAGTTTCAAATGAGTGGTTACTTCAGTGTTACCACTACATTTTTCGAACATACACACACAGGCCGTCATCTTTTGATTTTGACTTTTGATCTAGTTTTGCCCTATAAAGATGCTCTGATTGTCCAGTTTCTTCAAGGCATTCATTGGACCTTGGAGAAATCAAGAACATCTGCCTGGTAAGGATTTCTCCAAGTTGGCCAGGTTGATGAGCTTAAGTAAAGTCAACTCTGGGGAGAGAGCCATTAATCTGGTGTACCTCTTGTTGTGGTATTAATGCTTTGGCCTAACCTGCCTACACATCACTTCACAAATACATTCAAAAACAGAATGAGACTATGATGGAGTGACCGATGGATCTGTGCTAAGGATTGAGTTGCGTAGGTCATCAGGCTCAAACTATTTAATGGTTGAAGTCAGAGGGACCTAGAAGGTATTTTCCCTCAATATCATGACTAAAAGATTCAGGCTTTAACAAAGAGAAAACAAAGGTTCAGAGAAATCAGAACAGATTGCGGAAGATGAAATTTAGTGCCACCGTGACATTTTTTAGACTAGGAAATATTTTATTATCTGCTTGTCTGAAAAAGTCCCAGAAAGTTAGGGAAAGGTCAATCAGTGATTGAAGTACACACTGTTCATCATCAGTGTCATATTGATGGACTTGTTCCAAGGTTACTAAAAATAAATGATTACACAACCATTGCTGTTCTTTAATTTAATTTTGCTTTTCATAAACCCAGATATCCTTCCTGACTGAATTTTAAAAACAGTATTCATCATATTCTTAGTAGCATGATCAAAGTATGTGGGATATCAGACTAGGCACTCATAATGGGCCTTTCTTAACAGTACATTATACCAGAGAGTAATTCTGAAAACTCCTAACATGAGCTTTTCTAGTGAGTCCCTGGAGTCAGAGGCAAAACAATCCAAGTGATTGGCCCAGAATACAATGTTCCATTTTTACATGGAACATATGTAGTTTACATTTAGGTCATACTGTCAAAATGATGGAGGAAATTTAAACACCAAAGCAGCCATTGATGTATTAATGAATAAGATCATTACACACTGTTTTTTAGCAGAGATGAACAGTTATTAAATTTGGTAATTGGACCTATGGGGTCAATTTAGCGGGTTTAGTGAAACCATTTGCTCTGCAGTTCTAGAAAAGAGATGTTCTTTGCCCAAGTGAGACAGTGCATAGCAGTTCATGTTGATCAGGTACATCAAATGAGAACAATAAATATGACGTGAGCCTTTCAAGAACAACCTTCAGCTGCAATGTAAATACCAACAAGGAAATTAAACGGAATGTTCAACAATGACGGTTCATCTTCCTTTCCTTACTTTTCAATCACGGTCTATATTTGTTACAAAATGTTTTTAAAACGTCAGTGAACAGACACAGACTCTCTTCCTTTATGGAACATTCAAGGCTCTGGAACTCCTCATAGACTGCTTAACTATCTGACAATATAAGATAGACCAAGCAAGCACAAAATGAAATCATATTTCCACTAATTGCATTATGGGGGGTTATTAGGTACAGTATTTAAAGATCTTATCTCAATTTAAACTCATGATGTGTTCACACAAAAGAATGTTAAAAATCATGATTTATGCATGCACACATTGCTTTCTTTGAAATCTCTGTTCTAGTAGTATTTCAGAATTTGTGAATTCATAACATATTTATGAGGGTCTTTCTCACAAATTAAAACACTTCTGACTATACTTTTTATTTCAGAGTTATTTTACTCCTTTACTAGAAAATCCCCAGAGGAATTATTAAACATAACCTTCCACAGAATTTTTAACCAGCCTATTGAAGAAAGAAAATGCTGAATTTAATCATGTAAAATGGTTTAAAATTCTATAGGAAGGACATAGTTCTCTGAAATACAGCAGGAGTCATTTTCTTTCTTTTGTGTTTGTATAGTGTGTAGCGCATTGAGGGCGCTACCAGAAATAAAATAATTAAAATAATAATAATAATTAATATAGATTTTACAGTAATTTTTACATAGCCACATTGATTTAATCCCTAGTAAATTCTATAGGACTTTTCCATAAAAACTGACAGGAGCCAGCATAGCATGAGTTTATAAAAGTGAACCTCATTTTCATTCAGTTGGCTTGATTACCAGCCATCTTTGAAAGAAGAAGGTGGATGGACTTCCCTTCAAGTGAGTGAGTTTATTTTTAAAACAAAGGACTAGAGGAGAGGCCTCCAGCATAACTCAGACAGCCCTGGGGTCCCTCTGGCACTTTTATGTAGCACTACAGGGCTGGAGCATGGTGTAGGATCTGACATAAGATGCACGCAATTCAAAGAAAATGTTTTCCACCATGACCATTTTTATTGCCTGAAAAATGGCAGAGTCTAAGGACAAATTAAAACACTTAAATTAAAAACACACAAGACTTATTTGACAGCCCCCAAAATTAACAAAGAAATGCATGTTGAAAAATTACAGATAAATATGATTTGACAGAGAATAACTGAAGATTATTTTCTCCCCAATTTATGAGTCACCGTATGGACCCTTAAAAAGTTCATACCCTTACCGGTAATAAACAATTTCCTATTTCGCTTTACAGTATTGCAGGTATTAATGATATTGTCAACAGCCACTGCAGGAGAAATACAGACCCCTAAAATCAACTGTTGGCAGATAAAATGCTCTTCAGTTCGATATTGGATTGCAGTGCATTTCGATGCTATTTTAAGTCTACCCATGTGATGTTAAACTATCTAGACTCCCAAATATTTTAAATGTAATTATCTATTTTATAAAAAGCATTTTAATTCAACTTTTAAAATTAATAACATCAATGTAAAGAGCAATAAGGAAGAATAATATTTACGATGAACAGTCATATTTCTCTTGACTTTTCCATACCAGCACACATGATTTCTCTCTACTCTTGTATAAAAAAACCCCACACTCTTCACATAAATGAGACTTTTCCAAGAACCCATCCTCTGCCAGTTGGTAAGGCCGGTGTTTAAGTCCAGAGCATATTGTTCAGAAGCTGTTGCACAATATGGATTAGAAATGGGAAGAGCTTAAGTACCATTTATTCTCCCATTACATAGGGGAAAACTGCTTTGCTTATTTAGAAAACTAACACACACACACACACCGTTCTGGCCTTGATTCAGGAAAGCATCCTTGTTCAGGTTAATATTTTAGCACATGCTTCACATTATGCACATACTTAGACCACAAATGAAATATAAACATGCCTTCAAGTTAAACAGTTAAGCACTTAAGTGCTGTCTTGAATAAGGAGGAATTTAAGCACCTCCTAAAGGATTTTCTTGAAATGGGGCCCCAGCTTGTAAGTTGTATCCCTGTTCCCCCAGTCTTTGTCAGTTTTCGTCTTCATGGACAGTAAACTCTTCAGGGTAGGTACTGTGTCTTTGTACAGCACCTCGCACAATGGGACCCCAGTTCTGACTGGGGTCTTTGGATACTACTATAACACAATAACAAAAATAGTTGTAATAATACTGTAATAGGATAGTAAACTTGAGAATATACCAAAGGGAATAATCTAGCACTGGGCCCCAGGGAAATGGGTTAAATATAATATATAAAGCTGATTGAATTTTTTTGTTTGAAATTTTTTTTAATTACTTTTCATCAATAACATTATTTATGAAATATCTACTTTTAATTAGAATTTTTCAGACTTACAGTTAAAAAAATCAAAAACTGAAAAATTTTGTCTGAACAGACAAAATTTCAATGAAACTAAACATTTTGCCTTGCAATAAATTTTTTCATGGGGCGGGGGGGACGCGTTTGGTTGCTGAAACTGAAAACATCTCTCTCTCTCTCTCTTTTTAATGGAAACTCAAAAAATGTTGCAGAAAATCTTTTACAAAAACAAATTTTTTTTTGTTTTCCTGAATATTTTTCACAGTAAAAAGAAGTTCTAGAGTATCTCTTCTAACAGGTCTTTTCCATCTCTAACTTTTGGGATCCTATATTCACATTCCAGAGAGTACGAGTTTAGAGCAGGTGCAAAGAAACAGAAGGACAATATCTAGCTAATTACAATAATGTTTTAGAGTGGTATCCATGTTAGTCTGTATCAACAAAAAGAACAAGGAGTACTTGTGGCACCTTAGGCCTGGTCTACACTACGCATTTAAACCAAATTTAGCAGTGTTAAACCGATTTAACCCTGCACCTGTCCACACAACGAGGCCCTTTATATTGATATAAAGGGTTCTTTAAACTGGTTTCTGTACTCCTCCCCGATGAGAGGAGTAGCGCTGAAATCAGTACTGCTATGTCAGATTAGGGTTAGTGTGGCTGCAAATCAATGGTATTGGCCTCCGGGCGGTACCCCACAGTGCACCATTGTGACCGCTCTGGAAAGCAATCTGAACTCGGATGCACTGGCCAGTAGACAGGAAAAGCCCCGCAAACTTTTGAATTTCATTTCCTGTTTGCCCAGCGTGGAGCGCTGATCAGCACGGATGGCAATGCAGTCCCAAATCCAAAAAGAGCTCCAGCATGGACCATATGGGAGATACTGGATCTGATCGCTGCATGGGGAGACAAATCTTTTCTATCAGAGCTCCGTTACAGAAGACTAAATGACAATGCATTTGAAAAAATCTCCAGGCTATGATAGAGTCCACAGCACAGTGCTGTGTGACAAGCATAAAGGAAAGCCAAAGAATCAAATGGACGCTCATGGAGGGAGGGAGAGGGTACTGAGGACTCCAGCTATCCCACAGTCCCCGCAGTCTCCAAAAAGCATTTGCATTCTTGGCTGAGCTCCCAATGCCTGAAGGGTCAAAAACATTGTCCCGGATGGTTCAGGGTATATGTCATCAATTTACACTCTTCCCACCCCAGAAAGAAAAGGGGAAAAAAGTTTCTCGCTTTTTTTCAATATCACCCTATGTCTACTGCATGCTGCTGGTAGACAGGGTGCTGCAGTGCTGAACACCAGCATCCCCTTCCTGGTGGATAGCAGTCATATTGTACCATCTGCCATTGTAATCATCATCCCGTGAGTGCTCCTGGCTGGCCTCGATGAGGTCGGCCGGGGGCGCCTGAGTAAAAATGGGAATGACTCCTGGTCATTCCCAGCAGATGGTACAGAACAGCTGGTAACCATCCTCATCATAGCAACTGGAGGCTGAGCTCTATCAGCGCCCCCCCTTTCATGTCTAAAGAAAAGATTCTGTACTGCCTGGACTATCATAGCAGCTGGAGTACCTTCAAGTCAGCAGCACAGGTATAGGTACCCACATGGCCCTACAGTATGACAACATTTTTATGGCTTCCCTCCTCCCCCTCATTTTATCTCACTAAAAAGTCAGTGTTTCCTATTCCTGCATTCTTTATTACTTCATCACACAAATGGGGGGACACTGCCACGGTAGCCCAGGAGGGTTGGGGGAGAAGGGAAGCAACGGGTGGGGTTGTTGCAGGGGTACCCCCTAGAATGGCATGCAGCTCATCATTTCTGCGGGATCTCTGGGGCTCTGACACAGAGCAGCTGTGCTCTCTGGTTCTCGAATACACTTGCCCCATATTCTAGGCATGACTGACTCTATTTTTAGACAAAACACAAAGAAGGGAATGACCCGGGGAGTCATTCTCATTTTTGTCCATGCACCCCTGGCCGACCTCAGCGAGGCTAGCCAGGAGCACCCATGACAGCAGCAGATGGTACAGAACAACTCATAACCGTCATCTCATCACCAATTTACAATGGCATGGCAGATGGTGCAATAGGGATGGTAACCGTCTGCTATCTTGCAAAGGCAAATGAATGCTGTTGTGTAGCACTGCAGTATTGCGTATGTCAGCAGCATCCAGTACATATACGGTGACAGTGACAAAAGGCAAAACAGGCTCCATGGTTGCCATGCTATGGAGTCTGCCAGGGCAATCCAGGGAAAAAGGGTGCAAAATGATTGTCTGCCGTTGCTTTCACAGAGGAAGGATTGAGTGACGACATTTACCCAGAATCACCCGGGACACTGTTTTTGCACTGGGATCTCAACCCAGAATTCCAATGGGCGGGGGAGACTGCGGGAACTATGGGATAGCTACAGGATAGCTACCCACAGTGCAACGCTCCGGAAATCGAAGCTAGCCTCGGTACATGGACACACATCGCCGAATTAATGTGCTTAGTGTGGCCGCGTGCACTCAACTTTATACAATCTGTTTTACAAAACCGGTTTATGTAAAATCGGAATAATCCTGTAGAGTAGACATACCCTTAGAGACTAACTCTAACTGTCATCATCATGAATAGGCTGGAATATGAACGAGAGGCTACTAGGCAGCTCTCTAACATCACATTCTACAGGTCATTATCCTCTGATCCCACTGAGTGTTACCAAAAACTACACCATCTGCTAAAAAAACTCCCTGAAAAAGCACAGGAACAAATCTGCACAAACACAGCCCTAGAACCCTGACCAGGGGTATTCTATCTGCTACCCAAAATCCAGAAACCTGAAAATCCTGGATGCCACACCATCTCAGGCATTGGCACCCTGACAACAGGATTGTCTGGCTATGTAGACTCTCTCCTCAGGCCGTACGCTATCAGCACTCCCAGTAGAGGTGAAAGTAACTTAAAGGACTTACTGGTACACCGGAGTCCTGAGTGGGGGCATAGCCTCAACCGGAGGAGGCGTGACCGTTCAATATTAAAAGGCCCTGGGGCTCCGGCTGTGGCTCAGGGGCGAATTAAAGGGCCCGGGGCTCTGACCGCTGCTAAGCTCTGGGCCCTTTAAATCAGCCCGGGAGCCCTGATGCCCCTATCCTGGGGAGGCAGGGCTTCCATGGTGATTTAAAGGGCCCTGGGCTCCAGCTGCTGAGGGGAACCCCGGGCCCTTTAAAGTGCTGCCCGAGCCCCGTTGCTGGAGCTCCCGCGGTGATTTAAAGGCCCCCTGGAGCCCTGGGCCCTTTAAATCATCGCCGGGGAAGCTGGTCCAGTCCAACATGGCATACCAGCTCTTGCTGGTATGCCATACCAGACTGTACTGGCTTACTTTCACCTCTGACTCCCAGCTATCTTCAAGACACCACTGACTTCCTGAGGAAACTACAATCCATTGGTGATCTTCCAGAAAACACGATCCTGGCCATTATGAATGTAGAAGCCCTCTACATCAACATTCCACACAAAGATGGACTACAAGCTGTCAGGAACAGTATCCCTGATAAGTGTCACGGCAAACCTGGTGGCTGAACTTTGTGACATTGTCCTCACCCACAACTATTTCATATTTCGAGACAACGTATACTTTCAAGTCAGCAGCACTGCTATGTTTACCCTCATGGCCCCACAGTATGCCAATATTTTTATGGCTGACTTAGAACAATGCTTCCTCAGCTCTTGTCCCCTAACGCCCCTATCTACTTGTACTACATTGATGACATATTTATCATTGGGACCCATGAAAAAGAAGCCCTTGATGAATTCCACCACAATTTCAACAATTGCCATCCCACCATCAACCTCAGCCTGGATCAGTCAACACAAGAGATCCACTTCCTGGACACTACAGCGCTAATAAGTGATGGCCACATAAACACCACCCTATACCAGAAACCTACTGACCGCTATATTTACCTACATGCCTCCAGCTTTCATCTAGACCACATCACACGATCCATTGTCTACAACCAAGCTCCAAGATACAACATTTGCTCCAATCCCTCAGACAGAGAAAAACGCCTAGAAGATCTCTACCAAGCATTCTTAAAACTACAATACCCACCTGCTGGAGTGAAGAAACAGATTGACAGAGCCAGAAGAATACCCAGAAGTCACCTACTACAGGACAGGCCCAACAAAGAAAGTAACAGAATGCCACTAGCCATCACCTTCAGCCCCCAACTAAAACCTCTTTAGCACATCATCAAAGATCTACAACCTATCCTGAAGGATGATCCCTCACTGTCACAGATCTTGGGAGACAGGCCAGACCTCGCTAACAGACAGCACCCCCAACCTGAAGCAAATACTCATCAGCAGCCACACACCACACAATAAAACAAAAGAAAAACATTAACCCAGGAACTTATCCTTGCAACACATCCCGTTGCCAACTCTGTCCACATATCTATTCAAGGGACACCATCATAAGACCTAATCACATCAGCCATGCCATCAGGGGCTCGTTCACCTGCACATCTACGATGTGATATATATCACCATGTGCCAGCGATACCCCTCTGCCACGTACATTGGTCAAACTGGATGGTCTCTACGCAAAACAGTAAATGGACACAAATAAGATGTCAAGAATTATAACAGTTGGAGAACACTTCAATCTCCCTGGACACTCAATTACAGATCTAAAAGTCACAATTCTTCAACAACAAAAACTTCAAAAACAGACTCCAATGAGAAACTGCAGAACTGGAAGGAATTTGCAAACTGGACACCATTAAATTAGGTTTGAATTAAGATGGGAGTGGATGGGTCATTACACAAACTAAAAACTATTTCCCCATGCTAATTTCCCCCCTACTGTTACTCACACCTTTTAGTTAACTGTTTGAAATGGGCCATCCTGATTATCACTACAAAAGTTTTTTTTTCTCCTGCTGATAATAGCCCACCTTAATTGATTAGTCTTGTTAGAGTTGGTATGGCAACCCCCGCCTTTTCATGTTCTCTGTGTGTATATATATATCTTCCTACCGTATTTTCTACTCCATGCATCTGATGAAGGGGGTTTTAGCCCATGAAATAAATAAATTTAGCCCATGCCCAAATAAATTTGTTAGTCTCTAAGGTGCCACAAATAATATTTTAAAAACTGATAAGCAGGAGGAAAAAATCATTCTCCTGCTAAAGGCAGTTCCTAGAAATTTTCATGTTCTCTGGTTTATTAGCATGATTTGTAGGAGATACTATTCTTCTAAATTAAAAATACGGAGAATCATACTAGAACACCACTAAAGGGAAACTAATATAATAGCAATTTAAATGCTTTGTTCCCAAAGGATGAGTGGGTTCGTGCTTCAAAATATTTTCCATAAATTAAATCCCGTGGCTCCCATCTGTGCCCTAATGCATTCCTTGGTTGCAGATTAGGTTCAAGGCTCAGTACTTTCAGAAAGAAAAAGTTATGTTTGTTTCTCTGCTTTATTGTTCTGTGTTCTTTAAAATGAAAGAATCATAGAATATCAGGGTTGGAAGGAACCTCAGGAGATCATCTAGTCCAAATCCCACTCAAAGCAGGACCAACCCCCAGACAGATTTTTGCCCCCAGATCCCTAAATAGCCCTCTCAAGGACTGAGGTCTCAACCCTGGGTTTAGAAGGCTAATGTTCAAACCACTGAGCTATCCCTTGCCCCAAAGAGGGGACTTGTCAGGCCTGTGGGATTACCATATATTCCACGATTTTATACCGCCATTAAACAATGATCATTTGGAAATATTGTTGACTTCTGTTTAATTGGTGCCCTTCAGACTAATTACATATCTTACCTCTCACAATTAATTGGCTTTGGCGCTCCACAGCTGCAGCGTCATTTCTAGCTATACAGGTATAATTCCCATTGTGCACCAGTGAAAGATTAAAAATCCTTAAGGAGCTGGTGAAATCAATGTTGTCAATGGTTACTCCAAGACTGGCTGGGATTGGCCTGCCATCCTTCTGCCAGGTGATTGTGATTGGCAAATCCCCTGAGACCACAACACATGGAACGAAGACTCGCTGTCCAATGGAGAACCTTGGAAACTCAAAAGGCTGGATGAAAGGTGGAACTGAAATGAAAAATTAAAAGAAAAAATTTATTGCAAATACAGTATAATTATGGAAAACACTGATAATTGTTGAAAAGAAAACTATCTTCAACCTGCCAGCTGGTATCTCGCATATGTAATAGTAATACAAAATAATAACTACATAGCAGTTTTTATCCAAGGATCTCAATATGATTTGCATTAATTAAATAAGCTTTACAGCACCTCTATGACGTAGGCATTATTTTCCCCATCTAACAGATGGATAAACTGAGGCGACAAGACCTTCAGAGATACTGATCACCTACAATTCCAACTGAAGTCAATGGCACCTATGAATGCTCAGCACTGCTTAAAATCAGACCATTACATCCTGATCCAGCAAGTTGTGTTTCCTGAAACATTCTCAGTAAGGCCTCCCAGAAAACAAAAATTCCATTTTGCAAAAAATCTTGAGGTTTCAGCATTTGGTGGTGTTATGCATTGGGACAAAAATTGAGATCTTTTAATTTTTTGTGTGAAAAATTAGAGCAAGAGAGAAACCCACCCCAGAACAGCCAAGGGTTAGAGCACCCCCTTGGGAGGTGGGGGAGACCCATGTTCAAGTTCCTGCTCTCCTTAAGAGCAGGGACTTAAACTTGCAGGGTCTGACATCCCCGATGAGTGCCCAAGCCACTGGACTACTAGCTATTCTATGGTGTTTGGGTGTCTCTCCCTCTGTCTCAGTTCTATCCCTGACTTGAGAAACCTTCCCCACTAAAGTTTTATCAAAACTGATACCTTTCTTTGAAAAGTTTTGGTTCTGATGAAAAAGTGTTTTGTTGAAAAATTCCTCCTCAGACCTAGTTCTGAGCACCGTAGACTCTCATGGAAATCAAAGGAAATCAACAGTGCTAAGTATGCTCTGGGAAGATTCAGCACCTTGCAGAATCAGGTCTTATGAGATCCTGAAGAGGTATTTAGGCACCTACTGCCAATTGATTTCAATGAGAGTTAGGTGCCTAAATACCTTTGAGGATTTAGTCCTTAGTGACTTTCTGACATCACAGAATACATCTGGAATAGAATTTTGTGTTCTAACCATTAGACAACTCTGCAAACAGTTACTCACAACCATGTAATTATCCCTACTGTCTTCAAATGGGACTACTCAAATGCTTAAAGTTAAGCATATGCATAGGTATTTGCAAGATCAGAACCTCAGGGTGAAATTAATTTCTATGCACAAGAGCAGCAAAAGGTCTGTGCACCACTTCAGTCCCATGCAAGCCCTATTAAGAGGCCTAGTTCAACACATCATGTATTTATTAAGAAGGCTTAACTGGAATTAAACATTGTGCATGGGTCTTGCATCTGAGGGAAAAAATGAAGCACTTTGGGTTTAATATGTCAAAGACTATGATTTGTGTCTACCAATTAATCAGAGAAATAATAAATATGTGAAGTGCTGACATTAACTTCACCCATTTGTATAAGGTCTTATAATAGAATCATGGGACAGATGTCAGGAGACCAAAGAAAAAATAATTTGAATTTGGAAGCCCTGCTGTTGTTGATAGCAGAAATATTCTTGCAGGTAGCAGTGACAGTCCATACTGATCCAGTATCAGAGGGTAGCCGTGTTAGTCTGGATCTGTAAAAGCAGCAAAGAATCCTGTGGCACCTTATAGACTAACAGACGTTTTAGAGCATGAGCTTTCGTGGGTGAATACCCACTTCCTCAGATGCATGTAATGGAAATATCCAGGGGCAGGTATATATATGTGTGCTAGCAAGCAAGCTAGAGATAACGAGGTCAGTTCAATCAGAGGGGATGAGGCCCTGTTCTAGCAGTTGAGGTGTGAAAACTCATCCCCTCTGATTGAACTGACCTCGTTATCTCTAGCTTGCTTGCTAGCACACATATATATACCTGCCCCTGGATATTTCCATTACATGCATCTGAGGAAGTGGGTATTCACCCACGAAAGCTCATGCTCTAAAACGTCTGTTAGTCTATAAGGTGCCACAGGATTCTTTGCTGCTCATACTGATCCAGTAAATTATAGTCAGATGTTGGCCATTGGAACAGTCCCAATTCCCATTCACGTTGATGACAAAAAAGGCTATATGCTAGAGTGTGGGTTAGGGTTCTTTGAATTGTTCTTTCTTCAACTTGTATTTTTGAGGTTGACATTTCCATAGTCGTGAAAATGGAGACAAAGAGGAACAAAGTACTGGCTTTCCCCCTTCCCCATTCAAAGAAGTCAAACCAGAGGACCCTGAAAGTAATATAGCTTGAAGTAAAGATGCTAATTTAGGAGTACAGGCTCACATGCATGCAGAAAGTCACCTGACATTACTTGTCATGGCTTCCGAATCTAGCAAATATTTGATAGAGATTGCATTAAAGCCTGAAAGTATTAGATACACTGTACTAGACATCAGCAAAGCAGTTCATACTGAACAGGGAATGTGTTTATGTAACATCTGAACTAATTTACACACATCTATACTTCCAGTTTCTTGCTGGGATCAGAAGCAGGCATATAGTCTGGGGCAATTTTTGGCTTTAGTACATGTGGAAAGTTCCAGAAACTTGCAAGAAAGACTTGTGTCATGAAATTCCCACCCTCATTTTGGTGATTCTGAAGGATCAAATTAACATTCAAATTTTTGAGCAACTTTTTGCAAGGTATTGAATTTAGCCTCTCCACCCCTTAACCTCTTGCATTATAATATGCAGGTTGACTTCACCACTATGTAGCAGTTTTCAGATGGAATTCAGAAAGTAGTTGTGAGATTTGAAGACCAGCACATTGTCTCTCCAAACAGGTTATTAGAGCCTAGATGAGACAGACCATTGCTTACTCCTGTTGTATAAACTTTAACATGCACGTAACCTATAGCGGTTTGGTGTCCTGGCAGGGAATATTTTTTAAAACCAATATGTTATTAGTATCATTGCTTTGACCAATGTCAATATTTCAGGGACAACTCCTACTTGTTGCTAACAGCTAATCTGATATTATATTTGTATGCTTGAGTTGCTCAAGACAGCTTCAATGAGCTAACCTGAGCAGGTACGTCCTCGGAAAACAAATATACTTCACATCTCAAGAACCCAATGACACACAACAAAAAATCATTATGCCATATATGTCCCGATATTTCTAAAATAAAGTGGCTATAAGAGAGAGATTTCTGATTGAATAAATACAATTTGTACAAAGGTTGCATCCATCCCCAACTAAAGAAACAATTTCATTTCTTTCAAAAAATACAAGGCCCACCTTACCACTGTATTACTCCCGTTTTATGCTGGTATAACTGCAGTTACACTGGTGTGTAACACAGGGCCATATAGTACTGTTAGACATACAGACAAGTATACTATAACAAATACTTCAAAAATTGTGTTGCTAAAATGTACTCCTATAACAAACATTCTTTCCTGTTTGGCAAAAGCCTGGACTTCAGCAAACAGGTCTCCAGAGCCTGTGGGCTTTTTCCCATATGCTCAGTGGATTGTTTTTCCACTCCCACGGTAAGAAAGAAAGCATTGGGTAGGACAAGGAAAGACCCAGTGAAGAGTATGCCTGGGGTAAAACAGTGCAAATTTCAGCTCTTGTAATGTTTTAGGAATGCTGAAGCTAAGAGCACTTATTTTATTTAAGAAGAGGATCGCTGGTGAGGCTCCCTAGTGCAGAAAGGTTCAAATTATGTCTCCTTGCCCCAGCAAGTGCGCCTGTGAGAGATTTATTTGATTACCTTCAGTTTTCACCACTGCCTTCCATTAGGAGAGAAGCCGCTTTAATTTCTTGGCCAAAGGTCCATAGCAACCTTGTTGGAGAAAATTGCTGAGGGGATTCATTGAAACAGCACATCCTCCAACTAATCTGTCTTTGCAATCTTCCCTGTGAGCATTACCACCCTCACCCCCTGCAGTCCCCCACAGTGAAATTGAGGTTGTTGTCACTTTATGTCACTGTTCCTTAGTGGATTTTTCTGCAGCATGCGAACAGAAACACCTACATCAATGGCTTCTGACATACCCTTTCACAGGGTACAGAGTGAGCTCCCCTTCCCAGACTGATCTAGATCCCTTGGCTGATACAAATAATAGCCTGACCCTCATCAACTTGTTCTGCCCCTTTGGGACGCTTACTCACCTCCATTTGCACTGGATTCACTTAGTTTTTATGCATTGAGAGTGCAAGGATCAGGACAGTGTCTGGGCTTTGTGCAGACACCCAGGACTAGCCACAGTCGAGCTCTTTGTAAATTTCCTTAACAATATCTGGTTTCTCCTAAACAGTTTCATCAGTTGTGTGTAACTAGGTGCAGAATCCAACTTAGTCACTTGAGCATTAGACTTTCAATTGTCTGCCCCTTACTGCAGCATATTGAACCTTATCAGCAGGGATTATCATTCATCAAAATATTTATTCCAAGCTGAAAAGGGTGACCAAATAAACAGACTAGACATCTGCTAACATTACATCTGCTAATGACATTTATTGATCTGAGCTACTGTCTCCGTATGTCCTGGGTTCATTGCTAAGTGTTAATCTAGCCTGTCCTGGAAAAGGAGAAACAATATTCTAAAAGCCTTTGCTAAGCAGCTGCATAAAAAAGGGGATGGGGGCTGATCTGTGTGATTCTATTGCTGTACAAAGACACTCATTTATCAGGGTACTGTATTATAGCATATTCTTTACTTCTATGCCAATGACATATATATAAAGTACCCCTCTCCCCCAGAATACCCAACCCTACATTAAAAATATTGCAAAAATCAAGCACTCAGAAATTAGGAAATGCAAGTTGGTTTACATAGATTCTAAGGCCAGAAGGGGCCATTATGAATGCCTAGTTTAACCTCCCACATAACACAAGTTACAGTTTTTCACCCAGTCATTCCTTCGTTGAACTGTGGTTGAGCTGGACTATATACTTTAAAGAGACATCAATCTTAATTTGAAGATCTCAGTTGATACAGAATCCAACATGTTCCTTAGTAAATTGTCCGATGGGTAATTACCTTCACTGTTAAACATTTGTACCTTAGCTCTAGCCTGAATGTATCTAATATCAGCTTCCAACCATTGAGTCTTACTATGCCTTTGTCTGCACAGGGAACTAACTTTTTCCACAGTTTGGGCCTTAGCTACACTAGAGATTGCCTCTCTCCTCATGTTATATGTGAGAAGTTGAGATCTACTAAAGGTCTTGAGCTAAGAGCCACCGATGTAAGTGAGAGGGGACTACTGGCAGGATGATTTTAAAGAAGGACCACTGACTCTCAAATTGACTCCTGCAACTACTTTGACAGACATACTGGTTTCACACCAACTCCCCTGCTATCATAATTCCAGAATTACACCCAGGCAGTTGGTTTTACATCCACTTTTCCATTATCATAATCCTGATTTTATAATCTTACATATATGTGTGTACACATATATAATATTCATATGTAGGCACACAACATACTATATATATCATACATATATACCAGCCATAACCCTCAAATAAATGAGTAGGAGTCAGTTATTAGAGAAGAAACACCCTGATATAATTCCTCTATCAGGTCTGCAGGAGGTAAGGTGGTGTAACTTCAGTGGGAGGTAGTGGGAAGGTCTCTAAATTACAGAGATAAATAAGCTTTATGAAATCAGTGACATCACTTTTGAACATTGCATTTTTTTAAAACTGTGCTGCATCGTCCTCTCTCTCTCTGACTTCTTTTTCAATTAATTTCAGTAAGGGAAATGAAAAATTCCCTCAAACAAGGGAAATTCAAATGCAAAGAACTTAAACCAAAACAAACGAAAACTCTGCATTAACATGGCCTTAAGGGTAGAGGTGGATGACATTTTTCAGACAGTGATGGCTGTGCTTCCCTTAATGCTGTCGGCTCACTGGTTAGCGCACTCACCTGGGATATAGAAAACCCAGGTTTAAGACCCTGTATCTCATATCCAAGATGAGTAACTTAGTCACTGGATTGTTGGCTGTGCGGAAGTAGCACTCTCTCTCTCTCTCTTTCACAAGAAATTCCAAACTGGACTTGAGTAAAGTTTAATCAAAACGGCTATGTTTCTGTGCCCAGTTTGATGAATTAGCATTTTTTGACAAAAAACGATTTTGTCAATAAATTCCCAACCAGCTCTACTATTCCTGTAGACATAAATACAATACATTTCATAAAGATTTATCAAACCAAAATTAATATGTCATACTTTTCTATTTGCATTAAAGAACAGTACACAAAATATTTTGTTACATACTTGTACATCACTAATTTTCCATCACAAATACAGTCATAGCAATGCAACAGCTTCCACATCTATTTTTCAGTGGTGCCATTGTTTGCATTTTTGGAAGCAAAATAATCACAAGTACATAGCAGGACAGATATATTGTCTACTGCAGGACTCAGGATACATGTCACATTTGTGTTTTTTTATTAATGGAATTCAGCAACCTCTACACTGTGTTAATGCACATAAAACAATTTTAAAATGTTGAGATGTGAATTTGGAAGGTTGCCACAGAAGGTATTTCATATGAACTTAGCAATAAGAGCAGCAGGTTGCCAATTAATATAGAGGTACTCCAAAATATTAAAAAAAAGAAACAGTACCAGGAAGGGGAATCAGAGCTGATTTGCACCTGGCACATGCAATGGACATATCCACCAACTTTCACCTGATAAGACAGCACAAACTGTTTCCTTGCTTTGTTGAAAAGTATTAGACTATAGTGAAGTTGCAAAGCGTATCAGCAAAGAGAGGACACAGTGCAGGGCTGTCTCATCATATAGTGTTTTCTCAAGTCTATACAAGGTTAAAATATCATTTCACACAAACTGTGTATTTAAGCTGCTCAGGCCTCAATGCCTTGTCTCAGCTCACTTACAGCAGAGGCTAGGAAGGATATCAAAGCTAAAAATGTTTCTCACCCCAAACCTTGCAACACTAGTCTCACTAGTGCAGAAATGGAGTAAGGCCTTCCTTATGTACATGCATGCAACAAAGCTCATATTTACTGTCAGATATATACTAATGATTGAACCAAGCATGAAAGAACTAGCAGATTGTTTGATGAAAGTATAAAGAGATCCATAGGACCCTTGCAAGATTCTAGTTTTCTCCTTTCATGCCTTATAGTTTTCATTTTCTAAAGCAACCTCCCATGCTCCGATCTGCAATGCAAATCAATGGGCACCATTTTATTTATTAATTAGAGAAAAACAGACATTTCCCAAGAAAGGCAAAGAGGAGCTATTAAGACAGTTGTAACATAAAATACCTTAGAAATAGCCCATAATTGGCCTTCCCGTTACCAGAGAAGAAACCCTCTAATATAATTCTTTTATAAGGTTTACAAAAAGTAAGGTTATGCAACTTCCTCTAAACCATAGACATAAATAAACTCTATGGAATCAGTGATAATACATTTTAACACTGCATTTGTTTAATGATGCTGTAACCTTCACTCTCTTGGGTTTCTTTTTCAATTTGTTTCAGTAAGAGAAACGTGAATGAGAGCAGGCTGTTCAGCTGGGAAGCATCTCCTATGAGACTGACCCAAAAAATCACCACTTAGTTCTGATGGGTTTTACTATAGCTTGAATATATAATAATAATTTTGATCTCACCATTTGAAGGGTTAATTTTTCAACAATATGTTTAAAAAATATATAATTTTATATATATACACACACATACACACACCCTGTATTCAATTACTTTAACTGTCTGGGCTGTAATTGTCCATGCTGGGTGTCTGCCATGGGCTGACATTTTTTTGAAAATTTCAGCCACAACCGTTTGGCTGTTTCCAAAACAAGGTTGGAGGAAAATACATTGTTATGCTCATGTAAACCATTCTAATAATCTTTCCTTCAAGAAGCTCTCGTACTCCCATGCTTTAGGGCAGGGACTTCAAATTTGTTAGGGAGGTGGCTTTTGTGCCAGGGACGTGTCCTTCACTATCCCTGAAAAAAAGCCATCTGCAGCTGGCCAAGTTATGACTTTCTGAAAAATCACAGTTCACACATGCTCAATAGAGACTTGCTAGAACGTCACAGCTAAAAACTCCAGAAATTCTACCTGCACTCAGCATGCTCCAGCTTGGCTTCCAGTGGCGTGGAGAGGGAGCAGAACTTTCCCGCAATTGCTGTGGACAGCTGTGAGTGGATTGGGGACAGGCATCAGAAATGACAGCAGGGAGCCTGTCTCTCTTGTGCTCTCAGTGTTCCCTTGTCACAGTTCTCGGGCTGATGATGGGTGCTTCCTACTGGATGGGCACTGAAAAGTCCTCAGGGTGCCTCCCTCTGCCTAAAGAGGAGTCCCTAGGATTTCTGGGGATGGAGTTCTTGGCTCCCACTCGCCTAGTCCATTTTGTCTGTTCTCAGCTTATTTAATCCCAAAAGGAGTAGAGAGTAGCAGCACCAAGCAACTAATCAGCTTGCCTTGGGGCTTGCTGGACCTATCTTACCTGGCTGGTATAACTGGGTCACTGTCTCCTTGTAAGCACCTGGGGCAGGGGATGGTAAATGGACTTCCCAAGGAAAGTTCCCATGAAGGTTTCCAGGAGTCTCCTCTGGGAAGTGTAGAGTTGCCATATGCTCTTTCCCACAGTTGCCCAGCAGCTACTGGGAACTTCCTGTTTTTAAGTCTTTATTCCACCCTTGACTTGATTGACAGAGCCAGAGAGATGGGGCTAGCCTTGCCCACAGCAACTCTTTAAACTCTTCATAACCAGTGCCGGGTTTATACACCCTGTCACAATCCATTTTGGGTTCAGCCAATATGGAGGAGCAAGCTGCCAAATTCAAATGCAGAGGGAACAAGAGCTGTACCCAGGGGGTGAGGGAAAACTGAAAATGGTTGGACAAGGAGACTGGGATGGGGAGCTCAGAGAGGGAGACTGGGACTGAAAAGCCTGTGGAGCAGAGACTGGGACTGACAAGGTGAAGAGAATGGAACTGGAAGGAGGACACAGGTGAGGAAGCGATAGGACTGAAACAAGGACAGGTTGGACAGGACAGAGCAGAATGGGTCAAGTTTGGGAGGAATGAGCAGAAGAGTCTGTGCAAACAGGAGAACCACCCTTTAGTTCAAGAGACAGTGGATCTGTGCAGTGGATCTAAAAGTTACAACCCTGTTGATCACCTATGATCAATATGATGCCATAGGATAGAATTTTTATGTTTGCAATTTGCTTTATTAAAAAGCCAGGAACTTACCCACAAACAGCTATATTGAAGAAATATTATTAAGGTGGCAAAGGCAAGCACTCACAAGTTAGGAAATGCCAAAATTGAGGTTGGCTGTGCAAATGAAATGGATGGAATGTAAGGACCTGTGATATACAGAGGGTCAGACTAGATGATCTAATGGTCCCTTCAGGCCTTAAAGTCTATGAAACTATTTCAAGATATTTGAATTCATGTATAGAAGCTGTTCCACATTTTGTATTTTTCAGTATCAGACATAACAATGTCAGTCTGAATTATAGAGGAAAAGATAGTACACTAAAATTATAATAGTTTACATTATATTTTCAAGCAATAGGAAAATACTGACTGTTGTTAACTGCTAATGCTCCAAGGAACTATATATAATATGCAGGATAAAAATCTGTATGTAGTTATTAACTATTGCTACAAAAAATGTGTAGATGTCCAGAATAATTTACGGCAGTGCTGGACTATAGCTAAAATATATAACAACTAAATTAAAATTTGTTCAGATTTGACGAGACAGAATAAAGCCCATTTTTGGAATCTTGTATTTAATGTAAAAATAATTTGTTAGGATATGGATATAGCTAGTTTATTTTTTTTAATATCTCACTCTTGTCAAGATAAATTAAAAGCCTCTGAATCGTTTGAGACTTTCAGAGAGAGGCAGAGTCAAGTTTGAAATCTGTTATCCACTGGAAGTCAAAATGCCACCCACCCACCTTAATGGATGGGGGAACTTAATGGGGCTGGTGGTGAAGGAAGGGAGCTCCAGCAGCGAGGGTGGGAGACACATTGAGAGACACTAGTTACCTCCTCTCCCCGTTGGAGTATCTGGCACCCATTGGCCAGCTGGGGGGGGAAGGACAATGTTTGGCTCACATCCCCCAACTCCAGGAATTTAACCTGAAGCCTGGGCAATGTGGGGCCTCTTTCATCTCCATTCCAGCAGCCCCAAAGTCCTATCTACCCAGAGCAAAGAATGGGAATCCAGTCTGGCAGATGCTTTAGGTCTAGCTTTTCACACGTTGAGGGTCAGGAAGGAATTTTTTCTTCCATATGACCCGTTGGCAGAGGCCTGGAGAGATTTTTTGCCTTCCTCACAGCACCTAGGAGCCACAGTAGGTTAAGCAGGAATGTACTTGCTAACTGAGATACCTGGTTGAGTTATTAATTCATCAAACTTGTGGCCGGTTTCCAGTGCCATTAAAAAGATAAAGTGAATGGTTCCCAGAGGTAAAAGACATGGGATTTTGCTGATTGGTCTTGGGCTAATGGGATAGGGTAAGACCTGGTGGCACTCAGGGGCCAAGGTCCCCACCTTCTGCCTCTATTCCCCTAATAGGGGCAGGGTTGTTAGGACTCAGAGCCTGCTGAGTCCTGGGGGGTTAGGCTGAGGAAATCCTACCCCAATTTACAGGTTATATAGAAGGAGTCCTGTAATTTCTGTAATGGAACCACTTAAATGCCTGGTACAGGAGACCACGAGTGATGGGTGGATGGCACCCCTCCCCTGTGTTAAAGTTTAATAAAAGTCATAGTCTTAAAATCCATCCATGTGTCTGAATCTAAGGCATCAAATCACTTTCAGAATGTTTGTGAAACATTGTGTTTTGGTCTAGATATCTGAATTGTATAGGTATGGCACCAAGGCTTTTCTTTACAAACATAGTCAGAGCACTCCCATCTACATCTGATTATATTAGCTGTCATAAGCACTTGAAGAATGATATAATTAAAAGATGGAATTCTCAACAAGGGGAACAGTAGAGACCATATCAGCACAATCACTAATTTAACATTCATTTTCACAGAGATGCACCAACGGCAGTTTTGCAAGACTATTACGGTGACGGACAGGATAGAGCATATGATAAAAAGTTGCAGTGTTAGCAGCTTTTTATAACAGATTGCATGGAACAGTGCCCCTTCTGGGCTAAAGAACATGATAGGTCATTCCCCGAAGAGTTCGCAGTACTGCTGCTTACAAGCTAATCCCTCCATCCCTTCAAGTAATAAGCAATTAACATAATTCTAGAATGAAAACAAGAGAAAAAGCGTAGAAATGTCCTTAGTATGTTATCTAAGGCCTGACACATATTAATCAAAGAAAAATACAACAATAGAAAAGCTTTTGAACAAAATCATAAGGGGAAAATGTACTTCAGTTCTTCCTGTAGGCTTATGTGAAATGAACTTGTCAGTCATCTTGGATGGGAGACTGTACCACATCGCAGTACAACCTAGTTTTGAACAATCAGGCATAATGAGCACTTTTGTGCTTTTTATCTTTAATGTCTTTGTGTATGGTCTGGATGCAATGCTTGGAAATTATCATCATCTACTTCTGAATGTTTATATATCAGTTTCCACATCCTTGTATGGGAACTTTTGTACTGATTTCAAACATCATGTTCCAAACTACAGGTCATGTAACATTAAAATGAACTTAGAGAAATGGCTCTCTCTTTAAAGCATCAACATCTCCCTGAAAAAACACAATTCCTATTTTTTTTTAAATCAAGCTTAATTAATTTAGCTCTTGAATCTGTTTACTGTTTACTGGAGAAAAAGGAGAAATAGCCACAATTCATAACTAACAAAACCTCATTGCATTTTCTAGCAGCTGAAAAATAACTAGGTTGCAAAACTGACTTTAGTCATCAAGAAGAGAAAATGACCAATAAAACTTCAATGGAGGTAACATTGCGTGACCAGTCATTCTCAGCCACTGAGTCATCTCATAAGAAAACAAAGGATTACATTCCATGCTCTTTAGTGTTCAGTTTTTAGAAGCACTCAAGTCCTCCTCATCATATAAGGCCAGATTCTCCCAGACTTACTCATGGTGAGCAGTACCTTACTATGCAAGTAGTCCCACTAAAGTCAACAGGACAAGGCACAATTCAATGAGAGCAAGTATGGTACAATATGATATCTGTAGATGACCATTGGCTATATATCATGCCTACAAAAAAAAAGCAAATTAACTGTCCTGTTGCTTATTTTCTAATCACCTGTACAATTTTACATGTGTGGATTCTTGTACTGATTAAAAACCATCTGGCCATTAGCTTAGCTTTATATTTCAATATAACCATTACCTTTTACAGTCACATGTACACTCTGGCTTGTAGACAGCTGGGGTTGAACCAGAACATTGCATGTATATTCCCCCTCATCCACTTCCTTCTGCACATCTGAGAGTTTCAGAGTTCCATTGTTTTCGAATGCTACTTGGCGATGGTTAAAAGGAAGCAGGTCAGAGTTCTTGTACCATTTAATGGAGTAATATGGATAGCCAATCACACGGCAATGTATATAGGTGTCCCGTCCTGCTATTGCTGTGATATTTTTCATTGGACGGATGCTTGCTGGCCCTGGAAAAGTTCAAAGAAACCCTTGAAAATAATTTAAGGGCATACTTGCTAGAGGAAATATTCATTTTTTTGCTGATGATATAAATGTTTACAACATCCATTAATGTAGCCTGCATAACATTTCTTCTTAACATTTGACAGTTTTTGCTTTTAGGAACCACTTAAGCAGTCTCCCAAATCTTTATGTGCTCTAGTTTCTCTCACCCTACAGCATACGTTCTAATTAGGGCTGTGGTATATGTTTGTATTATTGAATACTTGTCTGATAAAATCTTTGCGGCATTACAAATTAAAGGCTAGGGAATGATTTAATTAAATGTCAAATACTAAAATGTACGTTAAGCTAGAATCCTGTTACACATGAGAACATTGACAAAGTTAGCATTCATTCTGATGTATATAAAATATAATATCATGAGGATGGGCATTATGCCATGTAGAACTACAAGTTCAAGGTAACGTACTATGTGCATGAGTAATTACAATGAATGTAGGACAACTAAAGGAGGAGAGGAAATAAGAAACATATGCATGCAAAAACTAAAATAGGAAAACATATTAGTGAGGACACTAACCCTCATGCTTGAGGAAGGTAAGTTTAGGGAAAGAGATTGTATAAGAAGCTGACTTCACAAGCCAAAGAGGGAAGGGGCCTTCCAACCTTAAACCATACAACAGAGTTTCTAGAGGGGGTTGAGGGAGGTGTGAAGATGGGACAACCACAGTATGTCAGTTTTGGCATTCCAAGATTCAGACCAGTGCATGCAGCAATCTTCTCCATTACAATGAGTTATGTGTGTTTTTTTGAGGAGCTGATTTGACAAGCACCTCTTACGTTTATTCGAGCCTGGTACAGGATGACTCCAGCAGAGTTGTTGGCAGTACAGCGATAGACTCCCCCATCTCGAACTTGAGTGTTAGAGATATTCAGGTAGCTGACCACATTGCCCTCAGAGGTGATAATCTGGCTGATACGGTGATTACCATCTTTGATTATGGGATCTTCATCTAGTGTCCAGGTGACTGTAGGCAGAGGAGTCCCCTTCACATTGCACATAAGGGAGACAGGCTCTCCTGGACTCACCACTTTCTCACTGAAGGCAGAAATGATTTTGGGAGTTCCATCTGAAGAGGAAACGGAAAGCAAATGAACAGCATGTACACACAATAAAACTGCTCTCATTGCCTTTGTTTAGCCCACAAACCAAGAATTCTGAAAGGGATGCTAACCCTCATCCTTCAGGAACATAAGCCAACTTCTAATTAATGAAGTTTAGGAAGGATTTTTCCTGTGGACAGCTTATCTAATAACTGCTTACTGCAGGGTTTCTTTTGCACCTTCCTCTGAAGCTTCAGGTACTGACCACTGTTGGAGAGATGATACTGGACTAGATGGACCATTGGTTTGTTCTAATATAGCAATTCCCATGTTCCTGTGAAAAACGCTTGGACACCATAGGAAATTGAGAAGCCAAAGAAGTAGAGTGTAAGCCTAAAATGGGGTTTGGGGATATACTTATTATATATTTCAGTTCCTTTGAAAGTTAAGGACGAATAATGTTGACCAAAGCCAGGCATAATTTGTGTATGCTAATTCCACATATTTCTGCCAGTTCAGTCCAGTCCTGCAATATCTTTTTTTTACCAGTATTAAAATAAGCCTTTTCCAAATACAAATTGCTACTCATGCCGATGATGACATTTTTTGAGGTAGCTTAGTGTTGTACACAAATCTACCAAGGTAGAGAGGACAACAAATACATTTTCTTGTGACCCATGTCATAATTTAACCAAAGTCTCCAAGGTGCAAGTGAGAAAAGAAAAGGTAAGGATTTTCAAAGTATGGAGTAGAATTAAATTATTCTCTAACAGGATAGCACAGAAGAGTAATGGTTTAACAAAAATGACACCCTATTATTATTTAGAAGGTTCTTTCCCAGATTTTGCAATACAGTACACTCTTTCTGTTGTTCTTTTTTAAATTACAGTATACTTTAAGAGTGGTGTTTAGAATGGATTTAAATATAACTGGGGGTAAGAATGCATCTGGTTCAGCTCATAATATGTAGGAAGCAGTCTAGTAAGAGGTTTAGAAAACAATTCTGTATGCCATTGTCTGGATCTAATGCATAGTGGGGCCAGCCAATTCGTTTTAAAGTTGAGAAAATATTAGCATCAGCAAAGACTATAAGAGGGTGGTTTAATCACAGTATAAAAAACGGCTTAAGCCTCTTGAAAACTCCTCTCTTCCCACCCAGTGGGCTTTGCCCTATGGGAATAACTCATTTTAATTCCATACAAGATGTAATGGGGAAGGACATCAGTGACAAGCATCAGTAACTCTAATGTTGTGAGAGAATAGGTAGTGCACTCTGCACATTTCATGGAGGCTCAGACCAGCATAATGCCATTGGAAATAGCCTCTCCTTACCTAGTAATCTCAACACGGGATCACACAGAAAACTGAGGGAGATCTTGTGATGTGAGTGAAGCTTGAATTGCTATCCCACAAAATGTGCTGAATCTCAGCAGGATTAAAAAAAAGAAAAAAAGTACAGCAGTGTTCTCTCTCCCCAGCACAATCACCTAAGAGCATCAAAAGTATCATTTTCAGTACATTGAAACACCTACATTTCAGCAGGGACATTAGGTTGGGTTTCTTATATATTTTTTCTCTCTCCCTCTTTCTTTGTTCTTGTCCTATTGGATTTAAAATTTCTTTCTTCATCTCTGACTCTCTCTCTCTTCCTTTCCTTTTCCATGCATTCGCACTGTCATCTCTCACAAGACAAAAAAGCTATCGGCTTTTTATCCTGAATGGAAACTGACACACGACAAATAAATCAGTGAGTGTGCTCAGTACGCACCTCTGTCCTTTTTTTATTCAAGTGACAGGCTTTTCTGGAGATGAAAGCAGACATTATTTTCCCAGCAAGACCGAGTGTCTTTGAAATCCTTCCTGCTGTCGCTCTCTGATAACCTGCACTCTCTTGACATCATTATAGATTATCAATATGCTCTTTAGGCTTTCTTAGTCACAAGAGATGGTTGCCGAGGTAACTAGGTCCAGGCAGGTAATCTCTTCTTTTTCTATAAAGACTAAAAATAGTGACCATGCCATGACTGCACTACAGCCTCATTAATGAACTGGCTCTGTACAAATTGATTACTTTCCTCACTTGATTATTATGTGGAACATTGTGTCAGTTACTTAGTATGATCTCCAGACCTTCAACTGATTTCACAGCCAGCCTGAAAACTGCATTTGGAATGAAATGTTTGATCCTCAGTAGGGATCTCTTGTCTCTCGTGTCCTGGAGTTACAGAATTTTGTATAGCAGAAGAAAATTAACACATTCAGTGGGGCTTCAGCAGGAGGGATATTTTTCATATCAATGTATTTGACACTTGGACCTTCATTTCCTCTTATTTGTTGTTCTGGAGCACGAAGAGGCACAAATATCTCCCAAAGTGTGTGGCTAGTTTTATCCTTCCTATAGGACAGGGTCTTCTCTCTCTTTATAATTGGAGACCACAAGCATATTATATATACTATATACATACAATAACACTTCACTGGAGCCAGTAACCCCACTAAAGCAGGTAATGACTAACCTTCTAGCACCACCTGAACATAGTCTTGAGCAGACATCTTGTCCTTGCGTACAAAGCACTGGTATGCTCCACCATCACTTTTGGCCATGCCATCCATAATGAGATTCTCACGGTTAATCCCCATGATCCTCACGTTGTTTCCAGGGTTGATGATTTCACCATTTCGGTACCAGGAGAGTTCTTGGTCCTCAGTTCCAGTCACACTGCAGGACAAGGACACTTGACTACCAACACTGCTTTTAACTTTCCGTGGATTGATTGTGGCTTTCAGAGGCTCTGAAGATTTAAGTCAAAAGGAGGGGGGGAAAAGGAAGACATTATGTATCTTTAAAAAAAATATGACTAACAGGTGACCTTTCCCTGAGAAAAAACACTGAATCACAAATACACATCTCTGCAATGAGAATAGGTGGCCATGTTTGATTTCAAGGGCCTTTTAAGGCCATAGTCCCACAATTAGTTCTGCACAGACAGATCTCTATACCCAGCTGGAGTCCCATGACCATCAGTGGGGCTCTGCCTGGATGTAAGGGTGCCCCTGTGTGGAACTCACTGTGGGATAAGTACACAAAGCAGTAAGATAGCCCACCTGACTTTATTCTCAGTATCACCATTTAAGAATATGATGATATATTTTTATTGAAGTTTGATAGTATGTGTGAAAGAAAATTCACAGTATTGAAGTAACAATAGTAAACATAAGTAAGAGAGTCTATATCCACACACATACCAACAACTAAACCTACTGAATTTGGATCTGCATCTCAACCTCCCTACATTTTGATTGGGCCCAGTACATATTGTGACAGACCCAGGCCAGCGGGGTACAGGAGTCTGGTAGAGGGCAAATATACTGGTCACTGGGTGAGTAGTTTTCTGTTCACTGAGTGACCAGAGCAAGGGCTGCACTAGAGTAATCAGGAACCTGCTAGAACCAATTAAGGCAGACAGGCTGATTAGAACACCTGCAGCCAATCAAGGCAGGCTAATCAGGGCACCTGGGTTTAAAAAGGAGCTCACTCCAGTCAGGTGAGGGGGAGCCAGAGGAGAGGAAGTGCGTGTGAGGAGCTGGGAGCAAGAGGCACAAGGAGCTGAGAGTGAGAGTGAGAGGGTGAGGGTGTGCTGCTGGAGGACTAAGGAGTACAAATGTTATCAGACACCAGGAGGAAGGTCCTGTGGTGAGGATAAAGAAGGTGTTTGGAGGAGGCCATGGGGAAGTAGCCCAGGGAGTTGTAGCTGTCATGCAGCTGTTACAGGAGGCACTATAGACAGCTGCAATCCACAGGGCCCTGGGCTGGAACCCGGAGTAGAGGGCGGGCCCGAGTTCCCCCCAAACCTCCCAACTCCTGATCAGACACAGGAGAAGTTGACCCAGACTGTGGGGAAAATCACTGAGGTGAGCAAATCTGCCAAATAAGCGCAGGACCCATCAAGGTAGAGGAGGAACTTTGTCACAGTATATAACATACCACCATGAAATTTATATCCAGATTGGATTCTCCCCCAGGCTTTTTGTTCAATACCAGCTCTATCAACAAGAAATAATTCAAAATATAATATATCTCTTTTATTATCTGTGGATATGTGTTATGAATCAAATGTGACGAGATATTGTTTATTTAGCATGCTTAATTACCAACATTTTACCTAATATTGGAAGCGCTATCAATATTACTTATTTATATTACATCTCTTTCTCTCTCTCTCTCTCTTACACACACACAGAGCTATAGATATAAGATGTTATACTATATTCTGTAAAACAGATGAGTTAAATAAAGAATTATATATATTTTAGACACATATACACAATTTCTTAGTTAACTTAATTCTGCTTTAAATAATATTGTATAATATAATAATGTAAATATTATTATTTCCCTATTGAGGATTGCTAGATACTCCTGATCTGTTATGAGCCTGTACAATATTAAGTGGATCTGATTCATCTACCAGTTATGAATGCTTTACAAATGTATCCATCTTTTTTAATTTGTGAATCATTGATAAATTATCCTGATTTTCTTTGGATGTATTTGTTATTTGTAATTATTCACTGAATGATTTTTAGACAATGGATTGTTCACACACTTTTCCTTTTCACAATTTCTTATTCATGTTGTGTGGTTGGAAATCTAAGTCAAATGGTATTGTTTCTGCTCCTTTATACCAAAAAAATTAAACAACAGAAGAATAACAAACAACAAATAATGCCTTTCCAATACAGCATTTCAGACTAATAATCATTTATGATAAAATTCATGAGACATTCAGGATTTTCATACATTTTCATGAATACTCCAGGATTATCTGAATATTCAAAATAATGACTAGCAGAAATCCCAGTGACCAGAGTTTGGCACTTTTATTCAGAAGACAGTTTGCAATTCATCTATTTCTATTACTAAGCAAAATACATCCTTTATGTGAAAAATCACATAACCATGTGATAAACTGTGTTCATTTTGCACTTCTGATCTCTCATCTGCATTCTGCTCACTAATCCATCTCCACTAAGACGATTTATAACATTCCAAACCTTTGAGCAGCTTCAAGCAGCCACCATTGACAATAACAAAACAAGTAACAGCAACAAAAACAATAACAAAAGAAGCTTCTACAAAATATTTTTCTCTTTTCCTTCCATTGCAAACCAAGCACAATCATGGGTTTGAAATTATACTTGCCATGTTCAGTCCTGGACTTACGTTTTACATGTAGATGCCCTATCACCTCAGCAGTACCATAGTTGTTCCACACCTCACAAACGTAGTTGCCTGAGTCTGAAGGACGTGTGTTCTCTATCAGCAGACCTGTGACTGTCTGCCGAAACCTGCTATCTGGCTCCCAGGGAACATTGTCCTTCAGCCAACGGTACTTTGGTGCTGGGTGCCCCGATGCTTTGCAAGGCAGCTCCACTCGCTGTCCTGCCATGGCTTTACGTTGGTCAAACCCATCCAGAATAGACGGTGCTGAGTTTGCTGGGTCTGGAAAGCAAATAGATGTTTTCAGTGTAGTTAATTAAGATTATTACATTTTCTAAGCAATATGCTGCTATTTATCTTTCTTTTTTTAGTTGCTATCCCAGAATTTTATGTACTGTAAACTGCTACTGTGCACCAGTCATCCAGATTGTGGTATCTCAGCAGTACTGGCTTACATCCAGCAGCATGTACTAACTAAACATTGCATGATTACTTGGAAGACCTCCCACTGGATTGTTTCCAGGTGGCAGTCATTCTTCACGTCACCCATCAGGAAAGAGAAGAACCAGAAAGTGTAAACACATTTCACCTAGAACTAAACCAACATATTCTACCCACTTCTAAGTGGTCAGAGGGTTTTGAACTAGAAGAGTGAATTACTTCCTTGTCAGAAGAGAAATGGGCAGAAGCAAGGGGCAGTGTGTTTGTAGTCTAATTGACAAATATTGTATATTCTTAAAAAGGAATCTTAGATAGCAAAAGTAAGCTAGAGCTTATAACTCCAGCAAACTACTCTTTGTCCAGGTTCCCAGAAAGACATTCTCACACAAACAAGTCCCAACAGCCATGTGACTCTTGTTATTTCTATTCTAGAGAAATGTGTGGCATCAACTCCATGTTTATGCTTTGATACCTTCACCAAACATAATGATCTATGTGTTATGTCTTGTTTTTTAGCCTGTAAGCTCTTTAGGACCAAGGGCTGTCATTTTCTTATGCTTGTGCTGCACGCTGTACAATGGGGCCCAACCTAACTGAGGCCTCTAGGCACTACCACACAATACATGTTTATTACTACTGCTACTAATGTAAAATAAAATGAATAATGATCATAACATCAAATGTTGACTTAAGTGAAGCTATTTTTCTTCTATCTGAACCAATTTGCGACATTTTAACCATGGTAGACTCCACATGTTAAACTTCGCCCTCTCTCTTACCTAGCATACGTTGATCTATTTGTTGCACTCCATCTGTTGTGTACTACAGAGTTGTTATGCAAGTTATAAAAACAGTTCTAAAAAATAAAATGCCATTAGACTGAAAACAAATGGACTAAGCAGTCACCCACGTTAATTTTATATAAAAAGTTGGTAAAATGTGAATTGTCAGGTTTAATCAAAGATAACCACACAATCTTTGCCTCTATCTGGATGCTAGCAAAACACTCGAACCACTATAAAATGGTTACTAACCTTTCTGTAACTGTTGTTCTTTGCTGCTTCATGTACTGCACACAGCTATAAAGGGCAGAATTGTCCCTGACTCCCCCCTCAATTCCTGTCCCCTAGAACACTCCGATAGAGAGGGGAAGAAAAGCAGGGTCTGGAATGGACAGGTGCAACACATCTTGAAGAACAACAGTTACAGAAAGGTTACTAACTGTTTCTTCTTCTTCGAGTGACTGAACATGCCCATGCCACTGCAGCTGACTCACAAGCAACCCCAAGTGCAGGTGGGTTCAGAGTCTATGTGAACAGGGACTGGAGGACCACTCATCCAAATTTAGCATTGTCTCTAGATTGTTGGGAGATGGTATAATGAGAGGTAAATGTAGGACATGATTACCAGGTTGCTGCTTTGCAAATGTCTAACATGGGAATGTTAGCCAGAAAGGTCACAGAGGCTGCTTGAGACCTAGTCAAATGACCCAACACTATCCAGAGGCTTCATGTTAGCCAACTTGTAACAAAAACAAATACAACTGGATATCCAAGAAAAGATCCTTTGAGTGAATACAGAACTGCCCTTCCTACTGTTTGCAAATGCAATAAACAACTGAGTCGAAGACCTGCAATGTTTAATCTGATCCAGATAAAGAGTGAAAGTTCTTCTAACATCAGAGCATGAGGGCTCTCCTCATCCCGATGACCATGATGCATTGGAAAGAAAGTCAGCAAGAAGATTTCTTGGTTAATATGAAAAGTGGAAACCACCTTGGTAAAAAAATTTGGGTGAGGATGATGGCAAACGTTTTCTGTGTAGAAACATGTATATGGAGGATCTGACACTAATGCCCTGAGCTCTTCCACTCTTCTGGCTGGTATAATGGGCACTAAATAAAGCTACATTCATCAAAGGATGCAGCTGGGAGCAGGTCAATAGAGGCTCGAAGTGGAGGGAACCCATCATCTTTGCTAAGATCAGACTCAGGCTGCATGGGGGAGCAGCGTTCTGCACATGCAGAAATAGTTTGTCCAGGCCCTTTAAAAGTCTTACAGACATTAGGATGGAAAAAATAGTTCAGTTAGCAATAGGTGGGAATGCTAAGCTAACTACTGAAGGGAGGGATAACTCAGTGGTTTGAGCATTGGCCTGCTAAACCCAGGGTTGTGAGTTCAATCCTAGAGGTAGCCACTTAAGAATCTCAAGCAAAATCAGTACTTGGTCCTGCTGGTGAAGGCAGGGGGCTGGACTCAATGACATTTCAAGGTCCCTTCCAACTCTGAGAGCTAGGTATATCTCCACCAGGGCAAGAGGGGCAATTTGCCCCAGGCTCCACAGGGGCCCGCATAAGAGTTTTTTGGGGGCCCTGGAACAGGGTCCTTCACTTGCTCTAGGGGGCCCAGAAAACTCTTGCGGGGCCAGGCCCCAGAGCTTCTTCCGCTCCTGGTCTTTGCCGGCAGGGGGGACCTTCAGCTCTGGGGGGAAGGACCCCCCACCAGCGAATTACCACCGAAGCGGGATCTGCCGCCGAAGTGCAACCCGGTCTTCAGTGGTAATTCAACGGTGGAGGGCCCTTCCATTCCGGGACCCGCCGCCGAAGTGCCCCGAAGTCCCGCGGCAGGGGTCCCCCGCCAACGAATTACCGCCGAAGAGTGGGCTGCACTTCGGCGGCGGGTCCCGCTTCAGCGGTAATTCGCCAGCAGAGGGCCCCCGCCATGGGTCTTCGGGGCACTTTGGCGGTGGGTCCCGGAACGGAAGGGCCCCCCGCCGCCGAACAGGGCTGACTCTAGACGTTTCACCGCGCGGGGGGCGCCCTGCCGCTTGCCAGTCGTGCAGCTCCGGTGGACTTCCCGCAGGCATGCCTGCGGATGCTCCACCAGAGCCACTGGACTAGCGGATCCTCCGCAGGCACGCCTGCAGGAGGTCCACCGGAGCCGCCTGCCGCCGATGGCCCCAGGCCCCCGGAATCCTCTGGGAGGCCCTGATCTCCACATATTATCTGAATGCTGATTGAGCTAATCTCCAACACTTGGTGTTTTAGGGACAGAAGATAGTCCAGTATGTGCCTAATAGAAGCAAGGATTGGGGAAAATCCTTTCTGTCTGGATCAAATGGAAAATCTCTTTCATTTAGCCAGGTAGAATGCTCTTCTGTGATGGTTTTGTACTATTCAGCAGCCCCTCCTGAACTTTCCTAGAGCAGGACACCTCCACCAATGTCAACTGGGGGCTGGTCCCATTCCCACTCTTCTTGGGATTGCTCATGAGAAGGGTCCTGAATTTGCTTATCAAGTATCAAGGGGGTAACCATGTTAGTCTGGATCTGTAAAAGCAGCAAAGAGTCCTGTGGGATCTTATAGACTAACAGACATATTGGAGCATGAGCTTTCATGGGTGAATACCCACTTCGTCGGATGCATGTAGTCGAAATTTCCAGGAGCAATTTGGTTGGTGCTGGGCTCAGTACCAATGCTAAGTTGTTTAGAGCACAGATGCTTTTTATGGCCAGTAGATGGAGTTGGATGAGATGGATGCAGAGATGCTCTTGACTGAGGGGGAAACCCTCAATCCTTCTCAAAGCAGGGCTTAAAGCCCTTACAGATACTACATCTGTCAGTTACGAGAACCTTCCCCAAGCACTTAAAGCAGCTGAGGTGAGGGTCCCTAATCAGCACTGCCTTACCACAAGAGTGGCAGGGCTTGAAGCCCCGAGAGTGCAGCATAACTCCAGTATCCTGGCTGGCACCCAGATTAGGCACCAGAAACACACAGACAACAAAAAAAGCCCACTTTTTTCTTTTTCAACTAATCTATGCTAACTAACTACACAGATTCTAAAAATGGTACTGGTTCTACATTAAAAGAAAAGACTTGCAGAATCAATATAAGGGAGCTCCAGGAACTGTCATGGGAAGTAGGAGGAAACTCAGTGTGTGTGTGTCGGGAGTGGGGAGTGTCAGGGTGGCTCTGCCCTAAATGTCTATTAGGGATGGTCTAGACAGTATTTGGTCCTGCCACGAGGGCAGGGGACTGGACTCGATGACCTCTCGAGGTCCCTTCCAGTCCTAGAGTCTATGAGTCTATGAGTTTATGCCTGCATGTGGTGCATGAGTCAGCAGAAAGCTCTTGTGCCACCCCAGTGGGTATCTCCAGGGGAAAAAACTCTCCAACAGCTGAGCCGTGGAGCACACAAACACCTACAGTGGAATGGACATGTGCAATCACTTGAGGAAGAACATCAGTTCTACAGCATGCTTTCACCAACTGTAAGCTCTACCATCCAAACCAACAATTTTACATGCATCAATAGCCATTGGATCTATCTTTGGCAACACCACCTATAACATTTGTTAGCATGTCGAGCTGTGCATGTGTGGCTTTGAGAAATTACACTCTCTCTGTAACATTTTGGAAAAGCTGAAAGCAATCATAACAAAGTGGTTAACCTGCTCCTATTTCATCTCTGGTTTGTAGTGTCAGACCGCAGCCACAACGTGAAGATGTTGTGTAACAAGAGTTTTCTGTATATATCCTGTTTGGCATCCTGCTGCCTCAACTTGGTTTTGATGGGCGTTAATTCAGGAGAAATGCAAATATAGATAGAATGCTAGTAATGGTCCCTAAGATATGCTGACACTTCAGTGGACTGTTCAACATAGCATATGTTTAAGGAGCTTCAGGTGCACAGTGGTCTTCTCTGCTACTAAATGAAGTATGGATGTAGTCTTAATTCCACCAGGGATGTGCCTGGGATGGCTATAGGAGCTGCATGTAGTGAAACAACATTTTATCTACTTTCTAACCAGACTCAAGAGGACAATAACCTGTATATTACCCCTGATGTGTGCTATTTTATGGGCATTTAATCAAAACACAAAGCTGATGAGTTTTGATGCTGCTGCTATCAACCAGATATATTGTTCATCATGATGCTGGAGTGGAAAAAAGATCTGAGGCCCATCAGAACAAGAAGGTAGATGAAGTAGCACTATCATGAGGGTGTAAAATACAACAGATGCTACAGAGTAACTGAGAATCAGTGATGCAGTGAGAAGATCATAACATCCTGGCCACCTAAAGTCAGTTTGTTTAATTTTTTTAAAACTGATTTTATAACTTTTTTAAAAATGGAAGTGACTTTTAAAATACATCCCGGATGTGATTGTCAAAGCTACTTAAGGGACTTAGATGCCCATGTTCCACTAAAACAGATGAGGTTTGGATATCCTGTTGTGATAATAGAGCTTGCAAATTTACCCTGATTGTGAGCCCAACTGTAAAAAGTGAGTGTAAGTTCATGAGATGCCAAAATAATCCATAACAACAAATGTTTATGGAAAAGGGTACGAAAAAGAGACAAAGACTGAATTTTTTAAAAAGGCCTACTGATATTACTCAAGCACTGTGTTAAGATCATATTTGGTAAACAAGAAAAGTGAACCATAATTGGTGTGTCAGAAACCAGGCCTAATTGTTGACAAAATAATGAGGGGACAGGTTACTCCATCCCTCTGTTTGCGGGTCCTTACAGAAAGAGACTTTGAGGAGAAAAATTGGCTACTAGAACAAGTTTCACCATCGTGGCTGACACTCTCCCTATCTCCTGGGACCCTGGGCCTTCGTAACCCTAATCCTGAGAGGTCCTGACAAGAGGGACCCAGATGACATCACAACCTCTACTGGCTCCAGTTGAATCCCAAACACCACCTAGGTAGATCTGAATATTTTTTAAGTGTTTCCATCCCTCCTCTACAAGTTGCATATAAAATGGCTACACATTTTACAGGAAATTCCACTTTTTTGTTTGTTTGGTTTGGTTGCCACTTTTGTGCAACACTATTAAAAAGCTTCCAGGAGCACGAGATTTTTGAATAGATGTTTTCAGTTTCGAAGGGTTTGACAGGTCTGAGTGGTACAGTTTGCAACCCCCTAAAATGAAAATCCATGAAGTGGCATTCAGACCTTGAAACATGACAAGGATCACCTATTCAGATACAGGGAACTAAGGAAGTGGATGGAGGAAAAAAAAGAGATCTAAAATACCAGAATCCAACATGTGTGTGCTTGCTTCATGGAACAGTTATTCCCTGTGGCACATGCACTGGTTTACAAAGCATGTGTGGTGGAGGAGATATTATAGATATAGATAATACAGATCCATTTTTGGATGTACAAAATAAAACTAAAGTGACCCCTCTTTCTTGCATTCTGTTCCAATGTATTCAAGTATCTCTTCAATAGCCATATTTTCTCATAGGCGAGTCCTCCAAAAGATTCCTGGTAGGAGCTCCTACAAAGCCGTTAGTCATTTTTCAGTTAAAAACAGAAAGGAAAAGAGGAAAAGAAACCCAATTCTCTATTTGTAATCACCTCCAATAAAGTAAACAGGAAAGCAATATATCCCAATTCAAAAATCTAAAGAAAAACAAACTGCAACAACCTCTTTAAAATATTGTGATTCAGCAGTCAGCAGCAGGAGGCTGTGAACAAGGACAATGGAAAATTGAGGCAAAACATTGTGTCTGACACTGTTCGGCTGTGGATTTTGTGTGTGTGTCCTGTTAAAACAAAGTCATTAGGAGGCAGAATTCTATGCATGAAGCTAGATTCGGCTCTTGGTTACAGCTTGCAACCAGGATTTCAGCAGGATTGCATGAGTGTAAATGAGAACAGAAGTTAGCTTTTCAAGGGTGTAAAACTAACCACTTCAAAAGCCCCAAATGCTGACATTAAGATGGTGTACTTTAGGATGCACCAGACTGTCCACAATGCTGTGTGTGTGGAATTGGGCAGGAAAGGGAACTCCATGTAGAGATATATCCCCTGGGCTGCTCAAAGTAGGCATAAGTGATGGAACAGGCAGAAAGCCCTCTCTCCTACTTGTTCCAGGAAGCAACCGGGGTAGAAATCCTCCTTTGGTGGTCAAGATAATGGCTTGATTACAGATTACCACTGGTTCAGTTTTAGCTTGACTGCAAGAGGGAGTGGGGTAATATTTCAGGGCTGAATGGGAAGGACGGAAATCATCTTTTACTGTTAAGACCAAATATCTGTGATAATCAGACAGACCATTGTGCTGGACTTATATTTCCTCATCTGGCTGGAAAAATTAGGGGTGAGTGTTTCAACCACATGGGACATAGTACAAATAGCAGGACTTGAATAGTGAACTACTTCTGGATTGTATAATGAAATAATATTTAGCATTTACATACTGATCTATATTTTCAAAGGGGCTGACCAACCATTAGATAACATTCACAGAAGAAAGGGGAACAGTCAGTTTGATCCTTTTGCAAGACTTTGTGACCTAAGATCTCAGTTACAGTTGGCAAGCTGCAAGAAGTGGGGATTTGTGGATTTAATCACCAGATTTCCCTCATAAAGGATTAATCCCAGGGAAGGAGAATGAGTCCTTCAGTTGCTGACAGTTGCTATACCCAGAATGATCTGCAGGGCTATGACTATATAACAGCTGTTTGATAGTGAAAACAGGTAATTGCTACAATGCTGTAATCAGAGCTTCTGTTTTCAAGTTTATTAATTTCATTTTTCAGAATTTATTTTTAGCACTTTTTGAGTTTTATTTGGATGTCCAAAAATCAGGGGCAGGTGGGCTTTCTTTTTGTATATACTGTACTGTAATGAGTAATCTCTTTGTAATATTCTCTAGCATGCTGTAATGTAGTACTGTTTCAGACAGCACTACGTAAAAGCACACCAGTGAATCTTTAGTGAACACCTGCCAGGTCTATACTGACTAATTAATGAACACCACATTAATGCACTTTAGAAATCACACCCCTGTAATCTGCATTACTGCTCCGTGTAAACAAACCCTTAGATATAAGTAACCATGTCTAGTGTTTATTGGATAAACACCAAATTACTTTCTTTTTTTAAATGAGAGATATATGGGTGTTTTATCAGTGTTTATAAATTAAAAATGGGGGGAAAAACCCAGAAACCCTAGCTATAATCCATGCCATATGCATCAAAAAGGAAGGATAGCCTCTTGGGAGGTTGGGAGGGGGAGAGGCTGCGCACTCACAGTCTGAGGCACAAAAGCAGCTGATTTTGCAGATGTATAATGATTTTTGGATACAGAAACAGACATGTACAAAGACATTCACACACACACACACACACCCATTAACCATCAGAGGAGGGAGGTTTTGGAACAGCCTTCCAGTAGGAGTAGTGGGGGCAAGAAACCTAACTGGTTTTAAGATGGAACTTGTTACATTTATGAATGGGATTACATGGTAGGGTTGCCTGCAATAGCAGGGGACTGGATTCAGTGAGACAGAAGATCCCTTCAAGGCCTCTGTTTGTAAATGGGGGTTCTAATCCTATGCTGTGGCATTAAATTCCAGTCCCAGCAACCCTTGCCTCCTCTGGTCACTCTCAGCTCCCTCCCGGTTCCCTGTATTAAGACTGGGAACAGAGGGTAGGAGACCGGGGACATGAGGAGCACAGTATTGACAACCCCTAGTGTTCCAGAATCATTAGACATATAGCAATTGTGATGCTGGCTTTAAAATAATGAGATTGTAAAAGAAAAATAAAACACACTGCTCTATGATCTGCCTTCTCATTTGTAAGCCTGCAGGGTGAAGACACCTGGATGCAATTTAAATACGATCACTGACTCCTGCTTTTTAACCTGACTGCTGACACTAACACCCTTGGTTAAGTCACTTACCCTTTTTTCTTCAGTTATGCCCTTTGGAAAACTTAGGATAGTAATGCATACCTATTTACCTAATGGAAGTGACAAGTTAATGTTTGTAAAGCACTGTAGACCTACTAAAATTCACCAAATACACACTAAAGCCTAGCTCCTATTCTGCCCCCCCGCCCAATGTTATTTGGAGAAGCATTAATTTTTTATGCAGCTTGCCTATCCAATTTTGAAAATAACTTCCTTTTTCGACATGCACATTTGTTTGCATAATTCAACAGAATCCCTGGACAAATTTTACTGCCCAACCTCTTTTTCAAATGTTAAGGCCATGTATTTGATTACCAAGATACAGGAAGGTGGAGTTTCATTTTTAACTCTCTCTTTCCTAGCTTTATCTGCTTTTTACTCTTTGTGCACACTAATTAGGAAGACTAATACCTCAGTGATAGTTTGAAATGATGGCACTGAGTGTTGCATTTACAGGCCCAGTGGCTAAAATATGGTGACCAGACAGCAAATGTGAAAAATTGGGATGGGGGTGGGGCGTAATAGGAGCCTATACAAGAAAAAGACCCCAAAATCGGGACTGTCCCTATAAAATCGGGACATCTGGTCCCCTAGGCTAAAATAAAATTGTTAAATCATGAATACTGCAGAATGGGAGCCATCTCAATCAATATTTACTAGAAAGTAGAATAATAATAGCAAGTGAATCTTTCAAACTACAGGAGGAAAAGACCACATGCCTCTAAATGTATATTACTCATGAAAGAGCGATTTGCAAGAAAAAAAAGAAGTTAAGATCTTTCTGTAGAAAGCAACATAATTTTGTGGATTAAGAGCCAGGAATTCCTGCGTTTTTATTCCAGTTCTGAGAATGAATTGCTGTGTATACTTGGACCTGTAGCTTCTATATTTTGAGGGGATAGTTTACATTATAGCATTCTGGACAGTATTTTCTACATAGGATATAACAGAAAATAAATAATTGGAGGGGGAAAAATAGAAAAAGCAACTTAAATTTATAATGTTTCACTTCTACAGGAAAAGTACTGCAGATTCTTACCGACTTACACATGCATTTGGTTTGCTAGACAAGTGATTATTAGTACCAGTAGTTCCTGCCTTATCAGTTCAGTATGCTAGAGAGAGAAATATGTAATATACTGAGTTTAAGAAATTCCAGAGTACCTGATACAAAAAGTCTTGCGCTGTTGCTTTGTCTTGTTTCTCCAGTGTATCTGTGCCGTGTGATACATCGGTAGTTATACAATCCATCTTCATTCTGTACATCTACAATATACAAGGCTCCCGTGGATGTGATGAGAAATCTAGATCCTGAAAGACAAAAGAGTTTACAGTGTTCAAAACACCTGAAGATTTTTGTTGTTTTGTCTTCGGAGGTAAAAAATTGAAGTTTTCCTCATAAGAGTCTAGAGGTAATGAGTTGCCAATCTTATAGTAGAAGCAGGGTTAGGCTGAACTTTGAGTCTATTATTTTTCCTCATTTTTGCAAAAGACATTAAACTATTACTCTGAGCTGCTGCTGAAAACTACCATTGAAACATAAATATATAGGATATTGAGCACCTGCTCACTTTGGATCAAATGCAGAGCTCAGTGCCCAACCTGAGCAGATGTGGTAGACATGAGACAGATGTCATAGGGAGAGCGAGGGGAAAAGGCTTTTCAGCCATGTATATCTGTGGAGGCACTTTGGGAGTATATTTCAACCTAAAACATGAAGAGTTTACCTTTAGATGCTGCTTTTTTTTTTTTTTGGACTATCCGAGGACCATTGTCTTGAAAATTTTAATTACTGAAATGCACAAGGTTTGTGTTTCAGTGCAGATTACTTTGAAACAAAACAGGCTTCTTAGCATAGTGGAAGGCAGATACTGAGATAGTATTTCAGAGCAGTACAATTATGGCTAAAATATACAATGTAAAGCTCACAAGGAAAAAAATCAGCATTTGTATTCTAAAATGTTGGAGTATCTTTAATTACAGTGTTTGAAGAAAATGGTATAGTTGATCTAAAAATGAATAACTAACTCAGTAAGAATGGTCAGCACCATTCCTTTTACATAAGAGGTTACTAGTGTGACAACGAGCTCTTTTACAGGCGTAATGCTTAGCCAAACAGGGATTCTTTGGCTGTGCAGGTTACTCTTCATACAGCAGCTGAACAATTTTACTGACAAACCTTGCAACAGGTGAAAACACAGAAATTAGAGATTTAAAAGTATCTATCAAATTATCTAGAGCTTCACTAGCCAGTATACGCTTTCTCTCTACGTTGCATTTTCTAATTATTTGTACAGTCTACTTTTAAATGGCTCCAGTGATGGGGCTCCTACCACTTCTTTGGAAGACTGTTCTATGGTGTTTCACTGGTATTCAGTTAAAAATTTATGTTGCTGAGTTTCACCATATTACTCTTCATTATATCCCCTTGCACCATGCTAAGTAACCCTCCCTTTTCCATGGCATTTACAACCTATACACACTCAGATACAACTATGCAATCCACTCTCCTCTGACCCTTACTCATCATTTGGCAACCTAACTTCTGTGCAACATTTTCATACATTTTACTTTGTAAAGATTCCAGCATCTGTGCTCAGAAGGACACTTGCCATGTCATGCCAAAAACCCAGCCCACAGTCCAGATCCAGAACTTCTGAGGTATCTGACCAACATGTCTACAGAATCTAGACCTTTTTTTTTTTAAAGTTTATATTCCTTGTTTGCAAAGAAATCCTCATGATGTGAACCGTGTAACCAATGCACAGATGTTTTCCTCTGACGGCAGGCAGCCTGGCATGATCACTTCAAGAGATGTGAGTTGCCCTCATTAATCTCAGTGGGGCTAACTCTTAAGCCAAATGATCACACTTGAAAGAATGAATTTTAAGTAATTTAAGTGTACATTTATGGTCTTAATTATCTCATTTACCCAACCATGTATGAGAATAATGTAATTGCATGTGCAAATGGCCAAACAAACGTCCTAAAAGTGCCTGCCTGTATTTCTTCTTCTTAGCATTTGCACAACCTACCTCAGGTGGCACGTGACCAGGATTCATTACCAAATTTGGTCAGCTGGTTGGATCATTAGCTTCCCAGGGTTGGGCTGGGTACTGACAAGGAGTGCACTGTGAATGCTGTTCCATGTCCCCCTCTCCGGTACTGACTGATTCTGGTTACAATAGTATCTTTACTAAGTAAAGCCCCAGTCCTACAAAGATTTAAGCCACTAAGGGATTACTCATGCATAAAGTTACACACATGCAAAAGTCTTTTCATATACTTGGGTTTAAAAGTTGAATTCCCACAGCATCTCCCACCTAATGCATATTATGTCTACCAGTATAGGAAAAGGAATCTTATGTTGAGACCTATGTATATTGCCTGTTGTTGTTCTAAGGGACATATGGTATATGCATGGATATGTAAGCCACTCCCAGACTCCACAATGCCCCTTTGCACCTCTGTACTCATCATTTGGTTGAGCCTTCTTTCCCCTGCTCCAGCCTACAAAAGTTCTCACATGCGCCTATGTACACATGCCAGTCAAATTTGGTCGTATTTTTTGAAAAGCCTGTCTGAAAGCTAGAGAAACATCACACTATGTCTCTGCACAGCTAAGAATTTGTAAATGACCATTATCTGAGTAATGTATTAAACACAATTATTTTGAAATATAGTTACTGATGTACATGTAATCTTCTTCAAGTCTTAGCCCACGTATATGGGCTTGCCCGCTTGAATGTATACATAATATTAACATTATTTAAATAATCTCACAATCAGATATAAGAAAGGGAATTGTTAAATAAAACCTTCACTTACTACATTATTGAGGAATTTTTGCCTGACCCTCTTTAAACATGACTAAAAATAAAGAGCTATTGCCACCACTCAGATTTATCACACAGTATACATTCCTCACCAACACACACTCTGTATAATTACAAGGTTAAAGCATTTCTCTTCCTCTTTTTCTTAATATATTTTACATACTTACATAACACTTTTATAACTAACTCCTTTAAACCATAAAAATGCTAGACATAAAAGATGGTAAAACATAAAAGGGAAAATGTATGTAATTTCTGTCACATTCTAAACGGAGAGCATTTTCATTAAAGCCGACAGGCTGTCAGCTGCAACAAAGCCTAAGTGTTGAGCATTCTGTGTACTGTACTTCAAAAGTGTTTAGAAACGCACCAGGATGGGGAACGACATGCATTTATTACACTCTTGATCTTGGGGAGTGTTCTGTTCTCCAGGCATATTTAATTTAATCACTTTTGGTTTTGCTCTAGCAAAATCAATTTTTTTTATTTACCTACTTAATATGCTAAACAAGAATGTTTTTAAAGATGCATCCTTTCAGAGAAATTTAAGCTTTTTTTTTGTTTGCTGTTAGCCGGCTTCAAGGGAGGGAAGGAGGCAGAGAAATCACCTTCACCCCAATTAATAAAAGAACACTGTCAAAATATATTTCATAATTTACATTTATTTTTCCTTGCTATTGAATGTAATAATCCCTTGGAAACTTGATAATTATAATAATTTTAGAGACTGATTTTCAGGGATGCTGAGTGCTTGCAGCTCCTATTAACTTCAATTGCAGTTTTCAGTGCTCAGCACCTCTGAAAATCAGGCCCATCATTTGCATATAGTGTCTTTCATTCAAGGACCTCAAAGCATATTACAAACACTGATTACTCTTCAGAATACAATTGTGAGGTAGGCATGTGTTATTACTAATATTATACTTATAACTGTATTGCAGATGGGCAACCAAGTCACACAGATTAACCAGGGACATGCCAAATATCACAAGGGTCAGTGGAAAAGATGGGAACAGAACCAGGAGTCCCAGCCCCAAGTCTTCACCTGTCTCCACTGTACAACTTCACTTCAGTATGAGGATGAATAGTTTGTGGATTCATAGATTTTAAGGCCTGAAGGAAACCATTATAATCTTCCACTCACACAGTAATTCCTATATGAAGTCTATATCTTGAGGTTGAGCTAGAGCATATTTTTGTAGAAAGACATAAATCTTGATTATAAACTTCCATGGAGAAACCACTACAACCACAAGGTAAATTATTCCAATGACTAATTGCCATCACTGCTGAAAGTTTGTACATTATATCTGGTCTGAATTAGCCTAACTTTAGCTCCCAACTATTTAATATTGTTAGGTGTTGTCTGTTAGATTAAAGAGTTCCTTTATTATTAGAAATATTCTCCTCGCATAAGTACTTACAGACCATGGTCAAGTTACCTCTTAACCTTCTCTCTGATAAGCTAAATAGATTGACCTTCCTAAATCTTTGATTGTAAAGTGGATCTTTCAGACCTTGAATCATTTTTGCAGCTCTTTTCTGAACCCTTCCCAGTTTTTCAACAGCCTCTTCAAGGTCACACCCCTGAACTGGACACGATATTTCAGCAATGGTCTCAGAAATGCTATATGCAGAGATAATACCCTCTGCAAACTCCTACTTGATACTCCCCTGGTTATGCATCCAAAATACATGTTAGTCTTCTTAGCCACAATAACTAATGTTGATTATTCACCATAACCTCTGATGTTCTTTTCAGAGTGCTTTCCAGAATACAGTTCCCCCCATCCTGCATGGGCTTTGGGCATTGGTGGCACCTGACACTCTCCTGTTCTCTTTCTGTGGCACACAATATTTAAGTCTTCTGAGGACTGAAATACTTTAGTCCAACTAAAGTCATAGGGCTTAGCATAGGGGTATATGGGGAAATCTAATGGCCTGTGATACACAGGAGATCAGACTAGATGTTCTAATGATCTCTTCTGGCCTTAAACTCTATGAAATTATGACCTATATTCTTTGTTCCCAGACCTCGCATCTAGCTGTATTAAAACATGTGCTGTTCAAATGAGACCAGTTTATCAAGTGATCCAAATCATGCTATACAATTGACCTAATCCTTATCATTATTTACAACTGCACCAATTTCCGTGCCATCTGTAAACTTTTAGTTTCCTTAATCAAATTACTTTCCATCAATTGTGAATAACATTCAATTTGTATTTATATAGGAGACATTACCGAAGCATTTAATCTGAGGATACAAATACGAAATTAATAATCTTGAAAAGAAATAGATGGAGAGAAAGCAGGTCAAATTGGAGCCTGCCAACCTGAACTGTCTCCCTTTTACCTCCTAGATGGCATCTAAAGAAGTGCATCTCTTATCTTACTAACTGCTGCCTACTGCCCTAAATAACCCAGTGACTTCATTAAAGTTTAGCTGCATTGGCAAATATTGTATTAATTTCTCTAAGTGATGAGAGGCCACATTAATAACATGAAATTGCTCTTATGTAAGGTTTTTATGCCATCCATTAGACTGGATAATATCAAAGAGTAAAATAAAATTTTACAGGTCTTAGTAATAAAGTTAAGATAACTCCGTTTAGGTTTCAATTTTTCTCATGTATAATTCATAAAAGAGTATTTGAATGCTTTCTTGTGGAATTAATGTATGAAAATGAGCTATTTTAAGACTCTAACACTAATTTTTCTTTTTTTAATGTTATTTATTTCCCCCTTTCTGGCAGCCACAGTGTTAGTCTTTGAATAAGGGGTAATGTTATTCTCAAGACGGGGCAATAAAAAATATCTGATTTTCATTTTGTGGGAACCATATTATAATTTTGTATTATTGCAGCCTAGATTGGGTTGACAGAAATTAAAAGAACAGATGGTTCCTTTAATCAGATGCTAAATGATAATATAGCACAACTAAACTTTTATCAATTGTACCCATCATTTCCAACTGAGAAAACTGTTTTTCTAGCAATGATCTAAAATGGTTACCCTGAACCTTTCCTAAAAAGAGCCATTCTACAGAATAACTTTCTCACCATTTTATAGCCTTGCTACAACATGATTCTCTAAACAACAAAACAATCTGCATGATTGAGTTAAACAGTAGTGGTACTCTTCCAAGATCCACTCACAAAATATGTTCTATCCATGTGAGTCATCAAAACGGTATGCCACTCACAGTAGGTTGTGCTGATGTTCAAAATAAGAGTATGCATCCCTCTGAGCACCACTGGCTCCCCTTCAGGGGGACTGATTATATCCATGGGCCCTGCTGGGTTCCTTAGGCTGGCATAACTCCTTGCTTGGGGGGAAAATAAGTTGTGATATCTCTCAAATGTCACACACTTTTGGCACTGAAATGAGACGTTATTCAATAAATTTTTCAGATCTATGATCCCCTATCTCTTTTCTGACATGAGAAATAAAACAAGTAATCATTTAAAACATTTAAATCATGACCACTGGGTATCTGAGTTAATACCTTATTGAGATGAATGGGGCAGTTCACCACTCTCAGAGGAATTGTTCCAGTTCTCTGCAGACTCTCACAGACACTTCTGCATCAGTTATATCCTGACTTGGTCTACATTACCAACTTGTACCAGTAAAATTACATCACTCAAGGGATTGGAAAATCCATCCCACTGAGTGATGTAGTTATACTGACCTAATTCCTGGTGTAGACAGCACTATGTCAATGTGAGGCCTTCTCTTGTTGACATAGCTACTGTCTCTTGGGGAGGTGGAGTACCTATGCTGATGGGAGAAGCTGTTCCATCAGCGTAGGTAACATCTTCATTAAGGGGTATAGAGGCGCAACTGTGCCACTGCAGCGCTTTAACTGCAGACAAGCCCTCAGTTCATACTTCTGACGTTTTCTTCAGAACTATAACAACTACAGAGTTAAGGATGGCGTTTTTCTCTCTCTCCCCTCAAAATGAAAGCTGACTTTGTAAAACAAGATAGTAGCTTCACAGAGCTGGCAGTACAGCATATAGGCTCATACCGGCTGTGTTGAGCCTCTATGTAAACTCAGTGAGATTACTTTCATGAGTAAAACTAAGAACATGTGTAAATGTTTGCAGACTTGAGGCCCGAGATGGTTTCAGTTGTAGTCTGGAAAAGGCCTAAATTCTTGTTTTCATTGGTGGATAGTTTATTGGTTTGAGCTATCAAATTAACACACAAGCACAGAAGTTTCTTAATCTTTCATAATTTTCAAAGAAACAGATAGGTTTCCACTGAAAAAGTTTTCTAACCCAGAAATGATTTTGCTAACTAATAATTCTGCTAAGGGACATAGTGAATTCTCCATCATCTACAGTCTTTAAATCAAGACCGTTTTGCTTTCTAAAAGATATGCTATAGGTTAATCAGAGATCAAAAGCTAGATACAGAAATTATTTGGCGAAGTTTTTTAGCCTATGTCAGGCAGAAGATCAGCGTAGATTATGATAAAGGTGCCTTCTGGCCTTAAGAGCTATGAAATTGTGAATCCAAGAATTTTCCAAGCTCACGCTCAAGGTCAAGAGTTTCCAAGTTTTGCATGTTTATCTATCCTAGATCCAAACTTTAGACTTTTTCTGGTTTGCTCATCACTGCCATCAACTTTGCTTGCAGCAGTGCTGACATATGACTTCCCTTTCTGAGCTTCCAGTGAAAGAAACCGGAGTTCGCAAACTGAATAATTAATTTCCTGATTAGCACAATTATTAGCCATATTTGGCTGAGCAGCTGTCAGAGTTTTGAGACACCACTGAGTCAGCAAGCATTTTCCCTCCTCCAATCCTTCAGGAAGGGGACAGGGAAAAAAGACCATTCTTCTCCTGCACCTTTAAGATAAAGCCCTCAGGTGCAGTTCCCCAGGTTCCCAAGAGAATACTGCCCTCACCCCATCCTCGAAATATCTCATGGGCAGAAGTCACTGTAGTTATATGCAAACCAGGCAGATGCTTGGGGGGCAGGGGCAGCCAGATGAAACCTGAGTGGTGCTGCAACCTCATGGCACAAGGTTTCAACACCACTCACTCAAATTTGACCTGGCCGCCCTTCCATTATGGCAAAATCTGTGACATTACTAAGCTACAATATCAATCTGCTTTTACATTTAAAAAAATCTTTCCCTGCTCCTAGGACTATGAGCTAACTAAAAAAATGTTCAAAAATATGCACACACCAACTTCATTTTTATAAACTGACATGATACAAAAGACTAAGCAGTGATTAGCACCTAGGTTTCGAAGCCATGTTGCATTCAGATTCACAGGAAGTGGTCTGAATTGGATGACACAAATCCAAACACCTCTGAAATTTATGGGAGTTTGAATTCATACTTTTGGTTGATATGCGCTCAACTCTAGTATCATAATACTGTCTATCTCTAAGAGCAGAATAAATAAGAAAAAATGAATAGATAATCTTATTGTGTATGCAGTTCAATCATTTTAAGAAGTTAAATATAATATTTAGATCTGTGATAACAGGCACCATAGAAAACTGAAAGTTACATTAGATAAATCAGAACATTTAAGGAGATGCTCCTCCTCATTTCTTTTTATTTTCTCACCCATGTTTTAGAATTTGTAAAAAAAGGGGTATATTTGCTATCAGTTGTCAGTCCTACTTGTACTTGTATTATGTTCAGTTTGGGGTTTTAAAATTACGTGTTTATTTTCTGTTAAGTGATTGGTAGTTCAAGGGGGAAAGGAAAAAGATCAACATTAAATTGTACTTTTATGTACATTGATCAAGATTGTGTTAATTAACAGTTACGTCAATGTTAATTATTTTTGTGCTGTTTGATCATGAAAAATGATTCAAAACATGTACATAATGCACAGTCTCTTTTCTCTAAATCTCCCATGAAAGCACTTGGTCTGGGTAGTTGCAAATCTCTTCTGTAGTAGTTAGCTGTCAATCCTCCAGCATGTTAAGAAAAATTGTCATAATCTTAATACTGCAGTTTTAGATGATTCAGGCCTTTATAGACATTACTCTTGTCAGATGCTTTCCCTCTTTCAGTTGCAAAGAAAGCAACTAAGTTTTAAATCACTGGATAGTTTTAAAACAGCTTTTGATTAAACAGGTTCACTTGTGGTATATGGAGCTGCCAGAGGATTAAGATCAGTTCTTTCAAGTTTTTGCTGGTGAATCCTTAATAAATATGTGGCCTATAGGTGACCAGAAGCACAATACAGCTAAACTTACATTTACTCTATGATATCAGGAAACCTAATTCATCCCCTTTTCCATCAACAGGGAGATTTAAGAACAAGCAAGACATCACCCATTATATGAAGGAAGGGCTTGCATTTCTTCTAAACTGAACAATGTTTATGCATCAGACTTAATGGTTTGTACCTTCAAAGTCACTTTCTATGCATAGTAATTTAGGTCGAAACAATATGATTAGCATAAATCATAGCCTAGGACAGTGGTTCCCAAACTTGTTCCACCGCTTGTGCAGGGAAAGCCCCTGGTGGACCAGACCAGTTTGTTTACCTGCCGCGTCCACAGGTTAAGCCAATCGCAACTCCCACTGGCTGCAATTCGCTGCTCCAAGCCAAAGATACATGCTGCAATTTTTATAATTTGGCACGCTATGACAATTTCTTCCAGCTTGCTAAGTAACAAGAAGACAAAAAAAAAGGAAGAATATTTCTGTTTTTCAAAATCAGACAGCATAAAAATAGTAGAGATAAAGGCTTTAGACTAAAATTATTTTTGCTTCCCTTTCTTGATATTAAACTTTAATTTGATAACTCTATTTTCTGCAGGTTATGGTTTAGGGATGTGAACATCCAAAAATAACTTTCATAAAAAGAAAACTAATGTGGTAAAATCTGAACAGCTGGATGGCGTATGGCATTTATTCTATGCTAATTCTCCGAAAATTCATCCTCTTAAGCAACTGCCTCATTAGAATATATTAGGGTCACAGCTATTTCTTTAGACTCTCACAGGGACTTTACCTCCCAGGAAGAGGTCAATTTCTCTTGCTAAAATTCTTTATGTTGCCAGCCCAGTAGCTTGTATCATAGTACTCAGTATTAACATTCTACACTGTGTACCTCTGGACACCCTATTCCCCTCCTCACCTCTAAAGAATTTAAATCAGAAACAAGATATATAGGAACTCCATTACTGGATTTTGGTTGATTTGTGTTCTTTCTGTAGTGTAAGGATCATATTGTTCAAAATGTACACTGAAGAGCAGAGGAGGCAGAGGATAGGAGTAACTATAAAACAAATTAAATTTTAAAAAACTTGCTCCAAAAGTCAATATATTGTGCTTCACTTATTTTTCTTCAAGACAGCAGTAGTGACACCAGAGTCCACCAATTCAATAATAATGATTTAAGGCTGATCTTCAATAGTGACCCAACAGTTGGCGCCTCTTCTATTCAAACTGACAAAATAAGTGCACAAAAAAGGGCTTTAATAATTAATTACAAGTGATTGGATGGGATCTGATTGTGTGACCAACCGATTACGTTTGTTGTCTTTGACCTACTCTTTCAAAACTGGGTCTTAAAGCTGCAACTCTTTTACAATAATCTCTCTCCTTACCTGGCTATCTTTTAACACGTAGAATAATCTGCCTGGGTATACCTCTGAGATGATTATAAACAAAGGAAAGCCCTGATTTCACTTGGGGAACTAGGATTTCAGGCTATGAAACAGAATCCTCTTTGATGTTCATGCTCGGTACAGTATTCTTGACATTCAATCCCATTTGGTGGTAGACATCCAAAACGTGTGTGTGGGGAGGTGCGCACGGGGGAAGGAGGAGGGGGAGGGGAAGAGAGGGAGGGTGCTTGAGTAGGGGAAACAGCAGGGAGAGGAAGTAATATTGCCTAAGGCAACAGTCATTTCCTAATGTCTACCTTTCTACCTTGAGAAACCTCTGGTTACAGAGTTACTCTTGCCTTTCAAGTTGGAAGCATTTTTTGAGTAAATGTCAAAATGCCAAACTCTTTTTTAAAAAGGCAGATGGATAAATAATCATTTGCAAGAATATGCAAGCAGCTGCACTTCTAACTTAAACTGTGCCTATTTGCTTTAGCAATATAGTGACAGAATATGGAAGACTTTCACCTAGCATGTCTTCTGGCTGAGAGGTAAAACTGAAGCGCTCCTGATCATTTGTGGTCATCAAATATCCCATAGCCCTTTTTACAAGAGTAGGATGGTTCATTCAAGCATCCTGGCCAAATTATAATTTGGGGTAAATATTAGAACTGGCTGAAACTTGGAATATCTGGTTAATAGGAAACTGACATTTTGAAATGTGCTTTTGTTCCAGTTCAGACTGAAAGCAAATTTTTTTCACAATATCACGTAAATTTGAACTCCTGTGAAATTTCTGTTTTGGGAACACTGACACATGGCATTTCTGAAACAAAATATGCTCCCTGGACTGTAACTGACTGAAAATGATTCATGTCAGCTTCAGCCCTACCATTCAGAGTGCCCACTAGAGCTGAGGATCCCAGGGTTTCCAGGTTCCCAGCTCCATATCAGGAAGCCTGGAAGCCCTGAGAACCCCTAAGGTTTCTAGATTTTTTAGAAGTTTTCCACTGAAATGCTGTTTGTGGTATGATGAAAGTTCAAATCGGAGATATTTCTGTGAAACATTCCAGGCTTGACAAATCAGCACTTTGAAAAAAACTCTGTTGTTATTGGACAGCTATGTTCTAGTCCCTGTTTCAACCTACACTGTACAGAATAATTATTCTGAAAGTAAAATAATCTTCAGTTTACTCATAAAAATTCAAAATTCTTTTCAGAAAGTTTTGTTTTATCTATAGCATTGTGGAATGTGACATAAGGTCAACGACAATATATCTTAAAAGAAGACTATTCACAACTAAATGATCAGAAAATGGGGAGGGATAGCTCAGTGGTTTGAGCATTGGCCTGCTAAACCCAGGGTTGTGAGTTCAATCCTTGAGGGAGTCATTTGGGGATTGGTCCTGCTTTGAGCAGGGGGGGTTGGACTAGATGATCTCTTGAGGCCCCTTCCAACTCTAATATTCTATGAATATGTGAAGAAAAATATAGAGTGGTGCTAGTAAGAAGCCAACATTTACCATATTACAGCTTTTGAATTAATTGTGTTATTTACTATAATTAAAATGTAATATTATGAAAACTTATTCATTTCATATCATGGTAAACATTTGCTTTTTAATGGTACTTATACTACATATTATATATAAAGCTATTTTTTGAAATGATTTGTAAAACTTTTGGGAGCAAGTTTTGTTTGGAATATAACCAAGGTTAAATATTAATACACTAATAAGAGTATTTATGTAAGAAAATATCCTACGCCTGCATGTCTGCACATAAATGTCTTTATGCATGTGATAAATAATATAAGGCCCCTGTGTGTGATAAATTATGTAAGTGATGTATAATACATAAATTGAGAGTTAACTGTGGGCAAAACTGTTCACACACAAGAAGTTGGAAGGAGGGAGCACAGTTTATTTAGCTTTTCAAAGGAAAGGTTAAGAAGTGATTTATCACACTCTATAAGCACCTTCTGATGGGATTTACAGACCCCACACAAAGGAGCAATACAGGGCCAAGAGGGCCCTGCCCCTCAGCAGCTGGGACTATACTCCAAATAGAGGATCTGCTTTAAAGGGGACTCTGACAGTCAAGCGTAGAAGGAGCAGAGGTGGAGTGGGGTGGGGGTGGGGGTTGAAGGAGAGGCTGTGTGAAAAGATGAAGCCAGTTTGCAGCTTCTCGGACAGAACGATTCATGGAAGAAGGGTCTGGATTGAAGATAAGACCCAGCTGGTAGGTCAAGGACCTGACCCTAGTCTGTCCCCTGCTCCCTGACAAGGGAGAAAAACAGGACATCGATAAGTGGACTGGGGAGTTCCCATTTGGCTATTTGAACTGCTGAGACTGATTGTGAACTTTCTGTTGGGACAGGGGCTGGGGGGCAGAGTGCTGTGATCCTATCCCAAACTGAAGAGACAGCAGGGAGGTAGGAAGCAACCCATTCCAGGCTGGTCTGGTGTATCAGGAAGAGGAGACTGAGACACTCCTTTTCCCTTTCTCTTGGGCCTGGGCCAGGACCCTGTGGAGAGGGAGGGCCCGGGTCCCACTACTTTCCCCTCCCCAGCTCTGTGTGCAGGTGGTGGAGCCCCCACGGTGCGCCAGAGATTTGTCCTGGCAGACATCACCAGAGTTGGAGACCTCTTGGACTATGACCAGGGAGACTGGCTGGATCCCCTGACGCTTGCTCAGCGCATGGGGCTCTCCAGGCCTCGTACTCCCCAGCATGTACTTCAGGAGGTGAGGGCTGCTTTGCCGCCCACTGCTCAGGCCTACCTAGACTGGTTCCTGAGAGAGGGCATGCCCCGCCCACCCTCCACCCCAGGCTCTCCGGCCCTTTTCATCAGGCCACTGCCCCATGGACCCAACTGGCCCCACCACCCTTTCACCATGAGCTGGCTGCACGACTTGCAGCTGGTTCATTTCCAGACCACGCCAAGGAAACATCTATATGCACTTGTGCTCCACACACTTCACTTCCTCACCCTTGCGTCCTGCCCTGGCACAAAGTGGAGGGACCTCCTGCCACCTCTAGAAGGTAAGGAGCCCCAGTGAGCCAGCGCATACTCTGCCCTGTTCCCGAGGCCCACCAGGGATATCAACTGGCGGCTCCTTCATGGGGCCGTGAGCACGGGTGTGTACTTGGCACGGTTAACCCGTCCCAGACACCTGCCCCTTCTGCGATGTGAGGGAGACCCTGGTGCACATTTACTTGGAGTGCGCCAGGTTGCAGCCCCTATTCCGGCTCCTCACAAATATTTTGTTATGCTTCTGGCTGCACTTTTCCCCTCACCTCCTTATCTATGCACTCCCCATACGTGGCCACACAAAGCCACGGGACCTTCTGGTCAACCTCCTCCTGGCCCTGGCTAAAATAGCCATCTATAAAACCAGGGAGAGGAGATTGGCCGATGGGGTTTCCTGTGACTGTGTGGCCTATTTCCAATCTCTATCCGCTCATGCATCTGGGCAGAGTTCCTCTGGGCGGCATCTGCTGGCTCCCTTGACACCTTCGAGGAACAGTGGGCGCTGTCCGGGGTTCTCTGCTCAGTGTCCTCATCGGGTTCCCTTTCTTTGACTCTTTGACCTCACTCCCATCCCTGTTATCTCATTAGTTGTCTCCCGGAATTATTTGGTTTCCAGACCCTGTGGATCCTCCCCTTAGGGTATGGGGGGGTGTCTCTTTAGGAGTTGTGCTGGAGCATGTCAACTGATTGCACACCCTGTGCTATTGTGATGCCCACCATCATAAGTGACATGTGGAAGACTGAACTGAAGACTGTTAGAACTAAAAGCATGAGTCTCCACAGTTTCAGTTTAAGAGCCAGAATCAAATTCTGTATCTAGGAGCTATTACAGACTTTCATTCTCTATGGATGAAGGCAGAAAGGGAACACATGACACACTGACTAGTGGGTCACACAATCAATTGTGGTAAAAAGTGTTCTCTTAAATCCAAAACATTTAGGGTTTTATAGGTTAAAACCAATACCTTAAATGTTATAAAAAAACTGACTGGTAGCCAGTGCAGATTACTGAGCACAAGGTTTAATATGTTTCCTATGAGAAATACATAGTTACTATTATTACTAGGAAACTAGAATTACAAATACTGAAAACAAACAGCTCATCCTGCATGTAGACATATTTAATTGTTGGACAAAATATTCCAGCTTCTACATTCCATGGCTTCGCTTATCAATATTTTCCAGGCAATAAGCTCCATTTTTCAATAAAGTGGAAAATGTATCTGTCACTGAAACTATCAGTACTATAACTGTCAGATCTCATTTTCTCAAGCTGGGGTTTGACAGTAGCAACATTCTTTTCTGGATGCTACAGTTAGACAGTGCTAGGTACCACAGGTGGAGCTGCTGCAATTTACACCAGCTGAGTATCTGGCCCCACAAGAGGAAGCAATATGGAAAAAAAAATAATTCATGCAATTGATGGCTTCTACATTCCATTATCCAGGCTGATGCACAATTTTAAGGAGTTTTTGAGTAAAGCATAAGTAATTTCAAGTTAGCCACTGAAGGAGGCTAAGCCAAATGGGTAATCCAGAAGGTATCCCACAAACAGATGTAATAGAAATATTCCAATAAAAGCTATATGAAAAAGTAGCAATTCAAAAACTGTATCATAAATACTTTTAACTTTATAGACTCTGATGACACAACTATGTGACGGCAAAGGCCTGTTTTGGGGGTTGTTTTTTTTGGTTTTGTTTAGTGATATTTTGCGCATAAAACTGGTAGGTCTTCTGGAGAAGTTGCATCATATTGCCAGATATTCAAAAGGAATTTTATTCACAAAATAACAAAGGATGAAAAAGGAGGAGATGGGACTGAACCAAAATTCATTCACGAGCCACCACTGATCATTTGCTGGCTTGTCACTTAAAAAAAACCCAAACAACCAAAAACACAGAGAGAAAGAGAAAAAAAAAAGTGAAGAGTTTATGCTGCTTCATGTCCCTGTCCAGAGAAGGATAAAGAATTCCCCCTTTATGTTTGTGCAAGGTCTAGCACTTTGTGCGTGCTACTGGAAACAACAAATAATAAGAATATATAATTAGAGCCATATGTAATATTTAAATTTCAAGGGATCATTATAGGTATGATTTGTTTATATAAGATTGATTCCATAAACCTGACATTCTATTCTGTTCATCTGGAAACTCAGATTCCCTTAACAATGTCTGCATTTTTGTGCTTCCTTTGTTTTATGCTCTGTTGCCTCTCTGAAAAAAAGAATATTGGTACCTACAAAGTGAATGACTGTGGAGCCTGATCATTTGCCAAGCATTATTAAAAGCTCCCTGAAATCACTCCAGTGCATTGCCCTTTACAAGCCATCAGCCATCAATTCAGACCGTCAAACATGATTACCAGCATTCTTTCTGAAGCCACTTCCAAGCCATTAGTCTGATCGAAAAGCTATGTCTTTGGTCCCAAGTGTATGTAAATCCACCATACCACTGCCTCCAAGTTACATGTCGACTCATTAACTCCAGAATAGCATTTACAGTGTTAAATCTCCAAGATAAGATGGCATTTGTAATGTTGAAATATTCCCTCATATAAATATGATTTTAAGAACATCCACACATACACCCTCCTTCTCTCAAACAACTATATGTTTCAAACACAATCAATTCTCAAAGACGTGTGAAATGTTAGTGAGTAACAATTCAGAAAAGTTTGATTATGCAAATTATGCTATCTCCCTTCCTGAAGTTATGGAAAGTGTTTTCACTACTGCTGCATCTCCCTCCACCCCTATTTTAAACAACAGCACAAGATCAGATAATTCAAAATAAAAATCCATCTAGGGCTGTGTGGAACATCTGTATAAAAATTGTAAACACTGGAAATTGGCCCCTTTTTGCATTCATATTGCATCTCAGAAAATACATCCTTTTTGTGGCGTTTTCTGCATGAGGAAAGATTAGAAGCTGAGTGCTGGTTCCCCTCTCCCACTTCCCCCAAACTATCTGGATTACCATGGGAATTTCAAGATAAATTCTGAGCTGAGGTAGTTAGGAATGGTCATGTGATTTAAAACATGTGCTGCTGTTTTTGTCTTAATTGTCTGACTCCCACCATGTGCTTAGGAGAGTCAGCACGAGCCTTTTTACTCTCTTTCTCTGAGGGAGAGGCTGGCTTTAGTTGTGTAAGCTCATCTCTCTGAGCTAGTCAGAATACAGTGACTGCACTCCCTATTCAACCCACTTTTTTTCCCAGTCAAAACTACAACTGGTAGTACAAGAGGCACAGACTGACAGATCAGAGAGTACTTCACTCCTCAAGGTGACTATTTTGTTTAATCACCTAGTTTATACAGGTGAAGGACTAATTATATTTTCATCTATTTGACATCCTATTAGATTTTGTAGTTCTTCACCACATTACAGCACAGCATGTGTTCAAAGAATCTGCTGTCCATGTGCCCTAGGCCAAAATGATCAAACTCGGGTGCCTAATGTTAGGTACCTAAATCTACATTTAGGCATCTGAATCCATGGCCTGATTTTTAGAAGTGCTGAGCACTCACAATACCACCAAAGTCAATGCGAGCTTTGAATGCTTAGCACTCCTGAAAATTAGACCACGTGGATGTAGGTGCCTCACTTTAGGCGCTCAGTTTTGCAAAGTTCCTACTATCTCAGCTTCGAGACTGAGACTCACTCAGGAATAAAAATAAAACATGCATGGCTATGGTTATATTTAATCCCCTCTTGACTACACACACAGGAAAGTAAGTGGCCTACAGATATTTGACAGATCTTCTCTTATCAATTTAGAACAGAGCCCCGTTATAATCTCTCCCTATCATATAGTTGGGCAAGTGAGCAGCTTTTAATCTATTTGAAATTGTAACAGTCTCATATTTAGTTTAGAATTGTATAACTGGAACACAGCATCCCAGGATCACAGATCTTTTTCATTTGACTGAGGAACCAGAATGAAACTGCACACAATGAAGATGTCCTATAGCAACAAAAGCAGCAGAACTCATTATAAATGCAGGAGATATATATGTAGAGAGAGAAAGCGAGAGAGAGAGAGACAGGTAACTAAAAGATGCACCATTCCTAGGAAATAATTCATAGCAAATAATTTATTTATCAAATTTCACCACTTTTTCTCTTCACAATGTTAGCAAGATCACACAGTCCTAAAACTGATTCTTCACCTGAAATTCATTATATTGTTGTTGTTTTCTTTTAAGATTTTTAAAAAAAGCATCTCACCCACTGCAAACTTTTTTACTGGATTTGAAATTAACATGTAGAGATGGGTTCAAATCAACTCTGCATCTGCACTCTGGGGACTTTGAAATCTGGATCTAGATCTGAATTTTGCAGCTTGATCACTTCTACACTTATTTAAAAAAAACAAACAACTATACCCACTCCACACATATAAGTGACATAAGCTCTCTTCATATTAATAAATGATATCTTTTTAATATTTCTTTCATTTTATTTTTAATAACTCAGCCACCTAAATAGCAGAAAGATTCAACTTCAGATAAAACTATTAACCAACAGGTAGCTTTTTTGTGCCACCATTCTGTCTTTTTAATTTAAAGCTCCTTCTTTTTCCCCACTTTGCTCATTAGATCAGAACCCGCCATAGTTAGTGTCAGACAAAAAGTCCTTGGTACCTGTCTTCTTGAGAAAGCACTCACTCCTAACAGGTCAGAGAACAAGCCCTCACTTCATCTTCCTCTATTCCAATCCAGAAATCACAACCAGTGAGCACAGAAATCCTTTCAACCTGCAGTCAGAACTAGAGGTAAATGAACAGAGATGTCTAGATATTTGGTGTAATTGCTGTCCTCAGGTTCTGAGGACACTATAAATGTAGATGGCAAAAGCATCACAAGCATCACCAGCAGTTAAACTCAAAACCAAAGACCCAGGTTTTTTGCTCTAGTGACTCTGATTTTAGGATCCAGTTTGAACAATGGCTTCTTTCCACTATCACCTTCTAGGTCTACTGAGAATAAAAGATCCAATTTGCCCAGTCTGACTCCTCTTCCCCGCACACCTGAATGCCACTGTGTCAAGGTTCCTCCCCCACTCTGAACTTTAGGGTACAGATGTGGGGACCTACATGGACACTTCTAAGCTTAATTACTAGCTTAGTCTGGTAACACTGCCACCATCCAGAAATTTCAGTGTCTGGAACACTTCCTGTCCCCCCCAAAACCTTCCTCTCCCTGGGCAGCCTTGAGAGGCTTTTTCACCAAGTTTCTTGTGAACATCGATCCAACCCGTTGAATCTTAACACAAGGACAATTTAACCATCCCCCCCGCCTCCTTTCCCCCACCAGTTCCTGGTGAGTCTGGATCCAATCCCCTTGGATCTTAAAACAAGGAAAAATCAATCAGGTTCTTAAAAAGAAAGCATTTAATTAAAGAAAGAAAGGTAAAAATCATCTCTGTAAAATCAGGATGGAAAATACTTTACAGGGTAATCAGATTCATATAGCCCAGAGGAACCCCCTCTAGCCTTAGGTTCAAAGTTACAGCAAACAGAGGTAAAATCCTCTCAGCAAAAAGGAACATTTACAAGTTGAGAAAACAAAAATAAGACTAACATGCCTTGCCTGGCTGTTACTTACAAGTTTGAAACACGAGAGACTGATTCAGAAAGATTTGGAGAGCCTGGATTGACGTCTGGTCCCTCTTAGTCCCAAGAGCGAACAACCCCCAAAACAAAGAGCACAAACAAAAGACTTCCCCCCACCAAGATTTGAAAGTATCTTGTCCCCTTATTGGTCCTCTGGTCAGGTGTCAGCCAGGTTTACTGAGCTTCTTAACCCTTTACAGGTAAAAGAGACATTAACTCTTAACTATCTGTTTATGACACACTGGCAAACCCGACAGCTGAAAAGCAGGAGATCAGAAGGGTTGGGGTTCTACTACTTAAAAGAGAAAAAGGCCTTGCCTAAACATAAGGGTTATTTAGTTGAACTTAGCATGAATCAGGCTTTTGACCGGTGTGTGTGCAGTGGACGTTATCAGCGGGGTAGGGTGAAGTCTAGCTTTTGCTGTCATTCTTATTCAGGTTCAGAGAGCTGGTAATTAAAAACTAAAATATTTTTATTTAAACATTACATGACAGCAACGAGAGCCTCCTGGAAGCTGCATCCTGCATTGCTTGTTCTACCCTCTGGGCTCCAGAACCCACCTTCTAGCATGGAGAAGGGCTTTTGGTTCTGCAGGAACACTCCACATTCTAACACATCTGTGATGTCTACTGCACACATAGCCAAAGCCTCCCAGCCCATTAGTGACCCAGACATCAGCCTCACTTGCTCACCCCAGTGGTCCCTTCTTACCAACTGCACATGGCTGGCCAAAACCAGAAGTTCCCAGGCACAGCCACCCCCTAAGAGCAGTAGGGCATACTCCAATCACAGCTCCTCCCAGCCACATTCAGGAGTTATGTGGGGGGAAGGGTGGCATAGAGTAGGCTATACTGATTATCTGCTACCAGGAGAGTCTGCAAACCAGCAGAAACTTCTGATGGCCACTTAGCACTTGAGGACTTTTAGCAAAAGTTTAATCAATTATTTAATTTATTTTCTGTTTTCAAAAGTGCCATGTCTTAATTACTTTATTTCCCCAACAGTATAATGTCGTGGATCATGCTTATGGCATAAAATACCACTTTTAAAAACTCAAAATCCCAGTATTGATGTAAACATAAAAAACACAAAAGCCATACCCATCAGTTATCTCGTCAATATAGGCTGCAAACAGAAGTGCATTTAAAACGTTTGCTTTCCTATGTAATCCCTTATTTTTAGTTGCGTGTTATCTATTTCCATTTTTTTATTAATGGAATTATGCTGCATGTTTTGCAATAAAATCTTGTCCCAGAAAAGTGGCCATTAAAAGAATGTCCTGGATTGAACACATATCAATCAACACATTCTGGTAAATTCCAAGGGAACACAAAGAAAAAACACCAATTGTTTCGGATTCTTATATTTCTCCATAATTTTATTCACTACTTAGATGTTGTGATATATACTTTATAAATACCCACGGCATTGCTACAATGGTTCATGTATAGGGATGTTGCATCTTTCATAGTTGGCACCCAATTTCACTTATTTTTGTGCCATCCCATACGTTATCAGGGGGGATGGTTAATTGAGTTCCAGACAATATCTCCTGGCAGGCTGATTCAACACAGTAAGGAATCACTCTGGATTCTTGTCTGTATCCTAAAAAAAAACCAACATATTGTTCTGAGCATTCTGAATCATAGGGTATGTCTACACCAAAGGTGGGAGGTGTAATTTCCAGCTCAAGTAGACACACCTACATTAGCTCTGATCCTGGTAGTGCACTAAAAATAGAAGTGTAGCTGTGATGGCAGAGGCAGTGGGAGGGGCTAGGTGTCTGAATATATACATAGGTTCTTGAACAGAATAGATCACACTTACTAATAATGTAGATAAGCAGAAAAATTTTAAAAAATAACTAGAAATTTAACTTTGGGGAATTTAAAGTTTTTAAATATTTTAGTTACATCTATGGTAACTTTTTTTGTGCAACAAGTGACAAAACACATTGTGCCCTTGAGGAGATAAAATCATTAGTACTGCTCTACTAGATCCTCAGTCTCCCTGATGAGAACAGAAAATACATGAAATAATTCATTACACTTACTAAAGACTCAAGCTGGGGTTTATACTGTACTTTAAGATCAAATGGCCATAACAACTTAATAGTTACATCATAGAAGAGGTCATGTGGGAGTAAGGATTTGCAGTCTCAGCACATAATAATTGGAATTACCTTCCTGTGGTTTAAAACCAGATACTTCAGTACTAAACTTTAGAACTACTGTAAGGTAAAGTCTTTGTTGCCATTTCCTAACAAGTCTGCTAATATTTGCTCCTGCAGTGAAACTCGTGGGTGTACTGACGGCTCTGTGAAATGTTAATAGAATAGACATTGCTTGCATATAGGAAACTATTCTACAAGGTATCACAGAGCATGTTTCAAAAGCTACAAAAACATAAATAGCTACATTTCAGCAACAGGCTAAGGGTTACGTCTACACTGCAAAGAGAGACATGTTCTTAACTTTGGTTAGCTAACCCCCATTAGCCAAATCAGGTTAAAACAGCAGAGAAGACATGATAACTTGGCTTTTAACTCAGGTTAGCAGCTCAAATTAAAGCCTACAAGGAAATATGTGGTAGTGAGCTCCCAGCTGAGGTAGACAGACTCACAACATGCTATAAGTATGGACATTGGGCAGCAGCTCAGGCTCTCAAGCCAATACAACCCCTGGGTCAGAACTTGGGTGATTAGCCAGAGACTCACCCAGATCCACAACATCCACATTGCTCTGCTTACTGCACTTGCTTGAGCCCCACTAGGGAGACTCACTCCCTGTTGCAGTGTAGACATACCCTAAGGGAACCTGAGGTTGAACAAGAGCTGCTAAGCCAAGTTGCCATGTTTTCACTGCTGTTTTAATATGAGTTAGCTAATGTGGGTTAGCTAACCTGAGTTAACATCTTTTATTTGCAGGGTAGACATACCCTAAGGGGCCCCTTGTGAAAATGAGAGACAGAAAGTGTTTGTGTTTATGTATGGGTATATATTTAGAGAGAGAGAGAGAGAGGAAGAGTAATTAGAAAACACGGTGATGTCTATAATAAGGCGACGCAAGCATTTCTATTCTAAATAGACATAGTCACACATTTGTCTTACTTATACCTTTCAGGCTGATATTTTGCACATTTGTTTTCAGCTGAGAAGTCAGTTTGGTCTGAATGTTTGGGACAAAATATAATTTGGCCATATTCAGAAATAAAAGCATGAAAAAAGTACACTTTGCCATTCTAAAAACAATAGTTTGCAATCTTTTATTATTAATTATTATTATTATTACTATTTTAGGAAAAAGGCACCTCTAACACCTCAACAGTCTGTAGAGATATGAAATATGGCAGACATGTAGATCCTTAGTTATGACTGTACATTTTGGTGGGCCAGTGAAAAGTCATTTTGATTTGGTTGGGTTACAATGTTTTAAATTACATACACCTAAGTGCATGCACACTGTATTTTGTATAGTATATAGAAATGACTTGCCCATAGACAACCACTGTTGTCTTGTGAATTATGCTTGGGCCTTAGAGAGACAAAATGGGTGAGGTAATATCTTTTATGGGATCAGCTTCTGTTGGTGAAAGAGAAACTTTTGAGCTACACAGAGCTCTTCTTCAGGTCTGGCTTCAGCCTGGCAATCAAGAGAGCTGGATTCCACATCTTATTTTGAAACTGATTTGCTGTATGACTACAGTCTTATTATTCATATTCTATCTAATCCTGAAGTCCTTATTCATCAGGCAAAACTCCTATTTTCTCCAGAGTGAGTTTTCCCTCAGTAAGGACTTCAGGATTCATACATTTATGATTATGCTGCTCTCTCTCCTGTGAAGTATACTAAAGGGGCTTTATTTAGCAGGCTATGTTTCAGTAGGTTAAGCTGTCTATCTTACTTCCTCACCCAGGTCTATTTTTATATACCAGTATGATTCAACAGTACCCTGATCAGTAGAAAAAGTACTATAAGGATGTGCCATTCCTAATAGGTAGATGCATTCTTGCATGTAGTACAGAATGTTGTGTTCCCTGTAGTGTCATTCATAATTTTATCTGACATAACTAGTGTTCTTAGGTTGATGCATTTCTGATTAATGAGGCATTTGTTCTGTATCAGGTAGCAATTTCAGAATAGTCTATTTCCAATGAGTTATGAATATGACTTGATTATTCCCATTTGACCTAATCATGTGTTGGGATGATTTGTGGCTATTTTTTCCCAGAGGAATGACCAAATGTCATTGCCTTGAATGTCACTGTTATGTCCCAGTAGTTAAATGTAGATGAAAAAAATTGCATAGGAGGCATGGAGTCTGTCTGTGGCATGTGCTATTTTAAGATAATTGCATGTATACAAAAGTTCTTGTGCTTTAAAAATGCATGCAACGAGTTGTACAAAAATCCTACAGTATTGCTCAAATACGGAATACAGCTGTCTTTGTTACAAAGATGTTTTAAAATGTATGAAGTCTCTCTTTTTTCTTTTCTTCTTCTTTTTTAATTGGGTCCTGATCAGGGCCAGTGCAAGGATGTTTCCGCCCTAGGCAAAACTTCCATCTTGCGCTCTCTCTTGTCCCCAAGCCCCTGCCCTAAGGCATCCACCCCTCGCGGCAGCTCCCCCTCTCCACCCTGAGGTGCCCCCCCTGCAGCAGCTCCCCACCCTCACCCTCCGCCCTGAGGCCCCCCCTCTCAGGTCACCGCTGCTCCACCTCCACCCCGAGCACGCCGTCGCTGCTTCACTTCTCCCGCCTCCTAGGCTTGCGGCACCAATCAGCTTAGGCGCTGCAAGCCTGGGAGGCAGGAAGAGTGATCCGTCTGCAAAATGTGATCTTGTTTCCCATCTTATTAGATTTGTTTAGATCTGGTTAAAAAGCACTATTCCCCCCTTCCCACCTCAATTTGTTTATTCTGAAACCATAGGGCCTTACCTGCAGTCCTTACTTAGTAAAACACATTTGAATTTACGGACTAAAAATTCATCCAAACTCATCCTGGAATAAAACAAGTTATTAGAGAATTTGATCGACAGGTCATAATGATATAATATTTCTTATAGCAACACAGCAGGTGCAGTGTTACTATTGAAGAATAAACTACATTCTGTGTGGTATATTTGGGGGATGGTGGTTATTATGCATTTTTTCCACCAAAGTGGATTACATTTTTCAGGTGTCATTGTTTTAAGTGCGGACTCTGCAAACACCTAAGTATATGAGAAAGCACATTAACACATGCCTAAGCGTTTGTAGGGCCTAGCATGTAGTTTGTGTCACCATAAGAAATCTTAGCGGAAAAGAGATATTTGTAAGAGCCACTTGCTTATTTCCCATTCCACCATATTACAGTGGTGTCCAAACAAGATCAGGGCCCCATCATGCTAGGCACTTTACATACACACAATGACAGACAGTCCCTGCCCCAAAGAGCTCCCTATCTGAGTAGACAAGTAACAGAATGGGAGTGGAATGGGTGTACAGGGCAGGATCCAAGGTTACACAGCTCACCGGTGGCAGAGAACAGAGGCCAGGTTCTCTGGAGGCACAGTCCAGTGCCCTACTCATTGGGCTACCTTGCCTCTGCATTCTGAGGTACTTGTATTTGTAAAACATTTAGTAAGGTAACAAAAATATTGTTGCAATATGTGCTACTTGTTAAAATAATGAGAGCTTAACATAAACATACTGTATTTCCTATGAGTGTGCAGATTATAAACTTCTAGTTTTTCTTTAAAAGGAACTGCACAGTTTTATGTGTACTGGTTGTTTTGCTTCACACCATATTAAGAATTAATTTTTGTTTTTTCGTTATGTGTTTTAAAAACACCCAGAAAGTTATTTAATATAAATAGTTTAAATTGCTCTCTGCACCTCTCAGAATTAAATAAAAAGTCATTGCTTTTGAATGGGGAGCACACTGCATAATAGGCAAAAACACCATCAAAAGTAGTAAAACTAGAAAAGTGATGAGCCTCAACATGAGATGAGGCAATGAGAAAGGAGTGCTGTCATCTAATAAGGTCTGTTCTCAGTAATTACAGCAACACAATTCGATCAACAAGGACTAAGTATCTTCATCTGAAAGAGATCGGATGAAATTAGTGCTGATGTAATAAGTACCATTTGTCACTATTAGTGAGAGAGGTGTTGACAGGCCCCTGCTGTTGCCGTGGTAACACTGCAGTTCTACTTCTCTTTGTGTGGGTTTAAACTATAACAAGCCATACATGTCTAGAAGGTACAGAAGATATTGCCAAGGTAACTTAATTACACTCGGGTCATTTAAGGCCTTCTAATACCATCAGAGTCACAATGTGGAGCTCTGAAATTTGGCATAACTAAAGTCTTAGGCTTTAGAGACTTGAGAGTGGCCTCTGCAGTAACTTTTGGGTCAGCTGGTCTGATGCCATTCCCTTAAAAAGGGCAAATCTCCAGGTCAGCATGTTGTCCACAATCATGTTACAGATGCCTCTAAAGCAGGTATGGACTGAAAAAGTGGGTGTTAGCCAAAACCCAAACTAAGCAGCATTATAAAATACCCAGAATAGGAGGACATTTAGTGAATTTAGGACTTAAGAAATACCATAGTTTTCACCATTTATATATACACGTAGGGTGGAATTTTCAACAGGGAGTCATGCCCCCAACTTCTACTGAAAGTTAAAGATTGGTTCTCTCTTAGGCCCTTTCAAAATCCCAGTCATAGTCAACAAGAAACTAGCAATTTCTTCCCCTATCAACTTATGTAAATATGTTTGGCCATCTCACCCTCTTATTCCCATTATAGAAAGCATATCAAATCTATGGGCTTGTCTAAACATACAAGTTGTACTGCTTTAACTCTACCAATACAGTTAAAGTGGTGCAACCACCTAGTGTTGAGTCTGTTATATTGGTAGCTGTAATGGAAGTGGAATAAACAGTTTCATACTGGTATAACTGTATCAACACTAGAGGTTGTATTGGTGTGACCATTTTGGTAAAAATATCACACTCCTCACCAAAATACGTATACTCATACAAAAGCTGTGAGTATACTAGGTCTTACATTAAATCACGTCAACTCCCAGTACAGCCCAATTCACATCGGTACTAACCATCCCTTCAGATAGGGAAAATCACTCCACTCATGGAAATGTCACCAATTATGTGCAGGGTGCAGATTAAACTGCACAAAGTTAGAGAGGTGAAATCCACAACTTAAACTAGAATCAGTGCATGGAGCTGCTGCATAGACACCAGCAGGTGCTTCTTCAGTTTGTAGATTGGTGTATTGGCTGCAGTCCCTCCATGTCATTTGTGTTGTGTGAGAACCACAACCAGCATAAATATGAATCCTGTGACTTTCCCCTTGCTGTCAATCTTCATCAGAGCTGATTGGCACAGAGATCGCTCCTCAGTACTCAGGTTGGTCCAAAGATAAGCCTCTGCACCTGCTCTGCTGGCAGTCTCTCTCATGCAGCCATAATGAGAGACATAGGAATAGGGAGGGCTTTGCATTGGTCTGCTTAACTATGGTTAAAAACGGTGCTTTTGCAGAGACCCGCTTCACTTCTAGACAGCCAAGTAGAAAAATTCTGTTTTGAAATGTAATTGCAGCTCTCATTGACTTCACAATAACCCTCTGATCTGCAACTGGACATATATAGCTAAATTACATGTTGTTATAACATAGTCTGGTAATATATCATGTAATGTGATGTAAAAGGATAAGATCAATTGTACTTTATTGAACAAAATACTAACTGTGAAATACCCCTCCCCCCAAATTCTCTTCATCAGATACTCACAATTAATTAATTTATCCAAACACAATCCAAATTACCATCAGTGGGTAGAAGCATCTTGGCTATTAAATTACCTGCAGCAATTCCAAACAAGTGAGTAACCTGTTTACTGCTTCCTGAAATTGTAATCATGTAATTCTGCAATCTGCCATATTTTATTAAATTAAAAACTTAATGTACCATAATATAATAACAATATTAAAGCTGTTAAGGGGCACTCATCACTATTTACTTTGATCTCATCTATTATCACTAAGAACAGTAGCTAAACTGAAGGCAATAGGAGACTAATAGGGCACAGAGAAATGAAGAGTATAAAAAGTTCCTTGCCATCCCCCAATATATCTAGGGTTGCCAACTCTGACTGAAGCTATTCTGGGAGATTTTTTTTTCCAACATGCCATAATGTCATTTTCTTAAAATATCCTATTAAAATCTCGATTGCTATCAATCATCACCAGGAGATCAATGCCAATTCCAAGAGACTCCAGGCCAATCCTGGAGGCTTGGCATCCCTAAATATATCTTAAATTCACATCCCATTTGTATAAGGTACAAAGAGTATGTATGAATAATAACAATTTGAAATAGATAATAACTTGCTATGGAAGGATATAAACGAATGGTAGAACCTCTTATATTAAGGTTGGACAAAAATATTTACCAGAATTGAATAATGGTAAGTAATAATCACGTACAGTTACATACTACTGAGCAATCCTACAGGATCCCATAGTCCTTTTCAAACTTATACAATGCACAAGAACCATTCATCATGAAATGCTGCCACCCCTGGAGTGAAAATCTGCAGCACATGAAGAAATCTCATCCAACTGGAACTGATGGGGAATTAAGTGGAAAAAATATATACATCCCGTCTCCTAAAAGACTTATCAGAATATCAGGTAACATCTCTATCTGATGTCCTTTTGACAAGAAGTACTCATAAGAATGGCCATACTGATTCAGAACAAAGGTCCATCTAGCCCAGTATCCTGTCTTCCCATAGCGGCCAATGCCAGGTGCCCCAGAGGGAATGAACAGAACAGGTATTCATCAAGTGAACCATCCCCTGTTGCCCATTCCCAGCTTCTGGCAAACAGAGGCTAGGGACACCATCCCTGCCCATCCTGGCTAATAGCCACTGATGGACCTATCCTTCATGAACTTATCTAATTCTTTTTTGAACCCTGTTATAGTCTTGGCCTTCACAACATCCTCTGGCAAAGAGTTCCACAGGTTGACTGTGTGTTTGTGTGAAGAAATATTTATTTTTGTTTGTTTTAAATCTACTGCCTATTAATTTCATTTGGTGACCCCTAGTTCTTGTGTTTTGTGAAGGAGTAAATAACACTTCCTTATTTACTTTCTCCACACCAGACATGTTTTTACAGACCTCTATCATATCCCCCCTTAGTCGTCTCTTTTCCAAGCTGAAAAGTCTCAATCTTATTAATCTTGGCTCGCCTGGAAGCCATTCCATACCTCTAATCATTTTTGTTGCCCTTTTCTGAATCCTTTCCAATTCCATCGTATTTTTTTGATATGGGGTGACCACATCTGCATGCAGTATTCAAGATGTGGGTGTACCATGGATTTATATAGAGGCAACATGATATTTTCTGTCTTATTATCTATTCCTTTCTTAATGTTTCCCAACATTCTGTTTGGGGTTCTTTTGACTGCCACTGCACATTGAGTGGATATTTTCAGAGAACTATCCACAATGACTCGAAGATCTCTTTCTTAAGTGGTAACGGCTAATTTAGACTCCATCATTTTATATGTACACTTGGGATTATGTTTTCCAATGTGCACTACCTTTCATTTATCAACATGGAATTTCATTGGCCATTTTGTTGCCCAGTCTCCCAGTTTTGTGAGATCACTTTGTAGCTCTTTGCAGTCTCCTTTGGACTTAACTATCTTGAATAGTTTTGTATCATCCTGCAAATTTTGCCTCCTCGCTGTTTACCCCTTTTTCCAGATCATTTATAAATAATTTGAATAGTACTGGTCCCAGGACAGACCCCTGGGGGACACCATTATTTACCGTTCTCTACCCTTTTTTTCCTATCTTTTCATCAGTTACTGATCCATGAGAGGACCTTCCCTCTTATCCCATGACAGCTTACTTTGCATAAAAGCCTTTGGTGCAGGACCTTGTCAAAGGCTTTCTGAAAATCTAAGTACACTATATCCACAGGATACCCCTTGTCCACATGCTTATTGACTCCCCTCAAAGAATTCTAGTAGATTGGTGAGGCATGATTTCCCTTTACAAAAAACATGTTGACTCTTCCCCAACAAATTATGTTCATCTATGTGTCTGACAATTCTGTTCTTTGCTATAGTTTTAATCAGTTTGCCCAGTACTGAAGTCAGGCTTACTGACCTGTAATTGCTGGGACCACCTCTGGCGCCCTTTTTAAAAATTGGCGTCACATTAGCTATCCTCCAGTCATTTGATACAGAAGCTGATTTAAATGATAGGTTACAAACCACAGTTAGTAGTTCTGCAATTTCACATTTGAGTTTTCCGAGAACACAGTGCCACCAAAGATCATTCTGGAGGACTGGTTCAGTACTAATTCAGAAGGACAAACAACATCTACAGAATCAACAATATCACTGCCTGAAGCAGCCTCAATTTTCCTCAAAAATCTCCTATTCAAGTACTGACAAGGCTCAAACTTGCTTAGCCTGTGAGTTTTGAAATGATCACAACCTGAAGTGGTGTGGTTGCAGTACCCAGGCAGCAATAGGTTTTTGCTATAATAACATGCATATACTGTTGGCACAACAGTATCGACTGACACACTGCTGTATGTGAATAGCAACACTGTACCATGTGAGAATTGGTGTTACACAGTAAGCACACTTCTTCCCATTTCCAAGTGCTAGCGGATTTAATGCACTGAGCAACCCGGCAGCGCTGATAATTACATCTGGGATCATAACAGATTTTTCAGCTTGCTGGCATTTCCAAAATTTTTAAAAGGTTTTGTTTCAGGTCAAACAGAAAACAGGAGGTTACTTACCTGTAACTGGAGGTTCTTTAAGGAATGTGGTCTGTATTTGTATTCCAAACATGGGTGTGTATGTGCACCATAGGGGAGTAGCCATGGATGGGCCTTGGTGGGCCATGGCCCACCCACTTAGTATCCAGGCCCACCCAAATCTGAGGAGAAGCTTTGTGCCTGCCCTTCAGAAAGCTACGGTCCGGCAGCTCTGCCTTGCCATTTTCTGAGCCTTCCCATGTGTGTGCCCAACTCAGCAGGTGAAGCCCTGTGTCTGGGGGCACCAAGGCTAGGAAGAGGGCATTACTTTGGGAGAGAACCTGAGCTAGCACAGTCTGTCATTGCCCATCCACCCGAAAGTTAGGATCCAGCCAAATTTCCACTCCTAGCTACACCATTGGTGCACTACGTGCTGGATGTTTTCAGCAGCAATGTCCATTGACCCACACATGCATCTTATGTTGCCTCACACTTCTGGCAAGGTTATAAGAGGCCATATGGGGTGACGTGCCCTCAGTCTCCCTCTTACTGCTAAATAGGCTGTCTGCAGCAGAGGAGATGGTGGGCAAGTGTTGGAATACAAATAGGGACCACACATCTCAAAGAACCTCCAGATACAGGTAAGTAACCTCCTCTTCTTCAAGTGATGGTCCCTATATGTATTCCAAAAACAGGTGAGTATGAAGCAGTGATCAGCTTGGAGGTGGGTGCAAGGATGTGAGAGGTATCACCTGCTGCAGGATGGCATGTCCCAAGGTCACATCTGCAGCTGTGCACTGGTCAATGGCGTTGGGTGCTGTGAAGATATGGATAGTGCGCCAGATCACTGCATGACAGATATTGTGCCAGGGATGTCCACCAGGGAGGTGGAGGCGGTTGAATGTGCCCTCATGGAATGGGTTGTAATTCTGCTGGGCAGCATGGCGTTGGACAGCACATAGCATTCCACAATGCATGGAGAGTTCCACTTGGATACATCCTGTGAGGAGAGGGCCTGCCCATGCAACAGTTCTGCAATGGCCACAAAGAGGTGTGGGGAAGCATGGAAGCCATGAGTCTTGTCCAAGTAGAACATGAGTGTGCGTCGGATGTCTAACAAGTGGTGTGTCCTGTCCGTGGGAGTGGAGTACGGTTTAGGATGTAAGACCAGGAGATAGTGCAACTGGTTGAGGTGGAACTCAGAGACAATTTTGAGGAGGAACTTAGGGTGAAGGTGCAGGGAGACTTTGTCCTTATGGAGTTAGCCATCATGGCTGCGAATTTGCTGACTCGCTGAGCGGAGGTGATGGCAACAAGGAAGAGGACCTTCACAGACAGTGTGAGAGGGAGCACATGGAGGTCTAGTGATGGCAGAGAGCACAAGATTAAGGTCCTGGGAGAGGGGAGAGGAGGCTATGTGTAAGGACTGGTGGGAAGTAGCTCTTCAATCCATTCAGAAACTGAATAGTGGTAGGGTGGGTAAACACTGAGTGTCCATCCACTGGGGGGAAGAAGGTGCTGAGGGCAATGAGGTAGACACAGGTAGAGCTAAGTGTGAGCCCTTAAGTTCCAAGAGGTAGTCTACAATGATGGGCACACAGATGTCCTATAAGGGAAGGTGGTGGCACTGAACCCAGGAGGTGAAGTGCTTCCATTTTACGACATAGCACACGTGTAGAGTCCTGTTTGCTGTGCGTAAGTATACAGTGGATGGGTGTAGAACAGGCATTGTATTAGTGTGAGCCTCATCCAAAAACCATGATGTCAGCTGAAGCGGGCCTGAGTTGGGGTGTCAAACTCTGCCATGTTCCTGAGTGAGCGAGAAGAGTGATCGGTGGGTGGGTGGACAGTCTGAGTAGATTGGGAAACCAGAACAGTCACAGCTAGCATGGGACTACCAGGAGGACCATGGCCTGGTCATGGTGGATCTTGAGCAGAATATGGGGGAAGAGTGGAAAAAGGGGGAAAGGCATATCCGAGACTGCTGCACCAGGGAAGGAGAAGGGCTTCACTCTTGGAATCTCAACCCCTGGGCCCTCAGGAGCAGTAGAGGGGGAACTTGCGGTTCTTGTGAGTAACAAAGAAGTTCCAATGAGGGGAGCCCCAGGCCCAGTAGATGGAGTAGAGAGTGGAGTTGTGGAGCTCCTAATCATGGTTGAGGTACCAGGTCTGGCTGAGTGTGATCACCAAAAAGTTCTATGTCTCCGGAATGTATGCCACATGGAGCATGGTGTTGTGGTGAAGACAACAGTTCCAGAGTTGGATGGCTTCCATGCAGAGAAACTGGTGCCTGGTGCCTCCCTGTCCATTTATGTATGCCATTGCAGTGGTATTGTCCAAGAGTATCTGGATGTGCTGATTGAGGAAAAGAGGCAGGAATGTGCGGCAAGCTAGTAGGACCATGCATAGTTCCAAGATGTAAATGTGCATGCTCATCTCACAGAAAGCTCATTTCCCTTGCATGGCATGGCCATCTAGGTGCGCACTCCCTCCAGCTAGGGAGTTGTCCATGGTGAAGATGGCAATAGGGACAGGAGTGGTGAACATAGTGCTGCATAGCACCTTGGTGGGATCAATCCACCAGGTGAGGGAGAAGTTGACTGAAGGCAGGATCATCAGGCTGTCATTTCAGTGAGTTTTGGTGTCACCAGGAGCCAGTTGTTCAGTTAAGGGAACAGGAGACCTTGACAAAGACAAAAGGGGAGGACTCTGAACTGGTATTGGTTGTCGCCTATATGAAAATAGAGGAACTTGCGATGGGCCAGGTAGATATTGACATGGAAGTATGCACCTTTCATATCAAAGTCTGCAAACCACAATCTCTGGGGAAGGCAGAGAATGATCGATGTAAGCATCACCATTTGGAACTTGGTTTTCCTGATAAAGGTGTTGAGTAAGCGGAAATTGAGGATAAGGCAGAAGAGGCCCCCTTTCTTCGGAATGAGAAAGTATGGGGAGTAGAAGCCCTTGCGGATGAAGGGGGCAGCCATGTGTCTGATTGCACCCTTTGTTAGGGGGGCGTTCACCTCGTGTTGGAGGAGGGTGCATTGGGCGAGTCTCCTCGGAGGCATCTGGGGTGGGAGGGGCAGTGGGAGGAGAAGATGAGGAACCCTATAGAATAGCTGTGTCGTATGATCTCCAGGACCCAATGATCTGTGGTCATCTAGCCTCAGTGGTAGGCAAATAGGGCAAGATGCTCCCTGGAGGTGATGGGGTGGAGATGGAAGCAATGATGCAAGGGGTTCACAGCTCTCAACAAGCACATCAAGACTGGGCCTTCAGCTGGTGTCATGCCATGACAAAGGAGGTGATGGTAGCCGGTGGCCGTCGATGCTGAGATCTGGGGCACCATCAGGCAGACTTCTGGTACTGAGTGTAGGTAGGTTGGTATGGGGGTACGGGTGGAATGGCGGCTTATATTGCTAGTGGTGGGCATGTGGGGTTCTAAATCGCCAGAGACTGAAGGGTCGCCCTAGAGCCCTTCAAGGAGTGGAAGGCCTCATTAACCTTAGCAGAGAACAGTTTGTCCTTGTCGAAGAGAAGGTCCTGGATGGTGGACTGGATCTCCCTGGAGAAGCCTGAGGATTGCATCCAGGCCTCTTGGAGCATAACAACGCTTGTGGCCAGGGAGGAAGAGGATGTGTCCACCGCATCCACCACTGCCTGCAGGAAGACTTTGGCTGTCAAGAGGCCTTCCTCCACCAGGGTCTGGAACCTGTGCTGTTTCTCCTGCAAGATATCCTCCAAGAACTCTGCCAGCTTGGCATCATTATTGAAATCATACATTGCCAGCAGAGCCTGTTAGTTTGAAATGCAGAACTTCAGGGCCACAGAGAAGTAATGTTTGCTTCCAATCAGGTACAGGCGCTTTGCTGCCTTATCCAGAGGGATGGAGGAGTGCTGTCACACCTGTACTGTTGCTGCATGCACCACCAGTCAGGCTGGGGCAGGGTGGGAAAAAAGGAAATCAGATCCCTTGGATGGCACAAAGTATCAATGTTCCACCGTCTTAGATGTCAGGGCGCAGGATGCTGGTGTGTGCCAGACCTCTCATGTGGGATGAAGGATGGCCTTGTTAATGGGCAGAGCCACGCATGCTGGTCTTTGAGGCTGAAGGACGTTTAGCAGCTGATGGGGTCGGTCCTCCAAGGGGATACCCAAATCAAGGGCCAACCACTGCAGCAGTTCCCGGTACTGGTGGTAATCATCAGAAGATGAGAGGGTTGGGGCAACCTGTGCTTCATCTGGAGATGAGGATGCCACCATCAGGACGAGGTAGCACCAGTGGCACTGGCTCACCCTCTGGGTCTGCTTCCAGGTCCAAGCTGGACGATTCTGGCTGAGGGGCCAAGATGGAAGGGTGGAACACTGCAGCTGTGGGGCAGGGTACTGTGAGCCCCAAGAACAAGGATACCACTACGGCAGGACCAGGGGTAGCCTGTTTGGTGTGGTGGATGTGCTTGGGGGTCTGAGTTGCGCTGGAACACTGGGCAAGATGACAGCTCTTCTGTCAAAAATCCCCCAGAGTCTGAAGAGGCCTCCAGCAGTGGCGGGGCCATCAGAGTGGGCAGTCCCATGACCGTCGGGTACGGATCCCAGCCCAGGCATAGCAGTGTATCTGCTAGTATAGGTGGCTGCAGAGCCAAGAGGCGCAGGTTAAAAGGGGAAATCATGGGGAGCAGTGGTTCAACCTGCTGGGTGTCCAATGCACAACCCGCTGACTGCTGAAGGGGGCGGGGATGCATGGAGCAGAGTATGGGAACTCCTGTTGCAGTGGAGGAGCATGCCTCAGAGGGCTGTCGCATTGCACGGCTGGCATGGGAGCCAACGGTACCAGTGCCACCTTCTTCCTCTTGACCTTCCCCCCCATATGTGGAGTCATAGGAGGTGGTTAAGCAGGTTCTGCATACAATGTCTTGTCCAATCAGGCATGGCTTGGGGAGGGAACGCTGTGCTTTGCAGTAGGTCCGCGACGAGGACCTGCTGTGATGTCCATGGCAGCACTTGCAGCTCTCTTCTTGGCCTTATCGTGCTTCAGTAGTGTCACTGGATCTGGGCGGGAGTAGAAGATGAGGCACTTACCACCAGTGAAGTGTAGGGCACCACTGGTTTCACTGGTCCAGGATTGGATGCCATGCAGGGCCGTGACGAATTTTCAGAGGCACAGGAGATGAGCCTTTCAGGTCCGTGGTAGAAAGGGAAAGTGGTATTGTCCGAGAATGAGCGATGGCATGAGGCACAGTTCTTAAACCCTTGACCACAGGGCTTAGTCCCCTGACAAAGTTGGGATGGGGCCGAAATGGGGCAACTATCTACACTAACTACCTACAAGCTATGTACACAGCTAAGAAAAACAACTGAACTAGCTAACGATATGTAATGATGCAACGGATGATCGTTCTCGTAGAGGCTACTAGTGTGGGGAGAGAAGATTCCGACTCTGACTATATGGCAGTAAGAGGGAACTGGAGGCATTTTGCCCCTTACCTATAGTACAAGGCATCATAAGATGCGGGTTAACATACACTGGTCTTGAAAACCTCTGGCTCCAGCGCATGGCACGTCTGCACACCCTCACTGGAATACACATAGAGACCATCACTCAAAGAGGATTATTTTAGGCAAACGAAAAACTAGAAAAAATTGAGTCAGGTCAAAACAATGTCATAAGAACATAAGAACAGCCATACTGGGTCAGACCAAAGGTCTATCTAGCCCAGTATCCTGTCTACCGACAGTGGCCAATGCCAGGTGCCCCAGAGGGAGTGAACCTAACAGGCAATGATCAAGTGATCTCTCTCCTGCCATCCATCTCTGCCCTTTGACAAACAGAGTCTAGGGACACCATTCCTTACCTATCCTGGCTAATAGCCATTAATGGACCTAACCTCCATGAATTTATCCAGCTCTCTTTTAAAACAAAACAAGGTCAAAACTTGACATTTTTTAGTTTGATTTTGGGCATTCTGACCAAAGCAAAGGAGGACTAGTTTCACAAAATGACCTAGGATGCATTTCCTCCTCTGCCTGATGAGAAGAGATTTGAATTTCGGTGTCTCATGTTGCTAGATAGTCAGGTGGCTAGAGCAGTATCAGATATTCTAATGTGGGTCTTTCTCAGTCTCTCCTGTTGAAGCTCTTCCATTTGTTATAAATAATTAAAGAGTCATTAGAGCATGGACTTGAACTTGAGGCTCTCCCATCACAGCTGAGTGCCATGACCAGCAAGTTATAGTGTCATTCTGATGCACTTTTCCTAGCTCAATGACTATTCATTGTCATTCACAGTGGCACTTCACAGTCATTCATAAGGACCATGAATAGTCATTGGACCAGAGAAAGAAAATCAGAATGACTCTACAGTCTGGGGTTAGGGCCCTAAATCAGGGAATAAGCTATTCCGTGAAAACATTTCACCAGCTCCACTAATAATTACACATCCCATTCAGCATCCTTAAAAAACAAACAAAACTTTTTTCTTACTTTGTTTTGCCGAGTAGTTAAACTAGCTGGGTTCTGGGAGATGAGTATTTGTTTTATAATTCAAGGTCTCCATTTTACAATGTGATAACTTTTTGTGCATCACTAAGTTATTGAAACTGTGACAACACAGTGGTTTATTTGAAAAACATTCATTAGCAACGTCACCAGTGGGGCAAATCAAGCAGCACAAGATGCATTAGATTTGTAAGCAGTGAAGGATAAATTAACACCATATTCTGCAGCTCATAGGCTGCTAAAGAATGAGCAACAGATATAGTTTAGGTTACTCACAGTTTTCATAGATTCCAAGGCCAAGTAGGGACCATTTTGATCATCTAGTCTGACCTCCTGTATAAAACAAACCGCAGAACTTTTCCAAATAATTCCTAGAGCATAACTTTTAGAAAAACATCCAATCTTGATTTAAAAATTATCAGTGATAAAGAAGTTATCATGACGCTTGGTAAGTTGTTCCACTGGTTCATTACTCTCACTGTTACAAATTTACACCTTTTTTTCCAGTCTGAATTTGTCTAGCGTCCACTTCCCGCCCTTGGATTGGGTTATATCTTTCTCTGCTAGTTTAAAGACCTCATTGTTAAATATTTGTTTCCATGTAGATACTTACAGCCTGCGATCACCCCTTAACCTTCTCTTTGTTAAATTAAACACAATGAGCTCCTGGAGTTTACCACTTTAAGGCACGTTTTTCAATCCTTTAGTCATTCTCATGGCTCTTCTCCGAACCCTCTCCAATTTATCAACATCCTTTTTTAATTGTGGTCACCAGACCTGGACACAATATTCCAGCAGTGGTCACACCAGTGCCAAATACAGAAGTAAAATAAACTCTATGACTACTACTTGAGATTCCCCTGTTTATGCATTCAGGGCTGGCTCCAGGCACCAGCTTATCAAGCAGGTGCTTGGGGTGGCAACTCTGGAGTGGGCTGGCACTTTCAGGCATTCGACGGCAATTCGGTGGAGGGTCCCTCACTCCTGCTCGGAGTGAAGGACCTCCCGCTGAATTGCCGCAGATCGCGATCACAGCTTTTTTTTTTTTTTTTGGCTGCTTGGGGCGGCAAAACCCCTGGAGCCGGTCCTGTATGCATTACCTCTTTTGGCCACAGTGTCACACTGGGTGCTCATGTTCGGCTTGACCCTCAAATCTTTTCAGAGTAACTGCTTCCCAGGATAGAGTCCCCCATCCTGTAAGTATGGCCTACATTCTATGTTTAGCCATAGGCACTGACTCTGTGGGTGCTCCAGGGCTGGAGCACTCATGGGGAAAAAATGGTGGGGGCTCCCCCCCCACACTCCACCCCAGCGCCTCCTGCCTGTCAGCAGGCCCCGCAGATCAGCACCTCTTCCACCCTCCCAGTGCCTCCTGCCCCCTGCGAACAGCTGTTTTGTGGCGATCAGGAGGCCAGAGTGGAGCAAGGATGCAGCGCGCTTGGGGGAGGGAGTGGAACTGGGTGGGAAGAGGCAGGGTGTGGGTTGACCAGGGGCAAGAAGAGGTAGGGTGGGGGTGGGACCTTGGGGGCAGAGGTCGAGGGGAGTGGGGCGTGGAGCAGAGCCGGGGGTCAAGCACCCCCTGGCACTTTGAAAAGTCATACTAAAATGTACATTGTTGGCTCGAGCCCAAGCAGTTCAGATAGCTCTGTATTAGCGAACTGTCCTCTTCATTATTTATTATTTATCACTCCCCTAATCTTTTGTGTTATCAGCAAACTTCATCAGTGATGATTTTGTTTTCTTTCAGGGTATTAATAACTATGTTAAATAGCATAGGGCCAAGAACTGATCCTGCAGGATCCCACTAGAAACACACCTCTTCTGTGATGAGACCTTGTTTTCAATTACATTTTGAGACCCATCAGTTAGTCATGTTTTTATCCATTTAATGTACACTATGTTAATTTGATTTTTGAAGTGTTGTTGTACCTGTGTTGGTCCAGAATATTAGAATGACAAGGTGGATAATGTAATATCCTTAATGAATTGTATATCATTCTAGTTTTTTAATCAAAATGTCATGTGGTACCAAGTCAAATGGCTTACACAAGTCTATGTGTATTACATCAAGACTATTATTATATTTGCTTGATAAAAGGCTCATTAAAAAAGATAGCAAGTAAGTTTTTTTCAGGATCTATTTTCCATTAACCCATGTTCATTGGCATTAATTATATTATTTTCCTTTAATTCTTTATTAACCAAGTCCTATATCAGCTGCTCCATTATCTTACCTGAGATTGATGTCAGATTGACAAGCCTATAATTGCTCAGGTCATCCTGTTTACCCTTGTTTAATATTGGAACAAATTAGCTTTCTTCCAGTTTTCTGGTACTTTCCCCGTGTTCCAATACTTATTGAAAATCAACAGTAACAGTTCAGCGCCTCAGCCAGCTGCTTCAAAACTCTTGGATGCAAGTCATCTGGACCTGCTGATTTAAAAATGTCCAACTTTAGTAGCTGTTGTTTAACATCTTTCCAAGATACTAGTGATATGGAAAGAGTGTTATCATATTGTATGACTAAATCATCTGTTTATCCCCAAATACAGAACAGAACTATTTATGGAACACTTCTGCATTTTCTGCACTATTACTGATAATTTAATCATTTTCATCTAATAATGGACTAATATTGTTAGGAGTATTTTTGTTCCTAATATTCACTAAAAAGAACCTCCTCCTTTTTATTGTCCTTAATTCTGCTGGCCATAGATTTTGCCTTGTGTCACTTTGCTTCCCTTATCAATATTCTACAGTTCCGAACTTCTGATTTATATTAATTACTATCAAATTCCCCTCTGTTTTGTTTGCTATTTATTATTCTAATTTTTTTATAGATGCCTTCACTTCTTCTCTAACCAAGTCATTTTTTTAATCATTATGGTCTTCTTCTTCAACTTTGAGATTGTGACTTTTGGGGCCTTTAGTAAAGTGTTCTTAACAGTTTCCAGTTATCATTGACCTTTTTCTGATTAAAATCTTCCTCCCAGCTGATTTATCATTAATTTTTAGTTCCGTGATCTGTTCCTCTTCATTTGTCAAGATGAGCTCTAATATAGTATTCCTCCATGTTGCCTGCAAAAGTTTTTGAGTTAGGAAACAGTCACCTATAATATTTAGAAATTCCAAAGATGTTTTAATACTGACAGAAGTATCAGATTTTTATCTTTTCCTTTCCCATAATGTGGGTTTAGTGGCTAGGGAACTGATGAGGGAAACAGAAGACCTGGGCTCTATTCTCATCTCTGCCACTGACCTGCTATGTGATCCTGGGCAAATAACTTCACCTCCATTTATCTGTCATGTCTGTCAGATTGTAAACACTTCAGGGATAGGGTCTGTCTCTTAGAAAGTGTGTATATAGTGCCTCGCATAATGGGGTCTTAATCTGATTTGGAACTTCTAGGCACTACTATAAAACAAATAAATGCTAATATCATGAGCAGCAGGTATGGGAGGCTGGGTGAGGCTCTGTCTCCCCAAACAGCCAGGCATGGCCCTGCTCACACTCTGCCCCGAAGGTCCCACTTCAGCAATGCTGCTGGGCTCCAGGGGCTGGGGAGGCTGCAGTGGTGCCACTGCATGCTCTCCCTTATTGTGCTTCAGGGCTAGGGGAGAAGGGCTGCAGCAGCAGCACTGTGTGCTCTCCATCCCAGCACTGAAGGGGGGGCTCTGGGTTCTGGGGCACATGGAAAGGGCGGGGCCTCAGGTGGAAGGGATAGGAGTGGTGCTGGGGCTAACTTATCCCAGCCAGAGTTCAAGCGCCACCCATGGCTAATATAATAATTCACCAACTGTACTCGTAGCAGTAATGCAGGATGGTGGGAAGGACACAAAATGCTGGTCCAATGCAAACAGAGCTATGTATTTTGCATCCATTCCTTTACCTTGGATCTTAACATTTCCCATTCTGATTCTTAATTTCCTAACTAGTTTTAATCTTTGGGCTTTCAAGAGAGGGAAGAGCTGCTGGAAGAATTCCATTTGACTGCAGTATCTTTCTGGGCTTAAGTGAATATTTCAAACAAATGAGAAGACAAACAACATGTACATATGCTGACTAGCTCTGAGGACAACAGCAGTAAAATAGTGCTCTCAAAAATGGTATTTGTTTTATTAAAAACAACAACTACTTTTGCCCTGTTTGTCAGAGCTGGATACAAACCTTAGGCCTCATCTACACTGGGCATTTGTCCTAGCTAAGTATTGGTGGGCAGTGACTGGGTGTAACTGCTTCATTACATACCTCTAGTGTAGACAGGAAAAGTCACTGTAAACTGTGATTTGCCTTAGTGCAGTTTACTTCAATTTCAAGAAAGGAGTTAAATTGCACTGGTACAAACCACAACTTAGAGCAAACATTAACCAAAAAATAAAAATAAAACAAATAGTAACACACCATACAAATACAATTTCAAATATGTCTTCTAATACAGAATAATCAAAACAATTATCTCTTCCCAGAATCTTCACACTAACATATATAAATTTTCCCTAATATGGGTCATCACCCCAGTTAGAACCTGTGACTGTCGCTTCAGCTATTCAAGTACCAGGAGGACAGGGAGACACAGTGTGTGTGTGTGTGTGTGTGTGTGTGTGTGTGTGTGTGTGTGTGTGTGTGTGTGTGTGTGTGTGAGATATGCTGTTATTCTGTGTGAGAAGCTGCATAGAGACCCAACATGCACGTTATCAGTGGTTACTCAGTTTGTGAACCAGAACTAGAATATTGGGTATCAGGAATTCCTGGTATCAGGAAACCCGTTTGGATAATCTGAAGGGGCTCACTTTTGGATGACTGGATCTAAAAGTGCAAGCTTTTGTCATTTCAATTACGTGATGATGCACACTAGCATGGAGACAGTGGTGGATTCATAAACTGTATACAGGTCTGATCCAGAGCCCACTGGAATTAATTCCAGTGACTTCAGTAGTCTTGGATCAGGCCTTATGTGGTCTAGCCACTAGAGGGAGAAAAAGACCTACATTCGTTGTTAGTGTAGATTACCCAACACATAATTTGACAGCTTTCACCTAAAAGGTAATGTGGCTGTGAGCTGCCTGACTAGGGGATTGGGTTCTAGTCCCAGTCCTGCCTAGAGTAACCTGCTTCAACTGATCTGTTACCTTATTTGTATAATAGTTGTATCCCCCTCAGATAAGTAAGATAAGAGGTCTTGGCTAGAAAGAGTTGTGTAGTCCACAGGAACATTAAGAACAGTCAGTAGAAGAGTTGAGATCTTGGCTTATAGTTCAATGCATCTTCCGTTGGGGGTTGGTCTATTAGTAAGAGACATTTTACTGGTGGTGCAAGAATGCATGACAGGCCTGCAAAATGCCTGTGCACCATGAAGTGTGTGACATTTGTCACATCTACCCTTAATTTTTTCTGCCTTTTGTTTGTTGCAGCAATGAAGCTGTAAACAGTACAACTTCTTCTTTGATGGGTTGCTGCTAGCTGGGCTTTCAGTACAAAACTATAGAACATTTTCAAAGTTATATTTTATTTTTTAATAGTAGTATGCTTTAGTGACTGCATGATTAACAAGAACTGCTTGTTGTAAATTCACCCCTCTGATTCAGTACAAGAGTGATTACACCAGTCCATCTTTTATGCTAGGAGGGATGTAATGTCATAACTGGCTGGAATTTCTAAAAGTGGTGTGATGTTCTAAAAAAGAAATCAAAGATTATGAAAAACCATTTAAATAATAATTTAATCTTTTACAAATAGACAGTTTTATTAAAAGTTAGTGCCTTGAAGTGAACGACTCTACAACAGCGGCTCACAATACAGCAGATGTCCTGGAAATTAAAAGCAGGAACAAGTGAGTAAGAGAATGAAACTTTTTTCATGAGAAAGGGCCAATTCATCAAAACCTAAACAGTGTGTGTGAGGAGAAAGGTTGGTTTTCATGAACTTCTCATTTGAAAAAAGTTTGGGGAAAACATTTCAAAATTGTCAAAATTACCCATTTAGACATTTTCAAAACAAAAAATTAATTTTCATTCTAAAGAAAATAGAAAGATTAAAATCTAAAATAAATTTTTCAGATTTCAAAAAAAAATTTGTCCCAAATTAGGTCGGAAAAATGTTTTGAAATCTGGAAAAATTTTCCTAGGACAGGAAAGCATTTACCATCCAGCTTTGCTGTAAAAGCATATAGCATGTATTCAGTCTAATCAAAATCGCTGGTTCTATCACAGTGACAGTATGCTTCGCACAACAAACAACTTGAAAACTGCCAGGTTGTTCTTAATGTAGAGCACTGTACAAAATCTTCTGTTACAATGAATCCTAAGATTAAAGGGGAAAGACAAGCAGGCTGAAAAGCAATCTATATTACTGAAAGATAGCATATCCACAGGGTTCAAGTGGCGGACTCTTAATAATTGATGTTTTAAGGAGAGGGTGATTAGTGAAGTCCCAATAGCAATCAGTATCAGCAAATCATTCCGGAGGCCCCTCCAGATGGCAAAATTATTTAGGAACACTTTGATGAGGAAGTCGATCCATTTGATCAGATACTTCTAACTGGGTAACATAATTATTTGATTTGCACTTACTGGCATTTCTCTACATTTTATTCAGTGGTAAATAACTCTTTCCCCAATTAATTTTTATTCTTTCTGGTATTTCAAATGGGGGCATTGTCTGCTTTACCATGACATTCTGTTTGGTCACAACAATACACTCTCCTGCAAATCCATGTAATCATTCGCCAGAAGGCTGTTCAAACCAGGCAGTACTTTTCTGTTTAATCCTGAAAGCATTTCTGTGCATAAATAAAAGTAGATAATGCCAAGAAGAAGATAATCTAAAGTTTTTTACCTGAAAGGGGCTATAGACAGATAGAACTGCTTTATACTTGATGTGGGAGAGGTGTGAATACAATTAAATGGTTACAGCAGGGTTCATGGAGTTCAGTAAAAGTAATTTTCTAAAGTAGAGTGCTGTGGTTGGTAGTATAGTAGAATGGGCTCATCCCAGCAGCAGCCTAAGGCTAATTTTTTTCTATTACTCTCTTACGATTATTGAAATTCACAACAATAACAACCCCCCACCCACAAGCTTTATATCTTACAAAGGCCCAAACCCTCAGAGGTGCAGAATACCTGCAATACACACTGACTTCAATGAGTTTCAGGTCTTCGGCACTTCTCCGGATTTGGCCCACTATGTACAACCTACAGTAGTTTTTGCTGTTGAAAGACGCAAATGTCTGAGTCAAGGGCTTTCAGTCATTCCAGCAGAAGCAGTTACTGTGTGAGGCGAATTACAACTATGCAGTCCTGTTGCTAAACAACCACCAGGGTGATATTTGCCATTACAGAAAACAGCATGCATGGGATAGGTACCCAAGTTATGCATCCTTTTTTGAATTTGCTCTAATTTTTATTAGTTCGTATTTGACCCCCCATACAATTTGACTACACACGATCCATTGTCCTTTAACATCTGTTAATATCTTAACACTCCCTCTTAGCTCTCTTTAATATGTATTCTTTGAGATGTTTCATTTATAGATGGACCCAAATCAAAACTGTGGATCCTTATGCCCTGAAATCTGGGGGAAGATTTGAATTGGGTCTAAATTAACAGAATGGGTTATGCCCCTTTGCACCACTCAGGTGGCACAAAAGAGGCATGAGCCAGCCACAAGGGTCTAGCAGATAATTCTACTGCTTTTGTGCTGCAGCCAAGCCTGGTGTCCCTGGTCCCACCCCTTCCTGAAATAAGGTGTGTGACAGTTCCTGTACTAGCATAATGACCATTATGGACCCTAAGCCAGTCAAGCAGCAATGCTTTAAGTTACGTGGAGGCCAAAGCTGGCCCTCTGAATCGCTCTCTGTCCCTCCTCACCCACCCTCCTGTATCCTGTACTGAGTTTTGCTCAGACAGAAGGGAATCTGCCCCTCTATTGCTCAGGTCCCTCTCTAGCTTCACTGCACTAAAAAGCAAGTCCATTTAGAAAACCTGGCTCTTAGAAAAATCAAAACCATTTTAAATGGAATGAAGTAAAACAATAAAAAGGAAAATACTGTTTCCTGTTTTAAAAGGAAAATACTCATCAAGAAGTTTTGGATTTTTATGTTTTCCTTTCCCACTGTGTAGTCTACTGGCGAGGGAACTAGACTGGGAATTATGAGATTTGGGTTTTATTCTCATCTTTGCCACTGACCTGTTGTCTGACCTTGGGTAACTCACTTCACCTTGGTTTATCTGTCATGTTGTAAACACTTCATGTTTGGGACTCTCTTAGAAGGTGTTTATGCAGTGCTTTGCAATAATGGGGCCCTGATCTGGTTTGAGGATATCTAGGCACTACTGTAAAACGAATATAGTAGTTAATCTACTATATTGGTAGCAGTAATGTAGAATGGTGGGAGGGACAGAAAACGTTTGTTTCAATGCAAACAGAGTTATGCTTTTTTTAATCCATTCCTTTACCTTGGATCTTAACATTTCCCATTCTGTTTCCTAATTTCCTGTCATGTTATGTGTATCTGACTAGTATTCTTACTGCAGAGGACGCATTTTCTGAATCCAGTATCTCCGCCACTGCAAATAAGGAGGGCTATCAGCTTCCTTTGCTCTACGAATATGATTGTTGCTTCTAAATTTAAGCAATTTCCCAATCTAACTGTGACAACGGTCAGTAGTCCTAAAGCCACTTTCAAAGGTACAAGTTTCTGGAGTGACAAATTCCTGGGTTTAAATACATTTTAGCCCAGCTGCTCAAAAATACCTGGCACACGAAAAGGGAGAAACATGGCATGCTCAGGTTATACAAGCAATTGTGATGTAGTAACTCAGAGAAGTTTGATCTATTAAAAATTCTGAGAACTTAAAACTATCACTTCTTTAGCCTAACTTACTTTATTACTGCAGTAATATTTAGACAATAGCTTGAGCATGTTACACAATTCATTCGATGTGGGAAGAAGACTGTCTTGCCCAACAGGAATAGAGAAAAAAGGAAATTAATCCTAAGAACAAAGAGCATTTTGTAGTAAAGCAACAGAACAACAGGATACAATTTACCATAATTACTGCAATGAGAGAATGTAATTGTCCCTCCCCCTTATTCCCCATTTTCAGTGTTAAGGCCTGATCCTAGGAGAATATGATCCTTACAACTCACATTGAGAGAACTGTAGTTTGCAAAACCCTTCCACAGCTGTATTTTCATATTTCACTTGCACTTCACTTCTAAGTCAGTTATGCTCAAAGAAAAGGTGCACATTTATATGCCCTAAAGTAAAGGTCTAACCTTGATTTAATTTCACTTGCCACCTGCCCAATATCTATCTGTTCCTATGGGAATCTAGTGGTACAATTATGGCACTTAAAAATCCACATCCTATTTCTAAAAAATAAAGAGTGAACAACTGCCCAGGAATAAAATACAATTCCTGGTGCCTTGAGGATAAATGGAGTTGGAGTTAAGCCTGAGTTTATAGGTCTGGTTCTGTCACTAGGCAACAAGTATCTTGCAGCAGCCAGCACTTTTCACTCCTTTTGTTTCTTAATGAAGCCTGGTCCTTGACTGGTCAAAACACACACATAGGTAGTGCTGCAATTGTGTAGGTGCATCAGGCAGAGAAATATCTGGAATTTAAAAAACAGGGTTTTTGTATTGTGAGGATTACTGCACATATACTATGTCTTCAGTGAGGTTCAGTAGCTAGGCACAGGAAAAAGCTAAGTTGTAGGCACAGACCAAAGAATGGAAAAGTTTCCTTGATTAAAGCATAATTTGCTTGAAAACTGCAACTAGTTGCCTAACGACCTTGGAAAACTGTGGATTTGTAATTAAACTAAAAACATATTAAAAAAAATGACTGCACTAAATCCTGTATTCATAGATTCTAAGGCCAGAAAGGACCATTGTGACCACGTAGTCTGACCTCCTTTGTAACACAAGCCATGGAATGTCTCTCAAATAATTCCTAGAACAGAGCTTTTAGAAAAACTCCAATCTTGATTTAAAAATTGTCAGTGATGGAGAATCCACCATGAGCCTTGACACCAGGTTCCAGTGTTAATTATTCTCACTGTTAAAAACATATGCCTTATTTCCATTCTGAATTTATCTAGCTTTGATTTCTAGCCATTGGATTGAGTTATACCTTTCTCTGCTAGATTGAAGACCCCATTATTAAATATTTGTTCCCATATAGGTACTCATAGACTGTAATCATGTTACCATTAACCTTCTCTTTGTTAAGCTAAATAGATTGACCTCCTTGAGCCTCCTGTTATAAGGCAGGTTTTCTAATCCTTTAATCATTCTCATAGCTCTTCTCTGAACCCTCTCTGAATTATCACCATCCTTCTTGAGTTGTGGGCACCAGAACTGAACACAGTATTCCAGCAGCAGCCACATCAGTGCTAAATACTGAGGTAAACTAACCTCTCTACTCCTATTGGAGATTTCCCTGTTTATGCATCCGAGGACTGCATGAACTCTTTTAGCCCCAGAGTCATACTAGAAGGCCATTATCCACCAAATCTATTTCAGAGTTACTGCTTCCCAGGACAGAGTCTCCTACCCTGTAAATATAGCCTACATTATTTGTTCCCAGATGTATACATTTACATTTTGCCATATTAAAACACACATTGTTTGCTTGCACACAGTTTATCAAACGACCTTGATCAGTCTGAATCAATGACCTGCCTTCTTCGTTATTTACATCTCCCCCAAATTTTGGGTCATCTGCAAACTTTATCAGCTATTATTCTATGATGTTTTCAAGGTCATTGATGAAGATCTTAAATAATGCGGGACCGATCCCTGTGGGACCCCACTGGAAAAAGAAAAATACCCATTTACAGTTACATTTTGAGACCTATCAGTTAACTAGTTTTTAATCCATTTAATGAGTGCCATATTAAATTTGTATTATTCCAATTTTGACAAGCCATTCCTAGTAACCACGGATGCATCTGCACGTGGTATAGGAGCAGTTCTCATGCAGCAAGCAAGGGATCACAACTTCCATCCTGTCGTGTTTCTCAGCAAAAAACTGTCTGAGAGGGAAAGTCACTGGTCAGTCAGTGAAAAGGAATGCTATGCCATTGTGTATGCCCTGGAAAAGCTACGCCCATATGTTTGGGGACGGCGGTTCCAACTACAAACTGACCATGCTGCACTAAAGTGGCTTCATACTGCCAAGGGGAACAACAAGAAACTTCTTCGTTGGAGTTTAGCTCTCCAAGATTTTGATTTTCAAATTCAACACATCACAGGAGCTTCTAACAAAGTTGCTGATGCTCTCTCCCGTGAGAGTTTCCCAGAATTCAGTAGTTAAAAAGTTTTCTTAAAATGTAGAAGTCTGTTAGTTATATACTTAGTAGTATATGTAAAGGTGCATGTGTTGTAGTAATCTGTTTATTTTAAAGTTCTAGAAGGAAATCGCCGCCAGTGAGCTTCCCCACTGTCTGCAATTTGGGGGGCGTGTCATAAACAGATAGCTAAGGGTTAATGTCTCTTTCACCTGACGCACCTGACCAGAGGACCAATCAGGAAACCGGATTTTTTTCAACTCTGGGTGGAGGGAATTTTGTGTCTGAGGTCTTTGTTTTCTGTCTGCCTGCTTTCTCTGAGCTTTGGAGAAGTAGTTTCTGTTTTCTAATCTTCTGTTTCTAAGTGTAAGGACAAAGAGATCAGATAGTAAGTTATATGGTTTCTTTTCTTTGGTATTTGCATGAATATAAGTGCTGGAGTGCTTTGATTTGTATTCTTTTTGAATAAGGCTGTTTATTCATATTTCTTTTAAGCAATTGACCCTGTATTTTGTCACCTTAATACAGAGAGACCATTTGTATGTATTTTTTCTTTCTTTTTTTATATAAAGCTTTCTTTTAAGACCTGTTGGAGTTTTCTTTTCTGGGAAATTTCAGGGATATTGAGTCTGTACTCACCAGGGAATTGGTGGGAGGAAGAAATCAGGGGGAGATCTGTGTGTGTTGGATTTGCTAGCCTGATTTTGCATTCCCTCTGGGTGAAGAGGAAAGTGCTTTTGTTCCAGGACTGGGAACGGAGAGGGGGAGTCACTCTGTTTGGATTCACAGAGCTCGTATCTGTGTATCTCTCCAGGAGCACCTGGAGGGGGGAAGGGAAAAAGGATTATTTCCCTTTGTTGTGAGACTCAAGGGATTTGGGTCTTGGGGTCCCCAGGGAAGGTTTTTCAGGGGGACCAGAGTGCCCCAAAACACTCTAATTTTTTGGGTGGTGGCAGCAAGTACCAGGTCCAAGCTGGTAACTAAGCTTGGAGGTTTTCATGCTAACCCCCATATTTTGGACGCTAACGTCCAAATCTGGGACTAAAGTTATGACATGAGTGCCATATTAAATTTGTATTATTCCAATTTTTTAATAAAAATGTCATGTGATTCCAAGTCACACACCTTACAAAAGTCTAAGTATATTTTATCAACACTATTACCTTTATCAACCAAACTTACGATCTCATTAAAAAAAAAGATATCAAGTTAGTCTGACAGGATTTATTTTCCATAAACTCATGTTGACTTGCATTAATTACCCTCCTTCAGTACTTTATTAATAAAGTCCTGTATCAGCCACTCCATTATCTCACCTGAGATTGATGTCATGCTGACAGGCTTACAATTATCTGGGTCATCTCATGTACTCTTTTCAAAGACTGGCATATTAGCTGTATCTTCCCCAGTGCTCCAAGGCTTATTGAAAATCAACATTAACAGTCCAGCAAGCTCCTCAGCCAGCTCTTTTAAAACTCGTGGATGCAAATCATAGGGACCAGCTGATTTAAAAATGTCTAACTTTAGTAGTTTCTGTTTAACATCATCCAGAAATACTAATACTAGTGGAATGGATATAGTGTTGTTATCACCGTCTGATAAGATGGCATCATTTCTCCATTCCTACCCCCATACAGAACAGAAAATATGTATTGAACACTTCTGGCCTTTATACAATATTATTGATAATTCTACCACTTCCATCCAGTAACAGAGCAATACCTTTGTCAGGATTCTTTTTGTTCCCAATATATTTTTTAAAACTAATTCTTATTGTCCTTAGCTCTGCTGGCCACAAAGTTCTTGTTGTGTCCCTTGCCTTCCCTTATCAATTTTCTACAATTCCTAACTTATTATTTATATTCATTACTATCAACTTCCCATTTCTTCCATTTGTCATATATATATATATTTATAGCTGTCTTCACTTCCCTGCCAAATCCGGTCGTTTTTTAACTGGCACAATCTTCTTCCTCAGTTGCGGCTTTTGGAGCATCTAGTAAGGTGTTCTTAAATGATTCCCACTTACAGAATAAGAATAACTTTTATCAGAATTGTTTTACAGAATTTAGATTTGGGGCCAAATTTAAAATTGACATCATTCCTTAAATTTAATCAGTTTATTCCCCCATATGGAACCACAAAGTCTAGATACCAAATATGAAATTAATTTTAATTATAAAAGGATATTAAAGAAAGTGTAAAGAGCACAAACAAATAGTGGCAAGTTTGACTGTAGATTCTGTACGGTGGTCTGTAATCATTTATTTACTGGTAATTATAAAGAAATTCCACAAAACATCCTTGAAGTCCTACAAAAATCATGCAGACTAAGAATGCATTGCAATGCTAACAAAAACAAGAAAATGATACATGCTCATTGAGACATGCATTATCCTAGCACTTAGTACAATCTTACTTTATTTATTTTCTCTTTACTTCTACGGTGCAAATGGCTGCAAGTTTACACCATATACCTCCAGTTCTGAACACCATTATCTTCAAAAATAAAAATAAAAATAAAAACACCCATACCATACCACAATTTGTTGCCAACCTTAAGGTACTTGTTTTACCTGAGAGCATTGTAATTAGTATTTGTATGTACTGCACCTGTAATACCTTACAGCAAGAGTAGTGATACTGGTATACCACTTTAAATTGTCAGAATTACAATGTTGCATGATTGTGTAAAAGTACAGAAAATCCTCTATCCTCTCTGCCTGGAATTTAAACCCATCTTTCCTAGAAATGCACAGCCTCTGGGTAAAATTAAGTTAATCTGACACTTTCTATCACTGATGCAAAGCAAGTCAGAGAGAACTAAGCTCACTGTGCTGTCCTGATAGGATTTCACCAACAACTCTCAATTTGATTTGGTAATGTTTGTGCCCCTTTTTGCTCATTTTCCCATGAATATTTGGATAATTGGTTTCTGTTTATTTTTTGTGTGTAGAACTGCTGTTATTTCATATTAATACTAATCTTCACACCTATGAACAAGGTCATTTGTTATTTGGTATTCATCATTGTTTACTCTCCTGTTTTAAATAGTTTCAGTCATTCAATCAAGGAATAGAAACAACACCTATGTGACTTAGATGACCAACCACACAACAAATAATAGTGTTCACTTCACAAGTCAGCCATAGGCTGTAATTTGTTCTGGCTAATGGTGCCATAAATAATTATGAATGATAAAACAAATTCAGGAAAAGCCACATGGGGTAAGAGGTAGTTCACAAACAGAATATAAAACACTCAATTCATTGAAAAAAGTCATCATTGCAAGTTGTGCCCCAGCTCTAGTCACACAGAAGCACAAGGTAAAGGGTATCTCAGGTAACTGGGTCCCAAATAATTCAAAGATTTAAAAATGTTAGCTAACACCTAGAGTAACACCTGGATAAAAATAGGAAGCCAAAGCATACATTTTATTAGAGAGATGTTATGTACTAATAGCATCCTACCTCACTCAGGAGGTGGGCCACTACATTTTTCACCAGTGGAAGCCTCTAGATCAGGAGTAGGCAACCTATGACACGGGTGCCGAAGGCGACACCCGAGTTGATTTTCAGCGACACTCACACTGCCCAGGTCCTGGCCACCAGTCTGGGGGGCTCTGCATTTTAATTTAATTTTAAATGAAGCTTCTTAAACATTTTAAAAACCTTATTTACCTTACATACAACAATAGTTTAGTTATATATTATAGACTTATAGAGAGAGACCTTTTAAAAATGTTAAAATGAATTACCGGCACACGAAACCTTAAATTAGAGTGAATAAATGAAGACTCGGCACACCACTTCTGAAAGATTGCCAACCTTTGCTCTAGATAGCCTTCATTATTGTTATCTCTACATAGAGCACTTTACAGTACTCCAGCCTGGAGATGATAAAGTTCTGGCTTATAGAGGAATCATAAAGATAGCAGGATGACTATGAGCCACCAATGTGATACGGCTGTTAAAAAAGCAAATGCGATTTTAGGATGCATTAGGCGAGGCATTTCCAGCAGGGATAAGGAGGTGTTAGTACCGTTATATAAGGCACTGGTGAGACCCCATCTGGAATATTGTGCGCAGTTCTGGTGTCCCATGTTCAAGAAGGATGAATTCAAACTGGAACAGGTCCAGAGACGGGCTACTAGGATGATCCGAGGAATGGAAAACCTGCCTTATGAAAGGAGACTCAAAGAGCTTGGCTTGTTTAGCCTGGACAAAAGAAGGCTGCGGGGGGATATGCTTGCTCTGTATAAATATATCAGGGGGGTTAATGTTAGGGAGGGAGAGGAATTATTTAAGTTTAGTTCTAATGTAGGTATGAGGACGAATGGGTACAAACTGGATATTGGGAAATTTAGACTTGAAATTAGACGAAGGTTTCTAACCATTAGGGGAGTGAAGTTTTGGAACAGCCTTCTGAGGGAAGTAGTGGGGGCAAAAGACTTATCTGGCTTCAAGACTAAGCTTGATAAGTATATGGAGGGGATGTTATGATAGGATAGTTTAATTTGGGCAATTGATCTTGGATTATCACCAGATAAGTCTGCTCAATGGTCTGCGGGGAGATGTTGGATGGGATGGGAACTGAGTTACTGCAGAGAATTCCTTCTTGGGTGCTGGCTGGTGAGTCTTGTCCACATGCTCAGGGTTTAGCTGATCGCCATATTTGGGGTCGGGAAGGAATTTTCCTCCAGGGCGGATTGGCAGGGGCCCTGGAGATTTTTCGCCTTCCTCCGCAGTGTGGGGCATGGGTCACTTGCTGGTGGATTCTCTGCAGTTTGAGGTCTTCAAATCAGTTTTGAGGATTTCAATAACTCAGTCCTGGATTAGGGGTTATATAAAAGTGGATGGGTAGGGTTATGTGGCCTGCCTTGTGCAGGAGGTCAGACTAGATGATCATATTGGTCCTTTCTGACCTATGAGTCTATGAGTCTATGAGTTCACTTTCATTTCCATCCCTGTCACAGACAGACATTTGGAAATTAGACTTCTGAGTTTAGTGTAATGAAAATAGAGCCAAATATCATCAGATTATACACGGCACACGATAGCCCAAACATCTCTCTATTTTCTTTGGTGGGTTTATTTGCAAATTGAACAGGAGGAGGTGATAAAATAAAACCCCACACAACTAAAATATCTGCAGACTGCAGTACATATCTGTCATATCCTGGGGTGCAAACCAGACCAGTGAAGGGTTGTGTCATCACCTGCCCTGTCACCCTGGGTGCCTTAACTGCTCTGATGCTGAAACTCACAGAGAAATAATAAAGTTATTTTGCTCCTTAATGAGAAAAAAGCACATCACAGTTTATTAACTTAATGGGGTAAATACACTTTTCCCTTCCAGCACAGCACTGAGTTGGTTTATTGTAACAAGTAAAGCTAGTTTATTAAGCAAGTTCTATGTTAAGTGATACCAAGTGGAAGGAATAAAGTTAGAAAGAGTTTAAAACAAACAACATTTAAAATATTCTTCCCAATGGCTAAGATCTAATTTAAAAAGCTACAGTCTTTGTTCAAGGTAGTTATCTTACTAATCTTCTGTTCCCAGAGGTTTCAACAATCTCAGCTTGCAAGAGCTCTGCCCTTGTGTACTTACCATGATGGACAACAAGATGGCGTCTTCTCTTTCCTTATATCTTCCCAAACTTAGTGTTTTGCCTAAGGCTACGTCCAGACTACCCGCCGTATCGGCAGGTTAAAATCGATTGCTCGGGGATCGATATATCGCGTCTAATCTAGACGCGATATATCGATCCCCGAGCGCGCTTATATCGATTCCGGAACTCCATCAACCCCAAAGGTGTTCCGGAATTGACAGGGAGAGCCGTGAACATCGATCCCGCGTGGTGTGGATGGGTGAGTAATCCGATCTTAGATATTCGACTTCAGCTACGTTATTCACGTAGCTGAAGTTGCGTATCTAAGATCGATTTCCCCCCCGTAGTGTGGACCAGCCCTCAGATTCAGGACAAGTTCATACTGTTCTTCCTTTCCTGTGGACTTCCCATCTCCTTGCTGATTCATATGTATATGGAGCTTCCTTTGTTTTTAGTCACATCTTGCTTAATTTTGTTAAAGTCAGAAAGATAGCTTCCTTCCTTCCTGTCTGGGGGAAAGCCTGTTTCTCCCTGTGTTTGGTCACAAACTTTAAAGTATAATATCATTAAGTATCCATAATTCCTCATATAGTGTTAACGCATACATTTCACATTGATATTAAATCACCAGTGTGCCATTAGCTTTCATAAAAGACCTTACTCAATACACTTTTGTAATACAGTAACATTGTATACAATCAGTTGATTCCGTTACTTATCATTTGAGGTTCAGACCCCCTGTCTTTATAGCCCAGATAAAGTTTCTCTCTCCTACTGGGGTGCGGACACCATGCTGTCTTCTCCCCTGCTTGATAGCATTGTTTGCTTTATATGTAAATAGACCTTGATTGCCTCTGCCTGATGACCAGGCTGGACAGACAAGTACACACTCCTTTGTCTACTGCAAACTGCTTATGCATTGCTTGCCAAACATTTTAAGAACGTAACTCTAGAACATATCCATACCTCTTTGAGCACACCCTGTATATACATTATGCAAGTATATTAATGGTGAGTGAGTTATTAGATTTCAAATGATATATTACATGTCAACTTTTGGGTATAGATCATGATAACAGTGTGTTAGATGTGGTATGTCAGGCCTGATAAGAGTTGCTGACAGAGTAGAAGCACCAATGGGCCACTGTGTCACAATGCCACATGAAGACCAAATCAGATTGGTTGAGGAGGTGAGATTTCTAGAGAGAAAGTTCACAACGTGTAAATATTTTAATCAAACACTAGTGCCCACATAGCAGATATTGTAAAGGACTGTGGTACTATTTAATTATTTGCATGTGGCAGAAAACATCAGTGACTGCTCTTACCTATAATCACAGTGCTGACAATGTATCAAGATGCAGCATCATACTTCCATGTGAAGCAGGTATAGATCACAGGAAATATGCTACAGGCCATTTCATCTTCCTCCCCAGTTCAGTTATGAAACAACTGTCTTTTCTTCTCAGCATGTTCCTTTTATCTTGTCTTCACATGTTTCTGAGTGATTTTTTCCCTCCTTCAAGCTCTAGCAATGGTGTTGAATGCTAATGAGGCAATATTAAGTGTAACCCCAGGCAGCTCCTTAGGTAATTACTTTGGATATTAAACACACCTGACCCACAAACATTCAAGCACCAAGCCAGTCTGTTATCTGAAACAGGCATGGGTGTATTGGTGATGCCTGAATCACTAAATCTCTGTCTCTTAAAACAAAACAAAAACAATCTAATCTCTTTGCAGAGGGAGGAAAAAATCCCTTTGTTTCTAATAGAACAAAGATTCAAGAAAGATATTTTCCTTCAAAATGTGGCATTTTCCCAGGCTTACTTTCCAGAGGTCTACAGTAATTAAAAATAATAGCAACTTAAAAGGTATTTTGTTTTACTTTACTTGCAATGTTGAAAGGATCCATTTTCTTTCACTGATGGGAAACCATGTGTCTCCTCCCAGCAGGAAAAAATTGTTCAGTGATTATTATGGCATCATGCTGCCTTTCATGGAATGTTATAAGTCTAAGAGCTTGAGAAGAAAGAGGCAATAACACACACAATATAACACAGCAGTTTAATCTTTTTAGTAGAAAGAGTGAGAGAAGTAAATGAACATATTTTATTTGGTCTCTGAACTTTAAAAACTCTTCCCTCTCCTCTAAAACACTTAGAAAATTCAGGAATGTATTACTGATGGAAATATATATGAATTGTAGCTTTATTTTGGATGTCTTCAATAATTTAATTAGAACAGGCTAGATGGCTCAGAACCAAATCCTTGGATCCAAATCGCCCTGGAGAAGCTCAAATCCACAGCCAAAATTTGCAGCGCAGGTCCATCTCCATAACTGATGGAAAAATCTGAGCGAGACAGAGAGAAGTATTTGGTAGTATGTTGTACAAGCAGGGCTGGCCTTAGGGGTGAGTGGGCTGGACCATAACCCGGGGCTCTGTGCTAAGGGATGCTCTTCCTCCCCCTGCTGCTCTCTGCATCTACCTTTGCTCCTGCTCCCTCCTCCCTGCCTTGGAGCTGCCCCAGTCAAGCTGCCCCTGGTCAAGCTGCTCCAAGGAGCCTTCTGTCTGCTGTGCAGACAGGGGCGCTCCAGGCACCAGCACACCAAGTGTGTGTCTGGGGCGGCAAGCCGTGGGGGGCGCTCTGCCAGTCACCGTGAGGGCAGCAGGCAGGTTGCCTTCGGCGGCATGCCTGTGGAGGGTCCGCTGGTCCCACGGCTTTGGCGGACCTCCCGCAGGTAAGCCGCCGAAGGCAGCCTGCCCACCGTGCTTGGGGCGGCAAAATACCTAGAGTGTGCAGAGCATGGTGGGGTTGAGGTCAGAGTGTCCCCATCCCCGCACCCATGTACCCAGTCTCTGCTGAGCTGAGGGGAGGGACACTCCCCCAGACGCACTCTGTCTCTTTCACGTTTCCCCAACACATACTGTTTCTCTCTCACGCACATACTGGTGCTCTCTCTCTCTCCCACCCACCCACACACACACCCCCAACACACACTCTGTCTCTCTCTCACACATACATACTCTCACATACTCACCCAACACATACTCTGTCTCTCTCACACTCCCCCAGCACACACACTCACTCTCACACACATGCTGTCTCTCTCTCTTTCACACACACACACATACACACATTCCCCATCTCTTATCACTTCCCCAACATACACACTCTCCCCCGACACAAACTTGCATTGTTATTCTTGTTGTTACTTCTTGGTATATCCTGTCAAAATGTGCACAGCACATATATTCTCTGTAATTTTATTCTTTCAAAGTTTGTTAAGGACTGCAGTGCCATTATTTTAGTATTTTGACTGGTCTGTGCATTTACTAATTTTATTTCTCTTTTATGTTTAAATTTAATTCTTTGAGTAGTGAGTTCTAAAATGCCTCACCTATCCTGGTTAGAGTAATTATCATTATTACTTTGATTACCATATTGTGCTCTGCATTCATTATTTAAAATGGTACAATCAAATACTAGTATTCTTCTAGAATGTAAATTTAGCTTGTACTCACCTTAGCAGTGCCAGTTTAAAAAAATTTAGCTAAACACATAACTTTAGACACTGTGCAGATAAAGGTCGCTCATTTTTAAATTGTACATTTAGTTATATGTAAAATAACTTAAAATTCATACAAAAATAAATGCAGTTCCAAGTATGATACTAATAGCAATGATGGAGTCAGATGTTAGTGAGTCACATACCTGATTGTGATTGGCAAACATAAATGCCAAAATAATTAGAAAAATAAATTCCTGTTCTTAATACAAGAGGAGAAAAAAAACTTAATCGTGTATGTTAAAAGTAAGTAAATACGTTTCTAGTGGAGTGAAAAACAATTGACTAAAATAGAGTCAATAATGACAGTCACTGAGTGTGTCTGTTAGAGAAAGTAAACGGATTTTAAGCAAATTTGATTTATTTTGATTTATCTCTACTAAAGGTAGTATATGAAGTATCAGACTTGTCTTTCTGATATCTGTTAAAGCTCCAGCACTTATACTTCAAGTCTTGGGATTGGGAATATCTTGTTGTATTATCTCTAGATTGTTTGAAATTTACATAAACACTTAAAATATGGCTTTAATTGGAGTTGTATATATTTTTTCTTTCTTTATATAGGAATTAGATACTCCTGTCAGCTAATTCCTAAGTTATTATTTGCAAAAAAACAGGAGTTTTCAGGTGCCTAAATAGCCCCTGGAATCATGGTTAAAACTGCTCCCCCCAAAAATCTGAAATGGTGCCCTTGGTGAGCCAGGAGTGACAAGAGGGCTGTGGGAGGGCCATGGGCTTTGGCAAGATGCAGTCCTAGTGTGACAGCGCAAAGCCTGCCTTGAGCCACAAGCTAAGCATCACTTCCCACAGCTCCCATTGGCTGGAAATGGTGAACGGCGGCCACTGGGAGTTGCAAGCAGCTGTGCCTGCAGATGGTCAATGTAAACAAACTGTCTCACGGCCCGCCAATGGATTACCCTGACAGGCTGCGTGTGGCCCATGCCCCGCAGGCTGCCCACCACTGACTTAGATTGGTACAGGCATCATATTTTTGTTATTTATTTGTACAGTGCCCAGCACAATGATGTCTGTGACTAGGGCTTGTGTGCTCTTGGGCAATACAAATAAAGAACAATAATAATCACATCCAATAACATATGCAAGATATAATTGAGAAATAGCAATTTCTATTGCAAGGGAACAAAAAAGGAGAAAATAAAAAACCCAAAAATGCTATAAAGATGAATATCAAATGTATAAAGAAAGAGGGGAAAAAAGAAGAACATGAGAGGAGAAAGAGAAAAAGAAGCTAGAGAAGCTTATTCATCTCTAGACCAATGTTGGAGTCCTATACTTGTGAGTTTCCTAAAGCCATTGCCAAGAGAACAGCTAGCCAATATACCCAGAACAGACTACTGCAAGTGTTTTCCAAGTAGCTTGTTCTTGTGTGCAGAGTGGTTAATTGCCATCGTCAATTCCCGAACATATCATTTTCTTTACAGAAGACAAACAAAGCCTCAAACCCAGAGGAAATTTTGGGTGTTATCACATTACAGACATCAATTTGCTACTTTGACATTCCCATCACTCATTTCTACACTATTACTCTTTGGGAGTTCTTTTTATTAAAGTTAAAAAAAACCAGCTTAGACTCATTATGTTAATTTATGGCATTATACACATTACATGATGATATATGTAAGTTTCTACATGTATTCCACTGAACACTGCTTATGATGCGGCATAAAGGCTTGCACATGTTTCTAGCGGTTTTACATTTGTGATGAAAACTTTTTTTTTCCAGACAGTAATCAAGTACCATCTTCTCAAAAACAACAACATAGTAACTGGCTAACAAAACATGTTCCTACAGCAAATTACACTAACCCAGGAAAGAGCCATTATTGGCCAAAGGCTAATTTTACAGATCTGCTAACCCCCAGATGCACTATAGTCTTTATTTTTATATATTCATTTTCATTACTATTGAAGTCTCTAGGCACCTAACAAGATTTACAAATACACAGATTGTCCTATTAATAGACTCCTTTTAATAGAAATAAAGGCAGTCTACCCAGCCATACTGTAAGACACAACCTAAATCCTCCTTCATTCCCCAGCCCCTTCTCTTGAAAACCCACAACCACTGCCTGGAAGAAAAGAAGGGCGTTGCAGCCTGTCTGAAAGTTTAATATATCAGGGCTCTAGCAGAATAAGAAGAAGAGCTGAGGAACCACCCAGGGAATATCCTGCCAAGCAGCTTCCTCTTGTTTATATCCACAGGGCTCTAGCTTGCAGATTTCAGCAGATCACAAATGAGGTGATACCACACCAAGTGTGAGGTAGTGCCTCAAATCACCAGAAACCAAACAATTTAGGACTTTATAGATTAAAGCCAGCACAATTCAGCTCCACCCAGAAATGGACTGGCAGCCAGTGAAAAGCATAGTAGTAATATATGCTTCCCGTATGACAATCCACTCAGTAGGCAGGCAGCTGCATTCTGCAGTAGCTTGAGTTTCTGAGTAGTACTGATGAGCAGTCCCATCTAGAGTGTATTATAATTATTAAGTCTTGAGGTGACAGACATAGATCATGGTGTGCAAGGCCTGAACTGGAGGTCACATCCTTCTCACTAGGCAGAGATGCAAAAATATAGCACCTTTTAGGATACATTGTCACTCCAAGATTGTGAAGCTGATTCACAAACTGTAGCCACCTCTGTGATCCTGTCTAACTTAAAACTGAGCTAGCTTACCCTTGTCCACATTCAGATTTCATGGAAACATTGGGTTATTCGTTCCATTGCAACAGGCAGATTCACTGTTATGGATACATAGAGCTGGTTATCATCAACATGCTGAATACACCGCCATCTGTGTTTCCTCACAACTTTACAGATGACCTCATATATGTCTTTAACATGAAGGGGGACAAAGTGTACCCCTGCAGAATATCGCTCATTACAGAGCCCTCAAGGCTCAACAAGCAATTCCTGGAAATCACCCTTTGGGACCTCCAAGATAGGAAGGAACAGAAACTCTCAAAAACAACTCCATTCACTTCACTAGGATTGTCCCAACAAAAAACCTTGGGTGATGGTTTGAGAGACAGCTGGCTGGCTATTAGCAGTATTACTTATTATTTGTATTACAGCAATGCCCAGGAGTTCCAAACAGGATCAGGACCCCATTGGGCTGTACATTGCATAAACATACAATACAAAACAGTCTCTGCTCAACAGCTCTAATAAAATCAACATGAACTCAGACTTTGAGCTCCTCAGAGCAGGGGCACTCCTTTCCTGAACGTATGAAGAAAATCTAACAAATTGTGCAAGCTATAGTACACACATTAAAAATGAACACATTCATTTTATTCTAATGTTGTCCTGAATATTGGTTCCACAGTATGGCCAGCTCTATGAGAAGACCCAGAAGTCACCTGGGAGAGTCCATTTGTCATCATGGAAGTCATGAAATCCTGCACTGATCCAGAGGAATCAGATGTGTGGACCCTGAAATTATCAAGCACTATTTGCCTGTCTGTTTCCACCACCACCAATACCACCACAGTGAATAAACTGATCACCTCAGCAAAGTATTCCTGACAATCAGTGCAAGCCCCTTCACACCCCATCTCGGACTCAAGCACCAGCTGGACACACTAACTTAGATGTATCTTCAGGATAGCAGAACACCTACACTTGAAATCAAATGCAAAAAGGACAGCCAGCACTGCACAGTCTGACCCCCCTCTCACCTCATACGCTTGCAGAATAATAGAACTTTGATTCCAATTTTTACAAACATGATGGGTTTTCTGTGAAGCAGCAATTTGAAAATAAAACTAAATCATCACTGAAATGATGATATCAGAGGGGAAAAAAATCAAATAAACAAGGAACACGTTTTTAAATCTGTATCCAGCACAATCTAAATGAAATAAGGGCCAAATGCCAAAGTATTATACAACTAGCCACGTAACTATCAACGCCAAATTATAACACTACCAAACTCTGGCTCCAAAATCCAGCATAGTATATTAAACCAATGCCCTTTAAAATTTGGAACTCATTTACGATACATGCGTATGGTTGCCCTAGCTCCTAAACACAGTATTCTGGCTATGTGCCATAATTACACCAAAAAATGAGGATAAACATGTAGAGATGTAGCTCTGCAAAAACCAGCTGAGACTTAGTACTTGTGAGGTTCTGAATGAATCTCTTCTGTTCTTCTGCAGTGTCAGCAACAATGTGTAAACATCCTAAAAGGTGAGTGGGAGGGCAGGCAAGGAGGATAGAAGCAAGGGGATGAAGATAATTGTCAAAGAATTAGTAAGGAGAATGTCAAAATTTGATATGTAGGAGAGGTCCGTGGCAAGTGAAGTATTTTAACCTTTTCACTTCTAGCTCAGGCTAAAACCCAGTAATGCAAAATAGGAGAAGGAATAAAGTAAATCAAAACACTCAAAAATAAAAAAAAAAGGTTTGGGAGAAAGGTCAGATTTTTACTTATTTTACACAAATCCCATTTGCCTAATGCTACAAGGAATTCTAATATAAATCAACACTGTATATGGAAAATCTGTTAATTTATTGTATTGTATTGAATTCAGCAATTTTGCACCCTTTCATTACCATAGCACTAGTTAGTTTTCTTCAGCATTAGCACCCATTCACCCATTATGGCACCCATTCATGTAAACAAATGATGTGAACCAACTGTCTGCACTAGTGACAATGGCAACATGGCTCTGATCCAAAGCCTATTGAAGTCAATGGGTGTCTTTTCACTGATTACAGTGAGGTTTGGATTATGTCCTATATGAGCAGTGACTTCTGCATAATGGATGGACATATTTTTTAAAAGATTCAACAAGATTGAGAGGAAAGGCAAATTATATTCCCATTTACTGGCTAATTGGTCTTCTGTTATTCAGTCAGACATGCACCAACATGGAGGGTATCTCAAGTCACACTGACAAGCTAGATGACAACCAATCATCATTCAGGATTTTCCTGCTTTCTAGGGCTCCCTCCTCTACTTCTCCAGTATGACTCCTTCTGATATCAAGATATCATTAACCTAATTTACCCCCCTAAATGAGATGTTGAGTCTCTTATCAAAGCCCGGGCTTGGAAAGCCCAGTATGGTGAAAGTCTCTGTTGTTACCACCTTCAAGAAATATGACAAAAGGGGGAAGGATCCAAAGTCCCTCACAACTACTGAACTCCTTAAGACACTTAATGCAGAAACCTTAATCCTGACAGTGCAAAGGTCAATATCCAGGCCTTTGACAAAATCTTTTGCACGTAATCTAAGATAGCTGGGAATCTAGCCTGTCTAGCTAAAAAAACAAAACAAAACAAAAAACCAACCACAATAACCCCTCATTTTTCCTCTAGAGTCTATACCATCTGGAAAAAAATCACCCAAACCCAATAGAGGAAAAAGGTAATTCAGTCATGTATGCAACATAGGCGAACCCACCCTGTTGGAGATACCATTTAATAGTTTAAACTTAGAAAATACAACTATGTTAAATGCAACACATGTAGTGTATCAGCTTACATACTACTACAACACAAAATCAGTTGTAATAAGCATTTATATATGTATTATGGGCCAAGCAATCACCATTAAAAAACCCAGTATTTACCAACTAGACTAAGAAAAAGAAAGACAAGTAGAGAAAATTTTTGGTACCTTCTACTATATGAAAAATTAAAGCGCCTTAAACAAGGTCTTCATCTCTTTCATGAAATTGCCTTAGTATCAGTATCTTTAATGTAAGAAAGACGGATTTCCACAACACTAATGACCGATCTAGGATCTCTATTCTGTTGCCAAAAATTTCACAGCTAATACACAAAACGTAGATTGATTTCTATGTTTTATAAAGTCAGCCTTAATGTAGCGTTTTGGTTTGGTTTGGTTTGGTTTTAAAAGGAAATGATGAAAAATGGTGCTGTTATCTGTATGGCCCTTGTCACTCTGAAGACACATAACCACCACAGATTGCTACTAGAATTGGATCTAGGCATTTGCATTTAGTTCTCATTATATTACATGTAAAGAGATAACATTACATAAAGAATTTGAGTGACATTCTAAACTAACCCTGACATTTTAAGTTTGTTCTTGTCACCAAGCATAAAGCATCATGACTGCCTTGCTAGATTATTTGAATTTTATAGCGTATTTCTAAATATAAATACATTCATACAACAGAGGGAAGGGAGAAGAGTGTGGAGTGGGGAAGGTAAGAGAAGTATGTCTTGCAGTATGACCTTTCTCTTTTCAGAGTTCACTGAATCACCAAACACTGGATATGCTGAACCTTTCCTCTTTAGGATGCAAACACTTTTGAGAACGTGAAGGGAAAACATTAGAAAAGCTCTGCTCAGTCCTGTCACGTTGTCTTAGTGTGACATGAAATTCTGTGACATGTGACATTAAAAAAGGTCACATTGACAAGCTGACTACTGCAATGCCAGCATATTTTTCACTATCCCTAGCAAATAAATGGCAAATGACTTCATGTCTGTAACAAACAAGAACAAAATAATTTCTTCCTGTGCATTTTAATAAATATGACAATAAGCTTTGTTCACTCCTTATCCTGTTCTCACCCCTTTCCCTCAAGTGTTTTTCTGCAGCAGTTTTTTGGTTTGTTGGTTGTGTTTTTTACGTTCAAATACTAGAAAAGATTCCTATATACAGCATGGCCAGAAAAGGAAGCAAATTAGCCTCTTTTGTTCAATATCTCAGATAAGGGTTAGAGCAGTAAGAGCGTAGAAGCTATAAAAGCAATGTGTAGTAGCCCCAAACCTTCCTTTTGCAGAGTGATCAGCATTTCTGTAGATCATCTAGGAGCCTCCAGCCTCTTTCTGCTAACAAAGCCTTTGACTGGCATCACAACAATCAACTGCCATGATAATGAAGTTTCAAGATTTAAGAGGAATGACATCCTTAGAGAGGGATGGGGCAGTTACCCTGTAAGGTTTGCAACTCCTAATCAGGAAAAACAGCAACAGCAGCAGCTTTGCTGGAGAGCTAATCACACAGAATTTATCTGGTCTTCCTAGCTTGTATGTATTTAGTTAGTTTCCAGTTGCTTAGTGATGTGACTCTTCTAAAAAAATCTGCTTCATGTTTAGATTCTGATTGGCTTGTGATTATTATAGTGGCACTTGGCAGGGTCACTACCCTAAGTGTCTGTTAGCTTTTTTCATGTAAACCATTCCTCTGATGGGCTTGTCTGTTTTATTGTACTTCCTGCAATGGCTAGGTGCTCTTGGGTGTTGCGGGTCTTCAAAATTTGTCTTTAAGTTGCCCAAGCTTCTATTTTAAAGAGAAGGGCAAAAATAAGGGTTTGTTTTCCCAGGTATTATTTGTATTATCACAGCACCTATGAGCTTCATTCATGGACCAGGATCCCATTGTATTAGAAGCTATATAAGCACAGGAAAAAAAGTCAGTCCCTGTTTCAAAGAGCTTACAATCTATGTGAGAGATTTACAAGGTTTATTTACTGGGCTGGTGGTCAATGGGGGAGTATAAATAATAATTTATCATTGGTTTATTTATGAGCTTGGGGTGGGATTTTCAAAGAAGCCTAAGGGAGTTAAGTGACCCAATCCCTGGTTCCTGATTCCTGTAGACTCCTTTAAAAAGAAATAAGAAAGACATGACAAACAGTGCCCATGGGCACATCTCTAAGTAGGGAATGAAGCAGAGGTGCACACCACTAAGGAAGAATCTGGAACTGGGCAGGGCCATGGAGCTATTTCCATCTCTCCCCCTTTTGGGTCATGTGTGTCCTGAATTCAAGTACTGTAATGGTCCCTGCGTTTATCTGAAAGTGTGGGCTCTTTGCCCTTCTCTGCCTGCCACACCCACACAAGGGCCAGGCACAATCCAGCCCCAAAGGAAAGCGCTCAGCTTTGTAAAATGACAGTGTGACTGTGTATTTTAAAAATAAAAACCTTATGGAAAGAGTTAAGCTTGCAAGTGTTCAAACAGGAGAATATCAGTGTGGTTGCATGGATGTCACTGAGTCTGGAATTTGCCCTACTCTGCAAGATGTGCGGAGAGCAGGCTTTCATATCTGCCCACCCTTTTAAACCTCATATTGTAAGGGAAGGGATGCTCTTTGGATGTGATACCTTAAATCAAGCCCTTACAAAGGATCCTGTAAACATCATTGAATTCAATCTCAAACTTCATGGCCTGATATGATTATCATGGTACAAGATGACACCAGAAAAACAACATTTGACCCTATACCTCAGTTTCATCGTGAAATCTGATCCTATATCGTGATGTTAAGGCACTTGCTTCAGAGTCTAAGGATATGTCTATACTACGGTATTATTCAGATTTTACATAAACCAGTTTTGTAAAACAGATTGTATAAAGTCGAGTGCATGCAGCCACACTAAGCACATTAATTCGGCGGTGTGCGTCCGTGTACCAAGGCTAGCGTCGATTTCTGGAGCGTTGCACTGTGGGTAGTTATCTTGTAGCTATCCCATAGTTCCCGTAATCTCCCCCGGCCATTGGAATTCTAGGTTGAGAGCCCAATGCAAAAACAGTCTCATGGGTGATTCTGGGTAAATGTCGTCACTCAATCCTTCCTCTGTGAAAGCAACGGCAGCCAATCATTACGCGCCCTTTTTCCCTGGATTGCCCTGGCAGACGCCATAGCATGGCAACCATGGAGCTCATTTTGCCTTGTCACTGTCACCATATGTGTACTGGATGCTGCTGACAGACGCAGTACTGCAGTGCTACATAGCAGCATTCATATGCCTTTGCAAGGTAGCAGAGATGGTTACCATCCCTATTGCACCGTCTGCCATGTCATTGTAAATTGGTGATGAGATGATGGTTATCAGTCATTCTGTACCGTCTGCTGCTGTCATGGTTGCTCCTGGCTGGCCTCGCTGAGGTCGGTCGGGGGCACGTGGACAAAAATGGGAATGACTCCCCCGGTCATTCCCTTCTTTATGTTTTGTCTAAAAATAGAGTCAGTCCTGCCTAGAATATGGGGCAAGTGTACTAGAGAACCAGAGAGCACAGCCGCTCCGTGTCAGAGCCCCAGAGATCTCGCAGAAATGATGAGCTACATGCCATTCTAGGGGGTGCCCCTGCAACAACCCCTCCCATTGCTTCCCTCCTCCCCCAACCCTCCTGGGCTACCGTGGCAGTGTCCCCCCATTTGTGTGATGAAGTAATAAAGAATGCAGAAATAAGAAACACTGACTTTTTAGTGAGATAAAATGAGGGGGAGGAAGCCTCCAGCTGCTATGATAGTCCAGGCAGGACATTAAAGGATGATGCGGGAGAGGAGCCCAGCCTCCCGCTGCTATGATAGACCAGGCAATACAGAATCTTTTCTTTAGACATGAAAGGGGGGGGCTGATAGAGCTCAGCCTCCAGTAGCTATGATGAAGACGGTTACCAGCTGTTCTGTACCATCTGCCGGGGATGACCGGGAGTCACTCCCATTTTACCCAGGCGCCCCCGGCCAAACTCACCGAGGCCAGCCAGGAGCACTCACGGGCTGATGATGACAATGGATAGCAATCATATTGTACCGTCTGCCACCGGGAAGGGGATGCTGGTGTTCAGCGCTGCAGCACCGCGTCTACCAGCAGCATGCAGTAAACATAGGGTGACACTGAAAAAAGGTGAGAAATGTTTTTTTTCCCTTTTCTTTCGGGGGAGGGGAAAGGGTGTAAATTGACGACATACACCCTGAAACACCCGGGAAAATGTTTTTGACTCTACAGGCATTGGGAGCTCAGCCAAGAATGCAAATACTTTTCAGAGACTGCAGGGACTGCGGGATAGCTGGAGTCCTCAGTACGCCCTCTCTCCCTCCCTCCTTCCCTCCATTTGATTCTTTGGCTTTCCATTTGCTTGTCACACAGCACTGTGGTGTGGCCTCTGTCTATCATAGCCTGGAGATTTTTTCAAATGCTTTGGCTTTTCGTCTTCTGCAATGGAGCTCTGATAGAACAGATTTGTCTCCCCATACAGTGATCAGATCCAGTATCTCCCGTATGGTCCATGCTGGAGCTCTTTTTGGATTTGGGACTGCATTGCCACCTGTACTGATCACAGCTTCACGCTGGGGAAACAGGAAATGAAATTCAAAAGTTCGCGGGGCTTTTCCTCTCTACCTGGCCAGTGCATCCGAGTTCAGATGGCTTTCCAGAGCGGTCACAGTGGTGCACTGTGGGATACCACCAGGAGGCCAATACCGTCGATTTGCGGCCACACTAACCCTAATCCGGCATGGCAATATCGATTTCAGAGCGACTCCTCTAGTTGGAGAGCAGTACAGAAATCGGTTTAAAGATCCCTTTATATCGATATAAAGGGCCTCGTTGTGTGGATGGGTGCAGGGTTAAATTGGTTTAACACTGCTAAATTCAGTTTAAACGCGTAGTGTAGACCAGGCCTAAAATTCCTTTTTAAAAAGCGACTTAGACACTCAGGAGCTTAAGTCTCATGGAAAGCAGCTCATGTGCTTTTGAAAACGTTATACTTTATGAACGCTGGCTTTGAGGCACTAATAGGGCTTAGTTGATTTCAGTCAAATTGTTGCTATGTCATGACTTTGTAATCAAGTCTGTTTGGCTCTTGGTTCTAGGTGATCAGATGCAGTGGTCAAGAACATGTACCAAGGCTTGAAGTTGGATGTAGAGTCCAGACTGGAGCAAGGGCAGGGCTGACACAGGGTCCAGGGACAGGCCATGAGTCAGAACCAGGGTCCCAGTTCACAGACAAGCCAAATCAGGTTTAGAGTCTGGAAGCAGGCTGAAACCAGGTTGGAGGCAGTCCAAGGGTTTGAGGGTCAGGGCTGGAGGAGGTCAGGAACAGGGGCAGAATAGGGCACAGACAAGGCTGACGCAGGCTGGAAGAAGGTTGAGGCAGGGACAGGGACAGGATCGAGGGCAGGCTGGAAGCCTAGGGCATCTAAAACCATGAGGCTACGGGAGGGTTCTTGGCCGAGCAGTACTGTTGCACAGACTAACTTGTGGCGCTGACAGTGAAATACTTGTGCCTGGGGGTCATCTGACTTAGACCCTGCCCAGGGATAGCCTGCTGCAGCACACCTGAGGGTGAGTAACTGCAGGCTCTGTTGGAGGTGGACACTATTGAGTATCTGGGGGAGGGGTGGGCACGAGCCCACCCACATCTGAAGGCCCTTTCCCCCACCTAAGAAGAGTAGCTACTGAACCCAAGGCTCAAGTAAGTTCAGGGGACAACAAATGAAACAAACAGAGATGGGAGTGAGGGTCACAGGGTCAAAAGCAGGGAGCCAGGAGGGGACACCAAGCAGAGAACCTGGGACAGTGCCCACTACTCCTAGAAGGCATCTGGTGTTATTCATTGTAAAATTAGGCTCTCTAGAATATTGAGACACATAGAAAGCAGCAATACTGGGCAATTTTCATGTAACTTTGCTCCACATATGCTGTTATACATGCACAGTACATTACACGCTGTACATTTGAGAGTGAGGCAGAGAGATTTTCTGTTAGAAGTTTTAAGTAAACTATTTAAGTAAAATATTTGGATTCCTGTTCCTGAAGTGAGTACATTCCTATTTAGTGAGTAGTATTACAACTGTTTTCTACATTACAGCATTTATAAGTAATTCTAGGAGTTCTGTGGAAAAATAAACCTTAAATATTTAGAATTGCTTCACAATAAAGGTTTAAAGGCATTTTAGCAACTTTAGAAAAACATCGTTTGTATTTATAAATATTCCCTGTTAGAGAGCTAATCCAAAGTCATTTAAATCAATCGGAGTCTTTCCACTGACTTTAGTGGGCTTTAGATCAGGCCCTAGAGGAGGTAGACAAAATACCATCTTTATATTCATCCAAAAAATTAAACCACCAGGCTTTCAGGGATTCCTTCTTCAGATATAGAAGTTTTAAATATTTGTGCAAGTGTGAGTATGTTGATGCATACTTGGTTATATTTGTTAATGAGTTTTTAAATTGTTTTCTCCCTCCCAACAGAAGAGACTATAACCCCAAAGACCTGAAGCAGCAAATACTTTCAAAAATAGAAAATACATTTGCAGAAATCATGATAGGCTTGAAAATGGCTTGCGAAACAGAAGAGTGGTCTACATGTGTAGGATAATTTATTCACAACAAATCACTTGACAAGCTCTATGGAGGAGTGAATGCTGGATCTAAAGTAACAGTGAAATGAGAAACAGCATTTAACCAAATTCAGCTCAGGCATAAATGGGCCCTACTCCCATTGAGCCAGGTCTGATTTGTTCATTACATTTAGATTTCAGTAGAAAAAGTGTAATGCACATAACTGAACCAAAGAACCACCAGTTCCAGTGTCATCCAGTTTTCTTTTTATTGAATTTTTCTTTCTAAAAAATATGAATGGCTTGAACACACTATTAAGAGTACTACTTAAACCAAAAATATATTCAAGAAATTCTGAGATAAGGCTGCCACACTGTCCTAAAGATACTCTGCCACACCTTCACATTGCAGAGACCTCCAAACAATTAAGTATGTATCATGTGGGCCATAATGTCTAGTTATAGAATGATCTCTTCAAAACACTGCACGCTGAATACTACACACTGTCAAACCTGGACACTGAGGTCCAGATCCGACTCCAATTGAAGCCAAGGGTAAGATTTCCATTGATTTCAATGGGAGTGAAATTGGGCCTCAAATGAAGCATGAATCCTAGAGAAATAATAATATATGATAATAGGCCTGCGTTGCAAGGTCCTGTCCCAGAGTGTGACCCTTTGTGGCACAGCATAGCACTGCAAGCATCCTGCATCAGTTTCCCTCTGTCTTCAGCACATTGCAGTTGCTAAGCAATGAGGTTTCTGCCCCTGTAGTCACAAGCTACCCTGATGCTCCTTCCCAGGGTCTCTTCCGTTACTGGCTGCTCTCCTCCTCCTGTTTTAAAGCATGACTTCTGCAACCCTTCTTCCTGGAGTTCCTCTGTTTAGCTCTCTGACAGGTTCAGTCACAGAAACTCCCTCAAGACTGTCACTAGCTGTGCTGGGATACTACTGAGAGCAAACACCTCTGCCAGAGAAGGCTTCCCTCCACTCCCATCTTGCTGAATTAGACACTCCAGTCAGCTACAGCACAGACCAAGAGGTTGGGCCATGCCCCCCTGCAGTGCACAGAAACTAAGATTCATTTAGCCCAGGGGCTTCTCAGTTAACAGGGACTTTCCCAGCATCCAGTATTCAGTCTTTCTGGGAGCCTAAACCCCAAATGAATTTGTTTTATTCTATAAGAAGCTTACACAGGGTAAACTCATAAATTGTCTGCCCTCTATAACACTGATAGAGAGATATGCACAGATGTTTGCTCCCCCAGGTATTAATTACTTACTTTGAGTTAATTAATAAGCAAAAGTGATTTTATTAAGTATAAAAAGTAGGATTTAAGTGGTTACAAGTAATTACAGACAGAACAAAGTAAATTACCAAGAAAAATAAAACAAAACATGCAAGTCTAAGCCTAATGCAGTAGGAAACTGAATACAGGTAAATCTCACCCTCAGAGATGTTTCAGTAAGCTTCTTTCACAGACTAGACGCCTTCCTAGTCTGGGCCCAATCCTTTTCAGCCCAACTTCGTGGTTTATGGCGTGGGTCCAGCAATCACTCGCACCCTTGTAATTACCGTTCTTTGTCCTAGTTTCTTTGAGGCATCTCTTTGGGGTGGAGAGGCTCTCTCTTAAGCCAGCTGAAGACAAAATGGAGGGGCTTCCACAGCCTTTTATAGTCTCTCTCTTGTGGGTAGAAACTCCTTTGTTCTTCTGTGTAAAATCACAGAAACAAGATGGAGTTTGTAGCCACCTGGGCAAGTCATACGTCCATAACTGAGTCAGCTTTTTGCAGGCTGATGCCATTGTTTACATGCTATTTTGAACATTCCCAGGAAAGCTCAGCTGTGGATTGGCATCTTCCAAAGTCCATTGTCAGTTCAGTGTTTCTTGATTGGGCACTTACTCAGAATAGTACTTTCTGAAGAAGCTGACTAAACACTTCATTGATGCTACTTAGAATCAAATACACTGAGATACAAGTACATAGCCAATATTCATAACTTCAAATAAATAAATGATACACATATACAGACAGCATAATTATAACCAGCAAATTACAACCTTTCTATAGACACCTTACTTGACCTCCTTTGTACAAATTTTGGTGCAACTATAGGACCTTGGTTGCAACAATGATCTATATGGTCACAGTTCATGTCAATAACATCACAAGCTCCACCTCAGAATTCCTCCCTGCTCCATTCCTCTTCTGGAGTCACTCCTAGTCTGTTCCTTGCCTTCAATCCTGGGCTCAAACATCTTCTCCTTTGGGATGGGGGACCACTACCATCCTTCCTGGCATTTTGTTTCACTTCTAGGAAGCTTCCCCAGCTGACAAGGTTCTGCTCTATCCCCAGGACACCCCTCCCTGCAGATCTCTCCTAATTTTTATCTTCCCCCAGCCTCTGAAATCTTCTCAACTTGTCTCTTCCCCTCTTACAGAACCATAGGCTGCCTTTTTATCTCCCTGTACACCTCACTCCTAGTCACCTGACCCTTTGTCATGTGACTTTGTTTTCTTCACCTGGAGGGCAAGGTAAGTATGACACAGCTGTATTTTAGCTCCAACCCTCTTGAAGGATAGGTTCATCCTGTAACAGCCCATTTACACTATGATCCTTTACACTACCACACTGGTTTTCTATGTATTTAAAATCTGTACAGTAATGCATACACAAAAAGGTTCAGAGTTAAGGTTATAGTCAACTTTAGCGCTGGCGTTTCTTGACTTAAGAGTGTTTCATTTTTGCAACTGTAACCCTCATTTAACATTGTTTTTCAAGTGAATTTAGATGTTTGAACTGAGTACATGTTCTCATTGTAAAGTATACCACCAAATAAACACTTCATCTTTAAACTTTTGTTTTCAATGTTCCAGCAATACTGTATTCCTTCTATTATTGCTCATGTGCAATTAAAGAAATGTATTTAATTCCTTAATATTCATCAGAGTGTCAGCTGACCTGATCCATTCTCATCTGGTCATTCCTAGATGTATTCTCTATTCAGGAACACAAAAATCTTTTCCCTTAGATCTTAATATTCAGCCTAAGAACCTGTACCCAAACACAAAGATACACTCTTTTTCATACTGGGGTGTGGCAATCTTTCCCAGCTAGGCCTGTTCAATTAGTTTATCATTTCATCATTATTAATCTCTTTCTGAATTAAATCTGGAGTCCAAGGCGATTGGCTGGCTGAATTTAGGGATCTTTGCTGTCTTTCATGGTTTGGTCTAAGCTCGTAGGTATGTTTTTGATTATTTTATTCATTGATCATATTAATAAGAGTGTTTAGTAATCAGATGACTGCTCCATTGGATAAGTCAGTTCATTATTCGGCATTATTTTCTTTTCACATTACATCTTTCATTACACTTCCAGTTCTTGGAGAAAGTCCAAAATTCTTTTCATGCCATACATTGTCCAAAGTTAATATTATAGATTTTTTTTCTTTAATAAAATAGTGGGCTAGAAAATAAGTCATTTTAGGCCAGGACAGAGCAAAGCACTTAAGCATGTGTATAAATGTAAGTGCATTAGTTAGTGCCATAAGCTGCAAATTCCAAACAGACAACAAAAAAATAGAGTTTATGTATCTGGAAAAATTATTGGAGTTTTCTTTTGTACAAAAAGAAATCTAGTTTTGAATAGGTTTATGGCTGCTTATTTTTTTTAAGATACTCCTATGATTATTGGGGTAACCTGCTACTCTTGAGCTCTCAATAGAGTTAGCATTCATGGACAGACAGGCAGGACTGTAGGTCAGGATACTATGCTACAATTAAAGGCTACAGCTGAAATCTCTCTTCCATGTGCAGATCTAAATTCTTTTTAAAAAAGTTTTAATGCCCAGATGGTCAAAACCACAAGCCATTTACCATACAAGTCAGGATAGTTTCAGCAATTCAGTACCTCGGTCCTATCACCCTGCTGCTATTGATATCAATGAGAATTGTGTATGGCAGGGGTCGGCAACCTTTCAGAAGTGGTGTGCCAAATCTTCATTTATTCATTCTAATTGAAGGTTTCACGTGCCAGTAATACATTTTAATGTTTTTAGAAGGTCTCTTTCTATAAGTCCATAATCTGTAACTAAACTATTGTTGTATGTAAAGTAAATAAGGTTTTTAAAATGTTTAAGAAGCTTCATTTAAAATTAAATTAAAATGCAGAGCACCCCGGACCAGTGGCTAGGACCTGGGCAGTGTGAGTGCCAGAGGTTGCCTACCCCTGGTGTATGGGGAAGGGAGTAGAGTGTGCATTGCAAATTCCCTTTACAAGTTATGGAGTTGTCAACAAAGTATTTTTAATGCTGAGAATTGATTTACGGTGACATTCTAAATGCATTATCTTGGGAGATTTATGAGTTATCAAAGAGCTGATAAATAAAGGGATTGAATAATCTGGGCAACATTAGCTGCACTGAAACTGATATTTCAGCAATGGTTCACTGCCTTCTCTCTGAGGATGGTATTTAAATCTGTCAGAATATGCGACATTTGAAAAGTTAATATACAAAATGAAAAATAATTTAGATTTTTCTTTTAAAACAATATGCTTCTCGCTTCTGAATGACAACAACCTCACTTATTTATTATGTGCAAGGTAACGTGAGTGATGTTAGTTAGCTCTTAAACTTACGTACAGGTGTCATTTTTCCATCAGAAAAAATACTGCCTCATGAGTATAACCACAGATGGCATCAAGAAGAGAGAGAACTCCCTAAGAGGGCTGTTCCTGAAGTTTTGAAAATGGGGTTCACAGATTTTCACAAGGGGACGTAGTTACCAGTAATCCATTTAATGGTTGCTGAATTGATATTTTATTCCTCCTTTTGAAATAGGTAGAGGACTAAAACATTAGTACACTCTGTGTAATTGACATTTTATTTTTGCCATGAATTTTAACAGCAGGAATAAATCACCAGTCATGCAGGGTCAGATTAAATAATAACTCTGACCAGTCTTTACTCGACAAATAAGTCCACAAAGCCATGCACACACTGAAAGAATCGATGTTTAGGGTGAAGGGAGGATGGGGTAGCTTTTGACATCACGTTCACAATATTAATAAATTACTGAACAAGCAACTGGGAGCTTGCTCAAAAAAATTACAATATTATAAAATCAACTAATGAAAAGAAGAATTCTTCAAAGCTGTGAAATTGAGGAAAACTGGAATTACATTTAGCCTATCAATCGAGCTGATTAATTTAACATCAACACTGTGTTTCTTATCTTTAGGAAGCAAAATCAAGTGAGAGAGTATGCACTGAAATAATATACTATGGGGACATTTCAGAAAGAATTAGACCAAATGGCAACACAAACCCCACAGGAAAAACCTTACTGGCTCCCCAGAATCTGTTTCTCCTCATGTTTTTATTCAGTCTAATGCACCTGTGTAGTCCATTTATTTATTTATTTATTTATTATTCCTGTGACTTTCACCAAGGCAATTCATAATTGTTAATATAATTGCCTAAAGGCTTTTAGGTGTAAGTCAGTGAGCAATGAAGTGAGGTGGAAAATAGCTTCCCTGTGACAGATGTATGCTTGAAAACCAGGTGATAATAGGTAAAATGGTATTAAGGAGACTAATGACCTACAATAACAAGCCTGGCTAATTGTGATGATTTAATTAAAGCAGAGCTGCTGTAATGGTGATGTAATTATTAAAAATATATATCTGGCTTTCTGTGTCAGATCAATCTGTTGTTTCAATGTAAGAATAACAGGCAAATTATAAAAAAGACCAGATCTAAGCAATTCACATAAATATTTTAATTTGCTCAATTGTAGGTTGAGAATATTTCAATAGAATTGAAAAAATAATCCACATTTATGAGTTCTAATTAGAAGCATAGAATGGCAGTAACATATATTGCAGCCCATTATTATAGTGCATAGCATTTTTATAATATAACTTCAAATGCTATGAATGGCAAAGATGACTATATAAATGGCAAAGTACGCAATAAAGATTTTAGGAAGAAAAGTTTTGTAGTGTGTGACAAAATTAAATTTGCTCTCTCTCAGTTCTTTCATACTGCATTATTTTCCAGAGAGCAGAAGATACATTATTTAGAATTATCCAGGATGATATATACCTTGCTTCTACAGTCAGCATTTAGCTACGTTATGCAGCATAACTCAACAGTGCACATTGTAACTTTAAAGTTTTGTTTAGCAGAAAATATCTTCCTTACAATCTTACATAAATGTAATGCTCATGAAAAAAGCAAATTCACACAGGTGCAGAAACTGACACACAGAAAAGCTAAGCGATTGCTGATTGTCAAAGAGCAAGTCAGGTCAGTGGTGGATCTGACTATGAGGGGATCCTCCTTACTCCCCAATCCACTGAAACTGCCCTCAAAAAAGTTATTGATCACCTCTTCATTTCCAAGGCTACATTTTCATTGCAGAATTTTGTCGCCAAAAGTTATACCGCTTTAATTAAAGCGCCATTGAATATCCACACTAGCTCCTTGTGTCAGCAGAGCACATCCACACTAGCAGCTCTTGCATCGAGACAAAGAGCAGCATGCGGTGGGTAGCTATCCCACTGTGCAACTGGCCACAGAGTGCTCTGGGAATGCCTCATTGGACAGGTACAGCAACACATGATGCAGATTTTTCAGTCCCATCATTCCATAGGCATCCTACTATTGTCAGCTGCTTTTCAACTGAAGTGTGTGCAGGGGGGAGAGCATGTGCAAGAAGTGTGTGTGAGGAGGGAGAGACAGAGACAGAGTGTGTGTTGGGGAAGTGTGTGTGGGGTGTGTGAGAGAGTCTGAGTATGTGTTGGGGGAGAGTGAGTGTGTCGGCATGCTGTCCAGCTGCTAAAAGCAACCAGTCCTGAAGCAGGGGGAGGGGGACACCCCCAAGATCAGTCCCCAGTTCCCTCCCTGGCTCTTCACAACACAGCAGTCTCTCTCTCTCTCTCTGTGTCTCACAAACACACACACACACACATGCCCCTGCTTGCCTCTGTGTTCCTAGTATGGGAAAGTGCAGGAACATTCCACCTTAATGCTTTGCTCTTTGTTCCTGGAGCAGAGCAGCAGGCTGAGCTGTCAGAACTCCACGGAGCTTTGAAAGGGGAGGGATGCATGCCTGCAAGGAGCCAAGTTCAAAACAGTGAGCAGAGCAATCACTGCAGGCATTGTGGGATACTGGGGGAGGCCAGTTCTGGCGATATAACAAAAAGCAGCGTCTACACTGACGCGTTCTCATTTTAACTTTGCCACAATAAGCCCTATGTTTCTCATAGAGGTGGTTTTATTTTGTCGCCAAAAGTGGCATTGCAGTGTGTACACCTCCACTGTTCTGCCAACAAAGCTCTGCAGTGTAGACAAGGCCCAAGTCTTGTCTTCATTCCCACTTCCTCAATTCCTTTGCCATCATCAAAGAATAGATTTTTAGGGACAGAAAGGACCATTGTGATCATCCAGTCTGACCTCCTGCCGAACACAATTGACCACCAAATTTTCCTCAGGGCTCGATGAAGGCATAGACACTATTAGCCTGTGCCTCTAGCTCCAGATCCTGCTGTTGTGTGATTACATCAGAATCTCAGCTTTCATAAAATAAATTTTAAAAAATGATTTCTAGATTTCATGTTGTGAAGAAAAACTTGAAAACATTACTCAAATGGAAACAGTGCAATGATGGCTGAGCCTGCAGAGAGTTTGGAAAAACAGATCTGAGAAGTGTGAACTACTCCTGGCATCTCAACAGGGGGAACATCAGAACCCACAGCTCAGGGTGGAGGGAAGATGTTAACATCAACCCAACAGGAGATTGTGGGTGTGGCAGGAGTAGATTGTATTGAGCTGGCACTCCCCACTTTCCTAAGAAAATACACTCTGGCTCCTGGGGTAATTATGGCAAAGAGGCCCTACTGCTGCTTCTAGGATGGGGATAATGGAACACTGTGATGCTGGCCTTGGCTCACTGGGATCTCTGGTTGAAAAATACTCACTACTGCAAGAGAAACATTTCTTGTATTGCTCCCTTTGCCCACTCCCATTCTCACCGCAGTGCATTTTCACATTGCTCTCTAAGCCTGGAACAGTGTCCCTCATTGGGTTCAGCAGGCACTTTCATGCTCCTCTTTTTGATCCCTTTTCAATATCCATTTCCTTTGCCTTTATTTCCTCTGCTGATTCTCACCACTGTGTGCTAGAGATGCCTCACTTTTTCCCAACCTCCGTCTCTGGCAAGTACTAGAGATTACAAGACTGGCTTATTAGAATATGACTCAGTAATTGTTATTAACCCCTCCTTTCCTATCTACTTCACTTGGGCCCAATCTGTGGCCCTCACTCACACTGAGTAGCACCTTACAGGAAAGGCAATACCATTCACATCCTTCCATAGCAGGGATGGATGGTGCAGTGGTTAGAGTGTTAACCTGGGCTATGGGACACCAGTTTTAATTCATGCTTCATCAAAGACATCGTGTATGACCTTCTGCAAGTCATTTAGTCTCTCTGTGCCTCAATTCCTCATCTCTAAAGTGGGGATAATAGCACTGCCCTACCTCACAGGGATGAGGTGAGGATAAATACATTAAAGATTGTGAGGCACTCAGATATCAAAGTGATGGGAAAGATAAAAAGTACCTTAGACAGATCAATTTAAATATTTCTAAATGCAACTACATGTGATGTACCCTTGGTTCTATGTTTGTATAACACAGATTATACATTCTTGAGGGTAGGGAAATTTTCTCCTCACTTCTGTCCTAGTCTCTGTAAAAAGCTATAAACAACAACAGATGGTGAGTGAGCAGATAAACTCTGAATAAGCATCCAAACATTTATCTGAACTATCCAAAACACCTGAGTCCGAAAAACTGGGCTTGAAATCTTTCACGTGAGATTTCCAACTCTTTTGTTTCCAGTCTCATCTGGAATTACTGGGAGAACAGCATTTCTCCTGTTATTTCAGCCCTTGTAGACTCCGCTAGAAAGCAGAAGGAACAACATTTCTGAACCTTAAGGAAGGTTTGGTTCAAGTTTTATACTAGAAATGAGCGAACTTTTTTATTTTGACTACACTTGTGCCCAGCTGGAAAAGGACATAGGGTACCCAACTCATTTCACATAGGGCAATGAAGGCAGGTGAAAGTGATTTTCTGTCAACAGCATCCTCGACTAGAATTGAACTGGTGACCTAGAGGTGAAGATGTTGATACCTCAAAACCCACAAGTCATCCCATGACTCCAGCCAATTAAGCTATTTTTCCATAGTTTATTTCATCCTGCCTCTCTCCCCCATGTAAAATAACCCATCCCCATTTTCAGTGTGTCAAACACACAAGCACTGTGTTTCAAATGGAGCTCAGACAATTCTTCCCATCCCCACATAAACTACAGTACCTGTATTTTCAAATATATTTTAGCACGGTGTCACTCCAAGACATCTTGGTTTTTGCATCAGCATCATTAATGGTAGCTCCAGGAATAGTATGGTTTAAATGCTGCTACTGAGCCTGAAAAGATTGCACAAAATAGTTTTTGTGGATCTCAAGAGCAGCAAATTTGCAGAGTGAGAATTTGGCTCAAAAAATCTAAACACATCTATATCACCTGAAGGCATCGTTATTGGCAGTGGAGAGCCCAAGGAATCCTTGAAGCTCATGTGGCGACACAAGGCTTTGCAGATCATTGGAGAGCCACTGGTTTTGTGGGGGCAAACTGTTCACTTTTTCCACAGGCGTTGAGCAGGAGGTGGGCAAATTATGTTTGACCCAAACAAAAAAGGAAGATGAAACTCTAAAAGTGGAAAGTCATGGATTTACCTGTCTCCTGTCCTGGAGGAGCACATGCAGGGGTTAAGTCTCACAGAACATGCACTCTGTGTCAGCGTAAATTACAACAGAACTTAACATTTCAGAAGGAAAACAGAAAAGGAAAGTCTTCCAAATTCGTAACACTGAACAACACAGTCACATCACTTGGCTAAAAGAGATAAATCTAGTTCTAAGGTTCTTTGTTTTTTTTAAAAAAACAATAAAAAGGAAGGACTCATTTCAGTGCTTTTTACAAACTATTTAGTGACTTCTGGTAAGGAAGGAGAACAGATATGCAAAACAGGAACAATTTTGTATGATCGGTTCCAATTTATCACTGGATAGTCACAAAATGCAAAACCTGCAACTTCTTCATACGTACACTGTCACTTCAGAGTAATACCATCAAATAGAAAATGAAAAAAATCTGGAAATGGGAAGAAAGATGAAAATAAAAGCCATATAATAATAGGGAAATTGACAGCTATGTAGGTTTTGGTAACACACTATACATGAAGTTTGTTGCTTTCTGTTACCAAAGGACAATCTATACATAATAAAAGGTACTTCATTTTTTATTTGGGATAGCTAATTTGATTAAATAAATTTTTGGTCAAGGAAACAAGCGTATTTATTAGGGCACATTTCTGCTGCCACTGGCTTCTATGGCTGCAGGACTGGACATCCAGTGTGAGATCCTGACCTCACTGAAGTCAATGTCAAAACTCCACTAACCTCAGTAGTTTGGGATTTCACCCAAAGTCTCTCTAGTGCTAATTATTCAGCTACATTTTAACCTGGTCCCCAATCTTGTGAACTGCTATGCATATGACTAACTATACTCACATACCTAGAAAGATTGGACCTTTAGATTGTAAGCTCCCCCATGACTTACTCTGTCTGTAAAGTGCCATCCACACATTTTGTGCTATATACAAAAGTGAAGGAACTGAAGAATGCAAAATATTTTTTCTGTGATCAAATTGTGGTGGCAAACACTACTGCAATCATAGCTCCACTGCATGACATTCACTCTGAAAGAAACTGGCACTCCACTAGGCAACACTACAGACACCTTGTATAAACAAAGTGGTTATTGTATGCATAAAATGCAATGGAGGAGAGAAATCCCTGCATGTACTCACAGCTCTCAATTAGGTCTTCAGGGCTCAGAGTCATTTGGGATCCTTGCCATGTGGCCAAGTAATGGCAAAAATTCAACCTTAATTTCCTGTGAAATTGATGGATTTCCCAAATCTTGGCAAATGCTATATACTGCTTAATTGGACCATGTTAGATTCAAGTCATTAAACTACTGCTATCTATAGTGTACTGGCCTTTTTTCTTCTATGTATCATAAATACTTCAAGGTGTTTTTTCCCTTCCAGCCTCGGGGGGGGCAACATCATGAATATTCATGAGCCATTACTAAGTAAAAATAAATTCCTCACCTACTTTGTTAGCAGAGAAATGTCAGATTAAGCTTGAATATATGGTGATCTATCTTTGCTGTCAACGTTTTTTTTCTTAAAGATCTAAATGGGAGATGGAATATGCAGTGCGCAGATTCCCAATGTTTAAATTTTCATCTTAAAATGCAAGCTGTATAGTATTAAGAACAAAATAGGCCACACAGGGCGTAATTGCCTCCCCCAACTAATGAATTTAAATAAAAAATGTACTGATTACCAAATTACAGTTTACCACATGAATTCTGATTAGTAGGAAGGAAAATCATGTATTTCAAGAAAAAAACTGACCTTGGCCTTCAAGTAGGACAAACTCTACTTCGAAAGTGACAAATATTACAGTTATTTCTTTAAGAATTCTTTAAAAGCAATTCCTTCAACTAAGAATAGGCTTATCACAAGACTGCAACCAAGGTAATGTGTGTGTATTTTGTTTTATATAATATTTTTAATGTTCTATCATTATAATGTTCACATAAATAGAAGCTTGCATGGAAGTAGGGGACATGGGAAGGGACAGTTTGTTTGGGTTACAAAAGGTCCAACCACACTGAAGTCAATGAAAAAACTGCCAGTGATTTCAATAGACACATAGGGTGGGGGAGGTAATATCTTTTATTGGACAAGCTTTTGAGGTACACAGAGCTCTTCTTCAGGTCTGAGAAATGTACTTAAGAGTGTCACTGCTAAATACAAGGTGGAACAGATTGTTTAGCATATGTAGTTAACACACATCATAAGAGACCATTCAAGATGAGGTGGCCTGTTCACACTTCTACAGTCATAGGACAAAAAGGGGGACTAGTGGGTTACAGGTTGTTGTAATAAGCCATAAATCGAGGCTCTTTATTAAGAGCATAATTTTTAATATCTTGCAAAGTTACAAATTTAAGCTCCCGGTCTAGTGTTTCTTTTGAGAATGAGAACTGAGAGGTCAGATATGAAGTGATCATTTTGTGAAAAGTGTTCGCCCGCAGCTGAAATGGTGTTTTTATCTTTCATTATTTTTCTTTGTGAGTTCATCAAGAGCACAGTGATTTTCTGGTTTCGCCCACATAGTTGTTATTGGAGTATTTAGTGCACTGGATGAGGTACACCCCATGTTGCGATAGGCACGTGTTGGACTCATGGATCTTGAACAGTGTGTTTGGGAAGAGTATTGACTATTGTAACAGTGGAGAGATGTCTGCAGGTTTCACATCTCTTGTTCTGGCAGGGTCTGGTGTCTCTTTGAGTTGGTCCAGTAAAAGATGTTACCTCCCACTCCTCCACCTGGTCTCTCTAATATCCTGGGACCAACATGGCTACAACAACACTGCGCACAACTGATTTAAGTGGTATTTGGATGAGAGCCACATTGCTTAGTCACAGGAAGTAATCCTGCAGTCCTCACTCAGGCAAAAATCTCGCTTCCTTTAGGAAGTGTTTTGCCTGAAAAAAGGCTGCATATTTTGGACCCATAAACAAACCATGATAAATTACATTATTCTAATTCTCATCTGCTGTTCAATACACTCCTTAAATTAATTTATTTACCAGAATTTATACTGGTGTCCAAAGAGCACTACAAAAACCCAGACACTAAAAAAATATATATTTTCAACAATATTAAGTTTTGCACTTTAAGTTTGAATACAAGTCTTGTCAGTTGTATGACCTAAAACAGGACCCAGTCCTGCAAACACCTCCTACTAGCAGCAGCACTTACTACTGTGAAAAGTCTCAGAAATACATTTTTGCCAGATTTGGTCCATAAGCATCATGGTCTATGTGAGAAATACAAAATTAGAAAGTAAGAGGGGGAAAATTAAAAGAGAAATAAGCAGATGGCTGAAGGAGTTTTGCATTAATGTTATTGTCTGAATTACATAAAGGTGCCAGGAGAAATTTTCAAAACTGAGAAAAGGATAACGTAACTCATTACTTTTTTGATAGACTTGTGTGTCTATCCATTTTCTTTGAAAATGTTAACCAGTATGTACCATAGTCTACCAACCCTACTAGTAAATATATATAGTTATACATAAAACACAGTTAAAGTTGCAAAGTTAAGCACTTAAAAGTTAAGAATCCAAGAATTAAGGTTGCTCGTGACACCTTAATATGACCTCCTTGAACGTATGGATGAATATAGCCTTATCCAGCATCACATGTGAAGTATGTGACAAAGCCAAAAAATAGAATTTAGCTCTTCTGGGTTCCAGTCCAGGGCCTTACATTCAAGAGAACACTCTTCCTTGAAACCTCAATCATCATCTGCCTTGGGCACTGAGTGAGAAAGGGGTTCTGTATAACAAAGTTTATGTGATCATGTAATTATAGACTGTATCTTAATGCATACACTGAAGGGGGATGAATGAACATTGCAGGAGCAACGTGAATCCTGGAATTTCCTAACTTTTGAACGCTTGACTCTGCAATGTTAGTTTTTTAACATAGTTTTCTGTAAACAATTTCTTAATAATTCTTTCTTGAAGAAAACTGAATCACAACCCTCCCCTTCCAAATTCCATCATGTGGAACCATATTTATCCCCTGCATGAGAGGAAAAGGAAGGAACATAGAATCTAGAGTCCCCGGCACAACTTCTACCACTTAAGCTAATGATGCAAGAGGTTGTAGTAAATATTTATTATTTGATATATGGACCAGTCACTAAAGGGAAACGAGACACATACTTTACCAGTGGCTTGCACAACTATTTGCTAGACAGCAGAGTAATGTTAACTTTAATTATTTTTCAACCTGGACAGTTTATTTTGCTTTTGGACATGTGACGATTATTAACGTTCTGCATGTTCTCTCATTAGTTCTAACAAATCTATATTAAAATGTCCCTATCATAGCTAGAAAAAAGAACCAACAGGCATTTAGACTTAAAGATGGAATATTCACATGGTAGTATTGGGCTAGCTTCTCAGCTGGAGTACGATGTAGTTTCATTTAAATCAATGGAACTACCCCAAATGACATCAGCTCAAGGTCTAATTGATTTTAAGTTCTTTGGGGGCTGTGTCTGTATAGAGCCAAATACAATGGAGTCCTGGTTCGTGACTGTGGTGCATAGGAACTACAGTACTAACAAATAATAAATAGTGTGGTTTATTTACTCATCTTCAGTAAATATGCTAAGGGAATGATAGAAAGTAGGGAGCAAAGATTTTTCCATTCTTTGTTGTAAAGATACTCCAGATACATAATTATTACAATTTCTGATAAATCTGTTCTGACATGGCAGAATGTTGGCTTCCAACAACCACTTTATAGAGAAGTACTCTGCAAATATAATTGTCATCATACTGTTTTACATATGAGCACATACTAAGTCACAGATACAGTCCTTCTAGAAGAAGAAAATATGCACTGCACTTGCCCATTCTTATTGGATTTGATCCTGCAGAAGAGGTGACATTCACCACAGTAAGTGCAAGTTTCAACATTGCTACATCTATGGATAATGACTTCCACTAGTGAATTGAACTGTGGTTTAACACAGAAACCGAGCTGGACAAATCTTAGAGAGCATGGAAGACCAAGTACTTCAGTAGTACTTCTAAATCCTGCTGTAAAGAAAGGAGAGTGGCTGAGGATAGGAAAACAAACTAAGTGATGATACTTCCTAGGGTGCTCTGTTTGACTAGACCCAATTCCAGAGAGACCAGAAAGAAAGCCCTGTAAGATGAGCTATGAATCTCAAGCATACTTCATGCTTGTTTATGTTTTTGCTTGTTTCTAAGTTAAAGGAAATGAAACATTGTACTGGTGAGAGAGCACTTGCATTAACAAAAATAATTATAGCATCTGGGCATTTAAAATTGACCTAATTGCTTTGAATGACCTGCTTCTAACTGTGATTCTGTTCTTGTTCTGCTAATTTTATTCCTAAAAAATATTTCATTACACAGTTATGATCTTCTTGGTTTAGCCAATGCTTCAAACACATCCAACACAGTTACTCTGTAAATATCGCAGTGTGTAGCTTTATTAAACTCATGTAACATTTGCTACTGCTGGAGTTTAGAATTTCTTGTATCGTATACTATTTTCAGATACTTGTAATGTCATTTCATGCTTCACCATATCCTTCATTATGTTTTATCTCCCCAAGACGACATAGCAAATTTTGCAAAAGAAACTGAGGCCAGGCAGCATCATGGTGAATGCTGACCTTAACATTGACAAGGCATTTGAGCAAGAACAAAAGTGGATCATGAAGCTTATTTTGAGAACTTGGCAAAGGAGGTAGAAAAGGGAATAAGATGTCATAAGTTATGACCTGCATTCAGAGCTATTCAATAACTTTGATCCAAAACTGAACATTGTGCAAGGGCTATGCTGATAAACAAGACAGATGGTAAAACATGCTTAAATCCAGTAAGTCCTGCTTAGATGGAAAGAATATTATAAGTCCACTCTTAACTATCCTGAAGTGACTCAGTGTTTATAACTGAACACATTAGCAGTAGACGCAATCCCTGAATCTGAAACGTGTAGATGCACCTATGTTGGAAGAGGTTTGCTGTGCCATAAAGAAACTGCAAAGCAGGCATGCTGCTGGATCTGACAGCATAGAATCCAAACTTCTCAGTGGTGCCACAGAGTTCACACTCGTAGCATTGCATCAACTCTTTGTCCAAACCTGGACTATTGGGAAGGTACCAGCAGAGTGGAAAGGAGGGATCATTAACCCACTCAGTAAGGGGAAACGCCTATGCACTGAGTGCAGTAGCTAAAGGCCAGTAATTCTGCTCTCTGTTCCTGGAAAAGTCCTCACACATGTCCTACTCGCTCAGCTTCTTCCTCTCCTTGTGAAACATCATTCCCCAGAGCAATCGGATTTCACTTCCAGGAGATCTACAATGGACACTATACTTGCTCTCCAACTTTTATCTGAAACCTATTGTGAATTCAACCGGCCTTTGACAGCAGCATGCATAGACCTAAAGGCAGCCTTCAATTCTGTTGATAGAGCTATCTTCTAGAAGGTCCTAGGAGGTATCAGTGTTCCCGACATCCTCCTGAGGCTAACTGAAGCACTAGATAATGACTCAGAGGCATGGGTACATTGCAGGACCTAGGTTTCACACTAGTTCCAAGGTGAAGCAAGGATGTGTCCCAGTCACAGCCCTATTCTGCCACACAATGGATTGGCTCCTTGAACATATCTCTGCAAACAGCAGTATAAATGTCAGTTCAACTTCTTTTACTGACCTGGATTATGCAGATGATGTCATCCTCTTCAGATAGGATGCAAACAACCCCAAAGACACAGTAGAGAGCTTTTAGTACAAGGCAGTTGCCCTTGGGTTAAGGGATTTTGGGGCAAAAACAAAAATCCAGAGTGTTGGCATAAAAGTTGTGATACAAGACATCTGTGCTTCTGGACAAACTGTGGAAGCAGTGAATGACATCATCTATCTAGGCAGTAAATTGTCATCAAATGGGCACAGCCAGGTGGATATCCTAAGGAGAACTGGTTTAGCAGCATCAGCCATGGAGCACACACATAAGGTCTGCAGCCAAAAGAAGGTGAAACTATATACAATGTGATGGGTTTATCAAACCTTTGTACTCCGGATCCTCTTCTATGGATCTGAATCATGGACTTTGCTTAAACAAGACATCAGGAGCTGGAGACACATTGAATGCATTGCCAATGGCAACTATTGTAGGAGATGGTCTGATGTTATCAGTAACATTGAAAACTGGCCTTGAGAGGACTGAAGCCATCATCAGCCACTGCTGGCTGGCCCTTTCTGGTCATGTTGCCCACCTTGGAGACAAAGTCCCCACACACCAAGCTCTCAATATTGGACTTGAAGTCAGGAGGGGACATTTCCCAGTCATGGAGTGGCAGTGGTCATGCAGTAGTTCACAATTAATCTGGCTTTATCAGATTAGTACTAAGCCTGTGGAGCTCCTAGACATCTGGAATAAAGCCACAGAGTGTGGCCACGGACATTCAACACTATGGAGCTCCATTGTCTAAATGTATTTGATTGTTTTACCCAAGAAGATACAAACCATCATGGTTCTCTGCAGGTTAGTGTACTTAGACTGTATAATGTAAACTTTGACATTACTCCTTCCTTTTAGATATGGGACAAAAGCTCATGATGCCAATTCTTCACCCACTCACATCAAGTGTAACTCTATTGACTTCTATGGAGTTACTCCTGATTTACACTGGTGTGAGTGGGAGAATCAAAACCATATTTTACATAATCTGGAGTTTTTGTCCATACGAAAAGCAGAACATCTTGTGCTCAGAGATTCACTCTGTGTGTGCGATGCAGAAATCAGAAGAAATCTAGATGAATATACTATAATTATTATTGGATAGTATAATCATGCCAATTTCTAGAAAATGCCCTGTTCTAATTTTGGGCTGACAAGGTGTCAAGTGTTTCCCACTGACCTTTTTGCAGGTTAAAGAGTTATTTCTCACCACCACTTTAAAATGATTGCTCTGCTATTCCATTCTATGATGATCAACTTGGGTTACATTTTGCTAGGATGATCTCAGGCTGACGTGATATAACAGCATTTTTTTTTCAAGAGATAGAGAGTATTCTGCCGCTAGGCAATCAAAGTCATTTTGCTTATTTAAATTTGTAAAATGCTATACTAATGGTAAAACTTTATTATATAAATATTGCTGAAGAAGCAGGAGTGCTTCCATCATGTCTTAAATGAAAGTGATTAGAGTTTATAAACATTAATTAAAAAGTGGAGTTTGGATGACATTGAAATTTTTCACAGAAAAACTAGTAATTTTCTTTGTGTGTGTGTGTGTATATATTTTATATTTGAAAAGGTTAGGGAAACCCCGCTTACTTTCACTTTTTTACTTACCAGTGGTGGAAAAATGAAAATTCAAAATTAAAGCTTCATTTCAATTTTTTTTTCAGAATTTATAAAGGGAAAATGTTTGAACTCAACAAAATCTTCATTTTATGTAAAAATTCACAAAAAAAACCCTTCAAAACAACCCAAATTTCAACCTGCAGTGTTGAAGGAATGCAATAATATATGCCCTCCCTAAATCACATCACTGTGATTTGGGGTGTTAGAAGGCACTTGTTAGAAGGCACCTGTTAGAAGAATCCTGCTGGAAAGGTATAACAAGTGGGGTTCCGCAGGGGTCTGTTTTGGGACCGGTTCTGTTCAATATCTTCATCAACGATTTAGATGTTGGCATAGAAAGTACGTTTATTAAGTTTGCAGACGATACCAAACTGGGAGGGATTCCAACTGCTCTGGAGGACAGGGTCAAAATTCAAAATGATCTGGACAAATTGGAGAAATGGTCTGAGGTAAACAGGATGAAGTTCAATAAAGATAAATGCAAAGTGCTCCACTTAGGAAGGAACAATCAGTTTCACACATACAGAATGGGAAGAGACTGTCTAGGAAGGAGTATGGCAGAAAGAGATCTAGGGGTCATAGTGGACCACAAGCTTAATATGAGTGAACAGTGTGATACTGTTGCAAAAAAAGCAAACATGATTCTGGGATGCATTAACAGATGTGTTGTAAACAAGACACGAGAAGTCATTCTTCCGCTTTACTCTGCGCTGGTTAGGCCTCAACTGGAGTATTGTGTCCAGTTCTGGGCACCGCATTTCAAGAAAGATGTGGAGAAATTGGAGAGGGTCCAGAGAAGAGCAACAAGAATGATTAAAGGTCTTGAGAACATGACCTATGAAGGAAGGCTGAAGGAATTGGGTTTGTTTAGTTTGGAAAAGAGAAGACTGAGAGGGGACATGATAGCAGTTTTCAGGTATCTAAAAGGGTGTCATCAGGAGGAGGGAGAAAACTTGTTCACCTTAGCCTCCAATGACAGAACAAGAAGCAATGGGCTTAAACTGCAGCAAGGGAGATTTAGGTTGGACATTAGGAAAAAGTTCCTAACTGTCAGGGTAGTTAAACACTGGAATAGATTGCCTAGGGAAGTTGTGGAATCTCCATCGCTGGAGATATTTAAGAGTAGGTTAGATAAATGTCTATCAGGGATGGTCTAGACAGTATTTGGTCCTGCCATGAGGGCAGGGGACTGGACTCGATGACCTCTCGAGGTCCCTTCCAGTCCTAGAGTCTATGAGTCTATGAGTCTATAAGGCAGATTAGGACCATATTTTGTTATTACAATAAACACTTTAAAAAAGTTATAGCTTTCTGAGTATACAGCAGAAGAATATTGTCAGACTTTAGAGTACTGTACATGGGTAGATAAGTGTCACATATTTGCTATTGCCAGAAAAAAACTGTCTATCCATGTTTTCCAAACCTACCAAGTCTCGATTTAGAGATTCAGGTACTAGATCATAACAGTGAAATCCTAGTCCAACTGAAGTCAATGGTAGCTTCGCCACAGACTTCACTAGGGCCAAGATTTCACCCTAAACAATAAAATTACATGGTTAATTATTGCTGCAAGGAGTAATCTACTTCTTTTGCCTATAACACGTAACTTATACAAGTTACTTGTAAGTTTGGATTTCACAGTGTCACAGATCAGCAGTTAAAAAATACAATTATACTTACTTACATTTTGAAATATTAAAAATGATGAATTAGGAAACAAACACAATTACTAATTATTATTTGTATTATGATTGTATCTAGAGGTCCCAAACAAAATTAGGGCCCCATTGTAGTACATGCTGTAGAAACACTAGCCTGAGCCACTATCTTCCCTGAAAGATTTTACTATCTAAATAGACAAGACAGACAAAGAGAGAGAGAAGAAAGAGGCACTGAGAGTTGAAGTGACTTATCTGAGGTCACAGAGTAGGTCATTAGCAGAGTAAGTAACAGAATCAAGGGCTCCTAAGTTTCAGTCTAGTGCTCTAGCCACTGGACCATGGCACTAAACTTCTTTCAAATTAATTAAAATTAGAAAAATGTTTTTGCAGCATTAATCATTGGAATGCAAGTTATCAAGTCTCTTACATCTCTTCAGTGTAAATACCTGGGCCCCAATCTGACAGGGAATTGAATTAACAGTAGAATTTTTTTTTATGTGACTATGTTAAGCAAGAGTGTTTTCCTTCTCAGTTTATGGATTTACAAATGGCTTTGTTTTACAAAGTGGGCATATGCTGTCAGAGCTGTTGCCAACAGTAGCAACATCTGATTATTGGGATTTTTTCCTGTTCTTGCAGTTACTACCCATTGCTAATTTGAAGAAAGGTGCAAAGGAATGTAAGAAAAGGCATAAAAGAGAAATACTGATTGTATTTCCATCTCTAACAGTAAATGGTAGAAGGAGTAAAACATGCAAAATATCTCAATATACTGCAAACAAACTGACAGCACTTACATGGGAAAAGTCGTTGGTTATAGGATTGAGTTACTTGGTCTATTGTTCTATTATAATCATCAAAGGAGAGATTCAGAGTTCTGAACAAACCAGTTTTAGATGGATTATCATTTCTGGCAAAATAATACTGCAAAATCAGGTTGAAATAACCAAGATAATGTGATATAAAACTGAGGCAGATCACAGAGGAGAGGAACTAAATTCATTGCTACAGTACTTAAACAAAATGACTTTCAAACAAGTGACTTTAATACATTCTTCTATTTATCTAAGAGGAAAAGATGAAAGTCTAGATTAAGAGAAACAGATTGCTCCTTAAAATCTATGTACACACGAAGAAGCAACAATGTCAACTTCTTTGGTTTTAAGTAACACCATATAATAAAAATCATGTCAAGTATTAATAGTTTTGGGGGAATTTCAGCTGATGCCTAATTAAATATTGCAAACAAAATTTCAAGCATAAAATGATAATTATAGTTTGAATAGTTAGAAACTTTTGACACAGAGCAAACAGATGGAGAAAAAAAAGACCTCGTTTAAAAGGATTCTGGTTTTTGTAGGGCATGAGAATATAAGACTGATTTATTTCTGCCAACTCAAGGTGAAGGATCCAAGCTCTTAACTAAGGGATTGGCCTAATTGATATGGATTAATTCTAAAAAATGGTGTATAAGCTTTGGGACATCCAAACCACAAGTAAATTTGCTGCTTTCCTAGAAAAGCTTAGAGGGAGGTGAGAGCTAATTTGAATTCACATTTTCCATAGAAATCATAGAAATTCAGGTCTGAAAGGGATCTTCATAGGTCATCTAGTCCAGTCCCCTGCAGTGAAGAAGGACTAATTATTATCTAGACCATAAATGACAGATTTTTGTCTAACTTGTTCTTTAAAACCTCCATTGACAGAGATTCCACAGCCTCCCTAGGTAATGTGTTCCAGTGTTTAACTACCTGTACAGTTAGGAAGTTTTTCCTAATGTCCAACCTAAGCCTCCCTTGTTGCAATTTAAACCCATTACTTTTTGTCCTGTCCGCAGTGCTAAGGAGAACAGTCCATCACCCTCCTCTTTATAACAACCTTTTATGTACTTGAAGATTGTTATGCCCTTCCCTCCCCAACCCCAGTCTTCTCTTTTCTTCTCCAGACTAAACAAACTCATTTTTCCACAGTCTTTCCCTGTAGGTTATGTTCTCTAGACCTTTAATCATTTGTTTGCTCTTCTCTGGACTTTCTCCAGTTTGTCCACATCTTTCCTGAAATTGTGGCATCCAGAACTGGACACAATACTCCAGCTGAGCACTAATCAGCGCGGAGCAGAGTGGAAGAATTACTTCTTGAGTCTTGCTTACAACACTCCTGCTAATACATCCCAGAATGATGTTCCCTTTTATGCAACAGTCTTACATTATTGAGTCATGTTTAGTTTGTGATCCACTGCAACCCTCAGATCCCTGCAACCCCTCCCAGCGCAATATTGCTCACAAACTTTATAAGTGTTCTCTCTATGCCAGGGGTGGACAACCTGCAGTTTGTTTACATTTGCACGGCCGCCCACAATTCCCAGTGACTGCGGTTCACTGTTATCAGCCAATGGGAACTGCGGAAAGTGGGACAGGCCGCAGGGACGTGCTGGCCGCCCCTTCCCACAGCTCCCATTGGCCGCGAACGGCAAACTGCAGCCACTGGGAGCTGCAGGCGGCCATGCAAATGTAAATAAACTGTCTGGCAGCCCACCAGTTGATTACCCTGACGGGCTACATGTGGCCCGTGAGCCGCAGATTGCGCACCACTGCTCTATGCCATTATCTAAATCATTTTTAAAGACATGGAATACAACCAGACACAGGACAGATCCCTGCAGGACCTCACTTCTTCCATGTTTCTTTGCTGGGTTCTGTGTCAGGAAATGCAACTTCACCTGAAACACTGATGTTAAAAGATACATCAGAAATGGAGTTTATGTTCATCCTTATTTCAGATTCTTTAGGTAAAGGCTGTTGAAATCTAGATTCAGTGAATTACTGTAGATGATTTTCAGATTAAATTAAAAATCAAAATGCTCATCCATGTAGAAAACAATATCTGTAATCATAGCAAATTTCCTAGTCCAGAGGCTGTAGTCAACATGAGTTATTTTCTAGTGAGAAGGCAGCCCTAAAGGGAAAAAACCTCAAGCATTCTGAGGATGGAATATTGTTTTGGAACAATGGAAGATAATGATTAAAAACCATCTCAGCAGAAGGAATGTATTATGTGAGAGCTCAGAATTTCACTGTACAGAAGTTTCTCTCAAACACAAAGAGATAACATGACAGTATTTGGGAATGGGAATATTCAGAGGTGGTTTCCAATAATACATTCTATGCCGATGGGGGGTGGGAGAGCGGGCAAAGGGATCAATTGCCCAGGGGCCTGGCGATTTACAAGGGCCTGGGTGGATGGGATAGATATGTATTTTATTAATAAAAATTAAGATAAAATGCTCTGTACAGAGTGCAGTCCCTCATTGTGACAGTAACAGTTTGCCAGAGCATTGCTGCACCCCCTGGTCTGGCAGATTGTCAGCAACAGCAGCCTGGGAACTATGAAGCTTGCTGCCTTCTCTGGCTGCTTGGGAGCCACTGTGCCTGCCGTGCTGGCTTTCCGGCTTGAAAGAGGGAGACTTGAAAGAGGAACAAGCTCCCTCTGCACTACCAGATTTCCTCCCCCAAGCCTGCAGGCTTCTCACCAAACACAAGCCAGCAAGTTCAGCCACCCAATCGAGCTGCCCTAAGTTTGCTGAGAGGCACCTGGGGATAGCCCCCTCTTCACTGTCGCTAGCACTGGCTGATGAGCTGCTATCATGAGCACAGGATGAGAAGCCACCTCCACCGCTCTGCCATGGAACAAGGAGCAGGTTTTCCCTCTGCTTTTGTCCCTGGCCGCCTCCTCGAATATCTCCCGGTAGGTGTGGCATGTCATGCATGCCGTCTCCTCACTGCTCTGGGTGTTAATGTCCCACAGTACCAGCAGTGCAAGTATTGTATTGTACATTTTAACTTTGTTGGTTATATTCAGTTACATTTTGTATAGCAGTTTTTTCCTTGTCATTAGATTATACATGAATCACGATTAGGTGTTTAATTAGTCTATTTGATATTTTAAGTGTTTTCTTACTCTGTGCTTCTTTAAATGTCTTACATATTAATTAATTTCATTCCACAGTGTATTTATTTAAATTAAATATATAATTCAAAATAACAAATTCTACAGCTCTTATTTAGGCTCACAATTTTTTTAATACTGGTGCTGTAACTGGAAAAAAAAAGTTAACTAGATCAAGTAACATCATAACTTACGCATGGTGGGTTCTAATGTGTTATCTATAGGATAAAAAGTAGTGTCATAAACCTCAGCCATTCCTTTCAAGGGGAGCCACTGATTGTCCTGCCCTGGGGCCCAGAATTGCTGTTAGTAGGCCTGCATGTAGCAATTATCTGCTGGAAGGCAGCATGGTTTGGAAGAATGTGTGCAGGACTTGATATCAGGAGGTCCTGAATTCTAAGGCTGGTTCTGCCAATGACTTGCTATGTGGCCTTGGACAAGTCACTTCATCACCCTGCCTCAATTTCCTCCTTTGTAAAAGGTGGATAATCTTACAAAACACCAAACTGTGAGGCAGGTGGGTTTATTAATTAATGTCTGTACAGTACTTCGAATATATAGTGCTGAACTCTGTACTGTGTAAACTGGCACAGCTCCACTGACTTCCCTGTAGATGCATCAATGTACACTAGTAGAGAATGTGGTTCATACTATTACACAAATTCTAAGTATTATCATACTGTGTTACTCCCAATTCACTCTGCTTCTAATTTGCAGATGAAGTTTTTTCACCCCTTGTCAGTGTGAAAAACAAAAGTGCCTTATGTGACTGCTGTGATTTTGAATATCTCACCACGGTTATCTCAAAGTCTCATTTCAGCCACAGAGGGTAGACTCAATAGCATTTTCTTGTGCCTTAAAATCTGGTGTTATTGGTGTTGCCATCTTGCATCGTCAGCTTCTCCAAAGTGATAACATCCTTCCTATGAATAATAATACCTACAGAATATCAAATGGGGACCAACAAATCTCTTCTACAAGTCCATGTCATCATGTCAGCCACATCTCATAGTCTGACACTTCTCCATGAACAGTGTTGTCTCAAGCATTACATATGTAGGGGCTTTGATTCCTATTTCCAAGCCTACATGTAATACTAAGGAAATAATATCCACAAACACACATTGCATGATGGGTTGGAGTCTCTCTTACATAGTAACCCAATTGCTTTTTTTGGTGTTTGTGTTCCATCCCTTTGCTAGTACAATTTAGCAATGTGTTTGCATTGTTCACTATTGCTCTGTCCATAGTCCTGATGATTTTAATGACTTTTTCTCAATAACCAATGAACTCTTTCCTGATTAGCGTGCTGGGGTGAATGGTTTCTTCTTCCCAGACTAATTGTTTTACATATTTCTATACTGAACTGCATTTGCCATCTGCTGACCTAATTACCTAAATAATCCAAATCCTCTTCAGTCTGGTTGCACTGTTTCTCATTCTTTGCTCTGATTCTAATGTTAGTGTCATCTACAAGCTAGGACAGTTCCTTTTCCATACCTCATCCATATATTTATATGTACACACACACAAAATATTTATAAGTCCTAAAACCAACCATGAAGTTCTGACCAATGGTCACACTAGGCATAAGCAGATTAAACAATTGTTTAGAGCTCCAAGCAGCTCAAGATTTATAAGACTCTTCTGCTTAACAAACCTAAAGCATACCAGTGGATAATGTTTCTCTTGCCCTGCAGTAGTGTGGCACTAGTGCTTTATATTATGGTACAAGGTACCTTATTGACACATTGGTGGTATTAAAAATTGTGTTTATTACAGACTGATTTATCATGGTTTCTAAAGTGCTTTGTACAATCCCTCTTAAAAATGCTACAGTAGTGATGCAAAACACAATAGCACTTCAATAAGTGGTGGTGTCTGGGAACATTACTACAGAAGATGATAGCATGGCTTCTTTTTTTAAAAAAAAATGGGATGGCAGAAGGCCTCTTTCTCAGCATTGGTTTCAAATAAATGGGAGAACAAAAACCAGAAGGGAAAGGCATTTGAACATAGTGAGTTAACAGGCTGCTATTTTTTAATTATTATTTATTTTTTAGGGCAAGGGATTTGGAGTTTGCTCTAATTGCCTGCTTATTCCTTCATTATAGTTGAAGGGTTCTGGTAATTCACCATTATTAAATATTCAAGGCCTGGTCTGGAGGAAACATTCTTTGGGGATTGCTCTCATCACTCCAGCGCCAGTTGAGAATCCAGCTTTGTGCCTGTTCATGTGTGCAAATAAAGCTCTGCTTTTCCCTCTTTTATTGACTGCCTCCATTAAAAAGACCTCAAGCATAGCAGTAATGTGAGATTATCTAACAAATTAATGCTCGTGAATTTTTCATGGAACTTTCCCCCCTTTGGAAGGTCTGGCTGTGCAACTTTGAAAGAAGAGAACGCTACTCTCCTTGAGCAGGGCTACCATATACACCGTCCCCGCCCCCTTTATTACAGGAGAGTCTCTCCAGCTGGTACCATCTGCATACGTATTAGCATCCAAACAGCACCCTCCTCTCACTTCTTACATGAGGCTGACACGGATAAAAGAAATGACCACGTAGTGCATACCAATCAAGTGTAACTTGGGGATATAAAGAAATTGTCACCAGTACAGGGGAGCTGTAATTTGTACTATAGAAAAAGCCCCAACCAAGATCAGGACCCTACTGTACAAGGCACTATTCATACACATAGCAAGAGATCATCTCTGTCCTGAAGAGCTTACAAACTAAATAGAGAAGATAGATGCATTATTTGTTATTATATACATACCATTATACTCATATCTGTTTGAGGAAAAAAAAACAGGGTTTAACCTCCCTCAGATAAGCAGGTGCACACAAATGCTCCATTAGTAGGTGTCTATATCCTGGCTAGCAGAAATCTTGTATTTATACAGCCTCTTCTTACCCCACAATATATCATTTCAAGGAACAGGAATAAATCATATGGATAACTGAGGAAAGCATCAGGGCACTGTGTAGTGTTAGGGACTATTGCTGGCGCAGAGGTTAATTTCATTTCCTGTGATGTTTTAGTCAAGGTCTGAACTACACAGCACCACAGTCATTGCATGACACCCACTTGTTGGTGCAGATGAGCCACAAGTCTCATTTCAGCATGGAGAGGAACAGTTCCCAGTATACATTTCTTACTGGAGAAGGATAGAAAAATACTCTAGGAATTACCTTAATTTGGGTGGATGCTGTTTTCACACCTGCATTACCAACATTCCCCTTCCTATTAGCTTTGTAAATTATGGTTTGCTCAATCTACTCCTTGTGCTCATTGAGTCATGCCCACTTGCTTTTTGCAGGAGGGAAAAAAATGTATTGCTTTTTGTCCCTGCTAACCTTGCAGAGACTACAAAGGTATGGCAATGTGACCTGGTTCTATAGAGGCTGTGCATCAAAAATTATGTTTACTGTATTTGAACTGCAGGGCTAAATGTTGCTTTCATTTATATTTGTACAATTCTATTTAGGACATGTATTATCAAAGGCAGAATCTGAAGATGAAGTTGCAAAGGCATGAGTTGGGCATCCATAAAAAACAAAACAAAACACAACACCACAACGTTGGCAATCTTGATGGCAGAATGTGGCCTATTTCTAGTGATGAGGCACACTTCTGAGGATTAATTACTATGTGGCTGTTAACGGCTTTGAAAATTTAAGATGCTAGAGAAATGTTATGCATTATTACTACTACTGATCATGAGTCAAGTCAGACTTGGAACTCCTGACCTGAGCTACCCTGAATTTTGGCAAAATTTAGATTAGCTTTCTAATCTAGACACAAATAATTTCAGGGCAGTCTCTTCCTGGAGCCACACTATCAGACAATGATATTGCCACTCACTTCATAGGATAAAAGGCACTACGTTCCCCACCCACCATGTCAGTTTTTTTCTAACAGGATTATTTATCACTGTATATTATGTTTTTGTATATTTGCAAATCTACATTTAATGGTTTAGAAAATGTAAATTAAAAGTTAATTACATTGAAATATATAAGGGAATAGAATTGTTAACACATCACAAACAGCGTCAAGTGAACACATTTCAATAGTTGAATTAAACTGTGAAGTTATCTATCTTTATGAAATTCTGTGGCCTATGTAATGCAGATATGACACTAGGCTATCATAATTGTTCACTCAAGCCTTTAAAATCTATGATTTATATATATATACACACACACGCACACATTTAATGCATCTTAATATCAGCATCTTTTTTTTCCAAAAGAGTACATCAGTGTTGTGAAGTGAGGTATTGCGGGGAAATTATTTTGTACCCAATGCATGATCGTCCTCATTTCCCCCTCCCAAGTGTTTTATACTAGTGAAAGCGTGAATATAATGCCATATTTCTATTTTCACAGCAGTAGCCTTTGAAATATTAACACCCAAGCTATCTTTGCTTTTTTTCCTGAAGCACCTAATCAGACTAGAAATGCACCTCTGAAACACAAACTCAAGTCACTTCTGTCATCAGCCATCCTGAATTACCAAAGGAGGCCTATTAACATAAATTTCTGACAGGAGAAGGGCATGTCTTCTGTCATGGTCATGAAATAACTAGAATAAGCAAATAAGCAGATACTCATTTTCTTACAGCGCTGTCATATGTCTTAAGTCCTATCCACATCAGGTTTTGTTACCTACAGCATGTCACATAGCTACAAGAACTATGAAATGCTTAAAAAAAATTAAGAAAGAATAAAAATGTCAAATATTATGACAAAAAAATCTTTTAAGTTCTGTTCCTTTAGTACTGAAATTTAAGGGGTTCATATCTTGCCTACAGAGTAATGCGATAAGAACTGAGAACTGTTTTTATTAATCTTCTTCTATAAGACTTACTGTTCTTAATGCCTGAGGCAAATCAGCATTTGAAATATAACGATTCAATTCAAAATAATTCCAGTGTTCGAGGCACTCCTATGACTTTAGCCCTGATACATCAAAGCACTTAAAACCATGCCTAAATTTAAGTATGAGAATAGTCCCAGAGAAGTAAATGGATCTAGTAATATATTTAAGGTATGCATTTGCCCTAATGAAGAGAGACATAAGACAAAATCCACTCAAATACCCAGGTTCAAAAAAGAGACATTGGGTTGTTTTCTCTACAGGCTGGCAGTATCTGAAAGTATCATGTCAATCAGACTTGCTTTGAGCAAGGATACATGGCATTGTATTAAACATGACAGCAGGCTCTTCACAAGGGCTCCCCTACATTGCTAATACCTATAAAGCTGAAGAGAGGTTAGCAACAGTAGGACATTTTTTAAAAAGTTTCTCGGCTGTAGACGGTAACTCTGGATCTCTGCAAATCCTATGGTTTTCTTGTTCCCATGCCTCCTAGGATACGCAGAGTAGGTTTGTTTGTATAGTGTTTATTACTGAGGATTTAAGCAGTTAAAATTAACAACGAAGGTTATGTACAGTAAGTGATTTCTGGGCTCATTTTGAAAAGAATCTTCACTAACTGAAAAAGTTCATAGTAGGTTTGAACTAAAAAACGTCTGCTTTCCTTGCCATTGCATATTTATATTGACATTTTTAAAGCCAGTTAGGAGATTTGGCTGTCTGCTGGGGAGGGTATCATTATTATTACTACAGTTTGCACACTTTCCACAAATCCATTGGACTGAGAAACATCATACCTGGCTTCCAAGTGTGTTAACGAATTACCTGCCAAGTCTTTAGAAATGACTGGTTTGGTGTAAGGTGCTTCTCCATCATTTTGAAATGTGTCACATCCTCCAACTAGAGAGACATCTACTTTTCTTACTGGAACTCCAGTTCACATCTAGGACCGTCTATACAACAGAGCTCTCACTTGGTAAATACTATTGATTTGCTTCAAATTTCATACCTGTTTACAGTAACCGCAGTACATATTGGCAAGAGATCAGGCAGTTGCTAAGGTGGGGGTGGTAGTCAGCGAGAACCCTGCAGCATCTAGTACTCCAATTAAGCTATTCCCCTAGGATTTAAATTCACAACACAGGGTCATTTAGGACCTATTTAATGACAGTGACAAACAATGCTCCTAATTAAAAACCCCACTACTATTTCTGTTTGCAGTACCTCTGTGCACAGGGATAAAGACATTCTAGACTAACATTTTACCAATAACCCTATTAATTGACACATCCTTCAAATAATGAGCATGCGGCAATTATAAATATTTGGCATTTTTTCATTCATGTTCATGATGATGTAAGCTCCCATAAATAAGAAACACAGCCCCCCAACAAACAGGAACAATAATACCCAGCTGACTTCTGCAACTATGAAGCATCTTTCCAGACTACTGGAGAAACATTTATTACAACATACTGCACTCTTGTTTCATTAATATGTAGCCAATGTATAAAACCGCTCTGTTAATCTTAAAGACTAATGACTGCTGTCAGAGCTTTGTTACAGATTTATCTCTACCCCCAACACTCATGCACTGGGACAATAACGACGTACACTGCATCTGGTCCCAAGACAACTAATGAAGAATGCATATTCCAACTAATTAAAATACTCAGTTCATAGGACTGATCTCGTTTTCTAGGTCCCTCTACCAGAGGTTTCATTAATGAGCCAGAGAAAGGACCAAATGGTAGAGTTAGCCTACAAAATTTAATCTGAAGGAAAACAAAAGAATGATACTGTAGGTTGTTGTTTTTTTTCAGTTTCTTTACCTTCCAACTTTCACCCAGAGACTGAATAATCCAAACTTCAAGGAATAATAAAGTCAAAGAACAAGAAAGAATCAGTGTTTAAAGATTAATGTTTAAACTTGTTGTTCTACTAAGAAAGTGGCTAAACAACTTCATTGATGGGCCTGCAATTTTTAAAATCCTTTGGTGGCCAGAGACAAAGCCAAGCAAGGTTAATATAAAGCTATATTTATGATTGTACAACTCAGAAAAAATTCAGAGGAAAGTACTACAGACAGGGGCGGCTCTAGGTATTTTGCCGCCCCAAGCACTGCAGGCAGGCGGCCCTCGGCGGCTTGCTTGCGGGAGGTCCCTGGTCCCGCGGATTCGGCGACGTGCCTGCAGGAAGTCCACCGAAGCCGCGGGACCAGCGGACCCGCCGCAGGCATGCCACTGAAGGCAAACTGCCTGTCGCCCTCGCAGCTACTGGCAGAGCGCCCCCCGTGGCTTGCCGCCCCAAGCACGCACTTGGCATGCTGGTGCCTGCAGCCCCCCTTGACTACAGACTAAATTTAGATTCTAGTGCTTTCCTTATTGTACACCTGCACTTAAGTATTTTTCAATCACTATAAAAGGAGCTAACAAGTCATACTTGAGGACAAGTTGGGCGTGGAATTAAATGGGTTATATACAACTTCATTTAGAACCCAGAAGAGCATACACCATTTCTTTCAGATAAATAAATGGACCTACCTAGGGACTGAACAGTTCAGGGAATTAGAAGAGTTTCAGTTGTAGGCTGCTATTTTGAATCTGGCCAATGCTTTTAGTGACCAGAACTTATTAACTTCTGATGGCTCTTTGGTGGACTATATATAATGGTTTGGTGGACTATATTCAGTGCATGGGGGAACAGATATCTACATTACTAAAGCCATGTGATTTGCTGAATTGGGGGCCTGCTTGGCAGATCATTTTGTTTCTCTAAGCTACAAGTATTTTAGGAGATGAAATAAAATACATTAAATAGACATTTTATGTAAGAGAGAGACCTCACCACAGTCCCCCCAGTAAAAACACTGGAGAAGTACAGTTCACAAAGGAATGCATTTTAATTCAAATATAGAAACAAAGATTATACTGGGGAAAATGTATTAAATAGAATTGCAACATTAAATCAGTAACAAAAAGTTGTTTTATTTCAACAAAGCCAATGTATTGCTGCATTGACTTTTTCAATACATCCAGAAAAGTCTATTTGTTATAAGATTGAATGTTGCAGTATTACATTTATCTTTCATATGGTCATTCTTCCCATATTTAAATTAAACTGTGTTCTTAATTGTTTTGGGAAGAATGTGTCAAAAACATAGTCATTCTATTATTATTAGAATCAAAGTGAGAAATGTGGCATCCTTGGAAATGGCTAGTCTTCAAAATAAGTTCTACAACAGGCCAGTTTGGTCCCAAGAATAAGATTGCCATTTCATTTTGGAAGAAAATTTCAATGTCACAGTAAAATTCAAGTGAGTTCTGTGGTCTGTAGGTGATTCTGCAGAAAGTGAAGCTACCTTACTTAAAATTAAGACATGCAGTTGGGTTTATATAAGTACATTAGGATTTTTGTTGGGGCAGTAGAAGGGAAGAAATAGGGGGGAATAAATGGACAATTCTATAGAAAGAATTCACTTAAGATGAAAGCCTTCAAAAATCTTCTGTCCACAGGCTCAAAAGTAAAGTTGACCAAAATATGTTAAATCAGGCTTAGGTACTGTAAATAACATCTGTGTTTCACTTTAAACCTTCTGCATCTACAGTTTTCCACTATCTGACATACAACTGTATTTTTATTTATTGCTAACTGTACCCTCTAGTCCACACTTGAATCTCATTTCTAATTCCTGAATTCTCTTAAACCAAGTATCTGGGGGTTTTAAATCACTTTAAACATGGTTTTCGATATTATTCTTTTAGGGCTATATTGGAGGGGGGAAAAACACAAAGGGAAGGAAACTTCCTCTTGCATTTACAGATGTCATAAAAATCATCCAAGTTGCACTGATGCATATTCTAATGTCCTGTGGTAATATCTAATGGGGTGAAAAAGATGGAAAATACCTGATGTTCTTTAAATGACACAAATGTTTTGCATTACAGGCCACAGAGGTAATGCACATTGCTATCAACAAGGACCCCTCTGAAACGTTTATGCTGCTTCACATATTTTTCTCACATGCTGTATTTGTAGATCTGATACAAGCTAATCATCCTTGTCTAATGTGAATGACATTCCAAAATATCTATCTTGATTGCCCACTAGGTGTCATACTAGAAGGCCTATATTTAAAACATGCACTTAGGAGGCACCTCATGTTCAGATAAAGCACATACCAGATACATTCTCTGTAAAAATAAGATACTAATGACACACTCAGAAAAAATCATTTTCCACAGAAAATCTCTTAAAATAAAAAATTCCACACTGATATTCCTAAAAGCATTCCCAAGGCTTCAATGTGTGCTTCATACAGCATATTCCCAAAGAAATACATTAAATGGGAAAGTCTTCTACTAATGGGAGACTCCCTGGAGAATCTATAATTACCTTTGGATTAGACATAAACTTACCTTTGCGTACCATTTTACAATATCAAGGTGGAATTTTCTGATGGAATGTTTTAAGGCTAACTTTTAAGGCTGTGTTATAGAAATGGTGTTTAAAAAAAATAGACCAGTTAAGGAAATAAAAGGTAAAAGTGAAGTCTCAGTGTGGCAAAATGGAAAATAAGTTCATTATTGTTACTTATAGAAAAATAAGTAACGCATTTCACAATAAAGGCCTCACATACAATAGTAAGTACTGTAGCATTTTGTATCATTACAGCTACAAGCTGTAGTGTTTTGAATTACTCCTGTTGCATACTGTACAAATATCTATTAAGCAATGATAAAAAAAATCAAGAATGTTTTGGACTAAATCTAAAAACAGTCTTTACACCTTCTGAATCAATGAGTCACTGGTGCAAATACTTGAATTTATACATCCAACTAACTGTGTGCGCCACAAAGCCAGTAGTTAGTTCCCTAAATGCTAGCATTTGTATTTACAGTAAATTGCACACTGAAAATTCTGCCTGCAAACTCAAAGGCTGATTAGTGACCCCTTTAAGTTTATTAGCAGCTTATGAAAGACATTGAGCTGACAATCCTTACATCCAAAGTCTGCTATCCACAGAAGAGTGGCAAGTCCTACCCTCCATCCATAATCAACTCGTATATTATAACACCATTTTGGAAGGACCATATCAATGAGCAAGTTCAGGCTCCATACCAGATCACTTTCCCAAATGCGCTTTTGAATAGCGTGCCCACCTAGTCCCTAATCCCTTTGGACGGCTTGCTAGCATACTTTCCAAATGCTGCAACTCAGGAGTGTCTGTTCTGGTTCTAATTAACTTAATTAGACATATTAGAGGTAAAACACTACATATGCACTGGTTAACAGGAGTGTCAAAAAAAGTTTCATTCTACCTGCTCATATTGAATACCCTTATGGAGCATTATTGTAACACTTGATTAGCACTGAAATCTACTCAGGGCAGGTAGCACCGATGCAGACTTTAATATCATGTGCTGAGATCTAATTATGAACAGGGCTTCAGTATTAAGATGATTATGGAAGTAATCATTTTATGTCTCTCTCAGAAAAAAGCACACTAAAAAGTCCAAGACTGACTAAGAAAACTGATTTACTACCATTAGAATGAATTTTAAATAATGGCTTAGTTTTATCGCTGTTACTTCCAAAAATGCTAATTAATTCCAATTCAGAATGTATGTAATTATAATAGTTCTGCTGGAAAACAAATTATCCAGTGCCCTTGGGGTGAACTAGATGGAGCATATTTTATATTCCTTTCAACAGCATAAATGTTTTACCTTTTAGGCAATAAATGTAATGTGCCAAATCATAAACATTTTTTTCTCTTAAATGTTTACAGTGATTGTTTTGTTCCTCTTAGCATGAAGACACTAAACGAGCTGACAGTTTGCTTGCCAGTCAGTTTAATCCTCCTCTCTCTGTAGGTTTATGGGAAACTGTGGCATGCCAAGTTATTTTTGGCCAAGTGCTGCAGTACAAAGAGCCTTCAGGAGTCTTCATTTCATCAGTGGTCTAACTGGCAGCTGCTGTACCTGCAGAATGTGAATTGATATGACCATAGAAATAGAATAGCTCTTTTTTGTTTATTTGTTCGGTCACAGAATAAATTTATGGAACTGTTCTTGTATAGAGGGTAACTTTAGGAAAAATCTGTGAGGTGTGAAGGGAAAACACACAGTAGAGAGAGGCTTCACATCCACGTTTGCTTTCTGAGAGAATTCCAAAGCCTATTCGCACTGACCAATGAAGAACATATTTTCTTATGAATCCCCTGTTCTCAGTTCATTTGGATCATCTCTTAGTAAGAGAAAAAAAAGACGTTCTTCATTTGTTTAGCTGTCCATTGACAGGAGTATATTTTAATTAGCTTTGTCACAATGATCAGACCTCATATAAGCCACTCCTTTTAAAGGAAGATAAAAGCAGACTTCATGATAGCTCTATTCAGGATTTTTTAATTTTTAAAAAAAAAAACTTTTATACCAATCATCTTTAATTACACACAAGGCTTGTGAGTTTGTAATGAAAGCTGATTTCCATTAGCACATGACCCAGAGTCACAAACCTACTTGAAGTTGGAATCCCCAGCTGGATGAGAATTGTGGTCTGAAAAATGAAAATTGTGTGCTTCAGACTCACAGTCAGTTCCAGGAGAGACCTCTCTAACCTGGTTCTGTCTCCATATTTAAAAAAACAGTCAGATACACATTCCCATGTAGCAATAAACCCATCATCATTTTATCAGACAGTATGTTAACCTTGACTCTCATACAATCAATTAAGTATGAAGTCACTAAAAGTGTCACAAAGCATATCGTCTAAGGAAGGTTTTCAAAAACAGAAAAAACTACTGACACTGTTAATTGTTTATTTTCAGTAGAAGACTAAGAGTCCAACCAGCAGCAAAGGAGCTGCAAATATCAGAATTTAGCAAGTCCTCTCAGACAACAGTCCAAAGGCTAAGTCTGAGTTACTGTATCTGCAGAATTCAGCTATCCTTGTGACTACAGTGTGCTCTCTCTCTTTCTTTTTGAGGCATATAGCTTTGTGGGATTTAAAATGTTCAGATGAGATATGAAAGTATAGGTGGCTATGGTATTATTATTATATAAATGCCATATCCCCTTGCAATGTAGTATCTGATCAGGACTAAAATTACAAATATGCATGATGAAATGGGATTTTCAAAGGCACCTAATGAATTTGGGGCAGAGGGATAGCTCAGTGGCTTGTGCATTGGCCTGCTAAACTCAGAGCTGTGAGTTCAATCTGTGAGGTGGGGCACTTAGGTACCTGATGCAAAATCAGTACTTTGTCCTACTAGTAAAGGTAGGGGGCTGGACTCAATGACCTTTCAGGGTCCCTTCCAGCTCTATGAGATAGGTATCTTTCTCTGTATATATTTATTTTAAGTCTCATTGAAAGCCATTGTGACTTGTGCTCCTAAAACACTTAAGTGCTTTTGAAAAATCCCACTCCATGCTCTGCAGTGTAATTATAATAATTCTGCAAGTTTTATTGGAGGGTAACTGAGGTACCAAGATATCTTCCATTTCATTAATTGTCTTCCCACTTGAATTCTAGAAGAGAGACAAGACCTTCCTGATTGGTCCCTAACATTAATTGCTTCAATATTTCAATGGAAGGTGAGGCTTTCCCATGTCTTCTGCTTGTTGATGACATTGAAATTCTTGCAGGATTTTAGAAAAAAGTCTCTGCATTTGACACCCATCCATGTCTTCCCACTTGCTTTGCTTTTCCTCTTTTCACTGCATGTCTATTTTAATAAATATTCAATCACATGCACCAGCACTTCCCATTTCCTTTTTACTTAAGGTATAGATAACTGAAATAACATATTAGATTAAAAAGAGGGATAAAATCATTTTGCTCAGACACATACTTTTAAACACATCAGTGTTTGCTTGATTTGCTTTATGGGGTAAGAGATGTTAGTTGAAGATTCAACAAAATATTAAAAGGAACAGAGGGAGAATGGAGAAGGTTTTGGTATATATGCATAATAAAGATATTTATGTTTTATACCAAATATATATATACCAAAATAGCAAAGATATGAGAAACAATAATCGTCTGAAATAAATATTTGAGACTAAAACTCACAAAAGAACCATTTCATGGGCATCTACCTTGTTGATGGGTTAATAGCTCATTATTTGAAACTATTTCTGTTAGTACAATGTGTTAAAACTACTGATGGGCTTATTTAAGATCTTGAATGAAATCCTTGACATTAATGGCAGTTTAGTCATTGACTTTAGTGGGGCCAGGATTTCATCCCTTGTATTTATAATAAACAGGAAAGTTCATTGAGTTCTAGTCATCTTCCTTTGTGTTCCAGAGCACCTGGACAAAATACGGAAACTCATTTGCCCAACACAGGCTCATCTTCACTATGGGAAGACTGACACTGCTGCAGTCGATGCAGCAGGGATTCATTTAGCAAGTCTAGTGAAGACAAGCCCACAGATAGAAATCACAAGCTAAATTCTGCACTACATACACCAGAGCTGACCTGCACCATTGAAAACAAGACCACCTATCTTAAATGCAGAATTATATGCTTAACAAGGAGGCACACAAGCATAAAGCCCTATTAACATGTACATGTACATTTTAAACCTATTCAAGATATCTGCATGGATAAATTGTTGATTAAACACACTGACCATTTTTTTTAAGTTCAAGTTATTGGAGTTGTCGTTTTTCATGTTATACATCTAATAATATTTATAACATTTGCAAATATAGGGTGGTTGTTTTTTAAGGATTAAATGGTCTATTTGCCACCCACTGCTGAATGTGTATTTCAGCACTGTAGATGTTTCAAGGCAGTATGTATGAAAAGAAATGCATTGTGCTGCATAATACTCACATTCCTCAGGCACTGACAGCAGCCATACTAGCTCAGATTTATTTTTTCCAACACAGCTATTTTGTTTTTGTGACTCTGGAAAAGGCAGTAAAAGAATCTACATACAAAAGCTGAAGTACATAAACACCTCTCCCCTTCTCACTATATACTGACTCAGGGTCAACTTCATTTTAGTTTAACTTTATTCATTTCAGTGGAGTTATATGGGGATGGATCTGATCCTGCAGTGTTTAACATAATTTTAACATGAAGGACTGTTAAATAGCAGTAGGAAAAAAATATGAAAAAATACGTTCTTTCAAATTTCCTATTCATCTTTCATGACTTCCAGCACCTTCTTTTAAAATACTACTATATTTAGCGAGTGCTATTGCACATATAAATATAGAATAGTGCCAATAAATATTTCTTTGTTGACATGCAGTGCGGAATTTTCAGTGCTACCATACATCAACACAATTTCTGTCAACCTATCAGTCTGCCTCAGTAAGAGGTAATATATCCATTTCTGCTTGTATTTTAATCATAAAAATGTCTAGTCTGGACTTCATTGTTTTTGCTGGAGGATCTGTGGACCTTCCAGAGAGTTTTCACCAAGACATCCTTTTTCCAATGTATTCATTAATTATAGGAGTTTATGAAATATAAAAAAAATAAAACAAAAAGAGCCAAAAGTTGTAAACATTCAGACTAAAATCCCTTCTCTGCTCAGTGTCACTGCTTTCCACCACCTATCTCATGATGTCATAATTTCATTAGTTCTCCACTAACCGTTAACTCTTCTAGGTCAAACAAAATTTTAATTTATAATGTCAAAAAGAAAGAGAACAAGAGCTTCTTTACATTAAAAAAACAGCCTTTCAGGCCTCTCTTATACATCATAAAGGAGCAAAAAAGGACATATGCCCTTTTTGTTTCTCATATGCAAGTCCCTTTAAAAATAACTTGGGATATTAGTCTATAAACATATGAAAAGGGCTGTGAACAAGCATGACCTGACCTTAGCGGTGGGCACCTGAAAAGAAGGAAGAGAGACAAAGACACCCCCAACACACATATGCACAGGCATGCATAGGGGCTGGACCTAGAGGTGCTGGGGGTGCTCCTGCAGTCCTGGCTTGAAGTGGTTTCCATTATACACAGGGTTTACAGTTTGGTTCAATGGCTTTCAGCAACCCCAATATAAAAATTGTTCCAGCCCCACTCCGCACATGTATACTCTGACACTTTAAGCTGCACAAATACCGGTATCCACAGAGTGTTTCTTTACTCTGGATTATTTTATGGGGAATTATATTTTGTCGTTTCTTCAGGCCAACCCAAAAGAAAGAGCAAAATAGTAAACAAAGGATGGGTTGTTTATGGCTGGAGGTAAAACCAAATAGCCTTTAACTTACAAAAGCATTTGGTTAGCAATGTACAGTATCATGTAAGCAAAGTGGTCAGTTTCCCAGCTCCTCATTGTTTCCTGATCTGGTATATGGGGGCTGTGAGTTTCCAGATCGTTTCCAACTGTGACAGGACAGGCAGAAAGCTTCACTTTTGTCTCAAGGGTCTTCCCCCAAACTTCCGCTGCTTCCTCTTTATATTTCTGATCCAATGAACATATAAGTAAAGCTTTCCCTGCTTCTCTTACAGTCGGGCTATCCCAACCCCCATCACAAGCTCTCTTTGAATCTTAGTAATTTCCTCACTAACCTACCTTCCCAAAATAATAAAAGGTTCCAAACAAACACACATTTGCTGCACACCATTTTGAAGACATGAGCCCCTCTTCCAAAAGAGAAAATATTTACAAATTTTCATAAATTTGGGGAATTTTTGTAAATGCCAAAGTTTCAAAACGCCTCATTTGATTTCTTCCTCCTATCTTCCAAAAAACAACTCTCCCTGAGGATGGAATGAGATACTGTATGTAATAGTTCAACAATATTCGTTTCTTTCTGGGAACGAAGGGATTTGGAAACTGAGCTTATAATTGGAAGCTAGCTTCATCCTCCACTAAGGAATACCTAAAGCTCCTCAATGGCCTTATCTAAAGCTCACTGCAGTCAAACAAAAGATTTCCATTGATTTTAATAATCAGAAACCCCTGTATTTGGATGTTTGTGCCCTTTGTAGTCCAAGAAGATACACAGTTATAAGCTATAAACAATCATTTTCTCTTGCTGTAAATAATTTAGCAAAACCTGGGATCTCTGCTTTTCTTTTTCCTCATAGGAGCTCTGAACTGTGTTCATGTTTTGAAGATGGAATGTTAGAAGAGATGATCCAATTGTGATGACCGTTGATGCTGTAAAGATTCTTCATTCAGTGGGGAGTAAATGTGCTAAGTTGTTAAATAATTGATTATTTCAAGGGCTTAATGCTGAGTGCTTTTTATATACCAGTGCGCCATTTTATAGGTGTCAGTGTGACTGCAAGGCTCAGCTCGAAACGCTCACCTAGAGCTATTTACAAAGTGCACTACTGGTGAAAGCTAAAAAAAATAGTGTGCCATCTGTTTTTCGAAAACATTTTGCTGTTTCACTTTAGTTGTTTTTTTTTTAACAAATCCTTTTAGTTCAGATTTGTGCCTTAGGGTGGGCGTTATTCCCACACAGGGACTTGTCAGCAAAACTCTGTATATTTGCAGTTTTTTTCTGGAATTCTTCCATAAGCAGGCTCCACTCACACCAAACTTATTTAGGTTTCATCCCCTAAACCTCTTACCTAATGGGCTCAAGGCCTCCACACTGCTACTCAAGCCCTCTTGGCCCCTCTGTAAGAGGTTTGATGCCAGGTGCTCCAAACTGTGAAGATGCTTAGCTGGTAATTAACACGGAGAGGGTCATGATTAACATAGACTCATAGACTTTAAGATCAGAAAGGACAATTATGATCGTCTAGTCTGACCTCCTGCACAATACAGATCACAGAATCTCACCCACCCACTCATGTATCAAACCCCTAATCTATGTCTGAGTTATAGAAGTCCTCAAATTGTGGTTTAAAGACTTCAAGGTGCAGAGAATCTTCCAGCATGTAGCCCGTGCCCCATGCTGCAGAGGAACGTGAAAACCCCCCAGGGCCTCTTCCAATCTGCCCTGGAGGAAAATTCCTTCCTGATCCCAAATATGGGGATCAACTAAACCCTGAGCATGTGGGCAAGACTCACCAGGGAAGAATTCTCTGTAGTAACTCAGAACCTACCCCATCAAAAATCCCATCACAGGCCATTGGGCATATTTACTGCTAATAGTCAAAGATCAATTAATTGCCAAAATTAGGCTATCCCATCATACCATCCCCTCCATAAACTTATCAAGTTTAGTCTTGAAGCCAGATATGTCTTTTGCCCCCACTGCTCCCCTTGGAATACTGTTTCAGAACTTCACTCCTCTGATGGTTAGAAACCTTAATCTAATTTCAAGTCTAAACTTCCCGATGGTCAGTTTATATCCATCTGTTCTTGTGTCCACATTGGTACTGAGCTTCAATGATTCCTCTCCCTCCCTGGTATTTATTCCTCTGATATATTTACAGAGAGCAATCATATCTCACCTCAGCCTTCTTTTGGTTAGGCTAAACAAGCCAAGCTCTTTGAGTCTTCTTTCGTAAGATAGGTTTTCCATTCCTCGGATCATCCTAGTAGCCCTTCTCTGTACTTGATCCAGTTTGAATTCATCCTTCTAAAAACATGGGAGACCAGAACTGCACACAGTATTCCAGATGAGGTCTCACCAGTGCCCTGTATAACGGTACTAACACCTCCTTATCTCTACTGGAAATACCTCGCCTGATGCATCTCAAGACTGCATTAAGCAACAAAGAGTCCTGTGGCACCTTATAGACTAACAAGTGTATAGGAGCATAAGCTTTCGTGATATTTAGTCTATAAGATGCCACAGGACTCTTTGTTGCTTTTTACAGATTCAGACTAACACGGCTACCTCTCTGATACTTAAGACCGTATTAGCTTTTTTCACGGCTATATCTCATTGGCGGCTCATAATCATCCTGGGATCAACCAATACTCCGAGGTTCTTCTCCTCCTCTGTTACTTCCAACTGATGCGTCCCCAGTTTATAACAAAAATTCTTGTTATTAATCCCTATATGCATGACCTTGCACTTTTCACTATTTAATTTTATCCTATTACTATTACTTCAGTACATGGTCATCCAGATCTTCCTGTATGATATCTTGGTCCTTCTCTGTATTGGCAATACCTCCCAGCTTTGTGTCATCCGCAAACTTTATTAGCACATTCCCACTTTTTGTGCCAAGGTCAGTAATAAAAAGATTAAACAAGATTGGTCCCAAAACCGATCCCTGAGGAACTCTACCAGTAACATCCCTTCAGCCTGACAATTCACCTTTCAGTACGACCCGTTGTAGTCTCCCCTTTAACCAGTTCCTTATCCATTTTTCAGTTTTCATATTGATCCCCATCTTTTCCAATTTAGCTAATAAATCCCCATGTAGAATCATATCAAATGCCTTACTGAAATTGAGGTAAATTAGATACACTGTGTTTCCTTTGTCTAAAAATCTGCTACCTTCTCAAAGAAGGAGTTCAGGTTGGTTTGGCACAATCTATCTTTTGAAAAAACATGTTGCATTTTGTCCCAATTACCACTGACCTCAATGTCCTTAACTACTTTCTCTTTCAATTTTTTTTCCAAGACCTTGCATACTACAGCTGTCAAACTAACAGGCCTGTAGTTACCTGGATCACTTTTTTTCCTTTCTTAAAAATAGGAACTGTGTTAGCAATTCTCCAGTCATATGGTACAACCCCTGAGTTTACAGATTCATTAAAAAATCTTGCTAATGGACTTGCAATTTCATGTGCCTGTTCCTTTAATATTCTTGGATGAAGATTATCTGGGCCCCTCGATTTAGTCCCATTAAGCTGTTCGAGTTTGGCTTCTACCTTGGATGTGGTAATATCTACCTTCATATCCTCAATCCCATTTGTCATCCTACCATTATCCCTAAATACTCATTAGCCTCATTCAAGACTGAGACAAAGTATTTGTTTAGATATTGGGCCATGCCTAGATTATCCTTAACCTCCACTCCATCCTCAGTGTTTAGTGGTCCCACTTGTTCTTTCTTTGTTTTCTTCTTATTTATATGCTATAGAACCTTTTACTATTAGTTTTAATTCCCTTTGCAAGGTCCAACTCTACATGGTTTTTGGCCTTTCTCTCTTTATCCCTACATGTTCTGACCACAATAAGGTAGCTTTCCTTGCTGATCACTCCCACCTTCCACTCCTTGGAAGCTTTCTGCTTTTTCTTAATCACCTCTCTGATATGCTTGCTCATCTAGCTTGGTCTACAATTCCTGCTTACGAATTTTTTCCCCTTTCTTGAGATGCAGGCTTCTGATAGTTTCTGCAACTTTGACTTGAAGTAATTCCAGGCCTTCTCTGCCTTTAGATCCACAAGTTCTTCAGTCCAGTCCATTTCCCCAACTAATTTCCTTAATTTTTTAAGTTATCCCTTTTGAAATCAAAACCCCTAGTCACAGATCTAATTTTGTTTATCTTTCCATTTAGTTTAAATGGAATTAGCTCAGAATCGTTCAAACCAAGGTTGTCCCCCACAACCATTTCTTCTATGAGGTCCTCACTGCTCACCTAAATCAAATCTAAAATGGCATCCCCTCTTGTTGGTTCAGCAACTACTTGGTGAAGGAATCCATCAGCTATCGCATCTAGGAAAATCTGAACCCTATTATTATTACTAGCACTTGTCCTCCAGTCTACATCTGGAAAGTTAAAGTCTCCCATGATCACACAATTCCCACTAGTATTTACTTCATTGAAAACATTAAAGAGGTCTCTATCCATATCCAAATCAGATCCTGATGGTCTATAGCACACCCCAAGCACTATCTCAGGGGAGGCTCTAGTAGCTTTCTTTCCCAATGTGATTTTTGCCCAGACAGACTCTGTCTTATCCATTCCATCCCTTCTTATTTCTTTACAGTGTACCGCATCATTGATATACAATGCTACTCCACTGCCTTTGCCTTTATTTTTGTCTTTCCTAAACAGCACATAGCCTTCAATACCTGTACTCCAGACATGACAACTATTCCACCATGTTTCTGTAATCCCTATAACACCTGGTTTCACTTCTTGCACCAGTAACTCTAGTTCCTCCATTTTATTACCTAAGTTCCTCGCATTGGTGTACAAACATCTTAATTTTTGCCGTTTGGCTTCACTCACATTCTTGACTCGATTAGGCCTAGACATTCTACTGCCAGTATCACCTATTAGACTGGTATCAACACTACCCTTCCTCCTTATGTCCATTCTCCTACCCACGGCTGTATCCTTTCTTACTTCGTTTTCTTCCCTCATAACACATTTATATAATGCCCTCAGGTAGTACAAATAAATCATAATAATTTTAGCTTTTGTGGTGTGGTGTTTAGATGCAAAGGATGCCACAAGGCAGCACTTACCTAAAGAAGTTTCATAAAGATTTAATAAAGTTTGCGAATTTGTCTAAATGCACACTTTCAGGGTCTTCATGTACCTTCCTACCCACAGAATATTCACTGTCATGCTATTCTTTGGTAAAAATCTCTGAGGATATTTAAATTCCACCTAGATAACCACTGGAGATATTCGATCAGGACTTTTGTATAATGTGTCAGCAAAAGGATAGTATCTCTAACCGTCCAAACACAGGATTCATAGTCTTGTCTGCTTTTTGTAGAAGAAGGAAAATAAGACCCAGAAGATCTGGGCCTGGGGCAAGTGCTGCTTTTGTGGCATCATTCACACACATATAAGGTGAACAGTCACTTGAGGTGCCTCAACTTTTGAGAGCTCAACTTAAGACACCCTAAAAAGGGCCTGATTTTCAGAGTGAGCGCTTAGCTCTTTCTGATCATTAGGACTCTTTTATGGTGTCTCCAGTTGAGCTTCAAAAAATTGAGCAGCAATACTCATGCATCCGACGAAGTGGGTATTCACCCACAAAAGCTCATGCTCCTAAACGTCTGATAGTCTATAAGGTGACACAGGATTCTTTGCTGCTTTTAGAGATCCAGAGTAACACGGCTACCCCTCTGATACTTCAAAAAATTCAGACACTCAAATCATTATTCATATTTGAAAATGTAAGCCATGTTTTAGCCTGGGAGGCCTGCAAAGGAGGTAGACAACCTCAACATTTTTATTTGCAGTCAGGTCCAAATTTATTACAAATATTGCCCTCTCCATACTACTCCAGTGGATGTGATTTAAAGAAACTTCAGATCAAATTTCAAAAAGATGTTTTGTGTATTACCATTTCCAATAGGGAGCTGAGCACAAAATTGTTCCAGGGTTAAAAAAAATCAAATCAAATCTCTGCACCAGCAAACAATGAATAAGCAAGTTTCGGTATTTGAAAAGTACAGTTACTAGTATGAAACTGCAGGGGGAGAGTGCCAGTCAGGAATAATGCTCATTTGTCCTAACAATAATACATGTAACATTCTGAAACTAATATATAAATATATATATAGAGAGAGATGGGAGCTTAAAAATAAGCAGTGACTACATAAAGGAATATAGAGTAGATGCTTTCATATGAACCATTTATGAGCTACCTAGAGTAAATTCTAGGGAGAATAGTGAGGGCTTTTGTTTACATTATTTTTTTCTTAGTTTTCCCTGGTACAGTCTGTGTTTAACACAAGTGCTGTGCTGTGCAACAGACTAAATTAAAAGTCACGTGTTCTGTATCCACAGTGAAAGAGGTTGGGTTTATGATCTTATTAAAATCGGAACACTGAAAGTGGAAATCAGAGCCAAACTAAACTCAAGAGGAAATCCTTTTACTGACCTCCAATCAAAATGATTATTACATCCAGGTGGCAAATCCAACATTATGCAAATTATTTCTCAAAGTTTATGCTACACATTTTGATATGAAGCATTTCGCTTTTTCATGCTTTTCTCTTCTCCTATTTTCTTTCTTCTATGTCCTTCTTTGGCTCTCCTTCACTTGACATCCTTATTTAGTATCACTGGATGGGTCAAACTGATAGTTACTTTGACAACCAAAGAAAATAAGAGCAGTATGACAACAGTGACAAGAACAGAATGCATGAACAAAAGGAATAAATGGTACCTCATAAGACTCAGTCTGTCTCTCTCACATACTCTCTTTTCTATCTTATTTCCGCACCATAAAACAGAAAAATCAGTTTCTCTCTTACACGTCCTCCTTTTAAGCTCTGAAGTAGTAAATAACCCTGAGAAGGCTGTATGCATGTTTCTTTCTTTGCATTAAGGAAGGTAAGAGGATTTTCAACAGCCTTCTGTTATATGTGTTCTACACATGTCCTAAACAACAAATTCATTGTAGCAACATCAAAGGAAAATAACAAATGGTGATAACATGCATAAGAATACTTATGGAATCATTATGAATGTTTCTCCATGGATTTGGAAATTCACTTAGAAAGCACACACTTTTTCCCATAAAGATTTGTTTATTGACTTTTGGCTACTATTTACCTTTACATAATCATTACATATCATAAAAAATAAATGTTTCTTTTGCTGTACACGAGCAAGATATATACATATATTTATCCAATTATGTTTATATATTATAGGTGTAGCTGGCAGCTATGGCTATTTCTACACTATCGAACATTTCTACACATAACCATGCTTGTACAGCCCCCTAGCGTAGATGCAGCATCTGCTCGCAGGAGTTTTTCTACTGGTGTAGGAACAGTCTCACTGAATGATATTAGCTATGCTAACAGAAATACTCTTCTGTCTGCATAGCTGCATCTTCATTGGGTGTTTAGTCCACATAGCTATGTTGGTCAGGGCTGTGAGTTTTTCAGAATTATGCTGGTATAATTTTAAGTATAGACACAACCTATGTCTATATTTAAGGTTTCCCAATAGTTTCCATTATAAAACCATATTTTCCGTCGCATCTAACTTCATCAAATGTTAGCCATTTGGGCTGATGCTTTCCACGTCGGCGATGTGCCTCTGGCTGATTCCCCCTCTCCACCTCCCCAAGGAAAGCTGAAGGAAGCAGAGGCAGTCTGGGAAGTGGAGGGAATGAGAAAGGGAAATAAGGCCAGGCTGAGAGGTTGGAGAGCAGGAACAGAAGGCATTATAGCCACTAGAAAACTGTCCATTGGAAAAAGAACCCAGAATTCTGGAGTTCCAATACCATCTGGGCAATAATTTTTTAGCATTTTTCCCCCCAGTGAAAAATGTAGATTTGGCAACAACAAAATGTTTGGTGAAGTTGTGCTGATTTTGCCAAACTGTTTGGGGGGAAAACACCTCAACATTCAGGAAAAACTGAAATGTTTCATTTCAACATTTTTCCCAAATGAAGCAGTTCTTTGTTTAAATGTTTAAAATTTCAAAAACACGCAAAATCCTCAAAATCAAAACTGAATGCTTTATTTTGGGTCAAATGAATCTTCTGTTTGATCCAAAACATTTTTTAAAACTTTTAAAATTGCCAGTGAACTGGATAATCCATTATTCACCCAGCTCTAGTCCCAGTATTCCTCTGCTGTCAGCAAACAGCTGTGAAATCCACTGGCAAGTGTGTGTTTCATCCCACTCTGGTGCATGACTCATTAGAGTGGAAAACAGGTTACTACTACTGAATACTCCATTAGCTCAAGTGGCAGAGGTCTGTGCGGTGGATCTAAAGATCCAAACCATGCTGATGAACCATGTGGGGCCCAATAGGAATTTTCATCAGATGAAACCATTTTTTTTAAGGACTGGAAGAGTATATATGAAGAATTATGTTAAAAGAACATTGAGGTTGTAAAGTCAAAGACTGAGAAGTTAGAAAATGCCAGAATTAAAGTTGCCTGTGTAACTTCTTGGCTTTCATTCATTCTCCCTCTCATTTCCCCTACCACAAGCTTTCTCCAGTGCTGGGAGCGGAAGTCAGTTGCCACACAGGAAGAGGGAATGCTGCAGTATCTGTGTCTCTTCCTTTCCCTGCACATGCTGCTGTCCATCGGATACAGACGTGACACCCATCATAGCCAGGGTGGGGAGGAGATAGAATGCATTGAATGGAGAGAAGCAGCAACAGGAGGCTACATTGTACCTTGTAGTCCTTTCTAACCCTATGATTCTAGGGGAAGTCTATTTTTTAAATCCCCAGACTTGAGGCAGGCAGTGTTGGTTGGCCATGGGCATCACTGACTAGGAAAATAGTTTTGGAGCAGGGAACGTCTTAGCCCCCCCACCCCAATTTTTCCATCTCCACCACATCCACACATGTACAGTGGTTGCATCTATGATTCCATCGGGCTGCTTTAGATATATGCAGGGAAATGCCTAAGAGCATGCTGTTGGTGAGCATGCTGGCTGGGGCACATGCAATGTTCATATTTTTTTCTTTGCGGCAAGCCTCTAGTGAGCACTATAGAGCAGAACACAGAAGGCAAGTGGGGATTTTTCAACAAATTATAACTGCCAATTCTGAATGGATTTTCAGGACAACACACCTCTCTGACCTCAGGATTATCCACTTGCCAAATTTCAAGTCCTTGCTGCAAATTATGGCGGCATTACAGATATTTCAAACACGTTTTGAATTATTTATTTATTTTTAAATAATGGAAAGTTTCAAGCAACCTTTCAACACATTAAACTGCTCCCAGAAACTAGTACGAAGATAGTTCAAGCAATGAAACAGATATTCCATGCTTCCCATGAGCAACACTAAATAAACAGGCAACTACATGCCACACTATCTTACTTTTCTGAAAGATCAGTGGGTGTAGTACCAGAAGAAAAAGAAGAGAAGATATTTTCAGTCTGTGCTCCATTACTTATTACTACTTAAGTTTCTCTTTGTTTTTTTCTCTAGCCTCCGCTGGTATTGAATATATTTGGAACACAGGGCCTTTGGATCGTACGGAAGAATGTATTATTAAAAGGAATCTATTTACATTTAAGAAAAAAAACATTTCCTCTTTGGAAAACATACTAATGACATATGTTGATTTGGCAGAGGATCTGATTCTTGGTATATTATTTCACACCTGCTCTAGATAGTGGAATATCATTAAAAAGAAGTAAATTACACTGATGTAAAACTGACACAACTGAGTGGAAATTAGACTATGGATGAAATCCTAGCTCCATCAAAGTTGATGGAAGTTTTGTCATTGACTTTAACGTGGCTAGCATTTCACACTATAGCCTTTAGTGTAACTTCTGAGAGTAATTTCTATTCCACTATAAACCATATTTTGTCATTGTGTAATGTCAAGTCAGCTGAGGCCCTCATCTGCATGCTGCCCAATAGAAGTCTTGCATATCAGATATTGCTAAGAGTTCACTATCTCTTGGGGTTATGTATTATCAGAATCTTTCTACTTGATCAGGAAGATTTTTTTGTCCAGCAGCATTTTCATTTTATCTTATATTTTACATTAGTATATATAGAGCAGATTGCAAATCTATAATTCTTTCATCTTGTACCTCCATGGAAAATACAATTTATTCCTCGCAAAGATATTCATGTTTGCTTCTCACTTTATTCCTATCTGAGATATATTATAGTTTTACCATTCTAGCTGAACTTTAACTGTTTTCTTTAAAATCATTGATAGGGGTCCCCTCCCCACATATAGTTTCTAATTTGTGGGTCAAATAGGCTGTACTTCCTGGTATTGAATTGTTCATTGTAACTATTTCAATTTTAAATGTTCTGTAATTCTCATTACTATTCCTTCATTAATATGCAATATTTATGATGTGCCTATATTCTTTTTAAAGCTTGATACTTGTCCACATTTTTCAGCTCTTTATAACTATAAGTGTAGAGACTCTTTGTGATATTTAATATAATTAATTCACTTGGGGCCACAGAGAAAGCTGATTCTGTCAAGGGAGCCATGAAAACTTGTCAGAAAGTGGTCAGAAAAATTCTTTGTTCCTCAAAAGAAATATCTAAAAACTCAACAGATTAATGGTGCATTTCAAAGGCGTTTCGCAATTAAGAAGACCTCTTCATCAGCCAGTGTTTACTCTTTATTACTAATACAAATTTTCAAATTCAAGAGCAAATATCCAACAGGTAGAACTGTCAAACAGAAATGGTTTAAAAGTATCACAAATTGGCAGATACTGGGCCGACTCTTGCACTATGAGAGTTTTGTCATAGACTTCAATGGGAAGAGGATCAGGGCAACAATGATCATTTAAAAATGCAGAAACAAAATAGGGGCTCACAATCTGAATGAGGGAACAGTCAGAAAACCTGAATGAAATTTTAAACTTGTCATTGAATGACACTTTACTGTAGCTACAAAAAACAAGTAAAAATGCTGTCTTCTTGGGGTTAAAAAATAGATATCTTGGTTCTCCAAAGCAGTAAGAGTCTCTTCATTATCTTTCTGCTGAATAAAATATTTCATTTTAAGAATGGTCCTACACAGGGAAAGATATACTTATTTATGCTTTTTAGTTTTGCTGCTTTTTTCTTTTGAAGTGGTAAGCCTTGTCAGAAAGAGCTAACCCTTGAAAAGAAATGTTTAATATATATGAGGTAGTCCATCATGTGCCAGCAATGCCCCACTGCCATGTACATTGGCCAAACTGGACAGTCCCTATGTAAAAGAATAAATGGACACAAATCGGACATCAGGAATGGTAACATACAAAAGCCAGTAGGAGAACACTTCAGCCTCCCTGAAGACTCTATAACAGATTTAAAAGTAACTATTCTTGAACAAAAAAACTTCAGAAACAGACTTCAAAGAGAAACAGCAGAACTAAAATTCATTTGCAAATTTAACACCATTAATTTGGGCTTGAACAGGCACTGGGAGTGGCTGGCTCATTACAGAAGCAGCTTTGCCTCTCCTAGAATTGACACTTCATCTATTATTGGGAGTGGACCACACCCACTCTGATCAAATTGGCCCTGTCAACACTGGTTCTCCACTGGTGAGGTAACTCCCTTCTCTTCACGTGTCATTATATAATGCCTGCATCTGTAACTTCCACTCCATACATCTGAAGAAGTGCGGTTTTTTACCCACGAAAGCTTATGCTCAAATAAATCTGTTAGTCTTTTAGGTGCCACCAGACTCCTTGTTGTTTATGAGGTAGTATGAATCTAAGGCTCACACTGAACCAAATATTCAAACATAGGGGCCTATGTTGTGCTTATAAAACATTGCCGTAAAAAGATTTTAGGAAGAAATTAGGCACCTGTTTGAAAATTTGTCCCTTACTGCCTAAGGATTAGATAGAACATTTATTCTACGTTTTGGGAGCATGGGGTGATGTGCAGCTACATCATCCAGCAGGCGCTCCAGTGCAGAATGGTGACTCAAGGTTAATGATCCAAACCCTACCGAAATCAATTGGAGACTTTCTACTAATTTTATTAGACTTTGGATGAGGACTAAAAGCGTAACTTAAAGATATGTAAGGGTCCTTTGAGGTGAAATTCATCCTTAGCTGCAGTATTAACCCAAAATCCTTGTTTTAAATCTTTAAGCTTCAGAATATTCTATGGAAACAGATAATTATGTTGTTCCCGCAAGTAGCAACCAATTATCCATTTGAAACATCTTAGTTAACATTAACTGCTGTAGATTTTAGACACCATGGAATGGAATGTTCACTCCAGTCCAAAATCTCTCTCTAGAATAAAAAGAATGTCTCACTTGGCAAATGCTGATTATTATGTTTCTTTCACTCCTCGAGAAAACCATAAAAGCCTGTAAGGCAAAACAGTTCTTTTCACATTGGTTGTGGAGGCACAGTAATTACCTTTCAAAGGGAAAGTAGTTCATATCAACTCCATGAGTTGCATTTAGGCCTATACTTTTAGCTCAGTACAGGGTATCTGAACAATTATGCATATAATGTCAGTTATTAGTTAACAAGTTTTACATGCATCAGACATAGAACTCCTGATGTACCATACTGTTTACCCAAAAAATCCCCAAATAAATAACATACCATTAGAGTCAAGCAAAATTTGAAATTTCCACCCTGTAGGACATTCCAACATTTCAATGGGTTTTCATTTTGGGGTGGGGTTTTTTGTCCCAAATTGGTACAAAATTTGAAATTTTGGCTTTTTTCTCCATAGAACAGGAATTTCAAAATATGTTATTTTGGAAATGTCAGAACATTTCATTTCAATATTTTTGATCAAAATGAAACATTTCAACATTCCCAAAATCAAAATGTTTCAATTTAATTGACTCACAACACTTCATTCTGAGTCAGTTCTATCTTAAACTGCTTTTTCCCATAGTGGTGCATTGCCCCTTGGAGTTGTAGTACGAGAGCCTGATGCCCCGCATCATCCTCTATGGGCCAGGCTTCTTGTCCAGACTACATCTCCAGAATGCACTATGTACCTCTGTCAGAGGAAAATCTGCATTTCATTATGGAAGAGGTAGTCCTCCAAGGAGCTCAGACCATAGGAGAGAATGGGAGTCCAAATTGCAACTCCCATAAGGAAATGCTCTGATATGGAAATGCAATTTAATGTTTTGTTGAACAGATATTAAATGAAACATTTTGGAAATATTCTGATTCAGGTCAAAGTGATTTCAATTTTTCTGATGGAAAACTGAAAATTCTCATTTTCCATTGGAGAACTCCTGACCAGCTCTACCCATCACCTTGTCAAATACTTACAGCTAGAACCCTGGGTATGGCTATGAGGTACACTGTACAGATGGGGAATACAAAGATGAGATATAGTCCGGTTTCTCATTCTCCTGAAACTGGACCAGCTATGTGTTGGCTCAGTCTACAAGGTTAAGTTAGAGTAGCCTTAGAGTTGCTCTAAGTTATGACAGATGCCAATAGCCCCAAAAGTCCAACGACCTTATCCAAAGTTGATTAAGCCAATGGGAATCATTCAGCTGGGTTCAAGCCTCAATACAGCAGACAGAGATCAGCGGTGTGAAAAAGTCTCTGGCATGCCCTCTTTCCTCCGAACACATTCTATGTGCCAACTGCAGAGAAACATTATGATATAGGAGTGCCTACATCAGCTCTATGCTGCTGTGGGATCCTCCTTCACTGGGATGATTCTCCTATAGCCAGTTATGTGGCTGTATTCTGCCAGCAGTGAGGAGCAAAGCATCCTCACTGCTCCCAAGAATATGACCATTATTAGCAATTTAGTGGTGCTCTGCAGGCAGCTGTAAGAGGAAATAGTCCAAAGAATGTGTATTTCTCTCCTTACTGAAACCATACTGTAGCATCAAGTACAGTCCCAAAAGTCTTTAAAATATATACAGGCCTTTGCAATATATAAAAAGAAATATATTAAGAGGACTCCCCTCCATCTTTCACATTTTATATACCCGTTCTACCTTGTTTCCAGCAGTTTGCAATGCAAATGACTGAAAAGAGGAGGGGAAAAAAAACACATTTTTGGTAGCACAGAAGTAGATAAACTGGGTTTGGAGCACAAATCTCTTGAAACAGGAGTTGTCATTAGTCAGATGTCTGTGAGCAGGTTTATGTTAAGTAGTTAGCCAGTCATTAGTTCTGATGGGTACCATAAACTTATCATCATTCTTAGAAGTCCTATACCAAAAGATAGTACTTATAGGCCAGGGGTTGGCAACCTTTCAGAAGTGCTGTCCCGAGTCTTCATTTATTCACTCTAATTTAAGGTTTCACGTGCCAGTAACACATTTTAATGTTTTTTAGAAGGTCTCTGTCTATATTATATAACTAAACTACAAGGTTTTCAAAATGTTTAAGAAGCTTCATTTAAAATTAAATTAAAATGCTGATCTTACACCGCTGGCCTGCTCAGCCCACTGTCGTTCTGGGGTTCCGTTCACCTAGGCCAAGCAGGCCGAGTGGGACCAGCTACCGCTCAGCCCGCTGCTGGTCTGGGGTACTGGCCATGCCATTTACAGTGGGTACCTACCTTCTCCCTGGTTCTCGCCCATTCTCTTCCTCTCTCTGCACTGAGCTGAGGGTGGGAGTACACTGAGCACAGGGCTGGGGGTGAAGGAGCAGGCTGGGGGTTGGGGTGCAGGGTCTGGCCAGGAGCTAGAATGAGGGAGGGGGCTCAGGGTTGGGGCAAAGGTTTGGGTGTGGAGCGCTTACCTGGGCAGCTCCCATTTGGTGCAAGGGGTGCAGGTGGGAATGTGGAGGGGGAGGTGCAGGAGCTCCCATTTGGTGCTCAGGGTGGGGGTAGGTATGTGTGGGGGTGCGGGAGTCAGGGCAGGGAGCTGTGGGTATGTGAGGAGGGCACAGGAGTCAGGGCAGAGGGCATGTGAGGGGGTGCAGGAGTCAGGGAATAGGGTGTGGGAGGGTGTGTGTGTGTGGGAGGGGGGTGCTGGAGTCAGGGCTGGGGTAATGGGGAGGTGCATGTGTCAGGACAGGGGGCTGGATGTGTGTGAGGGGTGCAGGGGTCAGGGCAGGGGCTTGGGGAGTGTGGGAGGGGGTAGGGCAGGGAGCAGGGTGGGAGTTGGGACTCCTGGGCTCCGGGAAGGGGCTGGTGTCTGACACTCAGGGGAGGAGTGCTGGAAGCAAGGACTCTGGATTCCTGGGTTTCCAGCTGGGCTCTAGTTGTTCGAGGGGGTGGGGGGGCAGATGAAGATTAGGGCTCTGGACTCCTGGGTTCTGCCCTCAATGTTGGAGGGGAGCGGGGTCCAGTGACCTGGGGGAGGGGGAGAAAGAGGCGTGACCCAGCTGTTCCCAGAGTCCAGCAGGCAGCGAGCCGCAGCCCTCGGGCTTGGGTTCGGGTTGTGGGACGTGGCCTGCCCCACTACAGAGCCGAGCTCACCCCAGCACCGGAGCTCCAACCCTGGGGCAGCCTGCCTGAGTCCAGGGAGCGGGGCCAGCCATGCTCAGGGTGGGCAGACGCACAGCGCCGATGGGACACAAGAACCTTCCCCACTTACAGGCCTCACGAACGCTGCAACTCCTGTGGGGCCGGGTCCTTCTTCCTGCCCCTGCCGGCAGGGTCACTTCTGGGGCCACTCAGACTCCGCGGACACCAGGTGGCAGTATGGACACGCTAACCCGGAAACACAACCTCCCACCAGAAGTGACGGAGGTCAGGAAAGCATGTGCAAATGCCAGCAGGAGGGACTGAGAAGAGCGGGCTGGGCTGGGCAGGATTTTTAATGGCACGCTGCTGCCTGATGAGGTCCCGTCTGCCAGCCCCGCTCAGTCTGCTGCCGGCCTGGGTTTGGCAGCAGACTAAGTGGGGCCGGCAGTCGGAACCCCAGCAGGCAGCAGCATGCCATTAAAAATCAGCTTGCGTGCCATCTTTGGCACACATGCCATAGGCTGCTGACATGTGTTATAGGCCAATATCATAACAGCTGGCAATAATACTTGGCCAGCATTAGCATGTTCCCTAAAGTTACCATAAGACCTTCTGAAAAACTATTAAAGCAATTCCATAAAAGTATAGTCACTAATACTAAGTCAGACTGGGTGTCACTAAATGCATAAGAAATATCTGCAGCAACCCAATTGGAATGTTTATTCCTCCTTGGCCCATTACTACAGTACATAAACTGTAATATACAGGTCAATAACTAATGGGTGTTTGGAGAAAATATCTAAAAACCACCAAAAGGAAAGACTAATTTTAAAAGATGCACGTAACCAAGGCAACAGCTCAACAGACTATGTGATGTAGATTTTCATAAAAGGAACTCTTGATGTTTCAATGCAACACTCACAATGTTCACATTTTCCTTTTAAATTCATGAGCTAGATAGATAGATTAGATACACTCGGTCAAGCCCATAATATATTTGTTTATTGAGAACGAAAGTGCTCTGATTTCCTGATTAATTGCAGGAGTAAGAAGGATTTTGAAAAAAAAAACAACAAAAAAGTTGCAGTCACTCTTAGATGTCAAATACCATTAAAGGCAACTCTGCCTGTTACTAGAGAAGATAAAAGCTGTATTTAAAGCCTTGCCAAAAATGTCCTTTTCAGTACTAATTAGAATCAATGGTCAAAGCTGCAAGAGCAAAAGTAGAATGGGGTGGGGATGAACAAGAGAAATAAATATTATCTCTGACACAGACAGTATTTTTTTTAACTTCAGCTCACAGTAGAATTTTTTTAATGTAACATCTTATGTTTATATAGCACTGTGAGCGGGTGCTCTTCTTAAGTCCGCACATAGAAAATCCACATACAGAAACTCCCTTTTCCTAGAGTATGCCCAACCAAGAAATTAGCAATAATACAGCATGAAGTGTAGCACAAGTCCTCTGGCCAGGCTTGACTGCTCCAAGATTCCTACTTCAGGATTCTTCAGCTCATACCCTAGCTCAGGGGTTGGCAACCTTTCAGAAGTGGTGTGCTGAGTCTCCATTTATTCACTCTAATTTAAGGTTTCGCGTGCCAGTAACACATTTCAACGTTTTTAGAAGATCTCTTTCTATAAGTCTATAATACATAACTAAACTAGTGTTGTATGTAAAGTAAATAAGGTTTCAAAATGTTTAAGAAGCTTCATTTAAAATTAAATTAAAATGCAGAGCCCCCTGGACTGGTGGCCAGGACCCAAGCAGTGTGAGTGCCACTGAAAATCAGCTTGCGTGCTGCCGTCGGCACCGTGCCATAGGTTGCCTACCCCTGCCCTAGCTTCTCTCTCTCTCTCTGGATGCTCCCACCTCCTCTTTCCCACTTGAGGTAATAAGTCACCTGATTCAATGAATCAGCAGAATGCACTCAACCTTCTCCCACTAGGAACTCACCCTGCCAACAGGTGAGGTGTTTCAAGCAAACACTTACCAGATTGTTACCAGCCTCTTTCATCCCAGAGGACCTGAAGTGTTTTAAAGGCTCAGTTCAAATATCAGTGAACTACATTCAGTGTTATAAACAGATCATGATTTTGTGACCTTGTTCTAAAAATGGACCTGAACTGCTGCAGATTTTTGGTTCCATGATACATTTTTGGTTCCTGATTTTTGGTTTAGAGCCACCTGAATTTTACAGCTAGCCTCCATGGCAAGGTTCCCTATTTTGTGATTTGGTTTAGGCTCATTCAAACTTGAAAGACTGAACAAACAGAGTAGACAAATGTTAATGAAGCTCTAAACTTTGTGAAATGGGAGAGGCATGGTCCCTAATGTTTCAAACTGGCCAACCGGTCACTAGATTTGTATTAATTTGTTGCCAAATACAACTTTGCCGTCTTGTTTGTAAGAATCTGGAGGCCATTCTGTGTATCTGGAACATTTTCCCTTGCTATGCAAGGTGAACTTCACATAGTATCACCAAACAGATTTGGAAATTAACGCTGGTTTCATCAGCTGAACATTTTTAAGTCCTTCCAAATGTCTACTTTATGTGATAATGCCATAGACCCTGGCCATCCTCTTTCTTGCAGTGATGTAAATCAGAAGTAACTGTGAAAATCAATGGAGTTACACTCCAGGAGAACAGGCCATTTGAATCTGTACGTTTCATAGTTAACGCCAGTTCTAAATATGCATCACATCCTAAAAACTGATTAGTCCTCAAGTCTCATATTCCCGGGCATGAACCCATTTTAACTAAATAAAGAAATAAGTAAAATATAGTGCTTGTGAACTGGCAACCTTGGGCACTGAAATCCTCTTCTGTGTATTCCCAGAGGAGGCATAGCATGGGCACAGAGGCAGTGTAAGCCTCCCAAACCTACCCTGTCATTATGTTTCAGCTGTGTTTTGGAAGATGCCTTCTTTCATATCCTTTTTAGACTGCCCTAATGCCCCAAATGCTTCTACTTTTAAACTAGATACTCTAATGAATAGCTCAAGGGGTAAAAGCTCAGTTCATCCTCCAGTCCTTGGCCTTACTGCTGAGACTATCACCAAGAATGCCCATTGTTGTACTGATTTTTGTGATGTACAGTGGACATCTAGTCTTTAGGGATTAGGCTGTAACTATTTATGCATTTTATATAGGTAACTGAACATCAAGTAGATGGAAATGGCTTTCACTCTCTACCAGTCCTGTATCTGAACCAATGACCTATATATATATATAATTAGTCTGCTGATCCACCCAGTTCCTTGATGTTTCCATTGTTTTGTTATGTTGAGCAAATAAGGTGTTTTTTCCTCCTGTTCTAGGACAGGAGCCACAAAAAAAGACTGAGCTGAGGTTTTAGGAAAGGAGCCTCATAATTTATGATGCAAAAAAGTTGGCATGCCTACGTATTCTCCATACTAGAATGTCCATTGGTCTAAATGGTAAGAATGTCACTGCACAGGATACATTTCACAATATGAGAATCCAGAGGTTAAGTGAAAGTGCTGTTTCTTCTGAACCTTCATATCCAAATCTCTAGGGTAATCAACATTGCATCTTCTGTGAAAATCAAATCATAGTCTTAAAATTCTTGCATTTTGTGAGGCCAGTAAAATAATAAAACAATCTAGAATTCAAGTTACCCCAAATATGAGATATTTACCAAAATCCAAGTATAGATGAACAACCCAGTTCTAGAAAATATTAAAAACTACATTTCTTCAGGTTGCATTTAAAATATGCTGACAACATAAACAGATGAGGAAATCTTTCATAATTAATGCACTCATAATTAATTACACCAAGCATGTCATTTGGTCTGTCTCTATCTCAGCTTCCTATATGTAAAATGGGTGTTTTGATTACATTAATAAATGTGAGGTACTTAGTTAGCATGGTTACAAGAGCCATATAAGTACATAGACATATAATTATAAACAATATCAATTACTTTTCCAATTTAACAACAGATATGAATCAAAACAGCAAAATTAAGGGTCAGAGTTAAGGTTGTTTTGTGGTGATGAAATATGCCTTTCTTTATACTTTACCACAATTGTCATGTGCATTAAGTTTTACAATATTTTCAATTATCTATTCCCTTTGTTTTAAGGAATTGGGTTTCACAAAATGGTGTGATAGATTATTACATTGCTGTCACAGTGTTAACTGGTTTTTCAATATTTTTTGTTTGCTTTGGTTTTAAATAGCAATTTAACTTGTTAATTATCTTTATATATAATATATAATTAAGATAATTAACAAGGTAACAAATCACTATTCAACAAATCATAAAAAGCAGCCAGCTTAGGCTTCTGTATGGTAAAGAGAATAACTAGAACAAGTCTACTCCACTCAGGGGGAAAAACAATTGAACTCTTCCCGTAACAGTGTTTTATTTAAAATATAAAATTCTCACTGGGTAAGGGTTGATGCAGCATGAGGAGAAGGGATAAGGAAGGCAACACCAGCTTTTTCTTTCCAGTGTGTTTCCTATGTCCTCAAAAATTTCTCTTGACAGCACCTCATGTGCTGAAGAGGAATTCTTCAAGTGCAATCAGCAAGGGGGTCTCTGTAGCTGCAGGTTGGCATATGGTGTCTCAAATTTCTCAGTGACAAGTGGCATGTTAGCAGAGCAACAGAGTAGCAGGGAAAAAAGACGTTTTGCTAATCACTCCCTGTTGCCTGCACCCTCAGGCAGAATCATATTGCTTTATGCAGATGAGCTCATAACAGTTTCTTCAATTTAGCTTTTATATAAAAAAGTGCCAGCTCCTAACGCTATGTCAACAGGCACCCGAGGGCCTACCACTTTACATTGCAAGTGTATTACTATTTAAAGACGAGCTTTTAGCTTAACATCAGTGCTTGCCCTCAGAGTTTAATTACCGCCCTCCCCATGGGGCCCAATGAGCCATCTACTCCTCCCGAGGGGTTTCTGCTTGGTGATGATCTTTAACTAAATAAGTAAATGCCAAATAAGCACTTCTTAAAGATGCAGTATTTTGTTTCTTGCCTGACTTTGATGACTGCAGAAGCTAGGCTGCAATTTGCCTCTGACTTGCAGTGTGCTATGTTGAATTTAGAAAGCCCAGTTATAAATCTCATGTTTCATATACAGTGGTAGAGGGATTTTAAAAGAAAGATAATGAAATCTTTATTAGGGCTGTCAAGAGATTAAAAAAATTAATCGCCATTAATATCGCGGTTAAACAACAATAGAATATCATTTATTTTAAATGGTTTTAGATGTTTACTACCTTTCCAAATATATAATATATATAATAAAATTTAATACATATTTTTGGATGTTTTTCTACATTTTCAAAATTGATTTCAATTACAACACAGAATACAAAATGTACAGTGCTCACTTTATATTTATTTTTGATTACAAATATTTGCACTGGAAAAAACAAAAAAAATGTATTTTTCAATTCACCTCATACAAATACTGTAGTGCAATCTCTTTATCATGAAAGCTGAAATTAAATGTAAAATTATGTTAAAAAAACGGCATTCAAAAATAAAACCAAATAAAACTTTAGAGCCTACAAGCCCACGCAGTTCTATTTCTTGGTCAGCCAATCACTCAGACAAACAAGGTTGGTAACAATTTGCAGGAGGAAATGCTGCCTGCTTCTTGTTTACAATGTCACCTGAAAGAGAACAGGCGTTCACATGGCAATGTTGTAGCTGGCGTTGCAAGATATTTACGTGCCAGATACACTAAAGATTCATATGTCCCTTTCATACTTCAACCACCATTCCAGGGGGGACATGCATCCATGCTGATTGATGGGTTCTGCTGGATAACAATCCAAAGCAGTGAGGACTGATGCATGTTCATCTTCATCATCTGAGTCAGATGCCATTAGCAGAGGGCTGATTTTCTTTTTCAGTGGTTTGGGTTCTGTAGTTTCCGCATCAGAGTGTTGCTCTTTTAAAACTTCTAAAAGCATGCTCCACACCTCGCCCCTCTCAGATTTTGGACAGCACTTCAGATTCTTAAAACCCTGGATCGAATGCTGTAGCTATTTTTAGAAATCTCACATTGGTACTTTCTTTGCGTTTTGTCAAATCTGCTGTGAAAGTGTTTCTAAAACGAATATGTGATGGGTCATCATCCAAGACTGCTATAACATGAAATATATGCAGAATGCAGGTAAAACAGAGCAGGAGACATACAATTCTTTCCCCAAGGAGTATAGTCACAAATTTAACTGACATATTATTTTTTTTAAACAAGCATCATCAGCATGGAAGCATGTCCTCTGGAATGGTGTCCGAAGCATGAAGGGGCATACTAATATTCAGCATATCTGGCAAGTAAATACCTTGCAATGCCAGCTACAAAAATGCCATGTGAATGCCTGTTCTCACTTTCAGGTAACAGTGTAAATAAGAAGCAGGCAGCAGCATCTCCTGTCAATGTAAACAAACTTGTTTGTTTTAGAGATTGGCAGAATAAGAAGTAGGACTGAGTGGACATGTAGGCTCTAAAGTTTTACACTGTTTTGTTTTTGAGTGCAGTTATGTAACAAAAAAAAATCTGTATTTGTATGTTACACTTTCATGATAAAGAGATTGCACTTCAGTACTTGTATGAGGTGAATTGAAAACTACTATTTGTTTATCATTTTTACAGTGCATATATTTGTAATAAAAATAATGATATAAAGTGAGCACTGTGCACTTTGTACTCTGTGTTGTAATTGAAATCAATTTTGAAAATGTAGAAAAACATCCAAAAATACGTAATAAATTTTAATTGGTATTCTATTGTTATAAGTGCAATTAATTGTGATTAATTTTTTAATCGCGATTAATTTTTTTGAGTTAATTCAATGAGTTAACTGCGATTAATTGACAGCCCTAATCGTTATTCCTTTGCTGTTTATTATCCTCAACATGTCATTACCTCTGGGCAGAATTAAGCCACTGAAAGGAGAATCCCTCATACCCAGTTTTATTTCACCTAGATACACAGATCCAACTATAGTCAGCCTCTGAAAGCAGAAACACTCCTCCATGGTATCTTTTCATTTTTCCCTCCCTTGCCTTGAAAAATCTGTGATAGAGTGGTCATGATCATCATGTTCCTATTACGCCTCTAGCGTTTAGGACAGCAATGATGCTCCTCTACTCCTGTCTGTTTCTGGCAAGTCTTTTAATTGTTCCCCAGTTGTGCCCCAGTTTTTCAGCTCAGTTTCCACAGCTCTTCACCATGTTGCTTTTGGGCGGCATCGTTTTCACTTGCCTTCAGGTGTTCATCATATTGCCACTCTGATGATGGAATCAGTTTCCATCTGAAGCACATGGCCAATCCATCTCCAATGCCTCCTGGCAATGATGGTGCTCAAATCCTCTTCATTCTATACAACCTGCCTCAGGAAAATCCTCCATATCTTTTGGCCCAGAACAATCTCAGACCAAGATCTATTTACACAGAGTGGTACTATTATGAAATTAATTACTCCCTTGAAATAGATATCTGAGTTGGGAACCCAAAGTAAGGGTCCAAACAAATATCCCCATTTCAGTAACAAGTTGAGTTAATTGGTGAAGATTACAGCTCTGTGAGCAACAGATTTTTTGGTGCATGCACACTTTTAGGGGGAAAAAAAGACCTGTTTCTGTTCATTTTAGCTTGACAATTTTCAGAAATCTGAAAAATAAAATAAGCCCCCCTTTGCTTCAGGGTGAATTTAGCGTTTCATTTGTCCAAAAACAACATGTTTCATTTAGATTGAGAGGTGTATGTTTTCACATTTTTTAAAAAAAGGAAATTGCTGAAAATTCCAGAAGGAAAAAAAATCATTTTGACACTCCAACCCTCCCTCCAAAAATCAAAGTGTTTAATTTTGAAAATGTCTAAATGAAGTGCTTTGATTCTTTTGGGAAGTTTTCATTTGTTTTTCAAGAGAATTTGGTAAAACTGAAAAATTCGTGAAAGGCTGTGGTGCTTTTGAATCTGCATTTTTCATCAAAAAAGATTTTAGCTGAAAATGTCATCCAGCTCTAGTTAGGACAAAGGTTCTAGCAAGCTGAATGGGCCAGTAAAAACAGAAACTGACATCCTAGTGTTTAAGAAGGAAATGGTCAAATGTGAGTGGATTACACTGGTCTACAATTTTTGAGAAGTCGTCTGCTTCAGAGATAAAATGTGATATTTATTATGTATTTTGATGTGCTGAATTCAAATATGACAATTAAAACAACTGATTGGCTACTGTTTGTAAGATATTTAAGTTTTTACATTTTATGTCTATGTATATTGTGTAGATAATAGAGTTTTAATCATAAATTGTAAACCTAGGTCTTTTCATGTGTTTATGGTTGCTTTACATGATAATATTTCACCTGTCCTGTTTATGTAACACTTTAAAAATCAGCAAAAGGGTTATCTAAATAAAATTTATTATGAAACAAAAGGCAGAAAACTCTTATGTACATAGTTTAGTCCTATTCAGTGTCTACTCGGTGCTTTTTGGCTTGTCTCTTGTATTCATTAAATGGAGCATCTCTTGTCACTGTCCAGCAATAGTCTGCAAGCACTGATGGGCTCCATTTGCCTTGATAGCCTGCCAGGAGATTCCACTGCTGTAGTCTGGAGCCCAACAGCTCTGCCTTACTCTTGGGTAGCTCCAAATCCCTGACAAGGTCATTCAGTTCACCTTCTGTTATGAAGTGTGGTTCAAAGGAGGAGGATGGGAGAAAATGTGGGTCCTGTGACATTGATGGTTCAGGACCAGAAGTTTCATCTTCTTCCTCTTCCTCGCCTGACTCAAGTGAGAAAGATTCTGGTGCATCAGGAACCGGCAGTCCTTCTGCGTGGGGTACTGGGCGTATAGCTGATGGAATGTTTGGATAATGCACAGTCCACTTTTTCTTCTTTGACACACCTTTCCCAACTGGAGGCACCATGCAGAAGTAACAATTGCTGGTATGATCTGTTGGCTCTCTCCAAATCATTGGCACTGCAAAAGGCATAGATTTCCTTTTCCTGTTCAACCACTGGCCAAGATTTGTTGCACAAGTGTTGCAGCATATGTGTGGGGCCCACCTCTTGTCCTGATCTCCAATTTTGCAGCCAAAAGAAAGGTGATAGGCTTTCTTAACCATAGTGGTTAGACTGCGCTTTTGGGATGCAAAAGTCACTTCACCACAAACATAGCAGAAGTTATCTGCACTGTTCACACAAGTACGAGGCATCTCTGCTCACTTTGGCTAAACAGAAATGTGTCCCTTTGCAAAATCAAACACTGATAAATAAGAGAGCACGACACTGTATGATTTCTAGAGCTGATATAGGGCAATTTGTTCAGCAGAGTGATGTAAGCTTCCTTATGATTGCATCATCCATGACTTCTAGGAATAACATGATGCAATTCATATCATGTATGATGTAATACCAGCTTCAGATTGCATCATTCATTGTTTTGCCTAAAAAGTAAATACTGTCCAAACCCAGCCATAGATTTATTCATAGATCCAGTCAGATGTATTTTAGTCATTTCTGGTTTAAATTGAGATCCCTTCCCTTTATAACTCACTTATCCTCCGCCATTCCCAAGTCAAGGGTTGTATATACTGACCCAATAGCATATCTTGAAAACTAGAGCCAATCAACAATTTTAAGCATCATTTTCGTTCTCAGTGACCCAGAATTAGTAAAGTTGGACTACATTTATTTCAGAAGCATTTTGGCTGTAGAGCAGTGTTATTTGGTTGATACAAAGCAGCTATAGACAGAAGGGATGATCCATTTACCTATCCCCCAGGACCACATGGCCAAGTACAAGAAATATTTAGCACAAAAATCAAGAGATGAAGTTGCCAAATGTCACAATAAAATGCCTCCCATGGGGTCCCCAGGGTCAGCACCAGCGTTGTATATTGCTAACACCTTTATATGCATTGGAAAGTATCTTGGGAAGGGTTGAAGGTGTGAGTGTGGAGTGGAAGATTCCTTTGCATGTTACAAGAGGCCAAAGGGGGAGGAAGGGAGAAAGGAACAGGTTGACTCGACGATCGAGCTAGGCCCAAAGATAAGGAACGAAACTGCAGCCCAAGGCCAGTGCACGCAAACAAGCTCCTTGCTGCCAAACAGCCAGAAGCCTGTAGCTCAACCCCAGCAAGCCACGAGAAAGGAGAACTGAGCCAGACAGAACTGAAGGGGTTGCAAAACTAGTAGGATTGCGAAGGTCGGTGAGTGGAAAAACAACAGTCTTGTGACCCTGAAACCGGTGTGTTTTGGGGAAACTAAGGGAGCCGCAGAAGGCTTGTTCGGACTGGTAGAAAGAGCACAGGGGATGAGGGTCCATGGATGAAAATGCTCCTGGCAGAACCCAGGGCTTAAAACCCTCCTGAGAACTGAAGCAAGTCAGAGATTTACAAAGGACCCTAGATGACCTGTGCACAGGGCAGAACTCTCGTCTCCCCTCCCTCTCCCCTTCTTACATTACACCCAGAGTTGGCCAGCCTTGGGTTGTGTGTGTGTAAGTATGAAAGTGGGTTAGGGCTCGGGCAGTAACACTTTCTTCCTCCCTCTGAGTGACACAGGGTGGACCCAGCATGCACCACTGTTATTTGGTTAATAAAGCTTTAAACGTAGTCACTTGGTGTGCTCCTTCGTCTCCTGCCCTAAAGATCCTGCAGCCTCAGCCTGATCACCTGAACCCCCCGGCAGATTGGTAACATAAATCTGTCAGACAAGTACCAGTTGGTACACTAAGAGAAACGGGGTGGGGTGGGGAAACAGGACATGGGACTAGAGATTAGGTGAGAGTCTGTGGCTAGTGTTTTGAAGTGGAATTACATGAACCTTCCTTTCACTGTCTAATACTCCCAACAAAGAGTGCACATAATTATAAATAAAGGTTAGAATAAGATACAGTATTACGGGGCTGTTTCAACATACTTCTCTGCTAACAGAGAAAAAAAGCATTTTTTGTGTTCAAACTTTCCTGATTCCATGGAAACCACAACATAATGTCCTGGAAGTTCTATTGACTAGCTGTATTTTATATCATTCTATTCAGCAGCCATTGGAGATGACATTGGGCATATTTATCATGCATGTCTGAGATTTGTGACTGGTTTCAGAAATGAAATTCAGACTCAACAAGCACACTGTTCTTAAAGCAGAGAGAGCACCTGAGCTATATCTAAACTATGCTGAATTAATGAAGGTTTTGTAACAGCTTAGAAAAAAGGGGAACCTTACTTTAGGCAAACATGGCCTCTTCCCCCTCAACATTACAAAACAGAAAATTCCAGGTCATAGCTTCCAAGTCATTTTCATTTGAGTGGGGAGGTGGGAAATTATTTTGATTGTGTTTCAACTTTGCAAAAGTGAGGGAGCTCACTTTAAATGCATATTTCAGAAGAAAACAGAGATCCAAGGTTTTGAAGCTGCGGGCTTGCCATGAATTATGTATGGTGGGTTATTATGGTGGCAGTCCTCCAGCAACATTTTGCTACAATTTTAATTTTCTTCTTTTTGATTTTCTATTATTTGTATTTATAAGAGAAGCTGTAGAGAAATCAAAAACAGACGTGTTCTCGAAACAGTTATTGTATCACATATGGTGTCAATAATATCTGAATGCAAACTAGCCTCTTCTCATCACCAAGAGTCTATTTTATATAATATCCTTTACTAAAAACATAACTATCTCTTTTCTTTTCTTTTTTTTTTTAAAGACAGGTATCATCAGTTTCTTTCCTTAGCCCCTCCCACAAATGCAGGTGGGGTTACTGTGGGAAAGCTAAATCAAACAAGTGAGCTTTACATTTGGTTCTGAAGGCAGTGAGGTTTGTGGCCATTCTGACGTGTCATGAATACGCCGCTATGTCATAACCTGCACACACATGAAGCAGAGCACCATTTGGGGGCTGGATGAATATAAGAGAATAAAAGGGACTAGTGTAGAATCTATTTAGCAACCTGAGACTATTCTTTGCTGGTTCAACAATGGACCTAGAACAAGAAAAGTTAATGGATATTCTGCTGCCAGCACAAAATACGAGAAATCCCTCCACTTTCACCTACATCTTTTGAGTAGTGAGGTGCCAGAAATGAACAAAATATTTCATGTGCATCCTTTGACAGGGTCAACTATCATCTCCCTGCTCTACAATGTGCAGCTTCTGCACACACAGTCCCAAAACTGCTTTCTTGTCCCTACATTTTATTGCAAGCTTGCATGTATTTTTATTGCCAACTTGCTTTATTACCCCAAGGTCTGTCTTGGCTGGATTCCACTCTTCCAATGAATATTTGCTTCAAATTCACCTGCCTCTCCCCCTGCCCATGTATTCGTGTGTATTCTTCCTAGCTGAAACTCATTTTATTTTTTTAATGCTTAGACCATATTTAAACCTATCTAGGTCTCTATACATTAATGTTTGTCCTCAGTGATATTTGTAACAGCTCCTAATTTAATATGATCTGAGAATTTCATTAATGTGCAGTTAATTAATCCCCACTTCCAGATAAGTAGTGAAGATGTTAAATTTGCTGGGGTCTAACACAGGTCTCTGAAGCTGCCCATCATTATCCCTTTTGGCCAGACTGCAATCCATATGTATTTAGGGTGGTACAAAGTAGGATGGACAACTGGATAAAACTAAAAGAAATAAATTTAAGACCAAGTAGAGAGAGGGGTAACTTTTTGATAGTGAGATTTATTAGATACTGTAATAATATTTTTAGGAACTGGTGAAAGCCCCATAGTTTGGAACCGTTAAAGAGTGGACAGCATCATATGGAGAAATTACACATACACAGAGTTGGGGGCTCTTGGGTAATAAACTAACAAAATTTGTTTTAAAATGATGTTTTACTAATAGTTAAATGTGAATTCAGTGTTGCATTTTCCCATCCCCGCTTCCACTTGCTAATTCAAGCTAGGACCTGGGAATTACTCATCAGTGAGAGCGGAGATGAAAGCAGACAGACACTAACCAAGCAGTATCCTACCCAAAGTCTTCCTGGGATGCTACAGAGTGATCATAAACGTCCCGTGGGGCCTTATTTACAGCAGCATTTCCCCACAGTTGGCCCGATCAGGACTAGACAGCAGTACTGCACCTTACCTACATTAGCACTCCTTCCCTTGCAACTGACCAGGTGCCAGACAAACTTTGGACCAGTGCTAATAATTCAGTGTAGACTTAATGTCTGCTTGTAGGGACAAAAGTGAGGGCAGATAATTACTGTAATGATCAGGGAGGGGAAGCCAAATTTCTCCAGCTGTGTGTGGAGGTGGCTGAGGGGGTAGGGATGGATGCTGCCACTGCTAGCAAGAGCAAGCGAAGCAGAGAAAGGAAGCCTGCCAGAAGGGAAGGACAGTGCCCAACTGCTATAATAAAACAAGGGTGAGAACTGGGGAAGAGCTGTCCTCTATGAACAGCTTGGGCTTGGATTGCTTCCAGGATCTAGTCGCAGCTGCAGCACAACCTTTGCTGCTTACTGCACGAACAAGGAAAGGAACCAGCAGCAGGCAGCACTGCACAAAGATGCAGCCAGGTCACTCCAGCAGCAGTAGCTGCTCACAACTGGAGGACTCCAGCTCCCCCAGTTACTAGTAGTGGTCATCTCCTTTTCTTCCCCTTCAAGCTCAACCTTTAGAGGAAGAGGCAGAGAGGGCAGGAGTGTTCTCCATTAAAAGCATTAAGTCCCTAAGGGGCAGAAGCAGGTAGACAGCAGTTAATTTCCTGCCCCTCCTCAAAGTAGTGAATAGATATAGGAGCTGGGAAAGTCCATATTCAATTATTAAATCACCCTCTTTAAACAGTTTATGGAACTTACATCAAGCACCAACAATACTTGCATGCTGTTGGAGATTAAAAAAAGTTTGGCAACCATACATTAATGGACCAGATTATCAGCTGGTGTAAATCAATGTAGCTGCATAGAAGTCAACAGAGCTACGTTAAGTTACACCACCTGAGGGTCTGGCTCCATAAATCTAACCAGAACACAGCACTAGCTCATCCTCCACTGAAATAATCTAGCACCAGCAGGAGGGATGATCCACTAACTTCCTTCTGTCTCTAATTTCTATGCTTCACATGACAGCACTGATAGCCAAGTCAAAATGATTTTTTTCAAGTAAGATTGTCAGACTATTTACCAAACATTTTACTGAAATCTATCTGCTGACTTTGCATCAGACACCAAAGCCCTGATCCTGCAATTAGCTCCAGATCAGGGACTGATACTGTAGCGATACAATCAAAAGCAGTCAAGGTTGTCAGGTTTATAGAATCATAGATTATTTTTATAAACCCATGCTGATAATGACTCAGATTCCTTTATGGTTTATGTTTTATCTTCTTTGTATTTTCCCCATCATTTTACAAGGAATTGAAGTTACCCTACTCTGTGTTAATTGCTAAAATGGTTCTCCTTTTTTGAAGGTCAGTAAGATTTCGCCAGCCCAATTCTCCATGACTTTTCAAAAATAAGCAACATTGTTTCCAAAAGGGCTAGATTCTGTCACTCTTACACTGAATAGCATCTTGCTCCATGAAGAGACCCATTTTCTTCAGTATGACTACTTGTGGAGCAAGGTGTGACCCAATACGAATATGGTTATTGGAGAGTTGTCACTTAGCTAATCCCCTTAACATCCAAGAATGCTTATCACAGGGACCCATTGCAGATGATGTACTCAAATTTATCAGTCAGTCTCTTCCCTGTTTTCTATCAATTCATGTATTACAAGGACTTTCAAACTTCTCCATCTCTATTTATGTCTTTAACAAAACAAAATCAGATTTGTATAAAAGCAGTTTGGTATCTGAGCCATTTTGGAGTCAGTGATTTTATTTTCTTTGTGTATTAAATAAGGGAATTTTGTTTCACAGATATTTCATGACAGTGCTCTCTCCTTGTCAATGCCAAATCTGACTTGCACTACACGTCATTTTTAGCATGGTTGAATTGTCTACTGTTATATGTCACATGACATAATAGGGTAAAGAACTGTATATTTCTGCACAGTCTTCTTAGATTTATTCCTTCACTAAATATTATAATGGGTATTATTTTACAGACAGATAGCTGACATATTTCAGTGATTACAGTAAAAGAGCATTAAAATCAGATAAAAACAGATTTCTTATGTTTTAGACTTGGATTATCGTTAAAATCCAGCCCGGAAATTGGAACAGTCCTAAGCATCTTTGTTTATCTGCATTACAGTTCCAAACCATCTGCACTTAATTGTAAGACAACAAATTGTCTGAAAATCAGTGAGGATTAAAGGACAAAGCCTCTTATGAACAGTTTATATTAGTGAAATTTAAAGACGAAAGAGATCACAGTACTCCTTTTCAAATGTTTTACATCAGTCAAGTCCGTATGCTTGCGTTCTTAGTATATGCAAAAATATAGACTGTCACCACAGTCATCATTATATAGGGGCAATAAGTGGTTTATCAGAGTTTTAAACTCTGCTGATCAAGCCATCGCTAGTTTGTGAGTTCCCTGACATTTGGCCCTAAAGTTCATATCTGGCAAAGAGATCAGCTGCTGACAACAAGCGTTCGATTGACTCCCATGCTTAAGAAACTGGGGCAAAGGAGCAGAGGTCAATTTGGGACACATGCTGAGAACATATGTCTTTTTTTTTTAAAAAATGAGGTCTACTAGCCCTAACCCATTTTTTCTGCCTCAAAATGAAGTATATATATGGTGCTTGAGCTAGGTGGAATAGGGAAACAATCTGATCCTTGGATGAATTAAATGAGTGTAACTCCACTGTAGTCAATGGAATTATGCTGATTTGTAGCAGCTGGTCTAAGATATATACTGAATGTTGCAGAAACACAGTTTCAAACAGCTGGTTGGTTCAATTATGTTCATGTCCCCTTTTATTTATTTTGTTATTTGATATTCACCATTTGCTCCATTCATCCAACAAAAGTAGTGTGACTTAGATAGCCATTCGCACACAATGAATAGCGACCATCTGCAGTCAAAGTGAACAGTCTGGAAACAACCCATATACCAAGAACCTGTCATCTAAACTATCTGGCAAATTTTGCAAAGAATTATACCTCTGCCAAGATTAAAATGGTTTGCAAATCATTTGAAAATAGAAAAATTAATCATTAATTGGTTAGTTTATTCACAATAAGTAACTTGACCAGAGTCAAATCACTCTAACAACTTCAGTCTTCTCTCCTCTCTGTGCTCCGCCCCCATTCTCTCATACTCCAGGACTCCTTCACTTTCAATTTTCTGTATTCTCACCCTCCCCCACCTTTTTTTTTTTTTTTACCCAAATCCTTCCTATTCCTGTTTCAGCTTTTGCCACCTCAACTCATGTTGGTATTCCTCACCAATATTGCTGTTTGCCTGACTCTCCTCCTCTGATTTTTAACTTTGATTTTTAACTTTGATGCTCTATTGCATACACACACACACACACACACAGAGCGAGAGATACACAGAGATATTAGGGCTGTCAAGTGATTTAAAAAAATCACAATTAATCGTGAAATTAAAAAAAATCATGATTAATCATGCAAATAATCACGCTGTTAAACAATAATAGAGTACCATTTATTTAACTATTTTGGATGTTTTTCACATTTTCAAATATATTGATTTCAATTTCAACACAGAATACAAAGTGCACAGTGCTCACTTTATATTTATTTTTTATTATAAATATTTGCACTGTAAAAATAAAAGAAATAGTATTTTTCAATTCACTTAATATAAATACTGGAGTTCAATCTCTTTATCATGAAAGTTGAATTTACAAATGTAGAATTATGCACAAAAAATAATTGTATTAAAAAATAAAACAATGTAAAACTTTAGAGACTACAAGTCCACTCAGTCCTACTTCTGGTTAGCCAATCACTCAGACAAACAAGTTTGTCTACATGTGCAGGAGATAATGCTGCCTGCTTCCTGTTTACAATGTCACCTGAAAGTTAGAATAGGTGTTCACATGGCATTGTTGTAGCTGTGTTGCAAGATATTTATGTGCCAGATGCACTAAAGATTCATATGTCCCTTCATGCTTCAGTCGCCATTACAGAGGACATGTGTCCATGCTGTAACAGGTTCTGCTCAATAACAATCCAAAGCAGTGCAGACTGACACATGTTCATTTTCATCAGCACAGGGCTGATTTTCTTTTTTGTTGGTTCGGGTTCTGTAGTTTCTGCATCGGAGTGTTGCTCTTTTAAGACTTCTAAAAGCATACTCTACGCTTCGTCCATCTCATATTTTGGATGGCACTTCAGATTCTTAAACCTTGGGTCGAGTGCTGTAGCTATCTTTAGAAATCTCACATTGGTATCTTCTTTGGATTTTGTCAGATCTGCAGTTAAAATGTTCTTAAAACTAACAATGTGCTGAGACTGCTATAATATGAAATATATGGCAGGATGCAGGTTAAACACAGAGCAGGAGACATACAACTCTCCCTCAAGGAGTTCAGTCACAAATTTAATTAAAGCATTATTTTTTAATGAGTGTCATCAGCATGGAAGCATATCCTCTGGAATGGTGGCCAGAGCATGAAGGGGCACATGAATGTTCAGCATATCTGGCATGTAAATACCTTGCAATGCCAGCTACAAAAATGCCATGGGGATGCCTGTTCTCACTTTCAGGTGACACTGTAAATAAGAACCTGGCAGCATTATCTCCCGTAAATGTAAACAAACTTGTTTGTTTTAGCAATTGGCTGAACAAGAAGTAGGACGGAGTGTACTAGAAGGCTCTGAAGTTTTACATTGTTTTGTTTTTCAGTGCAGTTATGTAACACAAAAATCTACATTGTAAATTGCCCTTTCACAATAAAGAGATTACACTACAGGACTTCTATGAGGTGAATTGCAAAATACTTTTGCTTTTGTTTATTGTTTTTACAGTGCAAATATTTGCAATTAAAATAATAATATAAAATGAGCACTGTACACTTTATATTCTGTGTTGTAACTGAAACCAATATATTTGAAAATGTAGAAAAACATCAACAATATTTAATACATTTCAATTGGTATTCTATTGTTTAACAGTGTGCTTAAAACTGATAAATTGTGATTAAATTTTAAATCACGATTGTTTTTGAGTTAATTGCATGAGTGAACGATGATTAATCAACAGCTCTAATATATATATATATATATATAAAAACACACACACCCATACATACAGGTTGCCCAACTTGGGGTGGAGTCGGGGGTTGGGAGAAGAAAGAAGGATATCTTAAAAGTAAGCACTCTCATGGCATCAGTACTACAGTCCTTCTGAACTTAATATATGGCAGTACTGATTTTATTGATTCTTCATTAAAATAAAGAAAATCCAGGCTTTACACAATGGATCAGAGACCGAATCAAAGATTTGAAAGAAATGTCTCCTGGCATCCACAGAGTAAATACAATGAATTTACCTTGAAAATAAGTGGTTAAAATATTTAAAGATGAATGGGAAAATAAATTTAATAATCCACCACCTAGAATAAACATATATTTAATACACTAGTAAATACTTATTCTGAGCTACTCAACACACTAACACTGTTATGATTAGTTTCGTCATCTTATATTACCCATATGCTACTGGCTGGGTTCTGTATTACAATGAAGTTTATTCTCAATAGACTTTTTGTACATGATTCTGTGTCTTAGCTAAAAAAATGCAACACAAACAGTAAATAATCCCATTTTTGCATTTTCTCTGTAAAATAATGTTAATTAAGTTAATATTGCTTACTTTGTGATTTGTACAGCTGGTAGAAGTTTCTCAAACAAAAAGGTTTAATTGAAAAATTGCATTTTTTTGCTAAAAAGAATGTGTCCCCCCCCCACTAAGAATTGTTGGTATTATTGATTTTTTTTTTACTTGCAAAACGTGTCTTTTAAATATATTTTAAAATTTATCACACACATTAGACGATTCAGAGTTTGGCAAACAAAAAATTCAATAGCTCTGTCAATCATGTTTAATATGTTTATTTTTTATATTGAAAAAAACCAACACTTTTTAAAATTGGCCTATGACCAGAAGGGACCATTGTGATCATCTATGGCCTGTATTGTACAAGATTAGAGCTTCCCCAAAATAATTCCTAGACTCCACCATGACCCTTGGTAAATGATTCCATCTGCTAATTATGCTCACTGTTTAAAATTTACACTTTGTTTCCAGTCTGAGTTTGTCTAGTGTTTCAAACACTTCAAAGTAACTTTCCAAAGTATCGGTATAACATTCACTTATGAATTAAAGGCCCTGATTCAGCCCCTGACTTAAACAGGTACATTGCTACTTTGCTGAATCAGAACCCGAATATACATTTTCAAAGTTGAAGAGTTAGTGCACTAACCCACAATGAAGTTTAATTTCTTGTGCATGATAATTTTCCATGACAAAAATCTGTGGTCCTAACGCCTTTTTACCTCAAAGGAACATAAAGTTTTCTATTCTGAATTTTCTCTGCATAATTTATAATGACATGTCCCCAAGTGACTTAAAAAGTCATTTAATGTGTGTTGGTGTCTAAAGCTACTTTTTAACAGATGTGCCAAAAAACAATGTGTATCCCCCACCTCACGGAGCAGGACTAACTCCTCAGTATTGTGTAGTTTAATAGATACACAATATTTTTAAACAACTACAAACCTCAACTGCTTCTTTCATATTTTGAAACCAGACACTTTCCCACAACTAACAGCAAATATTCATATTATATTCAGGGATATTTTCACAAAATATATTAAAAATAAAATACTTAAAACTTGTATAAAATGTATTCAAATGTCACACTTTAAGATTTTCTATTTCATTTCTAAGTTTTGTATTATGGCAAAAGGCTGCCTTAAGGATTACAGTGACCAAATAACTTTCATAACAAAATGTCTCTACTACTACTTTTCTAGTTAATGTTATACATTTAATTTATTAATGCTGGATATAATATTTTTCTGAGCTTAGGATGATCTTCTATACGCAGAGGTATAGGTCTGAAGATTTTTTTAAAATAAATCCTCATCAGATTTCTTTTTCATTTGCAAAATTGAGCTACTAATGGAGGTGGTTTGTGGGATGGTGTAAACATTATATATCGATACAAAAAATAATAATTACAAATCCTGAAACCCAGATCTGCAGCTGGTGTAAAGTGGCATATCCTCAATGAGCTCACTACCATCTATTTTCTAAGACACAAAATACACTGAAATCAAAGGTCCTATGCCAGTTTACCCCAGTTTACCCTAAGTGGGGGTTTGACCCCTGTGTAACCCACGACATTGTCTTAAAGAAAAATATTGATACCCACAAAAAATATGTGGGATCTTTTGCTACTCACAATCTCAAGCTGAATGTAGCTTCCAGAGCAATTCTGAATCTCAGATATTCTCTGGCCCATGTATCCCCCTCTCTAAAACAGTAAAAGCAATAACCAAAAATAGCCCAGAACAAAGTAAATCAAAATAAATTCCGCTGGGCATTATGACTGATGTCTAGCAGTCCCTAAAGTTGCTAGGTATCCTAGTGTAGGATCTCATCTGACCACTGGCTATATGAGAGGTTGGTAACTGCCACCATCACCATTAAAACTTATCCAAATAATGTTTGATTCTGACATTAGCTATTAGAGATCTTTGGAGATACAGGTGAGCCTTGGGCACCAAGACCAGAGGGTAGAGCTGGCTGGAAAATGGGAGTTTTCCTGTGGAAAATTTCAACAACAAAGAGATTCATTTTCATCCATGGAAAATTTTGACTTTTAATTGAAAATCCAAAAACCAGACACTTTTGACCAAAACCCAAAAGTTTCCATCAGAAAAATTGAAACAAAATACTAACTGACCCAAACTATTTTGGTTTGTTAAACTGAATTAAAATATTTTGTTTCAGAGCAGTTTGACCTGTGCAGCCATGGTGCTTCATGGGACTTGTAACTCAGATGCCTCCTGCCACTTTTACTTCTATAGTCAGACTACAGCTCCCATTACCATGGTCTCTACTTTTACTGACCTGTTGCAGGACTTAATGGGAGTCACAAGGTTGTAGTGCATTATGAGACATGTCATCTGGTCAGGGAGCCCATCCCGTGGACAAGAATCCAAACTACAACTCCCATTGGTCGCCACGGCACTCACTCACTGTTAATGAGACTAGGCTCTTAGGAGCCTAACTTGGAAACTTTACCCAATTACAGTTAAGTATTTATATTAGCTTAAAGGTGCAAATCAGGCTCAGGACCCCACTGTGTTGGCACTATACAAACATATACAAAGATAGGTGAGGTTCTGATGTGCTTACAGTCTAAGATGAGGAGAAACACTACTTAAATATAAAGTTACTATAAAACAGAAGTTTAAATCATATACACCTACGAAGCTTGACATACAAGTGCAATATTTATTTGTGCACATAATTTAAAACATTGCATAAAGCAATGAAAGCTCTGCAATATGCTCAGACAGATATAGCTCATGACATATGGTATCAAAAGAACATTTTTTAATAACAACAAACACTTTTACTCTGTATCTTGTCTAATTCCCTGGGGTGCTAGGAAATGATAGAATGGGGCTACTAAACTGACCTTTATTAACCATTCAACTCAAAATCAGGATTCTGTTACAAAGTTTCTTAACCCTCCCCCTTCTCCCTCTCCCCCCAAAATTAGAGGGAGCTTTTTGCTAATGATTATAAATGTTGTCACATACAAACTCCAGATTGGAGACATATTGTTAACTGTTATAACAAGTATAAAGTGCAAATGTTCCAGTTGCCTGCTCATCCCACTATTGCAATTTCAAACCATCTAACATACTGCTGCTATTAATTCTTAATCTCAGCCAAGAGCCTTCCAGGATTACCTGGGATTTTTTTGCTAGCCCCAACTTCTTTTCTAATACCCACTCTCAAAATTTTAGACTTACGTCTGTCTTCATTATTTCTTGAGTGGTCTAAAACAATACAATCTAGCTGGGCATGAAACTGTCAGCCTGGAGGAAATGACATCTACAAAATGGACATATGGACTCACTAAACTGGTTCCCCACAGACATCGCATGAAGTTAAAGAGCACAGTCTTTATCTTCAAGGTGCCTAATTATTTGGGATTGGGATACTAAAAGATTGCCAAAAGCTTGAAGACTACTGTTGACAACTCCAATATTTGGCACAATAGAACTGTCTATATCAAGGGTAAAGCTCATTTCTGTACAAGACAGTTTCTTCTGGTGCTTGTCCATGTTTGTGGAATGAACTCCTCAAACAACAACCACAAACCTGTCCACACTCCACTGGAAAAGTAAGGTGCACTTTTTCATCTTCACTTCACTAATAAACATCACACAGCACATCATTCAGAAATAACAATACTCTACACACAATCTTCCTCCTGGGGAGTGGAAGAAAGACAGACTGAGCACATATGACAGATGCTAGTCATGTCAAGTACTGCACTTTTGAAAGAACTCAGACACTACATTAATGAGCATGGTATAAAAGCTCCGAAGAAAATAGAACAGAAAGAGAACAGAATAGGAACTTCAGTTCTACTTGCATGCAGCCACATTGATTTCAATGGGAATGCACAGGTTTATCAGAGTAGAAGCTGTCCCAGCTATATTGCTACGGTATCCAGATTGAAAGACCAAAAGGTTCCTATGTCAGCTAGCATAGACTGCTCCACTTGGATTCTCACATTGGCTCTAGGGGTAAAGTAATCATTGGCTGAATGGTGCAGGAGATTTCTCTTCACATTGGAGGAGTTGAACAAATTCAGGCCATTCTGCCTTTTGCTTCCCATCAGGGCCACCATTGTGACAGAGTGGCATATTAGAAATATTATTGGCACTGTTGTCACCCTGTTTTCACTCTTTCACTGCTATGTTGTCACTGGACATTATTTATTATGTTATTTTAACCATAGATTTTCTTTTTCCTCTATTGGGAATGCTAACATAGCACTTGGACATAAGCAGTTTGTTCTGGTTCTTTTTGTGACTATGAACCATTTGTCACAGATTGTTGATTGAACAAGCACAGGGAGTCCTTATAAGAGGATCAAATTATTCAGTTAGAGCAGACTAAAGTTGAGGGGAGGTGGTCTGTATCTCTCAACCTTGAAGTTTGAGATACCCAGTGTTAAGAGATGGTTGTGAGTGGGTCTCTTGATGGCTCTAATGCTCAGTATGGGAGTGGAGCATTATATCACTCACTGTCTGGGTTACATAGCCAGGGGTCTGACAAGGGATTGAGGGATTCTCTTGTGGCCATCCAGTTCTGAGTTCTACAGCCAGAGCTTCTCTTTGATGCAAGGACTATTCACAATTGTGTTACCTGACCTGTTTAGTAAGCTAGCACTTCCCATCACCCCATTCCAGAGCCAGGGCCAGACTGGTAGATACAGTCAGCTCAGATAATATCTTTAGAGCAGTCCACAAAATTTAATTACCCTTCTCTTCTATTCCCCACATTCACATGTGCATGTGCTCTGTGTGTGGAAGTTTTAGTGGACTTCTGTCAGTCATTAAAAAGACAGTGCTAAGTTCTTCTGCATATTCAACATTAATGAGGTTTAGTTATTGTAACATTTTGGAATGAAATGATCTATTAAATTAGATTACCTTATGATGTCTCATTTTATTTTTTTTGTTTACTTTCGTTCACTTCATTTCTTCTTTCCCTCTAGTGTGTATCTTGATGAATCTTCCCTCCATTTCACAATAACTCTGCACTCCACCTGATAACTCTGACACCACAAATTCACCCTCTGCTCCCATGCACCATTTCTCCGACTACAACACAGTCACTCATATTAAATCAGACCTGCTGGGCAGGTCCCTTCCAAGAAATGCAGGTCCAGTCAGGGGCCATTTCTTCACTCGTGGTCTCTGCTGAAGGTGTTTTTTGTTTGTTTTGTTTTGTTTTTTGCGCAGGCTGGGGAGGGGGCTCTCTTCTTTCCTGCTTTCTTTCCCACAGAAGTAGCAGAAATGAACCTAGATAACAAGGTTTTTCAGTTTTCCTACCTGAGGCCAGGGAAGGGAATTGCCTGCTTTGGTGTTTCAGCAGTGCCAATAAGTGGTGCTGGTGAATGGAAGCATGGACTTACTGACACTCATCTCACTTTACTTAATCTAACAATAGACATGAGGAAAACAACTGGTGCATCCGGCCAACTCTGCAGCCCAAGCAAGGGACTGGCGCAAGTGGCCAAAATGCCTGCTAAGTGGGTGGGTGCCTTAGTTGAGACCAACCTAAAACTGTCCTTCTGTTCTCTTTTAGACATACTCACAATAATATTTGTTAGACAGTTGAAAAAAACTACCACTCTTACTAACTGTGGCTCTCACTTTTCTTTATGTCTCAGTGACTGCCCTTGTGTGGACTATCTGCTGCACAGCACTGCAGACATGGGATATTAGTGTGTCTCTGTGTGCTTTGAAACAATCCACCAATACAGCCTGAGTTTTTAAGCGCTGATGTTTCCAAGTGCACTACTAAGGCTGAAGACATTCTACGGAAAGCACTATAAATACTTATCGGGTTTTTTGCAGGTAATGAAGCCTTGAACAATGACAATGAGAACTCTCCTATATGTGGTTCAAACTGATCAGAACTAAAGCAGTGGGTTTTTAAATTGAGATTCCTACTTGAACATGTTTTCAACTATATCCTTGAAAACATACTGTTTTCTAAGTTAGAGCAGTGTAGTTTTATAGTATCTGATCTGATACATTACTTAGAATACTGATTTAGTGTCAGGCATTACTGTTCCAGGAAAGTAGTTTCTCTGCTGCAATAAACCAGGTTTATTGGGTAGTTGTCTAGTAATGAGTCTGTAGTACGATTATTATTTACTATCACTTGATTTCATTCGCTATGTAGTAATGGTTGATAGACAAACAAAATTGCCAAAACAGTTTTATCTCTGATCCGCCATGACAATAATAAAAAAATACAAGAAGCATTCAATTTTCATTCTTTTAGTTAGCAAATCTTCAGATTACAAGAGGAGGAGATTCATTTTCTAAGTCAGCTCCTTCACTTTACTATGGTTTAAGTACTTCAATCAGCTCTCCTCTACTAATTCTGACACCTATCATTGTTTCTTTAACAAATCATAATGTGCCCACCAACTAGAAGGGGTTTTAATCCCTGGTTACTTTTAGCTTTCATGTAAAGGAATGTCCTTCATCAGAGACAACAGGATATGGGATAGAATTTATGAGCCAATGTATAGAGCTGACTAATGGTCAGAAATCATTTTTATTATATATATAAAATGGCATTTGGATTAAAGGACAACTACATTTTTCAAGATGACAACCACCATGCACCTTAGACAAGAGACTCTAAAGCCCATGGTTTGTGTGCATGTGTGGGGGCAGAGGGGTTAATGGCTTTTGCATATTATTTTAGACTCACAGCTATGCAAGAATGTTAGAAGAGAAAAAATATTAGCCAACAGGATTTAAAAAAATAAATAAATGTTAGACACAAAATCATCCCACAAGGTAAACACTTCAAATGATTTTTTAAAATCTATATAATATATTCCAAGAATGTCACTCTGAAGTCTAAAATATCTGTTGAATCAGTAAGAGGCAATGGAAACAGTTACAAGCATGGTTGCAAGTTCTTTTTGTTCAAAATTCTACCAAGTTGAATCATCACTGGGATTCACAGTCTGTTACCATCCAAAGTCTAACTTCTCAGGCATTTTGACTTTACAAATTACACCTGTGTAGTGCACAGCTACGGTAAGGCAGGTCTCTGTCCCATGCCAAGACTTCTAGACCATTGTGATATCAGAGGTAACTCAAACAATCACCACTCTTATACTACAGCTACTTTGCATGCAACAATGTCATTGTCTGTATGAAGGAGGCTACACAGATGGGGATTACTTGACCCATCCACTGTACCCATGACCCCACCTGTCACCTGCATAAATTCAATACAAATCTATCGCACAACCCTCCCAGACACAAATCAACACAACCATCCACACAATACCACAACCAGCATACACAATAAACCGCTGCTTAATTTGTAATGAAAGAGGTGTTGAGGCTCAAGCAATTAGATACCAGGGTTCAAGCAATTTTTTTTAACATTCATAACTGATGCAGCAAGCCCTACAAACTGCCAAGTCTAAAGGTGCCGGGGCTCAGTCCTGGCAAGCCTTGGCACAAATTAAGCACTACAATACACCCCAAAACACAGCCCCTTACTGCAGCACACATCCCTCATTTGCCACACACAAAAATCCATACAACTCTGCCAACACAACATAACCTAGATGTAATTTTTTCCAGCCACCCACCCAAACACCACAAAGAGCACACATAATAAACTCAAACATCAGTCTGAAGCCTCAAAAGTTTGTTGTCACTGTGTAAAGAGATGGAAACAGTCACACGTGCTTGAGAGCACTTTTTGTTTAGAATATCACCAGTTCCATCATCATTGGATCTGCTTTCTGTTACCCCCCAATTTTTAAGTTCTTAGCCATTTGGGGCTTTTTTACACATGATTTTTTAATTGCCCCTGTTTAACAGCATGGGCTTTCATCTGTTAGTAACCATGTAAAACTTGATAATGATCCTAATACAGCTGAGTCAGGAATGTTCTTCTAATGTTCCTGCAATAGGGTAATCAAGTTTCTGGTCTTAGAGTCAGAGGCAATAACCTAAAAGAAAAGTGTGTATGATACACTTATCACAGGTAAAAGAAATAAATTTAAAAAAAAAAAAGATTTTTTTTATTCACAAAATGTCAGTTATAATATTATGTTAAACTGACCCTACTTTTGCCCAAAGAGTGGAGTTTCAGGGATCAGAACCTGATTAATATAAATTAAAAAAACATCTTCTGTTTAGTGGTCATCAACAAGCCTAGATACCATCTTCATTGTTCTACTTTACAAGACACTGTTATGAAAGCTAGAGAGGAAGCTGATGATGATGTACGATATTACTGGATATATTTAGTGAAGAGGAAGAGATCAGACTTTTAGGAAAATAATAAAAACCTCCAACGGTAATGAGAGAAGACGCAGTAGCAAAAGATCAAGAAGTTCCACACAATAAGTAAATGTTGCAATGGGAAGAGAGTGAATTGGTTGCTAATTATATGCACCATTACCAAGAAGCCAAAAAGAAAAAAAAATTCTCAGTGTAGTTTTATACTCAACAATCAAAGGACATTAGCGAAGAAATGAAAGAGGAAAGTTTCTGCAAAAGGAATATCACCATGTGCAAATGCCTGCCATAAGAACTCACCTGAACAATAACCATGTGCCTTTAAAGGAATCCTGGGGGAAAACAGGCACACAGGTCCAGAGTTTTAACAGTGTTTAGGCATCTAAAGATGCAGACAGACACACGATGGGATTTTCAAATGTGCCTCGGTAACTATCTGCATCTTTAGGTGCCTAAACACCTTTAAAAATCTGGTCCACAGTGCCTGTATTACTGAGGCTTCACCCAAGAGCCTCTTCTATTGCAAGGACACTCAAAGTCTCCCACAAAATGTGTACCAGGTGTCAGAAGATATGGACCCTATGCCTGATTGTCTTCTCACTGACTGTGGTGTAAGTTGAGAGTAGCTGCATTGGAATCAATGGAATTACACCAGTGTAAAATCTGGCAAAAGAAGAATCAGGCTTTATGACTCTGATTGATTAATCCACACCTTATATGGACATCTAACAAAAATCATTTAATAAGGTAATTTTTCAAGTGGTTTCTTAGAACAGATATTTCACTCTTTTTTTTTTTACATAGAATCTTTCTGCACGCAAACAGTGTATTTCTTGACTGTTGACTCTTGGTTCTAATGAAAAAAAAACACACACACTGATATTATTTTCCTTTTCTGCTTGCTTATGATGAAGCAAGTCTTAGTACACCCCAGCTTTCTCTTGGACTCCCCTACCTGAGCTAGACTGAATCTAGCTAGCACAGCTAACAGTCGCTTTGAAGACAGCACAACATGGGCTTCAGAGAGGCTAGCGATCCAAGTACATACCAGGGGTCTATGCCTGACTCGCACTGTACTGAAGCCCTCATCCTCTGTCTTTACTGTTGCTACCCAGGCCAGCCGGATTCAAACTAGCTTGGGTAGGCTTGCCCATGTACCACTTTTGCTACATAGACATACCCTCAGTGTGTAAAAACCAAATGTAGCACTACACATCCTCTTTGCTTCCCTCACCCCTATTCAACAATCCTGCCTAGCTTAAGCACTTCAGAGCAGAAACTTGTTTCAGGTTGTTATGCTGACATTTTTACCAAATTTACATTACCAAGTAGCAAACTGGGATTCTCAAGCATAGTAACCTCTATAAAGAAGCCTAAGGGGTAAAGTGCATATGTACCTATCTATACATCCAAATCACAGCTGGAAAATTGTTCCTAGCTACTATGAGAGAAGATATTTTAATAGGTTTTCTGATTCTACAGTACCTCTTTCCCCTGAGAGATACTTTGCTTTGGAAGTAAAACATAGAAAATGGTCAAAGCATGCATAAGTCTGGATTTACAGACCATGCTGGCTCTTAGCAGGCAGCACAAGGAAACTGATTGTATTTGACCAGGAAACAGATGCTGCAGGGAACTCAGAGGTGCAGGACTGCATTAAAACTTTAATGATTTTGCCATTCAGGACGGAAGATAATCCAGTGATATACCGTAAGGACTCTGTTACTTAAAGTTCATGTAAACAATACTGAAGAGTACATTTTACAGCAAATTCTATTTCGACCACTACCGTATTTTAAAGGCATAAGGTTGAATTATCACATAAGCATAGGAAATTAGATATAGAAAAGACCAGTTAGATCACTGTGTCCATTTGCCTGCTAGTGAAGGATTGAATGCCTTTATATGTGATCCTTCAGACAGCTTGCAATGCATATTTCAATATTTAATATGAGTCAATCTGAATTAATTTTTCAAATATTTTAACTCCGATTTCTTTAACAAATGAGTATCTATTCCATTCAGCCACTCATTTTATAATTCCATCCAAAAAATTATCACTCTTGTGTGAAGCAATTTTTTCCTTATATAGCATTGCTGATTTTTGCTCATGAGTCTGATATCCCCTAGGGCTGGGATTTTCAATGAAGTTGTGCACCTAACTCACTTCTGGAAATTCCAGCCAACGTTCTTATAGACTCATATTAAACCCCTGCCCCACACACACATTTGAAGTCAGTTTTACTAGACAGTAATCTCCAAGACTGATTTGTTGTCCCTTTTCAAAAAGACCAGTGCCACATTTGCTGTTTCCAATACTCTGGCATTTGTCCAGTCACCATTACTATTAAAAATAATTGCCAGGGGTCAGTAAATTAATTTGCTAATTCCTTCAACAACCAAAGACACATGAGCTGGACCTAACAGTTGTGCATAAGTGTTGACTGTATACATCATAGACTAATGGCAGGTAATGAATTATTACCTTTTGAGTAAAAAAAAAATCACTCAATAGCTCAGTAGTTTGACCATTGACCTGCTAAACCCAGGGTTGTGTTCAAACCTTGAGGGGATCAGTTAGGGATCTGGGGGAAAAATCTGTCCTGAGATTAGTCCTGCTTTGATCAGGGGGTTGGACTAGATGATCTCCTGAGGTCCCTTCCAACCCTGATATTCTATGAAATATCAAGGATGTTTACGCTTTGTTATGCACATAAACAGCCATTCCATCCTTATTCAAAATTTTCCTCAATACTAATTTGTTTCACAAAGCCTCTCAATGGTATTCCAACATTGGAAATGCCTTATTTTATTTTTAAATGAAATTAAAATAAACAAACAAGGAATCCATGAAGAAAACAGCTTTAACCTCTGTTCTCCACCGCTAAGTTGTCCCCAGTGCAGGGGTGCTAGAACAATTTATTTAGTGCTGAGAGTCGGTGAACCAAACTATAAATCCTGTATATGATGGGAATCACTTCAAGCCAGGGGGTGCTGCCATACACCCCAGCACCCCTAGTTCCAGCAGCTATGGCCCAATGTCCATGCCACATTTGCATACCTTTGCCCAAATCACCTCTCCTCATCTTGACTAGCCTGTTGTCCTTTTGTTGTGTTTTGGGCTAATTTAAGATTAGAAGCCTCTTGAGGAAGAAACACTGTATTTATATTTGCCTGTAAATTGCTATGTACATGTATAGCACCATACACATTCTAATAATACTATATGAAAGGTATTCTCCCTCCTATTTCTTTAACAAGTGTAGTATAGTTCTATTTACTTATGACTTTACAATATAGTATTGAATATTGTACATTATGGAAGGCAAATCAGCTCTAGTAACATGAGATCTCATAGCATTGTTCTGCTATCCAGTTGTTGAAAAGTGGGGAAGAAAATAACAATTTGTGTGTCTCAGTTAAATGTACACTTGGAGGTTTTACTGTATTCTTTTAGATAATTTATATTAAACTACTAAATTTACAAGGTCTTCATTATTTCTTAACTGTTCATACTGCTTTCCCTGTTTTACCTCTGCAGTTCAGTCATTTTAAAAAGCACTTCATGAGTTCAGTCATTTAAAAATCATTTTACTTTCTTCCTCTCTTTCATTAATGTAACTAATTTCTCTCCAGGATTTGTTTTCTGTCTGATGTATTTGTACAAATACAAATTCACTTTGATCTGTTTTGCTACCAATAATGTCTACCCTTCCCTCTTTTAAGCCTTAATTCAATCTATCTGTTCTCGTTTGATTCCCACTCTCCTTCTCTATTTCCAGCATGTTTTGCCCCCGATCCTTCAGCACTCCTTCATGAAGTCATATTACCACTTCTGGTTTCTTGCATTTTTCAGGTAAACAAGGCAATTGCCTCCCATATCTTAAATATGACATTCCTGTTGATACACGCTAGAATTATATTAGCCTCTTATTCAACTGCCCTGGATTGTTGATTCATATTCAATTTGTAATCCACTATAATCCTCAGATCTTTTTCAGCAGTACTACCACCTAGCCAGTTGATCCCCATTTTGTAATTGTGTGTTTGATTTTTCCTTCCTAAGTGAAGTACTTTTCACTTGTCTTTACTGAATTTCATCTTGCTGATTTCAGACAATTTGTCAAGGTCATTTTGAATTCTAATATTGTCCTCAAAAGTGCTTGGAATCCCTCCCAACTTGGAGTCATCCTCAATTTTTATGAGCACACTCTCCACTCCATTATCCAAGTAATTAAGGAAAATATTGAGTAGGACCGACCCCTGTGGGACCCCACTAGATACGTTCTGCCAGTTTGGCAGTGAGCCTTTGATAACTACTCTTTGAGTACGGTCTTTCAACCAATTGTACACCCACTTTATAATAATTTCACCTAGACCACATTTCTCTAGTTTGCTTATGAAAATGGCATATAGGACTGTGCCAAAAGCATTACTATAATCAAGATATATCATGTCTACAACTTCCCACGACCCAGTAGGCCAGTAACTTCCTGGAAAAGAAAAAAAAATAGGGTGGTTTGGCATAATTTGTTTTTGACAAATCCATGCTAGTTATTCCTTATAACCCTACTGTTCTCTAGGTGCTTACAAACTGATTGCTTAATAATTTGTTCTAGTAACTTTCCAGGTATCAAACTTAGGCTGACTGGTCTATAAGTCCCTGGCTCCTCTTTGTTCTCCTTTTTAAAGATAGGTACTATGCTTGCCCTTCTCCAGTGAGGTTTTGGGACCTCACCCTTCCTCCATGAGTTCTCAAAGATAATCGTGTTCCTTCCCTCATTTTTAATATTAATTGTGTTGAGTATCTGGCCACCATGAACTTTTTTAATGGCAACTGAAGCAAAATGGGCATTGAACACCTAAGCCTTCTTGATTACATCAATTATTAGCTTTCCCTCCCATCTAAGTAGAGGATCTTCACTTTCCTTCATCTCTCTCGTTTCTAACATATTTGAAGAATCTCTTCTTATTACCTTTTTATGTCTCTTGCTCTATGTTACTCATTTTGTGCCTTAGTCTTTCTGGTTTTGTCCCTACATGATTGTGCTATTCATACTCCTCTTTAGCAACTGGTCCATGTTTCCATGTTTCCACTTTCTCCAGGAATTCCTTTTTGATTTTCAGGTTATTGGAGAACTCCTGATGGAGCTATATTAGCATCTTTCTATTCTTCCAGTCTTTCCTTTGCAATGGGATAGTTTGCAATTATGCCTTTAATATTATCTTCTTGAGAAACTGCCACTACTGAACTCCTTTATCCCTTAGATTTTCTTCCCAGGAAACCTTATCTACCAGTTACCTAAGTTTGTTAATGTCTGTTTTTTGTGAAGTCCATTGTTCTTATTCTGCTGCTCTTCTTCCTTCCCTTAGAATCATGAAAGCTATCATTTCACAGTCACTTTCACTCAAATTGCCTTCCACCTTCAGATTCACAATCAATTCCTCCATGTTGGTCAGAATCAAGCCTAAAAACCACTGTTCCTCTCATTACTTCCTCCACTTTTGGAAACAAAAAGTTGTCCTCGGTACATTCCTAGAACTTAATGGAAACATTGTGTTTTGCTGTATTACTTTTCCAACAGATGGCTAGGTAGTTAAAGTCCCCCGTTACTGCCAGGTCTTTGGTTTGGGATATTTCTTTCATTCTAGAAATGCCTCATCCACCTTTTCTTCTGGATTTGGTGGCCTATAATAGATCCCAGGCATGACATCATCTACTTTTATCTTTTATCTTTACCCACAGACTTTCAACTGATCTGCCTTTCACCTCCTTCTGGACCTCAGAACAAGTGTACATATTATCGATGTATAGTGCAGCATCTCCTCTTCTTTTTTTTCCTGCCTGAGCCTCCTGACCAAGCAAAACCCCTTTATGCCAATATTCCAGTCATGAGATTTATCAGATCAAGTCTCAGTATTGCCAATTAAGTCATAATTTAACTTGCGTACTAATACTTCCAGTTCTTCCTATTTATTCCCTATGATCCTTGCCTTTGTGTATAGACATCCAAGATGTTGAGCAGGATTCCTCCACTGATTTCCCCCTTTGAACCTAGTTTAAAGCCCTCCTCACTAAGTTGGTGAGTCAGTGCCTGAAGATGCTCTTGCTCTTCTTAGTAAGGTGGATCCCATCTCTTTCCAGTGGATCTCCTTCCTGGAACAGCATCCCATGGCTGAGGGAGCCAAAGCTTCCCTACCCATTGACATAATCTATGCAGCCAACCATTCATCTCCAAGGTGTGCTGGAACCATGCCTGGGACCTTACCTTCAACCAGGAGAATGGACAAGAACGTGACCTAAGTCCCCGATTCCTTCATTCTAGCTCCCAGAGCTATGTAGTTACTGCTGATCTGCTCACAGTCAGACCTGGTAGTATCATTAATGCCCATGTGGGTGAACTACAGTCATTCAGCAGAGGTCTGAGCACTTTAAGTCTCATATATATAGTCTCATGTGGTTTCAACCCCATCAATAGCTGATCTAGAAATTTTAAATTATTATTCTATTCCAGCCCTAAGAATAAAGCTCAATAACTCTCTCTTTTATTTTTCCCATTTTGACTTTGAATTCTTTTTATAAACTTGCTTCTTTGCTCATTGGTCATCTGTCTGCACTTTGGCTCTTTGTAGTGTGATTATACCGTCCACAGAAGAATCTCTATAAATGTTGTCTACACCGACCATCTTCATATGTTTTTTCCCATTCTTTCTATCCTGCTATCAACGTACTGGTTCTCTCTTGCTTTTTTTGATGACATTCCCTTTGTGAGACATATGATGCAGTTTCCCTTAGTGACCTGTGCTTCTCTTTCTCCTCCACCATGGAAGCAACTTGATACTTTGGGAATATGTAGCCCTGCCCTGATCTTAAGAAACAGGAGCACTGCATATCTTCAGTATCAGACAGTTTGGTTCTTCTAATGGCTATTTTATGTACTAGTGATGCCCTTTTTTCTCATTAGACCTCACTTGAGGTCTAGGCACTTTCTAAGAAATTTAATGGTTTGCTGCTCACTCGGTTGGTTATGCCCCTGCTGCTATACAACATTCAGCTCTGCCCTCTATCGCAGTCATTCCAGCCACAAGAGAGTTTCAAAACAAAGCGTGCTAACAAGATCACCCACCAGATCTGAAATCATCTGCTCAAACCATCACTTCTAATCTACTGTTTTATTCTACTCGCTTCTGTAAAATCTCAGAAGCAACTCCTCAGGAATTCACCTTTTTGATGTTTTCCTGTACTGATAACGAAAGGAAAAAAGGGATGGGTGGGAGGGAGAGCATGCCATCAGTTATTTTCCCATTCAATGATTACATATCTTATTCTGGGCTCCTTTAGAAGCCAGGTTCTAATGTTAGGATTCTTAGTTATCGTAGCCATGCTAATGGTAAGCTTTGGTTGAATGGCAGGGCTGAGGAGGAAAGTGACAGAACACCTTCATTTTAGTTGGCTGCAGTTGTCTGTTCAATATTGTACAGTAGGGTGCTCCTTAACAGCTTCTGAAATGGTGAACCTGCTGCAGATTCAACATCAACAATTAAAAGATTTCAAGTCTCCATAACATCACACAAAGAATCAACCAATTTATACATAAATGTTTATAACAAGACGTAAGAAAATTCTTCTTGTTCTATCTCCTCACTTCTGTACATTTGATCTGCTTTCTTTCCCAATCAGGCTGGGTAATGTTGCAGTGCTGAATAGCAATGGTGGAATAAGGGATCCTCATTCATAATTTATGCTGCATATCAATTTCTAAAGTGTTTTGAGATCCTTCAGGATGAAACAGATGAGATCATATATCTATATATAATTTTTTTTAGCACTTCTGAAATGATCAGCTTACTAGAAAGTGGTCACAGCCTGAGTAGGCAATTGTATATAATTATATAAAATTACAGAGATCCTCAACCACATTCACAGCTAAATCAGTAAGCCTGGAAAGCAGAAGGCACAATTTAACTCTAACATGTTAGATTTCTGTAGAGTTGTATGGATAATGTGAGAAGGCAGGGTAATAATTCTGAACTTCATCCCTTCCCCCAGCTTCTACCCTCTTTGATTATTTATTGTAAGGTTCACTTGGGTGGAGGGGATAAGGCAGGGGGGAAATAACAGTGTTCAGATCTCTGAGTTTGCAGCTTCCACTTTTAAATAAAATACAGGGACAGAAGAGATTCCTAAAGGTGGCTTCTTTAGGATTTGCCATTGAGCTATAGTCCCATGCTGAGGCAGATTGAAGCTCACTAATCATGGTGTTTTCCATCCAAGAATAGCACTGTTATCAGCCACATGCAGGCTTTGACCCCTGTAGGCTGCCTATTGTGCAGCAGGTCTGCTGCATCTTGGGCTGTCAGCAAGGACAATAGATTGACCTGATCAGTTTTTGCAAATTGAAGTTGCTTGAGAAAACCAGGTTTAATACCGCTGACTGGATGAATTAGAATGAGAAAGAAGAAGAAGAAAAAGAAACATCCACATAGCATCTTGATCAGTCATTGGCAGGACTTTATACCTGCAATGAATCTGATCTAGACAGATAGGACTTATCCATTTTAATTAAAAAAACATTAAAAATAAATAATTGAATTTATTTAGCTGATTAAGCAATCTGCGGCCAGGCTATGGCCCACAAGTATACTAGCTGCAGATATAGGAAGGGACAAGGAAATAGCAGAATCAGCTAAATGAAGTAGATTTACCAGAATAAATATAAATGAACAAGTCTTGAAAAATAAGGTAAAAATTGAAATGTAATAGGGAAAAATGGAGCATCACTATTTTTTAAAGTTACAAGTCATTAAAAAATGCAGTGGATGATAGAATTGCCATGTCTTCTCTTAAAGGATGATCTGCAAGTATGATTATTATGAACTATGACATTTTCCTAATAGAAACAACTTGACTCACTGAAAATTTCTTGTGGACATACTGTTATGATTAGTTATAAGATTAATAAATATAAATAATACTAGATGAAAAAAATATGTATAGCAACACTAAAGCTATCTGTGTGCGGAACTCCATCTTTGTAGTGTTTGCATGAAAGAGTCTGTTCTTTTTCCATATCATGTATAAACCACTAATGGCAATTATACACAGAGGAAAAGGAGATTATACCTCATAAAGTTGGTTTAAGACAAGAAGGATAATTCAATTCCCACTCAACAAGCTTCTGAACAAACATTCTTTTCATTTTAGAGAGAGAGAGAGAGAGACAGAGAGAGAGGCACTGGCGTTTGCACATCTAGCTGTGCAGAAGCCTTTCTTTCCAATTCAAAAAGAAAATGTATTTGTACATAATAATCATTTATTATTAAAAGTTACTTATAGCTTTTTATATAGCACAGAAGTTGGAACATTATAACACCTCTAGAAATATAATACCACAGGAAATGAGTAGTGGAAACACCATCAACACAGACACATGATACAGTATATTTACTTAAATGACTCACTTTTGCGCCATTCCTGAATGTCTTATTCTAAAGCCAACTGCACACAGAATTTCTAGGTCAGCACTGGTCCCCAAAATAATTTCTATTTATGGGGATGAATTCATTTTTAAATCCAGTTCTTGCCAAGTAAGTGGTGCACTTACCTTCTCTCCTGCCCACTTCTATCTGTTATCAATACTTACATTTCATGGTTCAGATTTCTCCAACTAGTTTGCATTAGGCATGCACTCCAGGAAGGAGAAAGCCAACTAAAATCACCGTCTGTCTGAAGACATTGCACTATGGAAAGCATAGGCAGGTATACAATTCCTAATTGGATGTGCAAAAGGTATTTGTAATACTTTACAGGGAGCAGATATTACAGACCAACTACTCAGATACACACAGGATTTATTCTCTCCTTGGTGAGGCGGAGGGCAGCAGAGGAGGAAGGCTCACAGCATTTTTGCCAGAATCTTCATGCAGGGGAACTCCCCAATGTGGAATGAGCAGGACATTCAATTTCTCAGAACTCACATATCTCAGGAGAATCTTCTGGAGGCAGTATGGTGGCTAGGCCATCAGCATGCTTCCATGGTGGCTATGGGACCCTCTTCTCCTTCTTGCTCCCTAGCAGTGCTGGGTTCCTGGGAATCTTGCTCTTATGGCTACTGCCGTTGATGGATGTTCCTGGAATATCCTCTCCCAACCAAAGCAAGGAGGTTCTCCAGTGTGAAGAGACTACCAGGCAAAAGATGATCCAGACTGAGGCTATGTTATTAACTTTTAGGTGGATTTATGACTCACAACCACAGGGAAGCCCTGCCCCAATCCCTTCCCAGCCCTGAATCTGCCATCTCTTCCCCCTCATGCAAACTCCCAGACCTGCAGATGTCTGGGAAAGATGCAATGGAGAAAGATGCAAACTTGGTATTTTTTAAAATCTCACTAAAGTTTTGGTTCACCCAAAATGTACATAATAACTATATTCTATGTATTACAAAATTAACTGTTGAGTCATGCTGTACTTTCACATAAGCAAGAATATTAATTGCAGCACTTGAACAAGTATACAGTTTACTATTAAAAGCAGCAAAGAATCCTGTGGCACCTTACAGACTAATAGACGTTTTGGAGCATGAGCTTTCATGGGTGAATACCCACTTCCTCAGATGCATGTAGTGGAAATTTCCAGGGGCAGGTATATATATGCTAGCAAGCAAGCTAGAGATAACGAGGTCAGTTCAATCAGGGAGGATGAGGCCCTGTTCTAGCTGTTGAGGTGTGAAAACCAAGAGAGGAGTAACTGGGTCTGTAGTTGGCAAGCCATTCACAGTCTTTGCTCAATCCTGAGCTGATGGTGTCAAATTTGCAGATGAACTGAAGCTCAGCAGTTTCTCTCTGAAGTCTGGTCCTGAAGTTTTTTTGCTGCAGGATGGCCACCTTAAGGTCTGCTATAGTGTGGCCAGGGAGGTTGAAGTGCTCTCCTACAGGTTTTTGTATATTGCCATTCCTAATGTCTGATTTGTGTCCATTTATCCTTTTCCGTAGAGACTGTCCAGTTATCTCTAGCTTGCTTGCTAGCATATATATACCTACCCCTGGAAATTTCCACTACATGCATCTGAGGAAGTGGGTATTCACCCACGAAAGCTCATGCTCCAAAACGTCTGTTAGTCTATAAGGTGCCACAGGATTCTTTGCTGCTTTTACAGATCCAGACTAACACGGCTACCCCTCTGATACTAGTTTACTATTATACATTCAGAGAGAAAAAAATCTTATGTAGAAGCTGCACTTTATATTTACCATTCCAATATCAACATGTTCCAAAAACAATGGAAAAGTTCATTTCTTACTGATAATTCCCTGATTCCATAGACCGGTAAGAAGGTCTAACTATAAAATGTTTCTGGAGGAACTACCCAGGTAATTATTTTAGACAGTGATCATTCTGTGATTCCAGATTAAAGAGGAGAATTACTTTTGACAGGTCACTACCGAACACTGTTTGAGTTGGCTGCATAAATCTGTTGGGGATATACTGTTATTTTAGTGTAACACAACCTATGTAATCAATCTTTAAATCAATTAATGTAAATACCTTTTAATGACTAAATTAATATTTCATTAAATGAAGTTAGGTATTTTACAAGTTAGAGCAAGCAAAGTACTCATTGTTATCAGCCAAAACACTAATTTAAATTATGACAAAGATGTGAACAGAAAGGAAGGAAATAAGCCAGGAAATTCAAAATGAGGGATGTTATGATTATCCACAGGTCAAACCAGAGTTTAAATAAACAAATAAACATCATAAAATAAAATAATCAATAATCAATAATAAAATAATGGTAATAATCAATAAAATAATGATAATTAATAATAATTAATAATAATAATGTGGTGACACAAAGAAGATATAATAATGGATACCAATAAATCATGGATCCAGGTATTATAAGAAATAAAATTGGAAAATAAACCCACGCACAAATAAGAGAGAACTACTACTACAGGAGTACAATTCCCAAAGTGTGAATAGAAAAAAATTAGGGGCTTTCTTCTCCACTCCATGATCCCAGCGTTATGTCACTGCATTTACACTGATATAAAAGGCCATGCAACAGAGAGGAGAATCAAGTTCAAGATAGTAAAAAAAACCAATAAACAACAATTCAGCTTTGCACTGGCTATTCAAGAGGTAGGCCTACTGTCCTCAATATTATTTGTCACAGCTAGTGAACCAGTGGGGTATCACTCATTAGTAAGATGTGTAGAAAGGTATTTGGCCCAGAAATAAACTTAAGCAACCAGATCTAAACTTCAAAGCATGATGCTGTATGTATCTAATGGTTCAGTCCATTACAGCAATGGAAGCCAGCTGTGAATTTCAGGCCTGGTCCACACTATGCTGTTAAACCGATTTTAACAGCGTTAAATCGATTTAATGCTGCACCCGTCCACGCTACACTGCTCTTTATATCGATTTAAAGGGCTCTTTAAATCGATTTCTGTACTCCTACAAAACGAGAGGAGTAATGCTAAAATCGATATTACTATATCGATTTCGGGTTAGTGTGGACACAAATCGACATTATTGGCCTCATTCTTTTACAGTAGATACCCACAGTGCACCTCTCCAGAAATCGACGCTAGCCTCGGACCACGGACGCACACCACCGAATTAATGTGCCTAGTGTGGACGCGCACAATCGACTTTATAATATCTGTTTTATAAAATCGGTTTAAGCTAATTCAGATTTATCCTGTAGTGTAGACGTACCCCCAGATCAGACCTCCCTAAAGTTCAGGTGTATTTGGATTAAGGATTTTGGGCTGAACTATCCTCAAATTTAGAAAAATCATGATCAGGCCCAAGTTCAACAAATATAGAAAGTGAGAGGAGAGTTGGTCTAAATGTCTAGCTGTCTAATGAATGCAGTGAGAACACAAATTATACAGGTTGTTACAGAGAGTTCAGTGGACACTGCACCACTGCCTTTCAAATCTCAGGCATAGCAGCTCTACAGACAGGGAATACAGGAGGGTACTAAAGGAGAGGCTTCAGGAATGACAAGATTCCTGACAATTTGATCCTACTACTGAGACATGAGATGCTCTCCCAAAAATAACCGACCACTGTGCAACCTGAAAAAATCCACCTTAAGGGTGGCCTGCAACCTAGAGATGAAACATCCAAGAGGGTGTTGACCATCCCCGCTATTATGCAGGATCAGATCCAACAGTGGGGGCCTGCACAAATGATATAAAATTCCCTGGTGCATGATTTCCATGACTTGTTGGCTTTCAAAACCTGTACAACTGGCGTAAAATCACTAGATGGTGCTTAGTGTTGGCCTTCTTTCAGCAAGATCCTTCCTGTTCTTGTCCCACTTCTCCCTCTCCCTATTTCAGAGTTTTCTTTGCTCTTTTCTTCTATTGTCACAGAGGAAGTACAATACAGAAAGGCGCAGTTGAGAGAGCTGAGAGCTGAATTCCAATATTACAGGAGAGAAGGCAAAGAATACTGAAGGTCAGGAAGGGGGAGCTTGGGTGTCTATAAATCTGCCTTCTTGTTTCCCAGAAGATGGACCCATAACGTTGATGGTCTGTAATCTTTTGCAGGATGGAAGGAAAGGGGGACAGATAGCAAACAATCTGTGTTCACCTTAACTAACATTTCACCACTTTCATAAGAGATATGAAATGATCACATAATCGGATTTGGTTTGGATCACTCAAACTTCCAGTGTTAAAATGGACTGGAATTTATTCCAAGCTAAATCACTTAACCTTAATAAAAGCCTTATGTAACAGGCAGTTTTGAGTAGGAAGAATATATGCAACTTCTATGCACAGCTGAATATCTAATGACATACTAGTCTCTTGTCTCTGTATCTAGTATATTTGGAAAGGGTTTATTTTTGTCTTGTTGTCCCTGTAATCGTTATCTGCTCTATCCCAGCAGGAGAGGATTTCAGATAGGTTAAGTCTGCACAGTCTATTATCTTCCATAGTTTTCTGTGTAAAGTTAAGTTGCCGAAGTATTTTGTGGTGTGTGTGTGCATACCTACCCTAGACCAAACACACACAGGCAGACAAACAGATTCAGGAATGTGCTTTCATTCAGTTGCCATAATGCTTGATGAGAAGCACCAAACAGGAAGAGCCTCTGCCTCCAGCAAATAGCTTCCAATGCAACCCGCATTCAATATGGACAAATAAACTATGATTCTATGAAAACTTAGTTTGGTATCATCCTGTCTGGCAAGGAACCACTTCTCAACCGTTGTGGTTGTGAAATCCTCATTTGTGGGGAGGGATAGCTCAGTGGTTTGAGCATTAGCCTACTAAACCCAGGGTTGTGAGTTCAGTCCTTGAGGGGGCCATTTGGGGATTGGTCCTGCTTTGAGCAGGGGGTTGGACTGGATGATCTCCTGAGGTCTCTTCCAACCGTATGAATCTATGAAATGCAAAGTTCCTTAGGAAGGACCAATCAGTTTCATACATTAAAAAATGGAAAATGACTGCCTAGGAAGGAGTACTGTGGAAAGAGATCTGTGGGTTATAGTGGATTGCAAGGTAAATATGAGTCAACAATGTTAACACCATTGCAAAAAAAGAAAACATTGTTCTGGGATGTATTAGCAGTAGTGTTGTAAGCAAGACAGGAGCAGTCATTCTTCCTCTCTGCTCCATACTGATTAGATCTCAACTGGAGTATTGTGTCCAGTTCTGAGTGCCACATTTCAGGAAGGATGTGGACAAATCAGAGAAAAGCAACAAAAATTATTAAAGGTCTAGAAAATATGGCCTATAAGGGAAGATTGAAAAAACTGGGTTTGTTTAGTCTGGAGAAAAGTTTTCAAGTACATAAAAGATTGTTACAAGGAGGAGTGAGAAAAATTATTCTCCTTAACTGCTGAGGACAGGACAAGAAGCAGTGGGCTTAAATTGCAGCAAGGGAGGTTTAGGTTGGACATTAGGAAAAACTTCCTATCCGTCAGAGTGGTTAAGCACTGGAATAAATTGCCTAGGGAGGTTGTAGAATCTCCATCATTGGAGATTTTTAATTACAGGTCAGTCAAACACCTGTCAGGGATGGTCTAAATAATACTTAGTCCTGCCGTGAGTGCAGGGGGATGGACTAGATGATCTCTCGAGGTCCCTTCCAGTCCTACAGTTCTCTGATTCCTCGCTCCTTACTCCTGACAACTGCATACAACATGGGCTATAACTCCCAGCTGGGAATATAAAGCCACTTTCTAAAATAATTTTTTGCATAAATATTAACTCTCAGACAAACATTCCCATTTACATTTTAAACTTCACATAACAGTATTTGTAAAAATCTTATTATCCTATCTGGTGTCTCATCCTCACACTCCTCTGCCTTTCTTTGTAACTCCTGCCTACCAGAGGTAATTCTCAGATTTCTTGTGAAGGAGAAAAAAGTCTTTTTGGGAGGAAGACACAGTCTCCATATGCCTTAGTTTGTAATCCCTCAGGATTTCTTTCCATCAGAGAAAGCAGCAAATCTGACCTTCTCAACATTGGACCTTGACCAAGGCTATGGCTGAAACACACTACATTCTTATACTTCCATTAACATTAAAGGGACGGCGACAATACATGAGTACATGAAGAGGGAAGCTAGTAATGTGCCATAATCAATTAAAGATGGTTATTCAGCCAAATGTGGGAGATACGCTGGCACGATATTTCTCAGACTGGAAAAGTGGAGTTCCTGGAGTCCACTGGCTGTTACCTTTGTAACACAGACTGCCTCCTCTCCACTCCTGTCTCCCCAAAAACTTTTTTTTTTTAAATTTTAGAGTTACGTATAGCAGAAAAAGGTGAACATCAACTGATTTTCCTGATTTGATGAAAAACTGCAGGGATTTTTTGAGTTGAAAATTCAGTTTTCAGAAAACTTTGATCTGCTCTACCTTTGCATTAATGTTTTCCTTGGTCTGAAGTAGGCAAAAAAAGTTTGTACTTCCCTAATGTATAATGTTAATAAAATGTAAACACAAGGAAGTGGATGGATCATATGTACTGGTAATGGAAGAGAGACAGTTTCACTTATGAATCAGCAAATAGAGCCGGAATGACAAAGTCACGGGTTAGCTGTTGTGAGGCCCAACGGTATGTCTACACAGCAATAAAAGCCTTGGCACAGCCGCATCTGGCCCGAGTCACTGACTTGAGCTCCCAGGGTTTGGGTTGCCAGCTATAAAACTGCAGTGTAGACATTCAGGCTTGAGCTGGAGCCTGGGCTCTGTGACCCTGCGAGGGGGGAAAGTCTCAGAGCCCGGGATTCCAGCCTGAGCCTGGATGTCTACACTGCTATTGTTAGCCTGGCAGCTTGAGCTCTGTGAGCCTGAGTCAGCTGACCCAGCCTCTGAGACTTGGTGCTCAGGGGTGCTGGAACTACAGGGCGCTGAAGTAGTAATAACAACCAAATACATGGTTTCTGCTTTTAGCAACCCCACTAGAAAAATTGTTGCAGCACCCCTGTTGGTGCAGTGGGTTTTTTTAATTGCAGCATAGACATACCTTAAGTGAATGGAGTTCCAGTCTTCCATGAAAGGGTATCTAGATTGCAAAATGTTATCACACATGAACTTAGGAAGCCACGAAAGCTCCACAGGGCTAGTATGGAGGGATACAGTTAAGAGGATTGTAGACATAGTAAGGCATTATGTTTCTATGCCTAAGACTTCCCGATGATCACCCTTATTGGCAGTGGCAGCAGAGAGCTCTAGGTGAGAGTGAGCATGGACAGTGAACTACACTCTTATCCTGACAGATGTCCTCTTCAGCTCAAAGTTGAAATACTTTAGTGAGATGTATGGGGAGGTTTGTACCACTGCCTCCTCTGTTGTACTTGTCCTGAGAGTAATAAGAAGACTTTTGTCACCAATGCTCTGTCAACTCAGCACTAAATGCATTTAAAATAAATAAATAAATAAATAAATAAGAACACCAATAATAAGAAAAGAGGCATACATATCAAGGTGCAGTATCTCACTTTTAAGCCACTGTTATGCTATGACTTATGGGAGGTGCTGATCTGCAAAATTCATAATGAAAAAGCAAATGAGATTTCCTGGTACTGTGAGCCCCAGAGAGACTTTGGCTGCTACAAAAAGGTATTAAATGTTTAGTACCACTGAAATCAGGGCCTTCTGAGAAATTCAAATATAAAGCTATTTATAAACAGGGCTGTTTAATTGCTAGAAAAGCAGTGGGAAACAATGAAGTTCTGTGTGTGTTTTACTGTGCATAATGCACCTGGGTCAAGTACGATTAATGGTTATAACCCACACAGATGAAAGAAAAAAGTATTTATCCATGGAACTCTTTTTGCATAGTTCAAAAATTATACAGTGTATACATGTCAGTGTATTTTATTGTTCTGATATACACCCACCTACTTTAACCACTAGAAATTTTTCTGAGCACTGTTTATCTTTAAGCTATTTGCAGAAAGATAGTTATATGAAACACAAGCCAACAAGACATAAGTATGATTAATTATTTTAGTCAGTTTCCTTTGTATAGATGCATTAGAGCAATCTTTGAGACCTCGCAAGTTTTAAAACCTTCCCTTCATTCACTGATTCAGTGCTTTAGGGGTCTTTCATTCTGAGCCTACTGTGTGTTTGGTTTAAATTCTAGTGCAGTCATCTATCCCAAGAATCTTAGCTTTGGGATTCTTTGCTAGTCACTTTCAATATGCCTTACTATGGGTACTGGAAAGCCTATTACAATACAAGGGAAGAGCAACAAGAAAGAAAAAGATAGACACATTTTTGTAGCAAAAAGAAATGGGTAGGGGAAAATTTCACAAACACCAGAAGGAAAATATTCTCTGTGGCCTTTTTCTCTTACAAAGGCTGAAAGTCTTAATGTAGTTAGTAGCCAAGAAATCACGGAAGGGGAGCACTTCCCATCTCCCTTGAATTGAACAGACTGTACATTAAACAGTGTGACACTCCAGTTCTTCTCACCTCTCTTGCAATATTATGGGAGTAAATATTATTCACATCAGAACAGCACTCTGTCAACAAGTCTCTTTTACTACTGAAATAATCAATGAAGAAACAGCAATCTGCCCTGCAGCCTTCTTCAGTCTCTAACATCTACAATAAGATTTCTACACGCTGGCAGTCAATATGGTTCAATTAATGTTTAATTCATGTTTTCTTCCTGAAGCGAGATGAAAAGACAGAACATTTATCAATAGCAGAGCTACAGCAAAAACAAACACTTTTTGTTCCAATATTACCATCTTTTTGAGATGCAAGACACCATAGCTGAGAAAAGGCAAAATGTCATCTGCTTTTTATTTTCCAGAGCTAGATTAAGCTCTGCAGATGATCAGATGAAATATTGGTTCTAAAATATATTGTGAGGGGAATTTTAAATTGTTGTAGCAATCAAGCTTAAGCAGTGTGTAGCCATTTTCATTCTTTCCAGTGGCAATCCTCTGAAAAAGACAAAACATCAAATTTAACCATTCTTCATTTCACCTTGCTAAAAAATCTTCCTCTCTCTCTAGTTTATTTCTGGTCATCAGAAAAACTGTTGGTCATCAAAGTGAATGCTTACTGCTAATAGGAATTTGAATGAAGAATTCCTTCCAAAATGGCCATGATGTCTCTCTGCACAGCAGGCATCAGTCTCTCTGAAGGCACAGGGTATTTTATCTCCATGACAGAATTGGTGTCCTACACCCAAGGGCCTAGGGATATGAGTTTAAATCTAATTCGCACCTACAGCCCACCTCATCACCCAACAGGTTTTAATAAGTGTTTTTTCTTCATTTCCTTTTTAGACACTCTTAACTGGCAGACATGGCTATAGTTCTTTTCTATATTAACTTCTGGGCCTCCTTCCTAGATCCAAGTCAGTCAACAGAAGAGGTTGTGAGGAGAGAGTATGCAGTAGGATAAAACCACAGCTGCCATTTATGTAATAAGTGTTTTAATGTTTGTGGGTACAATACTAGTTTAATGTGGGGCATATTTCTGTCCATTTCCTTGGAAGTTCCCCATTACTCACACTGAAATGTCAGACTGGGAGATGGTGATTTGGAGGGTGGGGAAAGGAATGGTTTATACTACAGGCAGGGCCAGAGAATAAAAAAGGCAGCAACATTTTTGTGTGTTCTCAGGGTACAGGGCCAGGAATTTTCCATGTGGCCTATGAATCTGAGTTGAGAATATCCACTCTAAAGCACTTGGCAAGAGAAAGAAATGCAATTGACCAAAACTCATATAGAGAGTCACAGACATCAATAAGTCTGTAGTTCTCTCTCGCACATTATTACGGATATCTTCCCCCCCACCAGGTGAATCAAAATATTTCTTAGTTTGGGAACGTATCCTGTAGTTTTTATAAAAACCTACGTCAGTGACTCGGATTGATCACTGTCTGATAAGTTGGGCAGGAGAGGAGAGTGATAAGAGATATTCTATCATTCCTTTGAAATGGGTACATATTATTTTGACTTTTAAATAATTCACAATATTTAGCAAAGATAACGTTACAATCTTTGCCCAATAATATTGATTAAGAAACTCAGTTCAACATTCAGAATCATATTTGTAATCACCACAATACTGTGCCTCTTTCACTGCTGGCAATGAGTGCTGAAGTATAACACATGAAATACTATGAGAGGTTGTGTCCTCACATACAGTACATCAATAGAGAATTAGGCAGTTGTTTTTATTCTGATCAACATCCCAGGATTCATTTAATGTTACTATTCAGCACTATAAAATAATATTCAAGATTAGAGCAAGGACTCGGTTTAGTGTTATAACCAAGACCTATATACCCTGCAGCTAGATGGGCAGAAATCCCCTAGTTTTTGTGAGGTGTCTTAACTTTTGCAGAACTCTAGTGCATCAGGCTGGACATTAAGTATGAAAATGAATAATATAATGAATACAGTGTCCCATGTTATTCATTTGTATATTAGATTTGATGTGTTTAACTCTGTCCCTACATTTGAAATTTTCAGTGGGACACGGATATTTATACTGACCAAGCCTAACTGCACTGAAGAGGTTTTGAAGGGGGAAACATGGAAGTTGGGTAGGGGAGCACTCTAGAATGCATGGGAGAGTTTGGAATTGTGAGATAAGTACATAGGCTGGATGTTTATGTCAAAATGGTCATTAGTGAATCAATAATGCTTAGAGGGACTAGTTACATATGTAAAGAACTTGCCTAATATCGGTAAGAACTACTGACTTTAGTGGGACCACTCATGTACCTAAAGATTAAGTACATGCCTAGGTGTTAGAGGGATCATAGCCAAATGAAGAAATTATACTGTCAGGCACATACCTTGTAACTTCAGTTAAAGGAGAATGTTTTAAAGGGCATAGGAAATTTCAATAAGTAGGGCGTCCAACATCTTAATTGTGGACCAGCTTTCACATATACAAATGGAAGAGAATCGTAATGCCTCACTTTTCTTTTCTGGGTGGAAGATTGCCATAGACCTCAGTCTGAGCGCCAGTGGAACTTTGTAGCTCAGTAGTCTGATGAGGGATCTTAGCCACGCCCCACTAGTACATTAAGGGTATGGCTACACTTGCACTTCAAAGCTCTCCCAGCGCTGCACGTACTCCACATCCTCTACGGGTGTAGCTTGCAGCGCTGGGAGCCGCACTTCCAGCGCTGCGGCACTGTTTACACTGAGGCTTTACAGCGCTGTATCTTGCAGCGCTCAGGGGGGTGTTTTTTTCACACCCCTGAGCGTGTAAGTTGCAGCGCTGTAAAGCGCCAGTGTAGCCATGGCCAAAGAGAACAAAGACAAGAATTGAATCAAATTTTTCATGCTGTAAGCAAGAGGCAACCCCACATAATGTTTTAAGTTACATTTATCATTACAAAATTGTTCTTTGCTAGTTATGTCAAACTAAAAGGATTATTCGTACAAATACTGAACTTACTTTAAGCATACATTATAGTTGCATTACTTCCATTTGTAGTAAAGACATTTAAGAATTTCATTTAAAATAATTTAATATCAGAATTTTTGCAGATTTCAGGAAAACACTTTTTTTGGAGAGTGTTTGCACTGAGTGGTAGCTGGTCAGAAAAACTGGTTGCATATGATTTAGGAATAATTAAACTATTAGTATTCAAATCAACACTCAGCTAGTTTGGGAACCAGACACCTTAAAAATCTACATAAACTGGAAATATTACTGCTGAATTATATTATTTGGTTTACAGTAGCACCAAGAGATACCATTTAACATGAACAGGGCAGAGTAAGAGAGATCCCTTCAAAGGCCACTCTATGAAAACCTAGGCCTGGTCTACACTACACGTTTAAACCGAATTTAGCAGCATTAAACCAATTTAACCCTGCACCAGTCCACACAATGAGGCCCTTTATACCGCTATAAAGGGCTCTTTAAACTGGTTTCTGTACTTCTTCCCGACGAGGGGAGTAGCGCTGAAATTGGTATTGCCATGTCGGATTAGGGTTAGTGTGGCCGCAAATCGATGGCATTGGCCTTCGGGCAGTATCCCACAGTGCACCATTGTGACTGCTATGGAAAGCAGTCTGAACTCAGATGAACTGGCCAGGTAGACAGGAAAAGCCCCGCGAACTTTTGAATTTCATTTCCTGTTTGCCCAGCGTGGAGCTCTGATCAGCACGGGTGGCGATGCAGTCCCAAATCCAAAAAGAGCTACTGGATCTCATCGCTGTATGGGAAGACAAATCTGTTCTATCACAGCTCCATTACAGAAGACGAAATGCCAAAGCATTTGAAAAAAATCTCCAGGCTATGATAGAATCCACAGCACAGTGCTGTGTGACAAGCGTAACGGAAAGCCAAAGAATCAAATGGACACTCATGGAGGAAGGGAGGGGGTACTGAGGACTCCAGCTATCCCACAGTCCCCGCAGTCTCCGAAAAGCATTTGCATTCTTGGCTGAGCTCCCAATGCCTGTAGGGTCAAACACATTGTCCGGGGTAGTTCAGGGTATATCTCGTCAATTTACCCACCCTCTCACCCCGTGAAAGAAAAGGGAAAAAAATCATTTCTTGACTTTTTTCAGAGTCATCGTATGTCTACTGCATGCTGCTAGTAGACGCGGTGCTGCGGCACTGAACAGCAGCATCCTCTCCCCTCCCTTCCCTGGTGGCAGACGGTACAGTGCAGAAGGACTGGTAGCTGTCCTCGTCATCATCCCGTGAGTGCTCCTGGCTGGCCTCAGGTGAGGTCAGCCGGGGGCACCTGGGTAAAAATAGGAATGACTCCCTGTCATTCCTGGCAGATGGTACAGAATGGCTGGTAACCATCTTCATCATAGCAACTGGGGGCTGAGCTCCATCAGCCACCCCCCCCTTTCATGTCTAAAGAAAAGATTCTGCACTGCCTGGACTATCATAGCAGCGGGATGCTGGGCTCCTCTCCCCCGCACCATTTAATGTCCTGCCTGGACTATCATAGCAGCTGGAGGCTGCCTCCCCCTCATTTTATCTCACTAAAAAGTCAGTGTTTCTTATTCCTGCATTCTTTATTACTTCATCACACAAATGAGGGGACACTGCAATGGTAGCCCAGGAGGGTTGGGGAAGGAGGGAAGCAACGGGTGGGGTTGTTGCAGGGGCATCTCCTAGAATGGCATGCAGCTCATCATTTCTGTGGGATCTGACACGAAGCGGCTGTGCTCTCTGATATACTGGTTCTCTAGTACACTTGCCCCATATTCTAGGCAGGACTGACTCTATGTTTAGATATAACATAAAGGAGGGAATGACCCAGGGAGTCATTCCCATTTTTGTCTTTGCGCCCCTGGCCAACCTCAGCGAAGGCCAGCCAGGAGCACCCATGACAGCAGCAGATGGTACAGAACAACTGATAACCGTCATCTCATCGCCAATTTACAATGGCATGGCAGATGGTACAGAACGACTGGTAACTGTCTCTGCTATCTTGCAAAGGCAAATGAATGCTGCTGTGTAGCGCTGCAGTACTGCCTCTGTCAGCAGCATCCAGTACACATACAGTGAGAGTGACAAAAGACAAAACGGGCTCCACGGTTGCCATGCTATGGCATCTGCCAGGACAATCCAGGGAAAAAGGGCGCGAAATGATTGTCTGCCATTGCTTTCACGGAGGAAGGAATGAGTGACGACATTTACCCAGAACCACCCGCGACACTGTTTTTGCACCATCATGCATTGGGATCTCAACCCAGAATTCCAATGGGCGGGGGAGACTGCGGGAACTATAGGATAGCTGCGGGATAGCTACCCGCAGTGCAATGCTCCAGAAATCAACGCTAGCCTCGGTACATGGATGCACACCACCGAATTAATGTACTTAGTGTGGCCGCATGCAATCGACTTTATACAATCTGTTTTAAAAATCGGTTTATGTAAAATCGGAATAATCCCGTAGTGTAGACATACCCCTAATTCACAACATTGAGCAGTTACTCAAGCAACTAGTTCCATTTAAGTCAATGGGACTAACCATGTGATTAACTTCTCAACAGTGGAAGTAGGGTGTTCAGAATTTGATATCAAGTCAGTGCCAGTGAAGTTAAGTAATCCTACCTGCACCCAATTTGCTGCTATACTTTGATTTTAGAAAGAATGGCTAGGGTTTTTCCCCTACAATCGAAATAAAGTGGCATATTAAAATTCTACAGTCTGTACCTAGATTATGACATGTTTACAAGGGAACAAACATAAATGGAATGACCAGAGGAAACAATATTGCTAATAAAACTGTATTTTCCCCCATAATACATAAAAGCTAAGAAGGTGGTGGGGGAGGGGTGCGTGTGTGGTTTTTGTTTTGTTTTGTTTTGTAGGTTTATTTAAACATTTTGTTTCCTTTTAATTCTGAGTAACCAGAAGGCTATTTATGTACCTGCTAGGTGAAATATCTCATTTCTCTAGAAGGTAAGGATTTCAGCATTTTGCTCGCCAATTCAGCTAATGTTTAATTCATTGCCTTGTCTGCTAGTGAGATTAAAAGAAAGAACATTTATCAACAGGAGGGAGCAGTAAAATACAACCTCGTGCTCTGATCCTAATTTACAAAATGATCCAGTTCCAACTTCTTGATAAAAGATGTATTTGAAGGGAGGCCTAACTTGTGACTGCAAACCATAAAAAAAAAAAAGACTGGGACACAAACATAACTGATGATAAATCCTTTAGGCAAAGTACAATTTATGATCTAGTTAAAATGGAATATCCTGGCACCTAATGTCATCATAGTGCTAATGAGATATATCTGTTGCAACAAACTGCATTCTCTATAAAATACATTATTTGCTATTTTCCTATTTCTCAGCTTGCCTTTGGCTTTACTCTAGGCAGGGACTAATAACAGAGCATACTGCAAGGGAATCATTTTTGCACAGTATTTTGCAGAATTCATGTATTCGGTACCACTCTAAGAAAGCACAGGTACTTTGGATCAAAAATCACTGCATAGATCAAATCTGCAGACTTACATGTCCAACGGGGAGCTACAGAGAAAGAGGAAAACCATAAGGAAATGCTTTTTAGGGATTTGTGTCTATTTTTGTGCCATAACAAAGAGGTGATTAATCATAGCGTGTCATGGAGCAAGTCATGTAATGCAGTACATGTATGAGAGGTAGGCATTATCAAGAGAATTACTGGTCATGATTTTCCTACTGAAAAGCTGTTTCCGGCAAACTGGAGAATATAACTGACGTGCTAATATTTAAGATCTACGATTTCTATCATAATAGTTCAGACTTTTGATGGCAACACTTCTTATTTATGTTTTATGAGTTCCAAAATTCTAGCATATTCCTTAAACGCTCACCCCTTCAAAAATCTACTGAGTTTTATAGTTCTGATTAGGCAGTTTGATTCAGCTCTATGGGAAGCAAACTTTCATATCTGTATATGAACACTACATGGTATTTTGAGCATACCAGAAAGAATGACAAATGCAAACTGCTGTAGGCTCACATATCTGGAAGGCTGACATCTAGAAAACTACTGAGCTGCTATGATTTCTATAATATAATGATATTGCATCATATAGAAGAATCATAGAAGATTAGGACCTCCCCCACTGCAACTTGAGACCATTGCTTCTTGTTCTGTCATCTGCCATTACTGAGAATAGCCTAGCTCCATCCTCTTTGGAACCCCCCTTCAGGTAATTGAAGGATGCTATCAAATCCCCCCTCACAGTTCTCTTCTGCAGATTAAATAATCCAAGCTTCCTCAGCCTCTCTTCGTAAGTCATGTGTCCCAGCCCCCTAATCATTTTCGTCGCCCCCAGCTGTACTCTCTCCAATTTGTCCACATCCTTTCTGTAGGGGGCGGGGGGCAAACTGGACACAATACTCCAGATGTGGCCTCACCAGTGGCAAATAGAGGGGAATAATCACTTCCCTCAATCTGCTTGCATTGCTCCTACTAATGCAGGCCAATATGTCGTTAGCCTTCTTGGCAACAAAGGTACACTGCTGACTCATATCCAGTTTCTCATCCACTGTAATCCCCAGGTCCTTTTCTGCAGAACTGTTGCTTAGCCAGTCGGTCCCCAGCCTGTAGCGATGCATGGGATTCTTTCGTCCTAAGTGCAAGACTCTGCACTTGTCCTTGTTGAACCTCATCAGATTTCTTTTGGCCCAATCCTCCAATTTGTCTAGGTGACTCTGGACCCTATCCCTACCTTCCAGCATATCTACCTCTCCCCCCAGCTTATTGTCGTCTGTGAACTTGCTGAGGGTAAAATTCATCCCATCATCCAGATCATTAATAAAGATGTTGAACAAAACCGGACCCAGGACTGACCCCTGGGGCACTCTGCTTGATACCGGCTGCCAACTAAACATTGATCTGTTGATCACTACCTGTTGAGCCCGACAATCTAGCCAGTTTTCAAGCCACCTTATAGTCCATTCATCCAATCCACACTTTTTTAACTTGCTGGCAAGAATACTGTTGAGAGACCGTATCAAAAGCTTTGCTGTACCACCTGATAGAAAAAGCTGGCAAACATATAAATAAAGGACATAGTGTAGGGGGTTAAAAAAAACAAAAACTACTAATTTCTATTTTGTTATCCATTTTTTCCACTGTTTTTATTTTAATATAATGGAGTCTTTGTTGATATTGCAAAATGAAAGCGGGGAAAAAATTCAGCCCTAAGAGGAAGGAAAAACCTGGCAGGTTTCATTTATTCCTCAATCATTAAGCACATCCTTTCACAAGTAGATTTTATCAGGACAGATGTGGGCATGTTTCTGGAATGTTCCAGAAACTCAAAAGAAAGTAACAAAACTGAATGAACTCTACACCTGTAAGGGTTGAGATTAAGAGTTTCTCCTATTCCCTCTCTCCATTCGCAGCATGGCTACAGCTTACTCCATCTTCACCATTACTCTCTAAAAGAGCCTCTTCTCAGTTCTCAAAAATTGATTGTATGTAACTGAATTGAAAGACGCCTGCAAGTCTGTTTAGGTTCATCTATCATCAGAAGAAAGGAAAATAATTTGTGGACTCCCTTTTGTTTTCTGCGTGACATCTGCACCAGGCACTTCCTCTTACTCCCTAGCCCCCACACATCCCAAGAAAAACCATCAAAAACAAAATCATAATGCAACGTGCCCTCACTCCACAACCAAAGAAATAGCTATTGAATCCATCCCTAATGGCACCATCAGTCTCTAGACATTAAAATGTCATTATTTAATAATTTTCTAGCCTGTGAGGATAACTTTGGAAATATGGCCTGAATGTAAACTGAGGCTGTGTTATTCTACTGAGTCTGAAGCAGCATGAAACAATTACTCTGAAGTGCCGTAGGTAACATACAAAAAATTAAACTATTAACAAAGCCGATAATTTAACTTGAGTTTTTGGGTTTCATATTCATATCAATGGGGTATTAATTCTGAAACACAAAGTTGTTAAAATGTCAACTTTGTTAGTTATTTGCTTGCTGATCCTTTTATCAGAAATATGCAGCCAACATGCATATCTCAGAAGCACAAACCCACTCCCATATTCCCCCCTCATTGTCAAAACCCCCATTCACTCACATCTTCAGATTTCCCTCTCTGATTTAGCTATGCATTGCCAATGGACAAATCTACAGTCTACTGAAAACCAGAAATGTGAGGACAGAGTCAAATAAATAGAATATAATATAAAATAGATAGAACAGGGCCTATTGTCATGGTGTATTGCTCATATTCAAATTAAATTCATTTAAATCTTCCATTTTTTAATGTAAAATAAGCTGTTGAGGAAATGCCTGTAATGCCACACACCAGAGCACTTTAGAATGCTGGGATCTCAGTGCAGAAGTGAGGTCCAATTTGCCACCAGGCACGCTGAGCCTTGCCTGTATGCAGGATACAGTACTTCCTTCTCCTAATGTCAAGGGATTAAGAACAAGAGCAGTAAAAAAAAAAAAAAGCAACAGCATTCTATGGGGAATCCAAGTCTGTCCCTATTAGAGGGAATGGTTCTTCAAAGCCATGCAGCATTTTGTTACTGCATCAGGGGCACTTGCCACCAGCCTTTTCAAAATTACTTACAGTGTCCTCTGCCAACACTGCCACTGTCTAATCAGATTTACTTTTACGTTTTAATATTCTCCAATTTACCAGGAAGTTCTCCACTGCAATGAAATGGACCACAGGAACAGTGACTACTCAGAAGATACTAAGGGTTTCTGTGGACTTCATATGGGTTTAGTCCTGATTTTTCTTGTAGGATTATTATAAGCAGAGGGACTTGGGTTCATCCCACAGTGAGTTAAAGGTAACTTGAGGAGAAATTTTTTTGACTATTTCATTTACTCATCCAGAAAAAGAACATGAGATACTCATGTTTAAAAAAAAAAAAATAAAAGGAGTGGGGAACAGGGCAATCCTTTACTCATTTATATCATGCTTGCCAAATACAAGATAAACTCTCAAAATGGCAATAAATATGGGGTAACTTTTCTACTTAAGCTCTGATTTATCTTGTGTTTTGTACCCTCGAGTACAGTGCAATGCTGGAGGATACTTCTTTGTTTCATTCTCCTTCTTTCAGGGTATCTAATACCTGCAACCACACATCATTACTTTGGGTGTCACCTCTTAGTCTTTAGTTAAGCCACTAGTCCATGGATAGCCAGAATGAGGAACTTAACAAATGTTTGCTTGCTGAAACAGGACCTTATATATGTACATACTAAATGACTGAGGACCAGATGAGCTATGAGAACAGCAGCATCTAAATTATAATAATCTAGTGCAATAAAACATCCTTAGCAGATTTCTGCACAGGCACATGAAACTGTATAAAATTAAACATCTTTGAAACTTCAGGTATAAAAAAGAGTCCAGGTTCTACATTAATTTCTCTCAGGCAGTAGAGTCTACAGCTGGGGACTGGGAATCAGCCTCCTGTGGAGAGTAAAAACCCATTTACCAAAAGGGTTTTTCCCCTGTACTCATCCAGATCCCTTTCATTCTCTACATTTACCAAAGGGCCTACATTGTAAGCCTGTCTTTTCATTCATTCAAATGTTTCCCCTCAAGGGGATGGAACCACAACAAACTGCTAAAGAAAGCCTTGGAAACCATTAAAATCTGCCAACAATTGATCAAAATTAAATTATAAAGAAAATATATTTAAAACCATTAAGATATTAGAATTCATCAATTGTTAATTAAAAACATTAAAACAGTCAACTTTGCAATGACCACCACAATACAGGAGTTCTACATTTGATCACTTATCACATATTTGATAGATTACATCACACACTGGCAACTATGAGGGCTGAGCGGCCTAAGACCTATTCTCAATTCTGAATCTGGAGAAGGCGCAAGGTACTCCACAGCCAGTTCATTAACTGCTGGAGTGCAATTGCTATTTCTATTTGCACTGGCTGATCTTCCTTATTGCTCCCTCTTTCCACAATACAATTAGTTCTCTTGATAGGTGACTGTTCATCTTCTTTAGGTTCTTCCCATTAACTTAGATATATTATTTTCTTCTATCATGTGGCCACCTTCTATGACCTTCAGTATAGGAACAATGATACTAAGGGCAACTAAACAATGCTGTTTTCTTCAGAAAATGTAGAATATAATAAAGCTTCCTTGCCAGAGAGTGCTGCGCTACTGCATTAATATAAACAAGATAACTATGCATAATAGCAAAACATGGAAGTCTTATTTGTAGCCTTCTCCAGGACTGTTTGAGTGAACAATAACTGCCCTCTTCCAGGCTGCTCTAAGTGCTCATAGGCCCAAGGCTAACACAGGAAGAAAGGTGATATTCATAGGAATCCCAGCTTTGTGGAGAAAAATATTAACTAGAACTGGGAAAAAGGAAAAGGAAGGTGAAATTAACATTAGTTAACAGCTGATCTCATCTACTGTTTCTGATAGGCCTTAACAGCTTGCCACATTCTAATGGCTTAACACAGTAACAGACATGTGCATGTGCTGCTTGCTCCAGTTAAAAGACTGTGATCCACTCGGCCTGGGAGTTGCAGTTGTGGTAGTGGCCATGAGTAGAAGAGATAGAATGCGGGGAGGGTGAGAGAGAAAGGATTTTAAGGTAACCCTTAGAGGGAAGCTTCAAAGGCTGGATTTCAGACTTTTACAGTTGTGATTTTGCATTGGTGCCTAGTTGTGGGTCAGTTTGTGATTAGCAGAGCTCTGAAATGGGGATGTCTACAATGACATGACAACCTGTCACCACCAGCAACATAAGAAGGTGCTGCTGAGTTAATAAGCATGGGAGCCTTTAAAGAAACAAACACAACAAATGAAAAAGGGGAGGGAAGAACATACGGTGGTAAACAAAAAAATACACGGAACTCCATCTCAAAAACCAAACCAAAAAGATGACCTTTTCTTCCACAATGGATTATTCATCCCTCATTCATAGATTCCAAAGCCAGAAGGGACCAGTTTGACCTGCTGTATGGCACAGGTCACAGAACTTCCCCAAAATAATTCCTAGACCACATCTTTTAGAAAAAAAAATTCAATCTTGATTTAAAAATTGCCATCAATGATGAATCCACTACAACCCTTAGTAAATTGTTCCAACGGTTAATTACTCTCACTGCTAAAAATTAACATCTTATTTCCAGTCTAAATTTGTCTAGGTTCAGCTTCCAGCCATTGGATTGTGTTATATCTTTCTCTGCTAGATGGAAGAGCCCATTACTAAATATTTGTTCCCCATGTAGCTACTTCTAGACTGAGATCAAGTCACTCCTTAACCTTCTCTTTGTTAAGCTAAATAGATAGAGCTCTTTGAATCTATCACTAAGAGGCATACTTTCTAATCCTCTAATCATTCTCATGGCTATTCTCTGAACTCTCTCCAATTTATCAACATCCTTCTTGAATTTTGGACACCAGAACTGGACAAAGTATTCCAGCAGCAGTCACACTGGGGCAGGGGTGGGCAAACTTTTGGGCATGAGGGCCTCATCTGGGTGGGGAAATAGTATGCAGGGCTCTGGCAGGGGGTTGGGGTGCAGGGTGTGTGATGGGGTGTGGTGTGCAGGAAGGGGCTTGGGACAAGGAGTTGGGGCAGAGGAGGGGTGTTGAGTGTATGAGAGGATTCAGGGAAGGGAGATGGGGTGCAGGAGGGGTGTGGAGTGCAAGAGGAGGCTCAGGAGGTTGGGGTCCAGGGAGGGGTATGGCAGAGGGCTCAGTACAGGGGGTTGGGGTGTAGGAGGGGTGCGGGGTGCAGCAGGGAGCTCAGGGCAGGGAGTTGGAGTGCAGGATGATGCAGCAGGGGACTCAGGGCAGGGAGTTGGGGTGTGGAGTGTAGGAGGGGTTCAGGCTTCGGCCTGGAGCTGCTTACCTGGAGTGCTTCTGGGGTGGCAGTGGTGTGCACTGGTGCCAGGGCAGGCTCCCTGCCTTCCTGCCTGGCCCCCACGCTGCACACTCCCGGAAGTGGCCGGCACCACATCCCTGCAGCCCCTGGGGAAGGCAGGGCAGAGGGCTCTGCGCACTGCCCTTGCCTGCAAGGACCTCCCCTGAAGCTCCCATTGGCCGCGGTTCCCTGTTCCTGGCCAACAGGAGCTGCGGGGAGCAAAGCCTGCAGGCAAGGCAGTGCACGGAGCCCTATGCCCCCCGTCCCTCAGGAGCCACAGGGACGTGGTGCAGGCCACTTTTGGCAGAGGTGTGGAGCCCGCGGCACCACAGGGGTGGCAATCCCATGGGCTGGATCCAAAGAAAAAGCCCTGAATATTGGGCCTGTCCCTATAAAATCAGGACATCTGGTCACTCTAGGTCACATCAATGCCAAATACAGAAGTAAATAACCTCTTTACTTCTAGTTGAAATCCAAGGATTGCATTAGCTGTTTTGGACACGGTGTGACACTAGGAGCTCATGTTCAGCTGATTATCCCTCTCAGCTCCAAACCTTTTTCAGAGTCACTGCTTCCCTGGATAGAGTCCCCCATCCACCAAGTATGGCCTACATTCTTTATTCCCAGAAGTATACACTTACATTTAGCTGTATTAAAACACATATTGTTTGCTTGCCCCCAGTTTGCCAAGTGATCCAGATGACTCTGTATCAGTGACCTGTTCTCTTCATTATTTACCCCACCTCAATCTTTGTGACAACTGCAAACTTTATAAGTGATTATTTTGGGTTTTTTTTCAGGGTCATTAATAAAAATTTTAAATAGGGTAGGGCCACGAACTGCAGCACACCATTCAATGACAATTCCTTGTTTACAATTACATTTTGAGACTAATCAGTTAGCCAGCATTTAATCCATTTAATGTATACGTTAATTTTAATTAAAAACTAGAACAATATAGATGTCACATGGCACCAAGTCAAATTCCTTACAGAAGTCTAAATATAGTACAGCAACACTATTACCTTTATCAACCAAAGTTGTAATCTCCTCAAAAAAAGGTATCAAGTTAGTTTGAGAGGTTCTATTTTCCATAAAACCATGTTGATTATTTTATTAATTATATTGCCCTCCTTTAAATTCTTTATTAATAGAGTTACCCTTTTAAAATATTGGCACAAGTTTAGCTGTCTCTGAGCCCTCTGGAACTTCCAGTATTCCAAGATGTACTGAAAATCAATATTAATGGTTCTGTGAGATGATCAGCCATATCTTTTAAAAACTCTTGGATCAAATTATCTGGACCTGTTGATTTAAAAATGTCTGACTTTAGTAGCTGCCGTTTAACATCCTCCTGAGTTTTGGCGGAACAGAAAGAGTGTCATCATCATCATTATATGATATGACTTCATCGTTTGGTTTTTTCCCAAGGGAACAGAAATATTTATTGGACACTAGTGCTTTTCTTGCATTATTATTGATAATTCTACCATTTTAATCTAGTAAATGATCTATACCATTGTAAGGATTCTTTTTGTTCTGAATAGATTTAAATAATTTATACAAAGAAAATATTTCTTCATAGTGAACTACTCTTTCAACCCTAAACATCACTGTGCCCCTATGACTTAGGACAGCAGTGTTTCTGTAGTGGCATGGAGTGTGTGGACCATAGATAACTATGTAAAATAGGTAAAATTATTACTGATATCCACCTTTAATTTTGACATATCCAATATGCTAGGGCACACCTTGCTTATAGTTACTGCTAAGGAGTTAAGTTCTCAGACTGATTTGTTGTTTTTCCCAAGAGAAAACTCAAAACCTGAAATGGTGACACATTATAATGGTGGTTATAATTTGTAATGTAAAATACAGGTGCCACTACGAGTCATTATTACTTCAGGAAACAGGTGCCTAGTAGTGGCAACTTGTGGTTCAATGGGATAACGATGCTGCATTATCTCAGTAATGGTGCTGCAGAACATGTGTCACCACAGCATCCTGTTTGATGTGAAAGACAGTTTTCAAAATATCGCAGTTGGACAAGTATTTCCCCTCTTTGGCCTGCATATTTACTGAAGTGTTGCAGAAGTCTGAGCTAAAGAAGCATTCTACGTTATCTAAAGAAGCAACTATTGTACATTGACCCTTATACACTTTATTTGCCATGCTACTCCATCACTTTATTATTTCAGAATAATGAGCAACTGTATAAAATGTATGTATAAGCATGCTGCACAGTAAGGGTTAGGCTGATATATTGGAAAAACACGAATGTATAGCAATTCTCTAATTATAATCCAGATTAGAGCCTGATTAGATTATAAATGTAATATCAAAACAGATCACAAAATAATTCCATTGAGTTAAACAGAGTTATTCTGTGACTACTCACTGTATTTCACATAATCACTTGTCATCATTGCAACTTTCCTGGATGTTTTCAGGACTTTAGATTGAAGACAAATAATTCTGAGTCAGTCTCATGACAGAAATGCTCAAAATCCAGTGGGTTTCACAATCTCTGTCTCATAGTGTCAGATTATGCAGAAGGCTCCCGGAGTAGTATTTTTATATATATACAGTGTATAGATTTATATTTTTAGTTTTACAAAATACTGATATTTCTCAGTTATCCTGTAGTTTGGTCCATCCAAATCATTCTTGGTGGCTCTACCCTGATATTCCTTGCTCCTGCTATGCATGTTCATTTAAGATTTCACCATACCTTGTGTTGTGGGGGCTAGTTCTGTAAGATAAGTCAGGACCAGTCCACCTGTGGTAGGCTCTGCTAATGCGAATGAGCCAATCCAGATTCACCTGTGAGTTGTTAATTACCTAGGTAGCTAGGTGGCAACTAATCAGTTGGGAACACCTGAGCCTTATAGAATCATAGAATATTAGGATGGAAGCGACCTCAAGAGGTCATCTAGTCCAACGTGCTGCTCAAAGCAGGACCAACACCAACTAAATCATTCCAGTCGAGGCTTTGTCAAGCCGGGCCTTAAATACCTCTAAGGATGGAGATTCCATCACCTCACTAGGTAACCCATTCCAGTGCTTCACCACCCTCCTACTGAAATTGTGTTTCCTAATATCCAACCAAGACCTCCTCCACTGAAACTTGAGACCATTGCTTCTTGTTCTGTCATCTGCAACCACTGAGAACAGCTTAGCTCCATCCTCTTTGGAACCCCCCTTCAGGTAATTGAAGGCTGCTATCAAATCCCCCCCCACTGTTCTCTTCTGCAGACTAAATAATCCAAGTTCCCTCCGCCTCTCTTCGTAAGTCATGTGTCCCAGTCCCCTAATCATTTTCATTGCCCTCCGCTGGACTGTCCAATTTGTCCACATCCCTTCTGTAGTGGGGGGACCAAAACTGGATGCAATACTCCAGGTGTGGCCTCACCAGTGCCTCATAACCCTTATGAGGGCTCAGACTGGAAGCCCCAAAACACAGTAAAGAAGCTCTTGAGGAATGGGACTGCTCAGGAAGCTGGCTAGAGAGCTCATTATAAAACAGCACCTAGGAAAGGTGCTCCTGGAGTGGGTTTAAAAAGGGATGAAGGTGGTAAAGGCCTGGTCCCAGTAAAAGGACCTTACCACATAGCAGCATGAGGTCTAGGTCATTGGGAACCTACACACTACTCTGGAGGAGAGCTCCAGAGGTTTGCCCTCTGCTGGGGCCCTGAGTCCAAGGAATGAACCTGTCCTCACGTGATGGCAAAAGGCCTGACTCCAAAGATGGCCCTGGGTCAAGAGAGCCTTACTGGTGAAAGGAGAAGGATGGACTCAATATTAACTGCTCCCCTCTTCCTCAGCTAGGACACTGGGGGTGAAGACTTGCTTGCATGTCTGTTTGGCCTTTGATTAAATAAATTAGACCCCTGAAGGGGCATCATTCACGCTGTACAAGTCTTGTTAAACTTACTGATAGTCCATAAGGGGGAACTGAGTCAGGGACACACATGCCACTCCACAATGGCCACCAGCGGGCATGCGGGGCCCCCCAGGGCTAAAACAAGGGGAGGCTCTGAGGATGAATGCCCACACTATAACACCCACCAATGACCACAGCTAGCAGCTCTGCAGCACTTTTTGACAATAAGCACCCTCCTGCCACACATCTTTGACTGATTAATTTGGCTTTTTATCCCACTTCTGCTTTTCTTATTTATACTGTTTAGGGATAAACACTGTTACATTGCCACTTGAGGCAAAGTCATGTTTTGGAGCAGTATACGGACAATGTTATTTTCTGATCTATTCTATAGTTCCATTGAATAAGTTTATTGCCATTTCCTTTCGGATATAATATACCAATGTATCCAATTTTTAACATAACATTCCTCCATACACAATCTTTCTTTCTTCCCCCACTACAATTTCCATTCACATAATACATTGTACTACAAAGCAACCTATTGAACCTGGATAAGAGCATAACCTTTTAATATACAGTTTCACTTCACTTATTAGAAGCGGTATGGTTTACTTTCTTAGCAGCATCAATTTGCATACTGATAGCTCTCTTCCTCTTTTAATCACTACATATAAAGCTACCATATTTCTGTAATAATTCCAATGCACAACATATATTATTTCTTTTGATGTATTCAATCACTTGCAGTGGCTAATAAATTTTCCCTCCATATTCTTTTGTGCTAACATGAATGTTTGCAGGAAATGTGAATCCTTTATTTTTTCTAAAAATCAAAGAATACATATAGAGAGTCATTAATGGTTTCAAAAGAATTATATTGTTTTATGTTGAAAAAAACAATGTCTCATTCCCTTGCATTCTTGGGTTCTCTGCCACTTAAACATGAAATAACTACAAAGTCAACAAATCCTCATTATTATTAATTACTCACCACAGGACACTGCATGCTGATGGTTTATAGTTTCACATGGAAGAAACAGATTATTCAGAGTCAGGTGAAAGGAGTTTAGGGTCTGTTGGCTGATTGTCTCAGAATTTACCGCAGAAAGAATGTAAGAGGTATAAGTTAATGAAAAAGAATAAATAAGGTACTCGCAGGGTTAGGGGACCCATACAATTTCCCTCAAAGGTATCAATAAGACTATACTTTCTGCAAGCAAAAAAGAGTTGTAGTAGAAAACATAGCTATTTTTATAAATGCTTAATGTTAGCATGCCATGTCTCACTGCATGCCCAGGGCCAAATAAACCATTAACATTATTTCTTATTGGCAAGAGCACACAGGATTTATATGCAGAAGACCAGGTATGTACCTTTTTTACAAAATGCACATTTATATCCCTATGTTATGAAATAGGTTAATTTACAAATATTTTCTCTCCTCTCACATCTTTTTGTTTTAATATATATGTATTACATATAGTAATATATATTGCTAGTTCGAGGCTATTGTTTACACAAAATTTCCAATGGCATCATCAAAACCAGTAGTTTAAAATATGTTCAGTCCTTCAATTTTCCCCATCACTACTCATCTCTCTATCTGTACTGGACATACTGACCTACATAACAGTGTGAAACTATGCATTACAGTCAATCTGCACATTAATATAATGGGTATTTAAAAAATCTCAGAGCTAGATATTTTCCCATTTTGCAACCCAGTGAAATTGCATTTATGCCGAATTCTGTATTTTCACAAACCACTGGAAATTCACAACTTTCCTAGCAAATGAAAAAAGATGAATGCATGTATGAGAGGGTGGAAAGAAGAGTAGGTTGTGATGGAAGCTGTCTTTTGTTTTCACTAAATAATAAATGTGATAACAGAAGGTACTCCACCCTCTTCCTTTTTGAAATTAACCCCCCCAGCTCCCCGATTCATTGCTAGAGAATAAGAATTTTGTTTACCCAGATCTGTTCTTCATATGGAATGAGAGTATCAAAGATGTGATACTCTTTCCAGTTTTATCTCCCTATTGGTTCTATCATTAAGGCTGAACATGCAAATATAAAATTCTCAATGTCAGCATCACTTGGTGGTTCATCAGACTTCTTGCCACCGACTCACTAATTGATTGTGGTTTCTCCCATTTCTGGGTCAGTAGGTTTCTTACATGTAGCTATTTTACAGGTAAGCATTAACTATAGCAGAACCCTTGTTTATTAATGCAGTGCTACTGCACCTGGGTGAATAAGAACAGAAAAGAATTTAACACAGCATTCTCAAACATATTCCTTTTCATCTCCTATAACTTTCATTTTGAATGACAAAATATTCCCTCTTCAAACTTGAAGTTCTGCATTCCCTAACAAGTTTTTAAATTTCCTCATTAGAGTAACTGTGATGTTGACCCTGAGCTCTGTCTTCCACTTCCAGTAAATGTCTCTTTTTATGTTGAAAGGCAGAAAAGCACTAGTTGTGCAACATACTCATCCATAAAGAGAAGATGTAAAATCAGTTTCAGAGAGCCTGATTCATAAGCTGGTATTCTCATCAATAGAGATAGTTTCCCAAACAGAGTATTAACCCGTTATGGATAATACATTTTTCTCAAATTCTCAAGTTGTTTTTCATTAGGTGTTTTGAACAGACATTTTGGCTTTTTATTAATATTAGAATTGCCAAAACTATGATTGTGGGGAGGTTGTATACTCTTTAAAAGAATACTTTGATAGGAGTGATTTGTTATGTTACTTTACTGATCAATTATCAACGTCTAGTTACCTTTTCATCAGTTGCTTGTCTTTGCTATTTACATAATGAACAATGCTTTCTGCTTTCTTCTTGTTGAGTATTGATCTCTACAATAGTAATTCCGAATACAGGAACACAAATATGAAAAAAAAAATACTGAAGTTTATTTCCAAGGTAGTTGTTTATAAGAGAGATATTAACATCATTTTGAAACCAAAAATCATGGTAAATTGACTGTAGGCAATTCTATATGTCAGTAGGCTGTCCTTCTGACCTTCTTTGGCACAGAGGCATACTTTGTTAAAACTCGTATAATTTCTCCAGTTATTTTATCTGACAAGGAATCATCCCATATGGAAATGAGGAAAGTAAGAATGATGCTGTACAAATACAGATATATACCGTATATACTCTATCATAAGCTAGTTCGTTTATAAGCCAGCCCCCCCTCAAGATAGATAAGTAAAAATGGAAAAAAATTATAACCCATTAACAAGCAGAGCCTATAATTCAGGGGTCAGCAAACTTTGGCTCCCGGGCCATCAGGATAAGCCGCTGGTGGGCCGAGATGGTTTGCTTACCTCGAGCATCCGCAGGCATGGAGGTAAACCTAAGTAAACAAAGTGTCTCGGTGTGCCAGCTGCTTACCTTGATGGGCCGGGACAGCAACTGGGGGGGGGGATTTTTTGTGATGGGGTCAGGGGAGTAACCCCTATGATCACTCCCCAAATGACCCCACCACTCTTCTCCATCCCATCCCTTCCCACCTTATCTGGGGAAGGCCAGAGGAGGATGTCTCTGACCTGGCTGGAGTTGCTCCTGCTCCGGCGGGCCAGACCGGGCAGTGCAACTGCAGCATGTTCCAGCAGGCTGGGCTGGGCGGCACGGATGCAGCCTGCTCTGGGGAGTGGGACCAAGTAGCACGGCTGCAACCTGCCAGCCCTGGAGCTCAGGACTGGCTCTAGGCACCAGCAAACCAAGCAGGTGCTTGAGGCGGCACAATTCCAGGGGCGGCATTTTTTTTTTTTTTTTTGCTTCGGCAGCTGGGCTCTCAGAGATTTTTGCTTTGTTTTGGTTTTTTTTTTTTTTTTTTGCTTGGGGCAGCAATAAACCTAGAGACAGCCCTGCTGGAGCTGCAGCTGCTTTGGAGGCTTGGGGGAGAGCAGCGTGGCCAGAAGCAGAGAGATTATGGCCCCGCCTCTTCCCTTCTGGCTCTGCTGGCTGTGCTGCCTCTCCTTCCCCCTCTGTTGAGGGGGGTGGGGGGGTTGTGTCCCACCTCTGCCTCTCTCTATACCTGTTCATAAGCCGACCCCCTTCTCTGGGTGCTTCCTTTTTTTACTAAAAGAATTCAGCTTATGAACAGGTATATACGGTACTATTTAACTATCTATGCTCTTGAAGTGGCATACAGTCTGTATTAGAATGACAGTATAAAATGCACCAAACCTTGGCTTTCATGTTCTCTGACTGATACACTTAGAAAAACTGCAGAAGTGCAGCTCTTTGGACAAGTAAAAAATCCAGTTCCCTTGAAGCCAGCAAAAACAGATGGATATAATATTCTCATACAAGATGAGGATGCCTGCTCTGCACATTATTTTATACATGTGAAGAAGGAAGGATTTGGGACTTCCTGCATTTAAGTTGAATTTATGAAAGGGAGATATACATTTCTGTAACAGTGAACTATTGCTCCTTCAGTAGGAACACTAGCTACCAAGACAGTGTATCCTGCCCTGCAACAACAGAAGGGATGTGTCAAGAATCACTGTATAAAGGGCAGAATTGACAGGAATCATGGAATCAAGCCAGACAGTATTAACCTGCCATGGTTCAACATGTTGAAGATACAATAAAAGTTACAGTGGTCCTAGAATCAGTGGCACAAAATAAATCAATCAATAAAACACAAAGGGTAAGAAATGTATACCTTAAGGCCTTTAAACAGCTGTAACCTTGGAAACCCAGCACTGCTGGTAGAATCAGAAGGAAAGGCATGAGCTGTTAGAGATGATGATGCAAACTGCTGATTCTCTGCCAATAAAACTGTGTTCAGCCTGTCCCATAGTGTATACGGATTTGTTATCCATCTTCCATAAGCTCAGTTTCATGTTTCAGGTAATAAATTACAACAATAAATGAAAAACGGGGTTGCTGGGAGGGGACACATGTTAAATGGGGTTTCATATGGGGTACATAAGCATATATTGATTGATTTGTAGTTCAAACACTGAATGACATTATGGAAGCTTATTTTGTGTAAACAGCTTATCTTTCAGGAGTATAGGCCAATTGCACTAGTCCCTGGTGGGGAGAGCAATAGCAGCATGAGTGTGAGAGGGGAAAGCAGACTGAGCCTGATCTCAAACCAACTGAAGTTATTGGGAATCTTTCCCTTGACTTCAATAGGTCGAGCAGATTAAAAAGGTTCCAGAAGAAATGATAGAGATTTTCTCCTTCATTTTAAGAAGTATTCTGATATAGACTAATAGATTTTAGAGTCAGAAAGATCCTTTAAGATTATCTGCTCTGACTTCTGGTATACCACAGGCCATAGAATTTCCTCAGCTAAGCCCAATCACCAGAGGTTGAAATAAAGTGCCCAGTCTTGAAAGACACCCAATCTTGATTTAAAGATTTCAACTGACAGAGAGTTTACCATAACCTGGCTAGCAATCTGCACCAATAGTTAACTGACACACTGCTAAAAATCAAACCTGAAATAAAACCAATACAATTCTGACAGGCTTCCAGCCACTGGTCACATTACACCTTTGCTAGATTAAAAAGATCTGAAGCATAAGATATCTTCTCCTGGTGTGGGTGCTTCTAGGCAGTGATCAAATTAAAGTGCTCCCTTAATTAAGCTAAAGTGGTAGAGTTCCTTAAGTCTCTTACTCAGATCATTCTTGTATCTCTTCTCTGAACCCTTTCCAATTTTGCAACAACCTTTTTACTCTGGACTGTACAAGGGGAAACAGGATGACAGTAGTGCTCTCACCAGAGCAAATAGACAGAGATCATATCAAATCCCTAGTCCTGCTCAATATGCTCATTCAAGGATAATGTTAGCCCTTTTTGCAGCAACTTTGCAATGGGAACTCATGTTTAGCCTAGAGTTTGTTGGGCCAGAATTTACACAGAAGAGCCTTGACAGAGCTGAAAAGTCTTACACAGGCATCAAGGCCGGCTCCAGGCACCAATGTAGGAGGCAGGTGCTTGGGGTGGCCAATTCAAAGGAGCGGCATTCTGTCGGGTATTGGAGTGGCACATCTGGGTCTTTGGTAGTAATTTGGCGGTGGTTCCCTCATTCCCTCTCTTCCTCTTTGAGCTGCCACTGAAGTGCTGCCGCTCTTTTTTTATTATTATTTTTTTGCTGCTTGGAGCAGCAGAAAAGCTGGAGCCGGCCTGACAGGCACTCTGTACTGATTTATAGAGAGTGTTAGTTACAGGGAATTCTCCAATTACACAGTTACTGCACTTTCTGTGTCATTTAGTTCCACTGCCCACCTTCAGTATCCCTGTTTTATTATTGGCCCCAAGTACCTTTTAGACACTATCTTTCTGAATGCTGTGATCCCACTTCTCACATCTGCACTTGATTGTCTCTCATTCTGACCCATTGTCTATCTGTATCCAGAAGTCCAAAAAGACAACTTTGATTCACTCTTCTTTGTTTGCAATTAATGTATACATTTGAACCCCCACACTCCTCCTTGATTTCAATTTCTACGCATGTACACTGCATCTCTGCTTCTTAGTAGTACAATAACATACCTTAATTATTCTAACCTAATTAGGTGCAAGGCCTTTCACTGTTTTCACTTGGCAAAGCATAAATTATGATTTCACCAAAAGAACCCTACCCTGCCTCATCCCATCTCTACTAAGGGGAAATACCTGGAGATTACTTTATTGTTCAAATGGTGAAGAACACAAGATGATAGAGTGGAAGAAATTGAGCATGCTTGAAAACATTTGTAAATCGTTATGTTTAGTTGTGCTTTATGTGCATAGATTACAGTGGGCCATTGTACAGAATAAGTCCATTACAATAATGAACACATTGGTTTAAATATGGACATATATGTGGAAAGTGTTGGTTTCCAAGGCTAAGGAACTCCTTTTTCTTTAGAACAAGAGTTCAAAATCTTCTTCATATAGTGTGGACATCAGCTTCAGAGAAAGATTGTATTATGGACTGCCACCTCTCATTCAAAGTCACGTAAAGCACCTCCCTTAACATTCATAACATCCTTGTGGCAAGTAAAGCAATAATTTATGCAGGAAAGTAATATTAGGAAAAATTTTAATGCATTTTTTGCTAAGTTTAAAGTGATGTAGCAGCTGGAAGCAGAACTAGTACCACAGGACCACAGCTCTCCATAGACCACCAGCAAGTTCTCAGTGCACCCAGCAGTCCATGAACCACAGTCTAGGAACTACTATTCTAGAAATGAGATTGACAGCAGATCTTCTAGGTTGCACATTAAAATGGAAAACATTGTTTTAGTTGAGGGTGGAACAGCCACTCAGAAGACTGACTCATTGACCTGAATGTACTTCTATTAAGGTACTGGACACATTTTAAAAACAAAACAAGCACATTAATAACTTCTTTGCAAGAACTACTGGCTTAATATAAAGGTGGTGTGGAAGGTATAGTTCTTATAACCCAATATTGTTTATGTACAGTAGTTGTATTGGTGCCCAGCCACCATGATGATGGGCACATGTGATTATATGAGTGAGACAGATGGATGGAGGTCTATATTTCCTGAATACAAAATACTTTCCAAATATTGTCAATGCTAAAATAGAATATACTGAATGTATGAATTTAAATGTGGTTAAAACATTCAGGAATAAAAGGTATTAATCAAAAGACTCATCTAACAATACATCTCTCTGATGAGAAGTAAATTATTATGTGTATTTATAATGAGTCCATTGTCTTAATAGTTTCAAAATAAATGCTTTATTTTCAGATGTGTGCAAATTACCTTTATATTTCTCTCATTTACTATCAAATACATTAACCATCTCAAATAGCTACAATCTGTTTGCAAACAAATCCCAGAACCTTTTTGTCTCCTTCACAGGGTTCTTATTAAACCAAACATAGCAGCAGGTCTCTCTAGTAGAATCAAACCAGAATATACAGGCTCTGCATTCTCACACACATGATTATTATAGTTAACCATTTTGTTCTATGGAAGCTGATGAATTCTGATCCTATTCAGAAAGAGAGAGGAGGGAAAGATCTTATAGACATAAGTGCACACCCCACAAATAATATAACAGATGCTGACTCCACCCCCTCAGCACTTAATCCTACAAAAAGGGACAGATCTGGGCTTCAGTCACATTCCTCACATCTTGAAGATGCTCATTCCCAGATAAACATATATTGAAGATAGTTAGCTATGATGACATCATGGAATTTAACTGCACTGTGTCCTTTCCCCATTGTCATTGCTTTGGCAAAGGGGAAAATGTCTCAAGGCATACTGGCAGCAAGCCATTCCCCAAATATCAGAGAGCCTACAATTCTTTGTAAACACTTAAAAATATTAATACATGGATTGAGGCCATATTGCTTTCAGTCAAGTAATGAAGAATCCTATTACTAAGAATCAGGTACATTACTGAAAACAAAACAACCTCCATCAGAAAACAGTTGTCTTCCTTGTGCTTGTACGAATTCATACCCAGTTGGGTGATCAACAGCCTAGAAAAGCTAGGTCAGAAGTATAGCTACCTCACCCCTTTTGGCTATCTTAATAATCTTAAAACATCCCTCCACCTTCAGTAGATGTGCAAAATCATACATATTCTGTCCGGTGGATTTGAGATAAGCAGGAGGAAGACTCATTGTTATAAGCTTCTGTCTCCTCAGCAACTGTTCACATCTATCTTAGATACTTATGGCTCTCCCATAACCATACTATCTGAGCACCACGCCAGGTGTTAATGTATTTATCCTCATAACACCTCTGAATTAGGGAAGTGCTACTATCTTCATTTTATAGATGGGAAACTGAGGGCAAGAGAGGGTAAGTGACTTGCCCAAGGTCACATGGGAAGTCCATAGTGTGAAACAATGGACTTGCCTGCAAACTATTGCATGGCTTAATCAAATTTTTGTTGAATGGCTCAACTAGGGGTGCAGAAATCATTTTGTCCATAGTGGAGTAATTACAAACACTTTGAATTTCAGAAAGAATCCACAGTGAGTAGGTTTTAATTGTTTCTATTTAATACTTTTATTCTATTTTTTAGAATAAAAGTATTAAATTTAATAATGCTAAAAATATATGGAAATCTGTGCTAAAACTCCATCAAAAATTCTTTTGCTTTAATTTACTCCCAATTTTTGTTTCATACCTGGCTGTTTTGACATTACTTAACACCAAGAAGTGTTTAAATTATATTTTGATACCTTAACATGGATTTTAAGTGTGCACAGGAGAATAGCTTCCAACTCTGTGCATCTGCACTGCTTGGACAAGGCCCGTATACACAATTGCTTGAATGGTATGCTAACTACATAGCCAAGTCACGGATATGCCCATGTGAGGACAATGAAACAATAATAGATTTTGTTTCTAACACCCAACATCATCTTGATGTGAAACCAAATTGGCAACTCTGCTTAGTGAAAGGAGAGGAAGAGGCAAGCTGTGCTGTGAGTATTGTTATCTTGGGAACAAATGCCAATTTACAATGCAGTACTTTATGCAGATCTGTGCACATCCTCAGGGTTTCACTTTGCAGGGATTCATCTAAACTTTCCTTTTGGTTCATGAAGTTCATGACCCAATAATTTTCATTCCTTTTTTGTTTGTTTGTTGTTAAAAACAAATATCTGAAACTCAGATTAATACTGTATTGAGACTACTAACAACCTCCTGGTTTTGCACAAAAACATAGCGAAATAATGAATTTTAACACAAAATCATAATCTGGGTCATGTGTTCTCAAAACTGAAGCATGTCCTTCAACCAGCAGTCTCAGTATTTGTACAGTAACCCAATGTTTTACAATTTCAAGTGGTTTGAGATTAATTGTGGATATTTTGCATAGCTAATAATGTGTGTATGATACATGTACATTTAAGTTTATTTAAATACCAAATTACCTCAAACATCTCAATAAATAAATAATAATAATACCTCAATTATTATTCACATCAAGCAGAATAAGAAAATATACCTGTGGTTAAACTCAGAAAAGAGATGAGTAACATTTTCTCATCAGGGCTTCCAGACTCCCTGTTTACTGTGTTGCTGCCTTTTGCAGGGTTCAATCTCTTGGGAATATGGCCCAGAGAATCCCATTCTTTTGCTTCAGCTGACACAGTTCTCTTTGTGGCAGATGGTTTTAAAATATTTTAAGGGAGGTGCTCAGTGTATCGTTAAGAATCCTTCTATCAAGCACTGAGCAACAGATCTCTCTAGAAAGGGCTCACTGTGTTTCGTGTGCAGTCTCCTGAGTAGTGTGAATTTATTAACCAATTTGAAGTGGTAAAAACATGATGTGTATATGTACAGAAGATCCAAACAGTATAAAAACCAGCCAGGAAATCAATCAAGCAGCTTTTTAACAAAGGTATTTTGACCGATCAAAAGAATAGCCTAACAGATACATGCAGCTGATCTTACACTCATTACATTATCATTTCAAGGAAATGTCTTTTGCAACTGAAACGTGAAGGCTATCCATAATGAGCTCCTTCTGAGTCAGCAACATGACACTTTTTTATAATGCTGAGACAAAATAAATATGTGGCAAACACCAAGGAGGAATTATTCTCTGCAAACAAATGGGTTTCTCTATGAAAGGGCTCTTGCTTTGAAATGGAATGCTGCTTAAAAGCCATGAAATGTAGAAAGAAGGAAGGCTTTAATGTGGGACCTTTTCATTAAAAGAGTGAAAATGTAATGTAGAGGTGGTTGCCGTGAGGGATGGGTAAAAGGAGTGGGAAATTATACTTTGCCTAACAGTAGCAGATTCAAATATATGCTGAGAGTGCAACTCTGTTTGATTTGGTGCTAGAGAAGTTGTGTTTGATATTTGCCATGGATCTCTCAGTTGGAGAAATGGGCTAACAATTGTATTAAAACAAAATGTATTTTGCAAATGAATGGGACATAAGGAAGAGTCTCAGAGGCCATGTCTACATCTAAAACTTTACAGCGCTGGTTGTTATAGCTGTATTAGTACAGCTGTATAGGGCCAGCGCTGCAGAGTGTCCACACTTACCGCTAGCAGAACTTTCATATGAGGAAAGCCACTTTCATGGGACTTTGTGATGATCTCGCCCCCAACCTGCGGCGCATGAACACGAGATTTAGAGATGCCCTTTCTGTGGAGAAGCGGGTGGCTATTGCAATCTGGAAGCTGGCAACTCCAGACTGTTTCCGATCGGTGGCGAACCAGTTCGGAGTGGGAAAGTCCACCGTTGGAATGGTGCTGATGCAAGTTTGCAGGGCCATTAATCGAACACTGACAAGAAGAACCGTGACTCTTGGGAATGTGCAGGACATTTTAGATGGCTTTGCAGAAATGGGCTTCCCTAACTGTGGAGGGGCAGTAGATGGGACGCATATTCCTATTATCTCTCCACCCCACCTGGCATCGGAGTATATTAATCGCAAGGGGTACTTCTCTGTGGTTCTGCAAGCGCTTGTGGATCACCGTGGGCATTTCACTGACATTTACTCTGGATGGCCTGGAAAGGTGCACGATGCACGCATATTTAGGAACAGTGCCCTGTTCAGGAGGCTTAGGGCCGGGACCTTTTTCCCAGATCACAAGATAACAGTAGGGGAAGTGGAAATGCCCATCGTGATTCTGGGAGACCCCGCTTACCCATTAATGCCATGGCTCATGAAACCATATACGGGGAAGCTTGACAGGAGCAAGGAACTGTTCAACTACAGGTTGAGCCGCTGTAGAATGACTGTGGAGCGTGCTTTTGGCCGTTTGAAAGCCCGCTGGCGCAGTCTGTTTGGGAAGCTAGATTTGATGGAAAGCAGCATTAGCGCTGTTATATCCGCGTGCTGCACCCTCCATAATATTTGTGAAGGGAAGGGTGAAAGGTTCAGTGAGGAATGGACCTCCGAGGTTAGACGTTTGGAGAATGAGTTTGCTCAGCCAGAGAGCAGGGCTAATAGGGAGGCCCAGGAAAGGGCTTCAAGGATTAGGGATGCTATAAGGGAGCAATTTGATGCTGAGAGCCAGCAGTAATGTTTGGTGCATGTGTAGTGCTTTGCTTTACCTTGCTGTGTATAAGTAACCATTTCTATCACCAATAAAACATAGGGAAAGAAATACAAACCAAATCCTTTTATTTGTCATACAGTAAAAAACAGGAAAGGGGGTATGGTTGGTTCACAGTACATTCACAGGTTTTACTATTTCCTCTTTTACTCAATTGTAACCGCCTGCTGCAACTCACCATTACTTTGCTGCAGAATGATTGGGGTGGAGTGCACTGGGTAAGAATTAAACATATCTTGGTTACTAGGTGATCTTATAGGTGTTGGGGGCAGCTGAGGATAAAAAGGAACTGGGTGCTGCATAAAGGTATTTTGAGGATACACAGGGGGACAAGGAACAGTGTTTTGGGAAGGCTGTGGGATATCACGGTTTATATTTGTCTGCATGGCTACAAGAGACTCAAAAGACTTGGTTTGGCGAAACAGGAGTCTCATCATCTGCCTGGCTATTCTTTTGGCAGACAATTCCTGTCTCCTGCTTTCAGTCACCCTCCATTCCTGTAAACTTTTTCTCCACTCCTCAGTCTTCCTACTTTCCCTGTCGTAGTGGTTCAGAACGGTCTTGATCAGCTCCTCTTTTGATTTTCTAGGATTGCGCCTCAAATTCTGCAATCTACGTGAGGCTGGTGACACAGCTGCATTTCTCGAGTTGTCTAGAAAAAATAGAGATAGAGACATGTAAAACACAGGGGCATCATTGTTTATTATCAACTTTTGAAGGACACTGGAAACTGTAGGTAGCATCCCTCTCACATACCTCACATAACACTGTAGAGCTCAAGAAAGCTAAGACATGTCTAGCTGTGCGGTGAGTACTTTTGCTTAAAATTCTCCCCTGTTAGTGGGATGCCTTGGTTCCTGCTTGGAAGGGGGGCCGGGTGAAAAGCACCCCGTAGGACACGGTTCCCGCTTGGAAGGGGGGTGGGGGATGAACAGAGCACACCGCAGAGCAGGTTTCACGTTTGGAAGGGGGAGTGGGGGACGAACACACCGCAGAGCAGGTTTCACGTTTGGAAGGGGGGTTGGGGGACGAACACACCGCAAAGCCGGTTTCACGTTTGGAAGGGGGGGTGGGGGACGAGCACACCGCAAAGCCGGTTTCACGTTTGGAAGGGGGGGTGGGGGACGAACACACCGCGGAGCAGGTTTCACGTTTGGAAGGGGGGTTGGGGGACGAACACACCGCAGAGCAGGTTTCACGTTTGGAAGGGGGAGTGGGGGACGAGCACACCGCAAAGCCGGTTTCACGTTTGGAAGGGGGGGTGGGGGACTAACACACCGCAAAGCCGGTTTCACGTTTGGAAGGGGGGGTGGGGGACGAGCACACCGCAGAGCAGGTTTCACGTTTGGAAGGGGGAGTGGGGGACGAGCACACCGCAGAGCAGGTTTCACGTTTGGAAGGGGGGGTGGGGGACGAACACACCGCAGAGCAGGTTTCACGTTTGGAAGGGGGGGTGGGGGACTAACACACCGCAAAGCCGGTTTCACGTTTGGAAGGGGGGGTGGGGGACTAACACACCGCAAAGCCGGTTTCACGTTTGGAAGGGGGGGTGGGGGACGAGCACACCGCAAAGCCGGTTTCACGTTTGGAAGGGGGGGTGGGGGACGAACACACCGCGGAGCAGGTTTCACGTTTGGAAGGGGGGTTGGGGGACGAACACACCGCAGAGCAGGTTTCACGTTTGGAAGGGGGGGTGGGGGACGAACACACCGCAGAGCAGGTTTCACGTTTGGAAGGGGGGGGTGGGGGACGAGCACACCGCAGAGCAGGTTTCACGTTTGGAAGGGGGGGTGGGGGACGAGCACACCGCAGAGCAGGTGAGGAAGAAGCACCCCGCCTGGATGCCTACGTGCTGGGAAGGGTGTGTGGGGGGTGGATTGGGGCAGAGGAAACAGACCGCCTTGCGCTGGGGAGCCGTGCTTCTAGCTACCTGCCCTCACTGCTGCGTGTTACCAAGGAAGAGCGGGAGGGTCTTCTACAGGAATGTGGATACCGCCCTGGCCCCTATGCAGCTCGCCTGTGTGCGGCCATGGTCCCCCCACCCCTCGCTGCACAGTGGATCGGACGAGTTAGCCTGAACGGGACAGGGACCACGGTGGCTCTACCTATAAACTTGTTAAAGCACATTGCCCAAGATCTAGCTGCAACTTTTCAAGAGATTACTCAGGCAGATTACACAGATGTAATAGATCAAATCAATGGGCTATTCCACGTTTAGGCATGCTGGCAGTCAGCCATAACGAGAATCCTGCTATCACAAAGCATTGCAGTCTACTTACCACGAGCACGACCCTCAGCTTCCTCATCAACGTCCGCTTCCAGCTGCTGGGACTGGCTAGTCTCCTCAGGGCTAGAGAAGAGCTCCTGACTGCCTGTGTCCTGAGACTCCGGGGTGTCCCCCTCAACGCCAGTAGTATCACTGTATTCATCCTCTACACCGTCCCCCACTTCTCCCTGCTCTGAACTCTCCATCGTGCTTCTAGGATTCACGGTGGGGTCACACCCAAGAATGGCATCCAGCTCCTTGTAAAACCTGCAGGTTGTGGGGGCTGCTCCTGAGCGTCGGTTTCCCTCACGGGCTTTGCAGTATGCACTCCTCAACTCCTTAATTTTTACTCTGCATTGCAAGGCGTCCCGTTCGTAGCCCCTTCTCATCATGGACAGCGATATCTGACCATAGGTATCGTAGTTTCTCCTTCTGGAGCGCAGCTGTGCTTGAACAGCCTCATCTCCCCACACACTAATTAGATCCTGCAGCTCTGCATTGGTCCATGCTGGGGCTCGTTTGCTGCGTGGAGGCATGGTCGCTGAATGATTGATTGATTAATTGCACTCCACGCCTGACTGAGCAAACAGGAAGGTGATTTTTTAAATTTCCCGGGGTATTTAAAGGAGGGGTCAGGTGAGCACAGGGCAGAGGAGTTTTCTTGATTACCAGAGAGGTATCCTCAGGTATGCTGGGATACCTGCTTATTCCACGGAGGTCAAGAAAAGCGCTGGTGAGTGTCTACATTGCATTACCAGCGCTGGATCACCAGCGCTGGATCCTCTACACCCGAGACAAAACGGGAGTACGGCCAGCGCTGCAAACAGGGAGTTGCAGCGCTGGTGATCACCTGCAGATGTGTACACCCTCAAAGTTGCAGCGCTGTAACTCCCTCACCAGCGCTGCAACTTTCAGATGTAGACAAGCCCAGAGTCAGGAAATGGCATGGGCTGCAGCCTCAGCTGGAATAAATCAGCATAGGCCCATGAAATAATAGACCTATAGATATTTATACCAGCTGAGGATTTGTCTCTAATTTTATGAGTATATTTTATTACTTTCTAGTAGAATAACTGGCATGGACCAGGAATGGGCAAGTGGTTCATTTTTGTAACCAAAGCCTGCCTACCCCAGCAATCAGTGCTTCAGATGACATACTAGTCGATAGGACACTGTGTGTGCGCATGTAGATGGAGAATAATAATAATGCTCAGAGGTTTGTTGCCAACATGTTAACAAAGGGGCTTAACAAAATAAACAAGATGAACAGGGATGCATGTGTTTACAGCAAGTAAGAGTGCGGGAATTGGGAATTTTCCCCTTTAATAAAAGCACTCTGTCATAAACAGAACTAAGGCTGGAGGCAGTGCCACTTGGCAAGCAAATATATCTTAGGTGGTCTCTGCTGGACCTTACAGGAGAGGGTAGAGTTATCTTCCAAGGAAAGTGTTGAAATAATATTTGTCATTTGGTGTGAACTCTTCAGATCTGCTCTTCAGAAATATTTTTCTGAGCCTCAGGAATGGGTCATCTGACAGTAGGGATTATTTAGCAGTTTCCAAAACAAGGTCTCACTTCTCTCACATGGACTTCTGAGAGACTGAAAAGAAGAGCCGGACAAATGCCTCAGATATTTTCTGCTCCTCATCTGCATTTGCTTTCCCTGAATATTCTAGCGAATGAGTTTACTGGTAGGAATGTTTGCAGAAATGGCAAATTAACATAATATTCAAGAATGTTCCAGAAAGCAAATTCTGAACATGTAAACATGAGTATCCACCCCAGAAACCTCATAATAAAAGAGTTATTCTCATTCTATCAGAACAGAAAATATTAAGTGACATGTGTGTCCAATCAAATACTCACAAATGTTTAAGATCAATATACAGACCAAGAATAGACAGTAAAGGTATTTTGGTAATTAATCAGACAATTTGTGAACAGAACGAGAGATTACATGTAAATAATTTATTTCCTACAACTTATTTATTCAGCTCCACATGGAATAACTAAACAACAGGGATTTTGCTTATTTTTTTTCTTGCAAAATGAAAATAAGGAAAACCATCATTAGCATTCCTATACATCCAAAATACAGAAAATTTCAAAGACTTTCTTGGAAAGGAGTATTGTACAAGTGAAATATAATGGCTTTGGGCCAATGCACTGCCCCATGGATAATTCTGAAACAGCAGGAAATTCTATTTCCATCAACTTGTCTGTGGAATTTCAACAAGTGGTTCCTGGGAACCCACTAGAGACCCCCCCAGCATATCACAAATACTAGCCAATAGAAAGTATCTCTATCTCTATTCCGACTGTTAAAATTACTCCTATTCCTTTTCCAAGTCTGTGCTGTCTGTATTGTACTGAGTGGTCTGTCTCAAAGGACTGATCTACACTGGGAAGGGGGGGTTGATGTAAGATACGCAACTTCAGTTATGAGAATAGCATAGCTGAAGTCGACGTATCTTATTTGACTTACCACCTGTCCTCACGGCACGGGATCAATGGCTGCGACTCCCCTGTCGACTCTGCTTTCACCTCTCGCCCTGGTGGAGTTCCGGAGTTGATGGGCAGTGCGGCAGGGGTTGATTTATCGCGTCTAGATGAGACATGATAAATTGATCCCCAATAGATAGATCGCTACCCACTGATTCGGTGGGTAGTGTGGATGTACCCAAAGTAAGGATGAATCCCAGAAGACAACACCTAAGGTGCAATCACTGAAGCAATTCAGGCAGGACTCGTTCTGGTTGTCAGCCTCTGAGTATTCCTAACAGACTGGGTCCCATTCAAAATCTGGCTGCAGGATGAAGGTGATGGTGGTGCTGATGGTGGTGGCACTCCCTCAATCTCTCCTGCTGAAGCTCTTCTACTGCAGATAAATACTTCTATAGTCACACACACAACCCACCTTTTCCTTCAGCCATCTGTTGTGGAGCGAGACATGCGCCTCGCTCCTTCCTGCAAGAAACAGCTTAGGCACCCAAGCTGCCTCATTCCAGGCAGCAGGCTTCCATTCATGGATTGCAAACAGAAATAGATGCCTCCCTGCAGCCTGGAATTAAATATCTATCTCTGAGAGATGCTTGGGACTTAGTACACCTCATCAGTATCGCCCATTAGCTAATTTAGGCAGCTCCTTGCCTAGTGTGCTGGCTTTTGTGGATTGCATTTTTAGGCACCCCTCTCTCCATATTCATTGTATAGGGAACCTAGGTGCCTAATTCAGCTTTGTGGATCATAGTGTTGTTCCTATGATTTTCTAGGCACCTACAAGTTAGGGGGGTTGACTCTCAGCACTGTAATAACTAAGTCCCTTCATGGATCCCACCCTTAGGTCTGGTCTACACTGGTGGGGGGGGAGGGGAGTGTCGACCTAAGATATGCAACTTCAGCTATGAGAATAGCCTAGCTGAAGTTGACGTATCTTAGTTCAACTTACCTTGCATCCTCACGGCACAGGGTCGATTGTTGCAGCTCCCACGTCGACTCTGCTTCCGCCTCTCACTGAGCTGGAGTTCAGCACTCGATGGGAGAGCAATCAGGGATCAATTTATCATGTCTACACTACACACAATAAATCAAGCCCCAATAGATTGATCGCTACCTGCTGATCCGGGGGGTAGTGTAGACATACCCTTAGTCTTTTACCTTGGCTACCAGCTTTTATTAGGAGACTAATGATAAAGTAAGCTATTGATGTAAGGCAGGGATAGACTGAGGTCTAGGTTTTCCCTCATTTTCCCTGGTGAATTGTTTTTCTGGATCAGCTTTTGCTTAACAAAATAACATTTTTCAGCACTTTTGACTCAAAGGGTTTCAATAGCAGGAAGAGATGCTCCACTGTGCAGAAATGAGAAAATCTCTTCCCACTCTCACTGCACACAATGTGGTCAATACCATTACTTTCCAATCATCCATACATTTCAGCATCACTAGGGACACTGAATGCCCCAAAAGAGATCCTGATTGGCTTGTTGGCGCCTTTTTGATGTCACATTTGTGCATGGACTCCTCACCATGCATAGCTCTAATCTAACAATGAAAAAGCCAAAATATTCCCTTTGCCATTAAGTTACTAAGAGGGAAAAAAAGTTGTTTAAATATCTTATTTTGTCATTCTTCCTACCCTCTCTCATCTCTTTTCAAAGTGATATTTCAATTCATATTACATACATGCACAAGTGCAGGCTGAAATTTTCAAAGCTGAGCAAGGGATTTAGACACCTAATTTTCAATGGGAAATGGGCATTCAGGCTTTTTAGTTGATTTTAGAAATCTCAGTCTTCATGTTTTAGCAGGTAAGGCAGTTTTTGGCTTAAGGATATTATCTTCTCTCCCCCTACCCTATCCCCCTACCTCGTCCCTCACTCCCAGCTGCTTTTCTATCATCAATCTACTCTTTGGCTGTCTTTAAAAGATCCTAGAAGCAGGTGAGAGGCAGAATGGTAGAGGCAGCCTGAGATGGAAATGTGAAGAGAGGTGTGTGTGGAGCAGAACAAAGTGACAGTTTTACATTATTACTGCCCCTAAAGCGCCAAGCTGCCCTTTCACCCTTTCAACAGAAATCTGGGGAATTCCAGTTTCTTTTAACCAACTCTGTATTGTAAAAAAAAAAAAAAAAAAAAAAAAAAAAGCACCAAACACAAACAGCTTGGGGATCATTCCTGTTGTTTATAATTTAAAAATGGTTGTTTGGATCACAGATTGCTGCTGAAAGAGCCTGGGGGTTTTGGGGAACAGAAGGAAGGAAGAGATCCTTCTGCAACTTAGGGTATGTCTACACTACTGGCCTGATCAGCAGGAAGCGATAAGTTCAGCAGGGATCGATTTATCACGTCTAGTCTAGATGTAATAAATCGATCCCCGAGCTCTCTCCCATGAACTCCTGTATTCCAGCTCAGTGAGAGGTGCAGGCAGAGTCAACGGGGGAGCGGCAGCTGAAGTTGCGTAACTTAGATTGATACACACCTCATTGTAGACCAGGCCTTACTGTTCATAGTGTGAAATGCAAGCATCCATTGCACAGCTATCGCTCCCTCCTCTCCCTTGTTTTCAAAGGAAATTTAATGTAAAATTAAAGAGCCATAACCCCACAGCAATAAACCACGCCACATTCTGAATTAATACAGCTACTGGTGCCCTTCTCCAGCAGAGGAAGGCACTTATATTAACTATGTCCTTGGGGCTTTCTTGACAGACAAGAAGGAATGGTCCTCACCCTGAGGAGCTCACAGCACACTCAAGCATACATGCAACCACTGGGGAGGTGTGGTATGTTCATCAACCAACTTTAATACCTTTTTATTGCCTCTTCAAGGTGGCTGTGGGATTAAGGCATTCTCATTCCTGCATCCCTACCCGAACCTTTTTTGTGTACAATTAAACATACGCACCTAAGACATGTACTGAACAGCTACGACTGTATAACTTGTTATGACAGATAGAATGCTATCTGGTTTGCTTGCAGATCTTATGTGAGCTGCTATAGCAGAAGTTTGTTCATTTTTTACCTAACTTTGCGTGTTCTTACTGGCTCCAAAGTATATGTAATTTTTCATGTCCACCTGTAGCACACTACCTTTGTTGTGTTAGTAAATATCTGGGGTTTTATAGCCTTCCCATCACCATGACATCTGAGCGCCTCTCAATATAAATATTTAAACTCTCACTTTAAATAATTTCTGTATATGTGCAGTAGCTAATTTTCAAGTGTTAATCACTCGGCCATTTTTGGTAATTAAAAATAATGCTAGCAGATCTTTGTGGATACTAAAAAGGAAACTGGAAAGTTTGGAGGACTATGATTGAAGAAATATTTTTTGTTAGTACAGTTAGTACAGATTTGTAAGTGTTAGTGTCATGACTAAAATTTAGTGTAATCGGTGAAAAATGCAATTACAAGTCCAAAAATTTCCATTGTACACTAGCTGGGTTAGGTTTTCCATAGGTGTTTGTACTGCTGTATTATTATTACTTTTACTCCACTAGAATGCAGGTGCATGTTAAAATATTCAATGTGTGGCAAGTGCTTTTAGGATAATAAACTCATCATGTATACATTAATATGTAGAATTTCAAGGGTAAGGCAAGCCAGTGATAGGGGAGTGTTTATCTCCAAAATAAAGTATAAGGCAGAGAGCATTCTTCACAGAGAAGTAGTGGTAATAGGTGTAACAGAAAGAGAACATTACAAAGAATGCTGTTTCCAATTATTCCAGTCTGATTTTCCCTACCATATCTGTATCAGATTGATTTTTGCAAGATGGACTTATTGTAAGCACTGCAAATTAACAATTGCATGAGGAGTCTCACCTCTTCCCTTCCAGCCTAAACTTCCTGAGCACATCTGCCATTGACAAACACCACTGAATGAAAGCAAACAAAGTTGAAAGGTTCCAGTTATTATGGCTATGAATATTTGCTTTTCTCTCATTGATCACTACTCATTTACTTACAGCAGCTGGAATGTTATCTCCATGTGACTATCTAAAAAGGTTATCTTACACACAGATGAACAGCTGATGTACTTGTTGACACAGTACAAAATATTCCTCCTCTGCTTGTTGTAAAGAGTTTGATGAAACACAAGCATAATTGTTGTATAAAATATCTTCTGTAACGACAAAAAAAAAAAGGTTCCTAGACAATATGGTTCCCTATTTTGTCCTGCATTGTCTTTTGGTAGCATCTTCCCATATTACACTGGTCTACAATTTTTGAGAAGTCGTCTTCTTCAGAGATAAAATGTGATATTTATTATGTATTTTGATGTGCTGAATTCAAATATGACAATTAAAACAACTGATTGGCTACTGTTTAAGATATTTAAGTTTTTACATTTTATGTCTATGTATATTGTGTAGATAGTAGAGTTTTAATCATAAATTGTAAACCTAGGTCTTTTCATGTGTTTATGGTTGCTTTACATGATAATGTTTCACCTGTCCTGTTTATGGAACACTTTAAAAATCAGCAAAAGGGTTATCTAAATAAAATTTATTATGAAACAAAAGGCAAAAAACTCTTATGTACATAGTTTAGTCCTATTCAGTATCTACTCGGCGCTTCTTGGCTTGTCTCTTGTATTCATTAAATGGAGCATCTCTTGTCACTGTCCAGCAATAGTCTGCAAGCATTGATGGGCTCCATTTGCCCTGATAGCCTGCCAGGAGATTCCACTGCTGTAGTCTGGAGCCCAACAGCTTTGCCTTACTCTTGGGTAGTTGCAAATCCCTGACAAGGTCATTCAGTTCACCTTGTGTTATGAGGTGTGGTTCAGAGGAGGAGGATGGGAGAAAATGTGGGTCCTGTGACATTGATGGTTCAGGACCAGAAGTTTCATCCTCTTCCTCATCTGACTCAAGTGAGAAGGATTCTGGTGCATCAGGAACCGGCAGTCCTTCTGCGTGGGGTACTGGGCGTATAGCTGATGGAATGTTTGGATAATGCACAGTCCACCTTTTCTTCTTTGACACACCTTTCCCAACTGGAGGCACCATGCAGAAGTAACAATTGCTGGTATGATCTGTTGGCTCTCTCCAAATCATTGGCACTGCAAAAGGCATAGATTTCCTTTTCCTGTTCAACCACTGGCCAAGATTTGTCGCACAAGTGTTGCAGCATATGTGTGGGGCCCACCTCTTGTCCTGATCTCCAGTTTTGCAGCCAAAAGAAAGGTGATAGGCTTTCTTAACCATAGTGGTTAGACTGCGCTTTTGGGATGCAAAAGTCACTTCACCACAAACATAGCAGAAGTTATCTGCACTGTTCACACAAGTACGAGGCATCTCTGCTCACTTTGGCTAAACAGAAATGTGTCCCTTTGCAAAATCAAACACTGACAAATAAGAGAGCACAACACTGTATGATTTCTAGAGCTGATATAGGGTAATTTGTTCAGCAGAGTGATGTAAGCTTCCTTATGATTGCATCATCCATGACTTCTAGGAAGAACATGATGCAATTCATATCATGTATGACACAATACCAGCTTCAGATTGCATCATTCATTGTTTTGCCTAAAAAGGAAGTACTGTCCAAACTCAGGCATAGATTTATTCCTAGATCCAGTCAAAGATGTATTTTAGTCATTTCTGGTTTAAATTGAGATCCCTTGCCTTTATAACTCACTTATCCTCCGCCATTCCCAAGTCGAGGGTCGTATATACTGACCTAATAGCATATCTTGAAAACTAGAGCCAATCAACAATTTTAAGCATCATTTTTGTTCTCAGTGACCCAGAATTAGTAAAGCTGGACTACATTTATTTCAGAAGCATTTTGGCTGTAGAGCAGTGTTATTTCTCTTTATTTCTGCTTAAAATGCTACTGGGCTACGTACAATAACTTGTGCGTTTTGTACAGACCCTCTATCCACTTTGCAAGTTATTATTTTACATTTGGTTGGCATTGGCAATTGTGTCCAACATCTTACAGTTGACTCTTAGTGTTGCAAAAATCTTTAATATATAATTAATCAAGATTCTTTCACCTAGGGTTTGAATGGAGGGGGTCAAGGGCAGCAAGGATACGCTTTCAAGCCCTGCCTATGAATCAAGATCCATCCGCAAACAAATTTCTGCCCGTTTGACATGCCAAATTGAGATGTCCCTCAAAACAGATTATGTAGGTGCTCAAAATATGGTCATGTATGCTCTATTGGGTTCCACTCGGCTCCTTTGGTTTGACTTATTGACAGAGGAGTTCCCATTGGCTCTGCAGAGTTCCTCAGAAGTTGCTCAGATGCCCTGCTGAGCTATGCTAGGCTTCTTGGTTTATTCTTGATAGAGGGCAGGGAAGTGGTTATACTCTCCCATGCGCCACAGACTTCAGGCAACAAAATAAGCTGTCATTCTCAGTAATTTGTGCAGATTTGTATAATAGTATCATCCATCTCCTTTCTTGCATGATTTGATTGGTAATGAAATAATTAAACAAGGTTGACATTTACATTATCCATGAGCATCTGTACTAATGCTTCATTGAAATGGAACAGGAGTAATTCACACCTCTCCAAGCTTTTGTTTCATTCTGCAAATTCAGGGAGATATCTACACTATAGAAATAGTCTACACTAGTCTAAAATATAGAATTAGGTCGAAACAAGGCAGTTTATGTTGAACTAAGTCTGTAAATGTCTACACTAAAATTTTGCTTCTGCCAACGTAACTCACCAGCTACTCTGATTTAATAACTTCACGTCCACAAGAGGCATACAGTCAATGTCTCAGTAGTTGAGTTGATGCAGTGTCTTTAAACGCCACATTGCTTATATCAATTACTGCTGGCTTTCAGAAGTCATCCACAATGCCCCATACTGACAGTACAATTGATACAAGCCGTCCTGGTGATGATACGCACTGCTGACACAAGGAGCAAAATGTAAATATCCACAAGCAAGGTAACAACTGTGACAGCTGTTTGCCTACATAAGTTAGGTCAACTTAATTTTGTAGAGTAGACGTGGCCTCCATCCATACTTTGAAGGGTTTCTTTTGAACAGTAAGTATTAGAGGTTTATTTTTATTTTTTTTAAAGTTAGCTGAGACTTTGAAAAAGGCAATTTAGAAAAGTAAAGGCACTCTCTGACTCCACATACTAAACCTAATTGGAAATCTTCATCTAATATAATTGAGAGAGATGTTTGGCACTGGTATTTTAAAAATACACTTTTTTCTTCTACTGTTAAATGTAGCTGTTTATAATAAATCGCTATTGATTTCATAAACCTGTATATGAGCAAACAGGTCTGAAATCCTCCAAAGCATTAGACGTGGTAATCACCTCCAGTTTCATAGAAGTTAAACAAAATAAATAAATAATTGGTAAGCATATTTCCCAGTAATAACGGAGGCCCAGAGATTTAAGAATCTGGATTATAATCTGAGACTGAAGACAGATAAAAATTCTGTAAAGTGAAACTTAGTTTGTTGGAAGAGAAGTGAGTGGAGAAGAAAATTTTACTAGTAATTACAGTAAGTAGCTTTACACTATATAGAAAATGGAAATCTAAACATTATAATGTATTTACATTCCATAAACCTTTTAATTAGTTTGAAAATACTGAAAGGTAGAGAAGGGTCCAAATTCCAGGAAAGCAAAATATCAAACACTAATACAGCCTTGGACTGAAATGGAATAATTTGGAAAAAAAATCCTGGGAAACTTTAGAAAGAACCCTACTAAAAAAAATCCCAATGCTCACGTATTAAAGGTTTATACCTTTTGGAGGCATTGTTACCAGAGTGCCAACAAATACAATAAATATAAAAACAACAGTACCAAAAGCAAAACCCCATAGGGGGGGTTAATATATTATAGTAGCAAGCACTATCCAGCTGAAAATCTCTAAAGTGCTTCTAAAAAATTAAGAGCCAAGTTCTCAAAGCCATTTTACCCAGTCTCCCATTTGTGCACACAAAGCTTAGTTCCTGCAAACATCTGGTAGTACATTTAAAGCACTAACCTCCAGGTGTATCAGAATGTAACTATGCAATCCCCACCACTCCTAAATGAGTTTTAGGCAGGTAAATACTACCTCCTGTGCATGCAGGTGTTAGTGCTTGAAAAATACATATGTAGCTCTGGGCAGGCACAGAACTGCATGCGTATAAATACAGACCACTTTTTGAAAATTTGCCCCTTATTCACTAAGTCTTATAATATATCTGTGAGATAGACAATACCGCAGCTGAAGTTCCCACTGTTTTTAAGCAGTATTTATTCTGGAAGGCTTCCTTAAGAGCACTCTCCTCCCTCAAATATTCAACAGTCTAAACAACTGATTTGCAATGAACCACAGGACATAAGCAATCTTAAGTGTCAGATTTATTCTGATTGGTTCCAACCATCCGTCTGAGGTCTTGAGTATTATAGATTTGTTGGGTTGCGCTAAGAGAGGGAATTCATTGTCCTAGAAGCAGAATTGTGTCCAGCCACACATTTCATGCCAGGTAAGAAATCAAGTGTTTTTACAACATCCATTGCCAACCTTTAAAAAAAAAATTGTGTATCGTGGCTATTTTCAATAACTGCTCCATCAGTTGAGGGGAATATAGGGGTTTATTTATACAGGGAGTATAGGGGTTTATTTCTAAAAATATGTTCCAAGTATGAATGGAAAGAAAAGTTGTCAGTGCTCTCACAGCAGACATGATTGATGGGAATGGTGAGGTTGCGGGTGACTATGACAACGGTGATGAGGCTGATGACAACATTCTGTGTTCATCATAGAATAACAGTTGCCATTCAAAGGGAAACATTATTGCCATTCTCCTGCTAGTCAGCTGAAGTGATGAATATGGCTAATTACCCAAGGTGCACCAACCAGACACGGTTGTAACTTTGAGTGATTCACACCACTGATTGGGCTGGGATGACAGTTGCTAAGAATGATACGTGAACATCTCCAAGAACCGTTAACCTCTGGCATTCAGGCAGATCCATTATTTTCTCAGCTGAGCTGCAGTGACCTATCTGAAATTGTCTAATTCAGATTTTGACAATGATGAGGTAAAAGTAAGGAAGTCATCCAAAACCAATGTCATGTTCCAAGCATTTCCTGAAAATAGGAAGTAAATTGAGCACACAGCTTCTTTCCTTATACCAGTTTACTTACTGCATCTGAGGGCTAAGTGAAGCAAATAGACTTTCAAAAGGACTAGTTATAAGATGTATTTTACTCAGCAGTATCAAAATGAGTAGATCTCTGCAAAAAAAACAACAAAAAAATGTGCACGTTGTATATAAATTACATAAGATATGTATGGTTTTAGATTCTCCATCAAGAAAGTATATCACAGTGGCCATGCATTTTTGTTCGTTAATTATTGCTTGAGTCTCTGCTGGGTCTACACTCCTTTTGCCATGTTGTTGGCCATTAGTCGCCTGTGTTCTACATAAGTAGCTGATGAAAACCTATCTAACACATTACATGCGCAGAGTTATTCTGAATTTTACTATATTCCTTCTCTAGATTAATTTGCTCCCTAATTTTCTGTCAGCCATTTAATCGCCAAACTGCATATTCCATCCTCAGGTCATTGTTAATCCTTGTGGCATTCCATTAGTCACCTGCCTCCATCCAAAACTGCTTCTATGCAAATCATCCTCTTTGATAATCTATTCTTTACTCTCAAGTATCCCACGCATTGATCTCTAACTTCACAGATTAGTTCAGGTAAATTATTTCCATAGCTATTCGCATAACATCACATTATTTCTTACATAATAATTTTTAAAAGAGAATTAGATTTGCTAGGCATGACCTCCCTTTTGTGAACCCATGCTTACTTTTTAAAATTAAATTGCCTGTTTAGGTGTTCTATTATCCCAATCCTAATTAACGCAGAGTGATTTCCCCTTCTCCGACATGAAGTTTATAAATACGTTATTTCTGAGATCTTCCCTAGATCTCTTCCCAGATGTGTTGCAGAGGTTACTAACAGACTGGAGAGAAGCAATTGTAACTCTCCTGCATATAGCTAACTCTTCTTGGCTCCCTACACAGAATACAGAATTTAGACTTAAACTTTCATGCTGCAGACAAGTTATAGAGTAGACTTTATATTAACGTTTTTTAAAAACTACAATTAACCTCAAGGTCCAATTAGTACAACACAGTAAACATGTCTTTACTAAACATGAGCAAAAATTCTTCCTTTAGCTGAAGCTCAAGATGAACAATAAATGCTGGCAAAGCAAGAGAAACAAAATGGCTCTTAAAAGAGCATGTGTACACAGCACCTAGAAGAATATGTCTCTGCTTGGGCATTTAGGTGCTATGAAACACAGACAGTAAGAAGAATGGCCCCAATCCTACAAATAGATGCACCTATATGGACCTTTATGCTATTATAGACTAGCATTGACTTTACGCTAGAGTGAAGCTCCGCTTCAACACATCTGAGGGCAGGATTGAGGCCAAAAAATGCAAATACAGTAGTCCCCCAAAGTTTAAGCTAATAGACTGGATAAATGCTGAGTGACCTAGCAGCACTAGAAAGATTTTTTTTGTCAATATTAGATGAATATCTTTAACTATTTCAATTCTATTTTTGTTAGTATTGTCTAAATGACACCATCAAAAGAAGTATATTCATTTTTTGAATGCTGCATCTAACATGAGTTTTGGGCAGAGCGCAACTCCCCAAGAAACCTGGGTTCAGGACAGTTCTGCCTGTGCCAGTGTCAGATATCTCTGTTGTCCTATCTCTGGTGACAGAGAGGTTGGTGCCAGTGATTCCTGCTCCAATTGGTGCAAAGGTGTCTTTCTCAGAGAACTATGGAATTGGAAGCTAGGCTTTCTAGTCTCCTTTCTCTAAGGCATCTACTCTGATGAAGCCCATCTAAACACAGCCAGTGCCGGGGAAGAGGAGAATTGCCTTCAGATCCCTAAGAGAGGTGTCAGATCTGGACTCCTGCATAGGTATAACATGCTGAGGCTGTCACAGCAGATAGTTTCAGTGCTGTTTTAATGCCTAAATAGAGATCAATGCCTCAGAAGACTTTGCCTACAGCTTCTTTTGGATGTTGGGCTGAAGCCAGAGCAGATGCCTTTGCTCACTTGGCAATACTGGGCCTCAGTGTTGCTGATAGCCATTGTGGGCCCTGCATTCAGGTGCCAGTACCTATCCCTTTAAGGCTTTTCCTGTGAGGTAGGCTTGCAGTCTCAGTGAGTCCATCTGTTATCCCAGCGCACTCTAGGGGTGAACACTCAGAAGACTGAGCAATGTTCTGGGGAATAAGTTTCCCCAACGGATATGAGGCACTCAACACACACGTTCAGTTCCAGGTAAATTCTCAGGCACAGGGTGCACCTCTGAAGTTAGGGTTGCCAACTTTTTACTCTCAAAAAACCGAACACCCTTGCCCCGCCCCTGCCCTGCCCCTCCTCCAAGGCCCGTCCCATGCCCTGCCCCTTTTCCGAGGCTCCACCCCATTCACTCCATCCCACCTCCCTCTGTCACTCACTTTCCCCACCCTTACTCACTTGCTCATTTTCACTGGGCTGACTCAGGGGGCTGGGGTGCTTTGGCCCCACCACCTGGGACAGTGGGGCTTGGGCAGGATCAGCTTTGGTCCCTCCTACTGGGGTCATGTAGTAATTTTTGTTGTCAGAAGGGGACTGTGGTGCAATGAAGTTTGAGAACCCCTGTTCTAGGGGACGGTTGTGCAGCCCCAGAGGACCCAAATTTGCTAAGAGTTCTGCAAGCTTAAGGTATCAGGAGGCACCACCCAACAGCTGGAAGGGACAGATGCCCTTGTAAAAGAATATATAATATCCCAGCAATAATTTGTGCTTTTTTTTCCACTCTAACCCTTTTTTTGTGTTTTATTGCTAACCATGATATTTATTTCTATACTTATAAAACTAAACATAAGCCGGAGCAGGCCAGAGATAGTAAAAATGGAAAATCTCTTTGTGAAGTAGGATGACAAACATGTCCCTTCTTGAATTTCAACAACTAAAAGAGCTGCTCATGTGGACTTTCTGACCATTTTTTAATGCTCTGCCTTTTTCTGAATCATACATTTTGGGACATGTGTAAACCCATATATAGCACCAGTAAATATGTCAGAAAAGTTATTTCTAAATGTTCGCCATGTAATAAAATGCAATGCTTAGCTCATATTCTTTTCTTTAAACTTCAATCCTCTATTTACTTTTTTACTATTATGGGATATATAGAGCTACACTCTTGCGCCAAACCCCATTAAAGGCCATATAAACTCCTTTTAGTTCTTTAAATTCTAGCTCTGAACCAAACACTTCCCTATCTCTATTTTGATGTTGTTTGGGCTCTTCGTCTTTTTTATATGGCAGTTAGAGGTTGTAGCAGGGTGGACTACTGCTCTGGCCCTGTAAGGGTTAAAAGAGCCCTGGATAAGGGCTGGGGCTGGAGAAAGCAGCCTTTTAGGCTGGGCTGATTGGGGGGAAGTGGCGGCAGCTGGGGCCATGCACCAAACTGAGCAACAGGCCCTTATATAAGGCAGAGAAGGCAGGAGCACAGACTCTCTCTCTAGCTGTAGAGGGAGATGGACCTGGCTGCGGGGAGCTGGAGACTGGGTGCCTGGAGAGGGCTGGGGAAGGCAGAGGAGCTGGGGAGCTCCTGCCTGGAGCCCAGGCTGCAACCTAGCTGTAGGCCAAGAGGTGCTGGGGGTTGCAGGAGGCAATCCAGAGGTAGGCAAAGGGCAGCAGTTCCAAACCCTCCTTGTCAGTGATGAGTTGGCTGATACTGCAGTCTGCACTAGGGCGTGGGGCTAGACAATGACTGGCAGTACCTATACACTAAGGCAAGGTGGGAATAGAGGGCGGGGGTTCCCTGGGGGGGGAGACCCTGAGAACAAGGGGTCACTGCCAGGGGGTAGAACCTTATGTAAAAGGGCACTGGGTCCAGGGAGGGACACGGGACCAGTAGCTAGAAAGGTGGATTACCGGCCTGCAGAGGGCGCTCTGTACACTGGACTGAGCTAATTCCCGAGGATGACCAGTAGGAGGCGCTGCAGGGGTGAGTCTTTTTCCTCCCTAGTTTCATTACCTGATGTTACTCTGAATTGCCTGTCATTTTTCTACAACATCTTTCTGTTTTTATTCAAATAATTTTGAACGTTATTGTCCCCCTGCCATCCCCAGTTGTGTACCAACAGCAAATTTCATAACCTTATCACACATTCTTTCTACTAGGTCATTTCTGTCTGGGGATATGTTCATTGAAAGAATAGCTAAGGTATTTTACATTTTCCAATTTTAAACAAAAGAGGCAAATGGTAAATTAAAAAAACACCAGATATGTTTAGTGATAGTTTCTAAGGATGGGTAAAATTAGATATTATGCCAAAACTATCTGAGATTTGGGAAAGTTTCATTTAGTTGCACTTCTTGTTTCTCAATCCCTCATTTTAGCATAACAAGAATATTTGTCCACTGGTGTTGCAGCCTGATGCTCCCTCAGTAGCTATGCATCAAAGCATACAGCATGTCTGGGAAGTTCTAAACCTGGCAGATCTTGGGGCTAGTGAACCTTCCTCTGAAGATTCTAGATGGTGACAGGAGTTATGAAGCTTGCTGTATGAAACAACGGCTGACATTGAGAAGGGAGACCTGCCAAACATCTCTTACAGAGGTTCTTGCAACAAAAGGGAGGCATTAGAATCCCTTTGCGACTGTTGGGGGTGAGGAAACAGGGCCCTAGCCACTCCCCTGATGAGTGCTGCAACTGACAGGCTGAGACAGGTGCCTCATAACAGAAGCAAGGTGCAGAGGAGGAGCATATGCATATGATTTAACTTAGTTTAAAGAGGGGGAAAATGCAGAAACCTCTTCCAAACACACTGGCAGCACATCACTACTTTTGTATCTTATTTCAGAATTACGAGATAGATGCAGAGTTTTGTCCTTAATTTTTTTCAGTTTCAAGAATATCAAATTATGCTTCTAAAGCAGAAATCACACAACAATCGTTCTATACATGGTCTACTTGGCCAGCATTTTTGAGACCCAGCAAATAACCCATGCAACAAGGTTATTTTTGAGATCCTGAACCAGGGCCGTCCTTAGGATTTATGGTGCCCTAGGCGAGATTATTAAACTGGTGCCCCCATGCCTGTATAGCTCTTAGCAACACAAACATAAGCTTACAGTACTAGAAAACTTGCCACATGCATGTTATTAAAACCAGTTTAACTTAATTAAGCACACTGTAATGCTGATGGACTAGCACTAAAGAAGTAACACTATAGAAAAAATTCTGATTTGACAGAATGATGCAAATAATACCATTTTTTTTAATTTGTCAACATTTTATTGGAAATGTCTATGAAGAGGTATTGAAACAAGGATTAGTTTTTAATTAAAAGCAATCTTTCTGGCGTTTTTTGGCTGCAAAATCAGTAATAATGTCATTGTATGACAAAGGCAAAGTGATGTCTTGTTCGACTGCAAGAATAGCAAGACCAGTCAAGGGTTCCTGACTCATTGTAGAGCGGAGATAGTTTTTAATGAGCTTTAGTTTTGAAAAACTCCATTCTCCTGATGCTACTGTTACAAGAATTGTTAGTAGAATACGAGTGGCAATGTACACATTAGGATATATGTCAACAAGTTTGCTAGTATGAATAAACTGTACAATGTCCATCATCGATTTTGCATGTGGCAACAACTCAATTTTTCATACAGTTCAAGTCCATTTAAATCAAAACGATCACCGTGCTTCAGGAGGCTCTTTAGGTCAGGGGTCCCCAACGCAGTGTCCGCAGGTGCCCCAGCGCCCGCAGGGGCCTCTCAGTGCACCCACGTACTAGCCAGAGGATGAGCATCTGCCGAAATGCCGCCAAAATTAGGCATCATTTCGGCAGATGCTTGTCCGCCACTACAGTCCTTCATCTGGCGCCCGCCAGACAAAAAAGGTTGGAGACCACTGCTCTAGGCTCTTGCACTTTGTCATTAGTTGCTCTTGTTTTCCCATTTCGTTGAATTTAGTCCTGTCAGCTCGCTGCCAGCTGAGTGAATGGAACCCCAGGCCGACAGTGGGTTGAGTGGCTCAGCCGGGGTCTCAGTCTTCCTTGGGGGTCCCCAGGCCAGCAATGGGTGCTGAGTGGGGCCAGCAGCCAGGACCCTGGGTGCCAATGGGGCAGCAGCCGGAACCCCAGAGCAGTGGCAGGCTGAACCGCTCAGCTTGCCGCTGCATGCCATCAAATATCAGCTCGCATGCCACCTTTGGCACATGTGCCACAGGTTGCCGACCCCTGCTCTATACGTTAGTAAGGAGATGAGCATATTACAGTTGTTGGAGAGCTCTATTTAGCAGTAACAGGGCTATAGGAAAGTCAGTCAACATTTTTTGTTTCTCTGATGAAAACTGGCCCACTCCCTTCCCCATAACAAACTTGTCACAAATAATTGTCAACAACTTAATTTTCTGTTTTTGGCTAAGACATTGATTTAAAAAAATATTGAAATTGAATTCAGGATTGTTAGCAAGCATTTTTGGCAAACAAAGTTGTTAAATGACACTTTAAATGGCAACACGGTACTGCTTTCATGCTTGGCTCACCCCCCCAGCCTGCTGGTCCATCAGCTGCAGTAGAGGAGGAGATAGGTAGAAAACTGCAGGACCCCAAAATCCACCTCTTGGGGTGCAGAGTAGCAACAGCAGCAGCAAACCCTCAGGTCCAATCACACACCAATAGGCACCACCACCAGCCTTATGGACCATGGTGAATTTAGCACAGAATCTGATCTCAGGGACGGGGCACCCATGGAGTCACAGCAGCTCATCCTGCCCTGTGCAGCTCCCCCGGATGAGATGGATCACTGCCAGCCCAGGGGAGAGATGCGCTCCCCAGCTAGGGTGATCAGATCCAGATGTCCTGATTTTATAGGGCCAGTCCTGATATTTGGGGCTTTGTCTTATATAGGCACCAATTACCCCTGTCTAGGGTGACCAGACAGCAAGTGTGAAAAATCAGGACAGGGGTGGGGGAGAATAGGAGCCTATATAAGAAAAAGACCCCAAAACTTGGACTGGCCCTATAAAAGTGGGACATTTGCTCACCCTACCCCAACCCCCTGTCCTGATTTTTCACACATGCTATCTGGCTATCCCTAGCCCAGCCCTGTGTGACATTCCAATCCTGTCTGCCTGCCAAGGAAGTGAGTTACTTTCACTGTCATTCCTCAGCAGGCAGCCGCCAGCCTGCCCTCCCCCCCAGCACCTCACCAACCCAGCCCTGATGGAGGGGAGGGGGAAGAGAGGTGTGCTCCATGGGCGGGGAGGGAGAAACGGGGGGAGTGCTCTGTGGGGCAGAGGGGAGAAGAATGGACGTTATGGGGGACAACAAGGGATACTGCCAGAGCCGCAGAGCCTGCCTCACCTCACGCCAGGGGAAAGAGGTACACCCACAGGTGATTTCCTTCCCCCACCCCTTCCCAGAGACACCAGCAGCCAATCCCCTCCCTCAGACTGTGCTGCATTCAGCTCTCTTTAGGACCCAGCAGCCCTGCTTTTACATGCTCCACTGCTTCCCGTCTGTTGAGGCTCTCGCAGTGGTGCCCTCAGACCTAGTGGTACCCTAGGCGGTTGCCTATTCTGCCTATGGCTAAGGATGGCCCTGCCCTGAACTGAGATGCAGTGATCTTGTGAGTCACCCTGGCAGCCACACCAAAGGGACCCAATTAGCTCCAAACCAGGAGTAAACTATAAAAAGTTTGAGTAACAATCTGAGGCAGAGGAAATATTAGTGACAAAGAAATCCCTTCAGGGAGCAACCCCAGAACAGAAAAGCTCAGACTGAAGTCTATCTCTGATGTCATGTAAGTTAACAGAAAAGAGAGTATCAGGAAAGGTGTAAATCTGACCATATCTAGGTTGGGAATGCTATCTCCTTAAACACACTCAATGGATTAGTTGAATTAATTTTTAGTCTTGAAGCCATCATGGGGTGTATAAAAAATTCCAAGATGTAGTTCTATGAGAATAGCCCTCTCAGACAGAAGTAGAAGTCACAAGCAGATATTTGGTTACTCATTAACATAGACCAGATTTTCAAAATATTCTCAGAACCTAGCGGCTCACCCATCCCCCACTCCCATTGAGAACAATGGACAAACACTTTATTTAGGTACCTAAAATAGGAGTTGCATGCTGAACTCTGAAAATTTTAAGAGCAGGTTAGACAAACACTTGTCAGAGATGGTCTAGATCAGTGGCACATCATGGTAAACTGCTGGCGGATCGTGAGACAGTTTGTTTACATTGACTGTCTGCAGGCACATCTGCCCGCAGCTCCCAGTGGCCACGGTTCGCCATTCCCGGTCAATGTAAACAAACTGTCTCGTGACTTGCCAGCGGATTACCCTGATGGGCTGCATGTGGCCCACAGGCTGCAAGTTACTCACCACTGGTATAGATAATACTTAGTCCTGCCATAAGTACATGGGACTTTTCTAAATGACCTCTCGAGGTCCCTTCCAGTCCTATGATTTTGTGATTCTACGATTCTAAAATCTAATCCATGGATGTGTAATATTCAGAAAAGGGGTGTTAGCTGTCTACCAGCATCATTAAACCTTGCTGCCTTGAACTGAGATTTTCTGACATATCAGTGCTTGAGAGAGAAGCATAATTAAAAAGTACTTTATGGATCCACTGATCTAGAAGTATTTTAGAGATAAAAGGTGCACCTTTCCCTGTTGATCTGTTGTCATAATTCTCACCCAACCCTACCTGGTTCAAGAAAAGTGTGTTTTAAAGTTCCTCTCACAACCTTCTGAAGAGTAGTTTGTAATACCACCAGGTGGTTCAGCCAGCCAGCTGAGGTGGTGATGACCTTTCATCTAAAACCACTTCTTCCCCCCATATAAAATTTCTCTATAGCTGTGATTTTCTATCATATCTTAGCTGTTGGTGGTGGTGGTGCTACTGTAATGCTCCTTTTATCTATTTTCTAGCTGTTATGTGCCTGATAATTATAATGTAAATGTGCTTGCATAGCTACTGGGCAATTCTTGTTTTTACTCTCTTTATAATAAATTACTTTTATTAAATTACAAATAGGAGCCTGAGGCTGCAGATTTGATACCCAGAGGCTATTAAAAACTTTCAACCTCATTTCTGACAACTGGGGAATTAAACAAAAGTCCTCACATATGTTACAGTTACAATAAACAAGCAGTAGTTGCTTGTATCTTAAAGAGTATTATCTATTCTGCAGATATATTTTTCTTAACATTTTATGAAGACACAAGCTGTTTTATAGCTTTTAATACTGTTTTCAATGCTGTATGGTTTGTAACACCATTTTACAAGCTAGAAAATAACATTTATTTTCATGTACACCATTTCCTTGGCAAACAGTAATTTCCCCTAAACAGCGCCCACCGTCCCAATTTCCAGCGAAGCTGAAATTAACGTTACAATTTCTTTTGATATTTGCTTCTTGGTGGATGTTAGCATGTAACTCAGGCCCCGTTTACATAAGAAAATTGAATCAGTTGAACTAAAGATGCAATTTTAAACCAATTGAGTTAAACCAGTGCAAAACACTTATTTTGGTTAAATGTCACTGATGCATCTGTCTTGTGTAGATAAGGTCTACAAGCAGTTCACATTAGACAGTGGTGGCTGCAAAACCAGCAGAAGGGATGCACACTTAGGTCACAGAAATATGGTGTTTTGTTTTTTAAAATCCTCGAATGAGTGATGGATTTTTAAAAAGTAGATATTTTTGGTGGCAAATAATATTTTTAAATGGTCAAATCTGAGTTTTAATAAATTGGGCAGGTTGTAATGAGCTTTAAAGTGATTCATTTTATACTTGTTGAAAGAATTACTTTAGGAGCTGCTAAATTTGGAGCTTAGGTGATTAAAAAGCACTTAACAACCTTCCTCTTTTTTGTTTGTTTGTTTGCTTGCTATTTTCTAGGAAGTGAATACAGCTAATGCTATGTCATAATTTTTAAAGGTACAATAAATTAAGGCAGACTTAACATTCAATGGCAAGCCATATTGTATCAGTGCAAAACAAGTGTCCAGATGTTTGAATTTCTGTGTTTATTAAGAAGCTTCTGTGAGTAAGGTGCCTTTGAAATTCTCTGTTGGATTTACATTGCTGTCTCAGCCTCTCTTCTTCCATTAACATAGACTATGCACATCTGCGGTGTACTGTGAAAAACCCCCAAACATTACAAGATTCACTTTGCTGACCTGAAGGAACAGGCCTCCTGAGTGCTAGTTTTCATTAATTGAAGCTGAGATGCATAGCTGAACTGAATCTATATATCCCAAAGAACAGTATCCACTTCCATGTACCTATCCTCCATAGTCTAAACCAAATATTAAACACTGGACAACATACACATGTAGTGAAACAAACAGCCCTTGTAAAACCTGACTCATGGAAGTGAGCCTTACTTTATGAGAAAACTCTGACTAATTTCAGTCGGGCTACATTAATGCATAATGGTAAGAAGAGTATTTCATTAGCTCTGTTGGTTAGCAGGCCCAGGGGATCTTTCATTCTGGGTGCAACATAACAAGTAGTTCTACATCAAAGAAAAAATAAATTCCCCAAAGTAGTAATGTGTATTGATAGCATTTAAATCAATACTTTTTTCTATAATATACTGTGTTTGGAAACCAATATCAGAAATAAAATAAAAAGAAATATGAGCTTGTTTCACATGACAACCTTGTGCTTTCACTGGGATTCTTCTAGGGTGAAAAAAGGTTAAAGAACAGTTATTTTTCTAAAAGAAAATATTCTTAAGATGAATAAAACACAATGAAAATCTTTTAGACAAAGAGAAAAAATCAAAATGCATATGGTCATGAGAAAAAGGAATGTTTTCCCCCAAATATTTTCCTAATAGATTATTCCAAACATGTTAAGCCGCTTTCAGGAAACCTAGGTGACTCTACAAAGATTATGCAAATAATTATTTCATTTCTGCTCTTTTTAGGGTGATGTATCCTTGCCATTTTTAAATCTGTGAAGTCCCACCATTCCCTATCTCCACCACACAGCTGGCAACTGTAGCTAATGGATTATGCATAATATGCATGTGAGCCCAAGAAGCAAATACATTTATTCAGAGTTGAAAAGAAGTGGGAATGCTGCAGTCCTCTAGGCACAGAGCAGAGATTCTTAAATACATTTACATGATTTCCCCCTCCCCCATATCCCCAGAAGAGGGTAAGTATCACAAAAAATAGTAAAGAAATCAAAGGCCCTTCTACTGCTGCTGTGTGTTTTGTATTTTAAAGTAGGTTAATCTATAGAATCTATTCTCCCGTCCGGGGACGTGTGCAAATCCCCATTAATGTTAATGGTGGTTACACCAGCGTATCCAAAGAATGGTCAGTCATGATACCCTTTCCAACCTATTTCCCATAGAAACAGTCTATCTTCTCCTCACCTCAGTTCTGGGCATAGAAACATTCCAGCTCTATTATAATGGCAATGACTAAGACTACAGGCATAATAAGGACCAGACTTCCCACATATTTTAGATCATACCTAGTTCATTTAGTTGTGGTACTAGCTAGATAAACACAAGTGTTATGTTTTATGGGCTCCTGAGGTTGTTACTGCCAACTCAAACACAAAGCTTTAGTTAGCTCTGGCTGATTGTTAATATTGTTGGTACAATGTCAGTGCCTAAGGAATGATCAAGAATAGGACCCTCATTGTGCTAGGCACCACACTGTCAGAGCAATAGCTGGTCCCTGCCCCACCGAGCTGACACTCAAAATAGACAAGACAGATACTGGGAAGTTAAAATGTACATTAAAAAATGGTACTTCCACTGCAAAACTTAGGATCAGGTCTTCAGCTGGTGTAAATTATATGTTGATTTATACTAGCTGAGGATTTAGTCTCAACATCTTGTTAAGACAAAACTGAACAGCTGCTATTACCGGAGGGGTTAATGGAGACATCTTTTCTAAATGTACATTCCATTTTCTGCTTTTCCTGATTTCAAGCACAGAAAAGCAGGGACTGTAATTACAGAATGGGTAGTCAGCACCGTTCACCAGTTGTGCGTAAGCTTTAAACTAATAACTCAGCAATTAGAAGAAAAATGAGCAGTAATTACACAGATTTTTACTCACTGCTAGACAGATGGAAAATTTTCTGCTCATTATTGGCAAATTGTCACTGCATTATTTCATTTTTAGTGTTTACTGTTTGTTGTAGTTTGATTAGGAATAATTACAGAGTAGGAAAAATATGAAAGAAATGAATAGCTTTGAGGGGGAATACAGCTGTTTCCACCCACATCATCTTCAAGATGAACATAGCCTCCTGTTCATGTTATTAAATTAAGACATCACCTTAGAGAGCTTGGTGACCGAGCATGTTAGCACACTAGCCTTCCACGTCCATGGGGCTGACTCAAATTTGTTTCAGATCACAAGTGACCTTGGTCATTTCCCTAGTGGGCTTTGTTCCATATTACAAAACTATTGCACCAGTTGGTATGCATTTATTGTGATTAGTAGTCCACTGTCAAAATAGACCAGGAGTTGGAAAAGATTCCTAGAGGTACTGCTGGCAGGGCCTGTGCTAAGGAGAAAAGCTTTCGTTTGTTACATCATTTAAAGTCGTATGCAGACAAGGCAAAGAGTGACTGACACCTCCCTCTCCATGACATAACTGGTAGTTAAGATTGCTGCAGGCCCTTGTGCTGGAATCCCCTAAATATAAATGAGACGGAGCTGGCAGCAGACCTTGGAACTTGCTCTCCCTTTGGTCCACCAGAGCCTGGGTTTGTTAATCATAGAATCATGTATGTGTAGGACTGGAAGGGAGATCAACAGGTCACCTAGTCCAGTCCCTTGCACTCAAGGCAGGGCTACATAACAACTAGACCATTCCTGACAGGTGTTTGTCTAATCTGGTTTTAAAACTCTCCAGTGATGGAGATTCCACAACTTCCCTAAGCAATTTGTTCCAGTGCTTCACTACCGTGACAGGAATTTTTTCCTAATGTCCAACTCAGGGGTCAGCAACCTTCAGCGCATGGCCCATCAGGGTAATCCACTGGCGGGCCATGAGACATTTTGTTTACATTGACCCATCCGCAGGCACGGCCCTCCACAACTTCCACTGGCAGTAGTTCGCCATTCTGGCCAATGGGAGCTGTGGGGGGCTGTGCCTGCGGATGGTCAAGGAAAACAAAATGTCTCTTGGCCTGGCAGCGGATTACCCTGATGGGCCACATGCCAAAGGTTGCCAACCCCTGGTCCAACCTAAACCTACCTTCCTTGCAATTTAAGCCCATTGCTTCTTCTGGTTGTTAGGCTATAGCAAATCCGTGGCTTTAGAGGTCAGGGAACTTCATAAAGGTTATGCATGTAGACAAGCCCTATTACTCAACCTTTTTGGAAATGAAATTCTACAGAACAAGATCCAACAGCAGTTTTATACTGGCATAAAACTGCTGAAAAGGAGTGGAGAATTGAGACCTAAATGTCCAATTCTGATTGCTGTGGAATATGTATTCTAACTGAGCTGAGACAAACAAGGATTGTTTCTGACATAATTAATATACAAATAAGAAATGTCAAACTGAAAAATTAAGAGACAGTCCTTCTTAAAGCACAAAAATCACTGACATTGGTCCATTTAGTGTATGTTAATTCTATTTCTAGGAATGCATTCATAATATTTTCAGGTCATATTTCAGCTCAGCCATCCTCTGCATATATATATATATAGACACACACACCTCTTCACTAATCTAATTTACAATATTCTGTGATAAAAGCATTTGTCTCCAAGTCCCAGCTAGTTCAGAAACAGAGCTTCCTTTTGTCTATCTTCATTGAGAGCAGAGCCTTACAATGATATTTAATGACGCAAGCTTCATTAGACTTGGCTCAGAAATGTCCATATTTGTTATGCTACTCATAGCCTTTGGGTTGTAAGGATTTTTCTAGACAGATTACACTGCTCTACAGCCAAAATGCTTCTGAAATGAACGTAGTCCAACTTTACTAATTCTGGGTCACTGAGAACAAAAATGATGCTTAAAATTGTTGATTGGCTCTAGTTTTCAAGATATGCTATTGGGTCAGCATATACGACCCTCGACTTGGGAATGGCGGAGGATAAGTGAGTTATAAAGGGAAGGGATCTCAATTTAAACCAGAAATGACTAAAATACATCTTTGACTGGATCTAGGAATAAATCTATGCCTGAGTTTGGACAGTACTTCCTTTTTAGGCAAAACAATGAATGATGCAATCTGAAGCTGGTATTGTGTCATACATGATATGAATTGCATCATGTTATTCCTAGAAGTCATGGATGATGCAATCATAAGGAAGCTTACATCACTCTGCTGAACAAATTGCCCTATATCAGCTCTAGAAATCATACAGTGTCGTGCTCTCTTATTTGTCAGTGTTTGATTTTGCAAAGGGACACATTTCTGTTTAGCCAAAGTGAGCAGAGATGCCTCGTACTTGTGTGAACAGTGCAGATAACTTCTGCTATGTTTGTGGTGAAGTGACTTTTGCATCCCAAAAGCGCAGTCTAACCACTATGGTTAAGAAAGCCTATCACCTTTCTTTTGGCTGCAAAATTGGAGATCAGGACAAGAGGTGGGCCCCACACATATGCTGCAACACTTGTGCAACAAAACTTGGCCAGTGGTTGAACAGGAAAAGGAAATCTATGCCTTTTGCAGTGCCAATAATTTGGAGAGAGCCAACAGATCGTACCAGCAATTGTTACTTCTGCATGGTGCCTCCAGTTGGGAAAGGTGTGTCAAAGAAGAAAAGGTGGACTGTGCATTAGCCAAACATTCCATCACCTGTACGCCCAATACCCCACAGAGAAGGACTGCCGGTTCCTGATGCACCAGAATCCTTCTCACTTGAGTCAGATGAGGAAGAGGAAGAGGATGAAACAGCTGGTCCTGAACCATCAATGTCACAGGATCCACATTTTCTCCCATCCTCCTCCTCTGAACCACACCTCATAACACAAGGTGAACTGAATGACCTTGTCAGGGATTTGGAACTATCCAAGAGTAAGGCAGAGCTGTTGGGCTCCAGACTACAGCAGTGGAATCTCCTGGCAGGCTATCAGGGCAAATGGAGCCCATCAATGCTTGCAGACTATTGCTGGACAGTGACAAGAGATGCTCCATTTAATGAATACGAGAGACAAGCCGAGAAGCGCCGAGTAGACACTGAATAGGACTAAACTATGTACATAATAGTTTTCTGCCTTTTGTTTCATAATAAATTTTATTTAGATAACCCTTTTGCTGATTTTTAAAGTGTTCCATAAACAGGACAAGTGAAATATTATTATGTAAAGCAACCATAAACACATGAAAAGACCTAGGTTTACAATTTATGATTAAAACTCTACTATCTACACAATATACATAGACATAAAATGTAAAAACTTAAATATCTTAAACAGTAGCCAATCAGTTGTTTTAATTGTCATATTTGAATTCAGCACATCAAAATACATAATAAATATCACACTTTATCTCTGAAGCAGATGACTTCTCAAAAATTGTAGACCAGTGTTATTAGTGTATTTGGAAGTGTGGAAAACATCTCTATTTGCGAGCAGCTTAGATTAGATTCTGATCTACTCCAAACTGAAGCATCAACATTCTTCCTGTACTTTTTTTTATGTTTTGTTGGGTCAGTGGACTACCCTGCTGCACATCTACATAAGCTGTAGAGGGTGAAAAAGAGCTGAGAAGAATTCTAATTAATCTTGTGTCCTATGAAATTTGTCTCAAAAGTTTTTTCTTTACTTAGGATTTTGAGCCATGATTCCTATCCAAAGTCTAGGTTTAGATGCACAAACACCTGTCTGTAGAGTATTCTCAAAGATAGGTTAATACAAATAACTTTATTTTTGGTAAGCTTCAACTAAGTATGACAAACATCTAGCAGGTAGGAAGAAAATAAGATCCCAAAGGGTTCTCTTAACTCTATTTTTACGTAATAATAATCACCTACTTCCTTTCTGCTTTAGCAACAACAAGAGATAGAAAGTCAGGCTCAAGTAGTCGGCATTCTATTGGCTTTTCTTCCCTTATTATCACTGTGACAGAAATTTCCTGCAATACTCTTCTAAAGTCTTATTGAATTAAGTTTCAGTATCTTTGGTGTCCATTGTATTATAGTTATGTAATATTGCAGACCTGGATGATCAAAGGACTATACTGAAAATGTGGCAGACAAGAATGGTATTTTGGGACAACAGGTGTGAACTGGAATTCCTGGAAAATATCTAAGGGGAGATGAATGCAAATGCCCCTCTAGTTATGCAAAAACCCAGCCTTTTGAAGCTATGCCCTAAGGAAGGGACCATTGTTTACTGATTACCTGTTCCCTGAACCTGAAGATCAAAGACCTAAACTGTATGGGTGTTCTTGTTCTGAGCTAAGGCTGTTATGAACTTGTAGCCACAGGAAAAAAAAACACTTCCTAGAGTTTGAAGAACTGGCTACTATCAGAGCCTTGTTTGAGTTGGAGTGAGCTCTGGTAAGCTTATTAGCATGTATGTAAGTTCTTTTACTGTTTTTATGTTTTCTCTGTAATGCTTTCACCTTCAGAATAAATATACTTGCTTAAAAAGAGCTGTGTGGTAACTTATAACTGCTGGCAATTATGCTGTTTATAGCCTCTAAGGCAGTGGCTCTCAAACTTTTTTACTCATGACCCCTTTCACATAGCAAGCCTCTGCGTGCGACCTCCCTCTTATAAATTAAAAACACTTTTTAATATATTTAATACCACTATAAATGCCAGAGGCAAAGTGGGATTTGGGGTGGAGGTTGACAGCTTGTGACTCCCAGGGGCGGCTCTAGGGATTTTGCCGCCCCAAGCACGGCAGGCAGGCTGCCACCGGCAGTTTGCCTGAAGAGGGTCCACTGCTCCCTGCTTGCCTGCCACCCCTCCCAGTGCTGGCAGAGCGCCCCCCACGGCTTGCCGCCCCAAGCACGCACTTGGCGTGCTGAGGCCTGGAGCCGCCCCTGGTGACCCCCATGTAATAACCTTGCGACCCCTTGGGGGTCCCTACTCCCAGTTTGAGAACCCCTGCTCTAAGGAGAAGGCAAAGCACAGATGCTAGCCTATTTAGGCAGTTTGGCTTGCTGGGAATAACACAGTATAGGCAGGGAACTGTGCAGCCTGGAAAACCCCAGTCAGACGGGAGAGAGATATGGATCTCTTTCTGTCCAAGAGAGGTGACATCTGAGGAACCAAGAGTCTAGAGTTGGTGCTCTCGGTGGACCACAAGGCAGAAATAAAGGTGCAGTTGCCCTGAACCATGATAACCACTGTCAGTGAAACCTGCTTTATAATGCCATAGAACATGCTAGGCAAGATTTTAACAATACGCCTGCATTCCTAAAACACTCAGATTATGTCCATGAGAGTATACTTTAATTCCAGAGCCAAGCAAGGATTAGTCTGTGGTTCAGTCCACAGGTTTAGTTGTTTTAAAACTGGTACATGAAGATGGAAACAATGAGATTGTGGCCTAGACTTTTAAAAGAGATGGGCAGGGAACTGTTTTTCCATCCCATGAAAATGTTTGAGAGTTTGAATTTTTTTTTCCATCTCAAATCAGGATGAAAAGTCAAAATCTGAAATATTCACAAACCAGAAAACATTTTTTTTCATTTTAAGTCAATTGAAATGTTTCTTTAAGATTTCCACTTTGTTAAACCTTTTTTCATTCTAATTAGATAAAATCTGAAACAAAGTCATTTCAAACAGGAAAAAAACATGAAATTTTCATTTTGAAAATCTCAAAATGAAATGTTTCAACAATTTCAAAACTTTTCCTCCACAATTTTTTGAGTCAGAAAATTCATCAAGCCCACATTTTTTTTCACAAAGTTTCAGTTTTCATGAATCAATGTTTTTGGACAAAGATGACCCTAAGTTTCATTGAAAGCTACTGGGACTTCAGCACCTAAGTTACTTCCAAAATTGTCCTTTAGGCTTCTAAGTATGTTAAGCGTTGCAACACTGAGTGGAACAGAGACGCTTTTAAAAATCTTACCCTATGGTCTTAGGCAAAGTCACTGCAGGACTGGTTATTTTAGTTGATTCAACTGAATCCCACCCAATATAGTCTGCAGGAGTTGGCAACTGTCACAAACAGATGGTTAAGGGTTAATGTCTCTCTTACCTGTAAAGGGTTAAGAAGCTCAGTAAACCTGGCTGACACCTGACCAGAGGACTAATAGGAGGACAAGGTAGTTTCAAATCTTGGTGGAGTGAAGTCTTTGTTTGTGCTGTTTGGTTTTGTTCGTTGTTCGCTCTTGGGGCTAAGAGGGACTAGACGTGCAACCCAGGTTTCTCCAATCTTTCTGAAACAGTCTTTCATGTTCAAAATAGTAAGTACTAGCTAGAAAAGGCAAATTAGTCTTATGTTTGTTTTCTTAACTTACAAATGTGTATTTTCCTGGAAGGAGTTTTACCTCTGTTTGCTGTAACTTGGAATATCAGGCTAGGAGGGAGGGAGTCCCTCTAGGCTATATAAATCTGACTTCCCTGTAAACATTTTCCATCCTAATTTTACAGAGATAATTTTTACTTTTTCTTTCTTTAATTAAAAGCTTTCTTTTTAAAGAACCTGATTGATTTTTTCCCCCATGTTTAAGACCCAAGGGGATTGAGTCTGAACTCACCAGGGATTGGTGGGGGGAAAGGAGGGGGGGAAGGTTAATTCCTCTCTGTTTTAAGATCCACGGAGTTTGGATCAGTGGAGCCTCTCAGGGTAGCCCACGGAAGGGAAAGTCTGAGAGGGGGAAAGGAGGGGCGATGGTTTATTTCTCCTGGTTTTAAGACCCAAGAGGTTTGGGTCTTGGGTTCCCCAGGGAAAGTTTTTGGGGAACAGAAAGTGTGCCAAACACTATATTTTGGCTGGTGGTGGCGCTATCAGATCTAAGCTAGAAATTAAGCTTAGAAGTGTCCATGCTTTTGGACGCTAAAGTTCAAATTGGGGGAAAAAATATCTTGACAGCAATAAACTAGCCCCTAAGGTTTGCCTGAATGTTTAGTGTTTAACATTAGGCTTGACCAATGAAAACACTTTATAAAAGATTACTTAGTCACGTTCTCAGTCTACACAGCAGCTAAAAGAAATCCAAAATGGTGGTCACGGGGTTTGGCAGGATCTACATCTCACCACAAATTACTCTGCAGTTTCTCTTCTGGAACATCATATTTTTCTGCAGATAGCCATGTATCTTTATCCTGATTGAAGACATTTCAAATATTAAAAAAGAAAAGCTATGAATTGAACAGTTCAGTCATACACATGTAAACATAACATGTTATCTATTAGAAAAGGTTTGTCCCTACAATAGGTCTGCACAAATATCACCACTGAGGGTGACAGGGTGTAACCTGAGGGCCAAAGCTGTGTAAAGGGGTCTTCGTATAAATGAGAATCAGGCCCACAAAGCTTTTAAATATCTTGTGAATAAATAGACTCTGGGAAATAATAGTCTCAATCTCAATTAAACAATGTCATTTTTTGGAACCTGACATGCAATCTGGCACTTTTTCCACGTTCGCTAAAGAAGTTACACATAAAGAGAAATACTTATGGTACAGGTCCAGTAACATGCTAAACAAACCTTTAAATGATCAGAATAATTTCCTTGATAAGGTCAGAACTTATGACACATGCATGAATATTTTAGTTCAAATATCTTCCTTGATTTTTTTTTATTGTAAGTATATGAATGGCTAAAGAAAAGCAGTAGTAAGGATAATTGGCAAACAAACCATACAATCCATTTGGAACCCCTCTCCTGAGGCTCACGTTTCCTCCCTGGTGTTTGCTACTTGGAGTGGCTTCTTCCCTCTCCTCACATAAGCTGGGTCATGGGTTCTTTTTTATGACATCTGGTGCCTCCGACCAAGGTGACTTCTAACTGAGGCCAGAACACGTAGGTGGTGTCCACTGGGAAAATTAATAATGCTACCATTGCTGGCCAGGAGTATAAACCCCAGTACACAAAAAACAATAAAGTACATCAACACAAACCCCAGCAAAGAAATGACACACCCAAAAATAACAGTAAAAGAAAGGTGGACTTTGGTGGGAACAGGAAAATAGGATGTGGGAAAGGGTTATGGTTAACTACTAAGTATTAAAACATCAACAAATCAACTAATTCCTCACCTCCCAACGCTCAACTCTTCCCAACCCCAGCTACCTCCCTACTTCCTTCCCAGGCAGGTGGTATGTTGAGAGTGAGTCCAGAGATGAGTGCTGCAGTGCTGTGAATGTTGGCTGGCTTAAACACACAAAATGTGTCTTTTTACAATGTCTTTGCCCTGGTGGGGCATGTTCCTCTCCTGGCTCCCTGGTCTGGATTGCTATAGAACTCTCGATTGCCTCTTGGTAGCCAGCACAAAGTCACGTCTCTGCTACACTGGGTGCTGGCATTTGTGGGCTGAAACTGCCTGACCTATGCACTAGATCCCACAGTAGTTCAAAGACACTCTTTGTGGGGAGGGGGAGTTAATCAGAGACATCCTGGGGTATTCTGCTTCTCTGTAAGCTCCCAATTCCCAAACACACAGCTCAAAATCTGAAATTAAAATTAGTCTCTTTGTCTCTGCATCAGGCTCTTCCTGCCCACAGAAGGGCTGAGCAGCCCTGGCTCATCATTGGTCCAGAAAACTGCCTGTCCCTATTACTCCATGCAGAAAATTGCCTACTGACCTCAGCAGGGGTAAAGTCTATTCTATCCCCAAACCTGACTTCAAGCATGTCAGAGGGCTCTGCGGCTCAGTCCAGAGTCCCAGAAGCTGGTAAACGCCAAATGGGAGTTACACATTGAATAATTTATAGTGCGTTCTTTGATGTAATCCTAGGGATAACATGTTTATAGATAATTGTGAAGTGCATTTTTCTAAGGATTGTCTGATTTATCTGGTCCAGTAACATGAAAAGGAAATAAATCCAGATCCAGCCAACTTAATATAAATAAACATTGTAGGTGTCTGTCAACTCTGAAGGTATCTGATTACGTTCTAGCCTTTGTGGTTAAATTATTATCTCAAATAATCATGTCTTAGTGATCTGGCAATTTGAATGCATTGACTAGAAAAAAAATATTAATTGAGTAGCATGTACAAATAAAATGTGTCTCTAGTAAAAAAACATATTAAAAATTGTTTATTATTGTACCTTATTCTTCTAAAGAAGACTCGTGGACATTTATGGACAGTGTTTATGTACCAAAAGCATTAGTGACTAAACCAGAACATATTAAGCATATTAAGCAGATTGTCTCTCTAAGACTGGAACACACATACCCTTTCCTAGTTACCTCTGGCTCAGCTGTGAAGACAGCAAGTTTTTTCCCTGTGATTAAAGAAATACCAGACCAATTTAAATTCTTTGCCATCCTCTCTTAATTCAAAGACTGATCAAATGACAATACTAATAAAGGACTGTGTTATTAAAGTGTTATGTATCTTTTATATATTTACATGAACTTTGCACTGTTAACCATGAACCCACATAGATTGTGGGATGGAGCAGTATTCAGGTCAAGAGGGAGTAATGTTTTCCTTTTTAAAGTAGTAATGTGAAGAGAAAGGGTGAAAAAAACATTTTGTGCCTTTTTTGTGTGTGTTCTTTTACAATGCGTAAAGGAGGCCTAGCAGGGTTTGTTTCTTTTGTAGCTTACAAATATGACAAATGTCAAAGCTGATCCTCCCTGTTTTGCTGTAGGTCTTTCTTGGAAGACCCAAGATGTGGTTTGGGGGCTGTTTCAGCTCTTACCTGCAGCAGAAAGAGTTTTGAATCTTTAACAAGAAAATCCCCCCCCCCCCCGATGTTTATTCAGGCAGTTAAGTTCCCCAAGAGTTCTTAAAAAGAAAACAAAACCCAAAAGATTTCAAGCAATGTGATAAAAAATCACTTCCTTCTCAATCAGGGTTCACTTCAACATAATCAATGATGCCATAAATTCTCAATTTTCCACTCACCTATAGAGACTTTCCAGGAAAAACAAGGTAAAAAAAACAAGATCATAATTTTCATTTAAAAAAAAACAAAAAGCAAAACAAAAACATTATAAGGCCAAAACATCTTTCAGGACTTCTTTGGATAAAACAGATAAGTTAAGACAGCACAAACCATTCTGCCTCAATCGCCTCTCTAGATGACCTTTAAAGAGACCATTCTAATCAATGGGCCCACCAGCATGGAGCAGTTTGCAAGATTCGGTCTAAGTGACTGACCTAAGATCAGGCAGTGAACTGTTCGTAGTATTTATAACACCTGCTAAGAGTGAAATCCAAATTCTTGTCCAACTGAAGTCAATAAGAATTTGCCCTTCACTTCAGTGGGGCAAAGATTTCAACCCAAGACTCCTGACTCCCAGACCTGTGCAGTATCCATTGACAGTGTTACCTGTAATCCTCACTTTGGGCTTGTCTACATCACAAAGTTGCAGCGCTGGTGAGGGGGTTACAGCGCTGCAACTTAGGAGGTGTACACATCTGCAGGGCATCACCAGCGCTGCAACTCCCTGTTTGCAGCGCTGGCCGTTACTCCCGTTTTGTCTCGGGTGTAGAGGATCCAGCGCTGGTGATCCAGCGCTGGTAATCAAGTGTAGACACTTACCAGCACTTTTCTTGACCTCCGTGGAATAAGCAGGTATCCCAGCATACCTGAGGATACCTCTCTGGTAATCAAGCAGGTCTCCTTCCCCGCTGTTTGCTCCGGTGTTCTCCGAATCCCCCCCCAAGCAGGTCTCCTTCCCCGCGGTTTGCTCTCGCGTTCCCCGAACCCCCGTGCAAGCAGATCTCCTTCCCCGCGGTTTGCAGGGGGGTTCGGGGAACGCGAGAGCAAACCGCGGGGAAGGAGACCTGCTTGCACGGGGGTTCGGGGAACGCGAGAGCAAACCGCCGGGAAGGAGATCTGCTTGCAGGGGGGTTCGGGGAACACTGGAGCAACCCGGGGAAGGAGACCTGCTTCCCCGCGGTTTGCTCTCGCGTTCCCCGAACCCCCCTTGAAGCCACCCAACAGCGCTGCAGTGTGGCCACATCTAACACCACTTGCAGCGCTGGTTGCTGTAAGTGTGGCCACTCTGCAGCGCTGGCCCTATAGAGCTGTACTAATACAGCTGTAACAACCAGCGCTGCAAAATTGTAGATGTAGACATACCCTCAGCTCCAAACAAACTCTACATACTAGTTGTAAAGTTAAAACATCACCCTTCCTGGGGCCTGGCTTTGTAAACAGAAAGGTTAATTCCAAAACTGTATATTGCATACATCTCAGCCTAAGTATTTCACCAAGGCTTGGCTTTTCCTAAAGTCCCTTCCCTCAGGCCTCACACCATCAACCTATCTCCTGGAGGGAAATATCTATCTCCCTTACATTCAGGTTCATGTGTAAGAAGCTAGACCTGCCCCACTGAGTAATAAAACTGCAACTCCCTGCTGGGCTCCAACACTTGCTAATAAGGTGAGCTAAAGGAAAATCCTTGTCAGCTTGTTACACAGCCTCTTTCAAAAATTGATGTCATTGAATGACCCAAGACCAGAAAAAAAAACACATATTTTGTTCTGGTTTTATTTTTATTTTATTAATGCCAGAATAGACTTTGAATTGACTAATGCAAAACAATCATTCTCCAAATATAACTGCTTATTGGCCTCTCTTTCACAAAGAATTTATGTGTTTGCTCTTCTCTTCTCTTCTCCTTCTTTAATGTTTTTCCTCTCTTTTTTCCCTTCTTTTTATGACATAGTTAAAGCTGTGACAATTATGTAGAATATAAGAGTACTAAACAACGACCACCACATTTGTCTTGAGTATGCACTTGGGAGAAGATTAGTATAATGGGTAAATATTGAAACCTATATGAATTGCCTATGTTAGGGCTATTAAAAAAGTGTAGAAAATGATATATTCTATAAAAATAGCATAGGTAGGGCAACTGCATAAAGGTAAAAGTTAAACTGAAAGTCTGAGGGCTTGCCAATTGATTCTTAGCTGAGTTAATATTGCTATTACAACAGTATAATAGGTAATATAAAGTTATTGATGTTACTAATTGCACGATGACACTTACTGCACCACTGTTCTGTCAGGTTCCTAAGCAAATTGTAATAAATATAGTAATTACCCTTTTCAGTTAGCTAGTAACATTTTAATATTCCACACACTGAAAAAATTGTCAGAATCAAGATATTTTGGAAAAAACTTACTTCATTAGCTAATAATCCAGAGATATACATGGCGTGTTTCATTGCCCAGTCTACTATCGGAAAAGGAAAGGAAGCTACTCCAGTGTAGTGCAAAATTCTAAAGCAGAGGGTTTTTACTATCTATTGTTTGTAAGATAGAAGTCCCCAGAGAGATCAGCACACCACAGTGGTAGGTGTTGTACAGAAGGGAAACTGAAGCACATAAAGACTAAGGGACAGATTTTCCAATGTATTCAAGCACTTAAGATTCAGATAGACATCCAGTGGGATTTTCAAAAGTGTCTAAGCAGGTTAGGCAACTAAACTCCCATGGTTCTCCATGACAGTTAGGTGCCAAACCTGCATAAGCAGTTTTGAAAATCCCCCTAGGCACCAATCTAAAATCTTTAGATGGCTTAATACCAATAAAAAATGGCACGAAGTGACTTGTTCAAGGTCACAGGAGTTTGTGACAGTGTGGGGAAACTGACCTCAGAGCTTGTGAGTGGCAGTTCACTTCTTTAACTACAAGCTCATCCTTTCTATAGTTCACCTATAAACTCTAAGGCATTGTCTACACTATGCACCTTTTAGCGACACAGCTGTGCTGCTACAGCAGTGCCGCTAAAAGGCACACACTGTAGCTGCCATTTGTCGGCAAGACAGAGCTCTCCTGCCAACAACCCCACCCCCCACCCCTTTTCCAAGCGGCAGTGGCTTTGTCAGCAGGAGAGCGCTCCTACAGACAATGCGCTGTTCACACTGACGCTTTTCAGCTGTAAAACTTTTGTCATTCGGGGGCGGGGTGGTTTTTTTACCCTCTGTATGAAATAGTTTGAGGGGAAAAATTAGAGCCTTGCTGGCCCAAATTAAGATTTAATCTTTATCTTAAAATAGGATCTTACAGATCAAAATAAGTCACAGTAGGAACTAACAACCACTGTGGCATTCTAGGCCCTAATGAATGGATGAAAGCAGAAAAGGGATCCTTGCACTCTGCAACATGATATAAATTGGTATAAGCCAACTAAAAGCTGCACAGTTCTGTTAATTAGTATGCAGTAAATATGGATGTCTACAGGCACATACAGTAGTCAAGCAAAACAAAATCCATTTTCAAAGCTTCATGTGTGTGCCATACTCCGAACAGGACATCAGATAGAAGGGAGAGCATAATGCAGAATGTATGTGAGAGAAGAATGGGGGTGGGGGTTCTTGGCTACCAAGGTAATGGATGTCTCACACACCACAGATAAATTGGATTAAATGGGGATTCAGTTGATCAACTCATGTAACCTGAAATGTGTAACTCTTTGAGTCATACTTTAATTATTGACTTACAAGGTTGATTTAATAATGAAAAAAATAATGATAATAGAATTGGAGCCTCTATGTTCTTCTGATCCACTTCAGAATAAATCATCTCTCGAATATATTTTATATATACTGTATATGGGAAAATTTTAGTGAGATGGACAAAGTTAACCAAGAAAAAAAAGATGATTATGAGATAAATAAAATATATTGATTGAAATTAAGGTAGAGAATAAAATAAAAACATTATGGATTTGTGGGTGAATTTATAAATATTTATCATTTAAACTGAGTTTGGTTGCCTTCCAGGAAATACCAAAGTATAAATCAAAGGTCTCTTAAATCAGTCTGTTAAAATTAAAATGCAACCAGGTACAACTCTTTGAGATATCTTTATCCTAGACTATTTGGCAAATTCTGACCCTTTCAGTGGTAAACATTGTATTTTTAAAAGCACTGCATTTCTTTTGTGCAGTTCTTACCCAACCCAGCATCTGTTCTTGCTCAGAATTGATGTAGACTTTCTATAGATATGTTACTAATAATGCCATAAAAATTAGACACACTTATGGGTCCAATTGGGTCCAATGGTGACGTATTATAGGAGCAGTTATGGTGACTTCCCATTTAAGCTTATCATCAAATTAAATTCTACTGGCCTCCCCACATGGTGCAATAACATACCATAACATTTGTATATTAGCTAGGACATAGTCCTTAATCTGCCTGCAGAACTCTCAAAGATTTAAATAAGGGTGATGCGCATGGACAGTTGACAAAATAAGGAGCTTTGGCCAAATTTTCTGCTAGTGTGACTCCATTGACCTCAGTGGAGTTGAGCCAATAGAATATATGGCCCCTTGTGTTTACTCTGGGGGTGAAGAAGTTTATTCCAATTCCTTGTAATTGGATAATATTAATTTTCAATATATTTTATATAAACTATCATTTCTACCAAAGGGAGATGATCCATTTTGATTAGAGTTGGTACAGTGTGATTAGATTTTCAAGTAATAATTATGTATTCCTCACACTGAGAAATGTGAGCTATTCTGTAATTTACTTCAGAGATTTATCAGTGTTGTAACCAGAATACAGGTATTATTCAATATCAAACCCCATAGCAATGTGGTGAAAGCCTGGCAGGAAAGGAAGTATTATTTGCAATTAATTGAAAGAAAAACTGCATTTTGCAGTATGATCTGGATTATTCCAAGATAATATATAACAAAACAAAATCCATAGTCACAAGCATATAGATTTGGAATGTTTCAGAATATAAAATAGTAAAAAGCAGATTTTCTTCTATAATGTTTTAAAATCTATTCCTATCAAGTCCAGAGCCTTGTTTTTAGAAAAGGCATGCTGTCTCCAAGCTATATCAAGCCTGTTCATCCAACCTTCCATTTTGATGGATGTATTTAGGTCTATGTGCATCAACTTTGCCCCCTTCGTCCAAGGAAGGAGGAAAATAACATCATTTATGTACCTGAGGTGACAATTCTCTGTCACATACACATATCAAGTTTTATAATAGGATTCAATGCAGGCTTTTTCACTTTTGAATGCTGAATTCAATAAATCTTGGGAAACCATAAAAGTACTGGATGCTAAATTATCCCTCCTAGCCCTTTAAGCCTAGCAAGAACAATAGAGCCATTTCAAACTGTTGGATCAGAGCTCAAACCCCTCACATGGTGGCAATCATCCCCAAGTACAGTTTTCTGCTTCTTTGGGGGCAAAATTTCTGCTTTCACATATAAAAATATTTTTATTAAGCTGCAGATTCATAAGTCCTGAAATGTTACAGCAGCAGCTATAGTCAGCCTGTCAAATTTATTTATTTTATTTATTTTGTTCCAAACTGAATCCACAACCACTGGCTGTCTAAACCAGTTAGCTCAAACTCAGGCCACCAAATCTTGTCCTGACATTGTCCATCATCTGCAACACAAAGCCATTTAAATAGAAATGAATTATTTGCTATTTTTCCATGGCTAACAAACTCTAATTTGGAATGTTGCCATATTATAAAATAGACAAACCATATTATCACATCTACACTGTGAACGCAGAAATCCTAATTTTCCTTCATAGCAATTTTTACATATTTATTTATTTTGCATTCCCTCACTGGTACAAGTCTACTCTTATCATTTATCTTAGAATGACACACCACTGGTCCCTCAGCTCCCTCGGGAATCTGAATACCACTGGATTTCCATTTATTTTCACAAAGTTTCCAGGCACTCCCTGGTGTGCAGTGAGCAAAAAGCCATTGTCACTTACTCCATTAGTGGCTGGGCTGTCAGACAAGCTATGTGTGCATTATTTTTTTCAATATCTCCTCAACCTGACAAGACTGAACTATATTGCATTATTATGTACTTCAGTGTGAAAAGATGGTCTGTATGTACAATCCTATCATTTTTGCCTCCCTTTTCTGGAGAAAAAGGCAGTTTATTTTTGCACTACCACCAGCATCACCATCACAATTAGTCTTCCAGCATAACTGCCTCAGTACAGTTAATGGTGATATTAGGCACAGTCTTTCTACCTGTCTGTTTTGAGGGTAAGAAAAGTCAAGAATGAAGTGTTGGATTGCAATTAAACTTTACATATGCACAGAGCATGACCTTCCTTGGGCTCTTAGATATTATAACTTCCCAGGTCAAAGAGGGGAATGATAGTTAAAAGGGAAACCTAGATGATGTGAAATCCCTCTGACTTACATCAGGTCACAGCTTGACAAAGGAAATTTGCCTTGCAAATTATACTTACCAGAAGTAACATCGCTACAGTCCTAAGAGGACACTAGAAAATTAGGTTCAGGAGTCAAATTGTACCAATCGCAGAACCTTTGCATTCAGAAACTTTCTGAAATAGATTTTTATCTGGATGTATACAACACTATCTCCATTTATTTCTGGAATCATGGTGCGAATTTAACTTCATATGGATGACATGAGTTTGGTAGTCTCAACTTTATTCCCACCGAACACTAATTTAGATCACAAGAGTAACTATTTTAAATATAGTGAGACAGATTGGATGGTGTATGCTCTGGAGAGCTCTCTTTAGCCTGGTCTACACTAACAAGGTAAGTCAATCTAAGTTATGCTAGTTAAGTTACATAAAATATGTAACTTAGATTGGCGTAGCTTAGATTGATTTACAGCAGTGTCTACACTGCATCATGTCAACAGAAGATGAACTTCCATCAACATAGCTTCCATCTTTTGGGGAGGTGGAGTACTGAAGTTGATGGGAGAGTGCTCTGCCATTGACTTATCATGTCTTCACCAGACCTGCTAAATCGATGCCTGCTGCATCGATTACAGCAGTGCTGATTTAGCTGGTAGTGAAGACAAGTCCTTTGAGCTGACATGGATCATATATCAAAATCAGCCTTTGAGAAGATGTTCACTCTAGGTCAGGAAAAAAAACTATTGTAGTATTATGTTTTGCACAATGCAAGTCTCATGTCATACTGTCCGACAGAACAAGAAATACTTACACAGAGGCAAATATTCCATCATTTTAGAAAAAAAGGGCATTCAAAGTATTTTCACATATGTGAGAAGGTAATGAAATAACAAAGTGACCCTGCTCTATATTTTAATATTATTTACTATTTAACATAGGAACTACCATATTGCATCACTCCAGTGGCCCACAATATCTTGTGTCTGACAGTAGCTAGACATACATCAAAATAGTGCTCAGAAGTGTCATTGCTGTAGATGTTGTACAGCCATATAGTAAAACACAGTTCATACTCCAAAGAGTTTACAACCTTAGTAAGACACAGTAAGGTGGATGAAAAACTAAGATGAAGGAGGAAAACGGAGGAAGGATGGAGAAACAGCAACAGGAACTTGTCTTAGTTTTAAGGCCAGAGTGGACCATTATGATCACCTAGTCTGATCTCCTGTATAACATAGGTCAGAACATTGTTAGTGATTCCTGCATCAAACCCATAACTTTTATCTGAGCTATAACATAACCTTTAGAAAGCTATCTAATCTTGATTTAAAGACCACACATGACTGCTCCATGTCTCTAGGTAAGTTGTTTAAATGGGTTAAGTATTTTCACTGTTAAAAATGTGCACCTTATTTCCAGTATGAATTTGTCTAGCTTCCATTTCCAGCCATTGGCTCTTATGTGGTTGCCTGCTAGATTAAAGAGCTCTCTATTTTCAGAAGTCTTCTCCCTGTACAGGTACTTATAGTCTATGATCAAGTAACTTCTTAGCCTTCTCTTTGATAAACTCATTAGATTGCTCATCTTTAGTTTCTCACAGTAAGGCAAATTTTTCAGACTTCCTCAAACCATTCTTGTAGCCCTTTCCAAACCCTCTCCAATTCTTCAACATCCTTTTTGAAAGACAGCCACAAGAATGAGAAACAACATTCCAATAATGGCCTCACTGATGTGCAGACAGAGGTACTACCACCTCCCTAATCCTACTTGATATTCTTCTGTCTATAAATCCAAGGATCTCACATTAGCAGTGCAAGTTACCCAAGTGCTACTGTAAAATTAACTCTTAGTTAATTATGTCAACATTTAACTCTGAATTAAAACTTAAAAAACAAAACAATTTGATTGGTAAGTCGAAAGTGTGTCTTAATTTTTTTTTTTTGCAACTGTGTTTTGTATTTTTTCATTGAAGGTCAGATTCTGAAGTCAATGGGATGACTTGTGTGAGTATGATAAAGAGTTTCTAAAACAATCAGTTACTTTTACATAGTGTGTGTATGTATATATACATGTACATAAACACTTTTTTTTTGGACAAATAGTTTATTTACCAAAAAATAATAATAATGCAGATTTGGGTCAACTGAAACTATTAGCGAATTCAACATGAATTTGCAGAATAGTTTCAGACAAAAAATTGAGGTGGGAGGGCTAGATTCAGAGAAGAGGTGGTGATATCCTTACATCCTATAGCTCAAGGGTTAGGGTATTCATCTGGAGTATGGGAGACCCAGATTCAGACTCCTGCTGTCAGGGTTCCTTCCCTACTCTGAACTCTAGGGTACAGATGTGGTGACCTGCATGAAAGCTCCCTAAGCTTATTCCTACAAGCTTAGGTTAAAACCTGGTACTCTGCCACCACAAAGTGATATAACAAGAAACAGGGAAAGGACCACTTGGAGTTCCTCTTCCCCCAAAATATCCCGCCACGCCCTTATACCCCCTTTCCTGGGGAAGCTTGAGAATAATATCCTAACCAATTGGTTACAAAGTGATCAAAGACCCAACTCCCTGGATCTCTGGACAATGGAAAAATCAGACAGGTTCTTAAAAGAAGGGTTTTATTACAAAGAAAAGGTAAAAATCATCTCTGTAAAATCAGGATGGAAAATAACTTCACAGGGTAATCAGATTCAAAGAGCCCAGAGGAAACCCCTCTAGCCTTAGTTTCAAAGTTACAGCAAAACAAGGATACCTCCCTCTAGCAAAGGGACATTCACAAGTTGATAAAAACAAAGATAAACTAATATGCCTTGCCTGGCTATTACTTACAAGTTTGAAATATGAGAGATTTGTTCAGAAAGATTTGGAGAACATGGATTGATGTCTGGTCCCTCTTAGTTCCAAGAGCGAACAACCCCTAAACAAACACAACCCTCCCCTCCCCACCAGATCTGAAAGTATCTTGTCCCCTTATTGGTCTTTGGATCAGGTGTCAGCCAGGTTACCTGAGCTTCATAACCCTTTACAGGTAAAAGGATTTTGGTGCATCTGGCCAGGAGGGATTTTATAGTATTGTATACAGGAGGGTTGTTACTCTTCCCTTTATAGTTATGACACCTGCTCTGAAGCACGTGTACACACACACACACACACACACACACACACACACACACACACACACACACACACCCCTATAGCCTGGTGGTTAGGAGGGGGGAAATATTTTGTTAGACCCAAACAAGTTTGTTTTATTTTTTTTTTTTTGGAACCACCAGTGAACCAAAAAAGTCAGTTGTTCACCCAGCTTTGTTTGTAACCTCTGCCCTGCATTCCCCCTGCCACATCTTTCTGTTTTCTCTTTTCTTGTCATAGTTACACACAGATTGTAAGCTCTTTGGATCAGAGACTGGGTCTTTTTGTCAGAAGGTGAATGGGGAAACAGAGGCACTGTGAAGTGAAGTAACCGCCGAAATCACACAGTAGACCAGCAGCAGATCTAGGAATATAACAGTGCTTCTGACTTCCAGTCCAGGGCTCTGTTCACTAAACTACACTGCACTCAGTATCGATATTATTTAATTCCAGACTGCTGCTGAATCTTTAAAGACTTGACCTTCAGAATTTCAGAATCTGCAGTGTGATGCAATTGAGCAACGTGAAACACCAACAGGTTATGATAAGATGAGATGGAATTTTATTGCTAAACTGAACCACAGGGTATCTAAGGAATTCTACATGAATCTTTGTTTTCGTGAAGCTTAATTACTGCAAAATTGCCCATCTGCAAAATACAGCTACATTCAAGTACTGATTTCGAGAGTAAAGCATGAACAAAGAGAAGAGGTTTCCTATGAGATGTCTCTACAGTATGTACAGAGAGGCACAAATATAAGCACATTAAAAAAAAAAAGAACAGACACATTTATCCTGAAAAAACTATAACTGCTGCCATAGAAAGGAAATTACATATGGTTTCAGAAATAAGATGTTTTCAATCATAACACAACTTTCATAGCAAAGAGGGTCCATAACAACTGAACAGCATATTATAGGAGAAAAGCAAGAAATAAGTAAGTTATATTTATTATAAAATAAAACAACATTTCAAAGCATTAGAGATCACGCAACACACGTCACTGCTAGGAATGATGACAAAAGGTCACAAGCCTCTTACAAATTCAGTCTTTTAAAACAACAGTCATGCATGGTGTAATATGTCATTCCTGGGGTTCATTAGTTCCTGCTATAATTTCAGACTCTGTTAAAATTAGCTATGAACTAGGAATTCATGTGGGTAAGGAAAATGCATAAGCTCAAATCTTTTCAGGAAAAGCAGGAAGGCAGACAGAAGAACCAGCATGGCATGCTGCCAACATACCAACTTTATGTCCCTTGTTTTACGGTCTATGGAATAAGGAACGTGTTAGCAGTGTGACCAGGGGAAAGGAACTGTGGCTGGAGTATTATTTTCTCATCTGCTGCTGTTGCCTCTGGAAATATAGGGAGCCAGATGTAGGTTACAGCTGAACCCAGGCTGCTGCAAAGGTAGCAAACAGCCATCTGTAATCTCCTGCTCACTCAGTCTTGCTCAGAATAAGTTCAGCTCAGCCACTGCTCAGAATGGGAACCATAATATTTTGGGTAAATAATGTGGGAAAACAATGACTTAGAATGGAAATAGTGGCGGGCAAAAATCCTAACTGGCTTCAAGATTTGTACGTTTATGGAGGGGATGGTATGATGAGATTGCTTATAATGGCATGTAGCTGATCTGCGACTGCTAGTAGCAGATATCTCCAATGGCCAGCGATGGGACACTAGATGGGGAGGGCTCTGAGTTACTACAGAGAATTCTTTCCCAGGTGTCTGGCTGGTGGGTCATGCCCACATGCTCAGGGTCTCTCCGAGCTCCATATTTGGGGTTAGAAAGGAATTTTCCCTGGGTCAAATTGGTAGAGACCCTGGAGGATTTTCAACTTTCTCTGCAGCATGGGACACAGGTCACTTGAAGGTTTAAACTAGCGTAAATGGTGGATTCTCTATAACTTGAAGTCTTTAAGTCATGATTTGAGGACTTCAGTAACTCAGCCAGAGGGTAGGGGTCTATTAAAGGAGTGGGTGGGCAAGGTTCTGTGGCCTCCAATGTGCAGGTCAGACTAGATCAGGGGTGGGCAACCTATGGCATGGGTGCCAAAGGCAGCACACGAGCTGATTTTCAGTGGCACTCACAATGCCTGGGTTCTTGCCACCAATCCGGGGGGCTCTGCATTTTAATTTAATTTTAAATGAAGTTTCTTAAACATTTTTAAAGCGTTATTTACTTCACATACAACAACAGTTTAGTTATATATTATAGACTTACAGAAAGAGACTTTCTGAAAATGTTAACGTATTACTGGCACACGAAACCTTAAATTAGAGGGAATAAATGAAGACTCGGCACACCACTTCTGAAAGGTTGCTGACCCGTGGACTAGATGATCATGATGGTCTCCTCTGGCCTTGTAATATATGAGCCTATGAGTCTACAAGATGACAAGTAAAAATAAAATAGCAATGTTTTTTAAGCCAATATAGTTGGAGATGACCAAATTTCCACTCCATCCACTTTTAAATCCAGCCTGTGAAATCTGAAACAGGTAAAGACAAAAATGGAATATCTTGTGAGGTAGTTGCAGGAAGAACTGTGGATAAATCAATAGATGGTACCCTGTCCTCTGAGTCAGTACTGAACTAGTGACCTAGCATGGTGCTAGGAGATGATGTGCTGCAGGAGGTGCTGTCTTTCAGGAAAAATGTAAAACCAAGGTCCTTGTGTTCACTAGTGATTCCATGACACCTTTTATGTGTGTAAGGGTGTTCACACTGGTTTCCAAATTCCAGCTTGAGCAATTACATGCCAACTATTTAAATTGCATGTAGATATAATGTACTAAAATACATTTTCACTGAAATTTTTACAATCATTAATAACAGAACATAAGAATGGCCATACCGCATCAGACCAAAGGTCCATCTAGCTCAGTATCTGTCTACCAACAGTGGCCAATGCCAGGTGCCCCAAAGGGAGTGAACCTAACAGGCAATGATCAAGTGATCTTTCTCCTGCCATCCATCTCCATTCTCTGACGAACAGAGGCTAGGGACACCATTCTTTACCCATCCTGGCTAATAGCCATTAATGGACTTAACCACCATGAATTTATCCAGTTCTCTTTTAAACACTGTTATAGTCCTAGCCTTCACAACCTCCTCAGGTAAGGAGTTCCACAAGCTGACTGTGCGCTGCGTGAAGAAGAACTTCCTTTTATTTGTTTTAAACCTGCTGCCTATTAATTTCATTTGGTGACCCCTAGTTCTTGTATTATGGGAATAAGTAAATAACTTTTCCTTATCTACTTTCTCCACATCACTCACAATTTTATATACCTCTATCATATCTCCCCTTAATCTCCTCTTTTCCAAGCTGAAGAGGCCTAGCCTCTTTAATCTTTCCTCATATGGGACCCTCTCCAAACCCCTAATCATTTTAGTTGCCCTTTTCTGAACCTTTTCTAGTGCTAGAATATCTTTTTTGAGGTGAGGAGACCACATCTGTATACAGTATTCAAGATGTGGATGTACCATGGATTTATATAAGGGCAATAATATATTCTCAGTCTTATTCTCTATCCCCTTTTAATGATTCCTAAGATCTTGTTTGCTTTTTTGACCACCTCTGCACACTGCGTTGACATCTTCAGAGAACTGTCCACGATGACTCCAAGATCTTTTTCCTGACTCGTTGTAGCTAAATTAGCCCCCATCGTATTGTATGTATAGTTGGGGTTATATTTTCTAATGTGCATTACTTTACATTTATCCACATTAAATTTCATTTGCTATTTTGTTGCCCAATCACTTAGTTTTGTGAGATCTTTTTGAAGTTCTTCACAATTTGCTTTGGTCTTAACTATCTTGAGTAGTTTAGTATCATCTGCAAACGTTGCCACCTCACTGTTTACCCCTTTCTCCAGATCATTTATGAATAAATTGAATAGGATTGGTCCTACGACTGACCCTTGGGGAACACCACTAGTTACCCCTCTTCATTCTGAGAATTTACCATTAATTCCTAACCTTTGTTCCCTGTCTTTTAACCAGTTCTCAGTCCATGAAAGGACCTTCCCTTTTATCCCATGACAGCTTAATTTACGTAAGAGCCTTTGGTGAGGGACCTTGTCAAAGGCTTTCTGGAAATCTAAGTACACTATGTCCACTGGATCCCCCTTGTCCACATGTTTGTTGACCCCTTCAAAGAACTCTAATAGATTAATAAGACACAATTTCCCTTTACAGAAACCATGTTGACTATTGCTCAACAGTTTACGTTTCTCTATGTGTCTGACAATTTTATTCTTAACTATTGTTTGGACTAATTTGCCCGGTACCGACGTTAGACTTACCGGTCTGTAATTGCCGGGATCAGCTCTAGAGTCCTTTTTAAATATTGGTGTTACATTAACTAACTTCCAGTCATTGGGTACCGAAGCCGATTTAAAGGACAGGTTACAAACCTTAGTTAATAGTTCCGCAACTTCACATCTGAGTTCTTTCAGAACTCTTGGGTGAATGCCATCGGGTCCTGGTGACTTGTTAATGTTGAGTTTATCAATTAATTCCAAAACCTCTTCTAGTGACACTTCAATATGTGACAGTTCCTCAGATTTGTCACCTACAAAAGCCAGCTCAGGTTTGGGAATCTCCCTAACATCCTCAACCGTGAAGACAGAAGCAAAGAATCCATTTAGTTTCTCCACAATGGCTTTATCGTCTTTAAGCGCTCCTTTTGTATTTCGATCGTCAAGGGGCCCTACTGGTTGTTTAGCAGTCTTCCTGCTTCTGATGTACTTAAAAAACATTTTGTTATTACCTTTGGAGTTTTTGGCTAGCCTTTCTTCAAACTCGTCTTTGGCTTTTCTTATTACATTCTTGCACTTAATTTGGAAGTGTTTATGCTCCTTTCTATTTGCATCACTAGGATTTGACTTCCACTTTTTAAAGGAAGTCTTTTTATCTCTTACTGCTTCTTTTACATGGTTGTTAAGCCAGGGTGGCTTTTTTTTAGTTCTTTTACTGTGTTTCTTAATTTAGGGTATACATTGAAGCTGGGCCTCTACTATGGTGTCTTTAAAAATGCCCCATGCAGCTTGCAGGGATTTCACTTTAGTCACTGTATCTTTTAACTTTTGTTTAACTAACCCCCTCATTTTTGTTTAGTTCTCCCTTTTGAAATTAAATGCCACAGTGTTGGGCTGTTGAGATGTTCTTCCCACCACAGGGATGTTGAATGCTATTATATTATGGTCACTATTTGCAAGTGGTCCTGCTATAGTTACCTCTTGGACCAGCTCCTGCGCTCCACTCAGGATTAAATCTGGAGTTGCCTCTCCCCTTGTGGGTTCCCGTACCAGCTGCTCCATGAAGCAGTCATTTCAAGTATCGAGAAATTTTATCTCTGCATTTCGTCCTGAAGTGAAATGTTCCCAGTCAATATGGGGATAATTGAAATCCCCTATTATTATTGGGTTCTTAATTTTGATAGCCTTTCTAATTTCCCTTAGCATTTCATCATCACTATTACTGTCCTGGTCAGGTGGTTGATAATAGATCCCTAATGTTATAGTTTTATTAGAGCATGACATTTCTATCCATAGAGATTCTATGGAACATGTGGATTCACTTAAGATTTTTACTTCATTTGAATCTACATTTTCTTTCACATATAGTGCCACTCCTCCCGCTGCACAACCTGTTCTGTCCTTCCGAAATATTTTGTACCCTGGAATGATTGTGTCCCATTGATTGCTCTCAGTCCACCAGGTTTCTGTGATGCCTACTATATCAATATCCTCCTTTATCACAAGGCACTCTAGTTCACCCATCTTATTATTTAGACTTCTAGCATTTGTGTACAAGCCCTTTAAAAACTTGTCCCTGTTTATTTGTCTGCCCTTTTCTGATGTGCCAGATTCTTTTTTATGTGACTGTTTATCATCTGATCTGGCCCTTACATTATCCTCTTCTGTCCTCTGCTCCTATAACCTGGAGATTCTCTGTCATCAGACTCTCCCCTAAGAGAAGTCTGTGTCCGATCCACATGCTCCTCTGCAGCAGTTGGCTTTCCCCCATCTCCTAGTTTAAAAACTGCTCTACAACCTTTTTAATGTTTAGTGCCAGCAGTCTGGTTCCACTTTGGTTTAGGTGGAGCCCATCTCTCCTGTATAGGCTCCTCGCATCCCAAAAGTTTCCCCAGTTCCTAATGAATGTAAACCCGTCCTCTCTACACCATCGTCTCATCCACGCATTGAGACTCTGAAGCTCTGCCTGCCTACCTGGCCCTGCGCATGGAACTGGGAACATTTCTGAGAAAGCCACTACAGAGGTCCTGGATTTCAGTCTCTTCCCTAGCAGCCTAAATTTGGCGTCCAGGACATCTCTCCTACCCTTCCATATGTCATTGATATCTACATGTACCATGACCACCGGCTTCTCCCCAGCACTACACATAAGTCTGTATAGATGCCTCGAGAGATCTGCAACTTTCACACCAGGCAGGCAAGTCACCATATGGTTCTCCCAGTCATCACAAACCCAGCTATCTACGTTTCTGATGATCGAATCTCCCATTACCAACATCTTCCTTTTCCTAGAAACTGGAGTTCCCTCCCCCTGGAGAGGTAACCTCAGTGTGAGAGGCATCCCCAGCACCATCTGGAAGGAGGGTCCCAACTATGGGAAGGTTTCCCTCTGCTCCCATTGACTGATCTGCTTCCCTGGGCCTTTCTTCCTCCTCAACAGCACAGGGGCTGTCTGACTGGAGGTGGGACAATTCTACAGTATCCTGGAAAACCTCATCAGCATACCTCTCTGCTTCTCTTAGCTCATCCAGTTCCGTCACCCTGGCCTCCAAGGTCCGTATGTGGTGTCTGAGGGCCAGGAGCTCCTTGCACCGACTGCACACATACACCACCCACCCACAGAGCAGGTAATCATACATGCTACACTCAGTGCAATAAACTGGATAGCCCCCACTGTGCTGCTGGGCTTCTGCCTGCATTGTCTCCTAGTTAATGAAAGGGTGGTTTAAAGAAAGAGGTTTTGAATGTATGTAGTTTGGTTTATAGGTTTTAAGGGGACTGAAGGGGCACAGATAGGACCAACGAGGGACCCCCGCTCCCTTCCCACTCCCTTCTAAACTCCCTTGTGAAACTCCCTGTTAGCAGCCCTGGTCGCTTGTGCATGGCTTTATAAAGCCCTGGCCTGAGTGAATGCCCCGCCCACTGATTAAGGCTCAGCCAATTACCAGAGGCTTCTAGCTTTCAAACCTTCCTTTGAAGCTCACAGCCTCCAACTGCCAGCCACAGCACACGGTCCTTCAAACAAACAAACAAACAAACAAACAAACAGACTGACAAACACAAGCTCAGCACACAGCAAGTAATCCCCAAACACAAACAAACACACACTACAGATGGTCACTTACCCCACAGATGCTGTATTTGCCCCTCCTTCAGTAGGAGAACTCCCTTGCGAAACTTCCTGTTAGCAGAAGGCAGTCACAGTAGCAATTTACCCAGATGCTGGAGCCCTTCAAATGGCAATAGCACTATACATGTTAAGTGACTTTGTTTAGACATCTGGGGGAAAAAATAGCTTCTGGGCATAATCTTCCATATATCCACAGGAGAGGCACAACACTGGCATCATCCTCACACTGTCCAGCCAGAATCTCTCAGTCTGACCTTACTGGGTCACTGCCAATCCTTAGTTTCACTTGGGAGCACCATTGATGTTTAGTGCCATTCTGGTGGTTGTTTCAATAGGTAGACACTTGTCACCTAGTAACTTGATTGAGACCAACTACCCAGCAGTCTAACCATATTTGAACAAATGATCTACAAGTCCACACCATGTTTTGCAGTTGTCTGTATTAAAATAAATCAATCAGATATCTGTACGGACCAGCACATTACAGTCTGAAATATGGCTTGCCTTGATGTCATCTAAACAAGGCATCTCTTTGGCCATTTTTTCTGTTAATAGCGGTGACCCTTCATAGTGTACTGCCTCCCCAACACTGAACCCGGGAGATATTTGTCAGAGGCAAGAAAATCTTAGGTCAGAGATGAAGGAGCTGCTAATTACTCACAATTACTGTAAGGCTGCAAGAGTTTTACAAGTATAAAACATATTGTGAGGTTTATGACAATAATGAGGTAATGGCAACAATCTATTTTCTTACTCTGAAAGCATTAAAATACCCACTCTTCACACATCAGTTTAACTATTAATGGGTCCCCTATAGATGTCAACAGCCAGTGGGGATTCTGGTTTGTCTTGGCAGAGACCTCACTACAATTCCTAAACTAGGGAAGCTTCCTGAAGAGTCAATTTGTTATTTACACATTAGCCAAAGATGATGTATATCTCAACTTGAATATTATGCAAAGGATTTGCAGATGATCGCACCAAGAAACATTTGGTGAAGAGAGATATAATTATGCCTTTTGGAAGGCAATTATAAATAAGTGGATAAGGTAATCCTTTTGTGTCCCCCGGCAGTCAAGAGCATGGATTAAAAGGACTATTTTAGTAAATGAAAAAGGGCTAAAGTCAATTTTGCATGGGTAACTATCACTCAATGTGGAGCAAAAATAGATTTGCAAAGCATTTAAAAACATGTTCTTTGCACCTACCTATACAGAGGTTAGAAGAGAAGTTTCCCTGTATAGTTCGAATGTCTGGTTGTAAAGCACTTTAAGATCCTTTGGGATGAAAGGCCCTATGGAAAAAATACTACTACTAGCAGATCTTTATTTGTCTCTCTTCCATTTTCTTCTCTTCGTTATCCAGCTAGTCTCTCTTCCATTCCCCTTTCTGGTCCACTCACTTTTTTCAGAGTCCCCTTCTCTTACGACTGTTTCTCTTTCCTTTCAAAGCTAATGAGAAATAGAATTCTCCTGTAAACCACAGAGTGCTTTTAAGCAAGAATCTAATTCTTATTATGCAGTAAATATAATTTTAAACAATCATATGCTAACTACAGAATATATCTATCCATGATCATCAGATACTCAGAGCTATTTCGTACAGGGTGATTTCTTTGTTTATTTGTTAAAAAACTGAGCTTTTGCCTGATGTTTTTATAAAGCTGATTTTCAATACTAACTCATTGCCTCATCGCCATCATCACTAACTATTTTAACCCCTCTCCACTGTGAGCTTCCAACTCTGTGAGCTTCTTCTGCAAATGAGTCTGCAATCCTGCAACTGATAGTGCACAGATGGACTGCTGCATCCACACAGAACCCAGCACCACTAAAATCAATGTCCACTGTAAATTTTAGGATTGGTGTCTCAAAGGAGCTGTATAATAAAAGCAATTTCTGAATGCTAAAAACAGTATCATCTTTTTCATAAAGGCAGTCTTGATGGTGGGAATTGTCTTGGTGCCCTCTCCTGCTACTATGCAGATTCCCTGTAGCATTGTATATGCTTAACAGTTTATTCAGCTATTTTTGAGAAAAGGCTCCCCCACTACACCCAAATCAATATATTATAATCAAGCAATTAAAGTGGATGTGTATTGTTGCCTTCAGCTGGACGGAATCAGTATTGCTCTAATATGTTGAGCATATGTCTATTTAGCCGCTAATAAATAAGCGATTTTCCTCAGGTTCAAGTATCTGTGCTTTAGGAACATGAGGTTCTGAGTCTTACTCCCACAACTGGAACGAACTTCTGAGTGGCCATTGCAGATGACTGGCTTGTGGATTTGTGGCATACAGTGGTAGTGGTAGTTAGGGTCATCTTAGGGTTTTTTGTGTTTGTTTTAAGTTAAACGAGGATTAACTAAATGTAAATATTTTTATGTTTATTTTCACAGCATGTTTTACATTTATAGGTGGGTCATTGGAAATCGGTGGTTTTGATACTGCTTTTGAGTGAAATACCATGGCTTTGACATTTGACACATTTTTACTACAGTTGAGCCTTTTGTCATTTTCACCATTCTAACCCATTGCTTTTCTTACGTAGCCCTAGTTCTCAACACTTCTAGGTTTCTAAGCATTCGGGGAAATATTGCTTGTAACAAGTCAATTAATTTAATCCACTTTATTACTTGTAGCTAACTCTTACTTACAATTGCTTGACCTTTCTAATGGAATATCTTTATCTCGACATTTGCCATTTTCTCTGTCTGGAGGGAATTTAACATCTCTCCTGTAAGAATATATTAAATTCCAAAAAACCCTACTTTAAAAACATCAACATCAGCATTGCATAGTTAAAATGACAAGTCAGGAAATACAAAAGCTGAGGTTCCAACAATATTAACTTGGAAGAGAAGCACATCCAGAACATAATATTACATATATTTAAAATCACAATACATTAAGCTACTATACCTAACCAAAAAATTGATAGATGATACTATGACTTTGTAACAATTGATAGAACATTACTGTTGGAACCTTAATATTTGCATTTCCTGACCTTTGATTTTAGTTCTGTAACTATAGATGTAAAAAGAACTGTTAATGAAATGTTAATCTCCCTTGTTTAAAAGAAAAGGTCATATGCTTAATAATGTTAGCATTTAAACTGCACCAATTAGATTCTAAAGAGCCAGAAATAAGGTAAGATATTTATCTTCCTTTGGGATTTCATAAATCCCCATCATGACAATAAGTAGGTGTTGAACTGAAACAAAAGCGGGTTGGTTCGGCTCTTGGTTTATTGCCATTTTTGAGTCTGAAAATGGGATTATAATGGGAACTGTTTTGTAATCATAACAGATACTGCTAGGCGCTTGCTATAATGCATATGGAAAGGAAAATAGTTCTATCAGTGCTACAAAAACATATAAGAGGACATCCTCTCTGCCTAAGAAGCTTGCCACCTACTACAGACAAAACAGATCAGACATATATATATATAGTACTGCTTTAGGTGCCAGAATAAGTTTGAGTTTGTACAGGACAGTGGCTGACGTTTTTTCCAAAAGTTCTTCACAGAAGTTTGCTTCTGAGGGCGATATTGCTATATTCCTTCTCATAAACACCATGATCAATAAAAAGCAGTTCCAAAACTTGGAGTCAGGCCACTTTCTTACAATGGATATATTGAATTCTACAGTATTAGAAACCTTCAATTACTTTATGTGTGGCTCATTTTTAAGGATATGCAAATAAATATTTTTTATGAAATCAAACTAAGATTCATGGAGAGTTCTGAGAAAGAGCAAATGGGGGATTTGCAAACTTTTTCCATTGTATGGACTACATCTTAGGAAAGAGGATATCAGTAGCTCCTGGACACCTTGCCTATTTATGGACCATCCCCCAAACCTCTCACCTTCATATATCAGCTACAGCAACTGCTTGTGTAGTAAAACAAAATTAAGAAAACAATGTATTATATCTTCTTTTAAAACTTATGTTCTCTCTAGCATGGTTATCCAGCCAATGGAATTTCAGAGCTAGATCTACAAACATCTATATCTCCTTGGTTGTCTGTGTACTTAAGTCTAGAATTCACTCTTTTAAAAGTTGTTCTAGATTTTATTTGAATAAAATAGTTGAGAGTTTCACTGCATATGTAGGATCTAAAACAAGACATGAGGATTCTGAAATGGTAGCTGTTGAATCTTGTGTATGGGAAGAAGTGACCTAACATGTACCGTTTGGCCCAGTAAACCAAACTGAGGATCTGAACTTGGGGAGTAGTGACAGAACTAGGTTAGTTGGGAATTTTTTTAAGTTCTATTCCTTGATTCTGTGAACTACAATCAGGTAAATAAACTAGGAGCTTTGTTAAAATGTGAGCAAATGCCTCTGATGAATACTCCCATTTGTTTCACTGATAAATTGAGGGTATTGGATTCAGCTACCAAACACCTGTAGTTCAGTTTATCGAGTAAACTTCTGACATGTTGACAGTAGTTAGGTGTGCTGTCTATTCCAGTAGCAAACACAATCTCTAATGAGGGATCCATCTGAAATGATCATCAGGATCATGACAAGTAAAGATATCTATCATTTTAATGACTTACCAGTTTTATATGATGGTAAAGATAGTCAATACCAAAACTCACAATGAGTTGCTATTAAAAGCCATTCTAGACATACAAGCCTATTTTTGCCCCTCTTGCCATCAAGAATGAAAATGCTAGCTGTAGAAGCTGAGCTCTCTCTAAACAATTAGACCTCAGTACCCAATCTCCTCCTCTCCTGCATCAGACAAGCTTGGCACTGAGCTTTTCAACTTAAGAAGAACATTTGAATCCATGTATTTAAAGTTGCTTTTAAGACTGATATTTGAACATCATTTTTCATGAAACAAATGCAATCCACTTCTGCTTGTAACTCATTCAGTTACTAATGCTTTAGTGACCGAGCACATTAGTTTTGTTGTGAGATAATCAGCCCTATATCCCCTCCAGGGGTTGACTTTGGTGAGTTTACCTCATGTAAAACTAAAGTGTCCAGTGTCACAGTTACAAGGGGTCCAGTGGTACAGCCTCACCACGGCCCATGAGGTAATGGGGGCCCAAACAGCAGACACTGCGCTACCTTACACACCATTGTAATGATGCCACAGGCTACCTGGGTAGATGGCGCTCTGAGGAACAGAAAGCAGCCTGCAAACTGCCAGGCTGCCAGGGAAGTGCTCTCACCCCCTACCAGCTGCTCCCCACTCCCAGCATGTGTAAGATCACAACTGTGGCTCAGCTTCATGCCAGCACCCATACTGCATCTGCCACTCCACCTCTGCCTCCCATGACCCCTACATCCTGGGCCCTGTCCCTTCCCCTGCCACCTTTAACATACACTGTGGCCTCCATTTCAATAGCTAGGAGCTTATCAAGACAGGTGTGGGAGGTGGACTGGGAGGGCTCAGGCTGAGGATGCAGGAATTGCTGGGGGACAGATAGGAGGTGCAGGCTGGGATGGGTGTGTGGAATGCAGGTGTCCTGTTGTGGCTGAGCTGAGAAGCTCTAGGAGAAGGGTTGCAGGTGACTAAGGAGGAGGCAGATGAGGGGAGGGTTGTGGGGGAGTGAGTGGATGGGGCGAGAGATGGGGAGTGGGTGCCTAGTCTTGTGGGTTGGAGGAGAAAGCTGGGGAGAGTTGCAGGGTGTGGAGGGGCAGATTGGGAGTAGGTGCCCAGCCCTGAGGGAGTGTGGAGGAGGTGACCAAGGGAGGTTTGCACAGGGGTGAGGGATGGATGGAGGAAGCCCTTGATCAGAATTAATCTCTTTATTCTCTTAGTATGTGTTTCTCCTAACTAGCTCTCTAGCGCCTATGCAACATTTTGACAAAGGAAAACCCATTGTCAGCCTGGTCTGATCAGCCAGTTTATGGAGTGGCCCAAATGAAGCTGTAGAATACAAGTGAATCTTGCCTTATATTGGGGTAGAATCAAACTCTATCCAAATAGTGTGTGTATCTTAGAGGTACTTAGAAGAGGTTACAAATGTTGATGTTGCAAGGTGGGAGCTGGACTTTTTATGTAGGTCAGGTAACATTTCTATCATATGGAAGCAGACTGACTTAGTAATGCAAAATGGACTAGGTATCACAATCTTTGAGAAGTGCTGAGGTAGCAGTTTTGTGAACAGAAGTTTTGTTTAGTTTAGTTTTTTTAATTGCATGGCAGTATGGCTCCTTGCATTTGGTTTCTGTGATACAGACCACATTTTCAAGAGTGGTTTGAATATTTGTGACAAAAGTTGTTTGCATTTGGTGCCCACCCACATGAATGGCGAATGCAAGCAAATGTTATTTGTGCTCAATGTACAAGTTTTTCCATAGGCAAAACTGTGGGTTCAGGTATAATGATTCGGGGCTTGATTCCCCATTGCATTACTTCCCTTTTCACACAGTTTAATTCCATTCATTTAATTCCAGTAGAGTTGCACCAACCTGAAACTAGAGTAACACAATGATGACTCAAGCCCTTGGGCTTTCTGACTAGCTACATGTGTGCTTTGGCTGTGCCTTGCTACTTAGCTTTGGGTATGGCACACAAAAACTGAGGTACACGTGTTCTGTGTTATGATAGGTGTATTAATTACTAATGTGTGAGATCTCATAATTGCTGTTATGCAGATTTTCAATTCGCTAAAAATTTACTGGTAAAATGTTAGTTAGGCTTTGAATATGGGTGCTTCACTTGTGACTACATCACACACAAGATAGATTTCGGAGACTCTCTCACTTGTAACAGAATTACCAACTTCAGATAATTTCTGCAGGACTCCTGCATTATAAAATGTAGCATTATATCACTGCCAGTGAGCATTTTGGATAAATGTGTAAACACAACTCTTCTCTGTGTAGATAGCTCGCAAAACTGCATAGACATAGCTCGCACATTATGGTTGGGTAATTATGGACGACAAGGAAAAAGTTAGGCGTCAGAATTGGGAAGGTGACTATTCTTGCACCCAGCTTTCTGAGACCTTGCTACACTCCAGAAAGTGCCTGGTCTTCATTGTGTCTTTACCTCTACATTTCTGATGTGAGCTATTTACTTCCAAAGTAAAAAAAAACACCTTTTTTAGCAGCGACAACAAAGCTTTAGTATTGACTGACCATCATCCGGTCATAGGCAGGGAGATGATTCAGTAAAGGTGTTCCATCTTGGCTCTAACAGCACAACATCTCTGCAGAAAAAAAGTTTTGCTTTAAGTAATGCTAAAATATATGTCCAGAAGAGCAATTCTTGACTGAATCTCAAATGGATACACAAAGAAGATATTCTGGAGGGTAAAATAAAAGGCATGAGTATTTTCAAATGATCAGTACTGCAGCTTATTGGATTTCAGTCTAATGTAGGTCAAATGTACCTCTCCAATTATGGAGCTGCCCAGTGAGTCCAAGGAGAGAAAGAACAGAGTCTTGGAACTTAGTGCTTCAAAAAAAACCGTTACTAAAAGCTGGTCAGGTGGGTATTATTGGAATGGAAGGGATCTTCGGAGTCTCTGCTTCTCAGTGAAGTGACTGGATGCCTCAGTGAGGAAAAATTCTATTTGAAGGACCAGTTTGAATATTCTCCTGTAGAATTTATGGTTACTCTTTGTGACCTATGATGTGATATTTTTTAAAAATAGGTTTGTGTTCCTTTTGACTTCTTTAATAATAATTGAAAAAAAAGACTACAATTTTTGTTGCTGGTTTTTCTAATAAAATTTTTCTTCTCTTTTTATACCTTTCAAAGTATCAGTATCATTATTGCGCCTCTCTGCTTTTCCTAAAAGATTTGTTCCAGGTTTTAGATATATATTTGAAATTTATAATACCTTAATTAAGGAGTTCAGGGTGTTGAATCTAAACGAAAACCTCCTCTCTGTAGTTTCGTCAGGCATCAGAATTTAAAAATGTTAACAAAAAACAAGAATTTTAAAGAGTCTGACTAACTATCCCTTCTCTCTTTGCTGATGTTTCACTCCCTTATAGTTTGTAATACAATAATTTCACTGGTTCTCCAGTCACCACAGAAATCTCAAGGATGGTCAAGTCCTAAATTTCTAATTTAAAAAATCCTCTGTTGTTCTTTATTTATCATAAAGCAACACACAAACACATCATTTTTCCTTCCTTTTGGAGGTCACCTTTAAATGAGCTGCCAAGAATCACTAACTGTACAATGGCAGCTGACTACCATGAAAAATTAGAAGCAGGGAGAAAATGCAGACCAAAAATGGTAGGCCTGTCTTCAAGGCTGCCCAAGGCAGACAGTTGAAGCCTTGCCACCTGGGACTGACAGCTGGAGCGCCAGGTGGAAGGGCTCTGGCTCTCAGTGCCCTACTGTGCCACATACTGACAGTGCAAACGCCTATGATAAGGATGCACACAACCAACAGAAGGTGCTAGTGTGGACATGCCAACCCGATTTAATTACTGTGGTGGCTGTACATCGACATAACTTACATCGACTTAATTTTGTAGTGTAGACTTGCCCACAGGTAAGAAATAGTGACAACTTTTTGGGGGTCTAGAGAGTCTGCTTTTAAAAGGACACAACTAATGTAACCTAAAAGAAGTGCAAAAATGCAGCATGCTATCTGAATTTCTTTTTAAAATTTCATCAAAAACGCTTTTTAAACACCCATCTTCCAAAAACTTTAAATCTAACATTCATAACTTGACACTACAACAGTAATTAGCTATGTAGGAGGCTTGTATTTTGCTAATGTACAAACATTAAGTAAGAGCCTATAAGAGTTATTTTAATTCCAGTATGTAATGTCTGCATTCTCAATAGGATTAAAAAGGTGTAGACACAATTTATAAATAAATTCATACTAGCAAGTCATAAGCCATAAAGTAATAAAGACAACCCCAAATTCAGGCCTTTTGAAGAAAATGGGAGTTTTGCCAATATCCCTCAATATAAGCATTCATATAAAGTAAAAACCCATACACAGTAGATCCTTTCTGCAAATAACCTATTTTTATTGTTGAACTAAAAACAATAATATAGTAAATGTGGGCAAAAAATTGTAAACATTCAATTTCCTAAAACACAACAATAATCTGCTGTACAGTTACTATATTTAATCACCTAAACACAACCAATGCACAGCACATTCAAATTCTAAATGACTCAAAGGGCTGGAGTTTGATACTATAAGGGAACAAAATCAATTTCTGTGCTATTCCATAAAATAATCTACATTCCACAGCCTCTTCCCCCACCCTCAAAAAAAAAGCCAGACTCTCCCTCTATGCTACAGACTGATGAATGGGATCATCAAATGTTCTTTGCTGATCATTAGACTCAGGTTTCTCTTGCCTCTGCACAAAAACTAACTCTCAGTCTTGCTTGTTTACATAAAGCATAATTCAAGGTGTGTGTGTTACATGTAACTATAGTATGTATTTAAATATTATCTGCTTGCGTAACCCACACACCTTCTGAGTATGGTGTTCTCTCCCATATAGTGGCACCAAGACCACTGAGAGAGAGAGAGAGAGAGAGAGAGAGAGAGAGAGAGAGAGAGAGAGAGAGAGAGAGAGAGAGAGAGAGAGTGTCTGTTCTACAGCCTAAGGTAATAGTCAGTTGGCTTTTAGCTCATGTGATAGAGGCTCATACACTAAGCTCCAGAGGCCCCAGATTCAATACAGCCCACTGATGACCAGGGTCTATCAGAGTTACACTTGCACACATAGATGTACTATAGTGAGTATTTTTCTTATATATTGATTTATATATTGTATTTAGTGGCACATATTAACCTTTTGCATTTTTGAAGAATTAGTTGGCAGGCATGACCTTCTGATCAAAAGCAGCACATGCTAGTTGTCCCACACTCTTGCTAGAAGGCAATAATCCTTGCATAAAGGGAAGTATGAAGTCCATGCATGTCACCTGCTATTTCTGCTGTTATTTAAGAATGTCTCTTGAGCAGCTGAAGGGAATCAAGGAAATGTTTCCACAAAAATTTCAGCCAGTCAGCCAGCAAACAGGTGTGGGGTGGGGAAGAGTGATTTCACCAAAAACATTCAAGTTCAAATTTCAGAATTTGAATGATTTTGACCATCTCTATCCACATCATTTCTTAGGCACCACACAACCAGTTTTTACAGTAATCCCAAAGATTAACAAATCCAAGGACAAAAGGAATTAAATTTTGGATAATAGAATAGTTTCATAATCTGTTTTTAAGCCTTTGACAATATTTCTTTGCTGTTTTCCATCCCACCCAGTCAATACTTTTTATATGTATAGGCAAACACACAGAATGACACACTATTCAATGATTACATTACAAAATTAAAACCGAAAGATCTACATATAATCAAAATATGCTTGAGTTGATGGAGAAGTTTAACCAGCTGTTATACTATGCTCCTACATCTGTGACAAGTTGCAAGTTGAACAGTTGAGAAAATGCTGGAGGATGCCATCACATTTTGGGGTGCACGGAGTCATAACTTTATTTTCCTAGTTTAAGAACTGCTTTGTTTCTCATTTTTTTAAAATGTTTTATTCTAATCTCCTACCACAGTCTTCTGAAATTAATCATAATATATATTCCTCCACCTCTTACATCAAGAGCTTGTCTATACTTCTGTCTAAATCAGCACTACTGAGATTGATGCAGTGGTGTCGATTTAGCAGGTCTGGTGAAAACAAGCTAAGTCGATGGCAGAGCGGTCTCCTGTCGACATCTGTACTCCACCTCTCCAAGAGGCAGAAGGTAAGTTGGCAGAAGAGCATCTCCATTAAGTAATCTTAAGATTTTACAGATATAAACCCAGAGCCAGCAAGATACTTATCATGTGCTTAACATTAAAGTACCTTGCTGAACTGGGGCCTTAGATCCATCCTGCAACCCACTGGACAGTCTTTGTGTGGAAATTGGATGTTGTTTCGTTCGTTCTGCAATCAAGATGAAAATCCAAGGGAAAGCTCTAAAGGCTTTTTATTCAAAGAATGAAGCTTGGGATAAAATACCAGTAAAGAGAATCTCCTGACTGTGTAATTCTGAAGGTAGGAAGAGAGATTCTAGACATAGTGTCACCTTATTGCAAGAGGACACAGTGTATGATGAGTCAGCCATTAAGGCTCCAAGCTTCCCTATCTCTTGGCTGAGATAATGGCTATGAAGAACAAGGTCTCGAGGGACAAATGAAGGAGGCAAAAATTCCCACAGGTTCTAATGGGGCTTTCGGCAGTACATTGAGGACTACGCTGAGGTTCTATGGTGGAGCTGGCTTGCTGACAAGAGGGAAGAGGTTGAACAGGCTGTTGATAAACCTTTTAGTGGTCAGGTGGGTGAAGACTGAAAAATCTTTGATGCAGGTTGTGTGTGTGTGAACACCTGTGATAGCAACTAGGTGAACCTTAATGGAGCTCAGCAATAAGCCTGGGTTTTTTTAAATTCAGCAGGTAAGCAAGATTGTGTGTCAGACAGGACACAAGAGGGCTAGCTCAATGGTTTGAGCATTGGCCTACTAAACCTAAGGTTGTGAGCTCCATCCCTAAGGGGGGCCTTAAGGATGGGCCTTTAGGGATCTGGGGAAAAATCTGTCTGAGGATTGGTCCTGCTTTGAGCAGGGGGTTGGACTGGATGACCTCCTGAGGTCCCTTCCAACCCTAATATTCCATGAGTCTATGACTGGAAGGGACCTTGAGAGGTCTTCTACTCCAGTCCCATGCACTCATGGCAGGACAAGTGTTATCTAGACCAGGGGTTCTCAAACTGGGAGTTGTGCAATTTAAGCCCATTGCTTCTTGCCCTATTCAGAGAATAAGAAAAAAAAAATTCTCCTTCCTCTTTGTAACAACTGTTTATGTACTCGAAAACTATCATCATGTCCCCTCTCAATCTTCTCTTCGCCAAACTAAACGCAGCAAATTTTTTCAATTTTCCATCATAGGTCACATTTTCTAGACCTTTAATTATTTTTGTTGCTCTTCCCTGGACTTTCTCCGATTTGACCACATCTTTCCTGAAATGTGATCTCCAGACCTGGACACAATATTCCAGTTGACTAATCAGCACAGAGTAGAGCAGAAGAATTACTTCTCATGTCTTGCTTACAACACTCCTGCTAACACATTCCAAAATGATGTTTGCTTTTTTTGCAAGTGTTACACTGTTGACTCACATTTAGCCTGTGGTCCACTATGACTAAGGCTATGTTTTAGTCATGGATATTTTTAGTAAAAGTCATGGACAGGTCATGGGCAGTAAACAGGCCCGTGACCTGTCCATGACTTCAACTATATACCCCTGACTAAATTGGGAGGTGGAGAGGGATGGACTCGTGCTGCAGGTACTCAGGGGGGTGGCCTGGGGATTCTGCGGTTTCTGGGGGGAGATCCAGGGGGCCAAGGGTGGCAGCATGGATCCTGGGACCCCCGCTGGTGCTGGAGAGGGGGCTGGCATGTTCCCTACCCATCTCCTCACCTCCCCAGAAACAGCGACATCCACCTCGCTCAGCTCCTAGGCAAAGGCGTGGCCAGGCAGCTCTGTGCACTGCCTATGCCCAGAAAGCTGGCTCTGCAGCTCCCATTGGCTAGGAACCATGCCCAATGGGAACTGGGGGGGGAGGTGCCTGAGGGTGGAAGCAGCATGCAGAGCTACCTAGCCACTCCTCGGCCTAGGAGCTGAGCAAGGGGAATGTCGCCACTTCCAGGGAACTCCCCGAGGTAAGCACTGCCCAGAGCTCACCTCACCCCGTCCCATACACCAGTCTCTTGCCCCTTCCCACATCCAAACTCCTGCTGCGATGTGGGGAGCGCAGTGGCCCGAGACTGCTTCAGCAGCAGCCAGTGCAACTGGCCCAGGGGCTGCCTGAGCTGCTCAGGTGGCCCCTAGGCAAGGCACCCACTGCAGAAGTCACAGAGGTCCCAGAAAGTCATGGAATCTGTAACTTCCATGACAAACTCGCAGCCTTAACTATGACCACCCGATCGTTTTCCACAGTACTCTTTCTTAGGTAGTCATTTCTCATTTTGTATGTGTGCACCTGATTGTTGCTGCCTAAGTGGAGTACTTTGCATTTGTCCTTATTGAATTTCATCCTATTTACTTCAGACCATTTCTCCAGTTTGTCCAGATCATTTTGAATTTTAACCCTATCCTCCAAAGCACCTGCAACCCCTTACAGCTTGAGATCATCCTCGAACTTTATAAGTGCAGCGTCTATGCCATTATCTAAATGCAGAAAGGCTTGCTGAGGGAGTCCACCCTGATGGATAAACCACTGAGATCTGTACTGAGTGTAATACACACTAGTTTCATAGTTTTACGAATTCAGTGCATAAGGGCTGGGATCTTGCTTCTCCTTGTTGATGGGTATAATATGTTGCTGTTCTGTTAGCCAACTTTATTCTGATCAAATGGCCCCTCATGTGGAGTAGAAAATGCTGGCCAGTGTAACGAATCACTATGAGCTCCAATATGGAGGATCTGCCTCCTGAGGAGTCCGTTGGCCCTGAGCTCTGAAGCATATCAGGGAGGTGGCTGCAGTGATGACCCTCACGGAGAAGGCTGCAAGAACACAACTCCCATGCACACTTTTTGTGCCTTATTTTACTAGTTAGAGACTCAAGGACCCTCTGAGGTATGGACACCCTATTGGACAGAGTTAGGCTGTGTTTGTTGAGGGTGTAGATGGTGAAGAGCTAGGCCTAAGAGAGTGGGAGGTGTTACCTCAAGGGTTGGAAAACTCATGAGAGTATCCAAACTTTTGCGTTTCATCTGCAATTAATCAAGTGGCTATGAAATTATTTTAAAAGATAGAAAGCTTGGAGGTTCAATATAGATAAATCCTTGACTGTGTGAAATATTATATTTTTTAAAAATCTGAAAACGTTGTGATAAATTATAAACATCTTTCAATGGCTCGAAGAATAATAAAATGTCACAATGAAGCATTTCATTATCTCTTTATTCCTTCCTTAAAGATTCCACTTTGCAAACTAGGGGAAAATAAGATAATTACGTATAGGAATTAGAAGAGATAGCATATTGCTATACTGCAGCATACTTTTAATTATATTTATCATTTACATTAGACTTTATGCATGCTTTTAAATTAATTTTCCAACACTCGCAGGTGGTAGTTCAATAAGTGATTTCATTTTACAGCTTGAAACACTGTAGGGTTACATGATTTGCCCAAGGTCATATATCAAGTCAGTGCCAGAAATTACACTGTAACTAAGTCCTATACTTGGACCACATGGTATAACCTTTAGGCCACATTTTCAAAGTCCCCCACAAGGCATTTCTATACATTTTGCATGTGCCTGAATTGGCTTTCATATTTGAGCCCTTTGTACTTTACTTGGGAGTGCTTCCAATGTCAGGATCACCAATGGGCTATTTTCTGTTGCTGAAAGAGACAACCCTTTGAGCTACACAGAGCTCTTCTCCTGAGCTCTGTGTAGCTCAAAAGCTTGTCTCATTCACTAACAAAAGTTGGTCAAGTAAAAGGTATTACCCCAGCCACCTTGTCTTTCTAATATCCTGGGAACAACACAACTACAACACCACTGCAAAAATGTGTTCTACTGTCAGTACAATCAGTCCCCAGTCCTATCGTGTGTAATGGAAGCTCAGCTTGCTGTAAGTATAGTCCCAGGGCCTGTGTTTCTATTTGATTAATGTGTTCCAGAATTGGTCAAACATTTTGGTTTGAAACTTTGGGGGAGACGGGGAGGTATAAAAAACCTTTTTGAATGAAAAAAGAAACTTTCATGTAAAGTTGATCTTTTATTTCTTTACAAATATCCCATATTTCCATCAAAACTGAAAACTTGGAATTTTGGTGTATTTTTATCTCCCCCTCCCCCCCACACACATTTCTTTTGCTACTAAATGAAGCAGAATAAATTATGTTTAAGGTTGCCCCTCAACACACTTTTTACATTTCTTTTACCCAGTGACTTCCCCTGCTGCACCTCCCTGACAAAAAAAATTGCAGAAATTTAGAAAAGCTACAGAATGGTAAAAGGAGAAATGAAACAGATGGAGGAAAATGAAATACTGAAAAATCCAAACCGTTACCACCATTCATTCAGCGGCAAAAAGGGAAATAAAAAGGGAGGAGCAGAAAAAAAAATGAACTTTCAAAATTTTAAAAACTTTTCCAAAAAATTGTAAAAATTTTCAATGAAGTGAAAAAATTTTCCATTTCAAATCCTGAAACCCAGAAACAACTTCAACATTTGGAAGTTTTTTGCCAAGTTGTTTCCCCATTTTTCAACTAATTCTAATGTCTCTCCTCTCTTTGTGCCTTGAAATATGGTGAACATATCTGGATCAAACTTCAGAAGCAGATGGTTATTCTGAGGACTGCACATCAGTCCAATGACCTTCCCCCCACCCCACCGCTTTCCAATAACTTCCATGGTGATATTAAACAGGGCACTGGAGAGACAGCTGTCTTGTGGTGGCAAGCTGAAATTCCATTCCTTTCCTTTGAGGATGTTGGGGTTGTCTCTTCAGCACATTTTTCACAGTTTTATATTCACTGATATGTCTGCATTTTAACCTTATTGCCACATGTCTCATTCTGAGGCCATTTCCAAAGCCAGATCAACCCAATGCTTGGTTCTATCCTGCTGTTCTGGACCCTCACTAGTTTTCTTTCTAAACTCGTTGTACAATTCTCACACCTGCTAGTTTAAAAGCAATACATCTAAAATGGCCTAATAGATTCTCATTAAAATAATGTTGGACCTACAGGACCAAGTTCAGTCCAAAAATCATTTTTATGATCGTCTTATAAACTCCTGAATACAAGATTTCTGAATAGAAATGTTGATAGATCTCTATAAAAGTACCCATATAAGAATGCTATAGAAAGTACCCATATAATAATTGTAATATAGAGGTTGTGACAGTACCTCCCATAAGGCTCTACGGAAATATGCTTAGAAGGTGTTTCATGCTACATATGCCATGTAACATCTCTCTGTTAAGGTTATGATCCACTGAATGTATTAATCCTATTTGCATGCATGTATCACTTTTGTATTCGACGTTATGAATCTTATGAATGTTGGCTGTGTACTGGCTTGATTTCTAAATAACCTTATGGCTACACTTGAAATTTCAAAGAGCTGCCGCAGCACTGATTACACTGAGGCTTTACAGTGCTTTATCTTGCAGCGCTCAGGGGGGTGTTTTTTCACACCCCTGAGCACTAAAGTTGCAGCGCTGTAAAGTGCCAGTGTAGCCAAGGCCTAAGTAGAGCATCTGGTCAGTTCCTGGAGAAAGGAATGTTGGAAATAAGTACTTAATCAAGAAATACTTAAAAGACAATAGATCTTGGAATGCTCCAATCCACTAAGAAGTCTACCTGAGGATGTTCAAGGTAGCATACAAACAATGGATGCTACCTGTAAAAACTGAGAGTCATGCATGGACATGTAACTTGCCCAGGTGACTCCTAAACTCCATCTTGGAGCTGGACTTTGCATAGGAGTGAGGAAGGGGTCTCCAGCCACAAGAGAAAGTCTATTTAACCCCCTGGTAGACCCCTTCATTTTGTCTTCAGCTGGCTAAAGAGACAGACAGCCTCTCCACCACCCCTACCCCATCCCCCAGGATACTTGAAACAAACTGGAACAAAGGACAGTGACTGAAAGGGGTGTGGCCATGGCTACACTCACACTTTACAGCGCTGCAATTTTCGCGCTCAGGGGTGTGAAAAAACACCCCCCTGAGCGCTGCAAGATACAGCGCTGTAAAGCGTCAGTGTTATCAGGGCGGCAGCGCTGGGAGCGGGGCTCCCAGCGCTGCACGCTACACCCGTAAAGGATGTGGTTTACATGCAGCGCTGGGAGAGCTCTCTCCCAGCGCTGCCGCTCCGACAACACTCACACTTCAAAGCGCTGCCGGGGCAGCACTTTGAAATTCCAAATGTAGCCATACCCTGTGATATGTGAGTGATTGCTGGACTCAGGCTAAAAGGAGATTAGCCTGTACAAGGGAGCATTCTGGAACTGGTAAGGATCTTATCTGTATTCAGTTTGATTAGACATATATTTGTGCATTTTATTTTATTTTGCTTGGTGACTTACTTGGTTCTGTCTGTTACTACTTGGAACCACTTAGATCTTACTTTCTGTATTTAATAAAATCACTTTTTACTTATTAACTCAGAGTATGTATTAATACCTGGGGGAGCAAACACTGTGCATCTCTCTCTATTAGTGTTATAGAGGGCGAACAATTTATGAATTTACTCTGTATAAGCTTTATATAGGGTAAAACGGATTTATTTGGGTTTAGATCCCAATGGGAGTTGAGCATCTGAGTGTTAAAGACAGGAACACTTCTGTTAGCTGCTTTCAGGTAAACCTGCAGCTTTGGGGCAAGTAATTCAGACCCTGGATCTTTGTTGGAGCTGACGGGTGTGTCTGGCTCAGCAAGACAGGGTGCTGGAGTCCTGAGCTGGCAGGGAAAGCAGGGGTAGAAGTAGTCTTGACACATCAGCTGGCAGCTCCCAAGAGGGTTTCTGTGATCCAATCCATCACAGAGGTAATGGTGTTAAAGATAAATTTTAAAACATCCCTCAAACCTGAGTTGCATGAATCTTGGTTGTGATACCGTAGGACAACAAAGCAGTCTTAACGAAGCAAGCAGGGCACCCAGATGTGACCATATACTTCAGCAGTCCTCATTAATGCACTGGATTGAAGCCAATACCTACTTGCACCTCAGCAACTCGTGACTCTTATGATCCTGCAACCAGAATGAAGGTGAAAAGTGCCTGTGTATTTAACTAAACAGGTCCCTATTAGGAATGCAAAAATGGCATTGATTTCATTTAAGAGGAGCAGCTTGGATAAATGATGTAGTTAAACTGCTACATACAAATCATCTCAGCTCTAACAGTTTTAATTTAGGAGAAAATACAATATTGTGCATAAATGTTCTGAAGGAGTTTGTTAACATACAACATGTTAACTTAATTGAACTGAAATATTCAGTATTCCTTTCTCTATAAGAGTTTGGGGAAGAACGTGGGAAATTAACAGTACCTTAGAAAACTCCAGCTAAGCCATTTAACTTCCACACATGATTCAGATGAGGTATTAACTGGAGAGATTAGACTGCAACTTGAATGCAGCAGTGCATATCATTTGTAAAGGACATGAGTCACAAAGAAGAAGGGAAGGAAGTCTCCAGTTTTAAATGCAATTCATTTTCACTGATTAAAACACAGACAATCTTCAGTTTTCTCTGACATATTTAGGGCATATTTTTTAATACTTGTTCATACTGCTTCCTTATAGTGATTTATTACTAGGCAATATCATATGCAGTAAGAAAATACATCTAAATAAAATGAAGCAGCAAAAGGCAAACCGTTTTATTTGATTTTTACTGACTATATTTATCAGCAGTGATTTCCCATCACATTTCTTTTAGCAAGCTTGACATTCTAAGTTTTCCACACAGGGAACTCCACTCCATGTCAAGGGAGTTCTGGCAATGGCAATCCGAGAGTATGCAGGATTGGATCTACACAAAAGACAAAGCAGAGGCATTCTCACAGCAAAATTGTGGCCAGGGGCGGCTCCAGGCACCAGCGCTCCAAGCGCGTGCCTGGGGCAGCAAGCCGCGGGGGGCGCTCTGCTGGTCGCCGTTAGGGCGGCCGGCAGAGTGCCTTCGGCGGCTTGCCTGCGGAGGGTCTGCTGGTCCCGTGGCTTCAGCTGGAGGTCTGCCGAAGCCACGGGACCAGCGGACCCTCCGTGCTTGGGGCAGCAAAATGTCTAGAGCCAACCCTGACTGTGGCCATTGTTCTCCCAGTTCTAATTTCTTTTGTGTCTTTGTTGGAAGTGATGGGGAAATGCACTGAGAAAACTTATAGGGTGTGAAACCTTTCTTCTGCTAATCCAGTATTTATAAAAGAAATATATGAAAATGAAGGCTCAAACCAGAAGACTACACATTAGGAGACCCATTTCTGTTCCCAGCTTTGCCACAGAGTCTCAGAACTTGGGCATGTTAATAAAACTCTTTGGATCTCAATTTCTCCATACATAAAATGAAGATAATAATACTAATACTTCACAGAGCCTTTATCAAATGGAGATTTTCAACTGATTTTCATCAGGACTTGTGTTCCTAACTTCTTTAAGCACCTTTGAAAACGTCCCAAAGTACCTTAAGATTCTTGGATGGAAGGCCCTATTGAACTGCAAAGTATTAGTATTAATAATACTATTCCAGGAACAAAATTATAATGGATATGAAAAGCAGGTTAGGCAAAAGTAGTAGAGAATTTTTTTAAATCCTTTTAAAAATTAAAACAGCACCACAGAATGTACGTATTTGTCCCACTATGACATTTAGGGGAGATCTTTCTATTTTCCACCCTAAAAATGCTGAGTATTTGTTGTACCACTGGTTATACTATCTGATTTTCTATTCTTTTTCGCTTCTGTTGCAAATTTCTAAAGTTGCTTTTGGGCAAGGCATATAACTTCCACTTGGGTAGAAATGGTTGGAATTTTTCATTGAATGTTAAATATCAGCATGGGGTAATTTTCAGGGACAGAAAATTTTATGAAACACTAATATGTTTATGAAACCAAAAATGTTTGAAAAAAAAGGCCATGAAGCTCACAAAACCTCTTACTTCACCAGTGTTCCCAGCCTTGCATTCCATATTTAAATATAACATGGTGCAAGTGTATTAGTCTTTGATACATTCCTTATGTTTCACTATGTTCTTTTTTCCAACCTCTCCCTCACTCCATTAATTGCTTATGCTTTTTTATTGCAGGAGTACTGAGGAAGTTGAATGAGATTGCAGATAAATGAATTGCAATAAAAAGATTATTGTAAGTCATGCTACGTGCACATATACAAATTATAAGAAGGCTGAACATACAGATCTAAGACTTCACACAGATTTTTTGTTTTAAATGAGAAATTTGCTTCAAGGCAAGTTATTTCATTTGTAAGGACAACTTCTTTTTTGCATTGAATAGTATTTAACATAGTTTAATTCTTTTTTTAAAATCCACATACTATTTTTTACATTTAAAGGATTGCCATCACATGAAATCTAACTAATTTTTTAAAACAGGAGATAAAAGTCATTTTGCACATGGCACCAATTCATTCAGTCATATTATTGTGATAAAAATAAAAACACACCGCAGATTTTCTATTTTCAGATAAATGGTTCTCTTTCTTCTGTATTGCCCGACTCACACAGAATGCATAAATGGACAAAGTAAACAGTATAAAAACAAAGAAAAACATATCTCAATGACTGCTTTGAGAGTTACTTCCAACAGTGTAGAAAAACGCAACTCAGAAATGTGATTTTTATATTGTGTCCCTTTGAATAACCCCCTACATTTTATTATTTATATAAATACCAAGGTGTTTAAAAGACACAAAAATGACAAGCCCCAAAGAGATTTTTTTCATTCCAAATTCAACTTATTCCCTGACTCTGAATACCTTTCTCAGAGTGTGTCTGTAATGTAGTGTCCTCCTTTTGGAAACAGATGTTTGGAAGGAATTTATTTTTTCCACAACAAATATGATCAGAAAGAAAAATGCTGTAAGTCAACTTTGTTTTCTCTGCTGAAACATGTAATCCCTGAACTGAGTTGCTCTGACCTTCCACAAATAGCAGGGTGATCGTTCTCAGGGAATTTATGAGTATCACCATCTATTTGAAAAGAAAGCCCATGGATAAAAGAGGAAAATTAATTTGAATGTACAGTGAGAGTGAACATCAAGTGCTGGGCCATTCCCCAAATGGAATTTAGCCAGACTTGATCCTTAGGCAGAGAGCTAGAGATAACGTCCTACTGGTTGTACATGCTATATTTTTCAGAAGTAGATATATGTCGTGTGTGGAATAGGGAGGTGGGAGAGTCTCTTCCTCAAAGCAGGCTGACAGTAGGATTTAAAGACCCTGGAGCATTAATCTTATCAGCTGTCCATGTTACCAGATTCAAAACCAGGGCAGCAGTAAAGCTTAAGTTTTTGCTAGAGGAAGATATATGGAATGATCCACCTAAAACCACTGCAGTGTAATTAAGGATAAATCCTTCAAAAAAAATCTGATGAAACTAAAGTTTATAATCTAGACCACAAAGATCTATTGAAAGGATGAATATGTTAATTCATAATTAGTTTCAATCAGCTCATAAATTTCACTAGCATCTATCTATCTATCTATCTATCTATCTATAAGTTCCCCATGCTTCTGACAGTAATCCAGATTTGGAAGCCAGGGCTCAAATACACACATTTAGAAATCAAGCTTACTGATTGTGATTGTCTGTGATATACTATTCAGAACAGCCTACTCAGATAGGGAAGTTGGGTTGGTATTCATGCACAGGTGTGGATTTTTTTTCTCCTGAGAGGTCAAAGCTCATACCCCACTGCACTGCCGCAGACGTGCTCAATTAGACATGAGGACAGTGGCTCACCTGACACATCAGCAGTGCAGACATGAATTTTTAACTCTTCTGTGCAATGAAGCATCGGTTGTTTTAAGTCCAATTTACTGCACGAGATGGAAAAATCTTCGCTTTATATCAAGCTAAAATTCTTGTATTAATTATTATCAATTTGAATAAAAAATTCAGATGGAGAAAAATGGCAGTACAGAGAAAGTTAATACACATTTTTCTGTGAACTGAATTTGATTAGATGGTTTTAAATGGATTCTGAATGTTAGAAGAACATATTGGAATAGACACAGGACCATTAAAATAGAAAAAAAAACAGGTAAGCACAGAAAGAAAGACTGAACTGAGATAGAAAAAAAAATAGTTGCCATAGATATATACCTACATACTTCATTTCATGCACTCATAATTCTCTCCGGCAGCTGCATGATTAATTCAAAGATTTATTGATTTTTTTTTCCTTGCACAATCCTGCTGACCTGCTTTTGTTGACAGGTCTGTGTGGATCATACTATTCTGTCAGCTGAAAGTATGGCATAATGATGGTCTCCGTGGCCTGGAGTAAACATTTTTAGTAGTTCAACATAAATAGCATTTGAGTACACGATAAAAACAAACACTCTTTGTTTCTAACTGGGCAGATATGAACTAAAAACACAGTAGCCTAAAAGCTGAGAAATATACTGAAAATATAATGCATTTCTTTGTGTTAAAATAGTTGTTTAGAGTTTCCCCTACAAGAAAGCCAACAGATTCAATTCTTCTAACAAATCACTAGAAAAAAAATGGGACAGCCTCTTACTGAATGCCAAAAAGTTTTAACTGTTATTGTGTATACACAGGATGATCAATTATCATCAAGCAGGAGGATAGTTCTTCCCCCAGAAAATTAGGAGTAAGAAGTTCTTGTAATTATTGCACAGACCACTGGTTGTAAAATGACCTATATTCCTAAGTAATGACTGATCATCTAAAACTTAGACTGAACAAATATATACATTTTATTGGGGTCTGTATTTTGGAGACCAAAGTGAAGAAACAGAAGAAAAGCTGTTCTTATGATATTTTTACCAGAGTGAAATCAGGAGGTACCAGATATCTCAATAGAACTGATTTTCTAGTGATCTTTTTCAGTTCAGTTTTGACTCTCAAGAGAGATGGATGGATCAGAATAAGCATCTGGATTTTGGATGTCTGTCTGAACCTCTGAACATTGAAAGGTTTATCCATGGCAACAATACTACACCCATTAATGGAGTTATTTTACTTCAACCAGTTAGACTGGTCAAAAAACTTCACCAGAAAATACTATTTCAAGCTTAATCGATGTCAATGTCAGTTGTTATGAATTCACTCCATATCAAAATAAAAAACAGGTCAGACATCATTGCTAGTGAAAGTTTCTACATTTTACCACTTTGAAATCACAGCTAAACCACAAATATATAAACTTGGAAGGATTAGATATTTATCACTAAATGCCAGTTTCACCATACACACATCAATCAATACATATACATTTCCATCAATGATAAGAGAAATTTACAGATAGGCAAAGTAAGAAAATGCTGTTTGAGAACTTAAGAGTTTGACTTAAAGATATTTACTGTGTGTATTTTGACATATGATGTTGACAGTTTATGTTTTAATGGTTATAAAGTTTTAACTTTCTGAAACTCAATGTCTGCTGTCATTACATAATTTTTGTCTGACACCCACTCCCAATAATTTCCCACAACTGTGAAAATTTAAATAAATAAATAAAAAATAGGAAAAATGCTTTAAAATAAGCATTGGTATTATCCATTAAAATTATTAAAAAATAAAAATCAAATTTTTATAGGACAAGAGCTTTATGGTGTAATAGTTTCTGAGCAGTAAGGCATTATTTCATTAAAATGAATGAGCTGATACGTCAATTTCATCCCTTCATATCAAATCCATCAGTAATCACAGGATGTTTTTCTCACATCACTTTCAGAATTTTGTTGGAATCATCTTGAAAACCCAGAGGATACTCAGTATCTATTCACCAACATATATAAAATTATGTAAATATCTAGGAGGGTAACAAGATCCATAAGCAGCTAACAGCATGGGATAATAAAAAAAATAATGCTATGATCACTATTTTTGATAGAATTGCAAAGTTAGGGATAGATCCACACAGATGAGCACACCCATCCGCATCTGTATTACACATCATGGGATTGGGGCTTGAATGAGTAGAGCCCATGCAGAAATTATAGGCTTGGACAGTGTCTCACATGCACAAATTAAAGTCTTGGACAGTGCCTTGAACACATAAGCAAAGTCACATGGATCAAAAACTGTCTGAGGAATTGTAAATAAAGAGAAATAATAGAATGCAACGTGTCTGGTACAGGAAAGGAGTCCAGTGAGCGACTGTGAAGTTTAATAGTCCATTCTATCTTAATTCATATCTTTAATAAAGATCCAGTGAAGGGGAGGGGTAAACACCATGTTAATTAAGAGTACAGAATATTTGGCAGTGCTATGAACTCCAGAAAGAGGACAGAGAATAGGGAGACAGAGTTGCAAGAAAAATCTAGCAGGCAATAATATGTTATTTAACCTGGGAAAATACAGATAAATTCAGGTACATCTGGGGGAAAATAATCCAATGCATAGATATTTCCAGTAAGAGACAGAAACATTGCTGAAAGTACCTATTTGTGACTGTGGATATCAAATTAAACATCAGTGTACAAAATAATAAGATAGCCCAAAAAAATCAAAACCAAAACCCAATACAGTTTGGCACTCATGTCTTGTAATGTGATGCATTGCGCAACAGGCTGCTAGGCCTGTTCTGAGCTCCATGAAGGGTTATCCCATACATACTGTACTGCAGCATTGCCATAGACCATATATTAGAATCATCATGCAATAGTCTGAGAAGGTGAAAGCACCCTTCTTTTTGGTACAGGTCAGGCCCTAGAACATGGTGCTACTTTCTGGGCCTTTCAGTACCAGAAAGATGTGGGCAAAGCTGGAAGGAGAACCTGAAGAGAAATAAAATTGATTAAGGACTGAAAGGACTCAGTCATTTGGAAAAAATAATTATTATGCATATATTTATATTTGGTGAGGCTATAATGACTAGGGAGTGTGGCGTGTAATTACCTATTAATATTCCAAGGATGGTGATACAATAAAAGGAGAGTGTTGTAACGAGGAGGAATGGGATTAAATTAGAAAGACATATAGAGATTGAGTGTCAGGAAAACTTTCCTAATATTTGAAGACCTGACCGAGGAAGAAGATCTTCACTATTTCTCTTTCCTCACTCGAAGAAAGAAGGAAGGGCAGTGCCCCTTCTCCTCTCCAAGGTACTCATGCCACCTCTTCTTCCCCTCCTTTTGTGCAAGATCCCTCCCCCAGAGACGTTCAAATCCTGTCAATACTCCTATGCTCCTTACCTTTAAAAGGAAAAAGAAAAAAAAGGCTGTGGAAGAACGAGGGAAGAGATGGAGTGGAGAGATTTAAATGAGGGAAAAGGAAAAATAAATTTAAAAAGTGCCATTTGCTTCCTAGTATCAGAGGGGTAGCCGTGTTAGTCTAGATCTGTAAAAGCAGCAAACAATCCTGTGGCACCTTATAGACTAACGGACATTTTAGAGCATGAGCTTTCGTGGGTGAATACCCACTTTGTCAGATGCATGTAGTGGAAATTTCCAGGGGCAGGAATATATATGCAAGCAAGCTAGAGATAACGAGGTTAGTTCAATCAGGGAGGATGAGGCCCTGTTCTAGCAGTTGAGGTGTGAAAACCAAGGGAGGAGAAACTGGTTTTGTAGTTGGCAAGCCATTCACAGTCTTTGTTTAATCCTGAGCTGATGGTGTCAAATTTGCAGATGAACTGAAGCTCAGCAGTTTCTCTTTGAAGTCTGGTCCTGAGGTTTTTTTGCTGCAGGATGGCCACCTTAACGTCTGCTATAGTGTGGCCAGGGAGGCTGTAGTGTTCTCCTACAGGTTTTTGTATATTGCCATTCCTGATATCTGATTTGTGTCCATTTATCCTTTTCCATAGAGACTGTCCAGTTTAGCCGATGTACATAGCAGAGGGGCATTGCTGGCATATGATGGCGTATATTACATTGATGGACGTGCAGGTGAATGAACCGGTGATGGTGTGGCTGAGCTGGTTAGGTCCTGTGATGGTGTCGCTGGTGTAGATATGTCATACAATGTAATGGAAAACATAGATGGAATAGATACTGTATATCAGTCAGTGGGAAGATTCTCCAATGAATGGGGGAAACGACATTGCTTGAGTCATCTAAAACTGAACTACATAGTCACAGGAGAACATACCACAAACTTGGATTGGCAGGAGAGGTATACAAAACCTAATAGATCCTTCCCATCTCTAATTTCTATAATGTGGTAATCCCCTCTTTAAACACTAGTACCAAACATAGAAAAAGTTGCAAATGCAATAACCACGCATTTCTTAAATAACGCAGTACGTTACTTTTCCCTAATGGTTCCTTAGGAAAATAACTTTGTTGAAAGAGAAAGCTAAGAAGCAATATCAGTTTTAGAAATGAGTGAGCTTTACAATCTGCATGAAGCTTGGAAAACACATTGCTGTTGCAGCAAACTTAAGGTCCAATCCTGAAAAATGCTGAGCGTCTGAACTTCCTATTAACGTCACTAGCAATCAAGAGAAGTTGCAGGTGCTCAGCAACTCTTGAAATCATGCCCTGAAAAAAAAAAGAGGAGGAGAAGTCTAGCTGTGGCATTTTTCTGTATAGTATTACAATTTAAAAGGGTATTTTAATTCCTTAGCTGCATTATTGATATGACGTTAGATTATTCAAAAACTCTACATATGTTTAAACCTCTTTTACTGTCAACATTAGGTCTAGCAATTTAGATTTTTATTCTGTTCAACTTGGACAATGAAAAATCTTAGAGCTAGAGCATTTGAAATTATGTTATATGGCTGTTGATTGTTAGAGAGAAATTGGTGAATTTTGGATGCCTTTAAATCTGGATCTCATCTTTGCATGTGGGACCATCTTCTATATTGACAATATTTCTAAAGGACTAATTTATACAGAAAACTATCTACATTCATGAATAATATTCATCAGAAAATTTAACCTATTTTAGCCCTGCACAGCGCTCACTATTAAGAAGAAAAATAATCACCCCAAGGACTTTGAGATGCTGCCATGATCTCCAAATATGAGTACAGATCTTAGATACCACTATGTGGTAACTACTGGCAAACAGGACTGCTGACCATCAGTCACTGCAATTCACAGAACTCTTGGTGGAAAGAGATCTAAGAACCCTTGGAGCTTTCTAAAGATAAGACTTAAAGAATGCAGTGTAAATTATGCAATTCATTATATTAAATGCAGGTCATTGTGCATCAGTGACACATTCTCAAGCCTTGGTCACTGTATCTTATTTATGGCCCATGGAAAGTGCAGAGGCTCAAAGACTCAACAGCTGTCATCCTTGTGTCAATCAAAGCCCTTCAGGGACTTGTTTACCTTTCATAGTTCTACATCTTTCATTCAAAGCTGCTATTCTTTCACTGCAAATCAAATCCCCACAATAAATACTGTCCTTCTTCTTTTTGTACCTTTTTAAAGTCATTATATTTTTAACACAACTCAGATCCTTTCAAGGTTTGCTATTAGACAGGAAAAATGGGGGAATTTACGTAGGAGGGTCCATGCACCTCTTGTTAACCTCATTAAACTACACAGGTCCATTAAAATCTCAAAAAAACCCTCACAGTTCTCATCATCTAGGTAGCGTGGTATTCAGAATAAATCAAGAAAAGATATAAAGAACGTGTGTGTTTAGATTATATACAGCTACCCCTTCAAAAATGTAATATTGCAAATATTTTAATATAAAGATTTTTATAGACAACATTATTGAGCTGTTTGGTTTATATATTTTCTCTTTTTACTTCCATTTTCTTCTAATGCATATCATAGTACATCCTTTCTGCTGTCTTTTCAGTGCCTGCTTTCCCTTGTCTGTTGAATATTATAGAAAAAGCAGACAAAGTTTCAATTTGTTTGTGTCTCATACCGCTGTAACCCCCAGAAAGACAAGTTCTCTCTCAATACGATTACAGTTTATTTAACCTTCTCCCTTCCACTCTTTTCCTCACTTTTCCCCACTTAATCTTCTCCTTCCTTGTCCCTTCACTGTTCTCTTACACTCACCACTTTTAATAATCCCCTTTCAGTCACCACTCCTGTCCTCCACTCATCCCAGGAACTGATCAACAATTGAAGGGATATGGAGCTACTCTTTACCCACCCACCCCCGGGAGAATCAATGACTATTTTGCCTTTGCCCGTCCTCTTCCCCGCCTGGCTATGCTGTTTGTTGGGGCTGCCTGAAGTACACAGAGCAACAGTTCGGAACTGAGACAGAGACCAGAACCAAGCATTAGTCCCCTTTTGGTGGCTGAATGCAGAGGATGGGGAGTGGGGCAGCAGTGGCAGTGGAAAACACAACAGCACCATGCATTACACTTTGTTTTCAGTTGTCACTGCACAAATGTGCTTTACTGCATTCTTTAGGCCCTTCTGGAAAAATGGTTTTCAGTAGCTGCAAAATCAACACAGCACAGTGCCAGATTCTAATGGAGTGGCAATCTGTGGGGCTAATTTCATGAGGGAAAACAGTAAGGACTCGGAAGAAACTTTGTATGTACAAAGTTAGCTAGTAGTCACATGACAAGATTTCCAACAAAGGATTACTTAAGTTTTCATGTTGAGTGTGACCTGCAAGACATGATTCACTAGAAAGCATGTGTGAGTCTCAAAGATCTAGCTATAATACTTACAAAGACACAAGTGCAAGTCCCTCTAAAATTGCTCCAAACTATTGTACATTTTCCTATTTTTCACATTTCAAATGTTGTTAGGCAAGGCCTGTACTGTGGGGGAAAAGTGATTAAGAATTGTTAGTGCTAGGAAAGATGGATGAGCAAATGCTTGTCTGAATGGATATAATTTTTCTATTTGTAGTTTTTAAAATTGATTTTATTTAAAATTTTCATTGAAAAAATTGTGGAAAAAAGTTTTCATGACACATATTCACCATTTTTATTAAATAGGCAACTATTGCTTTAAATGAAGGGGACTCTGTTAGCAACAGAGCTCCATATAAGGTCCAGGCCTATCTTCTGGGGATGCCTTCTAGTGGCCTCCTATCCCCACACCTTTGCACTAACCCTGATCCATGGCATGAAACCAGAACCAGGAAACAGAGAAAAGTTTCTTACCAGCAGTCCTGTACATTACATCTTTATTACACACTAAAGTTTCTATGGGCAGCTTTCTGCTCTCAGATAACTTCAGTAGGACCTCCCTATGCACAACCAAAAGCAGAATCTAGCCAATAGATTATAAAGTTACAGATGTCCAGCATGTTGCATCATTATGAAACCAACAAGGCTCCTACTGTCTGAGCTAAGACATATTTTGTAAGTGTTCTTCTAAAAAACTAGATTTTGGTATATATAATGAGCAGCAATGCTTTTAAAAGCAAGCAAGCAAGCAGAGAGTTGGTTTTACATAGAAAAAGGGACAACTAACATACTGTGTAATAGCGGAGCATCTGAAACAAGGATTATGGCTCATTTGCAAGTCCCTTTATTCTAAAATTCAGGATGGGGTCTCCACATATATTAGCATCTGAAATGTTCACTCTAGATAATATCTGAAAGGATTGTATGCAAGTGTAACTAATTCAAAAGCAAAAATCACTCTTCTAAACCTAGAACATGCAGCACCTGTTAGCATGCTGGCTTGTTTATTTTTTTTAGGAAGTCTCACACTTCCCTCCATGGGTCTACGCTTGCTGTCTTACTTGTGTGTTCTTCAAAAGATAATCCTTATGGGAGATTTTCAACTTTCTTCCTTTTACCATACTGTATACTTAGTTTTATCCCACAGTTTCCATGACATTTTGTCTAATACAGTCTGTGATAATCTCCAGTAAATATACATCCCTAGCAGATTCCCTGCAGTGGTTTCTGCTCATTTTAACTTTCCTTTCTGATGCCATCCGCTACTCACTGATAATCAGCCACATTTCTCTTTTAATCCTATCCTGTCACTAATGTTCTAATATTAAATTGTCAGATGCAAAAACATACTATTGCCTATTTCTTTTCAACACTTCACAAAAGTTGATCAAACATATATAGGAAAGTTGTTCTCACATTTGGTACTTATGTTAGTATACATTTTCCCTCAAAATATTGATCACTAGTGGAAAACAGATCAATAATCCTGTTATGTTTTAGCATCCTATTCATCAGCACTGGGAATCCAAGTTTTTGAGGTTAATCAATACCCACCATTTGAGTTCATGGCCATATTACTGTTGAATTGATCACGGAGAAAAATCAAGGCAATTGTCTCATAAAACACGTCACTTTTAAAAAAGCTAGCACTATGAAGCTGCTGCTAAAGTACTGTGATAGTAAACAGCAAATCCTACAGTCATTCTAGTTAAACTGGACTGATGTTCCCTGCCTCCCTTTAACACTGATACTGAGGAGCTCATCAGAACAACTGTAATTAAATATAGACTTTATATTTGATCTTTACTGTGACAACCTCAGAAATTAGATTCTCTAAAGTATTTTATATGATATAGCAAAATACACTAAACAACCTTTTAAAGAGCATCAGTTTTAATAGATAGTTTTTACTTGCTTTGTGACTGCACACAATTTTTTTTCAGATATACTATTGTAGGATCAGAGCCATGATAAATGTATTAAGTCTCATTCATGGCTTGCTGTACTGGTTTTAAAACAAATACGTTCCAGATGTAATGGCTTATTAGGCCAATCCACCCTATCCAGCTCATGGAAATGCAGTTCCATACTTTCCTTCTTCCAGGGACATAACCAGACTGGATTTAATTGAGGAACAAGACACAGACAGGAATGAATGGTGATACTGTACTGCTCTCTGTGTCTATAAAGATGCTTTGGGATGAGAAGAAGATTTTTAATGGATGCCGCTTCATCAGTTAAAAAAGTCAAAAGTCCTATGAGAAAAAATCTTTAGGCCCAGCTGATCAATAAAGGACTATTATTATGTTCCTTCATAAGAACATAAGAATGACCATACTGGGTCAGACCAAAGTATCCTGTCTTCCAACAGTGGCCAATGCCAGGTGCCCCAGAGGGAATGAACAGAACAGGTCATCATCAAGTGATCCATCCCCCATCGTCCATTCACAGCTTCTGGCAAACAGCAGTTAGAGACACCATCCTTGCCCATCCTGGCTAATAGCCATTGATGGACCTATCCTCCATGAATTTATCTAGTTCTTTTTTGAAGCCTGTTATAGTCTTGGCTTTCACAACATCCTCTGACAAGGAGTTCCACAGGTTGACTATGTGTTGTGTGAAAAAATACTTCCTTTTGTTTGTTTTAAACCTGCTGCCTATTAATTTCATTGGGTGACCTCTAGTTCTTGTGTTATGAGTAAATAACACTTCCTTATTTACTTTCTCTGCACCAGTCATGATTTTATAGACCACAATCATATCTCCCCTTAGTCATCTCTTTTTCAAGTTGAAAAGTCCCAGTCTTATTCATTGCTCCTCATATAGAAGCCATTACATACCCCTAATCATCTTTCAGTCACTAGAAGGACAGATGTTGAAGGCAGAGGCTTGACTAACTAGGTAAACTGTTTCTGTGTACTATGTAGTCATTGTGGCTTCCAGAGGAGCAGCATTTCCCTCTACAATAGTAGGGAAGAGGCTGCAGAAACATATATTGTACTCTAGACTTCAGAATTATGAGGAAAATTGAGCCATCCAAAGATGAGTAGTGTTCCAACAGGGTAGGAATCAGGCTGTGAGGAGACAAGTCACATTGGTGAAATTTTTCAAGATGTTCTGAATTGATAATTGAGAATGAAGGACCTTTTAATAATATTAAATTATCTAGCTTAATAGACTATTTTAAAATTAAGAGAAATTAAACCGAAACCCATGTAATTATCTGTTTGGTAATTTTAATTGTATTATATATTCTTTTAACAGGTTACAATAATAATAAAGATATTTGTAACATTTAATGGCTCAATCCTGTTCTTTAATGCATGACCACAAATCACATCATCTATATTTTATTTGCGATCCCAGAGTCTCAACTACTGTAACTGGATCTGGGGAGGCAGGTCCTTGTGTTTAATGGCAGTCTGCATGGGTGCAGGTTTCTACCCATGAATATCAGATAGTTGGATCACAGCCCACATGGGACAATGTAAAAAAAATGGACTGAAGTGGATTTAGTGCACTTAAAAACTATACCGATATCAGTGGACACGGTGACTGATCACTTAAAAATACAACATTTCTGTACCAAACGAATCTATTTTCATATTGTCTCAAAAATATCTATGAAGGGACAAAACCTTTTAAACAATAGTTTTACCAGAGACAGGAAGTCACATTTAGAAAACAAGATATATAGAAACAAAGAATTCCATTTCTATCAGCACCACGTTTATTGAAAATGGAGGGTGGTTAACCTAGGAACTTACAATCTTCAACTCATTTCAGCATATACTGTAGCATAGTATAAACACATTCTTAATATACAATGCACTGACATTTAGCTCTGATTATTGTCCCATTGCTGCAATACTCAACAGCTGTACTTTCACATTCTGTGCGTGTACATCATTTACTTGAGCATATAATAGCAGATGTATTCTGTGTTTATCCACATAATACACATTTCAGCTGTAGTACAACAACATGAACTTTCCATGTGATACAGTCTCCATATACGTATGTTGTTCTATGGATTTCTTACATACTATTAGCTAGAAAATGTTGGATTGCTACAGTGAAATCCTGTACTCCCACCATTGACTTCAATGGGGCCAGGATTTCACTCCTAGACCTGTTTGTGAGGTTAAATCAGTTCAATGGGAGTCTTTTTTTTTTTTTTAAATGGGATCTTTGCTGCATCTATACATACTTTCAGTACATACTGTAGATGTTCTGCGGAGTCCTAACTAGAAAATTCAATTATTCTCATGACAGTTTGCAGTTTTCCAACAGCAAAGTAAATTTTCTGTATACACAGCAGTGCAGATAGTTATTTTTATAAACATACAGATTAACGTCAATATATGAATAAATATATTTGGCATACATCAAAAGTTTATTATATTATGTCTGTGGATAGTATAAGCTTCCAAATGTTGCCTATAGGCATACCTGGTACAAAAATATTATTGAAATATGGGAGTCAATTTCACATATCATTTAAAAGAACCAAAATAAAAGTAACTCGAGATTTCTTTTACTCCATAACTAATTTCACCACTAGAAAACAATCCCAACCCAACAAACAGATTATGACACCCAAAACAAAAAATTCTACGGCAAACAGAATTTCCTTTTAAAAAAACATCAAGTCAACACTACGCCACAATGCCAAGAAATACTGATTTCGTGTCTAGTGTAAAACAAAATACATGTTAATTTCCCTGGGAGCAAGCTAAAAAAAGCCAGAGATGTCTCAAAGCTTCAAGTCACACCTAATCACGAGGATGCATCAGAGCCAAATGTGCTACACATTAATTACAGTGGAAAGATGAAATATCATTCAGCTATAATCAACACAAAGGAACCATCAAGCATTATGGAAAACACAAACCATATCCAATAGGGAAAGAAAGCCATTAAAGCCTACCTGAGACAAGTGAGACTGTGTCTTTCTCCCAAGAGACAACAGTGATGTACGCCTCCACAGAGGAGGGGATAATGCACTTGAAGACCGCTACATTGCCTCTCATGGCTTTCTGGTCCTCCACACGGACTGTGTAGGGTTCCCGTAAAACTAAAATGGAAGAATAGTGAGTTTTTGTTAATGAGTGAGATGGTAAAGCCAAGGTAGAATTAAATAGAAAGAAATCCTGTCTGGAAAGACAGGTGGGTGTCGTTTCCCCAAGGACTGAATATAAACAACACATTTCCTCGGCCTTTATAAAGGAAGTCAGAAGATGAGCTCATGACCATCACTCCTTTCACTTTCATATGCCTTAGAGCTGACTTAGTCAAAGCCACAAACCCAAAATGGTGGGATCATGCCCTGCTCCAGTTCTTGCATTGATCTTACACAATTCACCCAGGATAAAGACAAATTAGGCAGGCAAGTAAAATATTATTAGACTTTCTTCATCCTAATAGCAAGGGTAAGAAAGTAAATTTTGTGTCTTGGCTGGTAAATCTGTGATAATTTTACATTGCTAATCTGAAGGGTCTCCCTGAAAGAACTCCAAGATCCTCTTGCTTACTCCAGTAGTATACTATACCCCATAACATTTCAGTGTTCATCCTCTAGTTAATTCTGGGTGTAAGGGTAAAATCATTTCCCAAGGGAAACAGTCTTCACATGAAAAAAATGATGCTCTGTCTCATGCCAGCTTCTTTAGGTTCTTATACCACACTTCCTTCAGAAGCTGGGCATTCTACTTTGTCAGAGGAAGCACAGGCTCCCCCAATACTGGTGGGAGATTCCCATATGGTGGTTCTGTTGAATTAAGCTGTCAGTCTTCTCCTGGTGCGAAAATAAGTGGGACAACCAGAAGGATGAGAGAGAGAAATTTAGGATAGAGGGAGAGTGAGAAGAGTTGCAGGTGCTAACTGAGGACTCAACAGAGGTGAGTGAGAGGGAAGGAAGGAGGGTGCTCAGATTTGCAGAGAAGTGAAGCGTGTTAATAGACTGAAGGTCTCAAAGGTTGAGCAGAAAAGTGAGGGCGGAGGTGGAGTGGGCAACACAGAAAGAAATAAGGTAGTGATCACAAAAGAGAAACTCTGATAGTGAGGTACATTAGTGGAATAGTACTAGTGACCCAGCTGGCAGCTTGGAGAATTGATCCAGAGATGAAGGTCAAAGGAAGATGGTAGGGAGTGGAAGAGGCAACAGCATCTACAAGGTCAATACAACAGCTGAGCATTTCTGGGGTAGGGGGTGGAAGATAAAGAGGAGAAGAGGAAATACATGCACTGTAATCAATGAAAAATAGAGATGAGAAGCCTGTGGACAGTAACTAACAGGAGAAGGAGATAGAGATTAACATCTGATGGAGTACAGTTCAGAAGTGGAAAAGGTGAAAAGTGGCATGAGTGAAACAGTAGGAGCTCAATACCACCATTGCTTCATATCCGGGCTGTGTGAGAAGAGACCACTACAAGAATGCAGCTACAAAAGAGGTGTTGGAGAAGGGGTAGGCCACTTTCAGTGAATACAAAGAGATGAAAGGAGCAAGAGGCAATGCGGCCACGCAGGTCTACTAGTCATCATTACCAATAAGAATAATTTCAGTGCCCTAAGGTAATCATGTCAATAGTGCTATGGGACCATTATATAGAAACGTCCTCTACTCCCACTGCAAAACAAAACAAAAAACTAAACAAAAAAATTCATAGAGCAAAATTTAAGTATAAGCACATTCACTCTAAGTGGATGTGGCTGTATTTGCTTTTCAGTATTTAGAGGTATATTTCTGGAATAAAGAAGCCATGGACTTATAAAATGGCGACCTCTTTACAACTGCTCCTCAAAAAAAAGTGTGTCTGGCCAGATTCAAACTGTAAGTTAAGCATATACAAATAGTGAAGGGTTTCAAATTACAGTGCAACCATTAGCTCATGAACAGGAAAGTGCATTTTTTTTAAGTTTTACAATCTGCATAGACAATTATGTAGCTTAAAGGTTAACAGGTCTAAAAATAAAATAAATCAAAATTAAGTATTAAGGCATCATTAGTCTAAAAATATATTCCTGATCATAAATAATGAGGCAAAGTCACTAACTCTGATCATAGACTTGCTGGATTGTCAGAAGCATATGTTCTCTTACAGTAGCAACCTTAGAATACCTCTTCGCATGTGAAAGAAGCCAGCTACCATCTTCTTTCCATGCTCCAGTGAAAGGCTTGCAAAGCACAAGGATCTCCTTCTTTATGTAGCTAACTGTCTCCTACCACTAATGCTCCAGGGATAGCTCGCAGAGCATGGGCTATTTTGAGAAGGTATCATGACACAATATTATGAACAGGGCTAGTGCAAGATGGTTCACATTTTTTCTGAACTACTTGTACAGTTACAAAAACCTGTCATGTCATTAAAAAAGCCACTTCCAGGGCAATTTTTCCAAGAAGCAAATGTACACAAACACCTGTAAATCAGTGAAACTTGACAGAGGCAGAACTAATTTATAATAAAAATTGGAGATATACCTATTGCCTAGAACTGGAAGGGACCTTGAAAGGTCATTGAGTCCAGCCCCTTGGCTTCACTAGCAGGACCAAGGACTGATTTTTGCCCCGGATCCCTAAGGGGCCCTGTAGCAGAGTGGGTCTCTGCTCCAGCCTGGAAGGGGTTAAAACAGCCCTGGATAAGGGCTGGGGCTAGAGAAAGCAGCCTTTTAGGCTGGGCTGATTGGGGAAGTGGCAGCAGCTGGGGCCACGCCCCAAACTGAGCAACAGGCCCTTATATAAGGGCAGAGAAGCCAGGAGCCCAGACACTCTCTCTCTGCATTCAGAGAGAGAAGGGCCTGGTTGTAGGGAACCAAATAAGGTACCTTGGGTGAAGCAGGGCTGGGGAAAGGCAGAGGAGCTGCTGCTGCCTGGAAAGCCCCAGGCTGCAGCCTAGCAGAAGGCTAAGAGGTACTGGGCGTTGCAGGGTGCAACCCAGGGGTAGGCCAAGGCAGCAGGTCCAACCCCCTTTGCTGATGATGAGAGGCTAATACTGCAGTCTGCCCCAGGGCGTGGGGCTAGCTAATGACTGGGCAGTTGCCAAGACACCGAGGCAAAGTGGGGATAGAGAGTGGGGAAACCCCTAAGAAAGAGGAAGGGGTTACTGCCAAGGGGCAGAACCCCGCATAAAAGGGGCACTGAGGTCCAGGGAGGGACACAGGGCCAGTAGCCGAAAGGCAGATCACTGGCCTGCAGAGAGCACTCCGAGCTGGAAGTTGAGCTAATTCCCAGGACAGCCAGCAGGAGGTGCCGTGGGGGTGAGTTGTGCCTGGTTACAGGCCACCGCAAGGATTGAGCTCCCAACCCTGGGTTCAACAGTCCAATGGTCAAACCACTAAGCTATCCCTCCCCAATCCCTTGCTGGCGAGACTTGCAGTATCTGGACCTTGATATTTTGGCATATGGAAAGGGAGAGGGCACACATTCATCAGATTTCCAAACCAAACTATTTAATCTTTGGAATTTGCAATATCCAAGGAGTTGAGATAGATCACAAGTAATTATTCAGTTCCAAACTGCATGAGACAGTTCTTGTTTGTGTATATGCACTAACTTCTTTGTTTAATGCATCCACAATGTTGCTGAACCTCATGATTTTATCATGAGCCTTGTGATTTCTGCTGTTTTTCTTAAAGCCCCAGATCAGAGTCACTTGATTGCATGAGACTCATCTTTCATGGGGGAAAAAAGTCTCTAGCTTTCACAGTTGCTTGGAAAAACAATAACTTCAAAGCAAGATGGACCTACCTCCATCTACTCCCGGTAAAGATCTGGCCCAGAGAGTTTATCTACATTACATGCAAAGCCAAAACATTTTCAGCTCAACCATCTCCTTTGAGCACCTCCACCATCCACAGGATAGCCGGTGGACAGGCTAAGTTTTCTTCCAGGCATTCATCCTGGGAAATCCCAGGGATTCGTTGCTTCTCCTGACCAATCATGAACTAGCTTTGTGTTAGACTATTCCATTAGTCACATGTCTAGCTTTAAGAAATCCTCTGATTGGCTGGGAAGGAGGGCACTGCACCCACTTTATGTGGCGCTGCGGGGAGCAAAAAGCCATTCCAGCTTTCATGTTGCTTGCAGCAGGGTTCCTCTCTACCTGCTATGGGGTAAGGCTTAGGCCAATTGTTGGTCCTTTCCTCAGGACTGCATTTAATTACCAAATAGAGAGAGGTTTTATGTTGACTTATCGCTGCGTTCTCTTTTCTGCTGTGGCCAAGCCAGGATCATGTTCAGGATTCCATATGATCCAGCATTTTGTGTCAGAACTTTTGGAGGACTGTGTAGTCTTTGCCAGAAGTTACATTTTGTCATCTCTTTCCTCTCTTCATAACATAATACGCACAGCTGCACTGGTAGCTGGGTTCCAAATAACCATGTTTACTAACTATATACAAATATACAAGGTCTCGCTATCTGTACATACTGCTACTCTGGCAGGGTTCTGATGGCTCCTGCAATAAAAAATAGGGAGCCCCACTAGAGGGCTCCAAAACTATTTACAGGGATATCACCCAGTTCCTATACATTGCAAATATATTGTTCAGTTTCTGTAGGGATTGCAGGGAGGGGTATATATCTCCCAGAATTATGGGATTGGGCGTATCCCTGGGACTGAGAATGAATGGAGATAGCTTGGCATTAGGCTCAATGGCAGCTCTAATGCTCTTGATATTTGTTGGTGAGGAGGAGTGGGGATTTGTGATCCAAGCCCTGTATGCAGGCCCAGATGGGCTGGGCTGTTTATCTGGAGGGATAACTGTTTTGACAGTGGGGAGAAAGGGTGGAATATGGCTGGGCAGAAGCTGCAGGCACACTTTGCAGAGGCTATAGTTATTCCCTTCTTTCCTTTGTTATGCTATTGATGTTTATTAGCAAAATTGCTGTCTTTTGTGCCATAGACTATCCTTAGATTCTAAGGTGATGTCTTGGTGATCCCACGAGCCACAGAGGGAACAGGAAAATGGCTTTCACATTCAAGTACCTATTTTCTTAATTACTTCTTATATACACCTATATACTGGTACATGATTGGGAGTATGACGGAGGTATGTGCACGTTTTCAGCTGCTTCATAGGTCCTTGGAGCTGCATGAACCTCATTGCCTGATCAGAGCCTTAGTTAACAAGGTTTCAAGATACAGTCTTCTTTAGGCAGTCACATTAGTGTATCCACAAAAGAATAAGCAACTAATATCTGAATCTTTAAGCATCATTAGCATGCAAAATGTTATGAGGAAACCACCCAACACTTTAGAGTTTCTACTTAAAAGAAGCTCAAGGAAAGAACTGCAAGGAAGTAAAGACTGAGATGCACTGGCAAACACAGGGAAGCTGATATGACATCTTCTCTCCCTAAAAAGATCAAATCTCTAGTCTACAGATTAAATAAAACTCAAAAAAAGTATATTCTGCACAGAAAATGAATGCATTTTTGTAGACTGTATGTTTTGGATACTGCATTTCATTAATTTCTTGATGTCAGTTTTTCTTTGTATCTTTTAATTATCACATTTCATGTCTTTGAAGTCATATTTAGCATTAATAAGACTAAAAGTCAGGAAGCAGAAACTATTAACTGGCATAATGCACTTCAGTATCTGGCTTTTCCTTGTTTGCAAACAGAGAATCTTAAGAAGAGCTATAACCCCAAAGCGCCATATTTGTGCATGGTTTGCAATTTCTTTAATATAGCTACTGTACTGCAGATACTCTAGGGGACAGATCTTCAGATGGTATAAATTATGCTGATGTAAACTGGTGATTAAGCTAGTGTAAACTGAAGTTACTGGTGCTCTTTGACAATTTCTATCTGCTAAGGATCTGTCCCCAGAATTTTTTTTAATTAAAATTTTGATTAATTAAAATGTCTAGATACCACGTTTCAGAGTTCTGTGCACTAGCAGAATAGTGGTAATAGATTTGAGTCTAATTACATTTAAAATAAATTCTCCCTTTTTAGGGGCCACCCCTTTCTATTCAGTCAACTCAGAAAATAGTTGCCAAACTGCTACGCCCACAATACAATAAATCTTTTGCATACTTTAAGTTAAACATAAAGCGATTCCTATATATTTACAATACCATTTTATTATTATATCTCAATGCACATGTTCATCTCTGAGTCACAAAATCAGATCATAACTAAAGACAGGCAAAATAAGGGGAAGATTTTGTTATGCAAAAATTGGATCTATTAGCCATTCTCCAGCCCCTGCCTCACCCCATCCCAAAAACACAGTGCAGGGCAAGTCCCTATTCCCCCATCCCCAACTCTTTGAAGAGTAAATAGATTCTGATGAATGGCCCATCTCTAACTGTTCAGCTGGGAATCTTGGCGTCTTTCAGAAACTCATTTGATTGATGGACTTTGGGATGAGACTTTTAACTTCTCTTTTATAAAAATAGGCTAAGCCAATATTGTTTCAGTTGATTTAATTAAGAACTCTAGGGATTGCCTTCTAGACCCACAGTCTTTGCTCCAGTTCACAATGGCTACTACTTTTTAGCCAGAAACACATGGTCTCCCCCCACCAGCCCAACCTGAAGTCATGAAGTAAAGAACCATACTTACCGGCCTTAATGTGAACATCCTGACTTCTGATTTTCCCTGAAGGATTTTCAGCTGTGCAATAGTAAGTGTTATCATGGATTAAGTTATTAAAGCTTGAAGGAGGGAAGGGGAAAATTTGGAGAGTGCCATTGGGGTGGACGTGGCGGATCCCTGGGACATCATAGATCTCCTCGCCCGTTGCTAGGTACCATCTGAGTGTCACAGGAGGGATCCCTGCTGCAGGACAGGGCACCAGTGTCCCTGTGGTGCTAGCAAACACTACCTCTTGCAAAGATGCATTGACAAAATACAGGCTGGCATGTAGATCTTCACTGAAAACTGCAAGATAAAACAGACAAATGGGTATTTAACAGCCAAGAAAATATTACTGCACATATCACAATTTTAGTCCTACAACTTAATAGTCTGATAGTGATGCTCAGGACTTTTCTGCTCCTTTAAGTAATTTCTTTTTGTTAAACACATAAATCACAATCAATTTTGAAGTATTATGACAGTTGATGGAGGTAACTAGAGCAACTGGATCCTAATACAGGATAGGACAACTTGTTTCGGTGTTTTGTCAGAATAAAACAACCAAAAAGCTATGGATCTCAAAACACAAAGCAAAGGAGTTACTCTCCAGCAAGATTAACATTAGTCTGGAAAGAAGCAAATTAGATCACCTTTCCCATTGCTGATCCAGTATTCTTGCTAAGACCAGTCAAATACTAGCAGTAATCTACTTCAGTGAAACTTTCAGTAACTAGAATTTGCTGTCTGGCAAAAGCTGTTAGCATTTATAAATAGAATTTGCTTTTACGTATTTTTCATCTCTGAGGTATATCAAACAATGTAATGAGAAGAACTGAGCAATTAATGAAAAAAAATCAGTTTTTTAAAAAGTAACAAATTTGTAGAAAAAATTATTTGACCAGCGCTAGTAAAAAGAGTTGGATACGTTTAGTAGATAGACTGTTTAAGGCTAACATGTCAACTATAGTTTGCTCAGCAATAGCTGCCCCCTGGCCTTGGGCAATAGATCTTGTTATACTGAGAGGGTAAATACTGGCCAGAACAGGAAGTTATCCCCCTGTTCTTTTATGAAGAAAAGTCAGGAGATCATTACCTTCTACCCAGAAAACCAAAAATAAGCAGAAGGAACCTCACTCTGTTTCATCCATAGTATGAGACCTCTAATACAGCAGCATCTCCCTACTGCTCTGTGTTTGAGAACATGGCAGTGGAAAGCTTTACTTCTACATTTCTAGAAATTGGGATTTTTTTAACTGTACGACCATACCAGTGCATTATATATTTTTGCATTTAATATACATATAGTATTTACCCTAAAAACTAGCCAGTTCTACCTTAGACAAATAGGTAAGGTTGCATTATTATCTGCATTTGCACTTCACTACAGCTTGAATTCTATAAACATTGAAGTAAAGTTATCCAGGGTAACTGGCAAGTTTTAAAAAGTTATCTATTGTGTATCAGGCCAGAGTAGGCATCTGCCAGAGTTCAATACTAGCCTTTATCTGAAAAAATGTATTATCTTGTGTTGGGTATAAAGAACCCCCTAGCAACTGCAAAGCTAATCTTGATATGGTGCTATCTACTTCTGCTGCTCAATCTTATGGTGGTTGGCTGTGTAAGAGGGAGGGTTTCCTTACTTCTCCTGCCGACTAATGGAGTGGGTGATAAGGAAGGAATAAGTTGTTTTGTGATACTTCTTTGAAGACCATAATGGGTTGGAACAAGTGACCCTTCATGGTGACCCCCACAAAGAAAGATGAGGATTGGTCTGGCACCCCTAGAAGACCTCAATGGAAGAGATCCTCTAGACCCATTAGGTAGCAGGAAAAGCAGATTGTCCACCTAAAAGACAGCCAAGCTAAGTGGAGAGGGATTTCTGGGGAAATCTCAGGAGGCAGGTTGAAAGTATCTTGTAGGTTTAGGAATCTGAATCTTCTAGCAGACTGACAGGGGATGGCTTACAGCAAGCCCAGGCAAACAGATATTACAGGTGCTGGTTCAGAGTAACACACAGGAAACAGAGCCTTCACGGTTGGTTCAGCCATAGTCAAAACTTGGTCTTATTTTTTTTTTTTAGCAAAGCAAACAGATATGAACTGAACACATACAGGAACAAGATGGTGCCATTTCTATATAGTCAGATTTCTAATTATAGCTACACTTTAAAGTAGGAAACAAAACTGATTGTAACAGGATGGAGAATGAAAAAAAAAAGATGTGGAAGTCACCATTGTTCATTTAACTATAAGAGCTATTCTCTATAATTAGAACTGAAATATTGTTTAACATATTTTAATATTCATCTCCAAAGAGGAGACACTCACAGTAATAAATATACTGTACAATCGCTAGCTCTTAATATGCTGTGCTGCATTGCAACAGACGGTCAGGTATAACCAGTAGGTTTCTGATTTAGGATGAAAAGGTATATACCAAATGGTCAGCATCATAAAATAGAGAAGATTATCAGACATTAAGTTTGGTGCCTTACACAGAGCCTAACTTTTCCATGCACAATTTAAATCAAAATGCTATGCAAGTGAACTGGATGCAGACTAGATGTTATAATACACCTTTAAGAAAATATCACCTGTTCCAGTTGCATGGTATCCCCTGTAGCAACTTTCAGTACTCCTGACTAACTTTTCATCCATCTGCCTATAGAATAATGCTTTACTTTAAAGTAGCATCTACTACACATTCATCTTAATGGAAGCCACATGCACATATCAAAAAGAATCCCTGGAAAGTAATTGTAAGATATAATGTACACACAAACAGAAGATCCAGATGTTTTGTTGCTGAGCACAATGGACAAGCTGTTTGGATGCATACTGCAGAAAAAAAAATCCAGAATGGGATAATATCTTTCATTAAAGAGCTATTTCTACTATGCTTCATAGAAAAAAATAATTTGCTGAACAACAGAACAGATGAGGTACCAAAAATTAACTGAAACTGAGATAAGGGGGGGAAGTATAATTATATGTTGTTGTACCTTAAAATTTGTTAAATATTAAAATAGAAAATATGGGGGTTTAGTCAGGAGAGCAGCAGTGAGACCACAACTCATGGCACTGGACAGAGGAGAAGGGGGTAACTGATGAAAGCAGTCAGGGTAAGGGTGAAAAAGAGATGAAAGCTTGAAATAGGAAAGACTATGAATACAAGCAGAGGATAAGAAGATCAGACAGATGTTGGAACGAACCCATACATTTTCAGAAAACAATAAACTTATTTATTTATTTTAAAAATTGGATCTAAAGCTGATTTGAAGAAGTCAATCCACATTTCCCAGCACAGAGCACAACATGCTATAGATACAAGTAAACACATTTAGGCCCTGCTCCTGCAAATTGTTCTGTGTGGGCAGACCCCAGCACTCACAAGAACATCCACTGAAGAGTTTCAGGCGGTCTGCCTATGTGGAGCAAGTTGCAGGGCCCTGGAGTTGATATGAATCCAGACTGGACTTTAACTTTCTCTCCTAAACCAGAACCTGTTTACAGGGTTAGACTGGGTCTAATAACTGTCCGTTTTGATAAGTATAGTCCAGTAATTATCCTGTCTCCCTGCCTGAGAGCCACTCGCTTCCTACAGCTCTCTAATAAGTCATGAGTCCAATGTCTCTACATGTACTCTGTATTTTAAGGTCTTATGACAAGGCAGCCAGTCTAATAATTTTTCTGCTTGATCCATATTGCTGGTGTCTACAGGTGTGTCTTGCTCTAGAGTTCACACCACACTAGGCAAGACACAATAGGGGCTGCTATAACTGCTAATTATACAGTGGGATCAAAGGCAAAAGGAAGGTGAGGTCACTCAGTGTCTGCAGGAGGTGTCATAATAACTGTGAGAGAGAGCTAGACATAGGAATTACCATAGTGATTCAGGCCAGTGAAGAGGTCCATCTAGTTGTAGTATAACATCCTGTCTCCAACAGTGATCAGTACCAGATATTTTGGAGAAGATGAAAGAACCCCTGCAGGGAGCAGTTATGGGGTAATCTGCCCCAGGGAAAGTTTCCCCCTAACCCTTGTTGATTATTGGTTTATGCTCTGAAACGTGAGGATATACATCCCCTCCACAACTGTTTGTTGCTTTTTTTGATTCTTGCTATGACCACTCAAATATTCATGTTATCCCTATATTGTCCAACCTCTTTTTGAATCCTATTTTTCTCCAACTCCATGAAACTCATTGCTACATAACTGAGGCTAACTGAGTTGTATATTTCCTTTTATCCATTTTAAATATGCTGTCTTTCATGTTCCACTGAATACACTAGCATTTCTTTGTTTTTATGTACTTGTCTATTTGTTCTTCAAATTCCATTCTAACTCTCATAGTTTCTTCTACAATAGATGAATTGTAGACTTAATTTCCTTTTACTGTAAAATAATGAAGAGGCAAGTGAGTGGTCTAGAGTCTATACACAAATACTGCAGGGAGGGAGGGAGGAACAGATGCCTAGAGCCGTGAGCCCACAGCATGTTTCTAAGGATGGAGAAAGTTCTGAGGTTCATTGTAAAATAATGAAAAAGAAAGGAGAGTAAACAAGAAATTGAAGGGGGAGCCTGGAAAGATTTGGACAAGTATTCAACCTTCTACAGATTATTTGAACTGCATTTCATGAGATTTGACCATTGCAGGTTTGTGTAGAGAGTAACACTCCTTTGTCAGTTTGGGTAAGGAGTCGTACAACACATTCTGCAACTAATTTAGCATTGGAATGTAAAAGGAAATTACAGCAATCAAAATATCAGAAGTAGATAAGCAACAGTTCTAGTAATAGTTGAATTTCAATATTTATAGATGACAAACTATACATACACAAATATTTAAATAGTACAATTTCTGTGTGCATCAAATTTGTAAAGCTATTGAAATCTAATACTAGCTCTATTGAAAAAATATTACATTACTCAATTAGTGATTATTTATCAGCATTCTAATTTATGTTGCCTTCATTTTATACATTAAGGGCCAAATCCTATCCTTACACTTGATTATGTAAGGAAGAATTCAGACCTAAATTAATAAAACTTTTAAAAATACACAAATATTTTCCCATTTTTCCCTTTGATGAATCCAATCTGGCATCAAATATTTATTTAGACATCATAAGACATATGAATCAAGGGCAAGTTCAGAGGTAAAGAGGGCCCCAGGTATCATATTTTACCATAAAATAAAGTCAGTGTAGAGTAGAGAAGTGATGTAATTAAACCCTTTGTGCTGTTCTGCACTGCAGCAGATATGTGGCAGCAGCATTTGAAGCAATGGCGCAGTAGAACATCAGGTGCATGGCATAGCACTGGACATATATGGTAGAGCTGGTCAAAAGGTAGAATTTCCATTTTGTGGGAAAATCCAAAATTCTGAAAACATTTCAATTCTTTCAGAACAAAAAGCTGTTTAGACATGATTGAAAAGTTTGTTCAGAAAATTCCTAAAGAAAATTGACCTCCTGAGAGCCTATGGTCTGAGGCTCCTGGCTCAGGCTTGACTCCCGGGACTTCTTGGCTCTCGGCTCCCCATCAGTTGATTACGGCTGACAGGGAGGTGGAAGCATAGGAGCTATTGGAGCCACAGCTAAGCCAGGACCCTCAGAGTTTGAAAGCCAGAGTTCCTAAACTCATTCCCACAGTAGGGCTCCCAGAAGCCTTAAAAGAGCCTGGAAGCCTTAAGACCTTCTGGGGTTTCTAGGTTTCCTGCCTCGGAGCTGGAACCTGCTGCCTGGTAACCCCAAATGAAGCCCCATTAGAGCTGGGGCTCCAAAGGTTTCCATGGCTTAGTGAGGCTGCTCTGCAGCCACAGACCCTGGACATCCGGGGACCACAGCAGTCTACCAGGTAAGCTGGCAGGAAGCCACTTGTCTGGTATGGGTTCCATCAGAACCCTTCCCAGGGGTCATCAGAAGTTTGTCAAACCCAGAAAATTTCTGAGAAACACTTCAGATTCAATGAATTGGCATTTTCCAGCTAAACCCCATTTCTTCAGAAAATTCCAGATCACAGCTAGAAATTAGTTTATTAGTCAGCAATCAAATATTTGACTTTATTTAAACTGGTTCAGTCACACAGTGTGCCTATCTTTAAAGTTTCAGCACCCCGACAGTTAAGCATAAGTCCCATGAACAAAGGCAAGCCAGCAGCAAACCCCCAAAGTGTAAGTAAGGGGTAGCAAACTGTACAGTGCAGAATAAAACAAAACCTCACCCTCAGTGGATATCAGCCCTCAAACAGCACTCCCTTCTCAGGATGTTCCCTTGCACTGCTGAGCCAGGCAGCCCACTCAGCAGATTGGGGCTCTTTTGTTTCAAGTGTGGGAGCACACTCCAGAAGAGAGGAACACTCTGCCAGCAATCACCTTTGTGATTTTCAGCAACTAGGGAGGCCTGGTTTGAGCATCTATGCAGACCAACTATGGCAGATATTGACAGAGGATGAGAAGCAGTTTCTGAAGTATTTAGGGATCTAAAGCCACTTAGGGTTTTATTGGTCAAAACCCAGCAACCTTAACTCCACCAGAAAGCCTTCGGACAGCAAGTGTAGATTCTGGAGCACTGATTGTACAGGGTGTAGTGCAGGGGTGGGCAAACTTTTTGTCCCGAGGGCCACATCGGGGTTGCAAAACTGTATTGTGGGCCAGGTAGGGAAGGCTATGCCTCCCCAAACAGCCTGTCCCCTGCCCCTATCCAACCCCTCCCACTTCCTGCCCCGTGACTGCCCCCCTCGGAATTCCTCAACCCATCCAACCCTCTCCCGCTCCTCGTCCCCTGACTGCCCCCTCCTGGGACCCCTAGCCCCTTATCCAACCCTCCCAGGACTATACCCCCATCCAACCCCACCCTGCTCCCTGACTGCCCTGACCCCTATCCACACCTCCGCCCCCTGAGAGGTCCCCCGGGACTCCCATGCTTATCCAACCCCCCCGTTCCCTGTCCCCTGACTGCCCCCCGGAACCCAGACCCCATCCAACTGCCCCCTGCTCCCTGTTCCCCATCCAACCCCCCCACTCCCATCCCCTTTACCATGCCGCTCAAAGCAGCATGTCTGGCAGCTGTGCCACATGGCCAGAGACAGCCACACCGCTGCGCTGCGCTGCCCTGCAGGAGTGCGCAACCCTGCTGCCCAGAGCACTGCCCGTGCGACGGTGTAGATGCGGGGAAGAAGGACAATGGGGGAGGAGCCAGGAGCTAGCCTCCCAGGCCAGGAGAACAAGGGCTGGGCAGGATGGTCCCGCTGGCCGGATGTGGCCTGTGGGCCGTAGTTTGCCCACCTCTGGTGTAGTACATCACTAATTAAGTAGGCTGCCCCCATACTGTACTAAATTTAGTTTCCAAATAGATTGATGGGGTCTAATCCTATATATCGAGTCCAACCTTGTTAAAGCTGGTGGGCATAACAGCTGCCCTCCATTCAGGCTAAATGGGGGAACAATTATATGCCCTTTTGTTTAGAGACAAGTGAAGCAATAGGAGCCACCAGCCAAAACAAAAGGTCTCCATGCATGTAAGGTCACTCAGAGATCTAAACTATGTGCATGGAGGGATTTCACTACAAGTGAACGTAAGTTCAGGGGACTGACTGATTTGATTGCAGAGAGAGAGAGAAGAAACACCATGGAAGCACCCAGAGAAAGAGAAAAGAAGCCTCGGACAGCCAGAGAAGCACTTGTAATTTAACCTTGAGAAAAAGCTAAGAGAGATTACTTTGGGTTAAAGTGCTGACTGAGAAAGGCTTGCAGTTGTGAGCCAAGAAGTCATCTGCTATTTTTGCTGTGTTCTGGGAAACAGGACTGAGTGTATATTCTTTGTAAATAAACAAGATTGCAGCAAAGAAATACCTGACTCCAGCATCAATTTGTCCTCCTTTTGAAAACAACCTGCAGGACCCTGAATTTTGGCTAAGTGCTTGGGCTAAGAGGAGTACAAATATATAGGGATTATATTGAAAGAATCTACCTATTCCCATTCCCCACCCCAGCCCCTGCACAAAAATCCCTTCAGCTTTAATATTTAAGATGCACAAAACTTAAATTATTAAAATTGAAGCTGGACAAAAGAAATAGTTTAATCATAGAGAAGACTCAGAAGAAACACTCACCTTCCTTACAAGAAAAGAGAACGTTACTGGCATTAAAAGAAGTGGCACCCAGAGCAATAGCTAGAAATTGGGTGGCCATGAGGGGTTTACGACAGAGCTAGACCTGGGCAAACAACTGACTTTTTTGGTTCATTGGCAGTTGAAGTCAGTTTGGTTTCCTAATATTAAAAAAATTCACCAAATCAAAAAGGTTGACAAAAATTTCATGTTAGTTGAACAAAACATTAAGTCTCTGGGCATTTTTTAAATAAAAGCAAGGGAAATGAAGGAAGGGATAGGTTCACAAATTGTGTGGGGAGTGGGATCTCCCTTACAGCCTTCAGCCCAATGGCTAGAGCGCTCACCTGGGATGTGAAAGACTTACATTCAATCCCCACCTCCGTCCTGCCTGATGTGGAGTAGGAATTTTAACTTGGGTCTCCCATATTACAGGAGTGTGCCCTAACCACTGAGCTAGGGGGTACATCACTCTCAGTGTCTCTGTTTGAAGCTGTTGTACTTTGCATCAATATTTGAATAGTCATCGGGCCAGAGAGAGTAACCGATACTGACTCTACAGTCTGGTGGTCAGGGCACTCACTTGATGGGGGAAGACTCAAGTTCATATCCCTGGGTCAATGACTAATTTGTACGCAAAAAGAACAGGAGTACTTGTGGCACCTTAGAGACTAAAAAATTTATTTCAGCATAAGCTTTTGTGGGCTACAGCCCACTTCATCGGATGCATGCAGTGGAAAACACAGTAGGAAGATTATATATATACATACACACACAGAGAACATGAAACAATGGGTGTTACCATACACACTTTAAGGAGAGTGATCCTTTAAGGTGAGCTATTACTAGCAGGAGACAAAAAAAGTTGTAGTGATAATCAAAACGGTGTGAGGAACAGTGGGGGGGGCAGGGAATAAACATGGGGAAATAGTTTTACTTTGTGTAATGACCCATCCACTCCCAGTCTTTATTCAAGCCTAATTTAATGGTGTCCATTTTGCAAAATTAATTCCAATTCACCAGTCTCTCATTAGAGTCTGTTTTTTGAAGTTTTTTTGTTGTAATATTGCGACTTGTAGGTCTGTAATTGAGTGACCAGGGAGACTGAAGTGTTCTCTGACTGGTTTTTGAATGTTATAATTCTTGACGTCCCATTTATGTCCATTTATTCTTTTACATAGAGACTGTCCGGTTTGGCCAATGTACATGGCAGAGGGATATTGCTGGCACATGATGGCATATATCACATTGGTAGATGTGTAGGTGAACGAGCCTCTGATAGTGTGGCTGATGTGATTAGGTCCTATGATGGTGTCCCCTGCATAGATATGTGGACAGAGTTGGCAACGGGCCTTGTTGCAAGCATGGGTTCGTGGGTCAGTGTCCCTATTGTGTGGTCTGTGGTTGCTGGTGAGTACCTGCCTCAGGTTGGGAAACTGTCTGTAAGCAAGGACTGGCCTGTCTCCTAGTTCAGGCATTCTTACAACTACAGTACCCACCTGCTGAAGTGAAGAAACAGACTGACAGAGCCAGAAGAGTACCCAGAGGTCACTTACTGCAGGACAGACTCAACAAAGAAAGTAACAGAACAGCACTAGCCGTCACCTTCAGCTAAAACCAACTAAAACCTCTCCAGCGCATAATCAAGGATCTACAACCTATCCTGAAGGATGATCCATCACTCTCACAGATATTAGGAGACAGGCCAGTCCTTGCTCCTTGGACCATTTTGATTACCACTACAAAAAGTTTTTTTTTCTCTCCTGCTGGTAATAGCTCACTTTAACTGATCACTCTCGTTAGTGTGTATGTTAACACCCATTGTTTCATGTTCTGTGTGTGTGTGTGTGTGTGTGTGTGTGTATTTTATATATATATATATCTTCCTACTGTATTTTCCACTGCATGCATCCGATGAAGTGGGCTCTAGCCCACGAAAGCTTATGCTCAAATAAATTTGTTAGTTTCTAAGATGCCACAAGTACTCCTGTTCTTTTTGCAGATACAGACTAACACGGCTGCTACTCTGAAACCTGTAATTTATACACAGTAAATGGCACTATTTTAAGACTACTATGGAAGGGAAAGAGAAAGTTGCAGAGATGTCCTTTTGTCCATTGTAAGAATTTTTCAAGGCGCTTGGATATCACTGCAGTGGGCATAGTATACAAGAAAGATAGATTAGGTAGACAAGTCTTTAAATGTAGTCAAACAATCCTTCCTCTCCCAAAAACCCTTCCCAAACTTGGTAAAAACAAAAACAAAATTTGAATGGACAAGTAAAAATAATCATGATTGCCAGGACTATTCAAAGAGACCTAATGGAGTAGCTTCAGCCAGAAGAAGAAGGTCAGAGAAGCATGGTATATAATACACTGGCTGTAGTCATGTCTCCATCTAGTGACTTGCCCCAGTGACCAGCGAATGTGGAATTGCAATAGATATTAAATATTTGTATTAGAGGAAGAAGAAAATGAATGAATGAATGAATTAATTAATGGCCAAATTCTGACCTTAGAAGCATACGCAGCTCCTTTGAAGTCAGTGGGAATTGGATGTTCATACTTGAGGGAAGAATTTGGTGCTCTGTATTTGGGGATGAGAATGTAAATGGGGATGATACAAAGAACAAAACTAGGGCAGAAATAATGCAGACACTCAGGAATGTTGCGGAAAGTAGGAGAAAGGAAAAATGGCATTGAATGACAGCAAGTTAGAAGGGGGACCTCAAAGGACTCTCTGAATGGCACCAAGAGCATGAAAGAAAAATTGGGTGCATTGAAGCATAATAATGAGAGATAAGGAGAGTGATAGATCAACACAAAATATTTCAAGTATAGAAAACAAAAAATGAAGTCAATTGCACAAACAATCATGAGATTAAAAAAATATAATTAACAATGAACCAACAATGTGGATATTAAAATAGTACATTAATATATAAATGAATATGGAAGCACCAATAAAACCAATACCCTATAGTACAACAATTTTAAATCTAACCAGAAGCAAAGCAAGAGATGAACAGAAAAAAACACTTACTTGCTACAAGCCACTTCAATCTCCTTGCCCAATGCTGCTTTCTTGTATGAATTCAAATAAGACAAAACAAGATTCTCTTTCCCCAAAACAAAACTTTCAGAATTTGTTCTAATCAGACCAGTAAATAGATAGTTTTACGAGGAAAGGATTTACTAAATACTTCCTATCTTCTGGCAATAAACACTAACTCATCTCCTGCTCTCAGTAACAGAACAAGTTTCTCCTATTTCTCCATAAGTGGCTCTGAATGGTTTTCCTGAACAAGGCATAATTAAATAGTGCTGGTCAAATATTTTTCAACTAAACATCTTTTTGTCTGAAAGTGCCAAAATTTAAACTTTTTGCTGGGTTGGTTTTCACAAATTTTTCAACTTGAAACAAATTGAGAACAAGTTTCAAAGTTTTGACTGTTTGTTTAGAAATTTAAGGTAGATGAAACAAAAAATAATAATAAAGTGGTTGAAATTGAAACAAAATGTTTAGATTGACCCAAATAAAAAATTGGGGGGGATTTTTGGTTTGTGGAAATTTGAGATTTCAACTTTTCAAGCCCAATTTGGGAAAGAAATTTTTCAGTATCTGGAAAAATTTTGCAGGGAAAAGCTGAGAGAGGCTATTTTCTGCCAAGCTTTACCAGTAAGTTCCGTTCTCCCGGAACTCATTACACCAATTTAAACAGATTAAACTAACTGAAATGTCATGAATCAGAAAGCTGAAAAGTTAAATTTAAAAAAGGAGCCAAATAAACATCCAGTTCATCTCCCTGTTACTGTAGCATTGTTTTATACAGTATTTTTTTGCAGTCCAGTTTCAATAGTGCGTTTACTTGCCCTGAACCTTAAAAGAAGAACTACAGCCCAGCTACCTCCAGGTCTCCTATATTACGGGAGGGATACTGATTACATGCTTACCTTATTTCCCTATCCTGTCATGTCAGAAGCTAGGATTAGGCATATGGCTGCTATTTTGGACTACATATCCCAGCCTGCCCTGCTCTTCAAGTTCTGAGAAGGAAACTGGTAGACCCCACCAGGACCTCTCCTCATTGTGGGGGAGAGTGGAGTTTCAACCCATCCTGTCCATGGGACTCCAAACAAGGGCTGTAAAGCCAGCATCAGCAGCTTCGGCTTCTCAATGAAATCCAGACGACTTCTCTCTCAGTGACAGTGTCCCCTAATGCCACAGGCAAACTTGGACTGGAGTAGTGCTAGCCCAAAGGGTTTTCCTTTAAATTTCAAAGGGTCTGTACACCCTGTTACAGTCTGTAAATTCCATTAATATGCTACTTGCTTCCTCTTTCAGGTCATGATACAGATCTCGAACAAGTTAGCTACCATCTCAAATCCCTTTTGTACCTAATACGTACCTCTCCACCATCTTGATACACTGTATCATCAGAGGGTAATGACGGGAGAGTTGTAAGATTTAATCATGATAATGGATTAAGTTGTCAGGGCAATTTTCTAGAGGGAAACCACATGTATTGGTGTTATGACTGTTTGCCCATTCTCCATTATTACTTATTCCCTGTATAGTGCTGGTATGATAGATATTAAGTTTGTTTTATGTCAAATTCCATACTGAAATTAGATGTTTATTGCTTTAATGTTCTGGCACAGTGTCAGTTAGTGAACTGCACCTGTCATAATTTATATTTATTGTACAAGAAAATTCTAGTTATTCTCCGGCATCACTGTAGCAACCAAATTCTTTAAATATTCAGAGTCAGTTTACAGTCTGATAAAAGTACAATTCAAAATACAAAGCAATTCTTGGCCGTACTATTCTACGAAATTCAAGCAATCCTGTAATGCATCACTATTGCAGTAACGTGAAATGGAATGATCAAGGGGCAATATGGAACAAAATGTGTGCAAATAAGTATTGTTAGCTTGCATATTGTTTTAATATGTCTTATGTAACTGCTGCCTCTCAAAAAAACAAACAATTTTGTTCCATGGAATACGTTCCATAGTTGTAGAACTACTTCTCATGTAGTGTATTCTGTACTGGTAGTCAGGCTATTAGTATTTTAGGGCTGAGAAGTATAAAATTAGAGTGTGTCCAAAAGGAACAAAACCAGACTGTGCATTTCCAAATTGCTACTCCTATTGCATGTGCCTACTCTCAATTTATTATTCCAAGGGTGTATTCATCTGAAGCAGCCTCAAAACCTCTAATGACGATAATTAAGTAGGCAATTGTTTTTTTCTATAGAAAAATTACAACAAGTCAACAAAAAGCGCACATTTGTACATTGCCATTCTCACAGGATAGCATTTTATATTAAAATCAAAGCAGGCGTCCTCAATTAAAATAAGAGGTCCTCAGGTCAAACCATAAAATAAGAAGTGGAGCCCACAAATGAGTTGCCTCTCTGGAAGTGTGAAAAGTGAGGTTGTTTGGTATAGTGCATGGCAGGGACATGAACACAGATACTAAATGACAAATACCACATGGAAGCCTCTAATTAGTTAGGAAGGTATCATTTGTTTGTGCCTTTAATTTTGTGTCCAATAATAGCTTGACTGATAGAAATGCATGTGGAACAGCTACTTCATTGCTTATTCATGCTGTAATTGAACAGTTAACGTTTTAAGCGGTGTGACAGCAGTATAATTTTTTTGGTGGGGGAGGAATTGGTCATTTCCTTTTTAAAAGACAAGAGAAGTTTTAATAGGACACTTTTGACTTTTATTTGTTCGCTTGTTTTCAGTGAGCTCTTCTTGCCTCTTGCAGTGGGAAGCTCAGGTGAAGCCTATTTGTTATTTTAGGGTAAGAATAAATAAATGAGCAGACTTGAAGAAAGTGGTTTGATGGTCATGAATAACCACTCAGAGACAAGAGAATAGTCCAAAAGGTACTTCGTGTCTCCCCTAGAAGATTTAAAAGTGATAAAGAGGAGGAAGAGGAACATCTACTGAGTAGCACTCTGTGGCCTAGTCAAACAATTAAAAATATTAGTTAGCCCCTTTTTAATTTTGAATTACAAAATTATCTCAATTTCTCAAACATTAATTATTTATATGTATTTGCTGACTTGAGGTTTCAGCTTCTGAATTGCTTCAGTTTAAATATTCCGTGGTGGTGGTGTGCAATTGGACATCTACATAAGAAGATAAGAACAGCCATACTGGGTCAGACCAAAGGTCCACTAGCCCAGTATCCTGTCTGCCAACAGGGGCCAATGCCAGGTGCCTCAGAGGGAATGAACAGAAAAGGCAATCATCAAGTGATCCATTCCCTGTTGTCCATTCCGTGGCAAACAGAGACTAGGGACACCATCCCTGCCCATCCTGGCTAGTAGCCATTGATGGACTTTTCCTCCGTGAATAGGGCCCTACCAAATTCCTGGTCCATTTTGGTCAATTTCCCGGTCAGAGGATTTTAAAAATTGTCAGTGTCATAATTTCAGATATTTAAATCTGAAATTTCATGGTGTTGTAACTGTAGGATTCCTGAACCAAAAAGGAGTTGCAGGGAGAGGGGTTACAAGGTAATTGGGGGGTGGGGGAGTAGTACTGCTACCTTTACTTCTGCAGCACTGCCATCAGAGCTGGGTGGCCGGAGAGCAGCAGCTGCTGGCCAGGAGCCCAGCTTTGAAGGCAGAGCCACTGCCAGCAGCAGTGCAGAAGTAATGACACAGTATGGTATTGCCATCTTTACTTCTGCACTGCTGCAGGCAGGATGCTGCCTTCAGAGCTGGGTGCCCAGCCAACAGCTGCCACTCTCCGGCCACCCACCTCTGGAGGCAGCACAGAAGTAAGGGTGGCAATACTGCAATCCCCCCTAAAATAACCTTGCAATCCACCTGCACCTCCCTTTTGAGTCAGGGTCTCCAGTTTGAGAAACGCTGGTCACCCCCATGAAATCTGTATTGTACACGGTAAAAGCACATAAAAGACCAGATTTTACAATCTGCTACACGTCATGGCCATGAATTTGGTAGGGCCCTATCCATTAACTTATCTAATTCTTTTTTTAACACGGTTATAGTCTTGGCCTTCACAACATCCTCTAGCAAAGATTTCCACAGGTTGACTGTGCATTGTGTGAAGAAATACTTTCGTTTCTTTTAAACCTGCTGCCTATTAATTTCATTGGGTGACCCCTAGTTCTTGTGTTATGAGAAGGAGTAAATAACACTTCCTTCCTTATGTATTTTATCCACACCAGTCATGATTTTATAGACATCTATCATATCCCCCCTTAGTCGTGTCTTTTTCAAAACTGAAACGTCCCAATCTCCTCATATAAAAACTATTCCATACCCCTAGTCATTTGTATTGCTCTTTTCTGTACCTTTTCCAATTCCAATAGATCTTTTTTGAGATGAGGCGACCAGATCTGCATGCAGTATTCATAATGTGGGCGTATCATGGATTTATATAGAGCCAATATATTTTCTGTCTTATTATCAATCCCTTTCCTAATGATTCCCAATATGTTTGTTTGTTTTTTTGGACTGTTGCTGTACATTGAGTGGATGTTTTCAGAGAACTATCCACAGTGACTCCTGATCTTTTTTTTGAGCAGTAAAAGCTAATTTAGACCTCACCATTTTATATGTATAGGTGAGATTATGTTTTTCAATGTGCATTTATCAACACTGAATTTCATCTGCCATTTTGTTGGCCAGTCACCCAGTTTTGTGAGGTCCTTTTGAAACTCTTTGCAGTCTGCTTTGGACTTAACTTTCTTGAGTTAGAAACAGGAAGTTGTTTCTGCATCCTGACTGGATGACAAACTCTTACAATTAAATCATAACAAGTGAAGGATAATGCAATTCCAATACTAAGCTAAAGTTGATTAAACTTTCAGGATTAAAAAATGCACAGCAGTTTTCCAATATTCAAAGATCAATATTATGATGCCATTAATTTGAGAAAAAATTGGGAATTGGTTTAAAATATTGGACCAGTTGTAATGATTAGTCAGGTTTACACTAATTTGCTGTACACTCTCTTTCTTCATGTACCCGGAGGCTAAGTCATTAGTCCTGCCTTAATGTAACCAGTGGGCGTAGACATTTCCCTACATGTCAAGATCAGTTCAATATCACCCCAAACCTTATGGAGTTCTATTATACCCTCCTGATGTTTTTAGAGATTATATGACTTTTAAAAAGGGGAATTCCTACTTACTAAGTTTCACTATTAATAGTTAACTTGTTCCTCCCACATCTTCTCTGGAACCCATTTCATGCTCTAAATACTGTAACCACTTCATGATCAGCAGGATTATATACATATAATTGTATTTTTTATCTCATTGGTGGAACAGTATTATGAGAAGAATAAAAGAAAAACAGAGGGCTTACTAGCCAAAAGTATTATTAACATAGCTTTTTTGAGGAGGGGGGGGGAACCAAAGGAGAAAAGGATAGTTAATAGCTTATGGCTGGAGTGCCTCCCCTCTTCCCATGCGGTACACAAGATCTTTTTCTCAGAGTAGATCCTATCCCTAGGAGGGAAATATTTCAACAAAAGAAACTAGGAGAGAAGAATGGCAGGGAGGGTACGTTTGGATCTGCTGCAACAGAGATGAGGGAGTTATCGGTTAGAAGAAATGGGGCATGAGCTGGAGGTAAGGTGAGAGGTGATAAGTAGGAAACAAAATTAGATAAGCATTATTTAATCTCACTACTACAGGGGTGAATTGCCCTTCCCTAAGAAGTCTTATTACTGTCTAAATTATCCCCAGCTACACACTGAAAACAATACCTCAACAACACCAAGATGTCTGAAGCATCACTAAGCTAACCCAAGATTTCATCTGATACCTTGTTCTTCATGAATCCTGCCTACACTTTGTCTTCTCCTCCTCTACCATGTCTCTACTCAGACTGTGGAACCTTCAGGGTCTTATGCAATTTGATTTGTCTGTATGACACTTAGTAACTTTTGGACACTAGGGCATGCACAAAAGGCCCAGTGAAGAGGACAATGTTAGCACAAACTAGGAGCCATTTAGTTTGTGCTCAGAATGTCCACATGGGGGGAGTTACAGAGCAGCACTTTGGGGCACACTGCTATTCAGACCCTGTAGTTTGAACTGCAAGGCAGTGCAGAAAAAAAACAGAAATCCCAGGTTCAATCACCACACACACCACAGTCAAGTGCATAATTACATGTGCATTATCAGCATATAGAAAACAGCACAACAGAATCCTTCTTGGCAACATTGTTCTCAGAGCACTCTGAGTCCCTATCTTAGTGAATGACTGTAGGTTCAAAGGCAGCCACACTATCTCCCTTCCCCTTATTTTAAAGGGATTTGTAAAGGATAACATCAGAGTTACCAGGCAAACTGCACCTCTGACCCCACAGATCTCAGGCTCCCACTCACACAGGGGACTACAAGCAAGTATCCAGTTTAACAACAAAACAGACTGTATGCATATCTATATTTGTCCTAAGGCTCACCATTCCCAGGAACTGGGGAGGTCCAGCTCCTCTAGACTCCTCCCCACAGCCTGTCTCCCTAGACATCTGCTCACAAGATTCTTGTGAAGGGGATTACAAGACACTAATTGTTTGGGGCCCTTTAATTAGGTAGTTCTAGCTCTAGAAAAACAAGGTTTGAAACTCACTGGAGACAGAAGACACAGGAGTCTTGAAACTAACAGCTTGGCTCCTTGTCTTTCTAGGGTGATATTTAGATGGTATTATCTGGGAAGCTACTGAATTGCTTTCCTGTTTGTGCTTTCCACAGCCCGTATTGAATCCAAGTATTACAGTGTGTAACAACATTCCACTACCCCGATATAAAAGTTATGCATCCTCTCTCAATAACTAGGTTACATATCAATATTCTTACATAGCAGCTCCTTTTGTATTCATAACTTTATTACATACCAGCTTTACTTTTGTCACAAACAGGACCTTCCTTTCCTTGATGTAAGCCTCATCCAACTGCGTCTGAGGTCAATGGAAAGACTCATTCACTTCAACTGGAGTTGGATCAGGCCCTAAAATGGTGAGGGGAGCACATACGTCACATGAGGACGGTCCCACACACAGAGTGAAAGGCACTTTCCAAACAGGACTACATTTTCCATCCAATTTGACTAGAAACTTAGCCCAGTCTGGCCCATTAAAATGTTGACATGGCACTGTCATAACAGGATTTCCTTTTTAAAAACCTATATAAACTGGGCCCTAAAACCTTGTAAAAAATGTTCCAATACTCTTGAAAGCCTGGAGTTGCTATAAAATAGAAAATATAACATTCTGTTAGCTAGTACTATTATGTGATAAGTATCAGAGGGTAGCCGTGTTAGTCTGGATCTGTAAAAGCAGCAAAGAATCCTGTGGCACCTTATAGACTAACAGACGTTTTGGAGCATGAGCTTTCGTGGGTGAATACCCACTTCCTCAGATGCATGTAATGGAAATATCCAGGGGCAGGTATATATGTGTGTGCTAGCAAGCAAGCTAGAGATAACGAGGTCAGTTCAATCAGGGAGGCTGAGGCCCTGTTCTAGCAGTTGAGGTGTGAAAACCAAGAGAGGAGAAACTGGTTCTGTAATTGGCAAGCCATTCACAGTCTTTGTTCAATCCTGAGCTGATGGTGTCAAATTTGCAGATGAACTGAAGCTCAGCAGTTTCTCTTTGAAGTCTGGTCCTGAAGTTTTTTTGCTGCAGGATGGCCACCTTAAGGTCTGCTATAGTGTGGCCAGGGAGGTTGAAGTGCTCTCCTACAGGTTTTTGTATATTGCCATTCCTAATGTCTGATTTGTGTCCATTTATCCTTTTCCGTAGAGACTGTCCAGTTTGGCCGATGTACATAGCAGAGGGGCATTGCTGGCATATGATGGCATATATTACATTGGTGGATGTGCAGGTGAATGAACCAGTGATGGTGTGGCTGATCTGGTTAGGTCCTGTGATGGTGTCGCTGGTGTAGATATGTGGGCAGAGTTGGCATCGAGGTTTGTTGCATGGATTGGTTCCTGAGCTAGAGTTATTATGGTGTGGTGTGCAGTTACTGGTGAGAATATGTTTCAGGTTGGCAGGTTGTCTGTGGGCAAGGATTGGCCTGCCACCCAAGGCCTGTGAAAGTGTGGGATCATTGTCCAGGATGGGTTGTAGATCCTTGATGATGCGTTGGAGGGGTTTTAGCTGGGGGCTGTATGTGATGGCCAGTGGAGTCCTGTTGGTTTCTCTCTTGGGTTTGTCTTGCAGTAGGAGGCTTCTGGGTACACGTCTGGCTCTGTTGATCTGTTTCCTTATTTCCTCATGCGGGTATTGTAGTTTTGAGAATGCTTGGTGGAGATTTTGTAGGTGTTGGTCTCTGTCTGAGGGGTTAGAGCAGATGCGGTTGTACCTCAGTGCTTGGCTGTAGACAATGGATCGTGTGATGTGCCCGGGATGGAAGCTGGAGGCATGAAGGTAGGCATAGCGGTCGGTGGGTTTTCGATATAGGGTGGTGTTAATGTGACCATCACTTATTTGCACCGTGATGTCAAGAAAGTGGACCTCCCGTGTAGATTGGTCCAGGCTGAGGTTGATGGTGGGGTGGAAGCTGTTGAAATCATGGTGGAATTTTTCCAGAGTCTCCTTCCCATGGGTCCAGATGATGAAGATGTCATCAATGTAGCGTAGATAGAGAAGGGGTGTGAGTGGACGAGAGCTGAGGAAGCGTTGTTCCAGGTCGGCCATGAAGATATTGGCATACTGTGGGGCCATGCGGGTGCCCATAGCAGTGCCACTGATCTGGAGATATATATTGTCATCAAATTTGAAATAGTTGTGTGTAAGTATAAAGGCACAGAGCTCAGCAGCCAGTTGTGCTGTGGCATCATCAGGGATAGTGTTCCTGACAGCTTGTATTCCATCTGAGTGTGGGATGTTTGTGTAGAGAGCCTCTACATCCATGGTGGCTAGGATGGTGTTTTCTGGGAGGTCACCAATGCATTGCAGTTTCCTCAGGAAATCAGTGGTGTCGCGGAGATAGCTGGGAGTGCTGGTGGCATAGGGTCTGAGTAGAGAGTCCATATATCCAGACAGTCCTTCAGTGAGAGTGCCAATGCCGGAGATGATGGGGCGTCCAGGATTTCCAGGTTTGTGGATCTTGGGTAGTAGATAGAATAACCCTGGTCGGGGCTCTAGGGGTATGTTGATGCCAGACGTGTACCCAGAAGCCTCCTACTGCAAGACAAACCCAAGAGAGAAACCAACAGGACTCCACTGGCCATCACATACAGCCCCCAGCTAAAACCCCTCCAACGCATCATCAAGGATCTACAACCCATCCTGGACAATGATCCCACACTTTCACAGGCCTTGGGTGGCAGGCCAATCCTTGCCCACAGACAACCTGCCAACCTGAAACATATTCTCACCAGTAACTGCACACCACACCATAATAACTCTAGCTCAGGAACCAATCCATGCAACAAACCTCGATGCCAACTCTGCCCACATATCTACACCAGCGACACCATCACAGGACCTAACCAGATCAGCCACACCATCACTGGTTCATTCACCTGCACATCCACCAATGTAATATATGCCATCATATGCCAGCAATGCCCCTCTGCTATGTACATCGGCCAAACTGGACAGTCTCTACGGAAAAGGATAAATGGACACAAATCAGACATTAGGAATGGCAATATACAAAAACCTGTAGGAGAGCACTTCAACCTCCCTGGCCACACTATAGCAGACCTTAAGGTGGCCATCCTGCAGCAAAAAAACTTCAGGACCAGACTTCAAAGAGAAACTGCTGAGCTTCAGTTCATCTGCAAATTTGACACCATCAGCTCAGGATTGAACAAAGACTGTGAATGGCTTGCCAATTACAGAACCAGTTTCTCCTCTCTTGGTTTTCACACCTCAACTGCTAGAACAGGGCCTCAGCCTCCCTGATTGAACTGACCTCGTTATCTCTAGCTTGCTTGCTAGCACACACATATATACCTGCCCCTGGATATTTCCATTACATGCATCTGAGGAAGTGGGTATTCACCCACGAAAGCTCATGCTCCAAAACGTCTGTTAGTCTATAAGGTGCCACAGGATTCTTTGCTGCTATTATGTGATATCAACTCATGAAGAAAACATAGGAAAGTGGACCCTGAAACAGATTTTATCTCTGGAGTGGTGCAGAAAGTGTAATGATACATAGTACTATATATTGGCCAATGAAGGACACATTTTCTCTTGGCTCACAATAAAACATTACAGAATGTCCTCCCAACTTCAATATATATATTATTGTGCTCTGCAACAAGAAACTAAATTACGGAATGAACTAGACCAAAACTTTGATTGTATCATTCTAATCCCAGTATGTACAACAGAGACCCAGAAACAGAGCAGTAAGGGTTTTGCAAGTCAGGATTTGCAACCATAGCAATATTGCCAAAAGCATTGGGTTATTCCAGTTCTATTCTTTACTAAATAAAGCAGCCTGTTCCAGGGCCACCCAGAGGATTCTAGGGGCCTGGGGTCTTCGGCGGCGGGGGGCCCCCGCTTCGGCGGTAATTCGGCGGCACGGGGTCCTTCTGCTCCGGGACCTGCCGTCGAAGTGCCCTGAAGACCCATGGTGGGGGCCCCCCGCTGCTGAATTATCGCCAAAGTGGGACCTGCCGCCAAAGCGCAGCCGGGTCTTTGGGGCACTTCGGTGGCGGGTCCCGGAATGGAAGGACCCCCCACCACCGAAGTGCCCCGAAGACCCAGCTGTGCTTCAGTGGCGGGTCCTGCTTTGGCGGTAACTTGGGAGCGGGGGGTCCTTCCGCCCCAGAGTGGAAGGACCCCCCAGTGGTGAAGACCGGGAGAGGAAGAAGCTCCGGGAGCCCGAGCCCCACGAGAGTTTTCCGGGGCCCCTGGAGCGAGTGAAGGACCCTGCTCTGGGGCCCCGAAAAACTCTCAGGGGGGCCCCTGCAGGGCCCGGGGCCTGGGGAAAATTGTCCTTCTTGCTCCCCCCGGGCGGCCCTGGCCGGTTCAGACAGTACACCCATATCTAAAGCCACAAGGGGCCTCTGGGTTCTAGTAGCCTCTCTACCCCAGCCCACCAAGGACAGGTTGAAATGCTATGTGCAACATATGCTGCACTACTATATTATGTCAGGTACATGCTCATTCATTTTGAGAGAGCTGAGACACTAATAACTTGAGCTTCCTGGAGAGAATTGGGACATCTTCCCCTTTATCTCAACCCTGACTGGATCACACTAAGTTACTCTCCATTTCTTTTCAAAAGAGGAAATTGTCATCCGTCTGCTTCCCACCTATGTGAGCCCCCAAATCCATGCTCGGAGAGCAACTTGAGCCAACTTCAATTGGTGGATGGGAAAGAGAAACTGAGACTTGGGCTACACAGCTCTGGGCCATACTGAACAACTCTGGAGGAGGGCCCCAGGTTTGCTTGACACAGCCCTTTCCTAAACTAGAAACCCGGTTACAATCATTTCCCTTTGGAATTCTTAGCCTGCTGTGCCTTCTCAGACGTTACAGAGCAAGCAGCGTATCTAGGGTATTTTGTAGCATAATGCTAATTCACAATTGTACCAGGCATTTCCCCTTGGGAACTGGATCTCAGTTTGATTTCATTAGTTTTGTCAGTTTGCCCATCATATTAGACAAGGCTGGATTGGCTGAGTCACAAACATCCCAACTACAGAACAAGAGTGGCACACCTTTATCTAGCACATAGTTCTTATTGTGTTCTCAATGCCTATTTCCCATTGCCCATGTGAGAGTTGGGTTCCAAAGAGAACACAGATTCTAATCATGCTGAAGAGATAGCCCACAAGTAGTGCATAGTGCAGGCAGAGTAAAATGTCCTTCATGTCAATTTGGACAGAAAATACAAGTTCAAATACAGCCAGGTCGTCATGGGTCTAAGCAGATATTCTCCCTTCTGTAAAAGAAACAGAATCTGTATTGAAATTGGAAAAAGACTCCTAAAATGATCTGACTTTAGTCAAGCATCAAAATAAAGCTATTAATTATGTAGGCACTATATAGTTAGATACTGCAACACAGTGAGGCATATTGAAGAAAAGAGACCTCTTTAGCACTTACTGATCAGCTTCATTTTTAAGCTACTTTGGAGTTTGCTATGAAGTACTAATTTTTATTTAGTTCTCTCTCTTAATGAAGAGAAAGTATAATGGACTGACTGCTCTTGGCCTCTATTTCTCTAGAAGACTAGACAAGCTATGGTGAATTACATGTACCCAAGAAAGTAGATGATTTTCATCCAGCGTTTTGGTCTCTAAGAGCGTAATGATTTACACATTTCCTCCTCATTTACTTCTATTTCTTACAAAGACCAAAACCACATTATTCCATCAATCCTTGGGTGGCGGGAAGCTCAGGCTCACTTTGAAATCTGGGTTTTCTATTTATGTACAATTTTTCTTTTTAAAGAGGACATTCCATTTACAGGTCAACTAACTTCCTCATCAGCCAATTGGAGACACAAAATGGGTGAGGTAATATCTTTTATTGGACCAACTACACTGCATCATGAGTCAATTAGCATTCCCAAGCATTCTGAAAGATTCCTAAAATAACATTCAGTCCTTGAAAACAGAGAAGCATGTGTGCTGATCAGCTGAAGGGCAGAAATTTCCAATGAATTTAAAAAAAAGTAACCAGGTGCGCAGTATGTGAGCATTTTATATACCCCTGCCATACAGTTATACTTTACTTAGTCTTAATAAAATACAATACTTTTGTCTTAAGGACTTCATAGCCTTCCTGAAAAGCAAGCATACAACCACCAGACTTGGACTCAGGGTTCAGAACTTGGCTCTGTCAAACTTCTTGTGTGACCTTGAGCAGGTCACTAAGTCTCTCTGGGTATTTTCCCCCCATTTGTAAAATGGGACTAAAAAAAGTTTGCTTCCTCACAGAAGTGTGACAGGAATTAATTTATTAATATTTATGACATGCTCAGATACCAGAGTGATATGAGTGCCATAGCTAAACCTATCAATACATACTAACTTAATCTTAAATCACCTTTGTCTTTGTAGAGCAGACACTAGCTTCCAAGTGCTTGTACCTTATTTGTTCCAAAATGATTTGCCTACTTCAGATTTTTGTTAAACTTCATCCAGTCGAAAGTAGTGTTAATGGCCTGAAATTAATGACTGACCCAAGGGAATGCTCCTTCAAGCCTGTATCAGTTAAATAACTGCAATTAGTCCGTTTACTGCATTTTCAATAGGTTCATTTTAAACAAACCCTCTGTTCCAACTCCTGTAGCATAATACTCTAAAGATTGTGCCCTGGAGTGTTGGTGCTGCCTTAAACAGTTTGTTTACATAAAACATTTTCTTTTTAGTGGCTGAAAGTGATTGTTTTACAATCAAGGAAGTGGGGGTGAGGGTTAAATATTTGAATTGAGGTTGCTATTTGGTAATAGTTCTCTAAAGAGCAGATAGAGATCTAATTTTCACAAGATTTTTTAAAACAGCATTTAAAAAACTACATAAATCTTTATGCACAGACAGGACAATGTTGGACTGTCTACCTTGAGCACTGTCAGAAGGTCTGAGGGTTGAAAATCACAAGAAACCAGTGATGGAGAGAGATTCATAAACGATTCAGTCCTGCAAATCTTTGCTAATGTAGAGGGTATGACAGGCCAGACACGAACTGTCCAAAGGAAAAATGTCCTAGTTCTACCTTTAGTATCACAGGTTAAATTCCCATACAATGGAAGTTTCACTCACATAATTAGGCCCAAAAGAAGTGAGAAAGTGACTTTAAAGTTCTAAGCAGTTACATTACCTAATAGGACAGTGAAACAGTGTATATACTCTAAATGATGACAAGAGTAGTATTTAGTGAGGGGTTTTGTAAAAAGGAAGTCCCATAAACAGGGCCGTCCTTAGGATTTATGGTGCCCTAGGCGGGATTATTAAACTGGTGCCCCTGTGCCTGTCTTGCTCTTAGCAACACAAACATAAGCTTACAGTATTGGAAAACTTGCCACAGGCATGTTACTAAAACCAGTTTAACTTAATTAAGCACACTGTAATACTGATGAACTAACACTAAAAAGTCGCACTATAGAAAAAATTCTGATTTGACAGAATGATGCAAATAATATATTTTTTTAAATTTGTCAACATTTTATTGGAAATTTATATGAAGAGGTATTGAAACAAGGATTAGTTTTTAATTAAAAGCAATCTTTCTGGCTTTTTTGGCTGCAAAATCAGTAATAATGTCATCGTATGACAAAGACAAAGTGATGTCTTGTTCGATTGTAAGAATAGCAAGACCAGTCAAGGTTCCTGACTCATTGTAGAGTGCAGATAGTTTTTAATGAGCTTTAGTTTTGAGAAACTCTATTCTCCTGATACTACTGTTACAGGAATTGTCAGTAGAATATGAGTGGCTAGTTTGCTGGTATGAATAAACTGTACAATGTCCATCACTGATTTTGCATGTGGCAACAACTCAGTTCTTCGTACAGTTCAAGTCCATTTAAATCAAAATGATCACCATGCTTCAGGAGGCTCTGTAGGTCAGGGATCCACAATGTGGTGCCCACGGGTGCCATGGCGCCCACAGGGGCCTCTCAGTGCACCCACATACTGGCTGGAGGACGAGCATCTGCAGAAATGTTGCCGAAATTCGGTGGCATTTTGGCGTCAATGCCTCTGGATGACACTGCTTGCCGTCGAATTTAGGCAGCATTTCTGCGGATGCTCGTCCACCACCACGGTCCTTCGTCTGGCGCACGCCAGACAAAAAAGGTTGGTGACCACTGTTCTAGGTTCTTGCACTTTGTCATTAGTTGCTCTTGTTTTCCTATTTCGTTGAATTTAGTCCCACTCACCCGGCTGCCAGCTGAGAGAATAGAACCCCAGGCCGACAGCGGGTTGAGTGGCTCAGCTGGGGTCTCAGCTGCCGGCCTACTCAGCCTGCTGCCAGCCTGGGGTTCCCTGGGGGTCTCCAGGCCAGCAGCGGGTGCTGAGTGGGGCTGGCAGCTGGGACCCTGAGTGGCAATGGGGCAGCAGCCGGATTCCCAGAGCAGCGGCGGGCTGAGCCATTCAGCCCACCACTGCATGTCATCAAAAATCAGCTCATGTGCCACCTTTGGCACATGTGCCGTAGGTTGCCGACCCCTGCTCTATACACTAGTAAGGAGATAAGCATATTACAGTTGTTGGAGGGCTCTATTTAGCAGTAACAGGCTATAGGAAAGTCAGTCAACGTTTTTTGTTTCTCTGATGAAAACTGGCCCACACCCTTCCCCATTCCAAAATTGTCACAAATAATTGTCAACAACTTAATTTTCTGTTTTTGGCTAAGATATTGATTTTTTTTTTTTAAAAAATATATATTGAAATTGAATTCAGGATTCTTAGCAAGCATTTTTAGCAAAAAAAATTGCTCAATGACAATCAAAATGGCAACACAGTACTGCTTTCATGCTTGGCTCACCCCCCCCCCCCCCCCCAGCCTGCTGGTTCAACAGCTGCAGTAGAAGAGGAGAGGTGGAAAACTGCAGGACCCCAAAATCCACATCTTGGGGTGCAGAGCGGCAACAGCAGCAGCAAATCCTCAGGTCTGATCACACACCAATGGGCACCACCGCCAGCTCAACGGACCATGGTGAAGTTAGCACAGCATCTGATCTCAGGGACGGGGCACCCATGGAGCCACAGCAGCTCATCCTGCCCTGTGCAGCTCCCCCCGGATGAGATGGATCACTGCCAGTCCGGGGGAGAGATGAACTCCCCAGCTCGGGTGACCAGATCCAGATGTCCTGATTTTATAGGGCCAGTCTCGATATTTGGGGCTTTGTCTTATATAGGCACCAATTACCCCTACCTAGGGTGACCAGACCGCAAGTATGAAAAATCAGGATGGGAGGTGGGGTGCAATAGGAGCCTATATAAGAAAAAGATCCAACATATGGGACTGTCTCTATAAAAGTGGGACATCTGCTCACCCTACTGCAACCCCCGTCCTGATTTTTCGCACATGCTATCTGGCTATCCCCAGCCCAGCCCTGTGTGACCATTCCAATCCTGGCTGCCTGCAAGGAAGTGAGTCACTTTCACTGTCATTCCTCAGCAGGTAGGCAGCCAGCCTCACCTCCCCCCCAGCACCTCACCCAACACAGCCCTGACAGCCCTCACGCTAGGGGAAAGAGTCACACTCACAGGTGAGCATAGGCAGCAAGTTTGTATAATTTTTGGTGGTGCCCAAAATGGTGGTGCCCGCCCCCCTCCCCCTTCGCTGTCGCCCTGTAAGCCGATATAAAATGAAGCTACAATGCGTTGGCACCACAAGATTACAAGGGTCAATTAAAAGTGTAAACTCAGAAGCAGCACTTGCCTGCTTCAATATACAGTATTATATTTTGTTGCACTTGTGAAAAAGTGGGAATGTTCTAAATGTTTTCTCTGAATACTGTGTGGGTGCCTCAGTTTCCCCTGCAAGGTGCCAATTGAAGGTGCTGGGGACAAAGAGATCAGAAGAGATCCAGAAGAGACACAAAGGCTAGAGGAGGGAGTGTCAGTTTGGAGCTGGCTGGGGAAATGGGGAGAGGCCCAGAACTTGGGTCTAGGCTCCCCACCCTCCAAGATGGACCTGACTGAGGGGCCCTGTTTTCTGTACCTATAAGCTTTGTTTTAGACTGTGATCCTGTCATCTAATAAACCTTCTGTTTTACTGGCTGGCTGACAGTCACGTCTGACTGCAGAGTTGGGATGCAGGGACCTCTGGTTGCCCCAGGACCTGCCTGGACAGACTTGCTGCGGAAAGCGCACAGTGTGGAAGGGCATGCTGAATGCTCTGAGGTCAGACCCAGGAAGGTGTAAGCATCTTGCTCTGGAGACAGTATGCTCAGAGAGAGGAGGCTCCCCCAGAGTCCTGACTGGCTTTGTATGGAGTAGTTCCAAAGCATCCCAGCATCCTCTTCCACACCATGCACTTCCCGGAAGTCCAAACAGGCACTGACACTCTCTCCTCTGGCCTTTGTCTCTTTTCCAGGCATTAGGAGGCCACCTGATCTCTTTGTTCTCCAACACCTTCAGTTGGCACCTTGCAGGAGAGCGACCCAGGCCATCAGTTGCCCGGAGACAGGGTTTCAGCCATTATCTGTGCAAACGGCATCACACTGGCACTCTAGGGCTCTACAACAATCACACATCTTTACCCCACCATCTAGATCCTTGAGAAATGCATAGGGGAAACTGAGGCACCCACACAGTATTCAGAGAAAACATTAAGAACATTCCCACTTTGTAACACCTGTATACTTTAAAGGGTGTAAAATAATCAAGTATTGTGCTAAACACAATGATACTCCAAACTGACCACCAAATTTAAGTTGCATGTTTTTCCCCTCAACTGAGGGTCTGGGATGGGGCTAGGAATGAGGGGTTCACACTGCAGCAGAGTGCTCAGGGTTGGGGTGCTGGGGGCGCAGGCTCTGAGGTGGGGCAGGGCTCAGGATAAGGAACTTGGGATGCAGACAGGCTGCCCAGGGCTGGGGCCAGAGAGGACTCTCCCCCCTCCTTACTGGCAGAAGCAAGCTCCAGGGAAGGGACCCCTCCTCTCTCTCCTGCCCCCCACCTGCAGCACACTCACTCTGCACCACAGTCACTGCACATGCTCCTAGTGACTCTCTCAGGTCCAGAAAGCCCACTCGGCTCCCCTATGATGGGTACCAGGGCGGGGGGGTTGCCATCATGTGTGGCCTCCCCATCCCTGCTGCTGCCACTGAGTGCCGGGGGGGCGGGGGAGAGAGCTCCCAAGCATGTGTGTGCCTCCTTCCCCCTCCTCTCTTCCTCTTCCCCTCCCCCAGTGCTCCAAGAGGCTGCCTCCCAATGATCTCTATAGCCTTAGGCAAAAGCAGCCCAAACAAAGGAGAGAGGCACTGGCTGTTTTCTTTCAGCCAGGGAAGTTCCGAGGTGGGGGCAGAGGAGAAACCCAGCTCCAAATATTGGTGGAGCACAGCCCCCAGCCTTGAATATTCCTGGTGCTTGAGCACCTTGAGCCCCTATAAGCTGCCACCCTGCAGATGAGTTCCTTCCCCTACCCCTTCCCAGAGACTTCCCAGCAGCCAATCTCCTCCCTCAGACTGTGCTGCATTCGTCTCTCTCTAGGACCCAGCAGCCCTGCTCTTACATCCTCCACTGCTTCCCCTCTGTCTGGGCTCCCTGCAGAGCGGTGCCCCCAGACCTTTTGGTACCCTAGGCGGCTGCCTATTCTGCCTATGGCTAAGGACGGCCCTGCCCATAAAAGCTTAACCAGGGTAGAAGATACAGAAAAGGGCTCAGACTGCATCCAGTAACTTCAGCTCTATTAAAACATTTTATAGCAGCTAAAGGGTACATTTTCAAAGCCTTTTGTGCTGTTTTAGTTGCCTAGCTTAAAACCTGCACAGTGCTTTGAAAGTATATCTCTAATTCCTACCTTAACTTCTCCGAAGGCAGTAACCCAAATAGCTCCTTATTTTTCATACACTGGTATGGTGAAATATGCTAGTCAGGGTACGCCACTGCTGCCATCCTGCATTCCCCAAATAATCTGGACCACAGTCATTATCTACCACAAAGGCCTGTAAGACCCATCTTTTACCCCTCAGCCTGATGGACTCAGTATGAGTTGATGTGAACACGGCAGTTGGTCTTCATGAAAAGTTGAATCTGCAGTTCATCAGCCACATTAAATAATAACTAAGGCCCAATAAAATGAACCTGTTTGACAAAATACTTTTTTTCACTTTTACCTCTAATCAGTGCTATTTAAGTACTTGCAACATATAACTGGCAGCAATGTAGATTTTGAAGTCTGATTTAAAGTATAAATAATGATGAGATAAACGATCTTTTAAGCAAAATCAAAGTATGAAATAGTCATTATGTGTATTCATTATCACAATTTAATGGCTTTTTCTGCTGGAACAGGGCTATGAGCTTGCATGAGAGTGTCTAATCACCTTTTATTATTTTACCCTTCATATTTGTCCCAGATGTCTAGAAAAATGCCAGCTGCCACATGTACCTTTGGCAGGTTAGTCTGGTGCAAATAAGGCAGAGGTCCCTGAACTCTGGGGCATGTCCCCTTGGGGGGGCAAGGAGAAAAGTTTGAGGGGCACAGCATGGCGGGCCCTGGGCCACTCCCACAAGGGGAGGAGAGGAAGTCACCCAGCCCCATTCTTCCCCCAGCTCTGCTCCAGCCCCACCCTCATCTGTGGCCCTGGCTCCTGGCTTCAGCCCCAACCACTGCCTGGCCATAGTTTCCACTTCAGCCTTGACCCCAGCCTCAGCCCCTGGCTGCAGCTCTGTTCCCAGCCCCAGCCCCGCTTCCTACCCCAAACCCACCCACAGCTGTGGCTCCAGCCTCAGCCCCCTTACCCCTCCCATGCCCTCCTCCCAGCCCGACGTGGGGGGAGGCATGGACAGGAATAAGGGGGGCATGACCATGAAAAGTTTGGGGACCACTGAAATAAGATATCTGGGGCAATTATAGTGTTATAGTTCAAAGGATATGAAGAGCCCATGTCGGGATGAAGAATTCTAATACTAACTAATATTAATTCTATCCTTTAAAAATTGTCATATCGCTGACTAACAAGGCTAAGATAGTATCAAGGGCCTCATCCTCCCTGATTGAACTGACCTCGTTATCTCTAGCTTGCTTGCTAGCACACATATATATACCTGCCCCTGGAAATTTCCATTACATGCATCTGAGGAAGTGGGTATTCACCCACGAAAGCTCATGCTCCAAAACGTCTGTTAGTCTATAAGGTGCCACAGGATTCTTTGCTGCTAAAGCTAAGATAGGAAAAGCCACACCAGAAGACTTCCTTTCCAGTCAGACAAAACGACCCATCCTGTAATACATATCATGCAAGACTACACACTCACTAGTGAAAGAGAGATTGGGAAATACGCAAGAGTATATACATTTTGATGTGTGCATATGTACGTAAACATTACGCTACATGCCTAAAAGTACATGCTCAGGAAAAAATGCAGTGGCAGAAGAGGGGTAGCAGTTATACACTTCAAAATGCTCATACCTTGCTTTTGCTTTATTATTTTTTATTTTTGGTTGTTTCTATTTTGTGAGCACTATTTTGCTCCTGGGTTTAGTGGGCAAAGGGCTTCCAACCATGAATAACTGCATAACTTTGATGGAATTACTCATAGGAGGAAGTACCATGTCTGGTATGGTGTGCAGGATCAGGCCTTCAAATTGGTAGTAAAAGTACTTCTATTGAACTTATCCTTTTTCAACAGATTTCTGTGTTTTTAGTTTAACACGTAATCTTCAATTTGTAGAACAAATTAGCAATAGCAAAGAAACTCAAAAAAACAAACACTCCTTAATCTGTTCCGTTAAGCCAGTCAAGGCAGAAGTCAATGAACAATAGCAATATAACCATAGTATGTGCTACTTAGGCAGCATGGAAAGGAGGGAAGAAGAGATAAGGACTATGAATGAAATCCTGACCCGAACGAAGTCTATGGAAATTTTGCCATTGACTTCAGTGGGACTAGAATTTCACTCTATATTTTCATGCATTGGTTGATATCTGGCATACTGTGTTTATTTGTTTCATTAGTTTCCAATGTACTAGGCTATTAGAACAGCATCTTTCTGATTGTGTAGTACAGAGACATTTAGGCATCTGTGCGGGAGTGCTGAATCTAATCTGTCAAAGGATGACATGAGATGTAATTTTCTGGGCCAAAGAAAAAGCTCTGGATTGAGTCAAAAAGTGTTGGATTTCAAGTTGTCACTCTGCCCACGAATGGGGGAACACTAATGCAGCCAGTGGAGTCTGCACACTCGCTGAGGAAATATGGGTTTAAGATCACCTGGCAGATCTTAGAGGCGAAAGAGAGACTGCACACAACAGCATGAGAGGAGTTTGAATACACCTTTGCCCTGTTTGCTACTTGCACAGAAGAAGCAAGCCATAAACAGAGGACATATTCAGACAGAAGACCGTAGCTTTTATTTACTCACCCAGATACATTTTGAATTCTGGTTGGTTCTCTCTCATCAAAGCCTGGATATAGACTAATATCCCTCACATCTCTGAGGCGTGTACTAATGTTGTGTAGAAAAGCTTACTGTGGTACTGAGAGTACATTGATCAACCCCTCACTTTTGGCTACTGGTTCGGATATTTTTGCTCTGTCTTTCTCTCTTTCCTCCTCCCCTCTCTGTTGTATCAAAAAATTTCAGGAATGATTATTCAAAATGTATTTTCTTCTTCATTTGTAGGAATTAAAAGGGAATCTGGACAAATCCTCCAGCTACCCCGACCAAGACCACATTTTCCCTTTCTCTGGCCTTCTGCTTCTTTACTGAGAGATATCGGCTCAAAATTTCCAACAGACTGGCTTACTATGATAGAACACAACTACTAACCAGTGAACACAATAGAAACATGCAAAAGTAATGCTTCATTGCTGGCAAACACAAACTATAACTTCTACAATTAAAAAGAGACAAAAGTCAATCAAAATACTGCTAGGAGGTATGAATTTTACAAACAGAAATCACCAGTTCAATCCCACTGAAGACCAGGGTCTGTTGGCATTACAAAAGCACATTAGGGAAACTGTAGGGTTCATGCAAACAGTGCACTACATGCTAGTGTGCTGTTGAGCTACCCCCCAGCTTCCCATGCTTAGAGAGCAAGCTACAAAAGATTAGAAGGACAACAGCCTTGCTTTCCTGGGAGATAAGAAAACCTCTCTCTGAAACTGCATGCTTGTGTGTGTGTGAGAGAGAGAGAGAGGGGCAGTTTGTGAAGTGTGGGAGTGGTCTTTGAAATACATATCTGGGGATAAGATTTAAATGGTTAAAGCTCGTTTTTACCATGAGTTCAAACCATAGAGCACATTCATAAAAAGGAGTAGAGCGTAAACATGAAATTATTGCTGCTAAATGTCTAATACTGAAAATTGATACAGCAGATACTAAATCTGTTATCTATATTTCTAGGGTTCTGTAAATATTCAAATTCACTAGAGATTTTCTGCAAACTATATTCATGTTAACGAATCATGCACAGTGAACACTAACTACTTAAGTGGCATGAATGTCATTTATGTTTAAGTTAGGGAAGTGGTGGGAAGAACAAAAAAAATGTATTTGAAGAATATGGGTTTGTTTGTGGCTTACATTTCTGAAGAAAAGGTACAATATCATTAAGAAAGCTAACTCCCCTTACAGGGCACAGTTTAGTGCAACCATGTCTAACTTCTTGCAGATTTCACATTGATTTATTTGACTAGATTAGGGGTGGGCAAACTACAGCCCAGGAGCCGCATATGGCTCTCCAAACATTTTAATCTGGCCCTTGAGCATCCACCGGGCAGCAGGGTCTGGGGCTTGTCCCACTGCTCCATGCGGCTCCTGGAAGCAGGGGCATGTCCCCTCTCCGGCTCCTACGCATAGGGGCAGCCAAGGGGGCTCCGCACGCTGCCCCCTCCACAAGTGCTGCCCCCACATCTGCCATTGGCCAGGAACCATGCCCAGTAGAAGCTTCAGGGGCAGCGCCTGCGGATGGGACAGCATGCAGAGCTGCCTGGTCGTGCTTCTGCAAAGGAGCCGGAGATTGGACATGCCCCTGCTTCTGGGAGCTGCTTGAGGTAAGCGCCGCCCAGAGCCTGCACTCCTGGCCCCCTCCCGCACCCCAACCCCCTGACCCAGCCTTGATCCCCCTCCTGCCCTCTGAACACCTCAGTCCCAGCCCAGAGCACCCTCCTGCACCCTCATCCCCAGAGTCCACACCTCCAGCTGGAGCCCTCACCTCCTCTCCTGCACCTCAGCCCTGTACCCAAGCCTGGAGCCCCTTCCCACACACTGAACTCCTCATTTCTGGATACACCACAGAGACCAAATCCCCAGCCAGAGCCCTCACCCCCTCCTGCACTCCAAGCCCCAATTTTGTGAGCATTCATGGCCCGCCATACAATTTCCATACCCAGATGTGGCCCTCAGGCCAAAAAGTTTGCCGACCTCTGGACTAGACTGAAGTTCCTAGACAAAAACTACTTGGACTACAACCATCCAATGGAGAAAAAAATAGCCTTAGAAGTAGGCTTTATCTGAGGTCTGTTTAAAGATATCGGTATTCATTTACTGGAAGAAAACTCTATTTGAGGTACGAGAGGAGCCTAAGTTATAGAGTTGAGCCACTAGAATTCTTCTGCTGATGATATATGCAACATCAGTCTTGTGGAGTCACTACTGGAACAAGGCCTTATAGTTCAGCACCAATATAATGTAGTTGCGATATTATGGGTAATGTAATTCAAAAAGCAATTTTCAAATTAATTTGACTGCCAACTTCAATTTATTTACTTATGTAAGGCAGCATTTAAATTGTTTGTTTAATCTAAAAAGCTAATTCAATGACAATTTAAAATACCCTATTTGAATCTTTGCACAAAAAGTATAATGAAAATGGCATCAGATAACAGGACATAAATTTACTGCAGGAAGAGGAAGTCTCAAAGCAGGGTAGGGGAGACAAAAAGAACACAGGCTAGAGCTAGATTTGGAACACAAATAATTGTTTGGAGACCCACTTGAAAATGACATGGTCACCCTACAACATGCATAGCGCCGGCCTAGTGGTTTTGGAGGTGGTCTGTAAGAAGATTCTTTGGGACCACTCCCAAATTTAATTGACATATACCCCTCTATCCCTCTCCTTGGGAGCCAACAAATCTTACCATGTTATAGGTGAAACCGCATTATACCAAACTTGCTTTGATCCACCAGAGTGCACAGCCCTGCCCCTCCAGAGCACTGCTTTACCGTGTTCATGTTATATCGGGTGGTGTTATATCGGAGTAGAGGTGTACATAGTTTCATACATACATACAAATAAAGAGGGGCAAGAGAGTTGACTCTTTGGGCCACTACCAGTCTCCTCTATTAGTGTTATTGTCTGTGGTCACGTACATACATCAGTCATCAGTAGGAAGTTATGAATCATGATTAATTAGCAGAGAGCGTTATTATGACTGTGGTCACATACACACAGTACAGTCATCAGCAGGGATCGAAATAAGGAACTCTGTACTAACGCCTGCCCCTCCACCCCCTCACACACACCGACAACTCTACAACTTGAGCTAAAAGGAAAACTTCCCAGCTGTAGGTAGCAAGATGTTATAACCCCTGCAGTAAATTGCTAGAGGGACACATGAATTATACAGGTTAGGACAATGTATTACACCTGCATACAGGAGGTGTGAACCTTTGTCTTTTCAAGGGAAATCTCTCAATAAGATAAGCATCTGGGGGCTGCTAGTCTTCCTCCTCGCCCAAGCCAGAGGATTATTTGAACAATTCTGGTGAAATGTAGGTTATTTTTTTACTGCCATTTTCTTCAGTTAATTTATTGCACAATCAAAAGTAGTCTTCAATATTAATATAAATAAGTATTCAGAATAGCTAACTCATTCCTTTCTCCCATATTTTGAGATCTGGGATATCTTTCAGGTAAGTACAAGAAGAGTATAAAGTATATTAAATTAAATTCAGCAGTTCAAAAGTTACACATCTTTTCTTGCATATCTCCTTCCTCCCTTTCTTTATACCAGTGTTTCCCAAACTTGGGACGCCGCTTGTTTAGGGAAAGCCCCTGGTGGGCCGGGCTGGTTTGTGTACCTGCCGCATCCGCAGGTTTGGGCGGTCGTGGCTCCCAGTGGCCGTGGTTTGCTGCTCCAGGTCAATGGGGGCTGCTGGAAGCGGCGGGGCTGAGGGACATACTGACTGCCACTTCCAGCAGTTCCCATTGGCCTCAAGCAGCAAACCACAGCCAGTGGGAACCGCGATCAGCCAGACCTGCGGACGCAGCAGGTAAACAAATCGGCCTAACCTAACCCAGGGGCTTTCCCTAAACAAGCAGTGCCCCAAATCTGGGAAACACTGCTTTATACCCCTCCCTTCTCCACTCTTTCAGTCTCCACACCACACCTTTTCTCTCAATTCTCTTTCAGTAAACAGTGGTTTTCCTAGTTAGCCATTGTCTGAAACAGGGCATCTAACACCAAACACTTCTAAAAGAAGGTGCACAACTGCCATAACAGAGTGTTATGCAACAATATGCCTTTGGAGAGTGCTTCCTCCTACTTCAGCCACCAACCGTTGGAACACAGCTGCAGTAATGTTAAATGGATAGCAATCCTCATTCTTCAGGATCAGATAAAATATACACAGGTGGAGGAAGAGAATATTCATTGTATCTCTTCAGAGAAAAACAACCACCACCCCACTCCCTTCCACACACACAAATATCACAATTTTTCCCCTTCCTATTCTTGATTTTGACAGAAATTTACCAGCTCTCCAATTCATAAAAATGAACGATTTATTTTGTATCCAGCTAAGCTCTTTGTCTCCACAATACTGAGTGGCAGTGAACTGGATAGGCCATGCATTACTTAAAGTGGTATTTCCTTTTAATTTCATTCAGTGTCTTGTAGGTCTTGAATGATGAGACACTCCTGTCTTTTCTCCATACTATTTACTAGTTTTATAAACCTCAGCCATGTCACCTCATCATCTTCCCGCTCTAAATCAGTTATCCATTATCTTCTTTCTCTCTTCCACTCTTATTGAAGTCTCTCCATACTTGCAATAGCTTTTATTGTCTCTATCTGGATTTCTATTAATTCTTTTGGAGTGAGGGTGAGCAAAACTGAACTAATCGTGGCCTCACTGCAGTCAATGGCAGTTTTGCCATTTACTTCAGTGGGACCAGGGTTTCAGTGTTTACACAATGTCATTATAATGTTTTCAGTATTATACTTTATGCCTTTCTTGCAGAAATTTAACCCTTTATTTGCTCTTTTGACAGCCATCATACATTGAGCATAATTTCCTGCAGCTATGGATATTTAAATAAATAAAAATTTTAAAAAATAAAACCAAACATATTATCCATTTTACGTATAAAAAATAATAATTGAATTCTGCAAGACTGACATACTAAATCACATTTTACACCAGCTTCCAAATAGTAGCCACCAATTTACATCATAGTACCACCTGGATTACATTGACTTCCATTGGTAAATCAAAATTAAGCACCACTACCACAGCACTCCAATGTATGGATTATCTCCATTTAAAGATGTGAAAGATAAGGCAGAAAAGTGAAGTTACTTCATCACGGCTGCAGAGAGATTCTGTATCAGAACGTAGGTTAGAAAGTGTTGGTGAATTATTCTAAATTCCATGCTTAGTACACTGAACTACATTGTAATATTCTCTCTTATGCTATCAACTGCATTTTGTTCTAAAAACTCAAGGTAGGCTGCAGAGGAGACACATATTCTGTGCTCTCTCATGAAATCTTCATTTTTATACTTTTTTGTAGATTTTTCTGACTATAAAACAAAGAACAATATAGCTGCAAGTACCTGCTCATTGTTTACGAACAAACTACTTCTTTACAAGTTATTACAGCTTAGGTTTTTCCAGAAGCCAGCTAACCTTTTCTCTTCCTCTTGCAAGGAAAAGCCTTCCCATTTACTACTGTTGAGAAGCGAGTGGATTTTTCATGACCTGGCAATAGTCATAAGCTATTGTAGCATGAGGGAAGAGCACATTGTCAAAAACAAAAAACTTTAGTGCAGCCAGAGATCCCACCTCACCGTTCCTCTCTCTGCTAGAGCAGCTAATTAGAGCCAGTTGGAAATTGTCCAGTGAAATAGTTTTATCAGAAATGCCGATTCCTAGAACCCAATGTCATGTTTTTGTTGAAACATCACTGGTTCAAGAATTTTAAGTGAATCAAAACTCTTTGGTTGGTAGGATGAATTAAAGCTCATCAGATTGGTCGGGACACTGGTCTTCCAGGGTCCACAGCTTTTGGGCAGCCCCACCACGCCAGGGCTTCCAGACTCCCCGCTGTGGAGCCAAAACCCTAAAAGCCTCTCAAAGCCCAGTTCTAACCAGGGCTCATCTCCCTGCCATGCAACTGGAAGCCCTAAAAACACCAGCTTGAGCCAGAGCTTCTCAGGACTTTGAAGAGCTTTGTCATGGAGTTAGAAGCCCGTGTCTTTGGCACTGGGGCAACCCCATCATGTGACAGGCCCCAGACTCAGGGCATCGGAGCTTCCATGCTCCCCAGCCTGATTCAAATTAAAACCAAGTATTGAAAACACACAAAACATTTCCCACAAACTGGAAATCCCTCATTTAGACCAGTTCTACTGCCAAGAGGGAGCTCCACTCTCCAAGACAGACATTTTGTTTTATTTTCCATTATTCCAACAGCATTTCTCAAAGCATGCCCACCTGCAGCCCAGCTGGTTGGGGTTAGAGGGAAGCTGATTACACTATGAATTTATATACTGACAGGGACTTGTTACATAATTACCACTCCTTCCTGTGCTAGCCCTGACACCTTTGCTGCTTCTAGCACCCATTGCTCTAGTTACAAAAGTGCTCTGTAAATGAGAGATGTCTGTATATACATAAATAGTTACTAGATAAAATGGCAGTCAACAGGATTCATGAGTATGTACCGTAATTACTGAGTTTTGTAGGTTCAGCAAGACTTTTTGTGCACAGTACTGCCGCCCACAAGCATTAAAAATATCAAAACTCAAACCTTAAAATAAATACCCCTCCCCCACAATTCAGGTCCCCTAAGAAATGGGTAGAATGACTAGAAACTAACCTTCTGTATACAAAATACAATTATTGCTCCTTTCGATTAATGGTAAAACCATTTAAATGGTTTCTTTGTAAAGATATTTCATTTCATTTAAAAATGCATATATTTTAATCATATCTATTTGCAAGAAACATGCTGTCCACATATATGTTTTTATATTACACACACATGCAAAAGAGAGTTCTCAGAATATTTACATGGCTTAGATTTAAATGCCCTTACTGTTGGGTTGTCCCCAACCCCCTTTTCTCCTCCTTCACTTTATGTCTCAGGGATTAGGATTTGTGCAAGCTCATCTCCAATAATTGGGAATGACATAATGCGCAACAAACGCTTTGAAACCAAATTAGGAGAGAGAAAAATCAAGTTACATATCATGCTTTTTCTAACCAACGGCAATTAGGCAAAGAAATGATCTATCTAGGGAGGTAGCTGGCACATCGTCATCGTCATTAGAGGTGTTAAGAGCATGATCAATAAAACACTTGAGGGACTAGCATAGGAAAATATATCTTGCTTCATGCCAGAGGGCAGACTAAATGACCCAGGAGGACATTTCTAGGCATATTTAAGATTGTAAGGTAATACTTTTAATCTGCAAGAACAAAAATTAGAGAAAGCAAGATCTCATTTCTTTCTGGTTTTAAGGGTAAGGGGAAGCTGCTATTTTTGTTTTTCTAAATTCCCTTATATCCATTTCCTAGTAGTTTTTCTTCTAGTAATATGTTTCCATGCAATGTACTTCAAGTAACTCCACTTAGATAAAAAGGTCTTTCAAATGATCTTGTAAAAGTATTTTCTTAAAAATGCATAGATAGAAATGGACTTTAAAGGTCAGTCTTGTGATTTTCAAGATGCTATGTTCACATATTCCGTTAAGGGGCACCTGCCTTGCTTGCAAATGAGGAATGGTTTGTTCTAAAATGGAAGCAGATTGATTTGTGTTTTGTTTAATTAAATCTAAAATAAAAACCAGCGTTAATTCTCCTAATAAACTGCTTCTCTTTTTAAATGCCACAAACTGGCTTTTCTGGATAAATAGTCCATCAGAACCAGCTATCGGGACTGATTCTTCCCTTGGATGCACACACAGTCCTTCTATAGAAGTGAATGGGGGTATGCATGTACATCTAAACACAGACTGCAATCAACATACACCTATAAACTTGTCCTGCAATCAAAAGAATTCGGTTTCACAACCTGGTTCTAGTTATGTGTTAGAAAGTTTTCACAGGTTAAGTATCAACACACAAAAATTCAGTCCCAAACAGTATAAAACAATAGGATCTGAAAGTTTTCCCTTTCTAGCAGGTATAGGAGGTTAAGAGGTTACTGGAATCATATAATGACACATTAATTGTTTGAAAGATGGAGGATCACCAGGCCCTTTCTTCACTTCCCTCATCCAATGCCACATCCGTCCTCCTCTGAAATGTCATTGGCCAATTGTGGAGAAAAATAATTAGTTTCACTCTACTTCCTGCTAATTATGGAGTGTATAATCTGCCAAATGATGTACATGCTCTTGTTGACTGTGCCCTACTGCCTCCCCTTGCTATCACAGACATACGCACAGGCAGGCAGCGAATGGCTTACCAGTGACAGCTGGCAAACCAGCCTCTGGGAATAAAACATTTTAGCACTTCATAAATTTCTAACAAGGTTTCAAATTGCTTCAGTTTCCCTCCTCTCAGCTCTATCAGCCTAGCAAAAGGAGGGAAAATGCTAATTAAATCTATAGTGGGAAAGTATAACTGGTAAGATAATTCATTATTTTTAACAAATAGCAATTAGACCACAACTCCAAGGAAAGTTGGAGTCTTCCCCCATCCCAATGGACAATGTGGAAAAGCCAAAATAAATTCTTCTGTCTCATTGGTTTTAACCCACTAAAGAGTAAAATATGTTAAAGAGCAGCTGCATAACATTCTGAAACTTAATGGAAGGTGATGCACAGCACACTAGAAACCTGAAAGGAACACGCAACACAGTTGAATGTTAATGTTAAGGTTTCATACCACCATTTATAACATACGGTTTCAAAATTCCTCTATAAATCTGCCATCAGGATAAAATGCTGAATTATTATTGATGTGAAAATGTACTGGATTATTGTGCGTCTGACATCTTGTCAATAGGAATACAGCTGCTGTAAAGTAATGGAATGCAAATGACAATTGATCATATTTATAGCACACTATCTTACAGTGAACAATAGCAGCTCTCTCATTTTAAATGTGAAAACAGAGGAGTAGGTCTAGGGACAAGGGCAGCAGGAAATCAGCTTCAGTTAATTCAGTGATAAGGAACGGTCTGAAAGACAGGGGGTATACATGCAAGATGGGAGTGTGGGATGGAGGAAGGGAGAAGAGGCCTCTGGGAAAGATTATTAAATATAAATATAAAAATGTTTTATGGAAAACAAACAGTGCTGTAGATAGTGTAAGAGAAGAGACTGATATTGCCCTACCATCATATCTATTTAACCTAATGCACCAAATTTAGCCCTGGATACATGCATTCCTATCTCATCATAATTAGTGGAAACCACACACAAACATTTGTTGGCAGAATTTGTCCCCTTTGCTAATAGGGCTTTATTTAGACAGAGTTCGTGTACTGTAACTATAGTGTCAGTACAGCACTCTTCACCTGAAATGAGAGGGGAGGGGGAAAGAAAGAAACAGATACTAGGAATTAAAACAAAACAAAATAAAACAGTGAATTTGAGTTTGAATCACTTGGCCACAGCGGAGCCCTCAGCTAAACAGTGTAAACTCTCATAGGTGGGAATTGAGGACAATACACATCTGAGAAGATGCCTTTATTCTGCTCTGGCAAAAAGAAGCCTGTGCCATTAGGACAACTGACTGTAGTGCCCTCCTCTCAGTTGATTCTCAAAACACAGCTGCCTCTTCCAGACAGACATTTGCCATGAAGTATGTTTGTTTGCGTAGGAAAGATTAATATAAAAAAAAAACATATTGTCAAATAGAGAGGCAAGTTGGGTGAGGTAATATCTTTTATTGAACCAACTTCTGTTAGTGAGAGAGACAAGTTTTTGATCTTACACAGAGCTGTGCAGGTATGTGTCAGTTTGAAAGCTTACAATAAAATATATTAGGTCACCCACCTTGCGTCTCTAATATCCTGGCACCAACATGGCTGCATCACCACTGCAAACAATCTTTTCAAATATTCAATCCCCCTAATTATCTTACCAGTGTGTAACAGGAGGCATCCACACTTGGACATATTTCTGAAAAATGACTTGCAATAAAAATATATCAAAGCTGCTGTTTAGTTTTTGAAACAAGAAGGATTTAAAATTACAAAATGTCTGAGTGAGCATACTGAAATATCTGCAGACTGCCACCTGTTTTTGCCCATTGGCAGTTCTAAACAAAAGTGACCTACTTATGTCTAGTTACCCCATTTTCTAATTAACCACAATAACTTAGGGCACTGATGCCATCTCTATGGCACGTGATGCCTGCTATGCCGGCCTCAAGTGCAGTTTGGAAACTCAGAAAAGATAGACTTGTAAGGTTGCATTGCAGCTGATCCTGAGTCAGTGTCACATCTCTTCTCCATAAAAACATTCTTCACAGGCAGTTACTAGTGTGTTCTTGCGAGAGGTTAGTGTTTTATCATCAGAAGTGCAGTCAGGGAGAGGACAGGTGTTAAAGGGGAAGAAGACAGGGAGGGAGGGGACATAAACTGAGAAGAGGAAAAGGAGCGTGTGGGGACCGATTACAAGTAAGAGAGGGGACAACAGAAAACACATTATGCTGGCCTCATATCTGGAATTTGCACTCAAAGAGATTCAGAATTACAGATTTAGGTTGATTGCTGAACCACCATATCCTACATCTCTTTCCATGACTTGGGGCTTAGCTACACTGGAGAGTTGCAGCGCTGGTGGTGGGTTTATAGCGCTGCAACTTACTCACCGTCCACACTTGCAAGGCACATACAGCGCTGCATCTCCCTGGCTGCAGCGCTGGCTGTACTCCTGCTCTGCCTGGGGTATAACGATTGCAGCGCTGGTGATATCGGAGGTATCCCAGAATGCCTGTTCAGCCACGCTGCTCATCAGTTTGCACTCTACTGCCCTGGCCTCAGGTGACCCGCCCTTTAAATGCCCCGGGAATTTTAAAAATCCCCTTCCTGTTTGCTCAACCAGATGTGGAGTGCAATCAGTGAATCTTTCCAGATGGCCATGCCTCCACGCGCCAAACAAGCCCCAGCATGGAGCAATGGCGAGTTGCTGGACCTCATCAGTGTTTGGGGTGAGGAAGCTGTGCAGTCACAGCTGCGCTCCAGCCGTAGGAATTACGATACCTATGGGCAGATATCAAGGGCCATGCTGGAAAGGGGCCATGACCGGGACACGGTGCAGTGCAGGGTTAAAGTGAAGGAGCTGCGAAGGGCCTATTGCAAAGCCCCCACGACCTGCCGTTTTTTACCAGGAGCTGGACGCAATACTTGGGGGTGACCCCAGTGCCAATCCAACGACCACGATGGACACTTCAGAGCGGGGGGAGAGGGTGGGGGAGTGCAGGAGGGGGGGGGAGGAAACCGAGATTGAGGGTACTGGGGTGGGGGGAGACACCCCGGAGTCCCAGGAGGCATGCAGCCAGGAGCTCTTCTCAAGCCAGGAGGAAGGTAGCCAGTCGCAGCAGCTGGTACTTGGTGAAGGACAAGCAGAGGAGCAGGTTACCAGTAAGCGGCTTTTATTTTCAGGATGGAAATGTTTCGGGAGAGGAGTGGAGGCTAAGGCTGCATGCATGCATGCCTAGATGTGGAATAACCCATTGATGTGGTCTATCACGTCGTGGTAATCGGCCTTGGTAATCTCTTCAAAAGTTTCAGCCAGAGTGTGGGCAATGCGCTTGCGCAAGTTTATAGGGAGAGCCACTGTGGTCCTTGTCCCAGTCAGGCTAACGAGTCAACGCCACTGTGCTGCGAGGGGTGGGGGGACCATTGCTGCACACAGGCAAGCTGCATAGGGGCCAGGGTGGAATCCGTATTGCTGTAGAAGACCCTCCCGCTCTTCCCAGGTGACCCACAGCAGCGAGATATCTTCCAGGATTAACTCCTGTGGAAAATGTTGGGAGACTGTTCAGTGTCGATGCCCCCTGCAGCAGTTTGCTTTCCCCAATGCAAAGAAACCCCTGCACATCCCTGAAGCAATCAGTTTCCCTTACTCACTATTTCGTGGCTTCTGTGGGTTATGTGCACTCTGTTTGGTATGGGAAAAGTATGCTAAATAGAAGACTGTAAACTCCTTCACTGTGTGGGAATAACTGTCTGAGTGAGATTATAAACAATGCTGCCTCTGTTAACTGTTGCCATTTTTGCCTTTCGAAAAGTGTCCTTTACTACTCGACTGTCCATATCATCGACTGCTCAGAGGCTACAAAACCTCAGGAAGAAGCCGCGAAAAAGCAAAGAAGACATGCTGAAAGCAGTTATGGATCACTCTGCCAGAGAGAGTAAAAAACTGGAGGAAAAAACTGCAGGACTGGAGGGAAAGGGAAAGCAGGATCCGCCAGAGAAACGCAGCGGCTAAGAAGAAAAGCACAAAGCAGCTCATAAGCATCCTGGCGCACAAAGCGGACTCTATCCAGTCACTCGTAGCCATGCGGGCAGAGCACTACCATGCTGGCCCCTCCCTGTCCCAAAGCTCTTTCCCTTGTGCCCCAATGTCAGCTCCAAACCCCCTTCCCCAGTATCCAGGTTCTTACCACCACCAGTTGCTCCCAACACCTGTAAGTTCACCAACCAGCCCTGAGAACTACGACCCTTACCCTCTGCACTCAACCCCCATCACCATGCAGTATTTTCATCCTGAAGTGCAGCAGTCATTGCACATCACTCCAGACAGGACATATTCAAACCTGTGACTGTACAGTTCACCACCCCACCTCCTGCCCTTTTAGGTTCCCAAAATGTTGTGTGTCTGTCAATAAAGTTATTTTCTTTTCAATAAATGAATTCTTGGCTTTGAAAACAGTCTTTTTTATTGCAGAAAGTGAAAGATACCGTAGCCCAGGAAAGAAACAGGCACTGCAAATCATTTTAGGAAAAACAGATTCCTACTAACATTGTAATCACTGCACTTCACTCACGTGCAAGGCACCAAACATTACTGTTGGTTTTCAGCCTCAAATTCCTCCCTCAAGGCATCCCTAATCCTTGTAGCCCTGTGTTGGGCCTCTCTAGTAGCCCTGCTCTCTGGCTGTGCAAATTCAGCCTCCAGGCATTAAACCTCGGAGGTCCATTCCTGACTGAATGTTTCACCCTTCCCTTCACAAATATTATGGAGGGTACAGCATGCGGATATAACCGCAGGGATGCTGCTTTCCCCCAAGTCTAGCTTCCCATACAGAGATCGCCAGCGCTCTTTTAAACAGCCAAAAGCACACTCCACAGTCATTCGGCACAGGCTCAGCCTGTAGTTGAACCGGTCCTTGCTCCTGTCAAGCTTCCCTGTATACAGTTTCATGAGCCAAGGCATTAACGGGTAAGCAGGGTCTCCAAGGATCACAACAGGCATTTCGACGTCCCCTACTGTGATCTTCCGGTCTCAGAACAGAGTCCCGGCCTGCATCTTCCTGAACAGGCCACTGTTCCGAAAGATGTGTGCATCATGCACCTTTCCAGGCCAGCCTGTGTTAATGTCAATAAAACGCCCACGGTGATCCACAAGTGCCTGAAGAACCATAGAGAAATACCCCTTCCGATTAATGTACTCGGATGCTAGGTGGGGTGGTGCTAGAATAGGAATATGCGTCCCATCTATCGCCCCTCCACAGTTAGGGAAACCCATTTGTGCAAAGCCATCCACAATGTCCTGCACGTTCCCCAGAGTCATGGTTCTTCTTAGCAGGATGCGATTAATGGCCCTGCAAACTTGCATCAACATGATTCCAACGATCGACTTTCCCACTCCAAACTGGTTCGCGACCGATTGGTAGCTGTCTGGAGTTGCCAGCTTCCAGATTGCAATAGCCACCTGCTTCTCCACTGGCAGGGCAGCTCTCAATCTCGTGTCCTTGCGCCGCAGGGTGGGGGCGAGCTCAGCACACAGTCCCATGAAAGTGGCTTTTCTCATCCGAAAGTTCTGCAGCCTCTGCTTGTCATCCCAGAGTCATGGTTCTTCTTAGCAGGATAGCTGCCCATAATGCACCACTCCCAACAGCGCTGCAAATGCTGCAAATGTGGCCACACTGCAGCGCTGGTAGCTGTCAGTGTGGCCACACTGCAGCGCTTTCCCTACACACCTGTACGAAGACAGCTGTAACTCCCAGCGCTGTACTACTGCAAGTGTAGCCATACCCATAGAGTTGATTCTCATACTAGGGGTTATACACCTCTCACAAGTCACCTTTCACAGATTCAAAAAATTCACCAATAACAACTTCTCCATTGCTCTGGTAAAGATTAACAGCAAATATATCTTTTCTTACTTTCAAGTATCAGAGGGGTAGCTGTGTTAGTCTGGATCTGTAAAAAGCAAAGAGTCCTGTGGCACCTTATAGACTAACAGACATATTGGAGTATAAACTTTCGTGGGTGAATACCCACTTCGTCAGACACATCAGCTCCCCAGCTCCCCTAGCCTTCCCCCAGCCTTGCTTTACTCTCAGTACCCTGCTCAGCTCCCTAGCAGCCAGGCCCGGCTCTCTCTACAAGCAGAGGGAGACTCCTGAGCTTCTGGCAGCCCTGGCCTTCTTATAAAGCCCAATTAGTCTGTTTGGGGCATGGCCCCAGCAGCAGCCACTTCCCCCAATCAGCCGGGGTTTTGTTCCCTTCCCCAGCCCCAGCCCTCTGTGGGGCTTTTCCAACCCCTTCAGGGCTGGGGCAGGTGCTCACCCTGCTACAGGCTGATGCCATGGTTCTATCTGTAGAATCAACAGCATCCAAACCTGCTTAAAACAAGGTTCTGGCCACTAACTTTCCCTGATCCACCACAGTGAGAAGCTCTTCTCTTACATCCTCTGGCAATCTGTCCCTAAACTTTAAGATATTGTCCCAGAGTGTAAATCGTAGTGTCCCAGCAATACCTGCTGGTTAGCAATTCTGAGTTGTATAAAGTTTTCTGCAAATGAGGTCAGTCTTCTTTGCATCTTTTCCTTTTGGAGTAGATGCCTCATGACCCTGATGCACACTCTCACTGGCAGCTGATACCAATCTGAGTTCACTTTTCAAAACCCTGGGAGGGGACATACTACCAGCAATCAGCCCTTTTTGTTATGGTCAGAAGGGAAGATGGAGTCGGTCACAGCACCTCAGTGGGCTCCATCATTAATTGAGATCGCCACTCGAGAAGGTCCTACAGAAGCTAAAACATCAAACAGCCTGTGAGACCTCTCTCAAACCTCATCCACCTGAATTATCCAAGGCAGGACCCATCCTTTTTAACAGGTCCTGCTGGGCTTTATCATCACAAGGAGGAGGTGAGGAATCCTCTGACCTCACTGCCTCATCAGAGGCAGGAAGCCAAAGCTGGATGGAAGAGGAGGAAGCCAAAGCTGGATGCAGTAAAGCCTCCTCTGATTCCTGCAAGGGGAGATTCCCCAGAGCAGTTTCCTCTTCCTCGGTACCGTGCCTGCTAGAGGGAATGGTTGCCTGCTGCATTTGGTGGGATGGGTCTTGATGCCTGCTAGATGAAGTAGAGTTGGGAGGGTGCAGAGACAACCTGGGAGAAGGGGGAAATCCGAAAAGTTTCCAAAATGGCCATTGGTAAGGCGCTGGCATCCCATTTCTTCTAGACCATGGACCTCTACTGACTGGCCAAGACAGAGCCTCTGGTGGGCACCAATGGTGGTTAGCACTCGGTGGGAAACTATGAAGTACATACATGTTGCAGTCATGCTATGAGCCAACCTCTGAATCTAAAGATGAATCAGCTTCCTCCAACCAAGGGGAGGCTGTTCCTGTTGGTGCCAGAGATCAGTGTTGGAAGCCATAGAAGATGGTACCAGAGAGCTCTTCACCAGTTCCCCTCTGGACAGCACTGTACAATGTGGCATGCAAGTTTCTGAAGGTGCTCATAGTGCCACATGTGGGATGAGGCCATTGCCATAGTTTAGTAACAGCTGATGGTATCGCATGAGAGCACTCTTGGATTGCTAGTGAAACCAGTGCCGAAAGACTCTGCAGATCCCTTGATGCAGCATATGCTTAGAAGTTAGCAGCACCAGGATAGTCTCTTATCGCTGGGACAAGGAGGATGGCTCTAAACAGCTAAATGATTGTGCTTCAGGTGCCGATCTCAACAGTGCTGTCTGAGTAGATGACTGCCTTGGGGAGTGCCTCTGACTCGAGCACACTACACTCTCTGACTCGGCATGCGTGGTGGACTTTGGTGCCAGGGACCCTGATCTCATCGATACTGAATCCTTCAAAGACATCTTCCTTAGCAGCAGGATTCAGCAGAAACAGGGGAAGTGCTCCTGACAGAAACAGATGTGCTTGGTACCCAGTTCTGAGCAGGGAAGCTTTGAGTGTGGGCACAGGGCTGCCTCCGCCAGAATAAATTTAAGTCTGGCTTCCCTGTCTCTTTTTGGCCCTTGGCTTAAAGTGTCTGCAAAATTTGGCACCAATTCCTGACACAAGTCTTTCTCAAGATACTTCAGGCAACTGGACTGCGGGTCACTCACTGGCATCAGTTTCTTGCCAGAATGGCAGGGTTTGAAACCCGATGACTGAGGCATGCCCTGGCACTGGTGTGGTACCCAACAATGGAAACCAAAGTGTATCTAAAAAACAGTCTACAAATTAAAACATTTTACTGAAACTGCCTAACATTAAATAAGCACAACTATGTATAGAGTGAGAAAAACTTGTGATAGCAAGATAACACTAGTTCTTGTATTATTTACCCCTTCATATAAACACAGGAACCAGGAGTCATCCAATAAAATGAATAGAAAGCAACACATAGTCAACTTCTGGAACTCATTGCTTGGGTATGTTGTGAAGGCCAAAGGTATAACTGGGTTCAAAAAAGAATTCGATAAGTTCAAGGAGAATAGGTTCATCAATGGCTAGAAGCCAAGATAGTCAGGGACACAATCCCATGCTCTGAATGTTCCTAAATCTCTGTCTGGCAGAAGCTCAGACTTGATAACAGGGAATGGATCACTCGATAGTTGTCCTGTTCTGTTCTATTCATTCCCTCTGAAGCACCTGCCACTGGCCACTGTTGGAAGACAGGATACTGGGCTAGATGGACCAATGGTTTGGCCCAGTATGGTCATTCTTATGCTCTTATTAACACACTCCAACAACTGTCACAGGCAGTAAGAAGAAACTGAGAGTTGTCGGGGAGGCTCTGCATTTTATACCATCACACAACAGCATGAGGCAACAGAGGGCATATGCACTGCCCCAACTGGTACCACTGCAGACAACAGTGCACTAGGGATCACACACCTGGAGTGGAATGGATACATGCAATCACTCAAATTAAAAACCCAAACCTTTTAAAACCCCACAAGACGACAGATTTTGGTCCCAATACAGTAATGGAAATAGAATGCAATCTCTGCTTACATGAGCGCCCAAAAGAGTTCCTAAATCAATATGGTTCCAGAGTTAGTTTGTCGGGCAAAGATTTGGAAAGACTGACAATGGCCGTACAATCTCTGCTGAACATGTGAGGGTCAGTCATTGGCTACCCCACTACCAAAATACATCTACCTTTGAACAGGTTACAGCTAAGTTTAGCCTCTTTTGTATGCTACAAAAATTCTGCACAGACCAGTGTGTTTTGTTTCTAGACTAATCTTAATTTCAAAGGGTGGGCTTTGCTCCAGAGATGTTCTCATCTATTGACTACAGAAAACTTCAGTGAGTCATAAGTATAAGAAAGAAATTTTCAGTTAACTCAGGCCTGAAATTCACACAGCTAACTCACCTTTACCTAAATTCTCCAATCATTGGACAAGGTTACACTAAAGCACTTCTGGGTCAATCCAAAGCTTTTGTTTATCCTAGAAAACATGCTGCATTTAATCCTTCGGTTTATTATATCCAGCAGCACACATGGAGGTTTAAGTAACCTGCATTACATAATCTGAGGGATAACTTGCTACAGAAGACACCAATAAAACATACCTATTAAAGCAATAAACCTCTTGTAAGAATAAGTGATTTCGTGATCAAAACTTAAATAGAAAGACCATGTGTATTGTTTTATATATCACAACTTGAACATAGGTAAGGTTGACACTTGGTTCTTAAATCATATCATTGTTGCTTAATATAACTGGTACAAGAATTAAAAATTCTCCATGCTGCCCATTTCCTAGGCAGTCTTTGATGTGGCAATGCTCACCCGCCCCATCCACATAAGGGCACAGCTATACTGTATCTGGGAGCATGCTTGCCAGTGACAGCAGACAGACATGCACTACCTCTGCTTGAGCTAGCATGCTAAAAATAATAGCACTGTGGGGAGTAGCATGAGTGGTGGCTCGGACTAGCCGCCCAAGTACAAACCCAGGGGGTACCAGTGGGTTTGTACTTGGTGGCTAGCCTGAGCTGCTGCCTGTGCCACCCCCAGCAATGCTATTTTTAGCACTCTCACTCAAGCAAAGCTATTGCCTCTGTCTGCTCTCACGGTGAAGCATGCTCCCCACTGTAGGGCAGACGCATCCCAAAAGAAAAGAAAAAACCCCACAAGATTCCACTCCAAACAAGAAGCTGCATCAGACCAGAAATGGAAGAGTTAACCCACTCCATGGTGCCCTGACATTTCTACATAGTGTCTGGGGGATTCTAATGACCTCACAAAATTTTGTCAAGCCACGTGACATAAGGGAGGGATCCTAACCTTTTCTTAGATCATTAACTGCTATATCTTTTGCTTTATACTAGGATCATCTGCAAGTTATTAAAATAATCAAGAAAAATGAACAGTTTCACCAGCATGAGCCAGTTTATAAACATCCCTATTCAGTGGGACACATTCCATTCACCATTCTTGCTATGACACATGCCAACCTCTGGCTAAATGGATAGGATTGAACATAGTTAAACTCAGATGGATGATGTGTGGGACCACTATACATTTATATTACCTAGGACTCTCACTATACTATCAAATATTAATAATGCTTTTAGGATATTCCAAACCTAGAGACAAAGACTTAAAAATATAATAACTACTGGAGAATGTCCTTCATCTAAAAGGCTTTCATTCTGAATCTTTTATTCCACATGAATTCCTGCCACTGGGAAGAATCTAAATACTCCTAAATACTCCTCTATATGGAAAAGTGGGGGGAATATAATAACAGTATATGCTTTATTGGCACCTTTAGGCTCCAAAGATAACCCCAGCAAACTAGATTTATATAGGTGACTGTGCTAGTTACAGGACAGAAGAAATTAAAATACCAGGGAGAAAAAAAGGCATTGTCTAGGTCCCTCTACTACCCATACAGAGTCAGAAATATTCATATTCATGTGCACAAAATAAGACTTATGCAATGTATCAAATACACACACAATTTGTGGGTATTTTATTAGAAAGCCCTAAACACATTCATTTACTTAAACAGCCACACAGCTCCCTCACCCCATCATAAGAGCACTGACGGAAGAGTTATCAAAACACAGCCTCGTTTTATTGAAGCACATGGCCAATGCAGCAAAGAGTCCTTGGCACTTTATAGACTAACAGACGTATTGGAGCATGGTGCCACAGGACTCTTTGCTGCTTTCACAGATCCATACTAACACGGCAACCCCTCTGATACTTGACATGTGGCCAATGACTCTCACACTTAAAATTATACTTTAAGATCCTGTATAGCGAATACATGATCTTGAAGTGTAAAATACTCCTTTTATTCAAGTAAGCAGCAAATAGGCATGTAGCTTTTTCTGGTGGAAAATCTAAATGCTAACGATATTTTAGGATACAATATCTCACACTGATTAATATTCAGGATGTATTTTAAGGAGGATAGAAAACATAGCATTTACAGTTATCCATACTTTAAAAATAAAAAATAGGTTGAAAGTGGAGAATAATCAAGATTTGTTTATATTGTAATAATAGCACCCAGCTGTCACATAGTGTTTGGCATCAGTAGATTTCGAAGTGCTTTAAAAAGGAGGTCACATTATTGTTATCATTATCGCCTTTTACATATGGAGCAACTGAGGCACGGTGAGGTGAAGTGATTTCCCATGGTCCCCCAGTAGGACCAGTGGCAGAACTGGGAACAAAACCCAGGTCTCCCAAGTCCAGTGCTCTATCCACTAGTCCACATGGGTCAGGTTGTCAAATAGGTTTTAAAGATATCTATTTAATAATTTTATAAATCAAGAATATTTCTACAGATTACTGCAGTATCTGTGCTCCTTAAAGAATCCTAGGAGAGTAACGCTGAATGATATCAGAAATCCTCTCAGCATACAGTGAACACTGATGTCAGAGACAAGGCAGCTACAAAATACCAAGAATCAATAAAGAAATTAAAACTAGGGCTGTCGATTAATCTAACTGCGATTTAAAAAATTAATCATGATTAATCGTACTGTTAAACAATAAAATATCAATTGAAATTTATTAAATGTTTTGGATTTTTTCTACATTTTCAAATATATTGATTTCTATTACAACACAGAATACAAAATGTACAGTGCTCACTTTATATTATTTTTATTACAAATATTTGCACTGTAAAAATGATAAACAAAAGAAACAGTATTTTTCAATTCACCTCATACAAGTATTGTAGTACAATCTCTTTATCATGAAAGTGTAACTTACAAATGTAGATTGTTTGTTACATAACTGCACTCAAAAACAAAACAATGTAAAACTTTAGACCTACAAGTCTACTCAGTCCTACTTCTTGTTCAGCCAATTGCTAAGACAAACAAGTTTGTTTACATTTACAGGAGATACTGCTGCCTGCTTCTTATTTACAATGTCACCTGAAAGTGAGAACAGGCGTTTGCATGGCACTTCTGTAGCTGCTGATGCAAGGTATTTACATGCCAGATATGCTAAACATTCATACGTCCCTTCATGCTTCGCTCACCATTCCAGAGTACATGCTTCCATGTTGACGATGCTTGTTAAAAAAAAATAATGCATTAATTAAATTTGAGACTCAACTCCTTAGGGGAGAATTGTTTGTCTCCTGTTCTGTTTTACCTGCATTCTGCCATATATTTCATGTTATAGCAGTCTCGGATGACGACCCAGGACACGTTCGTTTTAAGAACACTTTCACAGGAGATTTGACAAAACGCAAAGAAGGTACCAATGTAAGATTTCTAAGAATAGATACAGCACTCAACCCAAGGTTTAAGAATATGAAGTGTCTTCCAAAATCTGTGGAGCCTGCTTTCAGATATCTTAAAAGAGCAACACTCCGATGCAGAAACTACAGAACCCAAACCACCAAAAAGGAAAATCAACCTTCTGCTGGTGGCATCTGACTCAGATGAAGAAAATGAACATGCATTGGTCCGTTCTGCTTTGAATCATTATCGAGCAGAACCTGTCATCAGCATGGATGCAGTATTTTGGAATGGTGGCTGAAGCATGAAGAGGCCTATGAATCTTTAGCACATCTGGCATGTAAATATCTTGTGATGCTAGATACAACAGTGCCATGCAAACACCTGTTCTTAGTTTCAGGTGACATTGTAAACAAGACATGTGCAGCATTATCTCCTTCAAACTGTAACCAAACTTGTTTCTCTGAGCGACTGGCTGAAGTAGGACTTAGTGGACTTGTAGGCTCTGAAGTTTTACTTTGCTTTATTTTTGAATGCAGGTGGGGAGGGGGGTTATATATAATTCTACATTTGTAAGTTCAACTTTCATTATAAAGAGATTGCACTCAGTAAGAGTATTAGGTGAATTGAAATATATGTTTTTTTTTGTTTTTTACAGTGCAAATATTTGTAATAAAAATAAGTATAAAGTGAGCCCTGTATGCTTTGTATTCTGTGTTGTAATTGAAATCAATATATTTGAAAATGTAGAAAAAACATCCAAAAATATTTAAATAAATGGTAGCTTAACAATTAATTGCATGATTAATCGCTATTCATTTTTTTAATCTGTTGACAGCCCTAGTTAAAACAGCTATCAAGGCAGGTGCATTTTGAGGGTAAAATTCACCAGCTGCCTCATTAGGCACTGACAAACTATTTATGTGATTAAAAAAAGTCATACATGATATTGTGATGTACATTGATTTTATGCTCTATTTCCTGAAGTTACATATTCATTTCTAAACTAAAAAGGTGAGCTTCAACATCAAACTGTTAGAATAGTTGTAAGAGTATTGATGGGCATCTTTATAAAGAGCAATCGCATATTTACATATATGTAAATAATAGAGAATGCAAATATCTGACCATTGGGACCCTGGCAGTTGGTGGTTGTGATGCCTTCTTCCAGTGGCCTAATGGACAAAATACAAGAAAGAGCACTAGTTCGGCATATATCAGCTCAAATTATATGGCTGAAAGGACAGCTATTCTCACGACATTGAAAAAATAAACAGCAGAAATAGAGGCATATGTTGTGAGATTTGTTGAATTGCAGATGCCAATTTTCAGTTTCTTTTAAATAAACCAGAATGCTATCATCAATGTAATTCATAAAAAGGCTCAGCATATCAGAGAGGAAGGCAACAAACTGACTTTTCAATATATTCCATCATATGTTCGTATGTAAGGGAGTGAGGTGGCTGATGATATGGCCAAAGTTGGAAGGTTGAAATTCAGGTAGGAATGGCGACAGTCGAAGATACTGATGAGCTGTCAAGGAAAATTTAGCTGAAATAAGTGGTTGAAAGATAAAAGAGCCAATGATTGACATCAAAGTATCTCACTATTGCAAGCTTGCATTCAGGGCACACTATCACAAGCTTGTGTACAGAGCATACTTCAGGAATGAAAGTCAGCAGCTATGGGACTAAGATATACCCACTCTGCAAAATGTGTCGGGAGCAGGCGTTAACACCTGCCCACCTTTCTGAATGGCATATGATAAGGAAAGTGATGCTCTTCAGATTTGACACATTGGATCAAGTCCACATGAAGGACACTGTAAGAGTCTCCCAATTCATGCTTGAACTTCATGGGTCTGATATGACTATCATGGGACAAGACAAAAACAACAAATGTATTTTTCTTTCTTTCTTATAAGCTACATTTAAATGGGGGACTAATGTTGGAAAGACAAACAGAAGATTTGCTTATTCTACAAAGCACAGAATAGTATGGATAAAACTACAGAACTGAATAAGAATACTCTTTATCAAACTGTTCCCATACATGCATTTGTTAAGCTTAATACAATGAGACTAAATATCTAAGCACTGAGTAAAGTTCACTTGGGCCTAAACTCACCCAGAGTTTGCATAGCTTTTATTATTATTATTATTGGATGTTTTATTTGGGAGACAACAATGCACACTTGTTACAGTTGATTAGATTTAAATATATCATATAAATATGAGAATAGGCAACAATTATTGTGAAACCAGACCACACACTCAATGAATGAATTTACCACCACACTCTACTCAAACGAAGGAGGCACTATCAAGATTAAGATAAAATGTAATGTTCTCTGTCACAAAGTCCATATAATTATTTGTATCTTATAAAAGGACCTTTCCTTCACCAAAAGCCCTAATATCATGAGTATACAAATATAATTCTGCTGCAACAACAGTTAAGAGCCACTTTTTATTTTCAAGTGCCCAAAGAGTTATTATAAAGAGGGTGGGCAAAGGAGAGTATTTAAACAACTGCATGTTACTGTGTGTTCAAAAAATATGTAGTAATTGTACAGACTGTAACTAGAATTTGCATGTCCAGTTGTTATAATCAACCACACTGAACAAAAGATGACATTACTATATACAGAAGACTCACATTGAAGCCACGTTCAAAATTATCATGGGATCTCCAGCATTCTTCCTCCCCTATCACATTTTAAAATAAGGAGCTTCATTCATTTTCTTACAGCAGAACCAAAGGCTGTGGTACCTCGCAGCAGCAAGCCCAGCAGAAGCAGGAAATGGCAGGACCAGCCTTCCACTATCTCCCCACCGCCAACCAGATACATGGCAGTGACCAGGACACCAGCCCAATGGTGCTTGACACAGCACATGTCCATCTCATATCTGCTTTTGGGAAAGTTAGCAGGGTTTCAGTGTACAATGGAGTCCTGGTTGGAGTTTATAGCTGCTCCCCCTTTCAGCAGAGGGAAATAGCAGTACTTCCATCTGCCCTTCCCACCAGCTGTCAATCCCCCCTCAGGCACAGCTACTCCTACAGATGCAAGGAATGCAATCTGTACTTCACTATACCCATAGAGGTGAGTCAAGTTCAATATGTTTTTACGGTTACGCTCCAAGGCCATCATACCTCTTCATAAACAAGCTATAACAGGGCATTGTTCTCACACAAAATGTAACAGAGATGGGAGGAAGCTATAGCAGTGATTGGAAGCAGAATGATAAAACCTGAATAAAGGTCTCCACTACCCTGGCATTTGGTTATTCTTTACACAGTACTTGACCTGCACTAACTAACAAGGAGAGAATATAAAGAGGTAAAATGTTCTTACTAGAGGATTTTTCTGAACAGCTTCAGAATGTTCAATTTGTTCTCATACTACTGACACACTTGCTGTTGGCTTCCAGTTTGGTTTGGTTCAATTCATATTTTAGACACAGTTGTGGATCAGTTCTTATTTTATCTAAGCCATTTCCTCCATCCCCGTAAGATTTAGGCTGAGACTACCAAATAATTTCATATAAGCCTTGGGATTCCTCTTGGATTCTTCTTTTGACTACTGAACTTGAACTAGTGACTTTGAAATGGAAAAACTAATTCATTTAGCATTTCTCTAGTTCATACTATCCTAGCATATAAAATAGTTGTACCACTGCCTCTCAGTAGTCTGCTGGAAGTTTCACTTGTTAATTCTGGGAGATAGATTCTTAGTGATGTCACAAAGCTTCCGAGTGGTAAGGGAGTGTAATGTCAAAAAATACGCAACTGCAAGTCACTAGCTTTTCTGCAGTAGGGAAACATTTTTAAAGTGTCCCATGAGCAATTAACATCAGTTCAGCTCAGTGCTAGCAATCATGATAACACTAGTATGGATGGGCTGCTAACTTCAGTTGTCATTTTAAATACTGTAATGATTAGCCCTGAAGCCTGTCTACACATGGGCTCCCAATGTTGCTAACACTTGTGGAACCAAAGTGGTGCTAACAATGGTGAGACATTTTTTCCACAATTTTCCTAGTTTGGCTACTCAGGGGCCAAATTGACCATGATGACATTAAAGTAGCTGTCAAAAGGATGAATGTTTGCAGTAAGTCTCCATTTTGCCTCATAATCCACTAAAATATTCATGTTATTAAAATGTCATAATTAGAGCTAGATGAAGTTTTTCAGATGAAATGTTTAAGCAAAAAAGGAAAGAAAAAAAACACATACACACATATCCAGAAATCCTAGAGCATTTTGAAAATTTCTACCAGCTTCATCAAATTGTTCATTCCAAAAAAAATTTCAAAATTGTGCTTCAAAATGACTGAGGTTTTAAGCTGTTTTGGAATCAACAGTGAAACAAAAAATCTATTATCCTCCTAGCTCTAGTTGTGATATAATCTTTTCAGCAGAAGTCTCAAGATTCCAAATGACAAAATAAGCCTTTGACGATAACTCTGAACGTTTTATAGAGTAAAAGTAGTGAATTATAAAGTAATAAGTAAACAAAAGGCTAACCACTAAAATATTTCTTTAGTAGCCATTTTCCTCCACTACACCTTTATCCACTGTTCAGTTCTGGAAAAGCATAATTTTCAAGCTATATGGGGAATAAATTTTTAGATTTACACAAAAATGTACTTTGTGCGACAAAAAAATATTCACAGTACTTTTCCATCAAACGCTTCATCAGAAATGCAACAGACGAGATCTTCCTGGGGAATTCAGAAGAGGGAAAAATGTGTATAAATCATTAAACATAAATACAGAGACCTGGCCCATAGTGCACCAGGCTTCTCTTGCCACAAGGACAGCACAAGATTAAATTCACTGGAAGATTAAGAATATTTGCAAAAAATTAAGTCATCCATTACTAAAAGTTGTGACTAAGGCCAATAAACCACCATAGAGAAAAAAAGGCAATTACTCTGTATACCTAAATAGTCTACCACGTTCTGTCACAGGTTATAGTTTCTGTAAGGTTGTATGGGACTGAACTTGTAATCAATATGTTTCTACTCCTGCTCGATAATTACACATCCCAAGTGGTGGATAGTGTAACTGTAGAAGGAGCAGATTGGTAATCAGAAGATAAGACTCTGAACGTTCTCATAGACTAGTATACCAGTTGTAGGCCTAGCATTTCCCATGTCCAGAGTATCAGGATTTCAATGATAACTACTGTGGGGTTTTGTTTGTTTCTTTGTTTTTTTAAAGATTGCAATCCTAAAATACTTCCATGTCCACAAGGAGGCTGGAATCATCAAACAGCTTTCCTTTAAACCTGACGCACACAGAGACCTAACGTTAGCTAACCGGGTGCCAAAGGGAGCTCTTTGGCACCAGATGTGTACAGGACAGCTTTAGTAAATAAAATGTTCCTCTCACAATTGTATCCCAAAACACTCTACAAAACTAATACAAACATTTTACTTTTAAAAATATCAAATCTTTAATGAATTTTAACAAAAATAGGAACCCCCTCCCCCATCGAACAATTACAAGCTAGTCAGTTTATTCACAAACACTGAGTAAAATCCTGGCCCCACTGAAGTCAATGGCAAACTCCCACTGACTTCACTGAGGGCAGCATTTCACCCTATGAATATATACATATTATATATACAGATACCACACATCTACCCCTACAGACTCTCCTTATATGCATATATCCTCTCCCTTTCTTCCTACCTACCTTATTTATACATATCGATATGGTATCATCTCCGTAACAATGTTCATGTAAGCGACTGCCTTGACACTATCTCTGCTAGTTGTCATCTCTGACAGCTGGATTACTGCGGTTCTCTATACGCCCTTGCCAACTTGCAATTCTCTACTTCAGTATGTGCAGAACATTGCAGTCTTCCTTCTCAGATGCAGGGGATCCCAACCTCATCTCCCAGTGATCAAACAATTCTCCTGGCTACCCCTTCCTTTCAAGCACCCGCTCAAAATGTCCCTCTCATTTTTAAAATCCTTCATGCATTTGCTTTAACCTGCTTCATGCACCTGGTCACTTTCTATTCATCTTCCTGCTCATCTTGCAATGGCCTCTGCGTCCCTTCGTGGAATGGTACTTGTGTTAGCCCATGAGATTTATTTATTTATTTATTTATTTATTTATTTGCAGCCTTTGCCATCTAAAAGTTCTTGAATCTCTTCAACTCTCATCAACTTGCCATCTATTTCAAACAACTCTGTTCTTCTCTGTAGTACCTATTGATTTATCTCTGTTATTGCACTTTACCTCTCTTCCTTTTTGTTGTTTTTGGTTGGCATGGGGTAGTAGTTTCAGGAATCCTATATGAACAAGTAATGTCAGACATACACAAATGATATGCATTCAATAAGATGAAGAGCCTTCTGATAAATCATTATCATGTACAGCTGACCACCTCATCTGCCCTTTTCCTGCTAATGCATCTCCAACATGAGATATTGACTGATCACATGATACAGCATTGTGTAAAGGTTCTATTAGCACTCATTCGGGATAACACCAAAGTTACGCTGATAAAACCTCTATACTGAGAGTATGGTGTAATTCCAAATGACTGCGAATAGGACCTTTGTACCATGTCACATCAGCAGGAATTCTCCATTTGCAAACAAATGCATACATATTTACATGTGTGTGTTTTACATATGGTGACAAGCTTCATGATGTAGGCTGGGAGAAGTGTATGGAGGGATTTTAGGGAGTAAAAAGGAGATTTTTGAATGGGATCTTGAAATTAAGGGAGAACTAGTGAATCAGAATGATGTGCTCATACTTCACATATGAGAAGGACAGCAACAATGTGCATGCTAGAGTTGACAGCAGTAGCTTGGCAAAGGCAAATAGAAGGTAGCTGCAACATTCAATTGAGAAAAGAGGAGGATTCCATCAGAAACAGTCTCAACAGCAGTGTATTTGTGATTATAAACAAACAGACATGAGTAAGAGAGAGAGGAAGAAAAGCAAAGTTCAAGGTCAAGGATGATGATGATGATGATGCTAAGGTTTCAGAGAATAAAACTAAGTATTTTCATGTTTCGGGATTAGGGACCCGCAGGCTAAAGCATGTGTTTGATAGAAAAATTGCATCTTAGTTCAAAACAAAAAGCAAAAGGATAGAAATCTTTTCCCCCATTCTTTCCAGTTTACTTACCAGAGTCAAAGGAAATAGTTCCACAGGTCATAATGAATGAAAATGCTCTTATCAGTAGAGCAAAGGAGCCAAATTGGGCCAGAAGATGAGAAGAATGAATCATCTCTTGTTGCTCTTGAGAAAATGAGAAATTATAATTCATGGAGAAACTGTGTCTACTTCATGCATATAACATGAATTGTAGGGGGACCAAGACATTTTTGACAAATTGGGCCTTAAAATGAACATGCTTATTAATTCATAAATTAAAAATAAGCTCAGTTACTCTATCAGAGCAAACTTTGCTTGGTGTTGTTTCCCTCTTCCTTGCTAGTTATTTTAATATCATCCCTGCTGTAAAAACAGACTTTAAAAAAAGAAATCATAAAGGACTTTGCATCCATCTTGAACCACAATGCCTCTTTGCATTTCCGAGTGAGCTGAAAACTTTAATTGAAATGATTTTTCAAGAGTTAAACTATAAAGGAGAAATAAATGATACATTTAAATTATTTATTCAGCTTATTTATAATTAATTAGCTTTTTCTCTGTGCACTGCCAGGCTGTACTGGAGTGTTTGATTTTTAAAACCTTCTCTATCATCAGGCAACAATGGATGACTGCTTTTCTCATGTCACTTTTGTTTTAGTTTGCTATGGAGACTCAGACAACTTGAGTTCAAATCAATGTTGACTTTAATGCATTAACTCTTTTGTAGTCCACATTTTGGCTGGGATTTTCAAGGTGTCTAATGAGTGTTAGAACCTAACTCCTCCTGAATTTCAGTAGGATATGGGTACTTAATTCTCTTGGATTCTTTCAAAAATTCCCAGCCATTATTGCCAATATTGGCAACACCAAACGTTCGAAAAGCAAGAGTCAGGTCCCCCAAAATGCATGAGGTTAGCTTAAAGCAATCACAAGGATTAAAAAAAGATAATAAATGTTTAGTCTTTGTATTTGACTTCTGAGTCTTTAGGGTTCATGTTTTCAGGCTTTTCTCAGAACCGCAAGGGCTAGAAATGGCCTTCTTTTTAAACAAAAGCCAAGATTCTCACATCATCATGTGATTCTAGGAGTTGGGCTATATAATTTGCAATAAAAATCAAAACAGAGGGCAAAAGTGTTATTCTAAAAAACAAGTAAACAACTTTTATAGAACAGGGAAAAGGTTTTACCTGTTTATTTTCACTTTTTTTTTGGAAGACTTCAATAGAGCACCCAAGAGGCCTACAGTAGCAATGTATTTCCTCCAACCTTTATGGAGCTCTGTGACAATGTGGATAGGCCCTGCATTGACGGGAAACGTGCCAGAGAGATCCTGTGTGCAGTGTTAGCCCTCCCCTTCCAGCCCTGACAATCATATATGATGGGATGAGGCCTTTAAAAAGGAGGATACTACAGTAAGCTGAGCAAGAGAGATCACTGTGAGCAGACAACTGCTGGAGTGACTCCTGAAGCTTCAAGGGGGAAGTGCCATCCAGGAGATCTCCACCCGCGACCTGCGAGTAGCACAGCAAGCTCCCAAGGTAAACCTGACAGAGGGGGCCCGGTTCAGCAGTGCAACCAGAAGGACTCCTTGCAAACTGCTACCCAGACAGCTCAGAAATAAGAAGGCACTGTTGGCCTTTGTCTCTTTGAGCTGGCCCTGGAAAGAAGTTATTCTTGGGTGCACTGGGACATTTAATTTTCCTTTTGAGCCCCCATCAGAAGAGACTTAAGAAGGCTTGCTAAGGGTGGGATTCCCCCTTACAAGGTCTAAGAAACAGGGACCTATGTGTAAGCCCCCACCCACACAAACACTGTAGATAACTGGGCATGTCCAGCATCTCCCACTTTCTGGGAATAACCAAAGGGGACACTTTTTTACAAGCTCCCATACTTTCACCAACTTTATACACCAGGAGGTAACTTTGGTAATACAATAAAATGGTGAGAATCTATAGTTTATATGGCTGGAGGTGAAATCCATGTGATAAATGGCAGAACCATGTGATAAAGGTGCTTGATAAACTGATGTCTGCTTTTCTCAGTCAACTCATTTCCCTCCCTTAGTGTAAAATTCCAAACAGCTGAGCAGCTTCAAACAGATGCCATTTAGAACATACACACAGTATATTTATAGAAATATATGAAAATAACTGACTGCTTGAGTCACTTATTTTCTGTATTGCCAAACCCAGTCATTTAAAAAAATGTAAGTCAAGCCCTCAGCTTTAAGACAGGCTTAAAAATTAGACTAAAAATCTTGGGGGGAGTTAACTTTTTTTTTTTTTAAATCCTTTGTGGTGTATTTATGTCACGTCTTCAAGTTTTCTACTGCAACTGTGAGGTCTAAAAATGTTTTTATTTTGAATGAAATCTGAGAGTCTCATGTATTTAAATGACTCCAGAAATTGGGGCTTCAAGAAAAACACTAAATATCATGAGACTCCTGATAAAATCCCAAGAGTTGACAGCACAGCTTTCTCCAAATAGGAGATGTACTACAGACAAAACAGTCTATAAGATTCAATAACATATAATCAATGATGCAAGTGGAGAACTTGTGCTTTACAATTCTATTAAAATAAATTAGCCTTAATCATGGAAGACTACTGGAAATTTAGCCCCACAGGAAAAGGCAGAAAATGTATCTCATCAGAGCTGTACTGTCTAACTATGTGTGGGCAATCTGGATTTTCTGATATAATAATTTTATCCAAGATATACTAGAAATGAGAGGGGCAAGTCTCCAGAAGTTTGAAATTTTGCATAAACAACCTGTATGAAATGTTGGGTTTTTGTTTTTTGTAATTTGAAGAACTAATTACATAAAAAAGACATTTTCAAACTCTTCAGTTCATTTCTCCCATCTCTCCCACCCTCAGCTGCCCATAGGTCTCCCAAATAAAGGAGAAACTTATTCTAGGAAAAGAAGAATCGCGTGTGCTGCAGATGAGAAATGGAACACACCCACCTGCCCTTTAACTAGCTTGGCTGGAAGTGGGAGTACTGCAAATTGTATGTGTCATGTTTTTTTCATGAGAAGTGTATTCTCCCTCCACCCATTTCCCCCAGTAATCTCTCTTCAGCAGAACACAAATGCAGTGCTCAATTCATTCTCAGTCAGAAAGATTGTAAAAAGTTACTGTCTATCCCTATATACAAGTAATATACAACGGCATGCTGAGTTTAAGATTATGCTATTTTGCACACAAAGCTGAAGAGATAACAGTTCAATACAGTATAAAATTCTATTTTTGGTTACTTTTTACACTCAAAAAGCTGGCAGTCAGACAGTCCTAGAAAACTATAATGGTCTATCTGCACATAAATAGTTACGCTAGAGGCAACAGCCTGAATTTTCCTATATCATCTTAATGCTCCTTTGAACTACTATTTTTAAAAGTTAACTACCCAGGAAAGGGTCAGAATTAACCTGTTACATTGACTCATTTATCAGAGATGACTTCTAAATTCAAATGCTAGAAATCCAAGCAAAATACTTGTGTGTTCAGTCACTGGTGCAGGCTACAGACCTCAAGGTGAATGATTAAATGATAGCTGGAACAATTATGAAAGCTCTGATCCTGCAAATAGATGCATGCAAATAACTAAATCATATCAACAGTCCGAGTTCAGCCAAAATATTCACCTGAGTACATTTACTCATGTGCAAAAGTATTTGCAAGATCAAGGCTGTAACTGGATCCTTCTGTTGGGATCAAACCTGACTGTTGGAAACGCAGATAGGTTCATGGTACTGATGTGTTTCAGGCTTTATTATAATTATCTATACTTAGGTCTTACATTCAGCCAGAGCTGTCCAGAGCAGAGCTCCAGTAAATATTTTCAACCACCCTGGAGTTTTATAGCATATTGGGGGAGGAGACGTGGTGAGCTCTGGGAAATGCTCTGAGAATTTAAGCCCTGTCTATACTCAAGAGAGTGGCTGCACTGCAAAATAATATTTGAGCCACACAGAGCAACTGTGTTAGCAGCTGAGGAGTTGTGCTAACTCAAGCTGTACCCTATACCCCCTGAGGGGCCAGCTATCTCGTTTTTATGTGTGAACAGAATTTGAGTTTAGGGTCAATGCTTGAGTTATAACTTGAGTTAATTCAGCAGTGAAAAGATGCCCTCAGAGATTAAATTAACCAATTTAAGATATTATTGTCTTTAGTTCAAAGGAAATATAATACTGGATGTATTTTACATAAACCTACAAATCTGCCATAAATTAATTCTCATTCAACAGGACTAAAAAATTCATTGAAAAAAAAATCACTACAATTTCACTAATTTACCTAATAAGAGGTCCTAGAAATTTCATTATGTACATCAGTACCTACCCCAACTTCAGGGTTTGGGGGTTTTGTCTGTTTCTTTGTTATACTTACCTTGCTTTTTGCACAACCCTGTTATCCTTCTGTTCTACTTTCAAAATTTTACACATTTTAGAGCACCCTAATGCTTTCAATGGAAACACACACAAACTTCCCTAGCAATGGGGCTTTCCTGGTAACACAAGTTTGATTGCTAAAGCTACTGATAACTAGCAAGCCCAAATTATTACTGGAGAAAACATACCAAAATTTTAGTGTACAGCACCACATCAGCAATGCCACATAAATAGAAAAAATAATTAGGTCTTGCCTTCCAAAAAAGAAAAAATGAACAGCTCAAATATTTATGTAAACTCCAATACTTTTTTTAGTGCCATATCTAAAATGTACTGTTATTAGTGTACTGGCAAGGTGTCCTTTGAGCCCTAGGCTGAGCCATAGCTCTCAACTTCCTGAAGCTCAACTTTTAACAAAATATAAAATGAAGGACCATAAATTGTCCCATAACCTTAGTGACCTAATCTTCTTTTGCACATGTGCATTTTTCTAAGTCAGTTAGTAGAGTCACAATTTACAGAGACAGTGAGGAAATGAGTTATCTGTAGGTCCTAACTAAATCTCAGTTGACTACTCAGAGTGATGTACCTCATATTCTGGACGGGCAGAGAGAAGAACTCAGTTCTTCTTACAGACAGACTTGGTTCCCCCCCATAAAGTCGCTACATTATACTGTTTATTTCTCATGTGAAAGTTATATGTAGTTAAAGGGGAAAAAATAGCAGAATTACACGTGTTTCTTTCCCTTCAGGGGGTTCTATTTCACCTTTTGATTTAATCTTGTTTGATGTTTCGCTCACCATATTAGAAGTGTTTTCAAAGCAGACAGTCTCCCATTGACTCTCCTTATGGCCGATGATTTATGTAGGTCAAGAATAGTTTTGCAGATACTAGTGTAAATAAGGCTTAAAAATGAATTACCCATTGGGACTTCCTGTGCCGTCGGGTATGATGATGTTTTAATTCAGATGGTTACACAAAGTTGTATCTTTGCAAAATAAGTGTTGTTGTTTTTTTTAGAATCACAAAATTTCATGTCTCATGGCCTAAGGGTTTTTCTGTTTGCTTGTTTTGTTAAAAAGCTGTGGTTTTGGCAGTCTGCCTTGTAATCACGTTTATTACAGGAAAGATTTTCAAATGTAGTTTGCAAAGAAGTGTTTTGTCCTGTTTGCAGGTATTTTGATCTCTACACAGTTAGGACTAGATTCTGAAATCCCTAAGTCCTGCCACTGGGCAGTTACTCCCACAAATTCTCCCACTGAACTAGCCCCATTCTGGGTACTTTTGTTCAGCATAGTGTACATAATTGCACCATTTCCCCCCATTGTAGCTGTTTAAACATAACCGAAATGTGATACCCTCTCTCATAGTGAGTAGCCCCACTGAAGTGAACGGGGTCACAATCAGGCCCTTAATATCTGTGAGCAATATTACTGTAGGTACCAGTTAACATGAGTACTTTATTCCACAAGTAATCCCATTAGGTTCACTGAAAAAACTCATGGTGAAAAAGTACCACTCAGCATGAATAAGGACACCACGGTCTGGCCCTGTACAAATAACAGAAGGAGGCAAAGGTAATGTATTTGTTTGAATTTATACTGCACTTAGCAAGCTCTGCTCAGCTTTAACAGCCTATTTTATTAGATACATTTTTAAGGAACAGACTCCAAATAACACTACCACATCACCAATATGTGTAATGAGTCCAACTTCAAAAATAAATAAATAAATAAATCAGCAGTAGACCCCCAAACCAACCTTACTCTCCACAAATATTTTGGAGATCATCACTACATAATTTCTCAAAGTTAACATCTGTAGAAGCTGATTTTAAAACAAATAATGCCCAAGCAAATTATGTGTTGCAATGGGATAGGTCAGGACACAGTGGTGACCAATCCCAATTGCCATCATCATGTGGATTCCTGTTGCATTCAACTTTCTTGTGAGTGTTAAGGGAACCTGATTAAACTGATAATAGAACCAGTTGGTACAGCCAGGTAAAGTATACCAGAAAGAGGAATTCTAAATCTTGTGTAAAGCAGCAAATAATTCTTTTTCGGCTATATGACTTGTTCTTTAAAAGACAGGGATGAAATTATCAAACATGAAGATGAAATTTGGGAATCAAACATAACTCCCATTCAAAGCAAAAGGGGAATTTTTCTTGGGTAAAGACTAATGGTCTGATCCAAAATCCACCAAAATCAATAGGCTTTATAGCAGGCCTCTTGAGGATGCATCATGACATTGCCTAATTTTTTTATTGTACCAAATTCCATACTACTTAAGCACATCTTCCCTGGCCAATATCTTCAAATTGTCTCAAAATTCTGGCAGAAGTGTCAGTTAATAAGCTGTGGAACTACAAAACTGCTTATTGTGGATTTCACAACCTCACTAGCTAGCGCACAAGAAATCTCTGAGTGCTTGACATTTTTATGTTAGTGGAAAACTTTCAGAAGCAGGCCTCATGCACAGTAGCCAAATTTACCAGCTGTAAACTTAGTACCCTTGTGACGGTGGTAGACTGGAAAAAGGAGGGGTTCTACAGAAGCCAAGTACTATGACTCCAATATTTAACCACCTCTATCCATTACCTGTGAACAATGACTGTGGTTACGTGAACATCCCATTGTTTCCATGAAAAATGTGTTAGTCTTATTTAGCTAATTAAAAGAGGCAAACAAGTGACTTTCAAAAGAGAAGCCTGAATCTTTATCAATCTTTATCAGGATGAGGGTATATAAAACTCCCCCGTGGCTTAAACAACTCGGCCTTCTTACCACAAGAGCTCAGCAGCAGAAAGTAATTTGTTTTTAAAATCATATGGATTATCAGCAGTAAAACTGATACAGATGGAACCACTGACAGGCTGTTTTTTCTTTCACCAGCTCTCGCTTCAGTTTTTAAAGATAGTGAATAAGAGGATCCTGGGTAGGTGGCTCAGATACCACCATGATGGGAAACGTGCATGAAAGTATATATTATAGACATAAGAGATTAGATGGGGCTTTTCAACTGTAATTTGCATCAGTGCAATACTCTTAACCTCCCCCCCCATTTTTGCATAAATTAAATTTTAAATAGCTTGTAGTGCTCCAGTCAGTTCTTAACACATTTTGCTTCCTGACAGAGATTAATGGTCCCTTTCTTTTCAAAATAAATAAATAAATGCAAGTTTGTGAGAGTTACTAGCTGACAGTCACGGAGAGATAACTATGTATCTACAAATATGTGAAGCACAGACATGTACAGTATACGCTTCCCCAGACTGCTGGCTGAGTAAGATGAAACATGTTTAAGGCTGAAAACAGGATGAGCCTGAAGACAGAGCTGCCATTTATGTCTCTGTTTAGACTGCTAAAAAAAGGGGCCATGGGGTGATGTGGATGCATGCCCAATGGATTGGATGGAGACCACAAACTAATCTGAGAAGACAATAAATAGCCATTAGGTGGCAATGATTTTGGATTACTGCAGACATGCACTTTTATTTAAATGGGAGACTTGGAAATGAACGTCTGTATTTCCCATTACAAATTCTAGTAAATAATCAACCAGTGCCTCCATCCCTCTCTCATTTTGACCTGATGCTGCCTCGCCACATAACGTAATATACACTTAATGCATTAAATTATTTAATGTATAAATAGGGCCTGTTTCCACACTGACATATGTGCCATTAGCTCATTAACTTTACTGAGAACTCTAGACACTGAAAATTGCTGATTTACAAATATGCTTATATACACTAATCCAAATTACATACATTCTATCAAACCACTCTTTCCATCTCCCCCCACTCTCCCCTCCCATCCTACACAGTGTAATTACATTCCAGAGGTTCAGGTAAGTGGTAAGTATTTTCCACTGATGCAAATGATCAATCTAAGCATATTGATGTGGACACAGTGGCAAAATGAGGACAGACACCTGCATGGAATTAAGTGGCAGGCCACAATTTTTATTAAACTTTAACACAAGGATGGAGTGCTACCTACCAATCACCCATCCTCTCCTTAGTTTGTTCTAGTGTGGGGGTTACAGGGCTCCTTACCATATTACTTGTAACTGGCCCCCGGGTTACAGGGCACCTTATCATATAACCTATAATGCGGAGTGGCTCTCCCCAGTCTATACCCTAAGACTCAACTTTCTCTGAGTCCTAGAACACTCCACCTGCCAGCAGGACAGAGGTTGCAGCAGAATTGTAACCTCAGCCTGTGAGGGCCACAAGGTCTGACCTAGGCCCACAAAGGCCACAAGGTCTCACACTATCACATGAGCCCAAGGCTCATCACCAAAACCGCAGGTCTGGGAATCATTCATTTTATTCTCTTAACTGCACTGGAAACTGGCCAGAAGTCTTGACAAATAAACAACTCCACCAAAGCACCTAAGTTAGGTACTAAGCAGGTTCCTACTCGACACACTGTGGCTTGAAGATTCTGTGAGGAAGGCAAAAAACTCCCTGGTTCTCTGCCAACTGGCCCATGGGAGAAAATATTCCTTCCTAACCCCCTAAATAGGTGATCAGCTAGATCCGCAGCATCAGTCAGGCTGGGTTCCCATTCCTAGTTCAGGTCAGAAGGATGGTGCTGCTGAAATAGAGCTGAGAAAGGCTCCACATGGCCCCTGAGCTGGTTAAATCCTGGGAACTAGGGAATGTTGTCTAATCAGCACTCCTCACCTGCTGCTGGCCAATGGGTGCTAGTCACTGGCATGGGAGGATCTACCTATTATACCATGGCGAGTGTTTCCCTCCCTTGCTCTGGGACTGTCCCCCTTTCACCACTGGTTCCATCAAGTTCCCCCCGCTGTTGATGCAGGTGGGCGGCATTTCTGGCCTTTTAAAAACCCAACAATACAAGCAACTTTCAAAAAGAATGTAAGATGTCATCTCCACAGAAGGGTACAAATAATATTCTTGTAGTGAGAGTATTATTGATTTTTGGAATCAAATATTCTGTGTGAGCAAAACTCTAGGGTAAGTGTGAGATGGTATGTACCTGCAGGATATTTTCATTAAAACATATGCATGTGTTCTAATAAAGACCGCACAGAATTAACTAATTCTGTCCGCTTTAATTCTGACCAGATAACAATAAACCAAAAGAAAATATATACTAGAGTGCACAGTTTTTTCAGCGATAACAATGGCTGCCACTTTCCATTTGGTGGGAAATTGTCAAGATAGTTTAAATTTCAGAATGGTAGACATGGTGGACAGCTGGTGCTGCATTTCTTGTATCTCTAATAACAGCATCAGCCCATATCTCTTACCAGATCATCACTGACTAACCTGGTAACCCATATAAAATCAGTCAGCAAACCAGCAGGCTTCACAATGATCAGTTTTGTGATTCCCACTTCCTAGATCTGTTAAGCAACACGTGCAGAGGTGACCTATTTACATGGCGTATGGGGTGAAAGTTACCCCAGTTTATAGGTCAGTACTGATGACCAAGTCATAGAGCTGTAGTGATGGACATATGGAAGGGGACAGAGTTAAGATTCTAATACAATGGTTCTCAGACTGGCAGCCTGTGGTCATGGTTCTGTCTCATTAGGAAAGCACCTGACACTGTTTAAGCTCTGATGCTTCCTGATGACTGTAGTCCAGGATACAGCTCTTATGGTTTCCAAAAACAAAATTTTGTTCATCTAAAACTCAAACACACAATTCTAGTTTGCATCATGTACAGCTGTTTCTTATTTCTTATCTCATTCATTATTTTAATATCCAATCTACAAAACACATTAAAAATATGCAAAATAGATGATCTTAAAGTCTTTTGGGGGAAACAAAAATCCCTTCTGGAAGAGAGCAAACATGAGAAGTTTATTTTAGCCTAAAAGATAATTGTTTTGGAAACAAATATGCCACTGAAAATAGGGTAGACAATAGGAATTGCCATCTCAACCATCATTATTATTAGAACAGCTAACAAATAAGTGTGCTCTGTCAGTAATAGATAAAATTGCAAAGCTTGATGTGGATAGTGCAAAATACATTAAAGTTTCCAAATGAATAAGCAACAAATGAAGGATAATCCTTATTTGTGAGAAATCCATTCCAGCAAGAAATTGATCCGGGGACTTCTGAATCGCAAACCACTAGGGCTTTCCCCCTTTCCACCACTTCAGTAATAATCTGCTAATGGCACGTAGGCAAAAACTGTATACAGAAAAGATACCAACTTTTTTTCCTTGACAATGAATTGCTTAGTCTGAAAAAACAGAAGTGATCAGGTGTATTTGGCACAGCCACACTTTTTCCAAACCTCACCTACCACCTCTTCCTTTGCAGCTTCTGTGATTTCCATCATTTACTCCTCACAGGATGTACCATACATAACCTATACCGTTATTTATTTAATTATATACTTTTAAATGCTAAATGAGTCACCACACAGTTGCCAAGTAAAAAAAAGAAACAAAGATTAATAGTGAGAGGTGTTTGCCTAGAGAAAAGAGATCCAAGTTCTGGAGAAGGTATATAAAATTTAAACATGATAAGATCTCTGGATCTGAAAAATCATCAGGTTTAAGGTCAACCACGAGTCCCCTCACTGTCACATCCAATAGAATGCAGAGATTGTAGAATCAGGCATTGGAATCTGCAAACGGAGTCACGGCCTGCTACGCATTTCTTAATTATGTGGAAACTGATTTAGTGCTTGTGCTCAATGCGCAGTTTTTCAAACAGCTAAATAAGCTTCTAACCTTCCATTCTTCAGCTATGGGAAAATCACTAGCTGTTGTTTGAGACTAGAGACCGTTAGAATGCACTGCTACATCTTCACTATACTTGTTTGTGTGGACCTTTCACTTCATTTTTTTTTTAAATTCAGCCCCAAACTACCAAAACGTGAAGATTTTTGGTTTTCTAATGCAAACAATTGAGGAAAGTAGACACTGAAAAATTTGTTTTGTTGAAAATCCAATTGTCTGTCCAAAAGTAGTTAATAAAATTTTTTTTTTACCTACCTAATTCAAGGCTATGCACAATACATACAGAATTTGAGAACAAAGCCATTGGAGTTATAAAGCAACTAAAACAAAAACACAAAAGAAAACAATAACTATTTCAGCTGCAATGAGTTTAACTGGTGAAAATGACAACATGCGGATTTGTATAGAACTTTCCAAGTGTAGCTTCTTGACTGAGAAATTTCAGTCTTTAAATTAATTTGATAAAGTTATAACCTAGCAAAAATAGGGGTTTAGAAAGCAGTGTGAGAATGGAAATATTATTTAATCTTAGAACATTATCTGCAAATCTCTATGATGCCACTCTGAAATCACACACAAATAATAGCATATATTGTAACGTTGCATGTTAATACCAAGACTGGATTCTAAATTGGATGTTTTTCCTGCCAGATATTTCAACTGTACTTTATAACAATACAGGTGACTCAGAGACATGTTGTGTCTCTTTATGTATTTCATTTTTCTTTTGTCTTTTTCTCTGTATACAAAGGTGAAAAATTATTTTGGAGGTTCTCTTGTAAAAAGTATATTTTACAAAACTATAGCCTTTTTTCAGTACCTTGCTTGACTTTATAATATTATTTAAAAAGGGAAAGATAAAAAATATATAGCTCATACTTTGCTACAAATAGCTTGATCTAACTCCCACACAAGTCAGTGACTTCAATGGGAATTGGGCCAAGCTCTAACAGAGTATAGATGCTGAACGTGTTACAACTTGAACAAACAATGCATCTTAGCTACACTTGTTTATGTAGATCTTTCACTGCATTAAAAAAAAACCAGTCTATATAGCATAAGAGCATGAAGTGAGAGCAGTCATTCCTGTAAATTAGTAAAGGTTTATCACAGCATCAGCATTTCCTCTGGCTGACCTGGTAACCCACAGCATAAAAATGGACTTAATTGGGTGCAGAAACTGCATTGGATTCTTTCATAGACTTTCCATTCAGATCAAGTCTTCCAGGACAGATCCATTTAGTGTAAACACACTACTGTTAAAAAGTAAATAAAAAAATCATTTATACCTGTACAATAAATGTCATTTAGGTTGAAACATTATCCAGGAAGTAACCATTTATTACAGAACTATATATTATACAACTCTCATCGAATTTTATTCAAATTTACAGGTGTGCAAGAAAACCTAGCTACCAACATGCCACAAAGTAAAGCCATGCTGATTTAAAATATGCTACCTTTTATCACCAAACGGCAGAGGAATATGAACCTTTAATTTGTTTATTTTACTTTTTTAAAAATCTCAATCCCGCTTCCCCCCCCACACACACACACACATACACTCCCTGCAGATGTGACAAGAGAAGGAGGTAAAAGCCTGCTCCCTTTTGATTCTGAACAGCAAAGAGAGTCAGGAGACATGAGGGAAGTATTAGAAAGTCTGTCATACTTTCCTTCAGAGATCCTCTTTCCTTGATAGATTTCAGTTGTAGGGAGCTGAAGATGATTATGCTAGGGTTTAGATCAGTGGTTCTCAAACTTTTGTACTAGTGACCCCTTTCACACAGCAAGCCTCTGAGTGCAATCCCCCCTTATAAATTAAAAACGCTTTTTTATATATTTAACACTATTATAAATGCAGGAGGCAAAGCAGGGTTTGGAGTAGAGGCTGACTGCTCATTACCCTCCATGTAATAACCTCACAACCCCCAGTTTGAGAACCCCTGGTTTAGATCCATACCATCTTGTTGCCAAAGTACCACAGTCAAGTGTTTAGACAGATGTGCCTCACCCCCTGTACTCACTGTAACACAGTGTTTCCCAAACTTGAGACGCCGTTTGTGCAGGGAAATTCGCTGGTGGCCCAGGCCAGTTTGTTTACCTGCCACGTCCGCAGGTTTGGCCGATCATGGCGCCAACTGGCTGCGGATCACTGCTCCAGGCAATAGGGGCTGCTGGAAGTGACGCAGGCCGAGGGATGTACTAGCTGCTGCTTCCATGGGATCCCATTGGCATGGAGCTGCAATCGGCCAGACCTGCGGACGTGGCAGGTAAACAAACCAGTCCAGCCTGCCAGGGGTTTGCCCAGGGCCGGCGCTACCATTTAGGCAGCCTAGGCAATCGCCTAGGGCGCCAGAATAATTGGTGGGCGCCGTTTTGCCAGAGGAGGCGGCAGGTGGCTCCGGTGGAGCTGCCGCAGTCGTGCGTGCAGACGGTCGGCTGCTCGCGCGGCTCCAGTGGACCGCCTGCAGGCATGAGTGCGGCAGCTCCACCGGAGCCACAGACCCTCCACAGGCACCACTGCGGCAGCTCCAGCAGAGCCGCAGGACCAGCGTGCGGGGTGGCGAAATTGCCGTCCGCCTAGGGCGCTCAAACCCCTAGCGCTGCTCCTGCATTTGCCCGGCACAAACGGTGTCCCAAGTTTGGGAAACACTGCTGTAACAGATCAGCCACCTTCCACACACCCTCTCATGGCAGGGGCGACTCTACAGCAGCCTGCCACCGTTTCCTTTCTTCCAGGGCTCCTCAATAAAATTCACACACAGAGACTTCTCTCTGTGTATTTAGCCTGCCTTAGGGTTTGGATTTATTAATATCAAAGCTGAAAACAAAACTCAGAGTTGCAAATATAGGACTCAAAATCCAACTCAGTCCCCTGCTGTTAGCAGGCCACTCCCAACCCTACCTGATTGAAATCTTGTTCCTGAGTGTCTCAAACTTACCTAAAGAAGCCTTCTAATTTTCTACAGCTCCCCTCAGCCACAGGTTCCTACCTGGCTCTTTAAACTAAAGGATCAGCTGCCTTCTATCAGTCCCCATCACAAGGCTGTTAATGAGGCACAGATAGGTTGGCCCAGATCCCTCTTAAAGGCACACATGAATACTGTGACACCCATCAATCCCTGCCCCATTTATTTCCATCAGTGACCCTCTCACTCTCTCATACTTGCAAGGGGAAAGAGATGTGTTGCCCCCAAGACTCACTTCCCCTTGAAGGAGGCAGAAAAAAGAGGAGAGAAGGAACTTTTACTGTGTTTCCCCTTGTTACCAGATTTCTATTACTTTGGGGTATGCTCATTTATTAGGGTTACTCTTAGCAGTGGGGAGGTCTCTAATTCTATCAATGTGCTGCTTGTGTCACTTGTGTTCTCATACAGAGCTCTACTTCTCCCTTCTGCAAGTTCCCTCCCAATGGAGTTATCCTGCAGAACCCACGATCCCCAGGGCTGGTTTTCTCCAGCCCCAGAATCAGATGAACAAACACACTAACAGCATGCCTGAGCAGACCAGGTCAATCAGCACTCACAAACTGACCCCTTATGTGTCCCTGGACTCAGCAGGCTGGGTCAAGCAGTACTTCCAAGCTGTCACCCTCACAGGCCCTTGGACTCAGCAGACTGGGTCAAGCAGCACTTCCAAGCTGCCACCTTTATATGCTACAGGTTCAGCACGTCCCTATCCCCACTTTCACATTACAATTGTTCTAACAGTAACCCACTTGATGAGCAAACCTCACAGGATTTTTGGGCACTGCGGGGATCTTTAGAGGAGTGTTGCTGCAGAGCAAATGGGGAAGCCAAAAACACAGAGGGAGAGAGAGAGAAGGAAGGAAGCAACCAGCTTAACCATGAAAGTTATTTATTGCCAGGTAATAACCACAGGGGAGCCAAACAAACAAAACAGTTATAATATTACATCTAGGTTAAATGTAATTATAAAATTCAGGTTTAGAAAACTGTAACTGATCTCACAGGTCAGGGTTAGAAAGCTATACCTAGAATAGAAAAGAAAAAGAAAGAGAGAGAGAGAGTTGTGTTCTCACCACTCCTTGAAGCTTGAATCGATTGGGGTTCCCAGGTGGTGTGGTAGCTGAGGGATCGGAGTGCTGGAGACAGGCAGAGCCCCCAGCAGGATCAGTCAGGAGAAGATGAAGTCCAATGGAACTGATGCAGATTTTGGATCCAGGCATCAGAACACTTATTTGAGTATGGGTAGGAGTTTTTGTAGGGAAACCACAATGGCTCAAGAGAGAACACTAGATTTGTTTATGGGTAAACTGATGGCTCAAGGGAGTATACCAAAGTTGTTTTGTTCAGGCTAGACAATAGGAACTGATCATTCCTGGCTATGGGCTGTGTTCCTTCGAGGGTGCTCCCAATGCAATTAGGCAGCTTTAGTATTTTGGATACCAGTAAAGGATTTATTACTAGAAGTGGTCTGATAACTACTGAGCTGGGTGTGTGCAGGTGTGAGTTCATTAACATCTGGAGCAGAGATCCCCCATCATGCCATGCTTCCCTGCTTTCCTGGTCCCATAGTTCAGTGTGGTTCTTGCCTTGGAATCTCTGTTCTCTATTCTGTATGCTAATGGTGATGCTTTCCTGTCCCATCTTCGATGCACATAAGACTAGGGGAGTTGCCTTAATCTTCTCACCCTCATCTGGAGGGATTTAGGTGCATCTCCCACTGTCTTTTCATTGCTATTTGTAAGTCTTTCTTCTGATCAGCTTTGGTTCAAGCAGAGGCTGGGGTTGGGGGTGAGTCAGACAGGCTGGGTACTGCATCTTGGTTCCCCAAGAACACAGAACTGACAGGTAACACCCTGTTCCCTTGAGGATGACAAGAGCTGCAGCCATCTTCTCAGAAATGTGAAGGCAGAAAAAGGTGGGCTACTCCAGAGATTCCCACAGGGACAAGGACCCACTGCATTGGTAAGCTGCCCTTCCTTAGCTCTAGGGGTCCCCCCCCCAACTGAGCTCTATCTCTTCCGCCTTAGGAGGAGAGATAGTGATGCTGTGGAAGGTGCACTGGTGCTTCCCGAACTGAGAAGTAGCAGTGAAGCTGATCAGAGTACATGGCCTACCTCTGGTCCTTGGACTCAGCTACCCTTCCTCTGCAGAGTTCCAAGACAGGCACTTGCTCTTCACCCCCAGGAGTTGTTCCTACCGCCCCACATGTGGGGGGGGGGGTAGGTTTAGAGGTTGTGGAGTCCTTCTTTTCACCTGCACAGCTTTGGGGTGAGCTCATGTTATGGTGTTAGGTTGGAGGATGGACCAAAGCCTCTGGCTTTTGGTGGAAATTGCTGACTTTCTGCCCTCTTCTCTGATTTTCTGACCTCCCAAGCATGTGTCTTTGACCTTCGTGGCTCACTACAAAAGTCATTTTCCTCATTGCGCTCTCCTATGGCTGCTGAGTGGCAGGAGTTGAATGAAGAGATTTCCTCCCTCCTTTTCCAATTCTCTGCTGGCTGCTCACCAACCTCTACTCCTGGTTACTCTTGTCCCATCTGCCCCCATATACAGAAATGCAGCAGCAGCTAGGAGAAGACTACAGAATGGCAAGTAGGGATATGAGAGGATCCTCTGCAAGCCATGGGAAACTTAGGAGGAGAAGGGGATATGGGCACTGCAGCAAGACTCCTAATTATGGCCCTGAGAGCTAGATGAGGTTGGAGAACTATATTAGGGTAAAAGAGGGAAGAACCTGGCTGTAGTTCCCTTGTTCAGGGCAAACAGAGAGTGTCTGGAGGAGGTTATGCTGAGTAACATCATTAATATGAGGTCAGATTTGCCAAACCCTGTGCTGTCACCCTCTTTTAATCATTGGCAGGGGAGAAAGCTATCTTCTGTTAACCATAAACTTGAGGTGTGGGGGAACAAGATTTACTTTAACAGAAATACCACAAAACCTCCACAGGACACCCACAATTTTAGGAGAAAGAAATACCAGTTAAAATTGAAACTATTCTGTACTGCAGCAAGTCTAGAAGGTATAAACAACCCTGTTTGTACCTCAGCCCTATCTCTGAAATGAACACAAATCTTTATGGTTCAAGTTTGGTTCCTAAGGGTGACAGCATCCTCCAATCAAAAGGAAGGATCCCTTAGTACCTCAGAGGCACTTCCAAACACACCCTTAAACATTCACAGCACAGCTACACATAGATTAATTTTCTTGATATTCAAGGGGCGGAAAAAGCTGCCACTCATGCTTTCCTGAGATGTGAGTTAACACTCTCTCAGTGGGTCACTGAGTGGTATCTTCTTTTAATGCAAACAATGACACTGGAATTATATTTCCTCCAGCCCTCAAAAATGAGATACAGTGTTATATTTGCCTTCTGGGGAACTACAGTAATTTTTTTTTAAATCCACTACCTGCTGCTGACTCATAAAACATCTGCTCAGACTGACCTTTCTCTCTCCCTCAGATTTGATAGCAGATACATATTCATTGAGATTGCCTAGACTATTAAAAAATGTAAATAATCCCCCGACACCTGACACTATATGACTTTTCCATCACATCCCTATTAGTCTATGGAAAACCCTAATATAAGCTGGTTTTCCCCTGGAAGCCAAGGAAGTCACCCCTGATTTGACAACACCTTATTGAAAAGTTTTACCTCATGGACAGTACCCATAGCCCTTTTTAAGCATTTAAAAGGCCCTGGCACATCCTATAAAATATCTATTTTAAGATTATGTGTAAATTAGGATAGGGAAGGGAACATACATTATATAAGATTGTGCATAATGGGACTGATCCTGAATCCAGCTAGTATTTTGCTATTGATGAAAATGAGGGTAGGAGCGCGCACTCACACATTTAAAACAGCAAGACCAAGTTAAATCATTGCCAGTGTTAAACCTATAGTTTGTTATATTGCCTACTACGAGGGCACCTTTGATTAAAGGTGACTTTGCCTTGACAATTACCTAGGAGCTAATAATTAGTGTGCCTCTAAGTGCCTTTTAAATGTGCATACTCTGGCTTCCAAGAAAGGCTGCAATGAAAGTCCCTAGAAACAGAATATGACATCATAAGAATGTTTTGCAGCAGCTCTCACTGTATGTCCATTTATATTAGTCTCATCATCCATAACAAGTGTTTAAAAAGCAGAATAGCAACCAAGATGCATAATGCATTGTGTCATGATGCATAATAATTAGGACTCATCCTCCAGCTCCAGAAGTTCAACAATCTCTCCAAGCAAGCATTTCATTCTAAAGGCTTTGACAAAAAACACCATTTAGAGACTTTCAAGTTTACAGCTATGCAATTTGTCATCATTTATATTAGAAAGAAGGTAAAAAAAGATGATGATAATGCAGCGCAATTCTCCACTACATGAAACTCTTGTTGACTAAAACTCCCTTTGCTTGGCAGTCAAAAAAATTATTAACCTGCCAATTACAGACTGAGTTTGTGTATTTTTTTTTCCCACAGAATTATTTAAGCAGCACAATATTGGGAATTCTATGCTCAAGTATTAGTCAGGGTTATTTGCCGTTGGAATATTGATTAGCACAACCCCTTTGGGAATTATTTCACTTTTCCAAAGCAAATTAAAGATCTAAAAAGCAATTCTCAACTTAACTTCAAATGTAGTTATTTAAAAATGGACAATTAACTCAATTACTGTCTAGTGCACAGAGCAGTGCCTTCCAGAAGCAGCTGATGGAATTCTCAGATAACCATGCAATCAGATTACCTCAAAGGACTCCCCTTCTCTAGAGAGAAAAATAAAATTGGTACAAGGGACTATATTTCTCACTTGAATAAAACACACACTTTCCTTCTAGGTATACTGTATTTGAAAGAGATGTGGGCATGGACTGTTGGGGCTTTTAAAAATATTTCATAGCTAAGCAGGAGTGCATGGAGTGATTGACCTTTCTTATAATGTTATTTACTAATTCACCAGCATTTCTTGTTTGACTACTGGACAGAGAGTCACCTGTTATTTTCTTCTCACTCTCAGAATGGGGGTTTTTTGTTGGTTTGTTATTAGGAATGATTTACTGGCGTAGAAAGTTTATCAGTCATTAGTACCTATTTAAGGTAGTTATATAGCCCCCATTCCATGGTATCTGATTGCCTCACAGTACTTGTGACACAGAGGCCCATTGGTGCCAGCTGGCAGAGTGTTCACTACTCTGTGATAGCGACTCCTAACAGGCCTGACAAACTCACTACACTTAGCACACCACGTTCATTGTATTTATTCATAAAGAGTATCATGTAAAGTATCTATAAATGCTTGTCATACTGATTCTCATAACTATTGTAAGATGTATGTACAGATGATATTTAAGGAGTTGTGTATGTGTCCTGAAAATATATTTTAGAGTCTATATCCCAGACAGGGTTGACAAACAGGTTCTGCTAGAGAAAGGGATACGTATTTACCCGCCTGCCTATGTTCATATGTAGATTAAGCATTGTAAGCCAACACAGTGGAAGCCGAGTTTGCATATGGAGTCAACACATGTATGTAAAGACATCATGGAGCCAGCATACCAGAAAAGTAACCACAGGAGTCATTCTGACTCTGGGGATAAAACAATGAGTTTGGGGAAATATACAGAGAAGCAAAAGGACATTTTGTGATCCATTCACTGAGGAAACCCCTTGAAGAGTGGGACGTGTTCATGAACACTTGGATCCTGGTTGAATGAAAACCAGCTAGTTCGGCAAAAAACTAAATCTGTGGGGGGAAATCTGCTTTATTCATAAGTATAGACCCAGGCTTGCATTTTATGTTTTACATGTAACCCTTTTGGTTTCCATTATCCTTATCTCTTAAATCTTAGTCTTTCATAATAAATGTAGGATTATTTTCACTATAACTGTATCTCAGGGCTGTGATATTATAAAGGACCTGATCTTGAGTTGTACTAATCAAGGTATGTATACACTGTTTCCTTGTGGACAGCAAACCCAGTAATTTCTGTTAGTGTCCAGCAAAAGGGGTTGGATACTTCAGAGGGACTCAGGTGCTAAGATACACCTACTGCTAACCTGCAAGGCAAAGTAAGGACTGGTGGAGGCCTAGGGAGATTGTTTGGATAGCTAATGGGCTGGTGGTCTCAGGGAGCTGACCACCAGTGAAGCATCAACAGGTTTTCCTCTCAGTGGAGGCAGATATTAAGGCAATTTATAGTCCCCAGCCCTCTGAGAAGGCATCAAAGTACTACTATCCCCATTTTTACAGATGAGGCACTGAGGCACATATCTTCTCCGTGATTTGTCTAAGATCACATGAGATGATTGTGGCAACATAGGGACTTGAACCCAGCTCTCCAACTTTTAGTCTACGCCCTAACCACTGGACCATCATTCCACTGCTTAATCAGCATATAAAAACACACTAGTAAAAAAATGAAGTGTAAATATGTCTAATTAAGAATTTCTTCCATTAGTACTCAATTTAATACATGTTAATTGTAGGAAAAACAATGTGTACGTCTGTTGAATATTACATATGCACTGTAATATACATCCCAATTACTTCAGTCACATTTTTCTTATTTCAGGTTCTAAGATTTCATCAATAATAAGCTTTCATTAGATAGCACAAGTGATAATGAGTCATAGATCAATAGAACTAAAATGTTAGTAGCAGCACTATGTATAGTTTGTCAATGAATATGCCCAAGAGCATGTAGATATTAACTGAAGTTCATTGTTGTTTTTCAGTCATGAATAAATACCACCTTATATCGTATGTACCCCCAGATTCTGTAAAATTTGTACTCTATATTTCTGAAAAGGTAATTTGTAAAAGACTCAGATATTTTCCAATTTCATATCTTGCACAATCTTTGTGCATTGTCTTAAAATATGCGCAATGAGGATCTAGTCCCCAAATTTCTTGATTTCTTTCCAAAGAGGAGGTAGGTACCATAAGCCTTTGATCTTATCTTAAGATGTCTGTGTATACCAAGGATTTAGTTATACTTCATATCCAGCTGATTTCCTAAACATTGGTTGAGTTTGTGTCAGAACATTTGGTTTTTTAGGCAAACTCCAAAACCAGCTTGATCTTGGCCAGGTGTTAAATGTATTTGCTAATTCAGGGTTGATCCTACCTAAGGCATGGGAGTGCAATACAGTCTATGCAAAATAAAATTACACCCATTTGTATTTGTTAATTATGAAGTGCTCAAAGGGGAGTACACATTCCATTGCTACTCATCCAGCATAAGTCTAACATCTTGTTCTTGAGCTCTGCGGTATTTTTTTAAGTGTGGTAATCAATATGTCGTTCACTCTAGACATAAATAATTTTGGCTTAGAACTTAAGCAGAGAAAACTCAAATATACATAAGTCTCATAAAGTATATCCTGCTTTGTTTACAGTTTATAAAATACCTGTTTATTTTGAAATCATAAATAGCTCTATGGGAGAAGTTATATTTGGCCTTCAGTTGTTAATACTTTGCCTTTAGATGTTAATATTTGCTATGGCATCATCCAAAAAGAAGGCATGAATTTGTGCCAGTTCTTTGAATTTAGTATTTGCACTCATAGTAGTCTAATCCTGAATAAATCCCAGGAGATGTATTAGATACATGTATAGATGTACTATGGACCTTTTACCTGGGAAGCTATGCTGGGAACTACTGCCTTACCATTCCAATCTGTGGAGGGGAGCAGTATGGAACGATGTTTGTATGTGATAAGGGGGGAGGAGGGAATACTGGGACTGTCCAGGAGCCAGCCCTGACAGGAGAAGACTTTTTAGAACATTTTTAGTCAGCCCGTAACTACCTATTTATTCCTTCCTGCACATCTCACATATGGAGTGACGAGAATGGAAGGCCGTCACTTTGGGTCAGTAATGGCAGAACAGGTTGGCTGGGGCCCCAGGTTAGCAGACTGGGGAAGGCTTTTTGAGATACTAAAGTATAACCAGTAAGACAGATATCTTTGCTATTTTGTCAAATATCTATCTGCCTATCTTGTCCCTTGAGATAGAAAGACTGTTCACTCTTTAGGAAAGGGAATATGTCTCTACAGAGTACTTAACACCCGACTGGACACTACGACAATACAAACAAAAGTAAGCTGTTGTGCTGGTATTATTTATATCTGGTCATATCCAGAGATTGTCCATGTATGTGCATTTTAAAATGATACATCAGATTGTGTTTCTGAGGCTTTACAAAATAATTTACTTTGATATTTTGTCTTATAAATTTATTTGCTATAGTTTCTAGAAAAACTTAACTGGTCCCAGGTGTAAAATTTCCAGTTAATAAAATTAAATCACTCCAATATTCTTTTTTGTGGCAATTTCATTGATCTGCTCTTTGATCTCTTTCTTCACCAGAAAGGGTTTCTAAATATTCTGTCTAATTTTTTTAAACCAGCTTGAGATCAGTATGGACAAAACTTGAAAGAAATATTGACTCTATGGAAGCACATTTATTTTGATTAAGTTAGCTCTTCCAAGAAAAGGCAGAGGTAATTTGTGCCAGCTGTTTAAATCCAAGTTGGTTTTAGCACAACATAAAATTGAATGAGATCAGTTTGTGCATCTCTGAGGACAGGTTTATTGTGATTATTTACATTTATGACGTGACCGGTTGGTTGAGAAGAAAAATCAAGTAAGGGGTGTGTTTTCATTCCTCCAACCCATGCATTTGTACTGACAGGAAGTCATGGGATGGAACTGTGTTCTTTAAGTGCAGTGATTTAATTCTGTTTAACTTCACTACATAGTATAAGATGTGTGCAAAGTGGGCTATCCTGTGCTCCTGCTCATTGGTCATAATTCCAAATCTGTTTAGTTCTTCTGGACAGCAGTTGCTTGTTTTACTATGGAAATGACACGACTATTTATGAACTAAAACACAAAAATTTGCTGCTCATTCCCATACAGGAGATACCGATTTCTATCCTAGGCCACTTTCTGTCTCCCTTGCTATCATTGGCTCACCATCTGTTGAGATCTGTTTCTTGCAGTTCACAATAACCATTATATATTTAGGAGGAAGTATGAAGACTCCAAATAGATTCCTACTCAGTCACCGATGGCCAGAAGGATTGAAGTTGCAATACGTCAATATGGAGAGGAGGAAAGATTAGGGGAGTGGTAAATAAAGATGAGGACAGATCACTGATACAGAATCACCTGGATCATTGGAAAACAATATGTGATTCAATATGGGTAGGTATAAATGTATACATCTATGAACAAGGAATGTAAGCCGTACTTAAAGGAAGGGGGATTCTATGCTGGGAAACAGTGACTCTGAAGAAGATTTGGGGGTTGCAGTGAATAATTAGCTGAATAAGAACAATTCAATAAAGATGTTGATAAATTGGAGAGGGTTCAAGGAGCTAAACTTACATAGCTTAAGATAATGTTAAAGGGTGACTTGATTACAGTCTGTCAGTATCTACATGGGGAACAAATATTTGATAATGGGCTCTTCAGTCTAGCTGAGAAAGGTTTTATACAATCCAATGACTGGAAGCTGAAGCTAGATAAATTCAGACTGGCAACAGGATGTAAATTCTTAACAGTGAGAGAAACTAACCATTGAATCAATTTTCAAAGGATTGTGGTGGAGTCCACATTGCTGATGATTTTTAAATCAGGATTGGATGTTTTTCTAAAAGCGATGCTCTAGGAATTTTTTCATGCAAGTTCTATGCTCTGTGTTATATTGGAGATCAGACTAGAGGATCACAATGATCCATTCGGGCCTTAGAATGTATGAAACAGGAAGCATACTTGGACTTCTTGGCAGGGGCACATAAACCCATTTTCCAAACAGTAGATGCTGAAAACCTTCATTTAAAACCAGCTCCCCCCCCCACCCACACACATATAATGATGTAGCTGTGGGTTTGATGGCCACCCCATAAGATAACCCCCAGGAAGAGAACTTGGGGGAGCCAGACTCCATGAAGTTAACCTCAAAGATCCCCCTCCACTTCCCATTATATCTTTGGGACAGTGAGGATGGATCAGGATCCACCATCCTAGCAGACAGGCAGCTGTTTGGCAGTCAAATACCTCATTTCAATCAAGATCCATGCAGATCCTGGTATCTCCTATAGCAGAGGTATCAAACACCCAGCTTCTTGCAGGCCAGATCTGGTTCATTTGGTGTGTTTATATGGCCCACAAACGATATTCATATTCTGCAGAATCTCTGTTTTCATTTTTAAGTAAGCTAGCATCTAGTCCTCACACTTGCAAATAAACCTTTCAAACTGTGACCCGAGAGTAACCAGTCTTCCTGAGTCTGCAGAAAGCCTGAAACAATGACCAGACATGTGGACTCTCCTGTCCTCATTATAGCTCATTGGAATGTTGAGTCTAAAATCCATAACACTTTAAAATGGCAGCATTAGCTATTTATCATTTTTCAGCAGATAGAATAGGAATGAAGCTAACAAGGGAGTAGGAATTGGGAGCTGCTGCAGGGCAGGAGATGTAGAGAAAAGAAAGGAACAGGAACATACATACACGGTGAATGAGAGGGATGGGGTAACAAATGGCAAAAAGAATCCTGGTCATAAAGGCAAGCATATTTTCTAATGAGCAAGACTGAATGCAATGTCCCGAACAAACAGTCACATTAACAATACAAAGACCACTCTCCCTTTGATCTTTAGGCAAACAATACATTGATTTTTGAGAGAGTTCTGCTATGGCTGCAGTGATTCTGTAATCCTTAATGTACACTTTAACCCCTGGACTATAATTAATTCAGCTTTTCCCCCAAAAGATATTTTACAGATGAGAGAAGGGTGGTCCAGTGGTTAGGCCACTATCCCAGGACTGAGGAGAGCCAGGTTCAGTTCCCTGCTCCACCAGCAACTTCCTCTGTGACCTTGGGTAAGTCATTTAGTCTATTTACTGTCCCCTCTCTGAATAATAGGGATAACAGCACTTTCCTAACTGTACAATCTATACAAGAAACTCAACCGCCTCCAGACAACAAAGACATATGGTTGCATTTAAATCTAGGAGTTTCCCAAAATATAACCAAAGGGCACTACCTAAAAGTAGCATTTGATACATACCACATGAGCAGGTGAAAATGGGATTTTGAAGTGTGCGATGACATTTGATATCCCTCATCTCCTTCCTCCCCACCCCCAGATGTACCAGGTGCCTCTCTTACATTGAATACAGAAAGGTTTTTAAAGAAGATATTTAATTATGGACAGCACCAGATTTGAGACACACGCAAGTTAAATGTGTATAGCTCTAGTGCAGGAATTATTATTATTTGTCTTATGGCACCTAGGAGCACTAGTCATGGATTGGGATCCCACAGTTCTAGGCACTATACAGAACAGAAAGATGAACCCTGCTACAAGGATCCTATCATTTAAGTAAAAGACAATAGACGGCTGTAAAAAAGGGAGTACAAGTAGCCAGCATGATAGGCAGCGGGCTCAGCATTTATAAACAAGACCACAGTACCAGAGACTAATTTTACATCAACCTATTTATATTTTTTAAAAGTTAAAGCTTGAGAAAGAGAGAGAAAAAATACATAGTGTACATTAAAATAGAACAGAGAAGCTTGAGTATTTTCCCAAACAGAAACATAGGAGAGTGCCAGATACATAGAACAATCAGGGCATGCAGCAGAGATCTGCCAAATTTACCAGAAGTTTTGTTATTTCAGAATGCCACTGAAGTGGCAAAGAGTATGAAATCATTTAGTATCCTAATTTTAAAGGATGAGAACATTTACAGCACTGTGTCCATGCGTGTTGTATTTAGAACGGGTCACTGTAGTGGTAAACTGCTGCACATTGCCAATCTTTTACCCCAAATAAACCCCTGTAATAGGATAGAGGAACTTCTAAAAACCCAGAGACACCATATAGAGAGGGCATTGGTGCTAGTGTGGGGATGGGGGGTGGAGAGAAGGGAGGGGTTGGTGAGGGCTGCCCCTTATGCTTAGGCTTAGATTTGTCCCTCTGGTACACGTGTGTGTTTGGCACAATGCAATTAGCTCTGACTTCCGTTGCTAGACACGATTAGTTTTGTATGCATTTAACAGCATAGACATTGCTCTAGGAAAAGGGAGTATGAGGCCCAGTTTTGGGTGCCACACTTTAAGAGAGATGTGAACAAATTTGAATGAGTCCGGAGAACAGCAACAAAAATGAGAGGTTCAGAAAACACGACTTATGAGGCAAGGTTGAAGAAACTGGGCATGTTTAGTCTAAAGAAGAGAAGGCTGAGGGGGAACATGATAACAGTCTTCAAATATGTAAAAAGTTGTTACAAAGAGGACTCTGATCAATTGTTCCCCATGTCCACCAAGGATAGGAAGAAGTAATCAGCACATGCAACCCCTCCCAGCTTGGTATCATCCGCAAACTCTATAACTGTACTCTCTATGCCATTATCTAAATAATTGGTGAAAATATTGAACAGAACCCAGAACTGATCCCTGTGGGATCCTACTCAATATGCCCTTCCCGCTTGACCTTTAAACACTGATGATTACTGTCTGAGTACGGTTTTCCAACTTTTTGTGCACCCACCTTACAGTAGGTTCAGGTAGGCAATATTTCCTTAGTTTGTTTATGAGATAGTCATGTGCAACAATACCAAAAGCCTTACTATATACCATACTATATATATATGTAAGTATAGTTAAAACAGCGCATCCATCCAGAGTGAATGTAGTTATATTGATATAAAGGTGCTTATGCTGGTTTAACTTATACCCATAAGGGAAGCGGAATAAATTACACTGGTATAAGCAACTTTATACCAGTATAACTGCGTCCACACTAGAAGTTGAACTGGTATAACTATTTCAGTAGAAAAATTACCAATCTAACCCAAATAGTTAAATCATTATAAAAACTGTGAGGAGGCCAGGCCTTACTGTGTCATTTATTATTGTGACTAGCATAATGTGGCCTTCATCTCAGCTGGGGCCTCTAAGTGCTACTGAAATATGAATAATTACAAATGAAAAGATCAGGATCTCCCAAGCTGAAGGTTTTGCATGTAGCCAAACTGTATAGCTACTTTAGCGTTTGTTGTGATTAACAGGTATATTCAAAAGTATAGAGGTGTTGGAGGGGTTTGTGGTTGTCGTTTTGGCAAACCTCCTCTGCTCATGTTACTGACAGTATGTGGATTTTCTCATATTAGTCGTGTGATGAGATATTAAAATCCACTATTGCTATATGACTCTGCCTTGTAAAGACTAGATGTGAAACAGGGGTGTTGAGCAACAGCACTTTTAATTAAACTCCCAGTCTCTAATCTTCCTCCCTATTTTGATTTGTACTTGTTAAAACACAAATAAAGAAAAAAACACCCTATTATATCATGGAACAGCTACAGTACAGGCTAAGTTGTTTTATGGACAACCTGGCAGGGGCTCAATAACACTTAATATGGGTTTCACAAATGGTTACTAGCACTGAAGGTAACAATGGGGTGGGGATGGGTAGGACCCAATATTCCCATTGCCTTGTTTTACCTTGCTCCGGCTGGGGTACAGAAGAGGGAGTTCCCCAAACACAAAGCTTGGCATCTCTTTGTTAAATCTGTCTCTCACATTTCCCCTGGGAGGAAGTTCAGTAGGATTCTCAATTGGGGAAAAACAAACAAACAAAATAAGATTTTGCACTATAATTGGAAATTAAAACAAAGACTTAAATTACAGGGTAAAGCAACCTCCCGAGCTACAACCCTTCCTGAACTCTTGCAGACACCACTGCCCTACAGTGACTGCTAGAACAAGCCACCGGTGCCTACAAATGTTATTGTCCTGACCTGACAAATATGGAAAAAGCCACATTGAAGCCAAAATGTCTCCCTTTTAAAGGCAAATATGTGCTACAAATTAACTTTAAATGCCAACAGTGCAGTCTCTGTTTTATTTACGAAGATTCTTTGAGGATCACTCCAAAAAAGGGCCCTAGTATTCAAGGGAAAGGAACAAATGCAGTTAAGTGTTAATCTTTTAACCACACCGAGTTTATGAATTCAGTATATTCTGTGTTCTTCTCTTGCTGGAGATTATCTACTGTACTTGACATGCAAAAACAAACCTTGATAAAACAGGGGAAGTGGGGTTTGGTGTGGGGGACCCTGACAAAATACAAAAACATTGTTCTACAAAGAAAAGTCTTCTGGACTCAAACATTTCAGCTTTGGAAAGGGAAGTATTGTTATGAGGAAATGTGAATAGAAATATCAACAGACAGAACTCTTTTCCCCCTTCTGTTTTAACCCTTTCCATATAATTCAGTTCAACTAGGGGGAGCCACATTTCAGGTCCTCATAATGAGGGTTAAAGGAAACAAAAAGGCTTCTCCTCCCTTTCCTAATGTCAAAGAGAATTAATGGTGCTTTTAAAATAGAAAACACTATCCACAGGAAAAAGCAAAAGCCTCGTATCAGACTGCAAACAGGACCGCTTAAGCACAAGGCATTCAGGCAATGGAAAATGCATTCAGAGCATTTAGCACACAGGATTAATCGAATTATAATTTAATCATCTGATCAAACACTAATTAGCACAATCACTTGAGGGGAAAAGCTGCTAGAGGAACAGACGAAGGAACACTTTAGGCACCCAGCACATTAATGATGCCAGATCATACACAGATGACTTTAAAAAAAAAAAAAAAGAAAAGAAATTGAGGTTTGTAGTGCTGGAGAAGCAATTTAAGTTTGTCACCTGGATTGCATGTTACTCTTTAACCCTGAAGAGATGTTGTCAGAACCAGATTTGCCATGGCTATGATTTCTTAATTTAGACGTTCACCAAATCCCAAGGACAGTTCTGCACTAGATCATCACAGGAAGATTTAAGAGTGGGCACATATTTTAGCCCATACAATTTTATCATAATCATCTCCAACCTTATCCTGAGAGTCTCCTTTACGCCCCCCGCCCCCCCCCCCCCCCGCACACACACACACACACGCATGAGTGTTTAAGGATAGATCACTTGGATGACCTTCAGGGATACAGTAAAGTATTGGTGTCCTTTTACAAACCCTGCATTTGTAGTAATTAGTCCAATGCTGCACTGCTTGCTTTTGGTGGCTCAGTTAAAGGGAGAGTGAGGCTGAGGGGGAAAGGAAAAAAGACCTATTAAGTGATGTTCTCTGTGTAATAAAATAGTGAAATTTGGTTGTAAATCCATTTCAGTTATAAAAGAAGAAACAGCAGAAAATTTCCTGAAGCAGCAAAACATTAAGCATACCCTTGATGTTTACCTGAGTAATCAAATGACACTCATTTGTATAGACACCATGGGGGAAATGTAGTGACAGAAGGAAACCTGGAAAATATTTTAAACAGTATTTTTTTAAAAAGTCTATTGTATTTGTTTTATTCTGACAAAAGATGGGATATGAGTTATTTTTAAGGCAACCAGTTAACCTTTTCAAATTGACTGTTCTAGTTGAGTTTAGTAGTACTAAATATAGTGACGTGGGAGTTTATTATATGTTAGTGAGCAAGCTCTGAATGAAAGAAATTCCCTACAGTACAATATAACCTAGTAGAATAATTAGGCGCTACCTACATTTTAAAGATTCCAGATCATAAGGGATAAACTGTGAGCTAATTTAAATTGACTATATCCCCCACTAAGGACTTCTATCGATAATCCTTTAGGCATCTCAAAATAACTTTACATTAATAAAAAAGGCAACCAATTACAATACAGCACTCATTATTTTCCCTACTATTTTTCTACATTATGCTTAGAGGGGATGCTATTTTAAAATATATAGTTCAGTATGCATAATTTAAAAATCACACCCCAAAGTACAGTATGCATTTTCTGTAGAGGAAAATTATTACGCCAAAAACAAAACCTCAAGGGCTATATGAACAGTATAGTCATCTAAAAATAAAATAAAGAGCTGAATCTTCTCAGTTTTTAAAGATGTGTCACTAAAGATCTCTTTGTGCTAAAGGAGCTGGTACAATTCAACTGACTTGTTTTGCTGCTGAGCCAGTAAGAAACACCCATGTTGCAAACATTCCTGGTTTAAATCAATCATTCATTCATGCAGCAACAGACCGATAGCCCACTTAGTTGTAGAACGGATCCCTTGATGCATGAGCTACAAGATTTTTAGAATTCTTTTTTTGGAGTTTTTAATTACTTAGTTTAAATCTACACTTGTTTTTACTGCATGCTAATTTAAAAAAAAAATCAAATAAACTCAGGAGACTGTCATCTCAGAACAATCACACTGGGGGGAAAGGGACAGACAGTGGGGAAAGAACAGCTGGTAACACAGTTGAGACTACTGCCAAGGTCAGAGATAACATGGTACAGGAACAACAAAAATTCTCCTATTGGCTTATCATTACACAGCAATCTTTAGCCAGATAACAGCATCCCCTGCTGGTATCAGCAATGTACCTCTATACTCTGCAGTCTGCTCCTTATTCAAAGGGAGCTGCCAGTATTGCCCCAGACCATTTTATATAATAACTCAATGCTTAAGTTATTCATTTCCGGTTCCTATCAATTCACTACAGATAAGACCTTGCCACACATGATATATATCACTTCAAAAATATATATTTTAAATAACTTTATTTCAGTTGCAAAATCAAATATTAGAAGGTTAGGAAAGGCCAGATTTATGATTGCTCATGTCACCTTAATTCTGCCCCTTTGTGTACTCATGCCATGCATTAAATGCAGCAGGGCTCCTGTGGGAAAAATAGTAAATGATCATGTAAGAATAGATTAGCAATGCAGCAGACTTTTGCCACTTGAGATACCAGACTAACTGCATCAGCCGGCAGCAGAAGGCTGCTATCCCAGAAGGTGGATGGGTTTCTCTAACTCAATAGCATTATCTGGTCCTCCCCTTCCCCCTGCTACCACTTACCTTAGTGCAAATTCTTTCCCCCTTTACTTGTTACAACTGCTGCTGTTTCCACTTCATCCTGCCCCCTTTTTTCCACTATGACCCTTCAGTTGTCTTTGCTCCTTTCTACCTCCTCTCAACACAGCTTCCTTCTTTACCCTCTCCTCTCTCCTACTCCAGCAACTCTTGCCTGCTCCCATTTGCTATTTGGATTATCCCCCCCCAAAGCTGGCTAGAAGTACTTTTCATAATAAAAACAAATAAAGTGAAAATAAACCCAAAACTAAACACCCAACCTCAATAAATCTGCAACTAATATGATGTGAGCCTGCCCTTATCCTGATCCCTTTGCTTGTAGGTTGTACCTGTTTGCTTCTCTTCCCACTTCCTCAAATTTTGATTATAGGCTTGTTTGTACAGTGCCTAGCACAATGGGGCGGTGATCCAGATTTGGGCTTTTGGGTCTACCGCAGTACAGATAATAATAAAGGAGGAAAGGGATGTTGCTTGGTGCATCTAGAAGAGGGAAACTATTTCAAGCATGCAGCGAGAGTGAGAGGAAGGAGAGAAAGGGAATCTTCCTATATATGTGAAGCTAAAAGTGTGGACTGAAGTTTAAAAAAAAAAGTATACTAAAAACACCACCAGAAATACCTAAAATAACCTACACCCTGGTTAGGGGCTCCCAGATTAATGGGTGGACATTATGATACAGCATCATTAAATTTCAGTTTTGCCAAATGTTGTGCCTGTAATCCAACAACTTCCAGTTCACCAGGCCCAGAGAGATGCACAATTAAACAAAACCTTAAGGCAGCTAAACACAAACCAAACATTAGAGCAGGACATGATTCTTAGTAGTAGTGGGATTTGGTACAGTGCTCCTGGGTTCCCTCTGAGGATAAACCAGCATGGGCCTTTTCTATTTAAAACGTGTCCCTTGTGTATATCTAAAACTGGCCTGGATTAATAACTCCCTTGTTTCCTCTTTCACCACCATTAGCCTAACCTAGCAGAACAGCATATACTTCCCCTCTCTAGCACATGTTCTGGTCTCCCCGTCTTTATGTGCCAACAGCCAGTGAGTGTTTTGTTTCTAGTCAAACAAACAAGCAAAGATCCAAAACAAAAAATAAGAGTGGGAGACACTGTCAGGTTCAGCTAGTCACATATGATCTTAGAGAGACTTGGTGGCCCTGGTTTGAGCCAGTATATAATTTGGAAGTCCTTCCTCCTCTCCCTCTGCCCCATCTCTATCTTCTTTTAATCTTCTTCATGCCCTGACTTAATAGGACTTAAAACCATGCTTAAGTGCATAAAGATGTTTTCCTGAATTAGGACAATCAATAGTTTATCCCTTGTTGCTGCAGTTGCACAGCAGTCCACGCTAATGGCAGAACCTAGGATGAGATATCATGGCCTGGAGAAAAAGTAATTTAATATTTTTATTCTTGGCTGCTCCATGGCACAATTTCTAAATTTACGGCAGGTTACATAAATTAAAAAACAAAAAAAACCCACCACCTTTCTCTGCTTTCAACTGTAGAAAATAACATTGTTGAAGTCAGGTGAGAACAATGATTTCTGATTGCCTAACCCATCAGGGAAGGGAGATCAATTAGATTCAGAGCTAGCATTTCTAGTTTTATACATATCTGCTTTTCCAGACAATGGAAGGTTAATTGACTCATTTCAGAGAATACTAACCCCACTTTGTGACTTGTCTACAACAGGGGATATTACAATAACAATGTACGGGTTCCTCAGAGGTTGCATGTTTCACTGTATGGCTGGTCCTCTCAACCAGCTTATATCCTTGGGTTCACACACCTACACCCCACTTAGACTCTCATTTAGTATCACAGAATGATGCTACTAAACAACTAGTGGCCTCAAGTTAGTTAAAATATGTCCACCATGAAGATACTGCTTAAGAGCAGCATTGAAGCTAACGAGTCAGTGCCAACCTCCATGAAGTCCCTTCATACTGTGCAACTATAAAATGAAGCAGTGAGTGCAGCCACTCTGCACTGGGAAAGAAAGAAGTCCTTAGCATGCAGACTTCAACATAGATCAATCATCTGCAAACACAACATGGCAGCATTTCTTTTCCCTGGAATTCACACCCTGGGAGATGCTTGTCGCAGAGTTGCTCTGTCTATGCTTTATGCATCTTTACTCATAGCTATGGCAATTATAAAGATAGACACCAAATTATTCAAAGCTTCAATGCAACGCATTTTAATTTGGGTCAGAATGTATTAACAATGCTATCTGTTCCATTAGAATATTTCTGGTCATTCCAGAAATCATGTCTCTAATTTCTTATTGTGTAATAATACCCACCTTTTAAAGGCTGTTTGTCTGTTTAAATAATTATTATTTCTTTTACCCCTACCTTAAAAGAAACTAGAAAAGAAATCTGTGGGAATATCACTTTTCAATATTTGCTGACAGTACAAAGAGAGGTATCATAATTTAAGACAAACATTCAGTACAGGATTAATGTGTAATTAAGTGTAAGGAGAAAGCAGCATCTAAAGTTGGACATTGGAGCGAGCATCCTGTTCTTCCATACACAGTAGTTTCCAAGCCATCACGCATACTGTACATAAGTTTGTCCCTGCTTGTAACACTGACAGCGTTAGATTAACAACTGCGTGCTTGGTCTTCATTTTAGGTGATGCAGCGCACATTCAGATGCCTTGAATGGTATTTCATCAACATAGCCTCTGAGCTGCTGCAATTCTATTTGTTTGCATCTGGCTTTGTAGCTGCCATTTAAACATGGACCAGGAGTGCCACTCCCAGCGGTGTTCCTGTGCTCCACTGTGTTCCTGAGCTCATGTGTGGACTGCCCTTCTAGAATGTTCAGCAGATAGCCTGATCAGTGATTCAGCACAGTTTGCTGCACTGCTCTCTCCCCGCGTTACTAGGATGCTCCAGGGATGCAGGCGTTTAGTATGGAGGTGACTCTCCTTCTCAAAGCCACTGCATTTAAAAATGGCTTTCTATAAATAGGACTGCTGGCTCATTCTTAAATCTTAATCTCTGCCTCCTGAGTAAAAATAACTTAAATAGGGACGCAGGCAAGAGTCGTTAATCTGTCATTATGACTATCCATCCACTAGCCTTTCTTTCTTCCTATCTCAATGTCTATGTCCTTAATATCTGTTCTCCCATTTCACTATGAGATATATTTATGCAGCCAATTTTCTCTTTTTCTGGTGATTAAACCATTACTTTAAAGGGCGGAAATATTCAGAAAGTCATGAGAAATGAATGACATATGATAGCTGGAGATCAGTGTAAAAAATCAAACAAGTATCTGTGGAATGTGTGGTTTACTTTTAAAGATCATTCTCTTCAATGCTTTTTTGTGATACGAAAGGCTCTTCTGAAACCAAGCTTTAAATGTGGTTCCTATAAGACAGTGTAGGCCCATGAATTAATGAAATGAGATGGCTCTGTAAATAAGCGAGGTTAAGAAGGTGGGGTTTATTTTATGGAATAATACAAATAATGTAACAGCCTTCACTCACTCATTCACCTTGGAGTAGGTATTCAGGATCTTGTAGTCTGCAGTACATTGGAGAACCTTATTGCTCAAGAGGGTTCTGTTGCTACTTTTACAAAATTATGGTATCAGTAACTGTATAAGGAATAATAATTTAAAAAAATAAATTCCCACATCTATTTAAGGAATTTTCATTTTGCCATGCTATAGGAACTGCAATACTAAATCAGAACCAGTGTCACACTTAAAGAAAAGATTCCACTCTAAAAATAGCCAGTACGAGATTCTTCAACGGAAGCTGTGTGATGGATAATGCATACAATAATCTGGCTTTAGGGTAAGTTTCTTCCTAACCCAGAGTGAATAGTTTGCCTATGACCTGAATAATTAGCAATGCTACCACTTTTAAATAATAGAGCTAACTGGAAAATGGATTTCCAGTGCCATGAAGGATTTAAAAAACACAACACATACACATTCTGAATGGAGAAAAAAGCCAAAATTTCCAAATTTCTCACAAAACAAAATTCTGAAGAAAAAAATCATTAAGGTGTTTTATTTTGATTCATTTTAAATATTTAGTTTCAATTTTGACATTTTATTTTTTTTTTAAATTATATATAAAATAAAGTAAATTTTGGGGTGGAAAAATCAAAACTTTCCATTCTTAAAATGTTGAAATGGGATTATTAAACATTTGCAAAAAACATTTTTTCTATTTTTTTTTCAAAACAGAATTGCTAAAACTGGTAAAATTTTACAACAAATGTCAGTTTTATTGAAACACTAGCTTCTGACAACAAAAAAAATCAACTGGTTCTACAAAATAATAATAATCCTAGCTTGTGCAACTGCCAAAAACATATAGGCCTTTCTGGTTTAGAGTTTTGTACTGGTGCCCATCCCGGTAGTATCTGATCATTTATAATACAATGGTTTGCAAACACCTTTGAAAATCATGCCATACATTTCTGGCGCTGCTATAGACTGTTTATACCACTAATCATGTCAATAACTTCTGACTCACCTTATCGAGCTTTGGGGTGCTGAGAGAGGCTTAGACCAAGATTTTCAAAAATGGAGCCATAAAGTTAAGCTCATAAGTCCATAATTTAGGCACTAAATTTAGGCCTGATTTTCAAAAAATGCTGGGGACCCATTAGCTTAAATTAAAGAAAAGGCCTGATGGTTGATGGTGTGGAGTGTTGAGTGGTACCTCTATAAATGACATAATTCAATACAGTGTGGAACTGCTGAGTGTAGGCAGGTTAAAATCAATCAACCAACCTCAGACTATCCATTAGCTTTCCCACTCACCATTTCCTTTGGCCTTTAATACCCTAAAAGCCTGATGCTGTACCACTGAAGGGTAGGGAGTTTTACCGTTGTCTTCAACAAATGCAGAATCAAGCCTCAAGTTCTCATTACAGCTTATTGCTATTTGTGGAAATCAACCTCTTTTTAAACTTTAATACAAATGTAGCCTCTAGATTTCTTGTAATTAATAATTGTTATTCAATGCTCATAGGAGGAAAAGAAAACAGTATAGCGAGCTCTGCAAATTAAAGGGATAGTGACCCTGCAAGACAATCTACCTTCATAAATCCTCCCTTCAGTGACTGTTTATTCCAACTGTTGTTTTGAAGTGTTGCCAGTCTTGTGTGGTTTGCTGCCCACTAGTGTCCTGTGATACTGACACACTAACATGCAGGCATGATGTCGTAGTATCTCAGTTTGTGTTTGGTGAAGCTGGTCAGGAATTCTTAATGTGCAGTAATTGCTATATTCTGGAATATTATTAAAAACGTAAAGAAGGGAAATGAGTTCTCTTTTAAAGTGGAGGAGCAGATTTCTGTTGCACTCTGTCTAGCTTTCAAATTAATGCAAATTTCATTTTAATCACTCAGTGATCAACTAATACTTATTGCAAGAAAAGAATTAAAAGCCTCAGAAGTAACAAGGTCAAAATCAATCAGTAAGATTGGGTTATCCACAAACACGTCAATAACTATATATCAGCACATGAAGTATCTTACTACCTGAGAGCAAGGCTTTGGCTACTCAAACTATATTTTGATGTCACAGCTATTCAAAAAAACCTTCCATTGGGAGGAAAAGCTCCATTTATATCAGTAAAGGTGTTAGCTCTCCTGTTTGTTTCTAGCAGTACTGATCACTGTTTCTTGTGGCAAGTATTCCTATTACCTCTGTTGTTCGTTCTTACAGTTTTTGTCTACTCCTTCTGCCCCCATCCCAATTTACAGTCTGGCTCTTGTCCTGCTTACAGTCTGATATGCTAATAAAAACTCATTTGATATATCAAAGATGGACATGTGCACACTGGGATTCATGCATTATGGATACAAAATGGAAATCATTTTAATGGGAATTTATTTTTAGTATCAGCTGTACTCTATTGGGTACATTCTGGTGTTCCATTGATTTCAACACAGATCAATGGACCACAGGCAAACAAGAGTTACAGTGGAAGAGAAGCCTGCAAATGGTTTCAGCATATTTATGTCAACATATTAAAATGTTACCAAGAAATACTGACATTTGAATACACAGAGCAATAGCATGTCTAGCAAACACATTTCAAATAAGCCAGTGTATTGCTAGGTACAGGAATTCTGAAATGTGTAAAAAAAAGTTTGACCTTATTTTTTTCCATGAAGTAATCAATAAAATATGCCTATACTCATTGGGATTGGACTAAAGTGGCTTTTTTCACTTATATCAATAATTTTAAATGCTTACTTCTAGAATATTTTAATACAGTAACCCAGAAGGTAAATTCTCAGTGTGTTGCTCAGGGTTATAACTGCATGACTCACCTTACCATCAGTTGAAGTTATTTAGCTTAATTCACTGTTTTGAAAGAGTATCTCCATCTTCTCAAATGGGTTGACTGTATTTATGGTTAATAATACTTTTTTATCCATGTTTTAAGAAACCAATAGTGTTAATAAATAAAATCAGTAGTTAGAAATAACAATTGCAGTTAGAATTTGGAAATTTTGTTCCAGAATCCTATTATTTGGATATTGCTGGTGTACTAATATTCTATTGCACTCATAAGTAAGATATTTTACAGACAGTAAGTCCATTCAATGAAGGTACCATTTATCATGATGAGATTTATTTGTGCTGAGTGAGTATAGGGAGATATGGGGGCCAATCCCGCTGTCCTTATTCAGATGGCTCCCAGGGACTCTCCAACAGAAATTTTGCTAGATAGAAAGATTGCAGGTTTGGGCCCCATGGTTGTTAAATACAAAAGAAAAGAAATTAAAAATAGTAGTTTTACCTGCTATACTAGATTTTTATTTCATTTTATAATATATCTAGACCATAATTAGATTCCACACACACTTCGGTGCGAGAAACACATGCGTGTTGTAAGTAGTTTTGTGCATTTCCCTGGGGACTTCTGAAAAGCAGGTGGGTAACCGCAATAACAGAAGTCAAGCTTCAAGAGTTAATTTTTATACAACATCATAAAAGAGTGCCACATATTGTATAACTATATAACATTTGTATTTGTGTATACTGCCTATACTGTATTTTCCTTCAAACACAAAGTATTAATCATTTTCAAAATATCACCAAAATCTTACTAGAGTCATGTGAATAGTGTATTCTAAATTCAACAGTGTAACTTTAACAATGAGCATTTGATGTTTTAAATGCTGCCAGACAGTACCTCAGGAAACACTTATCACATGTATTCTCATAGTATATATTTATCCATAACAGCCCTAAATGAAGAAGTATCATCTTCCCAGATTTAATGCTGGTATACATACCCTGTGTGTGTGTACATATAAGAATCTGCAATACACAGAGAGAGCTTACTATCTTATATTTACTATATCATTGAAAATTAATGTCAAAATACCCCATTTTAACCAGTTTTTAAGTTAATAAAGATTCACTGAACCATCCATTAGATATTTCTAGTGTTGTAATATTTAAAAAAATTGTGGTGTGTATGTACCATGTATGTATGTATACACACAGAGTGTATGTATATCAGCATAAAATCTGGGAAGATACATGTATCTTCTGTGTTTAGAGTGTTAAGGATAAATACGTATTCTGATAATTTTTTATGTTTAATTTTGGTCCATACTTGTGAATGTTGAAACTGTGACATTGCTGCAGACTACATGAATAAATGAGAGAAACTGTTATTCATACAATTTCAACCTTAAAAAGAAAACAACGTTAATTTATTATTCTTCAGAACTGCAGATTTTTTTTTCAGATAGTCTACATTAAAAGTATGCAATTTAAATGGGTGTGAATTCATGTGCGTGCAGGGTACACATGTATTTGTCTTTTAAAGACCTACAATTTTTGGACACAAATGTTGCATTTCTAATTTTCTATGCAAATCCTTGTTTAACTGAATAGCCCTGATAAGCAAATATACTTTCACAGTGATCCTGTGTTATTAAAAGCAAATATTTTCTCCAAGGTATCTGCCTGCAGTGGATACAGAAAAGGCATAGTGCCATCTGACAAAATAAATAAATACATTCTTAATGCCAGAACTTATTGCAATGTCTTACTGCTAGGAGGATTTCAAAATAAAATAAAAAGTTTGGGAGTTATTTTGATGATTTTACATTGTACAGGATACTGTGCATCAAAACATACTTCTCGATGCATCTTCCTTACTCCCTTACCTGCCTTCCTGCTTCATCTCTTATTGCCTTAATTTTATAATATTTCTTTCTATTCATACTGGATTTGCTTTGCCTGTCAATGTATTTTCCCATCGAGTATATACCTAAGCAAATGTGAAGGCACTCTCATCCAGCACTCATTCGTCACCCTTTGCTTGGAGCTTCAATTATATTTGTATATTCCAGGGAAAATTTTACACTTTACCCTGAGATTATCCCTCATTCATTCATTCAAGCAACATTTTCCTATTCTGTCTGGTTTGCCCATTTTGAAAATTGCGTGCTTAATCTTTCCATTTTAACTGCCAGTGTACAATGAATTTTAGGCAGAGCTATGGTCTCAAATTTGAAAATAGGAAGGTAAAATAATAGGAATAACTAGCATCACAATATACAGCACAATTTGTTTTCTATCCTAAAGATACTATATTTATTTGCATATAGTTCAATATGCACCTTAGGATGATACATATGATCAAAGACTAACTATGCAAGTCTAAGTATTAAATATATAAAACCTCACCTGTATTAATAACAGCATTAAAACCTGGGAAAGCATTTATCTATTGCAGAGGAGTACACAATAAGGGTTTATTTTTTATTGTCTTTCCATTGTTATTTCCCCTTCATAACTTTGAAATTGACTGAAAGAGTCTTCAATCTTTTTTAGATGATGTAATGCTTACCAGTGCATATTTTTACATAAATGAGTGTGTTGAACACATAGCAGGTACCTTCTCAGAGAAATGATGGCAAGAGGAAATTTAAAAATATTTTTCCTTAAATAAAAAGCCTGCATTATTTTGGTCAAATCACATGACAATTTAAGAATTGAAATATAAAAACATTAAAACAAAATCAAAATCCAAAAGCTTGATATACAAGCCCTTTAAATTCACTCAGTATGCTCTTACAGATTGATGCTCTGCTTGGCAAAATTCTGTACTTTTTTCAGCCAAAAAAAGAAAAATTGCATCTATCCCTATTTCATCAAGTACAGTTTTATTCTGAATGAGGAAGTTATATTGTAACACACTTAGGTTATGGGCACTTACTTTGCTAGGTAAGATAGTTTAAATGATTACAGAGCAATTTCTTCCTTCTCCCGACAGCTGCTAACAACCAGCGCGATGCTTTAAACACAAAAGATAAAAAATCATCCTATTCCCTTTGACACCCTTCCCAATTAGCTGAAATAAAATGAATCACAAACTAAATGATTATATTGCTCACCATTCAAGATGCTCTGGAACAAGAAGATAGCCAATATCCACATGCCCCTGCTCCTTTCTATCCTCCCAGCTATGTGCTTTTAGCTTTCCACTCTTTTCCTTGCTTTCTGTTTCCCTGTTTGTCAACCGCAAGGTTAAAGCTGCAAGCTAAGAGGGAAGATCAGTCCAGCTTATTTTGCTGGTAGCAGTGTAGCTGCTTGGAGAATGCGTGTATGTGTCTGATTGTCCTTAAAGCAAGTGATCTGTCTCTCCTTTAGCTTCTGTTCTCCACTGACACTTGCTTTCTGTTTCAGAAAGATGCAGCTAGAGGGAAAAAGGAGGCGGGTGCTTTAATGCCAGGTGTGTCATTAGCTCAGGGAGACACCAGCAGGTTTGCAGAGGCAGGTCCACAGGTGAAAAAATCCTCCATGCAAGCATAAGATCATCACTGGTAATATCCAACTCAGATCTGCAGAAACCAGGCTGCATATACACCACCCTTCAACCACCACATCCAGGCAGCAAGCAAGCAGACTGACACATCTTTCCTCTCCTACAGATTTAATCACATTGATCCCTCTGCTAACCTTCTCTGCCTCTGAGCAGAACAAAGTATTAACCCTATCACAAGCTTCTGTCAATTTTAGCCCTCTGCAGTCTTAAAGCAGCAGAAAGTATCCATAGCCGGGAGAAAAACAAGACGAATAGAAGAACATAGTAGAATATTATACAGTTCTATAGTTGGCTGAACTGCGTCCGTTTGGCATCAGCTGAGTTTTATACGACTAATGTGTTGACAAGTAGTAGGGGGTGGCACTTCTGGAAGGTCATAGCCTAGACACAGAAGCATGTGAAATAATTTACTGAGATTCTTAACCAAATAGTAAACTCCATTTCCGACACTTTTATAGTACCCAATACAATTAGACTTTGAAGTGTTTCTTTACTGTGGGAACTGATTTTGTTTTCTCTTTTAGCAAACTGTAAACTTCAGCCTCACTAACTAAAAACAATCTGTGCTTCTACCTTGTCTTTCATGATGTGAAGGCCAATCAAAAAATAGAAACATTAAAATAAAATAACTAGAATCAACACTGTGAACAACTGCAGCATTAGGCTAATTCAAGATTTGTGTTAAAATTAGTAAAACTTAAAATAAAAAAAAAGTCATTTATTATTGGGCTGGAGAATCTTGCATTGTCCAAAGGGAGCTCTGCAGGGTACAAGCTTAAAGTGGGAACTGGCACACAACACATCAGTATTAAAAAACACCTGCTTTGTGGTCGTAAAGATGGCCAACTTGGCAAGACCAAGCCTTCTTTGCTATAGTGGAACCCAAGAAACGATGCCCAAAAATAAGACAAAAGGATGACTATAGCCGGAAAGGTCACTAATATAGCCAGACAGGAAAGATACAAAGTCCAGAGACTTCTGTGGTACATTAGTAATGGACTGAAAATGGACTCAAAAGTATCAGAAGCATGATATAATGCCATAAGAACATAAAAATGGCCATACTAGGTCAGACCAAAGGTCCATCCAGCTCAGTAACCTGTCTACCAACGGTGGCTAATGCCAGGTGCTCCAGAGGGAGTGAACCTAACAGGTAATGATCAAGTGATCTCTCTCCTGCCGTCCATCACCACCTTCTGACAAACAGAGGTTAGGGACACCATTTCTTATCCATCCTGGTTAATAGCCATTAATGGACTTAACCGCCATGAATTTATCCCGTTCTCTTTTAAACCTTGTTACAGTCCTAGTCTTCACAACCTCCTCAGGCAAGGATTTCCACATGTTGACTGTGCGCTGTGTGAAGGAGTACTTCCTTTTATTTGTTTTAAACTTCCTGCCCAATCATTTCATTTGTTGGCCCCTAGTTCTTATATTATGGGAACAAGTAAATAACTTTTCCTTATTCACTTTCTCCACACCACTCATGATTTTATATACCTCTTATCATATCCCCCCTTAGTCTCCTCTTTTCCAAGCTGAAAAGTCCTAGCCTCTTTAATCTCTCCTCCTATGGGACCCGTTCCAAGCCCCTCCAGTTGTAATTCTTAAGGAAGCTAAAAACCAAAATGAAAATCAGCAAATTGCATCAGGGACAAATGGTTCATTTTCTGCATCATGTTATAGCTGGGGTTGTGGTCAGGAAAGGCAAGAAGATCTCAGTTCTTCAATTTAAAGTAGTATAGCTGGGTCTAATGGGGGCAGGGACTAATTGCTCATGGGGGTAAGTGGAGAAAAGTGTTTCCTAAAGTAGAGTGGAGAATACTGGGTGGAGACAAGTGGGGGGGTGGGGGTGCAACTTTTTTTTTAAAAAAGCCAGTTTGCTTTGATGGGATTCAATACCCTGAATATTAACTTTTCCATAAATTGTTTTCTTAGTTTACAAAAGCATTGGTGACAAGCAAAATCTGATTAATACTCACGTGAATCAGTTTGGGAAAGGTTTGGGCCAGACTTATTCATTCAGCCATCTTTGAATTGCTTTGTTTTCTTTCTGTTTGTTTCAGTCAACCAATCAGAGAACAGAAAAATGCCACATGATCACCCATACTCTGAGTATGTGAAATCATAGTTAGCATGCACTGTTTCAAGTCTGGATGCCAAGAATGGCCAAGTTCATCATTTGGGATTTAGGGTGGCATTAGATTTTCATCCAAGGGGAGGAACTTTATTTTTATTTTTTTGTTTTATTAGTTTGCCAAGCCTTTCTTTTAGTATATTTTACTGAAAAAGAACATTGTGATTAAGGATATGGAAATACAATTATTTTTTTTAAATCTTACCAAAACAATCCAAGAATTTTCCAGAAAAATGTCAAAATTTATATTTGTATATATAGATACACAATATAAATTGTGTCTTTTCTGGAAAAATCAAAACAGCTGCCATAGTTCCTCTGTGGTCCTTCATCAGATCACCTCTATCAGACAGAAAAGCTGTTTTAGGCTCCATCAGAAAGACCAGTATCAAAGCAAGATCATTAGATTAAATTCAACCCTGTGTAGAAGGCAAGCACAAGCCCTATCCACCACATAAATATCTCTTAGTACTTGAAAATAGGGCTTCAGTGGGATGTAAGGGGCACACAGACCTCATGCTCACCTTCTGCACAGTAAGTATATATCACCCTTACTTTCTAACTTTCAGTGGTCACCTTACAGAGTCTTAGGAGCATATCCTCAGCTGGTGAAAACTGCAATATGTCCACAGACTTCCATAGAGCTATGGCAGTCTGCACCAGCTGAGGATCTGTCCCCTACATTTTTAAACACTTAGCATTCCAGATGATGTATTTTATAGAACATGAACGCAGCAAATTATTGTAATGGGAACTCATTAAGACCCTGAAACACTTTGGCCAGATTCCAATACAGCATCTAGAACAAAACATTTTCTGACAGTTCTGCCCACACATACTCCAAATATAGTGTGTCCTGGACCAACACAACCTAATCTAAAAAGACTACTAAGTCTAGGACAAAAAGCACAAAATTCAGCATTCTGAATAACAACTGCAGGAAGGTTTGAGTGGTAAGGTCAGCAAACTAGCCTGACATCCTTTATATACTCTGTTCCCATTCTTGATGGGAAGTATTGTTGTCAGATACTTGATTTTGATAGCACATCCAACAAATGACTACAGCAATCTCATAGACTCAGCCTTTAAGGGTAGAACGGACCGTCATGATCATCTAGTTTGACCTCCTGCACATTGCAGGCCACAGAACCTCACCCACCCACTCCTGTAATAGACCCATAATCTCTGACTGAATGACTAAAGTCCTCACATCATGATTTAGAGAAAGGTGGACTCAAAATGACTATAAAGAAGGTTGAGTAGGTTGTTGTATTCTAATAGGCTGAACATCTAATGTTCTAATAAGAAATATAAGATTGGACCCGTCTTACAGAGATGATGTATTGGGTCCTGAAGTAAAATTCCCTTTCCTTTATGGACAAAGGTATGAGGACCTATCTACTATAAGCCAACACTGATTTGGGCCTCAAGGACTTCTGTGAAAACCTTTCACAAAGACTGATTGGATTGGAAATAATAGAGATAATCAACCTAATCAGACATAGGGCCATGACACTACCTTAAGGCTTTAGGAAGCTCACCCAAATCTCTTCTACTGGAGAACTCAGCAATTTGAACAGAGCACCTCATTGCAGTTTATTACATGTACCTCGTTTCCAAATTCAATTTCTAAAGATAAGAATAGTATTTAGAGGCAGGGCTGAAATTACTGTGAAAAAGTGGTCAGAAGAGTAGAGAAGTTAACATGAGTGAAAAGGCTAGATGAATAAGAAGACAGACCTCCAGTGACCATTATCATGGATCATTCATCTCCCAGCTTCTGAAACTCTTTTGCATCTTTTGGTCATTACTGATGATCAATTTCCCATCTAGGTAAAGGTAACAACTACAGGTGCAACTCTGTAATGGAAACAGAGCTAACATTAAGGGCAATCTTTACAAGTGATATTATTGACCTGTCATGATGCTTTGAGTACCACTGAAAAGAGTTACAATTCTTTCAACTGAAAAAAACCCCAAGATGGCAATATATACCAAAATATTTCATTTTTTATTAAGCTAAACGCTTATCAGAAAAATTTGTTGGTAGCTAAAATGAAGGATTGGTGAATGAGTTAGATTAAAATAAAGTCCAGTCCAAACTTTTACCCAGATCGCAAATTGTATCCAAATCAATCCTATTTGAATATTGAAAATAAAAAGCTTGATAAACCTCCCCTCCTCCCTCATTTTCATATGATCCTGAGATTTGTAGTTTGGGCCATTGTTAGAAGAGAATGCATTCAAAAAGTGTGTGTGGAGTAAAGGGTGCAGAAGAGGGGGACTTTTCTTGCCATATTCCAGCCTGACTGGAAGCAAGTGGAATCAGGAGGAATCTTGTGAGAAAACATATTCTCACAAGATTCCATGTCTGATTTCATACCAAAGAGATTCAGATAAGTTTTGAATGCTTGTCAGAACCAATCTCTAAACCTTTTGCTGCTCACTCACAACTGGTTTAACACTTATTTTCATTAACTCACAATCAGCCATTTTGATCAAAATAAGTTGAATTTAAGCAGCACAAGTCAAGTATTTTCAATGGGATACCTCAGAACTGAAAGCCATTTCTAGGTCTATAAATATTGCTATTAACTTAATGGTGAAAGACAATGAGTTTGGAACATAAAATAACGAAACAAATTGGACTAATAGAATCTATATGTCCTCCGTTGTGCAAGCATTGGAAAGATTCCTTGATATAAAGATGTCTTGTTTTTCCCAGTAATGCTAGGGGATATGTATGATTAATTTCCTCATCTTCCCCACAAAGCATACATTACTCCATGAAGATAATATGCAAAAATATTGCATTCTAAGGTGCCTATCTCTTCCTTTTCACTGTATAGGGAGCCTAACTCAGCTTTGTGGATTGTTGTGTTATTCCTGTGATTTTCTAGGAACCTAAAACTAAGGTGCCATAATACTGGGTGTAGCAATGCCTAAGTCCCTTCATGGAGCCCACCCTTGGTTTATTAGTCATGATATGTCCATGAATCATTGCATCATAAATGTTACTATAGTATTCATGTTAAAACTACTCAAGTTGAAAGCACATAGAAAAACAAAATGGTTGTTCTATGAGTATTTTCATTGAAGTTTCTGTTTCCTTCAGCAGCTTCTGTTTCTAGAGTTCTAGGAATGTCCTGCAGAATTTTTTTTAAAAAGAACCTATTTCTTATTGAATATGGGAGAACCTAGTACCTGCAAAAATGGTATTAAGATTGTATATGTAATTCACATTCTCTTGGGAACTTTTCTTCCCAAAATTCCTTTTGTTGCCTCAGAGATTATCAAGTTTTTCTATTAAAAAAGAAAAAACCCAACAACAAACAACAAAAACCACCTCCTAGACAATTAGAACTGATCAGACACCAGGACAACATTTTTTTAAAAAAAGTTATGAAAAAATTCAATTCCCCGCTCCCTCAAAATGTCAACAATTTCCTCAAATCAAAAGTGTGAAATTTCCAAAATTTCTGACCAACTCTGCTAATAACTAATTGTAATGATTAAAGAATATCACTAACAGACTTTGGTAGGAAGCTCATTCAGTTCTCATTGGCTGAAAGGATGGTGACTAGAACTGTAAGAATTTAAGAAAACATGTCCATTTGGGGCAATTTTTGAATCATAACATGTAAAGATACAAACATCTATGTTTATGAGAAATTTTGGGGGGCCTCAGGATTTGGAAGAATATCTAGCATTATTTTTTTCTTTTATAAAGAAGAGAAACGTAGGAGAGGATGACTAATTTCATATATAAAACAATATGTTCTTGTGATAGAGCTGAGGAAAAACTGCATATAAGGTAACTGAGGGTGGAGGGTCAGAACAGTGTGTCCAAGGTTTCAGACAACTTTATCTTGCATAGAGTTGGGCTTACAGTATTACAGGCAGGGTTGGTATTAGACTTGCTGGGGCCTTGGGCAGAAACTAAGGAGCCAAAGCAGAAGCCTGAGTGAGCCCTGCTTCGCAGGGCTGAAGCTGAAGCATGACCATGTAACTTAGCTTTGAGGGGGCATCCTGTGGCGTGGGATCCTGGGCAATTGCCCTGCTTGCTACCCACTAACACCAGCCCTGATTACGGGAAATGCACAGATGGCAGATGGTGGTTAGTCCTGGACCTGGGAACCAGACAGGAATATAAGAAGCTATAGAAGTATTACAGCACTATAGATGCACATCTAGAACACCCATAAAGAGGAGTACTCTGCCCTTTACATGTCTGATGTATGCACAACAAGAAGACATTAAAAAGCTGAGCCTGAAATTCTGTTTTAAACCCAACCTATTGTGCTTTACTATTGCAGCAGTATCAAAATCAGTGACTTATGCAGACCATGGGAATTTCACTAGTAAATCTATCAGCGATGTCAGTCAGATTTTTAAGTGTTTGGTTATAAAAGAGGCTGAGTAATCAAGAATAAATAACTGTGATCTAGGAAGATTCAGGTTCTAGTTTTTGTGGAATATACAGCCACATCCTTTAAAAATGCCACAGGAGCTTGTGAGGAAATTTGGGGTCTTGCAGATTCCAAGAGGCTTTTTCAAAAATGAATGACAGTCTCAGGGGTCTGCAGACCTTTCTTTTTAACTATTCCTACAGTGCAATCCATTAAATACTGTAATTACATGAGAAGGAGTTTATCCCTGGTCTTGAGTCAAATTCTACCTCCATTTACCTGTGTGGAACTCCTCTGATTTAAACAGAATTGTATCTATATAAATGAGAGCAGAACTGAACCCTTTACGTGGACCAATTCTCCTCTGGTCAGAATCGGCATGCAGAAGGAGCCAGGAAGAGCAGAGTTCTGCATGTCTCAGGAGCTGCAGAGTGTTCTCTGTAATTTTGTCGTCCACAAATGGCTTCCACCTATGTAGACGTGCTGTTGAAGAGGCATGTCTGCTGCTTGAAAATTTCTGACTGTGAATCTTCCCAAGTCTTTTATGTATGTGATGGGGAGAAAGCAGTGCAGCTATGAAGCAGAGTTGCTGAGCAGAATTGTAAAGGTGGGGTGTAAAGCTGAGAAAAGAAAAACCGATATAAAATACATCTGCCCATTTGGGGCAATTGCCATCTGCTTTCCCCAGTCGTCCCACCATCTCCACTTATTTATTTGGAGTACATCTGATGACCGAATCTGACCCCAACTATTTCTCACACCATGAGCTGTGCTCTGTTCCTGGAGAAAGTTAAACAGGACAAGGGGAAATGGAGAATATTATCCTTGCCATCTTGTTTTATGGAAAATGCAGAAAAAAACCAAAAACAAACAAACAATCTACTGTGTCTTCCTTGAACAGTCATAAAAAAATTAAAAAGAAACAGGCTGTCCCTGTTCCCATGTTTGCATCAGCTGCTGTTCATTCTGGAAAACCACTGACAATCACTCAGTTTAGAAAGAAAAATGAGCGCACATCACATTGGAAGTTTTAATTTTCCCTATACATCATCAGAACCTTGACTTCTCAATAATTATCTTCTTTCTGGGGATCACTTCCATACTAAGTTTTCATCCACTTGTTTATGCCATTTATAATGTCACAAATATTCCATACTAAACATGACGTCAGTGACATCATTATAACATCAGTGGATGAATGTCTAATGTAAGGCAAAAATGGTGAATGAAAGTAGGAATTAATAGCGAGGAAGAGAAATACAGGACATGCTATAGAGGTCACGTGTCTTGGAGGAACATGCCCAGGGTTGTGAGCCCAGAACTTTTGATTCCTACCTTTGCAACGGAATGATCCTTATAACACTGTACACCTAAACAGCACTTTACAACCACTATTAGTCCCCACAATGCCTTTTCTGTTTAAAGCATCATTGCCCCATTTTACAGTTGGGGGGAACTTATGCTTAGAGAGATTAAGACCTACATTTTCAGACATATTCACTACATGTGGATACCACACATGAGATCTGCTAGAGTTTGACAGTTGGAGGGACAAGGAAACTCATTCTATTTACCTACATGGGAAACGTGTGGTGATCCTGACACTGCTCTTCCCATACCGATCATTGACTTCTGTGGAGCTCTGCATAGGTGCAGGGGTCTGCCTGCACAGAGCAGCTCACAGGATTGGGGCCAGAGTGATCAGGAAAATCATTGGCACACATCTTGTTAATTTCATAATTTTTTTTACCCTCAGCTGCCCTCTAATCATTCTCAGGTGTTTTTGTTGTTGTTGTTGTTGTTGTTGTTTTGCCACATGTAAGTAATGGTGACTCATTAAAAAGTCAACATATGCTAACAGTTATTTCTTTTTGTGAGTATAAGGAAAAACTGTTATCTCAGACACAGCAATGTGCTAACGGTTGATAACTGTTTGCTTTTAATGGCAGCCGCTTTAATCAAATATTTTTAATGTCAGTTTATAGGAGGGGAAACAGTCAAAGAGGCTACATAATTCACCTGGGAGACACTGATCTAGAGGTTTAAGCATGGGTCAAAAGCATTTTTCCCTACTAGTCTTAACCAGCTCTAGAAATTTTAATCCAAACATAGGCCTAGGTCAAAACAAGGCACAAGAACATATTTTAATGAGCATCAAATTCACCCACACTACCACATTTAAAAATAACCACAAACCCAGTGATTACCTGTGCATAGTACTTAATTTTAAAATCTTGTCAGTCCTCTGAAATTAGTAGTGCTCTTGGACAACTTATTAACTGTATGTTTCCTCACATTCTGTAAATTTGATTAAATAATTTTTGCTTGTGTCCACTATACATTCATAAGTGCAATAAACATGAAAACTGTCTCTAGATTAAATTTCTTAGAAGACGTAATTGAAATATTTTCCTCTTTTTACAATAAATTACGTATAACCTCACTTAAACCATGTGGCAAGACAAATTAACAATTGTAATTCCAAACCAGTCAAATCAAAATACAGACAGACATTAACTTTTCTTTAGATTACATAAACACATTGCTGAAAGGCATATAGTTAGCTGTGTACCTGTTTCAGAAAATAATGTACTTTCACAATAAAACCAAACCACACTGATCACTAATGCCCAAACAGCAGCATCTAATTCCAGTTGTAGCAGATATGTTGTTAAGTTATGGACGGTCACTTTGCTAGGTAAGCTAGTTGAAATGATTACAGAAAAAATTCTTCCTTCTCTCCACAGCTGGTAACAACCAGCGTGATGCTTTAAACACAAAAGATAAAAATTCATCCTATTCCCTTTGATACCCTTCCCAATTAGCTGAAATAAAATGAATCACAAACTAAATGATTATATTGCTCACCATTCAGATGCTCTGGAAACAAGAAGATAGCCAATATCCACATGCCCCTGCTCCTTTCTATCCTCCCAGCTATGTGCTTTTAGCTTTCCACTCTTTTCTTTGCCTTCAGTTTTCCTATTTATCAACCGCAAGGTTAAAGCTGCAAGCTAAGAGGGAAGATCAGTCCAGCTTATTTTGCTGGTAGCAGTGTAGCTGCTTGGAGAATGCGTGTATGTGTCTGATTGTCCTTAAAGCAAGTGATCTATCTCTCCTTTAGCTTCTGTTCTCCACTGACACTTGCTTTCTGTTTCAGAAAGATGCAGCTAGAGGGAAAAGGGAGGCGGGTGCTTTAATGCCAGGTGTGTCGTTAGCTCAGGGAGACACCAGCAGGTTTGCAGAGGCAGGTCCGCAGGTGAAAAAATCCTCCAATGCAAGCATAAGATCATCGCTGGTAATATCCAACCCAGATCTGCAGAAACCAGGCTGCATATACACCACCCTTCAACCACCACATCCAGGCAGCAAGCAAGCAGACAGGCACATCTTTCCTCTCCTTCAGCTTTAATCACATTGATCCCTCTGCTAACCTTCTCTGCCTCTGAGCAGAACAGAGGAAAGTATTAACCCTATCACAAGCCTCTGTCAGTTGTAGCCCTCTGAGTTCCTACAGCAGAAGAAAATATCCACAGAGGGGAAAACCAAAAACTGATATAATAAAGTGGAATTTAGTAGTAATAAAGTGGAAGTTACTAAATTTTGATTATATTGGGGTCTTGCTAGTATCTATTGAATGTTTACTGATAATTATATATAATGGCTATTAGGAAGATGTATAGAAAGATAAACTGGAGGGACCATCAGGAAAATAAATTGAACTAAATCATATTGAGCATTACAATTTTTAAACTGTCCTATGTCTGTCCAGTTCTATTTTTAAATAGTGTGTTACACAGTACTTTTTTAGCTGCAATAGGCTCACTGGGTTTGAAATCTCTTTTACTGAAAGGAACAGCTGAATTTCAAATGTTAAAGTAAATGAGAGAGCATAAAGTTATCAAACCAATAACTGTATTGTCCAAGCCAGAAGAAAATGCCAGTGCTCCAAGGATTAAGATCTAGACTAAGAAGTGAAGAAGACAGGGGCCATGAAGATGGGCTCAGGAAAGTTGTTCCATGAATGGGGTTCCCCGTGAATGAAAACATGATGGCCGTGATTGTGTGAGAAGTTTACGTTGGAAATGTGGTGGAAAGGAGATGATGCGGGGCAGCAAGGAGCTTCTCAAGGGAAGATAAGCTGGGAGAGGCAGAGTTGTGTCATGTTTTGAAAGGTGTGACAAGCTATTAGCAGATGGAGAGCCAGCAGAGGGATTCAAAAAGGAAACAGATGCCATCAAATTAATAGACAAGGAAGCTGACCTCAGCGGATGTATTTTGTAGGGATTGAAGGGGGAAAATATGTGTATATTTGGGAAGCCAAAGAGGAGGATCCTGCAGAAGTTGAGGTGGATATAATACGGACATGGACAAGAGATTTGGTTGTGGAGGTGGAATAAAAAGCATGGATCTTGGCGATTTTGAGGAGGAAGCAGCAGCAGGATTTGTGAGGCAAGGGAGAGGGAAGATTCAAAAGTAACCTCCATACTGAGGTCTGACTGATTGGTAGGATGGATAGAAAAGAGGGAGAGGAAGTGAAGAAGTCTAAGGATGAAAGATAAGAAGGGGACTAGTTAAATTTAAGTTGCTTCCAGAGAAGTTTTTTGAGGCCCAGCTAATGATCCATTTACTCCATCTTTCCCAGCTGTCTCTGCAATAAACATAACTCCACAAATTATCCACACAAAAAATCTCCTTCCATTTCCAACCCTAGAACACTGAAGACCACTTTTGAAAACATTGCATTAAAATATGAGTGTTGAAGAGCAACTAGGCTCTTAATATATTGATCTTCAAGGATCCCAATATCCCAATTACCTGCACATTGCTCCTTACATTTAAAAAAATATTAGAAACCAACAGGATTTTCTGTACGTTGGAACGTATGTATCTAGTGCTCATGTATCTAGCCAGACTGTCTTTGGAATTCTAGAGACAAGGTGGGTGAGGTAATATCTTTTATTGAACCAACTTGTGTTGGTGAGAGAGATGAGCTTACAGAGCTCTTCTTCAGATCTGGGAAAGGTACTCACAGTTGTCACAGCTAAATAGGAGGTTGAACAAGAGAGTTTAGCATAGGTAGTTAGTGCATATTCTAAGGGGTCATTCAAGGTGAAATGGTCCAGTATTCTAGGCACTTTAAAAATAAATAGATAAATAAATCATTAGTAGAGGCCAGTACTGCCCTTAATTTCAACATAGGCAAACTGTCTGGTGAACCAGCAGAGGAAGCTAAGGTGTCTGATAGCTTTAGTTCTGACTGAAGTTTAATTTGTCCTATCTTCTCTGCCTATGATTCCTATACTCACATACACTTTTCATCTTCTGAGACCCTGAGCCTGTAACTGGGAATCACTGTGTGACTGACTTCATGGGACAAGTTGCAGGATTGGGCCCAAATACTTGACTATATAACACATTTTAATACTAAAGGATGATACTTCTCTGAGTCATGTGGCGCACAATGGAGGAAATTTCAAAAGCACTTGCTGTGTGTCTGACTCTGCTCCCACTGAAGTTAGTGGGAGTTTATCCAATGACTTCAATAGGAAAAGAGCTAGGCTAATGCTGAGTACTTTTGAAAATCTCACAGTGAATGCACAGCTATTAAATACACAAAGTTCAGTAATATAGGACATGCTCCAAGCTACCAATTTCAATATGGTATGTTGATGTCACCTCAGAGGAGGTTTAATCCAAATTATTCCATGTAATTTATCTATCTTAGATACTTATAAGGCTCCCATCACCATGGCATGTGAGCACCTCACAATCTTTAATGTATTTATCCTTTCAACACCCTGTGAGGTAAGGCACCACTATTATTGCCATTTAACAGGTGGAGAATGGTGGCACAGAAAGGCTAAGTGACTTGCCAAAGGTCAGATAAGAAGTCTGTGGCAGAGGAAGGACTTCTCACACACACACACACACACACACACACACACACACACACACACACCCTGCTCTCTCAACTCTTGGGCTAGTGCCTGAAACAGTGGACAATCCTTCCTCTCATAGCAATGGTATTAATATACTGAGGTATCCTTTGATGTTGAATATTTGATAAAAATTTCTTACAGATACCTGAGATTTTCCAAGTGTAATTTGTAACTTCTAATTTATGAAGTGATTCTTTTCATTTATTCTCAAGCCCTTTCTTCCTCTAAAACTGTCTAGGTAATTGAAAATGTCAGTAATTATATGTCTCCATCTATTTGAATGTTCATTGTTATAGTGATAGTTCCGGGGGGTAACATTACTAAGAATTTTAGAGAACAGCTTACCTTTATATAAAAACCACTTTCAATACCTTGTGAAGAAAGGTGGCAGCCAGTTTCACCCTCTGTAAATATGTAAAGATCACATCGAAGTTCTCTTTAAAGGCTGTTTGAACGATTTGTACTAACTGTACTGGCAATATTCTTGTTTTGCATCTACAAAGGTTGACAAGAACAAAATGTAAATGGAACAAATGCCATGGAATGTACAAGTGAAGGCAGGTTGTGGACCCTTAACTCTTCTCCGCTGCAAGTTCCTATTACAATGCAGTTTAATTGCATGTTCATAAACACCGCTCAGTGGCCTTGCTCCCAGAGGCTGATGCCATATTCCCTTGGCTCAATTCCCAGGGCCATCTAAAAGCTGCTCCGTTTGTGGCCAGCTGAGCCATAAGCGAGTTTAGCACAACAGGGGTACAGAGTCCTGGGTCCAAACAAGTGCTCCTCAAGCAGCCAGGCCATGGGCTTATCCTTCACATCACACCCACCAATATTTCAAATGGTGTTGAGATTTAGCCTACATCCAGAAGGAATGGTTGTATCCTGCTTGCCAAGCACAGATGATAAAATGCAGTCTTGGCAATAGCTGCTAGCTGAACACAGAGGGACAGGGGCAGCTCTCAAAAGACAACTTTAGGTTACTGAGCTGAGCAACAAATGGCAGGCAGTCAAGCATGCTGATAAAATTTCTGCCAATTCTTCCAGTTGTTTTCCTCAGTCTTCATCAAATTGAGCTTCAGCCAGCTCATCCAAGCCCCAGTCTCATGCAGGCTCTGGCCAAATTGCTCACCCAAACTTTCTGAACTGGAGGAGATGAAGAATAAATCTGGGTGTCATCAGCACACTGAAGGCATCAAAGCGCACACTTCTTCATTAGCCTTCTGAAATCCGTGGTATAAGCAAGAGAGAAGCCATTACAAGGCAGCTCTACCATCCCTTATTAGAAGTTTCAAAAACCTCAAGCCCAACTGTATCAAAGGCAGCCAATAGAGCCAAAAATAAACCAAATCAAACAATCCCCAAAATACAGCCTACACACCTGCTCTTCATCTGCGGCCATAAAATCAAGTATTTCATCTAGCACAGTTTCTGTGCTTTACCCACACCTGAAACCAAACAGATTGGGGTCATGGAAAACTCCAGATTCTGCTAGATCTGTGTCTCATCACAAGTTTCTCAATTACTTCTGTGAAAAAGAAGAGTCAAGATGGGTCTATAATGGGCAAGTCTGTCTGTATGAGAAGATGGCTTCTTGAGCAGAGGCTTAACAAAGGCTTCCTTAAAGGAAACCAGAACCCACAATCCTCCAGAAATGAAATGCTGACTGTCTTAGCTAGGAGTAGATCCAGAACTTCCCCATTGCTATTCAGCAACCAGGAAGAGTAGGTAATACCTAATAACTCACCAGAACCAGGTGTTCTTCCAAGAGTTCTGAAGGAACTTAAATACCAAATTGCAGAACTTCTAACTATGGCATGTAAACTATTACTGAAATCAGACTCTGTACCACATGACTGGAGGGTAGCTAATGTTAAGACAATTTTTTTGAAAGGCTGCAGAGCTGATCCTGACAATTACAGGCTGAGAAGCCTAATTTAATACCAGGCAAATTGGTTGAAATTATAGTAAAAGACAGAATTATCAGACACATAGATAAATATAACAAGTCGTGGAAGAATCAATGTGGTTTTTGTAAAAGGCAATCATGCCTCATCAATCTATTAGAATACTTTACGGATGTCAACAAACAGATGGACACGGGTGGATCCAGTGGATATAGTGTACTTGGACTTTCAGACAGCCTTTTACAAGGTCCATCATCCTGAAAGCAAACTAAACTGTCATGGGATAAGAGGGAAAGTTCTCTCATGGATCAGTAACTAGTTAAAAGATAGGAAACAAAGGGTTTTCACAATGGAGAGATGTAAATAGCCGGGTCCCCCAAGGGTCTGTACCGGGGTCAGTGCTGTTCAACATATTCATAAATTATCTGGAAGACGGGGTGACTAATGAGCTGGCAAAATTTGCAGATCATACAAAATGACTTGAGATAGTTAAGTCCAAAGCTGACTGCAAAGAGTTGGAAATGGATCTCACAAAACTGGGTGACCAGGCAACAAAATGGCAGATGCAATTTCTTCATCTGTGAAATGGGGATAGTGACACTGCCCTCCTTTGTAAAGCATTTTGAAATCTACTGATGAAAAGTGTTATATAAGAGCAAGGTATTATTATTAATGATGTTTATTAAGATTGTTCTTTAAACGACATATGGTGCACAAAATAAAGAGAAGCCCTGTTTTCAAGAACTTGCAGTTTAAGTTGAGGTGGAACTTGGTGCATATTGATTACAAACACTAAGGGTGGGAGTGAATGGGGGTCACTCTGAGGTTATATGATTGATCAGGTTGGCATCATGGAGGTTCCAAGCATATATTGATCTTTCAGCTGTGCCTGCATGTGAGATATGGTTTCTTTGAAGGGAAAAATGGGCTTTATAGGCTTCAAGAAAAAAAGTATGTTTTGAGGAAGGAGCTTAAAGCTCTATGAGGAAGACCATGGCCAGCAACTTTGCTCCTATGGCACAACAAAACTTTCTACAATAAAGGTAAAACTCATCTGTGCAGGAGACAGAACTTTCCCAGGGGCCAGTCCCAGACTATGGAACAAACTCCCACAGAAACTAAGGGCCTTCACAAACCTCACCACTTTCGACTCTAAGTGCAAGGTGCATTTCTTTGATCTTGCATGCTCTAATATAAACATATAAAGACTCTCTCTCTGTGTGTATGTGACACTACCAACAGAAAACATTGCACTGTGCAGACTTCTCCCGCTGAGCAGAGGATGAGAGAACAAACCACGTGACAGATGTTAGTCAAGTTGCTAGATGCATTTCAGGGAGGCACTCAGACAGTATGTTGATGAGAGCAGGATAAGAACTGATTTGGAGAAGAAGAGCATTAAGAGAATATGGGTGGTACCCAGTGCTCCCACAAGCTCTCATCTTTCTGACTATTTTCATTTCCACCTATTATGAATTTCAAAGAAAGCCTGGATACTAATTCAGGCAGCTTCACTTTCTCCAAAGACAGAAGTGACCGTGAAAATGGTGTTCTCAACAGAGCAGCAACCCTGGAGCCCCACAGACCTGAGATACATCTTTTTGGAGTTCTGGAGCATACTAGAGAATGCTGATGCATTCTACACCAGTTTACAATACCGAATTGTAACCACTCAACTGCCCCCCGCCCCGGCACACACACAAAAATGCCTATCAGGTATAGAAAATTAATGTTCTTTAGTGACCTCAGCTGCTGAGAGCTTTTGCCTGCAGTTGGAGGATACCCCTTCTTTATGTTCTTTTTAGCATCCTAAACATCTCTGCAAAGAACAAATGGAAGGTCTTTTTCACGGGCCAAATTAGACAGAAGTGGGTCTCACATCTGCAGGACTCAAATCTTCAGGTTGTCATAGGAAGACCATAGTGCTAATATTGTTGTTTTATTTCACCATCCTATAGTGAAACTTGTCTCAGCAATAAAATCAGGGTGGGGGTATAAGTATTAGCATTTTAATTTATGTATGTCTGCTGATTGGAGTAAAACTAGTTATTAACCCACATGGAATTACTGATTTCCCAGCACTGCCACTTCAGTGCATGCTCTTTGCTCCAGGTAGAAAATAATGCCTTAAAATGTGTTGGTTAATAAATCATTGTCAGATTTTAATATTAATAGTCCCTTTGAAACGGATTCTTACCAAATATCACAGTTAGTGGCTGCTTTGCTAATGTGTTAATGGGTCATTAACTAAAACCAGTCATTAGCTGCCAATGTAATAACTTCCATAAGGACTTATTAAGGTAACCTCATATATTATTAAAGAGAAATTTCATGGATTTAATTTTTTAAAAATTTGTCTCCCTCAGGCTTCTACTGATATTGCTTCTAAGGTGGAAATGTTTGCATATCAGATAATGATAAAGTCTACTTCTATTCTTTTTAAATATTCATGATTTTATTTCTAAAGTTGCCCTTCGCTTCTCGAGCACTGGGAGGCACTGTACATCACGTAAAAGGCTAATGCAGGAAAAGGGTCTTAAAAAAAACCCTCTTATAGTAGTCACAATTAAATAGACCAATTTGAGGGGGATTTGGCACAGAAAAAAAGAAGAAAGATTAAATGATTTCATCTGTGTTTATAATCAAAACCTATAAAAGGAAATCCTATTTTCATACATTGCATCATCAAACTGTGGAACTCATTGCCACAGACAGTCACTGAGGCCAAGCGCTCAACAAGATTCAATATGAGACTGGACATTTATATGACTATCAAGAGTATCCAGAATTCTCCTAATTTATGTGGACATTTCTGGAAGGGACATTAAACCTTGTGCTTCAGGGCTTAAGCCAATCCCTATTAGAGTCCAGGATGAGATCTATCTAAAGGCAGATTATCCCGTATCCACCTACTGTGGGGGTTTTGCACCTTCCTCTGAAGCATCTGGTATCACACACTGTTAGAGAGACAGGATATTGAACTAGTTAGACCATAAGTGTGATCGAATATGGAAATTCCTAGGTTCTTGTTTTTTCTTTTTTCTTTTTTTTAAATGGCTGGATTTCAGGATTCAGGAGCTTCCACAGCTATTGTTCACCACAGAAAAGGAAACAATAATTGCCTGGTGACCTACAGACATTTAAAAAAAATCCACAGTGCAATCAGTTGCCACACATTGGTATCAGAAATATCAATTTTTTTCCTCCATCACTAAGAATGTGAGGTAACTTTAGCCTTGATTCTACAATGGGGTCTATTCTGGAATACTCCTGCACCAATGCAGAGCCTCGTTAACTTCACTGGAGTGCCACCAAGATGTGGAGATGTGCCCATGCTGAAATTATTACAGGATCAAGGCCTTTGTGGTAACAATAACAATTCACTTTTTGTTAGGTTTCACACTGAGTGAGAATGATGAGATCCCTAAAAGTTCAACAGTGTGTGAGCACAGACTGTCAGCATCTAGAAGTACTGGACATAGGGTACCAGATGTCCCGATTTTAGAGACAGTTCTGATATTCAGGGCTTTTTCTTATATAGACACATATTACCCTACATCCCCATCTCGATTTTTCACACTTGCTATCTGGTCACCCTAGAACATTCTATCTTGTTCAAAGAAAATATATTTTAAAAACCATATTGTCATGAAAACTGGAAGATCTTATTCACAGTCATCTTATGTGAAACAAAACAAATCAAGCCGTCAAACCACTGTAATTTACATCACTGCAAAAATAAAATTTTGATTTACAGGCTGTTAAAGGTTAGTAAGTTGGTACTAAATGGTTCGAATTACATCCTGTTTTGTAATCTGTGGATGAGCTGGAATTATTTATGAATGCCATATTTTCTCAGAATGGTCTTGTTTTATTTCATCTCTGCAAGGCAATGCTGCAGAAATTCATCTAAAAATATTGCAGTGATAATGTCTTAATTTATACCTCATTGGGGGAGGGGACATAGAAACAGAAGGGATGTGAATGATTTCTGATGATAAAACTTCACGACTTCCTGTTTTTGAGAAATCACCTGTGAAATGTCCTTGTATATTAGAAAAATCTTCAGCACTGTCACTTTAGTATCTTGTCAAACTAAGGATCCCACAACTGAATATGGAATCGTGAAAAAGCCTTACTGTTTTCATGCCTGATTAATTATAACGTTTATAGCTAGAGTTGTATTGTTTTTTTCACTAGCAACTGCTGATATAACTGTTAACTACATACTCAGTTGAGCTCAGTGTTGATTGTATCTTTGTAAAGCAAGAATGCATCTTTCACAGGGTAGAGAAAGAATGCTGGGTGCATAATTATTATGCTTATATGCAACTGCTTTTCCATAAACCAATGTATTCCTTGTGATAAAATCACAACCCTCCTGAACACTATGAATCAAAAAGGCTAACACTTCCTGGTAAAAGCATTTGGTAGCATGACAGGATACAAAGCTTTCCCTTACCAGTAAAGACTAGAGATGGCCCCAAATCAAGACTCTCAATCCAAAAACCAAATGGGAAAGTTCAGATCTGAATCTGAAGTTTGTCACTCATGAAATCTCTGATAAAGATTAAATTTACCAGCCGGTATAAAATAGCTGAAAATCAGAACTTATTTTCTAATTACTAATTATTCAGTGTAATGATGTCTAGAGTAGGTGGAAGACAAAATGCCAACAATCACGTGATGAAAGTCAGCACTAAAGTGAAAGGTTCAACATCATGCTCCATCTAAGAAAGCTCACAACCCCTCCTCCCCACTTTGTGTCTCTCTGCTGGCTCCACTGCAACAAAAACAAGCTGTTTTTCCTTGCCTTTAAGGCCTCTCACTAGAGAGCTCCACCCCAAAAACTTTACTGAGTTGTTAAGCAGTCGCTCCCCAACCTTTGCTCCGCCAGTGATGGCAGTCTTCATTGTCTGCCTATCCACTCCCACATCAAGCACCTACATGCTTTCTTTCGTGCCACCTTCCCCAAGTGGAGCCCCCACCTCATCCTCTTACATCCATCCTCTACGCCAAGTTCTCCTGGAATGCCTACAAATCATTATCATCTGCAAGTGGCAAGCTGTACCTTCTACTTTCCTGCTGAATTCTGTTTTATTGTTACCTCATCTCCCCAACTCACTCTCACATTATTTGTCTACTCGTTGTGCTCTGTTTGACACCAAGGCTGTAAGCTCTCTGGGGAAGTGACACTTTTTGTTACTTTTCAGAATGGTGCCTAACACAATGGGGCCTTGATTCGGGGGCTCTCCTGGGCACTCCTGTTACAAATATATAATTTTAAGAACTCTGTAGAGCTTGTGTGACCAAATCTTTATTTTAAAATGTGCTTTACGTTATTGTAAAAGAACATGTGAGTGACTGGTCAAAGAGGAGAGCTCCGAGTATTATTTCTGTAGCAACTGAAGTGCATGGGGCACTGTCCAAACAAGTAAGGGCCCAATCCAATGTCCATTTAAAATATAAGAACATAAGAATGGGCCTATTGGGTCAGATCAAAGGTCCATCTAGCCCAGCATCCTGTCTACCGACAGTGGCCAGTGCCAGATGCCCCAGAGGAAATGAACAGAATAGATAATCATCAAGTGATTCATCCCCTGTTGCCCATTCCCAGCTTCTGGCAAACAGAGGCTAGGGACACCGCTCCTGCCCATCCTGGCTAATAGCCATTGATGGACCTATCCTCCATGAACTTATCTAGTTCTTTTTTGAACCCTGTTATGGTCTTGGTACCTACTTTGGTAGGTACTGGAGCAGGGCCTAGTGCAGGGGTCAGCAACCTCTGGCACGCGGGCCTGGCCAGTTTACTGGCCGCATCGGCAGGTTCAGTGGACTGCAGCTCCCACTGGCCGTGGTTCGCCGTCCCAGGCCAATGGGGGAGGCAGGAAGCCGCAGCCAGCACATCCCTCACTTGCGCCACTTCCCGCCTCCCCCACTGGCCTGGGACAGCGAACCGTAGCCAGTGGGAACCGTGATCGGCCGAACCTGACGACGTGGCAGATAAACAAACTGGCCCGGCTCACCAGGGTGCTTACCCTGGTGAGCCATGTGCCAGAGGTTGCCAACCCCTGGCCTAGTGGAATAACGACCTTGCCTCAAGGAGCTTATTCTGATTCCTGAGAAACTACCTGTATGTTAGGCAAGCCAGATTTGGCCCAGTATTTACAGTTAAAGAGCATGGGATTGAATCTTCACTGCCTTGCACCTTTGTAATGAATTACTCTTATGCAAAATGGGTGTAAAAACACAGCCATGGTGATCTGGAAGCATTTTCCACCTACTTTGTACAAGAGTAAATAATGGCAGAAAGTGAAAACGGGATGAAGGGGAAGGAATTAATCCCTACATGTTACTATTCACTAACTAGCTCTCAAAGGAACATACATTAATGGAATAGAAAGCCAGTAATGGTAGCATTAAAGCAGCTACTAGGTATAAATCACAGCACACCTACAGTAGGAAAATCTACCATCTGGGTATGTCCTACTCGGTGTTTAAATGAGAACTCACCCCAACATGAAACAAATTGAGCCCCAGCTTTCAAGGTGTAAAAAAGTTCAATTAAAGACATTTTCTTACCTCTCCACATATAGTGGGGGTGTTAGCATAGGTGTTATTCTTTTATTTATCTTGTGTTAGCACCTAGCGGCCCTTTTCAGCTCTCATGGTGCCAAACATTATATATATCACACAGTAACAAATCATTCCAACCCCATAGTGTTAACCATTGAAGTAGACAAGATGGAGAAAAGGTGGAGGGAAATTATTATTTTTAGAGCAAGTTAAACTTTTTTGTCTGAAACATTTTTTGATGAAAAATAACGCACTCAGCAAAATGAGAAGTTTTATGGGAAAAGTCTAAATTTGACCATTTAGATGGGAGAATTTATGCTTTTAGGGTTTTGAGTTTTTTGATGAAATCCCAAAAATGTGTGAAGAAGCATTTGGTCAAAAAACGTTGTGAGAATAAAATACATTTCATAACCAGCTCTAATTATCACTCATTTCACAAAGAGGGAACTGAAGCAGAGAGAGATTCAGTGGCTTGCCCATGGCCACACACAAATTCTGTGGCAGAAACAGGAACTGAACTCAAATCTCTGTTGGCCTAGTCTAGGACCTAAATCAAAAGACCACTGCTTCTCTCCTCTCTGCAAACTCCACATAATACATTATTGTATAGCATGAAATGTTAATTCAGGGCTTGTCTATGCAGTGGGGTAATGCGCTACAGGATTATGATTTCTAAAGCACACTAATACGCTGCACATTCATTGGTCCATGTAGACTCTGCTGGGGAATGTCTACACAGCTTTTTGGAGTGAACCTTCCAGCCTGGGTCAACAAACCCAGGTTAGCAGGGTTCACTCTTCCCCTCGCTCTGTGTAGACAGCACTTTGAAGTTGCAGCTTGGGCTGGAACTCAGGCTCTGAAGTCTAGGCTTTAGAGCTGTGTAGACATAGTCCTGGTGAGCACTAAAGTTTCCCTGGTGTGCTGTAACATAGTGCTGTCTGAAACAGTAATGTGTTAAAGCACACTAGGGAATCTTTAGTGCACACCAGCAGGGTTTAAAGGACCAAATAATGTGCAACATGTTAGTGTGCTTTAGAAATCACACCCCTGTACAGCACATTACCCCACTGTGTAAACAAGCCACCAGTGATGAGGAAACCCAGCATAGTGGATAACACCAGGGAGAGGCCCGTTACTTTCTGAAGAGGTTCCCCAACCCAATGTGAAAAAGAAAGAGTGGGGAGGGAAAGATCATGAAGATAATCCTGAAAGATTCTTAACAGTAAACTCCCAGCTGCCTGTCAGTGGAAAACATGTGGCCACTTTATCCATTGACATGAGGGGTAACAGAGGAAGAGTGAACAATCTGCAGTAGTTGTAATGTATCTATATGGCTACCAGTATCTACATGACTGTATTAGACTTTTTCATTTATTTCTGGTTCTTAAAGTAACATGATAGGTTAGTGTACTTTCTAACATGGAAATGAAAGGAAACCTAACATTCACTAACCTGCTGTGCTGTTTAGTGCCAAAGGCAACAACTTTTTAATCCAAAGCAAAAGTTATAAAATGAAAAACATTTACCAGGATTAAAAAAAAAAGGACCTCTCTCAACCGCCCAGGTATAACTGTGTGAACTAAATTAAAAACATATATTGTCAGCTGGAAGCTCATTTGTGTGAAGAATTCTTAGTACGTTTTGACAATGTACAGGCAGAGCATGGCGATGGAGCTAAGCATCTTTCCCTTCCTCCTGGCTGTGCAGTAGTGAGCAGGTGGGGGAGGTGACACTCCCCTAAGGCAAGTCACAGCCTTCAAAGGATGGAATCCCAGGGAGCATCTATTCTGGATCCTATTTAGAAAGCAGAGAGGGACACAATGAGTAGTGGAAATGGAAACATGGCCCTCTCTCAGAGGCACAGTACATTGAGGAAGAAGCCAATTTTCAAATCCAAAGATTAAACAGGAAAACAAGCAATAGTTGGACTCCCCACCAGCAACCCCCTCCATCCTCTATAATTTTAATAAAGCAAAGGGACAAAACATCAGTTTGAATTATTTCTTATTGCTACCAGCATTAGCTGAAACAACTAGCTATACAGCATCAGTGTAAGTGAATTAAAATAATAATGGGCAACACTGAATACGGTTTAATCCTGTACCACTGAAGTCAATGGGATTTCTAACATCGACTTCAATGTAACAAGTATCAGAATTTAAATGACAGACAGTGCATCAGGCCTTATTCTTCAGGGTCTCTAAACAACACTAAACCAGGAATGACAGAATAGCCATTAATTCACAGTCAACTTGATATCACTGATTATTAATAATTTAAGTCTCTTCTCACCACTGCTGCAGCCCCTGCTCCTGGCTGTTACAGAGCCTCTTGTGCAAGTAGAGACTCACTACTCTCAGAGGTGGTAGAGGATCACTTGGTGGTTTTCTCACAGTGCATCTCCACACTTTGCTAATTAGTTAGAGAAACAAGCAGCACATCTCTTGTCTCTAGTGGCAGGCTATTAAAATGAGAATAGACTGTTCAGGGGGGATAACTATTGCTGCTGGCACCCCTGCTGGCCTTGGTGAGTGGGGAGTTGTGCAGGAGAAGCTGCAATTTCTGTTAGTACATCTAATGGCGCATCTACTTCCAGTGCACTGCCATGCTTCTAGCATCCACTCCAGCCTCTGGTGCTTCCTCTCACTGAAAGCCTGGGGGATGGGAGCACTTTATCTAGGCTGCTAGTTTTTTCTCTCCACCCTTCTGACGTTCATTTCTTCTTTGATTTTTGTTCTGATTTTATAATAATTCTTCTTGAAGAACCACAAGTATTGGCTGCTTGTTTTCCTTCCAATATTTTTAGACTAAACTACCTCTAGAAGCTCACTTCTACTTTTCTATATTTTAATTAATCAATCTCCCTATATCTGTTGCCCAAACTATTAATTTAAATTGTGTATGGCTCACGACTTACAAGTCTTTATGGATCCAGTAATGAAATCTAGATAAACTAATATAGTTGCTGAGTATGTTTAGGGAACAAGTCAGAAGACTGAGAGAGTTCAGTTAAGGTTACTAAGGAGAATTTTTTTTTCTCCTTGAGAGAGAGTGTATGTATGTATGTATGTATGCACTGTTTTTCTTGGGGCTACTCTATGTGATATGTTGCTGAAACTTTTTGTTGTCTTTAAATTTAAGTTAGTTGATTTAAATTTAAGTGAATATTTTATTAAAAGCCAAGATTTCTTTGTCGGCCATTATGCAGTCTGAGGATGAATTGGGGAACAGGATTGATGTCACGTAAGTAATGATTGATGGAAGCAGCTCTAATCCCAGTGAGTGAAAATCCCATATTCACTCTTTGTTTTGCCTTTTTCTCAAGGTTTTAATTCAGCCAGGAATAAATATTAGTGTTTTAGGCAGTACAAATACATAGTATGTTGGAACCTGGTAAAACATTACTTAAAATAAGATTGAAATGGTAAAACTAATTTTAATACTATTTATATTTAGAGTGTGTGTGTGTGTGTTTTAAAAAAATTGTCCAGATGCCTGTAAACAGACCCCTTTAAAAGTGAACAGGTGTATGTGGTATTCATCTCCTGCAAAGCAACATTTCTCTTACATTACAGAAATAGGAATTAGTATCTCCACTTCCTTTGTAAAGTACTTTAAGATCTATAGATGAAAAAGTAGTATGTTAAAATCAGCTTTTATTTAATATACCTATCATTTTATTTAAGACTTCTGTTCAAACAAAAAGTGAGAAGAATTAATGAAGAATACCTTCATGGAGATGATTGAAAAAGGAACATTGTATTAGCTGGGAGACAGCACATTGCACTTTTACCAGTAATTCACAAACTAATTCCTCCCTGCACTTGTCCCAAAACACACATGCTCCTAAAATGCTGGATTACACTAGGATCAAAGCTAGTGGTTAATCTACAGATTCATGTGGCAAAAAGAGAAGAAAACATACCCACTCACTCCCCACCCACTCCCGGTAATTGGGCCCTTTTTAGAAAAGCTCAGTATGAATTTTTGGGTGACATTATTCTCAGACATGCAAAAACATGCCAGTGCTGTTCAAAAAGTTTAGCATAAATATACTGTAGGTAATGGTGAGAAAGGCTACGCTGTGGCTGGCAGCTGCAATTGTTAGTTTACTGCTTGCACTATTAATTACTTTCCTGAACATTTAAGTCGGTATTAGTGACTTGAATATTTATCAGTAATTGCTAAGTAAGAAAGCCGTCACCCATCATTGCTACTACAAGGTGCGTGATTGTGTTGACTTATGTTCAATATTCCCTTTAGGATGTGCACACGCATGCATGGGTGCTGGAACTAGGGATGCTGGGGGTGCGGCAGCACTTCCTGGACTGAAGTGGTTTCCATCATATACAGTGGCTTCAATAGCTGCAACATTCTCTTCAGTGGGAGTGGCAGAGAGTTAAGTGGCCAAGAAAGTTCAACATCTCTTAGCTGGCCACACACTTTTTCTTCCCTTCATCCCCTCTCCTCACTGCTCCTGCCCACCTCTCTAGGTGCTTTCCCCTGTACTTCTCATGCTACTAGGTGCTCCGTGTCTTCTCCCCCCACTTGGACTTCTTTGGGATGTTGCTGCTGCTGTTGTATGAAACAGCAGCAGCTGCATTTTACCTGTCAAAGAAAAAGTGATTCCCTGATTCATTTTCACAACAAGCTAAATTCAAGTTTGTATCGATTAAAACAAAATACTGACCAAGGTTGGTCACGTAACTCACCATGAATCTTATTTTGTCTGAAAAGTGAGGCTGTTGAGTCCAGCAGCCCTGTACGCAGGTGATGATTCATTGCAAGCTGTTACAACAAGCAGGGTTTTCGTGTTTACAACATTCTGTCCAACAGTATATAGTAAGCAAGTCAGCTAGGGCTAGTCAAAACATGATGGTGACTCTGCTCCCCCAATACAACAGGTTAAGGTGCTAAACTCACTCCCTTTCCAAGAGTTTATCTTGCAAACTTAAGCAACCACAGAACATAAAATTAGGTTTCCACTTAAGCATGATTTTGTTCGAAAGATTTCTTTCTACAAATTCTCTCTCCTCAAAGCAGATAAAGCAGCTGCAAGCCCACATCTAGCATACTGGGCGTTAATGAGCTACACCTGCCACTATGTGTCATCATTTGCACCTTTATAGCAGTGTTTTAATTCCCAATAAAAGTTTGAGTCCAAAAAGAGATGTACATATTAAAAAGGATCCTAGACCATGCCACCTTTATGTAGTAACTAATGAAACAGGTTTCATGAAAAACCCCACATTAAATCAGTGTGGGTTTTGTTCCCCATCAGTGGCTGGATCACTGAAGTCAGTGGTTCTCAAACTTTTGTACTGGTGACCTCTTTCACACAGCAAGCCTCTGAGTGTGATCCCCCCTTATACATTAAAAACACTTTTTAATATATTTAACACCGTTATAAATGCTGGTGGAAAAGCAGGGTTTGGGGTGGAGGATGACAGCTCCATGACCCATGTATAACCTCGCGACCCCCCAGTTTGAGAACCTCTGATTATTAATTCTATAAGCCTTATGAGCAGAGCTGGGCAAGAACCAGATTTTTCATTTCATGACTTGGAATTTCTAGTCTCATACAAAATGGAATGAAAACAACAAGGAATTTAAATTTCTTACAAAATAAAATTAGGAAAAAAGGTTAATTAAGTTTGATTGAAGCATTTTGACTTTTCGGCATTTTTTAAATTAATGTTAAAAGTCTTTTCAAAACAGAAATTCTAAACATTCTGTTCAAAATGGTCAAAATGGAAGGTTTCCAACATTATCTAGAAAAAAACTGGAAAAAAAATGTTGTCAAAATTGTCAAGTTTCCATGCAATATTTCACTTTTGACAAAGTGCATTTTCCAACAAAAAAATACTTCATCAAAATTTCCAATAAACTCTATTTTATCTTTGAATCCGCTGCTGCCCCAAAGCTAATGGACCAGTTTGTTGGGCTTTTTAGAGCTCATGCTTTTGGATTCAGTTATCCCAGGTTCAATCCCTGCAGGTGATGCAGCCAGGGGTGCTGTTACAAATGATTTGATCATTCTATCAGAGGAGTATGGGTCTAGAACAGCCTCCCAATAGGAATTGTGGGGGGCTAACAACTTATTAGTTTTATGAGAGCTGGTGACATTTATGAGTGGGATTGTACAATGTGGTTGTTTGTGATGGCAGGGATCAGAGCACAGCCACCCTTGCATTCCCTTCTGTTTTATGTCATCTGTTCCTAAAATCTCATGTATCAGGGCTTCAGCAAGCAACTTTCAGGGGTCAGAAAGGCATTTATCTCCCACCCTTCCCCCAGTGTATTCTGGGTTTGTTGTTTTTTGTTGTGGGGGTGGGGGGTTTCTGTTGTTGTTGTTTTTGCTCTCCTTCCCCTGAAGTATCAGAGATGGCCGTGTGACATGGGGTGGACATGTGACATGGGGTTGGCCAGTTCACTGAGGTGGCGCTTAGCATTTTGTCAGGCTGGTTTTTGCTCACATGCTCAGAGTGTTACTGATCACCACATGTGGGGCAAGGTAGGAATCTTCCCCCAGATCAGACTGGCTGTGACCTTGGGGTGTTTTTTTCCCCTTCTTCTGTAGCACGTGGGTGCCAGTCACTTGCCAGGATTATTTGGATATATGTCACTAAATCATTTCTCTGATTTTGCAGACCCTCAGGCATCAGTGTACCTTGGTCCCCTCCCTGTGGCCTATAATTGTTTAATCTCCTGTGAACTATAAGACCTTGGTATAATTTCAGTTGTCAGGTTTAGTGCGTGGACACTGGGTGCTGCTAATGGCCTCTGATACACTTCAGGTCTGACTAGATAATCTGGTGGTCCCCTCTGGCCTTAAACTCTGACTCTCTGAGTTTATTGTATCATCTAACTTTAATTGTGTGATGTGGCGTTATGGTCAATTCATATGCTATTATATATATAATCAATGTATGCTAAATGGCTTTACATTGTAGGATTACAGAAGTATGAGATTGACAAGTATTTAGGAGTGATGAGCATGTATTGGGTAGACAAGTAAAGCATGGCTGGCACAGAAGGCCCACTGGCTGAGACTTAAAAGACTTTAGCTTACCAGACCAGACTATAAACTTAAGGATGCTTAACATGAGTGGGTAATGCTATGCCAGTAATGTCACAAGATTACTGTAAAAGATGTGCCAATAAGTGATGTTACGAAAAAGTAGATTGCAATGGACCACAATGTATTGTCCAGCACCACAAGACACATGATTGTAACGTCTTTGAATGTTCAGTCCTGACCGCAGATTGCCATAGACACATGTTGTGTGTAGATCCTAAAAGAGTCAGAGGAACTAAGAAACAACCTATGAAAAACTGGGCACCAAAATATTTATTGGATGTGGAAGTACAGATAAGGAAAAGAGGGTTGAAACCGTTATGCATGTGCATAAGGTGCTAGGTGGTGTCAGAATTACAATATTAAAAGAGTTCCCTGGTTGGGTAAAGTAGGAAGATCCAGGGATGACTGCACAGGAAACTCCAGAAGGAATCATCCCTCTATTGAAGATTATCTGGTGAAAGATCCATCATACCCCAGAATCTCTTGGTGGATGTAAGAATGATTACAGTTATAATTCTTGCATGGATTTTTGTAGGGTTTATATATATACATAGGTAACTATAACTTTACTTATTGCTTCAATAAAACGTGTAGTACTGATAAGACTTTGTACTTGTGATTGTGTCTGTAGTCACTAGCCTTGGACTGGTATGTTCCTAGCATCTCCAAATTTGAGAAAAGCATCAGAGGTGACTTTCATTTTGTTGAGCTTGAAACTCCAGCAACCAGAGCTGAACCCATAGTGCTGTCACATAAAACTGCTACATTTGATTTAAATAGATCAATATGGTACAATGTTCAAAGTGTGTTACAGATCCTTGCAGCAGTACCTTTTCACGTAAGTCAAAATGCAACCTTTTATTGCTTATACTACACCTAAAGGTGTGCTAGGCACCTTCCAGAACAGATAATTAAACAAAGTTCCTATCCTGAAGGCCTTACCAAGGGAATCGACAAAAAGGCATATGATGAGTTAATTCTGGAAGTGAGCCGCGCATGTCATTTCAGCACTGGAGGCAGTGAAAGTTAGTGTGTAGATATATTGACAGCTAACAAAATGTTCCGATTGCTGTATGCTATTAATGAAACAGAAGAGGCTTTTCTATCGTTCATTTTTTTCAGAATAGTCACACCACAGCCAAAGTAGTTACCATTATTCTTTAGATTACAAGAAGTGTTGGGAATCAAACTCCAGTGCCCTAAGTCCTAAAAGCCTGTCTATATCCTGCTGACATTCAGAAAGTTTAGTGACGTCTAACTCTGAATCTCTGTCAGACAATGAGAGTCTAAAATTAATGCCTTCTCTGACTTTAGCATACCCTGGATTCCACAGGTATGCATGTCACAGACTAATCTCACAGACAACTCAATACTGTGCTTGTTCAGTTCTCGGCCATATGATGCAGCCTGAAGCTATACAAAATGCTCAAGATTATGTAACAGTGGTATCATTTCATGGTCTTGCTTTGTGATTATAAATAACCATATTACTTATAACTTTATCTTCAAAGAACATTACCAAAACTACCTAATTAATCAATTAATTCTCACAACACAAGACAAGGATTTCACTATGTTCTGGAATTTCTTTTTCAAATTTTCTCTTGTCTGCTGATCAAATGGCTCAGAACATCACCATCCATGGTTCTCTCTTAGATAATCAGCTTCCACAAGCCTCAGCTGATGGATATACCCTTATATAGTCACAGTGAAAAATGGCACAGTGATGGCATTTATTCTTATCATTAACAAGTCCAAAAATATACAGTAAAAGAAACATGAAATACAAAGAGTTAAATAACAACCAAATTACTAAAATTATCTCGTAAGTACTGCTCAGGTAACTGAAGAGACACAGACACAAGATAAACAAAATGGGACAGCTTCATGCTGAATGTTACACCAGAGAAGTTCATGAAATTACATCAGGCATCCTTGTAGCCAAGCAAGGCTTACAAATACACAATCCGAGGAATCTTAGAGACTAACCCCACTTACCTCACTTTCTCAAGACCCAACCATCTCACCAACTAGTGTGTGTGTCAATGACTGAGAGGGACCCACCAAGAATGACACATTTTGTTTGATCCTTATCTAACGTGATTTCCATCCCCCATCCTTCCTGCACAAAACAGAGACTTGCTGTGCTTATGTCCAGCCTCCAGACTGAATAATTTAAATGTTTAAGCTAGATGTACCAACAACTATGAAGTCATAGGCCAAATTCTGCTCACAGTTACCCAGGCATTTTTCTCATTGACTTACATGGGATTTGCATCCACATGATAGAGAAGAATGTGGCTATGCATGCTCAAGTCAATTTTATGATACTCTAGGTGGCAGGGCTGGCTCTAGCCATTTCGCAGCCCCAAGCATGGCAGCACGCCACGGGGAGCGCTCTGCTGCTCGCCGGTCCCGCGGCTCCGGTGGACCTCCCGCAGACGTGTCTGCGGAAAGTCCACTGGTCCCGCCGCTCCGGTGGACCTCCCGCAGACTTGTCTGCGGATGCTCCACCCGGAGCCACGGGACCAGAGGACCCTCCGCAGGCGTGCCTGCAGGAGGTCCACCGGAGCCGCCTGCCGCCCTCCCCACAACCGGCAGAGCGCCCCCTGCGGCATGCTGCCCCATGCAGGAGCTTGGCGCCCTGGGGCCTGGAGCCAGCCCTGCTAGGTGGACCTCTGCCTCCAGTCAGTAGAATGTAATATAAGGACAACCATTGGGTGTCAGTTCACATCAAGTCATTGGGGGGGGTTGTCCTTTTGTTTCATAGTTATAAAGTGAATTGCTCCATTGCCATAGGTCATAAAAGGCCCATTAAAAGCACTGTCCTTCTACCCAGCAGAAGAGATTGCTCTTTGTGAATCACCTTTTCCCACAGATACTTCATGAACTTCAATTTCATTAATTCTCACAGGATCAAAAAATATATTTTATTAAAGAAAAATGTCCACACAAGCCATATCTAGTCACAGTGCTAAAAAGGCATAGTTGAAATGATTTGAAGATAATGACCTGTATGTCTCTGTCAATCATCTCAGTTTTAGGTCAGATAAGCATTGAATGATTCATGTAAGTGTTATGTATGACATTCTTTGATATTATTAATGGGGGCTTTATTATTTTACTGTTGTATTTGACACTGCGATTATATATAATTGATGGTTTCCCTAATACTGCCTAGAAGGAGCTCATAAGGGGATACCCAGAAACTCAGGCATGTTTACTTCTATATACACATGGGGTTCATCTTATGAGTCTTCTTGACCAAGTCATCATTATAAAGGAAAATGTGTTCTCACTGAATGAAGTGGTTAAATACATACTTAGACTGACAATGGAAATAATTTTCCAACAAATCCCACATATGGCAAAGCAGATAATTTCTTTAGGCAGTATTGTCCACTGTAGCATGATGAAACAATGCATAAGAGCTCTCTCTCCCTCTCTCCATAGCACTCAGAAATACTATGACCTCAGGGCTCAGAAGTTTCTGCAACTTCATAGTTTCTGAAAGCTTTACTGCACATTGCAGTAGGTTTCCTGATAGAATTTAATTTAGAGTTAGATTCAAACCAGAGACGTTAAAGTCAAAGGCTTCATTTCACATTGCCAGACTCCCAAGCCCACTAATAGCCCTATTCTTCTTGGAACATTTGGTATACCAACAGATTTCTACCCTAATTTTTCTTGGTTTGTCCAATCTAATCTCTGCTTACCTTTTATATTAAAAGTGGGAATCAAATTATTTCACATAGGAAGAACACCCTCCATAACTGCAAATTTACTATCTGCAAGTTCACTTACCTCTAGTCTCCACCCCAGAGGTGAATGTGTCAGAAATTAAACACTGTTCAAAGTAAACACTCCTTTCGTAAGCAGAAAAGGAAAAAAATAAACATGAGCAGCATTAACCTCTGCTTCATCTAATGTATTTCCATCATGAAGATCAAACCCTTAATTATACTATCGGTTTGAGAACAATTTTAGAGCTTGACCTACAGACAATTTTGCTGAAAATAAAAATGCATTTTCTTTGTATACAAAAATAGACATAATCCTGCATACAACATACATGCATAATAGATCTTACAAATACAATTTTCTAAAAAATCAGCACAGTTATCTTTGACGTTATGGTTTTAGGAAGGTTAATGAATAATTTGATTTTTCAAAGATATTGAATATATGAACATCATGTTTTTAAATATCATATTTAGTTAAGCATAAATGGCCAAGACAGTACATTCAAGCTGACAAGGATTGAATGGGCTGGATTTCAATCTCTCCTGACTGAAAAAGTCAGGAATAATTCCACTGAAGCCACTGGAGTTACACCAATGTAAAAGCAGCATAAAGGAGATCAGGAGCCTGCCCAAGGGGGCTGTGTTCAGCCCTTAGCCTGAAAAGAAAGTTCAGCCCAATGTGGGTCATTGTGGAGGGAGAGGAACTAAACGGAGAGAAAACCCTCAAGGCTTCTTGATGTTCTTGAAAGACCCAGGGGAATAAGCTTCATAGACAACTGTATTATAGACAGCAGTGTCTATCAAATGGTTATGCTACTGCACTATCTTTCTAGATACTATTTCCTCTAGAAAATCCTTTCATACTTAATTTATATGATTCTACTGGTGAATAAAGTCATAATTCCTCTGTTCTAGGCTCCTAAATATAAACGCAATGCATGTTTTATTATAATAGTCCGAGTCATTGTTGTACAGTAATAAATAAGCCTGATTTGGTAAGATATGTTGTTTATATGTGTAAGCAGAGTCAGAATGAGCTCTACCCTGACATCTGGTGGTGAATTATGGCAAGTGTAGAAAAGAATTTCAGAGGCTGATCGTGTTTGCATAGGCACACCCACTCTGCCTAGCATAGCCCACGGCAGCCTAAAATGGTTACTTTCACAGCTGTGGGATTCTCCAATTTCTTTGTTATTGGGGCAGGAGGAATAAAGTGTTGTCATCCTGATTAAGTAAATGAGGAACTACGAAACTGTTTTATGATAAAGGGTTTCACTATCAACTAAATAGCACTTGCTAGACAAGGGACCTGGGTTCCAAAATGCAGTGAATTGAGAGAGGTTGGGGGCAGGTATCTGTATTTGGTGGTGTAGGTTCCTTGTATGAGCCAGAAGCACCAGTTCCACCTACTTCTCTCTCCACTGTGGAATATCAGAGTTGATTTTTGATTTCCTTAACAATCTAGATATAGGTTATTGAGCTGAACTCACTTTGGGATAATGGTGCACTAGCACTAGTGATCTGAGCTGAGAGCACTGAATACTGTGCTAACTAGTGGGGGAGCCTGAAGCTATACTGCGGAGCAGAGCAGCTGGCAGAGTGGAGTGGAGCCATGGAGTGAGTGGAGCCGAGCAGTTTGTGGGGACGGCTGGTGGAGCAGAGCAGCTGGCAGAGCAGAGCAGCTGTGGGATGGGTGGAACAGCCCACAGAGCGAGCAGAGCTGAGCAGTTTGCGGGGACAGCTGGAGCGGATCACGGGATGGCTGGTGTAGCAGAGCAGCTGGTGGAGCGGAGCAGTTTGTGAGGACCGCTGGAGGAGCAGAGTGGAGTGGCTGGTAGAGCAGAGCAGTTCGTGGAGAAGGCGGAAGCAGAACCCCACAGAGAGGCAGGGCAGTTGGCCTTGGACCATGTAAGGTGCCCCTTTCTAGCAAGGCTGGGGTGAGGGATCTCTGCAGATAGACTCTCGAACTCTGGGGCTGCACTGACCTAGGACAGAGACTTTTGGATTGTGGGACTTTTGGGACTGTGGGTGATCTTTGGGTTCCTGGACTCTAGGGACATTTGGGGTATTGGACTTTGGAGTCTTGGGGTGATTTGGGGGTTGTGTCATAAACAGATAGTTAAGGGTTAATGTCTCTTTTACCTGTAAAGGGTTAACAAACAGGGACCCAAACACCTGACCAGAGGACCAATCAGGAAACAAGATACTTTCAAATCTGGGTGGAGGGAAGCCTTTGTTTGTGGGGTTTGGGTTTGTGCGTTGTTCTCTCAGGGTCCTGGACAGGACTAGAGGTGCAACCAGGTTTCTGCCAATCTCCCTGCTGCAGTCTCTTATCTATTCAGAATAGTTAGTAAGTAAAAAAAGGTGGTTATAGTCTTTTAACTTGTTTTCTTATTTGCAGATGTGTACTCGCTGGAAGTAGCTTAAATTGTGTTTCTGCTGGAGAAAGCTTTTTCTATTGTCTATAAGCTAGAAAAACTCTGTATATTTACCATCTTGATTACAGAGACAGTTTTTATGTTTTTCCTTCTTTATTAAAGTTTTCCTCTTTTTTTTTAGAAACTAATTGATTTTTTTTTGTTATCTTTTGTAAGACTCCAGGGAAGGGAGTCTGCACTCACCAGGGAATTGGTGGGAGAAAGGAAAGAGAGGAGGGAAGAAAAACCTGCTCTCGGCGTTTATCTCTGTATCTCTCTCCGGGGAAGAAGGGAGAGGGAAGGGGTGATTCAAGGAATTGAATCATGGTGGTCTCCTAGGGTACCCAGGGTGGGAAAGAGCTGGGAGAAAGAAAGGAGGGGGAAGGAAAATGGTTTATTCCCCTTTGTTTTGAGACTCAAGGAATCTGGGTCTTGGGGGTCCCCAGGGAAGGGTTTGGGGAGACCAGAGTTTATCAGGCGCTCTACCTAAGTCCTGATTGGTGGCAGCCTATCAGATCTAAGCTGGTAATTAAGCTTAGAGGGATTCATGCTAGTACCCATATTTTGGACGCTAATGTTCAGATTTGGGAATTATACTATGACAGGGACTGTGGGTGATCTTTGGGTTGCTGGACTCTAGGGACATCTGGGGTATTGGACTTTGGAGTCTTGGGGTGATTTGGGGGTTGCTGGACTCAAGAGCCCAGGGAAAAGGACATGGCCCAGTTTCCTGGGGTGGGTCTTTGCTCACAGTTTGGTCTATGAACTCTAGTTGAGGTATTTTCCCAATTTAATGCTTGTTGTTTATCTCATGTAATTAAACCTTTTCTGCTACACCGAGACTCTGTGCTTGCGAGAGGGGAAGTATTGCCTCTTTCAGGTGCCCAGGGCTGTGTGTAAGATTTTCCCAGGTCACTGGGTGGACTCGAGCTGGTTTGCATTACTTTGTAGGGAAGGGACCCCTATGTATTGAACCCGGCCCTTGCTGCTTCAATTCGGCCTGGCAGAAGGGTTACATATGCTTTCTATTCCATCTTGAATTAGCTGGAATTAAAATATATAACAACTGCAACATCTGTAAAAGAAAGAGCTAAGCTCTCACACAGTACCTGGACAATAGCCAGGGGACCTCAGTAAAACCTTGCACAGTTGGTGGTATAACTATGTCCTTGCCTCAGGGAACTTTAGCATTAAAGTTATTAAATAAAGCAGCCAGCCTGGCAGTTGGCTAGGAGAAGCAATTTATACCATTGTAAATGGATTAGCAAATTGTAATTTCTTCTAACATTTCAGTTTCAATTATTCCAAATGAATGTGCAGTTATAAATGTTAAGGAATTGTTTAAATGTTTCTCAATGTAAAAAGTAAATATACGTTATAGTTTTTGTTCCCCTGGTGTATTTTCCTGGTTTTTTTCCTCTCTGCTTATAATACTGATTTTGTGCGTTGCTGTATAAGTTGCCCATTTGGAGACCAGAAGAAAAATATTTGTGCTCTTGAAGATACAGGGTATTATACTAATCAGGGATGTATAGATTTGAAATGTCTTGAGGACCAGAAGAAAGCCTCTGGCTGTTCTTATCCTGCATTCTCAGCTGGTATATTTTGACATGAACACCCGGGAGCAGTGCATGAGATACCAGGAGAGCGACTACATCAGGATATCGAGAGGGTGATGGGGGAAGGAGGGAAAGAAAACATTGTCTCTTAGCATGCTTCTGTGGATTTTCTCTAAAAAGGGTTAATTAATATACATAGCTAACAGCTCAGGAGCTATCACACTCTCCTAAAGTGGTTTCAACAATATCTCACCTGATTTTTTTAAAGGATGCTGCAATTAGGCATTAAGGCATGACAAGGAATATGACTACTGGCATGGGATAATCGCATCCTTGGGGTGTGATAGAGAATGCGGAACAGATGAGTGGTTCTAATCCCCTGAGGGTGTGATTACCTCATGATTGCTGTATCCACTGGAGAGACCACAATGCTATTATGAATTGTTTTGCTATTATATACAAATATATTATCTAAGTGAATTACTGTGTGCATTGCAACTAACATTTTGTGTCAGAATGCTTAGAAGCAGGAGGTCATAGCTATTATAAACAGGCCCCTCAAAATGCTTCACTGACACCCATTAGAGGTAGGAGAATTCTACCAGGAATCCTGCACGGTGTAGAAAATTCCCACTTTTTAAAAAGGCTTGTGCATTTTTAGCCACACTTGCGAGCTTAGTCAAAGTTGCTGGAGAATTTAAAGGGGAGGTAAACTGGGGAGGGAGGCACAAAACTAGGACAGTAAGAAACAATAAGAAAGACTAGCTCAGATGAAAGCAGTCATGGAGAAGGCTATGATGGGAGTCATCATTGATTCAAGAGAAGGGATAAGTCAAGGACAGGGAATGTCATGTGAGAACAGCAAAGAGCAACGCAAGGGTGCTTAGCTTGGCCCATTCTTCTAATATCAGAGCTAATGAAACAAGTGCATTGTTGTATTTGTCTATTTGCTGCTTGATATTACTGAGAAAAATGTCCAAAATATTACACTTACAGTAAATATCTGTCTTCTCCCTCACTCCGACTACTCAAACTTAATTTAAAATGTGCTATTTACCAGAGTCAACTTAAAATAGTTATTTATAAACTAGGTTAGCAATAAGAGAATGCTCTGTGCAAGGAAAGCCCTTGTCAATATGCAGCTAAGAAGCTACAACATATTTGGCCCCAAAAGGATAATCAAATGCTGAAAGAAAAGCTATGCTAAGCAACCAGGGCCTAGTTTTCTGCAGGCTGCATCTACTTGCAAACTTTCTACTTTGCATCCATGCCCCCTAGTGCATTAACACCTGTGCTTGTAGGTGATGGAATTTTCTGGCACAAGCCTCATTTACCCAGTGGGTTTTGCACATGCAAGTTATTGTACTCTTGCACACAAGTGACAGAAATAATTGTCTATGTGCTGATGTTTGGCATTTTTGGTGTGCTATCCTTTTGTGCATGAACACACACACACAGGAAGGTGAGGCTCAGGACACACCAAAAAGGAGGCCCATAATGTGTTTGTTAAATTGGCCAATAAGTTCTTTTCCTACTGGCTAGAGCTGAGCAAAAGAAAATCACTGTCTTTTGTGGATGATTTTGAGATTTCAAAATCTGGTTTCATTTCAATTTGGAACAAAACCCAAAAATTTCAAAATTCACCATGAAAGGAAGCTCCAGTTCTGGGACAACCCACCTAACAGGAGTGCCCCAGAGCAGTAGATCTTGGACGCTGGAACTCTCAAAGCTTGCAGGCTCTTGACTCCTCTTCAGCCAGACAGGCAGTCTATGAGGGAGCTGGATGGGTGAGTTGGCAGGAAACCAGACAGGTTTCCAACCCTGTCAGAGTTCCATCACAACTTAGTTGAAATCAGACCATCTCTGTGAAACATATTTTGACTATTGATTTTGACTATTCAGCCCTGTTTTTCCCTTGGAGAATTTTGAACCAGCTCTAGTAATGGACTGATCTTTCTGCCCCAAATCTATGTACAGATACTGCCATGTGGAACGTTCTTAGAAACACACTAAGCAAGCTTTATTTTTGTGGTGCACATAACTTACTTTGGAGTTATGAGATAGCAAGTGTCACAGATTTGCTGACCCTTGAAGGCAAGCCCGACTCAGCCTGGCCTGTGACCAGACAGCTATCCCATAGCTGAGAGTGATGAAGACTTAATTATAATGACTAACCACGGGGGGGGGGTGGGGGAGGGTTAGTGAGAGGACTACTTAAACAGAGCTGCAAACTCAGTCTGGGGGAAGGGGAGCCAGGAAAGGGAAGGGCCTGGGGAAATCAGGCTGCAAGAGGCCCACAGAGTCAGGCTGAGATAGGGCTGTGAGGAGCAGGGAAATCCCTGAGGAAGCTGCAAGATTCCCTGGGGAAAGGAGGCAGTGGGGGCAAACCTGCAGGGAGGAAGCAGCATAGGTGAAGCCCTGCAGGACCCAAGAAGCAGAGAATTTCAGTGTAGCCCAAAAGGGGCAGAAGAAGAATTAGTTCTTCTTAATTTGGACTTAGAGTTGGACCTTGTGTTACCTTGGAAGGGGATCAAACCTATGGGTGACTTGGCTGACGGTCAAGCACAGGAGAACATGCACAGAGACAGGCTACTGTGAGGCTAAGGAAGTGGCCACCAGAGGGGCGGCTAGAGTCAAAGTCATCTGCAACACCAACACCTGACATCAGGGGGCGCTATGACAGTAACTCACAGCAAGGTTGTTGCAAGGGAGGGACTGTAATGAATAACCCACTCTTGTAGTAAAACATTTTACTTTTGTCACTGAATAATAATACATTCCTTCAACACAGCCTGAATTTCACCCTAAAGTACAGCTGAAATGGGGATTCAGTGGTGTATAGGCCTTGTGCTGGTCTTCTCCACAGCAAGGAATTTTATTTACCGTTAGTGATGAAGTCAAAAACACTATTACCCCTCCCTACCCCTGAATCTGTTATCTGACTTTATATTCTCTGTGCTTCCATACAGCTAGAGACCTTGTTTGGATTACTTACTTTACTTAACATACTGCTAAGAATGTAGTATGTGCTGGAGCTCTGGGCCCTTTAAATCACCCCCAGTGAAGCCGGTCCAGTCTGGCATGGCATACCGACTCTTGCCAGTATGCCGTACTGTATCCTACCGGATTACTTTCACCTCTGAGTAAGGGTGACAATATGTATAACATATAAAAACAATACAAGTTCTTATATGCATGGTAAGAGCTTACTGGGGTCACTCAATGATCTCATGGGGCTTCAGTACACCTAAGTCTTTCCAACCCTTCCCAGGAAGACTTGTCCCCCACCCCTTCCCTCCCATGCCAACCTTTCATAGAAGGTCCTGTCCATTTGCTGGATCAGAAAGAAAGTCATGAGTCAGTTTAAACTCAGGCTATTTAACTAAAAAGCCTTTCTTTATCTGTTGGTCACTCACTGGAGAATCCAGTTTGAACTAGTATATACAAACCTCTTCAGGTGGTGGTACCTCTCTAGAGGTGTTACAATATGAGTGAATTTGTCTAATCACCTCCACATACACTGTGCATAGTTCTGGAGGAGTTGTGGTCACCTTCTCACATAGAATTACATACAATACCTGGCCCACAATATTACATAAACTGAATACTGTAAGATTCCCCCAAAGACATTGCAGGAAATTGCCAATTCTGTCAAAAAAGACACTCAACTTCTAGCAGCTTCCGCCCGTTGATTCCCAGTGGGTTCCACTAACGTCTCATCTTAACTGTAGTTTTTCTCTCTCATTTATTTTGCTAAAATTCAGCAAGTGGAAGACTCAGTGGGGTTGGTTTGTCTGGAGGCTGTTTATCTTATCTAGGCTGCTGCTGACAAGCTTCTACAAAGTATCAGTATTTGCTCTTACTGAAATCTCTCTCTGATAGAACCTTACTTTACATAATATGGCAGATAAACCAAAATGAACTACCTGATCCACAGGAGAACCCCTGCGTGTATTGATGCTGCTGGTGAAGTGAGTGATAATTATTACTCTTCCTGATTGTCATTGGTTCTCTGACCTGGTTTCATATTTGACATTCTCTTATTAAAATGTATCCTTATTTTATAGTTTGAGGTGAAAGCACTTGGCTGAGGATTGTTGAAGCTGTAAGAAATGTACTAGGAATCATTGATACGTTGTGTGGATTTTAAGGTTGATCAGAGGTGACAGATAAGACAGCCTTGGAGAGAGAAATCTTATTAAGCCATAGAATAGGTGCAGTGCAAGTCTCAGCAAATATCCACTAAAGTATCTCATGCCTGTCCTAGAAGAACAACCACTAGGAAGGAGAGTTTTGTTTCCATATTCATTTAGGGTCTGAACCTGCATGTTGCTGAGCTCCTTCTTGCAGTATCAAGCCCTCAACCTTTCTGCTGAGACCGCCAAAAATTCCAGTTAATGGTGGTTGTTTTTGTGACATCTTTGCACTGGAAACTAGAGACCAAACGACTAACAGATAGTAACAACTTTCAGCCATTTACTAAACCTGGGCTTGATTTGATTTAATGACCTTGAGGACACCAGAGAGATTACTGATGAACCAGGGAAGCTGAATAGCACTTACTGCCTCCTCAGCTGCCCTAGAACCTGAATGGGGCATATAAAAGTTCAGGTTCTTCCAGAAGAGACAAAGCACTTTTCTGGCAGGGAGGCTTGGGGTCTGGGGAGGGGAGGCACAGCATGGCTGGGGCAGGTCCAGCCAGCCTGGGGCTCTGGCTGGCTTGGGGCTCTTTCAGGTAAGGGAGGGCAGGCAGAAGAGGCGGAGCCAGCAGCAAGCCTCCCAGAAGCGGGGCTTCACCCGCCGCCCATGTCTCCCCTTACTAAACCTCTGGGCAATGCAGTAAACCAAAGTGTAAATCTTGAACAAATGTAACCTACCTCATTAAAAACAACTGTTTTTTGTTCTGCAGCAACATTTTAACATTATTTGGTGATTTTAGCAACTTTGCTTCACAGAAGATTAGTTTTCACTATTGTAACACTAGAAACCTTTTAGTTATTTTATTACTTAATACAGTATTTTCATTTCCAGAACAGCTACATTTGCTATACTGTAGTCACTATACACAACAGGGACACCTTTAATTCAGCTACCTCTGGCTTCCCAAAGTTCTGGAGATTTTGTTGTTGTTTTTTAAACTAAGAACTCCCAGAGGCCTTGGCCATCGTATCACTGAGTATAAAGGTTTTTCTACAACAGCCTCTGTTATTCTTAAACTTCAAAGGCCAGAAACTTTTTAATTTGTTTGCATTAATTCTGGCAACAAGATTGAGATTTGAATATGTTATACCAATTTGGCATCGGTTTGGTGTCTCACTGATGCACAGAAAGACTGAGAAAAGAAAGAAATGAACGTGGATGCCAATAAGCTATTGAGATACTAAGTCACAAACAAGAGGTCTCAGGCCATGGTTAGGGAGGGTGATCCCAAAAGCAGGGTGAGACAGAATTTCTGTTGCAGAGTGGCTGAAATATAAAATAAGCTGCCAATGATACCAACAGAAGAAAGAAGCATTAATTAGTTCAAGAGGGATTTAGACAAATTTTGGGTAAAGATGGGAACTGTTAGGTCACAAGCTAGACTTTTAAGGTTAGATGCTGGTTACAGAAGTTGATCTAACAATGAAATAAACATTCACTCATGGGAGGACAAAAGCCAAACTAAAATAAGGCCAATAAGATCTGATACCAGTGGATGACTTTTATTTCAGGATGAATGAAATACTTTGTTCAACCCAACATAAAATGTTTGTTTCAGCTGAGCTCTTAACTTTGATACAGAAAACTGAACTTAATAGCTAAACAAAAATTTCTTTTGAATAAAAAATTCTAAATGTTTTATTTCAAAAATGTCAAAAAAAAGTGTTTGGATTTTTTTGGAAAATTTTTGGTTTTGTGTTTCATTGGTCTGCAGCCATGGAGTCATTTTGACCTTACCAATGCTATTAGAGTCAGAAGCTCTGGTTTGGTGACAAGCCCCAGGCTTTTGTGAGCCAACTGGCTCAAAACCCCTAGCTTGCTAGACTAATTTCAAGATACAAGCTGCTGTGAGGTCAGTGAATTAGCACACTAATTCACTAAGATGTTGCTAAGGAACATGCCTCTGTGAGGTCATTGGTGCAGCACCTCCAACTTCCTGAGGTGGTGTCAAGACATAGGCTTATTCAAGGTCATTTGATCAGTATCTCTACCTGTATGGCTACATATCTTAATTTTTTAAAAATATGACTATAGGCCCACATCCTGTGCCCTGGGTATCTATCCCATAAATTAAACAAAGGATTATCCAAAAATACCCTACCTCAGTACCCTCCCTCCTCAAGAGCCTTAGAGAAGAAAGAATAAAGATGAGTTTTGCATCATTTGCAGACGATTAACAAATATGGGCTCTGGCAGACCAAAATGAGGAGTGAGTTTCAAAACCATGGACTGCTCTCAGAGAACGACCTACTAGAAATTCTCTCATTGATATTGAGATAGCTCCAGCTCAAGTTCCAATGCAGATCTCAACTGTGGCCATATGTCACACAGAGGCAGATGATCTCTCAGGTAAGCAGGTCAAAAAACATTTTGGGCTTTATACGTTAAAACTAATGCCTTTAATTCTTCTTGGAAGCTTCTGGAAACCAAGCACAGATAACAGAGAACTGGTCTAAAAGTGTTCTATACATGCTATTCCAATAATAAGCTCATTACAGACATTTTATCACAAGGTGACAACTGCATGAATCAATTGTGGCAAGGTCCACATCAGTGTGAAAAGGCTCAGGTGAAAAGAAATTGCTCTTGGCCACAGCTGCTATCTAGGCATCCAATAGCAGCCCACTATCAAATGCCCTCATGTTGTATGTCTGTTTTACAAATGGTAGTCAAACTCCCCAATGCAATGTGCTGATATAAGTTCCACCAACTCATCCAGCAGCTTTTCCCATCCCATCAGCATTAGGAAATGATCTTGGAACCATTAGCAATTATCTTTAAGGACTCATGGAGGACAGGTGAGGTTCCAAAGGACTGGAGGGGGGGCAAAAATAGTATCTATCTTTAAAAAGGTGAACAAAGAAGACCTGGGGAATTATAGACCAGTCAGCCTAACTTGAGGATTTTTTTCAAAATGGAAAAGATGTACAATTACCAAAATACCATGAGAAATATTTTCTTACAGAACATTTGGCCTGATCACAAGCCCCAGAAACTTTACAGGAAAGCCTGACCTCATGAAAGTTGCAGCCCAATATGTTGCAGATTCCTAAGGATTTGACCCACTGGGAATTTATCTGAACCACAGAACTAGTTGATATTAACCCCTCATAGTAAGGCACCGATGTAGTGCAAGTGACAGTGTGGATTTCTCTTTTCTAAAATAATTCTTCTTATTTAGAGGGTTTCTGGGAATCCGTTCAATTATTGGCTTGTGAAACTTGTTCACATTGCTTATGCAGGAAGGCTGCCTCATTACACAAGTGTACATTGATCAGAGTTATAGTTTCCTTGTATAGCCCCAAAAGGTAAGTCCACTCGGATTCCATATTTAAAATCTGCAGTCAAATGCACCACTTTGCCACATCTATTCCAGAAGCCTGTGCACGAGTAGATCTTGGGGATACAATATAGGCAGGATACTGTGCAGGCAATACGCTCATACTGCTATGACGGGCTCTATTTGCTTGGATTTTATACAAGTTTTAGTGTATAGTATATATTCCAGTGCATGGGTAAATCCTATGAGACTTCATCTACTGCAGTCTGATGGTTGTGCTGTAAGAAAGAGGCCCCTCTTTCTGTGCCACTTATAGTCAGTGAAGCTCCGTATGAATAACAGAGAAAAATCCCCTTGATTACCGATCTAATTCTTTTCTGTTTGGGGTATTACCTATATTACTATGAATGTACATAATTCATTTTCTGCACGCACACCCCCCACCCTTCAATTGTTTTGCAATTGCTGTTATGACTCTGCAGATATTCCAGTAGGAGCAAAAAAGGCATGTTTCTGTACCAGGATTTTTTTTAAATTATTAGTTGCTATATTTTTAGTCCAGAACTGTGAAGAAACACATGCAGCACATTATGATAATGTGCTATGCCAGGTTACACTGAGTCACATTGTGTTTAAACAACCATTTTATTCTACCATCTGCTACATAATGGGCTTTTTGATAAATGTGTGTCTGAGCTTTGACTATGGGATGAACATGAGTATTGAGGCTGCACTTTTCCAAGATGTTAAATGTGCCTGAATCTCCACCACACTAAGCTCCTGTACGCTTTAGCAATATGCAAAAGCCTTAAAGTGGGTGTAATTGTAATGCCCTCCCGCTTTACAACCCCTTTATACAGCTAGAGCCGTGTAAAGGGGACAATGTAAATGAGAATAATAAGGGCCTTTCTGGCCAGTGACTGTGCTGTTCAATAAAACATTAGAAAATATGCTGTTGGGAACAATCCTGCATTGCACACCATATTGGGTCTTTACCAGCTTCTAAATTCTGTCATTCCATTATACATTCCTTTCTGCTGATTCTGTGATGCTAACACATAATATCTCACTGCAAATTTCCAGCATCATCCTGTTACTTAAAAGTCTTTTAAAACTACAAATTTAGCAGTTGTCTAACATACTAGATAAAATACACCAGGCACAATATAAATCCAGTGCTGTTTAGTTTTCATAGAAATTGTCATACCAGGTCAGTCCAGTAGTCCATCTAATCTGATATCTGCCTCCAGCCTTGTCCAGCACCAGACAAAGTGTATTTCACTTGCACAGCAATTTTCATCCAAGGTGGGTAAGTAGTTGTCATAACTCTAGTCCCAGATTTGGACCTTAGCATCCAAAATATGGGGGTTAGCATGAAAACCTCCAAGCTTAGTTACCAGCTTGGACCTGGTACTTGCTGCCACCACCCAAAAAATTAGAGTGTTTTGGGGCACTCTGGTCCCCCTGAAAAACCTTCCCTGGGGACCCCAAGACCCAAATCCCTTGAGTCTCACAACAAAGGGAAATAATCCTTTTTCCCTTCCCCCCTCCAGGTGCTCCTGGAGAGATACACAGACACAAGCTCTGTGAATCCAAACAGAGTGACTCCCCCTCTCCGTTCCCAGTCCTGGAAACAAAAGCACTTTCCTCTTCACCCAGAGGGAATGCAAAATCAGGCTAGCAAATCCAACACACACAGATCTCCCCCTGATTTCTTCCTCCTACCAATTCCCTGGTGAGTACAGACTCAATTTCCCTGAAGTAAAGAAAAACTCCAACAGGTCTTAAAAGAAAGCTTTATATAAAAAAGAAAGAAAAATACATACAAATGGTCTCTCTGTATTAAGGTGACAAAATACAGGGTCGATTGCTTAAAAGAATATTGAATAAACAGCCTTATTCAAAAAGAATACAAATCAAAGCACTCCAGCACTTATATTCATGCAAATACCAAAGAAAAGAAACCATATAACTTACTATCTGATCTCTTTGTCCTTACACTTAGAAACAGAAGATTAGAAAGCAGAAACTACTTCTCCAAAGCTCAGAGAAAGCAGGCAGACAGACAACAAAGACCTCAGACACAAAATTCCCTCCACCCAAAGTTGAAAAAATCCGGTTTCCTGATTGGTCCTCTGGTCAGGTGCTTCAGGTGAAAGAGACATTAACCCTTAGCTATCTGTTTATGACAGTAGTATTAGCCCCATTTTATACAGCTGCTTCAGGAAGAACTGTGAGACACCCACAAAGGACACTTATGTAATAATATGTCCATGTGGAAAGTTCATTCATGTTCCCAGTTAATTAATACTTCACTTATATCCAGAAGCACAAGGGGTGATACCCCATAATTTTTTAATCTAGGATATATCACTGAGGATGTTTATTTTACATATTCTATTACATCTATTCTTTTTTGAAGTCCTACTGTGTTCTTTGTCTTGATGATAGCTTGTAGCAGTAAGTTCCATAAGACATTGTGTGCTTTGTAAGACAGAAAAAAAAATCCTTGAACCATTTTTAAAATCCTTTCCTTACTTATTTATTGAGAATTTCCCTTTGTTATTGTGTTATGAGGAACACAATAGCCCAAGTGACTCCTTCCACATAATATTCTTTATTTTATGTATGTCTATCAGGTTTCCTTTTATAAGTTCTTCTCTGAACTAATTACTTCTCACTTGTTTAAATCTCACCTCACAGGAAAGTCTTTCCTAACCTCTTAATTATTTTTGTTGCCCATCTCTGGGCCTTTCCCATTTGTGCTATGTCTTTTTGAGACAAATTAAAAGTTGAACAGTATTCAAAATGAGGGCATTATGACATTTGCACTATTATTCTCTATCACATCCTGAATGCCAGCCTAAAAATCATATTTGCTTTTTGACTGAAGCAAGGCATTGAGATATTCACAATGATACCTTGGTCTTTTCCTTGAGTGGTTACAGTTAAGTTAAAGCTCATCAATGTTATGAGTAGTTCAAACAGTTCTTTTTAATGCACAATGCCTTGCACCTGTTGAAAGGAACAACTCCAGCTCCTCATACATGTTGACTGAGGCCTTGGCTACACTGGCGCTTTACAATGCTGCAACTTTCTCGCTCAGGGGTGTGAAAAAAACACTCCCCTGAGCATTGCAAGATACAGCGCTGCAGAGCGCCAGTGTAAACAGTGCCACAGCGCTGCAAGCTAAACCCCATGAGGATGTGGAGTATGTGCAGCGCTGGGAGAAGTGTCTCCCAGCGCGCTGGCGCTGCGACCACACTCCCACTTCGAAGTTTCAAGTGTAGCCATACCCACATTCTAAAAGCATACATATGTCATGCCATTCCATTGAGTTTGGAGTATTTGTCTCTTGGAATCGCAGTAAGAACTTCTACCCCCCGAGGCAGCCCCAAAACTGGAAACAAAATCGGGCTGAGGTATCAAAGGACTCTGCAATCTGAGCTGCAATCTGTTTCATTTTTATATGCAGAAAAATATTACAAAGAAAACAGTGAAAATAATGTTATACAGCTGCTGTGCAAGACTACCCTAATAAGTGACTACTTAGATCTAGGCCTAGTCCTGAGGATGGAGAAAATAATCTTGCTAATTTTATTTTAGGCATGATTTTTTAAAATCCAAATCTGTTACACCCACCTTTTTAATTATATATCATAGCAGAATTACTGTACCCTTACAAAATAGCTACCATCACAGAGATGTGATGCACTGAACAATTTTAAGTCAGGTGACCGTTAAATAATGGTTCACAAGTAGCAGCAGCAGCAGAATTCTTACTATCTTTGGAGAAAAATATAACTTAAGGGGCTTTGTACCTGAAATAATTTTAGACCTACCTAGAGAAATTCTGTCCAGACTGGATTAGGTTCCAGTATTCCATGTTGTACAATTTCATTCAACAATGGGAGCTGAACTGATCTAATATAAGAGGATAGGGTGTGTTAGCACAATGTGGATGTTACAGGTATACAATAAACTGTGGGGCCCACCATCATTTTGGAAACAATTTCATGACCTAATTTTTTCCTGTAATTAGTAAGTAGTGAACAGAGTTCACTGAAAGTCTCACATGGACTGCACTGTACAGGAACATTTTCAGACGTTCCCCACTATATCAGAATAAACTTTAATTTCTCAATTGCTTGTGGCTAATTCCACACTAAATGCCATGGGACTTTAGTTACCAAGAACTGAAAAGTAATTTATGTCCAAAATAACAGGGAAGAGTCTATAAAAGTGCCTTGAAGATTGAATTTTTTATGGCTAATCATTTTACAAGCAAAACAACCAAAATCCCAATAGTGATGTATGTTACTAAAGTGCTTTGAGAGCCTTCGATGGAAAAACGTGATAAATGCACAAAGTATTATTATTTAAGGCCAGATTCATCCCTGCTGTACCTCCATAGGAATTTGACCTATTCTATATAGTTTTATTACTACTACTTGAAGAAACAAGGATATTTTTAAATTTTGTCTTACTGGATAACTACATATCCATTGAAAATTATAGTGACAAGATACCTTATGAGTAATTGCCATCACTTAAAAATCACTTCTCTGCTTTTAAAAAAATAATAGCTTAAACATTTTTTCTCCTTTATCTATAAGAGAGCTATCTCCCATGTGCTTAAGTGTGTGAATTACAGCTAATGCACATCCATGGATACTTAACCTTTGCTGATTTAGAACTCTGGTCTGGTCAAAATTCATTTTCAGTGTATTTTGCTGCAGAGCCTCTGCAGTGTTTCTTCTCCTGCTGAGATGAATCCTGATTCTACTGACCAAAGTTGCTATCCGTAGAGCAAGTTCTGAGCAAGTCCCAGCTCTAGACATGCCTTCCTGAGTAGAAAAAAAGCCATGTCTACCCAAGAACATATGTGAGAACATAAAAACGGCCATACTGCGTCAGATCAAAGGTCCATCTAGCCCAGTATCCTGTCTACCGACAGCGGCCAATGCCAGGTGCACCAGAGGGAATGAATAGAACAGGAAATGATCAAGTTATTCATCCCATTGCCCATTCCCAGCTTCTGGCAAACAGAATGTAGGGACACCATCCCTGCCCATCCTGGCTAATAGCCATTGATGGACCTATCCTCCATGAAAGTATCTAGTTCTTTTTTGAACCCCGTTATAGTCTTGGCCTTCAAAACATCCTCTGGCAAGGAGTTCCACAGGTTGACTGTGCGTCGTGTGAAAAAAATGTTTCCTTTTGTTTGTTTTAAACCTGCTGCCTGTTAATTTCATTTGGTGGCCCCTAGTTCTTGTGTTATGAGAAGCAGTAAATAACACTTCCTTATTTACTTTCTCCATGCCAGTCATGATTTTATAGACCTCTATCATATCCCCCCTTAGTCATTTCTTTTCCAAGCTGAAAAGTCCAAGTCTTTTTAAACTCTCCTCATACAGCAGCCATTCCCTAGCCCTAATAATTTTTGTTGCCCTTTTCTGAACCTTTTCCAAGTCCAATATATCTTTTTTGAGATGAGGTGACATCTGCATGCAGTATTCAAGATGTGGGCATACCATGGATTTATATAGATGCAATATGATATTTTCTGGCTTATTATCTACCCCTTTCTTAATGATTCCCAATATTCTGTTCATTTTTTGACTGCCACTGCACACTGAATGGATGTTTTCAGAGAACTGTCGACAATGACTCCAAGATCTTTCTTGAGCGGTAACAGCTAATTTAGACCTCATCATTTTATATGTATAGTCAGGATTTTGTTTTCCAAATTGTGCATTACTTTGCATTTATCAACATTAAATTTCATCTGCCATTTTGTTGGCCGGTCACCCACTTTTGAGAAATCCTTTTGTAGCTCTTCGCAGTCTGCGTGGGACTTAACTATCTTGAGTAGTTTTGTATCATCTGCAAATTTTGCTACCTTACTCTTTACCCCTTTTAACAGATCATTTATGAATATGTTAAATAGTACTGGTCCCAGCACATACCCCTCGGAGACACTACTATTTTCCTTTCTCCACTCTGAAAACTGACCATTCATTCTACCCTTTGTTTTCTATCTTTTTACCAGTTACCAATTCATGAGAGAACCTTCCCTCTTACCCCGTGGCTATTTACTTTGCTTAAGAGCCTTTGGTGAGGGACCTTGTCAAAGGCTTTCTGAAAATCTAAATATACTATATCCACTGGATCCCCCTTGTCCACATGCTTATTGACCCCCTCAAAGGATTCTAGTAGATTGGTGAGGCATGATTTCCCTTGACAAAACCATGTTCACTATTCCCCAACAAATTATATTCATTTATGTGTCTGATAATTTTGTTCTTTACTATAGTATCCAACGATGTACATTAGCTGTAATTCACACACTTAAGCACATGGGAGATAGCTCTCTTATAGATAAAGGAGAAAAAGATGTTTAAGCTATAGTACTATAGTTTCAACCAGTTTTCCCAGTACTGAAGTCAGGCTTACCAGCCTGTAATTGCCAGGGTCTCCTCTGGAGCCCTTCTTAAAATTGGCATCACATTAGCTATCCTCCAGTCATTTGGTGCAGAAGCTGATTTAAATGATAGGTTACAGATGACAGTTAGTTGTCCTGCAATTTCACATTTGAGTTCCTTCAGAACTCTTGAGTGGATACCATCTGGTCCTGGTGACTTATTACTGTTCAGTTTTTCAATTTGTTCCAAAACCTCCTCTAATGACACCTCAGTCTGGGACAGTTCCTCAGATCTGACACCTAAAAAGAATGGCTCTGGTTTGGAAATCTCCCTCACATGCTCAACTGTGAGACTGATACAAAGAATTCATTTAGTTTCTCCATAATGCCCTTATCATCCTTGAGTGCTCCTTTATTATCTTGATCATCCAGTGGCCCCACTCGTTATTTAGCAGGCTTCCTGCTTCTGAGGTACTAAAAAAAAATTGCTATTACTTTTTGAGTCTTTGGCTAGCTGTTCTTCAAATTCTTTTTTGGCCTTCCTAATTATATTTTTACACTTCATTTGCCAGAGTTTATGCTCCTTTCTATTTTCCTCATTAGGATTTAACTTCCACTTTTTAAAGGATGTCTTTTGCCTCTCACTGCTTTTTTTACTTTGTTGTTTAGCCATGGTGACTCTTTTCTGGTTCTCCTACTATGTTTTTTAATTTGGGGTATACATTTAAGCTGAACCTCTATTATGGTGTCTTTAAAAATTTTCCATGCAGTTTGCAGGGATTTTACTATTGGTGATATACCTTTTAATTTCTGTTTTACCTCCTCATTTTTGTGTAATTCCTCTTTCTGAAATTATATGTTACAGTGTTGGGCCACTGTGGTGTTTTCCCCACCACAGGGATGTTAAATTTAGTTAACTTTGTTAAATTTGTTAACTTTAGTTAAATTTGGTTGCTATTACCAAGCGGTCCAGCTATATTCACCTCTTGGACCAGGTCCTGTGCTTCACTTAGGACTAAATCAAGAATTGCCTCTCCTCTTGTGGGTTCCAGGACCAGTTGCTTCAAGAAGCAGTCATTTAAGGTGTCAAGAAACTTTGTCTCTGCATCTCTTCCTGAGGTGATATTGTACCCAGTCAATAAGAGGATAGTTGAAATCCCCCATTATTGAGTATTTTATTTTAATAGCCTCTCTTATCTCCCTGAGCATTTCACAGTCACTATCACCATCCTGGTCAGGTGGTCTGTAATATAGCCCTACTGCTATGTTCTTATTATTCAAGCATGAAATGACTATCCATAGAGATTCTATAGTACAGTTTGATTCATGTAAAATTTTAACTTCATTTGATTCTACGCTTTCTTTCAGTTATAGTGACACTCCCCCATCAGCACAACCTGTTCTGTCCTTCCAATATATTTTGTACTTCTTGGTATTACTATGTCCCATTGATTATCCTCATTCCACCAAGTTTTTGTGATGCTTATTATATCAATATCGTCATTTAATATGAAGTACTCTAGTTCACATGGAAGAGGAATCATTTTGATGATTATAATAAGGGCTCAACTAAACCTGCTTGGAGGCAATAATGATAACAGTGTTTCAGGAGGAAGGCTTCGAAGTTTGACTACAGAATGTTATTGGTGAATGAGCCTTAAAAGTCTTGTGCTTACTGGCACTTCATCAGATATTTAATGGATTTGAATAATAAGTTAATCTTTCTTTTTGTAAAAACAGGGTGTAAATCTCATCCTGGGGAGAGAACTGAATTCCATTTTGAATTATAGCTTGTGGGCCAAAGTGAAAATTTAGAACAATAAACTCCCATCCACACTAGAACTCCCAAAGGTGTTGATCACAAACCTGGACAAAAACAAACTTTCAGTGGAACAGTTATGTCAGAAAATGATGTTTCATGGAAATCAAAATGTTCCAGAGGAATGTACAGACTGATGAAATTTTCACTGGAAAAATGTTGAAATGAACAATTTAGACTAATTTAGATAAAGTCAAAATGAAACATTTTCACCCTATCATTTTAAATCAGTGTTTCAACATTTATATTATATTGAAATATTAATTTTATATTATATATTATAATGTTGTGACATTAAAACAAACTGATTCAATGTTTTGAAATGAATTTTTTCCCCCTCAATTTCTGTTCCATGGGAAAATTTCAACTTTCATTCCAATTCAGAATGAAAACAAGTTTCAAAGTGTCAGAATTCCCGTGGAATGGGAATTCCATTTTCAGACCAACTCTAGACAATGGGAGATTAGCAGAGAGCAGGTGTGACGTCCTGACCTTAATGAAGCTAATGGTATTTTTGCCATTGTCTTGAGGGGAGTAGAAAATTTCACCATGGGTATAGAATATGGCCCTAATGTACTAGCTAGACTTTGTTATTTTTGATTGTTCAGAACTTAATTGTCAACATCACCCAGTAGGAAAATATGCTCCTGTAGCACAGTGAGCTCACCGCTAGCACAGCCCGTTACAACTGGGTATGGCATAGCAGGCTCTTTCCCCTTCTGGCACCCCCTGCTGATGGCTGGTCTGGCCCCTTTCTTACTGTCACTCAACCCTCTGGCTAGTTCATATTTTAGTCCACCCTTTGTGTGGTAACAGAAAATCCAACAGAAAACAGCCCAATGTCCTCACAAAAGGTCTCAGCCCCAACTCTGGGTCCATGGTCTCCATTTCTGTCTCTCAGTGCTTCCAGTAGTTCTTACTCCCTTATCAGGGGCTTCACAACATCTTCTCTGGTGGCTAGTAAGGGAACCCAGGTCCTTCCACTCCACTGCATTTCAGCCCAGAGACACTGTAGTGATCAAGCAAATTTTGTCTATATGACATGTCCCTGGTACCTCACAGTGCTTCTGACTGTAGTCTTTTACCAGACCTTCTCCACACAACCTCTCTAGGTTTACCCTTCCCTCAAGCCTCTTCCCTAGAATCTCTCCTGCAACAAAATCCCAAAATATGCACAAACCCAACTTCACCCCTCCTCAGGCTTGATCTTCTGTCCCTCTTGGCTGCTTGGTTTTCCCTGCTTTGTTCCACAACTGAACACCTCCAAGGTCTCTCTCTCTGGAAATTCAGATCCCAACTGTTTTTCAAGGCACACCACCAAAGCCTGCTCCACCCCACTGGCTGCTCTTATCTTTTTCCTGATCACTTGTCAGTCTTCTCTATTCAGGAGAGAATCCCAGGACCAAATGTCACCCAGGATTTCTTGTTGATCCTGTGGGTCTCTCCAGTCTCTAGCCCAAGGCCTAGAGGGTGACTGCAGAGTTCCCTCCTTTCTGCTCCACTCTTTTTGCCTCTATAGTACCACCAACCTCCTTCCCAGCTGAGCTTCATCTCTAGTGAACATTGTCCCATTCTCCAGGTGCAAACAAGTAACAATTGGCCTCAGGCCCATATTAACCATTTCACTGCTTGGGGGAGGTACACACCCCATCACAGCTCTTCTTCAGGGCCACCGTTCTTTCAGCCCTTTGTTTCTCTTCCTTCCCCAGCTCCTTTTTCTATTTCTATTTTCTTTTCTGCCTTTGATTCCCCTCAACAATTCTCAATTCGCCTCCCACATCTTGTTTTTCTCCCAGCCTCTTTCCCATCCCATCAGCTAAAATAAGCAAATAGTAAATGTTGACATTTAAAATGTCATTTTGCTTTAATGTCAATGCCCGAATAAGATTAATGGTAGGTGGGGAAGCACACACTTCAGACATTTTTTTAAAAATAGTTTGCAGATTCAGGAAAGTCATACCACATTGGTTGCACTTAGTTCACATTTGGAAGGTTCTCTTCAGAACCATAAGGGTTAGACATTTATTTTTAAATTTAGATTCTTGTAAATGTTGAATGTGCCACATGGACCACAAACACATCATGCAAGTCATGTATTTGACATTTCTGCAACAATATGCGTTTTCTGGATTCTGTAAAATACTATGCACATTTATAGCATTAATTGATTATTATTAATAGTAATAATGTGAGATCTTTATTCTGTTTTCACTCAGTAATTGTTTTTGAAAACCACAGATACAGCACAGAATAGTCAAGTTAATCCTAAAATTGTCTTGAATAAAAATTAATGCCATATGTTACTGATATAAAAAAATTACTGCAGTGAAGCAGATGAAGTATGATATCACACCATACAAAAATATATTGATGTTAGCCACTTTATAAACTGCATATGGAACAGATATTCCATACTCTATTAATAATCAACAGTTCTGAAAAGTTTGACAAAACTTTCAGAATTAAGTGAAACTTATAAATATCATAGGAAAATTGTCTAGTGCAGTGTATTTCTATAGATTGTACGGATAGCTTACAACATACATGATCATCCATTAAGAAACATTTCAGATTCCTGGGAAAAGTCAAGGTTCAGGAAGCCCTAATTCTGAAAAGTATTACACATAGGTGAGTTTAGAGACCACTGATTTCAACAGGGCTCTGTCCAGATGCAGGTATTCATCACATACAATACATGGCAGAATCCAGGCCATAAATGGACCACTCAGCACTATTTTTACCACCTCCCTCCCCAACTTAGCCTATAAAAAAGATGGCAATTGATTTACAAGCTAGTAAATACCACAGTCTTCCAACAGCCAGTCTTGTTGCAGCCTTCCTCTGCAGCATGGCCCACGAGACACTTGCTGGTTTAAATTAGTGTAAATGGTGAATTCTCTGAAAATGGAAGTCTTTAAACCATGATTTGAGGACTTCAGTGACTCAGCCAGAGGTTGGGGGTCTCTTAAAGGAGTGGGTGGGCAAGGTTCTGTGGCCTGCAATGTGCAAGAGGTCAGACTAGATGACTATATGATGATCCCTTCTGGCCTTAAAGTCTATGAGGTGTGCCCACTGCTCAGTGAAGGTTATTATGAAAAGAACACGAGTACTTGTGGCACCTTAGAAACTAACAAATTTATCTGTGGATAACCTTTCATGAGCTAAAGCCCATTTATTGGATGCATGCAGTGGAAATTATAGTAGGAAGATATATATACACAGTGAACATGAAAAAATGGGTGTTGCTATACCAACTGTAATGAGAATAATCAATTTAAGGTGAGCTATTATCAGCAGGAGAAAAAAAAAGTTTATAGTGATAATCAGGATGGATCATTTCCAACAGTTGACAAGATGGTGTGAGTAACAGTGGGAGGGGGCAGAAATTAGCATGGGGAAATAGCTTTTACTTTATGTAATGACCCATTCACACCCAGTCTTTATTCAAGCCTAATTTAATGGTGTCCAGTTTGTAAATTAATTCCAATTCTGCAGTTTCTCATTGGAGTCTATTTTTGAAGTTTTTTTGTTGGAGTAGTATGACTTTGAGGTCTGTAATTGAGTGTCCAGGCAGGCTGAAGTGTTCTCAGACTGGTTTTGGAATGTTATGATTCCTGATGTCAGATTTGTATCCATTTATTCTTTTGCGTAGTAATTTATGTCACTCAGGAAGGTGATTTACTCACACACAGGTGTGCGCAAGGGGGGTCAAGCAGAGGCATGACTCTCCCCCCGCCCCCCTATGAATTTATTTATTCATTTATTTACCATTGCTAACTTGAAGGATTTTATCACCAGTCTCATGATATGTTATTTAGAGCCCCAGCATCTGGAGACAAATGATTACATGAGAATTTTGGCTTTAATTTTTAAGAAAGTTACTTTCCAGTCCCTATGACTGTGGAAGAGAGCTTGGAAATATGATCTGAGCACAGTGTCAAAGCTCAAAATCTAGCAGGCAAATAAAAAGAATCATGGTTCAGAGAGAGAGAGAGGTTTTCGGGACTAGATATATATCAGTGTTGGTCAATGTTGCTTTCATTGTACACATACACAAAATTTCCATTGGTAATAGAAATTTATAGCTAGGAAAAGTAAGAGAAATTTGGCTTGAGAACTTAGAGTTTGTCTGAAGGATATTTACACATGCGATGTTGACAATTTGTGTTTTCACGGCTATAAAGCTGTAATGTTTTGAACTTCAGCATCTACAGTCAGGAAATAATTGTCTGAACCACCCATAATTTCCTGCAGCTATGAACATTTAAATAAAAAAAAATAAAAAAATGCTTAAAAAGAAACAGATGTTATCCATGAAAATAGTTTTAAATAACTAATTCTGCCAAGCCCCCTTCTCTCTCTTTAATCTCATGATTTTAAAGTCAGTCACATGATGTTGAGGGCCTGACCCAATTTTTTAATATTTGGGGTTGTCAGTAGTGACTTGCATATTCAACCTGCAGCCAATACAAACTTTAATGCTTACACTGTACCTTACAAAACAGTTTCTGCAATGGTATGCTGCTTGGGGGAAATTCCAGCAATAACCTTAAGATAGAAGACTGGTTTCCACCATCCAACAGCATCATTGGCAAGTGGGATGCATCAATACAATACAAGCACTGTGATAGGGTGTGCATACCCCATGCTGGGACGGAAGGGGTTAACACCACACTATGGGTGGAGGAAGTCCTGCCCATCAGAACATACTGGGCACGCTCCAAGTGCTATGCTAGTATAAAAGGGAGCAGCCTGGCTCAGTCTGGGCTGACTGCTACAGAGGAATGACCTCTGATAGGGGCTCCAAGTTGAGGAGCTGTCACAGTCCTTGCCTGTGGAGGCTGGAAATCCTGCGATCTGGAAAGGAGATCTGTGGCCAATGGGGCCCCAAGGAAATTACCTGTGCTGAGTAGCCCAGAGACCCCAATGCCCCATGGACTGTAGTTTCAGGAAGCATGGTAGGAAGTGACCCAAGGAGGGTGAGCAAGTGGCATCTCCCACCGGTATGAGGTCAGTGTGTTTCCATGGGATTCCCTGCTGACCCAGTGGTGGACCACTCTTCCACTGTTAGGGCCTTGGGTTGGGACCTGGTAGAGTTCGGTGGGCCTGTATCCCCATACCTGGGCCACCAGGTTCCCCCCTCCCCTGTGGCTGCCCTTTGGTTATCGATCATTAGACCATACTGCCCTATATGTAAGGGCTGTTATATTGCCACTGCCCTGTACTGAGGGTTTCTATATTGCCTCTGACCATTAGGCTATGTGGCCCTGAACATAAGGGCTGCTATACTGACCCCAGCCATTAAGCCAGGCAGCCCAGAACCCAAAGGCCACTGCTTTGACCCTGACCATTGGACCTCATTGTGGTGAGGCCCAAGACAGTCGGGTAGACAGTAACTGCAGTGTCCACCCACCCACTATCCACCCTGACAGAAGATGGGGTGTGCATACACTGCCATGATCAACTATAGGTTGAACCTCTTTAATCCGGCACTCCCTGGTCCGGCAACATCTGTGGTCCAGCATAGGCACTGACTCCATAGGTGCACTGGGGCTGGAGCACCCACGGGGAAAAATTAGTGGGTGCGGAGCATCCACGGTGCGAAGCTCCCCTCTTTGCCCCCATCCCCCGTGCCTCTCGCATACCAGTGGCCCTGCACTTACCACCATCTCCTCCTCCTCCTCCTCTCTCCCAGTGCTTCCAGAGTGCCACAAACAGCTGATTCGCAGAGTTGAAGCTCCGGGAGGGAAGAGGAGGCTCTGGAGCTGGCAGCTAGGATGTGGGCAAGGGGCCGGCAGCTGGGACGTGGGACTGGCATCAGAACCCCTGGGTGGGGAACCGGCGGCTGGGACTCCAGGTGACAGCAGGGCCCCCAGGTGGGGGGTCGTGCTGCAGCACCCCCCACACTCCCATTTCCAGTGCCTATGGAGACCTGCTGGCACTCTGCATTGACCTCCTGTGGTTCGGAAAATTCTCTGATTCGGCACCCAGTCAGGTCCCAAGGGTGCCGGACTACAGAGGTTCAGCCTGTATATCATTTTGTCCAAACAACTGCAAGTGCTTAAAGTAGACTGAAACAGGAGTGGGAGCTTTCCTTGCACTGATCAAACAGGAAAGAGAGCAGTGGCAGAGCACGGGTCACCCAACCCGGAGAGAGGAGGGGGAGTGCTTCCTTCTTTTTTTAAGCTGTGCTTCACTCCAGCTCTGCCTTACTTTAACCTCTGGCAATAGCTCAGACTTGCTCATGTAGGACCTCCCTGTGATGCACTCTGATTTTCAGAAGATGGGTGCTCAGCACTTCTGAAAAATCAAGCTCTTTCAAAGTGTCTCTGGGCACTCAAAAGCACTAGTCAGTTCTGAAAATTTAAGCCTGAACTTAGAAAGAGAAAATAGGTATAAACTTAGGAGGGACCAGAGATATTGTAGATTTCTACTTTTTTGAAGAAAAAAAAGTGTATTATACTGTGCCAGTGCATGCATACATATAATTTTGGCTGAAATTTAAATAATAAACCCTCACACCAACCTGAGAGCCCTCTGCATGGAAAATTTCAGCTCTAATGATTAAAGTTTGGGAAAACTATTAACTACTAAAAACAGGGTCTTATAATGGAAAGTGTTGAGCAACCTTCAATAGATGGTACTACCAGCTTCAGTTATGTTATATATAGAAAGAGACCACCACTTCCTTCATATGTATTCTGATAAGACAATTTTAACAGAGAAACTTTCTGAAACCAGAGCTTTCCTGAAACCATGCTGATAGAAGTAGCCCTGATCTGAGAGAGACAGCATGGTCAAGAAACAAGAAGTTACTATGGCAACACTGCTTGCACAAAAGAAGAAACCCATGGTTAAAAGGGTATGGTCAGTTATGTAACAGAATGGCCCCACCAGTGACAGTTCAAGGGACTAAGTGTACTACTAGAGCAGAATGACAGTCATTTGGCCAAATGACTAATACTTTCAGTCATCTTCCCAAGTGACCAATTTCACTTGGGCATTTGACCAAATGCCTAAAACTCCCAGAGATTTGGGGATCTGATTGAAAAACTAAGTGAAGACATTTGAGTACAGGCTGAAAATTGCATTGTGAGGGTGATATTTACCCATACCCCTGTGCACAGGGCCAACAAAAGGAGTACACACTAGCTTAAATGGAGTTCAAAAGCAGATGCAGGTCATCTGCACGGGAGCAAATGTGCCCCTCAGTTAAACAACCAGAAAAATATCTATGTTATACTTTATTGCATGTCAGCTATGAGAGAGTATCAAACAACCACTAACTGCAAGTGCTCTGGGGTTTTCTATCCAGGGCTGACTCTAGCTTTTTTGCCACCCCAAGCAAAAAAAAAAAAATTGGGGGTGGGGGGCGGAGCAGTAAAGCAGGTGGAAAAAAAAACCTGCGTGCAGCGGAGTGCGTGCCCAGTCTAGCGGGGGGAGGGGAAGGGAGCGGGGAGAGAGAGAGAGAATGGGGGCAGCCAGGGCTTCAGCAGGGTGCTCGCCATGCAGCCCCTCCCACCACACCACCTGTTGGGAGGGCTCTGCGCTGCTCCGGTAGGCTGGGAGGGAAAGAGGCGAGCTACTCTGCCGAGTTTGTTGCAGGGCATTCCCCTCCTCCGTGCCGCTGCCCTCTACAGGGTGGCCAGAGCAGGAAACCAAAAAGGAAATAAAAGGGGCAGCCAGAATGCCACCCCTCGGAATCTGCCGCCCCAAGCACGAGCTTGCTCAGCTGGTGCCTGGAGCTGGCCCTGTTTCTATCTCATGCACTTACTTGTTGAGGTTTACGTAATATTGGTTGTTAATGATTAAGTTACATGACAGTATTTGCTAGGATTTTCCTCCCTGGGTGGATCCAAAGCAATAGCTCTTTATTGAGATCACTCACTAACATTGGTACAATATTTTAGGACACAGCCCATTTCAAATTTCTTAGGCAAAGCTAAAACATCCACGCAAAAGAGCCAGAAATTGAGATTATCAAAAGTCCATCAAAGCTTCAGAGAGATTGGCAGCAAGACCCATCAAAGATAAACAAATTAATATAAACTAAACTGAATTAAAACAGATTGATATTCTGCTGTTAAATGGCCAAAAGAAGGGTTCCTGAGCCATTCTGCAGATATGCTTTCTCTCAAGGGATATGTATGCTATCTGTACAATATTTCCAATTACCAGCCAGAAATCAAACCCAGTTTCCCCCTATGAGGTGAATTGCATTATAATTAGGCCTCCTCAAGATGCAGGACAGTAGATAATGATAGAGAAGCCAGCACTAACATTAACATGAGAAATAAAGGAACGCTACAGAGACTGCTTATATAGTGGAATGGAGAGTGGTCTCTCCATCACTGAACATCTCCCAAACAAAATGAATTTTCATAACACCCATGAAACATAGGAAGATATTATTACATCCATTTTGCAGAGGGGAAATTTAGGCACAGAGATATTAAGTCACCTGCCCAGAGTCTCACAAAGTCTATGGCAGAGTTGGAAACTGAATCCAAGGTTTCCACATACCCCTGTTCTTCACCTTTTACAGAAAGCTGGCTTTTTGGTTAACACACCCATCACCAACAGAAATGTACATGATATAAATAGAGTTGCTGGCATGCAGTAAGCAGTATTATATGGCATTATACAATCAGAGACTGCGTTGGTGTTTAGTTTTTTTTTTTTTTTACGCTTACTCCACTGCTATTTCAAAAAAAGTTATTCAGACCTTGCTTTCCCATATCCTCAAGAGTGCCTTGTGTAAGGATAAACCATTGATTTTTTGCTCTCAGGCAGACAGCTACAGTCATAAACATGCATTAAGCATAATTACCCCAGGATTCATATCATTTGTTCTCCAGGGTTTCTTCTTTACGGAAATTGAATTTTGAACAATTTTTTCTAATCTTTGCTATTAAGATTAAGATATTGAGATCCATTCATAATATGTACAGGGCTCAACATTTTATTTCTCCAGACTTCCCTGAAGAAGTACTTTTTGTAGGATGAAAAGAAAGTATTTTCTTCTAGCACAAGTCAGCTGCAGTTCTTTCTTCTTTCTCAGCTGACTCCCAGCTCAGTCTCATTAAAAATTATGAAAAAGGGCCTACCTTTCCATTACTGGAGTAGCTCATGTATTGACCAAATTCTTTGCCTGAAATCTAATTCTTATTTTCACTCAATCTTCTGAAACACACTTTTTATGCAATGTTTCAGTGCTATACCCTAGAACATGGAAATCAAGAATCTTAAACATAAGTCTGTTGCTGTAAGAGACTTGATAGACCAATGTGGCAGAGCGCTAGCCTTTTGCCTTTGGAAAACGGGATTCAGTCCTTGTTTAGGTGACATGAAAATGTATTTATGGGTCATCTTAATGGGTCTCATCTTAGCTGTGTGGATACATGTCCACAGTGGACTAATGCAATATTCGGTTGTCAATATTTGCTCAGAGATAACCTGTAATAGCAGGTCAAGACTAAGGTGCATCAATAGATCTGTTTAGGGAAACTTACTAAAAGTCTGTCCACATTATGTCCTGCTCTTCTAGGTAGTACTACTAGCACCTGTACTTACATAAAAACCTGGTTCCCCCTACTCACCACTTTTTTTCAGCATGAGTATTCTAGAGCTTGAAATAAACCCACTACTCTCCTTGCACTGTAGCTAGATGCCTTTCCAATGTTTCATTTGAGCAATGATTACAACAGTGTGAATATGATGGTTGTGTTGATTGTTGTCAATGTATAATTTGTTAATCTCAAATTATTGAGCAACCATATAGTACATTCAGCTATTCTTCCCCCTAGTAATTTCAGAGATACAATACTGAAAGCAGGTTAGCAATTTTCACCTACAAGACCATTAACAGGTACCATAATTAGTGATTAGGCTTTTATGATGTACGATATATACTACTGTACATGAGATATGTTACAGATTAGGAACATCTCCCCTCCTCTTTCACCACCTATTTCTAAATGTCCATAGACAAAAAATGGTGAGTGAGGCTTATTTTAACCATTAAAACCATGTGTACACTTTGATTAAATAATTCCCAAAGAACATCTCTAATGAAGAAAAGATGTGCAAATGCAACTTTACCACAAATGCTGGGTGGTCACTTGTACACTCCGCTTCTGGTCCCACTACTGACTATACCATGAGAAATATGGGTTGTAGCATATTTGCTGCCTATTTTTGATATTGAAAAGGCACTGCAAAGGTTCTGATGAAAAATGATGGAGTATTTAAAATATTAACTGTCACCAAGTATTTTTTGTCAGTTCATTTTTGCATTTTATTCAGCATGAACATGGAGGCCCACCTCCAGGAAAGTACTTGCAGGAAAGTACAGCCAACCCTTTTTTCTTCAACCTTAGACAGACACGTAGTATCTTCTACTACTCCTTGTATACCAGATATACAGTTCTTACATATGTCATTTATATAGAACTTTTCCATAAAGTCCTACAAAATTTAGTAGAGATATTATACAAAAAAATGTAGGAATATTACCAGTCCACAGAATTCTTAGAACAGAAATATTATTCTCTTTTTAAGTGTATAGGCTGCTATAAAAATCCTGCAGATTTTTGAGTCATTTCTATGAAACCTGCTAGTTGCATCCCTATTACATTCTAAGAGCTTTTTTTTAAGGGCAAGATGATATTACATGGTATCCATAGGATCCAAGACTGCATCATCGTGCATATGCACCAAGGGCATAGTTAAGATTGGGGTTTAAGGATGCACATACAATCTGCAGCTTAACAGATATATTTGGGCATAAGCCTCACTTTTTATCCATGAAAGCTGATGCCCAAATATATCTGTCAGTATTTAAGGTGCCACCAAACTCCTTGTTTTTGTGGATACAGACTAACACGGCTACTCTCTGATAATCTGCAGCTTGTGGCATGAGGGCAAACTACTGCATCCATGCAGATTCCCATTGATTTAACTGGGGCTCTGAGTCTATACACATGCAACAAGCTGCAGGATCAGGGCCTGTCTGGCATTTGTAAGGTGAGTGGGTACTTGAGTGTTTAATACTAAAACCTTTCATAGATTCTAGGACTGGATGGGACCTTGAGAGGTCATTGAGTCCAGTCCCCTGTCCTCATGGCAGGACCAAATACTGTCTAGACTATCCTGGATAGAAATTTATCTAACCTACTCTTAAATATCTCCAGAGATGGAGATTCCACAACCTCCCTAGGCAATTTATTCCAGTGCTTAACCACCCTGACAGTTAGGAAGTTTTTCCTAATATCCACCCTAAACCTCCCTTGCTGCAATTTAAGCTCATTGTTTCTTGTCCTATCCTCAGAGGTTAATGAGAACTATTTTTCTCACTTCTCCTTGTAGCAATCTTTTATGTACTTGAAAACTGTTATGTCTCCTCTCAGTCTTCTTCTCTTTTCCAGAATAAACAAACCTAGTTTTTTCAATCTTTCCTCATAAGTCATGTTTTCTAGACCTTTAATCCTTTTTGTTGCTCTCCTCTGGACTTTCTCCACTTTGTCCACATCTTTCCTGAAATGAGGTGCTGAATTGGACACAATATTCTAGTTGAATCATAGAATATCAGGGGTGGAAGGGACCTCAGGAGGTCATCTAGTCCAATCCCATGATCAAAGCAGGATCCATCCTTAACTAAATCATCGCAGCCAGAGGCCACATCAGCAGAGAGTAAAGCAGAAGAATTACTTCTTGTGTCTTTCTTGCTTACAACACTCCTGCGAATACATCCCAGAATGATATTCGCTTTTTTTACAATAGTGTTACACTGTTCACTAATATTTAACTTAATATTCCACTATGACCCCCAGATCGTTTTCTACAGTACTCCTTCCTAGGCACTGATTTCCCATTTCATATTTTTGCAATTGATTATATCTTCCTAAGTGGAGTACTTTGCATTTGTTCTTATTGAATTTCATCCTATCTACTTCAGACCATTTCTCCAGTTGATTTTGATTTTTAATCCTATCCTCCAAAGCACTTGCAACTCCTCCCAGCTCGGTATCATCCGCAAACTTTAAAACTGTACTCTTTATGCCATTGTCTAAATGATTAAGATATTGAACAGAACAGAAGCCAGAACTGATCCCTGTGGAACCCCACTTGATATGCCCTTCCAGCTTGTCTGTGAACCACTGATAATTACTCTCGGGGGATGGTTTTCCACCCAGTTATGCACCCACCTTATAGTAGCTCCATCTAGGCTGTATTCCCCTAGTTTGTTTATGAGGAGATGTGAGACAGTATCAAAAGCCAAGATATACCACATCTACTGCTTCCTCTCTATCCACAAGGCTTGTTATTCTGTCAAAGCAAGTACTAGGTTGGTTTGACATGATTTGTTCTTGAGAAATCTATGCTGTCTGTTACTTATCAGCTTATTATTTTCTAGTTTGGAGCAGGCAAACTATGGCCCGCCGGCTGGATCCGGCCCGTCAGAGCTTTGGATCCAGCCCACGGGATTGCCACCCCTATGGTGCTGTGGGCCCTGCACCGCTGCTGGAAGCAGTTGGCACCACATCCCTGCAGCCCCTGGGGGACAGGGAGGCAGAGGGCTCTGCACGCTGCCCTCCTCCAGGCACCGCTCCCTGCAGCTCCCATTGGCCAGGAACAGGGAACCGTGGCCAATGGGGGCTTCGGGGGAGGTACCTGCAGGGAAGGGCAGTATGCGGAGCCCTCTGCCCCGCCAGGGGCCACAGAGACATGCTGCCAGCTGCTTCCAGGAGCAGCATGGCGCAGCACAGGGCCAGGTCAGGCAGGCAGGCAGGGAGCTTGTCTTAGCCCCCTGCACGCTGCTGCCACCCCGGAGCCGCTCCAGGTAAGCAGCACCATGCTGGAGCCTGCACCTTGAACCCCTCCTGCACCCTGCACCCCAACTCCCTGCCCTGAGCCTCCTCCCGCACCCCACACCCCTCCTGTGCCCCAACCCCCTGCCCTGAGACCCTTCCTGCACACTGCACCCCTTCCCACACCCCGCACTCTCTTCCGCACCCCAACCCCCTGCCCCAGCCCTACATTCATGGCCCTGCATGCAATTTCCCCACCCAGATGTGGGAAAGTTTGCCCACTCCTGTTCTAGGTATTTGCAAATTATTGCTTAATTATTTACTCTGTTATCTTTCCAGATACTGAAGTTAAACTGACTGGTCTGTAATTCCCCGGGTTGTCCTTATTTCTCTTTTTACAGATGGGCAAATATAGAGCCCTTTTCCAGTCCTCTGGAATCTCTCCTGTCTTCCATGACTTTTCAAAGATAATTGCTAATTGCTCAGATATTTCCTTGGTCAGTTCCTTGAGTATACTAGGATATATTTCATCAGGCCCTGGTGATTCGAAAACATCTCACTTGTCTAAGTAATTTTTAGCTTATTCTTTCCTTATTTAGCCTCTGATCCTACCTCATTTTCACTGGCATTCACTATGATAGACACCAAATCGCTACTAACCTTTTTGGTGAAAACTGAAACAAAAAAGGCATTTAGCACTTCTGCCATTTCCCCTTCCCCCTCATTGAGTAACAGGCCTACCCTGTCCTTGGTCTTCCTCATGCTTCTAATGTATTTGTTGAATTTTTTCTTGTTACTCTTTGTCTCTAGCTAGTTTAATCTCATTTTGTGCCTGAGCACATGGCCAGTACAGAGTTTCAGGATGGGGACAATTGTGCTCCAAAGATGTCTGAGGAACCACCTCACCCAGTGTGGGAAGGGAAAGATCAATATGCAGAGGATAACTTCTGTGTGCAGATCTCAGGGACACAATGCAGCCTTTTGAGCCCATCTGAGGAATTATTTCATCTGAGCTGTAGGAGGAAAAGTACATCCTATCCAGACTACTTGCACATTTATCCTAGAAGACTAAGTTCATCATTAGAGAAAGCATAGTACATTGTGAAACAGCTTTTTCCCTAGGGAAGTAAAGAACATTCCCAAACCATACAGTTAGCAATAAAACATGAACGTAATATAGTGCATCTTTCTCCGCAGAATGGCATCATCTTCTGTTTCTTTAGAGCTGTGAAAAATAAAGCCACACAGAGAAAAGGTGGTATATTTCTCCTTTTTGAGGCTTTAAGGACTGGGCAGAAAAAATTATTTTTCTCACTTTCACAAGCAGTGTCGGCAGTTTTGCCAGCAGTGAAACACATTTATTTGTTAGTAAGAACAGAGTCGATTGTTATATCTTTCAGATAAATTAATATGCAAAACCCCTAAAAATCCTATGAGAACTCTTCTCCTATTTATTTGAGATCTACTGTAAGACAGAAGACTATTTTATTTTTAAGGGGAAATCAAGGCCAGATCTCAGCCCCCTCCTTTCAAAGCTATTGGGGGTTCTATGCTCAGGGAAAACCACGTGGTTCTGTTGTATCCAGAGGGGATGAAAAGCCAGAATCCAGCAAACACACCAGAAGCTAAGGTCTTCTGTTTATTATAGAAAGGAAAATTAACCTTACATTCTAGTGAGTGGCAAGGCCAGCTTTTCCACCCTGACTTGCTCAAAAGCCTCAGTTCTGACCCAAAGGGATAATCTAAGGGTGACAGGTTAATTTAGTCTCCAAATCCAAGCTAATACACACATCAGTTCATAGCCTCCCTGCTGAGACTGTTAAAGTTACCAGTTATGACTGCGATATTTGTCACATGGACATCTGTGCAATATACACTGGACCCTGACCACTAACTCAGAAGTATTTCAGGTGATGCAGACAGAGACCCTAATAGATTTGGTTGCCCAATACTTTCATTATAAGAGCCTATTTTCAGTTGCTCATAATCTTACACATTCAAACTGTCCAAGCTGCAGTTTAGGTATCTGTCTCAGGCTGAATCTTTTCTGAAAGTTTCAGCTAAAATAGTTCAGACATTTCTCAGAATGAGGTCAAAGATGGACCTTTGGTCTGACCCGGTACGGCCGTTCTTATGTCCTTAAAGAAAGATGATTGTTTTGTTCCTGTTAAAGACATTCTTACAAACGTTTTATTGAGATGCTTTAGTATGTCCATGCTTTGGAGCAAGAACTTTACATTTGACAAGCAGGTTGTCCTAATGCCAGGATGTAGCTTTTACCATCTCTGAAAAGTACCCACATTTGGCCAAGTTATAAGCCTCAAATTAAAACAAATGATTTGCACATACTCACTAGACACCTGTTGGAGATTGGCAGCTAAAAAAGATGACTGAAGAGCCCATCTGCACTGAACATACAGTACATGCTCCATCCCATCTGCCAACCAGACTGCACATGTGCTCTCCCCTCAGAGCAACTGAGCATGCTCCCTCCATTCAGGGGATGGAGGGGCTTAGTAGGATTTTCCCTGTAATTATTCCTCTTGCCTGACAGGGGCTCCTATGGTGGCAGGCAGAGACACTGAGAGCAGGGAGACAGTCTCCTCTGTACTTTCAGTGACCTCACACATATATTGGGCTGAGGCAGCATGAAGCAGAAGTAGGAACCTGCCTGACTCAAATGCAGAGGGCTAAGAAATTAAGAGGTGGAGGAAAGAGCTACAGTGTGAGGGTGGGATAGGAGCAGGAGAAGAGTGGGGAGGGCAGGAAGAGAAGGATGGGTCAGGAGTTTGGCAGAGGTGAGATGGGTAGGAGCAGGAGAGAAGAGGAGAGGTCACAGAAGGATCTGTAACCACTGGAAACACCCTCCTTCAGAGCTGGATATGGAACCCAGAAGTTCTAGGTCTCAGCATTCCCTTGCTGTCTAGCAAACAGCTGAAACACCCACCAGCAGGGTCTCTCTCTATTCCCCTCTCGTGGCAGATCCACACAGAAGTCAGCAGCCACCTGGTTCTACCAGTTACTCTTAGTTCAAGTGATAGAGGACGGTGCTGTGGATGTAAAGATCCCAACCCTGCTGATGATCCATGCGGAGAGTCAATATGATTTTTCTTTTTCAGTTTAAGTTTTATAAAAAATGAGGAAATTACATTTGTAAAGCCTATGTTAAAAGAACACGTTCTATCCTGTATGCTGAATGATGTTGGGATCCTGTGGGGGAAAAATAGAATGTAATTGTGTAATTAAATCATAATGCAGGCACACAAGGGACTGAATTGAAATAAGTATGGGCAACCATAATTTGGGCAGTTCCTAAGGTCTCAGTGCTTGACTATACAACCTTAGCATTCTTTTAATGTTGTTTTGTGGGACACAATTTTATACATAAGCTACTGAACAGCTTTCAGAAAACGATGACTGAGAGGCAGTTCTTGCTTCTCAGCTTCTCTCCCCTCTGTGAGGATTACATTTCCGTTAGCAACTGGCCCCCGTGAAAAGGCTTTCTTCTGTCCTGTCTCATGGATTTACCATCAGATATTAGGATTCTCTGTGGAATGGGTCTTATGCTCACTCAGCAAATCCTTTCATTTTTTCTCAGGGAAGCTGCTGTTGGGTACTCCATCACTCTGACATTTTTTCAGCCAGGATAATGATGGAGCAAACAAGCAGAGCAGCTGACTCAGGAGCAAGTTGCAGGATTGCAGCGTGGCTAAGTATTGAAGCAACTGCTTATTTTAAAACAAACATCTTGTGAATTATAAACAACCACCTTCCACAAAATTAGAAATTACAGCAAAACTGAGCTGAAGTTAGTCAAATTCAAAAGAAAGGCTCTTAATGCTCACGAAAATGCAACAGTAAATTACCCTTTAGAGCTTATACAGAGCAGATGATTAGGAGCTAATCAGTAACTAGAGAACCAAAAACATGCTCAGCTATAAGGAGGCAATGCCAGACATATCAAAATTGGGATAATGGTAAAGAGCAGGGATTATGCAGTATTTGAGAAGGGTTTTTTAACAACCAGTCATATATCCATCTGTGTGTCATGAATCTTATTTAACATAGTAAAAAGTTAGTCATATCTAATAAAGTCTCAGTCACATAATGGCTAGATGAATCCATATTTTGTCAATAGACAGTCTACTAATACTTTCACAGGGCAATGTAATACTGTAATGTTTTGAAATGAGACATTAATCTACATCGGAATCATTATTTTCTCTCAGATGTATAATATTTCATATCACGGATATAAGCTTGCAATCCTGTCTTACTGAGGGAAATAAAGTCATATTACCATAATCTTCACCAAATAAATTCTACCTCCAGTTTCTTCTCACTTTCTTATTCCACAAGCCTCTCCCTCATGGTACATGCCAGAAAAACAGCAGGTTGCTTTCACATTAGCAAATGGTGGGGTTTTCTTATGAAAATATAGTAGGTATTTTTTTCTTCTCAGTACCAAGTCTGGTAGAATTTCTTTTGTGCAATTACAGATAGTAAATGAAGATGTTATAAAGACCTTAATACATTTTATGACATTTCATTGTACTTTTCAATTTCCAGTCTTCTTAATTTCTATCCTTTCTCTGTAGGTACTGTATTTCTCACTTGCCACTTGAAGTAACCTGAAATAACCAGACACAATAGCCCAAATTCTCCTGCTACACCAGTACAATTTCAGTGGAGTTGCTCAGTTTTGTGGAGAAAATGATGATGCAATGGAGTCAGAATCCATAGTGCCATTGCTATCATGGCTTGAAAGGGCAAAACCTTCAAAATCAACTGTGTAACTTTGGAGCCTAAATTGTATTTTCAGAATTCACTTAAGAGCTTAAGTACTCTCAACTTGCAATGATACTTAGGCACCTAAGTGACGCAGGGCCAGATTTTCAAAGGTATTTAGGCACTTAAAGATTCAGATTGGCACCTAGTGGGATTTTCAAAAGTATAAGCCTTCAACTTTAGAAGCCTAAATACTTTTGAAAATCTAGCCTTTAGACACTTTTGAAAAAAAAATCTTTACCTGTTTCAGAAGTCATCACGATGTCAGTCCTCTAACACTATTTGCAGTTTTATTTTACTTTTTGTTTCCCTTTTATAGTATTATAATAGTAGTAGTATTTCCTTTATGACATTATCTAAGTGCCCACAGAATACATATTAGGAAGGGTGCATTTTTAAAAGTTGCCTAAATATAGATAGATGGACTCAAACCAAAACCCCAGATCCAAATGCCCCTGAAGTTTCAGGGTGTTCAAACACTGAAACCAGATCCAAATTTTGCAAAAAGTGTCCCCTTTCTTGATAATGAGCCAAAGCAAAACCCGAGGTCTGAATACCTCAAAATGATGGGAAGTTTGATGTTTACCAAAATCTGAATTTGCTGCTTTGATCCCCATTTAGGCAACCACTTTAACAGCCTTCCATATTGGTTAGTGTGATGGCTCCATCTTGCAAATGCATGTATTGCAGGTAAGTGGGACTGTTTTAAGTATTTTATTTGTCTTATAGCCCATAGGAATTGCTATTTCCTCTTGGGTATACCCTGAGCAGAAGCACTTAGGTAAAAAGATCAGTTTGACTTAGATCACAACCTCCATCAAATCTTGCATTTAAACCTTTGCCTTGAAACCTTGTCATGTGCTACTGTGTTGGGTTACTTTACTCACTGAAATACCTGATAAGAAAGGTTTCTACCAAGAGTTATGTCATAGTGGCACTATTTATTGAGATAACATTTCATACAGGCATTTTTAGAGATCCATGTATCAACAGCAGGTAAGTAGTACTGGGCCCAATCTGAAGCCAATTGAACTCAATGGCAACACTCCCATTAACATAAATAGGGTACAAGCAGGTCAGATCATAATCCTATTTGATGTAAACAGCAAGATTCCCCACTGACTTCAATAGTGCACTAGCAGACCCTCAGTAAGCAGCTGGGCAGGGCAGGGCAGTTCTCTCAATCCCCATCCACATGAGCATATGTATTGAAAGTTTCAGATTAGAGCAACTTTTTATAGCCAAGATATAAATCCCTGGAAAATGAGGTTTATAATGAATTTGCTGACAGACTCTTAACTAGAGTGCCACAAACAGCACTGTTGTAATGATTAGTTGAACAGGCTGATTACTGGGCTTGTCTGCTCTCAGCAATGGCAAGAACTCATTTGATTTTCAATACAGCTAGCCTCTTGAATCAATATTTTGTATTCTGTATTCCAGCTGCATAAAAATGAAAAGTATTATTTTACCTTAATGTTTCATTTTTAGAGTGAAAATAACAAAATTAAACATATTTAATGTTTGGCATGCAGTCTAATCACAGGGAGAGCTTGCCTGTTTGCATTATATGCAAGGTGTGTGTTTTCTACATAGCCATATGTTGATATAGCCTATAATGTATATAGCCTACATTTTCAAAAAAGTGAGTAGTGATTTTTGGGCATCCAATTTGAGACAGCTTAAAAGGGCTTCATTTACAGAAATTGCTGAGTCCTGCCCCTTTATGACATGCAAAAATTGAGGCACTCAGAATCTCCTGTTACTTTTGAAAGGATAGGCCATAATATGGAGACCACTTGTGCATGTGTGTGCAATTGCATAAAGGCAGACACAGAAAAATTAAAGCATACTTGAGTTCTTTACATTTAAACAAACTCCATTCTCTCCTTGGAATCAGTGTCATCATAGCCAGTCCAGCAAATATTTGTATTTAATTAACAAGGTCACACTAAAACTGAAATCACCATGGTAATGTAATGTAGCCCACAAGGTTAATTCTACTTCTGTGTTTAAATTACTTAGTTCTTTAGCAATAAATCGAAATGCTTTGAACAAAATACTACATTGAAAAAACTGTTTGAGATCTCAGATCTCTGAAGGACCAAATTCAGGATCCATTGGGTGGCAAATGGACTGTGAAATGAGGATGCCCAAAGCAGATAATGTCAGGGTTTAATCCTCTCCCTACACTATAAAGTTGCAGCAGAACAGAATGAAGCTCATGTAACTACCAGACCCATTCTCACATGGTCTATCCACAGTTTGAGCTGGAGGTGTATGCCTCAGCTCCAGACGACATACCCATATTTCCTCTGATTGAATGAGGTTGCTAAAAATAGAGTTTAGCTAAGACAGCGTACCCATCTGAGATGTTAGGCACATACTTAGCGTGGCTAACCCCTGCCAGTGTTTGTGTTGCTGCAAATACACTCTGATTGATCAGCGATAGTGTGAGTATGTCTCCCCAGGCTGGAACCTCCACCTCCACCTCAGACTAGAGAACCCTAAATTCACACAATGTGTTGGCTTTTGGTTTCAAGTACCTTTGAATCCACTGATCCATTCCTTTCTCCCTCCTCCATGCTAAGGCTCTGGAATCCCCCATAGTATATTCCATGGAATCCAGGTGGCATGGCCTCTCTGTGTAGAGGTCTGCATTCTTCCTTTACTTCATGTCTTATTCACCTGTACATAATACAACTGCACCAGTTTCATTGTGTTCCAAGCCTTCCACTCACGTAGATTGGCGACAAGGTGGGATTAACCCCTGTGATTAATTTGTGAAACTATACATCATAAATTAAGACCCAATACTGTGTTGTCATAGTGCGGGGAGGGGCCAACTGACATGGAGACCTATGGTATTCCATGAGTCTCTGAATAGGTACAGATCTGACTGCAGGATCAAGATCTAACTCAATTTAACTGTGATCTGAAAGGGTCAGATGCTGCAATCAGTTACACTGATTTACATTTGGAATAACTCTGTTCAAATGAGATTTACTTGGGTGTAGGAGCAGAATTTGGACCAAACATGTTTTTTTAAACCTGTCTAGCATTCAGGTTCTTCTGAAACAGTTGATATTATTGGCATCTAAAAGTAGTGTAGAGAGTTGTATTCACTGCCCCATGTTAGGTGTTGGAGACGCCATTGACTCCAGGGTTCGTGTGATTATGGCACCAATCACTTTGTAAGGGACTTTTAACATGTAGCACTTCAGTTAGGAACTTCTTGCTTAAAGATTCCCTTACAGATGGAAATCTTCATTTTGAGGAAGTTATCCTAAATTTATGAATATCACACCAAGATGGGGAGCCAAATACTTTATCCACAAGACATTTACTTATTGGGAGAAATCCTGACCTCACTGAATTCAATAGGAGTTTTGCTACCTGCTTCATCAGGGCCAGGATGTCACCCACAGGATCTTCTGAGAAGAGGAAATAAGTAAAGTACAAGTACACTGCCTATCTAACTAGCATTTATCTTAATTCTTCTGCAAAAAAAAATCGACTGCTGTTACAGCACTAATGAAGATACTAAAAAGTTGTATTTGAGCAAATTCTCATACCTACCCATTTGTACTGATATCAGCTTACAATTTTCTCCAGGCTGTGATTAGCCAGATTTCAGCTCTCCTGTATTCCGATTGGTTATTGATATAGTAATGACAGTATTAATGTATGCTAAGAAATGCTGTACAGTGAAAATTAAGAGAAAGTATGCCTTTAGAAACTAAGATCCTGATTCAGGAGAGCACTCAGCCATGTGCTTAGAAACTAGGGACTTCAATGGGACATAAGCATGTGCTTCAAGTTAAATGTGTTTAACCGTGCTTCCTGAACTGAGATGCTTCCATGTACCAGAACCTAAAGCACTTTCAAAATATCCTCTGCAGTGTAACTTTGTAATGATTGTGAGACTTGTAAGTGGCACCTTGAAACCCACTCCGCTGCCTAGGCTTCCAATCCTCACAAACATCTTTCCTCCAACCATCCAGTGAAAGAGAGCTATGCTATGCAAGTTCAAGAAAACTCTAGCTAACCAAAAGCTCCCCCCACTCCATGATAATCTTGTTCGCTTGCCTTGTACTCACATTAAGACTCGACAAACATTCTGGGTAGCTGGAGCAGGTCTTTTGTCATCCAACTTCAACCTAAAAGACACCTGGCAGATGCAATGGGCAGGCTGTGATGTAAACAACAAGGACTTCAAAGACAATCCCATTGTTGAACCTCCTGGTTTCTTTCTCTGCTGAAGACAATGGACAACCTTCAACTCTATTAGGATGTTACATGGAAGATGCATGCACCTGATTCACAAATGGAGAATCAAATATTCACCACAGTGTGAACGTGGAGACTTCCAAACCACTGAACATATTGTGAACAAGTGTCCAATCTTTTCATTTCCAGGAGGCATATTAAAGTTGCACTTTGCCTCTCCTGAAGCCCTGATATAGATTTCAAACCTTTCTATTAACTTGGAAATGTTGCTATTTCCATATGAAAGAGGATGACTTTGTAATGTTAGGAACAATTGGCCATAGGTGCTTTTATGGGGAAAAGTCAAAGCAAACTCTATTGCACATTTTCATGAAAGTTCTTTTACTGCTTTGAGCTATTACTGGAGAAGGAAATAAATTTGGATGTGAAAATTGAAGTCTGAAATGTTGCTGGGTGAAATTTTAGAAGTGCTAAAGATAAAAGGAACACTAAAACCCACAGTTCACTGTAAAAATGTGAGTTTTCGATTAAACCAGCTCCCCAGGTGTGGGGATTAATGCATCAAGAGTCCTAATCTCCCTGTTAGCAGGCTGAATGTTTTCTGAGTAATAGTCGACACACAGGATAATAAGACAGTATCTCTATAGTACCTTTCATCTGCAGACCACAGAGTGGAGGGGACTCAGGAGTACAGAAGCTGCACCTAGACTTCCAAGGTAGATATAGATCACAGAGACTGTGGGATGGGGCTTGCAGCCTAATCATTACCGAGGAGAATGCAGCTTTGTCTGGAGAACCATGTGGAGGAGCTCCCAATGAGTCAGCAGGCAGTGGGGCTGAGCCCTGGTCAGTGGGACCTGCATGTGATCCATAACTGGGGAAAGGGGTATTCTAGGTGCTTAGGCCTCAGGAATGCAGCTGCCCCTACGGGCACCAGCTAGGAATTGCTGTGATCATTGTAATTAAGCCACTCTATTTAAGTTATTTGTAACAACTTCCTCTTTTGCCAGACCCAGTAAATAATCCTGTTGTGTGAGCCATGGCTCTGCGTGTTCACTGACACCTCTAGAACCTCTAGTGCTTGCCTTAGAGTTGTGGTACATTTGACACATACATGTAAAGAGGTTTGCAGTTTAAATGTACCCTCCCAGTGCTCAAGTCTGGGCACATACTCAGGATTTCTGCAGGCTCTTGAGCAATCTAGATACGTATTTTCTATTCTTCTCTGTGTCAGGACAGCAGGATTCAGCGGTTGCCCCATCCAGTTAGCAGATGCTGGAACCCTGCAGAGTGCTGCAGATTAATTCCTGCTCACTCACAAAGACAGAAGTGGCTCATTAGACTTCACTTCTGAAAGAGGGGGCTTGGGTCTGGAACTGACAGGTCCTGAGAGAACGAACCCCAGAAGCAGTCAGGCTCCTAGCAGGAAGGCTTAGTCTGGGAAAGGAGCCATAGGAGCAGCTTAGTTTGAGCAGGCATCTTGTGCTGATATTCTGTAATGACTTTTAATCACCCTTTATGTTAATAAAACCTACCCTCAAGTGGGGTAACTGTTTTGAAGATGTAGCTTGTTTTGACTTGCGTGGAGACTCCGCTAACTTACATCGCCATCCCAGCTCTACATGACATATTTGAACTGTTACTCAGCGAGCTTTTACCGAGTTCCAGTTGCTAGGAAACCTTTGTCTTCAGCTGGTGTTAGTACTGCTGCAGTTATATCCATATTGACTAGGTCTGAATTACACCCTCTTGTCCAAGGATTATAAAGGTTGCCGACAACACAATCTGATGGCCAAACCAAAGATGAGGTCATTCAAATAAAACACCAAGATAGATGTCTTTATAATTCAGCAGCATCATTCACAGTTCTCATCTGGAAAACAAAACAATGGGCAAAATCCATCCCTCGTATAATCCCAGTGAAGTCAATGGAATTAGACAAGAAGGGATTTGGCCCAGTGATTTTATCAGAGTTTCACCAGTGATAAGAAAAATGGTTTAATTTGTTTTCAAATATGAAAATAGTCAGGCTAATGGAATCAACTGCTTTCTCCAGGGGCACATTATACAGCTCTGGGCAGTTATACTAGTGCAGCCTCCTCAGGGTTCAAGTACATTGCACTGGAATAACAGGAAAATTCTCCCCTCTGCTTCCGTAACTGGGGTAAAAACCTTCAGATTCAGGCCTGAGCAGATGTGGGGATAAGGAGGAGCAGAATGCCTGCTCTGTGGCATGCTCACCCTGACCCCTCAAGCCCTGCTGCAGGGCACTGGCTGCCGGGGAAGCCCAGCCCCTGCAAGAGCCACAGGAGCTTGGGGAATAAGGGAGGGCAAGAGAAGACAGAAACAGTGTTAGGTTGCTGGTCCCAGACTACAACTTTCTTAGGAACAGGGTCTGTGGGCTGGGCCCCCTTACCAGTTCTCTGTGAGAGGGGTCAAAACCACTCCTGAACGTACAATTTGCTGAAAACTCAGGAAGTGGAAATCCACTGAGTTTCCAGTTTCTTACATGCCTATCCTCAGCACAGGGGATGATCTGGGACTGACAGCAGAATTTCCCCAAATTTTTAATTGTGGTTTTTTTTGTTTGTTTTTGTTTTGGGGCATCTTGTAAATATGGCCCCACAGGGAGGGGTCTTTTCTTTTCAGAAGAAACATACGCAGTTGGCAATACTGCCTTTGTTAAAAGGAAAACTTTTTTCCTTAAAATATAATGAAAGTTATTGCCTTAAAGTTATTGCCTTATTATTTATTGGCTTAAAAATAATGAAAGTTATTGTCCACCTGACTTTTGAGCCTTTGGGGTTCATGTTTTCAAGATCTTCTCTACAACACAGAGGGCTAGAGACTGCCTTTTTATTTTAAATGAAAGTTGAGATTCCCGTGTAATCATGTGATTCAAAGACCTGTGTGGCAGCTTCTCAAGCTGCGAGTTGCCTTGTTCCCCACTTCCCTGCCTCAATGAGAACGAAACTTGCTGTGCTTAACTCAATGTCAGCTCCCTAATAACACCTGTCTGTTAGCCACCCACCCCAACAAGCAATATCCTCAGGGCTCTGCCAGCTCTTATTTTGCCTGTCAGGTAACAGTAGGTGTACTCCGCTTAAAGCATCCCCCTGTAGTATCCAGCCCATCACTGGACGCTCACAAAAATCACCAGGTTTGCTGTCCCCAAGGGAACAGTATACACACAGCTCGACTGCTACAACTCAATAATGAGGTCCTTAATAACATCACAGCACTGAGATAGAGTTATCGCAAAAACGATCATTATAATAAACTTAAGATGAAGACTTAGGAGATAGTGAGTAAGGATAATGGAAACAGAAATGATTGAATACAAAACAAGCAGCATAGACTAAGAAGTGAGTTAAAGTTAACTTTAACAGGCTAAAATCTTTGTCAAAAGTAATGTTTCCCACCTAAAACCACACCAATGTGACTGGGACCCATCCACCTTTCCTTAATGCAAAAAAGCACTGTCCTTTTTGCTCCCTCACTGGTGAATAAACGTGTCCTTTTGCCTTCGTATATTCCCAAAGTTCAATATGTTCTCTCCAGAATCAGGATAACCCCTGATGGTTTAGATTCCAGTGACTTCCCAGCTCTGTTTACGCCGCATGAAGATTTGGCTTCCACTATGTTGACTTATGAGGTTTAATTTACATAGCCGCCACCGCAAAACAGGTGAATCAATGTCTTTTGTCTGACTCAAAAACTTGTTTGTCAACTAAGCCTTAGTTTAGACATATGTTTAGCATACATTCACTAGTTCTTAAATATCTGTACATACATCGTGCAATGACTGAGGAGCAGCATGATCCTGACTTTCATTTAAGACCTCACATGACAGTCTTTATAGATAAATACTATCACAACAATGTGTTGGGTGTCATGAATTTGCCAGGCCTTTCAGGGGCTACTGTTATAGAATGGTAAACCCTTTGCCAGTTGGCACTGAGGGGTTCTTAGGATCACAAGTTAGTAGTAAAGGCTATAAGGATGTGCTCAGCAAAACATATGAGGCTTCGGTTCTGTTAGCATGAAGGGCAGCTGTGCAGGTCTAGTCCCATGGACTGAATTGAGAATAAGTTGCAAAAACAGGTGTTTTTACTTGGCTATGAATAAAGGCTATTCAAAATTCCCCAAAGATGCTCTAAGTTAACACAAAGAGGAGCAAAATCCATTTGTAATCTTTTCAGTTATATCTTTTTTGATGATTGTCATTGTTCAGAAAGGAAAAAATACAATGCAGTTTTGTAAATTAACACACAGAAATCAGCTCACTCCCCCAAAAAAGCATTCTCAGCTGGGTGCTCTTATTCCTGGGGAGTGCACTCTCGACACCACCCTTAAAGAAGACCCATCATATTTCAAATGGCCATTTCAGGGGAGGCGCATACCCAAGTTCTTCTTTACCCTACCTGCAAAGGTTAGGGGTGCTAGTCCTAGAACTCAAGGACTCCTCTACCCAGCCACTACGCCAAGGTTATAGGGCAGGGCTGTTTGCCCCCTTCCCTTTCCTTGGGCTGGAGGCACTGACTTGAAGACTGTAATGCTGTGGAGATTCAAAACAAAAAGTGTTGGGGGTCACTGAGCTAGATAAGACGTTTGTCTGGTGCATGATGGAAAGTATAGTGATAAAAAAAAAAAAAAAAAACCTTCAGTCTCCTCTTCACCACCTCCCGCAGCTGCTGCTGAAAGAAAAATGTGAATCCAAAAGGAAGAGAAAATGATTACACAATACAGATTTTAAGAATTCTGAACACACTGAGAGACATGCTGTGTAGCTTAAATGTGTGACAGTTAAAATTAAAAGGTTGCTTGCTGCGGTCTGAATGGTGTAAGATTTGGCTATTTCTTGCTTTTGCTGAAGCACCTGAATTTGTTTCAACTCATACAAAGTCTTGCTCGTTCGGGGAAAATGATTACATAATAAAGCAAAATATAATATAGAAAGTTGTTTAACTTATTTCATCATGTTATATCAAATGTACCAAACATAATCGCTTTCTCACCCCTTCTATTCCCAGCCTCCCCAGAAAAAGACTTTATTAAATTCATAGTTCAAGAAATATTTGCAAACAAATTAATTATAACCTAACATACAGGCACTTTCTAAAGTTACCCAGAAACTTATATGCTCCTTATTTGTTAATGTCACAAGGATATCTATATCCTCACATAAAGTTTCAGTCTCAATGTGGTGTCGGTGGGTGGAGGGAATTCACTTTAAAAAAAAATCACATTAAGAGCCAAAAAACTGAAGCACTTAATTCCCGATATATCATTTGGAAAATACAGTCTTTTGTGGCAGTGGCCGGGGAAGAGGGAACAGGGAACATAGTCTGAGGAACAGCTTAAACTAAACTACTTGGTGAGCTTCTCCTAACGCTTCCTAACTTTAATATGAATTTAGGCCTTCCATATCTTATACAGCTTTCCTGCAATTGAAACGGATCACACATCGTTTCATTGTCTTCAAAAACAGGGAAAATTCCCATCTTGCCACATCAGTAGAAAACAGAGAAGGTAACTAGGGGAATGAGCTGGTGTAGTGTTTACCTGAAGGGGTTAACAGGCTTGAGCCTGAAGAAAATTTTGCAGTTTCTCTTTATGCATTTTTAAATAAATTCTAAGCTACTTACAAACATGGGCAATTACTTTCTGCACTTTGCTTTGTAATAAGATTTAATGACTGCACTGTGAGTCTCTTGGTGAGCACTGATAACCAAACACTATGAGATAAATTTTAAGTTTAACAATTTTGTATGAAATAAGGAAGGTTTTTTCAATCTTTCATTGTAAGTTAGGAATCCTTCAACTTTAATATTCACAATCAGAATAAAAGCAGGTCAGATGGGTGGGGCATTTCTTTCATAATGGCTACCAAAATACCCTAGACCATACACCCATGAATGAAGGGTGTTTTTTAATGAAACTGTTTTGTCTCCCATAAATGTATGGTCCTATTTTCAGCATGCTTGGATATCTGTAAAGCTGAATAGTTATAAAATTATGTATCTCTTGCATATTGAGAGATCCCAGTGTGAAATAACCATCACTTTATATCAATGCATCTAGGAAAACATTGTCTTTCCTTGAACGATTTCTCTGTTCATATTAAAGTGAATTTAGTGCTTGTGAAAGATGTATGCCTACTTTATGACTAGGATTGGTGGCTGGAGCCCACCAAATCAATAGAACCATCTCCCCTTTAAGAGAGGGGCCACAGAACCCAGACACAAACTGAGTCTGAGAGGCAAAAAAGAAGAACAAAGAGAGGGATGTTTTGATCATATGACCTACAAGAGAACCAGAAGGAGAATCCCAGACAATGCCCATTGCTCCAAAAATGAGTCCAAGGAATTGGTGGACACTGCCCAGACTAAATGGGGGGAAAAATTATCTATTCACCTCTGAGTCATGGACCCAGCACACCTCTAATGCACCACTCTGTTGTGCTAAAGGTAAAAGATACAGCATGGACAGTGCTAAAGAATTAAATCTTGTTTTTTTCCCCAAATATGTTCAGCATAGGCAGAACAAGTGCAAGCTTCTCCACATTACCAACCATGGTGCCTCACCTTGACATGGAGGGACCATTTACAAGTGTCTTACACCTTCACTGCCAAAAAAAGATGTTTCAGAGAGATAACTCGTGTGCGTTAGTTATCCAGCTGTATAATCCTAGTGGAGACAAGGCATAGGCAGTTTCTGCTATGGCATAGGTAAGTGAGATCAGCACTATTTCCTCCCCCTGTAGTCAACCTTGGACTAGCTAAATCACAGTAAAAACTTCCTGTGCCTTGTCTCCACTAGGATTATACAGCTGGATAGTTAACACACACAACTTATCTCCCTGAAATGCCTTTTTGTTATGAAGATATAGCCTAAGGCTGAGAGGGCATCATGAACAGTTTCATGTTCTACAATTTCTTGGGTGTAGATGGAATGTCTTTCAAATGCAACATTAACATTGCTCACAAAAATCCTTCAAACCACCATTGAAACAACAGATCTGACTGAAGTTTGATTACATTATAGCAGGGCAGTAGTACCTAGGTCTATGCATAGGAATCTAAGCTCCTCTGTTTAGCCACTGAGGATCAGGGGCTAGAAATTCATATAAAAAGATGCTGATTAATTATTGCTGACTCCTGCTGGAAGGCAACTCGTGTTAGCTTTAATCAAGACATGAGGGGATGGTGTATCTCAGGATAGAGGGAACTAGGGGTTAGAACATTGGAGGTCGTTCAGGTGAAACCATCTGATCAGTGAAGCTTAAGGAGTAAGTTTAGGCCAAGGTGTAACATGCTGTTATTTGAGTTACCAATAACATTTCTTTCATATGGATAGGGTGTTTTTGTTTTAAAGGTGCTAAAGGATTGAGGGTAGCTTTTTTTCAAACTTAAAATACAACTCTGCCAGAGGGCTCATACAAGAGTATTGCTAACTCCAACCTTCATACACATTGGTAACCTGAGTTAGTGTCATTAATGATGGGCCATGACAGAAGTGGAGATACTGTACTTTAGATATAGGGATAGCCTAATCATTTTGGTAAAGAAAAACATCACAAGACTTGCCCTAAAACTCATCCCAACTCTGGAACAGAACCCCTATGAACTCATATCTGATTTTGGGTAGGAAAACATTTAAATAAGTGCAACCCTTCCTTCTTCTCAACTCCTAGTGAATCTTCTATCTTCATTGAAATCCAGTCAAGGAGACTGTCTCAGGGGCTTGGGGTTCCCAGCTCTGTTTGTGGCGCTTTCCTGTTTTACCACCACAGCTGGGCTCATTTTCTAAGTAAATCCCATTATACCCAACTGAGGTCACTAATTAGCTCTGATGTTGCCAGCTGCTCAGTGAGGCTGTGGGACAGCTGCTAAGTCATGAGCAAAGCTGAGCCTAGCTTTCCTCAACATGCCAGCCAGCCCATGACACTACCACAATGGATTCCCGATCTCAGATTGAGCTGCTAGGTGTTATAACAACTATTATTTCCAAAAGAACCAGAACCCTGTGCTATTTCAACATCTTATGATGGATAAGATATTAACATGTATCATTACCATCATCAGAACACTTCCTTATTGCTTTTACTGTCTACCAAGATATTATTTAAAAAAACAAAAAACAAAAAAAACCACCTCTACTATAGAGACCTGTGGCGGGGTGATGACTCACTGGCGAGATGCCTCCTACTGGTTGTCCAGGGAATTAGCTCTTTCCAGCCAGGAGCACCCTCTGCCAGCTGCCATCTCACCTGCTGCTGGCCCCGTGTCCCTCCCGGACCCCAGTGCCCTTCTAGATGTGGATTCTGCCCCCAGGAAGTACCCCCTTAGTCTGAGTTTCTCCTCCCCAGGGAACCCCCACCCTCTATCCCTCCCTTGCTTCAGCGGCAACTGTCAGTCATCATCTAGCCCCTACTCCCTGGCACAGACTACACTCTGTACCACTCATCATCGGTAAGGGGAAATCGGACCAGTTGCCTCTGCCTAGGTCTGGGCTGCCTCTCTGCAGCCCTAGTACCCTTTCATGGGCCTTCACCTTGGCCTCAGCCTGGGGTTCTGCTAGGCTGGAGCTCCCCCGCTCCCTCTGCCCTAGATACCCTCCTCAGCTTCCCAGGCAGCCCAAGTCCTCCTCTCTCCATGTAACTAGAGAGAGAGAGTGTCTTGGTGTCTGACCCCAGCCCTCTTATAAGGGCCAGCTGGGCCTGCATTAAGCCAGCCACAGTTGTGGCTGCTTTCCAATCAGCCCCGCCTTTCCCCTGCCACAGCCCTCTCCCAGGGCCGTTTTAAGCCCTTCAGGGCAGGAGCAGGGTAACCACCCTGTGACAGGTCCCTTTATGATGGTACTATTCATTGAGAATAAGGCTTTTACTCCATAAAGTATCCCATTCAAGCCAATATTTCTACACTTGGAGGAAGATGCTACTCAAATGAGCAAGGATATCAGAATTTGGTCCATACTTAGCAGCTCTGAAAGCTAAAAGATGTATCCCTTGAACATGAAATCATTTATCTAATACTGATCCAAGTTTTCTGTCCATTTGTTGTCATGGCTTAAGATGAAAATATAAAGCAATGTGAATGGAAAAAAACTGAAGTGAACGTGCATTGTTTTTCAGATGGGATATATGCATTATCAATTCAAATATACTGTAATGGTATTTGATTTCAATTTTTGAAGTAAGCTAGGGCTGTTGAGAAGCTTTTAACTGTAATTTTGGGAAGAGGGCAAACAGCAGGTAGATAGCACAAGTTATTTTTGAACTGTAGTTTCTGGTACATCTCTCTTTAAACTAAAGATAAATGCAACCAGAGAAGACATTTAAAAACTGGAAAAAGACTACAAAATTAAATGGATTATTTCACTACCTAGTGCAAAGAGTCATAGATTATAAGGCCAGAAGGGACCACTTTGATCACCTAATCAGACCTCCTGCATAACATAGGCCATGGTTCTTCCCTGAATTAATTCCTGTTTGAACTAGATCATATCTTTTTTAAAAAAAAATCCAATCTTGATTTAAAAATTGCCAGTGATGGAGAATCCACAATTGCCCTTGGTAAATTGGTTAATTACCCTCAATGTTAAAAATTTGCCTTGATTTTATTTTATTTTGCTCCACTGAAAGACATTTAGAAACAAGTTATATCTGCCTCTAAATGGGTATGATAAGAAGGTATTGGTAAAAAATGACCTTTTTTCCGGGGGAGGGGGGAAATAAATTACCCTAGTATTGGTTCGGGGGCAGGGAAGGGCGTTGAAAAGACTTATACGGCTTTAGGTATTGGTTGTTTTCCACTTACATTTCTATTTCATTCTGAAGTATTTATATGAACATAATGTATTAAAAGAGTTTTTATACTACTTTAATTCTGAATGGATATTAACTATTTTAAAATGCCAAGAGGAAAGTAATAAGAATATTAAAGTTCTTGCTTTCATAGAAATGTAGGGCTGGAAGGGATCTTGAGCGTTCATCTACTCCAGCTTCCTGTGCTGAGGCAGGACCAAGTAAACCTCAGCCATCCCTGACAGGTGTTTGTCTAATCCATTCTTAAAAACCTCCAGTGAGGGGGATTCCACAGCCTCCTTTGGAAACCTATTCCAGAGCTTAACTACCCTTACAGATAAAAAGGTTCTCCTAATATCTAACCTAAATCTCCCTTGCTGCAGATTAAGCCCATTACTTCTTGTCCTACCTTTAGTGGACATGGGGGACAATTTATCACCATCATCTTTATAAAAGCCCTTAACAAATCTTCAAATATATCAGCCCTTCCCCTGCCATCTTCTTGTCTCAAGAGTAAACATTCCCAGTTCTTTAAACTTTCCTCGTATGTCAGATTTTCTAAACCTTTTATCATTTTTGTTTCTCTCCTTTGGACTCTTGCCAATTTGTCCACATCTTTCCTGAAGTGTGGCATCCAGAATTGGACACAGTACTGCAGCTGAGGCCTCACCAGTTCCTGCAAATACTTCCCAGAATAATATTAGACTTCTTTGCAGCTGCATCACATTGTTAACTCATCTTCAATTTGTGTCCACTATATCCCCCAGATCCTTTACAGCAGCTCTACCACCTAGCAAGTTATTTCCAATTTTGTAGCTGTATATTTGATTTTTCTTTCTGAATTGCAGTATTTAGTACTTATCTTTATTTAATTTCATCTTGTTGAATTCAGACCAAATTCTCCAATTTGTCAGAGTCATTTGAATTCTAATCCTGTCCAAAGTGCTTGCAACCCTCCCAGACTGGTGTCATCTGCACATTTTATACGCCTACTCTCCACTCCATTATCCAAATCCTTAATGCCTATTAGGAAACAATACACAAGGTATGAAAAAAAATAGAGTCTATGTGATGGAGTAGGGGCTGTCTGCATGGGGGATGAGAGAGCAGGGGAGGACTTCAGGTGATGGACAATACCTGAGCCTGTAAACTGAGCTAGGCAGCGGGGAGGGGAAGTCAACACTTTTGCCCAGGAAGCTAGAAAAAGGAAAGGGCCAGCTGGAGGGGGTTAGTTTCAGTTTCGGTTTTGGGCTGGTGGTGGGAATTCAGGGAATCCTAAGCTGGGATCCAAGCACCCTGAACCCTGAGAAGGTCTCGATTGAGGGGTCCTGACTGTGCCAGCAAGCTCTGCTATAACCTGCATTCCTGTTGTCCAATAAACCTTCTGTTTTACTGGTTGGCTGAGAGTCACTGGGAGTCCCAGGAAGAGGTGTGCAGGGCCGGACTCCCACACACTCCGTGACAACTGGTGTCAGTGGTGGGATATACTGCACCCAGTGGACGGTGCTTCCTGCAGTAAGTGACTGGGGAGCAGTAAAACAAAGGGACGATTGTAGGGGTGATTAACCCCTGGGAGTCTGTGCCCAGTGAGAAGGACTTTGCAGTAACAGGGTCCCCCGGGGGATTGCAGTGAGCGGTCCCAGGGGCGGAGGAGTCTGCAGCTCGACCCTGGTAGAGAGGTGGTGACCTCAAGAAGGGCTAGTGCACTAGGGGTCTCCCTGGAAACCGTGGGGAGCAGTGAGCACCCCGGCCTGCGACTGGCCAGCGGGAAGATGTATGCCAAGTGGCTTAAGTGCGACCTGGTGGAGCTGTGCAAGCAGAGGGGGCTGTGCAGTGGGAGGCTCACCAAACACCAGCTGATTGCCTGGCTGGAGGAGGAAGATAGCTTGAATGAACTGATCCCTGTCTCTGAGAGAAGCAGCCTGGCAGATGCAGTGCAGGCACCAGTGTCTGTCCCCGCTGGGAGTGGTCAGCCGGCAGCTGAGGGCTTCCCAAGACCCCCCCTTCCTATGCCTAGGGGAAGGGTGGGGAGGAGCCCAGCGAATACCGAGGGCACCGTGACTCCCCCGGCCAGCAGGGGATCCTCCCGGCGAAGCTCACCCCCCAGCAGGGGATCGTCCCGGCGTCACTCGGCATCCTTGGAGCGGATGCGGCTGGAATATGACAGGGAGCTGAGACGGGAAGAGCTTGAGTTAAGGAGGCAAGAACTGAAGGAGTGGAAGAAACAGGGTACACATGAGCTGGAACTGGCCTGGCTGACGAGCAGTGGGGCCCTGGCTGCGGAGAGTGAGGGGGGACCCAAGCTTACAAAGAGCTTTGATAAGTGCTTCCTGGCCCAGCGTAAGGAGGGGGAGGACATAGATACCTTCCTGACGGCATTTGAGAATGCCTGCAAGCTGCACAGGGTTGACCCGGTAGACAGGATCTCATTTCTCACCCCCTTACTGGACTCCACAGCCGTGGAGGTGTACAGCCAAATGAAAGGGGTGGAGGCAGGGGACTACGAACTGTTCAAAAAGGCCCTGCTCTGCGAGTATGGGCTGACTCCTGAGATGTACCGGAAAAGGTTCCGGAGTCAGCGTAAAACCCGTGAGGTCACATACCTACAACTGGCCAACCAGGCGCAAGGGTATGACCGCAAGTGGACAGCTGGGGCCCAAACTAAAGAGGACCTGCTTGACCTATTCATACTGGAGCACCTGTACGAGCAGTTCCCGTCTGACCTGAGGCTGTGGTTGATGGACCAGAAGCCGGAGAACCCGCAGCACACAGGCCAGGTGGCCGACCAATTTGTGGACAGTAGAGCAGGGGATAACACAGAGGAGTCTTGAAGGAGCAGGCCTGCCTCAACGCAGAGAGAGAGTCACCATGGGACCTCCCAGCTGGGGCCTATGGAGAACCCCCACCAAAGGGGAACATCCAGCATCAGGTCCATCCATCCGACCCACTCAAGGGGACCCACGAGACATGGGCTGCTATCACTGTGGCCAGCGAGGCCACATACGGGCCCAGTGCCCCAAGCTCAGGGACAGATCGAGCAGACCCAACCTGGAGAGGGTTGACTGGGTAAAGACCCAGTCGGATGAGGGGCAACATTCCCAGGAAAGGGGGGCTGGCAGCGTACCACCTGCCAAGGAGGGAGGAGGTCCCCAGGTCAGCTCCTCTGTGGGGCTGGATGCTCCAGGCTCCGGGTTTTTGGTTTACAGGGTGGGCGCGGGGCTGCCCCTCCGGAAAGAGTGCCTTGTTTCCCTGGAAGTAGATGGGAGGAAGGTCACTGGGTACTGGGACACAGGCGCAGAGGTGACGCTCGCCCGGCCCGAGGTGGTGGCCTCAGATTGAATGGTGCCCGACACCTACCTGACCCTGATGGGCGTGGGCAGGACCCCATTCAAGGTGCCCGTGGCAAGGGTACACCTGAAGTGGGGGGCCAAGGAGGGCCCCAAGGACGTGGGGGGTACACCCACATTTGCCCACGGATGTGTTAATGGGAGGGGACCTCGAGGACTGGCCAAGTAATGCCCGGAGTGCCCTGGACGTGACTTGTAGTCAGAGTCAGCGAAGAGCACTGCGCCCCGACAAAGGGGAAGGTACTCTACCCGAGGTGCAGGACCCTAACCTGGTGGGGAGGGAACGCCCAGGGACACGGCTCAGAGAGGCTGCGGCCTCAGACCCAGCCAGCAAGAGAGAGCAGGTCCCCATCCCTGTCCCAGCTGCTGAGTTCCAGGCCGAGTTGCAGAAAGATCCCTCCTTGCAGAAGCCCAGGGACCAGGCTGACCTCAGTGCAGTACAGACCATGAGGAGAGGTTGCAAGGAGAGGTTCCTGTGGGAGAAGGGGTTCCTGTACCGAGAATAGGCTCCCCCAGGGGAAGTAGAGTCATGAGGGATCAGGAGGCAGCTGGTGGTTCCCCAGAAGTTTTGCCACAAGCTACTGTACCTGGCCCATGACATCCCTCTCGCAGGGCACCAGGGAATCCGGTGCACCAGGCAGAGGCTGCTACAGAACTTTTACTGGCGTGGGGTTGCTAGAATCTAGAAACTTCTGGATGATCTGCATGGCTTTGTCTAATGTGGTTCTAAATGAAACTAGCTACTTCGTCTTACTATTCTATTTGAGTTTTCAATGTTCAGTACACAGGATAGGTGGTTTTCAATCTGTTGTACTAAATGTGAAAGCTGATGATCAAAACTGCAAGTACATAATTAATAGAGCAAAAAAAGCAGACAATTTTGCAATTTAAAAAATATTCCCCTTTTTTGAAGTTAGAAATTTCAGAAATTCAAAATTTCAGACATTCAAAACCAACTGTATACTAGATTTAAAAAATGGGAAAATGAGGAAGGGATTTCACAACAAATTCAAAGTTTTTCCAGTTTTTTTTTTATTTCCAAATTGTGGATTTCAAAATTGTTGAAGTTTGGAAATTTAAAACATTTCCAGCAGCTCTAGTGATTAGTATTATTAGTATTAGTGATTATTACAGATCAGTGTATGAATTTACCCAATTCAATATACCTAAAGTTGAAAGGAGTGCTAGGAGCGAATAGGATGAAGTAATAAAAGCAGATAATTCTTTCAAAGTAAAATACGAACATTGTCATAAATTAAGATAGACATCATCCAGATGTTATTAGCAAGATCTTGTGCTCGTGAAAAAAAGATGTGGAAGGCTTCTTTTTTTGGATCCTTTAAGATCAAATGTAACATTAACTTGGAAGAGCTGAATACTGTGTGGGATGATACAGAAAGGGAGAATTTTATAAATCATCATAATTGTTGAAACATAGTCAGAATAGTAATTAAGGTTCTTCAACATTGTTCCACAACACACACACACACACACACACCCCCCTCAGGATTGGCTGACTGAAAAAAAAAAGTTGAATGCCCCAGCTTCCCAATGGCACTTAATGGAACCCTCAGGAAGACTGTCTATGTTTGCATCCAACTACCGTAAATATGTCAACATTTGCACTGAATTTGAAGAGGACTTCAACCAAAACGTAGTAGATATTTGGCACAAGGGACTCCATCCGTTAGTCTGTTTTATTGCATTTAGATTGATTTGACTGAAGCTTCACAATAAAATATGCACCATAAAAGCAGAGAGCAGAAACAAAGAGTGGGAGGCCTAGTGTTTTACTTGAAGAATTTCAAACTCAGATTCATAGATGTTAAGGCAAGAAGGGACCATCATGATCATCTAGTCAGACCTCCTACACATCACAGGCCACAGCTCTTCACTCATTCCTATAATAGAACCCTAACCTCTGGCTGAGTCACTGAAGTCCTCAAATCATGATTTAAAGACTTCAAGTTACAGAGAATCCACCATTTACACTAGTTTAAACCTGCAAGTGACCCATGTCCCATGCTGTAGAGGAAGGCAAAAAAACCCAGAGTCTCTGCCAATCTGACTCACAGGAAAATTCCTTCCTGAGCTCAAATATTGCGATCAGTTAGACCCTGAGCATGTGGGCAAGACCCACCAGCCAGACACCTGGGAAAGAATTCTCTATAGTAAATCAGAGCCCTTCCCATCTAGTGTCCTATCACCAGCCACTGGAGATATTTGCTGCTAGCAGCTACAGATCCGCTACATGCCATTTTAGGCAGTCTCATCAAACAAACAATCTCCTTTTTATTTTGGGCATATGCCTTGATGAAGAAGCATGCCTATGAAGTGAAACACATAGTATGTGTTCCATGTTTCATTTATTAAAACCTTTGTAGATATTGTCACTGGGTTTGCTTGTGTTTATCTGCATGCACACACACCCCCAAACCCCCTGAAAAGATGAATTTTGTTGGGGTTGGGGGGGAGGGAATCACAAAAACCCTGAGTGATGGGGGTAAGAGTATCTAATGCCTACTCTGTGTAAATTTCATGATGTCCCCAATTCAATTCAATTAAAACTTATTGTGAAACAGCTCCTGCGGTCCTTACTGAAGCAAAGCTCACTTTGGATTCAATGAGTTACAACTGAATAAAAACTGGAGGATCAGGCCCTGATACTATGGAGAGTGTAACCAAACACCAGTTATTGCTTCATTAATTTATCTTTTTCATCAATTTGTGTTCCTTCCTGCTATGGAATGAAGACTTGTGAATCGCAACAGAGAAAAATCTCTGTTTCAGTGAGATCTCTTCACCCTCCAGCAGATCTTGGAACTAGTGAAATATTTCAGACTGAGGCTTGGGTGCTGATTTCCATTAGGTGCATCAAAGCAGATCTCAGCAGGCATTTGTGATATGGTTTGCTGTTGCGTTGGATTTACAGTGTATAATTGTTGACACTATCTGGAATGTGTCATAGAACAGTGTGAAAGAAGCCCCTATTTCCTCTTGCGTTAAGCCATGATGTTGCTGTGTGTCATTTTCAGTTTTTCCCTATTTAGATTTGGACCAATATACATTAAAGGGAGTCATATGTACTTTATTTTACCACAAGTTATTTGCTGACCAAAAAAAGATGCACGTCCTATAGGCTCACTCTATTCATGTGGGTTTATCCTTTCATTTATCATCAGTCACAAGGCTGAGTTACAGGAAGAGTTATCTTTCTTCTATGCTATTTCTGTGGTGAAGGCAGGACCAATGTATAAAAGTTGCATCTTCAAAAAACGTATGGGATGTGAGCAGAGTACAGCTGTGTAAGAGGTACACTAGCTCACTTTCCTCACAAGTGCAAAATTATTAGAAATGCCAAAAATAAATCCAATTTTTTTGTGCAAAGAAGAGCAAAAGGAGCTGCGTGCATATATATAAGGGCAAGAGAAGAAGTTGGAGTGGAGAGAGTTTGGGAAGAAAGTCGAGGAGTTTAGTTTTGGCCATGTTACGTTTAAACTGAGGGCCAGACTTCCAGGAGGAAAGGTCAGAGATAGGTTAAGACGTCTGACTAGATTAGGAGAGGAAAGGTCGCTTTTCAGCTCTTAATGAAGATAGATGAAGATAGGCTAGTGGATGAGATCACCCACACAGACTATGTGAAAGGAGAAGAGGAGGGGGCCATGGATGCAGTCCAGTTGGGACCCACCCCCATGAAAAAGCTGGAGAAAGAACTGAGTGTATGACTAATCAAAGTAACACCAGGACTCTTTCTTGAATGAAAGGCACCATGACTGATCAGTTATCCACATTATATAAAAGCAGCAAAGAATCCTGTGGCACCTTATAGACTAACAGACGTTTTGGAGCATGAGCTTTCGTGGGTGAATACCCACTTCGTCAGATGCATCTGAGGAAGTGGGTATTCACCCACGAAAGCTCATGCTCCAAAACGTCTGTTAGTCTATAAGGTGCCACAGGATTCTTTGCTGCTTTTACAGATCCAGACTAACACGGCTACCCTCTGATACTTGACACCACATTATATAAAACTCTTTCCATCCATAAGCTTATATTACCTTGCAGGGATCAGCAATGATATGAAAGCTGGCACAAGTGATGGACAGCTGAGAAGCAGCCATGACACCAACCCAGAAAAAAAAATCTACTTAGCTTTATTGTACTACATATTTTACCAAAAACCAGATTTGATAAAAGACCATTCATGAGAGCTTTACACAGAATCACAAAGATGCAGAAATTAAGTTATTTGGCAGTGGGAGTTACTTTGACTACTAAGGATAGAACTGTAACACTAGCATTAGATTTCCTGGCTGAAGAGGCATTCAGACCATTGTAGAAAGAACTACAGGCACTAGCCATTCAGCGATCAGCCAGGCCATTATACTGATGTTTTATTGAAGAAATCTGATATTTCCCATTGAATGATAGAGAAGTCATGCTTTGCTTGCTGATCATTTAATTTCCCAGTATCTCCTGACAGTATAGACGTTTCTGTCTAAGTGGAATTAGAACATATTCAGGAAGACCATCTACTCACTTCATCAGACCATGAGGTGCAACATGAAAGGTAGTTCCTGGATGTGACAACTGAGAGTCCTAAACACCTTTCTGTTGCATGGCCCAAAGCAGTGGGAGTTATGGCAGAAAGTGCCTAAACCACTGAATGAAGTGAAGCCAATGTGGAATGGTCCCTCCTTTCCCACCCCACATCTCATCCATGTACATACAGCTCTGTGGATTTGCAGGGGAAAAGCTGGGAGGTGGGTGGAGACAGAGTTTGGCAGCAGCCAGTCTGAGCTGTCTTCAAGATCCTGCAGATTTCTACTTGTACACGTGAGGGAGTTAATGTTTAACATTAGTTAAGTCCCAGAGACTAGTTGTCATGGCCTGTATGCGCACAGTTCAGAAGGAAGAGGAATCCATTGGCAGCATGGCTTCCACAGGATCTGGGCTACCCAAGGGAGGAAGATCCATAGGGCAGCATGATGGGACAGGCCTTCCACATGGAGACCCCGACACCTGCCTGAATAGCTTCAGTTTCTCTGCAGATCTTTGCACGCATCTGAACTCTTTCTATGGACCCAATTTGCAATTTTGGGGGGTTGGTGGGAAGAGGCAGGATTTTTGGATTGTGAAATTTTGAGATTTCAATTTTTCATCCAGACTGAGAATGGGCAACATTTGAAAAATCTTGATAATTCTCTCAAGATAGGAAAACCATTCTCCCTTCTGCCCCCATCCCCCGTGAAAGAGTGTAGGGAGTGAGCAGGTGAGCCAGCACTCTGGTCACATGGAGCCTTACTGGGGCCACAGGACAAGTGGATTGGGGCAATTATTTGATCAGGCTGGTGGGCTAGGTGGGGGTAAGAATGCAGTTGGCCCCATCAGCCCATGGCTGATAAAAGACACAGGAAGGAAGTGCATGGGGGGGAAGTCTACCTGAGCCTGACCTATAGGGAGACCTCTGTTCCCCTCGGATCCTGCTGAGAGGGCCTAAATGTCAGCAAACACTGTAAATAATGGTGAGCACAGGGAACTGTGGAGTTATTGGTGAAGAGGACTTGGAAATAAAGCTTCACTGCAGCACACCTGGAGGACTTTCTGCAGGGAAGAGGATGAAGGTGGAGGTGGGTCCCTATTATATCCCCCATCCCCAGCTCAAGTTTGCAGAAAGATGTTAGTATTAGGTTTTTAGTCTGTACATTTTAAGAAAATGCTTTGTGGCTCACTGGCCTCTGCTGGTTCTGATAAAAACCTTGGAGTTAGAGGATAGTAGACAGAAAAGGGTAAAAAAACTGAAGTCTCATCAGTATTGGAACTTGCTTTCTTCTGCAACATTATTTCCTGACAGGTTCAGTAAAGAAAAGTAATGCTCGTCTTCCGATGTCCCAATGATGCCATCCCTCTGCCTGTCAAACAACATTGCGTTGTGTCCCTATTAACGACATATGTCCTTTCACTATCATATCAGGCATTTCAGGGTATGGAAGGGCCACTTGGTCCCCTACGCCAACCCCATCTACTACAGAATTCTGACAATAGGTGAGGGAAGCTGCCATTAACCATGATGCTGTAAAAGGACAGAATGAAAGAGCTGATTGTGGTTATTATTTGAAAGACAGGATACTTCAAGATGTTTGTCAGTAGTAAATTATCAAAAACACACAAGAGTTTTGCTTACAGGTACTCTGTAGCGTCAGCCTTCTTTCTTTGTATGAAGCAGCTTCACTACTTGAAAATAATTCTCTGTCTGACAAAAGATTAAAAGAAAAAGGATTTAAGGCTCAGAATGTGTCTGCACACAAGGAGACTGAATTTTATCCTGTTCCTCTTCTGATTCGCCAATGAAGAAAATCCCAGACCTCAATCTTGCTTGATTTTGTAATGCTCTCTTCAAGACTTTGTTTCATACAATTTTACTTCTTCTCTGTAACAGTGAGGACAGTACACTTTCTTCTCTCTTTCCAGCTTTTTGGTTTTGATTCAGAGGATATCTGATGCTGACAGGAAGATAATCTTAATCCTTCAAAATAAACATCCAGCAAATTAATTTTCTCTTTCCCAACCCACTCCTATATTATGTTAAGGAGGCTTAGAGAAGATAATGAATCTACATATTCTCACAGTAATGGACCTACGCATCCCTAAGTGTAGACATTGCAGCTTGGGTGGTAGCTCAGGTTCTCAAGCCCATCATAGACTCATAGTCTCACAGACTCTAGGACTGGAAGGGACCTCGAGAGGTCATCGAGTCCAGTCCCCTGCCCTCATGGCAGGACCAAATACTGTCTAGACCATCCCTGATAGACATTTATCTAACCTACTCTTAAATATCTCCAGCGATGGAGATTCCACAACTTCCCTAGGCAATCTATTCCAGTGTTTAACTACCCTGACAGTTAGGAACTTTTTCCTAATGTCCAACCTAAATCTCCCTTGCTGCAGTTTAAGCCCATTGCTTCTTGTTCTATCATTGGAGGCTAAGGTGAACAAGTTTTCTCCCTCCTCCTGATGACACCCTTTTAGATACCTGAAAACAGCTATCAGGTCCCCTCTCAGTCTTCTCTTTTCCAAACTAAACAAACCCAATTCCTTCAGCCTTCCTTCATAGGTCATGTTCTCAAGACCTTTAATCATTCTTGTTGCTCTTCTCTGGACCCTCTCCAATTTCTCCACATCTTTCTTGAAATGCGGTGCCCAGAACTGGACACAATACTCCAGTTGAGGCCTAACCAGCGCAGAGTAAAGCGGAAGAATGACTTCTCGTGTCTTGTTTACAACACACCTGTTAATGCATCCCAGAATCATGTTTGCTTTTTTTGCAACAGTATCACACTGTTGACTCATATTAAGCTTGTGGTCCACTATGACCCCTAGATCTCTTTCTGCCATACTCCTTCCTAGACAGTCTCTTCCCATTCTGTATGTGTGAAACTGATTGTTCCTTCCTAGGTGGAGCACTTTGCATTTATCTTTATTGAACTGCATCCTGTTTACCTCAGACCATTGCTCCAACTTGTCCAGATCATTTTGAATTTTGACCCTGTCCTCCAGAGCAGTTGCAATCCCTCCCAGTTTGGTATCGTCCGCAAACTTAATAAGCGTACTTTCTATGCCAACATCTAAATCGTTGATGAAGATATTGAACAGAACCGGTCCCAAAACAGAACCCTGCAGAACCCCACTTGTTATACCTTTCCAGCAGGATTGGGAGCCATTAACAACTACTCTCTGAGTACGGTTATCCAGCCAGTTATGCACCCACCTTATAGTAGCCCCATCTAAATTGTACTTTCCTAGCTTATCTATAAGAATATCATGCGAGACTGTATCAAATGCCTTACTAAAATCTAGGTATATCACATCCACCGCTTCTCCCTTATCCACAAGGCTCATTATCCTATCAAAGAACGCTATCAGATTAGTTTGACATGATTTGTTCTTTACAAATCCATGCTGGCTATTCCCTATCACCTTACCACCTTCCAAGTGTTTGCAGATGATTTCTTTGATTACCTGCTCCATTATCTTCCCTGGCACAGAAGTTAAACTAACTGGTCTGTAGTTTCCTGGGTTGTTTTTATTTCCCTTTTTATAGATGGGCACTATATTTGCCCCCTTCCAGTCTTCTGGAATCTCCCCCGTCTCCCATGATTTCCCAAAGATAATAGCTAGCGGCTCAGATACCTCTTCCATTAACTCCTTGAGTATTCTAGGATGCATTTCATCAGGCCCTGGTGACTTGCAGGCAACTAACTTTTCTAAGTGATTTTTTACTTGCTCTTTCCTTATTTTCTCTTCTAAACCTACCCTCTTCCCGTAAGCATTCACTATACTAGACATTCCTTCAGACTTCTCAGTGAAGACCGAAACAAAGAAGTCATTAAGCATCTCTGCCATTTCCAAGTCTCCCGTTACTGTTACCCCCTCAACTGGGGTCTGAGCTTGAGTGGCTCTCCCAAGTCTCTGCTGGAGACTCAACATCCACAGCACTATTTTTAGTGCACTAGCTCAATCCCTGGTAAAGTGCATCTGTCTACAGAGGCTGGGAGGCTCACTCTTAGCTGCAGTACAGACATAACCACGAGTAATGGAGGAAGCCTCTAGCCCAATCAAACCCCATTTTATGCACAGACAGTGGTTCCAAAACATCATGTATTAACTTCTAAAGTGTGCACCCCTCACCTTCTCTGTCAGCCAGGGATAGCTCAGTGGTTTGAGCATTGGCCTGCTAAACCCAGGGTTGTGAGTTTAATCCTTGAGGGGGCCACTTAGGGATCTGGGGCAAAATCAGTACTTGGTCCTGCTAGTGAAGGCAGAGGGCTGGACTTGATGACCTTTTGAGGTTCCTTCCAGTTCTATGAGATAGGTATATCTCCATATATTATTGTCCTGTGAACTGCCATTCTAATGAAGGATTTTTGCAGATCCCATATTTATGACAGAGAAAAGGTCATTTTATAAGGGGTGGGAGGGGGAGAGAGATTATTTTTATTCCTTCTCTCAGCTGCTCTTCCAAACCCAAATTCCTTCTTATGAGCACCTCTTGTGGACACCCCTATTTTTCAGATCTTTATCATCTCTGCTACCCTCAGGCAAAGCTAAAACATTTAAAGTTATAACCAAGGCCGTAGTATGTAACTGGGTACTCGGTAGCAAGCTAGAATTTTGTGGAAGGTGCTCCCACTTTCCTTCTTTACCAGCAGTAGACTAAAATAAGATCTGTGGCACATTCCGGTAAATTTGTCAGTGGAGGTCTTATAGAATTCAGTAAGAAAACAAATACTATCAGTGCACTATATCTTATATTATTGGTTTTGACATTAAATTCGAAGAGGTTTTTTCCTCTCTCTTCAGTGTTGTGTACATTGCAGATTTTTGTACTTAAAATGCAGAACTGCACATTAGAAGTTGTCAAAGGAGAAAGCTGGAGGTTTTGACATGAGGCTTTCGTCACTTGGGAAGTTATGGGAGATGATTTAGGATTAAAGTACATTAGTGCATGTTTCTGCTAAATTGATTAACGGTGAAGTTAGCTACATTGACATTTCTCAACTTTAGGTTTCAAATTGGCCAAAGAGATGAACTGTGCAATTCTGACCTCTTTGAGCTATTGCTATAGGGCAATTGAAGACAACGGTCAGCATTGTTGCATCAGTCACACACACTATTCATTTTAAAAGCTTCTTTGCAACCATTAGGGCTAGAAATTTTTAGCCTGCTTCTCCACTGCCTTGTGTATTCACACAGACCTATGTAAAGTGGGTGTAAAATGCTACTTCCTCATTCTGTGGACATTGTCATTATTGGACATGGGTAGATCACACTTTAAAAATGTGATTTCCCTCTCCACTCTACAGTTCAGCTGTGACTCACCAGGGACTTGTATGGTCTTATAAGTGATATAGCACTCATGGATGGGGGGGGCTATTTTCCCCCAGAAAAGAACCCATTGTCCAATATAATGTGTACACAATTGAATATCTAGTTACGAGTCTGAAGTTATTTTAAATACACAAACTTTTTCTAGTTATACTGTGTTTGCATTCTAAACCTCAGTCCTCAAATATCCCAAGCTATCCTCTCAAAACCTACGACTCATGATGATCGATCAAGAATTTTTATCTCTGCAAGTATAATGATAAGTAAAGAAAAACTCACACAAAACCAGCAATGTTGCATCACTGGGGTTTGCTTACTGAACTTAGTAAGTGAAATATCTGATCTGACCTGATATGGATCAACATGAATTTACTATGTCAAGCACTATTGCAAAGACACAAGGCCTGGTGTGGACACATGGAATATAATAAGAGTTCGAGTTTTGCCTGCCAGAGATTCTTATTGGTCTGCTAATGGCAAGCCAGTTAACTCTTGTGAGCTCTGGGTTTCCCTGTGGCCAGTGAAAGATGGTTGCATTAAAAAATAATAATAATGGGTAGGCAAACTTGACACTTATATGTGAACTCAAAGCCAGTTTATAGAACAGGTTAAGGATCATCCTAATGATGACAAAGCCTGCTCACAAGGTTCCATTGCTAATATCTCACAGCTACAGCATACAGCTCAGTGCACAACTATCTATGACTAATCACTCATCAATATGACTTTACAAAAAATTAAAAAACATGAACCCCCTTCACCTTATGAAATGCTTTAATTTGTCTTGCGGCTCATGAGGCACCATCAGCACTCAGACATTCTGAAAGATTCCTCACATAAAAAGTTACCAGTGGTCCTCATTTCTACTTCCAACTCAATTGCTGTTCTTGAATAAAGGATCGTGTCTTACTAATCTATTAGAGTTCTTTGAAGGCGTCAACAAACATGTGGACAAGAGGGATCCAGTGGACATAGTGTACTTAGATTTCCAGAAAGCCTTTGACAAGATCCCTCACCAAAGGCTCTTGCGTAAATTAAGCTGTCATGGGATAAAAGGGAAAGTCCTTTCATGGATTGAGAACTGGTTAAAAGACAGGGAACAAAGGGTAGGAATTAATGGTAAATTCTCAGAATGGAGAGGGGTAACTAGTGGTGTTCCCCAAGGGTCATTCCTAGGACCAATCCTATTCAATTTATTCATAAATGATCTGGAGAAAGGGGTAAACAGTGAGGTGGCAAAGTTTGCAGATGATACTAAACTATTCAAGATAGTTAAGACCAAAGCAGATTGTGAAGAACTTCAAAAAGATGTCACAAAACTAAGTGATTGGGCAACAAAATGGCAAATGAAATATAATGTGGATAAATGTAAAGTAATGCACATTGGAAAAAAATAACCCCAACTATACGTACAATATATGGGGGCTAATTTAGCTACAAGAAGTCAGGAAAAAAATCTTGGAGTCATCGTGCATAGTTCTCTGAAGATGTCCACGCAGTGTGCAGAGCGGTCAAAAAAGCAAACAGGATGTTAGGAATCATTAAAAAGGGGATAGAGAATAAGACTGAGAATATATTATTGCCCTTATATAAATCCATGGTACGCCCACATCTTGAATACTGTGTACAGATGTGGTCTCCTCACCTCAAAAAAGTTATTCTAGCACTAGAAAAGGTTCAGAAAAGGGCAACTAAAATGATTAGGGGTTTGGAGAGGGTCCCATATGAGGAAAGATTAAAGAGGCTAGGACTCTTCAGCCTGGAAAAGAGGAGACTAAGGGGGGATATGATAGAGGTATATAAAATCATGAGTGATGTTGAGAAAGTGGATAAGGAAAAGTTATTTACTTATTTCCATAATAAAAGAACTGGGGGTCACCAAATGAAATTAATAGGCAACAGGTTTAAAACAAATAAAAGGAAGTTCTTCACACAGCGCAGTCAACTTGTGGAACTCCTTACCTGAGGAGGTTGTGAAGGCTAGGACTATAACATTGTTTAAAAGAGAACTGGATAAATTCATAGTGGTTAAGTCCATAAATGGCTATTAGCCAGGATGTGTAAGGAATGGTGTCCCTAGCCTGTGTTCATCAGAGGATGTAGATGGATGGCAGGAGAGAGATCACTTGATCATTGCCTGTTAGGTTCACTCCCTTTGGGGCACCTGGCATTGGCCACTGTCGGTAGACAGATACTAGGCTAGATGGACCTTTGGTCTGCCCCGGTACAGCCGTTCTTATGAAGTGGCTAATTCTGTGCTCTAAACTAACCTGCAACCAGCCACTGATTTCAACATTAACTAATAAAATATGACTACATAATACACTTCTTAATAACAATCTCTGGACATACATGTAGGTCTGAAAAGGTAAAAGACCAGTGCTATGCAAAGACTAAACTAATCCATCAAACCAGTCGCTCCTCCCAGATGTTTCCATTTATGTTACTCATTCAGCACTAAGAGTAATGAACAGGTAAACATCTATATTCTGAGGATGATATTGCTACCACCGTAGTTTGATAATATATATTTTACACATGCCAACCAAGGTCAGAATTGGTTTTACACCCTTTCAGATTATAACATGCCATTCCTGCCATGTGACCTGTTCAACACAAGATGCTGATCACATTTTTAAGAATCCACAACTCTCTCTGATGGGGACTACACTAGTTTGTGTAGCAAGAAACCACAAAACTACTCGCCTCAAGAATTCCATACAAAGTGCCATAGAAATCAAAGAACTGGTAAACATTTCAATGCAAAGCTGCTGCAGCTGTACAAGAAACATCACTTCAGATTGCAGCTCAGACCAATTGTTGTGAAAGCTGGTATTGAAACGAATCCTATATTATTATTGAAACATAAAAACACAAAATACCTTGGGCAAATTTGTCAAATGGCCAAGTGATTCAAGAGCATATTCCCAATTAGGTGCTTATGAAAATTTTACCTTGCTATTGTCTCTTAGCAACATTAACTGGTTTCCAAAAACTTAAAACCACAGAAAACCCAGGAAATACAAAATAAAGTCATATGAACATTTGTCACCCCTCACATATACACACACACCATCCATTACCCTAAGAAATAAACCTACAGGTATTAAGCTGTCATCCAGATAACCTTAACTCTGCCCTTTATGGAACCCCATGAAAGAAAAAGTAATGCACATGTCTCTTGGGTGAGAAACAATACAAATATATTCATGTCAGAACAGAACAAGATTAAAGGCCCTGTTTAGAAAGAAAATTCTAGGAAATCCTTACCTTATGGCACTGCTGTTGCACTACTAGAATGAGTGGTGTTTTATTGACACAACTATAGTTTGGGAGTGGTGAAAAGAATTTAATGCTCCTTAAAGTTACCCCATTGACACCTTAAGAAAGCAAGACCTTCTAGTATCTATAGATTGAGTTCAGGTAGAGGCAGTCAAGCTTCCTGAAACTGCCTCAACCCTGACCTAGAAGGAGCACCTCTCATGTCCAAGTTTTGTTTCATATCCATGCTAATTCAGTCCTTGACCTCTGATTACACTGCCAACACAAGTATCCATTCATGCCATTAGTGATGGTGGCTTTGTGATATGGACAGTTTTCAATTAGGAACTGGTTTTGAGAGGAGCAACAAATGCTACATAAGCCACTAAACAACCATCAGATGGTTGTAACTTTCAGTTGTCTCTAGGATGCTTCATTTATTGTGATCTGCACAATTGTGGAGATGAGGGAGAATTGTACAGATTTTATATTCATTTTAATTTTAAAGCTTTAAATTCTGCAATGTATTTTATTTCTAAGCAAAGTGTATGACACACACACAAAAAAATCTTGTTTCCAGAGCTGTGTTTATTGTTTGCTAGTTTCTTGGCTTTCCATTTCATTCATATATTTTTAATGTATTTTTATCTCTCTATACCAAAGGGGGTCATCTCTGCCAGCTAAGCTCTTCTGATAGCATAGCCTAAATGCCCCTCAACAGCCTGTGATTTGAAGTGACCTTGGGACTACTTTTTCCTCTGTTCCCCCAAGGCCAGTAAAAATCATAAAGTGTTAGCTGTAAGTAACTCTAGATTCCTCTGGTTTCTCTGAGATTCTCCTGACATAGATTCTTTAACCTTTGTATTTTACTATAAAATAAAAGGAGAATGAAGGACCTCTTCCCAAATAACAGCAGCAAAAAATTCCAAGTGTTTCCTCAGTGATTCTCCCAATCAGCATAATCACCAGTTAATCAGAGTAATAGTCATGTATTTTCAGTCCCTATAACATTGTGTAGATGAAGCTTCTAATGGTTGCAAAGAGTGGAAAGTTTCTTGCAAACACCTTGCTGCTGCTTCCTGGCCTCATGACTGGACTGTTGATGATGCATAGTGTTAAGTATCCAATCATCCCTCCAGTCAACATGAGCATCTTTGTAGCTTATTAGAGAGATACTGTCAAAATAAAGAGCAGCAGGCCACCCTACATCAATGTTTCAGCATCTTCCTTGGACTTCAGCTCAAACAAGCAATATTTTTTCTACACATTGTTATTTCGTCTCTCTCTCTTGGAGGCGGGGTGTGTGTGTGTGTGTGTGTGTGTGTGTGTGTGTGTGTGTGTGTGTGTGTGTGTGTGTGTGTACCCCCTTGCTTTTCCTACTATGGCAGCAGTACTGAATGCTAACCAGTAAAAACTTGCTCCAGTTACCAATGCTCATTTCTGCTAATATCTTTGAGCGCTAAGCACTGACAATTTGCCACCTAGCACGGGAGCTGGAATACCCCATTGGCTTCGTTTGGTGGATCCTGAAGCTATTCTGACACATCAGGGAATGCAAGTTCTCTAGCATTATAAAGTAGAACATCTAAAGTTATACACACAGCAGGAAGCTGGAGATTTTGAAGTTTCACTCCTCAGAGCATCTTTCACAGGGGACCTCAAAGGTAATTAAGTGTTAACAGACATGACAAATACATGGAAAGTGTCTTTCCCAAGGTCACACAATGACTTAGCTGCATCAGGAATAGAACTCAGGTGTCTAACTCCCTATCCCTACAAATAAGTTATTCTGCGTACACCACAGCTGTTTTGGGAACAAACAGTTGTTTTAAGTGCTTTTATTTAAAAATATGCCATGATGCAGCAGTCCAAAGTGGATGGGCCAAATTAAGGCCCTGATTCAGAAAAGTTATTAAGAATGTGCTCATGTCCCATTGACTTCAATGGGAGAACTTGTGTGCATAAATTTAAGCACATGCTGAAAAGCTTTTAACTAGGGATAGAATTATTCCCATGCTTAAATTTAAGTACATGTTTGGGAGCATTTACTGAATCAGGACCTAAGAGTCAAAGCTTGAGAAAGTCTAGAGGGCTTAAGATGATGTAACCTTCTTCCAGTCCTTTTAACATGAAGAGTAAAGAGCACCAACTTAAGGTCCATCAGATTCACTTAGACTTACACTACCGACAAACATTTATCTCCTCACCTTAAATATAACCTCTGAATTTGGTCTTCTGAGTCTACTGATACACCAAGGAATTAGAAGGGAGCAGCAAAACAACTAAACCATGGTATAAGAATGCATAGATTAAACTGGCTACTTGTTCCTTCTTATGGCAACTCAACAACCAACTTAAAATTTCCTTGCACTAAGTGGGAGTAAGACAGTCTAAAGGAGAACACGTGTAAAGGGAATCTAAGTTTTATCATTTTACCTGTCATCTCAGAAGTTGGCCAGGTGGCTCCAAGATACAAATTAAAAGAAAGCATACTTCATTGTACAATATTATGAGAGAAATAACACCTCACATTAAAAACAAAGCAACTTTGTGACTACAAAATAGCTAAAGAAATCTAAATAAAATTTTCTAAAATAATTTTTCTGAGCAGATAATTTGCCATTTAGGTTACAGCCCAGACTGAAGCATAAGGATTGAGTTATTATACGAATCATATTCTTTATTATTTGTTAAGTGCTAACTAACAATATGGTCAGAACTGAGTAAGACACAACGTAAACCACTTCCCTGTCTTGAGGAGTTTGCAAACTACATGATGAGGAGATTAACAGTCTCTCCATAGTTAAGAACATTTTCATTATAAGGCAGAAATTTGTCCACTTCTAACTCCTGACATTCAAATCCCTGTTTTCTAATTTTTGAGGTTAATTCTCAGGGTGAAGGATAGGTGTTCTCCTCTGTTTGAAGGAAGTTCATGAAAGACTTAGCATAACAAACAATACAAGATTAGCTTTTGAAATGCTGACAGAATGTATTAATGTTTCTTTCCACCTTTTAACTCACCCCTTGGTGGAGAACTAATACAGGTGAAGCATGGAAACCTATCACTAATTAGCTTCCTTATTTGGAATTTAAGAGCTTGCTCTAGATATTATGCGAAATCCTGGTCGCATTGAAGTCAATGGGAGTTTGGCCAGTTACTTCAGTGGGGCCAGGATTTCATCTATAGTCCACTAATTATTTGGACGGGGTGCTAGAGATGCATGGGACAGGTAATACAGGTTACTACCTGTAGCTGTGTGGAGTACACATGCATGAGTAGTGTGATTTTATTTCTTTTTCCATTTGGCAAGGCAGAAGACTTGACTTTTCCTTTTGTAATGGCCCAGGATAATTCTAAAACATGTAAATCTTACAAAGCAACATTTAAAAATCCACCTATAAAGGGACTTACTTAATAGCAAATACCTAAATACAAAGCAATCTGGGGGAGGTGTCATGAATTAGGGGTTGATTACTAAGAAGTATCTTCTTTTGTTGTTATTATAAATGAATTGTGTATTTGTTTGCAAAAGGTAAGCAGTGTGAGCCAGAATATTATTATTACTAACAGTTTCCTCACTGTAATGGTCCTGATTCAGAGCACACAAACACGTGCGTAACTTTAAAGGCATTCTTTAGCCACATTGACTGTAGAAGCTATGGTGGGGACAGGAAGCAGATTAACCTGCAGAGCTGCTCTGCTCCCAAAGATTTTTCTCCAGCACAGCTCCTTTCTCTCAAGATTCCCTCACCCCTTGACTCCTTTTTCATTTTTGCTCCTCCTAAAACATTACTAAATTAGGTAATTTGAAGGGCAAGTACTCTAGTTTGAGTCTCTGATTCCCACCAATTCATTAAATTAATGGAAATTATACAAAAGCAGAGGTCTATACCTTGGAAAAGAAATCAGTGGTGTAGAGTCTGGATATTTTCTTAGTGTAAATTATTTATATTTCATCAAATGCACCAGTTCTTGAACAGAGGTGGCCACAAACAGAATGCAAACAATCCCTTCCCACTTGGTTCCTAGGGGCCAACTGTGATTTGATTCCACATAGAGACACTAAGGATACATCTACACTTGAAAGTTGCTGCAGATTTTGTGTATCCAAAACAACTTTGCACAAGCAGTGGATCCATATCACATTGTTATCGCAGATGAAGCCACGTCCCTTTGGAATCATTGCATCCATAAAGTGCTGCACTGTTTTGAAATAAGTGCTCAGAATGCTGAGCAGACAACCCATCAGGTATTGCGCTGCCTTTAGCTCTGTGTATTCTGGGATTTTCCTGAATGCATATTGTGGGATACCTACCAGAAGGTATTGGAACTATGAGATTTGGGTCAAACTAAATACTTCCTATTTTCCTTCTCATTTCATCCCATCATGTCTTGTTACAACAGAGCAAACTGTGCTACTGCTTGAAAATGCTCATCCAAAAAGAAAACTGCATCATAAAACAAACTACAAATAAATGATTTCCTCAAACCTGTACTGCTCAGACATTAAGATAAAGAACTTTTAAGACTATGTCATACCAACACGTTATCTCCTGCCATTACAATATGTATAAAAAAGAATATTCATTCAAACTAACTTAAGTATTTAAAAATGAAGACCATTAACACTGAAGGGAAGGTAGAAAAGTAGTCAAATACCCATGTATTTCATACTGTCTCAAATTCACAGGTGAGAAATATTAGATGGCACATTAAAATGACAACAGCAAAAACAAGCTGAGTTGCAGCCTGGAGATCACAGCCTATACTGGTGGTGCACATAGGTGTTTGCAAGGGACATGTTCCTACATGCTTCCCTGCAGCAGCCAGAAGGAATTTATGTGGACAATATAGGGGTTATAGAACATCACTACACATGTAATAGTGTACAGTCACAAGTATAGACAGACTCCAAAATATGCGGGGTTGGAGTTTGTGGATTTAGTGGAGGAACTGAGTTTCAGGGAGGGAAATAATGTGGACTGGGAGAAGGAGGATGTTTCAGAATGGAAGAAAACATACGGGTGAGAGAGTAGAAGAAAATACGGTCCAGTCCTGCAAGTAGCTCCACACAGGCAGAAGCCAACACCTGCCCAAGTGCCCAGAGCCCCGGAACGGTCAATAGCGTTCTGCATATACCCAAGGTTCTACCAAGGCTGAGCAGCTTGCAGAACAAGAGAGTAGGGAGGAAGTCTTCATCAGAGAATCATAGAATATCAAGGTTGGAAGGGACCTCAGGAGGTCATCTAGTCCAACCCCCTGCTCAAAGCAGGACCAATTCCCAACTAAATCATCCCAGACAGGGCTATATCAAGCCTGACCTTAAAAACCTCTAAGGAAGGAGATTCCACCACCTCCCTAGGTAACCCATTCCAGTGCTTCACCACTCTCTGAGTGAAAAAGTTTTTCCTAATATCCAACCTAAACCTCCCCCACTGCAACTTGAGACCATTATTCCTTGTTCTGTCATCAGGTACCACTGAGAACAGTGTAGATCCATCCTTTTTGGAACCCCCTTTCAGGTAGCTGAAAGCAGCTATCAAATCCCCCCTCGTTTTTCTCTTCTGCAGACTAAATAATCCCAATTCCCTCAGCCTCTCCTCATAAGTCATGTGCTCCAGCCCCCTAATCATTTTTGTTGCCCTCCGCTGGACTCTTTCCAATTTTTCACATCCTTCTTGTAGTGTGAGGCCCAAAACTGGACTCAGTACTCCAGGTGAGGCCTCACCAATGCCGAATAGAGGGGAATGATCACGTCCCTCGATCTGCTGGCAATGCCCCTACTTATACAGCCTAAAATGCTGTTAGCCTTTTTGGCAACAAGGGCACACTGTCAACTCATATCCAACTTCTCATCCACTGTAACCCCTAGGTCCATTTCTGCAGAACTGCTGCCTAGCCATTTGGTCCCTAGTCTGTAGCAGTGCATGGGATTCTCCCATCCTAAGTGTGGGACTGTGCACTTGTTCTTGTTGGACCTCATCAGGTTTCTTTTGGCCCAATCCTCTAATTTGTCTAGGTCCCCCTGTATCCTATCCCTACCCTCCAGTGTATCTACCACTCCTCCCAGTTTAGTGTCATCTGCAAACTTGCTGAGGGTGCAGTCCATGCCATCCTCCAGATTATTAATGAAGATATTGAACAAAACCAGTCCCAGGACCGACCCTTGGGGCACTCTGCTTAATACTGGCTGACAACTAGACATGGAGCCATTGATCACTACCCATTGAGCCTGACGATCAAGCCAGCTTTCTAATCACCGTATATTCCAAGGGAAGCAAAGAGAGTGTGAGGGTAAGAGAGGAGAGGAGAGGTGTAGGGCTGGATGGGGTTGTATAGAGCTTTGAAGGCAAGGACAAGATGTTTGAGTTGCATATGGAAGGTGAGAAGATGGTAAAGGGCTTCAAAAGGGGGAGTCATGTGGTTTAAGTGGGTGAGGATGGTAATTTTAGCTGCTGCACTATTCTGAATAGATTTCACTGCAGCAAAATGGGAATCAGTGAAACTAGAGAGAAGGCGATAGCAGTTGTGAAGGCAGGAGATAATCAAGGTATGGATGAGCATTGTAGCTGGAGAGCTAGAAAGGAAGGGTCAGTTATTAGAAATGTTGTGGAGAAAGAAATGGCAGGTTCTCTCATAAAGGGTTATGATAATGAAAACACTGACAGGCCCTTAAGTATAGCAGCCCTGCTGGGTGCCTGCAAAATAAAGCAGATTTTAATTGCTTATGAATACAACTTTTATCAGTATTCTGAGTCACGACCCTTTTTAGGATTATTCTCTTTGATCACAGATCAGGGGGAAATCATAAAGTGTTATGCAAATGATCTTGTCCCCAGAACAACCTGTGTTATTTTCACTGATATTCAGTATTTAGATTTTAATGCAAACAGATAGATGGGCAGACACATGGACAGCAGCTAGATGGGCAGGGGGGAGAGAAATTCACAAAACAAGTAAAGATGAGGACTGACAGAATGAGGAATAGACAGGGAAGTACCTGAACAGAGGTAAACTGATATTTGGATGCAGATTGCTTGGGCAAGGTTGATGAATGACAGGCAGAAAGAAATGGGAGTATGGAACTGGAGAATAATAAAAAAATAATGTTAGAAGTAAAACCTGTTTTATTTTAAATTCCATTCTGGCATTTTTCAAGAGGCATTATATAAAAGGCTTGATTTAGGTCCAGAATGCCTTGTTTTTTCAGATGTTTCATTGTTAGCTGGGGGCTGGTGAAGGATATACATTGCTTCTCTCCCATCTGCTGTTCATTTCATAAACTGCAGTCAGAAGACAGTCAATAGTCAACACCCAGGTTATTTTTGTGTGGTACAATTTGGAGTATTTATTTGGAAATTTCAACTACTGACCCAATTCCACTTTCATTTATACCTGTACCCTTCCCTATTTAAGGGTTGCATAGAAGCACTGCATAGCAACTGGACATAATTTGGCCCAGGAAATGGAATGATTCAATATATTTCAGTGTTAACACTTTCTATTCTTTGAATCACAAAGATACTGTTCTGCTATTGCTCATTATTTAAAGATAGCTGTGCATACTCGTATCAAAAACCAGTACACAGATACCAAAACTGCAATCCATTTATACAGAGCAGAGCTAAGAAATGTATCACATCATACATTTATAATACTACAGAACACTACAGGAACTGGATAATTTGGCCTCTGCTGAAGAGCTCATCACAGACAGTATCACTTCAGAGATACTAGAGGCACAACTGATAGGAAACTTTAACTATAGACATCACTAACACTTTCCATTATAACTTAAAAGCCCTATTTTTAGCTGCTTAAAACTTTGCCAAAAACTTTCAACTTTTGGTCTGATATTTTCCATTCTTTCCAGAGGCTAGTCACCCCCCTAATCCCCTACATCAGGCTTGCACAACATGCGGCCCGCATGGGCTCACTGTGCTGGCCGCGGGCAAGCGGCAGGGTGGGGCTGCTGGGTTTGCACCCTGCCCGGGCGGGAGGTGGAGGGCGGACTGCATCGAGACCCCTCCCCCAGGCTCCTTCCCCCTTCGGTTGGGGGCAGGGCAGCTACTGCACTGGTTGGTCCCAGGGCAGCCTCTGTAGTGATCAGGGGGTTGAACTGTCTGTGAGCAGTCAGGAAATCCCCGAGGGAGATGTGTGTGTGTCTCTATGTGTGTATTGCACCTGCCCTGCCCGCTTCCCAGGTCCAGAGACCTTCCCCTTTCCCAGCCCCTATTACAGTGCCCCTCCCCTCTCCCCCGGCTCCCTGCAGCCCCTGTGTTTGTGTGTTGGACAGTCACATCCAATCCTTTCACACTGCCCCCTTTTCCCCTCCCCTCAGTTCACAGCCCCAGAAAATCCCTTCAAACTGTCCCCCTTTTCCACTCTCCTTATTTCATGGAGGGATGACGAGCCGGGCAGGCAGTGGTGGTGAGGCTTTATACTGGGGGGTGGGGGCAGGCAAGGCAAGCAGCGAGTTCGTGGCTGGAGTGGGGCATCCATTTTCAGTATTTTAAAATTTTGGTACTGCTGTGTGCAGTGATATAGTGACCCTGGGGGGCTAAAGAGGGGTGTGATGGTGGGGCCGAGCCTGGAGGGGGTGGGTCCTATTGTACTGCTGTGATCTGGTCACCCTATGCATGTTGTTTCTCCTTCCCCCCACCTTCCTTTTTGGCCCACAGCTGTTTCAGCAGGGCAACGCTGGGGAAGGAGGGTTTGTTTCCGAGGGGCGGCCGGCCGGCACTGGAGGGTGGGGGGTAGGGGTGTTGCAGAGGGGTTCGGGGGGGGGGTTGGCCCTCAGCTGTTTTCTTTGAAGTAAGATGGCCCTCATCGCTTTACAAGTTGTGCAGGCCTGCCCTACACCGTCCGCCGCTGGCCCCCAAGTTTCAGCTAAAGTGGATCAGCCTTTCCTAAGAATAAGGTTACAGGAAAAAAGACAGTTACTCACCTTTGTAACTGTTGTTCTTCGAGATGTGTTGCTCATATTCATTCCAGTTAGTTGTGCACGCACCGCATGCACGTTCATCAGAGATTTTTACCCTAGCAACACTTGGTGGGCCTGCAGGGCGCCCCCTGGAGTGGCGCCGCCATGGCGCCCAATATATACCCCTGACAGCCCATCTGCTCCTCAGTTCCTTCTTGCCGGCTACTCCGACAGTGGGGAAGGAAGGCGGGTGTGGAATGGATATGAGCAACACATCTCGAAGAACAACAGTTACAAAGGTGAGTAACTGTCTTTTCTTCTTCGAGTGCTTGCTCATATCCATTCCAGTTAGGTGATTCCCAAGCCTTACCTAGGCGGTGGGGTCGGAGTGAGACGTTGCGGAATGTAAGACTGCTGAGCCGAGTCTCTAGACTGTTGGACCAATGCATAGTGCGATGCAAAGGTGTGGACGGAAGACCAGGTGGCCGCGCGGCAGATTTCCTGTATGGGAACATGGGCCAAGAACGCAGCAGATGAGGCTTGAGCCCGAGCAGAGTGGGCGGTAAGATGGTCAGTCGGAACATGAGCCAAGTCGTAGCATGTTCGGATACAGGATGTCACCCAAGAAGCAATTTGCTGGGAAGAGATTGCCATGTCCTTCATACGTTCCACCACGGCTACAAATAGTTGCAGTGAACGCTGGAAGGGTTTGGTCCTCTCGATGTAAAACGCGAGAGCCCTGCGGACATCCAGAGTATGCAGCTGCTGTTCCCGTCGCGATGAGTGTGGTTTTGGAAAAAAGACTGGCTGGAAGATGTCCTGATTAAAGTGAAAAGAGGAGACAACTTTAGGGAGGAACGCCGGGTATGGTCGCAGCTGTACCTTGTCCTTATGGAACACCATATACGAAGGATCCACAGTCAAAGCTCGAAGCTCTGAGACTCGTCTAGCCGAGGTGACAGCAACTAGGAATGCTGTCTTCCAGGACAGGTACAGCAGCGAGCATGTGGCTAAAGGCTCAAAGGGAGGCCCCATGAGCCTGGTTAAGACGAGGTTCAGGTCCCAGGTAGGGGTTGGTTGTCTGACATGAGGATAGTGTCGCTCCAAGCCCTTGAGGAATCTGGAAACTATAGGATGGGAAAAAATGGAACTGCCAGCCTGCCCAGGATGGAAGGTGGAAATAGCTGCAAGGTGCACTCTTAGCAAAGAGATCGCTAGACCTTGCTCTTTGAGAGACCACAAATAGTCTAAGATGGTGGGGACTGATACAGACTGCGGAGAAAGGTCCTGCTGAGCGCACCAGTGACAGAAGCACTTCCATTTAGCAAGGTAGGTTGATTGTGTGGAGGGCTTTCTGCTTCCCAGCAGCACTTGTTGCACTGCGGCGGAACAACGCAACTCCGATTGGCTCAACCAGCCAGCAGCCATGCAGTCAGATGAAGGGACTGCAGGTCCGGGTGGTGTAGCCTGCCGAAGTCCTGCATGATCAGGTCCGGGCAGAGTGGCAGGGGAATTGGGTCTGACAGAGACAGGTCAAGCAGCATGGTGTACCAATGCTGCCTCGGCCAAGCTGGAGCGATCAGGATAAGGCGGGCTTTGTCCCTGTGCATTTTGAGCAGAACTCGGTGGACGAGAGGAAACGGTGGGAAGGTATAACAGAAGTGGCCCGTCATCAGAATGAGGAACGCGTCCGACAGGGAGCTCAGGGAGCGACCTTGCAGGGAGCAGAACACCTGGCATTTCCTGTTCTCCCTGGAGGCAAAGAGGTCTATTTGGGGAACGCCCCATCTCCGGAAAACTGAATGGAGAATGTCCGGACGGATGGACCACTCGTGCGCCAGGAAGGACCTGCTCAGATGATCTGCGAGCGTGTTCCGGACTCCTGGGAGGAAGGAGGCTACTAGGTCTATGGAGTGGGCTACGCAGAAGTCCCACAGTTGGATCGCTTCCTGACACAAGAGGGAGGACCGCGTCCCCTCCCTGTTTGTTTATATAATACATGGCTGTTGTGTGTCCGTGAAGACTGCAACACAACAGCCCTGCAGATGGCACTGAAATGCCTGGCACACTAGCCGGACCGCTCTCAGCTCCCGGACATTGATGTGTAGTGACAACTCCTGGGACGACCAAAGGCCTTGGGTGAGCAGGTGCCCTAGGTGAGCACCCTAGCCCAGGGAAGACGCATCCATTGTTAGGGACATGGAGAGCTGGGGAGGATGGAACAGTAGTCCTGCACACACCCAGGAGGACATTCGCCACCAGTCGAGGGAGCCTAGAACGCTCGGCGGAATTGTCAGAATGATGTCTATGGCGTCTCTGCACGGCTGATAGACGGAGGCGAGCCAGATTTGGAGAGGACGCATTCACAGCCTGGCGTGCTTTGTGACGAATGTGCATGCAGCCATGTGACTGAGGAGACCAAGGCAAGTGCAGCAGAGGTAGCTGGAAAATGCTGAAGACCTTGGACAAGTGAGACTATGGCCTGAAACCGGTGGGGGGGTAAACTGGCCGTCGCAAGGTTGGAGTCCAGCATTGCCCCGATAAACTCTATCCTCTGCGTAGGCACAAGAGTGGACTTGTCTAAGTTGATGATCAGGCCTAGAAGCAGAAAGAGGTCCTTGATAATGGCCACATGGCTGATCAGTTGTGCCTCAGAGGCCCCTCGGATAAGCCAGTCATCGAGGTAAGGGAAGACGTGTATCTGACGACAGCGTAGGGAAGCAGCGACAACTGCCATACACTTCGTGAGCACACGAGGGGCCGAGGAGAGGCCAAAGGGGAGAACAGTAAACTGGTAGTGTCGATGGTTTACCACAAATTGCAGATACCTCCTGTGAGGGGGATAAATAGCTATGTGGAAATATGTACCCTGCATGTCGAGAGTGGCATACCAATCTCTGGGATCCAGGGAAGGAATAATGGTTCCCAGGGATACCATGCGGAACTTGAACTTTTTGATTAATTTGTTCAGTCCTCGCAGGTCTAGAATAGGCCGGAGGCCCCTGTCGCCTTGGGAATGAGGAAATATCGGGAATAAAACCCCTTGCCTCTTAACTCCTCCAGTACTTCCTCTATAGCTCTGATTGAGAGGAGCTTGCGGACCTCCTGGATGAGGAGTTGCTCGTGAGAGGGGTCCCTGAAGAGGGACGAGGACAGGGGGTGGAAGGGAGGGGGTGAAACAAACTGAAGACAGTATCCAAGCTCCACCGTGAGTAGGACCCAACGATCTGACGTCAACTGGGACCACGCTGGAAGGAACGGGGAAAGGCGGTTGTAGAACTGAAAGGGATCCGGGGAGGCAATTGGTACACTGCTCTCAGGCGCACCCTCAAAAGTTTGGTTTGGGTCCCGGCGTTGGTTTGGTGGGACCAGAATTGTTGCCCCCTTGAGGTCCAGACTGACGTCTGCGATTAGTATGACCTCGTCTTCTGGCAAAGTCTTGCCTTGGCCGAGGCGGGGGGTAAGGGCGCTGCGGTTGGGAGCGGAAGGACCGTCTTTGAGTCTGAGGCGTATGCAGTCCCAACAAATGCATAATTACTCTGTTGTCCTTCAGACTCTGCAGTCTGGGGTCCGTCTTTTGTGAAAACAAGCCTTGACCATCAAACGGCAAGTCTTGTACCGTATGTTGCAACTCAGGTGGCAGGCTGGACACTTGCAACCATGATATACGGCGCATGGCTATGCCAGAAGCGACCGTTCTGGCCGCCGAATCGGCGGCATCTAACGAGGCTTGTAATGAGGTCCTCGCGACCCTCTTCCCCTCCTCCAGGAGTGCTGCAAATTCCTGGGGGGAATCCTGCGGAACCAACTCGGCAAACTTCCCGACTGCCTCCCAGGTATTGTAACTGTATCTGCCGAGGATGGCTTGTTGGTTCGCTATGCGGAATTGGAGACCTCCTGCAGAATAGATTTTTCGTCCCAACAAATCCATGCGCCGGGCCTCCCTAGATTTAGGCGCAGGGGCTTGTTGGCTGTGGCACTCCAGTTCGTTGACGGATTGTACCACCAAGGAACAGGGAGTGGGGTGCACATAGAGGTACTCATACCCCTTGGAAGGCACCATGTACTTCCGTTCGACCCCCTTGGCTGTGGGCGGGATGGAAGCCGGGGATTGCCAGATAGTGTCTGCTCTAGCCTGGATCGAACGGATAAATGGGAGAGCCATTCTGGTGGGTGTCTCTGCGGACAAGATGCTAATCACCGGGTCCTCCACCTCTGGAACCTCCTCTACCGGCAGGTTGATATTCTGGGTAACATGCCGCAGAAAGTCCTGGTGTGACCGGAGGTCAATTGGAGGTGGTCCCGATGAGGACGTCCCCGCTACTGCCTCATCCAGGAAAGAGGAGGATGACAGCCCCAGGACGAGTGGGTCCTGCACTGACGCCTGGCCCGGGGGGACCTCCGTCTCTGGAAGGTCATGCGGTTCCGGTGCGTGTGCACTGGTTTCCTCTGTGTCAGTGGGGAGAGGTCGGCTGACGGTGGCCTTGGGCACACAGTGCTCTGAGTGACTGGAGCGTGATGGGCCAGTCGGTTCGCCTTGGGCTTGATGATATGCCCAAGGTGTCCAAAAGGACCACTGATGAGGTCCGTGGTCCGGGCCATGGGCATGCGTATCCAAATCCCCGTAGGAGGCACTGTCTGCATGGGAGGAGACGGATGGATGACGTGAGGGACATGGAGGAGCTGAAGTCGCTTGGACTAGGTCTCTGTGTCCATTGGACTCCTGTCTGCACGGTACTGGCGAACAGTACTGAGAGTTGTAGCGGTGCAGGGAGCGGGACCGGGACCTGCGACCAGCGTGGTGCCGGGAGGTCGACCGGTGCCTCGCATCGCCATGCCAAGATCGGCTGCGAGAGGTACAGCGGTGCTGGGATCTGGACCGGTGCAGAGAGTACTGTGATGGAGACCAGGATCTTGAGCAGTAACGCGAGTACGACCGGTACTGGGATGGAGAGCGGTACCGGGACTGCGAGCAGCGCTGAGAGTGGGAGCGATGGTGGGACCGAGAGTGCCCGCGGGACCTGGATCGGGACTGGTGGCGTTGTGCAGTGTCCAGCGAAGATGGCTTCATCATGGCGGGCTTGCCCCAGTGACTGAACAACCTGCACCGGCGGTGCCGGGGGTTGGGGCAGCTCAGGCTCTGTCAGAGCAATTAATTCCCAAGCCGTGGAGAAAGTCTCCGGCGTCGAGGGCACGACGAGCTCGACCACAGCGTGCGCTGGGGAGCTGGTAGGCACCGGACTCGACGGCTCCTGAGAAACCGAAATCAACAGTGCAGAGGCAAGCGGTGCCGCAGCAGTTGGTGCCGGGCAGTCCGCCTTAGATGTATGCTCCGACTGTGGCGTAGATACAGGTGCCGCAGGAGCCTTGTGCCTCTTGCTCCTCGGGGAGAGGGATCAGTGCCTGCCAGAGGGTTGAGCCGGTGAAGGCTGGTACCGAGGAGTCTTCACTGGAACCGTGCATTCCGGTGCGGAGGAAGCACTTGTCCCCGGTGCTGGAGTCGGTGCTGAAGATGGAGAAGTTAGAGCTGCCTCCATCAAGAGTTGCTTGAGGCGAATGTCCCGCTCTTTCTTCGTATGGGGCTTGAACGCCTTGCAGATTCGGCACTTGTCCGCAAGGTGGGATTCTCCCAGGCACTTTAAACAGGAGTCGTGCGGATCTCCTGTGGGCATCGGCCGATGACAGGCCGCGCAAGGTTTGAAGCCCGGTGAACCGGGCATGGGCCCCGGTACCAGGGGAGGAGAAGGGGCTAGCCACCAACCCTCTAACTATATACATAACTACTATAAAACTACTAATATAAAAGTTAACTAGAACTATAGAAAAACTAACTATGTACACAATAACTATATAAACGAGCGAAGAGCTAGGGAGGTGGAGATCAGCTAAGCCACGCTCCACTGTTCCAACGACCGACACAGGCGGTATGAAGGAACTGAGGAGCAGATGGGCCGGCAAGGGTATATATGGGGCGCCATGGCGGCGCCACTCCAGGGGGCGCCCTGCAGGCCCACCAAGTGTTGCTAGGGTAAAAATCTCCGACGAACATGCACGCGGTGCGTGCACACCTAACTGGAATGGATATGAGCAAGCACTCGAAGAAGAATAGGCAGTTTTGCTAGTGTCAAAGGTTTTTTTCCTCTCTCTCTTTGAAGATCTCTATCAACTCATTGCTTTGAAACAGGGTCTTGAAATTTGGCAGTAGGGTGATCCCAGCATCAGGGAGTTGCAGTTTGCTGTTCCTATGAAAACACTCACAAATTTGGCCAAGTTAGCAGAATCTGAAACTGGTCATTTGCACATGCTCAACAGAGCTGCTTAGAGCCTTGCTCCAAAAATCCTGCAACATGCCAACAGCATTGAGCATACTCCCAAGCCCGACAATCCTTTCTATCTTTTAGAAACACAGCCAGAGCACTAACACTGTCAGTGACAGCACACGAGCTAACACCATCACAGTAGCCCCTTTGGAACAAAAGAAGATAAACTGAGCCAAGAGTATTATTCAGTCTTTCCACTAACTAAAGTTAAAGGCTGTTAAATGCACAGAATCATTATTGTTGATCAAGGCCTCATACCTCTACCTTAGGAAGCTGCCTAATATCATCCTCTCCCCCTCCCCCACTTTAGAGATGGGGCAATTTAGAGGTTGTACATTCCACGTCAGGTAGAACTAAGAAAAGGATCCTGTCTGTAAAATGGCAGATTCAGGTCTGATCCGCTCAGCCACATTGCCTTTCAGAATGAATGTACCAAATCTTTGTGCTTGGCTGTGCTGCCTTCTCTCCACTAGATTGTAATCCCTTCAGACACAGGAACAGAACCTGGGAATTCTGATGCCCAACTTTTGTCTGCTTTCTACCAAAAAGCATGCAACCAGCTGGCAAAGTCTGTGTCACATCCCTTTCTAGGGGTTAAAAAAACAGACAAAAAAAACCAAAAACAAACAAAACAAAAAAACCTTACCAGTGCTACTAGTTCCTTCTTTAGCTCAAGTGATAGAGATCTGTACTGTGGATCTAAATGAATTAAAATCTGTGATGATCTTCATAAGACATCAAGATTTCACATGTTGGAAATAAATTTATATTTTTCCAGATGTATTAAAAAAGCAAAAAGAAACAGAGGAAATTACAAAAACTATGTTGTGAAGTAAAGCTCTAAAAAGTTACAAAGTGGCAGGATTAAGATTACTTATACATCCTTAATTCTTTCCCCATACACGTAAACATTATGATGCAGTCTTCAGTTACATGATCACATCCTCTGGTTCTATAAAACTCCTGCCTCATTTAGTGCACATGATAAGAGGAGAAAAGTTCTGCTTGTGTGGTTAAGGCACAAGACTAGATCCAGGTGAACTGGCTTCCACTCTACTCTGTTTCAGTCTTCTTATGTGATACTGGGCAAGATCACCATAATGCATATGCACAAAAGGGGTGAAATTAAAGTTGCAATGGCAACCTTAGTTCTGGTGTTTCCTAATTTTTAAGTGCCTGACTTTCCAACCTTAACATTCTTTTAATGTAATAGTTTATACCCTTCTTGTTATAGAATTGCTCATTGCAAATTGCTTTGAAAATCCTTTAATGTATACAGCCTACAACAGGGGTTGGCAACCTCTGGCACACGGCTTGCTAGGGTAAGTACCCTGGTGGGCCGGGCCAGTTTGTTTACCTGTCACATCGGCAGGTTCAGCGGACCGCAGCTCCCACTAGCCACTATCCCTGGCCAATGGGGGTGGCAGGAAGTGGCGCGGGTGAGGGATGTGCTGGCTGCGGCTTTCGACCACCTCCATTGGCCTGGGACAGCGAACTGCGGCCAGTGGGAGCCGCGGTTGGCAGAACCTGCCGATGCGGCAGGTAAACAAACTGGCCCGGCCCACCAGGGTGCTTACCCTGGTGTAAGACATGCCAGAGGTTGCCAACCCCAGCCTACAAAGTAGCCCGTAAGGGGTATGTGCACTATACAGACACTGTTCACAGATATTCTAAAATAGATCTCCTGCGTTTCCCCAGATGAAAGAGGTTTCTGGAAAGAGAAAAAAATGTATGCATGTGTTTGTATATTATATAATAATAATTTTACACATCTTTTCCACCGTGGAAAATCACAAACACAGTATATTTATTTCAGACAACAGCAGTGACAGTTACATCATAGCTGAATAAAATTGCTTAGACTTCTTGCAGGCTCTTACTATTTCCCAGAAGAACTTGCATAGAAACACAGACCAAACTTGTTACAGCAGGGATAATCCATGGCCCCAATTTGCCACCTACAGGATACTAGTTACTTCCATTGCAGATGGAAAAATTGGGCCCCATTTATTTTAGGTCAGGTCAGGAATAGTCTTGTCTCTTATGCATGTGCTCAGGTAAATAAAGGGATATAAGGTGCCCCTTTACTCTCCTGGGACTCACAGCATGGGGAGATGGAGATAAATAATAGCCTCCATGAGTGCTCTACTCCCACTCTTCTACTCAGATGGGTGGGCAAGGGTGGGAAATGGGAAGAGCCTTGACTCCACATATACCCACACACACGAGGCCAGCACAATGGAGCCAGCCCAGAATGGGGATGTAATCTTCTAGTGTTATAGACCAGTAGTAGATTACTTCCCTCCCGAAGCAACAACTGGAGATTAGTGGAGGATCTCCAAAGACAGCAGAGCTACATGATGTCTTATACTCAGGGCAGATGTTTAAATCTAGTTCTTAATTTTCAATAAACTTGGAGATGATACATCCCTTCTCATTCACAATATTTTTGCATTGGCCTTATTCAGGGAAAGTTCCCAAAATTAGACAGGGCTTGCCCTGTATTGAGTCAGATCTATGCTTGCTGATGCAAACTGGCTCTGAGGACACTTAACATGCCAGATTTACTATCCAGTTTCAGGTGCTATCACCATCCTCTGCAGCAACCTTTGGCACACGGCCTATCAGGGAAATCCGCTGGCAGGCCGGGATGATTTGTTTACCTGCAGCGTCCGCAGGTTCGGCCAATTGCAGCTCCCACAGACCACGGTTCGCTGCTCCAGGCCAATGGGAGCTCCAGGAAACAGCGGCCAGCACGTCCCTTGGCCCACACCACTTCCCGCAGCCCCCATTGGCCTGAAGCAGCAAACTATGGCCAGTGGGAGCTGCAATTGGCCAAACCTGTGGATGCTGCAGGTAAACAAACCAGCCCAGCCCATCAGCGGATTTCCCTGACAGGCCGCGTGCCAAAGATTGCTGATCTCTGCTCTATGGATACATACCTGGCCCATCAGCTCTAGGATTAACAGCCTGCGGCACATTCTGATTTAGAGTAAGCAGAATTCATACCCCACCTGTAGTGGAACATTTTAAATACTAGATTTTATACTTGAAAATATTACATTTTACTCAAGTAATTTTCACATGAAATTCATGGGTTGGTAAGGAGAGTGTGGAAATCTTGAGGAGGCACCACTGAATATTTAAGTGGTAGTAGAAATACAGTACGATTTGCTTCCTACTTTACTATCCATAAAAGAAGTCTGTATTGTAATGCTGGCTCTAAATACAGTGCGCACTACATTTTCAGCCTTTCTACGTAATGAAAGTATGCTCTGCATCAAAGCTAGTTATTCATTTATTCCTTCCATTAGGGATTTTATTACTAAAGAGCCTAATTAACAACAAACTACAACAACAACAAAGGGAAATTATGTACAGTACTTTTTGTTCATTGCAAGGAGATAATCACTGAAAGATTATTATGTAAACTGATTACAGAATTAACACATTGCTGTTCTGTGGCTGGATTTAGGGTTTACACACATCCAGGTTGGAAAATGACCCTGTTGAAATCACAAAGGGAACCATATTGGCCATAGTTTTTGTTATAAGTCACAGGAACAAGCAGCATTGCCTCTTTCTCAGAGGCACTAATACACAAACATAAATGGGCATATGCAGAATCCAATTCTGCTCACATACCTGTATAAATCAGGAATCTCTCAAGTCAGTGGATTTAAACTGATCCAGGTAAGAGGAAAAACCAGGCCTGTGTCATTTTTTGATGATCCAAAAACTGTTAGAGAGTCTTGTTGGGGGCTTTTTTCCTACCATAACAAAATACTTATGTTTATGGAGTAACAAAATTAAAATGAAGAAATTCAATGTGTGCAGGAGCTCTTCTAAATATTTCCTACAGCAGAATTCTCTGTTTTGTCCCATGTGAAAAATACCAGACCCAGTGATGTTAATGAGAGCTTTGTCATTGGGATTAAGATCTGGCTTCAGTGGCAATATTTGTGTATGAGGCTGTAGCGATGGGAGACTCACTGCTGCGGCACCTCCTGCTGGTCATCTCAGGGAATTAGCTCTTTCCAGCACACAGCACCCTCTGCAGGCCAGTGTCCCACTGCCGCTTGGCCCCCTGTCCCTCTCAGACCCGGTGCCCTGTTATCTGGAGTGCTGCCCCTTGGAAGTAACCTCTTTGTCTCAAGGTCTCCCCTCCCTGGGGAGCTCCCACCCACTATCTCCACCTCACCTCAGTATAAGACTACTGCCAGTCATTGTCTAGCCCCACACCCTGGGGCAGACTGCAGTATCAGCCTACTCATCACCGGCAAGGTTGGGTTTGGACCTGCTGCCTTAGCCTACCCCTGGGCTGCCCTTCTGCAAGCCCCCATACCCGTTGACCTTCTGCTAGGCCATAGCCTGGGGCTTTCTAGGCTAGAGCCTTCTCAGCTCCTCTGCCTTTCCCCAGCCCTGCTCCACTCAGGTCTCTGCAGCCAGGTCCACCTCCCTCTACAGCTAGAGCAAGACTCTGCCAGCTCCTGGCTCAGTGGCCTTTTATAGGCCCAGCTGTGCCTTGACTGGGACGTGGCCCAGCTGTGGCTACTTCCCCAATCAGCCTGGTAGATGCTTTCTCCCAGCCACAGCCTTCTCTCAGTGCTGTTTTAAGCTCTTCAAGGCAGGAATGGGGTAACCACCCTGCTACAGAGGCACTGAAACACAAGTTTTTCCAAGATGAGTAATAGAGAAGGGAAGAAAAGAGACAAAGAAAGCAAAGTGGGGAGCAGAAGCAAGTGAGCAACAGAACAGTTGGTGCCAAGATCCTGGTTAACAATGAGCACAACCAGGAAAGAAAAACGAATCTGCAGATCTGAAAGAAAGTAGGACAAAAAAAGCAAATTAATGTCATAATTAAGAGAGCCATAGAGAACAGCAGGAGTCCATCGCCACCATTGTTCCTAGATGCAACGTAACAGAGAATTAGAAGAGATGGGAGCATGTTTTAAAATTGTTACAAAGGTTTAGAGACAGGTAGCAAAGATATGAAAACAATATCGTGTTCTTATCGTGTGGTGTATACCACCACATTAGCAGAGAAAGGAAATGAGACACTCATCCCGCACAAATTCTTAATGTTTAGAAGCAATTGCAATCCTAAAGAGAACATTGTTTTGGAACAAAAACACTTTTGGTCTCATCCTAATTTGTGCACAAATGAGAGAGAAAAGATTATGTAACAGATTTGAGACTGGAGCCACAAAACTGATCCTGTGAACACTGAAAGTGATCTACTTATAGAGAAGACTGTGTTTAGTGTGACTGGTAGAAGACCGGAAGAAAGCCTATTTAAAGAACTTGCTCTGTGTTTGCCAAGAGCTAGAGACATCTGCAGGGCCTCAAAAGCTACAATAATCACAAATAAAGATAGGGGCTGTGCAAATTACAGATGAGCTTGTATGGGCTGTTAAACACAATTTTAACATCGCATGTTCAGAATCCAACAGCTCTGAGAGAGCTGGCACAAAGCAACAGTCACCTCTGCACCCCCTTATGAGAAAGAGGAAACAAACAACACATCACTGAGAACTTAAGTGGAAAAGCAAATCATTTCCCAAACATGCAGAGTAACAAATCCACCTAAGAGATAAAAACAGACTGAAACAGGATTGCTAATCTATCCTGTTTGTAGGAACAGTGGAGCAGGTCACAAAAGTCAGAGCTAACCCAGGAGAAGCTTGGATTCCACACTGTTTGAAAGCAATATACCTATAAAGTTTAAACTTGATGTTGGGCCTGAAGTGAACAAATAGGTACCAGGTCCCATTCAAATAAGACAGACATAGTTACAGCAATAGCATTTGGTGGTTCCAGGACAGAATCTGAAGAAGTTACCCTGACAGTAATGATAGCCAAGGACAAAGTTAGTAAAGCTGGTTGAAAAATAGAAAGTCTTTTCTCTGAAAATTTTCCTTTTGTTTGGATTTCTTCAGTCTAAGGAAACAAAACGAAAAAAATTTTGCTCTTTTACAAAGAAAGAAAGAAAATGTTGAGATTTCCCCTCCCATATTCTTCCACCTTTCTCTCCTTCCTCCCCACAACTCACCAAAAAAAAATCCCAGCCTCCAAAATGGTTTGGTTGTCAAAAACTGAACACATTCTAGGATTACAGTTTTCATAGACCAAAATAAAAATCTTCCATGAATGTTTGTTTTGGTTGAAAAACCATTTTTGTCCAAGGGGAGGAGGGGGAGAAAATTTTTCCAACCAGCTCTAAAATGCTGTCATCAGTTCAACACCAAAAGTATCTACAATGCCAGTAACACTTGGAGACATTTGCAGTGATTGAAAACTAAACATAACAGGAGCAGGGCACATTAAATCTCCCAATGCCAAAGAACTGATTACACAATGACATAAAGCAACGGGGTGCCCCCCCGTGGCAGCATAGAGGAACATTTGGGGGGGGGGGGTGTAACAGACCAGGCCAGCCTCCACAGGGAGCAGGGAATGAGCGCAATCCAGCCCCACCCCAGCTCTGCTCAGGCCCTGCCCTCAGCTGCAGCCCAAGTTCTGCACCTGGGCCTGGCCCCAGCCTCAGCACAGATCTGCACCCAGCCAGGATCTTGGCTGCCAGCCCCCATGGCAGCTTCATTCCCGCCCCCAGCCTCAGCTCCATTCCCAGCCCGGGGCCAAGGCTGAGAGGGGGCAGGGCCAGGAGAGGAACTGCACCCAGCCGATGGTCTGGCTGCTGGTCCCCACTGCAGCCTGGCTGCAGCCCACTCCCAGCCCCAGCCTTGGCCCCTGGGGGAGGGTGAATCTGTCCCTGGGCCCAGACCCATCCCCAGCTGCGGCCCCAACCTCTGTCCCCTTACACCTGTCCACATCTCCCCTCTCCTGGCCCCAGCTCCAGGGGCGGAGGGTGGACAGGGGTAAGATGGGGCATGACCCTCAGTAGTTTGGGGCCCACTGCCACAAAGCCTTCCAGAGACTAGTACAATTCTGTGGTACACATCACATCTACATAGACTCAGCAGCCATCTTTGTCCTACAAGGATGCAGGAATTACTATTTATAGTGACACATTCACACCTGAGTGATCACTTACGTAGCTGGCAGGACCATAATAAAAGTCATTCTTTTCTCAAAAGAGGAGGCTGGTGTCACAAAGCTGTAAAGCAGATATGTGGTTTTAGTTCAGTTAGTACGTTATTAATTATTTCTCATTTGTATTATGGTAGCACCTAGAAGCTACAATCAGAATCAAGGCTCCATTTTGCTGACAGCTGCACTTATAAAATATTGTACTGCATTTGTAAAATAAAGGAATTACTAAACTTTATGGGATTGTAAAATGCTTATTTCCAAGTTATTCTTCCTAAGCACTAGCACACGCACACACACAAAGAATAACCCTTGTGGTTACCACATCACTTTAGAGAATTCAGATCATGTGCAAAAATGGAAGGGAGGGAACACGCAACACTGAGTTGTCGCAATCCCATAATGCATTCTGGGAATTAAACTCCAACGTGATTTTTAATTTTAAAGAGCTAGAACAGTGGGATCCAGAGGAGGGGATAATTGGGCTGGCTACTCCAGAACAGGGGGAAAGGGTTGTCGCTAGAAGGGGCCAGGAAAATAAATTTGGAGATCAGTAGGCCAATTCAGTCTATTCTCCTGAAGACAGACTGGAAGATGTGTTCTTCAGTCATGGCAATACCTGAAGATGCTGGGGGCATGAGGCAGGGGAACAAGTTTTGCTAGAAAGCCTCCTCAAAAGGACCAGTGAGACCAGAGGACTGCTTTCTGAAAGCAACATTGGGATGTTCCAAGCCCTCATGCCACCCCCTCCAAGGAGGCCTCTGCAGGTAAGAAGTCATGGATCTGGAAAGTGGTCAGAGAGAAGACGGAGTTGTGCTATAATGTCGCCACTCTTCTCTCGCTCTCTGCTTAAGCAAACATTTCTTAACCTTCACAAGTGGAATTTGTGGTCTTGCATAATGGATGAATTAAGGTTCAACAGGATTTTCAATTCTTCTGAACCAGCTTGCCCACCTCCTCAACTGTTTTGCATCCAGACTGAGTTAGCTGCATACAAACTAGAGTTCCCTATGTCTGGGACTACATAAACTCTTGGGAGGCCATTCATCTGGTCTGCAAGACTTCCTTAATACTGCACAGCTTGCACTGGCCCTGACTGCACAGCTTGCACTCTGGTGTACTTTCTCTTCCCTCAAGCACATAGGAGAAAGTTGTTCTTACCAGAGGTCAAGTCTCTCTTTTGTGATTCTGAGCTGGTTCCCTGATAGGGCCAAAGTAGGCTGGTATGTACAAATGCTGCAAAACAGTTGTGCACTGAAAGCTTTGCAGTAACCCTATTCATCAGGCAGCATAATGTGTAACTTGACTATTTTCACGATAGCGATGGCTGTATTGAGTGGGGTGAGGGGAATCCCATTTAAAATGAAATATTTTCAGAAAATTTACTGACTGCAGAAAGCTGGAATATCATTACAGAAAATTCATGGCAGATTGTGGTGAGCATTGTAGTGGGCAACAGAATGTTAACAGAGAAAAAATAAATCAGAGCTAATCATATAATGAAATCCATTCCCCATAGCTTTCCAACAGAAAGCAAAGGTTTCATTTTGTAGTTTTTAAAACCCTTTTCACGGGTTACCATTTTAAGAAGGGCAGGGGAGGGGGGAAAGAGAATGGGAATCACCGTTCTGACCAATTCATCAGAAAATGTAATTTGCAAGTATGCATGTTGATTGAGTTCTTCTCTGGGTGAGTCAAATATCTGGAAAATATTTTGAGAGCTCGTGAAACCATTGCTTCACAAGCTTACAGATCCCATGGATACTTTACCATGGGTTTTCCCCTTTCTGGGTGAAATCCTGGCCCCATTGGGTATGTCTCCACTGCTATTAAACACCCATGCTGGCCTGTGTCAGCTGTCTCAGGCTTATGGGACTCAGGCTGTAAAATTTCGGTGTAGATGTTCAGCCTAACTCTAGAGCCCGGGCTCTGGGACCCCAAGTGACTCTCTCCTTCCCTGATTACGGTGTTTATATATATTCTTTCACAAGGCTAATACTAGTATTGGTGATACTGTATATTATTGATGTGCTAAGTGCTGTTTGCTTATATGTTAATTATAATGATGTAGCAAGAAGGAAGTGCCTTGTAGCTGTAAGATAATTATTATTTCTCTCTCAAATCAGAATGTTGACTATATGGGGGTATATCAGGGCCGAAAATCACTCACAGCAATAGCTTTTAGACCCACTAGGCCTGATCCTGACACCCTCCCACATTTAAACCTCTCATTGACTCCAGTGAGTAACGCGCATGTGTAAGGCCTGCAGGAATGGGCATGAACTAACTTCAGCGGGATACATACATGAATTTAAAGAAGTGCTTCTAATCCTTTTGCTGTCCTCGTGCTTTGTTCCATGCTGCCCCTATGGACAGAATAATGCCCCTCACATCCAGTTTTCCAACCCCCTCTCCTTCTCTTTATTAAATCCCTCCCAACAACCTATTTCTCCCTGATGCCCACAAATACAAAAAAAGTCAATAGATTCAGAGGGGAAAAGAGCTTATCTGCAGCAACTCCTTCCTGTGTCTTGTCACACCTTGCTCTTCTGTGTCCTAGATTGTACACCTCTCCTGAGCAGAGATTATCTTGACATTTATGTATTGAGCAATGCTGAGCACACTGTTAGCATGTAAATATCTAGTACTATTAAGGAGTGCAGGATTTTGGAGGGTAAGTGTAATTGGAAGAGGCTCCAACTTAAATTTCCATTTAAAAAGCAACTGATTATCTAAAATGTGCTACATCCATGCAAATCTGATTGAATTCAATAGGAGTTGAACAATTCCTACTTAAAGAAGTTAACCACAGCTTCATGAGCTGGGAAGAATTGCAGAGGAACTTTGTGCCATTAACAGTGGCAGGTAATTTGTGCCTTTGTTATGTACTTGGCCAACATAGTAATTCTCTCCCCCTGACTGAGTCTCTGAAAAGCAATAACCACTTGTGGGACTAGAAATATGGCAGGAACATTGTTGAATTTGTCAGAATATGGTTATAAAAAGTGATTTTTGGATTGGAAAATCATGATCGTTCCACTTACAGTGGTTAGACAAGTTAATTACATAGATACTCTGCAATAAACTACCTGGTAATATCACAGTAACTCTATTGGAAGCCATGGTAATTACACAGTTACTGAACTGAAAGTCCCTAAATAGAAAAAAAAGAGAGCTCCAAAAATCCATATAGAAGTGGGCAATTTAACCAACACTTCATTTATCTCCTGATGATTCGACTAGTGAATATCCACCTACTTTGTATACAGGTATCTATACAATTAGGGTCTTAACATTAAGCATGTGAGTAGTCTCTGTGAAGTTAATGGGACTGCTCATATGCTTAAATACTTTGTTGGACTGGGTCCAGTGCACTCATCAGGTTTCAGGACTGAGCCCTTGGACAGCTCACCTCTTCTACAAAGCATTGCACCAGCGCATGTCTGACAGCAAGACAGGCAAAGATATGGTATGGATGGCTCAAGGAAGAAGGTGCAGAAAATGGTCCTGGTATCATGTAAGGTTGGAATACTTTTCCACTTGATGCATCATGCTCAATTTAGATTGAGCTAGACCAGATCATGTTGAGATTCAGACCATGAGCATGATTTTTCCTGCACTCACTTATATCAGTTTTACGCAAATGTAACTTTCATTAATGTCAGTGTAGTTCAGCAAAGCCCTACATCTTTACTTGTTTCTGTGAGGTACCTTGCAAATACTTGGGTGCTTGAAAAATAAATGGACAAATAAAATAGTAACAGCACTTTTCAAACATTAAGCCAGCCTCACACCTCCTGTGACAGGCAGGCACATATTTATCTATCTCTGAAGGGCATATAAGCGCCTTCATTCTGAAATGAAATGACTTGCCCAAGGCTACAAAGCAAACCAACGCCAGAGTGGAAAATAGTCCCAAATCCCACTCCTTTGCGCCAACCACTAGATGACACCACCTCCCTGCAGGAAACTACGGGGCAATGACTAATAAAGGTGTAATAAAGAAGTTGGGTGTCCATTCACAAGTTCTGACTCTGTGTGGAGTTATTCTGTAGCTTAAGCTGAACTTTTACAAACCCTTGAGGAAAGAGGGTTGTTACACTGGATGCATACTATTATAGTCCTTTGATGACATGGGAATGCTTTGGGAAGGGGTGTCCTGACTGTCCTAGATGCACCATGCAAGGAGTTAAGAGTTTGAGTTCTCTCGTGCGGTGAGATACAAGTTGGGGTAAAAAGAAAACCTTCCAACATGGGCATGTGCATTTTTCTTCCCTAGGGATTTCATTGTGTGAATCATAAAACATATCCTCTAAGGTTTTAAAATGACAAGTTATCAGAATATATGGTGCTTTAAACAATCTCTTTGGTCTCTTACAAAATATTTCAAAGATTTAAGTCAGTCATTTTTGCATTCCCTTTGGTTTTAATATTGTAGAGATGAATGGATCTTCTTGGGAGCTGAACACTTAAAAAATAGTCTAGACAAACAAAAATGTGATGTGTGAATTCTAAGGCGTGACAATAGTTCTTTACGGTTCACTGTACGCAAAGGAGATCCAGAGCCCATGTACCTTTAAGTTTTTCACCTCCTCCATGTAGTAATTATAGCTTAATACTATATTGATAATAAACAGGTAAATGAATTCTCACAACCGAATAAGTCTCTAGTACATGAAGCTTTTGTGAACGTGGAAGCGGTTCTTGCCATTATGTGCAATTAGAGCTCTTTGAAAGTGTGTTGCCTGACTCTCTGTTGCTTGGTAACTGGTGCATCTAATTCTTCTTCTAAGAGGTCACAGAAATGTCAGAAAACCCATTTTCTGGGGGGAAGAAAATACCCCATTGGAATAGGAACATAGTTCAGCTAAAGAGAATCTCATTTCTTCCATTAGTAGGTAGAAAAATAGTGATATTTGTATAGTTCCACAGCGCTGTACAGTTTGAGAGTTGTGCCAAATACATAGCATGCTTCCTGCATCCAAGCTTTTATGATCTGCAAGTAGGCTAGCACAAAGAATGACACAGTCGATGCAATTCACAGTTGTGGTGGCAAGCGACCATTATGGACCTGCCAAGAGCCCTTGGAAGTCAATGGAAAGACTCCTCAAAATGGTAAGGTATCATGGAACATAAGGTTTAATGAGTGTGTGCCAGAAAAAGCTTTGCAAGTGGTGTTTGCGAAACTGTTCCAGGCAAGGGGAAGGCATGATGCTGGGAGTGAACTAATAAAGCAGGGTGCAAAATTCATTTCTCTGCAGAGAGGTCCAGCACAGAATCCATGTCACAGTGAAATACCAAAAGGAGCGGTGGAAAGTGATGCTTGTGAAGAAAGGTTTTGGATATATCTGCTAATGTTTTAAGTCAAACTTGAAAATAAATTCCAATGATTTGGAAGTAACAGTACATTATGCACCAGGATAAAAAAAAAATTGACCAGCCACCGCAACAAGCGAAAAAGAAAAGAAAAATGCAAGTTTGGAAACAGTAAATCCTCTTTCACTTGTCAGAACAATTTACTTTTCATTTTTGTGGCATGCTTTGGCTTTCAGTTTAAAAATATTTCCATCCCTTGCCTATTTCCAGGGTTTTCTTTCGACAGTCAGTGCATTGACTACTTAAAGGGTGATAGTCACAGTTGTGTAGAGGGCAACTGTCATAAACAGATAGCTAAGGGTTAATGTCTCTTTCACCTGTAAAGGGTTAAGAAACAGTGACCTGCAACACCTGACCAGAGGACCAATCAGGAGACAAGATACTTTCAAATCTCGGTGGAGGGAAGCCTTTGTTTGTGTTTTTGGGGTTTTGCTTTGTTCTCTCTGGGCTCTGAGAGTGACCACACGTACCTACAGGCTCTCTAATCTTCTATTCAAATTTTGTGAGTATAGAAAGGCAGTATAGTCTCTTTATTTGTTTTCCTTTATTTGCAAATGTGTAGTTTGCTGGAAGTATTTTAAATACTTTGCTGGGGGGAGGTTTCTTTTTAGTTTCTATAAGCTGACAGACCCTGTAACTTTTACCATCTAAAGTACAGAGACACCTTTTACTTTTTTCTTTCTTTTTATTAAAAGTTTTGCTTTTAAGACTTGTCTGATTTTCCCCCCTTGTTGAGGCTCAAGGGAATGGAGTCTGTACTTAACAGGGAAGGAGAAGGGTGGAATCCCTTTGTTTTAGATTCACGGAGCTTGAATCTGTATTGCCTCTGGGTGAGGGGAAAAGGGGGGGCGGGAGGTAACATTCCTCTGTGTGTGGTGATTCAAGGAGTTTGAATCACGGTGATCTCCTAGTGTACCCAGGACAGGAAAGAGCTGGGAGGAAGAAAGGAGGGGGAAGGGAAATGGTTTATTCCCCTTTGTTGTGAGACTCAAGGAATTTGGGTCTTGGGGTCCGCAGGAAAGGTTTTTGGAGGGACCAGAGTGCCCCAAAACACTATATATTTTTGGGTGGTGGCAGTTTAACAGATCTAAGCTGGTAATTAAGCTTAGAGAAATTCATGCTGGTACTCCATATTTTCGGACTCTAAGGTTCAGATTTGGGAATTATACCATGACAGCGACGCCAAGGCTAGTGCACCAGTGAAGGCTGACAAACTCTGAAATAAGGTTTAAGTGGGAGTTCAGTGGTATACAGGCCTGATGCTGGCCTTCTACCTAGGAGTAAATTTCATCCTGTAACATTCAGCTTCAGCAGAGGCTGCATTTCCTAAAATGCTTTCCATTTTCAACAGAGATATACTGCAAATTTTCCTTACTGCGCTTATCACAAAAGATTTCCTGAATGCATGAAGGCAGCTACACCTAAAATGCTCACACATTTTAAGGGGATTTGCATCTTGTAACTCAGCTGGAAGAGCACTCACCTATGAAGCTTTCAGAGACTAAATTCTAGTCCCTTCTCTGTCTTTGCCTTTTAATTCATTTCTTATGATCTCACTTACTCTTATGTTGATCAGCATGCACATCGATCAGCGCACCTCGCTTAGATAAGAAACAAACGTGGACTACAATAGTTTTCTATACAAATGCCACCTCCCCATGAAAAATTCTCAGTATGTATATAGCTATGAGAACATATACCAATTAGTTATTGTAGGACACGACAGACCATCTGCAATTGTGCAGAAAAATGGAAGGGGCAATAAGGAGGGCCTTGTTACCTGCAGCTCTGCCATTTATTTTATGCACTAGCAGCCACCTTGCCTACTCATCATCCCAGAACTCTTCTTCTCTAAACTTCCAGCTGATATGCAGAAATTTAAACCGAGGTGTAAGACAGAACATTAATTGCAACAATGTTTCATTTTGTCTTTTCCCAGAGACTTCTAGGTAATATTATACAACATGCACCTAACTAGCCGATGGGTAAATAGGTTGTCACCCTCCTTTAAACTGATTTGTTTAGTACAGTAAGCATAAAGCAAAACAGGTTTTATTTCAGCTACAGAAAAAAATGTGAAGATAAGAGATGCATATTTTGGAGAGCAAACCAATGAAAACAGGAATTTCTCTTATATATCTAGTGAATTCATAATGCATTGTCCTTCATTACATGTTGGGTAACTGATACTCATTAGATCAAGATTATAGCTCACTTAGCATGTCAGTGCCTGGCTAAGCAAGTATCTCTTTGTACACACACAGACATGATATTTCACTGACTGCTACAGTTGTGCAGAGGATCAAAGTTCTATTTCACAAAGAGTTTCAAAATCTGGTTTTGTTCCAAATCAGAGGGAAAAAATCCTAATCTTTTGAAGTTCTCAAAGAAAATGCTGGGGTAGGGTGAGGTGGGCAGGAGGAAAAGAGAGAGATTGAGATTTATAGGACAATTCAAACAAATAGTTTTGATTTTTTGTGTGAAATAACTCTGATTGTGACTTTTCTTTATTTTCTATAATACCAAATTTTAAAAGTATGGAAAGCCATTTCAAAATGAAAAATCAAAAATGTTTTATTCCAGAAATGTCAGAATGTCTTGTTTTGGTAATCAATGCCTCGCCCCAGTTTCCTTCTGAAACAAGATTTCAATGAAATTGGAAAATCAAATCTAAGCATTTTGATTTTGTCTGAATACAGTTCTGCCGAAATTTCTCCCACAAGTTGTACTGACTTCTAATTTGGTGTAGGCTGCCTCAGACAATAAATTTGTAGTATTTAACTTTAGCAGGAGGTTTCCTGTTACATATCTGCATCTGTACGTCTCTCATGCCAGCTACAGATCACCCTCAGGAACTTCTTGGTAACCTCAAAAGGTGCCTGCCTGAACTGCTTCCATTTTACAGGAATGTGACAAAGTGGACAATAAGACCAATGCAGTTACACTGGGATAAGTGAGAGGAGAATTAGGCACACAATATTTATCACATATATTTCATACTGCACTGTGTCCAAGCCCCATATTCTAGCTTCCTTTTATGCAAAGTGAAAAAAGATATTGTCAGGGAATGTAGAAGAAATAGAAAGTGGAACCTACCAAATGTTAGAGCCAATGTCATCCATATGAAATATATACTTATAGATGACTGAGCTGAGGAGTCTATCAAGTACACTGCGTCTATCAAGCTTATTACTGAACTGGTGGGGGAGAGCAGAAAAAGCTTGGGTAAGGTATGGTTCAATATCCAAGCTTTTGGAAGCATCTTTCATCTGAACCAAGCTGCCAAGTCGTGAGTTTCAGCCATCACTAGTTAGCAATGCACAGTGTGCCGTATCTACTTCCCACAGATCCACTTCAGTTTGACTTGAGCAGCGTACCCGAATTTGTATGATGTAGATTAGATTGTATTTGGCATAATAAGCCACTGTTTACCACTGAACTTCAGTCATTTTCTTGCCAAGATGTTGGCTTGTCATGAGTTGTCACTGTAGGGATTCTGCAGGAAGTATCAAACAATTGCAAAGATTTTAGAAGAAAGAAATGCGGACAGTACATTCTGCACTTCAGAAAACATACTCATCTTTATATGCAAAAACTTTATTTCCTCTTGAAATGGAATGTGATTACACACTTACATAACCCTAGCTTTGTGCCATATGACAGACATAAAAAGAAAGGAAATCTGTTCTTGTGGTTAAAGCACTGGATTAGAATACAGGGGTTCTAGGTTCAGTTCCCAGTCTCTCCACACACTTTCTTTGTGAGCTTGGGCTAGTCCGTCACTTAAGGTTCTCTGTATATTAGTTCTCTCATCTGTAAAATGAGGATAATAATCATTGCATTGTCTATTTAGATTGTAAACTCTCCAGAAAAAGGACTGCCTTTTACTAGGTGTTTGTACAGCACCAAGCGCAATATGGTTCCAATCTCAGTTGGAGCAGTTCTCTGTCCCAGGCTAATGGAGGTGACAGGAAGCTGTGGCCAACACATCCCTCACCTGCACTGCTTCCCGCCACCCCCATTAGCCTGGGACAGAGAACTGCGGCCAGTAGGAGCCATGGTCAGCCGAACCTGCCGACGCAGCAAGTAAACCAACTGGCCCGACCCACCAGGGTGCTTACCCTGGCAAGCCGTGTGCCAGAGGTTGCCGATCCCTGCTCTATACCATTATCTAAGTCATTGATGAAGATATTGAACAGAACCAGACCCAGAACTAATCCCTACAGGACCCCACACATTATGCCCTTATAACTTGACTATGAACCACTGATAACTACTCTCTGGAAATAGTTTTCCACTCAGTTTTTCACCCACCATATAGTAGCTCCACGTAGGTTGCATTTCCCTAGTGGTGGGGAACCATGATAGGCTGTGAAGCACTATATGAACACCACACTACATAACTAATTTGTATTGTAATGGTATAAATGCTTCTCCTGACACATTTTCCACAGACTCAGTGGAAATGGAATAGGTGTATTAGATAGGATCCTTGAAAAAAATCTAAAACAATAGGAAAGTCTTGCAATATGCTTGACACATCCAAAACTGCCTGTTGACTTTAGCTGGAATTTTGGATGAAAAGGGAGTCAATGAAGTACTTTTGTAAAAATAAACCCCCAAACAGATAGCCAGTGAAAGGAAAACATGGAAACAAATACTGAAAGGGAACTAGCTGTGGATGGCAAATTCAATATGAGCTTCCAATAAGGGAACTGGGCAGGTAGTGAATGTTCTACCAGTTCCCTGCCTGCTCTTGCAGTTGGTGATGGTGAGAAAGACCAGTAAAGATTTCAGCTACAAAAAGCAAGAAAGACATAGGACGTTTGGCAGATACATGGGGAACTGGGGAGTGTTTTTTTTTTTTAATAAGGAAAAAGCTATCCTGACTACTTTGTGATTTCCAGGAAAAATCACCATAAAATCTTTACACCAGTCACGGCCCAATTTTACCCATCTTTCTTGTGTTGAATAGTAACTTGCTCCATACATGGGCCCATTGGTTCCAATAGGGCTCTTCAAGGGAGAAGATACAACTTCAGCACAGATAAGGCTGGCTAATTTGGATCTTTAGTGATCAGCTCACATATTTTACAAGGAAGTATGACAAATATTTACTTTAAAGTTTAAAAAAAAAAAAAAGCTTAGATAAAGTGGAGCAGAGTTTATATCATTCTCCTCTCACCAAACCTGTAATATGCACAGGACACTCAAATACAATTCATATTTTTCTGCTCCAACTCCCCAAAACATTGTTATGCATTAGTGGGGTAAGATTCATTCCTGTGCAAAGGCTCAGCACAAGACTTCTGTACCACTTAAAGCCTCAAAAGAGGGCTGTGCTGTCCGCTCACACAGGAGTAAATTTTGCTCTAGTGACCACTGAGGAGCAAGAGGTGGGGAACTGTCCATCTTTCCCCCTCCCCACCCCCAAATGATGAATGGCCCATTATTCCAGAGAAAGCTCAGAAACAACAAGGAAAAAAAACCACAGGAGTAAACACACACAACATGTGTTTTGTGTTGTTTTTTTTCAGCCAATAACATAAGACACATGAGAAAATTGTCTGTGGACAGTGCATTTTTGGAAGATGCACTGCTGAAGAACTGATTCCACAGGTCTGGTTGGGGAATCCATAGTTTACCCACTCTTTTCTGCAGAACACTAACCTCCGCAGGAACTGTCCTTCCAACGAAATTGCATCAGTGAATATTCCATTCACCCAGAGTGATTTTTTTCCCCTGTGCAAGGTGATTTGGCATACTGGAATAGCAGAAGGGTTATTTTATAATTTAGAGAGGTAATCACTTGACATTTCCTCATTGATTTCCTACTGAAGAATCTGTCCCAGTTTCTTCTTGGACTGTGAGACTTTTAGTAACTCTGATAATGGTAAGTCTTACTTTTTCATAAATATTGTCAGTGTTTCCTATTAAGGATCCAGCCACAAGTCAGATATGATACCCTCCCCTGGATTTGGCTGCCACACACCCTTTTTCTATAGTTTACATGCTATATTAGTTCCAGGAAAAGCAGAATATATTTTGGTTTGTTTTACTATTTACCTTTACAGTTTTGTAAACAGTTACACAAGTGAAAATATAGCTGCTAAGCGAAGGTGTTGAACAGTGCTCACCATGGCTTAGAACTGTAAGCCTTGTAGAGGGTACACAAATATAAATACTTAGAAAGGAGTGTTCCAATGGAGGTCTTACTTTGATAGGCTTTGGATCAGAGTCCAAACCTCTCCCCTCTCACACTCCCCTTCTCCAGTGTCCAAGATGCAATACCACATTTTATGCATCTGAGAGGGATTAAAGATAAATTGGGGGGTGTGAAGGGGAAAACAATTTAGAAATGGAGGATATTAGCTACCTTCTGTGAATTGCTGTCATTTTGAATTCCATCATCCATGCCAAAGCTAATATTTTTACATCAAATGCAGTATTGAAGACCCTGAGTTAGAAGTATTGTTGTTTTCAAGTTAGACAATGCAATTGACCATCAACAACTGCTTATATGCTGCTAGGTAGACTTGTTACCTAGGTTACAAGGCTTCTCAAATGCTGCTCCATGTATCAGATGCGCTAAGTTTGAACGCCACCTTTCCAACTGTGTTCTAAAAGAAGTCATAATACTGAGAACTGACCCTACTACATGGCGATTTTGAAATCCAGTCTCATTCAATAAATCCTTCCAAGTCCCAAAGCTTATTTTTAGGAAAATCAGAAACTGCCTGAAGTGGGATGCAGCTGTAAATTAATATTCTTCAGAAGGAAGGAACACAAAAAAGCACATACTACTTTGTATGTTTACTTTATAGAACACTCATAGAATATCAGGGTTGGTAGGGACCTCAGGAGGTCATCTAGTCCAACCCACTGCTCAAAGCAGGGCCAATCCCCAGATTTTTACCCCTAGTTCCCCAAATGGCCCCCTCAAAGACTGAACTTACAATCCTGGGTTTAGCAGGCCAATGCTCAAACCATTGAGCTATCCCTTCCTCACACTGTAGTTCTGTTTGTTTTTTTTTTAAAGGAGCTAGAACAGATGAAAGCTTAAGTATATTAGATGCTCAAAAGGCACTTCAGAATCAAGCCTGAAATAGTGCATATGAAAATGGCAAATTTAAAGAGCTGATGACACCTGTTTAAAAACTACCCTATCTAGGGGTGGTTATACACAATACTGTATAGCAATGTATTTTCCCTTATTCATTACAAACGTTATGGGTATTAAAAGAAGCTCTCAGACTTATTGCATAAAACTAATGAACATTTTATTACTAAAATTCAGAATTAATTTTGTCCATTTCACATAATTTTGCACTCCTATTTTTCCCCACAAACATAAGATGAAATGTTATATTAACAAATACTTAACATTTTAAAAGCGTCTCATGATGAATAAGCAGCAGGGGCAAAAAGTAGAAATTGAGGGAGAGATTCAACACCTACAGCAGGGATCCCCAACGTGGTGCCCGTGGACGCCATGGCGCCTGCAGGGGCAGCTAAATGCGCCCATGTCCTGACCCCCGGTGGAGCACTCGCCAAAATGCTTCCAAATTTCAGCGGCATTTTGGCGTGGACGCCTCTCGATGACACCGCTTGCCGCCGACAAGTGACGTCATCGAGAGGCGTCGCCCCCGAATTTCTGCTGCGTTTCAGTAGCATTTCGGCAGGTGCTCCACTGCCGCCGTGGTCCTTCATCTGGCACCTGCCAGACGAAAAGGTTGGGGACCACTGACCTACAGTCATGTTTGGAAGATAACGGCTGATTGCTGTAGAAAGCTCAGACTCTGCTCATTGGTGGGTCATCACAAATAGGCATACTCCCCAGGAAAATCATAGTGCATAAAAGTTTATTAAATTGACAAACCAGGTCAATCATTAGAAGGGAAATACAGTGGCAACTCACTACCTGCTGCTACTGTTGATGTATTTATTACCTGTTTTAGAGAATGCATAAACATGCCCCTAACTTCCTGGCTGAAAGTAATTCTGAGAGAAATCCTTCCTACTTGTGAAGAGTAGCAATCTTCTTGCTATTCACTCAGAGACCCTTAACACATTTGCTCACCGAGCCAGCAGTTTATCTTCTAAGAGAGAACCAGAACACCGAGGGGAAAATTCAACTGACAGCCTGTAGCATTACACCAGAGAGAAGTTTGCACACTTTGATGAAAGGCAGTATTTTCAGTCAAGTATTTGTCTCCTGACACAAGCTCCTCTGTTACTTTATCCATGCTGCTTCTTGTTTGTGGAATGACTTTCTTTGGCCCCATATGACATGCAACATCCTTTCCCCCTTCCTCTCTCTTGTCAAAAGCTTACCTAGTCCAGCCGTTTCTCAGACAACCACTTATCTGATCATTTAAAAAATAATAAAACCTCAAAAGTAACACACTGTGTCATCTTCACAACTCCATAGACCTAATGCACTCCTCCTTCCCCCTTGTCAGATATTTATTTTCATTACATGCTCTTTTCAATGATCACTTTTGGCTCTGATCCCGCAAGCCTTTATGCATATGCTTAATATTATACATGTGAGTAGGCCCACAGAAGATTCAGAAATTCATTGCTGTGAGGGAAACATGCTGTGTACTATGATTGCTACTCTAACTCTTCCCTGCAACATGCTACCTCCCTTACCATGGAATCCTATTAAGGAATACATGGGAAAGCATGACAAGGTCCCACTGCCATACCGTCTGCCTATTTCTCTTAAATTTAGCTCCCTTCAACTTGTGCAGAAGGGATCATCTACCCTTCTGGAAAGTTATTAATGTATATGTTAGAGGGCAAACTACAGGATACATTTTTAAACTGGGGCAAAAGATACAGGAATGGAGTCATCCATAAGCCACCTGGAGCTTAGAACAGGGGAGGGCAAACTATGGCCTCGGGGCCGAATTTGGCCCCTCAGGGCTTTGGATCCATCCCATGGGATTGCCCCCCATGGCACCACGGGCCCTGTGCCCCTCTGCAGAAGCAGCCGGCACCAGTTCCCTGCAGCCCCAGGCAGGGGGGCAGAGGGCTCCAGGCATTGCTCATGCCTCCAGGCCTCACCCCCCACAGCTCCCATTGGTTGGGAATGGGGAACTGCAGCCAATGGGAGCTTCAAGGGAGGGACATGGAGGTATGGCAAGGGCAGAACACGCGGAGCCCTCTGCCTCCCCCAGGGGCCACAGTGCTTCCTGGAGAAGCACGGGGACAGGGACAGTGATGGCATGCAGGGAGCCTGCCCTGGCCCCACTGCGCACCACTGCCACCCCAGATCCCGAACGCCTCCTGCACCCTGCCCCCCCAACTTCTTGCCCACACCCCTTCTGTACCCCAACCCCCTGCCCTGAGCCCCTTCATGCACCCCACATCCCTCCTCTGCCCCAATCCCTTGCCGAGCCCCTTCCTGCACACTGCATCCCCTCCCACACCCTGCACTCCCTCACCCTGCCCCGGCCCTGCATACAATTTCCCCACCCAGATGTGGCCCTTGGCCCAAAAAGTTTGCCCACCCCTGGCTTAGAACACTCTTAACAGCCTATAGACCCCCAGATTCAAACATAAGTCCCACAGCAGCTTTAGAAAGAGGTCTGTCTCTGCCTTATCAACTGAACAGAGGCTAGGGGCATGGGCAGATATACCGTGTGTTGTAATGGGATTTCTCACATGTAATTTTTCTTTTTTTTTCTTCCTTTTTTTTTTTTTTTTTTAAAGTGGAACCATGTGGTGGAAGATTAAGCAGCATCCTGTTAATCTCCGATTGTCCAGCTCCCCCTGCTGTAATTACATATCTGACACAAATAGCAACAGCTGTTCAGTGTCTAAGATAAGAATTATATACTTAGTCAATATCCTAGTGATTCAAAACACTGATTGGGAGGCCAGAGTTTCTATTTAAACTGGATGACAAAATTAAAGATTTGTAGATGTGTATGAGCCACAGAATATTAATACAAACTTAAATGTGAACCCAGGGAAAGAGATACACTCTAAATAGCACACAGACTAATTAAAATAAATTTCTCAATTTGTGATCACAATCCATCCCCCTTTCAGAGCTCTGTCTCCTTTGCCATCTTTTATATAAACTAATTGAAGCTCCACAGCTTGAAGATATAGGTTGGATATAAAGGCCTTCATGTATATTTCATTATAGATTTAATGGACAGACTAATTTCCTCAACTTAAACCCAATAAAGAGATATATCAGCATATATATTTTGCCTTACATCTCACCCTAGAAGAGCTGATCCTTGACCCTCCCCACACAGAAGATATTTGTTGGTGAGATGCTTTCCCAGGGCATCCAGAAAGGTCACCCATCTTCCATAGCAAAACACAGATTTCTTGGTGCTAGCCCGTGTGACAGCTCCCTATCACCCCAGTGTGCTAGCCAGCCACAAAAACTCCGTAAGGCTCTGTGATCTCTTACTTTGTCTTGCAGGTTACATTCGCTCCCCCTAGCTCCCAAGCCCCAGAAAGAGTGTTCTGCTGCAATATCGAGCCGGTCATCAGACGCTCACAGAAGTGATCAATTCTTCTGTCTCCAAAGAGACAGAACACATACCAGCCTGTTGGCTCAGTGAAGATACACCCATCGCTTTACTAGAACAGTACAAAGATGACATTATAAAAGCAAGAATAAGTTTATTAACGAAGAACAGATTTCAGTGATACTAAGCAGAGATAGAAATAGAAAATGGTTACAAATGAAAAGTTGAATCGTGCTTCCTAATCCTTGACTATTAAGTTGCTCATCTAAAGCAACCTTTCAGTGTCACTCACCCACTGTTCTAAGATACAAAGACCAGCTCTTTGTCCTCTGAGCTGTAGATAACAAGATGCCCTTTTGCTTCTCCTGATACATGCCCTAAAGTTCATTGTCTTTGTCTCCACTACGATGAACCCCCCACCCTCATATTTCAGACTCCAATGCGCTGATGCCATGCTGTTGCCTCATACTCCTGGTAATTGGTGTTTATCTCAGATGCAAATGAATAGCAGTTGTCTCTGGTATTGCCATGCTCAGTTAGCAGTGGAGACAGGGAGATAATGATCCTTTCTCTTTTCTGGGAAAAATGGATTCTCTTCCCTTTGTTTGGTTTCATACTTTAATACATAATATCGAAGAGTATCCATAATTCCTCATGTAGCATTAATACATAGATTTCATAATGGATGTCAATCACCAATGCATTACTGGCTTTTATTGGATCTCTCATGACATTCTTTATAAACACTAACAACACTGTTAAGTGTAGAGAGTTTATCAGGCTTGATCAGAGTTTCTGTCACATGACACTGAACCCTTTGCCAGTGGACACAGAGGGTCTCTTTGGTAACACTTGGTTTGGTAAGATGATTACTGTTTCATTGTCATATCCCAGGTACCCACAGTGAGACAGTCCTAAGGGAGGAGATGTTTTAAATTAGATATAGACCTGAGACAAAAAGTTTAGACTCAGATCCAAAGTTCAGGGTTTGATTCTTCCCTTTAGAGATACAGAGATTAAATTTGAATATTCATAACATCGGGGGTGCATGGATCTGGAGTTTTGGTCCATCTGTAGTTTATATAGCCATGCTTTTGAGCACGACAGAAATCCCTATTCTTGGTTCTTTCACAAGAAAGAGTGGTTAGTCATTTACCCAAAGCTCTTTTTGGATCCCAAAACTTTCAGCAGCAGCTCCATTCCACCCCCCACCCACAGAACATCAGTTAGATCATTTTAAAAATGTTATATGCTGCATATCTTTCATTACAATATTACAGTTGAAATGCAAAAAAGATCAACATTTCTTTCTACCAGATGATACATTGGGGGATTTAACTTTACTTTGTAAGAATCACTATGTGGTAGTGGAATGCTAGTCTCATAATCAGTGGAATATCTTTGAATGGGGTAGCTTTACATTACTCTCATATTTTCTTCCCCTTTTAGCTAAAGCTTGTGAAATTAGATGGAAACAACAGCACCTTTGGCAAAAATGTTGGGGGAGGGAGAGACGGGAGGAACACTTTTTCCTGATTTTACTATTTGCAGAGCCTCAAACTCCCAGCTAGTCTGACCTGTGGAAGGCAAAGGAAAACCTCTATTCACAGCTGCTCTGATTAGTGGCCACTGCACCTCAAGGGCTGAGATACCCTCTATGGAAACTTGTGTCTCTACCCTCAACAGGGTGGAGAATGGGAGTCCACAGGAGGAGTTCCACAAAGCATGTCTCTATACCAGGGGTAGGCAACCTATGGCATGCGTGCCAAAGGCGGCACGTGAGCTGATTTTCAGTGGCACTCACACTGCCCGGGTCTTGGCCACCGGTCCGGAGGGCTCTGCACTTTAATTTAATTTTAAATTGAGCTTCTTAAACATTTTTAAAACCTTATTTACTTTACATACATCAATAGTTTAGTTATATATTATAGACTTATAGAAAGAGACCTTCTAAAAATGTTAAAATGTATTACTGGCAAGCAAAACCTTAAATTAGAGTGAATAAATGAAGACTCGGCACACCAATTCTGAAAGGTTGCCAACCCCTGCTGTATACAAACCAGTGGTACATACCCCTGCACAAACCCATGGCTTCCCCTTATCCCCATTCTTCTACACACTGTAGCCATGAAGGAGGGGACTGAATTTACATCTTCTGCTGAAGAAATGTGTTGATTATTGGAATAGTAGCCAGTATTTTACTAGCTCTCCAACAAAGGTATCTAGAGTTTTCAGCTGAAACATAAAATAAAGAGTAAAAGCTGTGAAACATTTTGTGGAATATGCTGGTGTTCCTGTATTGCATGCCAGGACAGATTTATAAAACAGTGCCACTATCTATGTTATTTATTGCTAAATGTTAACATTTGAATGGCAACCACTTTATAGAAATTCTACATGACAACAGTGTAGTTCACTTTTCTAACTAACTGCTTAGAAAAAGCAAGAAACTCTCCTCCCCTCTTGGGCAAAGCAATGTATAGCATGCACCTGCTACTAAAATTGTATTAGCACCAATCTCCTAAGGATCAAACACTCCCACACTGAATTTTGACATGATTATTTTGCAAAGAATGTGCCAAAAGATTTACCTATTCTGTAGAACTGTTTAAAGAATGTTGTGGAGATCAAAGCAAGCAAGCATTTTCATGACAAAAGGCATTTGTACTCTTGACTCTAGCACAGACAGTGATTAGTGAGTCATACACAAGTGTCTTGCTTTTCTTTTTTAAATAGCTAGTGTAGCATTTAACTAGACATTACAGTGCTGAATCAGTAGTTTCGCATGTCTTCACTGTTACATCACCATTAGCTGCTAATACCCCACTGATGCATTGGAGTTTGAAAAATATATATATATTCTCTCAGTTATTTAGGCTGCTCATAAGCATGCATATACATTTTTACTTAGGATGTCTTGAGAGGGAAAGGAGCAACAGCAGTGTTTGATATTTAAAACACAACAAAAAAGCATAAAAATTCAGTGTCTTTTCTTGAGCTCAGTTAAACACTATTTTGAGTAACAAAATTCTACATGCACGGTAACATCTGAAAATGGACATTTGTTCCCCATTGCTACACAAACCTTCATTCACCTCCACATGGATTTAGTGGTCAAAGTTATAGTCAACCAAATTTTAGTCTGAAAAAAAATTACACTAAAAATAGTGAGATTAAAAAACCCACCTTCTACATAGGTGGGAGAAAATGGAACACACTCACCTTTGTAGAGGGAACTGTAATATTTCTCTGCCTCAGTAGTAATAGCAAGCAAGATTCATTCTCCACTGCAATGCATCACCCTCACTGACCATTTATTCGTATCCTTTGTCTCCTGTCTTTTAACCAGTTACCAATTCATGACAGCACCTTCCCTCTTATCCCCTCCCCTCTTACTTTGCTTAAAAGCTTTTGGTGAGAGACCTTGTCAAAGCCTTTTTGAAAATCTAAGTGCACTATACCCACTGGCTCCCCCTTGTCCACATGCTTGTTGACCCCCTCAAAGAATTCTAGTAGATTGGTGAGGCATGATTTCCCTTTACAAAAACCATGTTGACTCTTCTCCAACAAATTATGTTAATCTATGTGTCTGGCAATTTTGACTTTGACTATAGTTTTAACCAGCTTGCGCAGTACTAAATTCAGGCTTGCCAGCCTGTAATTGTTGGGGTCTCCTCTGGAGCCCTTCTTAAAAATTGGCATCACATTAGCTATCCTCCAGTCATTTGGTACAGAGGCTGATTTAAATGATAGGCTACAGACGACAGTTAGTTGTCCTGCACTTTCACATCCGAGTTCCTTCAGAACTTTTGGGTGAATACCATCTGGTCATGATGACTTACTACTGTTTAGTTTTTCAATTTGTTCCAAGACCTTCTGTATTGACATCTCAATCTGGGACAGTTCCTCAGATTTGTCACCTAAAAAGATTGGCTCAGGTTTGGGAATCTCCCTCACATTCTCAACTGTCAAGACTGATACAAAGAATTCATTTAGTTTCTCTGTAATGGCCTTATCATCCTTGAGTGCCCCTTTATTATCTCAATCATCCAGTGGCTCCATTGGTTGTTTAGCAGGCTTCCTGCTTCTAATGTACTCAAAAAAAAATTGCTATTACTTTGGGCTTGTCTACATCAGAAAGTTGCAGCGCTGGTGAGGGAGTTACAGCGCTGCAACTTAGGAGGTGTACACATCTGCAGGGCACCACCAGCGCTGCAACTCCCTGTTTGCAGCGCTGGCCGTACTCCCGTTTTGTCTCGGGTGTAGAGGATCCAGCGCTGGTAATCAATGTATAGACACTTACCAGCGCTTTTCTTGACCTCCGTGGAATAAGCAGGTATCCCAGCATACCTGAGGAAGCCTCTGGTAATCAAGCTGGTCTCCTTCCCCGGCTTGCTCTCGCGTTCCCCGAACCCCGAGCAAGCAGGTCTCCTTCCCTGAGGTTTGCTGGGTGGTTCCGGGAACGCGAGAGCAAACCGCGGCGAAGCTGGTCTCCTTTGCCGGTTTGCTCTCTCGTTCCCCGAACCCCCGAGCAAGCAGGTCTCCTTCCCTGCGGTTTGCAGGGTGGTTCCGGGAACGCGAGAGCAAACCGCGGCGAAGCTGGTCTCCTTTCCCGGTTTGCTCTCTCGTTCCCCGAACCCCCGAGCAAGCAGGTCTCCTTCCCTGCGGTTTGCAGGGTGGTTCGGGGAACACGAGAGCAAACCGCGGCGAAGCTGGTCTCCTTTCCCGGTTTGCTCTCGCGTTCCCCGAACCCCCCTTGAAGCCGCCCAACAGCGCTGCAGTGTGGCCACATCTAACACCACTTGCAGCGCTGGTTGCTGTAAGTGTGGCCACTCTGCAGCGCTGGCCCTATACAGCTGTACTAATACAGCTGTAACAACCAGCGCTGCAAAATTTTAGATGTAGACATGGCCTTTGAGTCTTTGGCTAGCTGGTTTTCTAATTCTTTTTTGGCCTCCTAATTATATTTTTACATTTCATTTGCCAAAGTTTATGCTCCTTTCTGTTTTCCTCATTAGGATTTAACTTCCACTTTTTAAAGGATGCCTCTCACTGCTTCTTTTACTTTATTTTTTAGCCAGGGTGGCTCTTGTTTGGTTCTCTTACTATGTTTTTTAATTTGGGGTATTCATTTAAGTTGAGCCTCTATTATGGTGTCTTTAAAAAGTTTCCATGCAGCTTGCAGGGATTTTACTTTTGGTGCTATACCTTTTAATTTCTGTTTAACTAACCTCATTTTTGTGTAGTTCCTCTTTCTGAAATTAAATGCTACCGTGTTGGGCTGCTGTTGTGTTTTCCCCACCACAGGGACGTTAAATTTAATTATATTATGGTCACTATTACGAAGGGGTCCATGCAAAAAGACACAGGGGAAATTCCCTCCTGTCTTCAAAGGGAAATTGTGCTTATTGTGAAATCAAACATTTGTAAGTCATGTGTCAGGCTCCGAAAAGTCAGAAGGTTTTTTGTTTAAGCTAATAAAATGTTGGCGGTGGGGGTTAATTTGCCTTCTGGTTTGAGGCTGTAGGGTGAACTTACTTCACAGTCAAGCTTTTCTATGCAAACATTGTGACAAAATAACCACATGCACACACTCCCCTGTTAAAGAAAGCAGAGAATCTCAGAGCCTCTCACTTTCAGTAGCTGGGATTTAAGAAACACCAAAAATATCACATCACTCAAGTCTCAAGAGTTAGCAACACTGGAATGGTTGGTTTCAATGACCCAAGCCTGGCTAGCCTGGCTACAGGACTATGTAGAATTGCCTTGCCTGGCTCTTCAGGAGCCAAGTAGGCTGCTATTTGAGCCTCTTAGTAATGGGGAGATGCTGTGCCATTTGCCCTGCACTGCAGGCATCCAATGGCCCAGCTTAGGAGGGTGCCAGAGCTACTGAGAAGCTAGAGGCCTCCTGGAACTGAAGCTGCCTGAGATCTATATAATGCCCTCACTACCAGGCAAGACTTTGGCTCATGTTCTCCCATAATCCAGATCAGTTTTAAATTCCTGCTGCTGCTTAATGTAGACAATTTCAAAAGCCAAGCCACAGAGTGTAGTTCAGTGGTACACGCCAAGATAGATAAAGACTTCCTCTATGACATAATTTTTACTTGTTGTTTGAGTAACATGAGATTCATAATAATAATGGCAGCTTCATAGCATTTCTTTTTGATGCCCTGTCTGAAGACCTGAGATGTTTAGAAAGGATGTTATAATTGAATATTTTAGGCTTCCTTTGGCATTTATTACTATTGAGTCCAGAAATACTTAAGCCTACTAAGGCCTCAAATAAATGAGCACAGAAAGGATAAAGGTACATATTACACTTCAAACATCAAATTAAAGTGGTATGGGAGCCACTGAAGTTTGCTGGTCCAGAGTTTACTATGATGTTTATGTAGTTTTTGTCTCACTCACAAGTTAGGTGAATGAGGGCATGTCTACACTTACCTCTGGAGCAATCCATCCAGCAGGGGTCAATTTATCACGTCTAGTGAAGGCGAGAGAAATTGACCGCCAAGCGCTCTCCCGTTGAATACAGTACTCCACCGGAGCGAGAAATGTAGGCAGAGTCAATGGGGGATTAGCTTCTTGACTGCTGCACTGGTGTTGATAAGCATGATTCTGAGGACTGAATATATCTACACTACAATCGGAAGTGGGACAGGAGCATGTGTAGACATACCAGAGCTAGCTTTGATCTAGATAGCTTGCATAATAGTGGTAAAATACAGTGTACTTAAGCAGCTACTCTGTGCTGCTGTACATGCTGCCACAGCTTCACTGCTATTGTTATTCAAGCAAGCTAGATCAAATCTACTTCCAGTATGTCTACATGTGGTGCAGTCACACCTCTGACTGCAGTGTAGGCACACCCTGTGCATGACTGCATTCCACACACAGTCACCATATGCCAGACCATGATGGATACACTTAGGCTTGGAAAGATTAGATTTTTTAAATTGGTGTCAATTTCACCACAAACCCAATGAAAAAAATATATTCAGTGATAAGGCTTACACATAAACAAAGAAAGAAAGATGCTGCTTGAGAACTGAGTTTGATTTAAGGATAAGTACTTTGCATATTGACAACCTGTTATAATGGTTATAAAGCTTTAACTTTGAGTCTCTGAATCTATCAATAATTGTCCAACCCTCCCTTATTTCCTGCAACTACAAATTTAAAAACGATAGAAAAATTCCTGAAGACACATTATTATGCATCAAAATTACAACAAACTGAATCCTGCCAAGTCTAAAAAATTTTTTTGTTACTGTCTCCAGTGCTTGCTTCTTCCTATTAGTAGTGGGTTGGTGGAGGAAGAGTAGGATGTAGTAGTGGGGTGCACCACATGCCAAGAGAGAAGTGGGACTTCCTTCCTCTCCCCTTCCCTCTGCGTTTGCATTTGTTCACAGCCTGTTATAAAAATCAGCTTGCATGCTCAATTCAGCTCTAATTTCTCCACTAAATCACTCTACTGACTACAAATGCACATTTGTTTTCTTTTTGGAGAGATGAGCCAAAAAAAGTCAGAAGTCTAAGACATTAGCGCAGTTTCAAAACAGAAAAAAAATCATTTTCTGATTTTTACCAAGCTTTCCAGAGAAACTTGACTCTGGAATAAGAAATAGAATAAAAGCAATTTCAAGAACAGAACCTTTCCAAAGACTACATTACAGGTTTCAGAGTGGTATCCATGTTAGTCAAGGACTTCTTGTCATTTAAGTTACAGGTGTGGTTGAAAATGGGGCTTATACTTAAATACGTGGAAGGGTATTTCCTTCCCTTGAGGACAGAAACTTTGCACTTTTAGAGAGAGGTAAGGAATTGACTCTGTGTACACAAATTTGCAGAGGGACAATCAGGTTGAGGTCTGTTATTTCTCACCTCTGTGTATTATTTATTGCCAATACAGAGAAGGACCTGGATATCATACAGGAAGATCTGGATGATCTTGTCACTATTAAATTTCATCCTATTACTATTACTCCAGTTTACAAGTGCAAGGTCACGCATTTAGGGATTAATAACAAGAACTATTGTTATAAGCTGAGGAAGCATCAGTTGGAAGTAACAGAGGAGAAGAAGGACCTCGGAGTATTGGTTGATCACAGGATGACTATGAGCAGCCAATGTGATATGGCTCTGCAAAAAAGCTAATGCAGTCTTGGGATGCATCAGGGGAGGTATTTCCAGTAGAGATAAGGTGTTAGTACCATTATACAAGGCACTGGTGAGATCTCATCTGGGATACTGTGTGCAATTCTAGTCTCCCATGTTTAAGAAGGATGAATTCAAACTGGAACAGGTTCAGAGAAGGGCTACTAGGATGATCCGAGGAATGGAAAACCTGTCTTATGAAAGGAGACTCAAAAAGCTTGGCATGTTTAGTCTAACCAAAAGAAGGTTGAGGGGAGATGGATTGCTCTCTATAAATATATCAGAGGAATAAATACCAGGGAGGGAGAAGAAGTATTTAAGCTCAGTACCAATGTGGACACAAGAAGAGATGGCTACAAACTGGCCATAAGGAAGTTTAGTCTTGAAATTAGACAAAAGTTTGTAACCATCAGAGGAGTGAAGTTCTGGAACAGCCTCCCAAGGGGAGTAGTGGGGGCAAAAGACATATCTGACTTCAAGACTAAGCTTGATAAGTTTATGGAGGGGATGGTATAATGGGATAGCCTAATTTTGGCAATTAATTGGTCTTTGACGACTAGTGGTAGATATGCCCAATGGCTTGCGAAGGGATGTTAGATGGGGTGGGATCTGAGTTACTACAGAGAATTCTTTCCTGGGAGTCTAGCTGTTAGTCTTGCCCACATGCTCAGGGTTTAGCTGATTGCCATAATTGCAATCGAGAAGGAATTTTCCTCCAGGGCAGATTGGCAGAGGCCCTCGGGCGTTTTCGCCTTCCTCTGCAGCTTGGGGCATGGGTCACTTGCTGGAAGATTCTCTGCACCTTGAAGTCTTTAAACCATGATTTGAGGACTTCAGTGGCTCAGACACAGGTTTGGGTGGGTGGGTGATATTCTGTGGCCTGCATTGTGCAGGAGGTCAGACTAGATGATCATAATAGTCCCTTCTGACTTTAAAGTCTATGATATCATCTATTCTTTTCAGCATTTAGTCCTCATTACTTAGCTCCTGGAATTCTGATGCATGCTGTGAAGTAAATAAGTGACAATGTACTATGCTAGAAAACAGAGGCGCACACTTGTGGTTCCTGAGGATATTTGTCTTGTCAGATCTTACACATTTTGCATCTTTTTGTAACTACGCATCATTTAGTTTATTACCGACTTACTTCAGGGCCATTGTGTTGTTGCAGTCTTCAGGTCTTTATTTTATTTTTTTCAATATAACATGGCATTTATATTATACATTTCTTTCCCCAGTCAATTTAGACTGCAGGAGAGAATTAACCTCCTTACTTTTAAAAGCTCAGTGAACTTGCTCCCCTTTACCAGTCTAGCACTGGATTTTTCTCCCCATACAGCCCCATCACCCTTGGCACAAGAATAATTGTCCTCAGCAGCTCCTATAACAGCTTTTCTGCACCTCTCTGCCTGATTTGAATTAAGAGCAGTAGCTAATCTTACTTCATACTTCTGAATCCTCCTCTTTGGGCTGTTATGTATTTAACTTCGTAATTGAGCTGCAGGTGACAGTGCTTATTGGAGAATTTCTCAGGAGTGTTCCAGCTCTTATTTCCTTAAGCCTGCCTCTCTTCTTTCCTGAAGAGTTTGACTTGTCCTGGACAGACTCTCATACTGCTAGCATCCACTGGCTACACTCAGCCTCCAACCATCTTCCCAGCATCCTCTTCTGTGTACTCCCCTTCACCTAACTGCTTCCTCTGTTTTTCACACTCATGGCTTACCACAATGCTGCCCCTACAGCTGGTCTGAAAAAGCCAGATTTTTGTGGGAATTGCCAAAAAAAATTGTGAGGAGGGGGTTAAATTTCTTGGAACAATTGTGACAGAATGTATGTCTATATTCATGCTTTTTACAAGTCTATGATAAATTTTGAACAACATATGCCTTGTGAGGTATCATTTGAAAACTCAATCTGCTGAATGTTATTATCCTGGTAAAATAGATGCATCAACATTGTATGTAGAGTTATAAGATTCTACTGTATAACATTGCTGTAACATGGGCCAAGTTCAGAAATACTAGTACAAACCAGTTCTTCAGTCAGGTGTCAACAAAGTCAAGTGAACCATCACCTAGTTAAGCTGCCATTCTTTGGCAGAAAGAAGGGTAAAAGCAAAATTTACATATTGGCAATGGAAGGCAGCTGGCAGTTCTCATGTAAACAGACCAGCTGGGGTTCAGATGACAGCCAGATATAATCCTCAGATGAGAGAATGGTAGAAGAATGGAGTGCACGCACACACACACACCCACCACAAATTACTTCTGTCCTCAATTCCTCTCTACTCACCGCAGCAACATTACCTGAAGAAACACTGAACTGGTTCTGGTCTAGAGCCTGTCAGCCAATAAACACTACAAAAACCAGGTGGTGAGAAACCTTTGTTTTGAATCCATTTAGCTTGCTAAGTGAGGTATTAGTTTGCATTTTATCTTTATTTTCTTTGTAAACAAATCTGACTTCTATGCCTCATTATGTGTAATCACTTAACCTCTCTCTAATTAATAAACTTGTTTTATTGTTATCTAAACTAGTGTGTTTGGACTGAAGTGTTTGGGAACCTCCATTTAGGATAACAAGATTCATGTATATCATTTTCTATGACCTTGTAGTGCACAGAAGGAAAGAGTTGGACAGTATAAGATGCACATTTCTGGGGACAAGTTTAGGAATGGAAGGTTGCTAGTGCCAGCAGTGTAGTTACATGTTTGGCTGCATGTCTGTTCTGGGTTTTTTTGTGTGTTGCCCCAGCCCAGTGCAGACACCTGGCATTGCAGACCTGAGCAAACTGCCCAATGACCACAAGATTTGTAAAGGTACAAAGACACCCAGGCAGGGTTATTGTTGACTAAGCACAGTACTAGTATTTTGCACTTTACTAGACCACAAATACATGAATGCCCATAACAATGGGCCAGCTTAGTGAACAGCAGGAGTTTGGGGTTTTTTAGGCTAGACAAAAAACTTTAAAATGCTTTTTTATACACTGATACAAACAAGTTACAGATTGCCCCTTTAATGTAGTTAGTTGACACCCTTTGACATTACAGTGTAATAAATAAAAATGTACAAGGTAATGGGTGGTAATCTTAACATTTTTAAGAAGGGCTAATGTGCTCTTGTTATCTTTGGGGAATGTGTTTGTACCAATTTTTGGTAGGGAGTGTTTTGGAACCACCCTTTTGGAATGTGTTTGCAAGTGTCTGTTGTGCCTAGCACTTTTTTTTAAAAGTGTGTTTTTTGCAATATTAACCCTGTTCTTTCCACATTTTGTAAGCAGGCCCTGCCTCTAGCTTACAGCCTAATTTTACTTTATATTAGCAAAGTTTTAATCGCTACTTTAGCCCAGGCCTTATACCAAGCCTTTAATACAAAGGCTTATGTTTTAGGCTGTCTTCCTACTACATCCTGTAATGTAATTTAGGAGTGGTTTGCTAAAATATGCTTCCAGTTCAGCTGGGAGTGACTTTGCATGCCAGTGGTTGTGTAAGCAGGACCAGGAGTGGTTGCTCTCACAGTGAAGCAGTGAGAAATGACACCCACGTTAGAGATCTGAGAGAACACCGCTGTCCAGATTGTACCCTGGAGAATGTCACAATAGTATCTTCGGCATATAGAAAGCCTGTAAAACAAGCAATTTCAGTAATGAAAAATAGGAAATTAATCTGAAGCAAGCATAAGGTTTTCAACAGAAGCACAGTCAAAAGGTATGGGCAAAATGTGGCAACGTCCAGAGGAAGATTTTCAGCAGATTTACAGTGAAGGAAAAATAAAGATTTATAGATCACAGGCTGTTTGCTTGTGTGCTCCAGAACAGACTATGCTCACTCAGTCCGATATCTGCTTGAGGATTTTGAATTAAAACAGCAGTAATCTGAAGTTGCATTTATGTACTCCCTTAATCCCAGTTGTCAGCTGGATAGGAAGAAGAATCAAACTATTCCCTTTGCTTCTGGGGCAAATGATTAGTTTAAATAGGACTCAAGAGATTCTTTCAAAAAGCAGGCCAATTTTGTGTGTGTTCATGTAAATATTTAATATACTTTCAGCAATTCTGTTTTCTGTGGACAATGAAGGCTCAAAACCTGGGACTAAATCTCCAGTATTGGCTGACTCCACAATGGCATATATTGAGATTCCATCTAAAGAGATTTGAGCTGCAGATTCATAAGTTGTGTGAAAGTTTGGCACACACACACAAAAAATCTCAAGACATGAACACGTGCACGCGCACGCACACCCCCTCTTGTTTTGGAAAACACTCTATACCTAAAACAGGTCTGTGCTCAAAAAACATTACACCTTTTCACTGAAAGCTTTGCAAATCTGCATGTTTCTGTAACCATGCCGCCTTTTCCATAAGAGTAAAATTGCAGCAGTGGAAGAAAATGAACAAAACCATGCTACAGACAAATTGAGTTTATTGCATCGGCAGTCTATCCTGCTCCTTTTCTTATTGACTCACTTGATCCACTTAATTGGTTTCTGCTCAATTGGGTTTCCTATCACTCAGATGCCACGTGGAGTTTTGACTATGTAAAATAAATCAGAGTTGTCAAACACTTAGTGCACTGCATACATTTGAAGCCTGCACAGGATATTCTGATTATACAGAATCTAAGCTTAAATTTAGAGACAAAAGAAAGTTTAGTCCTCATGGTTGTTGTGGCAGGTGTACCAGGCCCTGAGGCCCCCTGCTGGAGTGTTTGTGGTCCTACCACACGCTGTCCCAGAAAGGAACAGCAGAAGTGTCTTCCAGGCTAGCTAGAGTGGCTGGAAGAAGCAGCCAGTCAGGGTCCAGGAGGGCCATAAAAAAGGAGCTTCCACACTAGAGAAGTGTGCATGATGTTCCTGGCTGGGTGAAGGAGCTATACGACAGAACAGTTGCTGGCAGGGACTGAGGGAGTAAGAAGCTCTTGGCTGGCTGCTGAGACTGAGTACAAGACTTCAGCCTTGCAGTAAGGGTGAGGCCTATGTGAAGGTGCTGGGGCCGTGGGAAAGCAGCCTAGGGAACTGTAGCAACAAACTCTTCACTAAAGAGACACGGCAACATAGGGCTGTTATTCATAGGGTCCCCAGGCTGGGACCTGGAGTAGCAGATGAGGCTGGGTCCTCCCCTCATTAGGCACTGGAGAGGTAGCCTGACTACTGAATTATGATACACCGCTGGAAGGGGGACTGAACTGTTCAGGGGCCCAGCTGGAGAGCTAAGGGCAAAAAGTCCCAGAGAGGTTGAAACCATTGCCTCAAGGGAGGAAAGCCAAGGGGTACAGCTCAATACCTGGGCTGGAACTATGTAAAGACTGAGACTAGGGCTGTCCTTAGGATTTGTGGGCCCTATGCAAGTTACCTGAGGGAGGATATTGAAGGATGGGGGAGGAAAAGGCAGGGGCTTCACTGAAGGCAGTCCTCAGCTAGTGCTGCTGACCCCTGGGTCTCAAGGGGGCATAGCACCACCTCTGACTGCTGACCCCCAGGATCCCCCCACCCCCACTCAGCACCACCGTCCTTCCCTCCACCACCTGCCCAGCCTGGCTTCTGCCAGGGCACCCAGCTGAGCTTGGGGCTTCTTCCACCCCACGGCTTAGGCTTGGGACAGACAGATTATTCCAGTTTTGAGCACCAAAAAGGAGCAAGCCAGCTTGCTTCCTCCCTCCAGCTGCTGCCAGGACAGGTTGTATTTCAGGGTATTAAAAAAAAAAAAAGCCACCACCAGCACAAAGCTATGACCATTTGACCAAGTCAAATACCTGTGTTTGTCTTCACTGGCTCCTGCCATTTGCAAAGGGCCTTTGGAACATTTTTCTATAGTGTTTATACATTAATCTTCTCTTTGGCTTTTCACTACTAAGTTAATCCCTCTTTCACTACAGTCCTCTGGGGCATAAATTTCTTCAGATGTTAAGCGATATTTGTTATTTCAACTAAGAAATTTGATCAGGTGCAAGCATGTCACTGATCAAGTCCGCCAGCAGACAACTTGCTATTTATAACATTACCTCTGGGTTAGGCAGAGAAATCCTTCCCCCAATCCCCTCCCCACCCCCAACACACACCCTTTCTAGAGCAAGTGTTTGGAAGTTCAGACAAAGAAACAGACTTGTCACCTGGCATCAGTGATAAAGCACATACAACTTAGACCTTGTATACTCTTAGAAGTTGTACCACTTTAACTATACCAGCATAGTTAAAGTGGTGCAACCCCCTACTGTAGAAGCAGTTATTGGTATAAAGGCAAGTTATCTGTATAGCTGGGAATAAGCTATACTGCTATAAAGCACCTTCATACTGCATCCGCACTAGGGATTGTATCAGCACAACTATTTGGTTTAAAAAAAAAAAATACAGCCCTAGCCAAATTTGTTATACTAATACAACTTTCAAGTTTAGACCAGACTTGAAATGTCAAACAGAGCACACTCAGAGTTCCCTCTGGGCAGTGTTCAGTCTGTACCTGCCATACTAGTACAATCCACAACAAGAGAGTGTGGAGTGTCTTCCATACCTCCAGTACATTTAATTCTAAAACCCTTGGTTTGGAATACCAGAAGTTATGGGAGCTATAAACTGTTACTTAGATCTGATTTAGCAAAACATTTAAGCACATGCTCAATTGTTTGCTGGATCATAGCCATAAAGAGTGAGACACCTCTTCATTTATATACTACATGTGGGAGGTTACATTTTTTATCATTTATCTTCCTTATTTTGGCCTATCCTTCACAGTGACTTTCAGTGGCTATTTCCAAAATTTGGCTGACTAGTCACTTGTGATATGAATGTGTTCCCTGGTTCTTACTTCAATAGCTGTTCATGCATCTGTTTATGGTCCCAAAATGATGAGGAACTCTGCAAGTCAACTGAACATAAGAGATTTTTTGATCTGCTAGCAGCTGATGACTATTACTAAGTACAGAGTTACACAAATAGAGCAACAATTTCTATACTAGCATCTTGTGTTATCTGTGTAATTGAAGACAAACACTAACCAGTTCTCAAGTAACAAATGTTTCCTACCTATGTTTATAAAAGTTTCTACAAAAAAAGTGTAACTATCTTAATATATTTTGCCATTTTAATCTAGGAGCAGCAGCTCAGACAAATCTTTGCATTCCCCAGATCCTAGGGTCAGTCAGAGGCCAGCCCTACCCTCCAAAATTAAAGCCACCTCAGTGCTGCTCTAACTTACACCCAGCTGCCAATGGGGCAGGATTGCCAGTGCATAAAAGCTAGCCAGCCAAATCCTTGGTGCCATGCAGACATTCCCCATCAGCAGGAAAAATTGGAGGTGGGCTGGACCCACTATGACAATCAGAAAAGAGTTAAGAATGAGGCCTTGAATCTCCATTTACCTTTCTAGAGTATTGAATACAGACTCCTGTAAAATACACATTCAGAGTTGCACTTTGACCATCAAGTAGCAAAAAAGAAGGTTTTCCTTAGCGTATGGAATTGATACTATCACTGCATATGGGTCTCAAACCATTTTCTGAAACACATTTTCTTCAAAGACTATAGAGGTGTGGACTCACCCCTGCAGCACTGCCTGCTGGTGACTTCTGGGAATTAGCTCGTTCCAGTTATGGCGTGCTCTCTGCAGGCTGATAATACGCCTATCCTCTGGCCTCCGTGTCCCTCCCAGACCCTGTGCCCCTTTTACCTGGAGTGCTGCCCCCTAGCAGTAACTGCTCAGTCTTCGGGTCTCCCCTCCCCAGGGAACCCCCACCCACTATTCCCACCTCGGCTATTGCCAGTCATTGTCTAGCCCCACACCCTGGAGCAGACTGCAGTATCAGCCTACTCATCACTGGCAAGGAGGGTTTGGACCTGCTGCCTTAGCCTACTCCTGGGCTGCCCTCTGCAACCTCCAGTACCCCTTGGCCTTCTATTTGCCAATAAAGATCAAATACATATGCTCAATGTCTTTCAGCTGAAATCCTTTAACATAAGGAACAAGGTCAGTGTTAAACTAGGGTATTTTTTTCTTCCTAAAATGGCATAAAAAATATTCATTTGCATGCAAGAACAAGATTGCCACTCAAAAAAAAACCTCTGCCTCCAAGTTACACATCAAACTTTAAAAATTTAAATATTAAAAGTTAAGCCATCCAGAAGAAAATAATGAAATTTATGTCCAGACAACTATTTGTGATGAAAACAAGTTATTGATGCTCAGAAGCATAGAATCAGCTATGCACAATCATCTGAACTGTTCAGGAAAGCCTCAGCTGCATCACTGATATTTTACATTTAATGTTTAAGGAATCACAGCAATGGCATACTTAAGAGGTTATATACACATACATGTACCACATCCTTGACGGCTGTGAAAGAAACCCCGAAGAGTGAGATGGAATAGTCAGCTGGCATAAATTGTCACAGCTCCACTGACATTTTCATTAGCTGAAGATCTGCCTCTTAGAAGCCTTTTCCTGTAGGACTGAATAGCACTGGGTCAGGTCTTGCAATAAATTGATTCTTTCCCCTTATATTTTTGAACTGTAAGCTCTTTGGGATGGTGAGCACAACTTCCTGTGAGTTCATACAGCACTTTGTATAACGGGGCCCTGATCCTAACTGGCTTCTCTGGGTACCACCACAAATATAAAGTGTCTCTCTTTAGCACAGGTATTTCCTGAAAGGGAGATGTAGTTTTAAATATTTTTAGTCCATCAGAAGTGTCCTTCTATGGCAGCAGGAAGAGGTTGTGGGCAGCTATTACAACATAGCAAACAAAAGAATCTTAGACATGTGCAGTAAAAAGGCAAGATTAAATCTCAGCATTTTTGACCAGCTGCTTTTCTGCTTGATAGAGAATAAAGGAAGCATGGTCCAGTGGTTAGGGCACTAGCCTAAGACGTGAAGACCTGAATTTGAGTCTGTGCCCTGCCACAGGTTCTTGTGTGAACTTGGGCAAGTCACTTAAGCCAGGTCTGCACAAGAAGTTTCTGCTGACATAGCTATATCAGTGAGGGGTGTGATTTGTGACCACCATAGCTGTGCCAACAGAAGCCTCTAGTGTGGAGACAGCTTATTTGCAGATATAGCTTTGTGATGTGGTGAATTCCCATCCTCTGCTAGAGAAATAAAAAAACAGAACTAACAACATGATCTGCACTTGTGGAGTGACCAGTTGTCTTTTGGCTGGCAGGTGGAGAAGTGGAAGAGCTAGGTGATGAGCTCTAACTCACCTGGGTCTTATAAGCAGAGTGAGGGAGCTCAGCAAAGGGGCTGCAGAGAAGTCAAGACTCTCCTGCAACAAGGAACCACAGGAGCAGGGCAGACATAGGTTTCTGTGATCATTAGTTCTCTTCCTTTTAAATTGGGTTTAGCTTTGCATTTGTGATTACTTCAATGCAATTTCTCACAATAGACATAATTCACAGGCCCTTAGTGCTGTGCCTTTCAAAACAAACATGAGTCACAGCCCTTAGGTAAACTTCATGAGCTGGCCGTTACTGTGTGCTAGAGCTGCAGCAAGCTGTTCACCAGAGAGTCAAACTCCTAAAGCGAGTAAAATACACCTCTATTTCCTGATTCCACTCATGATGGTTACCATCATCACTGCAGGACCATTCTGTTTGCTACAGTCTTTTCATGGTGCTGTTGTCAAGGTTATTTTCTTAACCTAATGGAGTAGAGTATTGGTGCCCTTTTGACTGAGCAGGTGGCAGGTATTTTGGGCCTTGAACGGTTATTTTTGTTAAGTGGGAAATTGAGAATGATGAGACAAGGCATTCGTGAGCTGAAGAATGACACAAAGCAGGTAGGTTTTGCCCAGAAATCCTGAAATCTGCACTCCAGAAAGCACTAGGCCTCAGAAGCCTTGTACCACTCCTTCCTATTAGGGTCACACTCAACTCCTTCTCCTAGCTTTCTACTGCCAATACAGGCAGCTTGCAAACTGATGGGAGTCCCTGTGTTTGCAGCCAGGGGAAACACCTTAGTCCGCGTGTCTTAACTCTGACCTGCCACACAGCTTTAACCTCAGGAGAGTGTTGGCCAAATAGGGCCCGTTTCCCCCTGGAGCTTACCTAATTACACCAAGGAGGCACGGAGAGCAAGAAGACGGGTACCACACCTTTATTTTCGTTCAGCTGAGCGGGTGTTTCTTCCCGACTAATGCCAGAGAAGAACACACCTTACATGGGGGACATGAGCCCCTTTTATAATCAGTAGTAAACAACTTTAATATACGTCATGATACTGACCTATAGATAACAGGTCATACAAAATACATGGATAATTATGGGGAGGGGGATATAGGATACATCTGTTGCGGATACATTCATCATTTTGAAGGGAGTGTAGGGTACATACCTTGACCTTTGATATTAAGTATCTTTGAGAATACATGAGAAAATACATGAGAAAACAGCTGCATATACTTTTGTGCCAAGCGGACTAATTAGTGAATAGCTGACACGGTTAAATGTGAGACTAGATACGTGTCCTGTCCTTGATTTCTAGGTTTTGTTTGTTATTTAAATCCCTAGGCCCATCTTTAAACTAAAGCCAGGAAAAGAGAAGATGATATGAGCTTGAGAGGCAGAGAAAATACAGGCCTGAGCCTGTGAAAGTTTGGGCCTTTTCCATCAAATTTCCCCCCTTAAAAACATTTTAAGAGCTTATGGGCCTTGCGCCTCAATATTTTCAGTTTTAAACATTATCATCATTTGCTGGTATGTAACTTGACCAACTAGCTTGCGAATCGTTGCAATTAAGCATGGAGCAAAACAAAGAATGGTTAATAGAACAGTGATAGAAAGTATAAGGAGGGGGAAACCCTTTCGCAACCATCCCCACTGTGGTAACCAGGAGGTGAACCAATCTGTGTCCCAACCATTCCAGGTCTGTACTGGGACATGGGTTATTTTCCTCATTTCTTTGGTTAACTGTTTTACTGCTTGGCCATTGTCATCTATTTGTAGGCAGCAGTTAGATTCATTTAATTTTGCACAGAGTCCCCCTTCTTCTGCCAACAAATAGTCAAGAGCTATATGATGCTGAAGGATTGCATGCCTCATTTGAGTTGATTGATCGGCCAGGAGATCTAATGCTGCGGCTGTTTGGTTAGTTACTATTTCTAAAATGGCTTGGAGCCTAATAATTCGATTGAGATTATAAATAGGTTCTCTGGCCCCGGTTACCAGTTCACTGGGATTCCAGGTGGCCGGTCCATAATGTTTAATAATTCGTTCAGGGGGCCACTCTTGAGCTCCCCAATTTTGGGAACTTCCGGCTGTTAAAGTGGAGTCTAGAGATCGCTTTTCTCTGACCAAATCATCATAAACTTTAATTCCCAATTTATTTCCTTGAGCTTGAGGTAAAAGAAAGAATAAAGGTCTAATATATCCTATGTAACATATTCCTGACCAGTTTGGAGGCAATCTGCGATAGGCATATGAACCACAGATCCAGTAGTGACCCTTTAACGCCCATATTCCATTAGCGAAAGGGCCATCCCAGTTCTCGGGAGAGTCGGCGGGGCCCGGCTCTTCATAATAGAGAGCGTTACCTGATTCTATAGGTCCTCCTAGAAAGTGATCTACATCAGGGTTACAATAGTCGCATTTCCATGCTCCTGCTCCTGGCTTCCAAACACAATTACAGCCAAATTTTGGGTTATTGGTACTAGCCCAGAACTGTCGAAAATGGGTAACTCGGGTCCCGTTAAGGTGTTGCCATGCCCATTGATACCATCGTACCACATGGTTTTTATCGGTGGAATTGTCTCGCTGGCAGCTTAGAAAGAGGGCATCAAAATACCCATCTAATCCAACTGCTTTACAGCCATCACCTCTGTGATTCCAATAGGAACACTTCACCCAGCTATTATTAGTTAGCTTTACATGGGTAAGGTTCCACCGTCCTTGGTACTTTAAACAATCATATGGGCGACAATGGGGATCCCAGCAATCAAAGCCCAAAGATAGGGTCCATTCACATTTGCTTTCCCCCATATATTTCCCTTCACGTCTTGTTCGATTAAGGCAAAAGACACCTATTCCAGCAGAATAGAGTCGCCAGGGACCCTGGTTTTCAGTCCACCTTCCCGTTCCCTTATGTACTATGCTCAAGCTACTTAACCACCATTTGGGCTGTACTGGCTGAGCCACCCAAGGCCATTCATTTAATTCTCCCGGACCGCCACACACCCAGCAATTAGTAAGGTTAAAAGAATCTGCTATTAATTCCCCTAATTGCAGAAATCTATTTTCCCAATTATATGCATAAGCAAGCATACAGACCAGAAACACAACGGATGGTCTCATTATTTTTGTCTTTTAAACAGTCCTTTCAGTCCTTCCAATCCTTGATATTCCCAGGTAGAGTTTTCGCCTGTGTCTCTCCGGGCTTCCGGAGCCGGAGAGAACAGAGGGCTGATGTCCTCTTCAGCTTGGCTATCTTCTGAATCAAGGTTCAGGAACCGCTTTACTCGGGAATGATGCGTCCACTTGTCGCTCCCAAGAACCTTAACAGCTGCCTGACTGATGAGCGATACAGTGTGCGGACCGTCCCATCGTGGCGTGAGTGGATCCCGCTTCCACTTTTTAACGAGGACCTGATCGCCGATCTGGAAGGAATGCACCGGTTGTTCCAAAGGAAGAGTCTGGAAAGGTGCTGCGTATCGGTGTAACTGTAACAAAACAGATTGCAGCGCAGAAACCTGTTTCCATAAAGAGTCCTTCCCTACTTCCCAGTTTGTATCCTCTCGGTATCCCGGGATAAGTACTCGGGGAGGAAACCCAAAGACTAATTCGAAGGGTGAAAGTTTTAAACCCTTGCGCGGGGCCCTCCGAATGCGAGTAAGGGCCAGTGGTAAAGCATCAGGCCACTTCAACCCAGACTCTGCACATAGCTTTGTGAGAGTGTCTTTAAGAGTTCTATTCATCCTCTCTACTTGGCCCGAACTTTGTGGTCTCCAGGGCGTGTGCAATTTCCATTGGATTCCAAGGGCTCGTGACACTTGCTGTACTACTTGGGAAATAAAATGACTTCCCTGGTCCGATTCAATCACCTCCGGGAGGTGGAAGCGGGGAAGAATTTCATGTAACAGAGCTTTGGTAACGGCTCGTGCCTGACAATGCCGTGTGGGATAACACTCCACCCATCCAGTAAATTGATCAACAAAGACAAGCAGGTACTTATAACCCCTACAAAGGGGGACCTCAGCGAAATCCACTTGCCATCTCTGAAAAGGATAAGCAGCCCAAGGCCGACCTCCCATTGGGGCAGGTGGACCGCACCCTTTTTGGTTTGTTCGCTGACAAATAGAGCAATTATTTACAATTCTTTGGGCTTCCATGTGTGCACCTATTCCCCGTACGGATCGGGTGATTAGGTCAACCATGGCTCCTGAGCCCAAATGTCCCTCCTTATGTAGTGATTGGAGAATCTCCTGAAGCACTGGTCTAGGTACAAAAATTTCCCCTCCCGGCAACTTCCACCACCCAGTGGGAGTTAACTGGGCTCCTGCAGCTTGGGCGTAAGACACTTCCTCTACTGTATAATGGGGAGCAGGGGTTTTGGCTTCTGTATCTTGGACCCAAAGAAGCCATATAGCTCCTTCTTGTGCTGCTGCTTTGGCAGCCTGATCAGCTAATCGATTATATTTCCGTTGTTCAGTCTCAGGGGCCCTCCCATGTGCACGCACGTGTATTACTGCAACCCGGAGGGGAAGCATCAAGGCTTCAAGTAGTGCCTTAATAAGAGCCCCATGGGCTATCTTCTGACCTGAGGCCGTAATGAAACCCCTTTCCTTCCATAGGGTTCCATGGGCATGCACCACCATGTATGCATAACGACTGTCAGTATATATGTTAATAATCTTTCCAGTTCCCATCCGGAGAGCCTCAATAAGGGCCACCAGTTCCGCCGCCTGGGCAGATAGGTTGGGACTTAGCTTGAATTTATACACTTCTCCTTCTTTAACTATGACAGCTGCTCCTGTAAACCGCTTCCCTTCTTCTACATAACTGGATCCATCTACATAGACCTCAATATCGGGGTTGGGCCAGGGTAAATCTGAAAGGTCAGGGCGGGGTTTAGTTTCTTGCTGTAAAACTTCGACACAGTCGTGGGTGGGGCTAGCTCCATAAGGGACTTGGAAATTTGGCAGTAAGGTAGCTGGATTGAGAGAACTAACGGTTTTAAAGGTTAGATTCGGGGCCAACAAAAGTCCCACCTCATATCTAGTATGCCGGCTGGGGTTTAAATGTTTTTCTCCGGCTCCTGTTCCTAATACCTGGGGTATTCCATGGGGTACTACAACCTCAGTATCCCCACCCAGGGTCAGTTTCTCAGCTTCTTGTACAAGGAGAGCAGTTGCAGCTACGGCTCGTAAACAGGCTGGCCAGCCCTTGGCGACCGGGTCTAAAACCTTAGAGTAATAACCCACAGGTCGCCAAGCTGGTCCCGATCTCTGGCACAGCACCCCGGAGGCTACCCCTCTCCTTTCATGAACATACAGAGTGAAAGGTTTCCGGGGATCCGGGAGAGCCAAAGCGGGGGGCTGAACTAGGGCTTCTTTAAGCTCTTGAAATGCTTTTTCTTTTTCCTTGGTCCATTCCCAGTTTAGCAGACCCTCCTTAGTGAGGGACTCGTATAGTGGTTTAGCTTTCCCTCCGTAGTCAGGGATCCAAAGCCGGCAAAAACCAGTTAACCCCAAGAAAGCCCTTAGTTCTCTGGGATTTCGAGGTTGAGGGCTTTCGAGTATAGCCTGAATCCTATCTTTGCCTAAGCTACGATGTCCCTGACGGAGATGATATCCGAGAAAAGTAACCTGCTGTTTAACCAGTTGAGCTTTTTCCTTAGAAACCTTATACCCCTGGGCCCCAAGAAAGTTAAGGAGTTCTATCGTATGTTCCTTACAAGCTGTTTCTGTTTCAGTACTTAGGAGTAAATCATCACAGTACTGAACTATGTTACATAAGGGATGTTCAGCTAGGAACGGGGCCAGGTCTCTTTTGAGCTGGCTACCGAAAATTTCGGGGGCACAAGTCAGTCCCTGGGGAACAACAGTCCAGAGATACTGAGCCTTATAATGGGTATCTGGATCTTCCCACTCAAAGGCAAACAGTTTCTGAGACTCCGCATCAAGGGGTATGGAAAAGAAAGCGTCTTTTAAATCTATCACAGAAAACCACCCGTGATTTTTGGGGACCTGGCTTAAGATAGTATGGGGATTTGGGACAACGGGATAGGGGGCTTCTATTAACTTATTAACTTGCCTTAAGTCTTGGACCAATCGATATTGTCCATTAGGTTTAGGCACTCCCATTATTGGAGTATTATATGGAGAGGTGCCTTCCCTTAGCCACCCGCACTGCAAAAACTTCTGTATTAAAGGTTTAAGTCCAATCTGAGTGGTTAACTTAAGGGGGTATTGTCGAATTCGGACTGGGCGGCTTCCCTCCTTAAGGGAGATATGTACTGGCAAAGCATTGCGAGCCCGAGCAAAACCTCCCTCCTCAGCCCAGACCGCAGAATTAACCCCTGGCAGTTGGTTCCTCTCACTCTCCGGCTTTGCCGGGGGAGGATTTTTAACGTTTAAAAGGGCCATTTGATAATTAGAAATTTGCTGTTTAGGAAGCCTAACCTCCAAAGTCCCATTATTGTTGAACGAGATTTCTGCTTGCAGTTTAGTAAGCAGGTCTCGTCCTAGCAGCGCAATGGGACAGGAGGGGCTGCAAACAAATTGGTGGGATATATGGCAGTCTCCTACTTTTACTAGGAGAGGAAGGGATTTTTCCAATTTTATATTTTGCCCCTCTATCCCTTGGACTACCGCACATCCTTTTGCCCTTCCCCGGGGAGCCTCTGCAAGGGGAAGTAAGCTAAGGGCGGCTCCTGTGTCGATCAGGGCTTCAATTGGGCGGCCCCCTACCTCAATTATTACCGTGGGATCCAGGCCAGCGGGTTGCGCCGCTAGAAGGGGCCGCTGGGTCCCTCGGCCTCCCTATACAACCGATTCATCGTGTGCCTCGTTATAGAAAACGGGCACAGGTGGGATCCTATTTCTGCCTCCCTCCCTCCTGTCATGTCGCCGGGGGCACTCATTCTTCCAGTGCCCTTCTTCCTTACAGATGGCACACTGATTTCGTCCCAGACGGGTGCCTCTTCCCTTTTCCTGTGATCCTGTTCGTCCCTTTGCGCTGCTCCCCCCTTTCCCAGTTTCCCCCTTCAGGGCCATTGCCAGCAGGCGGGCCCCCTTCTTCCTTTCCTCGTCATCCCTGCGATCATAAACTTTTAACGCAATCTCCAAAAGCTCCTCTATGTTTTTACCCGATGCTCCTTCTATCTTTTGCAGCTTCTTTCGAATGTCCTCATAGGACTGCCCGATGAAAAGGGGAATGAGTACTCGCTTCCCATTAACATCCTCTGGGTCTAGGTCTGTGTATCTTTTACAAGTGTTACACAGACGCTCGTAGAAAGCGGCTGGGTTCTCATTCTTTTCCTGTCTAATATTATACAGCTTAGCCCAATTTGGGGTTTTCCTAATACAGCGTTTCATCCCTTGAACTATAGCTAGGGCATATTTGCGATGGAGATCGCGACCCGCGTCACTGGTATGTGGCCAATCGGGCACAGCCTCGGGGAGCTGGTTGGGTATGTCAGCTACGTCCACCCCCCCTGCCACCAATGCCTCCTTAGCTTTGGAGAAGACCAAGCGCCTTTCCTCTGCTGTTAGTAGGGTGTTAAGGGCAATTCTCATGTCACCCCAAGTAGGGTTATGGGCCGAAACCAGAGTTTCGAAAACTGCTGTTAACGGGGCGGGGTCTTCTGAAAATGAGGGGTTTTGGTGCTTCCAATTATACAAGTCACTTGTAGTGAAAGGAACGTATATCATAGTGAGGCCACCCTCAGGACCCACAGTTTCCCTGAGGGGTAGTTCACGCACCGGGCCTGTCGCGGCTGGGGTCTTTTTTACCTCAGGGCTCTTGGTGATAACAATTTTTGTATTTCCGGGAGCACTTGCTACTTGCCAGCCCCCTTCAAATTTCGTACACTGCCTCTGCTTCTGCAGCCTCGTATTATGGGCTATCGGGGTGTTCCCGGAGTATGTAGCTGGGGTATCGGTTTCCTGACTCCTATAGTCCTCCCCACTACTATCTTCCGTGTCGGGGGTTGTTGATTCATGGAGAGGGGAACCGTTCTCTGGGGGAGGGGGACTGCTTTCTGGGGTAACCACTACTGAGGGAGGGGGTTGTGCCGGAGAGGCTGGGAGGCCAGGATACACTGGAGGAGGGGGCATAGGATCAGGAGCGGTAGGAATTACAGCAGGTGGGCAGGGCTTTTTCACAGGGGGGCGATCCTGACGCTGGCCCGGAGTCCGAGCCATTAAGGCCCGAATGGCTTGGGCTCTACACTCTCGCAACCAAGGGGGAGGATTAGCTGTAAGATCCTGCCAGATATCTATATAGGGGTACTGGTCCCAGTGTCCATCCCTAGTTACAACGTTATGCACAGCTTGCACGGTTTTTAATTTTAGTGTTCCCCCAGCGGGCCATTCCACCCCGAATGTTGGCCATTCTATGGTGCAGAATTTTATCAAATCATCCTTACATAATGGGGTTCCATAGTCAGCCTGACGTCTAAACGCCTTCCAATTATTCAACATACATTCTAAAGGTGTCCCAGCATAACTACTTTGGCCGGACCCCATTTTGCTTATATGTAGTGAAACCTGGTCACGGGTTCAACCGACCCCCCTTGCGATTGAGATATCCTGGTCACGGGGTTTCCCCTTGCAGGAGTCTCAGGGCGGCTAGAGTCGGTTTAAGTCCTAGACCTGGTTATTACAATTGTGGTTTCCAAATTATCATTAGCAGGAAGAAAAGCAACACTCCCCCCAGAAACAGAAACAAGCCCTGGGGCTGTTCTATGTCCCAATAGTTATCTAGTACAGCCCACGGGCTTGTAAAGTTAGTGGAATTATTCATCAACAATGGTCTGGCTTAGTTAGCATAACCTTTAAACACCCACAAGATCCCTCCACACTAGGATCACTTATAAGGTCCAACTACACTGCGGGGGCGTTATATCCTTTAAACCCAAGAGGTAAAACGCACTTACCACCCGGAGTGGCCGCGTCCGGCTGTTGGACCTTCCCCTCCTTCTGGCACCGTCTTGCCTCCGTGTCGTTAGGAATTCTCTTTAGAGAGGACGCGGCCGCCCCGACCGATCACAACGCCCCGAGGCCCGAGCGAACCAATAGCTCGAGGTGGCCACTCCTCGGAATCGCCCTCGGTCGTCGGTCAGCGCCCTCTACAGGGAGAGAAGTCCCGGCGGAGTCGCCAGTTTGTTGGCCAAATAGGGCCCGTTTCCCCCTGGAGCTTACCTAATTACACCAAGGAGGCACGGAGAGCAAGAAGACGGGTACCACACCTTTATTTTCGTTCAGCTGAGCGGGTGTTTCTTCCCGACTAATGCCAGAGAAGAACACACCTTACATGGGGGACATGAGCCCCTTTTATAATCAGTAGTAAACAACTTTAATATACGTCATGATACTGACCTATAGATAACAGGTCATACAAAATACATGGATAATTATGGGGAGGGGGATATAGGATACATCTGTTGCGGATACATTCATCATTTTGAAGGGAGTGTAGGGTACATACCTTGACCTTTGATATTAAGTATCTTTGAGAATACATGAGAAAATACATGAGAAAACAGCTGCATATACTTTTGTGCCAAGCGGACTAATTAGTGAATAGCTGACACGGTTAAATGTGAGACTAGATACGTGTCCTGTCCTTGATTTCTAGGTTTTGTTTGTTATTTAAATCCCTAGGCCCATCTTTAAACTAAAGCCAGGAAAAGAGAAGATGATATGAGCTTGAGAGGCAGAGAAAATACAGGCCTGAGCCTGTGAAAGTTTGGGCCTTTTCCATCAAGAGTCCCAGCTTCAGCAGCTTTTACTATAGGGGGCTGACCAATGGCTCCTTCTGTTGAGCCAAAAAGAGTTCATGGCACACCCACTGGTTTTAGTGGGGTCTGAGATGGACATTGGAGCCAAAACTTCCTTTATAGCAGCAATTAGCATCTCTCAGCTTAACAATATTATATACCCTGCAAAAGATCACAGGTCATATCCATCTTCATTGCCAGCTTTACCTCTGACATGCTTGTGACCATGGGAAAACCTCTGCTTACCCACCTATAAAACAGGCAACAACCCTAGAGCCAGTGAAAACCTACACATTCGTAGGACACAACATACTCCTATTAAATCAGGGGCTCATATGAATGTGACCATTACAACAGCTTTTTCTGTGTCTTTTGGCAGGGGAGGGGAAGGGAAGGGAAGGGAGAGAAGAGAAAAGAAAAGGAAGGGGAAAGGGCTAGTTCATTGGGAGACATTTTTGTACATAAGGCCCTAATACTGCAAAACATGACAAAGCTTAGACTTTAGCTTACTGCTTTGACCTGACCTCCATGGGACTACTTGTATTTAAAGTTAATCACACATGGGGAGGATCATCAGTGAAGTAACTAGTTACATATGTTATCATGTCTATAGGTACGGACAACTTTAGACAAAGTCAACTGAACTACTCACAGCACATAAGTGGTAAAGATCCTTACAGAGAGAGCTAAAGCTTTTTTTAAAAGTTGAAAAGTGAAACAAACAGTCTTGAGAACATTCAACAGAGGTTCTTCATTGATCATGGTCAGTTTTCATAAGAAACCCCTGCAACAAAGAACTGCTTTGTGCGGTTAAACATTCACAGCCATTCTACAGTATTTGAACTTTCAGGATGAAAAAGCAAAATTTCACAGACAATGCATCACTGTCTTCAGCATTCTCTAGAGCAGCAATTCTCAACCAAGGTCTGCAAGCTGGTTTCAGGGCCCCCGGGCCCCCTGTGGGGCTTAAATGCTTCAATCCCCAATTGCCTCCAGGGGGCTGAAAGCCCAGAGCTCTAAGCCCTGGTGCCCCCACAAGGCAGAAGCCACAAGTCCACCCCCATGTGGGACTAAAGCTGGAAGCTTGGCCCCTGAGGCTTCAGCCCTGGCATCCCATAGGGCAGAAGCCCTGAGTCCCAGCAGCTGAAGCCTCAAGTCTCTTCCCCACCCCCCTTCTTGTGGCTGAAGTCCAGAGGCCCACACGCATTGGGACTTGGAGTTTTTAACAGTATGTTGGGAGGCCTTAGAAAGAAAAAGGTTGAGAACCCCTGCTCTAGAGTCATCAGTTGCAGTCACTATTAAACCTGTCACAGGCTTTACCTTTAAAACATCCTATTACCATGGATACTGGTACTTCCTCTGTTCTCAACAGTTTCCTGTGAGAGCGGTACTTGCTATACAGTCACCCTAGAAAGGGGCTGCATTGCTCTACCTCCAAGTATCAGGGGAGGCAATTCTCCCTCTTTCTGGGAGTTAACCTTAGTCCACATGAAAAAGGCAAGGTTGAGCACTCTCATAGTGCAGGGTCACCCCTTTCTCCTTAGAGGAATAATAGCTCAAATGTCTCTGAGATAGGGCTACATTTCTAACCCTTTGTCAGCTTAAGAGCCCACATAGAGCTTTCTAGGCTCTGAAGAAAAAGAAACTGAAGTCATGCAACAGGTTATCTTCAGTCACTTACTTAATTAGCACTCTCTGCTCTGGGATCTAGCTCTAGCTTCCCTGTAAGTACTGCTGGTTATTAAGATGGAATCCTTCCTTGCAGGGAGTTGCCTTCTCACAGGTGTATTGGGTTGGAGTCGACTGTCCCCTGAGAGGTCATTAACCTCTTCCTGACTGGCCTAGAAGCCTATCCCACCACAGCTGTCTTTAAAGATGACACATGGTAAGTATTACAATAAACTTAAATCCTAGCACTTCCTCCTCCCCACATCTGTACTGCTCATCTTGGTGCAGATTCCAGACTGTAAAGAGAGATGGGTGGAAATATCACATTTAGCTCAGCTTTGTGTAGAACAAACACGCTAATATTTTTTCAGTTGAATATAGCTTTTTTTGTTAAAGAATGTAATGTTACTTTTTGGTATTACCAACTGTCATGGTTTGTTGTGAGTCTTCTGATGCTTTTCCTAAAGAGGCAACTCCTGGAGTTAAGTGTTTACATGAGAATCTTGGCTTTCATTTAAAAAAATTCTAAGCCTCATGGTTGTGAATAAAAGCTTCATAATGTGGCCCAAGTGCACCCTGAAGGTTCAAAAACCACAAACACCAATAAAAGGAACCCCAAGTTAGTGGGTTTTTTTAATCATGTGATTTATAAGCCAATCTTGGGATTTTTGATGGCCTGATTCATTTTTGAATGACGGAGGTAGTAATAGTGTTTCTAGTTCTTTAGATTTGGCTACTTATTATTACCTTATCGTTTGTTTAGCAGGACTGGTTTGTTTTGTTACATCCAAAACTTTCCATAATGTGTTTAGCAGTATTAGTATGCATGTTGTCTCATACAGAAACTAAACTCCAGGCCTTTGCCCTGCGTAGGGTGAGCATGAGACTGGTATCAAGCATGAGTAGGAGACAGAGATTGGTTTTGGCTGTTACTGTGTGGGCTACATAAGCAGCTGACCTGGCTTAGGTGTCAGGAGAGAGTTTGCAGCTGAGGATCCCAAGAGGGGGATGGTGTCTATCTCTGGCCCATCAACCAGGTGAATTAGACCAGCCACTTGAGTGCCGAACCCCCCTTCCCTTTGCATTTTACTCCTTGCTGATTTAGGTAGTTATCCACTCAGCTTGCTGGATTCTGCAGATTCCCTCTTTAGATGCCCAACTCTTTCCATGCATTGTAGGGGGAACCTGGTTGCCTAGTTCAGGGCTGAGGATTCTACTAGGTAGATGGGCAATGACTGGTTAGGCATTACAATGCAGAGTGGAGTATTGTACCTTTGAGGATCTAGGCCTGTGTTACCAGGCAGTGCATATTTCAGTATTATTTAAAACTTCTTATCAAACAAGTACAGAACATCAGTGATTTGTCTGATGAATATTTCTCTGGCACTCGCTCTCACTAACTAGTGTTTAGGGAGTAGACTTCTGTCACTGCACCTTTGCTTTACTGATGTTCCCTTTGTTATAAGCCTATCAAGAGTGTTTAGTTCAGACATGTGTTTCTCTTATTATATATGGCACTGAGAGACATAGAATTATGCTGAAAACTACTTTGTACATCAGTTGCGGTGGGATTTGTGGGTGCTTAAGACCTTTGAAAATCAAAACACTTTTATTTAAGAGCCTAATTTCAGTCATCCTCTTTTTAAAATATGTACTAATTACACATACTGTCCACAGACTGACCCAAACCATTACCATTTACCCAAAACTTCTGTACCTTGCAGGTTTGGATAAATGGAATCTAGAGCTGAACCCTAAGCCCAAATCAGCCCTTGAACTGTGAACATTTGAATAGTGGAATAGCTTACTTGATCCCTCTCATTGGCTATACAATGCCAGTACTGTTCAGTTTCTACTGTAGACAATCCTAAACCACAGCCCTAGATCTAAAAACCAACAAGCTTTGTGATGGGAATCTGAAACACACACACACACGCACCCCTGTCATGGCCCTGGCCCTATCTTTGTAATAAGTGCGACTAAAATCCTGGTTTCAAACACCCAAAAACATTGCTGTGTTCGATACCCAGATACGGAACTTACATAGAAGATGCAGCTTATGTCCATTTCTAATTTCTACCCTATCAGTGTGATGTGGATGAGGTGCAGTACTGTCAGATGGTCAGCAAGTAATTCAGGGAAATCTTATGGACTGTGCTATAAAGGAGATCAGACTAGAGAATCACAATGGTCCCTTCTGGCCTTATAATCTATGTAGGGCCAAGGGTAGTAAAGCAGCACGTTGTATTTGCAAAGTAAAATAACTACTTTGTCTTACTTTCCTGTTTATTGTAAAAACAACTCTTGTTTTTAAGTTAAATGGGAAACAACTGAGTCAACTGAATTATCTGTCTCAAAATAATTTTATAAAAGCCAAACTAAACACAGAAAGATAAAAGTAAACTGCCATATTTTTATTATGTGGCAGTTATTTGCAAAATAAATTCCCAAGAGAGGAGTTCAGACTGTTTATCCTGCAGCTTGCTACCCTACATCCATGAAGGCCATGTAGCCCACGTTACATCGTGTAAACAAGATGATCACAGCTAATGAATTCTAATCTTAATGGGTTATCTTGTTCCTGAACTGTCATGTTGACTGTTGTAGGTCATTCTGTATCATATAATAGATACGTATTTTTAAAGCAGCAAATGTTATAGTAGATATTACAGCTTCCTCTTCTAAGCAAGCAGATACTGCTACCTGTGATCCTGAAAATTATTTTTCCAGTCATTTCTCTTTCCATTTCTGGCAGAGATCCAGCTTGTATTTAAATAATCTTGTTTAAATAGATGTATACATATTTCTGTCTTTAAACCAAAAGGACTACTTTATTTTTGTTGTGCGATACAGACACAAGTAATATTTGATTAATGTTTCTGTCCTAAGGAATGCTGAAAAAATCTGAAACTTGCTCATTAAATAATATTTAAAAGAAAGAAACAATTCACTTGGTTCAAACCACAGATTTCTCAGGTAGGCAACCTACATATCAACTGACCTGAGAAAATGAGTTACATTGACATCATGTATAAGTCACCCTGTTCCTTCCCTCTGCTATCTGCTCCATTCCTGTGAGCAGGCTGAGAATTGAAATGTAAGACTCCTTCTTTCTTAAGCACTATAGTTCTCCTAATATTATTACTACTTCATACTTAGTGCCTTTCATCAAGGAATCTCAAAGCACTGTATAGAAGTGGATGATATACCCATTTTACATATGGGGAAATAAAAATGGAGAGTGAAATCCTAGCCCTATTGAAGTCAATAGGAGTTTTGCCATTGATTTCAGCAGGGCCACGACTTCACCAGAAAGGCAAGTCATTTTAACCTAAGGTCAAACAGGAAATCAGAGTCAGGAATAGAACCAAGGTTTTCTGACTCTCTGTTCCTTTCTCTAACTTTAAAATGACACTGTTGCTATCGAGAAGGATTACTACCTGTTTCAGTACCCTATTGGCTCATAAGATGAGAGACAGGGAGTGGTGGGACAGCGAAACATGTCTACTTTCCCTATCGGGGGAGGGAGGAGGGGAACAACACTTGCCAGCCTCATTTACATAAAGTCTAACCCATAGTTTACCTACCATTCCACATGGCGTGTTTTGTTGGTTTAGTTGAAATTTGTCTATGTTTTGCTTTTTCATAACACAGTTATAGTAACAAGCACAGACATTTGCAAGATTTATCCTGGATTCAGTGGGTCACCCTGGTTTCATAGGCAGTGAAATAGTTTAGGAACAAGATTCAAGTTCAACAAAAGAAGCTAGCAGGCTCTGTCTTAGGGAATAGGACATCTCTCTCATGGAGAGCCCTGTGTGTTTGGGGTGCCCCACCTAGATATTCTGAACTATGTATAGAGTGGTTCTGTATGACTGGGCCAAGCTGAATTGGCAGTGAGGACAGATGAGACCAGCAGTGCCAACAGCATGGAACTGAACCAGGTAACTGCACATCAGAGTAGGTCCTGGTGGTGCAGACTTCTTTGGACAGGAGCAATCAGGCAAAGAAGAGCACCTACTTACTTATGTCCTTAACTACTAGTGAGTCAACTTGGACCTGTAAGTGCAGGTTTTAAATAGGTGGGGGTGTTTGTGACTAGGAGTTCTGGACTTAAATAGGCCAGACAATTAATATTTGGGGCTATGGTGTTGGTCATATTCCTGACACACTGACTGGGTTTTGCTCAATTTGTTGTCTGTAAATCTATATACATGGTAACTATGTTTTCTTTTGTTCAGTGTTTTCCTCTTTTCCCCTAAATGAAAGGTACTTTGGTTCCACATTCCTATGGACTCTGAGTGCTTGTGCGTGAGACAGGGCTACTTGCCAAAGTGAGTAGGGAGGTTCTATTTTAATTAACCAGAAGTAGGAGTAATTGGTAAGTAGGAGCTCTGACTGGGGCTCTAGCCTTTATTTTAGAAAAGGACCTGGGCATTGTTTCTGCCCTTGGTACCTGGCAGAAAGGTTATAGTTGGAACTCCTAATTTTAAGTAGAAAAGTCCCAGTCCATGCTCCTTTAAAACTCCTTGCTGTGGTAATGTAGGAAAAATTACATTTGTGTGCTCATTTGACTATTGAAAATAAATAGTGAGATGGAAATGAAAGCCTGTCATCAAATCCTTTTCTTAAGTACTAAACCACAATGTCTCTCCTGCAAATGTTTCATGGCCTTTCAGTACTCAGACCAATTGTAAAATGAGCGGAGTAATGCTTACCCTCCTTCATAACATGTTTTGAGATGGGTAGAAGAAAATGCACCAATGTGGCAAAAAGCATTCTTACTAAATCACATTTTTCCAATGTGTTAACAAAGAAGTGCAGTGGCTTGAGTGGGAGCCCCACTCACCTAATACATTAGGCATTAGCTGTTGGTACAAAAAGACCCATGGTTAAGTTTAAGGTCTGCTACTAAGTTTGCTGTTTCTTTTAAAGTACTTTTAGTGAGTGTTTGGAATGAAAGAAGGCAGTGCATGTGTATATAGCTAATTTAGGCATGTGGTGCATATCTTGTAGAGTGTGTGTGATTAAGGCATGTGTTTAGAGATGCTTTCCTAAATCAGGGCACCTGTAGAGCCTTGCCTATCAGAAATCTCTCATTTTGATAGACATCACTCATTTTAATCCAAAATGATCACATTTTACTCAAACTGTGTTTCCTCCTTTTTATTGTTGAAAGTTTATGTACCTCAGAAATAAAGAATCATTAAGCTAAAGGTTATAGAAAGTCATTTCTATTAAAGGACTTAATCCCACAGCATTGTCTGTCACTTAAAACTGACATGCGATAGCCAAAGAATTATGACTATGGCATTTTAGTATTTGTAGATCAAGGTTAAACTGACTTTTCTGAAAGATGTTCAATTTTTTTTCCCCATATGCCACCTCCTTCCCCTTTGTGGCATCACCAGGGGCAGCTCTAGACATTTTGCCACCCTAAGCATGGAGGGGCCGCTGGTCCTGCGGCTTCGGCGGACCTCCCGCAGGCATGTGGACCAGTGGACCCTCCACAGGCAAGCCGCTGAAGGCAGCCTGCCTGCCGCCCTTGGGGAGACAGGCAGAGCGCCCCTCGTGGCTTGCCTCCCCAGGCACATGCTTGGAGCGCTGGTGCCTGGAGCCGCCCCTGGGCATCGCAGTGCAGTGCCAGCAACTGGGATGTGGTTAGAGCAAGAACTGGGCACTATTAACGAGAGCTTAGGGTCACAGAAGGAGCTGGAACCAGAAGCCAGGGCAGGGCTGGAGCAAGGCTGGGAACAAACCAGACAGTGTAAGTGCTGAGCAACTAGTAACCTGTGCAGCTGGTTCCCTTTAGCCAATCAGGCAGTTCTGCTGTAGCTGTAAGTGCTAGGCTTGGCTGCTGACTCTCGTTCCTGACAGGCATCTATTGTTTTGGTTCCTTCACATGTTTGGATTTCTTTTAAGTGTAACTTTTAATTCAATTTCCTGGGTTTATAATCCCTACAATTTTTTTTTTAACCTTCAAGTTACTGGTATATACTCTCAGCCTTAACTCGATCTCAACAGTGGGTTTCTTTTATCTCAAATTTCTTTAACTTTTAAATAATTTAAAAATTCATACAAACACTGAAGAAACCCAAAGAGAATGCTACCATGTGATACTAAATAGCTTCAAATAATTAGACTTTGAATAATTTCTTTTACTTTTTAAGATCAGAGCCACTGGTACACCAATGCAATTGGAGCACACCAGCCACTTTAGCTGGATTTACCACAGCTTTGCACCTCTAGAGCAGTGGAGAGCAATCAAAGCATGCTGGTGAATCTAGCCCTTAATTTGCAACCTTCACTCATTTAAGCCTGGTCTATACTAGTCTGTGATTTTGGAATTAGCGGAGTTAATTTGAAAAAAATAAATAAAATTATTCCATCCACACAATCAAACCATTTTTTTTTATTTAAAGGGCTCTTTAATCTGACTTCTGTACTCCACCTCGGCAAGTGGAGTAGCGCTTAAATCAAGATCGCAATCCTAGGTTAAAGGTATTGTGGATGCAATTTGACATTATTGGCCTCCAGGAGCTATCCCAGAATGCTCCCTTGTGACTGCTCTGTACAACACTCTCAACTCTGATGCACTAACCAGGTGGGCAGGAAAAGCCCCAGGAACTTTTGAATTTCATTTCGTGTTTGGTCACCATCAGCACAGGTGACGATCAGCACAGTCCACCATCACAGGTGACCATGCAGAGTGCACCATCACAAGAGATCATGCAGTCCCAGATTTGCAGACAAGCTCCAGCATGGTCCGAAAGGGAGGTACTGGATCTCATTGCATGTTGGGGAGATGAATCTGTTATGGCAGAACTATGTTCCAAAAAAAGGAATGCAAATACATACGCTAAAGTCTCCAAGGCCATGACGGAAAGAGGCTACTCCAGGGACACAGAGCAGTGTCATACAAAAATCAAGAAGCTCAGGCAAGTGTTCCAAAAAGCCAGGGAGGTGAATGAGCGCTCTGGGTCACAGCCCCATACATTCTGCTTCCACCATGAGCCGCATGCAATTATGGAGGGGGTGATGCCACCACTACCTCACCATTATCCGTGGACACCTGCAAGGGGGGAGTTGCATGGAGCGAGGAGGAAGAGTCACTGGAGGATAAAGAGGAGGAGGAGGACAGTGCACAGGCGGCAAGTGGGGAATCCGTTTTCCCCCCTAACCAGGAACTATTCTTAATGCTGGAGCCAATAGCCTCCCCCAACTCCCAAGGCGGGCTCCCGGACCATGACCCTGGAGAAGGTACTTCTGATGAGTGAGAACCTGATTGGAGCCACGCGCTGGGGGGCAGGGGCCAACAGCTGGCTTTAGGAAGCGAGGGGCCCATTTTGAACATTTTTGGCAGGGCCCCAGCAGGGATGACTTTAATAAAAAAAAGTTTTAAAAAAAGCCTTTCATTTCTTTGCAACCAGTTCCCTATAAAAAGTTCTGATTTAAGGGATGTGCCACAGTATGTATTTTTTGTACCAATAGGGTTACCATACGTCCGTATTTTCCAGATGGCGATTTAAGAACCAAAAACCCTGACATGTCCGGGAAAATATGGATGTATGTTAACCCTATCGAAAGTTCTTTTTTAAAAAGATGGGCCTGAACTAGAAATGAGCTCTGTTTCACATGTGTGGGTCCCTGCCACTCCCTGGGGGTGTGCTAGGGTGACCAGATGTCCCAATTTTATAGGGACAGTCCCGATTTTGGGGTCTTTTTCTTATATAGGATACTATTACCCCCCACCCCGTCCCGATTTTTCACACTTGCTGTCTGATCATCCTAGGGTGTGCACATGTGTGGGTCCCAGCTGCTCCCTGCCTCCCCTCATTGAAGCAGGTGTGCAGGGTTACTGCCCTGGGAACTGCAGGGCACCAGTGGACATGGGGCTGGCTGGAGGTAGGGTCTGGCTGCAGGCAGGGCAAGGGGTGCGGGGTTGGCTGGAGATAGGGACTGGTGTGGGCAGGGGGTGTGGGGCTGGCTGCAGGCAGGGGTGCAGGTACAGCCCACCCTGTATTGTGAGTGCCCCGTCCTCCTCCTCCCTCCCCCACCGATGTAGCAGCAGCAGCCCAGGGCTCGGAGGCTATTTAAAGGGCCCAGGGCTCCCCTGCTTCCACCACCCCAGCCTTGTAAATAGCTGCGGGAGCCCTGGGGAAGTGGCCGGACTCCAGTAGCTATTTAAAGGGTCGGGGCGGTAGAAGCAACGGGAGCCCCGGACTTTTTAAATAGCCCTCAGAGCCCCGCAGCCCTACCCCAGGGCTCCAGCAGTGGGGCTCTGGTGGCAATTTAAAGGGCCTGGGGTTCCATCCCCTGCTGGGAGCCCGAGGCCCTTTAAATTGCCCCCTGGGGAAGCTGGGCCACCCTGGTACAGCGCATCGGCTCTTGCTGATACACCATACCGGGGCTTGGGCGCAGGGCCCTCTTAGGGGTGGTGCCTGATTCAGGGGAATTGGTTGAATTGGCCTAAACCCGGCCCTGGGGAAACCCAGCCGTACTGGGCTGTTCGCATTCAGTTTAGAGGGCTTATCCCTGATCAGAGCCACACGGTGGGTGTGGGGGAGGGGGGAGTGTTGTGTGAAGCGATCATCCCAGAAAGCCCACAGGCACTCCTTTTTTATGGCAAATCCACCAGGCATTACTCGCTATGGGAAAGGGGGCCCAGCAGTTTGAAAGCATTGAAATGAATGTAGAAGAAGCAGAACCCCACGTGCCCCTAGGCTGCCTGCAAGCTGAATTCTGTTGCCCGAACGTGTGGTGATGGCTTACTCGCACAAAAGTGGCAGGCACTTCAGTATAAGAGGCAAAATGCTAACTTGTACAGAAAGAACATGTGCTCTGTACTATGAATTGCCTGTTTCACTGAGAGGGAGTGTCCCCTTTGTTCTCTGAAATGTACCTTTTAAAATATTACCCTCCCTTTCTCTCCTCCTGCAGGTGCAAATGTTTCAGTGTGGCCCCTATCTAGTCTGTCCCAGAGGCTGGTCCAGATTAGAAGGTAGAAAAAATGAACTCAGGAGGACATGTTCACCAAGCTAATGCAGTCCTCCCGCATGGATAGGGCCCAGCTGAATGTGTGGAAGCAAACAATTGTGGAGTCCCGTAAAGCATTACAGGAACTCCGAGAGGAAGGAGGCGCGTGATGAGAGCAGGCAGGATGCTATGGTCAAGCTCATTGGGGAGCAAACTGATATGCTCCACTGTATGGTGGATCTAATGCAGGAAAGGCAGCAAGACCACAGACTGCTGCTGCAGACTCTGTATAACCGCCCTCCTTCTTCCCCAAGTTCCACAGCCTCCTCACCTAGATGCCCAAGAACACGACGGGGGAGGTTACGGGAACCCACACACTCAACTCCAGAGGATCACCCAAGCAGCAGAAAGCTGGCATATGAAAACTTTTGATTTGGTTTCTGGACTTGTCCTTCCCTCCTCCTCCACCCCACTAACCCAATACCACCCCCCCAGTCTACCTTTGGATTTCTCTCAATGTGTTGTGCATCAAATAATAAAGAATAGGTTTTTTAAACAATTTTGACTTTTTCCTTTTATTTAATATATGGGGAGGATAACTTCAAGCGAAACAAACGCAACTGTCAGACCGTACCCTGGCCAGTCATGAAACTGGCTTTCAGAGCTTCTCTGATGCGCAGCACAACCTGCTGTGCTCTTCTTATCACCCTGCTGTCTGGCTGTGCGAAACTGGTCGCCAGGTGAGTTGCCTCAACCTCCCACCCCACCGTAAACGTCTCCCCCTTACTCTTACAGATATTGTGGAGCACACAACAAGCAGCAATTACAATTGGAATATTGGTTGTGCTGAGATCTAACCGAGTCAGTAAACTGCACCAGCATGCTTTCAAACGTCCAAAAGCATATTCTACCACCATTCTGCATTGGCTCAACCTATAGTTGAACTGCTCCTTATTATTGTCCTGGGTGCCTGTGTACAGCTTAAGGGTAGGCTGGGTCCCCGAGGATAACTATAGGCATTTCAACATCCCCAACAGTAATTTTCTGGTCTGCAAAGTAAGTCTCTTTCTGCAGCTGTTCAAACAGGCCAGAGTTCCTGATGATGCGAACGTCATGCACCTTTCCTGGCCATCCCATGTTGATGTCAGTGAAACATCCCTTGTGATCCACCAGTGCTTGCAGCACCATGGAAAAGTACCCCTTGTAGTTTATGTACTGGCCGCCCTGGAGTGCCAGGGCCAAGATAAGGATATGCATTCTGTCTATCGCCTTGCTGCAGTTAGGGAACCCCAGTGCATTAAAGCCATCCACAATGGTCTGCACATTTCCCAAAGTCACTACCCTTGATAGCAGCTGGTCAATGATTGCGTTGGCTACTTGCAGCACTGTAGCCCCTACAGTAGATTTGCCCACTCCAAACTGATTCCCGACTGACTGGTAGCTGTTGGGCGTTGCAAGCTTCCACAGTGCTATGGCCACTCTCTTCTCATCTGTGAGTGTTGCTCTCATTTTGGTGTCTTCACGCAGGAGACAGAAAGTCACAAAGTTCCATTAAAGTGGCCCTACGCATACGAAAGTTTCGCAGCCACTGGGAATCATCCCAGACCTGCAATACTATATGGTCCCACCAGTCTGTGCTTGTTTCCCAGGCCCAGAATCAGCGTTCCATGGCATGAACCTGACCCAATGCCACCATGATCTCCCATTTGCCGCATGCCGTGCTTCTAGGAACGTCTGTGTTCATGTCTTCATCAGTATAGTAATCTCACTGTCGTTGCTTCCTCGCCTGGTCTTGTAGGTACTGCACATACTGCTGGATAATGTGCAAGGTATTTACAATGGTCAAAACTGCAGCAGAGCTCTGAGCGGGCTCCATGATTGCCAAGCTACAGTGCCTGCACGGGTAATCCTGGAAAAAGGGCGCAAAACGTAGGAGAGCTGTTCAGTTCAAGATGGCTGATAAAAGGCAGTAAATGGTTGTCTTCTGTAGCTTTCATGGAGTCGGGATGCTCGCTAGAGCTGCAAGAGCAGGAGAGCAGAGTTTGTGGTGGAAGCGAGAGCAGAGTTTGCGGAGAAAGCTGTGTGGCTCAGTTCATGATGGCTGAAAAATGGTGGGGAATTGTTGCCTTCTGTAGCCTCCACAGGAGCCCAGGACTGACAACATGGAAAAAGCCGCAGAAGCTGTGTGGCTCAGTTCATGATGGCCAAAAAACAGCGGGGAATTGTTGCCTTCTGTAGCTTCCATGGAAGCTCAGGACCGAAGTGTGAAGTGCCTGCATTGTTCCATTGTTGTAATCATTTGGCATGAAGAAACATGGGACATTTCTTAAAGGACCCAGTTTTAATTAATTTTAACTCAAGCTAATTAACAGACTTGCTGGTAAATTCTCAGAAAATTCAATCTGAGTAAGGGCTGTCAGTTTGGGGATGAGGTGCTGTAATTTTACAACACAGAGGCTGAATCCCTGATTTAAGTGTAAAATGGAACTTCCTTAACTATGTAGTCCCAACCAGCACCTTGTTTTATTGACATTGATTTAGTAGCTCCATAAGAGTTATAGCAGGAGATAGATTGCTGTTATTTAGCATATAAAAGGCCTTATGCCTCTGTCAGCAAACACTTATGTTTTTAAAATAAACTGACAAAGTATATTGGCTGGAGAAACCCTTTAGGCTACAAGGAAAAAGAAATAGAAAAGCAGCATATTCAATATTTCTTTCTGGATAGGAGAGCTATGCAAAGCTTTCTGTGTCCTAATCTTTAGGCACCTGGAGAGTAAGCTAAAGCACTAGGAAATACTCCATGCTTTTGCTATACCCTTTACAATAGCTTTCCAGAGAATGTCACATAGGAGCTCAGCCTTCTGTTACCCACTTCCTTTCTTGGCTTCTGAATGCAATGCTGATACACAATAGGCCAAATTCAATCTGACTGAAGTCAGAGCTGCACCTGAGAGAAATTTCATCCAATCATTCATTCAGCTTCTTCTGCCTTCACAACATCAGCAAGAAAGCAAAAAAGGTACTCTGCCAGTTTTCCCCATTGTCTTGGGAATGATGAGCCCACATTTAGGCTCCTGCTCTGATTACTTCAAAGAATAAGAAAATCCATAGACACAGGAAATGTTTTTACAGCGCAAGTGGTGCACAGAGTGACAGCATGTTAATCACCTCTTTGTGTAACGTCATCTTTGACATGTTAGTAGTCAGCCAAAAGATAAAGAATTGGCCAGCCAACTCCAATTAACTAATTTGTAACGCCATGTTTCATATATGTTTTTTAGAGTGATTTAATCAGTGTTAATTATCTTGTCTTCATATATATTATGTGAGACAGCATATACACAGCCTTTTTTTATTGGGCCATATGGCAGTCTGTAATATACTAGCCAAAAAAGTATAATGAGACACACACACAAAAAATCAGTCTGCTATGCAACACTCATTGATAATTTTCAAAATGAATTTCAGTGTTTGCCCAATACAGGATGTGCCATGCTGTTCTTTCCTTACACAGCCTGGCTACAGGTGCAGACCCACACTTCATCACATGGCCATATGACAAGATGCTGATTCTCAATTCAAAATCCAGCATGGACATGGAGAGAGTTAATTAACTTTTAGTGCTGAGCTACTGTCATAACCTAGTCCCAGCTTTGGACCTTAGCGTCCAAAATATGAGGGTTAGCATGAAAAACCTCCAAGCTTAGTTACCAGCTTGGACCTGGTACTGCTGCCACCACCCAAAAAATTAGAGTGTTTTGGGGCACTCTGGTCCCCCCGAAACCCTTCCCTGGGGACCCCAAGACCCAAACCCTTGAGTCTCACAACAAAGGGAAATAAAACTTTTCCCTTCCCCCCTCCAGATGCTCCTGGAGAGATACACAGAAGCAACCTCCGTGAATCTAAGCAGAGGGAGTCCACCCTCTGTAATTCCAGTCCTGGAAACAAAAGCACTTTCCTCTTCACCCAGAGGGAATGCAAAATCAGACTAGTAAATCTAACACACACAGACCTCCCCCTGACTTCTTCCTCCCACCAATTCCCTGGTGAGCTGCAGACTCAATTCCCTGAAGTTCCCCACTAAAGAAAAACTCCAACAGGTCTTAAAAGAAAGCTTTATAGAAAAAGAAAGAAAAATACATACAAATGGTCTCTCTGTATTAAGGTGACAAATACAGGGTCAATTGCTTAAAAGAAATATGAATAAACAGCCTTATTCAAAAGAATACAATTCAAAGCACTTCAGCAATTATAGACATGTAAATACAAAACAAAAAACCAACTTTGTACTCACAACTTGGAAACAGAAGATTAGAAAGGAAAAAGAAAAATCCTCCTCATAGCTGAGAGGGACTCAGGCAGACAACCCAGAACAAAAGACTCACACACAAAAAACCCTCCACCCAGAGTTGAAAAAATCCTGTTTCCTGATTGGTCCTCTGGTCAGGTGCTTCAGGTGAAAGAGACGTTAACCCTTAGCTATCTGTTTATGACAGCTACCCCACTTCCAAAGGAGAGCAGAGAGAGATGATTGTTACAAACAGGGAGACCCCAAACTGAGGAAAAGGAGCCCAATCCTGGGCAAAGTCTGGAGTTAATGGTTGGGAATTTCAAAGGAAACACTGTCAGTGGTAGGGTTAAAGAAGTGTGGAGCACAGCTCTCTTCTTCTGCTGAAAAGAGTAGAGAGAGTTCCGCCTCCACTCCTTTTGAAGGCATCTCAGCTCACACAGAGCACTTGCCCTTCTTACTACTTCACAGATGGTGAAATGAGGATATTGCTGGTATAGGCCTTGCTGGAGCTCTAGGCTGGACAAAAGTGTCCCTCCTATGACTTCCTCTTTTATACATTGATACAAACCACTTACATATTACACTCCTGGCTGGTTAGTTACCACCCTTACCCTTGTACTTGCTAGTTAGAACAAAACATCCCTATCTGTTATCCTATCATCCCATCCTTATCCTACTCGGGATTGCTGTGTTCCTGTGCCTTCTCCTAGGAGTGTGTTTACGCTGTTACTTGAGAACTCTAGACCATCCTCTCAGGTCAGGAATGTGCTTACTTGGTGTTAGCCAAACCTAAGGTGCTAGTGTTTTGCCAAAGTCAGACCTATTCTGGTTCACAGCCCCCTTGGGTCCACACTGTGAGTTATGCCTAGGGTTCCAGAAAAGCCTACAGCAGGCAGAAGATACTACAGTGTGAGCAGCTAGAGGGCTGGTTCCCTGGCTGCAGAGCTTAGGGGCTTCAAATCTTTGCCTCTCTTTCTATAAGGAGACTTTTCCCCCCCTCCCTTCCAGAGAGAATAGAGAGGAGGCCTGCCATTTCTAGAAGTCGCTCCTCCCCAGGTGAAAAGGGAGTCCCCACCACTGATTTGCCCTCAAGAATCCAGGAGCCTACAATGATCAGATTTCCAATATACTGCCACCCCTTTTGGCCCAATCAGTTAGCCAGTATTTTAGGCTTTGTGGATTGTTTCCATTAGGAGAAGAAATTCATGACAGTCAGTTTTTTCTGTGAAGCTATCTTGTTTGTGTATAACTTTGTTAATAAAGTCCTGTTTCCTTTAACACAACAAGAACAGAGAACAGCAGGCAGTTTCCTTGCTCACAATTCCAAGCTGCTTTCCAGCCAGCACTCTGCCCAAAAGCTTTCTCATGGCTTTCCCTTAATGCCACACTAAAAGTGCTTTTCTGTCTGTTTTCTCCCGAGGCTTTCTGCTTCTGACCCACACAGAACAACTGCAATCCAGTTGGATCTGTTATCAAAGAAGCATTGAATTGTTCCCTCATTTAGGCCGAATGGAAGGTAGCTAACATGCCCTCCAGCATAATATGTTGCTAGAGCGAGTAAAAAAATTAAGAAAGGTTTCATGAAAAAATTCAGCTTGTCTTCATTTTGTAGGGTTCAAACTGACCCATGTTACATTTTTTGAAAAATTCATGATAACTTTATACATTTTTTTTTCTAGGGTTTCATGTTTTGGTTTTTCTTCCAGTTACTTTTGAAACATAAGCCTATTTAAATGACTGGATCAAGCAGAAAAGGGGGAAAGAATTAAAAGTGATGCATGAAAAGTTTCCAAAATGGACAATTTCTTGGGGGAAAAAATCCAATTAGAGATGGATTGCCAAAAATGGCATTATAACATTACAAACCTAACCAATGAAGGGTAGGAGAGGCTGTAACAGTCCTTTCCTATTAAGTGTCTTGGCCACAGCAGTTGTCAAGAAAAAAACCCATACCACAAATGAACAAACACCACTGATCCCATCCAGCATCCACTACTCTGGCTCTGCTGACTCCTCCAGTCCCATTCTCCTACTGCCCAAACCTTCGTTTCTTCCTAAAATTTTGATTCATCCAAATTGACAGGCCTGGGTCTGAAATGATTGGGCCAGGCAGAATGAAGCTGTTCCTCAGTGACTCCATAGGTGCTGGGATGCTGCTATACCCACCAGCTTGCAAAGGTTTCCATTACATACAGGGTTTACAGTTTGGTTCAATGGCTCTCAGCACCCCCTCTATACAAATTGTTCCAGTATCCATGAGTGACTCTCACTCAGGATTGATCTGGAGATTAGGGGTAGAATTAATTCCTGGTCAGGGGTTGCTTAAATATGGGGTGAGACCTCCAGAAGCAGGAGCCAACATCCCCTTACCCAGTACATTTCGGAGCATGGGCTACACTAATTGTCACACAGATACACTGGGGATGGGGAGGAGCCTCAAACGTCAAAGGCCAGACCAAAAAACACACAACATAATTTTTTAAAAAACAACCCTCGTTTGGGGGACCCGACTCATGATTTTTGAGCCTTCAGTATTGGCAAGACTAAAGACCCATGTCTTGCTTTGGGCACAGCATGCTAAAGCTGCAAGGCTAATGGCCTCAGAAAAGCATAAGGTCTAACCTCAGCTCAGACTTGTAGAGATGCTGAACTAGAGACTCCAAATAGATCCGTTTACTGAGCTCCATGTGCTGAACCAACAATGTCACAGAGGCCTGTCCCTTCAGATTGGACCAGCCATCTACTTATGCTGAGCCAGTTATATCACAGACACTCGTTACTTATCAGTCCAGCAAGTTACAGAAGTTAAACAGGAATTAGAAGGGGGGTGGGACTTGCGGTGGGCCAGCAGGAGGGGCTGAATGTGGCTGGAGTGTTTGAGACTTCAGGTCTTCCTGCCAGTGTGTGGAGCAGCACCAGCAACTGAGGGGAGGAGAATTCTCCAAGCTGGGAGTCCCCAGAGTAAGAAGGAGGCAGATGCAAATAGTGAAGATCTGTGCCTCTGCTGGCTCCCCTTTCTTGCAAGGCAACAGAGAGATGAAGATGTGACATCACCAGCAAAGTACTTACTAGAACATCGCATTCTGAAGAAGTGGCTGTAGATGGGCAGGGGTGCAAAAGGATTGAAAATTTGTTACTTATGTGAGCCTTCATCCCTCAATTCAATCTGTATGGGTGGATTTTTGTACCCACATAGAGCCCCTTTCACTTTACTGAGGCTATACAGAATTACAATGGTCCACCTGCACTGATCCAGTTGCAGGATCAGGGTAGTGCTGATTGTCTTTCTAAGCCTTTCTATTTAGGGCATTCATATGACACCACTTTGACAGGGTACCCAGAGTGCCACCTGGACTGTGGGACCACTGAGCCCTCCAAATGCACCATCCAGGGCTGCCTCTCACACTGTGATGCTGATATAAAGCTACAAACCTCTGGCAGCCTCTGCTTCCTTCTCCTTTAAGGCTCAGAGGTGAGCCTCCACTTCCAGCTCCTTTAGATCCAAGATTTGCTGAGGTTCTTTCTCCTTTCAGGCTGCTTGCAGTTTGTACAGTGCCAAGCTTGCAACTGCATCACTCTTGCTCGTTTTTATGCCTTTTGTTCCTACTTCCCTTTTCTGAAATAAACAAACAGAAAACAACAAACTGGAAACCTTCTCCTTGACTGTTCTCAGGCACCACACTAAAAGTCTCACTTAAAATCTCTACACCAGTGTCTGACGTGCAAATCTCACTCAGAAGTCCCTGGGGGTCCCTGGGTGCAAACTGGACTGTGGAACCACTGAGTCCCTCCCCCAGACCCACAAACCTGGGCTGCATCTCCCACTGTGATGCTGATGTCCAGTAACAAACCTCTGACAGGCACTGCACTTAGACATCCACAAGCAATGACACACCCAACTGGGTTACATGAATGATCTCCCAGCCACTCATGAACCATCAGTAGAGAAGCTCCAGACAATTCCCCCCAGCTCCCCAACCTTGCACCCCAGAACAGTACCATCTTGCACTGGTCAGAAGCCTGGCCAGTGTACGTTCATTACCTAGTTCACCACTCTGACAAAAGGGTAATGGACATGCAACAGCCCTTGTTAACCTGAGCAGAGATTTCCCAAGCACTTCAACCAACACACTGTTTTAGGTCAGATATAAAACAGAAACTACAGAAAGCTAGGTTTTAAGTGATTATAAGGTCAGAGACAGTTACCTTAATAAAATTATAAGTAAGCACACATTCTAAAACTAATCTTTTAGTCTAAACAAGAGTTGAATCAAACAAAGTGTCACCCTGACAAATGGTACAAGCAAGTTACTGTTCCTCGACACACAGGCTGGGACTACCTTCTAGTCTGGGACCACCCTCCCCACTTCAAAGTCTTTGTCTTCCAGATGTTCTTCCAGGTGTCTGGAGGGAGGAGGGAGAGGCCAAGTGATGATGTCACTTTTATACTTTCTTCCAACTTACTGGAAAGATCCTTGCTGTAAGGAGAGTTAGTTCACCCCATGGCATATATGCCTTCTGCAAGAAGTTTCTAGGATAGTGGATTGTGTGTTGATGAGCCATTAATGCTGTCTTGCTATTGATGGCTACTTCTTTCTTGTAAATGGTTATGGGTGTTCCCAACCTTACAACATATTTCAGTAACACATATAATAATACTTTACAACTTCACATACAATGATAATATGTACAATCTAATAGGTTATTATTGTTCAACAGATCAAGACTTACAAAGCATGCCTTGTGAGGTATCATTTTGTACAAAACATATCATACTGTAATAATATCACAGTGATGAATATTGGGGTTCCAGCATGCTACTGTGAGGTATAGAGTGTCACAACCACCCTTAAATTTATTTCTCTTATCAAATGTTTATTTGGTGGGGGGTGGGAATCCAATTATCTGCTGGAGCCAATGAAACTGTGTAATTTGCACCAGCAGAAAATTTGGCCATTTGTCTGAATAGTTAACAATTCCTTGGAGACCAATACAGATAAACCAGAAAACAGTAACTTTCCTTCACTGTCTGAAGGAGACTAGACTACATGTTCTTCCCCTCCACCACCCCCATTATTTTCTGAACTTGGTCAGGGAAACATTTAAGGTACCTTTGTACCTTTTTTACAGGAATTGAATCTCATTTAGTTTGAGTGGGTGCCCTTTGTAGACCTATAATATACTGACATCTGGTGGACACGTGAGTAATTGATTTTATTTTATTTTATTTTTTGCTGTTATTTTAATGTAAAAGTTACACATGGAAGAGAATAGGAGTCAAGTCTATGAACCTCAGCTCCTATTACAGTCAGTGAGCGTTCATGGGGCTTGATAGTTTGCTGGAATGGGATAAGTTACTAGCCTCAAGAGGTTTGCTCAGACTAGTTTAAATGGCTCAAGAAATGGGGATTCTAACATTTCTCTTGGGAGACACTGTCTTTGAGTCTGTTCCTCAGCAAACACAATGTTTGCTTCCCACTGTTACTTCTAATTATACATCCCTGGACCATGTTCCACGATTATTTTTTTTAGTCTGATGTTTATGCTATTCAAAAAATTGTAGAAAGCGTTTGTAGACAAAGATACATAATGTAATACAAATAATACTTCTCTATAAAAAAAAGTGTCTTGCAGAGTTCATTTTAAGTCTCAGTGGCCACAACTTTATAAGCATGAAATGAGTAAATGATGGAGGAAAAAAGCAGATTTATACTAAGAAAGTGTAGCAAGCTCCCCTGTTGATATAGTGGAGAGGAAGAGAAGCTCTCATCCACCCTTTTGTGAAAACTCTAGCCTGGAGCTCTAATATGAAAGCAGGTGCCTAGCCTCCTGTCCTCTCTGCTTCCTCATCCCAGACCATTTCTCAGGATACTCTTTTCCCATTAACCAGGATTTCCTTTGTGATTGAGAAGCATTTGTATAATTTTATGGCAGGTCAGTATTTGACTCTACAGCCAAACTAAACTGCTTGACTTCAGGGTACCACATTCAAAGTCCAAACTACCCAGTCTGACCAGCTCAGGCAGCCTAAAGGCACTTTTAAAGCCTCTCATTCTTTCTGTTCAAGTCTGGTGGCAAAATCTAAGTGAACAAAACAAAAGTCAGAACAAAGCAAACTTCCCCACCCTCCTTCTGGGCTCACAGGTTCTCTACAATCACTTGGTGTCAGTTTCCCAAACATTTCTCACTACAGATTTCCTCATTCGATCATCTGGATGTCTCCCACGAACTTTACTGGAGATATCAATCACAGCTCCTGCTCCTTTTTATTCTCTTCTTATTAAGAGAGATAGTAGCTGTTTTTTTAATATCCTTTCCCAGCCTTCAATGTAGGGGCAGCCTTCAGAGCCCAGTAGTTTCCTGGACTACAATTCCCAGCATTCTCTGGTGTTGTACTGAAAGTAGGAACTCATTGAAGCTGAACCATCCTGCAAGGGTCAGTACACCCTGTTACTGTACCATTAAATGAACTGCAGTGACAGAGCACGGATACTAAAGCAGTTCAAGTATAGCCAAACAATGTCTGTAATGTTTGCTTGAATACTGAATCACTACCATATCCATGCAGTCCTTATTGTTTGCTGTTCTTAAACATTCAGGTGAACAGCTTTTGGTTCCTGTGCATGTTTGAGGAATAGCTGTTCTCTGTACAAATACCCATATTTGCATATAAACAAGGATGTTCATGCTTGAACAAGGATATCTGTAATTTCATATAAAAAGTCAGTCATCCAACCAGGAGATAAATATGTAGCCAGGTGACCAGTCACACAACACAAATAGATTGACAACATTGTACACATAGGCTGGAAACTTCCAAACTATACGGTGAATATTAATTTATAGATTTGTAGAAACCAGTTGCCATCTGTGAATACTTCAAAAAAAAAGAAAGGCTAAATTGCCAATGCATAATTTTTATTGGACCAACTTCTGTTACAACAATCTGCAACACACACTTGCCTGCTAACCCTTAACAGCCCACTTCAAAACCTTTGGCATAACAATCTAACCCTTATTGCCCATTTCATCTCAAGTAAGCTCCTTCACGGTGTCACCCCTTATGGGTAACTATCTGTCCCAACTTGTATTTAGCTCAGACACACTGCTTCCTTCCCCAGACCTGAAGAAGAGCTCTGTTTAGCTCAAAAGATTATACCTTCACCCAACAGAAGTTCATCCAATCACAGGCAGTGGCTTTCATTTTTGCAGGTGGGTGCTTTTAAAGAAGTGTATGTGTTGGAGAGGGGAGGCTATTTTCTGCATATTTATACACTTTCATATTTTAGTTATTGAGTATGTGTCTATCATTGGTATCTTTACTATTTCAGTAATGATTACATTGTTATGAACTACATAATTACTGTGATGTTGCACTCCATATGCTTTATGAAAATAAGCTTATGAATGTGAACATGATGTAACTGGAATATGCTTTACGCAAAAGGTCTGTTGTAAGGTATCATTATAAAGTTTATAATCTACTGAGTGTGTTCATCTTATTTGAATGAATGTATCATTCTTGTATCTGAAGCTAGAAATATGAAGTATAACTCTGAGGTCCTATTGTAATTATGCAAAGTGAGGGCCACTAATGGTGGTTTAGAATCTTGATGGCTCCCATTGACTAGGACAACTGGTTGTAAATGGCTCTGTTTACTTGCAAACCTTCCTGTGTACCTGTGGGCCAGCCCAGGAAGAATGGAGGCTGGGATCTCACAGGACACGTGACCATGTCACCTGATATTGGAATCCATCCTAAATCTGATACTTTACCATTTTTAAGGAGGGGTGAGGACCCAGAGAGACAAAAGATTCCTGCCCTTTGCCAAAGGTATAAAAAGGGGTGGAGCAGGACAGATTTGGGTCTCTGTTGCAGCAGGCTAGCGTGTCTGGCTCAACAAGGCAGGGTTCTGGAGTCCCAAGCTGGAAGGGAAAAGGGGCTCAGAGGTAATTCCAGCACATCAGGACCATTTAGTCCAACCCTTTGTTTCCTAACTTTAACTGGAGTGCCTAGCAATGCTTTCAGGATCATCTAATGATCCTTAATTTAATTTAATGACGAGCCTTGTTATCCTGACTGTTTAAAAACAAACTCCCTGCCCTCTGGCCCCAGCCCCAGGGGCAGCCTGCCTGTACCCCAAACTCCTCATCCCCCCACACCCTAACTCTCAGCCCCAGCCCTGAACCCCCTTCTGCATCTTGAACCTCTCATCGCCAGCCCCACCCCACAGCACTCACCCCTGCATCCCAATCCTCTGCCTGACCCCCTCCCACTCCAGAGCCCTCACATTTTTACATTATTTTAAATATATACATATATATTGGCTTACGAGGTGTGTGTGGGGCGGGGGATTTGGATCAGTTCTGGGCACCACCAAAAATTAAACAAACCTGCCACCCGTGGAGTCAGTGCCCATGGGTCCAATAAAAGACATTACCTTATCTATCTTGTTTCTCTCATATCCTGGGAGCAACATGGCTAAAACACTACAAATGAATAATTTGACTAACTCTAATTGCTATGTTTGTCAATATCCTTCACCTTCTGAACCATTATTTTAACTTCCTTTCTTCAAATATATATAAATTATTAGATTACTGGGGTAATACATAAAAATACCCTGATTCATTTTCTCAAAGTAAAAAATGCCCTCAGACAAGACAGCTTGGCATTGCAAAACAAAACAGCAGGCCTTTGGGAAAGGTCCGAAAAACATATCAGCAGATTAATGGCCTACATAAGATCTCCTATCTTCTGGATCAGGAGTCGGCAACCTTTCAGAAGTGGTGTGCCGAGTCTTCATTCATTCACTCTAATTTAAGGTTTCGCGTGCCAGTAATACATTTTAACATTTTTAGAAGGTCTCTTTCTATAAGTCTATAATATATAACTAAACTATTGTTGTAGATAAAGTAAATGAGGTTTTTAAAATGTTTAAGAAGCTTCATTTAAAACTAAATAAAATGCAGAGCCCCCTGGACCAGTGGCCACGACCCAGGCAGTGTGAATGCCACTGAAAAACAGCTTGCGTGTCGCCTTCGGCATCCACGCCATAGGTTGCCTACCCCTTTCTAGATCTTCACTTGTAAGCTCTGGGGCAGGGACTGTCTTTTTGTTCTCTGTTTGTACTGCACCTATCACGACGGGGTCCTGGTTCAAAACAGGGACTTCAAGGTGCTATAATAAAACAATAATAATCTTCAGTGAAGGAGCTTAGAGAAGGGAGATATTCCTCTCTTTATTTTAGGAAAATAGGAGTTGTGACACCAGATCCAACATTTGCTATAAAGAAACTATTACCTTTCAGATGCTCTGAGGAGAGCAAAAGCATAGAGAATACACCTATACAGATGTGGAGTTCTATGGCAGAACTCCTGCATGCTAAACACTTTATAGCCTGAAATATTAGGTATTATTTCTAGGGCTGTCAATTAATAGAATACCAATTGAAATTTATTAAATATTTTGGATGTTTTTCTACAGTTTCAAATATATTGATTTCTGTTACAACAGCATACAAACTCTACACTGCTCACTTTATTTTTTATTACAAATATTTGCACTGAAAAAATGATAAAAGAAATAGTATTTTTCAATTCACCTCATACAAGTACTGTAATGCAATCTCTTTATTGTGAAAGTGTAACTTACAAATATAGATTTCTTTTGTTATGTAACTGCACTCAGCAACAAAACAATGTAAAACAAGTCCGCTCAGGCCTACTTCTTGTTCAGCCAATCACTAAGACAAACAAATTTGTTTACATTTACAGGAGATAATGCTACCTGCTTCTTATTTACAATGTCACCTGAAAGTGAGAAGAGGTGTTCGCATGGCACTTTTGTAGCCGGCATTGCAAGGTGACAGATATGCTAAACAATTGTATGCCCCTTCATGCTTTGGCTGCCATTCCAGAGGACATGCTTCCATGCTGATGATGTTCATTAAAAAAATAATGCGTTAATTAAATTTGTGACTCAATTCCTTGGGGGAGAATTGTATGTCTACTGTTCTGTTTTACCCACATTCTGCCTGTCATAAACGGATAGTTAAGGATTAATGTCTCTTTTACCTGTAAAGGGTTAAGAAGCTCAGTAAACCTGGCTGACACCTGACCAGAGGACCAAAAGGGACAAGATACTTTCAAATCTTGGTGGAGGGAAGTCTTTTGTTTGTGCTCTTTGTTTTGGGGGTTGTTCGCTCTTGGGACTAAGAGGGACCAGACGTCAATCCAGGCTCTCCAAATCTTTCTGAATCAGTCTCTCATGTTTCAAACTTATAAGTAACAGCCAGGCAAGGCGTGATAGTCTTATTTTTGTCTTCTCAACTTGTAAATGTTCTTTTTTGCTGAGAGGATTTTACCTCTGTTTGCTGTAACTTTGAACCTAAGGCTAGAGGGGGTTCCTGTGGGCTCTATGAATCTAATTACCCTGTAAAGTATTTTCCATCCTGATTTTACAGAAATGATTTTTACCTTTCTTTCTTTAATTAAAAGCTTTCTTTTTAAAAACCTGATTGATTTTTCCTTGTTTTAAGATCCAGGGGGATTGGATCTGGACTCACTAGGAATTGGTGGGGGAAAGGAAGGGGGGATGGTTAAATTCTCCTTGTGTTAAGATCCAAGGGGTTGGATCAGTGTTCACCAGGAACTTGGTGAAAAAGCCTCTCAAGGCTTCCCAGGGAGGGGAAGGTTTTGGGGGGACAGGAAGTGTTCCAGACACTGAAATTTCTGGATGGTGGCAGTGTTACCAGATCTAAGCTAGTAATTAAGCTTAGAAGTGTCCATGCAGGTCCCCATATCTGTACCCTAAAGTTCAGAGTAGGGGAGGAACCTTGACACTGCTATATATTATAGCAGTCTTGGATGATGATCCATCATATGATTGTTTTAAGAACACTTTCACAGCAGATACAATAGCTACAGCTCTCGGCCCAAGGTTTAAGAATCTGAAGTGCCATCCAAAATCTGAGAGGGACGAGGCGTGGAGCATGCTTTCAGAAGTCTTAAAAGAGCAACGCTCAGATGCAGAAACTACAGAACCTGAACCACCAAAAAAGAAAATCATCCTTCTGCTGGTGGCATCTGACTCAGATAATGAAAATGAACATGCATCGGCCTGCTTTGCTTTGGATTGTTATCGAACAGAACCCATCATCAGCATGGAGACATGTCCTCCGGAACGGTGGTTGAAGCATGAAGCGAAATCTGAATCTTTAGCACATCTGGCATGTAAATATCTTGCAATGCTAACTAGAACCGTGCCATGAGAACACCTGTTCTCCCTTTCAGGTAATATTGTAAACCAGAAGCAGGCAGTTTTATCTCCTGAAAATTGTAACCAAACTTGTTTGTCTGAGTGACTGGCTGAAGTAGGTCTGAGTGGACTTGTAGGCTCTCAAGTTTTACATTGTTTTATTTTTGAATGCAATTATTTTTGTACATAATTCTATATTTGTAAGTTCAACTTTCATGATAAAGAGATTGCACTCAAGTATTTGTATTAGGTGAACTGAAAAATATGATTTCTTTTGTTTTTTACAGTGCAAATATTTGTAATAAAAAAATAATATAAAGTGAGCACAGAACACTTTGTATTTGTGTTGTAATTGAAATTAATATATTTGAAAATGTAGAAAACATCCAAAAATATTTAAATAAATGGTATTCTCATATTGTTTACCAGCACGATTAATTGTGATTATTTTTTTAATCATGCAATTAATGTTTTTAATCACTTGACAGCCCTAATTATTTCTCTTGTATCTTTCTTTTTTCATGGTTATAAATATTATACTCTGGTAGGCTAAAGGGGGAAGAAATGGCTCTCAGGGCATAACCCATTGTAATGCCCCCACCCTCCCCCAACATATAGCTGAAAGAATGGCGCTATGCTTGTGCCTCCCCCAAGCTCTATTGTAGAGTGTTGAGGGGCATGTCTGTGTGTGGTGGACCATGTCAGGAAGGGGTGTGACTACAATGCTCCTGCACTCCAGCTATTTTTTACTTCCTATGTCCTATAGGGAGGCATGGGAAGTTGAGTGTAAACTACAGCAACTCTGGAGCTGCTCTGACTTATACCAGGGGTTGAGCAGGGCCCAAAAGTGGGTGATTCAAATGTGGTTTAAAGCCACCTTTCTTTCCATCACCCAACCCATCTGTTCCTGTGCCAAACATAGACAAATGGGTCCTTTGTCTCAACTTCTGGTGGCAACAACTCCGGAGGCTGGCAATATATTTAATAAAGTATTGTGTTTGGGTTTGTTTGTTTTAAATGTATTGCCTTTCACTCTCCTGAAGGAACCGCTTGTTCTTGTACTGTGGGAAGGAGTTAAGAAAGAAGTGCCTGACGCTGTTTTTCACTCTATCTTTCATAATCTTGGCTATTTTAGTCAAGTTTCTTACCAAATTAAATGATCCCAAACTTTGCTGTCTCTCACTGTAAGTGCCACCATTCTCAAACTATATTTGTTTCCCTTTGTTTAACCTTTTCAGTATTTCAATTAGTTTAATTCTCTGTTGTTTTAAGGCAGGCGTGTAATATTCTGTTCTTGATTAGATTATTACATGCACTTTTGTTTTGTGTTCAACCAATGGATTAATCAGATATGTCTAGATTTGTTCTTCTTGCCCTCAGGGGAGCACAAGTGCTGTAGCTGTGACCAGATCTAAGAATGGAGGGAAGGCTAAAAGTTCCTCATCCTTCCCTCATTACCCTGATGTGAGACTACTCACAAACCAGCCTCAATCTGGCCTTTAACTTGTAAACGCCTTTATGAAAGGAGCAGTCTGTTTTTAATATTTGTCTTTAAATGTCATGCACAGCTCTGGTGCTGCAGCAATAAATAATAATAATGAAAACAATTGTTGCAGGTTTGGATGGCTCAGGGGACTGATCATGGGACAAGGAACATTTCACTTCTGGGTCATCAGTTTGAATCCAGCCCCACTTGATACAGCTGAAAATTATTGCCATTTGATTTTTGGGGGACCTATGTGGGAAATGAGTATGAATGGATGCGGGGCACCCATGATTTTAAGCATCTGCACCAAATTTGGAACTCATTAGCACAGCTGTTGGCACTCACCACTAAAGTGTGAAGGGCATGGAGACTCAGAGCTGGTCTACACTAGAAAATTAGTTCAGCCTAGTTATATTGCTTGGGGGTGTGAAAATCCACACCCTGAGCATCAGAGTTAAGGCAACCTAAGTACCCCAAGACAGCGGTAAGTCAGCAGAATTCTTCTGTTGGCCTAGTTATTGCCTCTTGGGGAGGTGGATTTACTACAGTGTTGGGAGAACCCCTTGAGTTGCTGTAGTTCTACAGCAGTATTTTACGTTTAGACATAGCTGCTTCCTCCTCCCTCCTCTAATTTACACTAGAGGAAGGGTTCTCCAGTGTAAATTAGACACACACACTGGTGGAACAATGAAAGGGAGCTGTCTCTGTCCTGTGGATGATATTTATTATTAGATGGAGATATACCTATCTCATAGAGCTGGAAGGGACCTTGAAAGGTCATTGAGTCCAGTCCCTTGCCTTCACAGCAGGTACCATCCCTGATAGATTATGTTTTTGCCCTAGATCTCTAAACGGCCCCCTCAAAGACTGAACTCATAACTCTGGATTTAGCAGGTCAATGCTCAAACCACTGAGCTATCCGTCCCCCAAGCTTTCATTCCCTGGGCATTTAAATCAGTCATCTTTTCATAAGAACTACAATAAGTCAGAGAGGTGAAAGTGTTTTTCAGGGCAAGATTCTGCTACCGTTACTCACACTGAAAATAGCTCCATTGATTTCAGTGGGCTTATTCACAGAGTAAAGAACTACTCAGTGTCAGTGAGGTGACAGAATCTGCCCGTTTCTTTAGAGAGAGCAGGGCAGAAACTTCTGAACGGCACCAGCTGCAGCTTCTGGTCCAACTGCAGGTTCTGTTCCACAGCTTTTCTAGGACATGACAGAGGCAGGGAAGCTGCTTTGAAGAAGAGAATTTGACCATAAAATTCACTAGAATTCAGCCATAGAAACTGACTTGGCCAATCAGAATGAGTGGGATTAGAGTGACTGCCAGAACTTTAAAACAAGGAGTCAAACTGAGGGTGACATCAAACCAGAACAACAGGCTGACAGAACACTTTTTTCAATACATTTAATTGTATTTCAAGTCTTTTATCGTTTTAAGAAGTCTGGTGATGCTGCAGTGTTTTGATGACACCATTCTCTAATGTTCAGTTCACAGTATATTATTCAGATAACAATAGGCTAGATTGACTTGGTCTACACACCTGTATGAGAGACGGGATGAAGGAAGAACCCTTCCCCTCCCACTTACATCTGGGTATCAGTTACCCAGACTTTGGTCCAGGCACATAGTGGAATGGGTGCTATGTACACAATGCTTACCTACTCAGAAGAGTGGAGCATTATTTCCACCTCCCACCACACCAGTTAGCACAGCTGAGCTAGTAGAACAGGTTATAATTTGCTGCTGGTATAAGCCAGCAGTTCCATGCACATACGCCCTCCCCCAGCGCAAGGGAGAAGCAGGGACAGAACTGTGCCTCATTGAGGTGTCTCTAGGGAATAATGCCTCACCAGGCTACTCCTGGTGTGATGCAGCTCATTCAATATCCCTGCCTCAAGGCAGAGTCTAAAGGCACAATCTATCCCCATATGAATTAGCTATAGCTAGTACTATTTTATCAGAGCTTCAATCTGTTATATCCTTGGGGGCAGCCAGTTTAGGAAGAAATCACTTGAGAGCGGACACCAGATAGCTAACAAAACTACCATTTATTTACAGACACAGAGCTCGCCTAACTGGCCGAAGCTGGCTGGGCTATCCCCTAATAATCTAACTCAGTTGCCATAGGAACAAAAACCACGACAACCAAATACACAACATATTCCTCCCCCCCACATAAGAACATCCCCTAAATAAAATGCTCTAGACTAGAGAAGGAGGGTAGACTGCCTCCATTCCCAGCTAAACCCTGGGGATTATCTTGCCCCATAACCGTGGGTTCACCCTAGCTAAAGATCCAGCCGATGAGGAGGCCTTCTGTCTCTAGGTGGATTACGGCGAACTTCTGGTGTTGTTGCACCCAAAAGTACCATGAGCTCAGGGTCCACAGCACAAACAGGTGAGGAGGGAGGTGGTATCAGCTCGTGCTGGGCAAAGGGATATCTCAGCCACCTTCAGTAATGGAGGAGAACAGTCAGGAACAGGTGATTCATGATTTGGTGTCTCACCAGAAGAGGTGAAGTCAGACCACTCAACTGCAGATGTGTCCTGAGGACTGGCATGACCAGGCAACAGCTGATCTACATGTCACCGCCAGGTAAGATTCTCTGCAGTCCAGACTGTGTAGGAAACAGGTCCTGTTTGAGTGATGATCATGGCAGGGACCCATTTAGTTCTGGAAGTATAATTCCAAGCCAAAACTGGCTGTCCCGGGCTAAAGGTTCGGTCTTTTGCTCTGGGTGCCTGTCTGATGACTTGATATTGCTGCTGATGTTGCACAATTTGTTGGGGTTCAGAAGGTTTAAGGAGATCAAAGCAAGTGTGCAGCTGTCATCCCATCATTAGAAAGGCTGGGGATGCCTGGGTCGTAGCATGAGGTGTGTTTCTGTAGGAAAGTAAGAAGGTATCCAGATGCTTTTGAATGGAGTGTTGTCCCCTTGCTGATTTCAAAGCATGTTTCATTGTCTGCACAATTTTCAGCTAATCCGTTGGTGGATGGATGATATGGTGCTGACGTGATGTGGTGTATCCCATTTGCCTTCATAAAATTTTGAAACTCCTGAGAGACAAACTGCAGTCCGTTGTCGCTCACAAGTTGTTCTGGCAGACCGAAATGACTAAAGAGTCCCCGTAGTTTTTGGATAGTACTCTCTGCAGTAGTGGACTGCATTATAGAGACTTCTGGCCATTTAGAATGGGTATCTACTGCCACCAAGAACATGCTTCCTTCAAGGGGGCCAGCGAAGTCAATGTGAATACGTTGCCATGGGTTTTCAGGCCAGTCCCATCGGTGTAGGAGTGCCCACTGGGGTGCATTCCTCACACCCTGACATGACATACAAGCTTTTGCCTTCTCTTCAATAGCACTGTCCAATCCAGGCCACCAAAAATAGCTTCATGCAATTTCCTTCATGCGCACTATTCCACAGTGACCGGAATGTAGCTGTTCTAACATCTGTGATCTCAGTGGTGGTGGAATAATGACACGTCTCCCCCATAACAAACAACCAGATTGGACCGATAACTCCGTCCTCCTGGACATGTAGGTAACAAGGCTGTGTGAGACCGGAGAGGTTTGTCGAGATTTTCCATGCATCACCAGGTCCATAAATTGGGACAATACTGGGTCAACACGAGTTGCCTTCTTTATCTGAGTAGCAGTGATGGGTGTATTCTCTACCTGTTCAAAGTAGAAGATTTCCTTTTGGGCACTATCTTGACGTTTGACCGGCAAAGGCAACCTTGAGAGGCCATCTGCATTGCCGTGCAGAGTGGATTTCCGATATTTGATTTCATATGTGTGTGCTGAAAGTAACAATGCCCAATGTTGCATACAACTAGCAGCTAATGGGGAAATGCCTGTGTAGGGTCCAAAAATTGATGTCAGAGGTCGATGGTCTGTGAGAAGAGTAAACTTTCACCCAAACAGGTACTGATGAAACTTCTGAATTCCAAAAACAATTCCTAATGCCTCATGTTCGATTTGGGCGTAGTTAGTTTCTGCTTTGCTTAGAGTGCGTGAAGCAAAAGCAATAGGTCTCTCTTCTCCTGAAGGCATAATGTGTGACACGACTGCTCCCACTCCATAAAGGGAGGCATCGCAGGCCAATTGTAGGGGTAAGGATGGACCAAAGTGCATTAGAACTTCAGAATTTAGCAATGCATCCTTAGCTTTGTTAAATGCAACATCACAGGCTTCAGTCCACCTCCAGGCCTTGTTCTGCCCAAGGAACTCATGAAGTGGTTTTAGCAGTGTGGCTAACTGTGAGATGAACTTTCCATAATAGTTCAGTAGTTCTAGAAATGAGTGCAGCTGGCTTACATTTCGAGGTGAGGGAGCCTCCACAATAGCTTTAAATTTTGCACGGGCCTTATGAAGACCTGCAGAATAAATGATGTGTCCCAAATATTCAACAGAGGGCTTGAAGAATTCACACTTGTCTTTGCGAACTCGTAGGCCATACTCTTCCAGTCTTTGTAGGGTAGCTTCTAAATTCTTTAAGTGATCCTCTTCATTCCTTCCAGTGACCAGGATATCATTCAGATAGCACTGAACTCCTGACAAGCTACACAAGATCTGGTCCATAGCCCTCTGGAACAGGGCGGGAGCAGACGTTATTCCAAAGGGTAGGCGACAGTATTGATAAAGCCCCTTATGAGTCACAATAGTCAACAGCTCTTGGGACTTTTCATCGACGTGCATCTGTAAATATGCTTGACTCAGATCAATCTTACTGAACTTTTGTCCCCCAGCCAGGCTTGCGAAGAGGTCATCGATGCGGGGAAGCAGGTATTGCTCTGCACACAACACTGGGTTGACAGTGACTTTAAAATCACCGCAAATCCGGAGAGAGCCATCTTTCTTCACTATTGGAACGATAGGAGTGGCCCATGAGCTATGGGTAACTGGTATTAGGATTCCATTGGTGACCAGGTGCTCCAGGTCTGCTTAAACTTTTGGCCTGATGGCATATGGCACAGTTCGGGCTTTCAGATATTTTGATGGACTGTCAGGTTTAATGTTCAATGTCACCGTGATTCCCTTCATACTTCCCAAATCATCTCCAAAAACAGCAGCATGTTTCCTTAGTATAGGGATTAGACTGGTTTCTTCTTTAGTCATCAGGTGCACTTCTGCCCAGTTCAGCTTAATCTTTCCTAGCCAAGACCTACCCATTAAGGCTGGGTAGTTACCTCTCACCACAAACAGTGGCAATTTAGCAGCCTGTCCATTGAGCTCCACCTTAACATCAATAGTGCCCAACATGGGCACAGCTTCTCCCGTATACGTCTTCAGAACAGTTTTTGTTGCCTTAAGCGGAAGATGCTGTAGCTTTTCTTTATACACAGTCTCGGGGACCAGCGAGATGGCTGCACAGATGTCCAGCTCCATGCATATAGGTTTGCCATCCAACAACGGGGTTACCCAGTATTCATGTGAGCCCACCGCCAAAGACAAAACATGCAGTGGCACTTCCTCTTGCGATGAGGTGTCACCTTGATCATCCTGGGTCTGCTCTAGGGTATGCAGGGTTCCTCTTTTTGTTGGCCAGACCACAGGCCTCTTTTTCTTTTGTTTACAGGGCACACACCCTTTTTTGCCACAGTGTCGACACACCAGGTCCTTACACCAGCATTCTGATGCCTGGTGACCTGGCTTACCACAGCGGTAACATTCTTGATTCTGCACAGTTTTGTGGGTAGGTTCTTGTGACACTTTTTGCACCCTAGGGAATACACCGATGTATTGCGCCTCCCTTGTAGCCAGTTCCATGAAGACAGCAATATCAACAGCCTTCTGTAATGTAAGCTGAGCCTCTGTCAGTAGGCGCTTCCATATAGCTTCATTGTAGAGGCCACACACTAACCTGTCCTGCAGGACATCATTTAACATCTCTTTAAATTCACAGTGTTCTGCTAGCTTTTTAAAATTGCTACAAATTGTACAAATGTTTCATCTTCTTTTTGGTCTCTTTTGTGGAACCGATATCTTTCAGCAATGACCAGTGGTTTGGGGGAAAAAATGGGACCCCAGGATTTCCACGATGTCACTGTAAGATTTAGTCTCAGGCTTAACAGGGTATAATAAGCTGCATAGCAGGGAGTAGGTTTTAGCCCCTACAACATTTAAGAATATTGGCACCTTCTTCGCTTCTGTAATGTCATTTGCAATAACAAAAAGCTCAAAACGCTCAGTATACACATGCCATTGCACTATATTCTCATCAAAAGGTTCCACTTGGAAGGTAGTAAGGTGATAGGGAATAGCCAGCATGGATTTGTAAAGAACAAATCATGTCAAACTAATCTGATAGCATTCTTTGATAGGATAACGAGCCTTGTGGATAAGGGAGAAGCAGTGGATGTGATATACCTAGACTTTAGTAAGGCATTTGATACAGTTTCGCATGATATTCTTATAGATAAGCTAGGAAAGTACAATTTAGATGGGGCTACTATAAGGTGGGTGCATAACTGGCTGGATAACCGTACTCAGAGAGTAGTTGTTAATGGCTCCCAATCCTGCTGGAAAGGTATAACAAGTGGGGTTCCGCAGGGGTCTGTTTTGGGACCGGTTCTGTTCAATATCTTCATCAACGATTTAGATGTTGGCATAGAAAGTACGCTTATTAAGTTTGCGGACGATACCAAACTGGGAGGGATTGCAACTGCTTTGGAGGACAGGGTCAAAATTCAAAATGATCTGGACAAATTGGAGAAATGGTCTGAGGTAAACAGGATGAAGTTCAATAAAGATAAATGCAAAGTGCTCCACCTAGGAAGGAACAATCAGTTTCACACATACAGAATGGGAAGAGACTGTCTAGGAAGGAGTATGGCAGAAAGAGATCTAGGGGTCATAGTGGACCACAAGCTTAATATGAGTGAACAGTGTGATACTGTTGCAAAAAAAGCAAACATGATTCTGGGATGCATTAACAGGTGTGTTGTAAACAAGACACGAGAAGTCATTCTTCCGCTTTACTCTGCGCTGGTTAGGCCTCAACTGGAGTATTGTGTCCAGTTCTGGGCACCGCATTTCAAGAAAGATGTGGAGAAATTGGAGAGGGTCCAGAGAAGAGCAACAAGAATGATTAAAGGTCTTGAGAACATGACCTCTGAAGGAAGGCTGAAGGAATTGGGTTTGTTTAGTTTGGAAAAGAGAAGACTGAGAGGGGACCTGATAGCAGTTTTCAGGTATCTAAAAGGGTGTCATCAGGAGGAGGGAGAAAACTTGTTCACCTTGGCCTCCAATGGTAGAACAAGAAGCAATGGACTTAAACTGCAGCAAGGGAGATTTAGGTTGGACATTAGGAAAAAGTTCCTAACTGTCAGGGTAGTTAAACACTGGAATAGGTTGCCTAGGGAAGTTGTGGAATCTCCATCGCTGGAGATATTTAAGAGTAGGTTAGATAAATGTCTATCAGGGATGGTCTAGACAGTATTTGGTCCTGCCATGATGGCAGGGGACTGGACTCGATGACCTCTCGAGGTCCCTTCCAGTCCTAGAGTCTATGAGTCTATGAGTCTATGAGTGGCCCTGTCAGAGTAGCCATGATTTTTAGTTTCACTTTCACAGTCAGTGCAAACAAGCAGTTTTTTGTTTGTTTGTTCTTTACCTTGACTTCTACTTCCTTCTGTTACTGGAGCAGCACCGGAATCCCATCCTCCGTCGCCACTTGTTATATCCTTGGTGGCAGCCGGTTTAGGAAGAAATCACTTGAGAGCGGACAGCAGACAGCTAACAAAACTACCATTTATTTACAGACACAGAGCTCGCCTAACCGGCCGAAGCTGGCTGGGCTATCCCTTAATAATCTAACTTGGTTGCCATAGGAACAAAAACCATGACAACCAAATACACAACACAATCTTTCTTTATGCAAAACCCCTCACAAACAATTGCACATGGTCCCCTTCCAGCTTTCCCTTCTCCAGCTGTCTGGCTCTCTCCACATGACTCTTGGAACAGCTGCAGCCATTGGCATGCAAGGCCCTTTCCCAGGGTCTTTAGATATGTCTATACTGCATCTGAGAGCAAGCCTCCCAGCCTGGGTTCACAGACGTGTGCTAGCAGGGCTCGCCATAGTGCTCTAAAAAGAGCTGTGTAGCCATTGTGGCTGAGGCTATGAACCCGGGGGGGAGGTGAACTGCACCATCAAAGCAATGTCTGCATCGCTACTTTTAGTTCGCTAGCATGAGCCCTACTACCATGAGTGTGTGGACGCAGGCTGGGAGGCTCTCCCACAGATGCAATCTAGGCATACGCTTATTGGGCAGACAGTGAGACCACACTCTGGCTCCTTCCGAAGTTTTCCATTGAACAGATCTGCTAGAAGCCCTGCCCTCTTCCAAACCTCTCCTTTTATGGGAAAGTGAAGTATTCATATTCAGTATTGTCAACCCCACATGTTCAAAAATCATGAAGTTGGATTAAAAAAAATTTTTTTTTAAATATTGGGTTCTTGTTTTGCCCTTTGGTTTCTGAGTCTTTCAGGTGCATTCGGGTCACGTTTTCAAGCATTTCTCCGCAATCATAAGAGCTAGAATGTTTGTTTCACCTAAATGAAGGCTGAGATTCTGACCTATCCACACTCCAAGAGCCAAGGCTTCTAAAAGAACACCAAATATTGTAAGATTTGAGATCAAATCTTGAGGATTAGCAACACTCCATATCCCTTGCAGCTGCCCCTCTTTATATTTCTTGCTGTGAACTATATCTGCACTGCTCCCTTTGGGGACTACAACCCCACAAATGCCTGGGTTCTGGGCTGAAATAGTACCAGGATAGCACTGCATCTGGGGTCTACCCTTGAAAGGCCAGCACATTCCACTGCAGGTTTTTAATACATCACTTGTAATTCTGGGGAGCTGTACAACAGTTACAAAGGAAACAATGAAAAATAATAAACAGAAATGGCAAAGTCGGCAACCGCTAGACCCCGTGTAAGTGCAGTATTGAGGCATAAGGAAGCTAAGAAGAGGAATGTTGATGCATCATAGACAGTATTGTAGCATTAGGTTGTAGAACATAGAAAGCCTTTAAGATGAGACTCAGAATGAAGAAAGAAATGAAAAGTGAAAGAAGAAGGGACATATTTGCAAAGAGAAGGAGCCAGAGGAGAGAGCTTGATGTTAGAAACAGCATGGGATGAACAAATTGTGCTAAAATTGAGAATTTGAATAAAGGAAACAGGCGGGTGGCTAGGGAGTGAAGAAGAAGAAAAAGTATTTTGAGCAGTAGGAATAAAAATAAGGTGAGAATAGTAGGAAAGGAAGAGGAGCCTTTAGAGACAGAACAGTTGGCAGACATAAGTAATAGATCAGAGGTGGGCAAACTACAGCCCGCGGGTCACATCCAACCTGTGGGACTCTCCTGTCTGTCCCCTGAGCTCCTGGCCTGGGAGGCTAGCCCCCATCCCCTCCCCTGCAGCCTCAGCATGCTGCGCCACTGGTGCAATGCTCTGGGCGGCCTGGCAGTGCAGCTGCAGAGCTGCGGCCTGACCCAGTGCTCTGTGCTGTGAGGTGGCGTGGCTGGCTCCAGCCACAGCAGTGCTGCCAGCCACCAGTGCTCCAGGCAGTGTGATAAGGGGGCAGAGAGCAGTGGGGGTTGGATAGAGGGCAGGGGAGTTTGGGGTGGTGGTCAGGGGGTGGGGGTGTGGATAGGGATCGGGGCAGTCAGAGGGTGGGGAAGCGGGGGTTGAATGGGGCAGCGGGGGGGCAGTCAGGGGCAGGGGTTCTGGGGTTGGTCAGGGAGAAGGGGTGGTTGGATGGGGCAGGGGTCCCGGGCAGGGGGGGCATTCAGGAATGAGAGGAAGGGTTGGGGGGGTTGGGGGTTCCAGGGGCGGTCAGGGGACAGGGACCGGGGGGAGGGGATGGGACAGGAGTCCCAGTGGGGCCATCAGGGTCCAAGAAGCAGGGGGGAGGATAGGGGCGGGGGCCAGGCCAGGCCACACCTGGCTGTTTGGGGAGGCACAGCCTCCCCTAACCGGCCCTCCATACAATTTCTGAAACCCAACGCGGGCCTCAGGCGAAAAAGTTTGCCCCTGTAATAGATCAAAGTGAAAAATCAGTCATGCTGCATGGTTTTGAACAGATTGAAGGGAGCAACTAAGGAAATGGGGGGAAAGATATGATCATAGACAGTGTTGTAAGAGTAGAGACACAAAACAAGAAGTGCATGAAAGATGGCACTGGTAGAACTGAAGGTAATAATTTTGATGGGAAATACTCAAAAGATATCTGCAGGATTTGATAATTTGAAAGATCAGGCTTTTAAAAAAAAGAACATAATTAGTTTTAAAGAGACTATGTATTCTTGGCGTTGGCAACTGAAATTATAAGAATATAATCAATGGTGAGAAAGGAGAGGAGAGAAGAAGAATAGTGAGAATTGGAGGGGAAGGAAAGGATTGCTGTTTTCATAATTATTACTTGAAAGTAGTTGGCTTTCATATACAAAGGAGATAAGGAAGATACAAATAGAATTATGGATGAGTAGTGACCAGACAAGAAAGGAGAAACACAGCTGGGTGTCATCAGCATACAAATATTGCAGGCCAGGAGCAAAAGTGTTACCAAAAGGGCAAGTATAAAAATAAAATAGAGACCAAAAACAAAACCCGAGGAACATACACTGAGAGAGGAAAAGGATCATCCTCTCAAGACACCTTGAAGGATCAGTCAGACAAACTGGAAGAAAACTGAAAAAAAAATATGAAAAAGCATAGATGCCAAGGAAAAGGAAGGAAAAGGAAATGATCCAAAAACTCTGATAAATCAGAGGACAAGAAAGAGGACAAAGGAGAAACTTTTGGATTTACTCATTTTAAAAACTGTGTGTGCGGGGGGGCGGGGGTTATGAGAGCTATCATGGTAAAATTACACAAGGTAAAAATGATTTGGAGGGGTTCAAGAGCAAAATGCTATGTGCCCCCTTTGCACGTATGCACTATGAGTCCATTTTTAATTACATGATCACGTACTATCTTTTCTACCGGGCCCCTGCCTCATTTAGTGCATTCTTGGGGCTACTGTAAGTTATGTTTGAGACCTCTCTGTGTTCCTAATAGGGTGACCAGATGTCCTGATTTTATAGGGACAGACCCAATTTTGGGGTGTTTTTCTTATATAGGTTTCTATTACCCCCCACCCCCATCCCGCTCTTTCACACTTGCTTTCTGGTCACCCTACTTCCTAATGGCTCCCAGAACCTGAGAGATACACGGGGGGTGTATAACAAGGCAGAACAGAGCAATGGCAATCAGGGGCAAAGTTATGGAGAAGAAAAATAAATACTATCCCTTGCTAGAACAATAGTCAGTATCAGTGTACAGGAGGGCCCATGAGTTCTGGGAGATAAAAGCAGACAAATAGCTCAGCTGCAGTGGGACTGGATCAAGGGAAGATTTAAAGACTAGAGAAAATGGAAGTGTTGGTTAATGGGGACAGCAAGAGTTTTATGTGGGAAGAATGAGGGAAGGACAGGGTTCGTGATGAAGGACACAAATGACTGCAATACATAGACTTCTCTCTGTCCTTGTTTGTAGGATGGAAAGAAATTTTAAGAAGCAACTTTAGACTGTCTTTATGAAAACCGTTGATTCCATGTCCCGTGATGACAAAGAGTGTCAAGTCAATTAAGGAATGCACAGAAGGCGAGGAATCAGTGCAGGGAAGAAGAATAGGTGAGGCCCAGGTGAGACTGAAAGCATAAGAGAGAAAAGGCAAACTGATTAGATATCCTAGGAAGAGTTACAATAAGGTTAGTTATACACTTTGAACATTAGCACAGCATTAGCTGAACAATTCCTACAGAACAGAGAAAATAACAGGTTTTATAATAACTGACCTACACAATAAGGCATTGTATAATCATCCAGGGTTCTGATGGCAACATGCTTGCATAAATTCCTCCTGCTGTTTTAAGTGAATAAAGTACTCCTTGCTTTCTGTCTGAACTGTTGCTGGGCACTGTTCAGGAACCACAATGTTTCATTTGAGAAGTGGTTGCACTTCAGTGGTGAGTGAATTCTTGTACTGGAGCACTTGCTGGCCTTCCATGAAACCTTATTTCAGCCTCTTTGTATGTGTTGATACATTTGTAATTACAAGCTATTTTTTCCACAGGACCCTCTTCATTGTGCTGTGCACAGAATGATCAATGCTTACTGAGTGGGCAGCTGGTCTATATTTCTTTGTATCCTCATCATTCAGTTTTCTCTACCGTACTCTAACCAAACCCTGCACTCAGTACAGAGTTATTAGCTTCCTCATGGGCTTTTCTGTGGTGCTCCTGTCATAGCTCAGTTCTTTGCAAACACGAATGAATTTATCTTCACAACACTCTAGTAAAGTGGCATTATTATCCCCATTTTATACTCAGGTATTTTAATTGAGGCACAAAGATCAAAGCCAAAAATGTCAACTAATTTTGAGTGTCATGTTTGAGAAGGCCTGGGCCTGATTTTTCAGAGTACTTAACGTTTTACAGCATTTCATATGTTCAGAGCAGAGTTCCTGTTGGCCTCCTGCCTCATTCATTATGCACCTTCCAACTTCTACAACAAAGGAGGCATAAGTCCTGAAGACAACAGCCTATTTCATTACACAACATTCCTAGAGCACAATCCTTCCTGTGCACAGAATGAGACAGGTGTCCTGTGGAAAAAATAGTAAGTAATAATGTAATTCAGGACTGTATCTGAATATACACAAACAAGGGGACTAATGTTTCCAACTTTTGAATGCTTGACTTTGCAACCTGAATGTTCTTTTAACAGCTTTTGGATGTAATTTCCTTTGTTTTTTAAAATCTTAAATGTGTGTCTGTGGGGGGACCACACTGACCCTCCACAGGGGTCATCAGAAGAACACCCACAGCACAGTCCTCTAGCAAACACAGTAACTGGTAGCAGTCAAAGGCTGTTATACTCTATGTGGATGAACTGCTAGAAGGAAAGGAGGTATACACTTTGTCAGTAGGTCTCACAATTCTGTGCTGTATAGCAAAGAAATGTATGGACTTGGGACCTCTAGATTCAATTCCAGGTTCTGTAGACGAGAGTGGTCTATCAGATCCTTCTGCCCCTCTTATGCCCTCCCCACTCGTGCATCTCTCCCTTCCCCTATTATCCCCCCCTCCAGCTGCTGCCCAGCCATCCTCCTGCCCCTATCCTTCCCCCAAGTTCTTGTTCCAGTTCTCAGTTGCTGCCCTTTCTTCTACCTCCTCTGCTCCTTTCTCCAGTTCCTCTTCCTAACCTCTTTCCCCTAGTTCCTCTTCCTAACCTCTTTCCTACACCCTCTCCCTACTACTCGGCATCTCTTCCTCCTTTCCCTCCCTTACTGTATTCCTCACTCATATGCTCTCACTCCTCCACACTGCCTGTATGCCAGCAGGAGGAGCATTGACAGTACAGAAAAGACAGAATCTCTCTGTTTTAATTTGAGGGTACTGGCACTGCAAGGTCTCCTGGCCATTAGGAGGAGCAAGTGCAGGGAAAGTCCAGTTTCCCCTGCAGCCCTTGGTTGGAGCATGCTCAGTCACTTTGTGGGGAGGATGACACATAGGCAGTCTGATTACATGTAGGAGCTAGTGACATGTGAGGGGTTGGAGCATGCCCAGTACAGATGGAACCTCTAAAGAATTTATCTGCCAAATCCTAACCAGCCTCAGAGCATATGCCAACTAAGTTTTTTCAGAGGTTTAAAAATTCACCCAAATTTGGGTGCATTTTTATGGGGACACAGCAAAAGGCACATCACTACTACAAGGAAATACCCTTGCCATCTGTCTAATCCTTGGGCTAAAGCCTGCAGGTCTTACAGCTTCTCAATTAAATGTTGTAAGTTTTTTTTTTTTATAGGAAGAGAACTTGCATTTTTCCCTAACTTGGTTCTCTGGCTGGAACATTTAACTGGTGCTTCCCAGAAAAGTTCAACCTGAGGCAGACAATCAGCATGGAAAAATTCATCCCAAGCAGTTAAAATTCAGTGAAATTATAAGTAACTGAAGACAGTGTATTCTAAAGAAATGCATTGGGCAATGTTAACTGTAGGCAACCCTATCAGCTTTGCCTATAATGATGCAATTTGTTGTACAGCTCAAACAACTAAAAGATGGCAACCCTATATTTCTTGTGGAGGGATGAGGCTTTAACTTGTAGGCAGTTTTGCTACTTATATTTTATTCTCACAAAGCAATTTTTGCAACAAAAAATTACAGAGACATGCCTGTATATTCAAAAAGGGAGAGAATGTTCCTCAAAAAGGGGAAAGGAATCACTCAGAAATAAGCATAAGATCACTACTACGGTGACCAGATGTCCTGATTTTATAGGGACAGTCCTGATTTTTGGGTCTTTTTCTTATATAGGCTCCTATTACCCCCTACCCCCATCCCGATTTTTCACATTTTCTGTCTGGTCACTCTAATCACTACCAATCATCTCTTCTCCACATATGTTTTACTCTCAGAAAAGAAGGTAAAGTTTGAAGCTCTCTTGTGGGGTTTTTTTAAACTTGCATAAGCTGCATTTCCCCAGCAGATCATCCCTGCTTTCACAGACCGTGGCAGCATTACAGGGTCACATTTTCACATGGATGAACTGCTCTTGAATGATTTTTCCGAAGTATGAAATAAGGACATTCTTCCCTTCAAGGCAGCCATGCATGTCCTTTCTGCCCCTCCAGCTGTTTTTTAAAATTCATTAGACACTTTATATGTTGTGTTCATTGCAAGGATAAATAATATTAATGGGTGAGTTCTTCTTACACTATACCTTGGTGACAAAGTATTTCACTCATGCTTTTTGGGGGGAGGAGGGCTGGGAGGTGGGAGAAAAAGATTCCCCTTTAAGATCTAAGTGCAAGAGGTATAGGATTTTCTTCACAGCAATAGTTCTAATTTGTGTGTGTCTGGGATGAAGGGGAGAAAAAGGGTTAGCAGAAGATGATCAGAACTGTCAGACATCCATAGTGTTGCCCTTGTCAGAGTTCCCATGAGTACCCATAGAGTACACAGCAACTTCTCATGCACTGGAAATCGCAGCAGAAGCATTAGCAAGGGTCACTAAGCATGAGGCACTCCTGACACCATTTCTTACAAATCCAAGTGGTTGTTGTAAACTACTCACGGCAGAGTGTAATTCTGGTGGTAGGTTGAACCCATAATGGCTTGTTAAGGCCTTGATTCAGCAGAGCTTTAATTTTAAGCACATGCTTTGCTGAAGAGGGTTGAGATTACTAACAAGATTAAAGTTAAGCATATGGTGAAGTGCTTTGCTGAGCAAAAGCTTGAGTGTTGCCTGCTCATTTTATGTGATTAAAATATGGATGCTTTTCTAGGGCCTGTTGCAGAGACAGTGATCCTTGAAAGTGCTCCCCCCCATTTTAGATTTGTATTTTCAGCAAGTCCACTGAAGGGGATTAGCTACCACATTGCAATGAATTTTGTTTCTTATTCTTTGTTCTCTAGACTGGCTAATAGGATTACATTTACTATATCCTGAAATTCATATTCAAATACAGTAGCTGCCAAACCTTTGTCATGGCCAATGTGCAGGCAAGGTTTTTTGTGTAGGTCTGTAGAACATATTAACATGTAATCAATGCAGTCATTCTCTGGGGACAGACTTCCGAAGGAAAAAGCAATGATAAATATAACTATAAGGATCCAAAAGTCTAAGTCTTGTTAAGATAGATAAGACAGAGCACTCTATGAGAGAGACTTGTATGCAATGACAATAATACATTAACACAATATTTCTCTCATATACTCAGTATCCCAATGGTATATTCTAGTGCAGGGAATGAAGTGGAGAAAAACAAGTTTTATCAGCTCAATTCGACTTATAATCCTGTGTGTGTGCACATACATACATGTGCTAAGATTTACCATTTACAAATAGGATGTAACTATAGTTAATTTAAGAGATTTTTCACTCACTAAACAGGCTTCACATTCAAAAGTTTTCTTCTCTAACTGTATTTTCACTCAGGCTTATTATTAACTAATGAGTCTGCCAGGCACAACAGCCAATAGTTACATTTTTACAGTTAAAGATTACATAGATATGGCACACCTATAAACGTACATATGACCGTGTATGTTATATATACCCACACTAAACAGCATAAAAACATTGTCAATATCTATCTTAAATCCCAAAAATTGTTAAAATAAAATTAAGGGTGCAAAGTCAAGGACACAACTGTTAGGAAGTGTCAGGATCAAGGTATCCCATACAAATTTAATTTGGTTCCCTTGTGCATCTGCATTATGATAGTATTTAATTATTTATTTATGATATCATACTATTTCACACCACACACGCACATACAGAATAAGCATTGCCTAGGTCAGTGAATGGGTAGATTTTCCAATATTTCATCTTATCTTCCACATTCAGTGCGTGGGCCCAGGTCTTATTTAACATCCACTATCCAAACCCAGCACTGAATACAAAATTGATTTCCACTTTGGCATTTCCATAAATCTCTCAGAGTATCTGAGTGCTTCACAAATAGCAATCAATCTTCATAACACCTATCTGCGTTGAGCTAATGGTATCCCCATTTCACAGCTGGGGACATGGAAGCACCGAGATTTAAGGCCAAAGGTGTCAAAACGTTCACTAATTTTGGGTGCCAAATTTGAGATGTCCAGGACCTGATTTTTTCGGGATACTTAGAATTTCTATAGAAGCACATATGAACTCTGTGGCAGAGACAGGGATAGAATTCAATTCTCCAGGGTGACATTCAGCTACTTTGAATATGAGAACAATCTTTGTGCTCTTGGAATGAATCAGGGTTGTGTAGTGGAGAAGGCTGTTATCTGTTAGGCCCTGGCCTCATTTGTGGAAGCAGTTGGAAGGTAGGTGGTGAACACAAGGCAGAGAACTGCTGGAAGACAGTCTATCCTGTGCACTGAATGAGACAGAGGTCCTGTAGAAAAAAATAGCGTGTGATCATGTCAAAGGCTGTATCGTAATGCATATGCACAAGGAGGCTGCATTAAGGTTGCATGCGCAACCTAAATACTGACATTTCCGAACTTTCCAATGCTTGACTTTGTATCCTTAGTGTTCTTTTAAAATAATTTCCTATTTTCGTATAGGAAACTGAAAAAAAAAAAACCACATTGAACCATATTGGCCCCCACATGGTTCATCAGCAGATCTGGGCTATTTAGACCCACAGCAGACCTCTACCACTTGAGTAATGGAGTAACTGATAGTGGTAGGAGTCTGTTATCCTTTATGTGGACCAGCCACTAAAGAGGGATGAAACATACACTTTGCCAGTGTGTATCACAGCTATTTTGCAGTTATACAGACTGACCTGGACCACTTGGTAAGGTGGACTCATATGAACAACATAGTGTAATAGATCATGCCTGCCTTATAGTCCTCCCTACTGAGTCAGTGTGATGCTGTAAGTACACTCTGCTTCAGTTTCCCTTCTCAAGAAGTCAATAATTCTCCTCATCTCAGTCACTCTTGATGCTTGATTCAATAATACCCTCCTTAAGGCTTGTTTATTCCAAGACCCCTACAAAAGGGCCAGAACAAATAGTCCCAATAAGAAAAGATGAAGAATGAGAGCAGACACTGTATACAGGCCCATTAAACAGGGTGGACCAGCTGTTCCAAATGTTTGGGTGTTTTTTTTTTTACTATCAAGCCTGTCAGCTCAACACTGTAATGGACTGGAGGTGCTCTAACCCAGCAAAAAACACTGGGTCTTTACTGAAGAAGAAAATTGCAGCAATGTAAACAAGGGGTAAACTACCATCGATTATAAAAAAAAGAAAAAAAAAACCCACACATGCTAGACCCTTCTGAAATTTATACATTCTCCATCCTATGGATTTGGGATAAAACTAGAGAGAAAATCCATTATTTTCTCTCAATGACAGCCAGTGCTAATAATCCAGATCTTAACCCAAATCACAAGCCTGAGAGTTTCAAAGATTGGGGGGAGCTGAGGAATACATACAGTGGGCCAGCTAGTCAGTAAAGAAACTTTTCTAAATTATTTAGAGACCAAAACTAACTTTAACTGGCCTATTCTCCCCTGATACCAGTACTTTCAAGTCAGGAATTATATTTCTCAACTTTTTAGAATGCCTGTTTTATACAACAAGCTAATTTTAATAGAAGCTATGCCATCTGGTCAGCTAGGAAACAAAACAAAAAACCTAATTTATAATCAAGCTTTGCAGACAGCTTTCCTAACAAAAGAGTGTCCACATATGACTTGCTCGGAAAGGGACATGGATAGGCAAATTACCCCAAGAGAAAGGGTTTTGATCTGGAAAGGAGGACCAGCAATCTTAGTCTGTAGTACAATAAAATAAAATAGAGAGAGATTGCATGGAGGTACATGTTGGAGAAACTGTGGTGAAAGAGGAGATTGTATGTATGATGGACTTGTTCAGTCATTAGAGACTATTGGGAAATCCATAACCAAATATCACAAATTGTTGAATATTTATTACCAAATGCTCCTTTGATAATCGTCCTAGGCCTTCCTAGTGGAAATGGTCACACAAAAAGAAAATAAAGAATGAATCTGCTAGTAGCAGCTCAGCAATTGGTAGCCTTTCATTGGAGAAAAGAAAGATAGTCCAACCATTGAGAAATAGTTCCAAAAAAAAGTTGTGGTTATGGAAAATATATACACCAGTTATGCACCCAGCACAATAGATAGAAGACAGATAGAAACTTGGATATTTGGTTACCTTTTATTCATTCAGTGCCTAGACAAAGTACATTCATCTCCAAAAAAAAACCCCAACACACCTGTCCAGTTTTCTGGAATATTAACATTTGAGGCACACCAGGTCTGTTATGTGTATATAGAGATTTCACACAATTTAATAAAATCATTAGAAATGACACAGGTGTTGTAATGATTCTCACTCTGTAATATGGTAACACCCTGTTAAATAGAAAGATCTGATGACAATATTCCTATACAACAGCTCTTAAAACAACAGTAACTGTTGTAATGATTGTTTTGTTTCCGATATTTGCATGGCAAAGATTTTTAAAATTGTTGGTTTCCTAAATAAATAGCTTAAAACCAACACAAACAAAACAAATCAAGAAGTCCCAAATAAACAAAAGGTACTTCTGGCTTTCAGGTTCCTCTGACACCTGCCTGTTAAGCTCTATTCCCAGTCATCTCAGCAGTCTCAGTCTTTAAGTCTCTCCTCATGGCAGGAGCCTCAGCTTTCTTCGGGAGCTGGATAATTCCAGAAATTATCATCCTTTTCCCTGCCAAGAATCCTGTGCTCTCCTCATGGAGCTGGCTAGTAATTTATCTCCCTCAACTGACCCCACTTAATCCTCAGGGTCAGAGGGTTTGGAAACCACCTCCTGCTGGGTTCAGATCCCAGCTAACTCAAAGCCCTGCAGGGGCCCTCTTACTCCTTTCAGAACCTGCAAACAGCTGACCTATTGTGAAGGCAAAGGCAGCATTTATGCTGGCCCTTTCCCTAAACTCATTCCTTATTAGCTGGGTGGGAGGAGAGCCCTGCCCTACCCTTTCTGCACCACTCCAGGTCACAGTCCCATAAAGATACAGTACTGGGATCCCTTCTAAATGCTACTTCTTCCCAGGGTCCCTTTCCTTTCTCCCTATGTCTCCTAAGTCTTTATGTATCAGACCACCTCAGACTCATAAAGGGCATGCCAGATGGCAGGATATAGTGACAAGTAGGGGCAAACCACACCGCCACATGTGCTTTTTAACAACCAGAAACAAAGTCATACTTCTAGGAATAAAAATGAAGAACACATTTATAATACTGAGGACTTTGAAAAGGACTTAGGGGCTGTGGTAGAGAACCAAATGAACATGATCTAACAGTGCAATGCTGTAGCTGAGAGGTGAATGGAAATCTTGGATGTATAAACAAGGGAATATGAAATAGGAGTAGGAAGGCGGTATTACCTCTCTATACGGCATTAGCGAAACCATTACTGGAATATTGTGTCCTGTAGGCTGCAGAGCTGTGGGGGAAGGAGGGGAGCACCTAAGCTATGGCTCAGCAACTTTTAAGCAGAAACGTGGAAAACATTGTTGCCATCCAACCCATTTTTGACCACCCTGGCCACCTTTTCTGCTCTCTGGCCAATAAAAAGAGATGTAATTTGCCAGAGTTTTTTGCTGCACAGGCATACAACTGCACATGGAGTCAGCTTGTGACTATGTGCCACACACATCATGGCTGGGAGCATGCTGCAGCCAGCACCCATGTCCTGCTCTGTGTGCATGGCATGCAGTAACACGCTCTCATCTACCAGCTGCCAAAACGCCAATGGCGCCTCTTAGAGCTTGGAACCAGACCGGAAGCAGGCAGACCTGTCAACCGAGGGTGAGGCTTGCCAGCAGGGAGGGTAAGGTAAGAAGTGGGGTGTGGAAGGCAGTGGCTCCTGGGAGGAGGTCTCCCTCTAGGGCTGAGAGGGGTTGGGGTGTGGAGGCTTATTGGCCTGGGAGGGCGGGTTGGTCAGGCTGCTATTGGATGTGCCTGAGAGGAGGAGGAAGAGTCAAGTGGGGGGGGAGTTTGAATGAGGCAGGGGGGCACCACTTTACATGATGCTCTGCAGCTGCTATTGTGTCCAGTTCTGGTGTCCACAATTCAAAAAGTATGGTGACCCATCAGAAAGAGTTCAGACTAGAAATGGTTAACAGATTTTTACATTTGAGGATAATACATCATTGGAACAACTTACCCAGAGAGCTGGTAGATCCTTCATCATTTGAAGTCTTTAAGTCAAGACAGGATACACTATCGCTCAAAAAGAAGTTATGGGCTTGATGCAGAAAATATAAGCTAGGGTTCTTTGGCCTGTGTTGTGCAAGTCAGACTAAATGATCATAATGGTCCCTCCTGGCCTTAAAATCTATGCATTTATTATAGGAATTTATTAATCTATTTTCTGACAGCAGAGAAATGTAGAGACTGAGGAATCCTGGGTTCAATTTCCAGGTTACTTAGGGGAATGTGCTGTAGTGATTATAGACCCTTCTACCCGTGTACCTGCCTGCCTCTGTCCCTCTATGCTCCTAGCCAACCCCGCTTCATTCCTCCTGACTCATACACCCCCACTCACTTAGCACCCAGCTAGGCCCCCAACCCCTGCTCCTGTCCCCCCATCCTCTGTTTCTCTGCACCATCTGGCTGCTCCAAACCAGTCTTCTTCTGTACCCACTTCCCCATTTCTTACCACTTTGCATTCCATTGTGGATGCTGATGCTGCCTCCACCTCCACCTCCTTCTTCTCCCACATGTTGCCTGAGCACCCCCAAAGGAGTATTCAGACCACAGGTGACAGTCTCTTTACTCTCAGTTCCTGTGCCCAGCACCACTTTGGCCCCTGGCAATTACAGGGAAAGTCCAGCTTAGCCTCTGTAGCCCTAGGATAGAGCATGCTCAGTTGCCCCATAATGATAGTGCATACAAAGGGCAGTAACATGTAGGAGTTCTGAGGAGACAGAGCATGCTCAGTGCAGATGGAGTCTTCAGAGAATTTAGTTGCAATATTCTAACAAGTCTCTACTAAGCATGTGCAAATTGAGATTTTTCAGAGGCTTTATAACTTGACTAAATTGAAGTGAATATTCATTTTAACAGCCAAAGACAAATCCATGACAGGAGAGAAAGCTCCCTTTCAAATTTCAAGCCCCATCTCCAAAGCACAGAGTTGCTGGAGCTTCTCAAAGAAAAGGTTGCGCACATTTTTTTTTAATGGCAAAACACTATATTTTCCTCCTTAGCCTCATTCTCAGAAATGTCTGAATTGTTTTTGCTGAAACTTTCCAAAACAATTCAGCTGAAGACAAGATACTTAGCATGAAAAGTTTCAGCTCAACAGATAAAATTTGGCAAAGTTATAAGCAACAGAAAACACTGTCTTATAATGGGAAGTGTGGGGAAATCTTAAATATAAATAGCACTATCAACTCCTGTAACGCATTATTTGAATGTCAAAACAAAAGAAATAGTATAAAAATAAATTAGACCAAAAAGAAATTGGTTAAAGAAAAATGGCTCAATTCTGCCCATATAAAGAGCCAGCCAATCTCATTTACTTCAGTGGGTTATACAATTATAAATGAAGGTAGAATTACCTGAAGTTTCTTAAGCTGTTTTGAAAGTTTTGCCTTCTTTGGCTATCTGCCTATGAGAATCTACCTTAATAGAATAGTTTCTCTGGTCCATTGTTTCCTGAAAACAAAGAATGCCAAAAGGCAAGTGTAATTAGTCTCATTGCCAGGTATTTGGAACAAACAGTGGGAGATACAAAAGTTACAAGGAGACCTATGAGCCCAGATCAAGATAAGAAACAATGAATGACTACAAAGATTAAAATAAATATAAAAATTGAAATGCAGAGGCAGGTAATAATACTATTTTAAAATGTAACTCAGTGTTTTTCAAACTTACTAATTTTTCTGGTTTGTTCTGAAAAAGTATGTATGATGTTTTGTCCTGGTTCATATTTTATACAAACTGGTTTACCAGTATCTAGTTACTATATGGCTTTAAGATGGCATGTGCTTTTATTACTAATTAACTTTAAAAAACCTGAACAGCTTTGTCCCTACCTCAGCAGAAAGTCCTGTGCCAAGAGCTATCAGTAGTTCATTATCAGTTTTTAAACTATGTGTGAGTTTTAGGCAGTGGCTGTTCTTCTAGTTGGAGATAACACTCAAAAAGCTACATCTACCCTGGAACATTGTGAACTAAGATTATAGTTGCTATTGGAGTACATTCTGTGAAATACAATTCTATATCTTTGTCCTTTAGACCCAATAAAATGTTTAATTTAATGAAGGTCTGCAGAGGAACAAGAAGATACTAACAAAACATATTTTGTAATGTTTATAGCTATACACTATGACAGACATTACAACTGCCTGCAGTATCTTTGGGGGAACATATTGCATTAAGTTTATGAATGGTCTGTATTTCATTTTGGGCCAGAGATTGTATGCAACTTCAAGGGGCAAGGGTTACCACAACTCATCCAGGAATTAAAAACAGCTGGGAAGGTGTGAGAGGCTGAATAAGGCTAGTTGTGGATGCATATACTGGTTCAAACTGGTTTTCCTAGAGTTCATCAGACAAAAAAAAGGGCTTTGGTATGATAAGACTGAGTTTAAACTGACTCAGGGCCTTCATTCTGATCCAGCAAATGAACAGGACCTTCTGGTAGGGGAAGATAACCCTTGTGATAGGGTTGGCAAGACTTTGGCTCACTAGAGTCATCTAAGATGATGGGTGACCTCTCATAAGCTTTTAGCATAGAAACTTTTTTTTGCCGTTGTGTTTTACATGTGTAATGCTTTTACATACATATTTTTTTTTGAGAAGCCTAATTGGTAACAGATATGCACTGTTGTACCCCCTGGAAAAAGGTTAGCTACCAGTGCTGGAACTTGGTCAGACCTGCTAGGGAAATCATCGTGAGGTATAGGGGATTGCAAGTCGAAACCGCCCAGTCTGGAAGGAGAAAGATGCAGGTGTTGACCTGAGGAAGGTGATGGTTAGGAGCCTGAAACCTTACGTGGATGCCTTCAAGAAAGAGCAGGAAGGGAGACAAAGGTGCTCTTAACCCTGAAACCGTGACATATACCCCTGTCAAATGGACCATGGTTTGGTTGCAAGGAAGATCTGGATAATTGTGGAACATTATTTTTTCTTGGTGATATGCCCACATTGCAAAACTAATCATTCTGAGACATCAGGAAAGATTTGAACCCTATTGTTGGGTTATTTCCTTGTTAGAAGAGTGGACATATGCTAGAAAGAGTCTAATTTGATGTCTATAATGCTGGTCCTAGTGATAATTTTCTCACTGACTTCAATTACACCAAGATTTGGCCCATAATTCCTGTGATAATTTTAGATAAAAAAAGCAAAGTTTATATACATAGAGTGCCACTTTCAGAACTCCAGACAAATCAGCTCTGAGTTAAAATTCACAGTCAGACTACAGCTAAATGTTGTGTTCTAACTCCTCCCCAAACACATGTAATGAATCCTACTAAATTTGTCAATCCAAATCCACTTTCCTTCTGCCAAGGGTCACTCAGACACACTGATCTGAAATCTATGAGCCACATTCAGTTATGAACATCTACTCTGGGGTTACATTATATCTAACTTAGAACCACAGGACAGTGTAACTTATCTGTGGTTTCAGGGACTTAGACAAGCTGCAGATTTTAGCATAAATCTTTATGGATGGTGGTAATTTTGTATAACATGCCCAGTCTACACAGTCTCCTCCAGGAATTAGTGTGAAAAAGAGAGAAAGGTAGATAACTTAAAAACTGGATCTGAGAACAATCTGCTGGGATTGATTGTGGGTGTCAGATATGACAGATAGATACTCTTTATTATTTGGCTTTGTAGAAATAATGAGTTATGCAGTTGCTTCCTTTGTATAATCTGCTGGCCATTTCTTAGCTATTGGTTGGATGAACAGACAGTGTAATATGGAAGTGTCACAAAATGCCTCACTGTTTATGAGTGGTCAAAAAATTGCAAAATTCAAAACTTCCACTAAATTTTCATCCATATTTCAATGCAAAAGAAAATTTGGGAAAATATAGTTTTGTTTTTTTAGACTGATTATGTTCTTAAGTGACTTCTGTGTCACCCGAGATATCTTACATGCAAGGTTCTATGTCTTGGTTAGATATTTTGGTTGTGCCAGTCTACTTGCCACAATTACAATGTGATTTTATTTCCTGTAGCATATTCAGCAACCCCAGAAGTAGTAGATATGGCCCCTGCAGACCAGAGCAGGTGGCCCTGAGCAATAAGACACTTTAAAATCTTATGTGTGGTAGAGTGAGGAGGTAGTTTAACTTAGAAGGGTCTGTTAGTCATCATTAGGTGCACTTACACTACCACAATATAGCTGTAAGAGTGTGCAGCCGAGGAAGGGCGTGCCTCAATTTGTATTGACCACATTCCCTTTTCTACCTGCGTCCTCTCTGCAGTGCTACCCCCATTGTAGAAAGGTGGATTTGACTGGTTGAAGCATGCAAGTTATATTCTCCACACACTTAAACCTCCCAAAGTGGTCAATGGGCAAATTTTCAAAAGTGCTCAGCACCCACTAGCTCCTGTTGTTCTTAGTGGGAGCTGCTGGCTGCTAAACTCTTTTGCAAATCTGGCCACTTCATTTAGATGTTTCAGTGGGAGCTGAGAACTTTTAAAAATCTGGCTATATGTTACTATTTGCTTTACCATTTATACCACCATTAATGTTATAAATGGACTTGACCATATATATGTTTTCTAGTGTTGGTCAAGTGGATTGCAGCCCTGCAAATTTACGCAAATATCTGAATCATCTTTGCAGCCTGACAGTTTTAGTGAGGTTTTTAAAGTGCTATAATAGTTCGTCACATGTTTGATTTTTCATTGTTTATAAATGTATAACCATTGCTAGTTGTAATATACAAATGTTTGGAATCAGAAGATCAATGATAGATAATTTAAAGTCTAATCCGGAAATAAGTTTTCCTGTATGGCTGCTGTCTGGTGAAAACTCTGCAAGTTTCCTGAGCTGTATTCGAAGAAGTAACCTCTGTTTAGTGGGTGTGGAATGTGGCATCTGATATTCTCCAGCTTCCCCCACACCAAGAGGCTGAGGTTCTGACTCCAGTCTGCCAGATATGGTGATTGGGCTATCAGACTCATGGGTATTGTGGTGAAGAAATGCATGAGTTCTGAGATGGGCCAATAATGACTGAATGTGTTCAGCAGGAGCTGGGGAAGTCTTTTAACCAGTGCATGGATGGAAGACTATCTGTTCCTTATGTCTCACTTAATGGTTTCAACCAGAGAGATAGATGATGACCCAGATATACTTGAAAATGGTGATCAGAGGTGAAGATTCTCTACTATGATTCTTCCACAATGGCATACATGCAAGCAAACACGTATCAGCTGTGTGGCTGCGGAATGTCCTTTCCCCATGCCATTTCCAGATTGGTTATATATTTTGTACATATGCTCAACTCTTAGGCTAGTCCCAGAACTGTCCATCTTACCAACTGGGGCAAAATAGAAATGTTACTACAACCCTGGTACTGTTGCTGTAATCCCCATGGTCTACATGTCTCTCCTGCCCCAGAACAGCTGTTTTATTCTTTGTTTTCAATGCCAGGATGACCTGTCCTCCTCGTGACAGGCCTGCCACTGAGCCAGCATCTGTTATCTCTGCTGCTTGCAACTTTGGTTATATCTTTTGCCAGATATTGTCTACTGAATCAGGCCCAGGATGTCATAAAAAGAAACTGCAAAAAGGTAATGAGCAAATGAGCTACTATATGTGTGATATACACAGGCAAAGAATATGAACTATTATTCACATTACATTAGTATTTACACCACATATTGACAGTATCTGTCAGTACTGCAACCTTCAGAGTATTTTACTATGACAAGAAATACAGGAATATTTGCAAGAGATAATTAGCTCTTGTGTTTTTCTTTTATATAACATATAGTTTCTTGTTACCTTGTTTTAAGTTCTCATGTAAGAATTAGTCATGACGTGAAATGCTGAACTATTCACTTGATTTTTATTGAGTACTTGCTTGGCAAAATGTCCATTGATTTCAGTGGGTGTTTTGTCTAAGTTAGGACTGAATAAAATGTGAGTGAAGGCCTGATGTCAGGATTGCAGGGCTAGCTCACCTCTGTCCTCTTTGTAGTGCATCGTCTCAGCTATCAGGCCTCAAGCCTTTACCTGTCCTTGGTGGAATCACCCAATCAGTTGTCCCACTCTTAGATCAGGGCCAGAGCTATAGAACCCTGTATATCAACCATTTTTACCCAACAGGTTTGAGGCACCTGCAGCTCATCCCTTTGGGAATCTTTGACCAGAAAGCCTTCTTAAAACCAAAGTATTTTTTTTATTTTAATAGTAGGAAAAATGTATTTAGGAAAACGGATTTCAAAACAACAAAGTCTATGCAGACATCTATCTTACTAAAGGCTTATCACTCTCTGATGATAGCCTGGGCAGGCCTAGCTTCTTCAGACACCCTAGCAGGTGGCTGTGTCAATCTAAATAACTCCCCAACAATTACCTCTCTTCTGAAAAGAGAGAGCATCTTCTTATCCAGCCAGAGTTCCTTTGTTCCTTTTAACCTACTTGTTCAAATCAGTACAGTAGGTTTCATGGAAGGCAAAGCCAGACTCCTCACAACTAGAGGCTCTCCCATTCTCCCATAACTACCTACAAATGTTTATCATGGGGTGGCTTATGTTGAGTCTTTGTGTCATGGCCAGGGCCCAGATGGTAAGGCCTAGCAGTGGAGCACCTGGGCCCAGAGCAAAGGGTCAAAGCTGGAGCCAGAAGCAAGATCAAGGGGCAGGGCTGTCACAGTAGCCACTGAGAATCCACCTAGTTGCAAGATAACTTCCACGTGTCCCCTCCAGGCTTAAGTAGTGTGGCTGGGCCAATCAGAGACCCCAGGAACACTGCTAATCAGGCCTCTTGTGAGCAGCATAGCCTGTGGGGTTTGGGCCTACAAGGCTCACAGCCTACAGAGTGCTGTTTTGCCAAAGGTGTTGGGTGGTGGCATGGATGTAGTAGCCATCCAGGGAAAAGCAGACTCAGGAGCCTTGCACATTGTTCCCCCTTCCTGCTAGGGTTGCCAGGTGTCCAGTTCTTGACTGGAATGCCTGGCTGAAAAGGGACTCTGGTGGATCTGGTCAGCACTGTTGACTGGGCCATTAAAAGTCCAGTCAGTGGCATAGTAGGGCTAACACAGGCTCCCTACCTGTCATGGCTCCACAAAACAGTGGCATGTCCCTCCTCCTGCTCCTATACATAAGAGCAGTCAGGGGGCTCTGCATGCTGCCCCTACCCCAAGCGCCGGTTCGGCAGCTCCCATTGGCCAGGAACCATGGCCAATGAGAGCTGTGGGGGTGGTGCCTGCAGATGGGGTAACACACAGAGCCGCCTGGCCGCACTTCTGCATAGGAGCTGGAGGAAGGACATGCCGCTGCTTCCAGGAGCCACCTGAGGTAAGCGCCACCTGGAGCCTGCACCCCCCTTCCACACAACCCCATGCCCTAGCCCTGATCCCCCTCCTGCCTTCTGAAACCCTCGGTCACAGCCCAGAGCACCCTCCTGCACCCCAACTTGCTCATCCCCAGCCCCACCCCAAGGCCCGCACCTCCAGCCAGAGCCCCTTTTCACATCCTAAACCACTCATATCTGGCCCCACCCCAGGACCCACACCCTCAGCCCAAAGCCCATATCCCTTCCCACACCCCTGCCCCAGCTGATAGCTCCCTCCCATATTCCAAACCCCTCAGATCCACCCCCCAACCTGAAGCACCTTCCTGCACCCCCAAACCCCTCATCCCTGCCCTCACTCCAGAGCCTGCACCCCCAGCTGGAGCCCTCACCACACCCCAACCCCTGAGCCAGCCCAGTGAAAATGAGCAAGTGAGTGAGGGTGGGAAGAGCGAGTGATAGATGGGAGATGGAGTGAACAGGGGCGGGGCCTCAGATAAGGGGCATGACAGGGGTGGAGCCTCATAAGATGGGTGGGGCAGAGGGCAGGGCAAGGGTGTTCAGTTTTGTGCAAGTAGGAAGTTGGCAAACCTACTTCCTGCTTGTTTTCTCAATGGAATATTAACCCAATATAGTCATACAGTAAACATCCCAGTAATGAGATCAACATAAAATATTTGTAAAATTACAGATCAGCTTCACATCTGTCACACATGGCATTCTGTAAATACCAGTGGAAGGCTCTTTTGGATATAGATATGGAGACAATAGGTCTGGTTCACTAATTGGTTACTCCAATTTTATGCTGGCATGATTCCACTGAACTGGATTAATACAGTGGTGAATCAAGTTCCAAAACTGCATTTCTACATGTAAATGGATGTCTTCATAAATATAGATTTATACCTATGCATAGATGACTATATCAAAACAGATATTCAATCAAATAACTTTCTCATATTTATAATAAGAGAAATATGTTATAGAAACCAGGATTATTTAAAGATATTTTAGAAAACAGGGGAAATAGACACTTAAGATTACCTTCTTCCAGCATTTCATATTTTTATATATATTGTGCACAAAGCTGTGTATTAAATTTATATGTACCATATGCAAATAACCTGCCCTGGAAGAAATATTTTGGATATGAGTGTCTTCAGATTTTTTGAAGGACTTTGTCTTGCTTTCATAAACCCTGATCCTGCGGTGGCACTGTCATGCATGTGAGTATTTAATAGGACTATGCACATGTATGTTATGGAATTAGGGTCATAGTTATAAACCACCAGGGTGAATAAAGGAGAAATGAGAAGTGGCAGAGACCATATGATTAACCATTGTGCAACCAAACACAAGTCCTGCTGTCATGATGTTGTGGGAGGGAGTACAGTGAAGTTGTGCACACATAATTTATTATAAGACAAAACACAATCCTTCAATGTGCAAAAGGTTTTAGACTCCCATCATTTGTAAGCAGGCATTCTAAAGGCCCAGTCCTGTGTGCGACAGCACCAGATAGATTAAAACTTTTACCAAATGCTTAAATTTAAATGTTAAAAAATACTAGTTTTCATTTGAACATTTAGAAGAGACTATGGCATATGTTATATACTTTAAAAAGCTTATACTTCACAGATGTTTCTTCTGACTGCTGTTGCTTTAGCCAGAGATACCATCTAGATATCTTGGCAACAGAGGGAGAAGACTTCTTATATTGAACAAGAATTTAAACAAAATGTATATAGCTGCTGACTAAGGGCTTGTCTACATCAGAAAGTTGCAGCGCTGGTGAGGGAGTTACAGCGCTGCAACTTTGAAGGTGTACACATCTGCAGGGCACCACCAGCGCTGCAACTCCCTGTTTGCAGCGCTGGCCGTACTCCCGTTTTGTCTCGGGTGTAGAGGATCCAGCGCTGGTGTAA